>NC_143405.1:30174068-34974068 GCF_052110815.1 Crocodylus siamensis | reverse complement strand
TCAGAAAAATGTCTGTTTTATTTAATATTTAACAAGTAGCAATTCCTGCTTGTTTTACCTTTGACCACCAAACTAGTTTCCTTATTTAGAGATGTTTTAAGTACAGTACAGACAGGTTCTGGCCTCTCTGTAATTTTAATAGTACAGCAAATGTGTTTTAGAGCCCAAACTGAACCTGAATTTAAATTTGTCAACTAATATTGGCTGTATGTAACGCTTTTTCTTCCCAAACTCTCTTAAGTACTCCTAAATTTTCCTAGCAAAGCTTTGAGCTAGTAGAGGCTTAAAAATATTTATGAATTCTCATTTTTATATATCTACCTATCCTCTAAGTGTCCCTTCCACAATATATGGTATTGGCAAAAATAAAGGAGAACTCGCATATTTCATTGAATTGGTAATTTAAAGCTTCCCACCCATTTATCCACAGTACCTTTTGTAAAGCATTTTTGTTCTTTTTTTTTCTTATTGCTATGTTTATGCAAGCCAGTAACTAGTATTTCTGAGAATATAAAAGATGTAAGTATTCCAAAACCTTTTGAGTAATAATTAAATGATTACTGTGATTTCTGTTCAAATCTTGCTACTTTGAAAAACCCACAATTCCTGTCTAGAACAAGCTAGTCTGCACCCTGCTGTTGAAGTAAAATAATTCTGGGATGAAGGTCATTATTTAGAGGGTACACTGTTTCCAAACATTATTTGGCAGAATCCAGTTATAACAAAGTATTTCAACCCAGCTAAGAGGGTTTCCTTTCATTTTTCTTTGCCAGCTTGGTTTTAAAATTGAGCTCAAATGCTGTGTTCTTGTTTGTTGTTAAATGACTTACTTAGCTTTTGAAAATATGCCTGTGTAATTTCTAAAATCTGTGGTGAGATTTCTGGTCTGTTTCCTATTAGAGATGGTACCATCATTTGATTTATTTTTCCTTCTGTGTGATTAAGAATTCTGGAAGTTTTCATATTTAGCTGCTCCCAAGTAGCAGTTTTGTTTTGATATTTATGAGTTTGGAAACCTGATCTGAAATAACACTGAACGTTATAATGACAGCATTTGAACCAGTGGGGTATAGATTTATGAGACAGTACAGTCAAGTCTGTAAGAATTTTGATAGGGGCTTAGTAATAAAACATTACAAATCAAAGTAACGTTGTTCAAGATTGTAGTTAAGCCCTTCCTTAGCTTTTATTCAAGTCAGAATACATGCTTGACCACATACTACCTTCAGCATAACTTCAGGGAAAGTGTAGAAAGGTGGAATGTTGTAAGTATTAGCCCAAATACATTTGCCAGATTTCAAAAAGTGGCATGGCGACATCTTTAATGACCAATAACAGATGCAATCTCTACTTACCTAATTTCCCCAAATTTAGTAGTCTTATTCTCTGCCTACATTAAACCATTGTTATGTATTATATGGCAGAAAAATCTAAACTGAAGAGAAAAGAGAGGGAACTAACAAGTAGTTGTGGATTCATAGCTCTAAGTTTAAAGACATTTTCATGTTGTCCAAGTACTCAAGAATCTCTGTTTGGATTCTGAAACTGAGCTATAATTGCAACCATTAACTTTTACTACAGATGTGACTCATTTCCCCCTCCCCCCACGGGCTGCTTTAAGGAGTTGGCTGTGTACAAGAACCCATGTTCTGTTTTGTAGCATGATGAGTTTGGGCAAGAACTTTAAAACAAAAATGGCATCGTATTACATAAGATTCTAGATTCAAGGCTATAGTGGGTGGGGTTCAGTTGAGTGTTCACTGCAAAGAGGATATTAGAAAAATCTTTTAACGTTCAGCTGCTGCAGGAGACTATTAGTTGGCTCAGATACAATAGGCAGTCTTTGCTGCCTGCAGTGCCAACACTGTACAGGACTCCTGCAAGCACATATTAACTGTTTCACTGCTGATGTTTCCATCAACATGCTCTTCTTATATTGATAGTACATTGACCTTCCTGGAATCACAGAATATGGAAATGTTTCTTGTTTGAGTGGCAGTCATCAGGGTCATGTGTTAGGTTATTTTAATATGTAGAGTACGGGCATCCCTATCGTGTCTAGCACACTGGGATTCTGGAATGTGGTGGTTGTTCCTGGGTGCTGCTGGGCAAACTTTATGGTACTCCAGAAAACACAATCTCAGAATAACAAACTCACTAGTAACTGCATGCAGTCACAGAATCATGCTGACATCAAAAATAGCCTATCGTCTAACTTTCAGTATCTACTAATACGTTGATTCTCATTTTGAGAATCAGAGTGGCTATATCTGTGTTAATGGTATTTAAGAACACAAAGCAAAGAGTGCAAAAAAAGATTGAATGCTTAGCTTTAAATTATTTCCTTTGTGCATGTCCGTGATAGTTTTTAACTGTGCAGTAGCATTCTGTTTGTCAAGTGTACATTTGTCTACTGTGTCTAATAATTATGTAATATTAATTAATTCCATATACACAGACATGATTTTCATTATCTTCACAGTGTATCTTACATGTTACTTAAAAGACTTTTAAATTTGGAATTGATTGTTCTCAAAGGTCTTTTTGTAAGAGACAGATATACAGTATATCTTTTCAACTCTTCCAAAGATGCTATGCAGTGGACAGTAACTACCTTTGAATCTTAAGTTGCTTATTCATGCCAAAAACCTCTCTTTTCTGTTCTATATTATGTTGTACAAACATGATTAAATTACTTTTAATTGACTTAATCTGGCATTCATAGTATATGTGAATATTATAAAAAGTATATAAAGACTTCTTAATGTATGTGCATGAGGGACAGAATTAAAGCTGTTCATTCTGTCTTAAATGCTGCCCTTCCAGCTTTCATATTGCTTTTAATAGTACAACTGCAACATTATGGTAATCTGGGGAATTTCCTTGCCTTTTTAGAGGGAAAAAAGTTTCAGGAGGAATTGGGAACACAAAGCTTATGAAACAATGCCTTCCAGGATTTTGGAGCTTTGTTGACTTGTCAAAATTGAACAATACTTTATTTTAAATATTTATAGTCTGGTATTTATATGGTTAAACACTGTAGGAAGTCATATTACCGGCACACTACTAGCACAAGAAAGTATTCATCCCCTGCAAAACTTTACTGACTCCATAACTAAAATTGCCTTGCAAAGTGTATGAGAACTGGCAGACGTTTCCTTCACACCTATAATGCACACAGATATTTAGGCAATAGTTACTGTAGAACTCTGGCTCTTATATCTTACTTGATATATCTTTATATCTTACTTGAAACCCTCAGGCAGTATCCTTTCCTCACTCCATACTTACTGGACAAGTGCATGCAACATGCCTCTCTTAAAAGGTCAGAGATGATTTTCACCAACAAATAGAAAACTTTGAATGCTAAAGTTCCATTTTTAGCTTATGACACTTTCAGTTGCAAAACTGTTTTAAAAAAACCCAGAAAAATGTTAAAAGAACACTTTTTGTAAAAAGTGCACCTTTTTCCACTCCTATTCAAACGGCCTCACTGTTTGTTTTCAAAGATGCTGTTAAAAAGGGCTGAGACCAAATCTTAACATTTCTTACAAGGCAAAAATGTTGATAAATTGTAACTGACCAAATAGAAGATATTCAGGTAAGTTCTTATGCAACCCTGCCTTTTATGAAGGTAGAATGTTCACATTATAATTCATATGAAGTGCCAGGACAATGCTGACTGGAGTCCTATCACCAAGAGAAACTAGAAAAGGAGTTAGAAGCAATACAGTGCATATGTTGTGCACAGCTTTTTGCTTTGCTAGATTCTGGTCTGTTCGTTGGGTGTACTCTGGTCCCACCTCCTCGTATAATTTTGTTTGCAGATCTTCCGGACTAGAAACAAGACCTGGCATTACCTGCAGGTCCTAGTGCTCTTCACTGTTTGCCTCAATAGCTAATAAAATATCACTAGTTGGACTTGGTATCCAGCACTCCGTTCTCTGCTCTGACTTCCTTGTGGTGACCGTCTTGTGCTCTGCCTTGCTTTCTCAGGTGTTCTTCTGCATTTCTTACCTGCTTTCTTAATGTCTTTGTTATACACTCCCATGCTAACGTATTCTCACACTCAGCAAAATGTGGAGGGGAACAGCAATTCAACAAAAATCTGTAATACAAACACTGCTTATATTAGCAGTACAAGGATCTTTATCAGTACTAGGAATGATAGTGCAACTTGGTCCACTTGCACAGCTAAAACTTCCACCTATGCCAAGTTTAAAGTGTGTGTCTTTTTGAGATGTGGGTGTATATATACAATATTTATCAAAACTTTGCTATACTAGTTACTGATTCTTGCTAACATCAGAAACACTTAAGGGTAAACAGTTACACTGCTGTTGTGAATAATATAATCCTTATCTGTTCCATCTATGTTGTGCATCTTATGCACCATCAACTTCCATAAACTGCTATATCATAAATGTCAAGAAAGTTACTGATTTGTTATAACTATACAAACAGAGTTGAGTCACTTTTCTGGTGAAATACTTATTAAAAAAAAACCTGCTTAAAGTGGTATGAGTTAAATATTTCAGTCTCTCTTTTTTCTTTTTCTTGTTTTTCTTAGGGCTGAAGAAGTCAGTGACTTACAGTATGAGGAAAATGTATAAAATGACGAAAGGATGGCTAAGGAAGACATCCTAATTGAGTTTTGTATTCGCTGTGCATTGGTAAATAAACTGATCTTTGTGTTCAAATAGCTTACAGTTGTCTGTTGCTCTCTCTACGTAGGAAAATTTCACAGAGGTATCAGTGTCTGCTGGCTTGTTTATACTTGCACACACACAGAATTGCCAGACATGCTGTAGAGGAAAGACTGAGAAAATGTTTTAGTCTCAAAACCAAAAGAGCACCATCTCTAAAAAGAAAATAATTTACCATCTTGCTGGTGTCATTCTGCAGCAAAAAATATAGACATTTCCCAAGTTGAATAAATGTAACATTAACATTATGCTTCCATGGCACTAAGAGGACAAAGTCATCCCTCTGAAGGGTGTACAACGTAACTTAACAACTTAGACCAAAAGGAAAAGTAGAGTTTATTTAAACTATTTCTGAGTTCCTTCATTTTGGACTGGATTCCCTTTTTGTTTGTGGTGGACTAGAGTAAAATTTCTTTCATAGGTAGTTTACGGAAGTGGGGCAGGGAGGGGGGTTCTAAAAGATGCTTAACTAAGGTTAAATTGGTATGGAACATAGACTCAATACTATAATAGATACATTTTGGAAAAAAGATCAATAAAGTTTTCTAAAATCAGATGTTGACATGTGGGAACATGATTTGAGTGAATTACCTGTGGGTGCAATTATCCTGTTGGGAAATTTACCATGATTTTGGGAAGTGGGTAGTGCAGTTGCATCAGAGATGGAGATTTTTGATGGTGTCCCTCTGACAGTGTAGGTGTAAATTTACTCGGGCTTCTGGCCTACTTGACTAAAAAAGCAGACAGAGACCAGAAGTGCTGATGCTGCTTAGTTCAGTTACATGTTTTGAGATAAGAAATCCTGCATGTTTTATTACCCTGTGCACAGATGTCCAATTAAGTAAACTTGTTTTGGTTTCTCCAAGGTCGTATTTTTTTTCTCTTTATCTGTCCTAAGTATAAAAATGCTTGAAAACTTAGAGAGGAGGAGGATTCCTTTGAAACAGACAAGTGGGTGATTCCCCTTGCTGTATGGAATTCTTCCTGTGATCACAGTATAGCCCTAAATAAAGAAAAGCTGGCTCTGTCAGTTCTGATTCAACCACAAAGTGAAGTTTGATTTCTTCCACAATTTGGTGCCGTGACTCGGATAGAGACGCCCGGAGTGATCAGCTGGGACACAGACATCTCTTCACTGAAGCCCTGGTGCCAAACCAAGGTAAGAGACATTTTGAAATCTCTACTGGGGCCTTTCAGTGAGAGGCTGTCTCTGTGTCTGCCTGATTCACTGCTTGAGGCTCACCCTATCCGAACTGGGTTTTTTTTGCCAGAACTGTCAAACCCACTGTATGAGTAGTAACTGTGAGTAGAAAGAGTCAAGGTTGAAGACTCTGTGTTGCTGTTGTCAATGAAAGTATTTCCCCGTGTGAATTAAGTTCTGTAAAAAAAACTATGAGGTCTCTCTGAAGCCAGGAGTGGAAACCTTGTGCAGCCGCCCCAAAGACAACAGATTTGTTCTGTGTGCTCTTCAAGAGTAAGGTGTAAGGTGGAAACTCTTAGAGTGCGAGTGTTTTCCACGGTAAGTGTTGACCAAGGCTGAGACTAAAGAAATGCTCTTGAACCTCGTGCCTCAACGCAGAAATTCCCGTGTATGAATTGAGAAATATGAGCCACTGACCAGGTCTGAGACTAAGGTTGGTTTCAGCCACCCCAAGGCTGTCTGGAAGTGCAGTTTTGAATGCAAGGGGGCTCAACTGGAACCTTGAGACCCAGTGGACAGGTTTACCCTCTCCCCACCCTCATGAATGAGCCGTGTCTAACCATGAGTGACTGCATTGTGTGCTGTTATTGCAGGGGAGTCTTGTCTTTGGACATTTGCCACAGCATCTCTGTGCTGCTTCCAAATCTCTCAACCTGTCCGGACACCCTGAATAAGCGATTCTTGTATGAAAGACCTGTGTGAATTGAGTATAAAGATATGGGGAGCGGAAAGTCTAAAGACATACTGGCTCTGCCAAAAGGGACTCCAGCATTGTACATGTGCACACACTATGGCCATAAAAGTTGTAAGTTTCTAGACAAATGGAATTGGTATACCAGAGATGATTTTAGCCGGCAGTTTCCCCTGGAGGGAACATTTGATTTAAGTAAAATTGTTCATCTCCGCAGAGACCTTGAGTTAAGAGGTAGTAATATACCACAGACTCAGTGGGACACATTTTTTGATTTAATATGAAGAAGCTTTCAAAAGACATCAAGAATCTCAAGTTCAGAGTCTTAAGGACACCCAAAAGAAACTGAAATCTCGGATAAAGGAACTAAAACAGAAAAGTGCACCAGAAGAGGGCCTCCCATCAACAGTACCATCAGCACCAAAACAACTTTATCCACAAATAACAGCAGGATTAGCCCACCTCACCAGGAAGCTATCACTCAACAACCGTCACCTGCCCCCCGGGGCATGCCCACGCCCACAGGAGGCATGGCATCTGTCTCCTGAAATCTCAACCCCCTCCTCTTGTTTAAGATCTGGTACCCTTAAATCTAAAAAGGCTCAGCTTATGCCTTCACGCCAACTTCCAGGGCAAGGTCCAAATAGAGAAACTACAATCACAGTCCCTGTCCCCTGGACCCCAGGAGATCTCCTAAACCTTGTTAAACAATTTCCCAACAGAGAGGAACCCCAAAAATTTAAAGATGAATTAGACACTGTAATCCATTGTTATAATCCAACATTGGCAGATTTGAACCAATTAATGAGACGTATTCTGCTCTCTGAGGTCCGCAACCGCATCATCGCACAGGCTACTTGGCCTACTCAAGACCCTGGAATTGGAGATCACTTAGCAGATGCCTGAAGACGCCTCCTTGCTTAAAATTTGCCCCAGGAAAACTGACTGGGCCAAAATACATAATTGTAAACAAAATAAAGGAGAATCCCAAGCAGACTGCATGGACCGCTTGAAACTAGTATTTGAAAGACATTCTGGTATTGAAAATGCAACTGAAACTGCCCCAGAAGCAGTTGCTTCTGCTTTTGTCCACGGGCTTCTTTCTAAAGTCCAGGAACAGTTATGCACAATTGCTGTAGGTTGGCAGACTAAGCCACTTGCAGAACTAGTCACCGTTGCCAGGAAAAGACAAAGGAATCCACGGAAACTAAGCTAATGTTATTACAGTTGCAGACTTTAGGCAGGGATAGAAACCAAGGTTTCCATCAAGGGCAGTTCAGAGCCAGGGAACATAGTCGTGGGATGGGACAAGGAGGATTTCAGTCCCAAAAGAATGACAGTTGTCATTATTGTGGCCAACCAGGACACTGGAAGGCTCAATGTCCTCACCGGACTGGCCAGCCGGGGATGACATTTAACCCACCACCACCTCCTCTCACTCAATTCTCTGTCCTGAATCAGGGAGCCTCCTGTTAGGCCAGCCTGAGGAATACTAACATCATCACAGCCCCGCTTCTCCCACTTAATCAAGTTGATCCCTTCATTTCCTGCATGTTAAATGGCATCTCTACAAAAATGTTTAGTAGACACCTGTGCAAGGTGCTCTACTCTGAGCTGAAGAATTTTCCACAACTCCCCTCTCCTCTGCTGTTGTAAACGCTGTAGGAATTTCAACTCAAATAGTTCCTCATCCTGTTTCCCAACCATTACATGTTTCTCTTAGTCCTGTTTCTGATCAACATGCCTTTCTCCTTAGTACTTTTTCTCCTGTTAATTTATTAGGCAGAGATTTGCTTTGTAAACTCGGCTGTACTATCTATTGCTCTCCTAATGGTGTTTATTTACATGTCCCCTGTGATAATGAGATAGCTAAAGCGGCAAGTACTGCTAACTCACCTCCTGAGCCTGAGTTCCCTGATCTTTCTGTGTTGCAAGAAGAAATCATAAAAGCTGTCCCTCCATTTCTCTGGTCCCAGCATGCTAATGAAGTAGAACAAATCCATACTGCCCAGCCTTTAAAAATTAGATTAAACTCAGCTAATCCTTTACCCAAAGTTGCTCAATACCCTTTATGTCCAGAAGCCGAAGAAGGGATACACCCTGTTATAACTGCCCATTGTACTGACTAAGAGCCATTGTAATACACGTATTCTTCCTGTAAAAACAAAAAGCCAAAAAAACCTGGAAAGAATACCTATTGCTTTGTACAAGACCTTTGTGCAGTAAATTCTGCAGTTTTACCTACTTTTCCTGTTGTACCAAATCCGGCTACTATCTTGTCTTGTATTCCTCCTAATGCTTGTTATCTTACTGTTGTTGACTTGTGTTTTGCATTTTTCTCTATTCCTATACACCCTGACAGCCAGTTTCTCTTTGCATTTAGCTATCAAGGACTTCAGTATACCTGGATGTGATTGCCCCAGGCCTATACTGAATCCCCTCCTCTTTTTTTCTCAAATTCTGAAGAAAGATCTAGTTGACATAATATTTAAAGAAAATTATGTGCCTGTGCAATATGTTGATAATTTGTTCTTGGCATCTACCTCCCATGAAGCCTATAAAACTGATTCTGTGACTCTCCTCACCTCTCGCCCTACAAGGCCATAAGGCATCTAAAAAAAAGCTACAACTTTGTCTTCCTCATGTTCACTATTTAGGTTATGATATTTCTGCTGGAAAACAACTGCTTTCCTCTTCCAGAATAGAAGCTATTCTTAAAATCCCTAAACCAACTACTGCGTCCCAAATGCGTACCTTCCTAGGCATGGCTGGCTACTGCTGTCAGTGGATACTCGGCTATGCCTCTATAGTCAAGCCGTTGCAAAATCTGACTCTTGTTAATACCCCTGAGACTTTACCCTGGACTTCAGTGATCGAAGCCACTTTTGCCTCTATTAACCAAGCTCTGTCGCAAGCTCCTGCCTTAAGCCTTCCTGATTATACTAAACCTTTTATTCATTTTTGTCATGAAAAAGACAGATTCGCACTTGCAGTACTTACTCAGACACATGGAATCAAGTACTGTCCCATTGCTTATTATAGCTCTGCTCTTGATCCAGTTGCAGCCGGATTTCCCCCATGTCTCTGTGCTGTAGCTGCAGCCGCCGTCACTGTTGAGCTTTCCTCCACCCTTGTATTAGGTTCTCCCCTTACTGTTGCTGTCCCACATGCTGTAGCAGCCCTTTTACTAAAAACAAAAAACCACCTTTCAAATGCTAGATTAACTAAGTATGAAATCTTGCTTCTCTCTGCTGGAAGTGTTGCCCTAACAAGGTGCCCTGTTTTAAACCCTGCTTCCCTGTTACCTACCCCTTCAGATGGTAAACCCCATGATTGCATTTTTGTTACTGCTCACCTAACAATGCCCCACACTGATCTATAGGACAACCACTTGCAAAATCCAGATCTAGTATTCTATGTTGATGGATCATGTCAAAGAAACTCAAAAGGTTCCCTTGTTGCTGGATATGCAGTATGTTCCCAATATGATGTTATAGAAGGCCATCACTTACCTAATGTGTATTCAGCTCACGTTACCGAGCTTGTGGCCCTCACCAGGGCTTGCACCATAGCCTCTGGTGCCTCTGTTAATATTTATACGATTCTCGCTGTGCTTTTGGTATTGTACACAATTATGGTCAACTTTGGAAACAAAGACGCTTCCTCACTTCAGGAGGTGCCACAATTAGTAATGGTCCATACGTAAATGCCTTGTTGAATGTTTTACAATTACCTTCTGCTGTTGCTATTATTAAATGCCAAGCTCACCAGAAACCTTATGATGATGTTACACGTAGGAATGATCTGGCAGATTCCGCTGCCAAAGCTGCGGCTATTTCCACTTCTCAGGCTACGCCTGTGTTTTTGTCTATTCCAACTGACCAGTCTGCACTGGCAAGTCTTCATGACATTGCCCTCCTCCAAATCAGGCTCCAGAACCAGAGAAACATACATGGAGACTGGCTAGGTGTTTGTTACACCCTGACCATTTGTGGCACTCCCCGGATGGCCACCTGGTGGCCCCAGTGGTCCTTCTTCCTCATCTTGCTCACATACGCCGTGGCATGGCACATGTGAGCAAAGGGGGGTTGATAGAAGCTGTTAAGCTTGATTGGTGTGCTCCAACTTTTCCAACTTATCACTCAACAACCGTCACCTGCCCCCCGGGGCATGCCCATGTCCACAGGAGTACTGTGGCTCAACAGTACTGCCACACCTGTCCTATTTGCCAAGTCCATAACGTGGGAAAGCCTGTAAAAACAAAGAAGGCAGCACATCCCCCATCTTGAGGACCATTTGTAAATTCACAATTAGATTTTATTCAAATGCAAAAAGGGTGTTCTTATGAATATGTGTTATTGTATGTATGTTTTCTGGATGAGTAGAAGCCTACCCATCTGCAACAGCTGACACCATCCCTGTAAGCAAAAAGTTGGTCAGAGACTTCATTCCAAGGTTTGGTATTCCTTTATCCCTAAACTCTGATAGAGGAACTCATTTTACTGGACAGATGATGAAAGAAGTCTGCAAAGTCCTGCAGATCCAACAGAACTTTCATTGCCCATACCATCCACAGGCCTCGGGCCAAGTAGAACGCCAAAATGGCATTCTGAAAAATAAACTGGCCAAATTTTTGTGCTGAGACTCACCTAAAATGGCCAGATGCACTTCCCATAGCCCTTATGAGTATGAGATTTACTGCCAACCGAAGGACTGGGCTTAACCCACGTGAAATTCTAATGGGAAGACCCATGAGGCTCCCCACCTCGCCACCCGTTGCCTCCCACTTCTGCGATATACATTCACTCAATGATACTATTCTAGACTATTGTGAGGCACTAATGAAGTGTGTTAAGGCTTTTCATTCACAGGTACAGGCAGCTCTCCGCAAAGAACAAGATGAGCCATGCCATTCTATCCTGCCTGGAGACTGGGTCCATGTAAAAGTCCATCAACGAAAGTCATCGCTGGAACCTCCCTGTAAAGGCCAATTCCAAGTACTCGTGACCACCAACATTGCAATGAAGTGTCAAGGACTCCAGACATGGATCCACGCTTCACACAGTAAGAAAACATCAGCCCCGTTAGACCCAGAGTCTCCTCCATATCAATCTTGTAATCAGCCTCCACACACTGGTAGTAAGCCTAGTGCCTGCCAGCAAGAGGGCTCAAGACCAGTAATGAGCCAAGCGCCTACTAGTGAAGAGGATTTGCACTACAGGGAGAAGAGGATGTGCCCCAACAACACCACTATGCCCTTCGGGACAGGAAAAAGGCCTCTACCTAGTTCCTGGTTCCCGAGGTGGGGGTGGTTAGTCGTGATTTGGATGATTCTCAGTATTTCTCTTTGGGCCTTCTTATATGAACTTGACTCATCAGTTATAAGAAACTCTGTAAACCAAACTATACTTCTGCACCAACAAAGAAGATCATTTCATGAAAATGTGCTCTTGTCTTTAGTTAATCAAATTGGGATAGATTTAAATGTCTCTCATTGTTGGATATGTAGTCACATCCCTATCTATTCTACCAGAGGAATACCCATGATACCGGTACCCTTAAATGCAACTCAAATGTTAGCCCCTCACTATTCAGATTTTCATGTAAATGAAACTTGGCAGGCTGTAAGTTACAACCAGTCTGACTATGTACGATTAGCTCATGCCACCCCTGGAAAGTTCTGTTGGACCTGTAATGGATCTCGTGTTGCAGTAGGAGTCAGTAAGTGCGAGGTAGAATTTAAGATGAATGGTGCTCAGTTTTCTAATGGTTCCTGGATATCTAACTACTCCCCTGCAGGTCAATTTTCAGGCTATTATTCACAATGGATGATGTCCCCACGCTGTAATACAGGTGGATATACTGCATTAGCTGGTCACTATTTTGTGTGTGGAGATGAGGCCTATAAAAATCTTCCCTTCGGTTGGAGAGGAACGTGCTATGTCTCTGCGGCGTATTGTGCCGTTACTATTACCTAAAGAAAGAATTTGCAATGTTCGCGAAATTACAGAAAATCAAAGGTTTGGGGTTATAATGTTCCCCAGCTATGGCACAGGCTTATCTATATCTGAGATAAAGAAAGTTGCAGCATCTCTGGAAAATTTTGCTAAAGCTACTGGTGATAATTTTGATAAAATAAATACAGAAATGAAGGAAATAAGGCAAGTGACATTGCAAAACTGAGTTGCATTAAATTATATACTAGCCAGCAAAGGAGGAGTCTGTGCTTTAATAAGTAAAGAATGTTGTGCTTATAATCCCGATAATTCAGAAGAAATCCAGGATTTAAGTAAACATATTTGAAAAGAAGCAGCTAAATTGCATGTGAGTCAGATAGTTGGAATTTGAGTTCTTGGTTTAGCTCTATTTTCAGTTCCTTAGGCTCCACCATCATTCATAGTTTGTTGATATTGTTTGTTGTTTTTATTGGAGTATGCCTAGTGTTTATGATAATGTTGCTTAAGCTGTGCTGCCAAGCAAATGAGGAATAGCCCATCAACCAGAGACAAAGTATATAATTTGTATGTTGAAATAGCAGAAAGTAAAGAGAAAGAAAAACTAGAAGTTGAAAGGCTAATGGCTATAAATATCTAACTTGGGAAAAAAAATAGGGAATGTAGGAGTAAATTTAGTCAGGCTTCTAGCCCACTTGACTAAAAAGACAGAGACCAGAAGTACTGATACTGCTTATTTCAATTACATGTTTTGAGATAAGAAATCCTACATGTCTTATTACCCTATGCACAGATGTCCAATTAAGTAAACTTGTTTTAGTTTCTCCAATGTCGTGGGTTTTTTTCTCTTTATCTGTCTTAAGTATAAAAATGCTTGAAAACTTAGAGAGGAGGAGGATTCCTTTGAAACAGACAAGTGGGTGATTCCTCTTGCTGTATGGAGTCCTCCCTGTGATCACAGTATAGCCCTAAATAAAGAAAAGCTGGCTCTGTCAGTTCTGATTCAACCACAAAGTGAAGTTTGATTTCTTCCACAACAGGAACTCTTTCTTTTGACCTAGACGCAGTACCATGGTGGTAGAGAACATGTCAGAGGACTGAAGTTATGCAAAAAATTCTTATTTGATACCAAAGTTTATTATCAAATTTCTCTAATTTCCTGCAGACAAAAAGCTTTCCACTTTTTACTGAGAGTTGATTTGATGTTCAGAAGACTGACATTGAGTGCGTTAACCCCTTCACTCCTCCAATTTTACAACTTTTACTGGCTCTTAATTTAAGCTAATGATGCTCAGGGTGTGGCCTGCAGGCCTCATCTGGGCCCCAAAATGACTAGATCCAGCCCATGGCACAAGGGATCAGCAGCAAGTAGTTCAGGCCAGCCTGTCCACTTCCACGCCCTGTGCAATGCCCCTTATTCTCTTTGTAGCCAGGGATAAGTTCTTTTCCTCTCTCACTGTCCTGCAGTATTGGCAGTCACTGCCCTCCCCACCTCCCTTACTGAAGGGGAGAGGTGGCTTGTGGTATAGTTGGGTCACAAGTCCCTGGCCCACCTCTCTAAGAGGCTGAGCTCCATTGGTTTTAACCAGTGTGAAGAATTTTAGACTGACATTTTGTTTAAATCACAAACAAGGATTTGAAAAAAATTGGTATTGAATTTTGTGATGTATGCTCTCTAGGTTTGTTATTGTAATTACAAGTATTTCTAGTTCAAGGCCCAGTCTGAAAAAGTGCTGAGCCATCTTTAACTCCTGTTTTAAAGATGGGGGTGCTCATTACACGGGAAAATTTTATCCGTAGTCAATTCAATGAGGTGTGAATCTCTGCAGAGTTGTAGTTTTCCTGTGTATAATATATAGTTTTTATAACTTACAAATTTTAAACTATTAAAAAAGTTATAATGGAAAAGTGTCTACTGTGGTGCTTTTATTTGAAAAACAGAAGAACTGGGGACTTGCCATTGACCGTCAGCATGTACAACGTTTGTAAGAATCTATAAACTGAAGAACTACACAATACTGGGTACTGAAGTTCCTGTACCAGTTTTCCTGATTGTATTATATCCTTTTAATATGTTTCACATAGGAAGTACTAGTCGTAGCTTTCACAGACATTAGGGCAGGAAGGGACATCGTAAGATCATCGGGTCCATCCCCCTGCCCGAAGAGCAGGAAGTCAACTAGAGTCAAAGGATCCCAGCAGGATAAGCATCCAAATCTTTGTTAAAAGTTTCCAGAGTAGGTGCTGGCACCACCTCTGGAGGAGTCTATTCCAGGCCTTGGGGGGCTTGGACAGTAAAGAATTTTTTCCGCATGTCCAGCCTAAGACAATCTTGCAGGAGTTTGTGACTGTTGGACCTTATCCCTTGGGGAGCTCGGGTGAACAGGCATTCCCCCAGATCCTGATGCACACCCCTGATGTACTTATAGGTTGCCACCAAGTGACCCCAGCACCTGCGCTTGTCCAGGCTGAAGAGTCCCGTGGCTCTCAGCCTCTCTTCGTAAGGCCTGTTGTCTTGCCTTCTGATCATGCACATGGCTCTCCTTTGGACTCTTTCAAGCTTCCCCATGTCCTTCCTGAATTGTGGAGCCCAGAATTAGGGCCAGCTGTGGTCTCACCAAGGCCAAGTACAGCGGGATGATAACATCATGAGTCTTGCTTGAGATGTATCGGTAGATGCTAACCAGAGTTTTGTTCGCTTTGCTGGCTGCAGTATCATATTGGTGGCTTATGTTCATCTTGTGGTCAATCATGACCCCCAAGTCTCTTTTGTTCATGGTGCTAGTGAGTGTAGCATTACCGAGCCTGTAAGTGTGATGTGAGGTTTTTTTCCCCCCTGAGGTGGAGCACCTTGCATTTCTCTATATTGAATGCCATCAGATTTTCATCCACCCACCTTGCAAGCTTATCAAGGTCAGCCTGGATCACCAGCCTATCCTCAAGTGTGAATACTCTTCCCCAAAGTTTGGTGTCATCAGTGAACTTGGCCAGTCCGCTTCTGACACCAGAGTCCAGATAATTTATGAAGACATTAAAGAGTACAGGTCTGAGAACAGAGCTTGGGGGGACACCACTGGTCACTGAATGCCATGTTGGTTAGGTTCCATCAACTACCACTCTCTGGGTCTGGCCTCAAGAGCCCGTTCCCCAGCTATCAGACTGTAGTGTAGTCGAGGCTGTAGTTGCCCAGTTTTTCCATGAGGATATCATGGGACACCAAGTCAAAGGCTTTTTTAAAGTCCAAATATATGATATTAATCTCTTCCCTTTTGTTCAGGTGATATATCACCTAGTCATAGACGGAAATGAAAAACATGTGCTGCCTATCCCTAAGAATGTTCCCTTCTGTTAGCCTGTCAAGAATGGTTTATTTCCAGAAATTGAGGTCAAACCGATTGGCCTGTAGTTTCCCGGATCTTCTTTCCTTCCTTTCTTGAAGATAGGCACCACATGAAGTCCTTCATAACAGAAACTTGTATTTTTACAATAACACCTTGGGCTTATCATCATAGAGGCAAAGACTTGGTCACAGCAAGAACAGAAGCCAAGAATGCTTTGGCCACTCATGGCCCCTGATGTACTGTAAACCTCAAATGAAGCAAGATAAACTGCCCCAGGCTCATCCCCAGTGGTTGCTTTCAGTCACAACAGAGCCTGAAGGCTTGAGGGTGGGCATAGAGAGATGAGTGCAGAGCTGTATTGAGGTATGCATATACATGCAGATGGATGAGACAAAGAAAGCCCCACTTTTTTCCAGACCTGCCATCCCTTGATATAGACCAGGCCCTTAAATGTCCTCACAGGGACTTAAACACTTGACATATCCATAAGCAAGTGACTTTGCCATAACCGCGTACCTGCTTTGGTAAAGTAGGACATTAACTCAGATATACTGGACTGTGAAACAGGATATTTAACAAGATCCAATTTTGACAAGCAAAGTCTTACATGTGTGCACCTGCTTCAGTGACTGTCTTAGAAGATGTGGAAGCAAGATTTGAGAGAGGTAATAATAACTTTTTATTGGGCTGACTTAATAGTTGGCAAGATTTCATGCATAAAAATGCCTACCTAAGCTAATGAGAGGTAAGGATATTATGGGGTGGGGGGTCCAATATCTGTTATTGGACCAACTCCATGGTTGGGAAAGACAAGTTTTTGAGCACAAAGTGCTTTTCCTCAGGTCTGAATAAAAAAATTATATTCCTTACTTATCCTAGGCTGCTTCAGGAAAAGTAAGGAGTACCATTTTTTTTTTTCAAACCTAAGGAAGAGCTCTTTGTGTTCAAAAGTTTGTCTAAAATCTCTCCTAACCATGGGTCAATCTGATAAAAGATTTCACCCTCTCCTCCTGCAAAATGTCTTTGCCCCTCACGTATTTCCATGACCACCATGGCGACAACATCCCTCCAGCAATACCACATAAGCTAACAACATCTGGCTGACACCTTTGTTAGGAAAGCCCTTAAAAGCATGCTTGGCTTTAGGCATCTATTTAAGTTCGACTGAGTACACGCTCATTTTCTATTTAGATTTAGCAGAATTTTAAAAGGCTGGTTCAAATCAACAAACGAATTTTAAGCTAAAGGTCCAAGTTGCACAAAGGTATCAGAAGATGCATTTAAACCAGGGGTGGGCAATTATTTTGGCTGGAGGGCCACTTAATGAATTCTGGTAACCTGTCAAAGGTCACATCCTTCCTGTCCTGTCTCGCCCTCCCTCCCTGTAGAACCTGGCCAGAGCTGTAGTTCTCCAGAACCAGATGGGGTGGTGGCATCAGCTGTGGGCACAGTCAGCAGGTTCTGGAGCCCTGACAGAACTTGCTGTGGTGTCCGCAGCTGATGCTGCCACCTGCCCAGAGCAGCAGATGCTTCCAGCAGGTTCCAGGTTGGGGCTCCATGCAGGAACTTTTGCTGCACAGGGAAAGCAGCAGCATCAGCTGTGGACACCGCTGGCAGGTTCCGTGTCAGGGCTCCTGAACCTGCTGGTGGCATCCACAGCTGACACTACCACCCAACCACTGTGACAGAAGCCCTGTCCAGGTCCACATCTGATGCTACTGCATTAAGAGTTGAGCTACTGGGCACACGTGGGCCAGATCCAATAAATTGTTGGCCACCCAACCATGGGCTGGATCAAATCTGTTGGTGGGCAAAATCTGTATTTTGCCCACCCCTGATTTACACCACTAACATAGTATGACTGGATTTTGAAGGTCTGAACAACTCATCGTTATGTAGTTTCCTTCATTTTACTATCATAAGGTTGCTTAAATTAGCTGAAACTAGCTTTTATCAAGCAAATATGCCATAAACTTCTATAACATTCTCAAATATCCCTGAATATTCCAAAACTTCTCTAACTGCAAGTTAATTGTCATGCTGCATATAATAAAAGCAGCCATGAGTTTGGACTATTAGTTTCGCTGCAGCTTCTGAAGACGAGTGAAATTTAAATAAGTATGTACTTGGTGCTTGCTTGCATTTCTTCAATCAAAAGTTAAGGTAGTTTGATTATGCTTTCTAATACACCACTTCAGGTTAAATTTGAAATTTTTAACATTGTATATAGATAATTTTACTCCATGATGATAACTTTTCCTCTACTTCAAGCTCCTGCTCCTGCTCTGAAATCTTTATAGCAGGGGTGGCCAACCGGCAACATGCATGCCACAAGTGGCATGGGCAGTCTCTGTGACAAGCAGCACATTATGAAGGGAGCAGGGAACACAGTGTCAGTTTAGGCAAGGAGCACAGGACAGAGCATAAAGGAGAGCAACAGATCAGGCAGGAAACACTGGGCAGAGCAAGTAAAGTCAAGTTAGTCCTAAGGCCGCTGTGACCATTGGAGCACCTTAGATGCTGTAATAACCCTCCGTTAGTTGAGTTGCTTTGCGTCATTGGTGATTCTTTGGGCCTGGTGGCACCCATCTCCTCTCCAGGTATGAGTGGCTGTTGGCTCGCAGGGAGCTCATCCACCTTTTGACAGGTCTTGTTTTTAGTCCTGGGTGTCCACGCACCCTTCTCACCCAGGCTAGCCCAGGAGGGGGCACCAACAACCCAACCATGGAACAAGACATGGTACCAGATAGCAGACCAAGAGAGGCCTGGCCTGACGAGCATTCTTTTGAAGAAATGAACAAAAAAGAAAAGATTATGTGACAAAGTGCAAAAATTGTAAGTAGTGAATGGAAAGCTACTTTGAATGAAACCTCATATGTAAAAGCACAAGGGTAGAAGTGACTAGGATTTAGATGAGGATCTCAGGGATTCTGAATTAATGACAGAAATGCAAGGTACTTCAGAATTAGATATAAGTCCTTAGAATATTTTGGTAATTAAATTAATTATTACTGTATTTTCTCTCATGCAACACATACCTTTGTGTTTCCAGCTGTGTTCTTTGATGGTAAAGGAGCACTCTTGGAGAAGCTGTGCATGCCAGGCAGCTGCCAAGATGGCTTGGGTTTGTGTCTGCTCAACTAGAGATGCAGTCTGTGTTAACCCGCTCACAGCCTTAGCTATTTGCTGATCACTACAGTTTGTGCCTGAGGCAGCAAGTGAGCTGTTGGTAGCATCTCGTTAAGGCTTGTGGTGTGGAAACAGCACCTTTATTTACAGGCAATTTTATAAAGTCTTGCTACTGCCCTTTGCAAGTGTCTGGGGTCTAAGACTGTCCTCCAGAAAATATAGAGTGCCCAGGAAATGTGGCATCACAGGAGGCAAGTGTGTCATACCAAGATGTTCCTGATGTCTTCCTGGACACTCCATTTCCAGGAGGACATACTCTTACATGACTCCAGAAAAAAATCTTATTTTCCCTGCATTGGGCCTTCCAAAAACAAGGTGTGTGTTTTTGAGAGGTGTTATATGTGAGAAAATATAACCATTTTTTGGTTTTTCTGTGCACCATTTTTTGTTTTGTTTTATCCCTCCTTCTTCTGTTCTTTTTTTTTTCCCTATTTTTTTCTTTTCACATTTATGGCTTATTGTTTGTGATGGACATGTACGTAGTTCAAGCTGAAGAGTGTGTGTGTGTGTGTGTGTTGCATTTTTTTAAATCAATAAAAAGAAAGGCGTCTCATAGCTTATTGTCAATTTGGGGAAAGTTTCTTCTTGCCATCACCATCATCATCACTGGTATCTGCTGAGGATTCCTTTCAATATGGTAGGACCTTTTCTCAACATAAAATCAGGCAGCATGTGATAAAAACTTCAAATGGACAAACATGAACTATACCTAAATGTGGCTAAATACTTTTAGATTTGTAATGTCCCATTACAAGTCACAATTACAAAAAAAAAAAATATGTAGGAAATCCAAGGCCTAAATATGGAGCCCCTTCTAGAAAGAGGCTCTCCAATGATCTGCTAAGGCTAGGTGGTGACGCTAAGCAAAGCACATAGCAGGAACTAGAAGGACAGACATTTATACTGATTTGGAATGGCAGTAATCATAAAGGATTAAAATAACATTTACCTCTTGCCATCAAAGAACCAAAAGTGCAATTGTAATGTGAAGTTTTGTCAGTGACAATGAAAGCAAAATGACAAAAAAGCAAAGAGAACTCTGCAAGAACCAGGGAAAAGAAAACTATGACTTTTTCCCCATAATAAAATATGGTTCTTCCTCTCATTTCATGAAGTATCTGGGAAATGAAACTTTTGTTTGGCCCCAGAAGCAGTGTGAGATGCATGGGTGTAAGCCCCTCACACCCCTGCAGTCCAAAACCCACCCCCCGGTGACTGCAGAGCACCTCAATACTGCTGGAGGTAAGCGGGGCCATGGTGGGAGAGACATAGCTCAGCTGCAGGGCAGTTGAGTGGAGCCGAGGAGGGCCTCACTCTGCCCCGGCTCCTACTTCACCCAGCCCCCCAGGGAGCTGCATGACTGGAGCCTCCTAAACAGGCTGTGCAAACAGGCACGCTCCTGGGCCTGGCACGTGAGTTAACATGGGAGTTCGTGCAGGAGGGCCCACAGCCCTGCCTGTGAGCCCCCTAGGCCACAGCTGGCCTACCAGTGGCATGCCATGGATAGGCACCTGCCACACCCCGAGGGTCCCCTCAGGGTCTGCAGTCTCCCCCTCTGGTGCCTCAGAGGCCTCCACCCAGACAGAGCCCATGGTTCCAGGCTCCATGCAGATGGAGCCTCTGGCTCTTGGCTGCAGGGGCTGCCTGTCACTTTTTCAGGCTCTGGGGTTTGGGAGCATGGCTACCTCCCCTTGTGAGTTCTGCTCCCTTTTGGGGTCTCTGGCACGTCAGCTGGAGGAGCTCCTGCATGCCATTAGGGATGGTGAATGGGAGATACTCCGGGCAAGCAGAGGGTAGATCATGGTTGCCTTTCAGGACAGCAGGGGACTCGAGGACCTCCCATGCTGTCCAGCCCAGGGGTTGGGCCAAGGTGGTCAAGGGCCCCAAGGCTGGCCACACCAAGGTCCCCCCACTACGGGAGCTTTGCAACAGGTATAAACCTCTTATAGCCCCAGCAGAGCCTGCCAAGCTGCCAGCTCCTGCAAGTAGCACACACTCTACTGTAGCTACCGCTCCCACTCTCCCTAAGACAAAATGCAAAGTGTTTGTCATGGGAGACTCCATCCTGAGGGGGACTGAGGTGGTAATCTGCCACCCTGACCCCTTAGCCTGGGAAGTCTGCTGCTTCCTGGGAGCCCAAATCCGAGACATTGTCGAGAAGATCCCTGAGCTCCTCCAGCCCACTGACCACTACCCTATGCTCCTTATCCATATAGGCACATATGACACGGCTCAGAGCACTCCCAGCTGGGTCATGGAGTGCTACAGGGATTTGGGAGCAGGGCTTAAGGGGTTGGGGGCACAGGTGGTGTTCTCATCGATCCTCTCAGGCTACAGGCTGAGGAGGGAGAGGAGGATCAAGGCAGTGAACCAAAGACTGCGGCGCTGGTGTCATTGGGAAGGATTTGGCTTCCATGACCATAGTCCGCTCTCTGGTGAGAGAGGCAGTGAGCTGCTGGGAAGGGGGACGGCATCTACCTCTCTCCACTGGGGAGGAGGCTCTTCTCTGCCAGATTGGCTGACCTGCTCCACTGGGCTTTAGACTAATCCCACTGGGGCATGGGGGGACTACTGCCACTGCTGTCTCACTGAGCAACCCTTGCAAAGCCAGCAGGCCGAGGCACTTAAGGGAACCCACCCCTGCCCTAGTCTTGGAATGAGCTGTAGGCAAGGCAAGGGCCCTCAAAGGGACACTTGCTTGCCTGTACACAGGTGTCAGGAGCTTGGGGAATAAACAGGAGGAACTTGTCCTCCTGCTTAACACAAATGATGTCATAGGGATAATGGAGACCTGGTGGGACTCCACCCATGACTGGATCATGGGTATAGAAGGCTACCTTGTACAGGAGCAATCGAGTGGACAAAAGGTGCAGGGGTGTAACTCTCTATGTCAAGGAAAGCTACACGTCTCCACAAGACAACATTGGCACCCAGGGTGGATGAATGGGGAACACGGCACCAGGGACACAACGGTGGGAGTCTACTACAGACCTCCTACCCAGGATCAAGACCTTGACCAGGAGTTTGCCATGGAATTGGCTGAAGCTGTATGCTCCTGGTGCATGGTTGTCATGGGAGACTTCAACTACCCAGACATCTCGAGCTGATCACCTCCAGCATCTGCCACAAAGCTGGCAAGTCAGTCAGCAATACAGAAGTCCCTCAACTTCAGGAAAGCTGACTTTGACAAGCTAAGGAGGCTTGTCAGTGACACCCTAAAGGGCCACAGTGCAATGGGGAGGGGAGTTCAGGATGGGTGGTTACTCCTCAAGGGATCAATCCTGGATGTGCAAACAAAGTCCATCTCATCTCGGAGGAAAGGCAGCAGAAGGGCACAGCAGCTCCCTTGGCTCTCCAGGGAACTAGCGGACATCTTGCATCTTAAAAGAAAGACTTACAAACGACAGAGGACTGGATCCACCTCCAAGGAAGAATACTCTGCACTAGTCTGGACCTGCAGAGTGTGAACCAGGAAAGCCAAGGCTGCACCTGAACTCCAACTAGCTACAAATATCAAGGACAATAAAAAGTCCTTCTTTAGATATGTGGGGAGCTGGAGGAAAAGCAAGGGCAACAATGGACCCCTGCTAAACCATGTGCGACAACTCACAACCGATGCCCAGGAAAAAGCAAACTTGCTAAATGGGTACTTTGCATCAGTTTTTCACCAGTCCCATGGGACGCCCCTGCCCACTATGGGACAGGGAGGCCTGGGTGAGAGAGATGCCTTATCCTCCATCAATGCTGACCTCCTGAAAATACACCTTGAGAGGCTGGATACCTTCAAGTCAGCCGGCCCTGACAGTTTACACCCCAGGGTGCTCAGGGAGCTGGCAAGCATCATAGCTCAGCCCCTGGCACGGTTCTTTGAGAACTCTTGGTGCTCTGGTGAAGTGTCCGAAGATTGGAAGAAGGCCAATGTGGTGCCTATCTTCAAAGAAGGGGGGAAAGTGGATCCGGCAAACTACAGGCCCATCAGCCTGACCTCTGTCCCAGGGAAGGTCTTTGTAAAGATTATCAAAGAGGCCATTCTTAAGGGACTGGCTGACAGCAACATCCTGAGGGAGAGCCAGCAGGGTTTGCTGCAGGTAGGTCTTGCCTCACCAATTTTATTTCCTTTTATGACCAGGTGACCTATCACCTGGACAAGGGAGAAGAGATTGATGTCATATATCTTGACTTCAAAAAAGCCTTTGATCTGGTATCCCGTGATCACCTCTTGGTGAAACTGGCCAATTGTGGCCTTGGGTCCACCATGATCCACTGGTTGGGGAATTGGCTCCGTGGTCGGACCCAGAGGGTTGTAATTGATGGCAGCCACTCATCATGGTGTTCTGTGACCAGTGGGGTCCCCCAAGGCTCTGTCCTAGGACCTATACTATTTAACATCTTCATTAATGATGTAGATATTGGTGTCAGAAGCAGACTGGCTAAGTTTGCCGATGACACCAAACTCTGGGGCAAAGCATCCACGCCAGAAGATGGGAGGGCGATCCAGGCAGACCTTGACAGGCTCAGGAAATGAGTGGAAGAGAACCTGATGGTGTTTAATACCAAAAAATGCAAGGTTCTCCACCTTGGGAGGAAAAACCTGCAGCATGCTTATAGGCTCGGCAGTGCTACGCTGGCTAGCACTATGGACAAAAGGGATTTGGGGGTCATGATTGACCACAAGTTGAACATGATCCTTCAACATGATGCTGTGGCTAGTAAAGTGAGCAAAATGCTGGGTTGCATCCATAGATTTCATAGACATCAGGGCTGGAAGGGACCTCGAAAGATCATCGAGTCCAGCCCCCTGCCCAAAGGGCAGGAAGTCAGCTGGGGTCTTAGGAACTCAGCAAGATAAGCATCCAATTTGCTCTTGAAGGTGTTCAATGTAGGTGCTTGAGCCACCTCCGATGGCATGCTGTTTCAGACCTTGGGGGCTCGGACAGTAAAGAAATTCTTCCTTATGTCCAGCCTGAAATGGTCTTGTAGTAGTTTATGACCGTTCAACCTTGTCGACCTTGGGGCGCTCTGGTGAACAAATGTTGCCCCAGATACTTGTGGTCACCCCTGATAAACTTATAGGTGGCCATCAGATCACCCCTGAGCCTGCTTCTCAATCAAATCCCAGGATGTCATTCTCCCATTGTACTCAGCCTTGGTGAAGCCAGAGCTGAAGTACTGCATCCAATTTTGGGCTCTTCAATTCAAAAAGGATGTGGAAAAGCTTGAGAGAGTCCAGAAGAGAGCCACGCGCATGATCAGAGATCAGGAAAACAGACCTTATGATGAGAGGCTGAGAGCCATGGGACTCTCAGTCTGGAAAAGCGCAGGCTCAGGAATGATCTGGTGGCCACCTGTAAGTTTATCAGGGGTGCTTACCAGGATCTGGAGGAATGTCTGTTCACCAGAGCTCCCCAAGGGATGACAAGGTCAAATGGTCACAAACTCCACCATGACCGTTTCAGGCTGGACATAAGGAAAAACTTCTTTAGTGTCCAAGCCCCCAAGGTTTGGAATAGCCTGCCACTGGAGATGGTTCAAGCACCTATTTTGAACACCTTCAAGGGACAATTGGATGTTTATCTTGCTGGGATCTTATGATCCCTGCTGACTTCCTGCCCTTTGTAGTAGGGGGTTGGACTCAATGATCTTCTGAGGTCCCTTCCAGCCCTAATGTCTATGAAATCTATAAACTGTAAAACCTATTGTTAGCCAAGTAATAGAAGTCTAAATTTAATGATTGTGACTCCAACTCAGTTGGTAGTCCACAAACTTCATCCACAGTATACAGGGTGAATATAAGTCCAGAACAAGAAGCTGGTAAACAGTGGGTTTGCAAGAAATTGCTCCTAATTTTTCATCCCTGACAATTTAGTTTCAAGCTCATAAAAGTTCCTGTGCAAAGGCATTATTTTCAGAGGATAAGAACATGAATGTAAAACCAGAAAGATAGTGGTTTTCATTGAAAAAATACTTAAATCTGAAGTTGCTTGCATTTTTACTCCACTGTAAGAAGACATAGCATCTGGTTCAGTACAAAGATTCTCTGAAATTTTAGTTTATTGTGTATGAAACTAAGACACAGGTTAGGAGTAAGAAAAGCAAGCAAACTTGTAAAGTGCTTAATGCCAAAGCAGGTGGGGGGAAAAGGTCAGACTCTGAATTGGGGTGAAGTGTTAAGTTCAGTGATATTTTTTTTCTTTTTTCTTTTCAGAGGTTTGATATTTAAGAATATCACAGTCAATCGGGAATCCTTCTTTCTTTCAAGAATAAAATTGTGTGTTTAAAAAATGTCTTCAATTTTCACTTAATTAAAAATTGTATTTCACTTTTCAGTGCTCTGATTTGAGTGCATGTAAAGTATGTCTTTAATAATTGCTTACTAATTAGTAAGTTTATGTGTATTAGTTCAGATAAATACCACTAAACAAAAGCAAAATAGATTGTCTCATCTATAGAGAAATTTATCTTCTTTTGCTGGAATTTGTTTTTGAGAACTCCTTAAAAGATCGTTTATATGGCCCTAATAAGTAATACCACATATTTCTGTACGTAGGACAACTTTTGGCAAAACTTTTTTTTAAAAAGTGGTCAAAACTCAATTCAAACCAGGGCAGCTTAAATTAGCAGTTAAAACTATAGTGATCAAAACTGCTCAAATGTGGTGTGAACAGTACTTAAACAAGAAAATCCCATTAGGATGTTTATGTTTTAGCAGGCTCATATTTCAATTCTTTTTCCATAAGAGTCCTCCTTGACACAAAATGCTAGGAAACACAGTTAGTTACTATTTAAATTAAGTGATGAAATAATGTCTTAAAGATGGGTGGGAGGTATAAAAGGGTACAAGAGAGGATGCCTTTTAAAAAACTAGAAATAGAATATTTAAATGTGGCTGTGTTGTTTTGAGAGGTGCCCATAAATGAAAAACGGCCCCAAACTTTGAAGTAACATGATCCCATCTGTGAGAGTGATGATTGACCCTAGTTCCTTCAGGAGAGTAGAGCTGTCTTGATTCTGAGCCTTGCTAGCTGAGCAAGGGCACATGTTTAATAAGAAACGTTCTCTTAGGAGAGGAAAAGGAGGTGGGGAGAAGGGGATTGTATTTGCGCTCAGTTCAACAGCTAATTAAACATTTTTATGTGGAACAGATGCTGTGCAGAGCCAAATCCTCCAAAGCTGGAGATTGCTTGCCATGCTGCCAGTGGATCAGTCTTTCATATCACAGGTGTTGCTTTATTATAGAGTTTGCCTGTAACCTGAGTTGGCTTTGTCTTATGTTACTAAAATACGTGCTGCATATCTTAGCTTGGCTTTGTGGTGAACTTTCTTTGTATACAGCAACAGAATGGGCCATTTCTTATTCTCCAGGGCTAGAATTAAAAATCCTAGTTTAACTGCTTAGTGTCCTCCATCTGTTGATACATTACAAATATTTGAGTCTGGGTAGTAAATCTTTTAAGAGACTTGAGAAAGTTCTGTCTTGGTCACTGTAGGCTAAAAGCTCTTCTTTCAGTAGGCTTTGCTCTGTAAATCATTTATCTTGTGCTTTTAAAAAAAAAACTAATCTACCTTTCCCCTTGAGGCTGTTGGTCTTGCATATATTTCAGTTTTTTGGCAGAGTGCCATGAATTAATTGGGCTGGAGCAATATACATTCTGAATGCCTCTCTTTTTTAAATATAAAATACTTTATATAGTTGCTACAACATTTTTTTTCTGTAAAACTTTGAGAAAATAAATTGATTTCAAACATTTGTTGCATTTAAACTTTCCCACCAAAATGTGGAAATTATTTCTTATGGTCTATGGTGGTGACTCACTAAAGCAGCTAGTAATTACCACACAAAAAAATTAGAAGAGGATGTAGTTAGCATTAACTGCTTTCCCTGTGTTTGTCAGTCATTCTCTGTTGTGTTTCACTGAATTGACTCCGTATCTGCCTATCCCTCACCCTAGCAAGTTTTCCTTCTGTTTGGCAGCTATTCCCCTAAACTTAATCCACAACTATTTTATTCTGTTTGCCCTCAGATGTTTCTCTTCCCCAGATCTGACAACTCCAGCAGGGACTCTGTCACCCCCCTCAACCCTCCCTCTTACCTTTCCTTCTTATGAAGAAAGGGTTTTAAAAGACTTCTATGCTTGTTGAAATGGAGAGAGACCTTGAACACCTTTGGAAGCTGCTAGACACTTGCATAGGAAAATCAGAATAGGATTAGTTAGTTTTTTTCATGCCAGCATCACCACTGAAGTATAAACCATTTCATCTACAGGTCAGTTTACTATCTGCAAGATTTCTCAGGCAAGAGGTGGCAAAGTAGCTAAGACAGACTGGGCATGTCTACACATTCATGTGCTATAATTATGGTGCATTAATTTTAGTACCTGTAATAATGGTACTAATTTAGTGTGGCGTAATTGATGCTACTATGCATTAGTGCATATGAACACTTTCTTAATCATGCTAATGTGCATTAAATTAAATCTACTAGCATGTTAGCACAAGTTTTGCCTACCATGCTAATGTGCAGTAGAATTAGTCTTCTGCGTGTGAAACATCTGGTATAGATGCGCCCATTGAGTGGAAAACTGACACACGCAGCCCTTACTAGATACAAGATTCATGTCTCTTCGCCCACTAATCTCAGGAATTGAACCTCTTTGACAGATGATCAACCCACCAAAATCTCTCCAGTAGCCTCATCCCAGCAGTTCAGTGTTGTATTCAGCATATCATTCTGAGTACAAAATTGGCTGGCTGCTCTAAACAGGTTTCTAACTTCCCCAGTCAATAGTCAGTCCAGGAAATGTGAGTTCTTTGCATCAGTTCCTTGTAGCCGTGACTAGAACGGAAGAGAAGTCCTTCCATCTCATCCCTTGGATATCTAATGCTATCCTCTGGGCATTTGACCTTGACATTCAACTTCAGGTTCTTTAATATTCTCACCCATGCACGCACTGAGCTTCTCATCTTGACCATGCCAGTACATTTTGACTAAAAATCAGAGTGGTATAGCTTCAAATTTATTTGTAAAGTTGGTCACCTAAGTACCACAGGTGGTATATACCATATTCTCTTGGAATATAATATGCCCAGGTTTTGAAAAGGCAGCAAGAAGAAAAAAGATCTTAGTCTGGAAAAGTAGTTGAGTAGAAGCAGGTAGGAACTGCTGCCAGCCCCATGCTGGATGGGACCCATGGACCATGTGCTTGGTCTGGAGCCTCTTGTCAGTTCTGACTGCGGACTGATCCCACATAGTGGTCCGTCTGGGGTGGGGCCATGTCATCTGCTTGGGAGGCTCCCCTAGGGTCTGGAAATTTGGTGATGGAGTGGTGGCAGTGTTAATTGTGTTAATTGCCATTGTGCCCTCACTGCCAAATATGTGAGAATCCATATTTTTTGCATATAAAGTACACCCCAATGTCCCCTAGCTAGTTTGCAGAAAAAACACATTTTATGTGAGAAAATACAGTAATACCTAGTAGTTCCCCAATGATTTCTGTAACTAACCTCTCCAAAGTAAATAGTACAACATCCTTCTTACCATTATATTGCTACTCAGTTTTAATAGGAAGGGAATCTTTAGAAGAAACTAGAGTATAAAATATTGTTTTATACTGCAACTAGAGTATAAAATATTGTTATTTTTTTCAAAACTATTATGACAAGAGATGCAAAGGAATAGGCCTACTCCTTGCTTTCAGATACCATGGCAATTGAGAATCTGTTGGAATTCTGTTTTGATCCTGGACCTCTGTCAGACTGCAAACTGACAGAAAGGCAGTAGGACTCATTTACCTTTTCTGCTATATTTTGTTTCCATATTGAACTAATACTCACAGCAGGGGATAGGAGAAATTCCTGCACCTGCTACAGCAGTTAACAACTGAGGTTTATTAAACTTCATCCAGTCAAATAGAGCACTCCTGCTTAGAGATTAATTTTGCGAAAAGGGACGGCAACTAAACAGATTCCCAGCTAGGGTATTTAATTGTGTGGAAAGACTCTTCAGCAGTCCACCTGACAAAAGGGAAGCTGCCAGAGGGCCACTTTAACCATTTGTAGAGACCAGAAGGACACTGCAGTGGCCAGAGGAAGATTCCCTGATTCAAAAGAGTAGTCATGTACGTGAGAAAAAGCACCTCCTTAAAGTAGGGTTCTCAAGCATATGGTCTGTGGGTTGGATCTGACTCATGGGTCGCTTGACTGACACCACATACCAGCCTCAGCCCAGAACTCTGCATGCAGCATGTGGGGTGGAGCTGACTGTGTGCCCTGCATGCAGCACAGGGGGTATTCCAGGATGTGTACCACTCCAGCCCCTCATGCCCCATGCAACCTGCTCTGGCCCCAGGCCTCACTGTGCATGAGGCACGCGGGGCCAGACCAGGGTTTGCACTGCCCGTGATGTGTAGGCTGCACCTGGCACTGCACACAGCACAGGGGGTCTGGGGCATGGGCTGTATGTGGTGCTCTGGACCAACCCCCTGTGCTGCCTGCAAGGCTGAATCTAGCCTGCATGCTGTGGGTAGTGCACAACACATGCTTGTGCCACATGCACAGTGAGCCCTGGGGCTGGCGTGTGCTAGATGCAGTATGTGGGGACAGATGAGTTTGACATTCCTGCCTGAGAAGACCATGCCCTAAGAACGCTGAACAGTGACAAGGAAACAGACAGATAATGGTATACAGGCTTCTCGCCTCTTCGACATCAGTGTGGGAGCCCAGATGGAGCTGGTTGCAACTGCTGAAGCACATCTCTAGAATAGTTGTGCGCTGCAGGCTGCCATAACAGCGTGGTGTGTTTAAGCAAAAGGGATGCGTTGTGGGGACTGGTGCTGGTCTTGCGGGGGGCCTCAACTGGGCTGTAGTCGCAACTGCATGTTTTTATTAAGAAATAATCAAGTAAAAAGATCAGATATGAACTTGGCCACAGAAAATAGACATGGCAATCAAGTCCTGAAACTGGATTTAATGTCCTGCATGTCAGTTGTCTTCATGATCCAGGCTTCTGAATAAACCTGGGTTTGTGAATAGTGGCCAGTCATTAAATTACTGGCCAGTTCATTTAAAAAGCAACCAAATACTGCAGTGGCAAGATATACAAAGAGCCAAATTCTGGCTTGAGTTTTACATATATAAACACTGTTTTGTGGGGTATTAGATAAAGATGGGATTTCCCATTGGATTTTCCTTCCAAATTTCTCCCAAACCTTTGTTATCTCAAGATCAGGTGGTTGATTGCTCATTTTCTATCCCCAGCTCTCTTGTTCCTACACAGTGGCTGGGAACGTGTGACTCACTGTAGCATGTGGGAGTGTTTGCAGGGAAAAACAACAGCTTTTTGGAATGCTCCAGGCAGCAGGGAGTGAGGGCTTGATAAAGTGCTCCTACCATAAGTCTGGTAAACTCTGGGGCAAGGTTTGATTCCTCCACTGAGGCTGGGTGACTGTGCAGCAATACTCCCATCAGCCATGGTCTAGTGCAGTACAGCACTAATTACAAAGGTTGCTTGTGTACTTACTTCTTCCACCGTGCATCTCCTTTTGGCCTGGGCAATGCGGTTACTGCTACCCAGACTTATGTCTGTTGGACCTTTTTACTCCACTGTCTGAGCCTACCACTCTGGCCCATGATTCATTAGGCACCTGGCAGGTATTACACTTAAGATGCGATTGATCAGTTAATTGTATCTTAAGTAGTAACTAGGCCACATGTTAATGCAAAATGTGCATAATAGTTTTGTGGCTGGTTCCTATGGCACCTTACATTTGAACGTGTGGCCAGGCTCAGCTGATTCGGCCTCTTGGCCTGGGGGCACATCAGAGCCCTTGATTCCAATGCAGTCCCAAGGCTGGGAGCAACAGCTGATTGGGGCTCCCAGCCTCAAGGGTTCCAATATTTCTCAGAGACTGGGAGTGCCAATCAGCTGCCTGGTTCACTTCTTGTGCTTCAGGTTCCCCCTGCACCAGCAATATGGTGCAATTGGGATCTGATCCCCAGTCCCACATTTCTGCCTCCTGCCATGCATGTGTACTATTTAATTGAACATCTGCCAGGGGCCTTAAGTCTCCCTAGCCTGTCACTCTGCCCCACCAGGGATATCAAGCTGCAACCCTGGAGTTCCTTCTTGCATACTGGCCTGAGTCCAACTGACAGCGTTTCCTGGCCTGTTTCTTATCTATCCCTAGAGCTGGTTGGAGCTGGAGGTAACTGCCCTTAAAGGGACATTTACTTCTCATAGCATATCCCTTACTCACTCAGGCTAGTCCTGGGTTAGGGGAGCCTGTCATAAGGACAATTGTCATGGCCCGAAAATAGTCGGCCGGATCTGAGAGAAGGTTCTAGAGATTTCTGGGTTACATCATGGAGAAGGTTTATTTAAACAACCGTGTTTAACAACAAAGGGATGGTTACAAATAACAATAAAACACAATGTGACTATAACATACAAAAACACTACAAACATAAGCATATATCAATAGCACTTATCAGTCAGAGCCAGTTGCCAAGAATGTGCACCTTCTGTCCAATTAGGCTTTGTTAGACTCTCACAAGTCAGGCGTCCCTGAGTTTGTGAGCTGACTCTGGCCGGTGAGGCGTGGTCCAGTGTGATCCTCATCGCGACCTCAGAGCTCGCCACATTACACTCCGCGATGGTCCCTGTGCATTGGAGGACCTTAGTCCAGGGGCAGTAGCTTGGTGGCATTGGAAGTCCTACCACCAGGGTCGATACTGTCTGCATGAACTCGATCCGGGGCTTTTCGAGAGGATCTTTCTCCCGAGGAGTCCATTAAGGGCAGAATTTGCATTACTACCCTTTCCACTTCTGGCTGAGTCAGTCCTATGGTGGTTCCAGCCAGGGTTAACAGAATGGCTCTATAGTGTGGTGGCGCCCTCCGACAAAACTGCCTCCACATTGGGTCAGTGAATTGAATATTCTTGGGCTTGACCATCCACCGGGAGGTAAGAATCAGCTCTCAGATACCCAGCTGCCACAAACAGGAAGACATCTGGTCTGAATCAGTCCATTCTGGGTCAGGAGCTTCCTCCCAGTCCTGATACTGTATGCCATAGGCCTGCATGCAGGCCTCTGCCAAGGAGGTTCCTCCCGGCTGGATATGTGGTCCGAAGGGAAGTCCTGGTTCTAACGTTATGAGTTGCCCTCATGGGGAGCCAGAAGTACGTTATCTCCCCTGTCCCAACAGACTCGGGCAACCCAGGCCAAATGTCCCTCTTTGGCGTTTTTCCTATGCTATTCCTATACTACTTGCAGATGTCCGTGCGAGTAAAAGAAGTTAATTGCATTGAGGTCTGGCCGCCCTGGGCTACTCAGGTGGAAACTACCGGACAGGCCAACAGCCTAGGGTTGTCTTCTGCATGGAGTGGATCAGGGACATATGGTGGGGGTGGCGCAGTGGTCTCCAAGTTACCATCCTCCCCATCATTCTCCTCCCATAGCCCTAACATCGATCTCTGTCCGTACAGACATTGCCACACCCTTTCGGGCTCACAGTCATTCGTTTTGGCGCAATCAGCTGCACACTGCAGCGCGGCTTGGGCCCTCACCACTAGTGCTTGGGCCTGTTGTCCCTCTAGCGCCTCTAACTTCTCCTGGGCTAACCTGGCAGTCGCTGCAGCTACCCTTGCCCAATCATTTGCTTCTCGCAGCTCCTCTCACAGCCTTTCATTTTCAAGTTCTAATTCACTCCTCTTATGCTCCGACTCCTGATATGCCTCTGCCCCTAATTTTACACAGGTGGCTAGCAACCAGGACAGCGCTCCCTTCTTGGGGCCTGCTTTCTTCCGGCAACTAGTGGACAGTTGGTCCCACTGATTCTTAATTTCCCCAGGGTCGTTCCACTGGGGCCTCAGAAACTCCTTATCCCATCCAGGGTTCTTAACCTGACCCACGTTTTCCAAAAGGACAGCTAGCGCTGACCATTCTGAATCCTCCTCCATGTCCGCTCCCAGAAATCCTGTTCATGACACCAATTTAATGCCACAGCCCGATAATAGTTGGCCGGATCTGAAAGAAGGTTCTAGAGATTTCTGGGTTAGATCATGGAGAAGGTTTATTTAAACAACCGTGTTTAACAACAAAGGGATGGTTACAAATAATAATAAAACACAAAATGTGACTATAACATACAATAACACCACAAACATAAACATATATCAATGGCACTTATTGGTCAGAGCCAGTTGCCAAGCGCATGCACTTTCTGTCCAATTAGGCTTTGTTAGCCTCTCACAAGTCAGGCGTCCCCGAGTTTGTGAGCTGACTCTGGGTGGTGAGGCATGGTCCAGCGCAATCCTGGTCGCGACCTCAGCCTCTGACTGATCGAGTGGAAGGTGATGGTCTCAGTGTCGATCTCGAACGTCTCCAGCGCTGTTTGGGCATGCTGAGACTTTATACTGTTGGCTGAACCACTCACAATCTTATGTTTTGAATCATGCCCTTATTTGGAAGACGGCATCCCATATGGATACAAGCCTCAGAAAGCACGCATAATCGCTTAGGAGAAAATGCATAGTCAGTTATCTGCAAGACTGAGCTATGGAAATTCCCATGGAAATTCCCCAGACCCCACTGGGAATTCCCCCACAGAAGATTCCTAATTAGATGATAGAATATTGTTCTTGGTTGACATTTAAGAATGTTAAATTAATGTTTCTGGGGGTGTATAAGGGCTGTATAAGATAAAAGACATGTGGCTTTTATGTTTTTGCATTATGTTTTGATGTTTAACTACTATATCTGAAAGATTGCAAAACTGCATTTTAACTCAAGCTGCCTCATTACCCCTTTATTTGTCTTATTCTTTACCTTTTTTGTTGTCTTAAATTAAGTACATTGATTCTTTTCCTTTCTTATTTTAACTAACTGAATCAGGAATGTCACTTCAATTTAAAAATATCAAGAAAGAAGGAATGTACATTCTGTTTATTTGAAAATGTGTCATCAAAGTAAATTGTCTGGCATTTTGCCTGTATTTAACTATTTTGACACACAGAATCTTTCAACCAGTATTATGTAAATTTTTTTCTTGCATGCTATTGGCAAGCAAAGCAAACAAAATTCAGATCCTTCCCATCACTTCTGCAAGGTATTCTGAAATTATGGTCATGAGAACATCATAAGAATATAAGAATTGGAAGCAATCAATATCTACCAAGATCAAGCTCTAAATTAGCCATCCCATACAGAGGTAATGTTGGTTGGTAAAAATAAGTTTAAACATTCCAGCTAATGCTTCCTGAATAAGACTGTCTGTATGGCTAGACCAGAAAGAATTGCATTTAATAACAGCAGACTGCTGTGATTCATTGATGCTTTTTTGAGTAGCTAGTTGTCAGGAGAGGTAGGCATGTTTAGATTAGTTGAAAAAGCAAGCTGCCTAATATCTATTTGAATATTCACAGGATTTCAGTGCCCAGATCTCTCAGGCATATTTGTTACTCTTGTTCAATAGTTCAGGGCAGTGGTTCTCAACCTTTTTAGATGCAAGGCATCCCTCCATAACTTTTGTGAAAGGAGCAGCATCCCACTTCAAATACTAATGTATTTATTATCATGCTTACCTCCTGGCAGAGCAGCTAGGCAGGGAGGAGCCTAGGCATGCACTTATTTGCTTCTCTTGGCACCTGCCTTATCTTCTCATATGTCACTACACCCTTTAAAGGATCTTGTGACACCCCAGGGTTCCCTGGCACCCTGGTTGAGAAACACTGGCTTAAGGGGTGTTTAAATTAGTAAAAAATGTACATGTTCATACATTTGGTGCTGAAACAGTTGCACAACCGAGATATAGTTATATAGGATGTATTGAAAATGCTATAATTTACTAGAATTAACCAACCTGCCATTCTTAATTGTAAGAAACAGTAATTCTGCAACTCTTCAGAAAAAGGATCTGGGGTCTTATTGAATGACTGAGTGAAGGCTTATCTCTTGTTTTGTGTAAGAACAAGGGAAGAACAACGAAGTAATTGCATTTGAGGTTTCAGTTCAATTTTTGTTATGAATACTGCATCTTGCACAATGGAAACAGGAAAACAGTGAAGCCAGAAGTAAACTTCTCCAACAGTTAGCATTTGGTTTACTGCGATGTTGGTAAATGCATGTTATATAAGACTTAATCAGAACTCTTGGGGAGGTGATAGCTTTTATTAGACCACTAGATAGTTGCAAAAAATGTCTTTATTTGCAAACTTTCAGGCACACGTGCCTTTCCTCAAGCATAGAAGAGTGCAAAGATTGTAAAATTTCTCCCAGGTAGAAATGCAAATTAATATTTCACAGGACAGCTGAAAGGTGATGTAGGATCTCTTGGTTGGAAAAGTTCATTTTATGCAAAATAGAATGAGGTAAAATTTGGAGCAATCTATTTACCTCAAAGTTGTCTGATGGCAAGCAGGAGTTTAATTATGCTTCTGTCTTGTTACGATGTTTCATATTTCATAGGGGGATGGGTGCTGGAAGGCTCTCCTGGGCAAGGAATTTCTCTTGTGTTGTGGCAGCTCTGTGAGCATGCAAATTTGGCTTGAAACAAAAGGTTGGGGCAAGGGTGTCAGCTTTCAAGGTGTTGAATTTTGCTTCCTTCTTGTAAAATTATGAAGATTTCATGTCAAAATTACTAATTCGGATACTTTCCATGTTTCAAGGATACAGGTTGTAGCCATGCTGGTCAGCAGGCAAAAGTAATCAGAACTCTTGGGCAGGCGACACCTTTTATTAGACCAACTAGATAGTTGCAACATAATTTCTTTATTTGCAAGATTTTGGGCACACCCACCCATCCTCAGATTGACTGTCCTGAATGCTTAACTACTGGCTAAAGGGATTTTGTTTTATAATTGCAATGCCTGTAAACCATAACATGTCATTTGTATGGTACTCTCTGATGCACTAAAGTTTGTATTCCAAGTCTAGCATTCTGAAGTAATAGAATTATTCATTCTAATAAAAATTAAACCAGTGTTTTAATTCCAGGGAATATTTTAATTTAATGTTACAGTGCTAAATGAAGTTAAATAAGCAAAAAAGAAAAAATAATAAGTATCTTACATTTCAGCAACTTTGGATTCATAAAACCAAATCTGTCTCTAATCTAGAACAAAACAAGAAAGCAGTATCTTGTGGTCAACCATTCAGACGCAACTAAATGACAGTTGTTCCTGTTCCTATTGGATTGTAAGCACTTGGCTGTTTTCTTGAAAATAATGCTGCTATGTCATGTCTGTCTTCCAACTGAAATTAGACTGTCTCTTTTAATCTTTCTTAGACTGATGGGGTAGACAATTGACTACATTATGAAGAGGGCAAGCTTTGTCTTGAAGTAGCTAATAAATGTACTCAGTCTTACAAGTTATAGTTTAGACCAACTTGTCTGTCTGGAATTACTGCAACATGACACATCATGAACTAATGAAATAAACCCTCTTCTTAAACTTCAGAAACACTTTAAAAACCTGCATGAACTAAATGTTCATGAATGTAGGTCTGTTTTTGATATAGTACAGCTTTGAGGTGCCATGTGACCAGAGCTAGATTTCAAAATGGAGAGCTTTAGATATAAAATATAGTGACATTAAAATTATATTTTAAAATTATTTGCATATGGAGCTATGCAATTTGGTTTATATTAAATATTTCTTGAAGTAAGTTTAAAAAAGCTGCTATCAGTTGTAAACTGTGACCCACAATTTTATTAAGGCAAGATGTGGATGGAACAAGAAAGAAGTTATAGCCTTACTGAAGTGTTTCAAAGTAATGGCAAACTTGACCAACACTATGATATTACATGTTGTGTGATGGCCTTGCAAAGCTGTGCTGAGTGACTTTAATCATCTTTGTGTATGGTTATGCCAATTTTCAAACAGTAATTATGAAGTACCTTTCTAAATAATTTTAATTCAAAAGTTTCAGAGTGCTGGCAAGGGAAAAAGCTGATAATATTATTAACAAAACTGTAAAAGCTTTAATAAGAGAAGTTGAAATTTGGCAAATTCTGCCAAATTTCTCTTGCAAGGACAATAAATTTGAGCTGGCAGCTTATAGATTCATAGGTTCATAGAAGTAGGGTCGGAAGGGACCTTGTAGATCTTCAAGTCCGACCCCCTGCCTGAGCAGGAGAAAAACTGGACTCAAATGAGTCCAGCCAGGTAGGCATCAAGCCTCTTCTTAAAGACTCCCAGGGTAGGAGCCAGCACCACTTTCCTTGGAAGTTGGTTCCAGCTCCCAGCTGCTCTAACTGTGAAGTAGTTCTTGCGGATGTCTAATCTAAACCTACTCTCCAATAACTTGTGTCCATTATTCCTTGTTATGCCAGGGGGTGCTAGGGTCCCCCCTAGTGAGTTTATAGATGGTCACCAGGTCCCCCCTCAGCCTTCTCTTGTGAAGGCTGAACAGGTTTAGGTCCTGCAGTCTCTTATTGTAGGGTCTGCCCAGTTGTTCCTGGATCATGCAGGTGGCCCTCCTCTGAACCCTTTCAATGTTATCCACATCCCTCCTAAAGTGGGGTGCACAGAACTGGACACAGTACTCCAGCTGTGGCCTGACCAGTGTCGCATAGAGGGGGAGGATCACCTCCTTGGCTCTACTTGAAATGCACCTGTGGATGCAGACAAGGTCCAGTTAGCCCTGCCAACCGTGACCTTGCATTGTCGGCCCATGTTCATCTTGTAGTCAATGATGACTCCAAGATCCCTTTCTGCCTCTGTGCTCTCAAGAAGGGAGTTTCCCATTCTATAAGTGTGCTGCTGGTCTCTACTGCCCAAGTGCAGCACCCTGCATTTGTCAGTATTGAAATGCATCCTGTTTATGTTAGCCCACCCCTGTAACCTATCCAGATCTTACTGCAATATTTCCCTCCCTACTAGCGTGCTCACCTCACCCCAAATTTTGGTATCATCAGCAAATTTAAACAGGTTGCTTTTCACCCCGTCATCCAAATCGCTGATGAAGAAATTGAACACTGCAGGCCCAAGGACCAAGCCCTGGGGGACTCCGCTGCCCACTTCCCCCCAGGTTGAATATGACCCGTCCACCACCACCCTCTGAGTGCGACCCTTCAGCCAATCTGCAATCCATGTGACTGTGTAGGCATCAATGCCACAGTCGCCTAGTTTTTTAATGAGGATGGGGTGGAGACGGTGTCAAAGGCCCTTGCTGAAGTCTAGAAAGACTATGTCCACGGCAACACCTGCATCCATTGCCTTTGTGACCTGATCATAAAAGGCAATCGTGACATGACCTGCCCCTAATGAAACCATGCTGGTTGCCCTTGAGCCTCATCCCTGAAGCCGGCCCATCGCAGATGTGCTCCTTCAGGATCTTCTCAAAGAGTTTCCCTAGGATTGAGGTAAGACTGACGGGCCTATAGTTGCCTGGGTCCTCTCTCTTCCCTTTTTTGAAGATGGGGACCATGTTAGCTATCTTCCAATCATCTGGCACCTGGCCCTAGCACCATGAGCACTCATAAAGCTGTGCCAAGGGCCCTGCAATAACCCCTAGCTAACTCCCTCAACACCCTGGGGTGAAGAGTGTCTGGACCCGCTGACTTGAACATGTCCAGCCCCTCCAGAAGCTCTCTAACCCGGTCCTCTCCAACCTGAGGTCTGGAGGCATTATCTTCCATGTGGAAAATCTAGGTGTTTTGTAGTTATCTACTAGTATTACTGACTGAAAAGTTTAATGATATGTCCCCACCTCTGCCAGCTGAACAACCTGAGTGCTGAAATAATTTTTTTCAAAATAGTTTAACAAAACCAGGTTTGTACTGTAAATGGGCTTCAGTACTCCACTGCTTCATAGTGAGTACATCTACACATGCAATTAATGCTACATCATAAACTTCAGAGCTGTTCATGCCAGAGTCAACTACTGCTGGGCCTAGTGTCTACATAGGTGCCCAGGACAGAAGCAATTTGAGCCAATATAGTGCAGCCCCCTGACTGGCTGGGCTGACGGGATGCAATTAATATGCCTGGTCAGTGTCTGCACATGCATTTCGGTGCAGTAGTCTTCCATAACATAGTACTGTTCCCGAAAGTATTGTCTTATGGTGGAGATAATTAATTTACTGTGCCCTAACAGTACTGCATATGTAGACTCTATACACAACCTGGATACTGTATAGACTGACGCTTTACTATGGAGCTATTTAGTCAACTCTGCAGTAAAGCACGTGTACATGCACACAGTGTATGCTTAGTTAATGTGCTGTAGTAGTACTAGGGTACTTAAATGTGGCATTGTTTGTGTCTGTTTGCAGAGATGTTAGCCTTACTCAGATGTAATTGCAGGTAAAGTAGCTCTTAAAAAACAAACAAAAAGAAACCAGAAAAACCCCTCCAGCCATAGAGCAAGTGGCAAGTTTGATCCTATAATTTATCTTAAAATCAATTAATTTGATCAGAGTAGAGACTATAGAACTGGGACCTACCTACAGGCTGTGATTTATGCTTCATGTAAATCTCCAATTTTTATAGCATGCATGCACATGCACACACACTTTAGAAAAATGGTGATAGCTGGTCAACATAATCCTTTCAACTGACCTAAAAATCAATTAGTTGGATCTAGTCATAGACCAGTATATGCTAAGTAGGCTACACAGTCTTCTATTAATGTAAGAAGTATGGTGCACCTTATGAACTCAGTAACAACTTCAGCAAATGTGTAGGCAGCTGGCAAGTTCCATAATTGTACTCCTGCTATTGTCACTACTAAACATTAAGCAATTGTTCATAATCTAGGAGAATGCAAATATTGTATTTTTCATTCTTTTGCTTCCTTTTCCCAGTTTATAGGTATTACTTCTAATTTGTCTGGATCAAGTTTTAGTCACATTCCCGTATCACTTAAAATACTGGGTAAATGTCTCAATTGCACTGACCACATATTGTATGAGACAGGTATATTGAGAGGAATAATTTGCACTAAATCTACTATGGCGCTTCTAATTCCACACATAACCATAAATACCTATTGAGAGTTAAATTGGCAACACAGTCTCAGTCACAAATATATGCATGCTGTTGGATTGCCTGGATTTGGGTTGAGACCCTTGTTCTGTTTTGAAGTCACTACAATCAGTAAGGTCACACTACCCTTGTCACCCTCCCTTAGTGCATACTGAAGCAAATTACCTGTTGGAGAGTTTGAGTCCATACAGGTCCTTTGGAGAATCATTCAGTGTGATCTGAGTTGCACAGTAAATACAAAAAAGCCTTCAAATGTCATCAGAGATAATGTTGGATAGGGTTGGAGATAATGTTGGATAGGGTTAGCCTGTGAATTTGCTTTTGAAACAGTGTTGTTTAATGTAGCATGTGTTCAGTAATTTATAAAGGCTTTTATTCTGTTTGCTCTGGCTGTTGTGCTTTCTTTGACTAGTAAATAAATGGCAAATACATTGCATCATATTCTTGTAGATACTTGTTTCTGCAGTGACGGTTTTTTCTTTCTCCTTTCCTTCCCTGATTTGCATTAGTAAGAAATAAGGGAGGGCCTTCTTATCCTTTAAAGCTCATATTTTATCAGACTGCTCAAATGTTTAACAAATGTTATCTAAAACTTCTTACCAAAAATCCTACTATCACAGGATTTTTAGCAAGAAGACAAATTGTATCTTGTCCATATTTTTTTCAATTAGAAGCAAAACTTCACACCATATCATTCATATTTAAATAAACACCATGCCTCATCCCCTCCAGCAGTTTTGAGCAGGAGCAGCATATTCCACAAGTGCTTTCTTGTGGAAGGCACTATTAAATGCTATCTACCTAATCTGTCTACCTTCTATGGTGATGCCCTTGATGATGTGTACACTGGCTACTCCCTATTGGTCTCTGTTCATTGGCTGTTGCTTACTAATTTTTCATGGTTTGATAAAATCTTATTTTTGTTCACCATTTGGGTTTATGTATCAATGTAAGCTGCATACAAAGACTTTGGTTCCCGCCTTACCAAATGATAGGCACTCAGGCTGCATCCACACAACTGTGGATGTTTTGTTCCCTGGGGACAAGAAGCAGCAGCTGGAACCTGGCTGGCAGCTGGAGTGTGGCTCGAGCCACCAGGCTCTGGTTTTGGGTAGTGTGTGCTGCCCCACTCTTTTTCCAAGCAGGTTTTTTTAGCCCTGGGATTTCCCAGGGTCAAAAAACCCCCACCCATGCTGCAAGGTAGCAGCCTGTGGAATGTGCAGTGTGTGGTGCTACAGACGGGTCTGTGGTGCCACATACTGCATGGCCGTGCTCGTCTGGATGCAGCCTCAAAGTCTTTCTGCCCTTCTTTGTAATTATGAAAAATAAATGTTTTTTGGTTGTTTAGAACAGATGAACTGTGCTATGTTAAAAATGATATATCAAGTAAAATAGTTTCTTGCATTATTAATAATACCTTAGATTGAAGTTTAAAAACATATACATTCTTATGGAATACTTATTCAGGATTATGCCCTTCAGTTTATATTTATCAGTCTAGCTTTCTGAGGTTATATGCTGAATCCAAACCATTTGGTATACAAACAATTCAGAATAGTTAAATTGCAGCATGTTTACTGCATAATAGAATGTATTTTTGAATGTTTGGCAGAGTAGTAGTTTGGATTAAGTTTTAAGATTTCCAGCTGAGTTTTAAGTTATAATTTGTCACTGAGATCTTGTGACCTGCTCCTGCATGATCGTAGAGGGATTTCAATATCTCCAAATCAGTTATTCTTAAAATGTTTTGACTGAATCTGTATTGGAATTGGAGAATCAGATAGCATAGACTTCTCTCCCCACTCTACTTTCCCCTCTCCCCCAGCCAAATTTAAAAGTGGAAGTTTAAAGCCATGGGTTATTGCTGCCCTCTCTCCATACATATAATACCAAATCTTAAAGGTACTTGGTTAGGGTTCTGGTTTGTGGGGCATCACTAACGTGTAGTTCATAAACATACTTCACCTTCCACAATTTTCAAACAAAGCTTAGATGTACCGTCTACACTACTCCATGTAGCTTTAATATGTGACCTTTCATTAATAAAAAAAAAAGGGAGACCATATAATCTCCTGTTCCATTATTAATATTTTATTATACTTTTAGTGGGAAGGGGTGAGAACAGACACAAGAGAAACAGCACGAAGTTTTGTTTTGTTTGTTTGTTTCCCCCTGAAGATCATAGCTGTTCACATTCTTTCCAAGACCTAAGTCAGAGGACTTTCCATATCTGGAAGAGAGAACATTTGAACAAAATGGAATGTGTTTTGGCTTGTATTTCCTTTGCTAGTTCAGGCAGTCCTCAACTTAAAATGTTTCGCACTTACAGCGTTTATAAATTGGCACCCTGTTTCAACTTTATGACGTCAGTTTCGACTTACAACGCTTGATCCGATGCGATGCCACGCCAGTGAACAAGTTGGCTGTGTCGCTTATCTCCCTGGAGAACACCTGTCCAAACTTGCTTGGACACTTTCTTTAAGAAAGCAGACAAGACTCCAGAAGAACTTGCAGCCAAGACTCCTGAGAAGACTCCAGCTAAGAGCCCTTCAAAAAGTCCAACGGTCCTCAAAAAGAAGTCTTTCCAAATCAATATGATTGCTATTTACAAAATAAATATGCTAATGTAGCTATATTACTCATCTATAATTCATAGTTTCATAGTTTCTAGGGTCGGAAGGGACCTGAGTAGATCATCTAGTCTGACCCCCTGCCATGGTAGGAGAAAGTACTGGGGTTATAACCCCAGCAAGGTGTTCATCTAACCTCCTCTTAAAAACTCCCAGGGTAGGAGCCAGCACCACTTCTCTTGGAAGTTGGTTCCAGATCCTAGACGCCCTGACCGTGAAGTAGCACCTCCTGATATCTAACCAAAACCTACCCTCTACCAGCTTGTGACCGTTATTCCTAGTCACTCCTGGCAGTGCTCGGGGGAACAGGGACTCCCCCAGTGCCTGCTGGTCCCCCCTGACTAGTTTGTAACAGGCCACTATATCCCCCCTCAGCCTTCTCTTGTGGAGGCTGAACAGGTTCAGGTCCCGTAGCCTCTCCTCATAAGGCCTGCCCTGCTGCCCCCCGACCATACGAGTGGTCCACCTTTGGACCCTCTCCATGTTGTCCACATCCCTCTTGAAGTGCGGCACCCAGAACTGGACACAGTACTCCAGCCGTGGTCTGACCAGTGCCACATAGAGGGGGAGGATCACCTCCTTGGACCTGCTAGAGATGCATCTGTGGATGCATGACAAGGTGCGGTTGGCCTTGACTGCTTCCCCACACTGCTGGCCCATGTTCATCTTGGAGTCAATGATGGCTCCAAGATCCTTTTCTGCCTCTGTGCTGATAAGAAGGGAGTTCCCCAACTGTAGGTATGGTGCCAGTTGTTCCTCCCCAGGTGCATCACTGCACTTGTCAGTGTTGAATCCCATCCTGTTCTCATCTGCCCACCCTTGTAACCTGTCTAGGTCCGATTGTAGACTATTGCTCCCTTCTAGAGTGCCCACAGCCCCCCACATCTTAGTGTCATCAGCAGATTTGAACAGCGTGCTTTTTACCCCCTCGTCCAGGTCGCTAATGAAGATGTTGAACAGTGCAGGCCCGAGGACCGAGCCCTGCAGAACCCCACTGCCCACATCCCTCCAGGCTGAAAATGACCCATCCACCACCACCCTCTGGGTGCGGCCCTCCAGCCAGTTGGCGACCCAATTGACTGTGTGGGTGTTGACACCACAGTCCCCCAGTTTCTTAACGAGAACAGGGTGAGAGACAGTGTCGAAGGCCTTCTGAAAGTCCAGTAAGACTATGTCCACTGCTACCCCTGCATCTAATGATTTGGTGATCTGATCATAGAAGGCCACCAGGTTGGTCTGACAGGACCTGCCACTGATGAACCCGTGTTGGTTGCCCCTAAGCATGAAATCCCCTGCTGGCCCCTCATGGATGTGTGCCAGCATAATTTTCTCGAACAGCTTGCCTAGGATCAAGGTAAGACTAACTGGCCTATAGTTTCTTGGGTCCTCCTTCTTCCCCTTTTTGAAGATGGGAACCACGTTGGCCCTCTTCCAGTCTTCTGGCACCACACCAGAACACCATGAGTGCTCGTAAAGCTGTGCCAGGGGTCCTGCAATGACCTCAGCCAATTCCTTTAGTACTCTAGGGTGGAGATCGTCCAGACCGGCTGACTTGAATACATCCAGTCCCTCCAGAAGCTCCCTAACTAGTTCCTCACTAACCCTTGGCCCAGGTGTGCCTCCCCTGGGGCCTGAGGGGGACCCAGCGGGGGTGTGGCTGTTTTGGTCCCTGCTTAGGAAGATGGAGGCAAAGAAATCGTTAAATATGTTGGCTTTGTTGTCTGGTGTGACGACCAAATTTCCTAACGCATCCTGCAGGGGCCCCACATTACCCGGGACCTTCTTTTTACCCCCTATGTATTTAAAGAAGGACTTCTTGTTGTCCTTATTGTCTTATTGATCGAGTACAAAATTCTGGGGTATTTTTGGTGAAAATAGGGTATTGGGCCTTGGTTCAGGAACGAATCCCCCATTTATACCATTGTTTCTTATGAGAAAATTGGTTCTGAGTTGCAACGTTTTGACTTAAGACGTGTTTTTCAGGAATCAGCTGTGTTGTAAGTCCGAGGACTGCCTGTATCTCAGTCTGCTCTACTATTGTCATAGCCTCATCTCTCTACTGTTGTAATAAAATCACCATTATGACAAAATTGCTGGATCAAATTTAAGGAGGCAACATATTCTTCAAGTTTTTTACTGGTGCATGCTACTGCACTAACCTTATAAGCTCCATAAGAGGAACCCTCCAAAAACAGAGTACAAGTGTGCTGTGTGTCACCCTTCTACCTAGATGGCTGCTAGACTATTTTTTCCTATATCATGTACATCTTTCTGCTCTTCCCCCCGCCCTCCTTTGTGTCATCTCTCATTTACTTGCTCTTCCTAGGTGCGGTCTTTTGTTTCCTTCTGCATGGCTATGGCCATTTTCCCCTCCTGCACCAAATGCTGAGGAGAAAAAAGTTCCACGGACACAACCCCTGCATTTGGCAGTTCTACTACTCACGTGGGATGACTGTCACAGTTGACTTTGCTTTCTTAGCAAGACTGATCCTTACGTCCTTGGCCCTGGGTAGAAGATTGCTGGCTTGTAATCGCTGATGTTCTTGGGGAGCCCTAGGTAGACAAACATTGCGGATATAGTTTTGGGGCCAGTGTTGCTCTGGGACACAGAGCTTACCTGCTGAAATCTTTAGGCCTGCCTATTCATTGCCATTTCATACTAGTGCAGTTGAAGGCAGGAGAAAGATAAACCCTCCCACACCAACTTAATATGTAGCAGAAGCTGCTGTGACCCACGTCTGCTTCGCCGGGTGCTGTTAGCGCCAGCAGCCCGCCCGCGCGGGCCCGGGGCCGCCCCCTTGGCAGCAGCACCTGAGCCCGGGGCTGGCCGACGCGGTAGCGCTCCCTTTCAAGTCTGCTGGGCTCAGCCCCGTCTCGCTCCGGAGCGAGTCGAGAGTCCGGCCAGGACGCTGCAGCTGCCCGCGTCTGTCCGGGCGCGCACTTGGTTTTGCCCGGGGCGGGGGTGCACGTGGGGTCCGAGGAGCTCGCTCCTGCCTTCGGCCCCCGGCCGCTGCCGCCTCTGCGTCGGGCCCTAGTGGCGTAGGAGAGTAACGGGCACGCGGAGCACGGCTCCCTGCCGCGGACTCGGCCCCGGGCAGTGGCCTGGAACCGCCGCGCCAGTCCCGCCCCCAGAGGCCGGCGGGGAACGAGCGCCCACGGCCGCAGCCCTGGTCGGAGCGGGCGGGCCGGCCCCGCCCCCCGCCGCGGCCGCGAGTGAGGGGCGCCCCCGGCTGCTGGCGCCGCCCACCCCGCTCATTCCTCGCATTCCTGCCGGGGAGGCGGGCTCGGCTCCTGCCCCGGCGCGGAGTAAACAAACAGCGCCAGCCCCGCCCCCCCCCCGCCGCGTCCGTGTGCGCGTCAGCGCCCGCGCCGGCACTGGCCGCCGCCGCCCGGAGAGCCAGCGCCCTGGTGAGTGCGGGCCGGGTGGGGACAGGTGCGCCGGGCCCGGAGGCTGCGGGACCGGCCCGTGCTCGGCGCCGAGGGCCTTGCGGTCACCCCGGCCGCCTCGTCGCGAGGGAGAGCAGCGGCCCGGCCTTGCGGCGGCTTCCCGCCCCCTGCGCGCGGCCTCGGCTGCAGGTGGCGCTGGCCGAGGCGGCCGCGAGGGAGGAACCGGCGGGAGCGGCCGCTGACTCCGCCGCCCGCTCCCCTGGCTGGGGCCGCGCCGCGCCGCGCCGGGTGCTCGCTGCGGGCCGCGGGCCGCCTTGCAGCCAGGCGGTAAGAGGAGCCCAGGGGCCGCAGGCTGGCTCCCTCCCTTTAGAGTAACGTTAAGATTGTCACACATGCCAGTGAGGCTCAGGGAAAGTTTTGCTAATTGAACCAGTATTGCTGCATTGGCGTAAGGAAGGTAACTCCCTCTGAGCCTTCATTGCCACACTTCCACTTCTGGAGGGAATTACACAACACAAGGGTTAGAAGGTACTTCAGGAGGTCTTCTAGTCCCCTACTCAAAGCAGGACCACCTGCACCAGTTCATCCCAGCCAAGGCTTTGTCTAGCCAGGTCTTAAAAACATCCAAGGGCTGAGATTGCACAGCCTTTCTGGGTAACCTGTTCTGGTGCTTTACTACCCACCTAGTGAGAATTTTTCCTGATATCTAACCTAAACTTTCCTTGCTGCAATTTGAGACTGTTGCTCTTTGTTATGTCATCTGCCACCACTGAGGGGTGGCTGGTCCAAACCTGGCCACAGGAGAAAGGAGTGCGACCTGCCCCCACAAGGTGGGGGAAAGTGTGACCCAGTCCTCATCCAGCCTGGGGAACTGGCCCCGCCGCCCCAAGCCAGCTGTGGAGGTGGAGACATGAAGTGTATGACCTGGTCCCAATACAGCCGTGGGTGAGGGTGATCCGGTCCTGCAGCCGAGAGGGGGCAGCCAGGCTCCAACCACTGGGTGGGATTTGGGACTTCTGCAGGGAGGAGGGTAGCCGTATTAAGTGTCAGCACTCTCCTGCTGCCAAACTTCCTGACCCGTGGAGAGCCCTGCAGGTCAGATATGATGGCTCCGCATGCTGCGTTTGGCCCATAGGCCAGAGGTTGAGCACTCCTGGTCTAGCTCCATCCTCTTTGGAACCACCCTTCAGGTAACTGAAGGCTTCTATTAAATCTCCCCCTTAGTCTTCTCTTCTCCAGACTAAATAAGCCTAGTTTCCTCAGCCTTTCCTCATCTATCTTTTTCCCCAGCGCCCTAATCATTTTCTTTGCCCTCTTTTGAACTCTCCGGTTTGTCCACATCCTTTATGTAGTGGATGACCCAAAATAGGACACAGTACTCCAGATCACAGCTGATTATGTGGATATCCAGAATAATTGGTCTGTCTAGCACATCTTGGATTCATATCCTCCTTGATGCCATAATTTCATTTCATAGAAGTCTTCAGTCTTTTTAATTCATAAATTGTGGTAGTATAATTAAAATTTGTAGGAATATTTTTGGAATTCAGCATTTAAGTTTGTGACCACATATCAAATGTAGTCGATTTATAGAAATATATATATTTTTCTATATATCAGTCCTGCAAACTTAGTTTAGGGTCAGGCTGAGTTCATTCTTCTTGGGCGTAATCAGAAGTAAAAGAACTGGTTTCAGTGAAGCCTGTGAAATACACTTGTGAAGCATATTAAGAGTAACTGAGTAAAACCTAGCAACCCCTTCTATTGCTTCTTTAATAGGCAACCATTGATCTTTCTGGATCCTGGTGTATGCATGAGAGGTCAACAGGACTTTCAGTGCATTGCCTAGGCAGGAGTATGGAGGAGTGGAGGCTGTCTAGACCTTCCATCCCATCTTTAGTCTATTGAGACAGTATCCAAAAGCAAGACTGAGTCCAGACATTCGGTGCCTCAATGTCTGTAGTTATATGCACGTCTGGGAATTGAACTGAGGTCTCCCATGTGGGAGATAAGGATTCTACCACTGAGTATTAAAAGAAGAAAGGACATTTGTTTTCTTCAGACCTCTTGCTCTGAATTTCTCTCTCTCACCAGTACCCCCTATGTTATTGATCCCCGGTTTTGAACCCTGCTACTAGGTGCAATAGAATCCAGGTCACTTCCCTGTAGTGAAGGTGGCTCTGCAGGGTTGAAAGGAGTAAATAGTTGTAATTGTTTTTCCCCCTAGAACAAACATATAACTGAGCAAGAAAAATCTTTTTTTTTTTCATTTCACAGAAAAGCAAACTAGATATAAGAACTTCTCAATGGAAACTTTTGGTCTGCGTTACGCAGGAAGGAGATCAGATTTGTGGCTCTTGTCTGTGAGAATCTAAAAATCTAACAGTACTGATACCTCTGACTTTAACATCCATACTACTTCAAAAGAGAATGTTTCTCTGCAACCTTTTCTTGTCCCATATCTTCCTGTTTGCCAGCTCTTGGGGATGCTTGTTTTTAGGTGTGAACCAGTAAATGTTTTTTGGGTTGATACTGATGGCTGGTTATTAACCAGCTGATACCAATCCGATTGCTGACATGCAGCCCAGCAGTTTAGAGAGCAGCGTCTGGCTGGTAAGTCTGTTGGGGGGGAAGTGGCATGGGGGTGGGGAATGGATATGAGGACAGGTTGCGCACTCAGGGCTGGAGGCTGCACTGGCCTCTTCCCAGTGGGAGGCTTGGGTCTGTTAGTGGAGGCGCTGGGTGTGGGGTTATGGAGGGAGGCCACTGCCACCCCAGAATTCACCATAGTCCCCTCCTCCCCCCTGTAACCCTCTTTCCAGTGCTGCTGCTGCCTGCCCCTGTCCCTGCCTCTGAGTGCAGCCTGGACCCAGCCCCTCCCACTTGAAAGAGACTGGCATAGCCTCCAGCCCTGAGCATACAGGAGGCAGCCCACCCTCGCCTCACATGCAGATTCGGGGGGGGTGTGCACCCCATGCCTCCCTCAGCTGTGCATGCAGAGGCAGGAGCTGCCCTTTTCCTCCCCACCCACTGGACAAGGTGCAGATTTGTTCCACACCCAGCCCTCCAGCCCTAACCCCACTCCCTCACTGTGGGAACCTTGATCTACACCCCCCAGACTGACCAGCTGGATGCTGATCTTCAAGCTGCCAGGCTGCACTCCTGGCCGCGTGCATGCTGCGGCTGCATGCATGCACATGGCATTTATTAGCAACGTTATGCCCGAAAAGGCTGATTGCTAATAATGTCAATTTTCCTTGTATTGGTGCCAGTACGATATGGATCAATGTATCGGTGCATCTCTACTTATTTTTAATATGTTTTTATTCCTTGCATCCAACTTCTGTTCCTCATTGATCCATCAGTGAAATCATACTTCTGTATTTGGGATCAGGCTTTTGGAATGAAAACTACTTGAAGTCATAAATATAGAGTCTTTATAAAGTCCTTGTGCACTTTTAAACTTTAATAACTTAAGTTGTAGGTATGATGGAAACAATCTGTAAATGGCATTTCAAAGAAAATTTATTAAAGTTTTAGGACAACTAGAGTACACAATGTTAGACTTCAACATAACCACCATTTTCTTCTCGCAGCTGATATGGACTTCAGTTCTGCTAGCCATAGGACACAGTTTACCTTCTCATCTACGGTAGCCATTTTTTGTTGTCAGGATCTGAAATAAGAATAAATTTGTTATTACTTATGAAGTCTAGCATAAATTTGCTTTTAGAAACAATCTGTAGATGTCATTTATCATACCTACAACCTAAGTTATTGAAGTTTAAAAGTGCACAAGGACTTTATGACAACACTGTAACAATGTTATAGATCTGGTCCTGCTAAGCATGGGTTACATTCTGAATCCATCTACATTAAGAAGTTGACTTAGTTGTTTTTGGTCACTCTCAGCAATAAACCCCTTTGAAGTGGTGTTGACAGTAGTTCAATTGGTGGTATACCTGATCTAAAAAAGCATCCCTCCACAGAAAGCAAGGATGCTTAACCCCCAACCTGCAGGCTGGATCTGGCCCCTGCTACCATGTCATCTGGTCTGTGGGGCTCCCCAGGGGTCCTGTGGAGAACCCCATAGGCCATGGCCCTGAATGCTATCTAGGGCATGCAGGGTGGTTCTGGGTCACTGGAGCTCCATTTTGATGTGTGGGTGCTCATAGACTGGCCTTATATCATTTATCTGGTTTGCAAGGCCAACATTGTGAGCATCACTGGTTTCAAGCATGGTTAATAAGAACTGTTGAGAACTGGCAAAGTTTAGTGTAGATTGGTGTTTTTCAGACTTGCTACAAAATCAAATTGAAGCTGGACCCTGAAGTAGGAGCAAGTTTTTAACAATAAATAAATAAATGTGAGAGGTGAGAAGATCAGCCTTGGATGCATTTGAAAGTTTCCCAATATGTGGGAGGAAGGGTGTTCCAAATTCTCTTCGTTATGCCTAGGTATTGTTGGGGTCAGGACAGTGCATTTATGTTATAGAAAATGTGCTGCAATGGCTTGCAAAAACAGGGCACTTCAAAGATGGGATTTCAGCCCTAATTTTGATTGATCTTGTTTTTTTGACTTTGTACTTCAAACACAGTTCTTAAATTTCATTTTAGGATGCTACCTTCTTAAAGGGGGATTTGTATACATCAAAAGAAGAAAATGCAAGACGAATTTGAAAGCTTAAAAAAGATACTGAAATGTCTAATGCATCACGAATTACACCATTAGCATGCTTTGGGTGTAATGGGCAAAGAGTCATGTTGGAATAAACATAGTTTCCATGTGCAAAATAGGGTAGAAAGCAGTTTAAAGATGTACCTATAAAATGGTGTGAGATTTATTCTTGATATTGCCTGACTTCATTTGGGGTTTCCTGGTGGAGACACTGTGCAGACATGTGAGAAAAGATGGTTGTTACTAAAGGCAGCTCACAATCAAAATAGTTGCTTCATGCTTCTAAATAATCATGATAACTTTTTTGGTTTTGGCAGTTCATCTTTGGTTTTTAAAATACACACAAATCCTGCCTTGCATGTGGTTGGCAAAATCTAATAATTTTGATAATTGTGTGGAAGTTCTGTGTGTGGGACATACGCCATTTGCTCTCCCTCCTCCCCACCCCAACGATACAAACACCTTTTTAGTTCCTCTTGTTAAAACCCACCCTTGGCCTGATTTACCCTTCAGGGATCCTTCTCATCTTCCCTCAGTCTTTCTGTGTTGATCCCACAAGGCTCTTTTCTGGTTCCCTTTTTTTTCTTTCCACACCTGTTCTTTGGATAGTCTTGTCCATAACCGCAAATTAAGTTACCAGCTCTAAGCAGATGACTCAGTCCAAATTCTTTATTTCAAACCATTCCCATTCTATCCTAAATAAAAATTTTCAGTGGTCTCTCTGAAATCTTGTAAATGTCCATCTATCAGCTCAAGCTCAGCATGTTTAAAATAAATCTTGTACTTTTCACCCTATGTCTTTCCTCCTCATGGTCTCTTCCTGCTACCACTGTTCTTTATCATTATGTACAAGGCTGCCACACTTTCAGTCATATAAGCCTGTGATGTGAGTGTTATATTTGACAAGGATTTCTTTTTAAGTCCTTGTATTCATGCTGTGTCTAAATCTTGCAGTTTTTTTATCATGTCTCTGAAATAAGATCCCTATACATTGCTCTTGGTTTTTGAGGAGTTGACCTATAACTGGGTCTGTTATTGTTTTGTCTTTAGTCACCGGATCCTTTGAAGGATGTGGGGAGGTGTAAGGAGATTACTGTTGAAAAGCTGTTTGGTGGCATACGTGAAATGAATTTGGGTTTCTATAGCAGACAGATTTTTGTATCACTTATGGAACAAACTGGCTTTTATTAAAAAACTCTCTTGACAGTATAAAACTGAATTAATATGGACACTGATGTATCTCTTCATTCCAAAAGGCGTTCTGTCCTGAATGTGGCTGGAACCTTATGAGGCCTGAATTGGATGAATTTTAGCTATTGCTGTTTATGCTATATCTGTGGGGAGGTGACATCATAGTTTTAAAACTTCAGTTTTTGGACTGGAAGGATACCTTTCTCTGTGTTCTCCTGCCTCTCAGAACTGCTGTCCTGTGTTGGCTTTGTTTGTCTTCGTAGTCTCCTAGTTAGCAGGGTCGGAAGGGTGCTGAGCAGATCAAGTCCGACCCCCTTGCCATGGGCAGGAAAGAGTGCTGGGGTCAAACGACCCCAGCAAGGTGTTCATCCAGCCTTCTTTTAAAGACCCCCCGAGTAGGAGCCAGCACCGCTTCTCTTGGAAGTTGGTTCCAGATCCTAGCCGCCCTGACTGTGAAGTAGCGCCTCCTGATGCCTAGCCTAAATCTACCCTCTGCCAGCTTGTGACCATTATTTCTTGTCACTCCTGCTAGTGCGGGGGGGGGGGGAACAGGGACTCCCCCAGTGCCTGCTGGTCCCCCCTGACTAGTTTGTAAACAGCCACTAGATGCCCTCTCAGCCTTCTCTTGTGGAGGCTGAACAGGTTCAGGTCCCTCAGCCTCTCCTCGTAGGGCCTGCCCTGCTGACCCCTGATTATGCCGGTGGCCTTCCCGTGGACCCTGTGCATGTTGTCCACATCCCTCCTGAAATGTGGCGCCCAGAACTGGACACAGTACTCCAACTGCGGCCTGACCAGTGCCGCGTAGAGGGGGAAGATCACCTCCTTGGACCTGCTTGAGATGCATCTGTGGATGCATGAGAAGGTGCGGTTGGCCTTCCTGACCACGTCCCCACACTGTCGGCCCATGTTCATTTTGGCATCAATAATGACTCCAAGATCCTTTTCTGCCTCTGTGCTGATGAGAAGAGAATTTCCCAGCCTGTAGGTAAGCTGCTGGTTCTTTCTCCCCATTGTCTTGTACCATGAGTTCTTTGGGGAAGAAAGCGTTATCTCTGTAACTACTCTGTAAAGTGCTCTGTAAATGTAGTTTGTTTCACGGCTAACTTTCATACATGTATAGAATCATAAAATTGGGTATTTGTGGCCAAGCTCATTATACACAAATATGTTTTGGTTTTGTTATTTTGGTCTTTATCCCTTCTGTTAGTCGCTCATGGAATAAACTGAGGCATATGCAAAATTGTAACATGCGTAAGGTTGTATCTAGATTGGTAATGTTGGTAGCTGTTTGTTTTAAGTGCGTCTAATTTTCTGGGTAGAATCAAGACCTGGTTCCTGTTTCCTTTCCCCAGTTTGGAATACTATCACCAGTTAATAACCTTACTAAGAACTTATAACCTTACTAAGAAAGCTGTAGAGCATCTGCTGCTCCCATTATTTAATAATTACTGGAAAAAAGCAATTTGTTTTTCTTTCAGTGTCAAATAGATCAAAACATCCTCTGCATTGTCTGTTAGCAAAAACATTTTTCTTTTTTTATGCTCAAGAGACGATTCATTTTTTTCCCCCTTGAAATTTATCGGTTTGCTTGTATCCAGAAGCTTTTAACCATCAGTATTATCCATCCACATTGTACGTTTGTTGGCAGTGTGGAAGAAATCAAACTTCGCGTTGTGGTTGAATCAGAACTGACAGAGCCAGCTTTTCTTTATTGAGGGCTATACTGTGATCACAGGGAGAATTCCACACAGCAAGGGGAGTCACCCACTTGTCTGTTTCAAAGGATTTCTCGCACTCTCTAAGTTTACAAGCATATTTATACTTAAGACAGAGAGAGGAAAAAATACAACCTTGAAGAAACAAAACAATAGTAAATTACGCAGAAATTTAGGAAGTTTACTTAAGCAAACTATCTGCGCACAGGGCAATATATCAAGATAACCTAAGGATAACCCAAGGCATTCAGGATTCCTAATCTCAAAACACGTAACTGAAGTAAGCAGTATCAGCATCTCTGGTCTCTGTCTGTTTTTCTAGTCAAATAAGTCAGAAGCTGACTAAATTTACTCCTACAGCAGTGATCCTATAGCCACTCTTACTTTTATGAATTTTGGCATTATTGGAGGAATTTGAGCGCTTAAGACCATAACTGGAAAACCCAGAGGTGAAGTGGTACTGGTTTTAAATCCAAGTTAAAGTGCAACAGTTGTTTTAACAGGCACCTTTTGATGTAGTAGAAAAAGTGAGGCCTGTGCTTCAATATAAGGAATATTTTCTGCTGAAGATAAACATTCTGGTAGTTGAGATGATATAAATAATCTGGTTGTACTAAGTCTTTTTAAATATAAATTAGGAAGCTGAGTTTTCTGTAGGGTTTTTTTCAGCACAGAGTGGGGGTTTTTGGGGTTGTTTTGTGGACGTTCCAGGCAGGAGAATTTACTTTACTTCAACTAACATGACTGTCTTGAGGTTTCATCTTCTTCCTGTAAGGGAGGAAAAGAATTTCTTTTTAGGCAAGGTTTATGAGGAAAACATGAAAGAGCTAGGATTATTTAGTAGGGCTATGCAAAGCTTCGGTTGCTGATTTGATTCAGCCAGATCTGGTGGCTGAATCTCCGAATCCAAATCGAATCAGGAGACCCTTTAATCCATCTGAATCGAATCGGAGCCCTCTGAATTAATTTGGAGAGATTTGATGATTCAGACACAGACACAGTTTTAAATGTGGTTTTTTTTTTACATACCTCAAGGTACCAGGTGGCTCAGGAATGGTGAGATGGTGGGGTGGTGGAGCATCTTGCGGGGGTGTCCCCAGTGTGTTTGGTGGCAGACCTGGAAGTGGATCAGAAGTACCTCAGGAGATCCAGAAGTGGACCTTCCTCGCCCCCCGGCTTGGCTACTGGTGCCGTGGGGGGTGGGGCCCCCGTGCACTCAGTGGCGGACCTGGAAGTGGACCAGAAGTTCTTCCGGTCTACTTCTAGGTCTGCCGCTGAGCATACCGTGGAGGTGGGGGAGGGGGCATGCTCCCATGGGACGTTCTGTCTGCCCCACCATTGCAGCATTCATGAGCCGCACCTGGTACCTTGAGGTATGTAGAAAAAACATTTGAAGTTGTGTCCACTGGTGAATTGCTGATTCTCTGAATTGGCATCAAATCTTCAGTTTCGGATTTGGCCTAATCAAATTGGGACAGTGATCTGAATCAATGAATCAAATCACTGTCCCCCGAATCGGGTTGAATCCCCAATCAAATACGGCCTGCTTTGCACACCCCTATTATTTAGCCTGGAGAGATGAGACGGGGGGGGGGGGGGGAAGGGGGGCATTTGATGAGTCTTCCATTACCTGAAGGGTGACTAGAGAGGATGAAGATGGGCTTTTCTTTGTGGCTGTAGAGGATGGGACTAGGAGCCAATGGCCTCAAGCTGCAGCAGGGGAAGTTTATGTTTGGGGCTATGATGAATTTTCTGATTATGAAGGTGATCAGGCATTGGAGCAGGCTACTTGGGCAAATCATGTAATATTCATCCATGGAAATATCCAAGACCAGTTTGGATAGACAATTGGCTAGAATAATTTAGTTAGAGATTATTGTGTCTTGAGCAGTGGCCTAGAGTAAATGACCTTCTGAGGTCCCTTCCAGCTCTTATTTTTCATTGTACTATCTTTGAAAGCTGCTATAAGTAGCTGTTTGAAGTGGGACAAAGATATATAAAAAGAATAATAATTACAAGGACCACCAACATTATTTTTTGGACGTACTGTTGGAGTCTTGAGAGACTGTTAAGGGTTATATAGATATTCTAGCCCACATTATTCTATTTTAAAAAATTTATAATGTTTATCAGTTTGTTGAGGGCACTTACAGACTGGACCAGGTTTTTTTTTTTTTTTTTTTTTTTTTTGAAGAGTATGGTGATGAAAAAAACTTGCAATGGAAGTGAAGGATGCCATATGACTGGTTCCCAAGAGAGTGATTTGGGTATTTAAAACTTTGTTTTTATAACGTTCAAAAGACAGCAGCAGTTTGGCATTGTTGGTCTTTTTCCTCTTTGGTTATTATTTTAAATTTTCTTAGTAATTCTTAAAATGTTTTCTTCCCTCAGTATAACCTGATGTTCGAATAAATGCCCAGCTAGCTAGATAGCAGACTACTTGGATATTAATATATAGGTTTGGTTATGAGTTGTTTTTTTTTAAATTTATGTCAATGGTCAGCTACCTTTACAAGCTTTTGGAACAACTGAGCTCCAGTCTGACATGAGCCGGGGCGCTGCAGTATAAGCATAGTTGAAAGATGCCTGGCCCCAGTGCAACTGGCTGGAAATTTCACACCACAGACAGGGCAAGTAAAAGCAGCTGCATCTTGGGCATGGGCACAGGCACAGCGTGCGCATGGGCATGATCATGGGCAGAGCCTTCCATGACCAGATCCCTTGGCTTTGCAGGTTGGATGTGGCCTGTGGGCCATATGTTGCTAACCCCTAGTGTAGGGAGAGAGAGGGCCAATGAAGTGAGAATTTGGTGTGGAGGGAAGGGAAGATGATAAAGGTGTACTTGCATAGTACCTGAACTACATATATGTATATTGCCTTTCTGAACACTGAAATTATAGTTAGTTTCAGAGCTAATGTGCAGATGACCCTAGAATGTTTACAGTTTGTGATAGAGTATTAGATGTTTCAGCCTAGCTGCATGCCTGCTTTTTTAAGGTTCTGGTGTGGGCCTGAGACTGGGGAGAAGCTTCGCATAGTTGAGCTCATGTCATGCCCAGACCTTTAAAAGTGGGCTTGTGGCCCAGCCTGGGGGAACCATTTCCCTCATGCCAGACTGCATGGTTCACCTTTCCAGTCACCAGTGGTTGGGGAGCCCACGTTGGGAACCAGGTTCTGAAGTTGGACTCCTTGCACCAGCAATCATGCAGTGGGGATCAAAGGAATTTCATTCCTGATCCCAAAAATCATGCATACTGCCATGTACACCTGGAATAGGAAGATGCATTATTTCTGGGATTGGGTGTAAGAGTGTTTGGAACCCGAACTTCGCAATTAACATTTGCCAAGAGCCACTGATCAAGCCCTTTCTTGATTCTTACTGTAAGGCATGTGCTATATTTAAAGAAAGCCTGGTTCTTTATCTTGTAGGATCCTGCCAGGAATGGAGACTCCATTGGATGTTTTGTCAAGAGCAGCATCCTTAGTACATGCTGATGATGAAAAACGTAAGTTTAAACTCTAATACCATATTTTGTGTGGTGTGATGCTTTCCCTTGTGCACATAAGATGTCTGTTTGAGGAGGTTCTATATTTAATATTCACAGTTTCTGTATCTAGGGCTTGGAGAAAAAAATTAAAAATTTAGGCGCACAGATTGGATTTTTCCTCCTAAATCCTTTAAGCGCTCACATTTTTACCACATTTTGGTATGCGATTAGCAAAATGGTCCTGATACTTTGGGGCATATATTATGGATTCAGAGAAACACGTAATTCTCTTCTTTTTAAGTATTTGTATTGCACCATTTGGGAAAATAAATATAAAGGGCTTATCAAATTGAAGAGGATCTGAGGATTTTTCCCTTCCCCTCATCTTGGTGTCTAATGTCAATTAGCTCCCTCCCCTGTAAAGTGCCAGGTGCTTGGCCCATGAATATGGGCAACAAAACTTTCGTTTCAATGTTAAAAAAATGATTATTGCAGAAAATAAAACTGCTACTGCCAGATATCTCCTGCTTTCAGCTAAAAGTCAATAGCTCTTTTTTTGTAATACAGTGAACTAACACTCTCCATTTTATCAAATTGTCTTCTAAGTATCACTTTTTAAAGCAAAAGAAATTTGACTAAAATCAGAGAAGCTTGAAGAGTTATAAACAGTGTACGGCAGTAGTCATCAAAAAAAATTGATGGCTCTCAATCTACAGGTAGATCTCAGAGCCTCTTGCAGTAGATCTCAGAGCCTCCTCAAGTCGATCCAAGGCTGGGGGGCTGAGTGTCTGCACTCATGCACATGCATGCTACAGCCAAGCAGGTTAGTCCCTAGGGGAGGGAAGGGAGGGAGACTAATTTGAGGCCCCCGTGGTGAGGGACAGTTCTGCAGAGTCAGGAGCAGGGGTAAGTTGAGTGGGGCCCCAGCTGGGTGCGACTTACCTGCTGGGGAGGCATGCCCCCAAATAATTTTTTCGTGCTCTGCTTCCATCTGCCCCCTCCTACCCAGCCCCTCAGACTTACCTGCAAGGCAGGGAGGGGGAGGCAGCAGTGCATGATAGATCTTGGGTTGCTTTTAAATGCCAAAGGTGATCTACTTAAAAAGGTTGAAGACCACTGGCGTACAGCAATTTACTCACTGATAATTTGCTTTGAGTGCAGATTTAAATGCATTCAACTTGAATTTTTGTATTGTAAGCTGAGTAGTATAGATGAGTAGTTTTTGCTCTGAAGAATTTACTGTCTCAAATAAGACTTTCATTCATCACTTTGGTGTTTAGTAGTAGAATGCTTTAGTGATTCTATTTCTGTGCATATTTGGATTTGGTAACAACTTGTTTACTGGCAACATTACAGTTTAATACAGCTGGTCATTTGTCTAAGCCAGGGTGTCAAACTCAAATAGGTTGGTAGGCCATATTCCCTGCTAAATACCAAGGAGGATAATGCTGCTGCTGACCCCACTTACCTTGTCATAGACCGCCACCAGTTTTCCTCAGGAGAAGAGATCAAAACCTGTAAAGATGGTGGTAGGAAAAGGGGGTGAGAGGGTAGCCACTTTTGGCAGCTGCTCAATGTGCTGTGGAGTGCCTGGTTGGGGCACCAGCGTACTTAAGTGTGGGGCTAGGCGGCAGGCAGTCCCCACACTGAAGCATCCTCATGGCCCAGCCAGCTCTGTCAGCCTTTAGAAGTGCATTGCATAGAAAATAATGCTGCTGCAGGACAGTACTTGTATTTACAAGTACTAACCTATGGCGGAGTTAATTTATTGTGACGTGATAGGGCCCCACATTTAGATGCAGAGAGGTTACTGTGGAGCTAATTAGGCAGTTCTGCAGTGAACATCTTGTGTAGATGCTCCCACAGTGACTTGGACAGCTGCTGCAAGAAGCCCTGCAGGCCAGCTGATGCACCTCTGCAGGCCAAATCCTGCTGATGGGCCATATGTTTGATACCCCTGGTCTAGGCTAATGCTTTACCTTGCTTCTGTACTATAATGCCTTGTATCAAGACTTGAATATAACAAGGGAAGATGGATGTGTTCCTCAGTGTGGAAAACTTTTGGTCTAGAATCGACATACATTTTGTTTGCCTTTTTTTTCCTTAGTCATAGATTTCATAGTTCCATAGACGTTCGGGCTGGAAGGGACCTCGAAGATCATCCATCAAGTCCAAGTTGGTTAGGGTCAAAGGATTCCCAGCAAGATAAGCATCCAAGCGTTTCTTGAATGAGTCCAGAGTAGGTGCCTGCACTATTTCTGGAGGGAGTCTATTCCAGGTCTTGGGGGCTTGGACAGTAAAGACATTTTTTCTTATGTTCAGCCTAAAACAGTCTTGGAAGACTTTATGACCGTTGGTCCTTGGTTTTTCCTTGGGGTGCTCTGGTGAACAGATGTTCCCCCAGATCTTGATGTATACCCCTTATGTACTTATAAGCAGCCACCAGGTCCCCCCCTTGAGCCTGCATTTTTCCAGGCTGAAGACTCCCATGGCTCTCGGTCTCTCTTCATAAAACCTATTGTCTTGCCCTCTGATCATGCGCATGGCTCTCCTCTGGACTCTCTCAAGCTTCCCGACATCCTTCTTGAATTGTGAAGCCCATAATTGGATGCAGTACTCCAGCTGTGGCCTCACCAAGGCCGAGTACAGCGGGAGGATGACATCCTGAGATTTACTTGAAAAGCATCTATGGATGTTTGCTTTACTAGCTGTGACATCACACTGGTGGCTCATATTCATCTTGTGGTCAGTCATGACCCCCAAGTCTCTTTCAGCAATGGTGCTAGCAAGCGTAGCACTGCTGAGCCTATAAGTATGTTGCAGGTTTTTTTTCCCCCAAGGTGGAGTACCTTACATTTATCGGTATTGAATGTCATCAGTTTTGTGTCCACCCACTTATTAAGTTTATCCAAGTCAGCCTGCATCACTAGCTTATCCTCAAGTGAGGGCGCTGTGCCCCAAAGTTTAGTGGCATCGGCGAACTTAGCCAGTGAGCTTCTGACACCAATGTCCACATTGTTGATAAAGATGTTAAAGAGAACCGGTCCAAGGACAGCCTTAGGGGATGCCACTGGTCATGGAGTGCCATAATGATTTGCTGCCATTAACCACTATTCTCTGGGTCTGACCTTGGAGCCAATTTCCCAGCCATCAGACTGTGGTGTAGCTGGGGCCAGGTTGGCCAGTTTAAAGTCCAGATATATGATGTCAATCTCTTCTCCCTTGTCCAGGTGATATGTCACCTGGTCATAGAAGGAGGTGGGATTGGTTAGGCAAGACCTACCTGCAACAGATCTGTGCTGGCTATTCCTCAGGTTGTTGCCCTCAGCCAGCTTATCCAGAAGAGTCTCCTTGATAATTTTCTTCAGAATCTTACTAGGGATTGAGGTCAAGCTAATTGGCCTGTAATTCCTGGGATCTACTTTCTGCTCTTTCTTGAAGATGGGTACCACATTGGCCTTCTTCCAGTCTTTAAGTACTTCACCTGAGTGCCATGAGTGTTTTTAATATTTTTGCCAATGGTTAGGCTACGACACCTGTCAGCTCCTTGAGTACTCTAGGGTGTAATCTGTCAGGACCGGCTGACTTGAAGGTGTCCAGCCTCTCAAGGTGATCCTTTACTAGATTAACACCAGTGCTGGGTATAAATACACCCTCACCCTGGCTGTCCCGCATCTTGCTAGGCAGGGCGGTCCCACTGGACTGATGAAGGACTGATGCAAAGTACCCATTAAGCAGATTGGCCTTTTCCTGGGTGTTGGTTATCAGCTGTCCCGTTTGGTTTGGCAGGTGTCCAGTTGCTTTTTTCTGACTGCCTACATATCTGAAAAAGGAAAGAATAAAAGCAGGCAAAGGAAGTTTAGGGTATAGAAGCATACATTTTAGTTGCTTTGAAAGGGAAAGGGGAGCTGCTGCTCAGGGGCACGGGTCAGCTGTTATAGCTGCATGATGCTGTAGCTGTTCATGTCAGGTGGTGCAGCCATGGGGACTAGGGGAGCGGGCACAGGATGGGGCCTGGCAGGGGTCGCCCCTTTGTCCCTTTCCCCCACCCCATCCCCTACTTACTGGCATGGAGTCTGGTTCTAGCTCTCTGCTGCAGCTGGTGGGGACTGCCCAATCAGCAAAGCTCTCCAAACCTTTTCTGAAGATTTGGAGAGGTTCGTATCGATTCGGACGTTTTTATTGGTCCCCTGATTCAATTTTGGATTTGGAGATTTGGCCACTGAATTGGGCCAGATCTCCTCTGAATTAAGTCAGCACCCAAAGCTTCGTACAGCCCTAATACCAAGTTGAGTGAAATTGCAGATACGCTGGAGGGTGGGCCTAGGATCCAGAATGATCAACAGCATACTGGGTTATATTCATAGGAGTACTACTTTCAAATCAAGAAAAGTGATTCTTCTCTGTTTAGCCCTGGTGAGGCTTCACTTGGAGTAATGTGTCTAATTTTGGGCCCCACATTTCAAAAAGGAAGCGGTTACATTGGAAAGAATTCAGTGGAAGGCACTAACAGTGATTGTGGGCTTGGGAGGCAAGATTGATGAGGAAAGACTGAAAGAGCTAGGATTATGTAGCTTGGAGAAGACAAAACTGGGGAGATTTGATCAGTCTTTCAATACCTAAAGGATAATTAGAGAGGGTGGCGATGGCTTTTCTCTGTGTCTGTAGGAGACAGGGCTAGGAGCAATGGCATTGAGCTGCAGCAGAGGAAATTTAGATTGGGGGACTATGAAGGTGGTCAGGCACTGGAACAAACTGCCTAGAGAAGTTGTGGAATCTCCATACTTAGAAACTTTCAAGAGCAGGTTAGACAGATGCTTGACTGAGAGAGTCCTGCCATGAATGGGGGACTGGAGGACTTGTGAGGTCCCTTCCAGCCCTACTTTGTTGTGATCCTGTGAAGAATATAATTGGGACTGGCCACTTCCATCAAATGTAATTTGGCTTCCAAAATGTTTGGATATGGGTAAGATGGAAATCTCTGACATAAAAAGAGCCATTTCTTGTCTGACCTTTTCAGAGTATATAACATACTACTTTTAATATATACATATATGCTAAAATGAGGTATAGCTTATGGACAGTGTTGAGAACTTTTGGAAAATTTGCAGTGTTGTGAAACTGGCAATACACAGGCATTCAGGCACCCAAACATCTGGAGCTTTGCAAAGTATGGCAAGAACCTGTACTGCTTTTGTTCTGCAGCCAAGGTATGGTGTGCAGAGATCCCAACTTCCTGGCTTCCCAGGGAACCGCATTCACCAGGCACTCCCTCTTATACTAGGATTGCACACATTCAATTTCCACTACCAAAAAGTTTGTTATTTTCACTTTCAGGCTACAGTGGATCCATGCTGCCTGCGTTCCCTGTCGCTTCCAATCCGGACTAGTCTATTTTAGACTTTATTTTGGAAATATATGAGGACACGATAGTAAATAGCTTTAGTCATGAGTTGATTCACTTCTGTATAAGTGGAAGGACAAGCAAAGTAGGTCTTTAATTACATTTTTTCCTCAAAGGACAGACTTTGACAAACTAAGGGAGCTAGTTTGAGTGAAGTCATGTGGGAAGAAGAGTTTAGGGAAATGAATGTGAAGAGGACCTGAAATTTGTTTAAGTTCATTGTCGAGGGTCCAGTGACTGCCAGTCTTCCAGAACAGAGCCAAAGCCTGCCGCTGCTGCTTCAGAGAGCTTGTTTCAGCTCTTATGTGGGCTGGTGTGCAGCCCCTAGTGTGCCTGCTTGGACATGACTGAGAACCTAGCCATATGGTATTTGGTTTGTCTTCCAGCTTGGCATAAGCAAGTCCACAGTGGGAGGGGCAATGTGGGAGGTGTCTTGTTATGCTGGCACCATGATTCACTCACTTCAACCTGTGGCAGGGGAAAAAACTCTAACATCAGCTTCACTTCAGGAGGAGAGGTTGTAGGGACTTCTCTTTGTCCCAGATGTGGCATTTATGAATTAGAGCAGTCAGTGTCCATGCCAAGGATATGTGGTCCTCCTGACTGTGCTGGTGCCTCACAGAGCTCCAGTGTTTCTTCCAGTTCAGGAGGGGCAGAGAAGTTTCCCCTTCTCCCTAGCCAGGGCATTTGTTGCTTATAAAAGCCACTACTCAGCTTTTGAAGGATGTGGACATGAGCTCAGATACTAGGGGTGCACCGATAGAGATTTTGGTTGCTGATACCGATAGCCAATATTTAAGGAGGCATATTGGTTGATATTGATCAGATATCTGATACAGCAGCCATCAGCTGGTCAGTCTGTTGTGTGGAAGGGGAGGGGGAAGAGAATGGGTGTAGGGGGGCAGATCAACGCCCTCCGCAGGAAGGGAGGGGGCAGGGGCAGGTGCTGCCCAGCTGGGGCATGAGGGGTGTGTGTGGGACAGATGCAACTTGTGGGGTGGGGACAGCTCCCACTATTGCTTGCAGAAGAGTGGGGGGGGTGCCCCCCAGATCTGTGCTGTGTGGGGCAGGCTGCAGCTGTGGAGGGCTCTTCTCACTGGAGGCTGGGCTCAGAGCATGCAGCACTGGGAGGAGGCTGCAACCACCCCAGATTTCGCCGTAGCTCTGCTCCCAGGCCCACGCTGCCACCCCCTCCCTCACTGCGGGGGGTGTTGATGTGCTCCCCCACGCCCCTTACCTCCCCCCTCCCCTTCTGACTTGTTAACTGGAGGCAGTTCTTCATGCTGCTGGCTCTGCTCCATGCTGTGCTGTGGCTGTCCACAGCATGGGCATTTATCTGCCAAATTATCACCCCATCGGGCCGATATCTGATGTAGACAATTTTTTTCATATCGCTGCTGATCTGATATTGGACTGCTGTATCAATGCACCTCTATCAGATACCCATGAGTTCCTAATAGCTGCGTGAAACTGTGTGACTCATTAAGTTTATTTTCTTTTTACTAGTTCTGTGGTATCTTAATGTTGTAAGAAATGCCAGTTGAAGCTTGCTGTGTTGCCATTTGTACAGTTGAAATAAATAAAAAAAACCACAACGTTGAAAACGTTTTAAAAAGCATATTATAGTAAAATGGCTAGGTTTAACAAGAGCATTTTAGTTCTGCTAAGTAACAGCAACACGTCAAAGAACCAAATCATTTTCTTCACCCAGTTCTCTGTTTTTAAGTTTATATACGTAGTGATGTTACCATGTGACACTATTCAGTATCTGATTGCTACTCTTACTTCTGGCTTCAGACACCAGTCTAAATACCTTGGCTAGAGAATATGGTGTTCTATACTTGCAGTTACTTTTGTGTGTAGCTTGCAGTGTAATAAAAGGTCTTTCTGCCAAAGCATAAAATGCTTGGAGCTCTTGTTATGATGTCATTTTGAGAAACAAATGAAATTTCTTCTTCTGTCTTTAAGTTGTATTTTTATTGCATTAATGCATATATTTTTCCTTTTGAAAGCTGAAGGCTGGTTTCATCTGTTGACTGAAACAAAGCTTTGCTAATGATAATCACCTAATTGAAATAATTACAAATGAAAAAATTTCCACAAAAATGGGGATTAAAAGATTTAGGGATTTGTGGCATGGACTGATGTTTAAGATCAGATAAACCCAATACCATAAAAGTCTGAACTGATCTCTGGCTCACATTCTAACGAATTGATTTCCATTTGCTGGTTCTTTCTGTTACAGTACACGATTACCTTTTTGATTCTTTGCTTCCTTACAGTTCAGGGATAGGAAATAGTTTTTTATATCAGTTTACTAGTCTGCTTACTTATACTTGTACTGCTTACCCTCATTAGAGAGAGGGTTTAATGCAGGGGTGGGCAGTTATTTTGGCTGGGGGACCACTTCACAAGTTTTGGTGAGCTGTCAAGATCTGCAAAGGTAGCCCCGGTCGCTGTCTTGGTACTGGAAGTCCTAGCCCCTAACCCCTGACCTTTCTTATCAGAAGTCACTGCCTTTGCCCTGGAAGTACTTCTTTTGGGAAGGGGCTTAGCCATCTTGGAACGGGAAAAAAACCCAAATTATATACTAAAAATCAAGCATCCACAATAACATATTTTAATTTTATTTTAAAAATATGTTTTTGTCCTTATTTGTGTGTTTGCATCATGTACATAGAAGTGATTGCATAATATCTCAAAATAAAGTCTTACTCTTGTATATTGCAGGGGTGTGGGGGGTATGAGGTTTGTGGGGGGCTGTGGGTGTATGTGCGGGATAACATGGGGGTATGTGTGGATGTGAGTGGGCATGGAGGGCTTGTGGGGGTGTGTTGGTGGGTATGAGGTTTGTGGGGTGTGTGGAGAGGGATGGCTGGGGTTGTGTGTGTGGTGAGGTATGTGTGGGTAGTAGTGAGTGGGGCTCCCTCCAGAGACTGGTGGGGGGGTTGCACGTGGAGAGGGGTGTGAGGTGCAGTGTTTGTGGGGTGTGTAACTGTATGTGGTAGGAAGTGTGGTTGTGGGGTTTCCAGGGGAGGGTTTGTGGGTGTGGGTATGGGAGCCCCCCCCCAAGCCAGTCAGCACCCACTTCTGCCCCACAACAGCCCAGAGCCCATGCACCCTGCAGCGCCTCTCTGCCACTGCCAGTAGCATGCAGTCTCAGAGCGCTCCATGCCTGCTCTGGACTGACCCCCAGTAGGAGCGCATCAGCCCTGACCCCTGTGCCTGCTCCACATGGCCTGCCTGTGGCGCGCCCTGCCGTCCCCTCAGCACACAGTGGGCCTAGGCAGCTGCTGGCCCCAGCCCTGCAGTACTGGTAGGGACCCATGTGCAGCCCCAACCTGCCCTGCTGGAGACTTACCTGCTCACACTAAACAGCTGCAGCAACAGCAGCACTGGTGGGGCAGAAGTGTGCTCGGTATGGGGGAAAAGTGGCCCCTCTCCCCCAGTGCTGCCTGGTGCTTCCTGTAGTAGCCAAGTGCAGTCTGCACTGGGCTGCCCTGCACTGTCTCCACCACCTCCAGGCTACCGTGCGGAGCAGCAGGGGCAGTGAAGAGGAGCTGCAGGGCATCCCAGTGCATGTTCTATGCAGCTGCTGCAGGAAGCACTGGGCAGAACTGAGGGAGTGGGACTGCTATTCCCTGGTGCTGACCATACTTCTGCCCCGCTGCTGCAGTTGTTTAGTGTGAGTAAACAAGTATGCAGCAGGCACAGGGTGGGTTGGGGTTATGCATGGGTCCCTACCAGTACTGCAGGGCTGGGACCAGCCGCTTCTTGAGCTGCCTAAAACGGCAGTCCAGCACGGTGCTGCCTCAGTTACCCCTTTGTGCCTAGGGAGTGACAGGACGTGCCACTATAGGACGATGCCTGGCCCAGGCAGGACCAAGGGACCTGCTGCGGGTTGGACAAAGCCCCTCTGTGGGTCGGATCTGGCCTGTGGGGCTGTATTTTGCCCAGTCCTGGTCTAATCAGTATAATGCACAAGCTAAATCTATTCCAACACGGAGGAAAGGCAGCAAGAAGGCATAGCAGCCCTCCTGGCTCTCCAGGGACCTAGCGGACCTTCAGCGGCTAAAAAGGAAAGCCTACAAAGGATGGAGGACGGGATTCACCTCCAAGGAGGATTATTCTGCACTGGTCCGGTCCTGCAGGGAGAAAACCAGGAAAGCCAAGGCTGCAGCTGAACTTCAACTGGCTTCAAGCATCAAGGACAACAAAAAGTCCTTTTTCAGATATGTGGGGAGCCGGAGGAAAAGCAAGGACAATGTTGGACCCCTACTAAACCAGATGGGGCAACTGACAACTGACGTCCAGGAAAAAGCCAACCTATTAAATAGGTACTTTGCGTCAGTCTTTCATCAGTCCCATGGGACGCCCATGCCTGCTATGGGACAGGGAGATCCGGGTTATGGGGATCCCCTACCCTCCATAAATGCTGACCTCGTGAAGGAACACCTTGAGAAGCTGGATACCTTCAAGTCAGTTGGCCCTGACAATCTGCACCCCAGGGTACTCAAGGAGCTGGTGAGTGTTATAGCCTAGCCCCTGGCACGGATCTTTGAAAACTCCTGGCGCTCTGGTGTAGTGCCCGAAGACTGGAAGAAGGCCAATGTGGTGCCGATCTTCAAGAAAGGGAGGAGAGTGGATCCGGCTAACTATAGGCCTATTAGCCTGACTTCTATCCTGGAGAAGATCTTAGAAAAGTTTATTAAGGAGGCCATCCTTGATGAACTGGCCCAGGCTAACATCCTAAGGGATAGCCAGCATGGGTTTGTTGCGGGTAGGTCTTGTTTGACCAATCTCATTTCCTTCTACGACCAGGTGACCTATCACCTGGACAAGGGAGAAGAGATTGAAGTCATATATCTTGACTTCAAAAAAGCTTTTGATCTGGTATCCCATGATCACCTCTTGGCCAAACTGGCCAGTTGTGGTCTTGGCTCCACCACGATCCGCTGACTGGGAAATTAGCTCCGTGGTCGGACCCAGAGGGTTGTAATTGATGGCAGTCACTCATTGTGGTGCCCTGTGACCAGTGGGGTCCCTCAAGGCTCTGTCCTTGGACCCATACTGTTCAACATCTTCATTAATGATGTGGACATTGGAGTCAGGAGTGGACTGGCCGAGTTCGCCGATGACACCAAACTTTGGGGCAAAGCATCCACGCCAGGAGATAGGCGGGTGATCCAGGCTGACCTGGACAAGCTCAGCAAATGGGCAGACAAGAACCTGATGGTGTTTAACACCGAAAAATGCAAGGTTCTCCACCTTGGGAGGAAAAACCTGCAGCATCCTTATAGGCTCGGCAGTGCTACGTTGGATAGCACTACAGAAGAAAGAGACTTGGGGGTCATCATTGACCACAAGATGAACACGAGCCTGCAGTGCGATGCTGTGGCTAGTAAAGTGACCAACAGAAAGAAGAGCAAGCTGAACTCGTACTTCAAACATGTCTGTTACTAATGATAGGAGTTTAAGTAGGGAAACTACACGTTGAAATCTGGGGCTGGAGGGGTTTTTTGATGAAAAGGCTAGCACTTTAGGACACTAAGGGCATTTATACACATGCTTTGGGAGTGGGGGGCCCACACTAGTTACTGGCTCCAAGAGTGGCTCTTATGTATCAGCGTAATTAAAAATGGCAGTGGGGACACTTCATCTAAAGCACATCCAACAAGGTTTAGATAAAGTTTGTCATAGTTGACTCCAAAAAGAACATGAGTGAACGTGATATAAATAAGCATGACTCCAAAATGAACATGAGTCGCCAATGTGATGAAGTAATAAGTAAAGCTAACTGCACTCTTTCTTGCATAAGTAGGTGCGTCACGAACAGGTCTAAGGAAGTGATGCTTCCCCTCTGTACAGCATTGGTCAGGCCCCATCTGGTGTATTGCTTCTGGTTTTGGGCGCTGCACTTCAAAAGGGATGTACATAACTTGGAACGGATTCAGAGGAGGACCACTCATTTGGATAAAGGCCTACGGGGAAAAACCCTACAAAGACCAGTTGAGGGACCTGAATCTTTTCAGCCTCTGGAAGAGAAGGCTGAGAGATGATCTTGTGGCCATTTACAAACTCGTTTTGGGGAGCGGGGGGCAGCAGGAAATGGGGGCTGTTTATCAGGGCACCCATCGGGGTAACTAGAAACAATGGCCACAAACTGAAGGAGAGCAAATTTAGATTGGACATCAGGAAAAAATTATTTACTAGTGAGGGTTGCCAAAATATGGAATAAGCTTGCAAGGGAGGTGGTGCTATCTTTGGAGGTATTTAAGAGGAGATTGGACAAACACCTGGCTAGGGTCATCTGATCCCCAGCATTCTTTCCTGCCCAGGGCAGTGGGTCAGACTCAATGATCTAACAGGTCCCTTCCGACCCTAAAATCTATGAAATCTATAAATCTATGAAAGCACCCTCACCACCACTTTTAAACACAGGGATGCTGATGCACAAGACTCTGGAGGCTGCTGGAGCTCATTGGACCTTAATCAAGTCTGTTATCTTAACTAATCAAGTCTGCTTTGATGTGCTGAATTTCAAGCATGTCGGAACAGCCTCGCTGCTCGTGTATAGGCACCCCTAGAAATTATTTTTGCCTGCTGTTAACCTTTTGCCTTAACCCAGTCCGAAATTCAGAATGCTTAGAAATTTGTTTTGGTTTATGGATCTCCCGTGTACTTACTGAAGGTGGTGCTCAACATGTTGGCACAATTTGTTGAGTCTAACAGGTAAAAAATAGTGTCAGTAACTAAAGACATTAGCATAAATTGAGATTTTTAGTTACTTTTTGTTCCCTCTATTACATAAGGAAGGATGAAGGATTAGAATTATCTGTTACTTTAAAACCTAATTCTTAGTTACACAAATACCTATATACCATCACTCACTTGGAAGATCTCTTTTTTTGTTTACAAGATGATGTAAAGGAACCGAGTATAAATGCAGATCAGGCACTATATCATTACCATCATTGACCTTAAAACTGCTTTAGAAGAATTATTTCATATGGCTGTTTAGATTTCCCAGGATTGTTGTTCATTTCCTTAAACAAATCTGACAGACTTTTTTGCAGTTGCACCTATGTCAGTAAAGTTGAACTTTTTATAGTTATGTTTGCACTGTACATTGTTTGAAGTGACATCTCTATTTGATTACAACAAATATGCAGGCAGGTAGGTACTTTAACAGCTACTAATTTAAATCATTCTGACCTGCAAAAAATTTCGTGCTTTGGTAGCAAGTTTAACAGACAAATTTGGTTAACATCTGAGTCATGAAAATGATGAATTGTGGAGAGAGAAATGACCGAGATAATTGTATTTGCAAATATTACCACTGTGAGGTAAATGTTAATTATTTGGACTGATTTTTAGTGGTTTACCATTTTATAAAAAGAAACCAATTAAATAATGAATGTTTTATAGGTAAAAATAGAGATGGATTTTTGTAGAAATAACAAGGCTCAGGGCATTGATGAATTTCCTATGGGAATTCATTATTTGCTTATCGGTACTCTAGTTCTTTATTCTCTTTGAAAGAAAACAAAATGATGTCATTACCAACCAATCACCTTGTAGTATTGTTGCAAGTAAAAGATGAGTATGCTGACAGTTTGTTGCATGCCAGCAGCTGTTCAGTATTATGGCGTTATGAAAGAATGTCATCTGTAATCGTAGCGGAATAGCTTTGCCATTTTTCAGCATTTACTCTATACTGGGTAGAAATGAGGTTTGCTGAAAGAGCTCTGTGTTCATAGGTCCTCATAAGCTATGTTAGCCTACAGTTACCTTACAAGTGTAATTGTGGTTTATTTATATTAGTTATTGGGCAACTAAATAGTCCTATTGGTTATTTATTTTCCATTTCACTGTCTCCACACTTAAAATTGGACCCAATTGATTTTGTTACCACATATTCAGGATTTCAGTCAGATATTTTAAAGGACTGTACATCTCATTGATAATAAATAACTAATGATTAATTAATAGACTTATAGGAAGTACAGATTATTTTCTTCTTTATCTATAACGTGTTGGTCATAGGTATTACGGAGTAGTTGGACCCAGTGTTTTAGACTGTACTATAATACTATTACGTTTTTGTAAGGAACGTCCCTTGGATTCTAAACAACATTTTAAAAGGCATACTGCCTTATCACAGAGGGAAGCAATGGAGCGAAAGTTCAACAACCAGCTATCATGGAGTCCACTCAAAGTAATCCTTATGTACTGTGTGTTGGCTGTGTAGCAGCATTCTCCTTAAGTGTGGGCAGATAATGCATATTTTCTGAAACCTCAGTCCTGCTGGAGGATCCCTGCTCAGGTAGTCCTGTCCTCAAGAAGTCCCTTGGACTTGCATTTATGGATAACATCCTCATGTTATAATGTGCTGGGGTCCATTCTGTACCATCTGGAGTCCAGGAAATTTTCATACTGTATTTGCATATTTTTAAATTGCTTGTCACTGAACTTGGCAAACTATCCTGAAAACGCAGGCTGGGGTGCAGGTGTATTTGGAGTTCTATGCTTACTTTGCAGGCCATGTGCTGTTCTGTATGGGGAAATATCTTAGAATCACTGTACTACAGTAATTGCTTGTACACTCATTCCACACTAAGGGCTTCTATAGATATGTAGTGAGGCTGCTACAATGTGCTATAAGGCCATGGTCTTACAGGCATGACTGGACTGATGAATGTTGTCAGGCACAGCCATCCACTGTGCCTGCAAGGCCTTGACCTTAATGTTGCACTGCCGCCCTGACTGGGAGTGTCCCTTTGTATGCATGCTGTGTGGGAGGAGAGGTAGAAGCCCCCCCCCCCCCCGCAACATGTCCCAGGACCCTGCCCGACGAGCACTGATACTCATGGCAGGGGCTGGGACAAGCAGCAGCTGCGGAGAAACGCTGATGCAGTCTTGGCAGTTCTTGGTGGAGCCAGACGATGAGCAGAATACCAGCAGGGAGAGGTGGAATGCTGGCAGAGAGACATGGGTGGTGAAGCCTGGTAAGAATGGCAAAGCAGGGCATGGGGTGAAAAGCTCCAGTGCCAACCAGAGAAGCCCAGCGGGAAAGCCCGCAGGTCCAGGCTTGGGGAGCTGAAGTTTGCCAGAAGGTCACAGTGGAGAGAGAAGATTGTCCTCATGATCCTGAGTGAAGACCAGGCTGCTCTGGAGAGTACGGGTACTGCGGCAGGGAAGGATGGCAAGTGACGGAAAACACTGAGGGCAGCCTGGTGAAGAGGGAGGAGCCTGGCAGCAAAGGGGCAAGTTCTGCCAGGTGGTGGGTTCAGGAGTAACTGACTCCTAATCTGTTGGTCCCTGGGAAGAGTACTCGGAGAAATGGACAAAAGTCCTTCTTCCATCTCAGGAAAGCAGGGGGGTCCTGGGGTCTGAGTCCTAGGTACCCTATTGGCAGACACCAAACGTCTTCTCTTTTAGTTTAGTATCTTCTAAGTTATTGTTCACCCCAGGCTGGGGCATGTTTAGTTACCCGAAGGTTAGCCCGAAGACAGGGGATCCATTTGGGAGAGATTAATGGCTGAACAGACCCGACCTTGGTTGAGGTGGGCCTCACAGGTGAGAAGATATCATTGTGGAGAAGATTACAGGGAGCAGAGTCCTCCCAGGCTGTGGATGTGGTAAGGGTGGGGTAAAGGGGAGGTTTGGAGCCCCACAAAGAAAGACCCACGACCCCTCTGAGACCACTGACAGTGAGCTGCCTCCCCCATCGATCAACATCAAAGTCATGGCAGGAGAGTAGAGGCAGCACTCCAAACCATCTAGGTGGCCTCAGGGTGCTGTCTCATCCTGATGTCACTGAGGAGGAAGGCAGTGACCAGAAAGGGGCTGGGCCTTACAGCACCTGCCAGCAACATGCTGCCTGACAGGGCCTCACTCTGGCTCTCTGGGCCCCTGTATGGCTGTCCCTGTGTGGCTGGCCCTGGATAGTGCTCAGGAGTGCTCAGTGGCATGGAATAGTTAGGGATGGAACCATATGGCAGAAGTACTTCACCACAGCACATCCAAAAAGACTCTGCTGGGGGTGAGCAGCAGCTGGGAGCAAGTGATGGCACTGCTGCCAGAGACAGCAAGGCAGCAGCCCTGGGGAGATATCAAGGCTGAGCAATGGGTGCAGCAATCTGCAGCCCTCTGCAACACTCATCTGAGCCAAGCAACAGCTCTGGGGTGGGAACAGGCCAGGCAGAGGTAGCCAGTGGCCTGACCGGGGGGCGGAAAAGGGGCCTGTTGGGCTCCTGGACATTGAACAGCCTCCCTGGTGCATGTGCCCCAATTCATAAAATGGTTGCTGCTGGGTCATGGCATGAGCCTCCTGGTTGGACCCCCATCTGGGCAAGTGACTTCTGGGTGTGCAGGGTTAAAGTTGGGGGGCAGGGCAGCCCTGGGAGGGAGGCAGCCGGCTCCACGAGCCCCATCCTGCTCCCATGCCGGTATGTAGGAAAAAAAGGTTGGGAACCACTGGCGTAAATTACTACGCAGTAAGGGTGGACATGTGTAGATGTGTGCCTGTACTGCACAGTAATTTAGGCTAAGGTGCCTTAATGTGTCTCATGTAGATGCACCCTTAGAGCAATAACTAGATCGGGGTGGGCAAAATGTGGCCTGCGGGTCGGATGTTGCTTGCCAGGCCATTCAATCTGGCCTGCGGGGCTTCTAAAATACTTATACAATTAATATTTATCTGCCCCTGGCTGTCATGTGGCCCTCAACAGCTTGCCAAAACTCTGTGAGCGTCTTTCCACCCAAAATAATTGCCCGCCCCTGAACTAGGGCATAGGAACTGTCTCATTCTACAGCCTGTTTTGAACCCTGACGTGCTTATTTTCAGGGCAGCCTCAACAAAGCCCTTAAGTGTCAGCAGCTCTGTTAGGATTCAGATCAAAGTCTTGTGAAGTGCTGTTTGTGTTGGTAATGTTTTTCCTGGGACTGTTTTTCCTGTTCCCTTCAGCACGTCCAACAAGAAAAACAGATAGGGTGCTTGATGTTAGGCCCCTACTACTACCAAGTAGTAAATGTATGCTCTTACTGAGTCTGGAGGAGATGCATCTAAGGAATTCCTTACTTAAGACTAGCCTGCCTAGATGCCATCTATTCAGTTGGGAGACTAACAAGTTAAGTCGTGCAGGCTCAGATTCCACCAGAGTAGGTTGCCAAGTAATCTAGTGTCATGGTTTCTCCCAATGTCAAATGAGACAAAGTCTTGCATCTTTTTCCATTTTGCTGCTCTCAAAAATGAAGAAGGAGAAACTTCTGCATTCTCTATGTATAAAACTATTACTGAAACCTTACTTCCATGATCCTGGGTGCTAAAAATTGTTGGCAGTCTTTCAGGACTCTGTCACCTTAGATGTGAGACTGCTAGAGAAGGGGTGAGCATACTGCTGCCTTTGTTAGCCATTTTCAGCAGGCTCTGCATTGTGAAAAGAAGGTGCATTCTTTTAAATGAATTGGGTAGCCAGCCTCTGGATTTATTGCATACTCTTTCTCATCACTGTAGAGTTGTGTTATCTTATGAATACATAAATGTTGGAAAGGCTCTTTAAATCATCTGTGATCCTTGTGGTGAAATCTTGTTCTTTTTGTTTTGTGGGGTGCTGTTGCTGATTGTTAATCATCTGAATTTATGTAAGAACTGTAAACTGGGTTTATGTTCCCATAATCTTGGGCCCTCCTTTCTAGCTAGTGTAATTTGGAGAAATGCCAACTCTGTTTCAGGTGGATATGTTAGGGCAAATGCTACAATATTCGCTGAAGTTTTTTTTGTCTATACATAATATTATTTTTAATCTTGCCACATGCACTCCTATTGAATTTTCTGTCTGGAATTTTTGTGTTAAATGTTTCTACCTCCTGAAACTAAAAAGAGAAGCCTACACCAAATAGAAAACGGGACTCATCACCAAGAAGGACTGCACAGCAGTAGCTCGCACCTGTAGTGAGTGGACCAGAAAAGCCAAGGCAGAAGCCAAACTCAGGCTAGCCAGGGTAGAGTTGAGGACAACAAAAAGTCCTTCAAGTTGGAGGAAAAACAAAGACAATGTTGGACCCCTGCTAAATCAATTGGGGCAGCTGATGTCTGACACTCAGGAAAAGTCTAATCTAAACTATTACTTTGCATCGGTCTTCCACCCATCCAAAGGGGTCACCCTTTCAGATAGGACGCAAAGCATCCAGGGGGCAGGAGGTGGGTCCACAATTGACATGGATCAAGTAATGGAACATCTTGAGAGGCTCAACATCCACAAATCATCAGGCCCAGATGGAATGCACCTGAGAGTCTTGAAGGAGCTGGTGGACATCATAGTATGCCCTATGGCAAAGATATTTGAGAACTCGTGGTGCTCAGGAGAAGAACCGAAGGACTGTGGAATGGATGCTAACTGGCTTAGGGACTGCACCCAAAGAGTGGTGTTGGATGGGTTGTTCTCGGCCTGGAAGGAGGTGGGCAGTAGGGTCCTGCAGGGTTCGGTCCTTGGACCGGTGTTATCTAATATTTTCATCAGTAATTTGGCCAAGGGTATGAAATGATACCAAATTATAGGGCAAAGTTTCATAGTTGGTAGGGTCGGAAGGGACCTGAACAGATCATCAAGTCTGACCCCCTGCCATGGCAGGAAAAAGTACTGGGATCAAATGACCTCAGCAAGGTGTTTGTCTAGCCTCCTCTCAAAGTCCCCCATGGTAGGAGCCAGCACCACTTTGCTTGGAAGTTGGTTCCAGATCCTAGCCACCTTGACAGTGCAGTAGTGCCTCCTGATGTCTAGTCTGAATTTACCCTCTGCCAGCTTGTGACCATTATTTCTAGTCACTCCTGGTAGTGCTCGGGGGAACAGGGACACCCCCAATACCTGCTGGTCCCCTCTGACTAGTTTGTAACAGACCACTAGATCGCCCCCTCAGCCTTCTCTTGTGGAGGCTGAACAGGTTCAGGTCCCTCAGCCTCTCCTCGTAGGGCCTGCCCTGCTGCGTCCTGATCATGTGAGTGGCCCTCCTTTGGACCCTCTCCATGTTGTCCACATCCCTCCTGAAGTGCAGCACCCAGAACTGGATGCAGTACTCCAGCTGCGGCCTGACCAATGTTGCATAGAGGGGGAAGATCACCTCCTTGGACCTGCTTGAGATGCATCTGTGGATGCATGACAAGGTATAGTTCGCCTTCCTGACCATGTCCCCACACTGCCGGCCCATGTTCATTTTGGCATCAATAATGATTCCAAGATCCTTTTCTGCCTCTGCACTGACAAGAAGGGAGTTCCCCAGCCTGTAGGTATGCTGCTGGTTCTTCCTTCCCAGGTGCAGCACCTTGTTAATACACCGAAGGGCAGGGAGCAGATCCAGACCGACATGGAAAGGTTAGATTAATGGGCGGAACAAAATACGATGCAATTCAACAAAGATGAATGTAAGGTACTCCATCTAGGAAGGTGGAATCCCCAGCACACCTACAGGTTGAGGGATGACCTCAGCAGCTCAGAGGCTGATCGAGATCTTGGAGTCATAGGTGACCCCAAGATGAACATGAGCAGGCAGTATAATGAGGCCATCAAGAAAGCCATTCTCAACTTGTCGTGTGTTAGCAGATGCATGACCAACAGATCGAGGGAGGTAATGCTCCCCCTCTATGCGGCATTAGTCAGGCTGCAGTTGGAGTACTGTGTCCAGTTTTGGGTGCCACACTTCAACAGGGACATGAAGAACCTGGAGAGGGTTCAGAGGAGGACTACTTGTGTGATTAGTGGTCTCCGGGAAAGACCCTACAAGGAGCGGTTGAGAGATCTGGATCTCTTCAGCCTTTATAAAAGACGGATGAGGGGTGACCTTGTAGCTGCCAATAAGTTTATCAAGGGAGGACAGTGGGGAATTGGGGATGTGCTGTTTACCAGAGTGGCCTAGGAGTAACTAGGAATAATAGGTGCAAAGTAGTGGAGAGGTGATTTAGGTTAGACATTAAGAAGAAATTTTTTACAGTAAGGGTAGGCAGAGTCTGAAATGGGCTTCCAAGAGAGGTGGTACTATCACCTAACTTGGAGGTCTTCAAGAGGAGGCTTGACAGTCACCTGGGTGGATCATCTGACCTTGGTCCTCTTTCCTGCCAGGGACAAGGGGTCAGACATGATGATCCATTGGGTCCCTTCTGACTCTATAATCTATGAATCTATGACTGGAAAAGAGCCAGCGTGATCCCAATCTTCAAGAAAGGAAAGAAGGAACATCCAGGGAATTACAGGCCAATCAGTCTGATGTCCATCCCTGGAAAGATCCTGGAGAAAACTATCAAGGGTTCCATCAGCAGCAGGCTAACGGAAGGCAACTTTCTGGCAATGCTTAGGGTGTGCATGTGGCAGAATGCCACCTCTGTCTTGCCCCAAAAACTCTGTGACAATTTAATTAACATGGGCCCTGCAGATGGCAGGCCTCCAACTTAGGGTACCTAAAGAGAAAGGATACATTCCTGAGGGAGGGGGGAAACCTGCTCCCTCCGTGTACGTGACTGGCATAACATACCTGGGTGAGGGGCTTGGGCTCCCTATTATTCTGAGCAATGCCAGTCTACCTGGCAACCCATGATGCTTTTTAAAGTGGTGGCTGGCAGCCAACAGGTGCTGGTCTCCATTGGACCAGGTAAATGAGGTCATAAGGGCTATGTAAGTTAAGGACTGCCCAGGAGGAGGGGCAGTAGGCATGATGAAAACTCAGAGTGAGAAGAGCTGGACCATTTGAAACTTGCTCGCTCTCTCTCTCTTGAAACCCATGATCAATGAACTGCCTGTGGATGATGCTCGTGAGTAAGCTACCTCAGGTCTAACTATATATATAGCTTGTAGTAATTCAGATGTGTGATCAAAGGCTACCCAGCCACCCTGTTTGCTTTATGGGATTTCTCTGATATTGGTCTACCCTGTACCCTATTCCAAACCTACTCCTTGTAACCAGTAAAGTTCTCCTTTGTACTTAGCATGGGAGACTTATTGGGAGTGGGTCTAGATTATGCCTTGGGGTCCCTTTGGTTCAGCTGACTTAGGGAAACCACTATTCGTGCTTGAGACTGAGGGAAGCATCCCAAGTTCTTGAAGTGAGTCTAGTACCCTCAAGGACTACTAGGCCTTTGTTTCCCAGGGGGCACAGTGCCAGAATCAGGCCAGACCAGGCTAGCGGGTGTGCTCCAGCAAGTGGGATGGCTAGATGCGAGGCACCCCCAGGGAGACACTCGGAGCCTGGAAGGTGGTTGGGTGCAGTGAGGTGGGTGGCTCGGCACAGGAGTCCCCCCTACTGGCCTGCCACAGTGCAACGTGCACCCCCTGAGTTTGGTGGTGCCCCCCCTGCAAAAAGGTGCCGTTGACACTGCCGGTGGTGTCTGCGGGTGGTCCCCAATTGCCAGTGGCTGCTGCCAGTGCTGCCAGCAGCATCTGTGGGAGGTAGCCAACTGTTGGTCAGCACTTGCCACCCCTCCCCCCCCACTGCTGACAGCGCCACGGCTGCTGGTGGGAACTCGCGGCTGCCACACTTCTGCCACTGACAGCGCTGCTGTCACCTGTGGGAGCTTGCTGTGCCCTCCAGGGGCACGTGGCGTTCATGCCCTCAGCTCTTCAACATCTTCATAAATGATCTGGATTCAGGCATCAGATGCAGACTGGCAAAATTTGCACACGGCACTAAACTATGGGGGAAGGCAGTCACACTGGAAGATAAGCTGGGGATATAAGCTGACCTGGACAGGCTTGCAAGGTGGGCAGACCAAAACCTGATGGCATTCAATGTAGAGAAGTGCAGGGTGTTCCACCTTGGGAGCAAAAACCAGCATCATGCTTATAGACTCAGCAATGCTGTGCTTGCTAGCACCATGACCGAAAGAGACTTGTGGGTCTTCATTGACCACAAGATGAACGTAAGCCACCAATGCGATGCCATAGCCAGCAAAGCAAACCAAACTCTAGCATGCATCCACTGATGCATCTCCAGCAAAACCAGGGATGTCATCTTTCTGCTGTACTCGGTCTTGGTGAAGCTGCAGCTGGAGTACTGTTTCAGTTTTGTGCCCCCCACTTCAGGGTGGATGTAGATAAGTTTGAGAGAGTCCAAAGCAGAGCCACCTGTATGATCAAATGCCAAGAGAACAAGCCTTGTGAGGAGAGGCTGAGGGACATGGGACTCTTCAGCCTGGCTCAGGGGGGACTTGGTGGCAGCCTATTAATATGTAAGTGGGATGCACCAGGATCTGGGAGAACAGTTGTTCACCACGCCTCTCCAGGGAATAACAAAGTCTAATGGTCACACACTTCTGGACTGCTAATTTAAACTAGACATAAGGAAAACCTTTTTTATAGTCTGAGTGTCCAGGGTCTGGAATAGATTGCCCCCAGAGGTGGTGCAAGCACCTACTCGTCACTCATTCAAAATACGTTTGACTGCTTATCTTGCTGGGATCATTTGACCCCAGGAGACTTCCTGCCTTTGGCAGCGGGGCTGGACTTGATGATTTTGCGAGGTCCCTTCCAGCCGCTAATGTCTATGAAATCTGTGAGTTTTAAAAATCATGTCTGAAAGTTTTTCTGGAATAAATATAAATAATAAAGCTCATATAGGAAATAACAAATATTGAGACATCTGTTTTTGTGATCGTGTCCCAGAATGTAAAAAAAGCTGCAAAATGTTAAATGTAATTTCAGATACTGAATAGCGGATTTTTTTCCAGTAATTTGTGAACGGAAATAGTTAAAGTAATTATTTTGAAATAAGTATTGACCAACAGCATGCAGGTCAATTAGTGTCTGTGATGTTGGACAAAATGGAATCTCAGCAGTTTCTTGAAACAAAAGTAAAATGACAAGCAGTTAATGTCAATTGATTTGGTAAAAGTTAACTGAGTAGTTGGTGTTAAGGTTTGTGGTCAAAATGGAGAGTCATGAAGTTATGGAGGCCATGGTAGTTGTCAAGAGAGAGCTTACAAGTAAGATATATCTTAGGGTCCTGCTAGCGGGGATTTTCATGCTAGATTTGGGACAGAGTGGGTGAAAACAATAACTGAGCTGTTTGTCTTGAAAGTGGGAGAAGTGTGGAAATTCTAAAGACAAGACCCAGGTTGCATGTTAATATCTTGGGGTGAAAACAAAAATGGCACCTGTTTTAGTTGTTCAGAAAGAGCACGTTTCAGGAGTCATCAGTGTTTGTGGCCATTTTGTTCCTCCCTATACATTACATACTACCCTTTGGGTGCATCTACATATGCTATTAATGCTATAAAGCAGGGGTTTTCACCCTCTTTTAGTCTAAATACCACTGGTAGACGGATGCCAAGGAGGGGAGGGGGTAGCGTGTGGACAACGGCGGCGTAGCATGTGGCTGAACATGGAGCAGGGAGTGGGGACGGAGTGCCGCCGCCTCCCAGGGGCAGGGCTGGGAAGCTTACCGGGCTGGGGTGAGGGCAGCGGTGCCCCTCTGCGGGGTGGAAAAGCTCACTGGGCTGGTGTGTGGTGGTAATGGCCACTGTGTGTGAGCTTCCGCACCCTGCAGAGGGGCACCACTGCCCTTGTCCCACCCCAGCCCTGCTCCTGGGAGGTGGTGGCACTCTGTCTCCACGTGCCTGCACATACTCTGTAGGACCAGTCTAAGTACCTGCAGGGGTACCTGGTTGATAACCCTTGCTATAAAAGCTTACTGTGCAGTAAAATACTGTCCAGCAAACCATCCCTGGGAGCACGTCTGCACATGCTCCCTCTTGGGAGCAACCCAATTACAGGCCTGCTCCTACCCTGTACTGGCCCTTTTATAGGGCTATTGAACCCTTTTACAGAGTTAGAAGATCCTAGAATAGGAGCTTTACACAGAGTTACTGAATTTTGCTCTCTGCCTCCCCCTCCCACCCCATGTTGCCCCCCAGTTTTGCCTTCCATTCCACAAATGTTTTAGGAAAGAAATGAAGATCAAATAGAGTTATGTTTTCAACTTGTTAAATAGGTCAGGAAACTGAATGATTGTATAAGTGGTGCCTAGATTGTAATAGCGTTACAATTTCATTAGCATAATCACTGGGCTGATGGTAATGCCCCCAAAGAGGTTCCTAAACATTATCTTCAAATTAAATTTAGATAAATGTTTTGTAAAAGGTGCAACTGCCTCAAAGTTATGCACATGCTTAAACATTCCTCAAAATACCAGACATTTGTTTGCAAACTGCACACTATCAAAGCTGCTTTGATTCTGAAGAATTTCTGCTTTGCAGCACTGCTGTGTTTTTTCCAAAACTGTTACCCTAGTGATTGATGGTAAATATTTTGGATTGATTAAAAGGAAAAAGTGGTGTTTAGTATTGAAAATGTACCTCTTTAAATATCTTTTAGGTCCACATTAATCGGCATGGAGGGGCAAGGAATGTTTAATAGAATGGAATTTGCTGTCAGATACCAGTCATGGCTGGGAAAATTGCAGCTGACTGAATACTGTATTATTAAGTAGGGTAGGATATAAAAAAATCTGCATGAAATTTACCAGAGCACAGTACTTATAAATGGGTGTATTTTCTGTAGTTTTGTAATTTCTTTTCTTTCAGGCTGTTTCATAAGAATTCAGCTTTTCTACATCAATTTATTAAATAAATGGCCAGAAGTTAATTGCATTTTTGTTTGTTTTGTTCACTGTTTGGTTTTACTTTTATGTGGAGAAAATGAATTGGACTCTTAAATGTTAATACATTATTTGGGCTTAGTTACACAGGGTTGACACAGTAGAAGGTTATGAAAAGCTGGATGTTACAGTTATTTTTCTGTAAATGAATTGATCAGCTAGAAACTTTACTTGTTTCAAGATATTTTAGATTTATACTATACTAGCAAACTACATGTTGTTTATCAGAAATGTGTTCTCTCCAACTTTAGAAGTAGAGACTAAGGACAGATTTTCTATATTTTGAGGTAGAGAACTCAAGGGGAAAAGCTAATATAGTGACAATTTATAACATTTTGGATTTTGGTAGATTTGCCTTCTCCATCCTTTCTTCTTGTCCATGCCTTTATTTAATTGTTTTTATTGCAACATTACTTTGTGTCCTTGAAAAAGGTTACTGTTTCAAACAGGTGCTTTTCCTTCCCAGCAGACTGCAACTATGAATTTTACAGAATATATTAACCAGATGCCACAGGTTCTAGGATCGCTTTTCAATGCATTTGCCAGATAGCGGTGTATACCAGCTTCCACAAACAGACTGAAAGGCAAAGAATTTGTTAAAATGTGTATTGTATAAATATATCTAAAAAGTGTCATTCTATTAAAAATCAGGTTTTTATTTGTATAAATGCATAACGTGCAAGCCATGTATTTTTTAAAAAAAAAAAAGAGTCAGGAGAAGTTTCATAAGGTCGTCGAGTTGATTTGTACAGAAATATGGAGCCGCTTGAATGAAGGGGACCTGTGCAATCATAATTTGCTCCCCTTATGTATTACCATTATGTCATAGTCTTCCTGTGAGCACAAGCTTTTAAAGAGGCCCCACATTTGGTGTACAGAATAATGTTCAACTAATGAACAGCTATATTTGGGTTATGTCTTCATAGTATAATGGAGTGTCATGCCCTTAAATTTAGTTGTGAACATGGTAGCTTGCACACTGGAGTCTATGGTGCAAAGTTGCATTTGCACAGAGATACCTGAGCTAACTCTGTATCCACTAGCTGTGGATCTGGAAGCAGAATGGCCATAGTGTGGTTCTGCATCTCAGCTAATTATTCTTTCTGCTCAGTTATAGCTCAGACACAGCACTACTTCAGTGCAGCTTTTCTGTCACCTGTTCTAAAGCTAATCTATCCATAGCAAGCTTGGCTATTTCTGTATGGTACTGGTTTGACCACATGGACATACCTTTTCATTTCTCTCCATTGTTTAATGGGTGGGCCCATATTTCATTTTCTGCACACCATATGAAACCTGTTCTGAAGGTAGATTTTTCTCATGAACTTTTCTGTGCCCTTCGCCTTTCTAGCATCTTGAATGCTTCACAAACATTATTTATACTTTACCTTATTTCTGTGAAATGAGTAGTTACCATTTTCCCTATTCAACAGATGGTGAACTGAGGCACAAGATCAGTTGGCATCTGGTGATTTTGATGACTAATTTGTAGGGTCATTAATTGTTTTTTGACACATTTAATGGGAAATGTATGCTTTTCCTTTGTATTATTTGGATGTATTGGCAATTTTTTTTTTACAATTTTTGACTTGTCAATTGACAAAACTTTATTTGACCAGTCAAATACTCAACTCCACTAATTTGTGATATCTTAGGTATGATTTTTCTAGAATGTAGTTTTATGTAGCACTTCAAAGCACAGCTGTTACTGATATTAGGTGCATCTGTGAGTTATTGGGGATAGGTTGTAACTGCTGGTCTAAGGACATAGGTGGACAAGGTTCTTTGAATGAATCTGATATTTTTTATTAGACCAACTTAAATAGTTGGGGGAAAAAATTTCTTATCAGGCTTTCGGGTTTAAAAACCCTTCGTCAGGCTGTAACTTGCTTAGCATCATACAGGAACTCTGTGACAGAGGCAGGGGAAACATCCAGCTTTCCAGGGCAGTATTCAGCTGTCTTGGCCATTCAGCCATTTTTTCTCTTATGGAAGTTTTGGTTTTATTCACACCTACCAATTTCTGTCAGTCTGTTGCAGATGTAAACAGCTTTCTATTTTCAGTACACAATGGTGATTCATTCTTGCAGCAGGTCCATTGTCTGTACTGAATGCGGACTCCACTCTTTCTCACCCAGCTAGCCTGGTGGAAGTCTGAAGCTGAAATTTGTAAAATTATGTTCAGCCTTGGACTGGAGCATGTCCAGTACAGACATGCCAGATCACTGACGGCCTTTTCTCTTCCTCACTGACTTCAGGCTGCAAGGGAGCCAGCTGCTCCCCCTGAGTCTCTCCCCACTGGAGGCAGTGGAGCATGCTAGGAGCTGAGATTTCCATCCCCCAGCTCCCCCAGAGTAGTGTATGTAATGATAGAAACAGTTGTCTCTTGATTTGGCATTTGTGGCAGCACAAAATAGCAAGCATGAAGATGTCCCTACCCTTTGTTGAACCACATCAGTGGCATGAAAAAAGGTAGTGTTAACTAGTGTTGCTTCATTGCAACAGCCATCTGTTTACCTCTGTGGCATAAGAGTGCGGGCAGCCTGGAGCTAGCTGCCCTGGCCAGATGCTCTGGGAACTTGGGATCCAAACCTATACACCCCAGAAATTCCCATATAGGATTAGGCCTCTCAAACCCTGGGGACTTCTGCCTTGCTTATAAAGATGTCTCGGAGAATCTTGGGAAGCCTCTCTGTGTGCCACAAAAGGCAGGCTTTCTGCCTATGAAAAAGCATCCTGGGTGCTCTGGGTGCGCATCTCTGTAAGCTGGGAAAGTCTTTGTGGGTCCTGGCATGGAGGCACAGGATCTGGGGAATCTCCAGTGCCTTGTGCCTCTGTGCTTCATGCAGAAGCATGGTGTAGCAGGCTCATGGCCACAGGGGAGCCTGTGATGCCCTGTGATGGTTGTGTGGCCCCTGCCTGGCTCTGGCTCAACTGTAGTTCTCCTTTCATCACTCACCTGTCATGCCTTGTTCTTACTGCAGGTTGTGTAATGGAGACTGCCTGTGGACTCTGAGTGAGCCTGACCCTATGTCCTTCACCTCCTGGGTCCCCTCAGTCGCAGCCCTGCCCCCAGGTTAGTAGGCCCTCTCGCCTGTCTGTACCTCTTCCAGGCACCTGTAGCCTTAAAGCAAATTGTATGGCTCTGTTTCTTCCCTATACCATGTGCCAAGCCTTGGCATTGGGCCTGTGCCCAATGCAAGATGTTGGGTGATGTGTGTTTCACCTAGTAGAGTGGATCAGCTTGATCCACTTACTTTGGTTATATCTGTTTTTATCCTAAGTGTCCACATGGTATGTGTAGCACCACAGATGAGAACTATACAGAAGTCCCTGTTTGAAATTGGAACTTTTTTTGAGCAGATTGCAATATTGGTGGCACATCTGGCTCCTTCCTCCATAATACTGCAAATGGCCCAAACCATGGGACATTCTCTTCTTTGTAGCATTATAAGGGTAAATGAAGCACTTTAACAATAGTATGTATCCAAGGTCTAAATACTGTTTGAAGGCAGCCAGAGGATGATTTTCTAATTTTGTGGTTAGATTGCTCAAATGGGGTGTGACAACCTGAGTTCAGAGCTCTGTTTCAGTGAATGTTTTATTTACACAAGGTGGAATAGTGTAAACAAGAGGCAGAGAGGGCACCCTACTTTGGAATATCTGGTAGGTTGGTCATTAGAGAACAGTCCTGACTGGGCAGTTGAGTTGATAATTTGCTGAAATTGAACCTGGATTTTCTGGTCATGTAGATAAGTGTTGTGATCTATCCAGGATGCCATCATCATGACTGGGTCCTCCTCCTCTTCCTCCAGCAGTTTTATACACTCAGCCCTTCATTTTTGTTTTTATGATATATCCTTTTGCTTTTACAAATACTCAAATTTATTTCAGTGTTGAATGAAGCACAAAAACATTTATTTTTCAGTTTTGTGTTTTGGTGAAAGTCAGCTTTTTTTGTTTGTTTGTTTTTGGTTTGATCCAAACCAAATTTTTGTTTTAACTTCAGCTGCTCAATTGGGGGAAAAAAATCTCAACACTTGTTCATACAGTTATCTTTCTTTGTGATCATGAATTTTCACTAGAACAAGTAATTCTGGCCTGATTGCATTTTACATTAATAGGTCACACAGGGTGTTTACTTCTGGTTCAGTAAATCTGGATTGCATGTTTATATTTTCTTTAATTTTCTGAATAAGAACTGCACTCTGCTAAAAGACATTTGGAATTTTTTTTATGGTTTGCTTTGTATTAGGTCAGTTTTCTGTGAGACTGAACAAATAAATCCTAAGAAAATTTATTTTCAAACTTCACCTACCAGAAATACTCAATAATACTCAAATGGTACTGAAATGAATTCTCTTTTAAAACCCTGTATTCTTTTGATAATGACAGACTTTTGTATGCTAGTCAGCTCAGTATGTTTTCAGGGTATGTTTCTTTTATTTTAACCAGATTTTATTTTATTATATAATATAAAAGTTTCTGAGTTCTCTTGAAACAATACTATGATAGTAATTGGCTTTCTTCCAATGTATATCTACATTCCAGGTCTGCTTCCCCTAAGAACAGCTCTGTACTCTCAGGAGTAACTGTACCATTAGTACTCTCTATTCTGCAATTGCTTTTTAGGGCCCAGTTATAGTTTCGTAGATGTTAGGGTTGGAAGAGACCTATTAGATCATCAATTCCGACACCCTGCCCCAGGCAGAAGAGAATGCTGGAGTCAGATGACCCCAGCCAGGTGTCTCTCCAATCTCCTTTTAAATAGTTCCAAGGAAGGGGACAACACCACCTCCCTTGGAAGCATATTCCATATTTTGGCAACCCTCAATGTAAAGAACTTTTTCCTGATGTCCAGTCTGAATTTGCTCTCTTTTTGTTTGTGGCCATTATTTCTAGTTACCCCAATATTTAGTTATAGGTGCCTGACAATAACAAAAAGAAAACTAGCTCAGCAATGGATCCACCATCTCTTGTTTTAGTATATTTGTATGCTAACACAGTACTTGCTCAGGTTTCAGTGGAGGACATTTTTACATTATAGTTATACGTGTTGTCAGTTTTAAAATGTTATGTGTTTTAATTTACATTATAAATTTTACTAAATTATAAGTTATGGCTCAAATACACCATTATCATTTTAACTCTGCGGCCAACAAAGCTGTCTCTTTAGTAGACAATTGGCATATAGTGATAGATTCTGAATTCAGGAGTATGCAGAATCTCGTTTTTTTGGGTGAAGCCTGTCAATGCAGTGCAATAAGGCTTCATCTTTATTGGGATTTCCAATCACGATTTTTATTCAGAGTACAAGCTTTATCATCGTGCATGTAATAATAGTGTGTTTTTTCCTCTCTTTATCAGAAAGGTATAATTTAATTATATCAGTCTGTATTTTAGATTGATAAATATCAAAGTAATGCAACTGAATAACTAGTTATGATGTATTTATTCACAAGTAAAATACTACGTATCAGTTTGCAAGATATTTTGTTGCACACTTGTGATTTCAGTTTTCTTTGAATAAAATAAGGATTTATTTATGTGGTAGAATGTCCCTTCCAAAGCTGCAATACAGAGAAAAGTAACAGAGTTTACTTGCTGAAGTAGTGCTTTTTTTACATGTAAAAGAGGGAGCAAATTTTCAGACAATTCTTTTATGGCAATTAAGATGAACATTTTTTCCTATGGGGAAAAATTGCCTTGTTTTAGAGAGAAACCTTAGGCTTCCCTGCCTTATTTTCATTGACTTGCCTTGTCTAGAATGCTAGATAAATTTTGTCTGACTTGTAATGATCACTGGTTATATTTAATGTGTTGTGGTACCACTAGGGAATTGGTCAGCTGCCTTAATCCATTCTGCTGAACTTCTCATGACTCTCAACAGATGTTTTGCCTTTAAAGGTCAATTTTAACTTTCTGAACCAACTAGCTCTATGTGTCCCAGAGTTTGCCAGGTAAGAATGGGAATGTGGTTGTTTGACATCAGGAGTAAAATTCTACCAGTTTATTTTTTCCGTAGGTATATTTTATTTAAGAAATGAATACAAATACCCAAATTCATAATATAATGAATGAATAAGTTTGAAAATAAAAGAGAAATGGCAAAAAATGGGGAAAATAAAATTATTCAGAATATTATGTTTAGGAGCAAAATTGTTCTTTATCACTACATAGTAATAATTCTTATTTGTAATACAGCAGTACTTAAAGCCTAAATAAGACTATAGCTTGATGGTCTCTAGGTACTGTACAGAGAGATTGCAATGGTTTGAGAACTCTGGTGCAATGAACAGGCTAAGGGAGGAAGAAGACGACATTGTAGGAAAGTTAGTAAAGGAGATCTAGGTTACTCTCTTTGAATGTAGAGGCAAAGTCATTTCACATCTCAAAAGAACAGCATGAAAATAGGAGAGACAGATAGGAATGAAGTTAAAACTAATATCAGATGTATACTTTTGGTATTTAAAATCTATGTAACAATGTGTTTCCATTAAAATCATTGCTGTTCCATAGGACCTGCAATACCACATCAGATGTCTGTCATGTCTTGTTCAAACCCAGTTTCTTTCTAACAATGGATAGTTATTGCCTGATTTATGTCTCAGTATTTGCATATAGCCTAACATAATTGTGAAGTAATGTGACTCCTGGCAGATGTGACACTTCAGACATGATTAGTCTGTTAATCATGATTCTGGCTTTTCCCTGCACTGTGAAGTAGGGCGCAATAGATATCAGATCCCCCAACCCCAAAATCATGCACCTTGCCATGCAAGTGTGCTATGGCAGGTGGTGGAGTTGCTGGGATCAGATTCCATCATGCTTTAAAATGAATGTCTGTCAATGGCATTTTGTCTGTCTTAATTCTGTTAATATCATGTCTACAATAATACCCTGTAGCAGTCTTTTCCATAAACTGATTCCATTATTAGATTCATGTAAGTTCGTGTTGATTGTGGAGCTCTGTAATATTGATGATGAAACTTCTAATGGCACTTGCAGTGCATGAGTGTGTGATTGTGTTTGTGTACGCATTATACTGCCCTAGTGCAGTGTCCGTCTGGAAGACTTCAAAATGCTTCCCAAGCACTAGTGGGACCTCCTAACCTCCCCTTAGTCCCTTCCACAAAGCACCAATGTAAACCACAACACAATGAAAAAGCCCTCTGGTTACAACAGAAATCTATCTCCACGCTGGGTTCCCAAATAAACATCCACTCCCTGGCTGAACCACCATGTTTTCCCCCACACTGGACCCTACTTCCTTGTAAGCTGTAGACATGTAGTTTACAGGTCCTAGAATCCCTCCTGTAAGCCAAGCAATTCTCTCTCTGCAGCTCCTTCCCCTGCAGCTCACAGGGCCAGTCTGACTGCCCTTGCTAAGTTACCTCCCCTTATTTCACTCAAGCTCTGCCCACTTCCAGTCAGGTGGCTTACTCACTTTTGAGGACCAGTGGGTACAGCATGAGGGGGCTCTGCTCAGTGTCCCCCTCAGAAGCACTCATTTTCACATTTTGACCCTTTGACCCTGACATCACTCCTATCCTGTTTTTGCCTTTGTTGTCCCAAGAATTTAGTTCCATTCATCCATTAGCCCCCAAGTTAATTAAATGGACAAATAGGTGGCTTGCTCGCCCTGGCCTAGCTTGATGTTGCTACCCTGACTTCTATCACAGTGGCTCTGTTGCTTAAGTAGACTCTGTCCTTTCATGCTATTGCTATGTACCTAGCACAGCAGTAGGTACTTTGGCTGCTTATTCCCTTGTAAGTCACCTTTGTTTGGGTGCCTGACCAGCACTTATTGCTATTTTCCCCCTCAAAGTAACAGGAGCTGTAGACTGTTAAACCCCTACAAGGGAATTCCTGGGATGCATTTCTGTAAGTGCTGAGAAGAGAATGCCATAGTCCTGCACTGTACCTGCAGATGCATGCCCTGGAGTGAAGAGGGGCTGGAATTGGGATTGGAGCAAAAGCAGTGGCTTGTGGGATGCCTGGGTTCCCTATCTTACCATATTGCCATGGACAGGTATTCTGGTGCCCTTTTGCAGTGTCCCAGGACAAAATATTACCACATATTTTTGTGGCACCAGATTTTGGTCTTTATCCTGGGACACACCTGCAAGGGATGTCAAAATGGGAACTCTTGTGTCCTGGGACAGAACAATTTGTCCCATCACAAATAGTATGTCTGCTGCTTTCCTAAGTTCTCACAACAGGTCCTACCTGAAGCTCTGTCTACAAAGTTCTCATTATAAAAAATAGGATTAGATTACCATGTGCCAACTGCAGAGTTGTGTTATAAAAAATACTACTTGCAGCACTTCCCAAGTGTGAGATGTCAACAAGCAGCTTGAAGGTCTATGGATTTTCACTGATGCAGAGTTGGTTTTGTGAGGAGAATAGACTCCCCTTTAAGGGGATTTTGCTTTATAATGCTGAGTCATCTTCAAAAAACTGGGACAACCTGAATTTTTTTTGTAAAGTATCCATGGATAAATTTAATCTGGAAATTTACCAGAAGGGTTCACAACATCAGCATAGTGCGATTCTAGAACAGTCTTGAAGTAGGAATAGTGGAGGTATCTCATAACTACATTTTAATATTAGAAAAGCCTTAATCTGTCTATCCATAATGCTTTATTTGTGCTCTGACTAGCTGACAAATGGGCAATCAGAGTGTGAAGAAGTGTTTGGACAGAAGGTGGTGGAGTGCTGCCATGATGGCAGGGACATGGGATAGAGCAGCGGCAGTGGAGCAGATGGAACCCCTGCTCCTTGCAAGCAGTGATGATGGAGCAGAGGTGGGGGGCCAGGCCACCGGAGACCCCAATGCCATGCCCAATCTGTGCCTTCCCTTCCCCCTCTATCTGTAGAGCAGTTGTCTTTCTTTGCTAAAGGTCACTATTGGAATAGAAGTTTTTATATTGGCCTGGAACACAATGTGCAATACTGCAAAATTGCATAATTCTGATCTACCCAATAAAATGAAATCCACATTTTACACTTTTCTTTCTAAACCGAAATAAGCTAAGCAATGGTGCTATGAAGGGAAGAGGCAGAATAATTTTCAGAGTGATTGTACAGAATGATGGCAGACAACTTAAGAAGATAGTGAAAGATTGGGGCCTTCTGTACATATTACATTTGTAGGACAAAACCAACCATTTAGCACAAAAAGAAAAAGTAGCAAGTAGCTGTGCATGTTTATCCAATTTGTATCCACAAAAACATGCTGGATCTGCTATGTAAGTTCCTCTTTCAAAGAGAAACTTCTTTGTAGCTCTGGGTTTTGTAGCTCCATATGTAATGTCTGTATTGTTATATATGGCACTACAGGGGGCCCCTTAGACCCCCAGCATCCCACAGTCCTGTGCTCTTTCCCCCTCTCCCCAAGAAGAAGGGAGGGAGAGTGGATGTACAGCTGTACAGGCACCCGGCTCTCACTCAGCTGGTACTCCAGGTCAGAAGTATTATATTATTTGAAATATTGATGCAGATAAGAGTTAAAAACCTGTGTCAGCAGTAGCATTTAAGTTTGAAGCTATGGCTGATTCATTGTATTTTGGAGCGTTCAAATATAAACAGAATGAACTTCTGACAGATACATTTTCATAGACTTTTATCTTGGTCTTGTTACAAGAGTTACTAATAGACTGCATATTATGAACTTGCTTTTAAGGTAAAATAAATTCCCTTCCTCCTCTTTCATGTATGATTTCCTCTTCTAATATGATTTCCCTTTCTTTTAACTGTAACAAGGGAAAGTTGTATTCCTCTTCATATTACAGTTGTTTTCTGTTCTCAAGTATAGTTTTCTTAAGTGCTGTTAGTTATATATGTTATATGCTTTCTGAAATCATCAGGACTTTAAGGGCAAAAATTTAGAGACAACTTTTTGCTCCAAAAATACATGTGCATATGCTCTTGAGTACATGTATGTTTATGATGGAAATGCCAAAGGTGTAAAGTGTAGAACCTAGTCTCTTAAGGTTTGCAGTAATAATTTTTTACATAACGAAAAAGTTACTCATTAATAACTATCTATTGAAAAAGGTCTAACTTCCTGTAACACAATGTTCCAGATTTGCTTTTAGATCTGTAAGGCTGCATGGACACGTTCAAATGATCTGGCAGAATTCTCCCAGGTTTGCTTTTCTGATTTAAAAAACAAAACAAACAAACAAACCAACCAAAACAAAAAAAAGCTTACCCAGAAATGTCTGAACAGACATTCAAGTTCTGAGCCTTGAAGAAAAGAGAGCTTGCAGTGATGATACTGTGCAGCCAGGGGTCCCCTATGCATACTTCTCAATGTTCTCTCAAGGCTCCCTTAGTCTGCCTAGAGAGAGAGAGAGCAGCTGTGTATAAGACAGTCCTGATTGTCTGACCCAGACTGCAAAGTCAGTCTGTGCCTCCCTGCTGCATAATACGGGATTCTGAAGAGGGGGAGGCACGTTCTGCTTGCAGCTAGGTTGGAAAAGCTGAATATAGAGGGTAACACAGTGGGTGTGTTTACATGAGATGCTAACTGTGCAGTAGCCTAATATTACTGTGCAGTAACACATCACAGCACAAACAGTGCTAATATGCTATTGCACAGCATTAATTGGCTACTGCACAGTAGTGTCACTAAAAAGGCATGCACTGGTGGTACTCTACAGTAATGCCTGTTACTTTGCATAATTTTGTACTTGATTATACAAGAAGTTGATACAGTACAGTATACTGCATCTAATATTATAAAGCCTTAGTCTGTCCGTCTGTCCATAACTCTTTATTTATACTCTGATTGGCTGACAGAAACAACCAGAGTGTGAATACAGCATTCAGACAGGAGGTCGTGGCTCAGCAGAGTTCCACCATGACGGTGGGGACATGGAACTGAGTGGGGTCCCTGGCCTCGCCCCCCTGCCCTGCTCCTTGGAGGTGGTGGCAATGAAGCAGATGGAAAATGGCGGGGGGTGAGGCCAGCTGGCCTTGCCTCGCCTTTCTCCTTGGAGGCGGTGGTAGTGGTGCAGGGGGGGACTGGGGTCGGGACACTGCGGTTGGGGGGGGGGAGGCCAGCAGCACTGCTCCCCCTGCTCCCTGTAGGCTGCAAATACAGAAGTGGGGGGCTGCTGTCCTCGCCCCTTCTCTCTGCTGTGCTGCCAACGTTGGAGGGTGGAGCAGTGGGCCCATGCTGATGTGGCAGAGGAGGGGAGGAGCAGGCCCGAAGGTCGGGGAGAAGCCAGCCTGCCACGGCAGCAGCAGGTGGGGAGCAGCAGACCTGGGCCGATGCTGCCGGTGGGGAGATGGGAGGAGTGGGCTTGTTCCGAAACAGTGGCTGAGCTGTAATTACTGCACTCCAGCAACCTCTGACATCTCATGTATCAGCATCCCCATGCTTCACAATGGCAGAATCGTTGAAAGAGCTTTAGTTCAAGCACTCCCGCTGCCATTTTGAAGTGCGGGGATGCTGATACACAAGACTCTGCAGTGCTTTAATTAGAGTGGCTCTTGGAGCTGCTTTAATTGGAGCATCCCCCGCCACCCATCCCACCCTTGAGTGCGTGTAAAAGTGCCATTGGAGTCTGAGATACCAGTACTTTTACACTGGTATTAATGTAATGAAAAGTGGGATATTTAGCACGTTATTTTGTCCATTATAGTTAATGGCACTTGATTTATTACTGTATCCTAGGCAGGTCTGCAAAAGGGTAGAAAAATATAAAGTTCACATAGATTTGTGGAATCAGTTGCTTGCAAAAGGAATACCACACTCACTGCAAAAGGCCTGCTCTCTGGTCAGCTCTGAAGAAACTCTGTTCCAGGATTCTTTCTGTACAAGACTGCTACAGGCCAGCCTTTCCCTGCCCCCTTCAGTCTATCTTGGTTTGTAAAACGAAGACTCCAGCCCTGAAGTCACCGGTGCTGGTGCTGTTGATGGCATTAATTTATCTCCGAATTCCTGTAAGCCATGTTTAGAAAAGGCATGCCCCATCTGCTACAGGAATTTGGCAGCATCACATCTTCCAAACCTGATCCCACTTGATGTAGAGAGTTCAGTGTTTAGTAATAATATAGTCCTAAGAAACAAAGTAGAGTTAGAATAACAGAAGAGATGTATGTGCCAGGATCCTTGTGAAGAGGTGCTCCAGTGGCTGTCTTACGATTTCAAGAACTTTGTCAGTAAATTAACAGGTTGTATGGGTTCTGTCTGAAAAGGATATACACACCAAGGGTGATATTATATTTAATTGCTAGACTGAATGAAAGAGAGAGGGTGTGGTTGGGCACCTGGTATAGAGTCAAGCAATAAATTTCTCCTGTTACTTGAGGCAAATCCCATAACTCCTGCCTCAATTTACCTATCTGTGGAAAGGGTGTATGTAGTATTTTGCCTCAGGGAGAGTTTGAATGTGTTTATTAATAATTTTCCCATAGAGATTAGAAATATCTTATGTATGTGCACAGCAGTTTTAACATCTGCTGTCAACATGGGAAAATGTATAATGCCTTTATAATATAACTGCCTAAATTACATAAATACTGTCCATAGTATATGACCCCAGTTTAGATTGGTTTCAAGTCTCAGGCTGTTCACCCACTGTTAATGTAGAATGCCATTTTGGGAGCTGTGCTATTGTATGGAAACATTTTACTCTAATTTTATTGAGTACGTAATTATCTAGCTTCAAATCTAACTCTGGGGCATTAAATCTACCCTGAAAGGGATAATTTTGGTACAGCGTAGTGTTTTGAACTCATTGAGCAACACTAATTTAACATATCAGCAACTCTTAAAATTAAATGATATTATCATTGCATAGTGTTCTGAGATTCTAGTACTGCCAACTTTTAAGCATTTCACCGTCATGAGTTAGATTCCTCCCTTCCCAGAAAATTATTATTTTTAAAATAATGATGTTAAAAATTTGAAGTTCTTTTACTTGCCTCCTATGTTTTTGAGTCCTCAGGCTATAGCTGAATTGCATTGGGCGTATCTACACATCTCCATACAGCAGTGTAGCAATGCGCTACATTGCTGTATGGCGCATTACAGTGATGTAGCAATCACACAGGTCTACACATGATCACCAGCTACATAGCCATAGTGCCACATTTCCCTGGAACAGCACACCACTATAGTGATGTAGCCGCAAAATCTAGCTATAAGCCACATGTATCACCTGTACTGGACAATGCTTTGGTACTTCCAAAAGGAAGTATTAAAGCACGGTGTCTTAGCAACATCACCATATGGTAATGTGTAGACATGCCCATTGTAACAGATTTTCTGTGCAATTATGAGGTTTTCATTTATTTTTTTAAATGAAGACTAAGAAAACTAGTTTTTTTACATATGCCCCCAGAGAAATGGGGCTTTTAGAAAAGCTCAGGTAATACAGGTCTTTGCAACATTTTATGGAGTTGCAACATGAAGAACAAGGAAAAATAGGTAGCTTTTCAGTACTGGACTATATCTGAATTTAATGAAGTTGATACAAATAATTATCAGTGTAATGACAAAAGCTTTACATTACTGCAGCATGCATGTTGGAAGTTTACTCCTTGAATTGCAGCAAACTCCATCTCTGCTGTACTTTGTTTCCCAAAGAGACTTGTTTAAAATCCCACATAAACTGTTTTGTTCTGGCCTCTATTTTTTAATTCAACAGTTGTGACTTTGAAATGTTAACAGTCCACCAATGTATGCTGTGATTTGCATTTTGAGTAGCTACAAGTGTGGACAAGATTTTTTGTGAAGTTACTGTGTACTGGAGAATGGTTTGTACCTTTTTTTTTTCTGGCTTCTGCCTTGCCCTATGGGTTATTTGGTAACTACATACTGTCAGTTGGTTTTGGCACAGCAACACGCAAGCCAAGGAAAGCTTGTTGAGAGCTGAAGTCAGGGCTGGTGGTTCAGTTTAACAGAGTAATGCATCAACAGAGTTCTTCTGTTTTTCTTCTTGGATAGATATATATTTAAAAGTTAAATCCACTTGCAAAATTAGAAGAGAAGAGAGGCAAGGAAATAAAACTTCTAAGAGAGATCCTGTCTGTTTTTGTAGGAGACACATTTTAACTTAGAAAAGTATATGTTGTGCACACTGTAACTTAGTATATAAATCAACAAAATTTTGTCTTCCAAGGTAAGGCTGTTCCAAATGATGGCCTACAGACCTCATGCAGCCCACAAAGACTTAACATACAATCCATGAGCTCCCACCTGGCTTCTTTTCCTGTCATTGCTCCTGCTGCTATGGAGGCTAGTGGGCTCTGGGCTTCCAACTCTCTTCCTTCTTCAGCTTATTGGCTTGTTCCTAGGGGCAGTGCATTGTGGTGGGGTAAAGCTGCCTGTACTTTGTGCGAAGCTGGAGGGAAAGGTTCTAGGCTGCATGTGCAGCCAGGAGCAGAGCTGGGCTGGCCACAGTGAAGTGGGGGTTGTGGGGGAGGTGTAGGTTGCACTGCAGGGACACTGCAGGGGGGATGCCTCCATAGTGTACAACACTTGCAAGTTGTGGTCCGGGGATCTGTGGCCAGTGGAGCATGTGACCTTGTGCCAGCTGGAAGCTGGACAACACTGTTCTAGGAAATTAGGGATGTAAATATTATTTTTTTAAATTATCAGTTTAATCTCCTCTAATTATGTCAGTTAAATTGTTAGCCAATGACACATCCCTAGTCCCAGCTAGGGGGTGCAGAAGCTTCAGTCGCTGATTTGATTTGGTGGAGATTTGGCCGGATTCGGTGACCAAATCTCTGTATTTGAATCTAATCAGGAGACCCTTTAATCTCTCCAAATTGATTCGGAGGGCTCCGATTCGATTCGGAGAGATTCAGAAAGATTCGATGATTCAGACATAGACATAGCTTTAAATGTTTTTTCTACATACCTCAAGGTACCAGGTGGCTCGTTAACGCTGAGATGGTGGGGCGGATGAAGCATCCCCCTAGAGCACGGGGGGGCCCCCACCCCCTCCCAGCTTGGTGATTGACTGGGGGGGACCCCAGATGCCCCCCCCCCCAAACCCAGGAGGCACCAGTTGCTGAGCTGAGGGACAGGGTCCCTTGAGTGCTCTGCAGTGGACCCAGAAGTGGACCAGAAGTGCTTCGATTCTTTTGAATTCAGGGAAACAACAACAGGCCAGAATGTGTTTGACACCAGGGATAGATCCTGGAGAGGTTCAGTGGTGCAGTGGTACCTCCCTCCTTCAATTCTTCATTCGCATAAAGTTTAAAACCAACTGCCTGGCAGTGTCAGTACTGTTTCTATTTAGATAGCAATGAGGAAGTAAATTGACTTCATGGCTCTTTATAATCTACCAAATTCCTTCTAAATTCTTCATTCAGGTGCCTTTGCCCCGCTCCTTCCCCAGTCCTGCCCCTAGCAGGCAGCAGTGCTGGGTTGTGGGTGGTGGTACTCCATCCCCACCCACCCATGCATATCCCTAGGGCCTTCTGAAGTACCTCTGGGGGCATGAATATCCCTTTTTGACAGTCTCTGGTGTAACTGAAAAACTATTATGACACTGCGGGAGGAGGCAAAATAGGGTTGCCCAGGCACCCTTAATGCTGGTATGTGCTTTACTTTGCAACAATAACATTCTTTAATCAATTTTAGGTATGTGAAATCTATACATATAAAATTAAGCGCACAGGCAGCCCTCAGACTTGCAACACAATTGGTTCCTGAAAACCGCGTCTTAAGTCGAAACGTTGTAACTCAGAACTGATTTTTGTCATAAGAAACAATGTTATAAATGTGTGGTTGGTTCCCGAGCCAAGGCCCGATACCCTATTTTCACCAAAAATACCCCAGAATTTTGTACTCGATCAATTATAGATGAGTAATATAGCTACATTAATGTATTTATATTGTAAATAGCAATCATATTGATTTGGAAGCTTTTCTTTGAGGTGACTGTTGGACTTTTTGAAGGGCTCTTGGTTGGACTTTTGAGAAGGTTCTTGGCTGGAGTCTCCTCAGGAGTCTTGGCTGCAGTTTTTTCTGGAGTCTTGTCTGCTTTCTTAAAGAAAGTGTCCAAGGAAGTTTGGACAGATATTCTCCAGGGAGATGAACAATGCAGCAAATTTCTTTACTAGTGTGGCGCTGTATCGGATCAAGCGTTGAAAAGTTGAAACTGACGTCATAAAGTTGAAACGGGGTGTCAATTTATAAACATTGTAAGTGCGAAACGTTGCAACTGGAAACGTAAGTCGAGGACTGTCTGTATTCATCTATGCAGCCGTGTAAAATGTCTGTAAAATTAAATTTCTTACCCCTGTGCCTGGATGCAAAGTAATCAAGTAATTCATTTCTCAGGTAACAAACTGGTACCATTCCATTCAGTTCAAATGTCATTATTATATGTTCACTTATAACTTGAGACTGGCTGGAGGATGCAGTAAATTCAGTTCAACTGTCATTATTATACATCCTTGCCTAACATCTCCAAACAAAGCTGCTTCTGCCATTTGGGAGCCATAGTCCTCTAGGTGTTGATTCAGAGCTTCTTTTCCTCTCTTTTTTTCCCCACTGTTTATCAATTTGCTCTGCATAAAGGATGATACAGAAAATGCCAAGGAAAAGTACTTCAACTCTTAGTGGCAGTTCAGCTGCTGAGAAAAGCTTGCAAAATATTAGATTGCAAGAAAGTTATGAAGAGAAGACATTACGTCTTGCAGATATTCATAGAAGGAATGCTGCTTCAAAAGCAACCGAAAATAAGGAAGAAACAGCAGACAGTCTTGCTGCTACTTGCAGAAATGCTGCCTCAAGAGCTAGAGAAACTAATGTTGAAAAGGTGGAACGTCTTTCAGAAGATCATCAGGATTAAGTGAATGGTATACTTTATGAAATTATTCCAACACTTTCTTTCCTTCCCCAGTAAAATATGCTTACATAGAATCATGCAAATGTACCACACTGTTGTGTGGTTTCAAGAAAAGTTATATTGCAAAACAAGGAACATAACTGTCTAAAAACACAGCTGCTGGACTGAGCAGTCTATTAATCCTAATGTGTGGGCACAGGATCTCTTTGCAGCTCTCATTATGCATGGGTACATTGCTGTCTGTGCATTCTCTCTGCAGGCTCCATTCTTGTATACCAGCAGGGGTTTGAAACCAACAAGATTCCTGCTGGTCTTATGCTTCAGTGGGTAGGAAACTGGTTAACTTCAATTCCCTGCTAACTGTAAGAACAGTGTTAGCATGCAAATGTTACACATATTCAGACACAACCAGTTCTCAGGGTAGATTATAATATTGGAGCAGGCTTCTTTTGGAATTTCCACTAATGGGGTTGGAGTACTATTCTGTTTCTTACCTTAGGAACTAGTATCATCACAGCACTGTCAACCTTAACCATACATTTCAGAGAGAGGTAGTTAATTGTGTTAATCTGAAGTCAGGCAGAAGGCAGGGTGGATTTGCATTTTATAGATACACTTCTGATTTAGCTAGTCTGACTGTATCTACACATTGCCATATGATTACATTGCTATGGTGCCATGCTTTAGTAAATGCAGTCTTTTTTTCTTCAGGTACATTACCACCTAGCAGTAGGGTGGGCAAAGATACAGCCCATGGGCTGCATCCGGCCTGCCAAGCACATTCATGTGGCCTGTGGCGCCCCCTAGTGAATTGCACCCTGCTCAGCCCTTCTGCCAGTGAGGCTGGGAGTGGGGCACCCATGTGTACACCCCCGCAATATACCCTGTTGTGCTTCACTCCCACCCTTTTGGGTGGAAGGGCTTTGCCCAGCCAGCATCTTCCAGGTGGGACTCCTGCTGTAGCCAGATCCTGCTCACTCGAGGCAGCAGGTAGGGAAGAAGAAGGGCTGGTGGGGGGGAGGGTAGAGTTTCTGCGAGCATAGTACAGAGCCTGTGTCCAGAGGGGCAGCGGGAGCACAGAGCTCAGCTGGGCAGGGTGAGGGTGGGGGCTGTAGAGACCCCTCCACACATTCTCCTTCTCCCCCTCCCCCATGGCGTGCAGCCCCTGCTGCTTGGCAGGAGCACCAGCAGGCAGGGAGATCAGGGTGCTTGTGCCTAGCACAGGAGCAGCTCTGGCCAGTGCTGCGTGGGAGGAGGGAGTGGAGCCTGCATTATTGCTGGGACTCCACGCCGTATGCCTGCAGTTCCAGCACTCATAGCAGGGGAAGCCCCACACTGGAGCCTGCTGCCTGCTGTGCAGGTCCTGGCACTGTGCTGGGAGTGGAGGGAGCCCCGCCCCATGTTTTCTTGCAGAGTCCAGCTCGGGGCTCCCCCATTGTGAGTGTGGAGCTGCAGGCACGTAGCATGGGCAGACTCCGCTCATTTCCCCCATTCAGCACTGGCCAGAGCTGAGCCTACACTGGGCACTAGTGCCCTGACCTCCCGGCCTGCTGCTGCTGCCAGGCAATGGGGACTGCATGTCATGGGGGGAGTGTGTGGGAGGTCCCTACACCCCCTCACCCTCCCTCACAACCCACACTCTGCCTCCACAACCCTCATCGGCATATACATACACCCCAACATCCCCTGTGCCCCCTTACACAGCCATACCCTCTCACAACCCACCCACACACTCTTTCTCCCCCACACAAACACAATGTAAAAGTGACACTTCATTTTTGAGTTATTATGCAATCTCTTCTATATACAGTACACAATCACAGGTCATGACAACTATTTTTTGTAATAAAATTAAAATTATGTTATAGTAGGTGTTTGACTTCTAGTGTATGATTTGTTTTTTTTTTTCTGGTTCTGAGATTGCAACCCTCCCTGCTCCCCACCCCCAGGAGTATTTGTGGGGGGAAGGGCAGCAAGGGAGGGACTTTTGGTGGCAAAGGTGAGGTGTTAAGGGGCAGGATTTCTCGTCCCAGTGTGGTGACCAGGGGGTGAGGCTACCTATACAGCCCCTGACAGCTCGCCCAATCTTGTTAAGCAGCCCTCCGCCCAAAATAACCCCCCAGCCCTGACCTAGGAGCTGCTAACTGTCATTTTTTCAGGAATTGGTTTTAATTCTCACAACAATAAAGCATCAGCCCAAGTTTTACTGCAGGTATTCTCTGGAGCTTATCACGTGTCTAGCACACAGCTCATATATGGAACAGGTAACCTTTTATATTTAAACAGTTTATTCGTTTTACAGATTTACTGATGATCAAATTTACCTTGAATGTGGAGAAGGAATTGAAACCTGTCTCAATAAATACAATGCTTGACTCATTCTCAAGGAAGTGGGCAGACAAGTAAAGGTAAAATCATTGGCTAATGGATATACATAGCCAAAGGGCATAATAACTAGTTTAGTTTCTGAAATGGGACTCTCTAAAGATAAGTTTCTAAAACTGAGAGACATTAAGAAATATCTTACGCAGCTTTTGTTTTAGAACATAACTGAGGTCTTTTAAAAAAGAGATCTGCTTTTGTCAGTTCGAAAGTTGGTTACTGTGAAATCAATTCTCCTGCGAATTAGAATCTAGGGTAATATTTTCAAAAGTGCCTAAAGAGCTTGTGCATATCTGTGTTTGTGGCATAGGACATCTCTCCTTTTTAAAGTGTCCAAGCATACCGTTAAACACTAATGAGCATTTTACCAACAAAATCTTTGGCATCAGATATCCTGTGACCAGCTTTCCATCTACTATGTATGGAGTCACTGATATAGAAACTTTAAAAATGTAAAGATGTCTTTCAGCTCAGAATCTTTCAGGAGCATGCTTAATTTTTTCCCCAAAATAAACATGTATTGGTAATTTGTGAAGAGAGAAAGGAGCCATATATCAAGCGCTGGAAAAAATTGAGATCTGTAGATATTTAGAAAAATTTGGTGGTTTGTCTTGACATGGTAATATCCAACTGATTAATTTGATAATTGATAAATTTATAAAATGGATAAACTGTTTCAATGCAAAAAGTCACAGATATATAGTAAAAGAAGTTCTGATGTGTTATTGTTGTGAGAATTGATAGAATATGAAGGCACAGAGGCCTTGTAATGTTAAAATTCATAATCCGCAAATGCTGAGTAAATCTATCCCTAAAATAAATAAAACATGTTCTTAAAACATTACCTTATTCCAGTGATTCTCAGACACGTTCCTGTGTCACCCTGAGTGCCTTGAGATCCTTTTAAAGGTACTTCTGAGGCAATATATTAGCCCTTTTAGGTGCACAAACAAGATTCATAAGATAAACACAGAGGCTGTGTCCAGATGAGTGAGTATATGCCTGTTGCAGTGCCTCAGGGTAGTTTAAGATGCTGCAGGAGGCACGCTGGGAACGAAAAAATATTCCCCACAGCGCAAACTCTAAATTCAATACTGGGTAATCCTGGTATCAAAAAATAACCTGCTGTGAAAAAGCAGCACAGGCACGCTCCTAGAGGCGACTAGAGGCTGGGTCCTCCAGAGAGATGCTCTAGCACATGGCCAAAGGGTCTCTATGGCTGCTGCATGTCCCTGCTGCTCCAGCATGCTGCCTCAATGTACTGGAGCTAATAGGAGTGGGGCAAGGCTGCAGCAACGGCTTGGACCCAGGCTCTGTCTCAAGTAAATAGGGGCATGGGAGTGGGAGGGACTGTGTGTGGTATGTGTCGGGGAATGTGGGGGCATGTAGGACTGCTTGGAAGGGGTAGGTACCCCAGCTGCCCCTCCCCCACACAGCTCCCCTGCAGCAGGAGCAGCCATGAGGTCACTTGTGGCTGCTCCTGGCAGAGACCCCCCACCACGTAGTGCCACCTGAGACCAAAGGCTGCACGTGGCGCGTGGTGCTGCCCCGCTCACTGCCACGTGCTCTCAGGCAGGTCTGAGCTGCTCTTGCTGTCACGTGAGGCTTCTGGCACTGCAGGCAGAAGCCACAAGCCCTCAGGTTAGGCTGGGTCCTGCCTCCATTTGCCGTGTGTGCTGTTGCATCGATCCAGCTCCATGCATGCAGGACCAGGCCTGGCCCAACAGTACACCGCTTCTGAGTGTGATGCCAGGGGCCCCACTTGACAGCAAGAGTGGCTCGGTCCTGCACTGAGAGTATATGCCAGTGGACTGGGTGAGAGCCATGTGCAACCTCTGGTCTCAGGGCGGTGCCTGCAGCTAGCCACAAACACCAAGACAGCTGCTGCTGCTGGGGGGAGGGGGCAGGGAGCTTTGCTCTGTGCGAGGGGTCCCACACCCCTCCTGAGCAGTCCCCCCCTACCCGCACACCTACACAAATCCCCCACCCACATAACCACCAGAAACTCCACCCCCACAAACCCTACACCCACCCCTCACACCCCTTCTCCCCCAAACACCACATCCCCCGCAGTTCTCACACCCTGTGTGCCCAGCTGCTAGATGGGACAGGACCTGCTGGTAGGAGCTATGGCTGCAGGGGCAACTGCCACACTGCACCCCTGCCCCATGCTGACACCAGTGCTGGGATACATGGCTCCAGCCTGGATGGGCTCCTGGTTCCAGGAATAACTTGGGGGGTGTGATGGGTAGGGGTAGAGATGGCAGCAGGGGTGTGAGAGAGAGAAATGGGGGTTGGGGATGGGTGAGCGCTCCAGGTAGGAGAGGCCTCAAGACCTGGGCTTAGAGTCCCCCTGCCCCCTAGAGTAATCTGTTCAGGGGGAGGCCAGCTTGGAAGGGAGAAGTCTTGCCCGCCCCAGTCGAGGGCTTCCCAGGAACAGCATGGGGATCACTGGGGCCTGGGTACAGGTGCAGGGAGCAGAGCAGCAAGGGCTGGCACTTCTCAGAGCCACAGAATGGGCAGGAACAGCTGCAGCTGGACTTATGTCTTGGTACTGGGATGGAGCTGCTGCCAGGAGAAAGCTAGGGAGGTAGGCAGGGACTGCATTTCAGAAGTGAGGGCCACTAGCAGAACTGTGGGTTGGGAGTGAGGGGCAAGGGCAGGGGCAGGGCAGCGGCATATCAGAGCTGCTCAATGCCCCACATCCGGATGAGCAAAGGGGGCAGGAACAGTTCTGAGTTTTTTTCTATGATAAAAAAAACCAAAAGCAACCACTAAAGTGTATAGATATTTAGAATTTGTTTTATTATAACAATAGAGGCATGGTAGGCTTCCAAACTGCTTTAAAATTGTAAATATATCAATAAAACATTGCTCAACTGATTTCTCACTATATAGTACCATTTCATTTTAATCGCAGAAGAATACAGATTTGGGGCATTTTAATGAGAGAATTTGGGAGGTTTTATCAGAAAATTTTCACTTTTTAAATGGGGAACATCAGGATCCCTGCTAGTGAGGTAAGTGGTGGGACTCAAGCGGAGGAGCCTGCCCATGGCCAGCACTGGGGACCCAGCTGGGGGGCAGAAGAGGTGGGTTACCTCCTGGCCACTTAGGGCCAGGAGGTCACGCTTTGACATTTCAAAGTGGGCCACCACAATGAGCACATTTGGGCAGTAGCAAGGACACCAGAAGATATGACAGCACTGTCACCTGAAAGCCAACTGCGGCCATGGCCTACTGGCAGCTGGTCAGTGCCCTTCCTTTTGCCTTCCTCATCTAAAAATCATAGAGTCCATTGTGAGACTTTCATCCCTAGACATTGAATTTTCAGGGGTAAACTGAAAACTATGGCTAGATGCTGAACTATTTCTTTTAAAGGACTAACCAGAATGAAATTTTATATACTGTGTTGCAGAATTTAGCTACTGCTTATGAAAATGTATGTGCAGTTTTCCACAGATACCTCCAGAGGGTGCTGTTGCCCCAAAAGTTTTAAATGTATAAAAATATAAATATGAAACATTTTATCAATGAAACTGGGCTTTTGGTTGTAGCCGTGTTGGTCTAAGGACATAGGCAGGCAAGGTTCTTTGAGTAGATGTGACCTTTTATTAGAGCAACTGAGTAGCTGGAAAAATTCTTAGCAAGCTTTCAAGTGCAGTCACTCTTGGTCAGGCATAGGGAATCTCTGCTGGTCTGAGACTCCAAGGAATGAGCTTTATGAATGAAAAGTATTTTTGGTGTTATAGTAAGTAGCATAGGTAAGATGCTGTGCACAAAATGTAGTACTTAATAGTGCTTGCAAGTGGTTTAATTTATGAGAAGTAACATTTATAAATAACAAAACTCATGGCATATGCCATTAATAATTTGCTTTTCAATATACTTGGCTTATGATCTGGTTACATGAGTTTGCCACTGATGTTATTTCAACCTGGACTATTCCAATTAATCATTTATGAAACGGATCGGAATTCGTTCCTTGAAAGAGTTCACAGAGAACTGAAATCCAGGAATATTTATTGCAAGTACCCACAGTACTTGAGCATATTTGGATTTTAGAAATCTTCTCTAGTTCTTTACATAGATTGCATGAGGGTGGGTTTTATTTACAGACTCCTTAAACTTTTCCTCTCTGGTCCTTTGCTAGGAATTCATTTATTTTTAAATTTATATTCATGTAATGTAACACTTGTAGTACCAAGTTGTTTTGTAACATATAACATGACAGATATTAGTTATATTGTTTAACGAAGTACTTAAAATCATGGACTTATTATGATGGTGAGCATAGCACAGATGTGCAGAGAAAGGAATTGGACACTAGCTTACCTCCCCTGACCACTGGGATGCCTAACAGAAAATGAGATATTTTTAAATTGGGAAACTCTAATGCTTATTTTTCCTCCATGAAACCATGTAACAACAGAAGCTCAGGAATGCTCCAGGTATTGAAGTTGCACACAGGATAAAATTTCTTCCTATTTCTCAAAACTTTAGGATTTCTGGCCTAGTAAATGTGTTTCAGGACAGATGGACTTGCAGCTACTTTTGTCAGTGTTTAACTATGATATTTTCCCCCCGTAATGGTAATATTTATTTAGTAGCCATTTGACTTTTACTCTATGGGCATACTGTATTTTCTTGCATGCCTGTGCCCCTACCTAAAATACACATTTTATTTCTGAAAGGCAGAATGAAAAAGAAACATCTTTTTTTGAAAATATGGGTAAGTAGCAGTACGTAACTGAGTAGTAGCTTCTGTGACAAAAGCCTCTGGTAGGGAGATGTCAGAGCCAGCAGCTACGGAGCACCACCTGTTACAGTGCAGTGTTACTTTCAGTTTCTCCCACAAAGACAAACTTCCATTACCATATTTCATTACTTACTTGATTGTCCCAGCGTCCAGCAGCTGAATTTTGGGGAAAACTACATGTGGTTTGCAAGTAAGTATGGTACTCTGAGGCCTAGTAAAGTGAAAGTTAATTGTAGCCTGACTGAGATCAAAAACCCAAAAGCAGAGTCATTTTGCATCAGAGTGAATTGAACATGGGTGCTGTAGTACTTGAATGATTTCTCAAGCCCATCCCACTTCAAATTTACTAATATAATTTTATTCATAAAAGTTTCTTCCATCTGGAAAGCTTCTTATTGCTTTGTCAGGGGGTAGGAGAGCACAGCTTAAACTGTTAAAAATTTGATAAGCCTCATGACAGATTTAATTAACAATCTAGGTTTTTAATGGATCACTCACACACACACTTTATTAAAAGGATTGTGGATTTCAGAATGTGGTTATGAGCATGGTTTTAAATTAGTAGGTACCTAACTTAAGTACCCAGCTACTTTCTTGTGCAGCAAAATAGGAGCTTTTACACTTCATCTTCTCAATAAAAGTTTTTTATTTTATTTTTGCATTAATCTCTGGAACACTCAGTGCTCTTGTCCCTTTAATTGAAAGGAAATATAGGCAGGTATTTTGCAGCAGAGTTTTTCTTATTTCAATTAAAATACTTAGAGGAAGTAATATTTTTTCATCTTTAAATTTTATTCTAAACTAGTAACCTAGCTTTAGTAGAAGTAACAGTAATACAAGTGCCTTGGTATTTTTTAAATGTTTTTGATGAAATGTCACTTTAGGGATCACTTCTCCTATAAGGGAGGGGTCTTGCTGCATGCACAGAGAGAGGCTGCTCAACCACAGCCAGGTCAGCTCAGCCTGGCCACCACCACTGTGTGCTTTCTGTTGAGCCCAGCTGCCGCTGGCCTGGAGCACAGAGCGGTGGCAACTGGGCTAGGCATACCACATTGTAGTGGAGTGGCCTCTTTCTGTTCTTGCAGTAAGCCCCCTCCCAGCAGGAAGGGGCTTATTCGGCTGCTAGCAACTTGGTCTGCTGCAGCTGAAACTGGGGGGGAGGGGAGGGGAATAACAGGGGCTGAATAAGTCCCATCAGTGGCTTGCCCTGGCACAGAATGGGCAGCAGGGGCTGGGCCCACCCCTCCTGGCAGCTGGAGCCTGTTATGGCTTCACTGTGAGGCCAGCAGAGCGGCCATGGAGTGCGGTGGCACTGAAGGCCCTTGCAGGGCTCTGGCCCCAGACCCCAATACTGCTGTGTGCAGCCTGAAGTCTTGTGGCTATGCCAGACAAGAAAGCTGATATTTTTAACAGTTTCTTTGCCTCTGTTTTCTTGAACAGGGACCGGGATATCCCACGTACCAGAGGTAGGGACAGTCTTGCGGATAGCTCTGTCAGGCCTTCAGTCACTGCAGATGTAGTTGGGGATCTTCTGGAAGGGCTAGACATTTTTAAATCTGTAGGTCCAGATGCCGTCCACCCAAGGGTGTTGAGGGAGCTGGCAGGGGTCATTGTGGAACCCTTGGCCCGGCTGTATGAGCATTTGTTGTCATCTGGCCAGGTGCCAGGGGATTGAAAACTGGCTAATGTGGTCCCAGTTTTCAAGAAAGGGAGGAAGGAGGACCCAAGTAACTATAGGCCTGTAAGCTTCACCTCAGTGCTCGGGAAGATCTTGAAGAAAACCATCAAGGAGCACATCTGTGAGGGGCCAGCAGGGGAGATCATGCTTGGGGGTTAATCAGCACGGGTTCATCAAAGGTAGGTCCTGCCTGACCAACCTGATTACCTTTTATGACCAAGTAACTAAATCCCTGGATGATCATGTTGCCGTGGACGTAGTCTTTCTAGACTTTAAGAAGGCCTTTGACACTGTCTCTCACCCCATCCTTAAAAAATTAAGCGACTGTGGCGTTGATGCCTGCACAGTTGGATGGGTAAAAAATTGGCTGACGGGGCGCACCCAGAGAGGAGTAGTAGACGGGTTGTACTCAACCTGGCGAGATGCGAGCAGTGGGGTCCCCCAGGGCTTGGTTGTGGAGCCCGTACTGTCTAACATCTTTTTCAGTGACTTGGACAAGGGGGTGGAAAGCATGCTGTCCAAGTTTGCTGATGACACTAAGGTGTGGGGCGAGGTGGGCACACTTGAAGGGGGAGGGAGGCTGCAAATAGATTTAGACAGACTATAAAAGTGGGCAGATGAGAATAGGATGGGGTTCAACGCAGACAAATGCAGGGTGCTACACCTCGGGAGGAGTCTAAGGCATACGTACAGGCTGGGGAGTTCCCATCTTGAAAGCACAGAGGCGGAAAGGGATCTTGGAATCATTATTGACCCCAAGATGAACATGAGCTGCCAATGCCAGACCGCAGCCAGCAAGGCCAGCCATACCTTGTTATGCATCCAGAGGTGTATCTCAAGCCGGTCCAGAGAGGTGATATGCCCCCTCTATGCGACTTTGGTCAGGCCTCAGCTGGAGTACTGCATCCAGTACTGGGCGTTGCACTTCAAAAAGGATGTGGCCAGCCTGGAGAGGGTTCAGAGGAGGGCCACCCGCTTGGTGAGAGGGCAGCAGGACAGGCCCTATGAGGAGAGACTGAGGGAGCTGAACCTGTTCAGCCTCAGCAAGAGGAGGTTGAGGGGGGACCTGGTGGCTGCCTGCAAACTCATCAGGGGAGATCAACAGCAAATAGGTAGCGCCCTTTTCTCCCCAGCACCACCTGGGGTGACGAGGAACAATGGTAATAAGCTGATGGAGAATAGGTTTAGGTTAGAGATCAGAAGGCAGTATGTTACAGTTAGGGTGGCCAAAATCTGGAACCAGCTTTCTAGGGAAGTGGTCCTTGCCCCCACCTTGGGCAAATTCAAGAGGAGGTTGGATGATCACCTGTCTGGGGTCTTGTGAACCCTGCATTCATTCCTGCCTGTGGCAGGGGGTCAGGCTAGATAGACCTCCTGACCCTAGCTACTATAAAACTGTGAAACTATAAGTCACAGTGCAGCCCCTCGCTGGGAAGGGGATCAGTTTCCCACACAATGGGACAGGGGGCCCTGTCCCCTTCTGCTGCAGCAGCAGGGAGGGGGCATGGCCAGTCAGGGCTCCTGGGGGGGCGGGGGGCAGGGATGGGGTTATTCCTCTGGTGAAGGGAACAGCTGGGGGCCTATTCTGGGCAGGGAGCCACATGGGTGCCAGTGGGGTAGAGAGGAAATGAACTCTGCTCCCTGCCCCACTCTGTCTCAGGGGCCATGGTGCCCCCCTGCTGTAGCAGCAAAGAGGGGAGTGTGGGCAGACCTGGCTTGGGTCCTTGCTGGTGGCATAGAGTGGGAATTAAACCCCTCTCTGGCCAGTTCAGTCTGGGTAGGCCACTCCCTCCGCAGCACAGCTTCCCTGCAGCCCAGGGCTGGCTCTAGTGCCCCCTGCGCCTGGCCTGAGCAACTGCAAGCATGTTTGTCCAGTTATAAACCAGTTCCACCTAGGCAGATTAGACTAACCTGTAAAGGCTGAATCAGTTCAGGCTCTGGCTTCTTGCATGTCTGTCCATAGCCTGAAAGGCTCCATATCATCAACAGATGCATGCACTGCACACACCCTCCTTTGCCTCAGAGTGCTAGCCTGGGGCTGGGGGCTGGCAAGACTCCCACCCCTTGAGCAGCCAATGGGGAAAAGTCTGGGACCGTGCAGGCAGACATCCCTAATGACAGAGTCCTGCCAGGGCCTGCCCATGCTCCCTCAGCTCATCTCCCTGCAGAAGGGCAGGGAAAGCTGCATTAGCACGCTTCTAGCCTGAGCCACTGCAGGCAGGTGCCTGAATTTCCTCAGTCCAGCGAGAATGTCTGTGCAGTTACAAACCAGTTCAGCCTCATCAGGTTAAACTAACCTGCAGAGATTGAATCAATTCAGGCTCAGGTTTTTTGAATGTCTATCCCAAGCCTAAAAGACAGGAATGGAATGTAGGCATCCAATTTCTATTGACAGTTGGGTGCCTAGCTCCTTTTGTACCTTTTGAAAATCTCCCCTGAGGTAACTAAGGCAGAAAAGTGATTTGTACAAGGCCACGGATGGGATATTAGAACCCCAGAACTCCATTATGTCTTTGTTTAGACCACACTTTCCTACTGTTGCTTTAGGTGTTAATCTACCACAGGGGATGTGTAATGATACCCATTAGGATGACATACTACATAGAAATACTGATACAGATGTTGTTCTTTTCTGTGATGATTCATATACATCTGTATAAACAATTAGAAATCTTTAAGATCAAGGTTTTGAACTGCTGGAAAACAAACCACATCCTGAGATGAGAACAACTATTGTTTAAAAAATACAAAAATAACAACAACACAAATGTCCTTCATTCTGTCATTTAAAATGGTGTTAGAGCAGGCATTTTAAAAAAAACCTGTAAAATGTTTAACTACAGATCTTTCTTAAGGATTTAAAAAACACCATTAAACTCGAGCATAAACTTCATGTGTGTTTATAAATACATATTCCACTGTTCAAACAGCTGATTTTTTTTTTAAATGGTAATTCTTGTTTTTTCCATAACTTGGCTACTAAGAATCCAGTTCGTTAATGTTTCAAATAGTATTACTTTTCAGTGAATTGGCAACACTATTGTGCTATGTTGAAACCTTATCAAATAGCTGCAAATATTTTAATAGCCCAGTAAAAATAAATGTGAGGGGGGTGGGAGAAATTATTTAAAGTAAAAAGTTTAAACTCAATGCTGTCACTTGGAAATCCTTTCTGGACAAGTTAATCCTGTTTCCTTGCAGATTAGCTTGCTCAGTTTTCTCAACTCAGTACTCAGAGGTCTCTCTGTTTTTCTGGACTTTTCCTGTCTCCCTCCCTCTCTGTTTGCAGTGGCAGCACTGCTTCCTGTCAAGAGCAGCTCTGACATGGTTCTTTCTGTACAGACTCTCCACCTCCTCCTTCCTTTTCTTTCACTCAATACATTTAGAGACTGATCTTGTGCAGAAAATATCCTTGACATTTGAAGAGCTCAAGGGATTCAGTGAGCATGCTCAGTTCTCTGTGCCCGATAGAAAGAGGAAGCTAGTTTACATACGAGTCATACCAAGCATAGCCTGCATGTCAGTGCAGTTAACTTGCAGCGGGCTGTGAGCAGAACTAGCGTGGCTTTGTTTTAGGAAATTTCCTTCCTTTCTTTTTCTTTTCTTTTTAATTGGACAAAGATTTACAAAAAGGTTTTTAAGAGTCATCTTTGTAGAAAGGCATACAGTACACTTTAAATTTAGTCTAAAAAACCTGGAAGGGTCCTCTTTTTATCCTTCCAAACTGCCTTTTAATATACTTTTTTGATTAATTAAAGGCTGGGCCTTGAGCTTGTGAAGTTTAGAAAGAGCCAGGAGCTACTTAACAGCATTTGTCTGGCTGCTTCTCCCTTTTTCTGGGCGAAAGCAAGCAAGCTGGTCTTTTTTGCTAGCCTGATAAATGCTATTTATGAAGATGGACCTGTTGAACTACCAATACTTGGACAAGATGAACAACAATATTGGCATTCTGTGCTATGAAGGTAATTGTTTCATTTCACAAAGTGCCTTTTGTGGACTGTATTTTAATTTAAGTCGGATTTCTCTCCCCTTTGGTTTATATTTGTTAACACGTGCTATAGTACTGGCTAAGTGTTAAGTAGAATTTGAATTCTTTTTTTCAAAGAAATATTTACTGTTCTTTTGAGCATGACATATAGTTTTGGTTTTTAAAAGCAAAGATAGCACTGATTGAAATACTTTAAATCAAGAACCTTGCCTGTGCACCCAGATAACATTCTGATAGTATTAATATAGTTGTAAAGGAAATAATTATAATTTTTATAACATGGATAAAAGCATTAATGTATTATACCTTTATATGTATAATATACTCTAGCAAGTGTACAATAAGCTTTTATTTGTGCTTTATCTTTATTCTATATGCTTTATCTACATTCATAACATAGTTCAACAGTGAGACTTACAAGTTTTTGTCATAATTCAGTAATTGATTTTAAACAATGAAGAATTTTGCTCCTTTGGCTTTGGGGGTTGTAAGTATCCATATTACTGGGCACAGAGTGGCCTTTTGTTTGACTTCTCATTTTCTATACAGCTCTGAGAGCCCTGACAGTGAAAGATGTTTCTCCCCCATACTCCCACAGACACATACATGTACCTCCTCCTCCAAGAACCATCCCACACTGCAGCCCTTGTGGAAGCAATTACACAACAGTCTGGAAAACTTCACTTTTTTTGTCTTTGTTCTGAGTTTGCTTATTTTGTCAAGCTAACATAGTTTAGTGTCAACTGCTGATACTGTGGGTAATAGTCGTCTTGTTTCAAAGTTACTTTAGGTAATGGGGGAGGGGTTGCAGCTGCGTAGTTTTAGTTGAGCTTTATCTACGTGCAGTTTACAGAACGGGTAATGGCTTGGCTTTGAATGGAAAGAAAGGCACCACTGAGCTAATTCAGCTTGGCAATAGGACTGTTTTTGCTGTAGCCACATTCAAACATAGCAGAAATCTTTATTTTGATTCAGCAGGAATTTTTTCCAAGTTCATCTGGAAAGTAAACTTGCTGTAGATGACTGTAAAGCAATAAACATATATATAGATGTGATCAGGAGGTATCTGCTCACACCACTTAAGAAAAGACTAGGCCTTAAATCTGGGAGCAGAACCTCACTCTCATAAAATGTCTGCCCTTCATCCTGCTTCAGTCAGAATGGTCACATTTCCTGGCTTGAGAGATTAAAAACTTTCATATGTAGAACTACGAAAGCCTCTACTTTACTTTCATTTACATAAAAATCTTGTAAAGGAATGTACTTGGATAAGTCTGCTGTACAAAGAGTGGGTTTAACCAGTTAGTATTGAAAAATACAATGTAGATTGTGTGTCACCAACTATACTTTCATATTCTTTCCCATTTTGTAGATTCTTTTTTGAAACTTCTTTGTTGCAAGAAGAAACCAGATAAAAACAAGAATTTTGAGGTTTTTTTGCTAAGTTGGTCATCACCCTGAATTAAAAATGGTGCTTTATTATGACATGACTGCTAGTTTGTAATAAAAATGGTGAACCTTCTAAATAGAATTTCTGCTTATCGAGGGTACTTGCGGTTTTTTGCATTTCTCTGACCAAGGGAAAGGGTCTGTTTGTTTTTTCCTTAGGCTTTCATTAATTTCATTCAATTAAGTTTATTAGTAAGTACTTTGAAACTGCTTACCAAACTCTGTTTTCTTATCATTTCTTTTTAAACCTGTTTTTTTGGACAGATCTTACTTTTGATAGTTGGAAAGCGAAAGAACAACTTAAGGAACACACTCTCATATAGCTGCCTTTTGTTTAGTTTAGATGTCTCTTGCTGTTTACCTTATTATGGAAGTTAACATTATTTTTTAACACTAAAATAAACACATGGGAAATGAAAAAAGAAAAGCAAAACCTGATTGCTGTTTATAGTGAGGTGTTTATATCTTAGGGGTTTAAAAAGTATAAACACTGGCCCACATCTCCACTAAACCCTGAAAGGTTATTTTAGAGATGCTTACAGATCTTCCATGCTACTGCCATGGGATTTTACAGTGGGATTGTCAGCAATAATGGATTCTTTTTAAAGCCACAGGTTGCAGTAGTAGGGGTGTGTGTGTGTGTGTGTGTTGAGAACTAAATGGTTTTTTTTCATATTAATTTCTTAGGCTTTGAGGCTTGTACTTGAACTACTTTATACATATGCAAGCACGCATACATACGCACTTGCGCGCATACACACTTTCCTGAAAAAGTACTTTTGCAGATGTAAGATAAAAATGCATTACATGATGATTAAATCTATATTATATAATCATATGTCAGGATTTCTAGAAGAAATTAGAATTAGATGCCCATGTCACACTGGAATTTAGTGAAATGTTTGTTTGTTTATTTCTAGATTTATATCGCATCATATCCAGAAGACTCATGGGTGTTTTATTCTCTTAGTCTCTCCTGAAAATCCCAGTCCAATTGTATAGTATATTACTGCTTTCCTTGGGTTGCTAACTTTTTTTATAGTAGACTGCATCAAATCTACTTTCAAATAATTACAGTGGCATCATAATTTCATCCATTTCATTTTTCCCTTGTAATATCTCTGCCAAAAGAACAGTGTTGTTTGCCTTCACTTACTGAAATGACTTGTACCTATGAAATGTACTATTATCACAGAATCATAGAAGATTAGAGTTGGAAGTGACCTCAAGAGGTTGTTTAGTCAACTCCCCTGCTCAAAGCAAGACCATCCCCAACTAGATCATTCTAGACAGCTCTTTTTGAGCCAGGCCTTGAAAAACTCTGAGGATAGAGATTCTATCACTTCTCTAGATGTAATCAATTCCAGTGCTTTAATACCCTCCTAGTGAGAGAGTTTTTCTTAACATCAACCTAAACTTCCCTTGCTGCAGCTTGGGACCACTGTTTCTTGGTCTGTTATCTGCCACCACTGAGAACAGTCTAGCTCCATCCTCTTTGGAACCACCCTGCAGGTAGTTGAAGGCTGGTATCAAATCCCCCTCTGACCCCCAGTCTTCTCTTTTCCAGACTAAATAAGCCCAGTTTAGAAGTCATGTGCCCTGGTCCTCTAACCATTTTCTTTTCCCTCCACTGGACTCTATCCAACATCTCCCCGTCCTTTCTGTAGTTTGGGGGGGTAGGCAAAACTCCAGATGTGTCCTCACCAGTGCAGAATAGAGGCAAATAATCACTTCTCTCAATGTGCTGGCAACACTCCTACTAATGCAGCCCAGTATGCTGTTAGCCTTCTTGGCAACAAGGGCACACTTGTTCAGCTTATTGTCCACTGCAACCCCCAGATCCTTCCTCCAGAGCTGCTGCTTAGCCAGGAGGTCCCAAGCATGTAGTGGTGCTTGGTGTCATCCACAAACTTAGTGAGGATGCACTCCATCCCATCTTCCAGATTTGTTAATGAAGCAAGTTCTTTCCACAGTCTACATGTATTAGGCCACCCTTGCATTAATCACAAAAGTGGAAGACTACAGTTTGTATAGTGAACTTTCCTGTCCAGGAAGCATTGTAAATGGCACATTAGCATCCATGTATTTCATACATCTGTCATGCCATTATTATGGTAGTCCTTACTGATTTATGGATGGGATCAGGCCTTCATCCATCCAAATTCCAAATTCAAATTCTGTTCTTGTCTAGTAGGTTCCTTTGTCATACTGCCACAACTAAGGTTGGTAGTAATGGGAAATTAAGGTGGAGTTTGGCCTGCCATAGCATAATAAAATAGGTACCTATTTTGTCTTTGAATTGCTTACGTTATGGATCCTGCTTTTAAACTCTGTGTGGGGGAAGGGAGAAGAGTGAATAAACAACTGGTGAGGCTGAAACAACGGAGATCTGCCTTCCAGCAGCATGGTGTCCTACTTTACTGGAGAAATAATAGAGCTAGGAGATACAGTGCGTTATGTTACTAGCCAAATGAAAAGCACAAGTGCTAATGGAGTACTCTAGATCAGTGGTCTCCAAAGTGGGGTGCGCAAGACGATGCATTGGGGTGCGGGAATAAAATATTAGAACTTCTATTGCAGTTTACGTGTGCCCGGTTAATACATATATTGGGGGGGTGTGCTCAAAAATTTTTTACTGGTAGGGGTGTGCAATCAAAAAAGTTTGGAGACCACTGCTCTAGATGATGCTTAGTGTTCTGCATTCTCAGTGTTAATTAAAAATAAATTTAAAAATTTCAGGAATTTGTGGAGTTTGTCTTCAAAACAAAAATCAGGATGAAATTGGGATAAAAGGAAGAAAAGGAAAGAATTGGTTTAAGTCAGGGAAAAATCAGTGGTGAGGGAAGAAGGCTGGAAGGGGCAGGGGGAGAGGTGCAGTGCAGTCTGATGCTCCTGGGGCTGCAGCGGGGAGCAAAGTGGGGGAAGCTGTCAGTGGGTGCAGGGCGGGGGGGCACATCTCTTACTGCCACGTGCCCCCCAGGAGTGCTGGGGGGCTGTGCTGGGCTCTTCCTGGGAAGCACGTGCCCCCAGATCCACATGCGGGACAAGAGCAGGCTGCCACCCACCCTGAGCACCAGGAAAAGCCCAGTGCTGCTGCTGGCCCTAGCCTGCAGGGAGCAGGGCCGGGCTTCCCCACGTGCCCCCTCCAGGGCTCCCAGCACCTGCGGCAGAGCCGAAGCCATAGCTGCCGGGGTGGAGCTCAGGCCTGCTCCACCCGGGGAGCCCTGAGAGTGATTCTTGTGACCCAGCCCACCCCACCTGGGGTCAGAGCCTGGGAGCACCCTCAGGCAGCAGCTCCAGCCATCCTCCCCGACCCCTGCACGGCCGCCACCACCCGCCCCCTCCCTGTCCGGCCAGAAACCTGTGCCTCAGGTAACTGGCATGATGGCTCTTTTAGCTTATACCCACCATCCGTTTTTTGGTTCAAATCCCTGTTAACCAGCACAAGTGGGGAATAGGCCATTCCCCACTTGTGCTGGTTAACAGGGATTTGAACTGAAAAACGGGTATAAATCAGTAAAAACCAAATGACTTAAAGAAAATCAGGGAATTTATCAGTGAAAAGAGGTAAAAACTGAGAATGCAGAACACTAACGATACTGTTTGTCATGCACTATACAGATGCACAGTGAAGAACAGGTTTTTAAAAGAGATTGCAACCAAAGTAAAAGTGGAAAATGAAACAGGTGGCTCAAAGAGGTGAACTGGCTTGCCCACCATTACCCATCAAAACTGTAGCAGAAGTAGGAGAGAAATGGGCAATTAGCCCTACCTTGCAAATGAAGGATTTTAAAATATTTTAAGAGGATTTGTATAGGAATAAACTTACCTTTGATTGCACCATTGACTTTCTCCAAGATGATGCAAATATTTGACAGGATAATGATTTATTTGTGGATAGCTTACTTTTGAATGTTCTCAAAACTTGTGGTTTTATGTTCTTAATGAGGCCACTATCAATGTATAGTTTTGATGGGAAAATTATTTTTGGCAAATGGCTTCTAGTGATAGATGGGAACAAGCAAATTGTATGTTGTGATGTTTCTCATAGGAAGGCATCAAACATGTTAAACTCTTCAGTTGAAAAGTGTTCACTCTTCCACCGGGGAAATGGTGGCAGACATTTTAATGATGATCAACTGTTTCAAGCAGGTTATTTCTTTAGTGCAATTAGAGAGAACAGAAATAATTAAGGAGATTTCTTGACAGGCTCTTGATATTGATTCGTAATTTGATCTACATGTATTTATCATTCTTGTTGCATTTGCCACCAGTTGCTAACAATTGCCAGTTTAATAAGTAGTGCTTTAGTTTCATTGTTTTCTCTCTAATGAGCTTGGAGACATCTGAAAACTCATGGCAGATTAGTGTCCTCACTGAGGTGAAAGGCCATGAAGCAGAACCATACCGTACCAGTCTCAAGTTCCTAATGCTTCATATCAAATGACAAGCACTTAATCTGGGAGGTTTATTCTGAGGCAGAACATCTAAATCTTGTTTTTCTCTCAAAACTCACTTTTAGCTTTGTAGTCTTTCTCTGGGATTCCTGTGTGAGAGGTAATGGCTGGAGGACTCTGTTAAAAACAAATCGCAGGTGAGTCTGTTCTGTGGTAACTAGAAGGTAGACTGGGAAGCTTTGGCTCTTAATTGCCATGTGGGTATGTCTGAAAATGTACAGTTGCTTTATGGAAGATCATTGTTTTTCTCAAGGAGTGAACAGATGGCTTTGTGTTGGAAGGGAGATTTGTGTCTTCCTTCTTCCCTCTTCTCTTGTCTAATGTTTTATATTATGTATGCATTCTCAAGCTTGGACTGTTTCTCTGGGAAAGGTATAAAGAAATGCAATAAGATGCAAAGAAATCCCTCCAGGCATGTTATGAGACTCAGAGCACTCAATATAGTTTTTGTTCTGCAAGGTCTTCTGAACAATCCAGAAAACTGGATTTTGTTATGAGGAATATTGGATCCAGATGTAGAGAAAAACACCACTTTTTGGTTTCCTAGTTCAACAGCTTACATTAGTTAGTTGCATATTACATAATTATTTTACTTACTTCCTGTAACACTGAAGCATTAGTTGGCTACAGTATTGAGTCTGAGTAGCTGTCTAGTGCAAAGCAAATAATTTTTAAATGCATGTACATATTCCTATACATCTTCCAAAAAAGATTAATGGAGATACATGATACCAAACGCAGACTCTGAAAGTTATTTTGCTACCTTCATTGGCTCATATTTTAATGAAATATTATGTGCTATATATGTTCTAGTTTCGTTTCCATGAATTTTCTTTGTTGAACTTGAATTTCACTCTGAATTTTAATATTAGCTTCTCCTTTTAAGTTCAAATCTATAAATACAAACCCAATCTTGCATTAAGAATGAATGAAAGTATTAAACAGCATGGATACCTCATCTGTGGTCAACTAAAATATTGGTAGCATACTTAGATTCCCTTTTTAATCACAGTAATATAAATTAGGACAAACCCTCACATTTAAAGAACTGCCAGTGGGTTTTAAAAAAAATACATTTTTTCTTAAGTAAAAGTCAAGAGCTTAAGCTTTCTGATTTGTTTTTGACTTTGCTCCTTCAGTCAGTTTCTCCTTTCTGAGGTGGGCATCCTCTCTTAAGTGTGGAATTCAAGATTGTACCAGTTTTCCTTACCAGTCTTGCAGCTCAGAAGAAATTTAGGTTAAAAAGGGTTTGCGTTTGTTTTTTGGAGTCCCTCTAACTTTCTAAGACCCTATATTGGGAAAGAAAAAAACAAATGCAGTAGTGGGTTATTTCACAACTTTAAAGGAGATAAGAAGCCTGGTTATAGAAATGAAGCTTTAGAAGTTCTATAGCAGCAAATTGAATTCTGTGTCAATGAGCAATTTGCTTAAAGACTAACTTGTTACTCACAAGTCAGATTTGCTACAGTGCCAAATGTCTTTGGATATAAATCCAGGGAATTTAGGATACACTGAAATAGCTTATATTGCTCCAAAGTTCAAATAATGCACTTTATTGTATAGAAGGCTATTAGATAGCAACTAGAAGCTGAAACAACAGTCTGCATTGTGTGACATCTGAAATTATGAATGAAAAAAGTTCATCCATATGTATTGGGGGTTTTTTTTAGTATCTACTTTGCATGAAAATAGTTGCTTGTTAATTCCTTTTTTGTGGATTTACACAGATGGACCTTTATATTTTGATGCTGGCTGAGTTTAACATGCTGCAAGCAGATAGTGTGCCAAGCAGTTGAGCAAAGTTGTTTATACTAACAATAATCCATCAGGACAGAACCTTAATTTTTCATTGATAATAGTGCAAGGTAGCAATGAATACAAGTTTCTTGAGGTTTGTTTACAAAATTTATACTGCACTTACCAAGTGTTAAATGAATACAAGGGTATTCTTCTTTTGTTTTGTTTATAATTTTATTTTGAAGCCAGCCAGTAATTTTTTTTTTTCTGTATAATCTTCCTCAGTATTGCTTTACAAATAGATGTGGAATGTTCGATGCACAGAGTGCCATTGTTTCTGTCTCTTTTCAATAGAAGCGATATACTTTGGAAGATACTTGACTGTGTGATAGGCCAGTGTGATAGGCCACTTAAACTGAGATTTTCCAAAACCTTACAAGGGATATGGATACCTAATTACTATTAAAATTTTAATAGTAATCGGGTATCCAAATCCCATTCTGAAAATCTCAGTCTTTGAACCTGTTGAAAAAGACTTAGAAAACCATAACAAAGTGAAACTCTTTTTGTTCCACCTACAGTGTGTGTCATTTGGATTAAAAGTTTTTTGAAATTGGAGAACTGGTGGGGGGAGGGGACTGTTTTCTCTAATTTCTAATTCATCTAAAACAGTTATTCTCAGCAAGGATGTCATGGCACCCTGGGGTGCCACACAGTATTTGAAGTTGGATAGCCCTGGCTTAAAGCAATAGGCCAGAAAAGGAAGTTGTAGAAGGAAAACCCCAGGAATTGTGCATCTCCAACGTTTACCCAAGTTTTCTATTTCCCTTCTTTTGTTTTCCTCCCTCCGTCACTGGGAGAGATGATAACATACATAGTGCACTTAATATAGCCAGTACTAAATGCTATATATGAATAAAACTTTGCTGCTTTTGCACTGAAATAGGAAAAAGAGATGAAGTTTTGTTTTGCCAGGCGACTTATTCTTGGCATAGAGGTGTACCAGATTAGTTACTAGGGGTACACCGATAGAGATTTTTGGGGCCAATACTGATAGCCAATTTTTAAGGAGGCATATCAGCCAATACTGATCCAATTTCCGGACCAGCGGCTCCCAGTCCAGTGGCACGCAGCGGTGGCAGCTGTCCTCCACCCTGCACCCCCCAGAAGAGCTGTGGGTCTGTCCCATGCCTGCCCCATCCCGCCTGGGCAACGCCTGCCTCAGCCCCAGCCCCACTCCTCCATTACCCTAGGAGCCTTGATCTGCCCCCCATGCACCTCCCCCGCTCCTCCCCTTCCACCACACTAAACTTACCAGCTACACGCAACTTTCCAAGCAGCCGGTCTGTGCTCCTCACTGCCTATGTGCTGTGCGCATGCATGCACGGGCATTTATTGGCTAAATTTATTGGCCGTATCTGCCCAATTTACGATGCAATCAATTTTCTTTAGATCAGCGCCAATCCAATGTTGGACTGATGCATCGGTGCCACCTATATTAGTTATTTCAGCACTATTGATTCCATCATCCAACAACACTGGATTGCATAAGCCTATGTTTTCTTTAACGCATGATCATACCTGTCCTTTTTCACTGCTCTTCATTCCTGAGTTCTCTTTTATGAATTGATAGTGTGGCTTATTTAAAATCCAGCATTGTAACAACCTTCTCCTCATTCTTTCAGACTTCGTTAGCAGGTTCCAACAAAGCTATTACCTCTCCCAGCAAAAGGTTTGGAGCTGACTCTGTTTTAAAAGCAGCAGTTGTTCCAGGATACACATTTGCATGCCTCGCTGTCAAGTCTTCCCATGTTGTGAGACTTAACATTCACTAAGCAGAGAAAAAATAAAATATTTCATTTATTTATTCACAGCTAAGCCTTTAAATGTGAATTGTATTTGGAAATGAGAGAGATTTAGTAAAACAGCAAATCTGTAGGAGCATGGCAGTGTAGTAGGGGACATAGCCAATATTCAGATAGTTAAGGACAGATTTGGCATTAGCTATTCTTTGTTAGCATTTAGCACTTTGTTGCTCTCATAATTTCACATTCAACAAATAAAACCAAAAGCTCCCAACAGAAATCTTTTAAGGGAGTTATAAATTTAATGTTGGGCAGAGTCTGATCCTTTGCAAGCACGTTGTTGTTTATTTCTACACACACAAATGGTGCGTGTGGATACCCCTAGGTACCATGATAGTGGCTGCTTCAGAAAGGGTCAGATGTGTACTGTCAGTGGCATATTGTTAGGCAATTTTGCTAGTCTACCAGTTATATTTGGCAGCTTCATTTTTTGAAATAAGCATATTTGGACACCTATAAAACCTGTAGCGCTGAAGGTTTAAGGATTAAAGGACACGATGTCCTTTATGTGGTTCCATGTCCCTGTCCTAGACTTTCACCCCTCATGACTGATGGTTTGTGCTAGTAGTTTTGATTCCTCAAACTATATGAAAAAATAAAAATAGGTTCCAAATCAAAATGAAACTGTTTCTGTGACGCTAAAATTGATTAGGAAGAAGAGAGCCAACTAAAACAAGAATATCCAATTTTGATGGACACTTAAACTTTGGAAAGTGTTCTGCTACAAAAGCAAGAGCTTTACAAAACATATTCTTAGTATTTAAAAAAGGATAGATATGAGTGTAAAACACCTTTTCCAGTTGTTTCAGACGGACTGCATCTCAGAGGGAGGGAGTGATATGAATCACTGTCATGTGATTCATATAGAATGAATTAAAATCCAGTCAATTTCTTGGATTTGGTATAAATATTTACAGCATGGAAGGGGATTTTTGTTTTATTATGATGACTTCTGCTAAAGACCTTTTTAGATGGTCTCTTCTGCCATCTGGTATGCATTGCTGCTGTTTAACTCCCACCCTTGGCTTTCATGCTGTGGCATCTCGGGAAGCTATCACATGCTGTGGTTGGCTTAAATTAAATCACATGGAGCCAGCTGGGAGAATGCTGACATGCACACTTTTCCTGCTGAACACTCTGAAACCAGTGGCTACAGTTAAGAGGTGAAGTTTTCCATGCTGCACGGCTATCGATGCAAGCCTGCCTTCTTTATCAGAGAACACTAGAGTGGGAACAATGCAGATGTCAGGTCCTAGCAATAATGTTTACAGCTACATGCCTTTTTGTTTCTCACCTATTGTATCTCCTCTTCCAAATATTTTTTGTAACAAAAGTATCTGAAACTCATCGTATAAACAAAAATAAATAATTCTTTTGAAAATCACGGAATGTCCTAAGAATTATGCTTGTAGATGATTACCTTGCAGTAGGATACAGCTCAATGGAAAGGCTGAGGAGTACACAGCTTATGTTTGTAGTGTGTTAAAATTGTTTCCTGGTCAGTGTGTGATAAGGGTGAACAGGGCCCTCTGAAGTGACCCTGCCAAATGCTGTGGTACACCCTAACTGAACAGAGGAAAATATTCAGGTTTTTTGCTTCCACTTGAGGTAATTGAGTGCAACTGAGCTTCAAAAGGGACCAACTTATCTCTCTGCAAAGCTAGTGGAAATAGAAAATTAGTTCTTACCCCCAAACTTTGAGAGCCATAAAAAGGAACTCTGTAGACCCGAGGTTTTTTTTTTGAGCTTTGTGAAAGATTTGTGGCCAGCAACCTTTTAGTTTGTTTTATATTTGCTTCAGTGTTTGTGTAAATAAATGTGAAATGATTTGGTAGGCAGGAACTGCAAGGAAATTGCTATCCAGCTCTGGCATCTTAGGCCTGCTGCACTGATGCACAAAATTCAGTGAAACCCAGGAGAATAAGAGAATAATAAAAAGTGGGTTGGAAGGGACCTTAAAAGGTCATGTAGTCCAACCACCTGCTCAAAGCAGGACCATCCCCAACTACATCATTCCAGCCAGGGCTTTGTCAAGCTGGGCCTTAAAAACCTCCAAGGATGTACAGTTCACCACCTCTCTAGGTAACCCATTCCAGTGCCTTACCACTCTCCTACTGCAAATGTTTTTCCTACTATACAACCTAAACTTCCCTTGTTGCACCTTAAGACCATTGCTCCTTGTTCTGTCATCTGCCACAACTGAAAACAGTCTAGCTCCATCCTCTTTGGAATCAACTCTTTGGTAGTTGAAGGCTGCTATCAAATCCCCTCTGTCTTCTCTTCTGCAGACTAAATAAGCCCAGTTCCCTCAGCCTCTCCTCATAAGTCATGTACCCCAGCCCTCTAACCATTTTCATTGCTCTCCACTGGATTATCTCCAGCATGTTGTCATCCATTCTGTAGTGGGGGGGGGGGCAAAACTGGACACAGTACTCCAGATGTGGCCTCACCAGTGCAGAATAGAGGGCAGTAATCACTTCCCTCAATCTGCTGGCCGTGCTCTAAGGGAGCCCAGTATGCTGTTAGCCTTCTTCGCAACAAGGGCACACTGTTGACTCATATCCAGCTTAATGTGCACTGCAATCCCCAGGTATTTTCCTGCAGAGCTGCTGCTTAGCCAGTAGGTCCCAAGCCTGTAGTGGTGCATGGGATTCCTCCATCTTAAGTGCAGGATTTTGAACTTGTTCTTGTTGAACCTCGTGAGATTTCTTTTGGCCCAATCCTCCAATTTGTCTAGGTCACCCTGAATCCCGTTTCTGCCCTCCGGCGTATCTACTATTCTTTCAACTTGGTGTCACCCACAAACTTGCTGAGCGTGCAATCCATATCATGTTCCAGATCATTAATGAAAATATTGAACAAAACCGGCCCCAGGTCTGACTCCTGGGGTATACCACTTGATACCAGCTGCCAACCAGACATCAAATCATTGAACACTACTTGTTGAGCTTGATGATTCAGCCAACTTTCTCTTCACCTTACAATCCATTCATCCAACTCATACTTCCTTAACTTGCTTTCAAGAATGCTGTGGAAGACTGTATCAAAAGCCTTGTCAAGGTATATCAAGTCTACTGCTTTCCCCACATCCAGAGAGCCAGTCAACTCATCATAGAAGGTAGGTCAGGGATGATTTGCCCTTGGTGAATCCATGCTGACTGATCCTAATCACTTTTCTTCTCCAAATGCTTAAAATGGATTCCTTGAGGACCTGCTCCATGATTTTTGTGGGGATTGAGGTGAGGCTGACTGGTTTGTATTTCCCTGGATCCTACTTCCCTGTCTTAAAAATGGGCACTGCATTTGCCCATTTCAATCATTTGGGACATCCCCTGATTGCCACAAGTTTTGAAAGATAATGGCTCCATGGACTTTACACATCCAGCTTTTCTAAATAGTCCCTAATCTGTTCTTTCACCATTTGAGGGGCTGCTCGTCTTCTCCCAGAACTGTGCTGCCTGGTACAGTAGACTGGAAGCTGACCTTGCGTGTGAAGACCACAGTAAAAAAGGCATCGAGTACTTCAGCCTTTTCTTCCTCAGATGTCATCAGGTTGCCTCCTCCATTCCATAAATGACCCACACTTCCCTGATTTTCCTCTTGTTGCTAAGATACTTATAGAAACCCTTCTTGTTACCCTTCATGTCCCTTGCTAGACCCAAGTGATCCCTTCCAAACCCATGTTCCTAAACAAGTCGGGGCTGGGTGGCACCTTAGAGACTAACTGGTTCAGAGAGGCATACAGTTTCATAAGTAACAGCCTATTGTCAGATGTCTGATGAAGTAGGCTGTCACATGGCTACCATGTTTCTATATTCCTAAACACAGAAAGACTTAATCCAGGGGCCTGAAGGCTGATGAACCAATAGAAAAAGTTACCAAAAGACTAGTAAGTGTTTCAGTGGCAATGCATAGGTGGTGCAAGGGGGTGCACATGCACCCCCTGAGAGCACTGGTGCACCCCCTGACTAGCCATGCTCGCCGCTTAGGAGACAGACAGGGGAGCAGGCAGGAGCATCAGTGCCCCCCTGCAAGCACCAGCCAGGGAGTGGGAGCTTCTGGAAGTGGCCTCGTGATTGGCCGCCTCACGATTGGCTGTGGGGGAAGAACTGAGGCAAGATGATGGAATTCTAGTTGTAGATGGGGGGAGTGGTTGCGGCCAGAGATCTAAAATGGCCGCTGCAATCGAGCACCTGCTGGGTACTTGGCTCCGCTCTTAAAGTGGCAGTCATCAACAGTGCCCTGCCACATACCTTCCCCTTTAAAATAGTTCCTGGGGGAGGTTTCCACTACTGCTTCTCCAAAGCGGGCTCCCCTCAGAGCCCACGAAAGCCCTCAAGAGGTGAGTACCCCAAATGTGCTCCGCCACAGAGACTCAGGTCCAGGGTTTAGAAAGGGCTCACAGAGCCCCGCAGGCCGGATGGAATTGCCTGGCGGGCCAGATCTGGCCCATGGGTCTTATTTTGCCTGCCCCTGACATATATAGGAGCACTTGGAGGAGAGACTATGTAAACAAGGGAAAAAGCAAAGTCTACCTATGGGCAGCTAAAACCAGGCTGGTCTGCCTAAGATAGTGGTTCTAAAACTTTTTAGGCTCGAGGCACCCCTTTGAAAGTGCCAGCTCTTAGTTTTAACCCTTTTTCTTGCATACAGAAAAGTAGAGCAATTTTTCTGTTACAAAGAACTCAGAAAGACCACAATTATATATTTCTATGTGAAATTTCTGTGCTTATCTTGTGAATCTTGTTCGTAAATGTAATAGTGCTAACATTGTGGCACCCTAGTTGAAAATCACTAGCCTAGAATGAGGGCCCTCATTCCATGCTGCATTCTCAGACAGCTGGAGGGACCAATCGCGGGTCTTGCTATACCAGACAGGGAGCATGGACCACCCTTAAAAGGATCTCACAGCAACCATGGTTCCCCAGTTGGAAATCACTGGCTTAGACTTCAAGTATAAGTTTGAAAAGTTTGAAAGGAGCTTCATTACCTTACTGGAATAAGGAAAGGGGATTGTACCTGTTACAAGATTTGGGACGGATAACCTAAAGTCTTCCAGCGTTTCCTTACAGCTATGATGCCTTTCAAAAACACTACGTTTAGGGGCAGGATACTGATCCAGCAATTATGAAACGGCTTTGGATGACAGAAAGGGGAGTAGATAGATGGATGGTAAGGAGTACCTATTGATTCATTTTCAAAATTCAAGCATCCTTGGAAAAGAGAGGCCTGGATACTACTATTCTTCCATTGGCAAACAGATAAATTCCTATCTGGACTGTAGCAGAAGAAGTGTAGGAAAAAAACCTACTTATTTAAGATTAGAAGGAAAACAATTCTGGCCCATCAGACAATATGCCTTTCTTTTTGAGCAAGGGACATTAATGGCCTGATGTAAAAAGTCCCCATGTAATAACCTGCCCTGGACATAAGAGCAAGGAGCTTGGATTTAGCCAGGCCTCTTCCTCCTTCCACATAATCCAAGAGCATTGCAAAAAAAGTGGTAGTCACACAGACTGAAGGCTACAACAGAGTTCTAATTAGAAGTGTGCCTATATATCAGTCCATATTGTATTGGCACTGATAAAAGGAAAATTAACATTATCAGCAATTCACTTTTTTTTTTTTGCTGAAGGTCCAGATAATATCACCGATAAATGCTGCATGTGTGTGTGCAGGTACAGCTTGCACACAGACAGAAGTGCAGCCTGGCAGTGTAGAGAGTAGTATCTGTGGGGGAGGGAAGGAGTGTGTGGGGGGTGTAGATTGAGGTCCCCATGGTTTTGGGGGGAGGAGGCAAGGTCAGGCACTACCCAGCTGGGGTGGGGTGGGGTGCAGGAAGGAGCTGCAGGCAGCTTGTCTGTTGGATGGGGGGGTGGCTCCCACCACTGAGTGCACCCCCAAGAGATGCATGGGGGGCACATGCCCCCCCACACTTGTCTGCAGGTTGAGGGCCAGCTGCCTGCTGTGGGCTTAGGGTTCTGGGCCTCAGGCCCTTGCCCACAATGGGAGCTTGTCCTCACCCCACACAGATCCAGGGGGCACACACACTTCCCATGGCTCCCCCAGGGTTGTGCACAGTGGCTGGAGCCACCCCCTTGTGCCCTCCCAGACAAGCTGCTTGTGGCTCCATCCTGCACCCTGCCCTAGCTAGACAGTGCCTGCCGGAGCCTGCAGAGACCTCAATCTGCGCCCCCATCATGACCCTTCCCTTCCCCCCCACAGACTTAACAGCTGGACGCTGCTCTCCAAGCTGCCAGGCTGCATATCAGCGATTAGATCAGTATCAGCCAATTATCACTCATTAATAATCAGCCATCAGTATCAGCCCAAAAAATCTTTATCGCTGCACCCCTAATTTTTTTACTATATGGTGTTTTATTTTTTCCAGTTTAAAGATGGCAGCACCCTCCCTCCCAAAAGGAGCCCTTCAGGGTCAAGGGGAGAGACTTCCGGTGTCAAAAGTTAGGGGTTAGGTGGTGGGACTTTTGGTCCCAAGATGGCGACCGGGGGTGGGGCACCCATCAAGGGGCAGGGTGCTACCCTTGTGGCCCTCAACAGTTCATTAGAACTTGTTAAGCAGCCCCCCAAGCTGAAATAATTGCCCACCTCTGCTATATCTGAACCAAAGACAGCATTGTCCATGACATGGTATTTAGAACCATGGTATTAATGGGGTTGCTCCTCTTCAATAGTTGATACTCTCCCCTCCCAAAGGAAATCTGCTAATTGTAGAAGTTACATAAAGCATTTTTTTTCCTGTTTTTCTTTCAGTGCTGGCACTGAGCCCCCAAAAGCTGTTTCTTTAATCTTGTTTTGTCCTGCTTTTCCCTCAAGAATTCTAATATAATAAAGGGCTTAGATTGTGTGTGTGTGTGTGTGTGTGCGCACGCGCATGTGCTCACACGTCTGTCCATAGTGCTTTTGGGAAACTCTGCATGTCCCCCCAAGAGGGCCAGCGGAGGCTGCAGCAGTGCGGGGTGTTGGGTGCTGGCGCTCAGTCCCCGTCTGACCCCCCCCGCCCCCCCCAGTCATTCTTGACAGGCAATTGGCTAGTAGTATAATAAAAGACTTGTTGCCATCTCCCCTGTGGTCTAGTTCAGCAGAACCTGAGGAAGAAGCAGCTTACGTTTCTTAGTAAAGAATACTACACAACCAACATATGAAAGGTGTTCACTGTCAGTGAGTCAGGCAGTCCTTGTTTAGAGTTTGTCATATTTTGGGGTTCTTGATGCTTCATATCTGCAGCTGCTGTCACTGAGTTATTCCAAAGCCTCTCAGATCATTTTTCAACATCAGTATTTTGATTTTAAGGAGAGAGAGGATTTCAAGTGATTGTGCTGTCTAGTTTTTGTTTCCCCTCCTCCCCCACCTCCTTCTATTTACAGAATCCCTGAACTATAGAGTCTACCTGGGAGGATCAAAGTTATTTTGTTCTATGGCAAACTATTATGGGAGGATCACAGAGGAAAAGTGAAGTTGTACTGCCTCTGCTGAAGGGGCCTTATTGGGCATTTAAAAAATATACAAGTCCACTCTAGTCAGGGAGTGGTTAAGAAAAGTAAAGCTAGAGTTTTGGCTTCCTTGGCTTCTTTCATAAAGATTACAGGGTTTGACACAACATTTAGCAGATGTGCTTTTTGCTTCAGGGTGCTGAAAGCAATTCTTTAAGCAATACTCCACCCTCTCTCCTTATCCTTTTGTGGAGGACGGCTAGGCCTAACCCATGCATTCTGGACTGGTACAGTCTGTGTGGAGGTTTTGTATTGATTTTCTTTTATAATACTCACATAATTGGTTTGTGTGTTAAAGTTGTGCCATTTATATAATTTTCTCTTTTGTAGTTTTTCAGTTAGGGAATTTGTAATGTAATATTTACTTTTGCTAAGATTTGATACAAGGTAATAGTTTAGTTGCTAACATAAGAAAAAATGCATTAAAAGTAAAAATGTGACAAATGTGCCTGGGACCTGTTTGTAGCAAGCCATTGTAGTACTCTGTCATAAAATTTCTGAATGTCTCTGAAAAAAACACACTAATTCCATGCCTTAGGGTTGTTGGTTGTAGCCAGGCTGGTCTAAGGACATAGGCAGGCAAGGTTCTTTGGGTAATTGTGGTATCTTTTATTAGACCAACCAAATAGTTGGAAAAATTGTTCTTTGCAAACTTTCAGGCACAAACACCCTTCTTCAGGCATAGGGAGAGTCTGCTGGTGTTTTGTGTGTTCTTCTGGATAGAGTAGAAATCAATATGCAAAATACAGGTGTGTGTGAAAATGCAAATGCCTGGTAGTAAGGATCAGAGGGAATATTGACCTGGTTCTAGAATGTGCGTGGTGAAATGCAGACGGGTTACCTGGGGTTATCAGATGGCAGGCAGGTTATAATGTGCCATAAATCCAATGTCTATCCATGATTTTTTGTATCCAGTAGATTTATGAAGTGAAGTTCCTAAGCTCTCTACGAAAGGTGTTCTGTAAATTCCCTTTGAGGATTAGAACTGAGAGATTGGAGAGAGAGTGGTTGTGTTGTGAGAAGTGTGCACCCACAGGTAATTGGGTATTTTTTGTCTTTAATAGATTTTTGTTGTGCGTTCATTCTTGTACATGATTGTTGTTTGGTTTCTCCTACATATTTTCCATCAGGACACTTAGTGCGCTGGATGAGAGAGATTTCTGGAGGTGCAGGTGTAAGATCCAGGAATGGAGGTGGTTCTGTTGTGGGGTATAGTTATTGTGGGAGTGGTGGAAATGTGTTGGAAGCTTTTACATTTCTTGTCCAGGCATGGTCTGGATCCACTGGATCTACTTTGGGCCATAGGAAGCTTTCCTCTGGTGATGAGGTTGGTGAGGTTTGGTGTTTGTTTAAAGGCTAGGATGGGTGGTTCTGGAAAGTCCTCTTTAAGAATTAGGTCTTCTTCTAGTATGGGTTGCAATTGCTTGATGATTTTCTGTATAGGTTCCAGGAAAGGATGGTATGTAGTAACTAATGGTGTGTGATTCGTGGGGATTTTCTTTTTGTACTGCAGCAATTCTTCACATGGTATCTGGGTGGCTCTTTCAAAAGTATGATCTCTTTCTCTGGAAGAATGTCCTTTTTGGGTGAAAGCCCTTTTGAGATTTGTGAGGTGATGATCATGGGTGTTCTCAGTGCAGATTCGGTGGTGTTGGAGGGCTTTGCTGTATATTACAGCTTTCTTGGTGTGTTGAGGGTGATTGCTGGGTCTGTGTAGATATGTATGTTGGTCCATGGGCTTCTTCTATATGGCAGTTTGGGATGTCACCCTAAATACTCATATAAAAAAGGAACCAACTTGTAATAGGATGTTCAGGCTTTTCCAGGTTATAGTTGGGATTAAACAAATTTCTGACAAAAAAATGAATAGAGACTGAGTATGCAGCTCATTCCCCATCTAACTTTTCCTTTGTAAGTGCACCAGAAATGTCCAATTCAGATGAAAGCATTAATGTGCAGTCTGCTTCAAAGCCTGATGAAATCTGTAGAAGGTCTCCCATTGGTTTTGGTGAACTTAGTCTTAAACCGAGTAGTTCTCAACCTTTTTTAACTTAAGACACCCCAGGTAAAATGCCAGCTCCTAGCTTTCACTTATTTCTTGACTGGAGAAGAATAATAGAGCAATTCTTCTGTTGCAAAGAATACAACAGGTCAGAATGCTTTTGACACAATGGATTCCTATTTGAAATCTCTGCATTTACCTTGTAATCCATGGGCGCATCCAGCCGAGCATGCACGTGCCTCGTGCTCTGTCTTAAACTCCTTTGAGATGGGGCAAGAGGCATATGCAGGAATGAAAAAATGTTCCCCTCACTGCAAGTTTGCAGCACAGGGAGAAAATGACAGCCCTGGATATCCAGGGGTCTAAAAAAAATGAAGTTAAAAAAGCCGGGCAGAGGCTGGGTCCTCCATGGAGATGCTCTGGCTTCCAGAGCATCTGTATGCTTGGCTCCTTGCCCTGGGCTGAGCACACAGCCGTGTGTTCAGCACCAGGGCTCCAGTGCCATAAGGGGTTGCGGGGGCTGGAGGAGGGGGGGATGGGACTATGGGGGGACCCCTGCTCTGCCCGGCCCCACCCCCTGCCTGCCCCCTGATCCCTGCCATGCCGGGCCCCAGCCCCCTGAGGCCCCTGTTCCCCCCACCCCGGCATTGGCAAAGTAAAAAACAAAGAAAAAACACCCCTGGCACTTAGCAGCAGTTGTAGCTGATGTCTGGCTTACTGGGGCCCTGCCTGCACAGTGCAGGGCGGGGTGATGGCCCCAGCCTGGGCCCTCCTGCTGCCCTGTGCTGTCGGGGGCGGGGGGGAGGTCTGTCAGGAGGCCCCGGAGCCCCCCCAGCCCCTGCTTCTAAGATATGTAAAGGCTTTTTTCTGGGGTTTTTTTCTGTTTTTTGTTTTGTGTTTTTTTTCCAAGTAACAGGGCCTGGGGTTGTGGGGGCAGCCATGGCAGTCTGGGGGGTGCATATGGGTGGTGGGGCTGGGTGGGGCAGCCATCGGGGGGCAGCCTTTGGGGGGGCTGCTGCAGCTGGTGGGGAATAGGGCCAGGTGGGGTAGCAATTGGAGGGCTGGGGTGGGGTATGTGTCCCTGGTTGGGGGGCTGTAGCCCCTGTGGGGGCCATTTGACCCCAGTTGGGGGGCCGTAGTTCCCCAACAGCTGGTGCTTTAACACTGTAGATATATCAATAAAACATTGCCCAGCCAATCACTGTCTCTGTCTGTCTCTCTGTTTATAGTGGTTTTTTGTTTTAATTGTGGAGAAACATGGATTTTGGGCTATTTTACAGAGTGACTTTGGGATTTCTTTTTTTATCAGGGATTTTTGAGTTTTCCAATAGGGAACACCAGAATTTCTGCTAGGGAGGCAAGTGGCAGGACCCTGCCTGCTCAGAGCTGGCACCTTGGACTCAGCTGGCTGTGGCTGACCTACTGGCCAAATGGGTGACTGTATCCTGAGTGCATTGATGGTTCAAAGCAGGCCACCACACCTGAAACATCTTCCAGGCAATAGCTGCCCAGGTTGCCAGGCAGGGAGCACACATGGCAGTAGTGCTGCACAGAGGCCAACCCTGCAGCCACAGCCCACTGGCAGCTGGTTCAGAGGGCAGATGCCTCTACTGGCTGTGCAGTTCCCATCTGGGTCTGGCAGGTGCGCAGCAGGTCACAGCCAGGCAATAGTCCCCACTGCCAGACTGCTGCAGTGGGTAGAGGGTGCAGGGAATTCTCAGGGCTGCTTCACCAGTCCAGCTGGCACAAGGGATAGTGTCCCCAGGTACCAATTGGCTGGGCTCCAGAAGCTCCTGAGAGTGAGTAGCCCTGAGCTACTTGCCAGGGTAGCTTTTTGTACTACTGGAGCCAGGGCAAGGCAGCTTTTTATACTGCTGAGGACAGCACAGGAGCTGGCCCCAGGCTGTGGCTCCCCCTGGCTGCAGATCTAGGAGGAGCTAGGCAGGGTTATTTTGCCCCAAGTGGCACAATTTGCTTCACAACAAAGTGCATGTCTGAGCATGTGTGCTGAGGCAAAAAGCTGCAGCTCAAATTGCTACCACTTCTATTTGTGCTTCTGCAAGTGCATGTGCTTGCATGTGCGGACACACCCCACGTGCTTATATTGTGGTGTGTGCCATGGAACCCTTAATCTCAGTATACCCTAAGATACTGTAGCGCAGCTCTAACTAATGGAAAAGTTGTTCCGGGGTTTTGGGGGGTTTCTTTGAGATTTAAAGAACAAGAAAAAGAAAACATTAGTAAAATCTGGAACTGACTTTTTTTAAAAGAGCTTAACAATTCAGCTTCCTACAAGCAATATTAATGTATAGAACACTTGTCGCATCTACACGAGCTGCTAAATGCAGAGCAGACTAATTCTACTGTGCATTAGCACATCACAACTAAAGCCATGATATTGCGTTAATGCACAGTAGAATTAGTGTTCTGTGTGTTTAACGTCACTGAACAGGCTTGTGCCGGTGCTACTGCTGCACATTGTTAATACCTGTAATAACAGGTACTAAACTTAATGTACAGTTCCTGTGGCACATTAGTGCATGTGTAGATGTGCCCAGTTAGTGATAAATAGTCACTTCTCATTGCATTTAGAATGCAGTATGTTTTTCCAGTGAGTTCAATGGAATATATACCTTTCTGTTCTTAAATTGATAGTAATGTAATTTTACTAGACAAGTATGAGAAAATGTATTGTTTCTTGGTAGGTGGTACTTTCTCTTCTTGTGGAGACAATAGCTTGTGGTATCACTTTGGTGCAGCAAAAGTATGTTTCAGTCACCTAGAAAGGCTGCTATCTATCAGAATTCTGGCATTGTAACCTGCAGCAGACCGTTTTACAAGGTGGTAGATATAGGTTTAGAAGTACGCTTAAGACTCCAGAGCTTGGGCTATTAGAGCTGTTCATTAATCAGCAGCATTTTTCCTGAAGGAAGCATCACATGTGCCTGCTTATGAGCTTCAGTAACATGTGGAAAAAGAATGATGCATGAGTGTAGTTCAGAGAAAGGGGCAGGGAGTGGTGGTATTTTGCGGTAATTATTAGCCCTTCTGTCCAATTTGAAATATTTAATGCATGTTCTCGCTAGGAGTGCTGGCCACCAGGTCATTTGAAGAATACCTCTTCTTGCTGCTTTATGGAGTCAAATGAAAAAGAAAGTCTTATTTCCTTAGATTGCAAATTGAAGGAAAGGCCCTTCTGAACATAGGAAACAGCAGCAGTTGCTTAGGATATTGTTTCTGTTTCTTTTGGAACCTGTTTTCTTCCTGGGACTTGGATAATAGGTTCATTAGTGCTTCTTGTAACTGGATCTTGCCTGCAAGCTAATTGGGATTCTTGCTTAGCTGCAAACTTTCTGGATTCAGGTACCACAGCTACAAAGAAAAAGGGTCTTCTGTTTCCTTACTTGGCAGCAGGAAGCACTAAAGGTGACCTGTGGCTGATTGTCCCAGGTACACAGGATGGAAGCCTGCTTTTGAATGCCTTTTTGGTGCCTTTTGAGTGTCAAAATGCATGAAGATGCCTGAAGAGAGGATTTCCTGAGCCAGTGGTAGCCAGTGTTTTTGGCTGGCTTACCACAAGTTAAACGTCCACCTGCCCCCCCCCATGATTGCCATGGAGACTGTATCCTGAGTGCTGAAGTAGAGGTATAGGGGGGTTCATGTCTCCAGCCACATGGAGCAGGCAGGGGCAGGGTGCTGGAAGACAGATGTCATCACAAAGATTCAGGGTAACTCTTCCTGTCCTTGCAGTTGCCACAGTTTGATATTGCAAGCGAGGATTAAAAAGCCCTGAATTTGATAGGCTGCAGGGCCAGGGAGAAGTTAACCTGATTCTTGGCAATGATACTTGATACATCTTGCAGCAGCTTCCTGCTGCCACTCTACTCCACATGGCAGGAAGCTTGAGTACCTCTGCATCCATTCCAGTGCCTTCCCTTGCTGAGTGCCTGGGGCCTGCATACCGCACATAACAGCTACTTGTGCCACTTATGCACGTCCCCTAAGCTTCTCTTAACTGTACTTTAAATGCTCAGCTATGCAGGCATATTTAGAGTTATATAGTTTGCAGACCTAAATTACTACATACATTAATGGTATTAAATCATATTTGGAAATCATATGAGATTGTGGGTGCATTTTGGTACAATGCATATACCTAAAGGGGCATAGTTAGGGTTGTGCAGGTGACTAGCATTTCCTGGCTAGAGTAGTATATAGTGCTTTTTGTGGATATGGGAGGCATGGTGCCTCTCAGTGGCAACAGTCATAGTAAGTGCTGCTGAACCAGATGTACAGTGTGTGGGCCAGATTTGGGCTACAGCCTGGAAGGATCCTCAAATCAGGGCATGCATTATTTGCAAGAAGAGAATAGAATTGCACTCAGATTCAGTCGTCTTTTGTACATGCAGTCTGAAGGGCAAGAACAGTCTGTGTGGATGACTGGGACTGTGTACAGAAGCAGTTGTTTGGCTGTTTTTACTTAGGTCAAGTCCTAAATGTGGCACACTCTGGCAGAACTACAGAAAACTCTTTCCTTCTCCAGTGGAGGTGTCAGAACAGCCAACTTAATTGCCACATTTCAGCTTTCGACATGGGATTTATTCACAGTCAAAGTCAAAACTTGGTTCTAGGAATGCTGCATGATTTAGTGCTAAAAATATGCAGGACTTGGGTTCCCATGCACCTGCTGTTGTCTTGTGAGGTGGCTGGCATGGTTCAGTGTCAAATGCTGAATAAGTAAAGTGCTTCATTACCAGCAAGAAAACTCTCAATACTGTTCTTAAAGCCATTTAAACTATTTCCAAGGGCTGCTTGCATAGTACTATTATAGAACTAAATTGTGAACTTTCACCAGTGCTTTTTTTTCACTATTCCATTAGTAATCCACCTCCCTTTAAGTTGGCTTAAAGAACATGGTTGTATTGTCTCATAGCCATGGACTGGTACACTGCAAAACAAGGGACTATTTTGATCATGTAGTTCATGGTTTGGCAACCCATGGCCCACTGCTGGATCTGGCCTGTGGAGACATTTCATCCAACCCACAGACTTATGGCTTTGGCAGCATCTACTTTTGGGTGCCACCACAGGTAGAAGAAGCACCCGCTGGAAGTTCTCTCCTGCTGCCACTGGGAAAAGCAGGAGTGACAGCTGGGTCCTAGTACCCACCTACCTCTGATCTAAACAGGATCAGTCTAGCCCACAGCCTAAAATGGTTCCTGATTACTCATCTAGTCTGATTTCCTGTAGAAATACAGGCCAGAAGATTACTTTGAGCTAAAACATAAATTCTCAGAAACAATGAACCTTCATTTAGGAGTCAAATAGTGACCACCAAAGATTTTTTTTTTTCTAAGACGTTTTCCTACAAGTGTACAGAACTTAAATATTTCTGCCTACACCTTTTACCATGAAATAAAGATTTATCAATGAGCAGTCTGAATGGATGCATGAACCTCTCCCCTCCCCCTTTCACCAAATAACAGTTAAAGCAGAACTTTGTTAAACTGCACAGTGGCAACGTCACAAAGTTCTGTGTCTGAGTGAAGAGTTCATATTTTTAAGATTTTGTTTTTAGAATACATAATATGTGGTAAAATACAAGTGATAAACAGGGATCCAGGTTTTCCATTTCCCACGGAAAAACAGAGAAAACTACGGATTTCCTGGCTTGGTCAGAAAAAACACAGATTTTCTCTTTTAGCAGGGAAACCTGTGGATTTCCCCCTTCTGTAAAGAGCTCTGCAGGCTGGCTGAGTTCCAGCCTGCAAGAGCTGTTTGCAAAAAGGGCGGGAAAGCCACAACCCTGCTTGGAGGGGGAGGCAGAGGGGGAAGGGCAGAGGCTGCGGCTTTTATAGTTGCATAGTTGGTAGAGTTGGAAGGCACCTGAGCACATCATCAAGGCTGACCCTCTGCCATGGCAGGAAAGAGTACTGGGGTCAAACGACCCTGGCAAGGTGTTCATCTAGCCTCCTCTTAAAGACCCCCAGGGTAGAAGCCGGCACCACTTCTCTTGGAAGTTGGTTCCGGATCCTAGACACCCTGACCATGAAGTAGCGCCTCCTGATGTCTAGCCTGAATCTACCCTCTGCCAGCTTGTGACCGTTATTTCTTGTCACTCCTGGTAGCGCTCAGGAGAACAGGGACTCCCCCAGTGCCTGCTGGTCCCCCCTGACTAGTTTGTAAACGGCCACTAGATCCCACCTCAGCCTTCTCTTGTGGAGGCTGAACAGGTTCAGGTCCCGTAGCCTCTCCTCATAGGGCCTGCCCTGCTGACCTCTGATCATGCAGGTGACCCTCCCCTGGACCCTCTCCATGTTGTCCACATCTCTCCTGAAGTGTGGTGCCCAGAACTGGATGCAGTACTCCAACTGTGACCTGACCAGTGTTGCATAGAGGGGGAGGATCACCTCCTTGGACCTGCTCGAGATGCATCTGTGGATGCATGACAAGGTACGGTTGGCCTCCCTAACCGTGTCCCCACACTGTCGGCCCATGTTCATTTTGACTCCAAGATCCTTTTCTGCCTCTGCACCAACGAGAAGGGAGTTCCCCAGCCTGTAGGTATGCTGCTGGTTTTTCCCCCCCAGGTGCAGTACCTTGCATTTGTCAGTGTCGAAACCATCCTGTTCTCATCCGCCCATCCCTGTAACCTGACTAGATCCAATTGCAGCCTATTCCTCCCTTCTAGCGTGCCCACTTCCCCCCACATCTTAGTGTCATCTGCGAATTTGAACAGGGTGCCTTTTACCCCCTCATCCAAGTCGCTGATGAAGATGTTGAACAGTGCAGGCCTGAGGACTGAGCCCTGAGGAACCCCACTGCCCACATCCCTCCAGGTTGAATAAGACCTGTCCACCACCACTCTCTGGGTGTGGCCCTCCAGCCAGTTAGTGACCCATTTGACTGTAGGTGTCGACACCACAGTCCCCTAGTTTTTTAATGAGAATGGGGTGAGACACAATGTTGAAGGCCTTCCTAAAGTCCAGAAAGACTACATCCACTGCTACACCTAAGGATTTTGTGACCTGGTCATAGAAGGCCATCAGGTTGGTCTGACAGGACCTGCCTCTAATGAACCTTTAGTTGGTCACAAGGCCTAGGTCAGGCTCGCTTTCCTCCTGGAGCCTGTGAACTGGTAAGTGGGGCTTTCAGGGCGCTGGGGGGTCGTGGGGCAGGGCTGGGGTGGGAGCTGAGGGAGCTGGAAGGTGTTGGGGAAATGCATGGAGTGCCTGGCCGGCTCCTTCATGTGCGGCTTCCCTTAAGGGCTGCTAGAGCCGCTTAGGTTCCACATGCCCCTGGCCAGGCACTCCAGCCTTCAGTGAGGAGGTGTGAAGTCAGCTGGGCATTCCAGCGACAAGCAGGGAGGTGTTGGGGAAATACATGGAGTACCCAGCTGGCTCCACATCTCCCCGTTTGTGGGGTCTGCTGCTCTGCTCCCCTCCTCACAACCTGGGGACAGAAGAGCCATGTGAGGATTTCCTAGCAGCCATGTAGGGATTTCCTAGCAACTGCTCTGCGCTGCCCCAGTGATGCACCTCCTGCACATGGGGCTGCACTGAGGGAAGCGGTGCAGGGCTCCACCGCTCAGAGCAGCGGCAGACGCAGGAGGCATGATGGGGAGGCAAGGAGATCCCAGCGTGGTCCTGCTGTTCCCAGCTGTGCCAGGTCTTGCCTGCGGGGCTACAGCGGCCCTGCAGGAGGGAAGCAGGGAGGGAGCTCAAGCCCACAGCCCTCCCAGCTGGGGGCCCCTTCTGGCAGGGCAAGGGGGCAGGGGTTGTGGGTGGGGGGCAAGGCACACCAGCAGGGCTGGGGAGGCTGTAGGGGGAAGTGTGGGGCACCAGCAGGGCCAGGGGTTGCTGTGCGAGGCCTTTTAATTTTAATCACGGATTTGGGGGGAGTTATCAGAGAATTTGCATTTTTTTTATCACAGAAAACCAGGATCCCTGGTGATAAATCATTTAACAAATGTGGTTTGTTGTTGTTTGTGTATTTTGAGATGCAGTATCCTTGGCTGTATAGAATGCAGTAAGTTGTAGTGGGTGCCCTGTTCAGTATTAGGTACCTACAGCTCTTGTCCTACAGTGAAATTTGATTCCATTTGTCCTGGCTCATCTCTGTATTTTGTTTCTCTTTTTCTAAGGTAGTTGTGAGAATCTAAATACAGAGTTTCAATAGCAGAAAGAGTTATAAAATAAATTGTCCTTTTTCATTTGTGTATTTTTCCTGAAGATCTAATTTTGAAAAGAATTCTCCCGTACAACCTGAGACCTAAAGTCTGGCCTTGGATATAGGCAAAGGACTCTGATGTTCTGTTCATCTACGAGTTAATTTCTAAAGGGAGTCTAGTCCTAAAAAAATTAGGAAGCAGCTATTGACTAATTATGATTTGTCTGCATAGTAGCAATTAGAAAGTGAAGACAATGTAACTGAAGTGCAGAATATATAAACCGAATCAGGTTAAGCCTCCAAGTTAAGCACACACTGAGAGTGTGTACACTCAGTCAAAAGTAAAGTGGCCTTAGTTCACTGTAGCTTAACTTAAGCCCTAACAGTTAAGACATTGTTAGTGTAAGATTCACAGATTGTAGGGCTGAAAGGGACCTCAGAAGTTCATCGGATCTAGCCCCCTGCACCAAGCAGGAAAGATAACTGGGGTCTAGTGACCCCAGCAAGGTGACTGTCCAGTCTTGAAGATTTCCACAGTAGGTGATTTCCCCACCTCTGGACAGAGCTTGTTCCACAGTCTGTACTGCTTATTCCACAGCCCTCTTCCAACCCTTAGGGTCCTCTCCAGGGCACCACAAGTAGTGGAAGAGTTTCTCCAGGGGTTCCATGATGACTTCAGCCAGCTCCTTCAGCACTCTCAGGTGAAGTTCATCCAGTCCTGCTGACTTGTTTATGTCTGATTTTTTTTTTGTTTTTGTTTTTTAATTGGTCACACAAGTTCTATGGCAACAGTAGGAAGGTGGTCATTCCTACCCTGCTTATTCTGTACTCTACCTGGCACGGTTTTCCCCTTCGTCCAGTGAAAGACCAAGGTGAAGTAGTCATTCAGGAGTTCACTTTTCACCTGAGTGCTGGTAAGCAGCAATCCTGACTTGTTAAGCAAAGTAATCTAAGTTGAGTTGTCGCTTTAGACTTTCTAATAGGGTGCACCCACTGGTAGAGATTTTGGAGGTTGATATACCAATAGCCAATATTTAAAAAGGCATATTGGCCAATACCGATCTGATTTCCGATACAGTTGCCTCTAGCTGATCAGCCCCTCTTGGCAGAAAGGGAGGGAAGGGGCTTGGAATTGCAGTTAGAAATTGTTTTTTTAGAAAGTCGATGCATGTACTTGGAGTGGGCAAATCTCAAGTGAGGGAAATGGTGCAGAGAGTACAGAAGAGAGGGAAGGTGGTGTTTAATGTCACAGCTCTTCCATTTGCATGTTCCTCATAGAATTTTATTTTAGTCTGTCAAGTTAAACGCAGCAGTATCTTGTAAGTCTTTAGTTGGAAAGATTAAGCCTTTCATTTCTGAATTGTAATTAATGAACAGATTTGATAGACTAATGGCAGCCAGCTGGAGGAAACAAATTGGGAGGGGGAATAGGATATGGTAGCCATGTCTGAGCAAGCAGGTTGGAGACCATACTAAGTAGCTGGGTTAGGAAGGAAGAAAGCTAACTGCTAAACTTGTGTGTATTTATTTTATTTTCAATCTTCGTAATTCATGGGGTATTCTGATGTATTTTGCTATCAAATCAGCAGTTGTAAAACATGATTCACACCATTTTGAAGTTTGTATTGTGTATGACAGTTCAGCAGAGACACGGAGTTTACTGTAATACAAGAGAAACACAAGCACTATTACTGAATCAGTGCTTTAGAAAACATATCAAGGTGTGGTGGCTCTAAACAAAGCAATTAGTTATGAGCTGCTCCTTTCCCAAACACACGGTTTAGTTTACGTCCTTTAAATTGAACAAACTTCAGGTTTAAGCAGGTGATTAAACAAAAGAACATTTTTGCTGACTGCAGGGACTTCTGAAAACTGAACTGTGTATTATTGTAATACTTGTACTATAATGTATGTCACATTACTAAGATTAATAAAATTACTAGGATTAATAGTTACAAGCAGAACTATTTGAAAGAAGCAGATATGAAGTGCCTTAGACTGCTGTGTCTTGAAACAAAGAGAAGTATTATGAGAGAGAGAATGAAATAAATATGCATCAACTATCTGTGCTTCAGTTGCAGCCCAAATGCAGGCCTAAACAGTAATGAATTTTGAAGACTGGATAAGGCCTTTTGGAATTTGATGAAATACAGTTGTTTTATCAGAGTGTTGTCTTGCCAATAGGGTGATGTCAGTCTGGTGTGGTCAGACAGAGAGAGACAAATCCAGTCAGTAAAACAGCATTTTGTTTGGTAGACTTGAGTTGTGGTTTTTTCTCTCCCTGATTTAAATTCAAGTACAATAGAGGAAAAAATTGAAAACAACCCCTTTTTATTTACTTTAAAAAAAATGTAAACCAGTTATAGGCATAATCAGTCTTAGGGGCCACGTGAAAAGCTTAAGATTGTGGTGTGGTATAAATACAGGATAATTCATGTGGGCACAGTCTTGTTTATAAAACACTTTATCCCCACAAATGATGATGAGGCCATTACTGCTTGTTATGGACCTCTGCTGAATTCTCATCTTCTGGGCCCTATATGTCTAGGGGTCCAGTCCTGTAAGGAGTTGATTATCTAAAAAAGGTGTTCAGGACTTTACAGGACCAGCACTGAAGTAACGATATCTTTATGAAATTGAGGTCGCCTCTATGTTGATTTGATTAATGTTCACTAAGTGATTTTGTGCTCTGGAAAAAATCCTCATACCTCTCAAAACTAGCCAGTGGCTTCAGTACACTTGGAAAAATGATCACAATACTTTATACCAGGGATATGCAACTTCAGAGTGCCTGAGGGCCCCATATTCCACACAAGCTGTGGGCAACAGATAGCACACCATGCGGGCTGCATGACACAGGGGCTGGGTGGGCTCCCTGGGACCCCCACCATGTGCAGGCTTCCCACTGCACAAGCATTGCAAGTTTGCCCACTGCCACCACTGTGTAGGCAAGCCCCCACTTCTGCTGCTACCACTTCACAAGTGATCCCCAACTATTGCTGTGCAGGCAGCACAAGTTCTTCTTTGCCATCATGCAGTGGACTCCAACTTTATAGGGCTTGGTGGGATTTTATTAAAGAGCTTCTTGCTGTGGTAGGTTTCTTCTAAAAAGCTTTAAATACCAAGTGCTAAAGACAGTCATAACATTTTGGAGAGAGTGTGGACTCTCCTACCAAATGTGATTAATTTAAGCACCATAGACATTCTCATGAGGATATAACTTTTTAAAAAAGAACTTATGACACTTTTTACAAGTACAAACAGCTGGATCAAGAATATTAACTAAACTGTCTCTTAGATTTTCCATAGTGTCAAGCTGCCCTTTTCCCTTGAAAATCAAACAGTTTCTAGATTGGCTAATGGATAATATTGATAGAGTTTGCTTTTTGCAGATGCAGTGGCCCAGATCTAAAAAGGTATTGAAATCAGTAGAAATTGGGTACCCATTACTTTTATGGGTCTTGGCATAGGAGACTTCAGAGGTGATCTTGGATACTGTGTAGGAATGAAGAATTCATGTATATGGCTGAGGAAAAAGCATCAAACTCTTTAGAATGAACAAGATTTTAATTTCAAACGGGTTCCCCCCTCCACCCTCAAACAGTAAGGAAGGTGATTCTCTACCCATTAGAAGCTGATCTGATAGAATATACTACTGCTAATGCATTAGCTTGTATCAGAATTTGACCCTGATCTCTGTGTTGACATTTTTATGCAATATTAAAGGCTGAAAAGTGTAATGTGGAATTTTACTAATCAGATTATTAACCAAAATGCTTCTTCTTTGTAAAGGCTTTTTCTGCTTGGGAGAAGGGATTTTCCGTTAACAACTTGGTTATTTAATGCTGCAGGAAGCCTGCATATCTAACTTCAAAATTTCTCCTGTAGAAGTTTTTGCTATTTAGTTTTAAGACAGAAAGTTCCAATTTAGTTTTGCCAGAGACTTTAATAGAAATCATAACTTGTGGTATGTTATAGGTCAACATATATATGCTAGTTTATATCTTGCTGACTAAATTAACAAAACGTTTATTTTTACCAGTAAACATTCAGGAGGTATTTCTCCTCACTTGTTCTTTTTCCAACAAAATATTACTTGTTACACACATGGAATAAGGTAGCTTTCTATAAATCGTCTATGCATCAATGAGCATATGAAATTGTGTGGTGGTAGACAACGATTTCCTTTTTCAGGTACCATTCAGCTATAGATGAAGTTGACTTTATCCTAATTTTATTCCTGAAAAGTGTTCCCCAGTGGAAATTGAAATGACTCAGGAACTGAAGGAAAAATGTCATTTTAAAGCTGTGATGAAAGTCTCTGTGTCTCTGTCTCTCTCTGGCTCATTGAGAAATAGTACCAGAGTAGATGAAGTTGATAGTCTAGCTTGCCTCCAAACCCCATAACACCCCAAAAGAGGCTTTTCTTAGTCAAAAAGACTTTTTGGGATTTAAATAAAATGTACCACAGTAAAGGTATACATTTCAATAAGGACAGTATAAGAGGTTAACACTATGCTGTAGGCCAATCATATAGACAAAACTGTAATTGCAGTGGTAAAAAGATTTCCCCCCCCCCCCAGTTTTAAAGACCTGCTATACATCAGTGTATGGATGTGCTGTGTAGGAGTTAAATGCATTGCTTCTGGAATATGTATAGACAACTCCTGCATGCTGTGAAGAGGATTTCCTGTGAAGTATCAATTGTATAAAACCTGTGATGAAGCGTATCCACTGGATTTACGACCAGTTTATCTAGCTGAAAAGTAACTTTCTTAGGATTAAGGTTTTATGATCCTTGTACCAGATAGTAGGGCTGTTTGAAGCTTCAGTTGCTGATTCAATTCAGAGGAGCTTCAGTTGCTGATTCAATTCAGAGGAGCTTCAGCCTGATTTGGCGGCCAAATCTCTGAATCCGAATCGAATCAGGAGTCCCATTAATCTCTCTGAATTGAATCGGAAGCCTCTGATTCGATTTGGAGAGATTCGATGATTTGGATATAGACACAGCTTTTATATGTTTTTTGTTAATTACTCCAAGCATGTTTTTAAAGAGTAGATTAAAAAAAAAGGTTTTGAGCCAAATTTACACAGTGTCAATAAGAGCAGATTCTTTTCTCTCTCTTTTTATCTGACTGACTTGATTTGGGAAATTTATAATAAAATTATTTGAGTATTTCAAAATGTTGCATAAATTCAATCTTGAGTTTCTGACACGTGAACTATAGTCCTGCATTTTAAAAAACATTAGTGTGGGGAAGGAAAAAACATATTCTTTGCAAAAAAACCAAAAATTCAGTCATGCTTTGTAGACTGAGTAGAAGGCAAGGCAAGATGGCACTTTTGAGACTGGTTCAGAGTGGCACCAGCTTTTGTAAGTGACAGCCTGCAAGTTAGTCCCTAAGGTGCCACCCTGCCACTACCTTCTGTATGACTTCAAACTAACACTGCTAACCACATTTTTTAGACTGGGTAATGACAGTTTAGTATTGGGTTTGGGTATCCTTGTAAAAAAAAAAAATGCAAATAAAAATATTTTAAGACTGCCAGTTAGCTCAACCTCAAAGATCATCTGAGGTTGGTATACTACTCCTTTCCATATTGCATTTTTCAACAGTACCTTAATTTCAATAGTTCTATTTTAAACTGGATCCTAAACAGTCTCTTGGTTTACAAAAATGGCTCAAGAATTATACCTCATACTTTGCTTCTGACCACATTTTTAACTGTGTCCTGAATGCACCTCACATTACTGTGTCAAGGGTTCTCCCTTGAGAGCTGTTTTTAAAGGGGTTGTTGTTTTCTCTCTATGTTCATTTTACCTTGTGCTTTTCTTGTAGGTGAAGCAGCTCTAAGAAGTGAGCCCAAAATGCAGTCTCTTCCAGTATCCTCTGCTTTATCCAACCATCGAACAGGTCCTCCTCCCATCAGCCCCAACAAGAGAAAGCTCAGCATGGACCAAGGGGATGATGAGCTAGACTGTGAAAATGAACACATCTCTAAAATGAGTCGAATGTTCAGCCCACACCTGTAAGTTTCCGTTATTAAATATCTTTACTTTGTAACCACTTAACATCCAATACCACTGCTAACCCTTAACTAAAACCATTTTTATGTGCTAAAAATCATACTGTACTTCACATAGAGGGCCACACTCTTCCTTTGTTTCTTTATGAAAATCAAAGGAATTACATGGCAACTCTTTTTACAGCCACAGGTAAAAAGAATTACTGACAATTTACATCAGAACATTTATATCTGAGTATGGTTTTAAAAATACTCTTTTCTTCTTTCAACCTGCTCCTACATCCCCAGCTGCTAAGCTCACTAATCCTGGTGGGGAAAGAAAGCCAGAAGTGCTTTGTATTTTCTGTGGCTGGGAGACTTAGAGACAGCTGCTTGGGAAAGTCAGTACTGACTACTGGACAGGCTGCAGTTGTTGCTAAAGTCATTTATGTGATCCCACTGCAGTGCTGATGGTGCATTTCATTAGGATGTAAAACTCTGCAGACAGGTAAGATAGAAATGAGTTCAGGTATTCTGGGGGAAGATTATCAGGGCTTTGTTCTTGCTGCGCTCTCTCATTCCAAAGAATGCAGCTCTGGTTGGCGGCATGTCCAGGCTTAAAGATTGTTTTCATTCTTGACTAGAGGAAGTCATCAGAGTAGTTCAGGATTCAGAGGTAGCTTGATAACTGCATGCTGTTCCTGCTGCCTCAGCTCAAACAGCCCTCTGCATTCCATGCATTCCACTCTACTTTGGACTGTTGTGTTCAGTCATAACATGAGGACAGAGGTATTTATCCTCAAATAAATCACCATAGTGTTAGTCAGAGGCTGGGTCTGCAGTCTGCAGGCTTGGAATTTGTTACAAATCAGGAATCCAGCACTGAAGTAATGCAAAACAATGAAAGCTCACAAGTGGGAAAGGACTTCTCACTTACAGTGGGGCTTTTTTTAAAAACTTTTTATAGCCCTTCACTCCGCCCCTTGCAGTACAGACGTCTAACTTTAGAAAGAAGTATTTTAGTGGCAATAAATAACACATAGAGATTTGTATGCAAGTTATAATTTTATATAACTTAATAGAAAATGTATATAATTGTCAAAACTCACATGTTGGAAATACAATAAAACACAGCTAGTAATTATATATATATATTGTGCCACTTTACACCGTGGAGACCATAAAAAGATGGCGTTTGTACTGTCTAATTCACATACAACCTAAATTGGCTTCAGACCTAGAACTTTGGAAACAGAAGGTGAAGTACATAGAATCTTTTAGATTTTAAAAGTAACTTAATACCTGATCTTGTTTTTCTATGTAAGATAACTTTATCTAGCAAATTATTCTTCCAGTGGACTCATAGAGGAAAGATGCATGTTTCCCTACAAATAATAAGAAGCAAGCAGGATTGCTTGCCTTCTGGTCCCAAAAGTTCAAATCAAGTCATTTAACAAGTGGCTCTAGTTCAGGAAAAAAATACTTAGATTAGCATGTATTCTACCATTTTCATTTTATTTTATTTTGAAAATAATTGTAGCGGATACTGTACAGACCAAAGGTGGCAAAAACACAAACGTTTTAGAAGTCTCAGTTAACAAACACTCCTTGAATTTTGCATTATTAAGCAAAAATATTTTCAAACGATTTCCAAGTTTTTCTTCCGTTCTAATTATTTACGTTCTTGCGTTATCAACCTGCATTCAAGATGACTTCAAATTTAAGATGACCCTGTACTAATTAAATTTTCTACATGGAAAATAATACATTTGTCTTAATTTTTCCATGCACAAAATTTAATTATTGGAGGATCATCTTAAAATTGTTTCCAGCTTGACCTCTGCATCTTGCTGTCCTGCCATTTTCCTTTTCCTCCTCACCCCTATCTGCACCCCTGCCACCTGCCTTTAACCCAGTCCCTTGACCTGTGACCACATCCTTTGATCTGTGTTGCTGCCCAATCAGCAGCATGCCAGGGGGATGGTGAAGCAGCACAGGTCAGGGGACATGGAAGCAATGTGGTGGGGTGTAGCATGGCAGTGTGCACTGCTGATGCTGCTGTGTTCAGGCAGAGGATCAGGCTGCATCCATGGACCTATGCTGCTGCAAGGCACATATGGAGGCAGGGTTGGGTGGCAGTGTGGGTTGGGGGATGTGCTACTGCCCCATCCCCTGACCTGTACCTGCTGCTCCAGTCCCCCACCCAAATGCTGACCTGTGCTGCTGCTTGATCCCCCATCTGATCCTGAAGTGTGGTGCTGCCCCATCCCCCACCTGATCTCTGACTTCCTTTGCCACCTTTTCCTGGACCCTAACCCAGGACCCTGACCTGCAGTCAGTGCTCTGCTGCTGACTCCAAGCAGCAGTGCCAGCTCCAGCCCCAGGACCATGTCATGTCACACTGGTACTTGAATCCAAGATGAGACTTGTTTTTCCCCCAATGTTGACCAGGGCGGAGGGCATCTCATCTTGAGTAAATATGGAAAGTGCATTATCCAAGGTTTTGTAAAGTGTTACAAACATTTATGATTAAAAAAAAAACATTAAACATCTGCAACTGAAGCTCATTTCCTTTACCACTAAAGCAATCACAGTAAATTTGAGGAAAGAAGTATTGTGCAGAGTATTATTGACAGTAACATCAGCTTGGAGGGGCTAGAAAAGATAGTTTGGCGACCTTTTCTTTAGGAAAAAACAATTCAGGTTTAGATACTTTTGCTGCCCTTTGAATATTAGGTGAGAAGATTAATACTTTTCCATATGAACAAGAGGATCATAACATTTCAGTTGTTTGCAGGTGTGTTAGAACAGATTTGAGAGAGTTGTACTTATTGGAATTAGGGAAAACAGTGACATTTTCTGTGCCCAAATAGACACTTATTCTACTACTTTGATGTGGTGTTATGTAGGAGTGTAGACTTAGCTTGATCCATATCCAGACTCCTGCCATTAGAACCTGGATTGTGGGCCCTTTCTGGTGACTAGTCTAAAAGCATATAGCTCCAGTCTAGGAAGTGGCATTACTAGGGCCCATGATGCAGTAATTTAGATTTCGTAGTCTCAAGGCAGGCAGACTACAAAAAGCAGGCTTCCCTAAGCCTGTCCTGTAGCAAATTGCAGCCCCTTTCCTACGGCAGAACTCACTGACAATGAGTGGGGAGTTGCTAGTGATAAAACACTGCCACTCTCTTTTAAGAAATAATCCCGTCATGTGTAGCTACCATGAACAGTCAGTGGATGCATATTATGTCCCTTGTGCCATCTTGGAACAGCTTTATTTGGAAATGGAAACCCTTATCAGTCTTTTGTGCCTTTTTGTCTGTCGTCTTTGTTAGCTTTCTAAAATCACAAAGTAGGTGTGCAAAAAGATCGTATTGTACCTGTGATCATGATTAAACAGGATTGTATCTGCACCTTTATAGTGTAGGTTATAAATGGTAAAACCTTTTCTAATAGTTTGACTTAAACGCTAAGTTCCTATCACCAGACACCAAATGGGATGCGAATAAATCTATCTGAAGATTTTGGAACTGCAGAAGAAGTTGATAGAAACTGATAATTTGTTTTGGAATCAGTTTTGGACCTTCCAGGTGAATCTTTAAGATTCATATGCCTATGCTGATTAATTTTAGTCTAAAAAGCAAAGTTTGAGGTTCTCTGTTTAAAAAACGTATTTTTCTAACATTAACAAATAGTCACAAGGAAAATAATTTTCTTTTACCAGCATCCCACCACTTTTTTTCTATTGCATGCAACAAGTATAGTCCCTATTGAGAATTTGTTTTACTTTTTCTACGTTTCCCTTTTTTAAGTCTCTCAAATATGTTACTTTTGAAAAGCATTACTGACTTGTGCATGTTACAGTAAAAGCTTTGTTATCTGGCACTGATGGGGAATGAAGGGTGCCGGATAACAAGATATGTCGGTTAATTGAGAGGCCTGAACAGGCGTCTTTGCCTGTTCAGGCTGCCTCTTTTCCCACTGTGTCTGAGGCGTTGCCGCCCCTCCCGTAGCATTGCCGACCCTCCCACCGCGACATTCCTACGGGCCCTGAGGGACAGGGAGGTGGGTCCTGTGCAGTTTGCTATGCCCTGGGCCATGGGCACTTCTGGTTTCACTGTACCTTACAAGCTGGCATGCCAATTAATAGAACATGCCAGCTTGTAAGTTTAATGGAGCTTTTACTGTATAACCCTAGCCAGACTAAAATATGCTTTATGCTGGTCTTTGTTTTTAAACAGTTCAGAGAAGCATGTTATTTTAAGCAAAGAACATATTACTATTTTCTTATACAGTTTGAGTAAATTCCCTGTGATTTACAGAACAGTTCTTAGGAACTTGATTTATGTAGGAGCTGTAAGTGCTGTACATAAACCTGTTTGGCTGGGGAGGTGTACAGACCTTGTGTTAAAGCAGGAGCCTTTATATTACATTTCTGTGACCTATTTGTTTTTTTATGGCAGCTCCTGTTTAATATTATGTGTATCTGGGTGTTGTGATGCAAGTGTAACACTAATGAAGTGTTGTACCTTTAAGTAAAGGTCTCAGACCTGACCTATGTTGTGTGGGTTTCTTGTTTGTCAGGCTAGAGGCATTTTCTCATTTTCACAGTTCAGCTGAAAACAAAGGCCTCCTTATCCTTGCAGAGAGCTCTTAAGAGCTGACATCAGCCTTTTCCCAGCAGGCATCATTTCTGCCTTAAGAGTCCTTGCCGGGGACTGGGAAGCCCGATAACAGATTCTTAACATGGCATTTTCTTTGCTAAGTAACAGAATGAGTAAATGCCAATTGCACCAAGAGCTTAGTGTCAGAAAAAAGTGACATTGATGTGTTTTTACTTGTCTTGTTACTAGGAACTAGCAAGTACGTAACTCCTAACTGTATTTGCAGTAAGGGGGCAGTTATGGCTGGTTCTTTAGTGTAGGTAGAAATCATTGCAATGTACTGATAGTATTGTTTTCTTAGTTAGCGCACTGTAATGTCAAAACAATATATTTAGTTGTTAAAGTGAAGATGATGATGATGATGATGGATGTTGGTATTTTCTTGGCTTTGTTTCTACTTTTAAAGATATTCGTGATTCTTGCCATCTTAAAACACGTTGGAAAGACATTAGCATTTTCTGTTTCCCTGCATGCTGCTCCAGTTTGAACATTTTTCTTTTGTAACTTGACAAAGATTAAATTCATATACATATTATATTTTTGTCTCTATCTTTGAGTCACGGTCCACTGTTTTGTAAGATTAGGATAGCTGTGGAAATAAATGTGCATATAATAATATCATACTTTTGTGGCAACAAATTGCAGCTGTACAAGTTTGAGGGTTAATCTCTTGATCTGTGTAGCATAAGAATTGGGTTATTATCATAATACAAGACAAAGATCTTTGTCCTTATATTATACATATGAAAATACTTTTTAAAGTGATGTTTAATTTGAGACTCAACCCAACAAAATAAGTAATTTCGGAGTGCAGACTGTTTCTCTGTTCTTGCTAGGATTGTGGTGTATATTATTCATACAGCTAGGCTGGGTTCTGTCAGTGGAGTTTCCAAGATGCTGTTGCACTTTGGAGGCTTCATACTATCCAAATCTTGTGAGTCTTTTCTGCTGTGTAGAGTCCTCACAGCAAATCATTAAGATTTGCCTATTTGCCACTCTCCAGCTGTTTTCAGAATATATTGGACTGCAGATGTCATGATGTGTTCAGTAAGGTTACCTGGCAATGACAGAAAGGAAGGGATTTGAGTGTGATCTTGAGTTCCAAAGACCAATTAAGTGCTAGATACTCCAAATATTTGCTTCTTATACAGTAAAACACTTCATCTTGTTCTCTAGCAATCCCTAGCCATTCAGAGAAAGCAGTTTTGGTGTACATCAAAGAGTCATGTTCATAGTCTTTTGCAGGAGATTAGGTGATAGTTCCAAGGTCTCTTTGGGGATGAGTTAAAAAGGGTTATCATGGGGTTGAGGGTGGCCTGGGGAGTCCTATAAATGGCCCTGACTTTGAACTCCAGGGTCTGTTTGGTTGTACCGCCAAACATAAAGCTGCATTTAAAAGTACTTTAAATCACTATGGAGGATTTTGGAGAGGAGGGGGTTACTGATACCTGAACAACCAGGTTCCCTTCTGTTTTGCTTTTAGGGATCTGTAGTAGAAGGTTTTCTGGTGTAAACAGGATTTTTTGGTGATAGGTTTTATTGGTTACTGCATGGTTAGTCAAGCTTTCATGCACAAAATACCCTTCTTCAGGTATAGGCTTCACATCTTCCTGATGTGAAGGGGCTTTTGAAGTAGGTAAACATTAAGGAGCATGTTTAAGTCCACCCTGGTTCTGAAAGCCAATTAAATACATACTTAATTTCAAGCACATGTTTTCAGTCATTGCTGAACTGCATGCTTTCCTGACAGGACCAGAATTTGGTGCAATTTTTGCCATCTATGCTAAACAAAAATACCTACTCTTTTTTTTCAGACCTTGGATATGTGTTTCGTTAGTGATACAATAGATAGTTATTAGTCAGCTCTGTACTTTTAAGCAGAATGGTTTTGCTAACCAGCTCCAGAAGTGTGCTATTTAATACTTTCCATTCCTGTCATGCTCCTATTAGAGAAATACAAATTCTATAGACATTTCAGCCTTAAGTTTTACAGCAGCCTTGTAAAGTAGGGAAGTAGTATTCATACTGTACAGTTATATGAATGCAGACATCATACTGCAGCTTTCGACCAATTCTTGAGTTGCCTAACATGTATAAACAGTTCTGTTACGCCTTGGCTAGGAATAGACATTGCATTTATCACATAACCTATTGTGCCTGTGAGTGATTGTCCCAGAGTAGAAAATTGAGGTATTCACACACTTCAGTCAGGGTTTAGTGAACAGCTGAATGCATTGGTGTTTTCTGCCATTGATTCAATGATGCAATCCTGGGACAACCATACAGACACATTTTGTGACGTCTCCAGGCAAACTACTAGCACTTGCTATCCTGTTAATCTTTTTGGGGGTTTGTCCCGAGACAACAGGCATGGATATCTGAACTAGCACTTTGTCCTGGGAGAAAATGATTTCTCCAGGGACAAATGTGACATCTGTGCATAGCCCTTCTGGGCACACAAGTGGTCTCTTTAGGATGATGTTTGAACATCCCTGGAAGGCAATCCTATTCCTCTAATGGCTGTAATTTTATGTGCAAAGGGGATAATAGAATCACTTGTATGCTTTAGTCAGTTAATTCAGGAGTTGGTTACAGGCTGCATTTTGAGCATCCACTAGGTGAAATATAGTTCTGCCTGAAGTGACTTGCTCTAGGTCACATGGAAATCTGAAGCACCTAAGAATAGAGCTCTTGCATTAGGTTGTCTTATTCGGAAGACTTGTTCCTTTTCACAAAATGGATCATTTTACATTGAACAAGTTTTTGTGTATATTTACAGTGGAGTGAAATTTAGCATAGCAGATACCAATCAGATCCAAGTAAGAGGCAAGGAAATAAACTCATTTAAAAGCATACTGTTTCAATATATGGAAACAAAAGTTTTAAACACACTTCTTTTCTTTTAACCTTTATTCCAGATGTTTCCTTCAGTTTGACAGATGTACCATTTACTAGAAAGTTGCACTCTTGAGAATTGGAATGTTATGGACACAGTTGCTATAGACAGTGATTCTGTAAGGGCAGAATTTGGAATAAAGCCTTACATTAACTTCTGGTTGAATAAGTAAATTTTTCTCCCCAAACTAAAAATGCAGGACTGGACAATCTCCTTTCATTTTTTCTTATACTGTAATCTGCAAAAACATGCTAACTTGCTTTTAACTCATTCATGCAAAATTGCTGAGTGCTGACTCCCAAAAAATGGTGTTCTTTTTTTAGTGCTAAAAGGTGGAAGATGTTACTTAAGCTCTTTTTAAGATGGGCTAGCTTTACTACTCAGAAAAGCACGTTCAACCTTCTCCAGAAAGAAGTACTTTTCTTCCTCACTTTTGGTACCTGGTTTGAAACCAGTTACTCAAAAATGAATATGGAAAAGCCAATAAACACATCATTTAATGTACTACTTCTAGCACTGGTAATCTTCTTTTTGATATTTTCAAAGAACATTAACTTTGAGAGGAAAGCGTAGACAGATTTTTGCGTGTCTTTTCTGGCCACCCTTTAGAAACTTGAGAGCTGGCTTCCTGTATAATAATGCCGTGAAGTCTGCTACTTTGTTTCTTCAGAAGCCAGGCTGATTCCTACAGTGAACTTCACTGGAGAGCTTCCTATCCTTTGTATGACTTTAAAATAAAAAAATGAAAAGAGATGCAGAAGTTAAATATGTTAAACAGAACCTAATGCCTAATAAAATTTTTTACAAATTGTTTTCCTATGAAATACATGTATACCAATGCATTTAAATCTGCAAGATCATAATTACAAATAAATCATGTAGGAGTGTGTTAAACTTTCTTCATAAACCGTACAGGGAAAGCTTTATTTTCATCCTATGGGCAGACCTATGTTCTTGCAACATGGTTTTTCAGAGGACTCTTATTTTGACAAGGCTTGTGCCTGCCCAGCGTTTTGTGCAGGAGACTGCTTGCCAAGTTTGTGAGGCCCAAGGCTTTCTTGTGGGAGGACGCTGGGCTGTCTTCATGCTCTTTGGCAATGATTAAAGTGAGGTTAGTACCAAAAACCCTTTCATTTTATTCCCTGAACCTTGCTTTTTCAAACCAGATGGCAACCCCATATTTTCAGCTGCAGTTAATTTAAACAGTGAGGCAGCAAGTGCTGTGCAGAGGTCCAGAGTCGATGAGTTGCTCCGGAGGGGCAGAAGTGACTTCCTTCTTAACTGTACATCAGATCCATGTTCCTAACACTGGAGTTTGTTTTGCAGAGAGGCCACAACAGTAACTGCAGCTTTCAACTGTTGATAATTAGTCCAGCTTGCACTGTAAGGACTAATATACTCTGAGGCTATTTTTCCCTTAATTAATTGAAGTAACAGTTTCAGGTGAAGTCTGACACATTAAGGGCTACCAGTGTTTATCATGTGACCATCTACAGACCTGTTTGCATATATATTTGAAAGCAGTTGCTGAGTTAGGAGTGCTGTGTGCTTTTCCTTTGAGCCATTCTTCTGGCAGGATTTCCTTCAAAGGGGGTGGGTGGGTTTTAGTTTAGTTTTTATCCTTAAAGAAAATTACAAGGGAAATAAAAGGACTTTGCTGCAATTGAAGTCTGAAGGTTCTGACCTCAGTTATTTGACCACTTCCCTCAGTGGAAATTTTGATTGAATCCTGTGTTCTTTGTAGCTGCCTCAATTTATAATAAATTTAAGAGATGCTATCACTGCTATTTGACAGGAATTAAAAAAATATTTTATATTATCTCTCTAACTACCAAGCTTTAAATGAGCTCTGTGACTGAGATGCCTCTGTCAGACTTCTCATTCACATATAATGTAGTTTAAAAAATGGAGTAGAAATGAATGTACGTACAAAAATGTTACATGCCTGCCTGTTTACTTCATTTGTTTACTTATTATACATGCCGATATGTGGAGGAATTGGAGTTCACTTGCCTATTTCATTGTATTGGCTTGGGACTGGAGTGCAGAGTACCTATAATTAAAAAAAATAAAATAATAGAGAGTAAAGGTGATTAATTTTGTGAACCATGAAAAAGACTTTTGTTTAACTATCTTGCAAATATCTTAGAACAAGAAAAGAATGTGCTAATTATTATTTAATTTGCTCTTTAATGTGGTATGGATATAGAGTTACTGTTAATAAAAGTAGCATCAAATATTATTGATGAATTAAGGTTGATTCCGCATGTCCTGCCAAAATCCAATCCTTGAAGTCATTGTCTACAGAAACTGTGTCTGTAGCTTATGTGGGAACTTTGTGCATGGCTCATTTCTTGTTTGCTTTACTATCAGCAGTGATAAGGAATGCAGCTTCCTGAATTGTACTGTTGCAAATTTCCAGTCAAAACTGTTTTTTAGCATTCATATGAATTAACTATTCATGTGCATTAAAAGCAAGCAATTAACATAACATTTTCTTTTTAAAGAAATGTACTGGTTTTGCTTTATCTGACCAACCATGTTAAAGAAAAAAATTCCATAATGAGACAAGTGTTGTGAAGCTGAGACATCCTTTGCTACTAGGCCAGAAGAGTGCTAAATACAAGACTGTCAGTCCAAGGCCAGTGTGGCTACATCTGTTCGAGTATTGTGACCATTTTGTCTTTTTCTTTAAATTATGCTGGCCTGATGTTGTAGCCTTGATGGTCCAGGAAATATGGGAGAGACTAGGATTTGCAGGGAATCACCTTGCTAGTGATTCAGTTCCTTAAACATGAATGTTGTTTAAAAACTCATCAGGTACCTTGGAGGGGTTGTATTACTTTCATTTCATACATGAGGTGGCTGAGGCATAGAGGGTAAGTGACTTGACTTTAGAGATGACATTCTGTCATGTACCCTGACACATGCAATAGTTTGGCTTCCGTTCAAGAAGCTGTCACTGGGCAACAACCGTTTTACCAGCTAGTGTCGTGCCACTAATTTCACCCTCTTAGACCAAATTAATTAACTCCTGAAAGCATCTATTCAGAAGCCTTTGGTGACTGTTAATATAGTTTGCCTCTGACCCAAAAATGGAATCTCTCTCCTGGTGTCCAGTCTCCTCCACTTAACACATGACTGAACTTAATGTCTCTGGTGATTTATATTGGTTTTCAAAGGGAGAAATTCTGTTTGAATATACTTTTTATTAACTGTCTTTTAAAAATAACTCTCCTGTAATATTCAAGATAATGTAGTTAGCATGTCTTCTTTAAAGATACAACATAGTTTCATGTCAGATCCTTCTCTTATTCATTTCTGATTACTTTAAAAGTTGGAGTCCTGGTTTGCAATTTTGGGCCTTTCCAATTTGCAAAAAGTGTTTCTTGTTTGTTTTATATATTCAGAGCAAAACTAGAGAGGTTACTGTCCTTTGAACAGCAATTTAGAGCAGTGGACAGGGGTCAAATTCGAGTTCCCTCTTTTCTTTGTAATATAGGTGGCCCCTCTTGCAGACTGTTCCTTATCACATTAGACCAGGGAAACCAGAAGTGCAGAGTTCCTGGACACATGATCAGGAAGTTCCCCTTTTCCTTTTACTTGACCAGACATTGGTATAAGATTTAGCAAGGCTGATCATTAATTGCTGTTGCTTCTTGAAAGCTCCTGTTCAGAGAGATGAAAGTTATGGTCAAGCTTTAGCTTCCATCTTGAGGTAATTTGACTAAACTTTTAGGCTACAGGTACTTGAAATTGTACCTGAAATTGAGTTTTGGTGGAGTTTTTCATGTATGCGTGTAAATCCTAGAACAGTGATCTCCAGCTCAGGGTGCCTGGGCAACCAGCTGCCTGCAAGACACTCCAATATTACTTGTGGCTACAGGAAATTAATTTAAAAGTAGGCCTCCACCTCTACAGTACAAGTTGACAGTGTAAAGCAGTGGTAGGCAACATTTTTTGGCCGGAGTGCCAAAAACCACAATGTCTACCTTGGAAGGTGCCAGAGTCCTGAAAAGCTGGAGCCCAGAGCAGCTGTTTGCAGCCTCCTGGTTGCAGCCGGCTGATGGAGCCCAGTCTGCTTGCAGCCTCCCAGCCGCCTGCTGGGAGCAGCCTGGGCTCTGTGGCTGGCAGCAGCGTGCCGAGAAAAATGGCGTTGTGTGCCATGCTCAGCACGTGTGCTGGAGGTTGCTGACCCCCAGCGTAAAGTATGATCACGGTCTCTGCATGTTACTCGCTCTATCCTGGTGCCAATGGGCCAGTGAAGGTTTGGTACCACTGTACTAGAGTGAGTGTCATGACACTGTCTAGGAAAGATCAGAAAGTGAGCTAAATTTATTAGATACAGGTTTCCCTCACTTTATGTGGTTTCTGTATGTGCGAATTTGCTCTCATGCAATGACCCTTTTTATACCAAAAATTAGTTATATGCGAGGTAAATTCATTCCTATGCGATCTGTGTGGTGGAAACCCTCAGTCAGTTGCTTTGTGCGGTACATTGTGGGAGTGACAAGCACTAAAATATAGTCTTTTTCGTTTATCTGTGCTTCTTGCTCGTTATCTGTGACATGTTTCTGTAGTTGCCATATTCCCAACTGTTTTTATTGCATTTGATAAATTATTTGCCTTTCTTGTTTTTGTTATGAAACTGTTTTCCTAGAGGATGTAGCATATATGCAAATCTGCAATCCAGGATTATAACTGTGAACAGCTAATGAGCTGTTTGTTTCAATGAATAGTTGAAGATACAGTAAAATCCCTGATATCCAGCATGAGTGGGGAATTGGGGGGTGTCGGTAATGTAAAAATTCCAGTTACTTGAGGGTACAGGTTTCTGGCTGCATGCAGAGTGGCGGGTGGGGTGGTGGCAGCCACATGTGGAGCGGCGGCAGCACAGCATGGTGGGTGGCAGGGGCAGTGGCCGCATGCAAGTTTCTCCCCTCCCCCCCCCCTTGCATCCGGCCAGCCAGCCGGAAATTTCAATTACTACAGTGTGCTAGTTAGTAAAATCCTGGATAACAAGGATTTTACTGTACCCTAAAGTAGCCCCTGTATTGCAGTCTAATATGAGAACATACGTACAACAGGATTACCTCCTTTTCTGTATTTTCTTACTGTGTATGTATATAGAAGTATGCTGTTCTGTGAAATGTCTATAGACACCCAGTACCATCAAAAGTGGAAGCATGTCCTAAGTGCATGTTCTTAAGATTGAAACTATTAAAAAAAATGTGCACACCCATACATCTTCCCACCAGCTTCCTCTTCTATAACTTGTGCATATTTCATGATCAGATTATAAAATTGAATTTAGCATTCAAGCTGTGAGAGCTCTGATGGTCTGTGACTTTCAGAAAACCAAACTGTTTTGAAAGACCTGAGACTTAGTTACTGGACAAGCTTCTGGCTAGCAGTTAAAAATCTTGGATGCCTTTATTCACTATTGTTTTCAGTGTGACACTGCAAATAAAACTAGCCACCTGCCTCTTTCATTATAAAACTGGAAGACTTGCCGGCTACAGTACTTTGCTCAAGTTCTTCACAGCTAGTTGGGTCACAGGCTGTGCCTGTAGAAGAGTGCACCAGTAGAAATGCATTCCAAAAAATGCAGGAAGGAGCAGAGCTGCTCAGTAGTGCTACAGGAAAATGATTGCAGAAGATCAGTGGTCAGTTCTTTTCTGGCTTGACTTTTTAAAGGTAGGTGAAGTAGGCACCCACCTACTAGGTAAGGAGAAGTTAGGAACAGCAAAGCAAATTTACAAGCATTAACATTTGCCGTCGAGAGTTATTTTCTGTTAAAATTGGCAATGTGGCAAAACTTGCTGTCAGACAGCACACAATTTCTGTTTAGATGAGTCAATTTTTACTTTGTTGACAAATACATAGCTTGTTTTGTACTTCTGTATATGCATAGCTGGCTAGTGGTCTTCAGTAAGGGTATAAATTGTTGTGGCCAACTGTAGTTTAATATCTCAGAAAAAGTGAAAGGGAGACCAGCAGTGTAAACAACATTGTGAAAGCAAGTCAAGCACTTGTGAGATTTCTGAAATCAGTTATCCTGCTTACAACTGATAGTTGAAGGAACCCAGTAAAGAAACCTAGGGATTTTAAGTGCTGGGTAGAAGCCTGTCCAGTCCAAAAAATTGTCTCAGTTCTTCAGACCAGAACTCTGGCTTTCTTGGGCTGTCAGGCAGTTGGATTTCTCTGAGCTTAAACATCAAGTTCATTTTAGAAATCTGACCTTTTAAGCATGCACAAATTCTGGAAAAGGAAAGATAAATTAAAAACGGATGGCTTAGAACTTGGGATAAGAATATGCGTGTGTAGGAACATGGTTTTTGGTTTGTTTGTTTTTGGGGGGGGGGCTTAATGATTCCCCCCCTAAATATATGAACTTAAAGCATTCTTTCACTGATGCAGTGGAACCTTCTAGGAATGAATGTTCACACAATCCTTTAAACATGCTGGTGTTCCTACTTCTGAAAATTAACCTGTAATGAAAGAGTTTTAGTTCTGATCAGTCTGGAGAGCTTTCTTTAGCCAGGAATTATGTTCAGGACTCACTCAAAAAACATATTGAGTAAACTAGGAAAACACAAGTAATCATCAGGTCATATGAACAATTATCATATGCAAAGAGACTTAGAAATTAGACTGGAGCAAGATCTTATGATTGATAAAGAAAAACAGTGTCAAATGAATTGGCAAGCTCTTTTAGAAAAGATTTGCAATTTGATCGGACTGCATGGAATAGAAAACATTCCTCGAAGTTATTCAGTGAACAAGGTCTGTTCATCCCATATTGAGAGGTTTGGGGGTTTTTTTGTTTTTTTTTAAGTTTGTGAAATTTAGCAAATATGGACTCTCTGGTACAAGATCATCTCAAATTATTTCAAAGGAATATTACTTGGGAAAGAATATTTTAACTGAAATTATTCATATTTTAGGTATATGACTGATAAGGTTTTGGCACACATGAATCTGTCATACTTGACTATATCAAGGACATTAATAAACAAAAGCAGATGGCAGTCGTCGTTAGATTTCTTAATACTACTGGCACCCTAGAAAAGAGGGTAAATATAGGACAAGTTGCACCTATGCTCAACAAAGAAGAGGATATTTGAGTATAGGCTAGATCAAAATTGCTGTGAAGGAGAAATTCATTAATAATTAATTCATTAATAACACTGAATAGCAAAATAAAACAAGGCCATCTATACTCTTCTGAGAGAACCAAATTTAATTTTTAGTTTCTATGTATGAAGGAGTAATCTTGCAGCAATAATGATGATATTTTTAGTTTGTTTTAAAGTTGCCTACTTTTGAGGCTTTTCAGTGTGGAATACTATACTAAGCTGTGAAATGGAGTGGCTGCTCAAAATAACAGGGCAAATGGGACTGGCAGGGGAGCTTCTACAACATGATGAATGAAAGGGAATATAAATAGTGATACTGGTCATTCATAGTAGATCTGCCAGTATTTTCATACCCAGACATGGAAAAGGTTTTATTAGCTTTTTAAACTTGGTTTTGTACTTTTGAGGTTGATTAGTGATTACTTCTGATAATCTGGTTGGTACTTTTAAATGCAGCTATGTAAGTAAGTTTCCTTAAAAGCTCTAAATTGGTAAATAACACTGTTATGCATTTTTCTCAGTATGTTGAAATGGCCATTACAGTATGTTGAAATGGCCCCTCCCAGCTGTTATATCATTGGTGGAAATGTTCCACCAGTCCGAAGTGTCCTCCAAGCCTGGCTTGCCGGGCAAAAGCAGCGAGCCCACCATACATTTATGTTAGTTCAGGAGAATTTCTTTAACAAAAGCAGTTGTCTTTTTTCAAAGCTCAAAAGTTTTTGAGCAAGCACTGTAGAAGCTATTATTGGCAGCTTTGTTCACCATCACTACAATTACAGATACTGTATTCTGTGCTGGTAATGTGCAGTTATCGGTAGATGTTGACTCTCATGGCAATTTTTGTGCATCAGGAATCTGAATCTTGTGAAGGGATGCTGAAGCTGCATGTCAAACCATCAAAATAATGCTTAAGTCAAGTCAAGCTGTAAATGTTAAACTGTCATCAGTTGAATGTGTGATGTTTGTATGAGGAAAAACATTCTGGACACTAGTTAAGTACTCTGAAGTGGATATATTTTCTTTCTGTAGCTGAACCATACATTCACAGCCATATTAGGTAAAGGCTATTTCAGCTAAGGAGTGTGGAATATTTGCGGTTTTCCTTAACGTGGAATAAAGTAATACTTTTGGGATCCATTTCTTAAGAAATGGCATGTTAGAAGTGAGTATAAGCAAAACTGTGTCCCCTCTACAGGGCCTCTTTTTTCCCCCTTTCCTTAAACAGTTGGCAGTCAGTTTGTTCCTCTAGGGTGGGTGTGAATTACTACCACTCTGTGCCAATAAACAGAGCAGCAGCATTTAAATGCTGTACAAAACAAGAACTGGTCAGAACAATGTGCTATAGCACCCTTGAACTGATTCATGCAGAGGACTGAAACTTTGTTTTCAATTAACAGTCTTATTATTTAGAACCCAGCTAAAGCAGACTTTCATCTAACAGTAAGGATGTATGTGGTTTTGGTCTGACATCCATCTAAGCACATGATGCCTGGTAAGCAGTGGAACCTTGGTTATAACTTATGATTCACTGGGGATAAGCATGAAAAACAATGTCTGTTTTAAGCACTGGGGAAATGTAAGAGTTGAGCAATGTGTAGTTTTGCTTAAATTAGCCTACCAGAAGGTATCTTGGGGAAAGGGGAGAAGGTTGCACCTTTTACTGGTGTGATATCTTTGCCTGCCATTTACACTCATAAGGCCAACTGGAGTTGATCTCTTTAGTGATGACACACTTATAATTGCCCACTGTGAAGTTTAAGGCTTGGAAGGACTAGAGGACAGTGAGGAATTGTTTGTGTTTGGTCAGTTAGTATAATTCAAAGAGCATGTATTTAAACAATTTTCTGGTTGTGTGAGATATATGAAGATACATCTCCCTACTAGTTTAAAAAAATCCTAGATATAAAAAAACTACTGCATTTTAGTGAAATATAATTGTCTTCAGACATAGAAGTAATTTCAAAGGCCCCTTTCACCAAAGGATAAAGTATTTAAACAAGACTGCAGCTATTTTCCAAAACCCAGTTATGTGGGACTTTTAAAACCTATAATCAAAAGAAACATATACAAACTGTACATTAAGTCTTTACACTGAATGGTGTTTTCAAAGAAGTTTCTAGCATAATAGCTTTCCTCCTCTTACTACAGACACCAATTTTGAGCAATCATAAAACTATTTTCAGTTTGAGAGACTTCTGATGCTTTTACAAATAGAGTTTATATTTTCTTTCTAGACTTCCAAATAACTTTCAGTAATGAGAACAATAATCAACCCCTATTTTTCCCCCTGTTCTGGCAAATTTTCTTTTGTACAAATGCACCATTGAGATAAATAGATGTCGATATTGATAGATGCGCACACGTGTGTGTTCATACATTTTTAGATGAGATGATAATGTGGAGGTTTTTGCATAACTTGTATTGAAATATTAGGGCAGGCTTTCCTATTAATTTAGATTTATTTTTTATTAAATACAAGGGTATTTCCAGGTTTTTCCATATTGGTTTAAGTCTAACAACTTACTGTTAATACCAGTGGTACTGAAATATTGGTATATTCTAACACAAGTGGTGCACTTGTTTTACTAGTCTGTGTGGTACTGCAAAATTATGTGTTGTGTTCAAACAAAGATGGCAGGTTTCCTCTGTAAAATTAATGTTTTTCATATTTGTCAGTGCTGGATATATTTTCATGTGAATTATGTGACAGAAATTTTTAAATGCAGTGGCTCAAAGCTGTCTTTGCCCAGAGGTGATCAGTGTCACCAGTGGAAGAAGTTTTGTGGACCCACAGAAGGTACCAAGGCATGTCTCCCATTTTTTTTCTCCCTCCCCATCCCCTGCCAAAAAAAATGGATGAGAGTCCAATCAGAGCACCATGGTGCTGCTCCCAACTACCATATTCCCCTAACAGATCCTCTGCCACAGGCAAGTTCACTCTGGAGCCAGGGAGCCAGTTTTTCACTGTTTCACAGCTAGGTACGATCTCCTTGTCCCTAAGAACTGACATGTATTTGAGATCAATGGTGCTCAAATCTTTTTAGCCAGTGGGGTTGATGGGCAGTGTCCAGTCAGTCCAGGGGCCAGATCAGGCTGGTGGTCCTAATCTGGTACCTAGGGCAGTCTTAGTGGGACCCCATACAGGTAGGGGGTGGGGGAGTCAGCCTGGCCCTGCAGGAGGAAAGGGAGTTTGAGGTAGCCCAAACATGGCCCCGTGGGTGGCTGAAGGGGATTTGACCCAGCCACATGGGTGGGGAGGAGCCGTGGCCTAATCCTGATCCAGACATAGGAGGGTAGGGTCATGACCTGGCCCTGATCCAGCTGGAGGGGGCAGGTCACAGCCTATTGTGCTGGCCTTGGGGTTTGGGATGTGGTAGCAAGGGAGGGTGGCTGTATTAATTGCCATCACTCTCCTGCAGCAAATGTCCTGACCCATGGGGAGCCCATGGGCTGGAAACCATAGGTCCATCCTGTTCAGTTTCCAGTGTCCACTGTGCAATACATCACTCTGAGTAGCAATAGTGGATACTTCAGAGGGAGAACATATGACCAGGTGGAAACTAGACCAATCTCCATACTGTCATATCCTCCCTAGCACCCACCATTATTAACTGATTATTCTGTAATCATTAAATATATTGGTTTTCGTTCACTTGATGAATTTTTATTTAAATTGTTTGAATGCTGCTTTTATTTTAGGAGACGACTGTTGCAGCAGGAACAGTTTTTTTTTTACGCAAGATCAGTGTCTCCTAGGCATGACTTCACCATTTATGAACAAGCTGAGCCTAGAAAACTGAACAGAGCCATGTCTTGCATAGTGGCAGGGTGTGGAGAGGGGGAACAGGCATGTCCAGAACTGACCACATAATGCTCCTGTCCCACTGCAGCTCTCAGCACTCAAAATGATTCAGAGTCTCCAATAGTGCTGTTACATTTGTTATGTTGCAGAACACCACACCTGAACAGACCTGACCCTTGGGACTTTAGGTTAAGAGTCTAAGGTACTAGCAGCTGAGTTTACCAAGCCATTGAAGGTGTCTTTACATGTGCTGGGCGGGGGGGAGGGAGAGGGGAGAGGTGTTTTACTTAGATTGGCTCTACAGAACCACTCTAGTTAAAATGCCCACAGAATCTCTTGTATTCAGCATTCTGCACTTCAAAATGGCAATGATGGGTACTTTAACTAAAGCTCATTTGATATGTTTTAGTTAAAGTGCCCTCTCTGCCATTTTGAAAAGCAGGGATGCTGAATACATGCGACACTGAACCTGTTGGAGTGTTTTATTTAGAATGCTCCAGCAGACTCAGGGTGGATAAAAATCAACAATTGAAAAAAAATTGGATTTTTTTATTTAAATCAGATTTTTTTATTTAATTATATTTGTTATTTTTTATTAAGATGCTTTAAAAAAATAAACCTATATAGTCTTAAGATATGTTAAGGCTGAAAGATATCATCATGGAATAGGGATTATAACTTTTAATTATATACTATTTGAGGCAATATATTCATGTAACCTTTTAGAAAAGTTTTATAAATATGTCACAACAGGCCATGGACTATATTAGGAGCCCAATCTTTAGGGGGTTCCCAGAAGCTCCTCTATAGATTAGTAAAGATTAAAGAAAACTTCTGTACCCAATGAGACTCAGTACTCAGTCTAGAAGGTCCCATTAACCATCTCTGTGATGCTTAGTTTCAATTCTCAATCTGTGGATTTCTCTCTCCATAGATAACATCTTATTTATTAACAGCAGTATATGGAGATGAGATGTTACAGACCTGATTACCTACCCATCAGCCTTCTTGTCTCTCTGCAAGTTTGTGTATCCTTACCTTTTTCTAAAAGTACAAAACGTCAAGAAGTTAAATAAGCAAAGGAGATAAAACAAGAAAAATGCACTTGTAAAAAAACAGTGACTAAATTAAGGCTTCCTGACCAGGGATTTAAATGAACATGATTTAAATCAAATCCAGATTCGATTAATCGAGTCTGCTCAGTCGTCATTTAGAGCACCTGTACATGTGCCCAGCACCGGCTCCGACATTCTAACAGTTCACTTTTAGAACGTCGGAGCAGGCATCATGCATGTGTATCGGTGCCTGAATGACTGTCTGGCTAGGAGGAGCAGAGCAGGTATCGATGCTTCAAGGTTCAGCATATAACTTCTGTAGATTCAGTGGATTTGCCAGTTACACAGAGCAGATCCTGCCATTTTACCACTTTCTCTGTGGCTGTCACCAAGCTCCAAAGTTTACAGGGGTCTAGCCATGTAAATCGGGTGCTCAACCTTCAGCCTGCAGGCCAAATGCAGCCAATTGCATCTGGCCTATGAGGCTTCCCACGGGGTGGGAAATTTGGTGGTGGGGGAACAGTGGCCATTAATACAGTCATCCTCCCCCTGACAGATTCCCAAACCACAAGACCCCACTGCCAGTCACAGGTGGGCCATGCCCCCTCCCTAATACCTGGATCAGAGTTGGGCCACACACTGCCTCCTCCTCCCTCCTGTAGGCTGGTTGTGGGGTCAGATGGTGCCCCTTCCCCCATGGGGCCAAGCCACAGTGCCTTTCCCTGCAGAGCTGTGCCAAGCCCCCTCTCCTCACAGGCCCAGTTTGGGGCCAAACCATGCCTCCCCCCCTCCCCTGCCAGGCTGGTTTGGAGGCAGGCCATGCCCCTTCTCCTCTGTGGAGCCAGTCTGGTGGTGGTCCTAATCTGGTACCCAGGGTAGTCGTAGTAGGACCCTGTCCAGGTGTGGGGATGGGGGTGGGGTCATACCTCCTCCTACTGCAGGGCTGGGTTGGGGCCAGGGCCATTTTGGGGGTGGGTTGCACACCATTTTGTTTCGGGCCATGTTGGGGGTGGGTTACACACCTTCCTGTATGGGGCAAGCCACGCTCCTTTTCTCCATGGAGATGGGCCAAGCCCTCTCTTCCTGAAGGACTAGTTTGGGGCTGGACCATGCTCCTTCTTCCCCACCCCACAGGGCTGGTTTGTGGGGAGGCCCTTTCCTCTTACCGAGCCAAGCTACACACCCTTTCCTCTGTGGAGCTAGGCCATGTCCCATCCTTCCACAAGGCTAGGTTGGGGCTGAGCTGTGCTCCCTCCTCTCCCTGTGCCTTGGACCAATCCATGTTCCATTTTTCCTGCAAGGCCAGGCCACATCCCCTTCCTTTCCAGGGCCAGACTGCAGCTGGGTTGCCTCCTACCCCACTCTGTTTGGCCAGGTAGTACCCACTGCACTTGCCCTGGTGCCAGATCAGGACCACCAGCAGGATCTGGCCCACCTACGGATGGACCACTGCCTGTCTGGCCTGCTGGGGAAAAAGGTTGAGCACCGCTGGTGTCAATCATATGGAGGGAACTTAATGCTTCATTCATTTTACTCCACTTGTCTCAAACTGAGAACACTAAAGTGGCACATCATTCCTTTCATGCTGCCAGCCAAGGGCCAACTATCTCTTGCCTGATTTTTCTGTTGGAATCATAATATCATCAGTGTCTTATACAGGTATAAAATGGTATGTAAATATATAGACAGAAAGTTACATGAATTAAACATATTTGCTTTAATGCAGATAGATGAAGACTTATGGTATGAATTTTTGGTATCCTGAACATAATGTGTATTTGATGCAGATATTTAGAAAAAAACTGGGTGCTTTTCCATGTTTCTCATATCTGGTCCAGCTTTGTCTGTCTTGTCAATAAATGCAAACTTCTGGCATTGAAATCACAGCTATGGAGTAGAACTGTTAATCTGTTTGTTTTCACAGCAAAAACAGCTCCTTGTGTTAAAAAGAGATATTGGTTACTAAGTTAGGACTTATTTCTGTTAAAAAGAACAATAATGTAGGAAGAAAAAGGTTAAGCCAATGAAATATTAAATTTTCATCAACAGAAAGAATTTGGTTTTACCTCCTTGAAGTCCCAGCACTTTACAATGTAGAATACTATAGAGGTCTAAATTGTGGCCATATTACCTACATATTGCCTTTCTAATATGTAGTTATAAGAAGCATTGTAGTGCAACAGAAAGGATGAGCCACCTATATAACATAAATGATATAGATAAATGATAACTATTTATCATTAGTTTCCTTACATTTGAAAGCATTATTGAGACAAATTCTGCCTGTTTTGCTCACTATGTTAGTTTTGCTGTGTTACAGTGTTAACTTCAGTGTTACTACTGTACAGTAGATAATGACTCATTTTGAATGAGGTATACAGAGTTTAACTCAATTTCTGTATAGACCTAATCTGTTTTCTACAGAGTGATTTAATTTATTTCATGTCCATTGTTCTGGTTAACTCACTACAGTTACTTTTTGAACCCAAAAGTCCATACATTTAGACTTCAGTGTTCATGCTTAAAGAAACAACAGAGGATAACAGTTTGTGCATGGAATAAATATGTTCAGTACTGTATTGTAAGAGTAGGTTATTGTAATTTTAAATATAGAAACTGCTGTGCTTCCATAAAGTCACACATTCATATTTGTTATTGGCTCAGTCCAATGCAATCCAAAACTATATTTTTCTGAGTGCTGGTATTACACACTAAGCTGACTACATGCTACAAAGTGATCCTGGCAGACAGAAGGAGCCCTAAATCTTTTAGCGTGCTTGGATTTCACAACTGGTACTCAAATTATTTAAGGAAAGAGTGAATTCTTGTGTTGTTCTTTATAAATATTTTTCTAACATAATTTACAATGCAAAGTAGCACTGGACACACTGGAAAATGTATTCTTACACACTTGTGCTTCTGCACTGGGCCACCCTCATAACATTTCAATCTAGAAGTCTAAAGTTACAGATGCCAACAGTACATTTGGTTTGTGCAAAGAAAGTGCCATCTCCCAGCGCGTGGGGAATGCTAAGAGTGGAGGATTGGAGCCTTTTGTGCACTAGAGCTCTGCAATGCCTGATCCTCTGCTTATGTGAGGGCCCTGAATGGTGTATATTCCAAGTCCCTGCAACCCTAACATGTATCAAGGCTTAAGTGGCTCTGATTCATAGAGCCACAACTGGGTCACCACAATACTATATCCACATGCAGCTTGGGTAGAGAAAAGAATGGTCTTCTCATCAGAAATCTCATTCTCGTGTGGAAAATGTATAATGGCTTTTCAACAAAACTAGACACTAAAAATAACACCTTGCTTCATAAATGTGTGTGTTCAGTCTAGATACAGAACAGACAGTTTAGAAAATATTTTAATTTCTTATCACATTATGCCATGGTTCTACTGTCCTTATTATACTTTTGATCTCTTTCTTTCCCTCTCTCCTCCTCCTCTCCTCCCCCCCCACCATGTGTATATTTTAAATGTATTAAAATTAGGAAGGAGCATACATGTGTGAACAAAAAAGGTGGTGGTGGTAGAGTACATGAGTATAAATGCATGTGTAGTTTGGAGTCTAAATAATATAGAGAAGACCATGTCAAGTTATGAAATAGCCATATCCAAATTAAAATATATTATTAAAAATTACTTGAAAGTGACTTTTATTTCTTTATCTATATTTTTAGCATAGCAGGTCACTTAACTGAAACATATGAGTTATCTTTAAACTTTACATTTTTAGTTCGCTAGCATTTTCTGTAAGTAGTTCCTCTGATCTCCAGTTTAAATTTCCTCTGAGAATTTATTAATGACAGTATACTGTTGTTATAGTCCAGTTTAACTGTCTGCCGCAGCAGAAGTAACAAACTCTGAGCAGCAGAGCTGTCATCAGTTCTGGCTCCGCTCACCCATAGCACTCTTGTATACTTCGTCATTTCTCTTGTTTTGTTCCCAGTCCTCTAGGGTTTCTGGGAGTTGCAGTCCAAACTGCAGTCAGCTTGGTTCTGTAGGATGGGCTCCCCTTGTCATCACAGTCCATCAGCCATCACGTTTTCTTATGTCCCTTTGCTATAAATTTTGATCATTAACGATACAAATATTTTTGGTCAATCTGTGACTGTGAGGTGAACTCACTATTTTGTGACATTTACTGATAAAAATCGAATCCTACCAAGCCTGTATATAGTTTTCATACACTTTGTAGACATTAGGGGCTCGAAGGGACCTCACAAGATCATCGAGTCCAGCTCCCCTGCCATAGGCAGGAAGTCTGCTGGGGTCAAGTGATCCCAGCAAGATAAGCATCCAAATGCCTTTTGAAAGAGTCCAGAGTAGGAGCTTGCACCATCTTTGACACTCAGACTGTAAAGAAGTTTTTCCTTATGTCTAGTCTAAATCGGCCTTCCAGAAGTTTGTGGCCATTAGACCTTGTTATCCCTTGGGGAGCCCTGGTGAGCAACTGTTCTCCCAGATCCTGGTGCACCCCCCTTATATACTTATAGGTTGCCACCAAGTCCCCCCGAGCCAGGCTGAAGAGTCCCATGTCCCTCAGCCTCTCCTCATAAGGCTTACTCTTTTGGCCTTTGATGTGTGAGTGGCTGTCCTTTGAACTCTCTCAAGTTTATCCACGTCCCTCCTGAAGTGCGGGGCCCAAAACTGGATGCAATACTCCAGCTGTGGCCTCACTGAAGCCAAGTAGAGCGGGAGGATGACATCCCTGGTTTTGCTTGAAATACAGTGGTGGATGCATGCCAGAATTGGGTTTGCTTTGCCAGCCACAGCATTGCATTGGTGGCTCATATTCATTTTGTGGTCAAGCAAGACCCCCATGTCTCTTTCAGTCGTGATTTTAGCAAGCATAGCACTGCCGAGCCTGTAAGTATGATGCTGGTTTTTCCTCCCAAGGTGGAGCATCCTGCACTTCTAGGTTTTGGTCTGCCCACCTTGCCTTCCGTTAGCCTGTTGCTGATGGAACTTTTGCTAATTTTCTGCAGGATCTTTCCAGGGGGATGGATATCAGACTGATTGGCCTGTAACTTCCTGGATCTTCCTTTTTTCCTTCCTTTCTTAAAGATTGGGACCATGCTGGCTCTTTTCCAGTCCCCTGGTACCTCTCCTGAGCACCAGGAGTTTTCAAATATCTTAGTCATAGGCCGTGCTATGATGTCTGCTAGCTGCTACAGGACTCTTGGGTGCATTCTGTCCAGGCCTGTGGACTTATGGATGTCGAGCCTCTCAAGGTGTTCCCTCACTTGATCTACATCAGTTGTGTAGCATCTCCCACCCCCTGGATGTTTTGCAATACAATACAATAACTCTGTATTTTCCAGTTGTTGTTTTCCTTTCCATGTGAGCTGTACCACACTGTATTTATTTATTACAGTGATATGCTGCCTGCCTCAAATGTGCAGTGACATCTTTACTGAGTGGCAATTTAAATGTTGAATAATATTGTTAAAATTGTTAAAATTATTTAAAAAAAAATAAGATGTAAACATTATAGAAGTTGTTCTCTCTTCACACCAGCATCATTATAAAGTCGGTCCTGTATCATGATGGAGTGAGCTAAGGGCGGGAAAACTATTTAAATGGATTTCCTTAATGGTTATCCATACTGAGTATTTGGCAGCCTCATTCTCTGTGTTCTGCTCTTACTCTTAAGATATTCTCATGCTGCCTTTTGCTGCCTTTTCACAAAGCCATGCATCTCTTTCATTCTTGACACACAAGATGAACTAAGCATGACACACCGGTACCACATTGTCATACCAGGGCTTGATACTACTTAAACAATACTGGGATTTTCAAGATTGCCAGTCAAATAAATGTTTGGACATATCTGTGGTTATAACCTATTGCATTTAGCAATTTAAAATGAGTACAATTATTTGTCCCATCTCTTGAAGGTTTTGACTGTGTTTACTTGGCCTGTGAAAAAATCTGATATAGCTCTCTTAAATATAGTTTAAAAGGAGAAAAAAAGCAATATCATTTTAACAGCAAAAGAAATGGTGAGTGCATCTATTCAGGTTTACTGTTCGTCAGACTGAAATTCATCTTTGAAGGGAAATTCATCTGGGGGTGAAAGAAAGTGCGTGTATTTGAGATCAAAAACCCCCCACAGTGCATTCTATTGTTTCGTTTCATGTAAGCTTTTTTCCTTTGGTAGATTACTACTGATTTTTACTAGTGTCACTGGGTGTCTTTTAGTCTGAACACATTCTTCTAAGACTAGCACAGTTTAGAAAAAAGCACTACTATTACTAGGGCAGAATAAGCTTTTCAGTACTCTAAATTGGGACATTTCTGCCCTTAACAAAGCATGGTCAGGATAGGATGATTCAACGCTTAATGCCTTTAGATGAATATCTAAAAAAATTCTAGTGAAAAATGAGACAGGATGTTAGCTGACCGTTTGGAAGCATAAATCACTTGCGTATAAAAGCATGTGTTTGGAGTGAAATGGTTGGACAGACGGGGAATAATACATTGTTGATCTTTCCATACCTTTTCTCTCAGAACTAAGGAGCATGCCATATTCCCTAGTGTTTTTCTGAAGGCCTCTACCTTGTAAATCCTATTTCCATTGTTATAGGACAGCGAGGCCCTTCTTCAGAGTTTTGTCACCTGGTGGTAAAATAACTGTCTGCCCTTTTTTTCTTTTTAACTTAATAGAAACAAGACTGCCAATGGGGATTATCGGAAGGAGCACAGAGAAAGGAGTCGCAGCCCAATAGAACGGGCTGCTGCGCCAACAATGAGCCTTCATGCTAATCACATGTATGCCTCAATCCCAAGCCTGACCATGGATCAACCTCTAGCACTGACCAAAAACAGCATGGATGCAACCCGAACAGTCAGCATCACGCCCACGCTGACTTCTCTGGAACGGCAGCAGGTACTTGGCTTCTAGATTGACAAGAGACTCTAGTGCTTGTAGGAAGCCTTGCTGTACACACACTGATGACTTCCCAGACATAAACAGAATATGTGGTGAATGACAATAGGTAGGCGAAAACATTATTCAGGCAAAACCTATTATTTATTTAGTTTCACAGTTTTTTAAAGATACGGAGCTATCACATTTCAGTGCATTTCATGTGGAAAATTGGCCAGCTTGTTTGAAGTACAAGTCCTCTTAAACTCATACCTTAATAACCCATCTATTTTATGTTTTGATCAGCTAGTTAATGTGCATGTTTAAAGTAGAAATGCAAGGCTGCTGAAACACCTGGTTCACTTTGCCCCAGCTGCAGTTTAGCAGGGCTCCAGTAGATAGCAGCTGGTAACATCTCACAGGTACAAGGACAGTTAGCCATACTTTTTTACCTTTTGAATATCTCTCACCCTGCTGCTGAAGAGGGAGTATGTTCTATCATTGTTTCTTTTATAAAGCGGTACCAAACAGTACTGAGGGGTCTTCTTTCTCTATAATAGCTTCACTTTCTGATCCAAATAAAGGAGATAGCATAAGGCAGGATCTTAAGCAATGGTACAGTCCTGCTGGTATGGTGTTGTAGTGGGACTTTTTCCCCATGTGGTGTGCAGTGTCCACTTCATTTAAACAATCCCTACAGTTGCGCAGAAAGGTGGTTTGTAGTGCATGCTAAATAATCCTCCAGGATTCTATAGCTATCAAACATTCTGTTCCTTTAGAACTGAAGAGGATGAAAAGTCAGGGGTTTTGTTTGGGCAGTAACATACTAGAGGTTGCAGCAAGCTGCAGTGTGGGAAGTTCAGCTGAGATGCATACACCCTTACCATGGTTGACTGCAAAGAGGTGGAGGCATCTTTCAGATATGGGAAAATTTCCACTTGTCATAATTTACAAGGGTTTTGCAAAAACTAGAATATTGTTTTTTCCCTCAACCTCTTTTAAGGTTCAGCAGTACAATCCTTTGCCTACAGGTCTTGTGTATATGTCCAACCAAGGCTATTCTTTTAACGTTTTTGTCTGAGTAGAAATGACCAATTTATCCTCAGATTGCTGCTATCTTGCTTTTGTTCTGTACACAACAGTTCTTTTCTGCCTCTCAACAGTTTTTTCAGTGATGACAGGAAGAGGAAGGGACAGCCGTCCATTTGATGACATACGTACTCTTTAATAGTACCGCTGCTGTTTCTCAGCTTGCCACGCTGCTGGGCTTTTTTTGGAAAATGGTCGTACTGGACTCTGCTGACCTTAGCCAGATTTTTCTTCTTTTTTTTTGGTTAACTTTGACGTATTGAGCTGCGTTGCAGTTTAGTTTCTTGAGGAAATAAGATGGTGAAGTGAGACCTTGCTGAGATAATAGTACAGAAATCAAGTAGGACTAATAATGTGTATGGAAAACTGGAAGCTCTAAAGTGATTGTACTTTATGTTGAAACCTGTCTTAATATTCTACATAAAGTGTATCTGCTGCTGTTTCAAAAGAGTTGTAGGAAAAAACACTGTGTTTGGACTAGTGCACTGGTGATTCAGCAATTATAGTCACTGTGACTAAATTCTTTGTAGCCTCTCCTGTATTTGCACAATGTGGAAAAAGCCTAGACAGGGTTAATGCAGACCTGAGGAGGGTACTTTATGTCCAAAAGCTTGTCTACTATCATTCCCAACTATACATTTGGTTCAGTAGAGGATATCACCAAAAAATCCTTGCACATTTCCTGGACCACTCTGACAAAAACATTCCAATCCTACTAATGTTAACAGACATTCTTGTGAAGTCCAAAAAATGATACAAAAAGGAAATTCACCCTTCTGTCGTATGCCTGAGTAGCCATAGATAAGTGTGTGTATATGTATAAAATAAATATTTTTGGAGAAACACACCTGGAGCCAGGTAAAGCCAATAGTGTGCAGGCAGTCCTTGGACTTACGACACAATTGGTTCCTGAAAACTGCATCTTAAGTCAAAACATCGCAATTTAGAACCAATTTTTCTAATAAGAAACAATGTTATAAATGTGGGGTTCCTGAACCAAGGCCCGATACCCTATTTTCACCAAAATACCCCAGAATTTTGTACTCGATCAATTATAGATGAGTAATATAGCTACATTAATGTATTTATATTGTAAATAGCAATCATATTGCTATGGAAGGACTTCTTTTGAGGTGACTTTGCTGGACTTTTTGAGGGGCTCTTGGTTGGACTTTCTGAAGGGTTCTTGGCTGGAATCGTCTTGGAAGTTTTGGCTGCAGTTTTTTCTGGAGTCTTGTCTGCTTTCTTAAAGAAAGTGTCCAAGGAAGTTTGAACAGATGTTCTCCAGGGAGATGAGCAATGCAGCGAACTTTTTTGCTGGTGTGGCGTTGCATCGGATCAAGTGTTGTAAAGTTGAAACTGACGTCATAAAGTTGAAATAGGGTGTCAATTTATAAACGTTGTAAGTGGAAAACATTGCAACTCAAAATGTTGTAAGTCGAGGAATGCCTGTATTCATCTAGCCATGTAAAATGTCTGTAAAATTAAATTTCTTACTCCTGTGCCTGGATGCAAAGTAATCAAGTAATTGGAGCATTTTTCCATTTTGTTTACTTTAACTTAAGTACATTTGACTTTGTTACCACCATAGTAAAATTCAAACGGTATTGTTGCCTATCATATCTAGAAAAATAATGCAAAGAATCCTATCCTACTTATTTTGCTTTATGTAGCTGACACTTGACTTAACAGCTTTAATCTTGTAAAGAAACAAAATCTCTGTTCAGTTTGCGTAGGCAGAGCTAATGCTGAACAATTCAAGCCCTTCCCTTCCCCTTTGTATTTCTCTGTTCCATTGACTTTGTGTTGAGGATAGATGGAGTACTCTTTGCAGTTTACTGTGAAAACTTCACAGATGTTTGGCTAACTCTGGGGTCTTGTGTTAATGTTTCAGATTCTCAGTGTTCATTTTATTCATCTATGACAAGATGAGATTTTCTCATTGTAAAATATATGAAAAGTTTTTAAATACTTTTGTTCAAGTATATGGGTTTCATTAAGGCAGAAACCAGGATCAGTACTTTTATACAAGTTCCGATTTGTCATCTGAGTATTAAGTGGAAAAAGTTATACTACCTTAGAATGTACCTGTTTAAAATCTATAATGGAAAGTTTAATTAAGGTACCTAGTGATGGAGTAGTTTGGAAAAGATCACTTGTATTTGTAGGAAATGGAAGAATGGCTCCAATATTGCTCAGGGTTTTGTTTTGTTTTTTGTTACCTTTCATATTTCATATCAATATGGAGAGTGTGGTTTGGTGGCCACAACACCGAGCTGAGAATTCATTAGGCTGGGGAAGTAATTTTATAGGCACATTTTAAGTTTATGATAACTAGTCAAGGCATGCTTTATTCATTTGGGGTTTGTGTGCGCAGAACTGAAAATCCATAACGCACTAAAATGAAAATGGTGCTTATAAAACCAAGACTTACTATGTTTATTATGCATATCAAGGAGCAGTCTGGAAAGAGAATACTTTGAGTCTTAAAATGGGTGATAGCTGGTATAACCATGCTGTAAGGTGGTTAAAATGAGTAAACCTGCTGTAAAGGTTGCTAGGTCATTCCATAGAGCAGTCATTTTTATATAATTATTTTTATCAAAGGTGCAGGGGACCCAATTTCATTACCAGTTTTCAAGTTCTATAAAAAAAACAAACAAACTGTACCTGCATTTTTATTTTAAGCTGTCAGTGCAAAGTACAGAGTGGGATTTGTCTGCTTGCAGTTTAATATACTGCACTGAATGAGACTGGGGATTACTGGCACTGTGAATTGCTTTTTTTATCTTGTATGTAATGCAGTGAGTGCATTTGCTTGCAGCTGATAGAGAACCTGGTTAAAGTTATTTCAATTCACATATGCTGTTCAAGTGATTGTGTGATGAACAACTGCTGGTGTTTGTTTCAGTGACCCTGTTGAAAGACAGTTGTGTTCTTTATCCTCACAGAACCGTCCATCTGTAATCACATGTGCCTCTGCAAACAACCGTAACTGTAATCTCTCACACTGCCCCATTGCCCACAGTGGCTGTGGTTCAGCTGTGCCAACAAGTTATAGAAGACCATCTAGCAGTAAGTTATGCTTCTACACTGTTTCCTTTCCAAGGCTTTGGGCTTGCATGGATTTATAGCTAGATTTCCCAAAGACCGTTAAAAACTGTCATTTTTATTGAAAAAAAGGTATGGTTTGTCCTGTTGCTGGATCTTGCTATTGTCTTAGAGCTTATGTAATGAATTGGCATTTCCACCTTAAATATAATAAGAGTAAAACTTTTATTGTGATCATTTTTCGCACAAAATTATTGGGCTCTATTTGCTTTTGATTACTTTATCAAAATGAAAATAACATTTCTTCTAATGGTCAGCAGAGCAGACTTATCCTGGGCTGCCAGGCAAGCCTAAGAGTCTTTGCAGTGGTGCAGAAACATGCCTGACTAGAATTTCAGTAGTTATTTGAGTTAGTATGAAATCAGGCAAGGAGGTAGGTTAGGGTAACGTGTTACAGACTAACTTGTTCAGAAAAAATCAGATGCCTATAAAAACATGCCTCTCTCAAATCAAAACAAATGCTACGGGGTTTCCTTGTAGCAAAAAAACAAAGACAAACCAAAAAAAAGAAAGCCCACCAAAAAAAAAAAGTGGCACAGTGCATGCTACAATACCATGCAGTGGAACAAGCAGAGGCTTGGTCCTCCAAAGAGACACTCTGGCTGCCAGCCAGAACATCTCCTCTCCTCCATTTGTGCCCTGGCTGCTCCAGCACACTTGGAGCTACGAGGAGCTGGACAAGGGCAGTTTACCCAAAGCGAGAGACAGTGTCCCGCAACAAAGTACACGTGCAGGGGTTTGCGCTGAGAGACAAAGTAGTGGCACAAAGTTGCACCTCTACTATTTGTATCTCTGTAGGTGCATGCCCCTGCACATCTGGATGTGGCCTGTGGTGCCACTTTTCCCTGCCTTCTGATTGGAACTTGGAGGAAAGTTGTGCATCTCTTAAGGATGGAACAAAATTCAGCTCATTCTTTAGCTGTGTTTAGCAGATCTAATTAATGCATGACAAACAGCAAAAACTAATCACATTTTGTAATTAAATCTACATAGACAGACCTTTGTGCAAGCACTGAGTCCCATTACAGTTCTTATTTGTGTCTCTTGTCATTGCTTAACTAGGAAGGTTCTATTTTTACGTATTTATCAAAAAGCAGCAATGGAGTGGAAGCACTTTTTTCTGGTGTTTTAATTTTTTTTTAATGATCAAAGAGAACAATAGGTATTGATGTGTGTTTTCAATTGAAACAATAGCAAACCCGGCACCATAAAATCCCGAACTCCTTCTACCACTTCCTCTCACATGCTGAATGCTTTCCAGGATAGGGTTCTGTTTATAAAGCCACATGCCTTCATTGCAGTCATCTTTGCCTTCAGCCTGCTCTGAGCTGTGCTGTCTTTCCAAGTCCATTACATAATGCACCACAGAATATTTAGGCTTCTGCCATGTTCGGAGGCCTTGGAGTCCACAAGAAAGCAGGTTCCCCTCCAAGTTCTCTGATTGGCTGCTCTGTCAAACTAAGTGGAGAGTGGTTGCTATACTCCTGCTTTGCAGATGGGCTGGAGCTTTCCTCCAGTACAGGTTTTAACTTTAATTCCCATTACAATGTTTTATTGAAAACTTGATACTTTCTTTCCCAGTGGTGCAAGCCTGCTCCCCATCACATCACTGTCCAGAGCACAATCTTTCCATTCCCTCTTACAGCCTGTACGCACGAGCAACACTTTCAAAATTACCTAAGTCTCATGGAAAGGATTTGGGTTCCTTAGGCCATGTCTTTACACAGAGGTTGTATCAATGTGGTGTAACCTTCTTTGTTTGGATGCCAGCCAGTTTTAGCAGTGGCAAATCCTGCAGTCTGCAACAGGAATATAATGATTTCTCTTTAAACAAAGAAATTATTCCACTGCACCCCTTCACTGACACTTAGATTTTGTATCAATATGCATAGTGTATGCTGAAAACAAGATTCAGAAGTCCAAATCACTTTTGAATATTATACCCAATATAAATACTGTCATTAGTATTTCATTACAAGCATCTGTCAATCTGACTAAGCAGTGTGGACCAACAACTATAAGAAGAAATAGCAGTTTGCTTCCAATCCTGGCTTCTAGCAAAATGCAGAATCCTCTGAAAAAGTCTTTTTCATTGGAATGGCTGCCAGATTAATGTTAAACACTTCCAGAAAATGTTTTCTCTTCGTTTCTTTGGGGTGTATCTGTACTTGGCATACCATTTGCTTGAAAAGAACATAGTGAATCCTTTCAGTAGCAAGCAGGGACTCAGCAGGGTATAATGACATGGAATGGGAAACTGGCAGATTTTTAGGATGATAAAACACCTTAGCATGTCATTTGCATAAACTTTGAAACAGCAAACACTTTGCAACATAATAAGAGAGAATTATTTTCAACTTTGACCTGCCTCTGTTGCAGTGGTTACTAACAACTGATGTTCTCTCATTTATGGGTATTCACAGCCTCCCCTTTTCTAGAACAAAACAATGTGAAAAACCCAGGAGAAAAAAACAAACAGATCCAGATCAGCTGTAGGGTAACTGAAGAAAAGAGGACCCTGAAGCCTGTAGCACCTGGAGTCTGCATTGAAATAACTGATTTTTCCTACCTGTTCTCCTCCTCTAGCTACCACTGCCTGTGATCCAGTGGTGGAAGAGCATTTCCGCAGAAGCCTTGGCAAGAATTACAAAGAGCCTGAGCCAGTGGCAAACTCTGTCTCCATCACAGGATCGGTTGATGACCACTTTGCCAAAGCACTTGGGGATACATGGCTTCAAATTAAAGCTGCAAAGGATGGAGTGTCTAGCAGTCCTGAGTCTGCTTCAAGGCGGGGCCAATCTTCCCCTTCTTCCCACATGATCAATCACAATCACTCACCCTCTGTAGTCTCATGAAGGGAGGACCGTCATGTTTGTGAATTTGCATGGTTTGACTGAGCTTTGAACAGTGCTTAACGAATAGTGTTGGGGAAGGAGAGATTAGTTTTCAACACATTTTTGTGTACTGACTTGGTATTTGTCAAGGGTGCCCTAAAGGCGATAGCAGGAACTATTTCATAAAGATTTGTCTGATGTAGTGCATCCTTTTTCCCTGCCTCGGTTACCAAAGAAACCTCTGATGAAAATCTGCTGCCCTTTTAAAATATATGCACGCTAATCCACAGAAAAGCCATTACACATAGTTGTTTGACTCGGATGTTTTTGCTTTTGTTAGCTTCTTGAGACTAGAATTTGTCTGGTTTGCTTTCATTGCCTTTTTCTTTCTTTCTGTGAAGTACTTTTGTATGTATATACTTGAAAAGAACTGTCATGTATGATTTGCACTATTGGAGGAGGACTAAAGTTGCATGGCAACTTTATGCAAGACGTTAATATTCTGAGGGCAAACTGCTGAAAAAAAGGTTTAAGGATGACATTTTTATCTGCTTGATTATTTTCTTAAAGCAAAACAGCTTTAGAAGGGGAAGTCTCATACAGGTTATAGGTCTTTCTCTCTTTAGACTTCAGGTGTTTAGTGCTTGCAACTGGACTGCATAATTTACAAAACACGGGCATTTAACTGTTTCCTAAACACTGCAGTTTGTTAGAATAGAGTTGAGGTTGGAGGGTTCAATAGTGCTTAAAGATGCATGTTTTACAAAAAAAATAGCTGGTATCTATTAATGTATAGACAGTAAGAACCATAATACTTATTAGCTTTTCTTCAGAATTAGTTTATTTTTGTCAGTAACAGTCCTAGATATACTTACTGCTGGTACAGTTGTACTCTATGATATTTGTATTTGATATTCACTTTAGTAGCAGCCAGCAAAAAGAGGACAGCCTCAGGACAGGCCTCAAATGAAGCAGTTTAGAAATATATGATGTGTGGTACAGGATGCTACAGCTTTGCGCATGACTGAGTAATTATTAATGTTTGCAGCATTGTCTGCTTAACACGAAGTTGCTTTCTCAAACTTAGGTCTGTGTAATCCAATGATAACTAGCTATGGAAACTGCTAACTTTTAAATATCTTCGCTGGACAACAGATTGTTATAGTTTGTGAAATATGATCTTTAATGTTTTAAGCTTACTCAAACCTATGCCAAGGCAGCATACATTCCTCCATTAGAAAATGTTATACAGGTATTATCGCATTTATTATCATTTGCTATATTAATAGCTACTAACTAGAAATTAGGTAATAGAGGCAGGCATAAAAACACAGCTGTGTTTAATACTAAAGAGCTTCTCTTCTTTTTTTGTTAAATATAACTACTCTCCCCCACATACATTCCATCATCCCAGTACAGTTACAGCTAGATCTTTTTTATACTGGGTTTACCTGAAAAGACTGGTTCAGTGTGGAAAGTTATGACTAGTTGGAAAATGAACTACATGTGATGTATTATGGACTGTGTTACAGTATTGGGTCCATTGTGGCTTTTTTTCCTTTTTTTCCCCCCTTTTTTATGTTAAACTATTTAATTTGAAAAAGGCACAGGGTAGAAGAGATCAGGGGACTGGCTTGGACTCATATGGCTGCTCAATTTTTCCATTAATTTTTTTTTTTTAAACAAAAAAAAGAAAAAAAAACCCTAAGGCCCCCAGTTTTACACATTTCACTACCATTTTACTGGGTAGTCAACACTTATCTGCTTTGGCATTCAATACCCTACACTTGGTAGGAAGATTATTAAAAGAACACTTTTTTTATATAGGTAACTTTAAGACCATCGTTACGCTGTGCGTAAAGAATGTACAGAGAAATTTGTAGGTATTTTTTGAGGAACAATTAATTTGTTAATGATATGTAGCTATTTAATTTTCCCCTTTCCTTTATTGTAATCATTCTTTTTTTTTGTTTGGAGAAAAAAGTTGATCTTTTTTTGTTGTAGATTTGTCTGTAATACAGTAAAAGTGCAGGAACACAGTTATTCTATGAGAACACTGCATTAGCATTAATAGCCACTAGTTTGTTATTGCTACAGGCTACTGAGCATTATAACAGTAAATACTAATTCCTTAGATGGACTCTGTGGAAAATGTGACTCCTACGTTTCTTTGTAAACACAAGATAATGTTTTTAAAGTTAATATTTTCAGTAATAGCTGTTTTACAAGGTCGCATTTACTTATCTGAGATAGGTAAATGGATTTGGGGGGCAATAAAGATTTAATGTGCTCTGTCCAGTAGAACAAATACATTAAACACAACTAAGCCAAAGGGTTGGGGGAGGTAAAAGGAAAATCAACTAAACTCACTGTAATAACACATAGTGAAGTTTCTTCACAGAGCCACGTTCTCTACAGTTAAGTTTAAAAGATTCTCTCCACGTCTGTAAATCTGTAATATACCGTTCTTTTGTGGCCTTGTTTCACCTGGGGAAAAAAAAAGGTTTGGCAGGCCATCTTTTTTTTTTGTACTTTAAAAGTAGCCTTAAAGAACAATAAAGTGCTCTTAAATCACAGTGTCCTTATCCTTGTTCTTTATACCTTACTCCCTTTACATCTCCCCAGGACAGGGCCCAGTTTACTGGGAGGGAAAACAGTGCCAAGTCACTCCCCATTTTTCCTGATTTTTCTGTCCTCTGCACTTGGAGACCAAGTAGCTAATGGTAGCAGCCTCCATTGTAGCGCTTGTTTGTGAGGCAGAGCAGTTGCTAGGTAATGCTTGACAAGGAATGGAGTCCACTGGAGCCATCAAAGAGCCTTGTGCTGCAGCAGAGGATCTGAAAATACCAACCGCTTTGGGAGCTCTCTCTGCTTCCGGTAGGGGTAGAAATGCCATTGAAACATTGTTGGCAGAATTCCCATTGATCAAGTCATTGAAAGATTTTCCAGAAACCTTCCTGAGGAGGGTTAAAGCAGCTGTTCATGTTTCTAATACAGCCACTAAGCAGTTACTGCTTTTGGTGAGAGAGAATAGAGCTATTCATACGTTTCTGTACTGTTTGAACTATGAAAAGATTGTCTTCATTCCTTTCCACTTTGTCCTATTCCTCACATTTGTGAAGTTTATTTGTTCTGTACAAAACTACCTCCATACACTTTCCATTGACAGCAGTTGTATCTGAACCCAGGCTGTGCACTGCTTAGCACTAAGAATAGAGACAAGGATACACTGCATTATAGCACCACCTTAGAAAATGTGGACTAAGAAAGGGGATTTTGGCAGGAGACAGTTCACTTGACCTGAAGCGTCCCTAAATTATGTTTGCTATTACCCAGTTGTAAAAGAATTCAGAAGAATCTCAAAAACTTCTTCACTTGAATGGGAGCAATTTCAGCAGAGGCTGTAGAGTCTGTATTCTAAAACATGACAATTCATTATTGAACCTCATCTGACAAAAGTCCTCATTGAAATCTGAGTTGCTTTAAAACTGTGGCATAAATCTCTGTATGGCCATGGGTGCTTGTTACCTTTTTGGCACTATGGTGTATGGGGAACTTTGTAGTGATATAAAAATGTAGCATGACATATCCATACATACAGGGGGCAAGGGAAGCTGTTCTTTCGCTCCCCACTCCCCCTTGCAGTAGGGGAGGAAGACCTGCTGCCTGCCCTTGTTCCCCCTTTTGCAGAGGCGGTGGAGAGAGGAGCACTCTGGAATGCTGGGCTCTGGGAGACCACCCTGTAACACAGCATGCAGCTGTCCATGCATTACATGATGTGCTATGAAGAGGAGCACTATAACAACATTCTGGTTAGAAATAGAAACATTGTGGTAGACTAGGGGTCGGCAACCCCCAGCACGCAAGGCCATTTTGCTTGGCACACCACGGCCAGCCCCAGCTCTGGGTAGCTGCTGCCAGCGACGGAGCCCGGACTGCTCCCAGCAGGGCTTGCAGCATCCCGGCTGGCAGGAGCTCCTCCGAGCTGCAGCTGGGAGGCTCCAAACAGCTATGCCAGGATCCGGCATAACGGTATACCAGCACATCGGAGCAGGCAGCGAGGGAGGGACCTGAGGAAGCACAGCCCCGGTCTCTCTCCTGCTCCCAGCACAGCCCTGAGGTGCCCGTGCAGTTGCTGCCAGCATGGAGCTGATGCCAGAGCTGGCTACTAACAGCTGTGCTGGGCTCCAGAAGCCTGCCATCACCTGTGCTGGGAGCAGGGGAGAGACCAGGGCTGCGCTGTCTCCGGCCCCTCCCCCACCACCTGCTCTGAGGCATGCCTGCATGCGCCAGTGCGGCACAGGTGTTTGGCACCTCCCAGCTGCAGCCAGCCCTGGCTCTGGGGAGCTGCTGCCAGCCAGGAGTGCAGGCTGCTGGGACGCTGCAAGCCCTGCTGGGAGCAGCCCGGGCTGCAGCAGCTACCCAGAGCTGGGGTAGCTGCTGACAGCTGCAGAGCCCAGGCTGGGGGGCAGGGACTTTGGGTGGGGGGCAAGGGGCACAAGCAGGGCATCCTGCCATGTACCCCTTGCCCTCATTTTGTTTTTCTGCCATGGCACCACTCCAGCACCTTCTGAGGTAGGCATTGTGGTGTTTTTTGGCACTCCAGCCAAAAAACATTGCCTACTCCTGTGGTAGACTCACCATCTTTATAATACTACAGACAGCCTTAACATGTGGACACTCACTTTTTATAGCACTATAAGGATGGATATAATGCTATAAGAATCTACAAGTCTAAATTGCATTTGAAGCAAATAGAACCTTTCATTGTTACTAAATACTGCCCTCAGATTAAGGAGTTTCTTGGGTGCAAGAGACTCCATAAGAACATAGCAAAATAATTAGTAGATTTGTTTTAAACATTCCTTTCTATAAATACTCACAGGGAAAAAAGTCTAAACACATTCTTAAATGCCCTCTGGGAGGGGCGCAAACTACAGTCTGGGTTGTTAGGGGGTGTTGGTCACCCCTATAATAACCTTTTGGGGACAGGAATGATAAATGGGAATTGGGTCACTTGGCTCTTGCATATAACTTCAGCCCTCCAGTTGAAGGCAAAACCTCAGCTCCAGTGTACATACTATTCTGTACATTCAGAAAGGAAAATTACATTTTCTTTCTTACTGCATTTACAGAAGAATCCTTTATTGGCAGCAGTCAATCCAGTCAGAATATGAGAGGGGGTTGGCATGGCCTAGTTAAGGAAGAATCTGTAAGATGCTTGAACGAAAAATGTTTCCATATTGTATTACAAATATTAAACAAGGAAATGTAGTTTCAGCTTTCTTAAAATCATCCTACCCTTTGGTGATGACATCATGGTTCTGGATTTTTTTTAAGCAGTAGAATTAAAAGCATATTCAAGAAATTCTTCAACCCAGTCACAAGAATCTCTGCTTTGTACAAAATTTGATTTGAACCAGAGTTTTAATTTTTAAAGAAAAAGCCCAGATTGGTCTTCTGTCACATTCAGGCCTTTTAGTATTTTTCTATGGAATCCAAACATTAAATTATTTCTGCCACTTCTGGTTGTAAAACTCACCTTTAAATACATTTTCTATCCAGGATTTTCAACAGAAAAGTGATGGTGAAACAATAGCATCAGAACAGGTGTGAAATTCCTTCATCTTGTAGGTTGTTACGCTTAATTGCATCTGCCTATCTGCCAAGCCTGTTAACAGTGCCATGGTTAATAATTATTGGACTTACCCTGTGAATTGCACTTATTCTGTGGGCAGGAGGTATTGACCTGCACCAGCGTTCCATGTAACCTCTAAATACATGCAGTAGCAACAGTTAGAGGGTGCGTCTACACATTCATTAATGTGCTGTAATTACAGCACATTAAATTTAGTACCTGTAATAGGCACTAAATCGACTGTAATCAGTACTACTGCACATTAGCACAGATGAACACTTTTTGTGTGACACTTTAGCACAATGGACTATATCTACAGTGCATTAGCATGGTTTTTGCCAGCCATGCTAATGCACAGTAGAATTTGTCCAATGAACATTAAGCGTATCATGTAGACACACCCAGAGACACAGTTTTGTTCTCCTTTGTGTGCTGATAGCCTTTTAATTAAGACGTAGTAAAAATATATGTAAGTTCACTGCAGATTTCTTTTAGGCCTGCTTACGAGCTATTGCAATTATAGCAATGTATGGATAGAACTTATTTATAGATAGAATAATAATTACACAGCTTATAGAAAGGTAACTATATATTTTAAACTAGACTCCACAACATGTGAAAGGTGATTCCTCCAGGATCCAAGTACCATGCCAATGAGTAATGCTGCTTTGTCCTATTCATGGCAAAACATGTCAAAGTTATTTTAAGTGCGTTTGTGTAAGAGTGACCAGAGCTGGCTTGCTTGTTGTCTGCTGACAAGAATTCATTTCTTGTCACTATCTTTAAATTCATGTTGAGAAACAGTGAAACTCGAAACCAATCTACAACTTCTAGCACTATTGGAAGCTGCCATTTCATCTCTCGTAAGGGAAAAATATAGACTGTTCACAAGATCCAAAAGTATATTTAGGGGCTCTTACAAAGTAACCACTAAATCACTCACCCTCCAGTACACACAGCCATGACAGGCTTACCATCTATGTTGTTTACTCACCCCTCCTCCCTACTCAGTCTTAGAGGTTCTATATTAGACTTTTCACTTTTTCAGAAACTTTAACTATTTCTTATGAGAAGCTCAAAAGTTCTCTTTCCGTTGTATAGTTATTGGTAGTTGCCTGAATTTTAAAGGGTCTTGTTCTCCAATTATAGAGTCCCTCCCCTCCAGTTTCATTTTTATATGCAACTTTAAGGCACAGTACTGCACATTAAAGTGGATGTGCAGTATTCCAGGTGAGGTTTTACCAGGACTGAACAGAGTAGAGGAATCACTTCTCTTCATTTGCAAATGACACTTCTGTTAATACAACCCAGGATACTGTTGGCATTTTTTTAGCAACATGAACACACTGTTGCCTCATATTCATTGTGTGGTCTGCCCTTAGCCCAAGGTCCTTCTCTGCAGTACTGCAGCCTAGACACTCAGTCCCTAGACAATATTTGTGCATGCAATTATTCCATCCCAAGTTCAGGACTTCACAACTGCCCTTGCTGATTCTCATCTGATTGATTGCCAATCATCTCTCCAGTCTCCGAGTCATTCTGGATCCTACCAGTATCGTTTGGAGTGTCTGCAACTCCATTCAATTTGATGTCATCTGCAAATTTGCTATTTACGCACTCAAACCCTTCGTTCAAATCATTAATGAAGATATGAAACAATACGAGAACCAGTACAGCCCCACGGAGAACCGCTGCTCGATATCTCCTCCTAACTAGACATTGAGCCATTGATATTCATTAAATATCATGATTCAAACAGTTATGTTTCCACGTTCTATTATTTTAGCCTAGTCTATTTCCCTAGCTTATTAATAAGAATGTCATGAGAGACAGTGTGATGTTGTGGGAGACAGTGTCAAAAGCCTCACTAAAGTCAAGGTATATCATATCTTCCCCCCCACACACACACACTTCCACCTCCATAGAGCCTGTCACCTTATAAAATGAAATTAGGTTTCATTCACAAATTGCCTTTGGTGAATCCAAATAGACTGTTCCTGATCACCACATTCTCTTAGTTCCTTACAACAGATTCCTTGGGGACCTCCATGATCGTTCCAGGTATCAAGGTCAGGCTGAGTGGCCTGTCTTTCCCTGAATCCTCCTTGTTCCCTTAAAGATGGGTGCTATATTTGCCCTTTCCCTTTTCCAATCATCTGGGACTTCACCCAACCTCCATAACTTCTCAAAGAGGCCAGCCAAAAGCTCTGAAATTACCTCAGCCAATTCCTTCAGTACCCTAAGGAATCCCATCCAGCCCCATTGAACAGAAAGCATCTAATTTCTGTAACTAATTCTTCATCTGGTTTTCTACTACTCTTAAGCTGTTTATCTCCTTCCTTGTTTTTGCTGACAAAATCACTTATCAGCTGGTAGATGCCCCTGTTAGTGAAGACTCAAATGCAGACTCAAGTTTCACTGTCACTTTTCTGTTGAAAAAGGACATCAAATACTTCAGCCTTCCCTGCATCATTTATAACTAGTTTGCCTTCTGCATTCTATAAGGGACCTATGGTTTCTCTAGTCTTCCTCTTTTGAGATGCTTGCAGAATCCCTTTTATTGCCTTTTATGTCCCCTGCCAGTTGCACTTCAAAGTGTGCCTTGGCCTTCCTCGTTTTTACTTTGCAGGCCCATGTGATACTCCTATATTCTCCCTGAATATTATGGTGAATTTTCTACTTTCTTCCAGATTTGTTCTTGGCTACACATGGAGTAATCCATGAAATGGAGCAGACCGCTGCAATGAGATTTGATTTAACACTCTTGTGTACCTTTCATCTTTGAACTGAGTTAGGCTTGAAGGGAAGCATACCCTGCAGCTCTCTAGCTCCAGTCCCTATTTAGATAATCCCCCTTTTCCCCAAACAGGTCCCAGTACACAAAGAAATACAATTTTCAGAGTAAACCTTGCTGCCCTGTAGAGGGAAGAATAGGAAATGTTGCATCTGTTTTGCAACTTCTCCCCAATGACAGCCTGCTCCCCTATCCCTGATGCTGGTAATAGACAACATGACATTGAAGCCAACCTACAAAAGTAGGTTGGCGGAGTCATCAAATATGAAATACACATATTTCTCTTTGTATACAATCAGGGGGCCAATTCAGCACACAACAATACACTAGTTACTGTATCACTTAAGATGAGTATTTATACCCAACTGAAATGCTGCTCTATTAGCCGTGGCTAACGTGGGATTAATCATGAATGGACATTTTGATTTTCATGAATTTAGAGCTCAACAGAGGTGGAAAAATAGAATTTCTTTTTCAACAGGCTAATTTTAAGTAGTGACAAAGCAGTTCCAGTAAGAATCCACTTTGTAAGACTGACAAAACTATTTCAGTCTTTCTTGCTTTGTAGGATGACTAGTTACACTGTTCATTGTTTGATTATTCATTCTAATTTTATATGTCATTAGTTATGAAGCAGCTTTCATAAATGCCAACCAGGAAATCTGTCTTCTCATAGGCACAAAGACAGGAATAAAAGCATCTTTCAACATGAAGTGTTGCATTCAGTAGTTGAAAAGCTGCTTATTTGGAAAACTGTTTACTCAGTTTTGACAAACATGAAGTAAGCAGTGTACTCCTGACTGCATGCATTGCAGTTCATACTGAAGCCAGCATTGCCCTTTTATAGACGAGAATGATGGGTCAAACTTTCAAATTCTTGAACTATTGAAAAAATCTACTTTTTCTCTTGGTAATATGTGCTTGGTGCATTTAGATCAAGCTGCATAAATTATATGTAGCTGAAGTGTCCTGTAACAGGACTGGAAAGTAAATATAGCACTGATTTCCCATGGTAAATATGCAATCAGGTAATAAGAAAAGTTTCATGATAGCCCAAAACTGACCCATATACAACTCTACTTGCTGAACCAATATTCAACTCTACATATTTGCATATAATTAATTGAACCAAGCACATTCTGAGATGAAAGCAAAAACCAGCAGACCTTGCCATCTAGCTGATCTTCTCTGGGGTTCTTACTGAGGTTGGGAGCTGCTGGAAATTCCAGATTATTCAAGTTTTTGGAAATGCATTCAGTCACTAATGATACCAAGACAAACCATGGTGTTACAGATGTAACTATATTACAAATTCTAACTTCTGTTTATAATACGTCCTTAAAAGTTGAAATCCATTTTCTTAACATACTGCTAGTCAGACATGTCATGTAAATTTCATAGATTTCATAGACATCAGGGCTGGAAGGGACCACGGGAGATCATCGAGTCCAGCTCCCTGCCCAAAGGGCAGGAAGTCAGCTGGGGTCATAGGATTCTAGCAAGATAAGCATCCAATTTACTCTTGAAGGTGTTCAATGTAGGTGCTTGAACCACCTCCACTGGCAAACTGTTCCAGACCTTGGGGGCTCGGACAGTAAAGAAATTCTTCCTTATGTCCAGCCTAAAACGGCCATGCAGGAGTTTGTGACCGTTCGACCTCGTCATCCCTTGGGGCGCACTGGTGAACAGATGTTCCCCCAGATCCTGGTGGTCACCCCAAAAAACTTATAGGTGGCCATCAGATCACCCCTGAGCCTACGCTTTTCCAGGCTAAAGAGTCCCATGGCTCTCAGCCTGTCATCGTAAGATCTGTTTTCCTGACCTCTGATCATGCACGTGCATGGCTCTCCTCTGGACTCTCTCAAGCTTCTCCACATCCTTTTTGAATTGTGGAGTCCAAAACTGGACGCAGTACTCCAGCTGCGGCCTCACCAAGGCCGAGTACAAGGGGAGAATGATGTCCCGGGATTTGCTTGAGAAGCATCTATGGATGCAAGCCAGCGTTTTGGTCGCTTTACTAGCCGCAGCATTGCATTGCAGGCTCATGTTCATCTTGTGGTCAATGATGACCCCCAAGTCTCTTTCTTCTGTAGTGCTATCCAACGTAGCACTACTGAGCCTATAAGGAAGCTGCAGGTTTTTCTTCCCAAGGTGGAGAACCTTGCATTTTTCGGTGTTAAACACCATCAGGTTCTCATCTGCCCATTTGCTGAGCTTGTCCAGGTCAGCCTGGATCACCCGCCTATCTTCTGGCGTGGATGCTTTGCCCCAAAGTTTGGTGTCATCGGCGAACTTGGCCAGTCCACTCCTGACTCCAATGTCCACATCGTTAATGAAGGTGTTGAACAGTATGGGTCCAAGGACAGAGCCTTGAGGGACCCCACTGTTCACAGGGCACCACGATGAGTGACTGCCATCAATTACAACCCTCTGGGTCTGACCACGGAGCCAGTTTCCCAGTCAGGGGATCGTGGTGGAGCCAAGGCCACAACTGGGCAGTTTGGCCAAGAGGTGATCATGGGATACCAGATCAAAGGCTTTTTTGAAGTCAAGATATATGACATCAATCTCTTCTCCCTTGTCCAGGTGATAGGTCACCTGGTCATAGAAGGAAATGAGATTGGTCAAACAAGACCTACCCGCAACAAACCCATGCTGGCTGTCCCTTAGGATGTTAGCCTGGGCCAGTTCATCAAGGATGGCCTCCTTAATAAACTTTTCTAAGATCTTTCCCAGGATAGAAGTCAGGCTAATGGGCCTGTAGTTAGCCGGATCCACTCTCCTCCCTTTCTTGAAGATCGGCACCACATTGGCCTTCTTCCAGTCTTCGGGCAGTACACCAGAGCGCCAGGAGTTTTCAAAGGTCCGTGCCAGGGGCTGGGCTACGACGCTCACCCGCTCCTTGAGTACCCTGGGGTGCAGATTGCCAGGGCCGGCTGACTTGAAGGTATCCAGCTTCTCAAGGTGTTCCTTCACGAGGTCAGCATTTATGGAGGGTAGGGGATCCCCATTACCCGGATCTCCCTGTCCCATAGCAGGCATGGGTGTCCCATGGGACTGATGAAAGACTGATGCAAAGTACCTATTTAATAGGTTGGCTTTTTCCTGGGCATCAGTTGTCAGTTGCCCCATCTGGTTTAGCAGGGGTCCAACGTTGCCCTTGCTTTTCCTCCGGCTCCCCACATATCTGAAAAAGGACTTTTTGTTGTCCTTGATGCTTGAAGCTAGTTGGAGTTCAGTTGCAGCCTTGGCTTTCCTGGTTTGCTCCCTGCAGGACTGGACCAGCACAGAATAATCCTCCTTGGAGGTAAATCCCGTCCTCCATCCTTTGTAGGCTTTCCTTTTTAGCCGCAGGAGGTCCGCTAGGTCCCTGGAGAGCCAGGAGGGCTGCTGTGCCTTCTTGCTGCCTTTCCTCCGTGTTGGAATAGATTTAGCTTGTGCGCTGAGCATCACTTCCTTGAGAAGCAACCACTCTTCTTGAACTCCCATCTCCCTGGGGTCATGGTCCCTGAGGGCCTGACCGACAAGCCTCTTGAGCTTGTCAAAGTCGGCTTTTCTGAAGTCAAGGACTTCTGTGTTGCTGACTGACTTGCCAGCTTTACGGCGGATGGTGAAGGTGATCAGCTCGTGGTCGTGTGACCCAGCTTCCCATCGATCACTAGGTCGCCGATTAGGTTGTCCCCCGTAGTCAGTACCAGGTCGAGCAGCACTTTGCCTCTCATTGGCCCATAGACTTCTTGAGTCAGGTAGAGGTCATCCACGCACGAGAGAGAGCTTTGCGACCGCTCGGATTTAGCTGAGTGATCTTCCCACAAGATGTCCGGGTAATTGAAGTCACCCATGACAACCAAGGTCCTGGAGCAAGCGGCCTCAGTCAGTTCCCGGGTGAACTCCTGGTCAAGCTCAGGACTTTGAGTGGGAGGTCTGTAGTAGACTCCCACCGTTGTGTCCCCTGTGCTGTATTCCCCATAAATTTTTACCCAGAGGGTCTCTAGCTGTCCATGCTGGTCGCCAACATCAGCTTGCAGGGGCATGTAGCTTTCCTTCACATAGAGAGCTACACCCCTGCCCCTTTTGTCAACACGATCCCTCCTGTACAGGGTATAGCTTTCTATACCTGTGGTCCAGTCATGGGTGGAGTCCCACCAAGTCTCCGTTATCCCAATGACATCATAATTCTTTGCACTGAGCAGGAGGACGAGCTCCTCCTGCTTGTTACCCAGGCTCCTGGCATTAGTGTACAGGCAGGCAAGTGTCCCCTTGGGGGCTCTTGCCTTGCCCACAGATTGTGCCAGGGCTGGGGCAGGGGTGGGCTCCCTTAAGTGCCTTGGTCTGCTGGCTTTGCAAGGGTTGCTCAGAGGGCCAGCAGTGGCAGTAGTCCCCCCATCCCCCAGTGGGCTTAGTTTAAAGCCCGGTGGAGCAGGTCAGCCAGCCTGGCTGAGAAGAGCCTCCTCCCCAGGGGAGAGAGGTGGAGGCCATCTCTTCCCAGCAGCTTGCTGCCTGTCTCGGCAAAGACCAGGCTGTGGTCATGGAAGCCAAAGCCTTCCCGATGACACCAGCTCCGCAGTCTTTGGTTCACTGCGTGGATCCTCCTCTCCTTCCCCAGCCCATAGCCCGAGACTGGGAGGATCGACGAAAACACCACCTGAGCTCCCAGACCCCTAAGCCCCACTCCCAAATCCCTGTAGCGCCTCATGACCTGGGTGGGGGTGATCTGAGCCGTGTCATTGGTGCCCACGTGAATAAGGAGCATGGGGTAGTGGTCTGTGGGCCGGAGGAGCTGTGGGATCCTCTCTGCAATGTCTCGGATGCGGGCCCCCGGGAAGCAGCAGACTTCCCGGGCTAAGGGGTCGGGGCGGCAGATTGCCCCCTCAGTGCCCCGCAGGATGGAGTCTCCCACAACAAACACCTTTCGCTTTGACTTGCGGGGAGCGGGGCCAGTAGCTGCGGTTGAGCCTGGGCTGCCTGCGGGAGCCGGCAACTGAGCAGGCTCTGCTGGGGCTGCAAGAGGTGTGAACCTGTTGCTACGCTCCGGCGAGGGAGGGGCCTTGGTGCGGCGGGCCTTCGGGCCCTTGACCACCTTGGTCCATGCCCCTGACTGGGCAGAGCGGGAGGTCCCAGGGTCCTCCTTAGTCATGGAGGGAGACGGTGCTCTACCCTGCAGCTCCCGGGGTAGAAGGGCCTGGCAGTAGGAGTCTATCTCCTGCTTACAGTCCCTGATGGCACGCATTCTCTGGACTGTGGCCTGGAGCTCCTCCAGCTGGCGCACCAGAGTCCTCAGTAGGGAGCAGACCCCACAAGGGGAGGTAGCCATGCTCCCAGGCCCCAGAGCCTGAAAAAGGGAGAGGCAGCCCCCGCAGCCAAGAGCCAGGGGCTCCGTCTGCGTGGAGCCCGGAACCAGGGGCTCCGTCTGGGTGGCCGTCTCTGAGGTGCCCGATGGGGGGGCTGCAGAGCCCGAGGGGACCCGAGGGGTGTGGTACGTGCCCATCCGTGTCATGCCTCTGATAGGCTGGCTACGGCTGGGGCTGACTACTCTGGGGGGGTTGCAGGCAGGGTCTCGTGCCCTCCCACGCCCTCCCCTGCGCGAACTCCGCGCTAACTCAAGCGCCTGTTTACGCAGCCTGTTCGTGTGGCTCCGGTCGCGTGGCTCCCTGCGGGGCTGGGCGGGGGCTTGACCCGGCCCGGCACCAGGCAGCGGCCTCCTCCCAGGGAGCGAGGAGTTAACCCCTTCCCACCACGAGCCCGCTTACCTCCGGCTGTGCTGGGGGTCGGCAGGGGGCTCGGCGGCTGCTGAGGGGGTGTCTGGGGGTCGCAGCGGGCTTCACCCGCGCATCTCTCACTGCTCCGGAGCCTAACTGAGCTTTTTTTTTTTTCTTTTCCCTGTTTGGCAGGCTCTTTTAAACTGCGCGCATGCGCAGTGGGCCTGCCATTGGGGAACGCTGGTTTCTCAGGCCAGGGGGGCCCTGCCTGGGATTTGGGGGGCCCTGCCCTACAGGAGGGGGACTGCTGAGTACCCCACTCCTTCTCTTCTCACTCCCTGGGGGGCTGGGCCAAGTAGGGGCCTGGGCGGGGGCTTGATCATTGGTTTCTTACTGAAGGGTTGCTTATGCTACTCCCAGGTATTTTTCTTTTCAAAAGCCAATCTGAGCACTGAAACATTTCTTTTGAAAATTAAAACACAATGAAAGAATTACAGTGAGATCTCAATAAAGCTTACATCTGGGGTCTGATGAAGATTCTTAAGCATTACTATTATACAAATAAAAAATAATACCAACCTGTGGCCTTGTACATGGTAGGTGTCACAATAACAGCGAGCCACCACCCCTCAGTACACCACACCACACCCCCTGACCTGCCTCATGGAGAGCTTCTCCATAGGAGGAAATGATCAGTTTTGCATTCATGCCTACTCAACACTCCTCTTCTGTGCTGACGTGCCTAGGAGGCTGCAAACTAATTTAAATGGTGGTGATTGTGTGATATGGTCTGAATACTGGGCCAGCTCACCACCAACTGACAACTCTCAGTCAATACTGATTAAGCCCAGTTCAAACAGGCAACCCCAAGTGAAAAGTTTTTGGCTTCTGATCCAATTCGTCTTTCAAAGTTACTTCAAAGTTGCCATTTTCTTTTTCTCTTCATTTGAAAACCAGCTTGATTAAGACTGGAAGTTTAACGGAAGAATTCACTATTGATAATAGACACTTAGTGGGGGGGCCACAATGGTTAAATATGCTGTAAAAAGCCTACACAAAAGTGTATACCCTCAATATTATACATGCAAAGACATGCAAGGAATGTCAAAGTAGTCAGTCACTCCTGCTGCAAATACCTGTGTTTAATTCACCTTAAGTTGTAACTTTTCATGAAGCCTCAGGGCTATTGCATGTCCTTTAACAACTGAAAAGTAAGATAAAGCTACTTTTTTGCATAAAGCATTGTGACTATTATAGTAAGTGGGCAACTGAAACTAGTAAGTATTTTAAAGAAAACAAATTCTCATTGGGTTTTCAAGTGAACTTGAATAAAACTGCTTTTCTGTAGGCACATCTATATGAGATGCTTTACTGCACAGTAGACTGATTTGCTGCACAGTAAAGCATCACCTAAATATGTGTGGCAATTAGGGTACAGACTTAATTTACTGTGCTGTTGGATAGTCCCATCAGAAACAAGTGGTATTTGGCAGCTCAGTAAATTGCTGTGCTTAAATGCACATGTAGATGCACATTGAGATTAGTTTGCCCTGGCTCAAATTAAGCCAGAGTATATTCAGTTGCATTAATTGCATGTGTAGATGTGCCCTGTATACCCATGCAGTGCATATAAACTTACCTTTTGTCTCTTCCTCTTTCCCCTCCTCCTTGCCTCCCTTTCCCTCCAAGAACTGGTTATATCTTGAGCATGTAGTAGGTAATAGGAGAGTGAAATGCCTTCCTAACCTAATGGTGAAGATATGGCCTTCCTAACCTAATTGTGAAGATATGGCCTTTTGAACATACATTCAGAATAAGTAAATAAGAAATGTATTTTAGCTTTTGAAGGTAGCAGCCTGGGAGCTGTAGAGCCCTCTTGCAGGTATAGAGTGAGTCTCCAGTTGGCACTGGTGGGTCCAGCCCCTCAAGGTAGTTCACTCCCTGCCAGTTGAGTCTAACATACCTTTTGGGTCTGCTGACAAAAAGCCAATTAGAACCCACATTTTAAATTAGATATGGCAAACAGCTTCTGATACAGCATTCGCATAGCACTCAGGGGTTAAGGTCTTCTGAAGTTCTTTGGCACAGCCTGGTGGGTTTCTTCTATCTCAAAGGCTTTCCAGGCAAAGGAGCTGTGTTTCCAATTAAAATGAACACTTTTGTTCCTTCCTGATTTACAAATCTTCCCTGGAACCAAGTAGTCATCAGGAAGCATCCTTTAAAATGGCCAAATCACCTATAAGAAATAAGTAATGTTTTCCTGGACACTTATGGAACATTAGCAGTTAACACAACATGCAAACAATTTCTTCTTAGAAATTCTGCAGCATAACAGTGTAACATGTCTCCCCTATTGCTCCTCTTCATTAGGCTGGTGTTTCAACCCAGGAGACTTTAGCCTTTCCAGTTCTCAGAGGAAATGTGAGAAATGCCTGAGGGAATACTTAAGTTAAGGGTCAATAATGGGCTCACCCAGACTCGTAGAACACATCATTAAGGAAAGAGAAATGAACATAATGAACTACTCACAATTATTTGCATTTGGAAAAGCCACACCTTCTTGCCATTAACTTCCACCCTCTCCTAAAGTTATTTCAGTAACTGTACCAAGCAGATCACAGCAGTCAGTTCTCCCTTAAGTGGTAAAACAATTTCTATACCCAGAAAAACACATGAATTCACCTCTTGCCACCTTGCTATATTCCTCTTTTTTCCCCTCAGTATTTTCCATAAGAGGAATAGTGACGCTGCAATTCCATACTCGCCGTAGGCCTGGGGCTGGTGAGCTCTGTGAACACCTCCATCCAACCTTCCTAGATCAGCAGTACTAGAATCAAACAAACATTTTTCCTTTAGCTGAAAAGGTCTATATTCCACTGTAATAACCGTAACTCCTTTTTCATTTGCTTTACATGGAGATTTATGTGGGTGGGGCATACCTCTTATGTATTTACTGTGTCCCTGTTTAAAGAGGTTTTCTTGGATGAAGCAAAAATCTGGTGCTTCATCTTTGATGGCTTGTAACACCTTCCTCCAGTTTAATAATACTGTTAAGACCCTGAATATTTATGATGTAAAAAATCTGAGTTTATGCGACTTCACAAGAATAGTAGGCTGCTCTATTGAACTGGTTTCTGTACATTTATAGTTGGCTTTTACCTTCTCTTTATAGCTGTCTAAATTTTGTCAGTATGATAAAGTTCTTCCTGTGCCAAGGGATGTTTTTGGATTCAAAACTTTTTTTCTTTTTACCCCCCCCACCTTCTTCTAACACAGCCACCTTAATTGCCCCCACCTGCTTTCATAAAAACAGCAACTGTAACATGAACCACAAAAGTATTACCAATGCTTTGCTTTCCCAGCCTCTTCCTCCCCACTCTGTGTCCCCAAACATCCCTCCTAAGGTGCCCTTCTCTCCCTCCCCACATCCCTAAAATATAAAGCTTTATGATTAACCCCATGAAACTCACAGCTTCATACATTTTAAGGCTGGAAGGGACCTTAGAAGATCATCGGGTCCAGCCCCCTGCACCAAGCAGGAAAGATAACTGACGGTCAGGTGACCCCAGCAAGGTGACTGTCTAGTCTCTTCTTGAAGATTTCCAGGGTTGGTGATTGCACCATCTCTGGAACTTATTTCACAGTCTGGACTGTGAAGAAGTTTGTCCTAATGTTGAGCCTTAATCGGTCTTCTAGGAGTTTGTAGGTATTATTCGTAGTTTTCCCCTTAGGTGCCCTGGTAAACAGTTGCTCACCAAAGCCTTGATGTACTCCCCTAGTGTAGCAGTAAGCTACAGTAAGTAAGTAGACTGACTTTCTTGTGTGGTTAACCCCTTGGAGGCCCCCTGACTGCCATTTTGGGTGAAATCCTGACATTATGTGGACAAATTGGAGAGAGTCCAGTAGAAGGCAATGGAAATGGTTAGAGGGCTGGGAAGCCTGACATATGAGGAGAGGCTGAAGGAACTGGGCTGATTTAACCTGGAGAAGAAAAGGCTGAGGAGGGGTTTAATAGCAGCCTTCAACTACCTGAAGGGTAGTTTCAACACAGATGGAACTAGACTGTTCTCAGTGGTAGCAGATGGCAAAACAATGGTCTCAAGTTGCAGAAAGGGAAGTTTTGATTAAATATTAGGCAAAACTGACTCGTGAGGAGTAGTAAAGCACTGAAACGGGCTACCCCCGAGAGGCTGTGGAATCTCCATCCTCAGAGGTTTTTAAGACCTGGCTAGACAAAGCCTTGGCTGGGATGATGTAGTTAGGGGTAGTCCTGCTTTGAGCAGAGGGTTGGACTAGATGACCTCTTCTTTAGAGTGGAGTTTAACATACCCTGGAAAACCTGTATTTTCTATGTGCCCAATTTAATTGCAGCGACTTCTCTAATTCTTCTTCTTATTTGCTTATTTTGTTTGAAATAATGCAGTCTTAGAACTATGTCACTAGATCTGTTTGTGTTGGGAGGAGCACAGAGAGATCTGTGTACCCTGTCTAGGGATATTAGTCTGTCTCCAGTCCTAAAAAGATTTGCAGCATTTCTTTTAAGAATTTAATAAGATCCTCTTTCTCCAAGTTCCATATCGGCTTGAAAGATTTTATCCACATTTTTTCCTCACTGTTAATGTCCTCCCTGACCTGGACTGCTCAGACTTGCTACTGGAAGATTGTCAGCTCTCCAGTTCCTCCTGTCTCTTTCCTGCCCCGTCCCCCGACTCGACCTGGCCCTTGGGGCTCACCCCCCGCCTCCAGCCCTTGCGGCTCACCCTGCCTTTCCTCCCGTTCCCCAGCTCGCTTTCGGGGCTCACTTGAACAACTTAAGACACTCAGCAAAAAATGAAAACCAAAACTCAGGAATGTATTAAACATTAACAGGAGATTTGTTTATTTCATCTTTTAAACGCATACTTTTTTTAAATACATGCTAAATGGCAGATTGTCTTTAGAGATGAGATTACGTTCATTTTAATACTAAAACAGAATTAAAACATTAAAACACTAAAACTAACAGAATTAAAATGCTAAAACAGAATTAAAACACAAATATCAACTATTAAAAAACAAGCAGCCCAATTCCCAATTATCTTTTTTTCTTTCCTCTTCAGTTGTACTAATTTGGGAGGGGAATGTAGCTAAAAAAATAGCATTTAGGTTATCATGTTCACTCATGCTTTCTCTGAAGGATCCAGCTGGTAACCATTGAAAAGTACAGTTTAAAAAATACAGTTGTAACTGGGCCCCAATGTATAAGCTAGCAAAATACAATCCACTGGGTCATTTGTACTGAAAATGAACCAACTTTGGAACTATCTAGTTCTTCATGACCTAGAAGCGGTTTCTGATGCTGCTCCCCATGCCACATCTAGCCTGGACTGGCTCGATTTGGACACTAGAATAGTTATAGAAATGAGAAACCAACTTGCACCTCATGTTCATCGTTCTCTTCCCACAGTCTTGTCTACTCATGCAGAAATTCAAGTTCATTGCCATAAATGGCACAACAGTAAGTCCAGGGAAGTGGGTGTGCAAAAGAAAGAAAACTTTACTGACCTAGTCCATTAGAATGAGAGTACATTTGTTTCTGCATCTTATATCTTAAGCAATGTCTAAAAGTGCTCTAAAGAAAGAGATATACCACCCCCCTGGCATCCTTTCTAGACAGCTTATACTCTAAGGCAGGGGTGGGCAATTATTTTAGGCAGAGGGCAGCTTACCCACTTTTGGCAGGCTGTCAAAGGCCACATGGGTAGCCCCGCCCCTTGTCAGGTGCCCCACCCCTTGACAGGAGACCCAGTCCCTGGTCACCATCTTGGGACGAATGTCCCAGGGCAGCATTGGTAGGGCCCAAAGCGGGGCACAGGCTGGCAGGGCTCTGTGGAGCCAGGCTGGGCTGCACCAGCAGGGAGAGCGAGGAGCTGGCCCGGATCCATAGAGCCCCTGCTGGCTGGGACCCTGCGCTCCTGCCACCCTGCTCTGGGCCCCACCAGCACTGGCCCCGTGCTCCCGCTGGCTCCCCGCCCATTCGCTCCCAGTGCCCCCCAGCCCCGCGGTACAGGCGGGGCGCAGTGCACAGCCCCAACCCCACATTTGCTGGCCGGGAAGGAGCTGGTGCTGAGCACGGGAAAAAGTGGCCCCTCATCCATCCTATGGCTGGCACTCCCTGCTGCAGCTGCTCGCAGCCCATGCGGGGCTGTCCAGAGTAGGCACATGCAGCCCCAGGAGGGCTGTGAGCAGCTGTAGCATGGGGCGCCAGGCATGGGGTAGGTCAGGGGCTGGTTTCTCCCCCCACACTCAGATTTTCCCCGGGCTCCTTCCCTGCCCAAGGCCCCCCTCTTTCCCCCCACCCTTACCTGAGGTTCCGGTGTGGGCAGCCACGTACTTCCAGGCCAGAAGCCCCTGCTGGGGCTTCCGGCTGGGGGGTGGGGCTGGGCAGGCCCTGCTGTTGTGGGGGCCCACCAGGCTTCCCCTTAGTCCTACTGCCCTTGGTTCCTGTCATTTTTGTCAGGAACCAAGGGCAGATAAATATTAATTTTCTAAAATGTTTGGGGTCCCACGGGCTGGATAGAATGGCCTCAGGCCATATTTTGCCCACCCCTACTCTAAGGCCTTGAGGCTGATACGGTAAGTTAAAGTTAGGGATGTCCTTCAACTCCAGAAGGAAGAGAGCCTAAATGGAGATAAGAGTAGGGCGACAGTAAGTTCCATTTTTTCTGGGGCAGACCTGTTCTAAGCACCTGTATTGGGAATCCTGTCAGTGATCAAATTAACACTTTTATCCTGGTCATTTCATCCAAGAGAAGTGGTGGCACTCTTTAGTTACTGACTGTGGTAGGGTTGCCTGTCTTCTGATATTGCAGCACTCCACATTCCCTTACCCACCCTTGCTCTCTGGTGTGCTCAGCTGAGACTAGAGCTTGGAGATGCTGAGCATGCTGAAGAGCAGAGACTGGCCTGTCCTGAGACTTGGTAATATGGTCCCTTTGGATTAGGCATAACTGAGGAAGATGACAATGGAAGGCAGAGTTATAAGAGTGGGAAGGAAAGAGAAAGATTGTGAATAACTGACCATGCCTTCCCTTACCAGTCCAATACTAGGAACATACTATTATTTCTGTTTATTAAAATGTTTTTAAATTCTTTATTCCTAGTTTTAAATTGTAGGTTGTACATGTGTCACTTTGTTTTGAAGAAAGTAAGGTAAAAACTATAGCTCTTGTATTTTGTATTTGAGGCCTATATAAACCTCTGTTTAAAAAGCATGAGGAAATAAACCTTTAGAAGCCTTACAACTACTCCTAGACTCTGGAGCAGCTGTAAATGCTGTGCGTGCTGCACTGCTGCCTGCAAATCTAACACATTTGTTTTTCAAAGAACTCCCCCACTCCAAGGCCAAGCAGTTGCTTGCAAGAAACTCTGACCGCCAAGAAGCAGAGTCTTCAGGAGCCAGAGAATGAGTGGCTATTGATATGCAAGAAGGCTCAAAAAAACAGCTGAGGCATCTCCAAGAAGATGGCCGTATAGAGAATGTGGCCAACAAATATTATCAGTATTGAAAATTACATGCCCCAATTGCCCTCCGAATTAGTACCCACTCTCTGCCACTTAGTGGCACAGGATCCTGGGTAAGATGAACTTGTTGGCTGACCCAGTAAATGGCATTTTTTTATATTGACTCTGCAAAAGGACCTACCACCACCAAGACCGTGGGAAAAAGCAGTAACTTGGAATTACAGAGAGCTCTGGCACTGACCTAAGCCCCTATCCATGAAAACACTCTGGATAGTATCTAGGATAGAGCTTAGGAATGCGGAGAGAAATCTGATGCACAAGTTATCTTTAAAGATTTAGCATTGCTGTAACCAGGTGTAGAGCTATTAGTGTTATTCAAAGTAGCTTAGCATCTCCTTCTGCAATACTACTATGTGTTATCTGTTGTTTATATGTGCTGTACCCAACATTGTGGGACCAGAAATGATAGGAAACTGGGTCAGGACAAGAACCTTTTGTGCACTTGCTTCATTTGAAAATAATGAACACCTTCACCTGGGAAATACTATACTAAAAGAAAGGCTGTTATGCAACTGGAAAGGTATCGTGAGGGCTAGGGACAGATATTATACATAAATAATTGCAAGTGATGAGAAACTGGTTCAAATCTGTAACACAACAGAAGTTCAGTGCACATAAACTGCTTTCAAAATGGCCCAAACCAGTTTAAAATAGACCTGGATGGATGTGGTATCAGATCTAACGGATTTAGGTTAAATCAGTTTATTGAACTTCTGTCCCACATCCCCTCCAGTTTCAAGTTAACTCACAGTTCCTCAGCAACCCAGGATGCTGCAAACCCCTGCTCTTGTAGGGTGGACAGGTTAGGCTTGGCTTAAACTGCCTGCTACAGCCAAGAAGGGAGGCATGCTCTAGTGCCCCCCAGCTTCTGGCCTGGGCCACTGAGGGCATGTGGCTGCATTTCCAGAATCAAAAGTGAATGCCTTTTAACTTGTTTATTGGTTCAATCTATGCAGTTGAGACTAACCTGCAAAGATTAAATCAATTCAGCCTTGGGCTTTTTGATTGTCTGTACTTAGCCAAAGAGACTGTACAAGAGGGTAAAGGAGAGAATTAAGGACCACCATTATTTCTCACTGATCTAAACGCCAGTGCCACAACAATGCAGGAAGTCCACAATTGCTGCAGTAACTAATATTGGGGGCGGGGGGGAGCGCATTCTCCATCAAATTGGATATTTCTCATTTTAGTAATTGCAGTATGCTGCAGAAATGAGTAATTAATCATGTGCTACTCCATAGGGATTACAGCAGATTCTTGAAGTGATGCACGGTAGACAGGAAAACCCTATATGGGTTTCAGAAGTTGAATCACTCATTAATATAGCACTATGGCGTTTTTAAGCCATGTTAGGCCCCTGGAGAACATCTGGGCAGCTACAGAAGAAAGAGGAGAATAGGACAGTGAGATATGAGTTTTGTGGTTTTGGAATATAGGAATTGCTAAACTGAATCAGACCTAATGTCCATCTAGTCCAGTCCTCAACCTCCAACCATGGCCAATGCTTCAGAGGAAGGTGCAAAAATCCTCCAAGAGGAGTGTTTCTTTACCAACTGGCAAGAACACTATGAGGCAAAAATCATCTCTGATGAAATGGGGGGGGCGGGGAGGGAGAATAATATTACAGAGAGAGAAGTCTTAAGGAACCTGTGTCAAATATTTGTAATAGGCTGGGGAAGTCTTGGAGGCTGCATTTATTTAAGCAAGTCTACTAAGGTTTATCATACTCTAAATGTTTTATTTGCTGTCTTTGGACCATAGTTGCTTATTTGTCTCTAAGCTAAATACTAAATTGTTATTAGAAAAGTTGGATTTTAAAAAGTGGATATCATAGCAAGAAAAATAACCTCACAGTGTTTATGCCCTGTAACTTAGAACAGTCTGGACTTTCTCTCTTTGTAGAATAAAAGCATCTATTTTAAACTGGTAGAACAAAAGAACAATTAATTCTGAGTTTGTGACATGCCTCCATTTCAAAGAACACACACTTTTCCTCTTACCCCACAATGAGCAGAAGCAAAATTAGGACTCTCTCTCAACTCTGCAAATGTGGTTATAGCCTGAAAAATGTCAATGTAAAAAGGGTTATTGAACCATTGAGCAGTCTTCATGGATCTCCAGGATTCTATATCAAATCTACTCAGAGTTCGTTTTGATCAGCAACCCTACATCTCAGATGCCCTGGCATCTCAAAGACTGTCACACAATTTACTGCACGTATGACTTTCTGTAAACTAAATTGTACTTTTGGTCACACTTGGGCAGTTCCGTTGGTTTCAAAATCTGCTCTTGGTTACATCTGAGTGATCCTCTTGCCTGCAGATGACCCTCATGACAACTGTGTGACTCCAGAGCTCAAATGAGCTGCACAGGTGTCATTGTGGAAAGAACCTGGCCTTTAAACTGGAATCTTATTAAACGAATTAAATGGATACTTACTCTGCCATTGGTTTGGACCTGCAGAGCTCCCTAGAGTCAACGCTCAGCTTTGTCACTAAAGAGAGCTGACACTAATTACAAAGAAGAGACTAGGGGAATTAAGTGCCAGTTTTACAGCCTCCGTCCAGCCATGAAAAATTCTTGAGGAATCATTGCTACCTTAGGAGACTAACACTCGCTGTATTATGTATGGATTTTCCATGGTGCTAAGAGTTTTCACATGCCCATACATCCATTACAACTGTGTTGACTTGTAAGTCTGAATGTAGGGTTTCAGTGCTGTGAAGGAACTTGAGCTACCTCTCCACCACAGGGCAAATTCTACTGCCTTGGGTGAATTTCCCTAAACAGTAAATCATGAAATGTGGATTATAACACTCAGTTACTTAATGGGCATAGGTTAGTCATAATCTGGCTTGGGCAAAACATATTTATACAAGTGAAACCAGACTTTATACCAGTGTAACCAGAGCACAGAGATAGCAGAGACCTCTGCACTGATGCAAGTGCCTTGAATCCAGACTAAAGTTATCCCACGAAAAATATGCATTAAAAATACGATACAAGTTACATTAGTACAGGCATCAGCTGTTTCTGCAATTTACAGTGGTGTACAATGCCAATGCAGATAATTCCAGTGTAAATGTGTTCTGTGTTCAGGCCCTAAAAAGTAACATCAATCAACTTGGAAACAGAGACTATAAAATTCTCTTTTCATGAATGCGTGATTAGGTCAGGACAGGATTTTGATTGCACCCACCAAATATAATAAGGTGATGATACCAACAAAGAATCATAGATAGATGGTTGATGTTTTAAAGTGAGATCTTGGCTACTGTTCTATGCCCTATCAGTCCATCAAGGACCCAATTTACATTGGATGAAAATCCAGTGGAGTTTCAAAAGTATTAAATTGGACCCCAGATGTATTGTGCAGGTAGCACAGTTGTTGTCTGTGAAAGAGGGTGCTGACTGCACCTCCTCATTAATTCACTCTATTTATGTTAGACGTTTTATGAAGAAGTAACAAAAGCAGCCTCAAAAGAAGCCACATTCCACCCGCCCAGCCAGATTGGGAAAGTGCCCTGACAGCAATGGCAGATGTTACCTTGCTAGAAAAAGGGATGAGCTTGGCCCTTTTATTGATGCCTGGGAGCTCAAGTCAGCAAAACTAAAGTTAACCCCCAAACTCCTGGTGAAGCTCAAGTTTCAAGTTCCTCCATTAAACAGCAATACCAACAGATGAAGAGCTATGTCAAAGCCTACCATTTGCGTGTACAAATAAGTAAATACAAGTTTTCAGCTGTTTAGGCTGCTTTAATATGTATTTTTTTCATTCATTTGGACATATATTTTCACTGTTTCCCTCTCAGTAAATGCTTACACCCCTTTTTAGAAGGAAAATAAGAACAATTATGGTTTGCATGGAGAAAGAAAAAAACAATAAAGTTAGACAACGTAAGTTTTTCCAAATCAAACTAAAGTGTTTCTGAACATTGGGCAAATATGGGCAGCTTATGTACAGGAAGCAGCTAAGTCTGACACAGTTGTATGTTACTGAAATTACAGAGGTAACAAAACATTATATTAGCCCTGAGTTCTGGACCTCTAGATGAGGCCTGTGTGAAGCAACCAGTATTTGATTCGGATTCAGCCAGTTCAGAGGACAGGGATTCGATTTAGTGATTCGGCTCACTGTCCCGAATGGATTTGGTCGAATCGGTTTTGAAATATTTGGCACTGATTCGGTGCGATTCAGCCATAGACTGTAATGAGGAATCACTAAAATACCCATAACTTTGTCATTTTTTTGCAGAATTGGATGAAAACAGCAGGGATGGTAGCCACTTCTGAAGGCATGAAGCCTGCCAATTTTCAAGGAGATAGATGCAGGGGTTTCAGTGAAAGTGCACCTCAAACTGTTGAAAACAAAACTCGTGTCACTTGTGTTGTAAGGCAGAGTAGAGTGAAAGTAGCGGGGATGGCATGAAGCCTGCCAAGTGAGCAGGAGCTTTTATGAAAGTGTACCTCAAACTGTTGAAAGCAAAACTCTTATCACTTGTGTGTGTTAACTGGGTTTCTGGTTGTAGCTGTATTGGTCGAAGGAGCAAACAGGCAAGGTTCTTTGAGTAAATACAATATCTTTTATTAGACCAACTGAATAGTTGGAGAAATATATCTTGCCAAGGTTTTGGGTTTAAAAACTCTTCATCAGGCTGAGAAAGCATCTGTAGTTGGTGTGTGTGCTCTTCCTGGATGAAATGAATAGTAAAGAAGCCAGAGGCTGGACTGCAAGCAAGAAGGCCAGTCAGTGAAAATCTAAATTGAGGCATTGGGGGTGAGAGACAGGCAGGTGGGGAGGGAAGGGGGATGCAGCAGGTAAAAGTGCAGAGGTACCTGGGGAGTCATGTGTCAGGCAGGTTATAGTGTGTCACAAATCCAACGTCTATACTGAGTCCGTGAGTTTTTGTATCGTGTATCATCGGAGGTCGATGATTTGAAGTTCATAGGCTCATCTGTGAAAAGTGTATTGTAAATTCAAACGAGCACTGAACCTCGCTAACTTCATCACCAGAAGCAAACTTCCTACAGCCCAAAATACACTGAATGGATCCAGACCATTACATGACAAGAAATGCAAAACCTGCCAACATATCTCCAGTACCCCCCACAATTACTACACCCTACAACAGAACCATCACCATTCCAGTTTTAGGTCATGCCCAGGACCTAGGGCTGCCTTCTTCCCTATAGCCCCAGTCCACACCTCCAAGTTTGTCCTGGCATTAAATGGTTGTGAAAGCAACTAACACAAAGAAATGGGTGTGGGGTAAGGAGAGTGGCACTCACTCCATCTGCAGGTGGAGCTTGGGGAACCCCAGCAGTGGGAGGTTCACCTTCAGGAACACCAGCTGGTCCTCCAAACCAGGATCCAAGGAGGTGCAGTGAGGTGTCACTACATCACCAGTAATGCTGAACACCCGCCTGCTTGGCACACTGGTCCATGGACAGGAAAGGTGTTCCCAGGCAACTGTGGCCATATCCTGCCACATCTGGCTGTGGGTTGCCCAACAGGTGAAGGGGTCGCATTGCAGCATCTCCAGGTCCTCGACAAAATAGGTAGTCACAAAGGCCTCCACGCTATCTGCCAGATGGTGGGGTCTGGCACCTCTGGCAGAGAAAGGCTTCACACAGGGCCTTATATGGTGTTTCTGTGTCACTCGCCCAGAACACTGTGATTGGGAGGGAACTCAGGGAAAGGTCACAGTCATGGTCACTGGCCACTACAGATGTCAATATCAGAGCAGTCTTTACCCTGCTCCTCTGTTTCTGTCTCCCCACAAAACTGCCTTCTGAATCACCAAATCTTTTCTGAATTAATTCAGATGCTTCAAATTGATTCAGAGCTTTTAATGGGTCTCCCAGTTTGATGATTCAGCTGCTGAATCGGGCCGAATCTTCTCCGAATCAAATCAGCAACTGAAGCTTTGCGCACCCCTACTCTAGATCTTGCATACTGTGGTAGTTAAATGGATACTTACTAGGGCTGTGTGAAGCCTCAGTTGCTGATTCAATTTGGTGGAGACGTGGCCTGATTTGATGGCTGAATCTCTGCATCCAAATAGAATCAGAACCAGAACCTTTAATCTCTCCGAATCAAATCAGAACCCTCTGAATCGATTCCGGGAGATTCGGAGATTTGTAAGAATATAGTACAACTGTAGATTTGTAAGAATATAGTACAACTGTAATTTGGACAAGGTTTTATATATCCAAAAGACTTTTCCATGTTAGTAAACTCTGGGGCACAGGAGCCATTTTTCAAGTTTCAGATTATTAAAATGGCACAACTGCAAAATAAATTTTTGCATGTCACTATCTCAGTAACTATGAAAGATATATAGGCTGGTCTCTGACAGCTGCCATAGTATTGAGGTGTTATAAATTAATTTCTCTGATAATGAATAAAATAAAATCCTTTGATAATGGTAAGAACAAAATAAAAATTCAGAATGGTTTGAATGCAGGACAAATCAGGTGTCTTAGCCTTATTTCTTAAATGTATTTTGTTTGTCCATTGAAAGATCATTTTCCATGTATACAAATGCACAGTGAATTTTCCTAATCTTACTGGTTTAGACCATCAAGATGTCAGATTCTATTTCATTATTAATCTTCCTTTTTCAAAAATAAATTTAAGACTAATTTTAAGGACTTTTCTTTCTAACTAGATTATAAGAATATATTTATATTACATTGGAGCTACCTAGATGAGACATTCCTTTATGGTCACTTGGAAAAAAATGTAAACTTGAACGCGGAGATTATTCATAGTGGTACAAACAAGAGAACACTTTATAAACATCTTCATTCAAAACCATAATGCATGAGTGGGGATTGCACTCTGCCCTAAGTAGCTCTTACAGAGCTTCTACTTCTATGGAATACCAGAGGATATATCAGCTTAGCTGGCAAACAAGTTGCTGTGACTTACATAACCAAGGATTCTATCTTAACTTAACTGAAGGAAGACGACGTAATTATTGGATATACTGACTTTCCAGATACACCGAGGAAAGAATGGTTGGACAAATCCAAAGCAATGCATGGATCAGTGCAAAAACTAGACTTAAGATGGCAAATAATGTTGTTATTGTTATTATTATTTACTTAGACCAAGATGAAAAACAATAGATTTGATTTGGGATAGTAACATACTTCGGCGTTTTAAAATTCTGTTTTTCACAACTATCACTTTTCTCAGTGGTTTTCCAGTGATGTTCTGTGCAGAACTAGTCATCTATGGAGCCCTTCTGTGTCCTACAAAGTACAAAACTGAAAGGCTCACCAAGCAGATTTGAGATTAGGGCTTTATTGAGGCCCAAGGAAGTACTGCATGACAGCATCTAAGAATGACAAGAGTTAGAGAAACTCTTTCTACAGCTTTTATCAAGCCAAAGACACTTCTCTAAAAGAGTTATTATGTAATGGCTCCCTCTATAAATGTCTGAATCCCCAACCCTGTTCTTCCTTGCCAGGTAAGGCTCAGACAATGTTTTATCCAAAGTGCAGAAACATGCTAAAGTACTTGTCTTAAGAGAGCTTTAATAAGATTTAAAACCATTGCTTCCATCTGTACAGACAGAAACCCTGGTATATCATATGATAAGGGGCATGTTATAAACACAATCTGTGACACAGTAAAAAATTGGTGTAGGTGGATTTTTAATTACTCACCCACCTCATCTTCTACCCCAGCTCCTTTAAATATCAATGTAATTTAATTACCTGCTGTAAAAAAATATTATCATAATCTGAATATTAACTATTTATAAAGTAACCCTACTTCTTTGGAAGAAAAGTAGACAATATTATTTAGGTAGGTCTATTGACAATACAATGAAAATGGACAAATGAAAAAACACCGGGAGTTATTTAAGTGGCTAAATGTATGCCAGCTATATTTAGTAACTGAAAAAATAGAAACTGGGCATTTAAATATAACCATGTTGCTCTAGTTAGGTCCTGCATACAATACGAAGAGACTCGCACCCACAACAGAACTGCTTTTCAGGTTAAGATAAAGTTCCATTCATATCAAAAATGAAAGTTATATTTTTAACTGTCAGAATATATAAGAAATCAAGTGACAGATAAAAGACAGCAATACAGATCTAAGTAGGTCATCTTCCACTTCATTTACTTGGCTTTCAAACTGTTTCATCATCACTCATGTCCCAGATCTGTAATGAGAAAGCAAACAAAATTTCACGTGGTTGAACTTGAATATGCTTTTAATATAGCTTGTGTAATCACTAATCTAATTGAAAAGGGAGGAATCTATTTAGCTGGTGGTCTATCCTGTACAACAGTGGTTCCCAAACTGTGGTCTGCCAGGACATGGTAAGTCTATATAGATGGGCTGTGAATCATACCAGACCTTTGTAGTCTTTTTCAGTTAAATGTGGTCTGCCAGTCCACAAAGGTTGTGAACACTGCGTGAGAGCTGCTGGGGAACTAACAATTCAATGGACTTCGGCAGTTGGTGGGTTAGTGAGTCATTTACAGACCAACTGGTGTACGTGAAAGCAAATCTTGATATTTTTAAATATCCCTCTAGTGTTTTAGATTGATACATTTCAGTGCATGTTTCAGGAATTTTCTGCTATGGCTATTTGCTAGTCATTGTATGGTATGAATTAGAGCATGGCTGCCCAACTGGCAGTGTATTGGCTGCATGTGATATGAGTGGTTAACATGTGGCCCATGGCCTTTGCAACCACCTCTTCCACTATTGTGCAATGGAGGAGGGGTAAAGCAAAGGGAAAGGAGCATGTGGCATGGGTTATGTGCTGCCAGCACTACCCAGAGGGGCAGAGGGCCAAGTACCACTCATGCAGCCTAGGGGTCTTCATGCCACTTGTATAGTCCACACATTATAGAGGAATCCCAGGGGGCTGCCCTCTGCAGCATGTGGCCTGCACAATCTGCAGCCTGGGGGGTGCATGTTGGGGCCATGCGTGGTCCCTTGCCCTGCCAGAGTTGAACAGCTCTGAACCACAGCATACTACTGACACTCCTTATAATCTTTTTTCCTTGTTATGAGGAAATACATAATTAGGAATAGTAGATAATGCACTTTTAGTAGAAACTATGAATTTGTGAACAACATTATGAAAAAGCAGTGGTTCTTCAAACATCTGAGGATAATCAGTAGCATGATTCAACCAATTGCAGCAAACAACACAAGACAAAAATATATACAAATTTGTTTCTTCATCAGTGTTTTAACAGTTTTACAAGCCAGCCAGTAATTGGCATAAAAAACATATATTATTTTGTGTAGTAAGATGCAATTGTACATTTACTTTGGTTCTAGGCCAAGATCATTAGACGTATCCTGGAAACCCAGTCTGGAAAACAAAGTTAATGTTTTCACAGGATCCCCAAGGAATCTGAAGTCCTAGGAGCCATACCAATTTAAAGCTAGGTCCATATAGTATTTCAGTTGTCAGAACAAAGAATGCAATACTTTACATAAAACGCAAAAGTCTGTAAGCGCACCTGTTTGCATACACAAACTGTATGCATCCTCCAGCTGCAGGCTGCATACATGACTGTGCTTCTATGCAAATCTAGCTGACTTAATCACATTTGTGGTGATTCTGTGAAGAACTGCTCAGGCTTGATACATGCAAGTGCTCTTTGTGTTTTTTCCAAAACAGTTCAGCATCAACCAATGGCATAAATGAAAGGAAAAACCCACAATAGAACATGCAGAAACAGTAGAAGTGCAATAAGTCTGGGTGAAGGTTTAAAGACTTTTACTTCAAATACTTCTGTTTGATCAATTCTACTTATCAAATTGGTCTGCTCCCTTTAACTGGCATCCTTACTGAAAGTTGCAAATAGCCATGTGGAAAAGCAAGTTAATTTGCAAAAAAAGGAGAAGGTAGTTAAATCATGTTAGCTTCATGTCAGACAGAACATTAAATAACATTAAATTATACCCAAATAAAAATATTTTCTTCCCAAACTTTGCTTTTGAAGTTCAAACATGATGACTTCTAGATTTTCCCCCTCAAAAATTTAAAGTGAAGATGTAGATATTTTTTGACCAATAGCCATTTGCGATGTGTGGTTCATACTCATTCCATTCAGTGCGGAGAACTTATGCCAGTAGGTTACTTTAGGAATCATGCCTTGGAGTTAGGCCTTTAAGGAAGAAAGCAACATTAAACTTCAGATGGTCTGTGGCAACCTGGGGTACCAAGGGTGACATTGTGTAGCTGGAGGCTGCCACACAACGTTAGCACTAGTAGGTGTGCAAATATGATTCACAAGATAAACCCATATGTTTTAGATAGGAATTAATAGGGTTAAAAATGTTGTGACCTAGTGTGGTCAAAGTTCTTTGTCACAGAAGAAATGCTCTATTATTTTTCCGTAGTGAAAAAGAGTGCAAACGAAGAGCTGGCATTTCCTGAGGGATGATTCAAGTCTAAAAATGTCGATAACCACTGGGCTAGAATGACAGGATTGCTTTCACTGTTAAGCCAGCTAGAAATTAATTCAAAACTTGGAGAGTTCCTTGCTTGTCTCAACTAAATGCCTATGGTAAATTACCATGCCAAGTCCCCCTGACTGTAAGAACACAATTAATGTATCCTTGGCCAACTAGTGGCAAGGGGCAGGGCCAACAAAAGCTACCTCCCTCCCTTCCTGGCTGGCTTGGAATCCCGCTCCTCCTGGCTGTGCACTGTCCTACCGCTAGGCACAGCCAATACAATTGCAAGGACAAATGATCGGCATGTATTTACATCAATGAACTAAAAAACAGGACTTTTTGTAGGCCATTCCTCATTCAGAAACAGATAGGGGACAAAAACAGGCCAGTCCAGTATAAACAGGACCAACAGCCACCATACCCATAGGTTAGGCCATCACAGCAGCTCAGCCTATAAAGCATGAGCATCACCTGGGCTAAGTACAGACAGTCAAAAATCCCAGGGCTGAATCAATTCAGTCTTTGTAGATTAGTCTAAGCTGCAGACATTGAATCAGCAAGCAAGCAAACAGACATTCACTTTTGACTCAGGAAATGCAAGCACGTGTCTGCAGTGGCTCAAGCCAGAAGTTAGGGGATACTAGAGCACACCTTGCAGCCTGCCAGCTCCAAGGCTTTTCCCCTTTCCCTGCTAGAGTGGAGGGAGTGTGGCCAAGTCTCAGCCCAGAGCTACCTGGAGGGTCTGTGGGGGGAAGGGTGCAGTGCCTGCCAGGCTAAAGAGGGGGTGGGTGGGGAAAAAGGCAGTGGCACTGAATTCATAAAAGCCTGAACAAGAATAGTCCTCTCTCAGAAGGGAGCATGCATTGAACAGAAAGGCACAACCCTGCAGAATCTTGCTGGCTGTGATCAGGAACTACAAATCTCAGAGGCACCTGGAAGCAGGAAGAAAAAGTGATGAACAACCCTGCAGAATCCTGCTGATGTGGGTCTGGACTGCACATCTGAGAGACCTCAGGGCAGCAGGAAGAGGAAGTGAACACACAGCCTATGCTAGGATGCTGGGGGACTCTTGATTCAACTTGAACCAGGAAGGGGTCTGGGACAGATGTTTCATAAACTGGTTTGATGCAAATCAGTTAAGTCTGATACTACATTCAACCTGGTTTATCTTAAACCAGTTTCAGCCATTTTGAAACTGGGTTTATGTGCACTGAGCTTCTGTTCTGTAACAGGTTTAAACCAATTCCTGAAGACCTAAATCAGTTTATGTGTAACTTCTGTCCCTAGCCCTGGTGATAGATGAAGCTCTAGAAATACTTACTGAGAATCAGACCCTGGTTATTGCCATATTAGCATTAGATCAGCAACAAAATTATTCTTTTCCTTTTACAACCCAACCAGGGGAAAAATACATACCAAAAGTTCAAATGTTAGCATTTATTTAGATTTTATATTCTGCAGGCAGAGGTGCTGTATGTACAGTGCCATTCACAATGGTGCCCTGTTCATGCTTGCCCTCTAAGCACTACAGTCTTACAAACAACACTGAAAGCAACACCAGCTTCATCAAGACCAGAAATGGGAATTACAAATTAACTGTCTGGAACACAAACGCCTTTCCCCCTCCTTACCCTATACCAGCTACATGTGGAATCCCACAGCTCTGTGAAATGCTGCAAGCTAAGCCAAGAAGACTCTAAATGGTATTCTCAATTCCTAAAGTGGTTTCAAAATGGTGGTGTAAATCCTCATGGAAAATACTGAAGTAACAGCTTGTTTACAAAAAGAAAAAAGTGTTTTTGTCCTCCCCTCGATGAGAGGCTTGGGACTTGCCAAGGCAAATACAAGTATCCAACTTGCCAGTCAGGGTCAAGGATATGGAAAACAAATATGAAAAAGTTATCTTTAAATAGAATCTATGGCCTGATCAAAACGGACAAAAGGCAAGAAACTCAAAGCGCAGGCTAATATCCCATCCTTTGTAAGACCCACTTGGGGGCTTTTTTCTTTTGTTTTTAAAGACAGATTTTAGCCCTCTCTTTCTCTCCTGCCTGTTAAAGAAAAAAAATAAATGCACTGAAAGGCTGTGCAGTAGGATGACTTGAGGGCAGGCAGCCTGCAATTTTGTTTCCAATAAACATAGTGACAGCTGCCAAACCAACAGCTCTAAAAGTCATCTTTATCCACAGAATAGATGTTAGACTGGCAGAAGGTTTCAAGGGGAGTTCCATGGGGATCTGTTCTAGGTACAGTGTGGTTTACAGATTAATTAATGACCTAGATGCAAACAACAAAAAGGCTGAGTGGAGTTGATCCACTAGAATCCACTGGCAAGATGAAAATTCAGAGAGGTCTTGATAAATTGGAGAACTGGATTAGAGACCACAAAGTAAAATTTAACAAGTACAAATGCAAGATGGTATAGGCATGGGGGGTTGTGGGGTGGGGAACAGATGAACAAATACAGTATGGATAAGACTATTAGGGAGGATTTGGGGGTTATGATAGAACCCAAGCTTAATATACTTGCACTAGGACCAGACTGAGACCTCTGACTCACTTCACACAGGCCACTGGACAGGTGTCAACTGGTAATAACTTCTAATCACTCACAGCTGAAGATGAATTTCATTTTGTAATTTGGAAGTGAAAGCCTCACTGTGGCATTATATTTCTAGTTGCCTTGCTCAGTCGTCTTTCTTTTTCTTTTCTTATTTCCTAGCTCTTGGCATCAATTTTTCTAAACAGCATTTTATCTCAAATATCCCACAAACAGTTCAGTATCCAAGTTGTAGCTGTATTGGTTTAGAGGAAAAAGCAATCAGGACTTATAGTAGAGATACTATTTTTTATTAGACTAACAAGATTTTTGCAAAAAAAATCTTTAATTAACTTAAGTTTTCTCAGGCACTGGAGAAAAGATTGTAAAAGTTATCCTGGGTAGAAATGGAAGTTAATATTTCATAGGAATTCACAGAGTTAATAGATGTAAAACTCCTTTGGGTTTTGACATATGGAAGATATCAAATTTTAGCCAATTTCTGAAACGAAATCTTCATATTTTCCCAAGCAGGAAGCAACTGTGACCACCTGAAACCTGAGACACTGCTCCTGCTTTTGTTTCAAGGGAACTTGTATCGTCACAGAACCTCACAAGAGGTAAGAGACTCCATACCAGCTATGAACCGACTGCCCAGAGGAGTTTTCCATCTATTAACTCCCTGGTAAAATCCTATGAAATATGAACTTTCATTTCTACCCAGGAGAACTTTTACAATCTTTTCTGCAATTCCTGATGAAGGGTGTTTGTGCCCAAAAGCTTGGAATTAATTTTTTTTTTTTATAAAAGGCTTGTCGGTTTAATAAAAGATATCATCTCTACTATGAGTCCTGACTGCAAACAGTTCTAAACTCCATGTATTTTATTTTAAACAAAACAAAACTTTTTAGCAAAGAATGGAAGTTTTAAGGTATTTACTCAGTTAAAAGACATGCAATGCACACAACACTCATACACCTATAGTTGTTTGGGTTCTTTAACTAAACTGTAGTTGAAATGATCTGTTTTGGAAACTTGTAAAAAAAAAGTCTGTAACGGTGCTAAATCTACAACTTCCTAGACGCAAGAATATTGAGTTTCCTATCTCATCCTGGTAAACTGGCATGCCAACTGGTAATCCTGGCATATTTTAATGACTGAAACAGAGACAGTCTATAAGATCTACCACAATACATGTAATAAACATAGGCAACTTATTTTATTTTGCTTTGCGTGATACAGGGCGGGGGAGAAAATAAGAGCACTGTGTTTTGTTTCTATTGGCAAGTGGATGCTTTAAGGCAGTGGTTCTCAACCTTTTTTTAGGCTCAAGCACACAACATTGCACTCAAGGCACCGGGTCCTTTATGTCCCTTCTTTACTCGTATCCTTATCTTTTTCTAGTCACATGCTAACTTTTGGAAGTTTCCTCTTAACTGGTCTAAATACCTCCAAGTACTTCCCTCAAAATGGCTCTATGTCCCTAGTCTTCTTGCAGATGAAGTGTTAACTCATCAGCTGCCAACGCATCACTTCAGTTAGGTACTTAGTCTATGCCAAATCATAAAAGGAACAAGTAGCCTGTCATTTTACTAGTCTAAAGGTCTGCTAAATAGTTGGTGACATACAAGGAATAACAATCAATAGTATTTCCCACAGCTCCTTTCAATCTGCTTTTAGGCTGCCAGCGTGTATTCAGCTATTTCAGCATTACAATAGTTTCATGGGGTTACTATACCAAATAGTAAATAAACCCATAACATCTCTTGTAGCAACAGGAAAGAATGAAGAAACCAAGCAAGCAGACAAAAATTAGTACAAAAACAAAAAACAAACTAAAACTCTAAAGACATATTCTCTAGAGGTATTTTGCTGCTGAAAAGGTCATTTTTGAGGCCACAGTGTTTATTTCGTGGGAGTGATGTTTTCTAAACAAGACAATATCAGGAGTGACATCTGTTCTGCTCTCTCTTAAAACCTGGAGACACATAAAACCCAAGCAGATTTGAAGATCTACTTTCCAGAGGACTTTAAACATAACATCCCTAATACAACCACATAATAAATCAGGATATGGCTTTCAAATGAATAAAATAATTCATTTTGAAGTAAAAGAAATTTTACTGCTATACAAAGTTCTCATATAAAACCTCCAAACACCCAAACAGAAGAGAGGCTAGATAATTAGAAAACCAAAAAGGAGAAACCTAGGAGAATGGGTCTTTGTTGCAGGGCACTAAGGTGTCTGCTACTTTAAGGGCAGAAACTGCCTAGAGAGAAGGCCCTAGGAGCCAGGCAGAAACTCCACAGGTGCAGGTTACTATGGCAGCAGGTTAATGAGGGAATTAGCCTGCAGCTGCACCTGGTCAGCTGACCGGTAGAAGGCAGGGCCCTGGGCACATATAAGCCCCAGGGCTGGGACTGAAGGCAGTTATAGCCCTGACAGCTGCTAGGGGGAGTGGAGTTCATGCAGAAAAACTCCACAGAGATACCTGGGTGCCTGTGCTGCTGCTGGTGAGACTGAAGTATCTAGGGTTATGGTTGCTTTTATGTTATAGTCCAGGGGCTCATATTTATGTTGCTGCTTTTAATCCGGTGGACCGGATTGAGAGTACTGGGGAGGAGGCAGCCTCATCAGGGCACGCTACTGTGCAGAGCCCCAGTGCCAGAGGAAGCAGCGACGGGGCGTGAGGAGACCTCAGCGCCAGAGGATGCTGTTACTGAGGCTAAGGGTCCAGTGATGACAAGAGGCTTAGAGGTCTCATCACTAAAGACAATGTCTACCTACAGTCTGTGAAGCATGGGGCATGGTAAAGGGGTGGTTTTGGAGCTACACATCTAGCCCATAAGGCTTGGGGTGTCCTGCAAGGCACTTACTTAGAGCAGGACCCAGCAAGAGGTCTAAGAACCAACACTGTTTAGTGGGGTCCACCAGGACTGTGACTGCCTAACACCGTGAGGACAGCATCCCAATCTTCTATCTATTATCTTACCCATCAAGGCATTGTAAGTGAGAATAGAAGGTGCCCGTACAGTGAAGCTGGCAAGATCACAGGGCCCTAGGAGCACCACAGCCATCCCTAGGGACCCCACCCCATGACAGTCTTCAACTCAAGTTCTATACTTTGAGAGGTATCACTTCATGTAATCACTTCTAACAAAACTTAAGATATTTAAGGTTATATATTCCAGTCATGGATTTTTACAGTGCATATAGTGGGTCCATGTTTAGATAAGAAAACATGAAAACCTATGTATTGTACATTACATGTAATACCACCAAGATGACATATTGGCCCTACTGGCCATGTCCATACATGTGGCATCTGCAGTTCGTGGCACCATAAATAGCATATATTGCACATTAAACTATGTGCAACACTGCTAATTTGCAGCATGGGGGCAAAATATCCCAGTAGCAACCCCCTCCTCCCCTGGAATAAAAAGTGCAAAGCATGTGAAAATAGTGTGTGCTGGGACAAACCTGGAGATGGGGGAGCAGGCAGCCCTGGGCTGAGTACTCTGTTTCCGTGTGCCTCAGTGCAGAGGCTTCACTTGGTTGGAGCACAAGTTGCTCCCCATCTGGCTGCTATGCCCCAGTCAGCACCCTGTACAGCACATGGAGCCTGGTTGAAGCAGCACACCAGAAGCCGGGAGGAGCTGGGTACGGGCACTTTACCCACATTGCAACAAAGTGCATGTGCAGGGACATGCACTGTGGCACAAAGTGGCACCACAAATTTGTGCTGCTAGAAGCACATGCCCTGCTCATCTGGACAAAGCCTACATGTTCAAATGAAGTTCCCATGGTATCCAAACATTTAAATGAAGTATAGACTAGAAAAATAAGACAGAAAAAGTAATTTATATTTGATATCTGGAGTTGACTTTATTCAATAACAATGAAGCATATAAAACTATCTAGCATACATTTTCTGCATATTAAAATTGTTCACTTCAATCCTTTTCCATTTTGGGATGCTCATTTTTACATCAATAAAAATAAAGGAAGAAATACTACTGTGTTGAAAAGGTTGATAATTTTAGGCTTTACAAGTGTAGTAAAAAGATTTCTAATGCAAGTGTAAACATAAAACATGTCTTCAGTGTTTTTGTGGGCTCATATAATACATATGTGTGAGTAGGTAGGTAAACTGATAAGAATATAATTACACTATTTCTACATATCTAAGTCAATGGCATTCTGATTACACACTTCTTTTGCCATAAATCAAAATCCTCCTCCATTACTATACCTTTTAAATGAATTTTATGACATATTGTTCATTTGAGACCTGCAAGCCATCTTGCAGAGCATACAGAATCATATTTAGAAAATTATCAATAGAAATCTGGATTGCACCACCTATTCCATTAGGTTTCAAGGATAAATAATATAGATTTAAACAATGGCAATGACTCAGTGATTATAAAAATCTGATTTTTAACAAACCATATATTCCAACATAGGGCATACTCATTCTCTGACACCTATGAGGTTCACAAACCTTGCATAAAATTCCTGAGAAACATAATAAATTGATCTGTTGGACTTAGCATCCTTAATATGCATAATACGAAATTTCATATCTATCTTAGACTTCATTTCAAATTTCCTAAAAATTGCAATGAGTTTTTTAAACCTGAAGCCCCATGTTTTTAAAACCCCCGGCACATGTTCAATAATTAATGGTGTGGTGGGATTAGATCTCTGATTTCAACAACTGCCCCTCCTGCCATGTCACCGATGCAGGGAGAGTTCAGGATCATAATCCCAGGTTGCCCATGCACTGGCAATTTGAAAGAGGCAGGCTGGCAGATCCAGATATTCAGCTCATGCCCTGGAACTGCAGCAGGGACTCAGACTAGCTTGGAAGTAGTGGAAGCTGAAGGATTTCCTTTCCTGAGGACTTTATACCCTGCTACAAGCCTCTGATCCCCCAACAGCCCAGACAGACCTGACAGGCATGGGGTTTAAAGTCTCCAGTGGGGAAGCCAGAGAATGGGGAGCTGCTACCTGCTGTCTAGGTCTGAGAGCCCAGGGAGTTTAGAAAGCATATCTGCAGCCCCACTGTAGGCAGACTCTTTAAAGTTCCCTATGCCCCCAGACCCATGGTGCAGGGCACAGGCAGCTGGAAGCTCTTGGCTTCCCATGCCCCATGCTGTGAAGTTGTACCTGCGGCTAGGGAGTCAAGTCACTTCCATGGGGGCCCCAGGAACATGTGGCTGGGTTACTACTTGTGACACAATTAACACCTTAACCACATCTCAAATGGAATATGTACCTGGACCCTTAGTTAAGAACAGGATTGCTAGATCACGTGAAAAAATAAATCCTGATGCGATTTCCTCCCATTGTGTAATTCTACTGATTTAAAATGATATTATGCACTTATTGAGACAGGGTCTACTTTTTTCAAGTACTAGGAAAGGGCTTAATACACACCAGGTACCCCATAAAGAAACAAGAACAAACAACCTGACACTTTCCCCTCACCAGGTGAGTGGATGAGGGGACAGGGGAAGATGACTTCCTTACTTCTTGCAATCTAAAAAGTAGAGATGACAAGTGCAAGTCTATCCCTCTGGCCAACCAGGAATTCCCATGCTCAAAGTACAACATCAAGTCAACAGTGGATGACTGGTCAGGAGGGGAAAATATTCCTTGTATATGTCTTGATGGCCATGGAAAGATTCTGCTACCCGGCCACTAGCATTATGGGGGCAAAACAGGAAGTGGCAGACTGCATAGACACTGGCATTGCCTCTACAATACTGCTAGTCTGTCTGGTGAGGGAAGACTGCCAGATAGTACACCTCTATAAAGCTCTGTCTGACTGTGAGGGCTTCCTTCCCCTTCCCTTCTTGCCAAAAGAATCCACATGTAAAAAATTAAAAAAAATACCCCTCTCCACAATGGTTTTATAGAAATCAGGAGTACAATTTTCCAAGACAAAGGATCAATGTCATGGAGGCAAGCAGTTAAGAAAGATTATCTGTCATGTTCTCCAAGAACAACCACCCATGCCTCCACTAACTCCTGATTCAGGTAATACCATTCTATTTACATACAATAAAATGGAGAAGTAGAAACAAATGTATAATATGAATTTTCATATTCATTCACACATGCATGGCAGGACGCAAGATCGTTGGGATTAGTGATCAAATCCCTATCGCACCATTACTGCTGCTTTTTGTCTAATTTTTATGAAGCAAGAATGTAGAATGTCTCCTTTCCCAGTTCTGGTCATCTTCACAAAATAGAATTATTGGAATTATAAAAACCACTGTGCCATAATGTTTTGTATTCTGCTAGGTCATCTTATATAGACACATTTTGTATGAGACTTAAATGTAAACATATTTTCTCCCATTAAATTAATATGGCAGTTGACACACTTGTACAAAACAGCAGAAAAAATATCTTGAAAAAGCGTCCAAATATCGTACAAGATAACATCACAACATGAGCATGTTTTTGTAGTTTCCAGTGATCTCACAATAAGTGATCACAATATAGCACATGGTTCTCAACACTGCTTATCATGCTTGGAAGTAAGTCAAGGTAAGGAATTTATTCTCTTGCTGCTTCAGAAAGGAAAAATTCGTTTCAAGCTACAAAGTGAAACAATTTTGGACTGGCACCAGTGTAAAATAGATGAATGAACTTAAATGGTTTGTGATTTTACAAAATAAAATAAAGATCAAGGATGCTTAGAGTTTTCTTGTGTTTTAAATTAAAATCTTTTTTTAAAATGTTTTAATTAACGTATTTTATACAATGTATGTAAAATATGTATCATATTCTCAGAGCTTAACTAATCAAGGGTTCAGCCACTGGACAGTTATTTGCACCTTAGAAATATCATAGGCAGATAATATTCTGGATTTGGTTCTACAGCAGCACCATAGCTTGAAATGCACTGAAAGTTAATATGAAAAAGCATAGTGTGCATTTGGTGAAATGTAGTACTCTGAGGACATTAGATCCATTGCTTGGAATATTTGTTATGCTCATGCATGAGAGACAACCATTAACCAGTATTTACATAACACAATCAACCTCAGATTTACCTTAAAAAGTAGTTATTGCCTCAGGAAACAGTTCTGGGGCCACAAGCTCAGCCTAGAGTCAACTGGAAGTTTGAACAATTCATAGACTTGTTTTCATAACAACCATTTCCATTAATATTGAAACAACTGGACAAACATAATTTTTAAAGCTTAATGGTGAGATATGCATCTCCCCACCTGGGCTGCATAGACATTTTTATAGGAATGGCTAATACATCACAAGATGCTGCAGCCCCTCGCAAAATCGCCTTAGATATTTTGACCAATTAAGTTGAACATCTATTGGGTTAAAAGGTCTTTTGCAAATATTTTCTGCACATAGTCTAGCTAACAAATCTCTGTATTTAAATTCTTTTTTTCTTTCTTGTCTTTATCTGTCCCCTTAGAGCAGTTTTAACAAACTGGAAACCCACTTTGTTCTCTTGTTGGTCTTATTTTTATTTCCAGAGTGCACCAGCAATGCACCCCTTTAACCAGTCACTGGCTTTCTGATGCATCTTTCAAAATTAAATATCGCGCTTTGAAATAAACTGCCATTTTTTTTAATAACATGTTCAGATATAGCCTTTCTGAAAACTGTAAGTGGTGTGTGTCCTTAACTCCAGTATCTGACTAATTAAGAAATAACAGGTACCTACATGCACCCCTGTATATGGAGCATGCTGGAAATTGATTTCTCAAGAGGAAATGGACCCAACCCACTAGTAATACCTGTTTTGCTGCACAATTAGGTTTTTTTTTCTTTTGATTAAACAGTCTATTTACTCAATGAAGGCCTGAAGCACCATGACACACATCAACTGTTACATTAACACATAGTATGTAATATGCCATGCTATTTCTACCGCATTACAGTAATATGTATTGTATAATATAGCAAGCTCTCTAACTTCCTACTACAGAGTATGTTGCAGATGTGTCTCAGCAACTTAAAGGCTTCCAATTACTTACAAGCCAAACAGCTTGTTTTGGCTCAGAGTGCTCTCTCCTCCACATGGGACTGCTTTGATCTTTTTTTATTATATGAATGCAATTATATTCATTTTATGGGATCAACAGGGACTGCAAACAGAACATGTTAATTCCACTGTGAGCAACAATATAAGAAACTACTTTTAATAGTTTGATTGCAGGACTGAAAACATATTTAATACAGTTTTTGAAATAGGAATATATACCATGGCTGTTAAATACATTTTCTGTAAAATACATCTTAATATAGCCAGCAGATATCTTGCACTATTAAACACCGTTCTTTTTTTTTTCACAGCACTAAATGTTATTTTAAATCTCACACTTTGTTGTTCTTCTCACTTCACAAGTCATTCAAAAGAATAGAAATGAATTTGAAAAATAACTGTATCATTCTGAATTAAACAGTTCTTCATTTTATATCCAACATTAAGCATGTAACAGCCCACAGTTGCACCATCCTGTACTGAGATCCTTTCAGAACACAAAAGGATATCAAGTTCAGGATATCAACTGGGAGGTAACTAAAGAACCTGAACTGTAGCAGAAGGTATTGTTGGCAATTCATTAAGCTGCGTCTTCCATTACAAGTCAGTATCTACATCATCATGCTCAGGTACTGATTGGTTCTGTGATGCTGAGCATACTGCCTTTCAGATGATTTTCAAACCCAGAGACCTATTCATTTATAGCCATTTAAACTTCCATTGCACTCTTGCTAGACGGAACTGATTTTCATTAACAAACTAACTGTTGCTTATCAGTTTGCAAAGCACCATGAGTACCTTACAACTTGTGTTACTGTGAATGGAATGCAAAAGGATCATGTGATTGTATTTATTGTATGGAATAAAACTTGAAAAGCTGGAATAATCCTACATATACAGGGACCTTTAAATGCACCAGGAACAACCATAATCTTCTGACTTCTCTGTTTAAACTGAAAAACTTTGATGGGCACTCTCAAAATGTTCATTTGAATGAACATTTTAAATTTAGAGAGACACAAGATTGTATTGTACAGTGGCAATGTGACGGCTTAGATTGGCAAATGGTCCCAAAATAAACAGCTCACAAGAACTACTCTGATCATCTATCTCTTTACTTTGGCAACATATGAGCCAGTTCCCTAAATATAGATTTTGTTTTGTGTAAATTGGTGTACTCTTGCAGTGTGGTGTCCATTAAAAAGCCATATTCTGGTCTGCAGCTCCATATATGTTCATTTGATTCTTAACCCCTCTTAGTTACACATACGAAAGTGCTGGCTCCAGGGAATACCCTTACAGAACGCCAATGCTACATTAAGTTTGTATTCATCTATTGTGTAAGGAGAAGGTTTAAAAACACTAGAGCTTTGTATGTTTTTTCCCAGGCCAGTACTTTTCCAAAAGACACTCCCTGGGAGCTCAGAAAAGCTGTACTACTTTATTTTCTCTGCAAAACACAGCATACCAACATAGACCTGTGTTTAAGAAATTCTAAAAGTCTGTTATATATTAATTAATTAATTTTGATGCTTCTCTTACAGTTTGTTATACAAACAAAGTATACTTTATTATTTTTTTAAAATGTGTCATAAAATACATTTATGATTTTGTTAGTTTAGATGCGACTCTACCCTGCCTTTTGCCTGTCATAAAATGCTTGGCATTACCCAAACTGAACATTTTTCTGTCACCATTGGTAATGGAATGAGAGAGGAGATTTTCAAAAGCTGTGCATATGTGTTAGAGTCACAGGTGATGTTCAGATTATGGGGCTGGGAAGACGATGATGTAGGAGAATTTCAAAAAGCACAAATGGTAGTTTGGTACCTATGGTTTGTGGGAGGGAAGTATGAATTTAGGCACCTAACTGCTATTTGCATCACTGAAGTACTTGCCATCATTTTCTTCCCAGTCATCCAGAACCATAATCTTTGACTTTGCCCTCTTTACTGAAGGACACAAGCAAGCACTGTCTAAATCACCCCCCTTCCTACCTATACAAACATCACCAGGTCTCTCTAGACAGAAAATGTGCATGCTACGGCTCACATTACCTGCATATACATATTTTTATAGTGGTGAAATCTCACATCTCGTCTTTCTCTAATAATGTCAGCTGCTTTGCGCTTCTTGTTAATATGCGCAATATGTTAAAAATGCTACTGCTCAGATCAGCTTCCAGACACCTCACTGGAATACAATTCTCTTTTGCATTCCTGTTCTGACTGTCCCTACTCTTAGACATTATGGCTCTTCATTATTTAGCACAGTAATACACAACTAGGGTACTGCAGCATCCTGGGGTTCTATGAAACCCTTGTTAGGGTGCTATGGGGGTACTGCACAATATTAGCATTATTAGGTATGCAAACACCTGGGCTAGGGACAGAAATTACACATTAATTGGTATAAGTGATCAGAAACCGGTTCAAATTTGTAACACAACAAGAGTTCAATGCACATACACCACTTTCAAAATGGCTGAAACCAACTTAAGATAAACCTGAATAGATGTAGTATCAGACTGAACTGATTTAAATTAAATTGGTTTACTGAACTTCTGTCTCAGATCCCCTCCAAATTCAAGTTAACAAACAGTCCTCCAGCATGCTAGGATGCTTTTTACCTCCCATTAACCTCCCTCCCCCCCTCCCGGCAAGTTGGGCAGGTTAGCTTTTGCACAAGCTGTTTGGTCCAGTCAAGCAGAAACGTGTGCTTTAGTGCTGCCTCCCCTGCTTCTGGCCTGGGCTACTGCAGGCATGTGACTGCATTTTTGGAATCAAAAGTGAATGTTCACTTGTTTGTTTGAAGGTTCAATCTACACAGCTCAGACTAACTTGTGAATGTTGAACTGATTCAGCCTCGGGCTTTTTGACTGCCTATATTTAGCCCTACACATGATTTACACAATAAATCCAGTGACTTCAAGCAGGAATCCATTCAGATACATTCTGACTTCTTTCTGAATTCTTTGTGACACAGGAATCTCTCTATTATTTTTCTGAAGTCAGAAAATGGGTGATAGGTAGGTGGCATTTTCCAAGTGATATCTTGAGTCTAAGAAGATTAAGAACCACTGATTTAGTCTCAATTCTCAGACGGTCTTGCTTATCATATTAAGCTTCATTTTTACTTTAGTACTGATGATGAGAGCCTCTGTCTACTTCTCCACCACTCACTTCTGCACTTCTCCCCATGTTAAGTCATCAAGACATCCTTTGTCCTTTTCTATATCTCTTGAAACTTAACTTTGCAGCTATGATGCCCACAAATCACCTCAATCTAGAATCAGCTAGTGAAGTGCCAAGACCTTTTCTGTTAAATTACATTCATTTTGTTATCTCACCTTTTCACCCCCCTCCAAACTGTTTTTCTAGTTAGTCTAGCAACTGCATCTTCTCTGGCACGTAAAGTAGGTAGTCTTGGAAACAGGGACTGTTCTCTTTGTTAGCTGTCTGTATAATAAATAGTGTAACAGTACACTGCTCTTTGACTAGGGCTCCTACTAGCTATTGTAGTGCTAAAACTGGAAAAAAGTGTAATTAAGCGCAGTTTTTCTAGTTTCAAGAACACATACAGTCAATAAAACAATATTTTGATAAGGTTATTCCAGATTTGCACAGATGCAAAGGGGGTAATTTGATCCAGTATAATTACTGTATTTACTCAAACAGAAGATGACTGCTGGACACCAGAAGGCTGTCTGGGCCTATGTGCAGTATTCAAATGACTAAATTATAATATCAGGGCCCTTTTGCACAAGAATGCAAACTCATGGCTGGGACCACCTGAAACATAACAATACAGTTAATCTCATCTCTGACTTTGGCATCAAATACATCCCATGCCCAACTACTCTAAATTGATTTTGAATAAGTTCCCCTTTCAATGCGATTGCCTCTTCCTTGTTATCAGATCCCTCACCAATCTAGGTGTCTGTACCAGTTAGAAAATATTTTGGGTTTCGCCCTGTTATCACAACAACCTATACAGTGCCTTACATTTCAAGGTCTAAGGTTCTCAAGTCAAGCCATCAAGTTCTACTGTAATTAAATCAAGTAGTATACCTCTGGTTTAGGGTGCTGGGCTTGGGCAATCAAGGCACACTATAGTTAAGAAAATGACAAACCTCCAGAGCGAACAAGGAATTTTGTGCATGTCAATTTCACCCACAACAACCAGAGATGGATCCAAAAGGCTAATATTTACTCCACAAGCAAAGGACAATGACTTCCACATTGTCAGCTTTGTCTGGACCCTGGTCTTCAAACCATCAAGAAAAAATATGCTTTGAAGAATGAGTATAAGAGAAGGATGGAGCTGGCAGCAAGGGGTGCTCATCTCAGAAAGAAAACACCACCCTGACCCATCATAACCTGTGTCCAGCATCATCCTTGGTGATGGACCCACATCTGGCGAGAGGCTGCAGAGATCAGAACTACTTCCCTTCCCATGCTGGTGAGAAAACCACTATTACAGCTAGAAATATACTGGACTTGATTATAGCTTGTTTTGTTTGTAGATTGCAATAGCCTACTTGTCATTTTCCTATATAGCTCGCTGTTTAGTTAATAAAGCCTTTCTGCTTATTATTGATGGAAGTGTCGTGTCAGTCTTCCTATGCACTAAACACCCTACTGTTAACTGCAACAAGTTGGGGCACCTCTGGGATCTTAATGCAGACTGACTGCAGAAACCTTTGCAACCTTGTAACTTTGTATCTATTTGCTATGCTTGTTGTGAGTGAGTGTCTAGTGCAGGGGTAGGCAACATTTTTTGGCTAGAGTTCCAAAAAACCCACAATGCCTACCTTGGAAGGTGCCGGAGTGCCGACCTGCCACAGCCCGGAGCAGCTGTTTGCAGCCTCCAGGGTGCAGCTGGCCCATGAAGCCCAGTGTGCTTGCAGCAGGGCTTGCAGCCTCCCAGCCACCTGCTGGGAGCAGCCTGGGCTCCGTGGCTGGCAGCAGCTGTTTAGAGCCCGCGGTTGGCAGTGGCGTACTGAGCAAAATGGCCTTGTGTGCCACGCTCTGCACATGTGCTGGGGATTGCTGACCCCTGGTCTAGGGAAAGAAAGGGCAGTGTTTGTGAGGCTTTGCTTTTGGTTAAGAAGATAGTATCTGGAGTGCGGGGTCACTCCCTGCCCTCAGATACAATCCGAGTATTTTAGTTCTGTGCGAAAGGGTAGCAACCTATGTTCAGAACCTCTATCTGACCCCAAATTTGTAGCAGGATAGGTGTAACTTAGAAAAAGTTACTAAGGAAGCTGATAACATTTGCTGTACCATGGCAATACCTATTGACTCAGTCATGGGAAGTGTACTTAAAGAATTTGTGCAAAAGGAAAAATTAATAGAAGGTCCTTGAGAGACTGAAAAGTGTATTGGTGCCACGGCATGGGAAGATTTGTGTTTCTAGTGGGAAAACCTTGCCATGGCAGTTAAGACCATGTTTGGAAAAAAAAGATAAGTAAAGAGCACTGATACAGGGTTTATTTGAAGTTTGTCATGCCCCGCATCAGGAAGTTGTTCAACTACAAACCAAAGTTACCAATCAGGAAACAGAGATTGTAACTGCCAGAAAGGAGGCAGAGACTTTACAATCCAAAATTACAATTCAGGAAGCAGAGATTGTAACGGCCAGAAAAGAGGCAGAGACTTCACAATCCAAAACTGCAAACCAAGAAGCTGAAATTGTTGTTGTTAAAAAGGAGGTAAAGCATTGGAAATCTAACGCACAAATGCTGAGCGCCCAAAACCTAAGCCTCACTGGTACTGCAAAAGATGAAGGGGAAAAACAAAAATTAGCAGAGGTGAGGGCTAGAGAGCTAGAAACTCAGAAAGATCTTTGGAGGTCAAAGACAGAAGAAGCAGAAATGGGGATTAGGCAAGTACTGGAACAGAGCTGTCAGATAAGACAGAAGAGGGCAGATCACACTAAGTGTACCCAGCAGATTACTGCTGTCAAGCACGAGCTAACAAGCTCTTGGGGTATCATAGCAGTAGTCCGCTGTGAAGTCATGCAAAGTTTTAATAGGAACACATTAAAATCATGCCCACCACCATATAGTCTAGATCCCCCGGCTTGTGTGTGTCCAGTAATTACAGATTATAAAACCCCACCACCAGTTTCTCTCACCTCCCTAGTCTCAGATGTGCTTCCCTCTGCTCCTCCTGTAACAGATGGGAATACCCCTATAGCCCCTGTTGTTACTTAAACCACCCAAATATATGATGCAAGCAATACCATGACAGGCACACATTCTTGAGTGGAAAACTCTCCCCTTTCTCCTGCCCAAGCAGTCACTCTAGCTAAGACTATGGGGCCCCTAAATAGCTTCACAGTTATGAACTGGGTTACCATCATCCACACTATGCCCACTTTCCATTATCAATTTGATTTGCCTAACTTGCTCAGGGAATCCATGAGCCCTTCAGATTATGCTGGACTTCCTAAAGAAATTAAATTTACCACTGAAGATGAAGAGACAGAAATCCTACAGCAATTAAGTATTTCTGCCCAGGAGATACTATGCTGGGATTATTCTATTTTGAAAAGCAACAACCAGGGGAGCACCCAAGATCCTTTATTAACAAAAATAAATTATTAGCAAAACTGTCTGGATTTATCGCTCCCTCAGCTCAAGAACACTATAATTATGATGTCATTGAGTTCAAAACAGCTATAAAACACTCTCTAAATAATGAAATGAAGTTGGTGGCCATTAATTTTCCAGACAGCATTTCTCTAAGTAAAATGATTACTAGGCTCTGTGATGCTCATAGTGCATCCTCTGCCTTAACAAGCAATCAAAAGCCTAAAGGAAAGGTTGCTGCCTACCATGGAGGTTGTGGACATGGATACAGCCATCCAAATGTCCAAGATGGGTCGAGAAGTAATATTTTTGACCCTAAAGGAACATGGGCCTGGTGCCAATTACTTCAATACAAGTGCAGAGAAGCCAATGATAAATTGCCTACATACAAGCTTTTCCAGCGGCTAGCTGAACATGAAAAGCAAAACTGCCCAGGCAGCACCAATAATGCCCCAGCCATCTGTCATGCCCACGTAACTCAGATGTGAGACCATCTTCCTTCTGAAGATCAGCCTCATGTCATCTCCTATGTGGATGACATTTTAATAACTATACACACACACGTAGTGAGTGCTTGGAAAGGACCCAGAGGGTGCTTCATATTATTGAGGGATACTGGGTTCCAAATTAACCCTCAAAAAGCTCAGTTGGTCCTTCAACAAATTCAATATCTTGGGGTTTGTTTAGGTTAGGATGGTAGGAATCCAGATCATCAGCAAACTGAGCTCATTAACAAGCTCCCCGCTCCAGCTGACATTTCAACCCTCCATTCTTTCACGGGACTGGCTGGCTTCTCCTGTGATTTCATTGAGAATTATGCAGAGCTGGCTTCCCCCTTGTATTAGTTATTAAAAAGCAGGCAAGAAATGACAGTGGGGGTCTCAAACAGCAATCAGCCTTTCATGTGCTGCAGCAAGCCTTAACTCAGGCTCCAGTGCTGGCATATCCCTGACTGGAGCTGCCTTTTGAACTTCGGCTTGCTGCCACTGACCACAGCCTGGGTGCAGTACTTGTGCAAGAACATGGCACAAAACCCCAACCTGTGGCAAATGCCTCCCAAGTCCTCCAACCCCTAGAGAAGGCATACACCCCCTGTGAGAAGGAAGTGCTTGCCTTAGGGTAGGCTTTGTAGCACTAGGAGTATCTTATTGGATCCAGCCCAATAGTACTGCATACCAGCCACACACCACTGAAATTTGTTATCTGGGAAAGTAAACAAGGGTCATGTGTCTAGCCCATCAGCTGTTGGCACTAGTTAATAAGAACATTATTACAGAGAAGTTTCCCTACCCATGCCTCAGTCCTTATGTCCTGACAGCACAGCCAGTGGAGGAAGGGGACACTGAGGATAAGGATGAGTGTCCCAAAACATTAGTAACCACAGAAAAACTAGAGTCCCTTTAGCAATTGCCCCTATCTGCCAGAGCAGGTACCAAAAGACACTGTAGTGTGGTTTGTGGACGGATCCTGTTTTTATGATAAAGGCAAGCCTCACACTGGATTTGGTATCATAAATCCTAATACTGGGCAAAAAGATACAGGGCAAATCCACCCTCCGCCCAAGCAACTGAGATTGTGGCTATAGCTGTTGCTGTAGAAAACACAGACTAATCATGGAATATTATTATATTTTTAGACTCAAACTGGGTTATAAGGGCACTGATTGATTGGATATCATTATGGGAAAAAATGAGGTTGGAAAAGATCAGGTGGGAGCCAGTGGTCCATGAAAGAAAATTACATTATGTTTGGAAATTGGCAGAGAAAAGAACAAGGTGTACAGAACTTGGTAAAGTAAAAGCTCACCAAAGAAACCAATGTTTTGGCACCCAATAAAACAAGCAAGCAAATGAATTGGCAAAGGCAGGAGCCAGGACTGGTCTATTTTGGACAGTCCCAGATGATTGCCCACCTGTGGCTGCCATCCCCAGTGCAAAGATAAAAGCTCCTGGCTTAACAACATTACAGGATGATGATGCCTAAACCCAGAAATTGGCAGAGCATGGCAAACATTGAAATTGGGAAATTTGGAAGGACACCACTTCTCTGGTGTTAGCAAAGAAAGAGGGAAATGACAATGCTGTGTAGGTAGTCCCACCGGAGATGCAGAAGCAAATGATTGAGCTAGCTCACAAAAATGGACATTTTGGGATTGAAAAGACACTGCAGTGACTAGAAGCAGTAGGATGGTGGCCCAATATGAGAAAGGATATAGAACACTTTATCTATAATTGCTTACCCTCTGTGGCAAACAGCCCAGACATGCAGGTTACAAAAGGAGCATTGGGACACCAGCCTATTCAAGGACACTGGCATTGAATACAAATTGATTATATAGAACTACCTCACAGTAAAAAGGGATTTAAATATTGTCTCGTGATTGTAGATCCATTTACTAAATGGGCTGAAGCAATCCCCACATGGAAAAATGATGCCAAGACTACTGTCAGAGTCTTGATGAATTAAATCTTTTCCAGATTTGGTCTGCTAAATGAAGCTGATTCCGACCAAGCTCGTCATTTCACTGCAGAATGTGTTAAAATCCTTTGTCAAGTCCTAAATATTAAACAGCGACTCCACATTGCATACCACCCCCAGTCCTCAGGATAAGTAGAGAGAACCCATCGGACACTAAAATTGGCATTAAAAAATGTGTCTAAGGATCAAAGAAAGGACTGGGATGAGAAATTGCTACTTGTCTTAATGATTGTGAGAGGCTCCATGGCTTCTCTCCTCAAGAAGCATTCACAGGACGAAAGATGAGAATGCCTGAGCAATGGTGGGTAGGAGACACTATTCCCAACTCATTGCACCACACGCCCTAAATGATAAATGGATTGGTGACTTGTTACAGGCAGTCTCCAGAATTCACAGGCAAACTGCAGTAAGCCTTAAGCTCAACCAACAAAGAATAGACAAACAGTTGGGTCCACTGCTGAGACCTAAGAAGTGGGAAGTCGGAGATTGTGTCATATACTGATTCTCAGACACAACTACCTTCACTCCTATCTGGAAAGGTCGATTCTATATTGTTAACAAAGCCAGCCCCAGTGTATCAGGTGGAGATCTGAGATGCGAAAAGGAAAATTCTAAAGTGGTTTCATTCTTCACTGTTCAAGGAATGGAAGGGAAATTAAAAATTGCAATTACATTGTTCTACTAACCAGGTCCATAGACCCCATGGTTGTTTTATTTCTCAGGTGCTGTCAAAATAAGATGTCTGTACCTTGCAGACCTCATGCTCCTGTTAATGCACATACTCACCATAGAAGCGGAGGCCCAAAGAGGACAGTGAAGAGAAGAAGGCTTTAATCAAGATCTACCCTTTAATTATCAAGAATGTCAATGCTGTGCTGTGCTTCGCTGCTGTCGGAAAATACTGAAAGGAGTTCCCTGTAATGCAGTCCATTCTAAAGCAACCTACCTTACTATGGCTGGTTGGAAGTACTCCTTTCCCAGCTGGAGGGAGGTAGTAACTTACCTCAGGTGTCAAAAGATTCTGGGGATGGATATAGAGGGCACTGATTACCTAATTTCGTAGATTTCATAGACATCAGGGCTGGAAGGGACTTCGGGAGATCATCGAGTCCAGCCCCCTGCCCAAAGGCAGGAAGTCAGCTGGGGTCATAGGATCCCAGCAAGATAAGCATCCAATTTGCTCTTGAAGGTGTTCAATGTAGGTGCTTGAGCCACCTCCGCTGGCAGACTGTTCCAGACCTTGGGGGCTCGGACAGTAAAGAAATTCTTCCTTATGTCCGGCCTGAAATGGTCTTGCAGGAGTTTGTGACCGTTTGACCTCGTCATCCCTTGGGGCACTCTGGTGAACAAACATTCCCCCAGATCCTCCCAGTGTAATTAAGTATAATAACACTGGGTGTTTAGGAATAATGGTCCAGGGTAACGAGGACTGCCACTGTCCCATGTTAATGCTAACAGATTACTTCCCAGGCATTGACTTGTCAGTTTATATCAAATATTAAAAGGGGAAGCTTCTGATATTGCTACCATAATGGTCCCTACCATGGACACAGTAAAAACACTGTCCTGGCTGCCAGATATTGAAAAGAATGAATCTTACCCCAAAAACACACCTGACTCCATAGTAGCCTTAAGGTTTAAATTTGACGACTCCTTATTCCCAGTACCAAAGTATCCTGATTATTGGCAATTAATATGGTCCCCAATTCCCAGCTGGGTCTCTGCTGATCAGATAAATGCATCTCTAACACTCAGTACAAATTTTTCTTAGTCCAGCTTTGTGTGGGGGATTGATACTCCACAAGGTAGACATGCTGCAAACCACTGTGTGAGCAATGCCACCTTTACTCACATCTTTACAGTAAATAGCCCTGATAGTGGCATTTGGAAATTTTGGGGTCCCAATGGGACAGCAAAAACACAAATAGTCAAAATCCAAGGAGCTACACATAGAATAGCAGTAGGTCCTGTAGTAGTGAAAACAAATGTGCAGCTTGAACTGGAAATCCAACCCACAATCAGCATAATTAACATTTCAATCAACCTGTCCTCCACAGCTATCCAACAAGAAAAATCTCAGTGCTTAAGTCTAACCCATCCCTTATAAAAGGATTGGGAGAAATGGCTAGAGGGAAAAATCCTTGTTAATGTGGGGCAAAGGAAAAAAAGACCCTTAGAGACAGTCCTTGGGGCTGCAGGAACTGGTTTAAGGGTATTTAAATCTATCAATTCTGAAACAATAGCCAACAAACTAAGTAATTTGGGGTTAATTATACAAAAGATGGGTCTCCCTCTGCATGAAGGATTGCATGCAGTTAGTCAATTACAGCTGCAGTTAGCAGATCTTGGTCATAGCTTAAGTGATACTCTAACCGCTGCTAGTGCTACTCTAGCCAAGGCGATTGTATGGCTAGAAGCAAACACTTCTGTAACTGTCTTATAGTTTTTAGCAAAGACTTTATATTATTTTCTCTTTTCTGTATAACTGCCGCGCGGCACTCTCACATTTATGTAACCTTGAAGTCGACTGTTAATCAAAATGAACGCTTTGTACTTTTCTCCACTGGCATTAAGCTACACATGCGCATTCTGTAAATTTCATTTCTTATCTAAAAGTGTCATTTCTACAGAAATGAAACTTATGTAGAAAATCTGCCTAGCAATAATTATGTAAAAGAAAATTATCCTATCTGTATACTATAGTTAGTGTTATAGAGGCAGTCCAACAAACATCTATAAAAGAGGCAAAAAAGCAGGAAACAGCAGAGATGACAACTGGAAAACTCTGTGGGCCTGATCACCCCGCAGACCAGTTCTCAGCCTCCCCGCCTGGGCGTATCCCAGCGAAGATAAAGGCCTCAGAAATCCGACAACTGACAACGATTCACTGTGTTACAGTATTGCTTTGTGTTTCCCAATTATGAGCCGTTGACCAGTTCTGGGACTTAAGGAGCCGGCAGCCGCACCTAGCTTTGGACTTGTTCCACTGTTGGAACGCAAGGGCTGGCTCTGGAACCTCGTGAACCAACGGACACCCTATAGACTATCCCATTCATGAGCTGTTGACCAGTTCTGGGACTACGGAGTCGGCAGCTGCTGGCTCTGGAACCCCGTGAACCAACAGACCCCTTTAGTATCCAGCATACTGTAACTGAAGAAACATCGGAGACTCCGCTTCTCGACTGCCTCTCATCGTAGCTTAGACAGCATACCTACGCTCGCTATACTTGTATTTACTGCAACTTCGTTCCAACCGGCCTCCCCTCTTACTTGTAAGAGGGTGAGGCCAGGTGAGTGAATAAATCTTTTTATTTTACTCTATATCTACTCTGTAATAACTTTTATTACTAACATTCCATATCAATGAGCCGTTGACCAGTTCTGGGACTTAAGGAGCCGGCAGCCGCACCTAGCTTTGGACTTGTTCCACTGTTGGAACGCAAGGGCTGGCTCTGGAACCTCATGAACCAACGGACACCCTATAGATTAAGAGACACTAACTACTTACTCTAAGTCGTCTACTTGTGCCAACTCGGCGAACCTCGAGGGCGGCTAAGAGCTACCTCAATTCCGCCCCACAAGCCGCGCGCTCGCACAACTCCGCAAAGCCCGCGGCTCCCCTAAGCGGTGCCGGAGCCGCTAGCCCGGCATTTCGCCACAACTTCAACTGCCCTCACATGTGTACAGGCACAGCTATGGCAATATATTATTACCAAAGATGCTATTAATCAAGCCTTAAGAGACTTTACCTAATTTTATATCTGTTTTAGGTGAAATATTTAATCAATTTTAAATTCTTTTGATGTCATCCTTTTGTCTTTTAAAATATATTATTTCTTTTTTTCCTAAATAGAGTATCAACCAAGCAACTTTTTTCCTAGGGAAATGCTGAGTGAACATGGTGCCTTCCTTTCAAGGTTCATATTAAAACCTTTGATCAGAAACACAGCATTCTTATAGTTCAGAAACAGAAACTTCACAAAAAATTCCACCACCCACAACTCCTATCCCCCCCAAAATAGACAAATAAATAAAAATTTATTCAATACCATAATTCCAACATACTTATATTAAGCTGTTTTTTTAATTAAATATAACAGTGATCTCATCTTTTAAAAATATATAAACTGTTTCATGCTGAAGAGACTAAAAATCACGGAAAAGTCAGAATAAAAATAAACCCTTACAGATCATTAATCTTGTTTTGGTTGAAGTTAGGTTAAACATCTAGGAGTGATGATGAAAAGAAGGATTCAGGCTAAAGTGAGAGAATAAACAACAGACTAAAGCATGATGTGGGCCATTTAACTTAAACATGTTCTTTATATTTTCTAGAAAATTAACTAATGTATAAGCAGATGACTAGGGAATAAATGGTGATGTGGAGTGACATTAAAGTTTTATCAATGTGAGATTTTCCTTGGTCACATTACATGACTGATTATACCCATTCTAGGAAAATCAAGTACTTTTAACCGACTTTGAAAATCTCAAGAAAAGTCAACATATAGAATGTAAGGTTTTTAGAACAGACCCTATTTTTCTCCCTATAACATTCAGTATTGAACAAAGTGAAGTCCCAGTCCTGGATGGAGCTTTTGTGTGGTATAACAATATGGGTAAGACAATATGATATACTTTTAATAGAATACTAATAATTTTCCATACTATCATACCCAGACTTTATAAACTTTAAAAAGCTACAGGAAATGTTGTTATTGTTTAAGAGTAATTGAAGAAATATATTTCTGTATACATACACAGTTTTCCCAGTAGTGGAAGGTATACATGAATAGAAGGAAAGACTATATAGAAAAGCCCTGCACTAACAATTTCAACACAGGACTGAAGACTAGCTAAATTATCACAAAAAATTGCTCAGGTACTCGCTTTTAAAAATGACCATTACAATTCTGAGTCTGAAACCATCTTTGTTTATATAAGGTGAACTCTAAACTCTATGCACATGAACGTAGGAGAAGTTGTCCTGAATTTAGCTCTCCCTTAGAGTCAGCCTGTGGAGAACCTGCCCACGGTGCTTTGGGAAATAAGGGGCCATCATTTTCCTAATCAGAAATAGACTTCTGAACAGACAGGAGCCTACCACACATCCCCTAATAAGACACGAACCTTGTTATTTGGAAGGCAGAATGTAGAAAAAAGGTTTCTACAATCATGGCTTGGAGCTGTTTTTTTCATGAAGACATTGGGCTTCAACATGGCTGCCAGCTTCTCTATCTCTGCCAGAAAGCAGGAGGTGACACAGCCTGCATTTCACAGCTGCTCTCAAACTAACACTAGTTTTTTGGCAAGCTTTAATCCCATAACAAGGATATGGGGAATATATATTCCTGTGGTGGGTGCCACCTCCAACATATAACCCAGTGCTTTTTATCTTTCTGTCCCTCTATGCAGTGAAGTTCTGGCAAAGAAAAGCAGTTTTCCCACTTAAGACTTGCACCTCAATTTCAGAGGGCTGATTTTTGGGGAAAGGGTGCATGCTTTTTAGGATTAGGGGTTTTTGTCATATGACACAAACACCGCCCCCCCCATCAGAAATCCTTGTCTCAGTAGAACTGAAAAGGGTTGACTGACCAGCAAGACAGAACTATTCTCTCTCATCTAAGAGTGATTCAAGGAGATCAGGAAAAAAGCACATTTCTGGAATTACATAAATAAAGTTTAAAATGCTGCTTGCATTGTGTTTTCTGAATCCAGTTGCAAGTTTTAATTTTTTCAGACGAAGAGTTAATTTTTAGACGAAACAATAGAAGATTTTATGTACACACTTCTTGTATCATCTTCAAAGCAAAGTACAATAGCCACAAAGTACAATAGCTGCTGATACTACAATTAGGGATGCAAAAGGTTAAATGTTTAAATGATAAGTATATTTACCCTGGTAATGGATTACCAGTTAACATTTAGAGTGGGGCACAGTCCAGTGGGGAATGGAAGCAGCACAATGTCTTAGGAACAGGAAGGTGGCAGGTAGGCAGAAGGAAGGGAGAGAGAAGCGAGGAGGGATGGGGGAGTGAGGAGGGGACCAGTACCCAAAGCCTATGAGGTTTAAAGAGGGAGACAGTGGGTGGCTTAATGTTCACAGGTGCTGGGAAGCTATCCTCAATCCCCATTGTCTGCTCCTTTCCTCCCAATGTGTCAGCTGCAGCAAGGTGGGAAAACCCCTCATCTGCTGCTGCCGCCCATGGCTTCATGTGGGCTGTGTTGTCTGGTGGGACTTGTCATTGCCTCCTCCCCGCCATCAAAGGCCCTGGGGAGTGGTTCCTAGCAGCAGCTACATCCAGCCAGGTCTGTGTGCAGCCCCCAGCTCCCTGCACTGCTCTGGGCAGGCAAGTGCAGCCTCTCCCCCCACAGTGGGCCAGGGCAGGTGTTCCACATCCCCTGGTTGAGACTAGGTACATGTTATTGGTTAACTGTTTAACCAATATAATTAGAGGAGGATAAAAATGGATACGTTTTCAAATGATATTTACATCCCTAACTACAATGCATTTAATGAAGCACAGGGAAGCAGTCCATGGATATTATTCTATGTTCCATAATCACCCACAGATACATTAGATAATTCTGCAGTTGTTATTTTACAATGAAGACCCTTATCTTTTAAATGGATCCATGTTGGTGCATCACAGGTGGTGTCACCGAGTTCAACAGGACTCCAGGCTGGCATAGTGATCCAGTTGCATACATTTGCTGAATCAGGCACACAGAGTACAAGACTGAAGATACTGTTCCGCCTTAAGTTGAATTTATGTGTCCTTTATTTATCAATATTTGTCCGTCACAGGTAATGATTCTATTCTTGTCCCATTTAACTTACAGCACAACTCCTACTGACTTCTACTCATGCAGTCATGGGCAGATCTAGGATTTTGAAAAGGGAGGTACAGATGTGCATCAGCACGTAACACAACATATTAAAAAGAAACTAGAAGTTTTAAGGATATGCTAGGGACATAGGGCTTGTTCAGTTTAAGAGCCAAAAAAACAGGTTTTGGAGCTCTGACTGCCGGTTTCGGGGGGGGGGGGGACGGGGGGGGGCAGACACCTTGTACCAGGAGGTATAGCTGTTACCTCTGAGCCTGGCCACAGACAGAACTGCTCATTGCACCCTGAGACATTCCACCATAGCCCCAAAGTGTCCCTCATTGCCCTTTATGCATTGCCCCTGCTACTTCAGATGGCCTCTGGCACCATTCTGTCCCTATTGTCCCATGTAGCCTCAAACCTCAGCACCACACCATTATGCTCCAAGTCCCATTAGACCCCACCATCTCATTCTGCGCCAACACTGCCCCCATGAACCCACTGTACAGACCCATCTCCATCATGCCCCAGCCCCCTGACCCCACAGCACCTCCCTACAAATCCTGCTGAACACTCCCCTGTCCCTCTGGACACCCAAACCTCACTGAAGCCCCTCATACCTTCCTGGCCTCTCTCACCTACATGGTTCCCTACCACCCTCATGCACCACTTCACCCCCAAAGCCCAACCACCCTGCTCAACTGCAAACCTCACCTGCCCCTCCCTATCCCCACAATACCCCAGCCCCTCTCCTTGCACCCAGAACCCACAGGGTGTGCTCCCTGCAATGCAGGGGGACACAGTTCTGGGTCCTGGAGTTAAAAGGAGGTTCCTGGGGCTGAGTGTCCCCAACCCACAAACAGTTGTGGTTGAGGAAGGACTTGCTCCAGCTGCTTACAGCACTGCTATCCAGGGTGACCAACACCTTTGGATCCAGCCATGTCCAGCCTTATGCCAGTCTGGCTGCACCATTAGTTCAGTCCCCATCATGAGATGCAATAAATAACTCAGGAAAGGATCACTGCAGAAATTTACCTCTTTACCTTAACATTGCAATCCTCCCCTGTCTCTGAGTGCTCTCCCACTGCATAGCTCAGCCTGCCTTCAGCCCTGCCACTTTTTCTCTAATTTTGGTAGGTTCTAAACGCATAGTACAAGTTTCAAGGGCACACCTTTATTGGATATGCTGGGGGGCGTTAACTGAGAAACATTACTAGGAGTAGATAAAAGGAAAAGTGTAAAAGAAAAGTAGTGTGATTAGTGGAAAATCAAGGGCTGGTAACACCCATGGAGTAGAGAGAATAGCAGGAATTGAGTAGATATTGAGCTATAAAGTCAATTGACTTTTTTAGCTTTGCCTGAATAGAAATACATCTGTTACTGCTGAACAACTTGTAGAGGAGGAATCAAAGTAGTGGGGTGCACCCCTGGGTCAGACCCTGGATGCAGTATCTGTTCTAAATTCAATGGATTAGCACTTCAGAGCCCTAAATTTACTTTTAGCTTAGCCTCTAAACTAAGGTACAGTTAAGCAGCAGAAGGAACCTTGTTCTGAGTCATGTGTGGTTAAGAAAACGCATCTCTGGATTTTCCTGTTTTTGTTTTCAAGTAAAGCAAAGTTTGCTTTGTTGCCCTCAAATAAATGTTACTCTACGGGAACTGGACACAAAGTCAGCCTGAAAGTAGTTTTTGTTATGCAAAGACTAAGCTGTTTCATAAGTTAAAGTTCTTCAATAAATGGTAAAGAGCAGAGAGCACTTACAACTAAAACTTTTTTACACAAAATAGAACATCTCTTTTACCAGCTTACAACAAGCTGGAACCTGCACAGGGACCTACTTACATTGTGAGCTTGGTTGGACAAACATCTTAATTCTCAAAACAGACAGAGTATGTTTAGTCATGTCTGCTAAGGTGAGAATGATGTTACAACATATCTGTGCAGTCTCTATCTACCTCTGTCAATCCTTTCTCATGGTTGTTTTTTAAAGCACTCCCCTCCAGCCAAAATGCACAGGTATCATCACCGAAGATTGTCTTTATATCTGGTTAACGTACAAACAATGCTTCAATAGACTATGACAAATGAGTAATCAAAATCCAGTCACAGATGTCCTCGTAGACATGCATGGGTTATCACTTTAGCTGTGTGTACAGAAAGATGTGTATAAAGCAATGATTCTCAACCAGCAAGCGGTGGCACCTTGGGGTGCCCGAGATCCTTTCAACAGTGCCCTGGGCTGTCACAAAGTTAGAACTGTTAAGCATGCAAACATGAGTCACAAGATAAACTCAGAATTTTCAAACAGAATCCATAGTGTTAAAAACATTCTGTCCTGTTGTGCTCTGAGTTTTTTGCAACAGAAGAATTATTCTATTATTTTTCTGTAATCAAAAAAAAGAGTGAAAACTAAGAGCTGACAGCTTGTGAGGGATACCGAGTCCAAAAAGGGGTTCCTTGAATCTATGAAAGGGTGCCTTGAGTCTAAAAAGTTTGAAGACCACCATGAACAACAATTGCCCCTGGCAGCGGGGGGGGCACTGTGGAGGTGGGAGCACGGTGGCAGGAGCATGGTGGTGGTAAGCGCGGAGTTCCTTCAGAGGTTCCCAGTGCTGTTGGTTGTAGGGAGGGGGGTGGTGAGTGCTGACTAGGGGTTGTGACCACCTGCAGGCGTGACTGGCAGCATCAGTGGTGGCCAGAAGCTATCACAGACTGCCCACAGTCACTGCCAGTGGTGTCGGCAGCTAAGTGGTGAGCGGGACCACCCACAGGCGCTGCCAACAGTGTCAGCGGTGCCTATTTGTAAGGGGTGCACTGCCATGCTCAGGGGGTGTACATGCACCTGCGTGTATCCTCTACACATTGCCCCTAAGAGCCACTGTTATATGGTACAAGTGTCAGTTGAAATTCAAAATGAACACACTCCATGTAAGCATCTGTGTCCCAGAGTATACAAAAGGGGCAGGCAATCATTTCCAATTAAGGGCTGCTTACTAGGCTTTGGCAAGCTGTCAAGGACTGCACTGGTAGGCCGCTCCTTGACAAGTGCCCTGCCCCTGGTCGCCATCTTGTGACTAGAAGTCCCGCCCCCTAACCCCTAACCTTTGCCATCAGAAGTCTTTCCCCTTGCTCCCAAAAATACTCCTTTCACCAAGGGGTTTTGCCATCTCAGAACCAGAAAATAACCAAATTATATTCTAAAAAATCAAACATCTACAGCATTAACTTGATTTCAAAAAATATTTTTGTCCCATTTTCCGTACGTTTCTGTAGTGTACACAGAGGTGATTGCACAGTAGTTTAAAATTAAGTCTTATTCTGGTTCGCTGTGGAGGGCATGGGTATAGGTTAGTATAGGCTGTTAGTGTGCGGCTACGTGCGGTGTGGGTGTGCGTAAGGAAGCATGTGGGCATGGATATGTGAGGTATGGGGTGTGTGAGGAGGTGTGGATGTGGGGTCTGCATGTATGGCAATGTGAGGGAGGTGTGGGTGCATGTGTATGGTGGGGTGTGCATGTGGAACTCACTCTGAACACACACACACACACACGCAGTCTCTCTTTCATTGCAGGGACATGTGTTCATGCACATACACACACACACATATGCACACATGCTCACACCCCGTCTTGTTCCTGGCTCTGGGGTACTGGCATGGGCCCTGTGCTCCGGTGATGCAGCCAGGGCCCACATAGTACTGCAGATGCCATCTGATAGGCAGGGAAGCAGTGAAAGTTGCAGCAGGCAGAGACTTCTGGTTGGGGAGGTAGGAGTAGGAGTGGGAGGAGGCTGGGAGTGGGGTGCAGCTGGGCCGGCCCTTCTGGTGAGTCCTGCTGGCTTCCCCTAGGTCCTACTGCCCCTATCTCCTTTCATCTCTGACAGGCAGCCAGGAGCAGATACATATACATTCTCTAAATTTTTTAGGGGGCCCGTGGGCTGGATAGACTTGCCTGGTGGACTGGATCTGGCCCGCGGGCTGTATTTTGCCTGCCCTGGTATACAACAATTACATGTTCCAAATACGCAATGACAGATTGCTTTCTTTTACCATTCTACCATAGTAGCACTTGGCAGGGACACTTGCATTAGCTTTCCTTTGATTTATAAGAGGAAAGGGGCAGGCAAGACAGCCTTCCCTATGAGGCCCTGTCTCTGGAACAGGCTGCTACTCCAGTTCTAGAAATAGCTAAAATATACTGACCTTCAGAGCCTGCTGCAAGATGCATCAATTGGCACAAGTTGCAGCAGAGAGTAAGCAGATATGTGTTGGGAAAAGTAGTTTGGTGTTCTGTGGGAAACCTGATTTTAATATTATAATTTATGACAAGGATGTCTACAGCCTTCCACAGATGGCCCTATATATTTGTTTTCATAGTTTTATAGTTGGTAGAGTCGGAAGGGACCTGAGCAGATCATCAAGTCTGACCCCCTGCCATGGGCAAGAAAGAGTGCTGGAGTCAAATGACCCCGGCAAGGTGATTGTTTAGCCTCCTTTTGAAAACCCCCAGGGTAGGAGCAGCACCACTTCCCTTGGTTCCAGATCCCAGCCACCCTGACTGATGTCCAGCTTGAACCTACTCTCAAGTCAACTTATGGCTGTTATTCCTAGTTGCTCCTGGTAGTGCTCGGGGGAACAGGGTCTCTCTCGTTCCCCGCTGGAAAGTTTATAGACGGCCACCAGATCCCCTCTCAGCCTTCTATTATGGAGGCTGAACAGGTTCAGGTCCCGTAGCCTGTCCTCATAGGGCCTGCCCTGCTGCCCCCTGATCATGCGAGTGGCCCTCCTTTGGACCCTCTCAATGCTGTCCATATCCCTCCTGAAGTGTGGCGCTCAGAACTTTTGTAGAAACCTAATGATCATAATATATGATACCTCTAATTTCCATAAGAATCAGCACATCTACTGCATGCAAAACAACATGTATGAGTCCAAATCTTCATCAGCCTGAATTAGCTTTGTGTTTATCTTGTCATTCTGGTAGGACTGGGACCTGTGCTACTGCCTTGGAAGAGGTCACGGGACTCAGCTGTCTCTGTCTGCCTCCCACACTAAGTAGTTGTGGAGGAGTGAGAGACAGTAAACAAAGGTGCCTTACATGCTGGGCAGGGCAGGTCAGAAGAAGAAAAGCAGCTGGCAGCAACAGACAGGGAAAGTGAAAGCAAGCGACACTTACAGCATGGAGGGCCGGCAGGGCTGCATCTGGAGACCAGAGAGGAAGAGAAGCAATCACCACACTTCCAGAGCATCATCTTGCTCTGGATTGGAGGAAGGAGGCTGCTTGGAGGTATCTCTGGCCCCAAAGAGGGGCAGAGAGGGGTCAATTCCCTGCAAGCCACAGAGAGACAAGTGGCTGAGTGTCCCGGCAGGCAAGTACTGCAAAACGTGCAGGAGGAATGCTGCACGTGTGACTCTGCAGGCCTCCGCCTGCTTCCTTCTCACACACAAGGCTTCTGATAATCCCTGGAGCAGAGTGACAGCTGAGGATCTGGGGAAGAAGCCAGAAGAATTGCTATTCCAGGTCAGAGCCTTGTTGCACATGGGAGAGATTCCATTGGGACTGTGAATGCTCACGAGTAAGTCAGGGCAGGCCCGTGCAGAGCAGTGATTGAACTGATTTTTTTGTTGTGATTGGGACATGAGAGCCTGACCCCAGGTGAAGAGGGCATGGACTGAGTCTGGCAAAGAGACTGAGAAGAGTCGGGTTTTTGCTTTCTCTTTTTTCTTTGGATATTTTGAGCACAGGCCAAGGCTGGCCCTTGAAGGGTGTGCATCTAACCAAAGCCAAGCCAACAGTCACTCTGGTGGCTGAGGGCAGAATAACAGACCAACAGGCAGTATTAAGACCTGGCTGCAGAGAACTACAAGTGCCATTTGGAGAGGCTAGGGTAGGGTAAAGGGGAGGTTTGGAACAGAAGAAAACAGGGATTGAAACTGGGTAGTATCACCTTGGGCATTGCCTCCTAGCAATATAATATCATCAAAGTCATGGCAGGCGAGAAAACATAAGACCAACTTCCTGGCAGACCAGGTGATCCGAAGCCGAGGTCCACCCTGTCACCGCCTGTAGGAAAACAAGTTCAGGGCAGTGGCAGCAAGCTCTACAATCTTCATGGTAGTCTACAGCCAAAAGGTCTACAGAGCCACTTGCCCTTGAAGAAAAGAAAAGCTAGGATGTACAGGGTACCTAACATCAAAAGTGTTTGCATGGAAGGGGCTACAAATGGTATATACCATCCTTTTCAATTTTGTTTTGCAAACTAGGAATTTTCAAAACAGCTGGCAACTCTTTTTCTAATGCCAGTGGAGTCCAAACATAATTCTGTCCAATTCCCATGAAACAATACATTTCTAATCTTATATGAGGATGGAAAACACACATTTTTTTTACTATAAAACATAATATATATAGCCTTGTTATATTCTCCATCTAGTACGCTGTTTCAAATCCAAGACAACAATGACATTAATGGCATTCTATTATACATAACTGCTGTTTCACATACAGAAGTCAATCAAAGGGGATTTTAACAGTGGACAAGGACTTGTTCCACATAGGGAAAAACTAATTCTTCTGCCTGTGAAATGAAAGTTATAGGAAGATATATCTCATTGGTTTCAGGGTGATTTTTTTTTTAACCAGTGCACTGTAGTTAATAATAATCAAATCAAATAAAACCTTAACCAATAAAAAATAAGCATTAAACTAGAACTCATAACAAACCCAAACATACTTATATAAGGAGATTCACAATTGAGTTTTCTCAGAGTTCACAAGCAGCTAATATCTGGTGGGAGAAGGGGATTTTAAGAATGCTAATGGCAGCCTGATGTCTCAGTTGGGTATTTAAATACACTCTAGATGTGTGGTGACCAACCAAAAAGGCAGGCAAACCACAAATTAAGCCCCATCCCCTCTCCCTGTGGTGGGGCTTGGGACTCTGACTGTGGCTGCATGGATCGGGGTAGGGACAGTATGCTGCCTCAAGAGCAGACATTACTGCCAAAAGTCAGGTTAATCCTTCCCTGTCACTTAACTGCTGCAGTTTTATTCAACAGAGGCAGAAAAGCCAGGAAAGGATTAACTCAGAACTTGGCAGTGACACCTAACATCTCTTCTTACAGCAATGTCCTGCCCTCGCTCTGCTCCATGGAATGTTCCACTTTCTGTCTCCATTTGTCCAGTGCCGCCTTCTACCAACCACCCAATGCCACTTGTGAGAGGCGCGCCACACCTTGGCCAACCCTGGTCTAGAAAGTGGTGTCTCCTAAAGAGATGCCTTTTCTAATGTTGTCTTCTTGTCAGAGTTGGTTACTACTTACACAAACAATCAGACAACATAAGGGACAAAAGTGAGACAAAATAGGCCTGGCAAAATGTAAGGGATTTATAACATGCATTTTCACTGTTTGATACATAAATTAATTTTTGCTCTAAAACAGATAGCAAGCCTGGGGAGGTGAAGCAGCATGGTGCACCAGGCAGGCAGCTGGGCAGGTACTACTGTTGCTGTGCAGGAGCAAAGATGTGCCATGTTTGGGCAGGGTGGCATCTGCTCCAGTCCACCCACCTTGCTCCCGCACAGAAGCAGCAATGTCTGCCCGGCTGCATTCCTGGTGCACACTGCTGCTCCACCTCCATATTGGATTGCAGCCTGGGACTTCTGAATAACTGGCTGGGACTGGCGTATGGAGTCCAGGAGTGTCCCAAGAAAAGTGGGATGTATGGTCACTCTAGGTATACCCATACTTTAGATGATAAAACTGACTTGGACATATTTTTTCTGTATTAACAGAATTTTTTAGAGTATACAGAAAAGATCTCATAAGCCAAACTTCTTATAGGAACAAATGATATGTTAAACAAACATTTATAAAGAATAACTATACATTTTAGAGCTATAAGTACCTATTCAGGTATTTATAAATACCTCTGCAAAATAACTGCAGATAAAGAAATTATTGCTCTTTAGTGAATAGAATGTAGATTACACCACATCTAAAAGTAAAGGCCACATCATCTGATGAGGATTATTAGAAAGGATGAGAAGATAAGGAGGGTATAATTTAAAGAGGTGCTAAAACTGGAGAAGCATTTGGACAAAGATGCAAACCCTTTAGAAACGTTAGACATTTTAGACATTGCCACTGAACTACCAGCAAAAAAACTAGAGTAGTTAAGCAATTAATTATGGGAAATAATTAGGGATGGAAAACATAACAGTTGAACTGTTAGAGCCAGTAGGACTAATGCCGACAAAACATTAGAAAAAAAAAGCATACCAAAAGGTTTGAGACTAATAATAGGTACCAAACCATTGGCTAAAGACAAAAGTTATATCAGACTTGAAAAAAAGGAGATCCAAATAATTTTAGAGGTCTGAGGATATTATCAACATCAAGAGTGAGGCTTAAAATAATTATAAATACTTTGGGCACGTTGACACATGCAGGTATGTACACAGGCACATTGACACATGCAGGCTGCATGTGCAGCTCAAATAAGAGCAGCACAAATTTGTGCTGGGGATTTTTGCCTCAGCACATGTGCCCAGACATGCACTTTGGTGTGAGGCAAGTTGTACCACTTGGGGCAAACTGAACCTGCCCAACTCCACCCAGATCTGCAGCCAGGGGGAGCTAGAGCCTGGGATCAGCACCAGTGCTGGCCCCCACAGTATAAAAAGCTGCCCTGGCAAGCAGCTCAGGGCTACTTGCTTTCTGGGGTCCAACCAATTGGTATCTGGGGGCACTACGCCTTCTGCCAGCTGGACTGTTGAAGCAGCCCTAACCTAGATCTCCCTGCACCCTCTACCCACTGCAGCAGTCTGGCAGTGGAGGCTGCTGCCTAGCTATGACCTCCTGCCCCAAGGCTGTGCCCCTGCCAGACCTGGAGGAGGATTGCACAGCCGCAGCAGAGCCATCTGCACCTCTGAGCCAGCTGCCAGTGGGCTGTGGCTGCACAGTTGGCCTTTGTGTGGCACTGCTGCCACATGTGCCGCTGCCCTGCCATCTGGGCAGATATCACTCAGAAAATGTTCTCAGGGCGGTGGCCTGGTCAGAGCTGTCAAAGCCTGGCCCCAATATACAATTTTTTATATATGTATATTTATATACAGCAAAAGCTGTGTTAACCAGCACCTTATAAGCCAACACGCTCTGTTAACCAGCATGCCGACTTGTAAGGGAAAAGTGAAACCAGAAGTGCCCGCCATGGCACTTCCAGTTTTGCAGAGCCCCCATGGCCCAAGGGAAAGCAGCCTGTGCTGCCAAGCCCCCACAGCTCAGAGGCATAGCAGACTGCACGGGTCCCCCCTCCCTGTCCCACGGGAGGGGCAGCGATGTGGTGGGAGGGGTGACAATGTGGCGGGAGGGGTGGCAACACTCCAGACATGGCAGGACAGGTGGCGGCCCAAACAGGCAAAGATGCCTGTTCGGGCCACTCAGTTATCCGGCATATTTTGTTACCTGGCACCCTCTATTCCCTGTGGGTGCCACATAACAAAGCTTTCACTGTATACATATCTAGATACACACACTATATATGTATATACCCACACACACACACATATATATATACACATATACAGACCTCTATATACACACATACATACACACACACACACGTATTTATATGTATGTGTGTGTATATATACATGTCTATATGTATGTATGTATGTGTATACATACATATACACATACACACATATATATACGTATACATACATATACTTCTATATATGTGCACACAGACACACACACACAAAGAGAGAGAGAGAGAGACAGAGAGATGCAGAAGTTGGGCAATGATATATTTACAATTTTATAGCAATTTGGAAGCCTACTAGTGTCTCTATCATCATCATAAAATACATTCTAAATATCTATATGTTTAGCTGTCTTCTTATCATAGAACGTTAGAGCTACCCCTAACCCCTTCACTCAGCAGGATGTGGGGACAAGAAGGGGGTGGGAGGGGGTGTTGGTGGATGTGAGGGGATGTGGGAGTAGGTGTGGGTAGCACATGCGCTGCCCTCCGCAGGGCCCACAGCCTCCACACAGGGCCACAGTCCCCCCCCCCACAGGGCTCACAGCTCCCTTCCCAGCAGCAGTGGCCATCAGGTGCTTAGGGCCTGCTGCTGGCAAAGCTCCCCGTGGCTCCTCAGACCTGCTGCTGCCTGTACAGCTTTGTTGCAGGCCTGGCCCAATTCAGCACGGGAGCAGGCACATTGAGCCAGCACCAGGCCACTCAGACTGTCACCTGGGCCCCAGCGCTGCTTGCAGGGACCGCATGTCATGCGGGCCAGGTCCTGCTGCCACGGGCCCTGTGCACTGTCAGGCCGGGCCGAGTCCATGGAGGCAGAACCTGACCTGGCACAACACGTGGTCCCTGTGAGCGGCGCTGGGCCCTGGGTGACGGCCCAAGCAGCCCAAAGGCACACAGCCCTGCGCCAAGCCGGGCCTGCACAATGTGGCACAGACAGCGGCAGGTGCCAGGCAGCCTGTGTCCGGCTCTGCTGCCCCACACCACAGGGGGCCTGTGCCAGGAAGGTCCCAAGCACCCTGATGGCCACTGCTGCTGCAGGGAAGTTGTGGGCAGTGCAGGGGATAGGCAAGGGACCCACCCCTCGCCAACAGCCCCCTCCCCACTACAGTCCCCTATACCCACACAGCCCCCACTCCAGTCCCTACTTACCTGGGGATGGAGCCCAGGTCCAGGTTGCCACAGACTGCACCACTCGTTGCTCCACATGGCAGCATGCTGCAGCACCGGGGCAAGGGACAGCCATAGAGACACCCTGCTTGGCTACCAGAGCATCTCCTGGGAGGACTCCAGTCTCTGGCTGCCTCAAGGCATGGCCCTAGACCAGGGGTGTCCAACCTTTTTGAATGTGGGGCCAGATCATGAACTTTTTATCACCCAGCGGGCCAGCGACCCATATTTAAAGACCTCACAGGAAGCGGTATCACATCACCCCCATCACAACACCTTGGGCCTCAGAAAACAGCTTGGAGGGCCGCATGGTGGCCCGTGGGCCGTATGTTGGACAAGCCACTGAGGCTGACTACCACCCACTGGCAGGATAGGGCTGAAGCAATAGGCCACACTGGCCAATCAGGAATGGCTGTCTGCTGTCTGCATTCAACATTCTTTAGCAGCCTGCTGGCAGGCCTGTGGGAGCACCCCCGAACCTGCTGGCCTCAGCCAGTGTAGGCAGTTTGCATGTCCCTCTCACCCCCACCTCCACCCCCATAGTAGAGCAAACTCATGTACTGTTCACTCCTGAACTTAGTCCACTCAGACTCTTAGAGAAACCTGTGGAAGTTAGTGCAAATCCACCTTAGGCTTTCTGAATGTCTGTACCTAGCCTTAGTCTATACTAATGAGAACACCATACTTAAGCAGATATTTGAATTAATTATGATACTATTGACTACATTGGTAAATTGTAGTATTTTGTAGGATGTGGACAAATTGGAGAGAGTCCAGTGGAGGGTAAAAAAGAAGATGAGGGGCCTGGAGCATATGACGTATGAGGAGAGACTGAGGGAACTGGGCTTATTTAGTTTAGAGAAGACTTAGAGGGGATTAACAGCAGTCATCAACTACCTAAAGGAGGGTTTGAAAACAGGATGGAACGTTGACTGTCATAGTGGTGGCACATGACAGAATGAGGAGCCATGGTCTCCAGTTGCAGCAAAGGAAGTTTAGGTTAGTTATTAAGAAGAATTCTCTCACTAGGGGGTTAGTAAAACACTGGAACAGATTACCCAGAGAGGTTGTGGAATCTCCACCCTTGGAGGTTTTAAAGACTCAGCTAGATAAAGGCTTGGCTGAGATGGTCTAGTTTGGGATGGCCCTGCTTTGATCATGAAGTGGGACTAGATGACCTCCTGAGGTCTCTTCCAACCCTAATTTTCTGATTCTATGATTTGACTTTGGCCATAATGCCAAGATGGATGCATCTTGGAAAGGGTCACTAGCTAAAGCATGGAGATGCTGCAATGGTAAAACTATAGGAAAAACACTTTTATGTATACCTCAGAAGCTTGATCAACAATGATGGGTTTAAAAGAGAGATGTGCATCCGCCATAAGAGCTGCACAGAAATTTGAAAAAATTCAAAACATCAAGTTTGGTATTATTATTCAAATATCACAAACCGGTAATGGTATTATAAAACACCTTTTGTAGACGAGCCTAGAAACTTCACCTCATAAATCTACTGGATATAAAAAATTATGGACTCAGTACAGACATTGTATTTATGACAGATGACAAACTGCCTGACATCTGATTCACCAGGTACCTGACAGACCTGACCTCTTAAACTTTACTCCCCCTCCTTTTCTCCCCTCCCCTCCTTTTCTGTCATTTTTCTAATTTCCAGTTATTTCCTTTTCCACAGACAGCCTCCTTCCTTGGAGTCTCAACAGTAGGAAGTCCTTATGCCTGAAGAAGTGTGATTATACCCAAAAGCTTGCAAAGAACTTTTTGCCAACTACTCAGTTGTTCTAATAAAATATATCACATCTACTCAAAGAACCGTGCCTGCAATGGTACTATGATGTGTTTGCATGGACTAGAAGTAGTTGCATTAAGTGAAACATACCAGGCTGTGGGCAGTTAATAGTATTGTTCATTAAAAGAGAACAGTTGTAAAGTGGAATGAATTGAAGACAAATGAAGATATTAGAAAGAGAGTAGGACATGAAATCAAGTTACAGGATTGGCTACAATCAGTATGATTATAATGGTGGGGATACTGCAGAAGGCAAACTGGTGAAAGAATGCCAATATAAATTATGTAAACACAACCAAGGTCAGCCCACCATTGACTAAAGCTGCCTATAAACGTCCTGGTTTGTGTTCTAATTAGAACAGAATGCCTTGCATTTTAATTAGAGCAGAATGCTCCAAGGTGGTCTTACCATCATATTTATAAATGTCAGGGGGTAGGGGGAGGGGAGGGTGTCCCAAAACCATTTTTAAATGTGCAGGGACTTAATACACATGATAGTGAGGCATTTTAATTAGAGCGGTTCTCCAGGAACTGCTTTAACAAAATGCCTCCCCCTCTTCAGTAGGTGTACAGGTAGCTTAAATGGCTTGACATTACATTTAAGGCAGGGGCAGGGCCACTTACCCAGTTTTGGCAAGCTGTTGAGGGCTACATGGGTAGCCCCACCCCTTGACAGGTGCCCCCTGGTCACCATCTTGGGACTAATGTCTCAAGGCCAGTGCCGGTGGGGCCCAGAGCAGGGCACAGGCTGGCAGGGGTCTGTAGAGCCGGGTTAGGCTGCACCAGCAGGGAGAGTGGGAGCTGGCCCGGCTCCATAGAGCCCCTGCCACCTGGGACCCTCTACTCCTGCCGCCCTGCTTTTGGCCCCACCGGCACTGGTGTGAGCCCCATGCACCTGCTCACTCCCAGTGCCCCCCCAACCCTGCAGTTCAGTTTGGGGGCTGTGTGGAGCCCCGAAACCCTGCTCTGTGGCAGGGAACAAGCTGGTGTGGAGCATGGGGAAAAGTGGCCCCACCCCTGCCCCGTGGCTGATGCTCCCTGCTGCAGCCACTCACAGCCCATGTAGGGCTGTCCTGAGCAGGCACAGGTCAGGGCCAGGGTGGAAAGGCAGCAGATGTTTGTAGCTGGCCCAGGTTCTGGGTAGCTGCTGACAGCTATGGAGTCCAGGCTGGGGGCAGGGGGCACAAGCAGGGCATGCTGCCATGCACCCCTGCCCTCATTTTGTTTTGATCAGGCACAGGCAGCTCAAACCCATGTGGGCTGCGAGCGGCTGCAACAAACACTGCCTGGTGTGGCAAGTGGGGGGGGCTGCAGCTGCTGCCACCATACGCAGCCCCAATGGGTGAGCCCGCAGTTGGCGTGCGGCTGGGTTACAAGCTGGTGCTGAGTGCAGGAAAAGTGGCCCTTCACCCGCTCCCTGTCCAGCACCCCACACCACAGTTGCTTACAGCCCACATGGGGATGCCTGTGCCTACTCAGGACAGCCCTGCAAAGGCTGCAGCAAGAAGCACTGGCTATGGGGTGGGCAAGAGGCTGCTCTTCTCCAGGCTCCTTCCCTGCCCTTCCCCCCGCCTTTCTTACCTGAGCTTCCTGCACTGGGGCAGCCTGGTGGGGCTTCTGGCTGGGGGTGGGGTGGGGCTGGGCAAGTCCTGCTGTTGTGGGAGCCCACTGGGCTTCCCCTGGGTCCTACTGCTCCTGGTTCCTGTCATTTTTTACAGGAACCAGACAGAGAAATATTAATTTTCTAAATTTTTTAGGGGTCCCATGGGCTGGACAGAATGGCCTTGTGGGCCAGATATGGCCCGCGGGCCATATTTTGCCCACCCCTGATTTAAGCCCCATGATAAAGCTGGGCTTACTGGAGGAACAAGCCCTAGAGAAGTATGAATGGTAGCCTGTGATTCTTCCAGGTCTGCAAGAGTACTCTGGGATATATACAAGGTTATTTTTCCTCTGTAATTCTTTCTTTTGCTTGCAGAATAAAAATCGCTCAATATTTTTGTCCATATTGAACGTTTCTGTTAGTGAAGGATATAAATGGTGACCTACTCTATGTTTACAGGTGAAATGGCATGAAAGAGTTTTAAAGCTTAAATAGTAGATTAAATGAGATGTGTGTTGTCTCGTGATAACAACAACTGATTTTCATATTGCAAGGATAGATGGCAAGAGTGCTAATTATGTAACAAGCAGTGGAGAACTCAGGTGAATAATTACAAGATCTGTAGTTGTCATTATGAAAAATTGTTGCCTCACATTTGGTGACTGAAGTCATATTCCCAAGGGCTGTACAATGGCAATTCCAATCTACTTCTGAACCTTGTCTTTTAAAATTGCTTCATCTGTTTTGGCCATAGGCCATATACTAGAAATGATAAAAGCAGCTCTTTTATACTCTGGTTTAAATCAAGGCAATTTGATTGCCAGTATCAACATGATAAACTGCTTATGGCTACAGGGAGAGTGGGAGGAGATCTGCAGTTAGCATTAGACAAATGAAAAAAGAAACTTTCTTAGCCAATCAAATGAAAGCCTTATCTCATCCCCTGTTTTTTATCTATGTCAGCTACATTTAGAGACTGCTGCTCTGGCAGTAATTAAAAATCAAGTGAACTGAATCATTCTAACATCACATAGGTGAAGATTGTAAAGTCTTTGCTGTATATGCACTGCAACTGTAACCAGACCATTTCCTTCATAGTACATGAAAGGAAACAGTAAGAATCACGTTAAGTAACATTACTTGGAGAAAAAATAAAATGATACTTGCTTATGAATAAAACAATATTTTTCCATTAAAAGAGCCATTTTTCTCCAAGATCATTATGAAGAGAGAATAATATCATCTCCTCCATTGTAATATACAAAAAATTAGAAAATTATTTTTCTTTGTTTAACATATCGTGTCTAAGGATGCCTGAAATGATATTTCATTCATATATATTTCATATATCCATTTCTGCAACACTCCTGAGAGTGCCAAAATGAAGCATTCTTGCCTATCTGCTCACATTCAGCATGCCCTGACCCTGGAAATGAGGCAGCAAAGGTTCCCTAATAGCACCCCCTGCTGTCATATTCCAGAACAGGGGAAAAACAAGTGGGTGGGTTGGCCTCTCAACAGCTCTCAGGAGTGCCTCCAGACCAGGATAGACATGGCCACAGGGTTCATTTTCTTTAGAGTGTACTAGAGAAAAGGAAGCCTGTCACACATCAACATGGATATTATTGTATTAATGTCGAAATGCAAATATGAAATTTTCCACTTACCAATTATCAACAATATGTATATGAAAAGTGTGTAGCAATTTGGGCTCAAGGGCTAAAGGCTTACTTTCTGAAGTATTTGGAAATGTCTTAAAATAATTTAACTTTGCAGCTCCAAATTATTGTGCTGGCTCGTAACATCAGATAGCTCACTGGCTTTTTAAAATACGTTATAATACAGATCTTTAGAGAGACCTTCTCAGGAATTTTCAAATAAAAAAAAATATTTTATAGTTCCCTTTAGTGCTGTTTTGAATTTTTTCAGCAATGTTTTGATTCTTCCTGATATGAATGGAGAACACTGAGAAATAAAGTCAAAACATCTTGGAAGAAAAAACCAAATAATCTAAAAATTTAAAAATTATTTTAATTTTTACATTTTAAATATATGAACATGCACAGAATATACACATCCCAGTAAAAGGACTCTGACAGTCATGTGAGATAGTGCTTATGCTAAGCAAGGCCTAGCATTAAGAACAATGCACAAAAACTCCCAGAATGCTTCATGGAGGTTGAGGAGTCAGCAATTGACATTCTGGTAATCACCTTCTGACCCTTAGATGAAAATGCTGACCTTCTGACCCTTGGACAATGATAAAAATTGCAAGCAAGCAGCTTATATTGTTAAAACAGGAAACCGCATGGCTAAACCGCAATGACGAAAACCAACTGCATGTTATGTAAGCCGTGACCTTTTAACCCTGCTAAAAACAGCAAAACATAAGAATTAACATAAGAAACATAAAGGTCATTAAGAATTAACATAAGCAGCGTAAAAATTATAATACAGACAGTATCACCTGATATTATAATATAGATAAGTTAACTAAATGACCAATAGAAGTAAGAATTAGAAATACATATGTATATGTGTTATCATATATAAGTAATAGTAAAGTTATGTTAGATGCCTCACTGTCAGAATGGGGACAGTTTTGTATCTTTTGTCTAAAAAAAGATAAGGGACTCCTTTTAAATGAGCTGTTGACCAGTTCTGAGACTACTAAATCAGGCAGCCGCACCTAGCCTCCGGGTTAGAAAGCAAGGGCTTGATTTGGAAACCTCGTGAACCAACAGACCCCCTTTAGTTTATGACTTTGTGAAACAATAAAAGTTTTTAATTGAACATCCAGGTCTGAGCCTGTGCTTAATTCAGTCCTTATATAATTCGGCATCGAACTCACACAAGTCAAAACAGTGAAAAATCATGTAGGAATGGGTGACTGGTGTTGGGGGGGCACGTGACCCCCCAGCAGCCAGTCATCAACTGGAGGGGGTCCCCTGGGGCTGATTGTGCCAACTGGGAAATGCGAGCAGGGCACCCGGAAGTGGCACTTCTCTTGGCATCCCCATTCTCCAGCTGGTGCTCGCAGGGGAGGCACCAGTGCTCCCACCTGCATCCCCACTCATTGCCTAAGTGGGGAGCGCTGGTTGTCAAGGGGTGCACCAGCGCTCTCAGGAGTGCTTGTGCACCCTCTACACGTGGCCACTGCATGTGGGTTTGAAGTGTACCCTTTGTGTTACCAGAAAGGCAAAGACAACTCAATTTTCCATTTGTTGTACAAGTAAAGCAACAGAATGTTGGTCCTTAATTTCCTAAGGAACTTTTATATACTGTACTTATATACTGTTATCTGGAGATTTCAATTGTTTTATTCCTCCATGCTTCTCCTTTTTAGGACATCTGCTTTTCAATACATTTTACCTCTAGGCAAGAGATCAGTTGTCTTCACAGCTGAATGAAATACTATTCCCTGGATAACCAAAAGGAGACCTCTCTCTTGGTTTAACCCCAAAGTGACCAGTGATCAAGACAGAAATCCTGTCTGAAATTTGTTGCTCTGGGTTTTGATACACCATGGGTGTGGACACAAACTTTGGAACCCTTTCAAAAAGGTAGCTAACTGGTATGTTCTAACTGTTGTGTGAATGACCTAAGAACTATCAAATGCAATAAACTCACTCCAACTTTAACCCTTGATGATGCAGTGTTAAAGGATTGGTTTACTGCACTTGAATCATTCTCATCTCATTCATCCATAACAATTAGAAGGTTCCAGCTGCTGCCCTTTTGAAACATTCCCCTTCTGAAAGAGCTGCAGGCATTCATGTGTTCTCAGCCCATGATCTCCCTGGGTACAGAGACATGTGCCCATTGACTTGGAAAAAAGAGAGTTACCCCACAACTTCTGTAAAGTGGTTTCTAGGACTGTGCAATCCACAGTAATAGTAGGCATTCTTTCCTTTGCATAGCTGGAAAAAGACCTATGGACAAAGAACTTTATGTCACAACACGGTTCACTTTAGTACCTCTCTGTTGATTGTCCCCTGAATTACAACATGCTAGAGAATCTAGTTAATAAAGTTATACCCAATAACAGGGAGTAAGCTACTTTCCCAGCTCTAGCTTCAGAAAGTAATTTTGAACCAGAAAAGACAAAACCTCCACTTTAAGGTTCCAAGCTCCAACAGTTACATAACTAGAAGCTCTAAGCTGCAGCACTTATATGGTGGTAAATCACAAGGTGGTAACTGCAACATGGCAAAGTAAAAGCATTGCCACTTTTCTTAAAGCTGCTTTCCACCTCTAAGTACTTTGTTATGAAACAAGAAAAACATCTCCTGAAGCCCAATTACCTGCATTTTGTCAATGGCTTCCACTTGGCCTTTGTGCATAGTCTGGACGGGAAGGCAGCTCTCCTGCTGACAGAAGCAATTATGGCCCTCACAGAATATGCCATCACAGTGGCAGGCTACAGGCTTCCTTTTATGCACCAGATCAGAAATTGAGACAAAAATAATAGAAAACAAATTTTCTTCCAAATTCAATTTGCACATGTTGCAAATGGCCCCGCTTGCTAGGTGCCATTCAAGCACATACAGAGATATGATTCATATCCATAAGCGATTACAATCTACAGCCTCAACTATACACTGCAATCCATATAGGTGAATTATGCCTATATGAAGACCTCTTGAAATCAGTAAGACACGTTTGGGACACAAGTGTGCTAAATGTTGAGTATAAGAATAGAAGGAACATGAAGGGGGAAGGGACAGGAACAAAGTTAACACAAAAGACCTTTGAATAATGATAATCTATATTTGTATCACACTTTTCACCCCAAAGGATTCAGAAAAGGTTTAAAGCCAGAATTTATACTCAGTAACTATTCTGCACCTCTGTACCACCACAGATACAGAGAAAGAGAGAGAACACAATCATTTCAAACATAGAAATGAATGATAACTAACATGAAACTTTGGAAGTAATCTGCTTGTTTGTTAAAGATGGGCAAGATTATAAAAACTTGGTTATTAAAGAATTTACCATGGAATATGTACACAGTGTTTCTGCTATGGGTTTCAGGAAAAATGGCATTTCCTAGCACCTCACTGCCTTTTGGAGTGCACTTGCATATTGCTTTGGTGCTCATTAGAAAAGAGCTACTTGCTCACCTGTCACTTCCTCAAGCAGTCAAGTATCGCCTTAAAAAAACCCCTTTATTATAACTTGCATGCAATGCAAGACCACAGCAAGTCTGCTCAACACTGGCCTTGATTCTGTTCCCTTTACAGCCAATGGGGTCACTGTAGACATTACCTGATTAAAACACCATCCTGCTCTGCTTTCTGCTTGGTTTCAGATTAACATTGCTAACTCACTCTTTGAAGTTAATGGGAATTTTGTCAGTCAAATGGTATAAATGCACTACTATACAGGTAACTAAGGGAGTCAACTGATTTAAAAGCTCATTGTTCTTCCATCCAGATGAGTAAATGATGGTCTTTTCTTTTTAATAAAATATGGTACAATAAAATAGGGTAATTTTTCGCTACTTGAAAAGACATTTTTTTTTAGTAGTGATCACTCAGTAACGAGTACAAAAAGGATGCTAAAGTGTAATGTATGTATGATTTTGGGAGCTTCCTGAAAGTAAAGAAATATGGGGTGACACATGGGGTTTACACAGCTCCCATGATATGGGGCACATGATGCTGAGCTCCCCATATACCAGCACCTCTCAAAACCCTGTGTGCTCCCAGCTACACGTTCAATACAAAGAAGCTACAAATTATTCCACAGTATATGGAATGTGCAGTTATATATATGTGGAATAATTTTGTGACTCATTTACTTCATTATCACGCCTTAAAATGAATTGCACATTTAACCAGGTTGCCATTTAAGGTATGATTAACCTGTTAATCACTTCTTAAACCTAACTTGCATGGCCGTTCTGGTACTTTAAGGGTAGTGCCCTTATGGGCTAGTCATTTCTAGGAACAAGGCCTAAATTTTCAAAGAAGTTTACCAGGCTTTGATCATATAAATCATGAAGTTAGCAACACCTTAGCACCTGGATATCTCTTAAAACCTACACTTGTGTTTAAACATGGCAACACTAAATGTATGAATATTTTAATCAGCTTAATTAAAAAAAAAATTGGCATACATTAAGCAAAACTAAAAACTAAAAACTTCCATTCATGAAACTGAACAGATTCTGGTTTTAATTACTGTATCACAATGAAAATACCTAACGTTGGTATCTGCAAAGTTGTAGAAACAATAGTGAGTGGTGCTTTCTGGAATAGAAAAATATGTGTCACAATTGAGAGTGACTGAGAAAGAACACATACCGCCTCACCTCAGTGTTGTCACATAATTCAATCCACAAAGAGGAGGTAAAATTAAGAACAGGAAACGCCAAGAGACTTTTCGTTAGGGTTATTATTCAGAGTATAGATAAGTTAATTTTGTAGCCTGAGGAAAACAATTGAAGCATCTAAAGTAAGTTATATTTCTGGTTTTACAAAACAATGTGTTCACTGAGGTAAGTTAAGTGAGACCACAGAAAGCAGAATTGATTTTTAAAAGAGTTTCCATATTGCCAAAAGTCTACATTCTAGTATCATAGTCAAATTGAAAAGTAACTGAAAGTATGTAAGAATCATCACATTAATTGATACAGTATTGACTGACTAAAGCATCAAAGTTTTGGGAGACCCTAGAACTCAGGTACACAAATAAAACATCTAACACAACTTTTACAGGTGACATGGAGGCCCAATAAAAATTAGACATTTTTGGCTTACGAGTCTTTTTTTGTTTTAAAAATCTTTTTTTGTTTTAATCTTCAATATATACTTTTGAAACTAAAGCCGAGGATAACACACACACAGCTTGGGTTACTCTCCTAGTTATTCTAAAGCCTTAGTGCAGATACAGATGACCTGGAAAAACAAACTGCCTTCAGTTCAGATTTCATGAGCCCTATCTACATTCAATTTGTCATGTTTCATGGAGTGTGCATGAGAAATAAAGACTCAGTCTCATTTCCTAAGAAAATGAAGCAGATTATTAAAACTATGTAAAATGTCTTTTTGCATAATGAAGAATAGTATATGTTGATCTTTTATTAACATGACAGTCTGGGGTGGAAAGGAGTCTACGAGAGCTGGCTGCATTTTAAAGAAGCCTTACTGAAGGTGCAGAAAGACTAGCAAGTGTGCTAGAAGACCAGCTTGGCTCAGCAGGGAATTATTCAGTAAACTGAAACACAAAAAGGAAACTTACAAGAAGTGGAAACTTGCACAAAACTACAGGGGAGTATAAGAGTATTGCTTGGGTATGCAAGGCTGAAAATCAGGAAGGCCGAGCATGGATTCACCAAGGACAACTCATGCCTGATCAACCTGATAAGCTTCTATGATGAGATGACTGGCTCTGTGGATGTGAGAAAAGCAGTGGATATGATATACCTTGACTTTGGCTTTTTATATAGTTTCCCACAGCATTCCTGCAAGTAAGTTAAGGAAGTACAGGTTGGATGACTGGACTGTAAGGTGAATAGAAAACTGGCTGGATCATCAGTAGGGTTGTGCGAAACTTCAGGTGGTGATCCGATTAGGAGGAGATTCGATTGGCTTTGGTGGCCGAGCTTGCTGAATCTGAATTGAATCAGGGGACCGATTAAAAAGTCCAAAAAGATTCAAACCTCTCCGAATCTTCAGAAAAGATTCAGACAGCTTTGATGATTCAGACATTGCCAGCCCGCTGCACAGACTCGGAGCTGGTTAGTAGGGGTGGGCTGGGGGGTGGGGGGGGGCGCTGGAGAAAGGGACCATGGGGTGACCCCTCCCAGGCCCCATCGTCTGTCTGCTCCCCCAGCCCTGACCCAACCCCTGTCCATTCCCCCATGGCTGCCCCAACTGGGGGAGCTGGGGTGGGTAGAGGGGTGACAGGGGGGAGGGGATCATGGGGGCTTGTGTAGAGCCCCCCATGCAGCATGGGGCAATGGGGGGCAGCAGGGATCACACCCTGCCCAACAGCAGCACCCGGTGCACTGAGGCTTTTATTTTCTAAGTGCCGGGAATTGGGACAGGTTGGGCAGCCATTGCTGGGCTGGGAGAGCGGGTGGGAGATGGGCCTGGGTGATCTGGACATTCAGAGATTCGGCAGCAGCTGAATCTCCAAATCAGATTTGGCTGAATTGATTCGGGACAGTGATTCAAATCACCAAATTGGATCACTGTCCCCCAAATTGGCTTAATCTGAAGTAAATACTAGCTGCTTCGCACAGGCCTAATTGTCAGGCTCAGTGTGTAGTAATCAATGGCTCAGTGTCTAGCTGGCAGCTAGTGGAGTGCCCCATGGGGTCAGTCCTGGGGCCATTGTTGATGAAGATATTGAACAAAAATCTGAAAGATGGGATGGTGTGCACCCTCAGCAACTCTGCAGATGACAACATGCTGAAGGAGTAGTATGCTGGAGGGTAGGTCTAGGATTCAGAGTGACCTAGACAAATTAGAGGATTGAATGAAATGAAATCTCATGAGGTTCAATAAGGACAAGTGTAAAGTCCACCACTTAGGGCAGAACCATCCCGTGCACCAATATAGGCTGAGGACTCCCTGGCCAAGCAGCAATTCTGCAGAAAACAACTTGGGAGTCACAGTGGACAGTAAGCTGAATATGAGCCAACAGTGTGCTTCTTGCTTCCAAGAAGGCTAAAGGCATACTGGGCTGCATTAGTAGGAACACTGGCAGTAAATCAAAGGAAGTGATTACTTCCCTCTATTCAGCAATGGTGAGGCTACATCTGGAGTATTGTGCCTAGTTTTGGGCTTAGTACGACAGAAAGAATGGGGACAAAACGGAGAGAGTCCAGTGGAGGGCAACGAAGATGGTTAGGAGCACATGGCTTATGAGGAGAGGCTGAGGGAACAGAGCTTATTTAGTCTAGAGAAGAAAAGACTGAAAAGGAATTTAATAGCAGCCTTCAACTACCTGAAGGGGAGTTCAAAAGAGGATGGAGTTAGACTGTTTTCAGGGGTTGCAGATGACAGAACAAGGAGCAACGGTCTCAGGTTGTAACAAGGGAAGTTTAGGTTACATGTTAGGAAAAACTCTCATGAGCAGGGTAGTAAAGCACTGGACCAGGTTACTCAGAGAGGTTGTGGAATCTCCATCCTTGGAGGTTTTTATGACCTAGCTAGGCAATGCCTTGGGTGGGATGATATAGTTAGGGAAGGTGCTGCTTTGAGGAGAGGGTTGGACTAGATGATCCCCGAGGTCCTTTCCAGCCCTAATTTTCTATGATATCTATGATTTCTTAAAGAGGAAGGTACACAATACAGTCCTGCAAAGAAGCTACATGGTCTCACATTGTTTCAGTATACTTGCTATCTGATACAATGCTCTTTGACAAAACATTTTACATAAAAATGCTGTTCCCTTCTGCATGATGATACCCTCTTCATATTATCTCTACAGTATAGTTAGAAAGAATTAAAAGGAGAAAACAAAAGAGAAAAAGTATGAAAACAATGTTCACCAAACGGATATGCATTTTTTTTAAAACCTGCCTCTAATGACTTCATATTTAGTCTTTGTATAATATGTAAAGCAGACTAGTCAGTTTGCAAAAGATGTGTCCTCACTGCAATAGCAGGGTTAAATTGAAAACAGGAGCTAAAATTTAAATTAAGAAGTCTCCTAGTATTGACAACACCATATTTCGTTGCATTTATAAAAAATGAGGAAGTTTGACAACTAATAATGAAGACACTAACTACTCACGTTAAATAGTTTTCTCTTTAATGGCCAATTTTTGCTTTTGAAGTAAACTGTAGAACTCCGACTGATTTCACGGGCAGCAGGAGTGGGCCATGAGAACAAAATATTCAATAAAAGACTCAGTTTTATAAGCTCCTGCAGCACATTAAGTCTGAATCCAGTCAGTGGTTGACAGAAGGTATTTGGGGGAGGTTAAAATTAAAAGCTAAAAGGGGCTCCTACTTCTTTCCATTAAATTAAACAAAGGAAATTCATCTGTAGGTCCTATCATTGGCTGTCTTGAACTGAAATCTCTGCATATGGACAACCATACTTTTGTAGCTGCTTCAAAAAAGAAGAGGAAGCTCTCCTCAGGAGCATGTGATAGCTATTATGTTGCAACCTCTACACCTGCAGGAGCCTGTAGCAATACTAATGAGCTAAATCAGGAGCTGCTTTTTTGCACTTACTACAGGCCACTGCCAGTTTCCAAGGAGCAGCTCCCTTTGTCCTTTTGAAGCAGCTATAAACACCGATTTGTCTGTGCCCTTTGCTGGGATTGAGCGATGGCAGTACAAGTTAAATTTCATCCTATGTTTCATTGCTTGTTTGTGTTATGTTATATAACTCTTTGAACTCAAATTATGGGCATGATCAATTTTTTCTTTTGTAGTTGCTTAAGTACTCTTCACATAACTGTAAGTAACCCTTAGGAAAATCACCTGATGAAATTCACATACAGCATGTGAAAGTAGGTAACTACGTTATTCACCAAATGTGCCATCACCCTGCATAACACTTTGTTCAGGCCCTGATATATACCAGGATCAAACCAAATTTTCAAAAGTAGTGTAACTGACATGGCTTAACCTTTTGTACATCAGGGAATGTGCGCAAAATCTGGGGCCTAATGAAATGAATAGCACAACCCCTATCGGGTTCTATGAGCCCAGATGTTCGCTGTAGGATTTGTAATTAATTTGAAATGGATTTTGAAGCTTTACACCGGGGCAGGCAATTATTTCGGGTGGAGGGCTGCTTACCCAGTTTTGGCAGGCTGCTGAGGGCTGCATGGGTAGCTCTGCCCCTTGACAGGTGCCCCACCCCCTGGTCACCATCTTGGGACTAATGTCCCAGGGCCAGCACCAGTGGGGCCTAAAGTAGGGAACAGGCTGGCAGGGGTCTGTGGAGCCAGGCTGGGCTGTACCAGCAGGGAGAGCGGGGAGCTGGCCTGGCTCCATGGAGCCCCTGCCAGCTGGGACCCCATGCTCCTGCCACTATGCTCTGGGCCCTGCCAGCACTGGCCCTGGGACACTGTTGAGGGCCCATGCTCCTGCTGGCTCCCACACCTGCTTACTCCCAGTGCCCCCCAGCCCTGTGGTACAGGCGGGGTGCAGCGCACAGCCCCAACCCCACACTTGTTGGCTGGGAAGGAGCTGGTGCTGAGCATGGGGAAAAGTGGCCCCCCATGTCCACCCCATGGCTGGCGCTCCCTACTGCAACTGCTTGCAGCCCATGTGGGGCTGTCGGGAGCAGGCATGGGCAGCCCCACGTGGACTGCAAGTGGCTACAGTGCAGGGTGCCGGACACAGGGCAAGTGAGGGGCTGCACCGGGAAGGAGTTTGGGAAAAAGCTGTGTGGGGTGGGGGGGAGGAAGCAGCCACTCCCCCGCCCCGTGGCTGGCATTCCCTGCTGCAGCCACTTGCAGCATGCGCAGGGCTGTCCGGAGCAGGCACAGGCAGCCCCAGGCCAGCTGCGAGTGGCTGCAGCACAGGGCTGAACCCTGGATGCTCAACAAAGGAAACGGCTGGCCATCCAGAGGAAGCATCTCCTCAATGCTTTGAGTGACATCGCTTGCAATATGCCTCCCTTTGTCTGCGGGTTTCCCCCACTGCTCCAGGGTGGCCTGCCTATGCTTCATGGGGACAGGGGCTTTGGAATCAGAGGGGGATATCTTTTTTGGGCACACTCCCACTGGTACCAGGCTAAGGAGGAACAAGGGCAAGGGGCACCAGCATTGCCATGGTGGTGAAGTGTTTCACTTCCTTGCCCTGGCTGATCTGCCTTCAACAATGCTAGCAAGTAGCATACCTTGGATCATCTGCCAACTCAAAATGATCCCACACTATACTACCCACCCGCTTCTGGGTTAAGGGTGGGGATCCTGCCGTATCCTCCTCTTCAACAGGCAGAGGTACAACAGGGGAAGCTGAACCACCTGCCCCTGCAACCTCCTGTGAGGTGCCTTCTAGAGAAGGAGACCTGTCTCTGGGTGATCTTTGACAGGTGTGGAGCACAAAACTCAGATTCCCCCTCCTTCCCCATAATTTTCTTGGCTATGGCACTCAGCTTCCCTGCTTCCAGATCCAGCTCCTCCCCCGTGCACCCACTGGAGATTGAGGTCATCAGGGGGCAGTGCCCTTGGCTGGATGTTGTCCGAGAAGCTTATGTGCTTCTCTAGCTGCAGCACAGTAAACCTGTTCTTCTAGGTGGGGCTAACCTGTATCATTTTGGCAGAGAAGGTGGCGGGCCAAGATGAAAGATGTCAGGAATACCCAGAAATCTCACTAGACTTAAGCAGTCTGCCTTCAGATGCAAGGCCTCCAACTCAGAGCTCGAGAGGCTCCAGAAACTTCTCTGGTGGCTGCTACTGAACATGTACAACATTCACCATGACATCACTTTTAACTAAATCTGCTGGAACTGAAGCCTCCCTCCAGCCTTCTCGTATCTCTCCTCTCTCCCCTCCTGCTATCTTCTCTCATCTCTCTTTTCTCTTCATTAGAACCAGCTTCCCCTTCTTGCCCCTCTATCATCTTTCATTCACACCTGGGGATCCCCAAGGGACAGGCCCAACACCCGCTGCACCCCTACAAAACAGAGACCTTTGCCCTGGCCTGCACCACAGACCTACCTGCCCATACACACTACCCCTCGCAACACACACACCTCTGACCCCACTGGGAAATGAAGGGCAAAGTTGTTCTTCTCGCTGGGGGACATGTCACCATATCACCTGTATTTGCGGAGAAGGTGGCGGGTTGAGGAGAAACATGCCTGGGCAGCCCAGGAACCTCATACTCACTAGAGGTAAGCAGTTTCGAGACACAAGGCTTCAAACTCACAGCTCAAGGGGTTCCAGAAACTTCTTTAGTGGCTTCTACCATGCATGTGCAACATTCACCATGAAATCACATTTAACTGCATCACTCCTGGAACCAAAGCCTACCTCTAGCCTCCTTTTACCTCTCCCATCTCCTGCTGCTCTTTCCTCTTATCTCTCCATTTGCAGCAGCTTCCCCTTCTTTTGTTTCCATCATCTTTCCCTCACATCTGGGGATAGCCACAACACAGGCCCAGAGTCTTCCGTGCCCCTACACAATTGAGACCCCTGCTCTGGCCTGCACCACAACCAGCCTGACCCACACACACACTACCCCTCGCAAAACACCCCCCCCAACCCCAGTGGGAGATGGAAGGTAACGCCACTGGCTGGATGTTGTCCAACAAGCTCACCAACCTGCCTAGCTGCAGCGCAGCTACAAGGGCAGCTTCGCTGGGACTGACCTGTATCACTTGGGTGGAGCAGTTGGCAGGTTGAGGTGAAAGCTTTCAGGAGTGCCCAGAAATCTCACACTCACTATTCCTAAGCAGTCACTCTTGAGACACAAGGCCTCAAACTCACAGCTCAAGGGGTTCCCGAAGCTTCTCTAGTGGCTGCTACTGAGCATGTGCTGGTTGTTCTCTGCATCTCTATGCACCACAAACAGACCCCTGCCTGGACCTTCACCACAGACATGCCTGCCCACACACTACCCCTTGCACCACTGCATCCCCACAACCACTGGGAGATGGAGGGCAGCAGGGGGAGCACCACTGGCTGGTTGTTGTCTGAGAAGCTCACCTGCTTGTCTAGCTGCAGCACATTGAAGCTGTCCTTCTAGGTGGGGCTGACCTGTATCACTTTGGCAGAGAAGGTGGTGGGTTGAGGTGAAAGATGTCAGGCATGCCCAGGGATCTCACGCTCACTAAAGCGGTCTCTCTTCAGATGCAAAGCCTCAAGCTCAGAGCTCAAGGGGCTGCAGAAGCATCTCTGGTGGCTGCTACTGAACACGTGCAACATTCACCATGACACCACTTTTAACTATATCACTGCTGGAACCAAAGCCTCCCGCCAGCCTCCTCCTATCTCCTGGGGACAGAGTGGGAGGCTCATGCTGGGTGCTGAAATTGGGGTCGGGGAGACTGTCATGCTGCTGCTGGTGGCTATTTCTGGTGTTAGTGGAGATGGTGCAGGTGCAGGGACAGGTATTGCTCCCACCTCCTTGCTCCCACTGGCAGCAAAACGCATGAGATTTGCAGCTCTCCTGCTATCTCCTCTAACCCCTCTCCTTCTACTGCCAGAAAACCTGTCACCTATCTTTCCAGCACGCTTCATAACATTTGCTGTGCTGGAAAATGTGTGTGTGTTTGTAATATATCTTCTATCTATAATATAGCTTCTCTCTCTTTAGTGAGTGTGTGTGTGTGCGCGCACTTTCCTGCACAGTGATAGATGAGATACTGCCAGCAAAAACACAGCTTTCTTTTTTAAAAGTGTGGGATGAAAAAAATAACAAGAACAAATAAGAGGATTTTGAGGAAGAATAATTTGAAAGGAATGGATTGGATAGGGATAAGTAGAGGGATTCTAGGCAAGGGTAACTAGTGAGGTGTATTCAATCCTTTCCAAAAAGAGAGACTAACAAGAGACTGACTAGGAAGCCAGCCACTGCAGCCAGTACCTTTCACATGTTGTTCCTTCCAGACAGACAGCTCACAAAAGCTTCAAACAGAGCCTTATATGCTGTTTCTACATCCCTCCTACAGAACACTGTGATTGGAAGGAAACTCAGGGAAAGATCAGAGTCACTGGCCAGCTACAGATATAAATATCAGAGCAGTCTTCTTAGTTTCTGTTTCCCCACAAGACCGTCTTCTGAATTGCTGAACATTTTCCCTAATCGATTCAGAGATTTTCATGGGTCTCCAGATTTGATTTGGATTCAGTGATTTGGCTGTTGAATCAGGCCAAATCTTCTCTGAATCGAATCGGTGTCTGAAGCTTCGCACACCCCTAATACAGATATTAAGAGAAACTGATAAATAAGATTTAAAAGCTTTTGGAATAAAATGTATTAATCAGTATAGTGGAGGAGGAAATATAACTGAAATGGAACTTCTCTTTGCACTTGGAATTTAATTGTGGTTATTTAATACATGTAAAAAAATACTTAAACCCTGCACCATGTGTAAACCTTTAATACAACTAACTATTAGGGCTGTGTGAAGCTTCAGTTGCTGATTTGATTTGGAGGAGATTCGGGTCAATTTGGCGGTTGAATTTCCTAATCTGAATCAAACTGGGTGACCAATAAAGAGGTCTGAATCAATTTGGAAAAGCTTCGGAGAAGATTCAGAAATCTGGGCAGTCCCCACCCCCTACCACAGGGAGCTGGACCCGGACTCCGTGCAGGTAAGTAGGGGGTGGGGGGAGGAAGCTGGAGGAGGAGGGAGGGGGCCATGGGGGGACGCCTGCCAGGCCCTATCCTCTGCCTGCTCCCCCATCCCTACCTGCTCTCTCAGCCCCGTCAACAGCCGCCCTACCCAACCCCAGCATCCTGGGACTTAAAAAAAGCAGCACCTGCTTGACTGCTTACCAGCTGCTGCAGCAGCTGTCAGGCATCTGGGAGCTCATGCCAGAGCCCCCATGCAGCATGGGGCAGTGGAGATTGCCCCCCTGCCTGGCAGGAGCTGGTGAATGCACGGTTTTCTTTTTCTTAAAGTGCTGAGACACTGGGGTTGGGTGGGGCAGCTACTGACGGGACTGGGAGAGCAGATAGGGGTAGGGTCTGTTTGATTTGGAGATTCAGCTGATTTGGTGTCAGCCAAAGCTCCAAATCAGATTTGGCCAAATCGATTCGGGACTGTGATCTGGATCACTGAATTGAATCACTGTCCCCCAAATTTGCTGATTCCGAATCTGAAGCGAATACTAGCCACGCACAGGCCTACTAACTATGGAGCTACTATGGCAACTCCAGAATGACTTTTTCCAGTTAAAAGAAAAGAGTTATTTACATTGCCTTATTTTCCTGCTAAATATGGGTGATTAATGAGACAGCTACAGGGAAAAAAAAAAAACCACACGTGCACAGACACACACATCTTGATCCCACACAGGTTTTTGTTGTGTACACTTGATGTAAGCCTGCTTCTCCATATCTCTACATAGACATGAGACATTCATTTAAAGCATAGAAATTATTACCAGAGCTGAATTTCAGAATAATTCACTTTTGGCTGCACACAAATGAAGTCTAGATCTCTCATAATTAGAGCTCTTTTGGCATTTCCTTCTTCACTGTTTGTTAACCTTGATACTAATTATAATCTGGATTTTAATACAGCTGTTCGAAGATGTGATTTATCTATAAACATTACAACAAAAGAGAAACTGTAGTACAATGAGGCAATGAACAGGTATAATCTTACTTTGACTGCATGGCAAACTTCAATCAAAACAAATGCTTAGGAGGCTGTTTAATTAAGACCAAGGGCAAACAAGCAAATATGAACATTTCAGTTAACAATAAGATGTTTTTCCCTTAAGCAGAAAAAGAGTAGTTTTAAAGCCAAGTGACGCATGATTTTTTCTTCTAAACACTGAGAATGTCCAACAGATTTAATTAGGAAAACCACCATAAAGAAAACCTGCACACAGAAAACAACTATACCCAGATTGTTTGCCTTTCCTTATTTAAGACAGCTGAAATAGAAGCAAAATGAAAGAATAAATATTTCCAAGCACCAATGCTTACTAGGTCTTTGCAAAGCCGCTTTATATCTTTACTATGTATTAAAAATATCAGCAAAGGAAAAAGACTTGAATTTCATTGCCAAATACACTCCTACATTATGGATACTACTCATTGTGCCTGTGAATATTTCAGTCTGGGGTTTTCATATCATTCAATAGTGTCCCTGTAAGTATCTGTATGCAGAGAAATTTTATTTGCAATGGCATAGCTTTATACTGAACATGGTGCTGCCATGGCTATGCTCAGCATGAAAGACAGCTAGTTTAAAGCTAATTCAGGTACATCTACCTGCTTTGCAATCACATCTTTGGACTGCACCCACTGTGTGACTGCTTGCAACTGTGGACCTACCTGTGTACTGAAAAAACAAGCCCCTCCTGCCTACTATGATATGTTCAAAGCTGCATTTTGCAAGAATGTCAGACAACAGTTACATCTGCGATAACTGTTCATATTTTAACTGCAAATCTTGCATAGCAAGTTACTTTCTTAATTTGATTAATTTTAAAAACAGCCTTTAAAGGCTCTATGCACCCATGGAAACAAAGAAAAAGCAAGAGCTACTGTTTTTCTAAAGAGCTGAAATACATCTGCAATAGTATATATGCCTGAAGTTCAAGCCAAATCCCTCCTCTTTCTTCTCTTCTTCAAATATTTGATGATTAACAACATCAGTACTCAGAAAATGCCATTCCTTTATTTCAGCTAAATCAGCCAGAGGACAAAGTAACAGTTCATACTTGTGCTTCCTGCAGGTTCACTTTACTTGCCTCTCTAATCCATCTAATGCAGAATCACAATGCATGATAGACGCTACGATGCAAGTACTCACTAAACACTACCATACATTAGTGTAGCTACAGCAGCAGCTAGAGCTCAGTCCCCTTCAGATGCTGCCTTGTATACAGGATACCTTTAGAATTTTAAGTGTGAACAAAACCCTTTGTCAAAATATGCACTTTTTTCCTTTCTGTTATATATTTTCACCCCATTCTTTAAATAAGTGGAAATGAACACAGGCGGCATTGGAATAGAGACTGAATGTCAAACTGAAGAGAAAACAAATTTAAGCTGCTTCCCCACTACAATTTTTGTATTCTGAATCCCTTCCTTAGCAACAAAGCACAAATACAGAGCTAATTTATTACCTCCGTTTTCTTTGCATCTTCGTTCTCTTGTCTTGACTAGCCAGCTAGGGGTGCCTTAGGGATCTGTACACAAACCTGCATTATTCAACTGACCTGGAATTGGGGTAAACTAGCTGATCCCTTTTAATTTTTTTACATTAGCCTAAGGGAGAAAACTGTGAGAACTGCCCTCCCCCACTCCAAAATTAGAACAATCTAGGTATCAGGACTGTTGAAACTCAGTGTCCACAAGCAAAGATAATGCACATTATAAAGAAGATTTCTAAATACTCCTACACACTTACAAGGGCTTAGTTCACCTCAGGGAAAAGTTATTGCAGACAGAACTCAGAGGTAAATAAAACATTAGTTTTCACATTCAGTCACCTTTTCCTTCACTGCATATTCATTTGCAGTTCTGAAGATGTTGACTGGCATTGCTTAACCTCAAGACACAAGCACTAAATATAGACAGTTAAAAAACCTGAGGTGGAATCAATTCAGTCTTCACAGGTGAGTAGAAGCTGCATAGATTGAACTGACATGCAAGTGAACAGACATTCATTTTTGATTCTGGAAGTCCAGCCACATGCCTGGAGTGACCCAGGCCAGAAGCCAGGGAGTGCTAGAGCATATTTCCATACTCAGCTGGAGGAGACATCTTGGGCCAAGGCTAGCCTACCCATTCTGCTAGGGGCAGATTGCATGGGAGGTGCAAAGCATCCTGGCTTCTCTGAGTTAACTTGATTTTGGATGGGATCTGAGACAGAAGTTCAATAAACTGATTTAACTTCTATCAGTTAAGTCTGATACTACATCCATCCAGGTTAGTTTTAAACCATTTAATCCATTTTGAAAGTGGTTTACGTGCACTGAACTTTTGGGATAAGGTACCACACAACAGTTTGAGGATCAGTAGATTCTCGAAGTCTCTTTTGCTCAGCTGGAGCAGCATTCCTTATAAAATCACTACATATGACAGTACTTCCCCTCAATATCTGCCAACAGCTCTTCCAGGCTTTGACTTAACCAATTTTTTCTCCTCCCCCCCAACTACTATGAAGAGCATTGCTGAGGAGGACATTATGCACAACTACTCTTTCCATCTCATTTTGCATTTCTGCAAGATGAAGAAAATGGAACTAGACTCAAGTGATGTCTAGCATAAGTATGTGCACCATGTTTTTTGTTAGAAATATCTTTAGTTTCAGCTGTTAAAAGAAAAACAAATTAGTTCATGGCATGAAGCAGGACTATTACTTAATACATCCGTACAATGTAACACATTTAAAATCAGAACTATTTAAAGACAGTGGTTGCCAAACTTTTTGGACCAACAGACCATTACTAATCCTCAACATTTCTTGTAAGCCAATCTAAACCTTTATCAAACATGTAATTAACAACACTGTAAAGGTATGCAGGTCCTGGTGTGACCCGTTGACCAGCTGCAGAACACTTACCATGGGATTTATGGACAATCAGTGGCCCACAAACCACAGTTTGGGAACCACTTGTTTAGGCTAAACAGAAGCAGAAAAAACCAGCGTCTGCCCTTTGGGAAGAGCTGAAAATATATTTATATAAATAGTGAGATTTTTATGTTTGCCAAGGGAAAAATACTTTGTTTTGACTTGAAAAGATAAGACAGGTTTTTTTTTCTTGAGATCATTCATCAAACAAGCTTACATCAACAGATGAAAAAAGATTTTAAAGCTGTTGTTGTAATTCTTTATACCCGCACCCTTCCACAAACTTATTAATAGTAGTATTGACTTTTTTTGGCAACTCAGATGGTTAGATCAAGCCATTCTCACCCAGGGTGCCAAGGTGAGGGAGGTGCCTTGAGATCCTTTCAAAGGTGCAATGAGGTATCAAGTCATGTTAGCACTGTTAGGTGTGCACATGACTCACAAGATAAACCCAGAGATTTCAAATAGGAATTCACAGCATTAAAATCATTCTAAACTTTTGTGGTCTTTCCAAGTTTTTCCAACAAAATATTTGCTCTCATCCTTTCCTGTAGTCAAAAATGAGTGAAACTTGCTACAATTTTCTGGGTGGTACCTTGAGTCTAAAAAAAGAGTTGTTTTGAGTTTAAGAAGGTTGAGAACCACTGGGTTAGACTGAAAATTATTGCAGGATAACAGTTTAGTACAGGGGCAGGCAATTATTTTGGGCAGAGGGCTGCTTACTGAGTTTTGGCAAGCCATCAAGGGCCGCATGACAGGCAGCCCAGAGCAGATAAATATTAATTTTCTAAATTTTTTAGGGGCCCCATGGACGGGACAGAATGGCCTGGCGGGCCACATCTGGCCCCCAGGCTGCATTTTGCCCACCCCTGGTTTAGTAACACCAAAATACAGTAGTAAATATGACCAGGTGACTTCATAGGCTGAACAGACTTATACCCACTACACTAAATCTGTGTTCTACAGAAGGAATTCTCTAGACTGAATGTGAATTGTACTATAACCCCTTTGCTCTGTTTGGAAGGATAAGGAACAGTATTATATTGCAATTTCAAAATATTTGTCTCAATAAAGATACAGGTCCTGGTACAGCAAAACATAATTGAGATGGGAAAGGGAGGAGCCTACAGTCAGCAGCAGTGCCATCCAAATTTTCTCTTTTCCTTTTTTTTTGTCACCACAGGTTTACCTCAACTGGCTAAGGATTCATGGCTAGTTATCCTCTGTCAAAATGAGAATTATATGATCACAAAGGTTCAGTGCTGATGCTGCAACTCAGCTTCTGCAGAGTAACCAGTGCAATTGCACCCTTCTACCTAGTTGCTGAAATTATCAGGACCACCCAGGCAAAGAGAGAGAGGCATATAAGTTAATAAAGTTACAGTCATCTAACACTGCTGTGGTGTCACACAAGGCAGATTCCCTCAGACTCTCAAATACTAAGTACTTAAATAGATCCAATTCAGTAGTAAAAGTTCCCACCATTTGGGGAAGCCAGTAGGACACACCTCTGTGCTAAGCCATCCACCTCACTGCGCCCGACCACCTACCAAGTTCCGAGGGTTTCCCTGGGGGCACCAACTTCAAGCTGCCCCCCTTCCTGGAGCACACCTGCAAGCCTGGGGTAACTGCTGCCACCACCCAGACTCAGGCCTCTGTCTGGGTCCTGTCCCTCCTAGGATACACAGACCCTATAGACCTTGGGATCTTGGAGTGCTCTATTAGCCTGAAGCATAGGAAGTAGCCTCCCTTAGTCAGCTGAGCAAAGGGAGCAAAAAGGCTTGCCCAATCCCTCTCAAACATGTACAATAAGACTTGCTCTGACAGACAGCTTTACTGATTGGAGAGGGAGGGCTTAGGGAAGCAATACAAACCAAAAGGAACTTTGAAAGAAAACAGCATTGAGCAAAACAGTATATGAGGCTCATGAGCTGTTTAAGTAAGAGCCTAAAACACTTAGGTCTAAGTTACCAGCTACTATTCATATATTTCATAGACATTAGGGCTGGAAGGGACCTCAGGAGATCATCGAGTCCAGCCCCCTGCCCAAAGGGCAGGAAGTCAGCAGGGATCATAGGATCCCAGCAAGATAAGCATCCAATTTACTCTTGAAGGTGTTCAATGTAGGTGCTTGAGCCACCTCCGCTGGCAGACTGTTCCAGACCTTGGGGGCTCGGACAGTAAAGAAATTCTTCCTTATGTCCAGCCTGAAACGGTCTTGCAGGAGTTTGTGACCACTCGACCTAGTCATCCCTTGGGGCGCTCTGGTGAACAAACGTTCCCCCAGATCCTGGTGGTCACCCCTAATAAACTTATAGGTGGCCATCAGATCACCCCTGAGCCTACGCTTTTCCAGGCTAAAGAGTCCCATGGCTCTCAGCCTGTCATCGTAAGATCTGTTTTCCTGACCTCTGATCATGGGCGTGGCTCTTCTCTGGACTCTCTCAAACTTCTCCACATCCTTTTTGAATTGTGGAGCCCAAAACTGGACGTAGTACTCCAGCTGCGGCCTCACCAAGGCCGAGTACAAGGGGAGAATGACGTCCCGGGATTTGCTCGAGAAGCACCTATGGATGCAAGCCAGCGTTTTGGTCGCTTTACTAGCCGCAGCATCGCATTGCAGGCTCATGTTCATCTTGTGGTCAATGATGACCCCCAAGTCTATTTCTTCTGTAGTGCTATCCAATGTAGCACTGCCGAGCCTATAAGGAAGCTGCAGGTTTTTCCTCCCAAGGTGGAGAACCTTGCATTTTTCGGTATTAAACACCATCAGGTTCTCGTCTGCCCATTTGCTGAGCTTGTCCAGGTCAGCCTGGATCACCCGCCTATCTTCTGGCGTGGATGCTTTGCCCCAAAGTTTGGTGTCATCGGCGAACTTGGCCAGTCCACTCCTGATTCCAATGTCCACATCATTAATGAAGATGTTGAACAGTATGGGTCCAAGGATAGAGCCTTGAGGGACCCCACTGGTCACAGGGCACCACGATGAGTGACTGCCATCAATTACAACCCTCTGGGTCCGACCACGGAGCCAGTTTCCAAGCCAGCGGATCGTGGTGGAGCCAAGGCCACAACTGGGCAGTTTGGCCACGAAGTGATCATGGGATACCAGATCAAAGGCTTTTTTGAAGTCAAGATATATGACATCAATCTCTTCTCCCTTGTCCAGGTGATAGGTCACCTGGTCATAGAAGGAAATGAGATTGGTCAAACAAGACCTACCCACAACAAACCCGTGCTGGCTATCCCTTAGAATGTTAGCCTGGGCCAGTCCCTCAAGGATGGCCTCCTTAATAAACTTTTCTAGGATCTTCCCCAGGATAGAAGTCAGGCTAATGGGCCTGTAGTTAGCCTGTAGTTAGCCGGATCCACTCTCCTCCCTTTCTTGAAGATAGGCACCACATTGGCCTTCTTCCAGTCTTCGGGCACTACACCAGAGTGCCAGGAGTTTTCAAAGATCCGTGCCAGGGGCTGGGCTATGACGCACGCCAGCTCCTTGAGTACCCTGGGGTGCAGATTGTCAGGGCCGGCTGACTTGAAGGTATCCAGCTTCTCAAGGTGTTCCTTCACGCGGTCAGCATTTATGGAGGGTAGGGGATCCCCATCACCGAGATCTCCCTGTCCCATAGCAGGCATGGGCATCCCATGGGACTGATGAAAGACTGGTCAGTTATTTATAATTCCATTCAGGGGCTGATTAAGCCTGCTTTAGAGGCAGCATGGCTTGCTGGCTGTGCCCCAAAACATGGCTCTCCTCCCTCCCCCAAGATGGAGGGACCCTTAAATAACCTTTCTGACCTCATAACTAAGTTCCCACCGGAAGCAGCCACACTGGCTCCTGCTTGGTGCTTCCAAATGACATTATCTTTCCAGGTGAGGGGACTAGTCCCCTGACCTACAAGGGCGGGAAATTTGAGACAAATATAGCAGGTTCCCCCTCCCTCAGGAATGTCTCCAGCCCAGGTACAACCTACTGCTAAATTAAACAAATGGGGGAGGGGCTGCCTGCTTACAGCAGTGAAGCAGAGTGGAGGGATGATTCCTCCACACCATTTAACTCATAATTCAGAGAAGGCAGCTGAAGTTCACACTTCTGAATTTTTTCACCCTCCTCTGTATGAGGAATCTGAAGGTATTAGAAGGGGGATCTTTGGGTACAAAGACTTCAGACTCTCCTTTTCTCCCGCAGACATAATGTCTATCAGCAAAACCTCAGGTTTCCTTTTTCTCTTTATGACCATTTGACCTTTTAGCACACTTAAGTCAGCTGAAGTTGTGACTAACTAAATGTCCTTATTACTACTTTGTAAGTCTTCTACTTTTATTTGAGCCATACCTCCACAAAACTGAGAGGAAGATGGGGAGAGGAGAACACCACCAGTACCTGGCCTCTGCAAATCTCAACCCCAAAGAGGAAAACGCCTTCCTCAAAATAGGAAGGTAGGCAAGTAGATCTCTAGCATCCAAAACATTCAGGTCCTAGCCTTACTCCTACAGTGAGGGAGGTTTGTGCAGCTGAAACAAATGATGGGATCCCAAAGATCTGGGCGAAGATTTCAATTAATGAAGGCTGGCCAATGGGAGGCTGACAGTTCCTGGGAGAGAAGTGCCTTACCCTCTTTGCAAATGTTTTCTTCTCCAGTCCTTCTAGGGCAGGGCCCAGCAACCTTTTCAGATCATGGGCCAGGTGGCTTTGGCAGCACATCATTGATGGGGTGGCTTTCCCTGTGCCCCCACTGGAGCCACGCAACTGGGAGCTGTGCCTGTGCCACTGCTGCTTCTCCCAGCTCCTCGCTCCCTGACTGAACCATGAACACAGCCTCCACTCAGAAGAGAGCTGGTCCAGGGCCAGAGAGCTGAAAGCTGCTTCCATGCTGCTGCCACCTCTCCCAGCCCCTTCCCTCCATTACCCAGCCCAGCCCTGGAGCAGCTCCCCTCTCACTGGAAGCAGCACTCACACCACAGGCAGAAAGTAGGGGAAAGAGGAGGGGGAAACAAGGAAGGTGGGGAGAAGTGGCAGTGGTATGGGCACCACTTCCAGTTCCCTAGCCCTGGTGTAGTTCTGCCACATCACAACCTTGGGGAAGAAGGAGGTGGAAGGCAGACAGAAATGGCAATAGTGGGGCACAACTTCCAGCTCCCTGGCCCCAGCGCTGCTCCTTGCTGCTCAGACACGCCAGGGGCACAGGTACTGTGGCCCTATGAGCCAAATGATGCCTGCTGGCCCCTGGTCTAGGGCTTTCTGCGTCACCCAGCACCTGCCAGTCTGATCAATGCTGAGATGGATAGTGGCAGTTCAGGCCTTAGGAAATCTAATTTTAGGCTGATTCTGCTCCTATTCAAATAAATGGGAAAATTCTCACTAATGGAGAATGATCAAATTCTCAGTAAGGTTTGAGAAGTTTGGAGGTCTCTATCTTAATGGAGCTTTCAAGAACACTAGCATAGCTCAGTTGGGCTAACAGTATTGGAAAAGACAGATTTTGTCTGTCAACATATCTTTACAGAAAAGGAAAAGCATAGCAGCTTAACAAGGAGGGACAGAAAGGTTTCACGGTATGCAGTGAATGTCTAAGGATATCACACACAAATTTTCATATGCATCCATCTTCATTATGTCTTAGAGAAACAATCTGTGTGGTACCTCTGAGACAGTGACTACTGTGTTTTCAGCCCTGTGGTACAATGCCATTATCTGTTTCTTTTTGACACATGCTGGTAATACTAGCCCTGAATACATTTTTTCTTTAAAATTTCCTATTAGACAAAAAATTAAAAGCTTGCATGTTCTTTACATCACATTTTTACCTCAAGTTTACTTGGAATCCAGTGAAAGACTGTGCAGTATCCAGTTCAAAAGAACGTTTCAAGATTAGAAAAGAGATTATAAGGGGGAAAAATCCTGAAAGCATTTACATGAACTATTAAGCTCTAGGTTAAGGAAGAATTCATTACATAAAGGCCAACTGAAATAAGCATGCATCTATTCCTGATGAAGAGTCTCCTCTAGAATTGTCTTGCTAGATTAATACAGAGCCTGTTATGACGGAGTTAATGCATTAGTGAGCAAATGAAATAAAAACAAATACATATGAAATTACTTAAAACATAACCTTTACAACAACAACATTGTTTTACATCATTATTTTCATGCTCTTCCATGATTATGGGGATAACCAATTTATTGGGAATAAGTTGCACCAGAGGTGTACTATGGAAAAAATGCACTGAGGGCAGCCCCTCCTCCTACCTTCCCCAGGTACAGGAACAGAGCAGACTGCAAGCTAGAGTTCTAGAAATTGTAGTTTTCTAGACTGACAATGGAGTTTGCTTCTGCTAGGGGAAAATTTTGCCCCATTTTTTGCTGTTGAAGCCTGTGTCCAGAGGACAAAACAAATGAAGAATCCAGGGGCAAAAAATGGAAGGCCAGTTCTCCCTTCAGAACAGCAGCAAACTCCACTGCTGGTCTACAAACCTATGATTTCCTAAATGCCTTGAGCTGGGTTGCTGCTTTCTGGAGTCAAAAAGTGCCAGTACAGTGAGGCAAAGTCGCAGACGGACAGCAGTGATATAGGCTGCAGGCAAGTAGCCCCAGGTGAGACACCTCTCCCCACATCTTGGCACCCCTCACTTAGGCAGCATACTCTACTCTCCCACCCCATATTACACTACTGAGTTGCATCTTTGCTCTTAGAGCTGAAGGTTCACACTCTGTTCCTAGGTGCATTGTTCATGCACTTGGTTTTGGCCAATAAAGTATTTGAATCTTGTTACCTGAAAGGTAAAGCCTCTTCCTTTACTGTGACACTTGTTTCAACAGCTATCTGTTTCAAATGGCAGGGCATCCTCAGTAAGCAGATGACTCATCTTTGGAACTCAAAACTCAATAAAAAAGTTTTCAATTTGGGTTAAATATATATGTTTCTTTTTTACACAGATTTTGTAACCAACTTCAGCTTGAACTCTTGCCAGGAACCAGCTTCTTTCCTCAGCAATAATCACTGTATGATGCTTTTATCCACTCTCAGGAGCTGAATTTGTTTCCCCCTCTAGTACCACTCAGGGCATCCTGTAAGCCTTATATTTTTTTTGCCAGGTTCTGCTTCAGGATATGCATTTGGAGAAAGCGGCATTAAAATTAAACAATTTATGTTGCCAAAAGACCTGGGCTTCAACAGAGCTCAGAGCCTCATAGTTCTCAACAATGGAGGAACGAACGTGTGGTATGGATGCCATAAGTGACACAGGCAGCCTGTGTGTGTGACACGCACCAGACTGGGCAGGGAATAGGCAGCACAGTGGCAGATGTTTTTTGTAGAGAGCAAAAAACAGCATCAGATCAGGCAGGAAACACAGGGCAGGAAGCAGAAAGCAAAGCAGCAGCTTGGTTAGTGAGAATGGGGCAGAGACACAAAGCTGAGCAGAAAGATTGGATAGGGGAAAGGGATCAAAGTAATACTCGGGGAGGCTGGGTGAGAGTTGTGGTGGTAAGTTGTGGTGCACCTGCCAAAAAGTTTGGCCCCTGTAACAGGGGGACTGCTTGGAGCCGATCTAACCAAGGCCCACCCACCTGTTCCTGGGCCAACCTCCTGCGTTCTCGCCCACCACGCCTTGATGTTAATTAATTAATAGATGTCAATTAAGCAGGAAGCTGCCCATTTTCTGCCCCAATGCCAGGAGGTGTTATCTGCGGCTCCTTTCCTCCCCTACACCTCAGCTCAAGCCTCGCAGATGGCATTCTTATCATTGCCGGCCCCAATCCTACTGCTGAACCCCCACCTGGGTTCCTCTCATCAGGCAGTTTCTTCTGCCATCACACTGGGCAACATAGCTCCCTGAACTGATCCCCTTCAGATGCGATCCCCACACCGGGACCTTCGACGCACTAGCCCTGGCCAAACTCCAGGCCAGTCGGAACCCCAGGCCCTCAGCTCTTGGGCATCCCTTGGGGTGGGCCCCCAGCCCTTCGACCCTTCCAGTCTTGGCCCCAGCATGGGGAAGCTCAGACAGGCCTGAGTCAATGGCCCTTACTCTTTCACCATGAGGTCCACCTTCCCAACCCTCCAACAAAGGGGTAACCCACCCAGTTGTGGGGGCTAGGTTTTAAGGCGTCCTGATCCGCCTTTCACTGGGGTGCGTAACTGGCCTGGCATTTCCTGGGGGCTCTCACGCCACTGAGAGCCCCACCAGGCCACCCACTCCCAGCAGGGTGAAGTTTTAGGTCATACCCAGGACCAGGAGCCTCCTGACCATCCCTTAGAGCTCCTCCCTTACCTCCAGATGATATCAGCAGCCCTCTGACCAGGCAGTGTTGTTGCCTGGCCCCCAGCAGAACTGCCTTGTGTATATGGGCAGCCCTGAATCTAAAATGGCTGCCCCCATTAAGCACCTGGCAGTTGCCAGCTCTAGGTCTTTAAAGTGGCAGGCACAACCAGTGCCCTGCCACACCCCTCACTGCTCTACACCAGACAAATACTATAGTGTTTATAGTAAATAGAGAGTTCCTATCTGAAGAGCTTATAAGCTTGCTAACCAAGACAAAGGGGAAGGGCAGAGAGAAACAAAAGCTTAAAGAGCTAAAGTGCCTTTCTGAGAAGGTCTCAGGTAGGTTAGTGGCACGGACCTATTCAGTGGACCCTTGACAAGGTCGTTGGGTTTTTTTTTCCTTTTGGGGCAGAGCATCTGAGTTTTTAATTTGGTCTTAAGTCAATTTGTAAAAACTTTTAAAACTTGTATTTTTTAAAATTGTTGTCCATACACTGGGAGAGGTGCACTTTACAGATACTAATTAATAAATATAAGGAGTTGGAAAGGTTAACGTATGAAAAGAAATGTTGAGGGGGGAAATGGCATTTTGAGTCTTAGGATATTCCAGGAAAAGAGAAAAAGAAGCTTTAACTCCCTGTTTATAAGAGCTGAAAGAGCAAAGCTTGGTCACAGTGAACCACAGCCCTATAAAATGCAGCATTTACTGAATGCAGCCATAATCCCAGTCAATTTTCTCTCTTTATACGCTGATTCCTATTGGTCTTGCTTTTGAAGATGTGGTCATGCAAGCATTTTTTTTCTTTATTATGTATAGTAATCATATTGTGGGTCACACACCAGCAATCTCAGGGTTATTCTGTAAGAAGACCTACTGTGAAGTTGCATTGGAGTTCCACTAGACAAACTCTGAATAAGGACCTTGCTGTTCTCTTTCATAAGAGGGAACTGATAAACATCTAGTCTTTGGAAATTACTTTGTGATGTTTGGATTTTGTACTGATATACTGCTCATACACTGTGGTGTGTTATCACATGATACTGTACTTTTCCAAGAAAAACCAAGTAAAATGAAAATACTTCATTACCATGAACTCTATAAGCGACATATATACAGTGCAATCTCTCATAAGATCTTATTTATTTTAACTTTATTCACTTAGATGAAAAAAAGTTCATAAACTAAATCTTTTCCTTTAAAACATGCATTTTTTTCTTCACTGTACATGTTTTGTTTACTACGTGCCAAACTATTATTTCACATATGTGAAAAGAAAATTGGCAGTGACTACATATGAAATACACTTTTGGCAGAAGCAGCACAACAGTTTGCCATTGATAAGACTAGATTTACAAGAAACGCCTTATACACTTTCCAAAATCAACAAACTTATAAAAAGAAAGAAAGAAAAGAAAAATATTTAAAAGAAGGACGAGATTTTTCAGGTAGTGCTACATTACATAGTTATTTAAGTTATCCTTGAAAGGTTTATACTTTTCAATTGTATCCACACTGTCAAATCACAGAGTCCCAGGTACAGATTAAACAGATAAAAAGACAGGAAATCATGAGTTAATATTTTCATTCAGGTAGGGGTAGGCAAACTGGGAAAGGAAGGTTGTCTTTCCCACTTACTCAGTAATGGTAACGATTTATAATTACTCCATTAGAAATTCTGATTAGATCATGTGAATTGAGTTTTTATTTAAGCTTGCTGATTTTATTAATTTTTAAAGGTAAAGGCATAATCTGATGCAGATGTTTTCACTGAGCATTTCTTACTGCAGAGTACAGTATATAATCTACCTGTAGTTGAACTGTAACACATAATAATAACACCTAATGGTTTATTTTCCAGTATCGTTAGTTAGAAGTTTATAGCTCAGATAACAGATCTCATGTTATGTTAAATTTTAAGTAAAGAGAAATGCACACACGCACACACTCACACACAAATATAAATATACAAAACAAACTGCAGTAACATAAAATAAAATCTGTAAACACAGCATAAAAATACAATATCCTATCTTAAATATAGCTTTTAATCTACTGTGAAGGCTTGTTTATCTAAGCTTTCCATGCTTTAATTGTATATATTTATTTTTCTCTTAAATATATAAGAGAAAAATAAATATACAAAATTAAAGTGTGGAAAGCTTAGACAAATAAGCCTTCACAGTAGATAAAAACCTATATTTAAGATAGAATATTGTATCTTATTTTGTGTTTACAGATTTCATTTTATGTTACTGCAGTTTGTTTTGTGGTTATTACTTAGAAGTGCCTGACAGAGTTACACTGCTGAAATACAAACACAGACTATTGCTTCCTATAAGACCATCACAGACAGAACTCCTAGCACAGTCCCCTACGTGCAGAATCCGCAAGAGGAATTCTGAAAGTGCCAGGTTCATGGACCAGTGACCAAACAGGAATTTGGGAAAAGCATTTTGAATCTGTTTCAGTAGGACAATTTCAACAAGTCCTCTCTCTTTTAGATTCCCTAACTGCAATGCTATACATTGCCACAGCATCATACCTTCAAGGATATAAGCCAGCAGTTCTCAACCATTTTAGACTTAAGACACTCCTCCACAAATTTCCAGAATTTAGCAATATAAATATAGTATGAATATCATCATATACAGATTATATTATTAATATGTTATCAATTCATTCTACTCCTATACTATAATATAGCATGTAATATAGTCACCCTTTCAGGGCCTCTTCTGGGCCCAGGCATATTTGCTCCCAGTGCAGGACCTGGATTCCCTACACATGGGTTCAGGTCACTGCTGTGGACAAAGAAATGGTGGGCCAATTTCTGTACTTCATTATCCTAGGGTGATTCTCCCTGATATCCAACCCTGAAGCCAAAATGTAGAGAATCCAGTGATACCTGGCCAGCAAGGACCATGTATCAGGCTGCAATAGTGCACATAAGGGGTGCTGAAGGAATCTGAGGAACAGAGAGGGGGAGCAACAGAGCACATGAGGCTTGGGAGGAGAGAAGGGCAGAGGTACCCACCTCCTCAGAGCAGCTGGTGCAGGGGCTGTTGGAGGATGGAAGGGGCAGCCAGAAGTGTGTCTTTGTCTGTGGGACCCTTGGGAGGGCAGGGGGTGGAGCTGGTAGTGTGCTTACCTTGTTGTACAAGGACTGGGCACTGCAGCACCCCTGAGGGCATCTTACAGCACCCTAAGGTGCCACTGCACCCTGGCTGAGCATCACTAGTGTAAGCAGATACAGAGAACTGCTTTCTGATACTCCAGAGTCAAAATAGCCATAAACTAGTTTAAACTGCTGGAGCAGTATCAAAGCAGCCAGAATACACAGGTATGTGTGGCCCACAGTGTTTACAAACAAAACTATCATCATCATTGTTCTCAATATTAGTAGTAAGAACATATTAATGATATAATAAGTCTGCCATTAGTAACAAACATCCTGTGAGGCAAGTAGAATGCCTCCTCTTTTACAGATGGGAAACTGAGAAGGCAAGGTGAATTATTAGACAGAGAGGCAGGAGTTAAGAAGCCCCAAATACTGGTTGCCTGCAGTAACTGTATACTTCAAAACAAATCACATTTGAAAGATATTGTGACCACTAAAACTGTCCTTAAGTCCAGTTACAATTAAAAACGCACAACTAAACCTTTGTTATTGAACTAATAATGATACCTCCATAACACAGTGAGTGCTGAGAGATAAAAGAATTTAAATGTCTTATTATTTATACCTGGTCTTGGAAGTCCATGATTTTTTTCCTCTCTCTCTCATAACCCTCAAAGGTTCCTGGCAGGTACAGACATGCTCTTTTTTCATTACAGTGCTGAATTATGGCAATAACCAATTCCCAGTTTCACCAAATTATAAACAAATGCCATTGTGCATAACAATCATTTAATGTCTGGTGTCTTAAAAAGGCTTAATAAACAATGTTTTAGTGAAGAAAGTTGGAAGTCAGCCAACATTTTATGGTAATATGCTTAAGAAACAGAGTCATAATCTGTATTTAAGGTTAAGAAAAGCCTTTAATCCAGATGGTCAGAATTAAGCAAGGGAGTGCTCTTAAAGTTTTGCACAAACATTAATGAAAATACAAGTATCTTTCTTATTAACAGCAATAAATTATTCCATGTGCTTGTACATTTGTGTTGCATAATACATTGAAAAACACAGAGGAAACATGATGCAAATGTATTATTTCACAGCCTCAAACAACAAGAGATCCACTTCTTGAAAGCAGCACTATGACTGTATATAGCTGCTTTGCTCTCTGAACTTCTGGTGTCAGACAGCAGCCATCATTACCAAAATGCCAGAGTATGTGTATACTCATGCACTTCTTGCAGGTCCACTCAGCAGTTATGCCAACTGAGCGTACACATTAGGGTATATAAGAGTATACACACTAGGACTGTGCGAAGCTTCAGTTCGCAATTCAATTCGGAAAAGATTATGCCCGATTTGGAGGCCGAACCTTGAAATCGAATTGCTAGAAGCTTAAAACTTTCCAAATTGATTTGGAGCCTCTGAATCGATTCGGAAAAGATTCAGAAAAGATTCGGAGGTGGTATTTCAGGGGAAACAGAAACTTAGAAGAGGGAGGAGGATTGGGGGGGGAAGGACTGACATCTCTAGCTGGCCAGTGGGTGTGATCTCTCCCTGAGTCCCCTTCCAATCACAGCATCTGGGGAAGGGACACTGAAGCAGCCTAAAAGCCTCTGTCTGCAGACTTTCTGTCCCTTTTGTGAGCTGCTTCTACCTGAGTTAGCAACAGCATCTAAAGGTACTGGACTGGTTTGGCTTCCTAGTCAGTTGCCTGCTCCTTTTTGTTCTCAGAAAGGATTGGACAGGATATAGCTTAGCTTAGCTTAGAATCCCTCTACTTTTCATATCCTTATCCAATTCATTTCTTGCAATTTATATTTGTTCTCTTTTTTCCCAATACTTTTTAAAAAGACAGCTCAGTGTTTTCCCTGACAGTGTAATATATCACCATGCAGAGAAGCAAACATAATATGGTAGCCTGCCAGAGCATCTCTGTGGTTGGCCCTTTACTTGGTGCTGAAGCATGCTGCCTGCCCTACAGCGCTGGCAGTGGTGCAAGCTGCAGGGACCTGGGACCGGCTTCATGCCAGGTAAGTAGAGGGTTGGAAGGCTCAAGGAACAGGGAAGGGGCCCCAGCCCCAGTTTGTTTCCCCAACTCCCCATTCATTCTCCCAGCTCCTTGTTTGTTCCCCCTGCCCCGCATTGATTCTCCCCGCTCCCCCACACTCACTGGCAGTAGCAGCAGCCTCCAAGGCTGGAGATGAGCAGGGGAAGTCTCCAGCTGCTTTCCAGGGGCTTGTCTCCAGCCTCCTAAGGCTGGAGATAAGCAGGAGAATATGCAGGGGGCTGAAGCCAATGAACAGGAGGCTGGAGATGAGCAGGGGAATGAGCAGGGAGTTGGAGATAGACAAACCCCTGGAGAGGAGATGGAGAATTCCCCTGCTGTCTTCAGTCTCCTGCTCATTCTCCTGCTCCTTCTCCTCTCCAGCCCCCTACTCATCTCTACCCTTCATCTGAGGAACTTTGGAGTCTCACATACATTTTCAAAAGTGACTTAATGCAAGTGATACAACACTTAGTGTGCTAGATTTTCAATGAGATCTTGACTCCTAAATCACATAGGTGCTTTTGATTCCTTTCTTTTCCTTCCCTTCTAACACCCTGGCCACTATTTTAGGGCTGTAGATGAAATAGACTCAAAAAAGTGTTTAGGCACCAGGGACAAAGGACCCAATCCAGTTCTCATTGAAGACAAAGGTAGGACTCCCACTGATTTCAGTGGAAGCTGGATCAGGCTCTTATGTGGATTCAAGTAACAACTCCAGTATTAAAATATTTTATCTGTTTGGACTCCATTTTAAGTTGCATGAAACATGCATGTGAGGATGGAGATGAGCAGGGGAACAAGCAGAAGGTTAGAGATAAGCCCCTGGAGAGGAGCTGGAGACTTCCCCTGCTTTCTCCAGCCTCCTGCTCATCTCCAGCCTACGAAGGCTGGAGAGGAGCAGGGGAATGAGCAGGGGGCTGGAGACCAGTGGGGGGTGGGCTGGCGGGTGTCCAGAGGGGGACACTGAGCAGACCCCCCCGGGTCGGACCCACCGGTACTCAAAGGCATCCAAGGAGCCGGTGAATGCTGCCCACTCATGTTCTGCCCAGAAACGTGCACAGCCGAGGGAAAGGAAAATGGCCCCACAGTCTCTGGGCACCTTCCTGGCCACAGCCTCCTTCCTGGTCAAGTACAGGGCCCAGTTGGAGAGGGCCAGGAGGAGGTTGACTAGGAGGTCCTGTGACTTGGTGGGGCCATGGATGGGATGACCACAAACAAAAAGGTGGAGGGTGAAATTCAACCAGAACCTCAGGAGGAGGTTCTGGAGGTGGAAGGGCTATAGGCTGGTGCACTCAAGGGTCATGTATACTAGGGTCTCCCTCTGCCCACAGAAGGGGCAGGAGACTGGGGTGTTCACGAAGCTCACCATATATATGCCTGTGGCAACAGCTCCATGGAGGAGCCGTCGGCTGAGGTCTTCAGTGGCTTGTAGGATGAGGGAGTACAGACTCAGCCACTGGGGTGTCCCAGCTATGCCATCACTTAACACATCCTACCACTTAGTGTCTGGGCAGGATGCAAAGGTGGTGTGATGAATCATGCAGCATGCGAGTGTGTAGAGGTGATGGCGATGGATGGTGGAAAAGTGGATCGGTCTGGTGTCCTCCAGCCAGCTTAGGTGGTGGAGCAGGAAGTGCTGCAAGGCTAGGTGAGGTGCCGGCCCCCATGACAAACTCTGGTGGGCTGGAGGACAAAGGAGGGGGCAGGTTGTGGGGACTGCCACCATGAACGACCTGGTCAGCAAGGGCAAGGACACTGGGAGGTGGGGCAGATTTTACCACCTGAACCAGATGGAAGGTTGCATGTGTTGTGGGTAGACCCACGCACTGGGCTAGCACAGTTGGGTCCACCCATTCCTGCCTATCATAGTCCAGGAGATCTCCAATACGGGTGACATCAGCCAGGATCAACCTCTGTTGCAACCAGGGTGCCTCTGCTGTTGGTACATCTAGCTGGGGGTTCCAGAGGAGGAGCTCAAGGAGCAGGTCAGCACCCCGGGCAACTGTTGCAGGGGACCTGGAGATGGAGACCAGTCTCCAGGCCCAGGGGAGGTCCTGGTAGAAGTCTGGCATCCCTCACAGGTCCTGCAGGGAGAAACCCCACAGGCTGAGCTGCCAGTCATATCGGAGCCCCTGGAACTGGTGGAGGACAAAATGACCCAGCTGGCCTCATGCCATGTGGCAACTGATACCGTATAGCAGTTGCTGCAGGGCCTGAAGGCGGAACGTCAGGACCTGCCTGCAGAGGCAAACCAGGCACTGGCTGCCCTCCCACAAGGGGAGGCTCAGGACCTCTGCAGTGACCCAGTGCCGCTGTGGTCAGAAAAACTCCAGTGCCCATCTCTGGAACCCTGCCAGGGCCTTGGGGGGGGGGGGGGGGGTGGCACAGGCAGGGTGTGTAAGCGGTGCCAAAGCATGGACAGAACCAGTTGGTTCAGCTGGGGATCAGCACTCCCATGCAGGAAGAGACACCTCAGGAGTCCTGCCCATGCCCGGAGCCACTCCACCACCCTTGCCTCCAGCTGGTGCCAATCCTCCGGCAGGGAGGGGTCTGTGGGGGACAGGTAGACCCCCAAGCAGAGCAGTGAGCCTGTGCTCCAGTGAATCCCATGTAGTGCAGGTGGGAGTGAGCCCACTTGCCATGTGTCACCTACCACCACACCAAAGCTTTTGACCCAGTTGACCTAGGCAGAGGAGGCCACCAAGTACAATGCTTGGCAGGCCTCCACCTGTGCCAGGTCACCTGAGTCCTGGATCGTGAGGAGTACATTGTTAGCATATGCTGACAGGACCAGCTGCACCACCGGTTCCTGGAGCATCAACCCTGTCACCCACCCCCGCAGGAAAATGAGGAAGGGATCCACGACCAACGCATACAACTGGCCTGACACTGGGCAGCCTTGATGCATCCCTCTCTCTTGAATAGGATGGGCTCTGTCAGGGTCCAGCTGAGTTTGACCAAACACTCTGCAGAGGTGTACAGCACCTGGAGAGCCCACAGGAAGCAGGGCCTGAAGCCAAAGGCCTGCAGCGTGTCTGTGAGGTACCTGTGATCCACTGTCTATCAAATGCCTGATCCAGGGATATCAGGGCGAAAGACAGGTCTTCCCAATGCGCTAGTTCCATAAGGTCCCAAACCAGGTACAGGTTGTTGAAGATGGAACATCTGGGCACCATGTACATCTGGTCGGGATAGATCACATTCATCAGCACGGACTACAGGTGCAGCGAGATGGCCTTCACTGCCACCTTGTAGTCTGTGCACAGGAGGGACATGGATGACAGTTCCTCAGGTCATGAGGATTCCCCTTCTTTGGTAGGGGGGTCAGCACGGCATCCTGGCACAACAGAGGGAGTTCCCCACTTCCCTGGGATTTGGCCCAGACTGTGGCAAAGTCCATGCTGAGGACATCTCAGAAGGCCCAGTAGAATTCCACGGTCAGCCTGCTGATGCCCAGCGCCTTGTTCCCAGGCATCTTGCAGAGGGCAGCCAAAAACTCAGCCAGAGTGAAAGAAGCCTCCAGCCAGTCCCGGTCACCTGCACTGACCCGTAGGAGTCAGATGGTACCTCCCATAGTGGGGGCTGCAGGAAGCTATGTGGGGCATCTGCCCCTCACCCCCAGAAGGTTCCTGCCTTGCCACTGTTTCACATGGGGGGGGGGGGAAGACAATAAAGAAAACCAAAATATCCAGTGGGGCTGGTGAATCTGATAGGGCCAAGGTGAGGTTGTGGGGCGGGGGGGGAAGGAGGGCAGAGAGGAACAGGGCTGTAGATCACTGAGCTACAGCCCCACAGGAAAAAAACCAGGAGGGCTATGCTTGGGGAATGTGGGGGAGGGGGAACACACACACAAGGGCTGGGGAAACTCAAGCTGGCTTACTCAGCCACACAACAAATGCCAGGGCAGGGGGAGTGGACCACAGGACTTACCACACAATGGAAAAACTCACAAGGAAAGCTGCTGAGGCAGATTTGGTAGCTGGAGCAATAGAGGGGCTTCATTTGTTGAAGATCAATTGAGGAGCCCCTCAGGCCTCAAACCAGGCTCTCAGCAGCAGAGTAACAGGCAGGAAAAACGAAGTGGGATCAGATGCAGTGAGGCAGCTGTGGAGGAGGGCAGCAGCAATCAGTCATTTAGGGAGGAATCCAGTGCAGATGTGGTGTCAGGTGGTGTAAGGTGGTGCAACAGGGAATCTCCCTCTTTCTCTTGAGAGGGGGCAGCAGCAGCACAACAGCAGCAGCAATGGTGGTAGTAGCCATCCAGTTCAGCCACTCAGGGTAAGCTTCAGGTGAAAGTGGAGGTGAAGGCGAGGGGTGGACTGCCAAGGCAGCTGGGGCAGGCAAGGCAACTTTGGGCTCCATCAGTGATGGTGGCTCCAGACTGTGGCTGGGCAGCAGGCTGAAGCAGGGGTGCAGAAGCAGGGGTGTGGTGCAGTGTGGTGGGCCCCTCCCCAAGGGGGCAATGGCATGTAGAGGACCCCAATCATGAGGGGGCAGCAGCAGCAGCCCAAGGAAAGAAGGGGCATGGCCAACTCACCCCTAAAAGCTCCGAGAGCAAGCCAGCAGCTAGCAGTAGCCAGAGGCAGGAAGGGGCCTGGCCATCTTCTCCCCAGAACCTCCTGAGACCAAGCTAGCAGCAGCAGCAGCTCGGGACAGGAAGGGGCATGGCCAACTTCTTCCCCCAGAGGCTCCTGAGGGTAAGTAGCTCAGAGCTGCTGGCCAAGGCAGGTTTTTATACTGCTGGGGCCAGCATAGGTGCTGGCCCCAAGCTCTAGCTGCTCCTGGCTGCAGATCCGGATGGAGCTGGGCAGGGTTATTTTACCCCAAGTGGCACAATTTGCTCCACAAGAAAGTGCATGTCTGGGCACGTGCACTGAGGCAAAAAGCCCTGGCTCCAATTTGCAACACTTCTATTTGAGCTGCTGCAAGTGCATGTGCAGACACGCCCAAGGTGGGGAAGATGCTGCAGGAGAAACAGGCAGAGCTGAGTATCACACACCACAAAATCATGCAGGACATGGAAATTCGGTGAAACTCCACATACCTGGTGAGGGAAGGCTGGTGGAGCAACAGCTGATGAATGGTCATCCATGAGATGGCCTTCACAGAGAGATCAGATCAACAGTCCCCTTAACAGAGCCAAGTGGGATACCATCTCCCAGATCTTGGTGGTCCTTGAGCCCTTCTGCAAGGCCACTAAGACCCTCAGCACTGGCGATGCCCTCCTTAGCCAGGTAATCCCCATAGTGAGGGAATGGGAGAACCAAATGGAGAAGCTCCAGGGGATCAATGTTCCTGGCTGGGACAGGAAGCTATCACTAGACCTGTAGGCACTGGTGAGGCAGTTGGAGGAGGGCATCAGGAGATGGCTGGATCTCTTGTGGTCCAGTATGGTCCACATGCTGGTGGGCATGTGCAACTCGAGGGTGAAGGGGAGCATGTGCAATGGCAGCACCAAAACCTTTGATCACTCTTTGCAGGTGCAGGGAGACAGAAGGTCAGAGGTGAGGGAATGTGGAAAAGAGGGATCCACTTTCCCATGCCAACACTCCCAGCACCAGCACTAGCAACAGCCAGTCTATTCCATTCAGGTCCGCTGCCAACGTGGACCAAGGGCATGGCTTCAGTGCTGGGGTCCAAACGCACCAGATCCCAGCCTTGGGCAGGTAGCGCCGAGGCTTTGGTGGCTACCTATCTCACCAAGGATGTGGAGCTACTGGACTGTGACCCTCTTGGCCTACTGAGCAAGCCACAGCCACGTGGCAGGATCTTGCCACAGCTGCCCAGCAACACCTGTCCTGCCCACCAACCAATGTTCCAAACGAGAGGTATTCAGCATTGCTGGGGATGTTGTGACACCCCACCACACCTGCTAGGATTCTGGTTTGGTGGCACCCTACTGCACCTACTAGGATTCTGGTTCTTGTGTTCTTGAAGGTGAACCTCCCACTGCTGGGGTTCCCAAGCTCCATCTGCAGACAGCGTGAATCCCACCCTCCTCACTCTATTTGGACCTATTTCCATTTTATTTTTTTACATCAGTTAGTGTTACTGTCCCAGTCTCAGAGCTGGAGGGCGCATTCACTGCATCACCAGCCAGCAGGGGAAGAACATGTCCCTGCTGAGCTCCTTTGCCAGGACAAACTTGGAGGTATGGGCTAGGGCTGTGGGGATGGAGGCCCCAGGTCCTGGACATGATCACTAAAACTGCACTCTGCCAGGGTCAGGGAGGCCTGGTAGGACTGCTGGTGGCACAGCACCCCGTAAATGCCAGAACCAAGGATCCTCTGGTGAAAAGTGGGTAGGAGGTGCCATAAACTTCAACTACCACACATGCACAGTCCTGGCTGGGGAAAGCCCAGACCTGTCATGTCTTTGACAGGCCTGAGGCTTGCTGGTTGCAGTGAAATTGTGAGGCTCCAGGTGAGCTCAGGTAAGCTGCCTGGGATGCCAGCTTTTAGGTTGAAAAACCCTTTGTCAGGCTGAGTAAGCACCTGCAGTTGGTGTGTCTGCTGGTCCCTGATGGAAGGAATAGTAAAGAAGCTAGAGGCTGTCCTGACATGCAATGCAAGCAAGAAAGCCAGTCAGTGAAAATGGAAATGGAGATGTCAAGGGGTGAGGAACAGGCTGGGGTGTGAGGGGAAGGGGGATGTAGCAGCGAAGGTAAAAGTGCAGAGGTACCTGGGGACTCAGATGTCCAGCAGGTTGCATTGTGTCAGAATTCCACTGTCTATATTGCGTCCATGAGTTTCTGTACCTAAGAGGCTGATGAAGTGAAGTTCATAGCCCCAGTTTGTAAATTTTTCTCTCTCAGGATCAGGCCTGAGAGACTGGAGGCAGAGTGGTTTTTTTTGTGAGGAATGTGCCCCCACAGGTAGTTGGGTATTGTCTTTGTTGGATTCTGGTGTGCAGCTTGTGGGGGTACTGGAGATTGTTGGCTTCAGTTCTGGTGATGAGGTTAGGTTCTCGTTTGTATTTATAAATCACTTTGCAGAGCCAGGGCTATGACCATCAGCCTCCTAGATAATAGGTACAGAAATTCATGGATTCAATATACACAGTGCAATTCTGACACACTACAATGTGCAGGACATCCAACTCCCCAGGCACCTCTGCACTTTTAGCTGCACTGCTACACCCCTCTTCTCCCCCACCCCAGCCTGTCCCTCACCCCCTGATGCCTCCATTTCCATTTTCACTGACTGGCTTTCTTGCCTGCATTGCATGCTAGGCCAATCTCTCCCTTCCTCACTATTCCTTCTATCCAGGACCTGCAGACACACAAACCAAATACAGGTGCTTCCTCAGCCTGAGATAGGGTTTTTCAACCCAAAAGCTTGCTAAAATGCATTTATCTAACTATTCAGTTGGCCCACTAAAAGACACCAGATTGTCTTACTTGTTGTTATTTAAAGTGGTGGACTGGACTGAGGCTGTAGGGGAGGAGACATTGGGGCTCACTACTGTGTTGTGTAGAGGCCCCAGTGCCATTGAGGGTGCACCTTACACACACACACACACACACACACACACACAGAGTCAGACAGTGAGGGCATGCCTTGACACACTGGAGAAAAAGCTCCTGCAGAAGATGAAAGAAGGGCTCTGTCACAGTTTGACTACCTGAGATGGTGCTGGTGCTACTGTGCTAGTGCTCACTCACTATGGTATTTTATACCTGTTACCATTTAAAGTGGTGGAATGGGATGAGGCTGTAGGGGAGGAGACCTCATTGGGGCACACTACCATGTTGTGTAGAGGCCCCAGTACCAGCGAGGGCATACCTTAACACACAGTGTCACCCACCCATGTCATGAGTTTTCATAGATTTCATAGACATTAGGGCTGGAAGGGACCTCGGGAGATCATCGAGTCCAGCCCCCTGCCCAAAGGGCACGAAGTCAGCTGGGGTCATAGGATCCCAGCAAGATAAGCATCTAATTTGCTCTTGAAGGTGTTCAATGTAGGTGCTTGAACCACCTCCAATGGCAGACTGTTCCAGACCTTGGGGGCTCGGACAGTAAAGAAATTCTTCCTTATGTCCAGCCTGAAACGGTCTTGCAGGAGTTTGTGACCGTTCGACCTCATCATCCCTTGGGGCGCTCTGGTGAACAGATGTTCCCCCAGATCCTGGTGGTCACCCCTGATAAACTTATAGGTGGCCATCAGATCACCCCTGAGCCTGCGCTTTTCCAGGCTAAAGAGTCCCATGGCTCTCAGCCTGTCATCGTAAGATCTGTTTTCCTGACCTCTGATCATGCGCGTGGCTCTCCTCTGGACTCTCTCAAGCTTCTCCACATCCTTTTTGAATTGTGGAGCCCAAAACTGGACGCAGTGCTCCAGCTGCGGCCTCACCAAGCAGCCTGAGGTGCAGGGCCCCAGAACCCAGAATTCCCTTGCACCTATCTGTTTGAAAGCTAGCTGGCTTTGTGACCTCAGCAGGGGCCACCATCCCTGTAGTTTTCAACCCCCTGTGCCTTAATACACACACAGTGTCACCCATGTCATGAGTTTTGCTTGTCAGCAGCCTGAAGTACAGTTTCCCAGAAATCCCTGCACCTACCTCCTTACAACTTCGTAGGCTTCACGGCTTCAGCAGCAGCTAGCACGACTGCACTTTTTACCCTGCTGTGGCTTAACACACACACACGACATGAGTTTTGCTTTCAAGACTTTGAGGTGAAGTTTCCCAGACACCCCTGCATCTGTCTCCTTGAAACCTGGCAGGCTTCATGCCCTCAGAAGGGGCTACCATTCCTGCAAGTTTAATCCAAATCAGCCAAAATATGACAAATTTATAGGTATTTCATTGATTTCTCATTATACTCTATGGCTGAATCTCTCCGAATCAGCGCCGAATCTACCGAAGCCAACTTGGCCAAATCAATTCAGAACAGCAATCCAAATCTCCAAATCAAATCGCTGGCTTCTGAATTGGTTGAATCTGAATCCAAATCAAATAGTTCCCTATTTGCACAGGGAACTAAATATACACCTTCAAGCTGTGGCCAAGCAGCAGCACATGTCTTGCTTCACTCAGCTGGGGTGGAAAATCTCTTATAGCAGACTAAAGGATTCTGTTGCCACTCAAGGCAGTGAGACACTCAAAGTTTCACAAGGAAAACTGAGTAGTGAAAATTGTAAAAGGGACTTTTGCAACAAATGGTAATTATATACATAATAAAACCCAGTATACTCAAAATTGCCTATTTAGGTCTCCTAGAAATGGCCCTAACTCGGGCTACATCAATTCCTGATTCAATTGTAGGGGATAATTTTTTATCATTGCTTTGAGGGGATTTGTCTATTTAGAAGCTAGAACAGGGTGGATATTTCCAAGCAACCTGCTATTGCCTCCCAGTCATCATCAGCAACAGCTCGAGGACAGCCTTCCTGGGAATTAAACAGTAAAATTTGAAAGGAACTTTCTGATTTTATTCTGGTCTCTTCTGCACTAATCCCTTTAAAGTTGTTCCTATGATTTGGTACAATCAACTTTACCCAGTTCCCCAGTTTACTACTTAAAGCCAAAAAATGCAGAGTTTCCTTTTCTGTATAGACTTTTGTACAGCTACAGACCTGACAACAAACTAGTCAATAAAGCAGCTTTCTGTGCTATTTCAGAAAGCATTTCAGTTCAGGGGCAATGGGATCATTTATCCAGGATTAGGGTCATTTTAGCCTGTAGACTATTTTCAAATATCTCAAACTGACATCACTTTTGGGCAACTGAAACAAAACTCTAGGTCTCATCATACTGTACTTAACTTTATGAAGGCACAGGAATGCCTTGTGACTTTCTTTCCGCTTGTATTCATACAAGCACTGGAACAGTAAAGTACAAGTAGAGAATCAGTTTTAAAGGCTTTACTCCAGGAGATTATTCTCCACATCAGAAACCTTCTGCAAATTACACAACACATTTCATTTTGCTAACTCTAGGTTTCTGAAGCACAGTCTCCAGCACCACTTTGAGACACTGGTCTCTCCTGAAATGACTCTAAGTGAACAAGTCTTTGCAGCTTTGAGACTTAATTAAGCCTTTTAGATTGGGGATTATGACCAACTTTCTCAAGAAATCAAAGGAAATCTTCTGAGGTTTTATAGCTACAGAAATGCTGCTGCTTGTGCATATATGTAAGCTAACAATCACGAGTCCTCTTTTTTCTCGAGACCAATCTCTTCTGCCAGGCCTATAAAACCAAGGCCTTAGGAATGCAGAGGTTATTGCTACAGGTGTATTTATATTGATGTAGCTGCCCTAGTGAAAATGCCTAATGTTGACGTACTGGGAAAGTATAGACTGACTGACAACAGTTTGCTCAAGGAAGGCTAGAGATACCAATACTGACGGAAGATAACAATATGGTAGGCTGCTTTACAGGGATAGTTCTGGATGACAGCAAGTAAGAAAATCAAAATTAGGAGGGACAGAGAAAGTATGGGGTGAGAGAGAGAAAAAAATTAGTTATTAAAACCTGTCAATGCAAAATAAAGCAAGAAAAAATCAAATTTAAAAAACTGAATAACAGAACATAGGACAAAACAGCTCAGAGGAGGTGCTGTGTTAGCACTAAAACATGAAGGACATGATTCAAGGGTCACTGCAGACTTTCTTTTCACTTCAGTAAGTTTTGGATCAAGATTCACGAGTTAAATTACCTGGGCCTGAGGAAAGGCACATTGTGATGGAAAGCTTGTCTAGCGTATCTCTCAATAAAACTTGCTTCTCAGTCACACAGAAGGTTTTAGTCCCTCTTTAAAGACTTGATGTCCTAGATCTTTCCTGTTTTCATTACTGATTGTGAGGCAATCAGCAGCAGTTTTTAGGTTAGGCTAAATTAGATAAAGCAATACAAAATCTTGAAATGAATTATCTGTTTGGGAACAGACTAAAATATACACACTATCCAAATTCACGTCCAATGATAGCCGTTAAATAGGACAGCCAGGAATGCATCCTCTGACATCCGTAAATCAATGATGGCTGATGCTGGGAAGGGTATAACAGAAGATGGATAACACTAGACATGCCATCACCATATGCTCTTCCTCTAAAACAAGGGTGGGCAAAATGACCGATCCGGCTGGCAGCCAGACTCCATTTCCCAGCCACCCCTGCCCGCATGGCTTTTGCTGGTCTCCATGGAGACCCCGGTTTCACCTGAACGGGAAAGCTCAGGCTGGGGTTGCCATGGAGACCAGCCTCTCCTGCACCAGCAACGTAATTTATTAGTAATTCAAGGGGCTGCTCCAGAGCCACTGGGAACTTGGGATGAGGGCAGCTTGCTCCTGAGCTGTGATCTGTAGCCTGCACGCTCCCAGCAGGGGTACACAAGCAGGGGATTGTGGCTCTGCCCCGGCTCCTTGCAGCACTGAAAGCCTGGTCTGGAGTTGGGGCAGAGCTACGATCCTCCGCAGAATATTTTAATGTGATGAATTATAATTTTATTTCATTATAAAATTTGAGGGCAACTAAATTTAGAGAGAACAGCCATCTGATCATAAAGACACAAATTCCTGTTCCATCTCTGGAAAGAACAATTATAGATTTAACACAAAACTAGTTGAAATTATTTTGATGATCTGAGCTCAGAGAGAACAGTTGTTTTCATCAGAAAAACAGCACATTAAACTCAGATGAATTGGCATCTTCTGTCACTGTTTAGCCACTGAACATTTGGCTAACAAAGCAATATGTCTCTAATTTTAAGAACTTCCAGTATTTTTCTATGAATAAATACTCATTTGCCAGAGACTGAAATTAGATTCAAACGTTATCTAAGTAATGCTGAGAAATATGATGACAGTAGTTTAGCTTTTCACCAATAATCCAGAAATACTACTACCCTGATTAGTGCATTAAGAGGTGCAGAGATCTGAATCAGAGATACAGTTTTCAGTTTTACTTATACAAATTTAGAAAGCTGACTTTTCTGGTTAAATGATTTTTTAAAACCAAAACAGCAAACTAATTCACCAATACACTTTGAACTTTTCCTGATGGCTATGGAGGTGCATACACTCTGATGGAATTCAATGACAGAAAGAAAAAAAATTGCTGATTGCATTTGTGAGGGGGCCAGGGCCCTGGGGGGCCCGGCCCGAGCGGGGAGCCCCGGAGTTCCGCCCCACTTCCGGGTCCGGACCCGGAAGCACGGCCGGGAACTTAAGGTTTCCCGGAACTTGAACCACGCCGATGCGGGACCGGCGCGGGAAGATAAAAAGGAACCACCTACCCCGAGCAGAGGAGGACGGAGGCTCCAGCGGGAGCCTGCCCCTGGAGCTGTGGAGCCGGGAGCTGCGAGGCCGGGAGCCACGGAGCCTGGAGCTGCGAGACCGGGAGCGGCGGAGCCAGGTGCTACGGAGCCGGGAGCTGCGGGGCCAAGAGCGGCGGAGACAGGTACGGCCGCGCCGGGTGCCACGCGGTGGGAGCAGGCAGCGGCGAGGCCGGGAGCCGGGGAACCGGTGGCGGCGAAGCCGGGAGCCGGAGGTCCAGAGGCAGCTGGGCCGGGACTGGTAGAGCCGGGAGCCGGGCGGCAGGGACCGGCGTCAGCGAGGCCGGCCGCCGAGAAGCCCGGAGCGGCGCAGCAGCAGCCTGCAAGGCGGGAAGCGGCAGAGCCAGGGAGCGCCGCGGACCCCGACGGGACGAAGGTAGAAAAGGGACCGGTGGCCATTGCACCGGAGGAAGCCGGGAAGGGAGGCTCGGTCGGAGGGGCCCTCCTCCGGCGGCTGCGGGCCGCTTGGCCGCGGGGGAAGACCCGCGGGCAGGGAGGCAGAGCTTGTAGCCCCGCCCCGGTCTAGAGAGGGAGCCACAAGAGGTAAAGACACCTCAGGACTAGAGGAGCGATCAGCACCAGGGAGACTAGGTGCTGGTAGGACTCCTGGTGAGGGTCCAGCAGTGTGAGGGTACCCCCCCACTGCGGGGCTAGCACGAAGACAAGGGAGCCCTAATGGAGGCTCCCCACCCGGAGGACCGGGCGAGGGTGTAGGGGAGGAGGAGCCCTCAGGACCCCTGGACCTTGGACGTACGGTACGGCACGTGGACCGCCAGCTTCCCGGCACGGGTGAACCCCCATATTTCCATCAAGTCGTGGCAGGCGAGAGCGGCAAAGTGGGACGGTCCAACGCGTACCCCCTCCTCTCCAGGGGACATCCGGGGATCGGGGTCTCACAGTAAGTGACGCACCCCCATCCCCTTACAACTGGTGCATTGGCCGGGAATCGAACCCAGCCTAGCTCGGAGAGCACCACAGCACCATGGAGCTCCCTACGAGCTCGGATGTGACGCAGCAGACGCTGCATCTGATGGCCCAGCTGCTACAGCAGCACCAGCAGACTGCCTTAAGGCAAGCGAGTGTGCAGGAGCATCTGCTCCAACAGCAGCAGGCAAGGGCGGGCCCGTATAGCGGGGAAATGAACATGCCCCGCATGAATCGGGAGGACGATGTGGAGGCCTTCATAGAAATCTTTGAGAGAGTGGCCCTCGCCGTGGGCATAGACCGAACGAAATGGGCCAGTAGGCTGGGAGTCCTGTTAACAGGCCCTGCCCAGGCAGCATACCGAGCCCTGACCCGCGCCGAGGCCAGTGACTACGAGCGGGTGAAGGCCGAGATTCTACAACGCCTAGACATCACCCCGGAAAAGCACCGACAGGCATTCCGAGGAAACAAGACCAAGGGAGAGAAAAGCCCCAAGATGTTGTGGCACAGCCTTAGAGATGAAATGATGAAGTGGCTGAGGCCGACGGAGACCACAAAAGAAGAAATATGTGATCAGGTTCTGCTAGAACAGTTCCTGACGGACCTGGAGGATGACACCCAACAGTGGGTAAGGTGTCACGGCCCCACAACTTCCCTACAGGCTCTCCAGTTGGCGGAGCAATATACAGCAGCCCAGGTGGGGCGACGCCCGGGTCGGGGAAAACCGAGGGCGGAAGGCTCCCCCCGAAATGGCAGGGGAAGTAAGGCTGAGAAGACCCCGGGGAACTCGGGTGTTAGTTGCTTCCGGTGTGGCGGCAGGGGGCACCTGGCCCAGTCCTGCCCAACCGAAGCCGAGTACCCCCCCGGTAAGGGGACCCCGATCCCCAGAGGTAGCAGCAGAGCAGGGGAATACACCCGGGAGGAACCTATGGACTGTGGGGTGGGCGGCAGGGATGACGCCTTCCCCAGGCCCCTGCCGCGAGTAAAGGCCTGGGTGGGACAGCGACCACTCATGGCCGTAATTGACACCGGATGCGCATAGACCCTAGTCAGACCATCGCTGGTAGAATGGAGGCGCGCCCCGCGTTGTGCAGGGATCCACTTAGTCTGCCTGCACAATCAGAAGACGCACTTCGAGTGGCGGATCCTAGAGGTCCGGCTGCAGGGAGTTTCGAGACGCCTGCCCGTGGGGTTGAAGGAAGATATCTTGCACCCCATGATCGTGGGGAGGGACTGGCCGGAGATATACGAGGTGCTGGCCACCCTCCAGCCGCGGAAAGGATCCCCACAAGGCTTAGCAGGGGAGGAATCCGAACCGCCCTGGCCGGGCGAGCTGGGCGGCCTGGCGAACAGTTACCAGTTCCGGGAGGCGCAGGAGGAGGACGCGGAGCTGAGACCCTTCCGTGAAGAGGCACTCCAACAGGAGCGGCAATCGGTAAGCCCCACGGCAGATCGGGGACAGGGCCCCCGGGTCGAGTTAAGACAGGGTCTGCTATATCGGATTAAACCCGACCCCCAGACAGGGCGGGAGGGAAGTCAACTTTTAATTCCCTGCCGCTATTGCACACCCTTATTACAATTAGCTCATGGGAATCCAATGGGAGGCCATTTGGGAAAAAGGAAGACAGAGGCCCGGCTGATACGCTGGTGCTTCTGGCCTCACCTATATGAGGACGTGGAGAGGTTTTGTAAAGAATGTCGTCACTGCCAGTTAGTGAACCCCCACAAACCCCCGCGCGCTCCCCTTCAGGTGATGCCCGTTATACGGGAGCCATTCACCAGGGTGGCGCTTGATGTGGTGGGGCCTTTACCACGCAGCACCGCCGGCCACCGGTTCTTATTGGTGCTTATCGATTACGCCACCCGGTTTCCGGCGATTCCCTTACGGACGGTGACGGGCTCCAAGGTGGCCGAGGAGCTTATGAAGTGGGTTGCCCAGTTCGGGATCCCGCAAGAAATCGTCACGGACCAGGGCAAGAACTTTATGTCGGCGGTAATGACAGCCATGTGCAAGGTGCTCCATGTCACCCACCTAAAAACGTCGATTTATCATCCCCAGACGAATGGGCTCGTCGAGCGTTTCAACGCAACACTGAAGGGGATGCTCCGGTGCTGCACACAGGAAGATCCAGCCAGGTGGGATTTGTTGGTACCACCCTTGCTGTTTGCAGTGTGGGATGCCCCGCAGGCCTCCACGGGCTACTGCCCTTTCAGCTTGGTCTTTGGACACCGACCCCGAAGGTTGTTGGACATCCTAAGGGAGAGCTGGGAAAGCGGCGCGCGAGGGGGCCGCCCGGTGGCTGAATACACCCAGGAACTGCAGGACAGACTCCACAAGGCCCAGAGAGCAGCCCAGGACAATCTCAAGCAGGCCCAGAGACAACAAAAGGACCGATACGACCAGGGAGCGCGGGAGAGAGAGTTACAGCCCGGACAGAAAGTGTTGGTGATGCTGCCCAGCTCGCATAGTAAGTTCGAGACGCGGTGGCAGGGGCCAGCGCGAGTCATAAGACGAACCGGCCCGGTCAATTATGAAGTCTGAAGGGAGGGCCATCCGAGGGCGTCCCAGGTCTTGCACATCAACCTATTGAAGGAGTGGCAGGAGCCGCACGGAAATGGACCGAGAGCCGGTAGATGGGGAGTGTCAAGAGGGGGAGACTGGGCCGAAGACCCGGGAAAGGGGACCACTTGGGGAAGGGACGTCCCTGTCCCCATACCAACAGAAAGAGTTACAACAGCTAGTCGTAGAGTTTGGGGATGTGTTTTCAGAGACCCCGGGGAAGGCTAGAGGTGTGGAGCATAAGATCCTGACGCCACCAGGCCAGATTGCCAGGGAAAAGTGGCGACGCATTCCTTTTTTCCGGCGCCAACCGATTAGAGAGGAGCTTAATGGCGTGCTGGCCCAAGGCATCATCACGCCTTCCCGCAGTCCCTGGCGGAGCCCGTTGGTGGCTGTGACGAAGCCGGACGGCAGCTTAAGGCTGTGCGTGGATTTCCGGAAAGTGAACGCCATCACCCAGTTTGACGCTTCCCCCATGCCTCAGATAAGTGAACTGGTGGAGCGTATCGGGCAGGCCAATTACATCTCCACCCTGGATTTAGCAGATCCCCTGCGAAGGGAGGATCAGCCTAAGACCGCCTTTGGGACCCCCTGGGGCCTCTATGAATTCAAACGGATGCCGTTCGGGTTCAATGGGGCCGCCGCGACCTTCCAAAGGTTAATCGATTGGATACTGGCACCCCACCAGGAATATGCCGCCGCCTACCTCGACGACATCGTGATCTTTACCAAGACATGGGAGCAACACCTCCGGGCCCTGAGACAGGTCTTGCAAGAGTTACGAGGTAAGGGCCTGATGGCCAACCCAAAGAAATGTGCCCTGGGAAGATCAGAGACTAAATATCTCGGCTTCCAGGTAGGCAAGGGGCTGGTAAGGCCTTTACGGGATAAGGTGGCGGCACTTCGGGACTACGAGGCGCCGGCAACCAAGCGGCAGATGCAGGCCTTTCTGGGGCTCACCAGCTATTACCGGCGGTTCATTCCCCGGTTTGCGGAACTGGCGAATCCCCTGGTAGACACCACCAAGGGGAAGGAACCACCACGTGTCAACTGGACCCCAGAGAGGCGCAAGGCGTTCAACGAGATCCGACAGGCCTTGTGCCGAGGAACGGTACTACATACCCCTAACTTTAACGCCCCCTTTATCCCACAGATGGATGCCTCAGCGTACGCCCTGGGAGCGGTCCCCTCGCAGGAGGTGGAGGGAGTCGAACGCCCCGTGGCATTCGCCAGTCGCCGATTGAACGAACACGAACAGAGGTACTCTACGATTGAAAGGGAGTGTCTTGCTATCCGTTGGGGTATAGACTATTTTCGGTACTACTTATTGGGCCGAGAATTTCGTTTAATAACTGATCACGCCCCTCTACGGTGGCTCAACTCGGCTAAAACCGAAAATGCCCGGATAACGAGGTGGGCCCTGGCACTCCAGCCCTATCAGTTTAAAATCGGGTATAAACCCGGTCGCAGCAACACCGTAGCAGACTTCCTGTCTCGGTGGGGAGAGATAGAGAATCCCCGTGAGCCCTCGGTACCGCCCCGCGCGGACAGGGAGAAGCCCTTGGGGGGCGAATATCGCACAGCAAAGGGAACGCCTAGCGGCGTCTCGAGGGGTGGGGTGTGTGAGGGGGCCAGGGCCCTGGGGGGCCCGGCCCGAGCGGGGAGCCCCGGAGTTCCGCCCCACTTCCGGGTCCGGACCCGGAAGCACGGCCGGGAACTTAAGGTTTCCCGGAACTTGAACCACGCCGATGCGGGACCGGCGCGGGAAGATAAAAAGGAACCACCTACCCCGAGCAGAGGAGGACGGAGGCTCCAGCGGGAGCCTGCCCCTGGAGCTGTGGAGCCGGGAGCTGCGAGGCCGGGAGCCACGGAGCCTGGAGCTGCGAGACCGGGAGCGGCGGAGCCAGGTGCTACGGAGCCGGGAGCTGCGGGGCCAAGAGCGGCGGAGACAGGTACGGCCGCGCCGGGTGCCACGCGGTGGGAGCAGGCAGCGGCGAGGCCGGGAGCCGGGGAACCGGCGGCGGCGAAGCCGGGAGCCGGAGGTCCAGAGGCAGCTGGGCCGGGACTGGTAGAGCCGGGAGCCGGGCGGCAGGGACCGGCGTCAGCGAGGCCGGCCGCCGAGAAGCCCGGAGCGGCGCAGCAGCAGCCTGCAAGGCGGGAAGCGGCAGAGCCAGGGAGCGCCGCGGACCCCGACGGGACGAAGGTAGAAAAGGGACCGGTGGCCATTGCACCGGAGGAAGCCGGGAAGGGAGGCTCGGTCGGAGGGGCCCTCCTCCGGCGGCTGCGGGCCGCTTGGCCGCGGGGGAAGACCCGCGGGCAGGGAGGCAGAGCTTGTAGCCCCGCCCCGGTCTAGAGAGGGAGCCACAAGAGGTAAAGACACCTCAGGACTAGAGGAGCGATCAGCACCAGGGAGACTAGGTGCTGGTAGGACTCCTGGTGAGGGTCCAGCAGTGTGAGGGTACCCCCCCACTGCGGGGCTAGCACGAAGACAAGGGAGCCCTAATGGAGGCTCCCCACCCGGAGGACCGGGCGAGGGTGTAGGGGAGGAGGAGCCCTCAGGACCCCTGGACCTTGGACGTACGGTACGGCACGTGGACCGCCAGCTTCCCGGCACGGGTGAACCCCCATATTTCCATCAAGTCGTGGCAGGCGAGAGCGGCAAAGCGGGACGGTCCAACGCGTACCCCCTCCTCTCCAGGGGACATCCGGGGATTGGGGTCTCACGATAAGTGACGCATCCCCATCCCCTTACAGCATTCATTTACTAAAAAATGAAAAGCAAAATATTTATAAGACAAAAAAATCTTTGCATCAACTCCCCTCCCTATGATCGCTCTTTTAACTCTGATACAGACACATCACCTAGAGACATCACTGATTCCTTACCATAACTTAAATACCAGTTGAATTTTCCCCTTTTCTAAGGATAAGAATTAACATTCAATTCCTATCACTCCATTTTTATGAAATGATAATGAAATAATTGCAAGACGCACGATGCCTAAGAGCTAATTTATTTCTTTCCGTTACAACGCTTAATGGAAGTGTCTTAAGGACATTAGACATTCACATTTTAGAACTTAATAGCTGTTGTTAGGCAGATTGTTCAGTTACTTACTCTACATTTTGCTCACAATTCCAAACCAAGTTATGTATTTTTAACATTATGAAATGTCATGTCAATAACAGAGCAGCAACATTCATTGCCATATGGTTAAATTCAGGGGATTAGGTGGGACTTGACTAGCAAAATGGTCTTGCGCTGCCTTTCTGTAAAGGGGCTAAGTTAATCCCTAGGGAATAGAGCAGCAATGCATTTTCTTAATGATTAAAAAAAAAAGAAAAGAAAAATCAAGTACAAATCAGACTCTATCCCAGTCTGGATAGGTTTCCAAGTTAAGAGAAAACTGAACCAAAACATATACACACAACAATTAAAAACAACCATGCAACATTTGGCTTTCCTTTGCAACAGACATAACAATGAAAGATATCTTTAGTCCATATGCAACTGGTCACTTAAACATCCTTATCTCTATTTCACTTTCTCTAGAGGTTTTTAAAATATGTTTTGAAATTAAATTTCCATTGGGATTTCTTCCTTTCCACTTCCTTATATTGTTTACCTAGCCCCCAACTTTCAAGAGGCAAACACAAGTCTGAAGTCAACATTTAGACTGTAAGCGAAGATGAGAGGAAGGTAAGCCCTACTGAGCAGTTGCCTGAGGAGCAGACCACGCTCGAAAGACCAGAGGCAGGGACACAAGCCTAATAAAGTGCCCCCTTTCCCTCAATAAAGTCTACCCCATCCTTGAGTAAATATTATATTGTTGTATTGGCAAGGGTAATTGTGGGAACTGTGTGTGTATGTGTTGTTTACTTACCTGCTGTTTGCTGCAATTTAATAAATCATTTTATTTGTATACCTTCAGCAATTCTCTTATTTATTTAATACACACGGTGTTAGATACGCATTGGGCAAAGATCCACCCTACCCTTTGGAGGGTTAATCGACAGAAAGCTGCTGTTTGGGTGGGCTTAGATAATTAGAGATTAAATTGATAATTAACCCTCTACAGTTGCCAAAGAAAAGCAAGTATGGGCAATTTTTTATTGTTTAACTATAATATAATAACAGAAAGACACATGTCTTTACAAGAACTGGAGGTCATTCCATACTTTGTACTACTGAAAACGTATATTAAGGGCAAGTTAAAATGGATAAATCATTGGAAATATCAATTGTCTGTATTTGCATCTCTACAACATGATACATTCCATCTCACATCTGAAACAACTGGAGAAAAATAACATCTGAACTTAATTTGGAACTATTGGTGTTTCTGAAGAAACCACTGAACTGATTAATTCTGCTGCATTAAACACCAGTTTAGAGTTTGGACCTGACTGTTTATGTAGTGCATTTCCATTGCTAAAGTAAATGGTAAAAATGAAAGGATTCATAACGCACTATGTTTAATTACTTGAACAACTTTACTGCATAAGAATAGGAGAGGTAAAGGAAAAGATTCAATTGCTTTCTGGAAATCGGCTCAAAAAATATTGCCAAAATAACAACAAACTATGAAAGAAATGAGAAGTGTTGTATGTGGTATTATACAGTATGTAGGTGTACCAGGCAGCTTAGTCTCTTGCTCAAAAGTAAACTGTTCTTAGCCAATTTTATGTTATTTAGAAAAAATTTTCAAAGTTTATCATGAAATATCTTAAGAGCTTTGTAGAACTGGAAGTTGAAAAGGAAAGTTTTGTAGAGAAAAAATAATGCAGGTCCAACCATATTCTGCAGGACATGAAAATCTTATGTATATGTGCATGTAATTCTCAAAATAAGAATGATGGTATATAGCTTTAAAGGAATAATAGAAGCAGGCCCACTCTACTTGTTACAAGTATCACATGATTAACTAGTTAATTGTGCAATTACCTCGAGACCAGCTACATGTGCAAAGTACCTATGACACCACAAAAAGCTCCAAGCAGCTATAAAGTTAGACTTAAAAATATGTACTAACTTTATAGCTGGCTGCTATCAAGCTTTAGTATGAATGTGTAGCAGGGTCTTCCCTGCAGCTGGGAGCTCCTGACACAGGGGTACACTACAGCCAGCAAGGGGTGGTAGTCTAGCTACAGAGGGGACTCTCAGCTGCAGCAGCTGCTGACTGTGGGTCCTGGCAGCACTCCACCTCTCAGTGTTGGGAGCCAGCTAGGTCCTGGCAGACATTAGGCATGGCTGCAATCTCCCAGGCTCATGGGTGTGCAGAGGCCCCAGGGTGGGAGATGCAGCCGCCACAATCTCTCAGCCCTGGGGGTTGCACACACTTCTTTTCTCCGCAGTCTTCCTGCCCCGCAACTCCTCACAGCCTCTGCTTCCGCCACAGACAATGTGCAAGTGCTGACAGTGGGGGGGGCACCACTTCACTGCCACTCCCATCCCTGCTGCTGTCGGATGCTTGCTCCAGACAGGCTGCAGACCCACACCCTACAGCCTGCCGTCAGTGCAGGAATTGTACTGCCATTGCTCCTGCTGGTGCTGGGCCTGGGCTCTCGCCAGGCTGCAGCTCTGTGCTCCATGTCCTGCCAGATTTCTGGAGGGTGCCTATCCCCTGTATCCCCCCCGTACATCACCTATGGCTCCGTGCGCCCCTCCCACCCCCGCTCCTTCCCCTCTTCTGCTTATTGTCAGACAGTGCTCTGGCACATACACGGGAATGTCATTAAATACATGGTCTATCATTAAACTGCTGCCAAAAGCAGCATGTACTCCGCAATGAAAACCAACTATGAGGTTGACTGAATGCAGTCAACACTGAGCATGACTATAAAACATATGGCTCACATTGGGCAAACACTCTTTATTTTTAATATTTCATTTCAAAGACCAAATCAGTTCCAGATTCAGTTGGGCAAAGCCCAATAGTCAAGTTCCAAAATTCAACTGAGCAGAACTCAGTTGCCAAGTCTGTGTGGCCCTACCATTGAGCAAGTATCCTCCCTCCCAGACCCATCAGTCTGAGGCTTCAGATGCTCCCCAAATCCAAGAACTACATGGAAGCCCCTGGCCCACAGGCCTTAGGATTTAGATGACCCTGTTTCACTTGATTTTAGCCAAAAGGCTGAGAAGTGATGCTGATGGTAACCTACCACAAATTTAGATGGGCTACACTAATCTATCTAAGATATACAATGATGAGTGAAAGGACTGAGGAGACAGGCAGAGGAGTTGGGAAGGGTGTGAAGGGAGGGGGAGGGCACTGAGGCAGTCCTTTGCATAATTTGTGGTCAAAAGTGATGGTCATGGACATGCAGGAGTGCAGGCATGCAGGAGTGTGGGTACATGGCTGTGCAGTGTGGTTATTGTAACAGGAATGAAAATGTAAAAGGTACAAAAACTATAAAGGTACATTTTGGACTGTCAAGTGACCCATACTGGTCACAAGCCAGGTTGGTAAAGGTATAGGTGTGTGTTTGTATAAGTGCACGTGTGTGTATAGATATACACATACATACACACACACATACTTGCAAAAAATATATATAGCTTGTACTACATATTAGTGGGTGTGAAAGTGCTGCTCAGAAGTGTATTTATGGAGTATGTGTGCTAAACCTACAGCAGTTTCAAAAAAACATAACATGCATCAATTCTGGATGAACTAAGCATATGGGTACTATATGCAAATTGCTATATCTTTAATTTTGAGGGCATTGTTTTCAAATTTGCTCCTCAGTTCTATGTGCTCATGGAAGGGTCTGCCAGTAAGGAGAGGGGGAAGAGGCAGCCAGGGGAAAAAGATGTGTGTGGGGGGGGGGGGCAAGCAGAGAGCAAAGGGGCTACCCGGCCCCCCAGTTTTATTTTCCCTGCTGGAGCAGTGGGAGGTGGACAAATTAAAGGCAAACCTCCAATAATTAGATTCTATACCTGGAAAATTATAACAAATTTATACATTTTCCATTTATAAAATCTAATTATTGGGCAGTTGTCTTATAATCAAGGTTGTCTTCTATTCAAGTAAATATGGTAATAAACTAATGAGAAGGCAAGCTTTAGAAAGGCCGGAAATAATAGTGAATGGGAGCATTATTGGTAAGATTTAAAAACAATAAAATGCCAGGTTAAGTGTTGGAGAAATAAAGCATACTAGCAGATAAGAGGACAGGAACCAATCATCTCATTTTCTAGATGACTGAAGTAAAACAATTATGAGAAAAGATTGTGTAACCCTTGAAAAGTTCAATGCCATCAAACTAAAGCAACAAATCTTGGTACTTTAAATCTTGGTACTTGGTACTGTGTATACAGCAAGAAAAGAAAAGTTAATGTGCTTGGATGGAAGCTGGAACACAGGATGTGCACAGGAGCAAATAAAATGACAAAGGAGGTGATCTTTCCCACTCTGAAAACAGGCAGGGTAGAGTGGCACCTTATGAACTAACTCATACTCATATGGTAAGGCAATGCAACCCATATGTAAGCAATACAGTAGACATTCTCTTTTGTAAAGGCATTTACTGGGGGAAAGGTCACCCAGCTAGAGGTTCCCTGCCCCTCCAAAGGGGTTAAGCAATCTAATCCACATATCTCTGAGCAAAATTTCTCAGCTGTTCCCTTTCCACTCCACTTGGATGGGCAATCTGCAGGGCTGTGTGCCATACAACCCTGTGCCACAACATGTGCCACAAGTGGGATGGACAGCCTGTGTGTGTGGCACGCAGCAGAGTGGGGAGGAGATAGGTAGCACAGCAACAGATCAGGTGGTAGGGAGCAGAAAGCAAAACAGCAGATCAGGCCGGGGAAGTGTATGGGGCTAATTTATTGTATGCCTGCCAAAAAGGTTGATTGTCACTGTTCTAGATGGCAAAATGTGTGGACATGGTGCATGAGATGTGGCAGTAAGTGCAATCCTAACCATGAGTAAGGTGCCTTTCTAAGGACCTTAGGTGGTAGCTTCTCAACAGCATTACAATTAATGTTGATTGGAGTTTCTCTGTACTCTCCACCCTACAACTTTTCCCTTATGTACATAATCAAACAAATAATCAAACATAAATAAATCTCTGAGTTACACTGGTTCTACGATCAGCAGGAATCTTGACATTCATTCAGACTGAACTAACAGAATTGGAATAGCAGCTAAAAATTTCAAGCGGTTACAGAAACATGCATGGAATAACAACAAACTATCAGCTAAGGTGAAGATGCAACTCTACGAGACTTGTGTGCTGTCATCCCTGCTTTATGGTTCAGGAACATTGACTACATATGCTAGGCACATCAAGAGACAGAACAGCTTCCACATGAGATGTCTGCCTAAGATACTGAACATAAAGTGGGTAGACAAAATACCAAACACAAGGGTACTGGACTGACAAACTTAGAAACCACTGTCAATAAGAGAAGGTTGCAATGGATCACCCATATCAGGAGAATGGGAGGAGACTATATCCTCAAGAATTTTGTACAGTGAGATTCAAAATGGCTCTAGAAAGTGGGGTTGCCCCCTATGGCCCTACCATGATGTGTGCAAAAATGGTATTAGGTCATTCAACATCAACACAGAAAGCTGGAAGGAGCACACAGAATCCCGTCCAATCTGGAGGGAACATCTGGTACTGGGTGCAGCTCAACATGAAGAAGCTTTGATTCTGAGGCTAGAAGAAAGCAAGAAAGAAAGCAGCATGCTGAAAACTTGGACTCCCAACTCAGACAATGTATGGATCAAAGAACTTGTAACACGCCGTGCCACTCTCAAATTGGGCTCGTCAGCCACAAATGGATTCATCAGCATTGGTGACACAGAGGGGGCAAGCATGGGAGTACGTGCACCCTGAGTGTGGCAGCGTGCCCCCCACAAAAAGGTGCTGCCAACACTGCCAGTGGTGCCTGTGTGCAGTCCGTGATTGCCACTGGCCACCGCTGCCGGCAGCATCTGCGGGTGGTCACTGACCACTGAATGGTGCTTGCCAACCCCCCCTGCTGCTGACAGTGCCACCGCTACCACCTGAGGGAATTTACCATGCCCTCTCCCCCCTCCCCCCCCCCAGGGGCACACAGCATTCATGTTCATCAGGCATCTGACTAGACCTCTTATGTGTACACCATGATCCAGGAGATCTATGGTTGCCTACTACATAATCAAACAATAGTGCACAGCTGTGTCTCAAATTTGTTACATCAGATGATGATCACTCTGAAACAAACCTATTCATTTGTCAGACTGTGAAAGAAGAAAATAATTAATGCTTCAAAATGAAGTATATAATTTTGAATTTTTTAGAAACTGTAGTTAACATTTTAATTTAAAAAATCCTTTGTGGTATTTTGTCCTCTATTCCTCACTAAAACTAGAAGGGATGCATTGGCAATTGTCATAGCTATAAAAACAAATCCTCATGTTTTAAAAAAACAAACAAACAATAAACTGCATAAATTAGAAAACTTTGCCCTGAAGAATAAAATTTGTAAACATTTTGGAAATCATCATATGGAAACTCTCTGGAAACCATCAGATGTTAATTAGGGGGTGGGAAATGTGGTATTAAATGCAATTTCCACTTCCCTATGCAATTTTGTCCTAAATTAAAAGTATTTTAAGTGACTTGGTAGAAACTTTTTCTGGACTTATTGAAATCCAGTCTCAGGGTGACTTTTATTTACCCCTATACCTCTAAAGGCAAAAGGCACTTTCAAATTGTATTATATTTTTGGATAGATGAATCTATAATAATAATAGGCTTTTTGTCTGTCTGGAGCACACTGATTGGTTGTCTCAGTAGCCAATCACAAAGCATACGGGAACATCTCCTAGCTAAAAAGGAGGTGTACACCCAATGGAAGGGAGGGGCCAACATCAGGGAGGACTATCCCTTGGATGCTTAGGGCTGTAGGGGGCCAGTCAGGAAAGCGAAGGTGGAGATGGAACTGGGACTAGCTACCTGGATCAAGGATAACAAGAAGTCCTTCTTTAAATACATAGGAGGTAAAAAGAAGGTACCGGGTAACGTGGGGCCTCTGCAAGACACGCTAGAAAAACTGGTCGTCGCACCTGATGACAAAGCTAACCTATTTAACAATTTCTTCTCCTCCATTTTTCTGAGCAGGGACCGGGTCACCCCCCCCCACCAGGACCCCCATAAGCCCCAGAAGAGGCGCACCCAGGCCTAGGGTCAGTGAGGACCTAGTCAGGGAATTTCTGGAGGGACTGGACGCATTTAAATCAGCTGGTCCTGACGATCTCCACCCCAGAGTGCTAAGGGAATTAGCACAGGTCACTGTGGGACCCCTGGCACGGCCTTATGAGCACTCGTGGTGCTCTAGCATGATGCCAGAGGACTGGAAAAGGGCCAATGTGGTTCCCATTTTCAAAAAAGGGAGGAAGGAGGACCCAGGAAACTATAGGCCTGTTCATCTTACCTTGATCCTGGAATAATTTTGAGAGAATTACCCTGGCGCATGTCTGCAAGGGGCCAGCAGGGGAGATTATGCTTACAGGCAACCAACATGGGTTCATTAGAGGCAGGTCCTGTCAGACCAACCTGGTGGCCTTCTATGACCAGGTCACTAAATCCTTAGATGCAGGGGTAGCAGTGGACTTAGTCTTTCTGGACTTTAGGAAGGCCTTCAACACTGTCCCTCACCCCCTTCTCATTAAAAAGCTAGGGGACTGCAGCGTCGACACCTATACAGTCAAATGGGTCACTAAATGGCTGGAGGGCTGCACCCAGAGAGTGGTGGTGGACAGGTCTTATTTGACGTGGAGGGATGTGGGCAGTGGGGTTCCGCAGAGCTTGGTCCTTGGGCCTGCGCTGTTCAACATCTTCATCAGCAACTTGGATGAGGGGGTAAAAAGCACCCTGTTCAAATTTGCAGATGACACTAAGATGTGGGGGGAAGTGGGCATGCTAGAAGGGAGGAATAGGCTGCAACTGGATCTAGACAGGTTACAGGGGTGGGCGGATGAGAACAGGATGGGTTTCAACACTGACAAGTGCAAGGTACTGCACCTGGGGGGGCAGGGAAGGGGGAGAGAACCAGCAGCATACCTACAGGTTGGGGAACTCCCTTCTTGTCAGTGCAGAGGCAGAAAAGGATCTTGGAGTCATTATTGATACCAAAATGAACATGGGCCGGCAGTGTGGGGAGCGGTCAGAAAGGCCAACCACACCTTGTCATGCATCCACAGATGCATCTCGAGCAGGTCCAAGGAGGTGATCCTCCCCCTCTATGCGGCACTGGTCAGTTGGAGTACTGCATCCAGTTCTGGGTGCCAAACTTCAGGAGGGAGGTAGACAACATGGAGAGGGTCCAGAGGAGGGCCACTGACAAGATCAGGGGTTAGCAGGGCAGGCCCTACGAGGAGAGGCTAAGAGACCTGAACCTGTTCAGCCTCCACAAGAGAAGGCTGAGGTGGGATCTATTTACAAACTAGTCAGGGGGGACCAGCAGGCATTGGGGGAGTCCCTGTTCCCCCCCGCGCTACCAAGAGTGACTAGAAATAACGGTCACAAGCTGGCAGAGGGTAGATTCAGGCTAGACATCAGGAGGCGCTACTTCACTGTCAGGGTGGCTAGGATCTGGAACCAACTTCCAAAAGAAGTGGCGCTTACTCCTACCCTGAGGGGGGGGTCTTTAAAAGGAAGCTAGATGAACACCTTGCCGGGTTCATTTGACTCTTTTCTGCCATGGCAAGGGGTCAGACTTGATGATCCGCTGGGTCCCTTCCGACCCTACCAACTGTGAAACTATGTTACTGAAAGAACCAATCAGAGTGCTCCAGACAGAATAAGCATGTTATTATTATAGATCCTGAGGCATTTGAAACAGATATGCAGGCAAGTCAGAGCTAGAAGGAAGCACTGGGCCCCCCATCACAGAGTGGGTAGGCTCCGCCAAATGGGAGGGCAGGGGGAAAGTGGTGAGAAGCCCAATCCCCCTCCTCCCGCAGTCTGCCTGCCTCTCCTGTGGCCAGAAGACAGCTACTGGAGGGCCCTGAGCTGCAGGGGGCCCCAGTGTTTCCCTATGCGGCAGTGTCACCCCCCTGCAACTGCTCGGGTGGGGTGCCAGTGGGGGGGTGCTGCCCAGGGGACACTGCCACCACAAATGGAAGCACCAGGGACTCCTGCAGCTCAGGGGTTATGTGACCCACTGGGAGCTCACACCCCAGCTGTGCGAGATGCAGGCAGGCTCCAGGACAAAAAAAAAGTTCAGGACCCTCGATGCTTTTTATTTTTTTCCCCTCAGCAGAGCCTGCCCATACAAGCTGCTGCTGGGTCAAGCAGCCCCTGAACGGCGGAGGTGGTTGGTTCTTCCTTCTGTGGCAGCAGTGCCCTGTGGGGCCACCTGAGCAGGGTGCTGGCTGCATGGGTGCAGCCCCAACTCGTAGGCATCACTCATCGGATCCAATGGTGCATGGGGTGTTGGAAGCCTAGGTATGCTTGGGAAAGCTTGGGCTTGGCGGGCTTCCAGCACCCCATGTACTTTCCCTCGCCACCTTCCCGCCACCTGGGACTGCCTGGGAACTGGCTGGCTGCCACGGGAAGGCAACAGGAGAGTGGCTTGTTGTGCTGGCAGTTGGAGAAGGCAGTAGGGATGGTGCACAGGGCACTGGAAACCTGCCAACCCTGAGCTTCCCTGAGCATGCCTGGGCTTCCAGTGCCCTGTGCACTGTCCCTGCTGTCTTCTCTGGATAGGTCCCTTGTACACATGAGGAATATCACTGTAATTTGTAACATAACAAATTAAAATACATGGGATGTGTTTTAGTTTGCTACATAAAAAAGTCATTTAAAACAAAGTATGCTGCCAAACATGTACACTGTTATGCAATTAAATCATTAAAAAGGGCAATTAAACCACTAAAAGGGGCAATTTCCTTATGTGTACAAGGGCCCACTTATTCTATGACTATGATCAAGTCATAAGGGCAGACTTTTCACAAAATACGCATTTATATTCCTAAGCCTGTGTTTACACATGGACAGCTTTAGTATCCTTTTTGAGGATGTGAAGTTTTGATTCTGTTAAAGTATTCGGTCAAAGGATAACTAAAAATCCTGTATTTAAAAAAAATACTTTTGCAATAAAAATTTAAATCGCAAATGTTTTGCAGGTTTCAGCTAGTTCCTGAGTAATGATTCAGACCTAGAATCTAATGGAGAGAGGCAATTCCTCCTAGTAAATATTTTGTATGTTCTACTCTTCCCTCTGGGAAAGAAAAGCCCATAACTATTGTACAGCTGAAGTATCTTTCATCACCAATAAGTAATTACCAGTTTCTCATTCAAATTTCTACAGGCCCCATCTACCCTATTGTTGCATTTGTTGACTCTACAGCATGAGTCAGTCTCTACAAGGTGTGCCACTGCTTCTTGTCCCTAGGGAAACAAAGATCTGTGCTTGTGTGGACACAGCATCTGGGTTTATCCTGTGAATCATGCTCTCACATCTCCCAATGCTAATATTGTGTGGCATCCTTAAAAGGACCTTGAGACGCCCTAGTTAAGAATCACTGGTCTATACATAGCTAAATTATTCATCCAAGCTGCAAATCACCTCTCTTCCCGACTTCTGCAACGTTCAGTCTGGACTCCTACCTTGTCCCTTTTCAACCTGTATGGAAGATTTCAAAATAACATTCTTTACTTGCCTGATGCATCAAGAAGGTATAGAACAGTGCTGCTCACCTCCTCCTCCTTTCAGTCTTAACCAGGAAGATACCTCCTTTCTACAGAGATTTTGCTTCCTTCTCCATAGCTAAACACCCACCCCCCCCTCCCCTGGTCAAATTTATTTATCACTTTGTTTTTACAACAAAGTAACAAATAAACAATGCTCTGAAAAATTCCTACCATCAGGCAATGAGATGACTCGGTCTCTTCACTCCTGTTGCATTCCATCCCCCTCTGCAGACTGTGTGTTCAAAAGAGTTAGTTCTTCAGTGCAGCCATTCTATCCTCTAATTATCTATAAACTTACAAGCATATACACTGACGACATATAAGTGTTGACAGTGGGGGAAAGGGGCAAAATTCTACGCCATTGCTGCTGCCAGGCACTGGCTCTGGCTGTGCTGCAACCCATGCCCTGTGCCCTACTGTCAGCGCAGAAAACTGGGGGAGTAGGGGATGTGCCCCCCATCCGTACCTCCAAATTCACTGCCAATGGATATATAGTCAACATAGCATTCTACATCACTGTACATTCACAAGCTGTAAAACCTGCCGATTCATATTATCCAAATGTATTGCACTTCATTAAATATGAATCTAAATATGGTTTAAAATAACAACCATCATAAGCTACATACCACTTGGAACAACATTCACAAATTCTTCAAGCTGTTGGCAAGTTCTTTAATCTACAGTAATCATGTTTCCTTGTATAACAAGTTTTGTGGTATCTATAATAGTGGCTCTCTATAGTAACAATAGTCTTAGTGTTACACATCTCTCTTATGTGCCTGAAGTATTAATCAGATTCCATATTTAAATATGAAATTACAGTACTTCTGGTAATCTTTTCAAAATAGACATGCTAATCAGCATACAGGCCCACACCAAATACAAATGTACACAAGGTTTCCATGGCCTTACACATGGATTTTAGGGCATATACTTAAACACGTTACTATATTTTTACAATAGGAATATAGAGTGAAAAGGCCTCTGAAAAACAGTGTCCTCTCTTTCAGTTTTGTTTTTACTATAAAGCATCTGAAAAATAATTAAAACTCTTTTATCTGCTTTCTTGATATTAAAAAAATAATGTTTATCCACAGACAAATTCCTCTAAGAGCAGGCTTATAAGAGCCCACTCTTTTTAAACTGGAGCATTCTTTCTAAATTGGACAGATAATATCATGAGATTTTATTTTGCCATCACTTTCCTGGTGAACTGTAGATGTGTAGGTTTTGTGCCCAAACTACTGATTCTGTATTTACTTTTCAGTAGTGGCTCCCTGATAGCAAGACCTATTTTTCTACTAAGCAAATATTTTCTATTTAAAAATAAGTTAAAACCTTAGTGGTAGCATTGAGGTGATGTTGTTGCTGTGATGGTCAAGGAAATATGGAAGAGATAAGAATTCTTGTGGGTGATCTCTTTTACTGAGTCAACTGTTTGGTTGGTGGAGACATAGGCAAGCTTTTGGGTGTCACAGTACTGGTCCTCAGGCCTCTGAGACATTTTCAAGTTCTTTCTGACATACACATAAAATGCTTTCCATTATTATTTATTTATTGATGAGAAGGGAAGGGCATCAATTCTGTTCAATTAATAAAAAGGTTGAGCTCAGTTAATTTCAACCGACTTACTGGAAAGCCTTGTTTATTAGCAACCTTGTATTATTTAATCAAAATAAATACTCATGTTGTAAACAGGTGCTATTAAATAATTTCCTAGTCAACATCAGTTTAAAAAAAATGCTGATTCTGTACTCCAAAAATACTTAGCAAAAAAAAGCATCCAGCAAAATTCATTTTCTATTTTTCATTTCTAAAACTAATTTTTCTTGTTTTCCAGAAAATTAACTACCACCAATTAGTTATATAAAGATGCATTTTAAATAGCTTGCTTTTGGTTTAGTCTTCCTAAAGTTTAGGTTCCTGTGAAAAGGAGTGGTGGTATTAACCAAAATAAGTCCACCAAACAGAAACCTGAAATCTACACCTAAAAAAGGAGGAAGAGGAATTGTTTTCAATTTTTTGAGCAGCGCCTAGATGTGATTATATAAGAACTTATAGCTATGTAAAGGGATAGAGACTGATCTGTACACATTTATACAGACAGACAGACATACAAATACCCACTCATCAGTTAAAGCAGGAGTATCAAAGAAAGTCCATGGGCTGACCTCCAGTACTGCCCCTGGGTCTGGAGTTGACCTACATGCCTGATGCAGTGCCTACCTGGCCAGTTTGGGATGTGTTCTACAGGTGGCACCTACACTGGCTAAGCTAAGACCTGTGCTGGAACAAGTGCCCTTCCTAGCCACCCTCATGGGAGGTGCTGTGTGCAAGGATGGGTCCTGGACTGGTTGTAGTGGGTATCACAGGTGGCACAGTCCTGCAAGAGTAAGTACCACATGTTCTGGGTCATGTATACACAGAAGTGGGGGCAGCATCCAAATCCACCCCATGGGGCTCACCATGTACTTTTCATCCTACCCATGGACCAGCCACACACCATTCATCTAACCCCTGGGGCCAAATAAGTTGGCTGAACTCTGAGTTAAAGGATTCCTATGCTCTGGTGTGTGTCTCTGTATCTGTCATACAGAAATAGTAAAGGAGGGATATTTTTTGTCTTGAGAAAAATCTTTAAATATGAAGGTAATTCTATAGGTTGTTTTGGTACAGCATATGAAAGGTGTATATGTTAGAATATAAGTAACGGAGAAGTTGCTTTTTGTTCAGCGTTCTAGCTGACCAACAAAGTTGTATTCTATCTTGGGTCATTGCAATAAGACACTAAACATTGGAGGATTTTGTAAACTTTTTTCCTTTATCCCAGGTAGAAAAACTGTTTAGTTATGTGTTTATTTTGAAGAATGAAACAGAGATAAGGAAGTCTGTGATCATCCCTTATGTACAGCATGTGCCCTCTTCTTTCTCTGTCAAGAAGCCTTATTACATAGATAAGCACAGGAGCCAATTTGACAGACAGGCGACTGCAAAACCTGATTTATTACTAAATAATAGGTACCTTCACCTTACCAATTCACATCTGTAGTTAGAGATCTCCTGAGATACAATATCTTTTGTAGTAACAGTACACAGAGTGACTACTTTTAACTACAATTTGTGGACCAACGCATCACCAATTTCCATCTGATGACCCTGTTATGCTTCCCTTTAAATACAAAATAAATAAATAAATTGCATTCATTTCTTATTTATTCTAAGTGTAACAGGGGCTTAAGCAGAAGCCCTGTTACTAGGGCAACCACGGGAGTGGGTAACCATGGGGAGCACCCCACACAGGTGAGGGGAGTTAACCGGATAATTAACCCACCACTGCCTGCATAAGCCCAGCAGCAAGGGAATGTACTTTGCCCTTGGGCACTGGAGAAGGAGGAGGAGGAGACCACTGACAAGGGAGAGAGGGAGAGACGAAGTGAGATGGCATCTGGAGCAGGGCCAAGGACTGGTGACACAGAAGAGTCGCGGCCAGCTGATAAGGAGCCGGGGTACTTACTGAAAGCACATGGATAGGACGGTCAGCCCAGGGAGGACCTGGGGCTCCTGGAGAACAAAGTGGCAAGAAGAACCCTGAGGCAGAGGGTCCCAGGGCAGTGTGTAGAGGGTGAGCGCCATGCGGGGCCATCTGCCCCATCATGCAGCTAAAGGTTATGGTGGGTTCACTTTTGGGCATGGGGAGGCTTCAGCGAAGCCACTTCCCTGCTGGGAGCTGATAGATGCAGTAGAGACACTCCTTGCTAATGAGTTAATTGGCATGGTGGAGATAGCTTAACGTGGCTGGGACATTCCCTGACTTAACAGTTAAATTAGAGAGGCTGTATCCCTTCCCCTGCTAATGAGGCAATTAATGCAGAGGAAGCAACAATGTAGAACTGTTATGAATAAAGCCAGCACTGGGAAACTAACCATCTGGGTGGTCTGTGGTGTTTTCTCACCCTCAAGGGGTAACACTGAACATCTTTTTCTTTCAATCAAAGTCACGGCAGGCGAGTTCTGAGGGGAACCGAGACAGTCCCAACCACCCTTCCACACTAAGCACCAATACGGTTTGTTTTCATGCATCCATCTACTTTATATTATGTAATGTAGTTTCTACAGCTTATAAGAACATTTCTGAAACAATTTTACACCTCCCACCACTTCAGAGGCTATCCTATATCTTGTGGATCCAAGAATGGCCTTTCAAAGGAACAGCTTCTCTCTCTGTACATCAAGAGTCATTCCAACCACCATCCCTTGTGTTCCCCATACCCAACCCAGATCCTTTTGGCTCCCACATATCTGAGGTAAAATTTATAAAAGTCTCATTGAAATAATACATGCTGGACGTGTCTACATGATATGCTATGTCATCATAGGCATAAGCTGTGGCAACATAGTGTTGGCAGGCACAAACTGTGATGCGGATGCTATGTCGCCATAGTAATAAACTACAGCACCATAGCAGCTAAAAATAAGCGTGCACCACCAGGACTGCACAGTACCAGCAGGTATGCACAGTCATTTAGTACTTGGTAAAACAAGCACTAAATGACCGTGCAGTACCAAATGTGCAGTCAGGAGCACAAGCAGATGTGCCCTCTACCACCTGCTAATTCCAGAAACACTCAAAACTACAAAATAACCCAAGAAAAATGGAGAAATGCCAACCTATGAGTCCTCATTTTTTATTCATAATGTATTTCCTGATGCACTATTCTGTCAGAACTAGGGCTGCACTGATAACAATTTTTTGGGCCAATTCTGATGGCTGATTATTAACCAGCCATATCAGCCAATACCTATCTGATAGCTGATATGCAGCCTGGCTTCTTGAAGAGCAGTTTCTGGCTGATACATTTGTTGGGGGGAAAGGGTGTGGAGGAGAGAAGGGGAGTGGGGCACAGCCCCAGCCTAGCTCCCCCCACCCCCTGCTGGGAAGAGGCCGGTGAAGCCCTCAGGCCTGAGCCTGCAACAACTAGCCTGCCCTTGCCCCATGCACAAATCTGGGGGACAAATGGCCCCCATCCCTCCCTCAGGGGTATGTGCAGCGGGGACCTGCCCCCCCTTCCCACCTCCCGTGACCCTTGGACAAGCCACCCAGGCTCCATCCTGTGCCCCACACCAGCTGGGCAGCACCAGCCCCTGCCCATGAACCAGCTCCACTCCTTCCCTTACTGCAGGGGGCCTCAATCTGCCCCCCTCACAGCCTTTCCCCACCACAGACGTACCAGCTGGACGCTGCTCTCCAAGCTGCTGGGATGCATACCTGGTTGCATGCACACATGCAGCATTTATTGGTGACATTATCAGCCACAACAGCCAAAAAAAGCCAATTGCTGATAACGTCAATTTTCCTTTTATCGGTGCCAATACAATATGAACTGATATATTGGTGCATCTCTAATGTGGGTTCCTGTGAAAGCAGCAGTTCTATAGTAACAATTTCACTACTTCTGAGGAGGAGAGTTAGCACAGACCACCCAGCTATCACTTGCATATGGGAAGTAAAATAAACATTCTTTAATTGTTCTACCTGAAACATCTACTGTCATTTAGTGATTTTCTGTTTTTTAATAGTCCATTGTCCCAGGATTGATCAGATCATGCAGCATGTCTTTTGAAGCTGGAAACACTAAGCAGATCATGCTTTATGCCTCTACCCATTACCTCCTGGAGCCAGGGGCCAGAGTGCCCCTCCCCCCCAACAACAGCTGGCAGGAAGGGGGAGATGGCAGGGAGGAGAGTGGGAAGGGGAGGGGACAATCACCAGTGGCAGTGCGTGGCTGCCTGCTGCCCATGGCCACCCACCCTGGCAGCCTACCGGCCGCTGCCTCTGGCCGTGGATGCCACCACGTGCAAGTTCCCCTCCTCCCCCATTCCTGGGAGGCAGCAGTGGCACAGGGTTAAACAGCGAGGGTGAGGGGGGAGCAGGGAAGGGAGGGAAGCCAGACCCTGACCCGAGGCAGCAGGGAGGGAAGGCATGGCGCAGACCTCTGTCCCCGCTTCTCTCCTTCCCTTGTCATGCTTGACTGGCAATTTCCTAGTTCTAATATTATTATCATATGAGCGTCTGCCCTGGAGGACATGTGGAAGGTAGCTGAACTTATAATCATCTGGCTCCAACTACAAATGGCATACATGGCAGAGCCTGAACAGACTGAGAGTGGGTCTTGGAAAATGCAACTTTCTTTGATTGCTTGCACAGAGGCCCCATGATTTCATGAGAGTTTGTCAGGAGAAGCAAACCATGGATCATCTCCTGAGATGCCCTGTAGCACCACAATGTACCCCACAAGATCTGGCAACACCAACACTAGAAGCAGTGGCCTGTGCAGAATATTGGGAACAGACCCAATTGGATTGGAGACATGATTAAAAAGATCATCAAATTATTAATTTGTGGAAAGACAATGTTAAACATTGTTTTCAGCAATTAATATAACCTCTTAGCACTCTCTCCACAAAGAACGCACATTTTAACTGCCTGGTAAAGTAGTTAATATGTATCACGCACAATTTATTGACATAATTTTAGTCAGTGTGTGTGGCACAGACAGATCAAGAGTTTAGTGCATATAAATCATTTGCTCAGAAAATAACATAACTGTGTAATTGCCAAATAATACAATGAATATGAAATGTATTTTTACAAGTGCTACTCAAAGAGATATTATTTGCAGGAAGAATGACTCACAGGACAGCAAGTTATACACTATAGTTACAAGAAGACAGAAAAGAAATTTGAAATGAAATTAAAAAATGGTCAAGAAACACATTTGCAAAAACAGCTGTTGCACTGCTATATTTTTAAATAGCTTTGCTATGCCTTCACATCCTCTTCTAGCAGTAGTTTTCTTTCTCTCTTTGTTTTTTTTTTTCTGGACTTTCAGTTTGGGTTTGCTTTTGTTGGCTCACATTCTCAGCAGACACTAGACAAATAATCTTTCCAACATTATAGACCCCTTTTAAACTGCATGTCTCAACTCCATCCCTTGGACAAAAAAGTTGACGATTTAATTCTTCCCAGATTTATCATATTCATTTCTTCTCTATTTTACTATTCTTCTTGCTTTGCTAGTAGGAAAAGCAACAAGCCTCTTGGATTGCTAGTTCAATCCATGTTTATATTTATACCTTTTTTCTAAATATATTGTGTTACCATGATTTTGTAAGATATAAATCCATTAATCTATCTAAGAGCAGAAATAGAATTGGATACTTCTAAAGGGAGCAAGGATGTATGGTCAACATGTCAGTAAAATAAAAACTGTAACTAGTGATAGTGGAATAAAATGACAAAGATGATAACACATGGAGTAATTGATAAGACCCTGCCATCGCTACTTAGAGATACCGTCAAACTTCCTCAGGCCTAGTGTTAACCTTGATGCCTTGAACGAGTTTCAAGCATGATAATTAAATTGTTTACCTAAATTCTTTCTTCATTTTCAGCTGTAGTGATTATTTTTCAAGTCTTGTTTTGCACTGTTGTATAATATTGCTGTGTGTCTTGAACAATTACTGCATACAGGGGTTTGTAGGTGATACCTACATATAACTCCTAATTCTGAAAAGCATTCTTATTAATCACAACATTAATGCATGTGTTCAAGTCCCATACAGGTCCGTGACATAATTTAAGCACATGCTGAATGTTAAGGATATACTTACATGCTGCCTTGAATTGCAGTCACGGATTATAAAGTACAACTGTAGTGAAAACATTAAGCCTTTAGGGTTTGAAATACGTAAACACATGTAAACAGTCCGTAATTGAATGAAATGATTTCTGTGTTACCCCAGAGTATTGTTACTTGTGCTGCACTTGTGAAATACACAAATAGTAGATACAGTCTTATGGACATAATTTTAAAGAAATATGGTATGATATTTATCCCATGCATGCAGGTAATCCACTTTCTTCAAAGTGATTATTTCAACTATGCTGCTATCCTTCTTCCAACCCTGTTGAGTTTCTCATCTTTATGTCTAACACAGTGATTCTCAACCAGGTTGACACAGGACCTGGTGGTACTGTGAGAATTTAAGGGTGGCACTTACACATGATTCACAAGATAAACCCAGAGATTGTGGTCTTTCTGAATTCTTTGCAACAGAAGAATTGCTTTATTATTTTTCTGTAGTCCAAAACTGAGTCCGCTAAGTGGGGGTACCTTGAGCCTAAAAAAGGTTGAGCATCACTGCTTTAACATTACAGATACAGTTGTATGCACTATAAAAGGGCATTGTCTTTATTTCTCATGGCTTATGTTGTTACCCCATTGCTCTCCGGCCTTCCTCTATTTGTTTCATAGATTAAATTGTATGTGATCACCATTCTGTGCTAGCTTTCTTTTGGCCCTTGCGGTGGCTGCAGTGATTAATCCAGACTCATTTTCTTCCAGCCCTTTCATGGTAGCTATTCCCTCTGAATTTCTGGATCCTGATAGTGCTGCTCCTTACACTCACATTACACAGTGTCTCCAGTGGCTCAATAAAACCTAGTGAGTCTGTTCCCACATCACGTGGAGGAGTAATGCATTTCCTCCAGTTTGCTCCTGGATTGTGTAATGGTTTCAGCTGCAGAGCTTGGTTTGAATCTGCCTAGGACAGGAAGCCATCCTGATTCTCAGACATTCAAGGTTGAACACTCAAATTGTTCTGTCACACAAATACTGTTTTTCTATATGGACCCTTTCCTGCTACTATCCATTTGTCTGTTTATCTAGGAATTTGCAAATGTGCTCAAGGAGCAACCAAAGTACCAACAACAGTCTACGCAACTGCATTCACCCTGACCCCGCCCTCTCACCCTTTGGTCCCAAGGTGCTGATTAAATGTGAGTGCTTTAGGTTTTTATTTAAAATATTTATTTAGTAATATTTGCTCTGGGGGCCCTTCTTGTTTTACTTTTCAAAGCAGCAGGCAGCAGCCCCTCTAAAAAAATATGCCTGCCCTTTCATGGCTCCTTTAAGTATCTAGGTTTGATCTCCATTATTCTCTTCTCTCTGCCTAATTACCGGCATACACAGTTGATCCATTCTTCCTTCCCAACTGCATTTTCACTCAAATCTCAGCCCATCAACTCAGCACAATTGTTACAAAACAAATGAGGTCCAATTTGCTGACTATAAGTTCTCTGACATTTTCCCCCTCACCATCAGGGGGGCACGTGGCCCCCCAGCAGCCAGTCAGCAACCGGGGGGGGGGGGGGTCCTATGGCTGGTTTCACCAACTGGGGGGGTCCCCTATGTGGCCGATCATGCCGACCCGGAAGCGCAAGCAGGGGACCCCGAATTGCCAGTGGTGCTCCCAGAAATGCCAGCAGTACTTCTCCTGGTGCCCCCACTCTCCAGCCAGCACTCACGGGGGGGCACTGGCATTCCCACCTGCCCCTCCTGCCCTTTGCCAAAGTGGGGAGCACTGACTGTCAGGGGATGCACCAGTGCTCTCACCCTTGTGCACCTCCTATGCATTGCCACTGACTGAGACCATTCACTAGATCTCTGCAGTGATTCCACGGTATTTTAAGTTCATTGTGCATCATTAAAGGGGCAGAATAAAACAAAATACATTTGAAGCCTGAAACTGCTTTTTAAAGCTTATACATTCTAACCATTATAAGAAAACTGCTCTATAATAATTTTGATATGCACAAGTACTCCTTGTTTTGCTCAGCAATATATTGTACATAAAGAATAGTTCCGATATATTGCTGCAGTGACTAGCACCCAAACAGAGGTCAGAGAATGGAATGCCTTCACAGATCTCAGGTACTTTATCAATAGGTACCCTGAGCCTATTAATCAGATGGTCATTGGTATGTTAGCAATTCACTACAACAACAATCATCATGGATTGTATCAGAGTACATTATAAGCCACTGTGGTATCATTAAGAAAACACTATGTGGGAACAGAGGAAAAAAAACAGGTGAAGAAATATGCTGTGCATGTGTAGTGGCTGGTTGTCAAGATTTAACAACTTGGCTATTTAACTTTAAGAAGCAGCAAAAGCAATTAGTTTAGGCTCTTAAAATTTAATTAGTAGCATTGAGACCAATGTTTATGGTTAAACAACTCATGACATGGAAATCCACCCTCAGTGCAATTTCTTTACAGAATTTCCCCTTAAGTTATAATGAGGGCCTCCTCCCTAAACAGGATACTGATGAAACACATCTATTTTCAGTCCTTTTCATGCACCTTCTAAGAAATCTGACATGCCTTTCATTCAACAGTATATGGATTTCCTATTGGAGCAACTCATACTTAAATCAACTAACACTTGATTTAAGAAATCTTTGTTACTGACACCTATGTTGCTACTCCTTTGCTATTACAGACATCAAGAAGGTTAGTTGCTGAATCAAACTGGAGTCATGATTATGAAAATGTGCTATCCACTTCACAAGAGTTATGCTACCAGGTGAACTGGGCTGAATTAAACCAAATATTTGAAAACGGGAAAACCTGCAGCATCGCACAGAAAATTAAACAGGAAGCTATTTTACTATGTCATGGTACAATATATTCAAAGAGAAGTCCATATCAGAAATAATAGGAGGACCCAAACAAACAACAATACAGCAAGAACTATGGCCAATGTTAATTTCAATGGGGCTTTAGATTTCAAACAATTCTTGTGCTAATGTAGAATATGTATTTTTTTTAAAGTCCAACTAATAAAGTTATTTTATACTCTAAAAAATAAAATCTCTGTATAAAAACAAATTGTGAAATATTTTACAGGGGTTTTCAAAGTAAGTTTCCCATGGAAAAAAGCTTGACAATCTTAGTATAGTTTTATCAATATATATAATTTTGCATGATTCATTCTCTAAAAGTTTATTTTTCATTATTATGCCTGGGGGATTAACATATATAGTAGTCATTAGCATTGGGAAAGCTATTAAACAAAACTAATCTCTCAATGCTTGCAATTTTAGCATAGTTAGCTAACACAGTTTCAATGTATATGACCACTTGCATGCTATGGCTTTATTTGGAAGAAAGTTGGTATTGACTATAACATAGAAAAAGTTGCTACTGTATGTGCAGCAAATTCCTGTGGTTAAAATTCAATACTAAACTGCCAATGTATTTCTGTAGGCAATAACACAATTCAGCCCTTGCTGAACTCACTCTAACATCAACTCCCAAAAAGTAGTCTCACAGATGCTTCTAAATGAAACACACACACTGTGGTCAGAAAAATGCAAACATGGTTGTTAACAATTAAATACTCTTAAGGACAACATTTAGGGCTTTATAAGATGAGAAAAGTTCTCACATGCTCAAGTACATTAAACACTAGGGGCCAAGGGTGCACATTCATACATAATACAGTAACTCCATTACCATTCAAACATTCTACAGTTTACTGGATGCAGACTTGCCTCAAGAAATTCATAGCACCTTTGGGTAAGGCAACAACAGTATGTGTTTATTGAAATCTACATCTGGTAGTAATTTGTTCAGCAGCAAGCACCTTTTTTTTCAAAAGGTAAATGATCTACAGGGTCCCATATAGCCTGCAACTGTTCATTTGTACTCAGATGTGCATTGTACAATTTATGTCCTTAATTATAAAAAAAGTTTTATCAACCCATTTCTGCATGTTGTGTAATTTCTTATTCTTCACATAATAACAGAATGTGTCTCTAGCACCTGATTCATTAATCACTGTAACAGAATGTATTGCAAGAGAACAGATTTAACCTCAAGATACATATTTTTTAAATCTCAGATTTTTAAATGGGGTTTTACTTTGCAAAAGATAAAGGAATCTGTAGGTTTTAAAATCCAACAACCAGAAGATCCCTTATTTCATATATATCCTAAATGAGAATCATTTGAGAAACATGCTAAAATGGATGGATCCAAAATTATGGCTCAGTTCAAATGACACCTGAGTCTGTAATACCTGTCATACAACAGCAGACTTAATTGAACTTTAGGTGAGAAGGAACCCGCAGAAAGAAGGCCATTGTGAAACAGAGGGGAGAGTATTTCCCTTGCTGAGCACTTTCACCTTCCCAGTGGCTGGTCAAAAGAAAAGATGTTGACCGGCTCTACACTCCCTCTCAATAACTTACAAAATTGCCTGGGGTTTGTGACACACTTGTGGCTGTCCTGCCCTCATAATGCAAGTATGGGAGTTCTCTTCTCAACAAAGGATCATAGGAAAGTAGGGCTGGAAGGGACCTTCTGAGGTAATCTACTCTAACCTTCTACTTAGGGCAAGAATTACCCTGACCAAACAATCCCAGCCCAGCTCTTGAGAATTTCCAAGGATTGAGATTCCATGATTTCTCTAGGTAGGCTGCTCCAATGCTTGACCACTCTCATAGTTAGAAAGTTCCTCCTAATCTCCAACCTAAATTTCCTCTGCTGAAGCTTGAAGCCATTGCTCCTAGTCCTGCCCTGTATGATAACAAACAAAGACCTATTTTCATCCTCTCAGTAATCACACTTTAGGTATTTGAAGACTGATATCAAATCCTACCCCCCAGTCTTCTTTTTCCCAGACTAAATAACCCTAGTTACTGCAGCCTTTTCTCATAAGACATGCTTTCTAAGCCTCTAATAATTTTTGCTGCCCTGCTATACTGTTTCCAAACTGTCCGCAACTTTCTTTAAAGCGTGGGGACCAAAACTGGGCATGAAACTCTAGGTGAGGCCTCTTCAGTGCCGAATAGAGTGGAAGAATCAATTCCCTTGATTTGCAAGGTATACAACTAGGTGGCCTTCTTTGCCAAAAGAACAAACTCTTGACTCGTACTCAGCTTATCGTCCAGAGTAACCTCAGGTCCTTCTCTACAGTAGTGCAGCCTAGCCAGTCATTTTCTAATCTGTATTTGTACCAGCAATTATTTCATCCCCAGTAAAAGGCCTTATGCTTGTCCTTACTGAATCTTATCTGACTGGCTATGGCCTATTTTTACAGCCTGTACAAGTCCTTCTGGAACCAAACCCTACCTTCCTGAGCGTCTGCAATTTGACCCAAATTGGTGTCATCTGCAAATTTGCTAAGAATGTACTCAGTCCCTACATCTAGATTATTAATGAAGATATTAAACAATACTGGACCTGGGACCTCTGGGGAACCCCACCTGAAACCTCCTTCCAACTACTGAGCCATTGAGAGCTACTCAGTGAGCACAATGGTCCAACCAGTTACGTATCCATATTACAGCACTCTGGTCTAGTCTGTATTTCCCTAGCTTGTTAACAAGAACGGCTTGGGGGTACTGTGTCAAAAGACTTGCTAAAGTCAAGGTGTATCACATCCACTGCTCTCCCCTGATCCACAGACCATGTCACCATATCATAGAAGGAAATCAGGTTTTGTCAGGCGTAATTTACTGTTGGTGAATCCATGCCCGCTGGATTACTCTTCTCTAGGGGCTTCTAACATGCCATAGGTCTGAAGAAGGTCAGGAAAAAATTTCTCCATTGTGGTCAGAATTATCAGAGGCTTTCAGGAGGGGTTATGTTTCTCAAAACATAAGGGAAACAGTTAGTTTATTAGATGCAAGAGATAAAATTCAGTACTCAAATATTCTGAGGAAAGCTTAGATTACTACAATTACCAGATGGTGTCCATCAGGGCCATGCCTTGCGGGGGGTGCAGTGAATCAGGGTGACTGCCCAGGGACCCACACTTTGGGGGGCACCGCAGACAGTACTGTAGAGGCCCCTGCTGTACACTCCGCACTGTTGCTTGCCACTTCCCCCGCCACCACTCCAGCTGCTCACTATCCCCCTTCCTCTGGCTGCTCGCCACCCCTCCCTCCCTACACAGGCTCATATGTCCCAGGCCCCGCACACCCCTAGGGACGGCTCCGGTGTCCAGCATGGATAATAGGCCAAAGCACCTGTTCCCACAGGTAAAGACTGCTTGGGATTTCACAGATGGACATTGTGCTTAATGCAAAATGAGAGGCCTGAAAACCCCAGGCAGAAGTCATTCTTTGTGTGTGGGTGGGAGGATTCAAGGATTTAGATGGATACTGACAGTAGGCTGAGAACAGTGCACCCTGACCTAGGGTTTTGCAGAAATCCTGTAACCCCTTCTCTTGACCAACTTGAAAAATGTGTGGCACATGAGTAAAGTTACAGTCTGTTGCTTCTTTGTGTCTCTTTTCAATCATTTGTTTATTTAGGTCAGTGAATACACTCTTGGGAGAATGGATGTGAAACAACACCCCTCTCCTCCCAAATTGCTCAAATAGGAAATAACCCCTCCCCTGCCAAGCCCCCAGAGTATATATTGGAAAGAGTCATCCAATTTCAATGGAACTGGCAGAACCAATACTGACACTGTGTTGCTCGCTTTAGCGTTCCCTTCAATGAGGGACATGTCCTTCAAAGTATCCTTACACCGTGTTTCTGGAGTTCTTCATTTTAACTAAGTTCTACCATCTCCTTTTGTTCACTTGTTTTGCAACAAAAACAACTTGGTGGTGTAAAAAATCAATGTTTTGGTATTCTCAGTTTTTAAATTGCATGTAAAGGAGTTTGTGGGGCAAATGTCTCTTTTAGTAGACACTAGCAACCACTTCATGCCCAGCGGGAGCTTCACGCACTTCGTGGACTGGCGCTTCCTCCACTGCGCCCGCCTCAACTGCCTGCCTCTGAATGGGGCCGTGCGCTTTGGCCACCGGGACAAGAGGTGCAGACGGTGAGGCTACGTGGCAGAGACCCTCCCCCACGTGCTATGCAGCTGCAAGCCGCACGCCAGAGCCTGGCAGCTCCACCACAATGCTGTCCACGACCGCCTGGTGAAGGCCATCCTGGCCACAGTGGGGGAGATCTCTGTGAACCGCACTGTCCCGGGCTGTGAGAGCCAGCTGCACCCCGACATCGTCGTCACCGACCACAAGGCCAAGAAGATTGTGATCGTGGATGTCACCATCCCCTTCGAGAACCGGCGCCAAGCCTTCGCCGACACCCAGGCTTGCAAGCGGGAGAAGTACGCCCCGCTGGCCAACACCCTGGGGGGCCATGGCTACGACGTGATGGTGGACACGCTCATCGTGGGGATGCTCGGAGCCTGGGACCCCAGCAACGGGAGCGTCCTCCATGCCTGCCGCGTCTCCCACCGCTACGCCAAGCTGATGCGCTGCCTCATGGTGTCTGACACCATCCATTAGTCCCGCAACATCTACGTGGAGCACATCACGGGCCACCGCCAGTACACCGACCCCACCAGACGAGCCACCGCCAGACCAGACCCGGAGGGCACCGCCGCCTGAACCGCCCCACCTGCTTCGCTTCATGTCGAGAGGATTCTTCCGCCATGGATGACCCCGCTCCACCCAAAGAGGACCCCCGTGATCGGACTTTATGGACTGAGACGCTTTCTCCGAGCCACTTCCTCTAACATTGTGGACCACTGTAACGGGTTTATGTGTATCTATCTCCTTTCTCTCTAAGCGTCGTGAACCACCCCCTCCGCTTCCCACATCCCCCCACCCCCGGGCTTAGTTGGCTAACATTGTATCGCTTGTAACCTAGTCGTGTTCCCCTCCTCTCCCCCATCCCTCTATTGTTAGTCCCTTGCTCGGGCGCTTTGTATTTCCATCTCAGCTTTGTCTTCTTTTTACTGGATTCTCCATCCAAAACATTCTTTATGCAAGACCAAGGCCTTAACCAGCTGCCACCCTTCCTTTCATGCATCACACTTAGCATTGTGGTTAAATGACAGTAACCCTTATTTAAACCAAACTTTATGCTAAGGGCATGAACCAACCACTAACCAATTGGGATTAAGAAGAATCTCTCTCTATTAGCAAGATATTTGTCAAGTGTCTGCTGCAGGGCTTTTTAAGACAGGCTTCTATTGGACCCAAGAGACCGATCTGATAAATTCCAAATTCCTACTCCTGTCCATATGATAATAATATTTCCAGCTCAGCAATACTGGTGTATCAGTGGAACTTAACCCCATTAGTGTCTAACCATGCCCTGATCAGGGTCACTTATCTCCCTTGGTTAGAGATTAACATGACCCAGGAGCAACCAAGACCCCTGTAAATGTGCTGGACCCAGAGGCATAGACTTCCATCTTCAGCTCCCTCTGTGCAAAAATGAAGTTTATTTCCTATCTGTGGGGACTTTTTACCATCTTGTACCATCTACACTTTTCCCAGATCCTGATGAAGGGACTTTGATCCCAAAGCTTGCAGAAAAGGACAATTTTCTTGCCATTTTCCATGGTCTAATAAAAGGTATCATTTTTGGAACCAAGAGTTCTAGGGTTTTTTTATGTCTTTTTGTCTCAGACCAACACAGCTACCAAGTACACCCCTAAATACATGAGGCATGGTCACTGTACACTGCATATTGTTAAAACTTACAATCAGCCACCATCTAGATCACTGATTCTCATAAGTTTTAGACTCGAGCCACCCCTCAGAAAATACCAGTTCTTAGGTTTCATTTGTTTTTTTTACTATGGAACAATAACAGAACAATTCTTCTTCTGTAAAGAGCTCAGAAACATCACAACAGGTCAGAATGCTTTTAACACCATGGATTCTTATTTGAAATCTTGGGATTTCTTAAACAGTGTTACCTAAAGATTGGTTCAACCTGACAGACAACTATTGGTCAAAATGAATCCAACAGGGCATATCAAGAGTGGAATGCAAAATGAAAAATGAATTTAAGGAGAGATTTAAATGAATAGCCCAAACATGGGGTGCTGTTACAGGTTACCTTTACAATATTTTAAAACTATACTACCATAAAGTTAGAACAATTTCAGAGCAGCCAAAGTTTATGGCTTAATGCCACCTGACCAGCACAACTGTGACTCACCCCTAGAGGGCCTGGTGAGCAGGGGCACAGACAGGAGCCAAGACTCCTGGGAAAGGAGGTGGAAGGGTGGCATGTAGCTGGGAGGCAGAGAAACCACTATGGGGGCTATGGCTTTCCTCCTTGCAGCCATCAGGAGCATGGGTGGAAGAGGAAATGTCTTGGGGGGTGGGGAGGTCCCACTAAAACAAAGGGGTGGAAGAAAAGAGTAGACAGAAAGAAGTTAAAAAAAAGTTAAAAAAATAAAGGTAAAAAATCTTGCACATATTTTACTGAATTGGGATTGGGTTGGGAGGGAGTTGGGCTAGCACTCACACTAGGACAGAGCTGAAACCCAGTGGACTCACTGCATGCATGCCACATGTGGTCATACTGCCTGATGGTTTCCATTCTCTGGCTCATTCCCTTCACAGAGGTAGAAAGACTGCAGTTGCTGTTTGCAAAGAGACGCTGGAGCAAGCAGTGAATTGGTGAGCTGCACCTTGGTACTCAGAGTGGTCAGGGTGCATTGGGGCTACACCCCCTGGGGACAGGTGAGGGTGGTGGATTGGGGCCAGCACCACTACCCTGAGCATTAGGGTTCAGGAGGGTCAAAAGTTTGCTCAGGGAGCAAACGAGTGGGAACGGCTGGGAGTGATGCATCCTGAGATGCTGGAGGAATGAAAACAGAACATTTTATCTCCCCTGAAATGACCTCAGTGAAACAGATCAATGATAACCCTTGCTTGAATTGGCATAACTTTTAAAATGTTTATAGGGTACTTAGCACAGTTTAACATGCTTTAATGGATTAATGCTTCCATTTTATGTGCCTTTATGACCGTTTAAAGGTAACCTGTAACACCATCTTTACACACAATCCCCAACAGAACAAAGACCAAAACTTATCACCCAAGTCCTAATCTTGGGTCAGTCACTTCAACACAATTCTCCACAACAAAAAAGCAGCCTTTTAATTTGGTAGACACAACATTACACTTGAAGGGAAAGTCTATCTCATCCAAGTCACCCAATGGGGTTCAAGTGGTTAAAATATTCCAGTTTCTTAGCCAACAGAACACAAAGAAGTGATGTGACTGACTCTCATTGTGTCCAGCCAACATGGACTCCCCAGCTAGGTGTTGGTCTTTGAAATGGGTCTGGAACAGAGCTTGAATTCATACCTCCGAGCTGCAGCAAGATGCCTTAACTGCTCTGCTACTCCACCTTATGACTACTAGAAATGTTAGTCAATCTCACTGTATTTTGGTGACCCTGTCCTCCATTTACACATTGCCAAATCCAAATCCAAAGAGAATACTAGCCACTTTGTGCAGGAGAAGAAACATTTTGCTTAATCTGCAAGTGATGCTTCTTTTAATCCAGCCCAGGATGATGTTGTCTGTTTTTTGTTTTTTTGCAATAAAAGCACACTGTTGGCTTCTATTCAGCTTATGGTTCAGTATAACTCTCATGTTCTTTTCTGCAGCACTGCAGCCTAGCCAGTGATTTCCCCATCTACATTAATGATTGCAACTGTTCCACTCTCAATGCAAAACTTGACCTTGTTGAAGTACATCTCCCTCATTATGTACCATTTCTCCAGTTTATCCAGATCATTCTTGATCCTAGCCCTACCTCCAGAATGTCTGCAATTCTACACAGGTTGGTATCATCTGTAAATTTGCTAAGTGTACATTCAATCTTATTCTCCAAATCATTAATGAAGAAATTAAACAACACTGGGCCCAGGACAGACCACTAAATAATCCCAAATTTACTCAGCCTTTGAAAAGTGGTTTGTAAATTCCCTTTGAGGATCAGGCCTGAAAGACTGGACACAGGTAGCTGGGTGTTTTTGCCTTTGATAGATTTTTGGTGTGCGCTCATTCTGGTGTGCAGTTGTTGCTTGGTGTCTCCTACATATTTTCCATTGGAGCATTTGGTGCCCTAATGGTGATATGTATTGTGAAGATATCTCCATACTGGAGATATTGTTGGCAGGTTTTGCATGTCTTGTCATGGCATGGTCTGGATCCATTTGGTGTGTTTTGGGCTGTAGGAAGTTGGCTTCTGGTGATGAGGTTAGTAAGGCTCAGTGCTTGTTTTAATTTACAAACCACTTTTCACAGACGAGCCTATGAACTGCACTTCATCAACCTCCTAGGTACAGGACTCAACATAGACAATAGAATTATGAGATACTACAACTTGCCAGACATCTGACTACCCAGGTACCACTACACTTTTACCTGCTTCAGCCCCCATCCTTCCCTACCCCAGCCTGTCTCTCATCCCCGGATGCCTCCATTTCCATTTTCACTGACTGGTTTTCTTGCCTGCATTGCATGCCAGCCTCTGGCTTCTTTACTATTCCTTCCATCCAGGAACAGCACACCCCTCAGAACACCAACTGCAAGTGCTTCCTCAGCCTGACAAAGGGTTTTCAACCTGAAAGCTTGCTAAGATACATTTCTCTGACTATTCAGTTGGTTTACTAAAAGATATTAAATTGAGCCAAATAACCTTGTCTGCCATGTCCTTAGACCAACACATCTACAACCGACAGCCCTAGCACCAGTCCCCAGTCAGCTGACCAGAAGGAGACAGGGCCCTGGGAACATCTAAGCCCCAGGGCTGGGGCTGGCAGGGAAGATGTCAGGCAGCTGCTAGAGAAGAAGCTCCTGCAGGAAGGGAAAGAAAGTTTCTGTGACAGCGGCTGCCTGAGATGGTAATCCTACTGTACTGCTTGCTTGTTCTTATTTAAAGTGGTGGACCGGAGTGAGGCTGTAGTGGAAGAGGAGACTCCATTGGGGCACATTACCGTGTTGTGGAGAGGCCCCAGTACCAGTGAGGGCACAGCGACAGGGGCATAGAGAGCCCAGTGACAATAGAAGGTAGAGTGAGACTGAGACCTCATTGCAGGGATGATATCGATATACTATCTGCAAGGCATGGGGTGTGGTAAGGGATGGTTGGAGCCATGCATCTAGCCCATAAGGCTTAGGATGTCCCCTTGAGGCACCTACTTAGAATGGGTCCCAGCAAGGGGTACAAGAACCTACAGGTTTAGTGGGGGCAATTACGATTGTGACTGAGCTGAAGCTCAAAGGCCCTATTATCTTTTCCAACAAGACGTGGCAGCGGACAAGAAGAGACAGTGCCTGCAGGGTGGAGCTGGCATAGTCACAGGGACCTAGGGGTATCACAGCCATCTCTAGGGACCCTACTCTGTGACAATGTGCAGTTTCCCAGAAACCCCTGTACCTATCTCCTTGAAAGCTGGCAGGCTTCGTGGCCTCAGTAGGGCTATCATGCCTGCTGTTTTCATCCCCTTGTGCCTTCACATTCACAAGTCACATGTTTTGCTTTCAAGACTTTGAAGTGCTGTTTCCCAGAAACCCCTATATCTATCTCCTTGAAATCTGACAGGTTTCATGGCCTCAGAAGGGGCTACTATCCCCACTTTTTTAATCTGAATCAGGCAAGAAATGACAGTTGTAGGCATTTTTGGATTTGCCATTATAGCCTATGGGCGAAATGCCAAAATGCGTTGAAACAGCAAAACAGTTTTGGCGAAACAAAACAGAACAGTGCTTCAAAACAGCAAAACAAAACACTCTCCCTTCAAAATGGTGAATCTGAAATTGAAACAGAACATTGGCAATTTGCACAGCCCTACTAGACAGCACTGCTAGATAAAGATCTCCAATCTGAAAAAATATTTAGGAAAGGTTTTGAACCCTATGGAACAGAGACATCCCCAGTTCAAGGAACACTAGATACAATAAGTCTATTGGTAATAAGTTATTATCACATTAGAAAAGAATCCATTCCTCAGTAGCAGGATATTGACAGGATTGCTTTGCAGGCAGCATATTCAGAGAATGGGAGTAGCTAGGAAAATAGTAGTGGATGAGTGACAAAAACAGGAAGTGGTATTAACTGAGATTTTAAGAAAACAAGAAAAGCTTTTTACTGAAAACAGATTAAACATGAGGGGATTCAGGATGAGGTTTGAATCTGCGATCATATAAAACAAAAGATAAAATATGGCACAGACATTTGGTGAAGCATACACAATAAGAGGAAGCATAATTTGCTTTTAGGAAAAAGCTTAACATGGTAATTTCTCCACTGTAATACTATTTAGTAAAGCTTCATAACCTAAATCATAATTTAATGGCAAAGAATATTCAGTCTTAAACACTGTTCAATCAGACAGATCTTGCTAACTTACAACATGCGTGGTCAGAATACTGTTGCTTTGTATTTTCACTTTAGCATCTAATGTCATACAGTATCAGTACAACATGGCAGTCAACATCAGTCTGCCACAGGGAGAGTTGGGATATTACATAGGATTTATCATTCATTACCCAAACTGCTGAATGAGATTATACAGTTCAACACTGCATCCAAGGAAATTACTGACAATGTGTTATTGACTTCAAATGAGTGCAAGATCAGACCTGTAATGAAATTTTGCTATAATACTTGGAATTTTTATAGCTTCTTCCATGCAAGGATCTCAAAGTACTGTATCAAAATTCATCAAGGCTTACAGCACATCTGCCAAGTATTATCCAGGTACAAACTTGTAGTCGGATAACAGTACAAACACACTTTACTGGGCACTTTCCAAACATTAAATATGACACATACTCTTTTCCCAACAGAAAGAGTAAATATTAGAATCATATTATAAAGGGGTAAACAGCTACTGGAAACTGAATTGCACTGGCACCCAGTTTGTTAAGGCAAAAAGAATGCAGAAGTCACCATGCCTAGACCTACAATATATACTATGTTCTCTTCCCCACCCAGAAATCTGGATCATTTTCCCCGCCAAGAGTGTTGGTATCTAGTGGTTCTCATCAGGATTAAAAATTATGTGAAACCACTATTTTGCATGCGAGGTGTCTTTCATCCTGATGAAAGCAGGAACTACACTCACCCACCCAACCACAAGGTAACTAAAAGGATCTAAACAATTTAGGAGTCTAAGTCCATTTTCAGACACTTAGTACCCAGAGAAAAATACATAGGAAAAAGTAAACGAGCCTTAAGGTTAAGACATTTTTAAAGTTAGATGTGGGTGCTGTTGAACATGTCATTTGAGGAAATTAAGCTTTAAAATATCAAAAAAATTAACCAATTTATTTTTAACGCAAACAAAAAAACCCATAACAAATCAATGTACCCTGTGGGGAGTATAGCAAATGACTACAGAAATCATAAATTAAAGAGAATGCTAGAAGGAGGAGGACAAGACATCAAAAACATATAGCAAAAAAGTGGATTGCTTGATTACATAAAACAAATGATTAAACAATAGAAATTTAGGGAAAATGTGTAATTTTTTCATATACACGCCTTTCAAACTTTGGTACAACAGTCAAGTACTGTATAAGTTGTAGCTGCATCTTGAATTGAAAGAAACAGTCATTAAGAAATATTTCAGTCAATGTGTTCACGGTCTACTTTTGTGGACAACATTACCACCATTGGTATCATAGGTATCATAACTTTAATAATAAAGTTCTTAAGCTCATGCTTAATTTTAAGCACTTTAAAAGTAATCAAGGTCCTGTTTGAAAAGGTCCTTTAAATGCATGCTGTATTCCCAATAGCTTCAATTGCACACATGCTCAAAGTTAAGCATACATTTAACTGCTTTATTTAAAAAAAACTGGTAAAAAACAGTGGTAGTCAGAGGTGTAATTGGGCAGTAGGGCTGTGCGAAGCTTCAGTCCCTGTTCGATTTGGCAGAGATTTGGCCCGATTTGGTGGCCGAATCTCTGAATCCAAATTGAATCAGAGGATCCCTTAATCTCTCTGAATCGAATCAGAACCCTCTGAAATCAATTTGGAGAGATTTGGACATAAACACAGCTTTAAATGTTTTTTCTACATACCTCTAGGTAGCAGGGATTAGTGAATGCTACAATGCTGGGGTGCATGGAATATCCCACAGAAACGTGGGGGGCTCCCCAGCGTGCTCAGCAGCAGACCTGGAAGTGGATCAGATGTACTTCCAGTCCACTTTTGGGTCTGCCAGGGAGTGCGTTGGGGGGCCCCCCTATGCACCTCTGGCTCAGTGACTGGTGCCTCTTGGGTCTGGTGGGGGGCACCTGGGGTCCCCCTGTGGCTGATAGCTGAGCAGGGGAGGGGGCAATGCACTCCCTAGCAGACTCAGAAGTGGACTAGAAGTACTTGCACCCCAGGAGCGTTTACATGCTACACCTGCTACCTCAAGGTATGTAGACATTTTTTTTAAAGCTATGTCTATGTCCAAATCGCTGATTCTCCGAATCAGCATCGAGTCTTCAGATTCAGATTTGGCCAAATTGAATCAGGGACAGTGATCCGCATCAACTAATCAAATCACTGTCCCTAATTTGGGCCAAATCAGAATCTGAATGGAATAGAGCCCGCTTTGCACAACCATAGTGGGCAGCTATAGGCCTTGGTTAAAGACAGTGCATAGGGTACTGCTGGCTAGTGTGCTGTCCATGGCAGCAGCTATTTTATGCTCTGCCTCCCATGCCATAAGGTAGTGCTCTAGGCTGCTGACTTGGTTGCTCCCCCTCAGTTATGTTATTGGTGGTAGTTAACTGGGCAGTACATCTACTTGATCATGAATGTGGTTGGAAAAGAAAGTTTTCTAGAAAATCTCACAAGCATTATATAAATGATAATAATTCTTCTACTCCAGTGGGATTATGTTGCCTAGGAATATTATTAATGAGTCAGCCTTGACTTCTGGTCAGCTGGCACATCAATACAAATTAACCTTTATTCCATGGTAGTCATATTTCTATGAAGAAAACTATTGTTTTAAGCTTTTCAAACCAACAAAAATTGCAGTTAGAGTTATGTCTGGACAGAAAGGCAAGTATAAAAGCAGGTTTTAGAGAAATGTTGTGATATGCAGCCATTCATCGGAAGGCCAGGCTAAGCTCTTGCAGGGATGTAGTTCAGTTTGGTGTTATGCCTCTGATCTTATACCTCCCATTTCTGCTTTATGACTAAAGACTGTTCAGGCTTCCCCATGGACTACAAAGACTTAGATGCATGCTGAGCAAGGCTCACAAACCAGCAGTTCAGGTTAGAAATGAGCAAACTAAGTGGTTTGGGAAATGGGAACAGAATTCATAAGTAAGTTGGGGCAGTTCCCAAAGTGAACGGTCTCCAGTGGAAACAAGGTCTAAGTGCTGATGTGGGAGTTTCCCACAGCTTCTATTGGCCTCCAAAGCCATGTATGTCATCAGAGGCTCTTGATGAAATGGTACATAAATATCTAACTGTTGTTAAAAACAAACAAAAAAAAATGTTCCACTGGACCTAAATTGAAACCAGATGTGAGAAGCAGAAGCCAGAAACTTAATATTATTTCAAAAGAACTAACAGAAACACTTACTAATTGTGTTATTTTATTTTCTGTGCAGTAAATTGCTATTCTAATGAAATAATATCAGATGGCTATAATGCTTTTCTTACATAGTTCCGGTTTTTTCAAAAGGAGTTGTTTTATTGTCCAAAATTCTGCGACTACTATTTGAGCTGACAAACTGAGCTACTGTTAAGATTCTCACTCCTGTTGCATACTGAGTTATATTTTTAATTTTAAAAATATACATTTACTGCTGAAGTAAATATTATAAGAATGGTAGAAGATATTAAAAATACACATGAAAAAAATCCATCTAGTAAACTCAGAAATCTTGCATACCTTAAGTATAAGATCACAACACCAGAGAGACAAAAACAGATCTCCACTCAGGCTTCATCCTTTGTTTTGGTGCTCTCTAATGGTCTCACAAATTCACTCTATACTGTTGGTTTTGAAATCTCTAAAAAGAATGAGCTACTTTTCTCAGCATTTCTGTGCAAGCCATATGTGGTATGCTTAGTTCTGACCCAACAAGGCCTACTTTTGTTCATGCTGTTAGCAGGTCCTCTGCGCGATTTGTATATGTACTGATCAATGGTTGTATTAATCTATAATCCAGTCAGACCAAAATGTAGTTCTGCTCAGAATCATACATCTACTCATAGAGACCAGTCTTTAGCAACAGCCAAGGTTTCAGTTTTTTAGTTAAAAAGAAAAGGAAGGGTGAGGAAGCTGAATATTAGGCACTGCCTTGCTCTATGCAGCCATAACTTTCAAGAAATCTTTTCCCCTTCATTATGTCTTTCAAAAAACAAGGTGAATATTATATTCTGGGGCATGTTGTATGCAAAAATACAGTATGTCAATTCTAATTGTATTCATGTTGTAATAATCATTGGCAACGCCTAGGGGGTGTACGCAGGTTAGACTGGTCGTGAGACTGGCCATGCCCCCCTGAAAGAAGCACTGACGACAGCCACTGGGGGACCCCCCCGCAGTTGGCGATTGGCTGCTAGTGCCCCCTCAGTTTTAAGAGGGACCAGTCATCCATGACAATAAATGCTGCATGGCTCAGTCTCTCTGACTTCGACACAGGAAAAGAAAGATTAATAGAAACCTTGCTAGGTCCCATGGCTGCCTGCAACTGTAGTCTTTAAAAAGGAAGATGACACCAAAATGAAGAAGCTAATTAGATGGAAGTTAAAAGAGGCCCCAGAGAGGTGAGGAACTTATAGGCAGCATGGGATCTGCTTAAGAACACCCTATTGGAGGCACAGAGCAAGTGCACAGTGCAAATCAAAAAAATGGAAAGTGGACCAAAAGAAAGCCAGCACTGTTTAACAGCACAGGGGCAGATGCAACAAACAGAAAAAAGTCTTCTTTCAAAAAGTGGAAGTCAAATTCTAATGAGGAAAATAAAAAAGATAAAATAAACACTATCAAGGTAAATATAACACTAAAATAAGACAAGCTAGGAGAGAATCTGAGGGAAAAAACTTCTTAGAGACACAAAAGATAACACAGAAATTTTCTTTGAGTACATTAGAGCGCAAAGACATGCCGGGAGTCATTTGGGCCTTTGGATGATCAGGGTGTAAAAGGGCTGCTAAAGGATGCTGAGAAACTAAATGTTTTTTTGGTTTTTTTTGTATCTGCCTTCACTGTGGAAGATGTTAGGAAAATTTCCTCACCAGATCCACTCTTCTCTAGGGACAAGTCAGTGGAGCAGACCCAAACTGAGGTTTCAATAGATGAGGTTGTAGGGGAAACTATACACTAAACAGTAGCAAATCACCAGGATTTGATGGCATTCCCCCTAGGGTCCCAAAGGAGCTCAGATTGGAAATTGTTGAACTCTTATTGTACTATTTGAGTTGGTCTAATAAAAGATATCAGATTTACCCAAAGAACCTAACTGTCTAGTAGTATGCAACCTATCACTAGATTTTATTAGACCAACTCAAATAGTACAATAAGAGCCTCAGTAGGAAGATGGGAGAATTGCCTGTGTGAATCCCATATTTAAAAGGGGCTCTAGAGGGGATGAGGAGAGCTACAGGCCAGTGAGCTTAACTCCTGTTCCTGGAAAACCGGTAGAAACAATAATAATAACAATAATAATAATAATAATAATAAATTGTTCAGCACATGCATGAATGTGACTTGCTGGGGAGGAATCAACATGGCTTTGTCAGAGGGATATCATACCTCACCAACCTACCTTGAAGGTGTCAATAAGCAGGTAGATTGGGGTGATCCAGATGACATAGTATATTTGGACTTCAAAAAAGTCTTTAACAAGGTCCCCCTTGAGAACTTAAATTATATAGTGGCAGGATTACAGGGAATGCCCACTTGTGGATTTGGAATTGGCTTAAAGATAGAAAACAAAGAGTACAAATAGTCAGTTTTCAGGATGGAATGAAGTAAATTGCAAGGTTCCCCAGGGACCTGTGTTGGGACCAGTGCTGTTTAACATATTGATAAATAATCTAGAAAAGGGGGTGATTAGCAAGGTTGCCAAATTTGCCGATAACACAAAATTGTTCAAAGTGGTGAAGAGCAAGGCAGACTGTGAGGAACTACAGAAGGATCTGGCACAATTGAGCAAATTGACAACTAAATGGCAGATGCAATTCAGTGTAGGTAAGTGCAAAGTGATGCATCTGGGCAAAAATAATCCAATATATACCTATCCTATGATGGGCTCTATATTAGCTATTACCAGACAGGAAAGAGATCTGGGAGTCATTATGGGCAGTTCACTACAAACATCAGCTCAGTACTCAGCAGTCATCATGAATGCCAGGGAATATTAAGAAGGGAACTGTAAGCAAAATGGAAAGTACCACCATGCACCTTTATAAATCCATGGTACATCCACACCTTGAATACTGTGCCCAGTTCTGGTCTCCCACACCTCCAAAAGGATATAGAAGAACTAGAGAAGGTCCAGAAAAGGGCAACAAGGATGATTAGTGGTATGCAGGGGCTTCCATATGAGGAGAGATTAAAGAGGCTAGGCCTATTCAGTTTAGAAAAGAGATGATTGAGGGGGGACATGATAAGGGTTTACAAAATACTAAATGGTGAAAAGAAAGTAAATACAGATTTATTATTTACAACCTCTCACAATACAAGAATTAGGGATCATGAAATGAAACTAGTAGGTAAGTAAGGTTAAAACTAACAAAAGGAGGTTCTTTTTCACACAGCGTGCAATTAAAGCGTGGACCACATTGCCAGCAGATGTTCTGGAAACTGACAATTTAGCTAGATTCAAAAAAGGGACTGAACATATTCTTGAAGGAAAGGGGCATCAGTAGCTATTGAGCATAGAAGTTAGAGGCACAGCCTCTGAATCTTAGAACTTTCTAGACCTTAAATGCTGGAAGCTGCAAGTGAGTAAGGAACAACTGAAAAAACCCTAGCATACCTAGCTCACTCTCCCTTTCAGCATCCACTCTCTGCCACTGTGTGACACAGGATACTGGGCAAGATGGACCTATCATCGGATCCAGTAAATGGCAGTTCTTACAGTTTTATGTTATGTTGCTATGTACAGAGGAGACGGAGCTCCAGCATCAACAAAACACAGAACAGCTATGTTGATGCTTCAGGTGTGCTTGGTAGTTATCTTTTGGAGGAGAAGCCCTCTGCTTGGAACATCAGAAGACGCTTCTTATCCCTAGCAAGTCGTAAAGCCTCTCCCTTTGTAGTTGAATTGGAAGGTAGCTGAGGCAGGCCCGAGAATAGCCACGGAAGATCAGGACCAAAAGGTCAGGGCTTTAGAGTCAGAAGCAGCCAGAGCTTCCCTTCCACTGTAAAAACCATGCCTGGGTGGGTTTCAGGAGGTACTTAGAAAGACCAGACAACACCAGAGGCCCCCTGATCAAGCACTTTCTTGGGGGACTTTGTGATACCATCAACATGCTAAGATCCAGAACTCCTCTGGGTACACTAAAACACAGTAAGCATTTAAGAAGCAATTTTTTTATACTGCAATTTGGTACCGATTCAGGAAACTACTTAAGCACATCTGGGTCTTTTTATACCTAATTAATATACATTTTCATTCATTTTGTGTTCATCATACAATAGTGATGGAGGAAAAACAAATTACAATACACTTTTGTCATGGCTCCCCTAGTTTCACAGGTGGTCTCTTATCCAAGTATTAGCAGGGCACAAAACTGTTTAACTTTGGATATCAGACAAGATCAGATGCATTTAATTTGTTGTAACAACCCTCCTTCATACACACTAGAAACAAGCACATGAACGATCGGTGCCTCTCATGACTGGGAGGTACCATGGTGGCGAGCAGGGACCACCCGCAGCTGCCACAGTGGTGGTGGCAGAGGGAGGGGAGAGGAGCGGTGAACAGGAACCGGCCGGAGACACCACCAGACACATCGGTGGTAGTGCGTGTGTGTGGGGGGGGTGATAGCCTTCAGAAGCCAGTGGCAGCTTTGATGATGGCCAATCCATCCCTACACATCCTTTCGGCGGTGGCCAATCCCTCCCCATATGCCACATGCCCTCCCTATGAATTGCCTATGCTTAAGCATGGTCTACCTATTTATGCACATACGGGAGCATGGGAAATCCAGGACACTGCCCTCCTCTCCTCTCCTTCCCCCACACCTTTCCCCAGGGAAGCCTCTTCCTCACCTAGGCTCTGTGTGGCCACAGTGGCCAATTCCTTGTCCTGATTCCACTGGAAGTCCCAGGACAAAGCCCGCAGCCAGGAGCTGCCCCCACAAACACAGGTCCCCAAAAGCTGGGTGGATGGGAGTTGTTGGGGGGACTCCTGGTCTCCTCAGGGCAGGGTTCCAAGCCACCATCCCCCACACCCAGGAAGCCCCTCTCTCACTTGGTGGCAGTGGCTCCCTGGCTGCAACTCTGCTGGGCTGAGAACATATCTCCTGTGCAGTAGAGCCAGTCAGGGTTGGCCTTTGGGGTGGGCAATGTGGGCAACCACCCAGGGTGCCATGGTTAGGGAGGCACCACACACACACAGGTGTGAGCAGCCTGTGCTCAGAAGGAACTGGGATAGGCATGTGCAGAGCAGGGTGGTGGTAATCTAGAACATATGTCTGAATTTTTACCAAGTGGCCGGGACGCCAGTACATCCTATAAAATCTGGGACTGTCCTGGCAAAAACAGGATTTATGGTTACCCTATGCTTACAGGATTAAATTCAGGCATGTGATTAAATAACAGCTCAATATGCCGAAGTGCAACAGGAAGCACAATGGAAAGTTACAGTGCAATGTTGGAATGACCTATATAGTCAGTAGAATATAGTTTCATAGTTAGTAGGATCGGAAGGGACCTGAGCAGATCATCGAGTCCAACACCCTGCCATGGCAGGAAAGAGTACTGGGGTCAACTGACCCCAGCAAGGTGTTCATCCAGCCTCCTTTTAAAGACCCCCAGGGTAGGAGCCAGCACCACTTCTCTTGGAAATTGGTTCCAGTTCCTAGCTGCCCTGACAGTGAAGTAGCATCTCCTGATATCTAGCCTAAATCTACCCTCTGCCAGTTTGTGACCATTATTCCTAGTCACTCCTGGTAGTGCTTGGGGGAACAGAGACTCCCCCAATGCCTGCTGGTCCCCTCTGACTAGTTTGTAACAGGTCACTAGATCTCCCCTCAGCCTTCTCTTGTGGAGGCTGAATAGGTTCAGGTCCTCGCCTCGTAGGGCCTGCCCTGCTGCCCCCTGATCATGCAAGTGGCCCTCCTCTGGACCCTCTCCATGCTGTCCACAGCCCTCCTGAAGTGTGGCACCCAGAACTGGACGCAGTACTCCAGCTGCGGCCTGACCAGTGCCTCATAGAGGGGGAGGATCACCTCTTTGGATCTGCTTGAGATGCATCTGTGGATGCATCTGTGGCCTTCCTGACTGCATCCTTACCCTGCATCCTGCCTGCCAGCCCATGTTCATCTTGGCATCAATGATGACTCCAAGATCCTTTTCTGCCTCTGCACTGATGAGAAGGGAGTTCCCCAGCCTGTAGGTATGCTGCTGGTTCTTCCTCCCCAGGTGCACCACCTTGCACTTGTCGGTGTTGAATCCCATCCTATTCTCATCTGCCCACCCCTCTAACCTGTCTAGGTCTGATTGTAGCCTATTCTTTCCTTCTAGCGTGCCCACATCCCCCCACATCTTAGTGGGAGAAAGGTAGGGAGGAATATGAGTAATGTCTTTCTTGAATCAAGTCTTAAACACATTTATTTTAAAAAAAGAATGAGGTGGAAATTGAATACATTTGTCATTACAAAAGAAACTGTTAACATAACAGGATGTAATGTTTAGATAAATAATTTAATCATGTTTATTCTGCATGTGAAACTATATCATGGAATTACAATGGGGGCTCCATAGTTAAGGTTAAAAGACAAGTTATATTATAAAAGCCTAATTTTGACTGAATCACCCATGCTTCTACCTTTATGAAAATAAAGTGGTTTTCTAACAAAACTCTTCTGTCTACTCAGAGTTTTCTTCTCCATGCTTTCCCTGACACTCTTGTTCTCCCTGCCTTTTCTGATATTAAGTTTGAAGCTTAACTGGACATGCTGTTTTTGGAGTTACAAGATTCTGGAAAAAGTGGTCTTTTTTCCATGGTTTGAAAATTATTGTAATACATTTTGTTCACTCATAACTCAAAAACAATTTTCTGTTAAAATTTCAAACTTGTTTTTCCATTAAACCTCAGTTGGAAGTGTGGCAGTTGAACAACTTTACCAAGAAAGAAGGAAAACCCTTTTAGTTAAGAGACAATTTTTATGATTTCCAAAACTATACAGTATCTAACAACACTTAAAATGAATGGTCTGATGAGTGCTGAAATGTCAGTATCCCCCTAACAGATCTGATCATATTCGAGAATCTGCAATAGGGGATATTAATGATCACAAAAGTTATGTGAGCCAGAGGGGAAATGCCCTCAAAACAAAATGCATTTGTATCTTACTACATACACAACTTTTCCGGCTAGTCTTTGCCAGCAGACAATACCTGCACTTAGTCTTAAACATCGTTGTCTTAAATTTGTCAGGCAAACACGCATGATAATTAGGACAACACACCCTTCCTAATGAGCAGGTTAGCAGTAGCTATTCTCCCTCTGAAATCACCATGCAATGCTCCTCAGACTCACCAGTATGATCTATACCAGGCAAATACAACACCTGCTAGTCAGTGTACTACATTAAAACCAATTCAACAGAAACTGCATCATACGTGCTCCATTGTTCTCATTGGGTGTGTCCACACATGCAAGCACGTGTATTTGCAGCAGCTCAAATAGAAGTGGTGCAAATTTGAGCCGGGGCTTTTTGACTCAGCGCATGTGGTTGGACATGCATGTGGAGCAAATTGTGCCACTTGGGGCAAAATAACCCTGCCTGGCTTCTCCCAGATCTGCAGCCAGGGGGAGCTAGAGCCCGGGGCCACCACCTGTGCTGTCCCCAGCAGTATAAAAAGCTGCCCTGTCCTGGCCCCAGCAGTAAAAAAACCTGCCCTGGCCAGCAGCTCAAAGTTACTTGACCTCAGCAGCTTCATGGTTTCATTTTAATCACAGAAAAAAAATCTATGTAATAGTGTTATTTCATTTTAATCACAGAAACATTTTGCATTACTTTTTTAAATCCAAAAATTGGGGATTTTTAAAAATCAGAGATAACCAGGATCCCTGGTTATTAGCAATATTTTTTTTGCCTGGTACCTGTCACTGATAAGCAGGTTGTATCCACATTGCAGCTGCTGGTGTCAATGTACTATGTGCAACCATGCCCAAATTAGTTTTAATCTAGCTAGTTCAGGTAGTGGACAGTGAATATGCTCATGTCCCAGTGAACCCTGGGGCACAAGTAGGCTTATGACCCTGCTGCCAGATCTTCAATGTTATTGGTTACCAAGCTACCTAGAATGAAACAAAAGTCTTTCCTTTCTCCTGTTGCCTAAGAAAAGGTGTTCTGGCCAGCTACTGGCTCCAAAAAACATGTATATATTGATTAGGAATACTATTTCACTTCTTTTAAAGGAGACTCTCAGAACAGACTGCACTACAATAAAAAACAGTGGATTAGACATATTTTTATATATCATTGAGGGTAATAGCCTATAACCTAGGACACAGAATTTCATCCAGATTTTTCTGTATTTCTGTATTCATTTCAACTTGTATTCGACTAAAGTAAATCTTCTAGAAAGACATCCAGTCTTGATTTAAAGACTTCACAAGACAGAAAATGAACTATTTTTGGCAGTTGTTATTTGTCATCACTTTTAAACACGTATGCTTCATTTTTTACTTGAACTTCCAGCTACTGGTTCTGGTCATGTCTTTCTCTGCTTGGTTTAAGAACTCTTTGGTACCTGGCATTCTCTCCCAGTGAGTCTGTTTGTACACAGTAATAAAGCTATCTGTTGACTTTCTTCTGATTAACTAAACAAATTAATCTCTTCAGTAGCTAAAAAGGCATTTTGTCCTGTCCTCAAATGATGCTTTGTGATACTCTTCTCTATCCTTTCCACTTCAGAAAAGAGCTCTCCTAGGCAGGCTGGAGACATCAGGGGAATGAGCAGGGGGCTGGAGACAGCCCCAGAGGCATTCCCCTCCCGTCTCCAGCCCCCTGCTCCTTATCCTGCTCCCCCAAGACTGGAGACAATCAGGTGAAAGAGTAGGTGGCTGGAGACCACCACAGAGAAATTCCCCTGCTGTCTCCAGCCTTGGGAGAGCAGCGGACAGCACGGGAATCCTTCCGGGGCTGTCTCCGGCTCCATGCTCATTCCCCTGCTGTCTCAAGCATTCTGAGGTCCCCTCCCCCATCCTCCAGCTCCCCACCCCCCAACCCACTGATTACCTGGCAAAAGCTGGGTCTAGGTCCCTGGAGCTTGCACCACTGCCTGCCCAGAATGGGCAGGCAGTGTGCTTCAGAAGTGGGGAAAGGGCCAATCATAGAATCACAGAGATGCTCTGGCACAGTGCCAGAGCATCTCTGGAGGATTGAGCCTCTGGTTGCCTGATCCATTTTTTCTTCCAGGTTTTTGTTTGACCAGGGGTCTAATTTTCTCCCTGCGTTGCAAGTTTGCAGTGCGGGTAACACTTTTTCATTCCTGCATGTGCCTCTTGCCCTGCCTCAAAGGGATTTGAGATGGGTCAAGAGACACATGCCTGTTTGTCTGGACACGCCCATTATGTAAAGAACATTTTGCAAAACTTTATCCTATGAGTAAAGATGCATTTTTATCTTTGTGAAAGAGCCACCGATACCCAAAATGTAATGGAGAGAATGTTACAAAACAGACATGATTCTATGATTTAGGTCAAAGAAAGAACATAAGCAGGCACTAACAAGCCCTTTGGTATCAGACCCTGGGACCTTACTGTTCATTAACACTGTAATTTCATTCAGGTTGTGAAATGTTTCAACCCTCATCCACCAGAGGTATTCTTATACAATAAAGTTAGTTAGTTATCTATTTATTAGATGTATATCCTGCACTATCCAAAAGGCTCAGAATAGCTTACAATAAACAAATAACCCAAGGACAGGATTCTCCAAACACCACCCCAAAACCAAAGAACTCCAACTTCTCCATCAGACACTGCCTCCCTGCCCAAACTCCCACAGGAACCAAGCCTCCTGCCAATCCTAACTCATATCCAGAAACAAAAAAAAAATTGTCTCCAGCCCATTCCTACCTCCCTCAGTCAGGCTCTGAGGAGATCCTGCCCACTCTTCCCCAATGTCATCCAAGCTTGCACCCCCTCTCCTACAGAGCCCTTAAGCTCTGTTCTTTGGCAGTGCCCCAGTGGTACCCAATCAGGAAGGCCTGCCAGCTTTGTAGAGCTTGTAGGCTGGTTGGGTCATTCTTCCTCCGACAGTGTTCAAGATGGTGCCTGTGCTGGAACCTCACTTTCATCCAGAGGATGAGGGATAGGGAAAGGGAGTGATGCTCACTGTTCTTCAGCCCAAGGATACCTGCTTATCTATATAAAATATGTATATAAAATAATGCTTATGCATGCCAAGTTCTGGAAATTCTAATTTAACCCAAGAATTTCTTTTATCTTTTGAAACAATTGAAGTAATGAGAAGTAAGACTTAATTTATTTTTATAAGAAAAATAACTACACTATTACAATATACAAATATTATACAATACACAAAACATATAATATTGGTGTAATTAGACTGACTTGAATACAATGAGCTTTGCAGGCACTGTTCCAATTAATAAGCTGCAAGAATGATATGGAATATCTGGGGGTTATGTAGCAGCTTTTCTGCCAGGAACTTGAGTGCACCTGCTATATTAAAAGGGCTCTAATAAAACTAAACTTAACTTTACATACTGTAAGTAATTCTCTCCTAGTCAAAAGTTAAGTGCTTGCATAAGTCTCTGAAGGATGAGAGTCTTGAAAATTCCAGCAATTCAATGGATCTTTATCATTACTATTTACCCACAACCAAATTGATGTAGTGAAGAAAGGATAAGCTGCAATGCAAAGATTCTTCCAATTTGGGCAACTAGGCTTTTGGTGTCCATATTAATGTAACATAAGCAAATGGGAAATCAGGACTTTATTCCTTCATAAGATTAACAGGGTCAAATGGAGGCCCAATAGTATTTTTTTTAAATAGGGATGATCAATGTACAATAGAATTTTTAAAATCTCATATTTAAGAGAATATTTTAAATGAAAAATATCAGATGACTTTCCATAGAAAAGTTTACATTTCTTTTCTAATGTTGAGTCATTTACCGTATTTTTCGGACCATAAGACGCACTTTTTTCCCCCCAAAAGTGGGGGGAAAATGAGGGTGCGTCTTATGGTCCGAAGGTGTGTGTCCCGGGGAGACGGGGCGGAGCTTGCCCGCGGAGGCGGCGGAGCCCGAGCGGGACACCCGCTGCTTGTTTAGACCGGAAGCCGGCGCCCGTGCCGGTGGCCGGGAGCCGGCAATAAAAATGGCCGGCCGGAACAGACGGGGCAGGAGTCCGAAGGAGGGACTCGCTGCCGCGGAGACTGAGGCTCCAGGAGGGGTGCGTCTTATGCGATACCATTTATGCAGACTATAATAACTGAATAATCACATCTTAAAGCCACTGTTGGAAACATCCATACAATATTACTTACCACACTTCAAGATTAAGTATAAATGTATAATAGTTTAGATATTCATAGACAAGATGGGTCACAAACAGTTATTTCATAGATTTCATAGACATCAGGGCTGGAAGGGACCTCGAGAGATCATCGAGTCCAGCCCCCTCCCCAAAGGGCAGGAAGTCAGCTAGGGTCATAGGATCCCAGCAAGATAAGCATCCAATTTACTCTTGAAGGTGTTCAATGTAGGTGCTTGAACCACCTCCGCTGGCAGACTGTTCCAGACCTTGGGGGCTCGGACAGTAAAGAAATTCTTTTTTATGTCCAGCCTGGAGTGGTCTTGCAGGAGTTTGTGACTGTTCGACCTCGTCATCCCTTGGGGCGCTCTGGTGAACAGACGTTCCCCCAGATCCTGGTGGTCACCCCTGATAAACTTATAGGTGGCCATCAGATCACCCCTGAGCCTGCGCTTTTCCAGGCTAAAGAGCCCCATGGCTCTCAGCCTATCATCGTAAGATCTGTTTTCCTGACCTCTGATCATGCGCGTGCATGGCTCTCCTCTGGACTCTCTCAAGCTTCTCCACATCCTTTTTGAATTGTGGAGCCCAAAACTGGACGCAGTACTCCAGCTGCGGCCTCACCAAGGCTGACTACAAGGGGAGAACGACGTCCCGGGATTTGCTCGAGAAGCATCTATGGATGCAAGCCAGCGTTTTGGTCGCTTTATTAGCTGCAGCATCACATTGCAGGCTCATGTTCATCTTGTGGTCAATGGTGACCTCCTCCCTGCGAGGCTGCAAAGTTTTCAGAATCAGAGGGGGAAAAGGGAGTTCGTTCTAGGGGTTCCCCAGCCAGTGCTGGGGAACCGAGGGGGGGGCTCCAATTCACCCCCCCCACCCTCCAGAGGGGGCTGAAAAACTCCAAGACCAACACTCCCTCCACTCCCTTTCCCCCGTCCCATTCTGAAAACAGCAACAGGCTGGCAAGCAGGCAGACAATAAATTAGAGAAGACACTTTGTTTTGAAACATCTTCATCTGACCCCTCATACAATGAGGATTCAGATTTGCATTTGATCAACTGTTTTTGAAGCTGTCTGCAGCTGTGCACTTGTGTTTGGTCATGATTCATAGATGTGAGGGTCAGAAGAGACCTCAGTAGGTCATCAAGTCTGACTCCTTGCACTGGGCAGGAAAAGAGCACTGGGGTCAGACGACCCCAGCCAGGTCCTTGTCAAGTCTGTTCTTGAAGACCCCCAGGGTAGGGGAGAGCACTACCTTCCTTGGAAGCCCAGTCCAGATTCTAGACTACTTGAGTATTATCTAGATGATTATAGACTGCTTTCTGTGGTCAAATCAGGTGAAAATTGTCATTTCTGTCTGTATCCTTCAAGTTGAGCTAAAAGACAGCTGATTTCTTTAGAAAAGATCAGATATTGATACTCCTCATGCATTAGCTTTTTCTTACAAGAAGCTTCACCAAAAACTTAAATAGCAATGTGATTACTTCCCTTCCCCCAATGAAGGGAATCTGAAAACCATCAAGACCTGCTGCAAAATCCATTGAAGAATTTGGACACTCAGTTGGTTAAGACCATTCTTGAGCTATCTCTAACTCATCTAGCTAGTTTAAATCTAGTTTGGAAAGATACAAGCTGCATTTTGTTAGCTTATAGGCTGAAGACAGAAATTACACATAAACCAGTATAAGTAATTAGGAACCAGTTCAAATTTGTAACACAACAGCAGTTCAGCAGACATAAACTGCTTTCAAAATGGCCAAAACTGGTTTAAGATAAACCTGGATGGATGTAGAATCAGACTGAACTGATTTAGGTTAAATTGACTTTTTGAACTTCTGTCCCAGAACCCTCCAGATTCAAGATGTCTGCTCCAGCAGAGCAGGGAGGTGAGCTCTAGTGTCCCCCAGCTTCTGGCCTGGGCTACTGCAGGCATGTGTCTGCATTTCTGAAATCAAAAATGAATGTCTGTTCCCCTATCAGTTGAATATACACAGCTTAAACTAACCTGTGTAGATTGAATTGATTCAGCCTCGGGCTTTTTGACTGTCTGTACTTAGCCTTAAAAAATGATAACTACAAGAGAGGGAAGCTATGGAATCCAATTAGCTGTGAACATCACACAGTAGAGCTGCGCAAAGCTTCTGTAGCCAATTTGATTTGGAGGAGATTCGGCCCAATTTGGTGACCAAATCTCCAAATCGAAATCGAAAAGGGAGACCAATTAAAAGGTCCAAATTGAATCAGCAGCACCTGAATTGATTTGGTAAAGATTCACTGTTGCTTCAGAAATTCGGCCATAGATAAACAGGCAGCAGTCCTCACTATGCTGGACACAGTTGCCTCAAGCTGGTAAGTCTGTTGTGGTGGGTGGAGGGAGGGAGGGATTGGGGCTGGGACAAGCTGCCCAGCTAGGGTGACGGGGCACAGGACTCAGGGAGGGAGGCAGGGGGAGTGCAGGATTTGGGTGTGGCAGCACTGGGAGCGGGGGCTATGCCCTGCTGCCAGCTGGGGTGGAAGGGCATGATGCAGGCATGGCTTGCTCCAGGGGGAAGGGGGCATAGCCTGCCACTTGTCCAGCCAGGGCAGGGGGTGTGGTACTGGATGCAGGCATGGCCACCACTTGCCCAGCGTGGGGGGGGGGGGTGGGATGCAGGCATGGCAGTGCTGGGAGCTGGGGCTATGCCATGCTGCCACTTGGCCCCTTCAACCTGCAGTGAGCCATGCCTGCAATGTGCCCTCCCCCCCGCCCTGGTTGGGAAAGCGGCAGGCTATACCTCGCTGCTGCTTGCGCAGTTGGGGTAGGGGGTGTGGGATGCAGGCATAGCAGCACTGGGAGTGGGGGCTCTTCCCTGCTGCTGCTTGTCCAGCTGGGGCTGGGGAGGGGCACAAGATGTAGACGTGGCAGCTCTGGGAGCAGAGGATATGCCCTGCTGCCGCTTGCCCAGCCAGGGTGGTGGGCCATGGGATGTGAATGCAGCAGTGCTGGGAACGGGAGCTATGTCCTGCTGCTTCTTGCCTCCTGCCTGGAGTGAGCTGCGCCTGCATTGTGCCCCACCCTGCCCAGGCTGGGCAACTGGCAGCAGGGCTTAGTCCCTGCTCCCAGCGCTGCCAAGCCCGCATCCCATGCCTTGCTTCCCGAGTTCCACACCCTCCTGCCATGGCTGGGCATCTTGTCCCAGGACCAGCCCCAATCACTCCCTCCCTCATACCCCCTCCACCCACCACAGCAGACTTACTAGCTGGAGACAGCTGTGTCCAGCATGGTGAAGACTACTGCCTGTTTAGCCTACAGCCACATCGCCAAAGCAGCAGACTATTCAGATCCGATTCAGCCGAATTAAACTAGGACAGTTATTCAAATCTCTGAATCAAATCACTGTCTCTCTGAATCAGCCAAATCCAAATCCAAAGCAAATACTTGCCGCTTCATACAGGCCTATTACACAGTATGCTATTCATTATTTTTTCTTAAAATATGATTTAGGGGATGATTCAGACAGGGATGATCCTGTTTTAAGCATGGGCTTGGATTAGATATACTCCTGACATCCTTTCTAGTCCTACAATTCTACGGGAACAGATGCATTTTCCACTCAGTGTTTACAGTCTGTAACATTAAAAAGGTACATTATCAGAACACCATTTAGAACATACACAAATTATTTTGTAAACAAAATGTCACTGCTCAGCTTATCAGCATAATTTATTCCTATACTGAAGCTGACTATTAAAACAAAGGTAACATTTTTCTATCTTATGTTTAGTTCTTAATGTCTCAAGTTAATTTTCTTACCTCAGCAGCTTGAGTCTCCTGATGTAGTAGAGTTAGACCTGTCAGATCCTCCAAGAAGGAATGTGAGGAATTAAAAACTTTTGCTAGGAAATTGAACCCTTCGTGTTCGTACTGGTCAAGGACCTGTTGGACAAGCAAACAGAAAGGGCAAAAACATCAAGAGTTTATTTCTCACTACTTCATTTAGTTTGTAAAAAAATAGCTATTTTTTGTGCCAACCTGCTAAATTATTGTGCTGTTATTAATGAAGAAACTCATAGCAAAAAGCAAAAATATTAATATTTCTCTCCCTCTATTGTGAACGAAAGAACTTACAGGGCAAACCACAAGTTATATTCCTGAACAATCATACAGAGGAATTTTTAAAATTTTATAAAACCTGGAGAAAGCATTCATTCCAATGTATTAGTTCTGATTTGAGGGCTTTGCAAAACTTTTCAGGAACCAAAAGCAAGTTTTTAGCCTTCACAACCAAGATTAATTCTTTGACAAGAATTTTTTAGCTGGCATTGTAAAAATATATGGATATTAGGACCTTTTACTTGGATAGTACTCCCCCCCAACTTTTGTTTTTTTTCCCATATTTAACACATCATGTACAAATTCTCTGATTTTTTTTTCTCGTATCCATTCTGTGAAATGCCTCCCAATCATTTTAAAGTAGGAAGACAAATGCTTTGGTATGAGTCAAGAAAGTAGTCAAAAAGTTAAAAATGTAAATATTCCACCTTCCAATATTTGTGTGGCAGAACAGTTGGGGATGTATGACTAACTCCATTTAATCATACCAACTCTACTCAGGAAGGCAGGTTGCTGTTCCTACGGTCACTGTATTTTATTCTCCCTAAATTGCAAAATGAGTTGCAGGCACCACAAAACTAGCACTGTCATTAAATCAACTGATTCAGCTAAAGGAAACTCAATGTAACTGAGCATGTTTTATTATTTTTTTAAATCAAGCATTTGACACACTTGATTGTGTATGATTAAAAAATGAGGCAATATTTACAACTCATTGTTAGTGCATGAACAACCACCTTATCCAATCATTCATTTAAAATTAACCAAAATAATCACTCACCCCTAACAACTTTACTCTTTTAAACTCTAATCCTAAACCTAAGTAACACAGATGGATCTTACACTGCCATTGCAGGAAATTGTGGGATTTTGCACATACTGCCAGAATTCATCAACACAGGTATAGCAAAATGTGTTTAACAAAACTTCTGTATACTTTTCTACAGAACTTCAAGCCAACTGCTGAAAAGAAACTCTGTGAGATGCAAGGATTTTTTAGGGTGAAATCTTGTATTGGACCAACTATGTAGCAGAGATAAAGTTAGATAAATTTTTGAATGCAAGACATTCTTCATCACGTCTTGGATCTCAGGAAATCAGGCACAGCACAGATGCCATCAGAGACCAGACAAAGAACGTCTTGCATTTAAAAGTTTGTCTTACTTTATCCCAACCACATAAAAGGTATCACCCTAAGAAATCCTTGCTTCTCACATAATTTCTGGGTCATCACAGATACATCACTCTTACACTATCAAAGAAACTACTATTTTTTAGTTGACAGTACTGTAAAAAATCCAATCGGTTGAGTCTGGGAATTAAGCAGTTCTGGAGATTGCACTTCTAGACCTGAACTGAAGTGATGTTTAAACATTGACATAAAAAAGTTCTTATTAAGTAGTAGCGTAATGTAAAAAAGAGAAACGGGTATGGCGCAATAAAGCATCAGGCCCCTTTTTAACCAGACTGTACACAGTTAAACATTAAAACATAAACAGTAGGCCTGTGAGAAGTAGCTAGCATCTGGATTCATATTCAACCAATTCGGGGGACCGTGATTCAACTTGATGATTCGAATCACAGTCCCAAATTGATTCAGGCAAATCTGATTTGGAGATTCGGCTGCTGCCGAATCTCCAAATCACACAGTGCAAGAGAAAACGGCAATACAATCATAAAAAGCAGATGACCCTTAAAAAAGCAAATGATCTTTTTTCCCCTAAGATTAAAGATCACCTCTTGCTGACAGTAAGCAACATGTACTTCTCACTGACAGTAATGTGTAACCGCGAAACCAGTCTCAACTAGCCCAAGCTTGCTCCGTACCGCGTTTTGTAATTTTGTAACGGCAAGGGAAAAAATCAGAATGCGCGCGCAACATTGTCGCAATGCAATGCTTAATGTATAAATACCAAGCTGTAAACTCAGTTCAGGGGAAACTCTCTGTCTTTGTGACACTGGGTAGTCCCCTCTGCAGAGATATAAATCATCTTGCTGACACTCCCTCATTCTCTGCCTAATTGATTGCGGCTAGGAACAAGCCCAGCAAAAGGGATGAGATCAGTGCTCCTCGGTGTATGAGCACACCCTTCAGTGTATGGGTGCTACACAGTAGCTGATCAAATTTCCCCAACAACAGGCACGTCCCATGCTCGCTCTCTCAGCCCCAGCTCCCCTCCCTTTGAAAAAAAAAAAAAAAGCCACAGACTCACTGGGTGCTGCCGGGTGGAGGGGCAATCCCCACTGCCCCTGTGTGGGGGGCTCTGCACAAGTCCCCCGGTGCCCCCCACCTACTGTCCCAGTCCTCCCCCCATGGCTGCCCTGCCTGCTCCAGCTCTGGCCCTTTAAGAAAAAAAAGGCAAAAAAACCCAGGTTCCACTGGTTCCTGTATGGCAGGGGGGTGATCCCTGCTGCCCCACAACACATGAGGGGCTCTTCTATGAGTCCCTTGAAGCCCTGAGGCTGGTGCTGGGTTTTCAGGTTTTTTTTCTTAAACAGCTAGAGCCGGGGCAGGTGTGGCAGCCACGGGGGGACTGGGAGAACAGGGTGTGGGGTGGCTCGTGGCAGAGCCCCCCATGCAGCATGGTGTAGTGGGGGACAGCAGGGATCACCTGATGAGGACTTTTTTTTTTTTTTTTTAAAGGTCCAGGAGCTGGGGGGGGGGGGGAGGGCAGCCATGCGGGGTGGGGGGGCGCTGGGACAGTGGGCAGGGGATGGAGCCTGCAAGGGGTTCCCCCATGGTTCCCTCCCTGCTCCTCCAGCCCCCTCTCCCCCAGCCCCTACTTACCAGCTCTGAGTCTGGCTCCAACTTCCTGCTGCAGCAGGCAGGGACTGCCCAAATTATCAAAGCTCTCCGAATCTTTTCCGAATCAATTTGGACATTTTTATTGGTCCCCCATTTCAATTTGGATTTGGAGATTCAGCTAATGATCCTCCAAATCAATTCAGCACCCAAAGTTTCTCAGAGCCCCAATAAACAGTACTATTTATTCTGGTAACATCCATGGAAACTATTGTTAATGCTCTAGATATGCATTTAATCATATGAGGGTTTTTGCATATTCTCCTTACATGCATGAAGCTGTGTAAAAAGTTAATGTAAACAATAACTACTTATAAGCATTTATATCTTATATAATTTCTGGTTCATTCCTGAGATAATGCATCAAAACGAACGCATTAGTTAAATGTACACAACACATATGTAGAGATATGGAAAGTTTTAGTCTTTTATTTGAGATGTGCCTTTCTTAACGTTATCAAGCATAAATTATAAGACCTTTTCAAACTGTGCTATGGATATACATATATATCTAAATGAGTAGTCTCTTTTCCAAACATCTATTAAGTACATCCAGATGTGTAGCAGTTTCTTGCATCTGGCCCTTTTGAAACACTGTGTATATAGACGTGAATGTATAAATTTGGACTGTGTTCAGATATATGCCTGTACACAATCTCCAAAGTTACCATCATTATCAAATATGTATTGTTATTAATTTACTTTGTTGAAACCATAATATAGAATCTATCTGGCAGCTCTTTAATGATGTAGGCCAGATAATAGTTTGATTTGTAACAGCAATATACAGTCCACATTCCATAAACTGTAACATTAACCTGAAAATTAGAGGCATGCCAAATAAGTACATGGGAATGACAACATATTGGTCCTTGCCTGCAGTTAAAATATGAAGGACACACAATTTCTGGGTAATCATAGCATGAAAAAGTGAAAAAAAAGGATAACAGGCTCAACTGACTTAAAAATTAGTAAGAGGACTCTTCCAAATCATTCAGTGAGTTTTTAAATCATGTTTATTTTCTTTTGTTAAGGGTAACAGTTTGAAAGCTTTGAACAGTTGTTCCTGTCAACCCCCCCCAAACCCCTTCCCCTTATATCACTTTTACCTCCAGAGAACTACAACACCAGCCCAATTTGCCTCTCCTAGGTATTGCTCTCTTCTACTCTCATAAACCCAGACAGCTCTGGATTTTAGCCAAATGCAAATATCCTAAGTCCCTAGAAAGCAAGACTCAAGTCTGCTTTGAAGCTTTCCTCCTGGGCACAGTAGTAGGCCTTTAATAGAGACAGCCCTTGATACAAACTGTCCTTCTTCATTTCAAACAAGCCTCTGGACTCTTCTATATTTGCTGCCATACTTATGCATGAGTATTTACACTTGCATTACATGTACTTGAACAAAGCAACCTGCATGACCATGCAGACATTTAAAGTGCATAATGTTTGCTTTGGATGGATCATCTGGAAGTGGAGGAATTTTTTAATCTTATCGTAATGTTCCTTTGTAATGTGATTAGCATAGAAGGGCTTAGAAAGTTCCAATTAAATGTATTTAAAGTTATGTCAATAAAATATGGATACAGGAAACCCTCGCTATTCACAGATTTGGTATTCGCAGTTCCAAATATTCATGGTACAGCGTGATGACATTTTGTTACAGCACTAGCAGCATCTGCAGGAGCTCTGTGCTTGCCGCCACTGGGCTCCCACTGCCAGCAGCACACGCCGTTCATGAATGCAGATGATGTTCATGAACACAGTAGAGTATTCACGGATTTCATACATTCTAGAATGTATCCCCCACAAATGGTGAGGGTCTCCTGTATTAATAAAATAAAGGTATGTGAACCTTTATTTTTAAGGTCTGTTAAAGTGTGACAGTACTCTTATATAAAAGAACTTTCACTGCTTACTAACTAAAATCATAGACTAAACCCTGCTGATGGCTTCCCCTGAACAATGAACAGGAAGGAAAGAAGCATTTGAGCTGAAGACTGGTCACCAACACAAGTTACTAAACCTCTCTGACAGGAAAAGGCAAAGATGGCAGCATCCTCCACTCCAGCCAGGGACCAGACAAAATACTTGCTTTTGACCCAAAAGGTCATAACTGCAAACCTGTTTTTTATGCATGTCATAAAATTATTCTAATATTATAAAATCCTTTGTCTGCCTGTCCATAATGTATTATTCACACTCTGAACCAGTCAATCAGAGTGCTCTACAAGCTTTTGACAGGAGACAGCTGGCAGAGTGCCATCATGATGGCAAAGTAGCAGTGAGGACCGTTCAAAGCATGAGGGAGGCAAGGCCAGTACTGCTGGTCTCAGCTACCTTGTCCTGCTCCCTGCCAGCACTAAGGACTGGGCAAAGCATGAGGGAGGTAAAGCCAGCGTTGCTGGCTTCGCCTCTCACATCCCGCTCCTGTCAAGTGATGTCGAGGACAAGAAATGGGGGCAGGGGCAGACGTGGGGGGACATGGAGCCACCGGGCCCTGACAAAAGCCGGGCGGAAGGGGAAGGCAAGGGGGGAAGATGGTGGAAGTGCCCTGCCACTACTGCTGCCACTACTGAGCCCCGAGAATAGCACTGAGGGGGAAGGGGCGAGGGGGGGAGCAGGCCCACTTGCCCCCTCCACCAACTGGCTGATAAGCAGGAGCAAGCCCAAATTTGGGACTCTGTCTCCATTCACCATGATAGTGGGGAGTGTGCCACCACCACCCTGCTGCCACCAGGCCCCAACAAAAACTGGCAGGGGGGCCCAGTGATGGCATCCCACTGCTGGGCCTTGCCAACAGCTGGAAGGGAGGGGAGCAGGGAGGGGAGGCAGGTGGACGCAGGCCAGGCAGACATGGAGTACGAGGGTGGGGGGAAGCAGTGCTGGACCTGGAGTGCAGGCGTGGGGGGGAATGGGCCCAGATCGGAAGCAGCAAGGGAGGGAGGGGGAACGGGCCTGGACTTGCGGGGGGAGGGGGGAGTCCTTGCTCTGGACTCTGGTTAAGCAAGGGGCTTAACTATTGGTCTAGCTTCTGAGTTCTAGCTGCTTAAAATAAAACAATATAGGTTCATAGATTCATAGATGTTAGGATTGGAAGGGACCTCAATAGATTAGAGTCCAACTCCCTGCATAGGTAGGAAAGAGTGCTAGGTTCAGATGACCCCAGCCAGATGCCTATCTAACCTGCTCTTGAAGACCCCCAGGGTAGGGGAGAGCACCACCCCCCTTGGGAGCCCATTCCAGATTTTGGCCACTTTAACGGTGAAGAAGTTCTTCTTAATGTCAAGTGTTCACTGCTAGCTTATGGCCATTATTTCTTGTGACCCCCAGGAGTGCCTTGGTGAGTAGAGCCTCACCAATTCCTTTTTGTGCCCCCATGTTGAATTTATAGGCAGCCACAAGGTTGCCTCTCAACCTTCTCTTGTGGAGGCTAAAGAGGTCCAGGTCCCTAGTCTCTTCTCATAGGGCTTGGCCTGCAAGCCCTTAACCATATGAGTGACCCTTCTCTGGACCCTCTCCAGGTTATCCACATCCCTCTTGAAGTGTGGCACCCAAAACTGCACACAGTATTCCAACTACGGTCTAACCAGTGCCCAATAAAGGGGAAGTATCACCTCCTTGGTTCTGTTTTCAGGTTAGCCAGTCTTAATTAAATATAAAAGAAAGAATCTTACCCAGGCTCCCCTTCAAAGAGGGGGGTGACAAACTGACCTTTGAACTGACTTGTGAACTGCTTGCAAACTGACCTGTTTGCTTCTCCCTGTTCACATAGTCATAGAACTATGATGTGATTAGAATAATAGAGATTTGGTGGGATAGCTCAAATGACTGAAGCAGTCATGGATGGATATAAACTGTTCAGGAAGGACAGCTGGGGGAGAAGAGGAGGAACTGAACTTTATGTAAAAGATCTGTATAATTGTTTAGAGCTCCAGTATAAAATTAGCGTTAACCTTGTTGAAAGTCTCTGGGTTAGGGTCAGAGGGAAGAGCAACAAAGGTGACATCATTGTGGGTGTCTGCTGTTGACCACCAGACCAGGTGGATGAGGTGGAAAAGGCTTTCTACAAACAGCAAGCAGAAGTTTTCTGATCACAGACCCTAGTTCTTATGCGGGGGGTACAACAGTGCACTGTCAATCCAAAAAGTTTCTGGAGAGTGTTGGGGATGACTTGTTGGTGCAGGTGTTGGAGATGCCAACTAGAAGCCATGTTCTTTTTGACCTGCTTCTCACACTTCTTTCCCGCTTGGTGGGAGATGTAGGAGTGGATGGCAACTTGGACACCAGTGACCATGAGATGATTGAGTTCAGGATCCTGAGAAAAGGAAGGCATCAGAGTATGGACCCTGGACTTCAGAAAAGCACATTTTGACTCCCTCAGGGAAATTTGGGCAGGATCCCCATGGAAGCCAGTCTGAGGGGGAAAGGAGTCCAGGAGAGCTAGCTGTACTTTAAAGGAACCTTACTGAGGGCACAGAAACAAACCAGTCTGATGTGCAGAAAGAGCAGCAAGCATGGCAGAAGACCAGCTTGACTTAGCAGAGAACTCTTTGGTGAGCTTAAAACACAAAAAGGAAGCTTACAAGAAATGGAAGTCTGAACAGATGACTAGGAAGTAGTCATACAGAGATTAAATTGGGAAGACCAAAAGTGCAACTGGAGTTGCAGATAGCAAGGGACATGAAGGATAACAAGAAGGATTTCTACAACTATATTAGCAACAAGAAGAAGGTCAGGGAAAGTGTGGGGCCCTTACTGAATGGGAGAGGCAACCTAGTGACAGATGAGGAGGAAAAGGCTGAAGTACTCAATGGTTTTTATATCTGTCTTCACATGCAAGCTCAGCCCCCAAACTACTACACCTGGCAGCAGAGTTTTGGGAGAAGGTGAGCAACTGATTGTGGTGAAAGAACAGTTTAGGAACTATCTAGAGAATTTGGACATGTAAATGTCTATGGGCCCAGATGCTATGCACCCAAGGGTGCTGAGGGAGGTGGCTGAAGTGTTTGCAAAGCCACTGACCATTATCTTTGAAAACTCATGGCAATTGTGGAAGGTCCTAGACAACAGGAAAAGGGCAAATATAGTACCCATATAGGGTACCATATGCTTGTGCAAAAAATTCAAAGAGACACATATTAAGTTCTGAAGAGCTGCATGTGGCTCCAAAGCCGCAGGTTGGCCACCCCTGTGTTAGAGGGTGCGGCAAGGATTTAGAGTGATTTAGACAAATTTAGGAGATTTGGACCAAAAGAAATCTCAGGAGGTTCAACAAGTACTAGTACAAAGTCCTGCACTTAAGACAGAAGAATCCCATGCTGCTACAGGCTTGGGAACAACTAGTTAAGCAGCAACTCTGCAGACCTGGAGGTTACAGCAGAATAAGTTGGGTATGAGTCAATAGTGTGCCCTGGTTGCCAAGAGGGCTAATAGCATACTGGGCTGCATTAGTAGTAGCACTGTGAGCAAATCAGGGGAAGTGATTCAGCACTGGTGAGGCCACAGCTGGAATACTTTGGCCAGTTTTAGGCCCCCCATTACAGAAAGAACGTGGACAAATTGGAGACAGTCCTGCAGGAGGCAGTGAAGATGGTTAGAAGGGTGGGGCACATGACTTGAGGAGAGGTTGAGGAAACTGGGCTTATTTAGTTTGGAGAAGAGAAGACTGAAGAGGGGGATTTGATAGCAGCCTTGAACTACTTGAAGGGTGGTTACAAAGATTTAATAGATTTCATAGACATTAGGGCTGGAAGGGACCTCGGAAGATCATCGAGTCCAGCCCCCTGCCCGAAGGGCAGGATGTCAGCTAGGTCATAGGATCCCAGCAAGATAAGCATCCAATTTCCTCTTGAAGGTATTCAATGTAGGTGCTTGAACCACCTCCGATGGCAGGTTGTTCCAGACCTGGGGGACTTGGACAGTGAAGAAATTCTTCCTTATGTCCAGCCTGAAACGGTCTTGCTGGAGTTTATAACCATTCAACCTCGTCATCCTTTGGGGTGCTCTCGTGAAAAACATTCCCCCCGATACTAGTTGTTATTCCTGATAACCTTATAGGTGGCCATCAGATCACCCCTGAGCCTGCACTTTTCCAGGCTAAAGAGCCCCATGGCTCTCAGCCTGTTGTTGTAAGGTCTGTTTTCCTGACCTCGATCATGCGCGTGGCTCTTCTCTGGACTCTCTCAAGCTTCTCCACATCCTTTTTGAGTTATGGAGCCCAAAACTGGATGCAGTACTCCAGCTGCAGCCTCACCAAGGCCGACTACAAGGGGAGAATGACGTCCCGGGATTTGCCTGAGAAGCACCTATGGATGCAAGCCAGTGTTTTGGTTGCTTTACTAGCCACAGCATCGCATTGCAGGCTCATGTTCATCTTGTGGTCAAAGATGACCTCCAATTCTCTTTCTTCCGTAGTGCTAGCCACCGTAGCACTGCCGAGCCTATAAGGGTGCTGCAGGTTTTGCCTCCCAAGGTGGAGAACCTTGCATTTTTCAGTGTTAAACACCAAAAAGAGGATGGAGATGGATTGTTTTCAGTGGTGGCAGACAACAGAACAAGGAGCAATGGTCTCAAGTTGCAACAAGGGAAATTTAGGTTGGATATTAAGAAAAACTCTCTCACTAGGAGGTTGGTGAAGCACTGGGATGTGTTACCTAGAAAGGTGATGGGATATCCATCCTTGGAGATTTTTAAGGCCTGGCTGGAATGATCTAGCTGGGGATGGTCCTGTTTTGAGCAGGAGGTTGGACTAGAAAACCTTTTAAGGTCCCTTCCAACCCTAATTTTCTATGATTCTATAAATGTGCATGCATTTCCAATTCTTCTTGCTTCTTTCACAGGCTTCTTGCATTTGTGTAGACACAGCTGAGGTAACTACCCAATTGTCCTACTTTCTCAGGAAGAATGGAAAATCCTCCCGTTTCCCCCTCCTGCCTGTGCTTCTTCCAACTGCTTCCCCAGTTACCTCAGGGCTTTGGTCTGTATCCCCTGTAGAACCTAGTTTAAAGCTCTCCTCACCAAGTTAACCAGCCTGTCTGTGAAGATGCTGTTTCTCCATTTCATCAGGAAGATCCTTGCTCTTCCTAGCAATCTTCTTGTTGGAACAACATCCCATGCTCAAAGAAGCCAAATCCCTGCTAGCAATACCATCTGCGCAGCAATGCACCAATCTGCAGGATGCATCCACTCCTGCCCAGGCCCTTCCCCTTGACTGAGCAGACCTCCAGAGACAGCAGGTTATTCTGACAGTTGGATGCTTCCATCCTCTTCAGAAAGGAGTCTCCAACCACCACCACCTGCTGCTTTCTTTTGTTGACAGTGGTCTTGATCCTCCCAACCTTGGAGATCCCTGCCCTGGCCGCCTCTACCGATGGAATATGTTCCTCCTCCTCTGTTGCTAAGGCTCCATATCTGTTCTGCAGGTAAACTGCTGCAGGTGGAAATGAAAACTTGTTCTCGCTGCCAGAGGTCACAAGTTTCCAGCTTCCATCTTTTTGGGAGCATGTCTCTTCCTTCTCCAAGATACAGGTTTCTATCAATGTGACAACTGCCATCTCTCCCAGGAGGTAAGAGTCCAGGGAGCTGAGATATCCAGGAACAAAGAACTGTTTCAAAATTATAACTGATGGAGGATGATAATCATACTGTCAAAACTGTCAACAAAAAGATATGCAAAGTCCAAACACAGGCTCTCTTTTTTCTCCCCACTCTTCCACAATATGAAAAATGGGTTGTTAAACACATGGCTTATACAGCTACTCTTTCCAATCCTTTGAACTACTGGTACTTGTGGGGGTGTGGCTTTCTCCAGAATTTGGGGCTCTTTGGCCCTTCTGGTCATGGCCATTGGCAGGGAGCTTGGATTACTGTTGTCCCAGTCTCTGGCCCTGGGCTCCTCCCACCATTTGTGGACCCCTGCCCCCCAATCCACTGTTGATCCTCGACTCCTTAACACACACTGCCAGACCCACTGCCACAATAGCCATGGTGGCCATCCCCATTCCCAAGGCTGGATGCAACCCATGAGGAACCTTGCTGTCTGGATCCAGTCAGGGGCCCCAAGCAAGTCTGACATCCCTGGCATATAGCAGTGGTTCTCAACCTTTCTAGATTCCAGGCACTCCTTCAAAACTGAGTGCCATGTCACCTCATTTCAAAAACTAAATTCTACCCATTTTTTGACTATGGAAAAAGAATAGAGCACTTGTTCTATTGTAAAGAACTCAAAGACCACAAAAAGAAAGAGGCATGCAAACAATGGAACCCTGGGACAGATCCCAAGGAGGACTATACAACAATGGCCTGCACTTGTAGGTAAGAAATTAGAAAGGCTAAGGTGGCAACTCAAATTAGCAACGGGAATCAAAGACAAGTCCTTCTTTAGGTACATAGGGAACAGGAGGAAAACAAATGGGAGTGTGGGACCATTGCTCAGCAACTCAGGTCAGCTGGTTACAGGCACTCAGGAGAAAACTCAACTCCTGAATGACACTTTGCCTCAGTATTTCACCAGGCCAAGGGGAAAATCATGCCAGACAGGGTACATAATGAACAGGGCAGGAATGACTACCTTCCTACTACTGCCGTAGAACTGGTGTGCTCAATTAAAGAAATTAGATGTATATACGTCAGCAGGACTGGATGAACTACATCTGAGAGTGCTGAAGGAGCTGGCTGAATTCACTGCCTGGTGAAACTCTTCCAAAACTCATGGTGCTCCAGAGAGGTCCCTGAGGACTAGAAGAGGACCAACGCTGTGCCCAAGAAAGGGAAGAGGGTGGACCTGGGTAACTAGAGGCCAATTGGCCTAATTTCTATCCCAGGGAAAATCATGGAAAAATTCATTAAGGAGTCTACATGCGATAGGCTTGCAAAAGGTAGGATTCTGAATGACAGCCAGCATGGTTTCATCATGGGCAGGTCTTGTCTTACCAATCTCATCTCCTTTCTTGATCAGGTAACTCATCACCTGGATAAGAGAGAAGAGGTTGACGCTGTATACCTTGACTTCCAAAAAGCCTTTGATCTGGTAATCCATGATGTTCCTCCGAGAAAATTGGAGGACTGTGGGCTTAACTGCGAGACAGGTGGGTACAAAGCTGGCTGCAGGGTAGGATGCAGAGAGTCCTAATGAACAGATCTGTGTCATCCTGGCAAGAAGTGGCCAGTGGTGTCCCACAAGGGTCAGTGCTTGGTCCAGTACTCTTCAATATCTTTTTCAATGATTTGGATGTGGGGGTAAAGAACTCACTGGCCAAGTCTGCAGATGACACCATGTTATGAGGAAGCGTGGTCACACTTGAAAATAGGCTACAGATACAGATCTAGACAGGCGAGTAAGCTGGGTGGGTCAGAATCAGATGAAGTTAATCATTGAGAAATGTAAAGTGCTCCACCTGGGGATCAACAACTCCCTACACACCAATAGGCTTGGTGGTGCCAAACTAACCAGCACCATGAATGAAAGGGACATGGGGGTAATAATAGACTACTGTATGAACATGAGCCAGCAGTGTGACGCTGCAGTCAGCAAGGTAAATAATACTCTGGCATGCATTAATTGATGCATCTCCAGCAAAACCAAGGATGTGATTCATCTGTTCTACTCAGCATTGGTGACAACACAGCCAGAGTCCTGCATCCAGTTCTTGGTGCAGCACTTTAACAAGGATGTGGTAAAGCTTGAGAAAGTCCAGGGAAGGTCCACCTGTATGATCACAGACTTGCATGGCAACCCATATGAGGAAAGGCTAAGGAACCTGGGACTCTTCAGCCCGAAAAAGACAAGCCAGAGAGGGAACTTGGTAGCAGCTTACTGCTACATCAAGGGAATACATCAAGGGCTCTGTGAACCAGGGCACCCTTGGGGAAAACCAGGAGTAATGGACACAAACTCCCGGAACACTATTTCAGGCTCAACATTAGAAAAAACATCACAATTAGAGTGCCCAGACTGTGGAATAAGCTCCCTCCAGAGGTGATGCAATCGCCTACCCTGGAAATCTTCAAGAGGAGACTGGACAGTCACTTTGCTGGGGTCACTTGACCCTAGTTGTCTTTCCTGCTTGGTGCAGGGGACTGGACCCAATGAACTTCTGAGGTCCTTTCCAGCCTTACAATCTATAAATCTATGAATCTACGTCAGTATGTGTTTTGATGCTATGGATTCCTATTTGAAATCTCTGGGTTTATCTTGTGAATCATGTGAAGGTGTTCACACACCGAACTGTGCTAATACTAAGCTGCATCCCACTACACCCTTAACAGTATCTCATAGCATCTCAGCTGAGAATCACTGCTCTAATTCGACTGAAATTCTGTCCTACAGAAAGGAGTTGACAACTGCCATCACTAAAGAACTCTAATTCCCCCATTTGTCTTTGCCAGTTAAGAAAAACAACTTTGAACAGAAATAACATTAGGTTCTTTCACTGTCTCCAGAACGGTCATTGGGTTGAACTCAAAACATGGAAATACTCATTTTTCCCTTTCAAAAATTGCTCCTTGTCAAAACATGCAGTTAATTAAATCAGAGTCAGGTTTATTTTATCTATATGGCAACATAAATTTCATAAAAAAAGGAAGGCCTTTACAATTTTCTTTTAATTTAGGAAATTAATAAAACTTAAGTACAAAATACCATATTTACTCAAATTGAAAACAAGGTTTTCTTCCCATATTTAACAAGGAGGGGAAAAAAATCCCTCATCTTAGATTTGAGTGTAAATGGGTGAACAGGCAGCTGCTGTGGCTCCCACTCTGGCCCCAACCCAGGGCTGGGGGCAGAGTCAGCACTGCAGCCCACTACCCATTGCAGCCTCTTCCCCTCAACCTACCCCCACCACAGCCTGCCCCCTCCACTGCCTCTAACCCTCAGGCTCTGACTGCAGCCTCACATCAGCCTGAGGCATGAAGCACATCATTGCTCCAGCCCCAGCCCCATCATGCAACAGCTGGAGTTGGGACTGGGTCCACTGCAACTGCTGCTGCAAGGCCAAGATGAGACCAGAGCAACAGTATACTCTGAGCTGGGGTGGGGCCAGAGTCAGAGCTGGAGGATAGATAGAGGCAGGGAGTAGGTGAGTGGAGCAGAGGTCGTGGGGGGGAGGCAGCAGGGTGGACAAGTGGTAGGAGGGGCAGGTGCCAGGGGTACAGGCTCAGTAGGGGAGGGGCAGACACAAAGGTAGCATAGGCATAAGCTGTGGGTAAGTGTAGGGACATGCAGGCACCAGGGGGAAGGGGCCAACAAAGGTAGGGGCCACTTGACTCCCCTACTTGCTGCCCCCCCATCCATGTACATTTTTTTGGGGGGGGGCAGGCTGTGGTGGGGGTAGGTTGAGGGGAAGAGGAGTTTGGGATAAACATTATTTTTTTCTTAGTTTCATTATTCTCTTCAATTCAGAGTAACCTTGGATTCAGCTAACTATGTTATAGCTATAAAAGGGAGAAATGATGACAACTGGTGTGTGAGATAACATCTTCATCTGATCTACATACACCTTACCACAAGAATGCTATGAAGACAAACCATCCTTATTAGCAGATTATCTTTACAGTTAAAAACATAATGAAAGAGAATAATGAAACTAAGAAAAAAATAATGTTTATCCCAAACTCCCTTGCTAGGAGACCACACAAGCATACTCTGCAGGTAGTCAGGAATAAAGCCAATGTAGACATCAAGCAGTAACCATATAATTCCAAAAACTCAGATTAAGTAAATGACCAACTTGCTGTTGTGCACAAAGGGAATTTTCTCTTATTTAGTTATGTCCAGTAAGGAAGGAATCCAAAGGTCTACAATTGGTGTGGTTTTGTTTTTCCAGGTCATTACAATTATTTTCTTCGCTGCAGTAACACAGTTCCTAGGACCTCACCATGGTCACTATGAACAGGAGTCTTACTGAAAAGTACTTAAGAGGTGGTATGACTGGGGTCATATTTTATCCAGTGCATATATACATACGCACAAATACTTATGCATAAAATACAATAAAATAAATTGTAATGCGAGTAATAGAACTTATGGGCAGGGACACTGGTTTTCCATAAAAAAATCACAAATTTTATGATAAAAATCTCAAAATCCACGGTTAAAATTAAATGCTCCCCACATCACCCCCCAGAGCCCTGCTGGTATTCCTCATTCTCCCCCACAACCCTGCTTGTGCCCCTTGCCCCCCACCTACAGCCCCTGCCCCCCCAGCCCTGTTGGAGGGGGCCCCCAGCTGCCAGGGCTATGGGGCCAGGGACCCAGGTCCGCAGCCCCCTGCCCCCAACAGAAGGCAGCGGCTGCTACAGCAGGAACATGAGCTGGCTCCCCCCCTGCTGCAGGCTTGGAAGCTGCAAGCCCCCTCCCAGCTGGAGTGCCTGGCCAGCTACAAACCTCATTGGCTCCCTCAGCCCCTAGCCAGCTTCCCCTCTGCCCAGCCTTGCCCCACAATCCCCAAGCTTCACTTACCTCCAGCAAGAGTGAGCCTGAAGGAGCCCCCAGTAAATGCAAGTGTTGGGGCCCACCCTTCTCACTCTCCTTTCCCCTCCAGGCAGGGTTGAGGGTTTCCTACCCCTTCTGCAAACAGCTCTTGTAGACTGGAACTCAGCCTGCCTGCAGAGCTCTTTGCAAAGGGGGAAATTTGCGGATTTCTCTTCTAAAAGGGAAAATCCGCGTTTTCTCTGATAAAAATGATAAATCCATGTTTTTCTCTGTTTTTCTGTGAGAAACAGAAAACCCAGATCCCTGGTTATGGGTAAGTCCCAGCGTAAAAGCTTTTCAAGAAAAATTCATATGAAGAGGTGAAGTACTAGAGGCCAAATCCTGATATTCATTAATTTAAGATAATGCAGTATTTCATATTTATTCCACTGCTGCTTCTTATAGCTCTTACATGATATTTTCCTTCCCTACGTGCAGGTCTCTTCAGATGCTCAGAGAAGTGTCAGCACAACAGCATGCTTTTCTGCACCCTGTGTTCGTTCTACTGTCATGGTTAGCTCAATCCACCACATTTTAAAACCACCTTCCTCCCTAACTTACCTGTGAATGTATTTTCTGATTATAGCTTTCTTTCTGGATATATAGCATGCCCCTCATTTTAACATTTTTTCACTCAGTGGAACTTCTTATGCAACAGGACTTTAAAATAAGAGTCTGCAGATGCACAACGATGGGGATTAATTAACCTAGCATCAAAACTATTTGTTTTACTGATACAAAATAACAAGTTTTATTAGTAGTCTTCTTTATTCTGATCTGCTTACTAAAGGAAAAGAAAAAATAAATCTAGTGGTGATGGAATAAAATGGAAGACAGTATAAAAGACTTTGTTTTGAAATGCAAAACAGATGTGCAACTGTGGTGTTGTATGGCATTTAATGGTCTGCTTCACAAAGAAGTCAGAACTGTTGGATAGAAAGACATTCAGTAAGAAAATCTCTGTCTCTAGCTCCACATTATATAATTGTGGCTACCATATGGTTAAATAAAAATATGAAATACAAGCTACTGATCTTAATTGCCTATCGTTGATGTACAAATCTGGCTCAGGTTTAGAGGTACATTTTTATTTCTTTATTTTTTTTAATTTTTACTGATCCTCCTTCTGTTTGAGTTATTACTACATCTGCAAAGTCTGAAACTGTGATATCTCAAACTGTGAGAGAAAATGAAGTATGAGATTATGCTGCTGATAACGGATTTCTTAGTTATATTTTAAAAAGTTATTAAATAGGAAATTTAAGTGTATAACTTGCCTTCTAAGGTTGTAGTAAAAATACAGCAGCTGTTTTACTATAGAATTTGAACAGGTCCTTTATTGTCTTTAGTAATAGTAAGAAAATCTTTTAACCATTGAAAGTGTGACCATATAATGGCCACAGATTTTTGTTTTTCAGTCAGAAAATATTTTATAGATTGAGAAGTTTTGTAGATAACTCTTAGCCAGTATAAGCAGTCTTCCTTAATGTTTTCAGCTTTAGAACTGTATTTAAAATTGAGAATATTAGTTTACTGAGAAATCATTTTACAATCACTGGCTAAAACTGGTATATAAAAGAGGCGTTTAAAAAGCTCAGGCAGTTAAGGTCTCTAGAGTTCTATCTAACTGCAGTTGCAACAGGAAGCACAGTGAATGATGTTAATAGCCAACTGCCTGCATGTGTGCTACATATGAAAATAGGAGGGGAATGGAAGACAAGAAACTTAATGTCTTGTGTCCTGTGGGGCACCATTCAGCATAAACATGAAACTGCAGGGGCAGTATAGCCAGCACTCACAACTCTATCAGGAGCCTTCTGATATTTGTTGATGGATAGTTGAAATAAATGATGGTCTCCAGTTGGATTATTACTTCATATGTGTACAATATCCTCAGACTGCATTCCACTTACTAGGTGGTAACTAGGACCTGTATAACCTAAAGCTAAAAATCATAAAACTCTGATAACAAGGTAATTGGTAAAGCACATGCCTTGGACATAATACAATGAAAGAGAATAAAGAGATGAACATAACTAGTTTCATAGTTTCATAGTAGCTAGAGTCGGAAGGGACCTAGGTAGATCATCTAGTCCGACCCCCTGCCTTGGCAGGAAAGAGCACCGGGGTCAGATGACCCCGGCAAGGTGCTCATCTAACTTCCTTTTAAAGATCCCCAGGCTAGGAGCCTGCACCACTTCCCCTGGAAGCCGGTTCCAGGCCCTAGCCGCCCTGACTGTGAAGTAGCGCCTCCTAATATCTAATCTAAACCTACCCTCCGCCAGCTTGTGACCGTTATTCCTGGTCACTCCTGGCAGCGCACGGGGGAACAGGGACTCCCCCAATACCTGCTGATCCCCCCTGACCAGTTTGTAGCAGGCCACAAGGTCCCCCCTTAACCTTCTCTTGTGGAGGCTAAACAGGTTCAGGTCCCGTAGCCTCTCCTCATAAGGCCTGCCCTGCTGACCCTACAAGGGAACTATAGCATAGTAATACCTGCAAACTCCTAATATAAAATGTGGAGTCTCACTTGAGTGTGAGCCTTAGGCAGGGTCAGATCCAGGCTTTGGGAAAGAGTAATGCAGGAGCTGTCACCCACACTGCAGGGAAACTGCCCCCTGCTCCCCCACCCCTCCCCAGTGTGGGCAGATTGCATTGCTGGAGCCTCTGGGGACTTTTTCATAACATCTTGGTTACCTAAATGCAGTTCTGTTCCACTGTGTTAAAGTCTGTGAATCTGACCCAGTATTTCTTTTCTACTTCCTCTTCCTCTGTTTTGTCTTTGCTACTTACCACAAATTCATAGTTAAATAGGGAAGTAGCAAAAGTGTGTCTGGGAAAGAGATGCAGGGCTGTTAGGTACAAGACTTCTAAAGCCTGGAGTTAGATCATAAAACATCAAATTAATGCCTTTAAAAAAAGAAGCTCTTTTTAATTTTATGGCTTCTAAACCTTGATGAAGCTCTCAAACAAGTTTTCAGCCTTTTTTTCTATAGCCAGGACAGCTGACTATACATTTTTTTATACAACAAAAGCAGAGAATCTTATGTAATCAAATAATCCTAGAAGCCAAAGCTTTAGGAATATGTCACACAATTCAAGAATAAACAGTAATGGAAAAACATTCACATCTAAAACATGTAACCTAACCAAGATAAATGCCATTTGAAAGCTGCAAAATATTATTTTGGCCCAAACTCTCAAAAAGTACACTGCAAAACTCAACTGAGACGATTCCAGTTTGTGCATGCACACATGGGCATATATGTGCTGAAACTACCTAGCAATGAGTAGAACTAGGTTCTCTACAATGAAGACCCTCAATTACATGCAAATTTATCAATCCAAGAGAAATCTAAACCCACTTCTCATAGCAGAGGCTAGCTTTTGAGAACCAAAGCCTAGTGTTAATTCGTCATTAGGGCTGTGTGAAACTTCGGCAGCCGGTTTATTTCGGAGGTGTTTCAGCCCACTTCAGCACCCAAAACACAGAATCTGAATTGAAATGGAAGGCTCCAAAACATCTCTGAAACAAAAGGGAACCATCCAAACGTTTCAGAATGTTTCAGATGTTTTGGAGGAGGACTTGTGGGGAAACAAACTCAGAAAAAAGGGGGGGAGGGGAAGGACTGCTTTCATAGTGACATCTGTAGATGGCCAGTATCTGCGATCTGTCCCTGAGGTCCCTTTCAATCCCAGTGCTCTGGGGGAGGGACGGAGAAACAGCATACAAGGCTGTTGTTTGTAAATTGGTCTCTGCCTTTTGTGAGATCTGTCTCTTGCAGCAGAGCACAGTATCTGAAGGCTCTAGGCTGGTAGCAGTAGGTAGTCTGTTGCTACCATGTTGTAGCCAGCCATTAACCAATCCTTTCCCACTTAACCTTGCCTACCACCCCTATTGTTAATTCCTTTTAAATATTTCTTTCCCAAAAATCCTGTTATTTATTCTTATTTTTTTTCCATCCAAACAAAAAGAAAGCTGTGCTTTGCCTGGCAGTGTCTCATCACTGTGCAGAAAAGCACTACACATATACACACAGAGACACACATTTTCCAGTACCTCAAACATGAAGCGTGCTGGAAAGGCAAGTGCCTGGTCTTCTGCTGGGGGGGCAGAGGGAGAGCTGCAAGTCCCCCAGACCCTCCCCCTCCCCTGCAAACATAGAGACAGCCTCTTCCCTAGCAGACATGAGGCTTCTGCTGCTAGTGGGAGGAAGGACATGGGAGCAATGTCTGCACCTGTCCCACCTCCACTAACGCCAACAATAATAATAATCCCCAGCACTACCAGCATGACAAGCACTAGCATGAACAGTCTCCTCCACCACAATTTCAGTTCCCAGCCTAAGCCGTCGAGTGGCAGAAGAGGAGCTGAATCTGGAAGCAGCAGAGCTGAGACCCATAGCCATAGAAGTTCTGGGGAAGGAGGGCAAATCTGAGTTTGTGCTCCACACCCCTCAAAGTTCCCCTAGAGCCAGGTCTTCTCCAGAAGGCACTGCAGAGGTTGTAGGGGCAGGTGGTTCAGCTTCCCCTGTTGTTGTGCCTCTGCCTGCTGAGGAGGGGGGTAAGGCAGGATCCGCACGCACACCCCAGAAGCGAGAGGGTAGTGTAGTGTGGGATCATTCTGAGGTAACAGATGATCCCACATATACTACCTGCTTGCACTGCTGATACAAGACCAGCTGGGGCAAGCAACTGAAAAACTTCATCACCACGGAGATGCTGATGCATCTGAGGAGGCATCACCCCCTTGCCCTTGCTCCTCCTCAGCCTGGTACCAGTGGAAGCATGCCCAAAGGGAAGTCCCCCTCTCACCCCAAAGCCCCTGTCCCCATGAAGCACAAGCAGGCCACCCTGGACCAGTAGGCAAAAGCCGGAGGGAAAGGGGGGCACATTCCAAAAGGCAAGCAAGGTCACCCAGATCACTGGGGAGATGCTTGCTCTGGATGGCCAGCCATTCTCCTTTGTTGAGTGGCCAGGGTTCAAGTGGCTCATGGATGCTCATGGCCCCGTCATACCGTGTGCCCCCACGAAACACCTTTAGCAGAATGGTGGTGCCCTCCCTGTATGACGTATGCAGGGAGTACTTGAGGAAGGATCTGCACAAGGCAGGTCCGCAGGTGGCTTTACACTTCACCTTGGACTTCTGGAGCAGTGAGGTGGAGATCATGTGTACCTCTCCCTCACAGGGCACTGGTGTGATCAGTCAGTGGGCTCTCATTGAAGCAAGGTGATGGATGAGTCCCAGATGGCAACAGAGATCATGGGGACCATGAACTGCATGGTGCAGGAGTGGCTTGTTGGGTAGAGCGAGTTCACCCACAGGTTCATGGTCACCAACAATGGGGCCAATATGGTCAAGGTGGTACATGATGCCAACTTTGTTGGCATCTGCTGTGTGGCACACAAATTCCATCTCATAGTCAGGGATGCCCGGCAGGAGGACAGGGCTCCCAGTGATGCTGCTGTCACAACCAGCCAGCTCATTTCAAAATGCAGGAAGGTGGCAGGTTACTTCCATTGGAACATCAAGGGGGAGCAAGATGCTGCAAGACAAACAGGCAGAGCTGAGCATCCCACAGCACAAAATCATTCATGATGTGGAGAGTCGGTGGAATTCCACATACCTGATGCTTGAAAGGCTGGTCAAGCAACAGAAGGCTGAGGGACGGCATCAAGAAACAGCTGGATCCATTGCAGTTAAGTATGGTATATGTGCGGGCAGCCATGTGTGACCTGAAGGCAAAAGGGAGTGTGAACCAGCAAAACCCTGTACCACTGGACTGAGGTGCTGGTGAACAGAGTCAGAGAGGCAGAAAGGCAGAGGTGGGGGGACATGGAAGAGGTGGAACCACTGTCCCATGCCAGCACTCCATCCACTGGCAGTCTCCTCCAGCACAGGTGCTGCCAATATGGAACAAGGGCATGGCTTCCATGTTGGGTTCCGGAGGCACCAGACCCCAGCATCAGGCAGGTAGTGGGCCAGATGTGGCAGGATCTGGCCACGGTTGCCCAGGAACACCTGTCCTGTCCACCAACCAGTGTTCTGAGCAAGAGGGTGTTCAGCATTGTTGGGGGTGTCGTGACACCCTACTGCACCTGCTTGGATCCTGGTTTGGTGGAGCAGGTGAACCTTCCGCTGCTGGGGTTCCCCCAGATCCACCTGCAGAAGGAGTGAGTGCCACCCTCCTCACTCCACACCTATTTTCTTTCTTTAGTTACTTTCACAACCATTTAATGCCCCACTCTCAGAGCTGGAGATGGGACTCACTGTATCACCAGCCAGCAGGGGAAGCATGTGTCCCTGCTGAGATCCCATGCGGATGAACAGGAAAATTAGTAAGAATTGGTGAGGTGGGAGTCTAGGAAGAGTGGCCATTCTTAAAGGAAGCAGTCCTAAGAAGGAGACAATATCCTTGCAGAAGAAGACGATCTCCTTGCGAGGGAAAGGGGCCAAGAAACCCTCTTGGCTGAACAGGGAAATCCAGGAAAGCCTTGAGGCAAAAAAAAAAAAGGCATCTCGGTTGTGGAAGCAGGGGGTAGCTACCAAGGTACAGCATACCTACTTGGCCTGCACTTGCAGAGTGGCAGTCAAAAAGACCAAAGCAGAAATGGAATTTAGGCTGACAACAAAAATTAAAGACAACAATTAAAGACAAAGTCCTTTTTCAGGTATATAGAGAGCAAAAAGAAGGTGCAAGTAGCATAGCCTCCCTACAAAACAAACAAGGGCAATTAGTGACAGATGGGGGGGATAAAGCTGAGCTCTTCAATGAGTTTTTTGCCTCTGTATTCCTGAACTCAGATCAGGACAAATCTCCCAACTGGACCATAAAGGGGGGAAATAGCCCACCAACTGTTAGCACCAACTTAGTGAAGAGACACTTGGAGGGGCTGGATGTGTTTAAGTCAGCAGGCCTGGATGGTCTTCATCCAAGGGTGCTGAACTGGCCAAGAAGGGGAGGAAGGAGGATCTGGGACACAAGTCAAGAAGGGGAGGAAGGAGAATTGTAGACCTCACCTCTATCCCCAGGAAAACCTTTGAAAAAATTATTAAGGATCACATCTGTGGGAGTCCAGCAGGAAAAACAATGCTGAAGGGCAACCAGCATGGATTCACAGCAGGTAGCTCCTGCCTGACTAACCTTGGTATTTTTTTTATGACCAGGTCACAAAATGCTTAGACGCAGGAGTCAGAGTCGATGTCATCTAGACTTGAAGAAGGCCTTTGATACAATATCTCATTCTCTTCTCCTAAATAAACTGACAGGTGGTGATGTAGATGATTATATGGCTAGGAGGGTGGCAAATTGGCTTAGGGGTCGCACCCAGACAGTGGCGGTGGACAGGTTGATAGTGACCTGCAAAGATGTGGGCAGTGGAGTCCTGCAAGGCTCAGTCCTTGGACCAGTGCTATTCGATGTTTTCATCAGGGACTTGGATGAGGGCATGGAGAGCTCCCTGTCCAGGTTCACATATGATACCAAATTATGGGGTAGAGTTAGAACAATACAGGGTAGGGAAAGGATCCAGGCAGATCTGCACAGGTTGGATAAGTGGACAAAACAGAATAGGATGCAGTTCAACGAAGATAAGTGCAAAGTGCTTCACCTAGGGAGAAGGAATCACCAGCATGCTTACAGGCTAGGGGCTGACCTTCTCAACAGCACAGCAGCAGAAAGGGATCTTGGAGTCATATTAGAGTCCAAGATGAACATGAGTCACCAGTGTGACAAAGTGATCAACAAGGCTAACTGCACTTTATCATGCATTAGCAGGTGCATGATGTACAGGTCCAGGGAGGTGATGCTTCCCCTCTGGCACTGGTCAGGCCGCAGTTGGAGTACTGCATCTAGTTTTGGGTGCCAGAGCTGACCTGAGCAGGGTGCAGGGCCCCAGACAAATCAGCCCATGCGGGGCCATCCCCGTTCCGATCCCATGGCCCTGGACCTGAAAAAGTGGCGGGGGGGGGGGGGGCGGAGGGAAGGGGTAGCAAGTGGCTGCATGTGGAGTTGCTGCTCTGCCCAGCTCACATGGTTAGGGGCCTACAGGCAAAGCCCTATGAGGAGAGATTGAGGGACCTGGTTCGCTTCAGCCTCCGCAAGAGAAGGCTGAGAGGTGACCTTGTGGCTGTCTACAAATTCATCAGGGGAGGCAGCAAGGAATAGGAGATACTCTGTTTATCAGGGCGCCCCTTGGGATAAAAAAACAATGGCCACCAACTGTCAGAAAGCAGATTTAGGTTGGACATCAGGAAGAACTTCTTTACGGTAAGGGTTGCCAGAATCTGGAATGGGCTTCCAAGAGAGGTGTTGATGTCCCCTACTTTGGGGTTTTTAAGAGGAGGCTAGACATGCACCTGGCTGGGGTCATCTGATCCCAGCGCTCTTTCCTGCCAGGGCAGGGGGTTGGACTCGATGATCTGCTAAGGTCCCTTCCAATCCAAACATCTATTAATCTATCCAAAACAGATGGGCAGGCTGAGATCTCGCCCGCACTGGGAAGGCCCCCTGTTACAGGCTACCATCCCTGCTGGTTTCATCCCACTCTGCCTACACACACACACACACACACACGCACGCACGTGACATGAGTTTTGCTTTTAGAAGCTTGAGGTATAATTTCACAGAAACCCCACCACCTATCTCCTTGAAACCTGGCAGGGCTCATGGCCTCAGAAGAGGCTACCGTGCCTGCTGTTTTCATCCCACTGTGCCTTAACATGCACACTTGACATGAGTTTTGCTTTGAACAGTTTGAGGTTCAGTTTCACAAAAAACCCTGCACCAATCTCCTCAGAATGGGCTACCATCCCTGTAACTGTCATCCAAATCAGACAAGAAATGACAAAGTTATAGGCATTTTAATGATTCCCCATTATAGTCTATGGCTGAATCATTGAAACAGCGCTGAAACTCCAAAACAGATTCAGCTGAATCTAAATGGAACAGTGATCCAAAACACTGAAATGAATCACTGTCCCTCTGAAATGGCTGAATCCGAAACCGAATCAAAATACAGCCATTTTGCACAGCCCTATTTGTCATGTTGTTGGACCTTGATGGACTGAAAAAGATCCTTTGGGGACAACCTCTTTCTGCAGCCTAGAGGACTTGTTAAAACAGGCCTTGTCTGGGGAGCCTGTTGCTCTGGTATTTTAAGATTGTGGTCAAAAACACGTCCACTTTCTGGCCTGTACCATCTTAACATATTTAATTTTTTCTGATCACTTTACTCTGAATATCCAATGTAGGCATTAAAGCTGAAAGTTGTTTCATTTCTTCTGGACAGTATTTTTGGTCTTCCAGAACTCCAATCTATATGGGCATATGCGTAAGATATTGGTAATACAAATTTGCAACTTAGTACTTGGCCACCCTGAGCCTTGTTTGTAAAAGGTGGCAAATAAATCAAATAAGTTTCATAGTTTCATAGTTTGTAGGGTCGGAAGGGACCGGAGCAGATCATCTAGTCCGACCCCCTGCCATGGCAGGAAAGAGTACTGGGGTCAAATGACCCCAGCTAGATGTTCATCTAACCTCCTCTTAAACACCCCCCCGGTAGGAGCCTGCACAACTTCTCTTGGAAGCTGGTTCCAGACCCTAGCCGCCCTGACTGTGAAGTAGCACCTTCTGATATCTAACCTAAACCTACCCTCTGCCAGCTTGTGACCGTTATTCCTGGTCACTCCTGGCGGTGCTCGGGGAAACAGTGACTTCCCCAATGCCTGCTGATCCCCCCTGACTAGTTTATAACAGGCCACAAGATGCCCCCTCAGCCTTCTCTTGTGGAGGCTGAACAGGTTCAGGTCCCGCAGCCTGTCCTCATAGGGCCTGCCCTGCTGTCCCCTGATCATACGAGTGGCCCTCCTCTGGACCCTCTCCATGCCGTCGACATCCCTCTTGAAGTGTGGTGCCCAGAACTTGACGCAGTACTCCAGCTGCGGCCTGACCAATGCCGCATAGAGGGGAACGATCACCTCTTTGCACCTGTTCGAGATGCATCTGTGGATGCATGCCAAGGTGCAGTCGGCCTTCCTTACTGCCTCTCCACACTGCCGGCCCATGTTCATCTTGGAGTCAATGATCACTCCCAGATCCCTTTCCGCCTCCGTGCTGACAAGAGGGGAGTTCCCCAACCTGTAGGTATGGTGCCGGTTGTTCCTCCCGAGGTGCATCACCTTGCTCTTGTCTGTGTTGAAAGTAATAGTGATGGATTTCCATATTGGAGAAAGCTACAAAAGAAGTGGTTGCCTTATGCATCCCAGTGGCTGGAATTCAAGTTGTGTCAGGTGATGTATAGGAAAAGTACTCTCAGAGCTGTCCTCTCTTGAATAAAATAATCAGAGTTTACACTGAATTTTGTAATCTTGGTTTAACTTGTTAATTATAAAGACCTCATTAGCTACTGAACTGTTAGGTTAGTGGTCTTTTGTTTAATTTTATTTATCCATCTGTTCAGAAGACATGTCAGCAGCAAAATCTAAATCCCCAAGCACTTTGTCTAGCCTGGAGTTTCATTTTTATGAAATGTGTTGCACAGGAAAATCAATGGTAATGCCAAAGAAAGGAGACAGGAAACACTCTAGTCCAATGCTCGGGATAACATTAAACAGCCTTAAATGCCTGGTTGGAGATCATGGGACATTTTGAATAAGACTGTCATATTGATAAAGGTTCTGGAAGACAGTAATTTTACAAAGAAACCCATTGATTTCCAGTAGCTGTTAAATTTGAAATAAGTAGCACCTGTCATTCATTACTATGTTCAAAGATATTGAGTAGTGTGAAGATATGAAGATGTGATCAAAAAAGAACAGGAAGAATGAAAACCAACTTGCTGTTCTCAAAAATCCATCATCAAGAGTACTCTAATTTCTATTCAAAATAACTGTATCAAAGAATTTTGTTGACAAGCGTGCAACCCTAAACCGTGTGAGTGCATTTAAGTGAAAACAATTTTATGACGACTCCTTTTTTCCTCTATTCTTCTGGGGTCAATTCTGTTTCCCATACTCTGAAGGCTGTAGAGGAAGGAATTCGGGAGCAGGAGGGGCCAGGAGAGCTCCTAGCTGGCACTGGTGTTACCCTGGGGGAGACTAACAGAATGCTGCTGCCTTGCAAAGGAATGTAACCCAGGATAAGGGGAAGCCTGTTGTACAGACAGGTAACCACTGTCTACATTCAGACCCAGAGCAGGTTAGTTGGTGTTACAGCTTTTGTTATAGTTTCCTCTTTACTTTGTTATAGTAAATCAGCAGTTTGGTTTAGGAATAGTAGAGGTGGTAGGGAGATCCCAATAGTGCCCAAGGGCATGAAAGTGCCTGGTGCCTGCCTAGGGCTGAGGGGGCCCAGGACACAGAGTGGCCTTGAGACTTATACGGTGGCAGTCTAGGGAAGGACTGCAGCTGAGTGCAACTCAATCCAGATAGGCCTAGGGGCCCAGACAAAGCTAAAGTCAGCTCAGTGTCCAGAACAGGGTGGAGACAGGGCCAGGGGGGCCAAGACTAAAATAATCAAAATAAAAGCTGGTACCCAGAAGCCAGGTCCAGAACAGTGGGCCTGGCAAAGAAGGCCCAGTGAGAGAAAAGGGGCAGAGGCTGAGAAGGCCAAGGCCCCTACAAGGGAACTATAGCATAGTAATACCTGCAAGGCATGGGCATGGCTGGTGGGGAGGCTCGGAGGCCATGAATAGTCCTTAAGGCTGCATGTACCCTGAGGGGCTTGTGTGGGCTGAGGGGGCCCACTAGGCGCAAAGCAGCTTTAAGACCAGCAGGTCCGGGTGGGACTTGTTGGTGGTCAGAACCGAGGACTCGCTCTAGGACTCTTAGACAGATTTCCTTTCTAATATTCAATAGATGCATGAAGGCTTGGCAGGAAAGAAGGGGAGGGTGCCTTAGCATCAGAGCCGGGCAAGAGTTGTGTAGCCATGAGGGAGCAACATGGCCCCTCATGGAACCCAAACTTTACCACAGATGGCATCACCCACCTTCTCCTCTTGGTTTGGAGGCTTGTAAGTAGATGCCCACAGAAACATCCCCCTTACTGCTCTCTCCTCTGACCTTTACCAAAAGGCTTTCAACAGGCATACCTTCCACTTTATAATGCATCTGAACATGTGTACATCACCTTTATATATAGGGCAATGCCGTTTTCTTTTTTCCCCTGTACCTTTCCTTCCTGAACAAGCTATAATCACCTATGACTATAACCCAGTCATGTGAACTACCCCACTATGTCTCTGTAATCCCAATTACATCATAATTCTGTGCTTGTACTAGGGACGTCCAATTCTTCCTGGTTGTTCTCCATACTTCTCACATTAGTGCATGAAGTTTTCAAGTATCTATCTGACTGTTCCATCCTCTCCCTGAGAACATTGCTGAGGTTTCAATTATTGCTTTCCCTTGTTAAGTTTTTATCCAGATCTCCAGAGTCTTTATTCTCCTTGGGCTTTTGTCTCCATCCCCTGGTGACAGACATGTTACTCATCTGCTAAAAATGGAATGTCAGTCTATACCTGCATCAAGCAGTAATGGCAACACTCATATTCCTACTGGTTTTTCTCAAGGAGAGCAGACTAATATGTCCTACAAGGAAAAGGAATCTTTGAATGAATAGTGACCCATAGTTTCCTGTTCTGCATTTCTCATTCAGAGGCTGTGGACAAACACAATGATACACTTTTTAAACAAAGGAACCCTAAGGACTTACTGGGTGACAGTACATATCAGCTGAACCAATGTAACCCTGTTTCCTCTGTCTGCTCCTATAGCACTGTAAATGAACCTAAATCACTACCTTTAAATCTGGATAGACCAGGCTTATTGTCACAGTGCTCCCCCATTTAGCAACCTTCTGTTCCTAAGCTTCTTCTTGGCAGTGGTACTTCAGAGCCTCTTAGCATCAGGCACTTAAAGAGCTTTTCCTGGGTGTGGACAAACAAAGTAATTTTCTCCAGGTTACAATGAGCCAAAGTAACTCTTCAGCTGTCCACTGTACCAATGTAAGTGGACCTAACACACTATAACTTGAAACCTGATACACTGTAGACACACAAAACAGGTACAACAGTTCAGCTGATGTGCAATCACAAATCCCCCCTTTTTCCCTCATTACAATGCTGTATCATTTCATCTGTGCACAGATTTGAGGAAGTAAAGCAAAATAAGAGACTTTTGCTAATGCAAGGACTCTTTGTCCCTTGTAGCACACTTACTCTGCTCTCCCTGAGAAAGTTCAGTAGAATTTAAACTTGTTTAATTCAAATTTAAATTCATAGCAATTCTGCACTTTAACTCTTCACTCCTGTAGTGGTATAAGCAATCACAGTGGCTCAGTGGGACTCAGGGTAAACTAGTACAATTTAAAATTGATACTGTTTTATTTGTTGACACCCAGAGAAAGCTCCGAAAGTACCTAATCTTGACAGGTGCTGAAATATCATTGCTGAAAAATAAGAGCTGAAGAATAAGACAACATGGCATGCACTATGAGAGCTGATTATGCAGAACAGTCTAAGGGACTGACCAGGACGAACATTTTCACATACTGTCCAATATCTGGAGGTGGGAGGGAATATAAAGAAAGAAAACATTTGAAAGAGGAACTTTCAAAAGACTCTAATTGACCCAGAAGCTTCAGAACATTCTACCCTAAGAACCTGATCCAGATTCCTCTGAAAGCAAAGGAAGCCTTTTCAAAGGAGCTAAAACAGGCTGAAGTACACAACCTTCACTTTTAATTACTGAAAGAAAACAAAATCCCTGTGCCTATTCCAAAACTTAAAATTAATGCATAATTACATCAGAAATTGATGTACTTATCCACTAATGATTAGTTTGAATCTACAAACAGGTATGTTCCTTCTTAAAGACACTGTTTGGAAAATACTTTAAAATATAGAAATTACTCTCAACAGTTAATATTGCAGAACAAATGCCGGAAGCATATCCCTCCTCTGGCAGCTATTTCTGGATTCCAATCTACAACAACAAGCAAGAAAAAATAATAAAATAAATTCCTGGAAATTCAAATCTTTTATGATGCTGACAGTACACCAGGATATCAGCTTTCCAGTATAGTTTTTTGAGAACAAACTTGCTTTTTCAAAGTTCTTAAAAAGGCTGCTTTCCTTCAAAGGGAATGAAGTCTGCCTTTTCTATCATGCAACAGGAACCAGATCTAAGAACATCTGAGGAGAAAGGATGTTTTCGTTTCTTATTTGAACAGTCTTTCAAACTACCATTTACATTCTATCTCACAGATCAAATAGCTACAATTATTACAGAGTAAATAGCCTCTTCTATTGAAGGCAATTATATCTGCTGGAGTAAAGTAAGCTTATTTTATCTTAGTAAAGACCCAGATAAGAATATCTGGTTTTCCTAAAAAAATCTAAGTGGGTGGAAAATATGACACTGCAGTTTTCAACATTTAAATCTAGTTGCAAACATATACATTTCCTAAAAAATGCTTGGCAATACAAATCTGCACACTAGCCTATGGAAGCCTACCCTGCAGTCAGAAGTTCTGAAACGACACATTCTTCTCTGAGAGCCCAGAGCAGTCTCACATGAACCCCACACAAGCCCTATGTGAACATATTTTTGAGGGTAGTTTAATCAATAAAATGCCACATGACTTTTAACCTTCTAAAAACCATGTCAATTCTAGATACTAGGGACTGAATGATCTCTTACTGACTCATAACTGTGAAGCATACCAGATTCTTTCTTCAAGAGAAAAAACCAGGAACAAATTAGTCCCTGGTGCAACTCTTCAAGTCAACAGAGTTTTATACCAGGGATTAATTTGGTCCTCAAATCTGGTAATTTATCACTATGCAGAGAATTTATGATTTTGTAGTTTGGAAAACAGTAACTAGAATGAGATGAGATGAGTCCAGGGGAAAAAAGATAAATCCAAAAACTATAATTTATATATTCTTGAACTGGAATGTCCCTATTATACATAGTCTTTGTGAATAACATTGGATACTGTAACTTAGCCTGAGAAGGTAAAGAAGAACATAAGTGATGGATTTAGTAGTTAATTCAGAAGGTATAACATAAGCAGAGATGGGTGAAAAAACTGGTCTAAAGCAACTGCTATTTACAAAAAGAGAGAGAGAGAGAAAGAGAGGGAGAGAGAGAGAGGGAGAAAGAGAAGATATTTATGATATTTATGTGTCATAGAAATTCCAAGAATTTCTTTCCTGGAAAGAATCCATGGCTACCCTTCAGAGACTTAGAGCAAAATAAGCTAATGTAAACTCACTGGTACTATTCTGTATAGTCCTCCAGATGATGAGATATACAGAAAATTTATTACATTGGTTAACACAATGTCAAAGTCTATTTTTTTTCCTGTTATACACTGCTGCCTATGGTAGGCTGTTTGATGGCATAGTAACTGGCATCGCCTATTAATTGTTAATACATCTACACCCACATCACTGCCTGAATGACTTTAGTACAGAGCTGTTATAGGCCATAACTTCTACTCTCTAGTAACAAAACTTGTTTCCACAATAGTCTCAGGAATAGTAATAAAATGTCAGGTTCTCTGAACAACAGACAAATGCTAGGAGTATGGGCTGGAGTATCTTGCAAGCAGCATCTTTTGAAACTAAGCATATGCTTAACGTGCCTTTTCCACTACTGCTTGTGTGGGATACGTATCCAGCATCATTACCTATCTTCTTGCCTGCCACATTTTTGTATGTTTCCCATTCATTACTCAAAGAAAAATTATAGGACAAAATGGCTTAATTCAATTGTTATGGTATTCTTTTATATATCCCCTACAGTCTTTTGAAAGCAGAACAGCTACAAGATGTTACTCCCCAAATGAGATGCTTCAAAAAATGATATACTCAAATTCCAAACCTTCCTACATACTTTGGCTGGCCCAGGCTCTTTAGAGATGTAAAATTTCTGGAAATTTTGAAGCCATTGGAAAAAAAGATCTTTTTCTAGTTCCGGGAAAAAACAGAAATTTGGGGAAAGATACAAATATATGCAATACTTATTTTCTTAGCACCCTTTACAGATCTAAATTCACTATGCTACTTTAAGAACATAAAATGTATTATGTGTAACTTGGTTTGCTCATAAAATTATCATGTTTGGTATATTTATTAAATTTAAAAGTATAGTTTATTCCGAGAATAATTACAAATTTACTAATTGAATTTATTTTTAAAAGTTTTCAATTTTTGTTACAAATGGAGCTACAAGCTGCTGAACTCTAAGGAACCTTACATCTCTTAGTTTTTGCCAGTCTATGAGAAGCAGGCAAAAATTAAAGTTAAAATAAAAGAAACCATCAATATTATAGTAAAAAGAAAGTTGTTATGTATTCTGGGCTTAGTTCCCTCTGCAGTGTCAAGTAGATACAGAAAGCACTCATTTTTAGAAAAAGTTCTGAGAAAAAAAAGGAAAAAAACCCCAAGACTCATTGAATACAAATTCTGCTACATGAAACTTCGTCTAACCAGTCTCATTTTCTGAGCTATCACTATCAGCAGTTTCTGATTCTTCTGATCCTTCATTTTTATCACCTTCATGGACTTCTGAAAACTGAAGGTTTGCCCGGATTGAGACAAGCTTCTTTACTCTTTCAACGTGTTAGTTTATTGGTGTGTTAGTTTATTTCGTATGAGTATTTTCAAACACAGACTAGTTTCTTTCACATGCTGCAGAAGATGGTGGAATCTGAAGCAGGCAAGAAGCAAGAGGAGTCAGAGGCTGTGTTGTGCAAAGTCCTGCCACCATGTTGCACAAGGGATACTCTTGGCAGAGTCCCAAACTGCATTCCTGGACCAAATACTTGAAGATGTTCTGTATTCTGCAACATTTGAAAGTACCTTTCCAACATCAAGTCCTAAGTGTGTTGCTCGTTTTGTAATCCAGTCAAATGCAGTACTCTAACATCACTAACATTTCTGCCTTTGCATGAATTGATTGGCAACAAAATTCTTTCTATCCGTTCATAAAGTCTTTCACTTTTCTTTCTTCTGTACTTGTAAGTGGAGATACACTTAGATGTTCAACAACAGTTGATTTTATCTGGGCCATTTGGTAAGGAATGTCTTACAAAAGTGCACTGTCTGATTCAGATGCAATGATTGCTGAAAAAATTGGCTTTAGAACCTTCAGGGAGTTCGGCAGCTCAACACAAAAGACATCCTAATCAAGTACAGCGCTCCTTACACTTCTGGGTACTTTAAGATCCTCAATCATTACTGTTTCTTGAAGAGCTTCTCTTTTTTTAGTAAACTTTCAAATGAGATCACCACTCCACCCCATTGAATTGTAATACAGAATTCTAATAGAGTTTGAGCATCACTGTTTTATTCTTTGCATTCTTTTCTTTCTCCTTCTTCTTAAAGACCGCAGCTACAATACGAGTAGCTTTTACATGTTTTATAACTTCTTTTGCTCTTCTATAGATTTTTTGCAGTGTCCAATTTCATGATGTCATTAATAAGCAAATTTAACCCATGGGATACACATCCTATTGCAGTAATATGTGGATATTTATCCATTATGATCTCCCACGCTGCTTTCATGTTACTTGCATTGTCAGTCAGCAAAGCAAATACTTTACCACTTCCAATCTTCTATAGGACTTCACATATTTTACTACTAATACACTCTGCAGTATGCCCGTTCTCTTCTGTTTCAATGCTTCTGTAAAAACTGGTTGAGGTGTTATTATCACAAAGTTTATGAATCCTTTGCCCTGCACATTCGTCCACCCATTTGTAAGTACTGCAAAACACAGTGCTTAAGTTAATTTTTCCTTGCACAAATTGCATTACACATTCATATTCTGACTCTAAAAGAGGCTTACTCAAAGAATATCTGCTGGGCAAATGGCATGATGGTCTTAGTAATTTAAAAGCTTCCTGCCAGTATGCATTTTCAGTCATTGACATGGCATCCCAGAAGTATATATTCCTCTTGCAAGAGCTTGGTCATTTTTTCCTGATTTTCAGGTGTCATCTTGTCTACAAATGAAGCTATTGAGAGTTTTTTGTATACAGTTGGTTGCAATATTTGGTTATTGAGGATGTTGGGCAACCCTTTGTGATGCTGATGTTATAAAGAAGCAGCAGCAGTAGGACTTCTGCATCGAGAAAGTTGGAAAGAGCTACTTGCACGATCATCATTATGATCTACCTCCTCCACACCTACACCCATGAAGGATTTTTTAATGTCTGCAGGACACTTCTTACATACAAGGATGTGTTTGGTCATCCTAGCAGCATTTGGAAATGCATGTTTCATTTGACAGTATTTGCAAATCACCTTTTTTCCCCCAGAATAACTTGCAGTGTGGAAATGCTAGAAGTTGGTTGCACCATTGTGCTGAGGGAGAAAAAAGAAAAATGTAATTTAGTGGCTAGCTTGCATACACACACACATATATACATACAAACAAAACACTAAGCTACAGCATGTACAAATTTAGTAATGAATGGAGGAGAGGCCTCCTCAGAGCTAACTGTGAACAACTTCCCTGCCCTGCAGGTCTTACCTCACTGCTAAGGTTGGGTGATTTGTTACAAAACGTAAGATTAGTGGGAATTCAATTATGATTTACATAGATTATAAAATATACTAATGCAGTTAAAATATAGTTTAATACACAGAATTCAGAGAAATTTAAACTCCTACCTTTCAATAAAGAAGTATACTTTCTTTCAGCTTCTGTGTGCTCCTTCTGTACTTCTGTGAATCTCAAGGTCACAAGGCCAGGAAGAGGCAGGTGCCTTTCGACTTCAAACTTTTAGGCTTGCTCTGTCTGTCTCCTCTCCTGAGGCTTTCGAGCAAGCAGGGCAATAAGCTTCTTGTTTCTAATCTCTACAGGAACAAATGGATGCTGTTGCCAGTGTCCACTCCCAGTCCTTTGAGGCCTAATCAGAACGACAGGTGCAGATCCACCAATCTCTAGATCAAAAGTCAACAACAGAGGGAGTCCACAAGCAAAGGCAACACTGAAAGCTTCTTCTTTCTCTTGTGAAAATGGCAGTGCCCCCTGGGGGCAGAAATGCATCTTGCTCTTGATTTTGAGAGTTGTACTGTATTGCTTGTCCTTGGTGTACAGGAATTGTAATGATCTGGTACTGTAGACGGTCTTGCATAAAAGTCTTCCTAGTACACAGTTATTAGAAAACATTTTGGGGTAGTAAAGGGTAGCAATATATGAACACCTTGTCTTAAACACTTTATTCATCATTCTAAAAGAAAATATTTCGTAAGAGGTTTTTTAATTTCTCCAATTTTTTTTCAATTTCCCCAATTAAAAAAACAAAAAAGTCCTCAGAAAACAACAGGGAAGAAGAGGCTTTTTTTCAAACTTTTCTGTTTTTTTTCCAGGCCTTCACATCTCTACTCTTCATTGCTCAAAAATAAGCAATACTTGTTGATTTCTTCCTCTATCCCATGGTATATTCATGTAACCACTACGGTTGTGTTCCAAGTTAACCTACTTTTGATATTTTTTGTGGTTCTTAACCACATTTGCCAGTACCCTTTAATAGACTAAATTTCATCACTGCTTACATTCTCATCTAGATATGTTCTTTGTATGTGCTGTGGCATTTCCAGCACGTATCATACCTTCTCTTTGTTTCACAACTTTTGAATCAAAATAAAGCACACTATACCTTGTTGCTAATTTGTCCTTTTATTAAGAAAAATGCAATAAATATTTTAAAAGTAGAAAGATTAAAAAAATCAGCTTTCAAGAATGTGTGCTTGAGCTAACTAGCAGGCAAGCCACTTCCACGAGAAATACCAGGGTCCAGTGTGCTGGGCACAGAGTTAGAGGTTGACATTGCTGCTAATGTGAAAGGGAAGAGGAACCATGAACCTGACATCAGGGAGCATCTCCCCAGTCCAGGCTCACTGTGCCCTGAACCTGGGTTTCCCATCTGTGTGCCTGCTTTATGTTCCCAGGGTGTCTGTGGAAGTGGCAGCAGGAGAACTGGAAGCTCTGTTCCCCAGCTGTGGGCACTTCATAATTTGGGGCAAGGGCAGCTGGGGATTGAGGAGCTGGCACCCCAGAGGCTTTAAAGTGTGTATTACCCACCTATCCCCCACCATGAGACTCTGATTCCATTCCCCCTCCCCCTTTCCTCCACCCACTCAACAGGTAGGCTAGAATTGCCAGGCTTAGGGTTTTGAGAATCAACTGACTGTTGGCCTGGCCTGGACAGCCCCAGTGTTGAAGTGGACACGGGGCTATCCCAGCCAGGGCTGACAATCAGATTGCCATCTCACTGCACTGGGGACTCCAGCCAGTCCCAGTGCAGTCTGGGGCTGGAGCTAATAGTCAGCTGATTGTGAGCCCCAGCCCCAAGTGCACTAATGCTGAATCTTTGGTGTGGTTCAAAGGGCCAGTCAACTATCAGCTGATGGTCAATCCAGGTTCAGATATGGGTACTCCTCTTTCAGCCTGCCAGTTCAGGGGCCTCTCTCTGCACTGGCAAGTAGTAATGGAATGATCTGAATCTGATCCCAATAGCTGCACCTCCTGCCATTCATGTCTTGCATGGCAGGAGGCATGATTGTTGGGAACAGGGGGCAGATTCCAGCATGTCATTAAATGAAAATATCAGAAGATTTGGTAGAATGCCTAGGAGCTCTAACACTTACTGTGTTGCTCGGGACAAAAATAATGAATGGTGATTTCTTAAATATAAGTAGTCAAGGGCTGAACATGGGGTAACCTCAATACTGAACTCTTTCCAAAAACAAAAAAATGATCAGTGACATAAAAGAAATAAACATGGATTACACAAGTGCCAGTGATAACAAATCTCATTGCATTTACTTTGTGCAAACAGAAAATAGCACCAAACCAACAGTATGTACATTTGCAAGCTTACAGGGGCCAATTTCAAAATTTAAACCAACTGTCATCAGCTGCAAGGTATCAAAACAAATATAATGGTAGACGGGTAAAATACAATGGGCTGTGTTATGGAAGAAATCAATAAAGCCTTCTGTCATTGAATTCTATGGACAGTTTAAAGTCACTCAGCCTCACAAGCCAGACCTACATTACTAGGTTCTACCAGCTTTGGAGCATCTTCCCTTGTTACGGGTGAGATTTCCTATAACTTATCCACATAGTTAAAAGCCTAGTGTTGATAGAGTTTAAAGCAGCAGAAAGACTTCAGCAAATTTAAGCTATGATCTCTTCATTTTGCTACTAATCTATACTAGCAATCTATGGATGCTTACAGATGTGGGGAACCTCCTTCCCCCCCACCCCCCCAAAAAAACCCCAAACCCCAAAACAGTGCTTTATTTTCACCTCAGTACATCCCTACACCAAGTGCAGCACTTGCCCAGAAGAGGCATCACATTAGTTTGACCCAGCTTGCCCAACATCTGTATAGATCATGAGCTACATAAAAGCTTTCTGATGCTTTTATCTAATAGCTGATTGAATCAGTGACAAAAAGCACTGCTAAAGCACCTGATTTATACAGACACTGGGGAGCCAGGTCAAGCTGATGTACTTCTTCTTCCATTAGAGAGGTATTTTTCATTTTCCACGTCTGTCTGCCTGTATGCTTTGATACCAAACTATGTTGGTTTAAACTTTTTCTAGGAGGACTAGCAAAAGTAGCAACATACCAGGAATGGTAGTGCTGAGTGATGAATCTGTGATGGTCCACAAAATACCGGTGACACAAGGATTTTTGTGGATGATATCTTTTACTGAACCAACGTGCATAAACTTAGACACATACTGCATTCAAAACCTTGCCTAAGTCAATCCCAACCAAGCAGCTGATTCAATAAAAGATATCACCCACAAAAATCCTTGCCTCTAACATATCAGAGAATTTTTTCCTAATGTGCACTAGGTTTCAGTCAATGTTTTATTTCCTTTAAATGCCATTTGGGAACAGATAATACTTATCTAATTCATAGGATCATTAAGACTACTGTTAAATGTTTTACACTAATACAAAATAGATTGCTGCCATTTCCACCTCTCCAGAAGGCTGCCACGAGAGAACTAGGGACAATTTGAGACAGGGAGATCATACTCAAACCTAGTGGGGCTTAACAGGAACTGGTTCAGGATTAGGACTGGAATTCAATGCTTCCTAATTGCTTCCCCTTTACATCTGTTCCTCACATAGCCTATGATGTGATACCTTGTGTTACTAGAAAGATTTTTGGCACAATGTATCAGTGATCACAGTCTGTAATATAAAGCAAAGGTACTCAACCTCTGGACCACTGGCCAAATGCAGCCCAGGGAGACATGGCATCTGGCCCATGGGTGTACCCATGGGTTGGGAAATTTGGCAATGGAGAAGCAGTAGCCATTAATATCACCACCTTCTTCTCCTGCTGGTAAATTCCCACATCTTCTGTCCCCTGTACAACCAAGTCAGGGAAGGGTCAAGACCCCTCTCCCTGCATGGATGGGTTGGGGCCAGACCACACCTCTTTCCCCGTGTGCAGCTGAATCAGGGCTGAGCCATGTGCCCTTCTCCTCATGTGGCTGAACGGAGCTGAGCTGGGCTGCTCTCCATCCCGCTCAATACAGTTAGATGAGGCTCCACTGCACCCATCTCAGACACTGGATCAGAACTACTGGCCTAATCTGGCCCATAGACAGACTGGGCACTGCCCAGCTAGCTGGCCAGGGATAAAGATTGAGCACCACTGATTTAAAGGGTTGTTCTCAGATCAGAAACACTTTCCAAACATGATGAGGGTTGAACTTTAGACTTTCAAATATGTGAAATGGTATCCATCTGAAACTCTAGGAATAAGCATGTGCTGCAAATCTGATGGGAAAAGGGTGGTTATGGGAATTTATGGTTTCAGATGCCTATATTTTTTATATTCTGTTACATTTGAGTGGCAATGAAAATATGTAATGTTATGATTAAACAGGAAAATAATTTTCGAGCATTAGTAATTCTTCTTTAACCTTCTCAGGCAACCAAATGTTAATACGGCAATTTATCTGAGCATGAGTCATTCCACCAAAGTCAATAAAATATTTACATGCATTACTGTTTTCTGGATCAGTTCCTTTCTACCTTTCCACATGTCTGTAATAGTACCCCTCTCCATAATATCTGAACTTTCCCCAAGAAAGAAGGATCCAGTTTTGTCCCCAACTTCCAATGAGCAATGAACACGATAAACAGCCCCTTTTAGCTGTGCAACATTTAATAAATTTTATGCAAGAGACATGAGTGCTTTTATAAAGAGATACATCCTATATTGAAGAACTTGAGACTTCCTTCTTCCTCCCCAGGCCAACAATGGTACAACTCCCAGATACCAGAGAAAGTATACACGTAAATTACTCTCTTGGGCCTACCATCAAGCTAGCACATCAGAGTCAGCAGTCTTGGAGGAGACTGCTTGTCATTCCAGCCTGTGCATGTCCAGTGTTAATAAAGGAATAGTTAACCCACAATAATAGTAATACAAAAGTGATCCCTCCTGTGACCATCCCACATTTCCTGAGTGACTACCTAAGGGAGGTGAGTCTCCTTGGCATGTAGCCTGTTCAGGATAGATCTGGTTAAGGGACAGCTAGATACTTACATGTCTGGAGCTCTTCTGCTTCAGAAATAGAACAATAAAGTCAATAATTAGTTCACAGTGAAATTAAATCTAAGTTTCAAATATTTAGAGCTGAGCTGCCTCTCCTGAATTTTCTAGCTGTACCCACTAGGTTTTTATTTTTGATTTTAAAAATTTCCTTTTCATGTAAAATATATAAAACAATAACAACTCAAGAACAGGATTAGCGAAAAAGAAAAATGAATTAAGATGGTTAAAGTGAGATTTTTGGACACCCATAAGAATTTATATTGCAGAAGAGCATATCTGAATCAGTGGCAAACTTGATATGAACTAGGGTGAAGCTATGCAAAGTTTATGCATTAAAAAATTCTCATCCAGAGCTAAGATTAAAATGTAATTGAATCTGTCATTTCAAAGTATTAGTATCAGATTTCCAGATAATAAGGGTTGACATACTCCTATGCTAATAAAGGGAAAGTTAGCCAAGTAAACAAATGCTATGTTTCTACTGTAAGGAAATACTTGTCTCAATGAAGCAACATTTTCAGCACGAAAGTAATTTAATCCTCTAACCACATGAAAAATGATCTCTATGGGAATAGCACAGCTGCTAAAATCCAAGTCAGCTTTTACTAAATCATCTAGTCAGTTTATGTAAAACAGGACTCTTAAAATGACCATCAAGAGGAAATCATTTGCTTACAAAAATGGATATGGATACCTGCATTTCATTTACTGTTCTCTAAATTCATTTAAAAAAAAAAAATATATATATATATATATATAATCTGAAGTCTGGATAAAACTTCATGAGAATATAGGGTCATCTGTTCATAGAATAGATACATAGGCAATGGAAAAGCTATTTAAGAGGAAAATTAAACATGAAATATCAGAAACTGTACTTTAATACATATTTAAAAAGGAGAGACAGGAGACACGATACATACCAAACCTCTAAAAAAAATGTACTGGTGGAAAAGAAGAAAAGAATTACTACATCCTGATTGCTCAGCCATTCAAGAAAGTAGGGATCTGCTCCCAGCAAAAGCACTTTGTAAGCCTAACACCTGAGCTCCTAAAAAGATTATGCACATTCAAGTCCCCAAGAGCCTACTAATGTGTCAGCTGCCCTAAAAGAATGACAGGAATACTGTATCAACAAAAGGTAGTGCCTGTACAAGTACATTCATTGTCAAAAGATCCATAGCCCCTCAGAAGCTGATGATCTGTATTAGGAATACAAAGGATGAATTTAGTAAAGAGAGTGGGAAGACTTGACTGAATTAATAGCACTCCAATGTGCGCCAAATTATGAGTCAAACCATGGCCTTTTCATACTGAGATATCCCAGTCAAGATTACTTGAACTTAGTCTACGCAACCTTACAAAAGTTGCCAAGAGCTTTCAAGGCTACAATACAGGAAAACAATCCACAAATGAAGAGGCCTCACACAGACGCATACTAGTGGACACTAGTGTTCTGGCAATATTCAACTCAAAATCCTAGCAACTGCTATAATGCATTAGCTGATTCAGGATGGTCACCACCAGTATCAAAATGAAGGAGCTTCATTAATAAAAAGTATTATGAAGATGATATTTATTTTATCCCTGAATACAAGTGCTCACGGCAAGGCATCAAACATTAAAGCAACTTTACATATTTGCAAAGAGATACCCTAGTGCAGGACAGGCACAGGTAGACAGACACTTAGCGTTATTTCTCATGTAATTAAGGACACCCAAGCAAACTACAAACAAAGATTATTCTTTAAGTGTATGCTTAAAAAACATTTGGTAATGTCTCTGTGATAAACACGACAGCAACATATTGACTTTGGAGCCTTTTTGTTGAAATCTAAGGGGAAAACCTATTTATTATGTGTCCCTAAAACTGAACATAATCTTTATTTGTTTTTTATATTGCAGCATGAAGCTCTTAAGCGGAGACAATAGGAGATGGACTTGACACGTCTATCCACAAAGAAAACCATATAATAATTTAGGAAGTAGGGAGTCAGGCCAAAATGATTTAAATTATAGTGCCTATAAAACAGGACAAGATTTTGGAACTGTGACCATTGAGAAAGCAGACATAAATGAACAATTCAGACTTACTTTGGGAGAACAGGCTGTGCACTTGTCAAATGCCAGGCTCACAGGAAGGACGTTATCAAATCTTGATAAAAATCCACGAATCTGGAAAGAAAGAAGATGCAGGCTTATGCTCGCAATAATAATGATACATTTCCAAATTTAAGCTGAGTTGGAAACATTCAGCCAGAAGATGAACAAGATTCTTTATTACTGTTAAACAGTGGCCTCAGTAATCCTTCCTATGCAATCAGTACTGAGACAGTTTGTGTTTTGGTTAATTTTTCTGTAGACAGGTAATAACAGGACTTTTTAAAATACAGAATTATCTAACTAGGAATAGAGGCACAGCCCCACCTGGAGTCTGAATTTTTTGTCTGCAACCACTCAGTCTCAGAAACCAAAAAATGGAAAATTGTGTCATAATTATTTAAATAGATTTGTTTCTCCAAGTATTACAATGATTTGGAAATTTAAAAATTGACTATTATTGTGCTGTCTGGTTATAATGCATCCAATAGGTAAAGTTTAAAGAATCAGATATATTAGCATATATGTGTGAGAAATGTTGAGTATATTGGTTCTGAAAAAGCATATGACCTTGCAAGCACTTTATGGTGCAGCCCAATGCTAGCCAGAGCTCTTCACTACATTAGGACAAAGGTGCTTTTCCTTTCTCCCATTTTTCCTCTCTTTAATAAACTGAGCTTATTCTTATGCCATGTTGTACCTTGCTGATTGTTGGAATAATCAGCCTTTTTGACACTGTACAATACTAACTTTTCTTTTTTGCTCTAGACAAGGGGTCAGCAACGATTTTTGGCTGGAATGCCAAAAAACCCACAATGTCTATCTTGGAAGGTGCCGGAGTGCCAGCATGCCAGAAAAACAAAAAAAAGTGACACACACACACACACAGCAGGATGCACCGCATATTAGTATATATAATCATCATAAATGTTGCCTCTTTTGTTGTGTATTACCTTTTTGTTGAGCATGTTGCAATGAGAAAGAGAGAAAAAAAGAGACAAGAGAAAGAGAGAAAGAAAAAGGAGAGCAGAGAGAGAACCAGACACATACAAACACACACAGAGAACCACATGCACAAACACAGAGAACCAGAACACACCCAGAACTGATACCCATGCGCACATATATCCGGAACCAGACATGTGTGTGCACACAGAACCAGACAGAGGCAGACAAACACACAGAACCAGATGCATGGGTGCATGGAGCCAGGCTCCTGGGCCACTGGACAAAGTCCAACCCAACAATGCCCTGGTTCCGCCAGAGCCCCCGTGCTTCCCTGGGGAGCCAGCCCCTGGGCTGCAGTGCAGCTGGCCAAGGCCCCGGCCCAGAGCCTGCCCATCAGCCCAACCACCCATCCACCCCTCACAGCTAAGCTTGCAAATGGTGCAGTGCTCCTAGCAAGGAGTAGCGCCAGCCTCATTCTGGTGGGGGGCTGGGCCAGGGCTGGATGCAGAGCAGGTGGGAGTCAGGGGGGCTCAGCTGCAAGCCCTGCTGCAAGCAGCCTGGGCTCCGTGGTTGGCAGCAGTTACCTGAGTCTGTGCTGGCTGCAGCCAGGGGGCTGCAAACAGCTGTTCTGGGCTCCAGCATCAGCTCCATACCGGCAGGTGCATGCACACCTTGGAGCAGACAATGGGAATAGGGCTTGAGGTGGCACAGCCCTCCCACTGTCCACTCTGAGATGCACGTGCAATCGCTGCCAGCATGGAGCTGATGCCAGGGCTGTGGAGTCTGCTGCAGCTGCCCAAAGCCCAGGATGGCTACAAACAGCTGCGCTGGGCTCTGGAGCCCAGTCATTAGCTCTGTGCCTGCAGCAGGGGAGAGGCTGCGGTTGTGCTGCCTCAGGCTGCTCCCACACCATCCACTCCGAGGCACGCGTGCATCCGCTGGTAAGGAGCTAATGCTGGAGCCTAAAGCCAATGTTTGCAGCCTCCTGGCTGAGACCAGCCCAGGCTCTGGGTAGCTGCTGCCAACCACAGAGCCTGGTCTGCTTGCAGCAGTGCTTGCAGCCGCCGAGCCACCTGCTGGGAGCATCCTGGCCTTTGTGGCTGGCATATATCAGGTATTCCCTCACACACGCATACCTGCATGCATGCACATATGCTGTATAATTCCATATCATGAGGATATTTAAACTGCTGCATTATTCTAAAATATTCAGTTGCCCCACAACTGTACTTCCTGGCCACGTTTTCATTTTTTAGTATTCAAATCTCCAGAAATGGAAAGTCTCAACAAAAATCTTTCTGACTTCAGAGGAGCCAGGTTCTCATCCATTAGGTTTAACCAGGTAACCTTCAGCATTTGAATATTCACTAATGATGTAAATGGCAATTCCATCCCAGGTCAGCAGAGAGCCTGCAACAGCAGTTCAGAGACATTAAACTTCCTGTTTAACTCCAGCACCATTATCTCTGAAATCTGAATACAATTTAAATTCTATTAACCATTCAAGCAATCAGGGCTCATGGTAGAGGTGATATCTATCTTTTATTAGACCAACAAGATTTTTGCAAAAAAAAATTATTAGCTTGCAATTAAAGAATCTTTTTTTGCAAAAATCTTGTTGGTGTAATAAAATATGTCACCTCTACCATGAGCCCTGATTTCTTTTTCCTCTACACCAATACAGCTACAACCTGGATACCATTAACTATTCAAATGTCAAACATTTCGCCAACTACCAAGACATGTTTATCTGGCATGCTGTATTCTGGATGTTGTGCCAGGATGCACAGAGGCAACTAGGTACTATCAAAGATTACCGATATGGGGAAACAAGGAATTCAATCCTCCTCCTGCTTAAGTCAAATCTTCCCCTGCCCAAAATGTGAAGGTAAAACAATACTTCCCCTGCCATTGCCAAAAGTTTCAAATGCCACAGGAGGCCAAAGCACTAATAGCAGCTCCGGGATTCTACCAGGCTATCAAAGCCTCCAGTTTCCTCAGCACTTTCTCTCAGTTATCTATTGTCAATATTACCTACATTAAAAGTGAAAATTAAGTGCAGCATAAATTAAACAGCATTCACTATCAAAAGCGAAACAAGATGGGACTAGATTGCAAAGGAAAGTCCAGCACAACTTTGTGACCCCTGCCCATAATTTAAATCTATATGACACAGAACATGTTGTTACTTAAATAATTTGTAGGTAGCTGTGTTTCAACACAAAACAAGCCTGGAGAATCTGGATGCAGACAGTCCTTGAATTTTATAAAATCAAAGAAAATTAGGGTTGGAAGGGACCTCAGGAGGTCATCTAGTCCAACCCCCTTTTCAAAATAAGACCATCCCCAACTATATCCCAAACCTGCATCCTATTTGATCTCCCTTCAGGCTGAACTGCAGTATACCGCCTCCTTCCAAAGCTGCTTTCCAGTCCAGCCCTGCATGGAAGTACATGGAGCAGCTCAACCCTTGAAAGGATCCTGCAGCACCCTAGTTGAGAATCATTGGTCTAAGGTAACCGCAACATCCTACATTGACACTTACATTGTATTTATCCTCTGGCCAGGTTTCATTAGATCACACTCTTCTCTCACAACTACTTTAATGATAGATTTTGATGACTGGGCAGGGATTATGTCAGGTGTCCTTTGCCAAAATTATCAAACCTAGTGAAAAGATTTTAAAGAGCTTTCTTCCCTTCCAATGTTACAATAAATCAAATGAATGCAACAAACAACACTCTGAGTTAAAGTTATTGCTTTAAAAGATTTGACAAACCCACAAAACTAATTTCTTCCTGGTCCCTCCCACTTGCTTCACTCTCCCAAGTCTCTCAAATACTGCTCATTTTGCATCATTTTCCTTTCATCCTCAGGCTTTCTGCCATACTATTCCTTTTCCTGGAACTGCTTCTCATCCTTGGACTAGTGCCAAACCATTTTTCAAACTCATCCTTCCACAAAGCTAAGTTAACTGAGAAAGAAAAGCATCATGAACAGATTCAAAAACTGTATTTGAAATTAACAACAGTTTGGTTGCGCAAGATGACAGGACCAGCCTCTGGGTTTATAGGACATTTTTGTATGAATCGATATATCTTCTTACTCTGACTCTAGGACTGTTTTCTTTTCTGTATTTTGAATGAATGAAAACAAAACAAAACAATCAAGCTTGAAGCTGTGTTCATTCTTAATTCACCCTCATCCGATACTTTCCTAACACTAGGTATTCATATTCTGTGATCAAATTCTTCTTTCAGATGAACTTAGCTTCAATAGATTTCTAATGGAGACAGATTGAGGCCCTTTCACTAGTTACCACCATAAGGAGAAAATTTCATGCGTTTCCAAACTGCGTGACTTATTATTGTAATAAACTGCTTGGTGACCCCGACATATATTGGTAGTTACTTGCCCAAGTGCCTTATTAAGAGCCGTTACTTGTTTTGTGTTAAAAGTTTTAAAAAAAATCACATATTTCTTTTCTCACTTTGGTTAGCCTCGATTTATGTAAGTTGTCAGGCTTCCCACCTGGATAAAATGAAACTTAGGCCCCTGTCAGACATGCAGGTAAAGGTATAATAGTATCTGATATGTGATCCACACAGTCACATTTCCTGTCATGCCACTCATGCACAGTAGGTATGATTGTGGGATCAAACATCAGATCCCATAATGCCTTACTGCTGGTGTAGGGGGAGTGAGCCAACAGGGCTTCCAGTCACATGGGTGCACCTGGCCACATGTTCAATTAACAGTGTCAAGAACCACTTTGTGTGTGTGTGTGTGTCTGTGTGTGTGTGCACACACGCGCACACACGCGTGTGCATTATTTACATAACTTTGTGGCTTATTCCTTGTTTTACGATGCCGTTATTTACTTAAATTGTATCCCAGCTACATGTTAAAGATGTGATTGACTGACTAATCAAGTCTTAAGTGTAACACGTGGCAGGGGCCTTAGCAATACTGATAAATCAAGCCATTAGCATCTCATACTGGTCTGTGAAAAACTCTAGACTATATCCCAGTGTACAGTTTTATACACAACAGCACCTTACTCTGTAAGTAGTTCTACCGCCATGAGACTTCAAGGATTGTTCATGTAGTAATTTACTATGGCTCTCAGCAAGCAGCAATAAGATAAGGGCCAAAAGCATCCAAATGTAGTGGACCCTTTGTGGGGAGTTGGGGGGGGGGAGGGGGAAGGAGAAAGAGGAGGAGAGAGAGCTGTCCTTAAAACAGTACAGGAAAAAGCATATCTGGGAAGAAAGGAAAGAGACAGCAATACCTGAAAAACACCAGGACAATTTTGCTAACAGGAAAAAGGAGGTTAGTAAACTAAAGCAGTTCCTTCGCTTTATATTAAAAGGGATATGATACAGGCAAAGGGCACAAGGATTGGATTACATCTCCCTAACCAACAGGAAACCATTTGTCCAGACTTCTGGAGCAAGGGAGAGGGAAAATGCTGAGCTTGCATGAATACATTGCAACACAGCTACCTATTGTTGTGCAAATGACTTCTGTAACTAACACAGTATTTCTGACCACTTTGTAAAAAACAATTTTATAAGACACAGAGAATTGTTTGACTGATCTTAAGAATTCCCATTCTGGAAGGGACATAAAAAGAATTCTTAAACCTTGCAAAAATGCCAGCAAGTAGGTATACAAACAGTACTACTACTTTTTTACTAACAATACTGAGTATTAATTGGGGCAAAACAAAGTAATTCTTAGAAGCAAAGGAGATCTATAAATATGGATGCCAAAGAACAGGAAATTATGGTCATACTAGTGCCGATTTGTCATTTTTAAAAAAAAGAGACTGTGAACATACACATCTCTTTTACCAAGGGCAACAACACAGCATTAATTTTTTGACACACAAAACCATGACTAAGGTTAAACAAAAAAAACCCCCCAAACCAAAGCCCATATGCACAATGAAATTAGAGCAAAACCATCAACATCTGATTTAATTACTATTTTTGAAGATACAAATGTAAAATGTTTAAAAATAAACCTGTACATTTTTACAATACATGGATCTACAGGGTTTCAACAATATTATTTTTTTCACATTACCATCCCATTTCTTGTAGGAGGATATATATCCTCAAGACTACAAGAGAACTCTTTCTGAATAAAGGCAGAATAGTTTTATGTTAAAAGGCAAATGCTTTTCAATGGCATGTTATCATGGAAGTGAGCGTCTTACTCATAAAATGGACAAAAGTGTTACTTTGGTTGTCATTTCACCTTTTCATCACCTCAAAAGGAAAAAAATGCCTGTGGATAGCTCCAGAAATCACTGTTTATTTGCACTTGGTCCGGGTGATAAGCATACTATGCTATCGGGCAAATATAAAAATATCACTGAGAAAAGTGAATTGTTGCAATTTACACCCCAAGACTTGCATCATGCAGACAAACTCAAAAGTGAAGGTATTTATGGTACATAAGATGTATCAACATTAAAATATTTGTTTTTATATTGACCATCCCCTGGGTGTAACTAAAATTTTAATAATTTTACCCTCTATTTCTGGAGCAAAGAAATAACAACACTCAAATAAATATGGCAATACTGACTAGTTTTTAGGTGCCAGGGAAAGATGGGCTTCAGCTTGGAAATGCTGTGACTCGTCTCCACAAATACAAAGTGAAAAGGGTTTTATTGTCTTGCAAGACTGCACAATATGTTCCACACCCCAAAATTCAGTCAATGAAAATTCAAAGTTTTCTCTATATCCAATATAACTGAAGACAACTGACACATTCACAGTCATTGGAGTTTGAGTTAAGTATGAAGCAGAAGAGGGTTATATACAACATCACAAATGCTCAAATAAACTAAAGAATTATGATGTTAAGTGCAATACATTATGTCCCTTATTCTGGGCTGCACCAATTTATCATAGAATCATAGAAAATTTGGTTTGAAAGGGACCTCAGGAGGTCATCTACTTCAACTACCTGCTCAAAGTAGAACCACCCCCAACCAGATCGCGTCAGCTAAGTTTTTGTCTAGTCAGGTCTTAAAAACCTCCAATGATGGAGATTTCACAACCTCTCTGGGTAAGCTGTTCCAGTCCTTTACTGACTTCCTAGTGAGAAAATTCTTCCTAATATCTAACCTAAACTTCCCTTGCTGCAACTTGAGACTGTTGCTCCTTGTTCTATCATCTGCCACACCACTGGAAACAGTTTAGCTCCATCGTCTTTTGAACCACCCCTCAGGTAGTTGAAGGCTGCTATTAAATCCCCACTCAGTCTTCTCTTCTCTAGACTAAATAAGACCAGTTTTCAGTCTTTCCTCATAAGTCACAGGCCCCATAATGGTGCCTTGGAGCTGTTGCTGCAAGAGTGGTTTCAACAGGAACTCTGGATTCTTGTCCCATTACCTGTACCAGCTCCTATAAACTTTATGTCCCTCTACGAGTTATACCTTTTGATATCATCAACTCAAGGTGCTTCTCTGCAGTGCTTCCATTCTCCTCCTTTCACATGCCGCAGCCCCCTCACCATTTTTCCCTCATCATTTTTGTTGCTCTCCACTGGACTCTCTCCACTAGCAACTCTCGAACCAATGCAGCCCAGGATGCTGTTAACCTTCTTGGCAACAAGGGCACACTGTTGGTTCATATTTAGCTTATTATCCACTGTAACCCCAGGTCCTTTTTTCCACAGCTGCTGCTTACCCAATGGTCCCCAGCTTGTACCCTTGCATGTGATTGCTCTATCCTAAGTGCAGGACTTTGCACCTGTCATTACTGAACTTCACGAGGGTTTTTTTGGTCAATCCTCCAATTTGTCTATGTCTCTCTGAATCCTAAACCTACACTTCAGCCTTTCCAGTACTTCCCCAGCTTGATATCATCTGCAAACTTACAGAGGGTGCACCATCTCATCTTCCAGGTCGCTGATGAACATATTGAACAAAACTGGCCCTAGGACTGGTCCCTGGGGCACTTCACTGGATACCAGCTGCCAACTAGACATCGAAACATCATTTACAACCACATGAGCCCCATGATCCAGTCAGTTTTCTATCCACCTTCTATCAATGTATGCAACCCATATGTCCTTAGTTTGTTTGCAAGAATTTTGTGGGAGACGATATCAAAAGTCTTGCTAAAGTCAAGGTATATGATTTAGTGTCTTGAACACCGTGGGGGCTGAGGACAGTAGAGTAATTTCTGGGTTGCTTCATCTTATGGTGGGTATCCTTAGCTATTTCTCTGCCTACTGGAGGCAGTCCTAGCGGTTAGGGATTACTAGAATGCATCTTACTCAGGGGATGTGATAGAAGTATCTGTATGCACCTGAATATAAGATGACCCTGAATATAGCTGTAATTATACTTGACTACAAGACAACCCCCCAATATTTATATTCTATATATGGAAAATATATATACATTTGTTACTTATTTCCAGGTATTGAATGTAATTATTGGAGGTCTGCCTTTAATTCATCACCCTCCCACTCCTATAGCAGGGGAAAATACATCTGGGAGGCCAGGTAGCCCCATTGTCCTCTCTTCCCCCCTGCCCATACTTTTCTCTGCAGTCCCTTCTGGCACTGCCCCCTCCCCAACATAGACTAGTTCATCAAGAATTGTACCTTTTTTGGAAACTGCTGCAAGTATAAGAGCAGAGACTCCATGAACATAATTTTTAAGCAGCACTTCTGTACTTACTTATATATAGTAAAGCCTTTTTTTTTTGCAAAAGTAGATATTATACATATATAAACCTATATATACACACTTGTACTTTAACCTTCCTGTCACTTGACTGACACAGTTCACTTAACATAACACACTAAAGTTAACTGTCATCATCCCTGTTAACACTACAGTTAACTATCATTTCTGTTACAATAACAGCACCTGCATACCTGTGTGCCTGCTGCCATTTCCTCTACCTGTTACAAGAAACGTAAACCACCTCCATGCCCTTCTCTTCCCCTTTCCTTTCCTCTCTCTCCACCCCTATGATTTTTCTGTTTCTTTACCCAGTCCTTTCACGGCTCTGCCATCTCTAGTCTAAGTCATCTTTGTCATTCTCTTCCTCCTCATTGTTATCATCCTCTCAGCTGGTCTCATTCTTAAGCAGCATGTGCCAATCCTTCATCTTCTGCAGGTCTTCTGTCATCTCTTCCCCATCCTCTTCTCCCATCTTCTTATAGCTCACTTACTCCCATTCTGATGCAGTTCTTGACTGGGAGGTTCATGTGCCTGCACATGAACAGGCTTCTCATCTTCTACAGGGTGTTCCTGAAGCAGGATATGAATTTGCTGAAGCTGGCTGTTGGGGTCCAATAACCAAACAGTGCTGCCTCTGTGGTCAGGGTCTTGACCCCTGCCACCGCCTGGAGGAGTTGGCCTACTCTCCCCCATGCCTCTGTAGCATATCGGCAGCTCCAGAGGAGGTGATCAATTGCTTCTCCTTCCACCAGCAGGTTTGCCTTTGGAAACTCTGCATCAGCTTTTGAATTACATTACAATTCTTGAGTGGGGGTCTGCAGAAGTGACAGCCAGAAGCTGAAAGGAGCTGCCGCTGCTGCCTGAGGTGTGGGATGGGCTGGGCAGGGGGGGATGACGTTTATCTCTTATGGGGGTGCTCTTGTCTCTTATCTCGTCTCAGCACCCCCGAGCTCCCCTATAATTCGAACCCTGTTCAGTGCCCACATGGAGAGTGCCTGGTGGGCCTGCCAGTTCAAGTTTATATGCGTTTCCTTCTTCCTTTTTTCTGGAAGATTCACTCCCATATGACCTTGTAACTGTTGCCAAGGAATATATCCACAGGTGTCAATCTGTCGCTTGCTCTTAGTATTTCCTGCATCTTCCAGTGGTGAGTCAGGGCTCTTGGGGTTTCATTCTGTACCTTATATCTGTTCAAGAACTGCTCAAGGACCTTGTAGAACCATGGCAGCTAGCACACCCACCAGCTTCACAGCAGGTGCCCTGCAAAGTATTTCATGAAGCAAGCTGTTCTGGTTTCTGCCCTGACTGCTAGTTTGTAGCCTCCATATGTAAAACAGATCTTCCTTGTTTATCTGGAGTAGCTCTTGCAGAACTTTGTTGTTAAAATCTCCTCCACTCATGCCATTAGGGAGAAGACCGGACTGCGATTCATATAATTCACCTTGAAACCCATGGGGAAACCCTTTCCATTCGATCCTGCTACTCCTTTTCTGGCTGCTCCTCTTCTGGAAGTTGCTGCCTTCCTCGGCTTGGCTGCCTGGACACCTGAAATCCAAAAATAAGTCCGCTCTTCCCCTACTCCAACATGTAGGTGCAGACCACAACGGTCCTCCACTCTGATGGGAACAGGAACTACACTTGATCTGAACCAAAAGGCAAAGCAGCGATACAAAAAAGAAAAAAAAAAAAAAAGGGTTCTCAACTATGCATGAAATTAGACCCAAGCCAAAAGACTCATGAATTATCATACAGCTGGACCCCAGCAGACACAACAGCATTTCAAGCCATGGTGATCCCAGAGCTCAGCACTATTTAATACATATGTGTACTCCAGATATTGCCCATGGAGGAGCCATGTGCTAATTAGACACCTACACATGACTAGAACCAGGTGCACTTGTCAGTTCTGGGATCCTCCAAAACTGATATTTGAATGAGTCACAGGGCAACCTGGTCCGACTCCACCTCCTGGAGGGCAGAGCCACACTAATCATGAGAGACAGGCGGAGAAAGGGGGTGACAGAGGGCTTCTGGATGAACTCTTTGGGGCCCCTTTTCGTGATGTTTTCTAAAACTTTAAGGCTGATAAGGAAACAGGAATGACTGGAAGTGGGAAAGAAAGGTGAAGTTCAGCTGTGGGAGTAAAGAGGAAGTTGAAATGTATTTAATGCAGTGGCTCACCATGACTTGAAAAAGAGCTGACACTTGGGGGAGGGGGGCACATATCTTATACATACAGGCTCTATTCACCTATCCTTATGGTAGGTTCCCATAAGGTTACCTGGCAGAAGGGACACCATTATCTAGCACAGGAATGGCAATTATTTTAGGTAGAGGGCTGCTTACCGAGTTTTTGCAAGCTGCTGAGGGCCCCACCCCTTGACAGCTGCCCTGCCCCTTGATCACTATCTTGTAACCGGAAGTCCCGTTCCCTAACCCCTGACCTTTGCTACCTGAAGTCCCCTCCCACCCCAGGAAGTACTCCTTTCAGGAAGGGTTTGACATCTCAGAATACCAAATTATATTCTAAAAAGCAAACAACTACAGCATTCGTTAATTTGACTTAAAAATATATTTTTCTCCTGATTCACATGCATTTGTGTTGAGTACACAGAGGTGATTGCACAATAGCTTAAAATGAAGTTTTACTCTTGTATATCGTGAGGGGTGTGCATAAGTTAGGTGGGGGGCTGTGGTTGTGTGGGTGGGTATGGAGCTGGTGGGGGGCTGTGTATGGGGGAGGGTGGTTGGGGTATGTGAGTCTGCATGTATGACAGTGTGAGGGGAATGTGGGTGCATGTGTATGGTGAAGTGTGTGTATGCAACTCACCCCATGAAAAAACACACATGCACACACACACTCTGCCCCTGCCTGCACACACACAACCCCCCTCCCTACACACACACTGCCCCAGCCTGTGTGCGTGCACACTCTGCCCCTGCCTATGTGTGCGTGTGCACACATACACATGTACACCCTGGTCCAGCGATTCAACCAGAATCCACATGGTGCTGGAGCAGGGCAGGAGTAGGAAGACAGTGAAATGGCTAGAGGTGGGGTGGGGTAGGGCTGGGCTGCTCTGCTCTGCTGAGGGCTCCCCTTGGGTCCTACTGCCTCTGGCTCATGTAATTTTTGACAGGCAGCCAGGAGCAAATAAATATTAATTTACTAATTTTTTTAGGGGCCCCATGGGCCCAATAGAATGGCCTGGTGGGCTAGATCCAGCCCACGGGCCATATTTTTCCCACCCCTGATCTAGCAGGTGGTTTTCCTAGGGGCAGGGGATAACCATTGTTCTCGCATGGGTTAGTACCCAGACAGAGGTAATGTATAGTTACCCTCCCACTTTCATTTCCAGTGGGAAGATGTTGGCTTTGTGCCCTGTGCCTGCCTAGTCTTGTATAGGCATTCCCTTGCTACCCTGGAGTATGCACCTGGGGCTGGCCACAGAGTTGGTTCCTGCAGTCTTGGCAAGGGCTCACATTCTCCTCAAGGGAAGCGCCAAAACTCACCTGCCACGACACTGGTCTTCCCTTCAGTGGCGGGGATCCCTCTTGTAGCCCCTCGCAGGTCAGTCACACTTCCTAGCTGGTAATCTTTGGGCTCTGCCTTCCCTACACCACAGCCATGCACCAGCCCTTAAGACAGCTGCTCTATGATTGACTGGCTCGCCCTCTGAGGTTGACTCCTGGGCCCTCCCTGTCTGCCAGGTTCCTAATGATCTTATCCTGTCCTTGGTCTCTTCAGGACGTTCCACAGTCCCTGTAGCTATGCTGAATCTCCCTGGCTGCACTGCTGCACACAGCATCATCCTGGCTGTTCCTCTCCTCTGCGCGTCACCCCTGGCGCTAATACCTTTCTTAGGGGCCCTTAGGGTGATCCATAAAAGAACAAGTTAAATAGAAACCAAAAGGGGGGAGTGGGGTCTTAGCCCTTTCCCACTCATGACTTCAATGTCTGCAGCTTCGTGGTCCCTCGACGCCATCCTCTTTCCCTTTAACTGTTTGTGGGCCCTTCCAATGGGTCTGCCCTGGGATCTCTCAGTGGCTGCTGGTGCCATCCTTGCCTGGCACAGGAGGCACTCTCACCATCTGCTCTCCACAGTGCCTCCTCACCTGTTTCTTCACTGCCAGTTTTTAACTTTGCTGGGCAGCATTCTCCAGTGATGTCATCCCCCTGCGCCACTTTCAGTCAGATATAAAAGCAGCTGATGAACCTCATGGGTCCTCCATCCCAGCACGGCTTGTCCATTCCTTCTCTCCCTAAAAAAGGTAAGTTTGCCTTGTCTTCAGGTCTTCTCTTGCAGGGACGTGCTATCTCTTCCCCAGGTCCTGCTGTGGGAGGGGTCTCCTGTCCCCTCATTTTTGTTCCCCTGGGACATGCCCACTATGGAACTGGGAGATTCCTCCCTTGCTTGCTCCTGCAGCCATATGGCTGAGGGCAAGCGAAAATTGGGGGCATCTGAACCGCAAGCCTCCAGACTTGAACCTGCCCGTAGGATGTCTACTAAAGGATTTGGAAGTATCTGAAGCCCCAGGCTGAAAAGTTTGGGGTGGAGGATACTTGTTGGTAGTAGGGCCATTCATGGTTCTTGAATGATTGAAAGGACGATTTGGAACTGATCTGGCTGATTTGGCTCATTTGACCTGGGACATGAAAAACTGTCCTTAAAAATAATCAACCCCCCAAAAACCTGTCCAGTAATAAATACCATGACATGGGTAATGCAATTAAAATGGCACTGTGAAGTGGAGGGTGCACCCTTGTCTGCATGCGGACAGGACTCCCTGTGAGAGCCTCATAGTTACTTTCTCACTGACCAGCTTCCAGTGGGAGGATCTTGGTTCCACACCAATTTTATGGAAATGGGAGATTCTTCCCTATCTTGCTGCAGTGGCCATATGGCTGAGGGCAAGTGAAACTTGGGGACAACTGAACCCCAAGCCTCCGACCTTGAGCCTGCCCATAGGATGCCTGCCAAAGGATTGGGAAGGATCTCAAGCCGCAGGCTAAAAAGTCTGGGGTGAAGCATATTTGCCAGTAGTAGGGCCACATATGGTTCTTGAATGACTCAAAGAATCTGGAACTGATCTGGCTAATTTGACCTTGGGCAGGAAACGTTTTCCTTAAAAAGTATGTTTGCCTAACATGGGCCATATACTTTATAGTCATGCTCAGTTTAATCAACTTCATAGCTTGTCTCATTACTTAGCACATGATGCTTTCAGCAGCTATTTAATAATCAACAACGTATTTCATGATATTTCTTTGTGAATATAAGCTGAGAAGATTTTTCCCCATGCTGATTGGGGGCGGGGGTGAGGGGAGAGGGGAATCTTGCCTTGTATTTGAGCAAGTACAGTAAACAGGATTTCTCTACAAAGATTCCTCATGTGGATGGATCCAAGCAAAGACTAAATCAGCTGTGAGGGGGGTCTACTAGGTTCAAGCCCTATGCCTCCATATTCAATTAGGACACTTCCTTCCAATATCATGGTTTTATATCACATTTTTATTGAAACCTAAAAACTTGCAATATTTATTTTGGAGACGTCTCAGGAACTACCAATATTAACAAATGTTTTTATTCCCAGATCACTTACCTGATGAGGCACGAGCCCAAGAGAGGTAGGTGGTTCATTCATTCTGTCATCACTGCTGCTAGCAACAGCATAACCACTGCCAAAAAAAACAGAGAGGGTGGGAGCAGGGAATCAAGGTAAAGAAAGACTAGCATTAGTCAAAAAAAATTCTATTGAAGTGTTTTTGCTGGAAAGCAACAATTTTTCACAACACTGTGTTTTTGTCAAAACAGAACATTTTAATGTCAAACCATAAACCTTGATAATCTTCCCCTCCCACCCCTTCCTCCATTTTTGGTCAAAAAGTAATTTTTCAATTAGCAGTAACTAAGAAATTTTCTTCCATAAGCAGCTTCCTTCATCTTGCAAGGTGATCTATTTGGAAATCCCTTTCACAGTTATTAAGAAGCAAGCACAGGTCTGTGTGAATTCCAGAATCAGGGCTTCAGATTTTTCACTTACTCATACCTAAATCATAACTCCATTTTCTTTTTTTTTTTCTTTTAAAATATTTTAAGGTCACAAGGGACTATTATGTTCAGCTAGTCTGATTACTTGCATAACAGAGGCCATGGAATTTCATTAAGTTCAATACAGATAGCACTTATACAAACATTTTATTAAAGCTAAAATACTGTCACAATTTTTGGGCTAGGTTCCCTGATGAAACAGAAATTTTATAGTAGGTCTTCATTTCAGTGAGGTATTTTTCTGGATGCAGGACTCCAACTTAACAACAAAAGTTTTCCTGTTGAAATGCTGCATTTTCAGTACTTCTTCAGCTTAAAGGTACACTGATACATCAGGCCATATCATATCAGCACTAATAAAAGGAAAATTAACATTATCAGTAAATGGGTTTTTTTGACTTATGGGGCCGATAACATCACTGATAAATAACACATTGCGTGTGCACAGCTACAGCATGCATGCAGCCATGAGTGCAGCCTGGTAGCATGGAGAGCAGTGTCCAGCTGGTAAGTCTGTGGGGGGAAGGGACATGGGGAAGGGAAGGGATGTGAAGGGAGCAAAACAAGGCCCCTGCAGTCAGGGAGGGAGTGGGGCAAGGGCAGGGGCAGGGGCTGCACAACCAGGCCAGGCAGAGTGCAGGATGAGCTGGGCTTGTCCAGGTGGCAGGGTGTGGGAAGCAGTTCCCGCTGCTGCGCACACCCCTAGGGGAGGCATGGGGGGTACGTGTCCCCCAGATCTGTGCATGGGGCAAGGGAGACTGCACAGTCTGGGAGAGAGCACAGGGGAGACTTCACAGTGGCAGAGGAGTTGCTGTGGCTGTGACTGCAGATCCTGAGGAAAGGAAGGAAGGAGAACAGCAGATTAAGGACCCTAGACTTTAAAAAAGCAGACTTCAATTCACTCAGGGAACTGACAGACTGGCCCTTGGAGACCAGTCTGAGAGGGAAGAGAGCCCAGAAGATCTGGTTGTATTTTAAAGAAATCTTACTGAGGGTGCAGGAATGAACCATTCTGATGTGCAGGAAGACTAGCAAGTAGGGTAGAAGACTACTTGGCTTACCAGGAAACTCTTCAGTGAGCCAAAACACAGAAAGGAAGCTTAGAAGAGGTGGAAACTTGGACAAACAACTAGGGAGGAGTATAGGAGTACTGGTCGGGCATGCAAGGATGAAATCAGGAAGGACAAAGCACAACTGGAGTTGCAGCTAGCAAGGGTAACAAGAGGGGTTTCTACAAGTAAGCCAGCAATGAAGATCAGGGAAAGTGTGGGTCCTTTACTGAATGGGGGAGGCAACAATGGCAAAATAACAGGTTAGGGACTATTTAGAAAAGCTGGATGCAAAGCCCCCAAGGGTCCTGAGGGAGTTGGCTGATGTGATTTCAGAGCTGTTTGCCATTATCTTTGAAAACTCACGGTGATCAGGAGAAGTCCCAAATGATTGGAAAAGGGCAACTACAGCGACCATCTTTAAGAAGGGGAAGAAGCAGGATCTGGGGAACTACAGACCGGTTGTCCTCACTTCAATTTCCAGAAAAATCATAGAGCAGGTGCTCAAGGAATCCATTTCTAAACACTTGGAGAAGAAGGTGATTACTAAAAGTCAGCATGGATTCACCAAGGGCATGTCATGCCTGACCAACCTGATTGCCTTCTTTGACATAATGACTGGCTCTGCAGATGCAGGGAGAGCAGTGGATGTGATGTACCGTGATTTTAGCAAGGCTTTTGATACAGTCTCCCACAACATTTTTGCAAGCATGCTAACGAAATACAGGCTGGATGAATGGACTGTAAGAAGAACAGAAAACTGGCTGGATCGCCAGGCTCAAAGGGTAGTAAGTCAATGGCTCAATGTCTCATTGGAAGTTGGTAACAAGTAGAATGCCCCAGGGATCAATCCTGGGTCCAGTTTTGTTCAATATCTTCATCAACAACCTGGAAAATGGCATAGAGTGCACCCTCAACAAATCTGCAGATGACACCAAGCTCGTGGGAGTAGTAGAAAGGCTAAAGAGTAGTATTAGGATTCAGAGAGACCTAGACAAATTGGAGCACTGGACCAAAAATCTCATGATGTTCAACAACAAGTGCAAAGTCCTTAACTTAGTACAGAATAATCACATGCACAGGTGCAGACTGGGGACCGACTGGCTAAGCAGCCAACAGTGTGCCCTTGTTGCCAAGAATGCTAATAGCATATAGAGGCGGATGTAGACGAAACAGGAGCCGTAAATTGAAGCAGTGGGTTTTAAACAACACCGCTTCAATTTAGGGCTGATTAAACCCCTATGTCATGCACACACCCTGCTGACTTACCTGCCCCTTTGGCAGTGAGGGGAGTGCGAGCTGCTGGTGGGTGGAGCAGCCCCTGGGCTTGGGGGCAGGGGGAAGGGAGGGAGGGAGAGCTGCTGCTTCCCTCTACAGCAGCTGCAGGCCCCACCCCCTGACTTGGGTGATCGGGGGGGTACCACAGCCACAGAGGGAAGTACTTTCCTGGGCTGCTGTCTGGCTGCCTCCAGGGCTTCCTGTAGAACTGTGGAACTGCACGGAGCCTGGTGCTTCGCTCTGTGGTTGCAGGGGCAGCAAACTTAAATTTAAAGAGACAGCCCTGTGATAATTACATTATTTACATGGAAAGTTAAAACAAATTTATTTTCCACACCTGGAATCTAATTATTTGGGGGAGACGGGGACAGTGTCTTAAATTGAAAGTCATCTTTAATTCAGGCAGCGTTAACATTTTATCTTGCATACATTACAGATATTTAAAGTGGAAGAATGGACTTTAAGTCCACAGGATCCGGGGAGAAAAGGTTTTCTCCCAGAAGGAATGCAACATCTGTTTACAGCTGCACATGTTTTCTGAAGTGAGAACTTAGACTTAAACCAGTCTCATGATGCGCAATACAGAAGCAATGAGTTTTTCCAAAAATACCTTTTGTCTTATAAACATCAATCCTCCCCTTCAAATGACTCACCCTTCTGGATGTTGTAAAACAGAAACCATTAACTCTACTGCAAGAGCTCCAGCTATCATGGCTAACCCTGGTCGGCTGACCGTGCACTGCTGATCCAGTGTCCGATCCCTGGTGGACTACAGAGAAAGAAAATTCGGAAAAAGATGATACTTGAAAATACTTGGCTGTCCGTTACATAGTTAAATATCTGTCATTAAATCAATACAAGTGAGTTCTCTCTCGGTATCAAAATGAAGAATTTGTTGTTTTCAAATGTCATGAGTCACTGCAAATGAGGCTGCACAGAAAACACATAAAAGAGATGCATAATAGCTATTTGCAGAAAACTCCACTCACATCTCCTGGTGCCACAACATCATTGCAGAAATAACAGCCAAGCTTATAGCCAGGGATATTTGAAAAGAGTGATGATCCCAGGAGATCAGCAGAGCTTGTGATGCTACTGGAACATGAATCACCAGGCTCCTGCTGTTTTGGTTTCTTTAGTCCATGTCTCATCACAACAAATGTGTCAAATCCCAGTGCAGCATTGATGACCAACTATACAGGAAGAAAACACGTAGTCAAAGGAAGCATAAAGAAAAACAGTCTACACATGTTGATTGTTATAAACAGTAATTTCTCTTCCTTGCAATAAAAATGTCAAGCTAAAGTTAATTGTTAAATTTACAGCTTGACATTATTTAATTACTACATTTATTTTAAAAGATACTACTTTATTTTAAAAGAAATACACTCAACATATTCATGAGCAATATACAAGCAATATCTCCCATTATCAATAGGTGCCAATGTGAGACTTCCTGGACAGTGTGATTTCAGACTTCAAGCACTATGAAAATACTGTGCTCACACACACAATGGACTGTTTTCTGCAGGAGAACACATCAAACAAGCTTTCCTATGGGTGATATTATGTTTACTCATGCTTTAAAGATAAAAGAGGAAGAAATATAATAAACACCTTTTTTCCCCAAATGAGTCACTCAGACAAAAATTTACATCCAGTCTGGAAAAGGTTTTTTTTAATGAAAGTTATTCTAAAATTTACTTGAAATAAGAGTGACATCGGGGTTCACTATTTGCATAAAAATGCTAACATACATGTTTTAAAAAATGTTTGTAGAGAAGCAAGCATGCATGTCACCTCATTTGTAGTTTAACACCCCCGGGTATATCAATAGCAATATACTTCTGCATGCCTTTTAATTTTATTGTTCAGTTTAGGATTAATTTAGCAGGATTTCTTTCTGGCTGCCCATTACATATCTGGCTTGTTGAATAAATCAAGCAGGATACAACAGTAATACAATTTTCTTTTAAGGGGGTGTATTATTAACACTGAATTGAACAGTTAATAGAGAGGATGTTTCTGCAGGAGACTCAGGATTGTGTAGTTAAAGAGACTGTCGCCTTTAGAACCCATGCTTAATTTACTGAGGATGTTGGAGGTTATATTATGAAAGAGCCAGGACCTTCAGGAAGATACAGGACAACTCAATCCTGTCCTGGAGAATTGGATTATATTCCTGTGCGGATTAAAGAGCTCCTATGTCATGTGAGCCAAGTAGCAAACCTAACTTTCCGCAGGCTGTCATTTACGAGTATGAGGAACATGAACTGAGCATCCAACTTGAGGCCTAGGGATATGAACTATAGAACTACTGAGCTCTCACAGATGCAGCTGAAATCAATGGGAGTCATGCTCTGAACACATGAAGTGCTATATTGTGTTAAAAATTCTTTAAAAAAATAAAAGCAGAACTTTAGTATCTCAAATTGGACACTTAAAATTAATGGATACTTTAGACCTTCCTATGGCTGTGGATGCATGTTGTAGTGCTACAAATGAAAATATGCACACAACCTATGGTATAATCTTTTTACATAGCAGTTTCCATCTATAAAATAGAGGTTACAATGCCCTGATATGATAGGGGTTTTATGACAATAAATGTATTAGTATTTTCTATGATAGTAGAATCATAGAAAATTAGGGTTGGAAGGGACCTCAGGAGGTCATCTAGTCCAACCTCCTGCTCAAAGCAGGACCACCCCAAACTAGATCAGCTCAGCCAAAGCTGTCTAGCTGGATCTTAAAATCCTTCAAGGATGGAGATTACACCCTCTCTGGGTATCCTGTTTCAGTGCTTTAATACCTTCCTAGTGAGAAAATTCTTCCTAACATCTAATCTGAGCTTTCCTTGCTGCAACTTAAGACTGTTGCTCCTTGTCTTGTCATATGCTACCACTGAGAACAGTCTAGCTCCATCCTCTTTTGAACTCCGCTTCACATAGTTGAAGGCTGCTATTAAATCCTCCCTGAGTCTTCCCTTCTCCAGACTAAATAAAACCAGTTCCCTCAGCCTCTCCTCAGAAGTCACATGCCCCAGTTCCATAACCATTTCCATTGCCCTCCACTGAACTCTCTCTAATTTGTCCACATCCTTTCTGTAGTAAGGGGCCCAAAACTGAACACAATACTCCAGATGTGGCCTCACCAGTACTGAATAGAAGGGAAATAACACTTCCCTTGACCTGCTGGCAACATACCTACCAATGCAGCCCAGTATGCTATCAGCCTTCTTAGCAACAAGGGTACACTGCTGGATCATATTCAGTGTATTGTCCACCGTAACCCCCAGGTCCTTTTCTGCAAAGCTGCTGCCCAGCCAGTCAGGCCTCAGCCTGTACTGGTGCCTGGGATTGTTCTGCCCTAAGTGCAGGACTTTGCATTTGTCCTTGCTGAACCTCAGACGATTTCTTTTGGCCCAGTGCTCCAATTTGTCTAGGCCACTCTGAATCCTAATCCCTATCCTCCAGCATACCCTACTCCTCCCAGTGTGGTGTCATCTGCAAACATGCTGAGGGTGAACTCTATGCCATCTTCCAGTTTGTTGATGAAGACTGTGGCTAGGTAGAGGGCAGAGGAGTCCAGGAGAGCAGGCTGTACTTTAAGGAAGGCTTACTGAAGGTCCAGAAACAAACCATCCCAATGTGCAGGAGGACTAGCAAGTATGACAGAAGACCAGCTTGGCTTAGCAGGGAATTCTTCAGTAAACTAAATCATGAAAAGGAAGCTTATAAGAAGTGGAAACATGGACAAACAAGTAGGGAGGAGTATATGAGTATTGCTCAGGCATGCAAGGATGAAGTCAGGAAGGCCAAAGCGCAATTGGAGTTGCAGCTAGCAAGGGATGTGAAGGGCAACAATAAGGGTTTCCACAAGTATGTCAGAAACAAGGTGATCAGGGAAAGTATGGGTTCCCTATTGAATAGGGGAAGCAACCCTGTGACAGAGGATGCAGAAAAGGCTGAAGTACTCCATGCCTTTTTCACTTCAGTCTTTACAGGCAAAGTCAACTCCCAGACTACTACACCTGGCAGAAGAGTTTGGGGAAGAGATGAGCAGCCAACAGTGGCACTGACAGTGGTGGCAGCAGCTGGAAGGTAAGCAGGGCGGAGGGGCGAGTGCAGCTGCAGCGGATCCAGAGGGAAAGCCCCTGGATTTCATTTAACAAGAACAGCAGGGAGCCACACTCCTAAGCCATGCACAGACAGGCGTGCTCTGTAAGGGTGTGCCGGGGTTTGTACAAGGTGGGCAAACGGGAGGAGCCAGGTCAGAGGCTCTGGCAGGGAAGAGAGGAAGATACTTTGTTCTACAATAATGTAGAACTGGGTCCCTGGCGGGCTGCCAGGGACCCAGCCCCAGTGACGCTGCCTGCCCAGGGCTCCTCTGAGGCCTCCACCCAGATGAAGCCTGCAAGGAGGTTAGAGCCACCCTTCCCCACTGTCTGTGTGGGATGCCTGGTGGGGACTCTGCGGCCTGGGGGTGGGGAATGGGAAGCAGGAGTTCCCTTGCCTATCCCATGTGCGCCCACCTTCAGACCCTGGAGGAGCAGGTGAGGGAACTCCAGGCAGAGGTCAACAGGCTGAAGGGAATCAGGGCTGCCAAGGATGAAATTGACAGGTATTTCCATTCTCTGCAGGGTTAAGTACCCAGTGGAGAGGCACCCTGGGAGGAACCTGACGCAGCGGTATGGCAGACGGTTACCACCAGGGCCAGGGCTACTCGTGCTGCAGCAGTGTTGGCCCCCTCAGTACAACTGGAGAAGCGGTACAAGGCCCTCGCAGCATTGGAGAAGGTGGTAGATGAGGATGCCTTCGGAGGAGCTGATACCACTCCACACATGGAGCAGACTGAGTGATGCTGGAACACCCAGAGGAAGAGACGCCGGGTCCTCATCATGAGTGACTTCCTCCTGAGAGGAACGGAGGACCCCATCTGTTGCCTGGATCTCATGGCACGGGAGGTTTGCTGCCTGCCCAGAGCTCGGGTTCCGGACATCACAGCAATGATTCCAAACCTCATCTGGCCCTCTGATCACTACCCCTTGGTTCTCATCCATCTGGGCACTAATGACATGGCTGGGAATAATCCAGACCGTGTCATGAGAGACTACAAGGCTCTGGGAGCCACGCTTACAGAGACAGGAGCACAGGTGGTTTTCTCATCTGTTCTTTCAGTGAGCAGACGTGGATTGCACCATAAGGCCTGCATCAGAGAGGTCAACTGGTGGCTTTGGAGCTGGTGTTACTGGGCAGGCTTCAGATTCTTTGACTATGACCCGCACTTCCATGCAGGACACATGCTAGGGTAGAACAGGCTACATCTCTCCCTGAAAGATAAGCATGTCTTCTCTTCCAGGTTGGCTGATCTCGTACAGCATGCTTTAAACTAGGTTAGTCAGGGGATGGGGATGCAGAGGCACGGGAGGATACTTCGACATCAAGCCAGGTGACACGAGCAGGAACAACCCAGGTAAGCGACAAGGGCCTGGACAAGCTTGGGAACAAGAGGGCAGCACGAATACTCATAGGAGGTCTCAATTACCTCTACACAAATGCTAGAAGTATGGGAAATAAGCAGGATGAACTCGCCCTCCTGCTAGCTAGCAAAAACCCAGACCTGGTTGGGCTTAGAGAAACCTGGTGGGATTCTACCCACAACTGGGCAGTACACATTGAGGGCTATAGGCTGTATAGACGAGATGGAGTAGGGAGAAAAGGGGGCAGTGTAGCACTCTATGTTAAAGAGCAGTACATGACCTTGATGATCAGGATGGGTTCAAAAGAGGGACAAACTGAGGCACTCTGGGTTAGAATGCAAGGGGATCATGGGGAAAAGGACTTGATAGTGAGTGTCTAGTACAGACTGCCTGAGCAGGGGGATGAGCTGGACCTAGAATTTTCATATCAGTTCATGGAGGCTGTAAGGACAAGGGATGTGGTTGTCATGGATGACCTAAAACTACTCAAACATCTGCTGGGAGGATCAGTCAGCCAGGTCTGAATGCTCATGTAGGTTTTAGACTGCATACAGGACCTCCACCTAACCCTGGAGATCCCTAATCCTATCAGAGGAAATGCCTCGCTGGACTTGGTCCTTGCCACAGGCGATGACCTGGTGAGGGATCTGTGGGTGCTCGACTGCCTGGGCATTAGTAACCACTGTCTGCTGGAATTTACTATCCAGCACAGGGTGGTGAAAGCAAGCAGTAAGGCAAAAGTCCCTGACTTCAGGAGGGTCAACTTCAATGAGCTAAGGAGATTAGTAAGGGAGACACCGGGGACTCGGAGCTCTAAGGGGATGGGAGTGCAGAATGGGTGGTATTCCTTAAGGAGATGATCCTCTGAGCTCAGAGGGAGTCAGTCTCAATGCAAACCAAAGGGGGCAAGAGTGCTAAGAAGCTCCCTTGGCTCAGTAAGGCATCCAGGAGGGCGTGAAGGCAAAAAAGGTGGCATACAATCACTAGAAGCAAGGGGCAATCACCAAGGAGGATTACACCTCCGTTGCTCGTGATTGCAGAGAGGCAGTTAGGAAGGCCAAGGCAGAGATGGAACTAGGGCTGGCAACCAGAATTAAGGATAACAAAAAGTCCTTTTTCAAATACATAGCGGGTAAGAAGAAGGCACCAGGTAATATGGGGCTCTTACAGGACAGGCTTGGCAATCTGGTGATTGCAGCAAAGGAAAAAGCTAATCTCTTCAATGAGTTCTTTGCCTCCACATTTCTGAGCAGCAACCAGGACAACTCCCCCACTAGGGCTGTGGACAAGCTCGGGGGACACGACGCCATGCCTAGGGTCAGGGACGATCTAGTTGGGGAACTCTTGGAGGGGATGAACATATATAAATCAGCAGGTCTGGATGCTCTTCATAGTATCATAGTACATAGGGTTGGAAGGGACCTAAACTTATCATCATATCCAACCCCCTGCCCCAGGCAGGAACGGGTGCCGGGATCATATCACCCCAGCCAAATATCTGTCCAGCCTCCTCTTGAAGACCCCCAAGGTAGAAGATAGTACCACCTCATATGGGAGCCCATTCCAGAGCCTGGCAGCCCTAATTATAAAGTAATGTCTTCCGATGACCAGCCTGAACCTTCTCCCTAACAATTTGTGGCCATTATTCCTAGTAACCCCGGGTGATGCCCAGGGAAACAGAGCTTCCCCCAATTCCCGCTGGTCACCCCTGAAATTATTATTTCCTCCTCCAGCTCCCTCCATGCCTCTTCGGTTACCTTCACGTGCAGTGTGCCACATTAGCAACAAAACTGTTACAAGACTGTAATATCAACCCTGGGGACTCACCCTGCTCTATTAGGTGAAAAGGTCACATAGGTATCCTACTTACGAACCCCCAACTTGGTTCCACTACCCTCTTCATCCAAGGGTACTGAGGGAATTGGCGGAGGTCATAGCAGGGCCCCTAGCACGGCTGTATGAGCACTCGTGGTGTTCTGGCCAGGTCCCAGAGGACTGGAAAGGGGCCAATGTAATCCCCATTTACAAGGAAGGGAGAAAGAAGGATCCGGGGAGCTATAGGTAACACATCTGTGGGGGCCCAGCATCGGACGTAATGCTCAGGGTCAACCAACCCTGCCTAACCTTGTTTCCTTTTATGACCAGGTCGCAAAGTCCTTTGAGGTGGATGTTGTCTATCTGGACTTCAAGAAGGTCTTTGGCACTGTTTCTCACCCCATTCTCATAAAAAAAATCTTGTTGACAGCAGCATTGCTGCCTACACAGTCAGATGGGTGGCAAATTGGCTCGATGGTCACACCCAGAGAGTGGTGGTAGGTAAGTCATTTTTGACCCAGAGGGCTGTGGGTAGTTGAGTTCCCCAGGGCTCGGTCCTCAGGCCTATGCTATTCAACATCTTTATCAGCAACTTGGAGGTGGGCATAGAAAGTACACTGTCCAAATTTGCTTATGACAGAAAGATGTGGGGAGAAGTGGGAACACTGGAGAGGAGGGACAGAATCCAACTAGATTTAGACAGGTTACAGAGGTGGGCAGATGAGAATAGAATGGAATTCAACACAGACAAGTGCAAGGTGCTGCATCTAGGGAGAAGGAACCTGCAACGTACCTATAGGCTGGGGAACTCCCTTCTCAACACCACAGTGGCTGAAAGGGATCTTGGAGTCATTGTTGACTCCAAGGTGGACATGAGCCACCAATGCAAGGAAACAGTTAGTAAGGCTAGCCACACCTTGTTATGCATCTATAGATGCATCACTAGCAGGTCCAAGGAAGTGATCCTTCCCCTCTATGTGGTGCTGGTCAGGCCACAGTTGGAGTACTGCGTCCAGTTCTGGGTGCTGCACTTCAAGAGGGATGTGGCTAACCTTGAGAGGGTACAGAGGAAGGCCACTCACATGGTCAAGGGACAGCAGGCCAGGCCCTACAAAGATAGACTAAAGGGCCTGAATCTATTCAGCCTCCACAAGAGAAGACTGAGAGGGGATTTGGTGGCTGTCTCTAAACTCACCAGGGGGGACCAGCAGAAAATAGGTGAGGCTCTCTTCCCCCGGACACCACTTGGGATAACAAGGAATAATAGCCACAAATAGATGGAGAGCAGGTTCAGGCTTGATATCAGGAGACATTACTTTATGGTTAGGGCTGCCAGGCTCTGCAACGGGCTCCCAAGTGAGGTGGTGCTCTCCCCTACCTTGGAGGGTCTTCAAAAGGAGGTTGGATAGATATCTGGCTGGGGTACTATGATCCCTGCACTCGTTCCTGCCCAGGGCAGGGAGTCAGACTTGATGATTTGTTCAGGTCCCTTCCGAAACTAACAAACTATGAAATTATGACTTTCAGTAAGGCTTCTTTAAAAGCACAGCCAGCTCTCCTGGACTCTTCTCCCCCCACCAAACTGGCTTCCCAGGGGATCCTGCCTGTGAGTTCTATAGTCAGATACTATGATGGTGTATGCTACAAAACAGCCCACAAAGGGAATTAATGATTTTGTCTTTAGAGCAGGATCCAAAAAGGAGTGAAACAAGTAAGGCCTGGGGCTACACAGTGAGCAAGGATTAAAAAATAAAGCTCCAAATGAATTCTAAATCACTGCCCACTCAATTAACAGTCTGTTCTGTACAATAACTGAAGCAGGGTATGGAAGGGAGGATGAGGGGGGAGGACTGTAGAAAAAATAATGTATGATTGTATAATTAAAGACTGCAGTAATGTGCCCAAAGGGATTGGCATTTCCTAACTTTTAAGTGCCAGATTTGGCAACCTAGTAATATGTTTTTGATGCAATGTACCTTTGTGCAATATTTAACTAAGAGAATCCCGATGCAACTACTAAGGCTTTTCTGTAGACTACAGAAAAATCTGCAGGATTAAGCAAGGACTCATTGGGCACATCCACGCATGAAGGCACGTGTGCTTATGGCAGCTCAAATAGCAGTAGCACAAATATGTGCTGGAGATTTGTGCCTCAGCACATGTGTCTGAACATGCACTTTGGTGTGGGACAAATTGTGCCACTTGGGTCAAACTGATCCTGCCCAGCTCCTCCCAGATCTGCAGCCAGGGGGAACTAGAGGATGGCCAAAATCCATGTTCTTTGAGATTAAAATGAAACACCACTATATATGAAGAGACCAGTTGGGCAATGTTTTACTGATATGCTTACAATTTTAAAGCAATTTGGATGCCCACCAGTGCCTCTGTCATCGTAATAAAACAAATTCTAAATATCTATATAATTCAGTGTTTGCTTTTGAAAAAATCAGATCTGCCCCATCGCCTTCACTCACCAGGATGTGGGGCACTGAGCAGCTCTGATATGTCAGTGCCTTGCCCCTGTCCTCACCCCCAACCCACAGTCTTGCCACTGCCCCTCACTCCTGATCCACAGTCCCTGCCTGCCCCCACTAGCTCCCCCCCGGCAGCAGGACGCAAGTCAAGCCGTCCCACCCACTGCTTTGTGGCTCTGAGCAGTGCCAGCCCTTACTATTCTGCTTCCTGTGCCTATGCTTAGGCCCCAGAGATCCCTATGCTGTTCCTGGGAAGCCCTCACCTGGGGCTCAGGGACTGGGTTGGGCAAGCCCCTTCCCCTTCCAAACTTCCCCCCGTACAGGCTGTTCTAGGGGAGCATGAGGGGGCTCTAAGCCTGGCTCTGGTGGCCTGTCCTACCCAGAACTCTCCCCCATCCCTAACCCCCCATCTCTTTCTCTCTCACACATACCCCTGCTGCTACCTCTACCCCTTCCTCCCAGCCCATCACATCCCGCAAGGTGTTCCTAGGACCAGGAGTCCCCCCAGGTTATGGCCACATGTCTCAGCAGTGGTGTGGGCATGGAGCAGGGCTGCAGTGTGGCAGTTTCCCCTGCAGCTGTGACTCCCGCCAGCAGGTCCCATCCTGTCTGGCAGTTGGGCATACAGGGTGCAAGATTGCAGGGAGGGGCTGAGTTGGGAAAGGGTATGGGAGGGAGGGTGTAGGGTTTGGGGCAGTGAAGTTTGTGGGTGAGGTGTGGGGGTTTGGGGTTTGCAGGTTGGGGGCACTGGCAACACATAGGGGGTGCACACAGGTACACCTGCACCCTGAGACTGGTGGTGCACCCCATGAGAGAAGCACCACCAATGCTGCTGGTAGTCACCCGCTCACCACCCCCCCTACTGCTGACCGCCGGAAGCATCTGTGGCCGGTCACTGATTGCCACTGGCCGCTGCTGACGGTGGCATCTGTGGGTGGTTGCCAACTGCTGGTCAGCGCTCTCTACCTCCACCACTTGCCACGGACATCTGCAGAAGCTCTCCATTTACCACTGCCACCACCATCTGCAGGCAATCACCGTGCCCCCCCACCCTCCGGGGGCATGCATCGTTCATGGTTGAGCGTTTGTGTGGGTGGTTTGGGGGGGGTGGGGACTACTCAGGAGGGGTATGTCCTCCATCCACCCCCCCACACGGCACACAGCTCCCCTGGAGCAGTACGTTGTTGGGGCACACTTGACCTGCTGCTGCCAGTGCACTGTGCTGCCTGAGACCTGGCGCACAGAGCCACACAAGGTTCCCAGGCAGGACCAGGCTGGCTGTTGCTGCTACCTGGGGCTCCTGACACCGGGTCAGCTCCATACGCTATTTGCAACCCCCAGGTCTCAGGTGGTGCCATACTGTCATGGGGCTGTCTGCAGTGGGCCATGAGCACCGTGACAGCCCGGTTAGCTGCTGCGGGGGGGCTATGCACTGTGAAGGTGAGCAGGTGGGGGACCCACCCCTCCCGAGCAGTCCCCTCCATCCACAAATCCCTGCCCCCCATCCCCCCTCTTACCAGGGAGAGCCTGGGTCCAAGCCTCTGCTGTTAGCCTTGCCCTACTTCTATTCCCAACAGGCAGAGAGACATTCCAGCCAGGTGTTAGAGTGTCTCTCTGGAGGACCCAGCCTCTGGTTGCCTCAGGCCACACTCCAGGAGCACACCCTGCACCACTTTTTCCCAGCACTTCTTTAATACCAGGATTTTCTGGTATCAAATTTATAGCATCTGTGCTGGAAATAGCAGCGCAGGGAACATTGTTTCATTCCTAGCATGCTTCCCCCAGCATCTCAAACTGCTTTGAGATGCTGCAACAGGTACATGCTTGCTCATCTGGATGCAGCCATTAAGTTTACCATTTATTTTCACATGAAGATTTTCAGTCCATATGAAAGGATATAATGATTCAAGAGACTTGTTATATCCTGATAATGTGGAACTTCAACAACTTTACTTTAGCTGACAGAGCTGATGATTTATTACAGCATGACTAAACTAACCTTAAATTCATCTGTTGAATCACGACATTTTGTTTAAAACAATAAGAAAAGATTACACAGTATGGTACAGCTCTGTAATTTTAGTTTTGAGATTCTTGCCCACATCTCCAATAAAGTCTGAACAGATTAATGGACTTGTTTAAGGGATAGGTACCTGCCCTCTAGCTTGATATCACAGTAACATAATCGTCCTTATACTACACTACTCTACCATTTTTTCCAGCCATGGAGTGCAAGTTTTAAAAATAAACAAATTGTAAATGAGGTACAGCATTCAATCTGTAGCAGATGTTTATATGTCTCTGAACTTGGAAACAAAGACCATCTGAGAAAAAAACTGGTCTGACCAGTTGGCAAGTGTGCAGTCTGGGAATTCAAAAGGTGGGGGAAAAAAAGATACCTTTGAATCACATGTGGTATTCAACTGATAAAAAATACATTGTAAAATGGAAGGTTAAATAAAGCTTCTTTAGACAGACACATGAAAAGGGGGCTATAGTTTAAAACTTGGCTTGGATATAAATCCTCAGAGGACAGCAAGATGTGGAAACATTTGGTTTAGATTTACAAAGTTAATGCTACTTAAAAATTATTAGAAAGTAGTTGTAAAGGAACCTTAAGGTGCACACTGTTAGGGTAACAATAATTTGGATTATTAGAGAGCACTGGATTTGCAGCTAAAGACAAAGGTTTTACCTGTGGCCTAGCAGAGCTGCTGATCACAAAGCAGAATGATATCTAAGCCAGCCATTTGCTTATGCTAAGTAACCATTTACTTACTGTGTCAACCATTTTCTGAGAGAAAAGCAGCAAAGTGAATCTATATAAGTCTATGTGCTGTGAACCAGCTACAAAAAAGAATGAGATAAGGTAAAGGGACCCCCAAAAAGGATAGAAGATGGTACAACCTAAGACAGAAAAACAGACTAGAATGTGAAAAACAACACATAACTGGTAACAGAATCTGAGATGAACAGATGCAAAAAGGTGAATGGTGACTGGTGAAGAAGCCTCCAGAAGATTCCAGGTTTTTGTCAAAGTCCACCCATTGACCGAAGAAAAGGAGTCAAGGTCTTAGACATGCGCTCATAGCAAAAAGACGTGTAAATGAACGAATGCATAGGCCATGCCGTGCTAATGAAGCAAACAGTAAACAGAGACAGAGCTTGAGATGGGAGGAAAAATGGGTAAAACATAGCAGGAGTGAAAGTAGAGTGATTGTTAATGAGTATAAACCAAAAGTGTATAAATATAGGAAAAAACTACTGTTCATTGCTGTTGCTCATCTCTTATGGCGAGAGAGCTCATCTGAAGCCTTCTCCATTCTGAATAAAGCTGTTGTGAGCAATGTGTGCTGGCGTTTGCTCCCTGATCTGCTCTGGCTAATGAGTAATACGATACATGGGTAATTAGACCATCCTCTCCCTAGTCGCTGGGCACCGCATAAAGTTAAGGTCTAACACACACAGTCAAGGACCTTGCACAGACAAAAGCAATTTGACTAACTGAAATTAAAGGGAGAAACTGGAGTCATGCAATGCTGGAAACTTCTTAGCTAAAATTCACAGAGTCAGAAAGCACAAAAAGTTAATTTCAACTACAACACTTGACTCAGCTGTGTCAAGTACAAGTACTATTTTCTTACAATACATTTGTAACTTAATGTATTGCCGTGAATGTGTTTCCATTGACATGGTATTAAAAATGAATAAGTTTTTAGCAACTGCATTGTCTGATTTTGTGTTATTTTTAACTGTGTAAATGTAATGTTGCACAGCTTAAAAATGCAAGAAATAAGTTGCTGGGAATGACCTATAACCAAGACTTGCTGAAAGTATTTAGGAATCAAAACTCAGGGCGTGTCTATTAAGAGTTTTCTAATTAATCCATGTACACCAAATATGTAGAAGAAAGTTAATGTGTAGAAAAGATGTTTCTTCCATGATCCTATGACCTGAGATTGAAGATATTTTTCCATTCAAAGAGCTCTGAGTAACAAGGCAGCTGGGGCCACGGACAAATGTTATATCTGCAGGCCTACAAGTGCCCTGGTTGCACTACGAAGTCAAAGTAGACAAATATAAACATGTTCTGTAGTGCTAGATATATAGAAACATCACAAAAATACTCATGGATGAAACAGGAAGGTCTCTAGTGTGCTGTGTTTTATACTGCCACATGTAACGTATTTAGAGTGCACTGTAACACTGTACATGAATCTCTCAGTTTTATAGCATTCCTGTGGTGCTCCACTTTCACTTCCTCCTCCAAGGGGAGAGGGAAGGAGGAGACAGGGTGGACAGTTAATGAGTGCTGCCTGTGTATGGAGCTCTCATTAGAGCTGGAGAACAGGAATCCCTGCCAGATTCCATCTCGGAGGAAAGGCAGCAAGAGGGCACAGCAGCCCCCCTGGCTCTCCAGAGATCTATCAGACCTCTTGAGGCTAAGAAGAAAGGCCTACAAAGGATGAGCGTTGGGATTCACTTCCAAGGAGGGTTATTCTGCACTGGTGCAGTGCTGCAGGGAACGAACCAGGAAAGCCAAGGCTGCAACTGAACTCCAAATAGCTTCGAGCATCCAAGACAATAAAAAGTCCTTTTTCAGATATGTGGGGAGCTGGAGGAAAAGCAAAGGCAACATTGGACCCCTGCTAAACCAGATGGGACAACTGACAACCGATGCTGAGGAAAAAGCCAACCTATTAAATGGGTACTTTGTGTCAGTCTTTCCTCAGTCCCATGGGATGCCCATGCCCGCTACAGGACAGGGCGGTATGGGTGAGGGAGTTCCCCAGCCCGCCATTAATGCTGACATCGTGAAGGAACACCTTGAGAGCGACCTTCAAGTCAGCCAGCCCTGACAATTTGCTCCTCAGGGTACTCAAGGAGCTGGTGAGCATCATAGCCCAGGCCCTGGCACGGATCTTTGAAAACTCCTGGCGCTCGGGTGTAGTGCCCGAAGACTGGAAGAAGGCCAATGTGGTGCCTATCTTCAAGAAAGGGAGGAAAGTGGATCCGGAAAACTATAGGCCCATCAGCCTGACTTCTATCCCGGGGAAGATCTTAGAAAAGTTTATTAAAGAGGCCATCCTTAATGGACTGGCTGACGCCAACATCTTAAGAGATAGCCAGTACGGGTGTGTTGGCAGTAGGTCTTGCTTGACCAATCTCATTTCCTTCTACGACCATGTGATCTATCACCTGGACAAGGGAGAAGAGATTGATGTTGTATATCTTGACTTCAAAAAAGCCATGATCACCTCTTGGCGAAACTGGTCAATTGTGGCCTTGGGTCCACCATGATCCGCTGGCTGGGAAACTGGCTCCATGGTCAGACCCAGAGGGTAGTAATTGATGGAAGTCACTCATCATGGTGTCCTGTGACTAGTGGGGTCCCCCAAGGCTCTGTCCTTGGACCCATACTGTTCAACATCTTCCTTAATGATGTGGACATTGGGGTCAGAAGCGGACTAGCCAAGTTCGCTGATGACACCAAACTCTGGGGCAAAGCATCCAACCTGAAGACAGGTGGGTGATCCAGGCTGATCTGGACAGGCTCAGCAAATGGGCAGACAAGAACCTGACGGTGTTTAATACCGAAACATGAAAGGTTCTCCACCTTGGGAAGAAAAACCTGCAGCATCCTTATAGGCTCGGCAGTGCTACGCTGGCTAGCACTACGGAAGAAAGACACTTGGGGGTCATCATTGATCATAAGATGAACATGAGCCTACAATGCAATGCTGCGGCTAGTAAAGCACCCAAAACGTTGCCTTGCATCCATAGATACTTCTTGAGCAAATCCCGGGACGTCATTCTCCCCTTGTACTTGGCCTTGGAGAGGCCGCAGCTGGAGTACTGCATCCAGTTTTGGGCCCCACAATTCAAAAGGGACGTGGAGAAGCTTGAGAGAGTCCAGAGAAGGGCCACACACGATCAGAGGTCAGGAAAACAGAATTTACGACAACAGGCTGAGAGTCATGGGGCTCTTTAGGCTGGAAAAGAGTGCCCCAAGGGATGACTAGGTCGAACGGTCATAAACTACTGCAAGACAATTTCAGGCTGGACATAAGGAAGAATTTCTTTACTGTCCAAACCCCCCAAGTCTGGAACAGCCTGTCATCGGAGGTGGTTCAAGCACCTACACTGAACACCTTCAAGAGTAAATTGGACACTTATCTTGCTGGGATCCTATGACCCCAGCTTACTTTCTGCCCTTTGGGCAGGGGGCTGGACTTGATGATCTTCTGAGGTCCCTTCTAGCCCTAATGTCTATGAAATCCCCTCTAATCTCTAGAGAGGGTAGGAGTGGGGAGAAGCAGCTGGCAGTGTGTCCACTGCAACCCCAGTCTCCAGGGAATTGCAGCTCTTCTCCCCATCCTGCTGTGAAGAGTGTTAGTGAGTGCACCGCAGCCTAAGGAATCTCCAGGGCTAGAAAAGTAACAGCTGTCATTGTCATCAAGCCTAGAGGTGACAAGTGCTGTTAAGAAACAAAAATATGTCTTATATTTTTTATATTTGAAACATTCTAGTAAGAATCATATTCAGCTATGTATTCTTGAACAGCATGTAATTATGAGTATGCCTTTTTATTTTTATTATTTTGTAGTCTGGTTTAATCTGGTTTGAGGCACTACAGCTAACAGGTGCCACAGACAGACTTTGAGTCAACAGTATCAGTCCCAATATTAAATACATTGCCTAGTGAACCCAGAAAGGAGTTTTAATCACATACCATATTTATTTGAATGCAAGACTAGTTGTCCCACCCCACTAATCACCATGGCAGGGGTCATTTTAGATGGAGTACTAGCTAATCTAAGTGGTTTGGCTCTGAAAAGCCAGAGAGGGGGAGGAACAGGAGAGACCACACAGCCCAGCCTTCACCTTCCCCCGCAACCACTTATACTGAACTCCCCCTCCAGTCCTAGCCTAGCCAGGCCCCGAACTGCTACCACTATTTCTGCAAGCTTAGGCTAAGCCAGGACTGGGGCTGCCTCTGACTGAGCAGCTCAGAAGGTAACCAGAGCAGAAGTTGGGGGGGGGAAGTGGGGGAGAAGGGGAGCTGGGCACAGGTCAGGGGCAGGCAGAAGGAAGGCAAACAGACATTGGGGGACAGAGATGTGGTTGGGGGGCAAGGTTCTGGGCCCTCACCACTGCTTTCCACACTGCTTTCCTCACTGCGGGGGGATTAAGATGACCCCCCAATAATTAGATTCTATACATGAAAAATAATAGCAAATGTACACTTTTCCACATAAGAATCTAATTACTGTGGGGGCTGTCTTGAATTTGAAGGCCTCTGGGATTCAGGTAAATACAGTAAATGTTGTCAAATCAACACATTTGGAACTCTAGGTTTCAGCTTCTGATCTCAGATGTTAGATTACTATTTTCAGAAAAAAGCTTCCAACTAACTTTATATGATTCAGCTGAGATATAGTTGTCAACTCTAGCATTAGAATATCATAGAAACATAGAAAATTAGGGTTGGAAGGGACCTCAGGAAGTTACCTGGTCCAACCTCCTGCTCAAAGCAAGACCATCTCCAACTACATCATCCCACTCAAGGCATTGTCTTAAAAACCTCCAATGATGGAGATTCTGCAACCTCTCTGGAAACCTGTTTCAGTATTTTACTAACCTAGTGAGAAAATTCTTCCTAATATCTAACCTAAGCTTCCCTTGCTGCAACTTGAGACTATTGCTCCCTGTGCTGTCATCTGTCACTACTGAGAACAGTCTAGCTCCATCTTCTTTGGAACCACCCTTCAGGTAGTTGAAGGCTACTATCAAATCCTACCTTGGTCTTCTCTTCTGCACGCTACTTAAGCCCAGTTCCCTCGGTCTCTCCTTGTAAATCATACGCCCCAAGCCCTTAACCATTTTCTTTGCCCTTCGCAACCTCTCTTCAACTTGTCCACATCCTTTCTGTATCATGGCATGATATAACCTGTTGATTAATCAGTGACTGAAAGTTCTCAATGAGTTATTACAGTGGGTCATTACATAAGACTTGCAGGATGATTCCAGACATTTATAAGGCATGGCTACTGTACCTTTCTCTTACTGGCTGCAATGACAGCAGGAAGCCATCGACTTTCTCTCGTATCCATTAACAGGAAAACAATGTCATGAGCATCAATGAGCTGCTCAAGCTGTGCCACATCTTTTTGAGCCTGTTCCATTGTTACTTTGGAAAAATTCACTGGGTGACCCGGCATAGGGATACTCATATTAAATCCTTCCGCATTCTACAGGGAGACAAAAACAAAATGAAACCTTAAAAATAAAGCACTATATAAGCAAACTGCTGACTTTAATGAAGTTATACAGTGGTGTACTCTTATTCATAATTTATGCACAATGTATGTTATAGCTCTTCTTCACTGCACAGTCATATGGTCATAATCTTCTAAATCTCTATAAAGCCCCAAGCAAAGCTGAAATTTCAACCAGTACCTTATATCTTAATGCTGCTGTTTGCTGTGGCCATTAATCTCTTTGATAGTGCCTATTAATGTGCTGCAAGAGGAGGAAACTCTCTTCCTGCGGCATAAAATTGGCGTTATACAGATAAATTAAAGATTTTGATTAGGTAAAGGTAAGCAAGTCAGGCATAGGGGAGCAGGAGTCAGAGTGCAAATCTCAACCTTGTTTCTGCTCAATTAACATAGCTACAGACCTGAAGCAGCCCATTCTATTTTAGTCCCCACCCTCCCTGATGCTGCAATTCTGTCACAGAACCTTAGTGATGCCCTGCAGCTTCATTTCCTGATTGATTTTACCAAATGGGAATGACATAAGTAAATGAACTAGAGCAGGGGTTGTCAATTGGGGGTACACATACCTCTAAGGGTAGACAGGTCATAGGGGGTACACACAGGTAGGCAGGAACTGAGCATACCCAGGGCACAGTGGCAGTGTCTCCCCCGGTGTGTTTGCCTCTTACCCGGGGGAGGGGGAAAGGGAGGGATGCGCCAAGTGCCACTGGCTCCACATGGCACATTGTGGCACCTCCCTGCCCTCATCCATCTGAATGGTCGGGGGCCCCTGGCAGCACACGACTAGCCGGGCATGAGACGCATCAGTAGCCTGTGGAGCCATGACCAACCACAGGAAAGCTGGGTGACATATGGCCAGTGGGGTGGCGGGAGCAGGTGCTGCGTGTGAGCCTCACCTCCATTCACCCCCTTCAGTGCCACCACTACTTGCACCCCTGGGATGGCACAGTGGGTGCATGCTCCCAGATAAGCACGTGGGGCAGGGCAGGCTGTGGGCTACTGCAGGCTGAGGCACTCAGCTGTTCCTGGTGGGGGTGTTGGACTGGGCTGCACTGGGAGGAGGTTGGGGGAAATGGCAAATTTGGGGGTGGCTGCAGCCCCCGCTGTAGTGTAGCCTGCACCCCCCACAAGAAGAGCCCTCCACAGTGCAGAAGGGAGTGAGGCAGGGGTGAATCATTCACCCCTGCCCCTAGCCCGCTCCCCCCTGCACTGATTTCATAGATTTCATAGACATTAGGGCTGGAAGGGACCTCGGGAGATCATCGAGTCCAGCCCCCTGCCCAAAGGGCACGAAGTCAGCTGGGGTCATAGGATCCCAGCAAGATAAGCATCCAATTTACTCTTGAAGGTGTTCAATGTAGGTGCTTGAACCACCTCCGCTGGCAGACTGTTCCAGACCTTGGGGGCTCGGACAGTAAAGAAATTCTTCCTTATGTCCAGCCTGAAACGGTCTTGCAGGAGTTTGTGACCGTTCGACCTCGTCATCCCTCGGGGCGCTCTGGTGAACAGACATTCCCCCAGATCCTGGTGGTCACCCCTGATAAACTTATAGGTGGCCATCAGATCACCACTGAGCCTGTGCTTTTCCAGGATAAAGAGTCCCATGGCTCTCAGCCTGTCATCGTAAGATCTGTTTTCCTGACCTCTGATCATGCACGTGCGTGGCTCTCCTCTGGACTCTCTCAAGCTTCTCCACATCCTTTTTGAATTGTGGAGCCCAAAACTGGATGCACTACTCCAGCTGCGGCCTCACCAAGGCCGAGTACAAGGGGAGAATGACGTCCCGGGATTTGCTCGAGAAGCATCTATGGATGCAAGCCAGCATTTTGGTCGCTTTACTAGCCGCAGCATCGTATTGCAGGCTCATGTTCATCTTGTGGTCAATGATGACCCCCAAGTCTTTTTCTTCTGTAATGCTAACCAACGTAGCACTGCCGAGCCTATAAGGGTGCTGCAGGTTTTTCCTCCCAAGGTGGAGAACCTTGCATTTTTTGGTGTTAAACACCATCAGGTTCTCGTCTGCCCATTTGCTGAGCTTGTCCAGGTCAGCCTGGATCACCCGCCTATCTTCTGGCGTGGATGCTTTGCCCCAAAGTTTGGTGTCATTGGCGAACTTGGCCAGTCCACTCCTAACTCCAATGTCCACATCGTTAATGAAGATGTTGAACAGGATGGGTCCCAGGACAGAGCCTTGAGGGACCCCACTGGTTACAGGGCACCACAATGAGTGACTGCCATCAATCACAACCCTCTGGGTCCGACCACGAAGCCAATTTCCCAGCCAGCGGATTGTGGTGGAGCCAAGGCCACAACTGGGCAGTTTGGCCAAGAGGTGATCATGGGATACCAGATCAAAGGCTTTTCTGAAGTCAAGATATATGACATCAATCTCTTCTCCCTTGTCCAGGTGATAGGTCTCTTGGTCATAGAAGGAAATGAGATTGGTCAAACAAGACCTACCCGCAACAAACCCGTGCTGGCTATCCCTTAGAATGTTAGCCTGGGCCAGTCCATCAAGGATGGCCTCCTTAATAAACTTTTCTAAGATCTTCCCCAGGATAGAAGTCAGGCTAATGGGCCTGTAGTTAGCCGGATCCACTCTCCTCCCTTTCTTGAAGATCGGCACCACATTGGCCTTCTTCCAGTCTTCGGGCACTACACCAGAGCGCCAGGAGTTTTCAAAGATCCATGACAGGGGCTGGGCTATGACGCTCGCCAGCTCCTTGAGTACCCTGGGGTGCAGATTGCCAGGGCCGGCTGACTTGAAGGTATCCAGCTTCTCAAGGTGTTCCTTCACGAGGTCAGCATTGATGGAGGGTAGGGGATTCCCCTCACCCAGATTTCCCTGTCCCATAGCAGGCATGGGCATTCCATGTGACTGATGAAAGACTGATGCAAAGTACCTATTTAATAGGTTGGCTTTTTCCTGGGCGTCAGTTGTCAGTTGCCCCATCTGGTTTAGCAGGGGTCCAACATTGCCCTTGCTTTTCCTCCGGCTCCCGACATATCTGAAAAAGGACTTTTTGTTGTCCTTGATGCCTGAAGCTAGTTGGAGTTCAGTTGCAGCCTTGGCTTTCCTGGTTTGCTCCCTGCAGGACCGGACCAGCGCGGAGTAATCCTCCTTGGAGGTGAATCCCATCCTCCATCCTTTGTAGGCTTTCCTTTTTAGCCACAGGAGGTCCGCTAGGTCTCTGGAGAGCCAGGGGGGCTGCTGTGCCTTCTTGCTGCCTTTCCTCCGTGTTGGAATAGATTTAGCTTGTGCACTGAGGATCGCTTCCTTGAGAAGCAACCACTCTTCTTGAACTCCCATCTCCCTGGGGTCATGGTCCCTGAGGGCCTGACCGACTAGCCTCTTGAGCTTGTCAAAGTCGGCTTTTCTGAAGTCAAGGACTTCTGTGTTGCTGACTGACTTGCCAGCTTTACGGCAGATGGTGAAGGTGATCAGCTCGTGGTCGCTGTCACCCAACCTCCCATCAATCACTGTGGGGGGTGTCCCGCAACCCAGCCTGGCTGTGGCCCCATTCATGGTGAATGGGGCTCCAACCAGGCTGGGTTGTGGGACAAGTGGGGCCCAGCAGCTCCTTCTCCTTCCAGGGTGCAGGACGGGGGAGCACATGCCCCCCCCCCAGTTCCCCCCCAGTATGCACAGCAGTGTAAGCTGCCTCCCCTGCACCCCTGAAGGAGCTGCTGGGCTCCGGCTGGCCCATAACCTGGCCTAGCCGCAGCTCCATTCATGGTGAATGGGACCCTGAACGCTGGGTCGTGGGACAATCCACAGTGTAGGAGGGCGCAGGCCAGGGGCAGGGATGAATGATTCACTCTTGCCCTATGGGGGGCTTGATCCTCAGCCCCACTCCCTCTTTCATCATTGAGGGGCAGGGGGCAGATTGAGGCCCCTGTGGTGAGGGAAGGAGCGGGACAGGAGCAGGGGCTGAGGTGAGTGGGGCCCTGTCCATGTTGGGTGGTGGGACAAGCAGAGGCCTGGGGGTCCCCCACCTCCTGGCCTGGCCAGGGCCCCACTCACCCCAGCCCTGCTCCTGCCTGTGCCCCAATCCCTCCCTCTCTGTGGGTGCCTCAATCTGCACCCCACCCCATTGCCCCTTCCCCACAGACTTACCTGCTGACTGGGTACGCACACACGCACTCAGCCCCCTCAATAATTTTTTCTGTCTCTGCCTATGCAGTGCCACTCCCTCCCTCACCACAGGGGTCTCGATCTGTCCTCCCTCTTAAAAACAGAAAAAAAGTATGAAGGGGTACATGAACTGAAACTCTGAGACCAAAGGGGTACACTTGTTAAAGAAGACTGAAATCCCCTGAACTAGAATGTGAGTGTGACCACTGGCCAAGTAACGTCACAGTATTTCTCTTCCTACTGCACCAAAAGAACATTATGAAAACCAGACTATTGTAGGATCTCCCATTTCTTGAAATTTTGGAATGAACCGGCTAACCAGCATTATTATCATCTTATAACCATGCCAACAGAGAAAACACTAATGAGCTGAGAGTGTGGCCTCATCATGCTTTACAAATAATCATGTAAAATTAATCACATTGCAGGTTATATCATAGCACATTAAGTGTAGCTTGAAGGATATTCTCCCCAGAACAACTAAACTGCCCATGCTCATAGTCACTCAATTGCTTTGAGAAGAGCAAGCTCAAGAGATTTTACAAGAATTGGTTTTGATTACTGCTGTAGTCCTTATGAACTGCTAGCTTTTCAAAAAAATCCAGACTTCTCAGATTAAGGAAAAGACATGCAGAATGAAATCTTGTAAGAAATTAAAAATAGAATTGTGAAGGAAGCAGGATTACTGAAAATAATTTCATCAAACTAATTCACTTCTAGGTCATAAGCAACTACAGAATGTTTCAGTATAGCATTTTTAATACCCTGCCACTGTAGTATCATGCATCAGGAAGATCTTGAACCTTTTGAGTACCCTTCAAAAGTTACCATTGAAATGACCAGAGTTAAACCAGACATAAGTCTGCTCATTCGTTGCCATTTTTTTTTACAATTCTAAACATCTTTTTATCTGTGGAAACAGGATGTACAGAATTAGAACATCATGTCGTATAAACCAATCTAGCCTCATTTACTGCATAAATCTAAGGATCCAGCATAAGCAATCCATGTCCAACTAGAAGTTCAGAATATTTCTTGCCATTGGATAATCAAGAATAGGAGTGCAACTTTTTGGATTTGCTCTAGTCTGTAATACACGAGTCAACATTTTCTCAGATGTAACTTCAGGAATGAAACAGTTTTATAATGTGCCAGGACAGATTAAGATTAAAGACAGTCAAATAGACAAAAAGTTCCAGGAAACTTTCAGAAAAACATTTTGTTTCTAGAGATATGGCGATACTATGGAAACCAATGGGTGTAGCACCATGGAAAGGAGGACTGGGTGGAAAAACTTTATGCTGTGAACAAACTTCAGTGCAACAGTTTTAAACTAAAGGCTGTGCACTGGAGGTATTGAAAGGGCTTGATTCTGCACACATTCCCTGAATAGACCCATAGAATGACAACAGGATGGATGAAATTACTAATATGAGAGAGGCAAGTATTTCTTAGGGTGATATCTTGTATTGGACCAACCACACAGCTGGGATTAAGTAAACTTTAAAATGCAAAACATTCTTCCTCAGGTTTGAGACCGGATTACACAACTTTTTTTTATAAATCAGCAATTTCAAATACTTTTCCCAGCACCAAGATACATACATTAAATCTGCAAAAGACTACTTTACCTCTTAAAACATGCCAAATCATTTCTTCATCATTCTTTGGATGTCTGAAAACTGTTGTTTCAGCACAGATTGGCTTGTCTTGCATCTTAAATGTGAACAATGTAAATGTGTATCTAAAAGACTGAAGTGTCTTAGTTATTAATGACCTTATAAGCACTTCTACAAGAACCTCCAGATTTCCAAAATGGCATATATCATATACTACAATGATTAGTTTTATTCGTGTATAGCTTTTATCCTGAATCAGCTCCAGTTACTTTACACCAGACACGTCAACACATGCTATTAATGCAACGCAATAAAATCTAGTGCAGTTTGTGTCAGAGGTTATTGCTCCAAGGCACCACATTTTCACATATGCCCAGGACCTCAACACGATGAGCCGAGTTGAAGCAGCCCCACCTGGCAGGGGGGCCCCAAGGGGTCAGCCTGCCAGCTTGGGCTGTTCCCCTCACCTCAGCGTGCTGTGGAGGGGGTTACTGGGCCATGAGGGTGCTTTAGTGTGTGCTAGGCAACAGGCAAGACCATACTGAAGCACTCCCGTGCCCCAGCCAATACCAGCATCTACACACACACTGCAGTGCACTAAATAACGCCACCATAGAACAATATTTGTGTTAACAAGTACTAAACTATGGTGATGTTTATTAGTTTACTGCACCCTAATAGGGGAACACATGTAGCTGCTGAGCTTTTACTGTGGAGCTAGTTAGTCAATTGCACAATAAGCGTCTTGTGTATACATGTCCTCTGAGTATTAAGCAGACTTAAGACCTCTATGGCTGTGTCCAGATGAGCGTGGCCATGCGATATGTGGCACCACAGACTGGTCTGGGCACTGTACACCGCACATTCAGGCATTCCCTACACTGCTACCTTGCAGTGTGGGGGAGAAGAGGAGGGGGTTTGACCCCAGGAGATCCTGGAGTAAAAAAAAAGCCACACAGAAAAAAGGCAGAATAGTGTATATGTGGTGGCAGTGCATGCCTCCCAAAACCAGAGTCTGGCCAGCCAGACCCACACTGGCTGCTGACAAAGTTCCCAACTACAAGAGTTCTATGGCTGCAGCTCCTCTGGTCCCCAGCACAGTTGCTGGCCCCAGCCTCCTCTACCCCACCTGGGGTAACCCACCACATGCCAGGGGGTGCGTGGCATGGATTTTCCCCTGGGACAAGCAGCAGTAGCACAACGTGTGCTCCTGCTTCTTGCTCCTGGGGAACCAAACACCCACACTTGTGTGGATGCAGCCTACAAAACATTTTTGAGATTAAATTTTGACTCAATTACTAGGGCTGTGCAAAGCTTCAGTAGCCAATTTGATTCGGAGATTTGGCCTGGTTCAGCAGCCGAATCTCCGAATCCGAATCAAATCAGGAGACCATTTAAAAGGTCTGAATCAAATTGGAAGTGGGGGGTTGCAGGATGCGGGCACGGCAGCACTGGGAGCCAGAGCTATGCGCTGCTGTTTGCCCCCTTCTGCCCAGAGTGAACTGTCCCTGCATTATGTGCCGCCCCCCCATCCTGGGTGGGCAAGTAGGAGCAGTATCTGCATCCTACACCCCCTGCCCCAGCTGGGCAAATGGCAGCACCCATATCCCACACCCCGCCCCCCACCACCCTGGCTGGGCAAGTGGAGGGCTATGGCCTGCTGCCACTTGCCCAGCTGGGTTGGGAGAGGTGTGGGATGTGGGCACAGCAGCAGTGGGAGCAGGGGCCATGCCCTGCTGCTGCTGCTTCCCCAGCTGGGGTGGGGGTGGGGATGTGGGCATAGCCCCTGCTCCCAGCGCTACCACACCTGCATCCTGCACCACCCCCACTCACCCCCTCCCCAAGTCCCACGTCCCCCCACCCTGAATGGACAGCTTGTCCCAGCCCCAGCCCCAATCCCTCCTTCACTGTGGGGGTGTTGATCTGGCCTCTCCCCACCTCCCTCCCTACCTACCCACCACCACAGACTTACCAGCTGGAGGCAGCTATGTCCAGCATCACAGACTGCTGCCTGTTTAGTTTATGGCCAAATCTCTGAAGCAGCACCGAATCTTTGAATCCGATTTGGCCAAATTGAATTGGGACAGTGATTTGAATCTCTGAATCAAATCACTGTCCCTATGAATCTGAAGCAAATACTTAGCACTTTGCACAGGCCAACCAATTACTGTCAGGCAGATGGAAAGATTAAATACTCTCCCTCTGTTGGTTCAAATTCTATTAGATTACAACTTTAGAGTCCTGAGTGATGCTCGTATAACATGATCAGCTGCATACAAATTCAATACAAAAGGAAATCACTTCTGAGACACTACAGCCTTAGTTTTTGGATGTTCTGCACGATAGGCAGAACGAGAAAAATTTATTTGGAGGGGCTGGGCATATGCATACATGTGTACATGCCCCCCCAGCAGGTAGGTCTGTGGGGAAGAGGTGGGAGGGGGGAAAGGGCTGGGGCTGGGGCAGGCCCTGCACAGCTGGGACAGGGTGCAGGACATAGCCATGAGCAGCTTGCCTGGGGAACACCAGGTGTGTGGGGGGAGGAGGGGGGCACAGCTCCCGCTGCTGCACACATGCCAGGAGGCATACTGCACACTGGGGCTGGGGCCACGCCACATCCTTCCTGGAGGAGGGGTGGGCTTCACTGCGCTCCTCATTGGGAGAGGAGGTTGGGGGGTTACAACAAATTTTGGGGTGGCTGCAGCTCCCCCTGTAGCCCCGCTCCTAAGTGCAGCGCAGCGCAGCGCAGCCCAGCCCAGCCCCCCCACCAGGAAGAGCTCAGTGCCACCCCTGCCCTAGCCCCAGCCCACCTTTGTCCCATGCAGATCTGGGGGGCACACGCCCCCCCATGCCTTCAGGGTGCATGTAGCAGCAGCAGCTGTGCCTCCTGGATAAACCCCTTGAGGTTTAGTCCTGTGCCCCACCCCAGCTTTGCAGGGCCTGCCTCAGCCCCAACCCCACCTCCTCCTTCACCGCTGCCTGCATGTCGCTCCTGACCTCTACTGTAGCTGCCAGAAGCCTGAGGCCAGAATACCTTATGGCCTTTTCACTGTCCCATGTTTGGGAGGGATAAGCCCTGTTAGCCCGCACTTCTGCCACTTATGCACTGCAGGCTTCTACTGCACATCTGCTTGAGTACATCTACTCCTGCTGCAGAACTGTGTGTCCTGCTCATTTCCATTCTTGGCTAAGGTAAACTCAGCTGAATGTGCACTGAAGAGCCAAACAGGCATAGACAGCTGCTAAAAATTCACCCCTCACTTCTAAGTACACTTATAAAAAGACCCTCCATATTATTACAGTAGCACATGCTGATTTTATTTGGTTCAGAGTCCTACTGCACCAAACAGTATGTAACATTAAAAAGCAATCCTTACCCCAAAGAATTTAAAATACTAACAGGATGAAAGAGAGGAGCAAGCATAACAATAGTTTTTTGATAAACTCATTGTGCATACAGATCAAGAATATAGAACATGCGCATCATACTCACATGCATATGTATGTCTAAAGAATGAATTTTGTAACAGCCCTTGCTAGCAAGCAACAGTTCTGTGGGGAGTCAATTCCAGATACTATCTGTATCAACTACACAAAGCAATACATGGGTTCCTATATATGTACAGGGAGGCTGCTTCAACACGCTGTAATTCCAATGTGTCAGAACAGACTTGATTAATCGAGTCTGCTGGAGCATGGTAAATGCTGTACTCCAGCAGACTCCAGCATCACATGTATCAGTGTCCTCGCGCTAAAAAAAATGGTAGTAGGGCACTTTGAACTAGCTTGTTCAATAGGCAAGCTTTAGTTCAAAGTGCCCCACCACCATTTTTCAGTGCAGAGATGCTGATGCACATAATGCTCCAGGCACTTTTAACTAGCACAGCTCTTGGAGCTGCAATAATTTAAGCTCCACCCCCTCAGAGCACACCTATAAACACCCTCTTATGCTATAGGATTAGGTAAGAATTACTAAAGAATAATGGGCAAGGAGACCAGTTTGAATGTTTCCAGATTTCATCCAAAATTATTCTTCTCTCACTACTTTCCTGCTGAATACTTCATCACATGGTAGCTGAGTTTATGAAAAGTTTCTATCTTCTGTTATTGACAATATGTATTATGGATTGATAGCTAAAAAGGCAAATACTACTGGCTTGCCAGTATACTGGAATTTCTATAACTTTTCCAACTTATCTTCTATTGAAGTTTTATTTAAAAAAGCATGGTTATTACATTGCACTAGGCAATCCTCCTTCTACTTCCGTCACTGCCTTTTTTTGTTTTTTACATTGTCCAAACAACCAAATCAGAAGTTTTTGGATGGATGATTTCTGTAATTACTGGATAAATTATGAAAAACTAACCTGCAAAATAAAATAGAAATAACAATAAAAAAGGATACAGCAATTGTTTTACTTTTTTTTTTAAATGCAAAATGGTCAGTGAATCAATCAGCACAGTATGTCAACTCTAAAACAATCTTGCAGAATCAAGAGAATGTATGAGATTCTAATTTACACATGAATGCTATATTTCAACATGATGCTGGTGATATTTGGGAAATGATCACTCAGCTGGAGGTCACTCCATCTATTATTCTACCCGCTTAAGTGACATATACTGTCCACAAAATTTAGATTAGGAATGACAAAATACAAAATTAATATCTGCTGTACTTAGACTATTATATCTTTATATTTATACATGTGAACGTATACGTATATATACATTCAGTGTATTTACCTGAATACAAGACAACCCTGATTATAAGATGACCCTCCCCTCAAATTAGATTCTATACAGGTTTTCCTCACTTTATGTGGTACTTTCCTGGAAAACTGCGCATCAATCAAATTTGCATAAAGGGAATCCAGTTTATAAAGTAACGAATAGGGATACTTTCCTGTGGTGGTGAGGGAGGGAGGGAAGCTGTGACTAGGGAAGGGGAGGGGGGAGGGGTGGGATGCAGCCCGTCAGCTGCTCCCGGGGCTACAACAGGGAGCAAAGCAGAGGGAACTGTCAGTGGGTGTGCGGCATGGGATGGGGGGACATGGCTCTTGCTGCTACATGCATCTTCTGCTGCAGCTGCCCCGGGAGCAGCCTACACCACCTGCCTGTGGGGACAAGCAGAGCCCTGGGGGGTTTGAAGCATGATGCAGCCCAGCGGCTTCAGGCAGCTGGTGTTGCTTGCTCCCAAGGCTGCTGCAGCAGGGGTTGGGGTGAGTGGGGACAAGCTGTGCCATGCCCTAGGGCTCCACTTCGTCCTAGTCGTGCCAGCCCTTGCTGCAGCAGACCCGGAAGCAACCAACACCACCTGCCCACAACCCAGCAAGGTGCAATCCAGGGGCTGGGGTGAGTAGGGACACCAACGGGGAGGTTGGGGTGCAACGCAGCCCAGTGGCTGCAGGCAGCTGGCATGGGCTGCTCCTAGAGCAGCTGCAGCAGGGGCTGGGGTATGTGGGGCCCTGGCCCTTTCCCCTGCCCCCACAGCCTTATCTGCTTGGGGGAGGGGGGAGTGCACCCATGCCCATCATATAAGAGTGAATTTACCTCACATATAACAAATCTGGGGTATAAAAAGGATCGCTGCATAAGAACAAATTCACTTATACAGAAACTGCATAAATCGAAGGAAACCTGCCTATGGAAAATTCATAAATTTGTTATAATCTTTCAGGTATCTAATTATTGGAGGCTTGCCTTGAATTTATTCCCTTCCCACTGCTACAGCAGAGGAAAGAAAACTGGGGGTCAGGTAGCCTCCTTGCCCTTTGCCTCCCCTCAACTTCCTCCTGCACACTCTGCCCTCCCTGAGCACAAGGAAGTGAGGAACAAATCTGAAAACACTGACTTTGAAATTAAACACTGTTGTAGTAATTTGCACATAGTGCCCATATCCCAGCAAAATAGGCATCCATGTTTTTTGAAAGTATACAGAAAGTATCTGTTACAATACTATAACTGCATGCCCATCTCAATCTCCTTTTACTTGTCACAATCCCACAGAAATCCCCCCACTTTGGTGCCCTTTCCCCTCCCCTGCCCCTCTCTCAGCTGTTCTGTTTCTTGCCCTAATCCTTTCATTCATCATCTTTCTCTCTGGCAGTCTCACTTGTGAACAGCCTGTGCCAGTTTTTTCTTGTCCATGTGTCCTCTGCCCTCTTCTCCCTGTTGTCTTCTACAGCCTTCCTGTAGTACACTTACAGCTCACTCACTCTCACTCTGATGCAGTCCTCAACTGGGAGACTTGAATGTCTGTACATAAACAGGTTCCTGGTCTTCCGTGTGACATTCCTGAAGTAGATTAACTAACTGGTTGATGTGAGATCTCACACAGCCTGGCAGCTGTTGTTAGGCAGGTGCTCTTGTCCACACTGAGCTTGGTCCATGTTGCTGCTTCATATACCTGGGTGTGTTGTAGTACCCTTTCCCCCAACTACTTGCCACTGCACAGGATGTTTAGGTCGGACCCTCATCTCTGCCTCACTTCTCCTGGATATTTGCATCCAACTGATTTTTTTTTTTATTAACAATTCTTATTCCTCACATTCTCAATATCATATCCCAAGATCCTGTGCATAACCCACAAACACCAAAATTAATTCATCAAACACCCCCTCTCCTGGCAAACCATTTAAAAGCCATGTGCATTGTCTTCTGTGGCTCCATATGGGAGAAGGTTGTGCCAGCCAACACCACTTGGATCAAATAAAAGATTCCAGTTTGTTTGTGCCTATTTATCATCTCCTTTTTCCCCACTAATCATTGTACCCCCTTTCTCCCTATAAAACCATAATTCAGAATATGCTAATTGCAGGTATTCCCTCACTGAAAAACACAACCTCTTCGTGATGAATAAACACCACACTTTTGACATACGATAAAAAGACCTTCACTTCCCACTCCCTCTCCTGTTTGTCCACCAACCCATATATCACATTCTCAAAGTTAATATCTTAACCCCATCCCATCACCTTAAGAAACTGATGTACCTGTGCCCACACCCGTTGTGCAAAGAAACACTCTCACAGAAACTGATACAATGTCTCTTCCTGCCAACACAATGCCCTTGGACATTCCTCTGATCTTGCTAAACCCCATCTGGCACACCACCCTCCATGCAAAGTCTTTGTGCTCTCCCTTCCACTGTTTCCCCACTAAACACTTCCACACATATCTCACTTGTGCCAAAGATAAATCCCCTATATCAATAATCCTATCCCTTCCCCTAATAACCTTAAACACCTTTCTTCATATCCTGTAACCCAACCATCCATAATACCCCCAGTTCAAGAGTCCAAAGAAAATTCCACCCCCAAGTGTAGTACAGTGCTGGCTTCCATGCATAGGCGGAGGAAGAAAAAAAAATGGGGGAGGGGGCAGAGTGTGCACACGTGCATGCACACTCCTCCCCCCAAGGGAAAGTCTGAGGTGGGAGGGTAAAGGACCAGGGTGGCAGCATTGCCTGGCGCCATGCTGTGCCACCCTGGCTCCATTCACCTCCCAGCCCTGGCCACACCAGCCCCAGATGCCGCACCAGCCACAGCTGCCTCCTGGCTCCAACCACACTGGCCTCAGCCCCAGGTGCCTCCTGGCCGTGCCAGTCCTGGTCCCAGCAGCCTCCCCAGCCTCAGCCACTGCACCGGCCCCAGCTGCCTCCCGGCTGCACTGGTATTGGCCACGCCAGCCTCGGCCACCTCCACACCATGGCCCCGGCCACACACTGGCTGTAGGGGGTGGCCCTAGAGCCAGGGGCTGGAGCAGGCCCAGCCTAGGCTGTACCGCCAGGCTAGAGGAAATCGAGCCCCAAGACCCCGACATCCTGCCTGCTCCGGCCCACCCCGCATCATCTGCAGAAAGAGCCCAGCGACTCCTCCAGAGGTGCGGCACTAGGCAGCCAAGTGGAGGGAAGGCACGTGGCCCTCCAATCTTTGTATGAGCAAGGGCAGGCCGCAGCTGCGAGCTGGGCTTAGTCTCTGCTCCATGTCTTCATGCCTCACCGCCGCCACTTTGAAAGTAGTGACTGGGGCCCAGCCAGGCTTGGTCGTGGGACAAACCCCACAGTGCAGGAGGGAGCGGGCCAGGGGCAAGGGTGAATGACTTGCCCTTCCCCTACCACACTCTCTCCTGCACTGCAGGGGTCTAAATCTACCCTCTCCCCAAGCCCACGGAGAAAAAGAAAAAAAAAAAAAGATTACAAGAAATGTATCTGCTTGTGGCTGGGCCGGCTGCAATCCTGTCTGGAAGTGCTCAGGGCAGCTCAGCATGCCCGCCGTCCCCCCCCCCCCCCCCACTGCAGGACCCTGCAGCCAGACTTTTGAAGCCATGGTGACCCCATAGCTCAACACTGCTCAGTACATGTGCATATACCCCCAAGAAAAGATCCATGTGCTAATCAGTCCCCAATTCATGACTAGAACTGGGTGCTCTTGTCCTGAGTTCTGGGATCCTCCAAAATTTTATATGCAGATGAAGCACAGGGCAAACTGGTCTGGCTTCACCTCACAGAAAGTGGGGCCACACTAATCACATGCACCAGGCTGAGAGAGAAGGGTGACAGAGTAATTTTGGGTGACCTGAGTAGGGCCTTATTTGGTGATATGTGCTTGACATTTCAAGTTAGTGAATAAACAGGAATCATTGGAAATGGGAGAGAATGGCACAGCTCAGCTGTGGGAGTGATATATGCAATGAGTCAGCGCTGAGGGTGACTGTACTCAATGGGCAGTACTATTTATCTTATTCAGTGGGCTACACTAACTTATCCTTGTGGTAGGTTCCCATCAGAATATCAAGTGTAACATTTCTGGCACCCAGGGGAGGGTGTCAGGTCTAGCTCTAGCCTATATGATTTCTCCAGGCCTGGTGCTAGTTCCCTGCTGTGGGAGTACCTGCCTTTTTTTGGGGGGAGGGGAGGGAGGGGGAATTACCATTAGCATGTTTGCCCAATAAGGGCCATATATTTTATAGTTATGCTTAGTGTTGGCTGCACTGAATCAGCTGCATAGATGGTTTCCATTACCAAGCACACACTGCTTTTGGCAGCAGTTTAATGACACACAGTGTATTTAATGAGGTATCCCTGTATGTGAATGTAAGACAAGGCCCCCCCACCACTGACTGAAGGGAAAAAAATCTCATCTTGTATTTGAGTAAATATGATATATTTATTCATATTTAGTGTAGGTGTGAAAGTACATATTGATACAGATATACTATCTCATGCATTGGTTCACCAACACACCACTTCTGAAAATAAAGGAATAAAAAAAAAAAAAAAGGCATGTTCTATTACAAAACTTGCTATTAAAATATCTCAGTGCTGTTGCAGATACACAGACCACGAGATGGTGTGCATCATTGTTCACTTCTAGATTGCTGCAGAGTCTGGATTATACAGCAGAAAAAGATCCATCACACGGTGTTGCAGACTTCAAAAAATGCAGATAAATGAATATGTGTAAGAGAATTGATCAGTACAGAAATACTGAAAAATAAGAGTCAGGAAAGAGAGAGATTTTGAAAGTCTCACACAGAGTAGGTGTACCATGAACACCTGCATTATGGCATTAATTGACTATAGGTATGGGATGGCAATGAGTAGCTTGAGGCTGGACAAGATGGAAGCACTTCAAGACATACTCTGAATCAGAACTTCAGGAGCCAGGGAAACTTTACCAGCAAAGATGTCAGCATCTACACTCTTCTGATGTCAATAGATTTCATAGACAGTTGGGCTGGAAAGGACCCCGGAGGATCGAGTCCAGCCCCCTGCCCCAGGGGCAGGAAGTCAGCAGGGATCATAGGATCCCAGCAAGATAAGCAGCCAAATGTGTTTTGAAGGTGTTCAAACTGGGTGCTTGAACTGTCTCTGGCAGCAGTCTATTCCAAACCTTGGGGGCTTGGACAATGAAGAAGTTCTTTCTTACATCCAGCCTGAAATCGGTCACAGTGGAGTTTCTGACCATTTGATGTTGTCATCCCTTGGGGGGCTCTGGTGAACAGACGTTCTCTCAGATCCTGATGAGCACCCCTGATAAACTTATAGGCAGCCACCAGATCACCCCTGAGCCTGCACTTTTCCAGACTGAATAGCCCCATTGCTCTCAGCCTCTCATCATAAAGTCCGTTTTCCTGACCTCTAATCATGCACATGGCTCTCCTCTGCACCCTCTCAAGCTTCTCCACATCTCTTCTGAATTGTGGAGCCCAAAACTGGACACAGTACTCCCTCCCACTGCGGCTTCACTAAGGCCAAGTACAAGGGCAGAATGATGTCCCGGGATCTGCTTGAGAAGCATCTATGGATGCAAGCCAGCATTTTGCTCGCTTTACTAGCCACAGTATCACACAGAAGACTCATGTTCATCTTGTGGTCAACCATGACCCCCAAGTCCCTTTCATCTGTAGTGCCAACCAGTGTAGCACTACTGAGCCTATAAGCATAGTGCAGGTTTTTCCCTCCCAAGGTGGAGAACCTTGCATTTTTCAGTGTTGAACACCATCAAGTTCTCGTCTGCCCATTTCATGAGTCTGTCTAGATCCACCTGGATCACCCTCCTATCCTCAGGTGTGGATGATTTACCCCAGAGTTTGGTGTTGTCATTGAACTTGGCCAGTCCGCTTCTGACACCAATATCCACATAATTGATGAAGATGTTAAACAGTATAGGCCCTAGGACAGAGCCTTGTGGGACCCCACTGGTCACAGCGCACCAAGACAATTGGCTCCCGTTGACCACCACCCTCTGGGTCCTACCACGGAGCCAGTTCCCCAGCCAGTGGATCGTGGTGACGACAAGGCCGCAGTTAGCCAGCTTAGCCAAGAGGTGATCGTGGGATACCAGATCGAAGGCTTTTTTAAAGTTGAAGTATACAATGTTGATATCTTCCCCCTTGTCCAGGTGATAGGTCACCTGGTCATAAAAGGAAATGACATTGGTCAAGCAAGACCTACCCGCAACAAACCCGTGCTGGCTATCCCTCAGGATATTGCCTTCAGCTAGTCTGTTAAGGATGGCCTCCTTAATAATCTTTTCCAAGGCCTTCCCCAGGATAGAAGTCAGGCTGATCAGCCTGTAGTTTGCCAGATCTACTTTCCTCCCTTTCTTGAAGACAGGCACAACATTGGCCCTCTTCCAATCATCAAGCACTTCACCAGAGCGCCAAGAGCTCTCAAAGATCCGTGCCAGGGGCTGAGCTATGATGCTCGTCAGCTCCTTGAGCACCCTTGGATGTAACCCACTAGGGCCAGCTGAGGTTAAGCAAAGGTTTGAGTCCTGCATTTGTGGATTTAATTGTTCTTTTGCTACAAGGTAAGTGAGTATACACATTACTCTGGATACAAAATGCATGTATTCACAAACATTTGCACTCTAGAATACTTGTTTTTTGACAGAAAAGTATTAGCAGAATTTGCAACAAAAACAGATGCTGTTTCATTTTGAAATCTCCAGAAAAACCAGCTGTGTTTTAACATTAAGTGAACAGCAGCTTCTCAGTCCAAGTATTCCAATCCACTGAAGCTCCAGCCCAGACACACTAAAGCTCTATTGTTTCCCTTGCCACTCTAACCACACCACCCTCACTGTATAGTGACAGCATCATGCTGGCAGTTGAGTGTCTTTTATCTTGACAAAAAATTACCTTTCTTTGCAAGCTTTTGGGCACACACACCATTCTTTAGGCTAAGGGAAAATTAAAGATGGTAAAAGTCTCCATAGGTAGAAAATAAACTTAATTTTGCACAGAGGAAGCTGAAGATGGATGTCTGTCCCTATGGGTCCATGAGAGTTCCTTTATGTGACTTGCTCTCTGATGTGCAGATAAGGCAGCATTTTTTCCCTGGTGGTATCAGATGGCAGAAAGGCAACAAGGTGTAGAAATCTTTCTTTGTTGATTATCAGTGAAGTTTATAATTAGGTCAACAAAGAAATCGCAAAATAAAATAATAAATATTATGGAATATATATTTTTTTGCAATTTCTTAGTTGGCTTAATAAAAGGGAGCATCTCCAAATCAAGAGTTTTAGAGTTTTGCATTTCTTTTTGTCTCAGACCAACATGGCTACCAACAACATCCCTTTTATCTTGACAAGGTCCTTTTAAAGGCTTTTGCAAGTGAGACTCTCTCAAGTTTCTTTATATTTATTAGGAGCCAAACTGTGATCTCCACACTTTGGATACAAGGGCCCTTGACTGAGCTACAGCAGTAGGGTTCCAGTATACAGAAAGGCAAAGGAAGTTATCAGAGTCTATGCACCATAATTAGGGACCTGTCTAAATACAGGAGGCAGGCAGCCAATTTTATGGGCAGATCTAGGGGCCAGCCACCATTTTCATGGGCTTATTGTGGCGGCCCCCACCCCAAAACTTGGACTGGCCAAGGGGCCCTGGTGGCTCTGGCCCTCATTGGTAATTTGTTGAGTGGGCTGTCCATCATATGCACCTCTTCTCCCCCAGCCCCAGGTGCTGGTGACAAGCAGTTCTCTCAGCCAATCAGCTAGGGAGCTGATTATACTTTTTTTTTTTTTGGTGGATTTTACAGAGTGCCCGATTTTACAGACAATGTTTGATTTTGCAATTTCTGCAAAATCACAAGTTGAGTAGGTCTCTAACTATTATGATCAGCTATCCAAGGCCATTTCCCTATATGGGAGTGGCTGAGGAAAAGAAGATCAGTGTGGCAGTTAGGGCAGAAATAGGCAGTAATAGGCACATTATGCCTGAGAACATGATGTAGAAGGGCACATAGCTCAAGCAGTTGGGTTGTATTGGGAAGTACCATCCTTCTTAAAAGGAGGGAATGTAATACTATTCATGCTACAAAATACATTGCCTATACTTATTAAAAAAACCCTGATGTGTTTTATTTGAACAAGGTCTGTAACTTTACTATTGTATTTGCACACTATTGTTAGATGAAGAGCACATTGCTGTAACAACCAAAGGCTTCCATACAATGCAGGTTTAAGATAATAATTAAATTTAAGTATTCCCAGAAGAACATGGACTTGGAAAGGACCAACTGAGTCACTGAGTCCAATCCCTGCTATCAGAGGCAACCCCTTCCATAAGTTGATCGTGCTCCCCTTTAGAAAGAGTTTATGGGGAGGGGGATTGCCTCATTTGGAAGGCTGTTCCAGAGCTCCCTGATTTACTGGCTCAGTACTGATAATATGAGCACTGTTGAGTTACTGTTAACACCTGAAACACAAGAATATATGTCCATTATTGGTAAGCTTTAGATTGCAAGGCTTTTGACACAGAAACTGTATGTCTTCAAAAAGCACAGTACCATAGGACCTATGCCTGATTGAAGTTTCTAGGCTGCAAGAATAAAAGGGGTGCAAACATCTGTGGTATCCTAAAGGTTAAAATAAAATAAAATAAGCCTAGCTTTCATTTATCATAATTAGGCTACTTCTTAGAGATGATCTATTTCACAGTATGTGTCACACACAGATAAGAAATACAATATTTCTGTTTTCATTTCTTATGCAAAAGGCAGGATAAAAGATCACTACAAAGATCACATGGGAATTAAATTCAGTCTCTTTGTTGCTATGCAACTATCATTAAGAAAAAGGATGCTGCCAAGCAGTTGCATTAAATGATCATGGGATCTTTAAATAATTTTTTTCTAGATTTTTGCTACTTCAGCTGTGGAAGTATAATCTCAATTTCAGCTATTTAGTGATACTTAGTATTTTAGTGTTGTTTTCTTATACTTTACTATTCAATAAAACAAAGTGTAGTATAAAATCAGTAATTTATTGAACAAGGCCAACAGAATCAACATCAGAAACAAAAACAGAAATGTGCAGCACAGCTGTTGGATAAACGATTAAGGCTGCATGAACTAAACATGCTGCAAGCTTGCTTATTAGTTGTGCTTATGTCGATAAAAATGCATATGTGCTTACAGCTGTTTTCACAGGTTTTTCTAAATATGCAAAACAAATGGCACCTTATCTTGAGATCTACCAGCAAACTATGTATTTCAGGCTACTACTATGGACTTCCACCTGCATTCATAAGGGCCAACATTGGTCCAGAACCTTAAAATTAAAATATACTTTCAAAGGTCTCCAAACACAGCAGTATAAAAGCTTACTGTATCTTGCCAACTTAACAGCTTCTGGTACTGCAAGGATCTTGTCCATGTACTCATGGCAACTGCAGGCATCTTTATAACTAATTAGTGTTTTGTTATCCTAAAAACTTTATGGCTAGGGTTTACCAGATTAGATTTATACTATGTAGTTGAAACTGAAGCACCTATATTATGGAAAATTGCAATTAATATCATTATGACTGAGAAACTGAACAAAATCTCAAATTCTGATGTGTGACAACATAGTTCTCCAAAATAAATGAAAAGGGAATTTTGCAACCACTTCCTTAATTTAAACAGCTTAAGATGCTCCCACAAATCCTTGCAAGTCCTAAAATACTTTGTCTTTAATGGGAATAGTTCTGTGGAATACAGCCAAAAAAAACCAGTGGAGTATCTGAGGCTACACTATCATAAACCAGTTCTTGCTTTGCAAGTGAGAATAATTTTTAAATCTCTGATGACTTTTATTATCTACCGACTTCGCTCATGAGCTTTCGAGCTGTCCGTGATGGAGGCATTCCATCTAATGTTATCAAGGTGACACTTGGAAATTATAGAGTGGACCATACAATGCTTAGTAGGCCTGTGCCAGTAGGCAGCTATTCGATCCGGCTTTGGATCTAGCCGCTTCAGATGCCAGGGATCCAATACGGAGCTCTGGACCGGGTTCAGCTTCTATCTGGCCAAAGCAGCTCTGAAGCTTTGGAGCTGCCTCGGAGATCTGGCGATAGGGTATAATGGGGAAATCTATAACTTTGTTGTTTTGTGTCTGATTTGGATGAAATTTGCAGGGGTGATAAGACCCTGGAGGCCACAAAGCATGCCAAGTTTCAAGGTGATAGATGCAGGGGCTTGGGGGGAACTGCACCACAAATTCTTGAAAGCAAAACTCATGTCATATGTGTTACAACACAGCAGGGTGAGAACTGCAGGGGTGGTGGCCCCTGCTGAGGCCACAAAGCCTGCCATGTTTCAAGAAGATCAGTGTAGGGGTTTGGGAGGAACTGCATCTCAAGCTGCTGACAGGCAAAACTTGTGACATAGATGACCTTGTGTGTGTGAAGACACAGCATGGTGAAAGCTGCAGGAATGGTAGCCCCTGCTGTGGCCACGAAGCCTGCCAGCTGTCAAGGAGGTAGGTGCAGGCTCTGCATCCCTAGCTGCTGATAGACTAAACTCATGACATGGGCACTTATGCAGCTGACTGTCTTGGTCTTGGGGCAGTTGATTGTCTGTATTGATTATTTCCTCTCTTAGTATGGGGTTTTGTAGGTGTTAATTGTTGCTAATTAACTGATTACATTAGCTAGCAACTGTGTATTGAGCTGGTCCCTGAGTGAATCGTGATTGATTGGTAACTGGTAACATAGTAGCTTAGCAGCCAGGCCTGCAGTAGTTCCCCCCACCCCAAGCCAGGCACAGTTGCACAAGCACCCATGTTACGAGTTTTACCTGCCAGCAGCCCCAGAACCACCCTGCACCTATCTCCTTGACAGCTGGCAGGCTTTGTGGTTGCAGCAGGGGCTTCCATCCCTGCAACTTTCACCTCATGATGCCTTAACACACACAGTGTCATCCATGTCATGAGTTTTGCTTGTACATAGCTTGAGGTGCAGTTCCCCTCAAACCCCTGCACTTATCTCCTTGAAACTTGGCAGGCTTCATGACCTCAGCAGGGGCCACCACTCCTGAAAGTTTCATCCAAATCAGGCAAAAACCCCCAAAGTTACAGATATTTCATTGATTCCCCATTATACCCTATGGCCGGATCTCCGAAGTGGCCCTGAAGCTTTTCCAAAGCATTTCGGAAGCTCTGAACCACTTTGGAAAGCCTAACAAAGCCAGCGCTTTGATCCAGACATGTCGCTTTGGATGCTGAAGTGTCCAAAAATTCTCCGGATCTGAAGCCTCACACAGTCCTAATGCTTAGCTATTTGAAACCTGTCTCACACAGCCACCTTTTCCTCAACTGGAAGACTGCACTGGCAGTGATTTCTCATCAAATCTCAGGTTATTTAAAAATAAATCCCACTTTCAAACACAGCCTGTCAGGTTAGCAAATTTGTCCCTAGGGACTAAACAATGAGCAGGAGACTGTGAGAACAGCCACTGGACTCTTCTTTTCCTGATGCTTCTTGTGGAGATTTAGTCAGAAATTTTCCTCCAACATCATGTCTTTGTATAGCTTATTACAAAATTACTATTTCCAGGAGCACAAAGAGAAGTGCTGCTAATAGTCATCAGGCCAGCATTGCCAAGGATAGATCCTTTTCCTGTAGTCATGTGATTTTCCATTTCTGGAGAAAAACTAAAATTAAAAAGACAAAAACATACAAGAAAATCTCATACCCCCAAATATTTTGCATTGGATTTTGATAAAAACTTGGTTCATAACCATTATTTACTCCCACACAAATAATTAGCCTAGTTAACTATTTCTAATGGCAAAGAGAAATCAATCAAGATGCAAACATTTTCAATTTTACAAGCAAGCAGTTCCAAAGCTGAACTACAGTATTGTGCATTTTGAATAATCTATGTTCTATTACAGTGATCCCTACAACACTAGGTTGTTTCAATCTAAAGGCAACAACAACACATAAAGATGAAAGGATTTGCCTCAAAAATAATAAAAATTTTATTGAACAATATTTCTTATACAAACTTTGCAGTTAGAGATACCCTTTTATCTCAGTAATCACATACCCCAATCTTCTTACGCTTCCTTTCCCTATTACAAGCCAACTGACTTAGGTGGCACCAGTTGTCCATGCCAAGATGTCATCTAGTCCAAACCCCTGCCTGACGCAGAATCATCCCTATCCAAGCTATTCCATACAACCATAACCTAAACTTCACAGAAAACTACCCTGAACCCTGACACAACATAGATCTAATACATTAGCCTGCCACAGGTAAAGCAAGGGAATGATGGCAGCCAATGTCCTGCTTCTGTAACATATTGTCAACATATGCTCAAGTGGTCTTGGGTAAAGTCCCGCTACAGAGGAAGTCAAAACCCCCCACACTCCATACCAATCACAGCCCATAGGGCAAAATTTCTTCCTGACCCCAAATATGGCAATGTTTGACCCTGAGCAGAGGGGCAAGACCCTCTCGCCTGGAACCCGATGTTGCTCCTAGGACAGGGGTGGGCAATTATTTCGGGCGGAGGGCCACTTACTGAGTTTTGGCAACCCATCAAGGGCCACATGACAGGCAGCCAGGGGCAGATCAATATTAATTTTCTAAATTTTTTAGGGGCCCCACATGCTGGATAGACTGGCCTAATGGGCCGCATACAGCCCGCGGGCTGCATTTTGCCTACCCCTGTCCTAGCAAGAGAATCAGCAGACCCCAGTTGAAGTTCCCAGTAGAGATGTAAACAGTTAAACAATAATTATGTTTACATTGTTTACTGCTCATCATTTAGTGACCTCCAGCAGGAATGGCCCCCACCCCTTACAACTTGACCGTGCACCATGTGCAAGCCCCAGGGAGGGAGACATGGGTGGGGACCAACAGGCACAGCCAAGCCACTAGGGGGGCTGCCCAGCTGTAGAGCAATGTCTTCCCTTCCCCCACACAGGCAGGGACTGGGGCTGCAGACCTCTCCTGTGCCTGGATGCCCACTGTGTGAGTGAGGTGCTGCCCCTCCCCCCACCCCCCCCAGAGATCAGGTGGAGTCCTCCCACTGCAGCAGTAAGTCTGCAGTGAGTGGGCATGTCCAGCACCCCCTGCAGCAGTGGGGCCTGGGCAGGGTGTTGGGCTCCCTACACCTCCTGCTGCAATTGTGTCATCACTGTCCAGACCTGGAAGGCCCCTTCATACTGCTAAGCTGGGCTATTTTGTAGTTGTGTTTTTGATTATTCCTCCAAAGGTATAGCACCTTGCATCTGTCCACATTAAATTTCATCCTGTTAACTCTAGCCCAACTTTCCAATCTGTTGAGAACCTTCTGAACTGTGCTCACATCCTCCAACATGTTCACAATCCTTCCCAGTTTCATGTCATCCACAAACTTCCTCAAGAAGCTTTCTATGCCAGCATCCAAATTGTTAATAAATGTGTTGAACATCACCAGACCCAGGACAGACCTCTATGGGACTCCACTCAAAATCTCCTGCCATTCTGACATGGATCTATTAAAAATTACCCTTTGCTTATGGCTATTGACCCAGTTATCTATCCACCTTGTAGTAGTTTTCTCCAGCCACATTTCTCCAATTTGTTTATTATAAGCTCATATGTGACCTTTTTAAAAGCCTTCTTGAAGTCCAGATATGCTATACCCACAGCATTCCCTTCTTCCACACAAATAGTTACTTTGTCAAAGAAGGAAGTCAGTTTTGTTTGACACTAATTGTTTTTCATAAATCCATCCTGGCTGCTTGTGATCAGCCTTTACTCCTCCAGATGCTTGCAAATGGCCTTCCTTATGACATGCTCCAGTAATTTCCCAGGTATTGAGATGAGGTATCAGTTTGTAGTTCCCAAGGTCCTCTTTCCTGTCTTTTATAAAAAGGGGAATTACACTGGCCCTTTTCTAGTTCTCTGGTACGTGGCCTGTCTCCCATGACTGCATGAAAATCATTGACAAGGGCCAAGATCTATGGTGCCAATTCATAGATTTCATAGACATTAGGGCTGGAAGGGACCTCGGGAGATCATCGAGTCCAGCCCCCTGCCCAAAGGGCACGAAGTCAGCTGGGGTCATAGGATCCCAGCAAGATAAGCATCCAATTTACTCTTGAAGGTGTTCAATGTAGGTGCTTGAACCACCTCCGCTGGCAGACTGTTCCAGACCTTGGGGGCTCGGACAGTAAAGAAATTCTTCCTTATGTCCAGCCTGAAACGGTCTTGCAGGAGTTTGTGACCGTTCGACCTCGTCATCCCTCGGGGCGCTCTGGTGAACAGACGTTCCCCCAGATCCTGGTGGTCACCCCTGATAAACTTATAGGTGGCCATCAGATCACCACTGAGCCTATGCTTTTTCAGGCTAAAGAGTCCCATGGCTCTCAGCCTGTCATCGTAAGATCCGTTTTCCTGACCTCTGATCATGCACGTGCGTGGCTCTCCTCTGGACTCTCTCAAGCTTCTCCACATCCTTTTTGAATTGTGGAGCCCAAAACTGGATGCACTACTCCAGCTGCGGCCTCACCAAGGCCGAGTACAAGGGGAGAATGACGTCCCGGGATTTGCTCGAGAAGCATCTATGGATGCACGCCAGCATTTTGGTCGCTTTACTAGCCGCAGCATCGCATTGCAGGCTCATGTTCATCTTGTGGTCAATGATGACCCCCAAGTCTCTTTCTTCTGTAGTGCTATCCAACGTAGCACTGCCGAGCCTATAAGGATGCTGCAGGTTTTTCCTCCCTTCAAGACCCTGGGATAAAGCTCATCTGGCATTAATTATATTTATTAAGCATTCAAAATTTCTGCCAAGCACAACATATACAATACTACTCGCCTTTTTAGATTCTCTTCTATGTATAATACTTTCAATTTGTGTTTTCAGAACAGACAGTACCAATAGTAATTTTCAGCCTTTTCAACAGGCTGAAAATGAGACAACATTAAAGGGACAAAAGCAGTAGCCCTAGTTCCACCTGACAAAATGTAATGCAGTCCTTGCTGAATACCATCTAGCCAATAACAATAAAGCCAGCAAAGTGATTACCTGGAAGTCCAGCAAAAGAAGCTCTCAGACAGGAAAAGCGATAAGCGAGATGGCTTTCATTTGTGTAATTGTCTCAAAATGCAATAAAAATTAAGTGTGTATGCAACAGAACACTAAAAACTGTTTACTCTGGAAGGGTCTCTGGCTAGATCCTAAAGATTGTATGGAATGCTTAGAGCCTTTAAACACTTTAAAACCGGGGAACTGTTCCATAACCAATAATTTCTGAGAACACATTAAAACACACCAAAGAAGAGAAACTGGACAACATCGCTGGTTCAGCAAGTTGTAAGAGAGCTGAAGTTGAGATCCTCAGCTACTTGTTTTAGTGCATATTTTATTGCTATAGGTAAATTCAAGTACCTGCATGTGGAAATGGCTGCAATAGTTTGCTGTTCTGTACAACAGTTTGTTTTGTGGTGTTTTATTTTTCTGTCCTCTCTCTCTTTAAGCATTAACATGAGCAAAATACATTATCCTCCCACTCTACTCGACATTGGTGAAGCTGCAGTCTAGAATATTGCATCCAGAAGGATGTGGAGAAGCTTGAGAGAGTCAACAGAAGAGCCACTCATATGATTAGAGGCCTGAAGAGCAAACCATATGAGGAAAGGCTGACAGACACGGGACTGTTCAGCCTGGAAAAATAAAAGACTTTGTGGGGATTTGGTAGCAGATTACAAATGTCTTAGGGGAGAGCATCAGGGGCTAGGTGAACAACTATTCACCAAAGTGCCCCAGGGGAAAGCGAGAAGCAATGGCCATAAACTCCTAAAAGAAGGTTTCAGACTGGATATACGGAAACATTTCTTCATGGTTTGTGTGACAAGACTCTGGTAAAGACTCCCAGTGGGGTTACTGCAGGCAACTACCCTGCAGATCTTCAACAGAAGACTGGATTCACACCTTGCTGGGGTTATTTAACCCCAGCAATCTTTCCTGCCCAGAACAGGAGGCTTAGACCCAATGATTTCACAAGGTCCCTTCCGACCCTGAACTTCTGTGAAACCTATAGAGCTATTTAAAACTGTTAGGGTGACAATATTTAGATCCTGAGGAGCACTGGATTTGCAGCTGAATAAAGGCATGACCTGTGGCCTAGCAGAGCTGCTGATCACAAGGCAGAATAATAGCTAAGCCAGCCATTTCCTTATGCTAAGTAACCACCTTAACTGGGTTAACCATTTTTCTTTAAAAAGCAGCAAATAAGTCTGTGGGCTGTGAACCAGTTACAGCGAGGAACGAGATAAGATACAGGGGCCCAAAAAGGGTGGAAGATGGTAGAAGATGAGACAGAAAACCAGACTGGAATGTGGAAAACAACACATAATTGATAACAGAACCTGAGATGAACAGATGCAAAAAGGTGAATGGTGACTGGTAAAGAAGCCTCCAGAAGCCTCCAGGTTTTGGTCAAAGTCTGCCCATTGAATGAAGAGCAGGAGTCAAGGTCTTAAATGTGCTCATAGCAAAAAGACATGTAAATGAATTAAATGCATAGGCAATTCCATGTTAATAAAACAAACAGTAAACAGAGGCGGAGCTCGAGACAGAGGAGAGATGGGTGGAACATAGGAGGGGCGAGGGTAGAATGAATGGTAATGAGCAACCAAAGTGTATAAATATGGGAAAAAACTATTGCGAGCAATGTGTGCAAGTAGCGTTTGTTCCCTGTCTGCTCTGGTTAATGAGTAGCAGCACTCATGAGTGATTGGATCGTCATCTTCCTAGTCATTGGGCAACGTGTGGAGTCTGATTCTGACAAAAGGTAGTTGTATTCTCACTATACTCTGTCACAATATTTACTCACACTTCCAAAATATTTGACTTACCACTCCTGGGAATATTTTTTGTAGTCTGTCTGCTGCTGCAAGTGCTTTAGGCTTCCCACCACTGAGACAGTCTTCAAACTCATATAATGGCTGTCGTACAGGATTGGAATAGGAAATGTTTGCATTGTCAACAAATGTAATCTTCCTGACTCCCCAGCCCTAAGCAAAAGGGGAGAGAAATACAAAGAACTGGTAACATCTTAACAACATGAGACAACAAACAACTAACAAACACCTTTCAGTCTAGATCAGTGATTATCAACCGGGATGCTGCAGCACCCTCAGGTTCCCTGAGATCTTTTCAAGGGTGCCACAGGGTGCCTCACAATATTAGCACTGTACAAACATGATTCACAGGATAAACCCATTGGTATCAGCTAATAATCCATAGTGTTAGAACCGTTCTTACCCACTGTGGACTTTCTGGGCAGCTATACATGTACAGCAAGGCTGTTCTGATGCACTGTAATTAATCAAGTCTGCGGGAGCATGGTAATTACTACGCTCCAGCAGACTCCAGTGTCACGTACATCAGTGTCCCCGAGCCGAAAAACGGCGACAGGGGCACTAACTAGAGCTCATCAAATGAACTTCAGTTAAAGTGCCCCACTGCCATTTTTCAGCACAGAGACACTGATATACATGATGCTCTGAGCACTTTAATTACAGCGGTTCTTGGAGCCACTCTAATTAAAGTTTTCCCCTCTCCCTCCAGTCCTGGAGCATGTGTATAAACATCCTCTGAGTTCTTTGCAACAGAAAAACTACTGTTATTTTTTTTGTAGTCAAAAAATAAAAGTGAAAACTAAGAGCTATCAATTTCTGAGGTGTGCCTTGATACTAAAAAGGTTGAGAACCACTGGCTGGTAAGTATACTAGATTTTTACCTGCACTAAAAGTTAAAATAAAACGCTTGAGCTATTACAGTTTTAGAATCAAATTATGGCAAAAATCTTTTCATAGAATCGTATAACGGAAAAATAGGGTTGGAAGAGACCCTGGGAATTCATTTAATCCAGAGCTAGCCAACTTGTAGCATACATGCAACAACAGCATGTGGCAAATTAGGGAGAGGACAGCCAACACAGTGGCAGATAGGGCAGGAAACAGACAGCAGAGCTGCACATAGAGCAGGGAACACAGGAGAGGAAGCAGAAGGAAGAGCAGTAGACTGGGCAGAAGTATCCGAGTGGCACTTGGGGTGCGTGCCTGATTAATTTGTAGCACGCTTGCAAAAACAGTAGTTCCCCATTGATCTAGTACAAGCCCCTGGCCAACACAGGATCACACTTATCCAAATCCAAATCATCCCATTTTGATCACTACAACTAGAAAAAAAGAAAGAGTAATATGTATTAATAGATCAAATTATGCTACCAGAGGCAACCTTTCTACCCCTGTTGACTTTGATATGATAAACCAGATGCCCTTGGCCACATGTGCCCTGCAGGGTGCACGATTTTGGGGATCAGATCCCAAAGGCAACCAGCACATGATCTTGGGCTCCCTGCGCACTAGCAAACTGAAAGCTGCACATAGTGCCACCCTACATGGGGCAGATTGTTCTACATTTTATGTAATATCTGCCAGGGTCCCTTAAAGGCAAACCTTGTATAATTATAAAACTGTAAATTTCAAGTATTTTCAATTTGGCTTTGTTGGCTTAATTTTTTTTGAGGACTCTCCAGTTCAGTCTTTTCCAGCAATGCAACTTGAAGAACACATTATCTTTTTTTGTTATATTATCACATTCACAGAATCGCAAGTTATTCTGGGGAAGGCGAAGTCTCGAGTAGCTCATATATGTTGATTTCATTGGATACTTAAGCACAGGGCTAGAAAACATGTATGAAACATCAGCCCATCTTTGATTCAATTAGAACTTACCATTAAAGTTCTGGCAACGCTACACCCGAGCGTACCAGCTCCAAGCAGCAGACACTTAGCAGATACAACCTTCTCCAAGTCAAGTGTAGGCACTAGCCGCCAGCACATCAGTTTGAGATTAAGATCTACTGATGACTCAGCTAACCTGTGAAGTTAAAAACAAAGCAAGATCACTCTTGATAATGAATTTTCTGAGAGGCCAGTTTTCCTTTCAATGCCACCGCCAGATAAAAGATGCATATCATTTGCCACCCTAGCTTTCTAACTTCTACAAATCTTCTCCTTGTTCCAAGCAGCATGACACCCCAATCCCACACACACATTATTATATGCACCTGCAAAGAGCAGTGTCATTTGTTGCATGGCAGTTTTGCAAAAGATAGCAAAGCAGGCAATCAGTTTTCATTTGCAGACTGATACTGCATTCTACAGTCTCTAAGTATCCCTCTAAAGCACTGGTCAGATCAGACTGCTGCAGCTTGTACACAGACGAGACAAATATAGGAGTTTTTTTTCACCTGTAGGAGTCAGCTCTCCTTAAAGCTGATTCTTCATTTAAAACGTCTCTCTGCTTCCCATCTTAAAATTTGAGTTTTTTATCACTTCCTTTCAGCAAAAGGAATTTGATCTGCATTATATATGGCTCTCTTAAACACACACCTTTCTAAGGAATGGCTTGAAATAATACTATTCACCTGTATACCTCAAAGGAAGAAAGAATGGAAATGTTTACACAAAAAATGAAATTTATTCAATAAGGATTTGATGCTACAAGGTACTGAGCACTCTAAGATTTCACTGATTTCAGTGGAAGTTGAAGACATTTGGCCTGTCGTGGAAGCTCTCTGCGCCTCAAAGATACAAAACCTGAATTCAAGTCATGAAATTTACCAATGGCACATTCTCTGTACTGGCTATCCTGGCTTTATTTCTGGTCAGTTCAGCAACTGGGTACATAACTTTAAGTGTCTTCAACAGTAATGCTACGTTTAAAAATTATGAAGAACAATAAGAGCATGGACAACAGCTTGCCTTCAGCTTAATTTTGAAAAATAACCAATTTGAACTTTAATTTAGTACCTTACCTTGCAAGTACTTATTTCTGGTTGTAGGGCTTTTTACTGAGAAGTCCCATTATCTTCAATTGGATCTTTCAGGGGAGTATGTATGGCAAATGGTAATAACTGAGGCCAGGACGGGGCACTAATATTATTGCAACAACATTTTCCCACTAGACAACCATCTGAGAGGCACATTGTTCACTTCATCTATTTCATCTGCGGTCCGATATAGCTGAGACCTGCCTATCTTATTAAAGGTTTAAATCAACACACACCTTTTAGGATCCATGCATTCACTGAGATTCACCATTCTTGGACCCATGCCTCCTTTTTGGTTCTTCTCCCATCCAACAGCTTTTGGACAATCTACTTGTTAATATAAATGCACACAATTAATTTTTACCCTGGCAACATTTTTCTGAAACTCTAAATGAACTCAGAATGTTAAGAAATACAGCTCTTCATGGCAACATATGGTTAAAATTTGGCAGTGAGTGGCACTTCCAGAATGCTGTGCTTTATAACATGCTGCTTTAAAAGTTTTAGCTAAAATATGTTTTCTTCATCTAGACTGGGTATCTAGATGCTGAACCTAAGTAGACTCAGCTGCACTTGATTAGCTTAAAGGTGAGAGTATCTATTGGAGCAGTCTCTGGAGTCCCCTGGGAATTAACCCTTCAGCCCCCAGATATCTGGATATGTAAGCTTCTTAAGAACATCACTTGGCAGGGCACAGCAGAACGTCAGGTTCCCTCAAGAGGGAACCAATTGGACTGCTCTCCAAACACATGCAATTTATAAATTTCAGATTAAAATCCAATATAATATTGAGAGCTGACAAACAATTACAAAATTAATCACAATTAATTGCGAGTGTAAAAAAAGTTGCAATTTTGATTATACAGTTAAACAATAGTCACCACCTTCCCTCCCAACCCCTCCCCCCCCCACCAGCCTGGAGGAGCCCGTGCACCCTGAGGTTCCTCCCCCAGCCCACACAGCCCCAGCCCCGACTCCAGTCTGCCCCACACCTGCTCTGGACTCACACTGGTCAGAGCAGACTGGCCAGAACCCGTGCAAACAGCCCTGACGCTGGCCCACCCTGTGCCTGCTCAGACTCACCTGCCCATGCTGAGCAGCAGCAGCAGCAGCAGGTAGGCAGAAACTGCTGCTCAGTGAGGGGGAAAACCTGCCCCTCACCCTGGCCCCTGCTAGGCCCTTCTTGCTGCACCTGCCCAGAGCCCATGCCCAGGTTGCCCTGCAACTCCTTTGCACTGCCACTGGGTGGTCTGTAGGCAGCAGCAATGGGGATGGAGAGAAGCACAAGGCAGCCCAGACACGGGCTCTGGGCAGTCACAGCAAAAAGGGCCCGGCAAGGGGGAGGGGCCACTTTTCCCCCACACCAAGCAGCAGTTGCTGTCGCTGCCACATTTTGGCCAATCTGCTCAAAATGGACGTGTGCAATTAACGTTCATTACAAAAATTAACTCGTTAATTTGTTTTGCATCAATCACGTATGTTACCTGCAATTAACTGACAGCCCTAATAATATTTAAATATTATCTGTAGATGCTCTACTTTTAGCATATTGCACACAAACAAACCACGCCCAGCACTTTTCAGATAGAGACACACATGAAAGGGCGGTTGACTTTATTAGGAGCGATTATATGCGATTTATTGTGACCACATATGCCAGCCTATTAATTAATCTTTTTATATATCCATGCTGATCTCTCTCAAGATTATTATATGCAATAAACAACACAATTCAATCCTCACAGTCAGAAAAAAGTCAGAACATCCAAGCCTCAATGCTGCAAACAACTAAAAACTTATAGTATATAGATAATTATCTGCAGAATTGTGTGTTAAGTGATCATCACCTCCCCATGTCTCCATGTTTCTTTCTGTAAAGTAAGTAGAATGATATGTGGCAATTGTGGCTTTTGCCCAACTATTATTTGTTAAGTACAGAGCTCCTTCTAGGAAAGGAGATATATTGTGATGAAATGTTATCCACAACCACCAAGGTGCTCTCAGTCTACACGTATGTTGTAAATTCCTTCAAATGCTAACAGCATGAAATATAGATCCAACTTCCCAGCTTACATAACAAGTGAGATGCTTACAGTTTTATAAATCCACCCTCTGCTCCCATGAGAATCTAGTTTCATATAATTAAAATGATCAAGCATATCTGTGACAATATACAGTTTAAGCATGTAATAATGCAAGATACTACAGATTATGTATGCACTGTAACAGATTGAAGAGTAAATGTTTTCGCTCGATCTGAGCCTTCAAGAGGCCTACTACAAGTCACATTATTCCTACAATAAAAGTAAATGCAGAAAGGTATTGAGATGAGAGAAAATTGATTTTTATTCACGGAAACACATCCGCTTTCTGGAAGATAAACCTATTTTCTTTATAGAGACACCTAAATAATTTAAGATGCACAATAGCTGAGGCAGGTGCTAACGTATGCAATGATTTAGCAGCATTAATCCTTCTTTTATCTCTAAAGTAATTATAGAGAAGCAAGTCAAGTAACTCTGAAATTGCTGAAAGTAGATTACCTGGACTCAGTGCCAGCTGTGAAAGCTTTATTTCAAAGATGATACTATGCGTTACATCTCTTACCCCTTGCATGGTTCTGTCTCTGAAGCAGAGCACTTCAACTGAATGGAGATGACTACCCCTGGCATTAAAAAAACAAGGAAGTTATAAGTGATATAGAATTTCTCCAAGAGAGAAAGGAGGAGCAGTTAAGCAGGAACTTCATTTTAATAGTCCTCTAGTTTGATATAGCTGTAATCCTTTAGAGACTCTGAATATGACCAATTTTCTAGTGGTATGAGTCCCATGTAATAAAGTGTGTAAACAGCCAACAGCCATAAAGAAACCCCCAAATTCCCTACTATATCAGCAAGATCAAATATCCTGTGGTTCAGATACACCAGAGAAGTCCAGATTGCAGCCTCAATGTTTAATACCACAGTCTGCATAGGATACTTAGTGCTAGTTACACTGATCTCAAGGCACAAAACACAAGACAAGCCCCAGAGTACCATTTAAACAAAGTTAAATTGTCAGATCATCACAACTTGCTGTCCTACTTCCTCTAGACTCAGTACGCTTCTCAAGGTCCCTGTTCTGATAGGGGGTTTTTATCCCTCTTAGCTCCACCTCCAAATTAATAAAGGTGGGATGACTGAGGCACCAGTTCCAGGTCAAACCCTGGAGGAGTGAGGCACCAAGAAAGCAGAACATGCACTTCCAGCATTGCCACCTTGGTACTGCATGGCTGCTGACACTGCCCCATTCACAGCTGCTGCTCAGGGCACTCAACAGCTCACTTATACCTTTGACCCCCATTATTCATTATTTCTTTATTATTAGGTGTGCAGGGAACAATATTTGCGATTGCCGTACTGCATGACAGGCATAAATATGTTCTAGCCACACATACTGGAAAAAATATGGTTAGTGTACCAAGATGAAGGTTTGTTTTCTCACTGCATCTATTATTAAAGCATTCAAGTAAAAATACGAAGTTGGCAAGATAAGCTTTAGCAAAAACAACCCAATGTTAGGTGGCTATTTTTGTCATACAAAGACAATGTGTCAAATTAAAAAGCCCCAAATATTCGGCAAGGTACAGGCAGAACCATGTCAGCATTACTTCTCCAGAGTCTCTTGTCACTCAGAAATGTTATTCTATGAAGTGAGACAGCTCTCAGTAGCACATGCATTCTTATCAAGTCGTTCCTATACGAACACAAGAATCCAGAGCACAAACTGCTTTCAGGTTTTGCTTCTATTCAGTCATGCAAAAGCTTGCAGCATTCTGAAGTGGAAGTTGCTGCTCATTAGTTTAAACTCAGTTTTAAAAATCCTGCAAATTCCTCAAAAAAATCCTCTCTGACACACATTGCACTTCTCAAGAATAAGTCTGTACTACAAGCAGAATAGTAGCAGGTGAAATTCTATTTTGAGGGAATTTCAAAGTGAGGAAGTTTAAGCACAGGCAATAAGTCTGGAAATGAACAAATAAAAATGGGAAAGAAGGATGACTCTGAGCAGCACATGATTATCTGGTGGCTGGAGCTGGACCAGTCTCTTTTCCTCACTCACTAAAAGCAGAGGGATAGGTGGGGGGGGGAGAGGGAATGCAGGAAGGTCAAAAGTAAGTTCTCATACACAACTGAGAAATCTTGGCTCTTATTTGCAGAGAACCATTCCCAACAAGTTCCTGGAAACATTCTACATTTTGACTTTTTCCGTTACTTCTGTATGTTTCAGGAAGCAAAGTTAGGGCTGAGGTGGGTTGTGCATGTCAAGTGCTGTTGGAAAAAAGAAAGATAAACAAGTACCATCTCTGGGCTGCCAGAACCAGTATATTTCTAAGTGGCCATCCTGGATACTGGGCAAAATTGCCTGGATCATAAACTCCAATTGTCACCTGAAAATAAAAACAGTTTTACTGAATATTTAATTCATAATAGCATATAGGCCATATTAATAGTTGCTATGCATTTTTATATTAAAAAGTTATAACCATGAGAGATCACGCTGGATGCTATCTTTCTCAATGTAATGCTTACCACAGCTTCCAGATTTATTCTTTTGGCCACCTAATAAGACACATACTTCACAGAAGCATACATATTCTCCAAGTTACTTACGTACCTATTACAGAACCTGTAAAAGCCTATCATTACTCAGATCTTTGCTCAATTCTTAAACAAGCCTCCCAATTAATTTGGTGGATGATCATGAACTAAAAGCAGACAGGCTATCAAATGCTGAGCTAACAAATGAGATAAAATCCCTGGCTAGGACAATCCACTACAAAAGCACTTAAATAACTGGGTCTTAATTTGAGGTACTGATGTTTCCTTCCAAAATAAACATTAAGGGAAAAATTCATTCTAGGATAATTCAGGATTCTTGTAAAGTACACTTGTATCAATGATCTTATATAATTTCAAACTGTACTTGCACTACCATTTTCAAACTCCACCTTTAGTTTTTAGTATATTTCAAGGAAGACATTAATTACTTTCATGACCATTTTAATCTCTTCTCTCATCATGAAACATGACTTGCTTTACAGGCCTCTGTCCAACACAAATTATACCTTCTTCATCCTCCACTACTGAGTTATGTTCTCATCACTTTAGTACCAAGTAGCAAAAATGATGCAAAACACTAAGGGTACAGACACATATATATGTCTGTACACTTTGAATACCACCACACTTTGCAATGCTACAGTACTGAGCAAGCATATGGGCCTGTCCCAGGTAAAGTGTTCATTGCGTACTGTAGCCAATCAGTGTGCTGCTCCACACCTAGGGGGCTAGTGAGCTGGCACCACAGTATGCTTCTTGATCAGGATTCCCCAGAGGCTTCCAAGGATAGAAGAATGCAAATGGCAGAGCCTTATGGGTATTTAATCTCCAGTTGTCTGTTTGGTATTTAATCTCCAGTCACTGTAGGGCTGGTCCACTTAATCTTGGGAATGATGTTCAGTTTCACACACATCGCCTTCTCTGTAGAAGCAGAGACTGGACCCTTAGAGATACCTTGTCTTACAGTCTTACAGAGAAACAAAATGCTAGCTCTGCTCTCATATTCATAGGGGATAGCCTTTGCATCCCCAGCCATATCTACCTTACTGTTCTAGAACATCAGGACTCTTCCAAGCATGCTGGCACCACACTTCCTCTGCTTCAGGACTAACCCACAGGTGGTCAACAGCTAGATTTGCCTGGATAAGATTTCCAAACCGCATTGGGGTCACTGATGATATCCACATTCTCACTCCTGGTGTATTGCAGCTTAGCACACATCCACTACTATTCTCAATTGCTCAATTACGTACAAGGCATTGGGGACCACTGAATGGTCAGGCAAGGTTTACAACGCCAGTCTTCAGAAATTCTAATTTGTGTCCCTGATAATGCAGGTAACATTTATCCCCTGGTGCTCCCACCATATAAGTAAAAGGCAGAGCGACTATTTCTGCCCTGCTCAGGAACCAGGCTGACCTGCTCGTCTTGTGGCCCATGAAGCTCTACGCTGGATAACTGGCTGCTGGGATACTGGCCTCAAATACTGGCTAAGCAGTTGCTGGACAACTATGAAACGTACATTTGGCCACTTTGAGGAACAGACGAAAAGTACTGAGGGTCTCACAATGTGGAATGCTGGGGGTGGGGGCAGGGGTGTGATCTGGTAGGCTGGGAGAAAAGACCAGCTGGGGCTGCCGAGAATGACAGAGCACTGCTCACAGCATAACCAAGATGCCAGATGGGAGGCATGGGCAGAGGTAGCCTGCCTTACCACATAACCCCACCTCTATTATTTGAGCTGCTGTGTCAGCTTGTGTTCTTAGGCCCCCACCAGCAACTGTGGGAGCAGCACCAGATGAAGGTGTTCACCCCAAGTCATCACCAAGTCATGCCAGTGTAATCATAAGTGATGAACGCCACAAACATTTCATGCATTCCTTATCAAAGGCCTTTCCACACTTGCTTTAGGCTCCTGAAGCAGTAGGTACACCAGCCCCTAAGCTCCTACGTGAGGACCCTCGTCTGTCTGTGGCTACCAAATAGGGCTGTGCAAAGCTTTGGCCTGATTCAGAGGCTGAATCTCTGAATCCGAATCAAATCAAGAGAAGACAAAAAAATTCCAAATTGATTTGGAGGATCCAAATGTCTATATTGAGTCCATGAGTTGCATAGTTAGTAAGGTCGGAAGGGACCTAAGCAGATCAGAGTCCAACCCCCTGCCACAGGCAGGAAAGAATGCTGGGGTCAGACAACCCCAGCAAGGTGTCTATCTAGCCTCCTCTTAAAGACCCCCAGGGTAGGAGCCAGCATTACTTCCCTTAGAAGTTGGTTTCAGATCCTAGCTGCCCTGACTGTAAAGTAGTGCCTCCTGATATCCAGCCTGAATCTGCTCTCTGTCAGCATATGGCCGTTATTCCTTGTTACTCCTGGTAGTGCTCGGGGGAACAGGGACTCTACCATTGCCTGCTGGTCTCCCTTGCCCAGTTTTATAGAGATGCCCACCAGATCCCCTCTCAGTCTCCTCTTGTGGAGAATGAACAGGTTCAGATCCCACAGCCTATCCTCATAGGACCTGCCCTGCTGCCCCCTGATCATGCAAGCGGCCCTCCTCTGGCCCCTCTCCATGTTGTCCACATCCCCCCTGAAGTGCAGCACCCAGAACTGGATGCAGTACTCCAACTGGAGCCTGACCAATGTCATATAGAGGGGGAGGATCACCTCCTCGGACCTGCTCAAGACGCATCTGTGGATACATAACAAAGTGTGGTTGGCCTTTGTGACTGGATCCCCACATTGGTGGCCCATGTTCATCTTTCAGTCAATAATGACTCTAAGATCCTTTTCCAGCTCTGTGCTGGCATGAGGGGAGTTCCCCAGACTTGTTATTACCCTTGATCTGGGTTACTAGTCCCAGTTCCATCTTCGCCTTACCCTTCCTAATAGCCCCCCTACAAACCTAAGCAACGGCTGTATAGTCCTCCCTGTGATGGCCCCTCCCTTCCATTGGGCGTACGCCTCCTTTTTAGTCTTGAGATGTTCCTTGATGCTTTTTGTTAGCCAAGGGGGCTTTTGAGCACTCTTGCTCCCTTTGACCCTTGTTGGGATTGCCACCCTTTGAGCTTGGAGGATCATCTCCTTAAGGAATGACCACTCTTCTTGGACTCCCAACTCCCCTCCCCCCCGGGATCTCAGTTTCTGTACCTAAAAGGCTGAAGAAGTGAAGTTCATAAGGTCGGCTGTGAAAAGTGGTTTGTAAATTTCCTTTCAGGATCAAGCCTGAGAGACTGGAGACAGAGTAGGTGTTTTGTGAGGAATGTGCCCCCACAGGCAGTTGGGTATTCTTGCCTTTGATAGATTCTGGTGTGCAGTTTGTGGGGGTACTGGAGATTGTTGGCAGGTTTTGTGTTTTGAGCTGTAGGAAGTTGGCTTCTGGTGATGAGGTTAGGTTAGCAAGGTTTAGTGCTTGTATGAATTTACAAACCACTTTTCAGAGCCAGGCATATGTACTTCACTTCATTAACCTCCTAGGTACAGAAACTCATGGACTCAATCAATATAGACAGTAGAATCCTGACACACCACAACCTGCAAGACACCCGATTCCCCAGGTTCCTCTCCATATTTACCTGCACTGTTACATCCCTTTTCCCTGCCCCTCTCCCCAGCTTGTCTGTCACCCCCTGACACCTCCATTTCCACTTTCACTGACTGACTTTCTTGCCTGCATTGCATGCCAGGCCAGCCTCTGGCATCTTTACTATTCCTTCCATCCAGGAATATCACACAGACCAAATGGAGGTGCTTCCTCAGCCTTACGAAGGGTTTTTCAACCTGAAAGCTTGCTAAGATATATTTCTCTAATTATTCAGTTGGTCTACTAAAAGATACCAGATTGACCCAAAGGACCTGGTCTGCCAGTTCCTTAAACCAACACCCCTAGCACCTGTCCCCAGTCAGCCAACAGGAAGGATGTAGGGCCCTGGGCACATCTAAGCCCCAAGACTGCGGCTGCCAGAGAGTGTTGTCTGGCAGCTGCTGGAAAAGAAGCTCCTGCAGGAAAGGAAAGAAAGGCTCTCATCTGTGACAGCTTGACTGCCTAAGATGCTAGTGCTACTGTGCTGCAGTGCACTGCTTACCTGTCGTCATTTAAAGTGGTGGACTAGGCTGAGGCTGGAGGGGAGGAGGAAGCCTCACTGGGACACACTACCATACCATGTACAGGCCCCAGAGCCAGTGAGGGCACACCTTAACACACAGTGTCACCCATGTCAGGAGTTTTGCTTGTCAGCAGCCTGAGGCCCAGTTTCCCTCAAACCCCTGCACCTATCTCCTTGAAACCTGGCAGGCTTTCATGCCCTCAGAAGCGGCTACCTTTCCTGCAATTTTAATCCGAATCAACCAAAAAGTGACCAAGTTATAAGTATTTCAGTGATTCCCCATTACACTCTATGGCCAAATCTCCCAAAATAGGTGCTGAATCTTCTGAAGCTGATTCGGCCAAATTGATTCAGGACAGTGATCCGAACCTCCAAATCAAATCAGTCTCTTCTGAATCAGCAGAATCAGAATCAAATACTTACCTATTTGCACAGGCCTACTGCCAAATACACAGGCAGTCTTCAATGATCCTAGGGTGCAGAGTCAATTTTGGCTGACTTGGGCTGCTGAGGGAACTTTCCCCTGTAATTTACAGGAGGCACAGCCACAGTTTGCCTCCTTACAAGAATGTTCCCAACATTCTTTCAAAAGTTGCAGGTCTCTATGGTTTATGCTAATGTAACCCTCCCTTCTTGCCCCGACTACAGAACAGCAGAAGGTATACAAGGTGGCCACTGGAAGCCTCACTGCCTGTGCTGTAGGAGATAGTCCTGTTTCATGGCTTTAAGTCACTGGGCCTTCCCATGAGACGTGGGCTTGCATGAGAGAAAGGTCTCATGTTACATCAGAAGACTGGATTATATCAGTGCCTTGCTGGAATGACAAGCTTGTGTGGCTGCTTTACCCTTCAACTCCCACTGCCAGAGATGACTTACTATTTTCAGTTAACTGCCTCCTCTCCTCTCTCACCTCAATCTCTACCAAAGCTTGATCTGTCTGCTATTCTGAAGAAAAATTCTTCTTCAGCCCTTGGGAGGAAGTGACCATATCAGAATCTGGGAGACTCTCTGACTGTGGTACGGATGCTGGGTGGTGGGATACATTCTTGGAGACCTCCAGCCCTGCCCGCAAGGTGTCAAGATCAAGCTGCAAAAGCTTGTAAACTTTTCCCAGGACTTTTAATAATACAACAGCAAGGACTCGCTGAGTGAATAGAAGAACCACTGCCTCTAAATCTCAATGTACCCCTGTCCATAACTTGCAGGTGTTACCATTCAATAACTCAGCCCTTGTGGGGAACAGGCCTTCCAGGCCTCCTCCCCTTTCTCTCACTATCTTAGCTATCTGTGCCCTGCTCTGGGCACTAGCTCTGCCCTGCTCTGGGGCCTGCCTCCACCTTGCTCCAGGCACTGCTGGTATCTCTTCCTCCCCAAAACTACCAACCCAAGACACCAGTTCATAAAACAAAATAGAAAGTCAGGGTACTGCCTTAACTAAACATACCCCACACTGGGTACACTAGCTTTATAACAGAAAGGAGACACTGCTGCTTTAACACAAGCTGCCTTAGGCTCAGGCAATCATGCAACAGAAAGAAAACGACTGACCTCGTTCCCTATTAAGCACAGCTTAACAGGGAGATGCTTGTGTTAAGCAGCTCCTTTTTACACACTCCAATCGCCTTCCTTTCTCCCCCCCACCCCAAGGGAATACCAGCTTTGCTAGCACTATGCAGTTCTAGTGTAGTGTGGGTACCCTGGCACTCCCCAGTTGGGTTGGCATCCAGCCATTCCCTCCAGAGAGCTGGGACCTGGCATTCCCTCCGGGTGCCTTGGATGTCAGTGCTGAGAACACTGTAGTGAAGAGAGATGGTGGCAGGACAAGGGCTTGGGAAAATAGCAGCCTGACTGGCTGCTCCTCCTCAAGACTTGTGCCAGTCATGCTGACTTGCCCAAAGGGCTCATACATCTGCTCAGCAGTCCTGAATAGGACGAGGGTCTTCTCAGCTATGGCTGGGCTAGGCCTTGGGCCAGAGCCTTCTAGCATTCTTCCAGGTCAATGTTACTGCTGTCACTGGACAGCTCTGGCTCCACCAGAATTAACAACTAAGGGGGGTGTTCAGTGGAGCAGTCTCTACCAAGGACCCATAGACAGATCGTCCTAGTATGGGCATGGCACCTGCTGGGTACTTAGAATACAACTTGTATCATGGGCTCTCTTGTACCATACCTTCAGTACCTTCACCTTGGTCTAGCACTGGTGCCAGCCTTGGTTGTTCCTGCAAGTTGCCATCTCTTCTGTGATTTGTTCGTAAAGAACCTGGGCCTCATGGCTGTTCCTGAGGGACCTTTGGGAGCTCTCCTCATTCAAGATAAAGAAGGTGTTCATGACCCTATGCTCACCTACAGTTCATGCAAAGCTTCACAGACAAAGACATTTTTCAGGTGCAGGCAGTGTGGTACATAAGGGGATACATTCTTGAGATCATGTTGCATTTGAGAAGCCAAGTTCCAGGGGGGGGTGGTCCCAAAAGTGGTGCTGCAGCATACCTTTGCACCTTGCTTTACAAGGGAAAGTCACATGCACAGTCTATGACTCCAAGGGTGTGGAGTTGGGAGCAAGTCAGAAAGGCTATGCTGGGAAGGGTCAGGGGTTGAAAGTAAGAGTACACCAAACCAACCAACTCCCTAATCAAGCCCTGCTGGAAGGTACACACTTAACATGAAACATGTCATAGCAGAGCACTTCAAAGTCATTCCTATTCCTGTTTCATCCAGGGTTATTTATTTGGTTCAGGCCAATTTGTAGAGCTTCAATGCTATGCAGAGTCTGTTCCCTCAGTTTTTAGAGTGCTTTAAAAGCACTTGTTAACTTTGAGAGCTACAAACATTACACCTGTCCATGCTATAAGATAAGGTTAGTCGGGAATAAAAGATGACACGGATGAATTTCAGAAGGACCCAAAACAAAATTAAGCAACTGAACAACATGGTGGCAAATTTATCAGTGTCAGCAGTAAGTACAGAGTACAACAGAATTCAGCTGCTTCATGCATTATCAGGGTGGAAATTCTTTTTTTAAATTTTTTTTTCACTATAAGTAACACACAGTGCTTCACACTTAAAAGCAAAAATGCAGAGAAAGATTAAATCCACATTCAATCCACCTGAGACCCTTACATCTATATTTGAACAATGTAAAGATTTTTCCAGTGGCTTTAAAAAAGGGAGTCAGGTTTTTCAAAGCTTTTGCATTACTGCTGGGACTCCAGAAGATGCTGCATCTCAACACTTTTTTATGACAAAAATGACCTTTTATAGGTCACTTCTATGTAATATTTTGGTGTTGCACTGGCATTACAGACGAATAGAAACAAGGTGTTCCATGCTCCTGTAAAGTTCTAGGCTCCCTAAAGTGCAGGCAAATTAAGAGTAAGTGTGCATTTCCACCTCACTCCACTGGGGAAGAAGATCTCAGCCAGAATGCTGACCTGCTCAACCAGGCTTTAAACTAAGCTTGCTGGTGGATGGGCAAACAACCACTGGAGCAAGCTCACCAAGCATCAACCACAAGATCAGCAGGTTAGGATGCTCAAGGAAACCCACTCCTACCACAGCCCAGGAACAGAGCTTCTCCCTGAGTACAAGGAAGCCTAGGGCCTCCCAAAGCATACTTACTTGTCTGTACACTAATGCTAGGAGTTTGGGGAATAAAGAAGAGGAACTAGTTCTTCTGCTAAACAAAAATGACTACGATCTTATAATGATAACTGATCTGGTGGGACTCCTCTTATGACTGGACTATGGATATAAATGGCTATACTCTGAACAGGAGAGATTGTACTGAAAAAAGGGGTGGGGGGTGTAGCTCCCTATGTGAAGGAGATCTAAATGTCCTTACAAACTGAGACTGGCAGCCAAGAAGGACAACTGGAGACCCTTTGGGATAGAATATGAGTGAAGAGAATACAATGGTAAGAGTCTACTACAGACCTCCAAACCAGGAACAAGAGCTTGACCAAGAATTCACCAGGGAACTGCCCAAGGCTGCACGCTTTCAGTGCATGTTTGTCATGGGAGATTTCAACTCCCAGACATCTCATGGGAAGAGCATTTGGCCAAATCTGATTGGTCTCAAAGCTTCCTTACATGCGTGGATGAGCTCTACCTGTCTCAAGAAGTTTATGGAGCAAAAAGAGGTAGAGGTGCTGCTGGATCTGGTACTGGCCAAAGGGGGTGATCTAATCAGCAACCTAGGAATCGAAGGGAAGCTGGGTGACAGTGACTATGAGTTCATCACTTTCACTATCCATCGCAAAGCTGGCAGCTTAGCCAGCAATGTAGTAGTCCTCAACTTTAGGAATGCTGAATTTCATAAGCTCAGGAGGCTTATTCTTGAGGCCCTGAGGCCATGATTTTACAGGGAGGGGAGTTCAAGACAAGTGGTTGCTCCTTAAGGAAGCAATCTTAGAAGCACAACGGGAGTCCATCCCAACCCATAGGAAAGGTGGTAAAAGGGGTCAACAATCCCCTTGGCTCAACAGGGAACTCATGGACCTCCTACATCTAAAAAGAGAGGCTTATACAGGATGGAAGACGGGAAACACCACTAAGGAGGAATATTCTATACTGGTTCTCACTTGCAGGGAGCAAACTAGGAAAGCCAAGGCTGCAATTGAACTCCAACTGGCTATATGAATCAAGGACAATAAAAAGTCCTTCTTCAGATATTTGGGGAGTCAAAAGAAAAACAAGGGCAACATTGGACCCCAATAAACCAACTGGGGCAGCTGACTACTGACACCCAGGAAAAAGCCAATCTGCTTAATAATTACTTTGCATCAGTTTTTCATCAGACTAAAGGGATCACCCTGCCCAACATGATGTGGGATGACCAGGGTGAGAGTGAATATATGACCACCATTGGCATGGATCTTGTGAGGGAACATCTTGAGACCCCCACAAATCAGCTGGTCCAGATAGACTACACCCAAGAGTGCTAACAACTGACAGGCATCATAGTGCAGCCACTGGCAAGAATATTGGAGAACTCATGGTGCTTGGGTGAAGTACCTGAAGACTGGAGGAGGGCCTATGTGGAGCCCATCTTCAAGAAAGGGAGGAAAGATGACCTAGGAAACTACAGGCCAATCAGTTTGACTTCAATCCCTGGGAAGATTTTTGGAAAAAAATCAGCAAATAAACCATTCTTGACAGGCTAACAGAAGGCAACTTTCTGAAGGATAGCCAGGACGGGTTTGCTGCAGATAGGTCTTGTTTGACCAATCTCATTTCCTTCTATGACCTGGACAAAAGGGAAGAGGTTGATATGTATTTGGACTTTAAAAAGCCTTTGACCTGGTGGTCCCCATGATGTCCTTATGGAAAAATTAGGCAACTGTGGCCTCGACTAGTCCACAGTCCGATGGCTGGGGAACTGGCGTTGGGGTCAGATCCAGAGAGTGGTAGCTGATGGAACTGAATCAACATGGCATTCTGTGACTAGTGATGTCCCCCAAGGCTCCGTTCTCAGACCTGTACTCTTTAATGTCTTCATATATTATCTGGACACTGGTGTCAGAAGCAGATTAGCTAAGTTTGCTGATGACACCAAACTTTGGGAAAGAGTGTCCACACTTGAGGATAAGCTGGTGATCCAAGCCAGCCTCAATAGGCTTGCAAGGTGGGCGGACGAAAACACGATGGCTTTCAATACATAGAAATGGAAGGTGCTCCACCTCAGGGAAAAAAACCTGCACCACACTTAGAGGCTCAGCAATACTACACTTGCTAGCACCATAACTGAAAGAGACCTAGGGGCCATGACTAATTAAAAGATGAACATGAGCCACTAATGTGATACCACAGCTGGCAAAGCAAACAAAACTCTGGTTTGCATCTTCCAATGCATCTCAAGCAATACCCAGGATGTCATCTTCCTGCTGTACTCGGCTTTGGTGAGGCCTCAGCTGGAGTACTGCATCCAATTATGGGCTCCACAATTTAGGAAGGACATGGAGAAGCTTGAAAGAGTGCAGTGGAAAGCCACACACATGATCAGAGGGCAAGAGAACAGGCCTTATGAAGAGAGGCTGAGAGCTACGGGACTCTTCAGCCTGAAGAAGCGCAAGCTCGGGATGACTTGGTGGCAGCCTATAAGTACATCAGGGTTGTGCTCAGGATCTGTGGGAATGCCTCTTCACCAAAGCACCCCAAGGGATGACAGGGTCCAACAGTCACAAACTTCTGCAAGACCATTTTAGGCTAGACATAAGGAAAAACTTCTTTACTGTCCAAGCCCCCAGGGCCTGGAACAGACTTCCCCCAGAGGTGGTATAAGTACCTACTTTGGACACTTTTAAGAAACATTTGGATGCTTATCTTGCTGGGATCCTTTGACCCTAGCTGACTTCTTGGCCCTTGGACAGGGGGCTGGACCGGATGATCTTAAAAAGGTCCCTTCCAGCCCTAATGTCTATGAAATCTATGGAATTAATAAGTGTGCTTTTCACTTGCATAATGCTATACATGGGCAAAGAATTTTGGAAATGACAATTCCTCTTAACACCCAATTATTCTTATCTACAAAATGCTGAAAAAAAACTAAACACAGAACAATTAAAGAATCAAAGATTTAAACTATTTTAAACTATCTTGTGATGCTGAGACTTTTGGCTACTCCACTAATACCATTTAGGCTTAAGCACCTAGAATTCCTGGGAGCTGCTGTGTAGTGATTTGACCATTGTCTACTCAGCAACTGTACCTAGTAAAAACATAATTCAGAGGGTTGGTAGACTCAGCACAATCATTTCTTGTATATTACAACATCCAGAATTCTTACCTTCTCCCCTGGATCTTGGAAAAATTCATTCCAATTTTTAAGCAGGGACATCAAAACAGAATTATTGTGATATTTGATTAAAAAGCAAGGCAAAGCTGTAACTCCTTCTTTCTGGCAAAGTTCATCATATGCCTTCTGGAGTGCTTGAATCTGAAGACAAAAGATTTATTAATAGGCAGTTAGAACTACCCTAATCAACACCTTTTTATTATTACTTTGCACTGCTGCAAACATAGCGATGGAGAAAAGTTAAAAGAGCTTGCAACAACAGAAAGCTCCTGGGGCTGTAGAAGACAGAAATAGGAGCACTGGTCTCAGAATACAGTACAGGCAATTTAGGTTAAAAATTAAGAAGAACTTTGTGATTATTAGGGTGGTTAAGCATTAAAAAACGCTCCTTAGGAAACTTATGGAATTTCCATCCCTGGAAATTTTTGAAAGTAAGTTAGATAAACACTTGGCTGAGATGTTTTAGTCAGGATGATCCTGTCTTGAATGGGGAGCTAGACTAAATGACCTCATGAGGTTCCTTCCAGCTCTAAAAACCTATGCTAAATCCATTCTAATTGTAGTGTGACACGGGCAAACTCCCAGGCCCGGTCATAGTTCCAGCCTATCACCTGTCTTTGGGCAAGCCACCTGTGTTACTTTCTTGCCATGCCTTGTTGTACATTAATCATTATGTTAATTAGACAGGAGGCTGGTCTTCAAGCACCCTGATATTCACAGGCAGTAAACACACGACTCCAACCTTCCCTTTATCATGTCCCATGCCTCGCAGATGTCATCTCTGAGCTGGTCTATGCTACGGCCTGAGGCCAGGTAAACTCAGTACACGGTTAGACCTCTCTCATGCTGCCCTGTTGAGGGCCTCACTCATACAGCCCCCCTCTCACAAGGCCTCTATCACTCCTCCTGCTCTCACCAGGCCTCTCACACTCGTGTCCTTTACCAGGCCTCATTCACTCTACCCTGCTCCCTTAAGCGGGTCATCACTCAGGCTTATCCCTTCTCTCCTTGACCAGCCTTTTGGGCCTGTCCCGCAACCCTTATGTATGTGGTGGCTGGGTAATAGGTCAAACCCTGAACTGACTTCGCCTCTAGCCCCAAACCAGGTAACTCATCCCTCATTGGGGCCAGTCACTCCATTTTACTCGCGGCTCCTTCTGTGCTGCCTACTCAGCCTTAGGCTCACTCACAGCCTCAGGCATCTGAAAACTTACCTGGGCCTCAATGAGGCCAGGGCCTCAACTCTCCTCTCCCCACTCCTGGGGCTTCAGGGTCTTACCCTCCAACAGGCTTAAGTGTCCCTCACTCGGGCGTACCTGGCTCCACTATTTTCCCTGGGCTCAGGTGCCCCTCGTTGGGTGTGCCTGGCCCAACTGCTCTCTGGGGTCTTACACCCCTACAGGGTCAGATGCCTCATAGAATCATAGAAGTAGGGTCGAAAGGGACCTTGTAGATCTGCAAGTCTGACCCCCTGCCTCGGCAGGAGAAAAACTGGGCTCAAATGACTCCAGCCAGGTAGGATGGTGAAGGAATAAGCCTGAGTGATGACCCACATAGTTGCTTAAGGGAGCAAGGCAGAGTGCCCAGTAAAGGACACGAGTGCAAGTGGTCTGGTGAGAGCAGGAAGAGCGATAGAGGTCTTGTGAGAGGCCTGGCATGCCTGGCCCCAGTTCCTGCTTGGGGATCAAGTGCCTACTCCTTACTTCTCTCTGATCTTAAAAACCCACCAGACTTACCTCCATGATGTTCCTTGAACAGCAGGGCAGCTGGGTGGTGTTACTCCCTTAGCTGCTGGAAGCAAACTGCTGCCCCAGCCCTGAGAGCCAGGATCTTAAAACGGATGCCTCATCAGGGCTAACCTGCACCTGTGTGTTGCCTGCTTGCCTCAAAGTGGCAGGCACCAAAGGTGCTCTGCTACCTACCTTCTCCCTTAAAACTGGTTCCTGGGAGAGGCTTTTCCCTGCTACACCCAAGGCAGGCTCACTCAGAGCTTGCAACAGCCCTTAAGTGACGAGCACTCCGTTGGTGTGCTTCCTCCCGCTTAAAATGACTCCTCAGAGGCATCTCCTAGGTGCCCTCCTTGCAGGCCCTTCTCCTGCCTCCTGCAGCCTGTACTAAGCGGCAAACACCCCAATTGTGCTCTGCCACAGTAGAACCAGCAAGAGAGAGCTATGTACTCTGATCTGTTTTTAAGTTATGAAAATTAATTTTACAGGATCAGTTACTAACAACAAGTTCATCACAATAAGTTCACACATCAATTCAATGTACTTTATTTTAGTTGTTTATTCAATTGTTTATTTCAATTGCTGTTTTTGACAAATACAGCATAATAATAAAATATGCTACAGAAGAGGTTATATGTTTTTCTAATACTCATTTGTAACCAATCACCTAGAATATTCTTATAAGAACACATCTAAACCATTTTTAGGCATATTAATTGTACTCCACTATAAAGGAGGCTAAGTTGCTTTGTGCAACTTGTGTTACTCTGTATTGATTTGAATTAGCAGCTCTTCCACAGCCCCTCACTATGGGGTTCTACTTCCTACTGACTTTTGTGGCATTAAAATTGCTGTAACATTCTACATTAAACTCCATTTAAAATCAAAAAGTACAACTGAAAAGTTTGAAAATTTCCTATTATTTTTATGTAAAAAGTCTCCGATTGATTTATCTACTTCCCTGCTCACTTACATATCTAACATTTTCCAAAATATTTTTAGAATTTTTCTAAACCAGAAGAATGATGATGTTCAATTTATTTTCAGTGAAACTGCTTTGTACTATTAACTAACACTAGTTTTAGTCAAAAAGAATTGAAAGTCAATTTAACTTTGATCTACAAATGAAAAAACATTCTACTATAGTCCATGCATGGAGACAGAAAATATTCCCTAAAACACGCAGACAGAAAAAGTATTTTTAATTTCACTGGTCTTCAAGGAAAGGCCTGAGGCCAATGCCAGTCAGTCATTCTAATTTCTAAGTTTTCCTTGAGAGCATTCCTCTGTGCATAAAGTGTCTTTTGCAGGTTACTTTTATTTTACAACTCTTCTTCATAGCTCAAACTAGAGGTGCACCAATATATTGATTGAGTATCAGATCAGCATCAATAAAAGGAAAATTAACATTATCGGCTATCAGCTTTTTTTTGGCCAGTGTAGCCAATAAGGTTCAGTGATAAATGTAATACACCTCCTGACCAGGACCACACGCATGCACATGGACAGGAATGCAGCTGGGCAGCATGGAGAGCAGCTTCTTGTAGGTAAGTCTGTGGAGGGGGTGAGGTACGGTGGGGCAGATCAAGGCCCCCATGGTGAGGGTGTGGGGCAGGGGCAGAGACGGGGCAGGGGCATTGTACAGCCAGGGCAGTAAGTGTGACCCAGGGCAGGGAGTGGGAAAGAGCCACGGGCAGCTCATACAGGGGATGTGGGGGTAGCAGCTCCCCACTGCTGTGCACACACCCCTGGGGAGAAGTATGGGGGACATATGCCACCACCCCCTTCCCCCCCAGATTTGTGCGTGGGACGGATGCAGGCTGCTCGCTGTGAGCTTGGGGCTCTCCGCCCTGCTGCCTTTCCCTCAAGAGTCCTGTGCTGACTATGTGCCCCCTGCCTGCCCGGCAGCAGCTGGGGTGGCAAGTTGCATCTCCCACTGTTGGCTGAGCAGGGGATGTGTGGCCAGTATGGGCCCCCAGGGCAAAGGCAGCAGTGTAGAAAGCATAGTAACAACTGGAATACCAGGTTCTGGCTATAGAGGAGGAAAGAGTATGGCTGAGGGGCATTCCAGGTGTTTTTCTATTTTTTGTTAGCTCTGCCAGGGGCAGGGTGAGAGAGGAGGAAAGAGAGAGCCTGGGACAGGCTGCAACTGAAAGGACCAGAGCCTGAACTCCAAGCTAGACAGAGACTGAAGCTAATAAACTGAGCCAGAGCAAGTGGGCCCAGGCTACACGTCTACAGGCAGAGTAACCTGCAGGCCAAGGCCAAGAGGGCTGAAGCCTGTACAGGATCACGAAGAACAGAGCGACACCCACGAGGCAGGAGTGTAGCTATGGAAGAGGCTGGAGGCCTCAATTAAAATCCCCCATTGCTTAATTAGGGTACCAGAAAGCAACTGAAGTCAGCCAAACACCACTGAGAGCCCTCTGCCCTCATACAGAATTTAATTATTGGGAGGTGGGGTAGGGTGTTAAATTTGTTTATCCCACACTGCTATAGCAGGAAAACCAGTGGCTCCTTTGCTCCTACCCCGCTGCCCCTATTCAGGGACAGCCTCCCATTTGAGATCAGAAGAATATCAAGGCATGGCAGGTGAGATAAAAAGGGAGGTTATATGGAGGACCAGTCAGGCCAGGCACACACTGCTGACAGCTGCAGAACAGCAAAGCTGCAGGAGAAGGTAAAGGCGGGGAAGGGAAGATAGGCTGCAGGGAGCAGCAAGGGGGTAGGCAAAGAGGGTAAGGGTCTAGCCCAGGGGCGGGCAAAATGCAGCCTGCCAGCCCATTCTATCCGGCCCACGAGGCCCTTAAAAAATTTGGAAAATGAATATTTATCTGCCCCTGGCTGTTTGTCATGTGGCCCTCGATAGCTTGCCAAAACTTAGTATGCGACCCTCCGCCCAAAATAACTGCCCGCCCCTGGTTTAGCCCCATACCACTGCTTTTCCTGCCACAACAGCATGGTGGGGAACAAATTTAATACAACCCCCCAATAATTAGATTCTATATGTGAAAAATGATAGCAAATGCTATACATAAAAAATATATACATCTAATTATTGGGAGGATCATCTTAAATTCAAAGCTGTTTTGGATTCAAGTAAAGTCGGTACTTTACAAAAGAAAAAACAAGAAGCACCAACTACCATGACATGATAACGCATGATTTATGCGTAGATTAGAGGCCTGCATGATAGGTCCTATGAGGAAAGACTGAGGGACCTAGATCTCTTCAGCCTCCGTAAAAGAAGGCCGAGAGGGGATTTGGTGGCTGTCTACAAGTTTGTTGGGGGAGGGGGGAGCAGCAAGGATTAGGAGATGCTCCGTTTACCAAGGCACCCCTTGGAGTAACTAGCAACAATGGCCACAAACTGACAGAAAGCAAATTTAGACTAGACATTAGGAAGAACTTCTTTATGGTAAAGGTTACCAGAATCTGGAATGGGCTTCCAAGAGAGGTGGTGCTCTCCCCTACCTTGGGGGTCTTTAAGAAGACACTGCACAAACACCTGGCTGGGGTCATCTGACCCCAGCACTCGTTCCTGCCCAGGGCAGGGGGTCGGACTTGATGATCTGCTGAGGTTCCTTCTGTCCCTGAAAATCTATTAAATCTGTAACACGATTGATAAAATCAAGACACAGAAAAGGACTGAGAGTGGGTTAAATTTCTCTCAAAATTGTCCTGGCCTTAATTCACTACTTTTGCATCTGGCTAGTGACCTCAGCCTCCCAGACACCACCTTTTAAAAAGGTTAGCAACCCTGTGTTTGGTTAACCTTCTGTGCAAAAGGAATCTACCCATTCATCCCCTTCAAGACATGCATTCCATCACTTCAGCTTAGTGTACCACATTACTTGATCCTGTTAGTGTGAATGCGAAGTTCAAAAGTCAAAGCATTTGGTATGAGACAATAAGAATGAACAGTAATAAAAGATTTTTACAGTTGGTGTTTTGAATACCTGACTTGGAGAGAACCTTTCCCCCAAAGTAACTGGCTGTTGCACAACTGGTATCCCATCTGTGAAGCAGAGTGCAGGGTAGCAAAACCAGTAATAGAAATGATACTTTTTTAAATCCTAAAGAAAAAAAAATATATACATTAGAGAAGATATATGTAAATATAAAAGTATATGTCAATATAAAAAACATGATCTAGTGATGGAGAGACTGCTTTGCACATAAAATAGTGCATACATATATTTATTTAGTTTGAGTAAGAGTGGAGGGTACACCATATATCAACACATATTCAAATGACAGGCATAGGTGAAAGGAATTTTCTCATTTAGAAAAGGGCACCACCAGCCCCTGCACCAAACGGAAGAGAACCTTAACTAGCAAATTAAAAAATATGTTATTAGAATACTTCCAATTAAAACCATGGCCATGTTTCTGTAAATACTTTTGCATGAGCCTAATTCGATCATAGGAGCATATAAGTAAGAACAAGTACAAGTACTATGCAGATGAAGGATTCATGAGAACTGGAGCAAGGACTTACATAAGAAAAATTTCTGCTCTGTAAGAGATGGCACAGCAACATTTTAAATGATTTGCCAACAGTCACACAGATCTGCTACAGAGCTGGGAACTGAACCCAGGAGTCTTGCCTCCTATCACCCACCACACTCTTTGAACAGATCACTGTAAGCCTGTGAAGTATTTGCTGGTGGTCTGTGGATAGCTGGCTAGTCATATGGTGCTGGGTCTCCTTTCTACCTGCTGAATTGCATCAACACAGAAATAGACACAATGAATACTATCCCACTACTTGTGAAAACCTAAAAATTGTATGATAGCAACTGCTTTTAATGGTAGTACAAGCCTCACGTTTAGAAAACACAGTCCAGCTCTGTATAAAAATACATAAGTGATATGTTAATACATGCACAATGAGATAATTTTGGAAGGATAAAGATGGAACTTCTACCAAATCCCCCCCTCGCTATGGGGGTGTTGATCTGCCCCACCCTATGCCCCTTCCCTCCCCCCTCCGCAACAAATTTACCAGCTGGAGGCAGCTGTGTCTAGCATCAAGGACTGCTGCCTGTTTAGTCTATCGTCAAAACTCCGACTCACCAAATAGAATCACTGGCCTTCCAAATCAGCCAAATCCAAGTTGAATACTTGGCACTTCACACAGGCCTAATTACACATACACACACCCATATCCATGTCCAGCTTGTCTATATACCATAGTTCATTCATAGCATTTGACCAGGTAGGTTGTTATCTATGAAAGCTCATGCCTCCCAAACCCAGTTAAGTTCTGCCCTCCCCTACCTTTTGTCTGACTTCAGACCAAGATAGCTAACTACCTCCATGCATACAGCTGAAACAATTCTGCTGATTCAGAGGTTATACAATGCTGCCTAATACAGTAAAGGTGTTTAGTGAGCTAAATTCCATAACTCCTGGGATACTTTCAGTAACAGGTTTTAATTGCACTAGAATCAAATCAGTCTTTAAAGCCAGATAAGTGAGGTAACATGCAGTTTACTTGGCACAAACTGATGTCCTGTTTGCTTGAACTATAGGATTCATTTCAAATGCTTTATATAGCTGGCAAAGTAAATTCATTTTAAGACACTCTGGAGAGGAAAAAGACTCACAGTGCATGCATAACATGAGCTCAGTCATCTCTGTTCCAAAAGTTACTATGTCAAACTTCTGAATAGCATTATCATTCATTTTTATACACATGGTTTTTACCAATATTTGTTAAAACTTTCAATCGTTTGGATCTGAGTAGTGTTAAAAAAAAAGAGCTTTCTAAACTAATGAACTATATTGGGGCTGTCCAGTTGGTGGCCCATGGGCTGCATGTGGCCCCCGAGGTATTAAGTGTGGCCCCCAGGCTTCTGCCCAACAGATACTGTCCCCACCACTCCAACAACTTAGGTAGCTGGAGTGCCCAGACTCCTCCTGCCTCCTCCAGCTTGTGCTTCCTGCCTTCATTTCTGGAAGCAGAGCAGGATGGGGCCAAGTACTGAGTGCCATACATGTGGCAGGGGAAATCCAGGTTGTCCTCAACATGAGAGAGGAGCTAAGTGCACCACTAAAAGTGAGTTTTCACTGCCTGGGCTTTGCTTGCTGTGGGGGAAAGCCCACATGGCCCACACAGCAGGAGAAAGCCCGGCTGCTCAGGGCCCATGTGTCATGCCACCCCTTGCCATCCAGACATTAGACAGCCCTGGACTAAAATTCAGATGTGCCAATCTGTTGAGGCAATCTGCACTAAGGTTTTGCAAGTACAAGTTGGAAATGTTAGGGTATGTGCTGCTTTCAGTGATCTGTCAGAGATAGGTGCAAATGCCTTACAGAGTATTGGATAGTGAATGCCTTACTGAGTGCTACTGACGGATTTGCAAATTAAGATTTTGGGTGTGGGATGTTATGGAAACAACAGCTGTGCCTAAAATTGCCTGTGAATCACTACAGGTTGAAAAGTATATATAAAAAAAAAGTGTTAGAAACTATTCAACACAAGAGCCAAGTGTGTGTACCCCTACAGTGACAGACAACTGAGAAATATTCATTCATTTGCAGACTTGGGACATTCATTTTCACCTTCCCACCTCTCCAGTGAACTCCCCAACTGAGAAATGTGCAACTAATCTTTGTGGGTTCCTTGATCCAGATTTACTTTTACTGTCTTCAACTGAGGAAGAACTTTAAACAACTGCAATAAATTGTTTTCATATACAGAATTGTAGAATCCTTTATATTAATGGAAAAGAAACGTTCATGAATTTAAACTCAATAATATTAGTACTTTCACAGACTCATAGCTTCTAAGGGGCTGGAAGGGACCTTGCAAGATCATCAGGTCCAGCCCCCTGCACTAAAGACAACTGGGGTCAGGTGACCGTCCAGTCTCTTCTTGAAGATTTCCACGTTAGGTGATTGCACCACCTCTGTAGGGAGTTAATTCCACAGTATGGACACCCTGACTGTGAAGAAATTTTTCCTAGTGTTAAGCCTAAAATGGGCTTCCAGGAGTTTGTGGCCATTACTCCTGGTTTTCTCCAAGGCTGCCCTGGTAAATAGTTGTTTGCTGAGCCCTTCATATATTCCCCTGATATAGCTACCAAGTCCCCTCTCAGCCTTTCCTCATATGGCTTGCCTTGCAAGTCTCTGATCATATGCGTGGCTCTTCTCTAGACTGTCTGAAGCTTTTCCACATCCTTGTTGAAGTGCAGCACCCAGAACTGGATGCAGTGCTCCAGCTGCAATGCTGAGTAAAGCAGAAGAATCACTTCCTTGGTTTTGTTTGAAATGCACTGGTTGATGCATGCTGAAGTATTGTTTGCCCTGCTGGCTACAGCATCACACTGACAGCTCAAGTTCATACTATGGTCTTTTATTACCCCTAGGTCCCTTTCAGTTGTGGTGCAAGTCAGTTTGGTGCCACCGAGCCTCTAAGTGCCTGCTACAGTATCCTCACTGAAAAGCTAATAATACATTCTTATTTTTATTTCAGTATTCAAAATGTGGAATGAATTAAATTTACTCACGGCAAAAGTCAGCAGCATAAATTTATTCAAGAGCATAGGGTTTTCAAGAGCAGTCCCTGATTTTATTGCCTCCCATATCTGTCAGGGAAAAACAAATGAGGAAAAAAGCATCAAGATGTAAGTGGAAGAGAACTGCATATATGTTAAAAGATCAAACAATCCCAATTATCCATGGTGATCTTTCATCACCTGATCCCACCCAGAAATAAATGTATGCTATAGCAGTCACTGCTGGTTATGTATTTATCAAGTGTTCTTGTTTGGGTGGGGTGACGCAATACCTCCAACTTGGGCTTGAAGTTGCATTTCACTCTTCCAGGCAAGGAAAGGTATAACTGTCCAGCACTGTGCCCTGGGTGATGGCAGCACACAGAGCTGACGCAACCACCAAAGGTTTGCTACTATGGGAATTGGGAGGAATTGTCACCTCCTTTTCTTTTGCCTCTGACTCACGTTGAGTAGTCATTCAACATTGATTTCCAGTGGCAAACAGAGAAAGGAGACATCTGCTTGCCTCCCCACAGCAGCAAACCTCCAGCTACTGCTCCTACACTGTGCACCACCTGTTGCTCTGTTCTCCCTGCAGTCAGGGCTGGAGCTACTGCAGGGAAGGTGAAGGGGGGCTGTTGCTCCTGCTGGTGGCCCTGTTTCTTCCACTACATGGACAGCATGCAGGTCCCACACGATACCAGTGACATTCAGTGCCCCTCTGCCTCCCACCCTGTGGGTTGTGCATGGAACCCTAGCCCTTCCTCCTCTGCAGTGGTGACAGGCTGCTGCTGCAGTCTGTGGGCCATATGTTAAGCAGGCTTCCATTTGAATAGCCCAGACCTACAGGTACTGAAATTAACTCAATGACAGAAGAGTCTTGTGAGCCAAAGGAAGGTGGCAATGTATACAGTTCTAAATAAAATCAACCAGCTGAATTTATTGTTAGTGGGATAACCTAGATTTTTTGACCTCTCTCTTTCTTGCAAAGCGACAAAGTTAGCGTATCATCATCTTTCACATGGCAAAGCTGCACAACTAAGGGAAAAATAATGACTTTGAAAGAGGAGATGTGGAAAAAAAATCTGCTAACCAAGGCCTGCAGGTGGCCTAGATGAGCAAGTGAGGTCAAGGGAAAACAGATAGCAAATACAAGCAGCAGTTAAAAAACATCCTCTTTCTCAGATTATAAAGCCTCTCTCAGCAACTGATACTGCAAGTGCTCTTCAAGAAGCAGGTGTAGTCCCTCCCTACCCTTCTCCTCCTGTTCAGTCAGGCCAAGTAACCTTCCTGCCAAAGTATCTCATTCATCTCCATTTTATCTTGGGATTCCCCCATTACTTGTTCTCCAAGAGTGTATTGTGAGAATCGGAAGACCAAAAGCAGGCAGTAGGTCATTTATGAGTTTTACAGGAGCTATGTAAGAACCCTCTTCAATGCAAGTAACTGTCAAATTGAAAAGAGCTGCTATGATTAGAGAATTATGAAGAAGGACTCACCATGCTGACTACCGAGGACCATCAGCTAATTGCTGCTGCTCCTTTCAACAGATTGCCCCTGAAGTGGTAGTTAGATGGGCCAGTGAGGAATGATAATATCTCCAGCATCCAGGGCTCAAGCTGTGAAGTAGTTTATTAGTTTTATCCAAACCCTTGCTGCTCGAGATGTTTCTAAGTCTTACCTCATTTGCTGCTTTTTCCAAAAGCAATTTCTTATCACAGGATTTGAAGGATTCAAAAGTGTTGGTGTTGTAGAGTGTTCCAATTGCAGGACAGCAGTGTGCTGGGGTCACAGCATTCCTGAACAAGGGAGAAGAACTTTTAAAACTTAGGTACTACTGTAGCATGAACTGAACTAATGTAGCTGATGTTAACATAGAGAGTAAAAATAGTGAAATATAACCATGTTAGTCTTGTCCTGTAAGCAACTTGAAAACTCCATTTTGTATCCTTCTGCTTGACATAAGTGGATGAACTTTACGTAGCCTTTATGTATGAGTGTGTGTAAAAGGGTGAATGGTGAGAGAATGGCATAGAGAAGATGTAAGTGTTTATGTAAGCAACAAGGTGCCAAATGTAAGATACCAGTCAGTAAACTAATTAATGAATGGCTGAAGAATCCCTTTTAGACCTAGGACACAAAGAAGATAATGAGGAGAAGGAATACACCCATCCTGCCAGACAGGCAGCAAGAATACTCCAAGGCTAATATAAGCTGAAAACAAAAGAAGAACAACTGCAAAAACAGAAGCTGGATATGGAAAAACCCCAAAGCACTGAAACAAAGGATGCCAATCCCTATAAAAGAACATTTTGAAAATGTCAAGTTGGGCGAGTCTCTTTCTCTACTGCTGTTTCAGAGCACAGATACATCTAGTCACCCTGCTCCGGCTGTTATGTTCAACTCTGCCATCTTCAAATCATCATCATCTACTCAGTAAGCCCAGGTTGGCCACCCTGGGCTGATATTGAGCAACTACTGCTAGTAACTATATCTGGTGTATGTGTAGATGAAATGGTTGTTTTGTGTACGTGTATGCCTGTATATAATGATGTGTATGGTGATTTGTGTGCTTTTGTATGAATAGTGTGTCCGAACCTCTATGTCTAACTCATGTGATAAATAAATGTGACACCTTGCCTTATAAAGTCTTGCCTTTATAAAGTCTCACTCGTGATCTAAGCAACAGGTTAATTCGATAATACTGCTTTCCCACCCCGCTGATTACTAACAGTAACCAACTGCAGCTCTCTCACAGCAACTCAGTGCTTCAGTGACTTTTACATGTGGTGACCTTACAGATTGTAACATAATGAAGGACATCAAGATGAGCCAAGCACATCTCCTCTGAGAATGCAAACGGATAGTTTTTATAATGTGCTCAGAGCCCTGGACCAATTAGAGATACAGCTCAAGAATTACTGGGGTGATTAGATTTGAACCAGCACCTGTGGAGGACACAAGCACCCCAGTAACCCTGGCCAGAAGCTGCTGCTGGCTGGACTGGGCCCTTCCTCCCATGAGGGTGGGAGCAAGGTGCAATAGGGTATATTGGGGGGCAGCAAAGGGGTGTATATGTGGGTGTCTTCCTTCCACCCTCGTGGGTAGTAGGGCTGGGCAGGGTACAATACTTTGGTGGGTGCCCACAGGCCGGATGAAAGTGCCTGGAGGGTTGGATCTGGCCTGTGGACTGTATTTTGCCTGCCCCTAGTTTAGATGAACCATTACATCAGCAAATAACCACATGACTTGAGTAGAGGGCTATACAGAATTGCTTGCGGAACTCAAATTTCTTATTTTTCCTTTTTCAAATTAGGTGCTGGGGTGGGGGACAAAAATGTTGTTGTATTAACATTTTCAGATAAGTCAATAAGTATATAAATACATACATACATACATACAAATTGAGGAGGTTTGCCTTACCTTTTGAAAAAAAGTTCTGCTTTTGGATAGAGAGCAAGCCTAGAACATTATTTTTTTCAGTTATTATCAGGCAACTGCAGTAAATAAAAGCCCAAGTGAAAAAATTTCAGAGGACAAATTATGGAATGAACAGCAAGCATCTCTTTTTGAAACCATTAATGGAAAGGTGTTAAAAAGTGAAAGTGGTAGTACTGGAAAATTACATTTGTCTCTGGACAAAGCAATTTATCCTGGGACAAAGTGCAATTGTCTATGTGCACTGTCCTGGGATAAATCCTAAAAAGGTTCATGAGATAAGTATTAACCATTTATCCCGGGCATTGAAAGTGCATCTGAACAGTTGTCTTGGGATTGCTTTCTTTGAATCAATGGCAGAAAAGCAGTAGTGCATTTATCCTGATTGGAAAGATGATGTACATATGTGCTAATTCCAGGATATTTCTTTTCCAGGACAGAAACAGGTACAACTTGTCCAGGGACAATGTAATGTTTGCTCTTAGCAAATTTTACTGTGACTATAGAATTCCAGACAGCTTGCTCTCATTCTAAAACAAAGCTCACCTAACATTTGAGATCCAGAGCTATGTGTCCATTGGATAAGGACAATTATTAACATGTATACTTATTTTAGGCAAATAAATTTACCTAATTTTAAGCTTCTACTTGTTATTGTGATACAAGCAAAGATTCTTGTTATGCAAAGGGTTAACACACTTCAAATTGTTTACAGGTACTTACACATCAAAGGCACTAAATTCTAGTGTTAAACGAGCTGGCAAACCAACAGGATCACCTGCATAAAAACAAATATGCTTTTAAAAAAAGGAGCCATGTGACAAAGGAGCAACAGATCTAATTTAGTCATGTACCCTGTCCTGGTCCTGCTGAAGCCAATCTATTATTTTTCATATAGTTTCATGTTAGCAGGGATCCAGTTCCAGCCTTCAAGGAGCTGGGAGGGAGTAGGAGGGTGGTAAGACAGGGGGCACCATATGCATGTGTGCACACACATACACATGGCCCCAAGCAGCCTGGAGAGCAGCTCCCACAGGTAAGTAGGTAGGGGTGGGGGTACTGAGCTCCCATGTGAGTGGGGGGTGGAGACTGGGCAGGGCTGGGACAGGGGCTGCAGCATGCGACTGCAGGGCACCAGCAGGGAGCGTGACAGGGCTGTGGGAAGCTTGTCTGGGGGCAGGGGGGGGGGGTTTGCTTTTGGTCTTTAGAACCAGGGGGCTATAGGAGGAATGAGGGGCACCAGCAGAATTGTGGGGGGCCTTTTATTTTAATAACGGATTTGGGGGTTTGTAACAGAGAATTTACAATTTTTTAAGCAGCGAATTGGCGATTTTTTAAGCAGAGAAAACCAGGACCCCTGCGTATTAGGCATACCAGCAATATGCACAACTCAGTTTGCCCTCTCCCTATTCCAGTGGTTCTCACTCCTTTTTTATACTTAAGGTACCCCTTAGAAATTGCCAGCTCTAGGCTGTCATTCATTTTTTGACTATAGAAAAATAATAGAGCAATTCTCCTGTTGCAAAAAACTCAGAAAGATAACATGTCAGAGAGTTTTTGACATTATGGATTCCCGTCTGAATCTCAGGGTTTGTCTTGTGAATTGTGTCAGTATTTGCTTTAACAGTGCTAATATTGCTTGGCACCCCACAGCAATCTTAAATGGATCGCACATCACCCTGGTTGAGAATCACTGCTCTATTTATCTTAATATTTCTGTGGAAGGCTTGGTATATACTGTATAAATCCTATAACATACATAAAGGAAAAGGACAGGAAAAAAGCTAGTACATTTGGTAAAACAGCTCATTTTTGCCTACCATTATAATAATATCCTTTGATAACTTTTGGAGACTCATCTAATCTGTATTCATTGAGTTTCTTCTGGGTCAACTCATGCCAAAATCCTGCATCCAAGGCACTAGTAAAGGGAACAAACTGCAGTTTTGAGATTCCAGGTTCCACAGAATTGTGCTTCTCAGTAGCTGCCATTATTTTACTTAATTCATGCTGTTAGAAAAAAAAGAAAAGATTGTTCCATAAAAAACCAATCCTGAGAACAATGCAGTGAGTCGATAGTGTTCATTGTGGTTATTTGGTTTGAGAAGTTTTACTTTTCAAAGCCTAGCATATATCAAAGGGTAATTTTTAAAAAAATTAAAGCTCCTTAATGTACAAGCAATCCCTCCATGAGCAATGCTTTCTTCACACGCTAATTCAGAGCTAGAAGAAAGAGTAGAGAAAAATTGATCTAACACACACCTAAATAAAAGATGACCACAGCACAGTCCAGAAACCACATCTGGCTGAATCCTGTGGTTCATTCTTAAGTAAATGGTCTTCCACAACAGTAGTACTTAACCTCTGGCCTGTAGGGCTCCCAGTGGGTCTGGATTTTTGGAGGCAGTTCACTACTGCAGATTTTACAGCAATTAACATTGCTGGTCCCCTGCTGCCAAATTTCCAGACTCCTGGGGAGCACTGAGGGCCAGATGACACGGAGCTGGGCTGGCACATGAGCTTGCTCCGCAGACGTGATGCATCAGGCTGGCCAGGCCCTGAACAATGTATCCCAACCACAGACCCAACTGCACATCCAGACCTTATGTTGGATCTAATCACAGACTGGCCCCACATCACTCATCCAGCCTGCAGGGTCAGAGGGTTGAGCACTGCTGTCCTCATATGGAACACCATCTATGTTGTTTTCCATAGATTAACAACCATGTATTCAATAGCCTTCTTCCATTTATTTTTACCACCATTATAAGTTAATACAGACCAAGTCAGCTGGAGGAACATGCAGCATAAAGAAGAACACAAGAGACTGGTGCCAAAATGAACCATGGTATGAAATACAGAAGAGCAAGAAAGCAGAGCTGGAAAGGCTCTCACAAGGTTTAGTCCAGTCCCCTGCTCAAGGGAGTATTGTTCCCAGCTAAACCATTCCAGCCAAGCACCTAACCAACCTGCTTTTCTCCAGACTAAATAACACAAGTTTTTTCAGCCTACCCTCAGCAGTCATGTTTCCTCAGCCTCCAATAATTTTTGTCCCCCTCTGCTGGACTCCTTCCAATCTGTCCATATCTTTTTTGAATTGTGAAGCTCCGAACTAGACACAATATTCCAGGAAAGGCCTCTCAAGTGCTGAATAGAGTAAAAGGATCATTTCCCTTGATCTGCAAGTGAGACTGCTGTTATTACAGCCCAGTATGTTGTTGGCTTTTTTTTTTTTTTTTGCAAACTGCTGGCACACTTTCATCTTTTATGGTCCACTATAACCCCAGGTCTGCAGTACCACAGCCTAGCCAGTTATTCTCCAGTCTTGACTTGGATCTGTAATTATTCCATTCTAAGTGGAGGACTTTTCCCTTGTCACTGCTGAATTTCATCTAATTAATTTCAGACTGTTCCTCCAGATTATCCAGGTCATTCTGAATCCTAGCTTTACTCTCTTGAGTGTCTGCAACTCCAACCAACTTGGTGTCATCTGCAAATCTGCTGAGCATGCGCTCAAATCCCATTGTCCAAGATAACAGTAAAAAATACTGGTCCCAAGACAGACTCTTGGTATATCACAGTATCGAAGTATATCACAGCCACGGCTCTCTCCAGCTCCACAGAGGATGTTACCTTCACACAAAAGGAAGTCAGATTGGTCAGGCATGACTTGCTCTTGGTGAATGCACGTTGGTTGTTCCTGATCACTTGGTTCTCCTATAGATGCTTCGCAACAGACTCTTTGATAACTTGCTCCATGATCTTTCAAGGTACTGAAGTCAGACTGCCTGGTTTGTAACTTCCTGGATCTTCCTTCATCCCCTTCTTAAAGATGGGCACTATATTTGCACTTTTCCAGTCATCCAGAACTTCACCCAACCTCCAAGATTTCTCATTTCAGAGAAATCCTAGCCAATGGATCTGAAATTACTTCAGTTAATTCCTTTACTACCCTAGGGTTTAACCCATCTGGCCCTGCTAATTTGAAAACATCTAGTTTCTCTGAATTAAGGATTCCTTAGTTCTTCCGCTACTTTAGGCTTTTTGTCTCTTCCCTCATTTGCCTGCTAACTGCAGTCATGATCTGGTAGCTGACTTTAGTCGTGAGGGGTGAAGTTATATTTCTATTTTCTATATCATAGTGGGGGAAGAACTATCTTATTTCCAGCACACTCCAAGTATTTGCTGAACTGCCTGTATATTGCTGTGTTTCCCTCCAGCAGATGTCACAGTAATCAAAATCCCCCATGAGACTTGGAAACTTCTGCTAGGTTTAAAGAAGGCATCATTTACCTCTTCCTCCTGGTTGGGTGGCTTATAGCAGATGCCCACTGTGACAACCCACTTGTGCCTCTCCCCATGACATTTACAGTATAATAGCATTAGGCAAGTAAGAAGCCAACACAGCACTAACAACGAAGGGAGCACAACAGTCCAAATCACTCCACAAATCTCAGTTCATAAAGTCCATCTACCCTGGGTTCATCAACTTAGTGGCAAATGGTCACTGAAAAGCCAGGGCTGAAATCAATTCGGAAAAAAAAACCAGCCACAAAACCTCCAAGTTATGATAATTAATCCATTTTTACTTTTTGATATAAATGAGTAAACAGAGAGGCAGAAAAAGCTGATGGTAGATTCTCAATTTGATTAATTTTCTTTACTGAATAGATTACCTTTTTACAAAGTGTAGACCATGTAGAACATTTTAAAGAGCCTTTCTTTACATTTGGCACTACTTTAATTTTTTGTAAAAATGAACCTTTGTATAATAAAACAACCTTCCATACTTATGTGGAGATTTCAAGTCTCCACATGAGTATAATAATAATAATAATACCAATAAAATAAATACTTCTCTGCAGAACCAAAAGTCACAGCACTGAGACTCTCAGAGTAAAAGAAAAGAAAGATTTAAAGACTCTCAAACTCTGAGAAAAAAATGTAAAAATATAAAAACTAGGACTAAAATACTACTAGGCAGTTCAATTTTGAGTTGGTTCGGCATTTGGAATGCTTCAAGTACTGTTTTAATTAAAAATTAAAACATGCAGTTCTCAAAGTTAACAACAATCCTTTAGCCCCTGCAGTTGTTTATTAACTTTATATCTAATGTATTTCAAAAGCGAGATCACTTACAGCATTTGCCACTGAGTCAAACAAATCCTTTTGCTTTTTCATATGTCTCTTTTTCTGTTTTTGTGTTGTCACATTCCCATAAAAGAGGAACTGAACAACAAAATTAGGAGTGAAAATAATTACATGCAAAAGGCTTATCAAAATTTACAAAGTAAATAAACTAAGAATTCTTAGTCCTTTATTTCCTTTGAGTAATTAAAGTATCTAACAATTTTGACAACTGCTTCCAACAAAAACATGCAAAATATTTTCAGACAGATGTACAATTTTATGATTAAGCTTTAACACTGTTAGCTGTCCCATTCTTGTAATTGTCTCTCATTACTGCATAACATTAGGACTAGGACTAGGGCTGACTGGGGAGGAGATATTTTCCTTTTGCTCAAAACTTAAACATTTCTGAATCTGAATTGGAAAAGAAACTTAAAATGGTTACAAGGAAAAAAATCTCACAGAATGCAATATTTTTGCATTTTAAAAATGTATAAGAAAATAATTTAACATTTTTAAACAGATTAGAAATTCTGAATTAAAAAAATGCATTACATTTTTCATATTGATGACATGAAATGTTTAATTTTTTCAACTAGGAGAATAAAAATGAAAAGGCGCTGAAACTAATCCTTTCTTTACAAAAATTTAGTGAAAAAAAAGGTCAGTCTGCTCCACCTACGAACAACTATACTATTTGCCAGTACTGTCACAGTAAAGACTGTTTTGTAACTTTACAGATGTTGATAGTTAAAGGATTAATCATGTAACTGATAAACCCAGTGGTAATTGGTTATAACTAACTGGTTATCGCTTAGCCTGGGGCTGGGCACAGTCCAGGAGGGAAGGGAAGCCAAGCTCTGTGATGCCCCAGCAGGAACTGGAAGGTGGCAAGGCGGGGGGGGCGGGGCAGGGAAGAGGAACTAGTACCTAAATATAGGGACAGGCAATTATTGTGGCTGGAGGGCTGCTTAATGAGTTTTGGTGAGCTGTCAAAGACACCATGGGTAGCCCTGCCCCTTGAAAGCTGTCCTGCCCCTGGTCACCATATTGGGACTGGAAGTCCTGCCCCCTGACTCCTGACCTTTGCCACCAGAAGTTCCTCCCCTTGCCCTTAAGAAATACTCCTTTTGGGAAGGGGGTTGTCATCTTAGAACCAGAAAAAAATCTGAATCATACGCTAAAGGTCAAACACCAAGTAGAACATTTCAATTTTATTACAAAAATATTTGTTATGATTTGTGTTTGTGTACTGTATACAGAAGGGATTGCATGATAACTCAAAAATAAAGTCTCAGTATTTTATTTGGGGGGGGGTGTATGGCAGGGTGTGGGGACGTGGCTGTGTGGGTGTGTGAGGGTTTTGGGGACCCCCCACAGAGCACACAGCCCTCATTACCAGCAGCAGCAGGTGGGATGCTCAGGGCACTCGTGCCCAGCACAGGCACTGGCACCTGGTGGGGCATGGCTCTGGCCAGCGCTGCATGCGGGTGCAAAGAGCGCAGCCTGCCTGGCCACCTCTATCCTGGGGCTCCATGCTATACACCTGTAGCTCCCACACTTGCACTGGGGTAAGCCCTGTGCTGGATTTCACAGGGAAGCAGGCCTCTATTCCCAGCAGAGTCCAGGGGCCTACACGGCAAGAAGTGGGGAAGGCAGCCGGCTCCAGCACAGGCCTTCTCCCGGTGTAAGTGCGGGAGCTGCAGGCATGATAGAGGTGGCAACAGGAGCCAGCTGGGAACCATGGGGGCCAGGCTAGCTCCTGCTATATTCTGTGGTCCCAACACTGCAGCCAGGAACTGCGTGGCACAGCATGGAGCTGGCTGGGCACCCCCTGGCAGTGCACAGTTCCCAGCTGCAACGCTGGGACCGCACAGTGCAGCAGGAACCAACACAGCCTTGAGGATCCCAGTGCCATTGGTCCTGGCCCTGGGGCCCTGTGGTCCCACCCACTGCCACTTTTCCTCTTCCCCCATGCCTACCACGACTGCTTTTCCCCTGCCGCTTCCCCCTCCCCCCATCTGTTTTTATCTGATTCTCCACTTTCAATGAAGGGAGGGCAGGGGAACAGCCCCAGGGTCACCAGGTCAAAAGCCTCTGCTAGGCAAAAGATTCCAGCTGGAGCTAGTGGGGACTGGAGTTGGGGCTGGGTTGGGCAGGCTTTGCTGCTGCTGGCACCTTGTCATCTTTGACAGGCAACCATCCGAGAGAAGTGGTGCAGGCTTCCACTTTGGGGGCTTTAAGAGGAGGTTAGATGCACATCTTGCTGGGGTTGTTTGACCCCAGTATTCTTTCCTGCCATGCAGGGGGTCAGACTAGATGATCTGCTCAGGTCCCTTCTGACCCTAGAAACTAGGAAACTATGAAACTATAATTTTTTTAGGGGCTCAATGGGCCTGACAAAATGGCCTGGTGGGCTGGATCCAGCTTATGGCCTTTGTTTTGCCTGCCCCTGACCCAATAGCTAGGCTCTGTGGACCCTGGTGCAACTGCTTGCAGTCTCCCTGCCACCTACCATAAGCAGTCCTAGCTCCAGGGTAGGCCCCTGTCACAGAGCACAGCTGCTCAAGGCAGGCAGCGGGGAGGCTGCAAGCAGCTGCATTAGGGTCCACAGAGCCTAGCTATTAGGTATTAGTCACCCCTCCCTCCCTCCCTCCTGTGCTGCTGCAGCTGGCCCCCAGAAGCTGCACATTGTTGGCTGCAGTTGACTGGTAAAGCCCCTTGCTGGCTGCTGCTACCCCTGGCTTCCTGGGCTGTGCTGCCTCCATGGCAGGGTTTATCAATACTTTGATATCCACCTCCAGCAGGCAGATGCAGCCCCTCCTCTGCAGCAGGGCAGGGCAGGGCAGGGTAGGTGCTGGCCTAGGGCTAAGCAACTGCCCCTCCATCTGACTTATCAGAGCCATGGGCTGGAGCCCAGCACTGTCACACCCGGACCCATCCTTGCACTCGGCAGGATGTAGTGCCTTGCTACAGCTGCCACTGGACCTGTGGAGGTAAGCGAGTATGGGGCAGCTCCCCTGTGTCTGCGGTTCAGCCCCATGGTGCACCCCCCATCCCTCCCCCATCCATGCCTGGACCTGGGCCCAGTTTGTCATGAGGCCTGGCCCTGGGAAGCTGCTAAGTCTCCGCCACACCTTGGCAGGTTGGAAGCACCCTGCTGATGCCGAGGTGGGTGGGGTACCCTACAAGCTGGGCCAGAGTAGCCCTACATGAGCTAGGCTGGGGGTTGCCATACCAATGAATTGCTTAACCACTGTAATTACAGCAGGTTAAATGGATATTTTTTAAATCAGTATTTACATTCCCTACTTAAAGTTATTTCCAGTTCTCCTAAATTGCTTCTTCCTTATGCATATTACCTAGACCATACTTTTATTGCCTAATTGTCTTATATTTCTACAGATGAATGATCTGGTACTACGTTTTAGTTAATTCTCTGGGAATAGGGCCTGAAAAATTCACTATTAATAAATCACCATAAGAGCTCAAAAGCACCCAATTTCTGAAGAATATAAGTGCTTATTTAAAAAAGAAGCATCACCAGTCCTTCGTGAAGATAATATTCCAGATGGAAACTAACAAACTAGTACATTATTATCCTCCAGAGTGTTTAGTCACATAACACTTCTGCTGCCAAGAAGCAAATGGAACTAATTAGACTGTTCCATTTTCCAGCTACTACTCAAAACAGAAAAGAGTTCCTGTCAAAATAGTGTCAGGTTCAGTCCACTGCTGCTATTGAGGAAATGCATGAGCAACAGGAGCAGTGGTCAGGGAGGAAGGAGGCACAGAAAGCTTAAACAGCTCAGGTCTTGTGCTTTAAGAAGCATCCAAGAGAAGCTGGGTGAAAGTTGTATAGTTGGAAAGCTTCGTTTTCAGAGCACCCAGGAGGCTATAGGAAAGGGGCAGGGCATCAAGGAGCTCACGTCTTCAAGCCTCTACTACTGCTTGAAGGCAGGTGAAAATGGAGACCTGTTGGCTTTTCTCCCTTGTAGCAGTCAGTATTATCAACAGGGATTTGGGTTTTCCCCTTTAAAAGGAGAAAAATGTGGATTTTCCCCTTTAAACCTGGCAGAGTTTCAGTCTTGGATTTTTTAGCAGAGAAAACCAGGACCCCTCGTTATTAAACATTACTAGCCAGAAGCAGCTAAATGAAAAAGGAAGAGCCAGACTCCTGCATTGCAGGGACATAATTTTGTCCCTGAGGGAAGGTTACATCAAGGAATTGAAGTGAGAGGACCAGTTTATCATTTTCCCTTATCACATTGATGCACCCACCCTTATGCTACTTTTGTCTCAGCTTCTCATTAGGTGGCATCTATGAAGCATTCCAAGGCCTTATTGTGAGAACTTTTTTCAATACCATCTAGAAGAATGTAGACCAGCAAGTCCCCAAACAAAGCATAATTTATCTCCACATTTAGTCTTTATAACCAATAAAGACTTTTGTGATTCTAATACAGGTCAGATGAGAAATGCAGGATTTTTCCTCCCACTGAAGGAAAGGGGTGCATTATTGCCAGTATACCATTATCTATACACTCTAATTCAAAATAAATATTGCTAACATCCTGTGGCAATGAGCACCATAAATCTATGAATCAAGATACAGAAGGAAAGAAAAAGGATCACTAGAACATTTTCTAATATAGATTGTAACCAGTTCACAGAAAAAAACTAACTAGCAGAGTAACTACAAACAGGAAGCACTCTTTGCTGGAGGTTAAAAAACACTTGTTAATTTTATATTTAAGGTATTAAGCAATTTTTGGTTTCTGTAACCTAAATAGCGGTCTGCAAAAGCTTGGATACTGGGCTTAGGGATCAGAATCTAGTGGGAACATTACTACTTGCCAGTGCAGGGGAAGCCTGGGATCCCAGAGTCCCCTTACCCAGAACTGGCAAGTTGAAAGCTGGGAGCTAGTAGTCTAGAATTCGCTGGTTGTTGGTCCCAGTTCCAGCACCAAATCAGAGTCTTGAACCAGCTCTGCTGCCAGCCCAGGCCCTGGACCACACAGAAGCCAGGAGCCGGCTCCAGTTTGTCATTACACTGTCACATGGTCAATTTAAAGTATTATTGAAATCAGCCACAGAGGTATTACAGTACACAACTTTTGTGGAATATTTTTCTGGTTGATTTCCCATTCTGTCACACCTTTAATTATTTGAACGTGTGTTAGGGTTACTATTTACACTGCGATTAACAGGTTAATCATGCTGTAAGCATAATGCCTGCCAGGGTCCGAAGTATCTGTTCCGTTTTTGGTTGCAGGCCTCCCAGAAAATCAGGAAATTAAGTGAGGATGAAAGAAATGTTAACTATACACAGAGTAGCCCATTTAATAAATGCAGTCACAAAAGCGTTGTGTTTTCTTGTTGTTTTTTTTTTAACACTGCATTAGAACTGCCTGTATCTAGACTAGACAATAAGGACATTTAGGCATGACTGAGAAGTTGTAAATTGCAGGACTATATATATAGCTTACTTATAGACCCCAGTTGGATTTTAAAGCCATATTTTGAGAGAGAAATATCTCAAGAGTTAAGTTTTAATATTATGCTTACATGCTTGATACCTCTGAAAATTCATACGACTTGAGGAACTTTGTTCACCTGAAAGTGCACTCAAGAGCTACTTTTTTCAACCCACGGTATAAGAATGATGTTGTAACTATGACAGTCCAGAAATTAAGGGAAAGGCAGGGATTTCTTAGAGTGCTATTTTTTATTGAACCACCTACGTAGGTGGGATAAAATTGTTAGAAATATTATTATTAGGAATGCATAATGAATATAGAGTGCCATTGAAACTGCACGGTCTGCAGTTTCTGCCTCATATCTGATAAAGGGAAACACTATCAAAAACCCATTGTGCTAAAAAGTAACACTCCCTTCTACTGTATTGACCAATCTGTCAGCCTTTCTATGCTAAATCACACTCCCCTGACAATCCACATGAAGGATACAGACACTGTAATTCAATCAACTAACTCCTTGGAGGGGGGAAGGGGATTTTCAACCTTTGGTGACCTAGAGGGCTTTCTGGGCATGCGTAATTAGCTGATGCATATAAGCCTACCCGCCCCGCATACTTAAATAGTTAATTATAATGCACATGGGATGTATGACGTGACGTCATTAACATATATGTTTGTATGAACCGGAAAATGTTGTAAGAGTTCCTGTTTCTGCCCATGTGTTCAGGAGAGAGGGTATATAAGCTCCGGTTTGGGGTTTCCTCGGTGGTTCAAAGTAATCTGAGATTTTCTGTCTCTGCTCTGACCCTATTTGCAAATACATCTTTGGTGCTGCTAAAAATGTGTGCCTGAGGAATTATTATTCGCGAGCTTCCAAAAGAAACGAACCGCAATTTCTGCTTCAAAATAAAGCAAACTTTTGAATGCAAGACATTCTTCCTCAGGTCTCTGATCATGGGCAGCCAGGCACAGCTTACTGTGTTGATTTTTTAAGAATCTCTCATCCCCCACAACATCAGGAAGAAAATCTTTCCCAAACAGCTAACACAGGAATCAAAAATATGCTTCCCAGTTACCTGTACCTGTTAGAAGCTTCTGACATCATGGGAGAGATATCTGTAAGAGGTCTACTGTATCTGAGCTAGATATTACCTACACTTCAGATACAAGGGTATCTATTACAGGGTAAAAAATAATATACTAAAGCCTTTGCCTGCCTTATCCTTGCTACCTAGATATCAGACTAAGCATCCATTTGTAGTATAAATTATATTATGAAAGGACTTTAAAAATTCAAGTCCTTAGCTCTAAGTAATATTCTCCACAGATGGAACAAGAGGCAAGCTGCTTACAAATTTTATATAGATGGTGGGGGGAAAGGGCAGGGGAGAGAAACCAAGGCAAAGCAGGGATTTGTGTGCAAGGTTTTGGGGCAGGTCATCTGGTCTCAGCTCTGGAGAACTTGGGTCAGTGGACCCAGTGGTCTAAGTACTTTACAACAGGCCAACTGCTTTAACTACATTCCCCAATGCCAAATCATTTGGATATGGGCAGCAGCATATGTGCTTCCAACTTGTTTGATGCATGTTTCCCTTCCCACCCACCCCCACTCTTCCAGCTCTCTCTCTCCTTTCATTTGATATTTTACAGTATTTAAAAAAAAAGTCTTCAATTCTCATGAAATAATTGAGTCAAATCTCTGAATCAATATGTTTTAAGAGGTTAACTAACTCACAGTTTATTTGTTTTTTGCTCTCCGTGCTTGCAAATCTGTCCTTTTATTGTACAAGTTGGAGTATAAGACCAGAGGAATGATTATATGTGGCACAGGTATTCCATGCTCTTGTCTGCTCAGCCTTGAATGTCATGGAGAAGGCAGAACAAGTTAAGAAAATGTAATTGAAAATTCCCCGAATTAAGAGCCAACATTACCACGGCATGTAGACCGTACAGTCAAATGCCCCTCTAGTGATAAAGGTCAATATCAGAGGCATCGAAGAGAGGTAGAAAACACTCTGCAGCAGACAAATAACGAACAGTTAGCTCATAAGGCAAATTTCTTCCCAACCATGTTAATACTCTCCTCCACACTTGTTAGCAGTCAAATGAAGGTAAAGATTTTAACAACTACCAACCAATTGGCTTTTATTCAGTAACTAGCCAATTGCCTGTCAAGAATGACCTTCTGGCCTTACCCCACCCTCATCCAGTCCCATCTGCCAGAGCAGGGTGGGGGTGGGGCAAGAGCCCACCCTTGCTCTGCACACAAATCCAGACGGCATTTAGCCCCCATACCTCCCTTGGGGGTGCGCACAGAAGCAGGGAGCCGACCCCTCTCCCCACCTGTGCTCCTCTCAGACAAGCCACCCTCGACTCCATCCTGCACCCTGCCTCAGCCCCACTCCCTCCCTCACTGCGGGGGGCTTTAATCTGCACCCCCATGCCCTTTCCTCCCCACAGACTGGATGCTGCTCCCCAAGCTACCAGGCTGCATTCCTGGCCACATGCATGCTGTGGCTGTGTGCATGCACACAGCATTTATCAGTGACTTTATAAGCTACACAGGACAAAAAAGCCAACTGCCACTAATGTCAATTTTCCTTTTAGTGGTGCCAGTCTGATACAGACTGATATATATTAGTACATCTCTAAAGTCTTATGTACTAAAAACTGCATCTTCATCAGAATTACAGTAATATAAGTTCATGAAAAAGGAATAGAAATTTTTAAAAAATTGTGAATTTCATAAATTCTCACAGATCCATAATAGGTAAATGGAATCAGCACCCAAACCTACTTGAGTCCTCCTCTTCCTGTAATTTTCAAAACTACTTACTGGTATCTATCAAAACAACTTTTTTTATCTCATTAGTAATTTGTTATTTTCTGACTCCAAGCATTTCTCTCAACTCTACACCATGCAAAATGCCCACAAAAATATTAACTGGAAAATCCTTAGCAAACCAATTAATGTAAAATAAATATTTTGAAGAAAGCCTCTGGAAATGATTGCCAAGTTAAGTTTTTAACAAGCAGTCTCCTTGAAGGCAACTTTAGTTCACACAATCTATTCCCACTTGGCTGTACTTCACTGGTGATTTTTCACAAGGGTGCTACGCACTTCTATGTAAAGGTCACTGGCAGTGTTAGAACTTAAAAGGACAAAATATGCTGATCCTCATTTCCTCCCACGGGCATATCCTGGAGATATTGCAGTGAGACATGCTACACTTCTGTTATACCACATTTTTGTGCAGATATGAACTATTCTTCAGTTGTGAAAGAGCTCTTTAAGATTTCAAATACTTGTATCCTTACCTAGCTGCACTGAGAGCCAGCTCTCTGAAATTTAACAGAGCTGAACTCAGAAAACTATAGTCATGTTTTCTTTGCACAACACTGCCTTCTGCAAAGGTTTTCCAGTCTGTACCATGCAATCAATCATCCCAATCTCCCTTGACATAAAAAAAATGCAAGGCTAACTCATATCTTCCCATAAAATGTTATAATCCTCTGTTCACATCTTGGGGTCCAACATGCTCTGCACTTTATTGCTTTTATTGGCATACAGCAGATTTGGTCTTTGTGTATTTTTTTTGCTTTTAGCACCTGCTGAAATTCTGCCTAATGCCTAACATTTGTGATGAAGATTTGAGCATTGCTGTGAGAATTGGTATTTAGTACTTAAACCTCTGAAGCAAAACCTCTTACTCAACATCATTCTCTTCACTGTAGAACTTCCTCATTGTCATTAATGAAAGTGGGTTGAGAAAGAAAATAACGGTTCCCCTTAACCTTTTGGAATTTAATCCCCCTCCCCCATCATTCTGTCCCTAGTAGCTTCACATCTACGCACTACACATTTTTTTGCTAGTTTTAAATAATGCTTTTGCCTTATTATTAATGTGAACTGTTCACACTTCCTCGTATGAAAATTCTCTAACTCAGGTTGGGTTCTTGGAGTTTCTAGTACCTGCAAGCTCCTTTGAAAGTGTCAAGGTAAGTGTCAGGCATAAAACCCCCAAAGAAATGGATGATATTAGTGAACTTCACCATTAGGGCAAGGATTTGTTATCCGGATGTCTCATCATCAGGCAGGAACAGAGCCCTATTATGTTATGAAGGGAAGTAGCAGGCAAATCTCTCCAGGCGGCCCCGCCCTACCTCGAGGTTCTCTCGGGCAGGTGCCGCCCGCACAGGCTGTGCTGTTAATGCACTGTCCGCAGGACAACCCGGGTACTCGCAGCTTTCCCACCAGGACAGAGCCGCCCGGGGGTGGGACGCGGGAGCCTGCGCCGGAAGCAGCAAACAGCCCAGCACCGCCGCGCCCGGCTCGGCAGCTGCGGAAAACAAGCAGAGCAGACGCGGGCTCTGGCGGAAGATATTCAATCTGCTGCACGGCTAGGGGCGCGCGGGGCAAGGCAGGAAGGGGCCAATGAGGCGGCGCCACGTAGCGCCCGCACGAGGCTCCGCCGACCGCGCCCTGTGGAGACCTGCGACGACCACGACGCTGTGGATACCCCTGGGGCTTGCGCTGAGGCTCGGGGCCGCGCCGCGCGGACTCGGCGAGAGGGACTGCGGGAGCCGGCCCGGGCCGCGGCCTGACTCGAGCGGGCCCCAGCGGGAGCCGCAACGCGACCGTGTCCGACTCCACCCGCTACACATCAGGACGCGACCTGTTCCCCCTTCCCTTCACCTCCCGGCTACTTACCAGCTGGCGGCGTTTACTTCCGGCATCACCCTCGGCGCGACCTAGTGACGTATACGCGCTCTGAAGCCCGGCAGAATGAGCGGACGTGGCACTTACGCCTGGGTCACATGACCCCACGGCCCGGTGCGCGTGTGGAGTCGGGGTAGGGGTGTGGGGCGCAGGAGTGCGGGGGAGCTGTGCGGCTGCGAGGGGCGGCGGGATGTGCCATGGGCCGGAGTCCCCGAGTGCCGCCCGTATCCGGTATCTTTTCCACCAAGCCTTAGTGGGACACGAGCTGGGTAAGGTGGGATGGATACTCCAGCTCTGCTGCATCGCTGAGTGCTTAACACCAGTCTCAAATGTGACTGTGTGAACAATGCAGATGTTGGGATCTCCAGGAGCCGCCTAAAATTACCATGTAGTAAAGCCTTAACTATAGCTAGGTGTGTCATTTACAATGTCTCTGAAATGAGGAGCACAAACTTTGCTTCTTAAAACAATGGTTTTTCTGCTGCCCCATGGTTCTTGGCAAGTTCTTCATGCATTTTCATTTAAGTCCATTGTGACTGACAAAACCCCCTCACACTACAGCTTGCTTTAATGTAGCTTCTTTGCTGCTTCTACAGCAAGAGTTAAGATGAGAGTCTGATATCCTACCATTACTGCCAGCAGCCGCTGATGACAAAAAAAAGTGTTGATCCCACGTAAGAGTGCTTGATGAAAGCCAGTTTCAGCTACTTTGACAGTTTTGGCTGATTAAAATCAGTTTTGACCAAAATCCTGTACAAAACTAAAAGTGGGTTTTTTCCAACTTGGCTTCTAAGTAACATTTTCATGAACACTGTTAAAATAACACAGCCGTCAAGAAATAAGAAAACTTTCTGACAATCATGCTGAATTGATGAAACACTTGTCTGGGTGATGACCTTTTTACAAGAAGAACAGAGGAGACACTGGCAGGGTCCCATTGAAATGGTCCAGCTCATCACCTGATCTCTAGGTAACCAAAGCCACCCCATTTTTTTTTTTAAATGCTTCAGTTTCCTAACAGTTTACAAAGAATTGTCAGCATGCAGCATATTGTCTTTGGAAGTACTGCTGAATTAGTCCAAAGAAGACACTCATGCATAATCCAACATGACTATGTCAACTTTAGCCAGTTACCTCACACCTAAAATAAAAAACTAGCAACCAAGACTTGGCACAGTGATATGTTTCATGGGAAATGAAGAAGACAGATGAGTGTTGCCAGTTGCAATAGGCTGAGCTAGGAGTCTGTGTCCTATAGCCCATGAGAGCCATTGGATCTAGCCCAGAGACAAAGGCTTCAGTGACGGGGGGGGCTTTGCCAGCATTGCAGCTGGGTAGCCAGTCTGTGGGAAGAACCCTATGCTATGCTACAGCTGGGCAGCAGGGGTGGTGGCTGCATCCTAACACTGACTGCAGATCTGAGCTGGGTCACTGCCGGAAAAATACTGCAGACTGCTAGTTTAAGTTATGAAAATGTCTCGGCTCTCAGTCATTTTGTTTATAATTTCTGTATGTACTAACCTACTAACCACCAAAATTAAATTTTATAATAGTGCAGATGTGGCTTCTTTGTTCAAAACTTTCTATTATATTTCTTCTCCATGCATACACACTTATCTGCTAAACTATTACCTTTTTTAGAAGTCTGTATCAGTAACATGTATTTAGAAATATGGGTAGTTTCCTACAGATTCAAATTTTTATTAAGACAATATACAATAACTCATACATTTTCTCTCACGGGCTTTATTTAAAATTCTGATATGACATGTACATTTTCATATCTGCAGATGAAATCTGTCAGACTATAAACATTTAGGATTCAACTGGCAGAAACTGCATTCATTCAGTTTCATGCAGACGACTACCTCATCTATATATCACAGTTCAACAGTCACTTTTGATCTGAATACCCAGGCGTAGGGCTGCAGTCTCATTCACAATAACATGACTTTAAATTCTCCCTAAAATAGCTCAAGTGAAGCTTATTTTTGTGTAACCTATACAGAAAAATATGGTACATGTATGGGACCTGACAGGTGTCTGGTCATGATCACCTGGTTTTGGATAGTGGGAGTATGGCTGTGGATACTTAATCTGGGCAAAAAATAGGGAAAAAGCTCCTGAAGTAAAGGATTGACAGCTTTTTGAGAGTCTCCTGCCAAAAAAAAAAAAAACCAATCCGACAAGGGATAGGAAACAAAGGTCTTCATTGTACTGAGTATACTTGTACCATTTTTCACACTGAGCCACTCACTGAATTGTCATTTATGCTTTTGTTCAGTTTTTATTTAGGGGAGGGGAGGAGTAAATACCAAAATACAATTCCAGTATCTCTTTATTTCTCTTACTACATTCCTCCCTCCTGCAATGCATCATTTTTAATACTCCAGAATAAATAATAGAGACTTCATGTGTTGTAGCAATGAGACTTATATGTACATTAGAACAATGGTGTCTCCTGCAATTGAAACCTGCTATAGGAAAAGACCTGTTAATAATGCCATATTTACTTATGTACCACATGCAGCTTTCCCTACACGTCAACCTTCCAAAAGTGGTGTGCATGTCTTAAGCAAGAAACTGATTTTTGTGCAAGAATTGAAGCAGTGGCATACCTTAATGTGGCTGACATGGGCTGTGCTTCTCTCCTAGGCCAGGAAGGAAGATCAGAGTATGTCTTTCATGGTAACAGTTTTAAACATGTCATAGCTGATGCTGAATTGACAGTAGCTTTGGGTAAACAGGCAAAATCTGCTGCTAATTTGGAAGCAGCTCTAACAGGGTTAAAACTATAGTTCTGAAGTTGCAGGTAGAGACTGAGTGACACTGACAAGCTGACTCTGCCCCTCCTGCATGGTCAGCAGTATTCAGCTATGTTGAGCCCATGCTGTGGTACTTCAGATTCTGGAAAAATCTTCTTTTTTTTTTCTGGGAAAGCAGAATGAAAACAAGGGATGGGTCTTATTTGGGGGCAGATGACATGTAATCTGTTGGTAAACTTTCAATGAGTTTGGTTGTACGCCGAACTGCATCTCAGGAGGCAAATACCCTGTAATCCAGTAGAAACAGTACAGCATGGCCAGAAGCACCTGCCATCTTTCTCTTGGGTACCCCGTCAGTGTATTCAAGGGACACTGGTTTTTATAGATCTGCAGGTTGTTCATTCTTCATGGCATCATGTTTTGGCAGTTTGAGGCAATCCTATATTATTCAATAGGATTTACCTTTCAGTTCAAAATTCCTGGGGGACAGGGATAACTTTAAGGCTCCAGAACTAAAGTTAGGGTCTTGTCATATATTCATGTGCAACACTTGCAAGTCATTGGAATGCTGTGATGTATTAAAGTTAAGGTGTCAGGGTGGTGGCATATGTTCAGTTGCAACCACTGCAAATCATTGGAATATAGTGACCTAGTAAGCTTAGGAGTTGTAAAAAAAGAGAGAATTTGTTCCCTGAAGGGGAACAAATTTGCAGTGCTAAGAGGGTGCTTAACTCATGCTAAACCATTTGAACACAGTGGCTGCTTGAGTTTTGACTGTACTTAATGGTATGTGGAATGTGTGACCCAATCCTTAAGTCCCTAAACATTGGAAATAAGATTTAGTTGATCTGGAAAAATTTTAAGATAGTATTCTAATGTTGAAAGGCTCCATGTTCTATTGTGAAATAAGCATCAATAACTCCAGGAGTGCAAAAATTACAAGCCAGAACTCCAAAACTCATGAATATATTCTAAAAGTTATTAAATTAATACAAACGGGTCAAAGATGTGTCAGTATGCTGTCATGTTTTTGAACCTCTCATGCACAACTTCAGTGCTTGTGCAACACTCATATGCTAAAGAGTCAAACTCAAATACATACAAATGAATATACAGGTGCAATTCCTGCTGTACCACCGCTCCCCCAACCCCTTTCAACAACTAGGCCTTCCCCAACTTCCCATTACTAGGCTCCCATACTCTGTTCTGTGCCTCCCCTACTCAGCTCAAGCATACTCCACTGCCCCGCAGCTTCCGGTGTCATTTTCAGTAGCCAGCCTCTGCATCCAACTCCAGGGAAAGCGGTTTTGCTTGAAGATATACAGCATGTGTCTCCCTTTCTGAATTGCATGACAAGCTCATTGAATGAGCTTTAGTTAGTGCCCCGCCCTGCCATTCTTCAGTGCGGGGTCACTGATACGAATGACACTCTGGGTGCTTTCATTAGAGTGGCTCTTGGAACTGCTCCAAGTGAAGCACCCCCACCCCACTCCCAGAGCATGTGTATAAATACCCTTAGTTACTATTCCAAGGATGCACAAAAAACACCCTATGCATTTTAAAAAAAAAAAAAAATTGGAATTTTTCAAGCTTTAGCCACTAGATGTCAGCATTGACAAAAAAACTTGAGTATTTTTCTGCTGCCTAAGAGGGAGATGCTGTTCTCATCTACCTTGAAACACCCTTGAAGAGGTTTTTTTTTTTTCCCCTCTTAAAGTTACCCTTCATGAGTTCTTGCATATTAACCAAAAAAGCATTTAAAAATAGTTATATAGGATCTTACATTTTGAAAACACTGTGTTTTCACTCTCTCAGAGACATGCACCAGGATATTAAGACAGCATTAAGAGGATAGTATTATTAGGCTGAATTCTAGAGGTCCCTTGGAAAATGAGAGCATGAGGCCTTCCTGACTATAGGGGTGTGAAAGAAAAAACAAAAAAAGCAAAACAAAAACAAAAAAACAGTATTTCCTCAACCTATCCCTTAGTCACAAGACTGAGGCCTAGACATTATATGAAGTATACCTGCTGAAGTCTAGATATTAAATGTTACAGAAGCTGCTAGCATTATGTCTAGGCTGCCACACTACCCAATTAAATATACCCGAGGGGTACCCTACAAGGATGAACCCTTGATAACGTTCTGCTTGCCATTTCTTTTAACTAGTTCCATCAAAGAAACACATGGAGGCATGTGCTGCTATGCTGCAGTCATAGTATAATGTGGCTGTCAGCTTATATTTTGCCAAGTATCCTTCCTGTCCACTGTGTGTTCATATCTTGGTGTGATTGTTCTGGTACACCTTAAGCAGGTCTGGCACATAGCTTTAATGAGCTATGTTCTGGTCTTTGAGCCATTAACTTATGTTTAGAAATCCAAATTTAAATGCATGCACTGGGTCAGCATTGATTCATCGTGTGCGGATAGGAATTTTGGCTTTTAAAGGATTGCTGCAGTACCTAGAACAAGGGATCAGCCAGTGCTTGTGCAAATGTTACATATTAGCTTCACTTCCAGCTGAATCTCTCTCTTAGTCAAAGGTAGGACGAATCCTGTTTCCTTGGCACATGCATTTCATTTATAGATTAGCCCTGAATGTGTAAATAGAATTTACAACTTGATTTGTGAGATGCAATTACATGCAAGTGACAGGAAAGGAAACACATACTGGAGAAAAAACAAGACAAAGTTTTATCCCCGTGCCAGAAAATTGTCATATCCAGGTAGCTCAATTTAATATGAAATTGACTTAAATTATTTAAATCTGGGTTGTATCCAAGTAAGACCATTTCATAATACATATTTGTACCACCTTAGCTATATTAGCTTTTCAATATATTTCAGTTAAACCAAGGTAGCTTACATGATCTGAGGTGATAGGAGAAGGCAAGGCTTCACATGGTATAACCTATGCTCACTGCAGGAAAAACTGATTGCAACTGTTTGCCTTTAATATGTTATTATAAATTTTTTTTAGGGCTTCTAGCATGAGTCCACTTAAAGCTGATTTTTTCCTTCCTTAAGGATGGTATTCTCTAGATATCTTCAGTGGGCTGCAGATATCTGCATTTAAATTTATTTAGGCGTCTAACTTGCAATTAAGTTTGGGTTGCTACATAACCCCAGAGACTTGTTTAAAGTACATGCAATGGAATAGGAAGTGGTAGAAAATGGCTGGCAGAGCTGAGATTTTACTTTATAGTCTGTCAGAAAGTACAGGTAAAGGAATAATTGACACAGATCTGTCTGCATGTTGATTCTAAAAACATATTTTATAATCAATTTCATTTTTACATGGCTATACAAAATGTCTCTTAGTTGCATACAGAGTTTCAAATAAAACTCCACTTACATGCATTTTCTATTACAGAAAATCAAGAGGAATCTTTTCTTTGAGCATACAAATGTATGCTCAGACATATTGCACAAATACAACCTATCAGGCTGCTCCATGTGTGTGCAAACATGCATGCACACAAAACTAAGACAGCTTGTTGCAACAAATCAGACAGTAGTACAGATCAATCTACACTGGAGAAGGATACAATAATCCCTCATCTCCCTATGCATGCAGTGCATAAAATAAGACCATAGGGTGTGGTGGAATCAGCCGTGGGTTCTCAGTTTAATTCTTCCTGACAATTTTTTTTTCCCTAAGGGTATCACAAGTTTAAAGTAAACAGACTTTAATAAAAGACTGGGTGCACAATGGAGATTGAAAGATAAGCAAGTGTCTTCTGTCAGTGTTATGATCCTACCACTCTCTTATCTCTTTCCATGATGCATCTGTCTCCAGCATACAAACAGACCACCTCCCATCTCCCTGTCCCCACTTCCATTGCAGACTTAAGGGATGCATGTGTAAGCTTGTTATCCTGCTGACATCATTCAGACAAACATTTTACACACACCATCCAGAATGAGGGACAGCATTTACATACCCAAACAGGCATTGTACTCAATATGTATATTAGACATGCAAGCAATTGCATATTGTGGAAAAGACTTACTTGATAAGGAAAAGAGGCAGCGGGATGCTGCACTGGAAGATGAAAGCAGCGAAAGTGAAACTGCAGTGGGCGGAGCCACCGTGGGGAAAAACAAATAGGAAAAGAAATGGCCGAGCCCAAAGGAGCCGGGATCGGCACCCCCATCAGTGTGGGCATGCTTTATAACAGCATGCCAGAACCGGCTGGGTGCCCAAAACCTTGGGTCCAAGATAAAAAGGCCTGGCGGAAGACAAGCAGGGGGGTGGAGGCTGGAAGTGGAGTCCCCAGCAGGCCCAGAGGGGCCAGAGAACACAAGCAGTCCCAGTGTGGGGACCCTGTGGTTACCCCAGGAAGGGGTCTCCATGAGAGCACAGGGCCAGATAGGGTCTGAGAATTTGCTTACAGGGCTGACATGGACCAAGGAAGTCAGCAGCGGAGACTGGAGCCCAGTAGGACTCAGAGCCAGGATACAGACGAGACTGATAAATGGCAAGTACCAAGCCCAGGGCAGAGGCAACGTGTCAGGGGACAGACCGGTACTAAAGCCAGACAACGTATAATTGGAAATGAGAAAGGCCTTGGGAAATTCTTGGGGTAGTAATATCACCGCAACCGGCAGTCATCATATTCCAGGAACCCGAGCACCAAGGCGGCACAGGACATCAGCCTCAACAACATAGGTGACGACATTGTGGTTGGCATTAGGCAGGGTGTAAGGAAGGCGGAGCCCCACAAAGGCAGAACAGCAGGAACAACTGCGGGGAGACGGGACCAAACATCATCCTTCCAATCTGAAGGCAGTCAAAGATGTGGCAGGAGAGGCCCCCTGGTGAACCAACCCAAAGTCATTCCAATAACCAAGCTGTTCATCCCTAAGAATAACGGCAAGGCTTGAGAGGAATCCCCATATGTGACGCATGGGAGAGAGACACGGCAGACTACACAGATGAAGACTTTCATATACAGGCATACCTCGGAGATATTGCGGGTTTGGTTCCAGACCACCGCAATAAAGCAAATATCACAATAAAGCAAGTCACACAAATTTTTTGGTTTCCCAGTGCATATAAAAGTTATGTTTACACTATACTGTAGTCTATTAAGTGTGCAATAACATTATGTCTAAAAAAAACAATGTACATACCTTAATTAAAAAATACTTTATTGCTTAAAAAATGCGAAGTGAGCAAATACTGTTGGAAAAATGCCCCTGATAGACTTGCTCGACGCAGGGTTGCCACAAACCTTCAATTTGTAAAAAAACGCAATATCTGCGAAGCGCAATAAAGCGAAGCACAATAAAATGAGGTATGCCTGTATAAAAAGGTAGAAGCTGTATGTTGAATGTTTGGCCCTTATAAAGTCAACTCAGTATTTCTGCCATGTTATTCCATTCTACAGTATAGCATAAGCACAAAAGCTAAAATACAAAAGGGGAAAAGTAGCAGGAGAAAAGGTAGAAAGAACAAGATGGTCAAATAGGTACCTCTGTTCCCTTAGACATAGAAAGCCTCCATATCTTTGATGGAATCTGCTTCTTTTCCATTAGCCTCATAGAATGACCTAGGAAACCCTAAATCATTCCTAACTTCTGAGCATCCAGTGATGAGCAGACCTATGGACTATCCCAAAGATTTATAATGACTCTTACCAATGACAGTGATCTGTATGTTTTCCTGTCATTTCTCTTCCACTGGATTTAAACTCTGTGTCTTTTTTGCTCGTAAATACAAAAAGGTATTTAAGAGGAACGTACAGGTACTTTGCCTGTATGTTCTTGTGCAGCATTTACCTGACTAGAATACAAGCACATAACAAGGATCAGAAATCCAATGTATTTCAAAAGTGGACAAAACACACTCCCCTGTACTATTTTAATACATATTCTAGCCAGTGCCAGTGCTGGAATGTTTGTGCCTTCCTTCATGCAGGGAGGTCATATACCTTATGCTATAAACTTTGTTCTCAGAAGAATTGACTGTTAGCAGTGCTAGTGTTATACAGCAGAGGTGTGGCTGCTACAGGTGGTAAACTGAGCAAGGACAGAGCAAGGACACAAACACAGGGATGCCTTACTTAGAGGAAATTTGACTCAGTTAATAGGGCTGTGAGGCTTCAGACTGTGCTTCAGATCCGGAGAAGCTTCGGACACTTTGGCGTCCAAAGCTGCATGTCTGGATTGAAGCACTGGCCTCATTAGGGTTTCCAAAGTGGTTTGGAGTTTCTGAAGTACTTTGGAAAAACTTTGGCGATCTGGCAATATGATATAATGGAGACTTGATGGGGAATTGATGAAATATCTATAACTTTGTTGGTTTTTTATCCGATTTGGATGAAATTTGCACAGATGGTAGCCTCTGCTGAGAGCATGAAGCCTACCAAGGTTCAAGAAGATTGGTGCAGGGGTTCAGAAGGAACTGCACCCTAAACTCTTGAAAGCAAAAAACTCATGTCACGTCTGTGTTACAACACAGGGGTGGGGGTTAAAACTGCAGGGGTAGTGGCCTCTGCTGAGCCCACAAAGCCTGCCAAGTTTCAAGGTGATAGGTGCAGGGGTTTTGGGGGGGGGGGGAGGGGGGGACTGCACCTAAAGCTGCTGACAGGCAAAACTCATGACATGGGTGACACTGTGTGTGTTAAGGCGCAGCAGGATGAAAGCTGCAGGGATGGTAGCCCCTGCTGCAGCCATGAAGTCTGCCAGCTGTCATGGAGATAGGTGCAGGGCTTCTGGGTTCTGGGGCCCTGCACCTCTGGCTGCTGACAGGCAAAACTCGTGACATGGGTGCTTATGCAACTGACTGTCTGTCTTGAGGGGGAACTACTGCAAGCCTGGCTGCTAAGCTATTGTGTTGCCAGTTACCAATCAATCATGATTCACTCAGGGGCCAGCTCAATACACAGTTGCTAGCTAATGTAGCCAATTGATCAGCAATAATTAACACCTACAAAACCCCACACTAAGGAGAGGAAAGACTCAATACAATCAACTGCCCCAAGACCAAGACATCAGTTGCACAAGCACCCATGTCATGAATTTTGCCTGTCAGCAGCTTGAGGTGCAGGGCCCCCAAAAACTTTTACTTACTTCCACGACAGCTGGCAGGCTTTGTGGCCACAGCAGGGACTACCACCCCTTCAGCTTTCACCCTGCTGCGCCTTCACGCACACAGGGTCACCCATGTCATGAGTTTTGCTTGTCTGCAGCTTAAGGTGCAGTTTCCCCAAACCCCTGCACTTATCTCCTTGAAACTTGGCAGGCTTCATGGCCTGAGCAGGGGGCACTACCCCTGCAGTTTTCAGCCCACTGCACCTTAACACACACAGGGTCATCTGTCATGAGTTGTGCCTGTCAGTAGCTTGAGGTGGAGTTCCCCCCAACCTCCGGTACCACCCCTGCAAGTTTCATCCAAATCACACAAAAAACAAAGTTATAGATATTTCATTGTTTCTCCATTATATCCTATGGCCGGAATTCCAAGGTGGCGCCGAAGCCACTTCAGCCAGATAGACGTGGAAACCCGGTCTGGAGCTCCAAATCAGATCCCTGGCCTCTGAAGCAGGTGGATCTGAAGCTGGATTGAATAGCTGCCTACTCACACAGGCCTATCAGTTAAGTCTGCAAGGTTCTGCCATACGTATTTCCTCCACACCATCGGTTCAGTGGTGTGTGGGTGACAACTTCCTGGAAGGAGCACAGGGATTAGAAAATTCTAGAGGATTCAATCCTGAGCCTAGTTAAACATGAAGAGCAGATGTTCTCTGTACTTCCTGTCATGGAAATTTTTGAGTATGTGCTGCCAGTACAGAAGAGGTTAAACTGACATGCGCGGTTTGAAGCTGTGAGTGGAAATTTCCAAGGCTCACCCAGTCCTTGCCCCCTGGGTGACCTGCGGAGCTGTCAATCATTGTTGACCTACTTTCCCCACAGACGCACGCTCAGATTGTGTCAGCTCCTGACTGAGAGCATGCTCAGTCAGAACCTGACATGAGGTAATCGGACTAGAAATTTCTCTGCGGAGAGCACGCTGATTGGCTACTAAATTGATATAAAAGTTCTGTGAGCCCCTCCCTCGGTGGTGGTGTGTGTGGTGGTGTGTGGGGGGAGATCACGTGGACCAGAGACAGAGGCTGCTGCTGCAGGGACTGTTCTCTGAGTCAGGCTTCAGGGCCTATTGATCTCCTCCTTCGGTGGCTTCATATTGCTTATTGTATTACGGTTTTGACTACGTTCATCTGGCTTCCTGACTTACCTTTCGAACTGATTAACGGCTTACGATTTCGGATCACCCTCTGGACTTTGTTTAACCCGGTTCTGAATCATCGACCTCGGCTTTCCTCACCAACTACGACTCTGCTCATCCCTCCAACTGACGTCTCCGCTGCATCACCTTCTGGCTACTGACCTCGGCTTTCTCATACGACCACCCAATTTGTCCATTGCTGTGGACTGGCGTCACGCGGTTCATCATCACCGTGTTACAGTTCGTTTTATTGTTTGTTTCGTTGTTTGTAATCCCCATTTATGAGCTGTTGACCAGCCCTGGGACTAGGTCTTCGGACTGAACCTCGTGGGCCAACAGACCCCTTTGTTGTTAATTGTTTGTTTGTGTTCCAACTGTAACTGAAGACCTTTCTGCCTACGCCTGAAGCGTAAGTCAAATAAATTCACCTGTTTTTCCTCAACCCGCTCCGAGTCCCTAACTCCAGACTCTACGCCGCTAATCCCACCTGTCCGTATCTAATTGCCACCCCGGCCCACCGTGACCTTGGGGCCCGATCCTTCGGTTTTCCCCGACATGGCGTCACGAACAGGATCAATGGGAGGCGTATTGGAGTCGGAGATTATAAGGAGTTGCCCATGGAGCAACCGAGTCCGGCAGACCATCGGTGCCGAGGACTTATGGGACCACATAGCATTCCATCAGGCCGCACCGACTGAAGGAACTGTGAGCGGGTACCTGTCCCGGGGAGAAAGTGGGGAAGAATGGGCCGTTCGGCTCACCCCAAGTGCGCTGGGTTGTATTCTCCAGGATCCTCGGGCCGTCTACCGCCCAAGGGGGGAGACCGGGACCGTAGCCCTGGCCCGTAAGAAACCTTCGGGCATGGCAACCTCAGGCCCGGACCGAGAATTCGCCCGGTGCATAAAGTATGTGAAGGAGGGTGGTGAGGATACCCCTCCTGACGGGTTTAACTGCCCGACCCTTGCCATCGGGTCTAGGGGGCATGAGCTCTTGGTCCAGCTACGAGAGTGCCTGGAGAAGGACGGCAGAAAAATAAAATGGTCGGGACCCCGGTGGAAGAAAGGCCGTATAATAAATGTTCTTTTCCGGGAGTATGTTGTCTTACTGAGGGAGCTAACTGACACTAGGGCCCAGCTCATGGCAGCAACCAGAGCTGTGACACAAAAATTGGCCGAGCGGCCATTACAAGATGGCGCCGACCAAACTGTCAGCGCGCCAAAACCGATGCTGACGTCACGACGCCCAGCTCCACCCATCCCGAGCCCACCTTCCGGAAAAACGCCATCTATGGTTCCGCCCACCGAGAGCCGGCCTCCCGCAACAGCGCCACCTGCTGTACGCAAGCCACCACCTCCGTACGTCAGCCAGCGCCACCAGGAGGACGTACGGGAGAATTGCACCCAAACGGACAACGAAGACTGCAACAAAGTAATTAAGCACATCACAGGAACGGAAACAACTGAAACAACAAGCGAAGATAAGACTAACAACGTAACCATAAGGAAATCAAGAGTAAGCACGAATACTATTGGAACCGACACGAATGATGTAACAAGAAGCTTAACGATTAAAACGAGTACCATCGGAACAAACACAAGCAACGGATTAATAGAAATGACTAAACCAGTAACCAAGATGAATTATACAAACGAAACCATAAGTGCTGATGAAACTGAGAACGACTTCATAAGAGTAACACGAAATAAACCAAGCCAACAACACAACGATTACACCGAAGAATTAGTGTCTGCTTTTCCCATTGCAGTCCAAAAATGGGTAACTGATCCTCAGGGTCAAACAAGACAGACCATCACGACACGAACTAGAACACGTTCTGAGATGAATGAATTGAGAAAGGAAACCGGCATACGAAATGATGAAACACCGATTGCCTGGTTGGGGCGTTTAGTAGCAGAAGCAGGGAGTGAGACCATCAATCAAGATGAAGCCTTGCAGCTCGTGCGCAATTCAGCTTGGAGCCGAGCTAAAGTAGTGGACCCGGTGCCAGTGCTGGCCAATTATTATTGGCCAATACCCATTCCAGCTCTGGTTACCGAGGCACTTCAGAGGAAGATCCACACCTGGCACGAGGGACATGCGGGTCGTGCGAGTGCTACCTCACTGGTGTATACAGTGATCGGAGCCTCATACGCCATGTGGAACCCAGCCCACCAAGCTCTAAATTTGACACCTGCTCAGGTGCAGGGGGCATGGCCACACAGATATGTACTATCATCTGGGGATGTACCTTGTTTACAAGAAGCGGTCGATGCCGCCACTGAAATCTACGGTGGGAACCAAAGTATTACCGCGAGGTTATTACTAAGTACATCCGTGAATGGGTCCGTTATCCATACTCTGGGACAGCTCGACCAGTTAAGAGGAGCCATGGAGAAGCAACGACATCAAAAGAGTGTAAGCTTCGACAGGGATGAGAAATGGGAATCAAGATATGTACACATGATTGAGCACAATCAAAAAACTACTGATAAAAACCAACGGAAACCACCTCGAGTGTCACCACAGGAAACAAGAAAATATTACTCTCGATCTTCTTCGCCGCCAGCCCGTACAAGTTACTCACCGCCCCAGAGGACCCCTCTAGAAAGAGCAATGTTTGGGTTCCTTCTGGAAAAATCTGGCCTAAATAAAGAACAACTAAGGGCTCTAAGAGATGAAGGACAGCGAGCTCTCGCCAGAGCTCTTGGGTTTGTTGAGAAGAAGAAGCCAAAAAACGAGTGATCGCCATCGGTGTAAGTCCGGCGATCGATGGCTTGACTGACCCAGCAAGGCGACAAATGGACTCAGCAATCGGAGTAACACAAAACGAACGTAAGCGAGACGAATCTAAACCGCACTCGAACGAGGAAATGATTAACGAACTGAAACGAAGCGAACTTAAACGTGATGAAGCAAAACTAAGCGGACAAACCGAACTGAAACGGCATAACCCAGAACGAAACGAACCAAAGCATAACGAATCTACACGAAGCGAAACTCAACGAAGCGAATCCAAACGACGAAATGAAAAAACCGAAGTAAAGCGAAGAAAACAAACCGAACTTGAAGAAACCGTGATAACTGAACCGAAACGTACCAAAACGAAACTAAACCTGAAGCGTAATGAAACCACACAAAACGAATCGAAACAAAACCAAGAAAAACCAAGCGTAACGGAAACTATTTTGTCTGAAGGAGTACAGGATAGGGTTGGAGAAAAAGACATGGAAGCCCGAACCGAAAAACAAAAGATATTAGTAGCGACGAACCACATGAAACTCTTTGATAGCGATCCTCGACCGTACGCCTCAATAGAGATACAGAACCCCGATGATCCACACGACATCACTACGGCAAGATTCCTACTAGATACAGGGGCCCAGGTTAATGTCATCAAACCGTCGATCCCACATCATCGTACCAACAAGGTAATGATGGTTCAAGGCCTCAATGCTGCTACTGCAACAGCTCGTGTGAAATTTACCGTCAAGGGCCATCCCAAACGACTGGATGCGGTCCTCGGGAACGTGAACATTTTAGGAATCCCTGGCATTCGCACTTTGGAACTGAAACATAAGGTGTCAGAAGTCCTACCTATCATGACTGTACCTAGACCAGAGTGGCATACACCCTCGCTAAAAATCCACTCCCTATGGCGGTATACTCCGATACCAACGAAAGTGCATCTTCAGGATCCTCTGGACACCTTGCTAGACGACTTGGTCCGTGAAGGCTCCATCAGGCGAATACAGGCGAGCACTTACCTTTCCCCAGGTTGGGGGATACCAAAGCCTGGAAGACCAGATGCCGTACGCCTCGTTGTGGATTACCGTGAGGTTAATAGACGTTGTGTAGCACTGACCCAACCTTCATCGAGTACGCTGCCACAGAACCTATATGAGATGGCCAATTATCAAGCCCATGACTGGGTGGGCACGACTATAGATCTGAAGAACATGTTCTATTCCATACCTATCGACGACTCTGAGGGTATCCTCAACATGTGCATCAGAGGGAAAATGTTTCACTGGAACGTATGTCCGCAGGGCTATCGAAATGCTCCAGCCTTAGCCACCAGTGCTATGAATGACACCCTTGACAGATTCACCAAAAGCAACGAAATCGCCAAGTCCATCCGAATCTGGGCTTACCTCGATGACATCGCCATCATGGGGAGGAACGCAACCGAAGTAATCCAAGCCACGACCGATCTCATCCAACATTTAACTACTGAAGGATGGATCGTAAATAAAGAAAAATCTCAACTGCACCCGACGAGTGAGATCACGTTCTTAGGGACTACCTTTACTCGTGACCTCCGTAAAGGCGTGGCCCATGATGATCTCTCCTTTGATTTATGGAAAAACAAAGAATTATCAAAGAAGGTAGACTTTCAATCCCTGCTGGGAAGATTGAATTGGGTCCGACATTTCATCACTCCTGATCATCTCCCAGTTATAGCTCGGATTCAGAGGCAAATTCGAGAGAAGTCCAGGCGCCAAACCCCCTGGACCCCAAAGGATGATAAAGCATTACACAACCTCGTAATATCTATTCGGGGAACGAATCTTCACGCGATTGATTTTGATTCGCCATTAACGGTCACGGTGGGATTTACAACAGAGCACATTTTCACCACGGTAAAGAATACAGATGGAAACTTAGTATTTCTCGCTCATCGTACCATCCGCACGAACCAACATCGATATGGTGCCATAGGCAAAACCCTCCTAGCCGCTCAGCTGGCAGAACCACTCGCTGTCGGCCAAGGGCGATTGCAGGCAGTAGGAGCAACTTTGATACCTCGCCTAGCTCACGACCGACCCGATCCATGTTTCCATGGAGAACCAGCCACATGGAGTGCTTTAGTCTTAAATCACTTATACCATTGGAATGCATGGAAGTACGAGGATCTACCGCCGCCCCCGATCATTGACACAACACTACACCTCACATTGTACGGAACAACCCAGCCGGCTTGGATGGCGTCGGATGGTTCCACCCGTGAAGGCGGGAAGTATGGTTTTTATTGTCATCCATGCTGCATACACGATATCAAACCCGGCTGTGAATCAGCCCAACGTAATGAACTCCTGGGATTCCGTGCAGTTACACAGCACTGCTTAGAAAACCACGACGCGACTCTCCCTGTCCCAATCATCGCTATTGATTCTCATTACATCTACGAGATAATAACTGGTACGACTAATCCGACTGAACACCTTGACATTTGGGAAGACACATACCGACTGTTGTCGCAGTTCACGATCCTACCACTAGTCCGCCACACACGTTCCCATAGGAATGACACCGACCCGGTACACGCTACAATCGATGAGTTGCTACGACCAGTACCTAATGATGAAGTACTCCCCCTAGACGATACGAGCGAACCCTCGCCACGACTAGTACCTAATGATGAAGTGTTCCCCTTAGACGATACGAGCGAACCAAGGCCACGACTAGTAACTAATGATGAAGTATTCACCCTAGACGAAACGAGCGAACCCATTTGTATTGACCCCTACCTCACTTGGTTGCACGAGCGATGGAGTCATCCAGGCCCCAAGGCATGCTACTCCCGATGGCGTGAGACCATAGTAGAAAAGCCACAGTATGGCTTACATCGTGACTGGAGGTGCGTAGTCCAAGCCTGCGCAGCCTGTGCAAAGGAGAAAGTACATCCCACGAGGAGCACGCAAGGAGCCCTCGCAAAAGAAAATTTCAACCCAGGGCAAACCTGGCAAGTCGACCTTTTTGGGCCATTACCTGGAGCCTCAGTCCCAAATAAGGGGCTACTCGTTATTGATCTCGGCTCTCGGCTAATGACCGTCGTACCCCTTCGGAAGTCCCACGCCGCAGCAGTTACTACAGCCTTAACCGCCGTCTTCGCGATGTGGCAAGTTCCCACCACAATACAATCGGATGGTGGGCCACCTTTTACATCAAACACTGTTGAAAAATTCGCTAGGTCATATAACATCACATGGCATCATCACCTTCCTTACCATCCCCAGTCCAATGGGGTTGTGGAACGGGCCATAGGACTTTATAAAGAAGCGCTCCGAGTAACGGGAAATGGGAGTTATCGAAATTGGACAGTCCGTAATCATGAGATCCTAATTAATCTGAATGCGACCAAACCCTTGTGGGAACAATCTACGGAAAAACCAGTCGAACCATGGGAGAAGAAATTTGCAGACAACGAGTTAGTGTGGGTCTCCCTTCCAGACCATAACCATCGCCATCCTAAAGTTTTGCAAGGCGTAATACAATCTGCAGAGAGCTATCCGAACACCTACTTGGTCACCCTTACAGATAGCGGACAGACCATACTCACCCACCACAACTGGCTATCGAGACGCTCTAATACAGAAACGATTCTACCACAAGACGTTAACCATACCAATGATACTACTTAAAGTCACAGCTCCTGTCCTCCCAGCAAGGGGGCAACTGTTTGTCCCTTATTAAGTGCTGGAAGGTACAGGAGAAAGAGGTCTATAGATAAAAAGGACACGTTCTGTTGTTTTGTTTATGTTTGTCGTTTCAGGTTATCGGATCATTCCTCAGGATTTGAGAGGAGCCTGGAAATTAGAGTGACAACTTAAATCAGACAAGGCTACAAAGATGCCAAGAAGACAAAAGGACTTTGGAGTACTCTGGGTTTTGATGTGTTGTAAATATGTTACTTTTGTATCTACGGTATCGATCTCAGATTCTGAGCGGTCTCAAAATTCGGTTCTGTACTTGTTGTCAATGTGGGCTAATGCCACGGGAGACGACGAGAATGGTGAGGGATTGACCGCGTGTCTTAAAATCCCTCTGTCCGTAGAGGATTCGGTCCTCATCCCATATTCAGTACCGTTTGACATCGAAACATGGTTTACCAAGGTCTCAGAAAGTGGGGAGAATGTTATCAATATCTCTGTCCCCTTGATGGGAGGAGGCTATATTCTGACTAGTTACACTTGGCCCCGTGGATTTAATCTCACCACTCTCTCGCTAATCACTCGACCACCTCGTGAGGAGTGCTGGGAAAGGGAAGCTCCATGCGCTTGTTCCACTATCCCATGGGGGATACACCCCGAAGGTGAGGATTGGTCTCGACCAGACATGTCGCTAAAGTGGGACCCCCGCTCAATTATCCCACCTTGGCACCTCACCCTCGTTCCCAGGGGAAGGAAAACTTCCGACCCTGAGGTCGTCCTCTCACCCCTCGTAAAGCCTACTCCCTTGGTGGTGTGGAACGAATCATTAACAATCAATCTAACTCAGCCAGGCCCCAGGGGAAACAATTCATGGTTTAGTTTTTATTACCCCATATTATGAGCGGTGTTAGTAAGTGCTCTCTGCCATGGTGTGGAACAACCCATTAGACAATCCGGCCCCCCGGAAAGGACTAGGCATGCTTTTCCTGCCCCAGGTCGATGCTCTGAATTGAGTACACCAGCACCTTTGGGAATGGTATGGGCATGCTCGGACGGGCGATTGTACACCACCCTACCAGCTACATTATCAGGTGTACAGTGTTTCTTGAGTTCGATTTTATTTTGTCCACCTCTACAGGCTTCCACGGCACACCCGCCGAGTCCCCTTGTGTCACACCGAGATAAAAGATCTCGTACTCCGGTGTGGAGTTCTTTAACGAGTGGGGAAAAAGTTGCCCAGGGACTCAGTTGGGGTTTTGAGGGTCTCTTTTTCTGGGGACTCGCGATCGCCAAAGCCCGGATAGCATTAGCACAACTTTCTGAGCAGGTTGAGTTACTCGCAAATCATACGGCCACGGGTTTTGACCTCGTAGACCAACAGCTACAAGCAGTGTCGCGCATGACTATGCAGAACCGATTGGCGCTAGATGCACTCCTCATCCAGCAGGGAGGACTGTGCCAGTATTTGAATCTGTCCCACGATATGTGCTGCATAGCCATCCCTAATGTCAGCGTCCCACTACAAGGTCAAATCATCAAAATCCGAAAAATTGCAGAGGAGGTCAATTCCATTGCGGGAATAGGAAAAGGATGGCTGTCTAGAATATTCAATTGGTTGGGCTTTAATGTGTCGTCATGGCTAACGAATTTGTTAACACCATTGTTATCGTTTTTATTCGTGTTCTTAGTTATCGTTCTCATTGTTAGTTGTATTTCTAAGATTCTGACACGGAAGGTTTCAGCTTTGTCTGTACACGTGTATTCCATCGTTCCCTCTCCCGATAAGTTTCGGAACGACGACAACACCGAGGGGGAGGAGGTATAATTCGGCCTTCTAGCTTCTGTGCTGACAGCAAGGGGGCATGTCATGGAAATTTTTGAGTATGTGCTGCCAGTACAGAAGAGGTTAAACTGACATGCGCGGTTTGAAGCTGTGAGTGGAAATTTCCAAGGCTCACCCAGTCCTTGCCCCCTGGGTGACCTGCGGAGCTGTCAATCATTGTTGACCTACTTTCCCCACAGACGCACGCTCAGATTGTGTCAGCTCCTGACTGAGAGCATGCTCAGTCAGAACCTGACATGAGGTAATCGGACTAGAAATTTCTCTGCGGAGAGCACGCTGATTGGCTACTAAATTGATATAAAAGTTCTGTGAGCCCCTCCCTCGGTGGTGGTGTGTGTGGTGGTGTGTGGGGGGAGATCACGTGGACCAGAGACAGAGGCTGCTGCTGCAGGGACTGTTCTCTGAGTCAGGCTTCAGGGCCTATTGATCTCCTCCTTCGGTGGCTTCATATTGCTTATTGTATTACGGTTTTGACTACGTTCATCTGGCTTCCTGACTTACCTTTCGAACTGATTAACGGCTTACGATTTCGGATCACCCTCTGGACTTTGTTTAACCCGGTTCTGAATCATCGACCTCGGCTTTCCTCACCAACTACGACTCTGCTCATCCCTCCAACTGACGTCTCCGCTGCATCACCTTCTGGCTACTGACCTCGGCTTTCTCATACGACCACCCAATTTGTCCATTGCTGTGGACTGGCGTCACGCGGTTCATCATCACCGTGTTACAGTTCGTTTTATTGTTTGTTTCGTTGTTTGTAATCCCCATTTATGAGCTGTTGACCAGCCCTGGGACTAGGTCTTCGGACTGAACCTCGTGGGCCAACAGACCCCTTTGTTGTTAATTGTTTGTTTGTGTTCCAACTGTAACTGAAGACCTTTCTGCCTACGCCTGAAGCGTAAGTCAAATAAATTCACCTGTTTTTCCTCAACCCGCTCCGAGTCCCTAACTCCAGACTCTACGCCGCTAATCCCACCTGTCCGTATCTAATTGCCACCCCGGCCCACCGTAACCTTGGGGCCCGATCCTTCGGTTTTCCCCGACACTTCCCTAGCTACCCACCCAGAAACACGGTATCAGCAATGCCTAGAAAGTTACTGAGTTTCCCATCATAGCTACCCCCTACTCTCTTTTTACAGGAATTAGAGGCATGGAAAGTACTTAGCTTCCAAAAGGGAAAGATGTCCTTGAAATAATACAGAAGTGTACAGAAATTAGTGACATTTTACATTTCTTTTATTTTATTTTTTTTAGTGCCAAACAACTGCAAAATAAAAAGTAAAATTTAAGCTAAATTACACAATTAGAATAGCAGCAGAGGAAGTAGTCTGCCTTGACTAGCTGTTTAATGTCTGAAAATGGAATACTTTTTTATAACAATTACTGACAATGTCCAAGTTCTTTGGGTAAATCTGATATCTTTTATTAGACCAACTTAAATAGTTGGAGAACAATTTTTAAACAAGCTTTTGGGTTCAAAAACCCTTCGTCAACCTAAGGTTTTTAAACCCAAAAGCTTGTTTAAAGATTGTTCTCCAACTATTTAAGTTGGTCTAATAAAAGATATCAGATTCACCCAAAGAACCATATCTGCCTATGTCCTTAGATCAACACAGCTACAGCCTACACCCCTGATAATGTCAAGACATTCAGGCTGCTTACATACATTAAAAAAGTGCCCCCGCTGTACTTTAAACTAGGTGCACTCCCACACTGAACCCAGCACATGCTCAGAAGAGGCACTAGCTGGACAGGGTTCACCCAACTTCTGTACAGAGCTGGTGTTTTAATGGGGCTTTTTAGTGCTTTTATCTAATAGATGATTAAATCAGCTTTAAATAAAAGCACCAAAATGCCCTGCTGAAGTGCTTGTTCTATACAGACACTGGAACCAGGTCAAATTAATGTGCTGCTTCTTCCAGTAAAGCACATTTTTTGGATTTTTTTTTTTTTTTAATGTCTGTAAACAGCATCAGATACCACTTGGGAATATGTCAAACAAACTTGAAAAATGTGTGCCTATTGGAAAATACATCTGTCCTTCCCAAATAAAACTGAGCAACAGGATTGTTGAAACAGCTGCAATCTTGCTAGTGTACATGTGTATGTGGGTGGGTGAATGCTTTCTCACTCTCATCACCCTAACATCTAAAGTGACTCACCATCCCTAATGGTTTAATCTTCTCTGCTTTAAAGACACTTGGTGAAATGCTATTTCCACTCTAATGTGGAACTGAGGCATAGGGTACATCAAGCAAATCCAGAAAGCCTATAGCAGAACCAGGAATGAAGCCTAGGCCCTCTTAATCTCATTGCAGCATCCTATCTATTTCTCTCAATGGAAGTGGCCAAAATGTAAGTAAACATATATATCTTGTTGCTGAATTAGAATCACTTCAGTAATTGCGGAGGGAGATCAATTAATACTGCATCTTTGCTATTAAGTGGGCGCATCTACATGAGACACTAACTGCTCAGTAGCTGAATAATACTGAGCAGTAGCACATCACAGAAACAACAGTGTTAATAGGCTAGTGCACAGTAACATCACTAAAAAGGCATTCACCAGTACTACTGCACAGTAACTCTAGTTCCTGTGCATTTATTTAGAATTCGATTATACAAGTACTAAATAAATGCCCAGTAACCACTGCATAGTAGCATCTCGTGTTGTCACGCCCTTGTGCGGGGGACCAACCCCTTTTGTGGGGGCCATCACCCTGTGGGAGGGCAGCAAAATATGTATTCATAAATTCATGAAACCTGTATTTAGTGTTCACTTTATTATTATAAGAGACTTGCTTTAACACTGTAGGTATATCAATAAAACATTGTCCAACTGATTACCGTCTCTGTCTTTCTCTCTGTTTTTATAGTGGTCTTTTGTTTTACTTGTGGAGGAACCTGGATTTGGGGGTATTTTAGAGAGTGATTTGGGGATTTTTTTAAATCAGGGATTTTTCATTTTTCTAATAGGGAACACCAGAATTCCAGCTAGGGAGGCCAGTGGTAGGACCAGAGCTGGCACCTTGGGCCCATGTGGCTGTAGCTGACCTCCTGGCCAAATGGGGCCAGAAGGACATGCTTTGACAGTTCAAAGCAGGCCACCACACCCAGAACATCTTCTGGGTGATAGGTGCCCAGATGGCTGGGTAGTGGGCACAAATGGCAGTAGTGCTGCACAAAAGCCAATCCTGCAACCACAGTCCACTGGCAGCTGTCCCAGAGGGCCAGATGCCTCTACTGGCTCTGCAGTACCCATCCGAGTCTGGCAGGTGCCCAGCAGGTCACAGCCAGGCAGCAGCCCCCACTGCCAGACTCCTGCAGTGGGTAGAGGGTACAGAGAACTCTCAGGGCTGCTGCAGCAGTCCAGCTGGCACAATGGGTAGTGTCCCCAGGTACCAATTGCCTGGACCCCAGAAGCTGGAGCCAGGACAGGGCAGCATTTTATACTGCTGAGGACAACACAGGTGCTCGGCCCGGGCCCTAGCTCCCCCTGGCTGAAGATCCGGGAGGAGCCAGGCAGAGTTATTTTGCCCCTAGTGGCACAAGCCCAGGCTCAAATTTGCACCACTTCTATTTGAGCTGCTGCAAGAACACATGCTTGCATGTGTGGATGCACCTACTGAGAACAACCTAGCTCCATCCTCTTTGCAATCACCCTTCAGGTAGTTAAAGGTTTCTATCAAATCCCCCCCTCCATCTTCTCTTCTGCCGACCAATAAGCCTAGATCCCTCAGCCTCTTCTCAGAAGTCATGGGCCCCAGCCCTCTAAGTGTTTTTGTTGTCCTCTGCTGGACTGTCTCCAACATGTCCATATCCTTTCTGTAGTGGGAAGCCAAGAACTGGCCTCAGCAGTGCAGATTACAGGGGAATAATCGCTTCTCTTGACCTGCTCGCAATGTTCCAACTAATGCAGCCCAGTATGTAGCCTTGCTGGCTACAAGGGCACACTATTTGCTTATTATTCAGCTTTTTGTCCACTGCAACCCCCAGGTCCTTTTCTCCTAGTTAGTGTGAAGCCTGCATGGGATTCTTCTATCCTAAGTGCAAGACTTTGCACCTGCCCTTATTGAACCTCATAAGATTTCTTTTGGTCCAATCCTCCAATTTGTCTAAGTCACTCATCCTACCTTCCAGTATATCTACTACACCGCCCAACTTGGTGTCATCTGTGAACTTGCTGAGAATACACTCCATCCCATCTTCTGAATGGTTAAATGAAAATACTGTACAAACTGGCCCCAGGATCAACCCCTGAGGCACTCAGCTTGATACTGGCTGCCAACTAGACATCAAGCCATTGATTACTACTGATTGAGCCCGACAATCCTGCCAGCTTTCTATCCACCCTACAGTCCATTCATCCAACCTATACTTCCAGGGAGATCATATCAAAAACCTTGCTAATGTCAAGATACATCACATCAGCCAACTCTCTCATCACCCTTGGATTCACTGAATCCAGCCCCATGGACTTTTACATGTCCAGCTTTTCTAAATAGTTCCTAACCTGTTCTTTCACCACTCTTGGCTGCTCACCTGTTCATTTTCACTCATTCTTCAAGTTGTAGGGCATAAGCTGGTTAACATCTAAGGCCCCCACTACAATGCAGGTAGAGGTGCGATTGGATCTAATGCATGAGCCACACAATTGTTCTTGTGGCTCCTCCCTGCCGCCATCACCGGTGCCACCACTAGGTCCCAGACCTGCAGCAGTGGGAAGAGTTGGGCAGGAGCCAAAGGGCAACCCTGGTGCAGGATCTAGGCAGCAGCTGCCAGAGGTTCCCCCACAGCAATGAATGCACCCCTGTCTCACCTTCCTCCTCCTTACCCCCACCTCCATCTGAACTGTCCTGCAGCTGCAGTATATCCCTGTAACTTACAACAGCTCCTGACTTGTGCACCAACTGCACCAGCATGTCAGCTGTAGTCCTGGGCAGTCACCCTGATCCCCAGTGGGAACCTGCTGACAGTATGCACAGATTCTGGCTTCTGGCATGCAGGGTGGGAGCTGGTATAAAAGTTACGAGCAGGGCCAGGACATATCCACCCACCTGGCATGATGCAGCAGCCAGAGCCGCCAGCTCCTAAGACTTTGCAGCCACCCTCGGCCACATACAATGAGTTGATGGGCCATATTTTGCGTGCCCCTGAACTAGAGAGTATTTGAAAGATAAAAATACTGATTTAGAAGCTTTTATATGGAGAAGTCACCACAATCCTTGTTAAGTTGTTGTAATGGCTAATTACCTTCAAATGTTTGCACTAGGGCTTTCCTAAGGTCTCTTCCAGCTCTATTTTTCTACGATCCTATGAATGTTAAAAAGTATGCAACTTATTTCGAGCTTCAACTTCTATCCATTGGATCTTTTAACCTTTGTCTGATGAGATGTAGAGTCCTCTTACCAAATTTCTTTTTGATTTGTGGGTACTACAGACTGTTGAGCCCAACCCTTCAACTTCTCTTTGATATACAGTCAGGTTTCTCAGATTCTTTATAGGGACATTTTCAAATCCTTTAACTTTACTTGTGTGTCTTTTCTGTGAGCACTAAATCTGAACACAGTTATTCCAGTTTCAGAAACACTAGTTCCATATATAGCCTCTCTTTCCCCAATCTTGAGAGAACTTTGCTAATACATCAAACTGGATTACTCCTTCTGGCTACAGCATTGCATTGAGCGCTCATATTCAGCTGATTAGCCAGCTTAATGTCAATGTTCTGTTTCTAGGCAGTGGCCCTGCGCATCACTACTGATTGATTGAGAGCGGTCACCAACCAATTGGTGAAGGGGTGGGCCCATACAACAGGGAGCCATCTTAGCCAGTCAGTGACAAGGGGTGGATATGACAGCCATCTTGAGCTCCCTGTGCACAAGCAGGCCTTCCTGGCAGGCTGCACAGATAAGCCACAGCACCATTTCAGTAGGTCCCTATTTATATAAGTTACTGTAAATAAAGTGGTGTTTCTATCTCACAAGTCTCATCAAGATACTTCCAGCAGCTCACTTGCTGCTTCTGGCACAAGCTAGTGCTCAGCCAATAGTTATGGCAGTGAGAGAATTAATACAGGACTCCACCATTTTGGCACCTGAAAGACTTGTACAGTGTTTCCAGGCTTGATTCTTTTCAGGGGAAAAAACAGCTTCCCTGCTGTTCCTATGCACCTCAGTTTTAAGGGGCTGATTCTGGTGAGAAACAATGAATGTTATGTGAGAAAATAAGGTATTTCACAAACACACCATATGCAAGTTTATTCAAACTTGGAAAAATGTGATCCCCGTGTTTGAAGAACTCTAAATAATATCTTGGCCTTTCCTGAATTGTGTTTCTTTTTAAATGTTCAGTTTCTTTCAGGTGTAGTGCAGAATATTACCAATTCAGGGCTTTTATTGTAGCAGTATATTTGTCATTTTGGACACACACATGCATGAAATATGAGAGAAACTAGCTGTCCTTAAAAGAATTATTATTTATGACTTGGGGTTAAGAACATTTGAGAGCAACAGAATTCTTTTCCTTGAAGGGCTATATTAGTTAGATGAACTTGCATCACAATGGTCTTGTTAAAATCAACAGTGTGCGAGTACTAGTTGGTTTCACAGAAAACTTCAATCTACTGTTAGGGTGACCATCAATCAGACTGTTGGGGAACATTAAGTCTGCAGCTGGAATAAGGCTTTGATCTGTGTCCCAGCAAGGCTGCTGGTCACAAGGCAAAATGATGTATTAAAATAAATTTGCAGATGCTTAGTCAAATAGTTTTAAACCATATAAATAGAATTGTTGTGAAACACACACACGATTGTCTATATTAAGAAGCCATTTTTATTGTAGTAACCATTTTTTTTTTTCCCCCAAGAAAAAGCAGCAATTAAGTTTGTGTGCTGTGAGCCAGTGACAAGGAATGAGATAAGGTAAAGGGGCCCAAAAAAGGGGAGGATGGCACAATCTGGGACAAGAAAACAGATTGGAATGTGAAAGATAACATGTTAACCAAGTTGAGCATATGCAAAAGGGTGGATAGTGATTGGTAGATAAACCAGAGTCCGCCCGTTGACCAAAAGAAAAGGGTTCATGGTCTTAGACATGCGCTCATAGCAAAAAGACATGTAAATGAATGAAATGCATAGGCAATTTCATGTTAACGAAGCAAACAGTAAACAGAGAGAGAGCTTGAGATGGGAGGGGAAATGGGTGGAACAGAAGGCGAGATGGAGGTGGAGTGAATGTTAATGTGTATAAACCAAAGTGTATAAAAACATAAGAAAAACCTATTGTTCGGGGCAGGACCCCATCTCTTATGGCATGAGGCCCCTCGTCTGAAGCCGTCTCCATTCTAATAAAAAGCTGTTGTGAGCAATGTGTGCTGGTGTTTGCTCCCTGCTCTGCTCTGGCTAACGAGCAACAGGATCCATAGGTAATTGAACCATTGTCCCCCTCATCTTTGGAGTCGGGGTGTAACATCTACCTTAAGGCAGTGCCTGGTCATGTAGACTGGTATAGAAGAATGATTAATATTGAGATATTTGCTTGTATTCCTGTTTCATTGCACATTTTTTTAAGTTAATATAGAAGTAAGATTTAATGTACTCTGTTTAACATGCTCTGTGGGCATACTTAAATTAGGTTGTATACATATTATATGTACCATAGTTTTAGCTGATTGATACTATTGTCCAACTAAATAAAGATAAGGGAGGCTGGTAAGAGAACAAACAGGACCAACCTTTTTTTTTTTTTTTTTTTACTGACACGTTTTCCATAATAGAAATGTAACCCTTCTGCCAGGCCCTGGACAAGGGCTTGGATCAAAGTCAGGGTTTAACACCAACCCTGTAGGCCTTTCGTTGTTTTAATATTTTTCTCTTTAATGTATTTCTTTGCATAAAGAAACAACATGCTGGTTTTGAAAAGGCTACTTTCAATCCCGTTAATCAGAAAGTGATCATGTGTGTCAGGACCAAACATAATTGTACTTGTAGCACCTTCTTTCCCAGCTTTGGCACCTTTAACTACTAAGGCCATGAACAAGCTTTCATTACTAGCAGTGGAAATTCCTTAGAAATTTCCACTACTAGAAATTGTTCTTTAAGAGCATTAAGCCAGCAGCCACCTCCTCTCCCCTGTGCTCCAGAGCTTTACCAGACAAGGATGATCCCAGGCTAGGGAAGACATGGGAAGCAGTGCCAGGTCCACTTTTCTCAGTTCCTGGGTGTTAGTGAAGTGGCAAGACTCCTCTATCTTCTCCAGACCAGAGTCCAGGGAAGCCTTTTTCACTTCTTTCATAGTTGCTGGGAGTGGAGAAGAAGGAACAAAGGAAGAAAAGCCCCCAGCTGGGAGCTGGGTTTTGTCTGGTTTAATAAGACAGGGAGTAGAGACAGCTCTCTCCTGCCCCTCCTGGAGCAGGGGGATGCAGCATGGCAAATCCCCACACCTGTTCTGCAGACTGGGACCATGATTCTGAGGAGCAGGCAGGAAACAAGAAGCAGCTTCTCTGTTTTGCTGTCCATGGCTGGGAGCCTAGCTGATGGAACAGCACAGCAACACTTTGCCTTCTCCTCAGATTAGGAGTTCAGGTCTGAGGAATGAGCAGGAATCAAAGAGTGGCTTCTTATCTGCTGGTTTCCAAGTCCAGGAGGGGACTGGAGCCAGTGGGGCAGTCTCCAATCTGGGAGCCTTGCCCTGCTGTTTCAGTCCTTCTTTCATATAAACTCTGTGCATTGTTCCACTTCCCTAAACTCATTCGCAAGCCCCCTACATTCTCCTTTTTAGGCACTTCTTAAGAGCCTTTTAAGAGGGAGTGAAACTCGTTGACTCATGACCCTCCCATACCAGACCATGTGGGGAGTGAACAAACCTTCAATATTGCAAGAGAGTTTCTCTCACAAGAGAGAGCTTTCAAATTGAGACCTAGAAGATCCTTCTCCCAGAAGAGTTCTGCTTCCCCCATGGGAAACTGAATGATCACCTGTATGCTCACAATGTCTGTATGTGACTTAAGATATCCAGTCAAGGTCAATCCCTGGAGAGATGCAGGAAATGTTATCTACTTCCTGAGTAGATAATTGATTTAACATTTCAAACTAATAATCTCCAGCCTCCCTCAACCCAATTTTAATGGCAGCCATTATATCAAATCTTGATCATGACTAGGGTATGTTAGGATGGTAAACCCTTGCATTTTCCTGCCCCTTTTTCTGCTGATTTATGGTAAGCCCTTGTATTGGTCTTACGGCTGATGCAGTTTACTTATGCTTGCATTTTCCCACCCTTCCCTGCCCCCCCGGCTCTTCGCAATCTGCTCTCTTTCTCCCACTTCTTTCCCTTGCTGATTTATGCTGAGCTTGAACACTGAAAGGTTTTGGTCTTGCAGATGGTACATACATTGCCTATACCAAAATTGGAGATTTAACCAGGCATAAGACTTAAGATACTAAAAAGTCAGCAGAATTGCAATGTTTGTTTTACATGTTTGTTTACTTAGGGACTTTGAATAGTTAATCATTTGACTATTTGTTTAGTTGTGAAATAAAGGAACTTAAACCAGGCAGGGGAGGAAACCAGTGATATATCAAGAGGAAAAATGTAGAAGTAGGCTTTTAAGATAAGTAACTGCAAGTGACTGAAGGTAGTAGGGGTGACAACCTCATGCAGGCACAGAGTGGAAAGTTTCATGGTAATGGGCTAAAGCATAGCCAATTCCATGTAAATGCAGGGGTAGAGCCGTGGTCGTAACAGGGGGAAACTGGGCATGGTTTAATGGTAGTGAGTATGGATTGGAAAGTATAAATGTATGAATGCATTGATGTTCTGGGCCGCTCCTCAGTTTGGTGGAGACCCGCCCAAAGTCGCTTCTACTTCAATAAAGCTGTTGAATGCAGTGTGTGCTTGCATTTGGCCCACGAGTGGTCGTGCTCGTGATCCCATGGGAAATTGATTGGTCGGTTCCCCTAGTTGTTGGGCCTCATGTGGGGTTGAGGTTTAACAGGGTATATGCTGCAATAGTAGTCAGTTGTGAAAGACGGCTTCCTGGCTCTTGTCAGCATTAGTTAATGTAGGGTAATCATAGTATATCCCAGGGTTTTTCAACCTTTTTGGGTCAGTGTACCCCTGGTGGCTGGTCCAGAAGGCAGGAGTCCCCCAGGGGCCAGACAAGTAGGGGGCGGGTTCTCTCACAGCCAATCAGCTAGTGTGCTGGTGGCATGAAGGCAGGACAAGTACCAGCAGCACAGCAGTGGTAGACGTGGCAGTGCAGTGGCATGGCGGAAGTGGTAGTGCAGCACTGTGGCAGTGGTGGCGACAGCACCTGCTGCCAATTAACCCCTGAGGCCATCCCAAGTACTCCCAAGTATACTCATACCACAGGTTAAAAACTCCTGGTATATCCTAATCTGAATTAACTTTTACAAGTATCTATTACATGACAACACCCATTTTATAAAAAAAACAAAACAAAACAAAAAACCTAGCATTTTAATTGTAAAACCCATATAATAGGTTACTTGAATGGCAAAGTATGTGTATTCTGTAGCACAAGAGAAAAATTAATCTTTTAGTTTCATATACTACTTTAACTAAGGCCATTATTTCTAAATTCTTTTAGAAACAAAGTAGTAGGATACTTTTAATATCAAAGTAATCCCCTTTTCTAATGTTCAGTTTCAAAGCAGCATTGATTATATAGAAATTGGTATTTTACAAAAATATTTTATTTAAAAAAAATGTTTCATTTTAGGTAGCGCTTGCTTTCCCCATTTGAAGTTTTTGTTTCTAAATCTTCAAATACATCATTTATAAAACAAAATGTAACAAATGTTCAGTAAAGATATAGATAATCTTACATGAGTTTGAAGATGAATGGATCTTTACATGACTACTTTCACCAAGGAATGGAGGAGACAAAAGCCCAGAGCCAAGTAAAGAGCCAAGGGACCTGAATAAACACTCAATAAGAGGGAATCGATAGTGGGCAGGATTCCTTGGGAAGCAAGTCTGAGGGGAAAAGGAGCCCCAGAGAGCATCTATACTTTTAAAGAAAAATTTTTTATGGGTGGAGGAGCAAGTTATCCTAACACAGTGGAAGAATGGGAATTGCAAACTGGAAGCCAGCCTGGCTATAAAGCAGTCACTTCAGTAAGTTTGAATATCGTATTAGGCAAGAGCATAAAGTGTTGGGCACGAAGGGAGAAAATAAGGAAAGCCAAGACACAGTTTGAGAAGAAGCTGGCAAAGGACACAGAGTAATAAAAAGGGATTTTGCAAGTACTCCAAAAGAAAGAGGAAGACTATAGAAGCCATAGGGTCCTTGCATCATGCAGGAGGAAATCTAGTTAGAGATGATGCAGAGAAGCTATCAAGTATATAATACCTTTTTCATTTCAGTCTTCACAAATATGGGCAGCTACCAAATGATGAATGCAGTTGGCAGTGGAGGTAGGGAAGGAGAAGAACAGACTAGAACAGTGGCAAGACAGATCAGGGATTACTTAGAGAAACTAGATGCTTTCAGATCAGCAGGGCCAGGTGGGATATACCCTAGGAATTGGCTGAGGTAATTTCAGAGCCATTAGCTATCCTCTTTGAGAGCTTATACAGTGAAGTCCCAAATGATTGAAAAAGGGGCCCACCTATTGTGCCCATCCTTAAGAAACAGAAGAAGGTATATCCGGGGAATTATAGACCACTTAGCCTGAACCTGATAGTCATTAAAGATCATGGAACAAGTCTTGAAAAAATCATTTGTGAAACACCTTGAGGAGAACAAGGTGATGGTGATCAGGAACAGCCAGCATGGATTCACTAAACAGCAAGTTATGCCTGATCAACCTGATTTCCTTTTATGATATGGTGACAGGCTCTATATAGAGGGGAAGTAGTAGGGAATGTGATATACTCTAACGGTACCAAAGCTTTTGATTATGTGTCCCGCAACATAGTTAAGGAAATACAGATTAGATTGTAAGGTTGGATCATGTGCTCAATGAGTAGTTATTAGTGGCTCAGTCTTAAGTTGGGAGCAGGTGTCACTATAGGCAGAAGTGAAATATGTCATGTGATTGGCCCATTGAAAGTGCTCCACACCCATTCCCTGACTGAACTGCAAGGCTCCAGAGCACTTTAAAAGTCCCCGATTATGTGACAAGTTAATCCTCATTATGTGCGTGTTCAGATGAAGGTGCCCCAAAGCAAAATGCCTTCATTAACTTCAGTCTCATACCTGGGGCTGGAGACTCCTGCCCTGGCTCTGCAACAGGAGCCAGCCCTGGCAACAGGCAGCTGCTCATGGCAGGGAGCAATATCCCAGTCCCCAGCTGTGATTTTGGAACTGGAGCTCAGGAGCTGCCTGCTGTGGGGGCAGCAGATATTTTTCCAGCCCAGCTCCAAATATGGGTTCGGCAGCAAGCAGCTGCCTAGGGCAGGGGTGGGGGTGGGGGTGGGAGGCAGCGGCCCTGGAGGTGGTACAACTCCCCCCATGCTCTAGAACCAAGGCCTGATCTCAGTGTCCCATGACAGCACAGGGCATCCAGACTGCAATATAGTAGCACAGCAGGGCAGAAGTATCATTGCTCAATCTGTTCCTGTTGGACATGTGTAGCCATGCATGCAGGGAAAACTTACTGCACAGCAAGCTTTCTGAGAATTAATTGCACAAGTAGATACACCCAGTATGTGCTATTCCATCTTCATACTGGAGTATTTTAGATCATGGGTGTCTGGGAAGTGGCCTTTACACTGTGATGAAGCTTAGTATCTACAGTCTGAAGACAGTAGGCTGAGAAGGCATCTCCAAGAGCCACTCTAATTAATGTGCCTACAGAGTCTCATGTATTCATCACCCTGCACTTCAGAACAGCTGTGGGACACTGTAACAGTGTCATCTTCCCTGTTAATCCACGCCTTACAGGGGGCGTCCTTGGAGTCTTCTTCAGAGTTCTCTACTCTCCTGCCATGTCTTGATGGAAATTATTGTTGATGTTCTTATGAGCAGGAGACTGCCTATTGTATTTTGTATGTTAGGGTCTTTTGCCTACATGGACCTGACCCCTGTCTCTCTCTAGCTAGGCCTCCCCATCCAAAATCCATCAAACAGGGTTTGACTCCAAGGCTCTAGCTTTTTCCAGTGTTAGGCCTTGTTACAATTTGGCCCCCTGGTCCTCCTTGGGCTCTCTGCAGCCTTGTCTCACACTGCACCTCCACTGGCACTCAGGCTCTCTGCAGCCCTGCAAAGTGCTGCACCCTCTTTGGCACCTGGGCTGTCCACAGCCCGACAAAGTGCTGCACCCTCACTGGTGCTGGGATATGTACACCCCTAAATGCTGCACCCTCACTGGTGCTGGGGTCCCCTGTGAGGCCTCCTCCATCCCCTAATAGCCTCACCCAAGCCACCAGTATTAGCAAATAATCAAAGAAAAGGAAAAAATAATAACCGCCATGAACCAATATGATCAAGCAAAGCAGCAGGTCAACTTACATTTGCAAGGTTCATGCTTTAGCTCCCTACAATTGGATACAGTCATTGCTGTGGTGCAGCTGCCATCTCCACAGCTTCCATAGTTGGACCACTCACCCAGCTTCTCTATGGAACTCTTGGAGGCACTCCTTCCCCTTTGACTGCTGTCCCTCTTACTACTGTTCTGCCCAGGGCTTTTATAGTCCTGCCCCTTCTGGTCAGCTGACTAGCTGGCCAAGTTCAGCATTTAACCCTTTCCTTACCAGCACTCCATGCCCAGAAAGTTCTGGCCTTAAAGGGATGGACCTGCTTTCTGGTGACAGGGCTAGGGTTCCCTATTACAGACACCATTTAACTAAATGCTTTAACTAAAACTTATGCGATGCATTTTAGTTAAAGTACCCCGCTACCATTTTTAGGAGTGGGGATGTGGTGTACGTGAGATGTGGATGCGGCTGGAGTGTGCTATTTAGCATGCTCCATCAGATTCAACTGAGTCTGCTTCAATGCACTGTAATTACAGCATGTCAGAGCACCATTCTCCCACCTTCCCCCCCAACCCTGTGTACAGGCAAAGGTTACTTTTTGGTCCATGTACCTTTGGGAAAGAGTAGAATCAAGATTACTTCTATTCATCTTCTTAACAGTGTGGAACAGCTTCCAGTGAAGGAACTACTATTTTATGACTAATCACAACTGCTAAATTAACTCAGTCTTTGGAAAACTAATGTGAAAATGTAACAGTATAATGTAATTTTCTCCAGAACAGGAAGAGAAAGGATTCCAAGACAGGAATAATGGTAAAGAAAGTGGGAAAAGTATTCCAATCAGGGAGGACACCAACAGAATGTGGAATAATATGCTTTAGATGTGGTGGATCCAGTCACATCTCCCAGCAGTGTCCTAAAAGGCTAAGGGAGCAGCGACCCTGGGAAAGAGTCTGAAATAGAGAGGGGGAAAGGTCCAGAACTGGATCATGAAAAACAGTGGCTTGTAGCTTTGGAAGGCTTAATAGAACAAGTGGGGTACCAAAACCCATAGTACAAGTACAGGTCAGTTCAGTGATTCCTGAATCCAGCCCTACTGGATTCAGATTGTGCACAAACAATTCAAGAAGGAGTAACTGACCCTCAAGACAGCAAGCCAGATACAAACATCAGCATGGTATGTATTCATGGGGAATCATATACATATCCCCAGCGAAGACTTATGATTACTGTTATGAATAAATCAGAAGAAATATCAGTAGGTTTTGCCTGAATGCTCCCATGCCTGATGCTATTAGGAAGGGACTGGCCATATTTTACGAAGCACTAGATCAAGTTTGAGGCAGAAGGGTGAGAGACAAGATGGGGACAGAGAGAAAAGAGGAATTAGAAGGGGGCTTCCATGGAGAAAAGACTCAGTCTCCAGATCAAATGAACAACCATCCCGACATTGATCTAGAAGAGATCATCGGCAAAAACTTCAGGGAGGAACAAGCTGCAGAACTTGCTTTCTGACAGGTATATGCAGAGAGTATCGCGAAACGAGAAGGAGTAGTGGAGCAGCCAGAGTTACTGTCAAGTTACCTTCACTTTGAGGTAAGGGATCATATTCTTTATCGCATAGCCAGGGAGGAAGTGGAACAGATCTTGGTACCCCATTAATACCAGAGGGATTTGATAAGAACAGCCCACACACTAGCCCTTGGTGGATGTTTGGGTTGAGATAAAACAATTGTGCGGCTCACACTACAAGTGTATTGGCCAGCCAGCGTAAACAAGTGGAACAATTCTGCCGATTCTGTCCTGAATGTCAGTGGTATTCAGATTGGTTACCACCCCGGGCCCCTTTACAACCATTAGAGATTGTGACACAGCCTTTTGATAAGATCACCATGGACATTATTGGGCTGCTCCCTAAGAGCATTGCCGGCTACCAGTTCCTCCTTGTGTTTGTTGATTATGTGATGTGGTGCCCATGAAAGTTATGATGGCCCCCGAAGGTAGTGGAAGAGTTGGTTAGGTGGATTACCCAAGTGGGTATACCTCGGGAGATACTATCAGACTAAGGTACAAACTTTGTGTCCCAAGTAATCAAGATAGTGTGTGATACTTTTAAGATACGATACCTTAGGACATCAGTATGTCATCCACAAATTGATGGTCTTATTGAAAGATTTAATCAAGCCTTAAAAACTATGATCTGGAAAAGTATTCAAGGGGATACTAAGAGGTGGGAACTGTGTCTTCCCCCTCTTCTGTTTGCAGTACGAGAAGTACCCCAAGCATCCTTAGGATGCTTTCCATTTCAGCTGACATATGGATATAAGCCACAAGGCCTGATCAACACCATATGCAGAGGTTGGAAGGACAGTGAGCCTATGTATGAACAGGGCCCTCGACAAATCATAGAGTTGCAAGAATGGTTAAAGAAAACAAGACAGATCACCTAAGATAACTTAGAAGTCAAGGAAAAAAAAAAAGAAATGACCAGAATACTAGAGAAAAAGAATTCCAAGAGGGTGATCTAGTCCTAGTAATGTTGCCAGATCATGCCAGTAAAATATCCTTGTGGCAAAGTGGGACTGCCCAACTAACCACTGTGCCAGTTGCCCCACTTGCCTTTGGGCATGCCCCCCTCCTAACTCTTCTGCCATGCCTTGTTCTTAATTAATTAAGATGTTAATTAAGGTGAGAGGCTGCCCATTCTTGTCCCAATGCCAGGGGGCACTGTCTGCAGCTCCATAACTTCCCTATACTGCAGCCCATGTCTCTCAGATGGCATCCACTGATGCTTCTCTCACCAGCTCCACTCTGGGCTCCGAAATCCTCCAATCAGGCATCCTCCAGTCTAGGATCCCTCCATTCAGGCAGCCTATCCCGCCTTCATTTGGGCTCCCTAGCTCCCTGAAACTATTTCCCCCCTCAGGTATGGTCCCTCCAGGACCTTTGGCCACACAGGCCCTGGCCTCACCTCCAAGGCCAGTCAGAACCCCAGGCTCTGAGCTCTGGACAGCCAGGGGCCCACCACAAGGGACCTTCTGACCATCCTGGTCCTGGCCCCAGCATTGACTGGTCGAGGGTACTCTACATCAGGCCTCTGAGCCTCTAGCCCCACTCTCTCTCTGGGTCTTCCATCTGGACCCTACTAGTGGGTGACCCACCCAGTTGTGAGAGCTGGGGTAACTCACGCCGTGTTCCGGGGTTTCATGAGGATTCTCTCACATCCCCTGGAGCAGCATGTCATTGCGTTTTATATATATATATATATATATATATATATATATATATATATCAGCATCCTGGGCTCTCAGCCTTCTGGTTTTCCCTTCCTTCACTGGGGTTCCTCATCTCTGCCCCCTCACTGGGGCTCCACACCACCCCCTCACTTGAGGCCATGGAGCTTCCGTGGGCCTGGCCCCAACTACCTTTCCTCAGGGTCTTGCACCCCACAGGGCTCAGCTGGACTCAGCCATGCCTGGCCCCCACTCTTCCTCCTCGGGGGTCTTGCACCCCACAGGACTCAGGTGGTCACAGCTGTACCTGGCCCCAACTCTCCCTCCTCGGGGTCTCTTGGGGTCTTGCACGTCACTGGTGTAGCAAAACCCCCATTTTTCTTTTCTTTTTCCTTTTAAAATGCATTCTCTCCCTTCCCCAACCATTACTGACTTCATCTATCCCTCTCTATTCCCTATAGATAAATATAAGTAAGCCAAGATGTAGGATAAGCTTTAATATTTTATCTTAGGTATCAAGTTTTATTTCTCTCCCCTCTGCAAATAAGTGCCCTGCTATTTTGATATAGATATCCACTTTTATAAGTGATAATTATTATGTTTGTATTGATTTATTTTTTTTTTACTGCTTTTATATTGTGTGATTACTGTTTTAGGTGTATAGATGTAAGTTGGCATAAGTCACATCAAGTTTCGATTTGTAATGTCAAGCCTCCTTCTTATCCCCATGCCTGTTGTGTAACCTACGACTCATAGTACCCCTCCTATGTAACCGGGTTCCTGAATGAATGGGGATGAATGGGGGTGCTTGAGAGAATTGCAGTAGGTCTAACAATAGCTCCCTCTGAATGACCGAACCATCAACATCAGTACCTGGACCAATGACCCAGCCATTGAAACCACCCTCAGCATTCAAGAAACAAAAGATGAAGCAATCCACCATTGTGCCAAGGGTGCACATGCTCATTAAGAACATCTGGAACAGGACTGATCTTGCCTGGAACAGGCTCTCCCCATAAGAGATCATAGGTAGTCTACCCCATAAAAAAGGGGTAGTGAAGACTGACTCCTTGGGAATGCCATTTCCATCTGGACCAGCACCATGGCATACCACCTATTCACCCCAGAGGCCCTGCTGGCAACCCCCTCTAGACAATACTGAGCTGAACGATACCCCAACTGACCATCAAGACAGGTGACAAATGCAAGGAGTGCCAAAGTAAGAAACAGGGGTCTGGACAGGCTCCCAAATTGGGGGGTGGCACACGCAGCTAGGCAAGGCCTTAAATGCCTATATACCAATGCTTGTAGTGTGGGGAATAAACAGGAGGAACTCGCCCTCAGAATAGCCAGTTCAGACCCAGACATAATAGGGCTTACAGAAATGTGGTGGGGTTCATCCCACAACTGGGCAGTTAGCTTTAGGAGCTATAGGCTTTACAGGCAGGATAGAGAAGTAAGGAAAGGTGGGGGTGTGGCGCTCTATGTCAAGGAGCCATACACATCCTCCGCCAGCAGAATGGGGTTAGAGGAGAAGCAAGCTGAAGTGCTCTGGGTCAAAATACAAGGGGGCCATAGGGAGAGGGATCTAACAGTGGGGGTCTACTACAGACCCCCCAACCAAGGGGAGGAGCTGGACCAGGAATTTTTGGGCCAGCTTGCAGAGGCGCTTAAGGCAAGGGATGTAGTTGTCATGGGTGATTTAAATTACTCAGACATCTGCTGGGAGGAACAGCCAGCCAGGTCGGACCATTCCAGGAGGTTCCTAGCCGAGATACAGGACCTCCACTTGATTCAGGAGGTGAACAGTCCCACTAGAGGAAATGCCTTGTTGGACCTGGTCCTGGCCACAGGCGATGACCTGGTAAGGGGCCTCCAGATTCTTGACCATCTGGGTGATAGTGATCATCGCTTGCTGGAATTCACCATCCAGCACAGGGTGTCAAGGGCCTGCAGCAAGGTGATAGCCCTAGACTTCAAGAGGGCCAGCTTCAACGAGTTGAGGAGATTAGTGGGAGAGGTGCTGGGGTTCTCAAGAGCAGGGGAACTGAGTGCCCAAGATGAGTGGCTGTTCCTTAAGGAACAACCAGGGTACTCAAGGAGCTGGCAAGCGTCATAGCCCAGCCCCTGGCACGGATCTTTGAAAACTCCTGGTGCTCTGGTGTAGTGCCCAAAGACTGGAAGAAGGCCAATGTGGTGCCGATCTTCAAGAAAGGGAGGAGAGTGGATCCGGCTAACTACAGGCCCATTAGCCTGACTTCTATCCTGGGGAAGATCTTAGAAAAGTTTATTAAGGAGGCCATCCTTGAGGGACTGGCCCAGGCTAACATTCTAAGGGATAGCCAGCACGGATTTGTTGTGGGTAGGTCTTGTTTGACCAATCTCATTTCCTTCTATGACCAGGTGACCTATCACCTGGACAAGGGAGAAGAGATTGATGTCATATATCTTGACTTCAAAAAAGCTTTTGATCTGGTATCCCATCATCACCTCTTGGCCAAACTGCCCAGTTGTGGTCTTGGCTCCACCACGATCTGCTGGCTGGGAAATTGGCTTCGTGGTCGGACCCAGAGGGTTGTGATTGATGGCAGTCACTCATCATGGTGCCCTGTAACCAGTGGGGTCCCTCAAGGCTCTGTCCTTGGACCCATACTGTTCAACAACTTCATTAACGATGTGGACATTGGAGTCAGGAGTGGACTGGCCAAGTTCGCCAATGACACCAAACTTTGGGGCAAAGCATCCACGCCAGAAGATAGGCGGGTGATCCAGGCTGACCTGGACAAGCTCAGCAAATGGGCAGACGAGAACCTCATGGTGTTTAACACTGATAAATGCAAGGTTCTCCACCTTGGGAGGAAAAACCTGCAGCACCCTTATAGGCTCAGCAGTGCTACGTTGGTTAGCACTACAGAAGAAAAAGACTTGGGGGTCATCATTGACCACAAGATGAACATGAGCCTCCAATGCGATGCTGCGGCTAGTAAAGCGACCAAAATGCTGGCGTGCATCCATAGATGCTTCTCAAGCAAATCCCGGGATGTCATTCTCCCCTTGTACTCGGCCTTGGTGAGGCCACAGCTGGAGTACTGCGTCCAGTTTTGGGCTCCACAATTCAAAAAGGATGTGGAGAAGCTTGAGAGAGTCCAGAGGAGAGCCATGCGCATGATCAGAGGTCAGGAAAACAGATCTTACAATGACAGGCTGAGAGCCATGGGACTCTTTAGCCTGGAAAAGTGCAGGCTCAGGGGTGATCTGATGGCCACCTATAAGTTTATCAGGGGTGACCACCAGGATCTGGGGGAACGTCTGTTCACCAGAGCGCCCCAAGGGATGACGAGGTCGAACGGTCACAAACTCCTGCAAGACCGTTTCAGGCTGGACATAAGGAAGAATTTCTTTACTGTCCGAGCTCCCAAGGTCTGGAACAGTCTGCCAGCGGAGGTGGTTCAAGCACCTACATTGAACACCTTCAAGAGCAAATTGGATGCTTATCTTGCTGGGATCCTATGACCCCAGCTGACTTCGTGCCCTTTGGGCAGGGGGCTGGACTCGATGATCTCCCGAGGTCCCTTCCAGCCCTAATGTCTATGAAATCTATGAAATCTATGAGACGATACTCGGGGCCCAAGGGGTGACCATCCCAACAAGAAGCAAAGGGGGCAGGAGTGTCCATAAGCCCCCTGGCTAACCAAGGGTGTCCGGGAATGCCCGATTGCCAAAAAGATGCCATACAACCAGTGGAAGCGGGGTGCTATCTCCAAAGAGGAGTATACTTCTTCTGCTCAGGCCTGTAGGGGGGCTGTCAGGAAAGCTAAGGCAGACATAGAGCTAGTACAAGTGTTCAAGATCAAAGATAATAAAAAGTCCTTTTTCAAATATATAGGGAGGATGAAGAAAGCACTGGGAAATGTGGGGCCCCTGCAAGATTCTCTGGGCAGTCTGGTGGTTGTGCCAGAGGAGAAAGCAGACCTCTTTAACCAATTCTTCACCTCTGTTTTCTTATGCAGGGACTGGGACTTCCCCACCATGATGCAAGACGGACTTGAGGGGAACGCCTCCAGACCTCAGGTTGGGGGGGACCGGGTTAGAGAGCTTCTGGAGGGGCTGGACATGTTCAAATCAGTGGGTCCAGATGCTCTCCACCCCAGGGTGTTAAGGTAGCTAGCAGGGGTTATTGCAGGGCCTTTGGCGTGGCTTTAGGAGCGCTCGTGGTGCTTGGGCCAGGTGCCAGATGATTGGAAGATAGCCAATGTGGTCCCCATCTTTAAAAAAGGGAGGAGGGAGGACCCGGGCCACTATAGACCCATCAGTCTTACCTCAATCCTAGGGAAACTCTTTGAGAAGATCATCACGGAGCACATCTGTGATGAGCCGGCTTCAGGGACAATGCTCAAGGGCAACCAGCACAGTTTCATTAGGGGCAGGTCATGATAGATCAACCTGATTGCCATTTATGATCAGGTCACAAAAGCATTGGACGCAGGTGTCACCGTGGATGTAGTCTTTCTGGACTTCAGCAAGGACTTTGACACCATCTCCCACCCCACCCTCATTAAAAAACTAGGCAATGGTGGCATTGATGCCTACACAGTCAGATGGATTGCAGATTGACTCAAGGGTTGCACTCAGAGGGTGGTGGTGGACGGGTCATATTCGACCTGGGGAGAAACGGGCAGCGGAGTCCCCCAGGGCTTGGTCCTTGGGCCTGCACTGCTCAATTTCTTTATCAGTGATTTGGACAACAGGGTGAAAAGCAACCTGTTTAAATTTGCTGATGATACCAAGATTTGGGGTGAGGTGAGCACGCTAGTAGGGAGGGAAAGACTGCAGCAAGACCTGGATAGGTTGCAGGGGTGGGCTAGCAAAAGCAGGATGCGCTTCAATACTGACAAGTGCAGGGTGCTGCATTTGGGCAGTAGTAACCAGCAGCACACTTATAAGATGGGAAACTCCCTTCTTGAGAGCACAGAGGCAGAAAGGGATCTTGGAGTCATTACTGACTCCAAAATGAACATGGGCTCACAATGCGAGGTCACAGCTGGCAGGGCTAACCACAGGTACATCTCAAGGAGGTGATCCTCCCCCTCTATGCCACACTGGTCAGGCCACAGCTGGATACTGTGTCCAGTTCTGTGCACCCCACTTCAGGAGGGATGTGGATGACATTGAGAGGGTCTAGAGGAGGGCCACCCGCATGATCCGGGGACAACAGGGCAGACTCTACAATGAGAGACTGCGGGACCTGAACCTGTTCAGCCTTCACAAGAGAAGGCTGAGGGGGGACCTGGTGTCCATCTATAAACTCACTAGGGGGGACCAGAAGGGTTTGGGGGAGACCTTGTTTCCCCTAGCGCCCCCTGGCATAACAAGGAATAACAGCCATAAGTTGTTGGAGAGTAGGTTTAGTTTAGACATCTGTAAGACTAACCTTCACAGTTAGGGTGGCTAGGATCTGGAACTAACTTCCAAGAGAAATGGTGCTGGCTTCTACCCTGGGGGTCTTTAAGAAGAGGCTTGATGCCTACCTGGCTGGAGTTATTTGAGCCCAGTTTTTCTCCTGTCCAGGAAGAGGGTCAGACTTGAAGATCTACAAGTCTACAAGGTGCCTTCCGACCCTACTTCTTTGACAAAGGACTCACTATCAGCCTGGGATAGGTAGATAGCATCTGCATATTTCCTCCTCCAATTTGGACTCTCTCTCTCTCCTCCTGGACTTCAGCCCCTGCACCATGCCTCTTTAACCCCTGCTGCCAGCGTGCATGTGTGTGCACGCACATGTGCGTGCAAAGGAACTAATACGATACTGTGTCACCATCTCCCCTGTTCAATAAAAGCACTATCATTTGGAACCCCAAGTTGGGTTGTGTTTTACTGAGCCACGGTCCCTTCTCCATCTTAAATTCCAGTCTCTGTCTCTCTCTCTTGGCTCCAGGCCCATTTTCCTGATATCTCAATTCTGTCTCCCCTTTCCTGCCACCTCTCAGCTCCTCTCTGTCCCTTTTTTGCAGGCTCTCAGCCCTGTTGCTTTTTGCAGACTCTCAGCCCTGTTCCCACCACTTTTTGCCCCTTCTCTGTTCCCATTCTGCAGGCTCTCAGCCCTGTTGCTTTCTGCTTTCAAAAAACACCAATTAACCTTAAGTTACCCCAACTTCCTTCCAGTCTGCCGGTTCTAATCCTGGCACCAACAACTTTTATCTCAGTCTCTACCAGCAGTAACCTAAAGTAACCCAAGCCTCAGCTCTTCAGCCCAGCTCTCTCTAGTCTGCCAGTTTTAATCCCGGTCCCAGCAACTTTCACCCCCTACACTTTCATTCTCTCTCTTACTTTAACCTTCCCCCAAGTATCACAAGTACACCAAGCATGTACATACCCACCACAACACCCATATTAGGAGCTCACCTGTGTGTGTATGTAGGTAAGTGGTATGTATGTGAACTGATATACATGTATGTCACTGTGTGCATGATATACAAATTAATGATCCATGTATGTGTACTGGGTGTGCAGGTATTGATACTTGATTATTGTCTAATTTCTTTTGGTCTGTATAGTGCATATAGGTGCTTGAATAGGTGATAGGCATGTATTTGCCTAGGCTGATAATTCTGGATGTGTAGGTATCTGGATTGGTAGTGCATGTGTGCACACCTGGTAGGGGTGCATGCACCTAGAGCATGTGTATTTGCCTAGTGTGTGTGTACACCCAATTGATTTTTGAGTGTGTACATGTGTAATTGTACACCATGCCTTCTTGTCTAACAGCACAATACTGAGATCCTGAGGGTTGGCCTGACCCTACAAGGCAACACAGGGCTCAGGTGGTCACAGCCATGCCTGGCCCCCACTACCTCCAATGTTACCAGACCCACTCAAAGGTAAGGGCTAGGGTTAAGGTGCCTCTACCCACCTTTCACCAGGGTGATAGCTGGCCTGACATTTCCTGGGGGCTCCTACACCACTGAGAGCCCCACCAAGTCACCCACACCCAGCAGGGTACAGTTTTAGGTCATGCCCAAGACCAGGAGCCTCCTAGCCATTCTCTACAGCTCCTCCACCCTTACCTCCAGGATGCTATGGAACCTTACAGCCAAACAATACTACTACCTCACCCACCAGCAAGGAACTGATCTGTTTATATAGGCAGCCAGGGATCTAAAATGGCTGCGGCAATCAAGCACCTACTTGCTGCTTCACTCAGGTCTTAAAGTGGCAGGCACCAACAGTGCCCTGCCACACACCTTCCCCCTTACAATGGTACCTGGGTAAGGTTTTCCCTGCTGCTCCTCCAAAGCAGGCTTTCCTCAGAGCCTGTGAGAGCCATCAAATGGCGAGCACCCCCAGAGGTGCTCCGCCACAATCCTCCAAATGGCAGGGTCTTTTCAAGATAAGTAGACAGGTAGGTGCCACAAATAATGAAGTAGGGCCACATAAAATTAAACAAGTTTATCGTGTGAATCTGTTAAAGAAATGGGAGGAATGTGAAAATTACTTGATGGACCCTAGAGAGGTAGAATAAGAATGGGCACCAGAGATCATGGAGGCACAAGGAAAGAATTGTACAGTACCCATGATTAGGACCCAGGTGCCAGAGTACTATTAACACGTCAAGAATATGCTACAGCAGATATTGATGATATAGTATTATTCCATTCTAAGTGGAGGACTTTTCCCTTGTCACTGCTGAATTTCATCTAATTAATTTCAGACTGTTCCTCCGGATTATCCAGGTCATTCTGAATCCTAGCTTTACTCTCCTGAGTTTCTGCAACTCCAACCAACTTGATGTCATCTGTAAATCTGCTGAGCATGCACTCAATCCCATTGTCCAAGACAATGTTAAAAAATACTGGTCCCAGGACAGACTCCTGGTATATCACGGTATCGAGGTATATCACAGCCACGGCTCTCTCCAGCTCCACAGAGGATGTTACCTTATCACAGAAGGAAGTCAGATTGATTAGGCATGACTTGCTCTTGGTGAATGCATGCTGGTTGTTCCTGATCACTTGGTTCTCCTATAGATGCTTCGCAACAGATTCCTTGATAACTTGCTCCATGATCTTTCAAGGTACTGAAGTCAGACTGCCTGGTTTGTAACTTCCTGGATCTTCCTTCATCCCCTTCTTAAAGATGGGCACTATATTTGCACTTTTCCAGTCATCCAGAACTTCACCCAACCTCCAAGATTTCTCATTTCAGAGAAATCCTAGCCAATGGATCTGAAATTACTTCAGTTAATTCCTTTACTACCCTAGGGTTTAACCCATCTGGCCCTGCTAATTTGAAAACATCTAGTTTCTCTGAATTAAGGATTCCTTAGTTCTTCCGCTACTCTAGGCTTTTTGTCTCTGTTGTAATTATCTTGCAATTGCTAAGTGCTATAGGTGGCCATGTTCGCATGTGTTTAGTGTTTATGTAACAAGTGCTGGGTGGATGGGAGGCTCTGGGGCTGCAGCGTGAAAGCAGCATGCGGCTGGAATTTTCCGCACGGGGGTCTCTCAAGGGGAAGTCCAGGGCTTGTCAATAATGTGACGGTCACCGCCCCGGGCCAATGAGAAAGCGCCACATGTAATTAGACCGCCCTGCATCACAGAGAGTATAAAAATCATCGCGCTGTGAACTTTGGGGTCTTTGCGCGCCCAACGGAACGTTCCCTACGGATTGAATCGACACGGAGCGACCTTCGGCCTGGCCAGCCGGAGGGAAGGACGCCAGACCCGCCTGATCCCGGCGATACAACACCAGTGTGAGTGGGTGCTCACTGGTGCACCCAGCATAGTTGATTTTGTTTTGTTTAACCCTTATTAATAAAATTAAGCCTGACCTTTAAAGCGAGTGTGATCTGCGTAAGCCCGACTATTAAAAGATCCTGTCCACAGTCTCTTCCCTCATTTGGCTGCTAACTGCAGTCATGATCTGGTAGCTGACTTTAGTTGTGAGGGCTGAAGTTATATTTCTATTTTCTATATCATAGTGGGGGAAGAACTATCTTATTTCCAACACACTCCAAGTATTTGCTGAACTGCCTGTATATTGCTGTGTTTCCCTCCAGCAGATGTCACAGTAATCAAAATCCCCCATGAGACTTGGAAACTTCTGCTAGGTTTAAAGAAGGCATCATTTACCTCTTCCTCCTGGTTGGGTGGCTTATAGCAGATGCCCACTGTGACAACCCACTTGTGCCTCTCCCCATGACATTTACAATATAATAGCATTAGGCAAGTAAGGAGCCAACACAGCGCTAACAACAATGAAGGGAGCACAACAGTCCAAATCACTCCACAATTCTCAGTTCACAGAGTCCATCCAGCCTGGGTTCATCAACTTAGTGGCAAATGGTCACTGAAAAGCCAGTGCTGAAATCAATTCGGAAAAGGAAAATAGCCACAAAAACTCCAGGTTATGATAATTAATCCACTGCTACATTTTGATATAAATGAGTATACAGAGAGGCAGAAAATGCTGACTGACTGTACTGTAAAGTCTCAATTTGATTAGTTTTCTTTTCTGAATAGAATAGTCCTACCCCCTGACTCCTGACTTTTCCCACCAGAAGTCCCCCCACTTGCCCTTAAGAAATACTCCTTTTGGGAAGTGGGGTTGCCATCTTAAAACCAGAACAAATCCAAATCATACACAAAAGTCAAACACCTAGTATAACATATTTTAATTTTATTACAAAAATATTTGTCATGATTTGTGTTTGTGTACTGTATATAGAAGGGATATCCTAATAACTCAAAAATTAAATCTCACTCTTGTATATTGTGCGTGTGGAGTGTAGGTTGTGTGTGTGTGTGTGTGTATGGTGTGATATGTGTGTGGGGGTGTATGGCAGGGTGTGGGGGTATGGCTGTGTAGGGGCATAAGGTTATGTTTGGGGGTTCTGTATATGTTAGGCGTTGTGGGGGCAGGTTGTGGGGTGTGAGGTAGGGTGGGAGTTGTGGGGACCCCCACAGAGCACACAGCTCCCACTGCCAGCAGCAGAAGCAGCAGCAGCAGGTGGGATGCTCAAGGCACTCATGCCTGGCACAGGCACTGGTGCCTGGTGGGGCATGGCTCCGGCCAACGTTGCATGTGGAGGCAAGGAGCACAGCCTGCCTGGCTGCCTCTACTGGGGGTTCCAGGCTACACCTCTGTAGCTCCCACACTTGCACTTGGGGAAGCCCCATGCTGGACTCAACAGAGAAGCAGGGGGTAGGGCTCTCTCCACTCCCAGCACAGCAAGGGGCAGGGAAGGCAGACAGCTCCAATGCAGGGCTTCTTCCCCTGTATGAGTGCAGGACCTGCAGACAGGCAGCCCCAATGACAGAGGCGGGAGCAGGAGCAAGTTAGGAACTGCAAGGGCTGGGCTGGCTCCGGTTGTATTCTGTAATCCCAGCATTGCAGCCAGGGACCATGTGGTGAAACACAGAGCCAACTGGGCACCACCCAGCCATGCACAGTTCCCGGCTGCAATGCCAGGACCTCACGGTGCAACAGGAACCAGCACAGTCCTTGAAGGCTCCCAGCTGGCTCCTGCTGCCATTGGTCCTGGCCGCGGGGCCCCGTGCTCCTAATCACTGCCACTTCCCCCCCACTCCACGCTTGCCACCACTACCTTTCCCCTGCTGTTTCCCTTCTTTCCCTGCCTGCTGCTCCCCCTCCCCTCCTCACCCATTCTAATCTGATTCTCCACTTTCAGGTGAAGGGAGGGCAGGGGAACAGCCACAGCATCACCAGGCCAGAAGCCTCTGCTAGGCAAAAGATTCCAGCTAGGGGCTGACGGTGAGGGGAACTGGGACTGGGGTGCGGTTGGGCAGGCCTTGCTGCTGCTGGGACCTGCTGCTGCTGGCACCTTGTCACCTTGCACAGCCCAGGCAGCCATGGGAAGATAATAGATTTTATCATTTCTGCTTCTGTGTTGTACTGCATAATGATAAATTATGCTTTTTCAGATGCATAATAAAAAAGCATCATAAAAAACTTTATTTATGGACACTGATAAAGTGGTATTTGTACTATAAAATCACAGATAGGCATAAGGACAATAACAGAAAGCAGCTGGTTTAGTGAGGCCTATTTGCTGAAGAAATGTGCTGTTCTTTGCAAATTTGAATAAAGAAAAGTCTTTGTATTTCCTGGCATTTACCATGATTATTAGTTTGTAGCATGCATAAAATGATCACCACGTGGAACCTATGGCAGTATTTATCTGTCATGCTAACTTCCCTGTTAAAAGGCGAGCTATGTGTTTCTCTATAGTGCATGCTTATAAACTCCTATAACAATAGAAGTTATAAAGCAAGTGTGAATTATGCTTACTTTTGTTTGTGCTGTATAACTCCCTTGGCTTTCGTTGCCACTGATGTAAAACAGGAATAATGCAGTGATGAATCAAGCACCGTATGGATGCATGTTTGGAGATCATACCTCTACCTTTGATTTAGTATGATGTGTTTACAGTGCTCAAAACTCTGTCAGTATAGAAGGTAAAGGCCAATGGTACTATCCAGTAGTTAAGATATCCTTGATCATGGCTTTATTGTAGAGAAACTTTATGAAATGAATGTGCTATAAAGTATAAGTGGGCCCATCAGATCAGCTTAACTGACATCATTAGAAAAGAAGGGCTAGGTCAGTGGTCCTCAACTTTTTTGGACTCAAGGCATCTCTTCATAACGTTTGTGAATTGAGTGGCATACAACTTCCAAACCTAATATATATGTTACAGTGCCTACCTCCTTGCAGAGAGGCTGGGCAGTGAGAGTAGGAGATTATCCATGCAGAAGCAAGCCTGAGCTTGTGCTTATCTGCTTATCTCCTCACACCTTACATCACCCTTCAAAGGTTCTGGTGGCACTCCAGGGTACCCCAGCATCCTGGTTGAAAATCACTGAGCTAGATTCTCAGGTCCAATGAAGCTGCACTGAGCTTTCATCAGCCATGTGGGAAGCTGGTTGAATTGGATCCCTCTGAAAATACTTTGTATGTAAAGGAAATCCTTGGATTGTATAGAGTTGGCATAATACAAGTCTATGTTGACTCCCTGCTCTTTGGAGCAAGGGTTATTCCTGGGATTAAAGGGGCTGTGGCCAGACATCCTCAGCTGCCAAAATGGCCCCTTGTCTGCCATAACTTGTGCTGGGAACTAGATTGATTTAGTGGGAGGGGAGGATAGAAGTGGCTTAATGCCATTTTAATGTGGTTAAGAGCTGATGTAAAGAGCTGCCAGAGGAAGCCATTTGCAAAACATGAGCTTTACTGCTTCTGTCAAATCCAAGAACATATTCATATGCCATCTTCTGGCATTTTGTCTATTAATAATGCTTTCAACATATGTAGATACAGCATATCCCTTTAACAAATCAACCTCCATCTTCAGTTCTGCACCCAGGGGAGCTCAAGCAAACAAGGGAATCTAGTAAAAAATCCCTCATCCCTCCTCCCAGATGGTTTTCTGTACTGGGTTTCCTTTTATTGTTTTAACAAAACCTCAACCAGAACCAAAGAACTTATGCAACCTTTGAAATTGTACGCTCGCGCTCTTTCTGTCAGTGGCACCCTGCTCATTCTGAGTGCTAAAACATTTATCACGTAGTCTGTAGCCACTGTCCATGAGAGTTTTCATAAGAATTTAAGATGAGAAGATGACAGAAAATTCTTGTGATTGAATGAACTGTGACTGAATGGATAATATTTTGTGTTTCATTTGAGACTTTTACCTTATAAAAAATAGATGTTTTGCTGGCTTTTACCACACCGGTAGCATCTTTTTATACTAACTGGAAAGCCTGGGTTTAGAGTTGAGATCCTATTATCTTAAATTTTTAGGTCTCTAGAGGAAAATACATTGAAGAGTAGAAGGTCCCAGCAGCATTGATCATTCAGCAGCACTATTAGCAGATTCAATAACAATAGCTCTGGGGAGAGGGCACATTTGTCTGCTCTCACAGTCAAAGAACTAGAAGGATCTGGAGGGAATTTGGGGATGGGGGAAATAAATATGTAGCCAGTGGAAAACTTCAAAGAAAAGTCATTTTTAAAAGAAACCAGTGTATTTTAGGATTTAGCAATAGTGAAAACTGATAATAGTGGCAAGAGTCAGGGAGATATTATTCAGCTTTTCTCCAAGAGCTGTACTAATGTGCCTACTTTGGTTGCAGAATACTGGCATTACATTGCTGCATCTCCCTTCAGATGGGCAGAGGAGGACCCAGACGTTTGATCTTAAATGTTTCCAATTTGGGGAAAGTTTATGGGTGTGTACGTACATTGCATTTCTACTGGTGGAATTGTAGTTATCCCAGTAGAAACCCAAGGTACACAAACATGCACAGAGTTTCTTACTAGACCAAAAATGGGAGTTCTACCTTGTTGGAGCAAAAGTAAATTGGCTCCAACAAGGTAGAAGTGACCCTGTTGAGTTTCTGCTAGGGAAGCAAAAGCACATATACTTACTAGGGCTGAGTGAAACAGCACCATTTAGTTTCAACTTCCATTTCTGCATTTCAAAGGGACAGTGTTTCATTGCACTGTTTTGAAGCACTGTTCCATTTCATTTAGTTTCACTGTTTTGACACTGTGACAGGACACTGTTTGTGCCTGCTACTTTAAGGGCCTGGAGCTGGCAGCTGCCAGGTGCCTGATGAGGGCAGCCATTTTGAATCTGGGGCTGTCTATATAAACAGGGCAGCGCTGTTCCTGGAGGTTAGGGAATAATATTGTTTGGTTGGAGGGTTGTTAGTGTCATTGGGAGGAGCTGTAGGGGCTGGTAAGTAGGCTCTTGGTCCTGGGCATGACCTAAAACTATACTCTACTAGGAGTGGGTGGCCTGGTGGGGCTCTCAGTGGTGTGGGAGCCTCCAGGAAGTGCCAGGCCAGTTACCACCCTAGTGAAAGGTGGGTTGGGGTACCTTAACCCATAGCCCCCACAACCAGGTGGGTTACCCCTTGTTTGGATGGCCTTGAGGATAGATCCCTCTGAGAGAGAGAAGGTGGGTGGTTAGCCCAGCAACAGGTGGGTGGGCCACTGTTAAATTGGCCCTGAGAAGGTCCCCTCTTACAGACATGTTTTGACATTTTGCCAATAGGCTATAATTGGGAATCATGAAAATGCCTATAACTTTGTCACTTCTTGCCTGATTCCAATTAAAATGTCAGGGATGGTAGGGTAGCCCATTCTGAGGGTATGAGGCCTGCCAAGTTTCAAGGAGATAGGTGCAGAGGTTTCTGTGAACCTTTACCTCAAACTGTTCAAAGCAAAACTTGTATCACTTGCTGGCAGCAGCAGCCTGCTGTCATCCTGCACACAGATCTGGGGGCCCACTCCCCCTGGGAGGAGTCTGGCACAGCCCTGCAGCCCTTCTGGGGGACACAGGCCTCCAGATCTGCAGGTGGGATGACAGCAGGCTGCTGTTGCTGGCTGGAGCCAGCACCAGCACTGGGTTCTTCCCGGTGCTCAGCACAGGCTGCACCAGGTAGGCTTGTGTGGGGGCTTCCAGAAAGACTGCGTCCCCTGTGGCACCTGCATCCAAGGCTTCTGTGACCTCATCATAGAAGGCAACCAAGTTGGTCTGACAGAACCTGCCTCTAACAAACCCATGTTGATTGCCTCTAAACATAATCTCCCCTGCTGGTCCCTTGCAGATGTGCTCCTGGATAATTTTCTCAAAGAGCTTCCCCAGGACTGAGGTAAGACTAATGGGCCTATGGTTTTCTGGGTCCTCTTTCCTCCCTCTTTTGAAAATGGTAACCAGATTGGCCCTTTTCCAGTCCTCTGGCACCTCACCAGAGCACCATGAATGGTTATAAACCTGTGCCAGGGGTCCCACAATGACCTCTGCCAGTTCCCTCAGCACTCTGAGGTGGAGATCGTTGGGACTTGCTGATTTGAACATGTCTAGTCCCTCCACAAGTTCCCTGACTAGGTCCCCACTGACCCTGGGCCTGGCTGAGCTGTCTAGATTCCCAGCGCAGGGGATGTACCTGTCCCTGTTCAGAAAAATGGAAGAAAAGAAATTGTTAAAGAGATTAGCTTTGTCACCTGGTGCTACCACCAGATTACTAAGCATATCCTACAGAGGCCCCACATTACCCAGTGCCTTCTTTTTACCTCCTATGTATTTAAAAAAGGACTTCTTGTTATCCTTGATCTGGGTTGCTAGTCCCAGTTCCATCTCTGCCTTAGCCTTCCTAACAGCCCCCCTACAATTCTGAGCAATGGAGGTATAATGTTCCTTGGTGATGGCCCCTCCCTTCCATTGGGTGTATGGCTCCTTTTTGGCTTTGAGACATTCCTGGATGCTTTTGAGCCATGGGGGCTTTTGAGTGCTTTGCCCCCTTTGATCTGCATGGGGATTGTTGCCCTTTAGGCTTGGAGGATTGTCTCCTTAAGGAATGACCACTCCTCTTGGACTCCCAACTCCCCTCTCCTCCAGGACCTCAGTGCCTCCCTGAATAGTCTCCTTACCTCACTTAAATCCGCCCTCCTGAAGTCCAGGGCTGCTGCCTTGCTGCAGGCCTTTGACACCCTGCGCTGGAGGGTGAATTCCAGTAGACAATGATTGCTATTGCCCATGTGGTCAAGCACCCACAGTCCTCTCACCAGATCAATGCCTTTGGCCAGGACCAGGTCCCACAAGGCACTTCCTCTGTTGGGACTATGGACCTCCTGGGTTAGATGGAGGTCCTGTAATTCGGCTAGGAACCTATGTGAGCAGTCAGACCTGGCTGACTGTTCTTCCCAGCAGATGTCCGCATAGTTTAGGTCATCCGTGATGACCACATCCCTTGACTTGACTGCCTCTGAACTGACCAAAGGATTCCTGGTCCAGCTCTTTTCCCCCTGGTTAAGTGGCCTGTAGTAGACCCCCCACCATTAGGTCCCTTTCTTCCCAGCCTCCTTGTATTCTGACCCAGAGCACCTCAGTCTGCCCAGTGCTGTTTTCTGAGGATGTGTATTGCTCTTTGACATCCTTTAACTACTTAGGTCCTACTAAAACTGCTTATTTTGGAAGATTAGCCACTGCTTATTTAACATAAATGGTAATAGATTACTTCTTATAGCTGATGTAAGGACTTGCATAGTCATGAACAGTCATGGACTTCTGGGATCTCATGCATTTCTTATAATGAATGCCCTAGCTAATAAACTTGGAGCACTTCTAGCCACAACCTAGACAGGAGCCCATATTTCTGGTCCAGCCTTTTCATGAAGAATTACTGAAATTCATTAAGATTCCTTAAATTGGTGACCCACTTGCAATCTTCACCCAAATCAATTCTCTCATATTTTCAATATTACAGTGGGCTACTCCTTTTTCCTATAAAGTCATAGTTAAAATATTTTTAAGAATTTTAAGATGCATTACTAAAAATTGCAGAGAACCTCCATGAAATATTGCACACTTTGAGAAAAATGCTTCCTTGCTGAAAATCCATTAAGGGAATAGAACAATGCTAAAGGCTTATTTAATTTGAAGAAGTATAGTTGAGGGGAAAAAAAGAGCTGATTGTTGAAATGTTAATAGCACTTAATAAGATTATATTGGGGTAGGGTATGGAAGGAAGGGAGTCTGGAGGGAAATATACAGTAGAACTGATCTTGATTAGCTTCCTAGAGATGTATCTTCCTCCATGACCCCTACCCCTTTTAACTTATCCTGGTGCTCCTAAAGCCAAAAAATTCATGAGTGGTCGGGTCATGTACTGCATACATGGTATTGGTATGTCAGCAAGCTTGTCCAGTACAAGAAACAAACTTTGCTTCTTCTGGGTAGAAGTCAGGATGATTTTTGTAGCTAACTTGTACCAACACAGGCTCATGGAGATGTAACAGCTGTTCCATGTTCCAAACCAGCAGCTCCTATCACTTTTTAAAGAAGCTAACACATGGATTTGTCCATATTCTTCAGCACCTAACTCTCCTCCATTTGTTCTTTAGGCATCAGAGCTGCGTTTGTGTATTTCACCCCCAACATCGGCTGCTTAAGGGATAGGTATGGTGAGGCTTGCTTCTTCACAGATATTGAAACAACCTTATGGTGTTTCAATATTTGTGGGCTTTATTCCTCAGGGGTGCATCTGTATGAGATGTTTACTGTGGAGTAGACTAATTAGCTCCACGGTAAACTTCATGGCTTCTACATATGCAACTCTATTAAGCTGCAGGAAATTAATTCTCTGCAGTAGGTTAGCACTTACACCATCCTACTGCAGAGGGTTTTTTTGTTTATTTAGTTGTACATGCACAGCAACACATGCACAATAGCTAGCTCTGCACTGAAGCACCCTTGTGCCCCATCCAGCACTCGGCAACATGTTGAGCCAGGTAGGAGCAGCACAGGGCTGGCGGGTAGCGCCTCCCAGCCCCCTGCCAGCTGGGGCTGGTCTGACCTGGTTCAGCATGCTGTGGTCCCAGGGGAACAAGTGTAAACCTGGTGTCTGGAAGCAATAAACTCTGGTGTGCTATGCACCAGCATTTATTGCCATGTATTAATATGTATGTGTAGATGCACCCTGTATCTCCCTGGCTGGCTCTTTCTTGAGTAGCCCCAGCTGCTCAAGTAACTCCTTGTATGTAGGCCTCACTCTGAAATGCAGGGCATCCCTGGTCTATATCTGCACTAAGCCCATTCAGCAGGATCCATGAGCTATAAGGCAGTGGTATCTTGCTTTTCTCTTTGGTGAAAGCTGTTGGCTATCTTAAAGGTCATGTGGAGTTTAATGCCTCTGTCTGACACTCTTATTATCAATGTGGCTCTTGTTTTCTCTCATTCTTTTTTTGTCACTGATGAGTCTTCCCCTCTACAGGGAAGAGTTGGGCCACATATGACACTGACAAAATGTCGGAACATGCAATTTTACATGCTACCAAATGGGTTCTTAGGAATTTGCTAGCAATAGCTTCTTGTGTAAAGGATGATCCTTTGTAGGGAATCCTTCTATATAATTGCTTTAGGTGTTCCACTGTAACCATACTTTAGCCTCAAATCCTATGGGACTTTCATCTAGTTGCTATTTAATTCCAGCCAGAATTTGGAATCAAAACCAGAACATGTCCCTGTACAGAAGCCTACTTGAGGACACCTATCAAAGTGTCAGGCCAAATAGCAGTTGCCCATTTAACATTCTCAGGCACTATACTCTATAGACTAGATGACAAAATAGCCTGCAGTTCTATCCATCAATTGAAACTTACAGCCCCATGTCCAGTTTTTCTGGGTTTCAACAGTTCCTTGTTTAAAAAGGCCTCTCATTTTCTCAAACCCTGTACACAGCCTGTGGGTTAACTGGGCTGGTAACGGTGACATCTTTGTGTGCTTGCTATCCCTTTTCTTGCCTTTTATAATGGCTTTAGTAATAACAGGGGATGCAGGTTGAATCCCACTCTTAAGAGTGTCAAACAATTGACAGCTGTCTTCCATGTAATCAAAATACAGGATGGAAAAAAACTTATCATCATTAGAGAAAACAACAGTGAATGTGACTGCTAATCCCCTACTCATTTTAACTTCCTCTTTTAAGATACTGTAACAGGGCTCCAGACCAAAGCCCTGTTATTGGAGAAATTGCACAGCTGCGAGTGATTATGATCTGGTGGGGTGAGGAGACACCCCACGCCTGTGGAGAGCCAATGAGGCTTGGTGCCCAGGAATATGAGGAGAATGCTCCGGAGGGCACCACAGGACTAGAGAAGGAGCTGCTGTGGAGGGGAAAAGGATCCAAGAGAGGGGATCAACATCACGGGATCAGTCAGAGCCCAGACCCACATACAACTTACAGGGAATCCACAGGAACGGTGGTGAGTGTGGGGAAGAGCAGAGCCATGGTGCGGGAAGAAGCCATGGTTTCTGCAGCAGGGCTCAGAGAGCCAACTAGAAGCTAACAGGGGTGGTGGGAGGAGTGTCCCCTACCCAGACCCCTGAAGAAACCTGGCTACTGACAGTCCCCGAAGGGAGAGGGGCACTGGGGGCTGAGAGGGTGAGACCTGGCCTCAGGAGAATCATTGAACCTGCACATTGGCTCCACACAGCAAAGAAGGTTGGGCAGTGTCTATAACAAGCTGCTAATAAGGTAATTAGCAGTGGGAAGCCCAGCTGGAACCAAACAAAGAAAGGAGAAGAATAAAAGAAAAGCTGCTTTGAGTCTGGGGAGTGGGCAAGGACTCTAATAAAAACTGAGAAGCCCAGAGACTCCCTTCCCAGGGCGAGAGGATGCGGAGGGAATTCTGCAGGCATGGATCGTCCCACACAGCTCAAGTGACCAGAGTGCACCCCCTCATTCCCCATCCCAATTTCAGGGTTGGGGATCCTCTTTGGAATACAGGGGTGATCCCAGGAATGATGTGGACAAGCTGCTGCCTCTACTGGTTTCCTGTGGGGTTTCTCTCTCTCTCTCAAAAAGAAGAAAAAAAAAAAAGAGAGAGAGAATTAAAGAGCACTTAGATTATGAAATAGACCAAGCATGGTTCTTCCGCAGGTACTAATTAGCACACTTTTTTTTTTCTTTTTCCTCTTTCCTCCCCATTTCCTTAATAAGATTGAAGTCGTGGCAAGTGAGAACCAGGGGACTCCAGTGGTACTCTGCACCGACATGCTAACAAAGTGATGCTTTCCATCATATAATCTGGCCAGGAAGCCAGATTATATGACAGAAGCCACAGACACCCAGGTCCCCATGGATTGGCAGCAAGCATATAACCTCGCATTAAGACTCCTCCAGGGCCAGCAGGCCCAGCTAGAGGAGATGATGAGGTTACAGTCACAAGAGGTGGAAGCAAGGATCCAGCTGTTTGCCTGCCAACAGATCTCTGCAAGAAGATCAAAGCGCAACAGACCTCCCTTGTAAGAGAAGGGGGTGGCTTGGGGCTGCCTAGGATGTTGGCTGAAGACTATGTAGAAGCCTACCTTGAGACATTTGAGCGGGCAGCAACGGCTGCAAAATGGGACCTGGGAAGCTGGGTGGCCAAGTTAAGGCCCCTTCTTTACTAGGCTGGCCCAGGCTGCCTACCTCACCCTCCCAATCAATGGTGCATAGCGACTTGCTGCCCCCCACAGCTAGGGAGCACAGGAACCCCTGTCTCCATGATATGCATGCATGGGGTGGCCTACACATATCCCCAAAGAAAGGTGGAGCTTTCGGTGCTGGGGTGAATGGAAGAGATCCTGGTGGTGCTGGTGAAACGTTACTCTGCTCTATGCTGGGCATGGATTGGCCACACCTGAAAGAGGTCATTCACCAGCTGATGATGGACATGCCTGAGGGAGACGAAAGGAGACCCCAGACCCTTTGCTTCAGGGGCCAGGAAGAAAATCTCGATGTAGATCAAATGATTAGGAGAAAGGGATTTTCACCAAGAACAATGCCAGGAGCCCTTGTTCAAGAACCTATGGAGATCCCAGCTTGGGGAACCTGAGGAAGTCACAGGAGCAGCACCTAGACACCCCCCCCTCCCCCACCCACACACTCCCAAACTCTACTTTGTGAAGTAAGGAGGGGCCTGGTCTATTAGGTAGAAGACCTGGGGGAGGGAAGGGAGAGAGCTCAGATTCTGGTGCCCTGGAAATATTGGGAGGGCTTACAACGGGTTGCCTGTGGGTGGGCACCTTGGGAGAGACAAAACGGAGGCAAGCTAAAGGGGGTGGTGGGAGGAGCATCCCCTGTCCAGACCCCTGAAGAGACCTGGCTACTGACAGCCCCTGAAGGGAGAGGGATGCTGGAGGTCAAGAAGGCAAGACCTGGCCGCAGGAGAATATTTAAACCCGCACGCTGGCTCCACACAGCAAAGGACACTGGGTGGCATCCATAATGACATGGACAATGTGCTGCCTCTGCACTGGTTTCCTGTAAAAAAAGAGAATTAAAGAGCACTTAAATTATGAAATAGACCAAGCATGGTCCTTCCATGGGTAGTAATTAACACATCATCTCTTTCCTCCCTATGTCCTTAATAAGATCAAAGTCCATGGCAAGTGAGAACCAGAGGATCCAGCAGTACTCTGCACGGACACGCTAACAGATACAAAGGAAATGTCTGTGCCCCTGAAATACGTACCAGGCAGTACCATGCTAAAACATAGCTCACAGCTCCATGCACACTACTTCCCATGTTGGGGAAAACAGTATTTTTGCCCTTTTGTATTGTACTGTACTCAGACTAAGATGACAATTGAGTGTTGTTGTTGTGAAGGCAGCTAATAGCATACAGGGCTGCATTAGTAGGAGTGTTGCCAGCAGATCAAGGGAAGTGATCCTACTAGGGGTGCACCAATAAAGATTTTCTTGGCCGATACTGATAGCTGGTTATTAATTAGCCATACTGGCTGGTACCTATTCAATAGCCAATTTACAGGAATGCAGATGGATAGCTTGGAGAGCAGAATCCTGCCAGTAAGTTGTGGGGGGAGAAGGAAGGATTGAGGGGGAAGGAAAGGGTATGGGGGTGGCAGATCAAGGCCCCCATGGTAAGGGAGGGAGTGGGGGAGGGGTTGGGGCAGGCACTGCCCAGCTGGGGCAGTGAATGGGAGCAGGACAGAACTTTGGGTGGCTCATCCAGGGGGAATGGGGGGGTCACCTCCCCATCACTGCATGCACCCCTGGGGTAGATATGGGGGCATGTTTCCCACTACCTCCCTGGGTCTGTGCACAGTGTGGATTCAGGTTGCCCACTGTGGGCCTGGGACCAGGGGCTGCACCAGGCTCTTCCCAGTGAGGGGGCTGGGCTGGGGCTGGGCTCAAAGCAAGTGGGAGTTGGGCAGGCTCAGATGCATCAGGAGGAGTGGTTACAGGGAATTTTGGGGTGGCTATAGTACCCCAAACTCTCCCAGGACTGCCCCTCATGGGGGCACTCTGCTTTGCTGCCTTTTCCTTGGGAGCCCTCTGCTGCAGGGCAGGAGTAGGTGCACAGCCACCATGGGGCTCCCAAGGGAGAGGCATCAGTGTGGAGTGACTGAAGCAGCAGCATTGCTCCAGGTGGGGTGGAGCATTTGGGGGTTGTAGTCCCCCTGTAGCCACTCCCAGTGCTGCTGCCGCTGCCTGCTCTATGCAGCGAGCCCACTCTACTCCAAGCCCACCCGTTGGGAAGAGGCTGGCACAGCCCCTAGACCTGAGCCATCAGCAGGTAGCCCACCTCTGCCCTGCATACAGATCTTGGGGGGGCTACATGACCCCCATGCCTCCCCTGGGGGTGCATGCAATGGCATGGTGCTGCCCCCTCTTTATACCCCTCCCACCCCCACAGTTGAAGTGCCTATGGCTCCTTGCTGCTCCCAGCTCCATAGTCTTATTCACTACCCTGACTGGGCCCCAGTCCCAGTCCCTACCCCTGCCTCTGCCTCACCGTGGGGACTTCCATCTGCCCTCCTACACCCCTTCTTTCCCCCATGTCCCTTCCCCACCCCCCAGACTCACCTGCAGGATGCTGCTCTCCAAGATGCTAAGCTGTATTCCCGGCTGTGTGCAGCTGTGCTCATGCACACATTGTTTATCAGTGACATTATTGGCTATATTGGCCCAAAAAAGCTGATAGCCATAATGTTAATCTTCCTTTTATTGGTGTGGATCTGATATGTGACTGATATAATGGTACACCTCTAGATTCTACCCCTCTATTCAGCAATAGCAAGACCAGTGCATCCAGATGCAATCCACTCCAGGGTTCTGAGGGAATTGGCAGGGGTTACTGAGGGGCACTCATGGTGCTCTGGCCAGATGCCAGATGACTGGAAGAAGGCCAATGTGGTCCCCATTTTCAAAAAAGGGAGGACCCAGGAAACTATAGACCCATTAGTCTTACTTCGATCCTGGGGAAGCTCTTTGAGAAGATTATCCAGGAGCACATATGGGAAGGACCAGCAGGGGGGATGATCCTCAGGGGCAACCAGCATGGGTTCATTAGGGGCAGGTCTTGTCAGACCAACCTGGTTGCCTTCTATGATCAGGTCACAAAATCATTTGATGCAGGTGTCACGATGTATGTAGTCCTTCTGGACTTCTGGAAGGCCTTTGACACTCTTTCCCACCTTATTCTCATTAAAAAGCTAGGTGACTGTGGCATTGATGTCTACATAGTCAAATGGGTCACAAACTGGCTGAAGGGCTGTACCCAGAGAGTGATGGTGGACAGTTCATATTCAACCTGGAGGGATGTGGACAGTGGAGTCCCTCAGGGCTCAGTCCTCAGGGCCCCACTGTTCAATTTCTTTATTAGCAACTTGGACAAGGGAGTGACAAGCACCCTGTTCGAATTCGCTGATGACACCAAGATTTGGGGTGTGGTGGGCATGCTAGAAGGGAGGGGACAGGTTACAGGGGTGGTCAAATGAGAATAGGATGGGATTCAATACTGACAAGTGCAGGGTACTGCACTTGGGCAGTAAGAACCAGCAGCATACCTATAGGCTGGGGAACTCCCTTCTTGAAAGCACAGTGGCAGAAAGAGACCTTCAAGTTGTTATCAATTCCAAAATGAACATGGGCCGCCAATGTGAGGACACAGGCAGTAAGGCCAACTGCATGTTGTCATGCATCCACAGATGCATCATAAGCAGGGCCAAGGAGGTGATCCTTCCCCTCTATGCAACACTGGTCAGACCACAGTTGGAGTACTGTGTCCAGTTCTAGACGCCGCACTTTGGGAGAGATGTGGCCAGCATTGAGAGGGTCCAGAGGAGGACCGCTTGCATGATCAGGGGACAGCAGGGCAGACCCTATGAGGAGAGGCTTCAGGATCTGAACCTGTTCAGACTTCACAAGAGAAGGCTGAGAGGGGACCTGGTTGCCATCTATAAACTTACCAAGGGGGACCAGCAGGGAATTGGAGAGACCCTGTTCACCTGAGCACCTCCCAGAGTAACAAGGAATAATGGGCATAAGTTTTTTGAGAGTAGGTTCAGGCTGGATATTAGAAGGCACTACTTCACAGTCAGGGCGGCTAGGATCTGGAACCAACTTCCAAGCGAAGTGATGATGGCTCCTACCTTGGGGGTCTTTAAGAGGAGGCTTGCCAATTACCTAGCTGGGGTCATATAAGCCCAGTATTCTCTCCTGCCCAGGGCAGGGGGTCAGTCTTGAAGATCTATTTAGGTCCGTTCCGACCGTACATCTATGAATCTATGAGACTACATCTGGAATACTAGCAATTATGGGCCCCCCAGTACAGAATGATGTGCACTAGAGACAGTCCAGTGGTGGCCAGCAAAAATAGTTAGGAAGTTGGCATACATGACTTGGGAGGAGAGGCTGAGGGAACTGGGCTTATTTAGTTCAGGGAAGAGAAGACTGAGAAGGAAATTAATAGCAGCCTTCAACTACCTGAAGGGGAGTTCCAAAGAGGATGGAACTAGATTGTTCCCAGTAGTGGCAAATGACAGAACAAGGAGCAATGGTCTCAAGTTGCAGCAAAGGAAGTTTAGGTTAGCTATAAACACTTTCTCCCTAGGAAGGTAGTGAGGCGCTGAAACAGGCTACCCAAAAAGGTTGTGGAATCTCCATCCTTGGAGATTTTTAAGACCTGGACAGACAAAGCCCTGGCTGGGATGATATAACTGGGGCAAAGGATTGGGCTAGATGACTTCCTGAGGTCCCTTCCAACCCTAAATTTTCTATGATTGTGTAGTTCTAATTAGCTCTTCTAAGAAAGAGCCAATTATTCCACTGGCAGTGCCAGACTAAGGTGGATACATTGCTTCTGATTTGGGGGGGTAGCATGCATGGAGCAGTGAGCATGTTTCAGCATGGCACTGTTTGGCACTGTAAGAGGTGTTCCTGGAGTCTCACAATGGCAAGCCAAATGATCTTTTGCCTCTGCAGTCAGTGAACCTCTTCCATGTTTTGGTGCATGTTTCAGATCATCTCAGTCAGCAACAAACTAGATTCAGGAGGCACCAGGACAAATGTTTCCATATCAAATAATTTTAAAATGCCATTTGCAATTTATTTGCCCCTAATTAAAAGAAAAGAAAAAAATTGTCCCAGGAAAATAACATAAAAATCCCACTAGTAATATAGAACAAAGGTTACTGTGCCAGGACCTACATATAACAAGTCTGAAAACTTGAAATCAAATTCTTAACCTCATGGGTCTCCTTCTGAACAGGGGTGTAACCTAGGACCTTTTTACACCTTATGCTGTGAGCCACACAAACATTGATCAGTTTAGTGCTAGCTTGGAGTTTGGAGCAGTTGCACCTTAAGGCTAAAAACCTTCTCTGACTGTCCTCCACCTGCATAGCCATGACTTTCCACTAGAGGCTGGGTGAGCCAGGACAGGCTCCTATGCCTACTGTATGAGCAGGGGTATGAAAGGGGCTAGAGGGAGGAGGAGGATGGACATGTACTTGTCAATGCCACCTGCCTCCCATGGGACCCAGCACAGACACGGGCAGCATGTCTCGCTTCCACCGCTGCTGTTGGGGCTGCTAAATGCTCCCACAAGCCATAGCATGGTACTGGCTCTGAAGCTGCACAACACGGTGAGGCTCCATCACTGCCTGGCCCAGGATCATTGCACCAGAGTGTCCTGCTGGTTTTCTCTTAGCAATGTCTGCTGCCTCACCTGGTGTGTGTGCAGGTGTGAGCAGCCTGCTGATGGCTTGCTGCAATAAGGCAGCACCTTCCCCTCCTCCTGAGTTTCCTTAATAGTGCTGACTGTTCCTTCTTAAAGGTGTACAAACTACACATGGCATTAGTGCAAAGCCAAAAGGCTCATGATTTACTATATAGTTTGTTGGGCTGGGCACCAGAAGAGTCAACAGCATTCATGCCATGATGACCCTATAGCTTAGCACCACTTAATGTGTGTGTATACTCCAGATACACCCCACAACAGATCCACATGCTATTTATCCCCACCCCTGGGTAGCAGTACACTTCTGCCACAGGTGGATGAAGGAAGCTAAAACACTGAGGTTCGTTGTGCAATTCTCACTCATTAAAATCCAGTTCATAGATTGGTGCAATTTTCATCTCCAGAACAACAAGCAGTAAATGTTGGCACTGGACTTGTGACCCAGATAGCTTGTTCTGGGTGGAGCCACACCCTCAGTCTGACCATGGTCTCTCCACTCAATAATAGGCAAACTTTATTGATACACAGTGATGACAGATAAGAATAATGCAAACAATTCTATATCTACCAATTCTAGAGCTGTCACAGAGTCAAGGTACATCTGGCCAGTATGCGAGTTTCACCCTGAGGTTCTCTCTTGAAAGTCAGGTGTCAGCAGCCTGGAGGTTGAAAGCTGAGGCCCACCTGGCCTAGTGGGATGGGTCCTGATGGGCTGGTAGCTTTGGGTTTCCCCTCTTGGGGACCCTTTGCTGTTCTGAAATCCCTCCTTTTGTATTCTTTCTCTCCTCTTACTCTTCAGCTCTGAGCATTATTGATGGTTCTCTCACTGGTTGTCATACTGTCCATATTCTGTCCTGTCAGTGTATTCCTCTGTTTCACAGACCCATCATATGCACACATCCTAATTTGGTTATTTACCAGTTTCTCCTAATTTAATTCATTTACCAAAACTGGAAATCCCAAGGGCTCTGCTATTGGGCACTGTGACTTAATGCCACCTTATCTCATTGTATGGAACTATGTGGTACATGTCTTCAGTTTCTCAGCCTATGTGTCTGCTTGTCCTGCTTGCCTGTGTCAGACACAGCGGGCCTTAAAGGGAACTTTGTCACAAACAGGCTTTTAGAAATTAAGTGACCCTTGCCATTCTCCTCTACCATTGTTCTAATGCATATCTTCTTTACCTATAAGCCAGTTTCCAAAAAGCAGGTCTTTAAATACCATTTTTTAGCCATCAGTAAATATATATGCATAGGAACACTGAATTGTACTTGCTTGGTCAGTTCTTAATTTTGGGGTGGTTGCATTTACAATAATAATGCTCTTTAAATATAGATGATTTTTCCTGTTAATTTCCTGGTCTTTTAAGAAAAGTACTCGCTGCAAAACACCTGCCCCCCGCCATGTGGAATCTTAGTAATTCCTAAATTCCTATGTGGTATTACATCATCAGGGTTAGACATTTTAAATCCACTGTATGAGTGAGCTAGCTAGCAGAATAAACAATAGCAGCATGGTAGGCTATCACCATGTATTCAGATTAGTCATTAGAAATGAGGCACACACTTAAACTGTGTGTGCTTATATATATAGGAGTACAGAAAAATGAAGAGTTCGTGGGTCAGGCAATCGTGAATTTTATTCCTGGTTCTTAAGGGAATATGCTGTAGTATTGATAGCCAATGAGAGGCCCTAAAGCAGGAGCAAAAAAAAAATCACTACTATATAAAGTAGGGGAGTTGGCAAAAGTGTAAATCAGTGGTCCTCAGTTGTTTTAAACTCAAAGTGCCTCTTGTTAGACTCAGAGCCTCCCTCAATATTGTTTGACAATACGGCAGATCCAGTGCCCTTACCTCAGCTCTTTGATCCAGAGGGCCCAACTGTGGTGTTCAGTCTAGTCTCCCCCTCTGCATTGTATTGTAGTAGCCTCCATCCACAGTTTACTTCTCACTCCTAAATATTCTACCCAGGTTGTTTTGCTCCTTACAGCTCCAGTGCCTGGATTAATTTAGTTCTTGTCAGCTTGATTTTGTGCTAAATGAATGCATATTTATTCCCCTTTTTCACCTGCCCCTTTTGTCGTTTATCACCCTCTTGATTAGATAAGTCTTTCTGTCCTCTAAGATACTGCTTTTCCTTCTACTGAGGCACAGGTAACCAAAACTGTACAACCCCATCTCCTTCTGAAAGATGGGCCAATGTTTCACCAAGAACAAAACTGTTCCATCTTTTACTATATGGAATGTAAAGATTCATTTCCCTCCTCTCTGGTTTCTGCCTTCTCTTGGTTTCTTGGTAGCTAATTTTCCTCTTTATTGATTTTTGTGAAGGTTATACTTCTTTAATCAGGTATGTATTGTACTCCTCAGATGTTCTGGTGATCTGCAGTATCAGAACTTGTTCTTCTAAACCACAAATATTTTTCTTCCTGTAAGCCTGTAACTTAACTTGTTGGATCATCGTACTCAACAAGTACTCATCAATGGTTCAATGTCCAGTTGGGAGGAGGTATTGAGTGGGGTTTCCCCAAGGTTCTGGTATTGCTTCATATCTTCACTGATGATTTGGGTGATGGCAAATTTGTGGACAGCACCATGATACTCTGGAGGCTAGGGCCAGGATCCAGAATGACTTGGATAGACTGGAGAAATGGTCAAAAAAAAAAATCAATAATATGAAAGTCAGTCGAGACATGTTTAAGATCCTGCACCTGGGATGGAATAATTGCACTCACAAATATATGCTGGGGAATAATTGGCTAGGTTATAATACAGCATAAAAAGACTTGGTTGTTATTCAGCATAGAGTCTACTGTAATTCCCAACAGTGAGCTCTTCTTGCTAGAAGTCCGACAGCATACTGAGTTATATTACCAGGAGCATTACTTGCAAATGAAAGGAAGCAAATCTATTCAGCAAGAGTGAGGCTTCCTGTCTGGGTTGGGGCTCCACACTTTAAGAAGAATGTGGACAGTGCAGAGCAGGAAAAATGATTAGAGGCCTAGGAGGCAAGTTTTATGAGGAAAGCCTGAAAGAACAAGGTTTTTAATCTACAGAAGAGAAGACTGAGGGGGAATTTGATAACAATTTTCAAATACCTGATGGCAAATTACAGAAAGGATGGAGATGGGCTCTTCTCTCTGAATGCAAGTGACAGGACTATGGAAAACAAAGTAAATTTAGGTTGGAGTTTAGGAAGAACATTCTGACTATGAGTGTAGTTAAGCATTGGATCAGGCTATTTATGATGACCCCCCAAGGGGGACCTCTTTCAGGTTATTCACAGCATAAGCTCTAGGTGGTCCTTCCCACCTGAAGCAGAAGTCTATTGACAATTGCCATGAATCCACAATCAGCCATCTGCCAGATGTATGGTTGTTATAATTGTTATAAGTTTGCCCAGCTGTAGAGAAAAATAGCTCAGCAGGAAGGGCCAACTTGGATCAGAAATGATAAGATAAAGGAAACAGAGTAGTGGGGGATAGAATCTTGGATCAGAAGCCTGTCAGCAAGGGAGGGTGCTTAACAATACAGCAAGCTAGTCAGCACCACCTCTAGTTTGGTTTTGGTCACGTCTTTGCCTCCTGGTTAACTTAATAGGGGAATGATGGTCTCTGCAGACCATGAATCCCTTGAATGGTCACTGTGCTGATCCTGTGCAGCACTCCTGAGCTCAGGTCCAGGGGCACACCACACAAAGCAAGGCAGGGTACTTGATAATATGGTGAGATAAGCAGCACTGCCTCTAGCTTAGTTTTGGTTGGGTCTATCCCTCCTAGTGGCCTTAGGATGAAAAAAATGGCCCAAGTGGGCCATGAATCCCTCAAAAGGCCATGGTGGTGAGCCTGTTTGGTGAGCAGAGGCAGCACTGACCTTGGCTTGGTCATCCATCAAATCCCAGTTTCAGGTTGAAGGCCTTAAGGGGCAGTGGCAGAGACTTAGGGGCTTTAACCATCATTGGCTCCAAATAACTATTAGTGTTTAACACCCCTAAGATATGGGCAGCACTACCCCCCAGCTCAGGGCTTCCCAGTGGACCTAAGGGAGGGCTGCAGAAGCTCCTCAGCCTTGATGTACAGCCAGCCCAAATGACCATCCCTGCTTAACACCTTATGTAGCACCACCTCTGGGCCAGAGGGGGCTTGAAAAATGTATCTGCCAACCAGTCCCAGCTATGATGAGGGTTTGCTAACACTGTAATATATGGTTAATGGTCATGAGCTGCATGGAGAGAAGGCTGCATGAATAGAATGTAAGGGCCTATACTATTTGCCCCGAGCATATGCCACTTCTATACTGCATGGCATTGGTTATGCCAGCAGCCAAGGCTACTGGAAAGAAACATTTTCTGCTATGGCAAGGCCCCCCACAGGGTTGGGGAACCACTCCCCAGCCAATTGTACTGGGTATCAGATTAAGAGACCATTTATGAAGTTGGCCTGTGGCAGAAACCTCAGGCGGGTATTGGGCTTAATCCTGCTGCAGCCTAAAAAGACCATCATCTTTTTAGGCATTGCCTCTTTCTTATGAGTCATAGAAAAATTGTGGACTCTCCATCGATAGAAATCTTCAAGAGCAGATTAGACAGACACTTGGCTGAGATGGTTTAGGCAGGGATGATCTTGCCTTGAGCGGGAGGCTGGACTAGATGACTTTGTGAAGGATTAATTACTCAGGGCATACCTTTACTGATGTTTAGGGTTGGCACTGAGGTTTGCTCTCAACCAATCTAAGCCTCTTTTCCCCATCTATGTTACTTTGCCATAGCTGCACAGAAACACAGGAGAGGTAAGTAGTAGTCATGCTGGAACTGGTTTAAGATGAACTGGGTTGAATGTAGTATCAGGCTTAACTGATCTGGGACTGGTTTATGAAACTTCTGTCCCAGACCCCTTCCTGGCTCAAGTTAAATCACGGCCCCCCAGCATCCCAGCATGATTTCCAGCCCTGGGCTGGGCTTTGCTGTTTGCTCCAGCAGAGAGGGTTGGGGGTGATCAGGAGAGGCAGGGACTGCCCCTGCCAGGCAAACTCTGGCTGGGGTCTGGCACCAGAGAGGGGGGTTAAATCCCCTTTCTCCGAGTACAGATCTGCCTTGTTCCTAAACTTACTGGAACTTACTACTGGCTGTGACTGCGGACTAGAAATCCCAGAGGCACCTGGAAGCAGAAAGAGGAAGTGGTGAGTAGCCCTGGAGAGTCCTGCTGTTGAGATTCTGGACTGCCAATCCCAGAGGCCTCGGACAGCAAGAAGAGGAAGCAAACACACAGCCCATGCTGGATACATGACAGAGAGGCATGCTCTAGTGCTGCTTGGTTTCTAGCCTGAGCCACTTAAGGCATGTGGCTGCTTTTCCTAAGTTAAAAGTAAACGTGTGTCTAATTGTTTCTCAGTTTAATCTCTGCAGTTTAGACTAACCTACAAAGACTGAATCAGTTCAGCCTTGGGCTTTTTGTCTGTCTGTACTTAGCTATAATGGGCTGTTGTACTAATGATTCTGCTTGAGCAAAAGAGACTTCTGTCTCTTTAAGGAAGTAGGATACAGAAGGTCTAGAAGTCCTTCAACCCAAGAGAGTTGTAAACACACTGAAAGGAGTTGACTTTGGGTTCCAAGGCTCAAAACAGCTTCTGGGATGGTTAGACTCCACCCAGTAGTAAAGTGAAAGGGGTTGAATCTGAATTGTTGTTGGTTTGGAGCTAGAAGGTGAAACTAGTAGTGGCTCTACTGAGGAATACAGATGTATCTTCAAGGTCTTTAACCAATAGTTTTGCCTACAGAGATGAGACACAGGCCAGCCACAGGAACCTCATGGGATCATAAACAAAGGGACATACCTCAGTTGGCCTGCCCAGGGGCCTTTCAACTACATATCTGATAATGAATTACCTACTTTTGGAATACTATAAGCAATTCAGATGTCCTAACTTCAAGGATATGGAAAAATTGAAGAGGATATGCAGCAGAACCTCAAAATTTACTGAAAGGTTGGAAAAGAAAGTAAAGGGGCTCTATATTTTGGTAAGAAAGGTGAGTTCTTTGGTCTTCTAGATCCAATGCCTGGAAGTAGAAGCTCAGCAAAAATGAGGTGCAAATTTTTAATGGGGAAGGTAATTACTTTTGGATCAATTTACCAGGGTTTGATGAATTGTCTGTCACAGTAAACACTTAAATAAAGATGTGGACATGTTTCTTAAGTCTGTAATGCTCTAATTCAACCCGCAGCTATCAGGCATGAAGCAGGAATGAATTCAGGGATGCCCTACAACCTGATTTATGCAGGAGGTCAGACTAGATGATCACAATGGTTTCTTCTGGTCAGAAAAGTCATGAACCTATTAATCTTCCTCTTGCTTGCTTACAAGGGAAAGATGATCACCTGCTGTTAGTTTTGGTAGCCAGTGCCTTTGCAGCTTGTAGGAAACCTTGCAACTGATTCATATTCTATTTCAGTGGAATTTTTTGAAAAGTTAGCAGCCAGCAGCTCTCAAGCATGAAGCAGAAATGATTCAGGGATGCCCTACAATCTGATTTATGCAGGATGTCAGATGAGGGCTGTTAGCATCATTTCATCTTTGCACTAACGGCATCCAAAAGAAAGGATGAAACAAAGGACTATACTGGGAATAATATTAATTTCCTGATTGTTCTGTAACAAGATTAGGGGAAAAAAGAGGGAGGAGGTCAGCCTAAATATTCAAACTAATGACTGCATCATTCTTCTGGTCAGAAGTCATGAACCCATTAATCTTCCTCCTACTTGCTTACAAGGGAAATGATCACCTGATCCCATGATGTTCATTGTATTCAATTCACCTGAAAGTGTTTTAGAACTCAGTTATATATGGTGTTTTCCATACTCCACTTGTCCTACTGCCATTTACAAGGTTTCATAGATTTCATAGACATTAGGGCTGGAAGGGGACCTCGGGAGATCATCGAGTCCCACAATCCAGTATTTAATTCACCTGGAAGTGTTTTAGAACTTAAATATATATGATGTTTTCCCCCCTGCCCAAAGGGCAGGAAGTCAGCTGGGGTCATAGGATCCCAGCAAGATAAGCATCCAATTTACTCTTGAAGGTGTTCAATGTAGGTGCTTGATAAACCACCTCCGCTGGCAGACTGTTCCAGACCTTGGGGGCTCGGACAGTAAAGAAATTCTTCCTTATGTCCAGCCTGAAACGGTCTTGCAGGAGTTTGTGACCATTCGACCTTGTCTAAAAAGATGGATAAATGCTGATTTAGGTCCTATCCCTTGGGCCTTTGACCTTAACACACATGCGCTCTGGTCAACAAACGTTTCCCCAGAACCTGGTGGTCACCCCTGATAAACCTATAGGTGGCCATCAGATCACCCCTGAGCCTACACTTTTCCAGGCTAAAGAGTCCCATGGCTCTCAGCCTGTCATCAATTCAAAATATTACAATATTTTTGCAAGCATCTCAGAGTGATCTTCTACTGGAAGTGTTGGATTTTATGTGCAATTTGCTTTAAATAGTGACTCCTAAAAATTACAAGGTATCCATGCTCATTGTTTCTTAGTTTTATAGATATATTCTCATTTTACAAGTTTTTTTTTTTCCTGCTAGGCTTGCAAGCGCACCTGAGATCAAAGAACTAAACCTATTTTCTTAGACTAAGTATATTCAGTCAAAAAGTCTAAGCCTGGATTGATTGCATCTTTGCAGGTTAGCTAAGCTTCATAGATTGAATCAATAAACAAGTGAGCAGGTGTTCACTTTTGATTCCATAAATGCAGCCACAGGCCTACAGTGGCCCAGGCCAGAAGCCGGGGGATACTAGAGCATGCCTCTCTTTTTGGCTGGAGGCCAAGTCTAGCCTGCCCTCCCTGGGAGGCAGGGTTTGTGGGGCAGATGAAGAGCGTCATGGGTTGTGGTAGGGCTATGAGTTCACATTTTCACCAGATTCAAGTTGGGCAAAAGTTTAATAAACTGAAGTCAGTTAAGTCTGATACTACATCCATCCTGGTTTATCTTAAACCAATTTTGGCCATTTTGAAAGTTGCTTACATATACTGAAATTCTGATGTGTTACAGATTTGAATCAGTTTCTGATCACTTATACCAGTTTGTGTGTAATTTCTGTCCCTAGCCTTATTGTCATGGACTTTTAGCAACAGTTAAGTTTTCTACATTAAATTATATCCTCAGTACTTTCAATGGGTTTGCACAGATGCAGCTAACTATCAGTTCTGTTGATTTCAAAAAGAATCAGAATCCACCTCTCTTTCCATGAGATGTGTTAGCTCTGCATACTAATGGGACTAAAACAGGACTGCTGTTTTCATTTCTGTTGGTTCTGTATTTTTATAATGCTTAAAAATGTTCTACAGCACTATAGCCAGTAAAGGGTCATTTGTCCGTTCTAATTCCAATACTCCCTGGACACATTTACACAGGGTAGATGCTGAGGAGTTGACTAATTAGCTCCTCAGAAAAGCATCACCAGTCTACTTGTGCAATGCTATTAGGCCAGAGTAAATTAATTAACTCCATTGTAAATTAGTACTGCAAGATGCAAGTATTTTTCTATGGCAGAGTTATTTACTCCATTGCAATGCACATATACATGCTGATGGGGTGGCTGGGGCACAAGGGTGCTTCAGTGCAGCGGCTACCTGCTGGCTAGCTTTGCACTGTAGCACCCTCATGCCCCAGCTGGCCTGTCCGCAGTATGTTGAGCTGGAGTTGGAGCAATGCAATACCTATCTAGATTTCACCACCATGGCTCAGACTGCTGCCCTTCCAGGCGGACATGTAAACACTGTGCCTGGGGCCAATAAACTCCAGAACAAACTATGCCAGAGTTTATTTGTGTCATATTAATATTCACATATAGTTATGCCCCTTAATACCTTTCTGATAGGAGTGACTGTTTCATGCAACCTGCCAGCTGCCTGGAATTAGGACAGTTTGGTATGGAACTTATACAGGAAAACCTCACTATTCACAGGTTCAGCATTTGTGGTTTCAAATATTCACGAATGCCAAACCTTCAACTTAAATACACTTAAAGGAACTCCTTGGGAGCTCTGTGCTTGCCACCACCGGGCTCCTGCCAGACTCACTACCACTGCCAAACTCCCACCGTCACCAGAGCAGCCGTGCCCCAGCCCACACAGCCACCCTGGGAGCACTGTGTTCATGAACGCAGTGCCTTATTCATGGATTTCACCATTTGCGGGGGATACAAGAATGTATCCCCCATGAATGGCAAGGGTCTCCTGTACATCCTATGTCTTCTTGCATACAGTGCACACCTTATTTCTAAAATATAAAAACCAAACAAACCAAGCAAGCAGCAGCAACAACAAGAACAGCAACAAAAAACAGCTGCTGGAAATTAGGGTATTCACTATAAGTGAGGAAATATGTTAGCAACAGATTATGCTGCTTAAGCTTCTGGCATACAAAAGCACAAGTATCTCTGCATCCGATCCACAGGAAGCAGAACAGTGAGCAGGCTTAGCTCCCCAACTGCTGCTACACAATTATATATTGTAAAAAAAGATTTTTTTTTAATTCTGCCTTTCAAAATCAAGGTCCATATCTTATTCTGAGCATGCTATATATGAGAAAATATGGTACTTATTAAAACAGAATGAGTGACAAGAAGCTGGTAGTAGAATGAACAAACCAGAGGAATTCAAGGAGGATACAAGGGCTGGATTATAAAAGAGGAGATACAATAAGAATGTTTTATTTCAGTAGAATGCAGTATAAACAAATTTACATCGCTAAGGAAGACATAGGACTCTGACTTCTCACTTAAAAATGGTCTACTGAGAAAGAGGGTACCATTTTCATACTTGCCAGATTTTTAAAGGTATGTATGTCCATCTCCTTTAATGGTATGTACCCAACTTGATTTCACTGGAGTTAGGTGCCTAAGTATCTGGCCCGCAGTGCCTTCTCTGTCTTCTTGGATACTGGTACTGTATGCATTGGCATCTAATTGTAGGAAGTGCTGTGCAAATAAAGATACTATGAACGAAAGGATTTTCCTTCATTATAAAAATTGACCTTTGAGAAGTGGGCTATAGATATAAAAAACTGCTGAGGTAATGGGGGGGGGTGTTGTAACCCTGTTGGTCTAAGGATATCGGCAGACAAGGATCTTTGGGTAAAGCCAATATCTTTTATTAAACCAACTCAAGTACTTGGAAAAAGTCTTTGCCAGCTTTCAGGTACAGATACCCTTCTGTATCTGAACGCTTGCAGAGACGAACTTTTCCAACTATTTGAGCTGGTCTGAGAAGAGATATTGGCTTTACCCAAAGAACCTTGTCTGCCAAGGTAACATGCACTGTTACACTCATGCTATATGTAACAGAGACTCAAGCGGGAGCCCTGTCGCTTGGACTCCCAGGAGGAGTGGCCTCTCAGTGCACCCTGCCCGGTGAAGATTTCACACCTGACAAGGGATCTGATGACTAGCTCGCAAAAACCGGAGATAAAAACTGGCTGCAGGACGTTTACAGGCTGCCTTGGGGGCCTAGGAGGCTGAGCGCGGGGGTAATCGAGACCCTGGGAAACGGGAGAAAGTGGAAAAGCATTCTTACCTGAGCCCGGCGACAGCCACGAGCCCAGGGGAGCAGGTCAGGCGGTCCGGGGCTACCCCCAGGGAGCGCGGGAAAGCGCTGCGGGGCTGGGAGAGATGAGATAAATCCCTGCTCTTATCAGGCAACGTCTGCTGGTCAGAAGCAGAGAGGGAACCGCAGGGGCTGCTCTCCGTGCAAGCCGCGGGTAATGAGCAAAAGATGCAAAGGATTGCGCTCCGCTAATTAAGTAATTGCGTGGGGGAGCTACTCGAGTACAACGTATCTCTAAAGTGGCAAACCAGAATTTCCCTGTGTTTGAGACTCAGGACGTCCTCTCCAATGAAGTAATTGGCGAGGCGTTGTTAATGTATCATGCCTGGGGCGTTTAACGCCCGAGTGGTATTTAACAATCAAAACATCAAAGCTCACTTTTCTCCTCCTCTTTCTTATTCAATCCAAATCGTGGCAGGCGAGTACAAAGGAGAGGAGAGGCTAAGATTACCTTACACGTTCACGCTATACACCAAGTTAAAGAAAAAATCTGGTCGAATTGCAATTCGACACCAGTGCAATTTGTCTTGGCCTAATCCTATGAATTTATTCAGCAATAATGTATGGCTAACAGTACAAGAAAATAATTCTGACATTAAAATCAACAGCTGTGTTAGAATTCAACATTTATCATCTGTCTTTGTTATCAGTATTTTCCAGATTAACATCTATTGCTACAGTCACTACAGTGTTTCTGTCCCTGGCATGAGTGTTTCTGTTAGTGGCAGGTAGTGTATCTGACACATTTACTATGATTGGATTTAGAAATATGCACTTGTGATTGTGCATTATACACGGCTGCCAACTGAAAATTTGGATACTTTGGTATCTAGCATGTAAAAGTTTCTGGTTAATAGCAAATTAATGTGAATATATCCCAAGTGAATAGTCACATAAATATGAACTTAATTAGATTTATGGAAAAATGACTGCAATGTACTGTAATGTAGAGAAGCAGTAAGGTGAACTTATTACTTGTATCCTGCAGAGTGTAAATGTATGTTTTGACAATTCAAAAAAATACACAGTTCTGGAAATGTTAGATAGAAGTATATAATGCTATCCTCATATATATCACTATAAAAATCTTAATATTAAAGTCCCAGCTGACTTTTAACTTAAACTGACAAATTCAGAAAATATATCCGTTAAGACTTTGTCTATAAAGACATAATGAATATGTCTTCAGTTTCTTCAATCCCTTAGTTTGGACCTTTTTTTTTGATAAATTGCAAAATCTTTTGCCTTCACATGTAAAGCTGAAGTCCTGCCAAAAAAAAATAAGGGTTTTTTTTTTCCCCATGCACACATGCTAAGTTTATAGTAAATCGCAGTATCTCTAAAGCAGTTTCTGTACCTGCCCTAATGGAAAATGTATCTCTGATTTTCCCTTAAGGTTTTTTTTTTTTTTTTTTTGCAAACTGCTAAAAAACAAAACAAAACAAAACAGTAAACAGATTTAAATAAGAGATTTTTGTTGTTGATATTTTAAGTACATGAACAAATCATAATCTTAATATGGTTTTAACTGAAAATAAACCATGATTATATAAACTAGGCATTTTCCCCTTCTTCCTCCAGAAGCATCCTAATGCCTGATAGAAAATAGTCTATTTTGTAGTAAACGCTATGTAAAACTATACAGAGGCAATTCAAAGTAGCTCTGACAGTTTACATCAACTTAAAAGTTGATAAATGATGCCAGATGAGATTCTGCCCAGAAAGCTTTGTAGGCTAAAACAAAACTATATAAAAATTGTTTTCTTCATTTGCCATGGAAGCTGTTGCATAAATTATTACTGCAAGATAGCCCCTGCTACCACAACCACAACATACACACAATTGTGTTAAGCACAAATTTTGATATCTGTGTTCTCATTCATGCTTTGGATATCCTAAGCCAATGATTAGTATCTGATTTTGGAGTCAAATGCAACTAATATGTACTTAGAATAGCTCAGCAAAAGTTTTAGGCAATAGAACATGTTTCACTAAGGGACAGAAGTGTGTCCATAATGCCATGGTTATGCTGCAGTTTTTTCAAATTTAAACTTTGCACCTCTAAGCATTCAGCCATTGGTTTCCCTTAGTAATCATAATGCCTCTGTGTAACAAAGTATTTAAGCATACATTTAAATACTTTGCTAAAATGGGGCTTAATGTGAAGTAACAGCCTTTGTTAGGAGTCTTAAGTCTCAGTGCGGGGAAATGAAGGAGTTCGATTATTTCTCACTTCCCTTCCCACTGGATAATCTTCATCTGATCCTTCCATTAATTTAAAATATTTGGTGGTTTAAGTATTATTTTGTTATCACTGCATTCAAATGGATTCTATAACTGTAGCCTTTTCAGTCTGTGTTTTCTTTAGCTGATAGTTCGTAACAGCTGTAAAGGAGCTATAATTATGTGGAAAAAAAAAAAAAATGCAACTATGGATTTCTTAGCCAGTGTGTGTAAGAGGGGTGCCATGTAGATGTCCACATGCCCAGAATCCCATTTTGAGAGAGAATGGTAATATTATCTTACGCTTATGATACAGCAAACAGTTTTTCTACTCTATAGGAAGTTTCAATTGTTTTTTTTTTTTAATTTTGTTAAGTAAGTGTTTAGCAATTTTTTTTCAGGATTAAGACTGCTTATCCTATGACTTGACCCAGAGAGAGTGTGTGTGTGTGTGTGTGTGTGTGTGTGTCCCTACACACTCACACCTGCATGTACACACACACACACATTCATATGCACTCATATATTATACTCAGTTATTAATCACTGTGGGTGTATCTACACAGGAGCTTGTACAAAGATCTGGCCTGAATTGAATCAGGAGACCCTTTAATTTCTCTGAATCAAATTGGAACCCTCTGAATCAATTTGGAAGTATTCGGAAAGATTCAATGATCCAGACATAGACACAGCTTTAAAACATTTTTTCTACATACCTCTAGGTATCAGGCGGCTCATGAATGCTGAAATGCTGGGGTGGATGGAGCATCCCACAGGAGTGTGGGGTGGTCCCTGGTGTAATTGGCAGCAGTCCTAGAAGCGGACCAGAAGCACTTCCAGTCCACTTCTAGGTCAGCTGGGGAGTGCACGTGGGGCCACTCCCCCCCCCACCTCAGCGACTGGTGCTTCCTGGGTCTGGGGGGGCACCCAGGGTCCCCACATGGGTGATCACTGAGCCAGGGAGGCACAGGGGACTCCCCAGCATGGTTGGTGGTGGACCCAAAAGTGGACTGGAAGTGCTTTACAGCATTCACAAGCTGCACCTGGTATCTCGAGGTACGTGGAAAAAACACTTAAAGCTGTGTCTATGGCTGAATCACTGATTCTCTGCATCGCATAAAATCTTCAAATTCAGATTCAGCTTAATTAAATTAGAGACAGTGATCTGAATCAATGAACTGAATCACTGTCCCTGATTTGGGTTGTGTCTGAATTGAATATGGCCTGTTTCATACACCCCTACTACACATGCTATTAAGGTAATGCACTAAACTCTGAAATAGTTCATGCTGGAGTTAACTGCTCATGAGTGCAGTGTCTATGTATGCACCCAGGACCACAGCAATAAGACCCAGGGTGGTGCACCCTCGGGATGGCAGAGGGTATGGAGGGGGTCAGCCTCGTGCTCTGGGTAGTAGTGTTGGGCAGCAAAGGGGCTGGCAGGAACCAGGAGTCTGGCCATTGCCTGGTTGGGCTGAATCAGCACAATTTGCGACCGGCTACTACCATCCACCCAAGTATTTGATTGCAGTTTATTATTCTGCCATAATTAATTAACTCACTCACAGTACTGTCTTATGATGGGGTTAATTAATTTACTGAACTTTAATACCAATGCATGTGTATATTGTGACACTTTTCTATGGAGCTAATTAGTCAACTCAACAGTGAAGTATATGTGTAGATGCATCCTGCATGTAAAATTTTACAATGGAAAATTAAGGTACATTTTAACAGTAGTGACAGAAATTATTTTTAATCTTTAGGAAAATAGTTCTTATGAGAAACAAACTTCAAGGGCTAAGTATGACTTGCCATGCACAGGATCAGGGAGGGTTTTCATTAGCAGGACAGACATTTGTTTTGAAGTGTATTTCTTCTACCACACCTTACTATTAACTCTCAATATAATGTTTCTTGTTTCACCACTTTCCCTTCTTCTACATCCAGTCAATATGTGCCTGAGATATAGTCCATGGAAATCTATGGAAAGACTACCATGACAGACAATACAATCTATCAGCTATGAGCTAGGTTTTAGGCCAGAGGCCAGCAGGTAAAGGCAACTGAATAAGGCACCTTTCCCTTAAGGTGATGGAAGAAACTGATGTGGAGACGCAACAAGCCAAAGAGGCAGGAAATCATGAAAACGATTCACCTTTGAGGCACTTGCTAAAAGAGGAAGAGGACAAGAAACTTGAATTGTATGCATGGGTGACCTGGTGCCTCCTGAGTCTGGCGGGGCATGACCAGTGCGGGGTCCCCCAGTGGCTGGGGGGGGTTCCCCAACAGTATGGCAGAGGTGGAAGTGCCAGTACTTTTGCTGCCAGCACTTTTGCCATCAATGTGCCACTTGTGGAGCCAATATTGGGGTGGGGAGGGGCACTAGCGTTCCCTGTGCCCCCCCTACCAGTTGGAGCGCTCACTGTCAGGGGGTCACCAGCACTCTAAGGGGGGGGGCATGTGCCCCCCGTCCCTCTGCTACACATTGACTATGAGTGTGTGTGTGTGTGTGTGTGTGTGTGCGCATGCGCGCGCTTGTGTGTAGTGGCAGTGGGAAGGAAGGGAAAGTCAAAGAGAGGTTAATTGGTAGAGATCTGAATGTTTGGTGACATGGATGAGAAGTCGTCGTGAAGAAATGAAAGCCCTCTTCAATTCCTCAGAGAGAATCCCTGTATATTGGTAAGTGTTCCAAGAGTTGAGCATTAGTATCAGTTTTGTTAAATAATCCAATCCCAGAGTGGAAAAAACAGAATATACAGAAGTGTGAAGACCTATGGTGTATTTATTCATGAATGGTATTTCAGGGACAGACTCAACATTTGTATTTTCATAGTTTCATTTAACCTCCCCCCAAAATGCTGTTACCATATGTTAGAGAAATTATACATGAGGAGTAAAAGTGATAGACACTGTGGACCTGACAAGACTAGCTAGCTAAAAATAAATGTATTGTAACTGATGACTGAGAAGATGGTATTACTAGTTTTGGGGCAGATTTGTTGTTTCTTTTTTAATGTGAACTTGAGGGTGCATACAGATGTATGGGTAGGTTAGATCATGTTAAAAATAGCCACCTCATCTAATTTAGTTCACCCAAGTGTGGACCTTATTCTTAGATCCCTAATTAGGTTGATCTAAGTGTGAACTGTACAGGGGTTCAGGATGGTTAGATCTTTCTGGCTGACCTGATTTAAGTTAACTGTACCTCAGAGGTAGTTTAGTTTAGATACTCTGAGAGTATTTCAGAGTATTAGGTATGGTGAGACCAATCTCACTGAATTTCTGTACAGTTCCCAGCACATACCTATGGCTGGAAAAGCCCAGTCACTTGCCCTAGCCCCAAGGCTGTGCTTTTGCTATGCCCCCACCCAGCATAGAGTTATTTTTATCTTCTTCCCACTCCCACACAGAAAACCCCCACATGGACCAGCCAGCCTCCCCCCTGAATCCGCCAACCCCTGCTTCTGCAAGTCACTCCCAGTCCTGTTGTTACTGGCATTTGCCAGTACCAGGAGCCCAGGAAGTAAATTAGGTGGGGGGAGGGGCAGACAGGATGAGTGGGGGTTGCTTCACCACAGGGGTGTTGATCATCTAGGGGTGGGTGGATTGGGAAGCTAAAAATAGCCCCTGGTCATCAGTTGGGATGATAGAGCCCCTCTTATCCCCCCAAGTCCCTCAGCAGACCCCACTAGCCCCTCAGATCCCACCAAATCAAACCGGGGACAGTGATCTGAATCAACGAATCAAATCGCTGCCCCTGATTCGGGCTGAATCCGAATTGAACAGGCCCCGTTTCAAACACCCCTGATCAACATAACTACATTTCTTATTAGTCGTTCACAGAAGCACTCATTTAACTGTAACATAGTTACACGGATCAGGTTTTGATCCAGTTACTAGTAGGCAACTGAACACGTCCCTGCCCAAGACACTATTTGTGCAACACCGTTTTCACTCATGAATATGGAGAGTATTCAGTCCTCTTACCCACAAAAATGGTTACTTCAGAACAAAGTTGAAGTAGACTGTAAACTTTGCATTGCTTACGACTTTTGCTGAAACTGTCACATAGCTAAATATAGCCACCTTCCTTGTATGCAACTTTTCATCAGTTTAACTTAAAATACATAATACTACATTTTTTTAATTTAGCAATTCATATTAATTATGGAGAAGAGGGCATACATAAAGTGGTCAACCTAGCCCCTGCCCACAAGATTAGATTTGAATATTTCTGCCAAAAGGACCAGTTGTCAAATAGTTAATATTAATATTTACATTGTCATTGGTCAGCTTCAGAATTTTTCTCTTACTTAGATGAATGGTGTAAAATATTCCATATCTCTGTCCCTTTTCAGAAAGAACTAATGTGCAGAATTGCAGCCACATTAGTTCTTTGTAGAGAAAGTCTGAAAAAAGATGGTATCCTTCCTTTCCCAGATCCTACTGTGGATGTGTATTTATTCCATTGGCACTATAAGGCCATGTCCAGATGAGTGCAGACATTTGGATCCCCAGAGACAAGTAGCTGTGGTGCATTTTGCATTGCAGGTCCTTGTCCCTGGGTAGCACCTGTGCCATGCACTTTGGTGCGTGGCAGGTTACCCCAGGAATGGTAGGGGAAGCCATACCTGGAGTCCCGGGGACCTCCTGGAGCTGCAGCAGCAGCAGCAGTGATCCAGCTGGGTGAAGCCTGGCTGGCCGCTGCAACACAACTGCAAGCGGCCTGGCTCTACTTTTCAGTGGTGCATGCTGCCTGTGCATGTGCTGCTCTGTTTGTCTTTTTTCCACAGGTTTTTTGACTCCTGGATATCCAAGGGGTGAAAATAAAACTAGAGCAGCACATGCATGGGCATCATGCCCTTGCAGCACAGAGAACACCTGACTGTGCAGTATGTCATGCTGCAGATGTGTTTGCTGTACCACATGCTGCACAGCTGTGCTAGTCTAGATACGGACCCTGAGGATCCATGTGTTTCTCTGTTTGTAGGGTTAAGACCTTAAGTCAACATAATGGTGGATCTCCTGAACCCGGATTTTGTGGCATTCCAGCTAGATCCCTTTACACAGAGGAAACTAAATCCAAGGAAGAGGTTAAACTTTTTGTCCCTAGACAAAATATGTCCCTAGAAAATGTATTTAAAGCTTTTTATCCTGACATTTTCTTAATCTGTTGTTTATTTTGTCTCTGATTCTTCACTGAACTACATGGATATAATTATGCCCCTTTCCTGTCCCCCATCTCCTTTAATTCCCTTTTGTATTGCAAACAGCACTAATAAAAGAGATACAGTTGCATTTCAGGTATCACTTCTGTCAATCTGTGCTGAAAACAGCAGTTTGGGGACTCTAAAACAAAATCTCCAGTAAAATTTCACGAAAAGTCCTCAAGCAGTGCTGGGTTCTAAAATATTCCTTTTTGTTCTAGAAATATATATAAAATATAAATACACAAAATGTCTTGAAATTCTTAAACTATAAAATTTACTGTCATCGTGGTAAGAGGTATTTTTAGCAAATGGGGGAAAATTCCTTTAGGCTTAACATTTGCAGTAACTCAGCTTGCATGTTATGACATGTTAATCTTACTGTGCAATAAGTATTGGAATAAAATATCCAATGTAATGGAAAAAGTACAGATATGAAGAGAGATTTCCATATATATATAATTTCTTTGACAAGAAGACTGAGCTTTCTGTACAGTCACAAGAAGACACTTGGGGATTCTCACCAAAAGTTATTTTCACCCATCGAAAGCAGGCCTAGAAACTAAGTGTAAAAGGTGCTGCATTGGATAGATGCGACACAGCTAGTAGGCAGGGTTGTTGGAAGGAGATCATCACTAAGCATGTTGATCTGATTAGTTTTACATGTTGGGCTATAGGATTCTGACAGCTAGCAATCTGCCTTGCCCTTGCATTCCACCACCCATGGGTCCACACTGGCCTAGATACCTCCAGAAACCTGGCTGTCTTTCTTCAGTTTCACTCATTAGATTAAAGAGGGTTGAACTGAGGGATGGATGGATGGATGCTATGGTTCATCGGTTACCAGTTACATTGATTCAGTGGCAAGTATGTGGTCTGAATGCTATCTAAGTGGCTGAGCTTCCCAGCATTGTACCTGAAGTTTTAGGTGTAGATTTGGACTCCCAGCCCTTTCCCATTCCCAAAACTGAAGACCTCTTTACTCATAGACTATTAAGTTTATTCTCCTTTTTCTCCTGGGCTGAGAGCTGCTTAGTTTATGGCTGCATGATACTTATGGTATCTTTAAACCCTTCACACAGATCACAGAAGTGCAGTGATTTCCGACCACCCATAGTGGTCTCTTCCCTACCCATGATATCCCACTTTTGTGGAATTGGGCTGGAACACAGAGGCAGATTATGCCAGCTTTCTATCAGTTGATAGCTTCCTCCCTCTGTTGGAATTCTCAGCTCTATTGATCTAGGTTTTTTTCTGGTCTCTTATTACCTACTAAACATGGGGTGAAGAATCTGGGCATCAGTGAAGGATGAGGAATTAACTCTACTCCCAGTATTAAGTTGTGATGAACCCCTCTAGCCATCTTTCTGAAAAACTGATTACATGAATCTCCAGGAAGAAGACAACCTTTAAAAGATTCTTGAATTTTTTTGTTGTTTTTTGTTTTAATAGCAGCCCCTCAGTCACATTTGAAAGCATTTTGTTCAAATGGTGGTTTGAGAATTGATGGCTTTTGTGATGAGGTTTGCTGCATCACAAAAGGTGATGATTAAGGCATTGTAAAAAGTGGTATTGCTTTTGCAAAATGAAAATGTCAGAATACAAAATCTGGACTAAAAAGTGTCAGATATGCAGAAATGGCTGTTTTCAAACACAGTCCATCTAAGTGAGCATTGTCACAGGCCTTTGTGAGTGCAGATAGAAGTGGCAATTTTCACCTGATCTGGCTACAGCTGTGACCAATTACAAGTGCACAACTGGAGGCAGTTTTTAAAAATGGCCAATTGGGTGAAAATCGGAACCTTCATTGCATGAGCAGTCAGATGAATATATTTCAAAACAGAGTGTCTTCTGTAACTTCTGTCTGTCCTGTCTCCTAGCCTTGAGTTATTTTCAGAATAGGAGTAGGAAAAGGGAATGGAGGGAATTAGGTCTGTTGTTTTTTTCAGCCCTCACTGGAGGGTGGGGCGGGTGTTGGAGTCCCCATGAGAGATGGGATGGCTCCAATACACCCACCCTACCTTTCAGTGCTAGCTGAAGAGCCCCTACAATGAGCTGCCTCTTCTCCCTTCCCCCTGCTCCTATTCTGAAACACGGACAGGCTGTGAGAGAGGAGGGGCTGTTGCTAGGGGAAACTAGCTGCAGCATCCCAACCAGCAGCTAGATTCCCCCCTCCCCTGGTGCCAACAGTGAACTTCTGTTTGGTCCAGGTGATTGCTGTAACTCAGAATGCTTCCTGAAAACTGTTCTCAGTTATAGCAGGGAGCTGTACTTCTGTCTGCACCCTGTGTGTATAGCAATAGATGGGAATAGATTACCAGCTTAATTTAATGGGGGAAATGCTCTGGTCCATTCCTCCTCTAATGACATAAGGAGTATGGAAAGATTCAGAATAAGGCCAAGTGCAATGGAGTGTAGGAAACAAAGCATCTTGTTTCTGCTCTGCCAGGCATGTAGCAAGCACTTAAACTTGGGCTTTCCACATCTCATGGAAGTGCCTTGCCAAAAGGTCTTTTGCTGTTTTGCAGTCGGTCTCTTTGTTCTGTTTTTTTTTTTCTTGGGGGAAAAAGTAAGGGTTTACCTTAGTTTCAGCACAGAATAAGTGAAATTTTGATGCATTGAAAAATATCATGGAAAGAGATCTGTTTTCTTCCCCAATCTAATTGCTGGTTAGTGTCAAATACAGCAACCTCTACATTGTAGATCCAGTTTGAGAATTAGGGAAAACTCCCTGATAGTTGTTCCTTTGTCAAGCACCAAGCAGGAACTGAACCAGCACTTCTATTAATGAAATAGAATGGGGAAACTGCTTGTTAATTACATTTTCTGATTATACAAGACTGGGAGGTGTTGGAAACCCAGCAAAGAAAGAACAGTTATACAAAGAGAAAGTTTAGCAATCTGAAAAAGAAATGAGATTTAGCCATAAAAAGATAGATGAATAATTGTAATAATTAGAAGAAAAGTAAACAGAGTAATAGAACTGAAATTGATATCTAATTGAAGGGGAACCATAAGGAAAGCAGCAAGGCCAAAGCATGCCTAAGAGTAACTGCAGTCAGCAAAAAAAGTGATGGTTTTACAATTCAGTTTGATTGGGGGGGGGAGAACCAATGAAGTGCCAGGTAGTGTTAAATTGAGCAACTTCTACATTATAGACCAAGTTTGAGAATTAAGGAGTAGTTACAGACTCCCTGGCCATGTCTACACAAGATGCAGACTGTAAAGTAGCCTGAGACTACTGTGCAGTAGCGTCACTATAAAAAGCGATGGTGCCAATCACAATTGTTGTGGGTTCAAGCTTTTATTGACCCACTGCATTGTTGGAATACATTTAAGACAAGCTTTTGAGCACAGTGCATTCTTCATTAGGTCTGAGAGAAGAAACAGACACATTGGCTGCATACAGATGTGGAAAAACTTCCCAGCACTTCGCTTTTAACTTGCTGTGTGCCCAGTTGAGGCTTATAACAGCAGAAGAAGCTAAGGGGCAGGCACTAACATCAGCACTTGGTAGTACAGCATGTGCTAAGAAGATCCAAGAAGAGTAAAGTCAGCCAGAATGAATGAGACTGCATGCATGGGAAGTTGCAGTTTTAGAAAGAGTACTAAGAAAAGTTTGCCCTTATCACATACAAGTCCTCATTTGGTCAGCAGCCTAAAAGAAGCTCATAAAGCTGTTCAGACAGCTTCTGAGAACTGTGCTTAATAATTTTGGCTGGATCTCTGCAACTTGCTGATGCAGGTGACAATCAGGAGAGTCTGTAGTAGACCAACGTGGTAGACAAATTATCTGGGTTTGAAATTATGACTTCAGTGGATGTCTGCAAAGATTATGTAATAACCACAGAGGTATATCTCGTCTCAATTTTTTGGGGAAAATCTTAAGCCACATTCTTATAGCTAGACTGTGAGAGAATCTATCCTGAGAGCTAGATCAGGCCCTTCAGCAGGGCTTTTTTGGTGCTTTTCTCTAATAGCTGATTGAATCAGGTTTAGTGGGAGCTCAAGACCTTTCAAATGGGAAAGGGTCATTATCACCTGTAGCATGAAAAAAGATTTTCAGGATCGGGTAAATGATAATAAGCCATAAAGTTAATATCAGTGTTCAGTCCCAGGTTCTTGATGTCTTACCAGTTTAAGAAATGATGTTTCGAGGCTCACCTTTTGGAGGTGCTTTGAAAATTTCCCTTGAATATGAGATGGGGCCGTGGCGCTCTATATTAAGGAGAAATACACATTCTTGTTAATTAGCAAGGAGTCAGGGGAGGGGCACTCTGAAGTGCTTTCGGTTAGAGTACAAGGCAGTCGAGGGGAAAGGGACTTAACGGTGGGAGTCTACTACAGATCTCCCAACCAGGGAGAAGAGCTTGACCAGGAATTCTTGGGTCAGCTCACAGAGGTAGTGAAGGCTAAGGATGTGGTAGTCATGGGGGACCTCAACTTCCCGGACATCTGCTGGGAAGAACAGTCAGCCAGGTCTGAACGCTTATGTAGGTTCTTGGCCAGAGTACAGGACCTCCATCTAACCCAGGAGGTGCAAAGCCCCACCAGGAGAGACGCCTTATTGGACCTAGTGCTGGCCACGGGTGATGACCTGGTGAGGGGGCTGCGGGTGCTCGACCACCTGGGCGACAGCGATCATCGCCTGCTGGAATTCACCATCCAGCGCAAGGTGGCAAAGGCATGCAGTAAGGCAGGGGCCCTAGATTTTAGGAGGGCAGACTTCAATGAGCTAAGGAGGATAGTTGGAGAAGCGCTGAGGTCCCGGAGGGGAGGGGAGCCAGGTGTCCAAGGAGAGTGGTCGCACCTTAAGGAGACGATCCTCCAAGCCCAAAGGAAGGTAATCCCAATGAGGATCAAAGGGAGCAGGAGAGCACACAAGCCTCCGTGGCTCACCAAAAGCATCTGGGAATGTCTCCTTGCTAAAAAGGAGGCTTACACTCAATGGAAGGAAGGGGTCATCACCAGGGAGGGCTATTCTGTAGTTGCTCGGGGATGTAGGGGGGTAGTTAGGAAGGCCAAGGCAGAGATGGAACTGGGACTAGCTTCCCAGATTAAGGACAATAAGAAGTCCTTTTTTAAATACGTAGGGGGTAAAAAGAAGGTCCCGGGTAATGTGGGGCCCTTGCAGGATGTGATGGGAAACTTGGTTGTCACACCAGATGGCAAAGCTAACATGTTTAACGATTTCTTTGCCTCCGTCTTCCTAAGTGGGGACCAGAACAGCCACCTCCCTGCTGGGCCCCCCTTGGGCCCCAGGGGAGGCACACCTGGGCCACGGGTTAGCGAGGATTTAGTTAGGGAGCTTCTGGAGGGGTTGGACGTATTCAAGTCAGCCGGCCCGGATGATCTCCACCCTAGAGTTCTAAAGGAACTGGCCAAGGTCATTGCAAGTCCCCTGGCACAACTTTACAAGCACTCATGGTGCTCTGGTGAGGTACCGGAGGACTGGAAGATGGCCAACGTGGTCCCCATCTTCAAAAAAGTCAGGAAGGAGGACCCAGGAAACTATAGGCCAGTTAGTCTTACCTCGATCCTAGGCAAACTGTTTGAGAAAATTATGCTGGCACACATCCAGGAAGGGCCAGCAGGGGGCTGCGTGCTTAGGGGCAACCAACGTGGGTTCATCAGTGGCAGGTCCTGTCAGACCAACCTGGTGGCCTTTTACGATCAGATCACCAGATCATTAGACGCAGGGGTAGCAGTGGATATAATCTTCCTGGACTTCCAGAAGGCTTTTGACACTGTCTCTCACCCTGTTCTCATTAAGAAACTGGGGGGCTGTGGTGTAGACACCCACACAGTCAAATGGGTCGCCAACTGGCTGGAGGGCTGCACCCAGAGGGTGGTAGTGGATGGGTCCTTCTCAACCTGGAGGGATGTGGGCAGTGGGGTTCCGCAGGGCTCGGTCCTCGGGCCCGCACTGTTCTACATCTTCATCAGCGATTTGGATGAGGGGGTAAAAAGCACCTTGTTCAAATTTGCTGATGACACTAAGATGTGGGGGGATGTGGGCACATTGGAAGGATGCAACAGGCTACAATCAGACCTGGACAGGTTACAAGGGTGGGCGGATGAGAATAGGATGGGCTTCAACACAGACAAGTGCAAGGTGATGCACCTCGGGAGGAATAACCAGCACCATACCTACAGGTTGGGGAACTCCCCTCTTGTCAGCACGGAGGCGGAAAGGGATCTGGGGGTCATCACTGACTCCAAGATGAACATGGGCCTGCAGTGTGGAGAGGCAGTTAGGAAGGCCAACTGCACCTTGGCATGCATCCACAGATGCATCTCGAGCAGGTCCAAGGAGGTGATCCTCCCCCTCTATGCGGCACTGGTCAGGCTGCAGCTGGAGTACTGCATCCAGTTCTGGGTGCCACACTTCAAGAGGGATGTGGACAACATGGAGAGGGTCCAGAGGAGGGCCACTTGCATGATCAGAGGACAGCAGGGCAGGCCCTATGAGGACAGGCTACGGGACCTGAACCTGTTCAGCCTCCAAAAGAGAAGGCTGAGGGGGGATCTTGTGGCCTGTTATAAACTAGTCAGGGGGGATCAGCAGGCATTGGGGGAGTCACTGTTTCCCCGAGCACTGCCAGGAGTTACCAGGAATAACGGTCACAAGCTGGCAGAGGGTAGGTTTAGGTTAGATATCAGGAGGCGCTACTTCACAGTCAGGGCGGCTAAGATCTGGAACCAGCTTCCAAGAGAAGTGGTGCAGGCTCCTACCCGGGGGGTGTTTAAGAGGAGGTTAGATGAACATCTTGCTGGGGTCATTTGACCCCAGTACTCTTTCCTGCCATGGCAGGGGGTTGGACTAGATGATCTGCTCAGGTCCCTTCCGACCCTAGAAACTATGAAACTATAGTGAGGCCAAAAAGGGAGGGGCTGTTCTATGCAAAAAGTGCTCCTACTGATTTTGTGTGCCTCTGTCCTCTGTATTTTTTCTATGAGAGTTCATTCTGGTACATAGTTTCTGTCTAGTTTCACCCATGGAAATACTGTGAGGGCATCTGGTGCACTAGATCAGATATACTGCATTTTGCAAAAGGCATGTATAAGATCCTTGGATTCTGGTGAATTTGTTGTGGGAAGTATTGATTGTTGTAGCAGTGGAGATATGCTGATGGGTTTTGCATCTATTATTAAGTGAAGACTGAGTTCTATTTATTTGATGCCTGTTGAGCAGTGGGGGTTTGCTTCTGATGGTGAGTCTTAGGTGGTTGTGTGAAAGGGGTGGAGGGACTGAAAATGGTTCTCTGAATGTCTGATTTTTGTTAAGTATAGACAGTAATTGTCTGATTATTCTGATCAGTTCAAATGTAGGGTGGTAGGTGACCACGAGGGGTATGTACTCATAGGTTTTCTTTTTGTATTGCAGCAGGTTACTGCAGGGTATTTGAGAGGGTCTTAAAAATATATCCTACTTTTCTACTGGTGTGTTGTCCTTGTAGAAAGATAGATTTCAGGTTGGCACGGTGAGTGTCACAAGTACTCTCTTTAAAGCAGATTCTGTGGTATCAAAGGGCCTGACTGTAGATTACAGGGTGAGGGGTTTGGTGCAGTTGGGATCATTGCTGGTGTCATCACTATGGTGGTCTGTGGGTTTTTTGTATATGGTGGTTTGTAGGGTGCCATTCCAGATATGGATTGTGTTGTCTAGAAAGTTGTTGTTTGTGTAATAATATTCCAGAGAAAAATTGTTCAAGGGAAGATGGCTGTTGAACCTGTGGTGGAATCAGTAAGTCCAGGTGTTCACTCTTGATGATGAAGATATCTATATAACACAGGTACAGTGCAGGTGCTGTTTTCTAAAAATATCTCTTCCAGGTGGCCCATAAAGAAGTTGACATATCAAGGGGCCAGCTGTACCTATGGTTGGAGGACTTACTGATTGTTGAAAGTAAAATTTGTGTGGATGAAGATGATTTGCACAACATGTCATTGCAAATCTTGTCGGTATTTCAGGCAGGCAGCTGTGTCTTCATAGTGTGGTATGCTAGTGTACATGCTGCAAGTATGGCTTTCTTGGGAAGGTAGTTGAAGTTGTGGATTTTGTTGAGGAAGAAAATTGCAATGCAAGCTGTGATTTAATGATAGACTGTAATTTCCTGTCTTCCTTGTGATTTTAAAGTTTCTGTTCCTTTCAGTTGTTAGATTGCTGGCGCTTTCAGATGTTTCAAAGTTTGACAATGAAAACATTTACCTAAAGAGGAAAAAATACACTTTAGTTCTTTCTATGCCATAACTTAACAGAAAGGCTCCATTAAACTGACCTGAGCTCATTCTTTAATAGACTTCAGTTGACCCACCCTATCTGAGTAAATCTGATGCAATAACTTCACTAAAAGCACGTCCACTGTCCGGAAATACAATCTTCTGATTTTAATGAGGTTTCTGCATCAGTCATTAGGTAGTTTCTGTTGAAGAAACGGTTACAGTTTTAATCTTTTAGTTTAAACAAACTGTCAGTAATCAGTGAACAGTTTTGCCCTCTTTCACAGCTCTACATCTGTGTAATTAGAATGGGATGTGAAAGCTAAATTACTGGCTTTTGCACTGCATTAAATCTGGGGTTCAATTTGAACTCCAGAGAAATAGTCCTTCATTTTCCAGTAAGCACTGTCCTTAAGAAGAAAAAAAATATATTTCATGGAATACTCATGCACTTCTTGAGGAATGGCTAATGTTTTATGGTCCAACGGTTGTTAGCCATATTAGAAGAGATACTTAAAATACACCTGGCTCTTATTCTAAAACATTAAATCTCCAATGTAATGTTTTGTAAAATTTACAATTTCTGTCACAGGTTGAAAGATTCTATGGAGGGACACCTGACTCTTCAGGTAGCTACGTCCCAAGAGATTTCTTTCAGAATTAAGTTATTCTAGAACACTAAGTAGATGAATGGCTGATATGTCTTTGGTTATGTCTCTATTGTCACATAGGTGTGAGATTGTTGGCTGCAAAGGACCAACTTACAGGATCAACAAAAAATCCTAGTTTATTGGACAGATGCAAAAGTCAGACCATAAACCTTGGTGCTGATCCTCTCAAACACACACACATTCATGTGCATGGATACACTCACAGTAGCTAACTATGAACACTAAGCACCTGTGTCAAGATTTACCTAACTCCAAGCACTGGAGTCTGCTGTCAATGGCCAGTCAAGGCTTCTTTCAGTGCGATGTTGCTTCAGAAGGAGGTCACCAGCTGGTCCTTCTGGCTGGGCAGGCAGGGTGCTGGTCAGATCAAAGAGGGCACCATTGGGGGTCATACTTCACTGCCTTTTATCCCTCTCTGGCAGACTTTGGTGACTCCCCAATTCTCAGGCTTACTCAATCCAGGGGTCATTGACCTTAAGGGACAGCCCTCTTGGTAGCTGCTGGATGTTAGCTGTCAGCCCCGGGGGTCATGTCTGCAGGTACGTGCAGTCTTGGGAGTCCGTTGAAGAATTTTGATTGATTCACTACCATGATGAATAGAGCTCTGGAGGTGGTTGATCAGGGGGTATTTCAGCCCCAAGGGTCTGTTTCCAGCGTTGATTAGTTCAAACTGGGGCTTCCAAACCTTTAACAGTGAAGTTTCAGGGAGTTCCTGGCTCTGTATTGATTCTTTCCTCTTTTTAGACTGTAGTTTTGTAGGTGTTAATTGCCGCTTGTTAACCTGTTTATCCAGACTAGCTACTGTGTTACACAATCAACCATGATTCATTTGGGGACCTGCTTCATACAGAGACTCCTGCCCTTGCTAGCATTGTTACATGGTACAACTTACTTTTAAACTTAAAGTACATTTGTAAAAAAATCTACAAGCTCTATTTTCACTACAAGTACATCTTATATAAAAATAATCATAATATAATAAAAGAAAAAGAGAGAGGAAGGGAGAAAAGGTAGAAAAGAGAAAGCATCCCCAAAAGGGGGCAACTACTGCAAAAGGCGCTTTTGCCATTTGGAGGAGCTTCACATTTGAGGGCGGGGCAGGTAAAAAGATTTCTTGCTACAAGATATCTGAGCTAACAAACTAAATTAACTCCAAGTACCAGAAATAGTTTTCTCACAACATTACTGAACTTTACACAGGCTAATTCACTGTTTTTAGGAAGCACCAGTATGCCTTTAAACAGATTCCATATTACTGAATGTTAGAAGATACTGGACTGTTAAATAAACAATAGCAGAGGATGCTTTAAAAAGCCATGTGATTGAGAGCTAGACAACAAACTTGCTAAACATCACATAAAGCATTTGGACAGAGTTTCATAAAATCTCATCTGGTAGTTATTACCAGATGTCTCATTTGTAAGCAGCTTATCACCAGAGTATCAGGACACAGTTTATTTAATTTAGAAATGGAATGCCCCAATATTGAAGGGGAAGGCAGCTCCCTAATTTTCATTTAAAAATGCTTGCTTGGAGCAAATCCAAGTGATGTCCACGAATTCAAGACCGCAGCTTAGGAGAAAAGTTGAACAGACAGAGCATTTGGCATTGTACCCTTAAGGAGGTAGTGGCTTATTGGACAACTGTGCATTGGATGAACAGCTTCACCAGTTTAGAATGAGGATAAATACTAACATTTTTGAATTATTTTGAAGCTGTAAAGTCCTGTAAGCACTAAATACTGCATAAATATTATGAAATTTTTAAGACACAATGAGAACATAAACAAAACAAAAAAAAAACTCCACCCCTAAGATCTTACTTAGGATAGGACAGGAGGACAGGTGACACTTTTGTTAACTACATATACAAACCATTGTCCCTATGCAGATAAAGTGATTATAGCAATGCTGGGTGCAGTCTTACTGGCTATATGTTTCATATGCCAGAGAGAGTTGTCCCTCTTTTATGAACCAGTTCCTCCTGTACCCACAGGACTATTTTTGGGCTAGTGGGAAGTGGGGCCTGCCATACAACCCAGGTGCTACAGGGTATGTTTAGGCATTGGTGGTGGGGAGTGCGGGGAGAGAGCTGTGCCAGCACAGCCCCACTCATCCCATGGCTTCTTGAACCACCATCACCATGGCTGCTTTGCCCTACTGCTTGGTGCCGCTGCCTCTGTCACTATCCCCACTACCACCATCATTTGTGCCATCTTTGCTGCCATCACTGGCCCTTTGCTGTAGCTGCTGGCCCTCCCAGTACCACCACTGCTGATGCCACAACTGCTGACTCCAGTGCCTCTGATGCTCCGCTACTCCCAGATCTGGATCCAGTCTGCAAGGAGTCTGAACCTAGTCTGGCAGGTGGGATTTTTGACAGCCCCATCTTATATAATCATAGAGAAGTAGAGCTGGAAAGAGACCTCCGGAGGTCATCTAGTCCAACCACCTGCCTAAGGCAGGATCATCCCGATCCAAACCATTCCATACAAATCCTTGTCTAACCTAGTACCAAAACTTCACAATCAACCTTGTCATACAAAAGACATGGCACACTAATGTGCCACAGGTAAAGCAGAGGGACAACAGTGGTCAGTGACCTGCTGCTGCAAGGGCTGTTAAAATATAGCTGGTTCTGTCTGCTTCCTCTCCCGTAGCCAGTGGCAGACTCCTATGGGGGGTGGGATTGGGAAACTTAAGCTCTGCTGCCTTAAATGACCATTCTGGCTTTCCGTCCTCATCCAGAGCAGGCAAGAGAAACCAATTCTGCTGGCACCAGCAGCTGGGCTTATCCAGGGGGGCAGTTAACTAAGGCAGGGCAGGTGTCTGTAGCCCTGGTAGAGCCTTTGTTCTTCTTGCAGGAGATGGAGGGTGCCCTGCCCCACTTCCTCAGCCACCCCTCCCCCACCTCCCTGGACACCCCCACCATGCTTCACTTACCCCAGGGTAGTGCAGACGCATGACTGCAGCCTGCTGTTTCTTCCAATACCATCCTGGCCCCCTCCATGGCCCTGCCCCAAGGGAGAGGGACCCCATGAGCTGGCCTATGGCTGCCCCTCCACTCCCACACTGCCCTCTGTGTTCTTCCTGGCTGGGTTGGGAGTAGGGTGGGGGTGGATGGACAGATGTCTCCCATGTCCTGGCCAAGCTCAGCACTAGCCTCTGGGGCAGCTGCAGCTTATGGGGCTTGTGCAGGCTTCCTCCCTCCCACCTTCCCCCACCCGGCCTTACCCTGCTCTCTCCCTGGCTAGCAGGCAGGCAGGTGCTCCTCACCCACCTGCCTCGCACAACACATGCAGGCTGTATAATATCTAATGATGTTTTTTTTAAAGGTATACTGTTGAAAAATGGACATCAAAGTTGTTTTGGGCTGCAGGCATGCAGGCTAGGTACAGACATTCAAAAAGCCCATGGTAGAATTGATTGAATTTACATGGTTTCCTGTAAGTCGTATAATTTAGATTGGTAGTGAACAGAACACACATTAGCATTTTGGTGGGGGGAGAGGGGAGGACATAGACTTGGTTCTACCATTTTTAAACAGTCTGTGTGTGCCTAATGTCTTTTCTGTTAATGATATAGACCGGTTTCCAATCACATATAGCAGTAAGAGTGTAATGTCTGTCCCTGGTCTTAAGTTAGGGGTTTCAATGAGGGCTAAAAGACTAATGCCCCGTTTCTTTTTAAATGTAGTGGGAATATCCATTAGCATTTCAAAACACATAGTATACCTAACTCTGGAAGGCCTCTTAAAAGTTCCCAATTTTGTATTGCTTTAATAAGTCTGCAAAATATTCCTTCTAAAATTGTGTTGTAAAACACTTATTACATGTATGTGTGTTACATTTTTTCATATCTTTGAGGTACATAATGTAGCTTTTTGTTTGGTTTGCCTTTGCAGTAACAATGAGAAAACCAATAACACAGGGGTTGATCAAGTTTGGTTTGGGATGCATCTAATTTTAGGCATTCTAGCACCTAAAATTTTGGTGTCTCAGCTCACGAGAGTTAAATAATCTTTGCAGCTTTAGTCCATAAAATATAGCCAAATGGGATAATGAAGTACCTCCAATTCGACTGATGTGCTGTATAGAGAGAATGGAGAGAGGTAAGCACCTCCAAAGGATGATCCAAAATATTTAGAAGTAGCCAATAGAAAATGCTAAACACAGAGGAATGTCTGAACTCTGATTCCTCTTAGAAGCTTATGTACCTAACTGAAGCTAGACTTTACTGTAATCCAGAATCCTTTCTTTTGCTTTTGAAGGTAGCACCGAACTGCCCGCCTTTTGTCCAATAGTCTGGTGCAGTGGTTCTTAGTTTTTTTTAGAATCAAGGCAACCCTTGTTAGAGCTGTGATGCCTTTTGGAAAGTGCCAGCTCTAAATTTTCATTTGTGTTCTTGGAACATGGAACTATAAAAGAGCAATTCTTCTGCTGCAAAGAACTCAGACCACAGCAGGTCAGAATTTTTTTTAACATTATGGATTCCTCTTATGATTCACAAGATAAATCCAGAGATTTATATTTGCACACCTAACAGTGCTAACCCTGCATGGCAACCTGCAGCACCCTTGAAAAGATATCAGTGTATCCTGCTTGAGGTTCACTTGTTAGTGGTTAGAGTACTAAGCCTGGAAATAAGAGAGCTGGGTTCTAGGCCTCTGTAGACAGTGATGATTCATACCCACATTTTCCATTTCTTAGAAGACTGCCATAACCATCAGGCTCTAGAATAGTATGGGGTTGTGGGAGGAGCAGCAGGAAGCATCCTCTTCTCCTCGTCTTAAAATGGGGCCATTGTGCAGCTAAAACTACACAATTCCTGGGACTGTAGACAAAGTAAGCAAAAGGGAGCCTGATCCTGAAACCTGGTAACACTTACCTCCAATCCCTGTTTTAAGGGTTGCTTGTGGTTTTTAGCTTGTGGCTGTCTAATACAAAAAGGGTTTGAGGATAGGGAACAGCACCTGGGCCTCCATGCTCTGAGGGGAGTGCCAGAACTACTTGTCTATGGAGGCATTTACCTTGCTTGCTTCCAGGATTCAATGCCCTTTGTATCAGGCAACCATTGGTTAAAAAAACAGAAAGGACTCTGGCAGCAGGGACTGGCATATTCCTGATATCCTCCCCAAGTTCTCTGATACTCAGGCTAGGCTATAATTGTTCTTTGTAGTAGCAATGAATACTAATTCTTTGTAAATACAGATTGTAGAGCAAACCAGCTTTTTGTGATGCCATTTAAGTGTTTGACTTTGTTTCTGTAGTGATCATATAGAAAGGCAATAACTTCACATCACTGCATGCACAGAAATCAATTTCCAATATTAATGTTCTCTCCACTTCAGCTTTCACCTGTTTGTCCATGTCATCTGAAATTAAAAGTTTGCTCATAATATGCATTAGCAATCCATTAGCCTCAAATCATTTGCTTCACCAAAATGGCTTTCCATTAGCACCCTTTGTAGAAACTAAAATGGAAAATGATTCGCTCATGACAGGGAGAGAAGCAGAAATTCAGGGAGATGAGTGCTTTCCTGATCTGTATATCTTTCTGATCAGTCAGCTGGAAAATAGTGCTAAAATAAGCATGGTCACTGAAAAAACAGGATGGCAAAATGACTTATGCCATAGGGCTATACATTTTTTTCCATTTAATTTCAAAATGAGTTCTCACCGAATCATAGAAATTAGAGAAAGGGAACAATGTTATTTGGTCACTAAGTCCATCTCTCTGATTGTAGGATTGATTGTACATTCACCTGCAGTTTAACAAGTGGCACATTTGTAAAGAAACAATCTTCAATCTTTTCCTTTTAGAATACAGATTCTCCAACATTTTCATTGGGGACATGATTTTTTTTTTTTTTTACCATATTCCTGTTTTAATGGGGTGGTCTCTCTTACATTTTATTTGTTTTCTTTCTCTCTCTCTCTTTCTCTTTCTTTCTCTCTCTCTTAAAAAACTGGTGATACTCCAGTAGAGTAACCTAAAGAGAGAGACAGAATGGGCTCTCAAGCTTATCATTTGTGATTGTGCACATGATTCACTTCCCATCCCATTCAACCCTTTGACAACTGGAACAACAACTTGCATGGAACAGTAATACCAGTCAAGTTGTGCAATGTTTGTTATCTTTGACTTGCTTTAGCAACTGAAAATAAAGAAACAAACCCAGCACCATTGACTTGCTGGCATGCTACAGACCACCATCAAATGGTCCACAAATAGAGAATTTTGCTTTAGGGTTTTTTTAATGAAGCTATACATTTCTAATATCTAACATATTCTTTTACTTTGCTAAGTATAATCAAGTTATTCCTAATTAAACATCCGTGGAGTACTGTACATACTATTTTCTCTCACAGGGAACAAATGTTGCCCTCAAACATGCTCACACTACTGAAGTGGTATAGAGAAGAATTTTTCTCTTTTAGGTTTCCATATTTCAGTTACTCATGTGTAGGTTTCACATTATTTGTAGTTGGTGTATATTCAGATTCTTCCAATTGTTCTTCCAGTTGTCATGCAGGCATTTTTTGATTCATTTCTTTTGTGCTCTCATTCATTTGTTGGTATTTTTGTGTGTATTCCAAATATATATTAGGACTGAACACAGTAGTCTGGATCAGTGGTTTTCAACCTGTGGTCCACAAACCCTTGGGGGTGCACAGACTATGTCTAACGGGGTTGTGAAAGATGACTACAATCAATCAAAAGTATGTGAATACCCACACTTACAATTCAAAGTGCACACCTCTATTCAAAATTTCCCAAGGGGTCTGCACTTCCATTCAAAATTTTTTAGAGTCTGAAAATGAAAAAAGGTTGAAAAACACTGGTTGAAAATCCCTAGAGAGAAACATCTCTGGAACACAAGGGATGAAGCCAGACAAGTGCACATGTGCGGTTTGCTGCACCTCAAACCTGTTTGTGGCACTGTAAGCCATTGTTGGCAAACATGCAACTGTGTGTCATACTGCAAATTTGCAGCATGGTGCCAAAATTTGATACAGGGATGTCCTGGTATCAAACAAACAAACAAACAAAAACAGCCACAAAAAGCTGTGCAGTGCACGCGGCAGCAGTGTGTGCTATCAGAAACAGAACTTGGTCATCCAGAGCCACGCTCTGGCTGTCCGTCAGGCTCTGTGTGGCTGGATCAGTGTCGCTTCTGTCCTGGGAGGCACCCAACATGTTCTTTTAAATTACGATTCCCCCTATTGGTTCCAACACTCTTCCATCCTTGTGTTAAGTCCAATCTAATTTGATTTTCACTATTAGATGCTTCACTTCTATATAGCATCTGGTGAATTAGGTTGTTGCCTACTTGCAGGATCATGCCTTTGAACCAGTTAGTCTCTGGGGAGCCACCCTGTCTTCTGCTAGCCTTCTGCCTGATTGATTATTGTCCCTATTTTCTCTCTCAGAGGCAGGGTAAACGTAACTAAGACTCAGGATATCTGAGTTGCATCAGTTCTGGCTGGTGGATGATCTTGGCTTGTCACTTTACCTATCTTTATCTCAGTTCCTCTATCTTTAATATGTGAATTATGATCATTTCCCTTATATGAAAAGTGCTTTCTGTTGATAAAAAATACATGTAGGAGTGTGATCTTACAAATATTACTAATTTCAAAATACCTTTCCGTGAAGATTCATCTTGTTGTTCTCCTGAAATTGAAAATAACATTTCTAATTCTGTGATTTTTACAAATGTTAAAAATAAACCAGAGGATCTAAGATACCTGCTATACAGTTTTGTCCCTCTATTGACTTGTAACTTGGTCATCTCTTGGCACTTGTCTTGGCAGTCCAGGTGCTACAGAGTAACTCAGGGTCCTGTGCCAAAAGAGGTGTTGTTTATCTTCCAATCTTAGCAGAAACCAGGCATGTTGTAGCTGATATTATTAATATTACAGAGTATATTTGACCTCTTTATCAAGTGGCATGTAACTGATAGTTTTCCTTAAAAAATGGAAGAAAAAACTCCCTTTAATTCTGGGGCATATGCTTGCATTTCTCTGTTAGCGCTTGCTGATAGAAGTGTGCGGATTCGCAACTGGTAAAGAGTTTTGGATTGCTGGCTATATGAAGTCTTTCTGGGTTTTAGAGAGGTTTTTTCTTTTTTTATTTACCTTAAATGGCCTTGCTTCAAGTAAATTCTTCTAGTCTTTTATCTTGCCTTTTTTCTTATGTGGCAAAGGAGGAATGGGGTAAGCATGTCATGTTATCCAGTCAATGTAAAATAGAAGAGCTTGCACTGCCAGAAACAAAGGCAGCTTTCTCTAGGAAAAATTACTGGAGCAATGAAACATGAAAGTGACACACAGTGGGAGATCATTAAAATATATCCCATTACTTCAGTAATATCATGTATTGTAATGCAGATTATATTGATTAGCTGCAAATTTCAGTGTGAAACTGCAGTTTCCTCCAAGCAAGAACAGGTACCAAATCTCTTTGAGCTACAATGTCAAGCAGCAGGGTAGTTGGTATGATATTTCTCTTACCAAAAAAACTCGAGATCAGAAGGTCATTAGCAGGAGGTTTCTAGGCTTTAAAACATTATTAAATAACTGTGTTCATACTATTTGTAGCACCTTCAGCAGACAGTTTTGAAAAAAAGGGGGGAAAAAAAAGCTTAAATTAGCATATCACCAAGGTTACTCTGGGAATGGACGGTCCTCTTGCTGCACCAGAATACTAGCAGTACAAAGCAAACGTGACTTACTGCAGTCCTGTAATGCACCTCTAATTACCAGACTAGTGGTAAAGGGTGAGTTCAAGTAGGCAAACTTCCTTTTGCAGCTTGACAAGAATTCCTACAGGAAGAAAATACTGAAAGGGGTAAAGAAGGAGCTGATATCTGTGTTTTCTCTTGGTCCAATACTAAACTTGGGAGAGTGGGCTGGGGCAGTCAGGAAAGTGAAGGTCAAAGGTCCATTGTACCAACCATTCAGCTAATTTGTTCAAGGCATGTGGTTTGCAATAATCAGTATCAAACAAAGGAGTTATATGTCTAGCATTATGGCCTGCTGCCTGTGGCTCCCCAACCCAAATGACTAAGTTCCCATTTACTGCTTGATTGACTGAGGATGGCTCTCAGTATAAATCTGGAGCAAGGCTCAAACTCCTGCTTGTAGATCTGTAGCAAGATATCTTGATCTCTCCACCGCTATGCCACTAACCATTTGGAAAACACTGCAATTAAAAAGAAAATGTAGTCAGAGTTTAGTTTATGTCAGTTCTTGATGCTGCTTATTTTGGTAGATAATTCTTTGCCTACAATTACATAAGAACATAAAAACATAAGAATTGCCATTTACTGAGTCAGACCATAGGTCCATCTTACTCAGTGTACTGTGTCACACTGTGGCAGAGATCAGATGTTGAAAGGGAGACTGAACTGAGTCGGACCAGGGTTTTTTCCCCCACTGTTCCTCCAACTTGCAGCCTCCAGCATTGAAGGTCCAGGAAGTTCTGATTAAGAGGCTGTATCCCTAACTTCCAGTAGGGAGTTAGCTCAATAGCTACTGCTGCACTTTTCTTTCAAGAATCTGTCTAATCCATTTTTGAGTCTGGTTAAACTGTCACTCAACATCTGGTGGCAATGACTTTCACATTTTAATTACATGCCATGTGAAAAAATAACTTCCTTTTGTTAGTTTTAAACTTACTACTACTAGCTTCATTTTGTGACCCCTAGTTCTTGTGTTGTGAGAGATATTAAATAATAAATCCCTATTTAGTTTCTCTTTGCCATTTAGTATTTTATAAATCCTTAACATGTCTCTCCACAAGTGTCTCCTTTTTTCTTAACAGCATAAGCCTAGCATTTTTAGTCTCTCCTCATATGGAAGCCCCTCCATACTAGTAATCATCTTTGTTACCCATCATTGCTCTTTTTCTTTAGAATGTTAAATAGAAAGCTGAGAGAGATGGGGAGGGACCTTTGCAAAATTGTTTTTCACTCAGAAGTTCCTCTAATGTGATGGTTTTAATTCTAAATAGGATGCAATTTATCAGACAATGCAACAGGTACTGATAATGCCTTATGAAGGGGAAGTCTATATTAAAGAACATGAACAGATCCAGTATTTTAAAAAGGGGAGTTTGGGAGCAGTGACTACCTCTGGAAGAGGGGGCTGTACTCCTTCCTCTGCTCCCAGCCTTTCCCCTCATCCCCCTCCTTTCTTGTCTGTGCCTCCTCTCTCATTCCCTTGGCCCCCTAACATTTCCTCTTACTCCTCTGGGCTCAGGAATGGGTCAGGGAGATCAGCCTGCTGCTGTTGGAATTACTGTCCCAGGCACTCCTGTTTTGCTCTAGCTGGGGCTCTAGGGAATGGTTACATAGAGGCACTCTTTTTGCCCTGCCCTTGGGCTGCCAGGTAGGCTTACCATACATCCAGGTTTTCACAGACATATCCTCTTTTTAGATCCTCCAATCTCGGTCTGGGCATTTTTTTTTATAAATATGATGAAATGTCTGGGTTTTTCTCTGCTCAGCTTCAGAATTTTTCCTGGCACTTCCCAGATTGCCCTAGCAAGGAGCTGCTTGGGGCTGGGGCTGGGGCTGGGGCAGAGCAACTGAAGGCAGGTACACACACATGTGGTCAGCATGTAGCTGGGCAGGGGAGTGGGAGCAGCCTGGCAGCTGGATACAGATAAGTCTATGGGGGTCAGGGGTGTGTGTGTGTGTGGTGGGGGAGGTATGGGGCTGGAGCAGGGTGGGGGAGTCACCTGCCCTTCCAGTGGGAGAAGGGGGTGGAGGAAGGGTGCAGGGAGGCCCTTCAGGGGCAGCAAGGAACTATGTGGCTGGCCCAGCGGCACTGGGGCCAGTTCCTGTGTTGGCAGGGGCAGGGTTGGGGGGAGCAGGGGGCTGCAGTTCAGGAGTGAAGGGCACTGGCAGGGCTAGGGGGCTGGAGCTTCAGAGTGAGGGGCACTGGGTGGGCAGGGAAGGGCTATGGCTTGGGAGTTTGGAGCACCAGGGGGGTAGGGGAATGTGGGTCGGGGTGTGGGGAGTTGCAGGTTGGGAGTGAGGGACACTGCCAGGGACAGGGTTGCTGCAGGTTGGGTGTGAGGGGCATCAGCATGGCCCATGGACTGTGCCTTGGGAATGAGGGGCATTGGCAGGGTCAGTGGTCTGTGGGTTGGGAGGAAGGAGGCAGCAGCAGGGCTAGTGTGGGCCAGAATGTGGCTTGGGAGCGAGGGGCAACAGAATGGGAAGGGGCAGGGCACTGCCATATCATTGCCTCCCTCTCCCCCCAGTCATATACCTGCTCTTCCCCCATCCAAGAGATGTCTTTTTTTTGGAACTGGAAATATGGTAACCCTACTGTCAGGGAACACAGGAATGGGGACCAGGCAGGGTGGAGAAACCCATCTGATGCTGCCCCCACTGTCCCAACTGAATCCAGCTCTGTTCAGACCAGCCAGAGTCCAACAAGAATGTTGCAGGGCAACACTGCAATACTGGGAAAGATATTACTCTATTCTCTATTGCTTGCTTTTCCCTGTTACAACCCTGACCCTTCTTGGCTTCAATGTGTGAGACTTCTTGCAGATGGGATGATTTTTTACTTTTGTTTACTTAGCATTGTATGTTACACTGTCACACTGCAACATGATCTGGTCCCAAAAGTCTGTTTCTGTTATGCCCTATTGAAGAAATTAATGATTGTACAGTTTTTGGAGATGCCTTCAGGCTTGGGAATAAGCAGAATTTTAGATGCCACTTTTGAGCAGCCTCATTTTTATGTAATACATCTGCAGTAAAAGTGTTAAAGAATATAACAATGGGTATATTCAGAAGGGATATATCTGGTTCATATGCACTCTTCTGTGGCATTCAGAAAACAGCTGTTAGACTAAATAAAAATGCATGATAAAACCAATTCGTCTTTTTAATTGATTTTAATCTAACTGCATCTGGCCATAAAAGACTCTCTAATGATGATATGGTGAACAGTGTGAATGCAATTAGTTAGCAATTCAGCATGCCTTACAGAAAATACTTCTTAGACCTCCTGCAAATAACTTTCTGGTATCTTAACCAGTAAGTTTGTTATGAAATGCATCACACCAACAGGTTAACAACTCTCTGTAGACCTGCATTTTGTGAACTTTCCATTTTTAAAATTAATATAAGAAACCCAGATGCCGAGATAAAGAAATGATACATTTCTTTATTTCAGCAGATGTACATAGATAAAAGTTTTTGATTAACATAAGGCCAATGTGGCTCATTATAGAAGCCTCTAAAAAAAAAAAGGGGTGTGTGTGTGTGTGGGGGAAAACGACCAGTGCTGTATTTATATTAGTTGAGTCTATTAAAAAACAATATAATGTGTTTTGAATACCTAGGAATATTGACCTCATAGCTTCCATTTATCCTAGCAAAAGTGCTTTATTTGAGAATGATAACACACAATGATGTCCTCACATCAGTGCTAAAAGGTGGCATGATTTAGTAATATATTTTCTGTTTATTTTTAAAATATATTGATTAAAAGCGAGGAAGCTCAAGGTGACACTCTACCTTAACATCTTAGTATTGCACCATACAGAAGCATAAACCTCCACGGTACTTAAGTGAAGCTGAACCAACTGTGGTAAGAGTTGAAGCTGTCACTGAATTTTCTTGCTTCTGATGCTGGGAGTAGGATCAAACTGATTCTTCATGGAATTCCTCTTTTAGTATTAGCTTTATCACTGACCTGCTTCTAAACTCTCCCCGTATTTGATTAGTTCCCCTCAATTTTTAAAAAATATTTTGCATTAAAATTAGCATTATCATTCCCTGCTTGTGCTAGCTAACAGTATGGTGACAAACAGTGGTGCTCAACCTAGCCATCCCCATGGAACAGATGAGTGGTGGGCTTGATCCATGGGTTGGATCCTATGTGTAGGATTACTCTGGCTAGGGACAGACATTATGCATAAAACAGTTTAAGTGATTTAAACCTGTAACAACATTCAGTGCACATAAACCAGTTTGAAAATGGCTGAACTGGTTTGAGATAAACCTGGTTGAATGTAGTATCAGACTTAACTGATTTGGCTCAGACATTGCATAGAATCATAGAAGTAGGGTCAGAAGGGACATTGTAGATCTTGGCAGTGGCTGGCAGGCATGCTCTAGTGCCCCCCAGCTTCTGGATTGAGCTACTGAAGGCATATGGATGCATTTCCTGATTTTTAACAGAGAATGTCTGCCCAGTTATTAATCAGTTTATGCTGTGCAGTTTAGACGAAACTGCAAAGAGTGAATCAATTAAGGATTGGACTTTTTGAGTGTCTGTCCTTAGCCTCTGAGGGTAGATCCTTAGAAGCTAGCCGGGGGAGGGGAGGAGTGGAGGGAGGGGAAAAGGACTTGGTATTGCAGGTCTGCTACAAACCTCCTAATCAGGATGATGAGCTAGGCTAGGTATTCTCCAGGAAGCTCTCGGAGATCATTAAGGCGAGGGAGGCGGTGGTCATGGGGGATCTAAATTACCCAGACATCTGGGTAATGGATATTCTTATACTGTGTGCAGGACCTCCACCTAACCCAGCTGGTGTCCAGTCCCACAGACCTGCCCTTAGCAACAGGGGATGATCTTGTGGGGAACCTGCGAGTATACAGTAACTTGGGAGATAGTGATCATCACTTGGTAGATTTCACCATCCAGTGAAGGTAGGAAAAATATCCAGTGAGGCTAAAGTGTTATACTTCAGAAGGGTCAACTTTAGTAAACGTAGAAGGCTAGTTAGTGAGGTGGCGGAACTCAAGAGCATCGTGTAAATGGCGGTCCAGGAGCGTTGGCAGTTTCTCAAGGGAGTGATCCTTGGGACACAAAAGGAGTCTATCCCCTTATACAGGAAAGGGTGTAAGGGGACAAAAAAAGCCCCCTTGGCTGAACAGGGAACTCAAGGAAAGACTAGGGGCAAAGAAAGAGATTTCTAGGTAGTGGAAGTGGGGGGCAGCCACCAAGGAGGAATACACCTCCCTGGGATGCTATTGCAGGGAATCAGGCAGGCCAAGTCAGGACTGGAGCTTAGGTTGGCTACAACAATCAAGGACAATAAAAAGTCCTTCTATAGATGCATAGCGAGCAAAAAAAAGGCACAGAGTAACATAGGGCCCCTGCAGGACAAATCAGGACAGTTGGTGGCTGACACAAGGAAAAAGGCGGAGCTCTTCAATGAGTTCTTTGCTTCAGTATTCCTAAGTACTGACCAACACAATTCCCCCATCTTGAACACAGATAGATTGAGCACTCATGGTGCTTTAGCCAGGTCCCTGAGGATTGGAAAAGGGCCAATGTGGTGCCCATTTTTTTAGAGGGGGAGAAGGGATGAGCTGGGTAACTTTAGGTTACCCCCCGACACCTCCATTTCCATTTTCATGGACTGGCTTTCTTACCTGCATTGCATGCCAGACCAGTCTCTGGCTTCTTTACTATTCCTTCCATCCAGGACCAATTGCAGGTACTTCCTCAGCCTGACAAAGGGTTTTTCAACCCTAAAGCTTCCTAAGATGTATTTTAAGTACTCCTTTTTTTCATAATAAACATATAGACATAAAAACACCAGAGAAGCCATCACACACCATGAGTAACATCATATGTCCAACGCAACGCAACATCTTTACTTTTTGCTGTCAATTCCTTTATAAAAAGAAAGCCTCTGTGACAGTTCTGTTCAGGTACCTTTGCTGCTGCTGCTGCTGCTACTGGTGTTGATCCAGCTAAGTTATTTTACCTGTTGTCATGTAAAGTGGTGGACTGGCCCTGAGGCTGTAGGGGAGGAGGAGGTCTCACTGGGGCACACTGCCATGTTGTGCAGAGGCATCAGTGTCAGGAAGGGCGCACCTTAACACACACAGTGTCACTCACCCACGTGATGAGTTTTACTTGTTAGCAGCCAGAGGTGCAGGGCCCCAGAAGCAAGGCAGCTCCTGCACCTATCTCCTTGACAGGTGGCAGGCTTTGTGGCCTCACCAGGGGCGACCACCCCTGCAGTTTTTAGCCCACTGTGCCTTAACACATACAGGGTCATCTATTTCATGAGTTTTGCCTGTCAGCAGCTTGAGGTGCAGTTCTCCCCAACCCCCTGCACCTATCTTCTTGAAACTTGGCAGGCTTCGTGGCCTCAGGAGGGGCCACCACTCCTGCAGTTTTCACCCCTCTGTGGTGTAACATACATGTGACATGAGTTTGGGTTTTAAGAATTTGGGGTGCAGTTCCCCCCGAGCCTCTCAACCTATCTTCTTGAAAACTGGCAGGCTTCATGCTCTCAGCAGAAGATACGATCCCGGCAAGTTTCACCGCAATCAGATAAAAAACAATGAAGTTATAGATATTTCATTGATCCCCCATTATACTCTATGGCCGGATCGCTGAGGCGGCTCTGAAGCTTCGGAGCTGCTTTGGCCAGATCAAAGTGGAAAACCGAACCGGAGCTCCGAGTCAGATTGCTGACGTCCAAAGCGGCCGGATCCAAATCTGGATTGAATACCTGCCTACTCACACAGGCCTACTAATTAGACTCTGGTCCATTTTCCAGCTACTACTCAAAACAGAAAAGAGTTCCTGTCAAAATAGTGTCAGGTTCAGTCCACTGCTGCTATTGAGGAAATGCATGAGCAACAGGAGCAGGGGTCAGGGAGGAAGGAGGCACAGAAAGCTTAAACAGCTCAGGTCTTGTGCTTTAAGAAGCAGCCAAGAGAAGCTGGGTGAAAGTTGTTCAGCTGGAAAGCTTCTTTTTCAGAGCACCCAGGAGGCTATTGGAAGAGGCATCAAGGAGCTGACATCTTCAAGCCTCTACTACCACTTGAAGGCAGGTGAAAATGGATACCTGTTGGCTATTCTCCCTTGTAGCAGTCAGTATTATCAACAGGGATTTGGGTTTTCCCATTTAAAAGGAGAAAAATGTGGATTTTCTCCTTTAAAGCAGGAAACTGCAGGTTTCCTCTTGCAGGCTGGCAGAGTTCCAGCCTTGGATTTTTTTAGCAGAGAAAACCAGGAACCCTTATTATTAAACACTTACTAGGCAGAAGCAGCTAAATGAAAAAGGAAAAGACTCCTGCATTGCAGGGGGAGAATTCTGTCCCTGAGGGAAAGTTACATTGAGGAGTTAAACTGGTCCTCTCACTTCATCATTTTCCCTGGTCACTACTGATGCACCCACCCTCACACTACTTTTGTTTCAACTTCTCATTCGGTAGTATCTATGAAGTATTCCAAAGCCTCATTGTGAGAACTTTCTTCAGTATCATCCAGAAGACTGTAGACCAGCAAGTCCTCAAACAAAGCATAATTTATCTGCATTTTCAGTCTTTATAACCAGGAAAGACTTCTCAGATGCTAATACTGACTGGCTGAGGGAGGCAGGCCTTTTCCTCCCACTGAAGAAAAAGGGGAGGAAAAATTATTGTCAGTATACCATTATGTATACACTGTAAATCAAAATAAAAATTGCTAACAACCTGTGGCAATGAGCACCATAAATATATCTATGAATCAAGCTACAGAAGAAAAGAAGGATGACTAGAACTTTTTCCTAGTATCGTTTTTTTTTTCTATGAACTGATTACAATCTAACTAGCAGAGTAACTACAAACAGGATGTGCTCTTTGCTAGAGGTTAAAAACCCCTTGTTAATTTTATATTAAGGTATTAAGCTATTTTTGCTTTCTGTAACCTAAATACTAGTCTGCAAAAGCTTGGATACTGGGCTTAGGGATCAGATCCTAATGGCACCATTACTACTTGCCAGTGCAGGGGGAGCTTCAGATCCTACACTCCCCTTCCCCAGAACTGGCAAGTTGAAAGCTGGGTGCCAGGACTCTGGAATCAGCTGGTTGTTGGTCCCAGTTCCAGCACCAAATCAGAGTCTTGAACCAGCTCTGCTGCCAGCCCAGGCCCTGGACCACACAGGAGCCTGGAACCAGCTTCAGTTCGTCGTTACCCTGCCACATGGTCAATTTAAAGTATGGTGGAAATCGGCCACAAAGGTATTACACAACTTGTGGAATATTTTTGTGGTTGATTTCCCTTTCTGTCACACCATTATTTGTCCGAATGCGTGTTAGGGTTACTATTTACAGTGTGATTAACAGGTTAATAATGCCATAAGCATAATGCCTGCCAGGGTCCAAAATATCTGTTCTTTTTTTTGGTTGCAATTCCCCAAAAATTCAGGAAGTTAAGTGGGGATGAAAGAAATGTTATCTATACACAAAGTAGCTCAGTTAATAATATGAAGCCACAAAAGATTTGTGTTGTCTTGGTTTTTTTTTAACATTGCATTAGCACTGCTTGTATCTAGATTAGCCAGTAAGGACAATAAGGACATTTAGGGATGATTGAGAAGTTGTAAATTAAAAATCCATTGCAGGACTATATATAGCTTGCCTATAGACCCTAACATTCTCAGTTGGATTGTAAAACTATGTTTGGAGAAAGAGCTTTCTCAAAAAAGAGTTAAGTTTTAATATTACCTGTGCATGTGGTTCATTGGTGGTGGCTTGCAAAAAAGCCAGGCTGCTGGGGGGTGACAGAGGATGCAGCCTTTGTGTGTGCAGGCCAGGCAGCCCCTCTCATCTACCTTTGGAGACCCAAACCCCACAGTGTCCCTGTGCATATGGCTGGTTGGTGGTGGCTTGCACAAAAGCAAGCCAGGCTTGTGGGGAGGGACAGAAGAGACATCCTTTGTACGTGTAACAGGGACTCAGGCAGGAGTCCTGTTACTGAGGCTAACTCTGGGAGGAGTGACCTCTGAATGCCCATCAAGTGGGAAGGTTTTCACACCTGGGGGAAGATTGGAGAATTAGCCCATGAAAACCAGAGATAAAACCAGCAGCGGGACATTTATGATCTCCTTTGGGCACAAGAGGATGAACATGGGGGTAATTGAGACCCCAGGAAGAAATAGAGTGATAAGGATTCTTAACTGTGATCCTGGGAGAAAGCTGTAAGCTCAGGACTCCAGAGAACAGGTCAGATGCCAGGTAACAAAGAGCTTAGATGTGAAGGAGGAAGTCGATGTCATCTTCTTGGACTTCCAGAAGGCCTTCAACACAGTGTCCCACCCAATTCTGGTGGGCAAGCTGAGGGACTGCTGCATTGATGAATGCACGGTCACATGGGTGGCAAACTGGCTCCAGGGGCAAACCCAGGGGGTGGTGGTGGACGGGTCAATGTCGACCTGGGAGGATGTGGGCAGCGGAGTCCCCTAGGGCTCAGTCCTGGGGCCAGTGCTGTTCAACATCTTCCTTAGCAACCTGGACGAGGGTGTGGAGAGCACCCTGTTCAAGTTCACTGATGACACCAAGCTGTGGGGTAAAGTGAATACACCGGCAGACAGGGACCGCATCCAGGCAGACCTGGATAGGTTAGAGAAATGGGCGGATCTGAACAGGATGCGGTTCAACAAGGACAAGTGCAGGGTGTAGCACTTGGGGAGAGGGAACCAGCATTATGGTTATAGGTTAGAGGCTGCCCCTCTTGGCAGCACAGAGGCAGAGAGGGATCTTGGAGTCAGGATTGACTCCAGGATGAATATGAGTCACCAATGCGATGAAGCAATAGGCAAAGCCAACCGCAGCCTGTCATGCATCAACAGGGGCATCACTACCAGGTCCAGACAGTTCTTGCTCCCCCTCTATGCGGCGCTGGTCAGGCCGCAGCTTGAGTACTGTGTCCAGTTCTGGGCACTGCACTTCAAGAAGGACGTGGAGAACCTGGAGAGAGTCCAGAGGAGGCCATTCGTATGGTTGGGGGCCTCTGTGGCCAGCCCTATGAGGAGAGGCTGAGGGACCTGAATCTCTTCAGTCTCTGCAAGAGGAGACTGAGGGGGGATCTTGTGGCTGCCTACAACTTTATCAGGGGCCACCAGCAGGGACTCGGGGGAAGTCTGTTCACCAGGGCCCCCCTTGGAGTCACCAGGAACAATGGCCACAAGCTGAGGGAGGATAGGTTTAGGTTAGATATTAGAAAGAGCTACTTCACGGTAAGGGTGGCCAGAGCCTGGAATAGGCTTCCCAGAGAGGTGGTGCTCTCACCTTCCCTGGAAATCTTCAAGAGGAGACTGGATAGGCACCTGGTTGGGGTCTTATGACCCCAGTGCTCCTTCCTGCCTATGGCAGGGGGTTGGACTAGATGATCTATCTAGGTCCCTTCTGACTCATTGATTCTATGAAAAAACTTTCCAAAAACATTTATAAAACAATCCATAACAATTCACAATGCACCTCCAAAAGCCAGATGTGGCCCTACACACACAGTACTTGTGCAGAGAATGGGAGGGTTCCAATGGGAAATTGGTTTTGGGGAGTGGGGCATTATGTACCATCACCCACACCTGAATCACCCCCACCCCATTCTACCTCTTGGTGGGCTAGGTGGGGGGCAGGGGGGAAGCAAGCCAACAGCAACCCACATTTTGAAAAAATCATTCCAAAAACATTTATAAAACAATTCACAACACACCTCCAAAAGCCGTATGTGGCATTATACAAACAGATTGATGGTGCACCTGACCAGGGAACTGGAGGCTTTCCCATTGGAAACTTTAAGATCAATGAGCTTGGGAATGCTGGGAAATGTAGTTCAAAAAAACAAAAAAAAGGAAGACAGAAGACCACCCACCTATAGGCAGAAGACCACCAACATATATATAGGAAGGAATCACCTATCAACTGGGTGGCAGCAAACACCCACCCACCTATCCAATACTCTTATGATATAGGTAGTTTCATTATATTAATGAAAAATACCATGGTGGAATGGAAAGGGAAAGGAACAAACGGGAGGGAAGGATTCAACTATGTGACTTGTCTTTTGGGCCTGGGATGGGGTCCTTGTGATTGTGTACTGATGGAGAGAGACCAGACCAAATGAGCATAGGCAGGTGTGAGTGACAAGGATGACTACGATCATACCAGAGAGAGAGAGAGTTAGGACTGCCCAGTGAGAGTCCGGGGACTGGGGAGCTTGGATGGTTCACATGCACCACCTGCTGTAATACATTAGGAAAGACATTTTAGGAGGTAAATTGCTATTTGACTCCCTTTACTTTCATTTGTGGGGAATAACATGCAGGGGCGTAACTCGCTCAAAAGCACCACTCATGCAAACATGAATGCCATGTCGTGCAAACAAAAATGCATCGCACCAAAAAAAAAGCCACATTAAAATTAATAGGTGATCTACCATTAACTCCTGTGTTGTATGCATACACCTAACGTCTTTATTAACGATTTGGATGTGGGAATGAAGAGCTCACTGGCAAAGTTTGTGGATGACACCAAGTTATGGGGAAAGTGTGGTCATGCTTGATGATAAGACTACAGATACAGGAAGACCTAGACAGGTTAGCAAGTTGGGTGGATCAGAATCTGATGAAGTTCAAGGTACAGAAACATAAAGAGCTCCACTTCAGGATGAGCAACCCCCGACATGCCTACAGGCTTGGCAGCACCAAACTGATTAGTACCACAAATGAAAGGGATCTGGGGGTAATAATATATCACAGTAGGAATATGAGCTGGCAGTGTGATGCTGTAGCCAGTAGAGCAAATAATACTCTGGCATGCATTAACTGATGCATCTCCAGCAAAACCAAGGAGGTGATTCTTCCACTCTACTCAGCACTGGTGAGACTACAGTTGGAGTACTATGTCCAGTTCTGGGCACCACACTTTAACAAGGACATGGACAAGCTTGAGAGAGTCCAAAGAAGAGCCACCTGTATGATCAGAGGCAAGCCACGCAAGCCATACAAGGAAAGGGTGTGGGATCTGGGACTCTTCAGCCTGAGGAAAAGAAGGCTGAGAGGGGACGTGGTAGCAGCTTACCACTACATTAGGGGAGTACATCAAGGGCTTGGTGAGCATCTGTTTATCAGGGCAACCAAGGGAAGGATCAGGAGTAATGACCACAAACTCCTGGCTCAACATTAAGAAAAACTCCTTCACAGTCAGGGTGTCCAGACTGTGGAATAAGCTCCCTCCAGAGGTGGTGCAATCACCAACCCTGGAAATCTTCAAGAGGAGACTAGACAGTTACCTCGCTGGGGTCACCTGATCCCCAGTTATCTTTCCTGCTTGGTGCAGGGGGCTGAACCCCATGATCTTCCAAGGTCCCTTCCAGCCTTAAAATGTATGAATCTATGTTTCTAAGAGTTAAGACAAGAATCTGATGTCTTACCATTACTGCCAGCAGCCACTGATGACAGAAAAAGTGTTGATCCCATGTGAAGGTGCTTGATGAAAGCCAGTTTCAGCTACTTTGACAGTTTTAGCTGATTAAAATCAGTTTTGACCAAAATCCTGGACAAAACTAAAAGTGGGTTTTTTCCAGTCCTGCTTGTAAGTAACATTTTCTTGAACACTGTTAAATAACACAGTCTTCAAGAAATAGGAAAACTTGGTGATAATCGTGCTGAATTGATGAAACACTTGTCTGGGTGATTCATTTTTTACACGAGGAGCGGAGTAGACACTGGCAGGGCCCCATTGAAATGGTCCAGCTCTTGTCATGTGATCTCCAGGTAGCCAAAGCCACCCTGATTGCCTTTTTTTAAGTGCTTCAGTTTCATAAGTTTACAAAGAATTGTCAGCATGCAGCATGTTGTCACTGAGTGCTACTGAACTAATGCAAAGATGACACTCATGCATAATCCGACATGACTATGTCACTTTAGCCAGTTACCTCACACCTAAAATAAAAAACTAGCAACCAGGACTTGGCACAGTGATATGTTTTATGGGAAATGAAGAAGGCAGATGAGTGTTGCTAGTTGCAATAGGCTGAGCTAGGAGTCTGTGGCCTATAGCCCATGAGAGCCATTGGATCTAGCCCAGAGACAAAGGCTTCAGTGACGGGAGGGGGTGCTTTGCCTGCATTGCAGCTGGGTAGCCAGTCTGTGGGAAGAACCCTATGCTATGCTACAGCTGGGCAGCAGGGGTGGTGGCTGCATCCTAACACTGACTGCAGATCTGAGCTGGGTCATTCCAGCCCACAGCCAGAAAAAACACTGCAGACTGCTGGTCTAAGTTATAAAAATGTCTTGACTGTTGGTCCTTATTTTGTTTATAATTTCTGTATGTACTAACCACCAAAATTACATTTTATAATAGTGCAGATGTAGCTTCTTTGTTCAAAAGTTTCTGTTATGTTTCTTCTCCATGCATACACACTTATCTGTGCTAAACTATTACTTTTTTAGAAGTCTGAATCAGTAATGTGTAGTTAGAAATGTGGGTAGTTTCCTATAAATATTTTATTAAGACAACATACCACAACTCATGTAATTTTTTTTCCAACAGGCTTTATTTAGAATTCTGATATGAAAATATATATGTCATATCTACAGATGAAATCTGTCAGACTGTTAACTTTTAGGATTCAATTGGTAGAAACTGTATTAATTCAATTTTGTACAGATGACTACCTCATCTGTATATTAGTTTAACAGTCTACTTAACATCACGTTTGGATCTGAGACACTGCAGTCCTAAGCCTGGATAGTCATGTACAATAAAGTGACTTTAAATTTTCCCTAAAATAGCTCAAGTGAAACTTGTTTTTGTGTGACCTATATAGAAAAACATGTGGTATACATATGGGACCTGACAGGTGTCTGGTCATGATCACCTGGTTTTGGATAGTGGAGTATGGTTGTGGATACTGAATGTGGGCAAAAAATAAGGAAAAGGCGCAGAAGTAAAGGATTGACAGCTATTTGTGAGTCTCCTGCCAAAAAGCAATCTTACAAGGGATAGGAAACAATGGTCTTCATTGTACTGAGTATACTAGTACCATTTTTCACATTGAGCCACTCATTGAATTGTCATTGATGCTTTTGGTATTTTTATTTATTTATTTATTTATTTATTTATTTTTAGGGGAGGGAAGGAGTAAATCCCAGAATACAATTCCAGTATCTCTTTATTTCCCTCATTATATTCCTCCCTGGTGCATTGTATTATCTTTAGTACTCCAGAATAAATAATAGAAACCTCATGTGTTGTACATGCGAGTCTCATTGCTACAGTAGAACAATGGTGTCTGCTGCAATTGAAACCTGCTAAAGGAAAAGACCTGTTAATAATATCCTATTTACTCATATACCACATGCAGCTTTCCCTACATATCAGCCTTCCAAAATTTCTATGCATGTGGAAGGAAACTGATTTCTGTGCAAGAATTGAAGAAGTAGAATACTTTAATAGGACTGACAAGGGCTGTGCTTCTCTCCTAGGCCAGGAGGGAAGGTCAGAGTATGTCTTTCATGGTGACAGTTTTAACCATGTCATAACTGATGCTGAATTGACAGTAGCTTTGGGTAAACAGCCAAACTCTGCTAATTTGGAAGCAGCTCTAACAGGGTTAAAACTATAGTTCTGAAGTTTCAGGTAGAGAGATGCTGACAAGCTGACTTTGCCTTTCTTGCATGGTCAGCAGTATTCAGCTATGTTGAGCCCATGCTGTGGTACTTCAGATTCTGGAAAAATCGTGTTTTCATTCTGCTTTCCCAAAACAAGGGATGGGTCTTATTTGGGGGCAGATGACATGTAAGAACATTTAGTAATCTGTTGGGAAACTTTCAATGAGCTTGGTTGTATGCCAAACTTCATCTCTGGAGGCCAACACCCTATAATCCAGTGGAATCAGTAAAGCATGGCCAGAAGCAAATGCCATCTTTCTCTTGGGTACCCTGTCAGTGTATTCAAGAGTGATTGTTTTTATAGATCTGCAGGTTGTTCATTCTTCATGGTATTATGTTTTGGCAGTTTGAGGCAATTCTGTATTATTCAATAGGATTTACCTTAGTTCAAACTTCTTGGGGAACAGGGATAAATTTAAGGCTCCAGAACTAATGTTGCGGCCTTGTCACACATCCATGTGCGATAGCTGCAAATCATTGGAATACTGTAATGTATTAAAGTTAATATGTGTCAAGGTGATGGCACATGTTCAGTTGCAACCAGTGCAAATCATTGGGATGTAGTGACCTAGTAAACTTAAGAGCTGTAAAAGAGAATTATTTCCCTGAAAGGAAACAAATTTGCAATACCAAGATGGTGCTTAACATCTGCTAAATTGTTTGAACACAGTGGCTGCTTGAGTTTTGACTGTACTTAATGTTATATGGAATGTGTGACACAACCCTTAAGTCCCTAAACATTGGTAATATGATTTAGTTGATCTGGGAAAATTCCAGGATGGTGTCCTAACGCTGAAAGGCTCCATGTTATATTGTGAAACAGGTATCAATAACTCCAAGAGTTCAAAAATTACGAGCCAGAACTCCAAAAATCTTTAATATATTCTAAATATTATTAGAATAATAAAAATGAGTCAATGGTGTGTCAGTATGCTGTCAGATTTCTGAACCTCACCTGCACAACTTCAGTGCATGTGCAACACTCACATGCTAAAGAGCCAACTTCAAATACATACAAGAACATTCAAATTAATGTACAGGTGCAATTCCTGCTGCACAAACACTCTCCAACTCTTTTCTTCCAACCTCTTTTTATCAACTAGACCTTCTCTGCTTCCCATAGTCTGTTCTGTGCCTCTCCTGTTCAGCTCAAGCATACTCCACTGCTCCCCAGCTTCCAAAGTCATTTCCAGTAGCCAGCCCCTGCACCCAGCTCCAGGGAAAGGGGTTTTGTTTGAAGACTTACAGCAGGTGTCTTCCTTTCTGAATAGCATGACAAACTGCTGCTGCTGCCAAAAAAAGAGAAGAATAGCTGCTCTGAGGCTCTGTCTAGTGCTCTCATTATTTAGGCTACTTGCATCACAGCAGCTGACAGAGAAACTGCATATGTCAATCATACCATGAGACAATAATACATGGCGTGTTAGCCACTAACTTGTCCTAACGCTCACTCTGAGGCAATGTCAGAAGGAGTATCATTAAGACCACGGCCATTTTTTCTAAGAGGGTGTGATTCCTTTTTTGACAACAGCACTTCCATTTGCCTCTGCACTTCAGACACCTATACATGAGCAGTGAGACTGCTCTGACGTACTGTCATTTCAATGCATCAGAGCATAATCAACTCAATCAAGTTTGCTGGAGTGTGGCAATTAACACGCTTCAGCAGACTTGAGCGTCACATGTATTGGTGTCCCTGTACTGAAAAATAGCAGCAGGGGCACATTAAAGCTCAATGAATGATCTTCAGCTAAAGTGCCCCACCCTGCCATTTTTCAGTATGGGGACACTGATACATGTGACACTCCCAGTGCTTTAATTAGAGCAGCTCCTGGAGCTCCTGGAGCTGCTCTAATTAAAGCATCCCCAACCCACTCTCAGAGCATGTGTATAAATGCCCTTAGTTACTATTCTAAATATGCACAAATCCCCTATGGGTCAGAAAATAGGGATTTTTCAAGCTTTAGCCACTAGATGTCAGCACTATGGCAAAAAACACTTGAATATTTTTCTGATACCTGAGAGGCTGTTCTCATCTACCTTGACACACTCCTGAAGTTTTTATTTCTCTTAAGTTACCCTTCAAGGGGTCTTGTGTATTAACCAAAAAAGCATTTTAAAATAGTTGTATAAAACTTTGGATTTTGCAATTACTCTTCAGGTCTGGCTGCCAGCAGTAGTTACTTCGTACTAAGTTTTGTATACCTCAGGCCCTTCCTGCTCTAGTGCCTTGTTTTCTTTCCTTGAGGCCTTCTTCTCCTTGTCCAGTGCCAACTGGAGTGCTGTACAACCAGAAGACATTCAACACACACTAGCAGACCAGAATATCTGAGGTAAATACAGTGAGCCTGTTACGTGGCTAATGAGAAGGAAATCTGAAAACAACAGTTTGACTTTTTTCTACCATAGAATGACTTATGGGCAGTGGAAATGGTAATGCCACTAGGGCTACTAGTGGCAACTGATCCCTGCCTTTGTCATTGTAGTACCACAGATGCACTACAAATGAGGCTTATGCAGGCAAAATGTCACAATGTTGAAATAAAGTTAATGGACTTCTTGTTTTACTTACTTGCTGAAGCCTAGCTATTATAGGTGTGAATGCTCATAAAACACATCAACTCTATCCTCCGTAGATAATCTCGACATCATTTTGGAATAAAAAAATTAAATTATTTTACTACAATTACTGTTTTATAGGGCTGTGCAAAATTTCGACTGCCATTTTGTTTTGGCGGTGTTGTGAGCATTTGACGCTTGCAACTCTGAATCCAAAACAAAACAGGAGACATGTCAAAATGTTCAAAATGAAATGAAACAAGTTGAAACATTTGAAGTTGTTTTAGTGTTTTGAAGGTGTTTGAAGCTGGGCTTGCAGGGAAAGGAAAGTAAAGAGAGGGAGGAGGAAGAGGGGGGGAACAGACTGTTATCTGTAGCTGGCCAGTGTCTGCCAACTGTCTCTGAGGTCCTTTCCAATCCCAGTACTCTAACAAGTTTTAAAACAGCATATAAGCCTGTGAGTGCCTTAGCTGTCAGCCTGTTGCTCAACCAGAGAGCACCATTTGAAAGGCACTGACTCTGGCTACTTCCTAGCTGCTACTGTCTAGCTAAGGAGTGTGTCTTCTACTTGCAAAGGATTGAATAGAATACAGCTTACACAGACAGCTTAGCTATACTAGCCTAACTTCAATACCAGTACTGTTATCCCTATATCATTTCTTTTTTTCCTGTATCCATTCCTTTGAAATTATCCTTTTTTTTTTAAACCTGAAGAAAAAGAAATATATGTTTTGCCTGACAGTGTGATTGCTAGGGACTGTTCAAGATTGCACAGCATAGTTTAGATAGATTACACGTACAGACACCTACATATAGATACACTATACACAGTCAGACACCTTTTCCAGCACAGGAAAACATGAAGTGTGCTGGAAAGGCTGGTGCTGCCAAGTCTGGGAGGGGAGTGAGAAGGGGCAGAGGGAGAGGTGTCAGTTCCCTGCTACCCAAGCTGAGACACAGCCTCTTTTCAACCAGCCATGAGGTTTCTGCTGGTACTGGGAGCAAGGAAGTCACAGCAGTGCCTGCAGCTGCACCCCCCCTGACACCAACTGTGATAATAAACCACAGGACCAGCAGCATGACAATAAGCAGCACTGTCTCCATCACCCCAATTGCAGAAGCCTCCCACTCCAAGTCTTAGAGGAGCTCAATCTTAAAGTAGGGGACCTCAGCTTGATAGCACAAGAAATTCCAGGGCAGGAGGGGGAAGCAGAGTTTGTACTCCACACCCCTCAAAGTTCCCCTAGAGCCAGGCGTCCTTCCTCGGAAGGCACTGCGGAGGAGACTGTTAGGGCGGCTAGCTCAGCTCCTCCTGCTGTTGTGTCTCTGCTGAAGAGGGGGATAAAGCAGGAGACCCACACGCACCCCAGAAATGAGGGGGTAATGTGGTCTGGGAACATTTTGAGATGGTCTCACATATGCTACCTACTTGCAATGCTGAGCCAAAACCAGCTGAGGTAAGGGGAGAGGGGGAAAAGCATGAGGACCACAGGGAGGCTGATGCATCTCTGCAGGCACCACCCCCTTGCGCTTGCTCCCTCTGAGCCCAGCACCAGTGGAAGCATGTCCCAAAAGAAGTCCCCCTCTTGCTTGAAAGCCCCCATCTCCAGGCCACCCTGGAACAGTGGGGGAAAGGTAGACACACAGGGGGTCATGCTACTCAAGGCAAATGAGGTCACCCACAGCATTGGAGAGATGCTTTCTGTGGATGGCCAGCCCTTCTCCTTGTTGAGCAGCCGGGGTTCAGGTGGCTCATGGTGCGGCCCCATCATACAAAGTGTCCACATGCACCAATTTCAGCAGAACAGTGCTGCCCTCCCTGTATGAGGCATGCAGGGAGTACTTGAGAGAGGAGATGTGCAAGGCAGGTCTACAAGTGGCCTTACACTTCACCTCAGACATCTGGAGCAGCCTGCATGGAGATCACACCTACCTCTCCCTCACAGAGCACTGGTGCAACCAGTCAGGCCATCAGCGGGCTCTCTTTCAGGATGAGGTGAACAATGAGTCCTACATGGCACTGAGATTATGGGGACCATGGGGTGCAGGGGTGGCTCATTGGGCAGGGCAAGCTCTCCCACAAGTTCATTGTAACTGACATTGGGACCAATATAGTCAAGGTGGTCCATGATGCCAGTGTGGCATATAAGTTCCATCTTTTTGTCAGGGATGCCTTGGAGGAGGACAAAGCTGCTGGTGATGGTGCCAGCTCCACCAACAAGCTCATTTCCAAATGCAGGAAGGTGGCAGGCTACTTCTACCAGAGCATCAAGGGGGCAAGATGTTGCAGGATAACAGACAGAGCTGAATGTCCCACAGCACAAAATCATGCAGGATGTGGAGACTTGGTGGAACTCCACATACCTGATGCTCAAAAGGCTGGTGGAGCAACAGAAGGCCATCCATGAGATCACCTTGCTCAGAGAGATTGGAGTTAGCGGCCCCCTTAACAGAGCTGAGTGTAATACTGTCTCCCAGATCTTGCTGGTCCTCAACCCCTTCCTTAAGGCCACCGAGATCCTCAGCACTGCTGATGCCTTTCTTACCCAGCTGATCCCTGTAGCGAGGGAACTTCAGAATGAAATGGAGAAGTTCCAGGAGATAAATGTTCCTGGCTGAAGAAAGCCACTGCCACCAGACATGCAGGCACTGGTGAGGTGGCTGAAGGAGGGCATCAGGAAATGATTTGATCCCTTGTGGTCCAGTATGGTCCATCTGCTGGCCCCCATGTGTGACCCAAGGGTGAAGAGGAGCGTAGGCGGCAGCAAAACCCTGGATAATTGGATGGAGATGCTGGTGAACAGAGTCAGGGAGGCAGAAAGGTGTAGGAGGATGATGCAGAACAGGGGGACCCCCTGTCCCATGCCAGCACGTTATCCAGCAGCCAGTCTCCTTCTCTACGACAGCCACTGCCAACGTGGGCCAAAGGCATGACTTCCTTGGTGGGGTCTGGAGGCACCAGACCCCACCATCAGGCAGGTAGCACTCAGGCCTTGGTGGCTGCCTATCTCACCGAGGATGTGGAGCTGCTGCATTGTGACCCTTTGGCCTACTGGGCAAACCACAGCCAGGTGTGGCAGGATCTGGCCAGTTGCCCAGGAACACCTGTCCTGTCCACCGACCAATGTTCCAAGTGAGAGGGTGTTCAGCATTACTGGAGATTCTGTGACACCTCACCACACCTCTTTGGATCCTGGTTTGGTGGAGCAGCTGGTGTTCCTCAAGGTAAGCCTGCTGCTGCTAGGGTTCCCCAAGCTCCAGGTGCAGATGGAGTGTCGCCCTCCTCACTCCATCTGCACCTATTTCCTTTTGGTTTCTGATTTATGAGCCATTTAATACACCACTCTCAGAGCTGGAGGCAGCTCTCACTGCATCACCAGCCAGGAAGGGAAGAACATGTCCCTTCTAAGTTCCTGTGCCAGGGCAAGCTTGGAGGTATGGGATGGGACTGTGGGGAAGGAGGAGATCCAAGGTCATAGGCATGATTTAAAATTTCACCCTGCCATGGTTGGGAGGCCTGGTGGGACTGCCGGTGGCACACCAGCCCCCAGGACATGCCAGGACCAATAACTGGTGAAAGGTGGGTAGAAAGCACCTTATAACCTCCAGCCACCACACATACTCACAGTCTTGGCTGGGGAAAGCCCAGACCCCTAAAATATTTTAGATGCCTGAGGCTGGCTGATTGCAGTGGAGTTATGAGGCTCCATGTGTGTTCACCTTAGCTGCCTGGGATGCCATCTATGAGGCATGGGCCACAGTGTAGGGGAGGTACAGAGCTGCAGAATCACATACCAGGCAGGCAAGTTTCTCTGGGTCAGTCCAGTCTGCTTTTGAAACTAGTGTCCAGATCTTTTATGAAGACATTAAAGAGTACAGGTCTGAGAATGGAGCCCTGGTGGATGCCACTACTCACTGAGTGCCATGTTGATGGAGTTCTGTTACTACCACTCTCTGACTCTCATCTCAGAGCCAGATCCCCAACCATTGGATTGTGGAGTAATCGAGGCTGTAGTTGCCCAATTTTTCCATGACATCATGGGACACCAGGTCAAAGTCTTTTTAAAAGTCCAAATATATTACATCAACCTCTTCCTTTTTGTCCTGGTGATACATCACATCGTCATAGAAGGAAATGAGATTGGTCAAGCAAGACCTACCCACAAAACACCCATGCTTGCTATCCCTCAGAATGTTGCCTTCTGTCAAGAATGGTTTCTTTGATAATTTTTTCCAAAATCTTCCCAGGGATTGAGGTGAAACTGATTGGCCTGTAGTTTCCAGGGTTTTCTTTCCTGCCTTTCTCGAAGATGAGCACCACATTGGCCCACTTCCAATTTTCAGGTGTGCCACAAATTCTCAAATATCTTCTCTAGTGGTTGTGCTATGATGTCTGCCACTTCGTTTAGCACTTTTGGGTGCAACCTATCTGGTCCAGCTGATATATGGGGATCCAGCCTCTCAAGATGTTCCGTCACAAGATCCATGCCAATGGTAGGCATATATTCATCTTTACCCTGGTCATCCCACATCATGTTTGGCAGCACCATCTCTTTCGTCTGGTGAAAAACTGGTGCACAGTAATCATTAAGTAGATTGGCTTTTTCTGGGTGTTGGTAGTCAGCTATCCCAGGTGGTTTAGCAGGGGTCCAATGTTGCCCTTGTTTTTCTTTCAACTCCCCACGTATCTGAAGAAGGACTTTTATTGTTCTTGATTCGTGTAGCCAGATGGAGTTCAGTCGCAGCCTTTTTTCTAGTTTACTCCCTGCAGGTGTGAATCAGTGCAGTATAGTCCTCCTTAGTGGTGTTTCCTGTCTTCCATCCATTATACACCTCTCTTTTTAGATTTGGGTGTTCTTGTCTTTGATAGATTTTTGGTGTGCACTCATTCTGGTGCACAGTTGTTGCTTGTTGTCTCCTACGTATTTTCCATCTGGACATTTGGTGCCCTGATGGAGATATGTATTGTGAAGATATCTCCATACTGGAGATATTGTTGGCAGGTTTTGCATGTCTTGTCATGGAATGGTCTGGATCCATTTGGTGTGTTTTGGGCTGTAGGAAGTTGGTTTCTGGTGATGAGGCTAGCAAGGTGCAGTGACTGAATTTCAAACCACTTTTCACAGATGAGCCTACAAGCCTCCTAGGTACCTCATGAACCTAGACATTGGAATGATGACACACTACAACCTGCCAGACATCTGACTCCCCAAGTACCTTCTTTACCTGCTACATCCTCCTTCCTCAGCCTGTCTCTCACCCCCTGATGCCTCCATTTCCATTTTCACTGACTGGCTTTCTTGCCTACATTATATGCTAGCCTCTGGCTTCTTTACTATCCCTTCAATCCAGGGAGAGCACACGCAACAACTGCAGGTGCTTCCTCAGCCTGACAAAGGGTTTTCAACCCCAAAGCTTCCTAAGATATATTTCTCCAACTATTCAGTTTACTAAAAGATATTGGATTGACACCATAAACCTTGTCTACCATGTCCTTAGACAAACACAGCTACAACCTACACCCCTAGCACTTGTCCCCAGTCAGCTGACCAGAAGGATGCAGAGCCCTGGGCACATCTAAGTTCTAAGATGTGGGCACATCTAAGTTCCAGAGCTGGGGTTGGCAGAGACAGCTCTCTGGCAGCTGCTGGAGAAGAAGCTCCTACAGGAAAGGAAAGAAAGGCTTGGTGACAGTTTGGCTGCCTGAGATGCTAGGGCTACTGAAATGCTCCAAATGGTGGTGGATTTACCATGTCTGGGTAGGTTGTTCCAGTAGTTAATCACTTTCACCATTAAGATGTTGCTTCTTATTTCCAAAATGAGTATTTCTGCCTTGATCTTCTTTCTTTCATGTCTCTGATGAAATAGAGAGACTCCTAACATTAATTTTCCCCCGTCTCTGACTACTATGAGATAGAATACATTTGGTTAAAGCATCCATCTTCCATTTTTATCTTGTCCTTTAATACTGAGTTGTTTAAATACATCTGATGACATTAAGGATCTTAAAGACAAGATAACTGAAAGAGAATGAAAACAATACTTTGCATTTATATAGTATCTTTTGTTACAAGATTCCAAAGGCCTGTGCCAATATTATCCAAGTCTCTTATCACACCTTTGCTTATGCTTATGCTCACTTAACAAATGAACAGAAAGAAAACAGCAAGGTTTTAGCTTGCTCAAGATCACTCAGCAAATTTGTATGCACTCAGGAAATAGAACCGTGATGACATGACTTCCAGTTCCTTCTCTTCCCATTACACTATAATATTTTTTTTCTAATAGGATAAGAGTAGGCAGGAGAAAGCTCTTCTCCTCACCTCATCATATCTTTGCTGCTAAGTTAATTTAGCAATTTTAGAAGTACAGAAACACTGTGTTTTCATTCTCACAGAGAAATGCACCAGGATATCAAGATGGCAGCAGGAGGACAGTATTGTTAGGCTGAATTTTAAAGGTCCTTTAGAAAGTGAGAGCATGAGGCCTTCCTGACTAAAGAGGTGTGAAAGAAAAAACAGTGTTTCCTCAACCCATCCCTAAATCACAAAACTAAAGTATATCTGCTGAGGCCTAGACATTGTATGAAGTATACCTGATGAAGTCTAGACATTATATGTTATGGAAGCTGGTAGTATTATGTCTGGGCTGCCACACTATCCAATGAAATATACCCTTGAGGGGCATCCTACAGGGATGAACTCCTAATGAAGTTCTGCTTACTATTTCTTTTAACTAGTTCCATCAGAGGAGCACATGGAGGCATGTGTTGCTATGTTGCAGTCATTGTATAATGTGGCTGCCAGCTTATATATTGGCTAAATATCCTTCCTGTCCTCTGCGTGATCATATCTTGGTGTGATTATTCTGGTACACATTAAGCAGGCCCAGCACATATGCCAGGAGAGACACTTTAATTAACTATGTTTTGGTTCTTGAACTCATGTTTAGAAATCCAAATTTAAATGTACACACTGGGTCACCATTGATTCATACTGTGTGAATAGGAATGTCTGGTTTTAGGGATTACTGCAGTACCTAGAACAATAGATCAGCCAGTGCTTGTGCAAACGTTACTTCACTTCCAGCTGAACACCTCTCTCAGTCAAAGTAGAACCAGTCTTGTTTCCTTGGCACATGCATTTCATTTATAGATTAGCCCTGAATGTGTAAATAGAATTTTCAGCTTGATTTTTGAGATACAATTACATTTCAGTGACAGCAAAAGAAACACATACTTTGGATATCCATTTCCCTTTCTCTAAAATCTTAGTTGCTGGATGCAGATTTGCATGAATATTTTATACAGTGAAAGGTAGCATACATGCACCAACTTTAGCAGAACTTATTAGGGGAAGGACAAACGGTACATAACTGTTTCTCTAACATAACTGTATCTCTACAAGTTCCGAATCAATCGTTCACTTTCTTAACAGGAGTAACTAGCATACGGTGGCTGGTAGAAGTCTTACATACAGTAAATATGGAAATATTTGAAGCATAGAAAATTATTGTGTTTTCCAGTGAAATGAACAAATGCTGAAGAATGTTAAACACAATACCAAAGACTTATAGCACATCACAATACAACTTGGTATCTCTAAAAAGTGCATTATTCTGGGGAAATTATAAATAAACAGGATACATTTGAAAAAAAAACAATTCAAACTCCATATTTATACTACATAAAAAAATTATCTGGTAAGCAATCTATGCCTTTGACAAGTTGTATGTTCCCAGGTTTAAAAATGTATATTACAGAAGTCAAAATGAGTAGTTGGCTGATAATATAAACTGCGGTCTGTTTCTTTCTATAAACTTTCCATGTACTTCTATATCACTGAAGATTTCTATCTTCTCTCCAGTTTTGCTATACATAATGGGAAGAGGTAGTCTTAAAGATGTAAAAAATGCACAATAGCCTAGCAGTCCTAAGACTGGCCCCTGAGTTTTCAGGAGTCCTGGTCAAAGCCAGATCCCCTTTAAATACTTTGAACTCTTAAGGTCCTATTTGTCATATGAACATTGCTCACTTTCACAGACACTTGTTTTACACATATTTTTCCAAAGCTTTACACCTCACTCATGATTATTTTTCCCTTGAAAGTGAAAGGTTTTGTTTCACTGAAGAGTCATGAACATGTCATTGTTTTTCCACACCAAATAAAATCAGCCACGAGATAAATTATGAGGGATACGAAGGATCTTTTTGAAAATCTTCTTGAAGTTCTCATTGCAGAGAGGATAGATGAGTGGGTTAAAGGTAGAGTTCACATAGCCAAGCCAGATAGTGAACATATGTAACTTAAACTTCTCACACCTACAAACAGCTATTACCATAAACACCACAAAGTAGGGAATCCAGCACAACATGAAGGCTGCCATTATAAAACCCAACTGCTTGGCTGCTTTTCTTTCTCTGTTCACATGTATTCCTTGTATGTGCTGCTTGGAATGGATGCGCAGTCTCTTCCAGGTCTTTTTCAGGTAACCAAGGCTTACAAAATCTTTGTTATTAGTTTTTTCCTCAGAACCAGAATTTGACTCCAAAGCAGGATCAGAGTCATTTTTACATGAGGCCACTTCTGCGAAAGTGTGTTCAGACGTGTCACTTGATTCAAGATCCTCTGGGCAAGACACCTCTTCATTCTGTTTGTGCTTATCAACTGACATATACGTCCTGCTCACTTTTTCTACGCCTGGCTGAGACTGGGCAATAGTGAGGGGGAAACAGCTAAGTTTCATGACTTTTCTGTCATTTCTTCTAGGGAGGGTCTTTGAGGCTTTGTCTGAGCTGCCTTGGTGAAGCTTTGCCTCTACACTTTCAGGAGGGAAGTTGATATTTACATTGCAGCTGGGATCTACCAAGCTTTTTTTCAAAACACTTGTGTTTAAACCCAAGTTTTCCTTCTGGAGACAAATGTTTTGCTCGTCTTGAACCTTATTACTATGTGCGATTTTGTTTTCTGATAAAGACCGATATGATTCATTGATGAGCTCTCGATGCTGACAGTGTTTCTGAACAGCTCTGAATATTTTCACATAGAACCAGAACATCAGTAAAGATGGCACATAGAAGTTGACAATGGCTGTTGACACCTTAAACCAGGTGACTTTGTGGAACTCAGTTTCACAAACATCTTCACAAACCTTCCTTTCTCCACCATTGGCAAAAGCATGCCAACCCAGAATTGGTATGATCCACAGAAAAGAAACTAGCCAAGCTCCAGAAATCATTACAGTTGCTCTAGTTTTGGTTCGGTACTTGAGATACTTGAGCGGCTGCTGAACTGAACGGTAACGATCTATGCACAATATGAAGAGGCTGAAAATGGAAGCAGTGCTGGCTACATAATCCATCGAAAGCCAGAACAGACAGATTGGTCTACCTAGTACCCATGTTGGAGTCAGTAGGTACACGATATTCAGGGGCATAACAATTGCACCAACTATAAGATCTGCAACAGAGAGGCTAACAATATATAGGTTGCCAACTGTCTGTAATTTCTTTTCTGTTTTCACTGCATATAGGACCAATATATTTAGGACAATAGTGATCAGCGAAATGCAACCTAGGACCAAACCTAATGGAGCTAAATGGACCCCTGTTGAGTTCTGTGTTGTGGTTTTGTTCAGGTCACACATCTTGTGGTCAAGGTCACAAAGTAGGAATCAAGGCAGATGTGAAAATCCTGGGGAATTCACTCTTTCTACCTATTTCCAGTGAGTTTATGGTGAGTTGTTTTTTTATTTTTTCAGTGGCTGTAAAAAGAGAAAAAAACCATGCTTAATAATTATTATAATGAAATAAAACAAAAAATATGTTCCATAGTTTAACACACAGACTTTACTTTCCTTAATGTGTCCAAAACTCTTTGTATGATCCTTTTTATGCCATACCATTCATATATGACTCACAGATTCTCTCAAAGTTCTGACTCGGGTCTCCAGGGAAGAAATTTCAGTCAACATAAGTTTTCAGTTTTATATACTGTGTTTACCTGATTCTAAGACAAATCTAATTTGTTATAATTTTCCATGTATATAATCAAATTATTGGAGGATGATCTTTAATTCATCCTTCCCACTGCTGTAGGGAAACAAGAAGTGGGGAGGTCAAGTATCTTACCTCCTGCTTGTGCCTGCCTCCTCCCTGCTTCCCCCCACCAAACCTCTGCTCCCTGCTTCCCCCTTCCTCTTCCCCAGTGTCTTTTCTCCATGTTAAATAGAGAAAAAAACTCAGAATAGAGTAAATGTGGCATTATGTTAGTTAATAGCATAAATTTACTTATTTGTGAATCTAATTGGCAAACTTCTAGCTGACTAATTGGTGTTTGGTCCTTCTGGTAGAATTCAGTGTAGCCAAGGGCAGTAGAACCAAGGGGAAGCCCTGGAGAGCTCCTGCAAAAGCAGGGTCCGCCTGGCCTCGCCCCTCCAGCTGGAAGCCCAAGGAGGTGCTTCTGGTCTGGGACCATGTAGCTCCTCAGCGTGGGAAGCTTAGGTAAGGTGGGGGTGTGGGGAAGGGCAGGGGAGGAGCTGGTGCTAAGCACAGGGGAAAAGCAGTCCCTCCCCAACCCTATGCCTGGAGCTCCCTGCTACAGCCACTCGCAGCCCACGCAGGGCTGTCCTGAGCCTGCGAGGCACCCCCAGGTAGTCTGCGAGGGGCTACAGCATGGGGCTCTGGCCACAGGGTGGGGGAAGGGCTGCTTTTCCTTCCATACTCAGCACCAGCTTGTAACCAAGCCCAGTGCTGGCTCCAGGCTTGCCTGCTGGGGCTGTGCCATTGTGGCAGCAGCTGTGACCCCCCACTTGCCAAACTGGGGTGGAGGCCGCAGCTGCTGCCACACTGGAACCCTGTGAATTGATTCGGAGAGATTCGATGATTTGGACATAGGCACCGCTTTAAATGTTTTTTCTAAATACCACAAGGTACCAGGTGGCTCATGAACTTTGAGATGCTTGAATATTCCCCCCAGCTCCAGATGCTCCATCCACCCCACCATCTCAGCATTCACGAGCTATGCCTAGTACCTCGAGGTATGTAGCAAAAACATTTAAAGCTGTGTCTATGGCAAAACTGCTGATTCTCTGAATCAGCATTGAATCTTCAGATTTTGATTTGGCCGAATCAAATTGAGACAGTGATCCAAGTCAGTGAATTGAATCAATGTCCCCTTGTAGCATGAACTGAATTAATGTAGCTGATGTTAACACAGAGTGCAATAATAGTAAAATATAACCATGTTAATCTTGTCCTGTAAGCAACTTGAAAACTCCATTTTGTATCCTTCTGCTTGACATAAGGGAATGAACTCTGCATAGCCTTTATGTATGTATGTGTGTAAAAGGGTGAATGGTGAGAGAATGGCATAGAAATGGGAGAAGATTTAACTGTTTATGTAAGCAACAAGGTGCCAAATGTAAGTTACCAGTCAGTAACTAACTAACAAACGGCTGAAGAATCCCTTTGAAGCTCGAGGGCACAAAGAAGATAACAAGGAGAAGAAATGTACCCATCCTTCCAGACAGGCAGCAAAAACACTCCAAAGCTGAAGACAAAAGTAGAGCAACCGCAAAAACAGAAGCTGGGTATGGAAAAACCCCAAAGCACTGAAACAAAGGATGCGAATCCCTATAAAAGAACACTTTGAAAATGCCAAGTTGGGTGAGTCTCTTTCTCTACTGTTGTTTCATTGGAGCACAGATGCATCTGTTCACCCCACTCCAGCTGTTATCTTTAAATCTGCTATCTTCAAATCTTCATCATCTACTCAATAAGCCTGGGTTGGCCACCCTGGGCTGATATTGAGCAACTATTGCTAGTAACTATACCTGGTGTACATGTGGATAAAATGGTTGTTTTGTGTATGTGTATACCTGTGTGTAATGATGTGTATGATGATTTATGTGTGTTTGTATGAATGGTGTGCCCAAACCTCTACGTCTAACACATGTAATCAATAAACGCAACACCTTGCCTTATCTCCCTTTATAAAGCCTTGGTCGTGATTTGAGCAATTGGCAATTTGTATAACACCCTGAATCAGGCTGAATCTGAATCCAAATCAAATACAGCCCACTTTGTACACCCCTAATGAGAACCAAATTCTTCCCAGAAGGCTTTTGTGGAAACCCTTAGTGACAATGAGGGGGAGACGCTGTCTAATAGATCCATACTGGACTACTACACTGCAGCTGCCCAAAATGTCCACAATCTGTCTATTGTACTCATGCAGGCAACACTCAGGTTTCAATAACTTGGGGAAAGGGCACTGAAACAACTGGAAGAAGGTGTTTTCATCTATGAGGGATACTCCTGAACCAGAGTCCATTTCCATTTTGCACTTCTGTCCATTTATCACTACAGTTGCAATCATCTCAGAACCTTTAGTTCCAACAACGCCAACGTTTTTAAGCAAATATAGTTTTTGTACCTCACGTTCTTGGGAGGACTCTAACCTCTGAGTGGTTTAGGAGTGACATTTGCCAGTCTTTTTGTCTCCCATAACTGGCCTTTTAGTGGCAAACCCTCTCTATGTGACCTTTCTTCTTGCAGGCATGACATTCTGCATCCCTAAACCTGCACTCCCTTTGTCTATGTTGGACACCACAACTCAGACATGTCTGTGGATTAATTAGCTTACATTACTGAAGGTATAATCTGCTGAATTTTCTGGTGATGATCTCATTCTAGACCTTTTTGGAGTATGTGGATGTTGCTGGAGGACGCTTAGTGAATTTCTCTCATGTTACAGGATGCTGCTTCAACTGCCCAGGCTTTTTCTTGTGCAGTAGCCAAAGTCAAATTTGGTTAGAGAGCAGGTGACATTGGATTGCTTCATCTTGAACCTCACAGATAAGATGGTCATGAAGCAGGCCATCCAGGAGATCACCGAACTCACAAAATTTCACAAGGTGACAGAGCTTAGCCAGGTAATCTGTTATGCCTTTATTGGCCTTTTGGTCCCGTTTTAAAAAAATGAAATCTCTACAGGGTAACAGGTGGCCTCAGGCAAAAATATGTCTTTAGCAGAATAATTAGTTCAGCATAAGACTTTGTGTTTGGTAAGGCAGGTTGTGCGAGGGAACAAAAAATGGCAAATGTTTTGGCACCACAGACTGTCAGGAGGATCGCGTCTGTTCTAGGTTTTCCACTTTGTTGGCTTCCAAGTAATAGGATAGCCTTTCAGCATAGGAGTCCTAAGAAGCCAGCTGGCTCACATCAGATTCTTCTATATGACCCAATGTAGCCATCTTAACTAACATCACCCATAATAGAGAGGAGAAAAAAAAAACAAGAAAAAAACCCTCCAACCTTCCCTCACAAAAACACAGCCTGGTCTCAGAATGCTGTCCTCACAATCTAGGGGTGTCTTTAATCAAGCAATCCTATCCTCGTTGCCAGATGATATGTTGTGAGTTCAGCAACAACACTTTGGACACTCTGGACACTAACAAGCATTTATTAATATAACTCTATGGAATCATATCCAGGGTGGATCTTAACAGTTGCCCTAGTACGTATGCAAGACTTATACTTGCTCTGTCCCTGACCTTGACCCCTCCCCTGGTGAGTGGGAGGAACCAAAAATATATCCCCTGGGTCCTTGTGGAGTCCCCAGAGCTGCAAAACTGCCGCAAAACAAATGGAACCCTGCAGTGCTGAAAATGAAGGCTTTGGCCTTAAAGGGACAGTGCAAGAAAAATACAGTAAGACACAAAAAGGATCCTCCCGCAACCAGGATCCTCCCATCAAGTGATGAGTGGCTGGTGTGCCCCCCTTGTCAAGAGAGATTTTGAAGTGTGGATCCATCCAGTTTCCCAGCATAGCACTCTAACCACTACAGCACAGATCAGGCATTTCCAGACCCCTCTACAATCACTCCTTTTCAAGCTGAGCCATTGTCCCTCTATTTTAATAGTTATTACATAAAACAGATCGAGTAAGATAAGGAAGTTACTGCCTCATTGGAAACAAGGCTCTAGGGTAAAAATGAGCATCCATCTCACTGAGGTACACACTCTCTATCTTGTTCTCTTTTTCCTAGCCCCACCTATCTCCCTCTCCTGGCACTTAGAGATAGTTTCAAAATGTGTGCTGGAGAGGGTACTAAGGCCATGTGTAGACAAAACAAGAGGCATGTTCGCACAACACTTTAAAGCAGGCTAAATGCTTTTGCACTGCTTTAATGGTTTTGGTGTTTGCATGCCTCGGCGGTGTATCGCACATTAATTCCAGTCACTGTAGGAAATTTGGCGGCGTAATGTGCCTTAAATGACTTGGGGCTCAAACTAAAACTCCTTTGAGGAGTTTTAGTTTGCTGCCTCTACAGCCACAGAGCAAAGCACCAGGCTCCATGCAGCTCCATGGCTCTGAAGGAAACCCTGTAGGCAGCCTGACAGCAGTCCAGGAAAGCAGTTCCGCCCAAGAAAAGCAGCGAGCCTGATTTTTTTTTTCTCTTTCTTTCTCCCCTGGAACCTGCCTGCCTGCCTCAGCTGCACGGGGAACTGGTGCTTCCCTCCACAGCTGCGGTGTCCCCCCGGACTACCCAAGTCAGGTGCCTGCAGGCGGGGGGGGGCACAGCCATTGTGGAGGGAAGTACCAACTACCCCCTTGCAGCCCAGGGACTGCTCTGTCTGCTGGCAGCTCACCCTTCCCTCCCCGCTGAAGAGGCAGGTAAGTCAGCTGAGTGTTTGCACGACATTGGGGTTTAAATCAGCCCTAAATTGAAGTGGTGTTTTTTAAAATCCACTGCTTTAATTTAGGGCCCCTGTTTCATCTACACATGCCCTAAACTGGCACTGTAGTTAGAACACTGTGCTGGAGACACATAGGTTCAAACCCCTCTGGGTGAGGGAGGCCAGCAACCTGGTGGCTTCCTGGGAAGTTGCCCTAAGGCAGCACTCAACTATTAGGACTAAAACCTGAGAGGTCCTCCTATTTCTCATCTCTCTGTTAGTTGTGAATTTCTGGCTGGCTTAATTTCTGGGACTTAGATGCAGGCATGGGTGTAGAATGGGCATACTACATAGCTGTGTAGCTGCCCAGCCACAGTGTAATTTACCGAACAGGCTCAGTTTATACATGCATGTTTCAGCATCCATACTGCAGGGAAAATTGCTACATGTGCTTAAGTGCAAAAACATCACTAACATGGCTAGAAGGCTGCCATTTAGATGCACACAGTAAATTCTCCAAAATAACTAATTAAATATAAAATAAACTGTATATAAAATAAATTGGATTAATGACTCAACAAATTAATCTAACTTAAGTTTTTAAGCTATTAGCTTCAAAATAAAAGAGTATCCTCACTTTCAGTGTTGACTGGTAATATTTGCTTTGGTAAAATGGCTGAAGTCAAAAAAGTTGAAGTGAAAGATGAGACTGATTGTGGTTTAGCAGCCTGTCAGAATTGTTGGTGGTGAAGTGATAACAAATCTCTTCCCACCTATCATAGCATTACAAGCTGCATTCAAATACATTTGAAGATAACACAAAATAATCACATTTCAAATTTAAACTAATAACAGTTTAGGGGAAACTAACATGATTTTTCAGGACTGATAACTTCCAACTCATAAAATATATGAATGCATGCTTTTTTTTAAAGACAGGGAGCTTATTTAACTGATGGATCATTGAAGTATCAATGGATCTAAGCATATATACTCCTGTGTGCACTCACATTCGCTACCAGCTGTCCACTAAAAATTAAACAAAACAAAACACTGGAGAAAATACAAGACAAAGTTTTATCCCTGTGCTAGAAACTTGCCATATCCAGGTAGCTCAATTTAACATGAAATTGACGTAAATTATTTAAATCTGGGTTGTATCCAAGTAAGACCATTTCATAATAGATTTTTGTACCACTTTAGTTATATTAGCTTTTAAATATATTTCAGTTAAACCAGGGTAACTTATGTGTGGACATGATTTGAGGTGCTAGGAAAAGGCAAGGCTGCACATATAGTATAAACTTATGCTCACTATAGGAAAAACTGATTACAACTGTTTGCTTTTAATATGTTATTATAATTTGTTTAGGGCTTCTAGCACGCGCTCACTTCAAACTGATTTTTTCCTTCCTTCCTTAAGGGTGGGATTCTCTAGATATCCTCAGGGAGCTGCAGCTATTGCATTTAATTTATTTAGGCATCTAACTTGCAATTAAGTTTGGGTTGCTACATAACCCCAGAGGCTTGTTTAAAGCATGTGCAATGGAACAGGAAGTGGTAGACAATGGCTGGCAGAGCTAAGATTTTAATTTTTAATGTGTCAGGAAGGTACAGGTAAAGGAGTAATAGACACAGATCTGTCTACTTGCTGATTCTAAACACATATTTTATAAATTAATGTCATTTTTACAGAGCTATACAAAATGTCTCTTCTTACGAAGCAAATGTTTGCCAAGAAAGCCTGTGGCTTTATATTAAAATGTATCAGTTCTGAGCAGAGGCTCTAATTGTGAACATGAGCCCAAATCTTACTGATATACTTAAAAGTAGAAATTAGAAGTACTTTCTGCAATCAGATACCAATGGCTGTGTGATATGTTTTTTTAAAAATTTAGTTGTATGTAATGTTTCAAATAAAACTCCACTTACATGCATTTCCTATTACAGAAAATCAAGAAAAAGCTCTTTTTGAGCATAAGTAGACAGATGTATTGAACAAATACAACCTACCAGGCTGCTCCATGTGTGCACACACATGCATGCACACAAAACTAAAACAACTTGTTGCAACAAATCAGACAGTAGTACAGTTTAGTCTACACTGGAGAAAGATACAGTCTACCTCATCCCTCTATGCATGCGGCTGATGAAATAAGACCATAGGGTGGGGTGGAATCAGCCAGTGGGTTCTCAGTTCAATTTTTCCTGACACATTTTTTTTTCTAAAGGTATCACAAATTTAAATTAAACAGACTTTAATAAAAGACTGGGTGCACAATGGCGATTGGAAAGAAATTAAATAAGCAAACGTCTTCTGTCAGTGTTATGATCCCAGCACTCTTTCACCTCTTCCCATGATGCATCTGTCTCCAGCATACAAACAGACCACCTTCCATCTCCCTGTCCCCACTTCCATTGCAGACTTAAGGGAGAATGTGCAAGCTAGTTATCCTGCTGACACTGATTCAGACAAACATTTTTACACACACCATCCAGAATGAGGGACAGCATCTTACATATCGAAACAGCCATTGTACTCAATATGTATATTAGACATGCAATCAATTGCATATGAAGGCTTTCATATATAAGGGCAGAAGGTGTATGTTGAATGTTTGGCCCTTATAAAGTCAACTCAATATTTCTACCACGTTATTCCATTCTACAGTGTAGGATAAGCACAAAATCTTAAATGCAAAAAATAAAGGGGAAAAGTAGCAGGGGAAAAGGTAGAAAGAATGAGAAAAGTGGTCAAATAGTTACCTCTGTTCCCTTAGACAAAGAAAGCCTCCATATCTTTGATGCAGTCTGCTTCTCTTCCATTAGCCTCATGGAATGACCTAGGAAACCCTAAACCTAACTTCTGAGCATCCAGTGGTGAGCAGACTTATGGACTAGCCCAAAGATTTATAATGACTCTTACCAATGATGGTGACCTGTGTGATTTTCCTGTCATTTCTCTTCCACTGAATTTAACTTGTGTCTTTTTCTCTCTTAAATACAAAGGTGATACCTTTGCCTGTATGTTTCTGTGCAGCATTTACCTGACTAGAACACAAGCACATAAACTGGATTTCTGATCCTTATTATTTCAAAAGTGAACAAAACAGACACTCCCTGTACTATTTTAATACATATTCTAGCCTGTGCCAGTGCTGGAATGTTTGTGCTTTCCTTCATGCAGGGAGGTCAAATTCCTTATTCTATAAACTTTGTACTCAGAAGAATTGACTCTTAGCAGTGCTGGTGTTATAAAACAGAGGTGTGGCTGCTAGAGATAGGAAACTGAGCAAGAACGGAACAAAGATACAAACAATGGGATGCTTTACTGGGAGGAAATTTGACTCAGTGAAGTATTCAAGGTTCTGCCATGTATATTTCCTCCACAACATACCTTCAGTGGTGTGGGTGTGACAACTTTCTGGAAGGAGCACAGGGATTAGAAAATTCCAGAGGATACAATCCTAAACCTAGTTAAACATGAAGAGCAGATGCTGTCTGTACTCTCCTAGCCACCCACCCAGAAACACAATCTCATCAATGCCTAGCAAATTATTGACTTTGCTATCCTAGCTATCCCCTACTCTCCCATTATGGGAATTAGAGGCATGGAAAGTACTTAGCTTCTGTGGAAGAAATCAAACTTCGCGTTGTGGTTGAATCAGAACTGACAGAGCCAGCTTTTCTTTATTGAGGGCTATACTGTGATCACAGGGGGAATTCCACACAGCAAGGGGAGTCACCCACTTGTCTGTTTCAGAGGAATCCTCCTCCTCGCTAAGTTTTCAAGCATTTTAATACTTAAGACAGATAAAGAAAGAAAAAAGAATACGACCTTGGAGAAATGAAAACAAGTTTACTTAATTGGACACCTGTGCACAGGATAGTAAGACATGCAGGATTTCTTATCTCAAAACATGTAACTGACATAAGCAGCATCAGCACTTCTGGTCTCTGCCTGCTTTTCTAGTCAAGTAGGCCAGAAGCCCGACTAAATTTACTCCTACACTTCCAGAAAGGAAAGATGTCATTGAAACAATAGTTCACAGAAATTAATGATATTTTCCATTTCCTTTATTCTTTTTAGTGCTAAACACTACAAAGAAAAAAAAGTGAATTTTAGCTAAATTTCACAACTAGAGTAGCAGCAGAGGAAGGAGTCTGCCTTGACCAGCTATTTAATGTCTGTAAATGAATAACTTTTATAACAAATACTGATAATGTCAAGACATTTAGGCTGCTTACAGACATTAAACACCACCCTCCCTCCAAAAAAACAGTGCTCTACTTTAAATGAAGTGCACTCCCACACCAAACCCAGCACACAGCCAGAAAAGGCACTAGTTGGACAGGGTTCACCCAACTTCTGTATAGAGCTGGTGTTTTAATGAGTCTTTCTTAGTGCTTTTATCAAATAGATGATTAAATCAGCTTTAAATAAAAGCACCAAAAAGCCCTGCTGAAGTGCTTGATCTATACAGACACTGTGGAACCGGGTCAAATTAATGTGCTGCTTCTTCCAGTAAAGCATGCTTTTTTGTTTTGTTTTTAAATGGCTGTAAATGGCCTCAGATATGTATGGGAATTTATACAAAAAACTTGAAAAATGTGTAATTATGGGAAAATACATCTGTCCTTCCCAAATAAAGCTGAGCAACAGGAGAAAGATTGTTGAAACAGCTGCAATCTTGCTTGCATACGCGCGCGCGCGCGTGTGTGTGTGTGTGTGTGTGTGTGTGGGTGGGTGGGGTGCTTTCTCTCTCATTCCCGTAGCAGTTAAAGTGACTCACCATCCCTAACGGTGAAATGCTATTCCCATTCTAATGTGGAACTGATGCACAGGGTACATTACGCAAATCCAGAAAGCTTATGGCAGAACCAGGAATGAAGCCTAGTGCCCTCTTAGTCTCATGGCAGCATCTTATCCACTTCTCTCAATGTAAATGGCCAAAACATAAGTAGACATATAAATTTTGGTGCTGATTTAGAATCACTTCAGTAATTGGGGTGTGTGTGTGGGGGGGGTCAATTAATACTGCATTTTTGCTACACAAGACGCTAACTGCTCAGTAGCTGAATAATACTAGGCAGTAGCACATCACAGCAACAACTGTGCTAATATGCTACTGCACAGAATTATTAGGCTACTGCACAGTAGCATCACTAAAAAGGCGTTCACCAGCACTACTGCACAGTAACTCCAGTGCCTGCACATTTATTTAGAACTTGATTATAGAAGTACTAAATAAATGTGCCGTAACCACTGCACAGTAGTATCTCGTGTAGTTGTGCCCACTGAGTTCAAGGCCTGTTCCAGGAAACTGCTTTTCTGTTTATAGTCATTACAACCTTGAATTTGCATGCATATGAGCTGTGATTTCCTCTGTAAGTGACTTTAAAAGGTTCTGAGGGTTTTACATTTGGAGCATGATGAGGCGGAAACAAGCAAGACAATATTTAATTGGCAGATTTTCTCCATACTCTGTTCCTTCAATATTAATATGAATAACATTCCCTGTATGTACTTCCCATCTAATTGTTTTTAAATAAAACAGAATAATCTCTTTCAGGAGTTCATAAATTCTGTCTAGGGATTGAGGGACTTGACTGCTGGTATCTATCTTCCTGCTGCACTCCACTTTTAACAGCTGCCTTTTCCTTCTCCACTGTGGAAACTCATGCTCTCAAATGACTGCTGTCATCCAAACTTGGATCTTGGCAACATGCAGCCTGCTCTGCTTGAAGATGCAAACAAATTCTGCTATGTCAGAGCCAAATGATGGGGGCCCTTGTCAGCTGTGTACAGAGAAGGAAACTGTCTTTCCTCTTTTCCATACTTCTTGCATAGCTAAGCAATGCTTTTCTACAAAAGAAGTCTGTGTATTCTCTGCTCTCATAAATTTCTGCTTTCTGAAAGTGAAAAAAGGAAGAGAAAAGTCAGGATCACAGGGATACTTCTCACTTTGCACTTGCCCACAGTGTGGTATCAGTATAGCAAGGAAACAGTGAGCTTCAATTTAAGGACTGAACACAGAATAGCTCTGGACAGGCTGTATTAGTGAAGACATAGTTTTCATGATATTCATCCCTTGGCAATGCAGCTCCACAATGCCTTCTTCTCAAAGCTGTGGATTCAGTATGACATTGGTACCTCTACTGTCATTAAGTTAATCACTACAATTCCATGACATGAATAACACACTGTGCAGCATGTTTGTCCTATAGAAAATACTCTGAAAAACAGCATCCCTTCTTAATACCATACCACTCAAATGTACACCTGTCCCTCTCTCTAAACTATTTTAACAGAACATTGTTAGTACCATAACAACTCTATTTTAACATTTAACTTTTTAATATAATTTAACATTGAGAAGTATTAATGTTCCCTCCACTGCAAGCAGGACCCTGTTGATATATAACTAACTATAAAGAAAACAAAGGCTAACATCTTGGATAACTATTAAGACTTGTAAGTCCTGACTTTCTAAAATGCCTAAATTCATTATTTCCAGGAAAGGTAAAAGCTTTCACTATAACTGGAAATAAGCCATGGTACCTTGTTTGTTACTGTATACCAGGAGGAATATAAAAGGTGTAACTGTTTTATATTTTTATTCTCTTTTCTGTATAACTGCTGCGTGGCACTCTCACATTTATGTAACCTTGAAGTTTTCACTGTTAATCAAAACAACTGCCTGGTACTACTCTCCGCTGGCAGTAGGCCACGCACCTGCACTCTGTAAATTTTACTTCTTATCTAAAAAGTGTCAGTTTTACAGAAACGAAACTTATGTAGAAAATCTGCCTAGTAACTACTATGTAAAAGAAATTATCCTATCCCTGTATGCTTAGCTTATATCATAGTTAGTGTCATAGAGGCAGTCCAACCAACATCTATAAAGAGGCAAAGAAGCAGGAAACAGCAGAGATGACAACTGGAAAACTCTGTAGGCCTGATCACCCTGCAGACCGGTTCTCAGCCTCCCCGCCTGGGCGTATCCCAGCGAAGACAAAGGCCTCAAAAACCCGACAATCGACAACGACTCACCGTGTTACAGTTTTGTACTCAACATCCCATTTATGAGCTGTTAACCACTTCTGGGACTTAAGGAGCAGGCAGCCGCACCTAGCATTGGACTAGTTCCAGTGTTGCAATGCAAGGACTTGCTCTGGAACCCCGTGAACCAACAGACCCCCTTTGTATCTGGCATACTGTAACCGAAGAACCATCGGAGACTCCACTTCTCGACTGCCTCTCATCGTAGCTTAGACAGCATATCTACGCTCCCTGTACTTGTATTTACTGCAACTTCATTCCAGCCGGCCTCCCCTCCTATTCGTAAGAGGGTGAGGCCAGGTGAGTGAATAAAACATTTTGTTTTACCTTATATCTGCTCTGTAATAACTTCTACTACTAACATCCCATCTCAATGAGCCGTTGACCAGTTCTGGGACTTAAGGAGTCGGCAGCCGCACCTAGCATTAGACTGGTTCCAGTGTTGGAACGCAAGGGCTGGCTCTGGAACCTCATGAACCAACGGACATCCTATAGACTTATTACAAAGAAAACTAACAACTTACTCTAAGTCGTCTACTTGTGCCAGCTCGGCGAACCTCGAGGGCGGCTATAAAGCTACCTCCAATCCCGCCCCACAAGCCGCGCGCTCGCACAGCTCCGCAAAGCCCGCGGCTCCCCAAGCAGTGCCGGAACCGCTAGCCCGGCATTCCGCCACAAAAGGCTCTGATGACTCACTTTTACAGGTGCCAGTAAGCCCAGTAAGCTCCACCATGAACAGAAGAAGAGTGGGAGTAAGTTTTTAGAGACAGAGAATCGGGGCTGAACCACCCTGAGGGAAGACTCTAAGAACAACCACAAGTAGAGAAAATAAGGTCTGGGCTGGAAATTTGAATCTTTATTAATCTCCAGGAAGAAGGCACACTTTGTCCTCAGACCACATATACAGTAGGCATCTGTGACGTGGCTAGTGTTTGCTTCAGATTCGGCCAATTTGGGGGACAGTGATTCAATTTGGTGATTCGAATCACTATCCTGAATTGATTTGGATTAAGCTGATTTGGAGATTCAGCTTGTGCTGAATCTCTGAATCACACAGACCCATCTGTCAACCATTCTCCCAAACCCCAGCAATAGCTGCTCCACCCACCCCAGCTCCTGGCTCTTTGAAAGAAAAAAAAAGCCCCAGCTGCCAGGCTGGAGGGCAATCCCCACTGCCCCATGCTACTTGGGGGGGCTCTGCACGAGCCCCCACCCCCATGGCTGCCCCGCCTGCCCCAGCTCTGGTCTTTTAAGAGAAAAAACCCCAAAAGACCCTGAACTCACTGGTTCCTTCCCAGTGGGGGGGTGATCCCTGCTGCCACCCACTGCCCCACACTGCATAAGGGGCTCTGCATGAACCTCCAGAAGCCTCCAGGCTGCTGCAGGAGCCAGTGAGTTCAGGGTGTTTGGGGTTTTTTTTTTTTAAAGGGCTGGAGCTGGGGCGGGCGGGGCAGCTGTCAGGGTGGGGGCGGGAGAGCAGGCAGGGGTCAGTGGGGCTTATCATAGAGCCCCCTATACAGTGTGGAGCAGTGGGAATTGCCCTCCTGCCTGGCAGCACCTGGTGAGTGGGACTTTTTTTTAAAGCACCTGGAGTTGGGGCCAGGTGGGGCAGCCATGGGGAGGGGGACTGGGGGACTGGGTGGGGGTTGAGGCACTGGGGAGAGCCTGGGGGAGCAGGCAGGGGATGGGGCCTGTCACGGGTCCCCCCTGGTCCCCTCTCCCCTTCTCCAGCTCCCCCTCCCCCTCCTTACCAGCTCTGAGTCTGGCTCCAGCTCCCTGATGCAGCAGGCAGGGACTGCCCAAATTGAAGCTCTCAGAATCTTTTCCAAATTAATTTGGAGAGCTTTGAATCAATTTGGACCTTTTTATTGGTCCTCTGGTTCAATTCAGCTTTGGAGATTCGGCCTGCAAATTGGGCCGAATCTCCTCTGAATCAAATCAGCACCCGAAGCTTCACACAACTTTAATATACACACTGTTCTGTGCCAAGCTGAGAAAGCTACCAACTCCCAATGACACTCTGTTCTTCAACCTTAAGTGATAAACACTTAAAACAACAAATGATTAAATTCCTCTTCTCGCTTGAAGACTTGTTTATTCCATCAACAAAAAGCAGTAAAATTACATTCTGTGCAAATTGGCCCTTGAGTGATAATTCTCACAGAGGCTTGAGAACTAACTGCTTTCAAAGCATAGCCATGTATAACTCAGTCTTGTTTTCATAGAATCACAGAATCATAGAAAATTAGGGTTGGAAGGTGTTAGGGTGATAATATTTGGATCTTGGGAAGCACTGGATTTGCATCTGAATAAAGGCTTTAATCTGTATCTCAGGAAAAGCTGCTGGTCACAAGGCAGAAGGATATATTAAAAGTAACATTGCAAATGCTTAGGCAAGCAGTTTTCTAACAAGGTCTTAGTGTTAGAGACCATTGTGTAAGAAGAACAAGATGCAGCCCACCAGCAATCGTCAGGAGATAAAGCAGAAGCAAGACCTTGGAGATGAAGAAGGAGTCAGCAAGAAACCAGAAAGAACCAGCAAGTGACAGGAGAAAGCGGAGGTCAAAGTCTTGAGCATGCGCTCTTCGCAGAGAAGCATGTAAGTGAATGAAATGCATAGGCAATTCCATGCTAATGAAGTAAATGGTAAACCGAGGCGGAGCTTAAAATGGGAGGAAAAATGGGTGGAACAGAAGGAGGGATGGAGGTGGAACGAATGTTAACAAGTATGAACCAAGGTGCATGAAATGTGAAAATAACTAATGTGTGGTGCAGGTCCCCGATTTGTTGGTTTTTTAGGAATAAAGCCATTGTGAGCAATGTGTGCTGGTGTTTGCTCTCTGCCTCCACTTGCTAATGAGTAACAGGATCCATGAGCAATTAGATTGTCATCTCCCCAGTCGTTGGGCACTGCATGGAGTCGGGATCTAACAGAAGGGACCTCAGGTGGTTATCTAGTCCAACCCACTGCTTAAAGCAGGATCATTCCTAGCTAGATCATTTCAGCTAGGGCTTCATTGATCTGGGCCTAAAAAACTATCAAGGATGGAGGTTCCACAACCTCTCTAGGTAACCCATTCCAGTACTTCACCACCCTCCTAGTGAGAATTTTTTTCCTAATATCCAATCTAACCCTTCCTGGCTGCAATTTGAGACCACTGCTCCTTGGTCTGTGATCTGCCACCACTAAGAACAATCTAGCTCTATCCTCTTTGTAATCATCCTTCAGGTAGTTAAAGGTTTATATCAAATCCCACCTCTGTCTTCTGTCTTCTGCTCTTCTCAGCCAGACTGATTGACCTGCTCCACCAGGCTTTAAACTAAGCCCGCTGGGAGACGGGGGGACTACCGCCACTGCTGGCCCACTGAGCAACCCTTGCAAAGCCAGCAGGCCAAGGCACTTAAGGGAGGCCACCCCTACCCGAGCCCTGGTACAATCTGTGGGCAAGGCAAGAGCCCCCAAGGGGACACTTGCCTGCCTGTACACAAATGCCAGGAGCTTGGGGAATAAGCAGGAAGAACTCATCCTCCTGCTTAACACAAATAATTACAACATCATAGGGATAATGGAGACCTGGTGGGACTCTGCCCATGATTGGATCATGGGTATAGATGTCTATACCTTGTACAGGAGAAATTGAGTACATAAAAGGGGCAGGGGTATAGCTCTTTATGTTAAGGAAAGCTGATGTTGGCGACCAGGGTGGAAGACTGGAGACCCTCTGGGTTAAAATCTGTGGAGAACATGGCACGAGGACACAACGGTGGGAGTCTACTAGAGACCTCCCACCTAAAGTCAAGAGCTGACCAGAAGTTTGCCCGAGAACTGGCTGAGGCCACATCCTCCAGGACCATGGTTGTCATGGGTGACTTCAACTACCCAGACATCTCGTGGGAGGATCGCTCAGCAAAAGCCGAGCAGTCGCAAAGCTTCCTATCATGCGTGGATGACCTCTACCTGACTGAAGAAGTCTACGGGCCAATGAGAAGTAAAGCACTGCTCAACCTGGTACTGGCTACTGGGAATAACCTAATCGGTGCCCTAGTGATCAATGGGTGTCACAGGGTCACGTAGGTGCCCCGTGACTGGGATTGAGATTGACAGAGCTGCCAATCACCAGGGGAGCTCAGGTGCTGGTTGCCAGGGCGACCAGGTAGGTCAGGTGGCCAGAAGGGGGCAGGGCCGGGCCTTTATAAACAGCCCAGGCCGGAGCCTGACCAGCAGTTCCCTTCTGGCAGCCACAGGAGCAGGAGCTCTGTGGCTGAGCTGAGCGGCCAGAGTTGGTGATTGCAGCCTTGCTGACCGGCCGCAATGATGCTAGGGAGGAGAGAACCCTGAAAGGAGGTAGGGTGGAAGCCCTGCTGGGGCTGGGAGTTTGCATTATGAGCGGGAAGGCTCTTTGTTGGTTTTGTTACAGCCGTTTGGGCTTGGCTTGAGTTATGGTTAACTGGAGGACCGCGTGAGGCTGTAGGGGAGTGAGGAGGCCTCACGGGGGCTCCCCAGCAGCTTGGGGGTTCCCGGTGCCCAGTAGGGGCACAGTGCCAGTGGGGCACAATTGTTTGCGCCGGAGAGGCGCGGTGTTGCGCCGGAGAGGCGCAGTGTGCGGGGTTTTGGACCCCAGCCCGTAAGGGTGGTGTTTTGCCCAGTGCGGCAAAGGACCCAGAGAAGGGTCAGGGGGCCAGGCACGGCTGGGGCCACCTGAGCCCCAAATGCAAGGAGCGTGGTATAGGCCCAGAAGGGGGACAACGGCTGTGGAGAGCGCGGCAGGGACCCTGAGAGGGGCAAGAGGCGCTAGAGGCGCGGCAGAGGCCCCGAGAGGGGCGGGGAAGCCCAAAGGTGGGCGATAGGCCCCAGAGTGGAGCAACGGGCTGAGGAGTAGCACAAGAGTATAACAGGCCCAGGGGCGCTGGTAACGGGGCGGCGGCTGTGAGCCAGGCCCAGGGGCGCTGGTAACGGGGCGGCGGCTGTGAGCCAGGCCCAGGGTCGCCAGGTGGGTGACGAGCCCAGGGTGCCAGGGAGAGCACCAGAGGGCAGGGGACCATACAACTTCCCAGGGAACAGCTGCGAGGCTTGGGGTGTGCTAAAGGGGAGGTTTGGAGGCACGCATAGCCCTTAAGGCAGGGGTGCACAGCGGTACCCCATATGGAGTAGGGGTAGGAACACATACACCGTCTACTCGGGGATAAAGGCAGCCTCCCATACAAACCTATTTATTATCAAAGTCGTGGTGGGCGAGAATCCGAGGGTGCTGAGTCCACCTTGAGTAACGGTAGGGGGTGCTAGGGAGTTCACGGCCGCTCCTAGGCCCCACTCCCTCACAACGGGAAGCTGGGTGACAGCGACCACAAGCTGATCACCTTCACCATCCACCGTAAAGCTGGCAAGTAAGTCAGCAACACAGAAGTCCTTGACTTCAGGAAAGCTGACTTTGACAACCTCAGGAGGCTTGTCATTGAGGCCCTAAGGGACCACGACCCCAGGGAGAGGGGAGTTCAGGAAGAGTGGTTGCTTCTCAAGGGAGTGATCCTCAATGCACAAGCTAATTCTATTCCATCTCAGAGGAAAGGCAACAAGAGAGCGCAGCAGCCCCCCTGGCTCTCCAGGGATCTAGCAGACCTCCTGAGGCTGACAAGAAAGGCCTACAAAAGGATGGAGGATGGGATTCACCTCCAAGGAGGATCATTCTACACTGGTCCGGTCCTTCAGGGAACAAACCAGGAAAGCCAAGGCTGCAACTGAACTCCAAATAGCTTTGAGTATCAAGGACAATAAAAAGTCCTTTTTTCAGACATGTGGGGAGCTGGAGGAAAAGCAAGGGCAACATTGGACCCCTGCTAAACCAGATGGGATAACTGACAACTGATGCCCAGGAAAAAGCCAACCTATTAAATGGGTACTTTGCATCAGTCTTTCATCAGTCCCATGGGATGTCCATACCCACTATGGGACGGGGAGATCTGGGTGAGGGAGTACCCCTGCCTTCCATCAATGCTGACCTCGTGAAGGAACAACTTGAGAGGCTGGATACCTTCAAGTCAGCTAGCCTTGACAATCTATACCCCAGGGTACTCAAGGAGCTGGTGAGCATCATAACCCAGCCTCTGGCATGGATCTTTGAAAACTCCTGGTGCTCTGGTGTAGTGCCTGAAGACTGGAAGAAGGCCAATGTGGTGCCTATGTTGAAGAAACAGAGGAAAGTGGATCCGGCAAACTATAGGCCCATCAGCCTGACCTCTATCCCAGGGAAAGTCTTAGAAAAGTTTATTAAGAGGCCATCCTTAATAGACTGGCTGATGCCAACATCCTGAGGGAGAGCCAGCATGGGTTTGTTGCGGGTAGGTCATGCTTGACCAATCTCATTTCCTTTTATGACCAGGTGACCTATCACCTGGACAAGGGAGAAGAGATTGATGTCATATATCTTGACTTCAAAAAAGCCTTCGATCTGGTATCCCATGTTTACCTCTTGGTGAAACTGGCCAATTGTGGCCTTGAGTCCACCACGATCTGCTGGCTGGAAAATTGACTCCGTGGTTGGAGCCAGAGGGTGTTAATTGACGGAAGTCAATCGTCATGGTGCCCTGTGACAAGCGGGGTCCTTGGACCCATATTGTTCAACATCTTCATTAATGATGTGGACGCTAGAGTCAGAAGTGGACTGGCCAAGTTCACCAATGACACCAAACTTTGGGGCAAAGCATCCACACCTGAAGACAGGAGGGCGAGCCAGGCTGACCTGGACAGGCTTAGCAAATAGGCGGACAAGAACCTGATGGTGTTTAACACTGAAAAATGAAGGGTTCTCCACCTTGGGAGGAAAAACCTGCAGCATCCTTATAGGTTTGGCAGTGCTACATGGCCCAGCACTATGGAAGAAAGAGACTTGGGGGTCATCATTGACCACAAGAAAGATGAACATGAGCCCTCAATGCAATGCTGTGGCTAGTAAAGCGAGCAAAACGCTGGCTTGCATTCATAGATGCTTCTGAAGCAAATACTGGGACAACATTCTCCCCTTGTACTCGGCCTTGGAGAGGCCGCAGCTGGAGTACTGCATCCAGTTTTGGGCCCCACAATTCAAAAAGGATGTGGAGAAGCTTGAGAGAGTTCAGAGAAGTGCCACGTGCATGTTCAGAGGTCAGGAAAACAGACTTTACGACAACAGGCTGAGAGCTATGGGGCTCTTTAGCCTGGAAAAGCACAGGCTCAAGTATGATCTGATGGCCACCTATAAGTTTATCGGGGTGACCACCAGTATTTGTGGGAACACTTGTTCACCACAGCGTCCCAACGGATGACAAGGTCGAACAGTTATAAACTACTGCAAGACTGTTTCAGGCTGGACATAAGGAAGAATTTCTTTACTGTCTGAGCCCCCAAGGTCTGGAAAACCCTGCCAGTGGAGGTGGTTCAAGCACCTACACTGAACACCTGCAAGAGCAAATTGGATGCTTATCTTGCTGGGATCCTATGACCCTAGCTGACTTCCTGCCCTTCGGATGGGGGGCTGAACTCGATGATCTTCCGAGATCCCTTTCAGCCCTAATGTCTATAAAATCTATGAAATAAGCACAGTTCTCTCAGCCTCTCCTCAGAAGTCATGTGCTCCAGCCCTGTAAGTATTTTTGTTGTCCTCTGCTGGACTCTCTCCAACATGTCCATATCCTTTCTGTAGTGGGAGGCCAAGAACTGGTCTCACCAGTGCAGAATACAAGGGAATAATCACTTCTCTTGATCTGTTCACACTGTTCCAACTAATACACCCCAGTATGCAGCCTTGTTGGCCACAAAGGAACTCTGTTGGTTCATTATCCAGCTTTTTGTCCACTTCAACTCCCATGTCCTTTTCTGCAGAGCTCCTTCTTAGCCAGTTGGTTCCAAGCCTGCATGTGATTCTTCTGTCCTAAGTGCAGGACTTTTCACCTGCCTTTTTTGAGCCTCATAAGACCTCATAAGATTTCTTTTGGCCTAATCCTCCAATTTGTCTAAGTCACTCTGAATCCCATCCCTACCTTCCAGTGTATCTATTAGACCCCATAACTTTGTGTTATCTGTGAACTTGCTGAGGGTGAACTTCATCCCTTCATTAAATGAAGATACTGAACAAACTGGCCCCAGGACTGACCCCCAAGGCACTCCACTCGATACTGGCTGCCAACTAAACATCAAGCCATTGATTACTACCCATTGAGCCTGACAATCCCACCAGCTTTCTATCTACCTTACAGACCATTCATCCAACCCATACTTCTGCAGCTTGCTTGGAAGAATGTTGTGGGAAACCGTATCAAAAGCCTTGCTGAAGTCAACATGTATAACATCAGCCAACTCAGCACCCTTGGATTCACTGAATCCAGCGCCATGGACTTTTACATGTCCAGATTTTCTAAATAGTTCTTAACCTGTTCTTTCACCACTTAGGCTGCTCACCTTCTCATTCTCCGCTCATTCTTTAAATTAAAGGGTACAAGCTGGTCAACATCTAAGGCCCCCACTATATGCACAGGGAGAGGTGTGATTGGATCCAATACATGAGCCACACAATCGTTCTGGTGGCTTCTCCCTGCTGCCACCCCAGGCCTGCACAGTGGCAACATTGGGCAGCCCCGGCGTAAGCTCTAGGCAGCTGCTGCCAGAAGTTCCCTGGCAGTGGTGTGTGCACCTACTGCTAGATGCCACTTTTTCCTTGCACACAGCACAGGCCACTGCCACTCACAAGGGATGGGTAGAGATGCCTCTCTCTGTATTGCCTTCCGCCTCCCTACCCCCCACCTCCATCTGAACTGCCCTGTATCTACAGCACGTCCCTGTAGCTTATACCAGCTCCTGACTTGTGCCTAGCTGCATCAGCACATCAGCTGTAGTCCTGGGCAGTCACCCTGATCCCCAAAGGGAACGTGTCGGCAGCATCCATAGCAAACCACGTTTGTTAAATTAATGTTAAAAATGCATCTACACATGGACACGCTAATGTGTATTAAGGTGCATTAAACTTAGGTGCAAATAGCTAAGCCACATTAGCATATGTGCAGATGTGCTAATGTGCATTAATGAGGTGTGTATCCATTGACACACACCACATTAATGTGCATTAGTTTAGTACATTACATTACATTAAAGTAAAGGTCCATTCAGTCCACATGTGTGCTAATGTGACTCTGCTATTTGCGCTGAAATTTGATATGTACTTTGTGCAGGTATCAAATTTAGGCTCACATAGCCTAAAATCACCATTTTTAAGACACATTAAAGTCACACGCATGTAAACTGGCAGCCACCAGTAACAGTCTTCTTGCTCTATTCTAGGAAAGAAAAATCAGCTTCCCCGCTTAAGATATGCATCTTGATTTTACACAGCCGATTTTGGAGGGAACGCATGTGTTATGTGAGTAAATACTGATTTTTTTTTTTTTCATTCAGTCTTAGTTTACCAAGCAATCGAGATTGTTTGGTATCAATGACTTACTGTTTTCATTATTTATCACTCTTGTGTCTTCTGAATGATTTTATGTCTTCTTCCAGGTCACTGATAAAGATATTCAATAGTACTAAGTCCGCCAGTATTCCCTGCAGAATCCTGCAAATGCTCTGAATAATGAGTCCTTGTGCATATATGTACACGTTGAAACTTACTAGTTAGCCAGGTTTTGATCTATTTACCATATGCCTTGGTAATTTTGTATTATTCCAGTTTATCACAAAAAATGCCATGCAATACCATCAAATGCCTTAGAAACCTATTACAAAACAAACAAATAAACAACACATTTACTTTTATTAACTAAACTGGCAATCTTAAGAAAAAAAAGTTTGACAAAATTATGTTTCGCTATACCCATATAGATTATAGTACCTTGTTTTATTGACAATCAAGTTGTGTATCATCTGTTTCATTATTCTGCCTGAGACTGGTATCAGACTGACAGACTTACCTGGTTTGCCTCATTCACCCTTTTGAAAAACTGTCATAATATTATCTTTCTTCCAGGCTCCAGTGTGTCAAAGACCAGACAGATTTTTTTAACAGATTTTTTAAATCATAGATTTCTTTTTGCGGGGAAGGGAGAGAGGGTGGACATTATTTTCAGCTTTGTATTCCTGGCTTTTTTAAAGCAGTAAGTGCAATATGAATACATTGCTGGCTTGGATTTTCTTTTCTTTTTGCTGGTCTTGTACACAAAATTTCCATGAAGATCTCTGAAAACTGTAGTTACTGCTACATTACTAAGAACCAGGGTGGCATTAGATTAGCTAATAGAAATTCACCAAAGAAATTCACCCTACGGAAGGACTAAGAAACAAGTTTTAATGGAATTATAACATTCTCCTTGTCATCTCTCTGGTTTTAGCTTCTCTTTGGGTTCCCTCTCACAGGATCCAAGAATTTCACATTCTAGCTTCCTCAGAAAGCTAATCCTACCTGCTTCCAACTTGTCCTTCATTTGTCAGTTAACTTGCATCTTCTCCCTGGAAGAGCCCAACTATGGTTTCAGTAATAAGATTGTCCTGTTGCTGGCAGGAAGTCACCATTAATTTAGCATAAGTTGCATGCAAAGTAGCATTTGAAAGTTTTTTGACAATGATTTTGTCTCCATGTGGAGTAACAGGTTCTAGAATCATAGAAAGTTAGAGTTGGAAGGGACTTCAGGAGGTCATCTAATCTAACCCCCTGCTCAAAGCAGGACCATGCCCAACTAGATCATCCCAGTCAAACCTTTGTCTAGCCGGGTTTTGAAAACCTCCAAGGATGGAGCTTCTACCACCTCTCTGGGTAACCTACTCCCTCCTAGTGAGAAAATTCTTCCTACTACCTAACCTAAAATCCCCTCTCAGTTTGCTCTTAACTAGATTAAATATGCCCAGTTCCCTCAGTCTTTCCTAAGAAGTCATGTCCCCCAGACCCCTCGCCATTGTTGTTGCCCTCTTCTGGTCTCTCTCCAATTTGTCTACATCCTTTCTGTGGTGGGGTGTCCAAAACTGAATACAGTACTCCAGACAGGGCCTCACCAGTGCTGATTAGAGGGGACTGGATATTTCAATTACAACCCACTTCGTGGGATTATTTTTGGTAGGAAATCTGTCTGGGAACAAGATAGGATGGTTTCTTTTCCTCAATCTTATAAATCTGAAACTAGCTACAGCAAAAGTAATTAAAAATTATGCAGCTGAAACTTCAAAAAAGCAGCACACATTTGGCAAGCTGCTGAACCTGCCCTATTTCTCTACATTTGAATGCTTTTGTGTGTTTACAGTTGCCAGTGCAACCATTTCTTTGGTATCCCTAAGAGATGGAGAATATTTGTCATTCGTTCAATACAAACCCTTGCAGGGCAAACTGTGTCATTGCAAAAAATGGGGAAAAGGAAACAAAGTTGGCCATAATGGCCAACAAAATCAGGACAAACAATGATACCTTTAACTATATTGTGCAGAATGTCCTGTCAATCAGTCATAATAACTAGACCTTCAAGAAGCTTTGTATAAATAGATGAACTACACACAGCATCAAATGATTCCATAGCAATTTCTTACTTAACTATCTGGAAATCTAGTTTCAAAGTGGCATCCTACATAAATTAGAATTTTCAGGGAGGCCAATAGAGTCCTAAAGGAATTGGCTGAGGTCATTGCAGGACCCCGGCACGGCTTTATGAGCACTCGTGGTGCTCTGGTGTGGTCCCAGAGGACTGGAAGAGGGCCAACATGGTTCCCATCTTCAAAAAGGGGAGGAAGGAGGACCCAGGAAACTATAGGCCAGTTAGTCTTACCTCGATCCTAGGCAAGATGTTTGAGAAAATTATGCTGGCACACATCCATGAGGGGCCAGCAGGGGACTGCATGCTTAGGGGCAACCAACATGGGTTCATCAGTGGCAGGTCCTGTCAGACCAACCTGGTGGCCTTCTATGATCAGATTACCAGATCATTAGATGCAGGGGTAGCAGTGGACATAGTCTTCCTGGACTTCCGGAAGGCATTCGACACTGTCTGTCACCCTGTTCTCATTAAGAAACTGGGGGACTGTGGTGTCAACGCCCACACAGGCAATTGGGTCACCAACTGGCTGGGGGGCCGCATTCAGAGGGTGGTAGTGGATGGGTCCTTCTCAACCTGGAAGGACGTGGGCAGTGGGGTTCTGTAGGGCTTGGTCCTCGGGCCCGCATTGTTCAACATCTTCATCAGTGATTTGGACGAGGGGGTAAAAAGCACCCTGTTTAAATTTGCTGATGACACCTAAGATGTGGGGGGATGTTGGCACACTAGAAAGAAGCATCAGACCTAGACAGGCTACAAGGGTGGGCGGATGTGAATAGGATGGGATTCAACACCGACAAGTGCAAGGTGATGCACCTGGGGAGGAACAACCGGCACCATACCGACAGGTTGGGGAACTCCCCTCTTGTCAGCACAGAGGCGGAAAAGGATCTTGGAGTCATAATTGACTCCAAAATGAACATGGGCTGGCAGTGTGGGGAGGCAGTCAGGAAGGCCAACCGTACCTTGTCATGCATCCACAGATGCATCTCGAGCAGGTCCAAGGAGGTGATCCTCCCCCTCTATGCGGCACTGGTCAGGCCACAGCTGGAGTACTGCGTCCAGTTCTGGGCACCACACTTCAAGAGGGATGTGAGCAGCATCGAGAGGGTCCAGAGGAGGGCCGCTCGCATGATCGGGGACAGCAGGGCAGGCCCTATGAGGAGAGGCTCACGGACCTGAACCTGTTCAGCCTCCAAAAGAGAAGGCTGAGGGGGGATCTTGTGGCCTGTTATAAACTAGTCAGGGGGGATCAGCAGGCATTGGGGGAGTCACTATTCCCCTGTGCATTGCCAGGAGTGACCAGGAATAACGGTCACAAGCTGGCAGAGGGCAGGTTTAGGCTAGATATCAGAAAGCGCAACTTCACAGTCAGGGCGGCTAGGTTCTGGAACCAACTTCCAAGAGAAGTGGTGCTGGCTGCTACCCTGGGGGTTTTTAAGAGGAGGTTGGATGAACATCTTGCTGGGGTCATTTGACCCCAGTATTATTTCCTGCCATGGCGGGGGGTCGGACTAGATGATCTACTCAGGTCCCTTCCGACCCTAGAAACTATGAAACTATGAATAGGGGGGACTTGTTATAATCATCAAACACTTAGACCACATCAGTGCTTTGAGAATTGTTCTGGATGAGCGATTCTCAACCTTCAAAAGGTTACAGCACCTCCACAGTTTTTCTAAAATTAATGGCACCCCATTGTCCATAAGGCATATGAGGGGCTGGACTGGCAAGTGGCTGTGGCAGGAGGGGGTGCTCCTGTCTGCATTGGGTTTATCATTGCTTAAGCCAACTGCATTTACTTGATTCCAGGATGAAGTTGTTGCCCTCATGTAAAACGGGGGGAAAGCCCCTCCTCTGAGAATCAAGTATGAGGGTGGTGATGGGGCAGGTGGCTACTGCAGCTGCAGCTGACTCCAGCTTCTACCTGGGTTTGGGCCATAGCTACTAGGCCTATGTGAACAGGGAACTATTTGATTCAGATTCGGCCAATTCAGATGCCAGCAATTTGATTCAGAGATTCACATCGCTTTTCCGATTCGATTCAGCTGAATCAGCTTTGGAAGATTTGGTGCTGATTCAGAGATTCAGCCATAGAGTATAATGGGGAAATCAATGAAATATCTATAATTTTGTCATTTTTGGCTGATTCAGCTAAAATTGAAAAGTGGTTTGTAAATTCAAACAAGCACCTAACCTCATTACCAGAACTGAAGCCAACTTCCTACAGCTCAAAACACAACACTTGACAAATATCTCCGGTACCCCCATAAACTACACACCAGAATCTATCAAAGATGACAATACTCAACTACCTGTGGGGGTACATTCCTCACCAAAAAAACCCACTGCCTCCAGTCTCCCAGGCCTGATCCTGAGAGAGAACAAATTACATACCAGTTTTCATAGCTGGGCCTATGAACTTCACCCCATCAGCCTCCTAGGTAGTAGCTACAGAAACTCATGGACTCAATACAGATTAGACAGTGGAATTCTGAAACACTGCAGCCTGTCGGACATCTGACTCCTCAGGTACCTCTGCACTTTTACCTGCATTGCTGTTTTCTTCTTCTGTGCTCTGATGTATTTATTTACTATGAATTATGAATGGGAAGTGTGACTCCTTTTCTGTTGTGTGTTTTATATTCTCTGTGTTGAGTGCACCGGACTCTGCTTTGATTACTGATAACTATATATGGTTTCTTCTTCTGTGATGTGATAATAATGTGAATCTGTGACTACTACTGTACTTCTTCTTCTCTGTGTTGTAATGTGTACCTAAAATAATGTATCTCCTTTTTCTGGGATCTGAGTTCTGTGTTATGTCTGTTAATCTCAATTTGAATCTCTATCTGACTTCTGTGTTTTTAGTCTGTATGTAAACTATTATAATATTAACAACTAATAACTATATATAATCTGATTCTGAATCTCTTCCTCTTCTATGAATACCTGACTTCTTCTGTGATGTGTGAGTGTGTGTAATGTATGCTTCTCTGCACAGTGATGGATCACACTGCCAGGGAAAATACTGAGCTTTCTTTTTTAAAAGTACTGTCAAAACAAAAAGAGAGAGAGAGACAGAGAACAAATGTAAATTGAAAGAAATGAATTGGATAAATAGTAAAGTAGAGAGATGCTAAACTAAGCTAAGCTAAGCTATATCCTATCAAATCCCTTCTAACAGCAGAAAAGTAGTGCCACTGACTAGGGAACCAGACCAGTAGCCACAGTACCTTTGAGATGCTGTTGCTCAGGCAGAAACAGCTTAGGAAAGGGACAGAAAAGCTGGCACACAGAGGCTTTTATGCTGTTTCTGTATCCTTCCCCCCAGATAGTATGATTAGAACAGCATTCAGGGAGAAATCACAGTCACTGGCCAGCTAGAGATATCAGCCCTTCCCGCCCCCACTCCCTCTCCCTCTTCTAAGTTTCTTTTTCCCATAATGACCAGCTTCCGAATCTCGAAATTGCCGAATCTCTTCTGAATCAATTCAGAGCCTCCGAACCGGTTCAGAAAGTTTTAAGCTTCTAGCAATTCAATTTGGATTTGGAGATCAAGCCTCTGAATTGGGCCAAATCTTCTCTGAATCGAGTCACAAACTGAAGCTTCACATAGCCCTAATAGCTACAACTGCAGCCTGCCCTCCCGCCCATCTCTGCACCCTGCTATCTTCCCTCTAAAACTTTCCCTCCTACAACTGCTCTCCCCAAACAGCCTCTGTCCCCTCATCTGCCCTTCTTTCCCCCCGTCCTTACTCTTGCTTCATGCCAACAGGCTCTGTTCAAGCTGCAGCCTGGGGCACGGAGTGAGGCCTCTGCCTGGCCCTGTAGCAGTGGTGCGCAGCCTGCACAGCTGCTACAGGGCCTGGGCTAGGCTGGGTCATTCTGAGTGTCCCAGGTTAGAACAGGGATGGAGCCTGTCTGCAAAGAGCAAACATTGAGGGATGCGGAGGGAAGCAGAAGTTGGAGGGGGGGGGAGAGCACAGGTTGGGGAAAGAGGAGGAAAGGGGGAAGTAGAGGCTGGAGGGGTGATGGGAATGAGTCCTGAGGCTGCAGGGAGAGGCAGGGAGCAGAGGTGGCATGGGACAAGCTGCTTGACTTCTCCACATTATCTGCTACCCACTGCCTGCAGTGGGGGGGCGGGGAAGGATGAATGAAAGATGCCTCTCCAATAATGAGATTCTGTATGGGGAAAATTATAACAAATTTATACATTTTTCATGTACAGATCTAATTATTGGCAGGGAGGGGGACCTTAATTCAGGATCATCTTAAATTTGAGTACATATGGCACGGTAGACAGGAGCAACCCTACCTTTCTAGAGTGTTGCAGTGCTGCTGCTGCCTTATAGGGTGTTGCTTTATAAGCTGTTGTATAGGGTGTTGCAGTGCAGCCAAGTGAAACTGTGGCGCATGCCTGTTTCCAACCATGAAATCCCATTTGAAAACCACTGTGCTAGCAATTTATAAGTAGGGACCTATTGAAATTGCAATTTCACACACATTTCAAAATCCAGGATTGCCCACAAAAGCAGGCAATGCCTGTGAAATCCATGGGAAAACAAAAATAACTTGGAAAAAATAAAATGCCAGCTCCCCAAAGGGAGCCATCAGTCCTCAGGGCATTCCGGCAGCCTGCTGGGGTGGAGAAGTGGGGAGGGGAAGCTGCTCACTTGAAGGGCTGCCAGCAAGATGGCTACTGCCTCTTCCACTGACTGTCTGCAAGGGCTGCCTGTCATATGGCAGCACCTGCTCCACCAACTTGTTAGAAATATTATTGAAAATGCATTATCAATAGTGTTCTTAGAACAGCGCAGCTGCCAGCTCTCCCTGGTGGGAGGGGGAGGTTGGAGGGGAAGCTACTAAAGGCTCTTTGTATTAAGGTATCACTCTCTCTTTGTTTTGCAAATTTACTATCTCTTTGTTACAGTAAAGCATATACTCCTTAGCGTTCTCATGCAGATAAGAGTAAATTGCGATTTCTTGGTTCTGTCCTTGAAGGCAGGAAAGGTTTGAACTTTTTGTAACCTAAAGTACTTTCTGAGCAGGCGCAATTAGCTAATACATATAAGCCTATCCGCCCCGCATACTTAAGTAGTTAATTATAATACACATGCGACAGATGACGTGACGTCATTTCATATATGTTTGTATGAACCGGAAATGAGTTGTAAGAGTTCCTGCTTCTGCACACGTGCTCAGGAGAGAGGGGATAAAGCCTGCTGAGAAGTGTGCCCCGGGGGCAGAGAGTGTGGTCTTTTGTCTTCTCTCTCTGACCCTATTTGCAAATATATACCTTTTGTGATTACCAACAATGTGTGCCTAAAGGATTATTATTCATGAGCCTCCAAAGAAACGAACCGTGATTTTTACATCAAACTGGTGGCGAGGGATGGGGCCGCATGACAGTCCTCACAGCCTGTGCTCTCCCCCTCCCCTCCAGTGAGCAGTGAGGGGTGACGTTGTATGACAGGCAGGCCTCACAACCATTCAGTAGTGAGGAGTGGGGCCACTGGGACCCCTTGTTCAATAAGAGGACCACTGCACTCTGCCCGTGAAATGTCTGCCAGGCCCCATGTTCTCCCAGTGAAATCAGCAGGCAGCTGCCTCAAATTAGGTAGGTCCCTATTTATAAGCATACAGGAAGTGATAGCCACTGCTTCAGAGAAGTAAATTCAGTGTAAATCAATAATTAATTCACTTAGGACACTTTCAAAATCCCACTCATACTAGCTATTACCACATGTACACAAAGGGTGCCTATACATCAGCAGCAAAGCTACTCCAATGTGAGGTAATTACAGCATGTCAGAGCAGACTCAATTAATTGAGTCTGCTGGAATGTGGTAATTACCATGCCCCAGCAGACTCCAGTGTCTCATGTATCAGTGTTCACATGCTTAAAAATGGTGGTGGGGCCCTTTAACTAAAGCTCATTTGACAAGCTTTAGTTAAAGCACCCCTGCCACCATTTTTCAAGCATGAGATGCTGATACATGAAATGCCCTGGGCAGCTGTCAGAGCACCTCCATGTCCCACCTCCTACAGCACATGTATAAATACTCAAATATAAGATAATTTCTTCTCCCCCCAATTACATGGAGGGAAAAAGGCCCTCATCTTACATTTGCATACAAGGAAACTTTATTAAATACAGTACCTATCATTAAACTGCTGCCAAAAGCAACATATGCTCAGTAACATAAGCAAGCTACGAAGCTGATTAGGTGCAGCCAACATTGAGCATGACTAGAAAATATATGGCTCATATTAGGCGAACATACTGATAAGAAACTACCACAAAGGTAGGTTTGTAGAGCCCCTTGGAATAAACTACGCAGTAGTGGCCATTGCACTCAGTGCCCCTCAAAACCAACTGTTTTAAAGTCATGGAGAGCTACTACATTGTATACGTTTTGAATTCCTATTCACTCCCATAGCCGAGCTGTACCTTTTTTTTTTTGCTACTTCCAATTATTCCTGTTTCTTTACCAGCCTTAAATGTCTGGCAAATATCACTGAATGGGGCCACAAACAGTTCACCCAGAATCTCTCTGTTGGCCCCTCCCTCAACCTGTCACATATTGTTAGTGTGGCCCCACTCTCCATGAGATGGAGCCAGACCATACTGCCCTGTGCCTCATGCACTTACATTTTTGAAGGATCCCAGGACTTATGACAAGAAGACCTGGTTCGTCATGGGTGGGAGCTAATCAGCACACAGATCCTTTCTGGATGGTATCTGAAATTACATACTGAGAGCTGCTGAGCAGTGGGATCACCCTGGCTTGAAACAATGTTGTCTTTACTGAGTTCCAGCCCAATGAAGCATATATCAAATCATGAACCTTTTGGCTTCAGAGTAAATATCATGCACAGTTTATACTATATATAAAGTAGGTAAAGTGCTGCTTAAAAGTGTGTTTAAGGAGTATCTGTGCTAACAGCAGTAGTTTCAAAAGAGATACAATGCATGAAATCTGTATGAAAAGTCTGTGGGTATCTGTGGTAATTTATCTCTATGCATACTACAGGCATGTTTATTTCAAAGTCAACGGGCATGTCTACACGAGACGCTGAGTAGGCTCAATAGCTCCATAGTAAATGTCTCATGTCTACAAATGCAGCCCTATTAAGCCACAGGAAACTAATTAACTCTACAGTACTGAATGTGTAGATGCTGATGATGCAGGGGCGGGGCCATCCCTGACGGCTGTGGCTCAGTGACTGGAACATTGGGTCCTGCCAGCGAGCACAACCTGGCTTGGGTTGGCCCAGCAGGCCTGCAGTGTAGCAGCTGCCCACCAGCAGGGGCTGGTTGCAGACCTACAAGGCTCCATGGCACCTCTGAGGCATCTCAGGTAGCAGCTGCTGCCCGCATGCTGGGCCAGGCTGTACTTGCTGACAGGGCTCAATATCTCTGTCACAGAGCTGCAGTTGTCAGGCGTGGCCCCACCCCTGCGGCCCAGCCCAGCCAGACTGTGCAGCTTCCTTGGCCTGTCAGGGCCACCCCAAGCAGATGCAGCTCTGTTACAGCTCCAGCTCCAGCTCCAGCTCCAGCTCCAGCTCCAGCTCCTCCACATGCCCTGGCTGATCTGGGCCAGGCTGGGGGTTGCTACAGGGGCAAGAGGAGGAGGGAGAAGAGTACCTTCCAGCACTGAACAGAGCCCCCCTCCCCACCCCATGTGGGGAGGAAGGGAGGGGAGAAGTGAGGGAGAAAGAGTCCCACTCTGGGGCTGGGCAGCCTCACAGAACCGTTTCCTGTGCCAGCAGGGCTGGGGGGGAAGAGGGGGAAAAGGAGGGTGAAGAGCCCTCCCCCCTGCACATCATGGTGGGTGGGGGAGAGGGAGTGGAAGGAAGAGTCCCCCTCGGGGGGCCATGCACCCTCATAGAGTCCACCTCTCCACCCTAGGGGAGGGAGGAAGAACAGGAGTCCCCCTTCAGCATTGCACAGAACCCCCTCTCCCACCCTGGGGGGAGGAGGAGGGGGAAGAATCTCCCCCGGTGCAGAACAGAGCCCCAGAATGGCCTTGTTCAGGGGAAGGCAGCAGGGAGATGGGTTTTTTCTTCCCTCTATTCCTTCCGCCCTGTTGCCAGGGTCTGCCAGCCCCAGCAGCCACTGCTGCAGCCCCCTCTCCTCTGCTTCCTGCAAAACAGGCAGACCCCAGCGACAGTGGGGGAGGGGAAGGAGGGAAGAATTAACCTCCTCCCTGCCCACATTCCCTTACTGAGGCCATGCCAGCCAGTGTCTCCGCTAGAGCCAGTCCCAGCTCAGGCAAGAGAGCAGAGGGGCAGGGTTACCCCTACAGCTGGAGCAAAGAGCCCCACCCAGCCTAGACAGCATGCTGAGATACTGGAGGACTCTGGTTTAAACTTAAACCAGGAAGAGGTCTGGGATAGACATTGCTTAAACCTGTTTGAACCAAATCAGTCTGATTCTGCATTCAACCAGGTTTATCTCAAACCAGTTTTGGCCATTTTCAAACTGGTTTCATGTGCACTGAATATCTGTTCTGTTACAAGTTTAAACCAGTGATATAGATGAAGTTTGAGAGCAGGCCCAAAAGCCAATAAAGAAAAATACTGCTGAGAAGCCATAAACAGGATAATCATGAACTCTCTGTATGCAGGATGACATTTGGAATGTGAGCTGATAAATAGGGATGGTACAAACTGAACCTACCTTGAACCCACTAGCATAAGTAACAGTGCTGAAAAGAAAGTTGCATATTTGATGATAAGGAAGATGCTTATGCGTAAGAACTGCTCAAAGCCTATTATTGTGTAGCTATAGAAATTAACAAGACCATAGATAAATCTACAAAGCAGACTCGGTCTTCAAAGACACAGCTGAAACAATCAAAGATGCAATCCTCCTCCCTGATTTAGCATATCAAAACAAGTATGTAGCCAAAAGTCAGTTTGAACTAATTAGAAGTTTTCTCACACTAACCTGATATCTTACTTTCTTTTACAGTGGGAAATTCCCACCTACGCACGTATTGTGTCATGCGCACTAGAAGTTTTAACTAACCATAGAGGTTGAGTCAATTAAGTGTAGAATTTGTGATGCAAAACTGTCTATATAAACTTGCTTACTTATTATCAAGGGGGGCTGGTTCTTGGAGGAGACGGGCTGCTCTTTGTTGTATGCATGCTTGAATAAAGAGCTTTGAGATAAGACCTTGCTGGTGTTGCTTGTCCCTTGCGGTCAGACAACGGACCTGGGAAGTTGGGGTTCGAGTCCCTGACAATTTTGGCACCCCAGATGGGACTCGTCTGACTCTCCGACGCGAGACTGGACTCTGGAGCAACGCAGCACGCATCCTCAGACTTTGAGGAGCCTTGCCCGGTGGCTGGATTCTGCGTCGGTGATAAGGCGTTGTCCCATGAACCAGCTGAAGCCTGTAGAAATCCAGCAATGTCAGCCTGCCCTTTGAGCAGGACCCGGTTGGAACTAGGTAAGTGAGCGCTCGGTACAGAAAAATGGGACAAGGAGGCAGTAAATGCCCGGGGGACGCCCCGTTGTCTCTCATCCTAAGGGATTGGAAGGATATATCCGGGACGGCCGGATTGTCCAAGGCTAAGATGGGAAATCTGTGTTGGATCCAATGGCCGTCATTTACTTCTCGTTTGTCCCCGACTGGAGACTGGCCGGAGCGTGGAACTTTTCCCACAGAGAGAATGAATTTCTTACGGGATATTTTGGTTGATCTCCGACCAGGACAAATGAATTATTTGTATGCGTGGTATAATTATAAACCAATGGAGGGACGAGTGGCTTTTGAAGCTGTTTGTGTGGATGACTCATGTAAAAATCCCCGCCCTCTGCCTTAGGGCCGCACAGGGAGGAAGATGAATTTGTTCCCGTTCTCCCACCCGTCCGGCGGAGAGAGAGTGCAAGAGGAACAGGACAGGGAAAGAGCAGGGAAAGGGGAGGAAGGGGGGGCAGCTGGAGGAAGAGTTCCCTCACCCTTAAGAACACCAGCCAGTCCTCTTGAAACATGGCTGGGGCACACCAGAAACACACCCGGTAATACGAGCCCCGTTGAGAACGTATCCGGTCCGACGGTCGCTGGAGGACATCAAATGGTGCTCACCCAGACCCCGTTTGCAGCCTCAGATTTGCTCCATTGCCAACGCACTATGCCGCATGCTTGCGGGATAGTCCTGAGGCAGCGGAAAGACTGTTTCGTACAGTCTTCTCCACTCATGTGCCCACTCGGGCAGATGTAAACCAGCTATTAAATACGCTCATGACTGAAGATGAGAGGCAGAAGGTGAAGGAGAAAGCAACAGCTTATTTGAGAGCCCGAAACTGGAGTCTTAATGACTGGCCAACCGCTGACCCTAATTGGGACCCCAATGTTGGGCCCAAAAATTGGACTTGGATAGATTTCTAGAGGCCGTCTTAAATGGCATTAAAGAAGCAGGGGAGGCTACTCCGAGACTGCTTGTGTACCCAGACGGCACGCAAGGGAAAAGTTTACCTGATGGGTAGTGAGTATCGCTACTCGAGCGCTTAACGGGAGAGAGGAAAAGAAAGAGAAGGAAAGAAGAAAGGAGAGACAGAAAGATGTAAAGGAGCAAGTGTCGCTGCTGGCCGCGGCAATGCCTGGAGCGGGGGAAGAGGTCGTGGATGGAGTAGAGGTGGATGCAAGGCAAGGGGGAGAGCAGGAGCAGTGAGAGGCAGAGGACGCGGAGCTGGAAGCAAGTGTGACGGCTGTCATTACTGTGGGAGGAAGGACAGTGGAAGAGAGAGTGCCCACTGCGTCCCAAAAAAGACTGTAAGTCAGAGGCAGCAGGGCAGTTCGCAGAGGACAGCGAATGCAGGGAGGCGCCGCTCCCCTGGGGTCCTGAGATCTATGAGGCTGGACTTGTGCAATTTAAATGTGATGCTCGGTTCCCTACTATTCCCCTTAAAATAGGGGAAGAAACTTTTGAACTACTCATTTAGCCATTCCCGAGGGAGCGGCCCCAAGAGGAAGTATTGAGAAATGCGTGATGGGAGTTACTGGAAAGATGGAGCAGAGTTTTATGACCAGTAATTGCACAGCCACCCTGGGCCCTTTAAATACTCAGCTTTCCTTTTTACTTATGAATGGGCCTGTGAACTTGCTTGGCCGAGACGTGCTGTGTAAATTGCACGCTCAAATTTTCTGTAATCCGGATGGCATTCTTCTACGGTTCCCATTAGAAAAAGCTTACTTGTTGGTGGGATTGGAGGTTCAAAAAGCTGACAAAAACCTCCCTGTGAGGGTACAAAACGAAGTTAACCCTATAGTGTGGCGAGGAAAACATGCAGTGGGGCTAGTAAAATCAGCTTCCCCTTCAAACCCGACAGTGAAAAATGATCATCCTTTGAAACCTGAAGCCATTCAGGGGCTGGAGCCTCTCATACAAAATTTGAAAGAAAAGGGAATCCTGGTGCCCTGTGTCTCCCCTTGCAATACCCCTATCCTGGCTGTTAAGAAGCCTCAGCCTGGGCCAGATGGTAAACCGGTGTATCGAATGGTTCAGGACCTAAGACTAATTAATCAATATGTGATCCCAGAACATCCCGTAGTGCCAAACCCCAGCACTATGTTGGCAATGGTGCTGCCAGATGCAAAATGGTTTACCTGCCTGGATCTGGCAAATGCCTTCTTTTCCGTACCGGTCGCCCCAGAGAAACAGTACCTTTTTGCATTCACCTGGGGAACACCAGGCGCAGCCGGGCAAAGCGGGGAGAAACAGAAAACTCTGCCCCCGGGGCAACTCACGTGGACTAGAATGCCACCAGGATGTGTGGAGGCCCGGGGGTGCTTGCTAGGATTTTAGCAAAAGATCTAAAAGATGTCCAGTTACCCCATGGCTCTACCTTGGTAACGTATGTGGACGATACACTAGTAGCATCAAATACATGGGAGGATAATGAGACTGATCCATTTACCTGCTCCATCAGCTGGCAATGAAGGGACACAAGGTTAACCCTGATAAATTGCAATGGGCTAGACAAGAAGTGAAGTATCTAGGATGCACTCTAGGACCTGGAACTCGCCTGCTTAGACCCTAAGTGAGTAAAAGCAATTTTGGATATTCCTTTTCCCATAACTAAACTGAGGAACGAGAGGTTTTATTGGAATGACTGGATTTTGTCGTTCATGGATAGTGGCTGCTGGTGAATTATTGAAACCTTTACAGGATTTAACTAAAGATGAGGCAGAGGAACCTTTACATCCAAATGCTGAGCAGTTAAAAGTCTTTGAGGCACTCAAGGAGTCCCTTATTCAGGCCCCTGCCCTGGGGCTCCCTAATTACAACAAGCCCTTTGACGTATATGTACATGAATCGAAAGGAGTGGCGTCTGGGGTGTTAACACAATTGTTTGGAAACTCCCCTCGACCCGTTGCTGACTTGTCAGGACAATTAGACCCCGGAGCTCGAGGCCTGGATCCAGGCTGTCTAAGAAACGTTGCAGCAGCTGCTGTAATTGTAGAAAAAGCTCAAGAAATAGTTCTAGGACCTCCCCTCACGGCGCATACGCCTCGCTGCGGCTAGCTTGTTGAATTCACAACAGCATGAGCATCTAACAAACCAACGGTTGTCAAAATGTGAAATTGCTCTCCTGATGACACATGGGGTAACCCTCAAATGATGAGCCGCATTAAACCCAGCCTCCTTGATGCCCCTGGAGGAAGGTAGTGGATATATGCATGATTGTCTGCAGGTCTGAGACTTAATTTCCACTCCTCGCCCTGACCTTACTGATGTTCCCCTCCAAAACCCCGAAACGGAGTTGTTTGTGGATGGCTCTGCTTTTGTTCGTGAAGGCATCAGGTACTCTGGATACGCAGTTACTAATAGCGAGACTGTATTAGTAGGGGAGGCTCTCTCAGCCGGAGCTGAGTGCCCGAGCAGCAGAGCTGAAAGCCCTGACTGCAGCCTGTCTCTATGCTGAAGGAAAGAGAGTCAATATTTATGCAGATTCAAAATGTGCTTTTGGAGTGTGCCACGCCACGGGTGCAATTTGGAAAGAACGAGGTTTCATTACCGCATCTGGAGCTCAGATTGCCCACGGAAAAGAAATTGCTGAGCTGCTTCAGGCTATTCAGGCTCTAAAGAGATTGCAGTGACACGCTGTAAAGCTCATACCAAGCAAAGTGGTCCTGTCACAGTGGGAAATAGCTTGACCCACAGGGCGGCCAAGGCGGCAGCCCTGCAAGGAGCTCAGCTAGATTTAATTTCCCCCCAGCTCAATGGCAACTACAAGCTTCAGATACTGAAAAGGCAACATGGGAAAAGTGGGGAGCACAAAGTAACCCCGTGGGAATCTGGGAATGTGATGGTCGTCCTACTCTACCTAGAAGCAAGCAGCAGGAGGTGCTACAAAAGGTTCACAATAACACCCATCTGGGAGCGAATAAAATGGTTCAAGTCCTTCGTAGGCAGTTTGTGTCTCCTGGATTGAGTGCAATGGCCGGGAGCGGTAGACACTTGTGTGCTGTGTCAGCGGTGTGCTCCTAAAGGAACATGCCAATAGGCGCCACCTGGTGGGCGCAGATGGGCTCACAGGCCCATGCAGCATATTCAAATTGATTTCACTGAGTTACCCCCCTCAGAAGGGAAAAAACGTTTACTGGTAATTGTAGATCAACTTTCGGGATGGGTAGAAGCCTTCCCCACTACGCAAGCCACTGCTAAAGCAGTTTGCAAAGTGCTTCTTAATGAAATTATGCCAAGATTTGGCCCTCCTGAAAAAATTGATTCTGACCAAGGAACGCATTTTACAGCAAAAATTTGCAAAGAACTTACTGAGGGAGTTGGGACAAAATGGGTTTTTCATACCCTCTGGCACCCTCAGAGCTTAGGCCAGGTGGAGCATATGAACGGACCTCTAAAAGCCACCCTGACTGAGCTCTGTAAAGAACTCAAGATGAATGGACTCAAGTTCTTCCTTTGGCTTTGTATATTGTTCAGACCACTCCGAACTCTAGAACTAGGTTAGCGCCCTTTGAAATACTTTTTGGACATGTACCCCCTTCCTTTACTTCTTTGATTTCAATACCTAGTGACACTGATCTGACTTGTGAAACAGAAGCTTATGTAAAAGCCTTGCAACAGCATTTAGCAACATTACAACAGTACTCAGCGCAGTCTCAATCTTTACCATTGTGGGAAGCTGTTCATTCTATTTCGCCACGTGACCCGGTGTGGATCAAAACTTACCAAAAGACCCCACTTCATTCTCAGTGGCTAGGACCGTTCGAGACCATCCGGGTAAGCCCCACTAATATTCGAGTCAAAGAACTTCCCACTTGGATTCATCATACTAGAGTCAAAAGGAGCCTCGCTAGGGAACCTGACCTGGTAAAGGGTTCCCCAGAAGCAGATGGCGTCGGACTTCGAGGGAGCCATGCGTGTTCACCCCATGGCGAACTGGGTGAACCAGAAGCAGACGACCTCCGTATCCAAGGCAAATGGACTGATACCCCTTTGAGCGGCCTGAAGCTCAAACTCAAGAAAACCTAGACTGGTGCCCATTCCCCAAGGGATGGCCACGGAAAGTCGCCTGGGGAGTCGGTGGACTCATCTGTGTATTGTTTATTGCTTTACTTTTTTGGTGGTTGGAATAATTAGGGGATACAAATATAACACCTTTATTCGCTTTGCTCATGAGATGAAAGCCTGTATGGCAGCTCTAAACAACATTTCATGTTGGGTGTGTTCCTTAATGCTAGTAAATAGCCAGAGTGGTCTTCTCATGGTTCCCATTCCCCTTAGCCCTATGAACATGACCTGGGCCCCATCTTGGAAGGATCCCACAGGTAACCATAATATAACCTGGGTTGATGCTGGAATCCAGGTTAGCAGGTACCTCACAGTGTGGAAAAGACCTGGTGAATGGTGCTTTTTGGGGTTAGGAAAAGTGTCATTGGGGATCAGTGAGTGTAAAGCCTACTTTAATGGGACCCATTTTGGGAGCACGAGGGGACCAGGCATATCTTTGGAAGATGGTCAAAAAAGGGCTAAGTCATACTGGTATAACCATCCTGGTGAGAACCATTGTCCTAATGATGAGAAAGTTTGGTATTTACATGATAGTAATGATCCAGGAAATGTAAAGACATGGGCTATAAACTGCACAAAGATCCATTCTGCTACAGCTAATAGTTCAGAAGGGCAGCACACAGTCTGCCTCTGCTCTGATAATTCCACCTTTCCTAGCTTTAAAAAACACAGAGACTAATAGGTCAATAATATTCCACCGTGCAAATTCATCTACTAAGCCTCTCTTGTTTGGAGTATATTGGGTGTGTGGAGAGAAGGCATACTTAAGTTTGCCTGTTTCATGGAGTGGATCCTGCTACTTAGCCTGGTTAGAGCCTCCTGTATTGTATCGAGACCACCTTCCCTCTGGATGGTTGGGTAATGTGCAAGATGCCAAAGATACTGTTGACCGGTCTCGACCCCTTACTTGGAAAGCACTTAATGATTGGCCCGGAACTTGTGCCACCTTCTTTTTTGCTTGCGGAGGGGCCACTTACCACATAGGAGAGGGTGTGATGAAACTACAGCGAGTGTTAGAACTGATGGCTAATACCACTGCTGAGGCCCTCATATATCTGGCTACTGAGCAAAAGCAAATAAGGCAAATGGTTCTTCAAAATAGAATGGGCCTAGACATCTTGCTGGCCTCACAAGGAGGAACATGTGCCTTAATAGGACAAGAATGTTGTGTATATATCACTGAAGTTTATAATGCCACCTGGGAAAGAGCACAGCACCTCAAAGAGATTTTAAAGGATCATGGAGGAAAGCGACTGAACTGGAGCTTCTGGGGGAGTGATTTATTCAGCTGGTTGCCTGATATAGGTGGGTGGCTACATAATTTACTTAAAAGTGCTGTTATTGTTATTAGTGGGCTTTTATTACTTTATGTAATCATAAGGTGTGGATGCTATGTGGGTGCTTTACTATGTAAAAAAAGCCCCAAGGTTAAAAGGCCCTATCATGTCATGAACCCTAGATACATGAATAGATATATGTCCCAAGAGTCCCCTCTTCAGGTCCTCTAGGGACAAAGGGGGGATTGGTATATATGATGTTTGAGAGCAGGCCCAAAAGCCAAGAAAGAAAATACTGCTGAGAGGCCATAAACAGGATAATCATGAACTCTCTGTATGCAGGATGACATTTGGAATGTGAGTTGATAAATAGGGATGGTAGAGACTGAACCTACCTTGAACCCACTAGCATAAGTAACAGTGCTGAAAAGAAAGTTGCATATTTGATGATAAGGAAGATGCTTATGCGTAAGAACTGCTCAAAGCCTATTATTGTGTAGCTATAGAAATTAACAAGACCATAGATAAATCTACAAAGCAGACTCGGTTCTTCAAAGACACAGCTGAAACAATCAAAGATGCAATCCTCCTCCCTGATTTAGCATATCAAAACAAGTATGTAGCCAAAAGCCAGTTTGAACTAATTAGAAGAAATTCCCACCTACGCGCGTATCGTGTCATGCGCACTAGAAGTTTTTAACTAACCATAGAGGTTGAGTCAATTAAGTGTAGAATTTATGATGCAAAACTGTCTATATAAACTTGCTTACTTATTATCAAGGGGGGCTGGTTCTTGGAGGAGATGGGCTGGTCTTTGTTGTTGTATGCATGCTTGAATAAAGAGCTTTGAGATAAGACCTTGCTGGTGTTGCCTGTCTCTTGCGGTCAGACAACGGACCTAGGAAGCTGGGGTTCGAGTCCCTGACAACCAGTTTCTGATCACTTAATCCAGTTTATGTGTGTCGCAGGCTAACGGCACGGAACGGACACCGAAGGGCAAAAGGGGAAACCCGGGACTCAAAGCAGGACTGGGAAGACAAGGGGAAAAGGGAAAAAACAACTATTTCCTTACCTGCAGCTAATGCTGCAGGGGGACTGGAAGAGGCGGCAGGACCCATGTGGCTCATTAGCCGCGTCTTTTTGAAATTGCGGCCAGCTGCGATCAATGAAGATCGGAGCCGGTGTGGGGAAATAAAAGGCGTCCCAAGAGAAGAGGGGAAGGAGGGGAGAGCAGGAGCAGAGCCACGAGCGGAGGCACTCTTGAGGCCCTACTCAGCGGCGAAGAAGGGGCCAGCGGCCAGCCACAAGGCAGGAAGATACCCCATGGCTGCGGGAAGGAGAACACCCATGGAGAGGCGGCGGATGCCCGGGCTCGCGACTGCGGAGCCAGGTGTGAAGATCCGGGGACAGAGACAGGTGATAGAAGCCACCCCAAAGAGAGGGGAATGAAAGAGGACCCGGCAATCCAGGTGGGATTGGCATGGGTTTGGGGAGACCCCAGAGTCCATCCCAGCAGGGAGCCGTAAATACAAGCAGCGAGAGGGGCTGCAGAGAATGGGATCCTACTGGGCAGAACCACTAAGCAAGGGACCAAGTAAGGAAAGAACCAGAGTGGCTTGGATCAGCCCCGGGCGGCACTTAGAAAAATACAGCAACCAGATAGAGGGGTGCTGTAGATAGGATTAAAAGGGGAGAGGATTTTCTCTGGGCCAGAGAGGCAAAACTTTAGTTTGTAACTAGGGAGGCTTACTGGTAGTGTTTTCTTTTGAGTTTGTTGTTAAGTTGCCCACTTTTGGAGGGGTAGGGAGGAAGCCTCAGAAGGGTTCCTTAACCAGCTGGGTCTAGGGTCAGGATAGACCTATGGATTTGCAACCAAGTACCTGTTGGCATTGCAAGATGAGGGTCAGGCCCAGGAATCAACAGCAACTTGGCGTGGCTGGGTATTAGGGTGAGGTGTAGGGAGGGCAGAGCCTTGTAGGAGACCATCGCCCCAAGAGTCCCAGCTCTGGATAAGCTTAAGGAGTCGACCCCTCCACTGAAATTTATGAGCAAAGTTGTGGCAGGTGAGATGGGGTGGGGACTACTCCTAGGACATATCTGGGATAGACAATTCCAGGGACGAGGCAACAGATAAGCCCACACATCTGAGGTCGAGCAGCGTGAGACTGGATGTTTGAAGCCGGCCAGGTGCAATGTGTAATGTCTGATCAGAAACAATATGAAAGAGGGAGGCTGATTTTAAGTTTTACCAAAACTTCTGCTCATTCATGTTGCTGTTTGCCTGAAAGAATATTGAGATGACACTGATGCATACCAGAAACAGATGATTACAAAAAAAAACCAACCCCAAACAAAAACGCATGTGATTGGATACCATGTTACAGTATCCAGGGTTTAAGTCTTCTAATGCACATTACATCTATTATGCAATTAACTAGTTTCCTGTGCAACATATGTAAATGGGCTACACGTGCAAAGTAGTTATCACTCTATAAAAGTAGCAGATGTCAAGTTAGTGCTTGAAAATGCACAACATCTTTATAACTTACAAAATACCTTTCATAGATGAGCCTACGGACTTCACTTCATAAATCTACTGATACAAAAAAAGTCATGGACTCAATATAGGCATTGGATTTATGACACATTACAACCTGCCTGACATCTGATTCACTAGGTACCTGTCAGACCTGACCTCTTACACTTTTCTCCCCCGCCTTTCTACCTGTAACAGGGAACCCTAATCTTGATAGTAGGAAGCAGAGCAGCCCCTTTAAGGCCACAATCTTTAGAGCATGGCCTGCCAGTAGAGCAGGGGTTAAAGGGCAGCCCTGCAGGCCAGTCAGCTGACTGGGGCTATCTCATGACTGTGTGAGTGCTTAGGCCAGAGCTATATAAGCCCTGAGCTGAGCTAGTCAGGGGCCAGGAAGCCCAGCACCACAGGGGTGCAGCATCAGGGACCAGAGAGCCCGGTGCCACAGGGGATGCAGTTACATAGGGCCAGGGGCCCAGAGACAAGAGTCATATTGGGTCTGAGGTGGATGGTTTAGCTATATAAAAAGGGGCAAAAACTGAGTTGGCTGAGACTGCAACAGACTGAGTAGAAGATGCAAATAACACCTGTGAGGCATGATAAGGGAAGGTCGGAGTCATGCAAATAGCCCTTCAGGCAGGAGCTCATCCTGTCCAGGTGTTTGAGAGCCAAGACCAGATCTGGAAAGCCCTGGGTCATCCGTCCTTTTAAGAACCCAAAGTAACAAGTTGTGGCAGGCGAGCGAAGGGGAGTCTGTTCCCAAAAGAAGATTTAATAAAAAGGGATTCTGGGGTGCATCCAGGCATGCTCAAATGCCTCTGGGGATGGTACCCAGTTACATTGGTGCATTGGCTGGGAAAATTCCTAAGGCAGTATGTGCCCTAAGACTGTGGCTTACCTGAAAGAAGGAGAGAACCCTTGGGACCAAGGAGAAGTTTGGGAAATGTGTACAAATGCTGGCTTTCGCTCTGCAAGGCCAAATAGAAAGACAACAGCTGATGTTAGAGAAGGTCACACACATGCAGCTGCCACAGGCAACCCAGGAGGGGGAGTTTGAGAGACCAGCTACACAGATTGCAAAAGGGAAAATGGAAAGAAGAAGATTGCTAATGTGCATAGAGAAGAGAGGTGAGGAGGCGTACCCTTGCTATGAAGCATGAGTTGACCCAGGCCCAGGAGAAGAACAGGCTGGATGTGGGGATATATGGATGGGAGGTATGGGCTATGGTAGACTTGGGCTCATCCCAGACAATAGTGTGGAGAGACTTGATACAGGGAAAAAGGAGGGAAGCAGTGGATCGGATAGTCACTCAATGCCTGTGTGGGGACACCCTAAAATATGACAGAGTGCAGGTCACTACGCAAGTAGGAGATGATACCCACCGGATGTTAGTTGAGGTAGTCCATCAATCCCCATATCCACTGACTCTAGGATGTGACTGGCCAGAACTGTTAACAGTGATAGCCTGTGAAAGACAGAATGTTGAATTAGAGAGGCATAACTTGAGAAAGGTGAATAAGATGGGAGAGTCCCCACATCTCAGCCCATTTCAGGCTGAGGTGGAAGCCTCAGAAGATGAGTCAAAGGCTCAAGAGATACCCAGCTGGAGGCAAAGAGAGGTAGAAAGCTGAAGCTTTGAGGAAATGGGGTCTGGGGCTGCACCTGAGGATGGCCCTATGATTGAGGGGTTAACCAGCAACACCGACAAGCCTCCATCAGGACAGGAGAAATGGATGTCAGCAACCTTTTTGAGGATGGGCATTTTCAGTTAGAGCAGTGCCAGGAGGAAGGATTCCAGTATGCCTTCCGGGAACATCTAGCTCAATGTAATGGAGAGGTACTGTGACCAGAACTGATAAAGACAACCCCAAGATTCAAGGTGAGGAATGATCTCCTGTATTGAATCAAGCGAGGGAGATCTGGAGAAATGATAGTACAACTGCTTGTACCAGGATGATATAGGCAGGCCCTCTTACGAGACACCCATAAACTGCCTATGGGCAGCCATCTGGGGAGGGACAAAACCAAAGCATGCATTCGGAAAAGATTTTTTTGGCCAGGCTTACTTTAGGAAGTAGAGAGTTAATGTGTTTCCTGCCCTGTGTGTCAAAAGGTGGCCCCTAGTTGCCCACCAAGAACCACTTTGGTTCTGCTGCCTCTGGTGGAGGTTCCTTTCGAGCAGGTTGCTGTGGACATTGTGGGGCCATTGCCAAAAAGAAGTGTGGGACCATCAATAGATTTTGGTCCTACTGGACTATATGACTAGGTCTCCTGAGACTGTGCCTATGTGGACTGGGTCCAATTCAAAAGTAGTAGAAGAGCTACTAAAAATATTTGCCCAAGTGAGACTCCCCAAGGAACTGTTGATGGACCAAGAGACAAATTTTACATCACAAGTGTTCAAGGGAGTGAGTGAAACCCTGGGAATCAAGCACCTAAAGACCTCAGTATATCATGCACAAATAGATGGGCTAGTGGAACAATTTATTCCGACACTAAAACAAATGTTGAAAAAAAATTATGGTGGAGAGTCCGCAGAAGTGGAACCGGATGTTGCCACCCTTGTTATTTGCTGTGAGAAAGGCTCCCCAGTGCTCAACAGGGTTTTCCCCCTTTGAACTCTTATATAGACATCAACCGCGGGGATTCTAGATTTGATTAAGGAAGGCTGGGAGGAACAGCAAAGTAAGGACAAGAACCTGATGCAATATGCAATCCAGATGAGGGAGCAACTAGACGTGACGCAGAAAGAGGCCTCAGAGAATCTTCGAGTAGCTCCAAGGTGACAAGTCACTCATTACAATCATAGGGGCCCTAATTATACACCAAGCAGGGCCTGTCAATTATGAAGTGCACCAGCCAGACAGGCAAAAGAAAAATCAAGTGTACCACATCAATATGTTGAAACTGTGGCAAGCATGAGAGGGCCTATGCCTGGCACCTCACCCTGAAGAACCCAAACTGGGACCCTCCCTGGGAAAGGAAGATATGGGAAGTGACGTGGAACTGGCCCCTCAACTGTCAGAAGAACAGTGACGACAAGCAGCAGAGTTGGTGGTGAAATATGGGGACATGTTCTGAGAGACACCAGGGGGAGCTCAGGGCATGGTACACTGAATAGAAACACCTCCTGGCCAGGTGATCCATGAGAACCGGAGGCGGTTTCCACAAAGGCTGCAGAGTCAGATAAAAGAAGTTGAGATGATGCTAAAAAGAGACATAATACAAGAATCCCACAGCAACTAGCAAAGTCACATTGTAGTAGTGCCAAAGACTGATGGGAAGATCCGCCTCTGTTGATTTTCAAAAGGTGAATGCAGTAGCTAAATTCAGTGCTTACCTGATGCTGAGAGTGGATGAAATGGTGCCCATTACCACTGGAAGACCAGAAGGCAGCATTTGCCACCCCATGGGGTTTACTTCAGTTCCAACACATGCTGTTCAGATTACATGGAGCCGGTACCACCTTTCAACATTTAATGGACAGAGTCTGCCCCCGCCCTTCCCCCTATGGTAGTAGCTACACTGCAGCCTACATTGACAATATTATTGTATCCACCTCAGACTGGGAAGGGCATATACCAGCACTTCGACCTGTGCTGCAAGACCTTAGAAGAAGAAAACTGAGAGCCAACCCATAAAAGTGCACAACTGGGAAGGTGGAAACACATTACCTTGGGATTCAAGTAGGCAATGGCAAGGTGCAGCCACTGATGGATAAGTTAGAAGCACTGTGAAGGTACCAAGCACCTCGGACAAAAAAGCAGGCGAGGGCTTTTTTTTTTTTTTCTATTACTATAGAAAGTTTGTCCCTTGCTTTGCAGAACCCCCTCTTTTTCTGCCCTTTGCCTTCCTAATTTCCAGCTATTTACTTTTCCACAGACAGCCTCTTTTCCACTTGAAAATCTACTGCTGTAGACTCTCCCTTACTCACCTTTGGTTTTTCTTCCCTTTCCATTTCCCTTCTCCCTTCCCTGTTCTACCTTTTGTTTTCCTAATTTCCTCCTTTTTACATTCTCACTGACATCCTGTCACACTGTTAGCTTCTTTCATTCCTTGGAGTCTCAGAACAGCAAAGACTCCCTATGCCTGAACAAGGGTAATTTGCCTGAAAGTTTGCAAAAAAATTTTGCCCACTACTCAGTTGGTCTAATAAAAGATATCATGTCTACCCAAACAACCTTGCCGTCCAACATCTTTATAGTTAATTTCTATCCAGTCTTTATTTGAACATGTGACGTGTAACAAATTGGGCGATAGGTATCTGTTGGGTCCTCCAGGATCCCAAGGTACACTGCTCCCTCTTCCACTCAATGGAATTTGCCTGGAAATGCACCCCGGCTGTGAACACAGACCTTGACTGTTCGAAGCATACTCCTGTCCTGGGGTAGGGGATTCCTTACCTATTCACTGTCCGGCTGCCTGCATACAGCTGGAAAAACTCTCCCCAGAAGCTAAGCATTCCCTCTACCCATGCTGTGAAAGAGGTGGGAAACAACCCACAGAATGTTGGGCCAACTGTGGGGAAATGCTTGCTGCAGCACAGAGCACAGCCTGGGGGTTTTCTCCCCCTTGCCACAAAGCACAAGAGTAAGAGGGGCGGGTTCTTCCCTGCATGGAGCCAGGCAAGTGGGAAAACTCCTGCCCTAGCCTGGAGCACTGCTGGAGCAGGGGGCAGTTGTTCCCCTCCCTGGGCAGAGCAGGGCAGAGCAGGGGGAATCCTATCCTCCTAGCTCCCTGCATGAAGCCAGGCAAGGAGGGAAACCCCTGTCCCAGCCTGGAGCACCACGCAGGGGTTTTCTCCTCCTCTCTGGCAGAGGAAAGGCAGGAGTTTCCCCAGTCCTATGACTTCATGAAGTGGGGAGGGGCGCAGAATTCCCTCCTTACCCTGTGCTTTGTGCTGTGGAAAAGCCGTTAGGCTGCCAAATACTTTCCCTCCCTCCTTTCCCCTTGGAATGGGGAGGAGAGGCAGAGGATCAAGGGATACTGGAATCTTTTGGATGCTACCGTAACTGGCCAGACCTTAAGTTGCCATGGAACCACAAAGTTCCTGTTTCAAACAACAACTTATTTTGGGCAGATTCACCATTCTGGCACCATTTTATCCCTTTACAAACCACTTGAATTTCTGGCCAGCCATGATTTGTTACAGGCATCTTGCATATCAACTGCAACATACAGAACAACTGCCAGAGCCTCGTGTGTTGCAAAGCAATGTCTCTGAAGCCTGGTCCCTCAATCACATACAGAAGAGACGTAAAACTTATTTCACTCGGGTTGGGGCTGTATGTTTGGTACCTGAAGCTTAAGGCATTTGAGTTGTAGGCAGTAGGGGACCACCAGAGGGATTGTTGTCCTTGTCTTGGGGTTGGTATTATAAGCAGGCCATAGGAGGGTCTGAGTTTGGCTCTCTTGATTTGAGTGGGCTACAGTTTGGGGACTGTATTTAAGTGGAAGATAAGACTTCATATCCCTGAGATGTGAGATATGACAGCATGAGTTAAACCCAAAGTACTCTAGACGCAGACGTTCTGGTCCATTGTATTTCTTCTATTTTCTATGTCTCATTCATTTCAGCAGCACTGTGTGTGGCACATTGTGTGTCTAATCAGGGTAACTTTCTTCTGTAATGCTAGTCAACATTTTTTTTTCTTAGTGGTATCCAATTAGCAGTTTCTTTGTGATCATCTCTCTAGCTAGTACATGCCAATGCCATTTCACTGTTTTTTAAGACAAGCAGCAACATGAACCAACAAGCAACGAGAAGAAGTTTTGATAAATAAGCAGAGGGTTCTTCATGGGTTGGACCTGTACATGACTGCAGCAGGGCAAGTAGCAGTGGCAGTGGGGTAAGCAGCAGCAGGGAGCTACAGGGCTTAATGCAGCTATTGCTCACCCTCCCTGCATTGACATGTATCCTCAGCAGGGCTCAGTATGCCCAACATTAGTGGTGGATTTTGTCCTTTTTCACCCTGATCCTGAATTCCTGGTGCTTCCCGGAGCCTTGCAGACCACAACACGGGGATCTGTGGGACAAATGCAAACACAGGACCAGTGCTGGATTTAGACACAAGCTAAGCAAGCTATAGCTTAGGGCCTCACATTATGACGGGCCTCTAAGCGTCAGCTGCCAGACCAGAAGTGACTGGGGGCCGGCAAACCACGGTCCTGCAGAGCTGGGCAGAGAGTCCATGACTCCTCCTGCAGGGCCTGTGGCAGCCGCGGTTAAGGTTTGGCTCGTTCCCCCCACCTGGGGGGTGGTGTGTGGAAATAGCTTTACCTGCGTTTCAGCTGGAAATTCTGGCTGCGGGGCTCTGCGGTTTACCAGGCCACAGCAAGGAAAGGTTGGGAACCCTTAGCTTAGGGCCCACACTATCCTAATCTGGCTCTACACGCGACCATATGACTGATACCCCTGACATACGGGAACTGCTATAATTCCAGTTCTTTTAAACTCTGTCCAATCTCAAGGGACAGGCAGCAGCATTTTTCCCTAAAATCTGTTCAAGGTTTTTCCCCTTACAAATGATACTTGTTGCCACAAATCCAGGGGAGCTGACAGTTTCAGCTACAGCTCCTGGAAGTTACCCCTTTTCGGGCACTAGTAAATTGGAACTCTCAGAAGGAATCCAGCTAGGAACTTTTCCATCTGAACATGTTTTGTACCTTCCGATTTTACTAAAAACAATTTTCAACTAAACACTGAATTAAGCATCTCTCAGTCTTACATATAACTCAATAACACCAAAGTCACCAGTAGCAGTGTCTGAACCCCAAATGTGGCTGCCACATAGTAGTCTGTCTTCCCTAAGAGGCTGGCTTGTGCTGTAGTGCCCTACCTGCTCACTCTGTGCAGGTAGGGAACAAACAAGTGTTTGTCAGAACTGAGTGTTTCTGTTGACATTGGCAATAGTGTTGCTGCAGCTCAGCCTCATTGCTTTGACCGCCCATTGCACTGGGGACAATACTGGAAAACAAAAAAGATCTGAAAGGCACACAGCAAGCAGTAGAAGTATAGAAGAATATACAACCATTTCCATTTAAATCTAGGGAAGGAAATAAATGGATGCCTTCAGAATCAAGCTCATTAGCAGTCTTACAGGAAACAATTCATTTCGTGTCTGCAGCCATACAGGAAACACAGAGCAGCAGAGAGTAGATGTGTAAAAGAGGAGACTTGAACTCTGAGGAACAGTTGGAATCACACTTTTCATTGAGCTTCCCCAGCAGCTGCTCTAATAAGATTTCTTTTATTGAGATTGCCAACAAGTTGCTACACACCATGTGGTGTAGGGGGCCAAATTTTCTGCTGGTGTAAACTCGGATTGACTTCACTCAGTTTACCAAATTACATCATCTGAGAATACAGTTCACAGGAGGAAGTATTTTTTTCATTCCATTCCCCCCAACATTCTAGCTTTCAGAAAGGGCCAATTAATGGAAGTTGTAGCTCTGTCAAATAGGCCCAGAGTATCTATATTTGTTCTTACATATACAACAAAATCAATCAGTTGAATATGACTTATATTTCCTGATCCACTAAATAAAGAACAAGTGTGAAAGTGTTTTCTGTTAAGTACCTCAAAATGCCAAACTTATGTGCTGGCATATAGAAACTGGGCCTAGAACAAGTATACTTCAATGCTATTCATGGCAGTACTTTCTTTGAAAGACAGACAGAGACTCCAATTACACATAGGGGATTAAGAGTTGGGATTCCTGATCTGTTTCCAATTCTGACATTGCCTCACTCTGCAAATTCAGGCACATCACTGCATTTCTCTATATCTGTTTTACTATCTATAAAATGAGGATAATATAGCTGTGAGTTGTCCATTTCCGGAAAGATAAAAGATAGCAAAGAATGACCCAACTGTATTGTTTATCTTTTGAAATGGCCAGGAACAGTGCGACCCTGAAGCAAGGAAATCTACTGGAGTTTTTTATTAACTTTCATAGATGCAGGATCTAGCCCTCAAATGGTATTTGTTGCTGAAAAACAAATATTGATTTTGAACTCAGTCTTTTGCTATTCCGTGCTGGGGATAAAATCAAGTTTAAGTGCCTTTCTACATATAGCAAGTCTTTGCACAGTCCTTGGAGTTGCTCAAGGTTCTCAAAGGAAGAAACCTGGTACCTATGGCTAAACATGGTGATATCTGGAAGTATCTTTTTTCTCTGAGTTCTTCCTTAAGACTCTGTTCTGAAATTTTTACATTTTTCATCACAAATCCCTATATGGTATTTATGAGGCACTTAAAGATTTTTTTTTCTAATTAAATAGCAAACGATAAAGGTGATAGCCTGCATAGTATTTAGCATTCAGGAGAACCAGTATACTTAAAAGGAACAATTTTATATTTAAAAATGTAGTTTAAAAAAGTATACTTTAAAAAACAGATTTAAATATAGATTCCACTCTAATGAAAGAATTGCTTTTGGGACTGGCCATGCTTCCAAGTACCTAGAAAGAGCCAATGATAATAATAAAAAAATCAAGTGTTCTGTCCAGTCTGATCCCACGCTGCATTCAGACCAGATGAGCTAAAATACTCTCAGAGTAGGTGCTTACTTCAGTATGAATTATTCAATTTATACATAAAAACCTTTCCCAGCATTAGGCTATTGTCTGGACATAGCAACTCCCATATCTGATTTATAATTTTGGTCCTGCTTATGAACCAAACGGAAGAGTTTAAACACTCTGTGCCCCTGGAGCAGCACAGGGGGTCAGCCAGACGTGAGGCGCCTCCAGAGAGGCACAGTGAGGTGGGTGGCTCAGCAATCCCTACTGGCTCGCCACATACACAAACCCTTTAGCTTATTGCCTCAAGTTGGCTGCAGAACACTATGAGAGCATAATAGTAGTGTCCTTCCGGGCACATCTACATGTGCTGTTATTGCAAATTAATGGAATCCAGCATATATTGCAATACAGTGTATTGCTCCTGGCTGCAGCATTTGCATGTGTGCCCAGGACTGCAGCACATTGAGCCAGGTCAGAGCAGTGCTGGATGGCAGGGGACCTGTGGGGTCAGCCTGCATGCTGACCCAGCTCAACCTGCTGAAGAGGGGCTGGCTGGGGCACAAGGGTGTTCCACTGGAAGGCTAGCCAGGGAGGTAGCCCCAGACTGAAGCACCCTTATGCCCCAGCCAGCCCCGTCAGCATCTACAAATACAATGTGGTACACTAAATAAGGCTACCACAGGATAGTATTTGTTTTTACAAGTACTAACCTACAGCAGCATTTATTAGTTTACTGTGGCCTAATAGGGCTGCACATATAGACACTGAGATTTTACTGCAGAGCTAATTAGGCAGCTCCAGAGTAAACGTCTCATGTAGACTCGCTCTCTGACTGCAATAGGCGAAGGGGCAATCCCTACCCCAAAGGAACTGTCAGATTTTTCATAGGCCATTGTGGTATCCGAGACCACACCCAGTTGTAGGCATAAACAATACTGCTTTCTCAACTATTTTTTATCCTTTTCTATTTGGCAAATAATGATTGACCCTTGCTACCTTCCCTTGACCCTTGCTATCTCCACATCACAGACCAACATGATAGATAGTCTACTACTTTTGCTTCAAAAACATTACTGCACTTCACATTAGAGGTGCATTTCCCAACCTTTTGGTTCCCACAGCACACCAGCTGAATGTGAAGCAGGGGGGAGGAGAGGAGGGGAGAGGTTGAGAAGGGTAGTGAGCAGGCGGGCATGGATGGGAGGGGGGCCAAGCCTCGGGGGCGGCATGGTTGACCATAGTGCTTGGATACAAATCACTGGCTGGAGTCATACCCCCCATCTGTCTGTGTGTCTACAGCAGCAGTGGGCAGGGGGAGTGGCTCCAGCCAGCAGGGGGCATGGCTCTAGCCCAAAATTTCATAGCATACCTGGACATGCCTCACAGCACACCAGTGTGCCACGGCACACTGGTTGGAAAATGCAGCATTAGAGAGCCAAAGACTATGGACAAAATAACTTGTAATCACCTTATGGGAGGGGGAGGAGATACTATGGATCAGCCGCTATGCATCAGCTGCATGCTCCTGTAGTTTTACCAGTTAACTAAATTGCTGTAACTTTTTTCCTTAATAAAACAGGGTTACAGTTTCAGTGATTTTTGCCACAATTGTATCACTTATAGATGCAGGCAGTAGGGCTGTGAGAAACAGCATCGTTCTGCTTCAACTTCCATTTCAAAGGAACAGTGTTTCATTTCGAGTTTTGTTTTGTTTAGAAAGCACTGTTCCATTTCATTTCGTCGAAACAGTTTTACTGTTTTGATGCTGTTTTAATGTTTACCAACCCAGTGCCAGGAAGATCGGTGCTGCCACTGGTCCCAGCTGGCACCACCAGCCTCCTGTCATCTGGCAGGCAGAACAGGGGGCCGCATCTCCAGGAGCAGCCTGCAACAGCCCCTGCAGACCTCCCAGGGTGTGGGCAGCCCTGATCTGCCTGCTGAATAACAGGAGGCTGGTGCTGCTGGCTGGTGCCAGTGGCAGCACCAGTCTTCCTGGCATAAACTGCGTCCAGCTGGCAGCACCAGCCTCCTGTCATCCAGCAGGCAGATCAGGGCTTCCTGCACTCCCCAAAGGGCTGCAGGGGCTGTACTGGACTGCTCCCAGGGGTGTGGCCCCTGATCTGCCTCCCAGATTACAGGAGGCTGGCGCTGCCACCTGGGGTCAGTGGCAGGTGGGCCTGGGGCAAATCAGCTTGTGTAGAGACCTGTCCCTGCGCTGGGATCAGGGAGGGGATGGGTCCCTGCACAAGCTGATTTGCCCTGGCCCTGCACCCTCCTCAGGCCGGCTCTGGTATGCGGCCTGGGGCATACCAGCTTCTGCAGGGACCTGCCAACCCAATCAGGTGCCCATACACCTGGAAGAGTCTGACATAGCCCTGCAGCAATCCTGGGGGTGCAGGCAGGCCCCAAACTGCCTGCTGTGTGACAGGAGGCTGCTGCTGCCAGCTAGGACCAGTGCTGAAGCCGTAAGCCTGGCTTTGAAATTCAAAACATTTCAAAACTTTCAAAACATTTTGAGCACCTTGTTTCATTTCAAAGCTGTTTTGAAGGCTTTTGTTTCAGTTCAATTTCACTGTTTTGAGCTCGAAATGCATCGAAACAGCTTCAAAACAGAACACCGGGTGAAATTTTGCACAGCCTAGCAGGCAGATGTTACAGTTACTTTGTAACAGCGTTTATTATTATAATTTAATCAGTCCCTTGCCTCTGGCAAGAAGCTTATGCCTCTCTGAACAAGTTAATCTCTAGGCAGTGATTCTCAACCATGGTCCATGGTTCCCTGGGTAGTCTTGTGATCCTTTCAGAGGTGCTTCAGGATTCCACACAATGTTAGTACTGTTAGGTAAGCAAACATGATTCATGAGATAAACTTAGAGATTTCAAATAAGAGACCATAGTGTTAAAATTATCCTTATCTTTTATGGCCTGGAGTTTTTTCACAATAAAAGATGTCACTATTATTTTTCCATAGTCAGAAAAATGAGTAAAAACTAGGAACTGGAATTTTTCAAGGAGTGCCTTGAGTTTATGGATGGATTCATGAGTATAATAATGGGTGCTTGAGTCTAAGAATATTGAGAATCATTGCTGTAAGATGCCACCCTATTGTGCAGCAACATTGATATTGACATTTTAAACTTTATTATATTAAAATTGTTTTGTTTTTCATACCCCAAAGTATTGTTTTTCTTGCTTTACAGCTCTGCCCAAGTAACTCCAGCAACCAAAATTGAAATTTGCCTCCTACAAAAGTCAAAAAAGAAGAAATACTTAGGTGGAAAAAAATATATTTTCCCAGTCCCCATCTCTGAACCCCCCAGGTTCCTGTAATCTCCCTACACTTCAAGTTATTTACACCATCATTTTTCATGCCTCACCCCAGCACCACTATGCAATTCTGTCTATGCCTTCCCTGCATCACTGTTTTATGCCAGCCAACCAGAGCTCTCTCATCTCATAAACACTAATATTTGTTAAAATAAAAAAAACTAGGAAAATAAAGGTCTCTTCTGAAATGTAAGCACTGGTATGAATAACAGCTTCAACTGCCCTTTACGGTTTTGGAAATGGAATGAGTAATTCCTAGGGCATGAATAGAAGAAATGTCACATGAATCAGTATAACTGCTGTAAGTCTCAGCTGAAAATATCAATTTACTTAGAAATGTTTCATGAACATATAGTTAACTTGACTTTGGATCAGCACCCATGGACTGCTTAAGCTATGGTTATGAAATGGTGGGAGATGTAGAATCCAGATGAACTTGTAACTTACCTGAAACTTATCTAGAAATACAGCTTACTGTAATGTAGAAGTGTGATAAAAGGGTACCTACTTAGCCACACTGTTTGCTCTGGGTTATTCTTTGATACTTCTCTATCCTGTACCCTTCCACAAGCTTACCCTCTTTAACCAAAAAAGCTTTCCACTATAACAAGTGTGGTAGACTCGCTGGGAGAGGGGTATTCATAGTATCATAGTAGCTAGAGTCGGAAGGGACCTAGGTAGATCATCTAGTCCGACCCCCTGCCTTGGCAGGAAAGAGCACCGGGGTCAGATGACCCCGGCAAGGTGCTCATCTAACTTCCTTTTAAAAATCCCCAGGCTAGGAGCCTGCACCACTTCCCCTGGAAGCTGGTTCCAGGCCCTAGCCGCCCTGACTGTGAAGTAGCGCCTCCTAATATCTAATCTAAACTTACCCTCCGCCAGCTTGTGACCGTTATTCCTGGTCACTCCTGGGAGCGCACGGGGGAACAGGGACTCCCCCAATACCTGCTGATCCCCCCTGACCAGTTTGTAGCAGGCCACAAGGTCCCCCCTTAACCTTCTCTTGTGGAGGCTAAACAGGTTCAGGTCCCGTTGCCTCTCCTCATAAGGCCTGCCCTGCTGACCCCTGATCATACGAGTGGCCCTCCTCTGGACTCTTTCCATATCGTCCATGTCCCTCTTGAAGTGTGGCGCCCAGAACTGGACGCAGTACTCCAGCTGCGGCCTGACCAGTGCCGCATAGAGGGGGAGGATCACCTCCTTGGACCTGCTCGAGATGCATCTGTGGATGCATGACAGGGTACGGTTGGCCTTCTTGACTGCCTCCCCACACTGCCGGCCCATGTTCATCGTGGAGTCAATGATGACTCCAAGATCCTTTTCCGTCTCCGTGCTGGCAAGAGGGGAGTTCCCCAACCTGTAAGTGTGGTGCCGGTTCTTCCTCCCCATGTGCAACACCTTGCACTTATCAGTGTTAAACCCCATCCTATTCTCATCCGCCCACCGTTGCAACCTGTCAAGGTCAGCTTGTAGCCTATTGCACCCTTCTAGTGCACCCACATCCCCCCCACATCTTAGTGTCATCAGCAAACTTGAACAGGGTGCTTTCCACCCCGTCATCCAAGTCACTGATGAAGATGTTGAACAGTGCGGGCCCGAGGACCGAGCCCTGCGGAACCCCACTGCCCACATCCTTCCAGGTCGAGAAGAACCCATCCACTACCACCCTCTGGGTGCGGCCCTCCAACCAGTTGGCGACCCATTTGACCGTGTGGGCATCGACACCACAGTCTCCCAGCTTTTTGATGAGGACAGGGTGAGAGACAGTGTCGAAAGCCTTCCGGAAGTCCAAAAAGACTACATCCACAGCAACCCCTGCGTCTAATGATTTGGTGACCTGATCGTAAAAGGCCACCAGGTTGGTCTGACAAGACCTGCCACTGATGAACCCATGTTGGTTGCCCCTGAGCATGCATTCCCCCGCAAGGCCCTCCTGGATGTGTGCCAGGATAATTTTTTCAAAGAGCTTACTTGGGATTGAGGTAAGACTAACTGGCCTGTAATTTCCCGGGTCCTCTTTTTTTCCCTTTTTGAAGATAGGGACCACATTGGCTCTTCCAGTCCTCCGGCACCTCACCAGAGCACCACGAGTGCTCATAGAGCTGCGCCAGGGGTCCCGCAATGACCTCGGCCAGTTCCTGTAGAACCCTAGGGTGAAGATCATCTGGACCAGCGGACTTGAACACATCCAGCCTCTCCAGAAGTACCCTAACTAACTCCTCGCTAACCCCTGGCCCAGGCGTGTCTCTCCCGGGGCCCGAGGGGGGCCCAGCAGGGAGGTGGCTGAACTGGTCCCTACTTAGGAAGACAGAGGCAAAGAAATCGTTAAATATGTTAGCTTTGTCATCTGGCGTGATGACTAAGTTGCCCATCGTGTCCTGCAGGGGCCCCACATTACCCGGGACCCTCTTTTTACCCCCTATGTATTTGAAGAAGGACTTCTTATTGTCCCCAATCCGGGAAGCTAGTCCTATCTCCATCTCTGCCTTGGCCTTCCTGACTGCCCCCCTACATCCTCGGGCAACTGTAACATAGTCCTTCTTGGTGATGACCCCATCTCTCCATTGGGTGTATGCCTCCCTTTTAGCAAGGAGACATTCCCGGATGCTCTTAGTGAGCCATGGGGGTTTATGTGCCCTCCTGCTCCCTTTGACCCTTGTTGGGATTACCTCCCTTTGGGCATGGAGGATCGTCTCCTTAAGGAGCAACCACTCCCCTTCGACATCTGATTCCCTTCCCCTCTGGGTCCTCAGCGCTTCCCCAACGATCCTCCTTAGCTTGTTGAAGTCAGCCCTCCTAAAGTCTAGGGCTGTTGCCTTGCTGCAGCCCTTTGCCACCTTACGCTGGATGGTGAATTCCAGCAAGCGATGATCACTGTCTCCCAGGTGGCCCATCACCCGCAGCCCCCTCACCAGGTCATCACCCGTGGCCAGCACCAGGTCCAACAAGGCGTCTCCCCTGGTGGGACTGTGCACCTCCTGGGTTAGATGGAGGTCCTGCACTCTGGCTAAGAACCGACGTGAGCGATCAGACTTGGCTGACTGCTCCTCCCAGCAGATGTCTGGGAAGTTCAGGTCCCCCATGATGACCACATCCTTAGCCCTCACTGCCTCTGTGAGCTGACATAAGAATTCCTGGTCGAGCTCTTCTCCCTGGTTGGGAGGTCTATAGTAGACTCCCACCGTTAAGTCTCTCTCCCCTGGACTGCCTTTTACTCTAACCCAGAGCACCTCAGAGTGCCCCCCTCTACCCCCTTGCTGATTAACGAGGAAGTATATTCCTCCTTGATGTAGAGTGCTACTCCTCCACCTTTCCTTCCTATCCTGTCCCTCCTGTATAGCCTATAGCCCTTGACACTCACCGCCCAGTCATGCGATGAGTCCCACCACGTTTCTGTGATCCCTACTATGTCAGGGCTGGTGACAGCTAGGACATAGGGTATTGGGGCATGCCTTTAAGCTCCCTATGCTCGGCTGACTAAGGGAGGCTACTCTTCCTGCTTCAGGATAAAGGAAGCACCCCAAGTTCTTGGACTGGGTCAAGCACCCTCAAGTTCTACAAGGCCGGTGTACTCCAGGGGGGCACAGGGCCTGGATACAGACCAGATTCCTGAGCAGTGGCAGCGGTTACCCCAGGCTTACAGGTGTGCTCCAGGAAGAGGGTTGACCAGACATGAGGTGACCCAGGGGAGGCACTTACAGCTTGGTGGACAGATGGGCACAGTGAGGTGGGTGGTTCAGCACAGGAGCACCCTCTATTGGCCCATCACATACCCCACACATAGGGCAGAAGACACCAAAGAAGAGGCACCCAACATGGTGCCCTGCCTGCCCTCACCTTGGGGAGAATTTCAGTTCTAGTATTCTTAAGTTATTTGTTTTCTGATTGGAGACACCTGTACCACCAGCTAGGTAAGTCAGGTGGAGACAAGCTGCTTAGGAGGAGCAGACAGTACTCATGGCATATCCAGATCTTATTGAGACCCAAGTCAGACACCCAAGTGGAAAGGGGTGGGATGAAGGGGAGGTAAGGAGCCTCACAGAAGAAACATCAGCTGAGATGCCTAGGGTTTGGAAGACACTGAACAACATCCTCCAATGGAACAGCAAATAACATCAAGTTGTGGCAGGCAAGTTACAGTGGACAATAAGTTGAATATAAGCCAACAGTGTGCCCTTGTTTCCAAGAAAGCTAACAGCATACTGGGTTGCATTAGTAGGTGTGTTGCCAGCAGATCAAGGCAAGTAATTATTCCGCTGTATTCAGGACTGGTGAGGCCATCTGAAGTCCGTTTTGGACCCCCCACTACAGAAAGGATGTGGACAAATTGAAGACTGTCCAGCAGAAGGCAACTAAAATGGTTAGGGGGTTGAAGCACATGACTTCTGAGAAGCTGAGGGAGCTGGGCTTATTTAGTCTGCAGAAGAGAAGTCTGAGTGGGGGGTGGTGGATCTGATAGCAGCCTTCAACTACTTGAAGCATAGGCGATGCATAGGGAGGGAATGGGAGGACACATGCACCCCCTCCCCCCCAAGATTGGCTCTTGCCAGCCAGGGGGTGGGGGAACTGAGAGAAGTGCCAGCCAGTGCCCCCCATGAGACTGGTACTGCCAGAGAGTGCAGGCGTCAAGAGAAGCACTGGCTGCACTTATGGGTTTGCTGCCAGTGCTTCTGGGGTCAGCGACTGGCCGCTGGAGAACCCCACCATAGTCAGACTGGCTGCTGCTTCCCCACAAAATTCAGGAGGCACCAGTCACCCATGACCTGAAGGCTGGTTTCAAAGAGGATGGAGCTAGATGTTCTCAGTGGTGCTAGGTGACAGAACCAGAAGAAGCAATGGTCTTAAGTTTAGGCTGGATATTAAGAAAAACTCTCTCAGTAGGAGGGTGGTGAAACTCTGAAACCGGTTACCCAAAGAGATAGTGAAATCTCCACCCTTGAAGGTTTTTAAGGCCTCGCTCAACAAAGCCCTGGCTGGAATGATTTCATTGGGGATGGTCCTGCTTTGGGCAGGGGGTTGGACTAGATGACCTTCTTGGTTCCCTTCCAACCCTAATGATCTATGATTCTATGATTATGTCTGATATTTAAAGGAGAAACAAGCATCCAACCTGTGTGGTCCTGCAAGTTTTCTTCTAGATGTGAATTCTGGGGAAGATACAATACATATACATAGACCATTTTCCCTTCCATAAAGACACCATTCAAAAATACTTCAATATTACATGTGCTACATATTTTCAAAAGCTGGCAGGTGGTTCCCATTTGAATTTCAGTGGTATTGGGATACTTATCTTCTCAGACTCTGTAACCAGGTTCCTACTCTCAGTATTTGGGCTTGGGGATAGAAATGAGTGGATGGCCCTTTAAGGCTATAGAAATAATTTCCACTTTTGACTCCAACACCACAGAATATATGAGATGGAGAGTCAGAAGTAAATGACAGTTGCAATCTGGACACTTTAGAGGTTAGAATTCCTAGTCAGAGCAGCTCCCTGTGGATGACACAGTGTGGTGGGGAGGGGAAGGCCTGGAAGCTGTAACAGTGAAGCAGCAGAAGGTCACAGGATGGATAGGTTGTGATGAAGAAGGCTAAATTTGAGAGGTTATTGTGAGGTATTTGAGTTGAAAAGGGCATCTGTGATGTAAAATATATATGGGTGCCTATACACAAGCAGGGAGCTGCTCTGATGCATTGTAATTACAGCGCATTGGAGTTAATTTGATTAATCAAGTCTTCTGGAGTGTGGTTACTACTGTGCTCCACCAGGCTCAGCATCCCTGCACTGGTGTGTGTGTCTGTGTGTGTGTGTGGAGGGACTTTATCTAAAGCATGTTGAATGGGCTTTAGACAAAGTGCTCTCACTGACATTTTGAATTGTGGGGATGCTGATACACGAGATGCTCTGGGCAGTTTAATTAAAGCAGCTCTCAGAGCCTGACTAATTAATTTGCTTCCCTCCCCCGCCCCGCTCCCTGAGTATGTGTATAAATGCCCTGTGAGATTATTTGTGATTGTAAGTAGAAAAAGATGGTGGTGGAGCAGTGTGGTTTAGCCTGAGGAAGTCAGCCACCTCTTTAACCAGTCAAAAACATTAGTCCAGAACCAGTGTTATACAAGCAATGGATTTAAAGTCACTGTGTCTCTTTGTTTAGACTTGATGAGTTGGGCTCCATAGCTCTGGTAGTAATGGATAGATTTGAAATGGATCAGATAGAAGTCACTGCTGAGGCTAGTAACAACTCTTTCCCCATTTGTATTATAGGTTCTAAATTCTCATTCTGTTGCATAAGTTCAAACAGAACACTCTCACATCACGAGTCTTACAAGAATGTGCTGCCTTTGCTATCTCCTCCAGAAAACCTTGGAATTAGGGGTGCACCGATAAAAATGTTGGGGGCAGATATCAAAAGTCAATTATTAATGAGCCATATTGGCCAATATCGATGCAATTGCCAATATGCAGCCCATCAGTTTGGAAAGCAGCATCTGGCTGGTAAGTCTACTGGGGCAGAAGGTGAGAGAAGGGAAGTGTGTAGGGCAGATCAAAGCCTCCATGATGAACCAGTGTAGCCCACTCCATAGCTCTCCCCTCCCAGTGCTGCCACTGCTTGCTCCAAGCACAGCCTAGGTCCAGCACCTCCCCATAAGGAAGAGCCCTGTGTGGCCCCTGGCCCCAGTCTGCAACAGCAGCCTACCGCCACCCCGTGCACAGATCTGGGGGGCACGTACCTCCCATGCCTCTCCCAGGGGTGCGTGCAGCAGTGGGAGCCACCACTCCTTCCCCGTGCCCCTCTGGATGAGTTGCTCATGGCTCCATCACGCGCCCCATCCTACCCCACTTAGGCAGCACCTGCTCCTGCCCCACCCAGCCCCACTCCCTCCCTCATCATAGAGGTCTCGAACTTCCCCTCTGCCCCTTACCCCACACCAGACTTACTAGCCAGACAGTGCTCTCCAAGCTGCTGGGCTGGCCATGTACATGCTGCAGCTGTGCGCATGCACGTGGGATTTATTGGCAATGTTATTGGCCACATCAGCCAAAAAAGCCAATTGCTGATAATGTCCATTTTCCTTTTATCTGTGACGATACAATATGGAGAGATGCATCTGTACACCTCTACTTGGAATTACATGGTAGAATAAAAAAGATCCAGATTCAATAAATGACCTTTGGATAACATCAAAAGCAGCTTTTGTGCCCAAAAGCTTGCAAAGAACAATTTCTCTATTAAGTTGGTCTAATGAAAAATATCACATTTACCCAAAGAACTTTTACCCAAAGAAAGCAAGACTTTCCAGGTGGAATACAGAAATAATTTTGCTAGGAATGAACTGAACTACTTGAAGACTTATCAATTACTATTATTTAGATTTATATTACACTTTGGTGGCTGGGGCTGCTCGCAGGGGTTGGAAGTCCTGGGAACAGACCCCAATGCTCCCAAAGGCAGGCCCAGGAACCCCAGTGCACCCCTAATGGATGCCTTGTGAGGAAGATCCACAAGGGCCCCACAGTGGACTCCCAAAATGTCTGAGAGTTTTGAAAAATTAAAGGAGGCACTGTGTAAAGATGTAACAGTACATGCCCCTGATTTTGCAGCACCTTTTATCTTGCAGACTGATGTGTCAAACAGCATACTGGGAGCCATTCTACCACAACAATGGGAAGGAGTAGAGTGCCCCACAGCATTTGCAAGCTGTAAGCTTAACTCAGCAGAGGTCAGGTATGTGACTATTGAGAAGGATACACTGGGCAATAGATTATTTTAGATATTATCTACTAGACTGGGAGCTTATAGTAGTCATGAACATGCCCCATTGCAGTAGTTAACAAGGTCCCACATAGAAAACACTCATACAACCCTCTGGGCATTGGCTCTGCAGCCATTCAAGTTTACGATAGTACACTGTCCTGGCAAGGACAACCTCATTGCTTATTTCCTTTCTAGGTATATTAGCCAAGAACACCCAGCAGACGAAATGCTGCAAATACACAAAAGGCAACACCAGTTGGCAAAGGAAGACCAACAAAACATCAAGATGCCACAAGGCTGCTGGGGCTGCTCACAGGGGTTGGAAGCACTGAGAACAGATCCCAACACTCTTGAAGGCAGGCCCAGGGAACCTGATGCCACAGGAAACTTACCTGGGAGGGAGATGGAGACAGGGCTGAAGCTGCGTGAACCAGTGCTGCACCAGCTTTTCAAATGGCTGTCAAAAAGACTGGGTGGCAGCCGGCTGATGACATTCACCATGGGAGATTTAAAAACCCTGGCAGAAGCCAGGTGTGTGGGGAGAAGGTAGGAGGCAAGACGCAGAGCTCTCCTGGGTGCAACCCAGCAGAGCAGATTCCCACCACAACACTGTCCCACTGGGAGTGAGTGGGTGCAGTGCAAGAAGCCAGACAGGACTCCCCAATGCTGAGCTCCCCAGAAAGGGGTCTGGGGTCAGTCACTACCCCTAGGGCCCTGGATTGATACAACCATCCTGTAGCCTGTGGAGGGTACCACAGATACAGGCCCAGCACAGGGACAAAGCAGGGCCAAGGATTAGGGGTGAGTGGCAGGCTGCAACTACAAGCCTGCACTTCATACTGAGGCTGACGGGGTGGAGGCCCAATGGAAGGCCATAAGAGGCCAGAGCCAGGAGTTGGAGTGGTGACATAATGGCCCTCACGGTTGGTGAGTGGACTGAGGTGTAGGGGAAGCAGAGCCCCAGGAACAGCTGCATCTATCCATTGAGTATTACTGTCTCCAGGCCAGGGCAGGAACACCACTGAACCCCTCCTTTTAATTATGGTTCCATGAAGTTGTGGCAGATGAGTTGGGGGTTTGGCCCAGGGAGTGCGGAGATACTCACTCACAGCACCAACTGAGGGCACCACAGTGGTGCACTGGCAGGGAACTGTCGATACAGGATCAGTGATTCTGACCTGGCAGAGGCCACCATGCAGCTGGCAGCCATGGCCCACACAGAGCTCCTAACCAAGGCCATATCCTGTATTCTGATGCCTGTACTTTTTAATATTTATTGACAAATGGGAAACTGTACTAACAGGAAGAAAATGTAAATAACCAAATGAAAAGGATGTTAAATTTACTGAGAATCAAAGTTGCTGTTGCCACTCAGAATTTTAAAGTAACTTTCATTTAATACATATTAAATGCATGTTAATGAACACACACTTAGCCATTGCTTATGACCATTAGTTTTTAAATATTTCCATTATGTTATGTAAATTACAAACCTAGTTAAAAATCATGAATTTAGACAAGCATGAACTGAGATTATGTTTAGCTCTGAAGGAGAGAGAAACATATGGCTGGTTTTGTTTGTTTTGTTTTGGGTTTTAGAGAGAGAGCAAGAAAGGGAAAATAAAATTCTAATCTAGAGATTGCACCTCCTTATTTTGAAAAGGATAGACCAGCATGGGTGCAGGCAGAGGCAAAGCACTCTAGCTCCATTGGAATGTGGCTCCAGTGGATCCAGGGGCTCTGTGAACCAGGTGTTGCTGACCCCTAGTTTAGTTTGTTTATTTCGTTGCTGGCAACTTAAGGCTTGTGTTATTTCCAGGACTGAGTTCAGGGGGCAAAATCATTCTTTTGCCTAGCAAACTTTTTTTTGCCGGCCAACACCTTTTTTCTAGGTAAACTAATTCTTCAAATGCATATTCCAGGAACAGATGACAATATGCCGATCTGTTACCCCTGTGCCTAGTGACCCTCCAAAGGAAATTTAGGAGAGGGCACACTTAGCAAGAAAACTTGGGCCTTCATTTTACTTGTACTTTCTTTCAATGCTATATTAGGGCCTTGTTACACATTGCACTTTGACCTGCTTACATGCTGACTGGTGTTAATATCAGTTTGAGTTTAGAGCAGTCACACCTTGGGTGCATCTTCAAATGTGCTTTACTGTGCAGTAGGCTAATTCAATGCACAGTAAAGCATCACCATCTACACATGTGTGGCAATTACTGTGCAGTAGTCTAATATAAAGTGCAGTTGGCTAGTACCAACAGATAGAGGTATTAGCCAACAGCACTTTAATGTGCCGGAACGCATGTGTAGATGCTGACCCATGTGCAAACTGCTCCTGGTCAGTCCAGGCAGCAGAGGGCCACAACTACTGCTGAGCTTAGAGGTGGGGGGGAGGAGCTGTCCTTGGCTCCAGGGCAGTTGCAAGTGGTGTGGAGCTGGGGCTTACCTCAGTTCTTTTGCCAGGAGAAAATTGATTCCTCTGATGAATTAGATTAACTGGAGAGACAGTGCCTGTGTCATAGGGAGGAACAGAAGGGAAGACCCCAAAGAGCCAGGGGGAAGCCCCGGGGTCAGGAACCCTTGAAAGAAAACAAAAGTAAAAGAAAAGAACATGGGAACTTCTTATTTGAAGCAGGATCTATGGCGAAGCTGGAGCTGGAGGCAGGACCCGCGAGGCTCGTTAGCCGTGCCTTTATACAGTTGTGGCCGGCCAATGACGTCAGCCACAAGAGTTGGCTGGCGGAGATAAAATGGGCCGCTGTCAAGGAAGGAGGGGGCGGATGGAGACCAGCGGGAGCTCCAGCAGGGAAGTCTCTCCCTGAGCCCCTACGGGGGGTGGGGGAAGGCTGGAAGCTGCTTCTTCCAGCAAGGGAGAATGCGGTAAAGCCTGCTAAGGGAAAGACGCTGCTGGAGGCAGTGCAAGGAGCCAGGAGCCAGAGACAGTTCTCCACGACTGGGGACCCAGACTGAAAGGCACAGAGGAGCAGGAAGATCCCTACACCAGGGGCTACAGCAGACAAGCCGGAGAATCCAGCATACACCAAGACGCCAGACCAGGTGGGACCATTGAGGGCTCCAGAAGACCCGAGGAGGCGCACCAGGTGGGAGACGGGTGGCACAAGCAGCGTGAGGGGCTGTGAAATACGGGCCCCAGTGGCATAGAGCCAACCCAATGGGTGACATGGGGACAAGCGTCCAGTGAAGGACCACAGTGGGTCCAGCAAACCCACAGGCTGGGCAATGAGGGAATAGGAGTACGGAGTAGCCTGTAGACTACCCCTGATCCATATAGGGCTGAATAGAGACCTCTGGTACCTGAAGACCAGCATTGGTGGTTAGGCCAGAGGAGCTGGTGATAAGGGGCAGCGGGTCTCTCTTTATGTCTCAGTGTTTTTTTTTGTTTGTATTTTACGTTTCCCACTAGTGGAGGGGTTGTGGTGCAGGGCATGTGGAGCCTGAGTGTTGTTCAAACCTAAAGGTGGTTGACAGCTTCAGGGAATGAGAGGCGGCTGTGAGGCACGGATAGTATATTGTGGGTTAGGCCCTGTAGGCCGATAGGACCTTCTTTGCAAGTGCACTTAGGGTCTCAACAGTCGGGGACCTGGCCAGAAGGACATCTGGGACCTGTCAAGGCAGGGTGTAAGGGGGAGGTAGAGGGGAGGTGGAGCCTTGCAGTAGACCACCAGACAGATGTCTCATCATCAAGAAACTCCCAGTGGTCGGACACCCACCACTGAAACAAGATCCAAAGTTGTGGCTGGTGAGATTGGAGGGAGACTACACTGGAGGGAAACACCCACATGATGGAACATCTAGGACGGACAGGCGAACACCACTGAACATCCAGGCCCGAGCGGCATGTGACCAGATGTTCAAGGCCAGATGGGCACAGCCTTGTTGGTTGTGGCTGTTTTAATCCCTGATTATCATGTATTATTCATAGATTTCATAGGCATTTGGGCTGGAAGGAACCTCGGAAGATCATTGAGTCTAGCCCCCCCACCCAAAGGGCAGGAAGTCAGCTGGGGTCATAGATTTCATAGATTTCATAGACATTAGGGCTGGAAGGGACCTCGGGAGATCATCGAGTTCAGCCCCCCATCCGAAGGGCAGGAAGTCAGCTGGGGTCATAGGATCCCAGCAAGATAAGCATCCAATTTGCTCTTGAAGGTGTTCAATGTAGGTGCTTGAACCACCTCCACTGGCAGGGTTTTCCAGACCTTGGGGGCTCGGACAGTAAAGAAATTCTTCCTTATGTCCAGCCTGAAACAGTCTTGCAGTAGTTTATAACTATTCAACCTTTTCATCCGTTGGGATGCTCTGGTGAACAAGTGTTCCCACAAATACTAGTGGTCACCCCTGATAAACTTATAGGTGGCCATCAGATCATACTTGAGCCTGTGCTTTTCCAGGCTAAAGAGCCCCATAGCTCTCAGCCTGTTGTCGTAAAGTCTGTTTTCCTGACCTCTGAACATGCACGTGGCACTTCTCTGAACTCTCTCAAGCTTCTCCACATCCTTTTTGAGTTGTGGGGCCCAAAACTGGATGCAGTACTCCAGCTGCGGCCTCTCCAAGGCTGAGTACAAGGGGAGAATGTTGTCCCAGTATTTGCTTCAGAAGCATCTATGAATGCAAGCCAGCGTTTTGGTCGCTTTAGTAGCTGCAGCATCGCATTGCAGGCTCATGTTCATCTTGTGGTCAATGATGACCCCCAAGTCTCTTTCTTCCATAGTGCTAGCCAGCGTAGCACTGCCGAGCCTATAAGGATGCTGCAGGTTTTTCTCCCCAGGGTGGAGAACCTTGCATTTTTCGGTGTTAAACACCATCAGGTTCTTGTCCGCCCATTTGCTGAGCCTGTCCAGGTCAGCCTGGATCACCCGCCTGTCTTCTGGCATGGATGCTTTTCCCCAAAGTTTGGTGTGATCAGCAGACTTGGCCAGTCCACTCCTGACTCCAATGTCCACATCATTAATGAACATGTTGAACAATATGGGTCCAAGGACAGAGCCCTGGGGGACCCCACTGGTCACAAGACACCATGATGATTGACTGCCATCAATTACTACCCTCTGGGTCTGACCACGGAGCCAATTTCCCAGCTAGTGGATCATGGTGGACCGAAGACCAAATTGGCCAGTTTTGCCAAGAGGTGATCATAGGATACCAGATCGAAGGCTTTTTTGAAGTCAAGATATATGACATCAATCTCTTTTTCCTTGTCCAGGTGATAGGTCACCTGGTCATAGAAGGAAATGAGATTGATCAAACAAGACCTACCTGCAACAAACCCATGCTGGGTATCCCTCAGGATGTTGGTGTCGGCCAGTCCATTATGGATGGCCTCTTGAATAAACTTTTCTAAGATCTTCCCCAGTATAGAAGTTAGGCTGATGGGCCTATAGTTAGCCGGATCCACTTTCCTCCCTTTCTTAAAGGTAGGCACCACATTGGCCTTCTTCCAGTCTTCGGGTACTTCACCAGAGTGCCAGGAGTTTTCAAAGATTCATGGCAGGGGCTGGGCTATGATTCTTGCCAGCTCCTTGAGTACCTTATGTTGTAATGGTGTCCATTCAAATCTATTGGGGTGCTGCTGTGTCACGGAACAGTTTGTAGTTTCCAATAAAATATTGTTTGACATAGAAACATGGTATTGGTCAGCACTTTGGGGTGTGCAATGTTTGTGATGGCCAGAACCAGAGGGATTAATAAGCAATAAATATGTGCTTCTTAGAGGCATTTTGTATTTTGCCTAAACAGGTAATATTAGTTAATATAAAGCTTGTAAGTTTGGAAACTGCAAACGTAACTTGTCTGTCATAAGTTTAAGCAAAATAAGTTAACTGTTCGTGGAACTGACTGGGCCCCATAGGCAAAGCTGTAGCTGCGAGATTAGGAGACCTAATGGTTTTTTGCTCAGGGTTCAGCCTTGATGATAAAAACTAGATCCAACTGCCTGGCACACTCAACACATTCCAGGAAAGCACAGCCCAAGAAAGCATATTCAAATGAAACCTAAAAGGGGTTTGGAGCTTAGGCGGAGCAATGTCAATTTCAGACCTAAAGGTGCTGCAAAATAATTTGCTTATTGGGTAAACCTGAGTCTGGGTAGTAACCTTTTATGATAATTTTAACACCTTTCAATGCCATAGGGTAACAGTTACAGGGTAACATTGTGAGTGGCTCTAAGCCAACATATTAGCATAAGACTATGTGGAAAAAGCATGTGCATCAGGTAAACAGCAGGAAGGAGGGAACAGAATGGTCTTTTCTGTTCCATGTCCAGACTCCCAGTGTGAGTGAGGATTGGATCCTGATCAAGGGACCTTCCCTGGTAATCCCTCTGACAGGGTCAATCAGGGACGCCTGACTTCGCTGGAATCACTTGACACGCACCTGGCATTGAGGGAATATCGGTAAATTGCCAATCCATGTCTGTCTATCTGTTGTTTTGAACAGCCCAGTGGCTAATACCCTCGCAGTGCCCAGTTGGCCTGCGACAGAATTGGTCTATCTGTTGTTATCTGTTAGTTACTATTAGCTCTTTAATACGGCATTATCTGCTTATTGCATGTATCTTTCTGTTAACTGTTATGTGTGTGTAAGCTATAATAAATTTGCCTTCACTTCACTCCCAACTTTGCCTCCTCGATCCAAAACTGAATCAAACAGCCCAGTTGGCCTGTGATAAAGTTGATACACTCACAGTGCCCAGCTGGCCTGTGACAAATGTTAAAACTATATCATCTGGTGCCTGTTACATTTAAGGAATCTGCTTAGAAACCTTTCTTTCATGGTCAATGTGAACTAGGTATGAATTTCTTTCCATTTAGTGGGGTATATAATTTGGTTCCGTTCTCTCAGATGCCAACTGATGAAATGCCTGGGTTATAAATAAGCCACAAATGGCAAAGGTCAAGTTTGAATCGGATATATTGGCAAACAGCAGCTCAGATCAAGTGGTGACTAAGTTAACTCTGCCTGCTTCCCACCCATTAATCCATCTCCTCCCAAAAGTTTGACCAAAAAAACTGGGGCAACAGAAAGCTGCTCTTTGTCAATCCTTAGAGCCATAGATGGTGGTGTGTTCCCTTGTTTACCTCTGCAAATAGTGATCAGGGCCATGTCTCGTGGGGGCAAATGGGGCAACCTCCCGGGGCCCCACACTCTGGGGGGCCCCATGGATAGTGTTGTGCAGGCCCCGTTGCAGCTGCCATGTGCTGCCACTGCTGAATGCCATTGGCTCTGCCGCTGCCGCCGTTGCTGAGCACTGCCAGTTCTGGCTGCTCACCATCCCAAAACCCCCCAACTCCTCTGGCTTTGGCTGTTTGCTACCCCTTCCTTCTGGGCCCTGCACAGGCTGATATGCCCCAGGCCCTGCACTAATATAAACACAATCATCTCCATTTCCCCTCCAAGGACTCACCTTTGGTCTAAGCAGGGCAATACCACCAGGGAAGTTCAGAGCCCTCCTCAGGCAGGCTCTCTGAGGCACTGTCTCTAGCCCTGCTCACTGGAAAGGAATCTCAGGTGAGTCCCTGGGGGGAAACACAGGCACCCGGGCAGGTGTGGCCAGAGTCTGGACCTCCCCTTGGCTGCTCCACAGGGGCAGAGAAGTGCAGGAGCAGCCTTGGACTAGGCAGCTCCTGTAGGACTCAATTTTCTTCCAACCTGGGCACATGTGTAGATGTGCAGAAAATTCAGGTGCATTAACTGCCAATGTAGACATGCCCCTTAAACCTAAAAACTTTCTCTGACAGTCCCAACCTGCACAGCTGTAACTTGCCACTAGAAGGCTGGTAAGCAGGGTCTTGACTAGGAGCTACAGCTATGGGTTGGTACTACAGGGCTAGTAAGCCAGAACAGGCTTTTATTTCTGCTGTAGGTGGAGGTGAGAGATGGGTTGGGGTGGTGGAGCGAGAACATAAAGCTGGGAGGCACAGAGTTAGTGGGATGGGGTGTGTGTAACGAAATGGGAGGTGGAAAAGAAATGGGTGGGGAAGGGTGGTGAAATGAAGGAAGTCAGTTACTTAAGGATAAAATAAAAGTAGTAAAAAAAAAAGAGAAAACTTAAAAGAAATAAACATGAAGTAAATGAAAGAAGGTCTCATTTTTTAATAAATTGGCATATGGAATTGTGCTGGTTGTGTTTTCTGGGGTGGCCAGGAGCTGGCAGTGGTGAGGGACTTAGTATAAGTGGATTTATTAGAAATCTACTTCCACTTTAATCTGGGTTGGTTCCACAGTTCCTCTGCCACTTAAACTGATGGAGAAAAAAGTGAATATGGCATAATTCCCTTAGTTCACTGGATCTTAGCTGACTGATTTTTCCTCCCCTGGGCAATTCCTATCTTTCTAGAGGAAACTAAAAAGCAACGTTTTTTTTTTAAAAAAAACCCTTAATTAAAACATCTTATTTATATGTATTCATAAGGTACCAATACTAGCTGGACATGTAGTTTATAACAGTAATATTATTTCCCTATATATTGACACTATAAGAATCTGAGCCTTTGCTTCCCCAATACTGCAAAACATAGCCAGTAGGTTCCAGAATGTACAAGCAGTGAAAAACAACTTGCAAAGTAAAAAAAAAGCCTGTGCTAAATTCACTCTTGTCAGCTACTAAGTGCCAAAGGGTGAGTCACTACACGTAAAAATAGCTGCAGGGTTAAAGTATCTGCATAGGACTGGATAGCACAGGAATCAGAAATGGAAGCACCTATGTACTTAAAATCAAGCATATGCTTGCAGTTTTTCTTTTTTAATGTGCTTAGGTCAACTGCAATTTAGTTTTACTATCTGCAGCACTATACACCCCATCCGTGCATATGCGCCACACATACGGGTGTTCCCCACACCACCAATTTGCAGCATGGGGGAGGAGGAAGAGCGGGTTTGACACTAGGAGATCCAAATACACACTCAAAATATTACATAAACTTTTTAATAATAACACTACTTAAATGGTCTATGAAAGTCTAGAGTAGATTTGTCATCACTGCATATTTATGTGGAAAAAGGATCTCATGACAGCCAATTAGGTTAAAAATATACAAGGGTGAAAAGATAAAGTACTGGAGAAAAGGTATTGCCTCCTGCCTAACTCAGGCCCTAGACTAGATAAAAATATTTCCTTTATGACTTTAAAAGTCTTAGACTTTATGAGATCACAGAATTATACATCTCTGGAAAGTTTTCAATAATGTATGATGTAACAAGGAGATTTCAGAGAGAGAGAAGAAAAATGCCACATGATATTTGGGTTGAACATCTGATTATATAGACTGATTAGTGGGAATGTTCAGCACAAACTCCTGCTTATCAATTTATTTTAACTTTCCAGTTCTCAATAAACGTTCAGACAGTCTAAGTGTATGCTGCTAATCTACTGAACCAGGATTGTATTTTATATCACAGGCCTTTTAAAAATGTTCATTAAATATTCCTTATATAGTTAAACTGTGCTTGAATGGCCTGGACATTTTTCAAAACTGCTGTATCAGAGGAGCAGAATTATTTCTATAGTAAGATGATTTACATTACCAACTAGAAGCTTAATATTTCAAATCCATGCTTTGAGCTATGGAACTGGAACATAGTGTTAGTGTGGTCCAACCTTCTTTGGACTTCGTCTAAACTGAAACTGAAAGGTATAGAAGGATGTTAAATCTCAGATACTTATGACTCCAAAACTGGAGTTTAAGAAAGACAGAGAGACTTTCAATAAAATGATGAATGAATGGTGTGAACTCTAAAGGCTCTTCCCAAAAATTATACTTGGTTCTCTTGCTTTAAAAAAACCCAATAAAACTTTATTGGGTATTATTTATTTATTAATGAATCTAACATCAAATAACATTTAATATTTAAAGACACATACAATCCCCTAAAATATATATAAAGACAAATATTTATCTTTAACAGTGTTCCCTTAACCCAGGTCAATATCTACAGGAGGTTTGTGTTCTTTCCTTCTCTTCCTTTCAGTCCCCAACAGCTCCTTTGTTTCTACTGAGCTAACCTTTTGTGTTTCTTCACTTACTAATAATGCACCCCTTCCTTTTTCACTATCTTCTACTCATCTCTGCCTTCAAATTTTAAATGTATTCCAAATTTCTTCTTAAGTGTTAGCACTTGCACTTTCTTGCAATACTCAAAAAAAGTTTATCAAATTTTCTGACTTGGAGGAAGAAGTTTCTTTCTTTTTAAAAAAATCAAATTCCAGTAATTTCCACCAAATTTCCAAATAAGCATCTTTTTTTCCTCCTCCCCTATAGAACACTTACTTGATAGGACAATGTTTCCATTACTAAAATTTCCCAAACTTTTTAAAACCAGTCAGTGATTTTAGGGGTGTCACTTCTTTTCTAGGCTTTTAAAAACTAATTCTTCCAGACAACAAAAGATGAGTGACTAATTCCTTATTACGGTTATATTTTTCAGAGTCCTCAGGAAGTTTCAGTAGGAACACCAAGAGGTTATTTGATAGCTGGCATCCTGCTATTTCCTTCACTATGTCTCCAGCCTTCTTCCAGAACAGCTGGATTCTGGGACACATTCACAATAAGCGAATGCTGTATAATTTACTCTAGCGTAAACCCACCCTGGGCAAGCATCTACATGTGTGGGGATTCAGGAGCAGATTTGCTGCTCTTGCCAGCAGTCAGCCCCCTGCAGCAGCCAAGGGGAACTTTAAGCTCCCCCTTGGTGCTAGTCCAGGGCCTAGTAAGGAGCACAGGGTCAGGAGACAGCTGGGTCCTGGCAGGGGCTGGGATATTGCTCCCTGTCCCTAGGAGCTGCCTGCTTCCAGGATGGGCTCCAGTGGCACAGCCTGGATGGGGACAATGTCTCCCTGCCCTGACAGCAGGGAGTTCTCAGCCCTGGTTCCCCAGTCTTGATTCCCAGCCTCCCAGCTGGGGGCTTATTGCTAACTTCCCCACTGGTGGATCAGGACAAGGGGCTGGGACCTGCCTCTCCCCCCACAGTTGTTTCTAAGCCCTGTGCCTCGATCACCTGATTGGGACACAGGGCTGGGAAAAATCTGGAGGGCTGGGACCTGCCCCTGACTGGGACAGTTCCTGGCAAGCCTGAGGCTGCACAGGGAAGTCTGCACGTGCAGCCCAGAGCTGGCTGGGGATTGCCAGAAATGGGACAGTCTGGATACCTTTAAGAAACACTTGGATGCTTATCTTGGTGGGGTGATCTGACCTCAGCTGAATTCCTGCGCCTTGGATGGGGGCTGGACCCAATGATCTCATGAGGTCTCTTCTAGCCCTAATGTCTATGAAATCTATGAAATTGCTATTAACATGCACAATTCATGCAAGAACTAATTAACATGTTAATTTTTTTAATGTGTTAATTGTGCAGGCAGCTCTGTTATGGTGGCTCCGTGTGGGTCCTGGTGGGACGTGGACTCTGAGCAGCTGCAGCAGGAAGGCATATGGGGGGGCACACCCACCCATTCACAACCCCCATCCAGGGCCCCACGCAGCTAGGCTGGCAGCACTGGGGGTTTGGGGAAGGTGGTGCTGGGCTGCAGTAGGGCTGCCTGGTATCCTTGGCCCTGGGACAGGTCAGGACTGTCTGGGACCCATTGAGCAAGTAAGCAGGGAATTTCAGGCCTGGGATGGGGCCAGAGTAGCTTCCCCCAGCCTGGGATGCCAGGTTTCAAGGTGATAGGTGCAGGGGTTTGTGGGGAACTGCACCGCAAATTCCTGAAAGTAAAACTCATGTCTTGTGTATGTGTTACACCACAGGGGGGTGAAAACCACAAGGATAGTAGCCCCTGGTGAGGCCACAAGGCCTGATAAAGTTTCAAGAAGACAGGTGCCGGGGTTTGGGGGGGGAACTGCATCCCAATTTCTTGAAAGCAAAACTCATGTCAGGAATGCGTTACACCACAGGGGGGTGAAAACTGCAGGGGTGGTGGCCCCTGTTGAGGCCACAAAGCCTGCCAACTGTCAAGGAGATAAGTGCAGGGGCTTGGGGAAAACTGCACCTCAAGCTGTGGACAAGCAAAACTCATGACATGGGTAACACTGTGTGTCAAGGTGCAGCAAGATGCAAGATGCAGGGATGGTAGCCCCTGCTGAGGCCACAAAGCCTGCCAGCTGTCAAGGAGATCAGTGCAGGGGAGTTCTGGGGCCCTGCACCTCTAGCTGCTGATAAGCAAAACTCATGACATGGGTGCTTGTGCAACTGTGTCTGTCTTGGGCAGAGAGGGGGGTGGTGGCGGAACTACTGCAGGCCTGATTTCTAAGCTACTGTGTTATCAGTTTCCAGTTAATCATGATTCACTCAGGGACCAGCTCAATACACAGGTGCTAGCTAATGTAACCAGTTAATTAGCAACAGTTAACACCTAAAAAACCACAGACTGAGCAGAAATAATCAATACAGACAATCAACTGCCTCAAGACAGACACAGTCAGGGCTTTTTGTATTTACTACGCTGGTCTTTAAAGTGTGTTCCTTGGATGAAACAAAAACACAGTGCTTCATCTTCGATGGCTTGTACCACTTTCCTCCATTTAATAATACTTTTAAAACACTTAATATTTATAGTGTCACATTTGAGTTTATTAGACTTCACAAGAATAGTAGACTGCTCCCTGTTGAACTGTTTTGGGCCACTGTTCGGGAACTGTTTCTGAGTCGGTTGCTGGAGGCTGAGTTTTGGTGAGACAGCAGAGGTTTTTTCTCATTGTGAAACTAAGCCCACAAGGCCATGCAACACTAGCTGCTGCTGGACATAGTGCAAGAAACAACAGGAGCTGAGGGTCTTGCTGCTACCAGCTGCCAACCACATTTCTGTTGCCTCCTGTGTCAGGTCCTGCCTGGAGAGTTTCCTGAAAGATGCTGTGTGAGCCAAGTACATAAGTGACCTGAAGGTGGAAACTGATCAAAGCAAAGTCTGTGAGATATCTTCAAAATGGGATGCCAGCAGCCACTTTATGCCCCACAGTAAACTTCATACATTTCACAGACTGACCCTTCATCTACTGAGACTGTTTCAATTGCCTCCTGTTCAATGGCAGCATCCACTATGGACACTGTGACAAGAGGTGCTGCAGGTGGGAGGATGAGTGCAAGACCCTGCCCCACACCTTGTGTCATGTAAGCCCCAGGCAAGAGCCTTTTAACTGTGCCACAACACTGCCTTAGAATCATGTTAGGATAGTAGCTGTGAATCACACCATCCCAGGCTGTGACAGTCAGCTGTATTTGATGTTGTGATCATGGACAAGGACAACAAAAAGTCCTGTGATTGATGTGACTATCCCATTTGAAAACTGGCATTCACCATAACCTGAAAGAGAAAGCTGATTACATACAGCCCCTGGCTGATACCCTGAGGGAGAAGGAATATGAGATGATGATGCACACACTAATCCTTGGAGTATCTGGAGCATGGGACCCAAGCAACAAGAGCATCCTGTGAGCCTGCAGAGTACTCATCTGCTATGCGAAACCGATGAAATACCTTGTGGCATCTGATACCATCCAGTGCTTAGCTATTGCCAATATAAAGGCAACCATCTGAGACCACTATCTAGAAGAAAGACCAAGGGGACAATCTGAACCACTTGCACACATACCATTAACTGCCAAAGACTTTTAATGCCTTAGACTTTTCCCCAGCCCACCAATTGTACACCACATGATAAAATTGGTGGGCAATTACTTCAGGTGGAGGGCTGCTTAATGAGTTTTGGTGAGCTGTTGAGGACTGCAAGGGTAGCCCTGCCCCTTAACAGGTGCCCCACCTACTGGTCATCATCTTGGGACTGGAAGTCCTACTCCCTAACGCCTGACCTTTGTCACCAGAAGTCCCTCCCCTTGCCCCCAGAAGTACTCCTTTTGGGAAGGGGATTTGCCATCTTGGAACTGGAAAAAAAATTATACTAAAAATAAAACGTTGACAAAAACATGTTTTAATTTTATTTAAAAAAATATTTTTGTCCTGGTTTGTGTGGTGTATATATAGGTGATTGCATAAGAACTCAAAATGAAGTCTTACTTTTGTATATTGTAGGGAAGTATGGAGGGGTGGGGGTTAGGGGTGTTTGTATGCGGGGTGTGAAGGGCATGGGCTGTGTGTGTATCTGGGTGGGTATGGGATTTGGGGGGTATCTGGAGGGGGAGGGTGGCTGGGGGTGTGTTTGCAGGGTGGGTGCGAGTGTGGGGTTGTGGTGTGGGTAGAAATAAGTGGGGCTCTCCCCAAAGGAGTACAGGTGTGTGTGTGCAGGGGGGTGTTGGGGAGGGTGTCATGTAGAGTGTTGGCAGAGACAACTCAAGCAGTTTGCAGGGCCCGGGGCAAATTAGCCTATGCGGGGCCCCGCCCACAGACGCGAAGAAGCCAGCAGTGGATTTGCCTGCAGGAGGGGTGCCAAGCAGCCAGAGGTTGCAGATTCAGCAGTGGATTTGGTGGAGGTGGGGGGGGAGGGGGGGATGCCAAGCGGCTGAACATGAAGCTGGCGGCAGCATAGAGTTGCTACGTTGCTTCACCCAGCTCTGTGGGGCCCCCCAAAGCTCAGGGCCTGGGGCAATTGCTCCAATTTGCTCCCCACTAGGGATGGCTCTGGGTGCGGGTGAATGTGGTGTTTGTGGGGTATGTGGGGGAGGATGTGGTTGTAGGTTTTGTGGGCATGGAACACACAATCCCCCACACACATTGTCTCTGAGCTGTTCAGCAACTGTACCTGCCTCCACCCTGCACCAGTCTGAAGCCAGCTTCCCCACCACTGCCAGCAGCGCATAGCCCCTGCCCTGCTCCATGCCAGATTCACCGCCACTGTAACAGATCAGCTGGAAACTGCATGCAGCCTTGACTTGGCCCGCCCCATGTTGCCCACTCGTGGCATGTCCTGCCATCCCATAAGCATGCAGTAGGGCTGAGATGGCTCTGCAGCTGGATTGCCTTTCTAGATAGCCCAGGTGGCAGCAGCTCCTTCCAGTTGAAGCTGCCACCGGCCCCAGCCCTGCAGTATCAGCGGGAACCCACAAACACAGCCCAAACCCCACATACCCCATGTCTGCTCCAGGGTCGCCGATCCAGGCTCAGCAGCAGCTGTGCTGGACAGAAGTTGCTGCTAAGTGTGGGGTAAAAGCAAACCCTCCCCCTCCCACTGCCAGCAGTTCCCTGCTGCAGCCACCCAGAGCCTGCACTGGGCTGCCCTGCATCTGCTCTGTGCCCCACAGGGCAGCCTGGAGGCAGCAGTGATGGCAGCAGAGAAACAGGGAAGCCCCGTACAAGCTCTGGACAACTGCAGCAGGGAACTGCCGGCAGTGGGAGAGGGAGTGGACACTTTTACCCTGCACTGAGCAGCAGCTTCTGTCCAACCCCACTGCTGCTGAGCCCAGGTGGGTGAGCCTGGAGCAGGCATGAGGTATATGGGGCTGGGGCTGTGTGCACAGGTCCCCACTGGTGTCGTGGGGCTGAGGCCACTGGCAGCAGTGGCAGCAGCTGGAAGGAGCTGCCTGCCACCTGGGCTGCCTAGAAAGGCAGTTCAGCTGCAGAGCTGCCCCAGCCCCGCTGTGTGCCCAGGGGATAGAAGGATGCGACATGGCTGGACTGTGCCAGGGCCTGGGGACTGAGGGACCCACCACAGGCTGAACAAAGACCAGTCGCAAGCCAGATCTGGCCCACAGGCCATATTTTGCCCTGTGATAAAAACATTGGCTAAAAAGGTTTTGACACCTTACATCTCTATACTGATGCAGTTACCAAACAAGGGGTCTTACCTCTCTTCCAATCATGCTATGGCACTGGAATTTCTTAGCCCCCTAAACCCCAGGTTAATGTAGCCTGCATGACTAACTGCATGTTCTAAATTGCATTCACATACACCAGCTATGTATCCATATAGTTAACATGAGTGGGGTCCTATATTCTCTTTCAAATCTATAAAGCCATGTAAAAATCTATGATTTTTAACATTCACTATTAACATTTTAAACTTCTCTTTGTATCTGTGTCTATACTTTGTGTGTAAAGTTAAATTATTTATTTTCTGAGGGATCTATTTGGATTCAAAATGATTTTTGTTTTTATTCCACTTTCCCAACATAACCACCCTAATCCCTCCCCATCCCCCTCCACAAAAACAAGCATCTTTAATTTGAACCACAAAAGTATTACTAATGCTTTGTGTTTCCCCAAACATTTCCTCCCTCCTTCATGTGTCTCCAAACAATCCCTACTAAAGTGCCTTTCTCCCACTCCCTTTCCATCCCTAAAATGTAAAGATTCACCATTCCTCCAAGTAAAATTAGTCGTTAAACTAATTAGTGTGGTGAGCTCCTTAAAGGACCTCTGATTGCCACTTTGGGTAACATATTGTCATTATTTTTAAAGACTAGATCCAGGAGAGGCGGAAAGTTGGTCAGTCTCTCCCTCTGAACATACTCCATTTTAAATCACACTTATTTCTCCCCTTCCCCCTTCCTTGTTGTTTTTTATCCCCCTCCTTCCTTTTTTAAATTACATTTTCCCTTATAAATTTTCAAACCTCACATACGTTTCTCTACCCAAATTGCTTCTGGCAGTGTTCCAATCTCTGCAGGATTTACTTATATTAAGAAAGTCTATTCTTATTTTTTGTTTTTACACAGATATTCTTGCAAATCAGTAGCTTTGGGTTTCCTGTTTCTATTCTTCAAGATCTTCTTTTTTCTGTTTACACTGTGTTTCTGTTTTGTTTTGTCATGTTTCAACATGCATCTGAAACTGCTTGTGCTTCAATGTCCTCTTCTAGAAGTTTTAATTTGTTGAGTATTCTGACTCCTGCTTTATCTTTAATGGTGTGTCATTGTCCTTCCTAAGCAAACAAGAGCCTAAAGGTATATCCCTATTTCTATTAAAATTTTGCTTCTCTAAGACACGTTGTAATCTCTTTCAGTTCTTACCTTTTCTTATCTTTTTTTTTTTTGAGTGGAGTACAGGCAGTTCTCGACTTACGACGTTTCTAGTTATGATGAACGACTTTATGACATTTGTAAATTAACACCCTGTTTTGAGGTTTCAATGTAGGTTTCACCTTCACGATGCTCAACACAGCTGTGTCCAGTGGATTAGTCTGTTGTGGTGGGGGGGAGGGAAGGGGTGTTGGGGGGCAGATCAATGCCCCTGCAGCAAGGGAGAGATTGTGGCCTGGGCTGGGACAGGAGCTGGGGCAAGCTGCCCAGCTGGGGTATAGGGGGGCAGTGCAAGGAGGGTTGAGGTGGCTCCTGCTGCTACATGCTGCTGGGTCAGGAGGACACAGGGATGGCATGTGCTCCCGTGGGGCTGGGTGGGGCTGGGGCTGGGCTCCAGTTAGAAGGCTCTGGCCTTCCGCTGCTCACCCAGCCGGGGTGGCAGGATGTGGGACAGCCTGCTGCACTGCCTTGGACAAGAAGTGAAGAGCAGCAGAAGCATCCCAGCCTCCCTGTGCCTCCAAAATGAGGCAAGGCTTCACCGCACCCCATCCTGCCCTGCCCCAGCTGGATGAGCAGCGGCAGGGCATGGTGGGGGTGTGTACCCCCAGTTCTGCGTGGAGTGGGTGGTGGATCAGGGACTAAGGGGGGACTGCAGCCACCCTAAAATTCCCCATAGCCCCTGCCACCCACCCAGAGAATAGCTTGGTGGAGCCCGGGCCACCCCACGCAGATCCAGGGATCCCAGCTGGGGCAGGACGGGGTGAAGCCACAGCCTGTCCAGGAGGTATGGGGAGAGGGGTCGGCTCCTGCTGCTGTGCGCCATTTGTCTGAGGCAGCATGGCAGTTCTGTCCTGTGCCCCTCAGCAGGGTGAGCGGTGGGAGGGCAAAGCTACCACTCACAATACTGCCGCGCCTGGCCAAAGCAAGCCCTGCATCTTGTGCCACCCCACCCTGGCTGGGCAAGCGGTGGTACAGCATAGCCCCTGCTCCCAATGCCACTGTGCCCATCTGGAGTGCAAGATGGTGCAGCCCCAGCCCTACCTGCCCTGTTCAGATCCAGAGGTACACCCCCCCATGCCCTCCTAAATCAGCAATGTGAGTTGCCCCACTCCTTCCCCGAGTCCCATGCCCCCTCTGCCCCAGCTGGGCAGCATGCTCCAGTCCCTGTCCCAGTGCCAGCCCCAATCCCTGCCTCGCTGTGGGGTGCTGATCTGCTGCCCCACACATTTTTCCTCTCCCCTCCCCCACCACAACAGACTTACCAGCTGGACACAGCTGTGTCAAGCATGGTAAAGGAACCAATCCCCCATTTGTAACATTGTTCTTATTGGAAAATTGGTTCCGAGTTATGATGCTTTGACTTAAAACATGGTTTTCAGGAAACAATCGTGTTGTAAGTCGGAGGACTTCTTGTATAATACATCTTTAAAAATCTCTGCTTTGTATCTACCTGACAACTGCAGAGAGCTCTCCAAATCTTCAAACCTATTGTTTCTGCTGATAATAATCCAGTCTTAGAATGGCTCCAAGGCTAGGGACAGACCTTAAAAAAGTCAGAGCCTGAATTGATTCAACCATTGCAGGTTAGTTTAATTTGCCTAGGTTGAATCAATTTGTAACAGGACAAACATTCTCTCTGGACTGAGGCAATGCAGGCACATGCCTGCAGTTGCTCAGGCCAAGCTCCAGGGGGAGCTAGAGCCTGCGTTTGGCTGCAGGGAAGCACTGCTGGGAGGTGTGGTCAGTCCAGCTGAACTGACTGGGGAGGGTTTAATTCCCTCTCCCTGGCCCACCGACAGAGACCCAAGCTGCGTCTGCAGGGAATTTTCCCCTTGCTGCTGCAGCAGCAGGGCACCATGGCCCCTAAGGAAGAGGGGGGCAGGGAGGGAGGTTAGTCTACTCTCTACCCCCACTGGCAGTTGGGTCTGCCTGCTGTCGTCAATGTGCTCACTTCCTGAAGCAGAATTAGCCCCTGCTGTCCCCTCTGCCAGAAGCTAGAGGGAGGGGGAATAAATGCTATCCCTGCCCCCGCCCCCAGGGGCCCTGTCTGGCCCTGCCCCCACCCCACCACTGCAGTGGGAGGGAACAGGGCCCTTGTTGGGGGTAGCAGCCCCTGTCATAATGTTGGGAAGTGCAAGCCCCTTCCCAGCAGGGGCACTGCACTGCAAGGCAGGCAGAGTTGCAGCAAGCTGTGTGTGGCAGCATTGGGGGCCAGAGCAGGGCCAAGCCCTCCAAGCCCCCCACAGTGCTGCCATGCTCTGCAGGAGCTCTGCCAGCCCCCCAGCACAGCCCCTGCTGGGAAGAGGCTTGTGCTTGAGGAAACAGGGATAGGGGCTGCTGCCCCCATCATGGTTGCTCCCCAGTCACTGCTCCAGTGGCCCAGCAGGGGTGGGGCCAGATGCTGCTGGCAGGGACTCAGGGGAGGCAGGGAGCAGGGTTATTTCCCACCAGGTCTGCCCAGCTTACGCTCAGGGCCGGCCCACTCCCGGCAGAAGGGGGCTTATTCTGTTGGACGCTGCCCCAAGCGCAGACTGAGTGGCAGCTGCGGTCGGGCTGGGCAGACCCAGCTGCAGTGCCCCGGGGGCAGAGTGGGGAATAACTCCACTCCTTGCCCCCCCACGGGCCCTGTTGGCAGCATCTAACCCTGTCCCCGCCTGGCCACTGGAGCAGTGATGGGGGAATGACTGTGATGGGGGCAGCAGCCTCTATCCGCATTTCCCCATGCGTGAGCCTCTTCCCAGTGGGGCTTGTGCTTCAGGGCCAGCAGAGCTGCTGCGGAGCATGGCAGCACTACAGGGGGCTTGGAGGGCTTTTGCATGCACTCACCACAGCTCTGCCTGCCCTGTAGCACAGCGCCCCCACTGAGAAGGGTCTCACACTCCCCGACATTGACAGGGGCTGCTGCCCCCAACAAGGGCCCTGCTTCCTCCCACTGCAGCAGCAGGGTGGGGGCATGGCCAGACAGGGCCCCTTGGGGTGGGAAGGCATGGGGTTTATTCCCCCTCACTCTGGTATCTGGCAGAGGGGACAGTGGGGGGCTTATTCCACTGCAGGGAGTGAGCACAGCGGTGACAATGGGTAGACCTGGCTGCCAGTGGGGTTAGAGTGGAGACTATCTCTCCTACCTGCCCCCTGCTGCCTCAGGGGATTTGGTACCACACTGCTGCAGCAATGAGAAGAGAGCATCCAGCAGACCCAGCTTGGGTCCCTGACTGTGGCATAAGAGCGGGGGGAATTAAACCCCTCTCTGACCAGATCCTTGCCCCTGCCTGTCCCTGTTCTGCCTGGGGAGCAGAGGGGTGGGGCCAGCCTGGCTGGGATGGAGCAGAGAACCCAGCCCAGAGAGCATGCCAGAATGCTGGGGCACTCTGGTTTAACTTGAACCAGGAAAAGGTCTGGGACAGACATTGCATAAACTGGTTTGAGCCAAATCAGTGAAGTCTAAAACTACATTCAACCAGTTTTATCTCAAACTGGTTTCAGACATATTTCAAATGTGCACTGAGTATCTGTTCTGTTACAGGTTTAAACCAACTTCTGATCACTTAAACTGGTTTATGTGTAATGTCCATCCCTAGCCCAAGTCTATTTGTATTGAGAGGAGCACAGAGATTTGTGCACTCTGTGGATATTAATCTGTTTTTTTACAGTTCTAAAAAGGTTTGGAGTACTTGTTTAGTAATAATTTAGTAAGATCCCCTTTCTCCAACCCTTCAGGGAGACCTCTGATTTTTATATTGTTTCTATGTGCACAGTTTTCCAGATCTTCTGTCTTTTCTGGGAGTTCCTTTTATTCTCTCCATCCCCATCAGATAATTTTTTTTGGCGTTCTATATTGACTTCAAAGTTTTTGTCCACATTTTTCTCAGTACGTCTGACTTTGCTCCTAATTTCTGCCATCTCTGCTGTAGTTTTATCAAGCTTTACTTTTATAAAGGATTTGAGACCTGAATTCTGATATGAATTCATCAATTTCATCTGTGGTAATACAAGCCACTTGGGTCTTCTGCTTCATTTACTTTACTTTCAGCTCAAGCAGCCTCTGGGTCTACCTGCTGCTTTACTGGTTCATTTCCTTGTGAGTGTCCTGCCCTTGAACCTGGGGCCTCAGCCTGACCAGCACAGCTGCTCATCCCAGACGCCACCCAGACTGCACAATGCTGGCCTGAAGTCTCCATCAGGATTTAGCGTTCTACCCATTCACTTGCACCCAAGTGGACAGTCAGGGTCAGCTGACCCCTTGGTTCCCTTGTATAAGCCCTTGAACAGGAACAAGGTACATCTGGTTCATAGGGTTCAACCTGATCTTAGACTGCTTTGCTGTGCCATCTGGCTTGTGCTCTCTGCTCTTGATCTCCTGGCTTCTCGACACAGATTGCCCTTGGACTCCATTCTCTGCCTTATTTCCCAGATTCATGATTCTCCTAGACTCTGCTCTTAGATTGACCTCCTGGATTGTTCTTAAATTTTGCTCACTCCTGACCTTGATCTTCAATCTCTGAGTGGCCCCAGACCTAACTGCTTATGACCCAGTGTGATGGTTCCTTTGGACAAAACGGCTTCTCACGTCACTCTCTTTATATATGGCTGCCCCCTAACATTTAGGAACTTGAAAGGGATTAGGGAGAGGTGATGCCTTTGGATTGTACCAGATTCTGTCTGAAACTATAGTTCTAAGCAGCAATCTCCCCCAGTGGACCTCTGGTCCTCTTCTCTAAGGCCTCTAACAGATGTTCATTTGAAGACATGATGGGACCTGATCCATGATCCCAACAATTATGCCTTCTGCCATGCCACATGCATAAGGGGAGGTGTGATTGTGGGATCAGGGATCAGATCCTAATTAGGTCATACTGCCAGTGCAGAGGGCCTGGGATTATGATCCCAGGCTCATCCTGTACCAGCAAGGTGGGTGGCTGACATTCAGCTGATTGGTGGCTGGCTCCAGGGATTCAAAGTGCTGACTCTAGCCCTTGTGTGGTCTCCAGAGCCAAATAATGATCAGCTGATTGTTGACAGGATTGGGACCACACCAAGGTTCCAACCCCAGGGTTGCCCAGATCTGCTATCAACTGGCAGGGACTATAGCAGGATTTGAGACCCAGGGTAGTCCCTATCAGCCAACAATCAGATGATCAGGATTGCCCGAGAACTGAAACCCAGGGTGGTCCCAATCCTGTTCAGGATCAGCTGACTGGAAACAGCCTGGGGCTCAAACCATGGGCCAGTACTGATCAGCTGATGGGATAGTTTCTATCTCTTCTATATGACAGCAGATTGGGATAGTTTCAGCGATGGAACCCCAGGGAAGACTGTGCCACACATCCAGTTTAAGTTGTAATGGAAGCCATCCACAAATGATTACATATATTTTGTCTAATAGACTCTGTAGCTAGTTTAATTTTTTATTGCATAATTAATCCCATGAATATATGGCTGGTTTACACTTCAAAACATGATTAACTAGTTTCAAAGATTAATCAAGTCTCAAGGCTGGCTCCCTCTCCTTCACTGAAAACCAGTAAATCAAATGCTTTAGAGGCATCTTGCTATAGGACAAAATCCAGACTTTTGGCTCTGGTCTAAATAACACTGAAGTGGTGAGTGTTTCAAATCTCCTTTCATAATGAGGACCAGTGAAATTTACTAAAATTGCAGATTACCTCTTCAAAGAAAAACAAAAAAAATGCTTTAAAGGAGTCCTGATTGATCTCTCCGTAACTTAGCTGAATGATGGGGAAGAGCGGCTCTTTACAGACTAAATCAGAGGCATAAGCTTTTGTAAGCAACAGCTTCTTTGTCAGACACTGAGCAAGCAACATATTCCTTACAAAAGCCTATGATTCTCTGAATTAATCTATAATGGTTGATCAAAATATGGCAGCCTATGCTACGGTGTGTGTGGCTGATCCTGCCACCTCTGGGTGTGCAGCAGGGTTGGAGAAGCATGGCAGCTGGACTCCATTTCCTGGCAGCCCCAATGGCAGCAGATTCTTCTGACTGTCACAGCTGCCAGACCTGGCCCCACTGCTCAGGCACCCTGGCCTGTCTGTACCATACCCAACACTGGAGGTGAAACCTGCATGAGTAGGGTGCTGAGTTAGGCAGCTAGGATGGGGCCGCAAGCTGGAAGAGACCAGTTTCTGGGAGCGAGATGGTTGGGCTGGGCCGGGGAGACCCTGGGATCTTGGGCCAGTGACAGTGCAGTGTCGAGCCCAGGACAGACCCATGATCTGCTGCCCATGTGCTCCTGTGACAGGTGCAGGTTGCACAGGCAGAGCCGTGTGGGGAGCTGACCACAGCTCTGTTTTGGGCCTGGCCCTATGCTGTCACCATCCCAAGATCCTGGACCAGGCCCCAGATGCAGCTGTCTGTCCACAGCCCCATCCCGTACACCCAGCCATGCCCCCTGCCCATGCAGCTTCCAGCTGGTCTCCATGGAGACCCCAGGATCACAGGGCAGTGACAATGTGGGGTCAGGGCAGAGCCCCAGTTCTACAGGCAGGGATATGCAAGGCGCTGTCCCAGCTCTACACTGTCACCACCCTGCAATCCCAGGGTCTCCAAGGAGACCAGCTAGGAGTTGTATGGACAGGGCGCACAGTCAGGCAAATGGGATTGGGCCATGGCTGTGTGAAGAGCTGTGTCCTGACCCAGGGCCAAGGGCAGAGCCGCAATTTGCTCTCTGCACGCTCCTGCCCACAGAACTGGCACCTGTCACAGGAGCAGGGCTGTCCATGGGAGATGCGAATCAGGGCAACTGGCCCAGGCCCCGCGCTTCAGGAGTCCCACAGAGCAGGGCAGAGAGGCTGCAGCTGCAGTTCAGCCCACCATCCCGCCCGGCGGGTTGGATGGCTTTTTGCCTGTTCCAGCTGGAAGTTCCAGCCACCACCCATCCTGTCACGTGTGCTGGGGCTTTCACTTCCTAGCATAAGCGAGACCTGGAGGGGGGTCTTGCGCAGCTTGCTTTGCCCTGCATTCCACACCCTGCTGGGATCGGCTCTGCAAAGAGACATGTGGGCAGTGGATTGTGGCTCTGCTCCAGCCACAGCACCACACTGTCATTGCCTTGTGACCCCCCACCTCGTCATCCTGCCCACCCCTGAACCCATCCCACACAGGAAGTTTTGGTGAGCTGTTGCATGGGGTGTGTGGGGGGTGCTGACGTGGCCCATGATAGTTCAGCAAAAGTCCCAAATAATCACCAACCCTGGTCTATAAATTGTCATTCTGCTATGGCTCTCTAAACTCAATTAAACTGAACAAGCATTAATCTTACAACATTTTCCAGAAACTAACGCAGACAAGGGAAGCCTTGGGTAAGGTATAACCACAAAGTTTATCCTTAACACATGAAAAATAAGAGGAAGACCAGATTTTTTTTTTATTTTCACCCTTAAGTTCATTATCATAGTTTCACTATTCTACTTTTCCCTAATTTCTGTGGTTTTGTGTTGAAACCAATGCCTGTGCCTTTGACAGGCAAGAAAAAATAGTTTTCTTACAAAATCCAGGAACAGTCTATCAGAGGAAATTTCCCAATTATCTCAAATGAGTATTAAATATATTTATATTTTTAAATGAGCATTTATACCCACATTCTTCCAGCTTTCTATTATACTCTTGATCAGTAAAATAAGGGAAGATGTATTTTTCTATTAGTAGTTCCTCTTAGCTCAGGTCTAATCTAATACCTCTTAGATCATATTCATTTAAATTCCCTTGATTAAAAATCTATTCTCTTTCCATTTCCTTCATTTTGGGGACCAAAAAGAAAAGACCTCTTTTGCAAAAATTATCAAGGCTCACATTTGTGAGAGCCCGGCAGGGCAAGTTATGCTGAGGGGAAACCAGCATGGGTTCGTGGCAGGCAGATCTGGTCATAAAAAGAGACTAGATTGGTCAGGCACGGTTACAAAACGCCTCGACGCAGGAGGAGGGGTGGATGTCGTATACTTGGACTTCAGGAAGGCCTTTGATACGGTATCCCACCCCATACTGGTGAACAAGTTAAGGGGCTGTGACTTGGATTACTGCACAGTCCGGTGGGTGGAGAATTGGCTGGAGGGTCGCACCCAGAGAGTCGTGGTGGATGGGTCGGTTTCGACCTGGAGGGGTGTGGGCAGTGGGGTCCCGCAGGGCTCGGTCCTTGGACCGATACTCTTTAATGTCTTCATCAGCGACTTGGATGAGGGAGTGAAATGTACTCTGTCCAAGTTTGCAGATGACACTAAGCTATGGGGCGAAGTGGACACGCCGGAGGGCAGGGAGCAGCTGCAAGCAGACCTGGACAGGTTAGACAAGTGGGCAGAAAACAACAGAATGCAGTTCAACAAGGAGAAATGCAAAGTGCTGCATCTAGGGAGGAAAAATGTCCAGCACACCTACAGCCTAGGAAATGACCTGCTGGGTGGCACGGAAGTGGAAAGGGATCTTGGAGTCCTAGTGGACTCCAAGATGAACATGAGTCGGCAGTGTGACGAAACCATCAGAAAAGCAAATGGCACTTTATCGTGCATCAGCAGATGCATGACAAATAGGTCCAAGGAGGTGATACTTCCCCTCTATCGGGCGCTGGTCAGACCGCAGCTGGAGTACTGCGTGCAATTCTGGGCGCCGCACTTCACGAAGGATGCGGATAATCTGGAGAGGGTCCAGAGAAGGGCCACTCGTATGGTTAAGGGCCTGCAGGCCAAGCCCTACGAGGAGAGATTAGAGAAACTGGACCTTTTCAGCCTCCGCAAGAGAAGGTTGAGAGGCGACCTGGTGGCTGCCTATAAGTTCATCAGGGGGGCACAGAAGGGAATTGGTGAGTATTTATTCACCAAGGCCCCCCCGGGGGTTACAAGAAATAATGGCCCAAACTAGAAGAGAGCAGATTTAGATTGGATATTAGGAGGAACTTCTTCACAGTTCGAGTGGCCAAGGTCTGGAACGGGCTCCCAAGGGAGGTGGTGCTCTCCCCTACCCTGGGGGTCTTCAAGCGAAGGCTAGATGTGTATCTAGCTGGGGTAATGTAGGCCCAGCACTCTTTCCTGCTTATGCAGAGGGTCGGACTCGATGATCTATTGAGGTCCCTTCCGACCCTAGCATCTATGAATCTATGAATCTATGACGGACACTATCTATAACAGAAGCGGGCAATTATTTCGGGCAGAGGGCTGCTTCCCCAGTTTTGGCAAGCTGTTGAGCAACTCAGGGGTAGCCCCGCCCCTTGACAGGTGCCCCACCCCCTGGTCACCATCTTGGGACCAATGCCCCAATGTCTCAGGACCAGTCCTGGTGAGGCCCAGAGCAGGGAGCAGGTTGGTAGGGGTCTGTGGAGCAGGGCTGGGCTGCACCAGCAGGGAGAGCGGGGCACTGGCCAGGCTCCATAGAGCCCCTGCCAGTCAGGACCCTGTACTCCTGCCACCGTGCTCTGGGCTCCGGGACACTGGTGTGAGCCCTGTGCATCCGCTCACTCCCAGTGCCCCCCAGCCCCACAGTACAGGTTGTGGGACAGCGCACAGCCCCATCCCCTGCTCTCCAGCAGGAAAAGAGCTGGTGCTGAGCCTGGGGAAAAGCAGCCCCTCCCCTACCCCATGGCCAGTGCTCCCTGCTGAAGCTGCTCACATGGGGCTGTCCTGAGCAGGCACAGGCAGCCCCACGTGGGCGGTGAGTGGCTGCAGCATGAGGCACCGGGCACAGGGTGGGTGAGGGGCCACTTTTCCCCTGCATTCAGCACCAGCTTGTAACCTGCCCCCACCACCAGCCTGGGCCCCATGCCAGCTCCAGACTTGCCCGTCAGGGCTGTGCTATGGTGGCAGCAGCTGCTCAGCATGGAGGAAAGCAGCCCTGCCACTTGCTGCCCTGGGCTGTGTTTGCCACTGCTGCCTCTGGGCTGCCCAGCACACGAGCTCCAGGCAGCCAGCAGCAGCAAACATTGCCTGATGTGGCAAATGGGGTGCTGCAGCTGCTCCCATCATGTGCAGCCCCGCTGGGGAAGCTCCGAGCTGGCAGGGGGCCCAGGCTGGCAGCAGGGGTGGGTTACAAGTTGGTGCTAAGCGCCCAGTGCCCTGTGCTGCAGCTGCTTGCCACCCACATGGGGCTGCCTGTGCCTGCTCAGGACAGCCCCGCACTGGCTGTGAGCAGCTGCAGCAGGGAGTGCCAGCCACAGGGTGGGGGAGGGCCCGCTTTTCCCCAGGCTCCTTCCCTGCCCTTCCTCTCCACCTTTACCTGAGTTTCCAGCACCAATGCAGCCACATGGTCCCAGGCCAGAAGCCCCTGCTGGGGCTTCTGGCTAGGTGGGCAGGGCCGGGTGGGCCCTTCTGTTGCCCACCTAGCCTAGGGCTTCTCCTGGGTCCTACTGTCCCTGGTTCCTGCCATTTTTGACAGGAACCAAAGACAGATAAATATAAATTTTTTAGGGGCCCTGCAGGCTGGATAGAATGGCCTTGTGGGCTGGATTTGGCCCATGGGCCATATTTTTCCCACCCCAATCTATAAACTTGCCAGTTATTATGGTCTTTCATATAGTAGGATCAATAATATATACCCCGGCAGCAACAATGTAAGTCCTCCATTTATGCATCTTTTTCTAAAATATCAAGACCCATTTCAATTTCCAGTACAAAGACCAGAGAAGGGGAACAGAGGCAGGGGGTCCCTCTATTTTGGGCTCTAGGTATCCTGGACAAAATTTTTAAAAATACAGTGACGTTAAGAAGGTTTCCTCAGACCTGGGAATAGGCAACAATGCTACAAAACACCCACAAACATACTGTGTGTGTGTGTGTGTGTGTGTGTGTGTGTGTGTGTGTGTGTGTGTGTGTGTCTGTCTGTCTTAACAAAGCCAAGCTAAAAAGATGGGTTTCACAGAGAAGTGACTTCCTAGGACATTAATAGAGAGTATTCTATGTAAAGCTACATCTTGCTATCTTTCCTTGTTACTGGCACAGGGGAGTTTTAGATGGCAAGCATCAAGGCACATAGGGATAATATTTGTCAAGACCCATACCTTAAATTCAACCAAGAACCTTTATAGAGTTACTCTCAAAACAGAAGCCAAATTGCTACTGTCATGTTGTTTCTTTCTTGCGAGATGCAATGTTAATAAAAAGAGCTACTATGTTTTGAACCAGAAAACCTAGCCTGCATAAAGGGGTCAGAACCTAGCCCAGGGAAAGGTGACCATCTTTAAAGGCCCAGTAGTGCCATCCTTACTCACCCTAGTGAGAACTTATATGAGCAGTGCCATTGTATACAGTGGAACAGTTGACATCAATAGGTACTTATCAAGGTGGTTACAGGTATTGTGTATCATATTTCAGTAAAGGCTAGTACTCAAGAAAATGCAGGAAGAATAGGAATTATTGGTTCACCTAAAATTATACCAAAGGTGCCAGTACACAGGCACACTAATGCAGAAGGCAGTATTTCTTAATAATCTCTGAGGATGCACTATGAAAATAACAGAAAAGTAGATGGAGTATAGATTGCTCCACCTGATTTCCTCTTCCATGAGTGGGGACAGGGCTTGTATACAGGGGTTCATCTACACGAGACACTATTGCATAGTCCTTACCACACACTTATTTAATACTTATATTAACAAGTACTAAATACTACTACTTGCTAATACAAGTGATAAATAAATGTGCAGTAACCGGAGTTACTGTGCAGTAGAGCCAATGTATGTACTTTAGCGGACACTACTGAGCAGTAGCCTAATAATACTGCACAGTAGCATATTAGCACTGTCCCTGCTGCGATGCGCTACTGAACAGTATTTTTCTGCTACTGCACAGTCAGCATCTCATGTAGATATGCCCAGGGGCTACTACTGTGAGGGCCTCCTAATTGCAATGTAAAGTTTCCAGCACTATCTGGCAAACAGGGTCTGAAGGCTTATCTGTGCAGCCATCCAGAGGCACAACTGTAGTTTGTATAGGTGCATATTAACTGTAAACATAGCTAGCCTGGGATCTTAAGGTAGCACCTCCACAGCAGCTCTCTCTTCCGTGTAAGCTATAGAAGTCCAGTAAGAACTCTAGGTAAGAACTCAACTGTTAAAACTTAGTTCACTTTAGCCATATGATGATTGCCCTTTAGCTCTAGTAGGACTATAGCTGGCTGTATTCTGCCTACAACAGCTATAGCTGCCTTCGTAGATTGTGACTTAGACATAATCTCTTTGGCTGTACTGTAATCCTTCTTACATTGATGTGTGTTCAAAGTAGCTCCAGAGTCCACTTTCACCAGGGTAAATTGAGGCTGGAACAGGGACTTCAGGGCAAAGTTTTACAGGGGTCTCTACTTGGTCACTAATATGCAGACATTACAGACATTTTTACATGTGTTCTGGGACGTGGTGCTAGGCACAATCCCAGTGTGAGAGTGTGACAGGCCACCACCCAACTTACTTCAGCTCTGCAAACTGGGTGGCTGGGTTGCAATTAAAATGACCAAAACCAAGCAGCTCAGGAATGCAAACCCAGTTGACCCAAAGGCCACATGCTCAAAATGGGCCTGGGGGCTGAGGCACAGGCTGGACACATCTGGGCACTGAAAGTGGAGCTGGATGCTTTTCCTACTGCCAGTGTGCCCAGGAGAGCAGTGTGTGGGCACTCTGTGAGGAAGACTACTGCGGAAAACCCGGACACATTCCTGAAGGCCGGGTGGAGACCAGTCATGATCCCTGGGTCTGAAAAGCCCAGGTGAACACAGGAGGACTCTTTTGACCATGGAAGCCGGAAGACTGAAGGGGATGCCCACCCAACCCAACCAAGAAGCAGCTCAGCAGAGAAGCAAGCCCACTTGCTACTGCAAACCAAGGACTGCCTGAGAACCAGCGGGTCATGTGGGGCTGTGAGAGGGCAGCCCAGGGGGCGCTGTGGGCACCAGACACAGGGGAACCCCAGTGGGGAGCCCCATGGACCCCACGCATCCCATCAGTGTGGCCATGAGCCCACAGCATGCTAATGGGGGACTGGTGGAATATCAGGTCCCATAAAACACAGCATTGAATGCCATGGGGCTGTGGCTTACCTGGCCTGGTGGCTGGATGGGAAGAACCCATAGCAGGAAGCCAGCTCACCAGGAAGACAGTTAAGCCCAAAGGGGGCAGGGAGGGCAGAGCAAAGAGTGCATCAGGCTCCCAATCCCCTATGCTCAGAGGTGACCTGTTTGGTGTGGGAGCAATGTTGCCCTGGTCACCAGCCAGATTGAGCTCTTCTGGTTAAGTTTTCTATTGTGTTGAGATTTTCTTGGAGCAACAGGACAGCAGTGAGAACCCTGCAGTACCCCTTCTTGCTGGGTCCCAGTGCGGAAGAAGCAGTCTCTGATCATGCCAAGGCACTGCCTGGATCCATTATAATACCCAAGTGGAAATATTTGGGTGGGGTTTATGGGAGGAAGAGTCCCACAGAAAATATACCAATAGAGTTGTTCCTGGCCCCTAAAGGAACTACTGAGCACCACCCCTAGAGGTAAACCAAGGAACAACAAATCATCATAGGCAAACAGGGTCAGGTGCAATGTGACCTAAGGCAGCAGGGTCTCACCTATTGGCCAGTTGATGGCCCAAGGTGACAGGGTCTCACCCACTGGCCAGGGTCTCACCTACTGGCCTCCAGGGGGGCTGGAAAGGGGCAGTGCTGGGCCCCTAATCCTGGCAAATGGGACAGGAAAGGGGTAGAGATGACCATGCAGGGCCCAATCCTGGTGCATGGGGCAGAGAGGGAGTGATGGTAGGCCCCATGGGGCTTTATCTGGCTACAGACTGACCCTGCTTCATGCATCTGGCCTGCAGGGCCAAAAGGTGGAGCACCAGTGCTTTAGAGGGAAAATATATTAATGGGGCATATCTAGATCAAGCCATCTCCTGTGATATCCCCCTCCACATATATTGCTGGTTTAGCAATATCAGAATATACATCCCACCATGAATTTATCTAATTTCTTTTTAAACCCTGTTATACTCTCTGTACCCCCACAAATTACCTACCATATTTTCACGCATATAACATGCCCCCAAATAAAACACACAACTTATTTTTAGAAGGCAGTATTTGGGGGCGGCAAGTAGAAGAAGATTTTTCCAGAGTCATGACCCACTGTGCAACAAAGTAAGTCTTCCTAAAAACATAAAGTGACCAGAAATCTGGCATCAGGAAATTCCTGGTATGGAAGAATGTATCTCAGGATGCCACATTTCCTGTGCATTCTGTTTTCCCAAGAGGGCCTACTGCCACAGTTTTCACACAAAGTTAGATCCCATACTCTTGCAAGGGCAGTAGCAAGACTATTATGTCTTTACTATAACTAGTGCTTTATGTAAGTTCCTGTAAAATGTTTCTACGCCATAAGCCTCATCAAGATGCCACCAACAGTTCACTTGACGCTGCAAGCACAAGCTATTGCAGTGGTCACCAATCTGGGGCTCGTGACTGACTGGTCAATTCCAGAAGCTCTTTAGGTCAATCCTGGGCTGGGGAGACAAGCTGGGCATGCACGCATGCACACACCTGCCACCCCCAGCCCTAGCAAGTCAATCCCAGGGAGGGAAGAGGCAGGGGCCAGATCAAGGTCCTCTACAACTCAACCAGGAGAAGAGGAAGATAAGTGAGCCCCAGCCCCCCTGGGTGATGGAAGGATTGGAGCCTGGGGGGGCTCCTCCAGGGGCAGAGGGGGCTCCTTCCCCATCTCTGAGGGAGCCCCCCCTGCCCCTGAAGGAGGGGGACGGAGGTGGTGGCAGCTGCTGCACCTTGAGCCCCACTGCAGCTGGCCATGTGCAGCTCAGCTCGGCAGCAGGGACACATGTGGCATTAGGCCCCAGCTGGGTCTGGGATTCTCTGCCACCCAGGGGCATGTTTGGGGGACTCCTGCCACTAGGCACAGCCTGGTGGGGATTCCGGGTCTATGGCCCCCCACCTGTGTTCTGGGATGAAACAGCTCCTGCTGAGGGCTACTGCTGTGTCTGAAGCATGGGCCCCCAGGACCCTGACTGGGCTGTCTCCCCCATGCGCCCCTGGCCAGTGGAAAGCCCCAGACCCAGCTGGGCTGGGACCCAATGCCGCTTCTCTGCTGCCGCTGGGATGAGCCGCACCTGCCCAGCAGTCAAAACCATGCCCCCTCCCCTGCTGTGCTCTGGGTGCTGCAGCAGCCCTCAAAAGTAGCCGTTTCATCCCAGAGCACAGGTGGGGGGGTATGGGTCCCTGGGGCCTCCGTTACCCCTGCCAGGATGTGCCCAGCAGCAGGAGTTTGCACCCACGTTCCCATGGCCAGGGGTGCATGGGGAGGCACTCCTGCCACTGGGCACAGCCCAGAGGGACCCTGGGGGACTGTGACCCCCCACCTGTGCTCCAGAGGCCTCAGGGACCTATGCTTCTCCCCATCTGTGTTTCAGGAGCACCGGGCAGCCAGCAGCAGCCACCTCTGCCCAGCGTACAGGTGGAGGGGGCACAGGCTCCCAGGGCCTCTGCCAGAGTGCACCCAGCAGTAGGAACACCCCCTCTGAAAAGCCCCTGGACCATGGAAACACCTAGACCCAGGCAGGTCAGGCCCTGGGTGCCGTTCAGCACAGCAGCACACGAGCAGGCTTGGGCCCCAGCCTGACTGGGTCTGGGAAGATCTGGTCATTCAGGGGCATGTGTGGGGGAGCTCCCACTGCTGGGCACAGCCTGGCAGAGGCCTCAGGGGCCCATGCCCCCCACCCGCCAAACCTGTGCTTGGGATGGAGCCAGCTGCTGCTAAAGTCTGTCTGTTGTACCCTGAGCACAGGTTGGGGAGAAAAGGGCCCCTGGAGCCCCCCTCGTGCACCCTTGGGATGACCAAGGGTGCAGAAGGGTTGAGCAGCCCCTTGGGCACATGTGGAATCTGGATTGTGATCCTGGCTGCATGTGTGCCCCCGCTCTCCTACTACAGCTGTCCAGTGTCCCTGACCTGGCTTCTCTGCAGCCTTACCCACTGCCCCTGCCACCTACTGTTATATACTATTATTTCTACATTTTCTTTCAGCTGAGCCTTGTCCCCTTGCCCGTCCAGTGGTGGGACACATGTCCCAGTAGGGGGAGGAGGGGTGGCAGGGCAGAAGGGCACAGTAGATCCTGGGATGGCCTTTACTTCTAAAAACTGTTCTTCACCATAAAAAGGTTGGAGATTACTGAGCTACAGTGTTCAGGTAATAGCTAGAGCTGTGAAAGAATCGACACAAAACTCTTCACCTTCAATTTGCTGAGCAGACACAAGTGACTGCCACCTTGGCAGCTGCATGGCTTGGACAGTGTCTTCAGGCTTGCTCCTTTTCTAGCAAAGAAAATAGTTTCTCTGCTTAAAATACACATTCCAATTGTGGGTGGAAAGTTATGTTGTATGTGGAAAAAAACATGTTGTGTGCTGTATAAGAAGTACTTCCTTTTTCTTAGAACAGGCTTCCTGATAATATCAGATGGATGAGGAGAGGAAGATTGCATTTTGCCTATGAACATCTAGGAAACAGCTGACTACTCAGTGAATCTAAATATTTGGAATGTGGGGAGGGGGAGGAGATCAGCTGCTTCAGTGATAGGAAGTAAGAGCAAATAATTGTAATTCTTTTGCTGGATCAATTTTGCAATGTTAATGCTGAATGGTAGTTGTAAAATGGACAAACACGTAATGAAGTCTGCTGATATACAAGTAGGTCAGGTGCTGATTTTCTCAGTCATACTACAAAGTTATGAATAGTCCCATTGAAATAAATGGGAACTTTGGTGGAATAGGGCACTGCAAAAGGATAGACAGATCTGGCTGAATGTGCTTAGCTATTAACAGCTCAAGCTGTTAATATTCTATAAAGAAGAAAAAGTGATACAAAGTGTAATCAAGTTCTATTGATCACACAATGTGCAAACAGCCAACACAGCATAAAAATCACAGGCTCATAGGAAAGTAGGGCTGGAAGGGAAATCACCAGGTCATCTAGTCCAAGCTCCTGCTCAAGGCAGGATCATCCCTGACTAAATCATCCTAGCCAGGTGTCTGTCTAACCTGCTTTTAAAAACTTCTGAGAATAAAGAGCCATTATTTGTCTAGGTAGCAAAGCTTGACTACCCTTGTAATGAGAAAGTTCCTTCTAAACTCCAACTTAAATTTCCCCTGCTGCAACTTGAAGCCATTGCTCCTCGCCCTGGTCCCTATGACCCTATAAAAAGCCTATCTCCACCCTCTCTGTAATCATCCTTTATATATTGGAAGACTATTATCAATTCCCAGCCCTGCCCCCAGTCTTTTCTTCAGACTAAACATAGGGATCCATCAACATCAGTCTAACAGAAGGCAAGCATCTGAATGCCAGCCAACATGGCTTTGTGACTGGCAGGTTTTGCCTGCCCAACCTCATCTCCTTCTATGACCAGGTAACATGTGCCCTTGACAAGGGAGATGATGTGGGCGTCATACATCTGGATTTCAAGAAAGCCTTTGACCCATTTCCCATGATGTCCTCATGGTTAAGATGGGGGAACTGTAGCCTTGATCATCATATGGTCCAATGGCTAGGCAACTGGCTACAGGGTTGGACCCAAAAACTACTAACTAATGGGAGCAAATCAACGTGGCACAGGGTGACCAATAGAGTACCTCAGGGATCTGTACTTGGGCCAGTACTCTTTAATATCTTCATTAACAATCTGGATTCAGGAGTCAGATGCGAACTGGCCAAGTTCACGGATGATACCAAATTACGTGGGAGTACAGTCACACCATAGGACAGGTTGGGGATACAGGCCGATTTGGATACGCTCTCAAGGTGGGCTGACCAAAACCTGATGGCCTTCAATGTAGAGAAGTATAACGTGCTGCACCTTGGTAGGAAGAACCCTCAACAAACTTACAAGCTCAGCAGTGCTACACTTGCTAGCACCACAACTGAAAGGGACTTGGGGATCTTGATTGACCACAAGATGAATATGAGCCACTGATTCAATGCTGTAGCTGGCAAAGCAAACCAAACTCTGGCATGCATCCACCGATGCATCTCAAGCAAAACAGAGAAGTCATCCTCCCACTTTACTCAGCCCTGGTGAGACCACAGCGGGAGTACTGAATCCAGTATTGGGCCCCCTGCTTCAGGAGGGATGTGGAGAAGCTTGAGAGAGTCCAGAGGAGAATCACTCATATGATCCAAGGCCTGGAGGGAAGGCCATATGAGGAGAGGCTGAGGGACTTGGGACTCTTCAGTCTGGAGAAGAGAAGGTTCAAGGGGGACTTGGTGGCAGCCTACAATTACATAAAAGGGGTACATCAGGGCCTGGGAGAACAGCTGGTCACCAGAGCTCCCCAAGGGATAACAAGGTTTAATGGCCATAAACTCCAGGAAGGCCGATTTAGACTACACATAAGAAAAACATTCTTTACGGTGTGTGTGTCCAGAATCTGGAACAAACTCCCCCAGAGGTGGTGCAAGCACCTACTCCAGACTCTACCAAAAAACATATGGATGTATTTCTTGCTAGGGTCACTTGATCCCAGCTGACTTCCTGCCTATGATGGGGGAGCTGGACTCGATTTCATGAGGTCCCTTCCAGTCCCCAATGTCTATGAAATCTATGAAAACATCCCTAGTTCTTTCAGTCTTTCCTCAAAAGCTATGTTTTGCAGACCTCTTAAAATCATTTTGTGGCTCTCTGCTGGACTTGTTCCAATCTGTCCACATCCTTCTTGAAGTGTGGGGCCCAAGACTGGACACAGTACTGCAGGTAAGAAGCTGAAGAATCAATTACCTTGATTTGCAAGTGAGATGCCTGTTATTACAATCCACTATGCTGTTGACCTTTTTGCAACAAAAACACACGGTTGGGTCATATCACATTTATGGTCTATTGCAGCCCCCAGGTTCTTCTCTGAAGCACTGCAGTGTAGTGCTCAGTCACCCTATGGAAATGTTCACCTAGTGTACATGAGTATAAACCTCCTGATTCACTCCTTGAAGGCAGCAAAGGAAAAAATTCCAGGGATAAAATTCACAAATCACTAAAATCCAAAAATTCCTTTAAGTTTGATCCTGTGAGATGCTGGTAGGTACTAAGATTGACCCCCTAACACTACAACAGAAACAACTAAAAGAAATACAACTGACCAATATTGCTTTATATTTCAGAGTTGGCTTTTAATAACATAGGGCAAAAGTCTACTCCGTCTATACTGCATGTGTTAGGTAGTATTATTAAGGCAAGACAGATGATACAAATGCAAATCATGAATCAATAAAAGGAAGAACACAATTTTTAGCCTCACAAATTGAGAAAATTAGGAAATTCTAGGTTTATTTTAGTATAACACTGTAAAAAAATAATTTACCAGTAGATTCCAAAGAGCAGAACAGTTATATGCATCTGTAAATCACAGCCCGGTTGTTCATAATAAACACAACATACAAGTTAAAATTTATATGAAAAACAAGCTGTCTTTTGTTTCCTGTTAGCATGAAGCTTTATGGTAAGTACTACTGTTTTAAGGAAATTAAATATGGCCCTAATCCATGTGACTGCTTGAGTAATGTTTGATGCAGAACTTGAGGTGGAGAAGGAAGTGGTTTTGTTTCATTTGCTTTCTCTAGATATTGAGATGAGCTGACCAAAAGTTGCTGCCTCAAGACTGCACCAATTCTTATTAGGTTACAAACCTAAGCATTAGGTTCTTGCATGTCCCATTTTGGCTAGGACAGCCCATTTTTCCTTTCCCCACTCCCCAGTTCTTCAGCATGCTCAGCTGAAACCACAGAAATAGAAGCTCAGAAACAGCTGAATGGACTGGAGAGTGGAGATGGGAGTAGAAAGCTTCAGTGATGCTGAAGGTTGTCCTGTTTTGATACTCAAGAAGTATGGTCACCCTACATAAGGAGCTGTGTTGCTAGGCAGTGAGGCAGTATACAGCTGGTTACACATGCATTATCTCACCCAGGGATTCTTTCATAAAAGCGTCATCACCAGCTGACTACTTAAATCAGGACTGCTGTCACTTTAGTAGAATAAAGGGGCCAAGGGGATGGAGCAGTCAAAGATTCTGCTATATTATGTTGAACTATACTAAGACAACATCTAAACTCCCAGTTAATCTCCTGAAATTCCTCCGGTCTGGAGAATGATGAATTAAGAGTAGTTTCAGCAAGTTTCTGCCAACTATTGAGAAATAGAACTCAACACATTGTCAAAAACAGAACTGGAAGTATATTTGAATGAAACTATCTAGCTAAGACCCTTCAATTTGTTGTAAAACTATGTGCATTCAGATTTTCCAAGGACATCCAAAATAAAAATATTTTCCAACTAGCCTTTCAATGGTACTGTAGCCACTGTCACACCTAAACAGGGGCCAGAAGTGGTGGAGCCATTGCCAAAGTGGGGAGCAGTGAAGGGCTTGGGCTACAGGAAGGGAAAGCGTGGGTTTGCCAGGGCTGCATGGGGTACGTCAGGTGGCAAGTGCCAGGCAAGACCTACACAATAAGGGCTGCACTGGAGATGCCACACAATAGGGTTTATTGGGAGCAGCAGCTCCATGAGTGTGCCATGGCTGCTGCTGGGCTCCTGTCCCACAGTCCCAAGGTCGCCATGGAAACCGGTTGGGACCCACGCTGGCAGGGCACCCAGCTAGGCAGACAGAATGGGGCTACTTAGGGAGTTTTGGTGAACTGCTGCGGGGGTGGAGGGAGGGGGCAGTTCTGACCCGGTCTGCAACAAGGTCACAACAACTCCTTTATGTGGCCTGCAGGCCCAAATAATTGCCCATCCCTTGTGTAGATAATGTATCTAATGTACTTAAGGTGAAAGCTGGTGGTGTGAGGGTAGTTGTGGCAGTTGGTTGGTTTCTGTTACAATGTAGTGATGATGTAGCCATTACAAACCTTCACTGTAGTGTCTAGGAAATGCATTTGCTGGGTCAAGTATTTCAGAGTTAATGTGATGGAGGAGTGGGATTTCTCTAGAGATTCCTTCCTACACATCCATATTATGAAGAGGTAATTGATGTACCTGAAGTATACCTAGGGATAAGAAGGCAGCTGTTAAAGAAATTGACTTCTAGGTCAGTCATAAATATATTGGCATACCGGGAAGCCATACACGTGCCCATGGCTGTGCCTTTCATTTTGTAGGTATAGGGAGGCCCCAGATCTGAACTACTTGCGAGTGACAACAGAGCAGGAGAGTGTAAAGGAAACAAGCAGGTTTCTTGTTGGTGATAAAATTCTTTTTGGCCTGTAATCAATCCTTTCGGGAAATGCTGGTGTTTAGACGTGACATCCGTGGTAGCTAATATGGTTTTTTTCTGAAAGCTTTTCAACAGAGCTTAGTTTCTTCAAGTCTGTAACATCTTTCAGATAGCTGGCAGCTCCAATAGCATATGGAAATAAGGTAGTCAATATAGCCAGAATCTCCCTCAGTGATAATGCCAATGCCAAAGACAGAGGGGCATCCTAGGTAAAGTAAAAATTTCCTGGCCTAGGTTCCCAGGAGATGGAAGCAGAAATTCTCTGATCCTTTAAGAGTTTATCTAGTTCCTCCTGGTATTGTGCTTCTGGGTCCCTTGTTAGTGTAATATGTCAGGGTTCCAGGAGTGGCTGTGATGCCCCCAGGTGGCTCCGCAACCATGCCATGCTCCACCCCTAGGGCATCTTCCTGTTTCACCTGCCACACCTTGACATTATTTATAATAAATAGGGAGGCTGCCCACAGGTGTTCGCTAGGCCTCAGTCCCATTGGACCCTACCGGTTTCTCTCTGCGCCCAGGCCCCTGGTTGGGCCTCTATAATTGGCTGGGCCCAGCTGGGCACCTAAAGCCTTAAGTGCTAATTGCGTGGCTCCAAATCCTGCCTTTTACAATGTCCCATGCCTTGCAGGTGATACAGGTATGCTATTCCCTCTGTTGGGGTTCTGTCCTCTTCAGCCTCTGCCCCCTTTAATCTCACTAGGCTTTCTAGTCTGGGATTACCGAATTGGAACTGGCTTTGACATCAATCTCTTCTCCCTTGTCCAGGTGATCTGTCACTTGGTCACAGGAGGAGATGAGATTGGTCAGGCAAGTCCTACCTGCAACAAACCCATGCTGGCTGTCCCTCAGGATGTTGCCATCAGCCAGTTTGTCAAAAATGGTCTCTCTTATAATTTTTTCCAAAATCTTCCCAGGGATTGAGTCAAGCTGACTGGCCTGTAGTTCCGCAGATCTGCCTTCCTCCCCTTCTTGAAGATAGGTACCACACTGGATTTCTTCTAGTCTTTGGGTACTCCACCTGTGATGAGTTGCAGCTCTGTCCCACACCCCGCCCCGGCTGGGTAGCATCTGCCCCATCCCCACTCCCTCCCTCACTGTGGGGGGCATTGATCTGCCCACCTACGCCCTTCCCTCTCCCCTCCCCTTCCACCACAACAGACTTACCAGCTGGACACAGTTGTATCAGAAATCGGATCAGTATCAGTTGATAGGCCTCCTACAAAATCGGTTATCAGTATTGCCCCCCAAAATCTCTATCAGTGCACCCCTAGTCCATACCTCCATTCACATTTTTTTTTAGGTATACACAAATGAAAAATGTTTGAACATCATTGCATTAGGTTTCAGTTTCTACAGGGGGTCTGTTCTAGGTACACAGGGGAGTTCCCAGGAGTCTGTTTTAGGTATAGTTGGTGCTTAATGCTTTTTACTAACTAATGGTTTGGATGAAGGAATAGAAGGCTTCCTGATCAAGCTTACAGATGGCAAAACTGGGACAGGTTGCAAACACTTTGGGAGATAGGATCCTAAATGACTTACGAAACTGCAAAATTAAATTTAAAAGCCAAACGCAAGGTGCTACACCTAAAAGCCAAGTACAGATGGTCAAAAAGCCTGAGGCTGAACTAATTCAGCTTTTGCAGGTTAGTCTAAACTACAAAGTTTGAACCAATAAGCAAATGAACAAGCATTCACTTTTGATTCAGAAAATGTAGCCACATGCCTGCAGTGGCTCAACCCAGAATCCGGAGGGGTGCTAAAGGACAACTCTCTGGCATGTAGCCAGCATGGGCTTTGTGTTTGCTTCCTCTTCCTGCTGCCCCTGAGGTCTCTGGGATTTGCAGTCCACAATCACAACAACAGGACTCTGTAGGGTTGCTCATCATTTCCTCTTCCTGCTTTCAGGTGCCTCTGGGATTTGTAGTCTGGTCACAGCCAGCAGTAAGCTTTTAGCAGGGCAGGGCTGCTCTGTGTTCAAAGGAAGGGAAGTTTAATCCCCTCCCCTGGCCTGAGACCCCAGCCAGAGTTTGCCGGTGGGGGGGAAGGGAGGCAAGTGAGCCGTACAGTGAGGCCAGGCCAGTGAGCCAGCCTTCACTGCTTCAGGCAGGGAGCAGAGGGGTGGGACCAGCCCTGCTCTCCAGATGGAGCAGATTGGACAGCCCAGCCCAAGGCTGCAAAATATCGGGATACTGGGGGACTCTAATTTCATTTGAACCAGGAACAGGTCCAGGACAGAAGTTTCATAAACTGGTTTGACCTAAGTCAGTTAAGTCTGATACTACATTCAACCAGGTTAATCTTAAATCAGTTTCAGCCATTTTCAAACTGGTTTACATACACTGAACTTCTATCCTATTACAGGTCACTTAAACTGGTTTCTGTGTAACTTCTGTCCCTAGCCAGGGAGGAAAAAACAAATGTACAAATATGGGATAATTGGCTAGACCTGGGCTGCTCAACCTTTCGGTGTGGCAGGCTGAATGAGTGGTACAGGGCCCATCTGCAGGCCAAATCAGACCTCATATGCCAGGATCAGGCCCCTTGCCACCTCCATTCTGCCCATCATTGGTTGGATCATCATTCTGCTCCACATTAATAGATCAGGTCCCACACTGCCAGATAGGGGCTGTGTACCACCTCCCTGAGACATGTGCCCCTGGATCAGGGCCCCACACCACCTCTCTCAGCCATGCCACCACCCTAGGATTCCACACTGCTCAAAACACCTCACTCAGCTCTTAACTGCTGGTACTGCCTCCTTCACCCCCCTCCCTCACCTCCATGCTGCTGGCACCAACTTCCTACATTCTGCATCCCCTCCCTTGGCGCTGTGCTACTTCCTTGGGGCTCCCTGCCATCAGATCTGGGCTACATGCTGCCTCTGCACTGCAGGATTGGGCACCACACTATCTCCAGCTGGCCTCTAGGTGCCTGGATATGTCCTCACGCAAATCCAGCATTCTGTCCAGCCCACAGAGCTCTCCATGGGTCCAGACATTTGGCATCGGGGGGATGCAATTGATGCCTCGCTACCAAATTTTCAGACCTGTGGGGATGCCCAAGGGCTGGATGGTTCAGGTCTGCAAGCTAAGAGTTGAGCACACTGGAATTAGGCAGTAGTAATGCCTAAAAGTATTGGGGATTTTGGTGGATTAAAGATGCACCATGAATGCATCACATTGTTTAGTCTAAAAAAAGTGCATATGCATTTGGAGGTACAGTAACAGGACAGAAGTATTATCTATAAGACATAAGAGGTAACAATATTATTGCATTCAGAACTGGTTATTGTGTGCAGGTCTGGGCCCCACATTTTAAGAAGGGTATGGAGAAACTGGAGAAGATCTTGCTAGAAGTGACAAAAGTGATAATGGGTTGGAATGCAAGCCATATGAAGAAGATCTGGGCAAACTAAATAAATTTATTTCAGAAAAAAGATTAGAGGCAGGAACAGTTTTCAAATATTTGACAGGCTTCCATAAAAGAGACAGAACAACAGTTTTCCCTTGCCACAGATGGCAAAACATAAAGCAAAGACTTCAGTAAAGCAGATTTAAGTTAAATCACAGAAAAGCTACCTTAGTGTCAGAACTGTAGGACAATGGAATAGTCTACTGGTGCCCTGCCTTCCCGTGTACACCCTGTAGGGGGCAGTAAATAATGGGTTAACTGCAGTAGAGCCAAACATTTACTGCACATGAATTGGCTCTAATCACAAGTATATTTGCTACCTGACAAATTTACTTCTGAGTAGTTACTGCACATGAGTATAGATGCCTGACTGGGAGCAAATGTGCTCCCAGTCAGCTAGGAAGCAGGGGGGAAGATGCCTGATTGGGAGCAAATTGCTCCCTGACCCCAGGAGCTGCCCATCTCTGCTGTGGTGGGCTCTGCCATTGGAGCCTGGGAGGGGACAACATTCCTCTGCCTCAGTAGCAAGGAACTCACAGTGCCAGCTCCATAATCACTGGGCTCACTCTGGCAGATCCTTATCTCCCAGCTTGAGTCCTGTGGTCACAGGGCCAGGCTGGGAGAGCCTTATCCCCTAGTCCCAGTCCAGTGGTCAAGGGGCCTGGTCTGGGAGAGCCTTATATCCCAGCACTGGCCCTGCAACTGTGAAGCTTGTGCAAGGAGAGAAGGATTTCCCAGCCTGGGCCCCATGATCATGGAGTGGGGACTGAGAGATCTCTGCTGCCAGAACAGAGGGAAATTGTCCCTCCCTGGGCTCTGGTGGTGGAGTCTGCCTCAGCAGCACGCAGCTCCCAAGGGAAGGGAGCAATGTCCCAACCCCCACCAGGAGACAGCTGTCTCCTGGGTCCTGGGCTAGAACCCAGAGTTCCCCCTCGCTGCTGCAGGGGCCCACTGCAGGGCCACAGGGAGCAGAAGCAGTCTGCTGCTAGGAGCAGTAAATCTGCTCCTGCATCCCTGCACATGTAGACATGTGCTTGTGAGAGTTTACTCTTGAGCAGTTTATTCAAGAGTAAATTGTTCCTGGATTATTTGCATGTTTAGACACGTCCACTGTGGAGTACCCAAGATGAAGTATAATAGAGGGTGCTGCTCCCCAGCTCTCACAGGCATCCAGCTTAGTGCCAAAATGTCTATCTTTCTCTACCCTGTTGCATCTTTAGTAAGTTTGGCCATAATTCTACTGTCCTTAAAAAAAAGCTAGGTTGCCTGTGTGTACTGATCACAGGAGACTTGTATAGCATCATACTGTGGATCAGGAAGCAACCAGTTGATAAACTGTTGACAGGAAGCTGGCTGGAGAAAATCTGTGTTGAAGAATATGCCTATACACCTTGAAGCCTTGAGATCTTTAATTTACAGGAAAACAATTATCACTTCATTATACTTAAAACCAGAACTGGAGAATGTAAAAACAATTAAGCATCATGTGGAAAGCCCATTTCAACGCGCTGTTGGAACATTTTCCTGAACTGCTTCCAAACATTTGCTTGCAATGAACTGCTTTCCAAAAAGAAAAACAGCCAGAATTACATTGTGGCTGCTGTTACCCAGGAAGCTGAAGGCTGATATTTAGTTATTGATCTTCAAAATAGTAAGTGGAATGGTCTTCCCGGAACCAGTAAAGCAGAGAGGTTGGATCAAGTGCCATTTTAAATCAATCCAGATTCTGACTGTGGCTGCCAAAAGAAAATCTGTTTGAGTATTTTATTTATTGTTCAAAACTTTCAGTGTGCAGCCAAAAATGTAATCTAGTAAAATGCACCTATCAGGATTGTGTGCATACAGCCCTGATGTTTTTATGCAACTGTTTGTTGCTTGCATGTTTGTTTGGGTTTTTTGACGGTATGACCGATACTGCTAAGTACCATAACTGGGGAATCCTTTGCTAAACTGCATAGCCATACCCACATGGCAATGGCCTTTAGATGCATATTAATGGAGTTGTATTGCAATCCCCAAGTCATACTAATTCAGATTTGTTTTCCTTATCTATCAGTAACTTATGTTTAAAGCCCTGAATAGAAATCTTTCTAGGTGTCATGCTTTATTTAAATGTTAACTGGGTATAAATTTATAATGCTGACAAACTTGAAGTGGACCAGCTAGAGAATGCACCCGTACAAGTCTCAAGCTGAGGCACAATTCTTGTCATTGTGCATCTGCTGGAAGGATGTCCAGGCACATCACTCCTTGGACTTGTCAACACCTCCTCTGGAGCAATTGTCTAATAGTAGAACCTAATGACTTAGGAAACTATGCTATAGACAAAATTTAATTCAAAGCCAAACATATGGTGCTACACCTAGGGGCAGACTTCTAAATTTAGCTACCTGCAATTTGTGACTGATAATTGAAATATTTTATCCCGAGTTACTGGATCGAGGGAGAAGTTGATGATTTCTTACCCCAACACATTAACACTGCTGTTTCTACTGCCGTTGTCTACATATTCCCTTATGCTCAGCCATATAAATCACTGCTATTTCCTGGCAGTGAGTCATGGCAGAGAATAAATCCCTTTCAAACAAGATTCCTTCTCCAAACATCTTTTTTTCTTTCTTTTAATTTTTAATAAGAACATTGTTTTATATTCAAATATATTTTTACTTTTCTTAAAATAATACTGTCAGGGAACAGATATAACCTTCTCTGCCTCTCCTCCCCACACTTATTTGGCTTGCCACATTTAGTTTTGCCTTCTTTTTGTTTTTTCTTAAATGTGACATTACTGTGTCCCAGACAAAAGTCCCCATAGAACTATAGCTCATTTTTCCAACACGTCACAGGTAAACTCTAAAGGGCAAACAGAATACCTTCATACTTATCCATTTACAAAAATGGCTGAATCTGCTTTTCTTTCTTCTTTTAAGTCATGTTCTCAGGAAAAACATTGGAAGTCTTTTGTTTTTATATGGCTCTTTAAGTACTTCCCATAAAGTTGAGTATTTTTTCTTCCAGACTTGGAGGATCATTTTGACTCAAGACCATAACTGGAAGTTAATGGATTGGAATGCATCTATAATTAACACAGATGTGCAGTACTTCAATGTTGGTGCAGTTATTTTTTATAATCAATGAGACAGCATTAGCCAGTAGATATGAAACTGAAGTAAAAAAGAATAGTTTTGTCCTTAGCTCTGAAATGAATACTCCCTTAAGCTCTGGAATAGTTGCACTTGTTCCTTTGTAAGAACTTTACTTTTTTCTATAAGCCTTTAATGTATAGATCAAATATTAGAATTGAAGCTATAAATTGTTAAAAATTAAATTAAAGCTTCATGGATGACCATACTGTAAACCTCATAAATGAGGTTTTCCCCAATATCACTTTACTACTCTTGCTGGGAAGATGCAGTCCATCATAATCATACACCTTTATCAGAAAACTAAATGTTACCCTGGTTTATTTCCACAAGAGGTGCCATCAATAGTAACATAATAGATGCATCAGTGCTATGTTTGTATTTGAAGCTTTTTAATATGTTACAGCATCTTTATCTTAAACATTCACACACAAACCATTGAATCTGCCTTAAAATGGGACCTCTTAAAACTGTTTTTGGCCCAACATTACCATTTAACTCGCATAAGAGACTTAGTACCATATTAGATGTATTTTATCTTTATAGTTCTTTAAACGTTATTCTAGATGTATAATAGAAGTCCACAGCTGTTCAAGTAACTGAAAAGCTATGGGGTCCATCAGCACTGATTTAAGCCTTTTTCCAAGTGATTCCATATGTTCTTAATAGAGAATTACAAGTGCAAAAAATCAAATACAGCGAGAAGTAAATGCCAGCATTTTTTACTACAAAGTCACATTCCTTTATCCAATATGCCTGAGTCTCTATTGTCATCAACAGTTTCCATTAGAACTGAGCTATCTGTAATACTGGACTGCTCTCTAATTATGGATCTAAAATAAAAATATATTTGTTACCAGAGCTGTCCGTAGGAGTGTTTGGGGTGGGGGGTGACAAGTGGCTAGATAAATTGATCTAATGGAAAAATAATATTTGTTGTGAAATATACCATAGTAAAATGAACTACAGGTATTTTGAGAATTTATATATACTTCCTGTCTATGGATATACTCACTCTGTAATAGAAAAGTTTCTCCTTTTAAGCCTTAGAATTGCAGTTCTTCTAGCAATATACTTAAGTAAAATCGTATGGTTTCTGTAATAGAGCAATAATAGGCCCTCATCTCCAATTTAAACCAGTCCTAAATTATGGAAATTCATATGCTTTCAGTTGTCATTGTTTATAACAAACAAGAATTAGAGCCATATATATATATATATCAACCCAAGCTATTCATTAGTGCTTTAAACTATTCTGGAATCACTTAACCTACTACTGAAATGAGCCAACTTCAAAAGGCACAAATTTTTTAGAAAAAGTTGAAAATGATATTTCAATCCAACCATATAAAAAAAAAATTACATTTTGATAAGGCTGAAATGCTTTCATGGTGAGCTTAGGGACCCCAGTTTAAATGCTATAATATAAACACATAAACATTTTGACTGGCTGATTACATACATTTATTATATATAATCACACAAAGCAAAATATTATGTATTTTATTTTATATCAATAAAAATTCCACAAATTAATCATTAGGTTTGATATCAGTATTCTAATTCACCAATGTTATTTTGATTTAATAGCCTTTGTTTTTGAAAATACTGTAGGTACTTGGTCTGTTTAATTGGTATTGAAACTACTCATATGTAATGGCTCCAATTGGTGGCTTGTACTGGATTTAGTACTTAGCCTGGAAATATACTATTGCAACTGTTAAATGCCATTTTAAAAAAAACATGGAGCCAGCTAGCAAGTTAGTTAGCCTAGCAGCTAGCCTGCCTAGCAGGGAGCCAGCTTGAGGAACTGGGCAGGCTGGCCAGCTAGGAAGTAAGGCAGGCCAAACAGCTGGCAGGCAGCCAACAGCTTGAGGGAGACAGCCAGCAGGGGAGAGGGAGAACTCACCAGCCAGGAAGCCCACCACTGGCCAGATGGACAATTCAGGGATATTAGCAGTCCAGGGAGCTTCGTTTCCTACCGGCCAGTCTTTCTGCACAACCTGTGTTAACACTATTAGTGTAAGCAACAACTCTTGGTGAGAAACTATTATTCTAGAAGATTTCTGACAACTATAGTAATAATGTAATAGAGCACAACAAGACAACAATGTACCTCATTGAAATTTGGTAAGAACTTTGAGTAGGAATCATTGGAAAAATCTTTATCCTGGAAATTTGTCCAGATGCTTGAATTAGCATCGCTACTCTTAAAAAAACTAACAGAGATTCTGCTTGTCTTTAAAATTTCTCAAGAGATACAATACAGAACAATACAGTGTATTAAGATTTGTAATCACAATTTCTAATGCAGAAATCTAATTCTGTAAAGTCAGCAATTTTTCCAAAGGAAATCTGGGGTTTTTTTGTTTTGTTTTTTTAAAGAAATGAGTTTTGATTTTAAAAATTATGTTCTCTCAGAAGTGTCCAGTTTCTATGAAAAATTTCAATTATGGGGGGGGAAGTCAGGCAGAAAACCTAAATTATTGAGAAATGCTGCCTTAGTACCTCATTGGAGCTAAACTCTGACTGCCCCATGTCTACAAACTTCTCTGTGCCTAGCTCTGCAGTATGACTCTCACCTTAAATGGACTATAGCAGGGGTGGGCAAAATACAGCCTGCGGGATGGATTTGGCCCACTGAGGTACTCTGTCTGGCCTGCAGCAAGGTCCTTGGTCCCACATGGTCCAGGCACTGTCTGGCTGTGGCATGTCTTGCTGCCCTCTGAGCACACAGCAGGGCTGGGGTGGCTCCATGGCTGGACTACCTTTCTAGGCTGGCCAGGCAGTGGCAGCTTCTGCCATCTGCCACTGACCCCAGCCCCGCGGTACCAGCGGAGACCCCTGCTGCACAGCCCCAACCCTGCACCTGCTCTGAACTCACTGGCTCATGTTGAACAGTGGCAGCAGCAAGGCTGGCTGGTAGAAACAGTTGCTCAGCGCTGGGAAAAAGCAGCCCCTCCCCCTCCCTACTGCCCAGTGCTCCCTGCTAGTCACCCAGAGCCCACGTTGAGCTGTTCTGCAGCTCCTCTGCACTGCTACTGCTGCTCCACAAGTCAGCCTGGGGGCAGTGGTGACAGCAGCAGAGCCACAGGGCAGTCCAGCATGGGCTCTGGGCAGCTACAGCAGGGAGCGCTGGGCAGAGGGGCCACTTTTCCCCAGCGCTGAGCAACAGTTTCTGCCTGCCCAGCGCTGCTGCTGTCGCTGTTTAGCAAGAACAGGTAAATCCAGAGCAGGTGCAGGGCATGCTAGGTCAGGGCTGTAGCATGGGACACTGCTGATCCACTCCTGCTGGGTTGAGTCCCAAGCAGACATGGGGTGCACTGTGGTTGCGTGCTGCTGGCTGTGGTGGGGAGGCACTGTAGTGCACAAAGGCTCTGGGCTGTTGCGGAATGGGGGTGGGTGCCTACCAGCTCAGAGGCATGCTCAGGGGCTCCCATGCACACCCCACAATACCCACAAACCCTCCCCTGAAAACCCCACAACCACACCTGCCTCCACAAGCAATCAGACACTGCAGAAACACCACACCCATCCACTCCCTTCCCCATACCCCCCACAAACCCCACACCCCTTCTCACATGCACCCTACCACACCCCCTCCACATGCCTCTGGGTGGAGCCCCATTCGCTGCTATGTGTGCACACCCCACGTGCGCGTGCGCACGTGCACACACACACACCCCGACCCGCAGCCACCCTCCCCCTCTACACACCCCCACAAAACCAATACCCAGGGTTCCCTCTAAGCTGTATGGCATGTACGGGTGTGCAGGCATGCTCATGCCACGCTGCCAGGTGCACCTGCGCAGCTGTGCACACAGCTTGGAGGGAATGCTGCCCATGCCAACCCACACATTTGCAAAAACACACCCTCCACAAGGCACCCATACCCACATCCACACATACCCCAACATACACACAAATCCACACACACACACACCCATAGCCCCCAGAAACCCCATACCCCCCACAATGTACAAGAATAACACTTCATTATGAGCTATTATGCAATCAGCTCTATATACACAACACAAATACACACAAATAGAGGTGCACCGATACATCGGTCCCGCATTGCATTGGCACCAATGAAAGGAAAATTGACATTATTGGCAATTGGCTTTTTTTGGCTGATGTGGCCAATAATGTTGCTGATAAATGCCATGTGCATGCACACAGCCACAGCACAGCCCCATCTGATAAGTCTGTTGTGGGGGAAACGGCACTGGGGAAAGGAAGGGGTATGGGGGGGGGGAGACCAAGGCCCCTGCAGTGAGGGAGTGGGGCTGCGGCTGGGGCAGGAGCAGGGGCAGGTGCTGAACAGACAGGGCGGGGCAGGGTATGGAATGGAGTCATGAGCGGCTTGTCCAGGGGTCGTGGGGAGGGGGGGCAGCTCCCGTTACTGAAACACCCCAGGTGGGCATGCGGGGCATGGGCCCCCCGGATCTGTGCGTGGGGCAGGAGCGGGCTGCCATTGTGAGATGAGGCCAGGGGCAGCACTGGGCTATTCCCAGCAGTGGGGCTGGGCTGGACTGGGCTGTGCTTGGGGCGGGCGGCCACAGGGGAGGGCTACAGCCATCCCAAAATTTGCTGTAGGTCCCTTGTAGCAGTGCCACCACTGCCCACCCCAAGCACAGCCCAGCCCAGCCCCCATCACCAGGAAGAGCCTGGCGCCACTCCATACCCCAGCCCGCAGCAGCAGCCCACCCTCACCCCACACACAGATCTAGGGGGCACATGCTCCCCACCTCCCATGCCCTCCTGGGGTGTGTGCAGCAGCAGGACCTGCTCCCCCCCCCACACACACCCTGGACAAGCCGCAGCTCTGTCCCACACTACGCGCCACCTGGGCTATGCAGTGCCTGTCCCTGCCCCAGCCCCACTCCCTCCCTCATTGTAGAGGCCTTGATCTGCCTGCCCCATGCCCCTTCTCTCCCCCCACAACAGACTTACCAGCTGGACCCTGCTCTCCTTGCTGCCAGGCCACCTATTGGCAATCAGATTGGTATGGGCCAATATGATTCATTAAAAATCAGCCATCGGTATTGGCTCAAAAATCTCTACAGACAAATCAGGACAAAAAAATATATATATTTTTAAATAAAATTAAAATGTTATTGTGGATGTTTGATTTTTAGTATATTTTTTCTCCCCAGTTCCAATATGGGAAACACCCTTCCCAAATGGCATACTTCCAGAGTAAAGGGAGGGGCTTCTGGTGGCAAAGGTCAGGGGTTAGGGGCAGGACTTCCAGTCCCAAGTTGGCAACTAGGGGTGTGGCACCTGATAAGGGGCGGAGCTATCCTTGCAGCCCTCAACAGCTCACCACAACTCGTTAGGCGGCCCTCCAGCCGAAATAAATTGCCTGCCACTGGGCTATAGCCAAAAGCCTCATGAGCCCAGCACAAAGAGAAGAACATGAAGCATTTGAATTGCAACTCCCAAGAAAATATGGTGGCAGCACTCTCTTGACCAGTTCTGTTTTGGTTTTTGATTATTTTTTTTTAAACACCAAAAAGTCTACATTTTCCTTGTGGAGATAATTTTCTTTACAATCATATTTAGCTGCTAACAATAAAATAGGACTTTTATACCTGTTACCCATGATGACAAGAATACCTACATAGCTTGTACCAAGATAACTTATGACTTACGAGGGGAGACCAAGGCAACTGGGCTTATTTAATGATTTATGAGAGGTTGAGGGAACTGGGCTTATTTAGTCTGCAGAAGAGAAGACTGAGGGGGAAAGACTCAGACAGACTTTAACTACCTGAAGGGTGTTTCCAAAGAGGATGGAGATAGACTGTTCTCTCTGGTGGCAGATGACAAGGAGCAATCGTTTCAAGTTGCAGCAAGGGAAGTTTAGGTTAGATATTAGGAAGAATCTTCTTACTAGAAGGGTGGTGAAGCACTGAAATGGGTTACCTAGAGAGGTGGTGAAATCTTCATCCTTGCAAATGTTTAAGGCCCAACTTGACAAAGCCCTTGCTGGAATGATCTTGTTGGAGATAGTCCTGCTTTGAGCAGGGAGTTAGACTAAATGACTTTCTTGAGGTCCATTTCAACCCTAATTTTATATGATTCTAAGATAACCTCCCTAATCATTCACAGTATTTGAATGGTAAGTATAGAGGTGGAAAACTAAAAAGTGTGCACCCCTCTTGTTGACCATCACACAACTGATTCTTGGAGTATTGAGACATGCACGCACCTAAACCTAATGTGGACTTATTGCTGACAGTTCAACCAAGAAGATTCATAATGAAAGACCTTACTTATGTCATAAGGCATTGGGACATTGTACAATGAATAAGAATTCCTTTTCCAGTATGGCTGTACTTCACAAGCATATGTATATACCAAGTAAAGCATGTTTATCTGGATTACTGAAAAACATTAGCCTGATGTCATAATTCTACAGAACTGCTTGAGTTCAATTAACTTTGCAGAAGTAATGAAAAATGTAGATGTGTTGATAAATAAAATGGCCTCATGGCTCACTCAAATCACAGTATCCACTGTGTGCAATTATTCAGATGACCACTGATATTTACAAAAATATGAAAGAACCCAGACAGCTTTTCAGTTTTCCAAGTATATGCTATTAGTTCCTTCCATTACTGATGCTATCAAAACGCAGAAACGATAGCAAAGTCACAAACCATCTGCCTCTTTTAACCAAGCAATTCAGTGTATGCTTAGTCTTCTGCTTACTATACTGAACTGAATTTAGAAAGGCTTTGGCCTCTGACTAGAAAAAACCAGACAGAGACCAGAATTGCTAATGCTGCTTAATTCAGTTATAAGTTTTGAGATTAAAAAAAATAATTCCTGCATTATTACTCTGGGCACAGATGTCCAATTAAGTAAGTTTGTTTTAGTTTCTTCAAGGTCGTATTTTTTTTCTCCTTATCTGTCTTAAGTATAAAAATGCTTAGAAACTGAGGGAGGGGGAGGATTCCTTTGAACAGACAAGTGGGTGATCCGCTTGCCGTGTGGAATTCTCCCTGTGATCACAGTATAGCCCTCAATAAAGAAAAGCTGGCTCTGTCAGTTCTAATTCAACCACAATGCAAAGTTTGATTTCTTCCACAATACATATGTCCAGTATTTATCTGAGTGTGGCTATGATTTCAGTTGGGGTATCTATGTCCTTTTAGAATATAAAATTAAAGCATAATAGAAAAGAAACTGTAATGATTTCAGTGAGAGCCAAAAAACACCCTTAATATGTCCAATGTAGGGTTTGGTAAATACTACTGACATAGAGTTCACTCTGCCATGAGCTGAATGCCCTCAAATCTCACTGGCTACAATAGATGGTGAAGGCACTGTACCACTGGTGACACGTAGGGGGTGCACGTGGGTGCACATGCACCCCCCGAGTTTGGCCGTTTACACCCTGGAAGTGCCAGCTCTGAAACTGGAAGTGCCAGAGGAAGTGCACCTCCGGTTTCACCACTGGGGGGGTCCAGGATTGGCGATCGGCTGCTGGGGATCACCCCCACCCCCCATCAGCAATCTGGTGCCTCCCAGAAAGGGAGGAATCAGTTGCCCATGCACTGTACATCCTCACGGTGGGCAATAACTATAGTGTCAACAATATATACTCCCATGATTCTCTCATCTCAATTTATCAGAGGGCTTTTTGTTTTCATTATGCAATTCATCATTGAGTGGTAAAGTTTCTGGCTGTGAACAACAGGAACGTTGAGGTGTTCAGCAGACTGCAGACTTCTAAAAACTGTTCCTGTGAAAGCAACTGCCAAAGATGACAGATGTTTATTCTTCCCTGGTGTAGCTTCACTGGAATCAGTAGAGCTTGAAAGCAGTGGCAAAGTTACACCAAGGATGAATTAATTCTATCCATTTACTATCTGTCTATTTTACAAAATACTGCTGTCTTGGATTTAAGAAGCTGTTTTGTGCCCAATACATTTATATTTTTGAAGTACATATTAAAAAGATAATGAACCAAATCCTTAGGATCCCTTTGGCCAGTTCACCTACACATAAACATGACAGGTCTTGTCACTTGAATCCCCCTGTGTCTGGGAAATGTGGGAAAGCATATAGAGCTCTAATGACAATGTGTAAGCCACTCCTGTTCCTGGCTATGGACAGATATCACATATAAATCAGCTTAAAGCTAGGGACAGACATTGAAAAAGTCTGAGCCTCAACTGATTCAATCTTTGCAGGTTAATCTAATCTGGCAAGGCTGAATCACTTTGTAACTGCACAGATATCCCAGAAATGCCAGCACATGCCTGCAGTGGCTAATGTTAGAAGCCAGGAGGTGCTACAGCAGGCTTCTCTTCCCTTGAAAACACTGCACTGGAGGGGGTGTGTGGCCAGGCTGGATGCTCTGATTAACTCAGCAGGGAATTGATAACAGTGTTTATCACCCCTAACTCATCTTGTTAAACAAACAGAGGGACATTACCAGCTACCTGTTGATTCTGCCTGTTGATTCAGCAGGGATGGTAGCCAGCATGTGGTCTGCTAGTTAACACACAGACACTTCCTCAGAAAGGCAAAGGGGCGGGGGGAATTCCTGCTTAGCAGGGAGTGGTGAGGGGGAGGGAGGATGGAGCAACCCGCAGTCTTGCCCAAGCTGCAGCCAGGGAGCGGAGGGGAGGGGCCAGCCCTGGTGTTGAATAGAGAGCCCGCCCAGCCCAGAGAGCATGTCAGGACACTGGGTGATTCTGGTTTAAGTTAAACCAGGAGAGGGTCTGGGAAAGACATTGCATAAACCTGTTTGAGCCAAATCAGTTAAGTTTGATATACTACATTCAACTGGGTTCATCTCAAACCAGCTTCAGGCATTTTTCGAACTGGTTTATGTGTAACGTCTGTCCCTAGCCTAAGTGATCAGAAACTAGTTTAAACCTGTAACAGAACAGACGTTCAGTGCACATAAACCAGTTTGAAAAATGGCTGAAACCAGTTTGAGATAAACCTGGTTGAATGTAGTATCAGACTTATCTGATTTTGCTCAAACCTGTTTATGTTATGTCTGTCCCAGACCCTTTCCTGGTTTAAAACTTAAACCAGTCACCCAGTATCCTGGGATGCTTTCTGGACTGGGCTCTGTGCTCCAGCCCAGCAGGTAGCCCCACCCCTCCACTTCTCAGCTGGAGCAGGGAGAGGAAGGGATGGGCAGGGTCCAGGGTCTGGCCAGAGAGGGGTTTCATTGGTCCCTCCCTGTCCCACCAGCAGGGACCTGAGCTGGGTCTTCCGGGCCCCCTCCCTTTGCTGCTGCACCTGTGGGTCAGCATGGCCCCTGAGGGGACAGGGAAAGGGGTTATTCTCCTTTCTACCCCCACTGCCCCCAGGAGACCACAGCAGGGTCTGCCTACCCAGACTACTGCCAACCAGGAGAATAAGCCCCCTCCTGTCCCCTCTGCCAGACACTAGAGGGAGGGGGAATAACCCCGGTCCTTGCCCCCCACCCCCACCACCCTAAAGGGCCCTGCCAGCTGGCATCTGGCCCTGCCAAGTGGGTGGGCTTCCCAGGTCAGTTTGGAGGTGCCAATGAACCCCGAAACCAGCAGCCGTCACCACAGTGTCCCCTGCCCTGTGCAGCACCCAGGGCTGCAGCCTAACAAGCAGCTGCAGGCTGGCCAGGGCAGGGGGCTGTTCTGTCTCCCCCATCTGCAGCTACTGCTGCCACTGGCATGCTTCCTGCCCCTCCACCCAGAGCAGCTTCGGCTCTGTGTGTGGAGCTCTGGCTTCAGTTCCTGGATGCCATGGAAGCTGGAAGGTGCCCGGCTGGAAGGCTTCAGTCGGGGGGCTGCAGCCAGAGCTCCACGTGTGGGGCACAAGCTGCGGGGCTTAAGTTTCACCCCCCACCACCTCCTGGAGTGGCTCAGGAGTGGCAGGAATGGGAGGGGGAGTCACTGCAGCAGGCTAGGGAAAGCTGACTTGGCCAGGCAGGACTTTCTCCCCTCACCTCCAACTGCGGTTCCTGCCGCACCGCACAGTGCTGCTCGGGGCTGGGGAAGCTCCCTTTAGCCCACTGGCTTCAACCTGGGCTGGCTTCAGCTAGGCTGAAGCCACCGGGCTGAAGGGAGTTCCCCAGCCCCAAATAGTGCTGTAGGTGCGGCAGGAGCCGCAGCTGGAGGCAAGGGGAGAAAGCCCAGACAGACCAAGCCAGCTTCCCCCCACCTGCTGTGGCAAGTCCCACTCCCACTCCTGCTGCTCCTGAGCCACTGGGGGAGGAGTTTTAGCCTTGCAGCCTGTGCCCTGTGCATGGAGCGCCAGCTTCAGGTCCCGGATTGAAGCCTTCCACCCAGGCACCTTCCCCCTTCCAAGGTGTCCAGGAGCTGGACCCAGAGCTCTATGCGCGAAGAAGGAGTTTCCTACCTCCCACCCATAGCAGTACGGCAGTGGCAGTTGCAGATGCAGGGGGACACTGGGAAGGGGGTGTGGTAGTGGCGGCTGCTGGACTTGGGGCCTGCCAGCACCTGAGCTGGCCTGAAAAGCCTGCTCACCAGCCAGCCCTTACCTGGTGGGGCCAGACGCCAGCCAGTAGGGCCCCTTGGTGGGGTGAGGGCAGGGACTGGAGTTATTCCCCCTCCCTCCAGTGTCCAGTGGAGGGGAGAGGAGGGGACTTAGTGTCACTCAGCAGTGGTTGGGGTGAGCACACCTGGCTGTGGTCCCACAGGGACAGTGGGGATACAGGGGAGAATAAGCTCCCTCCCTACCCCATCAGTGGCCATGCTGGCCCGTGGCTGCAGCAACCAGGGTTGGGAGGGGGGTGCCTGACAGTCCCACCTCAGGTCCCTGCCAGTAGGACAGGAAGGGGGGAACGAAACCCCGCTCTGGCTAGTTTAGTGGGGACTGGCCATGTGCCCCCAGCACAGCTCCCCTGCAGCTGAGGGTGCGCTCTAGAGCCCCTGGCCCGAGCAACTGCAGGCATGTGCCTACATATCTGTGCGATTACAAACCGGTTCAGCCTAGCCAGCATAGACTAATCTGCAAAGATTGAATTAATTCAAGCTCTGACTTTCTGAATGTCTGTCCCTAGCCCCTGTGTCTGGGAAATTTGGGGAAGCATACAGAGCTCTAATGACAATGGGTAAGTCACTCATAGCCAGGAGGACATGACCAACTAAAAAAGCATGTGGAATCTATACCCCTGCAATTCCTGACTCGTTGATTGGCAATGGCTGAAAAGCAGAGCTAAGGGTACTCTACTTCACAGGGACGAGTATTGTAGAACAGGGGCTCACAAACTATGGCCCGCAGGTGGACCCAGCTCACAACAAGGCACAGGGGACCGGTGGTATGGGCTGCCATCCGTACACTCTGCAGCACTCCCTATTGCTGTGGAGCCTGCAGCTCTTCCCCATCTTCACTTACCCCTGCTGCAAAGAGGTTGGGAATTCACAGTAAGAGTTAACACAGGCAGCAGACTGCTTCAGGGAGTGGAAACTTGTGAAACATGGCTGGGACTGGATCATAAAAGGCAGACTTAACTGGCAAAAAAATTGCCAATCCCTGGTCCAGAGAGAGCCCAAGGACTACCTTTATCAGCTAGAAGCTCATCTACACTAGAAGTATAGCTGCAGAGCTCATTAATGCAGAGGCAGCATATGTTGTCAAAAGATGGTTTTCTGCTGGAACTCTTCTATGAGACTAACTGTGGCTACAGCAGAGATTTTAGTTGGTATAACAAGATCAACTCAAAAGTGTCACTTTTCACACTCCTAGCTGAAGTCACTATGCAGGCAGGACTTAATAGTGTTGACCTGACTAATAACGTGTTAAAATGCAATATCCTCCATCTACCCTAAAACGTAAGGTGTGGTAGTTAAAGCTTACTTGATAACATGTTTTAAAAAATGAACTTTTTATGCCAGTGTTTCTTTTCTAGAGATTTTTTTTTAAACCAACAGTGGTAATCTTTGTGAACTCAAAATTTCAACAACACATACATGCAGATGAGGTGACTACGCAAAAGGCATATCTTATTTTTAACCCAGGCCAGAAGCATGAATAATCCCACATGCAATAACTGGGACAAGCATATTTAGTAGGCACCAATTAAGGGCACAACCCTGTAAATCCTTACTTAAGCAAGTGATATTCATTCACATGTGAAATCTGATGTACTTCAGTGGGATTAATGGTACAGACAGAGATTGCTCATAAGTGAGGCTTTGTTCAAAGCATATATTACTTACCTCATCCATTGGATGAATTATGCCTCAATCCTTGTAATGCTGAGACAGACTGATGTACTCAAAGGTAAAGGGTAGTTTAATACTGTCATTTTAGGCAGAAAAAGTTCATAAACTGAGACAATGTAGGTCAGGGACATAAGGTTTCAGGTTAGTATAGGCAGTTCAACAAGGTTCTTTGGGTAAATGTGACTTATTTTATCATAGCAATAAGTAGTTTGAAAAAATGTTCTTTGCAAGCTTTCCAGTACAAATGGTCTTAGCCCTTGAATTTCAAAGAAGAGCCTTTGTTTCTTGTAATGAAACTGGATTGTTGGATACTCCCGACAGTCATTTTTACCTGCAATACCATAAACAGGCATCTCTACAGCATCGTTACCCCCAAGACTGGATACGGTCTCCGAACAGGTTGTAAGTGCTCATAAGCCTGGACTACAAGAATTACAACAGCTTGTACCGAAACAGCCCTACAGCTGATTCGGCAGGAGACTATTCAACAGGCAAAGCCCAGACCTGTTGCTCCACTTAGGGCAGCGGTGCTCCAACTTCTCAGATTCCCTCTCCCTTCACGTGGGCGCTGCCGGGGAAAGAGCAGAGCAGTTTTGCCCGCTCGAGCCGCTGGGCTCGAACCAGCTGCTACACCCTGGTCCCTCCGGCGCATCACGCGGGGCCGGCACGTAGCTGTGCAGCTCCGCGCGCCCCTACACTGCCCGACCGTGGCGCCCGGGCCGAGAGCCCCGGATTGCGCCCGGCGCCTCAGAGCGGTGCCGGAGCAGCTCCCGGCCCACCCGCACGTGCTCCCCGCGCAGCGCCGGGCAGCGGGCTCGAGCCCGTGGGACCTGCCGCCGCGCCGCTACTCACCGCGCCCAGCAGGTCCCGGGGGCGAGTCGCCCCCCGAAGGCTTCCGTGATGCCGAGGCAGCCCTAGCGGCGCGGGCGCGTCCCGCTGGAGCCGGAGGCAGGCACTCGGCTCTGGCTGGCTTCAGCCCGCGCGCAGCTTCTCTTCTGCGCCCCGCCCCGCCCCGCCCCGCCCCGCCGTCTCCGGCAGCGCCTCGGCCCCATGGGGTTTGAAGGGAAGAGGCAGGCAGCTGTTCACGTAGGGAAACGATAAGCGCGGCGCCCAGGCCGGTGGGTGCGGAGCGAGGAGCCCCGCGCCACCCGCCCCGGCTCCAGGCGGCGCTTGGCCGCCGCTCGCTCGCTTCTCCCGTGCGGGAAGGCCAGGCCGTCGGCGGCGCCGGAACAGACGGCCCAAAGGTCGCCTGGAGGTTCACCCGGCAGCCCCCCGGGGGGGCCCACATCCTGGCCCCGGTGAAGGGGAATGGAGGCCCTGTGGCTGGAGCCGGGGTAGAAGGCCCCTATCGCCTCAGCCTCCGTGGGGGGGGGGGGGGGCGGGTCCAGTCTACAGCTGGGTCAAGTCCTCCCTGGTCTTGACGCGGCCGCCAAATGGCGGGCTTTGCCTGGTGGCTCCTGCATGACACTGCGGCCGCTGCAGGGTGAGCCGGCGCTGGGGCGACCCGTCCCCTTGCAGCAGCCTCACAACCCAGGTTTGCTCTCGGGAGCTGGAGCCTCCTGCTCCTCTGCGGAGCAACGTGCCCCTACCCTGTGCAGCCCAGGTCCAGCTGGACCAGTTACACCTCTGAGTTCAGTTTTGGTGCTAAAATCAGTTTTCCAGCCATGCCCTTGCTATTTTGGGTACTTGCACACAGTTTGCAATCCTGCTCCGCATACAGTGAGGCACGGCCTCTGGCTACTGAGCACCTGCGGTAGGCTGCATGCTTGGGCTGGCAGGTTGGTGACTCTGTAGGCACATAACTGAGCCCAAGTCCCAACCTCGTAGTGTGACCAAAATGAGGAAAAGGAAAACGCTCTTCTGCTTTAGTCCCAGTAGCTCCGTGGGTAGGGCACTTGGCCAGTGGTGAGGACCCAAACTTAATTTCGCACCTTCCTACCGTTGTATCTCTTTGACTGTCTTAGTGCTCTAATCACTCAGCTGTTGGGGCTTAAGCATAACAGAACTGCCCTCCCCTCATCTAACAGCTGCTTAACACGGGTTTTTGCCATGTATGATTATGAATTTATAGTTACCATTGACCAGAGCACAGCTTACTTCACATACATGGTATCTGTGTGGATGCTTACAAATCCACATTGCACATGGGGTGGCATAAGTACCAAAAAGAGCAGTTCTGTGACTTGAAATAGGCCATTTCAGTGTGTAAAATGAAATAAGATTTGCCCATTTGTTTAAGGCGTAAGTAAAACAACTTTGAAATTCTCTAGAAGCGTTCCCCCGAGAAGAGCCACGCGCATGATCAGAGGTCAGGAAACAGACCTTACGATGAGAGGCTGAAAGCAATGGGGCTCTTCAGCCTGGAAAATCTCAGGCTCGGGGTGAGGCCGCAGCTGGAGTACTGTGTCCAGTTTTGGGGTCCACAATTGAAAAAGGATGTGGATAAGCTTGAGAGCCATGTGCATGATCAGAGGTCAGGAAAACAGACCTTATGAAGACAGGGTGAGAGCCATAGTACTGGTGGTGATCTGGTGGCCACCTATAAGTGTATTGGGGTGCTCATTAGGATCTGGGGGAATGTCTGTTCACCAAAGCCCCCCAAGGGATGACAAGATCGAATGGTTACAAACTCCACTGTGACCAATTCAGGTTGGACATAAGAAAGAACTTTTTCACTGTCCAGGCCTCCAAGGTTTGGAAGAAACTGACGCTGAAGGCGGTTCAAGCACCCACTTTGAATGCCCTCAGGACACGTTTGGCTGCTTATCTTGCTGGGATCCTGTGATCCCTGCTGACTTCCTGCCCCTGGGTCAGGGGGCTGGACTCGATGATCCTCCGGGGTCCCTTCCAGCCCAAATGTCTATGAAGTCTATGAAATCTTAAAGTGTATATACAATCCAGTGAATTTTAAGATGGAAAATATGGAAAAACTGTGAGGTGAAATATTTAGTGATTTGTGTGAAGTAACGAAAGCAAAAATATAAACCGGGTTCCAGATTGTGTGCTCTAGCCACAAGCTCATCATTTTTGCTAACATACACATCCATATGTGATTAAGTGGTTTAATATGTGATGATATTTGTGTCCTCCATGACAGGTTACATAAGAATATTGGAGATTTTCCAGGTCTAAAATAATGATAAAAAAACTACTGCACATTTCATAATTTGCACTTTTTCAGTGCATCTGGTTAGTGTTAAACTGCACTGTTAGATTTCAGAGAGGTTAGACTTCAGAGGGAATAAATAATTTATGTTTTCTTCTCCCTAGTCTGTTTAAAATCATACTTCATTTTTTTTTTCATCCACTTTGTATCTTTCTGTTAAAATTGTACTTCAGAAAACTCTGTGTCAGTCCTGTGGGTGGATGTTGGGAAATACCACCTTGGTAGTTTCTTATAAATTACACAATGAAATGATTTAATCAGGCTTTCTCAGCCAAATTAATTTATGCAAACTCAATATTCATCTACTTTGAGGTGTAACAAGTTGAACTAAATTGAAACAGTTTTGCACAGGCTCTAATCTACCTAAGGTATGCATAAGGAAAATGAGTAATCGTTCTTTTAGATCCAATATGTCTTTATCTTTTGTGGCTGGGAAGCAGGTTGCATTGAATAGAAAGGGATTCTTTCTTTGGTCATAGGCAGAGTGGGAGGGGGTGGAGTGAAGTGGATTATTTTTTAATTGGGGGAGGTAAGAGGGGAGTTTATTTTGTTGTAATTTCTTATTTGAATATTTTATTCTGTTTCTATATTTTTGTCTTTCATTGTAAACTACCCTGAGCCTTTTTTGGGGAGGCATATAAATCAGGGATCAGCAACGTTTTTGGGCAGAGTATCAAAAACACCCATAACCTCAACTTGTAAGATGTTGTTGTGCCAGGGGCAGGTGGCAGGGGACCCATGAGAGGCCTGATCCTTGTTGTGATAGTGCAGCCCTGGCCCATTCCCCAGTATTTTTCCTGAGGCATATGTGTACCTGCCGCCAGCAACAAGTCAGGGCAGGGCTCTGTGGACCTTGGTGCAGCCACTTGTAGTCTCCTGGCTGCCTCCCACAGCTGGCCTGGGCTCTGAGCAGGCCCCTGCCACCCATCATGGAGCTTGAGGTGCTAGCAGTAGTCTGACTCATTGCAGCTGGCAGGTGCATTTGCTTCTTGGTGTGAACAGCAGGGAAGGGGCTGGGGTTGCACTGCCACAACCCGGATTGGGCTCCATCGCCATCCGTCTCAAGGTGCATGTGCCGAGTAAAATGCCTCCTCATGCCACACTCTGGCACATGTGGCAGGGTTTGCTAACCCCCTAATGTAAATCTATAAATAAATAAGTAAAATAAATATTCCCAGTCCTTGCAGCATTCCCTCAGATGTTGTGATACCAGAATTCTAATAATTTTTGTTGTTCTCTGCTGCAGTCTTTCCAGTTTGTCCTTGTCCGTTTTCAAATGTGGTGCCTAAAGCAGGACACAGTATACCAGGTGAGACCTCAGCAGTGTCAAATAGAGTGAAAGAATCATTTTGCTTGTATGATGGGTTTTAATATTTAGGGTTTAAATGTGTTTATGTTATAATAATGTTGTATGCCCTAGTTTCCATAACTAGCTTGTGCACAGGGAAAGGGAGGAGTTAACTGTATCTGGAAGAACTTGCAAAGTGCTGTGTTGATGGGGAGTAGCCCATCAAGAAATCAGTGTGCCAATTTGCATATGAAAACGCAACGTATAACCAGGGGCCCTTAAAGAAGTTATATTTTTCACAGGATGAGGCCCCGAAAGCTCTCTACAGTCATAACATAATAAACGTTCACGGTTTCAGAAGGCAGACAAGGTTCTTTGAGTGAATATGATATCTTTTATTAGACCAACTTAAATAGTTGGGGGAAAAAATTAGAGCTTTTGGGCTTAAAAACCGTTCGTCAGGCTGAGGAACTCTCTGCAGTTGGTGAGAACTCTTCTTGGATGGAATGAATCCAGAGGCTGGGCTGGTATGCATGTAAGACAGGCAGTCAGTGAAGATGTAAACTGAGGAGTCAGTGGGTAAGCATGTCTACAGGGACTCTAAGTAAGCACATATACTTCCAAGCAGTTTCCTTTCAATGGAAAATGGTTCTTAAGCTTAACTTCTACAGATCTAGTACTCACAGGTTCACAAAAGTTTGAGGCTGGAAGGGACCTTGTGGGATCATCAGGTCTAGCCTCGCTGCTGTGGGCAGAAAAGACTTCTGGGATCAAATATGCACTTCCTTCACAGGAGCCCCTTTTTAAAAATGTGTTATGCTTTATAATTTTACTCAGTAGCACCCAATACAGAGTGGAATAGGATGTGGAGAATTACTTTTATTTATTTATTTTTCCTTAAGATTAAGATATTAAAATAATTATTTCAGAGTTTCTCTTGACAAGCAAGCATTTGTCATTGAAACTCGGCACATATACATTAAATCAAAATGCTAAATGTTACAGTGGTACACTAAAAACAGTTTACAAAGGCTTTTAATGCTAATACCTGCAAAAGACTACCTATTTATAAAAACCAGAAAAATAATTAGAACCTCCCCCCCCAAAAAAACCCAATAAGACTGAAAACTGAGTGTAAAACAATGAAAATACCTGGAAATATTTTAGCCATCTGATACTATTTTGTACGTACTGATACTTACAATATGCCGGGCACAGGAAATAATTTGGAAAGGAGTGTGCACAAGTGGGTAGGTTTATTTTGTTGCTGCTATTTTAGGAATAATGTGAGATCCAAAGTAAATTATGCTCAAGATCGAAAGCCAAAGAATTCTGAACTGGAATAATTTATGGGATTTAAACATGGAAGGAGTGGAAAAGAGGATCCACTTCTCTTGGACAGTATATTTAATGCCCAACTTAGCTCCCTATTTCTCATAAACTACACCCTGCAGGTAACAGAGGCAGAAAATATAATGTTAAGAAAAAATACTCCATCTGTTGTGTTCTATATTTACTGCTCATAAACGGAAAAACTGAAGATAAAGGCCATTTGGGTGACAGTGACTAGGGAGCCAGTGAACAGGCTTAGCAGTTTGCAGGCAGTTCACAGGCCAGTTCCTAGGCCAGTTTGTGGGCCCTCCCCCACTTTTTGAGGGGCAAGTCTTTCAGCTTGGTATGAGGAAACAGGAAAAAAAGGGAACTCTTTGGGGCCAATAAGCAATAAACAGGCTAGCTTCCTGGTGGGTTTGCTAGGGAAGGTCTTCTTGGAAGAAGAGCAGTAAGAGAGAGAAGGCAGATTAAGAGACCCAGGAAAATGGCTGGAGGATGTCACAATGCCAGAGCCACTGCCACTGCCTCTGCTTGCACCTGTGAGGCTACTGTCTAGGCAGGACCACTCACAATCAATGCTCTAACCCAGGTCCAGGTTTGGCGCTGTGGTGATTATAGCTTGCAGGTTCCTTCCAGTGACAGCCAGGTCATGGGGTACCTGCGGTATGAGTGGTGCCTCTTGGTGGTGTTTTTCTGGGAACAGGCAAGAAAACCACAGGAGGAGGTGTTGAGGCTATGAAGCATCCTCTGCCATGAGGAGTTCATCAATTTAGTGCTCGAGGAGGCCTCCGGGGCTGCGGAGGAAGAAATGCCAGGCACAGTGCTAGAGGAGAGAGAGGGCATGGGCACCCAAGAGGGTGGAAGCACGTATTCTGGCACGTGTCCGTGAGGGTCCAGCACAGGAGATGATGCTTAGGGGAAACCAACATGGGTTCATTAGAGGCAGGTCCTGTCAGTGGGTGAGAGACAGGCTGGGTGGGGGTGGGGGTGGAGAACATTCATCCCTCTTTTCCCCCCCGCCCCCATCTAGCCAGGACCAGAGCAGGCTGGCATTGAGCACCACCCAACTAAACTATGAAACTATGAAACTATGAATTATATTTCCCTAAAGGGAGATAAGCCACTTTGTGAGAAGCAGCTATAGGAGCAGAACACTCTATTCCTTCTTTCTCAGAGTCTCATTAGGGGTATAAATAACAGTGGAAGTGAGAAAGGATACCATGGTCAAGAACTAGTAAACATCCTCTTGACCCATGCAGTCAACATGAACATGAGCCAACTATGCCTTTCAGACTAGTTGGTACATGCATAGACGAAACTGTACAATTCAGGAGCTTCTCAAACCATTTCCAAAACCAAAATAAATTACTTAGTCACAAGTTTCCTGGCAAAGGATGAAAGGCTGGAGGAATTGGAGGAAACAGGGGAAAGGGGGTAAAGATTAGGGCTGTGCAAAGCTTCGACTTAATATTCGATTTGACAAATATTCAACATATTCAACCTTGAAAAGTGAAAGTCAAGTTGAATAGCAGCTGGTCAAATAGCTGTCAAATCGAATACCGGAAGTCCAATATTAACAGCATGAGTCGAATATTAACAGCGCAGGTTGAATATTTGACTTGCCTATATTGGATTCCCTGTGGTTGCGGGGGAAGGAAAGTAAGGGGAGAGAAGGCGAGAGGGGGGAAGGAGTGCTTTCATGACTGACATGTGTGGCTGGCCAGTGACCTGTCAGCATTTGCTGAGGTCCCTTCTGATCCCAATGCTCTGGGGGAGGGCCAGAGAACATGCATAAAAGGCAGCAGTTTTTCAGCTCCCTGCTTTCTGCCTTGGGGTCAGTTTCTGAGCTGCTGGTGTTCTCCAGCACCTCTGTGTCAGCCCACGATGGCTGGAAGCCCTGATCTTCAACAGATTCCCTGATTGCAGCGCTAGCAACAGGGATTTCTGAGAACTTGGTGCTTTTATTTTATAACTACCTTTCATATTAGTTTATGCTTATATTGAATAGGGTTAGTAGTAGCCTAGGATCTATTCTATATATAGGAATTTAGTTTATATATATATATTTTATACATCATTTATTCTTTACACACACCAGCACTTCTCAATATATTACCTACACACACAAACACATTTACATAACATCCAGAAATATAATCTGCAGCACACAGCAAACTTAGAGGTTCCAATTTACATACGAAGAAACACATTATGAAGCAGGGTGGAAAGGCAGGTGGCCACGCTGGTGAGCCTGCACGAAGGGGAGCAAGGGAGGTTGCACAACAGCGCACTCCACCCCTGTGTCACTGCCTATGCTGAGCCATCCAGCACCAGAAGAAGAGCTGGTGCTGGATCTGGATCTCAGTGCCCTGGCAAGGGAAGTTCTGGGGAAGGAGGGGGAATCAGTCGAGTTTGTGCTCAACACCCCTCAGGTTTTTTCCTTTCAAGCCACGAGGTCTTTCCCAGAAGGCACTTCAGAAGGTGCCTCTGTACAGGTGAAGGCAAGCGGCTCAGCCGAGTCTGCTCTTTCTCTTGTGCCTCTGACTGCTGAAGAGGGGGAGAGTTCAGCAGCATCCACAGATGCACCTGCACGCCAGAGGGAAAGGCCTAGTACTAGCATGGTCTGGGATCATTATGAGCTGGCAGATGATCCCGCGTTTGCTATCTGCATGCACTGCTGAGTCAAAATCAGCTGGGGCAAGGGAACAAAGTGCATGACCACCTTAAGGATGCTGAATCATTTCCGCAGGTACCATCCCTTTGCCACAGGAATGGCCCCCACTTGCTGCACACCCCTGTCCCCCCACAGCAGAGGCAGGGCACCCTGGAACACTGGGGGCAAAAGGGACCAGTTGCAAATGCGAGCAAGGTCACCAAGACCACTGGGGAGATGCTTGCTCTGGATGGCCAGCCCTTCACCTTTGTTGAGTGGCCAGAGTTCAGGCAGCTCCTTGGCACTGCTGGCTCGATCCTACCAGGTGCCACATGCACCACTTTCAGCAGGACAGTGGTGCCCTCCCTATACGAAGCATGCAGGGAGCACTTGAGGGAGGAGCTGCACGAGGTAGGTCTGCAGGTGACGGTACACTTCACCTCGGACATCTGGAGCAGCCAGGGTGGAGATCATAAGTACCTCTCCCTCACAGGGCACTGGTGTGGCCAGTCAGGCCGTTGGTGGGCTTTCCTTCATGCCAAGTGGCGGATGAGTCCCACACAGCAGCAGAGATAAGGGGGCCCATGAACCGCGTGGTGCAGGGGTGGCTGGGCATTGGGCAGGCTGAGCTCACCCGTGGCTTCATGGTCACTGACAATAGGGCCAACATGGTCAAGGCAGTCTGTGATGTCAACTTTGCTGGTATTCACTGTGTGGCACATAATTTACATCTGATTGTGAGGGATACCTTGGAGGGGGACAAGGCTGCTGGTGATGGTGCCAGCAACACCAGCAGGCTCTTTTCCAAATGCAGGAAGGTGGCAAGCTACTTCCACTGGAGCATCAAGGGGAGCAAGATGCTGCGGGACAAACAAGCAGAGCTAAATGTCCCGCAGCACAAAATCATCCAGGACGTGGAGACTCGGTGGAACTCCACATACCTGTTGCCCGAGAGGCTGGTGGAGCAACAGAAGGCCATCCATGAGCTGCCAATATGGGCTACGGCCATGGCAAACATTAGGGGGTCCAGACCCACCAGACCCCAGGATCAGGCAGACAGCCCTCACACTGTGATGTCTGCCTATCTTGCCAAGCCTGTGGAGCCCCTGGACTGCAACCTCTTGGCCTACTGGGCAACCTGCAGCCCGATTTGGCCAGATCTGGCCACAGTTGCCCGCAAATACCTGTCCTGTCCATGGACCAGTATGCCAAGTGAGAGGGTGTTCAGCATGGCTGCGGATGTTGTGACACCCCACTGCACCTGCTTGGATCTTGGTTCGGTGGAGCAGCTGGTGTTCCTCAAGGTGAACCTCCCAATGCCGGGGCTCCCCAAGTGCCAGGTGCAGACGGAGCGAATGCCGCCCTCCTCGCTCCATCTGGATCACGAGTTTTCTCTGTCAGCAGCCTAAGGTGCAGTTTCCCCCAAACCCCTGCACCTATCACTGTGAAAGTTGGCAGACTTTGTGGGCTCCTCAAGGGTATCAAGCCTGCAGTTTTGAGCTCCCTGTGGGCTTCCACACAGAAGTCACAGGAGGTTTTCTCTCAAGAATTTGGGATGCTGTTTCTCCAAACCCCCGAATCTATCTTGTTGAAACTTGGCAGGCTTTGTGGGCTCCTCAGGAGCTACCATTTCTGCACATTTCATCAAGCTCAGACAAGAAATGCCGAAGTTATAGCCTGCTTCGACCTTCCCCATTATAGCCTACAGGGAAGTTGAAGCAGCTCTAATATTTGACCAAGCTTCGACCTCAAGTCAAAGTGGACCCGCTTCGACTAGAAGGGGACGGCAAATTGAAGCAGGACCTGGTTTAATATTAGACATGGCTGTCAAATCGAATATTACCTGCTCTGCACAGCCCTAGTAAAGATGTGATGACAGGAGGGAATACATAAGAATGAGGGTAGGGAAGTTGTGGACTCTACTGTGACCAGGGCCGAATCACATAGGCAAACTAGGCACATGCCTAGGGCTCTGAGCTGCAGCGGACCCCAGTTCTTCCCTCTGTGGTGGCAGTGCAAATGACCCTATCTGCCTCCCTTCCTTTCCCTTCCCCTCCCCTTCACTGGCTTCATTGCGGTCTTTATGCTGCTTTGGCTGCCTCTTCTGTAGGTTGCCACCACTTCTCCATTCAGCACTATTTCACCATCTTTTCATGTTGCTTGTGCAACTCCAGCTCTCTTAGAGTAAATATACTCATATCAAAAGCAGCCTCAAGGATTTTCAGCTTTTCTAGCAGTAGTGAATATCAGGTTTCTCCCTGAATTTACTATACAGATGTGTGCTGATAAGCACTTAACTTTGAGGAATTGATTGATGTGTCACAAGGCCATCCAAGGAGCTACTCTTATCCAGACTCTTTCCTGTTCTTCACACATGCGGCCTTTATGTTAAAACTGAAGGTCACCCTAGGCAAGTCTTTACACAGTTCACAGTGAGTGCTGACTTTTCAATGACCTGTTACTTCTGATTGGTGAAATTTCCACAAAATCATCTTGTGGGGATGCAGGACAGGATCAGTCACAGCATGAATATAGCTGACAAAATGTTCCAGCCCCTCCCTCAACCATTCAATGCAACTACACCTAGCAGTTAATGCAGATGGGGTGTCTGTAGATAATTTGTAGATAGCTCCCAGGTGCAAGTTCAACCCTGTGGGTATAGTTTTAACTTGGAACAAAGGGACTATGGTTGTACAAAAGCAACATTAGATTCATCCTAACACTTTTGCAGCTGTACCCCTAACCAAGGAACTGTGAGCTCTAAGGATCTTGCTTATACATGTGTTCACTGGTAGCTTGGCTTAATATGATATCAATGTAAGGGTTTGTTCTGAGTTGTGGGAATGGAAATAAATAGTGGCAGTAGGAATAAAACCATCTATCTGCTAGAACTTGAAGATGGGCAAAATGCCAATGAAAAGCTTTAATTTCCAAGAATTAAATGAACATAAACGACTAATACATTCCACATGCATACATAGCATTTGTTTTTCTCTGGTTTTTATGTCACATAGCAGGGAAGTTCAGTTTGTCAAGAATATAGTAGAAAAAGCACGTGTTCTTTGGAATTTTCTAAGAAATTGTAAAATATCATCTCTAAGCCCTCAGCTGATCAAAGCAGTAGGGGGAAACAAAGATGGCTTAGGGACCCCTACCTGCATGCCCTAAATCTGAAGTGCTTGCAGCCATATATTGGCTGGGAATAACTGGAATCCAGCTCAGTTCTCTCAAGCTCTTGTCATGTCTTCTTGCCTAATCCTTTTTAATTCTAAGAGGAGGTATGCCTTCTAGTTCATTGAAGCTATGGGAAAAGTAGAGCATGAATGCCTCTGAACTTATTTATGGAATGATGTTTATATAACACTTTTGCATGAGTTTATATAACACTTTTGCCCTATTATTTTTTTTTAGCCCCTCAGGTTTGCCTGTTCATCTCATACTTTCAAGCTGACATCTGTACAAAAGCAGACAAACAGCTGCAGTGGCTAGAAGTATAAAAAAGCCATCATCGAGAAGCATTATCCTCCCATTTCAGCCCTGATTCCATGACATGGTGATAAAATCATGATGACATTAATTGGAAATAGAGAGTGTGTGAAAGTCCCCCTCTGCCCCACCAGATACAGCTGTATAATGACCACACAGACTGCCTGGAAGCCTGCATGGCAGATAAAACTGAAACAATTCAGGAAGGGTCTCCAGCTGTGGGCAATTGGAAGCATGGCCAACCAAGTAGAGAAGAAGAGCTCACCCCTGCAGGCCTGGTGAATTAAGAGCAGCTAGGAATGGCTGTACAGGCCTGCTCTCTGGTGGGAAGCAGGCCACCACCAGGAGGGATGTGCAAATGGCATGATCCCTGGGCAGGCTTGCCCTTGCCTCAGCAGGAGCCTTGTTGCAAGCCTGTGCCCAGATCTGGGATGTTTAAAGCAGCAGACCCACCACACAAAGAGCAGGCATAGGGGACCACAAACAGCAAGCCCAACGATAAGTGCAACCTTTTGATTTTATTATTATTGATTTGAGTTAATGGTTATAGACTCTGGGCATGGAGCCCAGCACCTGGAGAAAAGCCTGTAATTTGAGGGGCAAGCCTCAGGCCAGCTGTCCAGGGAGGCCAGGGTCCAGATCAGTGGATCCTCGTCCAACCTTCTGCAGCTACAGTAAAAGGAGTAGGGGGTAGTGGTATACCCGACAAAACATGCCCAGCAACACCCCTCCAGGATTGTGACTATGTGGACAGCTCACAGTATAAAGTTAACTTTAGTAAACAGGGAGAAATAGAAGGATTTCATTGTGAAATAAGATCCTCAGTATTAATTGATTTCCTTGTAGATCTTTGAAGTAATAGAATTTAAAAAAATCTGGAGTGTCATAGGACTTAATTCAGATCATATAACCCATTTATAAGCAGGTCATCCCTGATACCATACTTACTTGAATATTAACTGAGGTTTCCTCCCCACAGTCAATGTGAGTAAAAAGAGCCCCTCATCTTACTTTTTCATACAGGAAAAAGACAAAATACTTTGTCTACCATTCAACTGCTGCTAAAAGCAGCATGTGCTCAGTAATGGAAACCAACTACAAAGACAATTAAATGCAACCAACACTGAGTGTGATTATAAAATGCATGGCCTACATGGGGCAAACATACTCATGGGAACTTTTTTTTATATACATATTTTATTGAAAAACACTTATCAGCCCATATTTACAAAGAAAGCTTCACACATTCAGCATCCTTGTTTTTCTAATGCTTTGTATTCCAAAATCCAACAACATACGGCTACATACATTAAACCCTTAAACAACTTTGCATAGGAAAACCCTCACAGGACTCTTTTTCTTCATGCAGAACCTCATGAAAAACTACTACCTCAGTAACCACCTGAAAACTCCCCACCCCTCCGATCAGTCATATCTGTTGGTTCAGTGAAACAAGTGTGTCCAGTTCTTTTTCCTCTACTTCTTAACTGTCTATTCTTCAATTTCTTTCTTGTTCCAATTTATGTAGTATTTCAGTTCATGGAGCCCTGACTCCAGGCACTCTCTTTCAGTAAAAGCCAGCTCCTTAAAAATGGAAGTCTTTTACTTTAAATGTTTTTTCTACATGCCTCTAGGTAGCAGGGGCTCTGAACATTGTGGTGCTGGGGCAGATGCAGCGTCCCACAGAAACGGGGGGCTCCCCAGCATGCCTGGCAGCGGACCTGGAAGTGGACTGGAAGCACTTCTGGTCCACTTCCTGGTCCACTGGGGAGCATGCAGGGGGGCACCCCATGCCCCCCCCCACCAGCTCAGCAACTGGTGCCTCCTGAGTCTGGGGGTGGGTACCTGGGGTCCCCCTGTGGCCTATCACTGAGCCGGGGGGGCACAGGGAGCCCCACCAGTGCATTCCCCAGCAGACCTGGAAATGAACTTCTGGTTTCACTGCTGAGCACATTGGAGAGCCCCCCCATGCTGCTGTGGGATGCTCCGTCTGCTCCAGCAATGCAGGAATCACGAGCCGCAGTGCTACCTCAAGGTATGTAGAAAAAAACTTTTAAGTTGTGCCTGTGTTCAAATCACTGATTCGCCAAATCAGCATCAAATCGTCAGGTTTGGATTTGGCCAGATCGAATTGGGGACAGTGATCCAAACCAGCAGATCAAATTGCTGTCCCTGATTCAAGTTGAATCCAAATCGAAATTGAATAGGGCCTGTTTCGTACAGCCCTAGCAGTTACCATGCCCAGGGACTCTTTAAAGAGGTCTGATACATTCCCCATTTCCACAAAATTGCAACTACATGAAATTGGGTGATATGCGCTGGTTTCTCCTCTCTGTCCATTACCACTTTGCAAAGTATGTAAGCACGGTATGCATAGATGAACAGTCCCAAGTCTGGTAGCCCCCGTTCCCCTTGCTTTGTATAGTTCAGATCTAGCCAAATTTCCTCTTTTGGCATTCTAGAAGAACACACATACTTCCCTCTGTACTTTTGCATCTGCCACCATGTCAGTGGGAATACAATTCCTGGATATAGAATAGTAGGCAGCAGCACAGCCTTAACTGCAGCCACTTTTCTGAAAAGTATAGTGTCCTTTGAGACCAAAACCAAAGTATTTGCTGTACCCTTGCTGTCACCTTTTCCCATGGTGTATTACCTTTCCCCTTGGCTGTTAGACCCCAACTCCATTTGATGCCTAATGACTAGGGAAACAATGATCCAATTGCTCAGAGAGCAAACACAGGCACGCATTACTAGCTAACAGCTTTATTCAGAATGGAGACAGCTTCGGGCAAAGCTCCAACAAACTGGGAAGCTGCAGTGAATATTAGGTTTTTTTTCTCCATATTTATACATCTTGGTTCATGCTCATTAACATTTACTCTATCTTTGTCCCTCCTTTGTTCCATCCCTAGTCCCTCCTATCTCAAACTCCACCTCTGTTTACGACTTACTTCATTAGCATGGGATTGCCTATGCATTTTATTCATTTGCATGTCTTTTTGCTGTAAGTGGATGTGTAAGACCGTGAACCCGGCTTCTTTTGGTCAGTTGCCATTTCTTGCTGACTGTCAGGTAGTCACCGGGTATAGGCTTGTGCCTCTGTGTCTCACTGACATTCACTGGTCCCCTCAGGTTGGCTGCAACCCATTTGGTCTGTCTAGGTGAAGTCTAATACCCTCTCTTCCCACCTGCCACACCCATTTAACTCTCCCCCACTCAGTATCTTTATTCAACTTATCACCTTGTCTTTTCTTATTCTTCGTGCTGATGGTTCTGTGCCACACACAACTAGCAGTGGTGCTTGTCCCACCCTTGTATGGATTTTAAAAGCCCTGCTTAGTTGCCCATTAATTTGGACTTCACTCTCCACTTCTTTATATAAATAACCTTAACCAACATACAAATTTCTCTGGGAACCCCACTTTTCCTAGCACTTCAAATATGTAATCATGATCCAGTGTGTCATATGCTATTTCTAAATCTAGTTTTTTTATAACTGTGTTTATTTTTCTCTCTTGGATATGGGACAGTATCTCCAATCACTTCAGAGATCCTGATACTTGGTACTGTGCATACTTTGTCTTCATGTATTATTTTCTGGAGGTTTTTCCTCATCCTGAAAGCCAGCATCTTGGCCATTAACTTATAGTCCATATAAAGGAGTGTAATTGGTCTCCAGTTTTTCAGGAGTTCCTTCTCCCCTTTTTTAAAGAGTAAGATCACAATGCCTCTTGTAAAATCTTTCCTTGCCTCTCTTATTCCCTTGAAAACTTTCACTATATCTCATATCTCCTCATCCTGTAGCAGTTGCATTTCCGCACCCCCTTTCCTCTTACAGGGCTACCTTCAGCATCAAGTGATCACTAAATGCCACAATTACAATTTCTTTCTTCCTTATCTCTCTTTATTTTGATACAACCAAAAAGTCAATTCTTGATTGCTTCTTTCCATGGGGATCAGTTATAGTGAAAACTTCCTCCGCTCCCCACGCATTTCTTAGTGACTTTTTCCTTATTATATTTGTTAACTATCAGGATGAACTATCTAAGATTCTGCCACCCCCTTCCCCTGTTCTGGCACCCACTTCTGTTACGTAATTGAAGTCCCCTGCTATTACCTGCAGTCTGCCTCTGACCATGTAAACTGCTAGCATTTTAAGCAGAGTTTCTCCCCTCCCTCTTTGGTGGTGCATATACGTTGAAAACTTTTGATCCTGCTTCCTTGACTGATTAGTATTATTTGCTGAGGTCTGCCAGTGATGATACCTTCTACCTGCTTTACTTTCACCTTTGGATTCTTGAAAAGTATTCCCACACCAGCCACTTTGTTTTCATGTTTTCCTGGCCCCAAGGACGGCCCCATCTTTACCTCTCCCCAAAGTGTTTATAACTCCTTTCCCTCATTACCCTACATTCTTGTAGGCAGAATAAGTCTGTCCTTACTTTTAGCATTGGTTCAATCTGTTCTTATCTTTTCCTTGTTAGTATACTCCTGAAATTAATAGATGCTATAATCTGCTGTTGTGCTTGTTTTAGGAAGAGTGTGCCTGTTCCTTTAAGGTTCCCCAAGCTCACCATGGTCAGCTCCCCTCCTCTGCCACTCATGTTGGTGGCATTTGCATTTTGCAAGCTGCAGGCTGCCATCACATTCAGGAAGGCCCCCATTTTCCCACCTCCAGCTTGCCACTCTGGTCTGGAGTCCAGGAGTGTTAACAGCAGGAAACTGCTTTCTGGTTCTTACTCCAACTCAGTCCCCTTGTTTTCAGGTTTCTTTTTCCTGATTTTCTTCCACTCTATTTTCTTCATTTTCCCTCCCTGACTCCCAGGCTCTTTTACTTGTTCCACCTCCATTTCTTCTGCTTGTTTGATTTCTTCTTTCTTCCCCTCTGCCTCCTCCATGTCTGGGCTCTCTCCTGCTCCCCCTTCTCCTATTTCTTCTTGAACCTCCTTAATTACAGATATTATACTCCCCACCTGTGTGGTGTCATCCACCATTTCTACTTTACTGTCACCCTCATCTCCCCGCACCGTCCTTTCTGATTCTTGCTGTTCTGCAGGGGGTCTGACCTTGATTATATAGGCTTTGGGACACTTGCAGAATAGGTGTCCCTCCTACCCATAGCTAGCACATTTAGGGATGCCTGGAAATTAGCATTTTTATGCCCCTTCCCTACACATCTGTAACACACTGTGAGGGGACAGTGTGCAGACAGGTGCCCCTCCTTGCTGCATTGCTTTGGTTGTCCATGGTATATTATTATAAAATCCTGGTGGGGACCCAGATGGACCACAGGCAGGTGGTGCTGCACCCCACATGAGCCTCACTCATTTGCTCTTAACATCACATGCCCTTCATGACCCTGTCCAGATAACATATTTGTCCCTCTACTTCTTTGCACACATCACTCTTTGCACATGCAATTTCATCCACCTTTCTATGTCTTCTGCCTCCAGTAAATCCGTATAGAATCTTACAATAATCACTTATTCTTTTCCCCTGTTTGGCAGGACCGGGTCCTAGGTGCAGCTGTTACACCCCTGGTAACTCTTCTTCTGGCTCTCCAGGTAGTCACCCTTTCCCTTTGCTTTCACCTGCCATGCCTTGCTGTTATTCTCAGATCTTGAGAATAAAGAAGGCTGTCTCAGGGTCCCCAGAGTAATCCTATGTCTTCCCAGGCTATAAATTATCTATGGACCACCTATCTCTGAGTTGCTGTCAGAAGCTACTCCTGGCCCTCCTGACCCATAGGCCCTTCTCTGACATGAGTCACTATAAGGCTATTCATGGTCTCTGACTTTGCCTGCAACTGTGCCCAAGCCTTAGAAGTGTTAACAATTTTAGTCATTTTCATGGTAGTTGCTCCCAGTCCCCTCTCAGGCTGCTCTTAAACTTTCTGTTTTTGTCAGGGCTTCAGCCTGTTTGGCATCTGTCCTTATTCTCTGCCTGGGCCCTCCAGCCCCAGTCCACTGTGCAAGACTGGGCTTTGGGGCTCTAGCCCTCATTTCAACCTTCCTAGATCTGGATCTGTCATCCCTGATCTTGCCCCTTTCAGGGGCTCAGGCCTCACCCCTTTTGGTCTGTAGGCCCTATCTCCACCCTGCCCAGGCACTGGGCTCCTGGCCATATCTCCGCCCTGTCTGAGCACTGGGCCCCTGGCCCTTTCCCCACTCCTCTTGCTATTTGAGCCCAACTCCTGGCCAACCTTAAGGCAATTGCATACCCCTCAGGAATGGTAGGGACCTCCACCTTCCTAATATCCACAAACCCAAACCACCAGTTCAAATCACAACAGAAAAGTTCAGCCCTCCAGCTATAACCAAAATCAAGCTCTCTGACTGCATAAGAAAGTCCAGATCACATTTCCTTATTAGTAACCTGCCTGGTGTAAGATCTCTGGTGGTCTCACAGCCTTGGTATAAAATAGGGTCTCTTTCATGGCAGCAGCATAGTAGTTAGGATTCCTCAGGTAGCCTCTCAGCCACAGCTATTACAGAGGAGCTCTTTCCTTGTCAGCCTGACAAGATGGTTTGCCTGTCCTGGTTCTGGCTCAGGGCGTATATGTCACTCAAGCCCTGGCTTCTTCTGGTCAGGTGTCTTGCTAGCTCTGGCACAGCTGTATCTGTTGTTTTCACAAAGTTCAGCCTTATTGTACTATTGCAGTGCAATTAGCACAAGAGCAGGCAAAATATGGCTTGTGGGCCAACCAGACAATTCTACCTGGCCCACAGGGCCCCTAAAAAATTAGAAAAGTAATTATTATTTGTCCCTGGCTGCCGGTCAAAGATGACAAGCACCATCAGTGATGGCAGCAGCAAGGCCCACTTGGCCTTACACCACCCCACCCCTAGCCAAAAGTGTCTACCTAGCAGAGGCTTCTGGGCTGGGACTCTATGACTGTTCCCTTGCCCTCCCTCCATCTGTGAGGTAGATTCAGATAAGAATGAGTGGGGAGGATCGCCTGTGCAGCAGGATCCAGCCCTGCCCAGTCAGCACCATGCGGTTCCCAGCTGGGTGGCCAGGACTGCATGGCGCAGCAGGAGCCACCTGGAACGAGGCGGGGCTGGGCCATGCCAGCTCCTGCTGCATCCTGTGGTCCTAGTCATGCAGCTAGGAACTATGTACTGCTGAAGTGGCTGGTGGGTGGGGGGGAGTGTTGGCAGTGGGTGGGGAAGGAAGGGCATCAATGGCAGGTAGGGGGACAAGAAGTGAAAGTGAGTGGGCGGGCAGGAGCATGGTGGCAGCAGCAGGAGCCAGCTATGAGATCTGGGGGTTGGGATGGCTCCTGCTGTGTTCTGTGGTCCTGGCCATGCAACCAGGAACTGTGTGGTGCTGTAGCAGTGGGCAGGCTGGGGGCAGAGAAAGGGAAGTGGCCAAGGAGGGGCAGTAGTGGCAAGTGTGGGGGGTGGGTAGGGGAGGAAAGTGAGCAGGCGGGCAGTAGCATGGGGCCCATGATGGTGCCAGGGCCAGTGGGGCCCCAGGGTGTGGCAGCAGGTGTGCGGAGCCAGGACTGGCAAGGGCTCTATGGAGCCAGGCCAGCTCTGCCACTCTCCCTGCTTGTGGCATGGCCACATGCAATCCTGGTGCTTGCCAGGACTGCAAACTGCTGTGGATCTCCACCTGCCATGGGTCGTGAACACCCCAAGGCCTCTCTGCTTGCTGCTGGTGGCAGGGGCTGTGAGCAATGAGGGAGGGGGGCATGTTGTGGGGGGGGGAAGTCCCACATGTATACACCACCATACACACATGTGTATGTGGGTACATACCCACACGCCTTTCACACCTCCATACACATACTCCTGCACCCCTTCACACACCCCAGCCACCCTCCCCTTCTGCACGTGCCACAACCACCCCAGCCACCATACCTCCCGCACACCTCCAACCCCCCCAACAATATATACAAGCAAGACTTCATTTTAAGCTATTATGCAATCATCTCTATATACAATATGCAAATACATATAAATCAGGACAATTTTTTTGAAGTCATATTTAATGTATGTTGTTTTATTTTTAGAATAAAATTGTTTTTATCTGTTTCCAAGATGGCAAACCCCCTGTCCAAAAGGAGTACTTCCAGGGGCAAGGGGAAGAAGTTTCAATGTCATGGGTTAGAGGGCAGGATTTCTGGTTCCAAGATGGCAACAAGGGGTCATGGTACCTGTTGGGGGTGGGGCTACCCTTGCGGCACTCAACAGCTTGGCAAAACTTGTTAAGCAGCCTTCCAGCCAAAACAATTGCCTGCCCCTGAACTAGCAGTACATTATACTTCTTGTTGAACGTTTTTACAGTGAAACAGTTCAAAGCAGTATTTGATTTTCCAGGTACACTTTTGATCCATTCCAATTCAGGGATGTGGCCACTATCATTTTACTCATCAGAGATTCTTATCTTATGGTAAGCTATAATTAAGAACAGCAAAGTATTCACAGTTGTTAACCCAAAATACTGTAATACTAAAAAAAGGAAAAGAATGAAAAAATTAAAGTGAAGCAAAGCACAAGCAATGAATAATGGTTATTTTAGTTATAATGTCTTCTGTATGTGTACACTGCAGAGTAGTGTACCTACACCTTAAGTTGTAAATAAACTAGCTTGCATGGCTGCCCAGGAGCAGGGTTTATTAGCTCATCCAGAGCTCTGTGCTGGTACAGCTAAACTGCTTCAAATTCCTGAGGTGTCTTCTGATTGCAGTATAGGCATAATTTCTGATCAGTGTTTTTCAAAAGGGATTAAAGGCATAGTTGCATATAACACCAGTTTAAATGCAGTTCAAAAAGAGAGATATAAGCCTGTTAAAACATTGGACTGAGTGTGACCAGTAGGCGTGGTAAGGGGAGCACAGAGGTGCCTGAGGAGCACCTGGCGTAGGGCCCTGTGAGGGTTGGGGACCCAGAGCTTTAGCAGATAGAGGGCAGCCCTGCCTGGGTCAGGGATGCCAGAAGCTAAGCTGACTGTGAGAAGCCTTGCCAGGATCAGAGACTCCGGGGGGTTGGGGACAAAGTGCGAGACAGGGCCAGGGTCCTAGAGAATGAGATAGGACCAGGGGTTTGGAGAATGAAACAAAGACAAGGGGTTGAGACCAAGAAATCTGGGCTAGAACAAGTGGGCCAGGTCTGGAGGCCTGCAGCCAGAATAATGGCGGGCTAAAGCCAAGAGGGATGACGCATACATGGGAGGCTAAATGTCAACAGAGTAACACCTGTGAGGCCTGGATGTGGCTACACAGGTGGATGGAGGCCACAATTTTAGCCCTGAGGCTAATTAGGGCCATAGGGGCCTGATCTCCATGTAGAGATCTGGTATCCAGAGGGATTGAAGCTCCACAGGTAGAGCCAGTGTTGAGGACCAAGAGACTGAGTGCAGTGGGGTCAGAGCCCCAAATTAGTGGGTCACACTGAGCCCAAAAGTAAGAGCAGAGATCTAGAAAGAGCATCAAGAGTCCACCAGCCTCTGAGAACAGCCTCCCCTCTTTGTTGTTACCATCAGGGACTGGATTGTGACTACAAGGGAGAAGGATGCCATGGGTGGGGTGCCTGCAAGGCACCTGCCACTATTTCAGACAGGAAATAGGCCAAAGCTGGGAAGGCTGAGGCTGGTGTAGTGAAACTAGAGTCCTAGAAGGGGTTGTAGCCAAGTTGGGGCTGAGGCCTCAGACAGTGGATCAGAGCTGAGGGCTTGGCTAGAGGAAAAGAGGTTCAAGGCTAGGAGAGCTGAAGCTCCAACAAGGGTAACTGCCTTAAAGAGAAAGCATCCTGAGGGAAGCTAAAACCCCTAAGTTGTGAGTGTGGACCTAGCAGCAAGGGCAGAGGCAGCAGGCACAGGAACCAGAGAAACTGGGATCTGAAGCTAGGATCTGGAACCAACTTCCAAGAGAAGTGGTGCTGGCTCCTACCCTGGGGGTCTTTAAAAGGAGGCTGGACCTTGCTGGGGTTGTTTGACCCCAGTACTCTTTCCTGCCATGGCAGGGGATCAGACTTGATGATCTGCTTAGGTCCCTTCTGACCCTTCCAACTATGAAACTATGACATGAGAAGATCTGTTCAGGTGGCAAACATTCTTGAAAGGCAGCTTCAAGTGTTTTGCAGCAGAGTCCTGAAGACAGTTGTGGACAGAGCAATGCCATCCAGGATGTCTGAAATTGGCATGATTTACCCACAGTCTCATGATTTCTCTATTTAAGTAATCTATGTATGATTTTAGAGTGCCTGTACATGGCACAGTGTTTAGTCCTCATTATTTTAATGAGCTTCAAAAAATGTAAACTGGGTTATTTTGGTACATCAGGTTTGTGTTTGCACACAACATGCTTTTGAACAAATTAACTCTGATGTGCAATTCCCTGCAAATTGCAGCGGGGATGATGCTCAAGGGCAACCAGCATGGTTTCATTAGGGGCAGGTCCTGTCAGACCAACCTGATTGCCTTCGACAATCAGGTCACAAAATCACTGGATGCAGGTGTCGCGGTGGATGTAGTCTTTCTGGACTTCAGGAAGGCCTTTGACACTGTTTCCCACCCCGTTCTCATTAAAAAAATAGGTGACTGTGGCATTGATGCCTACAGTCAGATGGATTGCAAATTGGCCTAGGGGCCGTACTCAGAGAGTGGTGGTGGATGGGTCATTTTTGACCTGGAGGGAACTGGGCAGTGGAGTCCCCCAGGGCTTGGTACTTGGGCCCGCACGGTTCAATTTCTTTATTAGTGACCTGGACGATGAGGTGAAGAACAGCTTGCTTAAATTTGCAGACGACACCAGGATTTGGGGTGAGGTGGGCACACTAGAAGGGAAGGTCAGATTACAGCAGGCCCTGGACAGGTTACAGGAGTGGGCAAATGAAAATAGGATGGGATTCAATACTGACAAATGCCGGGCGCTGCACTTGGGCAGTAGGAACCAGCAGAATACCTATAAGCTGGAGAACTCCCTTCTTGAAAGCACAGTAGCAGAAAGAGATCTTGGAGTCATTATTGACTCCAAGATGAACATGGGCCGACAATGCGAGAACACCATCAGTAGGGCTAACTGTACCTGTCGTGCATCCACAGATGCATCACAAATAGACCCAAGGACGTGATCCTCCCCCTCTATGCGGCACTGGTCAGGCCACAGCTGGAGTACTGCATCCAATTCTGGGCACCGCACTTCAGGAGGGATGTGGACAGCATTGAGAGGGTCCAAAGGAGGGCCACTCGCATGATCTGGGGGCAGCAGGGCAGACCCTATGAGGACAGGCTATGGGACCTTAACCTGTTCAGCCTTCACAAGAGAAGGCTGAGGGGGGACCTGGTGGCCATCTATAAACTTATTAGGGGGGACCAGTGGGGTTTGGGAGAGACCTTGTTCCCCCGAGTGCCTCCCAGAGTAACAAGGAATAACAGCCATAACTTGCTAGAGAATAGGTTTAGACTAAACATTAGAAGGCACTACTTCACAGTTAGATCGGCTAGGATCTGGAACCAACTTCCAAGGGAAGTGGTGATGGCTCCTACCTTAGGGGTCTTTAAGAAGAGGCTCAACGTTTACCTGGCTGGGGTCATTTGGGGTCGTTTTCTCTCCTGCCCAGGGCAGGGGGTCGGACTAGAAGATCTACATGGTCCCTTCTGACTCTACATCTATGAATCTATGAGTCAATACCAATCTACCCCCAGTAATGTCTTTCCTAATGAATTACAGCAGTTGGTGCATGTTTGCTGGTAAACCGCCAAGAGCCTCACGCTAAGCTCACCTCCCCCACACTCCAGGCCATGGCCACCCCAAAACCCTGCAACTAGCATCCCCCTAGGCTCCATTCAGTCTCCAGTAGGCGACCCCCTGGAGATCCTAATCCATGTGCATCATCCCCTCCTCTCTCTTCCCCTCCCCCATGTTAGAAAGTAATGAAAATGTGTATATCAATCTTTTTAAACTGTATATATCATAACAGAAATATATGGGGTGAGAGTAGTGGGTGCTGCCCTGGGTGGCTGATGGTGGTGGCGGTGAGGTGGACTGGCGGGTGGGTGGTTGGTGTTGTGTTGCCAAAGTAGATGTGTGCCATGAACGCTTATAACAAAATTAATGGTGTACTAATAGTATGGTGTGTGGCAGGGCGGAGGGGTGGGGGGTGCAAAATCTCATAGCTGTTAGTTTTCCAGGTTTTAGGACTACATTTCCCTGCATTCCCAAGGTTGTAACAGCTTCCATGAGGACCCCTCAAAGGGGCTTCTTTTCCCACTCCTCTTCCCTGCTCACATGACACTAAATACCTGCTGCCTTGTATATCTGTTTAGCATGCCATACAGCTTTGTGAAATGTTGAGGTGTTGTGAAATGTTGAAATGGTGGGGTGTTGGTGGGGTTGGAATGGAATATTAACTTCACTTCCCTGTCCCACCCCCCAACCTTTCCATGTATAATGATGTAGTAAACAGAGACCATTTATTTGCTCCAAAAAAGTGTTTGCAGTTTCGTATGGAATTTGAATACACAATAGACATCCGAACAACCTAGGCAAGCAAACCCCATTCCCCCATCCTCCACCCGCACACACACATAAACTGACTCCAGCAAACTGCTCATACCACTCACTCTCCATCCCACCCTCCCACCCAGCCAATGAGAAGTGTAATTAACCCTTTCACAGGACATGATTCAGGCTGGCTAAGCAGTGGTGTATAATGAGCGCCTCCCCCTGCCTCAGACCAATGCCAGCCTCCAAACAATAACCTCCTACCCCAGTTCACCTCCCCACATGCCCTGCTCATCCTCCACCCCTGTCTGCTACCAACCCCTGCACACCCTGGCAGACAGATACAGATGTTTATGTAGTAAATAGTAAGAGAATTTATTGTAATCAAGGACAACTACTACTACTTGTTGGCAGCGTCCATAATATGTGCTGCCAGGCAATCCCACACAAGGGCCACCTGACCAGCTTCTCCCTGTGGATATTTCCTTGGTTCCTGCACTGCTGCCCAGTCTAGCCACTGTGTGTCACACTTCATCAGCCCAAGCCTGGCTGAAAACCTCTCCGTGGCTCTCACAGATGTTATGCAGCATGCAGGCTGCCACTACAAAGGGCGTGATATTTTCTGGCCCAGCTCGAACCTGCAGTTAAGCACCCTCCATCATGCCTTCAGTTGGCCAAAGTCACATTCAATGGCCATCCTGCATCTGCTCAGATGCAAATTGAAAACCAGCTTCTGCAGGTCCATAACTTTCCCTCCTTAAGGCTTCTTGAGCCAGGGCTTTAGCGGGTAAGCAGCGTCTGCTATTGTAAGTGGGGAATGGCAATACCACAAATCACTGTGTTGGGGACTCTGGGTGCATAGTGCCCTTTCTCCACAAGGCCAGACAGTGGAGAGTTTCTGAATATGTGCACAACATGGTGGCTTTCTATGACCAGATCACGAAATCATTAGATGCAGGGGTAGCAGTGGACACAGTCTTCCTGGACTTTCGGAAGGCCTTCGACACAGTCTCTCACCCTGTTCTCATTAAGAAACTGGAGGACTGGGGGACCCACACAGTTAAATGGGTCACCAACTGGCTGGAGGGCCACACCCAGAAAGTGGTGGTGGATGGGTCATTTTTGACTTGGAGGGATGTGGGCAGTGGGGTTCCGCAGGGCTCGGTCCTCGGGCCCGCACTATTTAACATCTTCATCAGTGACTTGGACGAGTGGGTAAAAAGCACCCCGTTCAAATTTGCTGCTGACACTAAGGTGTGGGTGGATGTGGGCACATTAGAAGGGAGGAATAGGCTACAATCAGACCTAGACAGGTTACAGGGGTGGGCGGATGAGAATAGGATGGGATTCAACACCGACAAGTGCAAAGTGATGCACCTGGGGAGGAACAACCGGCACCATACCTACAGGTTGGGGAACTCCCTTCTTCTCAGTACAGAGTCAGAAAAGGATCTTGGAGTTATCATTGTCTCCAAGATGAACATGTGCCGGCAGTGTGGGGATGCAGTCAGGAAGGCCAACCACCTTGTCACGCATCCACAGATATATCTCAAGCAGGTCCAAGGAGGTGATCCTCCTCCTCTATGTGGCACTGGTCAGGCTGCAGCTGGAGTACTGCATCCAGTTCTGGGCACCGCACTTCAAGAGGGATGTGGACAGCATGGAGAGGGTCCAGAGGAGGGCCACTCTCATGATCAGGGGGCAGCAGGGCAGGCTTTATGAGGAGAGGCTACGGGACCTGAACCTGTTCAGCTTCCACAAGAGAAGGCTGAGGGGGGATCTAGTGGCCTGTTACAAACTAGTCAGGGGGACCAGCAGGCACTGGGGAAGTTCCCCCTGTTCCCCTGAGCACTACCAAGAGTGACCAGGAATAACGGTCACAAGCTGGCAGAGGGTAGATTTAGGCTAGATATCAGGAGGCACGACTTCATGGTCAGGACGGCTAGGGTCTGGAACCAACTTCCAAGAGAAGAGGTGATGGCTCCTACCCTGGGGGTTTATCAGAGGAGCTAGATGTACACCTTGCTGGGGTTGTTTGACCCCAGTACTCTTTCCTGCCATGGCAGGGGGTTGGACTCGATGATCTGCTCAGGTCCCTTCCAACCCTAGAAACTATGAAACTATGAAACGTGTGCTGCTGGTCCACCCAATATAAATGTTTGTGAAACAGCCTTGGTGGTCCATCATGGCTTGCAGGATCATGGAGGTAAATCCTTTCCTGTTTGTGAATGACCTCCCCCTCCCCAAAGGGGACTGAGGTGGCATGTGAGTGCTGTCTAAAGCCCCCATGCAGTTAGGGAACCTCATGGCATTGAAGCCATCTATGACTTCCTGAGGATTCCCAGGGCAAATTAAGTTGTTTGGTGCAATGTCCTGTAGCAGCTGGCATACCTTGTGAGTCACCAGCCTGGCTGTGCAGGGAGCCATGCCAAACTGCTTCACAATGCAGAGGCTGGACAGTGTGGCGAGTTTCATGATGGCCATGGCCACCCTCTTGTCTGGAGGGATGGCCTGATTGCATGTTAGTGTCCTGCCTCACAATTTGTGGCCCCAGGATCAAAACTCTATGATAAAATGTCTCCCTGGTCATTCAAAATGTCTTCAGCCACTGTTGATCATTCCAAGTGGTCAGCACAATTCTCTCCCACCAGTCCAAGCTGCTCTCGTGGACACAGACCATGTGGTTGCTGCTCCTGAGGTTTATCCACAAAGCCCTGTCAACTTCCACTTCTTCACATGCCTCTTGGCTATCCTCCTCCACTGCATATCTAAGTCCTATACTTTCAGGCACCTCCTCATTGCAAGCATTGAGAGAAACCATCATTGCATGCGCTGCCATTGTTAGCTGTGCCTACATGTTTTGTAATAAGTCCAGGGTCAGCAGCAGGGTAAATAGCAACACTTCCTCCTCACCCATGTCAACCATATTCTCCATGTCAGAGTCTTCACTCAGTTCTTCCTCCCCATTGTCTGCTTCCCAGTCTTCACACATTTCATCCTGAATTTTTCATTTGGTCCTGCTCCATCATCCAACATGGATTGTTGCAAGCAAGGTTGTTTGAACAGCAGAGCACCACCACCAAACAGGGGGAGTTGTGGTCTGTTTAGCTGCATTCAATCCATCACCATTACTTTTTAACTCTTATCTGGATCATTTCAACAAGTAACCCTGGGGCACTGGGCATTGGCCCAGCAGAACCTTTCCCACATACTGTATTTGATGGGTGATGCAAGGGAATGTGGTCAGGTGGGAAAAGAAAAACACTACCTCCCAGCTTGGTCATTCAAAACATTCATGCTCCCAGCCCATCACCTGTGTTGTTTGGTTTTTTTTTTCTGTCTTTGTAAATTGAAGTTAGTTAGCTGGAAATTCTCTAAGGTACTGGGGATATCTTGTTTACTCTAAAAATAATTCTTGCAAGACAGATCCCCCCACAAAATACCTTTTCCCCCAAAAGAAATACAGGTGTGGTTTGCACAATAGCTACCACCATAATACCACCTCTTAAAGGGGTGCTCATTTGATTCTGTATGGGGCTAGGGCAAGACAACCACAGACAGACAAAATTTTTGCAACATTGCAGGACATTAATCAGTAGGGCTGTGTGAAGCATTGAGTGGTGATTCAATTCAGAGGAGATTCGGCCTGATTTGGTGGCCAAATTTCTGAATCTGAATCAAATCAGGGGACCAATCGATTCAATGCTCTCTGAAGCTTCGGAAAAGTTTCAGAGAGCCTTGATGATTCTGGAAGTCCCCAGTGGCTGCAGCAGGGAGCTGCAGCTGGACTCTGTGCTGGTCAGTACTAGGGGAGGGGAGGGGCTGGGGAGGGGACCATGGGGGGACCCCTGCCAGCCCCCCTGACCTCCTGATCCTCCAAGTCCCCCTAACCCCCACCCACTCCCTCAGCCCCGCCATTGCTGCCCTGCCTGCCCCAGCTCCCGGTACTTAAAAAGAAGCCCCAGTGCTCACTGTGTGCTGCTGGGAGGCGGGGTGTGTGATCCCCGTTGCCCCCCACTGCCCCACACTGCATGAGGGGCTCTGCCATGAGCCCTCTGACCCCCCTGCTCCCACCGCCCCCCTCACGGGTGCCCCACCTGGGCCAGCTCTGGACCTTTAAGAAAAAACCCCCCAAGAAACCTCCCAGGACTCCTGCAGTGGCCTCAGGGCTTCAGGAACTTGTATAATGCAGGGCAACAGGGAACACCTCTGCCGGCAGGAGTGGTGAGTCTGGGTTTTTTTTTTTCTTAAAGGGCCAGAGTTGGTCTGGGTGGGGCACACATGGGTGGGGCTGGGGGGCCAAGGTGGGGGACAGGTGGCTTGTGCGGAGTCCCCCACACAGCGCTGGGCAGTGGGGGGCAGCAGGGATCGTCGCCCCTTACTTGGCAGCATCTGGTGTGCCGGGGCTTTTTTTTAAACAAGTGCTGAGAGCCGGGGCTGGGCAGCCATTGCTGGGCTGGGAGAGGGGTAGGGGATGGGCCTGGCCTGGCCAATTTGGCTGAATTGAATCAGGATAGTGATTCAAATTACTGAATTGAATCACTGTCCCCCAAATCAGCTGAATTCAAATCTGAAGCGAATACTAGCTGCTTTGCATAGGCCTATTAACCATCCCTCTGAACAGACAATGGGCCTATTTGGCCCATGCTCCCAGCCCATCACCATGTCTTTGTTGGTTAATGGAGTGCTTCATCACATTGGGTGTTGAGACACAGATGATACTTTCGCAATCATTAGTATGTCGAATTTTCCAAACTGGCAAATTCAAGGTATGTGCATATAATAATGAGCCACCCATCCTAGCTTTCAAACAAGCACTGAAAATCGCCAACCTCATCACTAGAAGCAAACTTCCTCAGACCCAGAACATACTAAATGGATCCAGACCATGCCATGACAAGAAATGCAAAACCTGCCAACACCTCTCCACCACCCCCACAATCACCTCCAGAAATATAATATATCTCATCCAATGCACCAAATGCCCTGATGGAAAATACATAGGAGAGACCAAACAACAACTGTGCACCTGAATGAACGCACACCGGAAATCTATTAAAGACAGGAATGCCCAGTTACCTGTGGGGGCACATTTCTCACAAGAAAACCACTCTCTCTCCAATCTCTTGATCCTGATCCTCAAAGGAAACTTACAAAACACTTCTCAGAGACGAGCCTATGAACTCCACTTCATCAACCTCCTGGATACTAAAAATCATGGACTAAATATAGACATTGGATTTATGACGCATTATACCTGCTTGACAGCTGACTTCCCAGGTACTTCTCCACTATTCATCCCCCTTCTCTCCCTGTCACCCTTCCTGTCTCTCACCCCTTGACTCCTCAATCTACATTTTCACTGACTGCCTGTCTTGTATGCATACCTGCCCAGCCTCTGGCTTCTTTACTTTTCATTCCATCCAGGAAGAGCGCACACTAACTGCTGATACTTCCTTAGCCTGATGAAGGGTTTTTGAACCCAAAAGCTTGCTTAAAAAATGTTCTCCAGCTATTTTAGTTGGTCTAATAAAAGATAGCAGATTCACCCAAAGAACCTTGTCTGTAATCATTAGGGCTGTGTGAAGCTTCGGGTGTGGATTTGATTCGGAGGAGATTTGGCCTGATTTAGTGGCTGAATCTCCAAATCCAAATCGAATCAGGGGACCAATTAAAAGGTCTGAATTGAGTCAAAGCTCTCTGAATAGATTCAGAGAGCTTTGGTGATTCAGGCAGTTTCTGCCTGCTGCAGTAAGATCTGGACTCTGAACTGGTAATTAGGGTGTAGAGGAGGGGAGCCTATTAAAAAGAATGGCCCACTCATCGGGTGCTGCCTGGTGGGGGGGGCATCCTTGCTGCCCCCCACTCTATGGGGGCTCTGTCACGAGCCTCTCAACCCCTGCCTACTGTCTCAGCCCTTTAAGAAAAAAAACAAAACCAAAAACCCCCCAGACTCACAGAGTCTCTAGCAGCCTCAATGCTTCTGGGGGCTCACACAGAGCCCTGACACTGTGCAAGGCAGTGGGGCGCAGTGGAGATTGCACCCCCACCAGGCAGGAGCCAGTGATTCCAGAGGTCTTTTGCGGGGGGGTTGTTTATTTTTAAAGGGCCAGAGCTGGGGCGGGCAGGGCATCCATGAGGGGGGTGGGGCTGGAAGAGTGTGCAGGGGGGCTTGTGGCAGAGCCCCCCACATGGTGTGGGGCAGTTGGGGGAGTGGGGATTGCCCCCCCACCTGGCAGCACCCAGTGAGTGGGTCTTTTTTTGTTGTTGAAAGAGCTGGGAGCTGGGGTAGGCAGGGTGGCTGTTGAGAGCAAATTAAGATGCTTGTGGCTGGCTCATGTTAAGTTATGGGACTAGGACAGTTCAAGCTGTTAAGGTCATTCACAGGTGAGACTGTAAGTAGGTCAAATGATGTCATGCTGGTCCTAAGTCTTGTAATTTTCCATACAACACCCTTATGTATAATGGATAGAGGGCAGTGTGCACATTTTGGGGATGAATGCACCATCCAAAGAACCATGTGCACCGGCCCTTTAAAAGGTCTCTGAGCGAGGGGCTTGGTGTGTGTGTGCACATGTGTCTGTGTGTGTGTGTGAGGTGGCAAGGGTATGCTTGTGGAAGAGACTGTATAGGAATGCATGAGGGCCTATAAGGATTGATAGAGACAGTGATTGAGGAGACTGAGAGAGGGTGATAGCTGGTGTGAGTGGGTACAGATCCTCCGCAGAATCTGGGTCCTCTGCGAGGAGCAAGGATCCCTGGAGCAGTCGGAGACCACTCCTCAGCACGCAGCTATATTGAGTCAGAGGTGGGCTCCCTGACATTTTCCCATCAGGTGCATAAGGGCTTCGGTAGCAGCCTCACTGAGTATTTGGTTAGTACCCTACCCCATACCTTGGGAACAGATACTGTTGTGGGCTATCCTTTCTGTCATATACCCTTATAAAAGACCAGTGACCAGTAATAGGGTAAGGTAAGCCCTGGCACTGGTTCTGAAGAGGCAGACAGAACTGATGATGGCGGTGGTCCCATAAATATATCTCATGATTGCTTTCCCCTTGTTCTGGTTATAGGTTTTCTAGAATTTATACTTGGTGTTAATTGTTATGGGTGTTACCGTTGTCCTGTGTGTGTGTGTGTGTGTCTATATATATATATGTGTGTGTGTATATATATATATAAACAAAGTAGTGGCTGTTCTGTGTTTCTTTAATAAACAGTTTGTGTACCACAAGTCATCCTCTTAGTGATTTTTAATTAAACCAGTGACAGATACGGATAGAGCCAAGATCCACCTTACCTTTCAGGGAGAAATCTGAGAAGAAGCGGTTATTTCGTCCAGCAAAATTTGATTTAAAAAGAGGTGTGATTTTTCCCCAACACAGCCATTGCTGGGAGAGTGGGCAGGGCGTGGGGTCTGCGTGATTCAGAGATTCGGCTGATTTCGCATCAGCCAAATCTCTGAATCATATTTGGCTAAATCTATTTGGGACAGTGCTTCAAATCACCAAACTGAATAACTATCCCCTGAATCAGCCAAATCTGAAGTGAATACTAGCTGCTTCACACAGGCCTAATAAGCATGTGTATATAAGCTACTCCCAAATTTGCTAGCAATCATTCATGAATCGGCTGCTTTTTGCCTAGAACTGCTTCCCAATATCAGTGTCTCAGAACAACAATTCCAGCAGTATATTCAGGCCAGAGAGCAGGAGGCAGATACTTCCAACACCCATGGCCCCAACTGGACCTGAGAAGAACTGCAGGACTTAATCAACATTTGTTGGAGCAAAAGATCATAGACCAGCTGGAAAGTAGGAGGAATAACCCCTTGTATGCCACCATTGCAAAATAAATGATGGCACATGGGCACACCCAGGACTGGACCCAGTGCCGTTGCAAGATCAAGGACCTGAGATTTGCATTTCACCATCCCAACAATGCAAACTCTTTTTCTGAGACAGTGCACACAACTGCTCCTTTCTATGACTAGTTGTCTGTCATTCTCTCCAAGGATGTGAGCGAGGCTACCTGTCTGCAATCTTCCAGGACTGGCATTGTGTTGGAGGAGACCACACTAATGGAGGCATCTCCTCCTGAGGGGGAAATCATGAGCATGTCGAACCAGTGGGGAGGCTGCTCCATGATCCTGGATGACAGGGACTCTGAACAAGAGCAATATACCCTGACCTTGACCACAGTGTCCCCCCACACCTGATTCCACAGACTAGCACAGATGAGGAGCAGCAGGATGATGAGGAGGAAACTGGTTTGAATGAATTTGCTTTTCCTGACATCCAAACACTGGTTTCTCTTCCTGTTACCCAAGATGCACCACCAGAGATTTGTAAGTATCATGGAATGTGCCTCTTCCCACTGGCAGACACTCTTTGGGTTCATGCAGGTTGGATTTGTGTGGCAGCAGGGTGAAATGAAGGTATCTCTGGAGGTGGGTTGCCATGCTCTTTTAGGGGTAGATGAAGAATATACACCATGCTCTTTTGGGGGTAGATAAATGGCAATGTTACAGACACTGAACTCATTGTTTTGCTTTATGTGTTTGAAGCTGGCATGGGCAGTGGCAGCTGGGGACATTCCCCTAACCTCAGACCAATATTCCCTCTAAAGTGCACTGCTTTGATCCGTGAGCACGCCACTTCGGTCCCACCTCCCCCTTTCAGTGCGGTCCGCCAGTAAGTGTCCCTAAGGAGAGTGTAATTGTATTAACAGTGCTTCTGTTCCCCTGCCATCAAATTTCCAGACATTTAGGGAGCCCACAGGCCAGGTGACCTGGCTCTGTGGCCTGGAGGTTGAGTGCCATTGAATTAGGGCAAGACAAGAGCATAAGACAGGCACATGCAATGTGGTCTGGAACTGGATCATCAATAGCTCTGCGTGAAGGACCAGAGGAGACTCACCTGGGGTGTTCCCTCAGCCACAGGCATAAGGCCGACCAGAACAGAACATCCATGCTACTGCGGGAGCTCCCTGTTCACCCCAGATCTGTTTTATCACCTTGTCAGGTGAGACAGATTGGTGGGAATCCATGGCCGTGGCAATATCTGGGGCCAAGCACAGAACCGGGGCAGATGGAGATGGTGAAGATGAAAGGCAGTGGGCTGGCCAGAAGCCGGGGATGCCCAACCTGAGATTGACGTCCCTGGGAGCAGGGTAAGAGCCCAGTCAGGTCTTGGAGGCTCAGAGGAGCCAGCACTAAAAGAGAGAGAAAAAAAAAGAGAAGGAGAGGGGGAAAAAAGGAGACAAAAGAGAATGGGGAGAAGGAACAGACACTCCTTAGCCATTTGCTCATGTTTTTGGAGGCACTGATTAACCGCCATGGGCCGCCAATTAAGCCAGGCATGGTAGCCATAAAAAGAAGAAAAAGAGAGAGAGAGACTGGAAAGTAAAACCCCGTTCGCTGGTGGCATCGCAGGTCTGGGGTCAGAGGGTAGGAAGCTAAAACCCAGTGGAGAGAGAAGGAAGAAGCTGACACTCTCCCACAACTTACTTGTTTTTGTTGTTTGTTTGTATTGACTTATTAACTGCTGCAGGCAGCCAATTAAGCTGCCTGCAGGTGTGGCAACAATCAGCAAAGAAAAAAGGGACTCCCCATTTGCCGGCAGGCATGGAGAGTCAATGCTGGAGAGGTGACAAGCAAAGCCAAGGGATCGTCCAGGACTCAGCCACTGGAGAGAAAATTCGATGTGCCCCATAATAAAAAAAAAAATGCAAAAAAACTCTTTTTGTTTGGTCCTTCTGTTGTTCCCTCTGTTTTTTGTTGACACAGAGCTCAGGGGTGTGAACCAACAGTCAGCCGTGGTGGAGGCGGGGTAGTCACCATCCCTCCCTTTCCTTAACAACTTCAAAAAACATCAAAGTCATTGCAAGCAGGAATAGAGAGAGAGTAAGAGCCCCACCCAGACTGACCGAGGGTCGCGGCGCCCCTGGAAAAGACAAGTGAATGTCCACTGGATGTAAGGGCACATGCCTATACCCAGTGACTACCTGACACTGTGCTTTCATTAAATGTATCTCATCATTTAAAGTATTTGCTGTTCCCATTTGTGTCATGGGTTTCCCTTCACTTTGAATGTTCAGATTAAAGCTATTAAGTGTGAATATCAGACTAGGGATAAAAAAATCAGCTGATCACTTATGTTTATTGAGTTTTTCATCCTGTTCACCTCTGTATTCTCAAACGGTATATATTTTCGGGAGGAAATATTGGTATCTTGTCAGTACTTCCCCTTTGCTGAGCTCTTGTACCTCTGTGTGGAAGTTTAGACAACCACCGTGTGCATCAGCATATGCACTTGGGTACAGATGGGGGCTGGGGGCTGTCCAGGGAACTGCTCCACTAAGATTTTTACTTGTGCATGGCCACAGATGCGTGTACCTTAGAGGGAACCTTACCTCAGACCTCAGCTCACACTAAAGCAGAGCGTTCCAGGGGTATGTGCCACAGGCAGCAATGGTCCCGAGACAGCATGATAGAGGCTTTGGTGGAGTCATCATAAACCTGAGTGTCAGCTGCAGATGGTTGGCAGGACAAAGTCCAGGATTCACTTAAGGAAATGGTGGCTGACATAAAGGCCTTGAGGGAGAAGGTGCTAGAGTGCACTGGCCAGTTGCTCTGCAGTGCCGTGTGGATGCCCACAAGAGACACGATTTGATAACTGATGCCCTGTGGTGGCTGCTGAAGTGCAGCATTAAAAAGCAGGTGCCCCATAAAGGGCAAAGTAGCTCTGCTCAGCTTGCCTCTGTCCAGGAGGTAGCCGGGTGCATTACAGCTGAACCTGTTTCCCCCAACTACAGTGGAGTCAGCGGAGGGGCACACGAGTGCCAGGAACCAGTGACAGTTCTGGGTGGAGGTGGGGTAAAGGCAAAAAAGCCCAAGTGGCCGACGGCTGCACCACTACTTGTTTTAGTCCTCCCTATAGTAAAACTTCATGTTAGCCAATCTTTCTGTATCTGGCTCCCCACTGCCAAAATCCCTTGTCCTGGGAACTTGCTAATTGCTGTCTTTCAAATGTAAGCCTTTTCCCCTTGGCCTCCTCTGTTGCAGTTTTGCCCCTTTTGCTATTTTACATTGGGTGCTCAGGGGTTGGGGTGCAGTCTGTCTTGCAAATCTCCTGCTTGCCTCCCCCTCACAAATCTGGCTTGCCAGCATCCCTGGGCATTGGCTTTGAGGGTACTGCTGGCCACCCAAGGAGGCTGCCCATGGCCAAGCCTGTTCCCATAGTTCTGAATGCTTCTTTTTCATTGCACTTGTTGCACAGGGTGCTGGGGGTGATGGCAGGAAATCTTTCCTGCAAAGGTTCACACAGAGGCTGTCTGCCTCCCTCTGGACAAGTCTGGCTTGCCACCATCCCTGGGCATTGGCATTGAGAGCACTACCAGCATTGCAGCTCCCTTCACCTACATCACCCATGCACTTTACAAAGCCACCCAAAGGGGCTACCTCCTGCAAAATCTTTTCCCTCATTTTTTTTGCATTGTGTTTTGGCACTCTTTTAGGGCAGGGTTTTTGTGCTCTTTTCCTGCCTGGTGCTAGCCTGTCTGGAGTTTTGTTTTTCTTTTAACACCAAAACAAAGGGGTGGAGGATTTCCTGCCATGCTCAAGGCCTTTGAATTGTGGGAGCAGTGGTCAGGGTGTACATACACTGTATCAATGAGAGAGGTTTGAGGCAAACGACGAAAGCACACCAGAGGCAGAAGGACTCAACCCAGAGGGGAGAGTTGCCCGTGGGGGCCTCGGGAAAGCAAATGCAGTAGTCAAGAAGAGTGCAGGCTGAAATTAAGTGCACTGTAGTGTTCAAGTGCAAAATGAGAGTTGCTTTGCAATGTGGGAGTTGAAAGAAAACATCACAGTGTCTTCCACAACCAGCACCTTTACGCAATGATAAGTGATATTTGACACTAGGCTGTGCCCTGAAGGTGTGGGGATGTGTTGTTTATTTCAACTTTGAAGTATATAGAGTGGGTGGATTTCAGTGTTGTAAAGGGTAATGCATAGCATGAGGACCTGCAGTGGCAGTGCACAGTTCCAGGGGGCACACACTTGCCACCCCTTCTTTGGCCCTGAGCACATGTAGCGGTGTGAGCCACCCTTCTCACCCACTTAGCCTCACCTTGCTTGCTACAGCTTCCTTTGTTGGCTAAAAAGGACCAAGTCATGGGATCATAATAAATTCTAGTTTATTAGATGGGATGTGAAGTTACCAATAATACCATAAATGCAAACTTTGAGTTATGAGTGGTATTGATCACCTTACCACACACAGACACACACAGACAAAGACACCGCCCCCCCCCCCCCCCACAAAATCATGCAGTATAGTGTATAGTGGCTGCTATAGTGACTGTGAGAGCACTGGTGTCAGTATATCTACCTATTTGAGGCCCTGGAGTCTGCTGTTGATAGTCAGCTTCCTTCAAGGTGATATCATCTCCAGAAGGGATCTGTGTCCTACTTCTAGGGCTGACTGATTATTGCTCAGGCTCCCAGCCTACACTCTGCAAAATTTTGAAATGCTGCAAAATTATAAATGTTATAAATGTTTATAAAAATATTTAAAAAAATGTTTATAAAAAATATAAATGTCCAAGTCCTTTTTCAGATATGTGGGGAGCCGGAGGAGAAGAAGGGCGATGTTGGACCCCTGCTAAACCAGATGGGGCAACTGGCAACTGACGCCCAGGAAAAAGCCAACCTATTAAATACGTACTTTGCGTCAGTCTTTCATCAGTCACATGGGATGCCCATGCCTGCTATGGGACAGGGAAATCTGGGTGAGGGGGATCCCCTACCCTCCGTCAATGCTGACCTCGTGAAGGAACACCTTGAGAAGCTGGATACCTTCAAGTCAGCCGGCCCTGACAATCTGCACCCCAGGGTACTCAAGGAGCTGGCGAGCGTCATAGCCCAGCCCCTGGAACGGATCTTTGAAAACTCCTGGCGCTCTGGTATAGTGCCCGAAGACTGGAAGAAGGCCAATGTGGTGCCGATCTTCAAGAAAGGGAGGAGAGTGGATCCGGCTAACTACAGGCCCATTAGCCTGACTTCTATCCTGGGGAAGATCTTAGAAAAGTTTATTAAAGAGGCCATCCTTGAGGGACTGGCCCAGGCTAACATTCTAAGGGACAGCCAGCGTGGGTTTGTTGCGGGTAGGTCTTGTTTGACCAATCTCATTTCCTTCTATGACCAAGTGACCTATCACCTGGACAAGGGAGAAGAGATTGATGTCATATATCTTGACTTCAAAAAAGCTTTTGATCTGGTATCCCATGATCACCTCTTGGCCAAACTGGCCAGTTGTGGCCTTGGCTCCACCACGATCCGCTGGCTGGGAAATTGGCTTCGTGGTCGGACCCAGAGGGTTGTGATTGATGGCAGTCACTCATCATGGTGCCCTGTGACCAGTGGGGTCCCTCAAGGCTCTGTCCTTGGACCCATCCTGTTCAACATCTTCATTAACGATGTGGACATTGGAGTCAGGAGTGGACTGGCCAAGTTCGCCAATGACACCAAACTTTGGGGCAAAGCATCCATGCCAGAAGATAGGCGGGTGATCCAGGCTGACCTGGACAAGCTCAGCAAATGGGCAGACGAGAACCTCATGGTGTTTAACACCAATAAATGCAAGGTTCTTCACCTTGGGAGGAAAAACCTGGAGCTTCCTTATAGGCTTGGCAGTGCTACGTTGGTTAGCACTACAGAAGAAAAAGACTTGGGGGTCATCATTGACCACAAGATGAACATGAGCCTGCAATGCGATGCTGAGGCTAGTAAAGCGACCAAAATGCTGGCTTGCATCCATAGATGCTTCTCGAGCAAATCCCGGGATGTCATTCTCCCCTTGTACTCGGCCTTGGTGAGGCCGCAGCTGGAGTACTGCATCCAGTTTTGGCCTCCACAATTCAAAAAGGATGTGGAGAAGCTTGAGAGAGTCCAGAGGAGAGCCACGCGCATGATCAGAGGTCAGGAAAACAGATCTTACGATGACAGGCTGAGAGCCATGGGGCTCTTTATCCTGGAAAAGCGCAGGCTCAGGGGTGATCTGATGGCCACCTATAAGTTTATCAGGGGTGACCACCAGGATCTGGGGGAACGTTTGTTCACCAGAGCGCCCCAAGGGATGACGTGGTCGAATGGTCACAAACTCCTGCAAGACCGTTTCAGGCTGGACATAAGGAAGAATTTCTTTACTGTCCGAGCCCCCAAGGTCTGGAACAGTCTGCCAGCGGAGGTGGTTCAAGCACCTACATTGAACACCTTCAAGAGTAAATTGGATGCTTATCTTGCTGGGATCCTATGACCCCAGCTGACTTCGTGCCCTTTGGGCAGGGGGCTGGACTCGATGATCTCCCGAGGTCCCTTCCAGCCCTAATGTCTATGAAATCTATGAAATCTATGAAAGCAGCTATTTAATCAAATATGCTTCATTAACTCTTTTGAGAGATGCTTCACCCTCTTTGTTTTTATTTTGTTGTTTTTTTAGATAAGTCCCAGGGGAATCAAAATATACCCAAGATTTTTTACTTCAAAGTATTCCCGGTAGTATATGACTGCTGTGTACTCTCCAGTATCTGACTCTTGTGTACTCTACTGGTATGAAACATCCAGAGATACGAATTATCCATGCTCCTGCATCTATTTCACTACTTTGGCTTGGTGTACTCTCGAGATACAAAAGAACACAAAGTCATTTATGGGTGCCGCGTGACAGTAGGTACAGCAGGATAATTAGCAAGATGCATTGGCACTGGGGTAATGCCTGGCGGGTCTTAGCACCCGGGGTGGTAGGCAACATCCCTCCCTCTTCCTCACTGCCTGGTGCCAACTATTTTCTGCTGCTGATGTTGTGCTCCCCAGTTTTGAGCAGAGGGCTGGGCATGGGGCTGGGGGGTGTAGGGGAAGCACTTAAGAGACAGGAGGTGGTGGTGGTGGTCGTAGTGGTGGTGGTATGTGCACCACCACTACCACAGGAGTAGTGCAAACTGTGCATCAGGGTTGGGCAGCTATTCGCTTGGTCCTCCATTTTTTTCTTTCTGTATAAGGACTACATTTCCCATACATTCTGATGAAGTGACTACTGCTATAAATAAGCATGCAAGCATAAGCAGTCAATCACACAAACACAGTGGTGTAGAGGTAGATTAATATCCCTTGGGTAATGGGGATCCCTGTGCCCAGGACAGCTACCCTCCACCCAGTGGTGACCCTGAGCACCCTTCTCCACTCCCCCATCCAGTGACCACCACACTGCATAGCATGCATGCATGCAGGTGTGGGTGCAGGGGGACCCATCTGGCAGTACAAGGACAGCAGGATGAGCTTTTCTCACCCCCCAGCCCAGCTAGGTGGACCTACACGGGTGTTGTGAAGGTGATGCAAAAAACAAAACCCAAGCATAGGCTCATGAACCTAAGCATAGGCTCATGATAGCCTGAGAAGTCATTACTTGCCCTCTTTCAAATGTTAAGGCTATCCTCTGGTACAGTATTGCCACATTTTCTGGTCAGGTTTGGGGTGGGGTGGGGCAGAAATGCCCCCAAGTAAGGGATCCCCATACTGAGGTGGGCATAGTCATCACCTCTATCACCTACCCCCAAACCAAGTGGACTGCTATGCATGCCAGTTTGCCTATGAAAGAAAACACGACACATCCAGAAGGTACTATATAAATTTCAAATCTTTATTTAAAAAATAATAGTCATGCTGCATTTACCTGACCTTTTTCATTAAAAAAGCATTATGAAAAAATAAATAAATTCTAAAAATTTTAAAAATGTTACATTAGTACAAAATGTAACATTTGCACCATGTCCAAATTCACAGATGACACAAAATTATGGGGTTCAGCTAACACCCTGGAGAGAAGGAATCAGATCCAGGCTGACCTAGACAGATTGGGGAAGTGATCAGAGAGCAACGGGGTGCAATTCAATACGGACAAGTGCAAGGTACTGCATCTAGGGAGGAAGAACTGCCATCATACCTACAGGCTGGTGGGCAACCTTCTCAGCTCCACTGTGGCAGAAAAAGATCTTGGAGTCACTGTTGCCTCCAGGAGGAACATGAGTCGCCAATGTGATGAAGCAGTTGGCAGAGCCAATCGAGCCTTGTCGTACATCCATAGGTGCTTCACAAACAGGTCCAGGGAAGTGATTCTCCCCCTCTATGCGGCACTGGTCAGACCGCAGCTGGAGTACAGCGTCCAGTTCTGGGTGCTGCAGTTCAAGTGGGATGCGGACAACCTGCAGAGGGTCCAAAGAAAAGCCACTTGCCTGATTAGAGGCCTGCAGGGAAGGCTCTATGAGGAAAGCCTAAGGGACCTTAACCGCTTCAGCTTCTCCAAGAGAAGGCTGAGAGGGGACCTTGTGGCGGCATACAAATGCATAAGGGGAGAGCAACATGAAGTAGGCAATGATCTGTTCACCAGGGCACCCCCTGGAATGACAAGGAACAATGGCCATAGGCTACTAGAGAGAAGGTTTAGACTGGACATTAGGAGTTAGTTTTTCATGGTCAGGGCTGCCAGAATCTGGAATGGCTCCCAAGGGAGGTGGTTTCATAGTTTCATAGTTTCATAGTAGCTAGAGTCGGAAGGGACCTAGGTAGATCATCTAGTCCGACCCCCTGCCTTGGCAGGAAAGAGCACCGGGGTCAGATGACCCCGGCAAGGTGCTCATCTAACTTCCTTTTAAAAATCCCCAGGCTAGGAGCCTGTACCACTTCCCCTGGAAGCTGGTTCCAGGCCCTAGCCGCCCTGACTGTGAAGTAGCGCCTCCTAATATCTAATCTAAACTTACCCTCCGCCAGCTTGTGACCGTTATTCCTGGTCACTCCTGGCAGCGCACGGGGGAACAGGGACTCCCCCAATACCTGCTGATCCCCCCTGACCAGTTTGTAGCAGGCCACAAGGTCCCCCCTTAACCTTCTCTTGTGGAGGCTAAACAGGTTCAGGTCCCGTAGCCTCTCCTTATAAGGCCTGCCCTGCTGACCCTTGATCATACGAGTGGCCCTCCTCTGAACTCTTTCCATATCGTCCACGTCCCTCTTGAAGTGTGGCGCCCAGAACTGGACGCAGTACTCCAGCTGCGGCCTGACCAGTGCCGCATAGAGGGGGAGGATCACCTCCCTGGACCTGCTGGAGATGCATCTGTGGATGCATGACAGGGTACGGTTGGCCTTCTTGACCACCCCATCCTTGGGGGTCTTCAAAAGGAGACTGGACAGGCACCTGGCTGGGATCACATGACCCCTGGGTTGGTGACTCTTTTGCCTGCCAGGAGCCTACTAACTATTGATACTTGGCTACCTATGTATATCTATGTCTATTCCACTTTCTTATTATTTACTAATGTTTTTTCTATTTCTTCTACTACTGTTATGGATTCATGTTTTATTTTTCCTTTTCAATTTCCAATCTCAACAGTCTTTTGCAGAGGAAGAAGGAAGAAGAGGATGGGTTTTGGCTCACAGTCCAAAAACCACTGTCTTCACCTCCCTCCTATAGATGCTACAAAGTCAGTGGGATGTTTCTGATATTACTTATATAACCCGGGATGTTGCATATCCTGGGGGGTAGGTCTGGCATGCAGCATCCACCTGCACTATTCGTTGTGTTTCTGGATTGGCAATGACAATTATAAGAAATAGGAAAGTTACCTCCGAAATGATAAAGTATAAGAAGAGATGCCACACTCCCTTAGTTGCAAGCTCACCATTTTGGTGCTGCTGCCGCTGTGCTCCACACTTCAAAACACTGTGCTGGGTGCTATGCACTGGGGGTGGGGCAGCGGGAGCACATACAGAACCTTGTCTGCCTATGTCCTTAAATATGTGGTGGTGGTAGTGGTAGTATGGGCACCACTACCAGCGGGTAGTCTGAACTGGCGATGTATTGGGTTGCTCCTTTATTTTTATTTTTTCTGTATAAGTGCTAGCTAACTACTGCAGGACAAAGGGATGAGAGATGCCCCCAGCACCATGCCCTACCTGCAGTCAGCTGTGGGAGCAGATGGGAGGGGGAGGGAGGGAGGGAGGGAGGGCGGGATGAGCAGGGACCAAAAACCAACCTACCAAACAAAAAACTAAAACAAAAAATGCAGCAGCAAGTAACAGTGGCACCCAGTGGACAAACACCATAACTATAAAAATAGCGTAGCTGATGGTAAAAGAAGGTAATTACAAGTCTTTGAGTGACTTTGTTTGCATAGCTGCGCGGCGGTAATTGGCAATGACCCAAACTAAACTACATCTCAGCAGTTTTACTTTAACACACTGAAAAGACTTTTTAAATGGTGGGAAATTCTGCTTGTACAAACAGAAACACAGTTGCAGTGCCTTAAATGGTAAATCTCGTGATGTGTACATGTAGCCTTAGGCACTTACTCCATAGGTTAGTATTTGCCAGCTGTGTGGACACGAACAGGATGCATTCGTGAATGTGTGCAGACTGGGCATGCAAAGTTGTCCACTGGTCTTGTACACAAGGCATGTACATCCCTTGTGGATGTGTAGCAGAGACTAAGGCTCAAAAACATATTTTGCCTAGCCTGCGACTTGCAGGGAAGGAGAGAAAAGAGAAGCCAGGGTAACCCCACTCATGTAAATGCTTAGTTATGCAGCCTGCTGGTGGTGTTCTTAAATTTGCATCCCTTAGTAAGTATGCAGGGAGAAAAGTCCCAGGACAGTAGGGACTGGAGGGGGATGGGGAGGGGAGCTGTGACGGGAGTACACCTTTGAGGGAATTCTGGCAAAGACTTGTATATTCTTACTTGTGGCAGATGGGGAGAGTGGTCTCACTATTAAGACCCTGAGCTAGAATCCAAGACGGTTGCCTAAAGCAGCAATCCTGACTGGCAGGCAGCAAGTCTCAGCCTACCCTAGCAGTGCTGACAGATGCAGGGTTAACTAGAGAGTGAGATACAGCAGAGCAGTGACTGCAAAATGCAGCAGGCAGCACTTTTTAGTGGTCCCCAGAGCAGCAGCAGGAGCAGTAAACAAGAAAGTGGCATAAGGTGATGCACCCCTGGGCTTACCCTTGTAAGCTTCAGTGGCAGCCTGAGCAGCAGTGCTCCCAAGCAGAAGCTGGCAAGTTGAGAACTTCCTCAGCAAACGGAACAGAAATTATTCTTCCCATCTTTTACTGGGTGAGGTAGGAACCTCCTGTGTGGGGAAAGCTCTCAGAAAGAAAAGGTGAAGTTTCCCCAGATTTATGGGTTGGGACTGAAGCCAAAGACCCCCATATTTGGACCTGGCCCTTCTTTTGCCACCAGTACCCAAACAAAAAGATTCAGGTTCAAAGCCCCTCTGGGTGAGAAGTCGTAGAGTCTGTGTCTCCTGTTTCCCAAGTGCCGTAGTTTGAGGGGTGTAGTTGTAGCCATGTTGGCAGACAAGGTTCTTTGGGTAAATCCAATACCTTTTATTAGACCAACACAAATAGTTGTAAAAAGCCTTTCTTGCAAGCTTTCAGGCACAATCGGCCTTTGTCAGGCAGAGGAAGCTTCCGCAGATGCTATGTGCTCTTAATTTTTCCTACTATTTGAGTTGGCCTAATACAAGATATTAGATTTACCCAAAGAACCTTGTCTACTTAGTCCAAGGGGGGCAGAGTCGTACCTCTGACAGCTGACTGTCTATAGTCTGGTAGCAGCTGCTACTACTGTGGCGGTGTGGACTTTGGCTACTTCAGCTGGGGGAAAAGCGTGCCTCACACTGGCTGCAGCAGCCTCATGGCATGGACTCCCTGGGGGTTGCCAGTCTGGTTCTCTCTAAATCAATGACCAGAATTGGTTCCCTGCTTGCCCACCCCTAGACAGCCATTCTAACTATTGTTAGAGTTGTATGGCTGCCCTACCATTTTCTGCATGAAAATGCAATGTGTGCTGTAGCTGATGAAAAAGTGGCCAGTTAGATTATTAAAGAAAGAGAACCCACTGAGGGTTAATGTTGCCTGTTCTGAAAAGGGTCAGCATTCTATGAGTTAAGATTTAATTTCTGTGCTCCTCAGATTGTGTTTCATACATTAAAAAAGTATGCACATGCAGACTCACAGAGTTGACATGTATCATACATTAGTATTTACAACATGTTTTTAACAATTCTATCATGTAATAAGCTTAGGGATGGGCTCTGAGTTCTCTTTTGATTAGCTCTTATTTCTCAGTGAATGACTAGGCATACCGATAGTGCTGGTATGGCAGGTGTTTCATATCTAAGTGGAGTGTTCATTAGTGCAAATAAACATAATACAGACAGACGTACAAAAATCATATATGTTCTATATATTGTTTAACTAGGGTATAAAATAGCAAATTAAATCAATGACTTTTTTCATGATTACAGGGTAGCTTCACCTCTTCTTTTTCTGGTCTCTCTATGTATGCACTTCAGGTCTTGGGCTCCAGCCCTTAGTTGATTCTTGCAGGAATTCAGAGTTCCCTTACATTTCCAATTGAATCAGAATAAAAGAAGTCCATGGACACTAACCCCATTTGGATTTTCTCCCTTTAAAAACCTCTAGCATGACATTTTGAATAACAAGCTTCAAAAAAACATTTTTTATATATAACAGTGGATTAAAAATTTAAAAAACAAACTGTGTGTGCATTCCTGTTTTTTCTGAAGAGTCATTCAATAATAGTTACAAGTTCAACTTTGGACACCTCCCTGCATTCCTGAGTTGAAGTTTCCCTCCTTTCTGTAGCCGTAAGAGTGTCCTTTTTGAACTTGCTAGGTTCTTTAATTTCTAGTTTCTTGTCCTAAATGACAAACAGTATATCTTACTACTAATGAAAATGTAAAAGCCTTGTGAAGACATAGTACATGGTAATTTTGATACAACTCAGCAGGTCAGAGTAAACCCAAGTTTCTATTAGAGTCTTTAACCCTGCCTGATAATTTGTGTGAAAATTACAATATGCTTCATCTTTGTGACGGGTACTCCCAAATTTTTTGAAGTTACCTCACTATAAGGGTAGTTTACCCCACTCTTGTCTGCCACACCTTCATGTTAATACAGATGTTGTGGTAGGCTGCCTTGATCTTATTATAATGACCATCCAACTTGTGGTCCTGGCCTTAGGGGCTCCATACCTTCCCTACACCATGCCATCTGCCTTTCCCTGGAGTGGCCCATGCATGACATTTTATGAAGGCTGCCCTGCCACAACAATTAACTCCTGTAGGGTACAGTTTCATGTCTTACCAAAAACCAGTCTTCAAGCCTACCTAATCTTACATGTACCTCTCTGGGCTCCCTCTAGATGTTCTTCACCCCTTCTGGGCTGCTAACCATCAGGCCCCCTGACCCTGGTTCCATCTCCACTCTGAGTCCTCTATCTCTGGCCCCCAGCTCACTCTCAGACACCTGTTCTTGATTTCTCCTCCTCAGACAGCCTAGCACCAGCCATCATCATTCTGGGCTGCCCACCGCTTGATCCCTCCCTCTCAGCTGTGCCCCCCGCCCTATGGGGATCGTTAGCTTCTTCTAGGCCCTGGCCCTGCCTCCAGGCGACTCGAGACTCCAGGCTTCCAGTTCTGGCAGTCTCTTGCAATGGGATATTTCATCCTTTGGCTCTTCCTGGGCCCTGGCCCCAGCTTGGATCAGTTGAGGTCCCCAGGGTCAATCTCCAAGTAACTAGCCCTCTCTTGTCTGTGGGTCTGCCCTCTTGGGCCCCTCCATAGATCATTCCCTTTCCCTCTGGGTTCATCTGCAGCTCCCAATAGGCATTGTTTCACAGCCCCCTTTCCTTCTGTGGGCTCATCTGGGCCCCTCAATAGGCCCCCATGCTCTGCCACACTCACTGGGTTCACTCAGACTCTTCCCTCACACATCCAACCCTCCTCTCAGGGCTTGCCTAGCTCCTTCACAGGCCACTAACTCTCAGCCCCTCTTCCAGGCTGGCCTGGCTTCTCACTTGGCCCCTGTGCACTCAGCCCCCTTCTCAAGGCTCATCTGGCCTTTCAACAGGCCCAGGCACTCAGCCCCCTTATCAGGGCTCTGGACCCTACACTGGGCTCCCAGGAACCTCCTCTATCTCCTTAGTTCCTCCCCAAACCTCCAGATGTTATTCTCCAAGCTGGCAACCAGGAGCTGTAGCCTTCCTCCTGGGTGATGTTCTTACAGCAGCTCCCAAGGTATTACTGCCAGCCCTGCTTTCAGGCTCTTGGCATCTCCCTGTCAGTCATATGACCCCCTTGATCAGGCCTAGCCTCACCTACCAGCCCTTGGGTCAGCTGACTCTCCAGTTAGGCCTGACCACACCTGCTGGTGGCTCAGCAGACTGCTGGTCCTTTTAGCAACATGCACACCCTGACACATTCTTCACAAAGATTTTTCCTCAGGTTCAAAACTTCAGTTGATTTTTTCAGTGAGTGAGAAAATGCATGATAATTAACTCTAGTAGAAAAAAACTTACTTAAGTTTAACTATGTGGTAGGCAAAGTCAACACTATTTATTTATTAGATTTATATGCCACTTTCCCATCATTGACCAAACCTAATTTGCTTCCAAGTTAAACTACAGTACCTGGTCTCTACTGGGATTTCAGAAATGTTACTTATCCTGTAATAAAACCACACCATTTAACAACAGGGCAGACAAAACTACACAAATTCTGTAAGCTATACTGAGAGACAAGACTCATTATGTTTGATTGTTTTGGCATTGCTGTTTAGTGACCCTTAAGTAGGTGCTGTTCTGTGCCTTTCTCCTGGGGGAAGAATTAATCAAGAATATTTGTATAGAAAACACCATGCCTGTGGTAGTCCATGTGTTGAGGAGTTCGTGACCCCTTGCAGAGCTGTTCCCAAAGACACACAGTCGCTGTCAGTCTCAAAATTTATTCAGCATGCTGGGCACCCTGAGCAAGCTCAGAGGACCCGCATAAAACTCTTAGAGGCGATTTATAGTTTACAGACAAGATGTGCGTGCAGGTGGGAATTTTTCACTGTGAAAGAAAACAAAATATCAGGTCAGTGTGAGAAAACTCTTAATTATTTCAAAACTGGTTTTTAACTACATGTTTGTTTTGAAACGTTAACTAATAGGGAGGAAAACTAAATCTTTGCTTACTTCAGACTTCAAAGTGAATAGGATTCTGTCATTGCAGAGTCTTATCAGCCTGTCCTTGGAGGCTGAATCTGCTTTATAATTAACTGCTACACTATTATTTATGGTCTCGTTAGTAAATTTCTGCACATGCAGCTGGTTAACCATTGAATACTAAATAAAAAATAAGAAATGGTTAGAAATAGCAATAAGTCACTATTTCAGCATGGCTCCCCCCTGCCCCCATGATTAAGTGTTGTCCATATTGCATGTTTGTTCCTGGGCTTTAGAAAGTAATATGGAGGATGATGCTGGCTGACCTGTGCACTGTAAAAAGTTGTCATCTTGGATAAACACAAAATGAATCATATTGAAAATGGAAAATGGTAATGGCACTTTCCTGAAAATACTGAATGAGTAGAAGCTGTGTTATTTCCCAGCAGTGACTTCAAAATATCAGTTCTGATAAGTAGACTTGGAAAAGGTTCTAGAAAACTACCCCCCAAAATAAATAAATATATAAATCCAGCTGTATTTTGTTATTTGCCATAGTTCACATTACAGGAAAACTTTCTCTTGTTCCTCTGAATGTCAGAAACGTTTTGTATGTGACTGTTTTCTTTGTTGACCTTTTATTTTTCACAAATTAAAACAAATGTGCACCATAATCATCCCATTACAGTACAGAAATCTTCTCATATTGATGTCTTTCAAACCATTAGGGAAAACAGTAATCTGATATGGGGAAACAATCAGTAATACAATAGAATTTTCAGATCACATTGCTATAAGAAATGCTTCCCTTGACAACTCAAGATGCTTGTGGCCTTAATGGAATGGTAAAACATTCTGTGTTAATAAAAAAGTTATCAAGTATGACTGGGCTGAGTTATCTGAAAGCTTGTAAATAATTTCATCATTCAGCACAGCTTATTGGTGCATCACAGTCACAAGGTCTGTCATTAGCTTTTAGTTTCCTTGAAACAAGTGTTTTCCTCAGAAAGCAAAATGGGTGACCTAGTCTTTGAAAAGGCTAGGCCTCCAACATATCTCAGTGAAGTCATTCGGAACTGCTGGCTGCTTCGTGTTGTTCTTCAGCTAACTTGGGGAATAAGCATGGGGAAGGAGCTTGGGGAAGGAGCTTAGGGAATAAGCAGGAGGAGCTCGTCCTCCTGCTTAATGCAAATAATTATGACATCATAGGGATAACGGAGACCTGGTGGGACTGTGATGGCCAGAACCAAAAAAATTAATAAGGATTAAATATGTGCTTCTTGGAGGCATTTGGAACTTTTGTTTAATATGAAGCTTGTATTTTTGTAACCCGCAAATGTAACTTGTAACTGTTTGTAAAACTGACTAGGCCTCCAAGACAAAGCTCTAGCTGTGAAATTAGCTGACCTAATAGTTCTTTCTCGCTCAGAATTTAGTCTTGATGATGATAAAAACTGGATTCAACTGCCCAGCTTATCTAGTACATTTCAAGAAAAGACATCTCAAAAAAGCACAGTCAGAAAGTTTTGAAGGGGCTGGATTTAGGCAGGGTAATGTTAATTTTAAACCTGAAGATGTTGCATTGCAATTTGTTTATCGGATAAACCCAAGCTTGGGCAGTAACTTATTATAATTATTTCTAACACCTTTTAACCCCATAGGACAACAGCTATAAAGCAATATTATGAATGGCTATATAACTAAAAATTAGCATAATTAAAATATAAAAGAACACACATGTCATAGTAACCCTCGGGAAGGACAGAACAGAAGGGTCATTGCTGTCCCATACCCCATGTATATCTCTTACTCCCTGTGAGAGTGAGAACCAGATCCTGAGTGAGGGGCTTCCACTGGTATCCTTTGAACAGCCCAGTTCAGAGACGTCTGACTTCGCTGATTCAACTTGCCGTGCATCTTCTAACTGAGAAACTACCGATAAGTTACTAACCAAGTGAAAACTCTTGGTTAATTTCTTTATCTGTTTTATTATCATTGTCAATTGTTATGCTGTTTGCTTATTAGCTTAACCTTTTTATTAACTATTATATATGCAAACTATATCTTTTGTTGTCATAAGTAAAATTCATTCTTTTTTGTAAGTAAAACTTGTCATTTCTTTCCTTTCCAACGTCACCTTCTCGATCCCAAACCAAAAAGTCCAGTGGCTAATAAAGTTGCAGTGCTCAGTCAGTCTGCAACTAAATTAATATACTCATAGTGCCCAGCTGGCCTGTGACATGGGACTCCACCCATGACTGGACCATTGGTATAGATGGCTATACCCTGTACAGGAGGGATCATGTAGATAAAAGGGGTGGGGGTGTAGCGCTTTATGTTGAGGAAAGACACGAGTCTCTGCAAGCTGATGTTGGCAACCAGGGTGGATGACTGGAGACCCTCTGGGTTAAAATCCACAGGGAACACAGCACAGGGGACACAACAGTGGGAGTCTACTACAAACCTCCCACTCAAAGCAAGAGCTTGACCAGGAGTTTGCCCAGGAACTGGCTGAGGCCGCATTCTCCAGGACCACGGTTGTCATGGGTGACTTCAATTACCCACACATCTAGTGGGGGGAGCACTCAGCAAAATCCAAGCAGTCGCAAAGCTTCTTATTGTGCGTGGATGACCTCTACCTGACTCAAGAAGTCTCTGGGCCAATGAGAGGTAAAGCACTGCTCAACCTGGTACTAGCTACTGGGGGTGACCTAATTGGCGACCTAGTGATCGCTGGGAAGCTGGGTGACAGCGACCATGAGCTGATCACCTTCACCATCCACCGTAAAGCTGGCAAGTCAGTCAGCAACACTGAAGTCCTTGACTTCAGGAAAGCTGACTTTGACAAGCTCAGGAGGCTTGTCGGTCAGGCCCTCAGGGACCATGACCCCAGGGAGAGGGGAGTTCAAGAAGAGTGGTTGCTCCTCAAGGGAGTGATCCTCAGTGCACAAGCTAATTCTATTCCATCTCAGAGGAAAGGCAGCAAGAGGGCACAGCAGCCCCCCTGGCTCTCCAAGGATCTAGCAGACCTCCTGAGGCTAAAAAGAAAGGCCTACAAAAGGATGGAGAATGGGATTCACCTCCAAGGAGGATTATACTGCACTGGTCCAGTCCTTCAGGGAGCAAACCAGGAAAGCCAAGGCTGCAACTGAACTCCAAATAGCTTTTTAGGATAATAAAAAGTCCTTTTTCAGATATGTGGGGAGCTGGAGGCGAAGTAAGGGCAACACTGGACCCCTGCTGAACCAGATGGGGCAACTGACAACTGACGCCCAGGAAAAAGCCAACCTATTAAATGGATACCTTGCATCAGTCTTTCACCAGTCCCATGGAACGCCCATGCCCGCCACAGGACAGAGTGGTCTGGGTCAGGGAGATCCCCTGCCCTCCATTAATGCTGACCTTGCGAAGGAACACCTTGAGAAGCAGGATACATTCAAATCAGCCGGCCCTGACAATCTACACCCCAGGGTACTCAAAGAGCTGGTGAGCGTCATAGCCCAGCCCCTGGCACAGATCTTTGAGAACTCCTGGCGCTCTGGTGTAGTGCCCGAAGACTGGAAGAGGGCCAATGTGGTGCTGATCTTCAAGAAAGGGAGGAGAGTGGATCCGGCTAACTACAGGCCCATCAGCCTGACTTCCATCCCAGGGAAGATCTTAGAAAAGTTTATTAAGAGGCCATCCTTAATGGACTGGCTGATGCCAACATCCTAAGGGATATCCAGCATGGGTTTGTTGTGGGTAGGTCTTGCTTGACCAACTCATTTTCTTCTATGACCAGGTGACCTATCACCCGGACAAGGGAGAAGAGATTAACGTCATATACCTTGACTTCAAAAAAGTCTTCCATCTGGTATCCCAAGATCACCTCTTGGCAAAACTGGACAATTGTAGTAATTGATGGAAGTCAATTATCGTGGTGTCCTGTGACCAGTGATCTTCTGAGGTCCTTTCCAGCCCTAATGTCTATGAAATCTATGAAATCAATGAAATATATGTAGATTTAGGAGCTGAAATTTCTCTTAATTGCATAATCGAATTTCCCAAATCCTGTCCATGATTCCTAGCAGTTTATTTCTTAAATCTTATTTGTGTCCAGAAAGGAAAGTGCCTTATTACCGAGTAAAAGGTGGTGGTGATTTTTTTTTGTCTCAAGGTCAGAGGTCCATCATTCAGGAAGTACTGGTTTTATTCTTGATTAGACTCTGGGCATGGAAAATATACTTACAGATTTGTGACTCACTCTCCCTATCTTTGAAACTGAAGGAGTTTAAGAGCATCAGCAAAAAGGGAAGCACACTGCTGTCAACAGAAATTTTACTATTGACTTCAGGGGGCTTTGAATCAGGCACTAAATGAAAAGTATTATTAATAGCTCTTTGCAGAAGTACCAGAATTTTTAAAGAGACTGAATGTTAATCTGAGACTTCCAGTTCAATTTCACAGGCCATGACCATTCTGGTAGTTTGATAAAGATTCAAATGTTTTGTATATTTTGGTGCTTACGCATATCAAAGCTAAACTCCAAATTATTGACTGACTTGTCACAGATATGATGATGATGATGACGATGTGTTACCAAGATGATGCTTTGGCCATTGTTTATAAGAACATGTTTTGGTAAGATACATTACACATTTTTTAATTATCTCCAATATTCAGAAACAAACAGGCATCCCTTCCCAAGAGCGAAGGCACAAGAGTGAATCAATTTGAATACTGCACTTTGTGAAAAGAGCAATTATGGTTCTAAACTGTGATAAAAGTGATACTGAAGAAGTTGTTATGGCAGCTGATTAACATTTTTATATCCCAAATAGAAAACAGCATAACAAGCAAATAAAAGAAGCTTAATTTCTTACCTAATTAAAAATCCTGACAAGAGCTGTCATTTCAAATGTGATCCCCTGCACCTTTCTCCAAAATATACACTCACTTTTAAATAGCCCCCTTGTAGCATAAAGCTCAACAAAAAAAACCTCTTACAGCTAATTAATAGCCAATTACCTCTGCAGGATTACTTATAACAACGTTGAGTTTGCTACTTTGATCAGACATATAGACATATACCTGCCCTGACACCTCTCCATGTTCTTTACAGTCCTCAAAATTCTTGTTCACTTCAAACCCTGGGCATTTCTAAAGGGAAGGAGAGTTAGCAGTATGTGTTTATGTACCTTTGTACTCCTGGTAACTGCACAGTCACCTTGGTTTGCTTTTATTGAGACAAAAAGTAGCTTAGGAGCTGCAATTTTAATCTATTGCCACTGTGGCTTACATTACTGATATGTCTCCTTTGCCCATATCAGGAAGATTTCTTAAAATATCTAGCTTTCTAGGAGAAAATCAATTTTAGGAATATCAGCTTTGACAATGCCTCTTTAGTTCAGCTGTCTCCAACCACTGACTTCTGGGCAACATGTTGCCTGTCAGACCATCTGATGTTGCTCACAGAGACAGAAAAATAAAATGTTAAGTAATGACATTTGCAAAACATGATGTTGGCTGTGGTGTGTTACATGCTCAGTACTGTTGTCCATGGGCTGGTGAGGCCTGGAGGCCACTGTTTTAAACACTGTCAAATTAAGACTGCAACATTTACTCTAGTTTGTTATGATTATTCATGAAAGCAGTTCTACGAAAGTCTGTCTGCCTGTCTAGCTGGGTATGCACACAGTGATCTTTAATGTGATACCTCAGCAGATAAAAAGAATTCTTAATAAGCAAGAACTATTTCCTAAGCAGATAACAAAATTCAAAGAAACCCAAATGGCTGATATATCATAGACTTCAATTCTGTTTTCTTTTGCTTTTTCTAAGATTGACTGAATGGCACATGTACAGGATGGAAGACTGGATTCTAGACCTTCTAGACCTCCTTTTACTTCATTCTTTATTTTTTTAAACTATTTTTTTCAGCTGTTCTTTATTCATAAAAGGCACCAAGAATGCAAGCTTCACACACACTGTCCTTTTGGAGGGCTTCAAGCACTGATTTTGATCACTTCTATGAGGAGTGTTGAAAATGTATTATATCTGTTCAGTCTTTCTTAGAGTACCAATCTGGGCATGATCTACGGTTGATTGAGACAGTGGTTTTGGTTCCTCTGTTTTAATAGCTCACTGAATGTATTTAATGTCTAATTAGCATAGATTTGAAGTTTTTCAAAATGGTGTATTTGACCTTACCTTGTGGATTCAGCACATGCATATCACTTGTGCTTTTGGGGATTCTTTTGGTGGTGGTGATGCTGGATTTGAAAGACAAAAGGGTTTTGGACTCTAATCTTATGATTAAGATAATTTTGGATTCACAAACTAAGCATCCATGCACCAAATTCACTGATGTGAAAGCTGTGCTTAGAACACAACTAATACACACAGAAACAACAGAGTTTAGCACAAAGCTTATCAGCCACAAGTATGGCCAGTAGGGCTGTGCAAAATTTCCCCAGGTGTTTCATTTTACAGCTGTTTTGATGTGTTTCGCACTAAAAACAGTGAAATTGAAATTAAACAAAAGGCTTTGAAACAACTTCAAAATGAAATGAGGGCACTTGAAATATTTTGAAAGTTTCAAAACATTTTGAGTTTCAAAACCGGTCTTAGTTGGCTTTAGTGCCAGTCCCAGCCAGCAGCGGCAGCCTATCATCCCGTGTGCAAATCTGGGGGCCCATGCCCCCCAGGAGGAGTCTGGCACAGCCCCGCAGCCCTCCCAGGGGTGTGGGCCCCCAGATCTGTGCGTGGGATGACAGCATGCTGTTGCTGGGGGCTGGGGCCAGCAACAGCAGCAGTCTTCCTGGCGCTCAGCATGGGCTGCACCCAGCTGGCAGTGGTGGCCTCCTGTCATCTGGTGTGCAGAATTGGGAGCCCATACCCCCAGGAGGATGAGAAGAGGCTGCTGCTGCTGCCTGGGACTGGTGCTGGGTGCAGCCCACACTCAACACCAGAAAGCTTGCTGCTGCTGCTGGCCTCAGACAACAGTGGCAGCCTCCTGTCATCCGGCACACAGATCTAGGGGCCTGCACCCCCAGAAGGAGTCTAGCACAGCCCCACAGCCCTCCTGGGCGTGTGGGCCGCCAGATCTGCATGCCAGATGTCAGGAGGCTGCCGTTGCTGCTAGAGGCTAGTGGCAGCAGCAATCTTCCTGGCACTGGGCGTGGCCTGTACCCAGTGTTGGTCCCCGGCAACAGCTGCATCCTCCTGTCATCTGGTGCACAGATATGTGGGCCTGCAGGGCTTTTCCAGACTCCTCCTGGGGGTGCGGGCCCCCAGATCTGCATGCTGGATGACAGGAGGCTGCAGCTGTTGGCAAGTGTCATGAGTTTTGCTCTGAAAAGTTTGAGGTGCAGTTTCCCACAACATCTGTACCTATTTTCTTGAAATTTGGCAGGCTTCATGCCCTAAGAAGAGGCTAGCAGCCCTGCATTTTTCTTCTGAATCAGGTAAGAAATGCCAAAGTTTTAGGCATTTTCATGATTCCCCATTATAGCCTATGGGCAAAACCTCAAAATGCATTGAAACAGCAAAACAGTTTTGATGAAACAAAATGGAACAGTGCTTTGAAACAAAATGAAACAATGAAATGAAACACTGTGGTTTCACAAAATGGTGCTGTTTCACATAGCCCTAATGGCCAGTGGTTGTGTCTTTTATGCAATACCCTTGTCCCAGAGCTAGAGAGCCAAGCTTACGGTGTCACGGTGGGGCGGCCGGGTGGTGGCGGATTGGACACGGAACAGGTGGGATTAGCGGCTGTGGAGTCTGAGAGGCACCCAAGCGTATGGTTCAGATAAGAAGGTTTATTGCACTTACGCTTTGATGGCGTAGGTAGAGTCTTCGGTTACAGTAACAGAATGAATACGAACAATTAACAAACGAAGGGGTCTGTTGGCCCACGAGGTTCACCGACAGGGCCAGCCTCTCAGATAAGTCCCAGGGCTGGTCAACAGCTCATAAAAGGGAGTAAATGAATGAAACTAAACTGTAACTCGTCGGGACGAACGGGGTCGTGACACCAGTCCAATGGACAAAAGGATGGTCGAAGGTAGAAGCCGAAGTCGAAAAGCTGGGTAAACAAGGAAGCCGAAGTCGAAGATGCAGCAATAAGGATGATCCGGAACCGAAGTCAAGGTGAAAGCCATAAACAGTCCAGTAACGAAAGGAATCAGTCCAAGGAAACGAAGGAGTAGATCGCTGTGTGAAGTATGGAAGAACCAAGGGGATCGGATCCCAGCCTCTCAATCTGCCTCACAGTCCCTGCCTAGGCAGCCTCTGCTTGCAGACAGAGCACGGTCTGTCCAAGACTCTCACACCAACGAACACTACTACCTCCAAACACCCACATACTCCACCAACAACCCACCAACTCTCCAAATGCCCACAACCCACATCAAGGGAGGGGCTCTCTAGTCTTTTATAAAAATTCAGTGGCCAATCAAAACGCTCTCAGCAGAGAAATTTCTAGTCAGATTACCTCATGTCAGGTTCTGACTGAGCATGTATTCATTCAGGAGCTGACACAATCTGAGCGTGCGTCTGTGGGGAAAGTAGGTCAACAATGATTGACAGGTCCGCAGGTCACCCAGGGGGCAAGGGCTGGGTGAGCCTTGGAACTTTCCACTCACAGAGTCAAATGTGCTTGTCAGCTTAACCTCTTCTGTGTTGTCAGCATACATTTAAGATTTTTCCATGACAACCCTATTGGTTAGACCAGTGGGCCAGAAAGAGGAAGACCCAGGCTTTATGACTTCTTCAGCTTTCAAATCAGTAAGTCTCATCCAACCTAAGACTTCCCTCACCAGTAGGCTGTAGGGTGCTCTTATGTGTGGATTTAGGATTCTGAAAAGGTGGGTGTCCCAAGGACGCAGGATTGGGCAAGGGGGAAGCCTCATTCAGAGGCAGACCCCAGACAGAAGTAAAAGAAGAAAAAAAATACCAGTTGCAGAGGCCCGGAGAAGCAAGGAGGCATGCCAGGGAAAACTGCCCAAGTGGTTTATCAGCCGCACCCATCTCCAGCTGGAACCGGGTGACGTCACAAAGATGCATCACTTGGTGAAGATAAAAATCGGCCCTGAGAGCGCAAAAAAGAGGACATCGAGTGCCGGAGGAGCGGCAAGGAACTGCTGGGTGGTGCACATCCAGCCACTGCAGTCGGCAGCGGTGGCAGCAGCAGCAGCTACAAGGGGAAGACCGGTGGAGATCAAAGGAGCTGGCAGGGAGGCCAGTAGCAGTGGCAGCAGCAGGAGCTGTGAGGGATCCCCATACTGGGGAAGATTGGCAGGGATCAAAGGGGCTGGCAGGGAGGCAGTGGGTGCCACAACCCCAGGGCAGAGACAGGTCCTGGAGAGGAGGAGAGAAACCCCAGCTGGGGTGGAGGTGTGGGCCCCGTGCTAGTCTAGGGGCATTAGGAGTGAGGGGAGCACGGGACTCTCCCTGTGATTGCTCCTCTTCTCTTTTCTTTTTCTCTTTATCTCATTTCCCTTGTAGTCTTGTCATTAGCTCCTTTTCCTGTCACTTTGGGTTTTCCCAGGGTATGGGGTTTTATGGTGGTGAGGGTATTGTTTGTGTTTTTCTTTCTTGGTCTGATTTATTTTAGTTCCCAGGTTAGCTTAGCATACCATACCAGGTTGGAGAAGTAAAGACCCCTTTCAAAGATGAAAGACCACATGAGACCACAGCGATGACCAATGGCATTCACCATAGAAAGTGCAGGGCATTGAAAAGGACAATCCCAAAGGCTGAGTGCCACCAGACCCTCCGGGTCTGGCCAGAGCCCAAGGCACCCATCTGCGAGGGAGGACACTTGGGAACCGAGGAAGACATCAACAGGGGATATCCACAAAAGATCCTGAGGCTCGTCTCGAAGGTTGGCATATGGCCGGGGTGTAGGGGAGATTGGAGCCCCATGGCCATCTGCTGGGTTGTGTGACAACTCTTTGAGGATGCCTCCAGAGAACCATCCAGAGTCATGGCAGGTGAGTTTGGGGGATACCCCAATGGTAACTGAGGAACCCTCTGGGGTCTACACGAGGTTCCTTGGTGAGCAAGATCAGCTGCTTGGGCAAAGGTGGCGCAGAAGCAAATCATCCAGCGGAGATGGGCACAGTGGGGTACAGATGGAGTGGTACATCATCATGTTTAAAAAAACATATTTTCTTCAGGCAAAAAAGATACTAGAAGAGTTGTAACATGCTAAGGGCCTAGGACTATATAATTCAATTTAAGTTCAAAGAAAAAAAAATTGATGAAATGTGCACCAATTTACTATATCATACATGCATATTAAAAAATACAAAGTAAATCAAAATATATTGTTTCTTTAGTCCTGTAGTCATTAGAATTAAATTTACATCTCTTTAAGATTTATAAATGAAAATCAAGCTGCCTTGAGCATACTGACGTGCACCCAATGCTTCACTGAAAGTTATTTCAACATTTGAATTAATGTTTTTAAGCTAGAGTTAAAAATATTCTGCAGGACTGTGAAATATGAACTGCTTTATCAGGAGCAGCTATCAAACAGCAGAACTGAAAAGAAAGAATAGCTTAATTAGTGGACTATTAAGACCATTACAATAGGAGAGATAGTCATTAATACCTGTGGAATTATGAATTTAGAAAGAATCAGGTAGATTATAATGAGCCATGAAGTCAAGTGATTCCCTCGCTACTGCCTGAATAGAAATGCTGCTGCCACTGCCAGGTTTAAACTTAGATTGGACCAGGAATCAAAGGTGGATGCAAATGCACCACTGCTCCTGCCCCCAAGATCTTCCTCTGGCTAGTCTTACATATGCATTCTGCCTTAAAGAATCATCAAATAAAATGCGTAAACAGTCCTTGAAGCAATAACCAGAAACCAGGATTCCCTTTTCCCAGAGGACTGTGTTCATCAATGGACTACAGGAACATGCTTCTTTACTTGCTTTTGCTCTGTCCATGAGAGAGGCACATCTTTTCTTCATGATAGCACAGCTTCAACAGGAAGTGAAAAGAGGGCTAGTACCTAGTTTAATTGATAACTTATTCTGGGATAGATGTGAATTTGAAGCCTCTCAGGCAAAGAAAAACATCATGCCTACAACTTCTATTTCATGGTCAAATTCTCTAATCTCTAAGCTGTTAGATAAGATATAATAGTACTATTACCACCACCATCACCCCATTACAGGCTCACTCTTAAAAAAATTGAGACTAAGCCTATTCTCCATACCTAAAGGGATGATGTAAGAATCTAAGTTGGTGAAGGGGTTTCAGAACTGTGAATCCCAATGTCATGTATCTGGAGGTAGGCACATAAATCTGGAAGAGAGGCAAGATTTGAGGCACTCTTCTCTATTCAGCAATTACTGTTGGCTGGTTTAAGTGTCTCCTCAATTCAAAGAGCTGAATGTTGTGAATCCCATTCTCAGTAACCTAAAATATCTCTCCATTCACTGAAGATAGCATTATGACCCTTCATCTAAGCATTAATTAAGCATCATAGATTTGTTTGAGAACTACCCTAATGTAAAAGTCCCCCGTTGAGGCCACAAAGCCTGACACGTTTCAAGGTGATGGATGCAGGGGTTTGGGGGGAACTGCACCCCAAATTCTTGAAATCAAAACTCTTGCCTACTCACACAGGCCTATCCAGCAGCTTCTCAGGAGGCTGCTGTACTGCCTCTCCCCAGCCTTACCCCCCTCCCAGTTGGCAACTGTTAGCAGAAGCTGTGTGTGGGGGGGTAATTGATCTCCTGTCTAATATTACATCAGATGAGAGTTAAATTTAATTTTTTTTATGATCAGCCATTATACAAGCACTCTGAAGCCGTGAACATTTGTTATGTTATAGATATAGAGCACTTTTGGGGGCCTCATCATGGAAAAATGTAACTTTTGTATATACCCAATACTTCAGATCAAAGATTCAACAAAAGTAAGATCAGTTAATATACATTTACATGTGTATTCAGTAAGTTACAGCAGTCACTGGGGAAGGTCATTGGTGGGATTAAGATGGGTTCCTTCAGCATTCAGAGTACAGCTGTATCTGTGATAACTTGCTGTGAATTGCAACATGGTGATCTGCTAGAAGCATGAGGCCAGCCAGCCTTATCCAAATATCAGGTCAAGCATGGAACTAGGCAGATATTTCCTATAAAGGGGCCATGGGCAACTGGTGCCTCCTGATACTGGGGGAGTACCATCAGCCGATCGGCAACCGGGTGGTGGGGGGCAGTAGCTGATTGATGGTGGCAAAACCGGACCCTCACAATCTCAGAGGTGCACCGGCCGTCACCTCCCACTCCCTGGCTGGTGAGGGCCAATCTTGGGGTGGGGGACGTGTCCCTCCATGCATCACCTATGAAAGGAGCTGTGAATGCTAATCTAGAGATTTGTAAATGGGAGATGTGCTTCTGCAGTAGATCCTGAAGCAAGGAGGAAATTGAAGGGAAAGACATGGTAGGAGGGGTAGCCCAAAGTGGGCAAAACAACTTTGTTAGATGTTGTGTCTGTGTTTAGTTGTCCCAAAAAAGACTGGGGTTGCAGTAAGGTTTTTGGGGGGCTTAGTGTGTAGGCAAACAGCTCATTACATCCTTTTCTAATCCCACATTTCTTTTGGCTAGACTTTCAAACTGTGTAATGATTGTATCATTCACAGACTAAAGATGGAGAAAAAGAAGGCCATTTCACACCTGACCTTCAGCAGTATTTGAAGCATGGTCTTCACTGATGAAAGGATAGGACACTAACCCCATATAAATATACCACCCAGTTTATAGGGTCTGCTCCATATGGTACCCTACATTACAACCTCTTAAATTTTTAAAGGTCCTGGCAGGCAGATGTCATTATGGAATATTAATTTAGGTGGAATAGCCAAGGGATTGGATTACAGATACTGTAGGGGAAAAGCCTCTATAGAATTGAATGGGTAATATGGCAACAAACAAGATTCCTGTAATTTTCTTCTGACACAAATACCAAATTACAGCTGTAAATTACAATTTTGCCAAGTAAAATTCCTTGTTATTTTGGTACTGGTTTATCTGGGTAAAGATATCAGAACTTGGTCCCAGCTTCATAGAAAACAGGAAAGAGCAGGGTAAGAGTTCCACATGTGTTCCTGGGCAAGCATAAGTCCTAAACTTGTAGCTGGGCAAACCCCATGATTTATAGGTATTAGATACCAGAGGAGGAGGTGGGGGAAGCTCTTCCATGTATTTGCCGAATAGCCTAGTGGTACAGCATGCACTCAGGAAGCAGGAGACCTGGGTAGTCCCTTCACCCAAAGTGGGCTTGGTCTTTCATCTCTCTACAAGTTCCAACCTGCTCTGGCTCAGTGGCCCTAAAATACAGCTGGCTTCCTAAGTGAGTACCCTAACTACTGTGTTATAAGACTAAAATTTGTCAGGGCTGTCCTCCTTTGTCTAACATGCTAGTTATGAGTACTTGTGCAGCTACAATTTCAGAACTTCCACTCACCCAGGTACAGTGCCCCATATTTATCTGGTAAGACTGTAGGCAACTGTAAGTGATCAGTACCTGTGTATGTGGAACAGGATCACCCCAAAATGGCTTGTATATGGCTGCATAAGTGCCATTTGGGTATGTAAAGTGAAATAGGATTTAGTCTCAAATCTCAGGGCTTCAATATAAAGTGTTCTTTTTATCTTCTGTGGGGAAAGGAAAATAGTATTCTAGGGGTTAAAAAGAGATATTTTATGTGATAAAGGGCTTATTATCAAAACAGATGCATAACAAAAAAAATTACATTAAGAGAAGATAAAATATTGTTTTTGTGTCCCGTTCCCCTCCCCCCCCTCAGCTTTCAGCTGGAATGAATTCTGTTTGAACAGGGCTGTCCAGATTTGGCTGAACTGAACACAGTGGAATTCTGGTTCCTTTCCAGGCTGAAATCACTGTCACAAAAAGAACTGGCCACCCAGTTTGCAACTTTTAAACTTTTACAAATGTCTGCAGTTCCTATATACAAAAAGTATGATGGAAATGAGAATAATTGCAAACATCAAATTAACCATGGTAGGAAATAATTGTAGATCCTTTGCAATAGAATCTCCATTGGGGACATTAGGTATACTTGACACATTTTCAATAGTTGAAAACAAAGGCTAAAAGAGCTAAGTCTTGGATTAGAATTCATAGGTATCACAGGTTTTCTGTTTCATGGAATGCATGTAATTATGCAGCAAGAACTTATCCAAAAAGACATAGCTGTGCAGAAAGTCTGCCACCATAAGAACAGCTTTATTTTTTGGCATCAAACATTTTCTGTACTTCCTTTGTCAGATCAGCCCACAGGGCCTGAAACAAGCATTTGTCCTACCAGAAGCTAGTGGATCAACAGTCTTCAAGTGACAGGATGCCTATAGGTGTCAGTGTGTGGAGGAATTAGTTATGACGTCAAGGAGAGACTGCTCTGCTGCCTTGGAGCAAATACACATGACATTTTCCCAGCCAATCCATAATGACTTTTACAGCTACTACCCTAGACTGCAGGAAGGGAAATTACAGCGACTACTAATTATTTGGTGTTGGGATTTAATAGATCATTGGCACAGAAATACACCGAGTGAGCTGCAAAGGAGGTCTGTGCATAGGGTCCTCAAGGTTGCATAGGTTCCTTATGCTGTCCCAGTGAACACCAGCAGTTCCAATGTGTTTTGGTCCCTCTAGGAGTATGAAGGGGAAAATGGTCTGACACTTTATTTTTATTATTTCCGCATGCTTTGTTAGCAGAACATTTAGCACAAATGAAAATCCCGGTGAAGACCTATAAACCCTTACTCATGTATAGTCTGTGAGAAGAAGGATTAATGGCTTGCACAACTGAGTCCTACCATGTGTCTGTATTACTTTTTCAGCTTAGAATAGATCAACATTCTGTGAAGGACAGGGATGCAACAAGACAGACTGAAAGCCTATATGCACATTGCAACATGTCAGGGTTCCAGGGGTGGCTGTGATGCCCCTTGAGGCTTCACGCCCATGCCCTACTCCACCTCTAGGGCACTCCCCCTACCTCATGTGCCATGACTGGATGGATTATAAATGAATATAAAGGGAAGATGCCTAAGGACTGTTGCTAGGTCCCAGTTATACTGGCCCCAGGCCTCTGGCTGGGACTGTATAATCCACTGTGCCCTACTGGGCACCCAAAAGCCTTATGGGCTAATTACATGGTCCAAACCACCCCTTTACCATGCCTTGCAGGTGTTACCAGTATAATGTCCCTCTGCTGGGGCCTTGGCCTCAGCCCCTTTAATGTGGCTAGCTCTTCTAGCCTACACCCACTGAATAGGACACGGTTTTGAGGTACTAGCTTTCCTTGTCCCTTTTAGTCACTGAGCCCCTGGCCCCTCTGTGGCTCACTACACATTCAAGCCCTACGCCTGCCCCTGGCAAGGTTGAAGGCAGTCAAGTGCCCCCCTCCCCAACACAAATGAGACCTCCACCTCCCTTAAAGCCTCATCTGCAAACCACTGGCATAAAAACAACATGAATACAAGCCCCTCAGCTATAACATAAATAGCAACAGGTAACAGCCTTTTGCTCCTAAGAGTATGAACCTTCACTAACCCAGCATCCTGGACTGCCCTGGGCAGGAACACCTTCCCTTGTAGCAACCAGGAAAAAAACCCGTCCTGCTAGCCCCAGCTCTGGGCTTATGTGCTCCCCTAGTCCTGCCTGCACCTGGTCACCTGATCGCCTGCAGGTGCTGTCTAATTAGCTTGTTGGCTGGTGACCTGCTGCTGTGGCACACTGCCTGCCTGCAGAGCTCCCTGGCTGCTTTTCCTCTTTAAGTAAGAAAGAGCCCTGGGCTTTAAATTTAAGCACATGAACAGTACCACCAACCTAAAAGGAGTCAATTAATGTGGCGCATGCCTAGTCTTAAAAGGATATCTATCTTTCCATGGTAGTAAACAGGAAATAACTTTTTCTAAAGTAGAATTATTTTGTTTGCATTGTGAGATAATGAATCTTCAGAGATAGTATCTCTAGCAATGTGCAAAAGTAGAAGCAACATCATTTCTAAGAATAGTTGCACACATTCACACATCAGCTCTTTTGTCCAGTTCCAGGTACAGCAGCCCAATGCAAATAAAGAAAGCTACTGTGTCAAACTTGATTCAGGAAGACATTTAACAAAATTACAGGGCAGTTTATGTGTGCTGTGTCAATAACTGCAAATATCAAATTTCAGATACAAAGGTTAATGGAAAGATCTTCTGTAAAGGATATACTTAATTATCTACTGTTACGCTGAAGGAAATAGCAGTTTTACTGTAAAAAGTTAAGTTACTGGAAGTGAATTTTTATGGAAATGGTTTCTGCAAAATGGTCCGAGGCCCCAGAAGGAGTATCAGATACAATTGAACTTGGTGGAAAGATGGGTTCTATCTGTGTATCTGTTGCCCCAATCCCCTGCCTGCTTTGCTTTCTGGGTACCTGGTTAGGTTATGTGAGATGAGTTTGCCCACTTCCATACAGATGTGTTTGTGAGGTAGATGTGTAATGTTGTGGCTGGCCTGTCTTGTTATGATTAGTCTGGCACTTACCACTTTTTTGGCATTTTGGTAGAAGGCCACAATCACACACGTAGAAATCATCCCTCATGTCACTACAGAAAGATATGTCCAATGGCCATGTATAATATGACCAGTGACCTTCTGTAGGAAAGCAAATCCAGTTGTGGAGGAGAGACAGAAACTATGATGCTGGGAGGACAGCTAGGTAGCATAGGAAACCTGTTTTCAGCTCAGTGCTTTTTCTTGGCCCCTGCAGAGATGATTAACACTGAGAAGAAACCATACTGCTACATTTGTAAAATTATGGAAAACTCTTCTACCTTTACTGGCAGCTGTTGGAAAGTTACCATTTTTCTATTTCCTCTGAAAATCCTACCACACAAAATAGTTACAAAGGAGTTTGGTAAGGGTTGATTCATGGAACAGCTATAACACATTTAACAGCTGTCATTTGTATTTTTCACTTACCTCATTGTTCCTTTTCAAGGAATAAGAGAGAGAGTATGTGTTCATGGGATTTATAATTCTCCTTTATCCTCTTTGAACTTCTGTTACATTCTAAAGAGACTTCAGCAGAAACATTACTAGGGTTTTCCCCTGTTGAAAAAATGGTGAAGAGGTACTGAGTAATCAGTTGTTGTTTTGCTCAGTTATTGTTGGAACTATTCCAGTGAGTTGGTGAGTCATTTTAACTATATCATTATAACCAGGAATCTCACTCCTTGAAATCCAAAAAGAAAGCACACATTTCTCTTGGTGCTCTCTACATGCCTTCAAGGAACAATATGCTCAGGGTTAGTCTGTTTTATAGGTACAACTAACTCCTGATTCTGACTTGTGCCAAGAAGAAAATTATTCTCTGGGCAGAATCCTATTTTGATATATGTGTCTAAATATCTCACACACCTAGTTTTACCTCTAGTTTTTGGCAGTTAAACTCAGTTTCAGATTCTGTTTCACCACATGTTGAAGCTGAAGCCCCTAGCAGGGGTTCAGTTAAAGTAATGGTCTCCAATCTCTCATACTGCCCCTTGTGGGGCCACACTTGTACTGCCCCTCCTTTTCCATGGGGCTTCACTCACCTTGCCCTCACCTGGAGGGTCCTTGGGCTCAGTGGTCCAGTATGAAACTGGAGATAGGCCTGTTGAAAGTATCTGGGTTAGAATCAGAGGGGCGAGCAATAAGGGTGAAGTTGTGGTGGAGGTCTGCTGCAGACCACCAGACCAGGAGGATGTGGTGGATGAGGCTTTCTTCAAATAGCTAGTGGATGTTTCCTGATTATGCTCTGGTTCTCATGAGGCACTTCAAATCTCCCTGACATCTTCTGGGAGGGCAATACAACAGTTTGCAGGCAATACAGGAAGTTTTTGGAGATTTCTGGGAACACCTTAGAGGCTGGACATCCATAAATCACTTAAGAGTGCTAAAGGAGTTGGCTGACATCTTTAGCTTGGTTATTGGTGAGACTATTTAAAAACTCACGGCATTTAGGAGAGGTCCCCAAAGACTGGAGGAGGGCCAATGTAGTGCCTATCTTCAAGAAAGGAGGGAGAGAAGAGCCAGGGAATGACAGGCCAATCAGGTTGAACTCAATCCCTGGTAAAATCTTGGAAAAAATGACCAAAGAATCCATCAATAACAGGTTGACAGAAGGCTCCATCCTAAGGGACAGCCAACACAGCTTCATTATGGGTAGGTCATGCCTGGCCAACCTCATCTCCTTTATGACCAAGTGACGTGTTACCTAGATGGGGGAGAGAGGTTGATGTCATTTACTTGGGTTTCAAGAAAGCCTGTGACTTGGTCTCCCACAATTTCCTCCTGGCAAAACTGGGGAACTGTCACCGTGACAACCTCATGGTCCGACGGCTGGGGAATTGGTTCTGTGGTCCAACCCAGAGAGTGATAGTCAATGGAACCAAGTCAACAAGTGACCCCAGGGTTCAGTACTGGGATCAGTATTCTTTAACATATTCATTAATGATCTGGATTCTGGTGTCAGAAGCAGACAGGTTAAATTTGTGGATAACATCAAACTGTGGGGAAGCATGGTTACGCTGGAGGATAGGATGAGGCTTCAGGTCAACTTGGATTCAGGTCAATGTCATGTTGACAGGTAGTATCCAGTCAAGTGCCCCAGGAGTCAGTCCTGTAAGAATGCAGTGAGTGCACCCTCAAAAAGTTTGCAGATAACTCCAAGCTGGGGGGATTAGTAGATAGTAGGGCTGTGGGAAATATTGCTGGCTGTTTCGTTTTGACACTGTTTTGACTCATTTTGAGCTCAAAACAGCAAAATTGAAATGAAATGAAGGGCTTCAAAACAGCTTTGAAACAAAAAAGGCTAGTCAAAATGTTTTGAAAGTTTTGAAATGTTTTGAGTTTTGAAGCAGCCAGCAGCCAGGTGGTGGGAGACAGGGGAGAACCAGGGCTGTGCTCCCAGAGGCTTCACAGCCCCATGTGTCTCAGCCAGGCAGGGAGTGCAGTGCTGGCTCTCTCCGCCTCCCGCACCTCTCATGGGGCCCAGTGGGCCTGAGTTGCCTTGCCCAGCCCGATCATAGTGCTGGGGAGGGGAACTCAGCTCAGCTGGGCTGAGTTGCATTCCCCAGCCTGATTGTAGGGCTGGGGAGGGGAAACTGAGCAATCAGGTTCATTTCCCTTCCCCAGCTCCCAGGTCCCAGGTGGCAGCACCCAGCTTCCCTCCCTCATCTGGCAGGCACACCAGGGGCCCACAACCCCGGGAGTTGTGGGCCTCCTCAGCTCTTCTGGGGTTGCGGGCCCCTGATCTGCCTGCCAGATGAGAGCGGCTCTTTCAAGCTTTCCCATTATAGCCTATGGGTGAAACATCAAAACAGTGTTGAAACAGTCACTGTTTTGATAAAACAAAATGAAACAGTGGTTTTGAATCAAAATGAAATTCAAAACAAAACGCTGTTCCATCAAAAGCCCGAAACATAAGTCAAAACAGAATGGTGACATTTTGCACAGCCCTAGTAGATAGGCTGAAGGATAGGGTTAGGATTCAGGGAGACCTAGATGAATTGGAGGATTGGGCCAAAAGAAATCTTGTGACATTCAGCAAGCACAAGTGCAAAGTCCTGCACTTAGAACAGAACAATCCCATGCACTGGTACAGGCTGTGGGCTGACTGGGGACAGCAACTCTGCAGAAAAGGACCCAGTGGTTACAGATGACAAGAAGTTGAATATGAGCCAACAGTGCCCCCTTGTTGCCAAGAAGCCTAACAGCATATGGGGCTGCACTGGTAGGGGTGTTGCCAACAGGCCAAAGGAAGTGATTATGCCCCTTTACTCAGCACTGGTGCAGCCACATCTGGAGTAGTGTCTAGTTTTGGGCCCCCCACTACAGAAAGGATGTGGACAAACTGGACTTATTTAGTTTAGAGAAGTGAAGACTGAGAGGGGATTTAATAGCAGCCTTGAACTACCTTGGGGTAACCTGGTCCAGTGTTTTACTACTCTCCTTGTGAGACAGTTTTCTCCTAATATCAAACTTAAGCTTCCCTTGCTGCAACTTGAGACCATTGCTCCTTGTTCTGTCATCTGCCACCACTGAGAACAGTCAAGCTCCATCCTTTTTTGAATACCTTAGGGATCATCTTCTTAGGTGGAGTACCTCACATTTATCTTTGCTGACTTGCATCCTGTTTCATTCTGCCCATTGATCCAACCTGTCCAGGTCAGCCTGCATCTGCTCCCTGCCCCACTGTGTTAACTTTGCCCCATAATTTGGTATCATCTGTGAACTTGGAGAGGGTACTCTCCACACCTTCATCCAAATCGCAGATGAAAATATTAAATAACACCAGTCCAAGAACCAAACCTTGTGGGACTCACCTCCTTCCAGGCTGAGAACAACCCATCCATCACCACTCTCTGGGTACAGTCCCTAAGCCAGCTGGCCACCCACCTGACTCTGTAGGCATCCACTCCACAGCCTGCCAGCTTCCCTATGAGAATAGGATGTGAAACTGAGTTGAAGGCTTTCCTAAAATCCAGGTGACGAATCTGTGCTGTTTTCCTTTCAGCATCATTTCCTCTGCTGGGCCTTCACAAATACCCTCTTTGATGATTTTTTCCAGTATTTTCCATGGGATAGAGGTAAGACTGACTGGCCTAAAGTTACCTGGCTTATCCCTTCTCCCCTTCTTAAAAATGGGCACCATGTTGGCTCAAACAGGGGATCTGGCCAGAGCACCATGAGTGCTCAAACAGCCATGCCAGTGGCTCAGCTATGACACTTGTTAATTCCTTCAGCACCCATGGATGGAGTTCATCCAGGCTGGCTGACTTGTACCCATCTAGGCCTTCCAAGTGCTCCTTAACTAAGTCAGCACTAACTTTTGGTGGTCTGGTGCCTTTTGGACATCTGTCTATGCTCAAGGCCAGGGAATTGTCTTGGTTAGTATTTAGGCATACTGAAGCAAAGAACTTATTGAAGAGCACCACCTTTTTCCCTGCATCAACCACCAACTGTCCTGATTTGTCCTGCAGGGGCCCTATGTTACTCTGCACTTTGCTTTTGCTCACTATGTATCTGTAGAAGGACTTTTTATTGTTCTTAATTGTTGAAGCTCCAGTCCTGCATAACTGATTCCCTGCAATAGCATGCCAGGGAGGTATATGCCTCCTTGGTGGATGCTCTCTCCCTACCCCTCCCTCCGGCCCCACTTCCACTGCCCACTGCCCACTACCTATAAATCTCTTTCTTTGCCCCCAGTCTTTTCTGGAGTTCCCTGTTCAGCCAAGGAGGCTTTTTTTTTATCCCCTTACCCCCTTTCCTGTATAAGGGGATAGACTCCTTTTGTGCCCCGAAGATCACTCCCTTGAGAAACCTCCAACCCTTTGGGACCCCCATTTGCTCAATGCTCTTGAGTTCCGCCACCTCACTAACTACCTAAGTTTATTAAAGTTGGCCCATCTGAAATCTAATACTTTAGCCTCACTGGATATTTTTCTCACCTTTCACTGGATAGTGAACTCTACCATGTGATGGTTGCTATCTCCTAGGTTACTGTGTACTTGCAGGTTCCCCACAAGTACACAGTAACTCTTCAACTTTTTGGTTGAAGAAAGGCTAAGGGACACCACCCTGACAGAAAAGGCATTCTCTCTGAGTGACAGGTAGTTATAATTTCATAGATTAAGGCTTGGAAGGGACCTGAGCAGATCATCAAGTCTGACCCCCTGCCCTGGGCAGGAATGAATACAGTTAGCAGTAGACCTGTGTGAAGTGGAAATTATTTGCTTCAGATTCAGTGAGTCAGAATGATTCAAATCACTGTCCTGGTTCAATTCAGCCAAATCTGAAGATATTCAACATTGAATCTTGTTCAGCCATAGACTATAAAGTTCTATGACCACAGACAGTAACGGTGGGAGCAGCTTGGGGAGCAGCTGGATGAACTCTGGCTTGAGCCAGCAGCCTTGGGAAAAGCCATGCCTCATGTGGCTGCTCCCCCCAGATGCTCCCACCCTGATGGTAAGGAAAGCAGTGGTGGCAGTCCTGGGAGAAGTCCTGGGGGCTGAGGGGAATGATAAGGGAGCTGGGAAATTGAACTGGGAGCTGGGGAATTGAACTAGTAGGTGGGGAAAAGCCCTTGTTCATGCCCTCAGCTCCACAATAATTCCCCCCAGGCCTCGCAGCTTCTCTCAGAGCTGCCAGCTCAAGCTGTGGCTCCTCCAGCTTCTCCGTCAGCTGCCCCTCCCCATGCCAGGGTGAGGCGGGCAGTGCTGGCAGTCCTGGGGGAAGCCGTGGGGACTGGGGGGTTGAACCAGGAGCTCGAGAATTGAACTGGGAGCTGGGGAGAAGCCTCTGTTCATTCCCCCAAGACCCTAATCATTCCTCCAGCTCCCCAGTCATTCCCCTCAGTCCCCACAGCTTCTCCTGGGACTTCCAGCTCAAGCCATGCCTCATCTGACTGCTCCCCCAGCTGTCCCCCTGCTGAGGCAAGGCAGGCAGTGCCGGCAGTCCCAGAAGAAGCCATGGGAGCTGGGGGGAATGATCAGAGAGCTGGGGGGAATGATCAGAGAGCTGGGGGGAATGATCAGAGAGCTGGGGGGAATGATCAGGGATCTGGTGGATTAAACCAGGAACTGGGGAATTGAACTAGGATCTGGGGGGAAGCCCCTGATCATTCTGCCAGCCCCCCCAGTTACCCCCCCCCCATTTCCTGGTTCAATTCACCAGTTCCTGGTTCAACTCCCCAGCTTCCAATCATTCCCCCCAGACCGCGCAGCTAAAGCTGGAGCTCATCTGGCTGTTCCCTCAGCTGCTCCCGCCAGCACTGCCTAGTACCTGCCTGTAGTCTATGGCTGAATCTCCAAATTGCTCTGAATCTCTCTGAATCAATTCACAGGCTTCCAGTTAGATTCAGAGAGATTAATGGGGCTCCCAATTCAATTCAGATTCAGAGATTCAGTCACCAAATCAAGCCAAATCTCCTCCAAATTGGATTGGCTACCAAAGCTTTGCACAGCCCTAGTTAGCTGCTCTATTCAGGTTGCTCTGTGGTAGAAGCTACAACTTCTGTGTGACTGAATGTGTAGACTTGTTCTGGTCTTTGGATTTTGGCTTATTGGTCTAAAGGGTGGATGACAGGTCTATGGCAGCCTCCACTTCTCCATAGCTCTTGCCAAGGTGTAGGAGCTGAAAGAATTGTCAAGAATTGTCATTTTTCAGGGATCCAAGAGCCATAAGGGCCTGGAAGCAGCTTCCAAGATTTCCATGCAGTCCTTGTTAGGGATTGACTGCATGAGGATTCAACACAAAGAGTTGGAGAAACGCAAGGTACTCCACCTCAAGAGAAAAAACCCACATCATACTTATAGGCTCGGCAGACTCACTAGCACCACAGCGAAAAGAGACGTGGGGGTCATGATTCACTACAAGATGAACATAAGCCACCAATGTGATGCCGCAGTGGGCAAAGCAAATAAAATTCTGGCTTGCATATACCGATGCATCTCAAACAAGACCCAAGAAGTCAACCTCCCACATTACTTGGCCTTCGTGAGGTTGCAGCTGGAGTACTGCATCCAATTCTGGGCTCCACACTTTAGAAAGTATGGAGAAGTAAGGAGAAGCTTGAGAGAGTCCAGAGGAGAGCCACACACATGATTAGAAGTCAAGAAAACAGGCCTTATGAGGAGAGGCGGAGAGGCATGGGACTCTTCAGCCTAGAGAAGTGATGGCTCGGGGTGACTTAGTGGCAGCCTATAGGTATATAAGACATGTGCATCAGGAACCAGGGAAGATGAGTTCTAATGGCCACAAAATGCTGGAAGACCATTTTAGACTGGACATAAGGAAAAACAGAGTTTGGAATAGACCCCCCCCAAAAGTGGCACAAGCACCTGGTCTGGATACCTTTAAGTAATACTGGAATGTTTATCTTGCTGGGGTGATCTGACTTTCTTCTTCTGGCATCAGAAGAAGAAAGAATCTGCTGCTCAGTTTCAGAGAATTGCTAGCACATGGGTATGCCCTACCTGTGCATAGGATTCAGCAGCCATCAGAGAACTAATCAGCACATATACCATGCTCTGGAAAGAACAATGGTGCCAATAGAAAAGGAAAAACTAAAAACATGATGTTTGAGAAGTTAACTTTTAGAATATCAGCTGGGTTGTGTATGTTATGCTTTTTTGTTTAAATTTGATTAGTACTATTCTAAGAGCTTTACCTTGATGTATTGCTATGGATTTTAAGCCTTTAAATTTGGTTATTTATTGTCAGTGTATTTTGTACAAGGATGTTATTCCTTGTAGCAGTATGGGATAAGGTGGGATATAAGAATAGGTCAAGTACAGGCATACATATAGTGGTATGATATGAAAAAGAACCTGGTTATGGCAAAAACAGGATTAGTGGCCTGCTTGTTTTTATAGTGTGGTTTTCTTGATATGGCTTTGAGAGGAACAAGTGTGAATGGGGTTATAGGGAAATGGAAGTAATAGGAGAAAATTCAAAGCAAGTGAAGAGAATATGTAAAGTTTAAGAAGAAAGAAAGAAAGAAGTGGTTTGATATTTTCATAATAATAATAATAATAATAATAATAATAAAATCTCTGTTTTTGTGCTCCCTGGCTTTCCTGGTTCCTGATCGTGCTTTGCTTTGTTCTTGGCCTCCAGCTTGTGGATTTTACTTTGGATCTGTTAATTTGCCTCCCAAACCTGATTCATCATGCATTTTCATAGATTCATAGATTCATAGACATTAGGGCTGGAAGGGACCTCGGAAGATCATCAAATCCAGCTCCCTACCAGGGGCAGGAAGTCAGCAGGGATCATAGGATCCCAGCAAGATAAACATCCAAATGTCTCTTGAAGGCATTCAAAGTAGGTGATTGATCAGCTCATGGTCACTGTCACCCAACTTCCCTTCAATCGTTAGGTAATTGATAAGGTCATCCCCCATTGCCAGAACCAGGTTGAGCAGCGCTTTACTTCTCATTGGCCCACAGACTTGCTGTATCAGATAGAACTCATCCACTCATGAGAGAAAGTTTTGCGACCACTCAGATTGGGCCAAGTGTTCTTCCCATGAGATGTCTGGGTAGTTGAAGTCTTCCATGACAACCATGCATCGGGAGTGTGCGGCCTCAGCCAATTCCTGGGTGAACTTCTGGTCTAGCTTTTGATCCTGGGCACCATTGTGTCCCTTGTGCCCCATGGATTTTAACCCAGAGGGTCTCCAGCTGTCCACACTGGGCACCAATGTCAGTTTGCAGGGACGCATAGTTTTTCTTGACATAGAGAGCTACACTCCTGCCCCTTTTGTTCACTCTATCCCTCCTATACAGGATATAGCCATCTATACCTGTGGCCCAGTCATGGATGGAGTCCCACCAGGTCTCCATTATCCCTATGACATCATAGTTTTTTGTGTTAAGCAGGAGGACAAGTTCCTCCTGTTTATTCCCAAGCTCCTGGCATTTGTGTACAGGCAGGAAAGTGTCCCTTTGGGGGCCCTTGCCATGCCTACAGCTCACTTCAGTGATGGGGCAGGGGTAGAGACTGTCCTTTCACAGCCACTCACTGCTTCTCTCACCAAAGAGTGTTCTGTGGTCATGGAAGCCAAAGCCTTCCCGATGACACCAGTGCTACAGTCTTTGGTTCACTACCTCAGTCCTCCTCTCCCTCCTCAGTGCATAGCCTGAAACTGGGAGGATCAATGAAAACACCATTTGCACCCCTAACCCCTTAAGCCCCACTCCTAAATCCCTGTAGCACTTCATGACCTGGCTGGGAGTGCTCCGAAGCCATGTCATTTGTGCCCACATGGATAAGTAGCATAGGGTAGTGGTCCATGGGCTAGAGGAGCTCAGGGATCTTTTCTGCAATGTCTCAGATACAGGCTCCCAGGAAGCAGCAGACTCCCCAGGCTAAGGGGTCACGGCAGCAGATTGCCCCCTCAGTCCCTGTAAGGAAAACCTACTGGGAGAAGGGGAGAGGTGCTGGGATGCTGTGTTGGCAGCTGTTCACAGTGAAAGTGAAACAGTGATGGTTGGAGCTGCCACAGTTGAAGATCAAAGAAAAAAACCTGTGGCAGAGCTGGGAGGAGCTGGGAACAGCTCCCATGTCCACCTGGGCACACTTTATAAAAGCATGCCAAGGGTGACTGGCTGGGAGGACAGCTGGAGCCGGCAGAAAAGGCTCACCCAGAAGGGAGCCAGGGGGACCAGAAAGAGCATCCCTGGCTGGCCCAGAAGGGTCAGAGCAGCCAGGTGGTGTGGAGCAGGAGGAAGCTTGGTGGCTCCCTCAGGAAGGGAGTGTGGAGGGAATACTGGGCCAGTGTGGGCCCAAGGAGTTGCCAGCAGACCTGTCATGGGCCAGAGCTGGAAGCCCCAGTGACTGGGATGGCAACAGACACAGTGAGGACAGGACCCTGAACTGAACAACCAGCAGCAGGTACTGAACTCAGGGAAACAGCGATGCATCAAGGGAGGTGGTAGTCTGGGTAGAACCCAGCTCCACATAGACCAGAGCACAGATAGGGGCCGTGGAGAGCGCTCGGCACTAGCTACATCGGTGGTCAACAACCGCACCCCCAAGGGACTGAGCACCAGGGAGGGCCTGAACATCAGCCCCAACAAGCAATATCATGGTTGGCATTAGGCATGGTGCAGGGGAGGTGCAGCCCCAAGAAGAAGCAATCATGAGGAAGGCCAAGGGAAAGAACCAGAGGGACAGGGCCAGACATCGTCCTCCCAATTTAAAACCTCTTATCATCAAAGACGTGGGGATCTGACCCGAGGCCACTCCCACTAGCCTAGCTGTGCAGCCCAAGAAGCCACAGAGAGATTCTTAAAGATTCCACATGCGCAACGCTCGAGATAAAGGCACGGGAAATTACAGTTCCCCTCAGGATGGAGTCTCCCACAACAAACACTTTGCGTCTTAGGTTATGTCCATGGCTCCTGCCTTCCCTAAGTAGCTTAACTACTAGGTGAGACAGCCTGCAAGTAAGGAATGGTAGCTATTCCCAGTGTATAAACAGGATACTTTTATAGGCGATAGACAGGATACTGACCTATCACTGGCAAAGTTCTTTACAGAACTGCATCTATATTTTTTGGAAAGTTGGGAGCATCCAAGTTATTGTAACTTAAGGGTAGGAATGAACTGATGTCCTTCAATACATGCTCACGGGAGAAATGGCTTTGTAGCAAATGAGGAGGCTTCTCTGGGGAAAAAAAGAAGAATGTGAAAGGTTAAAAGAAAACAGTGAACTTACTGTGGGCAAGTTAACTGGTTGTAGGTAGAATCTTCTTTCTATATCAAATGGAAGCAACAAAATATTAGCATTGGAGGGAACTAGGGAAGAGTCCTATTTCAACTTATGCCCCTTTTCCAGCTATATAACTGCCATTGCTGATGTATATGAAGTTTGCAATCTTATTTTCCAAGGAAGCACCCACATAATAGCTAACAGGCATATAAAGTAGGATGTGCTCTGGCAGGGCAGGAGTCATTGTAGATAGTTCTCTAAAAGCATCAACTCAGTGTTTAGCAGCAACCAAAAAAAGCCAATGAAATGTTGGGTAGCATTAATGAAGGACTTGAAAACAGAATGGAGACCATCATCATGCCATTATACACATCCATACCTGTGGAGTACACCCAAAATGTGGGGAGCACCCCCATATTGAATACCGAGTACAGTTCTGGTCCTCACATCTCAAAAAGAATATAATAAAACTAGAAAATTTATAGAGAAGGCCAATCACAATGATCGGGGCAGGAAGCAGTTGCCATACCAATAGAGACTAAAAATGCTAGAGCTCTTTAGTTTTGGAAAGGAGAAGGTTGATGAGGGAAATGATAGAAGTCTGTACAATCATGAAGGATGTGGATCAATTGAACAGGGAACTGTTATTTACCAGGTCCCAGAATAGTAGAACTAGGGGGCACCCACTAAAATTAGTAGGTGACAGGTTTAAAACTAAAAAGAGAAAGTACTTACAGAATTCATTGCCACAGCAGGTGGTGGAGGCAGATAGTGTAGCCAGGGTCAAAACAGGTACTGGATAAATTAATGGATGATAGACCTAGTGAACATAGTGACTGGAGGTATTTCCTCTGGCATCTTTAAACCAATTCTAGAGTAGGAAGTTTTAGCTATGTTGTTCAATGCTCTTTCTCAGTTGCATCCACTTCAGTTACTGTCAGAGACAGAATACTGAGTTGGATGGACCATTGGTCTGACCCAGTATGGCACTTGTGTTCTTAAATACACAACTCCATACACATATATGCTGGGCAACCATAAGTCCCAAAATTCTACCCAGGAATAACTGGGGAGCAGAGGTTAGAAGCTGGAGGAGGAGGAAGAGAAAGGTCATCCTATGTTTTAGTCTAACTAAATGAGAGATCAGGGCACTTAGCAGAAGATGCATGTTCTAGACTCCCTTCTCCAGAGGGAGGTTCAATCTATACACCTCTATCTTACTAACATAATTCTGTCACCACCAGGTCACAGGTCAGGCATGAGCCAATGATGATTTCACTGATCCTTTTGAAGCTAATGCTTTGGGAAGCAGAGAGAGGAAAATTATAGGGCAAGGAGGAAAAGGACAAGCTAGATGATGTGGACTGTGAGATGGTGGTAGCTCTGGAAGGGAGCAGGTTTTTGCATCTAGTGTGTACCCCACTGGACATAAAATTTTCAGTGCTGCTAATGGTTCTGCTTTGAAAGCCCAGCCGAGAAATACTTAACCTGTGGCTTGGTGGATAGAGGACTATACTCGCAAATCAGACCTGCATGTTGCAGCCTGTCTGGGTGAGGGGGGCCTAAAATGTGGTTCTTCTGCTCCTTGGGTGAGTGTAAAATGGGATTGTGATTTTGCACTGTGATTGTGTAAAAATGGGAGATCACTTTTGCTCATCCTTCTTGCCAACCATGAATTTTGGAACTAATGCTCAGGTATAAGGATGGTTCAAACACACAGCATTCTCCCCCAAAAATACATGCATGTACACATGCACACACAAATTACTATGCATACAAAACTTTTGTCTTATCAAAGGTCAGAATAGCTCATGATCCTCTGGATCTCAAATCAACAAAACAATAACCGTAAACACTCTTCTTGAAGGAAATCTCTTGTGCTGTTAAAGACTGATGCTCTGACAGTTGGAATTAATGGTCTAGAGAAACAGATGCCCACAAATACAGTAGGTTAATGTAGTTTTTATCTGTTTTTGCTTCAGGTAATAGACAGTGAATCACTGGGCGAAATCATTTACTGATTTAATTTGTGTAGCAGAAAATCCTATGAACTGCACTTCATTAGCCTCCTAGGTAGTGGGTACAGAAATTCATGGACTTAACATACACAGTGGAGTTCTGGCACACTGTGACCTGCCGGACATCTGACAACCCAGGCACCTCTGTAGTTTTACCTGCGCTGCTACATCACCCTTTCCCGCCTACCCCACAATCCAGCCTGTCCCTCACCTGCTGATGTCTCCATTTCCATTGTCACTGACTGGCTTTCTTGCCTGCTTTGCAGGCCAAGCCAGCCTCTGGCTTCTTTACTATTCCTTCCATTCAGGACCAACTGCAGGTACTTCCTCAGCCTGACAAAGGGGTTTTCAACCCTAAAGCTTCCTAAGATCTATTTTTAAGTACTTTTTTTCATAATAAACATATTGACATAAAAACACAAGATAAGCCATCACACACCATAAGTAACATCATATGTCCAACACAACACATCTTTACTTCTTGCTGTCAATTCCTTTATAAAAAGAAAAGCTCTGTGACAGTTCCATTTGGGTACCTTTGATGCTGCTGCTGCTGCTGCTGGTGTTGAGCCAGATAAGTTATTTTACCAGTTGTCGTGTAAAGTGGTGGACTGGACCTGAGGCTGTAGGGGAGGAGAAGCCCTCACTGGGACACACTGCCGTGTTTTGCAGGGGCCCCAGCACCAGGAAGGGCACACCTTAACACACACACAGTGTCATGCACCCTCATCACAAGTTTTGCCTGTTAGCAGCCAGAGGTGCAGGGCCCCAGAAGCCAGACTCCCCCAGTGAGACACACAGACAGCCGGCAGGCTTCATGGTCTGGGAGGGCCCAGCACTCAGGCCTGCAGTAGATTTCACCCTCCTGTGCCCCAAGACACAGTCACACAAACATGCACCCACATCATGAGTTTTGCCTGTTAGCAGCCAGAGGTGCAGGGCTCCGGAAGCCACCACCCCAGCAGTTTTCAGCCCACTGCACCTTAACACACACAGGGTCATCTATGTCATGAGTTTTCTCTTTAAGCAGCTTGAGGTGCAGTTGCCCCCAAACCCCTGCATGTATCTCCTTGAAACTTGGAAGGCTTTGTGGCCTCACCAGAGGCCACCACCCCTGTAGTTTTCACCCCCTTGTAGTGTAACACATACATGTGACATGAGTTTTGCTTTCAAGAATTTGGGGTGCAGTTCCCCCCAAACCCCTATACCTATCTTCTTGAAGCCTGGCAGGCTTTGTGGCCTCAGCAGGGGCCACCACCCCTGCAAGTGTCATCCAAAGCAGGCAAAAAAACAATAAAGAATCATAGATATAGAAATATAGATATTTCATTGATTACCCATTATACCTATGGCCGGATCTCCAATGTGGCTCTGAAGCTTTGGAGTCACTTCGGCTGAATTTAAGTGGGAAACCAAGCTGGAGCTCCGAGTCGGATCGTTGGCACCTGAAGTGGCTGGATCTGAAGCTGAATCAAATAGCTGCCTATCTGCACAGGCCTAATGTTAAGTGTACAGAAAGCAACAGATGGTCAGGGCACATAAAGCAATGTAAAAATGATGGCTCCCACTCTAAGACGAATCTAGATGGATGTGGTATCAGACCTGAGCATTGTAGGTTAGAGAGCTGTAATGAACAATGGTACCAGATCCCATTGTGGCTCATTCTGCCAACAACCCATAGAACTTCGCAGGTCCCTGCTCATCCCACCTCTCAGGACAGCATTCTAGCCTCATCCAGAGCTCGTGTGGTCTGCCTCAGTGCTGGGCTGACCCCACCCCTAGGTTGCCACTGACAAAAGTCAGTGAACCCCCTGTTTCCAACCCCCCCCCACCTTATTCCCTATGAACTGCTGTCCAGTATTATCACTCAGTGTGCAGATTCCAACTACACTGTCTGGGCATTTGTAAAGATTGCAGCTTTTGATTAAGTGCTGTGCTGCATGCTGGGCACCACATTCACACAGGGGCCTGTCCAAGACATTTATCATGTACAGTGCTGCTTTGAAGCATCTGTATCCAAATCTCAATCTGTTCAGTATGACCCACACTTCTCTGTCAAGAAAATGCCCAGTGTGGAACTCATTTGGTGTTTTTATAAAATGCTGTAGGAATAGATTTCAGACCATATTATTCTGAATGACCATTTCATTTCCATTCACCCCACTCCCTATCTAAATTTAGCACTACATGCAAGGCCACAGCACCTTATCTGCTGGGCTTTCCAGAAACCCGGCAGCAGGGGAATGGTTAGGGTCTGTCTTATGTCACTTGGTATAATGCCCTAGAGTGCAGGGAATACATTTGTGTGTGTGCAAGTTGTGTAGCCTGTTATGTGCACTGTAAAGCTCAGTACAGTGTAGAGCTTTTTGGGGTGACAACTTCTGGACCATACAGGAGCACAGTAATCTGCTGGGGCATATACCATTACAAGTGTGGTGGTTCTGAGCACTTTGAAGTTGTCACCCTGTGTTGTGCTGGCTAAATGTCTAAAGGCAGCTACCTGCACAGAGACTTTATTGTTGAACTTCTGAATGTGATGTTTATAGGTGAGGGAATGGTCTAATACTACTCCCAGGTAAATTGGGGTAAGATCAAGAGCAAGGATATAGTTGTCTACTCTGATATTCTGCATGCTCTTTGCTTGATGATTGTCTAAGTGGAAGACTGATGATACTGATTGACTAATGCTCCTCACTGACCTCATGGATGTCAAGTACCTCCCTCCCCACACCAGTCCCTGTGCCACTGACTTGGAATGAGGCAGAGGCATAAGGGCCAGTACCCACTACTGCTGTTGGAGGGTTATCAGTCTGTGTTGCATTGAGTAGGACCATGACTGCTTAACTGAAAACTAGCCACTCCATCCCTTAAGATTGTGTTGCTTTCCTGAGAGAGGCCAGAGTGTTGACATGAAACTACTTTATGCAAAACAATACCCAAACAGATCCTGAAAGACACTGAAGGGTTCTTTCAAGCCTCACAGTTGAGGAGTAACCATTAGTCACAACTGTGGCTTCTCGCAGGCACATCTTTAGGTACCATTTGGCAGAGTACCTACTTATGAGTACTGCTTTATGTAAGGCACAGAGGGAAACAGAAATTCTTCCTAGCAACCCTCCATACCCCCACTCCTTCCCTCCCTGTCCTCCCAGAGAACTAGGGAAGACTCATCTCTCTGGGCTCTAACACTTGGGTTTGCCAGCCCTCCTGGCTCCTACAGGATGGAGATGGAACCCAGGCATCTGGATTTTCTTAGATGGGAGGCAGAACACAGGCATTTAATGGCACTCTCACTGCTGGGTTGTAAGCATCTGCATGGTTTTGGCCTTAGGTAGGGGAAAGGATCCAGTCATAGGTCCCTCAGTGTCTCCCTTGTCAACAGACTCTGTATTTGTGTATGGGACACTTGGTCATGGGGCCCAAGATACTGGATCCAGGATGGCCAGCTGGAGACGTGTGTGTAGATGGTGCCAGCAAAATGAAGACCAAATGGGACCTTTGATGTGGGGGGTTTCCCACAGGCCGACTGGGCACTGTGAGTATCTCAATTTGGTTGCAGGCTGACTGGGCACTGCTAATGTATCAGCCACTGGGTTGTTTGGTTTGGGATTGAGGAGGCAGAGTCTGGAGTGAAGGAAAGACAAGTTTCACTTATAACAGTAAAGATACATTTTACTTATAGCAGCAAAATAGCAACAAAAATATGTTTTAGCAGCAAAATATGGTTTACGCATATAACAGTCACACTTATAACAGGTTAATTTAATAAACAGATAATACTACAATAAGAGCTAAAAGTTGGCAGTGATCATAACAACAGACAGACAAATTGACAAAGAGTTCCCACTTGGTTGACAACTTATTGATAGTCCCTCAGTGCCAGGTACACGCCAAGTTGATCCAGAGAAGTCAAGCATCCCCGATCAAGGCTGTCGGAGGGAGCACCAGGGAAGGTCCCTTAGTCAGGATCTGGTCCTTGCTCACGCTGGGAGTCTGGAGTCTGGACTTGAAACAGCAATGACTATTCTGTGCCATCCTTCCTACTGGTCACCTGACATGTGTGTTCCTTTATATCTTGCCCTATGCTAATCTGTTGGCTTCAGAGCCACTCACAAACTTACTCTACAGCTGTTACCCTATGGGATTAAAAGGTGTTAGAAATTATCATAATAGGTTACTGCCTAAACTTGGGTTTACCCAATAAGCAAATCAAACCACATCACTTTGGGGTCGGAGATTAGCAATTTCTCCGCCTAAGTTCAACCCACTTGGTTACTTCCTCTTTGGAATTTTTTGGAATGTGTTAATTATACCTTGTGGTCAGGTTTGTCATTTTTACTGACCTTTAAGCAAAAACCATTAGGTCAGCTAAAGTTTGTAGTTCTGTTTTCTAGTTCCACTTTTTGAGGACCAGTCTAGTTTTATGGTTGGTACAGACAGTGAACTTTAACATTGCAGTTATACTTGTGACAGACAGGGTACATTTTGCAGGTTACAATCTTGCAAGCTTTGCCTTAGCTAATATTAACTGTCATGCCAATTGTTAGATGCTTCCAAGAAGCAGATATTATTTGCTATAATTTGCTCATTAACCCCTTTGGTTCTGGCCGTCACAGGGGTTAGAAGGGGTTAGTTGGTGACTGCTTGCATCCATGCTGCCAGGGCACTTGAATGAGCCATCTTGGCCCAGGAATGTACTGTAATGATCCAAAAGTGAGGTTTACAGATAGCCACCTACTGTCTGAGGGAGGTCACCCTTGCTGTTACAGAGCTGAGAGAATGGTAGCATCAGGATAAGGCATTTATGTGCAGGGTCAAAGACCACTGTGGGAGGAAGCACTGATGCCACTCAGACAGACCATTGCCCTCCTTGGTAGGAGTGGTGGGGCAAATTATTGCCCACCCCCACCCTGGCATGGAGCATCCTGCTATTGGGACTCCCCCCTGGGGCAAAAGGCCTGAGATTCCCAAGATGTGGTGGTGGTGGTGGGAGGGGGCCTGAATGGTGCCTGTGGTGGAGCACTCCACACCATGCATTGACTGGGATGTGCTGGGGGGTAGGGAAGCCCCAGAACAGGAGATATGGTACATGAGAGCCCCTGACCCATGGTTCAAGGAGTCAGGAAGGCATCTGGGGGACCTGCTCTGGGGAGCAGTATTGGGGGAGGGGCCTTGGCCAAGCTGCCTGAGACCTGCTGCCAGGGCCAGCACTGATTCTGCCCACCTTACAGGGCCAGTTTGCTATCTGCAGCTGCTGGTGGTTGCCAGTATAGGTGCAGGGCACCAGAGAGGTTCCAGACCAGTCCTGGAAGGGTGCAGGAGCACTTGGAAAGGGAGGGGGTCAGGGTGAGGTCCATTTCCTTTCTGGACCAAGCCACTCAAGCCCCCAGTTCCATTGCAGGCTCTGTGAGGATAGACAGCCCCTTCAACTCTGGTCCAAATTCCAGAGTGGGCAACATCCCACAGACTTTCTTTGTTATTCAGATGAAAAGTTTGGCAGCTTCAACATTTAATTAAATGGAGGGGCAGCAGTTTCACATGCGACATTCCCCCTGCTCCTCTAAGGTTTCATGTTTGTTAAGTTGCACCACCATGGCTGCTCACCTTCCTCCCCACCTCAACTGCATAACCATCTGATGTAGGCAGGGTCTTTCCCCATTGTGGGCACTACACTCTAACAAGGACATGGACAAGCTTGAGAAAGTCCAAAGAAGAGCCACCCGTATGATCAGAGTCTTACATGGCAATCCATATGAGGAAAGAGTGAGGGATCTGGGAGTCTTCAGCCTGAGGAAAAGAAGTCTGAGAGGGGACTTGATAGCAGCTTACCACTACACTAGGGGAGTTCATCAGGGGCTTGGTAAGCAACTATTCATCAGGGCACCCGAGGGAAAAACCAGGAGTAATGGCCACAAAATCCTGAGAGATTGATTCAGACTGACCATTAGGAAAAATTTCTTCACAGTCAGGTTGTCCAGACTGTAGAATAAGCTCCCTCCGTAGGTGGTGCAATCACCTACCCTGGAGATCTTCAAGAGGAGACTAGACAATCACCTTGCTGGGGTCACCTGATCCCCAGTTATCTTTCCTGCTTGGTGCACGAGGCTGGATCCAATGATCTTCCAAGGTCCCTGTTGTTTTTAGGTGTTATAGAGCTTTTGACCCGTTTTCAATCAGTGCCTTACCCACTAGTGACATAAGGGTGACATCAGGCTTTGGTGCCACCTAGATGGTTTGGGCTCTGCTCCTACTTACCTGCCATGTCTTTGATGTTTGTCATTGGGGAGACAGTTCCCTGTAGGTGGCCCAAAAGGGGTTTCAACATTGTTCTTTCTCCATGGGGCTCCAACCTTCACTTTACCCCTTACTACATCCATGGCCTGGGCAAATGCTGCTGTTCACCTGGATGATCTCATCTCCTCCACACTGTCCATCTCAAAATCGGTTGGGTCTCCGTGGCCATCAATCTTTCTTGTGTTGGTCCCTCATCTTTGGGCTGGCTCTCAGGCAATTAAACCTGCCCTGGCTGGGGCTAACTGTAACTAAGGAAAACTTTAACTGAAAAGTGTTTGGTGTCTCCCGACAGGCTCCAAGGATTCTGTTCCCTGGACCCACTTGGTTACTTTAGGGGGGGAAACTTCTTCATCCCTTCCCTCCTAGCAGGTGTGGGAAAATGTAGCCATCCCATGTCCAGCCTCTGTCAGCTTCCTCAGTGTGACCTCCCTGGGACCTGGCTGACCTGTAGTCGATTTCTCCAGGTCCCACCAGCTGTTGATGCTTGCTGCTCCTACACAGGGCTCTGTAGCATCCTGCTCCTCCCTCTGTGTTGTGCTGCCTGAGGGTGCCAGTAGTACCTTGTCACCACTCCCTGCTGCAGTACCTGTGCTCCCTGAGGTGGCTGTGGCTCCACTCCTGGGCATCTCAGGGAACTGCTTCCCCCGATGGAGCTCTCCAGTGTCCCTCCATTCCTGGGGCTTGTGCCCCTCGTTCTGTCTGCCACGGTCATCCAGCAGATGCTCAGCCTCTTTTCCTTGTGTTTAGGGCTGGTGCTTCTTGGCTCCACAGCCACTGCCTCCCTGCAGGTGTGCTGCTCCCCTCTCCCTGGCCACTCACCTGTATCTCCAGCTGCTTTATGAACAGTCTGTGCCTCTCTGGAGCCATGCCCCTGGAGCTCACCAATTCACAGGCTCAGGCAGCTCCAGAACTGCCAAGCATGTGTCAGTGTCTCTCCCCAGTTGCTGTTCATTCTCACCCCTGTGGTAAATATCAGGGTGTGTCAGGCAGGGGTTTGGAACGTGTTGGGGTGGGGGGGCTTTTGCCTCCCCTCTCACAGTCCCTTCTGGCCTTTCAATCTATGAATCTATGTAATCAAATGTAATCAATACAGTGAGGCTTCAGGTGCCTCCTTGAGGCTTGAAGAAACAGCAGTGGAATAACCCTCCATCTCTAGTCAGTTTATGAGGAACTGAGATGAGCAGAATAATATTTATGATTTAATTTTCCAATCTGTTTTCCTTGATCCAGGTTTTGATATGACAGGTGCCTGAACTTTCATGTTTCAGAAATACGTATATTTAGAAATAATATTTGTATAAATATTAAAGGACAAACTTCTCTTTAGATGTGAATGTTAAAGAGCAGTGTCTGGGAACATATCTTGGCTAACCACAGCACTTAAGGAGCCAAAACTAGGTGAATCTATTCCCTTGGGAGTAACATAACCTCTCTACCATTGCTATTTCAGAGACATGGCAACCCTGTTTCCCAAAGACCCTTTTCTGCACACACAAAGTAACCTAATGTACCCCCAGGAAAGAAATAAGCAGGGCTCAAACACTGGGTGGCTTTGTAGGCTACAAAGAGCCAACTCTCAGGATACTTAAAATTCTAGTTTATTAGATGGATGTGCAGCAATTCAATAAGGTCAAGGTTGCACACTCTGGGGCTGATCACTTCAACATACACACTTACACACATATACACAGAGCACCGGTGTCAGGTATACCAATGCTGAGGTGTTGGAGTCTACTGTCAATGGCCAGTTGAGACTTTTTTCAAAGTGGTGTTCTATCCAGGAGGGGGTCACTGGCTGGTCTTCCTGGCTGGACAGGTAGGGTGCTGATCAATTAGAGATGAAGAGGGCACCACTGAAGGTAACTCTTCACTGCCTTTTATTCTTCTTTGGCAGACTTCTGTGCTTCCCCCAGTTTTCAGATCTGCCCAATCCAAGTGTCTCTGATCCTCATGGGACAATCCCCTGAATGGCTGCTGGGTGACAGCTGTCAGCCCTGGGGTCACATTCACTAGTATGTGCAGTTTCAGGAGTCCATTGGTGAATTGTGATTAATTTAACTGTTGGTATTGTTTGGTCTCTGAAAATGGTTGATTGAGAAGTATTCAGTTTTAAGAGTCAGTCTCCAGTGTTGATTAACTCAAATCGGGTACATTCTTACGTGTGCAATGAAGTTTCAGGGATTTCCCAGTTCTGTATTGGTTCTTTCCTCTTGTTAGCTTGTGGTCTTATAGCTGTTAATTGTTGCCTGTTAACTCATTATTGTAGTTAGCTACTGCCCTTACACACTCAATCACTCATTTCCATTCATTCACAGATGAGCCGACACAGAGAGACTGAGGTTTGATTCCAGCCCTTCCCAATATTGTTTCATAGATTTCATAGACATTAGGGCTGGGAGGGACCTCGGGAGATCATTGAGTCCAGCCCCCTGCCCAAAGGGCAGGAAGTCAGCTGGGGTCATAGGATCCCAGCAAGATAAGCATCCAATTTACTCTTGAAGGTGTTCAATGTAGGTGCTTGAACCACCTCCGCTGGCAGACTGTTCCAGACCTTGGGGGCTCGGACAGTAAAGAAATTCTTCCTTATGTCCAGCCTGAAACGGTCTTGCAGGAGTTTGTGACCATTCGACCTCGTCATCCCTTGGGGCGCTCTGGTGAACAGACGTTCCCCCAGATCCTGGTGGTCACCCCTGATAAACTTATAGGTGGCCATCAGATCACCCCTGAGCCTGCGCTTTTCCAGGCTAAAGAGTCCCATGGCTCTCAGCCTGTCATTGTAAGATCTGTTTTCCTGACCTCTGATCATGCGCGTGGCTCTCCTCTGGACTCTCTCAAGCTTCTCCACATCCTTTTTGAATTGTGGAGGCCAAAACTGGATGCAGTACTCCAGCTGCGGCCTCACCAAGGCCGAGTACAAGGGGAGAATGATGTCCCGGGATATGCTCGAGAAGCATCTATGGATGCACGCCAGCATTTTGGTCGCTTTACTAGCTGCAGCATCACATTGCAGGCTCATGTTCATCTTGTGGTCAACGATGACCCCCAAGTCTCTTTCTTCTGTAGTGCTATCCAACGTAGCACTGCTGAGCCTATAAGGAAGCTGCAGGTTTTTCCTCCCAAGGTGGAGAACCGTGCATTTTTTGGTGTTAAATAGCATCAGGTTCTTGTCTGTCCATTTGCTGAGCTTGTCCAGGTCAGCCTGGATCACCAGCCTATCTTCTAGCATGGATGCTTTGCCCCAAAGTTTGGTGTCATCGGCGAACTTGGCCAGTCCACTCCTGACTCCAATGTCCACATCATTAATGAAGATGTTGAACAGTATGGGTCCAAGGATAGAGCCTTGAGGGACCCCACTGGTCACAGGGCACCACGATGAGTGACTGCCATCAATCACAACCCTCTGGGTCCGACCACGGAGCCAATTTCCAAGCCAGCGGATCGTGGTGGAGCCAAGGCCACAACTGGCCAGTTTGGCCAAGAGGTGATCATGGGATACCAGATCAAAAGCTTTTTTGAAGTCAAGATATATGACATCAATCTCTTCTCCCTTGTCCAGGTGATAGGTCACCTGGTTGTAGAAGGAAATGAGATTGGTCAAACAAGACGTACCCGCAACAAACCCATGCTGGCTATCCCTTAGGATGTTAGCCTGGGCCAGTCCATCAAGGATGGCCTCCTTAATAAACTTTTCTAAGATCTTCTCCAGGATAGAAGTCAGGCTAATGGGCCTGTAGTTAGCCAGATCCACTCTCCTCCCTTTCTTGAAGATCGGCACCACGTTGGCCTTCTTCCAGTCTTCGGGAACTACACCAGAGCGCCAGGAGTTTTCAAAGATCTGTGCCAGGGGCTAGGCTATGATGTTCGCCAGCTCCTTGAGTACCGTGGGGTGCAGATTGTCAGGGGCGACTGACTTAAAGATATCCAGCTTCTCAAGGTGTTCCTTCACGAGGTCAGCATTTATGGAGGGTAGGGGATCCCCATCACCCGGATCTCCCTGTCCCATAGCAGGCATGGGCGTCCCATGGGACTGAGGAAAGACTGACGCAAAGTACCTATTTAATAGGTTGGCTTTTTCCTGGGCGTCAGCTGTCAGTTGCCCCATCTGGTTTAGCAGGGGTCCAACGTTGCCCTTGCTTTTCCTCTGGCTCCCCACATATCTGAAAAAGGACTTTTAGTTGTCCTTGATGCTTGAAGCTAGTTGGAGTTCAGTTGCAGCCTTGGCTTTCCTGGTTTGCTCCCTGCAGGACCAGACCAGCACAGAATAATCCTCCTTGGAGGTGAATCCCATCCTCCATCCTTTTTAGGCTTTCCTTTTTAGCTGTAGGAGGTCCACTTGGTCTCTGGAGAGCCAGGGGGGCTGCTGTGCCTTCTTGCTGCCTTTCCTCCATGTTGGAATAGATTTAGCTTGTGCATTGAGGATCGCTTCCTTGAGAAGCAACCACTCTTCTTGAACTCCCATCTCCCTGGGGTCATGGTCCCTAAGGGCCTGACTGACAAGCCTCTTGAGCTTGTCAAAGTTGGCTTTTATGAAGTCAAAGACTTCTGTGTTGCTGACTGACTTGCCAGCTTTATGGTGGATGGTGAAGGTGATCAGCTCGTGGTCGCTGTCATCCAGCTTCCCATCGATCACTAGGTCGCCTATTAGGTCGTCCCCCGTAGCCAGTACCAGGTCGAGCAGCGCTTTGCCTCTCGTTGGCCCATAGACTTCTTGAGTCAGGTAGAGGTCATCCATGCACAAGAGAAAGCTTTGCGACCGCTCGGATTTTGCTGAGTGATCTTCCCACGAGATATCCGGGTAATTGAAGTCACCCATGACAACCAAGGTCCTGGAGCAAGTGGCCTCAGTCAGTTCCCGGGCGAACTCCTGGTCAAGCTCAGGACTTTGAGTGGGAGGTCTGTAGTAGACTCCCACCGTTGTGTCCCCTGTGCCATATTCCCCACGAATTTTTACCCAGAGGGTCTCTATCTGTTCATGATGGTCACCAACATCAGCTTGCAGGGACATGTAGCTTTCCTTCACATACAGAGCTACACCCCCACCCCTTTTGTCAACACGATCCTTCCTGTACAGGGTATAGCCCTCTATACCCATGGTCCAGTCATAGGTGGAGTCCCACCAGGTCTCCGTTATCCCAATGACGTCATAATTCTTTGCACTGAGCAGGAGGATGAGTTCCTCCTGCTTGTTGCCCAGGCTCCTGGCATTAGTGTACAGGCAGGCAAGTGTCCCCGCCTAGGCCCCTACTTGGCCCAGCTCCCCAGGGAGAGAGAAGAGAAGGAGGGGGTACTCACCAGTCCCCCTGCTGTAGGGCAGGGCCCCCCAAATCCCAGGCAGGGCCCCCCTGGCCTGAGATATCAGCTTTCCCCGACGGCAGGCCCACTGTGCATGCGCACAGTTTAAAAGGGCCTGCCAAACAGGGAAAAAAAAAGCTCAATTAGGCTCCAGAGTGGTGAGAGATGTGTGGGTGAAAGCCCGCTGTGCCCCCGCTCCCCCGAAGCCCCCCAGACACCCCCTCAGCAGCCGCAGAGCCCCCTGCCGGCCCCCAGCTGCTATTGTTACAGAATAGAACTTCTAAAAATTAAAAAACATTAATTACAAGGTTTAAAATGCTAAAGTATAGAATATAAAAGGTGAAATTCCATGGCACATACAATAAATAGAATGCAAAATACAATGTGGGGAAATACAGATACAAAATATCATACTATATCTATATAAGCCTTTATCAAATGTAATTTCATAAAATATCAATTTTATAGAATGCCTAAATAATTCTATATCCTTATCCTTATAGTGAAAAAAAAGAAGAGAAGGGAGTAATGAAGAAAAGGCAGAAGAAAGGGAAATACTACAAGGAGGGCCTGGCAGTGCAGGCAAGAAGCCTTTGGTATGTGGAGGGAGGGCTTTATTGTATTGGGGTAGGCAAAAAGAGGGCTTCTTGTTCCAGTTTGGTTTCAATCACAAAATCAAGGCATTGTTCAATAGGCTCACTATTAGCAAGGTCATTGTTTCATTGTATGCTGGCGTCCAAATCCATATACAGATGCACACCACTCTATATGATTAGGATGACTGTCCATCCCAGTTGGAAATACGGGAGATCTGGAACACTGCCCGCCTTCCCCCCTCCTCTTTTCTCTTTCCTTTCTCTCTTTTTTCTAATCCCTCCCTGCCAAATCAGTGGTGCACCGAAGGGAGAGGCAGAGTGGCATGCTGTGACAGGGCAGCCACAGTGCCTGACTGGCCACCTTCCTGGGGCACCATGCTGCTCCCCTTCCCTACCAGACTTCTCCCTGTACTTGGGATGCTCATTTTACTTTGCACCCTGTGACCAGGTATGACTTTGAAAATTGGGGACTGTCCCAGGAAAAATGGGATGGATGGTCTCCCTATATGTGATATATACCAAGAGAAGACACGGTATACTTATTGGAAGATGGCCTACTAAGGCAATCCTGGGCCTTAGCAGAAGTATTCATTTGCCCAAGACCCCATACACTAGGAGATATAGGACCTCTCATATTAAAACAGTGGTTTTCAAACTGTGTTCTGTGGAACACTGAGTTTCGGTGATAGGTCTTGGGAATTATGACAGAGCAGTCTGGGAGTAGGGTGCCATTGGTTCTGCTTTATACCAGACCATCCTGTTTTAAAACCCTTTGTCCCCTTGTCCATTTCTGAGTGAGGAATGGACTGCAAAAAGTCCTGTTTTTCAGTTCACTGGTGGAAATACATGTCAGTCATTTGTCCTTGTGATTTTATTGGCTGTGCGTAGAGGTAGGCTGGTGCACAGCCAGGAGGAGCAGCGTTTAGAGCCAGCCAGAGAGAAAGGGAAGAAGGGAGGTGGTGCATCCCAGGGGATGTTTGCTCTGCCTGGTGGCCCCATCCCTCACTGCTGATTGGCTGAGGAGATGGTGGTCCCATCATTGATTGGCTGAGGGGGCTGGTAGTACTGCCCCTCACCAAAGGGATGTCCTGGATTCTGAGGATGCATCAGTGGCTGAGAGGCAGTGTGCCCCCATTGCCAGGTCGGCTTGCCTGACTTCATGTCAGACTTTATAGTGTCATAGTTTCATAGTTAGTAGGGTCGGAAGGGACCTGAGCAGATCATTGAGTCCAACCCCCTGCCATGGCAGGAAAGAGTACTGGGGTCAAATGACCCCGGCAAGGTGTTCATCCAGCCTCCTTTTAAAGACCCCCAGGGTAGGAGCCAGCACCACTTTGCTTGGAAGTTGGTTCCAGATCCTAGCTGCCCTGACCGTGAAGTAGCGCCTCCTGATATCTAACCTAAACCTACCCTCTGCCAGCTTGTGACCATTATTCCTGGTCACTCCTGGTAGTGCTTTAGAAAAAGGGTAGGGAATCCACAACAGAGGTGATATGAAAAGGTTCCAGGACTTTAGGAAGTTTGAAATCCAATAGCTTAGAAGACTAAGAAGGGGCCAAAACATATGCTGCAGTGTCGTCATACTTTTTACCTGGAGTGTCAAAAAGAGTCTTAGCATTCACATCTTGAGGGGGTGCCTTTGATATTTATTTAAGAGCAACAGAGTTTTTAAATTAAAATAAAATAAAATAAAGTAGCTTAAAATCAATTAATATTAGTATCAATTACTGATCCTTATCAAACTCTTACAAATAGAGATCTTGCCTTTTTATTTACATCAGTGCTCTAGGGAGCACAATATAAAACAGGAAAAGTAAAATAGTAGGTGTGAACTTTATAGTAACATGTTGGACTGGTTATGAGAGGGGTTTAGGCCAGCCTGAGCCCTATAGAACTAATGACTGGTTGTGAATACTTGAGGCCCTGGATAATGAGTCTGCTGAAACTGAGAAAAGAGAAATTCCAAATATCATTGGCACATGAGCAGTTCTTACTGTTACTAGCTCCCAGTTATCATTATGGTCTTTATTAACTCATTCCAAACCTCTTCCTTCATAGTCCTTATTAAAGTCAAAGTTTTTTTAAAAAGATCTTAACAGCATATGTGTCCTGGGCAGGAAGTTTAAACAGAGGAGTAAAGGGACTGTAACAGATAAAATCAGCAGCCTGTATACATTTGTACACATGTAAATACAGAACATCCACAAAAAAGAAATAGGAAAGGTACTTAAGGAATCCCTCAACACTCTCAGTGGCAGAAGGTCCTCCTAGGACCTGTTCTAGGAATTTTACATATATCTTGAAGTGAAACCTACATTTGTATCTTCCCAACACCCTACCAACATCAAGATCATTATTAAGCCATCTCTGACGATTTCCCAGTTCAATCTGTATTGTTTTATCAGTAGAAAATTGTAAGCCAGTCAGATAAATTGGTCTACATACACCTACATTATCATCTAATTGAGAAGACACTGCCTTACAGATCCAAGAAAGATCTTCCGTGGGCCCACTGAGTCCAACCATAATGCTTGTTTAAGAACTGAAGGTGCTTCTGCTAGGTAAAACTAGCAGAGAATGGGAGAAATTTTGGAGTTTTGATAACTGAGTAGTTAAGGCACTTGCCTGAGGACATCACACTTGTGTTCTAGATCCCTTCACACTGATGGGGGGTTGAATCTGTATGTCTCCAACTTCCTGCATAGTTCTTTAACCACCACTGACATCTCCAGTGTTTCTTTTCAAGCTAGTGCCCTGGGACCAAGAGAAGGGTATTTGTAATAATGATGTTTAAAAAAAAAAAGAACCTAAATATCCAGGAGAACAGATGGCCCTCCTTCTGAAGCTGAACTGGCAAAGGACTGTGCTTTGGAAGCCACAATTCTGTCTCTTGGGTCACATGAATTTGTAATGTATGTTTGTATTCAGGCAGAGATTCAGCAGAAGTGGTTTATGATGTGTAAAGGACACTTGGAAACTCTAGAGAGGGGTTTAGAGCCAGAGGCGAGAGTCCAGAGAGCTGGACTGTAGTGTGATTCTGGCATTGATTCAGTGTGGGTTGTAGAATTTACTTAAAATGTAAGCCTTGTGATAAAATGGGTATAATATTTTAAACTACTAGAGGAGTAGTCTTCAACCTTTTTAAGTAGGAGATCACCTTTGGCATTTAAAAGGAATCCAAGATCTACCATGTGCCTCTGCCACTTCCTCCCAACCCCCCTGGGGCTCCAGCTGTGGTGATCCTGCTGCACAGAGCCTGGCTGGCAGCTGTAGTATGGCTCCAGGCAACCGGCCGGGCTCCAGTTTTGAGTGGTATGTGTTGCCCCCACAAGTGCTGCTCTGCTTTTTCTTGGGGTGGGGGGGTTGACCCCTGGATATCCAGGGGTCAAACCCCAGCCCATGCTGCTCCCTTGAAGCACAGAGAACAGCTAACTATACTGCATGGTTGTGCTCATCTCAATGTGGCCATAAGTGGCACTTAATACTAATTAATGAGCCTTAATGTATGATCATTCAAGTTTTAAGTCATTTTAACATGATTGTAATGTGCAATGTCGCCCCTATTTTTTTCTTTTTAGGTACAATATCCATTGAAGAAAGTCAGTACATATTCATACATTATATAGAGTTATATATTTTGCAATCACAATACCATTTTAATATAGATAAGAACTGACAAAAATATTAAGCCCTGTAGTGGTACACCCAAATAAGTCTTTTATTTATTTTTTTACATGTATGCGTGTTATATTGTGCTTCAGTAAGCAGAACAACAACATCTTGTAAAATATGTAAATTATCATTATCATCAGCTGAATGGTGGTAGGGATAATAATTTATTTATCGGGTGGTAATATGGTAAATCAGTGGCAGAGGAGGGAAGACCCTCCACTCCTGATATTCTGACTCACAGCATCTTGATTTAGCTCAGTGATTCTCAGCTCGGTTCCATGGCACCTTGAGGTGCTTTGAGATCCTTTCAAGGGTGACACAGAGTGCCACGCAGTGTTAGCACTGTTAGGCATTTAACCGTTATTTATAAGATAAACCCAAAGTTTTCAAATAGGAACCATAGTGCAAAAACTTTCTGATCTGCTGTGATCTTTTGGAGTTCTTTGCAATAGAATAATTTCTCTATTATTTTTCTATAATTAAAAAAAAGACTGAAAACTAAGAGCTAGCATTTTCACAGGGGCACCATGAGTTTACTGTGGGGTGTCTTGCATCTAAAAATGTTTGGAACTGCTAGGGTAACACTATGTGGATTTTCAGGGACCAATGAATCTGCAGCAGGAACAAGGCTTTAACCTGTGGCCTAGCACAGCTTTTGACCACAAGGCAGATTGATACCTAAGCCAGCCATTTGCTTATGCTAAGTAACCATCTTAACTGTGTCAACCATTTTCTGAGAGAAAAGCAGCAAGTGAATCTGTGTGAGTCTGAGTGCTGTGAATGAGGTAAAGCCTAAGGAATGTGGAAGATGGTACAACATGAGACAGAAAAACAGATTGGAATGTGAAAAAACAACACATAATTGGTGACAGAATCTGAAATGAACACATGCAAAAAAGGTGAATGGTGATTGGTGAAGAAGTCTACAGAAGCTTTCAGGTTTGAGTCAAAGTCCACCCATTGACCAAAGAAGTAAAGTCAAGGTCTTAGACTTGTGCTCTTAGCAGAAAGGCATGTAAATGAATGAAATGCATAGGTAATTCCATGCTAATGAAGCAAACAGTAAACAGGCGGAGCTTGAGATAGGAGGAGAAATGGGTGGAACATGGGAGGAGTAAGGGTGAAATGAATGTTAATGAGTATAAATCAAAGTATATAAATTGGACCAAAATGTGCAGTCCTGATAAATATGGAACTCACCATATTTACCCAAATCCAACATGATTTCAAATGTAAGATAATGGTCCAATAATTAGATTATAGACATAGAATATTATAACACATTTGCAATTTTCCATGTCTATAATCTAATTATTAGGGGGGTCATTTTAAATTTACTCCCATATTACGGCCACAGGAAAAGCAGCAGCAGCAGAGGGCAAAGTGGTGGGGAAAAGAGAGATAAGGGGCAGGCAGTGAGATAGAGCAAGCAGTGGGAAGGCAAGTGGCATGGGGAGCAGGCAGCCTGACCCTTGCCCCTTGTCTCCCTGGTGCCTGCTCTGCCTCAACGTTCCCCCTTATCAATTTCCTTCCTGTTTCCCTGCTACCACCTGCCCTCCCTCCTACTGCTTTCCCTGGGATCCAGGTATAGGGGGAATCCTAGAATAGCTCCTGCACTGTATTGCAGGGAGCAGGTGTTCAGAGAGTCCAGGTTGGAGGGGCATAGCACAGGTGGCAAGCAGGTTCTCAGTTCCCTTCCTGACTCCCCTCCAACTTCCCCCTAGCCAGGAGTAGGCCAGAAGGACGTACCTGTGCATGGCCACAGCTACTCCTTGCAGCATGGAGCAGAAGCAGGTCAGGAGTGTGTTTGGGTTCCCCTATGCCAGTCTTCCCTACACTAAATAAGCCCAGTTTCCTCAGCCTTGACTCATAAATCATGTGTCCCAGCCCCTGAAGTATTTTTCTTGCTCTCCACTGGAATCTTTCCAATTTGTTTACATCCTTTCTGTAATGGAGGACCCAAAACTGAACTCCAGATGTGATACCAGTGCTGAACAGAGGGGAATAATTACTTCCCTTGACCTGCTGGCAACACACCTACCAATGCAGTCCAGTATGCCAGTAGCCTTCTTGGCAACAAGGGCACAATGATGGCTCATATTCAGCTTATTGTCCATTTCTGCATTGCTGACTGATTTGCCAGCTTTGCAATGGATAAGAAAGGTGATCAATTCATGATCACTCTCATGGACCATCCTTTTGATCCTCAGATCTCTAACTAGATCATCCACTTTGGCCAGAACCAGATCTAGCAGTGCCTCACCTCATGTCAGCCCATGGACTTCGTGAGTCAGATAAAGCTCATCAGTGCAAATGAGAAATCTGTGCAACTGATCCAATTTGGCTGTATGTTGCTCCCATGAGATATCAGGGTGATGGAAATCACCCAAGACAACCATGCACTGAGAACATGCAGTCTCTGTTAGTTCCCTAGAGAATTCATGGTTGAGATCTTCCCTCTGGTCAGGAGGTCTGTAATAGACTTCTACAGTAATATCCCCTTCACTACAGTTTCCCCATATTCTTACCCAGAGGGTTTCAAGTTGCCCTCCTTGGATGCCGCTAGTAGAGAAATGTACTGCTCCTTGACATAGAGAGCTACACCCCTTGTTACCTATCAGCTCCCTGTTCTTGGGGAACCCTGACACAGGACGCAGACTGTCTGACTCACAAAGAATTCCTGCCCCCCCTTCCCTCCTCTACCTAAACAGAAACTGATTAAAATGCAGTGAGAGACACACCTAAAACCCTCCAGATAGGGGTGACAAAAGTGAAACAACTGCCCTAGGTCTCATTTGCATCTGAGATGGAACAAGATGACCATTCATTTACATGAGAGATGGAGAACAGAAAGCCTGAAGCAGAGACTGCAGTGAATTCTGGGATCAGAGGAGCAGGGGAGCACTGCATGATGGGGAATCTGTGCTCTAAAAGCTAATCAACCCATACACCCAGCTTAGCATTTATCAGACCAGTTCTAATCTGGATTTACAAAGGACTTTTCCTCCCCCCCTCCCACCTCTAAGCAGAAGAAAGTTTAATAGGCATCTCGGGCCATACATTCCCCGGTCCCACTATGGGAGGCCTATGTAAACTTAATTGGCTAAAACTCGGTTGCTGGGTTAGGGAATGCTGAGGCAATAGACTGAGTCAGTGGGGTATGGACAACATTTGAACAATGGTACAGGGTTCATCACAGCATCCAGCCTGTTGGAGCCCTGTCCACGAGTGTTGTCATACTTTTCCCAAGACGACTGGTGGAAGTCCTCTCCACAACAGGTTATGAACACTCCAATAATTGCCTTAAGTCTATTAAAAGACTATAGTGAGATCTGGAAAAGTCATGCTAAACTGAGGCTTGTTCACAGCAAGTAAAAATCCCAAACCCTGATGCTGCAAGCTATCTATTGTTTCTGAAGACACCAGGCGATGTCCCATCAAGTATATCTGCTATCCATAGGAATATCAAGCTGGCTCCAAGTAGGTGTTTCCTGAGTATCAATCAGTTTCCTGAGATGTTCCAACCAGATAACCCCTTGTCAATAGAAAAGACAATTTGATTTACACTACTGAGAATGCTTGAAAGAAGCTGAACTGACGGTATAAAAATCTGTAAAAGAAGCAGCAGTGTCTGTGCTGACACCACCCGCTTTCTTCTGGAGAGGCTAAAGGAGGCAGATCATCTCTCTTCAAGGATCGTGCTGAGAACTTTAACCTGTCAGCTTTGCAACCCGAGTACCTTGGACTGGTGAGATCCCATCACTCTCTCTCTTCTCTTTTCTCTTCTCTCTCTCTCAGCACAGATTTCCGAACCTGAAATGTATTAGTTAAGCTTGAGCTAAGTTTCCCCAAATACTTAGTGAAACCAGGGTATACCGTGATTGTTTGTGCTTGTTTTTCCTTTGCATGTCTATTACTGCTAGTGCCGTTGTATATTTCATCTACTTAGCAATAAATAACTTTTACAGTCAAACTGGTGGTAACTGGGTATATTTTGCCTTCTTTACTTCTCTTTCCCCACTTGCTCTGCAGCAATGCTGAAGATCCCTGTGTAGCCCAAAGTACTGTGGAGTCTGCTCATCAAGAGGCTAAAAGATTGGGACATGCTGAGTTTGAAACATATAAGGGGATAAGCTTGTACAGGCTGATTGACCCAGTTTGGCTCAAACGTGCCCTAATGAACTAAATGCTGGCCCATGAGGGTGTCATCTGGACACCCAGCCAGATTCAGAGGTATTCTGTTGAACTGTGTGCTTGTGTCTGACTGTAGTTATTGTTGCTCTGATGAACTGATTCTTGGCATATGAGGGTGTCAGCTTGTCCATGTTAATCAACACGGCCAGGTCAGGCATGTCACGTTAATCTGTGTGTGTGTGTGTGTGTGTGTGTGTGTGTGTGTGTGTGTATGACTGATTTGGGGACTGGAGGAACCCAGCCCCACTGAACTGAGTCCTGCAAGATAGCTCCACTGGGGGTGAGGGCTTGCAGAAGGGAGAGATACGACTCCATATAGAAAGACAAGTAACACAAGCAGCACATAAATAGAATTACCAAGACCCTAGCCTTAATAAATGAGCACACCCCAAAGTAGCAGGCAAATCTTGTAACACCCTACCTTTCCTCCCAGAATGATCTCTCCTGTATGAGGTATAGCCATCTATACCTGTGGTGCAGTCATAGATGGTGTCCCACCAGGTCTCCATTATCCTGGGACACAAAACCCAAGAGAGCGCTGAGGTCAAGAGCACAGCTGCATTGGAGGAATGGCCGACTCAAGGTCTAGGGACCTGCTGAAGGTTAGCATAAGGCTGGGGTGTAGGGGAGGTGGAGCCCCATGGACAGCTGTCTACTGGACTACATACCGCCGAGAAACGCCTGGTGGTTTGCTCCCCCACTGAAATTACATTCAAAGTCATGGCAGGGGATTCTGGGGGTGGCCACCTAGGTGATAGGCATCTACCTCAGGGTTTGCAAGAAATCTCAGTACGCCTGTTGCCGACCATCCAGGCCAATGCACCACTTTCATAGATTCATAGATTCATAGATGCTAGGGTCGGAAGGGACCTCAATAGATCATCGAGTCCGACCCCCTGCATAAGCAGGAAAGAGTGTTGGGCCTACATTACCCCAGCTAGATACACATCCAACCTTTTCTTGAATACCCCCAGGGTAGGGGAGAGCACCACCTCCCTTGGGAGCCCGTTCCAGACCTTGGCCACTCGAACTGTGAAGAAGTTCCTCCTAATATCCAATGTAAATCTGCTCTCTTCTAGCTTGTGGCCATTATTTCTTGTAACCCCTGAGGGCGCCTTGGTGAATAAATACTCACCAATTCCCTTCTGTGCCCCCATGACGAACTTATAGGCAGCCACCAGGTCGCCTCTCAACCTTCTCTTGCGGAGGCTGAAAAGGTCCAGTTTCTCTAATCTCTCCTCGTAGGGCTTGGCCTGCAGGCCCTTAACCATACGAGTGGCCCTTCTCTGGACCCTCTCCAGGTTATCCGCATCCTTCTTGAAGTGCGGCGCCCAGAATTGCACGCAGTAAGCTGCGGTCTGACCAGCGCCCGATAGAGGGGAAGTATCACCTCCTTGGACCTATTTGTCATGCATCTGCTGATGCACGATAAAGTGCCATTTGCTTTTCTGATGGTTTCGTCACACTGCCGACTCATGTTCATCTTGGAGTCCACTAGGACTCCAAGATCCCTTTCCACTTCCGTGCCACCCAGCAGGTCATTTCCTAGGCTGTAGGTGTGCTGGACATTTTTCCTCCCTAGATGCAGCACTTTGCATTTCTCCTTGTTGAACTGCATTCTGTTGTTTTCTGCCCACTTGTCTAACCTGTCCAGGTCTGCTTGCAGCTGCTCCCTGCCCTCCGGCGTGTCCACTTCGCCCCATAGCTTAGTGTCATCTGCAAACTTGGACAGAGTACATTTCACTCCCTCATCCAAGTCGCTGATGAAGACATTAAAGAGTATCGGTCCAAGCACCGAGCCCTGCGGGACCCCACTGCCCACACTCTTCCAGGTCGAAACCGACCCATCCACCACGACTCTCTGGGTGCGACCCTCCAGCCAATTCTCCACCCACCGGACTGTGCAGTCATCCAAGTCACAGCCCCTTAACTTGTTCACCGGTATGGGGTGGGATACCGTATCAAAGGCCTTCCTGAAGTCCAAGTATACGACATCCACCCCTCCTCCTGCGTTGAGGCGTTTTGTGACCTGGTCATAAAAAGAGACTAGATTGGTCAGGCACGATCTGCCTGCCACGAACCCGTGCTGGTTTCCCCTCAGCATAATTTGTCCTGCCGGGCTCTCACAAATGTGAGCCTTGATGATTTTTTCAAAGATTTTTTCAAGGATGGAGGTGAGACTGACTGGCCTATAGTTACCCGGGTCCTCCTTCCTCCCCTTCTTGAAAATGGGAACCACATTGGCCCTTTTCCAGTCCTCCGGGACTTGACCCGTGCGCCACGAGCGTTCAAATATTCCCGCCAGTGGCTCTGCAATGATGTCGGCCAGTGCCTTCAGTACCCTCGGATGGAGCTCATCCGGGCCTGCCAACTTAAAGGCATCCAGTTCTTTGTGCCCTCCTGGCCTCAAACAGCCATTTGCGTGCTGCCTGATCCACTATCTAGCCTAAGCCTGGCCTCTTCCTGCCCTGAGTTACCTCCCCTTAACTGATACTTTTTCCTTCCTAGGGGACTTAGCCCCTGGACGTTGTCTATCGCGCCACCACAACCCCTCCAAAAGGGGGAAAAAGAAAAGAACAAAACAAAATTATAAGTTGGGGAGGGTCTGCTCAGTTCCCTCCCCAGCCTAACCATTAGGACACGGTGGTGCCTCCTCATCACTTTCCCTGAGATTTCATCGCCTTCGTTCCTGCCAGTCTACTCCACAACTGATACCCAGGAATGCTCTGGGTGATGACCCGTCATCTGGCCAGGGATAGCTAAGGCTCCTTTTCCTGGGCCGTTATTCTCCTCGCGCTGCCGAATGCAGCTTGCAAAGCCACTCTCCCCCAACGTTGTCTGTGGCATTCTGGTTCCAGCACCCCATGGTCCTTTCTGTTCTGGTCGGCCACTGTCTGTGTTGTGTGGTGCTGCCACATCTGCTGCTGCCCTGCCGGGCTTTCCCTTTTACTGCACACACACCAGCCTCCACAAGTGCAGAGAGCCTTGTCTCGCTGTCCTGCCTCCTGGGCACACCTGCCTCCACCAGTACAGAGAGCCTCTGCTGGTTCTCCTTCCTCCTGGCATGGTGGTCATTGCTGGTGTAGAGGGCGTCCGCTGGCTCTCCTCTCTCCTGGATATGCCCATTGCTGCCAACGCAGAGAGCCTCCACTGATTCTCTTTCTTCCTGCTCTCTCCAGCCTCCACTGGTGATCCTTTTTGTTCCTGCCAGCTGGTGATTGCTGATAATGTCACCAGCCAGCCTTAGCCAGATAAAGGCATGGCTTACAGCCTGTGCGGGTTCCCCTCTTCACTCTTGCAGCGCCCTGGGCCCTGTTGCAGGTAAGTGTTCTTCTTGCATTTTTCTTTCTTTCATGCATGGCCCCCACCCTAAGAGTTCCCAGGGTGTGGTTCAGTGATCTTTCATCTGATCGCCCCGGGACACCCTGCTGGGATTGTTCCAATGGTTGTCTGGTGATCTTACTTTAAAGATCTGTTGAGCAGATCAGCCAATCCAGTTGAATAGAGCTTCCTTCCCACTGGGGTGAGGAGGAGGCTGTCTCTTCCCAGCAGGCCCAACTTGTATATTTTATCTATCTATTGTGAGTTTTGCAAAAAAATGTGAAATCACTAACATCACAGTATGAACTACCAGACAGAACTAGTAATTTACCAGACTGCTGGTATTGCTTTCTCTCAGTAGTTTTTATGCCCCTTACTCTTCTTAGTTTTATTTCATTTTTTGTCACTTCTGCACAAAAAAGCATGTGATCCATTTTGTGGCAGTGAACTTTTGAGATATCTAAATCATTGGTAACTTTTGTGTGGTTTTGTGTGTTGGTATGCCCAAAAACTTGATACATTTTTAATTCAGATTTAAACTCAGTAGAATGGTTGAAGACATATGGGGGAGGTAAGGAGGCAGAACACAACTTGTTTAAGCTCATTCTTTCATATTATGGCATATTAAAAAGCTCAGCTACCAACTGCTATTAGGGAGGGATTTGTGTAGCTGACAGAATGAGTATCATAGGAATTTTTAGTAAAAATCACAAAGGATGTCATAGAACTATTATAAAAATAAGTGCTACATTGTTTTGTGCTCTATATCTTTCATGTCACAGAAATAAGACTTATCAGGCACTTTCCATCTAAGCCCTTGGGTTGCTGTACAATTGTATTGTATACTTATACATTTAGAGATGTTATAAAATTAAAACCATTGCAAAATATAACTTAGAAGCAAAATGCTGACAGTCCTTTTAGTACCATTGAAATAAATGTGTACTTTCAGGATGACTGGAACAGAGTAGCTAAGACAGGCCTGTAATACTTACAGGAGTATATGAAGAGGAGCCAGGGGGTGTTATACATTGAAGCAGATCTAAGCCTAACAGCTCCTGGTATTTTGTGACATTTTCTGCCATTTTTGGTTGTTAGAATTTTTCTAACCTTATAAAAGGTATACTTGAGACTACTATATATCATTCTCTATGGCTGGGAAAAACTCTCACTCCATTCCCTTTCTAGGAGTCAGCAAAAAACATGAGGATCTCCTTGGCTTCCACATAGAAGCTTCTGAGTTATGATGTGAAGGGAAGACAGAGGACTTGGTTTTTCTGATGAAGGAGTGGAATAGCAAAAGGGATATGTAACACTAATATTACAGTGGATAAGGTGCAAGAATTTGTTGATGAATGTTCAGGCTTCATTGGACATCCTGGTAAAGCAGGTTTAGCGGGTGCAGGACAGTGTTTCTCCCTGTGAGGATCAAGCTTTGGAAATGGCTAGGCAGACGGGAGCTCACAGCAAGAGCTGCAGGTGCTGAGGGGTAAGATTCTGGACTTGGAGGGGAGATCCAGAAGACACACCTGCACTGTTGGGGTGCCTCAGGGGGTCCTAAAAGGTAATCTTACCAACTTTGTAAAAACTACTTGTTAGTATGTTAACATTCCCTTCAGACACTAAGGATCGAAACAGGTGATGCAAAAGCAAAGTCCCCCTTACCTGAGGATTCACCGTATCCCTTGCTGCCCTGGACTTCCTTTTCAGGACCTGCGCTGGGTTCCACGCTGACTTGTGCCTCATGCAGATGTATGGGTCAGCCTGGGTCTCAGCATGGAGATGGCAGTGCAGGAATGGAGGAATCCCTGGAGCCACGTGCCTCCATGCTGGGACCTTGTTGACCCATGCCTTTGTGTGAAGGACAGGTTAGGGCAAGACCTCACACAGGTCCTGGTGTGAAGGCAGGGGCACTTGGAATTCTCCAGCTCCCACACTGCCCTGTGCCTCCTTGTTGGAACATGCACTACCCTATGCTTTATGCAGAGGCACAGCTTAGCATGGGTGTTGGCATGGAGGCACAGGGTGCCAGGTATTCTTTAGGTCCTATGACTCTACGCCAGCCCATGTGGGCTTTCCCTGATTACAGAGATGTATCCTGGAGAGGTGTTCCTCCAGGCAGGAATTCTGGAAACTTGAGGTCCCAGTGTTACCGGGGGTATGCAGGATTGGGTCCCTCAATTAGGAAGCGCTGGTCTACTTGCACTCTTCTACCATGGAGCAAATAAATATTCATCACATTTAAGCACCACAATTTATTCTTGCCTTTTGTCACAGCCCCAGATGTTTTGTTTCCCACCTTTTGTTAAGCACTCTTTATCACTGAATAGCATTCATATGAACTTTGTTTATGTCTTTGTTTTTATTGTTGCAGCATGGTAGAGAGCTACTTTTGCCCAAACCTTCCTAGCAGACATAGTATGTCATATATTACATTTATTCTTACTATTTCATGTACTTTATATTTATTTAGTTTTTTTCCCTTTCTTTTCCTTGTGCCCATTATGAACTTTTCAAGACTGTGCTGGGTAGTGTATGTTGTTACAAGCTCTCTATATATGGAAAATGTCAATATAAAATATGCATGTATACAGACACTGTACATTTGATTTAAGGAAACTGCCAAATTGCCACCTATATACAAAGTTGAACATTGAAGATAAAGTCACTGAAAATGGCCAGTCCAATTAAAAGTTGTGACAGCCCCCCACCCAGATTATCTCAGTGCTGCAGCCCAGGTGGCCAGGCCATGAATGGAGCAACTGACACTATACCGCCAGACAGCCCATCCCCCACTGGCATGGGGAATAGAGGCCATATGTTTAAAACTAGCCTGGAGACCGAGGGGAAGGCAGGAGATATAGCTGGACATACTCTCCATCCCTGGAAGCAACCTGATGCTTCCCTTGACAGCTGGTGAGCCTGGGGAAGTGAAGTGTGCATTCCTCAGCCAGGAGGCAGCTATGTGCTGGTGTTTGCTCCCTGCCTGCTCTGGCATGGAGTTAGGGTATAACAAGGACTACTTACAAAAGCTGGACATGTACAAATACACAGGGCTAGATGGGATGCACCAGAGGGTGCTGAGGGAGTTGGCTGATGTGATTGCACAGCCATTGGCCATCATCTTTGATAACTTATGGTGATCAGGAGAGGTCCAGGATGATTGGAAAAGGACAAACATAGTGCCCATATTTAAGAAAGGGATGAAGGAGGATCCAGGGAACTACAGACCAGTCAGCCTTCCCTCAGTCCTGGAAAAATCATGGAGCAGATCCTCAAGGAATCAATTTCTAAGCAATCATGTAGGAGAAAAAAGTGATTAGGAACAGTTAGCATGGTTTAACTAGGGGCAAACCATGACCAACCTAATTACCTTCTACAGTCATCAGTAACTTGGACGAGGGGGTAAAAAGCACCCTGTTCAAATTTGTAGATGATACTAAGATGTGGGTGGAAGTGGGCACACTAGCAGGGAGGAATAGGCTGCAATTGGACCTAGACAGGTTACAGGGGTGGGCAGATGAGAACAGGATGGGTTTCAACACTGACAAGTGCAAGGTGCTGCACCTGGTGGGGAAGAACCAGCAGCATACCTACAGGCTGGGGAACTTCCTTCTTGTCAGTGCAGAGGCAGAAAAGGATCTTGGAGTCATTATTGATGCCAAACTGAACATGGGCTGACAGTGTGGGGTCGTGGTCAGGAAGGCCAATGGCACCTTGTCATGCATCCACGGATGCATCTCAAGCAGGTCCAAGGAGGTGATCCTCCCCCTCTACGCGGCACTGGTCAGGCTGCAGCTGGAGTACTGCCTCCAGTTCTGAGCGCCGCACATCAGGAGGGATGTGGACAACATGGAGAGGGTCCAGAGGAGGGCCACTCACATGATCAGGGGGCAGCAGGGCAGGCCCTATGAGGAAAGGCTAAGTACCTGAACCTGTTCAGCTTCCACAAGAGAAGGCTGAGGGGGGAATCTAGTGGCCATTTACAAACTAGTCAGGGGGGACCAGCAGGTATTGAGGGAGGCCCTGTTGTTACCAGATTTGCCCATTATTTTGGGGTGTGCTCATTTATTAGGGATATATTTCTAGGGTCTTGGTAATTCTATCAATGTGCTGCTTCTGTTACTTGTGTTTCTATACGGAGCTGTATATCTCCCTTCTGCAAGTCCTCTCCCCCAGTGAAGCTATCTTACAGGACTCAGTTCCGTGGGGCTGGGTTCCTCCAGTCACCAAATCAGTCATACTCACAAACACACACAGATTAATGTGATATGCCTGACCTGGCCAGGTTGATCAGCATGGACAGGCTGACACCCCCATATGCCAAGAATCAGTTCATCAGAGCAAAAATAACTACAGTCAGACACAAGCACACAGTTCAACAGAATACCTCTGAATCCAGCTGGGTGTCCAGTTGACACCCTCATGGGCCAGCATTCAGTTCATTAGGGCACATTTGAATCAAACTGGGTCAATCAGCCTGTACAAGCTGATCCCCTTATGTGTTTCAAACTCAGCATGTCCCAATCTTTTAGCCTCTTGATGAGCAGACCCCACAGTATTTCTGGGCTTCACAGGGATCTTTAGCTTAGGTAAGAGGAGTGTTGCTGCAGAGCAAGAGGGGAAAAGAGAAGTAAAGAAGGCAAAATATACCCAGTTACCACCAGTTTGACTGTAAAAGTTATTTATTACTAAGTATATGAAATATGCAATGGCACTAGTAGTAATAGACATGCAAGGGAAAAACAAACACAAACAATTACAGTATTACACTGGTTTCACTAAGTATTTGGGGAACCTTAGTTCAAGCTTAACTAACATAGTTCAGTTCAGAATTTTATGCCTAGAGAGAAAAGAGAAAAGAAAGAGAGCTGGGATCTCACCAGTCTGAGGCACTCGGGTTGCAAAGCTGACAGGTTAAAGTTCTCAGCACGATCCTTGAAGGGAGAAGGTCTGCCTCCTTCACCCTCTCGAGAAGAAAGCAGGTGGTGTCAGCACACACACTGCTGGTTTTTATAGATTTTTATACTCATAGTTCAGCTTCTTCAAAGCATTCTCAATAGTGTAAATCAAAATGTCTTCTCTCTTGACAATGCGTTATCTGATTTGGAACATCTCAAGAAACTGATAGGTTAACATAAGGTTAGGCAGTAACCAGACACTTGGGAGTCAGCTTGAAATTCCTATGGATAGGATATCTCATGGTTTCTTCAGAAAAAATAGATAGCTTGCAGCATCAGGGTTTTAGATTTTTACTTGTTGTGAACAAGCCTCAGCTTAGCATGACTTTTCCAGATCTCACTATAGTCTTTTAATAGACTTAAGGCAATTATTGGAGTGTTCATAACCTTCTGTGAGGAGAACTTTCACCAGTCATCCCGGGACAAGTATGACAACACTTCTGGTCAGGGCTCCAATGGGCTGGACATTTTGATGAACCCTTTACCATTGTCCAAATGTTGCCCATACCCCCTCTGACTCGGTCTCTTTTCCTCAGCATTCCCTAACCCAGCGACCGAGTTTTAGCCGATCAAGTTTAAATAGGCCTCCCATAGTGGGACTGGGGAATGTATGGCCCGAGATGCCTATTAAACTTTACTTCTGCTTAGAGGTGTGTGTGTGTGTGTGTGGGGGGGGAGTCCTTTGTAAATCCAGATTAGAACTGGTCTGATAAATGCTGAGCTAGGTATGTGTAAATGTGGGTTGATTAGCATTTGGAACACAGATTCCCCATCATGCAGTGCTCCCCTGCTTCTTTGATTCCAGAATTCACTGCGGTCTCTGCTTTGGGTTTTCTGTTCTCCATCTCCCATGTAAATGAGTTGTCATCTTGTTCCATCTTGGATGCAAATGAGACCTACGGCAGTTGTTTCACTCTTGTCACCCTTATCTGGAGGGTTTTAGGTGTGTCGCCCACTGCATCTTAATCAGTTTTGTTTAGGTGGAGGAGGGGAGAGAGGGACCAAAAGGAATCTCATGAGCAGAGATCTGGGTTGTCTGTTTCCTATGGAAAAATAGAGAAAACCATGGATTTCCTGACTTTACCAGAGAAAAAATGAATTTTCCCTTTTAGCAGAGATACTCACAGATTTCCCACTTTTGCAAATAGCTCTTCAGGCTGGCAGAGTTCCAGCCTGCAAAAGCTAATTGAAAAAAGGGCAGAAAACCACCAGCCCTGTCTGGAGGAGTGGAAGAGGGGGAAGGGCAGGGCCTATGGCTGTTAGTTGCCCAAGGCTTGGCTCAGGCTTACTATTTGTTCCTGGAGCCTAAGGTAAATGGGGCTTGGAGGGGGCTCAGGCCCCTCTGGCAGGGCTGGGGGGTTGTGGGTCATGGCTGGGGGACACTGGCAAGGCTTGGGGAGGCTGGGTGGCAGGTGTGGATGACCGCCAGGGCTAGGTCAAGAGCCAGTGGGGCAGGTGGGGGACAGGGTGTGGGTGTGGGAGTTGGGGCTGAGGGATTGGGGAGGTGTTGGGGGAAGCTTCACATGGAGTGGCCACTGGCAGTGTGTGCTTGAGAGCGGTGCACTATAGGCCCATCAGGGAAGCTGCACAGGGAAGCATGGCGCCCATTCAGGCCGATAGCACGTACTGCCAGCCAGGTGGGCACTCCATGTAGGGCTTTCACCAACATCTCCCTGCTCCCTCAGCCCCAGCCAGCTTTCCGTAGGAGTACCCACCCAGCTGGCAGTGCACTGCACCAGGAGCAGCATACTATTGGGCCAAGCGGGCTTTGCTTCCCTGTGCAGCTTCCTTGAGAGGCCGATAGCACACTGCTCCTGGCCCACATGCTACTGTGTGGGCAGGCACTCCTGTGGGAAGCTGGCTGGGGGCTGAGGGAGTGGGGAGGTCTTGGGGAAAGACATGGAGTGCCCACCCAGCCTGTGGCACGTGGACTTAGAGCAGTGCACTATTGGCCCTTCAGGGAAGTTGTACAGGAAAGCTCAGAGCCTGCTTAAGTCAATAGTATGCTGTTCTGGGTCCATGTGCTGTTGGGCAGGTGGGCACTCCAGGTGGGCACTGTATATGGGGAGGGAATCTGGGCATCAGGGAAGAGTGGAGCTGCATGGAGAAGCTGCTTCCTGATGTGAGTTCTGCTCTGCTTTCCTCCCCTGGGGCCTCCACAGCCCAGTGGCTGCAAACCAGCATGGCAGAAAGCAGAGGAGCTGTGCAGAGAAGCTGCTCACCACAGCAAGCTCTGTACTGCCCTGGTGATGCTCTGCTGTACATGAGGCTGCAGTGAGAGCAGCGGTGTGGAGTTGTGCCCCTCAAAGCAGTGGTACACACAGGGGACATGTTGCCAGGGCAGAGGGGAGCTTGCAGTGGTGAGCAGCTTCTCCATGCAGTTCTGCAGTTTCCTGCCATGCTGGGTCATGCCTGCCAGGCTGTGGAGGCCCCTGGAGAGGGCATCAGGGCAGGAACCTGCAGCCTGTGCCTTCCCTGCACACAGATCTGGGGGGTGTGGGTCACCCCTGCCCCTCTTGGGAGTGAGCGGCAGGGGGGAGCCAGTACTACTCCCTGCAGCAGGCATCAGAGGGGTGGGGGAGAAGGGTGTGGACCTGGGTGCACAGCCCTGCTAGTTGGGGGTCTTCTCCTGCAGGGCTGGGGAAATGGGGCTGTGGGTGTGGGGCCAGGGGCAGAAGCAGGGCTGGGAGGGTGGGGGAGTGAGAGGCACAGGCAGGGCTGGGGAGGCCTGTGGGGAGCCTTTAATTTTAATCACAGTTGTTTGGGTTTTTATGAGAGAATTTGCCATTTTTTATCAGGGAAAACCAGGATCCCTGCTCACGAGGTTCAACAAGCACAAGTGCAAAATCCTGCACTTAGGATGGAACAATCCCAAGCACCAGTACAGGCTGGGAGCTGACTGGCTGGGCAGCAACTCTGCAGAAAAGGACCTGGAAGTTACAGTGAACAATTAGATGAGCCAGTAGTGTGCCCTTGTTGACAAAAAGGCTAATGGCATACTGGGATGCATTGTTAGGTGCGTTGCCAGTAGTTCAAGGGAAGTGATTATTCCCTTCTATTCAGCAATAGTGAGGCCACATCTGGAGTACTGATTTCAGTTTTGGGGCCCCCACTACAGAAAGGTTGTGGACAAATTGGAGAGAATCCATTAGAGGGCAACAAAAATGGTGAGGGGCCTAGGGGACATGACTTACGAGGAAAGACTGAGGGAACCTGGCTGCTTTAGTCTGGAGAAGAGAAGACTGAGAGGGGATTTAATAGCAGCTTTCAACTACCTAAAGCGGGCTTTGGAAGAGGATTGAGCTAGACTCTCAGTGGTGGCAGATGACAGAACAAGGAGCAATGGTCTGAAGTTGCAGCAAGGGAAGTTTAGGTTTGATATTAGGAAAAAAAATTCTTACTGGGGGGTAGCAAAACACTGGAACAGGTTACCTGGAGAGGTGGCTGAAGTTCCATCCTTGGAGGTTTTCAAAACCAGGCAGGTCAAAGCTTTGTCTGGGATGATCTAGTTGGAGACGGTCCTGCTTTGAGCATGGCTCCTGAGGTCACTTTCAGCCCTAATTTTCTATGATTCTATGATCATCAGGAAAGCCAAAACACTACAGGTATTGGTCAGCCATCGAAAGTAAGTCATAGGTATTAAAAAAAATCCATAAATATGGGAAAAGAATTGTATGATGATTATATGTGTTGTACGAACAGTAATGACCCTTGAGCACCTTCTTTCATTTTCTCAAAAGTGCTGCATATTTCAGGCACCAGTAATCAGTGTTTAGGTCTAATCCAAATCCAATTAAAACTTCCAAGGACTTGAAGGGAATCAGGGTCAAGTTCTATAAAGTCATGGTAATTCTGAAATAAGCATTTGCCGATAGTTACTCTGTGTTTAACTATACAGTTCTATCAGCCCTTCCCCATATAGCTAGCTTCTATATCCCATTATTTTTTGTCAACCTACTCTGGAAGGAAGGAAAAGCTGAAAACAATGTGAGCTTTTCACTTACTGATGGACATACACTTCACTAAAATATAATATAATTTATTTTTATTAAAATAGATGTACAGAAAGTATTAGTTGCCTGTCTCTGGTATTCAGAGATAACTAACAAGGAAAATAACTTTTTTCAATAGGGTTTATCAGAACAATCCATACTCAAGCATGGCTGGAGGAGTTTTGAAGCTCCAAGCTGATCAGCTGGTTTTTGCAGACTCTCTTGATAAGTTAAATTTTTCATCAGGTCTTTGACTTCAAAGGCCCCAGTGTTGCAGTGAGAACCATGTGTAGTTCCCCTACCCCCACCTGCCCAGGTCATAGGAGTTTCCCTGGGCATCTCTGTGAATGTGCCAGAGCCCCAGTATAGAGGTCAGCATGGGATTGAGGCTTGAGTTTACAACAACTAGCATTTGCTAGTTTCACGTGCTAGCATTTGCATATTACCAAATACAGAGTTTACCAGTATAGACATTTGTGCAAAACAGTCAGGTCATGGTACATAATTGCTAGCATAAGCTTAAAAGTGGTTGTTTTTTAGAACAAAGAACCAGAACATGTAGTGAAAAGAGGTTTCCTTTTTGCTCTGCTATCATTTCCTTTACTCCTTAAAGGATAAATTTACCAATATCCTGAACACCAAGTAAATGGACTTTTTACTATAACCCATGTGTGACTTGAGAGAGGCATAAGGGTGAGAGTTCCTTACTTTCCTATGAACTGGGCCACAGAGTGATATTTCTGAGAGACTGAGCAGTTATAAACCACATGGGTCAAATTTTTTAGAAGTTCTTAACAACAGTTCTATATAATGACAATTTTTATAACATCCCACCACTACTCAGATGTTCTTTGAATGTTCTCAGACACCCATAAAAGGATACTACAGTTTTAAATACTAAGTGCAAGACTAATGTTGTAGGCCTGATGGTTCAAAAATTATGTGGAAGGCAAGGATTCCTTAGGGTGACAACTTGTATTATCTCAGCTACATAGTTTGTTTAGTTAGACAAGCTTCTGAATGCAAAACATTTGTGACAGCACACCTTCAAGTGCTTGCCAATTTAAAGAACGAGGTAGGGAGCTGGCAGGTGCCTAGGGTGGCCATTTTAGGTCCCAGCTTATATAGAGGAAAGCAGCAGTTTACTGCCAGTGACTGTGAAAGAAACCTCAGCTAGCTGAGCTATGGCTCAAGAGCATCTTGGAAGTAAGGGTAGGTTCTACAGCAGATGGCTTGAAGGCACCTGATCCTGGGCATGACCTAAAACTTCACCCTGCCAGGGTAGGGAGGCCTGGTGGAGCTGTCTGTAGAGGGGCAGTCTCAGCTAAATGCCAGGACCACTGACCTCCCTGGTGAAAGGTGGATAGGGGTACCTTAACCCTGGCCCCCACCATCTGGTGGGTAACTGTGAGAGCTGTGGGAGTAGGGGGGCAGGTATGCTCACTTGTAGGTACCTGAGCCCAGCAGGGATATGAGATACCAGAGGGGTAGTTGGTGACCATGGTGTAATGCCCTGCATAGAGTGGGGCTGAACTGGGAGTAGGCCTGAAGGACAGCCCCAGGGGTGCGCTGAATAGGGCTGAACTGGGAGTAAGCCTAATGGCCACAGCAAGGGCCAGCCTTGTGAGTAGCTAGTTGTATTATGAGGACACCCCAGGGTGGGGTGTGGTGTGGTGTAGAGTTGCCCAGTGAGGAGCTTGGGACAAATGTAGCCCAGCATTACTCTAAGGCTATGCCATGGGGAGTAGGGGAACTTGTTGGAACCAAAGTTGCTGTGTGGTGGTACCAGGGAGAAAGTGGCTAAACCCAAAAGCCAATGAGGGGTTACTCAACAGGAGCTAGGGCAGTGGAGTGTGGCCCAGGATGGGAGGTATGCAAAAGGCACCCTGTGAGGTGGGGCAGAGTGAAAGTAAGAATGAATGGAGCCCAATTATGGACTGAACTTGCCCTGGCCTCAGGCTGGGGGAAGCAATCATAATCTCGATGCCATCTGTGAGGCATAGGCTGTTATGTAGGGGAGGTTCAGAGCCACAGATAGTTCCCCCTGGCATCGGGACAAAGAATAGGCAGCCTCCCACTTAATAAATCAAGTTAGCCACATTGTGGCAGGTGAGATGGGGCAAACTGCCTTGGGCTGCTTTGGGATTTAGCCATGAAGATGCCCCGTCACAATACTCTTCCTCTGAGAGACCTAAGGAAGACTGTTCTGCATTGATTCCAATTACATAGTTGGTTCAATAAAATACATCACCCTAAGAAATCCTTGCCTCTCTCTTGTATAATTATGCTTTTTTCTTGCTTTGTACCTGCCTGAGAGCAGTTAGGTAGGAGGAGATAAGTTCCATTGTGTTCACCAATAAAATTCAATAACTTTGTTTTTCTAGGCTAACCCATTATTGATTTAAGTAGAATGTAGTTTTTCTTTTTTAGAATTATATTTCCCAGAAATGTTAGTTTTTTTCAGTTATGTTAATAACAATAACATGAAATGGCCCAAAAAACCTGCCTTAAAAGGGAAAAAGCTTTTAAATGTAATGATGAAGTGCTTTTTGCTTTTTTTTTTTTTGCGGGGGAGGGAGGGGGGAGCTCTTCATCATGTTCAATGAAGAATATGGGACGATGTAGATTCAGCAAGTGCATTTTATACAAAGAAGGGGGATTCTAGCTCCTCTATTTGTTCTTTTCTAAGAGACAAGGCTACACTGCAAATTCAAGATATAGACATTGATTACAGATACTTCAGACCCAGCCCCCTGGTTGTACTTTGACCTGTTGAACTGCAGCTTCTGTATAATTTTCCAGCCTGGCTTATGAAGAGTCCACAAGGTTTGGAGCAAATCCATTATATATACTTTCTCTTTTGTTCTAAACTGGGGTTTTGTTCAGTGTAAAACAACTGATTTAGAACTTCTTTTCTTTAGACAGCTTCCCACCCAACCACATTTAGTTCATTCATTTCATATTTATTGCTGGCTAGATTGTGGTCTGAAGTCCGAGTACATGTTATGAGAAGCTCTGGGAAGAATCTAAGGAGTGCACATTAAGCAGTGCAGAAGGTACATGGCCTGTCACACAGGGCTGACTTATGAGGATGGAGCTGGTGCCAGGGTCCAGCATCCACCTTGTTTCTTCCCTTTGGGGAAGGTAAAAACTGAGTGGCATTAGTTCAGAGGAGTAAATTATTGCATTTACTCGAAACCAAGACAAGTTCCCCCCACCCTCCATTCAGCATGGCAGGGGAAAGCCTCTTGTCCTGGATTTGAGCACAAGGCCAGGGCAGGTTAAGGTGGCTGCTACATCTGACTCCAGCTTTGAGTCTATTTCAGGGCCAGAGTCAGAGCTATGGTAGTTACCTGCCCTCTCTGCCCCCAACAGCCTCTGCCCCCTTCTTTACTATCCGGTATGGCTCCAGGTCCATTCCCTCCTAGGGCATGAAGCACATGGAAGCTCTGTCCTCTGCCCAACCGATCAGCAGTGACAGCACTGCCCTGGGATGCTGCTGCAAGGCTGGGTAGGGGCTGTGCTTCTGTGTGCTCTGTGCCCCAGCAAGGAATGGAGCTGGAGCGGTGTCTGACAGTAATAGGGTGGAATGGGGTAGAGGCTGTGGAGAGTGTGGAGGAGGGAAAGGGAAAGAACCTGTGGGGAGCAGAGGTTGTAGGGGGGCAGGTGCCCATGCAGGCACAGAGGAAAGAAATGGTGGGGGGCAAGGGGTCTATATTAAGCCCATGAGCCTATGGACTTCATAAATCTACTGGATGCAAAAAATCATGGACTTGGTATAGACACTAGATTTATGACCCAACCTGCCTGACACCTGATTCACTAGGTACATGCCTGACCTTACCATTTACACTCTGCCTCTTCCACCTTTCCTCCCCTTTCTTCCTTTTCTACCCTTTGTATTCCCAATTTCCAGCTATTTATGTTTTTACAGATTTCCTCTTTTCTACTTTGGAGAACTCAATTACAGTAGAGTCTCCCCTGATTACCTTTGGCATTATTGCCCCCTTGTTTTCTCCCCTCCCTTCCCTTCTCTCCCCATTGTTTTCCTAATTTCCACCTATTTATATTCTCATTGACATCCTGTCACACCTTTAGTTTCTTTCATTCCTTGGAGATCTCAGAACAGGAGAGGCTCCCTGTACCTGAAGAAGGGTGCTTGTGCCCAAAAGCTTGCACAGAACCTTTTCCCAACTATGCAGTTGGTCTAATAAAAGATATCCCATCTACACAAAGAATATTGCCTTCCATAATGTACAGCATCTACTATAAACCTCTACAAACCAGCCCTGTTTGCATAAGTTTGCCAGTTTGTAATTTTTTTTTTTTTTGTCATATTAAGCGTTTGTGTTGAAAGTTGATTGCTGGGAATCAGTTGGAAATGAAAAGGCTGCATTGCTCTGATCAGATCAGCTTGACTGCTTTCCTTTAAAAAAATACCTTTCTAATTGATGACATCCCTGTTTGGCCCCTGTAGGTACTGCTGCCCTACCAAAGAGGCCCATTCTGTGTTAGGCTTTTGAAATGAACAGTGAAAAGTAAAAGCATGCTCCAGAACTCCAAGGGCTTATTCTCAGTCACTCAGCTCCCCTGTCCTGGGGCTGACAAGCATCTTTCAACCCTGTTCTGGGACTGTGCAAAAGTACTTTCCTCAAGGCAGTTCCAGCTTGTGACCTGCTTCCTAGACTGCCTTTGGATCCAGAGGAGCAGATAATGTATATAAGGTATAGGATACTCTGGCCATACCTTCTGTCCCCTGTAGCAGGACCAGGGTTACCCCTTCCCAGGGTACATTTCTCTACCTCATTAAAGTGTCTTCACAATGTCAGAATGGCATTTGTAGGCTGTGGTGTAGAAGAGAAAGAACAAGAGAATGAGTCGGTGTGTTCTTTTGCTACTAAATTGTGAGCTCCCTGAGGCACTGAAGCCTGATTTGGAAGTAGGATCAGGTGCTGTGCCAGTAATTAGACATGGGAAACTGATTACAGCTGATCTTATGAAGAATGATTTTTTTGTGGCAGCCACACACATCACTATATAATCTAGTTTGCCTGATCTTCCTTTAGGGTCCATAGGGAGTGGGGAGGTTTTGAAATAGGAAGTCAAGAAGAATCAGAAAGGGATTGTTGTGGTTCAGGTGAGGAATCCTATTTAATCTCATTTGTGTGTGTGAAGTCTATAGGGAGAGTTTCTATATCAAGTGCTCTTTGGAGATATAGGTGATAGCTTTTCCTTTTTTTTTTCCACGTGTTTTGAACAAGTTCTTAAAATTGAAATTGTGTAGGGTTCACCACACATGCCTTGTACATCAGCTTTTGTTCAGTGTAAGGGATACTATACAGATGTATAGTTGTTGCTGTGGTGTGGGCCCATAGTTGGGAAAGTCAGTGCAGTTACTATTAGTCTGTTTTAGTTTCTTTCTTTCTTGTGGCATTAAATTTCATCCAATGGAAGTAATAGAACTGAGTGCAGAAGCACAGTGTAAACCAATGGACCATTGAAGTTTCACCTTCCTGAGAGGAGAAGGTTCACAGATCTTTTGCTGGCCCATCCATATGACTGAAATGTATTTTCAAAGAAAGTCACTAAGTGGAAAGTGTATGGGGAATGAATACTTTTATGTTTCTCTTTATCTGATGATCTGAAAGTGTTTAATGAACATTACATGGCCCTACAATAGTCCTGTTACCCCAGTCATTTTTACTGTAGCTAGCTATATAACAAATGGGTAAACTGAGGCACAGAGTGGCTAAGTGACTTTCCATTACCAGAACAAAGACAAAGGACTGTAGCACATGCCATCACACATGTAGTAGCTGAATCTCACTAGCCCAGATAACAACAGTGGTGGCAGCAAGCATTTAGCATAAGCTAGAAACCAGAGTACAATCTCTCTAGGGACCTGGTTGCTAATAAGTGGTTGCTATCCTGTACTCTTGTCTTCATTGCTATGGTTACCTATGTTAACTAGATTAAATCTAGTGTGATACAACATAGCTTCCTTGTAATGTGCAGATGTTGTCAATTATTTTGTCTTTTAATCATTTACTCTAATAACTAAACAACCTCTAGGCTTCTTATAAAATTCATGTTTGTATATTTCTCTTGGTGAGAGAGCAGAAAGTGAGAATGGTAAATATTTAGATTTTAAAATATTTGGCATGTGCTCAGATACTAAGGGCCTTGTTACACATTGCACTTTAAGTTGCTCAATTGTTGATCAGTGCTAGTGCTAATACTAGCTTGAGTTTGGAGCAATCACACCTTAAGTCTAAAAACTTTCTTTGATTGTCCCTCACCTGCACAGCCACTAAAGGGGTGGTGAGCAGGCACCTAACTAGGAGCTGTGAGTTGCTACTACAGGGCTGGGGAGCCAGGACAGGTTTCTATCCCTGCTCTTGGTGGGGGTGTAACTGGGGGGGGGGCAGGGAAGGGAGGAGGGGAGAGGGGCAGGAATAAAAAGCTGGAAAGCAGAGAGTTAATGGGATGGGGTAGTGAAGTGGGAGTTGAAAAGGGAGTGGAGAAGGGGTGACAAAGTGAAGGAAGTCATAAGGCTAAAAGAAAAAAGTAAATAAAGAACTTTAAAGAAATAAAGACGTAAATGAAAGAAGGTCTTGTATTTTAATTAATTGGGATTTGGGATTGGAGTGGGGGGAGGGTACTGGTTGTGCCTTCCAGGTGGCTGGGAGTGGTGAGGGGAGGTATTTTTGGGGAAGCTACTGCCCCTGCCACAGGAAGGAAGCCCCAGCTCATGGGGGACCCAATCTGGCTCCCAACCTTCCCCCCCATCCCTCTTAGACCCTACTCCTGGACCCATCCATGCCATGTGATGCTAGCTGGTATGTATTCTGGAGGCTGTTTACACAGGGTTACATCCTTAGGGGTGGGAGGGGGAGTTGCATGATGCCAGAAACATCCCCTGGGTGATAGAGTTCAGGGTGTGAAAAAATTCTCGGCACAAGACAGGAGTGTTGGGGGCTGGGGGAAGTTGCATTCTGGGATGCTGGAGGACTGCAACTTAGCTGGCTTATCTGTAGAGTATGGCTAAACATTAATGGAACATGAGCTGGATAGCATAGATCAGAGAAGTCTATCCTGGACTAGTGTACCTTTTGAGCTGTCTAAACTGTGCTAAAAACTAGTTTCATACATTATTATGTGGACAATCTAGAGTTTAAGAGCTCCAGAAGATGCCTCAAATTAATATGCAATAAGGTCTGTAAAAGGGGGCTTGGGCAGAACTGATGTTACTGAGGGAAACAGTAGGCACGGGTGAATAGGGAAGAAGGGACTCAGCTAGGGGAAGATTAACTCACCAGGAGAAGATTAGGGGGATAATGGCCATTGCCATACATAAAAGGCGGGACTAGGGATCAAACAGTTGCCCTTGGGGCACAGGAGAGAAGGAGAGCAGTTACTGTGGATCCAGCAAGACACTGTGAATGGGAGTGCATGAGACCGGTTCCAGACTGGTGAGAGAAAGGGATACGTACTGAAAGGAGGGTAGCTGGCCGGCAGGATTATGGGGAGGCAGGGAATGTGATCCCCTGGAGAACAATCCCCCTGGGACGCTCGGCACATGACAGAAGCAGTGGGGGAATAGCCATGGTCAGGAAGGAGCAGCCAAGGGGACTCCTCTGGAGATGGGGTGGGGTCAGCAGCCATTTGGCAAGACCCTGGGAGGAAAAAGGGGGGCATAACCCCAAAACAGGTCCCAGGGACAACCAGGTCATGGCTGGAACAGCGGAGAGACCTCTGTGACAGGCACAGGAGCAGGGGGGAAACTAATCTACTAAGAAGCAATCCAGCCTCTCCTGTGTAGAAGCCTGCTCCAATTGCCTCATTAACATTGTAACTAATTCAATAAAATAGACGCTTGGTGAAATCATTCAGCTGGGTGGTCTGGTGCTTCCTCCCACCTTCCCTAGGGGATTAACATCTTATCTTTTCCATCTCGGTTGTGGCAGGCGAGTCCAGAGGCAAAGAGGGTGGCAGATAGCAGATGCCCACCTACAAAGTCCTTTGGGGTGGGGGAAAGGGGTGGTGAATACATATTTGGTGGACTGGTCTATCCCTTGGCATCATTTGCTGTTACCAGCCCTCATTGGGTTTTTTCCTAAGATTTTGAATCCTCCTAATATTAGAGTAAAAAATTCACTTCCCTTGCCCCTTTTACTGCATATAAGTGGACAAGCCATTGCCTATTGCATGACTTTCTCTTTCATTTAGCTTTGTAGATGGCAGCTAAGTTCATTTCTGGGATAACTGCATCACTTTCAACTCTGCTGTAATTTCATTGAATTCTATGAGTTCATATGGGGGCAAATGTGAATTTCTTCTCTTTTTTTTTTTTTTTGTTCTTTATGAAATCCTACACCATTTCCATTTCACAAGGTTTCTCAAGTGCTGTTAAGCATGAGTTAATAATGGCACACTTGGTGTCACATGAAGTATCATTTATCTGTATGCTGTCTTTGGCATAAATTAATTGCCTGAATCTATACACATTTAAAATTATATTCTAATTGAGCATACCAGATTGTTTCTTTGATTGGAGACAGGTAAAAATGATGAAGCTGTAAGATATGACACTCTTCCCTCTGAGTTGGTAATTAATTCATGTCATAACTTGACAATGCACTTCTTTCTAAGGAAGTGTAAAAACAAGGTCATAAGCAATGGTATCCTGCCCCTTTCTGCAAGGAGAGCCCAAGTGTTACAGAAGTCTAATTACATGCCACCTACCTAGAAGCAACTCTGCAGTTCCTGCTGGATAGGATATTATTTATTTCCTGTCCTCTACTTTTTCCCACATTTTTATGCTTTTTAGATGGCTGAGCCATTGCTTCCCTAAAGGCGCACTTTAACTTCACATGAAATGCACAAACAATAAGTTTATTTACTCTAATGGTATGTCAAATTATGTACACATCCATGCTTTGCATGACACTTTTGCGTTGGCATTCTGGTGTGGTTTGTAACCTAATTATCTATATTGGTTTCTCAAAATCTTGCCACCTCATAAGATGGTTTGATCTCTGCACTTCTGAGCAGGGGCATAGCTAGCAAGATTGACCCCCAGGCCAGCCAGCCAGCCAAGGTGCAAAGTCCCAGTGGTCTCAGTTGCCTTGTCAGCCTCATTCTACCCCCTTTTTGAGAGGTGCCACAGAGCTGTTGCTGTGCAGCCAGGAGGTTAGGGCAGTAGCCACCAGATATAGCCCTCCCCCCCCCCACACATACTACAAATGCCGTTGCTCCCCCAGCAGCTACTGTTAACCTCCTAACTACTGGCTGTGATGAGGAGCACCTGGGGGAGTAGAGGGCTGTGGGTCAGCAGTGAGGGGCATCAACAGGGCTGGGGGGGTGTAGCTTGGAAGTGGAGGGCAATGGCATATCGGGGATGCTCAGTGCCACAAAGCAGCTGGGGGGTAGAGGGGAGCAGGGACAGGGGCAGCTGTAACTGGACCCATGTGCTGGTGAATGAAGGGGGCAGAAGGATGCCTGATTTTTTTTTTTTGGTTTTTATCATAGAAAAAAAATCAAAAGATGAAACATGTAGGTATTTAGGATGTATTATAATGATGAAGGCACTGGTAGGCTTCCAAAGTGATATAAAATTTTAAATAGATCAATAAAAACATTGTGTTCAACTGATATGTATAGTGGGTTTTTGTTTTATTCACAGAAAAACATAGATGCTGGGTTTTTTTAATAGGACAATTTTGTATTTTTTCCTGAAACCAGAGAACACATATGTTCATCTCTGGCCACCAGATCTATCTGGTTCCCTCTTTTTTTTTTTTTATAAATGTACATAGGTGATGTTAGTGTTGCTCAGTCAACGACAATGTTCATAGCTCAATCTCAGTCAGCTCTGAGGACAAAAGCATGGGGTGACACCTCTGTGTGATGAGAACCATTGCTAGCATTGGGAGTGACACCTCAGTGTGGCCACACTAACCCATTCCTTAAACTCTGGTATCCCTCTGTACCTATTCCTGCCAGGCCAGCCCTGCCCCACATCCTCACCTGCCCTGCCTTTGAAGTTGTTATATCCTGGTAGGTTGCCACTAGAGAATTAGTGTGGTCCAGTGTTCCCAGCATTGAACCATCTCTCAGAGTTCTTGCCTCCCCACCCTGACTCTCAGGGCTTGATGGCTTGGACTCTTGTTCACTGGGCCTCTATCAGCCCACCCAGCAGTAAGCTAGGTTCCTTTGTGGTCTCCTTTCCTCCCCTTCTGTTACTCTCATGTTTTATACAGCAGTCATAAAATCAAACAAATTCAAGCAGGTGCAGCTGGCATGTCTCTCTCTAAGGTCTTCCCAGACTTCTCTACTCTGCTAGCTTGACCCTCCTAGGCAGACTTGTGGTTCCTGTTCCAGACTCTGGTATTGCTTCTCAGCTTCATGCACAGACAGCTCTTTCAATCAGCACAGCTCGGGTCAAGCTCAGATGCCCACAGTGCTTTACAGAGCTCCCAGCAGCAAGCTTCTTCCTTTAGCTCTGCCCAGGTCAGACTGCCCCCTTTGCCTTTTTTTCAGGGATCCATCCCACAGCCTGCCTCTTCCATTCCCCCAGGAGCTTATCTAAGGCACAGTCCTCAGTTCCTCTCTTTCTCAGTAACAGAGCAGGGTCCCCTGTTATACCTTGTAACATAAGGACTAAGCTTTGTTGTTATTATTGGCTATTATCTGAAGCCAATATTTACAGTTTTGAGATGAGAGTATTTACAGAGAGGAGAGTATGGTGCTTATTCATGCCATGTGCTGTATCTGTCACTCACCTTCCAGTCTACTGAGGTATAAAAAAAAAGACTTAGTTTTATATAAAAAGGTACATGTGAGAACCCATCCTTTCCTGACAGGGTGCAAAAAGTTGACTGCTCTCTTTATCACCAAGAGCTGTGAGCAGACTCAAACTATAGTGTGAACTGCCTTGTCACATGTTGACTTACCTGCTCAAAAGAGGAGAGAGAATTAGTTTGTGGGGGCACTAGACTTATGGTAGACATTAATAAGAATAATTTTAGCTTGTTTCCTGGGTGTGTTCTATATTACATGTCTACTTGCTGCTGCTCTCCCCATTTCCTTTCATGCATAGTTCCCCAGTGCAGCTGACTGATGTTTTAAAAGGACCAATTGAGATTACTGATGAGCAGGATTCACTGCCGTCCACCCCACCAATGTACATTAGTGGACTGTTCAATTTCAAGCCCCTGCATATTAATTCTATTATAACCAACAGTTATTTTTAATAACACATCATTTATAGAACAGATCCCAATGTGGTAAGGATTATACTGGGGTGGGCAAAATGGGGCCCACAGGCCAGATCTGGCTTACCAGCTGATTGGATCCAGCCCACAGGTAGGCACCCACCAATTGTTTCTGGCCTGGCCAGTGGCTGCCCCTGCAGTGCTCTGTATGTCTCCCCCTGAGCATAGCTTCTGGGCAGGACTGCTGCTGCCACTTGCCTAAGGAACTGATGAGTTCCCCTGGCCTCCAGTGATGACTACTCCTTTCCCTGCTGTAGTGCCCCATGCAAAAAGTAGGGAGGGGAAGCAGCAGTATTGTGGGGTTGGGGCAGAAGGCAGCCTCTGCCTCCAGATCCCCTTGCTCCTGCACTGGCTCCTGTTCCTTCTTCTCCTGCCCCACCTGCCTGTCCTGAACCTGCCCAGCAAGCCTTTGTGAGCAGCTGAGCTCCTTCATGCCAACCCGCTCCATCCATGCATTCCCCAACCCAGCCATGTATGGGCAGACTCACTAGTCAGGCATGGGAAAGAGGCCAAGAGAGCCGGTGACACCAGGCTTGGCTTGTCTCCTTTCCCACCCGTCCCCCTCTTCACAGCTTGGGGCTTCCTGTGCTGAAGACTGGCGACAGCTGCCTTTTTGTCCCTTTGCAGCACACTGCAATCCAGGCAGGTAGTGCTGATATATCCCTGTTCCCCCCTGCCCCAGCCTGTAGTGGGGCTGGGCTCAGCCATGTCACAAAGAGTCAGTAGAAGGAAGCCCCTCAGAGGTGCATACACAACCCACCCACACCATACTCACACACATGTACCTTCCCCCATACTCATCCCATATCCCACCCCCACCATACCCACACACCTCTCACATACACCCTGCTAGCCCCCCACATTTTATAAAAGTGAGACTTTTTATTTTGAACTATAGATTTCATAGACATTAGGGTTGAAAGGGACCTCAGAAGATCATTGAGTCTATCCCCCTACCTCAGGGGCAGGAAGTCAGCTAGGATCAAAGGATCCCAGCAAGATAGGTGTCCAAACATTTCTTAAGAGTCCAGAGAAGGTGCTTGTAGCACCTGTGAAGGCAGTCTATTCGCTTGTAGCACCTGTGGAGGCAGTCTATTCCAGGCCTTGGGGGCTCAGACAGTAAAAAAGTTCTTCCTTATGTCTAGCCTAAAATGGTCATGGCAGAGTTTGTGACTGTTTGACCTTGTCATCCCTTGGGGCTCTCTGGTAAACAGGCATTCCCTCAGATCATGATGTATACCCCTTATATACTTATAGGCATCCAATAAGCCACCCCTCAGCCTGCACTTTTCCAGGCTGAAGAGTCCCATGGCTCTTAGCCTCTCATCATAAGGCTTGCTCTCTTGCCCTCTGATCATATGTATGGCTCTCTGGATTCTCTCAAGATTTTCCACATCCTTTTAAAATCATGGAGCCCAGAGTTGGATGTAGTACTCTGGCTGTGGCCTCACCAAGGCCGAGTACAGGAGGAGGATGATAGCCTGAGATTTGCTTGAGAAGTATCTATGGATGCAAGCCAGTTTTGTTCACCTTACCAGCTGTGACATCGCGTTCATGGCTCATGTTCACCTTTGGTCAATAATGACCTCCAAGTTCCTTTCCGCCATGGTGCTAACAAGTGTAACACTGCCGAACCTATGAGCATGATGCAGGTTTTTTTCCCTCCAAGGTGGAGTACCTTGCATTTTTCTGTATTGAATATCATCACTTTTTTATCTGCTCCTTTTCTGGGTGTGTCAAGGTCTGCCTGGATCACAGCAGGTGAGAATGCTTTACCCCCAAATTTGTTGTCATCAGTGAACTTGACCAGTACGCTTCTGACACCAATGTCTACATCGTTAATAAAGTTGGTAAAGAGTACAAGCTCAAGGATGGAGCCTTGGGGGACACCACTGGTCATGGAACACCATGATGATTCACTTCTGTCAGTTGTCATTCTCTGGGTCTGACCTCAGAGCCAATTCCCCAGCCATTGGACTGTGATGTAGCTGAGGCCAGAGTTGGCCAAATTTTCCAGGAGGATATCATGAGACACCAAATCAAAGGCCTTTTTAAATTCCAGATATATGACATCAATCTCTTCTCCCTTGTCCAGGTGATCTGTCACCTGGCCATAGAAGGAGATGAGATTGGTCAGGCAAGACCTATGTGCAACAAACCCATGCTGGCATTCCCTCAGGATGTTGTTATAAACCAGTTTTTCAAGAATAGTCTCTTTGATGATTTTTTCCAAGGTTTTCCTAGGGCTAGCGATCAGGCTGATTGGCCTGTAGTTCATAGATCGATGTTCCTGCCTTTCTTGAAGATGGGTACCACATTGGCCTTCTTCCAGTCTTCAGGCACTTCACCTGGGTGCCATGAGTTCTCAAAGATCCTTGCCAGTAGCTGGGTTATGATGCCTGCCAGCTCCTTAAGTACCCTGGAGTGTAAACTGCCCAGACCAGCTGACTTGAAGGTGTCCAGCCTCTCAAGGTGTTCCTTTACATGGTCTACACTGATGTAGGGTATAAATTCACCCTCAGCTTGGCTGTCCTGCATTGTGTTAAGCAGGGCAGTCCCTTTGGGTTGGTGAAAAACTGATTAAACATACCCATTAAGCAGGTTGGCTTTTTCTTGGGTGTCAGTTGTCCCATTTGGTTTAGCAGGGGACCAATGTTACCCTTGCTTTTTTTTCTGACCCCCCACATATCTGAAAAAGGACTTTTCTATTTTCCTTGATGCATGTAGACATTCGGAGATTGGTTGCAGCCTTGGTTTCCTGGTTTGCTCCCTACAGGTCTAGATCAGTGCAGAATACTCCTCCTTTGTGGTGATTTCAGTCTTATATCCTTTATAGGCCTCTCTTTTTAGATGTAGGAGGTCCACAAGTTCCCTGAAGAGCCAAGGGGGTTGCTGTGCCCTTTTGCTACCTTTCCTCACATTTATGCAACAGTATCTATATACACTACACAAACACACACAAATCAGGCTAAAAATATTTTTTGAAATATACTAAAAATCAAGCATCTTAATATTTTAATTTTATGTTTAATTTTTGGGTTCCAAGATGGCATGTGGGGCACCTGTCAAGGGGGGTGGGGAGGCAGGGGCTACCCCTGAAGTCTTCAACAGCTCATCAAAACTCATTAAGTGGCCCTCTAGCCAAAATAAATGCCCACCCTTGGATTATACTGAATAGGGTGTGAAACCAAGCTTCCTGTACAACACGTGTAAATGATGCACATGTCTTTATGAAAATAAAAATATATCATTTTATAGTGATGACAAACAAAGAGGAGGTGGAGAAACCCAAGATGCTGTCATTGCATTGGTTATAGTTGATTTTCTTCTTGTTCATGGCCCACATATATCTCTTTCTATTTCTCTCTCTCTCATGCTCTCTTTCATTGTCTAATCATATAAGTGGAGGGCAGTGGTGCAGTTAATTGAGACCAGCAGGGACAGATGATGGATAAACTGGAGTTGAGTAATGATCTATTAAGAAATACACTTGGCTTTCAGTGGCTGCTGCCTGATATGGACTAAAGAAAGGGATTCTAGTGAGTAGTGGACACCCATATGTACTTTCATTTGATGGAAGTCTCTGACCTTGAAAGGGATAAATTGCTTCAGATTGGCTGGTAGGCAAAACATTTTCTCACGTATAAATGGCATCAGATAAAATACACACCTTGTTTTTGAAAGACTGGATGACAAAAAAAAAAGATCTTTCCTTGAAAATCCTGGTAAGTAATTGAGTAGCAGTTGCTGCATCTGGTCAGGGAAGAGAGAAAGTTCCTATTGCCAGAAGCTGGGGAGCCCCAGTGCAACATTTACGTTTACTCCCTTCCTGTCAGGCTCAAGCAGGGACTGCTATTACCATATTTCCTCACTTATAAAGAGCATCCTAATTTCAAGCAGCTGAATTTTGGGAAAAGGGGCATGATACATGTGAGAAAATATAGTTTCCATCCTGATATAAAGTCAGAGTAAAACTGAGGTAGCAACTATATCCAAGAGGAAGACGTACAGCACTCATCTGAACTCCCTGGGTGACTTTAGTCCTGGTATTGGACACCCTACACTTTTAAAATGGGGATAATCTACCCACTTTATTAGAATGAACTGTGCCTAAATTCATGAATATTGGCAGGTCACTGTGGCAAAAAATGCTACAGACTTTCTTTCTGTAAGAATAGTTAAAAAGACTAGACAAAATTAGATTTCATGGGAAATACTGAAAACTCAGGAAAGTCCACAAGGCAGCCAGAAAACAATAGCAGAGATCAGAAGGAAAAACATTGTTTAAATAGTTCTCAGAAACCTGCGAAGAAAGGAGTGGAAGCCTGATTCTTATTTTATCAGTGCTAGTATACATCCAGAGTAACTTCTGGCAAGGCAATGGCAATACAATTATAGAAATCCACTATAAAATCTGAATCTGGTGCAGGTTCTGGAATTTGTGATTATTAATGAGGAGCAACAAAACCTAGTCTCAATACAGTGCTATAAATGGATAAAAACATTAAGGAGAAATTGGCAGATGATGAGGAAGCAGGGTTGTTTGCAATTATTCAAATCCAGCTGTTTGTTTTCTGGCTACAATGTTTAGTCAAAGATAAATTCTGTATTGTCATGTGGCCCTGCAGACCTCCCAAGATACCACTCTTAAGCAAGACTGATACTGAGACATCCACTGAAGTATACCTTGCGCCTCTGCCATCTCAGCCTGCTGCAGTAGTTCCTTGGATGAATCCTCCTTGGGCAGTTCAGTGGTCCTTTTCTTTTTCCTTTCTGAATTTAAAGGTTGGCGGACCTCCTCTGGCAGGCTTTAAACTAGGCTCGTCGGGGGAAGGGGAAGATGAGGGCGGAGGAAACATCAGACTGCCAGACCAAACAGCACCCACAACTACAGCCCAGCCCAGACCGACGAGCGAAGCAATCAAACAGGTAAGAGGGAGGGGCCAGGGTAATGCTGGGACTAGGGGGTCTGTACACACACTCACAGGAGGCCTCAAATGCCTCTACGCAAACGCTCGTAGTATGGGCAACAAGCAGGAGGAACTCACCCTCCTGCTGGCTGACACCAGCCCGGACATAGTGGGGATTACAGAAACATGGTGGGACGAAATGCATGATTGGGCGGTCAATGTCAAGGGCTATAGGCTGTACAGGAGGGACAGGATAGGAAAGAGAGGTGGGGGCGTGGTGCTCTATATTAAGGAGGAATACACATCCTCGTTAATTAGCAAGGAGTCAGGGGAGGGGCACTCTGAAGTGCTTTGGGTTAGTGTACAAGGCAGTCGAGGGGAAAGGGACTTAACGGTGGGAGTCTACTACAGACCTCCTAACCAGGGAGAAGAGCTTGACCAGGAATTCTTGGGTCAGCTCACAGGGGTAGTGAAGGCTAAGGATGTGGTTGTCATGGGGGACCTGAATTTCCCGGACATCTGCTGGGAAGAGCAGTCAGCCAGATCTGAACGCTCACGTAGGTTCTTGGCCAGAGTGCAGGACCTCCATCTAACCCAGGAGGTGCACAGCCCCACCAGGGGGGACGCCTTGTTGGACCTAGTCCTTGCCACGGGTGATGACCTGGTGAGGGGGCTGCGGGTGCTCGACCACCTGGGCGACAGCGATCATTGCCTGCTGGAATTCACCATCCAGCGCAAGGTGGCAAAGGCATGCAGTAAGGCAGCGGCCCTAGATTTTAGGAGGGCAGACTTCAACGAGCTAAGGAGGATAGTTGGAGAAGCGCTGAGGTCCCAGAGGGGAGGGGAGCCAGGTGTCCAAGGAGAGTGGTTGCTCCTTAAGGAGATGATCCTCCAAGCCCAAAGGAAGGTAATCCCAACGAGGATCAAAGGGAGCAGGAGAGCGCACAAGCCTCTGTGGCTCACCAAAAGCATCCGGGAATGTCTCCTTGCTAAAACGGAGGCTTACACCCAATGGAAGGAAGGGGTCATCACCAGGGAGGGCTATTCTGTAGTTGCTCGGGGATGTAGGGGGGTAGTTAGGAAGGCCAAGGCAGAGATGGAACTGGGGATAGCTTCCCAGATTAAGGACAATAAGAAGTCCTTTTTTAAACACGTAGAGGGTAAAAAGAAGGTCCCGGGTAATGTGGGGCCCTTGCAGGACGCCATGGGAAACTTGGTCGTCACAGCAGATGGCAAAGCTAACATGTTTAACGATTTCTTTGCCTCCGCCTTCCTAAGTAGGGACCAGAACAGCCACCTCCCTGCTGGGCCCCCCTTGGGCCCCGGGGGAGGCACACCTGGACCACGGGTTAGCGAGGATTTAGTTAGGGAGCTTCTGGAGGGGTTGGACATATTCAAGTCAGCTGGCCCGGATGAACTCCACCCTAGAGTTCTAAAGGAACTGGCTGAGGTCATTGCAAGTCCCCGGCACAACTTTATGAGCACTCGTGGTGCTCTGGTGAGGTACCGGGGGACTGGAAGAGGGCCAGCGTGGTCCCCATCTTCAAAAAAGGCAGGAAGGAGGACCTGGGAAACTATAGGCTGGTTAGTCTTACCTCGATCCTAGGCAAGCTGTTCGAGAAAATTATGTTGGCAAACATCCAGGAGGGGCCAGCGGGGGACTGCATGCTGAGGGGCAACCAACATGGGTTCATCAGTGGCAGGTCCTGTCAGACCAACCTGGTGGCCTTTTACGATCAGATCACCGGATCATTAGACGCAGGGGTAGCAGTGGATATAGTCTTCCTGGACTTCCGGAAGGCTTTTGACACTGTCTCTCACCTTGTTCTCATTAAGAAACTGGGGGGCTGTGGTGTAGACACCCACACAGTCAAATGGGTTGCCAACTGGCCGGAGGGCCGCACCCAGAGGGTGGTAGTGGATGGGTCCTTCTCAACGTGGAAGGACATGGGCAGTGGGGGTCCGCAGGGCTCGGTCCTCGAGCCCGCACTGTTCAACATCTTCATCAGCGATTTGGATGAGGGGGTAAAAAGCACCCTGTTCAAATTTGCTGAAGACACTAAGATGTGGGGGGACGTGGGCACATTGGAAGGAGGCAACAGGCTACAATCAGACCTAGAAAGGTTACAAGGGTGGGTAGACGAGAATAGGATGGGCTTCAACACAGACAAGTGCAAGGTGATGCACCTCGGGAGGAACAACCGGCACCATACCTACAGGTTGGGGAACTCCCCTCTTGTCAGCACGGAGGCGGAAAGGGATCTGGGGGTCATCATTGACTCCAAGATGAACATGGGTCGGCAGTGTGGGGAGGCAGTTAGGAAGGCCAACCGCACCTTGGCATGCATCCACAGATGCATCTCAAGCAGGTCCAAGGAGGTGATCCTCCTCCTCTATGCGGCACTGGTCAGGCCACAGCTGGAGTATTGCGTCCAGTTCTGGGTGCTGCACTTCAAGAGGGATGTCGACAGCATGGAGAGGGTCCAGAGGAGGGCCACTCGTATGATCAGGGGACAGCAGGGCAGGCCCTATGAGGACAGGCTGCGGGACCTGAACCTGTTCAGCCTCCAAAAGAGAAGGCTGAGGGAGGATCTTGTGGCCTGTTATAAGCTAGTCAGGCGGGATCAGCAGGCGTTGGGGAAGTCACTGTTTCCCCGAGCACCGCCAGGAGTGACCAGGAATAACGGTCACAAGCTGGCAGAGAGTAGGTTTAGGTTAGATATCAGGAGGCGCTGCTTCACGGTCAGGGCAGCTAGGGTATGGAACCAGCTTCCAAGAGAAGTGGTGCAGGCTCCTACCCTGGGGGTGTTTAAGAGGAGGCTAGATTCACATCTTGCTGGGATCATTTGAGCCCAGTATTCTTTCCTGCCATGGCAGGGAGTCAGACTAGATGATCTGCTCAGGTCCCTTCCGACCCTAGAAACTATGAAACTATGAGTTCAAATCATAGAATCATGTGAAATTAGTGTTGGAAGGGACCTTAGGTGGTCATCTAGTCCAAACCCCTGCTCAAAGCAGGACTGTCCCAAATAGATCATCCCAGCCAAGGCTTTGTCTAGCCTTGTCTCCAAGTATGGAGATTCCAAAATCTCTCTCGGTAACCTGGTCCAATGTTTTACTACTCTCCTGGTGAGAGAGTTTTTCCTAATATCTAACCTAAACTTCCCTTGCTGCAACTTGAGACCATTGCTCCTTGTTCTGTTCCTTCACAGCTTTCATAGATTTAATAGATTTCATAGACATTAGGGGCTGGAAGGGACCTTATGAAATCATCAAGTCCACCCTCCTGCCATAGGCAGGAAGTCAGCTGAGATCAAGTGACCCCAGCATGAAATATTCACCTGTTTTTTTAAAGAGTCCAGAGTAGGTGCTTGTACCGCCTCTGGGGGGAGTTTGTCCCAGGCCCTAGACACTTGTACCATAAAGAACATTTTTCTTATGTCTAGTTTAAATCAGCCTTCCTGGAGTTTATGGCCATTAGACCTTATTATTCCTTGGGGAGCTCTGGTGACCAGCTGTTCTCCCACGTCCTGATGCACCCCTCTTATGTAATTGTAGGCTGCCACTGAGTCCCCCGAGCCTTCTCTTCTCCAGACTGAAGAGTCCCAAATCTCTCAGCCTCTCCTCATATGGCCTTCCCTCCAGGCCCTGGATCATATGAGTGATTCTCCTCTGGACTCTCTCAAGCTTCTCTACATTCTTCCTGAAGCGGGGGGCCCAATACTGAACAGCTGAGGTCTCACCAAGGCTGAGTAAAGTAGGAGGATGACTTCCCTGGTTTTGCTTGAGATGAACTGGTGGATGCACACCAGATTTTGGTTTGCTTTGCTAGCTACAGCATCCAGCTTATATTAATCTTGACCCCCAAGTCCCTTTCACCTGTGGTGCTAGTGAATGTAGCACTTCCAAGCCTGTAAGTATGTTGAGGGTTCTTCCTACTGGGGTGCAGCACTATACACTTCTCCGCATTGAAGCCCATCAGGGTTTGGTTGGCCCACCCTGAGAGCATGTCCAAATCATCCTGGATCCTCAGCCTGTCCTGTGGTGTGACTACCCTTCCCAATAATTTGGTATCATCTGCAACTTGGCCAGTTCGCATCTGACTCCTGAATCCATATCGTTAATGAAGATGCTAAAGGGTACTGGCTCAAGTATCGAGCCCTGAGGTACCCCACTTGTCAGCCTGTGCGATGTTGATTTGCTCCTATCAGCTAGTACTCTTTAGGTCTGACCCCATAGTCAGTTGCCTAGACAGCGGACCATATGATGATCAAGGCCACAGTTCCCCAGCTTAACCACAAGGACATCATAGGGAACTAGGTCGAAGGCTTTCTTGAAATCCAGATATATGATGTCCACATCATTTCCCTTCTCCAGGGCACATATTACCTGGTCATAGAAGGAGATGAGGTTGGTCAGGAAAAACCTGCCAGTCACAAAGCCATGTTGGCTGGCATTCAGATGCTTGCCTTCCATTAATCTCATGTTGATGGATCCCTTGACAATTTTCTCCAGGATTTTTTCAGGGACGGACGTCAATCTGATTGGTCTATAGTTCCCCGGGTCATTCCTCTTCCCTTTCTTGAAGATAGGGTCCACGCTGGCTCTTTTCCAGTCTTCCAGGACCTCACCCAAGCAAATATCACATATCTCTGCCAGAGGGGATGCAATGATGTCTGCCAGCTCCTTCAAGACTTTCGGGTGCATTCCATCTGGGCCCACGCACTTGTGAATGCCCAGTTTCTTGAGGTATTCCCTCACCTGATCCACATAGATTTGGGGCCTGTCACCTGCTCCCAGAATGGTTTGTGTTCTTCCTGACAGTGTGATCCTCCTGGAAGGGTAAAAAAAATGATCCAAAAATGTAATTTAGGAGGTTGGCCCTTTCTTGGGTAGCTTTGTCTCCCTGAGATGACAACCACAACTGACTTCAAGGCTTGGCATATCCCTTGTGCCTGCAGTCATTGTTTCCTGAAATACAATCTGTTTTTTATAAAGGGCAACAGCTCCCAGAAACCTAATGCACATGGAGCTCTTTGCTTTGCATGATCTTCGAGTGACGATGACTTATCTCCAACTGTGCAGCTAGTACTGTTTTCAGTTCTTTGCTGGACAAAATGTCAGTAGTAAGTCCATTCTCTATCCTGTAATATAGATCAGAGTCTGATTCTTCAGTCTTTTTCAATAGGCACCTTACTATTTTTGCACTTTTCCACCAACCCCTTGGATAGTAAGAAATGGGGATACATGGTAAAATGTATTTTGCTGAAAACTACTTATGGCCATGTTCACTAAACTGTGGGCCACTGTCAGAAGGTATTATGCCAAATACCCCTTGTTTAATATTAGACAAGTGTGCATAACAAGAAATTATAGCTATTTAGTAGTATCCTGTAGCATCCTCTAGTGAAGCTGGCTCAAGAGAGTGAGAATAACAGTTCAGGACAAGCACATGATTTTTTTGTTGCCAGAATAAACAACTCTATGCCTAATTTGTTCCAAGAGGCAACCCCCAGACTGGAGGAATCCTGCTGACAGCAGGAGAACAATATCTGGCATTGGCATATCCCCCAAAACTCTTTTCCTTGTAATCAGTTGTGAATGTTCCTCCTTCTCTCCCCCAACCCACTTTTCTTCTTTCTGTGAGTTCATTTAATGTGTTTAGGTCTATATGGAGGTGAAGGCTTCCAGTCTTCCTTTCTAAAATGTCTATCAAGTGTCCTCAGTCTGTCATTCCCATGGCAATGATTAGATACAGCTCCTCTTCTAGCTTCTGCCCTCAGAAGGCTTCTCTTAGCCTAGGAATGTGAACAGTGGGATTGTGAGTTCCTTTCAGTTGTGTTCTGTACTCTGTTGAGTGGTTTCACATCCCCTGAAAGATGTCCTCAATTATTTTTGTCTTGTGTTCCTCCAATGAGTGCCTCTTACTGATAGAAACAAACAGTGTGGTATGTTTTTAACTCAACAGACACTTTTCTATCTCACAGTAATACAATTGTATCTTTTGCAATTTACTACTTACCCATGCAGTTAGTGTACATAAGGGCTGTGAGGAGCCATGGGAAGCTATTCAGTTACCTTCTGCACCCTGTGACTTTTCCTGCACTGCTAATATCATGGGCCAGGTACAGAAGTTACAGTTACTGCTTTGTAAGCATACACAAAGTGCTATACAGCTGTAACTGAACAGTCAGGGCACACAGAGCACTGTAAAAATGGTAGATCCTGCTCTAAGATAACCCTGAATGGATGTGGTAGGTTGGAGTACCATAACAAACATCTCTACCAGATCCCATCAAGACTCATATGCTGCCAGCAACCCATGGAGCTTTGCGGCACCCCTCTCCCCTCCCCTCACAGGGCAGCACCCTAGCCTCATCTAGAGCTCATGTGGTCTGCCTGAGGACTGGGATGGCCCTGCCGTGGAGCTGAGGAGGGCAGGGCTAAGAAAGATAGGCTACAGGCATGAGTGACTGGTGCCTCCTGAATCTGAGGGACAGGCACCCGCTGATGGTGGGAGCCCTGTCAGAGGGGGCACCAGCCCTATCAACAGCATCAGTGTCAGCCACTGGGGGGGCACCAGCCCCATCGAGGGGGCACATGCACCCCCGTGCACTTCCTCCAAGTCACCTATGGCTACAAGCAGGCAACCTCTCTCCACTGAGTCGGCTACAAAGTGGAGCTCAATCACTGCTCCCCTCCTCCCCCAACTGAAAAGCGAATGTCCGTTGGGTCAAGAGAGTCACTCTAACTCAGAGCTTTTTGTGAAGTGCCATGAGTTAGAACAGGAAGCTGCACATCTGTCAGTGCCCCTTATGTCACTTAGTCTAATGCTGTAGAATGGAGGGAATACATCTCTGTAGGCATGTGTACATGTGCACATTTAATACACATTAGCCCAATTTAAGGTGCATTAAGGGTGCATGTCTACACATGCACACCCATAATGCACCTTAAAAGTGGCAATTTTTGGCTATTTCAAGCCTAAATTTGATGCCTGCATGTGGCAGCAAGAAACTCCCACAGGCCCCGGAAATGCTGTGGCCAAACCCCTGTGTTCCTGAAAGGGAAAGGAGAGCCACCCATGCCCTGTGGAATTCACCTCCTGAGTGGGTGGGGGCAGAGCAAGAGCCGAGTGAGCTGGTGTTTCACCGGCTCTTCAAGCAGCTGCTTCCCGGGTGGGGTGGTGGCCTGCTGATTATGGCAGCTGAAACGACCACCATGGGAAATATAAAACCCCACCAGAAGCTGGCAGAGGGGAGAAAGCTGGCTGGGAGCATGCCAGATGTAGAGAAGCTCCATGCACAAGCAACAGCGGCTTGGCAGACACTGCCCCATGGCACAGGAGTGGGACCAGTGGCTGGCACCAGGCTGGGGATGGGCAGTTTCTAGTGCCTCAGCAATAAGGAGATCCAAGGAGGCACCCATCTCAGGGTGGATGCCTGGCACTGGTGGTGAGGGTCCTGAGGCTAGGGGCTGAAGCTCCAGGTGTAATCTTCATCTGGTTATTAGGTTGGATTATTATAGTCAACCCTGCACCCCACTTTCAAGGGGGTTGACATATCATCCGGATGAAGACCAGAATACCCAAGCATTTGGTGAGTGGATGTGATGTAAGGGAGGTGGAACCCTGAGGAACACCATGGAACACCCATGAGCCCCCCACCTATGGGACAAGAGGGAAAGAAAATGCCACAGAACCCCCTCCCTCTTTACATATACTATCAAGTCATGGCAGGAGAGTTGGGGGGGGACCCTGACTGTGGGACAGAGCCATACTCATGGCACCTACTCATGGCACCTGGTGGGCATGACGGTGGTGCATTGGCTGGGAACGCAGCTCCTGCCAAAGCGAATCAGTGATCCCGACCCAGGTACAGTCAACCATACAGCCTCCAGCTGTGGCCCACGCTGAACTCCTGACTCAGGCTATCCAGGTGATTGGCCAAGTACTAGGGATATACCAGCTGCAGGGCACCCACCAGCAAGAATGGATGCAGTGGAACGCTGCCTATTCAAGATGCCTAAGATGATGCTCTATCTCAGGGAATGAGCACAGCCATGGTCAAGGCATCTGAACCCCGGCAGGGAGCCATGTCCAAGAAGAGGATAAGGTAGGGCCCCAGAAGGGGGCAATGAGGGATGTTATTTGCTATCATTGTGGCCAGACCGGCCATGTTACTAGGGAGTGTGGGCTGGGCTTGAGTGAGCTGGGCCTGGATTAGCACCTGCACCAATTCCTAGAGATAAGCCTAGTGAAATTGAACAGTGCGAGGCCATGGATTACAGTTTTGGCACAACCCTGAAAGAGGGAGCCTGGCAACGATGAGTAGTGATGGCCTGGATTGGTGACTGAGCAGTATGACCACCCTAGACATGGGATGTTCCCAATCATTACTCCATGCAGACCTGGTTCCCAAAGCAGGTGAGGGAGGCCAGACCCCTGGTTATGACCTGCATTGTAGGGGGTGAAATGTGCTTCCAGAGCTGCTGCCTCCCATTAAGAGTGATGGAATTTCAAGGTGAGTTGAGGGTTGGGCTTGCCCTGGTGCTGGCCTGTGAAATGATCCTAGGCTGTGAATGGGGACCAATCTACATAGTACTAGAGTGAGTAAGAGCAACAGAGGAAGAAAGAAAGTGACTAAAGAGAGGCGAGGGCTGGGCAGGGAAAACATACTCCCAGCATGATGAGCAGGACCAGGCCTGCATAGATATGGATCAGGTGGCCAGTGTGGCTCAATTCCATCAAGCCCAGTGGGAAGATCCAGAACTGCAATAATTAGTCAATGAGGACCCAGAAGGGATGTCTAGGAGCTCCTCCTATGATGAGGTAATGGGGAGTCTGATGTATTGGGTCCAGAGGGGTCAGGAGGGTAGTGCTGAGAGATTTCAGCTGGTGGTCCTGACCCTGTTCCGCCAGCAAATTTGATGGCTGGTACATGACACCCTGCTAAGTGGCCATCTAGGGTACAACAAGATCAGGGAATGACTGGTTCATGATTTCTTTTGGCCCTTGCTACAAGACGGTGTGGATAGGTGTGGGGGTGGCATGTCCCAAGTGCCAGACAGCCCAAGAGTGGAGGCCTCAGAAGGCCCCCTGCAGCTTATGCCCTTCTCCCGAGTAGTGCTGGATATTGTGAGACCCTTGCCAAAGTTTCATGATGGGGATACCAATATGTATTAGTCCTGGTCAACTATGCAACGTATTTCCCAGAAGCAGTCCCACTTAGGTCCCTCACAGCTACCCGAGTGGCTGAAGAGCTGTTAAAGTGGATTGCATGTGTGGGGATTCCCCATGAAATACTCACTGATCAAGGGACTAATTTTATGTCAGAGTAATGAAAGTGCTATCTATGTAGCATGCTGGGCATCAACCATCTGAAGACGTCTGTATATCACCCCCAGACTAGTGGGTTAGGGAAGAGACTCAACAGGACCGTCAAGAGGATGCTCAGGAGGTGAGCACAGGAGGACCCATATAGGTGGGACACAGTATTAACCCTGCTATTATTTGCCCTATGTGATGCTCTCCAAGAGTCTACTCAATTCTCGTGCTTCCAGCTGGTATACAGACACAACCCAAGGGGCCTATTAATTACAGATTGTCAGAGAAGAGTGGGAGAGGCTAGTGGGGCCCAGGATTATGGTGGAGAGGTACTGGAAGGAACTGCAAGAGCAAATAAACAAGGTACAGCAGATTGCCTGTCAGAACCTCCAGGCAGCTCAAGAGTGTCAAAAGACCCAGTATGATCAAAGAACAAAGCCCAGGACATTCCCACCTGGAGATATGGTACTAGTTTCACTTCCAGCTTTGGTAAGTAAGCAGTTCGCCATGTGGCAAGGCCCCTTTAAGGTGACCAGGAAAGTAGGTTCAATAAATTATGAGGTATTCAAACCTGGATACCACTGGGAACATCAAATCTACCATGTCAACCTTCTCAAAGAGTGGAAAGTGCTGCAGGGCTGGATAGCACAACATGAGGAGGAGGAGGAGGAAGAGTTAGGACCTACTTGCCTGGAATTAGGTGACAGAGCAACTCTTGGGGTGCAAGTCCACCTTGGGAAAGACTTGGATGCCGAGCAATGGTGGGAGCTGACTGAGATGGTAGAAGCCTTCTGGGATGTGTTCCAAGAGACTCCAGGTCGGGTCCAAGGAGATCAGGACTCAGCCTGGTGTTCTAGTCAGGGAGCGGTGGAGACCTGTACTTCACTGACTGCAGCAAGAGGTACAGCAGGAAATAGAGAAGATGCAGAGGCAAGGGGTTATCTGTCCTTCATAAAGCCCCTGGCGCTGCCTAATTGTACCAGTAGCCAAACCTGACAAGTCATTCTGCCTGTGCATAGACTACTGGAAGTTGAATGCACTGGTGACCTTTGATGCTTTCCCCATGCCCTGTATTTCCCATCTCATGGAGAAGATAGGGAAAGCAAGGTATATATATATCTACACACACACACACACACACACACACCATCGACCTGGCCAAAGGATATTGGCAAATTCTAGTGAGACCTGCAGGTTGCATCAAAACAGCCTTTGGAATGCCCTGGAGCCTATTTGATTTCTTGCAAATGCCGTTCAGGGTAAATGGAGCTGCAGCCATCTTCCAGAAGCTCATGGACTCCCTGCTGGCTCCACACATGACCTATGTCACCACTTACATTAATGACATAATCATCTTTACCACAGACTGGCCATGTCATCTTTGTGCATTGAGGGCCATCCTAGGGGAACTCAAAGTGGCTGGAATGATGACTCTTCCCAAGAATGTAAACTGGCCGGACAGGAGACCAGGTATCTGGGATTTAGTGTGGGCCAGGGAATGATCCCACCCCTCATAGATAAAGTAGAGGCAATACGCCACTTCAGGAGCCATGCAACTGTCATCATCTTTGGTCCTTCTTAGGGTTCATTAATTACTACTGGAGGTTTATTCCTCACGTCACAGAACTTGCCGCACCCCTCACTGAGGACAGGCTTCAAAGGCTACACAATGGATGGGTGAGATGACAAAAAGCTTTGAGAGTTTAAAGGAGGCCATGCATCGGGATGTGGTAGTACATGCCCCTTTTGTCTTACAGACAGATGCATGCAGCAGTGCCTTGGGGGCTGTCCTGCTACTCTCTGTTCCTGTGCTCTCTGGCTTTCTTGATTCCTCTGATTAGCTCTGTTCTTGGACTCTGGCTTCCAGATTTTCTCCTGGATCTGGCAGCTTGGCAACCAATTCCTGGGCCAGGCTGACCCTGCCTGTGTTTTGGACTCTGTCCCTGAATTTCCCTTTGGATCTAGTAACTCAGTCTCAGCATCCTTAATTTTGACTTGGTCCATGTTTTGGACTATGCCCTTGATCTTGTAACTTTGGGTCCCAAACCCTGACTCAACCTATGTTTTAGACTAACCCTTGCATCCTGCCTTCCATCAGTGGTCTAACCACTACAACAGACTGCATCTGACATGGTCCATTACTCTGGGCCTGACAAGGTATTGATTTAACTGTCTTCTGAGGGACGGAAAATGGGCAGGAACTGTCCTTTTCAAAGGTTTTTGGAAAACTATTTGAAACTGTTTTTGTAATGTGAGCCTCTGAAGAACACAATGCAGAGGACTTAATCAGACCTGGAAGAAATCAGACCTGTGTCAGAGTTCTTTACCTTTAGTTATTTTTGAACACCAAATCTTTGTCTCTCCTGAAATACAGATTATACATAAAAGAGGAAAAACAATCAAAATGGGTGTCAACCAGAGGTATATATCCTGGGATCTCAAGACTTTGGACTTATTCTTCCAATCCATGTTTTGCAGAAGAACATTGCACTAATGATGCTGGAGAAGAGAATTATAGGGTTCTAAGAAATGCTACAAGTGAAACACTTCCTCTGGAATGAGAGTAACTCAAAACTGTGAAAAGGAAGATTCCTCTCCCCATCTGTTATTTCTTTTTTAATCTTACTGTAAGTGAAGAGCTCTCTCCTTCCAGAGCTGTCACTTGCTGGTACAAAAACAAATAAACCAAAAAACCCAATCAGATGGCCAGAGGGTCTGTGATTAACACCTGATAATTACAAGCCAATTGAGAGGCAAACTCCACTTCTTATATGCTATGATATGTGTGTGACTGGGTAATTTGGCTTATAATTATATTGTCAAGTCAAAAGCCAGTCGGGATTTAATATCCAATATTCTGCCCTAATGATTTTTTCTTTGTTTGTCTAAAGTTGTGCTTCAGATTTATTTTATCATTATCCTTTCATTTTTGAAAGCTCAAAGAAGGAAAACATCTCTTCACTCTGTGAATGAACATCAAAAAACAGTGATTAGCATATTTGCCTAAACGGATAGAAACTGGCTAATCTTATATTTTTATGGATTTGCCGCCTTTATTCACAGTTGGGTTACACTGCCACATGCATCAATAAGTATTACACAGGAGAGAAGTGGCTGAATTAGAGCTTGCAGTTGATAAGTTCTGATTCAGACCCTTGCCTCCATACTTACATGTACCTGTATTTCAGTTCTCTGTGCATAAACCCAACAATACTTTCCCACTCTGACCAGTGATGAGGCTGTATAGCACTTTCTATCTGCAAAACACCAAGTAGCATTCTGTTCTTTCCCGCTTTTCCAAGTGACTATTTTATTGGCCCTCTAGGCTAGTGTGGCAGGGCACCTTTTGTGCTTGCCACTTTAAGACATTTAAGCAGGCTGTGGAGCAGCTGGCAGGTGCGGTGTGGCCTAATGAGCCAGTCACATGCTGCAAGTGGGCTCCGGAGATGCTTCAGTATAAACCCAGGCCCTCAGAGCTGAGCTGGCAGTTGTAATTGGAAAGCTGAAAGGTGAACATCTCCCATCCAGAGTACTGCTGCTCTCAGAATATCTGGTGGTTAAGTGTAAAAACCATGGGGATGGAGGAGGTTCCTGGTCCTGGGGAATGACCTAAAACTACACCCTGCTAGAGTTGGATAATGTGGTGGGGCTGCCTAAGGGTGAGGCCAGGGCCTATGAGGCCAAAGGTCCTGAAGGGACCACTGCCAACTGCCAACGCCTTCCCATCAGAGTAAAGGGGTCTAGGGAGTTTGAAGCCCTGCATGACGGTGGAAGTTAGGCTGCCTGACTAGGAGGGATCCAGATTGGGGTCTGACATGTCACACTGGACTGTAATGGGGCCCAGTGTGGGGTCAGAGCCATATAGCGATGCTACCTGTGAGGCATGGGACACCGTGTAGGAGTGGTATGGAGCTGTGTATTATGCCCTTGGCATTGGGCAGCCTCCCACCTATAAATGACTTGTCTGAATTACATCAGAGGCAAGGCAGCTGAGCAGGCCAACGGTTAGACTGGTTGCGAGATGGCCCCCTGTTAAAGTTAGGGACAGAAGTTGCACTTATACAAACTGGTATAAGTCATCAGAAACCAGTTCAAATCTGTAACACAACAGAACTTCACTGCATATAAACCAGTTTCAAAATGGCCAAAACCAGTTTAAGATAAGCCTGGATGGACGTAATATCAGATTTAACTGATTCAGGGTAAATCAGTTTACTGAATTTCTGTTCTAGATCCCCTCCACGTTCAAATTAACTCACAGTCCCCCAGCATCCAGGTTGTTTTGCACCTCCCCTGCGATGGGCTAGCTTTGGTCCAAGATGTCTGCTCCAGCTGAGCAGGGAAGTGTTCTCTAGCACCCCCCAGCACATGGCCTGGACTGCTGCAGGCATGTGGCTGCATTCCCAGAATCAAAAGTGAATGTCTGTTCACTTGCTTATCGATTCAATCCATACAGCTTAGACTAAACCAGTGGTCACCAATCAGTCGATCCTGAATGACTGGTCAATTCCAATTGGCCGATCGATCAGGGAGCCTCTGACAATTGATCTCAATCTGGGGGGAGGGGGACTAGCTAAAATTTTGTATTTTATCATTAGAAATATGTCTTGCAAACAAAAAAAATAATGAAGTTGGCATCTGTACAAATAATTCCCAAGCTGGTTTAGAAATGTTGCATCTTCATCTCCTGGGTGCCCCTACCCTTTCCTGGCCCTGGCAGGGTAGAGCAGCTAAAATAAAGCACTCTCTCTGGGCCTTTTGTGCCATGGCTCATTTTTCTCCCCCCATTTGGACCCACTTCAAGGAATAATATCTTGGTAATGCCACATTTTGGAAAGAATACGTAAGAGGACAATATTCAGGACTGGGCCAAGCAGGGCAGGTCAACTGGACACCGTGATGCTGTTCACCCCAGGCCAGAATTTCCACCCCTGGAAACTTGAACCCTGGATCTCTTGAGGATCTGGGGAAAATCAAAGCTAGTGCATTGCATCCAGCATCCAACACACAGAGAAAATGGAAGATGTTGCTTCTGAAAGGCAGCTCATGGCTGTGTTTCTGCTGTGTCTCTTCTCTGTGGCTGTGGAGTGCCATAAGCCTGCCCCTGCATCAGGAATCAGAAGTGTGTCCCCCCTCCTGAAACCACCTGGCTAGTGCCAGCAGGGATCGTAGAGGGCTTCTGACCAGAGCCTGTTCCTTGAGGGTGGTTGGAGGTCCTTGCTGTCAGAGGCTTCATGATTGGGAGCAGCCCAGATGCAGTCTGGGAACAGTGGGATGCAGAAGCGAGAGGACGCGTGTGGCTGTGCTGAGCTGTGCCGCCTGCCACTGGGGCTGAGCTGGGTGAATGGGATGATCCCCCTCTGCACCCCCTGCCACTGTGGCTGTATCAGGGGTGGGAAGGGGGGTGCATGTCGTGGTGAAGTGGGGAGTGTGGTGCAGGACTGTGGCAGGGCACTGTTTGTGCCTGCCACTTTAAGGGTGTAGCCAAGCAGCATGCAGGTGCTTGATTGGGGTGGCCATTTTTAGATCTTTGGCTGCCTATATAAACAGAGCATTTTGCTGCTGGCAAGCCAGGCAGTAACATCGCCTGGCTGCAAGGCTGCTTGGAACATCCTGGAGGTAACAGCAGGCACTACAGGGGATGTCTTGGAAGCTCCTGGTCCTGGGCATGACCTAAAACTGCACCCTGCCAGGAGTGGGTGGTCTGGTGGGGTTCTCAGTGGTGCAGAAGCCCCCAGGAAATGCCAGGCCAGTTACCACCCCAGTGAAAGGCAGGTCAGGGGGCCTTAATAATACCAGCTCCCACAACCTGGCGGGTTACCCTCTTGTAGAGTTCAGAAGGTGGACCCTGGAATGAAAGTGGGGCTACAGACTCAGAAACCTGTCTTGAAATCCCCCAACTGGGGCCAGGACCAGAAGGGTCAAAGGGGCAGGGGCCCACCATGAGGGATGGCCAGAGCTGATGGCCTGGGGTTCCGACTGGCCTGGAGGTGAGGCCAGGGCCAGTACTCAAAGGTCCCAGGGGGACCACACCCATAAAAGTGAACAGCTCAGGGAGCTAGGTAGCCTAGAATGAAGGCCGCCTGAGAGGAGGGATCCTGGGGCCTGGAGTGGGGCCAGTGATGTTAACAACTAGTGGATGCCATCTGTGAGGCTTGGGTTGCAGTGTAGGGGAGGAATGGAGCTGCAGATAGCGTCCCCTGGCATCGGGGCAAGAAATGGGCAGCCTTCCACCTAATTAATGACTTAATTAGATAAAAACAAGGTGTGGCAGGTGAGAAGGTGGGCAGTTAGCTCAAAATGGGTGGGCAGACCATTGGTAGACTGGCCCCAGAGAAAGCCCCCAGTTACAGGGACTTAGCCCTGAGCAGCTCATCCAGGGGGCATGCAGCCTGGGGGCATCGTGAGTGGGGGCACACAGCCCATGAGGGCATAAGGAGCATGTGCCAGGTGTTTGGGCTGGGCAGCGGCGATGGCAGCACAGTGGCAGCACTGGGAGTGGAGCTATGGGGGAGGCTCCAGGAACCCCAAAATTTGCTGTAGCCCCCCCAACCTTCAATGAGCTGAGGAAATTAATGTGGAAGGCACTAGGGTCCTGGAGAGTAGGGGAACTGGGTGCCCAAGATGAGTGGTTGTTCCTTAAGGAGACAATACTCAGAACCCAAGGGGTGACAATCCCAGCAAGAAGCAAAAGGGACAAGAGTGCCCCAAACCTCCCCTGGCTCACCAAGGGCACTCATGAATGCCTGACTGCCAAAAAGGAGGTGTACACCCAGTGGAAGGGAGGGGCTATTACCAAAGAGAAGTATATCTCCACCACTCGGGTCTGTAGTGGGGCTGCTAGGAAAGCTAAGGCAGATATGGAACTAGGACTAGGATAACAAAAAGTCATTTTTTAAATAGATAGGGAACATGAAGAAGGCTCTGGGTAATGTGGGACCCCTGCAGGATATGTTTGGCAATCTGGTGGTCGCATCAGAGGAGAAAGCAGACCTCTAACAATTTCTTTGCATCTATTTGCTTGTGCAGGGACCGGGACTCCCCTACTGAGATTTAGGATGGACTCAGGAGAAACTCCGCCAAGCCTAGGGTCGGGGGGACTAGGTTAGAGAACTTCTGGAGGGGCTAGCTGTGTTCAAATCAGCAGGCCCAGATGCTGTCCACCCCAGGGTGCTGAGGGAATTGGCAGGGGTTATCACAGGGCACTTGTGGTGCTCTGGCCAGGTGCCAGATGACTGGAAGAGGGCCAATGCAGTCCCCATCTTTAAAAAAGGGAAGAGGGAGGACCTGGGCAACTATAGGCCTGTTAGTCTTACTCTCATCCTGGGGCAGCTCTTTGAGAAGATTGTCAAAGAGCACATCTGTGATGGGCCAGCAGTGGCAATGATGCTCAAGGGCAACCAGCATGGTTTCATTAGGGGCAGGTTCTGTCAGACCAACCTGATTGCCTTCTATGATCAGGTCACAAAATCACTGGACACAGGTGTCGCGGTGGATGTAGTCCTTCTGGACTTCAGGAAGGCCTTTGACACTGTCTCCCACCCCATTCTCATTAAAAAGGTAGGCGACTGTGGCATTGATGCCTACACAGTCAGATGGATTGCAAATTGGCTGAGGGGTCATACTCAGAGAGTGGTGGTAGACCTGGAGGGAAGTAAGCAGTGGGGTCCCCCAGGGCTTGGTCATCGGGCCCCCACTGTTCAATTTCTTTATTAGCAGCTTAGATGATGGGGTGAAGAGCAGCCTGTTTAAATTTGCAGATGACACCAAGATTTGGGGTGAGGTGAGAACGCTAGAAGGGAAGGACAGATTAAAGTAGGCCCTGGACAGGTTACAGGGGTGGGCAAATGAAAATAGGATGGGATTCAATACTGACAAGTGCAGGGCGCTGCACTTGGGCAGTAGGAACCAGCAGCATACCTATAGACTGGGGAGCTCTCTTTTTGAATGCATGGTGGCAGAAAGAGATCTTGGAGTCATTATTGACTCCAAGATGAACGTGGGCTGACAATGCGAGAACATGGTCAGTATGGCTAATTGTACCTTGTCCTGCATCCACAGGTGGGCCACAAGCAGGGCCAAGGAGGCGATCCTTCCCCTCTATGTGACACTGGTCAGGCCACAGCTGGAGTACTGCATCCAGTGCTGGGTGCTGCACTTCAGGAGGGACGTGGACAGCATTGAGCAGGTCCAAAGGAGGGCCACTCGCATGATCCAGGGACAGCAGGGCAGGCCCTGAGGAGAGGCTATGGGACCTTAACTTGTTCAGCCTTCTCAAGAGAAGGCTGAGGGGGGGGACCTGGTGGCTGTCTATAAACTTACCGGGGGACCAGTGGGGTTTGGGAGAGCCCTTGTTCCCCCAAGCGCCTCCCGGAGTAACAAGGAATAATGGCCATAAGTTGCTAGAGAATAGGTTTAGACTAGACATTAGAAGGCACTACTTCACAGTCAGGGCGTCTAGGATCTGGAACCAATTTTCAAGGGAAGTGGTGATGGCTCCTACCCTGGGGGTCTTTAAGAGGAGGCCCAATGTTTACCTGGCTGGGGTCATTTGAGCCCAGTTTTCTCTCTGCCCACGGCAGGGAGTCGGACTAGAAGATCTACAAGGTCCCTTCTGACCCTACATCTATGAATCTATAAACCTGCTCCCAGTGCCACCACCTGGCCCAAACACTCATGCCAGGAAGAGCCCAGTGCCACCCTGGCCCCAGCCTGCCCTACCCCACATGCAGATCTGGGAGCATGTGCCCCCCATGCCCTCCCCGTGGCTCTGTCCAGCACTGTGCCTTGGCTGTGCAGGGCCTACCCCTACCCCACTCCCTCCCTCACTACTGGGGTGGGGGCATATTGAGGACCCATCAGTGACATAGAGAGAGGGGCACAGGCAGGAGCAGGGGCTGGGGGAAGTGGGGGGCAAGAGGGCCTACACTTGTCCCACCACTCAGCCTGGCCAGGGACCCACTCGTCCCCAGCCGGTGCTCCTGCCTGTGATTCACTCCCTCCCTCACCACTGGGGCCTCAATCTGCCCCACTCCCCCATAGCCCTTTCCCCTCTTCCCACCCTTTCCCCCACAGATACCTTTTAGAGGTGCACCCCAAAATAATTTTTTCTCCCTCCACCTTGATCTGTCCCCTCTTCCCTCCCCACAGATTGACCTGTGGGGAGGGGGGGGCAGTGATACAGGGTAGATCGTGTGATGCTTTTCAATTCAAACAATATAAATATAACTCAGATTAATTTAATTACTGTCCTACCCAAAAATATTGGAGACCAGTGCGCTAACCTGTGAAGATTGAATTGATTCAATTCAATACAATTCGGCTCACCAAAAGCATCTGAGAATGTCTCCTAGCTAAAAGGGAGGTGTACACCCAATGGAAGGGAGGGGCCATCACCAGGGAGGACTATACTGTGGTTGCTTGGGGATGCAGGGGGGGAGTCAGGAAGGCCAAGGCAGAGATGGAACTGGGACTAGCTACCTGGATCAAGGACAACAGGAAGTCCTTTTTCAAATACATAGGGAGCAAAAAGAAGGTACCGGGTAATGTGGGGACCTTGCAAGGCACGCTAGGAAATCTGGTCATCACACCAAACGACAAAGCTAACCTATGTAACGACTTCTTTGCCTCCATTTTCCTGAGCAGGGACCGGATCAGCACCCCCCACCGAGCCTCCCTCAGGCCCCAGGGGAGGTGCACCTAGGCCAAGGGTCAGTGAGGATCTAGTCAGGGAACTTCTGGAGGGACTGGATGTATTTAAATCAGCTGGTCAGGATGATCTCCATCACAGAGTGCTGAGGGAATTAGCTGAAGTCATTGCAGGACCCCTGGTAGTTTTACGAGCACTTGTGGAGCTCTGGTGTGCTGCCAGAGGACTGGAAGAGGGCCAACGTGGGTTCCCATCTTCAAAAAAGGGAGGAAGGAGGACCTGGGAAACGATAGGCCAGTTAGTCTTACCTTGATCCTGGATAAGCTTTTTGAAAGAATTATCCTGGCACATGTCCACGAGGGGCCAGTACGGGAGATTATGCTTAGGGGCAACCAACACAGGCTCATTAGAGGCAGGTCCTGTCAGACCAACCTGGTGGCCTTCTACGACCAGCTCACCAAATCCTTATATGCAGGGGTAGCAGTGGACATAGTCTTTCTAGACTTTAGGAAGGCCTCCGATACTGCCTCTCACCCCATTCTCATTAAAAAACTGGGGGACTGTGGTGTCGACACCTACACAGTCAAATGGGTCACCAACTGGCTGGAGGGTTGCACCCAGAGAGCGGTGGTGGATGGGTCATTTTCGACCTGGAGGGATGTAGGCAGTGGGGTTCCTCGGGGCTCAGTCCTCGGGCCTGCACTGTTCAACATCTTCATCGGTGATTTGGATGAGGGGGTAAAAAGCACCCTGTTCCATTTTGCTAAGGTGTGGGGGAATGTGGGCACATTAAAAGGAAGGAATAGGCTGCAATCGGACCTAGACAGGTTACAGGGGTGGGCGGATGAGAATAGGATAGGATGCAACACTGACAAGCGCAAGGTGCTGCAGCTGGGGAGGAAGAACCAGCACCATACCTACAGGCTGGGGAACTCCCTTCTTGTCAGTGTAGGGGCAGAAAAGGATCTTGCAATCCTCATTGATATCACGATGAACATGGGCCGGCAGTGTGGGGATGCAGTCAGGAAGGCCAACCGCACCTTGTCCTGCATCCACAGATGCATCTCGAGCAGGTCCAAGGAGGTGATCCTCCCCCTCTATGTGGCACTGGTCAGGCCGCAGCTGGAGTACTGCCTCCAGTTCTGGGTGCCGCATTTCAAGAGGGATGTGGACAATGTGGAGAGGGTCCAGAGGAGGGCCACTCGCATGATCAGGGGGCAGCAGGGCAGGCCCTACGAGGAGAGGCTATGGGACCTGAACCTGTTCAGCCTCCACAAGAGAAGGCTGAGGGGGGATATAGTGGCCTGTTACAAACTAGTCAGGGGGGATCAGCAGGCATTGGGGGAGTCCCTGTTCCCCCGAGTACTACCAGGAGTGACCAGGAATAATGGTCACAAGCTGGCAGAGGGTAAATTCAGATTAGACATGAGGCGCTACTTCACGGTCAGGGCGGCTAGGATCTGGAACCAACTTCCAAGCGAAGTGGTGCTGGCTCCTACCCTGGGGGTTTTTAAGACAAGGCTAAACAATCACCTACTCTTTCCTGCCATGGCAGGGGGTTGGACTTGATGATCTGCTCAGGTCCCTTCTGACCCTACTAACTATGAAACTATGATTTAGCCTCAGGCTGTTTGAATGTTTATACTTAGTCCTACAGGGCACTCTGTAGAAAATGACTGAAGCTAAGCTGCTAACAGTCATGGAGAAAGTGGCTGGAGGCAGCAGAGGGGAGCAGCTTCTGCCACTGTGGGGACAAGGGCCCAGGCTAAAACTTAGGGCTCCCTCCCTTCCAGGGTAGCAGCCATCTCCCTGAACCACAAAAGCTCTTGCTTGTTCCTTTCCCTTTGGCCCCATATATCTACTAGGGTTGTGCGAGGCTTCAGACTGTGCTTCAGATCTGGAGAAGCTTTGGACACTTTGGTGTCTGAAGCAGGCATGTCTAGATTGAAGTGCTGGCTTCATTAGGCTTTCTGATGTGGTTCAGAGTTTCTGAACTGCTTCGGAAAAAATTCGGAGCTGCTTTGGAGATCTGGCCATAGGGTATAATGGAGAACCAATGAAATATCTATAACTTTGTTGTTTTTTGTCTGATTTGGCTACCATCTCTGCAAGTTTCATCCAAATCAGACAGAAAAAAAATTATAGCTATTTCATTGATCCCCCAATATACCCTCTGGCCAGATCTCTGAGGTGGCTCCGAAGCTTCGGAGCCACTTTGGCCAAATCAAAGTGGGAACCCGGTCTGGAGCTCTGGATCAGATCTCTGGCATCCAAAGTGGCTGGATCCAAAGCTGGATTGAATAGCTGCCTACTCACACAGGCCTAATATCTACTACACACCTCCTTTTCTGGGCTGCCTAGGAGAGCAGCTTCAAACGGAGCATGAAGGGACTGTCTGATGGCTGATCTCTGGTGGGAGGTTTAGAGTTCTGTGTTGGGAAGTCAGCGACCCCAGGTTCTAAACCCCCTCTTAACAAGGGGTCCAGGCCCTCCCACTTCTTAAGGTTGAGTGCTCTAAATACTCTTCTACATAGAAGGGAAGGTGGGAGTGCTCCTGGTCTCTCATCTTACTGCCATTCTGGGTGAGCCCATAGTTGTCCACATGTACAAGGCTGTGAATCCAGGAATGCAATTTGTAACCACATGTGTGCACCAAAAATGCCATGTAAACAATGGGAAAAAATAATGTCATGGGTAGATGACCAAGTCTGGAGACTTGGGTGACCAGGAAGGGAAGAGAATGGTACCCTAATGGTGTCATCCAAGGGAGATCATACATGGAAGGTCCTTGCAAAAGAGCTTAAGAGTGATTCAAACTGGAGAGGATAATTTTGACCACAATTTGTAAAGTATATAGAGATCCTCTGAAATGAGAGATGCTGTATAAATGTAAAAAGCTTTTATTTCTGTTTCTATACACAATTGCATTTGTGGTTTCCTGAAGGCTTTTTGCATTGCCTTGGAGTCCTGTGTGGTCTAGTGATCTGAGCAGAGGACTGGAATCCAGGAAATCCTGAGCTCTAGTCTCCAACTTTTTTTTTTTGAACTCACCACCATGGTTTGACTTTTACAAATATACTATTCTGTTTCTGCTTCTTACCAATGTATACAGTTAAGTCATAGCTTGTGTGCACAAACGTAGACTTGGTTTCTTGCATACAAAGAAACCCCTAAAAATCTGTTCTCAGAAGAAACCTAAACCCCTTTGTTACAGTTTTCCTATCTGTTAGAAGCCTGAGCAATGATAGTTACATATTTGTTTTCTAGAAATGCAGATTAATTATTCAACATTTCTGAAGTATGTTTAGGTGAAGCAAACTTTCTATTTACTAAGGGTGATTATTCTTCACCAAATAGATCTAGACTGTTAAACACAATATAAATCAGAGCACAGTGACTTCCAGAATGCAGCTGAAATTAAAGACACCTAAGATATATACTCTGAGAAGGGTACGTAGGAGGTTGGATTACCACATAGTCAGCCATGCATCTTTTAGTCATGCCTGTTCAGTCTAAGATTATATTTTTCATGGGGAATAAATGCCTGTAGGTTTGATATTTAATAGGAGGACTGGCAACATTTATTTTAAATACATGTGATTTTCTTTGAATTATCTCAAAACTGGTTACTAGAGAACTTAATGTCATTTGGGAAGCTGTGAAGAGAAGTAAGTAAAGTATGGATCAGTTTCATATTTCTGTTTAATCATTGCAGGATTTTTTATATTAATGCTGTTACTCTATTAAATATGCTAACTTAAATGTGTGGTTTACCCTTCTGAATTTCCAGAAGATAGTTCAAGAAGACTTAATAAATTTGTTCCCTATCTCATACCTTCTGTAATAGAATAACAGCAGGTTTTCATCCACTTGTTTTTTTCAGTGTGCAATAGACAAAGGTTGTTTTTCCATTTGCTATTGCCATTGATCTTTAGAAAGCAGATGATATAAACAGATTTAGCCCTACCCACACTTAGCAATTTATTTTCTGATAATCTCATTAGCAAAAGTGAGTATAAGTGCCATAAACCTAACTTAAATTGAATGTAAGACACACAAGTGCTATTACAAGAGCTTTCTATTTGCTTAATATTATTGTGGTCATATATACACCAATACAATATTGTGTAACACTGTATGTTAACATTAATGCTTCTTTCTTACCAGAGTTAGAATTTAAAATAGAATTGGCATTAAATGTTGTTACCTTTTTCTGCCTCAAATGATTAGCCAAAATTCAGTGAGGGCCTTGCAATTTATTTTTGTCAGGGGGAGAAATCAATACTAGTTTATTTCTTTGATGCAATCCAGTTTACTTACACAGTTGTGCAAAGGCCTTTTCCTTGGTCACAGGGCAATTCAGGGAGGGGAAAATGTTCCTGCTCACAGCTCCATGGCCTTTTTCTAGCCAGAACTTGGATCAGTAGCTTTCTTTAACTCTTTCATCAGCATGCTACCAGTGCTATTCTCTGGACCTTCATTACTGTCTTCCCTTTCAGCCTCTTGCTTCCTTTTTCATAGATGTACAGACCTGAAGTGGAGTAAAAGCTAGAGAAGCTTTTCCATCTACATATGTCTATACTTTGAGTGGGAACCTGTGCCAGTCTTCTGGTTGGAGACCACTACTACACTGTTATTCCCTGCTTTCTCTTTCTTAGTTATTTCTATAGGTCTCCAGGGAGTTACCTGTGTTGTCAGGGTGGACTTTTGTCAGTGTTGTTATCTGACTCTGTTAGTGTGGTTTGGGTGTTACCAATCACTATCAGTTTGGATGGTCTGTGTTCACTGTCAGGATGCCATCTGTGATGTTGCACCCCTTAACAACCTCATTGTTACAAGAAATAGACTTCAGGGCTTTGGCTCTTAGTGACAAATAGCTCAGCCAGGTTTATTGCTTACAAACAAGCCTAGACATAACATCCAGCTGTCCATGGTACTAACCTTGTCATTTGCCAGCATAGTACAGTCATGAACAGAACTTCTAAGCCCAGAACAAAGTATTAAGGGTTCCCAGGCCTCTCTTTATACATCTGTCAAAACAGTTTCATATTCCACACCATACACATTCTAGTTTCCCTAGGGAGACTGCCCCTATTACAACCACAGAGGATTTCACTTCATGGACCACCATTCACCCATTCGAGCACTGGCTGGGGTGGGGGGCAGTGCACACAATGCCCATGTTTTTCACAACTCTGGCCTGGTGGGACTGGTGGAGAGTGGGCACTTCATGCTGGGGGTGCTGGCCCTGCATCCGGGCAGTCATGGTCCTACCCCTGCTCACTGGGGACCCTACCTACCCACTCCTGCCCTGGCTGATGTGGCCCTACACTGGCTAACTGGACCCCCACCAGGCCCACTTTAATTGCTGCCTGGGCTGGACCCGTGCCATAGTGGAGTGCACCTTCAGCTGCCACAAGGGCAGCTGGCATGCCCTCTCCTCCTGTTCCGAGGTCACTGAGGACAACCTACCCTGGGTCACCGTTGCAGCCTGAGTGCTGCATAAAATCTGTGAGGCCCTGGGGGAGCTGTTCCACAAGCCTGGATGGAGGAGGCATGGTGCACAGAATACACCTGGTGGCAGGAGTGCCACCTGCAGCGGCAGCAACAGCAGTGTCCCCATCCAGGAGAGCCACATACCTGCCAGGGGAACCAGGGCACTGGATGTGGGAGGCCCTAGCTGACCACCTCTTGCTGCACTCCCCGCTCAAGCCCCCTTCTCCACCACCCATGGAGCACCACCTCCACCACCCAACCCCAGCACCATCTTCACTACAGACACGTGTCAGAAAAGCAAGTCTTTATTCCCCTCACATCATACAAATTCCCCCCTTCCCACTCCTTCCCCAACACACAGCGCATGCCTCCCTCTTCAACAAGAAGAGACTCCATCTCCCCGCCCCCCACACACAGAGCCCCTCCACCAACCACCTCACTCACCAAAAATAAAAAAAACAACCCTTTTTCCTGTGCAAACTATTTACATAGTGTTGTTTGTGGTGCCCCAGGGAATGGGGGTATCTAGCAAGAAGAGCCTGGGGACAGGAAGCCAGCACCCTGGCCTCTGGCTGTTCCCCCATGGGTCTGGACACTGTGGTTAGTGTGGCAGATGGGGAGCTGGACACTGTGATGAGTGTGGCAGTAGCCCAGAAGTGGCAGTGGCTGGTGCTCCTCTAGTGTGGGCTGCTCCTCCTCTGGCTGATGGAGTCCAGGCCCAGTAGGGCTGGGGTGCAGATCTGGTGCTGTTTCAGGAAGCTCTGGCTCTGCACCTGCATGGAGTTGGGTTAAGAAGAGAGGCTGGGACCAGGTGGGGGTGGCTGGGTGGTGGGCTATGGGCTCCTGGCAGCAGGAGGAGGTGGAGGATCTCCTCCCAGGCCCAGGTGGGGTGCTGCTGTGGGGCAGATGGCAGCTACTAGGGGGCATGTGGGGCTAGGGCCAGAGGACAGGCACTGGGTGGCCTGAATTCGACCACCAGGACCAGAATGGTGTCCAGCACTTGATGGTTTTTGTCTGTGGCCTGCACTGCCTGATCTAGGCTGGTATGGTGCTCCCACAGCACATGGAGCCACTCATACTCCAGGGCCTAGAGCTCAGCCTAGAACTCCAAGTTTGCTTGGTCCTGCATGTCCTTACAGGTGATGTCCTCTGTCCACTAGGCCCATGCATCCTTTGCCTGCTCCTCTGAGATGGCCACCAGCCATTGAAGGAAGAAGGTGCAGTCCTCTGGTGAAGCTGGCACAGCCACAGGGCCCCACCGGTGGGAGGCAATGACCCTGAGCCTCTCCCCTGTACTCAGCTAAAGGGCCTGAAGAGCCATGAGACAGAAGGTTTTTGTGAGAGTTTGCAATGTTTTAGAGATAAGATGCTGTGTACCAGGGGCCACGTACATCAGATCAGGGACTGGGTATGCATGGGTGCCCAGGGACCCAGATCCCCACATCCCTGTATGCTCCCCTGGGGCTGGTGACCTGCTGGGTGATGGATACAGGCAGCCTGCCTCCCCCGGCCTGTTCCCAGGATGGGATGGGCCAGACTCCAGGCAGCACCTGCTGCTGTGGCTCCAGACCTCACTGCCTCACCACTACACTACACTGCTTTCCTGCACTGACACCCAGCCAATAGTGCCCGGGCTCAGGAGGTACAAGGCTCTTGGACAACTGGAACAAGGAGCTGACCATGCCCCTTTCCTCCTCACAGGGCATTTCTCTGGGAAGGCACCCTGCCATGCCACCCCTGGGCCCCATGTGCCCCTGCTGCTTGTTCCCTGGGTTCTGTGCAATGGAGCTGTTTCTGTTGACCAAGGGATGCCTGACTCACTGTGCCCTGCTGCTGCTGCTCCTCATGGTGGGCTGGTTGCACCTGCACACTTGGTACAGGACCCTGAGCTATGATGGTGTGGGGGGGGGGCAGGCCCAAGCTTCCCTGCAACCTTTGCCACCACCTAGAGACTTACCTGTAGGTGTGCTGCACATGTATGCCCCCCACAGCTGAGGATGACTTTGCCACCAGCATTGATGCATTCTTTGGGGTGTGAGGCCCTTGGTCCCCTAGCTGTGGGGCCAAAGGCTGCTCAATAAAGTTTAGCACTATCTTCCACCTCCCTGTGGGGAGGAACCTTTGGCCAGGAGAGTGCAGGCAGGCTGGGCAGGCAGGGAAAGGATCTCTCCCCAGTGTGGGGCTCACCACATGGTTGGGGTGGGCGAGGCTGATGGTTTTGCATGGTCCTTCCCATTGGCAACAGTTTGTGGATGCACCCAGTGTCCTCAGCCCACGGGGTGTGGTGTGCAGATGCCTGGCTGGGGCCCCCTCACCCCCCATGAGGAGGAGCTGGCACTGCTGGTGACTAGTGGTATCATGGCCAGCCATGCCTCATGTCTGCCCCTGGGGCTGTGCAGCTGGCAAGGCAGGCACTGGCCAGGATTCCCTGAGCTGCTGGTGGAAACTGTAGCCAGGGAGCTGAGTGGGACAGGGTGCTGCATGACTGAGGGTCCCTCCTTCAGTGATATCACTGGAGGTGTCCAGTTGGGGTGGGGGTGTAAACTGCATGGCTGGATCTTGGTCCTGGGGCACCAGAATATTTGTCAGCTGCTGCATAAAGGGCATGGTCTTGCAGGCATGGCTAGACTGACATTTGTTGTTGATCATGGCCATCCACTGTGCCTGCATGTACCTGACCTTTATGTGGCACTGCTGAATTGACCAGGAGTGCCCTCATTCCTGCATCCCATTTAACAGGGCATTCGAGTGCCTGCCCTTCTTGAACTGGCACAGCTCCTCTGCATCACCCCAGAGTGCCACAAGGCTGCCAACTTCCTCTTGGCTCCTGTTGTGGCCATGGGTGTATGGCACAGGTGTATGCATGTGGGGGGTGTTGGGCCTAGATGAGGAGGACAAGGACATTGTGGGTCCCATGCTGGCTCTATGGGCCCCGGCATGACTATCCCACTGTTGTCAGCCATGGGTATCTGTCAGCAGCACCCAGTGCAGGGGCATGGCACAGGACTAGCAGCTGCATGGCAGAGGCAATGTCCTGCAGCATCTGCAGGCACAGGGAAGGTCACTGGGGGCATTCCACAGGTAGGTGGCCCTTGCCCTGCTTTCCAGAAGCTGCCTGCAGGTGGCTCTGGGGGGCTGACAGGCCTGGACATGAGCTACAGCAGCTTGCAGCACCCTGCTATACCTGACAATGGTGCAGTGCCAAGCAGCAATGCAGGGGTCCAGGCAGGAAAGCACAGCTCCATTGTGGTCTGCCCATGGGAACACACAAGGCCTTCAGTGCCCTTGGGCTCCCTGTGTTGTGTGCCCCAGTGCACAAAATGTCTGTAAGCTTTTATAGTCTGCAGAAAGCAGCTGCCATAGAGGTAGCCCAGCCCTGGAGCAGGAGAGGCTCCTAGCCTGCAGCCTTGGGGCTGGCTTCAGGCCACCCCTCTAGTGGTTAGGCAGACTTGGGAGCAAATTTGTTCCTGGGTTGCATCTACATGTGTGTTACTGTGCATTAACTGATCCCACTTAAATTTGCTACTTGCAATTGCAAGTAACAAATTCAAATGGGATACAGTGTTTTTACTGTATAGTAAACTAGGCTAATGCACAACAATGTTGTACATGGGGTGCATCCAGACAAGTGCACATGTGCTTTTTGCAGCATCCCAAACCAATTTGAGATGCTGCAAGAGGTATGCTAGGAACAAAAAAAACATTCCCTGTGCTGCATATTTGCAGTGCAGGGTCAAAATTTGATACCTGTATGTCCAGGAATCAAAAAATACCCTGGGAGAAAAAAGTGCGGCAGGTCTGAGACAGTGCCCTGAGAAAAACAGAGGCTCGGGTCCTCCAGGGAGATGCTGTGGTAGCCAACCAGAGTGTCTCTATGGCTGGCCCTTGCCCTGGTGGTGAAGCATGCTGCCTGCCTGTGCAAGGTGTGCAGTGGTGCAGGCTGCAGGGACCTGAATCTGGGTTCTGTGCCAGGTAAGTATGGGGCAGGATGGGCTGGAGGGGCAGGGGGACCATGAGGGGGGGCAGTACAGGAGGAGTGGATCCTCTGTCCACCCCTGGTCCAGCCCCAGCCTTCCATCCACCCCCTGCCTGGCCCCAGCCCTCCTGCCTGCTTCCCCAGCCAGCCCCAGCCCCAGCCCCAGCCCCAGATATGGAACTTCCACAGGGCCTTCACTCACCATCTTCAGCAGCAGCTGTAGGGGTCACTCGGGGCCTCACGGCACAGCCCCCCCCCACAGCATGAGACAGTGGGGTCTGGGCCCAGCCCCTTGGCACCCGTGCTGCTGCTGCTGCATCATGAAGGTGCAGCCCAGCTCAGCAAGGTGCCATGCAGCACCGTGCATTGTCGGGCAGCTCAGGGGCGCTCAGGCTGCCACCTGGGGCCCAGTGCCACTCAACACATGTGGTCCCGAGTAGTTACTACACAGTAACTACAATCATCTACATTACAGATGGTGACTGGGAGCAAATTTACTCCCAGTCAGCCACACCAAGAGGGGGCCCAGTCCTGGTGCTGCTCATTTCCTGGCACTCCCCTGGAACCTATCAGAATGGGGATGAGTCACTTTCTGCCCCCACATCCTTCCCAGCACTGTGTGGCTCCTCACAGAAGCTTGGATCAGATCAGTACTGGGACTGGAGAGCAATCTGCTTCCCTGCCCAGCCAGAGGCTCACTGACAGCTGCCCCACCAGCCAAATAGCTCCCCACCAGCCCTTTATTGCATGGGGAAGCCCCCCTGGGCACTGGGCTGGCTGGTAGGGGTATGTTGAGATGTGCATGGGATAAGAGAGCTCTGCTGGCTGCAGTAACAACTGTCTCCTGGCCTGTGCACATCAGGACCCTTCCTGATGTGCAGAGGGCCAGGAGAGACTTACCACTGCAGCCAGAAGAGCTTTCTGTCCCCATGCACATTGGCACTAACTCCCTGGCCCCTGAGCTAGCACCCTGGGGGATTCTGGAGCTCCCCCTGGCAGCCTGGGGGGCAGGGGGAAAGAACAGGGTAGGCGCAACCTCCTGACGGGAGCAGATTTGCGCTCAACAGTGTTCACATGTAGTTATGCTCCCAGGGAAGGCTTACTGCTTAGTCTTTTAGTGTGCATATTTTACTGCACAATTAATCTATAGTGCATTAATAGCACATGTAGATGCAACCTATGCCTTTCACTTCTAGTACCATGTAGTATCTTAAGGCTTGTGATGTGGAAATTGCATGTTTCTGTAAACTAAAGTTTACAACTATTTACAGTGAAGAGGTAACAACTTTTCTACTTCCCTTACAAGGGTCTTATGGCTGGCCTGTTTCTGTTCTGCCATTTGGAAATTCTTTCTGACTTATGAGTCAGCAAGACTCCCAGGTATGGTATCGCATAAGATTCCCATAAGTCTTATGGGTTACCATACCTCCTGGACGCTCTGTGCGTCCACCCTTCAGCTAGTCCTTCTAACACAAACAATCATCCTTGACACCAACCATACAGATAAATGTATAAAAAAAATACCCTTTAGCATTCCTTCAGCTGGTAGGAGGCCCCATTAGCTTAGGTCCCTCTGGATTGCAGTCTGCCTTCTGGCAACAAACTGCTCCTTCCTCAGCTCAAGCTCAAGCTCAAGCTCAAGCTTAAGCTCTGTGCGCTCTCCCCTCTTGAGCTTTTGACTGCCAGCTAATAACTCACAGCTAGGCTCCTACCCCAGGGATGGCTGCCCAACTTAAAGAACCAGATGATCCTGTTACAGGCATCTTTATGTTTTCTGCCATGTTGTCCACTACATATTGGAGGATCCCCTCATAAAAGCTGTTGTAGAAGCATTTGGCTTACTTGACTAGAAAAACAGACAAAGACCAGAAGTACTGATACTGCTTAATTCAAATGTTCTGAGATAAGGAATCCGCATTCCTGCATTCCTTGGGTTATCTTGATATCTTGCCCTGAGTATTCCTGTATGCCTTGGGATAGCCCTATGCATAGATAGTTGTTTAAGTAAACGACCTAAGTTTCTGTGTAATTTACTATTGTTTTGTTTCTCCAAGGTGTTTTTTTTCTCTCTCTGTCTTAAGTATAAATATGCTTGTAAACTTAGAGAGTGTGAAAAATCCTCTGAAATAGATAAGTGGGTGACTCCCCTTGCTGTGTGGAATCCTCCCTGTGATCACAGTATAGCCCTCAATAAAGAAAAGCTGGCTCTCTCAGTTCTGATTCAACCACAACGCGAAGTTTGATTTCTTCCACACTGTTAACTCACTTACTTTAAAAAACACTTGTGGTGGGGGGAGGAGGAACTGCTCTAATGTTGCTGCAACAAAACATAGTTTAATTATGACTATATTATCTTGGACACCCTTGTAGTTTTGCTATTTATAGTCACTTTCCATCTGCGAAGATTGAAGACTGAGTTGACTGTTGTTGGACTGTTGTTCATCACATGGTTGTACGGTATTCAACACAGTGAGGTCTTATCTAATTGCAGCCTGTCAGTTCAAATGTTTATTCTGTACACAACTATTTATTTGCCTGTAACTTTTAAAAAGAGTTTAAAAGTGCATGTGTACATTTGGTTGAAGCTGAGTGAAACTCTTCATTGAACAAATATTTCCATTATGAAAATATAGAGACATGTCGCCCTGGAAGAGATTGTATTCTTTAGTACTTATATGCTTGGGCACATCTACACATTCATTAATGTGCCATAGATATTGCACATTTAGTTTAGTACTTGTTTAATATATTAGCACCGGTGCAGGGTTATTTTGTGACGCTTACTCTTGACTGCCATGCTACTGTACAGTGTTACTAGGCAAATCCGTAGTCAGCATTTTATATAGATGCACCCTTTGGGGAAGACAAGTTTTCTTTTTTGCTTGTGGAAAATGCAAAATCATAGTATTGCTCTGTATTTCTCAAGCATCTGACACACTCAATTCCTTGTTTTTATATTGCTTTAAGTCTTGCATCTTGTGTGAGAAGAAAAATATCACACCTATTGTACATATGGGGAAGTGAAGTCAGTGAAAAATTAAGTGACTTGTTCAATGTGGAAGAGCAAATATGTGGCAAAAGACAAGAAACAAGTCTCAATATGTTTCACTCTAAGCCCCAAGGGTGCCTGTAGATGTGTGGGGAGACTGCTCTGACATGCTGTAATTATAGATTCACTGAGTCTGCTACAGTGTGCTAATTAGCATGCTCCAGTCAACCTCCACATCTCATGCATCAGGGTCCCTGCACTTCAGAATAACAGCAGGGTTCTTTAACTAAAGTCTGTTCAATAATCTTCAATTAAAGCACCCTCAACATCATTTTGAATCATAGGGATGAGGATACATGTGATGCTGCAGGCACTTTAATTAGAGTAGTTCTCAGAGACACTCTAATTAAAGTGCCACCCCCAGAGCACTTGTAAAAATGCCATATATTTCTAACAAAGAGTCCTTTAAGCAAAACTGAAGATAAAGCTATACAATGGTTTGAATTGTCTCAAATATAGTAGATGTAATTTATCAGCAGTATCTTTGATTCTCCATCCTCCACATTTTACTGTACTGGAGACTGAAGTAGAGTTGTTTGATAGTTATACAGCACATTTTCAAACTGGACTAAAACAGACTGGAATGAAGAAAATAAGAATAACACTAGCAAATACTCTATCCATACAGTTCTTACTAGAAAAGATAGAGTTAGCCTTGTTAGTCTGTGTGATGTCTTCTCTGACTGCCTTGTCTATCACCTCTTGCATCAGTTCCGACTCTTGCCTTCCACGTCTTGATTCATTTTGATGTTATTAGTTGGGGGGTATTATTTCCACAGTGGGTTACTGGCAATCTCTCACAGTTTCTATTGGTGGCTCACCTGTCTGATGCCTTTCTTGCCCAACACACGAATTAAGAATATTACTTAAATCACAGTCTTATGTAGCTGAACGATTATTTTTATTATCTTTTAGGTCCTTTCACACTCATAACTATTTTACAAAAATCTTCCTTTATTTTTCTTCCCCACATGTTCTTCCTAGTTTTCCAGTCAAAAACCTCTCGAAGAATAGTCAATAATGCCAACAAGATCAAAAATCAAAACCAAGAACTCCCAGCATATTTGTTTGTTTGTTTTTCATTTCTTACTCTCTTGTTTTTTTTCTGGAGCATCCGCCCCACCTCTGCTTTGCGCAGCTTTGCCCTTTCCCGCACCTCTATTTCTTCTCCAGGAAATCCTTTTTGAGTCCACTTACATACTCCGGAGAATCCCAGCTTCCTTCCTTCATACATCCTTCGCCAGCATGCTGGACCAACCTCTGGAAGCTCCCCGACTTTGCAGTCCTCCCTCCATTCTCCCTTTCGGAGGAGACACCTCTTGCTCCCACCTCTGCCTCCGTGGCATGTAGTCCTGCACCAGGCTCTTCTATACGCAGGGAGCAGCTTCTCCGAAACTTCCTCTCTCCTGGCTCAATTTCTTTTCCAGCTTTTTCACAGTTTGGAATCGGTAGGGCCCTTTTGGATTCATGGCAGAAGTGGGTTGGGCTGTGGCTCCTTTAATCTTGCAGGTTCCTCTGCATGCCTCCCTCTCCCCCACCCCCCATTGCTAATTGGTGGAAGGGTTCTGCTTGCAGCTTGCTTCTGATCATCAGGGGAGAAAAAAACCATGGTTTTAAACTTGGCACAGTTTGTCTCCTCACTGGTCAACAGCAATCAGTGGGGCCCTGGGGCCCTTCGGCTAATCAGCGGTGGGGACTCAAAAACGGTGCCAAGTTTAAAACTATAGCTTTTGCTTCCCTGAAGATTGAGAATGAGCCACAAACAGGGTCCCTCCACCAATCAGTGGAAGGCAGCATGATAAGGAACCTGCAATTTTAAAGGAGTCACAGTGCAGTGACTCCACTTATGATTCCACTGTGAATCCAGTAGTGCCCTAGTAATCAGGCAGAAGGTAGGGCAGAGAGGCTAACTGGTTCAGAAAGTCATGAGCTTTCATACGCAACAACCTCCTTTGTCAGATGTTATGAATGGCCTGCTAGAAAGAAAAGGAGGGAAAGGGACAGGGGGAGGGACAGCTCCAGCTCCCTCCCCCCATCTTGCCAACCTCAAAGAACATTTCTCCAGCAACAGACTGCCTAACTTCACTTCTCAGAAACCACCACACCTTGCCACACACCCAGATGTCATTTGTGTCCCTTCATCAAATAGAGCATGTAATCACTGGATCACGCAACATTCATTATAATATTCAGGGTTCATTCACCTGCTTCGCCAGCAGTGACACATGCCACCACCTGCTTACAGTGCTCCTTTGCTGTTTACATTGTCCAGATTGGCAGTCTACATAAAAGAATGAATGGATTCAGGTTTGCCATCAATTCCACAGACACACAAAAACCTGTGGCAGAGCATTTTAATCACTTTGAATAGTCTATCAAGGACATCAGAATAATGGTCCTCAAACACTTTATATAAGTTGGTTCTTAAAATTGCAGAATAAAAAAAATCATTCCCAGACTGGATTGTATTAACTATGGTGTTAACATGTACTGTGGATTCTTATCCCATTACCTGATCTAGCTTTAACTCTGGTGTCTCTCCAGATGTTAGCTATCTTGTTTATCACAGCTTATTTAATCAGTACAGCTATTACGTTTCTTAACAGTGTTTCCCCCTCCTCCCTGCTCTGTTGATGCTAAGGTACATTCCAGAAGTGTATTTGCTCCCAAACAAGCAGAGATGGGACTCAACCGTGAACCCCTGGGAGCTTTGCCTGAGTAAGTTGTTTGAGTTTGTCCCATGACTGTAATTTTAAGTGGCAATTCTATGTTAAGTATAGGCTGGGTACTTCCTCCCTCAGAAGATAGAACAGGGTAGTACCTTAGAAATTAACTGCTTCAGAGAGGCACAAGCTTTTGTGGGCCACAGTCCATCTCAGCAGATACTATGAATGGGGTGTATACCAGGGAACCCCTACCATGCTAATGGGAGGAAGCCTAGTGACAATGGCAGCCAGGGCAAACAACTTGGAAAGTGCCACAGGGCTATGCCTGAAGGCTGATTAGAGATGCATAGCAGCACCTGGGCCTTATTCCCAGAAGGGCTAGGTCAGGTGACCAGAAAGGAAAGTGAAAAGTCTTTTTTAGCCTGGTCAGTAGCTTAAACACTTTTGGAATATACCTAGCATTTGACAAAGCAGGTTGTTGCCTATGAAGGCTAATACCTCTTTGAACCAGTTAGTCTCTGAAGTGCCACCCTGCCCTACCTCCTCCTTGGAATGTACCTAAGAAGCTCTGCAATTGCACTGCATAATACAGTATATTCTTGGGTGCTTGTACATGTGATGGTCATCATGATGTACACGTGATGCAAATGTCATTTGTGTGGCTTAATTACACATTACACATGTGCCAGTTTTAGATGAATTTGCATAATTGCAAACTAAACTACATTCAGATGTAGTTTAGTTTGCAGTTATGTGTGGCAGCTGTCAGCTCACACCCCAACCATGGGAGAGCTGGGCAGGCTCTGCAGAAAAAAAGGATTGGGCCTCTTGCCACTTCTGTGTTCAGTAGGTGTCTGCTGAAGGCAGAAGCAGTGAGGGGCCAGATCCTCTTTTTTTTTTTTTTGAGAAAGCTGCTTGGCTGCTTGCTACTCCCACCACTGGGGCATGAGCTGCTGGCAGGCTGAGTGACCCCTGAGCTGTGGGAGTTCCCAGTCCTTCCCTCTGCAGTGGCAGCACCCCCCTGGAGACACCCAGGCAGGCTGCTAGGGGGCTGCCCAGTTCAGAGGTAACACCCAGCCTGATCCAACTGTTTCCCAGACCCCCCATTGGAAGCCTGGGTGCTGCTCCTTGGCTGGGCTTGGGAAACAGTTGGATTGGGCTGGGTGCTGCCTCCAAGCTGGAACAGGCCTTGGCCCACTAGCAGCCTGCCCAGGCAGCCCCAGGAGTCACCACTGCTGTGGAGGGAAGGACCAGGAACTGTTCAGCCCACCAGCAGCTCACCCCTGGCCGCTGGAGAGATGGGTAAGCTTCACTCAACAAAACAAAAAGGATCGGGCCCCTTGCTCCAACGTGACAGAAAAATTGAAATGGTGGGTTTCAATTAAAAACCCACTGTTTCAATTTAGGGGGCATAAAATAAAACCTTGAGGACAAAACCTCTGTCACAGGTACAAGTGCCTTTTGATAACTAATAATTGTTCTGCATGCTGGAATTTTGCAACAAAAGTGGAGAAAACATTTTATAATATTTCACTGAAAGGTTTGACTGAATAATGCAATCCCTTTAACATTTTATACAGGAAGGATCTAAATCAAACTATTAGAAGCATGTGGAAAAACCACACCCCCATCATGTTCCGAAAGACATCAGTACCAATTTTATCTTTTGGAATATTCATTTAGTGATACAACGTGAAATTACATGACTCTTGACCTCACAGATACCGCTGACCCATTTTTGATCTTCTGCTCTTTTCTGATAGCCTCTGTGGTTGGGCAGTAGAGGGGCGCTCCTGCATTGAGCCACCCACCTTACTGTGCCTGACCACCTTCCAGGCTCTGAGTGCCTCCCTGGGGGCACCTCACATCTGGCTGACCCCCTTCCTGGGGGCACACCTGCTAGCCTGGGGATTCCACTGCCACCACCCAGGGCTCTGGACTGATTCTGGCTCTGTGCACCTGGGAAATACAGGCCTAGTAGTCCTCAAAGTTACTTGATTCACTTCAAGAAGTTGGGGTGCTTCCCTCAGACAGAAGCTCAAGTAGTGGTCTCCCTTAGTGAGCCGAACCAAGGGGACCCCAAGGCATAATCTAGATGCACTCCCAATAAGTCTCCCACACTAGGCACAAAGGACAACTTTATTGGTTACAGAGGGTAGGGTTAGAATAGGGTACAGGGTAGAGCAATGTCAGAGAAATCCTAGAGAGCAAACTCCCATGGCTGGGTAGCCTTTGATTATGCATCTGAGTTATTGCAAGCTATATATCTAGTTAGATCTCAGGTAGCTTACTCACAAGTATCATCCAGAGGCAGTTGGAGATTCCCTTTGGAGGCAGGCAGTTCCTTGATCATGAGTTTTGAGAGAGAGAGCAAGTTTCAGCTGGTACAGCTCTTCTCTGTCTCCGAGTCTCCCTCATAGCTGCTGTCCCCTCCTCCTGGGCAGTCCTTAACTTATATAGCTCTTGTGACTTCATTTACCTGGTCCAATGGAGGCCAGCACCTGTTGGCTGTCAGCCAACCAATTTGAAATACATCGCTAGTTGCCGAGCAGACTTTAGCCCACCAGGCAGCAAGCCCCTCACCCAGGTAGCTGATACCAGTCATGTAGGCAGAGGGAGCAGGTTTCCCCCCTCCCTCAGGAACGTATCCAGTTCAGGTTACCTAAAGAGACAGGATAAAGGTGTGTCTCCTCTACTGTGGGCCTATCCTAATCAAATTGCCACAGAACAGAGTTTTTGGGGAGCAACGAAGGTGGCCTTCTGCCACAGCCTCTCCCTTAAAGTCCTGTCAAATAAAGCTATTTATACCACTTCCCATTTCTCTCAGTATGTGTACTGAATTACAAGAATGCCCTTGCAGTATATAAAAGCTGCAGTACAATGAGCTATACAAGTACTGAAAACAATATTGTAATCCAATGGCAATATTAGACTTCTGGAGCAAACTTCAAATCCTTTGGGGCTGCACAAGGATTGGCTGGGAGCTAGGGCATATATGCAAGAATGAAGATGTTGTATTATGTATCTAGCATGATAGTACCAATAGACTGGTATGGAAAAAAAAATCAAGGGCATCTTCTTCATCAGCGTAATAATGTAACTATAAATAACTCAAGAGCTTGGAACACAAGTGTTATCACTGCAGCTACTACCATGTTTGGGTTCCCTCTGGTTTAGGCTTTTAAGCAAGCATGCTGACTGAAGTATGCTGGCCTGCATTCAAAGAGAACTAGGGAGTAACAGTAAAAGTAACTTTATTTTTAATAAACCCTGTATTTGCCTTGCTGTTATCTGTAATACCATCTCTACACTTGAAGCCTGTAAACAAAACGTATTCCTGTAAGAAAGCAGAAATATTGAATTAAACAGGCTTTTTCAGACACGTGCACAAAAATGCAATGATCCACTATTGGAATATCACTTAACTAAAGAACTTAAGTAGAAGACATGCTAAGGCTGTCTGATTTTCACAGCTTTTCAGTAAGACGACTTGAGCTAGCTCTTAAGAACCATGGTTGCTATTATACAGTCTAAAATGGAAGTAGTTTGCCTTTTCTAGGTGTGGGCCAGAAATGATCCACTTTAGATCAGAGGCAGGTGGGTGCTAGGTTTCACTCACAGCTGGTGCTTCTCCAAGTGGTGGCACAGGGAAAGCCCCCACAGCTGAAGTCCCTCACTGCTGAACAGTGCCAAAGATCCACATTAAAGAGCTGGATCCAACTGTTCTATGGGACTCATCTGACCAACTTCTCTTTTAAAAGACTAAGCTTACTAGGGTAGGAGGATATCTTCTTCATACACTGCTGAACAGGTGGGGACCTACTCTTCACTGGGTTCTTTAGGCTCTATTCACAGAAAATATTGGTGATAATACCTTGCATATTTAAATGTTCACTTTGGAAGGAGTTGTTTATGTGTATTCACTCATTGCGAACAAATATTGAGAATATATTTCCATTAGAAGTGAAACTAAATATTTGACGCTTGACTCTGAAACAGTGGTTCTCAACCTTTTGAAATTCAAGGTATCCTTTGTTAGACTCAAGGCACCCATCAGACAATACTAGCCTTTAGCTTTCACTTATTTCCCCCCATGGAAAAAATTATGAGGTTTTGTGAATATCTCAGAAGGACCACAGCATGTATAAATGTTTTTGACACTATGGATTCCTATTTGAAATCTCTGGGTTTAACACATGAATCACATGTAAAAGTTTGCACACCTAATAGTTACATGGTACACTATGGCATCCTTAAAAAGACCTCATGGCACCCTGGTTGAGAACCACTGCTTTAAGGCAACAGAGGATGTTCTAGCAGGACCTGGGGGGGGGCGGGGAATCCCTCTGCCCTGTTACAGTCAGTCTTGCTACCCCACCACATTCAGAAACCTCCCAGTCCCACTCACTTGCCACACTTTGCTGGAAATAAAAAATAATTAATTTGGGAGGTGTTTTGCCCCTTCCCAGAACAGAAGGTAGGAAGAATCTCAGGGCAAGGTCTTAACATGTGGCAGAGCTCTCCACATTTGTTGGCTCCCCGGGTTTTCTATCCTGGTCATAGCTTTGCCAGCTCTCTTTGGAGCCTAGCCTGTTATGGGCCCTGGCCTTAACTCAAAGGGTTTCCAAACACTCTTTCTTCTTTAGTCTATCTGCCTCAGGTTCCCAGCTGTTCTCAGACTTCAGCTTCTTCAAGACTAGAACTCAGGACCCTGGACTTTGCCACTGCATCGCCTACTCTCTTATACCCCCCAGCAGGCCCTTTGGCTCTGACTCTAGTCTGGGTCCCTGCCCTTAGACTTCCTTGCCTGTGGCTCTAGCCTTCTCCAGTAGGAAGGATATTAGGCAGGGTGCTGGAAAACCCTATTATGTAGCCTCCATATCTTGACTTACAGATGGTCCTGGTGCACTGAATGTTCATCACAAAAAAATAAGAGCTGTTCTAAGCTTAATATTCCTTCCCACCTCAGGGTGATGGACACAGTTCCATCTCAAGGATTTGCTCCACAAGCCTGTCAGTTAAATAAACCAGGGACAAAAAGGGGGGTCTTCAACAAAACTTTCTTCCTTCCCAGGGCTACTTACAGGACCTAGCAGGGCCTGCCTTCCTTGGGCAATCTCACCTCAGCAGTCAAGGCCCTGCTGATCTCTCTCCTGCTGGGCTACTTTTTATCTGTCTGGGCCACTCCCCTCTTCTGTTCATGCGGCCTACTCGGCTGTACCTAGTCCTGGTTTTAAAGGAGCCAGGCCCCCTCTCTTGCAACTGCTCTCCGCTCTTTGTGACAGGGACTTGGTTTCCTGTTACAATGCCTAAGTGGGTCAAATATGACCCTGTTATGGCTGTGCAAGAGAAATGTTCTCCTTTTGTCCTCTGTTCTTCACAAAGGCCTAGTTGCTCTAGAAGAGTTTGTTTGCAGGAATAGTCCATGTGAGCAACAGGCAAGAAGCCCTTATGCTTTGAACAACTGAGCACTCTGTTCCAGCCTTTACAATAATTTTTTCCATTAACAGCTGTATTACTCATCTTCATTACTAGAAGCCCATGACTCATTTTTGGTGTGACTAATCCCTTTAGTTCATTTTAGCAAGTGGACTTAAAAGTAAAGCATCACATTGAAATGAAAACTAGATTTATAGTGCTGCCTTATTTCTGTTACAGACAGCTGAACAAATCTGCTACGCAGTTGTAATTGACACAGTGTAGAGTAGCTGCTTCACAGTAAGGCCATTGTGTAGGCTTGATGCCTTTCTTCCACAAAATAAAAACACATTTATGACACAGTCATCTTTAAATGCATTTTCCAGCCAATCCTGCGATATGCTAAGTGTTCTGACTTTGATGCAAACAGAGAATTCTTGGTACTCAGCAGGACTGGATCCTTAAAAAAGGCAAAATGGAACTCCATTCCTATTTTCTATGCCCATTATAGATGTTTAAAGCTAATTATGTTATTCACGTCTAAACATCATAGTGCACAGTCCTGAATTATACTGTTTGGAAGAACACACTTGCAAGTCTTAGGGGAGAAGAGAACAAAGAACTAAGCTTAGAGCTGAATGATATGCCTCCTCATTTCTTAACAAATGACTGTCTGCTATTTAGCACTATTATCCAGTTGGCAAGTCCTGCATAGCGCACAAGTAAAAATGATTCTGTTTGCACCAAATCCAAAGAGAAAAGTCATTACAGATGTACTGACTGACTGATATCAGTCATCTTTCTATTCTACATTGATTTCAGAGAGCCTTTATCTTTTGTCAGTTCCAAGTAATAATATGACACAAAGTGGAACTGTCATTTATATTGATTAGTTTGCAGCTGAACAGAATTTGGACCAGCAAATTAAACATCTAGGCAAGGGAACTCCTTTAGGAAAGTTTATTTTAGTGTTTTAGTCACTGGTATGGTTCTGTTTGTGTCAGCGTTGAAGCGTGCATCAGAGAGACCTGAAACTGGCAGGCAGAGGTGCTCTACCCAAACTTAAGAAGCAAGTTTGTATTAATTATTAATTATATAAAGTTAATATGAATTATTTAAATATTTAAGAAGCAAATACTTAAAAACCCCTTTGAGTAGCTGGAGAATAGGGTGTTTGGCATCATGCCTGCATTTGCTGGCTCCTCCAACATTGTACCTGTGCAGGCTTCTTTGGGGTCTGCAGGGGGCTCCCTGCAGCTGAAGCTGCCTTCCCTCTGCTGCTGGTGTCCGGGACACCTTTTTATGATGTCAGCAGAGGTGCATTCTTCCACAGGCAGGGAGAGCATGCTCTTAAAATGTGCTGGAGATGCTGTGCCCATCCCAGTGTCTCCAGCTCGAGCTGCTGTGGATAAGGCAAATAAACTTTCAGCCCATGCCAGGCTCTGTTCCCTTTCTGGTTGGGGTTCATTGGTGGGGAAACCCCCCTGCTCCCAGGATCCCAGGGAGCCAAGTTGCCCAGCACAGCAACACCTCCCTTGCTGCTACTTGAGGCCATTGATCCTTGTTCTGTCATCTGTCACCACTGAGAACAGTCTTGCTTCATCCTCTTCGTAATTACCCTTCAGGTATTTAAAGACTGTTATTAAATTCACCCTCAGTCTTCTCATCTCCAGACTAAATAAGCCCAGTTCCCTCATCCTCTCTTCAGAAATCAAATGCCACAGCCCCCTAACCATTTTCACAGCCCTCCTCTGGACTCTCTCCAACTTGTCCACATCCTTTCTGTAGTGGGAGGCCCAAAATTGGATGCATTACGCTAGATGTGGCCTCACCAGTGAAGAACAGAGCAGAATAATTACTTCCCACTATCTGCTGACAATGCTCTAACTATTGCAGCCCAGTATGCTGTTAGTTTTCTAGACAACTGCTGACTTATATCCAGCTTATTGTCCACTGTAGGCCCCAGGTCCTTTTCTGCCGAGCTGCTACTTAGCCAGTCAGTCCTCAGGCTGTAGCAGTGCATGGGAATGTTCCATCTTCAGTGCAGGACTTTGAACTTGCCCTTGTTGAGCCTTGTTAGATTTATTTTGGCCCAATCCTCCAATCTGTTTATGCCCCTTCTATCCCTACCCTCTAGTGTATCTACCTCAGCCCCCAGCTTGTTGTCATTTGTGAACTTGCTGAGGCATCTTCCAGATTGTTAATGAAGATATTGAACAAAACCAGCCCCAGAACTGACTCCTGGGTCACTCCACTGGTACCAGCTGCCAGCTAGACATTGAGCCATTGATTACTGCCCATTGAGCCTGACAATGCAGCCAGCTTTCTAGCCACCTTACAGCCTATTCATCCAAACCATACTTCCCTAGCTTGCTTGCAAGAATTCTGTGGGAGACAGTAGCAAAAACCTTGCTAAATTTGAGGTATATCACATCCATTTACTTCCCCATCTCCACAGTGCCAGTCATGTCATCATAGAAGGCAATCAGTTGGTTGGGCATAACTTGCCCTTGGTGAATCCAATTTGTGACTTTTCATAATCACCTTCTTCTCTTTGAAGTCCATTATTTTTCTGGGGACTGAGGTATGGCTGACTGGTCTGCGGTTCCTTGGATCCTCCTTCTCTTTCTTAAATTGGGAACTATATTTGCCCTTTTCCAATTGTCTGGGACCTCCCCTGATCATCATGAGTTTTCAAAAATGATGGCCAGCACCTCTTCAGTCACATCAGCCAACCCTCTCAGCACCCTCGGGTGCATCCTGGCCAGGCCCATGGATTTGTATACATCCAGCTTTTCTAAATACTCCTAACCTGTTATTTCATCACTGAGGGCTCCTCACCTTCTTACCAAACTGTGCTGCCCAGATGCCTTGCCTGCGAAGACTGCAGTAAAAAAGGCATTGAGTAGTTCAGTCTTTTCTGCATCATCTATCACTAGGTTGCCTCTGCCATTTGGTAAGGCTCACACATTCCTTGGCCTTCCTCTTGTTGCTAACATACTTGTAGAAAACTTCCTTTGTTACCCTATACATCCCTTGCTAGCTGCAACCCTGAATGGACTTTGGCCTCCCTGATTTCTGAAGAGTCCTCTGCTAAAGCAAGTTGGTTGCTTGTCATTTTTGTTTTTCATCCTGCACATCAAGATGTTTTGTTCCTGTGCCCTCTTTAAAATACAATCAGCTTTCCTGGTCTTCTTGCCCCCTCACATCTTGCCCATCAATTCCCTGACAGAGTCAAAGTCTGTTTTTCTGAAGTCCAGAGTCCATGCTCTGATGCTCTCCATTCTTCCTTCTGTTAGGATCATGAACTTGATCATCTCATGGTCACTGGTGCCCATATTGCCATCCACTTCTACATCTGCCACCAATTATTTCCTGTTTTTGAGCAGCAGGTCAAGAACAGCATGGCCCTTACTTGGTTTCTCCGACACTTGCACCAGGAAGTTTCCCCTGACACACTCCAACAACTTCCTACATTTCCTGTGCACTCCGTATTACCCTTCCAACAGATGTCAGGGTGATTGAAGTCCCCCGTGAGAACCTGGGCCTGTGATCTGGAAAGTTATGCTAGTTGTCTGAAGAAAGCCTCATTTATCTCATCTTTCTAGTCTGGTAGCCTATAGCAGACCCCAACCATGACATCACTCTTTCATAGATTTCATAGACATTAGGGCTGGAAGGGACCTCGGGAGATCATCGAGTCCAGCCCCCTGCCCAAAGGGCAGGAAGTCAGCTGGGGTCATAGGATCCCAGCAAGATAAGCATCCAATCTCCTCTTGAAGGTGTTCAATGTAGGTGCTTGTTACCCTACTTGGCCCAGCCCCCCAGGGAGCCATGCGACCGGAGCCGCGCGAACAGGCTGCGTAAACAGGCACTTGAATTAGCGCGGAGTTCGCGCGGGAGGGCATGAGACCCTGCCTGTGACCCCCCCAGAGTAGTCAGCCCCAGCCGTAGCCAGCCTACCAGAGGCGTGACACGGATGGGCACGCGGCGCAACCCAAGGGTCCCCTTGGGCTCTGCGGCCCCCCCATCAGGCACCTCAGAGACGGCCACCCAGACGGAGCCCATGGTTCCGGGCTCCACGCAGATGGAGCCCCTGGGTCTTGGCTGCAGGGTCTGCCTGTCCCTTTTTCAGCTCCCGCAGGCAACCCAGGCTCAACCATAGCTACTGGCCCCGCTCTCCCCAAATCAAAGCGAAAGGTGTTTGTTGTGGGAGACTCCATCCTGCGGGGCACTGAGGGGGCAATCTGCCGCCCCGACCCCTTAGCCAAGGAAATCTGCTGCTTCCCGGGGGCCCGCATCCGAGACATTGCAGAGAGGATCCCACAGCTCCTCCGGCTCACAGACCAGTACCCCATGCTCCTTATTCACGTGGGCACCAATGACACGGCTCGGAGCACCCCCAGGCAGGTCATGAGGCGCTACAGGGAGTTGGGAGCGGGGCTTAGGGGTCTGGGAGCTCAGGTGGTGTTTTCGTCGATCCTCCCAGTCTTGGGCTATGGGCTGAGGAGGGAGAGGAGGATCCACACAGTGAACCAAAGACTGCAGAGCTGGTGTCATCGGGAAGGCTTTGGCTTCCATGACCACAGCCCGCTCTTTGGCGAGAGAGGCAGCGAGCTGCTGGGAAGAGATGGCCTCCACCTCTCTCCCCTGGGGAGGAGGCTCTTCTCGGCCAGGCTGGCTGACCTGCTCCACCGGGCTTTAAATTAAGCCCGCTGGGGGATGGGGGGACTACTGCCACTGCTGGCCTGCAGAGCGACCCTTGCAAAGCCAGCAGGCCAAGGCACTTAAGGGAGCCCACCCCTGCCCCAGCCCTGGCACAATCTGTGGGCAAGGCAAGAGCCCCTAAGGGCACACTTGCCTGCCTGTACACTAATGCCAGGAGCCTGGGTAACAAGTAGGAGGAACTTGTCCTCCTGCTCAGTGAAAAGAATTATGATGTCATTGGGATAATGGAAACCTGGTGGGACTCCACCTATGACTGGACCATGGGTATAGAGGGCTATACCCTGTACAGGAGGGATCGTGTTGACAAAAGGGGTAGGGGTGTAGCTCTCTTTGTGAAGGAAAGCTACATGTCCCTGCAAGCTGATGTTGGCGACCAGCATGGAAAGCTAGAGACCCTCTGGGTAAAAATTCATGGGAAAAACGGCACAGGGGACACAACAGTGGGAGTCTACTACAGACCTCCCACTCAAAGTCCTGAGCTTGACCAGGAGTTCACCCGGGAACTGACTGAGGCCGCTTGTTCCAGGACCTTGGTTGTCATGGGTGACTTCAATTACCTGGACATCTCCTGGGAAGATCACTCAGCAAAATCCAAGCGGTCACAAAGCTTTCTCTCATGCATAGATGACCTCTACCTGACTCAAGAAGTCTATGGGCCAACGAGAGGCAAAGCGCTGCTCAACCTGGTACTGGCTACGGGGGACGACCTAATTGGTGACCTAGTGATCAATGGGAAGCTGGGTGACAGCGACCACGAGCTGATCACCTTCACCATCCGCCGTAAAGCTGGCAAGTCAGTCAGCAACACAGAAGTCCTTGACTTCAGAAAAGCCAACTTTGACAAGATCAAGAAGCTTGTCGGTCAGGCCCTCAGGGACCATGACCCCAGGGAGATGGGAGTTCAAGAAGACTGGTTGCTTCTCAAGGAAGCGATCCTCAATGCACAGGCTAAATCTATTCCAACATGGAGGAAAGGCAGCAAGAAGGCACAGCAGCCCTCCTGGTTCTCCAGGGACCTAGTGGACCTCCTGTGGCTAAAAAGGAAAGCCTACAAAGGCTGGAGGATGGGATTCACCTCCAAGGAGAATTATTTTGCACTGGTCCAGTCCTGCAGGGAACAAACCAGGAAAGCCAAGGCTGCAACTGAACTCCAACAAGCTTCAAGCATCAAGGACAACAAAAAGTCCTTTTTCAGATATGTGGGGAGCCGGAGGAAAAGCAAGGGCAATGTTGGACCCCTGCTAAACCAGATGGGGCAACTGACAACTGACGCCCAGGAAAAAGCCAACCTATTAAATAGGTACTTTGCGTCAGTCTTTCATCAGTCCCATGGGACGCCCATGCCTGCTATGGGACAGGGAGATCCGGGTGATGGGGATCCTCTACCCTCCATCAATGCTGACCTCGTGAAGGAACACCTTGAGAAGCTGGATACCTTCAAGTCAGCCGGCCCTGACAATCTGCACCCCAGGGTACTCAAGGAGCTGGCGAGCGTCATAGCTCAGCCCCTGGCATGGATCTTTGAAAACTCCTGGCGCTCTGGTGTAGTGCCCGAAGACTGGAAGAAGGCCAATGTGGTGCCGATCTTCAAGAAAGGGAGGAGAGTGGATCCGGGAAACTACAGGCCCATTAGCCTGACTTCTATCCTGGAGAAGATCGTAGAAAAGTTTATTAAGGAGGCCATCCTTGATGGACTGGCCCAGGCTAACATTCTAAGGGATAGCCAGCATGGGTTTGTTGCAGGTAGGTCTTGTTTGACCAATCAGATTTCCTTCTATGACCAGGTGACCTATCACCTGGACGAGGGAGAAGAGATTGATGTCATATATCTTGACTTCAAAAAAGCCTTTGATCTGGTATCCCATGATCACCTCTTGGCCAAACTGCCCAGTTGTGGCCTTGGCTCCACCACGATCCGCTGGCTCCGTGGTCGGACCCAGAGGGTTGTAATTGATGGCAGTCACTCATTGTGGTGCCCTGTGACCAGTGGGGTCCCTCAAGGCTCTGTCCTTGGACCCATCCTGTTCAACATCTTCATTAATGATGTGGACATTGGAGTCAGGAGTGGACTGGCGAAGTTCACCGATGACACCAAACTTTGGGGCAAAGCATCCACGCCAGAAGATAGGCGGGTGATCCAGGCTGACCTGGACAAGCTCAGCAAATGGGCAGATGAGAACCTCATGGTGTTTAACACCGAAAAATGCAAGGTTCTCCACCTTGGGAGGAAAAACCTGCAGCATCCTTATAGGCTCAGCAGTGCTACGTTGGAAAGCACTACAGAAGAAAGAGACTTGGGGGTCATCATTGACCACAAGATGAACATGAGCCTCCAATGCGATGCTGCACCTAGTAAAGTGACCAAAACGCTGGCTTGCATCCATAGATGCTTCTCGAGCAAATCCCGGGACACCATTCTCCCCTTGTATTCGGCCTTGGTGAAGCCGCAGCTGGAGTACTGCGTCCAGTTTTGGGCTCCACAATTCAAAAAGGAAGTGGAGAAGCTTGAGAGAGTCCAGAGGAGAGCCACACGCATGATCAGAGGTCAGGAAAACAGATCTTATGATGACAGGCTGAGAGCCATGGGACTCTTTAGCCTGGAAAAGTGTAGGCTCAGGGGTGATCTGATGGCCACCTATAAGTTTATCAGGGGTGACCACCAGGTTCTGGGGGAACGTTTGTTCACCAGAGCGCCCCTAGGGATGATGAGGTCGAACGGTCACCAACTCCCGCAAGACCGTTTCAGGCTGGACATAAGGAAGAATTTCACTCTTGTTACTCTCCCTTCTAACTTTAACTTACTGACTTTCAACAGGAGTATGTCCAATTTCATACTGGAGCTCTGAGAAATCATACAGTTCTTTTACATACAGTGTAACTCCTTTTCCTCTTCTCCCTTGCCTGTCCTTCCTGAACAATTTATATCCATCCTTGACATTGCTTCAGTCATGTGAGCTATCCCAATCAAGTCACTATTATACCACTCACATCATAGTTCTTTGATTTTGCAAGGACTTTCAATTCTTCATTTTTGTTTCCCAGGCTCTGTGCATTCGTGTACAGACACTTGAGATAGTCAATTGCCCTACTTTCTCAGTAAGAATGAGGGTCTTCCCCCGTTGCCCCCTCCTCTTTGTGCTTCCTCCAGGTCTCCTGCTTCCCCACTAACCTCAGGAGTTTGGTTTCCATCCCTTCTGTGAACTAAGTTTAAAACCTTCCTCACTATACCTTTTTATATTTGTGGGGTTGGTGTGAAGGGTAGCGTTCAAAGAACTTTAGGGCATGTGATATGGAAAATATTGAACATTTAAACAATTGCTGGGGCTTAGAATTTGGAATGCATTTTAACAGTGGCTTTTTCAAGGTCATGCTGACAGTGATCTATTTTAAACTTGACCCAAGTGAATGGCAGAAAACGGACCTCACAATTTTCTAGAAAATTAAAGAGGGTAGCATTTCACCAGTGAGCAAGACACCTTTGCCAGCTGCAAGAATCAAGATTAAAGCCAGGGTGCCTTGCCCTTTTGGTCACCAAATCTCTGAAAAGACTGAGATTCCCAAATCTCCAAGGCTGATCACCTTGGAAATAACTAGTCACAACATCAACAGATATGCTGTTCCTGTTTTTGATACTTTCCACTGTTGTCAAACAAGGCCTGCTAGTGAGAAGAACTCTCTTATAGTTGAACACCACTGTCTGACTCCTTGTCTTCAGTTCCAGCTCATCTCTGATACTATTTTATTTAATTATTGTATAATTATTTTGCATTTCATTTAATTATTGTATAGTTGTTTTGTTTTTTGTTACTACCTGGGAGACATTTTGGCCTTACTGTCTTAAGAGTGCAAAATAGAAAGTGAGATTGTGTGCATGAATGAACGTGAAAATCTATAAAGCCCAGAAAAGAAAGGTGTATGGGGAAAAATTCCTTAGGCTTAAAAGGCCTTTAAATACTGTATCATCATGAATGCTCATTGAAGTATATTCTGTGTTTTAAAGTCTTAAGAGACTTGAGATTCGTCAGATGACATTTCCATTAAAGAATAGCCACCTAAGAACTGGCATGTAAGTAGAAAGCGTTATAATTGGTTCTGAGTTTATAGATTGAATCCTCTTCAGCGTTTAGATTATTTTAATTTTATTAATAAGCAACTCAAACACATACAAATTATAGATATAATTGACTTAGAATAAATACCAGGTAGAGAATTTTACCAAACTGGATGTGGGGAGAACAGTGGACCTGATATACCTTGAATTTAGCAAGGTATTTGATACTGTCTCCTACAACATTCTTGTAAGCAAGCTAAGGAAGTATGGCTTAGATCAATGGACTGCAAGGTAGATAGGAAGCTTGCTGGATTGTCAGCCTCAACAGGTAGTAATCTAGTTGGCAGCCAGTATCAAGTGGAATGCCCAAGGGGTCAGTCCTGCAGCTGGTTTTGTTCAAGTCTTCATTAATGATCTGGAAGATGGGATATAGTGTATTCTCAGCAAGTTCATGGATGACACAAAGTTGAGGGGAGTAGATACACTGGATGGTAGGTCTAGAATACAGAGTGATGTGGGAAAATTGAAGGATTGGGCCAAAAGAAATCTCACGAGGTTCAACAAGGATAGGAGCATTGCCAGCAGATTGAGGGAAGTGAGTCGGAGTCTGATTTTCTGAAGTCCAGACACCTTTCTCTGCTACTCTCCATTCTTCTTTTCATCAGGATCATGAACTAGGTCATCTCATGGTCATAGGTGCCTTAACTGCCATCCACTTCTACATCCCCCACCAATTTTCTTGTCTGTGATCAGGAGGTTGAAAAGAGCATGATCCCTTGTTGGCAAGACACTGGGGAGCAGATTTCTAAGCCCACATTTTTGGACACATAGGGTGCATCCAGAAATGTGTGGATGTTTGGTTTCCTGGGGACCAGGAGTAGCTGTGCACCTTGTACTGCCACTTCTTGTCTCTGGGGAATGCTCATACCACACACGCTTTGTCCTGGGTGGCATAGGGGAGGTTTGTGCCCACACTGTGCTGACCCCACTAGCCTTAACTGAGGTTCTGGGGACATCATAGAGCTACAGCCATGGCAATCCTGCCAGGTGAAGCCTGGTTGGCTGCCGCAGTGCAGCTCTGAGCAGCCCAGCTCCGCTTTTTAGCAGTGCATGCTGCCTGAGCTTGGGCTGCTTTTGGGTTTTTCCCCCAGTTTCTTTTGGGGAAAAAAAACAACAAACACACCTGCATAAAAATAAAACAGCAGTGCACCCTTGCAACATGGAGAACACTGGACTGCGTGTTACGTTTGCAGAGCCACATACTACATGGTTGCACTCATCTGGATGTGCCCGTAGAGTTAGAATTTGACAAAACTTAACTGCTCAGACCCTCACAAAAGCTCCCAATACCTTCAGATATCAAAATTAGGAGGAGAATAATCTTTGATAAAATTTTCATTGGAACTTAAAGTTGCTACCCAAGCCACAGGGACAGCTCAGTCAAAAGCCTGATGTGGATTTAAAATTCCTCAAAAATTTAGGTGTTGTTTAGATTTTGGTAGTTAGGGGATGGGTAAGGGAGGAGTGGGGTGGCTGAGTCACCTAACTGTAGAAACAAGGACCAGCTAGCAAGTTCAGATTCAGAACAAAACTCCTCCAAAGTTAATAGATGTTGGTTTCATGTGTACGACTAAACCAGTTGATCTTATATCAGTTATTCATTATCCAGTTATTGGTGCTTTGTGTGAGGTGCTGAGGTGAAGTGAAACATCCTATAAACTGCCTAATGAGCTGCATATATTCTAGTATGGCAATCAGTACAAGTGCTTTTAATTAAAAAATGGCAAGTACTGTTTTTTAAGCACCATTCTCACCAGGTTCTCCTTCACACACAGATTTTTGTAAAGAAACAGCCAGACCTGGGTGTTAGGGCGACTGTATTTAGATCTTGAGGAACATTAAATTTGCAGCTGAATAGAAGGCTATAACTTGTGGCCTAGCAAAGCTGCTAACCACAAGGCAGAATGATATATTAAAAGTAACATTGCAAGGTGCTTAGGCAAGTGTTTTCCTAACAATGTAGTAAGATATATAGCTCATTGTATAAAGGAGAACAGGATGCAGACCACCAGCTTTCGTTAGGGATAAGCAGAAGCAAGACCTGTCTCACCACATTTCAGTGAGCCCCACTATGTCTGGGTTGGTGCCAGCCAGCAGGAGGGTAGGTTTCTCTTGCTTGTTTCCCATACTATGAGTGTTTGTGTAGAGGCATTTGAGGCCTCCTGAGGATGTGTGCACTGGCCCCCTAATCTCAGCATTACCCTGGCCCCTGTTGCTTACCTGTGTATAATGTTCCACTCAATGGTCTAGGCTAGGCTGTATTTGTGGGTGTTGCTTGGTTTGGTAGTCTAAGGCTTCCTCCGTCCTTGTCTTCCCCTCCCTCAATGAGCCTAGTTTACAGCCTGCCAGAGGAGATCCATCAGCCTAGAAGAAAAAACACATGCTTACTTTTAGGGGAAAGGTGGAGCCTATCCCATCCGAGCACATCTTGTCGTGATGTGTGGGTCACTGTCAAGGAAGCCAAAGCCCGCCTTGAGACATTATTCCCAGAGCCTCCAGTTGGTTTCTGCAATGCGCGTCACATGCCGTCTTCCACATCTGCGCACTGGTAGAACACAAGGGAAAGGACCTGTATACCCATCTCCTTCAGCACCCCCCCCCCCCCAGAGCATGGTAGTCTGCCATCAGGAGATCAGGGCTTCTCCTGGCCGCATCATTAGTACCCACGTGGATTAGGACTATGGGGTAGTAATCAGTGGGCTGGATCAGAGCCTGGATCATCCCCTTCACATCCTGAATTTTTGCTCTGGGTAGGCAGTAGACCTGACATGTCAAGGGGTCTTGGCAACAGATAGGCAACTCCATCCTGAAAGGTACAGAGGGCCCCATGATGATCACTCGACGCTTTTTCCTCCGGGACTGCTTAGCTCCTTTGGCTTGCTCAGATTGTGGAGAGCGTGGAGTTGCCTCCTCTCCTTCCTTCTCCTCCAGAGTTGCCAGGGCCTCATACCTGTTCTCCAGCTGGACTGGAGGAACTGGTACTGCTGCGTTATGAGCAGCCCTGATTTTGAAGGTGACCGTCTGCCACTCTGCATTGGAGGGCACTTCCCGAGGTGTTTCTTCCTTGGGTGTGTGGCCCTGCAGGGAAAGGAAATAGCCATTAATTTCATCCTCTGCCTCCCCGATTCCCCTCAGCCTGCCAACCTCCCCCTGGAGCTCCCTCACCTGCATCAAGGGGCCTAAAGCAGGCACCTGAAGGACAGGTGTGGGGGTCCCCATTCCCTGCCCCCCCCAGGTCTTGCTGGGCAACTCCTGCAGGCCAGGGGGTGGGGGGATGCCAGCCCCCCCCATGGGCTCTGTCTGGGTGGAGGCCTCAGACAAGCCCCGGGTAGGCTGCGTCCTTCAGGCAGGGGCTCTGGCCTCACTCTGTGTCGACACTGTCGTAGGAGTTGCTGCTTGTTTATGGCTTAGTGTGGTGCCTTTGCCCTGCCCTAGCAGGAGTCTCTCTCCCGGCCCTTCCTGCTCACCTGCTGGTGCAAATGCCGATGCAAATCCTGGCACACTCTGTTCACGCGGCATGGCTCAGGAGCGCAGCTCCCTACCGGCTCAACTAAGAGGGATGTGGGGGGCTTCCCTTCCAGATCCAGCTCAGCTGTGTCCGGTCCCTCTGCCCACTTACCTTAGGGGGATCAGCTGCTGCTGCTCCCACTGCTACTGCATCCACCTCTGTTTCAGGTCAAGTAAGGGGGCCACACATGCATGTGGGACACATGCTCCTCCCTGCTCCTGGCTCCATGAACAAAAGAATTCCATTTCTCCTGGTAGACAGTGAAAGTGCACCTTGCAACCAACTTTGAATAGCTTGACTGAAGTGTAGGAGCAACTCTACCCCTTCTCTGGGCATGTAAGTAACCTGTGGTCATACCCCTTTGTGTATGGCTCAACCAGCATCATGCATCCTGGTAAATGGGTACACTACCTTCTTGGGATGCTCACCCACCATGACTTGATGGTATGCACTGAAGAATTCTTTCCCAGAGAAAGAAAAACTGGCTCAGCCATCAGGGCTGTCTCTAATAGTCCAAAAAAATTGTTACAGCCTATAGTAGAGCCTCACAGGCCTAATAGAGGGCTCCTCCAACCCCAGTAGCCCTACCAGAGTCTGCTGGTATAAACAAAGACTCCTGCTCTTAAGGCATCACAGCCAGGAGTGGCTCTCAATACTTTCCTGGTTGACTCCCTAAATCTTCTGTAGTAACAAACAAACAAACAAACAAACAAACAAACAAACAAACAAACAAACAAACAAACAAACAAACAAACAAACAAACAAACAAACAAACAAACAAACAAACAAACAAACAAACAAACAAACAAACAAACAAACAAACAAACAAACAAACAAACAAACAAACAAACAAACGCATTTCCCTTACTTCCACTGCTCTGCAACATAAGACCCCTCCTCACATCACTTCCTGTGTCCTTTTGGACTCTCCACCATATACTCCCAGCCTATCAGCACAGGCTTCTGGTCTCCACCTGCAGCTTGTCTGTCCTATATTAATGTGAAGCACCTGTGATGAACTGAAACCAGGTGATTCCTCCCCTGAGGGTATAAGCTATGTGGGCTGATCTAGCTCAGCCTTAGTGTTCCCAAATAGGGCTTTCCCCTCCCAGGGTCTCTGTTTCCCTGGGGGAACTTCAGAGGGGCTGGTCTATGAATGTCTCCCAAGACTGGGGGGGTTCTATTTGTAAGCAAAAGTGTTGGCAGTGAGCAGTGAGTGAGGATCACTTACAAACACTGGCAGTGGTGACAAGTGGTGGGCGGTGAGCAGGGACTGCTCACAGACACTGGCATTAGTGGCAGTGAATGAGGACTGCCTGCTGACAGTGCATTAGTGGCAACTGGGGCGGGTGGTATCTGCCCACAGAAGCCAGTGGTGGCTTCGGCAGTGACCCTTGGGGGAGGGGAACAAGCCAATTTTAGCTGCCACCCCTCCCCCTGCATCTGATGTGCCAGAACTTTCATTTACTTCCCTTGACCGAACAGGGCCAGTGTGAGAGATTTTAAGTATTGCTCTGAGAAGGACTGTGGGACGGGGCAGCATCAGAGACCCCCGGTAGATCACTGTCTACAGCTGCCCTGGTTCAGCTGCTCCTGTGGCTTGTCCTGTCACTCGTCCTGTCACTGATGAGGCAGTTTGCCTTACAGATGCTGAGTAGAAGGGAGCGAGTGTGTATTTTCTTCCTTTCACTCCCTCTGCTCTTCTACATACTCTCAGATAACAGGATCTCTTTCCAGAGGTGGAGAGACATCTTCCTGTTCCTATATGAGAACACTTAAACCAAATAGAATCACCCCTACATTTTAGTTAGATAACTCAGAGATAATTGCAAACTGCACTTGGGTCACCCACTGTCATGTATGGGTAAGAAATAACTTGGAACAAGAGTGGCTCCTTCTATTATGACCAGACATTTTGAGGTATGGAAGAAAAAAGGTGTTGCTTCCATGGCTCTAGTGAATAGCTCACATAGAAGCTGTCCAGTTCTTGGGAAAGTATAGGGGCTGCTATTGAGTGACTTGTCCTGATCTAATAAAAGATATTACCATATGAATTTTCCTTCTTGCATATGAAGCATCATATACTATGATGAGATGACTGGCTCTGAATGCTGGAAGAGCAGTGGACATGATATACCATGACTTTAGGAAGATTTTGGATATAGTTTCCTATAACATTGTCCCAAGCAATACAAGGAAGTATGAGTTGGATTAATGGACTGTAAGCTGTATAGAAAACTGGCTGGATCATCAGGCTCAGAGGGTAGTCATAATAAATAGCTCAATGTCTAGTTGGCAGCTGGTGTCAAACGGAGTCGTCCAGGGGTTGGTCCTGGGGCTGGTTTTGTTCAGCATCTTCATCAACAGCCTGGAAGATAGAATGGGGTGTACCCTCAGCAAGTTTGCAGATGACACCAGGCTGGGGGTTGGGGGAGGGGGAGGGAGTAAGTATGCTGGAGAGTAGAGAGAGGATTCAGAGAGACCTTCACAAATTGGAGGGCTGGACCAAAAGAAATCTCAATGAGGTTCAATAAGGAGAAGTGCAAGGTCCTGCACTTTGGATGGAACAATCCCATTCTCTGGTACAGGTTGGGGTGACTGGCTAAGCATCAGTTTTGCAAAAAAAGACTTTGGGGTTAGATTGGACATTAAGCTGAATATCACCCAACATTGTGCCCTTGTTCTGAAGAAAGCTAACACAGACTGGGTTTGTCCACATGTGCATTTGACACAGCACCAGTTTACTCACGAGTAAATTATTTATGAGTGCAACTGTTCTGGGCATGCATCTACATTTGCAGGGAAGCAGAAGCAGATTTGCTGCCAATCTTCTTCCACTTCCCAGGGCCCTGCAACAGGCCTCTGCCACCACTGGGGTGAGCCCCAGGCTCTGGCTGCATCTGCCAGCAGCCCTCTTCAAAAGCCAACCCCGCTCCCTGACGAGCCACTTCCCTGGCCAGAGGCAGAGAGTGTGGCACAGGGGCAGCACACCATCTGTGTCTCCCTGTGCCATGGCTGCTCCAGACCCTGTTCCTGTCAGCAACAACCAGTGCCCCACACTCCTTATGGCTGGTATGCTGACCCTGCTGGCCTGCCATGCCAACTGCTGGCTGGCCTATGGTCATCTCATCCTTCCTGGCTCCCCCATGTGCAGTGACCACCTGCCCACCCACCTTGTGCTGTCCCATGGCCACCACTGCACTACACACCTGTCACCTCAACCTTATCCACCTGGCTAGCCCTGGATATCACCATTAGGGCTCTTATCACCCTCTTGAGCCTCCAAGCCCATGACCTCTGGGCTTGTTGGGCCAGCCAGGAGTGGTGGCTGCGTGTTGTGCAGCACATCTGGGATGACAAGCAGTGGCTGGAGGCAATCTGCATAACCCAGGTCACTTTCCAGGATCTCCTGAAGCAGCTCCAGCCACACCTGAAGTGGCAGGACACCAGCATGTGGGTGCCCCTCCCTGCAGACATCTGGCTGGCCCTCACCCTGCTCAAGCTGACCACACTAGCCAGCCTGTGGTACATTGACCACCTGTTTCCCATGGGCAAGGCCACTGCTGCCCTGTGTGCGGAGCCCTCCAAGACATGCTGGGGCACACGGTGCTCTGTGTACTTGACTCCCTGGTGGTGGTGTGGGGGGGGTTCCACGCCCTTGGATTCCCCCAGGGCATCAGCACCTTGGATTGGGCCCACATCTCCATCACCTGCCCATCCCATGGAGACCACCCCATTACACCTGAAGGGGCTTTTACTCTCTAGTGCTCCAAGCCATCGTGGACCACTGCGAGGCCTTTCTGTATGTGAGTTCTGGCTGGGTGGGCGCACCCATAATGCTCACATCTTCAGGAGTCCTGCCCTGCTGGGCCTAGTGGAAAGTGGGTGCTTCACACTGGGGGTGCCAGACGTGCAGCTGACATGGGGTGGGGGCCAGGCCAGGGACTCCCAGATGCTGAAGGCAGTGAAGAACCTCCTCCCAGGCCCAGGTGGGGGCCTGCTGCTGGGTGGTGGGCAGCTGCCACAGGGCAGGCGGGGCTGCAGGTCAAGCAAAACTAGCCAGTGGGCAGCATGAAGGCAACCACCAGGGCCAGAATAAGGTGATACATTACCAAGTTGTCTGTAGAAGAACAGGTGGGCAGTCACTCAGGATCACCTCTCCTCAGGTAAGTCTCCCTGCTGGCTGAATCCATACACTATGCAATCCACAGGAATGATAGTTGAGACCCACGACTGACTCCAGTCACTTCAGGACAGACAACTCTTCCTCACTCCAAGTCACAGCAAAATCACCTCACAAAGTCTCTCTGTACTTGTTTCTCAGGTACCTCCTTCTGTCAATCACTGTTACTCAAAACAAACGAATCGCAATGCTGTACACACATCTCATCCACCTCTGCACTCATCACTCTCACTCTGAACATGGCACTTAATCTGTCAGTTAGCACTTTACCTCAGGCAATTTTCCTACCAAAAAATATAGACACTGTGCATTTCCCATAGGCATAAGTAGTAAGGCTGTGCGAGGCTTTGGACAGAGCTTCGGATCCAGAGGAGCTTTGGACACAACAGGGCCCAAAGCAGCACATCTGGGTCGAAGTGCTAGCCTTGTTAGGCTTCCCAAAGTGGTTCAGAGCTTCTGAAGAGCTTTGGAGCCGCCTCGGAGATCTAGTCTTAGGGTATAATGGGGAAACAATAAATATCTGTAACTTTGTTGTTTTTTTGTCTGATTTGGATTAAATTTTTGGGGGTGGTAGACTCTGCAGAGAGGATGAATCCTGCCAAGTTTCAAGGATATTGGTGCAGGATTTGGGGGGCAACTGTACCCCAAATTATTGAAAGCAAAACTCCTGTTTTTAGACAACATGTTACAACACAGGGGGGTCAAAACTGCAGGGATGCTAGGTCTTCCTGAGGCCACAAAGTCTGCCAAGTTTCAAGAATGTCAATGGAGGGGTTTGGGGGGAACTGTATTCCAAAGTCTTGAAAGCCAAACTCATGTCACAGATGTGTGTTACAACACAGGGGGATCAAAACTGCAGGGCTGGTAGCTCTTACAGAGGCCACAAATCCTGCCAGGTTTCAAGGAGATAAGTGCATGGGTTTGGGGGGAACTGCACCTCAAGCTGCGGACAACCTGATGGTGCTCAACACTGAAAAATGCAAGGTTCTCCACATTAGAAGGAAAAACCTGCAGCATCCTTATAGGCTTGGTAGTGCTACGCTGGTTAGCACTACAGATGAAAAGGACTTGGGGGTCATGGTTGACCACAAGATGACCATGAGCCTTCAGTGTGATGCTGCAGCTAGTAAAGCGAGCAAAACGCTGGCTTGCATTCATAGGTGCTTCTCAAGCAAATCCCAGGACGTCATTCTCCCCCTGTACTAGGCCTTGGTGAAGCTGCAGCTGGAGCACTGTGTCCAGTTTTGGGCTCCACAATTCAAAAGGGATGTGGAGAAGCTTGAGAGGGTGCAGAGGAGAGCCACACACATGATCAGAGGTCAGGAAAACAGACCTTATGAGAGGCTGAGAGCAATGGGGCTATTCATCCTGGAAAAGCATAGGCTCAGGGGTGATCTGGTGACCACCTGTAAGTTTATCAGGGGTGCTCATCAGGATCTGGGGGAACATCTGTTCACCAGAGCCCCCCAAGGGATGACAAGATTGAATGGTCAGAAACTCCACTGTTTATGACTGATTCAGGCTGGACGTCAGAAAGAACTTCTTCGCCGTCCAAGCCCCTAAGGTTTGACATAGACTGTCACCGGAGGCGGTTCAAGCGCCCACTTTGAATGCCTTCAAAACACATTTGGCTGCTTATCTTGCTGGGATCCTATGATCCCTGCTGACTTCCTGCCCCTGGGGCAGGGGGCTGGACTTGATGATCCTCTGGGGTCCCTTCCAGCCCAAATATCTATGAAACCTATGACAAGCAAAACTCATGCCATGGGTGCTTGTGGGACTGACTGTCTCTGGCTTCAGGCAGGGAGGGGAGACACTACTGCAGGCCTGGCTGCTAAGCTACTTTGTTACCATTTACCAATCAATCAATTATGATTCACTCAGGGACCAGGGACTCAGGGACCAGCTCAATACACAGGACCTAGCTATTACATAATGACTTAATGAGCATCAATTAGCACCTACAAAACCAGACAAAGAAGAGGAAAGAATCAATACAGACAAACAACTGCCCCAAGACAGACACAGTCTTGGTACAAGTTTTGCCGGTCAGGCCCCAGAACCCCCCTGCACAAATCTCTACAGCTGGCAGGCGTCGTAGCCTCAGCAGGGGCCACCATCCCAGCAGCTGTCACCCTGCTGCACCTTAACACACACAGTGTCACCCATGGCACGAGTTTTGCTTATTTGCAGCTTGAGGTGCAGTTCCCCCCAAAGCCCTGCACCGATCTTCTTGAAACTTGGCAGGATTTGTGGCTTCTGTAAGAGCTACCAACCCTGTAGTCTTGATCCCACTGTGGTGTAGCACATACATGTGATATGAGTTTTGCTTTCAAGAATTTGGGGGGCAGTTCTCCCTGAACCCCTGCACTGATCTTCTCCAGACTTTCATTGATCCCCCATTATACCCTATGGCTGGAACTCTGAGGTAGCTCTGAAACTTCAGAGCTGCTTTGGCCGGATCGAGGTGGAAACCCGGTCCAGAGCTCTGGATTGGATCACGGCCATCTGAAGCGGCCAGATCCAAAGCCAGATCGGATTGCTGCCAACTCACACAGGCCTAATAAGTAGGTCAGTGACATTATCATGGTGGCAAGTTCAGATGTTCTAGAAGCCTCACACCTCTAGTCAAAGGGCACATGCTTGGGAAGGAGTTAAGGCCAGGAATCCATCTTCAACACCATGTGAACTGGCACTCCACCTCTGCCATGCCCCACAGTGCTACAAAGTCACCAGTCTTCTCCTGCAACCAGTATGGGCCCCAGATGGTGAACATGGGTGTGGACATAGGTGTAGGTGATAATAAGGCCATCCAGGAGTCCATGCCAGCTCTCCCTGTGCTGCTGGGCCTGGGAAGCTGCCTGAAGGGTCCAGCGCAGGAGCATGAAATGGCAATGGGAGCTGCTCAGAAGAGGCAATGCTCTGTAGCACCTTCAGGCTCTGGGCAGGCTTCTGGGGGCAGGCTGTGGATAGGTGGAGCTTGGCCTACTGGCCAGAAGCTGCCTGCATATGGGTTGGGGGGTGGCAGGCCTGGCAGGAGGCTGCAGCACTCTGCAGAAGCCTGGAGCAGTGTTCAGGCCTGGATAGTGTGGACTTGGGAGGCACACAGTAGTGCAGTGCCAAACAGCAGTGCTAGGGTGCAGGCAGGCTGGTAAGGCTAGCCTCTGGCCTGCCCAGGGAGACACAGGGCCTGGAGTGACTTCAGGCTGCCCCAGGGTATGCCCTAGGGCTCAAAATGACTGCACAGTTTTAAAGACCTGAGGCTGGGGTTGCCATAGAAGCAGTCCAGCCTTGAGGCAGGGAGAAGCTCTAGGCCTAGAGTCCTGGGGCTAGCCTCAGGCCAACCTCCTCATGGCAAAGCTGATCTGGGAGCAAATTTGCTCCTGGGTCATGTCTACCTGTGCATATTGTGCAGTAATTAATTGTGATTTACTCACAATTAGAGTCATTTACTGCACAGTAAGTATGTCCACATGTAGACATATACATTTGCTGCACAGTAAACTATGTTACTGCACAGTGAAGTGTCTCATGTAGACACACCCACTGGGTTGCATTAGTAGCACTATTGCCAGCAGTTTGAGGGAAGTGATTATTTCCCTCTACTGGGTACTAGCAAGGCCACATCTGGAGTACTGTGTCCACTTTTGTACCACCATTACAGAAAGGATTTGAACAAGTTGGAGAGTCCAGCAAAGAGCAATGAAAATATGGGGGTGGAGCACATGACTTGTGAGGAGAGGCTGAGGGAACTGAGATTCTTTAGGCTGCTGAAGAGAAGACAGAGAGGGGATTTAATAGCAGAATTCAACTAACTGAAGGGTGGTTCCAGAGGGGATATAGATTGTTCTCAGTGGCGGTAGATGACAGAACAAGGAACAATGGTCTCAAGTTCCAGCAAGGGAAGTTTAGGTTAGGTATTAGGACGGTAATAACCACCAGATTCCTTTCTGAAGAACTGCTGCTTTGCCAGTCAGTCTCTAGCCTGTACCAGTGCATGGGATTGTTCCATCCTAAGTGAAGGACTTTGCACTTCTCCTTATTGAACCTCAGGAGATATATTTTGCTCTAGTCCTCCAATTTGCCTAGGCCTCTGAATCCTACCCCTACTCTCCAGCATGTCTACTACTCCCCCTAACTTCATGTCATCTGTAAACTTGCTGAGTGTGTACTCCATCCCATCTACCAGATCACTGAAGAAGACACTGACTAGAACCAGCTCCAGGACTGACCCATGGTGTATTCCACTTGAGACTGGCTGTCAGCTAGAAATCAAGCCTTTGATTACCCCTTGAACTAAAACATTCAGCCAGTTTTCTATCCACCTTGTAGTACATTCTTCCAGCCTGGACTTCCTTAGCTTGTTTGCAAGAATGTTTCATAGATTTCATAGATTTCATAGACATTAGGGCTGGAAGGGACCTCGGGAGATCATCGAGTCCAGCCCCCTGCCCAAAGGGCAGGAAGTCAGCTGGGGTCATAGGATCCCAGCAAGATAAGCATCAAGTTTACTCTTGAAGGTGTTCAATGTAGGTGCTTGAACCACCTCCACTGGCAGACTATTCCAGACCTTGGGGGCTTGGACAGTAAAGAAATTCTTTCTTATGTCCAGCCTGAAACGGTCTTGCAGGAGTTTGTGACCTTTCGACCTCATCATCCCTTGGGGCGCTCTGGTGATCAGACGTTCCCCCAGATCCTGGTCGTCACCCCTGATAAACTTATAGGTGGCCATCAGATCACCCCTGAGCCTGCACTTTTCCAGGCTAAAGAGTCCCATGTCTCTCAACCTATCATCATAAGATCTGTTTTCCTGACCTCCGATCATGCACGTGGCTCTCCTCTGGACTCTCTCAAGCTTCTCCACATCCTTTTTGAATTGTGAAGCCCAAAACTGGATGCAGTACTCCAGCTGCGGCCTCACCAAGGCCGAGTACAAGGGGAGAATGACGTCCCGGGATTTGCTTGAGAAGCATCTATGGATGCACGCCAGCATTTTGGTCACTTTACTAGCTGCAGCATCGCATTGCAGGCTCATGTTCATCTTGTGGTCAATGATGACCCCCAAGTCTTTTTCTTCTGTAGTGCTAACCAACGTAGCACTGCCGAGCCTATAAGGGTGCTGCAGGTTTTTTCTCCCAAGGTGGAGAACCTTGCATTTTTCGATGTTAAACACCATGAGGTTCTCATCTGCCCATTTGCTGAGCTTGTCCAGGTCAGCCTGGATCACCCGCCTATCTTCTGGCATGGATGCTTTGCCCCAAAGTTTGGTGTCATCGGGAACTTGGCTAGTTCACTCCTGACTCCAATGTCCACATCATTAATAAAGATGTTGAACAGTATGGGTCCAAGGACAGAGCCTTGAGGGACCCCACTGGTCACAGGGCACCACGATGAGTGACTGCCATCAATCACAACCCTCTGGGTCCGACCATGAAGCCAATTTCCCAGCCAGCAGATCGTGGTGGAGCCAAGGCCACAACTGGCCAGTCTAGCCAAGAGGTGATGATGGGATACCAAATCAAAAGCTTTTCTGAAGTCAAGATATATGACATCAATCTCTTCTCCCTCGTCCAGGTGATAGGTCACCTGGTCATAGAAGGAAATGAGTTGGTCAAACAAGACCTACCCGCAAGAAACCCATGCTGGCTGTCCCTTAGGATGTTAGCCTGGGCCAGTCCCTCAAGGATGGCCTCCTTAATAAACTTTTCTAAAATCTTCCCCAGGATAGAAGTCAGGCTAATGGGCCTGTAGTTTCCCGGATCCACTCTCCTCCCTTTCTTGAAGATCGGCACCACATTGGCCTTCTTCCAGTCTTCGGGCACTACACCAGAGCGCCAGGAGTTTTCAAAGATCCGTGCCAGGGGCTGGGCTATGATGCTCGCCAGCTCCTTGAGTACCCTGGGGTGCAGATTGTCAGGGCCGGCTGACTTGAAGGTATCCAGCTTCTCAAGGTGTTCCTTCACGAGGTCAGCATTGATGGAGGGTAGGGGATCCCCCTCACCCAGATTTCCCTGTCCCATAGCAGGCATGGGCATCCCGTGTGACTGATGAAAGACTGACGCAAAGTACCTATTTAATAGGTTGGCTTTTTCCTGGGCGTCAGCTGTCAGTTGCCCCATCTGGTTTAACAGGGGTCCAACATTGCCCTTGCTTTTTCTCCGGCTCCCCACATATCTGAAAAAGGACTTTTTGTTGTCCTTGATGCCTGAAGCTAGTTGGAGTTGTGGGAGACTATATCAAAAGTCTTGCTTAAGTCAAGATATATCACATCCAGTGCACTCCTCACATCTACTGAGCCAGTTCCCAAAAATGGGAGGTTGGATCAGGGCAATAACTGGTTTGGGAGTCAGTATTAAGCAATGATTTCTCAACTAGGGGTTGGACAATGGAATATTTAAGGATGTCCAGCATCCTGCCTTCCTAAGGTGAGGATTTGCTAACCCCTCACCAGCAGTGGCCCCAAGGTCCTCTGTCTAGGATAGGCACAGGTCCATTTCACAGCTAGTCATCCTACTCTGCCCAAACACATCCTTAACTCAGAGAGCAATAGCAGTTCAAAATGATTTATATAAATGGAATGAAACTAAGCTTCTTCAACTCTAAACTATGACTGCAGCCAAAGTGGTGGTCACCAAGCCATGCCAGATATGGGCAATTTTGCCTGCAGACTGAAGACCATGTTGTTTCCAAACAGAGACTACTGGATTAATCAGACCATTCACCACCTGGAATGATTCTACTAGAAAACATTTTGCAGATACAATGGATGTGGAAAAGAAAAGCTTAGTCCATTGAGAAAGATGAAATTTTTCAGCTTTTGCATGTGTCAAGAGCTACTAGCACTCTAACTGCCTAGTCTCCCACTTAAGCTGCCTCAGCTCCCCTGCACACTAGGTGGATCTCTATCACCTCAGTGGTAGGAGTGAATGTCTGGGTACTCCTGTGTCTATGGCATGGCCAGTGAGCTATTCCACAGATCAGTCTGGCCATTAACAAAGTAGCCATCAAGATCAGTGGAAATCTCCCCCAGACAGTTATGGAATCCTACTGACTCCACCACCCTGACAGCGGCAATGGTAGACAAAGATTTCTACTTCTAGGAGGAAGTGGTCTGACCATGAGGTCACCATTTCTTTGTGACCTCCCCAATAATTGGTAAATAAGAGGTTTCTTTGTGACAGCCCATGAATCTAGGTAGGTGCAAAACATTGGGTCTGTCATGTGCCCTGCTTCCTACTCACCCCAGTTATTATCTGGAATAGCCCAGTGGTTGACAGAGGTCACGAAGTCTGGCTCTGAAGTTTCCCAAGACAATAAGTCTGGGTGTCCTCAACACCATCTCTGAGGCTGTCTTGGTTTTCTCTGTCAGTGAATGAGCTGTGCAATGAGACGGTTGATATATGAGCAGAAACCCCATTTATGGCTGGCCTTGACCATCAGGTAGACACACCCCATGCTGAATAAGTTTGGCAGCAGATACCTTGTATCAGCCAGATTTTCCTTGAAGAGCACTGCTACTCCATCTACCCCCATTCCCCAATGCTATGTTGTACCAAGTATGTGGCTGGAACTATCGGGGCAAATACTGGCCATCCAGCCAGGTCTCAGTGATACATGCAAAGTCATCAGCTGTATCCTGAATGAGGTCACAGACAACTGCCATTTTATTAGCTACTGACCTAGCATTAATCAGTGGGGTTCTTGCTGGCTTTGACTTCTATAGAGAGAGAGAAGGAGAAAATCTGTGCACCTGACAGCTTTAGCTAAAGAATGATGATTGACCTTAACAAATATCACTGTCTTTTTCTCCGAGTCCTAATTACAGTCTTGGATCTGAGAAGCAGAGGTATAGCAGGGCAGTACCATACCTTGGGAAGCCATGACACTGGAGGCAGTGTCAGGCTGTCATGGTGTGGGCTCTGGCACTGGCTGGGGTGTCTACCCTGGTTGTTTCCCCTGCACAGTTATGTTGCTGTTGAGGAAGAGTGGAAGGAACCAAGGTGACTGGAACACTCTGTGGCCTTTTTTAACTTCACCCTCAGTACATTCAGGAAAGGTAAAGGAATGAACACATGTGTGTTAGCGGGGAGGACCTTCCAGTGGGTACAGCTTTGACACATTCATTTGTCAGAGTTGTACCATCAGCACTTCTCAAGACCACTAATGAGAAGAGACCACTTTAAAGAAATCAAGTGTAAGTAGATAACACAATTTTTTATTATATAAGCTTAATTTACACAGGGAGGGTATGCAGGTGGGCTGGTATGTCGCTATTTCCACTGACAGCCAGGCACACCTAGTGGAACAGTAGAATGACACTAAATTACAAGCTGTCAACACGTTCATTAAAATCCTCTTCCCACAAGCCTCCCACCTTCATTTTGATTAAATTGTTTCACAGACAAGCTTGGTTACAAAATATCCATGTGTTTTCATAAAGGTATACCTGGAAATGATTATGGTTATTTTAGGAATGTATTTGTTTTGAAAAAAAGATTATACTGTCTCTTATTTTTTGCCCTGGACTTCCTTTAGAGAAAATAGTTGACTAATTATATCTAATTATAGCAAAGTTTTCGTCATCTTGGCAGACAGTCTTTCTTTTTTGGATTATTTTTCTATTAGGCAGATAATGATTTCACTGTGAAGAAGAAATGATCATTTTCGATATTTCCCACAAACTTCTGATGGATGAAGCTAATAAAATATAACAAAAAAAACTCTTTGTCTGCTTTTCTTTTTCTTATCCATCTATTTTCATAAAGGTATAGCTGGAAATGATTATGGTTATTTTAAGAATGTATTTGTTTTGAAAAAAAGATTACACAGTCTCTTATTTTTGCCCTGGGCTTCCTTTAGAGAAAATAGTTGACTAATTACATCTAATTTAATCTTTGATTTGGCAAAGGTTTCTTCATCTTGGCAGACAGTCTTTCTTTTTTGGATTATTTTTCTATTAGGCAGATAATGATTTCACTGTGAAGAAGAAATGATCATTTTCGATATTTCCCACAAACTTCTGATGGATGAAGCTAATAAAATATAACAAAATAATCTCTTTGTCTGCTTTTCTTTTTCTTTGAATATTTCCTGTTACTTCTTATAGTATTTTCTGGAGAAAACCTGTACAAATACTGGAAAGAAATATCTGACAAATCCCTAGTACAAACACTTATAAACCTATTTCTGAAACTGATATGGAACTTCTGCCAGTGAATATATTAACTTATGTCTAGGATGATACTGTAAGGATGGAAAAAGAATCTAAGTAGCTTATATTTGGAAATATTAATTGAATACTCAGATGGAGGAATGATTTCAAAGAAGAAAAGGAAAGTTAAAGATGTATCTTATAGACTAAGTCAGAAATGCATAAGCTTTATGACTCAGGATGCTTATGCATCTCTGATTTGATCTCTAAGGTATGTCTCTATCTTGCCTTCTACCTGATTTCAGATTAACATAGCTAACTACCTCTCCCTTCAAACAAGAAAACTTTTTACAATTATAGACTACTTAGAAATACTTATAAATGCATTAAGCTCTTCTAAAGGAAGAAAACAGCTGTATAAATAGTAGTGATAACTGGGTTAAGTAAAGGTGTGCAATGAATGAGAAGACGTAAACAGCGTTGAACTTTGTTGTGGAGCAGTAGGCAACATCTGCAGACTCTTTGTCTCTCTCTCTCTAACTATCCTGAGGGACTTTCTCCCAATTCTCAACTTTTGTAGCCTCCTAAGTAAGGGCATGTCTCTAAATCATAACTTCTAAAGCTGCTGATCACAAGGCATAATGATATATTAAAGTAACATTGTGAGATACTTAGGCAAGTAGGTTTTAACCATATAGTTTCATAGTTTCATAATTGGTAGCATTGGAAGGGACCTGAACAGATCATCAAGTCCTACCCCCTGCCATGGCAGGAAAAAGTACTGGGGTCAAATGACTCCAGCAAGGTGTTCATCTAGCCTCCTCTTAAAGACCCCCAGGGTAGGAGCCAGCACCACTTCACTTGGAAGTTTGTTCTAGCCACCCTGACAGTGAAGTAGTGCTTCTTGATGTCTAGTTTGAATCTACCCTCTGCCAGCTTGTGACCGTTATTTCTAGTCACTCCTGGTAGTGCTCAGGGGAACAGGCACTCCCTCAATGCCTGCTGGTCCCCTCTGACTGGTTTGTAACAGGCCACTAGATGCCCCTCAGCTTTTTCTTGTGGAGGCTGAACAGGTTCAGGTCCTGTAGCCTCTCCTCGTACGGCCTGCCCTGCTGACCCCCAATCATGCGAGTGGCCTTCCTCTGGACCCTCTCTATGTTGTCCACATCTCTTGTGCGGCACCCAGAACTGGATGCAGTACTCCAACTGTAGTGTTCGTAAAATAGAGAACTGTTAGATAAAAGAATCAGGATGTAAACCACCGGCTATTGTTAGAAGGTAAAGCAGATTTTGCTTATGAGTGCTTATGCTAAGTAACCATCTTAACTGTGTTAACCATTTTCAAGTAAGTCTGAGTTTGTGTGCAGTGAATGAGGTAAAAATTTAGGAATGTGGAAGATGGTACAACATGGGACTAAAAAACAGACTGGAATGTGGAAGACAACATGTAACTAGTAACAGAATCCAAAATAAACATATGTAAAATGGTGAATGGTGATTGGTGAAGAAGCCTCAAAAAGCTTCCAGGCTTTGGTCAAAGTCCAAGTGACCAACAGAAGCAGGAGTCAAGGTTTTAGACATGTGCTTATGGCAAAAAGACATGTAAATGAATGAAATGCATAGGCAATCCCATGCTAATGAACTAAACAGTAAACAGAGGTGGAGCTTGAGTTAGGAGGAGATATGGGTGGAACCAAAGGAGGAGTGAGGGTGGAATAAATAGTAATGAGCATGAACCAATGTGGAAAAACCATTGTTCAAGTGGGCTCCCCATGTTCATAGGCTGTGTGTCTGTGAGGGAGCTAGTCCAAAGCTGTCTCCACTTTAAAATAAAGCTGTTACAAGCAATGTGTGCTGGTCTTTTCTCCCTGCTTGCTCTGTGTAATGATCAACAGGATCTATGAGCAATTGGATTGTCATCTCCCTAGTTGTTGGGAGCCACATGGAGTCGGGGTCTAACAGTAACTTCCTACTTTGAGCTTTTGATGCTTTATTTATACTTAAATAATATTTCCAGGTATCATCAAATTGTGCTGTGTTTATGATCTGCTAAATAAAGACCCAGTGGGTTTTCAAGTGCTGTGATGACATGAAACTAAGGGTGCTTGTCCACATAACTGGTGTTTGCCTGCTATAATTGTTCCTGGTTTAATTTTTCTTTCTTAGTTTAAGTCAGCTAAATAAGTAATGTGGGCGTGATTTCCCATATAAGGGCTTATTATGCTATCACTAGTAAAAAGTGCTAGAGGACACATCAGAACAATTTTACCCTCATGCCCTTTCCATCCTACCTTACTGCCATGTGGTGCTTTAGGACAAGAAACCCTCAGCCACAGCACTTCTGCCACTTGCTTTTCCTGGGTGCAAGTTGCATGGAGCACTCAGGGGGCTGGGGTGCAAAATCTTTCCATGCAAAGCTACCCCCAAGTGTTCTCAAAGCATTGCCTCACCCCTAGCTCTGGGGTCCCAAAGGGCATCACCCCCTGCCCTAGCCTGTTGCCCCTCACTTTCCCTGGTTGTAAGTTGCATGGAGCACTTTGGCATTTTTTGGTGCCAAACCTTTCCATGCAAAGCCCTGCAGGGCTCCCCAAGTGTACACAAGCATCTCCCAAGGCTGGGTGAAGTGACTCATGTGCAGGAGGGCTATGCCCATTTCAGGGCTGGAGTGACTGCATGGTGGGTTTACTATACAAGCTATTCCAAGCTACTTACTGAAGTATGCTTCATTAGGTTATTTCAGGGATCATGTATGTAACTTTACTTTTTCTTTGTTTGTCTTTTCATGTAGCCCAAGTTTTTTACTACAACATTATCACCTTACTTGGGCTCCGTGTACTCTCCATCCACATACAAAGCAGCACAATCATGTGTGCTCCGTTTAATATGTACAGAAAAATCAGTAGAATGAAGTTTTGGTCTTAGGGTACTGTATTTTCCTAATGGTGATAATCATGTGTCTGCCTGTCACAGCCTCCCTCCCTCTTTGCTGACTGCCTTTCTTTGTTGCGTGCCCAAGATCTGAGGTTCTGGACCATGGCCTGGCCCAGGTGCCACTATTTCCTAATGATTGATTGTGCTCTTTTGTATCTTGTGAGGACAATGATCCCAAGTAATTATGCTTTACCCATGGCTGGTCACTCCCTCTCAGCACCCCTGGTTGATGCTGGCCTGCATGCCTCCCCTCACTCTTGCTATAATGCAGCTTCTTTAAGAATGCTGATTTTAGCTTGTTCCCTTGGGTGCTTTTCCCCATGCCTGGGGGCTCCCTCTCAGCACTCCTGTCTGGTGCTGGCCTACAGGCTCCCCACTCACTCTTGCTATAGTGCAGCTTTTCACAGAATGCCCAACCTATCCAGGTCCTGCATCTCTTCACAGGCAAGATGCAGAGGGGTTTTGCCATCTTCCAGATGAAAGCAGACCGTCTGGTTGATGTAGGAGTTCAAGTTGGCCAGTTTGTTGGCAAAATAGCTACTCTTCGGCTCCGGCCCTATGGCTGGGTCTTTTGGACAAAACAACTTTCCCCGCCTCCTGGCCCAAGGCTGGGGCTTCTCAGGCAAATAAGTTATCTCCTCCCTCAAAGCCTCCCCCCCACACACTGCTTCTTATGCTATGATCATTGTTTTAAAAAGGTCCCCTGCCCAGATTGTCACCCTAGGCCCGTGCCTGGCTTGGCTCTAATCCACCAGGAAGGTCAACTTGTGGGATACATGTGCTACCTCCCTTTTGCCTATACTTCACCACTTGTAGACCAATAACATCCCAGCTTTTGCACACACACACACTCACACGCATGCTTTCTTGCTCTGCAAGGAATGCTTTCCTCTGGTCTTAAACTAGATAAATCTCTGCCAGGAAAGGGCCTCACTCTTCACTTCCTCTTCCTCCAGCTGCAGACAGACATGTGTGTGCATGCGCGTTTCCCCCTCCCACTCTATTTATAATAGGAACAGGGCTGACCTGAAATATAGTCCTTGAGTCATTTTCAACGTCCAGGATGAAAAGGTGTCTGTTGCCAGTGTGATGGTTAGGAATAGACATCTATAATAGCCTCCTTAATGCTCCTAGCCACCTAACCACACAAATAACAAGTATTCATTCTAACACACACACACATATACATACATCCAAAAATTTGCATTTTGCATATGTTCACAGCTTCACCACTTGACAACACACATTCTAGCCCCTTCCCTCTGCTGCATTCCCCATGCCTGGGGGTTGGTTTTCTCTCAGCACCCCTGGTCAGTACAGGCCTATGTGCCCTCTCCCCTCACTACTGCCACAGGGCAGTTTTTCCAAGAACTTGGAAGACAACTTGCACAGTCCCTCCTAGCCTCCTAATCACTTAACTACCAGGTATTTATTTATTCTAACACAAACACTTACACATACATACATACATACATGATATTATTATTGCTTTAAAAAGGTCTCCTGCCCAGATTGTCACTGTAGGGCCATGCCTAGAGCGATGTACAGTGCAGGAATAAGCTGGAAAGTACTACTTATGTATACTTGAAAGTCATTCATCTATACATAATGCCCCATGGCTAGGGTTCTCATAGCTCACCAGTAGGGCTGTGCAAAGCTTTGGTCCCTGATTCAATTTGGTGGAGATTCGGCTCAATTTGGTGGCTGAATGTCCAAATCTGAATCAAATCAGAGGACCCTCGAATTTCATAGATTTCATAGATTTCATAGACATTAGGGCTGGAAGGGACCCTGGGAGATCATCGAGTCCAGCCCCCTGCCCAAAGGGCAGGAAGTCAGCTGGGGTCATAGGATCCCAGCAAGATAAGCATCCAATTTACTCTTGAAGGTGTTCAATGTAGGTGCTTGAACCACCTCCGCTGGCAGACTGTTCCAGACCTTGGGGGCTCGGACAGTAAAGAAATTCTTCCTTGTGTCCAGCCTGAAACGGTCTTGCAGGAGTTTGTGACCATTCGACCTCATCATCCCTTGGGGCGCTCTGGTGAACAGACGTTCCCCCAGATCCTGGTGGTTACCCCTGATAAACTTATAGGTGGCCATCAGATCACCCCTGAGCCTGCGCTTTTCCAGGCTAAAGAGTCCCATGTCTCTCAGCCTATCACTGTAAGATCTGTTTTCCTGACCTCTGTTCATGTGCGTGGCTCTCCTCTGGACTCTCTCAAGCTTCTCCACATCCCTTTTGAATTGTGGAGCCCAAAACTGGATGCAGTACTCCAGCTGCGGCCTCACCAAGGCCGAGTAACAAGGTGGAGAACCTTGCATTTTTCGATGTTAAACACCATCAGGGTCTCGTCTGCCCATTTGCTGAGCTTGTCAGGTCAGCCTGGATCACCCGCCTATCTTCTGGCATGGATGCTTTGCCCCAAAGTTTGGTGTCATCGGCGAACTTGGCCAGTCCACTCCTGACTCCAATGTCCACATCATTAATAAAGATGTTGAACAGTATGGGTCCAAGGACAGAGCCTTGAGGGACCCCACTGGTCACAGGGCACCACGATGAGTGACTGCCATCAATCACAACCCTCTGGGTCTGACCACGGAGCCAGTTTCCCAGCCAGCAGATCGTGGTGGAGCCAAGGCCACAACTGGCCAGTTTGGCCAAGAGGTGATCATGGGATACCAGATCAAAAGCTTTTTTGAAGTCAAGATATATGACATCAATCTCTTCTCCCTCGTCCAGGTGATAGGTCACCTAGTCATAGAAGGAAATGAGATTGGTCAAACAAGACCTTCCCGCAACAAACCTGTGCTGGCTATCCCTTAGGATGTTAGCCTGGGCCAGTCCCTCAAGGATGGCCTCCTTAATAAACTTTTCTAAAATCTTCCCCAGGATAGAAGTCAGGCTAATGGGCCTGTAGTTAGCCGGATCCACTCTCCTCCCTTTCTTTGAATTGAACTGGAATCCTCTGAATTGATATGGAGAGATTCAGAAAGATTCGGTGATTCAGACATAAACACAGCTTTAAATGGTTGTTCTATATGCCTCTAGGTAGCAGGTGGCTTGTGAATGCTGCAATGCTGGGGCACAAGGAGTGTCTCACAGAAGCATAGGGGGGCTCCCCAGCATGCTTGCCAGCAGACCTGGAACTGGACCAGAAGCACTTGCTGTCCACTTCTGGGTCCATCAGGAAGCATGCTGGCCCCCCCCCAATACCTTCTTGGGTCAGTGACTGGTGCCTCCTGGGTCTGGGGGGACACCTGGGGTCCCCCCATGGCTGATATCTGAGCTGGGGAGGCATGCCTACCCCCCACAGTGGGTCTGGAAGTGCAATGGAGGTATTTCCAGTTCACTTTCCGGTTCACCGCTGTGCACATGGAGGGCCCTTCCATGCTTCTGTGGGACACTCCATTCACCCCAGAATTGCAGTGTTCACCAGCCATGCTAGTACCTCAACGTATGTAGAAAAAACATTTAAAGCTTTGTCTGCGTCTGAATAGCTGATTCTGCAAATCAGCATCAAATCTTCAGATTCGGATTCTGCTGAACTGAATCAGGTAAGATGCAGAGCAGTTTTGCTTTCCCCATGGCTCACTTCCCTCACTGCAGAGAGTAGCTCATGTTTTTCTTTTTCAGTTTAATCTTTAAAAAGTTTTTCCCCTAAAACTCAAGACCAAGATTACATACAGGTTTCAACAGTTTTGAAAGTAAACATCTATTTTTTCCTCACACTCCTTCCAAGTTCCTATGTACTATTCACTCGTTGCTGCTACTTTTTTGAGCTGATGTCTCTTTCCAAAGGTTTATGTAAAACAGCTCTATGTTAAAAATGTAACTGTCAATGCTTGGACTTATAAAAATATAATTAAAGTAAACTTTGTGATATAATATCATTCTCTTCACTGATAAAACAGTATTAACTACATAAATGTGTATGTAAAACAGAAAGAACCCTGTGTTTCCTCTCATTTGTATTGTGTCAAACAGTAAGGGATTTTTGCAAAGCTGAGAACCAATGTGGGTGGGGTCAGGCTGGGCTTGTTATCAAGGAACAGTAACACTCCTTGAGTACCTGGGATCTCCTTTCCCAGGACAGCTGCCCCCAAAATGGTGGGGGGGGCTGCAGTGAGCCTACTCCAACTCCCCCTGCCCCCGGCAATCAGCACACACTGACAAGCCAGCATATGAACTAACACTGCCACCAAGGTGAAGAAAGAAAAAATGCCCAGGCTCAATAAAATTTCCCTCCCCCACTACCAATCACCACATGCAGCAGTCAGAAAACCAGAGGCTTCACTGTGGGGGAAGGGGTGGTTTGTGTTGTGTTTGGATGAAAGAAGGAAGGAAACAAACCAGGCTATTGTCTAATCAATTAGTCAATTTGCATGTGAATCTTATTACAGGTTTCATGGCACATTATCACCTCCAGTCACCTCCCCAAAATGGTTTGGCACCTGCTTGTCTTCTCAAGTCACCTGTCTGCCAACAACCCCCCACCCAAGGCCCCTCAACCCTACCCCCACCCAATGCACCCCCCATACAAAGACCCCTCTGAAACCCTGTTATGAACCCATTATACAAGACAACTTTTTATCAGACAGGCTTTATTCTAGGACAAAGTAATATGAAATGTAACATTATTGATATAAAAAAGTTCACACAATTACAGAGCACATTCCTCCTGCAGACCAGCAGCTACATGTGCCACCAGACAATTTCTGATCACAGCACCCCTCCTGCTATTTGCCTGTATCTCTATCCCCTTATACTGAACTGACTCTCTGCAAGTCAGGACCATGGATTCTGTCAATTATCTTAACTGTTGTTTCCAAGATTCACTGATGACCTCACCCCTTGTTTCACAGATACTATGCAGAATACGTACTGCCACTATATAAAGGGTAAAGTTATCAGCATCAACTTCAAGCCTGTAGTTGATTGTTCTCCAATGGGCTTTGAAGTGGCCAAATGCACATGCTATGCTCATGCAGCACTTGCTTAGCAGCTTGTTGAACAGGGGGTAAAAAGCACCCAGTTCAAATTTGCTGATGACACTACGATGTGGGTGGAAGTGGGCACAGGAGAAGGAAGGAATAGGCTACAATCAGACCTAAACAGGTTACAAGAGTGGGCGGATGAGAATAGGATAGGATTCAACACTGACAAGTGCAAGGTGATGCACCTGGGGAGGAACAACCGGCACCATACCTACAGGCTGGGGAGCTCCCTTCTGATCAGTGCAGAGGAAGAAAAACATTATTGACACCAAAATGAACATGGGCCGACAGTGTAGAGACGCAGTCAGGAAGGCCTACCATACCTTGTCATGCATCCACAGATGCATCTCAAGCAGGTCCTAGGTGGTGATACTCCCCCTCTATGTGGCACTGGTCAGGCTGCAGCTGGAGTACTGCGTGCAGTTCTGGGCACTGCACTTCCATATGGACAACATGGAGAGGGTCCAGAGGAGGGCCACTCTTATGATCAGGGGACAACAGGGAAGGCCCTATGAGGAGAGGCTACGGGACCTGAACCTGTTCAGCCTCCACAAGAGAAGGCTAAGGGGGCATCTAGTGGCCATTTACAAACTAGTCATAGGAGATCAGCAGGCATGAGGGGAGTCCCTGTTCCCCCGAGCACTGCCAGGAATGACTAGAAATAACGGTCACAAGCTGGCAGAGGGTAAATTCAGATTAGACATCAGGAAGCGCTACCTCACTGTCAGTGCAGCTAGGATCTGGAGCCAACTTCCAAGAGAAGTGGTGCTGGCTTCTACCTTGGTGGTCTTTAAGACAAGGCTAGACAATCACCTTGCTGGAGTCATTTGACCCCAGTACTCTTTCCTGCCATAGCAGGGGCCCAGACTTGATGATCTGCTCAGGTCCCTTCTGACCCTACTAACTATGAAACTAGGAATTTCTGTGGGTCACTCACTTGCCCCACAAAAAGATTAATGAGCCAGGTCAGCAATGGGTAAGCCACATCTGCTAGTATTGGGGGGGGAGGGGGTTGCACTAAAACAACCTGTATGACAACCTCCTGCTGTCCTGGGACATATTGGTCCTTGTCCATCATCTCAGAGAGTGGTGAGTTTTAAAACACCTGAACATCATGAGCACTTCCTGCCCACCTCATAAGTGTTTGTAAATGTAAGTGTCTTGGTGGTCCATGATGGACTGCAGAATCACAAAAGGAAACCCCTTTCTGGTTATGAATGAGCGGCTATCCTGGGACCAGTTTAGGATAGGAATGTTCATGCTGTCAAGTGCTGCCATGCAGTTAGGGAAGCCCATTTTGTGGTATCCTTCCACCACCTCATGGGTGTTACTTAGGCATATGAATTTGTTTGCTGCCAGGTCCTGTAGCAGACAAACCTCTCTGATGACCCCCCAGCAGTGCAAGGAGCCACACCAAACTGATCGGCAACATGGTGCAGACTTGTTGGAGTGGCCAGTTTCATGATGGCCATGGCAATATGCTTCTCTGAGCTTATGGGCTTCTGTAAGACAGTGTTCTGATACTGGATGTGGAAGTTCAGCAAGCTAATGGTGTGGAAGAATATCTCTTTGCTCATTCTGAATGTTTCCAGCCACTGGTCATCATTCCACATTGACATGACTATTCTTTCCCACCAGTCCAAGCTGCTTTCATGTGTCCATATCTCATGAGGCCTGCCCTTAATGTATGGCCAGGAAGCAGGTATAGTCTTTGGCAACCACGCTTTTGTTTTGTTGCAACACAAGAGCAGCTTTCCCACTTCAAATAACAGCATCGTCCTCATGGCAAGACTGTGAAGGTGGCTTTTCATGAATTTTAAAATACCAGACCAGAGGTACATCAAGCTGCTGAATCGCATCAGTAGAAACATACGTCTGCAATGAGAATGTTCGACAGCCTTCAAGATTAACCTTTGCTTTCTCCTTAGTCTCTCAGGATTCAAGGAAGACATTGTTCATAGCAAACAGAGCATGCAAAGATTTGGGCCTTTTGAGAGACCTCTGTCTTAAATTTTTGCAAAAAGTCATTTCCCTAGATTAGCATGAAACCACTTCTGTCATTTATATGTCAATAGTTACTGAAACCATGTGCTCCCTGCAGCTGAAGTTTGCCTGTATTTTTTAAAAGAGCTGAGATGTTACCACATACCAAAAATGTTAGCCTATATTCTTGAACACTCTACAGCAGTGGTTGGCAACCCCCAGCATGCATGCCGATCATGGCATGTGAGGCCATTTTGCTCAGCACGCCACAGCCATCCCCAGCTGTGGGTACTACTGCCAGTGACAGAGCCTGGGCTGCTCCCAGCAGGGCTTTCACCATCCAAGCTTCCTGCTGGGAGCATCACGGGCTCCTGGCTGGCAGCAGCTACCCAGAGCCAGGACCAGCTGCAGCCAGGAGGCTGCAAACAGCTATACTGGGCTCTGGAGCCCAGGCATCAGCTCTGTACCAGTGCGTGCACGTGCACCTCAGAGTGGGGGGCAGGGCTTGAGGCCCAGCTTTCTCCTCTGTTCCTAGCGCAGACTGGGCTCTGGAGCCTGGTGTAGCTGTTTGTAGCCAGCCTGGGTTCTGGGCAGCTGCAGGAACCAGTGGGCAGGCTACAAACAGCTATGCTGGGCTCCACAGCTCTGGCATCAGCTCCGCGCTGGCTCCCCAGGTACCTTGCCACTTTTACCTGTGCTGCTACATCCCCCTTCCCTCCCACCCCAGCCTGTCTCTTACCCCCTGACACCTCCATTTTCATTTCACTGACTGGCTTTCTTGCCTGCATTGCATGTCAGCCTCTGGCTTCTTTACTAGTCATTCCCTCCAGGAACAGCACACGCTCACCCCAACTGCAGGTGCTTCCTTAGCCTGATGAAGGTTTTTTCAACTTGAAAGCTTGCTAAGATGTATTTCTGTAACTACTCATTTGGTCTGCTAAAAGATACTAGATTAGATTGATCCAAAGGAAAGAACCGTGTCTGCCAGTGCCATGTCCTTAGACCAACACCCCTAGCATCTGACCAGAAGGATGCAGGGCTCTGGGCACATCTAAGCCCCAGGGCTGGGGCTGGCAGGGATGGTTCTCTGGCAGCTGCTGGAGAAGAAGCTTCTGCAGGAGGAAAAAGAGGCTCTGTCACAGTTTGGCTGCCTGAGATGCTGCTGGTGCTACCGTACTATTGCTTACTAAGTGATTATTTTACCTGTTGCCATTTAAAGTGCTGGACCAGGATGATGCTGTAGGGGAGGAGAAGGCCTCTTTGGGGAACAGTACGGTGTTGTTTAGAGGCCCCAAAGCCAGTGAGGGTGTGCCTAAATCCAAACACAGTTTCCCCCTTGTCATGAGTTTTGCTTGTCAGCAGCTTGAGGTGCAGTTTCCCAGAAACCCCTAAACCTCTCTCATTAAAACTTGGCAGGCTTTGTGGCCTCATCTGGGGCTACCATTCCTGAAGTTTTTACCCCACTGTTCCTTAACACACACACATGACATGAGTTTGCTTGTCAGCAGTTTGAGGTGTAGCTTCCCAGAAACCCTAGTACTTATCTCCTCTAAACATGGGAGGCTTCATGGCCTTAGAAGGGGCTACCAGTCCTTCAATTTTCAGCTGAATTAGGCAACAAATGACAAGGCAGTTTCATGCTTCCCAACTCTAGCGTATGGGTGAAACGTCGAAACGTCGAAACAGCGAAACAGTTTTGATTAAAAGAAACAGAACAGTAGTTTCAAAATGAAACAAAACTCAAAATGAAACACTGTCCCATTGAAATGGAAGTCAAAACAAAATTGTGCTGTTTTGCATAGCCCTATGCCTTAGGGCCTGCTTGTTTTATACTGGATGTCTACAATTGAACACTGAATGAGCAATTGAACAATAGATGAATGAACTGGAAAAGTGACAGTATTGGAAGATTTCATGCATAATATTCACTCTGCAAAGGAAAAGTGCATTGTAAATTGAAAAATATTCTTGGTGAATATGAGATCTGGGTGAATAATTCACAGCCAAAAACTTATCTTCAAAATATATTCAATTTCCAGTCAGATCACTACAGTCATCATGGGTTTTTTAGACTTTTTCTTCTGACAAACCTCTTCACTGTTCTTTAGTTTGCTCATAGTTCTCCTACAGATGTGTAAGGAGCCCGCTTTGATGTGTTGGAAATCCTGTGCATCAGAGCAGACTTGATTGAGTGTTCTGGACCATGGAAATGGACACACACTGGCAGCCTTCTGCATCATGTGTATTAGTGTCCCCGTGCATCTCCACACTAAAAAAATGGTGGCGAGGTGCTTTGAAATAATACATGCTGAATGAGCTTTAGTTCAAAGTACATGCTGCTATTTTTTCAGCCTGGGGATGCATGGGGATGCTGATACAGATGACATGCAGGCACTTTGAATTAGAGCAGCTCACTAATTAAAGATCCCAGTGCCGTGTCCTAAAGCACACGTAAAAATGTCCATAGTGATTATTCTCAACTCAAGCTTCATTATTTAGCTGTAATTAGGCCATGTGTTATTGTTTCTGTTTCTAGTCTGGACCCATCCATAAGCGTTTCCCTAACACAATTTGTTTTTTGATGCAAAGCTTCTCAGGTTCTGCTTTTTTAGTTGTGTCTTTGACACCCCTCCTCCATTTCTTAGGTGTCAGGGAAGGGAAAAGCTGCTTTAGGAGACCAAACTATTGCCTGCAGGGGGAATTCTCCACTGTCCTTCTCCAGACACTTTTCTGAAGTAAGCACACCAGAAGGAAAACATTCTTCAAGTCCTAAAATAGTCATTTTAAAAGTGAACTCTCATCCTGTTCTCAGCTAGAGTGTCCTGTCAAGTCCCTGGTCTCTATATTCAGATAACTATGTCAGTGCCTGTCTTCTGCCATTTTTTCTTTATGTGCCTGTAGCAGACGCATGGCCACGGGGGTGGCCATAATGTCCCCTGGTGGCCATGCAGCCCCTGCCAGGCTCGGGCTGTAACATAGCCCTCCTTTGTTCACTTACCTACCACGCCTTGATCCTATTGAAGGTTGTGTAAGGGAGGCTGCCTATGGGTTTCAAGACAGCATGTATCCCTTACCAGTGGGCCCCTCCTGGGTCCCTTGAGTCACAGTCCTGCACCCCTAGGCTAATAGGCCCTCTTGGCTTGCCTGTAACTCTGCCAGGCACTCGTAGCCTTAAGGGCCCAGTGTGTGGTTCTGTATCTTCCCTACACCATGCCCCAAGCCTCACAGGTGTTCTATCTTCCCAATGCCATCTATTTCTGTTTAGACACTTGGGCCTCCTTGTGCCTTCAGGCCCCTGGTCCTTACACAGTCTTGTTCTGAATTCTCAGACCCCTGGTCCTGCATGCAGCCCCTTCCCTGGGCTCAGGGACCCTGTAATCTGGCTTAGCCCCTTCTCTGGGCTGGTGGGCTCTCTGGCCTGGGTCAGCCCTTCCCTGAGCACATGGACCCTCTGGGCCACATCTCATCCTTTCCCTAGGCTCCTTGACTCCTTAACTGGGCCTCACTCTCAGTCTCTGGGCTCCTGGGATACCAGTTCTCTAAGGAGGTCTTGTGCCTGCCACCACAGGGCTTAAGGCTAAACCACTGGTACTACTTGAATAGAAAAGAAGCATCTCTGCCCTCTAGCAAACCCCTCAGACTCTCTGTGGGTTTAAAATAAAACAAAGACCACTCTTCTCTAAAACCTTGTCCTTCTATGCCTAGGGGACCCTCCTGTTGTCTGCAGGGATGTTTACATAAATTCCAGTCCCTAAAGGAGCTTTGATGCCCTGCCACCAGGAGCTCCTTACTTTGTTGCTGCCAGGGAAAGACTGCATGACCAGTTCATGCTCTGGGCTAATATAGCTCCAGCCTGCATCCTCTTCCAGTCACACAAGTTTCACATTAACCCTCTGCACCACCTGCAAGCAGCCTTAAAGGAATAAGCACACCCCAATGTCCTACTAGAGTACCCAAATGAGATTCAGCAGATGTTTTAATCTTGCAACACCCTACCATGTAGAGGGCTGAAGTCATCAGTTCAGAAGCCAAATAAAAGTCCAAAGGTGTTATATTTGGAATATCTACATTTTTCAGGCCCTATTTTTTGTATTGTGGGTTCTAGCAGTACTATTTACATCTCTCTAACTTGTCTCTCCCAAGTAACAACACTTAAAACTGCAAAACCAGGCAAAAATTAGTGGATAGACTATAAAACATTATTTTCTTTGTGAATTTCTCTTTTGTCTTTACTTTTCATAGATATTCTAGTGAATGAAGATATTAAAAGGAATCCTTTCTGACACAGCAACTTTGAAGTAAGCTTTGCAGAAAGTGAATTTAAAATTATAACTGTATTTTCCCTAAATAATATATTCTAAGAATTGTATTACATAGTGGAAACACACCACATGGCCTATGTGTTCAATCAAAACAGATCATATTTGACAATCAAATACTTCTTTAAAAATGCTACACAAATAAGCCAAAAATTACATAGTTTCTGCAAAAAACTCTCAGTGGCAAATCAGAAATGTAAGGTAAAGAGGAATCATAATCCCATTCATGGACAATCTGAAGAGGAAAAAATAAGATATCTGGGAAGGAAAATGCTTTTTTGGTGGGAATAGAGAGATTTTAAAACAAATATTTCAGGGGAGCTATTCATACACATCATCTTCAAGTGCCCTAGGTAAAATAACGTGTGGTAAATTGTGATCCTCCTAAGGAAAGCTTTGTGCAAATTCAATATAATCCAAAAATTCCCACTCATCTCCTTACTGCCAGTGTAAATGAACTGCAGGTCCAGGAGACCCCATCTATCCTTTCCATATGTCTTTCATTTTTGCTGCTGAATATTTTGCTTGGCTTTGGATTTCCTGTATGTTGTTCTTATTGTTACTTATTTATAAATGTTGAAGTCTGATACAGAGATACAACTTACACTGTTTGCAAGTGAACAAACATACAATGAAACTTCATCTCATGCTGGGAACTGATGTGCAGGATTGCCTGGGATGCTAGTCTGAGTGGGAAAGGCTCTCACTTCTGGAGAAAACTGCAGGACAGCTAAGAGGAGCTGAGAAGGTGTGGGAGGAGGGGAGGATTACAGAAGGTGCGGGGGAGGCCTAAAAAAAGAGAGACAGACAGCAGAAAATCACAGGAAAAGCAGCAGGTGGCAGGGCAGCAGGAAAGCAGAGAAAGGCAGCAGAAAGTCACAGGGAAAAGGCAGTAGGAATTGAGAGGAGATCGGAAAACTAGTGGAGAGGGGTGGGGGCTAGAGCTGAGAGAGAGAGAGAATGAGGCTGGAATTTAAGATAAAGAAGGGACTGGGATTCAGTAAAGTATGACCCAACTTGGGGTTGCAAATGACAGTGGTTTTATTGAACAGGGGGGAAGGTGACACAATGCCAAATTGGTTCCCTTGCACCCACACACACAAATGCATGCACAAACACACAATGGCAGCAGGGGTTAGAGAGGCTTGGTGCATGGGCTGAAGTCCACTGAAGTCCAGGAGGAGAGAGAGAGACAGAGAGAGAGATCGAGTCCAAAGTGTAGGAGGTAGTGTGCAGTTAATATCTACCTATCCAGGCTGGAAAGGGGTTCTTGTCCAGTAGGTGCTGTCTCTGGCAGGGCCTCTGGGTGGATAGGTTGTGTGGCATGGTGCTGGTCCAGATGGAGAGGGCGTCCCCCTGGCTCTGTCTTCACTGCCTCTTTTTATAGGGGCAGACCTTGGGTGACTCTAGTGACAGGAGGCATGCCCAGACAAGCATGTACTGAGCATGTGTGCTCCATGCAGGGATGGGCAGTTTTGGGTTCTGCAGGGTCTTTTGTTTTTCAAATGCTGGTTTTGTCTCTGTTCTGGGTGAGGTCTGTGGTTCCTGGATGAATCAATGTGAGGTGATGGGTCAGTCCTTACAGGCCATTCAGTAGAGGCCTGCTACCATTGTATTTCAATTATTTCCAATCACACTCATTCAACAGGGAACCAATTTACATGGGAGGGATACATGACTCATACAGCTGCAACACACAGGGGATGCCCGGGCAGAGGACACAAGGTGGAGACTTGACATATAAAATGGAAACTAGACATGACTTTTGTTCACTTACAAACACAGGCCTAAACCATATTAAACAATAAAAATCAATACAAAAATGATAATAATACAATATACAGCAGTAAAAATTAATATAAACCTAATAATATTACAATATAAAACAGTAGATACAAAACCAAAAACTTGCTACCAAAATAAAAATGTTTAAAGTTTATTCTACATCTTAGCTTACTTATACTTATCTATAGGGAATAGAGGAGGAGAGAAAAAGTCAGAAATGGTTGGGGAAGGGGAGTGAATGCAATAAAAAAAGAGAGAGAAACTGGGGGTTTTGCTACACATATATACACGCATACAAACAAAAACACACATATATATACACAACACATATATGTATATACATACATATATACACATGCATACACATATACACATACATATATATACACACATACATACACATAGACATACATGCACATATACACACATATACATATATACACACACATATGTATACACACACACTCATATATATGCACACACACATATATAAACATACACAGACATATATACACACATATGTACACACACATATATATATACACACACATATACACACACACATATATACATATATAAAACACATATACATATATACACACACACGTATATACATATAGGAGGGGTGATCAAAAAGTTCTAAGGCTTACCCTTTATTTTAAAGAATAGTGTACAAACAACATTTTTATGAGCTGTTCCCTTCAAAATAATCTCCACAAGATGATATGCACTTGTCCCAATGTTGCCGGCACAAGGTGCCCGAGGAAGGCAACAATTGGGTTCGTTGCCCAGTGTGCGTCGCGCCAAATAAACACACTGGGGGAGAAGCAGACAGAGTTTATTTGAGCTCAAGTAAAAGGCACAGGGAGACTGTATTCTCTCAAATCCTGCACCCCTAACCCTGCAACAGCGAGATTTTTATACCCTGGTCAATTTCACTGTCAGTGATTTGCCACCAGCTGGCCCCCCCCCTTTCTCCCCTTTCCCTCCTCCTCCTCCTCCCTTCTCTCTCCAAGCGGTGCCCTTGCATTCCACAGATAACAGTTTTAGCTCACCTGCTTTCCAGAAGGACAGGAGTTTGCAGGCGCCAGAGAAAGGGTTGCAAAGGTTGGGCAAGGGGGGGCTTTGGCTCCTCTGAGCCTGGAGCAGAAGGACTTCCTCGACACTCGTGGTCTTCCATCCCTCTGAGTTACCCAGGATTATGCCCAGTGTCATGAACACCAACATTCCTGCCACTTTCGGAAGCAATGCTGGAAGTCTTCAACCGTGAGTTTTTTGAGTTCTGCTTTCACATCCTTATAGATGGTTGGAATGTCATCAAATCTCCTTCCTCTCAGCTTCATTTTGATTTTTGGGAACAGAAAAAAATCACATGGGGCAAGGTCAGGTGAATACGTGGGGTGTGGTATCACAGGAATGTTTTTTCCAGCCAAAAATTCTTGAATGGAGACAGCAGTGTGTGAAGGAGTGTTGTCATGGTGCAGAAACCATCGACCATTTTCACACAGTTTGCGGCAGTTTCTTCTAACTTTATCCCTCAATTGAATCAAAACCTCTTTATAAAAGGCCTGATTGATTGTTTGACCACTCAGCACAAATTCCTGATGAACAATTCCCCGAACATCAAGTCTTAGAACTTTTTGATAAAACCATGTCCACACACACACACACACATAGACAAGCAGATATATTAATACACACGTGTATATACACACACACACACATATAAATATATACAAACATACACACACATATAAATATACACACAGACACACACATTTATATAAATATACACACATATATACATATATACTCGCACACATATATATGTTTGTACACATGCATATGCACACACATATGTACACACATTATATATATATGCAGACACACATATACACATGTACATACACACACATATATACACCCACATCTACACATATATATGTACACACACATACACACATATACACACATATACACATACATACACAGACACACTCAAACATACATATATACACAAACATAAATATACATATATACACATGCACACACATATACACACACACATATACACATATACACACACACATAGATATACACACACAGACACATATATATACACATATAAACTCACACACCTATATACACACACATATACACACATATATATACACACAGACACAGGCATATATACACACATGCACATATATACACAAATATATATACACACATACATATACACAAATACATATACATACACACTCACATATATATATACACCCACATACACACACATACATAAACACACACACACACATAAACATACACACACACATATATAAGACACACACAAACATATACACAAACACACACGAATATAGAAAAACACACACAAATATATACACATATACACACACATATACACACACATACAGACGCCCCATATATTTATACACACCCACATATACACACATACAGATATATATATACACACAGACATGTTATATATATACACACACGTACACTATGTACACACACACATACACACCCACATAAATATATACATACATATACACACATATCTATATACACACACACACAAACACACACAGATATATATACACACGCACACACACACATATATACACACAAGCACATATATCCATACACATTCACACATATACACACAATTATATATGTAAATCTACACACATGCATATATATATGTGTGTATGTATGTGTATGTATGTATATATATGTGTATGTATGGACACACACACATATATGTGTATGTACACACAAACAAGTATGTACACACATAGATATATACACACATACATATATATGTATACACCTACACACATATAAACACACACACATACATATATACATACACACATATAAATACATACACATATATGTATGTACACACACATATGCATGTACACATACACACACAAACATATACATTATATATACACTCACTCACACACACTCATGCACATACATACACAGCACACACGTACATATACAGATGCACACATATACATATATACACACATAGAGACACACATGCACACATATACACTAGACACACATATACAGACACACACATATATACAGACATATACACATATACAGACACACACAGAAACACACATATGCAGACACACATGCACACACATATACAGAAATGCACACATACATATACAGACACAAGCACACACACAGACACACATACAGACACACACACATATACAGACACATATATACAGACATACACATATAGAGAGACAAAAACGCACACATATATACAGATACAAACATATATACAGACACACAAACATATATACAGACACACAAACACACACACACACCCCTATATAGAGACACACACATACACATGCATACTCTCTGTCTCTCACGCTCTCTCTCTAGCACTCTCTCTCCCTCTCTAGCACTAACTCTATCTCTCTCGCTCTCACTCTCGCATTCACTCTCGCTCTAGCGATCTCTCTTGAGCTATCTCCAGCTATCTCTCTCTACCTCTCACTCGCTCAGTTGCTCATTCACTCTCTAGCTCTCTCTCTCTCACTGTAGATTGCTTTCTTACTCTAGCATGCTCTCTGGCTCACTCCCTCTCTCTCTAGCTCTCGCTCTCTCCCTCTCTAGCTCTCTCTCTCTCTCTCCCTCATGCTCCAGCTCACTCCCTCCCTTGCATTCTAGCTCACTCGCTCTCTCTCTCACACATTCTCTTGCTTTCACTTGCTCACTCCTTCATACTCTGTCTCACTTGCTCGTTCACTCTCTAGCTCTATAGCACTCTAGGTCTCTAGCTCACTCTCTCTCACTCTTCCACATTTTATACTTCTCGCACTCTCACTCGCTCTGATGCTCTCACTCACGCTAACTTGCTCACTCTTTAGCTCACTCGCTGTCTCATTTTATTGCTCGTGTGCTTGCTTATTTGCACTTGCATCCTCTTTCCATATCACTCTCAAGCTCTCTCTCTAGGTCCAGCTTTCTCTCTAGCTCCAGCTCTCTCTCTAGCTCTCTCTCTCTAGCTTTCTCTAGCTCTGTAGCTCTCTTCCTCTCTCTAGCTTTGTAGCTCTCTCTCTCCCTCCTTTTCTCTCTCCCTCATTCTCTAGTGCTCTCTAGTGATCTCACTCGCTCAATCTCACTCTTTCTCTCTCACTCGCTCTCTCCCCCACTCTCTAGCTCTCTCTCTTCCTCATGCTCTAGCTCGCTCTCTCACTCATTTTCTAGCTCTCACTTGGTCACTCCCTTGCACTTTCTTTCTCTCTTGCTCGCTCACTGTCTAGCTCCATAGCACTCTAGGTCTCTTGCTCGCTCTCTCTCTCAGTCTTCCTCATTCTATATCTCTCACTCATGCTAACTCACTCTCGTGCTCTTGCTCACTCGCTCTCTCTAGCTCACTTGTGTGCTCTCTCATTTGCTCTTGCTTGTTCTTGTGCTTTTGCTCTAGCTCACTCTTGTGCTCTCTCTCTAGCTTCAGATCTCTCTAGCTCGCTCTCTAGTTCTCTGTAGCTCTCTTGCTTTGTAGCTCTCTCACTCTTGTGCTCACTTTCTCTCTCTCTCTCTCTAGATTTTGCTCTCACTCACACTCTCATCCTCTCATGCTCTTGCTTTTGCTCTAGCTCTCTAGCACTGGCTCTCTTACTCTCTTGTGCGCTCCCTCTCCCTCACTCTCTAGCTCTCACTTTCTTATGTGCTCTAGCTCTTTCTCTCTAGTGCTCTCTCACTCTCTTTCTAGCTCTCTTGCTCTCACTCTCTCATTCACTCTCTTGTTTGCTCTCTTGATTGCTCATTTGCCCTCTCTCTCATTTGCTCTTGGACTCTTTCATTCACTCTTGCCTACTTGCTGTCACCCTCTTGCTCTCGCTCTCTCGCCCTCTCACTCTTGCTCTCATTCACCCTCTCCCCCTCTTGTTCTCACTCTCACTCGCTCTTGCTTTATCTAGCTGACTCTGTCTCTAGCTTGTGCTTGCTCTCTAGCTCACTCTCTAGCTCTCATTCACTCTCTCATTTGCTCTTGTGCCCTCTTGCCCTCATTCTAGCTTGCTTATGCTCTTGTGCTCGCTCGCTCTCATGCTCGCTTGATTTTTAGCTCTCTCTTGCTTTCACTCACTCTCACTTTTGCTCTCGCTGTAATGCTCTCTCTGTCTCACTCTAGTGTGCTCTCTCTTTCTAGCTATCCTCTCCAGCTCTCTCTCATTCACTTTCTCACTCGCTCATGCTTGAGCTCACTTTCTCTTGCTCTCTCTCTTTAGCTCTCACTCTCTAGTTCTCTCTAGCTCATTCACTTGCTCTCTCTTTCTCTTGCTTTGTCTCTCTAGTGCACTCTCTGTCTCTCTAGCTCACTATCTCACTTGCTCTCTAGCTTGTTCTCTCTCTGTATCATGCTTGTGCTCTGTGTCCAGCTCATTCACTCTGTCACGATCACTCTTTCATGCTCACTCTTTTGCTCCTTATCTTCCTCTCACTTGCTGTGGCTTGCTTGCTGTAGGTCACTTGCTCTCTAGCTTGGTCTCATGCTCTAGTGCTCTTTAGCTCTCTACCTCACTCACTCATCTGCTCATTCTCATTCTTGCTAGCTCTCTCATTTTCTCTGTCTCTCTTGCACTATCTAGTTCGCTTGCTCTTGCTCACTCTCACTTTTGCTCTTACTCTAGTGCTCTTCCTGTCTCACCCTATCACTCCCTCTAGCATGCTCTCTCATTCTCGCTAGCTATCACTTTAGCTATCTCTTGCTCTCACTCTCTCTAGCTCTCTGTCTTGCTCTTGCTTTAGCTGTCACTCTCTCATTCTTGCTAGCTCTCTCTCTCTAGCTCATTTGCTCTTTCTCTCTCACTCTTGTTTTCATTCTAGTGCTCTCTCTCTCTAGCTAGCTTTCTAGCTCTCTCTGATTCACTTGCTTGCTCACTTGTGCTTGAGCTCACTTTTGGGAGTGGATGGTAGGCAAGATTTTTTTGGTCAGAAAATCCCAGCAGGTGACAAAGTTAAATAAAACATACTATTTCAATAAGATTGGCCACACCTTTTCAGGAACCAGAAAGCAAACGACAGATTCTGTTCCAGGTTACATTATTCCTAAATGAAACTGCTTCAGTGCTGTAAAGAAAATAGGTTACTGAAGATGCCACTCAGAACTGTCATCAGTCATCTTAAATTAAGATAATAATCTGAGGAATTGTAACAGAACCACTAAGATATATGTTGTTTCACTGACCCAAAGCCCAAAAGAAGAGGAATTTTCTCTTAACTATTGGTTGGTTTTGCCTATTTTTTGTTCTCTCTGACTTATAGCTACTCAACAGGGCTGTAACAGTTTTTCAATCTAGTGTCCCACAGTGGGTTTCCTGTTTTCTTCTTTGGTAGATGTAATTAGAGAACACAGATTAGACTGGCTGTCTAAATACCAGCTCTCAGTCTTTGTTTAAAGTTCTCTTGGTGACACAACCACTTATAGCTGAAAAAAACACGCTGGGCACATTACACGTGTAATTAAAGCACCTGAATATTTCAGCACAGAAACTTCAGACACATTAAACTCTGCTGGTTGTGCATCCACAAGTGTGGCTATTTTAGAAGCAAGCTGAGTCCAACAGGAGCTGCTCCCGTCCTGTTCTGCCCCCTACACCATTCAGGAGGAGCTTCTGCTGCAGCCATGGAACTGGAAGGGGGATGAGGTGGGCAGCCTTGGGCTGACAGGAAACTCGGGGGGTGTGGGGAGCATTCTCAAGATGGCAGTGGACTTCAGAGTCAGCCTTGGGCTGAGAGGTGATGTCCCAGGATCTGGTGGCCAGCATGCCATGGATTCTTCTCACCCTCCCCCAGCACCAGTGCTGAGGGCATGTAAAAAAGGCACTTGCTGAACACCTTCTCCCCCCCCCGCCCCACCACAGTAGGGCACCTGGGTGGCTGCCCACAAATCCTGGGTCCACAGTGCTACCCTAAGAACATGCACACAATGGACAGTTAGCAGGAAACACCAGATTTTATTTCTTTCCACCACACAACAACTGACCCCTGCCACACAACAGACTCCCTCTCTCCCCAACAGCACACTACCTCCCTCCCAACAGCACACCCCTCCCTAACCCCACCATGTACCACCAGTAAAAGACCTGCTTCCCAGGCAACTATGTACACTGTCTGTTTTGTGGCCTGACGGGGGTGGGTTGGGGGGAGCAGTGGGGTGAAGGTACCTATGACATGGATCCTGGGGAGAAGCACCTGGCACCCTGGTCTCTGCTGACACCACCACAGGTGCAGACTCTTGAATGAGCCCAGCAGGCTGGGGGCTGGCCCAGGGATGAAGGCAGATGCTGTCCAGTTTGCTCAACCCACTCTCCCTCCTCCTTCATGGGGTTAAGGCCAGCAGGGCCCATGTGTGGAACTGGCCCAACAGCCAGCTCCTGCTCAGGGACCACAGGGCAAGTGGTGAGCAGTGGCCATGGCAGGAAGTGGCCAAGGTTGGGGGCCAGGCCACTGGGGAATCAGGCTCAGGAGCAGGTGAGGGGGACCTAGCCACTCCAGGTGGCACTGCATTTTCTCCCAAGCTCATTGGGGTGGCTTGGCACTGGGCCATAGGTGGCTGCCAGGGGCCATCTGGAGCTGGAATCTGGGTACTAGGTGGCATGAAGGTGACTACCAGAGCCAGCATAGTGTTAAGGACATGGCAGTACTCCTCCATTGCCTCCACCGTCTGGGCTACCGTGGTGCACCACTGTTCCTGGGCTTCTACCATCATCTCCAGGACTGCAAGGTGCCTCTCTGTGAGGGCATGGTCCTCTTGATCCCTCTTCAGGTCCTGGCAGTGCTAGGCCCAAGAGTCCATGAGACATTCCTCTGCCACAGTACCCTGTTGCTCCAGGATCCAGGTGAGGTCCTAGCTCTGGCACTGGTGAAAGAGATGCATGCAGAGGGCACCAGCCAATGGCAGCCACATCTCTGCTGGCATGGTTGTTCTCCCCCACATACAACTGCTGGTCCTGCAGAACAAGGAAAGAGAGACTCTTTGTGAGAGTTAAAAACATTTCAGGGATAACATACACCCTGTTGAGAGGCTGTGCACCACCTGGCCTCAGTTCAGGGTCATGCATATACAGAGGCCTGGTGATCATGGTAGGTTTGCTGGGTGGACTGTTCCTCAGGCAGCGACCAGTCAAGCCCTTCATCCCCACTTCTACAGCAGGTTCATGTGGGCTTCTTGCCATTGGCTTCAGGCAGTCTGCTTTCTTAATACCCTTTTGAGGGCTGGCCCCAGCAATGAGCTGTTTGAGTGCACTGAGGGGTACCTGACCCACTATGCCCTGCTGCTGCTGATTGCCCTGGTTCCCCAAGCACAGCTGAGAACTTGGTGTGGGGCTCTGAGTTTTGATGGCTCCCTGGACGAGCCCGTGCCTCCCTGAAATGTGCATTGCCACCTGGAGGGATATTTCTGCCTATTCTATGAGTCCCTGACCCCTATGACCAAAGAGATTCTTACTGCCATCAACAAGTTTCTCTGCATGTGATGGGCCCCTGGCTGCCTAACTGGGAGCTCATGGGGTGGTCAATAAAGTCCTGAACTGCCTTCTGCCTCCATGTGTGTTAAGGGGTAAAAAGACTGTAGTGGGTAGGATGGTAGCTTGGCCAGGTGGGGAGTGGGATGTATTACCTGTCAGCTCCATGTTCTTGGCGAACCCTGATACAGGACACAGACTGTCTGACTCACAAAGAATCGCTCCCCCACCTTCTCTACCTAAACAGAAGCTGATTAAGATGTAGTGAGAGACACACCTAAAACCCTCCAGATAAGGGTGACAAAAGTGAAACAACTGCCCTAGGTCTCATTTGCATCTGAGATGGAAACAGATGACCATTCATTTATGTGAGAGATGGAGAACAGAAAGCCTGAAGCAGAGACTGCAGTGAATTCTGGGATCAGTGAAGCAGGGGAACACTGCATGATGGGGGATCTGTGCTCCAAATGCTGATCAACCCTCACACCCAGCTCAGCATTCATCAGACCAGTTCTAATCTGGATTTACAAAGGACTTTTCCTTCCCCCCACCGTAAGGCATCTCGGGCCATACATTCCCTGGTCCCACTATGGGAGGCCTATGTAAACTTAATTGGCTACAACTCGGTTGCCAGGTGAGGGAATGCTGAGGCAATAGACCGAGTCAGAGGGGGTATGGGGAACATTTGAACAATGGTACAGGGTTCATCACAGCGTCCAGCCCGTTGGAGCCCTGACCACAAGTGTTGTCATACTTTTCCCGAGACGACTGGTGGAAGTCCTCTCCACAACAGGTTATGAACACTCCAATAATTGCCTTAAGTCTATTAAAAGACTATAGTAAGATCTGGAAAAGTCATGCTAAGCTGAGGCTTGTTCACAGCAAGTAAAAACCCCAAACCCTGATGCTGCAATCTATTGTTTCAGAAGACACCAAGAGATATCCCATCAAGTATATAATGTCAAGCTGGCTCCCAAGTAGGTGTTTCCTGAGTATCAATCAAGTTCCTGAGATGTTCCACCCAGATAACCCCTTGTCAGTAGAAAAGACAATTTGATTTACACTATTGAGAATACTTGAAAGAAGCTGAACTGGGGGTATAAAAATCTGTAAAAGAAGCAGCAGTGTGTGTGCTGACACCACCCGCTTTCTTCTGGAGAGGCTAAAGGAAGAAGATCATCTCCCTTCAAGGATCGTGCTGAGAACTTTGACCTGTCAGCTTTGCAACCCGAGTGCCTTGGACTGGTGAGATCCCAGCTCTCTCTCTCTTTTCTCTTCTCTCCCTCTAAGCATAGATTTCTGAACTTGAACTGTATTAGTTAAGCTTGAGCTAAGTTTCCCCAAATACTTAGTGAAACCAGGGTATACTGTGACTGTTTGTGTTTGTTTTTCCTTTGCATGTCTATTACTACTAGTGTCAATATATATTTCATCTACTTAGCAATAAATAACTTTTATAGTCAAACTGGTAGTAACTGGGTATATTTTGCCTTCTTTACTTCTCTTTTCCCCTCTTGCTCTGCAGCAACGCTCCTCTTACCTAAGCTAAAGATCCCTGTGAAGCCCAGAAATACTGTGGGGTCTGCTCATCAAGAGGCTAAAAGATTGGGACATGCTGAGTTTGAAACACATAAGGGGATCAGCTTGTACAGGCTGATTGACCCAGTTTGGCTCAGATGTGCCCTAATGAACTGAATGCTGGCCCATGAGGGTGTCAGCTGGACACCCAGCCAGGTTTAGAGGGATTCTGTTTAACTGTGTGCTTGTGTCTGACTGTGGTTATTGTTGCTGTGATGAACTGATTCTTGGCATATGAGGGTGTCAGCCTGTCCATGCTGATCAACCTGGCCAGGTCAGACGTGTCACATTAATCTCTGTGTGTGTGTGTGTGTGTGTGTGTGTGTGTGTGTATGACTGATTTGGGGACTGGAGGAACCCAGACCCACTGAACTGAGTCCTGCAAGATAGCTCCATCGGGGGTGAGGGCTTGCAGAAGGGAGAGATACAGCTCCATATAGAAACACCAGTAACACAAGCAGCACATTGATAGAATTACCAAGACCCTAGCCCTAATAAATGAGCATACCTGAAAGTAGCGGGCAAATCTGGTAACAGATGGGAAGGTCCTTCACCCCCCATGCAGTGCTTTTGGCTCAAGGCATGCAGGCAGGTGAGCTGGTTTAGGCATGTGTAGTTGTGGTACCTCCTTCCCCTACCTTATTCTTCTCCCTGTGTGGGGCTTACCAGGTAGGTGTGACAAGTGCTCCCAGAAGTTGGACTTCGCCAGGTTGGGGAGGAGTGGTCCAACTGGCTGTGGTGTCCTGGGATGCTGAGGTATAGTGCCTGACCACCCAGACAGTGGCCCCCTCTGAGGAGGAGCTGGAGGTGGTCAGTGCCAGGACCATCCTTAGAATGTCCTCCTCACTGGTGGTTCACTACTGCAGTTGCCAGGGTAGGTGATGGCCCAGGCTGCCTGAGCTGCCAGGTGAGGCCAAAGGTGGGGAATGTTCTGGACCTGGTGCTGCAGCCCTGAGGGGACTTCCACCACTGAATCCTCCTGCTCACTGGGCTGTGGTGTAGGATCTTGTTCTGCTGGAGGTTGGACTAGATCAGTGGTTCTCAACCTTTTTTGTACCAGGACCCATTTTTAAACATCTATGACCAGTCCTCACGCAGTGCCTCTCACTCCTGACCTGTTGCCCTCCACCTACAGAAACCCAGTGTGTGGAGCATGTGGCAGGAAGCCACCTTTTTTTCTCCCCAAAAACTCTGCTCTGGGAAAATTTGATTAGGATGGGCCCAGCAGAGGAGACATACCTTTACCCTGTCTCTTTAGGTAACCTGAGCTGGATACATTCCTGAGGGAGGAGGGAAATCTGCTCCCTCTGCCTACCTGACTGGTATGAGCTACCTGGGTGAGGGGCTCCTACCTGGTGGGCTAGAGTCTGCGTGGCAACTAGTGATGCATTTCAAATTGGTTGGCTGAGAGCCAACTGGTGCTGGCCTCCTTTGGACCAGGTGAATGAGGTCACAGAGGCTATATAAGTTAAGACTGCCCAGGAGGAGGGGGCAGCAGCCATGCGGGGGACTCAGACTTAGAGAGAAGCTTTACCATCTGAAACTGGCTCTCTCCCCCATAACTCATGAGCTAGGAATGGCCTGCCTCCAGAGGGAATCTCCAGCAGCCTCGGGATGTTGCTTGTGAGTAAGCTACTCGAGATCTGGTTAGATATATAGCTGGCAGTAACTCAGATGTGTGAACAAAAGGCTACCTCAGCCAGACTGTTTTGCTCTATGGGATTTCTATGATATTGTACTATCTTGTACCCTATTTTCACCCTACTCCTGTAAACAATGAAGTTCTCCTTTGTGACTGGTGTAGGAGACTTATTGAGGCGTGGGTCTAAATTATGCCTAGGAGGCCCCTTAGGTCTGCAGACTAAGAGGAACTTTCCTTTTTGGCCCCCGACTTGGGGAAGTGCCCCAAGTGCTTGTTGAGTACCCATTGGACTATTAGGCCTGTGTTTCCCTGAGGACACAGGGCTGAGAGAGTCCTTTCTCAGGGTGCAGCTTACATTACTCCCAGGCTAGTGAGTGTGCTCCAGGGAGGGGGTCAGCCGGATGCGAGGCACCCCTAGGGAGGCACTTGGAGCCTGGAAGGTGGTCGGGTGCAGTAAGGTGGGTGGCTTAATGCTGGAGTGCCCCCTACTGGCCCACCACAGAGCATGGGGTGGGTTTGTGGGGCAGAGGATGCCCCCAAGCAGCACCTTGCAAGCTGGAACTCTGCCAGCCTTCAAGGGAAAAGCCACAGTTTCCCAAGGTGTTCTCCTTTAAAAGATTATCCATTTTTAAAGTTTGCTCGTAACACTTTCATATATTTTTGCAACCCACTTTTGTATCATGACCCACAGATTGAGAAACATTGGACTAGATGACCTCCTGAGGTCCCTCCCAACCCTAACTTTCTATGATGCTATGGATCTAGCAGCTTTCCTGTGTTAGAGAACAAAGGGCAGGCCTCACTAGGATCCTATCTAGCTGCTTCAGGAAGGGCATGGACCTGCACACAGCCCTAGATGGCTCGTTGTGATCCCTAACTTGTAACCACTGCATATTTAGGACCTTCAGCTTAATGTGGTACTGCTGGCTGGTGTGCTGTTGGCCACCATGGGTGCAGGTGCTCCACCATGGGCATATATATATGTGTGTTGGACTTCGTGTCCCAGCCAAACTGGCACTGGATCTCCTCATTGCTTCAACTTATAATAAGGTATGCTGTCTCCTCCTAGGTCCAGTTTGTCTCTGCCTTTGGAGATCCCAACATGGCAGCTGATGTTAGGAGCCCAACATGGCAGCTGATGTGTGGGGGTGGGGTCAGGCCAGGGATCTGGGTGCTGGCATCAGTTGGCACATACCCACTGGCTTGGGTGCCCATGAGGTAGGCTCTCCCCATCAGGAGTCCTGAGAGTTGCAGCTAGGGTTCAAGAGCTGCAGGGCCCAGCACATGTTTGCAGCAGTGGGACCCAGAGCCCACAGGGCAGACAGCTTCTAGGATGAGCCCTGGGGGTCAGGCCAGGGATCTGTCATGAAGCCAAAGAGCTGTCCTTGCTATGTAGCTGCAGAAACTGCCAGCCATGTGGCTCTCCACCAAGCAGGAGGCTGGCCCCTTGCTGGTACAGATGACCAGGTGCAGTTTGCACCTGAAGTCAGTGTCTACATGTGTGGTACTGCACATTAGTTCATACACTGTTTTCTACTACCTGTATCCATCGATACAAGCAAGCAGCACATTAGACTAATCTAATGTGCATTAATTGTCATGCATGTGTATACAGTGATGCTTTACTGCACATTACATTAATGCACAGTAAAGCATTTCATGTAGATGAGCCTCTGTCTTTTATTCAGTAACACACTACCTACATAAGTGATCAAAAGATTTAGAAAGGCTTCCTGAAGTGAATTGTTCCCTGAGGTAATCTGTCCTGCCCCATAAAGGCTCCTGCTCTCAAAAATAAAAAAAAATAGTGGAAGATTAGTTACCTTGGATCCATTTTCTTGTTTAATACCTCTACTCTACACTAGAAATGATATGGAAACTTTGGGATAATTAATTGCTGCTAAAATATCTAACCAACAACTTATGTTTGTGATAGTGATATGTAAGATCTGAAAAGTAGGGTCTGATTCAGTGATACCTGTCTTCATTGAATCAAGACCCATATTTTTAATTTTGCTTCCACTAGATTTACATAAGGTAAAGCTACGATTACTTTTAATTTCTGAGAGCATGGACTAACACCTATCCCATTGTACAGGGTATTTATTTACATTTTATTAATATGTTGACTGTAAAGTACTCTATACATTTTGGTAAGGCATTTTGAGACAGAAGTTGTCTATGCTTGAAGGGCTCTGTCCATTTTAAGATTTAATTTTTTCAGTAGAATGTTTCAGCTGAGATGCTGAAAAAGAGCAGCTAAGTGTCTGGGACTAGTAAAATCATTTCTTCTTTCACAAGAGTAAGCATGCTAATTTTGATGTTCTGGGCAAATTCCACCTGTATTCAGGTTTGTCTCCTGTCACAAATCCATCCTCAAGGGGCCCATGGAGTCCCATGTTTCTCCCCATTGTGCTGCCACCTGCCCCAAGGAACAGACCAAGGTTGCTTTGGGATAGCTCCCTATCCCAGCAAGCTTCAGCTCCACTGGACTCTGCAGGTGAAGTACTGGATTCTCAGCAAGCCTCAGGTGGCCACTCCATTTTGGGTTGAGGAGAAATTCTAGGTCCTCCTCTCATATAGAAGGTGATCCTGGACTATCACTTGTGTGGAAATCACCACTTCCACAGGCAATCAGCAGGGAGACTATAAAGGAGAACAGGAAAATGGGAGAAAACTCATTATAGGTGAAGATGAGCCAACGACAGGAGAGATGGCAGTGTCAAGGGAAAGGAGACTGCCTGGGAGCCACAGTTTTGAAGAAGTTGCTCTGTTTGGCTAGAGTGGCCCAAGAGTAGTGGAAGAACGGGGTACATATTGGAAGACAGGGAAGGGGGAGAGGGAAGAAGGGAGTCACATCCCAGGACACAAGATATCAGGTGGGGGGTCCCGCAGAGCTGGCAGGAACCTGGCAAGGGAGCTTAGTGGAGATCAGTTAGGCTGAGAGATTCTGGCAGTGAGGACAAAGTGGTGCAAGAGGTGGGGAGCTCCACTAGAGATGGGCCAACCTCGGGACAAGTGGCTGGGCCCTAATTAAGTAGTCGGCATTTTAAGTTCTTTCGTCTGTTGTTTTTTCATAGCCCTGAGTGGGCCAGCAAGGGGAAGGAGGACAGAATGGCAGACCCTCTCTCTGAAAGACAGCAGAGGGAGAAGGACCAGTATGGTCCCATAACCCCAGGAAAAAGGGGATGAGATGCCCAGATGGGGGGTTTGTTTTTCTTTTGATTCATTGGCTTTTGGTTTTACCCCACTGGAGGGTGTGCACCCTCCTTCCTGAGGGACAGTGGGCACAGAATAACCAGACAACCCACAAGACTTACCTGTGATTGACAGAAAGTCCTGTAGTCTGCACTATTTCATTCCATTGAGATGGTTAGTAGAGATTCTCGCAAACCAGTAAGTGAGAAGAAAGAAAAAAAAAACAGATCACCCAGAAGACCTACATGAGTAAGTGGTGCTGTAACATCTGGGTGGTGCTAGGATAGGGTGTAGGGAAGGTTGGAGCCCCAGAAGAAAGCCCTAGCTGGGTTGCTGTTAGACAGCTGTGGTGAAGAATAACACCTTTCTATCATTAACATCACAAGAACATCAAGACATGGCAGGAGATAGGTGGGCCTCACCACAGCAAATACCAGGCAAGTGACTGCAAGACCAATGGGCTGGGCAGGGACAGTACTAGGCCACTGGGCAGGTAGACATAATTGGGACTAAGCCCTGACAGAGACAAACAACAAAAAGACTTCTTATAAAAACAGAATAAGCATAAGAAACCAGTAAGTATATGTTGAAATACATAGACATGAGAGTAACCAAACAAGGGAAAATATCAGAACATTGATCTTGTGACAAGAGGCCTGCTCAGGGCTGGAACTCAATTCTGGCCTGCCCACCTGTCCAAGGGGCAGTCTGCCCAGTCTCATTTGTCATGATTTGCTGTTTAATAAGACTCAATGTAATAAGTGGGGGGCTGCCCATCTTAATGCCCCATTGCCTAGGGTGATATACACAGCACTGACCTACCCTATACTGTGTCCCATGCCTCACAGATGGCATCTATATTTCTACAGTGACTCACACTGTGACCCAAGCTCCAGAGTTTCACATGGGACTCTCACTCCTTGCTGAAGCTTGCAGTCAGTGCCCTCACACTGAGTAGTACTTAACCTTATGACCCAAACTTAGCCTCACAACACCTGAGGGCTTATGGGGTTCTCCCTCTGACCCAAAATCAGCCTCACCATGCTTGAGGGCTTACTGGGGTCTCAGCCCAACTCCAGCCTCAGGTGTTCATGGACTTATCTTGGCCTTTCTGTCCCTTCCTTAGGAATTCAATTTATGCCCTCCCACTAGGGCCTTCCACTGATGCCCTCTAACTAGGGCCTCCTTCTTAAGTTATTACTCTTGTGGGGGTTGGCCCATGTGCAGCACTTCAAGTTGCCCCTGAATCCATACTTAGCACACCCCTGGTGCAGCACTTCAGGTCCTCCTGAGCAGACTCTACTCTACAGCCCTCATGCACAGCATTTCAGGTAATCACCGTGCACCCTACTCTATGTGGGCTACTCTGTGTATCATGCACCCTACTCTATGTACTTCTGTCTCCTCACTGCGGTAAAACTTCTACCCCCTCTCTCTGGGGCCATACTACTGCATTTTCACTGGGGACACTCTCTCTGTCCTCTCATTGGGCCACCAGGGTCTTACATCCTATGGGGGCCAGATGCCTCTCCCTAGTTGTCCCTGGTTGGCCTCCCTAGTTGGCCCCTACAACTGGGTAACCTATCTCTGGGCTACTGGGGTCTTACACAGATGGGGCTCAGGTGCCTCTCCCTAGGCATGCCTGGCTCCTATGCTTGTGCCTACAACTGGGTAACCAACCAGGGGGTGGGCAGTGGGGTTATAAGGCACCAGGCTTTTACTGGGAAGGCAACTGGCCTGGCATTTCTGGGGCACTACCTCACCATGGGTAGTCCCATCAGGCCATCCTTCCCCAGCAGGGTGTAGTTTTCTGTCATATCCAGGACCAGGAGCCTCCTGCCATACCCATAGCTCCTGCCCTTACCTCCAAGGATGTTCTGGGCAGCAGCTCAGCCAGGGGGAGGGGGCTGTTCTTCCGGCTGCCAGCAGCAGACCGCTGGTTCAGCCCTTGGGACCTTAGTTAAAATGAAGGCTTCTCTGCGCCCTCCTACAATCATGCTGCCCTCCTGATGTCACACAACTTTCTCATCAGGGCTGTCCTGCATCTGCATCTGTACCTGCCACCTGCCCTGCTGCCAGTCAAAGCCCCTGAAGTAGTAGGCATCAAAGGTGCTCTGCCACAGACATGTTCTTACTCTGTGCCTTAAATCCAAAGATGCAGTCCTTAGCCAGATTCCCAAGACAAAAAGCAGTCATGCCAGAACCTTATGCATCTTCTCATGACCTTACATTTCCCTGCCTCCTTGGATGGGGGAACTCATTGTCCACTTTTACTAGAGAGGACTAAAGACAAAGCTATGCTTTGTAGCTAGGCTTTAAGTACCTTTACCAGTATGGCTATTAACATATATCACCATTCATTTCTAGAGGGGCTTACATTATAATAGTAACTTTCTGCCCCCAAGGTACATATTTACCAGATTTCAAGACTGCATCATTTTTACACAAATAGAATTGCTAATCCAAAATCCATGTTTCCTCTATGACAGTTTGACTGAGCAGGTGTCAGGCTTCTGCTTCTTCTTTTTAAAATGTAAATTTATCACTTTTTGCCCAGATGCAGGCTGCCCATGCCTCATAGCATGTCTGCATGGAGGACCAGTAAACAACCCAAGTCAAATGCTAATGATTAGCCATTGACTCAAAATGTGAAGAATTGAAGGCCACTCAACTTAGTCATTGCCTTACTGACACAGCCCTGGCTGAAAAATAAAGATACATTAAAATTATGTTTATATCAAATACTAAACTGCATACAGATATGAGAACAATAGAAAAGAACACAGCTTTGCACCATCTACAATTAGTCTACCAAATTTGGGAGGCTATCCAGCATGCCACTTGGTGAACCCTAGAGATAACTTGGTTGTGGGATGAATGTCTGACACCTAAGATTTTTTTTATCACTTACATTGCCGTAAGAGAAAAGAAAGACATTGACCCTTGTTAGTTTGTATTGATAAATTGGATCTATTAGAATTATGGAATTTTGTGCTTTAGCAATTAAATAAATTAAGAAGTCATCAGAAAATGGCATGGTTTTGAGAGACATAGTTAAATTTTAATTATTTACTGTAATCCACAGAATACTGGTAAGACTTTCTTAAAATAGATGCATACAATAAATTTAACATGGCATATATACATCTTAGATTTTTCTCAAACAATTAAGAGGCTTATAATTATGATATTATAAATTATGTACAATCATAAATGTGTAAAACTCTATTTGTATTTCCTGTTCCTAAATTATTGCTATTTCTTCCAAGCCCTAGCTGATGATCAGCTCTTTCACCAGTGGGGCAAGGAAGTGATCTCTGTATGCAAGTGTCACATTCCTGAGAGGTGATATTGGAACTTCCAGGCCCTCTCCCCACATTTCCTCAGTTACAGCCCAACATTTTGTTTCCAGAGCACTCATCTCTTGGACAAAGTCCTGGTATAAATAAGAGCATGTGTAGAGAAAACAGGGGCCCTACATTGAAGTGGTGGGTTTTTAAAAACACCACTTCAATTTAGGACCCTTTAAATCTCCACGTTGTGCACCTACCCACACTTACCTGCCTCTCTGGCAGCTGGGAGGATGAGCTGCCAGTGGGCATAGTGGTCCCTGGGCTGCAGAGGGTGTGTGGCTGGTTCTTCTCTTCATGGCAGCAGTGTTTCCCCCCCCGTACACATAACTGAAGGAGGTCCCTGCCAGATTTTCAGATTTCCCCAGAATTGCAAAAAAAAATAAAGTAAACAAGGTCTGCTATATCTGTGGAAATGAGATGCCTGTAGTTGCCAGCTGTCCTGAAATCATTCTGACCACAATGCAGTCAGTAAAGTGTATTATTGCATATGATCATACTAGAAAAAGAGATTGGTTGGCTTGGAGAATAAATATGCAAAAACAAAACAGAAAAATTCTCACCTTACTTTCTAACTTGAATCGGCTTCTCAGTGAGTCCCTTCAGTGTTTCCAGCAGCCAACAACAAGGCTCATTTTTAGATCCTTAGTACCTGTCTTTAGCTGGGAACAGACATTTCCCCTGGCTTGGGGGTTTCCTAGACCAGTATTTCTCAGCCCATGGGTTGTAACCCAAAATGGGTTGCAAGAATATATGAAAGGATCATGAACAACCTATGAAAATTGATTCTCCTTTAAAGGAGAATAAATATGGGAAATAGTGGCTTTTCCTTTTCAGCCTGGTAGAGTTCCAGCCTGCAAGGGCTGCTTTGGGTTCCCCATGACCCACATACACCCTTGCCCCACACACCCACCCTCTGCTCCAAACACTGGAGGGCTGGGGCCTGGGGGAAGGAAGTCGTAGGTGGGAAGTGAGGGGCACTGGGTCAGGACTAGCCATCTGTGTTTACATATGGGTCCTGGTACAAAAAAGGTTGAGAACCACTGTCCTAGACAATCCTTCTCCTCAAAAAAGCTTCTCTTGCATACCTGATTCTTATCCTCTCATCTTTACTTCTCTATTCAGTGCTCAGGCAAATGATTTATTTCCCAGGCAGACACCTGTCTGACAAGTTGCCTATCTGCCCTATTCATGATTATATTCAAGGAGGGCATTATTTAAGGGGGAAAGACATTTATTTAAGGGGGAAAGACATTTCTTCCTAACCATATTTTCCTCATTTAAGCTTTATTTGTTAGGGAAAGAGACATCAAAAGAGACAGAAATAGTAATCTCCACTGATGATTTCCTTTCAGAATTCATTTGGTCATTGTGTGGAGAAATTGAGGCATTTCCCTTTGAAATGTATTAAGGCAAAAGCACTCAAAAACTAGAATGCCAGGAAAAGGCCCATGCAGACCTGATAATGGAGAGCACTGGAAGCTGGATGACACTACTCTAGGGGCCAGATCAAGTACCCATATATAAAGCCATTTTTTGCCATGCCCTCTTTTCCAGGTAAAGATTCAGAGTCTCCCCACTTCCCTGTTTGACAGATATATACACCAAAACTTTTCCATTATATGCATATCTATTATCTGATGAGGAGCATTTCTGATGCCTGAGGTAGCAATAAACTACCACACCCTTTTAATTGTCAGGCTCAATATTAAAAAGTTATATTCATACCAAAATACCATGTCTCATACCAAAATAAAAGATTAAACTGAACATACCTTAACATTCATTGTTAATAGAGACCAAACATGGGACTAGTAAATCCTGTTTAGAGAAATATTTATGCCTTCCCACTCTAAGTTAAGCAATGCATATAAGCTATACCCATGATAGCAAATGTTATAATCCTGCAACACCTTCTGATGGTTACGAATAGTATTACAGAAAAAGCAGTGTTATAATAGTAGAAATAGTAACATGCAAGTGCTAAACTTAATTGTTTAGACATTAAGGACATGTATACATGTGCACCGGGAGTGGACGGGGCAGGGAGGGGTGGAGGGCGGCACTTTAATTAGAACAGCTTTGAGATTCACACGCGTTTGATTGACCATAGCCATCTTTTAGAATCTGTGGATCACAGGTTGAAAACCACTGCTTTATGGCAATTCCACTGTTCAGGTTTAAATGTTACTTCCAAAGGACTGTCCCATTTCAGGATGTAAAAATGTGAAATGCTTTCAAGCTAAGTGAAGTAAGATAGAAATGTATTTCCATAGTAATAGGCTTCATATCTGAATGACTGTACTTATGAAACTGCTCATAACGTGAGTGCATGGTAATTTAAAAAAAGAACTAGAGACGCAGAACATCAGGGAAATAATTATTACCGGCTCTCTGTGTCAAATGACAGAATATTCCACTAGCTGAGCTGGAATGAAAACAACTTGGTACTGTTCAATGCTGCAATTCTGTTGTCCTTTTTCTATTTTTTGTAATATTATAGCAAAACCCCATTTTTCTTTTTTAAAATTTATTTTAAAATGCATTCCCTCCCCTTTCCCAACTATTTCTGATTTTTTGTCTCTATTCCGTATAGATAAGTATAAGTAAGCTAAGATGTAGGATAAGCTTTAATATATTATTTTAGGAAGTAAGTTTTATTTTTCTCTCCCCTCTTTGCAAATAGGTTCCCTGCTATTTTGATATCGATACCTACTGCTTTATAAGTGATAATTATTATGTTTCTACAGCTTTTATATTGTGTGATTACTGTTTTAGGCCTATATATAGGCCCAAGGTAGGAGCCAACACCACTTCGTTTGGAAGTTGGTTCCAGATCCTAGCCACCCTAACAGTGAAGAGGCGCCTCCTGATGTCTAATCTGAATTTACCCTCTGCCAGCTTGTGACCATTATTTCTAGTCACTCCTGGTAGCGTTTGAGGGAACAGGGACTCCCCCAGTGCCTGCTGGTCCCCCCTGACAAGTGTGTAACAGGCCACTAGATCCCCCTCAGCCTTCTCTTGTGGAGGCTGAACAGGTTCAGGTCCTGTAACCTCTCCTCGTAGGGCCTGCCCTGCTGTCCCTATATCATACGAGTGGCCCTCCTCTGGACCCTCTCCACGTTGTCTACATCCCTCGTGAAGTGCAGTGTCCAGAACTGGATGTACTACTCCAGCTGCGGCCTGACCAGTGCCACATAGAGGGGGAGGATCACCTCCTTGGACCTGCTCGAGATGCATGTGTGAGTGCATGACAAGGTACGGTAGGCCTTCCTAACTGCATCCCCACACTGCCACCCCATGTTCATCTTGGCATCAATGATGACTCCAAGATCCTTTTCTGCCTCTGCACTGATGAGAAGGGAGTTCCCCAGCTTGTAGGTATGGTGCCATTTGTTCCTCCCCAGGTGCATCACCTTGCACTTGTCAGTGTTGAATCCCATCCTATTCTCATCCGCCCACCCGTATAACCTGTCTAGGTCTCATTGTAGCCTATTCTTTCCTTCTAGCGTGCCCACATCCCCCCACATCTTAGTATCACCAGCCAATTTGAACAGGGTGCTTTTTAACCCCTTGTCCAAGTCACTGATGAAGATGTTGAACAGTGCAGGCCCGAGGACCGAGCCCTGCAGAACCCCACTGCCTACACCCCTCCAGGTCGAAAATGACCTGTCCACTATCAATCTCTGTGTGCGGCCCTCCAGCCAGTTGGTGACCCAGTTGACTGTGTAGGTGTTGACACCACAGTCCCCCAGTCTTTTTAATGAGATTGGGGTGACAGGCAGTGTTGAAGGCCTTCTGAAAGTCCAGAAAGACTATGTCCACTGCTACCCCTGCATCTAAGGATTTGGTGACCTGGTCCTGGAAGGCCACCAGGTTGGTCTGACAGGACCTGCCTCTAATGAACCCGTGTTGTTTGCCCCTAAGCATAATCTCCCCTGCTGGCCCCTTGCGGACGTGCGCCAGAATAATTCTCTCAAAAAGCTTCCCCAGGACCGATTTAAGACTAACTGGCCTATAGTTTCCCATGTGCTCCTTCCTCCCTTTTTTGAAGATGGGAACCACATTGGCCCTCTTCCAGTCCTCTGGCACCACACCAGAGCACCACAAGAGCTCGTAAAGCTGTGCCAGAGGTCCTGCAATGACGTCAGCTAATTCCCTCAGCACTCTGGGGTGAAGATCATCTGGACCAGCTGATTTAAATACATCCAGTCCCTCCAGAAGTTCCCTGACTAGATCCTCACTGACCCTTGGCCTAGGTACACCTCCCCTGGGCCCTGAGGGGGGCCCAGTGGGTGGGGTGATCCAGTCCCTGCTCAGGAAAATGGAGGCAAAGAAGTCGTTGAATAGGTTAGCTTTGTCGTCTGGTGTGACGACCAAATTTCCTAGCATGTCTTGCAGGGGCCCCATGTTTCCTGGTACCTTCTTTTTGCCCCCTATGTATTTAAAAAAGGACTTCTTGTTGTCCTTGATCCAGGTAGCTATTCCCAGTTCCACCTCTGCCTTGGCTCTCCTGACTGCCCCCCTGCTGCCCTGAGCAACTGAGGTATAGTCCTCCCTGGTGATAGCCCCTCCCTTCCATTGGGTTTATGCCTCCTTTTTAGCTAGAAGACATTCTCAGATGCTTTTGGTGAGCCATGGAGGCTTTTTCACCCTCCTGCTCCCTTTGATCTGTGTTGGGATTAATTCCCTTTGGGTTTGGAGGATCGTCTCCTTAAAGAGCGACCACTCTTCTTGGACACCTGGCTCCCCTCCCCTCTGGGACCTCAGTGCTTCCCCAACTATTCTCCTTAGCTCATTGAAGTCTGCCTTCCTGAAATCTAGGGCTGCTGCCTTGCTGCAGGCCTTTGCCACCTTGCGCTGGATGATGAATTCCACCAGGCGATGATCACTGTCACCCAGGTGGTCGAGTACCTGCAGCCCCCTCACCAGGTCATCACCCATGGCCAGCACCAGGTCCAACAAGGCATCTCTTCTGGTGAGGCTGTGCACCTCCTGGGTTAAATGAGGGTCCTGCATTTTGGCTAGGAACCTACGTGAGTGGTCAGAGCTGGCTGACTGCTCTTCCCAGCAGATGACTGAAAAGTTCAGGTCACCCATGATGACTACATCTTTTGACCTAATTACTTTCATACGTATACCTTCCACTCATTGGTCTAGGCTGGGCTGTACTTGTGGGTGCTGCTTGGTTTAGTGTTCCAAGGCTTCCTCCACTCTCATCTTCCACTTCCCCCATTGAGCCTAGTTTAAAGCCTGCCAGAGGAGATCCGCCAACCTAGAAGAGAACAGACGCTTACCTTTAGGGGATAGGTAGAGCCCATCCCATATGAGCATGTCTCATCATGATGTGTGGGTCATTGTCAAGGAAGCCAAAGCCCATCTCAAGACACCATTCCTGAAGCCACCAGTTGGTCTCTGTGATGCATGTCTCATGCCATCTTCCACGTCCACTCACTGGTAGGGTAGGACAGAAGAGCATACCACCTGTGCCCCTATCTCCTTTAGCACACCCCCCAGAGCATGGTAGTCCACCATCAGGTGATCAGGGCTTCTCCTGGCCGCATCATTAGTATCCACATGGATTAGGACCATCTCTGTCTCTTTGCAGTCACTGTAGTGAAGTGCCTCTGTTGTGCAGCTCCCTGTTCATGGCTGTAACCCTGTCCATGGTGCTGCTGGTAGCCCCCCAGGGCCAGCATTGCAGGGACAGCTGCATGGTGGGCCAGAGGCCCAGCACGGGGAGCATTTCTGTAACATCATACCCACCAAGCCGCAGTTCCACCCACATGCCCATGCCCATCCCAAATGCCCAGGCCCTCAATTGGACCCACAATTGGACCTACAAGGAGATGCATGACCTCATGGCAATCTGGGGTGGAACTGATGGCCAGAGGCAGTTTGCACAGGGTGGGCACTTAAACACCCACATTTGTGAGGCCATTTCCACTGGGATACATGTGTGAGGCCACTCTTAGATGGCATAGCAGTGCTGCATGAAGGTCAAGGTATTGTGAGCACAGTGTGTGGCTGTGACCAATTTCAACTGTGAGTGCAGTCATGGCTATAAGACCATGCCCTTCATGTGGGAGCTGACCCACATTTTGGTGTCCAGGGAGACAGGCCACACCCTGAGTTTCACCAGCAGGGGCAGTCTGGCCTCACACACATTCTGTCCTGACACCTCTAGTGATGAGTTATTGGAGGAAGGGACCTCAGGCCTTCAGCACCCAATCCCTGCCACGTCCCTGGCTGCTGCATCTACCGCCAGCTTGGGGAGCCCTGCCCAGTGACTGCCTCACTCTTGGCCCATCCCTGCACCCAGCCATAAGAAGCAGCCACCACTGGCCACCAGCTCTTCCCCAGGGGCAGGAGGAGGGGTGGCTGGGTGCTGGCCTGCCACTCACCACCGGCCATAGAAGCTGGGTTCAGCTGGGCTCTGTCATTGAGAGGGAGCCCCAAGCTGAGCCACCAGCCTTTCCAGCCCTGGACATGTAGTTAAGTTCTGAACTGCGAGAGGGCCCTCCTAGTCCCCGGGCCTGCCCTTGCCCCTGGTCCCTACCCAGCTAACCTGCATTCATCTGGCCTCTTTTATCTGCTAAATGTGGCACAGAGTCCATGCCCTCACTGTTAATTGTTTGCTAAGGGCTAGGTCATAACAAGCCTTCACATACCTTAGGGTGAGCAAATATTTCAGATGGAGGGGCACTTAATGAGTTTTGATGAGGTGCTGAAGGCTGCCCACATGAATATTTTTCAGAATATATAATTTTAACAAATTATAGATTATAAATTTAAATAATCATATATACATTTAATATATATAGATTTAATTGTATATAGATTTAAATAACCATATACTAAATATCAAACATCTACTATAACATTTTGATTTTATTGAAAATATTTTTGTCAGATTTATGTTTTTATGAGTATTGTATATTGAGGCAATTGCATAATAGCTAAAAATGAAGTCTTTCTCTTGCATATTGTGTTTGTGTGGGGGTTAGTGTGGAGGTGGGAGTGTGGGTGAGGGGGAGTGTAGGGGTGAGTGTGTGCTAGGGGTGGGGTATCTATGGGTGGGTTTGTGTGTGGGGTGGTGTGTGGGAGTTGTGGGATGTGTGTGTTTGTGTGGGGGGTGGTGCTGCCCATACAATAGATCCTGGGATCTGTCTGGGGGTGTAGGGAGGAAGGGACATGGGGTAGGGGGTGCATTCAGCATATCTCATGCAGGTGGTGCAGTGCAGTCCATAACCCGCCCCCCACATCTGGCCCATGGCTGCTTCCACAGTGCTCCACATAGGCTTCTGCCTGGGACAGACCATGCTATGTTCTCACCTGCACCCAGCAGACCCAGCCCAGCCAGTACAAACAACTTCATAGCAAGGCTCCTTATGTGACTTCAGCCTCATAGGTGCTGCTGTTCTCCCCTGGCTTCCATTGACTTCTCCTCCTTCCCATGCTGCATTGCTCTGAGGAGGGGGAGGCTGCCACCAGGTGGCTCCTGCCCCAGTGCATGGGGCTCCAGCTCCAGTTCCTGGCTGGCTTTCATCCACTCTGCCAGTCCAGACACAGTTAACATGGTTTTAACATATTTCACTGTCATTTCTATCTGTTGCAAAAGTTCCTTCACATAAAGTCAAATAATCCCACAGTATGTTACTGTCAAGCAAAATAAAGAAACAAAAAACCTATGTGAAAGTAGTTTTGTCTTTTATTAATGGGAGGAAGCTCTTTCATGATCATATTGTTATGCAAATTCACTGTAGTCTGAGCATTCCCCCTGGGGGGTTGCTAACAGGCCTTTTTAATCTGTAATGAGAACATTTCTTTCATTTAAAGGCCACATTAGAAAATTTAAAGTCTTTTAGACTTACATTAAACCCAGTTTTAAAGGTTATTTGTCACTCCTTTATTAAAAGTAATAGGATGGAGTGTGAGGGTAGATCCAATTTTCCTTTCTCTAAGCCATCTTTGTCTAAGTGAATATATCCTCCCTTGAGCTGGTATTTAGTATAAGGTAACTGAGATGAAACACTGTATGTTTGACACAGAAAGCAGAAAAAAATGGTCAGAGGTCTCTGCAGTTACCCTAAGATGCTCGAACTGAACTGTTACCTATTTGCACTGTATTATGGTTAAGTGCTGTCTCCTTTTTAGGATTGATGCTGCAGTTCATCAAGTGCCTAAATAGTTAAATCCAGAACTTGACAAAGAGTTCATTGAAGTCAATACCAACACTGCCCATGGGCCTCTCTGAACTCGATGAGCAGCATTTGATTATGAGAACACTGTTAGGGGACAATAGTTAAACATGTATCAAAACTAAACTCCTGCCCTGTGTAAAATGCATTTATTTTCTGGATACCTCATCCCTCTCATATACTTCCCTCTATTTTCCTGCTTACCCCTGCCTCATCATAAATCTAAATTGTGAACAAAAATACCTAGCTCTTTGACTAAGACCTCAGGTCCCCTAGAAGTTACAATGCAATAAACATGGTCAGACACTAATAAATATATTAAATATATAATAGACAGAAGTGTCAGCAATCTGAATTAAACTTAATATAAGGGGAAACAAATCAAATGATACTGAGACATTCAAAACATCCATATAGATATGTATTGCAGACCTGACCTTTCTGTTATTTTGTGTATGGCTGAAAACTGGACTTTCTAAAGAAGAAAGATGATCTTGTGTTTAAGGTCCTGGGTGAAAAGGCCCAACAGCCATGGATTAAATTCTTAGCTTTGGGATAGTTTTTAAGACCTTGTGTGAGTAATTATATTTTTTTTACATTTCTGAGAATACTTTTCTCCCATGTGCAAAGAAGAATAGGAACACTTGTAAGGATAAATTTAAAATTCTGAGTTATGCCATCACTAGAATGAAAAATACAATAGAGAAGTCCACATAAATTCACTATGCATGTTCATTTATAATAAATACTAGCCAATTGCCTGTCAAGAATGATGGATTTCAAAGGTTTATTTACATGGCCAGTCCCAGAGGGTGAGTAGGGGACAGGGGAGGCGGTCATCTAAACAATCCCTCCACTGCCACCACCTCGTCTTCCAGCCTTCAGTGTGGGGGCTTCCTACCCCCACCTGCCTTCACCTCCTCCCCAAGCAGCAGGGCTTCCCCCCACCTCCATGCCATACTAACTGAGATTAGAATAAAGCCTCTCAAACAGGCATTTGGAGTCATTCATATGTTTATAGGTTAGCATCCCGTTCTCGCTAACACATATTTAACAGATGCTGTTTAAAAAATTATGATCTGCTTAAAATATTTCTGTATCAGAATAAAGGAAGTACCCTTACATGTATAAGTTTGGGTATGTACAAACATTTGGGGAGGCTAGGGGGAGGTTAGATCAGGTTAAAAGTGGCCACCCAATCTAAAGTAAGTTGGGATGGGGGCTAGTTGGGAGGGGGGTTGGGGGAATCAGGGAGCTAGCAGGTGGGGGGGTGGGGAGCACAAATGGGGTCTACAGGAGGTTGGTGGGTGTGGGAGGATTTAGTGGAATTGGGGGGGAAGTGGGATCTCTTTATGTGGGGGTGGGGAGAAGGGCTGGGGGTGTTAAAATAAACTAGTGGGGGGGGCTTAAGAAAAACAGTCCCAGGGCTGGGGCCAGTGGCTGGGTTTTCCTCACCCCAGAGATATGCTGGGAACTATACAGAAGTTCAATTAGATTAGTCTCACTGGACTCAATCTAAGTTAGAGTACTTCCAAGTTACAGTTAATTTAGATCGAGTCAGCCATTTTTAGGCAGATCTAACCTTCCTGAATTTCTGTACAGTTTGCACTTTGATCAACCTAACTAGGGATCTAAGTATAAAGTCCACACTGAAGTTGTGCGAAGTTTCAGGTGCTGATTAAATTTGGTGGAGATTCGGCCCAATTCTGGAGTCAAATATCCAAATTTGAATTGAATCAGGGGACCAGTTAAAAGGTCCAAATTGATTTAAAACTCTCTGAATTGATTCAGAAAAGAGTCTGAGAGCTTTGGAGATTCGGGAAGTCCCCACTGGCTGCAGCAGGGAGCTGGACCTGAACTCCGAGCTGGTAAGTAGGGTATAGGGGAGGAGGGACTGGAGAAGGGGGGAGGGGACTATGGGGGTCATCTGCCAGGTTCCATCCCCACCGGCTCTCCCACCCCCACATGGCTGCCCCGCCCACTCCAGCTCCCAGTTTAAAAAAAATCCACTCAGCAGATACTGCCAGGTGGGGGGGGTGATCCCCATTGCCCCCCATGCCATTTGGGGGGTTCTGCCATAAGCCCCTGACCCCCACCACTTGCCCAGCCCTTCCCTATGGTTGCCCCAACTGGCCAAGCTCCCAGCCTTTAAACAAACAAACAAACCTGGACTCACCAGCTGCTGCAGCAACCTTGGGGCTTCTGAGGGCTCGTGGAAGACACCCCCATGCAAATTAGATTAGGCAGCCATTTTTAATGTGATCTAACCTTGTCAAGTGTCTGTATCTAGTCTTAAAGTGCATTAATGTGTATGTAACCCTGCACACCTTTTGTTTTTCTAGCAGAGGCTTCTGCAACATTTTGTCTCTCTGAAAATCATTGTTGGGTAATCCATAAAAGCAGGCACTTTGTGACTATTCTTTTAGAGGTCAGGAATAAAACAATGAAATATATAATTTTGTTTGTTTGTTTGTTTCTTTTATCTGTAAAACTAATTTCTCTCAAACCAAAGGGATCTGTCACCCCACGCCCTCGTAATCAGTTGTCTGGATGTGAGTAAATCTTTTCTAATCCTTTACATATTTCTCTTGAACTAGGAGGTCCATCCCTGATTCATCCAAAGCATGATATACTACTAAATCTTATATCTTCACGTATACAGCGCTAGTGGAACTATCAGTCTCTGGACTACGTTCCAGCTTATCCATCTTTACACTGCTATAAAAGAGCTAGTTGAGTAGTACTTCTGTAGTATACAGGATTAAAGAAAGCAGTCTCGACATGTTAATAAGTCTGATGAACTATTTAGTCTGTATTTATGACACACTAGTGTTAGGATGACAATAATTTGGATTATTGAAGAGCATTGAATCTGAAGCTGGAACAAGGCTTTAATCTGTGTCTCAGCAAAGCTGCTAACCACAAGGCAAAATAATATATTAGGAATAACCTGGCAAATAATTAGGTAAGTAGTGTCTTTAAGGATAGAATAGTGGCCAGGATACCTGATTCCTTGTGTAAGAAGAACAAGATGCAGCCCACCAGCTATTGTCAGGAGATAAGACAGAAGCTAGATCTTGGAGATGGTGCTAAAATCAGCGAAGAACAAAAAAGAACCCACAAGTGACTGAGAGTACCCGAGTTCATGGCCTTACATAGCAGAGAGGCATATTAATGAAGGAAGTGCATAGGCAAGTCTACGCTAATGAAGTAAACAGTAAACAGAGGAGCAGCTTGAAATGGGAGAAGAAATGGGTGCAACAGGAGGAGGGATGAAGGCAGGAGAATGTTAATGAATATGAACCAAGGTGTATAAAATGTGAAAAGAACTATTGTTCAGTGCAGGTCTCCTGGTCCATGGGCTGTGCGTCTGTGAGGGACCCTTGTCTGAAGCTGTCTCCATTCTGAATAAAGCTGTTGCGAGCAATGTGTGCTGGTGCTTGCTTCCTGCTTGTTCTGGCAAATGAATAACAGGACCCATGGGCAATTGGATCATCGTCTCCCTAGTCATTGGGCGCTGCATGGAGTCGGGGTATAACAACTAGAAAAAAAGAGAGCCTGCCATGAGCTTTAAGTACAATGAGTATTTAACAAATCCATTAAAAAAAAAAAAACCCTCAAAGGGAACCCAACCCAAACTTTGCATTTGGGACTCTTAGAATCATAAAAAAATTAGAGCTGGAAGGAAACTCAGGAGGTCATCTAGTTTAAACCCCTGATCAAAGCAGGACCAACCCCAACTAGATCATTCCAGACAAGGCTTTGTCTAGCCAGGTCTAAAAACCTCTAAAGAAGGAGATTCCATAGCCTCTGTGGGTGACTTGTTCCACTGTTTTACTACCCTCCTACGAAGAAAGTTCTTCCTAATATCTAACATAAACTTCCCCTGCTTCAACTTGAGACACTTGCTCCTTGTTCTGTCATTTGCCACCATTGAGAATAGTCTACCTCCAACCTCTTTGGAACCACCCTTCAGCTAGCTAGATGCTGCTATTAAATCTCCCCTCAATTTTCTCTTCTCTAGATTAAATAAGCACAGTTCCCTCAGTCTCTCCTCAGAAGTCATTTGTCCCATCTCCATAACCATTTTTTTGTAGGCCTCCACTGGACTCTCTCCAATTTGTCCACATCTTTTCTGTAGTGGGGGCGGGGGCATAAAACTGGACACAGTACTTCAGATGTGGTCTCACCAATGCTGAATAGAAGGGAATAATAACTTCCCTTGATCTGAAGGCAGCACTCTTGCCAATGCAGTCCAGTATGTTCTTAGCTTTCTTTGCAATAAGGGCACACTGTTGGCTCATACTCAACTTAATGTACACTGTAACTCCCTGGTCCTTTTCTGGAGGGAGGCTGCCTAGCCAGTCAGTCCCCAGCCTGTACTATGCATGTGATTGTTCTATCCCAAGTGGAGGACTTTACACCTGTCCTTATTGAACCTCATAAGATTTTTTTTTTTGTTCCAATCGTCCAATTTGTTTAGGTCTCTCTGAATCCTTGTCCTACACTCCAGCATATCTGCTTCTTCCCACAGCTTGGAGTCATCTGCAAACTTGCACTCTATGCCATCTTTCAAGTCATTGATGAAGCCACTGAACAAAATCAGCCCTAGGCTGTGCCCCTGGGCCATGCCACTTGATACTAGTTGTGAATTAGACATTCAGCCATTGACTACTACCCTATGAGATCGATGTTCCAGCCAGTTTTCTATCCACCTCACAGTCCATTCATTCAGTCCATATTTCCTTAGCTTGCCTGTGAGAATATTGTGGGAGACCATTAAAAAGCTTTGTCAAAATCAAGGTATACCACATCCACCAGTCTCCCTGCATCCACAGAGCCAATCATCTGATCATAGAAGGCAATCAGGTCAGTCAGGTATGACTTGCCGTTGTTGAATCCATGATGACTGTTCCTAATAACCTTCTTCTCCTCTATATGCTTAGAAATGGGTTCCTTGAAGACCTGCTCCATGATTTTTCCAGTGACTGAGGTGAAGTTGACTAGTCTGTAGTTTTCTGAATCCCCCTATTTCTCTTTCTTAAATATGGACACTATATTTGCTTCTTCCCAATTATCCAGGACCTGTCCCAATCACCATGAGCACGTCAGCTAATTCCCTTAAAACCTTTGGTGCATCGTGTCCAGCCTCATGAATTTGTATATGTCCAGTTTTCTTAAATAGTCCCTAACCTGTTCTTTTACTACAGTTAGTTGCTTATCTTCTCCCCAAAATGTACTGCCAGGTGTAGTAGTCTGGTCACTCATCTTGGCTGTGAAGACTGAGATGAAAAAGGCATTGAGTACTTCAGCCTTTTCTGAATCCTTTGCCACTTATTGCCTCCCCCATTCAGTAAGGGACCCACACTTCCCTGATCCTCCTCTTGTTACTGACATACTTGTAGAACTGCTTCATATCCCTTGCTAGTTGCAACTCCAATTGCATTTTTGCCTTCCTGACTTCATCCCTGCATGCCCAAGCAATACTCTCATGCTCCTAACTAGTTGTTTGTCCAAGTTTTCACTTCTTATAAGCTTCTCTTTTGTGACTAGGATCACAGAAAAAGTTCCCTGCTAAGCCAACCTGGTCTTCTTCTATACTTGCTCATCTTGCACATTGAGATGGCTTGTTCCTGCACTGCCAGTAAGATTTCTTTAAAGTACAGCCAGCTCTCCTGGACTCCTCTCTTTCAGACTGGCTTCTCAGGGGATCATGCCCATGAGTTCCCTGATTGCATCAAAGTCTGTTTTTCTGAAGTTCAGGGTCCTCATTCTGCTGCTCTCCATCCTTCCTTTCCTTAGCATCCTGAACTCAATCATCTTGTGGTCACTACTGCCAAATTTACCATCCTCTACTGCAGTCCCCAAATCTTCCTTGTTTGTGAGCAGCAGGACAAGAAAAGCACAGCCCCTAGTTGGCTGCTCCAGCACTTGCACCATGAAGTTGCCCCCAGCTCTCTCAAAAAACTTCCTGGATTACCTGTGCACTTCTGTATTGTCCTCCCAGCAGATGTCAGGGTGACTGAAGTCCCTCATGAGAACCAGGACCTGAGATGGGGAAACTTCCTCTAGCTATTTGAAGAAAGCCTTATCTATCACATCCTGCTGGTCTATAGCATACACCCACCATGATGTCACGCTTGTTGTTCTCCCCTCTGGTCCTAACCCAAATTCCTATCTCCAGTTTCATACTGGAGCTCTGAGCAATCATATGGCTCCTTTATATAAAGTGCAACTCCTCCTCTTCTCTGCCTGTCCTTCCTGAATGGTTTATACCCATTCATGATAGTGCTCCAGTCATGTGAGCTATCCCACCAAGTTTCTGTTATTCCAGTTGTAACAGGGAAGCCATTACCAGCTCCTATTATAAATAGAAATGTGAGATACTTACTCAGGATGAAAGCATGGAGTGCAGCATGCAGGATGACATCATAAAGTGGTGTCCACCCAAACAGCTTCTATAAACAATGGAGGCAGGAGGCAATTGGTCTTGAGCTGGAAAGACCTATAAAAGGGCAATGATGAGAAGGTTAGTTTCTCTGGAAAGGGGACAGAGGAGCAACTCCCAGAAGTTGCTGTTATCTACATGGAGGCATAGAGCTTAATGGACTAGGTCTAAGATGGCTGATGGTGAGGATAGTTGGCAACTCTGAGATTACTGAAAAAGTACCAGTGAATCCTGGTGCACTTGACAGACAGGGGGTGGGGGTGGGGAGAACAGAAGAGAGAGAGAGAGAGAATAACAAGTAAGTCCTTCTGAACTATGCTACATGGAACAGTGAGGGGAGGGCGACCCCTTTTCAAGCTCTCAATTAGTAGGATTATGGGAAGGGAACTTCCATTTATAAATGGGATTGTATAACAAGGAGCATAAAGAGACTGTATATCTGATAATATTGAATGAAAAGATCAACGGGCATTGACAAGGTATGAGGGGAGCTGAAGCCCTGCAACAACAACCCCAAACTGGACATTGGTTATCATATGTGAACCAGTAGCCTCCCCTTCATGGTAAACCTATTTTCTTTATTTATTTTCTCCCTTCAAGGCATGGCATGGTGAATTCCTGAAGAGAAGGCAACTACATATATACAGAACAAATAGGGATACCTTTGGATGACCTGTAACAGTTCTGTGACATAAATTGGTGCACTGGCTGGTAAACAAACATCCCCCATCTGGGCAGGAATGGATTAACAACATAAGCACCAGAAGAGAAGAGAGATAATGGAGTCAACTGGCATGAACCTGGGCAAGCCCCAAGACTGGCAACAGGCACGTGGAATCACATTAAGTCTACTGCAAAACCACCATGCACAAATGGAAGAACTAAGAGCACAAGAAGCTGATGCACAAGTTATGATTCTTTTGCACCAACAACCCCAAATTGGACATCTGTTATCGTATGTGAACAAGTAGCTTCCCCTTTGTGGTAAATTAATTTTCTCCCATCAAGGTGTGGCAAGACAGTCCTCAACAAGGAGGCAACTACATACATATGGAGGAAATAGAGACACCCTTGGGTGACCTGCAAAAGTTCTGTGACACCAACCATGTCATAGTTCTGTGACTGTACAAGAATTTCCAATTTCCCTGCTTGTTTCCCAGACTCCGTGCATTTGTGTACAGACACCTGAGGTGACTAGTCCATTGTCCTATTTTCTAAGGAAGAATGAGGCCTCTTGCTTTTGCTTCCTCCAGGTCTCCTGCTTGCCCACTTATCTCAGGGCTTTCTTGTCTATCTCCCATTAAACCTAATTTAAAGCCTTCTTCACTAAGTTAGTGATCCTATATGCCAAGATGCTTTTCCCTCTCTTCTTCAGGTGGATCCCATCTCTTCCTTGCAATCCTTTGTGGAAAATCATTCCTGGGTCAAAGAAGCCAAAACCTTGCTGGCAACACCACCTGTGCAGCCATTCATTGATCTACAGGGTGTGCCCTCTCCTTCCTGGGCCCTTTCCCTTGACCAGAAGGATTTAGGAGAATACCACCTGAGTCCTCATCCTCTTCACCCTTGCACTTAGAGCCCTGTAATCACTTTTGATCTGCTTAGGGTCTCCCCTGGCAGTATCAATGGTTCTCACATGGATGAGAAGCATGGGGTAGTAGTCAAAGGGCTGGATGAGTCTTGGTAATATCTCCATGATGTCTTGGATTCAGGCTCTAGGCAAGCAGCAGGCCTCCTTAGAACACAGATTAGGCTGGCAGAAGGATTTCTCTGTTCCCAACAGAAGGGAGTCTCCAACCCCATCACCTGTTGCTTCTTCTTTATGGCAATGGTCTCAGTTCTTCCCACCATGGGGATGCCTGTCCTGTCCTGCTCCACCAATGTTATGTGCCCTACTCCCCTGTTGCTAGGGCTCCATATATGTTCCCCAGGGAAACTGTTGCAGCTGGAGATGAAGATTTCTGTTTGCTGCCAGAAGTCCCAAGCTTCCAGGTTCAAACATCCTCAAAGTCTATGCCCTCTCCCTTCTCTAGCACTGCCTTCAGCAGTTCTTCCTCCGCTGTCCTGGAGGTTTCCTTCAGTATCAAATTGATGAACACCTCATAGTGGAGGACACTTTGGAGCCCCACCACCTCCTTCTGTAGTTATCTTGCCTGTTCCACTCCCCCACGTGGCCATCACTGGAAGGAACCTGCAGTATCCATAGCACCAAATGCAAACCTGGGTGAACCAACCAACTGCCTGAAAACTGTTTCCCCTGTTTGCTGCCCCTGTTCTATCATTCTCTGGTCACTCAGGGAATTTACTTTTATACCCTGCTGGTCCTGTACTGGCTCCACCCCCTTTTTAGGGCTTTGGTCAGGCACAGGCAGCAATCACTCATCAATCACTCAGCTAGAAACACTCCCAACTTCTCAGAGCACATGCCCAAAACATACATACAGCCTACCAAATAAATACCAGAAAGCCATAGGCACAGGAAGCCTTAGATTACTTAGCTTCACTGGGCAGGAACTGATGCCTGACTTCTATTCCTCCTCCCCTTCCTTCTCTTACTACCAGCAAACTGTCTGCAAATTGCTTCCTGTGTTTGCTGCCCCTTTTCACTCTTCCTTTTCTCTTTGAAAAAATGCTTCATCCCTCCCTATTGATATAAACATCTTCCATTGCTAGGACAAAAGCATCACTTCTGGCCACCACTTGTCCAATCTGGGGTGGGGATCATCCAGAGTGGCGTGGGGGTGTCAGGGTGTTTGGCACCCTTACCATGGCACCCTGGGCAGTTGCCCACACTGCCCATTCCTAAGGCTGGATTTTCCCCCAGGGTGCATTTCCTTACCAGACCAGAAATCCTTCCTAATCTAATTATGACAAGGAAAAAAAAATCATTCTTTTAGGTACATCCCAAGGATACTGTCTCTCATTTAATTTCCCTACTGTGCAAAAATGTCCTTCCCTGGATAGTGTGAATAGCCAATTATTGCTGTTGTAATGGTTCTCTTCTTTAAAAATAGAAATTCATCAATGTTTGGAAGAGCCTATCTTGTGCTTCACATATACCAACAAAGTCTACTTGGCTATTAAATGCAATCATGCCAGATTATTGTCCAACTAAATGGCCTTGGCCAAAATATAAAACATAACAATTACACTCCTATCAAATACCATGGTTCATACAGACATAATACTAAATACAGCTTGGCACTCCCTGTACATAGAGACTGTGCATGCCATATCAGTGAAACAAACAGTTCAAATATTGTACGTTCATGCACTCCTGCATAATATTTTTCAGGTATTGAAGCTCAGACTGACTGGCCTGTAATTCCCCTGATCCTTTTTCTATCCTTTCTTAAAGATGGACATTATATTTCCCTTTTCAAGGCATCTGTGAACCTCACTTGACTTCTATGAGTTCTGAAAGATGATCACCAATGACTTTGAAATTAACTTGGCCTATTCATTCATTACTCTTTGGTGCATCCCATCTGGCCTTGCTGTCTTGAAAGTGTCTAGCTTCTCTAAGTAATCCATAACCTGTTCTGACATTACTTTAGGCTGTTTATCTCCTCTCATATTCTGGTTTCCAATTGCAATTGTCATTTGGTAGCCAACCTTATTTGTAAAAACTGAAGTAAAAAGCACATTAAATACTTTAGCATTCTTCACACCATCTGTTACTAGATTGTCTTCCATAAAGGGCCTACATTTTCCATAGTTTTCCACTTCTGAGATATTTATAGAATATTTATATTTCCTTTTACATGCCTTGCTATTGTAACTAGAAATTAGACATAGGCCTGTAGTAAGATTCAGGATTTTGTAAAGGGAGGGTGATACAGGAGCAGAGACTGGTGCCGCAGGGGTGGCTGCACTCCCAGTTTCATCTTTCCCCCAACATGTCAATGGGAAGGTCATACCACACAAGCAGCAGCTGGCAACTTATTTTTAAGGTCCTGAAGCAGGTTAGCATTGCCTCCATGTTTAGCAGCAAATCCTGGTCTCCTCCCTTCCCATTTCCCCTGTTCTCTGCCCATCTCTGTCACTGCCTCCAGCTTCATTGGGGATAAGGGGAGATCCAGAGTTGCTTCCTCAGTCTGGATGGGTAGCAAGAGGAGCTGAGATCACCCAGGGACAGCTACAGTGCTGATGGAAGTGATGGATGGGTTCCCCCTCCCTGAACCTATTTCTAGGCAAATGGGAATGCCAGATCATCCTCTTTTCCTTCTATTATCAGGTTCCTTGCCACTTGGATGGAGGCAATTAGGTTGATATCATATACCTGTACTACAAAAAGGCCTTTGACCTGGTCTCCCACAAAGTCCTCATGAAAATATAGGGCAAAAATGTGTCCTTGACTACTTACAGTCTGGTGGCTAGTTAACTGGCTTTGTGGTAGGATCCAGAGAATGTTGATAAATGGAACTGAATCATCATGGTGGAGGGTGAACAGTGTCATCCCTCAGGGTTCAGTAATTGGACCAGTGATTTTCAACATGTTCATCAACAATTTGGATTCAGGTATTAAAATCTAAGTAGCAAAATTTGCTGACAATGTTGCAGAAATTGCTATGGTTCGTTTCTCGGGAGGCGAAGAACTCTTAGTCACAGACACACTCCATTAGTAACACAAAAGGTATATATTTGCAAATAGGGTCAGAGTGAAGACAAAAGACCACCCTCTGCCCGCGGGGAACACTTCTTAGCAGGCTTTATCCTCTCTCTCCTGAGCACGTGTGCAGAAGCAGGAACTCTTACATCTCATTTCCGGTTCATACAAACATATATGAAATGACGTCACGTCATCTGTCGCATGTGCATTATAATTAACTACTTAAGTATGCAGGGTGGATAGGCTTATATGCATTAGCTAATTGTGCCTGCTCAGAAAGTACTTTAGGTTACAAAAAGTTCAAACTTTCTCTGCCCTCAAGGACAGGACCATTAAAAATTGCAATTTTCTCTTATCTGCATGAGAACGCTAAGGAGTATATGCTTTACTGTAACAAACAGATAGTAAATTTGCAGAACAAAGAGAGAGTGATACCTTAATACAAAGAGCTCTTAGTAGCTTCTCCTCTAACCTCCCCCTCCCACCAGGGAGAGCTGACAGCTGTGCTGTTCTAACAACACTATTGATAATGCATTTTCAATAATATTTCTAACAACAACACAAAACTTTGGGGGAACATGGTCACACACAAGGGCAGGCTGGAAATACAGGCTGACCTGGACAGGCTCATAAGGTGGGTGGCCCTCAGTGAGATGTTGTTTAATATACCTCATACCTGATGCTCAAAAGGTTGGTGGAGCAACAGAAGGCCATCCATGAGATGGCCTTGCTTGGGGATATTGGGATCAGTGCCCCCCTGAACAGAGCAGAGTGGGGTATCATTTCCCAGAAACTGGTGGTCCTCAAGTCCTTCCTCGAGGCCACCAAGACCCTTAGCACTGGTGATTCCCTCCTCAGCCAGGTGATCCCCCTAGTGAGGGAACTGGAGACCAGATGGAGAAGTTCCAGGGGATCAGTTTTCCTGGCTGGGGCAGAGCACTGTCACCAGGAGTGCAGGCACTGGTGAGGTGGCTGAAGGAGGGCATCAGGAGACATCTGGATCCCTTGTGGTCCAGTATGGTCCATATAATGGTGGGCATGTGCAACCTGAGGGTGAAAGGCAGCATGTGCACTGGCAGCCCCAAAACCCTCAATCACTTCACGCAGGGGCTGGTGAACAAAGTCAGGGAGGAAGAAGTGCAGTGGTGAGGGGATGAGGAAGAGGGGGACCCACTTTCCTGTGCCAACACTCCCAGCACCAGCACCGATGCCAGCACCAGCACCAGCAGCTAGTCTCATCCATGCCAGCCAGTGCCAATGTGGGCCATGGGCATGGCTTCAATGCTAGGGTCCAAATGCACCAGACCCCAGCCTCCGGCAGGCAGTACTGAGGCTTTGGTGACTGGAGCTTTGGTGGAGCCACTGGAATGTCGCTCCTTGGCCTAATGGGTAAACCGCAGCCAGATGTGCCCAGCAACACCTGTCCTGTCCACCAACCAGTGTTCCAAGGAAGAGGGTGTTCAGCATTGCTGGGGATGTTGTTACATCCCACTGCACCTGCTTGGATCCTATGTTGGTGGAGCAGCTGGTGTTCCTAAAGGTGAAACTCCTGCTGCTGAGGTTCCCTAACCTCTACCTGAAGATGGCCTGAGTTCTACCCTCCTCACTCCATCTGCACCAGTTTCCTTTTTGGAATTTTTTAAAGTCAAGTAAGGCCCCACTCTCAGCTGGAGGAATCACAAACTGCATCACCCACCAGCAGGGAAAGAATATGTCCCTGCTGAGCTCATTCCTCTGCCAGGATGAACTTGGAGGTATGGGATCAGGGCTATGGGGAAGGAGGAGGCCCTAGGTTCTGTGCATGACCACTAAAACTGCACCTTCCCAGGGCAGGGAGGCCCGGTGGGACTGCTGGCAGTGCGGCAGCCCTGTAAATGCCAGGACCAATGATCCAGTGGTGAAAGGTGGGTAGAAGGCACTATAACCTCCAGCAAATGTATCCATGCCCAAAGTCCTGGATGAGGAATGCCCAGACCTGTCACGTCTTTGACAGGCCTGATGCTTGCTGGTTGCAGTTCAGTTGTGAGGCTCCTGGTAAGCTCAGCTTAGCTGCATGGGTTGCCAGCTTTAGGGTTGAGAACCCCTTTGTCAGGCTGAGGAAGCACCTGCAGTTGGTCCTGGATGGAAAGAATAGAAAAGAAGCCAGAGGCTGGCCTGGCATGCAATGCAGGCAAGAAAACCAGTCAGTGAAAATTGAAATGGAGGTGTCAGGAGGAGGGACAGGCTGGGGTTGGGGGTGGAGGGAAAGGGGAATTTAGCAGCATAAGTAAAAGTGCAGAGGTGCCTGGGGTGTCAGATATCTGGCAGGTCGCAGTGTGCCAGAACTCCACTGTGTGTATTGAGTCCATGAGTTTTGTACCTACCACCTAGGAGGCTGATAAATTGTAGTTCATAGACCCAGCTGGGAAAAGTGGTTTGCATTGTAATTTGTTCCCACTCAGGATCAGGCCTGAGAGACTGAAGGCAGAGTGTTTTTTTGGTGAGGAAACCCATAGGTAGTTGGGTTTTGTTGTTTTTGATAAATTCTGGTGTGCAGTTTGTGGATGTACTGGAGGTAGTTGGAAGGTTTTGTGTTTTGAGCTGTAGGAAGTTGGCTTTAATTCTTGTGATGAGGTTATGTGCTTGTTTGAATGTACAAACCACTTTTCAGAGCTCCGGATCAGATCGCAGCCATCTGAAGTGGCCGGATCCAAAGCCGGATCAGATAGCTGCCAACTTGCACAGGCCTGGCACTCTGGTGAACAGGCCTTCCCCCAGATCCTGGTGAGCACCCCTGATAAACTTATGGGTGACCACTAGACCACCCCTGAGCCTGCACTTTTCCAGGCTGAAGAGTCTCATGGCTCTCAGCCTGTTATCGTAAGGTCTGTTTTCCTGACCTCTGATCATGTGCGTGGCTCTCCTCTGCACTCTCTCAAGCTTCTCCACATCCTTTTTGAATTATGGAGCCCAAAACTGGAGGCAATACTCCAGCTGGGACCTCACCAAGGCCGAGTACAATGTGAGAATGACATCCTGGGATTTGCTTGAGAATCATCTATGGATGCAGACCAGTGCTTTGCCCACTTTACTAGCTGCAGCATCACATTGAAGGCTCATGTTCATCTTGTGGTCAATCATGACCCCAAGTACCTTTTGTACATAGTGCTAACCAGCGTAGCACTGCTGAGCCTATAACCATGCTGTAAGTTTTTCCTTCTGAGGTGGAGAACCTTACAATTTTGGTGTCAAACACCATCAGGTTCTCATCCGCCCAATTCCTGAGCCGGTCAAGGTCTGCCTGGATCATGATTCTGTCTTCAGGTGTGGATGCTTTACCCCAGAGTTTAGTGTTATCAGTGAACTTGGACAGTCCATTTCTGACACCAATGTCTACGTCATTAATGAAGATGTTAAATAGTATAGGACCTAGGACAGAGCCTTGAGGGACCCCACTGGTTGCAGTGCACAACGATGATTGACTTTCGTCAGACACCACCCTCTGTGTCCTACCATGGAGCCAGTTCTCCAGCCAGCAAATCATGGTGAGGCTGAGGCTGAAGTTAGCCAGGTCTGCCAAGAGGTGATCATGGAATATCAGACAGATGGCTTTTTTAAAGTCAAGATATGTGACATGAAACTCTTCTCCCTTGTCCAGGGGATAGGTCAGCTTGCCATAAAAGGAAATGAGATTGGCCAAGCAAGACCTAGCCAGCATGGGTTTGTTGTGGGTATCCCTCAGGATGCTGCCATCAGTCAGTTTGTTAAGGATGGCATCTCTGATAATCTTTTCAAAGACCTTCCCCAGGATAGAGGTAAGGCTGATGGGCCTGTAGTTAGCCAGATCTATTTTCCTCCCTTTCTTGAAGATAGGCACCACATTGGCCTTCTTCCAGTCTTCGGGCACTTCACCAGAGCACCAGAAGTTCTTGAACATCTGTGCCAGGGTCTGGGCTATGATGCTTGCCAGTTCCTTGAGTACCCTGGGGTTTAAACTGTCAGGGCTGGCTGTCTTGAAGGTATCCGGCCTCTGAAGGTGTTACTTCATGAGGTCAGCATTGATGGAGGGTAAGGGATCTTCCTCACCCGGGCCTCCCTGTCCCATAGGAGACAGGGGTGTCCCATGGGACTCATGAAAAACTGACAGAAAGTACCCGTTTAGCAAGTTTGCTTTTTCCTGGGCATCAGTTGTCAGTTTTCCCATCTGGTTTAGCAGGAGTCCAGTGTTGCCCTTGCTTTTCCTCCGGCTCCCCACATATCAAAAAAAGGACTTTTTATTGTCCTTGATATTTGTAGCTAGCTGGAGTTCTGGCACAGCCTTGGCTTTCCTGGTTTGCAGTGCAGAGTATTACTCCTTGGTGGTGGATCCAGTCCTCCATCATTTGTAGGTCTTTCTTTTATGATGCAGGAGGTCAACTAGTTTCCTTGAGAGCCAATGGGGCTGCTGTACTCTTTTGCTGCCTTTCCTCTGAGATGGGATTGACTTTGCTTGTGCATCCAGGATTGCTCCCATGAGGAGCAACCACTCATCCTGCACTCCCCTCCCCTTGGGGTTGTGGCCCTTTAGGGCCTCATGAACAAGGCTCCTTAGCTTGTCGAACTCAGCTTTCCTGGAGTCAAGGACTTCTGTATTACTGACTGACTTGCTTTATGGTGGATGGTGAAGGTGATCAGCTCCTGGTCACTGTCACCCAGTTTCCCTTTGATTGTTAGGTCACTGATTAGGTCATCTCCATTTGCCAGTACCAGGTCAGGCAGCACTTTAACTCTCATCAGCCCATAGACTTCCTGCTTCAGAGCTTGTCCACACATCAGAGACAGCTTTTTTACCACTTGGATTTGGCTGAGCGCTCTTCCCATGAGATGTCTGGGTATCTGAAATCTCCCATGACAACCATGCACTAGGAGTATGCAGCCTCAGCCAACTCCCTGGCAAACTCCTGGTCAAGGTCTTGATCCTGGGTAAGGGGTCTGTAGTAGACTCCCACTATAGTGTTCCCTATGAATTTTCATCCAGAGGGTCTCAAATCATCCACCCTGGGCACAAATGTTTGCAGGGAATCTTAGCTTTCCTTAACATAGAGAGCTACACCCTGGCCCCTTTTCTCCACCCTGTCTCTCCTGCACAGGGTATAACCATCTATACCCATGGCCCAGTCATGGGTGGCATCCCACCAAGTCCCCATTATCCCTATCACATCATAATTATTTGAGTTTAGCAGGAGGACTAGTTCACCCTGCTTATTCCCCAAGCTCCTGGCATTTGTGTATAGTCACACAAGTGTCCTTTTGGGTGCCCTTGCCTTGCCTACAGTTCATTACAGGGCTTGAGCAGAGGTGGGATCCATTCAGTGCCTTATCCTTCTGGCTTTGCAAGGGTTGCTCAGCAGGCCAGCAGTGGCAGTAGTCCCCCCATCCACCAGCGGACTTAATTTAAATTTGTGTAATTTGCAGCGCAGACTCTAATTTTGATGCTGGTAAATCTCAGTATATATAAATTAAAAAAACAAAAAAAAGTGGTGCAGGATGTGCTCCTGAAATGGGCCCTGAAGTAACTGGAGGCTGGGTCCTCCAGATAGATGCCCTAGTTCCCAGCCAGAGCGTCTCTATGCCTGCCATGCGTCCCTGCTGTTTCAGCATGCTGCATCACTGTCCTGGAGCAAAGAGAAGTGGGACAAGGTTGGCAGCAATGAGCTGGACCCATGCTCTGTCCCAGGTAAGTAAGGATGTGCGGGGGCATCTGTGGCGGGAAGACTGTGTATGGGTGGGGGGGACTGTGGGTGGGTGACGATGTGGGGCTGGGAGGGACTGTGGCAGTGGGAAGGACTGTGTGGGAGGGGGGGAACCCCACCTTCCCGCTGCACAGTACACAGGCCCCCCCACCCCCTCATCAGCAGTCAGCAGTGAGCCATTGGGGTCCTCATGGCCCACTGCTGACAAAGACTCCTGGCAGCATGCAGTGCCACTTGAGACCTGGGGGTTACATGTGGCACACTCTGCCAGCCTGCCTCACTGGCACATGCCTTTGGACAGGACCAGGCCAGCTCTTGCTGCCTCCTGGGACTCCTGGTACTGCAGGCAGACGAGCCACTTACCACTGGGCCAGCAAATTCTCTCCCTGTGTCACACAACCCCTGGCTCTGGCAGTAGCATCCAGATAAGCCATCAGGGCACTCATGGCTCACTTCAGGCATAGCCCCACAGTGGTGCACTGAGACCCAGGCACTGCACAAGGTGAATGGAGCTGGCCTGGCCCACTGGCACACATCTTCAAGAAGAACTGGGATGGTTCCTGCTGCCACCTGGGGCTCCTGGCAAATAATTCATGATCTGTGTGCCATCAGGCTGGGCACATGGAAGCCTGGCTCAACTTGATGGTGTGCAGCTCCTGCGTGCAGTGCCAGGAGTTCTGGGTGATGGCAGAACCTGTCCTTCTCCTGCATTAAGGCATTTGCCACTGGGCCAGGCCAGCTCCATTCACTATTGTAACAAGGTCTCCATTGAGGCCCTGTTCCTAAGAGAATGGGGGCAGCTGGAAATAATTACCATGCGGATGGTGGGCCCCTGCCCTTAAGGAGCCAATGGTGACCAGCCTCAGATGATCAGAAGAAGAGAAGGTGAAGAAGGGATGCCTTTGGGCACCCCAGAAGAGAGAGAGAGAGAGAGAGAATGAGGAGAGACTTCCCAAAGAGGAGAACCAGGGAAGGGAGAGCCTGGAACCCAGACCCTGTCGTGACATATCTGGAGTCAGTAGGAGCAACAGTGAATGCGGGGAGAGACGGAGCTGAGCCACGGAGCCTGCACACTAGCCCCAGCAGAGACAGAAACACAGATAGCAGATGACCCCTGCTCTGACCCTAAAGCAGTGAGGAGTGAGTCCAGAACCCCAGGAGGGGAGAGAGGCGCCGTGGACTGAGAGGGCGAGACAGGCTGAGAAAGAACCATGGAGCCTGCATGCCAGCCCTGCCCAAGAGGAATGCAGGTGATGACTGTAACAAGCCGCTAATAATGTAATTAGCGGTGGGTGCCACACAGGTGGTGGTTATAATGAACTGGTAATAGAATAATTGATTGCAGAGACTGGGACTGTGTGCAACCTCATTTTTATTGTATTATCAGACTGGGACCAGTCAGGAGACCTGGAGCATCCCCAAGACCAATCTTTGGGACTGCAATCTCCCACAAGGGGAGTTTCTTCTAAAATAACAGAGACCAACTGAATAAAAGCACTGAGAAATAGATCTAATTCAGCATGGTAATTCCCATGGGTATCCCTTGGTACACCAACCACTTCCTCCCTATTTAATTTTGTTAAGATCCAAGTCATGGAAGGTGGGAATTATGAGGATAGAGGGGGTACTTGGTGGACCCGCTGACAACCATGTTTAGTCCCTGGGTCTCAGGTGGTGCCATGCCACCGTGGGACTGTGCCTGCAGTGGGCCATGAGTGCCCCAATGGTCTGGTTGGCTGCTGCTGCCAGTGCGGAGGACTGTGCACCACAGGGAGGTGGGGGTATGGGGGGGTGGAGGCCTCCCTCAAACTTCTCCTGAATCGTACACCCACAAACCCACCCACAAACCCCACACACCCACCAACAAACTCCACATCCCCCACAGCCCTGACAGACCCAGCTACAAATTCGCCATCCTTCCACAGACACCCACAAAGCCCCCACACCCCAAACACACACACACCCAAGAACCCCACATCAACTCTCAATACCCTTTCCCACCACCTTCCTGCAAACCCCACATCTCCTTCCCCCTGACATCTTATACCTTGCATGCCCAGCCACCAGACAGGATGGGACCTGCTGGTGGGAGCTGTGGCTGCAGGGGCAGTTGTTTGGTTAGTGAAGGGGGCAGGGGGAGCTCTTATTTTTCTGAGTTAAAAAAACCAGAAGCAAAACCAAAGCATATAGATATTTAGAATTTATTTTAATATTCCATTTTTATCATGGAAGAACATGGATTTGGGGGTAATGAATGAATCTGGGATTTTTTAATCACACAATTTGCAATTTTTAAACAGGGAACACCAGAAGACCTGCTAGGGAGGAAAGTGGCAGGACTCCGACAGCAGAGCCTGCCTAGGGCTGACACCAGGAACCCAGCTGGAGGGCAGAGGAGGTATCTTAACTCCTGGCCATTTGGGGCCAGGAAGACATACCAGGCTTTGACAGTTCAAAGCTGGCCACCACACTGAGCACATCTTCCAGGCAATAGCTGCCCAGGTGGGAAGGTGGGGGGCGTACATGGCCACAGCCCACTGGCAGCTGGCCCAGAGGTACAGGTTGCTCTGCTGCAGTGCCCATACCAGAGCCCAGGTGGCCATGCAGTTCCCTTCCAGGTCTGGCAGGCATGCTGATATGGGGCTGGAGGTCCAAGGGGCTGTATTGCTGTTACACATGGCAGCAGGTCACAGCTAGGCAGCAGCCCCTGCTGCCAAACTGCTGCACTGGTTAGAGCTTCAGCAGTCCAGCTGGCAAAAAGGGGTAGTTATCCCAAATACCAACTGGCCAGGCCTCTGAAGCTCCTGACAGCAAGTAGCCCTGAGCTACTTACCAGGGAAGCTTTTTATACTGGTGGGGTCAGCACCTGTGTTGGCCCCAGCCTCTAGTTCCCCCTGGCTGCAGACAAGGGAGGAGCTGGGTAGGATCAGTTTTCTCCAAGTGGCATGATTTGCCCCACACCAAAGTGGATGTTCAGGCACATGTGCTGAGTCACAAATCTCCAGCACAAATTTGTGCCATTGCTATTTGAGCTGCTGCAAGTGAATGTGCCTGCATTTGTGGATGCAGCCCCCATGTTTAAAATCTGCTGCTCTCTTTCTTTTTTTCCCCTTTGGATAATGAACTCTACCATATTTGAGGTCATGGTCACCCAGGTTGCCTTCTACCTTCACATTCTCAAGCAGTTACTCTATTTTTGTGAATAGGAAATTAAAAAGAGCTTCCACCAGCTGTATCAAAAACACAATCCCAAAAACTCAATGGACTGTCTATACACTACTGTGTTTCACTCCCAGCAAACACCACAAGAGTTGAATTATATTGACTACTGTCTAACAGTAACCCATGTTCTAACAAGCCAATTCATGGTTTACTGCAAAAAGCACCCCTGCCACACCTAAAAAGGTCTCAAAACAGTTCCTCTCTCCAGTCTCACTTTGGTCCAGAACACATATTCTCATTCTTTCCTTTTCTATATTATAAGGTCTTTCTGCAGTTTCATGCCCCCTTTTTTTTATTTTTATTTTTTTTACTCTTAGAGATTCTATGGGTCTATAGTTTTTTGGGTATTTTTTTCCCCCCTGGAAACTCCCTGGTTTTATGTTTTTTATATTTACAGATGCCTGTAAATAAAGTGCTCTGCAGCAAGAGTGACATCTTGTGGCCAGAGAGATTAATAAAAATGATATCCTTCTCTGCTATAGAAATAATTGCATTTTTCATTCATTATGAAAACTGATTTTCATGGAATTAAAGAGAAAAGGAATCATTGACAGATATACCCAAGATACACAGTGGACAGAAGGCTCATGAAAGGGGGAGGGGAAAAACTGTTTGTAAGAGAGTATTCAGTAAACTTTTCCTGGTTGTGTGCTGCTCCTAGGCCTGAGAAAAGAAGTCAGGGTCATAAATCCTCCTGAGCCTGACAGCCCATAGGGCTAGCATGATTAAACACATCACTTCTGATAGCCATCAGCATATGAAGGAGTAACACAACTAACTTCCCACTTACCCTTGCACTCTCCAAGATGAAAATCAAATACTCATCTGCATCTGGCCTTTTGCACAAGTTCAGAATAGGGATTGCACTAATATTTTTGGGACTGTAGCAAGGTCTTCTTCTTGTGTCTCTACACTACATTTGACCACTTTGTTACACATGCTTGAATTCATTTACTATACTTCGTGAGATCTTTTATATGAGATATGCCTTCAACTAGTGGGCACTACAGCAAGTGTTACCACAGTCACAGGTGGTTGAACCATTGGTATAGCCTCACCTCTTCATTAGCCCTCAGAGCATTGAATTCTGGTTTGTAGATGGCTGAGACATTGCCACATTTGCCATGGTTCATCAGTCCCCTGGTGGTAAGGGCTCCGCTACTGAAATGTCCATTTTTTCCACTGTCAGGTATTTTCTTCATCACTTACCTTCAAGGTTCATCCATTCTACCAGTATGGGGAGGGAAGTGTACTGGGAAATGAGTCCCAGGACATGCAAGCTTACTGCTTTCTAATATGCGTGTTGTAACAATGAAATATTGTGAAAACATCCTAGTTAAAAAAAATCAAAAAATCTAATAGGAGGTACCTGTAAGATGAAGCAGCACCTTAGCCTGTAACTTGAAGCATAAGAGAAGAGATGTAATGGTCACGTGTTCATACTCAGCTCTCAAATTCTCTGTCCTTGGACCTGTGTGGCATGGAGCAGGGAAGGCAGCTGGATCCAGGATGTGGGGCTTCCCTCTCATGCCATATAAGTGCGGGGGCAGTGTGTGCACAGTGGGGAGCATGGCAATAGAGAGAGACCAGCAGGAGTTGCAACCCTCACCATGATGTGCAGTGCTGGCCTGAGCCACGCCCTGCCAGGCACCATCACTGACCACAAGAACCTTGAACACCCCTGCTTGCTGCTGCACCATGGGGGAGTATGGGAGTGTTCCCACACCCCTCCCACAGCCCCCTAACCTTCCCTCACACCCCACAAGCACCACAAACCCACACCCTTCCCCCACTACACCCCGCATATACACAACCCTCCTATGCCCACATACACAGCCACACCCCCTCATAAGCTCCTATACACCCCCACAGCCCACCACACACACACACACACACACACACACACACACACACACACACAATAAGACTAGGAATTTTTTTTTAGTTATTATTCAATCAACTCTATATACAGTATTCAAACACAAACAGTGACAAAAAAAAAATTGTAATAGTTTCATACTTAGTAGGGCGGAAGGGACCTGAGCAGATCATCAAGTTCGACCCCCTGCCATGGCAGGAAAGGATACTGGGGTCAAACAACCACAGCAAGGTGTTTGTCTAGCCTTGTCTTAAAGACCCCCAGGGTAGGAGCCAGCACCATTTCTCTTGGAAGTTGGTTCCAGATCCTAGCTGCCCTGACAGTGAAGTAGCATCTCCTGATGTCTAATCTTAATTTACCCTCTGCCAGCTTGTGACTGTTATTCCTGGTCACTCCTGGCAGTACTCGGGGGAACAGGGACTCCCCCAGTGCCTGCTGGTCCCCTCTGACTAGTTTGTAACAGGCCACTGGATCCCCCCTCAGCCGTCTCTTGTGGAGGCTGAACGGGTTCAGGTCCCTTAGCCTCTCCTCGTAGGGCCTGCCCTGCTGCCCCCTGATCATAAGAGTGGCCTCCTCTGGACCCTCTCCATGTTGTCCACATCCCTCCTGAAGTGCAGCACCCAGAACGGGATGCAGTACTCCAGCTGCAGCCTGAGCAGTTGCTGCATAGAGGGGGAGTATCACCTCCTTGGACCTGCTCGAGATGCATCTGTGAAGGCATGACAAGGTGTGGCTGGCCTTCCTGACTGCATCCCCACACTGCCGGCCCATGTTCATCTTGGCATCAATGATGACTCCAAGCTCCTTTCCTGCCTCTGCACTGATGAGAAGGGAGTTCCCCAGCTATGGTATGCTGCTGGTTCTTCCACCCCAGGTGCAGCACCTTGCACTTGTCGGGGTTGAATCCCATCCTGTTCTTGTCCGCCCACCCCTGTAACCTGTCTAGGTCTGATTGAAGCCTATTTCTCCCTTCTAGCATGCCCACATCCCCCCACATCTTAGTGTCATCAGCAAATTTGAACAGCGTGCTTTTTACCCCTTCGTCCAAGTCGCTGATGAAGATGTTGAACAGTGCGAGCCCGAGGACTGAGCCCTGGGGGACCCCACTGCCCACATCCCTCCAGGTCGAAAGTGACCCATCCACTACCACTCTCTGGGTGCAGCCCTGCAGCCAGTTGGAGACCCATTTGTCTGTGTGGGTTTTGACACCACAGTCCCCCAGTTTCTTAATGAGAATGGGGTGACAGGAAGTGTCGAAGTCTTTCTGGACTTTCAGAAGGCCTATGTCCACTGCTACCCCTGCATCTAAGGATTTTGTGACCTGGTCGTAGAAGGCCACCAGGTTGGTCTGACAGGACATTGCATAAACTGGTTTGACCTAAATCATTTACCTCTGATAATACATTCAAGCAGGTTTATCTCAAATTGGTTTCAGCCATTTTCAAACTGGTTTATGTGCACTGAACATCTGTTCCATTACAAGTTTAAACCAGTTTCTGATCACTTAAACCTGTTTACGTGTAATGTCTGTCTCTAGCCAGAGAGACAAAGTGAGACCACAAGAAATGTCATTTACTGGGTCACACCACAGGTCCACCTAACCACTGTCTTTTCTCACAAAGTGCCAGAGCAGATGCTGAGCGAAGCGTGATCGGGACACATTCAGAATTTCCCAGAGTCTGGAAAGAGAATGTGCAGCAAATCAGGGATATAGAGAATTTGTGTGTGCAGCAAAGCAATGTCTCCCTCCCAGCCCTGGAGTCTGGCTATCTGGGTTAAGTAGAATTTACATGAACTTGAAAGAGAAAGGTACATTTTTGGTTAAGAACAGATACATGTGGACTTTCCACTCTGGCTTTCCCCCAAAACAGCAGCCTGACTTCTTGCAAACTGTTCCTTTGCAGCTTATCTCCCTTTTGCTTTCCTCTCTGGAGTTTTAAGCTCCTAGTGGGGTACTCTCTTATTAGCCAAATTTCAACTGCCCCAAATCTTAAACAGAGATTGCCACCTCTTTTTAAGGGGACACACCACCTTGTTACACTGTAGAAAACCAGCATAGAGAGGTGAAAGTGAAAGTAGTGAAGCTGGTTACCTGCTGAATAAGTTACAAAGGGCTCTTTATGTATAGCTTGTCCTGCAGCTGTGGCAGCGCTTAAAATCAATCAAGCCAAGTCTGAATGACCAGTCATGAGCATAGTGCTCAGTCAATACTACAGCAAAGCATGGGTGACAAAAGGAGGCCTGAGTGATGCAGTAGTTATCCATGTTATTTAGTCTGAAATCAAGGAGAAGGTAGGGTAGATTTGAAGCTTATAGGCTAACCACAGTAGAGTTTATAGCTCATAGTCCAAACTTCCATGAGCTGTAGCCCACTTCATCAGATGCTGATCAGGCCTGATGGTTTCCATAGTCAGTTAAATTTAGCTTGCATTCTTAAAGCTAATCTTGCAAGCAGCAGGAAAAAGAAAATTATAGAAAGAAGGAATATGATAGGCTGTAGCTGGGAGCTCATTGTCAAAGAAGTGGGAAATAGATTTGACTACTATCAATATAGATGCTTTTTCCTACTGTCAGTGATGGCCAAAGTTCAGAGAAATTGCCAAGAGCTTCCCTGGTTTTACCCTCTAGCTCTCTCCCTTATTACTTTGGAAATCCAAAGGGCAATTCTGATACAGGTTTCTGGCACTCAATCCATGGTTTTTGTTTCTGACACCTGTGCCTCGATTTTAACTGTCTCTGGTAGCATAGGAATATTGTCATGAGCCTTGCAAGAGAAACTAGCAAGTTGCACTTGATTTCCACAAAGACCATCATCATTTGACTGCCTTGGCCAGGTAGACCATGCTAAAGCCTTCCTCAGTTTCTCCTTGATCCAGTTCTGATGTAGAAAGAACCAGTTTAATCTCCTCCTCCCTGGATGAGGTAGTGGTTTAATACTGTCATTTTGTCAAATGGTCAGAATGTCCTGAGGGACAAGAAGTAGTTCCAGACCAAGGCACACCAGAAGACAACCATGTTGTGGTTTCTTTATAATCAGACCATTACTGGATGACTTCAGACCACGTGAACAGGGCAGCAGCAAATCTTCAGATCCCCATGCAGCAATGTAATAATCAAGCCACAAAATAGTGGACATTTACCACTCACTCATGAAGGTTTTTGCATAGAAATGAAATAAAAATAGGTCTAATCAGCCAGGTCTAGTAGACTCTAACCATGGCAGCTTCTGCCTTCTGACAGAAATGATTTACTAGATTCCATTCAAGGGGATGGATTATTTGTAAATTCCATTGATCCCTTGTTTTTCTAATAGTGAGAGTAGTGAATGAAAAATACTTGCAATATAAAATACTTAGAGACAAGTCTTATACCACTTCAGTGATATAAGACCATCCTTGCCAAACAGAAGATACTCAATATCATGGTAACTGTCTGAGATCCTGTTTGCCTGTAATGACTAGGAATTCGCTGGATATACTGAACATTTACGGTAATGCAGTGACAGTAGTACAAAGAAGTGCTGCCACAGCTATTTAAGATAAATTCTTAGAACCAAAGACCCCTTTGGCTCCACAGACCACAATTGTTATGAATGGAACAACTTCCAAATTTTCACCATTTTTCCTGTATCTGATTATAAAGAAGTCACAACATGGTTGTCTTCTGGTGCGCCTTGGACTTGAACCACTTCTTGTCCCTCAGGACAGTTTGTCAAGTTTGACAAAATTACAGTATCAAACAAAAGCAAATAAAATACTCCAGGATAGCACAAGCTAACTGTAAGAGGGCACTTGATATGGTGCCTGTTACAGGGATATGCTAGCAGGAGCAAAGGAGAAAAAAAACCTCACCCACAACAGGACCATGGTGGGAAAAGTGGGACAACACCAAGCATCAGCATGGAAAAAACTTACCTGAGCCTGGCAAGGTGCAGAGCTGATGGGACACCATGCTGGAAGTGGAGCACGGTGAAAATGGAACCACGGTGGGCAGAGACACTGCAGCAGAAGAATTAAAAAAAAAAAAAAAAAAAAGAAAAAGAACTGGACAGGCTAGAAGGACCAGCTCCTACATCAGTGTGGACACACTTTGTGGCAGTGTGCCAGGGCCAGTTGGCTGCCTGGACCCCTGAGACCAGGATAAAAAGCCTGGCAGAAGACCCATCGGGGGAAACAGAAGTGAGGTCCCAGACATAGAACATATATTTGCCTAGAATGGGCTCCTGCCCTCAAGATTGGATCACAACGAAAAACCCTACGGACCCTGCAGCAATTACTCTAGTTTATGTACGCCTGTCCTACCTCTCAAACCCTTCACACAGGGAAACAAAAGAAAACACAAAAGAAATCCACAAAACAACATGTCTACCATTTCTCTGGGAGCCCGGATAGCCCCCTTTCCTGGTCCCTTACCAGTGGGTACCAGGACCTAGCCCCCTACAGTTTAACTAGGGTATGACACCTGCTTGGATCGTATACCTGTTACCTCCTGCTTGGGTCATCCTTTTCCCCTTTTCAGCTCTTTCCACAAGCCCTGTGCTGCCCCACTTCTCCCCCTTCTAGAGCATCCCAGTCCAGGTGTCTCATGGCTCTTCTGTATATGGCAGGCTGCCTTCTGTGCTCAGGGTCAGTACCCTGCTTTTCCATAGCCCTTCCTGTTGCTCCTGCCAGGCTTTTCCCAGCAGGGCCACTTCCTCCTCCTCCCTACTGCTCCCAATACTCCCACCTGCTATGCTGTGGGTCTCCATATGCCCTTCTCTGCTCCCCCTGTTGCTGCTGCCTTCGCAGGTTACAAGGGCTGCTTCTGGCTTGCCTCCAGTCCTGATGACCTGCTCCCTGCCACTGCTGCCTGATCCAGCATCAAGAGCCACCTCCAGAGCCTCTTTCAGTGCTTCTCCCATCCTAAGGGATTCCTGAAGTGGGCTACACACTCCTATGACCTACTCTCCCTCCCCTTTCTCTCTGCTGTCAGCCATTTTTATCCCTGCTGGTCGGTGATTGCTGGTGACATGATCAGTTGGCCTCAGCTGGATAAAGACACGGCTGATGAGCTGCATGGGTTTTTCTTCTTGTCCCCACTGTGCCATGGCTCCTGCTGCAGGTAAACAGTTTCTCCTTGTTTTAACTTCTACATTTGCTCCCCCTCCCTCTTGTTTATTTTGTTCCCCATAGCTTCCTTTTTTTATTCAGGGTTTTTCTTCCCATTCTCTCCTGGGACAGGGAGTATGACAAAAGAGCCCACAACCAAGACTTTTAAGTAGGGGACAAAGTTTTCATATTATTTTCTACTCCAGCTGGCAAGTTATTAAGATATTGGAAGGAACCATTCAAGATAGTACGACAAGCTGGTCCAGTAGACTATGAGGTATACCATCCAGGACACAGAAAAGAGTGACAAATTTACCATGTTAATTCGTGGAAAGCCGGGCAAGAACCTGAAGGTTGAATGCTGAGCCTAGAGGATCCCCAGGAGGACCTAATACCACAACATTTACACTCACTCTGAAACAAATACAGCCTTAGGATTATCCACTGCTGCAATTTTCAATTGCTAGCTTCAAACAGCTTCTATCTACATAAGTTGAGCTAGAAGTTTTTCTCAACAGGGTGCTATTTGGGAGAGGGTGGAGGGAGTGGAAATTAGGGGAAACTGGCACCAGAAAATACTCTCTCATATACATCTTGGGCAAGAGGTGGAAACTGCATTGCATCAACCAAGTTGGGAGCAAAAGGGCAGTATTACTTCCTCAAACCAAGGAGAGACAAGGTCCTGGATTGGAATAGGGCAAATATAGTGAGCAAGAGGAGGAAGGAAGGAGGAGAGAAGCCAACCCAGGCACCAGATCCTGCCCAGTAAAGGTAAGTGATCCATCTGCCTGTACCTTTGGTTTAGCTGACTGTTTGTTTGTTTGGTGGGGGATGCGGGTGCTCTGAGAAGCTCTGAGTGCTAACCGCTGAGTGAGTGTTGATCGTTGATTGCTGCCTAGGCCTGAGTCAGCCCAGGCCCAGAAGGGTATAAAAGGAGACTTCTCAGGTGATCAGGGAGCCAGTGAACACGGGCTGCCAACAGGCGAGCAGTCAGCAGGCAGTTTACAGGCCAGTTTGTGGGCAGGATTGTATAGGAGCTTCTGACAGAGACTTCAGGTAAGTGAATGAAGAGGGGGGCTGTTAGACCCCAACTCCATGTGATGCCCAATGACTAGGGAAACAGTGGATTGATGCCAATACCCATCACCTGCACACATTACTCATCAACAGCTTTATTCAAAATGGACACTTCTTACACAAAGCTCCAACAAACCAGGGAGCTGCCATGAACATTAGTTCTTTCCACATTTATCCACCTTGGTTCATGCTCATTAACATATACTCCACCTTTGTCTCTCCTTTATTGCACCCATATTCCCTCCTATCTCAAGCTCCATCTCTGTTTACTGTTTGTTTCATTAGCATGGAATTACCTATGCATTTCACTTATCTACGTGTCTTTTTACTATGAGCGCATGCCTAAATCCATTGGTCAATTGCTGATTTCTTCACCATCTCCAAGGTCTTGCTTCTGCTTATCTCCTGATGATAGCTGGTGGTCTGCATCCTGTTCTTTTTACAGAATGAGCTCTCTCTCTCTCTATAGATATAGATATGCTGCTACATTGTTAGAGAAATGCTTGCCAAAGCATCTTGCAATGTTACTTTTAATATATCATTCTGCCTTGCGTTTAGCAGCTGTGCTAGGCCACAGGTTATAGTCTTATTCAGCTGCAAATCCAATGTTCTCCAAGATCCAGATACTGTCACCCTAACAGAGGCTACTATGGGGGTGGCAATATGCAGCACAGTCAGGGATCCTGCCCTACTGCTGCCTGTGGCCCAGAGTTCCTGTCAGGCCTCCACCCAGACAAGCCCCTTGTATAGGTCAGCAGTGCCCTGGCCCCCTGTCTGCGGGGGTTGCCTTGTGGGGCCTCTGAGGCCTGGGGGTAGTGTGCAGGCTAGGGGGTTCCCTTGCCTGTCCCACATGTGCCTGGATTGAGGCCCTGAAGGGACATCTGAGGAAATGTCAGACAGGTGAGAAGGCTGTGGGGGATTGATGGATATTTTCATTCTCTACAGGACCAGACACCTAGCACAGATGCATCACAGAAGAGTCCCGGGACAGCTGAATGGAGGATGGTTACTAGGGCTGTGCAAAATTTCACTGGCCACTTCATTCTGACACTGTTTCAACCAATTTTGAGGCTAAAACAACAAAATCAGAACAAAACAAAGCTGGTTGAAATAGCCTCAAAACAAAATGAGGCTGGCTGAAACATCTCATCCCCAGCCTATGGTTGAAACTTTTCAACTTTTGAGAAGTCAGTCCAGCTGGGCTGACTTCCCATCCCCAGTGCAATATCTGGCATCCCCATCCACTTGATCAGCTCCCATGGCATGGGAGGTTTGCTGCCTACCTGGAGCCAGGATCCAAGACATCATGGCAAGGATTCCCAACCTTATCCAGCCCTCTGATTACTATCCCACAGTCCTTATCCATGTGGGCATGAAGGATGTGGCCAGAAGTAGTCCAGATTGTATCATGAGTGACTACAGGGCTCTGGGGGAGAGGCTTAAAAAGTCAGGGGCACAGGTGGTCTTCTTATCCATCCTTCCAGTCAGCAGTGGTCATCAGCATCAGGACACCTGAATCAGGGAAGTCAACCTGTGGCCCTGGAGTTGGTGCCGTCATGCAGGTTTTGGCTTCTACAACCATGCTCTACACTTCCATGAGAGAGGCATTCTGAGACAAGATGGTCTTCATCTCTCTTCTAAAGGTAAGAGTCTGTTCCCTTACAAGTTGGCTCATTTCCTCTGAAGGGTTTTAAACTAGGTTCATTGGGGGCCGGGGAAGTAGAGGATAAGGAGAACCTAGGATCGGCAAGCCACAAGCAATGCACTGGATCAGTCCAGGTAAACACTAAGGTATGCACCAAGGGGCCTGATAGACATCAGGACAGGGGGGTACGAAGGGCACCCACCAGGGGTTTTAAATGCTAGGAGCATGGGGAGCAAGCAGGAGGAACTTGCACTTCTGCTTGCAAGCAGCAACTTTGACTTGGTTGGACTAATTGAAACCTGGTGGGACCCTTCTCATGATTGAGCAGTCAGCATTGAGGGTTATGGGTTGTAGAGATAAGAGAGAAACACCTCCCCCATCCCCACCCCCCCACTCTGTTAAGGAACAATATACATCTTCTATAATCAAGATGGGATCAGAGGAGGGCCAAACCGAGGTACTGTGGGTCAGGATATAAGGGGGTTGGGGGACAAGGGAACTGGTTGTGGGGGGGTCTACTATAGACTGCTACACTAGGAAGATGAGCTAAACCTGGAATTCTACAGGCAGCTCTCAGAGACCATATAGTCGAGAGATTTGGTTGTCATGGGTGACCTAAATTACCCTGATATCTGCTAGGAATAGCAGTCACCCAAATCTAACCACTCATGTAGATTCTTAACCTGCATACAGGACCTTCACCTAACTCAGGAGGTACGCGATCCTGCTAGGGGAAATGCCTTGCTGCACTTGGTGTTTGCTACAGGGGATGACCTGGTGGTAAACTAACCAGCAGGACTGAATTGCTAGACTTCAGAAAGGCTAACTTCAGTGTGCTCAAGAGATTAGTCAGTGAGGCACTAAAGCTCAAGAGCATTGGCAAAATGAGAAATGACCGCCTTTCCTGGACCCCAAGGAAGCGATCCTACAGGCACAGAAGGAGATAATCCCATTGCACATAAAGGGGCCAAGAAGACCTGTTGGATGAACAGGGAAGTCCAGGAAAGCCTAAGGGCAAAAAAAGAGGTATACGGGCTGTGGAAATTGGGAAATTTGTCTTGAGCTGTGTCTAGGAATACAGATGCAAAAAACTCATTGAAGAGCTCAGCTTTGTCCCCCCTCTCTGTCACCAATTGCTCTAGTTTTGTGCAGTAGGGGTCCTATGCTATCCTGCACCTTCCTTTTGCTCCCTATATACCTGAAGGACTTTTTGTTGTACTTATTTTTTGTCGCCAGCCTAAGTTCTAATCCTGCTTTGGCCTTCCTAACCGATTCCCTGCAAATGTGAGCCAGGGGGATATAGTCCTCCTTGGTGTATATATACTGCCACCTCCAACACCTGTCCTGAGTTTCTCTCTGCCTCCAAACCCCCTGATTTCATATATATCCAACAGGTCGTCTTGGCCCCTTTATGTGCAATGGGATTATCTCCTTCTGTGCCTGTAGGATCACTTCCTTGAGAAATGACCACCCTTCCTGGACCCCATTTTGCCAGTGAGGCCAGTGAGAAGGAGAGGGAGAAATGAGACAGAAGTTTTTATATGCTTAGGCTGGTTTGGGGGTGTGTGTGTGTGCACCTAATTGATTTGTGTGTTTTTGTATATGTGCAATTGTCACGTATACAAACAGAGCAATACTGAGATCCTGAGAGTTGGCCTGACCCTGCAGGGTTACACTACCTAGACTTGAAGAAGGCCTTCGATACAGTATCACATTCTTTTCTCATAAATAAACTGGCAGGCTGTGATGTAGATGATTACTCGGTCAGGTGGGTGGCAAATTGGCTTAGGGGTCACACCCAGAGAGTGGTGGTGGATGGGTCAATATTGCACCTAGAAAGATGTGGGCAGTGGAGTCCCTCAAGTCTTGGTCCTTAGATTGGTGCTATTCAGTGTCTTCATTGGTAACTTGGATGAGGGCATGGAGAGCACCCTGTCCAAGTCTGTGGATGATACCAAGTTATGGGGGAAAAGTCAACCCACCAGAGGGTAGAGAACAGATCCAGGGGGATCTGCACAGGTTGGAAAAATTGTCTTTTCTGAACTGCATCCTATTTCATTCTGACAAGTGGAAAGTGTTGCACCCAGGGAAAAAGAACTATTAACACACTTACAGGCTGGGGGATGAGCTTCTCAGCAGCACAGCAGTGTGAAGGCATCCTGGAGTCATAGCTGACACCAAGTTGAACATGATCAAAAAAGTTAATCGTATTTTATCATGCATTAGCAGATGCATGATGAACAGGTCAAAGGAGGTGTTGCTTCCCCTCTATGTGGCACTGGTCAGGCCACAGTTGGAGTACTGCATCCAGTTTTGGGTGCTGCCCTTTAGGAGAGATGGAGAGAATCTTGAGAGGGTTCAAAGGAGGGCCACTCTTATGGTAAGAAGCCAACAGGCAAGACCCTACAAGGACTGACTGAGGGACCTAGATCTCTTCAGCCTTCACAAGAGAAGGCAGAGAGTTAACCTTGTGTTTGCCTATAAGTTGATCAGGGGAGGGCCAGGGAATAGGAGACACTCTAATTACTCGGGCACCCCCTGGAGTAAATAGGAACAACAGCCACAGGCTGAAGGAGACCTGATTTAGGTCGGACATTAGGAAGAACTTCTTCACAGTAAGGGTTGCCAGAATCTGGAATGGGCTTCCAAGGGAGGTGGTGCCCTCCCCTACCATGGGGGTCTTCAAAAGGAAACTGGACAAGCACCTAGCTGGGGCCATCTGACCAGGGCAGGGGGTTGGACTTGACCTACTGTGGTCCCTTCCTACCCTAATATCTATGAATCTGTAAGAAAAGGAAGATCCAGGGAATTGCAGACCAGTCAGCATCACCTCTGTCCCCAGAAAAATCATGGAGCAAGTACTCAAGGATTCCATTTCTAAGCACTTGAAGGAGCAGAAAATGATAAGAAACAGTCAGCCAGGAATCACCAAGGGCAAGTTGTACCTGACAAACCTGATTGCCTTTTTTTTTTGATGAGATGACTGGTTCTGTGGTTGTAGGGAGAAAAATGGACGTGAGTTAAGTTAAGTTTAGCAAGACTTTTGATATGGTCACCCACAGCATTCTTGCAAGCAAACTAAGGAAGTACAGCTTGGATGAATGGCCTGTAAGGTGGATAGAAAGCTTGCTGGATCACCAGGCTCAACAGGTAGTCATCAATGACTCAATGTTTAGTTGGCAACTGGTATCAAGTTCAGTGCCCCAGGGGTCAGTCCTGTGGCTGGTTTTGTTCAATATCTTCATTAACCATCTGGAAGATGGCAAAGAGTAGACCGTCAGCACTTTTGCAGATGACACCAAGGTGGGGAAATAGATACACTGGAGGGTAGGACTAATTCAGAATGACCTAGACAAATTGGAGGATTGGACCAAAAGAAATATGAGGTTCAGCAAGGACAAGTGCAAAGTTCTGTATTTAGGATAGAAGAATCCCACGCACCATGACAGGCTTGGGACCAACTGGCTAGGCAGCAGCTCTGCAGAAAAGGACCTGTGGGTTACAGTGGACAATAAGCTGGATATGAGTCAACAGTATGCCCTCATTGCAAAGAGAGCTAATGGCATACAGGCCTACATTGGTAGGAGTATTGCCAGAAGGTCAAAGGAAGTTACCAGAGTTTATAAAGAGCTACAACCACAGTTTTCACAGAACTGTCCACACCAGGCCTGTTGACATGAACTTCTCAAACTCTCAACGGGTGTGGAAAGCTAAGTACAGGGACTATCTCAAAATAAAACCAGCAGCACCCATGTTTAGAAAAGGAGACCACGTGAGGCTATCTAGGACCAAAGGGAGGTTTGAAAAAGGTTATGAACAAACGTTCATTAATGAGATTTTCATAGTGGATGAAGTCCTTAGATGTTTGCAGACACCTGTATACTTAAAAGATTATGAAGATGAACCTATGGAGGGTTCTTTTTACCCTGAAGAACTACCAAAAGTGAACCCCAAACAGGACAGAGTTTACAGGGTTGAAAAAGTTCTAGCAATGAAAGGAAAGGGAAGAAAGAAGTGGTTGTTGGTGAAATGGTTGGGGTGGCTGTCTAAATTTAACAGCTGGGTGGAAGCCTCCCAAGTTTGTAACATATAGGGGTACCTCAGTCAGAAGGCCAAGATGTGTGATGGTGACTTTTACATCACTTTGCCCAGCAACACTTGCGCCAGCATTTTTCCACAGAACACCAGCTCGAGCTTTACCATACAGCTGGTTAAACCTCTGGATCTGCTGGGGAACTGGGAGATAGGCTTAGCAGAAATACAATACCTGCACAGCTGGAACAACATCAACAAAGACACCCCTTTCAAAATCATTTTTGGGACTAAAAAATGGGGGTATATCCTGACTCGGGAGTATTATACAACTATCAGAGAGTTACTGGAACTTTGAACAATACAATTACCACCAATCCTACTCCACTCAAATTAGTTATGCACTATGACCAAGCAATTGGAAAAGTGAGACTTAAATCCACCAAAGTAACTCTTATGGTTTTTATACACATGGTGAGCTAGCTTATATTTTGGGAATGCTACCCAGGGTCTCTGTTAAAAAACTACCCTTCCCAGCTGATATTATCAGTGGGTTCAATTCTCTGTATGTCTACACGGACATTGTGGAACATTAGCTTGTTGGGGAGTTTTTGGTTTCTTTGTTACACTGTGTCCCTGCCCATGGGAGCAACAAGTTTGTTACCATCACATATGACAACCCACATTATGTCCCCATCAGTCAGCACCACATCAACACAATCCGCATTGAAATAAAGATGGATCAGAACAAACATGTCTCAATTCGCTTTGGTAAGGTGACTGTTAAGCTTCACCTACGCCCCCGGAAGACTTTGAGATTTTAAAATAAATAAAAGTATGATGGTGATGGTAAAAAAACTATGGGGACCCTAATTTCTATAGAAATTATTATAAAGACCAGGCTGGGTATGGTCTTCCTGGATAGCAGGGGGTGCCCATGATGTATGGGGCTGGTGTGGGAGGCATATTTCGCAGCCTCTTTAGAAAAGCCATTCCACTTTTGAGAAGGGGTTTGGGGATTATTGAGCCCCATGCTAAAAATTTGGCACAAAACATACCTGAAGATGTGAGCAGTCACATCTCCCAAGCTGTCCTAGATAAGGTGGTCAAGCAGGCAAAGCAGGAGGGGTCTGGCCTCATGTATATTCAAAGAAAGAGCCTTAAAAGAGAGACATACCAGACTCCTGACATCCAAGACATCCTCAGCCCCTTAAAAAGAAGAGGGTAAGTTGACAGGGCAGCCAGACATGAAAAACCAAGAAACAGCCTGTGATAAAGAAGGGGCGCTTTCCTGGAGGAAACAGAAATCTATTTTAACCGCCATGACCTTTGTTCACTGCAGGTCTGAAGAATGTGCCAAATCCGAACTGGATCTGTTTCAAATAGCCACTACACAGACCTGCATGGAGAAAAGCCCGTATGCTGAGATCTCCCCACTCTCAGCTATTACCAAGTCCACTCCCCTTGACTTTTTCATAGCCGGGAATGGTGAAGATTACATGGATTTGAACAACATGCTGCTGTACCTTTGCTGCAAGATTGTAAAAGGCGATGGAACTGATCTTGATGCCATGGCAGCGGTGGCTTTAGTGAATTACCCGCTAGCCTCTGTCTTCAGTCAGCTGGATGTCACTCTGGGAGACTGTCTCATAAGCCAGAGCAACAACTGTTACCCTTACCAAGCTTCATCAAATTGGTTCTCAACTACAGCGATGACACCCTCACCAACCAATTTTCTGCCGGCCTGTATTACAAAGATACCCCTGGGCATCATGAAATGGTCATATGGAATGGCAATAATCAGGGGTTTCAGAGATGGGCAAACCTGACAGACTGGCGCAAAAAGATAGAGCTGCTTGGTCATCTCTATAGCAATTTGTTTTTTTAAGAAAAACTGTTGCTGAATGGCATGGATGTGAAAATTAAGCTGACATGCAGCAAAGATGCCTTCTGCTTGATGGGCACTGCAGCGGCTGGCCCATGTAAACTAAAAATCACATCTGCCTCACTTTTTGTGAAAAAAGTGAAGGTAGTTCCAGGTGTCGGACTGGGCCATGCGGAGGCCTTGCTTACAGCCAACGCTAAATACCCTGTAGACCGTGTGGGTATGAAAGCGTTTAGAATTCCTTCCAGGAGCTGAGTCAGCAACCAGGAGAATCTGTTTCTTGGGCAGTTGCCCAAACTCATCGTCATCGGGTTCGTGGATAACTTCAAACATTACAATATTAATTTTGTGGCCCGCTATGTTGATGGCGAACAAACCCTGACAAAGCCCCTACAGCAAGATTTTGAGAACGGTAACTGCGTGAGAGAATACATGCAGCTGGTACAGACAGCCAGTAAACATACGAAAGACCGGGCCCTGATAATCAACCGTGAGGAGTTTGCTTTGGGGTACACCTTATTTGCCTTTGACCTGTCTCCTTACCAGGAGTGTGCTGATCATTATTCGCTGATTAAAACCAGGAACTTGAGAGTAGAAATACGCTTTGCTGTGGTTTTGCCCACCACAGTTAACGTGATTGTGTATGGGGTCTTTGACAATGTCAGGAGAAACGTCCCATTTGACTACATGTGAAGATGGACACTGAACAGTTCATCAGGGTTTTATCCTCAGACCCTCATGCCAAAGAAACTTTCTTAGATGTTTTCCCCTGCGACTGGCTTCCTAAGACTTGACTGTCTAAAAGGCCCCTGAGCTTGGTGGTCAACACGCACCCGCATAATCAACCCGGAGAACGCTGGCTGGCTGTTTACCTGGAGGATCGGAACTGCGGAGAATTTTTTGACTCATACGTCACCCCCCAAACAGCTCTCCCTTTCCTCAAAGCATTATGTTGGTTTTAAACAAGAATGCTACTGACACTGTTTTTCACACAAAACAGTTACAAGACCCCCAATCTGTCGCCTGTGGATACCATTGTGTGTTTTTCCTGCACCACCGTAGCAAGGGGGTATCGTTTGAATAGATTTTAAAATTGTATTATGCCAACGATTTAGCACAAAATGATAGGGTGGTGATGCATTTTGTAAAAAGTAAATATAAAAATTTCCACATAGCCGGGCCTGCACAAAACATGTTTCAACATGCCCAGACATGTATTTCTTGCTATGACTTTCATGAATGCTTTGTCTAAATAAAACACCCAACTGATGCTCTGTAAACAAAGCTGTTGTTATTTAAATGTTTCTGTGTGTGCGTTTTCATTCAAAAAATCCTCTGTAGACAAAAACTTTATAGTAGTATAGAATAGTTTAATTCAAAGTGTAAAACTATACATGGAGAGCCAATGGCTTTTAGAAACAGTTTTTCACTTCTTAGGCAGCGTTGTTGGTATTTCTTGGTCTGAGGCATTCCAGATGATCACAATTCACGACATTGCCCGTAACAGAAGGTGGTACATTCAGCTTGGCCATGGCTTTCAGAAAGATGTCCCAGCCTTTAGGAGGATGTTTAGTAGTCCCGGCATGAGTCTGAACGAAGCTGCTCATGTTAGAACCCTTGACGGGCATCCCTTTGTAGACAACCCCCCCTTGCTCATCCCAAGAAGAAATATCCTTGTGCTGGCTCAGCCTAGTGAGCAGTACTTTAGCATTTTTCCTATATTGGGCATGCACATTATCCAATACTTCCTGAATGAGTGTGCTGGGGTTGTGGGGGTTTCTATGGGGTCTCTGGCTTCTAGGGGGGGTCTGTTCCAGCAGAAACAGGGTTAATTTCCCTTTGTCCAGATCACCCTGCTTTACATAGGTCAGGTATTTCTGAAGCACGAATGCATACAGTTTAGCCTTATCATATTCTGCTAACCCTGGTCTTTGGAGAATATCCCTCATTTCAGCATCCAATAAACGGGTTGCCTCCATTCTGATATTTTCCTGAGGTGGTAGGGGAGCCCTTAATTGTGCCAGTTCATGTTTGGGCACCAGGTACGTTTTCTGTGTGCTCCATCATTCGTTAACCAAAAGCCCTGTAATCAGAGGAAGAGCAAAACTTAACAGAGGTCCAATAAATCCCCCAGACTGTTTCACCAGCTGTGTCTTTTTTTTAAGAGGCAATTGTTTGGTACTTAGGTTTTTTATGATCCCGAGTCTCTTTTTCAGCATGCGAATTTGTTGCTGTGTCAAAGGGATTTTTCCTTTTAAGGTGTTCAGAGCAATTTCTGAAATGGCCACTACTAAATCATCAGAGGCCGAGCAGAGTATAGCTTTTCTCTGCTGCGGGGAGGATTGAAGAAGCAGTTTTAAGAGAGCCAAATGTCTTTTTATGTGGTTAGACATGTTTCCCTTCCACCATCTAGAGAGCTAAAAAGAGGTCACCACTACATCATCTCTTTTTATTCCCACCTGCTGTTTTTTAAAAGTGTAAGCAGCTGGTTGGTCAGGAGGAAAAAGCCCAGTTCTTAATCTAAAAGCATCTAGGGTAGAAGCGTTTAAATCAACCATCAGATACCCATAAAGTGTTTTAGTGGCATCCTCAAAAGCTTCTAGAAAGAACTGGGCCTTACTGGGTAAATGTGCTGTGCCAGGGACACTGTGTATTTCATCCCTGGGGTTTTTAAACAAAACCATGTATTTTTTGTTAAGGGCAATGTTGTGGCTAGTTTTCCCTTGACAGAAAACATTTTGAACTATATACATAATGCTCAGATTCTGATGGCGCATGTACTTGGTAAAGGCTTTCTCGATTTCACGACAGAGTCCAACAAATCATCTACCGCAGCCATATTTATTTTATTAGGAGGAAACAAACAGTCATCATTAAGACTGTCCGGTAGACCCTCCACAAACTTGATAAAAGGATATTTACAAAGTAGTTGCCAACCGCTATAGCACCACACGATATTCTCAGGCATAACAGACAACATTCTATCAGCATGGTCCAGAAGGTTTTTTAATAACTTTTACCACACTTGGTAGGGCCCGCCAAAATCACAGAAAAAGGGTGCTTCCAGCACATATCCATCTTTAAAAACCATAGGGGAGGCTATTAAAGTTTTCTGTGAGGACCCTTTTGTCATAAACAACTTTCTGCATTTTTCTCAAGGTTTTGGTTTCTATCGTCCACTTGCTTTTGTTCCTGATGATAGAGAGCAGTGGTATCACAATTGTTTTAGGGGTGTCCCCAGTGGGGTTTGCCCCATAATCTAGAACAAGATCTCTCAAGGTTTCAAAGTTGACCTTTTCACTGTTGGCCACATTCAGGGTAATTCCTTTGACCTTCAAGCTAACCTTTCCCCCAGACAACTTGTACCCATAGATTTTTGGACTGAGACAAACTCTGTGATGTGTTCACCTGGTGGGATTTCGCTGGTGAGCTCGCCTAAATAATCACCCAGCGGGGGGTTCCAATCTCCCTTGTAGTTCACAAATATCACAGCATCTGTGTCATGGTTCAGACACCATTCTTGCAAGCTGGCTAACAGCTCATACAATTCTAAGCATGCATAAGCGGTGGTGAAACAGGCTATAAAGATATTTCTGTTACCAGAGACAGTGTAACGCTTTTTGGTGTGTTTCCAAAACACACAGGCTGCCTCATTACCAAAAAGTCGCAAGATGAAATTTCATAGGCAGGAGAAAAGAGGTAGCCAAAGAGTTCTTCAGGGTCTCTAATGATGCTGGTGTTGGGCAAGTTGGTTCTCTGACCGAATTTACCCCACAAAGAATTTTGAAACAATTTTGCTATTTGGCGATTTGCAGGGTTGGGTTTGATATGCTCTGGGCATAAGGTCACTCCTTCTTTTTGCAAGAAATTGGCCACATATCTCTTTTGTTTTTCTTAGTCGGTACATGAGGCAGGGTATCCCGAGGCTTCCTGCTTCTGTCGGAGGTGCATTTTTATGTACCGTGAAAAAAGGGTGCTAGACTTCTCAGCAAAATGCCAGACTTCATTGATTTGAGCTACTCTGTACCCCTTGGCGATAGCTTTATTCAATTCTGGTGTGCACCACGTACCCAGGAGGGCCCTCTCTTCATCAGTGTGGTGGCACTTTTGCTGTCTTGTTTCCGCACAGAGGTGGCACAGCATGAACATAAGTTTCCCATTCACCCTAGTGGGTAGCATGGGAAAAAAAAGGTTTCACGGTGGGTACAGTTTCACCCTGGCTATTCCAAAATAGCTCAACAGGGGTTGGAAATTGTCATGAATGATTTCAGGGTGTCTGGTTGGGTATTCCTTCATTTTGTTTATAAAGGGGTAAAGACTGGTAAAATTGTAATTGTGTATTTGTTTGCTGGGTTTAGTTTGGTAATATAGACAGATGACATTAGTTCTCCCCCCAAAAAGAGCATCCCTAAGCACCAGTGGAGAAGGCTGCAGGGTTCTGCTTAAAAAATCTGCCGGCTCCCCATCCATTTCTAAAAGAGCCCTCCTCCACTCATGCTCCCAAATGGTCCTAATGGGAAACCCCTCTCTCTTGAGATAATCGGTCTTGTGCAATGCCAGATAATTCAGAAACCTGAAGGTGGTCCCTGTCAACAGGTTCTTGTCTTTCTCATTGTAGCAAGTGACACAACTGTGGAAAATGCATCCATTAAATTCAAATGCCATAGGTTCCCCATCAATGTTGGCACAGGTGTCTAAAAATAGGGGCCTACCTGAAATTCCCCATCCTGTAAGGCATGTCAAATTTGAATATTTTCTTTCTCCAATATGTACATTAGCCACTGAATAGATGGGGTTGAAAACCTCTTTTTCTGTCTGCAATAGTTGTCTGGGGGGGAAGTGCTATGGTCTGTGGTTCCAAAAACATAAACCTGTACATGGCCATGCAGACAGAGGCCAGCATGATGTTTTGGAAAGGATCTATGCAGCGTACTATGTTTTGGAGTTCACCACCTATTTTCACTCCATCTACCTGCCGTGTCATTTTCAAAATCTCATCCCTGTAGAAACAGCAGGCTTCTTTCAAAATTTTTACATTCTGCTGGCAATAATAGGCCAGCTCCTTTTGCATGTCAAAGGTCTTATCGTGGTTATTCTGATACCATCCTAAAAACTGTCCTTTCTCACAGGACATCCTATTTTCAATGCCATAGTACTCCATCTTTGGGAGAGGCCCCACATAATTTTGGTTTTCTGCTGTGTAAAAAAAAATGTGAGAAATAACCTTTGCATCCTTCAAACCCCATCACCTGTGGAAGCCTGGTAAGTTTCATTGGCAAAAAGTTTAAAGAATCATAGAAACCTAGCCTGGTCACTTCAATGTACATCAGTTTACCACCCTGAGTGTTTAGTTTCATGCCCATTTTTTCCTTCAATAACTGGCTGACAACAAAGTAACCATTGTAGCCTTTGGCATTGCGTTGTGAGCTATGAAGGTGTAGTTCTTGAACTTTTTATCCATAAAGACCTTAATAAAATCAGACAGACACTCTTCGCCCTTAAACTCCCAAGTGCTTTCTGGCTTTTTGGGCTTAGCTTTACAAGCCTTTTAGGGATTTTTGCCTGTGGCTTTCTGAGGTTTTTTTCCTTTAGCTTCATTGCAAAAATGTAGTTGGGCATATGCATCCCCATCTCCTACACACATTCAAAATCATAAAAAATGTACCCCTCGCCTTCTTCAGGCTCTTTAATCTGACATACAAAGCACCAGTGCTTGTTTACATCCATGATTTTCCTATAACACTGTTTGCACTGCCGCCCTTTGTACTTGTGCTTTTTGTCTACATAAGATTTACATTCATTGCACAGAGTTTTAGTCAGACATTCAGTCTGATTTTCAGAGGCCAGAGCCACATGCTTTTCTAAGCACTCTTTGGAACTACAGAACAGCTTACAATTAGGGCATGTCTGCGTCCTGCCCATGTTTTCAGCGCAGTTTGGGCTCAGGTGAAGACAACATTGGAACCTGCACAGGTGGCTATGGCTGTACAACGTCTCATAATGATCACAATAATTTATCATGCCAAACACCGTTTCAACATCCAAAATACCATAATAATGTTCACCATGCAGCAGAAGAAAACTGCTGTGTTGGGGTATCTGGGTGTGTTCATTGTTTTAAACGCCACCCAATTTTTTCCTTATGCATCACTATGTGAATGTTAACCTGTTCAAGGTCTTTAAACAAAGGTACTTGATGGAGGTATATCTTTTGATATATAGATATACCTAATTTCCTATGCAGTTCTTTGGCACCATCTAGCAGTTCGACATCTCTGGCCCCTCTACATTTTGTAACAGCCAATAGACTGCTTGCAAAGCACAGGTTAGTATCATAGGTATTCAAGTCAATTAAATACTTCCTTTTTTTAGCAATGATCTGGGAATAGGGGATACAGCTTATAACTCTATGACTCCCACCTCCCCAGCCGCTCACAATGACCACAACCAGCCGAAATGTCGAATTCAGCAATATTTCTCATGGGCTTTGTAACAGATTACTGAACCACTCTAAAAACTATTTGCCATGCTATTTGCCTGAATACGTAACTGGGCATAGTCATTGCCTGTGAATCTCAGGCAGAGTTCTGCTACAATTTCTTCCACCCCTCGGCTTATGGCTTTATATGCCACATGTAATGGCACACACTCCAGATTCACACGATGGAACTCCTCAGTGGACCTCATGCCTCCAAACCTGGCTACAGACCACTCTTGCCTTCTCACCCGCACCATAGGTACGCCTGGTAAAACATCCTCTGCTGACTCAGGAGACAAGGGGAACTTGAGGGGTCCTCTAAACAGTTTTCTACACCAGATTTGTTATCCCAACCCTCTGACCCTTCAGGTTTTGGTGTTTGCAGAGGCCTGGGAGATCTGGGATCATTTGAGGGGCCCTCTAAAGGGCTTCCTAAATCATAGTCAACATCTCCCCTTTCTGGCTCTGTGGGCCCTGATGAAAGGTCAGGTCTGGGAGGCTGAGGTACATTTGAGGGACCCTCTAAAGGGCTTCCTAAATCATATTCTTCACTCCCTCTCTCAGGGTCCATGCGTTCTGGCGAAGGGTCAGGCCTGGGAGGAGGGGAAGTATTTGAGTGGCCTTCTAAAGTGCCAGTCCTAGGGGATCTCTTATTTTTTCTCAACTGTTGTTCAGCCTTCCCCATGCTCCTCTTTAACCAGGCCCTTAGTTTTCACTCCGCGAGCCACTTGCTGGTTCACAACCCATTCTTACCCCCACGTTTACCATGACTCCCCCTCTTATGATACAGGTCAGGACTGCTGTCTGAGTTACACAGACTACCTCTTCTCTGATTAAAATTTACCCTTTTGCTCATGATCATGATCTTTCAAACCACTCTGCACATACTTTCTGAGATGTATATGCCTGCCAGTATCACCCCCAAACCCCCTTTTTTCACAATAATCATGATCTTTCAAAAAATGAGGAAGACTCTCTTCTTTCTCTAAATTGTGTGAACAATCCATCCTAGGTTTCTTATTCACGGGGTCCACATCACCTGTTTTGGGGGTGTGAATCCTTGTCTTTTATGGTTTTCTCAGAAGTATGTGGATTGTTTTCCTCTGAGGAACCATACCCTTCTGTTCTGTCCCAGTGGTCTTTTGATCCTTGGGTGTTATGATCTGCAGGCTGAGCATTTCTGGGGTTTTTTTTGGTTGTACTTTTAGAGGTCTCTGCCCAGGCCCCTGGTCTTCTTCGGGAGTGGTGTGTGTGATCACTTAGAAAATATAAAATTTACATCTCAGCATTGAGAATTCACTTTCCTTCCACACTACACATTTAAAATTTGCTTAACCTCTACACACAGCTTCTCCTCCCACAAGAAACAAAGTTTCAAAAGCTGATTTCATAAAAATTACCTTTTACTACTGGACAAAAACATAACTGTATATATTTGCTCTGCTTTTCTATTTTAGAAGAAGAGGTTCTGTTTGAAGGCAGTTACAAATAGTTGTTATAACTTAGTGTGATTATATTAACACAGCCACAAATAACCCACCATTTTAAAATAATTTTTACCTTGCTGTGGTAAAATTCCATGGAGCTTCTCCACTTGATAAGCTCTCTGTAATATCAATGAAATGGTACAATAAATAAGTCCTCGGTATTAAAAAAATAAATAATACAGTAAGGAAAATAGTGTATGTATGAAGTAAAATATAACTGTTTTAAAATAGTCATCACTAAAAGACAATTCCACCCCTTTAGTCTTAAAAAATGTGAAGATCTGGACACACAGGTCAGCTTTTTTGTTTGTTTGTTTGTTTTTAATCTGGTTTATGATCCACACCCACCACCCCATACCATACACAATCTGTGAGAATATATATATTTAAATTCAGTCTTTATTTCCATCAAAAACTTTTATAATATTTAGTGATTTATTTTGTTAAACCTTCTTCTAAGAAGTGTTTTTTGGTCATTTCCTGTGATCATTAAACCCTGTCAGCCTTATTTTTACAGCAGGCCTTTTGGTAAAAGATAACTCCTTTAGTCTCAAAATAGGAAGAGCTCTGAACACAACGGTCATCTTTTTTTTTTGTGCTCTGGTTTATCTTTATAATACAAACCACCCTCATACCATACAAAAGCTGTGAGAATATATATTTTTAAATTTAGTCTTTATTTCCATCAAAAACTTTTACAATATTTACTATTTTATTTTGTTACCCCTTCTCCTAAGAAGGGTTTTTTTTATCATTTCTAGTGACCATTAAGTTTCATTGGTTTTATCTTTACAAAAAACCCTGTATGTATGTGATTAGATATCCAAGACACAAAAGCAAATGCTAATCTACATTGGATGTAGAAAACTGTTGATGTGCTTTACAACCTCATATCCCCCAGCCTCCCACCAAGACCAACAAAAGATATAAGCCCCCCCACCATTTTAAACTGTTTTTGCTAAGCCCGTCTCTTAAACAGGGTTTTATAATCTCTACTACCAATTAAGCATTCAGTATGGGGTATGAGTGTTTTATCTTCCTCAGTGATCAAATCATGAAGGGCATCATTAGGATCTTCTGCAGACTATACAGTGTTTAGAAGCTGTCTAACCTGAATTAAATGTTTCTCAGTAATTCTGAGAATGTTCCTGGCAAACCCAATGGCTAGAACAGCATTGAAAACGCTATCAAGACATATTTGTAGGCAAAGTTCCTAAATTATTTGATTTATGTCTTTATCTAACCAAGTAACACATTCATGGGCTTCTTGACCCCCTACGTCAAATGTGCACCCCCAGCATAGGTCAAAAAGTCTCTTCCTCAAGCAGTATTTCATTATGCCATAAAAGGAAATGCAAACAAGAGATTTTATGAAGACTTTATGCTCACGGCTTGTAATGGCATCTATTGGTTCAATGCCTAATTGTCTTCTGAACTCTTCAGCCTCATATGGTCTTTGTTCTCTGCAGAAGCATATGCTTCCTTCTTGGGTATGGGTGCGTAGGTTTTCTGGAGTTATTAAAAAGGCTTCATCTAACTGAAAAGGCGTTCAAATAAAGGACTTAGTAAGCTGCCGTTTAATCAGTCCTTAGCTACTTCCAAACACACACGTGCCATGAAGTGAACCCACACCACTACCCTCAAAACCCACGTGCTCCCACAGCCATGCTCCAAGTCTCTTACTGGTCTCTCCTCTGCAATGACCTCTACTTTGCATGCAGGCTCTGGCACAAAGATATCATCTTCCAAATTCTAAAGTCTGCTTCGGGGGCCTGGGCCTTCTCCATTTGCCTGTTCATTGGGTCTTCCCAAATAGGGTCAGGCATCTCAAAGAATCTTTGGGCTAGGAGCCAGGTCTCCTCCTCAAAACTATTTCTGTGGTAATGCTTTCTATGAGGCCATCTTGGGGTTGTAGTGAGTGAGCCTACAGGCATTGTGAAAGAATTCATATCCACCCCTGCTTGCCTTAGCACAATCTCAGATAAACAGAGGGGTCGTTTGGGAAAGCAAATAGACCTGGTGGGGCTTGTAGCCTAAATCCCACCCCCTCTACTCATTCCAATTGGTTCAGCATCATTCTTGAGAGGTCTGAGACCTCTGAAACCCCTGCCAATTCGTTGGAGGTGGTGAAGCAGATTGTTAGAGGGGTCACACCACCACCCTGCCACCCCATAGGCCACTCCTATGCTCTGGCAGGAGCTAGAGCAGTCTGGGACCTGATAGGTCATAACTGTACCACATGATCTAGGGTGGGTCTTGCAGCATGAGGGGTTGGGCTTTGAGGGTCTGCATGGGCTGTCCTTCTTATGTCATGGACCATGTGGTGTTGGTGTTACACACCGCATGACTGGGGGTGGGGGCCGAGTTGCTGATGCCACACACCACATGACTGGGGGGGTGGAGTTGTTTATGTCACACACCACGTGACTGTGGTCAGGGGGTGGGGTTGGTGACATCAGTTACCATACAAGGGGAAAGAGGGTAGGGCTAAGGGTCTGGTCCTGCCCACCTGTCACATTTGCATTGAAGGGCAGTGAGCTTATATACTACTCACATCTTCCCTTTCATAGTTTCATAGTTGTTAGGGGCTGGGAAAGACCTTATAGATCACTGGATCCAGTCCAGTCCCCTTGTACTTGGCCAGAAAAGGCTGCTGGGATCAGATGATCCCAGCAAGATGGGTGTCAAGATGCTTTTTGAAGATGGCCAGGTTGGGTGACTGTACTACCTCAGGGGGGGAGCCTCTTCCAAACCCTCAGCACTCAACTTGTAAAGAAGTTTTTCTTTATGTCTAGCCTGAAGCAATCCTCAATCAGGTTGTGCTCATTATTTCTTGTCCTTCCCTTGGGGGCATTGGATAATAAATGCTCCCCCAGACCCTGATGCATGCCCTTAATATACTTATAGGCTGCCACCAAGTCCCCTCTGAGTCTTCTCTTCTTCAGACTGAGCAGTCAAAGTCTTTCAGCCTCTCCTCATATGACCTGGTCTCTAGGCCTCAAATCATGTGCGTGGCCCTTCTTTGGTCTCTCTTGAGCTTCTCCACATCTTTCCTGATGTGTGGCACACAGAACTGGATGTAGAACTCCATCTGTGGTCTCACCAAGGCTGATTAGAGAGGGAGGATGACATCCTTAGCCTTGCTCAAGATGCTTTGGCACATGCATGCCAGTGTTTGATTAGCTCTGCCAGCTACGGCATGGCATTGGTGGCTCACATTCATTTTGTTTGTCTATCTTGACACCCAGGTCTCATTCAGATGTGGTACTAGCAGCTGTAGCACTGCCAAGCCTGTACTTGTATTGTGAATCATTTCTCCCCAGATGGAGCACTTTATATTTTTCCATATTAAATGACATCTGGTTGAGGTCTGTGCACCTCACAAGCCTGTCCAGGTTGGCCTGTATTGTTCGCCTGTCGTCGAGTGTGACCATGCTCCCCACTAGTTTGGTATCATCAGTGAACTTTGGTAGTTCACTTTTAATATCCAAATCCAAATTGTTGATGAACATATTGAAAATCACTGGTCTGTAGGGCTGTGTGAAATTTTGCCGGCCGTTTCATTTCAACACAGTTTTAATTCATTTAGAGCTCAAAACAGCAAAATCAAAATGAAACAGAAAGCCTTGAAACAGGCGATGACATTGGCCAGTTCTTTCAGCACTCTTGGGCGTAGTTCATCTAGTCCTCCTGACTTGTAGATATTTAGCCTTTGCATGTGCTCTCCCATAAGATCTATGCCAACAAGTGTGGTCACCCCCATCATGATGATCCTGTATCCTGTCAAACAGGCTAACACCCTTGGACTGGAGCAATACCGATGTAAAGTATTCATTCAGGAGTTCAGTTTCATGCTGAGTGTCAGTTATCAGCCATCCCATTTCGTTCATCAGGGGCCCTATGCTTCCCTTATTTTTTCTCCACTTCCTACATATTTAAGGAAGGACTTTTTTTTGTCTTTGCTTCCGGTTGCCAATCTCTATTCAGTTTGTGTTTTTGCTGTCCTGATCTGCTCTCTACAGGTGCAGGCCAAGTACTCCCCTTTGGTACTTATTCCTGAATTCCATCCTTTGTAGGCTTCTTGTTTTAATTTTAGGAGGTCCGTGACTTTCCTGTTGAACCAAGGGGGTCTCCCAGCCCTTTCGCTGCCTTTTTTATGAAAGGGAATGGATTTTCTTCAAGCTTTTAGGGTCATTTCCTTGAGGAATGACCATTCTTCTTGTTCCCACATCCTCATCAGACCGTCGCCCTACAGGACCTCACCAATAGGGCTGTGTGAAACAGCACAGATCCATTTTGACTTCCGTTTCCCCATTTTGAAAGGACAGTGTTTTGTTCACAGTGTTTCAAAGTGCTGTTCTGTTTCATTTTGTCAAAATTGTTTTGCTGTCTCAATACTGTTTCAATGCATTTTGATGTTTCACCCATAGGCTATAATGGGGAATTACAAAATGCCTATAACATTGTCATATCTTTCCTGATTAGAATGGGAAGAGAGGGAAGGGTTACTCCTGCTGAGGCCACAAGGTCGTTCAAGGTTCAAGGAGATATATGAAGGGTTTTCTGGAAATCAAACCTCAAATTGTTCAGAACAAAACTCATTTCACTTGTAAGTGTGAAGGCACAGGAGGGTGAAAACAGCAGGCATAGTACTCCCCGCTGACGCCAAAAATCCTGCCAAGCATGAAGGATATAGATACAAGGGTTTCTGGGAAATTGCACCTGAAACTACTGACAAGCAAAACCTAGGACATGTGTGACTTTGTGTGTGTGTTAAGACCAGTGCTGAGGCTCTTGGTGGGCTTGAGGAAGGGCTTGAGGACCACCAAATCTTGGATATGATATCCCACTCAGATCTGCTAAGGGGACCACTTATCCCATCTCATGGATGGCCTTTTGTTTCTCCATCAGCCTCTCAAACATTAGGTATGTGGAGTTCTACCAAGTCTCCACATCCTGCATGATTTTGTGCTGTTGGATGTTCAGCTCTGCCTGTGTCTCCCACAGCATCTTGGCCCTCTTGATGCTCCGGTGGAAGTATCCTGCCACCTTCCTACATTTGGAAATGAGCTCACTTGTGGTGCTGGTGCCTTCACCAGCAGCCCTGTCCCCCTCCAAGGCATCCCTGACAATGAGGTGGAACTTGTGCAGGATGCCAACTTTGCTGGCATCATGCATCACCTTGACCATATTGGCTTCATTGTCAGTGACTAGAACCCAGGGGTGAAGTTGCTCTGCCCCACAAGCCACCCCTGCACCAAGCAGCTCATGGCCCCCATGTTCTCTGTTGCTGTGTGGGACTCATCCATCACCTCAGCTTGATGGAAAGCCCACCAATGGCCTGACAGGTCATACCAGTGCTCTGTGAGGGAGAGGTAGGCATGATCTCCACCCCTGCTGCTTCAGATGTCTGAAGTGAACTGTAAGACCACCTGTGGATCTGCCTTGTGCAGTTCCTCCCTCAATACTCCCTGCATGCCTCATACAGGGAGGATACCACCACCCTGCTGAAGGTGGTGCATGCGGACACTTGGTATGATGGGGCCATGAGCATTATAAGTTACCTGAAACCTGGCCACTCAACTAAGGAGAAGGGATTGCCATCTACAGCAAGCATCTCACTAGTGGTCTGGGTGACCTCGCTTGCCTTGGCAATGTGCCCCATGTGCCAACCTTTTTCCTACTGTTCCAGGGTGGCCTGCCTCTGGCTTGGGCAGATGGGGGCTTTGGAGATAGAGGGGGACTTATTTCTGGGCATTCTTCCACTGGTGCCCTTGCTTCTGGGGTGCATGTGCAGATGCTCCCTTTTCCACCTCCTCAGCAGGCAGAGGCACAGCTACAGGTGGAGCAGACTCAGCTGAGGCACTTGGCTCCACAACCTCTACCTCAACCACCTCCAAAGTGCTTTCTGGGGAAGGAGACCTGGCTCTGGGGGAATATTGATGGGTGTGGAGCACAAACTCAGATTATTCCCCCACCTTTCCCCGAATTTCCCTTGCTATGGGATAGAACCAGATACAGATCAACCTCTTCCTCTGGCACTGGAAGGCTCAGGGTGGGAAGTGAAATGGGGGTGGAGGAGACTGTCATGCTGATGCTGCTTGTTGTCATAAAGGGGTTAAGGCTGGTGCTCTTGAAGGGGATGCAGACTCAGGCAGTAGCATTGCCCCACTCTCCATGCTACCAGTAGAGCCAGAAGCCTCATGCCTACTAGTTGTAGGAAAGAGGCTGTATCTCAGGTGGCGGGGGTGGGGGGGAGGCTTACAGCTCTCCTTCTATCACATCTTCTGCCCCTTCATGCCAGCTGCCTTTCCAGCATGCTTCAAACTATGTTTCATAGTGTGTTTTGTGTGCCTGTATTTATGTAAGACATGTAGATAATTGTATGTATGTATTTGTTATGTATTTATGTATTTATTTAATAAACAAATTATATAAATGTATGCCTATTTTCTATATAAAATTCATATTATAATATGCATTACATGCCATGATTCCCTGCACAGTGAATAGAATGCACACTGTGATAGAAAGCACAGATTTATTTTCTGAGGGAAAAGAATCAAAATAGACTAACAAAAACAAAAAGAGGATTTGGGGGTAGGAATACATTGAAAGGAATATAATAATGAAGGGCATTAGGAAAGCAAAAGGTATTGGATCCCACTTGCTAGGAACAGGTTAGCAAGTAGGAAGTGATAGCCTTTCTTTGATGCTGCTGAGCTGCTGGACACAGAGAAAGCTCAGTTAAAACAATGTTTTTTATGGTGTTTTTCTGTCCCTCCCCCAGATCACTGGGATTGGAAGGAACTCCAAGAAGAATCACAGTCACTGACAACCTACACAGTCAATATCTGAGTAGTCCTTCCCTCCTCTTCCCCCTCCCTCTCCTTAGTTTCTCTTTAGCTGAAAGCAAGCCCACCTTTAAAACTCAAGAAGTTTAAAAACTTTTGAAATATTTTGTATGCCCTCATTTCATTTTGAAGCTGTTTCAAAGCTTTTCATTCTGTTTCAATTTCACTGTTTCAAGCTTGAAATAAATCAAAACAGCATTGAAATGAAACACGCATTGAAATTTTGCATAGCCCTACTTGCCAACCAAATCCCTAAACTTGTGGGAGTCAGATTTCCTAAAATCAAGGATTCCTACTTTACTGACATATTTCCCTGACTGATGGTGGGTGGAGAAAGTGATCAACTCATGGTCACTGCCACCCAGTTTCCCTGGGAAGCCCTATCCAGGAGGTTTGCCATTCTAGCTAAGAAAAGCTTCCTTCCCTTTGCTGTGAGCAGTTGCCATCTCTTCCCAACAGGCCACAGTACTGGAAGTGCATGCCATGGTCGAAGAAGCCAAAACTCTCATGGTAGCAACAATGCTGGAGTGTTCTGTTTACTTCTTCTATGGATCTACCCGTCCTGAACCTATGACCCGAAACTAGGAGGACTGAGAACACTACCCCTGACCCCTTGAGCCCAGCCCCCAGAGCTCTGTAGTCTCTCATGAGCCAGCCAGGATTCTTCCTGGCCATGTCATTTATACCCACGTGGATGAGGAGCATGGGGTAGTGGTCAGAGGGCTGGACAAGTTTTGGGATCCTTTCAGCTGCATCCCAGATGTGAGCCCCAGGGAGGTAGGAGACCTCATGGGTTAGGGGATCAGGGCAGCAGATCGCTCCCTCAGACCTCCTCAGGAGGAAGTTGCCTATCACAACCACCTTGCATCTCTTTTTTGTGGGGGGGCTGGCTGCCTTCCTTCCTCCGGAGCTGGCACTCCCACTGATCACTCTGCTGGTATGAGAAATACATACCTGTTTTGCAGTTTCAGGAGAGGAATAACTGGCACTACATGACTTCAGGCCAGAGACAACTGTCTTCCAGGCAATTCCAGGATGGCATTTTAGGTCGGTCTCATTGTTATCCTTCTTCCTGCTAATGAGCTTCTGTGCTCTTCCCTCTATGTTCTTCAGGTGAAGGGCCTGGTAGTAATCATCAGTCTCTGCATTGATTTCCTGCTCCCTTTTTTACAGAGGGTTCATAAAAGATTCTCGGTGATATAAGTCTTCCAACTTTATGATTCTTTGATTGCTTGAAGCCTATATACAGTAATGGATCACATACACAAACCTATCATTCACAACGTTAGGTCAGTCATACAGTGTACACGGTTATCCGGACATATGTCTAACCCTGTGCACAGGTAAAGGTGGGGACGCATAGTTGAAAAGGAATTTAGGCTAGCGTTTTGCTCTTGCACTAATGTGAACAAAAAGGCTTACTGAAAAACAGGCCACAAGTTTATTTGTGAGAATTAATTTTATTCTTAAAATCAGTATTTTTTCTGCCATTGGATGGCAGTATTAAACAACAACAATAACAAAAAATACCAGTAGGTACCCAAAAAAGCAACTAAATAACATCCATTATTCCTTGAAAAAGAATAACTTTCCACTGGGTTTTTGCTTATGCTGTAATTAGAAGGATCAAAGTTGTACCATTATGGCACCAAACTGTACCTAACCATAGTTTTTTATTTTTTATTGCAAAAGTGTCTTAAGGCCAATTGAGATTCAAGAATGTATTTAGCTGTGTGCTACATAAAAACCATAAAAAAAAATCCGTTCTTCATAGAAACTCCTCGCTATCACAATTTTTTTTTGCCGATCATTCTTTTTTTTTTTAATCAATCCTGACGTCCTAACACCCTATATAAAAAAAAAAAATGTGACTACTGTTTTGGTATGAATCATGTCATACTACAATACATAGACCAAAGCTGGCAATCTATATTGTTCATTATATTCCTGATGGAGTGTTATTATAGAACTATTAAATGACAGTAAAACGGAATTTTCTCTCTCTTATGTATACAGAGTCAAAACTGAAATTAGACAGTTTGGGTCGGATCCATTCCACATATTAGATTTCAACACAGTGTTTCAGAATCTAAATGAATCTTTTCCACCCTCATTTATTCCTTTAAAACTATTAATATAGCCATTTTTGTAATATGGTTAGATCTTAGTCTTTGGACAAAATTGCAAAGAACAGTGACGAGTCACCCACATTTTGTATTAAAATATTATCAGGGACTCACAATGGAGTGGGATTGTACTTAGATGATAAAGAACAATTCAGTAGTCTGTCTGGTGGAACAGGATCTGGCCCCTTCTGACATTGGAGTTGTTCTCTTGAAGCTGTAAGAGGCATGTAGGCATTCTGTACCACAGCTGGTGATTCAGAAATCTGGGAGACTGAAAAACACAAGTAGTATTTCTAGATAAGAAGAACACTCTAAACCTTTCTAGCAAACAAACCCAAAAGAAAGCAGCAGCATTTCCTTGGGGGCAGCTGTACATTATGTTCTGCCTGTGTGGGAATAATGTGCTCATTATACTTTTAACTAAATTGCTTTGTAGCCTCCACAATGTATTGGTATGCAGAGTATTCTCCATGGGTTTTGCAATACAGAAACAAAAATCCTAACCACCCACTTAAACCTATAGCTATCACTACAGCAAATAATTCAGTCCTCAGTGCATACATTTTTTTCTCTCTGCAACAAGCTTACATTCATTTTGCATTACAAGTCAGTAAACAGAGTGAAAACTTGAACTCTTTAAAATGATAGGTGAGAATTATTGCCTAACTCTACTATCAAACCTGAATGGGAACATATCTGGTAAGTCTGTGTTTTTATTTTGCCAAAATAAATGGACCGTAGAGTAAGGCAATACTTTTCAATCCTCATTGCAAAAAGTAAGAGATTACCAAAATGAATAGTGACTATTAATTTGCTGTAAAAGACACATCAATTATGCAAATACAACTTATATACTATGTATCCTCACCATCAGCTGTAATTAAAAAGGAAGTCTAAGCGAGGGAGGTGTCCAACTGCAATTGCAAGTGAGTGAATAGTTTTCTAGGCCCCCACAAATGACCCAGTCTGAATATATCCATTCTGAAGGTATGCACACCTGCAGAGCATATGTCACATGAAGGGGAGGGGGAGGGTGTCTACATGTCACCCTGCATTGCAATTACAACATGCTACAGGGCCGGAAGATGCACTACAGTGATGTAATGATCACAAGTCTACATGTGGCTGACAGCTGCTTTGCTCTACCAGCATGCTTCCCTGTTTTAGCATGCCACTATGGCAAAGTAGCATCTAAAGCTAACTGTGCACCTCATGCATGGTGCAGTACAGGTTACTGCACTGTGCTTTAGCAATTCTTTTAGCTGTACTAAAGCATGGTGCAGTAACAACATTTCCATAGGGCAATGTGTAGACATGCCCAGGAAGCACTTTCCCCACATTGTAATTTACAGAAGAGTTACCATGGAAATGAGCTATATTCTTAATGGGTGATTGTTAAAATACATGCAACACATTTGGGAGCCTTTGGGAGCATTTCTGTGCTGTGTTGTCTCAGATAGCAGTGAATGCTCAATACAATTACCTATTCACCAGGTAGTATAGGTGTCATAAACTTGGTTTTTTTGTATTCTGCTGCCTTAACATCTTTTGTTTAAGAGATTCTTTCCTTTGAGCCTCCTCTAGGCTTGTATCAAATGAGAAATTGCTCAAAAATCCTCTTTTAAGGAATAAGTTGTAGGTGGGGTTCCATCTGAAAGAGGTGACTTCATGCTAGATTTGCAGCAAAGTAGTGATTTAGGCTATTCCATTTGGACCAGATACTTAGTTAAATAATGGGTTTCAAGAGACTTGACATGTCCATTTTGCTCTTTTGGCTTCTCTGCTTTTGTCCTTGTCTGCTCATGGACTCGGGTCTGCAGCCCTATTAACATAGAGGCAGTTTTTTTGTAAAGTGGCTTGGTGGTCTGCTAACAGCAGGAGTGCTTTGTGTCCCTGCATCTTCACTCTCTGCTCACCATTTTGCATGCCTGATACTCTGTTGTTTCTCCTTGTGATGCCCAAACCTCTGTACCCTCTTCTGCCTTAGGACAAAGGCTCCTCTCTCCTTGATATTGTAGGTCATTTGTGGAAGTTACAGACTCTCCACACATCTTTTTATCCATGTGTCCATTGGAAATTTAATTTCCTCTTGTGTTGCTGTTTTCTGTGGTTCTTTTTCAAGAGTGGAAGACATGTTCCCAGTAAACATATTTTAAATTTGTTTATACATCTTGTTGCACCCATCAGGATATTTAGAAAGATAAACAGTAATTATTTATGACTAACATGAGACATATTAATGGATAGTTGTTGTGGGAGAGCACAACTTAGAATAAATTGGTGATCAACATCACATCCCCTGGGAGCACAATAGCAGAGGTGTATTACTACAATGGTGAAGGTGTAAGGTCACATTTTGCTCCAACCTCTTGCCAAAGGCCACCTTCAGCTTTAAACAGTTCATCCAGCTTTAAACAGTTACCTGATCATTCAGGGTGGGGAGTCAAAGGTGACAGGATGAGCTGCTGGCCACATCAGCCCCTGCTTGTATTTTGTTGGATATAGAAACTGGTGTGCATTAACCATACTAAACCACTGGACCTCTAGATTCCACTTTGTTTGATATTTAATTAAGTAGATTTTCATCACTAGAAGTCATTTTTAGTTTCACAATCATCTGAACTTTTCAGGAGAGCAAGTAGCAACTGATCATAAAGAGTTAGGAAGTGATAATTATAAAAGAGCCTGTGGAGGTATGGGTATCAGTTGATACAGGCTATTCTTAAGGTCACATGTGACAGACTGCTTAAGCACAAGTTTTGATGCTATTAGGCATCCATGTGAGTGAGGCCTAACTGCCAGACATGCTGAGAGTAAAAATCAGAAAAATGATCAGTTTGAATATCTATAAATTCTTGGCTTTCTTTGTTGTAACCTGCTGCCCTTTACTATTGCTCTCCAAAAATTCAGGGATTCATAGATACTTCTTGATTTTTTTCTTCATCTCAGAGCCTAGCTTGTAGTGTGTTTATCTTCAGGTTTGTGTAAGAGCTTCATTTAAAGGCCTTGTCTCAAGTACACACATCTCAAGCTGAGGATTAACTGCAGGTTGCTGAGAAAAGGAAAAATTCAATACATTTACCTGCACTGCACCTGGACGAAGTCAGAGATTTCCTGGCCTGTATCTACGTGTATATTTTTCTGTCTCTTCTTTTTCTTTGTCCTGCTGTGATAAATGGAATCTGTAAATAACTTCTAATTGTCTTCTCAACAGGTGGAATAAAGAGTTTCCTTGCACATGACTCAAGTCCTCTGACTGGATATTTTCACATCTGTGTCAACACTGAGCAAGCAGGTTTATTTGGGTCACAGAATTGTCAGCGTTTTTGAGTAGAAGGACATAAAATACCTTTCAGCATACTGGATACAATGGTGAGAAAGATTAAAATTGGATCTATAAAATTATATAAAATTTACCAAGAGAAAAGATACAAGTATTAACAGGAAATGTAACTCACTGGTTCACTAAATTCTGACACTAATTTCACAGTTACATTATCAGAGGCAATTCTAAGTAGCAGCTTGTTATTACTACTTCAAGCAATGACCCACTAATTAAAATCAGCAGCAGGACTCTAGTAAATTCCATGTACAATGTACAAGGACACCACAAAGAAAATGCAAGTTTAATAAGCATCCAGCTTGAAAAAAATCATGATTGAGATGGCATAATCCATGTAGACTGACTTGCTATTTCTGAGGCAACTATTTTCAGATTCTTCAGTGTTTTACTATCTGAGAGTTCCCTACTTTATTTGCAAGATGTGAAGGTGTGCTCACATTCCAAATACAATATCTGCTGCTCTGGTGAGAAAATGTGTACACAGGGTGGAAGTTACAGAGGGATCACCGTGCTGTCCACCACAGTACAGATCATTGTGAGAACCCTCCTGAAATATCTCCTTCCACTTGCAGAAGAGTTTCTTCAAGAATCTCAGTGTGGATTTAGGGCATCAAGAGGCACGACTGATATGATCTTCACAGCTCACCACCTGCAGGAAAAATGCCAGGAACAGCATAAACCTCTACATGGCCTTCTTTGACCTCACATATGCCTTTTCATAGATTTCATAGATTTCATAGACATCAGGGCTGGAAGGGACCTCGGGAGATCATCGAGTCCAGCCCCCTCCCCAAAGGGCAGGAAGTCAGCTGGGGTCATAGGATCCCAGCAAGATAAGCATCCAATTTACTCTTGAAGGTGTTCAATGTAGGTGCTTGAACCACCTCCGCTGGCAGACTGTTCCAGACCTTGGGGGCTCGGACAGTAAAGAAATTCTTCCTTATGTCCAGCCTGAAATGGTCTTGCAGGAGTTTGTGACCGTTTGACCTAGTCATCCCTTGGGGCGCTCTGGTGAACAAACATTCTCCCAGATCCTGGTGGTCACCCCTGATAAACTTATAGGTGGCTATCAGATCACCCCTGAGCCTACGCTTTTCCAGGCTAAAGAGTCCCATGTCTCTCAGCCTATCATCGTAAGATCTGTTTTCCTGACCTCTGATCATGCGTGTGGCTCTCCTCTGGACTCTCTCGAGCTTCTCCACATCCTTTTTGAATTGTGGAGCCCAAAACTGGATGCAGTACTCCAGCTGCGGCCTCACCAAGGCCGAGTACTAGGGGAGAATGACGTCCCGGGATTTGCTCGAGAAGCATCTATGGATGCAAACCAGTATTTTGCTCGCTTTACTAGCCGCAGCATCGCTATTGCAGGCTCATGTTCATCTTGTGGTCAATGATGACCCCCAAGTCTCTTTCTTCTGTAGTGCTAGCCAGCATAGCACTGCCGAGCCTATAAGGATGCAGCAGGTTTTTCCTCCCAATTTGGAGAACCTTGCATTTTTCGGTGTTAAACACCATGAGGTTCTCATCTGCCCATTTGCTGAGCTTGTCCAGGTCAGCCTGGATCACCCGCCTATCTTCTGGCGTGGATGCTTTGCCCCAAAGTTTGGTGTCATCGGCGAACTTGGCCAGTCCACTCCTGACTCCAATGTCCACATCATTAATGAAGCTGTTGAACAGTATGGGTCCCAAGACAGAGCCTTGAGGGACCCCACTGGTCACAGGGCACCACGATGAGTGACTGCCATCAATTACAACCCTCTGGGTCCGACCACAGAGCCAATTTCCCAGCCAGCGGATTGTGGTGGAGCCAAGGCCACAACTGGCCAGTTTGGCCAAGAGGTGATCATGGGATACCAGATCAAAGGCTTTTTTGAAGTCACGATATATGACAACAATCTCTTCTCCCTCGTCAAGGTGATAGGTCACCTGGTCATAGAAGGAAATGAGATTGGTCAAACAAGACCTACCCGCAACAAACCCGTGCTGGCTATCCCTTAGGATGTTAGCCTGGGCCAGTCCATCAAGGATGGCCTCCTTAATAAACTTTTCTAAGATCTTCCCCAGGATAGAAGTCAGGCTAATGGGCCTGTAATTAGCCGGATCCACTGTCCTCCCTTTCTTGAAGATCGGCATCACATTGGCCTTCTTCCAGTCTTCGAGCACTACACCAGAGCGCCAGGAGTTTTCAAAGATCCTTTTACTTTGTCAACCGAGAAGAGCTGTGGAGAATCCTTCAGAACAATGGATGCCCACCAAATTTCATCACTATTCTTTGCCTTCTCCATGATGGTATGAGAGTGGTGGTTCTCAATAATGGATCTATCCCAGATCCTTTTGAGGTTAAGATGGAAGGTAAGCAAGGCTGAGATATCACCCCAAGTCTTCTCAATACTCTTTACTGCGATGACTTCCAAGAAGCTTCCAGTTGGAGTGAAGCTAAACTACTGAAAGGATGGTATGCTGTTTAATCTTAGTGACTCCAAGCCAAAACCAAGATCACCCCAACCTCAATCATCAAGCTCTGGTACGCAATGATGCTTATTTGGAAGCACACTTTCAAGCAATCATTGATGTCTTTGCTGTGGCATGCAAGAAAATGGAACTGATGCTTAACATTAAAAAAACAAACAAACAAGGTCCTCCATCCACAAAGTTCTTAATGAGAAGTACCCAACTCCAATAATTCAGAGTCATAGTGAGACTCTGGAGAATGTTGAGTATTTTATGTACCTCAGAAGTCTTCTGTCATAGAAGGCTGACATTGACAAGGAATCCAATACCACCTCAAATATGCAAGTGCAACCTTCAGATGCCCAAGGAAATGGGTATTTAAAGATTGTGGCATCAGTTCTGAAACCAAACTCTTGGTTTATGAAGCAGTTGTGATCCCCACCTTACTGCACAGAATTGAGACATGGACAATGTACAGGAGATACCTCAAGTTGTTGTACAAGTACCATCAGTGCTGTGTGTGGAAGATCCTTCAGACCCAGTGGGAATACAAATGCATCAACATTAGCATTCTCTCTCAAGCAAACATAGTGAGTATTGAGGCAATCATTATCGAACATCAACTTTGCTGGGCCAGCCACATCATCCAGATGTCTGACTCTGCAAGTCTTATTTTCCCAGCTCACTCAAGTCGTATGCTCAAAAGGATGGCAGAGAAAGTGTTTCAAAGATGTCCTCAAGGCCAACTTGAAAAAAATACAGCATCAATATTGACTCATGGGAGACTATCATTCAGGACAGGCACAAATGGATGAAGCATCTGTTGCAGGGATCTTAGTACTTTGAAGCCTTACAAAGACAACAGGAGCTAGAAAAGTGGGAGAAATACCATGTCGTGGACCAAATCAAGAATCTGGAGTCACCCACCCTGAATGGAAACATATACCCGAGTTGCAGCAGAGACTGTCAGTCTCAGATTAGCCTTATCAGAAGGGATCCAGGTTTTCCATTCCTGGTGGAAAAACACAAAAATGTGGATGTTTGCTTTAAAGGAAAAAAATGTGTTTTTTTCCCCCTTTAAAGGGGGGGAAGGGGTGGGAAATTTGCAAAAGGTTGGGAAACTGTAAGCCCTCTCCAGAGGGTGTGACCTGAGAATCTGAGTCAGCCAAGCCTGGCTCAGGCTCACTTTACCTCCCGCAGCCTTTGGAGTAAGTAGGACTTTAGAGAGGCTGGAGCCTTGGAATGGGGGAAGCTTGGGGCTCCTCTGGAGGGGCTGGAAGGGGACCTGTGGGTCAGGTGAGGGCCATGCTGCTGGGGAGAGCTGGGACCTACAGGATGGGCAGGAATGTGTGGGGAGCTATCACCTTGTCCCACACCGTGGGCCAGAATCAGTACAAGAGTGGGCTGCAAGCTGCCTCATCCTTGGCCATGCTACCTTGTCCCACTGTGGCTCATCCTGGCTCAGCTCAGGTTGGGGCTGGGGAAGCTGCAGAGCCACAGTGGTGGTGGCAGTGGCATCAGTGGTGGCAGTGGCTTGGTACAGGAGGGAGGAAGTACATACTGTGTCACTGCCCACTAAGCTGGGTGCTCTTGGGGCAGGGCTTGGGACAGTGCCCAGATGGAGTGGGGGCCAGGTCCCAGGCCAGGGCCAGGGCTAGAGATGGGGTTTTGGGGGCAAGCATTTCCCATCCTGTGCTTCTATGGCTGCTGCTGTGCTGCTTACTGTGTCACCATGCCACATCCCAACAACCTGCCAGTATGGCAGCTGCTAGTAGCTCCACCAGGGCTAGCACTGGAAGTGGCATCTAGGGGCATAGGGTCCACTGCATGGCAGGGCATGAGGAGGAAATAGAAGGGGAGGAGTGGCACAGCTGGTCCAGATGCTGCCTTGCTCAGCCAGAGGCCCTGCCAGCTTCACTGCCCCTGGGGGAGTGCAGCCCCTGCATGCTCAGCTGCCAGATAGGATGGGATGGTATTTGCTGGTGGGAGCTGTGGCTGCACTGGGAACTGGGAGAACATCTGTTCACCAGGGCACCTCTTGTGAAGACCTGGTCTAGTGGTGACAAATGTTTGGAAAACTGTTTTAGGCTGGACATAAGGAAAAAAACATTTACTGTCTGAGTCCCCAGGGCCTGGAATAGACTCCCCTGCAAAGGTGGTGCAGGCACTGACCCTGGATTCCTTTAAGAAACACTTGGATGACTATCTTCCTGGGGTCATTTGACTCCTGCTGACTGCCTGCCCTTTGGCCAGGGGGCTGGACCTGATGATCTTGTGAGGTCCCATCCAGCCCTAATGTCTATGAAACCTATGCACAGGCACTGCAGCTCAGTCCTGTCCCTGAACCAGTGCTGGGATATGTGGCTCTGGCCTAGGGGGACTCCTGGTCCTAGGACCTACTCAGGAGGGTATGATGGATTGGGGAAGAGGGGTAAAGATGCTGGAGGAAGGTGATGAGTGGGGGTGGGGTGGAGATTGACGTGGCAGTGGAATCTAAAGGAGCATGATGGCTTGGGGGTGACAAGCACTCGTGGTGCTCTGGTGTGGTGCCAGAGGACTGGAAGAAGGCCAACATGGTTCCCATCTTCAGAAAAGGGAGGAAGGAGGACCCAGGGAACGATAGGCCAGTTAGTCTTACCTTGATCTGGGTAAGCTTTTTGAGAGAATTATCCTGGACATATCCAAGAGGGGTCAGTGGGGGAGTTTACGCTTAGGGGCAACCAACATGGGTTCATTAGAGGCAGGTCGTGTCAGACCAACCTGATGGCTTTCTATGACCAGGTCACAAAATCCTTAGACTCAGGGATAGCAGTGGATGTAGTCTTTCTGGATTTTAGGAAAGCCTTCAACACTGTCTCTCACCCCATTCTCATTAAAAAACTAGGGGACTGTGGTGTTGACACCTACACAGTCAAATGGGATACCAACTGGCTGGAGGGCCGCACCCAGAGAGTGGTTGTGGATGGGTCATTTTTGACCTGGAGGGATGTGGGCAGTGGGGTCTCCCAGGGCTCGGTCCTTGGGCCCGTACTGTTCAACATCTTCATCAGTGACTTGGACGAGGGGGTAAAAAGCACCCTGTTCAAATTTGTTGATGACACTAAGATGTGGGGGGATGTGAGCATGCTAAAAGGGAGGAATAGGCTGCAATCAGACCTAGACAGGTTACAGGGGTGGGTAGTTGAGAACAGGATGGTTTCAACACTGACATGTGCAAGGTGCTGCACCTGGGAAGGAAGAACCAGCAGCGTATCTACAGGCTGGGGAACTCCTTTCTCGTCAGTGCAGAGGCAGAAAAGGATCTTGGAATCACTATTGATGCCAAAATGAACATGGGCCGGCAGTGTGGGGATGCAGTCAGGAAGGCCAACTGCACCTTGTCATGCATCCACAGATGTATCTAGAGCAGGTCCAAGGAGGTGATCCTCCCCCTCTATGCGACACTGGTCAGGCTGCAGCTGGAGTACTGTATCCAGTTCTGGGCGTTGCACTTCAGGAGGGATGTGGAAAACATGGAGAGAGTTCAGAGGAGGGCCACTCACATGATCGGGGGGCAGCAGGGCAGGCCCTACGAGGACAGGCACACAGCAGATGCCAACAAAGTTAGCATCATGGACAGCCTTTACCATATTGGTCTCATTGTCGGGAACCATGAACCCATGGGTGAGCTCGGCCTGCCCAAGAAGCCACCCCTGCACCATGTGGTTCAGGGCCTCCATGATTTCCCTTGGTGTGTGGGATTCATTCAGCACCTCAAGTTGCAGTAGATTCCGCTGATGGCCTGACTGATTGCACCAGTACCTTTTGAGGGAGAGGTAGGTGTGATTACCCCCAGATGTTCCATATGTCAGAGGTGAAGTGCAAGGCTACCTGTGGCCTGTTTTGCACAGCTCCTCCCTCAAGTACTGCCTGCATGCCTCATACAGGGAGGGCACCCCCAGCCTGCTAAAGGTGGTGCATGTGAGCACTTTGTAAGATGGGGCTAGAAGTGCTATGAACCATCTGAACCCTGGCCACTCTACTAGGGAGAAGGGCTGGCTATCTACAGCATCTCCCCAATGCTCTGGATGATTTCACCTGCCTTGGGAATGTGCCTCCCTTTCTGTCCACCTTTCCCCCACTGGTCCAGGGTGGCCTGCCTCTGCTTTGGGGGGGAAAAGGACTTTCAAGCGAGTGGGGGGACTACCCTTTCAGCATGCTCGTACTGGTGCCAGGCTGAGCAGGAAGAAGGGGAGGGGGGTACTGCCTCCTCAGATGCAGCAGCATTGCTGTGGTGGAAAAGTCTCTCACATCCTTGCCACGGCTCATGTGCCTTTGGCAGTGCTGGCAGATGGCAAACCTGGGATCATCTGCCACTTCAAAATGCTCTCACACTACACTACTCCCCCACTTCTGGGCTGAGGATAAGGATCCTGCCTTATCGCACTTCTCAGCAGGCTGAGGCTCAACAGCAGGAGGAGCTGCCTCAGCCAAGCCACTTGCTTCCACAACCTCAGCCTCCTCCATGGTGCTGCTTTCCAGAGGAGATGAGAGGTGTGGAGCACAAACTCCGATTCCTCCTTAGTTCCCAGAATTTCTTGAGCCAGCACGCTCAGCATCCCTAGTTCTAGCTTCAGCTCCTCCCCTGGCAGTGTGAGGCTCATGCTGAGAGATGACATTGGGATGGAGGAGACAGTGATTTCACTGCTGGTGTCCCCTTCTAGACTGAGGGCAGATGGTACAGGTGCTGGGACATCAGGTTCAGACACTGCTCCCACCTCCTGGCTTCCACTGGCAACACTGATGTCATGGCTGCTTGGGAAGAGAATGTGTTTGTGTTTGCAGGGGGCTGCAGCTCTAGCTCTCCCTCTACCCCCTCTCCCTTCCCTGACAGAACACCTGGCACCTGCCTTTCCAGCATGCTTCAAGTTAATCTTTCCTGTGCTGGAAAAGGTCTCTCTGTGCGTGTCACTCCTTTTGTGTTGTGTGTTATTCCCTCTATTGTGTGCGTACACTAGACTCTTCTTTGATGGTTTGCTTCATTGTTAAGAGCTATGTAAAAATTGCGTTCTGTCTTGTAGTGATGGATCATGCTGGCAGAGAAAATGCAGCTGTATTTTTTCAAAGTTTGCACACACAAAAAAAGAGCAAATATAAACTGAAAGAAATTAATTAAATAGTACTAAGCTATGCTAAGTTAAATCTTACCCAATCCTTTCTAATAACAAAAAGGAGCAGGTAAGTTCAACTACTGAGTAAAGCAATGAGGCCAAGATGCCTGTGTCTGCTAGGGTAACTTTCTCATACAGTTCCTGAGACAGAACAAGCTTGCAAAAGGCACAGCACACCTTGAAACAGAGGCTTTTATGCTGTTTCTAGGTCCCTCCCCCCAGACACTGTCATTGGAAAGGCAATCAGAGAGAAATCCTTCTTACTGGCCACCTACACATGTCAGTCTCTCCCTGCTCTGCTCTCCCTTCCCCCGTTCCCTCTCCCTCTTCTAACTTTCACTTTCAGCCTCCAAAGCTTGTCTGAAGCATTCAAAGCTTTTCTGAACCACTTTGGAAAGCTTGAATGAGCCAGTGCTTCACTCTGGGCACACTGCTTTGGATGCCAAAGTGTCTAAACCGGCCCCGGATCTGATGTGCAGTCTGAAGCCTCACATAGCCCTATTGTGTATGAAACCTTAGGGCAGAAATTCTTGTGCAATATTTTCCATTTGTCTTGCTAATTGATAGTCCTGGTAATACTTATAGAAACCATACATGAGGAAAATGTCATATAAAGTTTCAGTTGTTGCTTTTAAGAACAGATTATCTCTTTTTAGAAGTAATTCCAGCCAATGAAATTTCACCTTTCTCTTTTTGATTATTAGTGGTCTTTTTGTTTATGACTCATTAACTGCTTACTACTGAGATATAGATATATGGATTTGTTAATTTATTATATAGAGACACAATTATTATATAGAGACACAGGAATCTATATTGTGAAGAGTTAAATGAAGCACATTCCTCAGAGCAACCAAGGCATTGTGTCTAATAAAGAGCTTGACACAGAAATATACTGGCAATATAATTTGACTACCAATTACTGTCATTGCTGGAGCACATGAGGTTTATGGCAGCTGCAAGAACAGCTGTAACCAAGATCTATTGTCTTTTGGACCATCCCACATATTTCTGAAGGCTCTTAGTGGCATTTTTAAGGCTTGAAAACTGGATGGTTGTAATATATATCTGAATATTCTAAATGACACTTGCTTATTAGGCATTACTTTCTACAATAATGTCTAATTTCAGCAAGTTCACTTGGCAAAAAAAGGCATTTAAAATGGTACAAGTGCTACAGCTTTACAAATGCAAGCAATTTTTTCTATTTAACACAAAAAGCAAAGAACACACTCAGATGTATGTAATTACTCCTTTTACTTTGTGTAGTTTTATCTCTGCCAAATACTACAGGCAGGACTTTGTTGTATGGGTATGAAATAAATGGAACGGCCTAGCACAGAGTAGGAACTTGAACTCAGGGTAGGGTGGGTCAGAATACAGAGAAGGATGCATTCCATAGCCAAATAAATATTTTCCAAAAAAAAAAAGAAAGAAAGAAACAGCATACACTTCTATCTAGCTACTTGCTTCCATTGGCAACAAGGGCACAGCTCAGCAATATGGCCAAGCAGGGTTTGAAGAGCTGACAATGAGGAGAATGCTGCCCACCTAGAAGCCCCACACCTCACCAAGTTTGCAGGGGTGGCAGTGTTCTTCCTGCAGTTGCTGGGACTCATGGCAGGGGTATTTTCTAGCACTGCCCTGGCTGAGAACCCCACAGCCCAAGTCAGCTGCAGGGCTCATAGTGAGAGCAGTATAAAGAATGCTGTTCCCACTGTAATCCCCATCAGCTTCAGGTCTTGCAACTGTGGGGCCCAGTGCAGAGGGAGCCCAGGATCATGATCCCAGGCTCCCCCTGGACCGGCAATAAGGCAGGATGGCATCTAATGCGCACCTGTGTGGATCATGCATTAGATCCCATTCCACCTTTACCTAGCTGTGTAGATGGGCCTACAGAGCTTGGCTCCTTGCAGAGGGGCTGGGAAGTGGTAGTAGGGGCTTGGCAAGGTAGGGAAAATTCTGAATCTGGGCTTAAATCCTCAAACCTCACAGTACCCTTCAAAGGATCCAGGCGGGAACACATGATGTCCCACAGACTCTGACTAGAGTCACACAGGTTGACCAGCAGGACCCGCCACAGCTCCTAGGTCTCCTTGCTTTGGCATGGATGGCCAGACATCATAGCAGGATGTGGGCAGAGTGAAACACAGAGGCACATGCTATTTGTGGTGGAAGGCACTCATGTTCATCCTGGGACTTTTTCTGAAGCCTAGAGCTGAGTGAGGGGTGTTAGGTGACAATATTTGAATTTTGGGGGAGCACTGGTTTTGCAACTAAAACAAGGCTTTAAGCTGCTGAACACAAGGCAGAATTATATATTAAAAGTAACATTGCAAACACTTAAGCAAGCAATTTCCTAACAATGGGATAGTGTGTAGGATATATGGTATAAGAAAACAAGATGTAGCCCACCAACTTTCATCAGGAGATAAAGCAGAAGCAAGACCTTGGAGCTGAAGAAGGAGTCAGCAAGAAACCAGAAAGAACCAGCAAGTGACCAGAGGAAGCCAGGATCAAAGTCTTGAGCATGCACTCTTAGCAGAGAGGCATGTAAATGAATGAAATGCATAGGCAATTCCATGCTAATAAAGTAAACTGTCAACAGAGGCAGAGTTTGAGATAGGAGGAGATAAGGGTGGAACAAAGGAGAAGCCAGGGTGGAGTAAATGTTAATGAACATGAACCAAGGTGTATAAATGTAAACAGAACTAATGGTTCATGGGCTGTGTGTCTGTGGGGAACCTTTGCCCAAAGCTGTCCCCATTCTGAATAAAGCTGTTGTGAGCAATGTGTGCTGGTGTTTGCTCCATGGTTGCTCTGGCTAATGAGTAACAGGATTCATAAGCAATTGGATCATAGTCTTTCTAGTCGCTGGGCACCGCATGGAGTTGTGTCTAACAAGGGGGATGGCTCACAGTGACATAGCAGAGGTTTGGGGGTGTGGTTCACAAAATCAAAATAGGAACAGCTTGCCTACTTGGCTCTGGGAATTTTCAGCAGCCTAGAGAGCCTGTGGGGCATGCTGGGAGGTGTGCAAGAGTGCCCCCTACCTACTGGTCTCAGCCAGTGTGAGCAGGCTCTGAGCCCCAACCCACGCCAAATGGCAAACATCTGCTCAGTTCTCCTGCACTATCTTATAGCGTGTTTAAGTAAAGTGCGATAGAGTACTTCCACCATGGGCTTTTTGAATGTCTGTAGTTAGCTCTAGAAAGTGTAGTCTACTTGTCCTGCTCCCTGTCACTCTAGCAGACTTTAATTTTAATTTTTCTGTAATTTGCAGAAACTGTTCTTACCCTATTTCTCACATATAATGTATGCTACAATTTAAAGCAGCCAGTTTTTTGAGTGGGGGGGAAGTATGTTATATGCAAGAAAATATGGTATTTAACTTTTGTGTTGAAGGTAAGGGCTTTCCCTCCCCCTGCCCCCACAAGAGGTAGCGTTTTTTTACTCTAGAATTACCTTTGATGGAAAAATTCCACTTCATACTAATATACCCCTTGCTCTTCAAGCAAAATATTCTAACCATTAAAGGTTCTAACCATTAATAAGATTAACAAAGTGATTCTTGGATCAAAAATGAAGAGCAAGACAGCATGGGTGTGCTAGGTGGGCCCTATTCACTTTGGATTCAGTTTCATCCTGAATCAGGGACAGAGATTTGATTTGTTGATTTGGACCACTGTCCCCGATTCGATTCAGCTGAACCCCAATCTGAAGATTCAGTGCTGATTCAGAGAATCAGCAATTTGGACAAAGACACAGCTTTAAAAGTTTTTTCTACACACCTTGAAGTACCAGCATGGCTCATGATCGCTGTGATGCTGGGACGCATGGAGCATCCCACAGGAGTGTGGAGGGGCCCTCCACATGCTTGGTGGTAAACCAGGAAGTGGACTGGAATTATTTTCAGTCCACTTCCGGGTCTGCCAGGAAGCACGCTCCCCGCCCCCACCATGGCTCGGCAATAGGCTGCAGGGGGACCCTGGGTGCCCCACCCAAACCCAGGAGGAACCAGTCACCAAGCCTTGGGGGTGTGGTGGTGCCCCCCTGTGTTCTCCCTGGCAGACCCAGGAGTGGACCAGAAGTGCTTCCCTTGACTTGTGCTTCTATTGACTGATGGATTCTTTGGATACCTGACCTGGCTAGACTCCTTATCTCATTCTTTTCCTGACCCTGTGGGTCTCCGACTTGGTTTCCTGGACAGATCTCCTGCCTTCTGAATTCCTGATTTCACCTGACCATGAAGTGACCCCCCCACACCTGGCTGCCCACAGCCCAACATGACAGATTGATATTCCTTGCCAAACACAAATGTTCTAGATTCTTGTGGTCCATCAGAACCAGTAGTGGCTGTTGGGCTCCTTCCAAATAATAGTACCTCCTCCAGATAGTATTACCACTCTGAAAAGTCCTCCTTGATGGCCAACATTCCTTGTCCCAAATATTATAGTTAAATGCAGTATGGATCATTTCCTGGGTATAGAAGGAACATGGGTGCAAAGACTCCTGAGGCGCCCAACACAGGGACAATGTCACTTAAACTGCAAAGTTGGGAGCATCTGCCTTTAGTATGAAAAAGAGGGCCAGGCTTTTGTGTGCCTACTTCAGGTGGTCTAATTTGGACTGGACTGCTGGGATGCACTGGAACCAGACATTATTTTTGACCAGCACTGCTATGGAGGGTATGGGCTGGGAAAATCCTCAGATAAACCCATGACAGAAGCCACATGGAGTGCAGAAATCTGTATTCCATTCATCCCCTTAAATATACCAAGAAAGTGGTACATTCCTTTCAGATGCAACTTCATGAAGGCATATGCTTGTCCCAGAATTTCAAATAGCTAACTGATGAGGGAAAATGGATATCAGTTTTGGATAATGAGCTTATTTAGGGCTCAAAAGTTAGTCCTGTCCCTGGCATATACTCCCATAGAAAAGGAAAACCTGACTAAAATAGCTACCTGTATGTAAGAAAACACACATGAAAAGAAAAAAAAAACTTGGGTAGACTTCACCATTTGGTGAACAAAACACGAGAGGGCACCATCTTTGAACATGGTGACAATTGCTCTTTGGTGACTGGTATCTTCTCTTCTAAGTATAGTACAAAGGTAATCTTGGTGTCTAATGCTACACTGTTACAGGTAGCTTTTGTGAAGAGCAGAGCTAGGCATGGCTGACCAAGCACTCAGAGCTGACCACTTTCACTTTTGCTATTGGCTTTAGCTAAAGACCAGGATCCCTACCTCAGCTGCAGCTGAGTTAAATCTATAGCGCCACCACCCTGGGCTTGCAAGAGATGCAAAACAGAGTTAAAAAAAGAAATTACTACTTAGCTTTTTGCTGGTTTCATTCTTCTAGCTTGCCAAGCTTCTCCAAGGCTTTACTTGCCCTGTAGCCTCTTATCTTTCAGAGGCTTAGGCCCCATGCTCCAGGCAGCTTTGCTGTCTGCTGGGGCAGCCTCTGCAGCTGCTTCCAGGGTGCTTTTATTCCCCACCATGCTGGCTCACATGGCTGGCTTTCCTCACTCCTAAGGGAAAGGCAGAAGAATGAGCAGCCACACCTCGATCCCGTCTATCAGGTAAGTTTGGGGGACAAAGTAAGTAACAGCTGACATGGTTCACAATTTAGGTCTCTGCTAAAAGGTTTTAGTAATGGAACCTTGAGTTCAGAAGTGAGCTAAGAGGTAGCTACAGGCTGAGTCCCAACCCCTGTTGCCTGGTCTAGCTGTAGACTCAAGGTGGCCTTCTGCTGTCATAAGGCTACCATATATAGGGCCATGTTTTGTGCCTGCAGGGTGTCCACCTAGATTTGCAACTCATATAGGCTGGCCACCAATTCTTTCATGGAGAGGGACATTTAAAAGGGATTAGTGTGGCCAGAAGACTATGACCCCTTGTATTAGAAGGTCTGGGCAAAACATAAGGATTGGCCACTGCACAGGTGGTCAGTCCTAGGGGATTGTACTAGGTCAGGGATTTTATCACAATGGAAACCAAGGTCAAGCCAGGCATCTGTCTTGGGTCAGGATAGGGTAGAAATGAGGTTATGGTTGGGGCAAGCAATTAATTCGGGCCAAGAGGTCCAAGACAGGAACAGAAGCAACTGGAGACAAAAAGAGGGGTCCAAATCAGATCATACTCAGGGGTAGGAGTTCCAAGCAATCCAAGGGAACAGCAAGGTGGTCTATTGTCTAGACAGCTTGCTGCTATCTCTTCAGAGCTCATAAATTATAAATTGAGCAGGGCCATTTTCCTGAGGATGACCGCCTAATTCCTGATTATGCCTAGCTGGGGCTTAGAGATGGATTTCTCTCAGTTGAGCCTTGCCTCACGATACAGAAGGCCTGAGTAGCTCAAAGGATAGATGTAAATATGCTAGTGTGTTATCTAGTATGTAAGAGTCCATCTGCACCATTAGAAAAGTGGAAGTAGAACTTGAAAGGTCACATAAAAAACTGAAAAGATGTATTTTGTTGTATTTGTGTTTTATTTATATGTTGCTATCCATAAGCAAGGTGGGGGAGGGGTGGTAGGGAGCTCATGTCATTTTAAAATACAAAAGAACCAAGATAAATTATAATGAAAAAAACCCAGGCAAAATATTAGACTAGAATACTATGTAATAAACAACTCCCCCACCCCCTCCCCTAGCCAACAGTGTCCCCAAACTTAACTTCACTAGCTGAAAGCCTACCAAAAAAAAAAGGACATTTTTTCTGAAGATGCTCAGGCTCGGGAATGGGCCTGAAGGGGAAAGGAAATCCAGTGCTGAGGAGTGACCACCGAAAACATGCTTTCTCATAGCTTCACTAAGCAAATTTTATGCACAAAGGGTACTTGTATGACCTTGCTTTTCCTGACCTCCAAAAGTACAGGTCAAGTTAATCCTATGAAATTATTTTCAAAACTCTATAATTATATGCAGATGGATACTGACATTTACCATTCCCTGTGACTACATGGTCTGGTACTGCTAGAACACTGCCACTGTTGCCCCCACTTTCCCAGCCACCACTTGACCCACATCAGCCATTGCTGAATCCACTGCTCATGCGGCTGCTGGCCCATCAGATCTGTCTTGGGAGGAGTCCTGTAGTCCAGACGCAGTCTGAGACTTGGGGTAGTTTTGAAATATGTAGTGTAAAGTGATGAATCTATGGAGTGAGTTCTGTTTTACCTACTGTATTTACTCAAATATAAGACAAGCTTTTTTTTTCTTTTCCCCTCAGTTGGCATGGGGGGGAAAAAAACCCTCCCATCGTATAATTGCACACAAAGAAGCAGGGGAAATAACTATAATGTTGATTAAATGCAGGCAATACTGAGCATAACTGAGCATAACACATGGCCCATATTGCGCAAAAATGCTGATGGGAACTTTTTGTTTTGGCCCTTAAACAATGGGAAGGTGTCTTTTTTTCCACAGGAAACTGGCACTCCGGTTGGGGGTAATGCAATACCAGGCTGGCACCAGGAAGGCCAGAGCCTGCCCTGTCACCCTTCCCTTGGTGCCAAAAATCCTTGCTTTTATCCAAAAGGCTGAGATGCTGATGCAAAAATATTGCTTTTTTTTGTTTTTTGAAATGTATTGTCCAGGCCCAATCAGCCAAATGGGTTTCAAATTCTATTGACTGAACAAAGCTCAGTAGTTGAAGTCTGTGTGGTGCTACCACCAGCAAGTATCCTACCTCCCAGACTCTTTAGTCTGGGGCTTCAGATACTCCTAAAACCATGGCAGGCATCTTACATTCAAACACCAAGCCCAGATGCCTTGGAGTTCAAATGCTCCCAAGTCTCACTTGCTCTTAGCCAAAAGGCCAAAGGAGCAAGCTAAGCCTGAGAGCCATCTTACATCGCTATAAATTGTATAGCCAAGATCCTCACACTTGGAGGCACCCACAGACCCTCACAGGGGCAAGACCACCCGCAGCACAAGGAACAGGTCACACCTCACAACCACACCAAGACACTCGAAGGCTGAGAAGAAGGACATTCTGCCCAGGCAAGCAAGACCCTCTAGGCTCAAAAACCACCCCATGGCATTCTCTCCCCCCCCCCCCCCCCCCCCGAGCAGGATAGGTTAGTGAAGCCCATCTGAATAAGATATATGAGAGTACCCATTAAACACAGTCCCCTTCACCACTGACTCTTTTTCAAGTCATGGTAAGCCACAACATTGCATATATTTTGACTTCCTCTTCATTCCCACAGCTTTTCTGTGCCTTTCTTTCTCATTTCCAATGACTCTTGTTTCTTCACTAGCCTTAAATGCCTGTCAAACATCACCAAATGCCACCCCTCCCCAAACAATTCACACAGAATCTGTCTGTTGTCCTCTTTCTCAGCCTGGCACATATATTAGTGTGGCCCCACCCTTCAAGAGGTGAAGCAGGACCAGGTTATCCTGTACCTCACATGCACATACTTTTTTTGAGCATTCCAGGACTCATGACAAGAACACTGAGTTCTAGTCATGAGTAGGGGCTAATTAGCACATGGATCCTTTGTGGGGGGTATCTGGAGTACACACACATACTGAGCAGTGCTGAGCTGTGGGGTCACCATTGTTTGAATGGTCTATGCAGTCAATCATGAGCCAAAAAAAAGTTTGGACTGCCATATGTGGAGACCTCAATGCCCTGTGTGGGGACCAGTGGTTGGTGGAAAGAGTGCTGTAACATACCCAAGAGTATGGATTGGCAGCAGAGGCCAAGCTTAATGTGGGCAAGAGCACCTGCCTAACACTGGGAAGACTCAAAGACCTATTGACCCTGGGGGTCTCTGTCCCCCCTGAAGGGGGTAAAGATCCTTGGGGCAGGGTTCAACACCAAGCTGAAAGGTCAGAAAGAATGAGAGAAAACTGAGATCAAAGTCAAAGAGAGACTGGGACTATAGAACATGTACTGCCTGCCAATGAGGTGGTATTACTTACAGTGCTTTTGTACACCACACCAATCTTACCTCTCCTATAACAAATCATCCATAGCATCAAGACGGTCATGTGTGTCTTCTTCTGGGACTTATGGGAGAAAGTCATGAGGCCCACACTACACAAGATGAAGTGAGCCAGGGGATGAAGAATGGTGGACATCCTGCTGTTTCTGTGGGACAAGTACCTGACTCAGATCTGCAAACTGGCAGTTGGGCTGACTCCAAAATAGCTTGCTTAGTGAAATATTTTGCATGGAATTTTTTTGGAGCTGGTGGGTATACAAGCTGCCCAACATGCAACTGTGGATCATGGAACTACCACAGTTCTATCAGGTCCTTCAGCTATTTGGAAACAGATATGAGCTATACAAATGAAAGCCCAGTGACCCTGAAAAACCACTATAAAATGCAAGAGGTAGTAAGGGCAAGGGGCAGACTGTCACCCATGGACATACTCCCTAGCAACAGCTGCCAGGCAATATGGGAGTGAATCTTCCACAAGGACCTGAAGAAGGAACACAGGGATTTGAACTGTAAACTAGCTCACTAGGTTTTCCCTGTGCAGACACAGAAACGGGTACAGAGGCTCATTGGCCTGCCCCAGGAAAAACCTGCCAGTGGAAGGAGGAAGCAATTGACCACCTCCTCTGGAACTGCCCATATGCCAAGGAGGTGTTGGAGAGAGTAAGAAAACTCCTCCAGGTGGTGACAGGGGTCAAGACCCTGACTAGAGAGGTGCTGCTGTTCAGCCACCTGACCAAACAGCAAGGGACTTTGACAGCCAGATTTCACCAGCTCATCTGGGACTTCAGGAATGCCCTGTGGAAGGCCAGGAACCTGCTCATGTACAGACACACAAACCTCCAAGTCAAGGACTGCGTTGGAATGGAAGTGAGTGAGTTTCAGCTGTACTACAAGAAGATGGAAGGAGAGGATAGGGAGGAGATGATAAAGACACATGGAAGGGGAAAGAGTGACAAGCTGTTCAAGAATAAGACCAGCAGAAAGAATGATAGCAATGAGTAGGAAGAAGAGGAGGAGGAAGACAACATGGCAGGGAGGAAAAGGAGGACGATGACACAGATGGTGATGTGGAGAAAGAGGATGATGACAATGGAGAGGAAAAGGATGATGATAATGATGGGCAGGAAGAATACAACAATGATGATGATGGAGAGGAGGAGGAGGATGACAAGGAGGAGGAAGAGGAGGAGAAGAAATAGGACAACAACAAAAAGGATTAGAAAGAGGACAATAACAAGGAAGAGGACGGGGAGGGCAAGGGGCACAGATGTGATTTACATGACTCTAAGAGTAAAGGATAGGGCAATGAACATCAGCACATGGATGTGCACTTGCAGTTATAACAGGGATAATGATGGCTCACTGGAGACATGTGTTATGCACTGTCAAGTGAACCATGTCAGTCACAAGACAGGACAGCAAAGGTATAAGGGTGTGTCTATGTATATATATTTTTACACACACAGACACGATTAAAAAATAGTTTGTACTACATATACGTAGGTGCCAAAGTGCTGCTCAGAAGTGTGTTTATGGAGTACTTGTGATACAACTTCTAGCAGCTTCAAAGAGTGATAAAGTGCATCAATTATAGATAAACTGAGTTCATGGGTACTGTATGCAAATTGATACAACCATATCTAATTTCAAGGTAACTCTTCAAATTTGCTCCTCATTTCCATCTGCTCAGGGAAATCAGGGTCTGACAGTAAGGAGAGAAGGAAGGGGCTGCTGGGGGAAAAAAGTTGAGGAAAATAGGTTGTAAACCTGAGTGCACAGACTTATTTTCTCCGCTGTAGCAGTGGGAAGGAGACAAATTTAAGGCAAACCTGCAATAATTAGATTCTATACCTGGAAAATTATAAAAAGGTTGCTGGGCAACCTTCATTAGGTCACTTTGGGCAGACTTTTTTTCAGTTAGGTGGCCAAAGTGCAGCTTGTGATATTACTGTATTCCTATAATGGGGGCACTTTTATGGCCAGAGTGGTAATGGCAGTTTAGCCAGTAATTTAGTCTGTTAACTTAGGCTAGGGACAGTCATTACACGTGAACCAGTTTAACATATCAGAAACTTCTTTAAACCTGTAACAGAACATAAGTTCAGCACACATCAACCAGTTTCAAAATGTCTGAAACTAGTTTAAGATAAACCTGGTTGCATGTAGTACCAGACTTAACTGTTTCTGGCCACACTGGTTTATGCAATGTCTGTCCCCTGGTTTAAGTTAAACCAGAGCCTCCCAGCATCCCAGATGCTTTGCAGCCCTGGACTGTGCCATCTGCTCCAGAGAGCAGAGCTGGCCCTGCCCCTCTGTTCCTTAGTCAGAGTTCCAGAGGAGACTGCAACACAGCAGGGTCTGTCTTGCTTCCCCGGCCCCCCCACTTGCTGATCCCTGTTTAAGCAGGGATTCCACACTTCTTCCCTCCTTCCCATCTCCCACAGCACAGACCCCAGCCCCATGGATCTTAGACATGTGGTATGCTAGCTAATGCTGAAAGGTGTCTGTGTGTGTGTGTGTGTGTCTCCAATTTCACTGGGACAGACAGACAGAACAGTGTCCACTTAGCAATTTTTGGAGCCAATCAACAGGTAAGCTGGTAGTGTTCCTCCATTGCTTCATTGGAAAAAGCCGTTTAAGAACAGTTTGAACTAATGAGAGATGGTTTTATTTTGTTGATGGGCTGAAAAATGCTGTGTTATGAGCCCCCTGCTGGCTTCCTCACATGTCATGTTTGCAGACAGTATGAAGAAGCAGGGAGAGGGAGATTGAAAAGTTGAGCATCAGGGGTCTGGCAACATTCCTGTTCCTTGAGCAGAGAGTGGGGAGAAGCCTGGGATGGTGCAGGCAGGGTGGGGGTTTACACCCCTCCCTAATCAGAGCTTTCTTTCAGGGCCTGGCCACACCCCTCCTCAACTCAGCACTTTGGAAGAGAAGGGAGGGCTTCTCTAGCACCCTCCAGCTTCTAGCCTGAGTCACTGCAGGTGTGTGCCAGTACTCCTTCAGTCCGGAGGGAATGTCTGTGCAGTTGAAAACTCATTCAACCTAGGTAAGTTAGAGCTGCAAAGATTAAATCAATTCAGGCTTGAGATTTTTGAATATCTGTCCCTAGCCTTGGAGTTGGTTACGAGGTACACTTTGGTTATCTACTAGGTGAAATGACCTCTACCTGACTCAAGAAGTCTATGGGCCAATGAGAGGCAAAGCGCTGCTCAACCTGGTACTGGCTACGGGGGACGACATAATCGGCGACCTAGTGATCGATGGGAAGCTGGGTGACAGCGACCATGAGCTGATCACCTTCACCATCCGCCGTAAAGCTGGCAAGTCAGTCAGCAACACAGAAGTCCTTGACTTCAGAAAAGCCAACTTTGACAAGCTCAAGAGGCTTGTCAGTCAGGCCCTCAGAGACCATGCCCCAGGGAGATGGGAGTTCAAGAAGAGTGGTTGCTTCTCAAGGAAGCGATCCTCAATGCACAAGCTAAATCTATTCCAACACAGAGGAAAGGCAGCAAGAAGGCACAGCAGCCCTCCTGGCTCTCCAGGGACCTAGCGGACCTCCTGTGGCTAAAAAGGAAAGCCTACAAAGGATGGAGGACGGGATTCACCTCCAAGGAGGATTATTCTGCGCTGGTCCGGTCCTGCAGGGAGCAAACCAGGAAAGCCAAGGCTGCAACTGAACTCCAACTAGCTTCAAGCATCAAGGACAACAACAAGTCCTTTTTCAGATATGTGGGGAGCCGGAGGAAAAGCAAGGGCAATGTTGGACCCCTGCTAAACCAGATGGGGCAACTGACAACTGACGCCCAGGAAAAAGCCAACCTATTAAATAGGTACTTTGCATCAGTCTTTCATCAGTCCCATGGGACGCCCATGCCTGCTATGGGACAGGGAGATCAGGGTGATGGGGATCCCCTACCCTCCATAAATGCTGACCTCGTGAAGGAACACCTTGAGAAGCTGGATACCTTCAAGTCAGCTGGCCCTGACAATCTGCACCCCAGGGTACTCAAGGAGCTGGCAAGCGTCATAGCCCAGACCCTGCATGGATCTTTGAAAACTCCTGGCGCTCTGGTGTAGTGCCCGAAGACTGGAAGAAGGCCAATGTGGTGCCTATGTTGAAGAAACAGAGGAAAGTGGATCCGGCTAACTACAGGCCCATCAGCCTGACCTCTATCCCAGAGAAAGTCTTAGAAAAGTTTATTAAGAGGCCATCCTTAATAGACTGGCTGATGCCAACATCCTGAGGGAGAGCCAGCACGGGTTTGTTGCAGGTAGATCATGCTTGACCAATCTCATTTCCTTTTATGACCAGGTGACCTATCACCTGGACGAGGGAGAAGAGATTGTTGTCATATAAAAAAGCTTTTGATCTGGTATCCCATGATCACCTCTTGGCCAAACTGGCCAGCTGTGGCCTTGGCTCCACCACGATCTGCTGGCTGGGAAACTGGCTCCGTGGTCGGACCCAGAGGGTTGTAATTGATGGCAGTCACTCATCGTGGTGCCCTGTGACCAGTGGGGTCCCTCAAGGCTCTGTCCTGGGACCCATACTGTTCAACATCTTCATTAATGATGTGGACATTGGAGTCAGGAGTGGACTGGCCAAGTTCGCCAATGACACCAAACTTTGGGGCAAAGCATCCACGCCAGAAGATAGGCGGGTGATCCAGGCTGACCTGGACAAGCTCAGCAAATGGGCAGATGAGAACCTGATGGTGTTTAACACCGAAAAATGCAAGGTTCTCCAAATTGGGAGGAAAAACCTGCACCATGCTTATAGGCTTGGCAGTGCTACGTTGGCTAGCACTACAGAAGAAAGAGACTTGGGGGTCATCATTGACCACAAGATGAACATGAGTCTTCAATGCGATGCTGCGGCTAGTAAAGCGACCAAAACGCTGGCTTGCATCCATAGATGCTTCTTGATCAAATCCCGGGACGTCATTCTCCCCTTGTACTCGGCCTTGGTGAGGCCGCAGCTGGAGTACTGCATCCAGTTTTGGGCTCCACAATTCAAAAAGGATGTGGAGAAGCTTGAGAGAGTCCAGAGGAGAGCCACGCGCATGATCAGAGGTCAGGAAAACAGAACTTACGATGACAGGCTGAGAGCCATGGGACTCTTTAGCCTGGAAAAGCGTAGGCTCAGGGGTGATCTGATGGCCACCTATAAGTTTATCGGGGGTGACCACCAGGATCTGGGGGAACGTTTGTTCACCAGAGCGCCCCAAGGGATGACGAGGTCGAACGGTCACAAACTCCTGCAAGACCATTTCAGGCTGGACATAAGGAAGAATTTCTTTACTGTCCGATCCCCCAAGGTCTGGAACAGTCTGCCAGCGGAGGTGGTTCAAGCACCTACATTGAACACCTTCAAGACTAGATTGGATGCTTATCTTGCTGGGATCCTATGACCCCAGCTGCTTCCTGGCCTTGGGCAGGGGGCTGGACTCGATGATCTCCCGAGGTCCCTTCCAGCCCTAATGTCTATGAAATCTATGAAATCTATGAAATAGAATTCTATCCTTTGTGTTTCTATTTCCCATCTAGAAAAGAAGATTGATATTTAGCTCCCCTGTAAAATGATTTGAGGTATGCATCTCAAAAGTACTATTTCATAGTTTCATAGTTTCTAGGGTCGGAAGGGACCTGAGCAGATCATCTAGTCCGACCCCCTGCCATGGCAGGAAAGAATACTGGGGTCAAATGACCCCAGCAAGATGTTCATCTAACCTGCTCTTAAACACCCCCAGGGTAGGGGCCAGCACCTCTTCTCTTGGAAGCTAGTTCCAGACCCTAGCCGGCCTGACTGTGAAGTAGCACCTCCTGATATCTAACCTAAACCTACCCTCTGCCAGCTTGTGACCATTATTCCTGGTCACTCCTGGCAGTGCTCGGGGGAACAGGGACTTCCCCAGTGCCTGCTGATCCCCCCTGACTAGTTTATAACAGGCCACAAGATCCCCCCTCAGCCTTCTCTTTTGGAGGCTGAACAGGTTCAGGTCCCGCAGCCTGTCCTCATAGGGCCTGCCCTGTTGTCCGCTGATCATACGAGTAGCCCTCCTCTGGACCCTTTCCATGCTGTCGACATCCCTCTTGAAGTATGGCGCCCAGAACTGGACACAATACTCCAGCTGCGGCCTGACTAGTGCCGCATAGAAGGAGAGGATCACCTCCTTGGAACTGATCAAGATGTATCTGTGGATGCATGCCAAGGTGCGGTTGGCCTTCCTTACTGCCTCCCCACAATGCCGGCCCATGTTCATCTTGGAGTCAATGATGACCCCCAGAATCCTTTCCGCCTCCGTGCTGACAAGAGGGGAGTTCCCCAACCTGTAGGTATGGTGCCGGTTATTCCTCCCGAGGTGCATCACCTTGCACTTGTCTGTGTTGAAACCCATCCTATTCTCATCCGCCCACCCTTGTAACCTGTCTAGGTCTGATTGTAGCTTGTTGCATCCTTCCAGTGTGCCCACGTCCCCCCACATCTTAGTGTCATCAGCAAATTTGAACAAGGTGCTTTTTACCCCCTCATCCAAATCATTGATGAAGATGTTGAACAGTGCGGGCCCGAGGACCGAGACCTGCGGAATCCCACTGCCCACGTCCTTCCAGGTTGAGAAGGACCCATCCACTACCACCCTCTGGGTGCTGCCCACCAGCCAGTTGGTGACCCATTTGACTGTGTGCGTGTCTACACCACAGCCCCCCAGTTTCTTAATGAGAACAGGGTGAGTGAGAGACAGTGTCAAAAACCTTCCGGAAATGCAGGAAGACTATGTCCCTGCATCTAATGATCTGGTGATCTGATCGTAAAAGGCCACCAGGTTGGTCTGACAGGACCTGCCACTGATGAACCCATGTTGGTTGCCCCTAAGCACGCAGTCTCCTGCTGGCCCCTCCTGGATGTATGCCAGCATAATTTTCTCGAACAGCTTTCCTAGGATCGAGGTGAGACTAATTGGCCTAGAGTTTCCCGGGTCCTCCTTCCTGCCTTTTTTGAAGATGGGGAACACATTCGCGCTCTTCCAGTCCTCTGGCACCACACCACGAGTGCTCATAAAGTTGTGCCAGGGGACTTGCAATGACCTCGGCCAGTTCCTTTAGAACTCTAGGGTGGAGATCATCCGGGCCAGCTGACTTGAATACGTCCAACCCCTCCAGAAGCTCCCTAACTAAATCCTCACTAATCTGTGGCCCAGGTGTGCCTCCCCTGGGGCCCGAGGGTGGCCCAGCAGGGAGGTGGCTGTTCTGGTCCCTACTTAGGAAGACGGAGGGAAAGAAATCATTAAACATGTTAGCTTTGCCATCTGGTGTAACGACCAAGTTTCCCAATGCATCCTGCAAGGGCCCCACATTACCTGGGACCTTCTTTTTACCCCCTACGTATTTAAAAAAGGACTTCTTATTGTCCTTAATCTGGGAAGCTAGTCCCAGTTCCATCTCCGCCTTGGCCTTCCTAACTGCCCCCCTACATCCCCGAGCAACTACAGAATAGCCCTCCCTGGTGATGACCCCTTCTTTCCACTGGGTATAAGCCTCCTTTTTAGCAAGGAGACATTCCCGGATTCTTTTGATGAGCCACGGAGGCTTGTGTGCTCTCCTGCTCCCTTTGATCCTCATTGGGATTACCTTCCTTTCGGCTTGGAGGATTGTCTCCTTAAGGAGTGACCACTCTCCTTGGACACCTGGCTCCCCTCCCCCCCGGGACCTCAGCGCTTCTCCAACTATCCTCCTTAGCTCGTTGAAGTTTGCCCTCCTAAAATCTAGGGCCGCTGCCTTGCTGGATGCCTTTGCCACCTTGCGCTGGATGGTGAATTCCAGCAGGCGATGATCGCTTTCGCCCAGGTGGTCGAGCACCCGCAGCCCCCTCACCAGGTCATCACCTGTGGCCAGCACTAGGTCCAACAAGGTGTCCCCCCGGTGGGGCTGTGCACCTCCTGGGTTAGATGGAGGTCCTGCACTCTGACCAAGAACCTACGTGAGCGTTCAGACCTGGCTGACTGCTCTTCCCAGCAGATGTCCGGGAAATTCAGGTCCCCCATGACTACCACATCCTTAACCTTCACTACCTCTGTGAGCTGACCCAAGAATTCCTGGTCAAGCTCTTCTCCTTGGTCGGGAGGTCTGTAGTAGACTCCCACCATTAAGTCCCTTTCCCCTCGACTGCCTTGTACTCTAACCCAAAGCACTTCAGAGTGCCCCTCCCCTGGCTCCTTGCTAATTAACGAGGATGTGTATTCCTCCTTAATATAGAGCGCCACGCCCCCACCCCTCTTTCCTATCCTGTCCCTCCTGTACAGCCTATAGCCCTTGACATTCATCGCCCAATCATGCGTTTTGTCCCACCACGTTTCCGTAATCCCCACTATGTCCAGGCTGGTGTCAGCCAGCAGGAGGGTGAGTTCCTCCTGCTTGTTGCCCATACTACAAGCATTTGTATAGAGGCATTTGAGGCCTCCTGTGGGTGTGTGTACTGACCCCCTAGTCCCAACGTTACCCTGTCCCCTCTCTCTTACCTGTTTCATTGCTTCGCTCGTTGGTCTGGGCTGGGCTGTAGTTGTGGGTGCTTTTTGGTCTGGCAGTCTGACATTTCCTCCAGCCTCATCTTCCCCTTCCCCCGACGAGCCTAGTTTAAAGCCCGCCGGAGGAGGTCCGCCAACCTAGAAGAGAACACATGCTTACCTTTAGGGGTACCTATTGATGCTAGGTACTATTGTTAGTTTCCTATATGCCACTTGAAGCTCCCAATCTCATCTTTCCTTCATGTATCAAAGCCTGTGTTGGTCTTTTTTTTATTTATTTTTACAGTAAAAAGTAGTGAACAACAGTAGATGTTATTGTGTAATGCAACAAATGTGGCTATATTTTGTCCTCTCTCTCTCTTATTTCACTGTAATTGTTGGAGTCCTTGTTTTCATTTTTATAGAAAGACGTATAGTTAAATAACAGAATTTTGAGAGGTACACCAAGTAATTCAGTCCTCTTCCTTTCCTCCAAGTCCTCCTCTTCCTTCATACTGTATATTTGCCACTGTTATAATCTCCAGTAAATTATTTGCTCCAAGCTCTAATTTAAGACGTCACAATAGTACTTCAAAATTCAGAGCTATAATTACCTTGATGTCATGCTTCTGATAGAGCTACTTTTTCATCAAAAGCCCCCATGCTGTAGTCAACATTTGCTTTGCTATGTGGTGGGTCTGATTATAACCTTGTCAATTCTTCCCATAGAAAAATAACAGCAAGAGAGCAAGTTCTGAACATGCTTCTTGACATATTTCAAAGATCATACAGAGTTCTGACCTTCAGATGTAGTCATTTAGACTCGTTCTCTGAAGACTGTGAGGTCAAAGAGCTTGGTGCCTTGTGGTTTCAGTGCAAAGGCTGGTTCTTATAAGTTGATCGGTTGTTTATAAAAAGGCCCTCATTGTGTCACTTCTGCTAGCACTGATATGCAGAATTTCTATATTGTACATTATGAGACTGCCTTTTGTTAAACCAGATGTAATTTGTCAAGCATATGGTTTGTTTCAGTTCAATCACCTATCCGTACCAAATGTATCAAATTCATTATCATGTGCATAGACCACCAAGGTCTGCAATAGCTGGGTTCAAAACTGGAGCACATTATAACTGGTTCTGGAGCCTATAATTTAATTTATAAACAAAGTTTCCCTCCTGAAGTTTGAGATAATATAATGAAGATGAGTAAAAACTATTTTTAAAAAAATAAATGAATAGGATCAAAGTATTCAGTTTGCATTGATAAAACTAACAAACCAATTTGTCTTAAGCTAAGTAATTTTACTTCTAAATCCCTGGGTATTGCTTCAGCCAAGAGTCAGATTTATCATTTGGTCCCTTATTTCCCCTTCTTGATTAAAATGTCTCTTGATTACTGCTGAACAGAGAGGCTTTGGCAGTTCAGGAACTGACATCATAGATAGTTTTATAACTTCCAAAATTTCCTGAAGGGCAAATACTTGCCTTTTCTGGAACAGTTTAATTTTCATTTCCAGATATTTTCCTCTTTTTTCTTGTTGAACAAAAAAGTTATTCAGCAGAGAGAGAGAAATGAAAATATTTACATTTCATACAATGAAACAGAAGTTATGCTTTGCTTCTACTACTGCTAAATTCACCAATTTTGATCCTTTGCTTAATTTTTCCAGACTATGAATTGCCTTTTGAAGTCAATAGGATTATTTATAATGTGTAGTGTTAAGTACATGCAGGATTAGGAGCTAAATTTGTAACTGTCTGTCTAATCTTACTGACGATAGAGGGAATAAAGATTGCCTGTGATCCTAGGGTGAAGACATTAAGTACCAGGGGATCTTTAAAGGAGAAATGCAGGACAAAAACCAATGCTTAGAATTTGAAGCCAAGTATATTCAAATTAGAAATAAAACACTGTTTTTAATAGTGAATAGATATTGTACATTCACTGGTCAAGCCAAATTTGGGAATTTTTCTTCTTTATAATCAGTCCTTGGATTGCAAACCTATGTCGCAAACATTTTACCTATGTTCAAATGTTTAGCATATCTTTGCTGAGTTTATTAAAAGGGCTTTAATTAAAGGGTTTTAATTTCATTTAGCTTATTGCTGTCTTTAAAGAGACATTTATGCCAATATTATTGCAATATTAAGACAAATTAGATTTACAGCATTCCCAATTATAAAGCTTTGCAAGATGAATTAACCAGCAGGAAATTATATTTCAATAACTGGCTTCCTACTGCTTTGCACTGCAACCTAATGAATTGATCTTCATCCTGACATTTTTTGTTTGGCCACAGGTTAGACTAATGTGGTATCAAAATTGGACTCTATTAATAATGTGTGGTTCTTTTTGAGTATTTTTGTAAACCTACATTGCTGTTGAACATTGCTTGGGACAAATCCTTAGTCTCAGGTTCTCTAAAATGACATAATTTTTTGGACTTCAACGGTATTCTGACAATATCTTGGAGCATAGAATCTCTCCTTTTATTTAAAAGTGGCTTAACCATATTTTGGCAAATCTTTGCCCCCCCCCCCACGCACACACATCATTCAGGTCCTCATTAACAAAACAAGTATGGTTCCAATGTGCAGCTGGGGAAGGCAGGATTGAGGAGGTTGCATGTTTGTGTTCAGCACTGCTTTGGGGATGAATGGGGACAGGGAGCAGAATGTAAATACTTGAAACGCATGCTGGCTTTGGGCCGTCCATCTACTGAACGTCAATACCAGGTCTAATAGTGAGCATATTACCTCTTTCTTTGGTATTGAAGAAGAGATAGTAAAATATTTCAGCAAGCAGTGTAGTTCATAGCTCACTAAATTCCATCAGAGAGAGGCAGTGGGTAGCCTTTGATTTAGTGATTCAGGTTATCTAAAGACTGAGTTGTAGACTTCTTGGTGTATAGGCTATGTTCTTGCCTCCTATTCCAGCTTGTCCTTTCCAGCACTTGGGCCCTCTATTGCTGCTACTAAGCTGATGCTCAAGAATTGGATTGCCATATATGAATTACATTTTTAGGAAAGAGTGAGCAGGGCCAACCATCTACCTAAACATCCAGAGCTGGCAGACAAGGAGGTGCCCAACCTCCAAGTTATATAAGATGTGTAGTAACTGAAATGCCCTAGCTACATGAAAGAATGGGTTACCAATAAGCATTTCCAGAGGTATGTATAGAAGTTTGGGGTTAGATTTTATTAATTTCTAGAGCTCAGAAAATGATGTAATCAGAAGTCTCTGGAGATAAAACAGCGAGATAGAGGGTTTTTTCACTAGTTTGCCTAATCTTCTGGAGCCAGGCAGCATGGGAGAGCTAGAATCTCCTTTGCTAGACAAGTTATAAATATACTGATCAAATGCTTGTAACTATAATTACTGTGGGGTGCAGCCATTTGTAAATGCTATAACATTGCTATCTAGTCTACCACTGGTATTTCTTTTAGTATTTTTGAACATTTGTTTAAAGTAGTGTATAACTTCCATTAACCTTTGGGGTTGGGAATAAGAGTTCATTACACATAGAATGGAAATGCCTTAATTCTTATTGGGGGTGAGGGGGCAATGTCTTTGGCAAGCATGCTACAACTTTAGCCCCATGCTTTCTCTGAGTGCCACTCTGATCCCCTTTCCTTGCCCAAACTGCCGCTTTGCTTTCTGTTCCCTGGCCTATCTGCCAATGTGCTGCCTGTCCCCTCCCTGATCTGTCACATGTCACACACAAGCTACCTGGACTGGTAAGATGGCATGATTGGGTTCTGATCCGCAGTTCCACAACTGCACTTCTTGCTATGCATGTATGGAATGGCAGGAGGTGTGATGATTGGGATTGCAGATCAGATCCCATTGTGCCTGTAATTCAGTGATGTACCGTGGGTCCCCTGAACCTGGGGGCCAATGCTTGCATTGGTGCCCCCTCTGCCCCCGGGATGATCTGAGCAGGGTGTGGGGCCCAAGGCAAATCGGCCTGTATGGGGCCCCACATCCCGCCCCATGGCACTTTCACGGGGAAATTAGCAGTGCAGTATACCAGCCATGGGGGGAGAGGCAGTGGCCAGAATTTCCAGCTGGAATGGCTTAAGAAAGTCGCAACACACTGGGCGGGGAGTGGGCCACACACAAACCTGGAAGGTGCCCCCCCTGAGGCTGGGACCCAGGGGCCATGGACCCCCTCTGCCTCCCTAGTCATTGGTACACCACTGCTGTAATTGAACATCTGTAGCTGGCCTAACATACATTTCTGACAACCTTGGTGCCAGGGCCAGAAACTGAAGAGAGAGAGAGAGAGAGAGAGAGAGAGAGAGAGCTTTTTGAACACTTATTATAAAAGTCAAAAGGTACAAGTGTAAAAATATGTAGCTTTCCCAGGGGCTGAGCTTGTCAGTAATAAAAACACCATTGCTGTGTCCATATGAGCAGGGGTATGCATTTTGCAGCAGAAGAAGCAGCAGTGTCATAAATTTAAATAAAAAATAAAATAGCAGCATAAATCTGTGCTACTACTTCATGCTGCAGTGCACACCCCTGCCCATGTGCTTTGCATCAGGACACATTGTCCTGCTCCATGTGCTGTAGGGGGGGTTGGCTAGGACACGGGGTGCCTCAGCATAGGCGCTAGCTGGCAGGCTGCCCGCACACTGAGGCACCCTGTGCCCCAGCCAGCCAGGGAGCAGCATGTGCAGCTGTGGAGCCCCTGTGCTGAGGCCATCAGTGCCAAGCCCTATTAACAAGTTTGTTTTATGGTCCCCACCTTGGACTGACCTAGCAGGAAATTGGCCAAACAGATTGTGCTTTCCTGGGCTGCTAGGCACAGGGAAGGGAAGTTGTACAAAATCTTGGAGAAGTCCAAGTCTGGGGCACTGAAGGCAGCAAAGTGGCCACAGCCAAAGGCAGTCCAGAAAAGCATAGAAAAGAGTCTCTGCTACCTTCTCCTCCCAGAAAGGGCAGGCTGCTAGCACCACTGGGTCTAAGTGGAGGACAAACAGAGTGAGAATGAGAGTGAGAGAGTGAAAGCAAGAGTAAGAGAGAGTTATTCCTTTCTTGTACAAGAATATTGATATAAACATTTTTATTCTGGTACAAAAGTATCCACATAAGTGGAATTCTCATCTATATTACACAGATATAGTTAAAGCAGTTCTCTAGCATGTGATTAATGCTTAGCAGTTCCCAATAGTTTTAGTTAAAACAGTATTGAAAAATGCTGGCAACATAAGTGGAGATACTGGCATAGTTATGGAGGGCTTTTTTATGTTGCATATAAATATGAACAATTCATCAGTGCTTGAGAAGGATTAACGAGGCTGACTGAGCACTGCATAAATTCTCAAGCAGCCAACGTCTCAACTTGAAACTGTAGAAACCACTTCTAGAGGTGGTTCAATCTTACTGAACTCCTGTGGTCTGTAGGTCATGTGTGTGTTAGTGTGTTTTTTTTTTCACTGTGGATCAGGGTTAATAAAGGAATATCCTTTCCTGGGCTCTGGTATTTAACTGAACCAGTTTAACCCTGGACCATAAATTTCTGGGGTCTGGATATGCTTCTTATACAACCATGTTCTCCTGGAGAATAAGGATACCTACCAATTCCCAGAGTCCTTACTACTTCTTTCTCCCTTGAAAACCATGCTAACACACCAGAATGAGCAAAATATCATTCTAAACTATTCATTGAGGTTGGAATGGAATGTACTATTTTTAAATGGAAAAAAAAATCAGAGAAAAACTGTTTTGAATGAATCAAAATGTCAGTGTCTTATTATTAAAATCATTATTTCTTCTTTACAGAACATGTTCCCATAACCAGTGTTCTCAATTCAAGAAAAAAAAGTCACCAAAAGACTTTGTGACAAACTAATTGTTCAACCATCTCTAAATTGAATACTGCCCTGCTTCCTACCACTTATACTTCAGGATTTACCCATTAATTTGGAGGCTGGTTATCAGGAAAAGTGTTTTGGAAGCAGGTTATCCAATAATTCCTGACCACAGATTTTCTCATACCTTCCTCCAAAGCAGTTGGTGGTAATTAGACTGGAGTAACTTTTCTTGTATCTCATTACAAGGCCTGTCACCTCCACACATTTTTTTTTATCATGAGATCCTTAGTAAACTGGCCATTCACAGTTTAGCTGATGTTACTTTGTTGCTATGTCTTACCAACAAATCTTTAGTACATTATTATTCCATACATATTGTACTCTATACAAATAAATGTTCCATAATAATTGCACAGAATGGATCAATGTTCTTGGAAAGTACTGGTTAATACAGACAAATTCAAGGTGCTACACGTTGAGAAGAATAATCATAAATACAAATACAAAGTGAGTGACACCTGGCTGGATGGCAGCAGTATGGAGAAGGACCTGGGAGTCTTGGTAGACCACAGACTCAACATGAGTCTACAGTGTGATGCAGCTGCACAACAGGTGAATCAATACAGTTCTAGGTGCAAGACACAAGAGATGATAGTGTCTCTTACTCAGAACTGGTTAGGCCTCATCTAAAGGTGGTGTGCAGCTCTATATTTTAAAAGGATATTTTGGGACTTTGAAGGCAAGCCATATGTGGAGAAATTCAAGAGGGTCCAGAGGTGAGTGACAAAAATGATAAGGGACTTGGACGACAAGTCACACAAGGAGAGGTTGAAGAGAGCTAGGCACATGTTCAGCTTGTGTAAAAGGTGCTTAAGAGGAGAAATTCTAGCAGTCTTGTTACCTCTCAGCTCTGTGTTCTTGGGGAACCCTGGCACAGGACGCAGCCTGTCTGACCCACAAAGAACTCTCCCCCTCCCCACCTCAGCCTGAACAAGAACTGATTAGAGGAAGGACTTACAAAAGACAAGGAAGATGCAGACTGAAGCAACTCCCCTGGTCTCATTTGCATCTGAGATGGAACCAGATGACAACTCATTTAAATAGGAAATGAATCCCAGCAAGATAAACATCCTAATGTCTCTAGAAGGCATTCAAAGTAGGTGCTTGAACCATCTCCAGCAGCAGTCTATTCCAAACCTTGGGGGCTCAGACAGTAAAGAAGTTCTTCCTTATGTCCAACCTGAAATGGTCATGGAGGAGTTTGTGACCATTCGACCTCGTCATCCCTTGGGGTGCTCTGGTGAACAAATGTTCCCCCAGATCCTGGTGAGCACCCCTCAGAAACTTATACGTGGCCACCAAATCACCCCTGAGCATGCGCTTCTCCAGGCTAAAGAGCCCCATGGCTCTCAGCCTCTCATCATAAGATCTATTTTCCTAACCTCTGATCATGCATGTGGCTCTCCTCTGCACTCTCCCAAGCTTCTCTACATCCTTTTTGAATTGCAGAGCCCAAAACTAGATGCAGTACTTCAGCTATAACCTCACCAAGGCCAAATACAATGAGAGAATGACATCCTGGGATTTGCTTGACAAGCAACTATGGATGCAAGCTGGCGTTTTGCTCACTTTACTAGCCGCAGCATCACATTGAAGGCTCATGTTCATCTTGTGGTCAGTTATGAACCACAAGTCCCTTTCATCTGTAGTGCTAACCAACGTAGTACTGCCAAACCTATAAGAAAGCTGCAGGTTTTTCCTCCCAAGGTGGAGTACCTTGCATTTTTTGGTATTAAACACCATCAGGTTCTCATCCACCCATTTCATGAGCCTGTCAAGGTCTGCCTGGATCACCCTTCTGTCCTCAGGTGTGGATGCTTTACCCCAGAGCTTGGTGTCATCGGTGAACTTGGCCAGTCCAATTCTGACACCAATGCCCACATCATTAATGAAGATGTTAAATACTGTAGGCCCTAAGACAGAGCCTTGAGGGACCCCACTGATCACAGTACACCATGGCGATTGACTTCTGTCAACCACTACCCTCTGGGTCCCAGCACGCAGCTAATTTCCCAGCCAGTGGATCATGGTAAGGCTGAGGCCACAGTTAACCAGTTTTGCCAAGAGGTGATCATGGAATACCAGATCAAAGGCTTTTTTAAAGTCAAGATAGATGACACAAATCTCTTCTCCCTTGCCCAGGTGATAGGTCAGCTTGTCATAAAAGGAAATGAGATTGGTCAAGCAAGACCTATCCACAACAAATGCGTGCTGGCTATCCCTCAGGATGTTGCAATCAGTCAGTCTATTAAGGATGGCCTCTTTGATAATTTTTTACAAGACCTTCCCTAGGATAGAGGTCAGGCTGATGGGCTTGTAGTTCACTCAATCCACTTCCCTCCTTTTCTTGAAGATGGGCACCACATTGGCCTTCTTCCAATCTTCAAGCACTTTACCAGAGTACCAGGAGTTCTTGAAGATCCATGTCAGGGGTTGGGCTATGATGCTTGCCAGCTGCTTAAGTACCCTTGGGTGTAAACTGTCAGGGCCAGCTGACTTGAAGGTATCCAGCCTCTCAAGATGTTCCTTCATGAGGTCAGCATTTATGGAGGGTAAGGAATGTCCCTCACCCAGGCCTCCCTGTCCCGTACTGGGCAGGGGCATCCCATGGGACTGGTGAAAAACTGATGCAAAGTTCCCATTTAGCAAATTCGCTTTTTCCTGGGCATCAGTTGTCAGTTGCCCATCAGTTTTAGCAGGGGTCCAATGTTGCCATTGCTTTTCCTCTGGCTCCCCACATATCTAAAAAAGGACTTTTTATTGTCCTTGATATTTGTAGTTAGCTGCAGTTCTGTCACAGCCTTGGCTTTCTTGGTTTGCTCTCTGCAGGTCTGGACCACTGTAGAGTATTCCTCCTTGGTGGTGGATCCCGTCCTTCATCCTTTTTCAGTCTTTCTTTTTAGACTCAGGAGGTCCACTAGTTCCCTGGAGAGCCAAGGGGGCTGCTGTGTACTTTTGCTGCCTTTCCTTCAAGATGGGATAGACTTTGCTTGCACATCTAGGATTTTTTCCTTGAGGAGCAACCACTCATCCTGGGCTCCCCTCCCCTTGGTGTTGTGGCCTCACTGACAAGCCTCCTTAGCTTGTTGAAGTCAGCTTTCCTGAAGTCAAGGACTTCTGTATACTGACTGACTTGCCAGCTTTATGATGAATGGTGAAGGTGATCAGCTCATGATCATTGTCACCTAGCTTTCCTTTGATCATTAGGTCACTGATTAGGTCACCCCCAGTTGCCAGTACCAGGTTGAGCAGGGCTTTACCTCTCATTGGCCCATAGACTTCCTGTGTCAGATATAGCTGATACATGCATGAGAGAAAGCTTTGTGACCACTTGGATTTGGCTGAGCACTCTTCCCATGAGATGTCTCAGTAGTTGAAGTCTCCCATGACAACCATGCCCCGGGAGCATGCAGCCTCAGCCAATTTCCTGGTGAACTCTTAATCCTGGTTAGGGGGTCTGTAGTAGACTTCAGCCATGGTCCTGAAGCATGCAGCCTCAGCCAGTTCCTGGGCGAACTCCTGCTCAAGCTCTTGACTTTGGTTGGGAGGTCTGTAGAAGACTTCCACCATTGTGTCCCCTGTGCCATGTCCCCCATGGATTTTAACCCAGAGGGTCTCAAGTCATCTACCCTGGGTGCCAATGTTGGCTTGCAGGGACATGTAGCTTTCCTTCACATAGAGAGCTACACCCCCACCCCTTTTGTCCACTCTCTCTCTAGTGTACAGAGTATAGCCATCTATACCCATAGTCCAGTCATGGGTGGATTCCCACCAGGTCTCCGTTGTCCCTATGATATCATAATTATTTGTGTTTAGCAGGAGAACAAGTTCCTCCTGTTTATTCCCCAAGCATCTGGCATTTGTGTATAGGCATGCAAGTGTCTCCTTGGGGGCCCTTGCCTTGCCTACAGTTCATTCCAGGGCTCTGGCAGGGGTGGGCTCCCTTAAGTGCCTTGGCCTGCTGGCTTTTCAAGTGTTGCTCAGCAGGCCAGCAGTGGCGGAAGTCCCCTCACATCCCCTGGTGGGCTTAGTTTAAAGCCTGGTGGAGCAGGTCAGCCAGTTTGGCTGAGAAGACCCTCCTCCTGAGCGGAGAGAGGTGGAAGCCATCCCTTCCCAGCAGCTCACTGGCTCTCTCTCCAAGGAGTGGACTGTGGTCATGGAAGCCAAAGCCTTCCTGGTGACACCAGTGCCACAGTCTTTGGTTCACTACCTGGATCCTCCTCTCCCTCTTCAGCCTGTAGCCTGAGACTGGGAGGATCAATGAGAACACCACCTGCACCCCCAACCCCATAAGCCCCAATCCCAAATCTCTGTAGCACTTCATGACCCGGCTGGGAGTGCTCCGAGCTGTGTCATTCATGCCCACATGTATGAGGGGCATAGGGTAGTTGTCAGTGGGCTGAAGGAGTTCAGGGATCCTCTCTACAATGTCTCAGATCTGGGCTCCAGGGAAGCAGCAGACTTCCCAGGCTAAGGGGTTGGGGCAGCAGATTGTCCCGTCTGTCCCCCTCAGGATGGAGTCTCCCACAACAAATGGTTGGCGTTTTGTCTTAGGGAGAGTGGGGGTGGTAGCTACAGTTGAGCCTGTGTTGCCTGCAGGAGCTGGCAACTTAGCAGGCTCTGCTGGGGCTGCAAGAGGTTCATACTTGTTGCAAAACTCTAGTGGTGGGGGTGCCTTGGTGCGACAAGCCTTGGGGCCCTTGACCACCTTGGTCCAACCCCTGAGCCTGACAGCATGGGAGGTCCTCGAGTCCTCCCCAGTCCTGGAAGATGACCATGGTGGACCCTCCACCTCCTTAGAGAGAAGGGCCTGGCAGTAGGAGTTGATCTCCTGCTCACAGTCCCTGGTGGACTAACTCTCTCTCTCTGCGCCTCCAGGAACCTGACTTTTATTCTCTTATTCCATGCACAGCTTTCTAAACCTGACTTTTGCTAATCAAACTGGAGCTAGACTTCCCCAAAAACTAGTTGAAACTATGTAATATTTAACTGTTTATTTATCTCTCTCTCGTATGGCTATTATTACTGGTAGCATCATAAGTTCATATACCTGGCAATAAATAACTTTTATGGTTCTCCTGGTTGCTATACTTTCTCTCTGAACCTCACCTACTTTTTCTTCTTCTTGACCTCCCCATTTGCTCTACAGCAATGCTTCTTTTACCTAAGCCAAAGTTCCCTGTAATGCCCAAAACCACAGTGGCGTCTGCTCATCAAGGGGGTTACTACTGGGACCATTGTGGCAAGAGATTGTGAGGTGCTGAGTTTTGATGCGCATGAGGGTATCAGCTGAAAGTGCTGATAGGACCGAGTCTGCTCAGACATACTCTGTTAGCATGTGTGTATGTGTGTCTACCTGCATTTATTATTGTCTTGCTGAAATAAGGGATGAACTGAGTTCAAGGCACATAAGGGTGTCAGCCTGTCAATGCTGAATAGTCTAGCCTGACTTAGATATGCTCTGTTAACCTGTGTGTTTGTGTCTGACTGCATTTTATTGTTTCTCTAATCAACTGAGTTCAAGGCATATGAGGGTGTTAGCCTGTCAATGCTAAATAATCTGGCCTGACTCAGGCATATCCTGTTGATCTGTTTGTGTATGTGCGTACATGTGTTTGACTGATTCAGTGGTTGGAGGAACCCAGTCCCATTAAAACTGATTCCTGCAAGATAGCTCCATTGTGGGTGAGGACTTGCAGATGGCAGAGATACAGCTCCATATAGAAACAGAAGTAACACAAGCAGCACATTGATAGAATTACAGAGACCCCCAGAAACATACCCCTAAGAAATGAGCACACCCTAAAGTGACAGGCAACTCTGGTAACAGTCTTCAATCAGATGAAGGGCTGCCATAAAGTGGGATAATACTTTCTCTCTCCTGCTGCAGAGCAGGGTGTGGACCAATGGCTTGAAGTTGTAACAAGGCAGGTTTAAATTGGATATCTGGAAAATTTTCTTCACTGTTAGAATAGAGAAGTGGTGGAATAGACTGTCTAGGGATAGCATGCACAAAATAGTATGCTTCCAATAGTTGCAAAGGATGATCAATGACTACTAATGGGACTGTGTGAAATTTCACTAGCTGTTTTGTTTTGATGCTGATTTGATACATTTCAAGCTTGAAAGAGCAAAATCAAAATGTAACAGAGGGCTTCAAGACAGCCTCGAAACAAAATGAGGCCACTCGAAATGTTTTGAAAGTTTCAAAATATTTTAAGTTTCAGAATTCAAGCTGGTCTTGCCTGCAGGGAAACAGAAAATAAGGAGAAGGAGGGGGAAGAGGAGGGAAGAGGGGGGAAGGACTGCTCTCAAATTGGCTGTGTAGCTAGCCAGTGACTGTGATACTTCCCTGAGGTCCCTTCCAATCCCAGTGCTCTGAGGGAGGGATGAAAAAGCAGCATGAAAGGCAGCATTGTTTGAACTGCCATGCTTTCTGCCTTGATGTCAGTTATACTGAGCTGTGTGTTCCAGCAGCTCAGCATCAGACAATGAAGGCACTGGTTTTCTGAAGCATTTCCTACTTGCTAGGCTAGGTTAGGCTACCCAGAGGGATTTCAGAATACATTTTTGGGTTATTCTTTCTTCTTTCTATTATATTCATTGATTTATTCTTTTGCATTTTATAATTATATAACTTAATGTATTTAATGTATATAGGAAGGCAAATACGTTTATATTTTATTTCTATACAATTAAAGCTTTGCAGAATACATACATACATACATTATAGTATTTATATAGGAAGAAACGCATATTTCTATTTGTTTTTATACATTTTTTTCTTTGCACCATGCTTACAATATTGAATTCATATAGACAGAAAGACATATTTCTATTTGTTTTTAAACATTTCTTCTTTGCACCACACACCTACAGCATTTAATTTATATAGGAATGCAAATACATTTATATATTTCTAGAAAAGGAAGACATGAAACACACCATGAAATGTGTTGGAAAGGCAGGTGGCTAACCTTTAGGTAGGGGTAGAAGAGGGGGTAGAGGGAGAGATGTAAGTCCCCCCTAGCACCCCCCCCCCAAACTGAGATGCAGGCTCTTTCCTCCAGCTAGAAGGGATGAGGCTTCTACAAGGAGAAGGGAAGCAGTGCCAGTGCTACTGCCTGTGCCCGAGACTGCATCCCCTCCATGAGCAACAGCCATAACCCCCCCCCACCATGACAACAACAAGAAGCACCAGCACCAGCACGACAGCCTTCTCAACCCCCATTTCACCTCCCATGTTGAGCCTTCATGTCAGAGAAAGAGCTGGAGTTGGATCTCAGTGCCCTAGCAAGGGAAATTCTGGGGAAGAAGGGGGAATCATCTGAGTTTCTGCTCCTCACCCCTCAAGTTTTCCCTCAAGCCAGTTTTCCTTCCACAGAAAGCACATTGCAGGAGGCTAACATAGAGGTGGAAGAAAGTGGCTCAGCTAAGTCTGCTCCTTCTCTTCCTGTGCCTCTGCCTGCTGTGGAGCAGGAAAATGCAGCAGCCTCCACTGACACCCCAGAAGTGAGTGAGTAGAGTGGTCTGGGATCATTTTGAACTGGCAGATAATCCCATGTACACTATCTGCCTGCACCGCCAAGCCCAAACCAGCAGGGGCAAGGGAATAAAACACATTAGCACCACGGGGATGCTGATGCATCTCTGCAGGCAGCACCCCCTTCCCCTTGCTCCTCCTCAGCCTGGCACCAGCAGGAACATGCCTAAAGGGAAGTCCCCTCTCACTCCAAAGCCCCTGTCCCCCCAAAGCAGAGGCAGGCAACCCTGGAAGAGTGGAGGAAAGGCAGAGAGAAAGTGGGATGTGTTGCAAGGGTGAGTGAGATAACCCAGGTCACAGGGGAGATGCTTGCTGTTGATGGCCATCCCTTCTCCTTAGCTGAGGGGCCAGGTGGCTCATAGCACTCATGGCCCCATTCTACCAAGTGCCTGCACACACCACCTTCACCAGGATGTACATACAGGGAGCACTTGAGGGAGGAGCCGCACAAGGCAGGTCCGCAGGTGGCCTTACAGTTCACCTCGAACAGCTGGAGCAGCAGGAGTGGAGTTCATGCCTACCCCTCCCTCAAAGGGCACTGGTGCAACCAGTCAGCCCATTGGAGGGCTCTCCTTCAAGCTGAGGTGATGGATGAGTCACACACAGCAACAGAGATCATGGGGACCATGAACCACTTGGTGCAGGGGTGGCTTGCTGGACAGAGCAAATTCACTCAGAGGTTCATGGTCACTGACAACGGGGCCAACATTGTCAAGGTGGTGCATGATGCCAACTTTGTTGACATTTGCTGTGTGGCACACAAGTTCCACCTCATTGTCAGAGATGCCTTAGAGGGGGACAGAGCTGCTCGTGATGGTGCCAGCACCACCATTAAGATAATTTCAAAATGCAGAAAGTTGGCAGGCTACTCCCACTGGAGCATCAAGAGGGGCATGATGCTGCAGGGCAAATAAACAGAGATGAACATCCCACAGCACAAAATCATGCAGGATATGGAGACTCAGTGGTACTTCACATACCTGATGCTTGAGAGGCTATTGGAGCAACAGAAGGCCACCCATGATACGGCCTTGCTCAGGGAGATTGGGATCACAGGTCCCCTGCACAGAGCTGAGTGGGATATCATCTCCCAGATCTTGGTGATCCTTAAGTCTTTCCTTGAGGCCACCAAGACCCTCAGTGCTGCCGATCCCCCTTTCCTCTCCCCCATCCCAGCCTGTCCTTCACCCCCCTGATGCCTCCATTTCCATTTTCAGTGACTGGCTTTCTTGCCTGCATTGCATGCCAGATGCTGGCTTCTTTATTATTCCTTTTATCCAGGAACAGCACACTGACATATCAACTGCAAGTGCTTACTCAGCCTAACAAAGGGTTTTTCAGCCCAAAGCCTGACAAGATATATTTCTCTAACTATTCAGTTAAAAAAACCCAAACCTATACATGTGAAAACACAACATAACTCATCACAAATCACAAGTAACACATCATTCATATATATCCAATGCAACATCTGCACTTCTATTCAATTCTTTTATACAAAGGAAGGCTCTGTGACAGTTTGAGATGCTGCTGGTGCTACTGTGCTGCTGCTTACTAAATTATTATTTTATCTGTTTTCATTTAAAGTGGTGGACACACACACACACACGGACACACACACCCACGGCACGCCTTAACGTGTATGCTGGAGTAGAAGCCCCTGCAGGACAGGGAAAAAAAAGGCTCTGTCATAGTTTGGCAGCCTGACATGCTTCTGGTTCAACTGTGATGGTGCTCACTAAGTTATTATTTACCTGTTGTTATTCAAAGTGGTGGACTGAGGTGATGGGGGGGAGGGGGGGCTCATTGGGGCAAGGTACCATGTTGTGTAGGGGCCCTAGCAACAGTGAGGGTGCACCTTAACACACGCAGTGTCACCCACCTATGTCATAAGTTTTGCCTGTCAACAGCCTGAGGTGCAGGGTCCCAGAAGCCAGAACCCCCTGCACCTATCTCCCTGAAAACTGGTAGACTTTGTGGCCTCAGCAGGGACCGCCATCCCTGCAGTTTTCATCCCCCTGTGCCCTAACACAGACACAGTTGCATACTCACTCATGGCATGTGTTTTGCCTGTCAGGAGCCTGAGGTGCAGGATCCCAGAAGCCAGAACCTGAAACTTGAAACTTGGCAGACTTTGTGGCATCAGCATGGCCTATCACTCCTGCCAGTTTTACCCTGCTGTGGCTTAACACACACACGTGACATGAGTTTTGCTTTCAATAATTTGAGGTGCAGTTTCCCAGAACCCCTTGCACCTTGAGACATAGCAGTGTTCATGTCCTCATCAGGGGCTACCATTCACACGTTTCATCTTAATCAGGCAAGAAATGAAAAAATTATAAGCTGTTTTCTGCTTTACCATTATAGCCTATGGGCAAAATGTCGAAACAGTGTCAAAACAGAGAAACTGTTTTGATTAAATATAATGGAACAGAAGTTTTCAATCAAAATGAAATTAAAAATGAAACATTGTTCCATCAAAATGTTGAAACAGAAGTTGAACTGGAACAGTGCTGGTTCACACAGCCCTATATACTACTACACTAACACATGCTCTCCAGGGAATACTTATATATCACATCTTTCAATTCAAATACCTTTCAGCTGTTCAACAGTTGCACCAAAACTATTAGGACTATGTATATAATTGTGGTTTTTTTTTGGTTTGGGGGATGAATTAATAAAATTGGTGCAATTCACAGCAACATCTCTCTTTTTGTGGGGCTTCTTTTGCTGAAATCAGAAATTGAAAACTTAATTTTCATTTCATGAAAGGCAAAGCAAGGAAGTTGAACAGGTAGATTTAAGCAACATTTAAAAAAATGGGTGGGATTGGCACCACTCCTGCCTTCTCACATTTGTAGTAGCCCAGTGTTTAGGGTACTCATGGACCTGGAAGACCCAACTTAAAGGCTATAGGGTAATCAGAACTGCCAAATCCCGAAACTACCATTGCTCTCATACAGTAAGATACTTGAAGGTGTTCCTTATCTTTCCCAGTGATGCTGTTCAACTCTGTATAAAATATTTAAATAGGAGAGATTAAAGCAAACTTTTAGACCCCGACTCCATGTAGTGCCCAATGACTAGGGAGATGACGGTTCAATTACCCATGGATCCTGTTACTCATTAGCCAGAGCAGAGCAGGGAGCAAACACCAGTATGCATTGCTCACAACAGGTTTATGCAGAATGGAGACTGCTTCAGACTAGCTGCCACACCGATGGAATATGGATAGCCATCCTGAACAACAGTTTTTTCCCATATTCATACACTTTGGTTTATACTCATTAACATTCACTCTACCTCCATCCCGCCTTCTGTTCCACCCATTTCTCCTCCCATCTCAAGCTCCGCCTCTGTTTACTGTTTGCTTCATTAGCATGGAATTGCTTATGCATTTCATTCATTTACATGACTTCTTGCTATGACTCCTTTTCTTCTGTCAATGGGCAGACTTTGATCAAAACCTGGAAGCTTCTGGAGGCTTCTTCACCAATCACCATTCACCTTTTTGCATCTGTTCATCTCAGAATCTGTTACCAATTACGTGTTGCTTTCCACATTCCAGTCTGTTTTTCTCTCTCAGGTTGTACCATCTTCCACCTTTTTTGGGGCCCCTGTATCTTCTCTCATTCCTTACTGTAGCTGGTTCACAGCACACAGACTCACCTGCTGCTTTTCCCTCAGAAAATGGTTGACAAAATTAAGATGGTTACTTAGCATAAGCAAGTGGCTGACTGAGATATCATTCCGCCTTGTGGTCAGCAGCTTTTGCTAGGCCACAGGTAAAACCTTTGTATTCAGCTGCAAATCCAATGGTCCTTAATAATCCAAATTATTGTCACCCTAACACAAACCAGTCCAGTGGTATGGATACCTGAATTCAAGTCCCCAAGATAACACAGTGGGTGCATCTACATGAGACATTTAATGGGGAGTTCTTATTTAGCTCTGCAGTAAAACACCAGCATCTACACATGTGGTGCTATTAGGAGAGAGTAAACTAAGTAACTCAGCTGTATGATAATACTGCCAGACACACATACTATTCTGCAGTGAGTTATTTACTCAGCTACAATGCATTTATAGACACTGACAGAGATGGGGGGGCATGAGGATGCTTCACCTTTCCAGCTAGCTCCATGCTAAAGCCTCAGTATGCCCTTCATCAGTACACTGAGCTGGGTTGTAGTAGCCCTGGGCTGGCAGGCTGACCCAGAGGGGCACTGCTGTGACTCAAAATTCTGTGGTCCCAGGCACATGTGCAAATAACACACCCAGGAACAAAAAACCCTGCAACAAATGGCTCAGGAATTTTTCTGGATCCACTAGTTGCACATGTAGATGTGTGTGCCTACTTAGTAAGTGGATTTCAATTTAATCTTTCACACTGTCAGTCATTGCATTAGCCACAGTACCTACATGGAGCAAATAAACTCAGTGTCCCTTTATGCTTGAACCTGTGAATACAGATGTTAAAAATACATATACTTGCTCCCTGATTCAAGAGGCAGAGGAGAGCTGCTCAGAATGTATTTGTGTGAAGACAGAAGGTGAAACGTACAGTAATAATGTAATGGTGGGGGTTTATTGTAGATTGCCATGTTAGGAAGAAGTGGACAAGGTATTCTTCATGGAAGTGACAAAATTATCCAAAAATTATGAGATGGTACTGATGGGAGGCTTCAGTTTTCTGGGCCTCCATTGGAAGAATAATATAGCCAAACATAAAATGTCAAGTGAGTTCCTAACTTGTATAGAGTACCGATTTGTGCTCTGGGAAGTTGAGGATACAACTAGAGGAATATCTATCTTAGATTTTGTCTTGACCAATAGGAAATAACTAGCAGACAATGTGAAGGTGAAGACAAAATTAGGAAACAATCACAAGATTTTAGAATTCATGCTCCTGAGATGGGGAAAGCATGTGGTCAACAGAATTAAGACACTGTATTCCAAAAATGTAGATTTCAACTGATTCAAAGCTGAGATAGTAGGCTGGGTGACATGAGAGGACAGAATGAAGGCCAAAAAGGGGATCAGGAGGAATGGAAGCTTCTAAAGGCTAACACATTGGAAATACAAGAAGAATGGCAGAAGACCAATGTGGCTGTACATGTAGCTGTTGAGAAGCATAAAATGCAAAAGAAAAGCATATATTGGAAATGGAAAGTGGGCAAGTCACCAAGGAAGTTTACTAGGAAACAGCAAGAATAGTTGGGAAATAATCAGGGAGTCAAAGATGAAAAAATATCTACCCATGGCAAGGGTGTTTATAGACAAGAAGAAGGCATTCTATAAGTAAGTTGGCCAGAAAAGAAAGACCAATGAAACTGTGGGACTACTGTTAAATAGCCAGGGTGAACTTTTTTGACAGGAGGTATAAAGAAGGTGGAGCTGCTCAACAATTATTTTGCCTCAGCCCTCATAAAAATTCAGCTGCAGCCATAGAGCTAAAAAAGATTATTGTGATAAGGAAAGGGACAAGCTGAGGGCTGAGATAACAAAAGAAACAGTCAAAAAGCTTTTGATGGGTCTGCATGAACTCAAGTCAGCAGGGCCTGATGAACATCATTGTAGGGTACTGAAGGAACTGGCAGAGTGTGCTATAACATACTTATATCCTTAGTAAAATGAGTGTAACATACATCTGCCAGCAACACCTTGGCTAGGGACAGACATTAAAAAATCCTGAGCCTGAATTGATTCAATCATTGCAGGTTAGTCTAACCTGGCCAGTCTAAACCAGATTGCACTGACATCCTAGACAAGCAGGCACATGCCTGCAGTGGCTCAGGCTAGAAGCCAGGGGACAGGGCCTAGTATGGCCTCCTTTCCCTTACATAGTGCTGAGCTGAGGTGTGCATAGCCAGGCCTTAGCAGGACACTCTGATTAGGGAGGGGTCCCCACCTCCAGACCAACCCAGAGGGGAACTGATAACACAGTGTTCATTGCCCTTAACTTAGTGTTTATCACCCCATTAAGAAAACAACAGAGGGACATTACCTGTTGTGTCTACCTTTGTCCCATCTACCACAGCACAGACCATAGCCAGCATGTAGTCTGCTAGCTAATGCTACAAGGTGTCTGTGTAAGGCAGAGGGGATGGGGAAAGGGGAGCCAGGCAGATGCCTGCAGCCTCTGCCAAGCTCTAACCAGGGAACAGAGGGGAGGGGCCAGCCATGCTGTAGAGCAGAGAGCCCCACCCAGCCCAGAAAGGATGCCAGAATGCTGGGGGGGAGGGGGGTGTCTAATTTAACTTAAACCAGCAAGGGGTCTGGGACAGACATTGCATAAAATGGATTGAAATCAGTTAAATCTGATGCTACATTCAACCAGTTTTATCTGAAACCAGTCTCAGCCATTTTCAAAATGGTTTATGTGCACTGACATCTGTTCTGTTACAGGTTTAAAGCAATTTCTGATTACTTAAACTGGTTTATGTGTAATTTTTGTCCCTAGACTTTGAGACAAATATCTCTGCACATTCAGAGACATTTTTTGATAGGGACTGTGTTCCTTCTTGTGTGTAAAGTGTACAGGTTGTTGGTACTATTATAGAAATGTTATAACAAATGTTTTTGTTGTATTACAAGGATTGTTCAGTGCCTGTGGCTTCTTCTTAATCGCTAGGGATCACCTCTCAGTGTAAGAAAAGAATTTATCTTCTGGGTTGATTCCCTCTTCAATACCCCTCATGAAATCCCTATTGGGGTGCAAAGTTATGACTGTAAACTGGTAATTTGTGATAGTATCTGATTGCGAGTTGGTGATGTCTGTCCACTTACTTCATTGGGATAAGCAAATAGGCAGGAAATCACTTAGTCCACACTGAATCGTGACCTTAGTAGGGATTGGAGTTAGTCACTATGGGTGGGGTACCACAAGTGCACATGTGAGGTTTGTTGGTTTGTGATGCTATAAATCACATAGGCTGTAGATGCAGGCATTCACCACATTGCTAACTTGCAGTATGGAGGGTTTTTTGACAGTGGAAAATCCTGCTGTCAAAACAACCTGCACCAGAAAAAAAGTGTTTGGCACATGGGGCAGCAGCATGTGCCACCTAAAACTGGAACCTGGTTATCCAGACCCACACTCCAGCTGCTAGTCAGGTGCCATGCAACCAGATTGTCACTGCTGGACCCACAGGAGGCTCCCAAGATGCCGGATAAGGCTGCTGGAGCCAGTCCACCCAAGGCAACTTTCTGTGCACCAGAGTGCACATGCAGGGACATTTCCCAGGGACAAGTAGCAATGGCACAACTATGTATTGTTGTAGAAATTAAAAATGCTAAATTGAAAATGGTGCCATTTTTCAGCAGGGGGACACTGATATATGTGAGGTTGGAGTCTGCTGGAGTGCGGTAGTTGCCTCTCTCCAGCAGACTCAATTAATTGAGTCTGTTCCAATGTGTTGTAATTAGAGCACATCATAACAGTATCCCTGCACATGTATAGGTGGCCTTAGAGCTGAGATACTAAATAAGGTAGACACTGGTCAGACTCATTGGCTCTGACTGTTTACTAAACACCAGGATTCAGGACTAGTGGTTCTATTTATTGCTCTGAATAAGATTTTAGACAAGTTCATCAGTTTCTCTGACAGTTTCCCCCACAAGAAAAGTTGTTTCTCACAGTGAGGCTTTGCAAAATACTTTCAGTTGCACAATACACAATAGATTTAAAGAGAGCATGCAGCTGAACACAAAATTTGGGGGTTGTATTTGCAAATTTGAATGGATATGTGGTGGGGATGCTGAATACATATGACACGGAGGCTGCTGAAGTGTGATAATTAGCACGTTCTAGCAGACTCATAGAAGACTTGATTAACTGTGTCTGCTCTGACACATGCTAATTTGCATGTATCAGACCAGAGCTGTCATGTGTATATGTGCCCTGGAACATCAGTCATTAAAGAATGTCTTTGCAAAACACGTTGTTTTCTTATTAATTCATTTTCATTTGCTTTCATGCTTTGCGGTATCTTATCTATCCCTGAGGCAATCAACCAATCTATGAACTGGCCAGAAGGAGTGAGTTAGTCAGTAAATAAATCTAAGTGCTTGCCTCCAGCTCACTTCCCCTAGGATTGCCTATTTCTTCCCTGGTAGCAAAGTCATCTTCTATACTGGGAGTCTCAGCCACTGTCAGAGTCCTGCCAGAGAGAATGTTGCATTTTGTGTTCTAATGTGCTCAGTTTAGGTGGTAAAACTGAATTAAAGTGAGTCATTGATGAAGACGTTTATGAATTTAACACAGATGCAAACCTCATATAAAGATTAATGCCTGCTTTTAGCTAATAATCAGGGAACGTAAGTGCCACACTTAAGGAACAATGGAGCAGGTTACCAAGAAGAGAATTACAAAGAGTTGACACATTCCAGCAATTGGACATTATCATTACCTGTCCATGCTACTCCCATCATGGGTTTGATCATACCTTCAGGGCTAGTTCTAACACCACCCCCCTTCATCACCATCCCTGGAAGGGGGCTTCTAGGAGCTGTCATTTCTAGGAATGCTTGTTTGTTGCTTTCTGTATTCCACTAGGACTGTCTTCTTGGGGCAATGCTTCTAGGAATGATTTATCAAATGAGCACTTCATTTAGGTGTTTTTGGAATACAGAGAGGCAGGTACAGTCAATGGCAAAGCTACATCTATGTATATCTAGGGACCTATCATTAGATTTAAAAATGTTCTCAGCTTGCCTTCATTCACCCTCAGGGTAAAGAAGAAAACTCTTCCTGTATATGCAAACAGGCAAAGGAAAAAAAATCATTGGAAACTACTAATACATATAATAAGGATATTATAATTCAATGAGATCTGCACTCTGATAGGTTAACTTTTGGATTTAGCCATATTACTGCAGTCTTATGTTTGCTTAAGGAGCCCCTAGAAAATGGCATGTCTTGTGCTGTTAGATTGAGTCATTCTTGTGATGCTCCCTGAGCTTTTGGCAGATTAGTGAATTGGAAGCTTCTGTATGCTGGCCCTGAAGCAGCATCCTGATTCAGTGCTTGTTTGATACATTTGTTAGTTGTTCAGATCCTAAAATATACAAAACCATTACTATGCAATGTGACACTCTTTATTAGTATGAGTTACATAGGCAAAGCCAGCTGTGCAGATGAGACACTTCAGAAAATGTGACTGGCAATCTGTAACCCCAGGAACTTGCTTTCCAAGCTCCCTAGGCATCTTTTGAAAGTGATCTTTATTCTTATCACAGTCACAGGGTGGGCAAGCAGTGGCTGTTGCCATTTGAAGGGATGCGCTACTCTTTCTTGGGTGTTTAATTGGCCATTTTTTTCTGCTCATTTATAGGGCATTTTGGTACTTATATGCACAGACGGATTCTTTTTCTGGGTGTGTAGCTGTTGCTGGTAGGTGTTATAAGGCTTTGACCCCTTTTTGGTCAGTGCCTTGTTCCCTAGTGATGTCAGGGTGAGACTGCACTCTGGTGCCACCTAGATGGTTCAGGCGCTGCTCCTACTCGCCTGCCATGTCTTTGATGTGAGTTGATGGGGAGGCAGTTCCCTGCCAGTGGCCCCAAAGGGGTCTTGACCCTGGCCTTTTATTTGTTGGGCTCCAAACCTCTCCTTTACCCCACCCTTACCACATCCACAGCCTGGGAAAACACTGATCCCTGTAGTCTTCCCCAGGATGATCTCGCCTCAACCATGTTACCCGTCATGACCTGGGTCAGATCCTTCTGGCCGTCAGTCTCTCCCAAGTCAATTCCTTGTCTTCGGACTGACTGGATTTCAGGCAACTAAACCTGCCCCAGCCCAGGCTGTCTGTGACTTGGGACAACTTTAACTGAAAAGGTCTTTGGTGTATACTGACGGGCACATGGGATTCTGTCTCTCAGGACCCCTTTGTCCCCCTGGGGTGGGAGAGGGAATTTATCCATCTCTTCCTTCCTAGTGGGCTCGGGGGCAGGCCTCCCCCCATGTGATTTTTCCTGCAGCCCAGCTGACTCAGAGTTAATCACTCCTGGTCCCATCACCTGGTGGTACTTCCTACGTCCCTGTAGAGGTCCTACACAGCCACCTTCTGCTCCTCCCTCTTTGCTGGGCTGCCCAAGGGGTTTAGCCATCTCTCGTTGCCTCTCCCAGCTGCAGTACCTGAGATTTCTGACATGGCTGTGGCTCTGCTCTTGAGTGTGGTCGGGAATTGCTTTTCCCAGTTGGAGCTCCCTGGTGATCCTCTGCTCCCAGGACCTGGGCTCCCTATTGCTTCTGCCGGGATTCTCTGGCAGACACTCAGCTTCTCTTCCCTGTGCTCAGGGCCGATGCTGCCTGGCTGTGCAGCCAGTGTCTCCCGGCTGGCATGCCGCTCCTCTCTCCCTGGCCAGATGATTGCCTCTCCAGCTGCTCTTTGAGCAGCCCGTGCTTCTCTGAAGCCATGCCTCCAGGGCTGACTGATTCACAGGCTTAGGCAGCTCTGGAACCACTGAGCCTTTATTGGCATTTCTCCGCAGCTGCCACTCATCTTACTCCTTGTGGTTAGTACTGCGGCTTGTTGGGCGGGGTCCTGGGACCTCTTGTGGGGATTTTTGCCTCCCTTCTCACAGTAGCCCTGCATGCTAGGATAACTATGTGATTGCACAGACTGGAAATAAATTAAGAGAACTCCATCAAAAATGTACAGCCAGGGCACTCACACAGGAGACTAGGGCTGTCCAAAGCTTTGGTTCATGATTCGATTCAGAGAATATTTGGCCCAATTCAGAGACTGAATCTCCAAATCTGAACTGAATCCTGAAGCTTAAAACTTTGTGAAGTGTGACCCCTCCCTGAGTCCCCTTCCAATTGCAGTGCCTTGGGGAGGGACAAAGAAACAGAATAAAAGCCTCTGTCTGCAGGTTTTCTGTCCCTTTTGTGAGCTGTTTCAACCTGAGTGAGCAACAGCATCTGAAATGTACCAGACCGGCTTGGCTTTCTAGCCAGTGACTTGCTCCTTTTTACTCTTAGAAAGGATTGGATAGGATATTGCTTAGCTTAGCTTAGAATCCCTCTACTTTACTAACCCAATTCATTTTTTTCAAATTATATTCATTCTCTTTTTTCCCCAATACTTTTTAAATACTTTCTTTTTAAAAAAGAAAGCTCATTGTTTTCCCTGGTAGTGTGATTTATCACTGGGCAGGGAAGCACACATTAGACACACTCACACACATCATAGAAGTCAGATTTCATAGACATTTGGGCTGGAGGGGACCCCAGAGGATCACTGAGTTCAGGCCCCCCCCCCAGGGGCAGGAAGTCACCAGGGATCATAGGATCCCAGCAAGATAAGCATCCAAATGTGTTTTGAAGGCGTTCAAAGTGGGCGCTTGAACTACCTCACGTGGCAGTCTGTTCCAAACCTTGGGGGCTTGGACAGTGAAGAAGTTCTTTCTTATGTCCAGCTTGAACCGGTCACAGTGGACTTTGTGACCATTTGATCTTGTCATCCCATGGGGGGTTCTGATGAACAGTCGTTCCCCCAGATCCTGATGAGCACCACTGATAAGCTTATAGGTGGCCACCAGATCACCCCTGAGCCTGCACTTTTCCAGACTGAATAGTCTCATTACTCTCAGCCTCTCGTCATGAGGTCAGTTTTCCTTACCTCTGATCATGTGTGTGGCTCTCCTCTGCACCCTCTCAAGCTTCTCCACATCCTTTTTGAATTATGGAGCCCAAAACTGGAGACAATACTCCAGCTGGGACCTCACCAAGGCCGAGTACAATGTGAGAATGACATCCTGGGATTTGCTTGAGAATCATCTATGGATGCAAGCTAGCATTTTGCTCAGTTTACTAGCCGCAGCATCACATTGAAGACTCATGTTCATCTTGTGGTCAATCATGACCCCCAAGTCCCTTTCTTCTGTAGTGCTAACCAGTGTAGCACTACTAAGCCTATAAGCATGGTGCAGGTTTTTCCTCCCAATTTGGAGAACCTTGCATTTTTCGGTGTTGAACGCCATCAGGTTCTCATCCGCCCATTTCATGAGTCTGTTGTCCAGATCTGCCTGGATCACGCTCCTGTCCTCAGGTGTGGATGCTTTATCCCAGAGTTTGGTGCCATCAGCACACTTGGCCAGTCCGCTTCTGACACCAATGTCCACATCATTGATGTAGATGTTAAACAGTATAGGCCCTGGGACAGAGCCTTGTGGGACCCCACTGGTCACAGTGCACCAAGATGATTGGCTCCTGTTGACCACCACCCTCTGGGTCCCACCACAGAGCCAGTTCCCCAGCCAGCGGATCATGGTGACAGCAAGGCCGCAGTTAGCCATTTTAACCAAGAGGTGATCGTGGGATACCAGATCAAAGGATTTTTTAAAGTCGAGGTATATGACGTCAATCTCTTCACCTCTGTCCAGGTGATAAGTCACCTGGTCATAAAAGGAAATAAGATTGGTCATGCAAGACCTACCCACAACAAAACCATGCTGGGTATCCCTCAGGATATTGCCTTCAGCTAGTCTGTTAAAGATGGCATCCTTGATACTCTTTTCCAAGACTTTCCCCAGGATAGAGGTCAAGCTGATGGGCCTGTAGTTTGCCAGATCTACTTTCCTCCCTTTCTTGAAGATAGGCATGACATTGGCCCTCTTCCAATCATCAGGCACTTCACCAGAGCGCCAAGAAATCTCAAAGATCCATGCCAGGGGCTGAGCTATGATGCTCGCCAGCTCCCTGAGTACCCTTGGGTGTAACCCATCAAGGCTGGCTGACTTGAAGGTATCCAGCCTGTCGAGGTGTTCCTTCATGAGGTCAGCTTCAATGGAGGGCAAGGAATCTCCCTTGCCTGGGCCTCCCTGCCCCATAGTGGGGACTTTTTATTTTTCTTGATATTTGTAGCTAGCTGGAGTTCCATTGCAGCCTTGGCTCTCCTGATTTGCTCTCTGCAAGTCCGGACTAAAGCAGAGTATTTTTCCTTGCTGGCGGTTCCAGTCTTCCATCCTTTATAGGTCCTCCTTTTAAGATGCAGGAGGTCTGCCAGTTCCCTGAAGAGCCTTGGGGGATACTGTGCTCTTTTGCTGCCTTTCCTCTGAGACATTCCTGCTTGAGCATCCAGGATTGCTCCCTTGAGGAGCAACCATGCATCCTGAACTCCCCTCACTGTTGGGTTGTGGCCTTTTAGGGCCTCTCTGACAAGCCTTCTTAGCTTGTCAAAGTTAGCTTTCATGAAGTCGAGGACTTCTGTACCACTGACTGACTTACCAGCTTTACGGCAGATGGTGAAGATGATAAGTTCATGATCACTGTCACCTGGATTCCCTTCGATTGTTAGGTTGCCAATTAGGTCATCCCCGGTTGCCAGTACCAGATCGAGCAGTGCTTTACCTCTTGTCGGCCTTTAAACTTCCTGTGTCAGATAGAGGTCGTCCACACATGAGAGAAAGCTTTGCGATGCCTTGGATTTGGCCGAGTGCTCCTCCCATGAAATATCTGGGTAGTTAAAGTCTCCCATGACAACCATACACTGGGATTGTGCAGCCTCAGCCAATTCCCTGGTGAACTCCTAGTCGAGGTCCTGACTCTGGGTAGGGGGTCTGTAGTAGACCCCCACCATAGTATCCCCTGCACCGTGTTCCCCATGGATTTTAACCCAGAGGGTCTCAAGTCATCCACTGTGGGTGCCAATGTCAGCTTGCAGGGACGCGTAGCTTTTCTTGACATAGACAGCTATGCCCCCGCCCCTTTTGTCCACTCGATCCCTTCTGTACAGGGTTTAGCCATCTATACCCATGGTCCAGTCATGGGTGGAGTCTCACCAGGTCTCTGTAATCACAATGACATCATAGTTATTTGCATTGAGGAGGAGAACAGGTTCCTCCTGTTTATTCCCCAGGCTCCTAGCATTTGTGTATAGACACCCAAGTGTCCCCTTAGGGGTTCTTGCCTTGCCTACAGTTTGTTCCAGGACTGGGGCTGGGGTGGGATCCCATATTTGCCTTGGCCTGCTGGCTTTTCAAGGGCTACTCAGTGGGCCAGCGGTGGCAGTAGTCCCCCGTCCCCTGGCAGACTTAGTTTAAAGATATTCATAGAAGAAGAAGAGATTATATACAGTTATTAGTTATTAATATTATTAGTTATAGTTAGTTTACATATAGATTAAAGACAACACAGAAGAAGTCTGATAGAGATTCAGATTGAGATTAACACACACAGCACAGAAGTCAGAGTTCTAGAAGAAGAAGAAGATATATTATTTTAGGTACACAGAAAACTACAGTAAAGAAACACAACACAGAAAAAGAAGAAGTCACACATTCACATTCCTAATTCATAACACATCACTGAAGAAGAAACCATATATAGTTATTAATAATCAATCATAATCATCATAGCAGAGTCCACATATAACAAAGAGGAAAAAAACACACAACACAGAAGAAGTCAGACACACACACACATTTTCCAGCACAGGAAAGATTAATATGAAGCGTGCTGGAAAGGCAGGTGCCAGGTCTTCTGACAGGGGAGGGAGAGAGGCTAGAGAGGCTAGTGGAAGAGCTAGAGCTGCTAAGCCCCTCCCTCCAACATAGACGCATCCTCATCCCTAGCAGCCATGAGGCTTCCTATGCCAGTGGAAGTAAGGAAGTGGGAGTAGAACCTGATGTCCCTGCATCTGCACCACCTCCCATAACTCCAGAAACACTGGCAGCAGAATGACCATGTCCTTCACCACAATTTCATATCCCAGCATCATCCTCCCACTGCCAGAGGAGGAACTGGAGCTGGAACCAGGGGACCTGAGTGCCTTAGCTAAAGCAGTTCTGGGAACTGAGCAGGAATCTGACTTTGTGCTCCACCACCATCAAAGTTCCCCTAGACTCAGGTCTCCTTCACCAGAAAGCACCTTGGAGGAGGTGGAGGTTGAGGTTGTGGAGGCTCAAGCAAGTGGCTCAGCTGAGTCAGCTCCTCCTGTTGTTGTGCCTCAGCCTGCTGAAGAAGGAGATAAGGCAACATCCCCACCCTCAACCCCGAAGTGGGGGAGTAGTGTAGTGTGGGATTATTTTGAGGTGGCAGTTGATCCCAGGTTTACTATCTGCCAGCACTGCTGAAGGCAGATCAACTGGGGCAAGGAAGTGAAACACTTCACCACCACGGCAATGTTGCTGCATCTCAAGAACCAGCACCCCCTTGCCCTTCTTCCTGCTCATCCTGGCACCAGTGAAAGCATGTCTAAAGGGAAGTCTTCCACTTTCTCCAAAGCCCCCATCATCCCAAAGCAGAGGCAGGCCACCCTGGAGCAGTGGAGAAAAGCTGCAAACAAAGGGAGCTGTGTTCCCAAGGTGAGTGAGATCACCCAGAGCATTGGAGAGATGTTTGGACTGGATAGCCAGCCTGTCTCCTTAGTTGAGTGGGTTCATGCAGCTCATGGTACTCATGGCCCCATCTTACCAAGTGCCCATATGCACCACCTTTAGCAGATGATACTGCCCTCCCTGTATGAGGCATGCAGGGAGTACTTGAGGGAGGAGCTGCGCAAGGCAGGGCCTCAGGTAGCCTTGCATTTCACCTCCAACACATGGAGCAGCTAGGGTGGGGATCACAACTACCTCTCACTCACAGGGCACTGGTACAATCATTCAGGCCATTGGTGGGCTCTCCTCCAAGCCAAGGTGCTGGATGAATCCCACACAGCAAGAGAGATCATGTTGGCAATGAGCCACATGGTCTGGTGGTGGTTCGTTGGACAGGGAGAGCTCACCAGTGGGTTCATGATTAGCGACAACAGGGCCAATATAGTCAAGGCTGTCTGTAATGCCAACTTTCTTGGCATCCGCTGTGTGGCACGCAGGTGCACCTCATAGTCAGGGATGCCTTGGAGGGGGACAGGGCTGCTAGTGATTGTGCCGACACTACCACTACCAACCAGCTCATTTCAAAATGCAGGAAGATGGTGATCTACTTCCCCCAGAGCATCAGGGATGGGGTGGGGAAGATTCTGTGGGAGAAACAGGAAGAGCTGAGCATCCCACAGCACAAAATCACACAGGATGTGGAGAATCAGTGGAACTCCACATACCTGATTCTGGAAAGGCTGGTGGAACAACAGAAGGCCATCTATGAGATGGTCTTGCTTGGGGAGATCAGGATCAGCGATCCCCTTAACAGAGGTGAGTGGTGTACCATGTCCCAGATCTTGATGGCCCTCAAGCCCTTCCTTGAGGCCACCCCACCAAGACCCTCAGAGTTGCTGATGCCTTCCTTAGCCAGGTGATTCCCATAGTGACAGAACTGGAGAACCAAATGGAGAAGTTCCAAGGCATTAATGTTCCTGGCTGGGGAAAGCCACTGTCACCAGGTGTGCAGGCACTGGTGAGGCAGCTGAAGGAGGGCACCAGGAGAGAGCTAGATGACTTGTGGTCCATTACAGTCCACATGCTGGCTGGTATGTGTGACCTGAGGGTGAAGGGGAGTATGTGCACTAGCAGCACCAAAACTCTAGATCACTGAATGCAGGCATTGGTCAACCAAGTCAGGGAGATGGAAGGGCAGAGATGAGCGGAAGTGGAAGAGTGGGATCCACTTTCCCATACCAGCACTCCCAGCACCATCACCAGCACTGGCACCAGCCAATCTCCTTCATGCCAGCTGCTGCCAATGTCGGCCAAGGTCATGGCTTCAATCATGGGGTGCAAACGCACCAGAGCCCAGTCACTGGCTACCTAACTCACTGAGGATGTGGAGCCACTGGACTGTGACCCCTTGGCCTACTGGGTAAAGCGCAGCCACATATGGCAGGATCTGGCCATGGTTGCCTAGCAACACCTGTCCTGTCTACCAACCATTGGAATTCTGAGATACTACAACCTGCCAGACACCTGACTCCCCAGGTACCTCTGCACATTCACCTGTGCAGCTACATTCCCTGCCCCCCCACCCCCTAATGCCTCCGTTTCCATTTTCACTGACTGGCTGTCTTGCCTGCATTGCATGCCAGGCCAGCCTCTGGCTTCCTTACTATAGTAAATGCTCTGTTATCCAGCAACCCCCAGGAATGGGGAATGCCATTTAATCAAATATGCCACATGCGGTGCACAAGGACTTTCACTCCCTGATGTCAGCATTAGTCTGCCAGGGGAGAGAGAGAGGTCCCCGTGTAGGCTGCTTTGACCTGGACTATGGTCCACAAGGAAGAAGTGAGACTCAGCTCATGACACCAAAACTGGAAGTTTTGCTTTTGCCATGTACCTGGGAAGAAGGATTTGTATTGACAGATGCCATTTAGTGGAGCTTTCTGGTTGGTAAAGTGCCATCCAGGACCAGAAGACAGTCAGACCAAATACAGGTGATTCCTAATCCTGGCAAAGGGTTTTTCAACCCCAAAACTTGTTAAGATACTTTTCTCTAACTATATAGTTGGCCTTCTAAAATACACCAGATTGTCTTACCTGTTGCCATTTAAAGTGGTGGAGCAGACTGAGTCTATAGGGGAAGAGGAGGCCTCATTGGGGCACATTACCATGTTGTGTAAATGCCACAGGGCAAGTGGGGGCTCACTTTAACACACACTCCCATATCACGAGTTTTGCCTGTCAGCAGCCTAAGGTGCAAAGCCCCAGAAGCCAGAAGCCCTGCATCTATCTCCTTGAAAGCTGGAAGGCTTCATGGCCTCAGCAGAGGCTAGCATCCCTGCAGTTTTCACCCCCTGTGCCTTAACACACACACAGTGTCACCCATGTCATGAGTTTTGCTTGTTGGCAGGTTGAGGTGCAGTTTCCCAGAAACCCCTGAGACTACCTCCTTCAAACTTGGCTTTGTGGCTTCAGAAGGACCTACCATACCTGCAGTTTTCACCCTGCTGTGGCTTAACACACACATGTGACACAAGTTTTGCTTGTCAGTAGTTTAAGGTGCACTTTCTGAGAAACCCCTGCACCTATCTCCTTGAAACCTGGCAGGTGTCATTCCCTCAGCAGAGGCTACCATCTCTGCAGTTTTCACCCCAATGTGGCTTAACGCATACACATGACTTGATTTTTGCTTTCAAGACTTTGAGGTGAAGTTTTCCAGAAACCCCTGCACCTATCTCCTTGAAACTTAGCAGGTGTCATGCCCTCAGAAGGGCAGCCCTGCAAGTTCCATCTGAATCAGCCAAAAAAATGACAAAGTTCTAGGTATTTCATTGATTCCCCATTATACTCTGTGGCTGAATCTCAGAGCCTTTCCAAATTGGGCCAAACCTTCCGAAGCAAATTTGGCCGAATTGATTCAGAACAGCAATATGAATCTCTGAATTGAATTGCTGGCCTCTGAATCTGTATTGAATAGTTCTTTATTTGCACAGGCCTACAGGAGGCCCACATCACTCAAAAGTGATTTGAAACCAGGTCTTTCTGATGTCTTAACAGTGCACTCTAACCACTATGGCATAGCTGTTGCCTAGAGCCTTCTCTGGCAGTTCTTTTGAAGGTGGTCCTCTGGGCATGTGAGTTGTATGTGAGCTCAAGCAGGCTAAAGTAACCAAGAGGTTTTGGGCTTCAGTGTGGTGCCTGCTGACCTGGAAGGGTGTGAGGCCTCAGCCCTTGCTCCTAGTGAAGCAGAAGATCCCCTTTGCCCCGCATTCTAATCTATATTTGTTATTTAGGTTCAAAAGGAAGGCCAGAAAAGATGGTGGCCAACCTGTGATGTGGTTGTTGGAGTGCTGTACTGGAAATTTGAGGGCATTTGTACACATGCTTGCACCACAGCTCTGGGTGCTTGTAAAAGCACCTGGCACTGTGGTACATGCATTTGTATAAATGGCAAAATGAACAACAGCACTGAGAAAATGGTAGTGGAATGCTTTTGAACACATTGAAGTTCAGAAGTGCACCGCTACCATTGTCTCAGCCCTGATGCACATGTCATTGTTTACACAGGTGCATATGATGCAGTGCTGAGCATATCATCTCATGAATCAATTAATTGAGTCTGCTCCAATGTGCTGAATTTCCAGCGGGTTAGAGCATACAAACCTACATGTATAAATGCTGTAAGATTCCTAACTTCAAATCCCCTTTGGGCAAGGGGGGTCTGGAATTGAGAAGCCTGTGGCTGACCAGTAGGCAGTGTTCCTACACTGAGCCACCCACCTCACTGTGCCCAACCACCTACCAAGCTCTGAGTGCCTCCCCTGGGGTGCCTAATGTCTGGCTGACCCTCTTCCTGGAGCACACCCTCAAGCCTGGGGTAACCACTGCCACCACCCATGAGTCTGATCTTTATTTGGGCCCTGTGCCCTCTGTGGTGCATAGGCCTTGTAAATCTTGAGGGTGCTTGGCCCATTGCAAGACCTTGGGGTACGTGCTTAAGCCTGAAGCACAGATCATAGCTTCCCTTAATCAGCCAAGCACAGGGAGCATAAGGCATGCCCCAATCCCTCTCCCAGCAAGTGCACCAAGCTTGTTATAGTGGAGAGCATTATTGGTTAAAGAGAGTAGGCTTGGGGAAGGCTACAGGTTAGAGAAGTATCACAGAATAGCCCAGACCAAACAGTACCTGCTTAGTAACCTTTTGACACGTTTCTACATTACAGTGCCAGGATGGTGAACCTTACATTTTCCCGCCCTGTGTCTCTTGCATTTTCCCACCTTTTTCTTGCTGATTTCTTGCAGCTAGTGCATTGCTTGCTAATGCTTGCTTTTTCCCACCTTTTTTTCAATCTGCTCTTTCTCCCACCCTTTCCCCTTGTTGAGCGGAGCTTAATCTAAACACTGAAGGGTTTTGGTTTCAAGTTAGAGATTTAACTAGGCACTTTTTACTTAGGGTTTTAAATGGTTTATTGTCTGTTTAATTGTTTAACTGTTTGTTTAATTGTAAAGTAGAGGAACTTAAATCAAACAGGGAAGGGAAACCAATGGGTATATGAGAATATAAAAGAAGGCTTTTGAGAACTGTGACTAAAGACAGTAGGGGTGAAGTAGGGGTGACAACCTCATGTGGGTGCAGTGTGGAAAGTTTCTTAGTGCATGGGCAATTCCATGTAAATGAAGTGGTGGAGCCATTGGCATAACAAAAGGAAACCGAGCATGGTTAATGCTAACAAGGGTGAACTGAAAAGTATAAATGTATGAAAGCAATGATATTCTGGGTAGTGTTGGCAGTATTCTGTGCGGTGGCTGCACCTGTCTGAAGTTGCCGCCACTCTAATAAAACAGTTGAACGCAGTGTGTGCTGGTGTTTGCCCCCTGCTCTGCTCTGGCTAATGAATATCAGGATCCCATGGGAAATCGGTTTGTCGGATTCCCTAGTCGTTGGGCCTCATGTGGGGCTGAGGTTTGACACATATTATAATATAGAATTTATGTAGGAAAACTGTGACAGGGTGCCTGAAGCACCCTGCCATGAACAGAATCAGGAAAGAATAAAAGAGAAAAACTTACCTCACAGAGCTGCAGGAACTGTGGCAAATCCCACTGCAGTCAGGACAAGTGAAGGAGTCAGCTGGGGCTGCAGCAGATCAAAGGCTGCTGCAGCAGACCCAGCCACTGGAGTCCAAGCACAGGAGAAGAGAAGCCATGCAAGATGAGAACAAAGAGAAAGGGAAAAGTACAATGCCAGCAAGCAAAGAAACAGCTGGGTCAGGCAGGCAGCCAATAGGGAACTGCCACGATGGACTCGGCTGAAGAGCAGGAGATTTAAAATTATGCTGAGGGAGTGTCCCAGGGGAGGCAAAAGAAGAAATAAAGCAGAGAAGAGAAGGAGAGAAGTGGAGAGAGCAGGCGAGGGAAGGAGAACTTGAGCAACCTGCAATGCAATGAACATGAGCCTGCAATGCAATGCTGTGGCTAGTAAAGCAACCAAAATACTGGCATGCATCCATAGGTGCTTCTCAAGCAAATCCTGGGACGTCATTCTCCCCTTATACTCGGTCTTGGTGAGGCCACAGCTGGAGTACTGTGTCCAGTTTTGGGCTTCACAATTCAGAAAGGATGTGGAGAAGCTTGAGAGAGTCCAGAGGAGAGCCACGCGCATGATCAGAGGTCAGGAAAGTAGACCTTACGACAACAGGCTGAGAGCCATGGGACTCTTTAGTCTGGAAAAGTGCAGGCTCAGTGGTGATCTGATGGCCACCTATAAGTTTATCAGGGGTGACCACCAGGATCTGGGGGAACGTTTGTTCACCAGAGCGCCCCAAGGGATGACGAGGTCGAATGGTCACAAACTCCTGCAAGACCGTTTCAGGCTGGACATAAGGAAGAATTTCTTTACTGTCCGAGCCCCCAAGGTCTGGAACAGTCTGCCAGCGGAGGTGGTTCAAGCACCTACATTGAACACCTTCAAGAGTAAATTGGATGCTTATCTTGCTGGGATCCTATGACCCCAGCTGACTTCCTGCCCTTTGGGGAGGGGGTTGGATTCGATCATCTTCCGAGGTCCCTTCTAGCCCTAATGTCTATGAAATCTATGACACTGGTGATTCTAATTCCAGGGGGTGAAGGGATCCACTCTGGGGACCTAAAGGAAGGTGAAGGTGACCTTACTCCCCCAGAAAGGAAAGAAGAAGAGAGAGTGCACCCCAGTCACAAGAGAGTGATGAGGGTAGAACCAGAGACAGAGGTCTTGGGACCCATGCAGGGAAGAATGGGGCAAGCAGCCACTTAGACAAGGACCCTAGTCAAGAACCTTCAAGCAAAGATTGTAACAAACCTTAGAGGCAATCAACAACGCCCAGAACATCAGGTGTGGTGAGGGTAGGGTATGGGGATGGTGAAGCCCTCCGAAGATCTGCAGATGTTTTGAGTCCATAACCATTCTCAGTTACCTCCCAGTACCATCTAGACATATCTCCCATAACATCAAAGGCATGTCAGGTGATCTATTACAACAAGACAGTTCCGGCTGGGAGGCAATGGAACTCTGGGCGGAGCGGGAACCCCCCTGTAAAGACACATATATAAATTTATATGTTTGTATTTTATTTATTATATTGCATGTTATAATATATAATTTATATACGAAGACACATATATACGTTGATATATTTTTATGAAGCAAAGACACTGTGAAACACACCATGAAGCATGCTGGAAAGGCAGCTGGCAAGCCATCAGGGAGGGGCAGTGTGGGGCAGTGGGGCGAAGGAGGGATTGCCCCCTGCATGGCAACACCTGGTGAGCTGCGGATTTCTTTTTACAAGTGCCAGGAGCTGGAGCAGCCATTGCCGGGCTGGGAGAGGGGAGGGGGATGGGTCTGGCCTGGCTTATTTGGAGTTTTGGCTGAATCGAATTGGGGCAGTGATTCAAATCACCAAACTGAATCACTGTCCCTCAAATCAGTTGACTCTGAAGCTAATACTAGCCAGTTCACACAGGCCAGTAGAGGGAGAGGTGTAAGTCCTCTTCCCCCACCCCCAAACTGAGATGCAGCCTCTTTGCTGCAACATGCAGATATGAGGCTTCCGCTGGTACAGGAAGCAAGGAGAGGGGAGCCTTGACAGTGCCACTGCCTGTGCCTGAGTCTGCATCCCCTCCAAGAGCACCAGACATAACCCCCCCGCCACCACCATGACAACAAGCACCAGCACCAGCATGACAGTCTTCTCTCCACTTTTACCTGAGCTGCTACATCCCACCCCCACCCAACCCTAGGCTGTCCCTCACCCCTGATGCCTCCATTTCCATTTTCACTGACTGCCTTTCTTCCCTGCATTGCATGCCAGCCTCTGGCTTCTTTACTATTCCATCCATCCAGGAACACACACACACAAACTACAGGTGCTTCCTCAGCCTGACGAAGGGTTTTTCAACCCCAAACCTTGCTAAGATATATTTCTGTAACTATTCAGTTAGTCTGCTAAATGGTACCAGATTTGACTGACCGAAAGAACCGTGTCTGCCAGTGCCATGTCCTTAGACCAACACCTCTAGCACCTGACCCCGGGCAGCTGACTGGAAGAATGCAGGGCTCTGGGCACATCTAAGCCCCAGGGCTGGGGCTGGCAGAGGGAGTTCTCTGGCAGCAGCTGGAGAAGACGCTCCTGCAGGAGAAGAAAGAAAGGCTCGGTGACAGTTTGGCTGCCTGAGATACTGCTGGTGCTACTGTGCTGCTCACAGTTATTTAAAGTGGTGGACTGGACTGAGGCTGTAGGAGAGGAGGAGGCCTCATTGGGGCACATTATTGTGTCATGTAGAGGTCCCAGTGTCAGTGAGTGCATACCTTAACACACACACAAAGTCACACATGTCATAAGTTTTCCTTGTCAGCAGCTTGAAAATATCCTTGAAACCTGGCAGGTTTCATGGCCTTAGCAGGGCTACCATGCCTGCAGTTTTCACCTTGCTGTGCCTTAACACACACATGTGACATGTGTTTTGCTTGTCGTCAGCTTATGTTGCAGCATCCCAGAAACCCCTGCACCTATCTCCTTGAACGTTGGCAGATTTTGTGGCCTCATCAGGGGCTACCATGACTGATGTTTTCTTCCAAATCTTCCCAAAAAATGACAAAGTTAAAGGCAGTTTTGTGCTTCCCCAGTATAGTCCATGGGTGAAATGTCGAAACAGCTTCAAAACAATGTTGAAACAGAGAAACCATTTTGACTAAATGAAACAGAAAAGTGCTTTTGAAATTAAATGAAACTCAAAACAAAACACTGTCCCATCGAAATCACAAAAATGAAATGGTGCTGTATTGCACAGCCCTATATCTATCTATAAGCTTAATGGAAACATTATATATTTTAACAGACAGGCACTTCTTACATTACCTGAATTCTTTTGAAATATATTTAACCATGCATAAATGAGTTCCCATGGGCTCATGTTGTGAGGCATTTCTTGGTTCTGTGATTCCAGTGGTGACTTGGTATATGGACTGCCACAGTCTTTGGGTCCCAAGGCCTCCCTGCTCCCTGTTTCTAGATAAAGAAAGAAAAGATTGTATCAGCTTCAACTTGACCTGAGCTCTTACAGCTTCTGAGTTCCTAGTTCCATGATGGATAATTAATACATGCCTCCCATTCTAATGAAGCAGACCAATGAGATCTAAGTTGGCCATCTGAATCACCTAACCATTTTTCCCTGTATAAGCTAAACCTTCCACCCACTGCCACCAAGGTGCAGCAGATGACCCCATGAAGCATGCCTAAGCCCACCATTGGGTGTGTGTAGACAAAACAAAATTTCCCATTTATGTTGATGCAACTGCATTTGTGTTTGCATGACCCGGGACTCCGGTCACTTTAAAGTCCATTTAGCACCTTAAACTAATACTACTCAGAGATGTTTTAAATTGTAGCTTTCCTGTTACATTGCTCCAAAGCCTTGTAATTAATCCCCTTGACTCCGAGGGGCCACTGCATTCCAGCCTGTAGCCAGTAGGTGGTGATGTGTGCTGGTTTTTTAACCTCTTTTACTCCTGACTCCCCACCCCTCCCTCCTCTGCAGTCAGGTCAGGATGTGTTTGCTTGGTTGACTGGACTGACCAATTATTCTTACTTTATTCTTGTTTTATTTAAAAGCTTCAAAGAATGGGGGAGAGCAATAGCACTCACATCATTTTCTATCCCCTCTTAATTGTTGCCTCCCCCCCCACCTATTGTCTCTGTCCTCTCCTCCCACCTGCGTACCCTCCTGTCCTTCAGCACCCCTGGTACCACAATAAATTGAATTTCAACCAATTCCATTGAGAAATCACAATAAAGCTAAAACAATATAGACTTTTTTACTCAACTATGATGTTGGTAGTCAACTGGTGAATATATTTTGTTACACTTTGCGAGGTAATGCAAGACAATATAAAACACCAATTCACAATATGCTCCCATGTCCCTTCAGTAATTCCTTGATATCATATAAGTTGATGGAGGGCTTGATGGTGGGAGGGCTAGAGCGTGAGAGGCAGGCATGGAGGGAGACAAGGTTGAGGCCTCCTCAGGTCCAGATGGACGGCCAGACTCAGGTGATTGGCTGAGTTGGGTCGTGCTAGTCACTCTCCATGTCAGTCACATTCTAATTTAGGAATCTTTCTTGGGCACAAAGCTTATAAAATAATACCTTAATTTTCTACCCCTGTTACATCTTTGGGCCCCCACGCCAGCTATAGTGTATGTTCGCTTCCCCCCAGAAACCTCTCTCAGGGAGACAGAGTGGTGGGTGGGTGTCAGAAGATATGTACCCCAATCTGAATTTGGTGGTAGGTACATGGCCAATAACCAGGTGGAGGGTGAGAAGCCTATATGAAGTGGGCTTGCAGAACTTCTGCAAATCGAGTTCATGCTTGGGCCAAAGCCAGTGAAGAAGCCTCAGCTTCTGCCACTACAGTGGTCAAAGCTAACCAGGAGGAGGGAGAGAGGCCTAAAGCAGAAGGCAGGGAAAGCAACCAAGAAGAAGGCCTCAGCAATTCAGAGCATAAACTAAAGCTTTTTGTGGGGAAGAAGGGACTACCTGTGAGCCGAGCCCTCTGCCACTGTGGTGGTCATAGCTCATGATCACAGCTTACTATATGGCCAGTAGCTACTCCAGAGATACAATGGTGCAACAGAGGTGTAAGATAGAGAGCAAGGGGGGAGTGCAGCTTAATATTCATACTGCAGAGGTCTTGGCCAGGAACCAAGAAGAAGGCTTTTTGGCCAGCATCAATTGCAAAGATATGAGGTTATAACACATGCTGATGCTCACACCAAAGTGTGTGAAAAAGCCTCAGCTTCTGCCACTGAAGTGGTCCTGGATCCCAGAGGAGAAGAGTGGGAAGCAGGCAGGGTCTTCCCCCGACAGGAAGAAGCTCTTCCCCCGCAAGGATTTCAAAGTTACAAGGGTGCAATGGAGAGGTGGAAAAAAGGTATGTAGAAACCTTAAAAAGAACACTGAGGTCTTGGCCAGCAACCAAGAAGAAGGCTTGGTGGCCAGTAACAACTCCAGAGATACAACAGAAAGGTGTAAGACACATGGCAAGTGCTGATGCTCATGCCAAAGCAAGTGAACAAGCCTCAGCTTCTATGTGAAAAGCTAAACTGCCCAGCTGGAAATCCTACATCAGTGGGACTTGAGACTATGGAGAGGTGTAAGGCTGAGAAGTGGGCTGAAGAGCCTACTACTTTGGCCACAGAGGTCTTGGTGAGCAACCAAGAAGAAGCCATTAGAAACCTTAAAAAGATACTTTCAGATCTTGCAGGAGGAAGGCATGACATTACAGCAGAAAGTGTGCTATGGTGTAGACCAGCAACCAAGAAAAGGCCTGTGCAATTCAGAAGAGAAACTCAAGCTTCCTTAGTGGAAAGCACCCCTTGCGACCTGAGCCCTCTGCCAAAGGAGTGGTCATAGCTCCAGACAACACCTTGCTTTGTGGCCAGCAATATTTGCAAAGTTAAAAGGGAAGAAAACCGCCACAAGTCACGTATTACACAAAAGGGAAGCCTCAGCAGTGTGTAATTTATCATCGTAAGGAATCAAACTTTAATGATAAGTCAGAGGACAAGTGGGGCAGAGAGCCTATTACCGAGACCATGAAGGTCATAGCTAGGAGGGAGAGAAGAATATATTACATGGGGTTTTTTTTGCTATTCAGAGAAAGGTGGGGAGGGTAACTAGCAGAGTGCAAATGCTTGACTTTAGGAAAGCCAACTTCGATGTGCTCAGGGCGGTAGTCAGGGAGGCACTCGGAGCCCAGGGGGTCCAGGAAAGGTGGTCCTTCCTCAAGGAGGCTATCCTTAGGGTGCAGCAGGATGCAATTCCTCTGTGCAGGAAGGTGGGAAAAGGGTCAAAGAAACCTTCATGGCTGAGCGCAGATATCCAGGATGGCCTGAAGGCAAAGAAAAAAGTGTACTGGTGGTGGAAGCAGAGGGCAGGGACAAAGGAGGAGTACATCTCCCTGACCCGAGCTTGTAGAGATTTGGTGAGGAAGGTGAAAGCAGCACTGGAGCTTAGATTAGCTTCTAGGATTAAGGATACCAAAAAGTCCTTTTTCAAGTATATAGGTAGCAAGAAGAAGTCTTGGGGTAACGCTGGACCCCTATGAGGCAGGGCAGGGCAGTTGGTGATGGACGCATGAGAGAAGGCAGAACTCTTCAACAAGTTCCTTCCTCCGTGTTCCTGTCATAGTTTCATACTTTCATAGTTTCTAGGGTCGGAAGGGACCTGAGCAGATCATCTAGTCCAACCCCCTGCCATGGCAGGAAAGAGCACTGGGGTCAAACGACCCCAGCAAGATGTTCATCTAACCTCCTCCTAAACACCCGCAGGGTAGGAGCCTGCACCACTTCTCTTGGAAGCTGGTTCCAGACCCTAGCCGGCCTGACTGTGAAGTAGCGCCTCCTGATATCTAACCTAAACCTACCCTCTGCCAGCTTGTGTTCATTATTCCTGGTCACTCCTGGCGGTGCTCGGGGAAACAGTGACTCCCCCAATGCCTGCTGATCCCCCCTGACTAGTTTGTAACAGGTCACTAGATCCCCCCTCAGCCTTCTCTTGTGGAGGCTGAACAGGTTCAGGTCCCGTAGCCTCTCCTCATAGGGCCTGCCCTGTTGTCCCCATATCATATGAGTGGCCCTCCTCTGGACGCTCTCCATGCTGTCCACATCCCTCTTGAAGTGCGCTGCCCAGAACTGGATGCAATAGTACAGCAGTGGCCTGACCAGTGCCGCATAGAGGGGGAGGATCACCTCCTTGGACCTGCTTGAGATGCATCTGTGGATGCATGACAAGGTGCGGTTGGCCTTCCTAACTGCATCCCCACACTGCCGGCCCATGTTCATCTTGGAGTCAATGATGACCCCCAGATACCTTTCCGCCTCCATGCTGACAAGAGGGGAGTTCCCTAACCTGTAGGTGTGGTGCTGGTTGTTCCTCCCGAGGTGCATCAACTTACACTTGTCTGTGTTGAAACCCATCCTATTCTCGTCCACCCACCCTTGTAACCTGTCTAGGTCTGATTGTAGCCTGTTGCATCCTTCCAGTGTGTCCACGTCACCCCACAACTTAGTGTCATCAGCAAATTTGAACAAGGTGCTTTTTACCCCCTCATCCAAATCACTGATGAAGATGTAGAACAGTGCGGGCCTGAGGACCGAGCCCTGCAGAACTTCACTGTCCACATCCCTCCAGGTTGAGAAGGACCCATCCACTACCACCCTGGGAGCTGCCCACCAGCCAGTTGGCGACCCATTTGACTGTGTGGGTGTCTACACCACAGCCCCCCAGTTTCTTAATGAGAACGGGGTGAGTGAGAGACAGTGTCAAAAGCCTTCCGGAAGTCCAGGAAGACTATATCCACTGCTACCCCTGCATCTAATGATCTGGTGATCTGATCGTAAAAGGCCACCAGGTTGGTCTGACAGGACCTGCCACTGATGAACCCATGTTGGTTGCCCCTAAGCACGCAGTCTCCTGCTGGCCCCTCCTGGATGTATGCCAGCATAATTTTCTCGAACAGCTTTCCTAGGATCGAGGTGAGACTAACCGGCGTAGAGTTTCCGGGGTCCTCCTTCCTGCCTTTTTTGAAGATGGGGAACACGTTGGCCCTCTTCCAGTCCTCCGGTACCTCACCAGAGCACCACGAGTGCTCATAAAGTTGTGCCGGGGGACTTGCAATGACCTCGGCCAGTTCCTTTAGAATTCTAGGGTGGAGATCATCCGGGCCAACCCCTCCAGAAGCTCCCTAACTAAATCCTCGCTAACCCGTGGCCCAGGTGTGCCTTCCCCGGGGCCCGAGGGGGGCCCAGCAGGGAGGTACCTGTTCTGGTCCCTACTTAGGAAGACGGAGGCAAAGAAATCGTTAAACATGTTAGCTTTGCCGTCTGGTGTGATGACAAAGTTTCCCATGGCGTCCTGCAAGGGCCCCACATTACCTGGGACCTTCTTTTTACCCCCTACGTATTTAAAAAAGGACTTCTTATTGTCCTTAATCTGGGAAGCTAGTCCCAGTTCCATCTCTGCCTTGGCCTTCCTAGCTACCCCCATACATCCCCGAGCAACTACAGAATAGTCCTCCCTGGTGATGACCCCTTCTTTCCAATGGGTGTAAGCCTCCTTTTTAGCAAGGAGACATTCCCTGATTCTTTTGGTGAGCCATGGAGGCTTGTGTGCTCTCCTGCTCCCTTTGATCCTCATTGGAATTACCTTCCTTTGGGCTTGGAGGATCGTCTTCTTAAGAAGCGACCACTCTCCTTGAACACCTGGCTCCCCACCCCTCTGGGACCTCAGCGCTTCTTCAACTATCCTCCTTAGCTCGTTGAAGTCTGCCCTCCTAAAATCTAGGGCCGCTGCCTTACTGTATGCCTTTGCCACCTTGCGCTGGATAGTGAATTCCAGCAGGCGATGATCACTGTCGCCCAGGTGGTCGAGCACCCGCAGCCCCCTCACCAGGTCATCAGCCATGGCCAGCACTAGGTCCAACAAGGCGTCTCCCCTGGTGGGGCTGTGCACCTCCTGGGTTAGATGGAGGTCCTGCACTCTGGCCAAGAACCTACGTGAGCGTTCAGATCTGGCTGACTGTTCTTCCCAGCAGATATTCTGGAAATTCAGGTCCCCCATGACTACCACATCCTTAGCCTTCACTACCTCTGTGAGCTGACCCAAGAATTCCTGGTTAAGCTCTTCTCCCTGGTTGGGAGGTCTGTAGTAGAGTCCCCCTGTTAAGTCCCTTTCCCCTCGACTGCCTTGTACTCTAACCCAAAGCACTTCAGAGTGCCCTTCCCCTGGCTCCTTGCTAATTAACGGGGATGTGTATTCCTCCTTAATATAGAGCACCACGCCCCCACCCCTCTTTTCTATCCTGTCCCTCCTGTACAGCCCATAGCCCTTGACATTCACCGTCCAATCATGCGTTGCGTCCCACCACGTTCCCGTAATCCCCACTATGTCCGGGCTGGTGTCAGCCAGCAGGAGGGTGAGTTCCTCCTGCTTGTTGCCCATACTATGAGCGTTTGTGTAGAGGCATTTGAGGCCTACCGTGGGTGTGTGTACTGACTCCCTAGTCCCAGCATTACCCTGGCCCCTATCTCTTACCTGTTTGATTGCTTCGCTCATCGGTCTGGGCTGGGCTGTAGTTGTGGGTGCTGTTTGGTCTGGCAGTCTGATGTTTGCTCCGCCCTCATCTTCCCCTTCCCTCGATGAGCCTAGTTTAAAGCCCACCGGAGGAGGTCTGCCAACCTAGAAGAGAACACACGCTTACCTTTAGGGGAAAGGTGGAGCGCATCCCATCCCAGCATGTCTCTCATTGTGATGTGCCAGTCGTGGCTGAGGAAACCAAAGCCCTCCTCGAAGCACCGTTCCTGTAGCCGCCAGTTGGTCTCTGTGATGCACATTTCATGCCGTCTGCCTCGTCCACTCACTGGCAGGATAGAAGAGAAAACCACCTGTGCACCCATCTCCTTCAGCACGAACCCCAGAGCTTGGTAGTCCTCCACCAGGTGATCAGGGCTTCTCCTGGCCGCATCGTTAGTGCCCTCATGGACTAGGACCATGGGGTAATAATCGGTGGGCTGGATTACGGTCTGGAGCATCCCTTTCATGTCCTGAATCCTCGCTCCAGGTAGGCAGTATACCTCACATGCTGAGGGGTCCCGGCGACAGATGGGGCCCTCCGTACCTCTCAGGATGGAGTCCACTGACAATGAGGTACTCTCGAGTGATAGTGTAGAGAGGCCAGGGAAGGATGTGAGTCCCCTGACTGTTAGTTCAGACCTAGTTAAGGACAACCTGGAGGGCTTAGATGTGTCCTAGTCAGCAGGCCTGGATGACCTTCATCCGTGGATGCTGAGGGAATTGGCTGGTATCATTGCGGAGCCATTGGCACAGGTGTTTGAGGACTCCTGGTGCTTGGGTCAAATCTCTGAGGACTGGAAAAGGGCCAATGTGGTCCCTATTTTCAAGAAGGGGAGGAAGGAAGAGCCTTGCAACTACAGGCCAGTCAGCCTCACTTCTATCCTGGGGAAGGTCTTTGATAAATTATCAAGGGCCACATTTGTGAGAGCCCTGCAGGGGAAGTGATGTTGAGGGATAACCAGCATGGGTTTGTGCAAGGCTGATCCTGCCTGACTAACCTGGTCTCTTTCTATGACCAGGTAACAAAGAGCTTTGATGTGAAGGAGGAAGTTGATGTCATCTTCTTGGACTTCCAGAAGGCCTTCGACACAGTGTCCCACCCAATTCTGGTGGGCAAGCTGAGGGACTGCGGCATTGTTGAATGCACGGTCACTTGGGTGGCAAACTGGCTCCAGGGGTGAACCCAGGGGGTGGTGGTGGATGGGTCAATGTCAACCTGGGAGGGTGTAGGCAGCAGAGTCCCCCAGGGCTCGGTCCTTGGGCCAGTGCTGTTCAACATCTTCATTAGTGACCTGGATGAGGGTGTGGAGAGCACCCTGTTCAAGTTCACTGATGACACCAAGCTGTGGGGTAAAGTGAATACAGCGGCAGGCAGGGACCACATCCAGGCAGACCTAGATAGGTTAGAGAAGTGGGCGGATCTGAACAGGATGCGGTTCAACAAGGACAAGTGCAGGGTGCTGCACCTGGGGAGAGGGAACCAGCATTAAGGTTATATGTTAGGGGCTGACCCTCTCAGCAGCATAGAGGCAGAGAGGGATCTTGGAGTCAGGATTCACTCCAGGATGAATATGAGTCACCAATGCGACAAAGCATTAGGCAGAGCCAACCGCACCCTGTCATACGTCAACAGGGGCATCGCTAACAGGTCCAGAGAGGTCTTGCTCCCCCTCTATGCGGTGCTGGTCAGGCCGCAGCTGGAGTACTGTGTCCAGTTCTGGGCACTGCACTTCAGGAAGGACTTGGAGAACCTGGAGAGGGTCCAGAGAAGGGCCACTCGTATGGTTGAGGGCCTCCGTGGCCAGCCCTATGAGAAGAGGCTGAGGGACCTGAATCTTCAGTCTCTACAAGAGGAGACTGAGGGGGGATCTTGTGGATGCCTACAACTTTATCAGGGGCCACCAGCAGGGACTCGGGGAAAGTCTGTTCACCAGGGTCCCCCTTGGAGTCACCAGGAACAATGGCCACAAGCTGAGGGAGGATAGGTTTAGGTTAGATATTAGGAAGAACTACTTCACGGTAAGGGTGGCCAGAGCCTGGAATAGGCTTCCCAGAGAGGTGGTGCTCTCACCTTCCCTGTGGAAATCTTCAAGAGGAGACTGGATAGGCACCTGGCTGGGGTTTTATGACCCCTGCTATCCCCAGTGCTCCTTCCTGCCCATGGCAGGGGGTTGGACTAGATGATCTGTCTAGGTCCCTTCCCACTCATTGATTCTATGATTCTATTATATAGGATCTTCTAGCTCAGGAGCACAGCTTGCTTCATTGTCAGCAATGATTTAAAAGTTACAAGGCTGCAATGGAGAGATAGGTGCAGAGGTGGGCAAGTGGGGTGAAGAGCCCACAGGACTGGGCCTATTACCTTGACCCCAGGAGGAAATTTGCCAGAGGTCTTGCCTTGGAGAGCAAACAAGAAGAAACCTGGTACAGATTTACCAGATTTCAAACCTAAGGAAATCACTTCTTTAAAAAAAACAAACCCTAAAATCCTCATAGATTACTGTAGTGTGTGTATGTCTGCATGCCTGTGTGTAAGATCTTTTAATTATTTGATTATTTGATGTTTTGATTATTTGGCTTGATTGATTATTTATTGATTATTTAAAGAACCATGCAGAAACAAACATGAGAGGGGGAAGTGGGGCCTTTCCTGAACCTCACTTGTTAGAAAAACTAAAATTTAAAATCCTCATTGACTACTGTAGAACAGAAAATATTTTTCAAAGCACACATGCTACAGTAGTCTATGAGGATTTTAGAAAAAGTAGCGATTTCCTGCAGTGCAGAAGTGTATTTTCTAAGACATGGCCAGTAACCACAAAGGAGGTGATAGGGAGGGAGGGTGCCACAGCACCACCGTGGGTGCTAAGAGCCCCATTCATGGAGCTAGAGGGAGCTAGGGAACGAGTATGCCTGAGCACCACTCAGGGTGCTAAGAGCTGAGCCCCTAGCCATGTGAAGAAAGCCTCCACAATTCAGGTATTACACCAAGGGGAAGCCTCAACAGTTGTGGCCCACAACCAGGAGGAAGTAAGACTAGTTCAGGAACCAGAAGGTGGACATTTCCTTCAGATCCTCCCCCCGGTCAAAGAGGCAGCAAGGGTGGGTGCATAATCATCTGCCTTATGCTCAGTATGTATTAAGGCTGTGTGAAGCTTTGGGTGGTGATTCGATTCAGAGGAGATTTGGCCCAATTCGGTGGCTGAATCTCCAAATCTGAATTGAATCAGGGGACCAAATTAGAGGTCTGAATCGATGCAAAGCTCTCTGAATCTTCAGAAAAGATTTGGAGAGCTTTGATGATTTGGACAATCCCAAGTGGTTGCAGCAGGAACCTGCAGCTGATTCCAAGCTGGTAAGTACTATAGGCGGGGAAGGGAGGGCTGGGAGAGGGTACCATGGGGGGACCCCTACCAGCCTCCCTGCCTCTCCCACTCCCCCAGCCCTCCAATGATTGCCCCATCACCCTAGCTTGGTACTTTAAAGACAAGCCCTGGTGCTCACCAGGTGCTGCCAGGTGGGGGAGTGATCCCTGCTTCTCCCAACTGCCTCATGCTGCATGGGGGGGCTCTGTATGAGCCCCCTAACCCCCCCGCTCCCCCAGCCCGAACCTACAGGTGCCCCACCCAGGACAGTATTGTCCGTTTAAGAAAAAAAAAACTGAGAAAAGCCCCAGGACTTACTGCTCCTGCGGCAGCCTCAGGGTTTGTGGGGCTTGTGCTGAGCTCCCCACGTGGACCAGGGCAGTGGGGGGCAACAGGGCTCGTCCCCTGTTGGCAGAAGTGGTTAGTACTGGGGGATTTGGGGGTTTTGTTTTTTTTTTCATAAAGGGCCAGAACTGGCTCATGCAGGGCACTTGGGGGGGGGGCAGAGGGAGCGAGGGGAGGGGGGGTCAGGGGAATCATGAAGAGCCTCCCATGCAGCATGGGGCAGTGCGGGGCAGCAGTGAGCACCCCCTGCCTGGCAGCACCTGGTGATCCAGGGCTTTTTTTTTATTACAAGTGCCAGGAGCTGGGCAGCCATTGCCGGGCTGGGAGAGGGGTGAGGGATGGACTTGGCCTGGCTGATTCGGAGATTCAGCTGCTGCCAAATCTCCAAATCAGATTCAGTTGAATGAATCAGCAACATCTGAAGCGAATGCTAGCCACTTCACACAGGCTTAGTATCTATCTGTTTTCTCATCTCTATAATTCTCTATATAACACATCTATATGGAACATACATTGGCTACATATATATGGTGGAATAATTATTAATTCTGAATGAAGTGTTGTTATGGTCTTCATTTTCGCTTTCTTCTTCCTTCCTCTTTTTTCCAATATTTCAGACCAACAGGGATAGATCAGCCTGCGGCTAACAGTGGAAGAGGATCTGAAAATGGAAGGGAAGGAGTATAAAAAGAATTTCCATTGGTTCCTCTTGTGTAACAGCAATATATACAACATATATCATGTAACATATATCATACATTGGACCAGAATCTGCACAGTGTGGGCCCATGACATCAGCTCGGACTGGTGGGAACAAATTGTGCTGACCACTTGGAATAACAAGCAGTGGTTGCGGATGTTCTGAATGAAAAGGAGGGCATTCTGTCATATCTTCTCAATGCTGGGGCCACACATCACGAGGCAGGACACAAACATGTGCCAGGCCATCTCACCAGACAAGAGGGTTGCAATGGCCATCGTGAAACTGGGCCATTTAGCCTCTGCTACATTGCCAACCAGTTTGGCATGGGTACCTGCATGGTGGGGCAGGCAACTCAAGAGGTATGCCAGATGCTTAAGGAAATTGCTGCAAAGAAAATTATCCACCTGGTAAATCCCCAGCAAGTTATAGATGGCTTTAATGTGAAGGGATTCCTGAGCTGCATGGGGGCTTTATAAAGCACTCACATCCCAGCGCTGTGACCTGCAGGAAGTGGGAGGATTTACACAAACAGGAAAGGATGTGCCTCTATGATCCTGCAAGCCATGGTGGACAACTGGGACTGGTTCATGAACATTTTTACTGGGTAGACCAGCAGTGAGCATGATGTGCATATGTTCAGGAACTCCACTCTGCTTGCCCTTATAGAGAAAGGCCACTATGCACCCATTATGGAGGAGACAGTGATCCATGGTGTCGCCGTTTCCCCAGTTACATTAGCAAATGCTGCCTACCCTCTAAAGCCCTGTCTCATGAAGACATATGGAGGGAGCATTGCCAATCTGCAGAAGCTGGCTTTCAACTGCCACCTCAGCAGTTGCAGGATGGCCATGAAATGTGCATTTGGCCAACTGAAAGGATGATGGAAGGTGCTTACATGCTGGCTCGAGATGGATCAAGAAAACCTAACAGCCTTTATTGTGGCAGTCTGCATGATGCACAATATCTGTGAGAGTTACAGAGAGGTTTTCAAGGACTCATGGGAATAAGAAATGCAACAGGCATTGGCCAGACAACAGAGATGTGGGACAGCAGCAGCAGCACAGGGACTGAGGAGATATTCTCAAGCAGAGGCTGGTTGGGAGGCTGTGGTGCATGATTGTCTGGCAGGATACATTGCTGACAACAACCCCTAGGAGTGCTTTGTTCTAAAATAAAAATAAATTCATTTCTTTACACTTTAAATCAGTGTCTGTCTACCAGGGCGTGTGGTGTTGTGGATGGGGAGGTAAGGGAGGATGGTCAGGGAAAGGGGAGGAAATCTGGACTGGGCTAGGGGTTGCTTCTTCCAGACTCTGAGTAGTTTAGGGGAGGGGGGCATTACATACCATCATCCACATGTGAATTAGCCCTTGTGGGGGGGAAGGGGAAGGGGAGGGGGAAGGGGAAGAAGCCAAACAGCAATTGAAGAACATTTAAAAAACAATTCACAACACACCTCCAAAAGCCGTATGTGGAACTACACAAACAGATTGACCATGTACCTGGGCAGGGAATGGGAGGGTTCCAATGGGAGCCCCCATTGGAAACTGAATGAAGATTAATGAGCTCGGGCATGCTGGGAAATGTAGTCCAGTCCAGAAAAACCAAACCACAAAAAAAAAAAAAAAAGGCAGAAGACCTAACCACCAACAACATCAACAGCAATCACCATTCAACCAGGCAGCAACAAACACCCACCCACCTGCTACTCTTATGATATCATAGCCCCACCCACTACTCATATGATAAATGAGTTATTAAGCAGCTATAGTTAACGAAAAAAAACAACCATGTATATTTGTAGCATGGTGGGATGGGAAGGGAAAGGAACAGAAGGGGAGGATTCACATGGCTTGTCTTTGGGATTGGAATGGGGTTTTGGGGATCATGTACTGAAGGAGAGAGACCAGACTGAATGAACATAGGGGGGTGCAAGTGGCAAGGATTTTGACCATGACTGCCCAGGGGAGACTTCCAGTGAGTCAGGACTGTCCAGTGAAAGTCCAGGGGCAGGGACTGAGGAGCCTACGTGGTTCACATGCGCCTCCTGCTCTAATACATTAGGAAAGGCATTCCAGTGGGGGTAAATAGTTATTTGACTCCCGCCACTGAAATCTGGGGGGAATGACACATAGGACTTAACTCACTTGAAAGCACTGTTTGTGCAAACATGAAGGCCGTGTCATTCAAACAAAAATGTACCACACCAAAAAAAAGCTGCATTAAAATTTCCAGGGGGTCTACATTAACTCCCATGTTGTCTGCACATGCCCATCGTACCTGTGCAACCTCATCTACTCTGTACAATAGTAACATGGCTAATTATTGCCCAATCCTGCATACAAGTTCACTGTTATTTTTATAATCAAAACAATACTGTGGTTATCTTTCCTAGTCAAGCAGTCAGTAAGGCCTAATATAAACATGAATTATGTTTGGTAATTTATTTGATACATAGCTTCTTGACTACTGTAATAATTTATTATGAAGAAATGCTGCATATATCATACAGTGAAGCCCTAAAGTTTGTCTTGTTTATAACTGAGAAGTTGAGTACAGGGCTTTGCCTTCTTTGTAAAAACTGCAGCTGCCAAATCTAGTAAGTACAATCCACCAAAACAGACTTATTTTCTGTCATTCATCCAACAAGTTTTGCTAACTGCAAGCCAAAATGGAACAGCTGGTTCCAGCAAGCATGAAAGCACCAAGAAATTAAAAAACGTTATAGATGAGCTCAGACCCCAGTTCTCTACAGTTTCAAAGGGAATGTGACTTGGGCTCATTATGATTAGAGACCCAGCACCCAGACTGAATCACTGCCATAAAAACAATGTTGTTCTACTGTATTTGAGCAAGGAAGGGAATATTTTAACTCTATGTGAATCAGATAATCTAGATTATACACATTCTGAAGCACAAAATAGAAGTTCCTACTCCTCAAAAAGGATATAGAAAAACTAGAGGATACACAGAGAAGGGTAACAAGGATGATTTGTGGTATGGAGTGGCCTCTAGATGAAGGAAACAATTTAGAAAAGAGATACTGGAGAGCGGGGGTATGGTAAGGGTTTGCATAATGCTTGACGATGAAGAGAAAGTAAATATGGGTATATTATTTATTCTTTTACACATGACAACAGTTAGGGGGTCCTAAAATTAAACTAATAGGCAGTAAGTTTAAAATTAACAAAAGGACTTTTTTTTTCACACCGCGTGTAATTAAAGTGTGGAGCTCATTGCAATCAGATGTTGTGGAAGGTGACAGGTTAACCAGATGCAAAAAGGTATTGGACAAATGCTTGGAGGATAAGGGATCAATAGCTATTGAACACAGGAGTTAGGAATACAGCCTCTGCATTAGAACTTCTGAGACTTTAAATGCTGGAGACTGCAAGTACAGCCTCACAGACATTTCATTTCTCCTAGGAGAGTTATTGCTCTTCCAGGTGAAAGCACAAGTATGCAGATGTATAAGGTTTTTTCTCCTGGGGTAAAAATGGCCATTCCAAGAGAAAAATAACCTTGGAAAAAACAGGGTTAAGTCACTCCCAGGAGAGTTTCTCCTGGGACAGTGAATATCTGTACATGCCATGGCTTCTCTCAGAAAAGAACAGAATCCTTCAGCTTCTTCTGTCCTCCTCACTGGAAACAATGTTTCGCTTACTGGACTCTGATGCTCCAGAGCACTCCCCTTTCCTAATCCCCACATTGTGCAGGGAAACACAGGCTGACCATGGGCTGCCCTATGCTTTGCTGATATCTGTTACCAGGCAGACTAATGAAGCCCGCAGAGTACACTGAGGAGTGTGCACAGTGCTTTTCCTCCCTCTCCCCAACCCTCCCCCCCTCCCCCCAGTAAATTGTTTGACCTATTGCTGGTGGAGAAAAAAATCTTTGATGCCTTCTGGATGCCCAGAGTCAGCACTGCAAGCTGTCTACTCTTCAGGGCCTCAGCATTCAAATGTCTGTATATGCAGTTCTGGGTAAGTTTCTCTACCCAGAGAACAAATCTGGGAGAAGTCTCCCAGATTATTTGAGTGTGTGTACACAGCCTGAGAGAGAAGTAGTGGAAAAAACCCTAGTAATACCCAGTTCATTCTCCCTTTATGCACACACTCTCTACCCTTGTGTGACACAGTATACTGGGCAAGATGGACCTATAGTGTGATCCAGTAAATGGAAGTTCTTTTGTTCTTATACTTTTAAGAGTTTTAGGTCCTGGATTCATTGGAGCATTTCATAATTACTCTTCAAAAACATGCAACATCAAAGAAGAACATGATGAAATTAGCTACCTACATGACACAAAACAAAATAAAATATATAACAGCAACTTGCAGCAAGCAGTGGCAAAATAGTCACTTCAGAGCAGTGGCTTCTTCATTCTGCCATATTTAAAAGGATGTCCTCACAATGATGAAAATGTCTTCACACTCATCAATTCTGCAATGGAGACAACTGATAGATACTGAAGAATGTGTCTTTACTATATTTAATAGAGGGAAACAAGTTTCATGGAATATAAGTCCAGCAGTAAAGCATTAGTTCACCTAATCCAACCACCCCTAGAGGACTATCCAGTACATGTCCTGAATTGTTCTATGCTACAGGCAGAGAATAAGGTGCCACCAAAACCCAAGGCCCTTATAATAGCATGGAGCTGAGTAGGTGAAATATACCCAGTTTATTTCAGCAAGTGAAACCATGCCCTGCCAAATAGTTGACCTCACTCAAGATCTCTACCCATCAGAACCAAGGCATAATTATTTTCCAACCCCCAAACTGGTAATCAGTATAATCCTATGTGTATGAGCAAGACACCCTGGTAGGTACAGACAAAGAATGGTTCTCCACCACAGCAGAGTGCTAGCCTAACTCTTCCACCACTCTCCAGAACACATCCAGTCAGTTATGCTTGGGAGGGTAAACTTTTTTTTTAACTCTTGCAAGTTAACTTGCTGAAACGCTAGGGGATGAGAATTAAGTACAAAATTGCCTTATAGAAAAGCTTCAAGTGTTATAAGCATGTTGTGACAATGCATTAAAATAAATTAGGGTAGTTATTATTGTCCAATAAGTCTAATTTCTACGCCCAGCAAATTATCAAGAGAAACAAATTCAGTAAACATACAGAAATTTATAGACTCACAAGACTAAGAAGGATGCAAGGGATTTTTTTAAAGTATTACTAAAAAAAATTCTTAACAGAATTAAGTAAAGGAGATACAGTAGATATAACACATTTGTGCAGTAATAAAACATAAGAGTTTATGAAATTTAAATTGAAAATGTAACGCAAGCTGGCTTAAACAAAAACATGCTTCTGTGGAATGACACCATAGGCTGCAGTTAAAGAATCGCAGGAAAAAGCAGCTTGTTGACTTCAGGAAGGAAACAAAGAAAGAGGGCCCAGAAGTACAAAAAAAAAGCAAGGTTTTAGCACTCCTATCTACTCTGACCTAATGGAAAAAGTCAGCTGGGTTGTCTAATGAAACGGAAAAGTAATAGTTATAGAAACCATCCAAGAAAATGTTTACGCAGTGTGTAACTATATCATTAAACTCATTGTATAAAATAGTACCAAGCTAAAGAACCTGATCTCTATCTATCTATATATAGACAGATAGATATACAAAACATGTGTGTGGGGGTGTGTGCGCATGCGCATGTGTGTAATGTGTACATCCCTAAATATGTGGGAGAGGTTTATATAACTTATGTTATATCCCACAATAGCTCACAAGAAACAGCCACTAAATCACACAGGTTCAGGATTAAGCTTCCCCTATAAGCAGATCACAGTACTTTGCTGTGAAGCATATGGTACTGATCACTTTTGAACACAAGACAACAAAACAGATAGACTACTATCCTGATATGGCAATTTCTATTGTCTGAAATAATCCATAACAAATCAGGGGGAAAGCAAAAGCTGGCATGTATTAATAACAAGAGAGATCTTGAGCTGACACAGATATAGGGCAGCAAATTAGACATAAGTTTTCACTGTGGCTACAAGAAAACCAGATATGATTTTGGCCTGCATAAACAAAGGCACCATGTCAAGGAAGTCTCATGTTTTTATATTTTTATATTTTTAAGAGTTTTAGGTCTTGAATTCACTGAAGGATTTCATAATTCACATGGGCAGGCAGGGCACTGAAGCATTTCACAACTCTTCAAAACCAGGCAACATCAAACAAGCAAGCAACTGCAAGATACCCTTCCAAATCCCATTGAATTCAGTGAGATTTGATAGTGCTGTGAACCTCACAAGATCCAGTCCAGTGCACTTTTAGTGAGGGTGTACATGAACTATTCCACTCAGCTCTAGATACTGCAGAGCCAGAAAGAAAGTGAGGGTGCTTGTACACACGATGGGGGTTTAGTCCACGGTGTCTCATTGTATGCCCCCTAAATTGATACTGTGGGCTTTAATTATTTTCGTCACTGTGTACCTGTGACCACTCAAAGACCTTATATATTGCTCCATCTGCTATTCAAAAGTAACTACTGTGGGGGGAGGGGAGGGGCTGCATACCAATCCATCCCACTGACTTCTTAGCACTAAATTACAGCAGGGGGCACCTATAGCTGACAGAGTGCTGATATGTGCAAATGAGCGACAGTTATGCTGTTTCATTAACTTACATAATGGAATTAAGTGAAAGTTCAGTACTTCCACTAATTTAATAATTTTTACAAATATATTTACACAGACTCTTTGTTCTTTTTATTTTTAATTAAACAATATTTATTACTAAGCAATTATTATAAGATGTTTATATTTTTATTAATATTTTATATTTATTCTTTGTATTCAAGCAAAGTTTATTTTGTGTTTAAATCCACTTGTATTTCTTTTTTCACTTAAGCATGGCACTGAAATTCATCTGGACAGCCAGCAGGAGTGAATTTGGAGGGGGGAGTGTGGCAGGGGGGCAGCTGATGCAGCCCCGGTGTGTGGTGGATGACCACACAGCAGACCCAGGCTGTGCCTTGGACTGCAGCGAGTTGGAGGTTGCTTTTGGGGATCTGAGACAATGCAGCACCTGTATGCAGCAGCCAGCCACACAGCAGCCCTTTGCTGCACTCGGGATGACGAGGAGTTTGGGGGTGTTTGATTTTGGGAGTCTGATCTAATGCAGCCCCTGTGTGCAGAGGACAGCACACAGAAGCCCTGGGTTGTGCTTGGGATGGCAGTGAGTCTGGAGGGGAGGGTTTGCTTTTGGGGGTCCAAGTAAATGCAGCCCCTATGTGTGGCAGCCATCCACACAGCAGGCCCCGGCTGTGCTCAGGATGACAGTGGTAAAAAATTTGGGCTGGTCAGCGGAACACCTTAATCCCCAACCCCCAAATTCAGGCTTGAGTAGGTACTGCAGGTGTCATATCCCCACCCCATACTAAAAATAGATTCCATTATCACAGCCACAGCTAGTTGCCAGAACCCAACAGCAAAATCCCACTCCCAGTTTTGCCAGGTCTCCCAGCCAGCATTCCCTTTTTACATGCAACACCCTCAGCAGTAAAACTATGCGGCCACTCAGCAGAACACTTTAACCTGCAAACCCTCAATTCAGGCTTGGGTGCCTACTGCAGGTGTCAGGTTCCATGTGCCCCATTTCATAATAGGTCCCATTATCACAGCCACAGCTAGCCACCAGAAACAAAGAGCAAAATCCCACTCCCAGTTTTGCCAGGTCTCCCAGACAGCACCCTCTTTTTACATGACATGCCCTCAGTGGTAAAAAATTGTGAGTTTTTGGTGTTCCAAGCCCATGTAGCCCATGTGCAGCAGCCAGCCACACATCAGCCCCAAGCTGCACTTGGGATGGCTGGCTTCAGTGAGTTTGGGGGTGGTGGGAGAGTTTGGTGTTGTCAGAGCTGGGGAGTGTGTAGTGTAGTCTCTGCTGCAGCCCCTTACTCTCAACCCACAATCGTCATCCCTGCTGCAGACCCTCAGTACTTACCCCCAGACTCCTGGCGCTTCCAGTGCCCCTTACTCCCTACTCACAGTCCCCCACCCTACTGACTATGCTGGTGACCCTCACTCCAGACCCACAACCCGCTGCTCCCCCATCTCTGACAGAGGGGGCCCCCCGAGCTGCTCCTGTCACAACTGTCCTACAGTAAGTTTCACCCTGGCATGGGTTGGGAGGAAGGAGAAGGACTGGGGCTCCAGCATCGCTCAAGGCACCTGGCCATGTCCCCTCCCCTCACAGTGTCCCCAAGCCACACTACCACCACCAGCATGGGCACTGGCTCCCAAGGCACACCCACCCCCTCCCCCAACTTAAGTGTCAGTCATCTCACCCTGCCTTGCCACAGTCCCAATGGTTCATATTTAAAATAACTGTGGAAAGCCACCTCCCCAAGCAAAGAATTCATCTTTTTCTAGCTCACCCACCTCTCACACCCACCTCCACTCCTCAATCCCACTGGAGGCAATGTACTGATCAGACAGACAGAGATGCTGGAATGAAAATTTTTGTTTAATTTAACACACTCTTCATCGGCAGCCAGGCAATTGCTCCAAATAGCTCCCTGACCGCTGTTTGCTAGCTGATCTAAGGGGGTACCATGTACTACCTGCCCCCACCTGCTTCCCCTCAGACCAAGAGTCACTGAAAATCTTCCCCCGGTCTTTCAAATATTGTGGAGTAGGGCTGTGCGAAACATCAGTGTTCTGCTTTGACGACCATTTTGATGTTTTGATGGAACAGTGTTTCATTTCAAGTTTTGTTTAACTTTGAAAACACCGTTCCATTGCATTTAGTTGAAACGCTTTCACTGTTTCAACACTGTTTCACTTTTTCAATTGGGCTGGGGAAGGAAACTCAGCCCAGCTGAATTTGCATGAATACATGCAAATTACACTGCAAATTACCTGCAAGTGCCTGCAAATTGTAGCAGCACCTGGTGGGCAGGGGGCTCAGGAAACATAATTCAGTGAGTTGCCATGTACATGTGAAAGATTTTTGGCCACAATGGTGCAATTTGCTATGTGTCAAACTAAACTACATCAGGTTGCAGCGCATGTTTAAAGTGTACTGCCATTCAGCTACACAAATTGTGATTTTTATCATGTGTACATGGCAACATTGTTATGTGTACAAGCACGCAGGGAAAGAAAGCAATGTTTAGCAGACACCAATAAAAGCACTAAGGGAGGCAGTGGAACAAATTCTGAGGAAAGATTAAGAAAGCTAAATATTTATTGGATACAGAGCAGAGATTCATGGTGACAAAGGGAAAGAAAAGGATAGGAGCTCTATGTCTGAACAAACCATTTACCATTTAGAAATCTGCAAAAGGGTTGAGAGAGCAAAAAAAGGACCAAAGTTCCTAGAGTTGTATAAAATCTATTGGGCTTCATTCTTGAGCTAGTGTTTATTGGGCCATTGCCTCCATGCCCCTGATACTCATTGATTCTCCTTGCTAGGTTTTGGGGACTTTTGCTCTTTTAAGTACCTGGATGCATGTGCATGTACCTGCCCCACTAGAACACAAACTATTGTGAGTGCCAGCAGATGTATGGACTGTTGCATGTTCACACTGAGTATGGAATAGGATTGCTAACTGTGCATAAGGGCCAAAATCTGCAGTTACGTGATTTATCAAGCCCTATGAAAAGAAGCATCTGCCATTTTCCTTTTGAGGTTGTTCCATAATCTGAAAAACTTCATGGTTACACCCTTGAGTACTTAATTGCTCTTACCTCATTGGCATCAGTATCCAGGAGGAAGAAAGAGAGAGTATCTAATGCTCTACTTCCCATATGTCTTACCTCTACATTTATCCAACTCCCTATATATTGTTAGTTTATGTTTATACCTGCATGGCCACAGATGACCACTTTCACCAGGGCTGAAATTCTGTTTCCCAGCAACTATCTGAAGTTACTAACATAGCAATTCTCTTTCTTCTGCCTTGTGGATACATAAGCATACACTAGAACTGTGCATGTGCAGCAAGCTACACACTCACTGAGCATGTATGCAGTTACAGGGGCGAGTGTATGTATACATTGTGGAGACATGCTTGTGCATAAGGCCTCTGCCAGACATTACACTTAAGACATAAATACCCAGTTGATCACATTGTAAGTAGTAACCTAGCCACACATTCATGTGATAATACAGGTAATGAGCCACAAAGTTATTATACAAAATATGCCTAATAATGTTTTGGCTGGTTCCCATTGTGCCTTAAATTGAATATGTGGTCAGCACCAATCAGTTGATCAGTGTTATCAGCCTCAGGAGTGTATTGAAGGTGTAAGGGGCTTCCATGTGCTTCTGTGATTGGGAACACAAGTGAGCTGACTGGTGGTCCCAACCACAGAAGCACTGGGTACACAGCTTGCTACCTGCCAATGCAAGAGGAGCTCAGCATCATGACCCCAGACTCCCCTATACTGGCAACTGATTGTTGGGATCACAGATCAAATCCCATTGTGCTTTTAATTGAATATCTGTTAGTGGCCCAAATCTAAGTTATGAAAAAGGGACTCATTAGGAGCCCAGGCCCACCAGGTTGAGGAGCCCATTTTGAGGAGGAAAAGGACTCCTGGTTAGAGGCCCAAAACCTGGGTTTTACACCCTTTTCACACAGAGGAGACTTGAGCACATATTTGTCTAATTTTCCAGCATGGTGCTCTAAATACCAGGTGACAGGTCGAGCATTGGCCAGGCCACTATTCAGCAATCCCTTTGACGCTGGTCCCCTAGAAAGCAAGAGGCAAGATATGGTGAGGCTTGAGGGAAGTATTCAGTCTGGAGGGTATGTGGGTCACTGAGATGGATGTTCATCTGGCAGGAAAAAGGGTTCTGGATTCCAGCCTGGAGTTTTGCTCCCATTTGGGCGGAAACTTTTCTCCCATTGCACTGCTATGGCCTTTGTGCTCAGAAACTTACGCATGTAGGCATGTAGCTGGCTGGCCAGTGCATAGTCCCACTGCATATTCTCATATGTGTGTACACCTATGCAGCCTTAGCATAAAGTCTGGGCCAAAAGTGCCAGACTGTGAATCTAACAGACAGCTAAAAAACTGTCAAAGGGAAATAGATGTCCATACTGGGTACATAAATTTCTCCCAGATCTGGGAAGGATTTCCAGGGCTCACGTATTTATGTTGTTTTTATAGTTACTTGCAGTGTTTTCAGGCTGAAAGAGGAGGCTGAAAATTACACCACTGGGAATATTACAGGACCATCTGTGAAGGAAAAGTTTTCATGACAGCTAATCAGAGTGTGACAGCCAGTAAGGTCTCATCTTTTCTGAGAGCTCATATTGGCTATAGGAGCTAATGATAAGCAGGATCATTTTCATCAGGGTCCATTACTTCTGGATTGTTTTCATCAGTTCAGCTGGCAGCTCTCACCCTATGTGCATATCCCTGTCTGTCAGATAGGTACCTGTAAATTTTTTTTTTTGCTCTGGGTCCATTTTCTCTTTGTAATCTGAGATAATGCTGATTGAAAAACAGGCCCTTAAAGTCTGAAAACAAACTCTTAAGAAGCTAGCATCTCTCTTAATTCTTCAAAAGAGGTTTTCAGCTCAGCAGGACCTACTCAAACACCACATTGGCAACATTTCCTAACCAGCAATTGCATGTCCCTGTCAATCACCAGAGGGATTAGACGAGAACTCAAGGTCTAGGCATACAGCAGTCTCACTTGCCTTCTTTTCAACATCATGTCTTCTTTAAAATAAACCTTTCATTACACTTATTAGATCAAAGTGTCCCACTGAAAAGTTGGCACTTCTGACAGTGGGTTTTGAAGATAAAGCTACAAAGTAAGAAAAAAAACAGATTAAACAAATTGCAGTTTTCATGCTATTTGGCACTTTCTGCACAGAGATGTTCAGTCAGTGCATAGACCCTAAACAAAGACAGAAATGTGTGACCAAGAACAGAAGCCTGTCCATATTCAGAAATTCATTTATACTTGAATATAAGATGCCTCTGAATATAAGATGCTCCCCCCGCAATACCTAGGTTCTGTATATGGAAAATGTATTAATTTGTTATAATTTTCCAGGTACAGAATCTAATTGTGGGAGGTTTACCATGTATTTGTCCTCCCAATGCAACAGCAGGGAAAATAAATCTGGGGAGTCAAGTCCCTTGCCCTATGTCCCCTGAAACTTCTTTCCCCTGTAGCCCCTTCCCTCCCACCTTAGTATCAGACCCTGCTCTCCTTCAGCACAAAGAAGTCAGGGGTAAATTTGAAAACACTAACTTTGAAATAAACATGGACGTAGAAATTTGCATAAAGCATTACAGATACCTATAGGCTTTGTTCATCCAGAATTGATGCATTTTACCATTTTTGAAACTGCTTTAAATTTTAGAAAAATTTACTCCACAAGCGCACTTTTGATCAGCCCTTTTGTACCTACTTATATATAGCACAAACCTTTTATTGCAAAAATGCACACTCACATACCCCTGTAGTTTTTCCATCCTATCTCATGATATTTCACTTGACAGACCATAACACACATCTACAATTAACCATCATCATCCTCATCACAATAACTGCAATTGTGCCCCTGTATGCCTGCATGTACATCTCCATCTCCTGTACCTGTTACAATCATACAAACCACCTCCATGCCCATTCCCTTCCCCTTCTTTTCCCACCCTCCCTTAAAGCCTCCCCCATTTCCCGCCCCCGCCTTTTCATGGCTTTACCACTCCTGAGACTTCATCATCCTCTTTATCCTCTTCCTCTTTGTCATCACCATTGTCCTCCTCCACATCACCATCCTCCTCCCCATCCTTGTCACCTATGTCTTCATCCTCCTCCTTGTCACCATCCTCCTCCTCCTCTTGCTCCTTGTCACTATACTCCTCCTTGTCACTCTCCTTCTCCTCACCACTGTCACTATCCTCCTCCCTGACACCATAATGACAAAATAATACATTTTTGGGAAATGTCTTTAAAATCAAGGATTCTCCTTTCTTAGGTAGAGTGAGGAAGAGCCCTCCTTAACTGCAATCAGCAGCTAGGCGTGCAACTTCCCTCATGGGACATCCTGCTCATTCAGTCTGAGAGCCTTGGCACAAGTTACATTAAAAAACATCATAAAGGCATTTAAAACAAGAGCAGTCATTAGTTAAGAGAGTGTTAAACCACTGTAAGTACCCTAAAGATAAGCCACTCAAAAGGAGGTTTATCTTGGAAACATTTTACCAATGATGTTCCAGAGTATTGTTTAAATGGTCAGGAGAGATAAAATATATACCTTTCATTTGTCCAGCATCCCAGGGTGCAGGTCCCAGCCACTCAGCCCCTTTTGACCCTCCAAAACACTAGCGGTTTCTCACCCACGTTCCCTTCTTGCTGAAAGCAACTATTCTGAGCTTAATTGCAGAGATATCGTTGAGCTGGGCCCTGCTTCCCGCAGCAGCATGGTCTGGAAATAGGAAGCTCAATTTCAGCCGCAACAGAAAGCCCTATGTAGGCCTCACTGGAACATTGATCAATATATATATACCACTCCCACAAAGTCTTTGCTAAAGCATTGGCCAGAGTAAGCCCAGCCAAAAAACCAGAGTGAAGTATGAACTTTGCACATACACAAAACCTGGTATGTGGGCCAGGTGTGCATCCCTACCAAAAGATAGGAGGGGGAGATGGCAGTGCAAGGTACAGGATAATCCAGGAACAAGATGATAAAGCTGGAATGGGAACATCCAGGTCAGAATATGACACAAGCCACTGGCACAGGATGGTTTGAGATACTCAAGATACAGATGGAATGGAATATGTTATATGTTTAGCTCATTGTATAAAAAGAGAATTGGAAAGCAGGGGAGCTTTGTAGCTGCCTGGGGGTGGTGGGGGGAGGGCCTGTGTGTTATTGTGCCAACTATCTGTCATAGGTAGAAATGACTTAATTCCTGCCTTAATTTTTGTACTTGTTAGGTGAAAACATGTTAGGGCTGTGCTTGTAGACAATAAACTTGGCCAAATCTTTGCCACTGAACTGAGACTGTGGTTGTTCTTTAAGACAAAACTGGTGTTCCCAAGACTTCAACACTGACAATGCATTAATAACACATCAATAAAGCCCTACAAGGAGAGATTAAGGGCCCTGGTTCTCTTCAGCCTCCACAAGAGAAGGCTGAGAGGTGATCTTATGGCAGCCTACAAATTTATCAGAGGGGGACAGCAAGGAATAGGAGATGCTCTGTTTACCTGTTTAGCTTGGAGTAACTACAAACAATGGCCACAAACTGACGGAAAGCAGATTTAGGTTAGACATCAGGAAGATCTTCTTTACGGTAAGGGCTGCCAAAATCTGAAATGGACTTCCAAGGGAGGTAGTGCTTGCCCTTAACTTGGGGGTCTTTAAGAGGAGGCTAGACACACACCTGGCCGGGGTCATCTGAACGCAGGGCTCTTTCCTGTCTAGGGCAGGGGGTCAGACTTGATGATCTGCTGAGGTCCCTTCCAACCCTAACATCTATGAATCTGTGAATACCCAACAAGAACAACATCAGTGATGACACTGATAACACCTGATGACACGATGGGACGGCTACTCTCCCTGGCTGTGCTCTGGCCAGGACGCTAACTGCACAGTGGCTTCATGAATTTCAGTCATAGCAAAGAATTCTGGAGAAGCAGCCTCCCCCAGGCTCTGCGCAAGAGCTCAAGCTGTCATGGCTGCTGGATGCTGAGAGTGGCTTAATAGCTGCAGGACCCTGAGACTGGGGAAAGCATACTTTCCCAGGCCCCAGGGATTTGCCACTCAATCCAGGATAGCTCCCTCCTCCCAGCCAGCATGACTCCTGTTCCCTTAAGCTAACTCCCCCTTCTGATGCAATCCCAATTCACTGAGACACATTCAAGGTTTTAATCTTTTAATTTTTGTTAATCTTTGCCCCCTTCTTTCTCTTTATTCACTCCCCCCACACACTTCCTCTTCATCTCACTTCTAACAATTTTTCAAGATTTCGCCCCTCCTCCACTTCACTCAGGCTGGGCTTCTGTTAAATGCAGAAGGAGGCGAGATTCCAGTCTGGCTTCTTTGCTTACCAGCTACATGCCACTGTCCCCTCTCTTCTCTCACCAGGGGAGGTAAAGAGTCCTAGCTCCTGTCCCCAGCTCACCAGCCCTCTAGCAGCAAGACTTAGGTCTCAGATGACATGAAGCCTTCACTTGAGACTGCTTTAAAAATGCCATACATTTATGAGATTACAATGTTCTATGGATTACTGTCCTTATACAGGTTACTTGGGTCAAAGCCCTGAGTGAGATATTGAAACTAGGAAAACTAACAGTGTGCCTCTCACTAGTTATGTATATTATATATTAAGCAATAATTATCTGTAAGCATGTGGTAGAACAAACTATTCTCCTACTGGAAACTTGGAAATGCATCCCGACTAATTGATGTATATATAAGCAGATTCAAACTTCCCCAGAGTCTAGCAAAGGTATGTAGTGGAACATTATATATAAAGAGTGCACATATAGCTGCAGACTGTAGGGTTACCATACATCTGGGTTTCCCCAGACATGTCCTGTTTTAATATTATCAAATGTCTAAGATTCTGGTCAGTTCTGCTTTGAAGTTTTTCCAGAACTTCCCAGCTTTCCCTAGCTAGAAGCTGGGAGGGTGATGCTGCAGGACTGGGGAGAGCAGGGGTCTGTGGCTTGGAAGTGAGGGGCACTGGCAGGGCTGGGGGGGCTGTGGCTTGGGAGTGAGGGGCATCGGGGAAGTGGGGAACTGTGACTAAGGAGTGAGGGCACTGGCAGCACAAGGGGGTTGAGAGCCAGGAGTGAGGGGCACCAGCAGACATGGGGAGGGGCTGTGGGTTGGGAATAAGGGGCACCAGCATGGCCCAGGGAGGCAGGGTACTGTGGTTTGGGAGTGAGGGGCACTGGCAAGGCTGGGGTCTCTGGGTCAGGAGTGAAGGGCAGCAGCAGGGCTCAGGGGGCCTGTGGTTTGGGAATGAGTGGCAACAGAAAAGTCAGGGGCACCGCACCAGCATATCACTGCTCCCCCACCCCCATCATATAACCCCCACCTCCTTCTGCATGAGAGGTGTCCTCTTTTTTGGTACTGGAAATATGGTAATCCTACTGCAGAGGCCTGAGCCTTCCTCTGGCAGTCCAATTCATCTATAAATGGGTATCTACTTGTTTGGGCTTGGAAAACAAAGGCAGCTGGCTGTGCTATGTGTTTTTGGTTACTGAAACTGGCTTCGCTAGTCCTAGGCTCAGGAAAATCTTAGGCCTTTTTGACATTGAATGTAAACCTGGGCATGACACAACCAGTGCCTGCACATTAATAGTGGGATCCTGGGGTACCTGGTAGCCCAGCTCATCTCCCTGGGTAGCTCCTGTGTGGTCTCTGAGCAGAGATCCCCTCTTAACACTCAAACAATCTTGCAGACCATTATAAAACTATTCACATAATTTAACTGTTTACAAGATAATATATAATGAATGCAATACAATCAATAATGTTACACAAACATAACCTGGTTATGCTTAAGGGTTAATGCTTCTCTGATACACTTAACACCAGGGGAAGGCACACAAATCACCCATGATAAAAAAGGAGCTAATAAATAAATACATTGATACACCAACTAATAAACTATCTGGAACTTATTTACACATTCAGCCTATAAGTTGTATGCTCCAAGATAACTATGAGGACCCTGTGTGCAGTGTCCCTGGATGGGCCTCTCAGAGATCAGGCCTGTGTCTGTGCCCCTGCACAGGAGCTGTGGGTGGTCCCTGCTACAGGCATCACTCCCGGAGCTCCGGGGGTCTCCATGCAGAAGGCAGTGGACTCTCCTCTGCAGTCCCTGCAAGAAATCTTATTCCTCCCCAGACCCTTGTCCCCTGGCACAGCAGGGAGCAGTGTCCGGGCTGCAGGATGTAGCAGTTCCTTGCCCAGCAAAGCCTCACAGCACCTGGCAAATGCAGCCCCTCCCTGGGCCCTACCTGCCCCAGGATTATTGGTGGCTGGAGCAGTCCCTGCCCCTCTATAGTTGGGGTGCAGATACTGAAAAAGTGAATTTTGCACAATGTTTTTGTTACCATGTGGACATTGCTTTTTTTTTTTAAAAAGGGAGCATGTCCTTGACCAGAAAATCCATTTCTCCATTGCAGGAATTAATATTGAGATGAATTACAGCAGTCTATGTGTTTCCAACATTAATATGTATCAACTGTTGTTGTTCTTAAATATAGGAAAATTAAGAATCCATTTAATGTTATGTCACAAAAAATAGTATCTTATGTTATAAGAGGCTGCCTAATGAGTACTAGCACCCCTGGAGTTAGTGATCCAAAATCAACAAAGTAAGAGACAATGTTTTTTGGTTATTTTTTATTTTTATTTTTGGATTAAAACCCAATCCTCAAGTAAACATTACAACATTTTCTAAACCATATCACTTGACACATTCAATTGACATATAAATCTAGTCACTGTCATGGTTATTATTGAGTGGGTTTTGGCACCAGACCACATATCTGCAAGCTGCTGTGCATCTCAGTGTGAGTCTATTGCACAAACAATGCCCTGTAGTACACTGACGTCCAACTTGTTTTGCATCAACAGGTTGTGATGTCCAGGCACTTAGCTGTAAGTTCTTTTGTTGTCATCTGTAGAGGCAACAGCATGCCATGGTTGATGTGTCATCCACTTTCTGTGGGACTTGGAATTTGTGGATTTGCCACCATTGCGTTTTGCCAAATTAAGGTGTTGTAGTGGGCTCAATGGATGTGCTGAAGTAGTGCAACTTGTATTGGTGGCAGGCTTTCAAGTTTGCACTTCTTTCCCTTTCTGAATTGAGCACACCACACAGTGTGAATGGAATTCGTCTCCCTTGTAGGTTCATACAATCTATACACAAATTCCTTGGCTTTGGCCAGCACTTGGGTATCTGTTGTGTGTGACACCCCAAAATGAGACAGGAGATGGGGAGCTTTGCAGAAGATCTTCCAAGGAAACTTTTTAGAAATTCCTGCAAGCTGGCTTGTGGTATCACAACCTGTGATGGCATGAAAGCCCAGCAGTCCCTCCCTTACTTCACCACAGCATTCCACCTTATGCACAGAAATGTATCATTGAGTTTTTGATGTGCCTGCTTTCATCCACAGCTCACTGCTGAGACAAGGCCAAAATACAATCAGTAGCAATAGGACAGCTGTATCACTGCATGTGATAATGACTCTGTCATGTCCTTCTGACTTTTCCTCAAAGAGCTGCAAGATCATGCAGGTGTCTGCCTCTTCTTGTGTGGAGTGGAGGCGGTCCATGTTTCTTCCACTTGAGGAGGCAGCATAACCATCATAACCACCACTGACTATTAGTTCTTTGTCACTATGTGATGCTTGCTGTAAGAGTTTCCTTTTGAGGAACATAACAAGTGAAGCCTTGTTTTTCTTGGATTCAGTAAATAATCTCCATTTCACAAGCAACATGATATCCCTTCTGCTAGTTTCAACTCTTATTTCCTTTCCCCAATTCTACACTTTCTAGTAACATTCTTGATTGATGGGTCTTTGTAGCAGTCGCATATGACATCTACCCTGCTGCAAGGTTCCTTGAAATTGGACATAATATTCACCACAAAAATATCCACATAGTCTCCAAAGGTCACTGCATTCTTGGGTTTTCCCATGGCCTGAACCACAGCCATACCATCAATCGCTACACATGCTGGAGTAAGGGTTCCTTTCAAACTTGGCTGTGAAATATTCTCTTCCAAAATGGAGAGCAGTTGAGTTTTGTTTGCTTGTCTCAAGTTACCCTCTGTTGTAGCCAGCGATAGTAGCTTTGTATAGTGTACAAAGTTCTTGCCTCAGGAGGTTATCAGTATCAATATCCCTCCCAGCATCCATAAATATAAGTAGGTGTCTGAAAAGATCACTATCAGCTCTGATGGCTGAGGTCTGTTGTTTGTGTTTTTATGTTGCTAACTAGACTGTATATATGGAAGAAAGAGTTTTTAACTTTTTCTTTGGGATTGGTGCATGTATGCTGACAGTTTTATGTACAAGTCAGTCAGCAACAAATGTCACTACAATGTTTTTTCCTAACTGTTGTGTGTTCAGCAGGTCTTGTATAATTGGTTCTTGGGGAATGCCACCAGTAGTGAGGCACACCAACCTTGGGGATTCCCTGTTGAACACTTTGAATAAGTGGAACTTAGTAGACAGCTTTTTAACATTATCCTCATCCCTCTGTCTTCTGGTTCTCTCCAATTCTTTGTATGATCCCTCTTCCTCTGTTACTCCAAGAATTTCTCTGGTGTCATTAGCAAGCCTTGTTTGCTCTACGTATGTCAGTCCCCATCCACTGAAGGCTGGCTCTGATCAAGTTATTCCATTCAGTCCCCTGGCGTTTTTGCCAATTTTGTTTACATGCTCAAGTCCTTGGTCATCTGGAACTTGGTTGGACATCTGGTTTGTTTCTTGGTCAATGAAGCCACTGGACTGGAAGCCAGCATACACTTCAGGTGCTGTCATGTCTGCCAAGAAAACACATTCCCATCTCAGATAATGTACTTAGTCAAAAATGGCAAACCAAGGCAACATTTCAGCAAATGACTCCAGATAGAAGTCCCAGTTGCCTTCTCTGATAGCCCTTGTAAACTGGAGCAGAATGGAAATACAATAAATGTACTCCCTCCAGAAGGTATATGTTAGTTTGTTTTCCCAGGCTTTGTCAAATGCATCCAACAGTGCTTCCACTTTCTTAATTATGGGGAGCAGATTTTGCATTGCTGTTTCCAAAGCCTGGTCATCTGCATCATTGAATGTATTGGCAAGTTCCTGAGCCGCATGCACAACTAAAGCATCTAGTTCTGTGTGGCTTTCATTGGCTCATTGTAGCATGATAGACCATAGGATTCTCCATAGTGCTTCAATTGTGAATTTGTGAGCATAGATCACTCGATTCCAGTGCTTGCCTTTGAGAATATTCTCAGAAGTGTTCTCACCATAAACACCACTATCTCCCAATATGTCATTTAGGCCAGAATGATCCATATACTGACCAATGACCTTTGAGAAATTCATTTGAATGTGGAACCTGCCCAGCATTAACACCTGATTTAGCTGTTTATCGTGTTACCACAGTGAATTTCTGATGCAAGGCATATGTCATAATTTGAAAATTATTAGTAACTGTCCAGATAGTGTTAAATTCATAGGCAAGCAGAATTATTATTGGTATTGGTCTGACAACTGTCTTGGTGGTGTTCAATTTGCACATTTAATAGATTTCATAGATTTCATAGGCATTAGGGCTGAAAGGGGATCTCGGAAGATCAGAGTCCAACCCCCTACCCCAGGGGCAGGAAGTCAGTAGGTATCATAGGATCCCGGCAAGATAAACATCCAAATGTCTCTAGAAGGCTTTCAAAGTAGCTGCTTGAACCATCTCTGATGGCAGGCTATTCCAGACCTTGGGGGCTTGGACAGTAAAGAAAGTCTTCCTTATGTCCAGCCTGAAATGGTATTGCAGGAGTTTATAACTGTTAAACCTCGCTATCCCTTGGGCACTCTGGTGAACAAATGTTTCCCCAGATCCTGGTGGATACCTCTTATAAGCTTATAGATAGCCATCAGATTGCCCCTGAGCCTGCACTTTTCTAGGCTGAAGAATCCAATAGCTCTCAGCCTGTTATCATAAGGTCTGTTTTCCTGACCTCTGATCATGCTTGTAGCTCTCTCTGGACTCTTTCAAGCTTCTCCACTTCCTTGTTGAATTGCGAAGCCCAAAACCGGACTCAGTACTCCAGCTGCGGCCTCACCAAGGCCGAGTACAAGGGGAGAATGACGTCCCAGGATTTGCTTGAGAAGCATCTATGGATGTAAGCCAGCATTTTGGTTGCTTTACTAGCCACAGCATCGCATTGCAGGCTCATGTTCATCGCATTGCAGGTTGCTCAAGTTCTCCTTCCCTCGCCTGCTCTCTCTACTTCTCTACTTCTCTTCTCTGCTTTATTTCTTCTTCTGCCTTCCCTGGGACACTCCCTCAGCATCCCTTAAATCTCCTGCTCTTCAGCCGGGTCCATCGTGGCAGTTCCCTATTGGCTGCCTGCCTGACCCAGCTGTTTCTTTGCTCGCTGGCGTTGTACTTATGTCAGCCTGTTGTCATAAGGTCTGTTTTCCTGACCTCTGATCATGCGCGTGGCTCTTCTCTGCACTCTCTCAAGATTCTCCACATACTTTTTGAATGGTGGAGCCCAAAACTGGATGCAGCACTAAAGCTGCGGCCTCATCAGGGCTGAGTAAAATGGGAGAATGACGTCCTGGGATTTGCTTGAGAAGCATCTATAGATGCAAGCCAGCATTTTGCTCGCTTTACTAGCTGCAGCATCATAATGAAGGCTCATGTTCATCTTGTGGTCAACCCCTTCTATCTGTAGTGCTAGCCAGCATAGCACTGCTGAGCCTATAAGGATGTTGCAGGTTTTTCCTCCCAAGGTGGAGAACCTTGCATTTTTCGGTGTTAAACACCATCAGGTTCTCATCTGACCATTTCCTGAGCCTGTTGAGATCAACCTGGATCACCCCTCTGTCCTCAGGTGTGGATGCTTTACCCCAAAGTTTGGTATCATTGGAGAACTTGACCAGTCCACTTCTGATACCAATGTCCACATCATTAATGAAGATGTTGAACAATACAGGTCCAAGGACAGAGCCTTGGGGGACCCTACTGGTCACAGGGCACCATGATGATTGACTTCTGTCAACCACCATCCTCTGGTTCTGACCATGGAGCCAATTCCTCAGCCAGTGGATCATGGTGGACCCGAGGCTGCAGTTGGCCAGTTTTGCCAAGAGATGATCATGGAATACCAGATCGAAGGCTTTTTTAAAGTCAAGATATACAACATCAATCTCCTCTCCCTTGTCCAGGTGATAGGTCAACTAGTCATAAAAGGAAATAAGATTGGTCAAGCAAGACCTACCCACAACAAATCCATGCTGGCTAACCCTCAGGATGTTGCCATTGGTCAGTCAGTTAAGAATGGCCTCTTTGATAATCTTTTCTAAGACCTTCCCTGGGATAGAGGTCAGGCTGATGGGCCTGTAGTTTGCCAGATCCACTTTCCTTCCTTGAAGATAGGCACCACATTGGCCTTCTTCCAGTCTTCGGGCACTTCACCAGAGTGCCAGTTCTCAAAGATCCATGCCAGGGGATGAGCTATGATGGTAGCCAGCTCCTTGAGGACCCTGGGATGTAGATTGTCAGGGCCAGCTGACTTGAAGGTGTCCAGCCTCTCAAGGTATTCTTCACGAGGTCAGCATTAATGGAGGGCAAGGAATCTCCCTTACTTGGGCCTCCCTGTCACGTGATGGGCAACGGCATCCCACAGGACTGGTGAAAGACCGATGCAAAGTACCCATTTTGTAGGTTGGCTTTTTCCTGGGCATCAGTCATCAGTTTTCCCATCTCATTTTCCATCAGTTGTCCCATCTGGTTTAGCAGGGGTCCAATGTTGCCCTTGCTTTTCCTCCAGCTCCTCATATATCTAAAAAAGGACTTTTTATTATCCTTGATCCTAGTAGCCAATTTGAGTTCTGTTTCAGCCTTGGCTTTCCTGGTTCACTTCCTGTTGTATAACACGCATATGTGACATGGGTTTTGCTTTCAAGAATTTGGGGTACGGTCCCCTCCCCCAACCCCCTGTATCTATCTTCTTAAACTTGGCAGGCTTCATGCTCTGAGCAGAGGCTACCATTCCTGCCTATTTCATCCAGATCAGAGAAAAAACAAGAGAGTTATAGATATTTCATTGATTCCCTATTATTATATGATTCCCTACGGCTGGATCTCCGAGGCAGCTCTGAAGCTTCGGAGTCACTTCAGCCAGATCAAAGCAGAAACCCGGTCCGGAGCTCTGGATCAAATCCCTGGCACCTGAGATGACTGGATCTGAAGCTGGATAGAATAGCTGTCTACTCACACAGGCCTAGACACCACCATTGAAAGTGTTGCCTTATATCATTCAACTTGGATGGGTTCTTGAAATTATGCTTCTGTCTTATTCTTGCCAAGATTGGATTGGAAAATGAGTTGGGAGTCATCAGGAATATCAATGCATCAGATAGTTTGATATTCCACATTCAGATCTAGTATTTCTTCACTGATGACACTTCTGTGGAAGGCAGCTATTTGAGGTGCATGGAAGGACCCCTTCCCATCAATTATCTCCTCAAAAATATCTATGTTATCATTAGCATATCTGATGTATCCTGCAAGCAAATCATGTCTGAAATTCATTGGGATGATTGTGTTTCCATGTGCTGTATACCTTGCCAGTACAGCATTTGCTAAGGTAATGTCAGCATGCATAACTCACAGAGTGGCCTGCTGCATGCAAAAGCTGCACAAGCTGTTTAGACCTAGTTGCTTTATGCATTGTCAGTCTAAGTGCCAGGTACTTGGGAGTGTGTTTTCATCCATTAGTAACTAAGAACAGAATGTCCTGGGCAAGTGTCACAGGGTCACGCAGGTGCCCTGTTCCTATGAAGGAATAAGGGCAGCTGCCAATCACAGGGGGCAGCTCAGGTGATGGTTGCTGGGGCAACCATGCTGGTCAGGTGACCAGAAGGGGGCAGGGCCGGGCCTTTATAAACAGCCCAGGCCGAAGCCCAGCTGGCAGTTCCCTTCTGGCAGCTGGAGGAGCAAGGGGCTCTGCAGGGGAGTCAAGCCAAGGTGACCAGATTGATAGAATGAACAGTTGCATCACGGTGCAGGTGGAGAGAGCCCTGACTAGGAGGCTTTACTGGAAAGCCAGGTGGGACCTGGACCTTATGTTATAGCCAGAAGGCTTATTGTTGTGTTGTAGCCAGTTGGCTCATGGAGTTGTGTTCCTTGTTTGATACTGTTATACCAGAGGACCGGGTGAGGCTGTAGGGGTGCGAGGAGAACTCACGGGAGCTCCCCAGTTGCTTGGGGGTTCCTGGTGCCCTGGGTGGGCAAATAAATAGTGCCAGGGACAGCACTGTTGTTTGATGCCGAGTGGCGCAGTGTCGGTGATTACGGAAAGACCGGCAAAAGCAGAGAGAAGCCGCAGGAGCAAGCGGATACTCGAGAGGAGCCCCGGGGGGGGGCATGTTTAGGGAAGCAACCCCAAGAGGGGCATGGATTATTAACAGACACCCCAAGAGGGGTGTGGCTTAGAAGGCGTTCCAGAGGGTTTCCACTGTAACAGGAACCCCGAGGAACTAAAGGGGCCAGGTAAGGCTTCAGCCGCCTGAGCCTTGCTGGACACATATTATTGACAGGAACCCAGAAGGGCCAGAGAGGCCAGGTAAGGCTTAGGTAACCTGAGCCTAATTGGACACTTATTACTGACAGGAACCCAGAGGGGCCAGGAAAGGCTTGGGCCGCCGACCCCAGTGGGCAAAAGCACCACCAGTAAGCCTGATAGGGCTAATGAGTAGAGGGGCGCCGGTTGCGTGACAAGCCCGGGGGTGCCAGGTAAGGGGCGCCGGTTGCGTGACAAGCCCATGGGCACCAGATATGGGGCACCGGTTGTGAGACAAGCCCAGGGGCGCCAGGTAGGGCAGAGAAGGTTAAGGACTGGATAACGTTCAGGAAGAGCTGCGATGCAAAGTTATTACCATGGATTGAGTGACTGGACAAAGTCAGCTTTATCACCTAGGAAGTTCCTCATTTTATTTCTGAACATTTGCTTATGATCACAGTCCCATATTTCTTTGAAGATATTGAATTCACTATGGAGCAGAAGGGTATACCTGTCTAATAATAATGACATTGTATGCATTTCACCTTTTGACAGCCCTCTTTGAGCCTCCTCCAAAACACTGTTGAAGCAAATATTAAATGGTTCAGTCTCAGCCCCACCAATATCAACTGCCTTCTGATACTGTCTCAAAAACTATGAGAAGCATTGCAGATGAGATTTCCCTTGAAAAGCATTGAGATCACCCACAGCAGGTAAATGGCATCAGAGAGTAGCAGCCTTCTTTGGAAGGTCCATAATTAGATTTGAAGTATTGAACATATGTACTTGTCTGATTTTTCTAGACAAGTCTAGATGAGTAATTGCTTTGTGGTTCCCAGGAACTTGATGCAGAATATTCATATGCAGTTGATGGTCCTGCAGCTGCTGTACTGGTATCTTTCTTATACTTTTCCAGTCTCTTAACATCGTCTGCATTTATGAACTGGCCATAATATGTTGCATGATAAAGAATACGACATGCATCTGCCTCCATATTCACAGACTGTATGCAGTCCAATGTGTCAATGAATCAATGATCATTATATCTCTTCCATTCTGATACAGATTACAGAAGGTGATGCAGACCTCGTTCTCTTCTTTGATGTGCTTTCTCCTTTTCCCTCAACTTTTACCATACTCCTCTTGGCATATAAAGCATTTGTGCCAATCAGTTTCTACTTCTCTTCCTCTTCATCTATGTAAGACAGCCACTGGCTCCATCTTCAGTATTCAATATGAAAACATAGAATGAAGGCACATTATATGCTATGGATGTGCAATTATATTTCATTTCCCAGAAAAAAAATGCCTTGTTTAAAGAAAAACATTCTTAAGAAAAACACCAGAAAAACATTTTTTAAAAAGAAAAAACACTAGTTAATATATATTAATGTCAGAAACACACAGACTGCTGTAATTCATCTCAATATTAATTCCTGCAGTGAACAGATGGATTTTCTGGTCAAGGAAATGTTCCCCTTAAAAAAAACCCAACAATGTCCACATTGTAACAAACTTTTAAGGGCTTTTATGAGATCTGCATCTAGAGTACTAGCCCAGGGGTCCTTCCAGCATCCTGAGCCTGCCCGTCCCTGGTTTCATAGTTAGTAGGGTCAGAAGGGACCTGAGCAGATCATTAAGTCAGACCCCCTGCCATGGCAGGAAAGAGTACTGGGGTCAAACGACCCCGGCAACATGATTGTCTAGTCTTGTCTTAAAGACCCCCAGGGTAGGAGCCAGCACTACTTTGCTTGGTTCCAGATCTTGGCCGCCCTGACAGTGAAGTAGCGTCTCCTGATGTCTAATCTGAATTTACCCTCTGCCAGCTTGTGACCATTATTTCTAGTCACTCCTGGTAGTGCTCAGGGGAACAGGGACTCCCCCACTGCCTGCTGGTCCCTTCTGACAAGTTTGTAACAGGCCACTAGATCCCCCTCAGCCTTCTCTTGTGGAGGCTGAATAGGTTCAGGTCCCTGAGCCTCTCCTCGTAGGGCCTTCCCTGCTGCCCCCTAATCATGTGAGTGGCCCTCCTCTGGACCCTCTCCATGTTGTCCACATCCCTCTTGAAGTGCGGCACCCAGAACTGGACACAGTACTCCAGCTGCAGCCTGACCAGTGTCGCATAGAGGGGGAGTATCACCTCCTTGGACCTGCTTGAGATGCATCTGTGGATGCATGACAAGGTGCGGTTGGCCTTCCTGACTGCATCCCCACACTGCTGGCCCATGTTCATCTTGGCATCAGTGATGACTCCAAGATCCTTTTCTTCCTCTGCACTGATGAGAAGGAAGTCCTCCAGCCACACCACTGTAGCAAACCAATCTGGAGATCTGCATCAGATTACTGCCATCTGAAGGAGCTCAGGAGCCAGGAGCAGGGAGGAGAGGAGGGATCCAGGCACATGTGCATCCTGCACACGTGTGCTCCCTTATCTGACCTGAGGCAGATGCAGCAGCAGCAGAGGTAGCATCAGCTGATCCCCCTAAGGTAAGTGGGGCAGATGGACCAGACACAGCTGAGCCGGATCCGGAGGGGAAGGCCCCCCGATGCCTTTTAGCTGAGCCGGTAGGGAGCCACACTCCCAAGCTGTGCTGCGTGAACAGGGCACACAAACAGGAGGTGGGCTAGGGGGGAATGTCCCCCCAGGCTAAGGACCACCCCCAGGGTTAACCCTCAGAAGCCCTGTTACCCTGTTACAGTTGCATTGTCAGAAAGGGCTGCCTGCTGCCATTGCAGAACCACCCATGGTTCTGACTGTAGGGTGAGCTTATATAATCATGACTGGTGCAGCAGCCAGCACAAGGGGGGAAAAAAAAGTGTGAGGCATGGACGCTATGGACTGTAGTCACTGCTGTGAAAGTGCAGGAGTCATTTGCTCTGAAGGGCCAATGGAAGTGGTCCAGGGTGTTCCTTTAGGTACCCAAGCAGTTCTTCATTCCTGGATTGACCTGAGGCAGATTATGGGGTGATGGAGTGATTCTCATTAAGGGCTACCTGATGCAATGGGTCTTACTGTAGGGTGAGCTTGCATGTGGAGTCTATGGGCTAAAATCCTGTGATCAGAAGGGCACCATTTTCTCTGAAAGTTAATGAAAGCACTCCCCGCTTTAGGTAGCCAAGTGATTCTTCATTCCTGGATGGAACCAAGGGCAGATGTCACCCTGACAAAGTGCCTTTGTCACCCTGACCAAGGCATCGGGGGGCGGGGTGCACTGGTGTCCAAGCAGGTGAGAAGAAGATTTATTTATGTCAGGCTGGCTTTATCACAGCACCTGGTATGCACCACCTGGAGTCCAATAGTTCCATAGTTTGTAGGGTCAAAAGGGACCTGAGCAGATCGAGTCCAACCCCCTGCCATGGCAGGAAAGAGTACTGGAGTCAAACGACCCCAGCAAGGTGTTTGTCTAGCCTTGCCTTAAAGACCACCAAGGTAGGAGCCAACACCACTTTGCTTGGAAGTCGGTTCTAGATCCTAGCCGCCCTGACCGTGAAGTAGCGCCTCCTGAAGTCTAATCTGAATCTACCCTCTGCCAGCTTGTGACCATTATTTCTAGTCACTCCTGGTGGTGCTTGGGGGAACAGGGACTCCCCCAATACCTGCTGGTCCCCTCTGACTAGTTTGTAACAGGCCACTAGATCCCCCCCTTCAGCCTTCTCTTGTGGCTTCCCTAAGCCTGTCCTCATAAGGCCTGCCCTGCTGCCCCCTGACCATGTGAGTGACCCCCTTCTGGACCCTCTCCATGTTGTCCACATCCCTTTTGAAGTGCAGCACCCAGAACTGGACGCAGTACTCCAGCTGCGGCCTGACCAGTGCCGCATAGAGGAGGAGTATCACCTCCTTGGACCTGCTTGAGATGTATCTGTGGATGCATGACGAGGTGCAGTCGGCCTTCCTGACTGCATCCCCACACTGCTGGCCCATATTCATATTGTCTTCAGTGATGACTCCAAGATCCTTTTATGCCTCTGCACTGATGAGAAGGGAGTTCCCTAGCTTGTAGGTATGCTGTTGGTTCTTCCTCTCCAGGTGCATCACCTTGCACTTGTCAGTGTTGAATCTCATCCTGTTCTCATCCGCCCAACCCTGTAACCTGGCTAGGTCCAGTTACACCCTATTCCTCCCTTCTAGCAAGCCCACATCCCCCCACATCTTAGTGTCATTAGCAAATTTGAACAGGGTGCTTTTTACCCCCTCGTCCAAGTCACTGATGAAACTGTTGAACAGTGCAGGCCCGAGGACCAAGCCCTGCCCACATCCCTCCAGGTCAAAAATACCCCTTTTACCACCACTCTCTGGGTGTGGCCCTCCAACCAGTTAGTGACCCATTTGATTGTGTAGGTGTTCACATCACATTCTCCTGGTTTTTTAATGAGAATGGGGTGAGAGACAGTGTCAAAGGCCTTCCGAAAGTCCAGGAAAACTATGTCCACTGCTACCCCTGCATCTAAGGATTTGGTGACCTGGTTATAGAAGGCCACTAGGTTGGTCTGACAGGACCTGCCTCTGATGAACCCATGTTGGTTGCCCCTAAGCATCACCTTTCCTGCTGGCCCCTTGTGGACATGTGCCAGGATAATTTTCTCAAAAAGCTTGCCTAGGATCGAGGTAAGACTAACTGGCCTATAGTTTCCCAGGTCCTCTTTCCTCCCTTTTTTGAAGATGGGAACCACATTGGCCCTCATTCAGTCCTCTGGCACCACACCAGAGCGTCACGAGTGCTCGTAAAGCTGTGCCAGGGGTTCTGCAATGACTTCAGCTAATTCCCTCAGCACTTTTTGGTGGAGATCAACTGGACCAGCTGATTTAAATACATCCAGTCCCTCCAGAAGTTCCCTGACTAGATCCTCACTCACCCTTGGCCTAGGTGCGCCTCCCCTGAGGCCTGAGAGGGGCTCAGTGGCGGGGATGTTCCAGTCTCTGCTTAGGAAAATGGAGGCAAAGAAGTTATTAAATAGGTTAGCTTTGTTGTCTGGTGTGACAACCAGATTTCCTAGAGTGTCTTGCAGGGGCCCCACGTTACCGGTACCTTCTTTTTGCCCCCTATGTATTTAAAAAAGGACTTCTTCTTGTCCTTGGTCTGGGTAGCTAGTCCCAGTTCTATCTCTGCCTTGGTCTTCCTGACCGCCCCCCTGCTCCCCAAGCAAATGCAGTATAGCCCTCCCTGGTGATGGCTTCTCCCTTCCATTGGGTGTATGCCTCCCTTTTGGCAAAGGAGACATTCTCAGATGCTTTTGGTGAGCCATGGGGGCTTTTGTGCCATCCTGCTTCCTTTGATCTGTGTTGGGATTATCTCCCTTTGGGCTTGGAGGATTGTCTCCTTAAAGAGCCACCACTCTTCTTGGGCACCTGACTCCCCTTTCCTCAAGGACCTCAGTGCTTCCCTGACTATTCTCCTTAAGTCATTGAGGTCCGCCCTTCTGAAATCTAGGGCTGCTGCCTTGCTGCAGGCCTTTGCCACCTTGTGCTGAATGGTGAATTCCAGCAGGTGATGATCACTGTCACCCAGGTGATTGAGCACCCGCAGCCCCCTCACCAGGTTGTCACCTGTGGGCAGCACCATGGCCCAGCAAGGCATCTCTCCTGGTGGAGCTGTGGACCTCCTGAGTTAGATGGAGGTCTTTCATATTGGCTAGGAACCTATGTCTGTGGCCAGACCTGACTGACTGCCCTTCTCAGCAGATGTCTGGAAAGTTCAGGTCACCTATGATGACCACGTCTTTTGAATCTAACTACCTCCATGAGCTGACTTAAGAATTCCCAGTCTAGCTCTTCCCCTTGGTTGGGTGATCTGTACTAGACCCCCACAGTTAAGTCTCTTTCCCCTTGACTGCCTTGTATTCTAACCCAGAGCACTTCAGTGTGCCCCTCCTCTGACCCTGTGCTACTTGATGAGGATGTGTATTCCTCCTTAATGTAGAGCGCCACACCCCCGCCTTTCCTCCCTGTCCTGTCCCTCCTGTACAGCCTATAGCCCTTGATATTCACTGCCCAGTCGTGCGTTGGGTCCCACCATGTTTCAGTGAGCCCCACTATGTCTGTGTTGGTGTCAGCTAGCAGGAGAGTAAGTTCCTTCTGCTTGTTTCCCATACTGTGAGTGTTTGTGTAGAGGCATTTGAGGCCTCCTGAGGATGTGTGCACTGGCCCCCTAATCTCAGCATTGCCCTGGCTCTTGTTGCTTACCTGGGTATATGTTCTGCTCATCGATTTAAGCTGAGCTGTATTTGTGGGTGCTGCTTGGTTTAGCAGTCCAAGGCTTCCTCCGCCCTTCTCTTCCCCCAACAAACCTAGTTTAAAGCCCGCCGGAGGAGATCCACCAACCTAGAAGAGAACACATGCTTACCTTTAGGGGAAAGGTGGAGCCCATCCCTTCCAAGCATGTCTCTCATTGTGATGTGCGGTTCGTTGTCTAGGAAGCTGAAGCCTGCCTTAAGACACATTTCCCGAAACTGCCAGTTGGTCTCTGTGATGTAGGTCTCATGTCATCTTCCATGTCTGCTCACTGGTAGGACAGAAGAGAATACCACCTCTGCACCTATCTCCTTCAGCATGCTCCCCAGAGTGTGGTAGTCCGCTATCAGGTGATCAGGGCTTCTCCTGGCCGCATCATTGATACCCACATGGATTAGGACCATGGGGTAGTAACTGGAGGAGTGCATCGCTGCCTGGATCATCCCTGTCATGTCCTGAATCTTTGCTCTGGGCAGGCAGTAGACCTTGTGTGTTGAGGGGCCCTGGCAACAGATGGGGCACTCTGTACCTATCAGGATGGAGTCACCTATGATGATCACTTGACGCTTCCTCCTCCAAGATTGCTTGGCTTTTTCGGCCTGTTTGGAGTGTGGAGAGTGTGGAGTTGCCTCCTCTCCAGTTGCCTCCTCTCCTTCCTTCTCTTCCAGTGTTGCCAGTGCCTTGTACCTGTTCTCCAGCTGGACTGGAGGAACTGGTATTTTTAATTTTAAAGGCTGTGGTTTGAATTGCCCGCCACTGCCCCAACAGCCAATCCAGTGCTCCAGTCTTCCTGGAAGTGCCTGCCGGCAATCCTGCCCCCTATGCTCCCCCGCTGGGGGGATCCAGTGCCTCCGGAGCCTTCTGCCTGAGGGGTGCTCCCTAGCCTGGGGGGACATTCCCCCCTAGCCCACCTCCTGTTTCTGTGCTCTGTTCAAGCAGCATGGCTTGGGAGCACGGCTCCCTACTGGCTCAGCTAAAAGGGATCTGGGGGCCTTCCCCTCCGGATCCAGCTCAGCTGTGTCCGGTCCTTCTGCCCCACTTACCTTAAGGGGATCAGCTGATGCTGCCCCCACTGCTGGATTCGCTGCTGTTGCATCCGCCTCAGGTCAGATAAGGGAGCACACATGTGCAGGATGCACATGTGCCTGGATCCCTCCTCTCCTCCCTGCTTCTGGCTCCTGAGCTCCTTCAGATGGCAGTGATCTGATGCAGATATCCAGACTGGTTTGCCACAGTGATCTGGCTGAAGTGGCTCCAAAGCTCTGGAGCCACCTCAGAGATCTGGCTATAGGATATAATGGGGGATCAATTAAATATCTATAACTTTGTTGTTTTATCTTCAATTTGGGTGAAGCTTGCAGGGCTGGTAACCACTGCTGAGAGCATAAATCCTGAAAAGTTTCAAGACAATAGTTGCAGGGGTTTGGGAGAAACTTCCCCCCAAATTCATGAAAGCAAAACTCCTGTCACGTCTATATGTTACACCACAGGGGGGTGAAGACTTCAGGGATTATAGCCCCTGGGGAGGCCACAAAGCATGCCAAGTTTCAAGAAGATCACTATAGGGGTTTGGGGGAAACTGCACCTCAAGCTGCTGATGGGCAAAACTTGTGATGTGGGTGGGTGCTTGGGCGACTATGTCCGTCTTGGGGCACAGGGGCATGAAATCTAGTGCAGGCCTGGGTGCTGGCCCTGCCAGGCCATGAAGCCTGCCAGCTGTGTGTGTCTCACTGGGGGAGTCTGTCACCTGGGGCCCTGCACCTCAAGCTGTTGACAGTCAAAACTCGTGATGTGGGTGGGTGACATTGTGTGTGTTAAGATGCGCCCTTTCTGGCATTGGGCCTCTGCACAACATGGCAGTGTGCCCCAGTGAGGCCTCCTCCTCCCCAATAGCCTCACGCCCGGTCCTCCACTTTGTGACAACAGGTAAAATAACTCAGCTGGCTCAACACCACTAACAGTAGCAGCAGCATCAAAGGTACCCAAACAGAGCTGTCACAGAGTCTTCCTTTTTATAAAGGAATTCACAGCAGGAACTAAAGATGTTGTGTTGTGTTGTGTTGTGTTGTGTTGGACATATGATGTTACTCTGGTGTGTGATTGCTTATCTTGTGTTTTTATGTTTATATGTGTATTATGAAAAAAAAGGAGTACTTAAAAATGGATCTTTGGAAGCTTTAGGGTTGAGGAAGTACCTGCAGTTGGTCCTGGATGGAAGGAATAGTAAAGAAGCCAGAGGCTGCCCTGGCCTGCAATGCAGGCAAGAAAGCCAGTCAGTGAAAATGGAAATAGAGGCATCAGGGGCAAGGGGGGACAGGCTGGGGTGGGGGGTAATGGGGAAAGGCGAATGTAGCAGCGCAGGTAAAAGTCCAGAGGTGCCTGGGGTGTCAGATGTCCGGCAGGTCGCAGTGTGCCAGAATTCCACTGTCTATATTGCGTCCATGAGTTTCTGTACCTACTACCTAGAAGGCTGATGAAGTGCAGTTCATAGGCCCAGCTGTGAAAAGCAGTTTGTGCTTTCCAACAAGCACCTAACCTCATCACCAGAACTGAAGCCAACTTCCTACAGTTCAAAACACAAAACCTGCCAACTATCTCCAGTACCCCACAAACTGCACCCCAGAATCTATCAGAGGGAACAAATTACAATGCAAGCCACTTTTCAGAGCTGGGAATATGAACTGCACACTACAACCTGACTGAAATCTGACACCCCGGGCACCTCTTTTCTTTTACCTGTGCTGCTACATTCCCCTTTCCCCACTACTCCACAATCCAGCCTGTCCCTCCCCACCCTGACACCTCCATTTCCATTTTCACTGACTCCTACCCGCCTTTCACCAGGGAATCATTGGTCCTAGCATTTATGGGGCTGCTGTGCCACCAGCAGTCCCACCAGGCCTCCCTACTCTGGCAGGGTGCCTTTTTTAGTGGTCATGCTCAGGACCTGGGGCCTCCTCCTTCCCCACAGCCCCAATCCCATACCTCCACATTCGTCCTGACAAGGGCATGAGCTCAGCAGGGACATGCTCTTTCCCTGCTGGCTAGCGCTGCAGTTAGTTCCTCTTCCAGCTGAGAGCAGGGCATTACTTGGCTTTTAAAAAACTCAAAAAAGGAAATTGGTGCAGATGGAGTGAGGAGGGTGGAACTCAGTGTGTCTGCAGGTGGAGCTTTGGGAACCCTAGCAGCTGGAGGTTCACCTTCAGAAGCACCAACTGCTCCATCAAAGTAGGATCCAAGTAGGTGCGGTGGGGTGTCACAACATCCCCAGCAATGCTGAACACCCTCTCGCTTGGAACACTGGTTGCTGGACAGGATAAGTATTGCCGGGAACTGTGGCCAGATCCTGCAACATGTGGCTGTAGTTTGTCCAGTAGGCCAAGCGGTCACAGTCCAGTGGCTCCACATCCTCAGTGAGATGGGCAGGTAGCGCCAAGGCTTCAGTGGCTACCTAAGTCTGGGGTCTGCTGCTTTTGGACTTCAGCATTGAAACCATTTCCATGGCCCACATTGGCAGTGGCTGGTATGGGGGAGACTGGCTGGTGCTGGTGGTAGGAGTGCTGGCATGGGAAAGTGGATCCCCCTCTTCCACATCTCCTTGCCTCTGCACTTTGGCCTTCCTGACTTTTTTGACCAGCACCTGTGTCCAGTGATCAAGGGTTTTGGTGCTGCCAGTGCACGTGCTCCCCTTCACCCTTGGGTCACACATGCCTGCCATTATGTGGACCATACTGGACTGCAGGGGATCCAGCAGTCTCCTGATGCCCTCCTTCAGTCACCTCACCAGTGCCTGCACGGCTAGTGACAGCAGCCTGCCTCAGCCAGGAACACTGATCCCCTGGAACTTCTCCATTTGGTTCTCCAGTTCCCTCATTAGGGAGATCAGCTGGCTGAGGAGGGCATCACTAGCTCTAAGGGTCTCAGTAGCCTCGAGGAAGGGCTTGAGGAGATGATACCCTACTCAGCTCTGTTTAGGGGGCCGCTGATCCCAATCTCCCCCAAGCAAGGCCATCTCATGAAAGGCCTCATGTTTCTCCACCAGCCTTTCAGGCATCAGGTATGTGGAGTTCCACTGAGTCTCCATATCCTGCATGATTTTGTGCTGTGGGATGCTCAGCTTTGCCTGTTTCCCCCACAGCATCTTGCCCGCCTTGTTACCAAGGTGGAAGTAGCCCGCCACCTTCCTGCATTTCAAAATCAGCTGGCTTGTAGCAGTAGTGGTGGTAGCACTGTCAGCAGCAGCCATGTCCCCCTCCAAGGCATCCCTCACTATTAGGTGCAGCCTGTGTGCCACACAGCAGATGCCAACAAAGTTGGCATCATGGACAGCCTTCAACATATTGGCTCCATTGTCATTTACCATGAACCCACAGGTGAGCTCGGCCTGCCCAATGAGCCACCCCTGCACCATACAGTTCATGGCTCCCATGATCTCCCTTGCCATGTGGGACTCATCCAGCACCTCGACTTGCAGTAGAGCCCACTGACAGCCTGACTGACTGCACCAATGCCCAGTTAGGGAGAGGTAGGTGTGATCACCACCCCAGCTGCTGCAGATGTCAGAGGTGAAGTGCAAGGCTACCTGTGGCCCTGCCTTACGCAACTCCTCTCTCAAGTACTCCCTACATGCCTCATACAGGGAGGGCACTATTGTTCTGCTAAAGGTGGTGCATGCAGGCATTTTGTAAAATGGGTCCAGAACTGCTATGAACTGCCTGAACTCTGCCCACTCTACTAGGCAGAAGGGCTGGCTATGCAGAGCAAGTATCTTCCCAACGGTCTGGGTGATCTCGCTTGCCTTGGGAATGTGCCCCACTTTCTGTCCACCTTTCCCCCACTGGTCCAGGGTGAGCTGCCTCTGCTTTGGGGAGAAGGGGACTTTGGAGCAAGATGGGGACTTCCCTTTCAGCACTGGTGCCAGACTGAGAAAGAAGAAAGGCAAGGGGGTGGTACCTCCTCAGATGCAGCAGCATCGCCGTGGTGGAAAAATGTCTCATGTCTGTGCCACGGCTCATGTGCTGGCAGATGGCAAACCTGGGATCATCTGCCACCTCAAAATGCTCCCACACTACACTACTCCCCCACTTCTGGGTTGAGGGTGAGGATCCTGCCTTTTCCCGCTTCTCAGGATGCTCAGGCTTAACAGCAGGAGTTGCTGCTTTAGCTGAGCCACTTGCCTCCACAACCTCAACCTCCTTCGAGGTGCTACTTTCCAGAGGACACCTGGGTCTAGGGGAAACTTGAGGGGTGTGGAGCACAAACTCTGATTCCTCCTCAGTCCCCAGAATTGCTTGAGCCAGCGTGCTCAGCATCCCTGGTTCCAGGTCCAGCTCCTCCTCTGGCAATGGGAGGCTCACACCGAGAGCTGAAATTGGGATGGAGGAGACAGTGATTCTACTGTTTGTGCCCACTTCTGGATGGAGCAGAGGTGGTGCAGGTGCTGGGACATCAGGTGCAGACACTGCTCCCACCTCCTGGCCTCCACTGGCAGCACTGATGTCATGGCTGCTTGGGAATACAATCTGTGGTTGGAGGGGTGGGGGGGCTTGCAGCTCTAGCTCTCTCCCTACCCGTGTTCCTACCCTGCCATGAGACCTGGCATCTGCTTTTCCAGTACACTTTATATTGATCTTTCCTGTGCTGCCAAAAGTCTGTGTGTGTGTGTGTGTGTGTGTGTGTGCGTGCATCCTTTTGTATTGTGTGTTTTATTCCCTCTGTTGCGTGCATGCACTGGCCTCTTCTTTGATTGTTTGCTTCACTGTTAAGAGTTATGTAAAAATTGTATGCTGTCTGTCTGTCTGTCTGTCTTCTTATCCTATGAATATTTGATTTTTCTTTACAGTGTGTCTGTCCGTGTGCATGCATGCAAGCAATCTCTGTGCCTCCCTGCACAGTGATGGATCACACAGGCAGGGAAAACACAGCTTTCTTTTTTCAAAGTTTAAAAAAAAAAGAGCAAATATAAATTCAAAGAAATTAATTGAATAGTAATACTAATAGTAATTGAATAGAACAGCTAAGCTAAGATAAGCTAAATCCTACCCAATCCTTTGTAACAAGAAAAAGGAGAAGGCAAGTTCAACTACTGAGTACAGCCAGCAAGCTGCAATGCCTCAGTCTGAGCATTCCTCTCTCTCACACAGTTCCAGAGGGGGTACAGGATGGGAAAAAGGCACAACATACCTCCAAAGAGAGGCTTTTATGCTGTTTCTAGTCCCACCACACAGATGCTGGCATTGGAAAGGCAGCCAGAGAGAAATCCTTCTCACTGGCCACCTACACATGTCAGTCTTCCCCCCCGCCCCCCCCACTCTCCCTCCATCCCCCACTCCCCCTCCCTCTTTTAACTTTTAGTTAAGCTGTCTGAAGCATCCAAAGTATTTCCGAAGTGCTTTGGATGCTCTCAACTGCTCCGGGCAGCCTAACTGATGAACATGAGCCATCAATGTGATGTTGCAGCTGGTAAAGCAAACCAGACTCTGGGTTGCATCCATAGATGCTTGTCAAGTAAATCTCAGGATGTCATCCTCCTGCTGTACTCAGCCTTGGTGAGGCCACAGGTGGAGTACTGCATCCAATTCTGGGCTTCACAATTCAAGAAGGATGTGGATAAGCTTGAGAGAGTCCAGAGGAAAGTCACATGCATGATCAGAGACCAAGAGAATAGGCCTTATGATGAGAGGTTGAAAGCTATGGGACTCTTCACCTTGGAAAAGCGTAGCCTCAAGGGTGAAGTGGTGGCAGCCTATAAGTACATCAAGGTTGTGCATCAGGATCTGGAGGAATGCCTGTTCACCAGAGCGCCCCAAGGGATGATAAGGTCCAGCGGTCACAAACTCTTCCAAGACTGTTTTAGGCTGGACATAAGGAAAAACTTCTTCACTGTCTGAGTTCCCAAAGCCTGGAATAGACTCTCCAGAGATGGTGCAAGCACCTACTGTGCCCTCTTTTAAGAAACATTTGGATGCTTATCTTGCTGGGATCCTTTGACCCTAGCTGACTTCCTGCTTTTGACTCAACGATCTTCTGAAAGCCCTTCCAGCTCTAATGCCTATGAAAGTCTCTGAAAGCCCTTCCAGCTCTAATGCCTATGAAAGTCTCTGAAAGTCTCTGAAGCTCCTGTTCTCCATCAGCTGGGAGAAGGTGTAGTTGAGGAAGATGCAGGCATATTGAGTGCTCCCCACCTAGCTGACAAAGAAGTGGATGAAGCAGCCTGAACTTGCATCTAAGTTGATAATGAACTTGCAGGATGCCCTGTGAGTTCAGCTGCTGACAATTGGTTTCAGGACTGGGGGTGGGGAGGGGGGTTGGATGGGACTCTTGCAAGATGGAGGCCATGACACTGGGGTCCAGTTCCTGAGTCCTGGTGACCTTGGCTTTGGAACTCACCCCCTGGTCCTGTGCTCCATGCAATCAACCATGCTTGAGAAAAAGTCAAGCAAACTCAAGTCTAGCTGTAGGTACATCTTTCCTACTAGATCCTGCTCTGATTTGGAGGAACGTACCATGAGGCTGGAGCAGACTTTGTGCTCCTTGGTCCCCAGGGACATGCTTCTCATAACCCAGTTATTCCATCTTCCCAGGGCCTTCCTGTGCTTCCTCCAGTAGAGGCCCTTCTGGTAACTCCTCCTGCCCCCTGGTGGTGCCATACATGTGTAAGGTGGCAATAGCACTGTTAATGGAAAGGAAGCAGGACAGCTCCTCTTAAAAGGGCATGCTCTGCCTACTGTTTCCAGACTTTTTTTTAGTGTCATACACACACTTGTACTGGATCTTCATTCATTTAATTTAGAAAGATCCAAAATATGTTGAAAAATATGTTGATTATCAGAGTCTGCTTCGATTATAATAAACTATTATTATTTTAATAGTTGAAGCAAAGGAAAGGGAAGAAAAAGGTTAGCTTTTAGCACAGCAGATCGTGTCTTCCAGACATTTACCCTAAGAATAGTAATGAAAGAAATCATTAATTACAAAAATGCTCTTCATAAATGTTCCATACTTTTAAGAGCATTTGATGGAATCTGCTTCAGTTTATTCTAGCAGCTCCTGAAATGTCCTGATAAACACAGTACATTGCAGTCCTTGGACTTACAACACAATTGGTTCCTGTCACAGAGTCACGTATAGGTGCCCTGTGACTGTGAGTGAGATTGGCAGAGCTGCCAATCACCAGGGCAGCTCAGGTGCCGGTTGCCAGGGCGACCAGGTGGGTCAGGTGGCCAGAACGGGGCAGGGCCGGGCCTTTTTAAACAGCTTAGGCCAGAGCCTGACCAGCAGGAGCAGGAGCAGGAGCAGGAGCAGGAGCAGGAGCAGGAGCAGGAGCAGGAGCTTTGCAGCTGAGCTGAGCTGAGCTGAGCTGAGCTGAGCTGAGTGGCCTGAGTTAGGAGTTGCAGCCTTACCACGCTGACTGGCTGCAATGATGCTGGGGACAAGAACGCCCTAAAGGGAGGTAGGCTTGAGAGCCTTGGTGAGGGGCTTGGAGTTTATGTTCGGAGCACGGAGACTCTGTGTGGTTTATGTTACAGCCAGGTGGCTTGAGTTTTGGTTACAGTTATCCGGAGGACCGGGTGAGGCTATAGGGGAGTGAGGAGGCCTCACGGGGGCTCCCCAGCAGTTTGGGGGTTCCCAGTGCCCAGGAGGGGCAGGGTGCCAGTGGGGCACTATTGTTGGCACCAGAGAGGCACAGTGTTTGTGCCGGAGAGGTGCGGGGTCAGGGACCCCAGCCCATAAGGGCGGTGTTTGCCCAGTGGGGGCAACAGACCCAGCCAAGGGTCAACGGGACAGGCACGGCGGCGGCGGCCGCCTGTGCCCCAGTGTGCGGAGCGTGGTAGTGGCCTCAGAGAGGGCAAAGCCCCAGAGCAGGGCAGAGAGAGAGAGAGCATGCGAGGAATGCGGGCGTGGGCCCAGAAAGGGTGGGCAATGGCCGTGGAGAGCGCGGGCGCGGTAGAGGCCCGGAGAAAGGCGCCGGTGGGGATCCAGGCCCCGGGCGCCGGTAACGGGCTGGTGGATAGGAGCCTGGCCCGGGGGCGGGCGAGGAGCCCAGGGTGCCCGAGAAGGAGAGAGAGGACCAGAGGGGTGAGGGACCGTCAACGTCCCATGGAACAGCTGTGAGGCTTGGGGCGTGCTAAAGGGGAGGTTTGGAGGCACGCATACCCCTTAAGGAAAAGGGCGCACCGAGGCACCCCATTTGGAGTAGGGGCAAGAACACATGCCGTTCACTAGGGGAATAAAAGCAGCCTCCCATTTAACCATTTAAGATCAAAGTCATAGCGGGTGAGAATTTGAGGGTGCTGAGTACAGCCTTGAGTGACGGTAGGGGGCGCTAGGGAGTTCATGGCCGTTCCTAGGCCATGCTCCTTCACAGTTCCTGAAAACTGTGTTTTAAGTTGCAACAGTATAATTCAGAACAAATTTTCTCATAAGAAACAATATTATAAATGGGGGATTGGTTCCTGAACCAAGGCCCGATACCTTATTTTCACCAAAAATACCCTAGAATTTTGTACTCGATTAATTATAGTTACATTAATGTCTTTATATTGTAAATAGCAATCGCATTGATTTGGAAGGACTTCTTTGAGGTGACTTTAATGGACTTTTTGAAAGGCTCTTGGATGGACTTTTTGAAGGTTTCTTGTCTGGAGTCTTCTCAGGAGTCTTGGCTGAAGGTTCTTCTGGAGTCTTATCTGCTTTCTTAAAGAAAGTGTCCAAAGAAGTTTGGATAGATGTTCTCCAGGGACATGAGCAACCCGGCAAACTTGTTCACTGGTGTGGTATCACATCAGATCAAGCATTGTAAAGTTGAAACAGGGTGTTGATTTATAAATGTTGTAAGTGCGAAACGTTGTAACTCAAAAAGTTGTAAGTTGAGGACTGCCTGTATATATATACAGATATGTATTGTAAAGTCTTTAGATCAAGATGCAACACTCACAGTGAAAGCTCAGGAAGACTTGTGTTTGTTAAATTATTCACTCTAGTATCAAGAAAGAATGCATTTGTTACCTGCAAATTTACTTGTGAGTAATTACTGCACAGTAATGAATGTGTAGACACCAACTGAGAGCAGATTTCCTCCTGGTCAGCCCTGCTACTAGGGGGCCAGCCTCAAGCTAGCCCTAGGCCTCTGGGGCTGGGAGCCTCTTCTGCCCCAGGGCTGGGCTACCTCTATGGCAGCCCCAGCCTCAGGGCCTTAAAAGTGTGAAGGTATTCTGAGCCCTGGGGCACACATGCAGGCAGTCTGAGGCCACTCCAGGCCCCTATGTTTCCTTGGACAGGCTTCAGGCTAGCCATACCAGCCTGCCTGCACCCTGGCACTTCTGTCTGGCACTGCAATGCCATACAGCTGCCACAATTCTGCCATCCAGGCCTGCAGAGTGCTGCAAGCTCCTGCCAGGTCTGCCAGCACCCAGATCCAGCTGCAGTGAGCTCCTGGCAACCAGGGCCAGATCCAGCTCCCTGCAGTACTCTCCTAGCAACCTGTTTGGAATCTGGAGGTACTGTGGGGCATTGCCTCACTATGCAAATGCCAGTCCACCGTCCATCCCAAGTGCTGGACACTGCAGGCAGCTGCCCAGGCTCAGGAGGAGAGGGACAGCTTTGCAGAGGCCCGGAGGGCTGACACAGGAGCCCTGATGGCCTTATCAACACCCATGCCCACCACATATGGCACTAGATGATCCATAGAGGAATCCGGTGACCTCATGGCACTGTAGGGTGAGGAGGAGGTGTAGCACCAGCTTGAGGTGTAGGTGATCCAATGTCCATGTGTGTGAGGGCAAATGTAGGAGTATGGGCACAACCAGTCAGTGCAGCAGATCTGCATAAAGGTCAAGGCCTTGTGGGCACAGTGGGTCATCATCTCTGACCACAATTGTTTGGGGAGTGCCCTCAAGTCCATGCCCTTTATGCAGTAACTGACAGAGATACTCATGTCCCAGCACCCAGGCTACAGTTATGTTGTATGCAGCAGCACAGGTGACCTGCCCAAGCCCCCATCCCAGCCTGGTAAACACAGTGATGTGTCACCAGGGAAGGGCCCCCTGGAACACCAGCAGCTCATCCCACTGAGCTCCCCAGCCCAAGCCCCAGCTATGAGGCACAGTTGGCCATGTCACTGCTGGCCGCCAGCAGTGCCAGCTGCTCCCTGGGTGTTCCCTGGCTGGGTGTCCGCACACCATACTGCCCATCTGAGGACACAATCCAGCCGGGATCAAGTGGAAATACCGGCCACATCAGCCCCAGTCATGTGGTAAGCTCCACACTGGGGGGAGGGCCCTTCCTTCCCCCCTCCCTACTCATCCTGAGTCCTCCCCCCCCACCCCAGAGTACCCCCCCACAGGAGGGCAGGATACAGCGCAAAACCTTATTGAGCAGCCTATGCCTCTGCAGGTAGGTGGTCACAGACCTCTCGCATGCTGAGGAATGTGTTGATTCAGGTGATGATGTCTGCCTCAGTTGTGGGTCTCAGGGATGTGTAGCAGACCCACAGGTATCACTCCAGGTGGTGGTGGAGGTTGTGGGGCAGCTTGGGATTGTCCTCCATACTATTGAAGCTCAGGGTCTCATGCCAGTTGCGCAGGTACACCTGGGGCACCGTGGCAGTCAAGAAAAGCAGGTCATAGTGGGTTGGGCACTCCTTGGCCCACACAAATAGCTCCTCATACAGTTCTTGGGACATGTGCAACAAAGGCATGCTCAGGGTGCAGTGTAGGTGTGTGTGGGGTGGGGTGGGGCTGGCAGCTATTCATCCCAGTCATCCTGGAGCTCCACACCCTCCAAGCCCAAAGTCTGTGGGCTTGGCAGCAGCAGAGGAAACAGTCTGGCCTGCAGAAGAAGTGGAACACTGGGGTCTGAAGTCAGGGCAGCAGGTACTGCCAGGATCTTGGCCGATCCCATACTGGGAACAGGGTCAGGAAGGCAGGATGCCTTTGGCCAGCACCCAGCAGTCCACTTTCCCCAGGGGGGTGAATGGGGATGTAGGACTCAGCTGGCTGCTGCCTGGGGCCATACCTGCCTGGATGACTTACCATGGTCCCTGGACACCTGTGCATGCCCCGACCCTCCAGTGTGGCTGGGCAGCACATGGCCCCAGTACAGATCATCTTATCTCAGGAATAGTGCAAACTCTCACAAATAGCTTCTTTCTCATGGCTCTGCAGCTGCACACGGAGGACAGACCCCAGTTGGCAGCTGGCATGCAGGCTCAGGGCCAGCACTGATCACAGCCAGGGCCCTGTGCATGTGTAGTTCCATGAGAGTAGGGCCCAGGATTGCATCATCCTCCTGGACCAACCAGTAATAACATTGGAAGACTGTCTGGAGGACACATGGACCTGGTGGATAGAGGACATGGCCCACAAGGATGTGTGGGACTGGGCTGACTTGGAGTTCTGGGTGCAGCTTCAGAGACTGGGGCATAAGAGAGTGGAGGAGAAAGCCCTGTGGGAGCAAACCACAGTCCTGGGTAGGGCAATGCAAGCCACAGACAGAGACCACTAGGTACTGGACACCATCCTGGCTCTGGTGGTCACTTTCATGCTGCCCGCTGCCTGGACCCCAACCCTAGCCCTACCTTCCCCTTGGCAGCCACCTCCTGCCCAACAGCAGTGCCCTCACCAGGGTTGGTGAGAGGTCCAGCATTTTTTCCACCAGCCAGGAGCCCCTGGCCCAGTCCCCACCCCAGGTACCCTACCACCCAGCCCTCCTTCTGGGTCCAGGCCCATCACTCACCTTTGTTACCAGATTTGCCCATCACTTTGGGGTGTGCTCGTTTATTAGGGATGTTTCTAGGGTCTTTGTAATTCTATCAATGTGCTGCTTGTGTTACTTGTATTTCTTTATGGAGCTGTATCTCTCCCTTCTGCAAGCCCTTGCCCCCAATGGAGCTATCTTGCAGGACTCAATTGCAATGGGGCTGGGTTCCTCCAACCACTAAATCATTCAAACACACACAGATTAACGTGACATACCTGATTCAGCCGGGTTGATCAGCATGGACAGGCTGACAACCTCATATGCCAGGAATCCATTCATTAAGATAATAAAAATGCAGTCAGACACAAGCACAAAGGTAAACATAATACCTCTGAATCCAGCTGGGTGTCCAGCTGACACCCTCATGGGCCAGCATTCATTTCAGTAGTGCATGTCTGAGCCAAACTGGGTCAATCAGCCTATACAAGCTGATACCCTTATGTGTCTCAAACTCGGCACATCCCAATCTTTTGCCCTATCTGTCCTAGTAGTAGTAGTAGTAGCCTCTTGATGAGATGATCCTACAGTATTTCTGGGCTTTACAGGGATCTTTGGCTTAGGGAAAAGAAGTGTTGCTGCAGAGCAAGCGGGGAAGGAAAGTAGAGAAGGAAATAGACACCAGTTACTACCACTTAGCAATAAATAACTTTTATAGTCAAAGTATATGAAATGTATGATGGTACATGGTAATAGAAGGAGGGAGAGAGAGAGCGAGCTGGGATCTCAGCATTCGAATGCACTCGGGTTCCAATGCTGACAGGTAAAGTTCTTAGCATGATCCTTGAAGGTTAAACAGGCAATGGAAAGAGATGATCTGTTTCTTCCAGCTTCTCAAGAACAACAGTGGATGGTGTCAGAGAGATTTCTCTCTTAAAGCACACTGTTTGCTGCTTTTACAGATTTTTATACTCTCAGTTCAGCTTCTTCAAAGCATTATTTTAATTGTGTAAATAATTTTCTTTTCTATTGACAAGGGGTTATCTGGTTTGGAACATCTCAAGAAACTGTTTAATAACCATGGAAAAACATAAGGTTAATGAGTGAACAGACACTTAGGAGCCAGCTTGAAATTCTTATGGATAGCAGATATACTGGATGGGATAAATCATTGTTTCTTCTCAGATGACTTGCAGCATCAGGGTTTTGTATTTTACCTGTTGTGAATAAGCCTCAGTTTAGCATGAGTGTTCATAAACTTTGTGGGAAAGACTTCCGCTAGTCATCCTGGGAAAAGTATGACAGCATTTGTGGTCAGAGCTCTAATGGGCTGGATGCTGTGATGAACCTTTAACCATTGTTCAAATGTTGCCCATACCCACTCTGACTTGGTCTCTTGCCTCAGCATTCCCTAACCTAGGGACTGAGTTTTAGTCAATCAAGTTTAAATAGGCCTCCCATAGTGGGACTGGGGAATGTATGGCCCAAGATGCCTATTAAACTTAGCTCTGGTTAGATGAGGTGTGTGTGGGGGGGAGGGGGAGAATAGAAAAAGTCTGTTGTAAGTCCAGCAAGCTGGGTACCAGGCCTCCCTCAGGAAGACAGAGCTGACAGGTAACACCTTGGGTTCAAATGGATGCACCACCAGATCTGCCTGCAGCAGGGCAAGGAAAGTATGCTGGTTCTGCTGGCCCTGAACACCAGCTGCCAGAGGGGGAGTTGCCCAAGCCAGGGGACCACAAGACACTGTCACCCCTAGGTGAGCTCCCCAACCATCAGATTCACTGTGACGTGTACACTCATGGGGGAACAGCCAGCAGCTGGGGGTGCTGTCCCCAGGCTCAGCCACCTAGGTACCCCCTGTCTTCCCCCCCCCCCCCGCCCCCAGGTTGGCACACAAACCACACAGTAAATAGTTTGCTCTTGAAAAATGGTATTTTATTGTTGGTGAGTGAGGTGGGTGGTGGAGAGGCTCTGTTTGTTGGGGAGGGAGGAAGGTCTGTTTGATGTGAGGGGAATAAAAACTTTCATTTTTTCTGAGATGCATTTGCAGTGATTGTGGTGCTGGGGTGGTGGTGTTGTCCTGTGGAGTCAGGCCAACTCTCAGGATCTCAATATTGCACTGTTAGACAGGAGGGTGACACGGTTGCACATATACAAACAAATCAAATAGGTGCGCGCGCACACCCACACACACATCCAAACCAGCCTAGGCACATGCATACCTATCACCAATTCAAGCACGTACACAGTACACACACCAAAAATTAGACAACAATCAGTTGTCAATACCAACACACTCCATACACATACATCAATCTCTTTTCCCTTGTCCAGATGATAGGTCACCTGGTCGTAGAAGAAAATGAGATTAGTCAAGCAAGACCTACCCACAACAAACCCATGCTGGCTATCCCTCAGGATGTTGGTGTCGGCCAGTCCATTAAGGATGGCTTTTTTAATAAATTTTTCTAAGATCTTCCCCAGGATAGAAGTCAGGCTGATGGGCCTATAGTTAGCCGGATTCACTTTCCTTCCTTTCTTGAAGATAGAAACCACAATGACCTTTTTTCAGTCTTCGGGCACTACACCAGAGCACCAGGAGTTTTTAAAGATCCATGCCAGAGGCTGTACTATGATGCTCGCCAGCTCCTTGAGTACCCTGGGGTGTAGACTGTCAGAGCCGGCTGACTTGAAGGTATCTAGCTTCTCAAGATGTTCCTTCATGAGGTCAGCATTAATGGAGGGCAAGGGATCTCCCTCAACCAGACTGCCCTGTCCTGTAGCGGGCATGAGTGTCCCATGGGACTGGTGAAAGACCAATGCAAGTACCCATTTAATAGGTTGGCTTTTTCCTGGGCATCAGTTGCCCCATCTGGTTCATCAGGTATCCAAAGTTGCCTTTGCTTTTCCTTTGGCTCCCCACATATTTGAAAAAGGACTTTTTATTGTCCTTGATGCTGGAAGCTAGTTGGAGTTCAGTTGCAGCCTTGACTTTCCTGGTTTGCTTCTTGCAGAACCGGACCAGTGCAGAATAATCCTCCTTGGAGGTGAATCCCATCCGCCAACCTTTGTAGGCCTTTCTTTTTAGCCTCAGGAGTTCTTCTGGATCCCTGGAGAGCCAGGAGGCGCTGCTGTGCCCTCTAGCTGCCTTTCCTCTGAGATGGAATAGAATTAGCTTGTGCATTTGAGGATTGCTTCCTTGAGAAGCAACCACTCTTCCTGAACTCCCCTCCCCCGGGGTCGTGGTTCTTTAGGGCCTCACTGACAAGCCTCCTGAGCTTGTCAAAGTTGGCTTTCCTGAAGTCAAGGACTTCTGTGTTGCTGACTGACTTGCCAGCTTTATGGCAGATGGTGAAGGTGATCAGCTCATGGTTACTGTCACCCAGCTTCCCACTGATCACTAGGTCACCGATTAGGTTATCTCCAGTAGCTAGTACCAGGTCGAGCAGCGCTTTACCTCTCATTGGCCTGTAGACTTCTTGAGTCAGGTAGAGGTCATCCATGCATGATAGGAAGCTTTGCAACTGCTCAGATTTTGCTGAGTGATCCTCCCATTAGATATCTGGGTAATTGAAATCACCCATGATAACCATGGTCCTGAAGCATGCAGCCTCAGCCAATTCCTGGGCAAACTCCTGCTCAAGCTCTTGACTTTGGTTGGGAGGTCTGTAGAAGACTTCCACCATTGTGTCCCCTGTGCTGTGTTCCCCATGGATTTTTAACCCAGAGGGTCTCCAGTCATCCACCCTGGTCACCAACATCAGCTTGCAGGGACGTGTAGCTTTCCTTAACAGAGAGCTACACCCCCACCCCTTTTATTTACTTGATTCCCTCCTGTACAGGGTATAGCCACTATACCTGTGGTCCAGTCATGGGTGGAGTCCCACCAGGTCTCTGTTTATCCCTATGACATCATAATTATTTGCATTAAAGGATTATTCCCCAAGCTTCTGGCATTAGTGTACAGGCAGGCAAGTGTCTCCTTGGGAGCCCTTGCCTTGCCCACAAATTGTTCCAGGGCTGGGGCAGGGGTGGGGTCCCTTAAGTGCCTTGGCCTGCTGGCTTTGCAATGGTTGCTCAGTGGGCCAGCAGTGGTGGTAGTCCCCCTGTCCCTCACCAGACTTAGTTTAAAGCCTGGTGGAGCAGGTCAGCCAGTGTGGCTGAGAAGAGCCTCCTCCCCAGGGGAGAGAGGTGGAAGACATCTCTTCCCAGCTGCTTGCTACCTCTCTCACCAAAGAGCAGGCTGTGGTCATGGAAGCCAAAGCCTTCCTGATGACACCAGCGCCGCAGTCTTTGGTTGACTACCTGGATCCTCCTTTCCCTCTTCAGCCCAGACTCCAAGACTGGGAGGATCGAAGAGAACACCACCTGTGCCCCCAGACCCTTTACTCCCACTTCCAAATCTCTGTAGTGCCTCATGACCTGGCTGGGAGTGCTCCAATCTGTGTCATTGGTGCCCGCATGAATAAGGACCATGGGATAGTGGTCTGTGGGCTGGAGGAGCTTAAGGATCTCTCCGCGATGTCTCAGATGCGAGTCCCTGGGAAGCGGCAGACTTCCTAGGCTAAGGGGTTGGGGCGGCAGATTCCCCCCTCAGTCCCCCTCAGGATGGAGTCTCCCACAACAAACACTTCATGTTTTGTCTTGGGGAGAGCAGGGGTGGTAGCTGCAGTTGAGCCTGTGTTGCCTGTGGGAGCTGGCAACTCAGCAGGCTCTGCTGGGGCTGAAAGAGGCTCATAGCTGTTGCTAAGCTTCAGTGGGGCAGGGGCCTTGGTGCAGCGGGCCTTAGGGCCCTTGACCACCTTTGGCCATGCCCGTGACTGCACAGAATGGGAGGTTCTGGAGTCCTCCCTTGTCCTCAAGGGAGACCGTGGTCTACCCTCCAGCTCCCGGGGGAGAAGGGCCAGGCAGTAGGAGTCAATCTCCTGCTCACAGTCCCTGATGGCACGCAGTCTCTGGACAGTGGCCTGGAGCTCCTCCAGCTGCCACGCCAGAAACCCCAAAAGGGAGCAGACCCCACAAGGGGAGGTAGCCATGCTCCCCGGCCCCAGAGCCTGAAAAAGGGACAGGGAGCCCCCGCAGCCAAGAGCCAGGGGCTCTGTCTGTGTGGAGCCTGGAACCATGGGCTCTGTTTGGGTGGCGGTCTCTGAGGTACTAGGGATGGGGGCTGCAGAGCCCGAGGGGACCTGAGGGGTGCGGCACATGCCCATCCATGGCATGCTGCTGGTAGGAGGGCTGGGCCTGAGTCTGTCTACCCTAGGGGGCTTGCAGGCAGGGCCTCAGCCTTCCCACTCGCCCTCCTCCACAAACTCTGTGCTAACTCATTTGCTGGCAGACAAGCACAACTGTTTGTGCAACCTGTTTGCCCAGCTGCGGTCGCATAGCTCCCTGGGGGGCTGGGTGAAGTAGGGGTGAGACCTGGCCCAGCTCCATTCAGCCATCTCCTCCCACTCACTAAGGGTTAACCCCCTCCCACCACAGGTCCTGCTGACCTCTGGCTGTACTGGGGGTTGGTAGGGGGCTCCGCGGCTACTGAGGGGTCTCTTGGGGGCTTCGGGGGAGTGGGGGTGCACTCTCACATCTCACGCCACTCCAGAGCCTACCTGAGGCTCTTTTGCTGTTGCTAGTCCCTCATGTGGGTGCCATCATGTGGGTTTTGTCTTCTACAACCACAATCTGCACTTCCATGAGAGAAGCATCCTGCGACAAGATGGTCTTCATCTCTCTTCTAAAGGTAAGAGTCTGTTCCCTTACAGGTTGGCTGATTTCCTCAGAAGGGCTTTAAACTAGGTTTATTAGGGGAAGGGGAAGCAGAGGATATGGAGAACTTGGGTTCAGTGAACCATGTGCAATGCACTGGATCAGTACAGGTAAGCACTAAGGGGTTCCAAGGGCACCCTTCTAAGACACCAGGGTTCCAAGGGCACCCTTTGGGGGGCTTAAATGTCTCTGTTCTAACATTAGGAGCATGGGGAACAAGCAGGAGAAACTTGCACTCCTGCTTGCAAGCAACAGCTTCAATCTAGTTGAACTAACTGAAACCTGGTGGGTCCCTACTCATGATTGAGCAGTGGGCATTGAGGGCTACAGTTTGAACAGATGGGATAGAGTGGGGAAAAAGGTCAGGGGCATTGCTCTCTATGTTAAGGAACAATACACATCCTCTATAATCAAGATGGGATCAGAGGAGGGCCAAACTGAAGTACTGTGGGTCAGGATACAAGGGATTCTGGGGGAAAGGGACTTAGTAGTGGGGTTCTCCTGTAGACCACCACACTAGGAGGATGAGCTAGACCTGGAATTCTACAAACAGCTCTCAGAGGCCTTACAGTTGAGAGATATGGTTGTCATGGGTGACCTAAACTACCCTGGCATCTGCTGGGAGGAGCAGTCAGCCAAATCTAACTGCTCAAGTAGGTTCTTAACCTGCATACAGGATCTCCACCTAATGCAGGAGATATATGATCCCACTAGGGGAAATGCCTTGCTGGACTTGGTGTTAGCTACAGGTGATGACCTGGTGGGGAATCTGCAGGTACAATGTAACCTAGGGGATGGTGACCATTGATTGATTGAATTTGCTATCTAGCAAAGAGTGGGTAAGCTAACCAGCATGGCTGAAGTGCTGGACTTCAGAAAGACTAACTTCAATGTGCCCAGCAGATTAGTTAATAAGGCATTAAAGCTCAAGAGCATTGGCAAAATGGGGGTCCAGGAAGGGTGTTTGTTCCTCAAGGGAGTGATCCTACCAGTGTAGGAGACAATCCTATACTGGTACAAAGAAGCCAGACACAAAGAAGGCGGCAAAGAGGCCAAGAAGCCCTGTTGGCTGAACTGGGAAGTCTAGGAAAGCCAAAGGGCAAAAAAAGAGGTATACAGGCTGTGGAAACAGGGGGTAGCTACCAAGGAGAAGTATACCCCTTGGCTCGCACTTGTAGGGAATCAGTTAGGAAGGCCAAAGTAGGATCAAAACTTAGGCTGGTGACAAAAAATAAGGACAACAAAAAGTCCTTCTTCAGGTATATAGGGAGCAAAAGGAAGGCACAGGATAGAATAGGACCACTACAGCACAAACTAGGGTAACTGGTGACAGAGGGGGAACAAAGCTGAGCTATTTGATGAGTTCTTTGTAACTATATTCCTAGACATAGACCAAAACAAATCTTCCAGCTGGACCATAGATAGACACAGGAGAGACACCAGCCCACCAACTGTTAGCACAGACTTAGTGAAGGGGCACTTGGAGGGGCTGGATGCATTCAAATCAGTGCGCCCAGATGAACTTAATCCAATGGTGCTGAAGGAATTGGCCAGTGTCATAGCAGAGCCACTGGCGTGGCTGTTGGATCACTCATGGTGCTCTGGTCAGGTCCCAGAGGACTGAAAAAAGGCCAATATTTTCAAGAAGGGGAGGAGGGATGAACCAGAAAATTTTGGCCAATTAGTTCCTTGGGAAAACGCTGGAAAAAAATCATTAGGTTCCACATCTGTGGGAGTCCAGCATGGCAAATAATGCTGGAAGGAAATCAGCACAGTTTCATTGCAGGTAGATCCTGCCTGACTAATGTTTTTTTTTTATGACCAGGTCATCAAATGTTTAGATGCAGTAGTCAGGGTAGATGTCATTTACACAGACTTTAAGAAGGCCTTCGATATGGTATCGCATTCCATTCTCGTAAATAAACTGACAGGTTGTGATGTAGATGATTACATGGTCAGGTGGGTCGCAAATTGGCTTAGGGGTCACATGCAGAGAGTGGTGGTGGATGGGTCGATATTGACCTGGAAAGATGTGGGCAATTGAGTCCCACAAGGCTTGGTCCTTGGAGCGGTGCTATTCAATGTCTTCATCACTGACTTAGACAAGTGTGTAGAGAGCAGCCTGTCCAAGTTCGCAGATGATACCAAGTTATGGGGCAAAATTAACACACCAGAGGATAGGGAATGGATCCAGGCAGATCTGGACAGGTTGGAAAAATGGGCAGAACAAAATAGGACAAGTACAAAGAGCTGCACCTGAGCAAAAAGAACAAGCAACACACTTACAGGATGTGGGATGACCTTCTCAGCAGCACAGCAGTGGAAAGGCATCTTGGAGTCATAGATGACTCCACGACTAACATGAGTTAATTGATGTACTAGAGTTGGTAGATTTAGTTAGTTAGTTAGTTAGATGTAGTTAGTTGATGTACATGAGTTGCTAGATGTACACCTTGCTGGGATTGTTTGACCCCAGTACTCCTTCCTGCCATGGCAGGGGGTTGGACTAGATGATCTACTCAGGTCCCTTCTGCCCTTAAAAACTATGAAACTATGAGTTATCCATGTGACAAAGTGATCAACAGGACTAACTGCACTTTATCATGCATTAGCAGATGCATAACAAACAGGTCCAGGGAGGTGATGCTTCCCCTCTGTGGCACTGGTGAGGCCGCAGCTGGAGTATTGTGTCCAGTTTTGGGTGCTGCACTTCAAGAGGGATGCAAAGAATCTCAAGAGGGTTCAGAGGAGGGCCATTGGTATGGTCAGAGGCCCGCAGGCAAGGCCCTGGGAGGTGAGACTGAGGGACCTAGAGCTCTTCAGTCTTTGCAAGAGGAGGCTGAGAGGCAATCTTTTGGCTGCCTATAAATTCATCAGAGGAGGGCAGCAGGGAATAGGAGATGCTCTATTTACTAGGGCATTCCCTGGAGTAATTAGGAATAATGGCCACAAATTGATAGAGAGCAGATTTAGGTTGGACATTAGAAATAACTTCTTTATAGTAAGGGCTGCCAGGATCTGGTATGGACTTCCAAGGAGGTAGTGCTCTCCCCTATCTTGGGGGTCTTCAACAGCAGACTGGACAACCATCTAGCTGGGGTTGTCTGACCCCAGCACTCTTGCCTGCCCAGGACTGGGGGTCAGACTCAATGACCTATTGATGTCCCTTCTGACCCTAATGCCTATGCATCTATTAAACGCGTGGGCATAATGGGCACTGCCTGCCCAGCTGGCATTCACATTCATGAATGTACCACAGTGGTCAACAATAGCCTGGAGCACAACCATGTGAAACCCCTTCCAGCTATAGTAGGGGCAATCCTTGTGGGTGGCCAGGTGATAGGGATCTGGGTCCCATCCAGGGGGAATCCCAGGGTGTGGAACCCCACCACCATCCACCTGGGGGTAATGCATGGAGCACCACGTGCTCCAGCACATCCTGGAGGGCAGCATATACCTCCAGGACAGCCTCCCTGGAAGTGGCCTTGCTCACCCCAAAGAGATGGCCCACATAGTGGAGGCTGTCAAGCATGGCTAGCTTAAGCAAGGTGAGGGCCAGCTGGGTATCCATGGGGATGGGTGTCCTGCTGCTCCAGGTGTGGCCAGAGCTTCACCAAGAGGTCCCAGAAGGTGGCCTGGGTCATCCAGAACACCTCCAGCCACTGCTTGTTACCCCATATCTGCTGGACAATGTATAGTATCCATCACCAGTGTCCCTGGACAGAGTCCAGGTGGCAGCTGCATGGTAGTAGCAGCCCTGAGTCGGTGCACTACAGCTGGGCAGGCAGTCAGTGCACATGGGAGAGCCAGGAAGGCCCAGACAGCCATAGGCTACCTGGCAGTCAGGGTGGTGAGCCAGCAGGGCCAGCGCAATGACTAGCAGGAGCCTGGGTTGCTGGTTGTCGCTGTCAGGGAAAGAGGCAGGAGCAGCAGTGAGATGACAGTAGTCACATGGTACCTCTGTGCCATGCACGTTATTTCTGGTCAGAAAAGTGGCTGGCCAGGGAGCAGAGAGTGGGGCTGGCTTTTCAAGATGGCTGCCAGCTGCTGGCTGCTGCAGCTGAGCCTCAAGCTCCCCTCAGTGGTGGCAGGAGCTCATTACAGGATTGCAGGAAGCGCAAACTAGCTCCCTAGACCCTGCATGTGTAAATGTCTGCCTGGGAGCATTTACTCGCATGTAGTTTACTTGTAAACAAACTTATCTCAGATCAAATACACATGTAGATATGCCCAGTTATGGGCTGGGGGAAAGCTAATGTGAACTACTACACTATGCAAGCATTCGTTTGAAGACAAAGGAACAATTAACAACCTACAGAAAGTGCAAAAACTGCCTAGGACAGACAGGAATAGTGAAATTTGTGTCCTATACATCATTTGCCAGTACAAAGATTTCAGGTTCAGAATGTGTGGTATGGCTCAGACATTTCAGTCTTGCAGAATTTCTGTGCCATAGACTAATAGAGACAGAACAATAGGATTATTTGTGTCTTTAAAAAGTAGAGTAAAATTGATTATTGAGGAATTTACTCTTCCTTGGCAGTCCAGTGTGCTTCTGGAGAAGCTGATTTCTTTTATTAAAGTCCTACCAGGGACACATTTAACTCTTGGCTTTAGTTAAACGGCAGCACAGAATGCAAATTGCTTATATTCTCTTCTCAATGTAACTTTTAGGTAAAATGGTATTTTGAAACATATAAAAATATATGTTTTCTTTAAATATCAAAGAACCCTGAGAGGCACAATTATGTCATTAGAGTTGTAGTGGTATAGGCTCCTTCTGGAAGCAAGGCATATTCTAGATACCTGTGGCAATTTACAATAAGAAAAACATCCCTGTTTATGGCGCCTGAGGTGGGCTCTAAGCTCCATCTTTCCAACAACAGAAGTGTGTCATCTGGGAACAAGGCAGAGCTTTAAAAATCTCATTGGATAGAGGACAAACCTCCCAGATGCTTCTGAGTAAGAAGTCCAGTACCAGGGAAATGTGGGACATTGTGCTGTCTTCCATTAGGTCTCATCTTAATCCCCTAGTAGTTGAATATTGACCTAAACTAGGAATGTCATACATGGCCCATAGGCTGGATCCAGCTGGTGGAGCCCTGTGATCTGATTCCTGGGTGTCTCAGCAATCCCAGGTGCTGCAAGAATGTGGAACTAGTCTGGCACGTGGGCTTGACCTAGCATTGCAAGGCTGGATGAATGTGATTCCCCCAACCTAAACCTTGATGCATGAGGTTTTATATCACTTTTGAATTCTTAATTCGTATTAATTTTAGTAACACTGGGTATTCCTGTTGTCTATAGCAAGATTCAAGGAGAGACTGAAAACTCATAAAGTCCTGTCTTCAACAACATCCTGTGACAAAGTCTACTTATGAAATGCATAAAAAAGAGTTATTTTTAACAGTTCTGGATGTTCCATCTTCCAATTCACTGAACCGCCCCTTGTTTTTATATGATGAGACAGGAAAAATAGATGGTCTTAACCTACCCTCTAACTATGATTTACTTCTATCACATTTTTTCTTTTTTTGATTAAAGCAAAGATTCCCAATCAGTTTTTAGCCTTTGTTAATATTTGTATATTGAGTCTTCTCTGCCTAAGAAAGTATGCTGCCCTCATGAGAGAAAGGGAAGTGGGGGAAGGATAGGGGTGCGAAAGCTCCTGGATTTTGGAGTATATTCCTCCAACCCTTAATTCTTCCAATGCAGCCAGCATTGTTGCTGGATCGATCTGCATGTATATGCTTTTGAGCAGGGAAGAAGTAAAGGAAGAGTGGAATTTGGAGTGGGTGGGAGAAGATCCTCATATGCATTGGGTGTTGGTTGCAGCCAAGGTGGGGGATTTTGACAGTGCTAAAACTTGGAGGTTCCTAGCTAGATGATCTCATCCCTCTCATTAGAATCAAAATGATTGCCATATTTTGGGCTAGGAAGAAATTTTAAACCATGATCAGATTGGTGTGGATTATGCCTTTTTTTTTTAGCAGGCATTGTAACCCTCTTCCCTGGATCTCTCAAGTGTGTTTTAACAACACATGCTGTAGCAAGACTCTGGCTATGATTGTCCCTCTACTTTGTTTGTGACAGGCTAGGGTGTTATGCCTTATAGTTGTGTGATGAGATTTATTGTGCAGTTTAGGCATAAGTTAGATATGGGTTTGTATAAGATGTTTAGGATTGTGATGCACCTGCTTCAGGCAGGTAATTGGATGTGATGACTTCCAGAGGTTCTTTCCAGGCCTGCTTTTCTATGATTCTATAAGATTCTAGTTCTCAGTGCATTTCCCTTCCATTGCCCATTACTACTCAAGTTTCAGCAAGGAAAATTTAGGTTAGATATTAGGAAAAAACTTTCTCATTAGAAGGGTAGGTAGTAAAGTGCTGGATCAGATTACCCAGAGAGTTCGTGGAATCTTCATCCTTGGAGATTTTTCAGACATGTTTATACAAATCCTTGTCTTGGATGATATAGCTAAGGATGGTCCCGCTTTGAGCACAGGGTTGGACTAGAGGATTACCTGTGGTCCCTTCCAACCCTAATTTTCTATGATTCTACTCATCTGCTCTGCTACACTCTTGGGCCTTCTGCACATTTAGACAACTTTTCCCCCTTCGGTAGTATAGACAATATCGTACTTCATTTTCAGATCCAAATTGCAGTTACTCAGATAACTGCCAGTTTTGACACTTGAGGACAGTTTGACTCCTAGTTCACATGTAGTGTGGATGAATAAGCATCCACATGGGTTCCAAGCATGCGCTGTATGTTCTTGCCAGTGTAAGTCATGACACTCTACCTGCAAAAAGCCATGCCTGGAAGATAGCTTATGCAAGAGAAGGAAGCCTTTCTACATTTTAGTTCAATAGTCTAGTGGTTAGGGCACTTCCCCAGGAAATTGAAGACCTATGTTCTAGGTCCCTCTTTCCTAAGGAGGGTTTGAAGTTGCATTTCTTCAATGTCCTAGATCTCTGTGCTAACTACCAGGCCATAAGCATTAACCAGTGCCTTCTCCAGCTGTCCTCTTGAAGTTGTCCACTGGAAGCCAAGGGAGGAAGATATATGGGACTAGGAGGAAGAAAACAAGCTGAAAGCTGTATAGACCAGTGATGTAGATGTGGTCTGGAAAAGAAGGTGACGTGGATTCTAGCCTTGGTCAGAAGCTTCCCCACTATTTTCTATCCATTTTAGCTGAGGAATATTAAATGCAGTATGGCAGGGCACTATGTGTGCCTGCCACTTTAAGGCCCTGGAGCTGGTAGCCTCCAGGTGCCTAATGAGGGTAGCTATTTTAGGCTCAGGGCTGCCTATATAAACAAGGCAGTTTGGCTGCTGGAAGTCAGGCAACAGCATTGCTTGGTCTGAGGGCTGCCGAGTTTCATCTGGAGTTAAGGGAGGAGCTGTAGGGGATGGTAGGAGGTGTGGGAGCCTCCGGGAAATGCCAGGCCAGTGATCACCCCAATGAAAGGCAGGTTGGGGTGCCTTAACCTCTAGCCCTCACCTTTTGGGTGGGTTGCATACATCAGAGGTAGTTGTAGGAGTGCAAGCCCCAAGGAGGAGAGTTGGAGGCCAGGTGTGGCCAAGGCCACCTGAGCCCTGTGGGGGTTTGAGAACTTGAGGAGGAGAGTTGGGGTCAGGCATGGCTATGGCCACCTGAGACCACCTGTGGAGGGAAGCCCTGAGACCCTGGGTAAAGGGGGTGTTACAAGCAGTGTGGATCCCCCAGTGTGAGGGGGGGCAGCATGTGGAGCACTGTAAAGGGATAGGGGGCTCAACCAGAGACAGAGAGCTGAATCCTGACCCCAGTAAGTCCTCCAATGTGGGGAGGAAGAGTTTGGGTTGAATACTACACCGGTAGTAGCCCCACAATCTGCTGCCCAGGGTGGGAGTGAGAGTCCCCTGTGAGACTCTGAGGCACCAGTCATGGTGTGAGGTAGCCCCAGCTCCCCACATCTGTGCAGGAGGACCCAAGGAGGGGGACCCTGGGATAAGAGTATGGGTCATACATCAAGGCCTGCCACAGCTTCCCCTGACTGGCCCAAGCAAAGACCAGGACCAGGAGGGTCAGAAGGGAAGGAGACCTACCAAGAGGGATGGCCAAGAGCCTGGGGTCCTGACTGGCCTGGAGGTGGGCTGGGGCTAGTGTGAGCCGAAGGTCCCAGTGAAGTGACCACACCCAAAGGGGAACCGGTGGCAGGGAGATAGATGGCCCAGTATGATGGTGGCAGAGTCCACCTGAAGGGAGTAACTCAGGTGGTGGGTCCTACAGCAGGATTTTGGGGCCCATCATGGGAGACTGGCACATCTGAGAACATCATAAGGTCATCTGTGAGGCTTGGGCTGCGGTGTAGGGGAGGAATGGAGCTGCAGACAGCGCCCCCTAGAAGCAGGGCAGAAAATGGGCAGCCTCCCACCTAATTTACATCTATTAATTAATCAATTAAGAGCAAGGCCTGGCAGGCAAGAAGGCGGGCGATTAGCCCAAGAACAGGGGGCGGACCAAGTGGAGATTGGCCCCAAGCAGACACCCTGTTACATGCAGGTTGCAATTGCTCAGCTTCAGTGTAAGTTGTAGAGAGGACACCAGGTAATGCCTAAGCTGTGGTGTGATTAGAGCTGTTAGACCCCAACTCTGTGTCATCCCAATGACTAGGGAGACAATGGTTCAATTGCTTATGGATCCTGGTACTCATTAGCCAGAGCAAGCAGGGAGCAAACACCAGCACACGTTGCTCACAACCACTTTATTCAGAATGGAGATGGCTTTGGACAAGGGTCCCTCACAGACAGCCCATGAACCAGGGAACCTCACCTGAACAATAGTTCTTTCCAACATTTATATACCTTGGTTCATACTTATTAACATTCACCCCGCTTAAGTTCTTCCTTTGGTTCCACCCATTTCTCCTCCCATCTCAAGCTCCACCTCTGTTTGCTTCTTTAGCATGGCATTGCCTCTGTATTTCATTCATTTACATGCCTCTCTGCTAAGAGCGCATGCATAAGACTTTGACCTTTGCTGCTTTTGGTCACTCGTGGCTTCTTGCTGGTTCTTTCTAGTTTTCCTGCTGACTTCAGCACAATCTCCAAGGACATATTTCTGCTTTGTCTCCTGACAATAGCTGGTGGGCTGCATCCTACTTTTACCCAACACATCATGCACTTTGCACCCTTATCCTTTTGTTAAGAATCCACTTACTTAAGCATTAGCCAAGTTAGTTCCTTTTAATATATCATCCAGCCTTGTGACCAGAGGTGTTTGAGACACAGGAAAAAACTTTTATTCAGCTGCACACCCAGCACTCCCTAAAATCTAGATTGTTACCCAAAATCCATATTGTTACCCTAACAAGAGCACTGTGTTGGGAAGTCAGAGAGATGCAGGTTCAAACTACCTCTAAGTGATGGGTACTTAGAATCTGGGTCTCCCACTTCCTGGGTAAATGATTTTTTTCTCTGGGCTCTAGGACTAAAATATAGGAGACCACTCCTTGGGAGTTTTTCCAGACCAGAATTTGAGGGCTTATGCTCAGGCACATGTGTACTCAACCACATAGTTGCCCAGCCAGGGGTACTGCACATGCTCAGCAGCTATGTGAAAGCTTAAACCTCCACATGGCATATGGAGGAGGATCACGGCATGGCAGCTATTCAGCTGGTTACTTGGCATTTGGACATATGAAGCGAAATGGGATTCTACCCTATGTACCCACATTTTCTATTAATATCGTCGATACTTAACTTCTTAAAATCACCACTAACAAATACATCCTTCCTCTAGGTTAGTGATTATGACCTCATCTGCTTCATGCAGTCTTTCATATCTACCACAGAGTTTATCATGACCAAAATTATCAAAAGTGGATGGTGACTTTTTTTTTTTGCATGTCCAACTTTAAACCACTGAAATGGACCTGATTTTTCAGGAATTATTCAATCTCTCCCTGCTCAACATCAGTCTTCTCAATTTAGACGCTCTCATAATTACTAATAATGTCTGATTTACTTTGCTTAAAAATGCAAAGTGGTAAAGATATGGCACCAGAATCCATCTTCAAATCAAGGGCCATTGTTTTGTTTTAAATCCTAAATTATTCTAGCCTTCTAGTTATGTAAACCCTAAATGAGAGTCATGCTTTTCTGGCTCTGTTTATTGCACTTGTTAGTGATTATGTCCTTTAATTGGAAGCTTCTTTTTTTTTCCCCCCTACAGTTTAACAATGTGTTGAAAGGCTAAACAAAATTGCTGCCAAATACTGAAGAAGTATGCTTAGTGAATCATCTCCTCCTTCCAGGTATTCACACCAAGCAAAAATAAAACATGATGTTAGATTAGATAGTCTGTGATACCTGTTTGAAAAGGGGATAGGGGTTAAATGAGTACAAAATTAACATTTGTCTACAAAATTAATATAAACATTAAGAAAAGATTAGGTTAATAAGACCATTAGTGTTTGCTTTGTTTGGTTTCAATTCAGGGGAAGAGCTATTATTTTGGTGGAGGCCAAGTGCTGTGATTGCCTTCCACAGCTCATAAACCATTCCATTGCTGATGAGTGTAAATGGTAATTGTCATGACTATCATAAGGCAAAGGACTGCCTCATTGGTTCAGCTCATGCAATATGAAGGTAATAGACTATGAAGCACTATTAGAGACTTGTGAAAGGATATGCTGAAGAGAGTAAGAAAAAAACCTTTTGGAACAGGAGAAAAATGAACAAAATACACAGAGGCTTGATTAAAAAAGGGAAGTGTAACAGGGTGACACAGCAACCCTGCTACTGAAGTGACTGGGAGTAACACCGCGGGGTCAGGAATGGGCAAGCATAGAAAAAATACCGATGTGGCTGAGAAGAAAACCGGCGCTGGTAATTAATTACTCTAATTTTCATGGGCAAATGCCTCACTTTCACTAGACAAACCTGGTGAGGGGGGTGGGAATAAAAAGCAGCCACTCACAATGAGTATCCACCCCCAGGGGCACAATGAGGGGCAAGAGGCTGAGCAGTGAGACCCAGGACAGATCACAGGTGGGTGAGCAAATCACAGCTGGACCCCACCACCAAGAGAGGTGAAAAAGAATTCTTACTTACCAAGGTCAAGGTATTCGCCGGGATGCTGATGCGAGAACTGGAGTAGGAACTGCTAGAGAAGGAAAGAGCAGGGTTCAGAGGACATCTCTGGGACTCGGGGAAAAGCATCAGTTTGCCACTTGAAGTGACAGGCACCTGTTCCAGTTAACACAGAGAAGGGAGTTATTTAATAAAAAGGAATAATTGTAACCGGCTAAAACCTAACTGCATTTGTTTTATTTTTTTGTGGGGCGGGTGGGAGATATTAATTTTTCTTTTTCTCCCATCATAAGTCATGGCAGGAAAGACACCCCAAAAGAACTTGAGGGAACATCACCTACCCTGCTACAGGAAGTCACAGGAGAAAGGCAAACTGACATGCTATATGGAAAGTGTACCTAAGAGGTGATTTTTTTTTTTTCATGAACAGCTATGGTGAGACCAGGGATCAGGTCTGATAACAACTCAAAATAGGTTGAGTTTTCTTATTAATGTCACAAAATGAGTGCACTTTTTTTATAAGTAAAGCTGTTAGTGCTTGCATAAGAACAGCTCTGGGTTTAGATAACAGAGATAGAATAAATTCTCACCACTTGCTTGACCTTTTTTAGCAAATAATATATTCACAGAAGCATGAAGTTTGCTGGTCAGAATTATTTTTTAAAACTGGTAAGTGTGTGGCAAATGAAAATAAAATCTTTCATTTAGAAATGAAACATTTTGGCTTGTGATTCCAAAATGATAACATTTTAATAAAAAGGGATAAAATAACTTGCAACAGAATGTTTAATTTGGGACCAAACCAAGTACTTCTGTCAACCCAAAATCAACCTTTTAATTGCTTTCAGTTTAGCAACCAAAAAATCCAGTAGTAAGAAAACTCTCTCTATTCTCACCATTCATCTAGTCATTATGGAGTTGTACATCATTGGCCAGGAGGCATGTGGAGCATTTATTATTGAATTTAAATAATAAATATTAAAGCTTCATACAGTGTATGGTGCTTTAATTGTACTTAGGTTGTGGCATACATGAGAGCTGCAGTTAAGATCTTGTTAAACTTGGAGGTTGTTCAAACTGTAATATTAGGAAATGAAGATCAAGTTAATGTTTGAAATAATTAAAAGAAATTCCTGTGATAATGAACATGCTGATGGAATCTGGATGATGCACAATGATTTCGGGAGTTCCTTTATGGTAAGGAATGTCTCTTCGCTGGTCCCAAGACTGTGGTGCCAGATTCTAGCTCAGTGAGCCTCAACCAGGCTGCCATGGCACTCTGGGGTGCCTTAAGATCCTTTTAAGTACTCCCCGGGGTGCCATGCAAAGTTAGCTTTGTTAGGTGTGCAGGCACAATTCACAAGATAAATCCAGAGATTTCAAATAAGAATCCATTCCACTACAAATATTCTAATATGTTGTGGTCTCTCTGAGGTTTTTTGTTTGTTTGTTTGCTTGTTTGCAACTGTTAAACTGCTGTATTATTTTTCCATTGTCAAAAAAAAAAAAAAAGTCAAAACTAAGAGTTGGCATTTTCTGAAGGTTGCCTTGAGGCTAAGAAGACTGAATGTCTGAAGTCTAAAATGGTTGAAAACCGCTGTTCTAGCTATAGTGTCAATTGTACTGGGGTGCACAGACATCAAGTGGATTTGTAATGAGGCACTATTCAGCTCATCTCCATTTCTTTTTATTCTAAAAGACTTACAGTTCAACAAAAAATTAAAAGATGGTCTGATAATGCAGTCTGTAAATACACACTGGAGAGTCATCAGGGTGAGCTCTAACACAGTGGAATATGCTTATACAGCAGTCAAATGTGAATCCCATAATCTCTCTTACTATATTGCCAATTGTTTATTATTCACTTTACCTTTGCTGCTAAAAATATTTGTGATTTTTGTTTGTTTCTTAAGTTCTCAGTAGCAATCTCAGAGTAAATGCATGCACCTCTGGCCATAAAGATATAGAGTAAATACTTATCTGACACTTATATAAAACTTTGTAAATCACAGCTTCATATAGTGCAATGAAATATCCAGGTAGTGGTACTATTATATAAATAACAAAGGTGTTATAACATATTCCTAAAACACAGTTTTGTTTAAGGAAACACTTAAGGCTGAAACTGTTTGAATCCAGCTAACAAATCTGCAAACTGCTTAGTTTCCTTACAAATACTCTACCACTTCAAAATATTTCAGGGGTTGGATAGATGGGTACAGTAGTTCAGCAACTTTTTAAAAAAGACAAACATGCATGACATTAAAATTAGCAAGGTTATCATGGGAATTCAATACTTGATTGAAGGCTAGTTCTATGGTATATTTCCAACAGTTGGTTTATCCTATACAACTTAAAACAAGAAAACAAATAAAACTGTATAAATGCAAATATTGCTTCCTTCTGCATATATTTCAAATATGCAAGCATATTTGGTACTGTCTTTATGTAATTTCTCTCTGGATCATGCATCAAATCAGCTTCTATGTTCCTTCAGTGGGACAATGTCTTGGACTAATTGAATTCAATGGAGAAAATTCCTATTTACTCCAATTCAATTCAATTAAATTTATTAAGGAGTATGGCTAAATGCCATGCTCCCAAAGATGACATTACACACACATGACCATAAAATAAATATTAATATTAAATGAATAATAAACATTATATTGAAAATAGTCTGCCAACATAAAACACTAATATAAATATAATAATAAATCAAGACATGAATCTATAATATTGTTGTACATAGATCCACAACTGAGACAAATTTTAACATGAGATTAGAGTTAAATGTCCTCTATTACTGATATGAGTGATTAAAATCTAATCACCTCAGCCTTGTAAGAAAAAAATTGCAAAACAGTTTACTACATTTGGATCTATTTGCTGTAGAAACCAGATCCACTTCACTCCATTTGAAAAATATATTAATTTCTGCAATAACAGTAATAAATAGGTTTTTCTTGCATCATTATATAAAGAACATTCTAAAACATGGTGGATAGTATCTTCCAAAAATCCTGGACAGTCTGGGTGACATCTTTTAGCTCTTGGAATGGAAAGTCTACGTACAGCCAGAACAGCTGTGGGCATCTGTTCAGTCCTGAGTCTAGTCAAAGAGGATCACCATTTATTATTGAGATTCAACTGTAAACACGTTTCTCCCCCCACAAATCTAATTTCCAAAGATTATATACAGGATCCTTTTTATTTCAAAGATGCTAGAGTTTCACTCTGAAGTTCACTGAGACAGTATGAGCTGAGCAGGACTGAAGTCCTTATTCTGGCAGACATAGATAAAACTTTGGGTTCTCACTAGATTGTATCCTATTCTTTTAATTTAATCATCTTTCGAAAATTCCAGCCCTTTCTGTTTCATGAACTCTCTCTTTGGATTTGCAGAATGTAACATTTTATACATACATGAAACTTTGTTTTGTGCTGCAATTACTAATAATATCAGCCTGACTGTTAAGCTTCCACTGTTACTATTTCCCCCCCGGTTTACAGCTCTGTATTGTACCTGAACTCAGTCTTTCAACTGATTTCTTAACCTGCATTAAAGACTGATGATGGATTCTCCATGCAGAAGAATGGCCAAGATATCCTTTCCCTGTTGCAAAATGGAAAAATGTTAGCATCCTGTTGCCTTAAATAATTATTATTTCAGTGACCAGCTGATCTGCCTAGCCTGCAATTTTCATTTTTTTTTGTTTGAGAGTCTACACAGAAAATGAATACTGCTATTTACAGAGTACTGACCGATTTAGTTGGAGTCTAGTAGGGAATACTGGAAGAAAGGCAATTGGTGTTGTTCAAAATGGTGGATTTTCAATAAATAATCATCTTCCTTCTGAGCATATTGCTGGGGTAATTCCCTGGTGTTTTTTAGAATTAATGATTCTATGGCATATAGATTTTTTTTTTTTTTTTTTTAGTTTGTTCCCTCATCAAAATTGTTTATTCTGATATTGCATACTGATGAAGTAGATAATGGAAAAGCTGTCATAGTCCATGCCATGAAAGGCTGCATTTCAGTAGTGACTGAACTGACTCATCTCTACACAGGAAATAGGCAAGAGTTTTGTGGGTGATATCTTCTATTCAGATAGACAAGCTTTTGAGTAGGGTACTGTGATACCCAAAAGCTTGTATAACTCTATCCCAACCATGCAATGGGTCTAATAAAAGATATCACCAACAAAAACTTGTAACTTGCCCATCAGACAGTTATTAATACTAACTCCCTAGTTGCTTTGCATCACTGCAGCAGCATAATGCAACCAGAAGGTGTTGGGAACAAGGGATCTGGCACCTATTTGTAAGGCACTGGGTTGCCCTAAGCCATAGTTTGGCTCCTAGATGACATACCTCTTGAGGTCAGGGCCCAGTCTCTGTGTAGATCATTGGGCATACTTGAAGGCAAGTATCTGTTTGAATTGGGGTCTTTTGTGAGCTCCTGAATTTACATTAGAGGAAGTGGCTCCTGAATGATGCAGCCCTGGGATTGGAGCTCATGTGAAAGTTTTAGTGCCCAATCAGGGTACATTACATTAACCTCTCTCTGGCATGCAGGTTTGCCAGACTGAATCTTACCCAATAGCCTCATAAGATGATTGTTCCAACTGATCAACATTGTTTGAAACAGTACTATAGTAATTCTTAGTAGTTATAGGGCTCTGAGGACTTGATCTTTGTAGGAAGTAAGACAAACAGGGCAGTGTTTACTCACTGGTTCAGTGGCAGATCTACTGGTAACAGTATTTGTTCTTCTTAGAGTAAACATGCAATTAGCCATATTCAGAATTATCCACTTTCAACTGATTGCCTCATGGCTCATCCTTAATGCACGTATATTAGTGACAGGTAGCCCTGGGTTGTTATTCCAGGGTTAGAGAGGGAGAGGATGACATGCATTATAAGGAAGAAACTGAACACACTAACAGATTTTTCTGTAGCAGTCAATTTGGGGGCTTCATTTAAGCAGAATGTGTAAATTGTCAGTGAACATTGAATTTAAACATAAAGCTATTGCACACAGAGGAAATGTGGACTAGTGAAATGATTTATGAGGAATAACATTGGCATTAACAGTTTGAGGTTATAACTCAAGCAATCCATCAGATTTCACTTTGGTCCATTTATCTTGTAGTTTTTGTGCCCAGGGGCTTGTTTCTCATTGCAATTTCAAGAGCAGTACACAAAACAGCTCAAACAAAAGTTGATGCACTGCACACTGCAGAGGAAATGCCTGAAAAGGGTTGGTAACTTTTAAAAATATATATAATTAATATTTGCTAATAAAATCTCTCCCTGCTTATTATCTCACTACAGTGGGCATCTAGGATGTAACTCTCTAGCATAGATCAGTCTGAAAGTTATACATGTAGGACATATAGTTCAGTGGTGCAGTGTTTCATGGTGCAAAATGGGGCTGTCCAACAGGCAGACCCCTGGCTACACAAGGCTGGTGAAAGGTTAAATTGCAGCTGTCTGCTCCCACCTAGTTGCTGCTTCTCCCATTGCTCTGGGGCTCCAGACTCCCTCTCTCTCCGGCTTTCTTTTCCCTGCCCCAGAGGCTGGGGTGGTGCAGAGCGTTGCGGCCCACAGTGCTGGAGGAGTTCCTGGGCTGGGGTGCCTGAGAGGCATGATACAATGGGGAAACTTAGGGTACAGTGTGGGGGGAAGGCACCCAGTTGCATGTGTCGGGTGGAAGTATACAGTGTGCAGTCCTGGGAACCAAGGTCCCCACTACTGTGGCTCCCATTAATGCAGCCCATAGGACATATTGCCCCTGGCTGCTTAGAACTGAGACAGTCCTGGTATAAAAGAGTTTATAGATCTGACAAGGGGTGAGATTTTGCCAGGACCCCAAGCTCTAAAAAGATTTTTGTAGATGGATCCAAAATGTGAGCCTCAAGCCGGTGAAGACTGAAAACAGATTTTCATAGTGCTTGAAGGTCATTCAGAACTCATGCAGCTCTGCTGAACACTGGTTAAAATGAAGAAATAAGCAACCTGTGCAGCGCAGTGCAAATGGTGTCAGCTGGACCACAAGGTAATTTCAGAAGTGACTTTGAAGCAAATGTATGTGCTGCCTATGAGTTTTTTTAATAACTGGCTCAGAACGGAAGTTTTTTGACTGGAAAAAAATTTAAACCAGTATAAAACTCAAAAAGAATCTGGTGTCTTATAAAGATGGGGAATGTGTTTCCATACCCATTGATGTTAATCTCCAGGATGTAAGTGATGTCAGGCACAGCAATGCAGAGATTCAAGAGATTCGATTAATCATGTCTGCAGGTTCTGGAGGTGCCCGTAGATAGAGGATCGCAATCCTGACACTGTGTTTGATCACACATCATGTGATCTACAAACAATTTTCTGCCAAATAAACTTACAGCTTTAATGCGACAGATAAAGTTCACTTCTGCCCATGGGTGTTTCTGTCATTTCATAAATGTAATATCTTTCTGGAATTGTATAGACACGACCTAGGTAATTCATTATAGACCTGACTATATTAGGCATGGCCCTGTTTGAACATGTTCTGTGTGTTTTGTTCTTTAGTCACAGTTCCCATTTCAGTGCTTTGATAAATGTAATTGACAGAGGTAAAGCTCAGCAAACAAATAGGATGACACAGAGTGCCACCAGGCCTCCCTTTCCCTGAGCTGCCATGCTGCTTACTGTTCACTAAATGTCCACTCCAACTGTCAGACTCTTCCTCTACACTGGCACATGCCATTTCTTGTACGTCTCTTTGAGCTGATGTGGAGCTGAAAAGCCTTTTCTGGCTCATTAGAGAGTTCAAACCAGGACATTGTTAGACAAAAATTCTTTCTGCCTATTGGGTTTTAGTTCCTAGAGAACACTAAGCCTAAGTTTAATGCTTCTTTTTGGGCGCTGCCAGCTACATGTATAAGAATAAACAATCATTCGTAATGATTATGTATTTCAACCTCTTATGGAACCTTTCTGATGAGTTACCTGGTGAGAATGACAGGGTGCATAAAACTCTGATGAAACAATCCATTGAAATAATTAGGATGGCTTTTTTTCCCCTTTCATTTTAGCTGCTCAGAATGGTGAAGATTTACAACTCATGTCTATGCTATCATGTTTCTCCTGAGCGCATTTCACCTTCTGTATGGTATCACTTCTGCTGATAAAGACACACTGAGGTATCTGCAAATCAGCGCAGAACAAAACTTGCTTCTCACTGTAAGTAAATGCATGATTCCCTATATATTATTTTAACTTAAAACAAAGTTTCTGGATTGGTTTGTTTTGTGTGATTTTTTTTCTTCTGCTGTACAAAATGGTACATTGTCAATAGGGATTTATATGTAAATATGGAAGAGATAAATTGTGGGGTGTGAAAAAAATAAGCAGATCTGTGAAGGGGAAAATATTTGTGTCTGAAATCATCTTCTTTAGATATCCTATAAGCAGAGCAGAAGAATATTCTTCAAGCAAGATGCTCTACTGTCTTGCCCTTTTCTATTCATTTAAACCCATGTAAATCATCTCTATGTACACTGAAAGCAAACTAGGTGTTAAAATACTACCAATGCAGAATCTATATGTATTTTAACATGTGATGATGGCACACTCAACTTAGCACAAGTGTGTGAGACTGTACAAGGAGCAGAAGAGAGTCCACTACTAAATTTTCATCAGTGACAGTTGAGTAATTAAAAAACAAAACAACAAACTTGATGGATATTTTTGTGCCTAAAATACCACAGTCATTTAACATTTTGGAGTACCTTTGCCTGTTTAATATTAAAAGGGTGCCTCTACATGTTGCAAAAACTGTGATGCTGCAACTACATTGTTGCACTCCCTCAATACAGCATGTCACTATAGGGATGTAGGAGCTAAAATTAACTATGTACCACGTGTGGTACAGTACAGGCTGTTACTGCACCATCATTTAGTACTTCCAAAGGGAAGTTTTTATCACAGGATGTCTGTAGGAGGATGAACAAAACATCTGCTATGGTCCACTCATTGTTTTGAGTTGTCTGGTCAGATTGTTTCTTCAGTGTTGATTAGTCCTTAAATTAATGCGTTCATACTATGTTACTGCAGTAGTTTGTATAATGATAAACAATCTACAAATCGCTCAAGAGAGGCTGGACTAATTCATGATTAAAACTAGCCGAGCTTTACATCAAAAGTTTGTTTTCAGATTGGCACTGAAGTTGGACTCCAATATTAACCCACCCTACATGTACCAAAGGGATCGCCTGATATGCTTCCCTGCTATACCACAGGAGACTGGACTTGACTCAATAGGTGCCTTATTGTTCTCTGTTCCTGCTGTGCCTCTGAAATCATGGCTTCATCACGTTCACTATACAAATGTATGCCATCATTCGCTATGTGGCTAATTCATTATTCATTTCAGTGGCCCAAGAAGGGAAAAAAATCCACTGGACCCAAGATGAAGCGGTTGTATTCTTCCTGCAAACCCTTCCTTTCTCTTCCTTGCCCACAAGAAAAAAAGAGAACAAAACCCTTTTTTAATACAGATTAAATATTTTTTCAACCATAAATAAAAAGCTTTGATTTTGTTTTTATTTTTGGTTTGAAGATATCAATGTAATTTGAGAATATCTGGTCTCAAAACACCATTTTGAAACAAAATCCACAAGTTTAATTCAGAAAGGTGAAATAAAGCATTTGATTTTTCCCAATTTTTAATCCCATTATTTTAGCAGAAAGTATTCAGCCGTTTGACCTAAATTTGTACAGACTTTTGATTGCCCTGTAGCTACATTTTTAACAAATAATTGAAATTTCAACCCCTGCCTTGGACATCCATATATTTTAAATAAGCAAAATGCAAATTCTGAGAAAGGAAGGATTATTTTGATTATATCAATGAGGAACTGAGGCTTCTAAACAGTAAAGCTCAGTTCTTCAGCCCAAGAAAACTGGAGTACTTGTAGCAAAGCCAGTGAGTGCTGTGCTAACTTAACACCAGATGAAGATAATGACCCTATTAAAGTAAAGGAAAGCAAGTACTGTATCTGACAACTGCAATTAATATTTTGCTTTTATGGTACCTAAAATTATGGTATACATAATAATTATATGCATATGTATATAAGGAAAATTATAAAGTTAAATATATTGGGCATTAATCCTGTCAGATCCCCAGATAGAAACATTATAAAACATTCTTGAAGCAAAATAGTAATGTTACATACATGCAAAAAGGCTGAACTGATTTTTTTTCTCATAATTTTGAAAGTGTATGGAAAAAGAGGGGGAGGAGGTGGTCAATTATAAGATCCTGCCTTTGAAATAAATTGCAGACTGAAACTGCTATATTTTATAATCAGGTTATATACCCTTTGATAATAGGAGAAGTAAAGAGAGTATATTCTATAGTGCTATAATGTATGGAAAAGCCTATAACGATAACGCATCCTACATTAGTGGCCCATATATGATTTAAATATCTGTAGCAACAGCAACCATTTGTAAATCCTACTATTTTTCACAAATAAATTGTTACTGTCTGTTCAGCTAAAGAGTGTTATGGTTCATTAGTTGTGTCTCCTTTTTATGCTTTCTCTAACAGCCTTATCAGCAGCATACCCTGGTTAAGTAAGGATAGTGCTCTCCGTTTTAGTGCAGAATGGTAGACAAGATTTAATGTAGTATGAAAGACACTGAGCACCAAGGAAAAAAAAAAGTTTATGTTCCATTCTTGTCAGCATAATTTTGCCTCTGGAGAATCTATTCTTTTGCTGTGTGCTAGAAGGACCTAGAGAGTGAGGCAGACATGTTGCCTAGCAACTAGAGGTGAACAAACCTATTTGGAAATGAAGGCAGGGAGGGGGCAGGAGGGAATATTAACATATATTGACCTGAAATGTCTCGATTTCAGTTTCTCATTTTGGAAATCAATTGAGGAATCATTTGTGGATGTTCTTAATACTATCCTTTTTATTTTTTTTTTTGGGGCAGCAAAAATCCCTTCTGCCCATTTTACTAAAGTACCAACATTCATCCAGCATGCATAATATTGTGAATGTCATGGGGGAAGGAATTTGTTGGCCTGGAAACTGCAGAAAAGAGGGATCCCCAGAGTGACAAAGATGCAAAATTAAGTGTGTATTGGTGAAAAATGTGTTTTAATGAAGAAAGTTAGATCATGACTATGTTGGCTGAGTTCTTCAAAGCCTGGATCATAATTGTGATAATGATAGGAAGGATTTTCTCTTTCAAAGAGTGGAAAGACCCAGCTTGGAACTGATTCTATCCATGTTTTCAGATGCTGGAGTAAACAAAGCAGATATTAGGTATTTGGGCTCAGTAACTAGGTTGCAGCAAAGGGGAGCCTTACTTTTCTATACAAAATACAGCTGGCATTCTGTTTCCTGTTGGTTGTCTAATGGTGACATTTTGCTCCCTTCCTGGTCAGCTAGGCATCCAAATTTGCTCATGTACATGACACTTTTGGTCAGCTAAGTGACAAAGAGGTCACTTATGTGCAGATTAGTGTTCTCTTCCTGGGCACATAGCTCTGTGTATGTGGAAAATTATATGTGACTTCATAGTTGATCAGACTGGACATATGCAGTAGCAGACCATGCACATATGTTATGGATGCATAGCAGGTAGGTTTATATCTATCCCTCTTTTGCCCCCACAGCTCAGTGACTCACCTGTGAAAGTGAAGATCCTGAGTTCTAAACTTTCTTGGCTAGAGGAGTTGTACCTTGGGGGCTCAGGCTAGACATTCAGGGCCTTTTATTGCCACCTTTCTATGTTCTTTGCACTGGTGATCCAGTCTGTTTCTTGAAGCCAGGGCTCCACACCCCCATTTTGCAGCCCAAGCATGATGCCAAAGTGCAGGAAAATCATGTTCACAAGAGCACCAGGTTGTTTAGCGAGGGAGCTATATGCCTGCCTAAAATGCACTGGTGTCATTACAGTGCATCTTCTGAAAAAAAAAATCAGTTAGGACTATCGAAGCACGTGGTATTCTACAAGAAAATAACTATCTGATATAATTCCTTTGCCTTAAAAGATGACCTGGAGAAGGAAGAGGAATTTCCAGCTGTGGGTAATCTCAATCTTAGAAAATCTAGTACACATGCCTAAAACAGAGGCCAAAACTAAGAGGCCCTAGGTACTATGGTATTAAAGCAGAAATGTTAAAGATGAGGTTGTAAGGCACTAGGTGGAAGAATAGCAAGAGCGGACAGTCAGGGTAGACTGATCCAGGAGATTCTTGGTAGACATTAGCACAACCTGTTAGCAAGGTCCAGGAAGATACTTTCACCCTATTCATGCACCCAGGACTTTGGTAGGGCCAGGCTCAGTCATACTTGTAGTGCTGGAGGACCAGGTGACTGGTCTCCAGGAAGGTAGGAAAAAGTAAGATCACTGCGTGGTTGGAGAATCCTAGCTGGCAGGGTGCCCCATTGACAAAGACATGGGGGGATGAAGGAGAAAATCTGTTTCCACCATCATCCCCACCCCAGTTTACTTGTGGCTGCCTGTGCTGTTTGTCCCCAGGGAGCAAGGAGATTAAACCTTTCCTGCCTGCTCTATCCTCCCCTCCCTACCCATCCCACCCTCTCCTCCATCTTCCTAGGGTCTCTAGACTTTTTTTTAGGCTGCACAACTTGGAGGCATCTATCCAACCTGATGGTAGCTGCACTGTAAGTTGCTGAGTGCAAGTCACTTATTATCCCCTATGGGAGAGGTCTGGGGGAAAATATGATTCATCTCCAGAGACAGGCAATTCCTGCCGTATTCCTACAATGATGCCCTGCATGGATAGCTCTACCATGGATATCCAGGTGAAATAGGATCAGCACATAACTTTGGTCAGATAAGTTGGGGGGTAGATGACAGCTACACTTCACTGGGTGAAATAGGATTTAATCCTAGCTGTAAAAATGATCTTTCAGAGTATGTGTGTGTGTATATATATATATATATAATAAAAAACAATGCAAGATAACCTAATGCAAAGTGATTGAAATTTTTGAGAGCTGGGCACCCAGTTCACAAAAGCAGGCTCTGGTACTTTTTTACATTATCATAAGATGTCAGGGTAAAAAGGAAGCTTTTCTGGTGTGATTGGGAAATATAGCAAGTTCATGTATCACAGGATTTGAGGCCCTTCCAGGTAGAATTACCCTACCCACAACCCCCTAAAGAACACAGTCAGGTGCTGTTAGATTCAGTCATGCTGAAAACAACAGTCACAAAGACAGCTAGAAAGGAAAGATTCTCGAATATATCATGCCCCAGAGGCTTTTAGGTCAAATCTGACATCTAGAAAAGAATATTGAAATAGTATAGTAATTTCCTGAATTTACAATGAGTAACTGGATGCTTATCTTGCTGGGATCCTATGACCCTAGCTGACTTCCTGCCCTGTGGGCAGGGGGTGATGATCTTCCGAGGTCCCTTCCAGCCCTAATGTCTATGAAATATATGTCTATGAAATGATTCTTTAATAATTAGATTCTATACATGTAAACTGTATATTTTTTATAATTCTCCATGTATAGAATCTAATTATTTCAGGATCATCTTAAATTCTTCCCCACTACCACTACAGTGGGGAAAGCAGCGGTAGCAGGTCAGGAGGTAGGGGGCAGGCAGTGAAGAAGGCAGGGGGTGTTTGGGGAAGCAAGTAGGAAGGCAGGCAGCTCGCCTCTCACCTGCCCTTCCATTTATCCATTTTATACCTCTCCCCATAGCTTCTGCTCCCCAGTATCCCTTTTCCACTCGCCCTTCCCTATATACCTTTGCTTTGTGTTGGCAGTTTGTATTTGTGCTCCAGCTTGATGCACATAACATAATCTCAGCCTGGCCGTGTAGCAGCAACATGGACTTGGCACTGCTACATGCTCCCATTGTGTCCTGGATTTTTGGGGGGTTATGAACACTTCTCAGTTTGGTTGCAGAGTTTTAACAAAAATTTCTGAGGAGTCTCAGATGTGTTCTCTAGTGCCCCAGAGCCCCATGCACTGAACTCAAGCACCCAAAATCAGGGAGTTGCTGAGTGTTCACAACTAAGAAGACTAAGATCTGGAGGAGTCTCAGGGTTTCCATTCACAGTAAATGTAATTTTATTAAAACAAAAAATTGCTTGCTTTCTAAGTGGGAATGAAACCAAATTTTTTCATAATTTCTGGCAAACTGCAAGTTCTCAGACCCCTTCAGCTCCTTAGAAAGGCTGCTGTTCTTGTTGGTTTCACTGCTGATGCCTGCAGTAGATATTGAAAAATAAGAAAAAATGACAAGTAAGTGAGTTTACCTTTGTAACTCCAGTAGACTTCCAGGGTTCCTGGTTCTTGCGCAGATGTGCCTAAAATGCCTGGCCAGAAATCTGCCACCATTCAAAAATTTTGGTCCAGACCTAGGATCTAGGCACAATTTCCAAAGGAAACCTTTTGTTGGGATCAGTGAATGAATCAGAGATATTTTGAACAAGAAACTTGGGCCTCACAAAAAATGAACTCATAATTTTTGATGTAGTCTAGTTTTGCCAGAAAAGTTCTGACCAGATGTTCCTAGTTACTCCAAGGGGTGCCCTGGTAAACAGAGTATCTCCTATTCCTTGCTGCTGTCCCTACCCCTAATGAATTTGTAGGCAGCCACAAGATCACTATTGAGCCTTCTCTTGTGGAGGCTGAAGAGATCCAGGTCCCTCAATCTCTCTTTACAGGGTTTGCCTGCAGGCCCCTAACCATACTAGTGTCCTTCCTCTCAACCCTCTTGAGATTGTCCACATCCCTTTTGAAGTGTGGTGCCCAAAACTGGACACAATACTTCAATTGTGGCCTGACCAATGCCACATAAAGGGGAAGTATCACCTCCTTGGACCTGTTTGTCATGCACCTGCTAATGTGTGATAAAGTGCAGTTAGCTTAACTGATCACTTTGTCACCCTGACGACTCATGTTCATCTTGGAGTCAACAGTGAGTCCAAGATCCCTTTCCACTGTTGTGCTGCTCATGTGCCCTCTCTCCCAGAACCATAGAGCTGTGATGGTAATGGTAGTAGTAATATAGGCTGGCTCACTCAAGAAACATGCTAAGTGAAAAATATACAGGAAGCATGATTTATATATGTGTATAAAAAGCTTCCTAGACATGGTTTTATAGCTTAGGGTAGTAAATAAGTGAGGGTTGCCTTGGATTTTTGTAAACATTGAAATCCATTGTTGTATTGGAGTGCCTTCTAAAAGCTTCTCCCTCTCCCTGGTGGTTAATGAAATAATGGTCCCTGAAGCAATGGTCAGATAATAAAAACTCAAGATAAATCATCCTTGTTAGAAAAGATGGGAGGGCCTTCAGCTCTTCATCAGATTAAACAGACCTGGAGCTCCCATCCATTGCTGATTCAGATCTAAAACACTGAGTGGTGCTTTCTATCGAGCAGTGCCTCATCTTTCAGATCTAAAATATAAAAGGTTGCAACCATAACACATTTCAGATTTTTTTTTTTTGGCCTAGTGAGTGAGTTCTAGCTTTACATAATAGGTTTTACTGAAGAAATCTTGGATCACCACTCATCTCTACAATGTTTTTAGACGTCTGTCTTGTGAGAATTACCCTAAAGAAACCCATGTATTCTCAGAAGATCTTGGGAAGGAAAACGAGTAACATTCTCAGTCCATGCAATACGATCTGGAAGACTTTCATTAAAAAAATCAAAATACTTATGCACAACAGCCTTCCTACACCAAAGACCAACTCTGCCTGGCACTGTTATTTGCAGCTATTATACGTTGTAATTAGTGTGAACAATGAAGATTGGCTTAGAGGAACTGCTTGTTAGATCAGGCAAGTATCATATTCCAGGAAAGGCAAATACCTGTTGCCTCAGAGAAAGATATAAAAAACACTGCAGTAGGGAATTATGGGACAAACTGATTAAAGAAAAATTCTCTTGATCCCTAAGAAATCAGAAGTTGATTTATATCCTGACGGAGAAAGGTTGGGCGAAAAAAAGACTGCTACATTTCTACTGTAGTCTAACTATGTCCATGATATTTCTCATACTATAATGGCAACTTCTGGAAGGTAGACAGGATGAAAACAAAAAGAAAATTGAACAGAAAAATGCTAGTAAAACACCCATGTTTCATTGCATATCATTAGCATTTTCATGGATAAAGTCAAATATAATGATGAATATTTTATATACAGTCTACTTTTATTATTGTGCCTTTTGAGCAAAATAGCACTTGAAATCACAGAGATGACTGGATTTTATTTTATACTCTTTGTCATAACTGAGAAATTTCTGTACATTCAAAGTACATTCTGTGAATCAGTGCTGCCTCTAATTCCCTAAGTGGTGATGCTAAAACTTATATATGGACATTTGATTCAAAAGTGAGAGAGAAATACAATTTAATACTCTGTCAACATTTTGTCTGGAAAGCCCCCAGACCAGGCATGGGCAATTATTTCAGCTGGAGGGCTGCTTAATGAGTTTTGGCAAGCTGTCAAGGGCTGCAAAGCTAGTCCTGCTCCTTGAAAAGTGACCTGCCCCTTGGATGCCATCTTAGGACTGGAAGTCCTTTGCTACCAGAAGTCCCTCCCATCATCCCCAGAAGTACACCATTGGGTGTGCATGGGAGCCCCATGTGCATGCTCCCCTGAGCAGGTCAGGACCCACCACACACAAGCCTGGAGCCTGTGTGATCTGCAGTGCCTTCCTGCCACTGCCAAAAGTGTGCAGCCCCTACCCCGCACCATGCCTACTCCAGATTCACCCCTGCCAGAGTGGATCAAGGGGAACCTGTGCCACATCCCTGACCTGGTGCACCCTGAGCCTGCTCTGGACTTACCTGCTCAAGCTAAACAGTGGCAGCAGCAGTGCCAGCTGGACAGAAACTGCTGCTCAGTGTGGACAAAAAGTGGCCAGTTCCCTTTACCATTGCCTGGCACTTCCTGCTACAGCCACCCACAGCCCACACCAGGCTGCCCTGAGTCTCTGCTGTCGTCACTGCCACCTCTGGGCTGCAGAGTAGCCTGGATGTGGCTGTAGCAGAGTATCAGCCAGTGATGAAGGGGAGGGGCCACATTCCCCCCGTACTGAGCAGCAATTTCTGCCCAGCTGAGCAGGCAAGTTCAGAGCAGGTGTGGGGTGTGTGGGGTCAAGTCTAGCACAGGTCTCCACCAGTACCATGAGGCCAGCGGCAATAGCAGGTAGAAGAATACACCACTGCCTGGTCTGCCTAGAAAGACAGTCCAGCCATGGAGTAAGCCCAACCCCAGTGCATGCCCAGGGGGTGGCAGGACATGCCATGGACAGATAGTGCCTGGACCATGTGGGACTGAGGTACCCACTATGGGCTGAACAAAGCCCCACCATAGGCTGGATGTGGCCCACAGGCCATATTTTGCCCACCTCTACCCCAGCCCTTCTCAGGGATTTCATTTTTTGAGATGAAACCCCATGAATTGCTGGTTCAGTATATTGTGGACAGAACCATTCCTCCACTGTAAATAATTCATGGGTGACAGGCACCTTTAGGGTGCTAAAGAAGTTTCGGGTCATATAATGTTAGGCACTTTGAATTAGCATAGTAAGAGAAAGTCCTGTCCAAACAACTTAGGCTAAATAGATTTAAAAGACCATATAAAGATTATGTCCTTGTTGCCTCTGTGCCATACTTTGGAATGAATCTGTTAAGCTCATTTCATACATTGAATCCCATATATGAAGCAAAGTAACCACTGCTGAGTGGTCCTGAGTGCCCATAGTAATACACAAACCTGAGAATGGTGCAAAGCACTAACTGTAGGTAACTACATTGTCATATTTTCAAGAGTTTTCATGCACAGAGTAGATGCGGTGTGTTTTAGGCTGCAAAAGAGGATGTAGACACAGACTAATATGTGATCACAAGGAAAGTCATAGGCGATATGGGAAACAGTTTGTAGGCAGTTGCTGGAGGCAAGAGGAAGAAGTAGGGGAGAAGCCAGGCACCAAATCCTGCCTAGGAAAGGTAAGTGATCCAGCTGCCTGTACCTTTGGTTTTTGCTGAGTATTTGTTTGGTGGCCTGTGTATATTGGGTATGTGCTCACAGAAGTTGGGAGTGACTGCTGACTGCTGAGTGAGTGATGAGTGCTGATTGTTAATTGCTGTGAGATTGTTGACTGCTGTATGATTGCTCCTTGCCCCTGACAGAAGCCCCCAAAAGAGGCTGAGTCAGCCCAGGCCCAGAAGAGTATAAAAGGAGACTCCCCAGGCAACAAGGGAGCCTGTGTCCAGGGAGCTAGTGAACAGGACTGCAAACAGGAGAAGTAGTTTGCAGGCAGTTTGGAGGCCAGTTCATGGGTAGTAGCATTATCACACAATCACTCTTGGCCATGGTGGTGACTTGTTGTACCCATAGGCATCCCAGCATTACTGACACCTTCACCCAGACAGAGCCCATGGCCTCAAACTGTGGGGGCTGTCTGGCGCAGCTGCTGGAAGCTGAGCATGGGGGCACTTGAGTCTCAGGAGGGCTGGGTGCAAGAGCTCAAGGAGGAGATATGTCAGCTGCACACCATTAGTGCTCACAAAGACTTCATTGATGGCTATTGCCAGACCCTTCTCCAAAAGAAGGAAGAAGAGAAAGAAACAGAAATGGTGGCCAACATAATGGTTAACCAAGAAGACCCACCTGGAGTGACCTGGAAGACAGTCACCTCACACTCCAAGAAAGGCAGGGCTAGGACTGTTCCTCCCCTGGCCCTACATAACAGGTATGCCTCCCCCCACACGCACACACGAGGAGACTTCAGTGGTGACAGGAGGAGGAAGGTAAGCAGCTTGCTGCCACCCCCAAAAGGAGCTGCAAGGTGCTGGTGGTAGGGGACTCCCTCCCGTGGGGCACTGAGGGACCCAACTGCTGTCTGGACCCCCTAGCTTGTGAGGTCTACTGCCTCCTGTGACCTCACATCTGAGATGTAGCAGAGAGGATCCCCAGGCTTGTCCGGCTCTCCAACTACTACCCCATGCTCCTCATCCATATGGGAATTAATGACATGGCCAGGGGTAATCCAGACCAGGTCATAAGTGACTACAGGGCTCTGGGGGCTGGGCTCAAGGGGTTGGGGCCAAGCCTTTTTTTCTCTGCTCCCTGTTTTGGGCCACAGTTCCAGAAGGAAAGGATGCATTGAGGAAGTGAACTGGCGACTCCGATGCTGGTGCCACAGAGAAGGTTTTGGATTCCTTGGCCATGGCACACACTTCAGGGAGAGAGGAATCCTAGGAAGGAACAGCATCTGTAGCAAAACCCCAAGTTTTTCTTTTTTTAATTATTTTAAAATGCATTCCCTCCCCTTCTCCAACCATTTCTGACTTTTTCTCTCCCTCTCTATTCCCTATAGATAAGTATAAGTGAGCTCAGACTTAAGCTTTAAACACTTTTATTTTGGTAGCAAGTTTTTGGTTTTGGATATCCACTGTTCTATACTGTATTATTATTAGGTTTGTATTGATTCTTACTGTTGTATATTGTATTATTATCATTTTCATATTGATTTTTATTGTTTCATATGGATATTGTATGGTTTAGGCTTGTGTTTGTAAGTGAAACAAAGTCATGTCAAGTTTCCATTTTATATGTCAAGCCTCCATCTTGTGTCCTCTGCCATGTTGCAACAATATGATTCATTGTACCCCTCCCATGTAAATTAGTTCCCCAATGCATGAGAATGATTGTGAATGATTGAAATACAATGGTAGCAGGCCTCTACTGAATGGACTGTAATGACCGGGCCATCACCTCACATTGATTCATCCAGGAACCACAGACCTTACCCAGGAACAGAGACAAAAACCCAGCATTTGAAAGACAAAAGACCTGCAGAATCAGCAACTCTCACCATTACAGACACCCGAAATAGCAGAACCCTGCATGGAGCACACGTGCTCAGTACACCGGGGCTGGCCCTTGCCTGGGCATGCCTCCTGTCGCTAGGATCACACAAGGTCTGCCCCTATAAAAAGGGGGAGTGAAGACAGACCCAGGGGGATGCCCTCTCCATCTGAAACAGCACCATGCCACACCACCTATCCACCCAGAGGCCCTGCCGGAGACCCCCCTCTGGACAACACCTACTGGACAAGGACGCCTTTCTAGCCTGGATAGGTAGCTAATACCTGCACACCTCCTCCTGCAATTTGGACTCTCTATCTGTCTCTGTCTCTCCTCCTGAACTTCAGTGGACTTCAGCCCCTGCACCAAGCCTCTCAAACCCTTGCTGGCATTGGGGGGGGTGGCGGGGTGCAGGGGAATCAATAAGACATTGTGTCACCATCTCCCCTGTTCAATAAAACCACTGTCATTTGCTACCTCAACTTGGGTCATGTTTTACTAAATCCCAGTCCCTTATCTTAAATTCCAGCCTCATTCTCTCTCTCTCTCTCAGCTCTAGCCCCCATAGCGTCTCCACTAGTTTCCTGATTTCCTTTCAATTCCTACTGCCTTTTCCCTGTGACTTTTTTCTGCCTTTCTCTGCTTTCCTGCTGCCCCTGCCACATTTCAGTCTTTTCTGCTGCTTTTCCTGTGATTTTCTGCTGTCCATCTATGTTTTCAGGCTTCCCCCACACCTTCTGTAGTCATCCCTCCCTGCCCCCCGCAGCTTCCCAGTTCCTTGTGGCTGTCTTGCAGTTTTCTCCAGCACCTGGAGTCTTTCTCCAGCTTGCAGCACCTGTTGTCACTCCCTGAAACTTCTTTAGCTGCCCTGGAGCCATTCTCTGGCTCCCCACATCCAGAGCCCCTCTTTAACACCTGCACTTTCCCTTAGTCATAGATTTCATAGACATTAGGGCTGGAAGGGACCTCGGGAGATCATCGAGTCCAGCCCCCTGCCCAAAGGGCAGGAAGTCAGCTGGGGTCATAGGATCCCAGCAAGATAAGCATCCAATTTACTCTTGAAGGTGTTCAATGTAGGTGCTTGAACCACCTCCGCTGGCAGACTGTTCCAGACCTTGGGGGCTCGGACAGTAAAGAAATTCTTCCTTATGTCCAGCCTGAAACGGTCTTGCAGGAGTTTGTGACCGTTTGACCTCGTCATCCCTTGGGGCGCTCTGGTGAACAGACATTCCCCCAGATCCTGGTGGTCACCCCTGATAAACTTATAGGTGGCCATCAGATCACCCCTGAGCCTGCACTTTTCCAGGCTAAAGAGTCCCATGGCTCTCAGCCTGTCATTGTAAGATCTGTTTTCCTGACCTCTGATCATGCGCGTGGCTCTCCTCTGGACTCTCTCAAGCTTCTCCACATCCTTTTTGAATTGTGGAGCCCAAAACTGGACGCAGTACTCCAGCTGTGGCCTCACCAAGGCCGAGTACAAGGGGAGAATGACGTCCCGGGATTTGCTCGAGAAGCATCTATGGATGCACGCCAGCATTTTGGTTGCTTTACTAGCCGCAGCATCGCATTGCAGGCTCATATTCATTTTGTGGTCAATGATGACCCCCAAGTCTTTTTCTTCTGTAGTGCTAACCAACGTAGCACTGCCGAGCCTATAAGGGTGCTGCAGGTTTTTCCTCCCAAGGTGGAGAACCTTGCATTTTTCGGTGTTAAACACCATGAGGTTCTCGTCTGTCCATTTGCTGAGCTTGTCCAGGTCAGCCTGGATCACCCGCCTATCTTCTGGCATGGATGCTTTGCCCCAAAGTTTGGTGTCATCGGCGAACTTGGCCAGTCCACTCCTAACTCCAATGTCCACATCATTAATGAAGATGTTGAACAGTATGGGTCCCAGGACAGAGCCTTGAGGGACCCCACTGGTCACAGGGCACCATGATGAGTGACTGCCATCAATCACAACCCTCTGGGTCCGACCACGAAGCCAATTTCCCAGCCAGCGGATCGTGGTGGAGCCAAGGCCACAACTGGCCAGTTTGGCCAAGAGGTGATGATGGGATACCAGATCAAAAGCTTTTTTGAAGTCAAGATATATGACATCAATCTCTTCTCCCTTGTCCAGGTGATAGGTCACCTGGTCATAGAAGGAAATGAGATTGGTCAAACAAGACCTACCCGCAACAAACCCATGCTGGCTGACCCTTAGAATGTTAGCCTGGGCCAGTCCCTCAAGGATGGCCTCCTTAATAAACTTTTCTAAGATCTTCCCCAGGATAGAAGTCAGGCTAATGGGCCTGTAGTTAGCCGGATCCACTCTCCTCCCTTTCTTGAAGATCGGCACCACATTGGCCTTCTTCCAGTCTTCGGGCACTACACCAGAGCGCCAGGAGTTTTCAAAGATCCGTGCCAGGGGCTATGACGCTCACCAGCTCCTTGAGTACCCTGGGGTGAGTCCCATTTTCCCTCTCCCCACCTACCTTTTCAGCTCCCCCATAACTCTGGCTTCAGTCCCAGCCTCTGTGTTGGCATCGATCCCCTGTGCTGTAGGCTCTGGGCATTGTCTTTTAATCAATTAAGGTCAATTAACCTAAAGTTACCCCCAATCCTCAGTTGTTCAGCCCAGGCCTGTCTAGTCTACCGGTTCTAAACCCGGTCCCAGTGACTTTAATTTTCAGCAACTTTCACTCCCTACACTTCTAGTTTCTTACCTTAATCTTTCCCCAGGTATCCCAAGTACACCAAGCACATACATACATACATACATACATATCACAATACCCATCTTAGGAACTCACTTGTGTGTATGTGTAGGTGGGTGGTATGTGTATAAATTAGTGCATACACATATATACATATATAGATGGCATTGTGTGTGTGTGTGGTATATGAATTAGTAATCCACATATGTGTATTGGATGTGCAGGTTTTGGTAACTGGTAACTGATTCTGTCTAAATTTGGTGTGTGTAGCATGTATGGGCTTAAACTGGTGATAGGTGTGCATGAACCTAAACTAGTTATTTTGAACATGTGTGTATCTGAGTTACTAGTGTGAGAGTGTGTATGTGTGTGTGCCATATATATATGGCATTGTGTGCATGATATATGAATTATTTATCTGTGTCTAACTTCTGGGGTATATAGTGTACGTGTTTGCATTGGTGATAGGTATGCATGTGCCTAGGCTGGTTTGGATGTGTATATGCTTGAGCTGGTAGTGTGTATGTGTATGCACCTAATTGATTTGTGTGTTTGTATATGTGCAATTGTGTCACACCCTCCTGTCTAACAGCGCAATATTGAGATCCTGAGCGTTGGCTTGACCCCACAGGGCAACAAATCCACCCCAAAAGAAAAGTTCCTGTTCATAGCCAGGATGGCCAATCTTCTGGGCAGAGTTTTAAACTAAGTTTTTTGGGGGATGGGGGATACACAAATTCAAGCATGTCCAGGGACCAACATACATGTAAGCCCTGTAGATGGGGATACTGGGAGAGCCAGTTTTGTGGGAGATGAGGGAATAGTTCTCCATCAGCAGAACAGGAAGATGAGGGCCTCAGTAAGAGGACTCAGGTGCCTATATACTAACACCAGGAGCATGGGGAACTAGTTCTCCTACTTTCCAGTGTGCATTATGATCTAGTAGGGATAATGGAGACCTGGTGGGAATCCTCAGATGACTGGAGTGTAGCTATAGATGGCTACACCCTTCATAGAAGGGACCAGGTGGGAAAGAAAGGTGGAGGTATTGCTCTCTATGTGAAATAGCAGTATACCTCCTTGGAGGCCAACATTGGCTCCAAAAATGGACAGCTTGAAACCCTCTGGGTCAATTTACAGTGAGGGGGAGGGGTGGCAAGAGAGTCCTAACTGTAGGTGTATACTACAGACCACCAAACCAGGAGGAGGAACTTGATCTGGAATTCACCTGAGAATTGACTGAGGCTGCACATGCACATGACATGGTCTTTATGGGTGATTTTAATTATCAGACATCTCCTGGGAGGAACAGTCAGCCAACTTGGCTTGGTCGTGATCCTTACTGACCTGTGTTGAGGAGCTCTTCATGACTCAGGAGGTGCATGGGCCAACCAGAGGTGATGCTCTTTTAGATTTGGTCCTGGCCAGAGGAGACAACTTGGTGACTAACATGAATATAGAGGGAAGTCTGAGTGGCAGTGACTATGAAACCAACATGTTCACTGTCCAATGTAAGGCAGACAAATCAGATAGGAGGAATCAAGTCTTGGACTTCAAAAATGCAAATTTCAACAAGCTTAGGTTACTAAAAGGGCAAGTGCAGTGGGACCAGGGACTGAAGGTGAAAGATGTACTTGAAGAGTGGTTGTTCCTTAAGGACATGATCCTTGAAGCACAGAGTCCATTTCCATGTAGAGGAAAGGTAACAGAAGGGCTGGAAAGCCCTCTTGGCGAAACAGGGAAATCATGGTCCTCTTAAGAAAGAAGTAAGAGGCTTATAAACAATGGAAGCTTGGGCAGACCCCAAGGAGGATTATTCTAGGATGGCCCACATTTGCAGGGAACAAATAAGACAGGCTAAATTAGCAACCAAACTTAGAATAGCAATCTGAATCAAAGACAACAAGAAGTCCCTCTTTAGGTATATAGGGAACAGGATAAAAACAAGTAGGAGTGTGGGGCTACTGTTCAACAATTCAGGAGAGCTGGTTACTGGCACTCAAGAGAAAGCTGAACTCTGGAATGACTACTTCACCTCAGTTTTTCACCAGAGCAAGGAAAAAAACCACACCAGGTAGAGTAGAGGATGAGCACAGTAAGAAGAATCACCTTGCTACTATTGTGGTATAATTGGTGTATGACCAATTTAAAAAAATAGACATATATAAGTCAGCGGGACCAGATAATCTACATCCGAGAGTGCTGAAGAAGCTGGCCGAAGTCATTGTGGAACCCCTGGCAAAACTCTTCCACAACTTGTGGCACTCTGGAGAAGACCCTGAGGCCAATGTTGTGCCCATCCACAAGAAGGGCAGGAGGGAGAACTTGGGTAACTATAGGCCAATCAGCCTAACTTCCATCCTAGGGAAAATCCTAGAAAAGTTCATCTAGGAGTCTATCTGAAATAAGCTTGCAGAAGGTAAGTTTCTGAATGTCAGCCAGCATGGCTTTGTCATGGGCAGGTCTTTCCTTATCAACCTCATCTTCTTCAATGACCAGGTAATTCTCCACTTGGACATGAGAGAGCAAGTTGACCTTGTACATCTTGACTTACCAAAGGCCTTTGATCTATCTCACAATGTCCTCATGAGAAACTTGGAGTATGGTAGGGTTAACTCTGAGACAGTCAGGTGGGTGAGAAATTGGCTGCAGGATAGGACCCAGAGAGTCGTAGTGAATGGATATGTCATCCTGGTAAGAAGTGGGCAGCACTGTCCCTCAGGGGTCAGTGCTTGGTCCAGTACTTTTCAACATCTTTATTAACAATTTGAATGTGGGGATGAAGAGCTCACTGGTCAAGTCTGTGGATGACACCATGCTATGGGGGACCGTGGTCATGCTTGAAGTTAGGCTACAAATACAGGCAGACCTAGACAGGTAGCAAGTTGGGTAGATCAGAACCTGATGAAGTTCAGTGTCGAGAAATGTAAAGTGCTCCACCTCAGGACATGCAACCTACAACACACCTATAGGCTTGGAAGCACCAAACTGTTTAGTACCACGAATGAAAGGGACCTGAGGGTAATAATAGACCATACTATAAATATGAGCTGGCAGTGTGATGCTGTAGCCAGGAAGGCAAATAATACTCTGGCATGAATCAATTGATGCATTTCCAGGAAAACCAAAGAGGTGATTCTTCCACTCTACTCAGCACTGGTGAGACCACAGCCGGAGTACTGTTTTCATTTTTGGGCACCACACTTCAACAGGGATGTGGAGAAGCCTGAAAGAGTCTAATGAAGAGCCACCCATATGAACAGTGTCTTAAAAGGCAAGCCATATGAGGAAAGGCAGAGGGATCTTGGACTCTTCAGCCTGAGAAAAAGAAGACTGAGAGGGGACGTGATAGCAGCTTACCGCTTCACTAGGGGAGTACATCAAGGGCTTGGTGAGCAACTGTTCACCTGGGCACCCAAGGAGTAATGGCCACAGTCGATTCAGGCTCAACATTAGGAAAAACTTCTTCACAGTCAGGGTGTCCAGACTGTGGAATAAGCTTCTTCCAGAGGTGATGCAATCACCTACCTGAAAATCTTCAAGAAAAGACTAGAAAGTCACTTTGATGGGGTCACCTGACCACCAGTTATCTTTCCTGCTTGGTACAGGGGGCAGGACCCAATGATCATCTGAGGTCCCTTCTGGCCTTACAATCTATGAATCTATGACCTAAACCTAGACCTAATCTCAAGGACATGCTACTTTTTTGGTTTAACCACAGAATTCAGATTTTGGAGAACCTTTGGGTCCAGGTATTGCTGCAGAGATGATGGCAAGTCTAAATAGTATTTTGTTCTTGGATTGAGGAAAAAGATTTGGTGTTTATCTAGTTTTGGTGTCATGAAGGACAAATTTCATAAGTGGAGGCAAGAGACACCATTAACTTACCAGTTGGGATGTATTCATATTAGATTCATAACCTATTTTCATTATGAAATGAGGCCCAAAATTGTGGTGCGGCTGATTTTTTTAACTCTTGAAGGTGGAGGGTGGGGGGCGGGGAGAGGTGAAGGAAAGGAGAGGAAGGCTATTTGTACTGAACTAGAACCCTTGTGAGTTTTTTCCTAAACATCTTTAAATTTCACCTGTTTTTTTAATGCCCACACATTTTACCATGCAGTTAATAAGCAAACTGTTCAAGACACTCAGTATAGTTGACAAAAATGACTTAAGAGCTGGGGTATGTTTAAAAACACAGCCAAGAAAAAGCTCATATTTATCTCAGCCGTTAAGATTTTTTTTCAAATGTACATACAGACAAATCATTAACTAAACAATTTCAGTAAATTATCTTGAATCCCAGTGTGTTCAATTTAATAAGATAGTATTTTATTGTTGAGGCTGACATGATTGAATGACTTAGTTCAGCAATATCACACTGCACTTTCTCCAAACCTTTTTTTTAATTTAAGACAATGAAGCATGAGCATTTTTTAAAAAGGCATATTAATTCAAATAGTACATTGACATATTTTGATGTGGGTCCTTGAAATGTTCATCTAGAGCCCAGGCAACACCCCCATCTGGAGTCAAACCATTCAACAAGGAGCGGTTTCCTGGTGCTCTGTTGGAGTTGACCTTGGTGTGTCCTTAAGCTTTACTGAAAACACTGCTGAACTGCTTGGAGGCTAATCTCAGTGAAGAATTGCATGTATATATGATGTCAGCTACATGCCAAAAGGCTTGTAAGGTGCATAATATTTTTGTGCTTCACTGAAAGATTATCTGAAAATGTTAGTGTAGAACAAGAGCAAAATTTCTGCTGCTATTTTTTTCTGGTGAGGGCACAGAAGAAATCAAAAGTGAAAACATGAAATAGGAATGGAAAAATAATAAGAAAATGTTTGGAATTTATCAACAGTATACTAACAGCCAATTTAGCACTAGAAGGTATAAAAACACATGTGGCTTGTAATTAATTTAGGGGAGATTGCAAGAATCTGAAAATGTTATTGGTTTGGGTTAAGCTAACTGATCTGAGAGAGTTAAATAAAAGTAGTCTGTTCTTCTCATAAGCTTAACTTGGATGAAAGGTGTCTGTCATTTTATTTTTATATATAGTATTTCATTTCTGTGAAATAGTTTCTACTCTGAACACAAGAATTGCAGGAAAAAAATGAACGTTAATTTAGAAATAATAATTGTAAAAATAGATCTTTAACCCAGATGTTAAAATTTCAAGCAAAAGCTAAATTTATTTACATAATGAGTTTAAATCTTTCTTACCCTTTAAGTATAGCAGGTAAATTGTATTTCTTAGCTTAAGCCATGGATATGCTTATTAGGGGTCTGTGAATGGACTCTATTTGATTTAGATTCAGATTTAGCCTGAATCAGGGACAGCAATTTGATTAGTTGATTTGGATCACTGTCCCTGATTCGATTTGGCCAAATCTGAATCTGAAGATTCAATGCTGATTCAGAGACACAGATTTAAATGTTTTTTTCTACATACCTCAAGGTACCAGTGCAGCTTGTGAATGCTGTGATGCTGGGGTGGATGGAGTGTCCCACAGGAGTGTGGAGGGGCCCTCCGTGCTTGGTGGTGAACCCAGAAGTGGACTGGAAGTACTTCCTTACTGCATAAAAAGGCAGAAAAAAAGGTTTTGAGGAATGAGAAAATGTCTTAGTCAGAGACTTAAAGGAGTTGTTCTGATTAGCTTATCAAAATAGCTAATTTTGATTGTTTAATGTGACTTGTTTAATGTGCAAGTCCTGTAAAAGAATAAAATATAATTGTAGAAGAGGCTTTTAATCTATTGGAGAAATTACTAATAAGAAACAGTTGTTGGAAAATGAAACCAGACAAATTCAAATAAAAAATTAGATGCCTTTTCCCCCTTTTTTTAAAACCATGAAATTGATTAACCTGTAGAATAAACTACTCTAGGGAAGTGCTGGATTCTCCCTCCCTTGATGTAATGAGATCAATAATGGATGGCTTTCTGGAAGATATGTGTAATAGCTAAATGCCAGTAACTGGTAAATAACTATGTGTGAAATGTAATGGCCTGTAATACACCAGGGTTAGACTAAGTACAGACAATCAAAACCAACAAGCAAGTGAATGGACATTTACTTTTGATTCTAGAAATGCAGCCACATGTCCACAGTGGCCCAAGCCAAGAGCATGCCTCCCTTCACAGCTTGAGTCAAGGCTAGCCCACCCAGTGAGGGAGTGGGGGTGTTGTGGTAGAGGTGCAAAGCATCCTGAGATGCTGGGGGACTGTGAGATAACTTGAATCTGGAGGGGATCTGTAACAGAAGTTCAATAAACTGATTTATCCTGACTCAGTTAAGTCTGTTACTACATCCATCCAAGTTTATATTAAACCAGTTTCAACCATTTTGAAAGAGGTTTATGTGCATTGAACTTTTATTGTCAACTCTGCCTGAAACAGGTTTTGATCACTTATACCAGCTTATGTGTAATTTCTGTCCCTAGCCAAAATTATTCCTGCTTTAAATTCTCTGCACCATTGTTTAAGCATATGAAATCAGCTTGTAGGATCAGGGCCTAAAAGTTTTTACTAGCCTGGTAGACTCCATGATGTATTGGATCAGGAACTCTATTTCCTCACCTTAAAAGCCACCACTGTAGCAATTCCCTTTGTAGGTGATATCAGTGAAGAGGCAGACAAACTATTCATACAGACTGGATCAGACAGTACTCATAGCAACTCCTTTCTAGTTACGATTATGATGCATTTCTGCAGGAGCATTGGGAAGTTTTTACTGCCACTTCTCAAGCCATAAACATTTGTAAAGGTCATAAATGAAGAGCCCGAGATTACCTGGTAAATGACTTTAGGAAAGTTTATTGAATTCTCTTCCAAATATAAAGTAAACTTGTTTTCCAAATTTTTAAACTGTTATATATGTTCTTCCAGAAAGCAGAGAAGACAGTGTTCTTGTTTCTAAGTTTGGCAGAGAAGTTTTTGGTGGAGGTAGATGATATATGGAGCTGAAGGAATCAATGTTATTGAGATATCACAGATATTAAAAAAAACACTTTTAACATGATATGTCTAGAATGGAGGAGTAATAACTTCTGTCATTTGTATTTGATTTTGGAAACAGAAGTAAATCAGTTCCCTGCCTTGGCCACAGGCTTTTTCTGTTATGAATTCTCAGTGCATTCATTGCAATGAATACAGGAAAGGATAATACCCAGTAAGGGACACAACTGGACTTCAAATTTTTTTTTTCATTTTTTAAGGAACTAAAATATTTTGAGTTTTCAGATGCCTGTGGAAAGGTGACTGAAACAAATGTAAAATAATCAGTGTAAGTATATGATTGAATTCAGATAATGAATTGAAGAACTGGAGATTGATACATCTGTGACAGCTTTGCGGATTTTTGGCAGGCAAGATGGCACCTCAGAAACTAACTGGCTTGGTTAGGCCTAAGATTGTGTAAGCAACAGTTATAGCATTTATTAGATGCTATGGGGTGTGTTTACATGTGAAATTAGTGTGACACAATCAATTCCAGTGCAGTTTGTATTGGAGTTTATTGCTTCTGGGTGCAGTGTTGACACGTGCTTCCAGAACTGCAGCACATTGAGCTGGGGTGGAACAGCCCTGGCTGGAGGGGACCCCAGGGCTCAGCCTGCCAGCCCAGAGCTGCATCCCCCAGCTTAGCATGGTGTGAAGGGGCTGGCTGGGGCACAAGAGTGCTACAGTGCAGGGCTACTCACAATCTATATGTGTATTGTGGCAGAGTAAATAATTCTGCTGTAGGATATTTGTGTCAGGCAGTACTAACCAATGGTGGAGTTAGTTTACTCCAGCCTAATAGCTCTTAATGTGTAGATGGTGACACTTTACCATGGAGCTAATTGGGCAACTCTGCATTAAATATCTTGTGTAGATGCCCCCAGTTGCGGCAGCAGAGACAGGCATTTTCACTCCTCCTCAAAAAAAAAAAGAAGGCAGGCAGACAAACAATTTTATTGCACCTGAATGATTGGTAAGAAGTACACACACAAGTGTTAAGAAACTCTCCCCGTGGAAGAAACTTTGGCTTGATGGAGAAGCACACTATGCACCTTGAATCCCTGAGACAAGACAGTGATCTGTGGGTCGATCAGGGTTCTCCATGGAAACTGCACCAAGCCCAGACAGCTGAGTGATGCTGGGTTGTAGTCCTGTCATACACAGGAGGGCAGTGACATGCTGGTGCCCTGCCTTTGCCACAGCCCCCCGCCCCAGCCCTACTGATGCTGCTATTTATTCCTGACCTGCAGCCCCCTGCACCTCCAGCCCTGCCTGCGCTGCTCATCTGGACACAGAGTTCCCCACTGCCCTCAGAGGCAAACCCCGCTCCTTCTGCCCTGTCGAAGTCTCAGCCTCTGCCCCACTCCCTGATCAAATGTCAGGGATTTTGCTTTACTAGGCTGGTGGGAGGATGGGGAGGGTGATCCAAGACAGGTTGGTATTTGGCTCCCGCCTGCTGGAATTTACAGAGAATTGCACATAGGATTTAATTCATTCAAAAGCCTGTGTGGTGCAAACACAAACCTGATGCATCAAGATAAACCAGTTTAAAATTTGTAAGGCACAGTAAATTGATGAGAATTAAATGTTGTGGTGTGTACAAATGCCCTAGCTGACCTACAGCAGAGCAGAAGAGTGAAGAAAATGACTTTCTTTTACTGTAGATAGTAATATATGTGAGGGGTAAAAGAAACTATCTTGTTAAAGATCTGCAGAGGGCTTGGGGAATGGAGTGGTTGGAAAATGTTTACTTCACAATGGATATCCTACAGTCTTTCAGAAATGTTTTTTAAACTTCAGCAGAGAAACAGGTGAAGGTAAGTACATTAAGCAGCCTTTCTAGTGTTTGGTTTTCAAACCCGGCTGGTTCTCAAACCCTCAAACTTGTTCCAGCTGCAAAGCTCATGTGACATGTTTATCAGCTTGGTAGGCTAGAAGAGATATGTTAAAGACTGACTGATGAAGTAAATTATTGTGTTGTGGGGGCCAGTTGAAATATACTTTGTATGAGATGAATTCCTTCAGAACACTGGAAGAAATTATTTTGTGAAAATACCTATTGTTTCCAGAATTCATTCAAAAAGTTATTTTTAATTTTAACCCTATAAAATCTGGGGCCATACAGTGCATATCCAATATAATAAAATCTCAAAGGACCTAAGATGCTTGAGAACCATATGTTTCAATATGTTTCTTGAGGGTGAACACTGCAAGAATGTTTTGGCCCCTAAAAAGGGACTTTTTAGTCTGTTACCTTGAGAAGATCACAAGCGCTGGTGACCATGCTGGCATGTGTACTGAGGAAGGTTTAAGAGAGGCAATGGACATATGGTGTGGCTGAACAACAGCCAAGAAGAGGCTACAAAGCACTATTTCCAGATAAGAGTTCTGTAACAGGTGAAAATTAATTAGTGGGATTTAGATAATTTATTTGCCTGTTCCCATACATGTGATACATTTACTGAGATAGTAAAATCTTAAGAGGCCCAATAATGATTAGGGTCCTAGGTGTTGTACAAACCTGGCTTGATAAAGACAGTCCTTATCATGCAGAATTTATAATCAAAATAGTTAAGACAGATGAAAAGGTATCAAGTGGGAGTAGACAGGAGACTCAGGACTTGTTCCAGAACCCAACAAAGTTAGTGGGAAACTTTCTGTTTTTAAAACTAAGGCCACCAAGAGAGATACAACAGCTGAGGGCCTTGTTACACTATAATTCTGAGTGGCTCCTAGAGCTCTTAACACCTGGATTGCCTGCACATTAACATCTGAAACTAGTTTTAAGCACTAATTGGGTGGCTCAAAGTTATGCCACTGCAGAGCAGGATTATTTTGATCCACATTACCCAGATTGTTACACTAAGTGTAGCCACTGTAGGCACTAATATTGATCAACATTTGTGTGGCTCACAGTGTAAGGTGTAAGATACCGGAGATAAGCAGAGCTAATGGGAACATGGAAAGTGGTATCTCTTTTTACATGCACTTCTACCCATCATTCCAAACAAAAAAGCAGCATGTTCAGGGTAAGATATTTTCTCTCTAGAGCAAAAAAAGATGCTGCAGTAACACAATCTGGTGCAAGTGGGTGGTGTCAGCCAAATGCAGACAGAATTGAGCATCATCTTTTAAAAAGCCACTTGAATAAACAAGCTAAGGATAGTGTAGAAGGGACATCTGTTTACAGACTTGTCTATCAGAACTACTTAGGAAGTGTTATTTGTTAATATAAACAAACATGAACCTACAAGCCCTGGGCCAGATCCAAACTGCACATAGGAAAGAGAGCAATTGATAAGTGGCTAATCACATGGTCTGCCTCTGATCAGTCATGCCTCTGCTTCAGGAAACAATACTGCAAGCCTGCTAGAGGTCAGCACTGATGGCTTGCAAAACAAGGACCTAAACCAGCAGTGGGCAATTATTTTGGCTGGAGGACTACCTAATGAGTTTTGGTGAGCTGTTGAGGGATGCTAGGGTAGCCCTACCCCTTGACAGGTGTCTTGCCCCCGATCACCATCTTGGGACTGGAAGTTCCTCCCCTAACCTGTGACCTTGGCTGCTGGAACTCCCCCGCCTTGCTCCTGGAAGTATTCCTTTTGGGAAGGAGGTTTCCCACCTTGGAACTGGAAAAAACAAAATAAATTTTATACCAAAAATCAAACATCCACAGTAACATATTTTTATTTTATTAAAAAAAAGAAGTCCTGATTTGTGTGTGTCTGTGTTGTGTATAAAGAGGTGATTGCATAATAGCGCAAAATGAAGTCTTACTCTTGTATATTGTGAGGGGTGGGGGTGGGGGTGGGGGTGGGTATGGGTGGGTGAGTATGGAGTTTGTGGGAGGATGTGTTTGTAGATGTGTGTGTATGTGAGGTGTAGGGAAGCGTGTGAGGTATGTGTGAATGTGGGTGGGTGGTTATGGGGTGTTTGTGGGGGACTGTGGGATGTCTGGAGGTGGAGGGTGGCTGGGGGTGTTTGTGTGTATGCGGTGGGATGTGTGGGTATCAGTGAGTGGAGCTCCCCCAGAGGCACACGGGTGTGTGTGTAGGGCAGGGTGGGGTTAGTGGGGGGAGAGGGAGGGTGTCAGTGGGTACAGTGTTTGTGGGGTCCATGTGCATGGGGGAGGGTGTGGATGTGGGGTTTGTGGGTGAGGGTTTGAGGGTGTGGTGGGGTGTGCACCCCCACCTGAGCCAGTAAGCCCCTACCCACAGCCTACACCAGTCTGAAGCCTGCATGCCCTGCTATGCCTCCTCACCATTGCCAAGAGTGTTCAGTCCCAACATGCCCCACACCTCCATACCGTCTGGCTGTGTCACATCCTGCTGCCCCTAGTTAGGCAATGGGGCTGGGGCATCTCCACGGCAGAACTACCTTTATAGGCAGCTCAGTTGGTGGCAGCTTCCTCTGGCTGCTGCTGCCACTAGCCCTTGCCCCATAGTACTTGTGGGGACCTGTGCCACAGCCCCAACCCAGCAAACCCTGCACCTGCTCCAGACTTGCCTGCACCAGCTTAGCAGCGGCAGCAGAGGCCAGGCAAAAATTGATGCTCAGTATGGGGGAAAAGCAGCTTCTCCTCACCACTGCTGGTGCTTTGTGGTGCAGCCAGCACAGCCCGTGCCCTGCGTAGCTGCCCTGTATCTCTGGTACTGTCACCGCCACCTTTGGGCTGACCAGAAGCTCCTCTCTGCTGTCAGCACTGCTGCAGTGAGCAACTCAGTGGTGATGGTGCCACAGTCACAGGGCAGCCCAGCAGGGCACAGGCTCTGTCAACTGTACCAGGAAGTACCAGCAGCAGTGAAGGGGGAGGGGCTTGTTTTCCCAGTGCTGAGCAACAATTTCTGCCTGGCCGCCACTGCTGCTTCTCAGTCTGGGAGAATGAGTCCAGAGTAGATGCTGGGTAAGGGCTGTGGCATGGGTCCAAACTGGTACCTTGGGGCTGGGACCAGAGGTGGCAGCCAGAAGGAGCTGCCACCACCTGAACTGCCTAGAAAAGCAGTCCCACTGCAGAGCCACTTTATCCCCTCTGTGCCTCCTGGGGTAGCAGGATGCACCGAAACTGGATGGTGCCCGGGCCAGGTGGGGTCAAGGTATCTGCCATGGGTTCAGGCAAAGTCCTCCACGGGTTGGATCTGGTCTTCAGGCCATATTTTGCCCACCCCTGATCTAAGCTTGGACTTGAATGCAAAACTTTATTGAGTGCTGGGGCACACCAAAAGGTAGCCTGAGGCCACTCCATGCCCTGTGTCTCCCTGGATAGGCCACAAGATAGCTTTACCAGCCTGCCTGCCAACCCTCAAGCCCAGCTGCAGGCAGCTTCTGGCTGGGAGGGCCAACTCCACCTGCCTGCTGTCCATCCCTAGCAGCATGCCCAGAGCCTGCAGGTGCAGTGGGATATTGCCTGTGCCATGTGGCTGCAGTTCCATGCTGTGTGCTATTCTGTGTGCTGCTGGCAGTTGTTCAGGCCCAGCAGCTCATGGACAGGTATGCAGAGGCCCTGAGAGCCAGCACAGAATTCCCAATGGTGTCCTCATCCATACCTGTGACCATGCCTGTGCCCACCACACAGGGCCCCAACTGGTCCAAGGAGGAGACTGGTGACCTCATGGTGCTGTAGGGTGAGCCAGAGGCTCCTCTCCATGCACAGCAGGGGTGTGTCATCTCAGAATGCTGTCTCCGTCTCTCCCCAAACTCTGCTATCAGACTTATTACCTATCTGACAACTTGGTTACCATGGTCACTGCAAAGGGCAGACACCGTTGTCTCTATCTGCTTCAGGTAACCCTTAGTTGTAACCTGAGTTGTATACATGCCTGAGGGAGGGGAGATCCTGTTCCCTTTGTCTATGTGACTGGTTCCACACACCTGGGTGGGGGCTTAAACTCCCTATTATTCTAAGTAATGGCATCAAGACTAGGAGGGGGACTAAAGACCCTTCCAGTCTACCCACCAACCAGTGTTGCATTTCAAATTAGTTGTCTGGCAGCCAACAGCTGATGGCCTTCATTGGATCAGGTAAATGAGGTCATAAGGTTTATCTATATAAGTTAAAGACTGCCCAGGAGAAGGAGCAGCAGCCATGATGAGGACTCTCAGAGAAGCTGGCCCATCTGAAACTCACTCTCTTGAAATTCATAGTCAATGAACTGCTATTTTCCAAAAGGAATCTCCACCTGCCTCTGGATGACACTTGTGAGTAAGCTATTTAAGATCTAATTAGATATATAGTTTGCAGAAATTCAGATGTGTCATCAAAGGCTACCATGCCACTGTTATTCTTTGATATTGCTCTACCTTGTACCGTATTTCAAACCTAATTCTTGTAATCAATGAAGTTCTCCTTTGTACCTAGCATAGGAAACTTATCAGGAGAAGGTCTAGATTATGCCTTGGGGTCCCCTTGGTCTGGCTGACTAAGGCAGATCACTATTTGTGCTCCATACTAAGGGAAACACTCCAAGTCCTTGCAGTGGGTCGAGTACCCTCAAAGACTACTAGGCCTGTGATTCCCAGGGGGCACAGGGCAAGATTAGTCCAGGCTCTGGGTGGTGGCGGCAGCTTGCAGGTGTGCTCCAGGATGGGTGTCAGCCAGATATGAGGCATCCTCAGAGAGGCACTTGGAAGGAGGACAGGTACAGTGAGGTGAGTGGCTCAGTGCAGGAGCACCCCCTACTGGCCCACTATATGCTTGGGGTACAGTACTGGCATGGGCGGGGGCTGGTCCTGGGGCACCTCCTGGAGAGACCCCCTGAGGGGAAGTTGGAAGCACAGGCAGATCCTCATCCTAGTCATCTGGGAGCCCTGCACTCCCTGAGCCCAGCCACTGTGTGCTGGGCAGCAGCACAGGAGAGTCACTGGTCTGCAGAAGGAAAAGGGGAGGGGCAGTAGGATCTGGAGCCAGGGGAGCAGGTGCTGTCAGAAGCCTGGCCTGTCCCACTCTGGGAATGGGGCAGTGGAGATAGGCTGCCCATGGCCAGCACCCAATAGCCCACCAGCCCCAGGGGAGCAAGTGGGGATGCCCCCATCCCCACTTGCTTAGCTAGTGGCCACTTGGGCCCAGGCCTGCCAAGCTGACTTACCATGGTCCCTGGCCACTTGTGCATGCTCGACCCCAGATCTGAGGCCTGGTACACAGCATATTATCTGAGTAAATGTTGGAAACTCTCACAAACAGCTTCTTTCTTACATTCTGCAGGTCCCGTAGCTGCACATGGGGAGAGACCACACTTGGCAGCTGGGATGTGAACTCAAAGTTGATGCCACCCACAGCTGGAGCTCTGCAGATGCACTGGCTCCACCAGAGATGGATTCAGGACTGCACTGTCTTCCTAGAGTGGCTGGTGGAAATAATAGAGGACTGGCTGGAGGACTGGTGTTTAATGCTGAAAAATCCAAGGTTCTCCACTTTGGGAGGAAAAATCTGCAACATGCTTATAGGCTTGGCAGTGCTACACTGGATAGCACTATGGGAAAAAGAGACTTGGGGGTAATCATTGACCACAAGATGAACATGAGCCTGCAATGTGATGCTGCAGCTAGTCAAGCGACCAAAAAGCTGGCTTGCATCCATAGATGCTTCTCAAGCAAATCCCAGGACATCATTCTCCCCTTGTACTCAGCCTTAGTGAGGCCACAGCTGGAGTAGTACATCCAGTTTTGGGCCCCAGAATTCAAAAAGGATGTGGAGAAGCTTGAGAGAGTCCAGAGAATAGCCATGTGCATGATCAGAGGTCAGGAAAAGAGACCTTATGACAACAGGCTGAGAGACATGGGGCTCTTTAGCCTGGAAAAGCACAGGCTCATGGGTGACCTGATGACCACCAATAAGTTTATCGGGGTGACCACCAGTTTCTGGGGGAACATTTGTTCACCAGAGTGCCCCAAGAGATGATGAGGAAGGGCTGGTTTGCTGGGGGGGGGGGGGGGGTCTGTTTGATGTCAGGAAAATAAAAACATTTGTTCTTCAGAGAGATGTCTGTAGTGAGTGTGCTGCTGTGTTTGGGTGTGGGCGATGGTTCAGGCAGGCTACCGTGGGGAGTGCAGAAGGAGGAAGCCAGCCAAGACCTCTTGCACTTTGTGTCCTGGCCCACAGTGGTGGGTGTGTGGGTCACCCAAAGCCTGGATGGGGGGCCCACTGCTGTCACTGCAGCTGCAAGTGATGCTTCCATTGCCAGGTGGACTCTGCCTGCCACACCTTCTCCACCCAGGCCTTATGGAAGAGATACCTTGGGGCCTCAGATGTTATGCAGCACAGAGGTTCCAACAATGACACAGGTGAGGTTTTTGTCTGTGAACTCAAGGCAGGTGGTGAGGGTGCACCAGTGCCTGTTTGGATGGCTGAAGGGACACTCCACCAGGGCATGGTTCTGGCCTAGGCACCAGTGAAAGTGGGCCTACTAGGGGTCCAGCTGGCTGATGTATGGCTGCATGAGCCAGGACAGGAGCCGGTAGGTATGGTCCTTGATGGGGAGGGGCAAGACCACCATGGTGCCCAGCTGCAGGTCTGGTACCCCCAGCACAAAGCACCCACTCTCCACCAGGCCCAGCAGGATGGAATTATGGAACACGCAGGCATTGTGGGCACTACCCGCCCAGCCAGGACTCATGTGCATAAAGGCAACTTGGTGGTCCATGATGGCCTGGAGCAACACAAAGTGAAAGCCCCTCTGTCTGTAGTAGGCCTGCCTCCATGGGGTGGACAGGTGGTGGGGATGTGGGTCCTGTACAGGGCCATGATGCACTGGGAGAAGCCCAGGGCATGGAACCCTGCCACCACCACCACCAAGGGGTTCTTCACCTGGAGCACTGTGTGCTGCAGCATGTTCTGGAGGGTGCCATCCACCTCCAGGACAGCCTCCTCAGCAGTAGCCTTAACCACCACAAAGGGATGGCCTTTGTAATGGAGGCTGGTGGCTGTGGCCAGCTTGAGCAGGGTAAGGGCCAGCCCAGCGTCCATGGGGATGAGTGGCTATATTGCAGTGCCCTGCTGCTCCAGGTGTGGGCAGAGCTTCCCCAGGAGGTCCCAGATGGTTGCCTGGGTCATCCAGAATGCTTCCAGTGACTGCTTATTATCCCAGGTGTGCTGGATGCTGTGTAGCTGCTGGCTGACCCAGTGGGCCCAGAGCTGATGGGGCTAGAGGCTCAGGAGGGCATGGGCGGCCCCAGTGGTGGCATCCAGGAACCCAGCAACAGTGTCTTTGCCTGGGTCTGGCCAGTCACGTGGGGTTCAGATGGCAGGTATGCAGTGGCAGTGGTTGAGCAGTGTGGGCAGGTGTGCAGTGGTGCTAATATGCAGTGGCACTGACAGAAGGTGCGTAGTGGCTCCCTGGCTGGGAAGATGGTCACTGTGCATGGGAGAACTGGGAAGGGCCAAACAGCCATGTGCCAGCTAGCAGCTGGCACAGTGGGTGAGCAGGTCTGGGGTGGTGGCAGCAGGAGCCTGGGTTACCAGGGGCAGGGGCTGGTGCAGCCATTGTGCAGGGAGGCAGAGTTGGTGAGAAGGGAGTTGCTGCATGCTGCTGCTGGCTGTGCATGCTCCTTTTTGGCAGGGAAGTGGCTGGCCAAGGAGTAGAGTTCAGGGCTGGCTTTTCAAGAGGGCTTCCAGAGCCTGGAGCTCCCCCCAGTGGTGGCAACTCTTCCTCCCTGCACCATTGTAGGGCTGCAGGAAGTTTGGTGCCAAGAGCAGCAAATCTTCTCCCTAGTCCCAGCATGTGTAGATGCATGCCTGGGAGCATTTACTTGCAAGTAAACTGATCTCAGATTAAAGGAATGTATAGATCCACCCTGTTTTTACTAGCCCACACATTAAATACTGTGTGCTGTTCTGGTCCCTGCATCTCAAAATGGATACATAGGGCCCACAGGGACTTTAGACAGCTAAGAAGATGTAATAGAATTGCTGTTGGTGCAATTATACATAGGGCAACTGCATGCCTCTGGAGATGGAGCATGGATCACTGAGTATGGTCAGTGGATATATGGGCAATTTAAAACATAGTTGCACAGTTAATTTATACATGTTAGTGTGAGTTAAATTGGAGGAAAAGAGGGTAGTAGACTTGCATTTGACATCTAGCCACAGAAGCAGAACTTTGATGTCACTTACATGGCTACTAGGGGTAATAGAATTTAAGTAATTAGTTTTAGTGTGTCTACCCTAAAGCTGATATAGCTTTTAATGCAAGTTAATTAAAGTGGAACACATCCTTTGATTTTAGTCAATGGAGAAAGAATTAGTCAGCATGTGCTGACAGTTACCATCGCAAGTAAAGAAATTATGTCTAAATTCCCATGACTCCAGTCACACATGGATTTAAATCTATGTGATAAATATGACTTAGACACTACAAAAGAAATGGAGACAATTTTTCTGTACTCCCCACCCCCTCCTTCCATTGTATGCACAACACAGCACAGTCACTTTAAGTTACCAGTTGTGATCTCAGTTCTTGAGATGAATTTTTAGCCCTGAGGAAAGAAAACAAGAATGAGCATTAAAAATCCTTGTATCTAGCTGAATGCACAACAGACATTTCCATAAGATGATTATTCTTGAAGAATCACCAGCTCATTTAGCTTCACATCACTTTACCATAAATTTGCAAAGCAATTTCAGGTTGGTTTTAAATACCATGCCTGACATGGTTTCACTAACAGCAACACACTAATGATTATACGGTGACCAAGGAGTCATGTTAAGGTTACATACAGTGTTATCCTTTAGAGATTAGCTAATTATAAAAGAGCATTCAAAAGCAGCAACTGTTATGTTTGAAGATAATACACTGATGATGGAGATGGTTGGCAGACTTTATGACCTATGAGGTCTATTCCAACTCTGGACCTTTGTGACAAAAACAGTATCAACAATTCCATCTCACCTGCTAAGTGCTTAGTATTTTTACTTATATTTGGCTAAATAACGTATAGGGCAGATGGGGCAATTATTTTGGATGGAGAGCTGCTTACTGAGTTTTGGCAAGCTGTTGAGGGCCACATGGCCCCGTGACAGGTGCCCAGCCCCTAATCCCCAGTCTCCAGCCTGTGACCAGAAGTCCAGACTTCTAACCTCTGACCTTTGCCACCAGAAGTACTCCTTTCATCAAGGGGTTTTGCCATCTCAGAACCAGAAGAAATACCAAATTATCTATGATTACTGCCCTGTCCATGTAAATTTGGTATGAGGAGTGTGAAAGGGTCTGCCTCAACCTATAGGTATAAGGTAAACACATAAGTTTTTGGCCTAATCTGACCACCACAGAGGGGATATTTCTGATGTAAGTATAACCCTGCTTCAACCTTTTAAAAACTGCTTGACATCAGCAAAGTAATTTGGGAAGGAGTACTTGTCACTTGTGAAGTATTACTTGGTATTGGTGATAATCAGGGATCCTGGTTTTCTCTCTTTAAAATTGCAAATTCTCTGATTAAAAAAATTGTAAATTCTATTATTAAAACCTCCAAAATCTGTTTTTCCATGATTAAAATGAAACACAAATATATATATATATATATATATAGGTATCAATTGAACACACTTTCTTATTGATATATTTACAACTTTAAATCGATTTAGAAGCCTACCAGTGCCTCAATCATTATAATAAAATACATTCTAAACACCTATAAATTTTGGCATTTGATTTTGGGATTTTATTATGAAAAATCAGTTTCCCCTGTTCCCTTCACTCACCAATGTGGGTCCAGCTGCATCTGTCCCCCCTCCCCCACTGCTTCATGGCACTGAGCAGCCCTGATATGCTGGTAGCCTGCCCCTGCCCATGCCATTGCCCCACACTCCCAAGCCACATCCCCCCTCCCTCCAGTCATATTGGCACCCCTCACTCCCAACCCACAGCCCACTGGGCCCAGTCAGTGCCCCTCACTCCTGACTCACAGGCCGCTGACCCTCACTCCCAATATGCTGACCCTCTGCCCTCAATGTGGGATCAAAGGAGTGGGGATGTGGGGAATGGTGTGGGTTTGTGGAGAAGCGGGGTTGAGAATACAGCAGGGCATGGAGCATGGGGTTGCAGAAGGGACAGATCAGCTATAGGCATGAGCCAGATCTGGATCCCAGCAGTTCTGGATCCAGTATGAGAGAGAGCACTGCACTGCCATGGCCACCAATGTGAGGTGCCCCTGCCCACCCAGCAGCAGGAGGGCACACAACTCAGTACCTCCACTGTGCTTCACTTTGGCAGCCATGGTGACATGGTGCTTCCTCTCATGCCAGGCTCTGTGTGCTGTGCTGTGGAGGTGGTTCCTCTGGAACTGGTCTGTCCCTGCTGCAGCCCCAAGCCCCACTGTGGGCACAGAAATCTTGGGGGACATGTGCGCCTCTACCCCATTACTTGTGCCCCCTCTTAGTCCCCCAACATATGGTTTGTGCCCCCTTCCCTGCCCCTGTAGATTTACCTGCAGGGAGCTTTACATCACTGCCTGGCTACCATGTACATGTGTGAGCAAGCACATGCACGTGGCACCTCTTTCCTTGATTGCCCTCCTTCTGCTCCTCACAGCTCCAAGCAGCCCCTTGCAGGCTGGAACTCTGTCAACCTGCAAGAGGAATCTGCCATTTCCTGCAGTTTTATGTAGTGAGCTATTTTCATGGTCAGAGAAAACATGGGGTACCTATATGTGTGCTAGTTAGCTCACATTAGAGCTGACTTGATTAATCAAGTATGCTGGAGCATGCTAATTATCACATCCAGAAGCCTCCAAGTCATTTTTATTCAGCATCCCCAGACTTCAGAATGGTAGCTCGGGCACTTTAACTAAAGCTCATTGAATGAACTTTAAAGTACCCCCACCACCATTTTGAAATGTGGGACACTGAATACATGTGACATTGAGGGCAATTTAATTAGAGATTAAAGCATCTCTTGGAGCCACTCTAATTAAAGCATGTTCCTACCCCTCACCCCCCCAGGCTGGAGCACATGTAAAGATGGTGTATAATGGCAGTGTCAGCTCATAAACACCACAGCTTAATTGAACTATTTAGTTTTTGAGGCAGCTCTTCACTGGTTTTTGAGCTTCTGGGGAGGATTTATAAACCATACCTATTAAAGTCCTTTGTGCATCTGAGTCTAAACAATGCTGTCCTCTGAAGAGCTTACTGTTACCTCTGCAGCTTGCAAGACACTGCTTCATGATATTGTGCTCATAGACACTACTTAAGTGCATATTGACGAAAATGTTTCAAGGTAAATGTTTGAAAAATAATATTGAAAGAAGTTCCTAATGTCATTGATTTCCCCAAAATCTAAAGCAGGACCAGTTACCTTACATCTTGCTTAATATAATTTGTTTCTAAATGTAGTTGTTTGTTAGGAAAATTCTGTGCATTGAACTTGATTAATACAACATATTAATTATTTCTAATAAAATAATTTCTAATAAATCAACAGCTTCACTGAACAGCTTATGTTGATGTTCCACCCTGTGGAGCATTTTATAAACATTGTATAAACATTCAGTATTCTATAGTTGCTATTAGTTACCGGTGATTTCTTACTTTTAGGATATCTGTTTATGGTCCAAGGCAGTTGTGTACAAAGCTGCTTGAGTTAGCTCTGCTCTCGGAGCAATACAATTATATTAGTATGACATTGAACCTGAGCTAATCTGATGTGTTAAGAAATGGGAAATGCAGTGCTGAACTAACACAGACCTATTGCTACTGCTCTGAACCAAGTGCACACAGATAGTTCCATGCTCTGCAGTATGTGACCTACTATGCTGGCAAGTAGCTGCATCTATCTCTCCAAGTATTGCTCTGTGCCATGTAGCTACACCATGAAGACATGACATAGTTTTGGAAATATCATAGTAAAAGGGTGTCTGAAGACTAGTAAATATTACTTTGTTGGTGCATTTTTGATTGATGGAAAAATTTCAGGAAACTTTCAGGATTTATGCACATTTCTACATATCTCTGTGTCTAAATAATTATAAATAGTTTGACCATGGGTAAAAATAATAAAGAAGTTTAGATTGAAACATTTCAACCAGCTGTAGTTTGTATGCATCATTCCAACAGTTAAGTTCTGTTGAACTGATCTTGCTAATGGCTCTGTTAGGTATTGGTTTTATTTAATTTAAATAAATTAAATATAGCAAGATCCTATCAGATTTGCATACTATTTGGGGTTATTTCAAGAGTAGGATGTCTGTCTCCTTTGATGCAGTTCTGTCTTTATCCCATATCAAGACTAGTTGAGCCATCTTTTATGTAAGCCTTCAGCCAGGCACTGACACCAATAATAAGGGTGAAGTTCAAATTCAGGAGTTTAATACCAATTTTCCAAATCTACCCCTGTAGCAGGAGACTCTTACCCCTGCTACTGCAAGAAGGAAAAAGCAGTGTTGCAGAAGGCAGCCTGGAGGAATACAGCTTGTGGAAAGTAGAGCTGCAGTGTTCTGAGTGGATAATGAGGGGATCAAGGGCCCTTGTTGTTGATTTGGATAATTAGCAGCACTGGAAAATTAGCATCCTCAATTTTCCAGGGAGACAGATCAGGTGGCCAGAAGGGGAGGAGCCAAGGGCCATATAACCTAGGCACAGGACTGAGAGATCAATATGGCTCAGATTCCTAGGAGCTTTGCAGGGAGTTGTTTACAAAGAGATAAGTTATATGTTTTGCTTTTGTTTTAGGTTTGTGTTAACTGTGAGGTTTGGGGTAATTTAAAGCAGAGGTAGAGGTCATGGGTGGGGTACCTTGGAGGCACTCTGTACTATAGCCCGGTATAGCTAAACCCCAAATAGAGCCTTACCAGGGTCTGCAACACAGTGGGCTGTGTAGGTCTAAAGCCTGTGGAGAGGAGCTGTATTCAGGAAACTGCCTCCAGGGACATTGGCCTTTGGGTGCTGTGTTCCACGTGCTTATCATCAGGTTGCCAGTATTCCTAATCCTTGCACCCTAGCCTAAGCAGGGCTCTTTCTCCCAGCCTTCTCACACTGGGACCCTGGCCCTATGTTGGCTTTAGCACCATGATGTCTTCAACTCCCCTACCTCAGCTCTAGGCTTCCTAGTTTTAGTCTTTCTCCTGGTCCTGAAACTAGGAGACATGCAGCTGGTTGCAAAGTGGAGCTTGATCCCCCATACTCCCCTGGATCCAACTGTAATTTTTTGTTGATTTGGGTGGGTGGAGGGGGAGGGTCACTGTAACTCATAGCATTCATGAGTTACAGCCAGGAACTTCATGTCTGTCAGTGCCCTATATACTAGGGGTGTGCAAAATGGGCCATATTTGATTCAGATTCAACCTGAATCAGGAACAGTGATCAAGGGAGAAGAGATTGATGTCATATATCTTGACTTCAAAAAAGCCTTTGATGTGTTATCCCATGGCACCTCTTGGCAAAACTGGCCAATTGTGGCTGTGGGTCCACCACAATCCGCTGGCTGGGAAACTGGCTCCATGGTTGGACCCAGAGGGTGGTAATTGATGAAAGTCAATTGTCATGGTGCCCTGTGACCAGTGGGGACCCCCAAGGCTCTGTCCTTGGACCCATATTGTTCAACATCTTCATTAATGATGTGGACATTAGAGTCAGAAGTGAACTAGCCAAGTTTGCCGATGATACCAAACTTTGGGGCAAAGCATCCACATCTGAAGACAGGAGGGCGATCCAGGCTGACCTGGACAGGCTCAGCAAATGGGTGGGCAAGAACCTGATGGTGTTTAACACTGAAAAATGCAAGGTTCTCCACCTTGGGAAGAAAAACCTGCAGCATCCTTATAGGCTCGGCAGTGCTACGCTGGCTCATACTATGGAAGAAAGAGACTTAGGGATCATCATTGACCACAAGATGAACATGAGCCTGCAATGCAATGCTGTGGCTAGTAAAGCAACCAAAACACTGGCATGCATGCATCCATAGATGCTTCTCAAGCAAATCCCGGGATGTCATTTTCCCCTTGTACTTGCCTTGGTGAGGCTGCAGCTGGAGTATTGCATCCAGTTTTGGGCTCCACAATTCAAAAAGGATGTGGAGAAGCTTGAGAGAGTCCAGAGAAGAGCCATGTGCATGATCAGAGGTCAGGAAAACAGACTTTACGACAACAGGCTGAGAGCCATGGGGCTCAGGGGTGATCTGATGGCCACCTATAAGTTTATCAGGGGTGACCACCAGTATCTGGGGGAACATTTGTTCACCAGAGTGCCCCAAGGGATGATGAGGTTGAACGGTTATAAACTACTGAAAGACAGTTTCAGGCTGGACATTAGGAAGAATTTCTTTACTTTCCGAGCCTCCAAGGTCTGGAATAGCCTGCCATCGGAGGTGGTTCAAGCACCTACATTGAACACCTTCAAGGGTAAATTGGATGCTTATCTTGCTGTGATCCTATGACCCCAGTTGACTTCCTGCCCTTCGGGTGGTGGGCTGGACTCAATGACCCTCCAAGGTCCCTTCCAGATGTCTATGAAATCTATGAAACTCCCATCCCCATTCACTCCACAGGGACAGGTTGTCTGTCTCCTAACAGCACCTGTTGCCCTGGTTCCAGAGCCATCCCCTGCCCCCCCCCCACCTTTCCTCCTTCAGGCCAGATTGTCTCCTGTGCTGTCACCAAGCCCACAGCTTCTAGGTTTGGGGTTCAAGGCCCCCCTGTGATGACTGGGACATGGAGCTGGTGGCATCCCTTCCCTCCCCCCAGGGCCAGCCCCTCACTGTACCAGTGCTGCACCCCAAGTGTGAGGAGGGAAAAGAGATCGGGGGAATGGGGATTGAGGCCATGCTGGGAAAGAGGTATTTCCACAACAGCTGTTCTTTAAAGTTAGGAGGCAGTGGTGCAGCAGGGGTGTGGTGTGCTGAAATAAGAGGGGAAAACAGATTAGGGAGAAGAGGAGCTGTGGTGCGGAGACTGGGCTGGAGGGGTCCCGGGAGTCAGCTCTAGCTAGAAGAGAGGAACTCAACCAGAAGGGAAAGCCAGGAGCCCTTGAAGAAGCAAGGGCAGTTGACTCGTCTAGACGAGGAGAGAGATACAGCAGAAGCTTCAAGAAAAACAAACAAACATGAAAAGAGAACAACGGTGGATTTCCAATAGGGTAAATTAAGGTCGAGTTCATTTTTTTCTGTTTTTGGTTTCCCAGTCTCATTTAAAATCTTGATTTGGACAGATGGTGCTCTGGGAGCCAAAAGGAAAAAGGGGAGAAAAGAAGCAAGAGACTGAAGGAAGTTTTTTCATAGTTTAATAAAAGAAAAATATAAACAGTTCAAACAGTTGACTTTAGCTAATTTCATGCATGTTGTTTTATGTTAAATAAACACACAAAAGTGTCTTGGAAAATTGATAAATAAAAATAATTTAAAAGATTATTTTGTTTTACAATAAAATGAATTGATCAACCACATAAACATTTAAGAAGTGGATTTTTTTTAGTGGTACAGAGTCTGGAGGGTTGTCCAGAAGAGCAGGAAGCAATATATTAATTGAAGAGAAAAATTTCTATCTATATTGCCAGAGTCATTCTGCGTTAGTAACACCTCCTGACCGATAACATCAAAATAGATCAAGATGTGGTGGGCAAGAGTCATTTTTAAAAGACAGAGGTGCTCCAGTCGGACTACTCAAGAGGTAAGATCAAAAAAACAAAACAAAAATTTAAGTTAAAAAAGGAAAAACCCCACACCAAGTGTGCCCCTGATGAGAGTGTCCTGGGTGTGCCATGAGGAACTGTTTGCCTGTACTGAGGGGTCCATGACGCACTAATATTGATCACCATGGTGCCCCAGGAGCACCAGAAATCCTGGCATAGACCCTGAGCTTTAATGGTGCAGAGGGCAAGCTACCTGTAGCTGCTACATTACATGTCCCTACGTCCCACAGCTGAGGACAACACTGCTGCTGGCATCAATGCATTCTTTGGCATGTGAGAGGCTTGTGTTTTGTCCATCTGAGGGGGGACAGGCCGCTCAATAAAGTTTTGCACTGTCTCTTTCCTTCATGTGTGCTGTGTGGGGGGGAGGCACAGGCAGGCCAGGCAGGGGGCAAGGCAGGGTACCGGGGCAGGGGCAGTGCAGCGGCAGGAAGGGCCCTCCCCCAGTGTGGGGCTTCCCAGATTGGTGTGGCAGGTGTGCCCAGCAACCCAAGTAGGTCTTCCCTGGTGGGAAGGACATGCAGCTCCCAGTGATGTCCTGTGGCACAAAGGTGCAGCATTTGGCTGCCCAGGCAGAGGCCCCCCCTGGGGAGGAGCTGGAACTGCTGCTGGCCAGTAGTGCTATGGGTGGCCTGGCCTCCTGGGCAAGGCTGCACCCCCAGAGCTGGCAGGGCAAGCTCTTACCTGGGCTCCTGGAGCTGCTGGATGAGGTGAGGGGCAGGGAGTGCACTGAAACCGGCTCCTGGTGGCCTGAGGGGCTCTTCCCTGGTGATGTGTCACCACATGTGCCAGGCTACAGCAGAGGATCAGGCAGGATTTTTGTGCTTGAGTACATGACACAGCCTTGGCCAGGGTCCCAGGGCAAGATGATATTTTCCAGCTGCTGCATTAATGGCATGGACTTGAGGGCCTTGATCTTTATGCCTTGACCTTCTAGATAGAAGTAGCAAATTTACTCCCAGTTAGAGAGATTTACTGCACTGTAAGCATCTGCAAGTGCAAACACTGCAACTCACTGTGCAGTAATTTGCTCTACTGCACAGTAAAGCATCTTGAGTAGATGCACCATGTGTGTAAGTGCTAAAAATGCCACTTTAATGGCAGTGTTTTAGCCATGTAGGTGCACAGAGGGAGCTAGGATTACACTTTTGGACTTCCCATACCATTTTGAAGTAAACACATTTAAAATAGTATTTACATTTTGGGGGCAGATGTGATGCCTCTGGGAGTGAGGGGAGCAGGATATTGCTATCTCCCTCAACCAGGTGGCATTTGTGTTCCCTGAAGGGGTGACCTACCTTTTCTGGGGCTAGGCAGGATTTTGGCCTTTGCTTTCCTCCTGTTTCTACTGCCACTCTCAATGCTTGAATTACTTGGACCAGTGGGGAGGGAGGTAGAGTTGCTGGCTCCCTAGCAGCCCACAGGAAGCAAATCTGCAGTGCTGCTTGTCGTGGTAGCTGTCGCAGAGCTACTGCTACCCCACTCCTCTATGATGGTGGCAACAGCTGATTGGGGCGAGGGAGACCACCTCATAAACTATGGCTTCCCAGGTGCTTTTCAAGCAGCTATGTAAGCTGTTACTATCCCCAGGGTGGAAGAAGCTGATCAGGAAGCTGAGACTGACCAACAAGGTAGTGTCAATGCAAGTGGCTGTATGGCAGCCTCATCAGCTGTTTTGGGGAAACAAATGTTTGGGTGAGTCTGTTGGTGATCCTGTCTGGTGCTCTGCTGGAGGCAGAGCTAAGGAACAGACAGCTATCACCCCCTGCCTGGACAGCGCTGCAGCCAGGGACTATAGCACTACAAAAGAATATGGGTCCAAGGCCTCAGGAACCAATTAATTTAATAACATGCTTTAAACACCCATAGATCTCACTCAAGTCAATGAACTTCAGTGTGGACAAATGAAAGATGCTACACCTTGGGAGGAATAATCAAAAACACAAATATAAAATGGGTGACACCTGGCTGGTAGGCCTGTGCGAAGTGGCTAGTATTTGCTTCAGATTCAGCCAGGTCGGGGGACAGTGATTCCATTCAGTGATTCAAATCACTGTCCTGAATCAATTCAGCTGAATCTGACTTGGAGATGTGGCTGCTGCTGAACCTCTGAATCTCCAAAACACCCAGGCCCATCCCTCATCTGCTCTCCCAGCCCTGGTAATGCCTGCCCCACCCACCCCAGCTCCCAGCACTTTGGGGAAAAAAGCTCCAACTCACGGGGTGGTGCCGGTCGGGGGGTAATCCCTGCTGCTCCCCACTGCCTCATGCTGTGTGGGGGGGGGTCTCTGCATGAGCCCCCAGAACCCCCCTGCTCGCCCAGTCCCCCTCCATGGCTGCCCTGCCCACCCAAGATTTTTTCCCTTTAAGGAAAAAAAACCTAACCCCCGCAGACTCACCAGTTCCTACATGGTGGGAGGCAATCCCCACTGCCCCCAGCTCCGCCTGCCATGTGCGGGGCTCTGCACAAGGCCCCTGAAGCTCCGACTTCACTGCAGGAGCCCATGAGTCCCAGGGTTTTTCTCAGGTTTTTTTTTTCTTAAAGGGCTGGAGCTGGGGTGGGCAAGGCGGCCATGGGAGGAGCTGCAGAAGCAAGGGAGGTCATGGGGCTCAGGCAGATCCCCACACACACAGTGTGGGGCAGTGGGAGACAGCAGGGATCACCTGCCCATACGGCATTACCAGGTAGTTTGGGGCTTTTTTTTTAAGCACTTGGACCTGGGGTGGGTGGGGCATCTATGGGGGAGATGGGCCCAGGCAGGGGTAACCCAACGGTCCCCTCACTCTTCCCCCTCCCCTACTTACTAGCTCCAGGTCCAGCTGCAGCTCCCTGCTGCAGCGGGCAGGGGCTGACTGAATCATCAAAGCTCTCTGAATCTTTTCCAAACATTCAGAGAGCTTCCAATTGATTCTGCCCTTTGTATTGGTCCCCTGATTTGATTCAGATTTGGATTTTATTGGCCCCCTGATTTGGTTCCCCACTGAATCATGCTGAATCTCCTCTGAATTGAGTCGCCGCCTGAAGCTTTGCACAGCCCTACTGGCTGGATGGCAGCTCTATGGAAAAATAATTGGGAGTTTTGGTAGACCACAGACTCAACATGAGTTCACAGTGTGATTTAGCGGCACAAAAGGCCAACGCAGTTTTGTAATGCATCAAGCACTAGGTGCAAGACACAGGAGATGATAGTGCCTCTCTATTTGGCACTGGTTAGGCCTCATCTGGAATACTGTGTACAGTTCTGGGCTCCGCATTTTTTAAAGGATGTGGAGAAGTTAGGAAGCATCCAGAGGTAGGCAACAAAGATGTTCAAGGGCTTGGAAGGCAAGTACTAGGAGGAGAGGCTAAATGATGCATGCATGTTCAGTTTTCAGAAAAGGTGCTTAAGAGGCTGCCTACACCTGAATGCAGAAATTGGAGATATTTATATTTCATTTATGAAAACCCCATGAAATTTGGTCCTTTGCACTCAAATGCATATTTTATTCTGAAATTTCTATATTATACTAACATTTTTAATTTTTGAAATGATAATTAGTTTAAGCAAAATCAGATGTCACTGTGAAACTTGAAAATAATACATTTTAAAACCTTCTGTTTTATAATCCCCCAAAACAAGATTTTGTGGATATAAAATTGCTTGAAATGTTGTGAAACTTCTCAGTTTCATATGATCCATTATTTCTATTGTGAATTCATTCAGCAGGACATTAAGTCACAGAACGTAAACAAATGTGGTGTATTGTACATCTGAAATTACTAAGTCTTGTATCTCTTCAGAACAGATCTAGTCAATATATTCCTTTTGTTTTATTTTCAGATCTGTCAAATCAGCCATCATTTGAAAAAAAAAGCTAAATTAGGCAAAAGTGCTTTTATTAATATGTTTTCATTTAATTCCTTTTCGTATTTCTTCATTATCTTCCATTTCACTTTTTTAGATGGCATTTGAGCTGTTCCAAATAAGAGCAAGTGCCAAAGGGAAGATGCTTGTTTTCCTGCTCATAGAAATCAAAATTTAAAAAAATGTATTGCACTGATATTTTAAAGTCCAGAGAAAAGTCACTGGCTAATCACTTTCTGGAAATTTTATACATACAAAGAACATAGATGAGATCCCAAGCTAACAAATTCAAACAATATCTACAAAATCTATATCATCTACTTCATTTGGAATGGAGGAATCTGAAAACTCAAATTTAACTGCTAACTGGAACTGTCTCATCCTTTGTTAAAATTATACAATCTTATGATTCACTGTAAATAATTCTTTCAGAGGTTCAGTGAAAACGGCACTGTCATTGCAAAGGGACTGTATGGGAGATAAGAGGATTTGTAGCATTTTGAACTTGCTGATGCAGAACTGCCTCAACTCATTTTCAGCAAAAAAGCACAGAATTCAAATCAAACTAGTCATACCTCAACTAATTAGAACAAACATTGAGAAAACAATTGTGAGGAGCTGTTCATAGCTGAATATATGAAGCCATATACGTTTGCTTCCATTATTGTCAGAGAGAGGGTGAATAACAGCAGAAAAATGTCTGCCATGATGGAACACGTCAGATTGGATGCAATGAGACATATGGGAAATGGCTGTATTTCACCCACTCCAACACAAAATCTACTTTTTTTTAGGTTCTGTAGTTCTCATTTATGTAGTAGGCTGAACTTCACTCAGGCCTGGAAGTAGGAAAGAGCTGCCCTGTAAAGCATCATCTCTTTATCACCCATAAGAATGTCTCAAAATTATTCTCTGGAGAAGAGAAAAACAGGACTTAGGATTCCATGCTGCCGTGGGTGATTGTAACATGGAACCCCACAAGATTTTTCTATGAATCCTGGTACATCCATTGGCCTGAAGGCTCACGTCTCACAAGTTATGAAAACCCTTCTTCTCTTCTAGTTAACAAGATTATTCCACAGAAGAGGAAGCCTTTTGTACTTAATTTTGGACACGAAAGAGTCAAAATAAAATGTTCTGCCACTATATTTTATAGAAGCCGTGTGGTGTCATTCAAGGGATAAAAATGTAAAACAGTACTTTTGGACTGCATCTGTTAATAATTATTTAATGCCCTTTTAACTTGCAATACATCATTCAGGATCTAAATCAGAGGTCTAAGTGGTCAGCTGTGCACTCATGCAATGCCCAGATTAGCACTGGCTGCTGCAATTCTGGTCAGTTACGTGACTGGCCACCACCCAAGTAGCAGCTATTTTTGTGCCCCCTACACCTGCAGCCCCACACCAGAGCACCCTCATGCCCCAGCCAGCCCCTCTGCAGCACATTGAGATAGGCTGGAGCAGCCTCAGGCTGGCAGGTTTACCCCAAGACCCCCTGCCAGCTGGGGCTACTCCACCCCATTTTAACATGCTGTGGTCCTGGGCCCCTATGCAAACATGACACCCAGGAACAATAAACTCTGGTGCAAACTGCACTGGAGTTTATTTGGTCTTCTCCAATATCCACCTGCTTTAAGCTACAGCATTTTTTTCATTATCTCCTAGTAATCAATGTATGGGGAGGCTCCTGGGCTTGTAACTGGAATTGTACAGAGCACTCCAGGCAAAGCTACTCCTAGATTATCCCTGACTAATGCTTAGCTAATATTCTTGAAAACCTTCAATGATGGAGTTTCCATAACTTTCCTAGGCAGGCCCCTACACTGCTTTGCTATTCTGACGGTGACAATTTCCCCCCCATTTTTCAATCTATACCTATTTTGCTGCAATTTCAAGTCATGGGTACATTTTCTGCTCTCTACAGTAATAGAAAAAAAAGTATTCAGCCTCTTCTTCATGGAAGCCTTTCAGATGTTTGAGGATTGCTAACTAATGTCCTCTTAGTTGTCTTTTCTGCAAGCTGAACATGCCTATTTATTTCAACTTCTCCTCACATGGCTTGCCTTCCAAGCAGTTTGTCATTTTTGTCACCCACCCCTGGAACCTCTCCAACTTCTTGACATCCTTTTTAAAATGTAGAACTGTAAATTGCATACAATATTCTAGATAAGACCTGACCAGTGCTGAGTAGAGAGATATTATCTCCTGTGAATTGCACTTAATCACAGAATCATAGAAAGTTAGGTTTAGAAGGGACTTTAAGAGGTCATCTAGTCTAATCCCCTGCTCAAAGCAGGACCATCCCCAACTAGATCATCCCAGTCAAAGCTTTATCTAGGATGGTTTTGAGAACCTCCAAGGATGGAGCTTCTACCACCTCTTTGGGTAAGCTGTTCCAGTGTTTTACTACCCTCCTAGTGAGAAAATTCTTCCTAATATCTACCCTAAATTTCTCTTGCTGCAACTTGAGATCATTGCTCCTTGTTCTGTCGTCTGCCACCACTGAGAACAGTCTAGCTCCATCCTCTCTCACAACCCACTTCATGTAGTTGAAGGCTGCTATTAAATCCCACCTTAGTCTTTTCTAAATTAAATATGCAAAGTGCCCTCAGTCTTTCTTCATAAATCACATCCTCCAGCCCTCTCACCACTTTTGTTGCCCTCTGCTGGACTCTCTCCAATTTGTTCACAATTTTTCTGTAGTGAGGGGGCCCAAAACTGAACACAGTACTCCAGATGTGGCCTCACCAGTGCTGACTTGCTGGCAACACACCTAAAAATGCACCCCAGTATGGCGTTAGCTTTTTTGGCAACAAGGGCACACTGTTGGCTCATATTCAGCTTATTGTCTGCTGTAGCCCCTGTTACACCCCGACTCCACGCGGCGCCCAGTGACTAGGGAAGCAATGATCCAATTGCTTATGAACCAGGTGCTCAGGGAGCAAACACCAGCACAGATTGCTCACAACAGCTTTACTCAAAATGGAGACAGCTTTGGACTAGCTCCCAAAATAACCAGGGAGCTGCAGTGAACATTAGTTTTTTTCCGACATTTATACACCTTGGTTAAAGCTCATTAATGTTTACTCCACCTTTGCCTCTCCTTTGTTCCACCCATATCTCCTCCTATGTCAAGATCCACCCCTGTTTACTTCTTACTTCATTAGCATGGAATTGCCTATGCATTTCACTCATTTACATGCCTGTTTGCTATAAGCGCATGCCTAAGACTTTGACCTCCGCTTCCTGTGGTCACTTAGTTTCATAGTTGGTAGGGTCAGAAGGGACCTGAGCAGATCATTGAGTCCAACCCCCTGCCATGGCAGGAAAGAATGCTAGGGTCAAATGACCCCAGCAAAGTGATTATCTAGCCTCCTTTTGAAGACTTCCCTTGGAAGTTGATTCCAGATCCGAGATGCCCTGACTGTGAAGTAGTGCTTCCTGATGTCCAGCCTCAACCTACTCTCAGTCAACTTATGGCAGTTGTTCCTAGTTACTCCTGGTACTGCTTAGGGGAACAGGGTCTCTCCCATTCCCTGCTGGTTCCCCTTGGTAAGTTTATAGATGGCCACCAGATCCCCTCTCAGTCTTCTCTTGTGGAGGCTGAACAGGTTTAGGTCCCACAGCCTATCCTCATAGGGTCTGCCCAGCTGCCCCCTGATTATGCGAGTGTTGGTAGCCCCTTTGGGAGGACATGAAGCTTGCCATGTTTCAAGGAGATAGGTTTGTAGGTTTCTGGGAAACTGTACCTCAAACTGCTGAAAATAAAACTCATGTCACTTTTGTGCGTTAAGGAAAATTTGGATGAAAACAACAGGGATGGTCACTTGTAATAGGGGTCTTCCTGGTGCGGGTTAGATCTCTACCAGCCCATCTGTTTCTGGGTCAGCAGCCCACCCCTTTTTTGCTCAGGTAGAAACAGCTCACAAAAAGGACAGAAAGTCTGCAGACAGAGGCTTATATTCTGTTTCTACATCTATCCCCCAGAGCACTGCGATTGGAAGGGGACTCAGGGAAAGATCACAGTCACTGGCTAACTAAAGTCCACCCCCCCCCGCTCCCCCCCTCTTCATTTGGAGGCTCCAATTCAGTTCTGAGGTGGGGTTTTTTGGTCTCCTGATTTGATTCAGATTCAGTGATTCAGCCTCAAAATTGGGCTGAAACTTCGCCAAATCAAATCAGCGATCAAAGCTTTACATACCCCTACTGAGCACTACCTGCCTTATGGTGGGGTCTTGTGCCTCTGGACCCCATCATGGAAGCCATGCTTTGGGCTCACATCAGCAGTGCCTGTGGTGGAGGAGAAGACTGCCTGCTAGATGGCATGCTGGCATGCATGGGGCAATAAATCCCCCTCCTTTACGTCCCCCTGCCCCAGCCGTTCTGCCTCCCTGACTCTGTTCACCAGCACCTCCTGCCGACAGATTCAGGATTTGGCTGCTGCAAATTCCCTCAGTACAGGAATCACCTGGCTAAGGAAAGCATCGGGAGTGCTGAGGGTCTCAGTGGCTTCAAGGAAGGGCTTGAGGATGAGCAAAACCTGGGAGATGGTATCCCATTTAGCTTTGTTCAGGGGGCGTCTGATCCCAATCTCCCTGAGCAAGTCCATCTCATGGATGGACTTCTGTTGCTCCACCAGCCTCTCAAGCATCAGGTACGTGGAGTTCCACTGAGTCTTCACATCCTGCATGATTTTGTGCTGCGGGATGCTCAGTTCTACCTGTTTATCCCACAAGCATCTTGTCCCCCTTGATGCTCCAGTGGAAGTAGCCCGCCACCTTCCTATGTTTGGAAATGAGCTTGCTGGTGGTGCTGGTGCCCTTTACTGACAACCCTGTCCCTCTCCAAGGCATCCCTGACAATGAGGTGCAACTTATATGCCACACAGTGGATGCCAACAAAGTTGACATCATGGACTGGCTTGACCATATTGGCCTGATTTTCAGTGACCATGAATTTTTGGGTGAGCTCACCCTGCCCAAGGAGCCACCCCTGCACCAAGTGGTTCATGGCCCCATGATCTCAGCTGCTATGTGGGACTCATCTATCACCTTGGCTTGAAGAAAAGCCCACCCACAGCCTGACTAGTTGCACCAGTGCCCTCTGAGGGAGAGGTAGACATGATTTCCATCCCAGCTGCTCCAGATGTCTGAGGTGAAGTGTAAGGCCACCTGCAGATGAGCCTTGCACAGCTTCTTCCTCAAGTACTGCCTGTATGTCTCATACAGGGAGGGCACACTGTCCTGCTGAAGGTGGTATGTGTGGGCATTTTCTATGATAGGACCATGAGTGCCATAAGCTGCCTGAACCCTGGCTTCTTAACAAAGGAAAAGGGCTGACCATTCACAGCAAGCATCTTGCTAATGCTCTGGCTGACTTCACTGGCCTTGGGAATGTGCCTGTCTGTGTACCTGCCTTTCTCCCACTGTTCTAGGGTGGCCTTCCTCTGCTTTGGGGTGATGGGGGCTTTCAAGTGAGAGGGGGACTGCTCTTGGGGTACACTCCCACTTGGTGCCAGGCTAAGGAGAAGCAAGGGCAAGGGGGTGGTGCCTGCAGAGATGCATCAGCATTAGGGCTGTGTAAAATTCTGGTTGATTATTTGATTTGGAGGAGATTTGGCCCAATTCAGTGGCCAAATCTCTGAATCTGAATTGAATCAGCATACCAATTAAAAGGTCCAAATTGATTCAGAAAAGATTTGGAGAAGATTTAGAGATTTGGCCAGTCCCTGCTCACCACTGCAGGAAGTTGGACCCGGCTCCCTACTGATACACCTGAGTGCCAAGAGCACAATAGTAGGGTGTTGTGTGCACGAGTATGATTGGTGAGATGAATAACTGACACGTGGTGTGACTTTGGTTAGTATTTAAGGAATCCTGAGGTGTGATTCAGCATGTGAATGGAATATGGATGCTTGAGAGTACTTGAGGTTTGAATGGTGTGCGAGTTGCCTTGGTTGGTGATCATACCTGTGTGTCTGAGGTGCATGAGAAGTGACTGTAGCAGCGAAGGAGAGAGGGGTGATCTATTCAGATGGGATTATAATTGGATACTTACCTGTAAAAATGTTATTGGATCGGGACCTTGATCATCCATTGGTTTGGTAATTATCACCCTTCCCTCGCTCTCAGTCTGTGTACCTTCTGAGGGAAAAGACTAAGGGCCTGTCACTCCAGTTCAGTGAGCCTGTGAGGGCCCTGATGCTGACCTTCACTGCCCCCTCATGCATTGCAGTTAATCAGAGTATCTAGTTAATACTTGGTGTTATATACGTTTCTTACTGTTAATCTTGTTTTTATTGTGATTGTGAGTTTACTTTTGACCTTTATTGGAGCCTTTGTGTATTTATAGGGTATATGAGGGTGGGCTGTAGCTCTATGTATATCTGTGACCCCAAAATCCACCCCTAGCAGAGATAACACATGAAAGGCCCTGCCTGTCTGGGGAGGCCTAACAACCCTGCACATCTTAGATTTCTTAAAGGTGGTGTCCACCTTTCAGTAGGCTCATGCTGGAACCTACAATTATGGTGGAGGAGACTGTGCTGCTGGTGCTGCTTGTTGTCATGCTGTTGGTGCTGGGGTTTTATTATCATAGCTGGTGTCAGAGGGCATGCAGCTTCAGGCACTGCTGTGACCTCCTTGCTCCCAGTACCAGCAGAAGCCTCATGGCTGGTTGAAAAGAGGCTGCATTCTCAGCTTGGGCAGCAGGAAACTGACACATCTCCCCCTGCCCCCTCTTGCTCCCCTCCCAGACTTGGCAGTACCAGCTTTTCCAGCATGCTTCATGTTTTCCTGTGCTGGAAAAGGTATCTGACTGCGTGAAGTGTATGTGTATGTAGGTGTCTGTGTGTGCAATCTATCTAATCTATGCTTTGCTTTCCTGAACAGTGTCCAGCAATTACACAGTCAGGCAAAACACAGATTTCTTTTTCTTCAGGAAAAAAAAAGAAATGATATAGGGATAACAGTACTAGTATTGAAGTTAGGCTAGTATAGCTAAGCTGTCAGTGTAAGCTGTATTCTATTCAATTCATTGCAAGTAGAAACACTCTCTAGCTAGACAGTAGCAGCTAGGAAACAGTCAGAGTCAGTGCCTTTCAGATGCTGCTCTCTGGTGAGAGACAGGCTGATAAAGGCTGACAGCTTAGGCACTCACAGGCTTAGGGTGTGTGTAGACAACACGGGTGTTAATGTAGAATGCCTGAAATTTTTTACACAGGTTTTTTTTTGGTGTGGTGTATTTTTTGTTTGTATGACACAACATTTGTGTTCACATGAACAGCACTTTCAAGTGAGTTAAGCCTCATGAGTCATTTCCCACAGATTCAGTAGGGGGAGTCAAATACCAATTTACCTCCTAGAATGTCTTCCCTAATGTATTACAGCAGGTAAACAACCAGGGTCCCCAGCCCCCAGCCCCGAACCCTCCCATTCCCTGCCCAGGTAAACTGTCATTCTATTTGTGTGGTGCCACATACGGCTTTTGCAGGTCTGTGGTAAATTGTTTTATAAATGTTTTTGGCATGTTTTTGAAAATGTAGGTTGCTGTTCATCTTGGTCTCCCACCTGCCTAGTCCACCAAGAGCTCTAATATCCTTATCCTTGTCACCCACGTCGGGTAACTCAAATATTGGTGATGGTGTGTAATGCTCCTCTCCCCCAAACCACCCACCGTCTGGAAGCAGCAAAGCCCTAGCTAAGTCCAGATTTCCTCCTCCTTCCCTGGCCTGTCCTCCCTTCCACCCCCAATCCTGTCTGCAACACCGCATGCCCCAGTAGACAGACACAGCTTTATAGTGTAAAAAAATGATTTTTTTAAAATTTTAGAACAAAGCACTCCTAGAGATTGTTGTCAGCAATATAGCCTGCCACACAATCATGCACAAGGGCTGCCTGACCAGACTCTCCATGAGGGTATCTCCTTAGTCCCTGTGCTGCTGCCCCATGTCTCTGTTGTCTGGACACTGCCTGTCACACTTCTTCTTCCCATGAGTTCTTGAAAACCTCTCCACGGCTCTTACAGATATTGTGCAGCACACAGGCTGCCACTAGAAAGGCCATAATATTTTCTTGCTTCATCTCAAATGCCCTCCGTTGTCCTTTCAGTTGCACATTCCATGGCCACCCTGCAACTGCAGAGGTGGTAGTTAAAAATCAGCTTCTGTGAGTCAGTGATGTTCCCTCCATAAGTTTTCATGAGCCAGGCTTTAGGGGGTAGGTAGCATCTGCTAATATAACTGGGGAATGGTGACACTGTAGGTCACTGTTTTCTCCATGCCAGGTGTGTAGTGTCCTTTCTCCATGAAGGCAGGCAGAAGGGAGTTTCTAAACATGCATGGATTATGCACACTGCCAGCCCACCCAGTATAAATGTTCATGAACCAGCCCTGGTGGTCCACCATGGTTTGCAGGATCATGGAGGCATATCCTTTCCTGTTTGTGTAAATCCTCCCACTCCCTGCAGGGCACAGCACTGGGATGTGAGTGCAGTCTAAAGCTCCCACACAGGTCGGGAACCCCTTCTCATTAAAGCCATCTAAGACTTGCTGCAGATTTGTCAGGTGGATAATTTTATTTGCAACCATCTCCTTAAACAGCTGGGAAACCTCATGAGTTGCCTGCCTGACTGTGCAGGCAGCCATGCCAAACTGGTTACCAATGTAGTGGAGGCTGGATGGACTGGCCAGTTTCATGATGGCCATTGCAACCCTCTTGTCTGGTGAGATGGCCTGACACATGTTAATGTCCTGCCTTGTGATGTGTGGCCCCAGCATCGAGATGATATGTTAGAATGTTTCCCTTTTCATTTGGAACATCTTCAACCACTGCTGCTCATTCCAAGTCATCAGAACGATTTGCTCCCACCACTCCGAACTGCTTGCGTGGGTCCACACTATGCAGATTCTGGTCCTCCTCAGGTTTCTCAACAGAGCCCAGTCAAATTCCACTTCTTCACTTTCCTGTGTGTATTCCAAGTCCCCTGGGTACCTGTTGTATCAGGATGCCACCTCTGTCTCTCCCCAAGAACTCAGCTCTGTGACATTTTGGTTAATATGGGCCCTGCGGAGGGCAGACATTCCATCTCTTTAGGTAACCTGAGTTGGATACATTCCTGAGGGAGGGGGGGAACTTCCTCCCTTTGACTATGTGACTAGCATTACATATCTGGGTGAGGGGCTTACACTCCCTATTGTTCTCAGCAATGCCAACCTGATGGGGAGGGAGCTACCAGACCCTGACAGTCTACCCAGCAGCCAGGGATGCATTTCAAATCGGTTTGCTGGCAGCCAACTGAAGCTGGTTTCTATTGGACCAGGTAAATGACATCATAAGGTCTATATAAGTTAAGGATTCCACAGGAGGAGGGGCAGCAGCCATGATGAATACTCAGACAGAAGCTGGACCATCTGAAACTTGCTCTTTCTCTCAAAACTCATGATCAAGGAACTACCTGCCTGCAGAGGGAACCTCCACCTGCTTCTGGATGATACTTATGAGTAAGATACCAGAGATCTAACCAGAGACATAGCTTTCAGTAACTCAGTTGGGGCAACAGCGGGAATTTCAAACCGCAGCCTTTAAAAGCCATGGTTTGATGTAGCCTCCAGCACTCAGGAGCCAGAAGCAGGGATGAGAGGAGGGATCTAGGCACATGTGCATCCTGCACACACTTGTGCCCCCCCTACCTGACCCAAGGCAGAGGCAGATGCAGCAGCAGCAGCTGAACCAGCAGTGGGGGAAGCAATGGCTGATCCCACAAAGGTAAGTGGGGGCAGAGGGACCAGGCACAGCTGAGCCGCATCCAGAGGGACTTCCCTTTTAGCTGCGTCAGTAGGGAGCCACCCTTCCGAGCTGCGCTGCGTGAACCGAGCACATAAACAGGGGGAGGACTGGGGGGGACTGTCCCCCCAGGCTAGGGAGCAACCCCAGGATTAACCCTTAGGGAGCAGGCTCCAGAGGCACCGGAACCCCCAGCGGGGGAGTGTAAGGGGCAGGACTGCCGGCAGGCACTTTTGGGAAGACTGGAGCACCTGTTTGGCTGTTGGGGCAGCGGCAGGAATTTCAAACCGTGGCCTTTAAAAGCCAAGGTTTGATGTAGCCCCTGGCACTTGGAGGCCAGAATCAGGGAGGAGAGGAGGGATCTAGGCACACATGCAGCCTGCACACACGTGTGCCCCCTTTACCTAACCTGAGGCACAGGTGGACACAGCAGCAGCAGCAGCAGCAGAACCAGTAGTGGGAGAAGCAACAGCTGATCCCCCAAGGGGAAGTGGGAGCAGAGGGACCCGGCACAGCTGAGCCAGATCCAGAGGGAAAGCCCCCCAGATCCCTTTTAGCTGACCCAGTAGGGAGCCGCCCTCCTGAGTCGCACCGCACCACGCCGCGCCATGCGAACAGAGTGTACCGGCATTTGCGCCAGTGTTCATGCCAGCAGGCAGGCAGGAAGGGCCAGGAGGGAGACTCCTGCAAGGGTAGGGTGAAGGCATCACACAAAAATATACATAAACAGCAACTTGTATAATGGTGTTGATGCAGAGTGCTGCTAGGGCCCTTGCCTGGGGGGTGCTGCCTACCCGAACTTGTCTGAGGCCTCCACCCAGACAGAGCCCATGGGGGAGCTGGCGTTCCCCTACACCCTGGCCTATGGGGGATGCCCAGCAGGGCCAGGGGGGCAAGGAATGGGGGCCCCCACACCTGTACTTCAGGCACCCATCTTAGGGCCCTGGAGGTGCAGGTGAGGGAGGTCCAGGAAGAGGTTAGCAAGCTGAGGGGAATCAGGGAGGTGGAGGATAAAATTGATGATTATTTCCTTTCCCTGCAGGGCCACGCACACAAGGAAGAAGCACCCTGGGAGGTGCCCTCCACTGCAGAGTGGCAGACGGTCACATCCAGAACCATGGTTGCTCATAGCAAAGCAGTGCAAGTTCCTTCAGTCAGGCTGGAGAACAGGTACAAGGCCCTGGCGACACTGAAGGAGAAGGAAGAAGAGGAAGAAACCTCCAGAGAGGAGGCAACTTCACACTCTCCACACTCTGAACAGGCTGAAGGAGCTAAGCAGACCAGGAGGAAAAAATGTAGAGTGATCGTCATAGGCGACTCCACCCTGAGAGGTACAGAGGGCCCCATCTGTCACCAGGACCACTCAACACATGAGGTCTACTGCCTACCTGGAGCAAAGATCAAATGCCTCTACACAAACGCTCATAGTATGGGAAACAAGCAGGAGGAACTTACCCTCCTGCTAGCTGACACCAACCCAGACATAGTGGGGCTCACAGAAATGTGGTGGGATCCAACGCATGACTGGGCAGTGAATATCAAGGGCTATAGGCTGTACAGAAGGGACAGGACAGGGAGGAAAGTTGGGGGTGTGGCACTCTACATTAAGGAGGAATACACATCCTTATCAAGTAGCACAAGGTCAGAGGATGGGCACTTTGAAGTGCTCTGGGTTAGAATACAAGGAAGTTGAGGGGAACGGGACTTAACGGTGGGAGTCTACTACAGACCACCCAACCAAAGGGGAAGAGCTAGACCAGGAATTCTTAAGTCATCTCACAGAGGTAGTTAGGTCAAAAGACGTGGTCATCATGGGTGACCTGAACTTTCCAGACATCTGCTGGGAAGAGCAGTCAGCCAGATCTGACCACTTATGTAGGTTCCTAGCCGAAATACAGGACCTCCATCTAACCCAAGAGATGCATAGTCCCACCAGGAGAGATGCCTTGCTGGGCCTGGTGCTGGCCATGGGCGATGACCTGGTGAGGGGGCTGTGGGTGCTCGACCACCTGGGTGACAGTAATCATCGCCTGCTGGAATTCATCATCCAACACAAGGTGGCAAAGGCCTGCAGCAAGGCAGCAACCATGGACTTCAGGAGGGCGGACTTCAATGAGGTAAGGAGAATAGTCAGGGAGGCACTGAGGTCCTGGAAAGGAGGAGAGTTGGGTGTCCAAGAAGAGTGGTCGTTCCTTAAGGAGATGATCCTCCAAGCCCAAAGGGAGGTCATCTCAACACAGATCAAAGGGGGCAAGAGGTTGCAAAAGCCCCCATGGCTAATCAAAAGCATATGGGAATGACTCCTAGCTAAAAGGGAGCCATACACCCAACAGAAGGGAGGGGCCATCACCAGAGAGGACTATACCTCGGTTGCTCAGGGCTGCAGGGGGGTGGTCAGGAAGGCCAAGGCAGAGATGGAACCGGGACTAACTACCCAGATCAAGGACGAGAAGACTTTTTTAAATACATAGGGGGCAAAAAGAAGGTACTGGGTAACATGGGGCCTCTGCAAGACACACTAGGAAATCTGGTCGTCACACCAGATGACAAAGCTAACCTATTTAACAATGTCTTTGCCTCCATTTTCCTGAGCAGGGACAGGATCAGCGCCGCCCACCGGGACCCCAGCAGGCCCCGGGGGCTGGAGGGGGGAACCAATCCTAGGGTCAGTGAGGATCTAGTCAGGGAACTTCTGGAGGGACTGGACATTTTTAAATCAGCTGGTCCTGACGATCTCCACCCCACCCCAGAGTGCTGAGGGAATTAACAGAGCTCATTGCAGGCCCCTGGCACGGCTTTATGAGCACTCATGGTGCTCTGGTGTGGTGCCAGAGGACTGGAAAGGCCAATGTGGTTCCCATTTTCAAAAAAGGCAGGAAGGAGGACCAAGAAAACTATAGGCCAGTTAGTCTTACCTTGATCCTGGGTAAGCTTTTTGACAGAATTATTCTGGTGCTTGTCCGTGAGGGGCCAGCAGGGGAGATAATGCTTAGGGGTCACTAACACGGGTTCATTAAAGGAAGGTCCTGTCAGACCAACTTGGTGGCCTTCTATGACCAGGTCACAAAATCCTTAGATGCAGGGGTAGCAGTGGACGTAGTCTTTCTGGACTTTAGGAAGGCCTTCTACACTGTCTCTCACCCCATTCCCATTAAAAAACTAGGGGACTGTGGCATCAACACATACACAGTCAGATGGGTCACTAACTGGCTGGAGGGCTGAGAGAGTGGTGGTGGATGGGTCATTTACGGCCTAGAGGGATGTGGGGAGTGGGGACCCCCAGGGCTTGGTCCTCAGGCCCACACTCTTCAACATCTTCATCAGTGACTTGGACGAGGGGATAAATAGCACCCTGTTCAAATCTGCTGATAACACTCAGATGTGGGGGATGTGGGCACACTAGAAAGGCGGAATAGGCTACAATCAGACCTAGACAGGTTACATGGGTGGGCGGATGAGAATAGGATGGGATTCAATATCAACAAGTGCAAGGTGATGCACTTCGGGAGGAAGAACCAGCAGCATACCTACAGGCTGGGGAACTCCCTTCTCATCAGTACAGAGGCAGAAAAGGATCTTGGAGTCATCATTGATGCCATGATGAACATGGGCCGGCAGTGTGGAGATGCAGTCAGGAAGGCCAACCACACCTTGTCATGTATCTGCAGATGCATCTCAAGCAGGTACAAGGAAGTGATACTCCCCTTCCTTGCGGCACTGGTCAGGCTGCAGCTGGAGTACTGCACCCAGTTCTGGGAGCTGTACTTCAAGAGGGATGTGGACAACATGTAGAGGGTCCAGAGGAGGGCCAGTCGCATGATCAGGGGGCAGCAGGGCAGACCCTATGAGGAGAGGCTACGGGACCTGAACATGTTCAGCCTCCACAAGAGAAGGCTGAGGGGAGATCTCGTGGCCTGTTACAAACTAGTCAGAGGGGACCAGCAGGCACTGGGAAAGTCCCTGCTTCCCCAAGCACTACCAGGAGTGATCAGGAATAATGGTCACAAGCTGGCAGAGGGTAGATTTAGGCTAGATATCAGGAGGTGCTACTTCATTGTCAGGATGGCTAGGATCTGGAACTAACTTCCAAGAGAAGTGGTGCTGGATCCAACCCTGAGGGTCTTTAAGAGGAGGCTAGATGTACACCTTGCTGGGGTCTTTTGACACCAGTACTCTTTTCTGCTGTTAGAAATGCACAGCTTGCATCTTGTTCCTAATAAAAAAGAAATACTGTCCAAGGCTGCTCTCCCCCATCCTCCTTAAACTTTCTCATACTGATTACAGAGACTGGAATTTAGCTGTATGGCCTTGGGGTATAAACTTTTGAACTCTTGTAGCATTGAGCATGCTTAATGAACTAATGAGTCTCATGTGATGGTTGTTAAAGAAAAGACCCGAGGAGGACCGCCTGTACTCCCTGAATCTAATGGGGGTGGGAGGATCCTAAATTGGCCGAGTATCGGGTTCGTTCTCCGGTCACCCTGACGGGTAGCGAGGATGAATCAGACACCTCCTCAGGACCCAGTCCTTCTCTACCACCACTCCCTCCCTCAGGGAAACCACCACCGGCGTATCAAATTATACCTAATGATTCAGAGCGAGTGCCTCAGCCAAGTGCCCCATCTGAATCAGAGAATAAGGGATATAATTTGCGCAAGACTGTAGAATCACGGCCGGTGCTGAACTGCCCGATGCGAGAGGTTATTGGAGAAAGGGGTGATGCAACTTTTGTCTACACCCCATTTAGTACTTCAGATTTATTCAGTTGGAAGAATTAGAGCCCCTCTTTTCGTGAAGACCCTGAAAAGATGAGGGACTTGTTTCGATCCATTGGGCAAACCCATCGACCCACTTGGGCTGATGTCCAGATGATGCTCCAAACCCTCCTGACCTCTGAGGAGAAGAGATTAGTACTGAGGACAGCAGAGCGCATTGCAGGAGCCAGGGTAGAAGCGGAGGGAGCTGCTGGTAGTACCTTGCGTGATACCTGCCCTGTTGAGGAACTGGGATGGAATAATCATACCGCAGCAGGAAGAGAGCTGGGTGCACGGTATCTGGGGATTATAGTGGAAGCAATGGAAAAGGCAGTACCTCGGGTTACTAATCTGTCTAAATTGTATGAAGTGAGACAGGGAAAAGAAAAAAATCCCTCAGCTTTCCTCGGGAGGCTGTACGAGGCGTTCCGCAGGTTTTCGGACCTAGATCCAGAAGCCCCAGATAATCAACGCATGATAACTCTTATGTTTATTGGTCAATCCGCTGCTGATATTCGTAGAAAGCTACAAAAAACTGAGGGAGGTCTTGGGAAACCGATTTCAGAGCTGGTGAAAATTGCATATAAGGTATATGAGAATCGTGAGCAAGCGCAGGAGCGCAAGGAGGATAAAAAGGCTCAGTGACAGACGGCAGCGCTGGCAGCTGCTATAACTGGAGGTAACCCTAGAAAGGCTGGGATACAGAAAGAGAAAGGAGGAAGAGTAAGAGCAGACGTTTGTGCTTACTGCAGGGAGAAAGGACACTGGAAGAGGGAATGCCCAAAGTTGAAAGAGAAGAGAGAGGGTGAACCAAGGGGTCACCTCATGCGGGCAGAGGAAAAGAGTGAGAAGACAGAATGAAGGAGACAGGGATCTAAGACCACTACCCTTTGGGTTGGAGCCCAAGAAGATTCCATGGTAACTATTAGGGTTGGTGGCAGAGACTTTGAAGCCTTAGTTGATACTGGGGCTTCATTTTCAATGATTCCAGAAAAAAAAACCCTGTGCAGGAACTAGTGAACAGCATGTTCTTGTGGAAGGGATTGAGGGAACACAATCCCGACTCCCCATTTGTAAGCCACTCCTCACCAAAGTGGGGGACCATTTGCTTGAGCACTCCTTTGTATATTCTCCAAGTTGCCCGGTTACACTACTTGGGCGGGACCTACTCACAAAACTGCAAACTGAGATATTTTTCAGAGACGATCAGATGGTGGTCCAGCTACCTGTCAAGCAGAGCTCGAACTATCAGATGGCTCTCCTGGGGGACCGACGCCCTGTAGTAAGTTCTGAAGATCACATGACTGGAATAGACCCTTCGGTATGGGCTGATGGAACCCCTGCGCGAACAAGTCGGTCTCCCCGGTAAGAATCATACTAAAAGATGGGGAGGAGCCCGTTCAGGTAAAGCAGTATCCACTCAGCCGAGCGGCCAAAGTTAGACTCAAGCCGTTCATAGAGAAATACAAGAAGTACAGATGGCTAGTGGAAGGGTCCTCACCATATAATACCCCCATTCTTGGAGTGCCAAAGACAGATGGAGTTTCATATAGACTGGTCCAAGACCTGCGAGCAGTAAATAAGAAGGTTCTTTCAGACCACCCTGTAGTCCTGAACCCACACACGATTTTAACACAAGTACCGGGGGAAGCTGAAATATTCTCAGTGCTAGATTTGAAAGATGCTTTCTTCTCCATTCCCCTTCACCGAGAGAGTCAAAAATTGTTTACTTTTGAGGATCCAGATACCTTCCATAAAGCCCAGCTCATGTAAACAGTTCTCCCACAAGGATTCATAGCAGCCCCCCATATTTTTGGACTTGCCCTTCAGAAGGACTTGGAGGAATGGAAGGGATCACACCCCGCACTGACTCTCCTCCAGTATGTGGATGACCTGCTGGTTGCAAGCCCAAATTTGCAACTCTGCGAGGAAGCCACCAGATCACTGCTAAACATTCTAGGGGAAAAAGGATATAAGGTCTCTAGAGAAAAAGCCCAAATATGTCAGCCTCAAGTTACATTTCTAGGATATAAGCTCTCAAAGGGAGTCAGAGCCCTGAGCGCGGACCGCATACAGGCAATCCAAGGTCTAGCCTCACCTAAGTCACCCAAGGAGCTGCGGGCATTCCTAGGGCTAACTGGGTTCTGTTGACTATGGATACCAGATTATGGTGGAAAGGCTAGACCACTGTATGACTCACTGACTAAGGAGAGTCTCACTAAATGGAAATGGAATAAAGAAATGCAGCATGCCTTTAATCTGCTTAAGGCAGCATTAACCCAGCCCCCTGCCCTGGCCGTCCCAAATAATAAAAAGACATATCGACTGTATGTTCATGAGAATCGAGGGGTCGCATCAGGGGTGCTGACACAGCCATCAGGCCCAACCTGGAGACCCGTGAGATATTACTGAAAGGTTCTAGATCCAGTTGCGCTCGGGTGGCCAGCCTATCTTCGGGCTGTGGCAGCCACAGCAGTGGTTGTCGAAAAAGCCCAGAAGATAGTCATGGGTGCGGACATGGAAATACACACCCCACATAGAGTTCCCCAGATTCTAAAAACTGAGGGAAGAAAGTTTCTCAACCCCTCCAGACAATCACGGTATGAAATATTTTTGCTCTCTAATCCAGAACTTACTTTCAAACATACTACAGCCTTGAACCCTGCAACCTTGCTGCCGGAAGCAAGGAGACCAACGCATAACTGCCTTGAGGTCCTGAATCAAACCACACAGGTGCGACCTGATCTTACTGAGGACCCAATTGAAAACCCAAATGCTGAATACTTCGTAGAAGGCTCCAGCTCTGTCATAGATGAAAAAAAACGAACAGAATGTGCAGTAGTAACCTTGGATAAGATAGTATAGAGGGAATCATTGCTGAGCTCATGGTCAGCACAGGCCACAGAACTCACTGCGCTCACCCGAGCATTACAGTTGGGGACAGGCCGGCGGTTTAATGTATATACTGATTCTCGCTATGCTTTTTCTACGGTTCATGCGCATGGGCTATTGTAGAAAGAAAGAGATTTCGTTACAGCTTCTGGAAATAAAATTGCTAACGACCCCCAGATTATCAAGTTACTAGATGCACTCCACCAGCCTAAAGAAATAGCAGTAATTCATGTGCGAGCCCATGAGAAGGCTGCTGAGGAAAAGCATAAGCTTGGAAACGCAAGGGCTGATGCGGCAGCAAAAGAAGCCGCATTTATTAGTGGAAAGGCGGAGGAAGTATCCAGGCAGGCCTTGTCCCATGCCATATGGCCAAACGTCTGGGATCTAGTCCCACAGTATTCCCCTGAAGAAGATGAATTTGCACAGAAGGCTTGTGCAGAAAAGAACTCCCATGGGTGGTGGATAGTACCAGGAGAAAAAGTCATGATACCCAGGCCATTGCTTCGAGAGATGCTGCACCAGCTCCATACAAGTACCCATATGGGAGGCTTGGCTATAGGTGATCTAGTGATCCGCCAAGCAGTAGCCCCAGGGCTTTATGTAAAAACTCAGCATATTGCTACCAGGTGCATCACATGTCAGAAAGTAAACCCTCGAATGAAACCTCCTGTACCAATGGGAGGTAGACCCTGGGCAACGTACCCTGAACAACCATGGCAGATTGATTTTGCCAAGCTCCCATGATCCGGACATCATAGGTTTTTACTTGTCATGGTAGACCAGCTCTCCGGTTGGGTCAAGGCATAGCCCACCAGAACTGCCACTGCGGCTACAGTAGTGAAGTATCTGTTGCAAAAGATCATTCCTCGGTATTCTCTGCCCGAATCCATCAAGTCAGATCAAGGACAACACTTTGTGGGAAAGGTAGTTCAAGAAGTCGCACAAGCCCGCAAGATCACTTGAAAACTACACACACCATAGAGACCACAGAGTTCAGGACAAGTAGAACGCATAAATAGGACCTTAAAAACTCTACTCACCAAGATCTATATTGAAGCACACCTTAAGTGGCCTCAGGCATTGTCACTAGCTCTTACTTGCATTCGAAACATTCCCCAACGGAGCATTAAATTAACTCCATATGAAATTATGTTTGACATGCCTCCTCAAGTCTTACCTCCTGGAATGCGGAAAAATGTAACTTTTGAATTAGGTAATAGTGAGCTTCACATGTACGTTATTACTTTGCAGTCGGTCTTGTCTTCTCTTCACAAGTATGCAGCCTCCTTTCAACGTCTGCCTTTAGACGTTCCAGTACATAAATTCCACCCGGGAGACTGGGTCTTGGTGCAGCAGTGAAAAAAGAAACCTTTGACTGAGAAGTGGAGTGGCCCTTTCCAGGTACTTTTAACAACCCACACTGCTATAGAGATTGCCAGCCATGACCGTTAAATACACCATACCTGTGTGAAACGACATCCACAAGTGTCAGAAGACACCAGCTCCCAGGATGAGCTCACTCCGGAGGCTGAGCCGTCCTTGGAACAAGAAGCCAGCAGGTGGAGCTGTGAACCTACTGGTGATCTCCAAGTGCGCCTAAGACGGCTTAATCAGAGTTCAAAAAAATCAGATGAGGAAATAACAAAGAAAAAGTTTAGGCTGTATTCGATCTCAAGAGAGGGAGGATATGGCGGGAGTCTTAATATGCCTTGTTGTTATTTATGTAATAAAAGAGGCAGGATTGAGCAGCCCTAGCCGCCACCCTATATCCCCGTTTCCCCCAGTTGCTCCCCCAGGAGCAAATTTGTATGTTGACATGATGGAAAAAATTGCAGATACTTTCAATCTCACCAACTGCTGGGCCTGTGGAAAACTCTAGGAAGTCAGAAGACGGTGGCCTTGAAGGACTTTTCCTTTGGCCCCAAAGTGGCTAGTGAGTAGTAAGGCAGATGTTAAGAGTACTAGCCAAGAATGAGAAGCAGAAAGCATCTTGAGGGGGGAATATTTTTAGAAATGCACAGCTTGCATCTTGCTCCTAATAAGAAAGAAATACTGCCCAAGGCTCCTCTCCCCCATCCTCCTTAAACTTTCTCATACTGATTACAGAGACTGGAATTTAGCTGTATGGCCTTGGGGTATAAACTTTTGAACTCTTGTAGCATTGAGCATGCTTAATGAACTATTGCATATTTACCTCTCCGCCCCGTATACTCAAACAGCTAATTATAATATACATGCGATGTATGTAATGATGTAACTACATATATGTTTGTATAAAACGGAAGTAAGCTGCAAGAATTCCTGTGTCTACACATGTGCCCAGGAGAGAGAAGATAAATTCCTCTTGCAAACACATTTAGTTTGCCAGAGGTGATCTGAGCTTCAAAGCTCCACTCTCTGACCTTTGTTTGCAAACAAATACATCCTTTTGTGCCAACTGATGTCTGTGTGTCTGTGATCTCTGGGTTGCCTCCAGGGAAACGAACTGCCTTTGTACAACACTGCCATGGCAGGGGGTTGGACTCGATGATCTGCTCAGGTCCCTTCCGACCCTAGAAACTATGAAACTATGTGTGTGCCCTAGAGCAGGACTGAGTGAGTGCTGGACCCTACCAGGCCGCAAAGCCTGCCAGATGCGTGTGTGTCCTAGAGCAGGCCTTAGTGAGTGCTGGCCCCTGGCTATCTGTGAAGCCTGGCTGCCAGCTATGAGTGTATTTCCTAGAGCAAGCCTAAGTCCTGGGCCCTACATTTCCTCGAACCCTGCCAGCCGGGAGTGGGGGGGCGAAGGGGGTGTGTGTGTGTGTGTGTGTGTGTGTGTGTGGTGTCCTAGAACAGGTCTGAGTGAGTGCTAGGCCCTGCCAGTTCACTAAGCCTTCCTGCCACGTGTGTGTATGTGTCCTAGACCAGGCCTCAGTGAATGCTGGGCACTCCCAGGCCACAAAGACTACCTGCCAGCTGTGTAAGTGTGTCCTATAGCAGGCCTTAGTGAGTGCTGGTTCCTGCCAGGCCGCGAAGCCTGCCAGCCAGCTCTGTCTATGTGTCCTAGAGCAGGGCTGAGTGCTCGGCCCTGCCAGGCAATGAAGCCTGCCTGCCAATGAAGCCTGCCTGCCAGCTGTGTGTATGTCCTAGGGTAGGCCTGAGTGAGTGCTGGGCCCTGCCAGGCTGCCTGCCTGAAAGCTGTCTGTGTGTGTCCTAGAGCAGGGGTAAGTGAGTGATGGGCCCTGCCAGGCTGCAAAGTCTTCCTGCCACCTGTGTGTATGTGTCCTAGACCAGGCCTCAGTGAGTGCTGGGCACTTGCAGGCCTCAAAGTCTGCCTGCCAGCTGTGTATGTGTGTCCTAGAGCAGGCCTGAGTGACTGCTGGGCCCTGCCAGGCCTCGAAGCCTGCCTCCCAGCTGTTTGTTTCTGTCCTAAATCAGGCATGAGTGTGTGCTGGGCCCTGCTAGGCCACAAAGCCTGCCTGCCAGTGGCATATGTGTGTCCTAGAGCAGGCCTTAGAACCTGCCAGACAGCTGTGAGTGTGTGTCTTAGGTTAGGCCTGAGTGAGTCCTGGGCCCTCCCAGGCCATGAAGCTTGCATACCAGCTGTGTGTGTGTGTGTGTGTGTGTGTGTGTGTGTGTCCGTCCTAGAGCGGCCTGAGTGAGTGATTGGCCCTGCTGGACAGCGAAGCCTAGCTGCCAGCTGTGTGTGTGTGTCCTTGAACAGGCCTGAGTGAGTGCTGGCCCCTGCCTTTCTGTGAAGCCTGCCTACCAGCTGTGAGTGTATCTCCTAGAGAAGGCCTGAGTGACCGCTGGACCCTGCCAGGCCTCGAAGCCTGCCTCCCAGCTGTTTGTGTCTGTACTAAATCAGGCCTGAGTGGGTGCTGGGCCCTGCTACGCCACAAAGCCTGCCTGCCAATGGCATTTGTGTGTCCTAGAGCAGGGCTGAGTAAGTGCTGGGCCTTGCTGGGCCTCAAGGCCTGCCAGCCAGCTGTGAGTGTGTGTTCTAGTGCAGCCCTGAGTGAGTGCTGGGCCCTGCCAGGCTACAAAGCCTACCTAGCAGCTGTGTGCATGTGTCCTTGGGCAGGACTGAGTGCGTGCTGGCCCCAGCTTGTCTGTGAAGCCTGCCTATCAGATGTGAGTATGTCTCCTACAGCAGTCCTGAGTGAATGCTAGGCCCTACCTTTCCTCGAACCCTGCCAGCCAGTTGTGTGTGTGTGTGTCCTAGAGCAGGCCTGAGTGAGTGCTGGGCCCTGACAGGCCTCAAAGCCTGCCAGCCGGGGGTGGGTGGGTGGGTGTGTGTGTGTGTGTGTGTGTGTGTCCCCTATGTTACAAATATTATTAAAAATGTATAATGAATAGAGTGTTGTTAGAACTGCACAGTTTGTATCTTGTACCTGATAAGCAGAAACACCACCAAGGACATCTCGCTAATTTACTATCTTTTTGTAACACTAAATCACACATACCTTCAAACTCCTCTGCCTCTACTCTTGTAGATTACAGAAACTGTGACTTATTTGGCTGTGTCCTTGGAGGAGAGAGGGGTTTGAACTTTTGGTAACCTGGAGAGCTTTCTAAGCATGTGTAATTAGCTAATGCATATATGCCTATCCGCCCCGCATACTTAAGTAGTTAATTATAATACACATGCGACGGATGACGTGACGTCATATCATGTATGTTTGTATGAACCGGAAATGAGTTGTAAGAGTTCCTGTTTCTGCACACGTGCCCAGGAGAGGAGGGATAAAAGCCAGCTGAGAGTTTTCCTCGGGGGCAGAGTGGTCTTTTGTCTTCACTCTGACCCTATTTGCAAATATATCCTTTGTGTTACTAACAATGTGTGCCTGAGGAATTATTATTCGTGAGCCTCCAAAGAAACGAACTGCGATTTTCATATCACCTAGATCAGGGCTGAAAGAGTGCTGGGCCCTACCATGCAGCAAAGCCTGCCTGCCAGCTGTGTGTGTGTATCCTAGGGTAGGCCTGAGTGCTGGGCCCTGCCAGACTGTGTTTCCTGCCTGCAGGCTGTATGTGTGTTTCCTAGAGCAGGCCTGCGTGCATGCTGGGCCCTGCCGGGCCGCAGAGCCTGCCAGCTTTGTGTTCTAAAGCAGGCCTTTGTGAGTGCTGGTCCCTCCCAGGCCACGTAGCCTGCCAGGCAGCTGTGTGTGTCCTAGAGCAGGCCTCAGTGAGTGCTGTGCCCTGCCAGGCCACAAAGCCTGCCTGCCAGCTGCGTATATGTATCCTAGAGCAGGGCTGAGTGAGTGCTGGGCCCTGCCATGCAGCAAAGGCTGCCAGTTGTGTGTGTGTCCTAGGGTAGGTCTTAGTGAGTGTTGGGTCAGGCCACGTAGCCTGCCAGGCAGCTGTGTGTGTCCTAGAGCAGGCCTCAGTGAGTGCTGTGCCCTGCCAGGCCACGAAGCCTGCCTGCCAGCTGTGCACGTGTGTCTTAGAGCAGGCCTGAGTGCTGGGCCTTGCCAGGCCATGAGGACTGCCAGCTGTGTGTGTCTCACTAGGGGAGTCTGTTGTTTGAGGCTCTGCACTCCAAGCTGCTGACAGAGAAAACTTGTGATAGTTTCATAGTTTTATAGTAGCTTGGGCCAGGAGGGACCTGAACAGATCATCTAGCCTGACCCCTTGCCACAGGCAGGAATAAATACTGGGTTCACAAGACCCCAGACAGGTGATCATCCAACCTCCTCTTGAATTTGCCCAAGGTAGGGGTGAGGACCACTTCCCTAGGAAGCTGGTTCCAGATTTTGGCCACCCTAACTGTAACATATTACCTTCTGATCTCTAACCTAAACCTATTCTCCATCAGCTTATTACTATTGTTCCTTGTCACCCCAGGTGGTGCTGGGGAGAAAAGGGCTCTACCTATTTGCTGTTGATCTCCCCTGATGAGTTTGTAGGCAGCCACCCCCTCAGCCTCCTCTTGCCAAGGCTGAACAGGTTCAGGTCCCTCAGTGTCTTCTCATAGGGCCTGTCCTGCTGCCCTCTCACCAAGCGGGTGGCCCTCCTCTGAACCCTCTCCAGGCTGGCCACATCCTTTTTAAAGTACAGCGCCCAGTACTGGATGCAATGCTCCAATTGCAACCTAATGAAAGTCGCACAGAGGGGGAGTGTCACCTCTCTGGACTGGCTTGAGATGCATCTTTGGATGTATGACAAGGTATGGCCGGCTTTGCTGGCTGCAGTCTGGCATTGGCAGCTCACATTCATCTTGGAGTCAATAATGACTCCGAGATCCCATTCTGCCTCTGTGCTTTCAAGAGGGGAAGTCCCCAACCAGTATGTATGCTGTGGATTCCTTCTCCCCAGGTTCAGCACCCTGCATTTATCTATGCTGAACCCCATCCTATTCTCACCTGCCCACTTTTGTAGTTTGTCTAAATCTTGTTGCAGCCTTTCTCTGCCTTCAAGTGTGTCCACCTTGCCTCACATCTTAGTGTCATCAGCAAGCTTGGACAGCGTGCTTTCCACCCCCTCGTCCAAGTCACTGATGATGTTAAACAGTGCGGGCCCAAGGACCGAGTCCTGGGGTACCCCACTGCTCACATCTCTCCAGGTTGTGTACAACCCATCCACCACTACTCTCTGGATGTGTCCCATCAGCCAATTTTTACCCATCCAACTGTGTAGGTATCAATGTCGCAGTCGCTTAATTTATTGATGAGGATGGGGTGAGAAACAGTGTCAAAGGCCTTCTTAAAGTCTAGAAAGACTACGTCCATGGAGACACCATCATCCAAGGATTTAGTTACTTGGTCATAAAAGGCAATCAGGTTGGTCAGGCAGGACCTACCTTTGATGGTCCCATGCTGATTGCCCCTGAGCATGCTCTTTCCTGCTGACCCCCACAGATGTGCTCCTTGATGATTCTCTCCGAGATCTTCCCAAGCACCGAGGTGAGGCTTACAGGCCTATAGTTACTTGGGTCCGCCTTCCTCCATTTCTTGAAAATTGGGACCACATTTCAAAATCAGCTGGCTTATAGCAGTACTGGTGGTGGCACCATCACCAGCAGCCATGTCCTCCTCCAAGGCATCCCTCACTATTAGGTGCAGCCTGTGTGCCACACGGCAGATGCCAACAAAGTTGGCATCACAGACAGCCTTCACCATATTGCCCCATTGTCGGTGACCAGGAACCCATGGGTGAGGTCGGCCTGCCCAACAAGCCACCCCTAAACCATGTGGTTCATGGCCCCCATGATCTCCCTTTCCATGTGGGACTCATCCAGCACCTTGGCTTGCAGTAGAGCCCGCCAACAGCCTGACTGAGTGCACCAGTGCCCTGTGAGGGAGAGGTAGGCATGACTGCCACCCTGGCTGCTCCAGCTGTTGGAGGTGAAGTGCAAGGCTACCTGCAGCCCTGCCTTGCACAGCTCCTCCCTCAAGTACTCCCTGCATGCTTGATACAGGGAGGGCACCACTGCCCTGCTGAAGGTAATACAGGTCCGGGCACTTTGTAAAATGGGGCCAGAAGTGCTATGAACTGCCTACGCCCTGGTCACTCAATTAGGATGAAATGCTGGTGTGGCAGCACGGCCTCTAGGGGTGCCATGACCTCCCCTAGCACCCCTACCTACCGTGCCAAATTGGGCCCTGAATGCACCCTCTATCTCACCCGCCACATCTTGCTGGTATATTATTAATGGGAGGCTGCCTTCCTTGGCACGGTGCCTGCCTTGCTGTACCGGGACTCTGCCCTACTCCCTGCTGTGCTCTCTGGGGGCCTGGTCAATATCCGCGCCCTCTCCCGGGGCCTGCTCAATATGCTCCTGCCCACACTGGGGCCCTTGGGCTTCTCGTGCTCCCCGCCTACATTGGGGCCCTTGCTCGTGCTTCTCGAGCCACTGCTCAGGCTGCCAGAGGCAAACTGACCCTGGCCTCAGCCTTCTCTGTTTATAAAGGCCAGGCCCTGCCCCCTGGCAGTCAGCTGACCCAATCAGTTGCCATAGCAACTCCCACCTGCTGCTCTGGTGAGTGACAGCTTAGCCCATTTACTACTATTCAGTAGCAGGCACCCTAGTGCCCTGCTACAGCTGCCTATCCAGAGCAAGCATCTCCTGAATGCTCTGGGTGATCTCACGCCCCTTAGGAACGTGCCTCCCTTTCTGTCCACCTTTCCCCCACTGGCCCGGGTGGCCTGCCTCTGCTTTGGGGGTAAGGGGGCTTTGGAGCAAGCTGGGGACTTCCCTTTCAGCACACTTGCACAGGTGCCAGGCTGAGGAGAAGGAAGAAGGGCAAAGGGGTGGTGCCTCTTCAGATGCAGTAGAATGGCCATGGTGAAGGAGTGTCTCATGTCCTTGTTGTGGCTTATGTGCATTCAGCAGTGGTGGCAGATGGCAAACCTGGGATCATCTGCCACCTCTACACTACACGAATGATCCCACACTACACTACTACCCTGCTTCTGGGTTGAGGGCGATGATCCTGCCTTTTCCCCTTTCTCAGCAGGCTGAGACTGAACAGCAGGAGGAGATGCCTCTGCTGAGCCACTTGTCTCCACAACCTCAGCCTCCTCTGAAGTCCTGCTTTCTGGAGGAGACCTGGGTCTAGGGGAAACTTGAGGAGTGTGGAGCACAAACTCTGATTCCTGCTCAGTGCCCAGAACAGCTTGAGCCAGAATGCTCAGCATTCCTGGTTCCAGCTCCAGCTCCTCCTCTGGCAGTGGGAGGCTCACGCTGAGAGCTGAAATTGGGGTGGAGGATGTAGTGACTCCACTGCTCATGCCCACTTCTGGACTGAGCAGAGGCGGTGCAGGTGTAGACACTGCTCCCACTGCCTGGCTTCCACTGGCAGCACTGATACCATGGCTGCTTAGGAATAGAATGCGTCTTTGTTTTGGACAGGGGGGCTTGCAGCTTTAGTTTTCTCTGAATCCACTCTCCCTCCCCTGCCAGAAGACCTGTCACCTGCCTTTCCAGCACACTTCATATTGATCTTTCCTGTGATGCAAAAGGTCTGTGTGTGTGTGTGACTCCTTTTGTATATCTGTCTTGTTCTCCTGTGAATATCTATTTCTATCTTGTGCTATGAGTGAAATTAATTGTGTGTCTTCTTTGTGGCTCTCACAATATTGTCTATGTTGTGCTGTGAATAAAATTATTCATGTGTTCTTTGTGGCTCTCATGGTATTGTCTCATGCTGTGAATGAAATTATTTGTGTGTCTTCATAGTTTCATAGTTAGTAGGGTCAGAAGGGACCTGAGCAGATCATGAAGTCCGAACCCCTGCCATGGCAGGAAAGAGTACTGGGGTCAAACGACCCCAGCAAGATAATTGTCTAGCCTTGTCTGAAAGGCCCCCAGGGTAGGAGTCAGCATCACTTCGCTTGAAAGTTGGTTCCAGTTCCTAGCTGCCCTGACAGTGAAGTAGCACCTTCTTTGTGGGTCTCACAGTATTGTCTTTCTTGTGTTGTGAATGAAATTATTTGCATGTCTTCCTGTGTCTCAATATATTATCTGTGTCTTGCTCTTCTGTAAATATGTCTGTCTTCTTCTGCTGTGATTTTTTTTCTATATTCTGTGTCTCTATGCATGTGCGTGCGTGTGTGCATGCATGTGTGCACGGGTGCATGCGTGCAAGCAATCTGTGCCTCCCTGCACAGTGATAGATAACACTGGCTGGGAAAACATAACTGTCTCTTTGCAAAGTTTCCAAAACAAGTTTCAAAAAAAAATATTCAAAGAAATAAATTGAATTGCAGTACTACTAATAATTGAATAGAACAGCTAAGCTAAACTAAGCTAAGCTAAACTAAATCCTAACCACTCCTTTAGAACATGAAAATGCAGCAGGCAGGTCTCAGTTGCAGGGTTCCTCTCTCACACAGGCACTGACAGGGAACGTGCTGCAAAAGGCAAAGAAGGGTTGGAAATGGGCTTTTATACTTTTTTTAGTCTCAACCCACAGATGCTGCCATTGGAAAGGTAGCCAAGGAGAAATCCTTTTTACTGGCTACCTACAAACATCAGTCTTCCCTCCCCCCTCCCATGCTCCATCACTCCCCCACTCCCCTTCCCTCTTCTACTTGCCTCAAAATAGCCAATGTGAGTCCAAAGCATCCAAAGCGGGTCTGAAGCACTTCAAATGCCCCCGACCCACTCTGGACACCATTACTGGGATCCCACTGTGATTGGAAGTGCCATTTCAGATGCCGAAGGATCTGAAGTGGTCCGGATCTGAAGCGGGATCCGAAGACTCGCACAGCCCTAGCATTTAGTTCGTATTTATTGTAAACAAGGCTGGTGGAATTTTATGGGTATGAAGGAAGGTACATGAGGTGCACAAGAGGCAGCAATACAAATTCTGATGCTCTTTCTATCCTCCCTTCCTCTGGTTTTTAGATCCCCTTCCACTGCTAGTTGCAGGGAGTTCTATCCCTGTTGGTGTGACAAGAGGCAGAAAAAGAAAGAAAGAAAGATAAAATGAAGAGGATGACAACAGTTCCTTCAGGATTCTCTCGACAACAGAAATATTATGCATTATAATTATAGTTGACTTTCATCTTGACTGATATAGACTTATAATATAATAACAGGTAATACTAATAATACAAAGCAACTATTCCAATACTAATATATTAATAAGAGTTTATAGTTATAGTAATATTAACAATGATTTATTAATGGTTAATAATGATTGTAATGGTTCAATTCCTTATCCTTATTTCAAAGCAGGTAGATAGATTTGCCTTATCACCATGTACACATCACACATCCTGGGCCTCTACCATATAGATATAGGTTTTCCTGAATTTATGCAGGTTGTTTAAATGCAAATTCTCTCTTCTGTGATGAGCATATTTAGACCCAGAATTTGTTATATGCAAGGTAAATTCGCTCTTATGCAACCAGCATAGCCCCCCCCATCCCCTCCCCTGCCCAAGCAGGTAAGTCTGTGGGGGAAGGGGAAAGGGCCATGGCCCCACTCACCCCAGACCTAGCTGCAGTGTCCCCAGGAGTGGTTGGCACCAGCTGCCTGCAGCTGCTGGGCTGCACCATGCTCCGCCTGTCCCCACTCACCGCTGCTCCTGGGCTGTGCTTTGTGTTAGTGCAGGCAGCTGGTGTTGGCTGCTCCAGCATGGGCTGGAGTGAATGTAGAGAAGTGGAGCCCCAGGCAGCATGGGGTATGGCACTCACCCCAGCCCCAGCTGCAGTGGCCTCTGGAGCAGCTGACACCAACTATATGCAGCAGGGCATGGTGCAGCCCAGGAACAGAGGTGAGTGGGAACAGGCAGAGCATGGTGCAGGCAACTGGTGCTGGCCACTCCCAGGGCCACTGCAGCAGAGGCTGGGGTGAGTTCCATTCCGTTCCCTCTGCTTTGCTGCCTTGTGCAGCCCTGCAAGTGGCACCCCTCCCCCCGCCCCTTCCCTAGTCCCAGCTTCCCTCCCTCCCTCACCACCATGGGAACCTATCCATATTTGTTACATTGTAAAGTGGGTTTGCTTTATGTGAATTCAATTTATGCACCATTCTCTGGGAATTCATGTACTGCATAAATGGAGGGAAATCTATATAGCCAACATATGATATACACTTATGCTATATAGAGTTCTGGTATATAGACTTATAATTACAGATCAGTTCCTTACAATGAAAAAGCAGATACTGAGTGTAAGGCGGGTGATTATGCGCCCTCCCTGCCTCTTTCCCCATGGGTGGGGCGGGTCAGAGGGAAATGCCCACCTCCTGGTTCAAGCTCCTCCCTAGGTCCCTCTATTCCCATTGAGAAGAGATATATAACCTTCTGCTTTACATCCTACCCTTGCTGAACTTGTATTACTTCCTGCTCTTGGTTGCTGGCCACAAGTACTGCTGAAGCTTCTCTTCTGTGTACTACTTGAATTGTGATGGCTTTCTTTGCAGGCTTTGGCCTGAGCATCATCTTGAGTGTGGTAAAAGTTGCTCAGGTTCTGCAGATCCATTTCATATTATTTTAGCCCTCCTCCTGGCTGCTGGCCCTGTTTGCTAATCAGCGTATTTGGAATTGTAATTAGAGGATTGCTGCTGGCCAAAAGTGTGACATCTTTCTGCTTGGTTGCTAGCCAAGACCTCCAGCAAATTCCCTCCCGGGATCTAGGTAGTAGGCCCAGGTCTGTGGGCTCCTGCCCACTTCTGCACCTCTCTGTTTCACCCTTGTAACTTTGGAGTCATTGTTAGCCACAAAGAAAGCTTTGCTCCTGAGCTGTGAGCACTGCAGTGGCAGGAGCTGAGGCTTCTTCACTGGCTTTGGCCCAAGCATCAGCTCGATTTGCACAAGCTCTGCAGGCCCACTTCATACAATCCTCTCACCCTCCTCCTGGTTACTGGCTATGTCCCTGCAAATTCAGACTGGAGTACATGTCTTTTGACTGGGGGAAAGTTTCTTGCTGGGGAAAACCCTCGCTGCCTTTCAGTCTTCTCCCCCTCCTGCTGGTTACTGGCCATGTCCTGCATCAGTACGAGCAGGATAAGTTGTGCAAGCACATTGCATTCATTGCTGCAGAGGGCTCAGGTCACAGATGGGACCTTCGACTAAGGAAGCTGGGGCTTGAGTTTCTTTTCTGAATTGCAGAGGCCTTGTTCTTGGTTTCTGGCCAAGACCTCTGCAGTCTGGGTAGTATGCTCTTCACCCCACTTGCCCTCTTCCTTACACTTCTCCATTTCACCCTTGCAACTGTGGAGTCATTGCTAGCCACAAAGCAAGCTGTGGTTGGGAGCCAGGACCACTGCAGTGGCAGAGGCAGTCTGGGTAGTAGGCTCTTTGCCCCACTTGCTTTCTGCCTTACACCTCTCCATTCCTTACACCTCTCTGTTGCACCCTTTGAACTTTGGAATCATTGCTGACCACAAAGCAAGCTGTGCTCAGGAGCCATGTCTACTGCAGTGGTAGAAGCTGAGGCTTGGGTTTCTTTTCTGAATTGCAGAGGCCTTCTTCTTTGTTGCTGGCCAAGATCTCCATGGTCCAGGTAGTAGGCCCAGGCCTGTGGCTCTTTGTCCCACTTGCCCACCTCTGTCTTACACCTCTCCATTGCATCCTAGTAACTTTTGAATCATTGCTGGCAACAAAGGAAGCTAAGCTGAGGCTTCTTCACTGGCTTTGGCCTGAACATCAGCTTGATTTGCACAAGTTCTGCAGGCCTACTTCATAGTTTCCTTACCCTCTTCCTGGTTACTGGCCATGTCCCAACAAATTCAGACTGAAGTACATGTCTTCTGACACTCACCCACCACTCTGTCTCCTTGAAATTTCTGCCTCCTTGAGTTTCTTCTCTGACTTGCAGAACGAAGGAAGATTTTAAATAAATAAATAGAAATTAGAAAGCCACGCCCCCACCTGAGGGAACCCCTCCTTACCTAAGCTTTGGGCCCAGTAAAGATTCCAAAGTTACAATGTAACATACAGTAGCATGGCTGACTCAGCCAGCCAAATGAGTCAGGCCATTCATCTCCACCTGAGGGGGCCCCTAGGGGACTGTGCCAGGGGGCCCCTCTGCAACCGTGCCTGGGAGCCCCCCCTTGATAAAGCCGTCTTCCTGCTGGGACATGTTCAGTAGCCAGGAAGTAGGCCTGTGTGAAAGAGCTAGTATTCACTTCAGATTCAGCTAATTTGGGGACCATGATTCAATTTGGTGATTCAAATCACTGTCCTGAATTGATTCAGCTGCATATCATTCAGAGATTCAGCTGCTGCTGAATCAGTTGAATCTCTGAATTACATGGGCCCATCACCTGCCTGCTATACCAGCCCCACCTGACCCCAGCTCCCAACTATTTGAAAAAAAAAAAAGTCCTCACTCATTGGCTCCTGCCCAGCAGGGGCTAGTCCCTGCTGTCCCAAACTGCCCCATGCTGCATGGGGGGCTTTGCCATGAGCCCTGCCCACTCTTCAAGCCCCCCCACGACTGCCCAGACTGCCCCAGCTCCTGACTCTTTACAGACATAAAACCCCAGACTCACCAATTGCTGTCTGGCATGGGGGGGTGATCCCCGCTGCCCTATGCTATGTGGGGGGCTCTTCCATGAGCACCCAGAAGCCCCGAAGATGGTGCAGCAGCCAGTGAGTCCAGGTTTTGGGGGTTTTTTTAAGGTCGGGAAGCTGAGGCAGGCAGGGCAGCCATGTGAGGGGTGGGCTGGGAGCGTGGGCAGGAGTCAGAAGTTTCATGGTAGAGCCCCCCATGTAGCGTGGGGCAGTGGGGGGCAGCAGGGATTTGCCCCCTGCCTCAAAGCAGCCTGTGAATTGGGGCTTTTCTTTAGAGCCAGGAGCTGGGCCAGATGGGACAGCAATGGTGAGGTGTGGCTGGGACAGTGGGCAGGGGTTTGAGGTGCCCACTACTTACCAGCATGGAGGTCCAGCTCCCTGCTGCAGCCAGCAGGGACTGTCCAAATTGCTGAAGCTCTCCAAATATTTTCTGAATCAACTCAGAGAACTTTGAATTGATTTGGATCTTTTATTATGTCATGATTCGATTCAGAGTCAGAGATTCATCCACCAAATTAGGCTGAATCTCCTCCAAATTGAATCAGCACCTGAAGCTTCACACAACCCTACTAGGAAGGGGATGCAGGAAACCTCCCGCCATTCCTCTCCCCCATCCACCCACCTACCTGGGGGCCCCTCCCTCCCTAACTAAGCTTTGTTCCAGCAAAGATTCCAAAGTCACAATGTAACAGAGAGTAGCATGGCCCGACTCAGCTAGCCAGCTGAGTCAGGCCATTAATCTCCACCTGAGGGGGCCTCCACCTGGCCTGGTGTCTTCCACCAGAGGGGCCCCCTGGGGGACTGTGCCTGGGGGCTGCCACCTGAGAGAGCCCCTTTGTGACCATGCCTGCCCCCTTCCCTTAACCCACCTGTCTTCCTACCAGGACATGTTCAGTAACCAGGACGTGAGTGCAGGATGTCTCCTTCTATCCCTCTCCACCCACTCACCCACCCAGCTATCTGGGGGCCCCTCCCTCCCTAAGGTTTGTGCCCAGCAAAGATTCCAGAGTTACAATGTAATGGAGAATAGCATGGCCCAACTCAGCCAGCCAGCTGAGTTGGGCCATTCCTCTCCACCTGATGGGGGCCCCACTGTGACTGCGGGCCCTCACCTGAAGGGACCCCTCCCTGGTAACTTAGCTGGTTGAAAAATCCTTTGTGTGGCTAAGTCAGCTCCTGCAATTGGTGTGTCTGTGTGCTGTTACTGGATAGAAGGAATAGTAAAGAAGCCAGAGGCTAACGTGTAATGCAGGTAAGAAAGCCAGTCACTAAAAATTGAAGTGGAGGCATCGGGGTGAGGGATAGGATGGGGTGAGGGGTGGGGAGGGCGATATAGCAGCTCGAGTAAAAGTGCAGAGGTACCAGCAGGGAGTCAGATGTCCAGAAGGTTTTAGTGTCTCAGAATTCAACTGGCTATATGAAGTCCATGAGTTTCTGTACCTACTACCTAGGAGGCTGATGAAGTGAAGTTCATAGGCCCTGCTCTGAAAAGTAGTTGGTAAATTCACCTAACTTCATCACCAGAACCGAAGGTGACTTCCTATTAGGGCTGTGTGAGGCTTCGGACAGTGCTTCAGATCTGGAGAAGCTTTGGACACTTTGGCATCCAAAGCAGCATGTCTGGATCAAAGTGTTGGCTTCATTAGGCTTTCCAAAGAAGTTTGGCGCTTCCAAAGCAGTTCAAAGCCACTTCAGAACCACTTTGGAGATCTGGCCATAGGGTATAATGGGGAATCAATGAAATATCTATAACTTTGTTGTGTTTTGTCTGATTTGGATGAAAATTGCAGGGATCATAGCCCCTGCTGGGGGCATGAAATATGCCAAGTTTCAAGAAAATTGGTGCAGGGGTTTGGGGGAGCATGCACCTCAAATTCTTGAAAGCAAAACTCATGCCATGTGTATGTGTTACAACACAGGGGGGTGAAACCTGTAGGGGTGGTGGCTCCTGGTAAGGCCACAAAGCTTGCCAAGTTTCAAGAAGTTTGGTGCAGGGGTCTGGGGGGGAACTGCACCTCAAGCTGCACACAAGCAAAACTCATGCCATGGGTGATGCTGTGTGTGTTAAGGTGTAGTGGGATGAAAGCTTTAGTGATTGTAGCCCCTGCTGCAGCCATGAAGCCTTCCAGCTGTCACAGAGATTGGTGCAGGGCTTCCAGGTTCTGGAGCCCTGCACCTCTAGCTGCTGACAGACAAAACTCATGACCTGGGTACTTGTGCAACTGACTGTCTCTGTCCTGGGTCATGGGAGACACTACTGCAGGCCTGGCTGCTAAACTACTGTGTTACCAGTTACCCATCAATCATGATTCACTCAAGGACCAGCTCAATACACAGTAGTTAGCTAATGTAGCCAGTTACTTACCATCAATTAACACCTACAAAACCAGACTAAGGAGAGGAAATAATCAATATAGACAATAAACTACCGCAAGACAGAGACAGTCAGTTGCACAAGCACCCATGTAATGAGTTTTGTCTGTCAGCAGCGAGGGGTGCAGGGCCCCAGAACCCCCCTGCACCGATCCCCTTCACAGCTGGCAGGTGTTGTGGCCTCAGCAGGGGCTACTATCCCTGCAGCTTTCATCCTGCTGTACCTTAACTTACACAGGTTCACCCATACCATGAGTTTTGCTTGTCCGCAGCTTGAGGTGCAGTTCCCCACAAACCCCTGCACTGATCTTCTTGAAACTTGGCAGAAATTTTGGCCTCACCAGGAGCTACCATCCCTGCAGTTTTGACCCCCGTATGTATACATATGACATGAGTTTTACTTTCAAGAATTTGGGGCACAGTTCCCACTGAACCCCTACACCAATCTCTTTGAAGCTTTGCAGACTTCATGCTCTCAGCAGAAGCTACCAACCTGCAAGTTTCATGGAAATCAGACAAAAAACAACAAAGTTATAGATATTTCATTGATTCCCCATTATACCCTATGGCTGGATCTCCGAGGTGGCTCTGAAGCTTGGGAGCCACTTCAGCTGGATCAAAGCAGAAACCCGGTCTGGAGCTCCAGATTGAATCATAGTCATCTGAAGTGGCCAGATCTGAAGCCAGATTGGATCACTGCTGACTCACACAGGCCTACTTCCTACAGCTCAAAACACAAAAGCTGCCAGGAATCTTCAGTACTCCGACAAACTGCACACCAGAATCTATCAAAGATAACAATACCCAACTACCTGTGGAGGCACATTCCTCCCCCAAAAAACACTCTGCCTCTATTGTCTCAGACCTGATCCTGAGGGGAAACAATTACAAGCCACTTTTCACAGCTGTGCTTATTAACTTCACTTCATCAGCCTCCTAGGTACAGAAACTCATGGAATCAATATAGACAGTGGAATTATGATACACTACAACCTGCCAGGCATCTGACACCCCAGGTACCTCTGCACTTTTCCCTGTGCTGCTACAACCCCCACCCCAGCCTGCCCCTCACCCCCTGATGCCTTTATTTCCATTTTCACTGTCTGGCTTTCTTGCCTGCATTGCATGCCAGGCCAGCATCTGGCTTCTTTACTATTCTTTCCACCAGCAGATACACCAACTGAAGGCATTTACTCAGCCTGATAAAGGGTTTTTCAACCCAAAAGTTGGCATCCCAGATAGCTAAGCTGAGCTCACCTGGAGCCTCACAACTCCACTGCAGCTGGCAAGCCTCAGGCCTCTCAAAGACATAACAGGTCTGGGCTTTCTCCAACCAGGACTGTGTGTGTGCATTAGCTGAAGTATATGGTGCCTCCTACCTGTCTTTCACCAGGGGATCCTCAGTCCTGGCACATATGGGGCTGCCACACTACCAGCAGTCTCACCAGGCCTCCATGACCCTTACAGGGTGCAGTTTTAGTGTTCATGCACAGGACTTGGGGCCCCCTCCTTCCCATAGTCCCAGCTCATTACTCCAAGTTCATCCTGGCACGGGAGCTCAGCAGGAACATTGTTCTCCCTCTGCTGGCTAGGGATGCAGTGAGTGCCCACTCCAGCTCTGAGAGTATTAACTGTTTTTTTAAAAATGAAAAAATGGAATAGGTGCAGACAGAGTGAGGAGGGTGGCACTCACTCTGTCTGCACCTGGACTTGGGGAACCCCGGCAGTGAGAGGTTCTCCTTCAAGAACACCAGCTGCTCCACCAAACCAAGATCCAAGCAGGTGAGGTCAGGTGTCACAACATCCCCAGTGATGCTGAAAAACCTCTCACTTGGAACACTGGTCGGTGGACAGGACAGGTGCTCATGGGCAACTATGGCCAGATCCAGCCACATCTGGCTGTGGCTTGCCCATTAGGCCAAGGGGTGGCACTGCAGTGCCTCCACATCCTCAGTAAGATAGGCAGCCACCAAGCGCTACCTGCCTGATGATGAGGTCTGGTGCTTCTGGAACCCACCATAGAAGCCATGTCCTTGGCCCACATTGGCAGTGCCTGTGATGGGGGAGGAGACTGGCTGGTGGATGGCATGCTGGCATGGAACAGTTGATTCCCCCTCTTCCACGTACCCCTGTTTCTGCCATTCTGCCTCCCTGACTCTCCACCAGCACCTCCATCCTGGTTCAGGGTTTGGCTGCTGCATACACTGCCCTTCACCCTCAGGTCACACATGGTGGCTGGCATGTGGGCCATACTCGACCACAAGGGATCAAGCCATTCCCTGAGGCCCTCCTTCAGCCACCTCACCAGTACATGGATGTCTGGTGTCAGTGGCTTGCCCCATCCAGGAACATTGAACCCCTGGAAGTTCTCCATTGAACTCTAAAGTTCCCTCATTTTGGGAAGGCCGTTGGCAACACTAAGGGTCTTGGTGGCTTTGAGAAAGGGCTTGAAAACTGTGCTGAAATCGGGAAAGGGGGACAGGATCCCCGATGGTCACAGTGAGCTAAGGGTGTACGAACAGGTGGGATTAGCGGCGGTGGAGTCTGAATGGCACACAATCGTATGATTTCAAACAAAGTGGTTTATTTAACTTACGCTTTGATGGCAAAAGTGCAGGTAACTTCTTCTGTTACAGTATAACACAAAACAACAGAGGGGTCTGTTGGCCCACGAGGTTCCCCAATGAGCCCTTGCTATCTACCCCTAATGGGATAGGTGAGGCTGCCCGTTGGATAGTCTCAGGGCTGGTCGACAGCTCATGTAGGGATAACAATAACCAACAAAACTGTAACGTTGTGGTGCCAGTTCTAAGCGGCCGAATGGATGATCCAAGAGTGGTGAGTGAAGCCGAGTTTGGATGCCAGGTAAGTCGTGGTCATGGTAGGTGGGTTAGCGCAGAATTGCGGTCGAGGTTGAGAGCCAAAAAGTCCAAGAATCCAGAAAGATCAATGCCGTACGAACGAAACGCAATCAGAGATGCAGCGAGAATCCCCACTGGAAGAGATTGATAGGCTGCGAAGCCTAACTGAGGGACAGTCCCTGGACCCCCAGCCTCTGTCCTCAGCTGAACCGATCTCCTTCCCCAGGGAGGGGCTCACTAGCTTTTTATATCAATTTAGTGACCAATCAAAATGTTCTTTCCACAGAATTTTCTGGTCTTATTACATCAGGCAGTCAGTGGACTGATCATGCATCTGACTGGGTTCTGTGAGAGAGTTTCATAGTTTCTAGGGTCATAAGGGACCTGAGCAGATCATCTAGTCCGACCCCCCGCCATGGCAGGAAAGAATACTGGGGTCAAATGACCCCAGCAAGATGTGCATCTAGCCTCCTCTTAAACACCCCCAGGGTAGAAGCCTGCACCACTTCTCTTGGAAGCTGGTTCCAGACCCTACCCGCCCTGACAGTGAAGTAGCGCCTCCTGATATCTAACCTAAACCTACCCTCTGCCAGCTTGCGACCGTTATTCCTGGTCACTCCTAGAGGTGCTCAGGGGAACAGTGACTTCCCCAATGCCTGCTGGTCCCCCCTGACTAGTTTATAACAGGCCACAGGATCCCCCCTCAGCCTTCTCTTTTGGAGGCTGAACAGGTTCAGGTCCAATAGCCTCTCCTCATAGGGCCTGCCCTGTTGTCCCCTGATCATACGAATGGCCCTCCTCTGGACCCTCTCCATGCTGTCCACATCCCTCTTCAAGTATGGCACACAGAACTGGACTCAGTGCCGCATAGAAGGGGAGGATCACCTCTTTGGACCTGCTCGAGATGCATCTGTGGATGCATGCCAAGCTGCTGTTGGCCTTCCTTACTGCCTCCCCACACTGCCGGCCCATGTTCATCTTGGAGTCGATGACCCCCAGATCCTTTTCCACCTCCGTGCTGACAAGAGGGGAGTTCCCTAACCTGTAGATATGGTGCCGGTTGTTCCTCCCCAAGTGCATCACCTTGCACTTGTCTGTGTTGAAACCCATGCTATTCTCGTCCGCCCACCCTTGTAACCTGTCTAGGTCTGATTGTAGCCTGTTGCATCCTTCCAGTGTGCCCACGTCCCCCCACACCTTAGTGTCATCAGCAAGTTTGAACAGGGTGCTTTTTACCCCCTCATCCAAATCACTGATGAAGATGTTGAACAGTGTGGGCCCAAGGACCGAGCCCTGGGGGACCCGACTGCCCAAGTCCTTCCAGGTTGAGAAGGACCCATCCACTACCACCTTCTGGGTGTGGCCCTCCAGCCAGTTGGCGACCTATTTAACTGTGTGGGTGTCTACACCACAGCCCCCCAGTTTCTTAATAAGAATGGGGTGAGAGACAGGGTCGAAAGTCTTCCGGAAGTCCAGGAAGACTATATCTGGTGATCTGATCATAAAAGGCCACCAGGTTGGTCTGACAGGACCTGCCACTGATGAACCCATGTTGATTGCCTCTAAGCATGCAGCCCCCTGATGGCCCCTCCTGGATGTGTGCCAGCATAATTTTCTTGAACAGCTTGCCTAGGATCGAGGTAAGGCTAACAGGCCTATAGTTTCCTGGGTCCTCCTTCCTGCCTTTTTTGAAGATGGTGACCACGTTGGCCCTCTTCCAGTCCTCCGGTACCTCACCAGAGCACCATGAGTGCTCGTAAAGCCGTGCCAGGGGACTTGCAATGACCTCGGCCAGTTCCTTTAGAACTCTAGGGTGGAGATCATCCGGGCCGGCTGACTTGAATATGTCCAACCCCTCCAGAAGCTCCCTAACTAAATCATCGCTAACCTGTGGCCCAGGTGTGCCTCCCCTGGGGCCCGAGGGGGCCCCAGCAGGGAGGTGGCTGTTCTGGTCCCTACTTAGGAAGACGGAGGCAAAGAAATCGTTGAACATATTAGCTTTGCCGTCTGGTGTCACGACTGAGTTTCCCATCGCGTTCTGCAAGGGCCCCACATTACCCGGGACCTTCTTTTTACCCCCTACGTATTTAAAAAAGGACTTCTTATTGTCCTTAATCTGGAAAGCTATCCCCAGTTCCATCTCTGCCTTGGCCTTCCTAACTACCCCCATACATCCCCGAGCAACTACAGAATAGTCCTCCCTGGTGATGACCCCTTCTTTCCATTGGGTGTAAGCCTCCTTTTTAGCAAGGAGACATTCCCAGATGCTTTTGGTGAGCCATGGAGGCTTGTGTGCTCTCCTGCTCCCTTTGCTCCTCATTGGGATTACCTTCCTTTGGGCTTGGAGGATCGTCTCCTTAAGGAGCGACCACTCTCCTTGGACACCTGGCTTCCCTCCCCTCCGGGACCCCAGCGCTTCTCCAACTATCCTCCTTAGCTCATTGAAGTTTGCTCTCCTAAAATCTAGGGCTGCTGCCTTACTGCATGCCTTTGCCACCTTGCGCTGGATGGTGAATTCCAGCAGGTGATGATCGCTGTTGCCCAGGTGGTCGAGCACCCGCAGCCCCCTCACCAGGTCATCACCCGTGGCCAGCAGTAGGTCCAACAAGGCATCTCCCCTGGTGGAGCTGTGCACCTCCTGGGTTAGATGGAGGTCCTGCACTCTGGCCAAGAACCTACATAAGCATTCAGACCTGGCTGACTGTTCTTCCCAGCAGATGTCCGGGAAGTTCAGGTCCCCCATGACTACCACATCCTTAGCATTCACTACCTCTGTGAGCTGATCCAAGAATTCCTGGTCAAGCTCTTCTCCCTGGTTGGGAGGTCTGTAGTAGACTCCCATCATTAAGTTTCTTTCCTCTCGACTGCCATGTACTCTAACCGAAAGCACTTCAGAGTGCCCCTCCCCTGACTCCTTGCTAATTGACGAGGATGTGTATGAGTAAGCATGCACGCAAGTGGAAAGTAGGTCAGACCTGATTGACAGTCCCTCAGGTCACCCACGTGGCACGTGTTGGGTGAGCCTTGGAATTTTACTCTCATAGACATCAATGCGCATATCAGTTTTTAACTCTTCTGTGTTGTCAGCACTCATAACTAAGATCTTTCCACGACAAAAACCACCAAGATCTGGGAGATGTTATCCCACTCAGAGGGGCATTGATCCTAATCTCCCTGAGCAAGGCCATCTCATGGTGGGCTTCTGTTGCTCCACCAGCCTCTCAAGCATCAGGGACCGGCTTGACCTTATTGGCCCTATTATTGGTGACCATGAACCTGCAGGTGAGCTCACCCTGCCCAGTGAACCACCCTTGCGCCAAGCAGTTCATGGCCCCCATGATCTCTGTTGCCATGTGGGACTCATCCAACACCTCAGCTTGAAGGAGAGCCCACTGATGACCTGATTGGTCACACCAGTGCATTGTGATGGAGACATTGGGATGATCACCAGCCTGGCTGCTCCAGATGTCTGAGGTGAAGTGTAAGGCCACCTGTGGGCTTGCCTTGCGCAGTTCCTCCCTCAAGTACTCTCTGCATGCCTCATACAGGGAGGGGAAAACCTTTCTGCTGAAGGTGGTGTGTGCAGGCACTTGGTCCGATGGGGCCACAAGTGCCATGAGCCACCTGAACCTTGGCTGTTCAACTAAGGAAAAGGGCTGGCCTTCAACAGCAAGCATCTTCCCTATGCTCTGGGTGATCTCACTTGCCCTTGCAACATGCCCCACTTTCTGTCCACCTTTCCTACATTGTTCCAGGGTGGCCTGCCCCTGCTTCGTGGGGACAGGGGCTTTAAAGAAAGAGGGAAACTTCTCTTTAGGTACACTCCCACTGGTACCAGACTGAGAAGGAGCAAGGGCAATGGGGTGGTGCCTGCAGAGATACATCAGCATCCCCATGGTGCTCATATGTTTTATTCCCTTGCCCCAGCAAGTGTTAACTTAAGGTGCTAAATGGACTTTTGAGTGGCATGAAATCCCGGGTCACGCAAACACAAACACAGTTGTGTTGACATGAAAAGTTTTAAAACAGCATATAAGGGGATGGGTAGATGAAGTAATATTTACCATTTAGGTCCCTCCCCCAGAGCAGTGAGAATGGAAGGGACCTCAGGGCCAGTTGGCAAACACTGGCAAGCTACAGATGTCATTCTCCCCCCTCCCTTGCCTTACTTTATCTTTACCTGCAACCCCAGCTTCAAAACACCTTCAAAATACAGAAACATCTTTGAAAAGTTTCAACTTGTTTCATTTAGTTTTGAACATATCAACATGTCTCCTGTTTTGTTTTGGATTCAGAGTTTCAAGCATCAACATGCTCTAAACACAACTGAAATGAAACGGTGGTCAAAATTTTGCACAGCCCTACTAAGCACATGCAGTTGGCTAAGCACTGGCCAGGCATATGCACATCTACAGACATATGCCTGTTTGCATAAGTGTGTGTAAGTCAAGATAATGTAGCTGGCCAGGAACCCATGATGAACAGGTGTTAGACACTGTAGGGACCTCTTATATTTTAGCACAGTAGCCTACTAGGTAGGGCACTTGCCCAGAAGGCAGATTCTACACCCTCCCTACACAGAAGAGGTTTGAAATAGCATTTTTGTGATTTCCTAGCATGGTGCTCTAACCACCATGCCCCAGGGTAGGCATTATCTAGTCCCCACTTCAGCGATCTTTTAAAGGGTGAGTAGCACCACCATTTTAGGCAAATGAGGGAAATATGTGGATCCAGAAAGAAAAGAACAAATTTGCAGGTATATGCTTCTTTAAGCAGAAAGGGCTCCTGGGTTGTAGCCTGGACCCTTACTTTTAGTGGGCCAGAAACTTCCCAATGTACTTCTTTCCATCCATTTTGTCCAAGCACTATACTACATACAAATTACTGTGGCTCAGGTTCAAAAGGAGTGTTAGGAAGGGCACTATATAATGCCTAACTTGTGGGGTGGTTAGAGCACTATGCTCCAAAATCAGATGCATGCAGGCTCAAGGTCCTTCTGGGGGAAGGGCATACACAATCTCAGGGCATGTTTACAGGTGCTGGGGGGGGTGTTTTAAGGAGAGTGGCTCAGACAACCTCTCTAATTCAAGCTGCACAAGTTCTCATGTATCAGCATCCGCATGCTTCAAAACAGCCATGGGGGTGCTTTAACTAAAGCTCATTCAACCACTGTTTTGAAGGGCAGGGACACTGGTACATGAGATGTGGAGGCTGGATGGAGTGCATTAAACTTGATTAATCAGGTCTGCTGTGAAGCACTGCAATCTCAGCATGTCAGAGCAGCCTCCTGGCACATCTCCAGACACCCTCAATTTCCAACTTCCTGTGCAATTGTCATAACCACTGAGATATTGTAGCTACAACATGGTAGAGCCCATCTTTATGATTTCTCTGCGCAGTGCTTTAATCCCCTTTCACCTCTGCCCTTTTTGGACTGATATGCATACTGGCCAAAGCAGCGCACAGCCTACTGTGAATATTATTTCTTCACACACACCATTAGTATCAGCTTTGCAGGGGAAATAGAATTATAATCTGTCAACATGCTGTAGCAAAACCCCCAGTTTTTCTTTTTTTTATTATTTATCTTAAAATGCGTTCCTTCCCCTTCCCCAACCATTTCTGACTTTTCTCTCCCTCTCTATTCCCTATAGATAAGTATAAGTGAGATCAAACTTAGGATAAGCTTTAAACACTTTTATTTTGGTAGCAAATTTTTGGTTTTGGGTAGCCATTATTTCATAAGTATTAGGTTTGCATTAATTTTACTGTTGTATATTGCATTATTATCATTTTTGTATTGACTTTTATTGTTTCATATGGATATTGTATGGTTTAGGCCTGTGTTTGTAAGTGAACTAAAGTCATGTCAAGTTTTCATTTTATATATCAAGCCTCCATCTTCTGTCCTGTGCCTGGGCATCCCATGTTGCAACAATATGATTCATTGTACCCCTCCCATGTAAACTGGTTCCCCGATGAATGAGAATGATTGTGAATGATTGAAATACAATGGTTCAGGCCTCTACTGAATGGCCTGTAAGGACCAAGCCATCACCTCACATTGATTCATCCAGGAACCACAGACCTCATCCAGGAACAGAGACAAGACCAGCCTTTGAAAGACAAAAGACCCTGAAAAACCAGCAACTCTCACTATTACAGACACCTGAAACTGCCCATCCCTGCATGGAGCACACATGCTCAGTATGCTAGGAGCTGACCCTTGCCTGGGCGTGCCTCCTGTCACTAGGGTCACACAAGGTCTGCCCCTATAAAAAGGGGCAGTGGAAACAGACCCAGTGGGACACTCTCTCTCCATCTGGACCAGCACCATGCCACACCACCTATCCACCCAGAGGCCCTGCCAGCAACCCCCCTCTGGACAACTTCTACTGGAAAAGGACCCCTTTCCAGCCTGGATAGGTAGATATTACCTGCACACCTCCTCCTACACTTTGGACTCTCTCTCTGTCTCTCTCTCTCCTCTCCTGGACTTTAGTGGACTTCAGCCCCTGCACCAAGCCTGTCTAACCCCTGCTGCCATTGTGTGTGTTGGGGGGCGAAGGTACAAGGGAACCAATTTGGCATTGTGTCATTATCTCCCCTGTTCAATAAAACCACTGTCACTTGCAACCCCGAATTGGGTCATGTTTTACTGAATCCCAGTCCCTTCCTTATCTTAAATTCCAGTCTCATTCTCTCTCTCTCAGCTCCAGTTCCCACCCTCTGTGCTAGTTTCCTGATCTCCTCCCAATTTCATCTCCCCTTTTCTGTCACCTCTCAGCCTCTCCTTGCTTTTCTGCTATCCCTGCTGCTTTTCCTGTGATTTTCTGCTGCCCCTCTCTCTGTTTTCAGGCTTCCCCCCCTGCACCTTCTGTAATTTCCCCCCTGCACCTTCCCAGCTCCTATTAGCTGTCCTGCAGTTCTCTCCAGCTCCTAGCACCTACTGCCACTCTCTGCAACTTCTCTAGCTGCCCTGGAGCCATCCTCTGGCTCCCTACACTCAGAGCCTCTCTTTAACACCCACACTTTCCCTTAGGCACATTTACTGTGCAGTACGGAGGTGCATGTGCAGATGGGTGCCTGTACTGCACAGTAATTTCAGTTACTGCACAGTAAATGTGCACATGTATATGTAACCACTGAGTCAGGGACAACTCATAGGGGGTGTACACATGTGCCACCCCCTCCCACCACCACCAAGAGTGCAGGCAGTGTCTGTGGGAGCTCTCTTGCTTATGGCCACCACATTCCCACCGCTCCTGCCACCAGGCTTTTGCCACTGCCCTGCCACCACAGCCACAGGAATTAAAAAAAATACTTATTTTCCTACTTGAATTAGAGATAGATAAAATGGGAATAAGTGCTTGGATACAGTAGCTCCCAAGACCATCCAATAGAGTTTTCAATTCTCATTAGGAAGCACATTCTGGGTGGATCTACACATGCAATTAATGGGATACTATAGCAAAACCCCCAGTTTTTCTTTCTTTTTAATTTTAAAATGCATTCCCTCCCCTTCCCCAAACATTTCTGACTTTTTCTCTCCCTCTCTATTCCCTATAGATAAGTATAAGTGAGCTAAGAAATAAGATAAGCTTCAGAATTTTATTTTGGTAGCAAGTTGTTTTTGTTTTGGGTTTTTTTCTTCTTTATTTCAAATAAATGCCATGTTATGGATATCCACTGTTTTATATTTGTATAATTATTATGTTTATATTGATTTTTTTACTGTTCGATGTTACTGTTTTACTGATACTATGTGACTTAGGTCTACATATGTAAGTTAGCATAAGTCATGTCAAATTTCCATTTTTTTTGTCAAGTCTTCATCTTGTGTCCCCTACCTGGGCATACCCTATTGTAACTCTGTCCTAACAGTGTGACTCATATTCACCCCTCCTATGTAAATTAGTTCCTGAATGAATGGGGATGAATGGGGGTGCTTGAGAGACAATGGCAATAGGTCTAAAAATAGCTCCCTCTGAATGACCAAACCATTAACTCAATAACCCAGCCATCACCCTGCATTGACCCTCCCTGGCTCAAGGTTTGGAAGACAAACACTGCTGCAGAAACCACCCAACCCACCATTACAGACACCTGAAGCTGCATGTCCTGACCTGGAATGCACATGCTCAGTGTACCGGTGCTGGCCCTTTCCTGGGAAGGTCCCCTGCCACTGGGGTCATAGGAGGTCTGCCCCTATAATAGGGGGCAGTGAAGATAGACCCAGTGGGAATGCCATGTTCCATCTGGACCAGACCAGCTCCACATCATGCCTCCTATCCACCCCAGAGGCCCTGCCGGTGACCCCCTCTGGACAACACTGAGCTGAAAGAGACCTTGATTGGCCATCGAGGATCAACTTTCAGCCTGGGATAGGTGGATATCACCAGCACACTTCCTTCTACAATTTGGATTCTCTCTCTCTCTTCCTCTAGCTGGACTTCAGCCCCTGCACCAAGCCTCTTTAAACTCTGCTGCCAGTGTGTGTGCATGTGTGTGTGTGGGTGCAAAGGAACTAATAAGATATTGTGTCACCATCTGTTCCTGTCCAATAAACCCACTCTTAATTTAGAATCTGAGTTGGGTTTTGTCTTAATGATCTCCCAGCCCTACTCCAGTTCCTGTTCTCTGCCCCTCTGATCTTCCTCCCGTGTCTCTCTCTCTGATCTTGCCCTCTCCCTCATCCCAGTCTTTTCCTGCCTTCTCCCCTTGATCTTTCCTGTCTCTCTTTCTGTTCTTCTACTTCCCATCTCTGCTCTGCTTCCTCTGTGATCTTTCTCTGTTCCTAGCTTTCCATCCCTGCTCCCCAGAGCCCTCCTCACAGCTTACTGATCTTGCTGGATCCCTCATCTTGCATCTGGCACTTCCTGTGAGTCCCTGAAGCCTCTCCAGCTGCCCCTTAGAACCCCTGAAGTCCCTGCCAGCAGCCAGAGCCCTTCTCTGACTCCCAGCACACGGAGCCCCTCCTCCCAGCTTACTGATCTGCCTGGAGTCTCATCTCCAGGACCTGCAGTCTTCTCAGCATGCCCCCACCAGCATTCCAGAGCCCCCTGCAGTACTATGGCCTGCCTCCAACTTCCCTGCAGCCCTCCAGCCTGGCTTCAGGTCTCTCGACCCAGCCCTGGCACTTCCAGCACTGCCTCACAGTTTCCCCAGCAGTTGGAGCCCTTTCTCCAGATCCCAGCACTGGCCATGCCTCCCTCATAGCTTCCTGAGATCCCCAGCAGTCCATCTCCAGCACCCAGTTCCCCTTTGCCCCTCCAGTTCCCCCCAGCCTCAGTTTCCCTCTCCCTACCTTTTGGCTCCCCTGCAGCTCCAACTCTGGTCCCAGCCTGTGTGCCGGCTTTTCTCTGGCATCGCTCCCATGTTCTCCAGGCTTTGGGCATTGTCCTTTAATCAATTAACCACAATTAACCTAGAGTAACCCCATGCCTCAGTTCCTCAGCCAGCTTCTCTCTAATTTACCAATTTGAATCCCAGTTCCAGCAACTTTCAGTCCCTACACTTTCTCTCTCCCACCTTAACCTTCCCACAGGGATCTCAAGTACCCCAAGCACACACATACACACACCATACCACCCAAGTTAGGAACTCACCTGTGTGAATGTGTAGGTGGGTAGTATGTGTGTGAACTGGTGAATATGTGTATATGTGTATATATGTGTGTGTGTGTGTGTATATATATGTGTCTGTATATATATCATCGTGTGCATGATATATGAATTAGTGATCCATCTATGTGTACTGAGTGTGTGGGTATTGACTGATTGTTGTCTAATTTTTGGTGTGTATAGTGTGTGTGAGCTTGAATTGGTAATAGGTGTGTATGTGCCTAGGCTGGTAATTTTGGAAGTGTATGTATGCCTGAGTTGGTAGTGTGCACCTAGTGTGTGTGCATGCACCTAATTGATTTTTGGGTGTGTGCATGTGCAATTGTACACCATGCTCTCCTGTCTAACAGCACAATATTGAGATCCTGAGCATTGACCTGACCCCACAGGGCAACAACACAATTTACTTCAGAACAGTTAAAGCTGGAGTAGACTGCTCCCAGTATCAGCATCTACATATTTACTCAGGACAGAAGCAATTTAAGCCAGGCTGAAGCTGGCCTCCAGCTGACTGGGCTGACTGGGTGCAATTCCCCCTCTCCCCCCTCCGGTTAGTGTTTTCATGTGCATTTCAGTGCAGTTAATTACTCTGCCATAAGATAGTACTTTCCCAACTACTAGCTTACAGTAGTGTTAATTAGTTTACTGCACCCTAATACTGGGGGACATGTAGATGTTGACACTTTACTATGGAGCTAATTAATCTACTCCACTATAACGTGCACATGTAGATGCAACCTTTGGGCATGTCTACATGTGCAATTAAGGTGCAGCAATAAACTCCCATGCACACTGTTTGAATGTGTGCCCAGGGCCACAGCGTGTTGAGCCAGGTTGGAGAAGCCCTGGCTGGCATGGGGCCCTGGCGGTCAGCCTGCCAGCCAAGGGCTGCTCCCCCGGGTTCAATGTGCTACTGAGGGTCTGTCTAGGGCATGAGGGTGCTTCAGAGCATGGTTAACCAGCAGGCAGCCCCTGCACTAAAGAATTCTCATGCCCCAGCTGGCCCCATCACTCTATACATGTGTTGCTGCACACTAGAAATCTTCACAGCAGGGTAGTACTTTTATTTATAAGTGGAGTGAATATCTTACTATGGCCTAATAGAGCCACCTGTATAGATGCTGAGATGTTTACTGTGGAGTTAATTAGGCAGCTCTGCAGTAAACAGTTCATGTAGACACGTGCTCTGTGAATCTATTTCGTAAAGATGTGCTTAAAATCTAGGATCCAATTTATCCTCAGGACAAGCAGGCACAGATTCCATCTCAAGTGTGTTTGCTTGTACCCAAGCTGAAATTGGTCTTGAGGTTTTTGCAATTATATAGAATTTTAATGAACTGTTTTTTGGGGGGGTCCACACACAGCAGAAAAAATGTGTTTAAATCATGTAAACAACAGACACTTTTAAGTCTTCATATAAACATTTATTAAGTGATAAAAACTGTAATTATTATAAAGTGCTTATATTAATGAAGTGCTGTAGAACTCTGCTGTACAGAAATAAGGTTTCACATTGGCTAGAAGTGTCCAGAGGAAGGAATTATGTTCTGTTATTGGCTGAACTCAGCTTTACAAACACCATTTTCTAATGTATTTTTTTAACGTTGTATTTCAACATCTTCTAAAAATTTTTTTTTTTTGCTCTGCTAAAGTGGTCTAGATGCTGGTTGTCATGGAAATGGTACCCTCTCAAAAAATTCTCTCTTGCTTGATTTATCTTCAAACTGCATACACTCTTTGCCTACTCAAGAAACCAGTGTTTGTGGAGATGGTATAAAAAATCAGGACAGCTGTGGGTTTTCTAAATATTGAATAGCCTTTAGGTATGTAAATGAAATACATTTTTAAATTAAGCTGTTTTGTATATAATTATATTTGACTAAACTAGACATAGATTCCAAAACTTTTAAAAGCTGTGTTTGGAGGGAGAAATGAATGATACAACTGTCTTATCCCTCAGTTGAAGTCCTTTTATAATTAACCCTCTTGTCTCACTGGCTCTCTGTAATTCTCTTTATTTATTTCTCATAGATGATGACAATATTCAGAGGGGGTATTATACTAATCTGATAACACCTCTACAGCTTAGGAAAGGTAAAAAGATTATGAACAATTCTTACCTGCCTAAAACAAACACCCCTCTGATGTACAATTCTATACTTGATGGTAAACAAAAAAAATAATGTACCTTTCTCCATTACAGCAGGTATATTTCGATTTGCCTTAGGCAGGACATCAACTAATCAGCCATTTGAAACATCTTTGGGAGCTGAACTGAAAATGGCAGGTTTTGCTTCAGCAGTCAAGTTGTTACCATTCCAGGACCACAGAGAATATTACAAACTACTCAGACAAGAGGGAAGAGGCAGTAAACATCACTGAGGCAAAAAAACCATCCAACTTCTGTGCCTTATGTGAGTTGAGCCTGTGGGAGCCAATTAGCTTAGAAAGTGAGGAATATTTGGTGATGGTTCATCTTTAAGGATTGCATTCATTTTCCAGAGCCAACCAAATGCCATATATTCTTCCAAGCTGGAGCTTTTCCTCCTCTCTGCAGGTACCAAATGGATCAAGCTTGTCAGTTCAATTCCTTGCTATTCAGCCATTTTTTATTTCTCAGTTCAGCTGCTCATTGGTCATCGCCAACATCCAGAGAAAAGTCAAACTCCAACATTCTAGCTGTGCCAGTGGAGACCATAGCACTCTAGCATGTAGGAAGAGGTCTTGCCCCTAGGGAACAAAGAGATGTTGCTTACACTTTTTTCATTCTCCCTTCTTCAGGAGTACTGGCAGAGTGAGAACAGCTTTAAAATTCACTTTGGAGGAAACTTAGGTGCCAATGTAGGTAACTGGAGACTTCAGTGAATCATCTTATCTTTTGGCTGTCTTATCAATGTTGATTCCACTGAGTGCCAGCATTCCCTACCATTGGAGGTTGGTTACTGTGGCTCTCTGCTATAATAGAAGTGTAGGGTGTTTTGTCACTGTTGTCCCCTTGCCAGAAGAGCTTAACCCAACTGCAGTAAATAAATAAAGAACAACCTTTAAAATAAAGCTGGGGGAAAACCAACATGTGTGGATGAGTACATGGTTCATATTGATGTATTCTCTGCCTCCAAAGACATAAAAAAAACTCTCTTGAACCTCCCAAAACTTATAGGAAAGAGGGAGATAGGGTTAATGTAAACCATAGGAAGGAATAGCCAGAGTAAATGATTCTCAAGAAACAAACAGGCAATACCCGCTTAGCGCTCTTAATTCATTCCAGAAAAACTGAGCATTAAGTGGAACCATGCTAAGTGAAACCCATTTCCCCATAGAAATGAATGTAAGTAGAGAATAATTGGTTACTGCCTGCCCCGCCGCCACCTCTCCCCAATCCCCCGCCTGCCTGCTGGCACTCAAGCCGCAAGTACCAGCCCGGGCCTCTGATTCCACTGAGCACTACAGTGAAACTGGCTGAGCGCTCAGTGAAATCAGGTATTAATTCTAAATGAGGGCTATAGCGAAATAGCGCTAACTGAAATCATGTTAAGCAGGGGTTGCCTGTATATAAAAATAGGTAGTTAGTACATGTTTAAAAGTATAAACACTTCTATACCAATGCCAGAAGTATAAGAACTAAGTTGGGTGTACTAGAATGTTTGATATTCATTGATTATATTGACATAATAATCTTCTCTTAAAACTGCTGTAGTGACAAAGTCATTTTCAGGTGAAAATCTGCATAGGAATGACAGATTAGTTTGTATTGGTGGGGGAGTGGCACTTTACATTAAAGTCAGCTTTAAATCAAATACATAGAAATTTTACTTGTGAAGAGAGGTACCATTGAATATCTATAGGAATTTGGGCATCTATACATGAGCAGTGCAGTTAGTCCGATGCTCTGTAAATACAACACATTGGAGCAGGCTTGATTAATGGGAATCTGCTAGAGCATGGTAATTATCACACTCCAGAAGACTCCAATGTCTCATGTAACCCTGCACTGAAAAATGGTGCCTGGGATGCTCTAACTAAAAGTTGCTTAGGAACGACATTCCACGCTGAAAAATGGCAGCGGGGGATGCTGATACATGGGATGCTCTGGACTGTTTAATTAGAGCTGCTCTAATTAAAGTGTCCCACTTACCCCCATCCCCTGCCCCCACACATGTATAAATGCCCTCAGTGCCTAATCGGAAGAATTTATTTTGGGGATTATATTGTCAACCACTTTACCAGGATGGTGGCAGTGAGCAAGACATGCTAAAGAAGATCAGAAAGGCTGGAAAAGCAGAAAACACAGTAACATCAGGTGATTTTAATTATTGCCATATAGATTGGGTATAAAACTCACATCAGGATGAGATGCTGGGCTTAAATGTCTAGGCACCACAAATGGCTGCTTTTGGACCAATTAGTCCTGGAACCCATAAGAGAAAGGACTGCTCTAGATTTCACCCTAAGAGGATTCCAGGATTTGCTTTAATGCGTAACTTCTGTGGAGCTGTTCTGCAATTGTTAACACAATGTACTTAGATTGAATATCTTTGGGGGGGCAGTAAAAATGTGGGGGGGAGTAGACACACAAGGAAATCTGCCACATTAGCATTTAACTTCAAAAATGAAACAACAGAAAAATGAGTGTTAGTTTAAAAAAAGAGAGAGATTGAAAGAGGCAGCAAAGAAGTTTGAATGCAGGTTGTTGAAAAAATAATGGAGACACAAATTAAATGCATACTACTGATAAAAAAAAGTAATTAGCAGACCAAAGAAAAGCCAGTTTGGTTAAATGGGATAGTAAAATATGCTATTAAAGCAAAAAGATATCATTGAGAAATGGAAGACATGTCTGCATAAAGAAAACAGTAGAGATCATAAATTCTGGCAAGGTCAATGTAAAACTATACGAAGACAAGCAGAAAGTTATTTTAAGGAGCAACTTGATAGAGACATCACATATAATAATAAAAATATTTTTCAATACAGAAGGAAGCCTGCTAAGGATTCATGGGGTCTGTTGGACAATCAGGGAATAACAGGATCACTCAATGAGGGAAAAGCTGTGGCAGAGAAGCTAAATCAATGCTTTCCTTCAGTTGTTAACTTGGAAGACATTGGGAAGATGTCCTAATTAGGCAGCTCCACAATAAATGTGTAGACCACGAGTAGGCAATGTTTTTTGGCTGGAGTGCCGAAAAACCCACAATGTCTACCTTGTAAGGTACCAAAGTGCTGGCACACCACAAAAACAAAACTGGGGTGAAGGGGGTACATGGCGGGATGCACTGCATATTTAATACAATTAATGATCTTTAATGTTGCTTTTTTTTTTTTTTTTTTTACAGTAAATAGAGAGCTGGTGTCAGGCAGGGAGTGGGGCCTGCCCAAGGGCTCCACTACTCAGGCCAAAGCAGGGGTCTCAGCACTACCAGAGGTGGGGCCCAGCTGGCCCACACTGCTCTGTGGGGATGGGGTGCAGCCACCCTGCCCATGAAGGGATGCTATCTGGCTGGGGCAGATTGCTGGGCCCAGGGAGCTCCCTGCTTTTTCTCTGTGCTAACTGGGTACAGTGCGAGTGGGAGCTGCAGCTTCAGGCTGTTCCCCAGGATCTGGGAACAGCTGCCACAGCTGGTGCTCAGGGCTGAGCCAGCAGGGAGCCTGGAGTGCAGTGGCTTTGTGCAGTGCCTACCCCAATTCTGGCCCCTTGAGGGGAACTGCAGGTGGGCAAGGCTGGGGCCTAGGCAAGCTGAGGCCACCGCGGTGGCTGTTCCCAGGCTGCAGGGGGCTCCTGCAGCCAGGATTCTGCACCAGGGACAGCTCTGTCCTGCCTGCACTGTGCCCAGCATGCAGGGAGGCTGATCCTTGAGAGGGAAGCCCCCCAAGCCCAGCATCCTGCCCCACCAAGGTAGCATCCCCACATGCACAGGGTGGCTGTGGCCCATCCCTGCCAAGCTGCATGGGCTGGACCATGCCTCACCATGGGTGTCGCTGGGCACCCTCACCTTCCCACCCACCACAGCTCAGGACTGTAGAGCCCTAGGACACCCCTCACTTCCTGCCCAGACCCCACTGTCCTAAGAGCCAACCAGACTGGCTTGCCCATGGTGCCATCCCCCACACCGCCCAGACCATGTCCTGACTGCCCAGCCCCAGCACTTGGCACCTCAGTGCTGCCTTGGGTGGGACAGGGTGTCTGCCTGACTGGCCAGCTCCCTCCAGGGGCCAGCCAGGCTGGAAGATGCAGCCTGGGAGCAAGGGGTGGAGGCAGTAGAATCTATTTGGTAAAGGTCTAGTTAAAATCTAGGATCCAGTTTTTCCCCAGGACAAGCAGGTGCAGATTCCATTGCAAGTGTATTGGTTTGTACTTAGGCTGAAATTGGCTTTGAGGTTTTTGCAATTATATAGCACTTTACTGAAATGTTTTTGGGGGGTTCACACACAGCAGCAAAAACCATGTTTAAATCATGTAAGCAGAAGGCACTTTTAAGTCTTCATATAAACATGTAGGATGTGATAAAAACAGTAATAATTACAAAGATTCCCATGTCAGAGGCACTCCTTTCAGGGCTTGTGAATAGGTGAAAGGAAGTCCAGAGAAGATCCCAGTAAAGGCTGGAAACTTCACCCTCCTTGCAGAGGTGGCAGTCATGGAACAGAAGGGAAGGTGAGAGCCAAATTTTGTGAGTACCTGCTTGCTTTGGATTGAAGGACAGGTGGAAATGAGCCAGATATTTGGAGGTCCAGTATGAGTGGCAGGGCTGGGCGAGTGGTGTGGAGCCACTGTATGTAGCAGCATCCCAATGAGACCACTATTAGCAATTCTGGGACAAGGGAGGAGAGAAGCTCCACAGTCCAGTAGCTCAGAGGAACACCCAGCACTCAATTCCACAGCTTGGGAAAGGTGGTGATGAAAGAAAGTCCCAAAGAACCTGCCTTGATTCAGGAAGAGAGAGTGGAAAAGTTTGTTGGTGAGAGGACTTGACTCTGAACAAATTGTGAGTACCCCTGTGACTGAGACAATTGATTTGTTTGATGAAATGCCAGAGAACTTATGGTCACTATTGAATTATTTTGATGGACTGTCAGGGAATTAATTGGCACAGTTGATTTATTTGATGAAATACGGGAGAACTAATTGACACAACTGATGGTTTGATAGACTTTTGGGGAGCTTACTGACTCAAATGAGTTATTTGAGGAACTGCTGGAGAACTTATTGGCACAACTGATTTATTTGATGAGCTTCTGGAGAATCAATGCTGATGATTAATTGGATTAATTGATGTATTAGCTGGACTACTAAAGAAATTGTTCAGATTTATTGTTTATTCCCCAGAGAAGCTGATGGGCTCCCCCAGAAATAATTAACTTAAATCAGTTAAGGCACTGCTGGGTGGAGGGCTGATTGTTTTAGTTTTCTTTTGACTATATTTGTACTAATTTAACAAGATTGATTTGGGACCTCCTGAGTGACAGACCATCTAGTAGCTATATGAAAAACTGGGCATGGTAAAGGTGGGGTGTCAGAGGAAGGAGGAGCCCCACGAAAAAGAATTGGCCAGGGTGGGCATGGAAGATTATCACTTAGCCTGCAATCCCTACACCCAAAAAACTTTATTTCCATCAAGATGTGGAAGGAAAGAATTGGGCATCCCATTCTGGGTGACCATAAGATATTTCATATTTCCAGTTTCCACATGGCTCACCCCATCAAGGCTCTAGGCCACTGGAGACCATGACCATATAGTGTCCCCACTTGACATGTATCAAATTGGTACAACTGTCTCAACATCTCATTGAGATGTTATTAAAAGAAGAAACTGATAAACTAAATACCACCAGGACTGGACTACATGCCCCGAACAGTCCTGAAGAAGCTCAAACTTCATCTTTCAGGTCTATGTACTTCATTATGCAAGTTATTGCTAGAAACAGCCTTAGTACCAGGAAACTAGAAAGTAGCCAATGTGGTTCCAGCCTTTAAAAAGGGCTCCAGAGGACTACTTGTTGGTGAGACGAACTTCTATTTCTTGAAAATTGGTAGACCTAATTAAAAATTGTGATTGTCCATTATAAGGATGAAAAGGACTTGCTGACTCAACACAGCTTTTATAAAGGGAAGTTGTGGTTAGCGAACTTGTCCAGGAAGCCAAAGATCCAAGATCTAGTCACATTACATCTCCCTCCATTGTTGCACTTAAAGGTCAGTTTTTAAAATTAGAGCTTTAAGAATTGACACAAAACTCAGTTGATTAATAGCAGAAAGGCTTACTTTAATAATTACCAGCAGGCTATAAAACTAAATGACAGAAAAAGACTCTTCCCCAATATAAAATGAGCTATTACAGAAAGTCCTAGTGCATGTTTGGTAGGCCTTTGTGAATAGCTGATTTGGATTTGATTTGGAATTAGATTTGGGTTCAGATTCAGCTGATTCAAAGGCCACCAATTCAATTCAGAGATTTGGATCACTGTTCCGAACTGATTTAGCTGAATCAGCTTTGGAAGATTCGGTGCTGATTTGGAGTGATTTGGAGATTCAGCCATAGAGTATAATGGGAAATCAATTAAATACTGTCCTGGGGGAGAATGGGGGAAAGAACCCCAACCAATGAATGGGGACCCCCTGGGGTGGGAAGCACGCAGCAAAAAGGGAAAAAATATAAAAATAACTCAAAGGGATTACTTATCGGCAGCAGCAGGACCCACAAGGCAGCTAGAGGGAGAAAGGAAATCCATGCAGGTCATAAGTCATGCCTTTATTCAGCTGAAACTGGCTGGTGATATCACTGACAATCACTGGCTGTTGGGAATAAAGTAAACCATTGGGGAAGATGGCGGGGAAAGCAGAGCAGAGACGGGGAAGTTTCTGACATTGGGTCCTGCTGGGGATACCCCAAGGGAGAGAGGGTTGGCAGGGACTCTCTACACCAGTGGGAAACAACTTGTTGAAGAGACACGGGAGCCAGAAGAGTCTTCCTGCACTGACAGAGGCAGGATTGGCGGAGGGACGACAGAGCTGGAGGAGGTTCTCCTTGCCAACAGAGGTGGGAGCATCAAAAGAACACAGGAGGCAATGGAGGCCCCCCCTCCGGGTGAAGGCAGAATGGAGCAGCAAGGGAAGCTGAGGTACAGATCGGCCAGAGGCTGGGTGTCAGCCCACAACACTAGGACTAGCTGGATACCGGAAGTGGGGTGGTCCCTACAGGGGAGAAGGACAGCAACAGCCCATGTCACACAGGGCAGAGGGAGAACCATAACGACCCGGGGTGAAGGGCTGCAGTTTACGCTGACCACAATGGGCCAAACCCCAGCAGGATCAGAGGGCACGAAGGTTATACCATCACCCTAACATAAGGGTAGGGGGAAAGAACCGGTCAGGTTCTTCCACACTTGATTTGCATTGGTTTTTCCTTTCTTTAGTTTTCCCCCCTGAGAGATAGGACAAGGCAATATAGACAGGATGTGTTGTATTTTTATTTGATCCTCCATCTTTTATTTGAGAGCAGAGTGAATTTGGAGTCCTGGATAGGGACTGTTCAAGCCAGGAGGGTGTGATTTTCTGTAACCCTACTTCTGATTGAGTTAGTTACCTCAGGAGGCAGGTCCTAGGACGTGATAGGGCCACATGAGCTGCTGGGTCCCAGGGAAGACAACATCACTGGGGGTATGGCTGGGAAGAGCTGATGACCTGCCGGAGGTTGGCGTGAGGGTGGGGTGTAGGGGAGGTGGAGCCCCACGGACTACTGCCGGGTAGTCTCCCCACTGCAGCTGAACCCTGGGCGGTTGCCCCCCCTCACTGGTATAACCTTCAAAGTCATGGCAGGAGAGATTGGAGGAAGCCACTTGGGGGATAGATGGGCCTACAGGAGACCATAGGACGCGCTCTACCTGCCGCCCAGACCAAGGTCACATGAGACCAAATGTTCAAGGCCTAGTGGGTACAAATACCTATAACGTTGTCATTTTTTGGCTGATTCAGATGGAACTTGCAGGGATGCCCTTCTGAAGGCATGATGCCTGCTGAGTTTCAAGGAGATAGGTTCAGGGCGTTCTGGGAAACTGCACCTCCAAGTCTTGAAGGCAAAACTCATGTCATGTGTATGTGTTAAGCCACAGCAGGGTGAAAAATGCAGAGGTGGTTGATGTCATATACCTGGATTTCAAAAAGCCTTTGACCTGGTCTCCCAGGAAGTCCTCATGAAAAAATAGGAAAAATGCAGCCTTGGCTACTTTATGGTCGGGTAGCTAGATAACTGGCTCTGTGGTAAGACTCAGAGAGTATTGATTGACCCCTGGGTATTGATTGAGTCATCATGGTGGAGGTTGACCAGTGGAATTCCTCAGGGGTCAGTATTCAGGCCAGTAGGACTGTGCAAAATGGCACTATTTCATTTTGACTTGCATTTCAATGGAACAGTATTTTGTTTCAAATTTTGTTTTGATTCAAAACAGCTGTTCCATTTCATTTAATCAAAACAGTTTCACTGTTTCAACATTTTGCCCATAGGCTATAATGGGAAAGCTCGAAACAGCCTATCACTTTGTCATTGCTGGCCTGATTTGGATGAACCCACAGGTATGGTAGCCCCTTCTGAAGGAATGAAGTCTGCAAAGTTTCAAGAAGATAGGTGCAGGGGTTAATGGGAAACTGCACCTCATACAGCTGAATTTGTCTCGTGTGTGCGTTAAACTACATGGGGTGAAAACTGAAGGGATGGTAGCCCCTGCTGAGGCCATGAAGCCTGCCAAGTTTCAAGTATATAGATGCAGGAGTTTCTGGGAAACTTCACATCAAGCTGCCGACAAGCAAAAATCATGACATGGGTGACAATGTGTCTGTTAAGGCATAGGAGGGTGAAAACTACAGGGATGGTGGCCCCTGCTGAGGCCAAGAATCCTGCCAGCTTTCAAGGAGAAAGTTGCATGGGGTTCTGGCTTCTAGGGCCCTGCACCTCAGGCTGCTGACAGGCAAAATGCATGACATGGGTGCTTGTTTGGCTGTGCTGGTGTTAGTGCTTGGGGTGGGGTGGATGAAAACTGCAGGCTTGCTAGGCCCTGCTGCAGCCACAAAGCTTGCCAGCTTTCAAGGAGAAAGGTGCAGGGGCTCTGGCTTCTGGGGCCCTGCACCTCAGGCTGCTGATGCAAAATTTGTGACATGGGTGCTTGCACGATTGTCTGTGTTAGGGCACAAGGGGGTGAAAACTGCAGGCTTGCTAGGCCCTGCTGCAGCCACAAAAACTGCCAGCTTTCAAGGAGATAGGTGTAGGGTGTTCTGGCTTCTGTGGCCCCACACCTCAGGCTGCCATCAGGCAAAACTCATGACATGGGTGGGTGATACTGTGTGTGTGTTAAGGTGCACCCTCACAGCTTCTGGGGTCTCTACACAACATGTTAGTGTGCCCCAATGAGGTCTCCTTCTCCCCTACAGCCTCATTCCAGGCCACCACTTTAAATGACAACAGGTATAAAATAACTTAGTGAGTTAGCACTAGCGCAGTAGCACCAGCAGCATCTCAGGCAGCCAAACTGTGACAGAGCCCTACCTTCCTTTCCTGCAGGAACTTTTTCTCCAGTGTGTCTGTTAAGGCACATCTTCACACACACACACACTCAGAGTCAGATAGTGAAGGTGTGCCTTAACAGACATGCTGGAGAAGAAGCTCCTGCAGGAGAGGAAGGTAGGGCTCACTGTGTATGTGTGTGTGTGCTAAGGTGTGCCCTTACTGGTGCTGGGGCCTCTACACTACATGGTAATGTTCCCCAATGAGGTCTCCTCCTGCCTTACAGCCTCAGCCCAGTCCATCACTTTAAATAGCAACAGGTAAGACAATATGGTGTCTTTTAGTTGGCCAACTCTATAGTTAGCGAAATATATCTTAGCAAGCTTTGGTGTTGAAAAAATCTTTGCCAGGATGAGGAAGCACCTGTATTTGGCCTGTGTTTCTGCTGGTCCTGGATGGAAGGAATAGTAAGGAAGCCAGAGGCTTCCCTGGAATTCAATGCAGGCAAGAAAGCAAGTCAGTGAAAATGGAAATGGAGGCATCAGGGTTGAGGGGGATGGACTGGCTGGCCTGGGAGGGAGGGGAGGAGGATGTAGCAGTGCGGGAAAAAGTGCAGAGGTACATGGGAAGTCAGATGTCAGGCAGGTTGTAGTGTGTCAGAATTCTACTGTCCTTCTGTAAAGACAGGGGAGGGGTGGCTGGAGGAGGGGGTAGGGGACCATGGGGAGACCCCTACCAGGCCCCACCCCCACTATAGGCCAGTTAGTCTCACCTCTATCCTCAGAAAAACCTTTGAAAAATTATTAAGGATCACATCTGTGGGAGTCCAGCAGGGAAAGCAATGCTAAAAGGCAACCAGCATGGAATCATAGCAGGCAGATCCTGCCTGACTAAACTTGTTTGTTTTTATGATCAGGTCACAAAATGATTAGATGCAGGAATCAAGGTGAATGTCATCTACTTGGATTTTAAGGAGGCCTTTGATATCGTATCTTATTATATTTGTATAGATGAACTGAGAGACTGTGATGTAGATGAATACACAGTCAGGTGGGTGACAAATTGGCTTAGGGATTGCACCCAGAGAGTCATGGTGGATGAGTCAGTTTTGACCTGGAAAGATGTGATCAGTGGAGTCCCACAGGGTTCGGTCCTTGGACCAGTGTTGTTTAATGACTTCATTAGTGACTTGGATTAGGGCGTGAAAAGCACTCTGCCCAAATTTGCAGATGATACCAAATTATGGCTTAAAGTTAACACCCCAGGTAGGGAATGAATCCACATGGATCTGGACAGGTTGGGAAAATGGGCAGAACAGAATAGGATGCAGTTCAATAAGGCAAATGCAAGGTGCTTCACCTGGGATGAAGGAATCACCAGCACGCTTACGGGCTGGGGGAAGACCTTCTTAGCAGCACAGCAGTGAAAAAGGGATTTTGGAGTCATTGCTGACACCAAGATGAGCTGAGTAGTCAATGTGATGAAGTGATCAGTGAAACTAACCACACTTTATCAAGCATTAGCAAGTGCATGACTAACAGGTCCAAGGAGGTCATACTTCCCCTTTATGTGGCATTGGTCAGTAGGGCTGTATGAAACTTCAGGTGCTGATTTGATAAGGAGGAGATTCGGCCCAATTTGGTGGCCGAATCTCTGAATCCAAATCGAATCAGGGGACCAATTAAAAGGTCTGAATTGACTCACATCTCTCCAAATTGATTCACAAAAGATTCAGAGGGTTCCGGCGATTCAGGCAGTCCCCAGTGGTCCAGGTGGACCTGGAGTTCATGCTGGTAAGTAGCAGGCAGGGGTGGGGAGGCTGGAGGATGGGGGAGGAGACCATGGGGAGACCCCCCATCATTTCCTTCTAAGACCAGGTGACCTATCACCTGGACAAGGGCCAGGACACTCTCCTGGATCACCTTGTTCTCCTGGTCTCTCTCCTGCTTTCATGTGAAGCCAGGCCCATGAGTCCATCAGCTGCTCTTCTGCCACAGTGACCAGCCTGTCCAGCAGCAGTGTCCAGTCTTGCATCTGCTTCTGTTGGAGGCAAACCATATGGAGAGACCTGGCCAAGGGTGGCAGGAGCCACAAGGGCACATCCCCAGTGGCAGCTGGTGCCTCTCCCTCATGTGCAGCTGCTAGACCTAAAGATCCAGGAGAAAGAGGCTGTTTGTGAGAGTTTGCAGCATTTCAGAGATAACATACTATGGGGCTGTGTGCTGCCCAGCCTCAGACTGGGGGTCATGTGTGCATAGGTACCCAGGGACCATGGTAAGTTGGCTGGGCAACCACTGTCGCAAATGGCTGCTGGCCAAGTCCTCCATCTTTGCCCCCTCCATGGGGGCAGGTGGTCTGCTTGGTACTTGCTGCAGCAAGCCTGACTTCCCCACACTCTTTCCAGGTTGGGTCAGGGCTGTCTCCTGGTGGCAGGTAGCACAGCATCTCCAGATCCACTCCTCACCTTCTCTTCCTTCAGGCTAGGCAGTCTGCTTCCATGGCACCAGGCCATACCAGCTGGGCTCAGGGGACAAGGGACTCCTGCCCAATTGGAACATGAAGCTGGTGATGTCCCTGCTCTTCCTCTGGTGGGCCTTTTTGAAGAGGTGGTCTGGAGCTGGGCCCCTCTAGTCATGGCCTATACCCCAAGTGTGCCTCTGTTGCAAGTCCCCTGGGTGCACCAGGATGACATGTCCCTGTGGCAGAAGGCCACCTCTGTTTCTCCCCATAAACTCTTCTCTGTGACAATTTGGTTAGGATGGGCTCAGCAGAGGATACACACTTTACCCTATCTCTTTAGGTAACCTGAGATGGATGCATTCCTGAGGGAGAAGGGAAACCTGATCCCTCTGCCTACGTGACTGACATTGCAGACCTGGGTGAGGGGCTTGCTCCCTGGGGAGCTAGGAACTGCTAGTCTGGCCAGCAACTAGTGATGCATTTCAAATTGGTTGGCTGACAGCCAACAGGTGCTGGCTTCCATTGGACCAGGTAAATGAGGTCATAAGGGCTATATAAATTAAAGACTGCCCAGGAGGAGGGGGCAGCAGCCATGAGGAAGACTCAGAGAGAGAGAAGAGCTGTACCAGCTGAAACTTGCTCTCTCTCTCAAAACTCATGATCAAGGAACTGCCTGCCTCCAGAGGGAATCTCCAACTGCCTCTGGATGATACCTGTGAGTAAGCTACCTGAGATCTAACTAGATATATAGCTTGCAATAACTCAGATGTGTGATCGAAGGCTACTCAGCCATGGGAGTTTGCTCTCTGGGATTTCTCTGATATTACTCTACCCTGTACCCTATTGCAACCCTACCCCTTGTAACCAATAAAGTTCTCCTTTTAACCTAGCATGGGAGACTTATTGGGTGAGGATCTAAATTATGCTTGGGGTCCCCTTGTTTCGGCTGACTAAGGGAGACACTTACTTGTGCTTCCAACTGAGGGGAGCATCCCAAGTTCTTGAAGTGACTCAAGTACCCTTGAGGGCTACTAGGCCTGTGTTTCCCAGGGTGCACAGAGCCAGAATCAAGCCCATCCCTGGGTGGTGGCAATGATACCCCCAGGCTAGCGGGTGTGTTCCAGGAAGGGGGTCGGCCAGACGTAAGGCGCACCCAGGGAGGCACTCGGAGCCTGGAAGGTGGTTGGGCACAGTGAGGTGGGTGGATTAATGCAGGAGCACTCCGTACTGGCCTGCCACAGTCCCTAAACCCCCACAGTCAAGGATGAGATCACAGCAGCCATTGATGTGTTTCTCCATGTGTACAAGGCTCCTGGCTGCCTAGCTGGGAGGGTGGTGGTTGCTCAATAAAGTTCTGCCCAGCCTCCCAACTTCTTCTGTTCTGTGGAAGGGAACTTCTGGGGTCAGAGGGAACTCAGTCACATAAGGAAGGGTGGGAGGCAGGGGCAGATGAGGGGAGTGGAGGGTAGGTGAGAAACCTGGTGTGGGCCTTAGTGACCACATCACCACATTTCCCCCTTCCATCCTCCTAGTGTGGGGCTTACCATATGGGTGTGGCAGGCCCAAGTCTGTCCCCTCAGCCAGAGATGATGTGTGTTTCTTTGCAGCATCCTGGGGCTCAGCAGCATGCATGGAATGTGGCTCCTTCTAGAGAGGAGCTGGAGCTCATCATGGGAGGTGTTTTCATCCCTGGGCTGTCCTTCTGCATGGGGTTGTGAACCTGGAACTAGCATGGCAGCTTGTGGCCCAGGCTCCCAGAGCTTCTGGATGAGGCTGGAGGTGGGGAGCCAGCTGGAATATGCTCCTGGTGCCCCAAGAAGCCCTTCCCTGCAGAAGACTCATCAATGCCAGGCTGTGGCAGAGGTTCTGACAGGCTGACCATGCTGGAGAACATGTTGCATCTCCATCCAGGATCTTGGGGCATGAGGGTGTGGCCCAGCTGCTTCATTAAGGGCATGATCCTAGGGGAAAACCCCAATCAGTGGTTGTGGTCAGTGACACAGACCCATTGCACCCACAGGGCCTTGACCTATATGTGGCACTGTCACACTGACCATTTGTGCCTGTGCATGCAGCCTGCCAGAGCCTCATAAACTTGGGCATTGGAGCACCTACCCTGGGCTAACTGACTCTAGACCTTAGCATCACCTGACACTGCAACAAGGTCTTTGGTCTATTCCTGGGAACAGTTGGGACCCCATGACATGGTATGTGGCACTGGGGAGGAGGATGCCTGCATGGCTCCCTTGATGGCCCTCAAGGGCTCTGGGTGAGAATCCAAGTGCTGCCAGGCCTGGTAACATGCCTTTAGCACAGGGGCACAGTGTGTGGGAGGCAGGCAGATGGTGGGGTTGGCCCCAGGGGCTACCATTGACGTCCATGAGGCTGCTGTGGCTGGCATGGAGCCACTGCTTTGGGACCCGATGACCACAGGCAGGCAGCAGGTGGCACAGGTCCTACGGTCATGGCAGAGATTTCAAGGTCAGGCTGGAGAAGACATAGAGCCATCCCAGCCCCAGAGCAGGAGAAATTCTGAACCCTATGCCTCTAGTGCAAGCCTAAGTCTAGCCCCCTGGCAGTGGGGCTGGCTGGGAGCAAATTTGCTCCTAGTCATAATCTACATGTGTGCTACTGTGCAGTAAATACTACACGGTTAATTTAGACTAACTGCACAGTAGACTACTTTATTGCACAGGAAATACCTGCATGTGTAGACAGTGATGCTGTACTGAACAGTAAATTAGTCTACTTTGCAGAAAGTATGTCATGTAGACATGCCTGCAGTGCACTTGTTATAAAGGGGATGCCACAATATTTTTTCACAATCTCAGGAAGCTTCTATGAGAAGGACCATTTCATCTACTAACTGGGGAGAATGAGCATGGGTGTTGTTTGCTTATCTTTTTTATTCATCCCATTCTCAAGTGGCAAAAGATTATTTTTTGTAACTCTGCTATATTATAGAATCAGGTTGCTAGTGCCTGAGATGGACTGTGTTGTGTGCATGTGTATAGGTATGCACATTATCGTTGGCTAATGTATCCCTTTTCTCAACAGTACCAAAGCTAGCACAGGTATCTCTACATTACACTGCAGTCTGTAGTGAAGATATTCCCAAAAAAGTTCACTCTGGGATAACACAGATTCATCTATAGTTCAATTTGCCTGATAAAGTGCTGGTAGAATATCTTGAGCTAAAATGGATTAATTTCATTGGCAGAATTAAAGTCACCTCTATAAATGAATTTATTGGCAGCAGCAGCAGAAGACTGATCTATGGCTGGAAATAACTTTTAACCTTTTAAAAATGTTTTGTGATGTCAACCTAGGGTATGCATATGCCCATTTTTCATGTGCAAGTGTGAACATTTCCAGCAGATTAGAGTAGGAATATGTTTTGTTTGTTTTTTTTTTCCATTAGAAAATATTGATTCCTCTCCCTTCCAAAAGAAACAGACTGCCTTCATCTGACACACTGACAATGTTTTCTGGAAGTAACAGAACTGTTGTGTTATTTTCCAGGAAATAAATAGATCACATAGTTATACGTGGGTTTGATGCGGAGGAGACATACTTAACTATGTTATCTAATAAACAGAACCTTGTAGGAAATAGCATTCCCACAAGATGGTGATCAATGTTTAACATGCAAAGGCTTTTTATACTGTTTTGTTTGGTAGATTTCCCATTGCTCTTTTTAAAGCCAAGCGTTTTGCACATTATGCATACAGTAGAGATGATGTAGAATCACTTATAATCAATGGAGTTCAGTGCCAAATTTCACTAGGTTTCTAACAACAACTCCTCAGTAATAAATAGATTTCTTCTGCAGTGATAAATCAAAAGAATAAAGAGGACAAATTCAGGTTCTGTGGTAATGGTCATGCTCAAAGTTTTCAAAAGCAACTAGTGACTTGGGAATGTTGGTTATCGCCGTGTTGGTCTAAGGACATAGGTAGACAAGGTTCGTTAGGTAAATGAGATATATTTTATTAGACCAACTAAATAGTTGGAAAATCTGTTTTTTGCAAGCTTTCAGGTACAAACACTCTTCTTCTGGCATAGGGAGAGTTTCGTGGTGTATATGTGCTCTCCAGGGTGGAACAGAAGCCAATATGCAAAACGCAGGTCTGTGAAAATGCAAATACTTGTCAGAGAGGATCAGAGATGATGGGAGACAGTAGGGTGAGACAGGTGGGAAGGAAAAGTGGGCAATGTTGGGCTCATCTATGAAAGGCATTTTGTAAATTCTTTCTGAGAAGTAGAACTGAGAGATTGGAAAGAGAGCGTTTGTCTTGTGAGAAGTGTGTACCCACAGGCAATTGGGTATTTTTGTCTTTGATAGATTTTTGGTGTGCATTCATTTTGGTATGCAATTGTCATTTAGTTTTTCCTACATATTTTCCATCAGGGCATTCAGTGTGCTGGGTGATATATATAATATTTCTGGAGGTGCTGGTGTAAGATCCAGGAATGATGATGCTTCTGTTGTGGGGTGTAGTTATTGTAGGAACTACAATATTGTAGTTGTAATATTGTAGGAACGGTGGAGATGTGTTGGCAGGTTTTACATTTCTTGTCCCAGCACGGTCTGGATATATTCTGTGTGTTTTGAGCCATAGAAAGTTTGCTTCTGGTGATAAGTTTGGTGAGGTTCAGTGCTTCTTTAAAGGCTAGGATGGGTGGCTCTGGGAAAATCTCTTTAAGGATTTGATCTTCTTTGAGTATGAGTTACAATTTTTTGAGGATTTTCTGTACAGGTTTAAGGGAAGCATAATATATGATAACTAGTGGTGTATGATTCATGGGGAAATCCCCACAAATTCCCATGAATCACACACCACTAGTTATGACATGCCATCCCCCCACCCCCAATCTGTCTTGCACCTATTGTCTCCCATCTCCTGTGATTCTCATTGCCACACATGCATTTTCACAAACTTACATTTTGCATATTAATATATATTCTACCCTGGAGAGCACACACACACCAGCAAACTCTCCCTATGCCTGAGGAAGGGTGTTTGTGCCCAAAAGCTTGCAAAGAAAAAAAATTTCAACTAGTTATTTCATCCAATAAAAGATATTATATTTACCCAAAGAATCTTGTCTAATAGTGACTTGGGGAAGCGAACCTAAGTCACTTTACAGGGTCTGAATTTTACAGTGGAGGGGCTCAGCAACTGCTGTGAATCAGGAGCCTAAGAGATATGACTGCACAGCAGCAGTTCACTAGTCTCCTTTTGACATTCAGATCCTTTGCCTTATTGTAGAAAAGTTGACTCACATGCAGCAATATTCCAAACTGCTGTCAGAATAGGCAATCTGCCCATACCTGCCATGGTCTATCTCATGTCACTCAGCCTTCTGGCTAGACCACATACAGCTCTACCCTTCCAGGGCAATAGTGCCTTATAATTTCAGGTGTAACTTTCAAACAAATGATCTCCCAGGTAACACTGGTTGTCTGTACTGCAGCTTGCTTCCCTCCTGGATTACCACTCCCTCCTGTGATTAACAGGAAGCAAGGTTTCTCCAACAGCAATTTCAAAGCCCCCAGATAAATCACTGAACTTCAGAAACTTTCCCCTTCCCTTCTGCCCCTTTGTTCACTAGCTCCCTCCCTGCAAATTCTTCTGCATACTCTCTGCCCTTCCTCTAAAACTCTTACTCATAAATGTACTCATATCATATCTGTTGGGCCTTGTTCTTTACCTAGCCCCAAATCCTACAAATTACATCCACTTCTTTAAGCCACACTGTTCTTACTGAGTGTGTCTACACATGCATTTGATGTGGGAGAAGTTTACTCCTGAGTGAACCATGTACAAGTAAATGCTCCCAGTCAGGCAACTACACATGCTGGGAAGCAGAAGCAGATGTGCTGCTAATGGCAAAAAATTGCTCTCACTTCCTGTGGCACTGCAATGAGCCCCTGCCACCACCAGGGTGAGCTCTAGGTTCCCTCTGGGTGCTAGCCCAGGGCCTGGCAGGGAGTACTGGGTCAGGAGATGGCTGTCTCTTGGCTGGGTCTGTGACATTGCACCTTGCCTCTGGGGGGCTGCCTGCTTCTGGGCCTTGGACAATGTGCCCCTGCCCCAACAGAAGGGAGCTCCTGGCCCTTGCTCCCCAATCAGGGGCAGTGGATTAGGAAAGAGCTGCAGGGGAGAGGCAGGTCCCAGCCCCTTGCCCTGATCCCTCACTGCTAGCTTCCTTACCAGCAGAACAGGGCAGGGGGCTGGAACCTACCCCACTCCTGCAGCTCTCTCCAAGCCCCATGCCTCAATCATCCAATTGGGGCAGGGGGCTAGGACCAAGCTATTGGAACTGTTGTGGAGTGGGGGCTCAAGATACTGTTCCCTGTTCAGCTCTATGATTGTGGATCTGGGTAGGGACAAGGGTAGGGAACCTGTTCTCCACTCAGCTCTGGGATTGTGGATCTGAGAAGAGAACAGGCTCCCCAGCCTGTTCCCCATCCAGCTTCAGCCTAGTGGAGAACTGGATCCCCAGCTCTCACCAGCAGGGGAGCTGTCATTGGAAGAAGCTTATCTCCCAGCATTGGCCCCATGGTCACAGAACTGTTGCTAGAAAACAAGGATTTACCAGCTCCTGCTTCCCAATTGTGATCTTGGAGAGGGGGGCTTGGAGCTACCTGCTGGGGCAAGGAGGCATAGTCCCCACCTAGGCTCCAGTGGCAGAGCCCATTCTGGCAGCAGGCAGCTCCTGGGGGTAGGGAGAAATCTCCTGCTCCCTGGTGGCCAGATTTGCTCCCAGTCAGATGTTTACATCAGGGCTACTGATCAGTAACTAGTTGCAAATAAATATGCTACTTGCATCTACAGGTAGCAAATTTACTTGTGATTAATGAGTTTTACTGCACAGTAAGTCTGTGCGCATGTGATGCACATGGTTACTGTGTAGTAAATTATGCTACTTCACAGTAAAGTATCTCCTTTAGATGCACTCACAGGGTGCTTCTACCTGAGACGCTTTATTGTTCATTTGATTAATATATGGCACAGTAAAGTGTCACCATGTAACCATGCTCAGCAGCTACTGCACAGTAAATCAGTCTACTGCACAGTTAGCTAGTACTTGTAAATATAGGTACTAGATTAACTGAGAAGTAGTTAATGCACAGTAGTACTCTAACCAGGAGCTGTCCCACCAGTGGGGCAGCTGGCAGCCAGCTCCTGGCTGGGTGGGGATTCCCTGCCCAGCTGGGGGCTTGCTGGCAAGTGTTTCACTGGCTGATCAGGGCAGGGGACTGGGAAATAACTGTGGGAAAAGGGACACTTTCCCAGCCCTGGGGCATGGGGTTGGGAAATAGCAGCCCTGGAAGCAGGACAGCGCATCCCCCCACAACCCTCTGGAGCCCAGGCCTGACCCTAGTGCCCCATCCCAGAGCCTAGATCTCCCTCTGGCTGCTGTACAGGGGCAGAGCAGAGCCACTCTGAATTGCTCTGATTGGGAGGAGAAGATTTGTTCCTGGCAGGCACACGTGTAAATATGCTTCCAGGGAAAGAAAATGCTTTGCAATAAGCTTACAGCTCATTAATAGAATGTTTAGATGCACCCTCTGGGAAACACCACCTTCCCCGCCCCTCTCCCCCCAGAAAGAACCCCAACAACAACAAAGCCCAAAACAAAAAAACCCACTTCCAATCTCCCTTTCTATTGAGCATTCCCAGCACTTGAATGGGTAGCCTGGCTCCTTTTCCAAATGGACTTAATAATGAAGTACATACCCATATGGCCCAATTCAATGCTGTAAAGCTCAATAACAGTATAGCTCTAAATGAATTAGCTTGGGTATTGTTTCATGGCACCATTTGCCATGTGACCATTCCCTGGTTACCCAGCATGCCTCCACAGATGGTTTTTATAACCCTTTTCATACTGAGTGCCCCTCTTTCATAAGAATAATTCTATTTAAATGTTAGTTAAATAGGATTTACATGTGTCACTGCTTTGCTGTTTAGGAATGGAATTATCACGTGCTAAGCATGTGTTAAAGACACACCTAGGAGTTTTATACAGAAATTTCCATGGAGACAGAGCAGTGATTCTCAGCCAGGGTGTTCTGACACCCTGGGATGACACCAGATCTTTTAAAGGGTGCTGTGAGGTAAGGAGGCAAGTGAAGTATGAAAAGATAAGGAGATAAGTGCAGGCTCTGTCTTGTCCCTGGTTGGATACTCCCCTACCCCCAGTACTTAGCTGTTCTGCAAGTAAGTAAGCACTATAATATATAAATTAGTTTTTGAAGTTGCAAGGCACTCAGTTCCCAAAAGTTGTAGAGGCATGCCTCAAGTACAGTGAAGGTACTTTGGATCCAAAAAGGCTGAGGGCCACTGAAATTGTCTGAGGCTTAAGAACTTTCTTGATTGTTACAGACCCAAGAATGATGGATTCCTTTCCATCGTTCTAATGCATGGTGAGGTGTACATTACTTTCCAAAATTTCTCATTAGTAATTGGAGTTGTCCCCAAAAGAAAAATGCATCCACCTCCACAGTGTAACACAGTAACCATTTACTAGAGCACAACTAAATTATGCAGCAGATAGGATGAGAAGAATATGATGTTCAGGTGACATCATAGGAAAACAATTAAAGTGGACAACATAGAATTATCCCAACTGAAATTTCCCCAAGGCACTGGAGTAAGCACCCCTTAAATGAAATGTCAAATAGTCTTTAGAGATGCATCCATTGAAATTATTGGGAATTGAATGTGATGCTTGGTTAACATTTCCAAGTCTACTTTGGTCCTTATAAAATGAATGAATCAATCCCTGATTTAAGTGCAAAACTCAACTCCAGCTTCATTCTGGATCCTCTTCCAGCCCTTCCATAGTAAATGTACTTAAACTGGCACTAAACATGTGAGGAATGGAAGTGTATCTGGATTTTATTGTGTTTGAAATTAATCCTTTTCAGGGTTTCATTTTTATGTTTAAATGAAAATTTGGTTTCATTGTCAACTTTTCAAAAATGAAAATGTGAGCACTTTCCTTCATTTAACTTGCTAATTATATTTACTGCAGAATCCCCACATTTAGTTTGCTGGAGGGACAAACAACATCATTATTGTTAGTGAAGAGCACTAGTAGTAGGGTGTTTAAAGGGTGAGGAAAACAAACCAATCATGTGGTTCTTGCAGCAAATGCAAATTATGACTGGACTCATGGTGCAGGGGAAAAATCAAGACATGGTGGGTAGCTGTAAGATGCTGAAGATATTTATCCCACTTGCGAGTCAATATTCTAATGTTTGTGATACACTGAGATGAGATATGCATATTGGTCAATGGGAGGTAAATGCACTTGGCACACTGAATGATAATGCCTTATGTTTTTTCTGCCCACTTTTTTTTAATATACCTACCACCAGTAACACCTTGTTCACAAGCTAAATTTCACAAGCTAAATGGTACTGAATAGATCAGTACCTGAAGGATTTGGAAGTCATAACTGTATATTTAAGATGAAATTCTATGGGGAAGACATTACACAGTTACTTAGCTTAGTAACTGGCAATAGCAACTGAGGAAACTCCATTTAAAATTAGGTAAGAATTTGATGCTGGTGCTTTTCTACCTCAAGAGGTTCAGTGAATGCAAATTATACTTGTTCTTGTACCAGAGAGCTCCTAAAGATGTAGAAAGATTCTTTTTTTCCAGTTGCAGTACAGGTACGTTTCAGTTCTACTCAATTACACTAATAGAAAAGTGTGATCACCATGAACCTAGAATCACCATGTTTTAGGACAAGAGTGGCCAACCTATGGCATGGGTGCTGCAAATGGCATGGACAGTCTCTTTGTCTAGCACTCAGTAGATTAGGGAGGGGACAGGCAGCGAACCCAGCAGGAGTCACGACACGTAGCAGACAGTGGAGCATCAGATCAGGCAGAAAACAGAAAATAGAGCAGTAGCAGAAAGTACAGCAGTAGCTTTGTCAAGGAGCACAGGTCAAGAAGCAGAAAGCTAAGCATCACATCACGGGCTGAAGTGGCACTTAGGAAGGTGCAGGGCTAAATGTTTGGCCCCCACTGTTTTAGGAACACTTAGGACCCTCTGGCTGAACACTTGGTACACCTAGGGGCCTGCTCCAATGCGTTCTAGCTAGAACATGTCAGAGCAGACTTGATTACTGCATGTTCCAGCAGCCGTGGTGTAAAGTATATTCAGCATCCCTGCATTTCAAAATGGTGGTAGGGGTGCTTTAACTAAAGCTTGTTCAGTGAGTTTTACTTTAAGTGCCCCCACCACCATCTTGAAGCATGGGATGCTGAATAGACGAGATACTGTGGATGCTTTAATTTGATTGGCTCCTGAGAGCTGCTCTAATTAAAGTGCCCCCCCATCTCAGAGCACATGTAAAGATGCCCTAGTGATTACTGATAGAAAAGACAGAATTTATTTGTGTGCTGCAAGATTTAACCTTGTTCTGACCCCCTGAGCTTCCCTCCCCCAGTCAGAGACAGCAACATAATATTGAAACAAGGGAACAACTTAACACAAAGCTACAGGAGTGCAGTCCTGGTGGGAATGCTGTCAGTCTTGATGAATGTACCTTTCAGTGTAGAGGTCAATGAACTATCCACAGGAAACAATTTGCTGTGGTATTTTTTCCTTTTTCTTTAATACTACAGTGCTGCAAAAAGGACTGTTATTTGTTTTGTGTTTGTATGATCCTTGGCGTAACAGAGTTGTGACTTAGTGGAGACCAGTTGGTGGTGCAGTAGAGTCACAACATACGCACATTTAACTTCTGCAAATTCATCATACGCGTATGCCCTGGAGTGCCAGTTGTTGGAATTCAGCCTGCAGCTGCCCCCCGCAGCACTGTGCACAGGGCCAAGCAGCTACATTAGGAGCAGCCCTGCTGGGAAGCTGTGCACGCTGGCCGAGCAGGAGTTTGGTGCAGGCCAGCTGATTTTCAAGGGTAATTTTGACTATACGTGATTTTCGCCTTATGTGCTGACTCTAGAACCTAACCCCTGCATAAGATGTTACTCCATTGTATTTCAATTACAGGGAGTTATTATGATAAACTTCTTCAGACAGGTCCAGACAAATTTAATTAATGAGAAGTTACCATATGGCTGATTAATTGGGTACCAATAAAATCATACCTTTTTCAAGGTTAGCAGGATGTTGTCAGGACCTATTAAAACAGTAACTACCAAATTATCAGTAATCTAAATGGGATCATTTTTACAAGTTGAATGCTCTCCATTAAATCTCAGATAATGTCTCATTTCATTGAGGACATAAGCTGGCCTTGAAACATAAGTTTAGGAGCTGAATGCTGCCTAGGCCTCAGGCACATGCATTTATTAGTGATTTTAAGGAAGTGGAGTTCTCTCTTTTTGCCTTCCATTCCTTGAAACAGTCACTAAAACAATATACATGGTTTATTTGAAGACCTAGCCAGTTCTGTCATTTATACTTAGAGTGACAAAATGCTACCCTATGTAGAGCTTTGGAGGAACATTATTCTGACAGCCCACTGAGTTTTATATCTCCAAACTTTCCTGGTTAATGTACCATGGAACGTGTTCCAAACTCTCTTGTGGTGATGACACTGTCCTTGGAAGCATTATTTGTCATGGGACATGCCTAAAAAGTATTCCTCTTGGCTGGAAGCATCCCAACAACCCTGTCTGAAAAGCTTCCAACTGCACACAGGAAAAGGATCTTTCCTTGTGTAATTTTGCAATACTGTTTGCCAGAATAGATCTGGACAAGCAGCACATAATTTTATTTAATATAAAAATGGTAGAGGTTCTGCTGAAAGATCCTTGAAAAAAACACCAGGGAAAGGAAATAAAAAGCCAATTAGGCAGGGCTGCTAAAATTTATAATATTGATGCAAATGGGTTATGTTCAGAGAGGTAATGTTTTGACAGCAACATAATGCTGCAATAGGCTTTGTTTTCATTTGCATGCTAATGTAAGCTTCTAATTAAGGTACCTATTAAATGCCTATAGTGCTAATTTAACTGGGAAAATTTTTAATTAAATGTTTCCTAAGAGGGCAGCAATAAAAAGAATAACACCCCCCCATTATGTTTACTTCCTCAGAATTGTAAGGCCTAGATTCATATGGTGAACAGGTTAATAAAGTATAGTTGACCAATGAAATAATTTATTAATATTACAAAATAATATTACTAAAAGCAGCTCAGGAAGATGATCTTGTTCTTCAGGGAGGAAGGCGAGTAGAAAACAACTAGTTCATAAACGACATTAAATACAAGTAATGCCGAAAGATGTATGACAGTTTACTACCTGAACAGTCAGCAGTTTCCTTACAATTTTGTATTTTAACTGGCTGATTTATAAGAAATACTTTTAAATTCCATGAAATGGAGGTGCTGAAAGACAGAAGCTAGAAAGAAAACAGAAAAACAAGCTGCAGGGAGGGAACTGGACCGTCTTCTGCGAGGTAAGCATAAGGGTTGGGGGTTGGGGGCTGGAGGAGGGGAGAGGAGACCTTGGGGGAGGCCCTGCCCAGCCCCAGCCCCTGTTCCTTTCCCCAGCTCCCCATTTGTTCCCCTCTCCCCAGTTCGTTCCCCTTGGCTCCCCAGTCTTTCCCCCCAGCTCTGTGTTCATTGCCCCCACCCCTGTTTGTTCCACCAGCTCCCCCACACTCACCAGAAGTAGCAGAGAATGAGCAGGAGGCTGGAGACAGCAGGGGAAGTCTCCAGCTTATTTCCAGGGGCTTCTCTCTAGCCCCCTGCTAACATTTTAAACATGGAAGAGCTGGTTGGCTATCATTTTCAGTTAGTACCAGGCACTAACAACATTTTGTTTTCTCTCAATCATTCAACTGACCAGAATTAGGAACTAAAAAAAATAACTATTTTAAAATTTCACTTGAAAAAAATAATTCCCTTGATTGGGAGACAGTGTGTTAAATGGTAAAGAAAACAAATTAACTTTGTATTTTATATGTACATGGAAGTCCTAAAAGTCATCCATGATTTCTGAGGTAGCTTAGTTTCAATTGGCCAAACTGTGGTATTGGAAAAAGCAAATTATGTCATGTGAAACTTGATGCTTGTTTCCACTTGTTTGATGCTTTTAGTGCCCAAGTTAGCTTAGGTATCTCTGCACTTCTGTAGTATAGATATTACCTAATACAGCATCATTCCCTTATGCCTCTATAAGGATGGACTACTTAATTACCAATAATCTGTACTAGAAGTAAATAGAAAACTTCACCCTGATTCACTTTCAATGAATAGTGCGTTGAAACCAAAACAATGCTGTCTCCATGCATGTGCTCCTGTGGGAAGAGCAGCAGTATTCAGTACTCACCAGCAGTGTCTACATAAGACTCTGACTGTGCAGTAGCCTGTGACTATTAGTAGACATATACTACTACTACTACTAGTACATATACATTTACTAGTAGATGTGAGTTGCTGTGGTAGTGGCAGTCGGTGTCTCATGTAGACTACACATGCCATGCATCTACACATGCCATTAGGGGGCAGCTTATTGCTCCTGGAAAGCTCTCAGGCAAGCATCTGCAGGTGCACCTGAACCACAGTACATTAAGCAGGGTTGCAGCCAGCCTGGCTGGCAGGGGACCCAGAGGTCAAATGTCCAGTCCAAGGCTCAACATGCTGCAGAGGGGCTGGCTGGGGCATGAGGGTGCTTCAGTGCAGGGCTAGCCAGCTGGCAGCATCTACATGTGTACTACTGTGACTGAAAAACTCTGCAGCAAGGTAGTACTTGTATTTACAAATACTACCCTGCTGTGGAATGTATTAGTTCCATGTACCCCATTTAGGGAGCACATGTAGAGACTGAGACATTTACTGCACAGTTAATTAGTTAACTGTGCAGTAAACATCTCACGTAGACACACCCCTTGCTCTTACACAAAAGAACTGTTAATCAGGCTACCTTTTCAGGAATACCCAAAAGATACTTTGCCCAAAAGGTAGTTTGGCTTTTATTTAAAAGTTGTTCTTCTGAGAAGAGAGATCATCTGAAGTGTAAATAATTCAGCACAATACATTTTACTCTGCACTAGCATTAAGGTAAACTTACCACAAGTGCATATGAACAGCTGGAACTTCATTTCAGAATAAGCACAGGTTGAGGCACTGCCAGGCTCTTCCCAGAAGGGCCTTGGAAGGGGGTTGTGGGGGTGCTATGGCAAATTTTGGGGTGGCTGCAGCCCCCCTGTAGCCCACTCCTAGCACTGCCACTGCCTGCCCCAAGGGCAGCCCGGCACAGCCCTCGCTGCGAAGAGCCCAGCACACCCCAGGCCCCAGCCCCAGCCCCAGCCCCAACCCCAGCCCCAACCCACAGCTGCAGCCCAGCCCACCCTGCCATGCTCCCAGGTTGCACACAGTGATGGGAGCCCACCCTCCCTGCACCCCCCAGATGAGCCACAGCTCCGTCCTGCACCCCTCCCCACCCAGCCCCTGCCCCAGCCCCACTTCCTCCTTCACCACAGGGGACTTGTTCTGCCTCACCACATCTCTTCCCTCTCCCCCCCCACTACAACAGACTTACCAGCTGCATGCAGCTCTCCATGCTGTATTGGAAATCAGATCAGTATCAGCTGATATGTCTCCTTAAAAATCAGCTATTGGTATTGACTCTAAAAATCTCTGTTGGTGCACCCCTAATTATTGTGTTAGGTATGTGAACTATAAAAATACTAGGAATAAGGAAAACAACAGGGCTGTTGTTCCTTCTGGCGGTGGAGGAAGCAGCACGGGCAGTGCTCCAATCCATCCCCAAGCAAGCTGATGGCCAGACAAGCTACTGGAGGAAGAAGAGATGGAGGAAGAAGAGGTGGGTCTTTGTAGGGGGCGACTCCCTACTGAGAGGAGCAGAGGGAAACATCTGCCGCCCAGATCCCATAGTGCATGAGGTGTGTTGCCTGTCAGGGGCCAAGATCCAGGATGTTACGACAAGGATTCCTGACCTGATCCGGCCCTCAGACTACAATCCCATGGTCCTCATCCATGGGAGAACCAATGACATGACCAGGAGTAGCTCTGACCTTGTCATGGGTGAAAACAGGGTTCTGGGAGCTAGGCTTAGGGAGACAGGGATGCAGGTGGTCTTCTCATCCATCCTTCTGATCAGAGGTCGCAGTAGGCATCATAGTGCCTGTATCAGAGAGGTCAACCTGTGGCTCAGGAGTTGGTGCCATAGTGCAGGATTTGGCTTTCTGGACGACGATGCACACTTCCTGGCAAGGGACTTCCTGGGGTACGATGGACTTCACCTCTCAGCGAAAAGTAAATGTCTTTTCTCCAACAGGTTGGCTGATCTCCTACATCAGGCTTTAAACTAGCTTGGACAGGGGACAGGGAGGCAGAAGAAGGAGAATATCAGGAACCTGCAATCCATGGGACATCCAGCAGTACAGCACAGGTAAGCAATAAGCAGGTAAGCAATAAGGGGTCCATTGGGCATTAGAGCCAGGGGGCAACAAAGGTGCCAGTCACAGGGCTCAAGTGCCTATACCCTAATGCTAGAAGCATGGGGAACAAGCAGGATGAAATAGCACTCCTGCTTGCAGAAAACACTTACGACTTAGTGGGGTTAACAGAAACCTGGTGGGACTTTACCCATGACTGGGTGGTACACATTGAGGGCTATAAGCTGTACAGAAAGGATAGAGTGGGGAGGAGAGGGGGAGGGGTTGCGCTCTATGTCAAGGAGCATTATACATTGACCCTTATCAAAATGGAATCGGTGGAGGAGAAAGTAGAAGGATTGTGGGTTAGGATACATGGAGGTCAAGGGGAAAGGGATTTGGTGGTAGGGGTCTGCTACAGACCCCGACACCAAGAGGAAGAACTAGATTTGGAATTCCTGAGGCAGCTCTCGGAGACCATAAAGACCAGGGAAGGGGTAGTCATGGGTGACCTAAATTACCCTGACATCTGCTGGGAGATGCAGACAGCAAATTCCCAGTGTTCACGCAAGGTCCTATCCACAAAGGTCCACCTGATGCAGGAGGTACATGGTCAAACTAGGGGGAATGCCTTACTGGACCTGGTATTGGCAACAGGGGATGACATGGTAGGGGACCTACAGATCAGTGGTCACCTGGGAGACAGTGACCACCAAATAATAGAATTCATCATAAGATGTAGAGTGGGAAAGGTAACTAGTAGGGTGGAAGTGTTAGACTTTAGGAAGGCTGACTTCAGTGAGCTCAGACATTTAGTCAATAATGCACTGCAGAGTAAGAGATTTGGTGAGAAGGGATCCCAGGAAGGCTGGCTGTGTGTTAAGGAAGCGATCCTTCAGGCACAGAGGGAGACAATCCTGATGTGGGGGGAAAAGGGCCAAGAGGCTTCCTTGGCTGACCAGAGAAATCCAGAGCAGCCTAAGGGCAAAAAGGGGGGCATATAAGCAGTGGAAACAGGGAGAGATTACTAAAGAGGAGTATACCTCCTCAGCTTGCAGTTGTAGGGAGGCAGTTAGAAAGGCCAAAGTTACCATGGAGCTGAGGATGGCATCCCAAGTTAAGGATAACCAAAAATTGTTTTTTAGCTCTATAGGGAGTAAAAGGAAGGCCCAGGGCAGTATAGGACCACTACTGAATGGGCAAAAGCAATTGGTGGCAGACAGGGAGGACAAGGCTGAACTCCTCAATGAGTTCTTTGCCTCAGTCTTCCTAAACGAAGGGCAAGACAAGTCTCACAATGGGATTGTAGAGAGGCAACAGCAGGGCACCAGACTACCAAGCATTGACCCTGAGATGTTGCAGAGTCACTTGGAAGGACTGGATGTATTTAAGTCAGTAGGCCCGGATGAGCTCCATCGAGGGTACCGAAGGCACTGGCCAATATCATTGCACAGCCACGGGCAAGAATATGTGAGCACTTGTGGTGCATGGGCCAGGTCCCAGAGGACTGGAAAAGGGCCAGCGTGGTTCCTATTTTCAAGAAGGGAAAGAAGGAGTATCCAGGCAACTATAGGCCAGTCAGTCTCACCTCCATCCTTGGCAAAGTCTTTGAAAAGATTATTAAGGTTCATACATGTGAGAGCCCAGCAGGAAAAATTATGCTGAGGGGAAACCAGCACAGGTTTGTAGCAGGTAGATCATGCTTGACTAATCTATTCTCTTTTTATGACCAGGTTACAAAACACCTGGACACAGGAGTAAGCATAGACATCATTTACTTAGACATCAGGAAGGCCTTCTATATGGTATCCCACCCCATACTGCTGAACAAATTAAGAGGCTGTGAATTGGATGATTACACAGTGTGGTGGATGGCAAATTGGCTAGAGGGTCAGACCCAGAGAGTGGTGGTGGATGGGTAAGTATCTACCTGGAAGGGCGTGGGTAGTGGGGTCCCATGGGGCTTGGTCCTTGGACCGATACTCTTCAATGTCTTCATCAGTGACTTGGACGAGGGAGTGAAGTGTACTCTGTCCAAGTTTGTGGATGATACAAAACTGTGGGGAGAAGTGGACACACCGGAGGGCAGGGAACAACTACAGGCAGACCTGGACAGGTTGGACAAATGGGCAGAAAACAATAGAATGCAATTTAAGAAGGAGAAATACAAAGTGCTGCACCTAGGGAGGAAAAATGTCCAGCACACCTACTGCCTGGGAAATGACCTGCTCGGCAGCATGGAAGCAGAAAGGGATCTTGGAGTCCTAGTGGACTCCAAGATGAACATAAGTCATCAGTGTGACGAAGTCATCAGCAAAGCTAGCTGCACTTTATCATGCATCAGCAGATGCATGACAAACAGAACCAAGGAGGTGATACTTCTCCTCTATCGGGCACTGGTCAGACCGCAGTTGGAGTACTACGTGCAGTTTTGGGCACCACACTTCAAGAGGGATGTGGATAACCTGGAGAGGGTCCAGAGAAGGGCTACTCGTATGGTTAAGGGCTTGCAGGCCAAACCCTACGAGGAGAGACTAGGGCACCTGGATCTCCTCAGCCTGCATAAGAGAAGGTTGAGAGGCTACCTTGTGGCTGCCTATAAATTCATCATGGGGGTCCAGAAGGCTCTACTCACCAAGGTGCCCCTGGGGGTCACAAGAAATAATTGCTGTAAGTTAGCAGAGAGCAGATTTAGACTGGACATTAGGAAGAACTTCACAGTTAGAGTGGCCAAAATCTGGAATGGGCTCTCAAGGGAGGTGGTGCTCTCCCCTGGAGTGGGCCAGTAGGGGGCGCTCCTGCATTGAGCCACCCTCCTCACTGTGCCCGACTACCTTCCAGGCTCCAGGTGCCTCCCTGAGGGTGCCTCGTGTCCAGCTGACCCCCTTCCTGGAGCACACTTGCTAGCCTGGGGGTAACATAAGCTGCCACCACCCCGAGAAGGGACTCTCTCGGCCCTGTGTCCTTGGGGAAACACAGGCCTAATAGTCCTACGGGTACTTGACCCAGTACAGGCACTTGGGGCACTTCCCCAAATCGGGGGCCAAAAAGGAAAGTCTCCCTTAGTTCGCAGATCTAAGGGGCCTCTTAGGCATAATTTAGACCCACCCCTCAATAAGTCTCCTACACCGGTCACAAAGGAGAACTTTACTGATTACAGGGGTAGGGTGAAAATAGGGTACAAGATAGAGCAATATCATAGAAATCCCATAGAGCAAAACAGTCTGGCTGAGGTAGCCTTTTGATCATGCATCTGAGTTACTGCCAGCCATATATCTAATCAGATCCCGAGTAGCTTACTCACAAACATTATCCAGAGGCTGTTGGAGATTCCCTCTGGAGGAAGGCCGTTCCTCGCTCATGAGTTATGGAGGAAAGAGCCAGTTTCGGATGGTAAAGCTCCTCTCTGAGTCCCCCGCGCGGCTGCTGCCCCCTTCTCCTGAGCAGTCTTAACTTATATTTCCCCTGTGACCTCATTCATCTGGTCCAATGGAGGCCAGCACCTGTTGGCTGTCAGCCAACTAATTTGAAATACATCACTAGTTGCCGGGCAGACTCTAGCCCACCAGGTAGGAGCCCCTCACCCAGGTAGCTGATACCAGTCACGTAGGCAGAGGGAGCAGGTTTCCCCCCTCCCTCAGGAATGTAGCCAGATCAGGTTACCTAAAGAGACAGGGTAAAGGTGTGTCTCCTCTGCTGGGCCCATCCTAATCAAGTTGTCACAGCACAGAGATTTTGGGGAGAAACAAAATCCTGCCACATCTCCTCGCCTGGGAGTCTTCAAGAGGAGGTTAGATAGGCATCTGGCCGGGGTCATCTGACCCCAGCACTCTTTCCTGCCTAGGCAGGGGGTCGGACTCAATGATTTATTGAGGTCCCTTCCGACCCTACCATCTATGAATCTATGAACAAGTCTCAATATGCTTTTCTGTTTAAGACCAACACCTCTTCACTCCAGGCTTGTCTGAATCTCCTTACAAATTATAAGTACTGGAAGAAAATAGATCAAGTGGGTAAGATAAACTGGCAGCTATTCACTACTAGAATATTGTTTTAATGCTTGTCAGTTTAAAATCTATATAACTGAAAATAGAGACAGGATAGGTAAAGAAAGAAATTCCTCTACCTTTCAGGATGATCTTTCTTTTGTTTCACTACAAAGTTTCCTCCAGGTGATATAAACACTTTAAAACAAACAAACAGTACAATGAAACAGTTAGAAATATCAGCTTATCAAACAACTTAGTTGACAAATATTTTTTTAATTTACTAAAATCCTCCCCTGATAATGTCTTAAAATACAATACTTAATGGGGATAACAGCTGTTAGTCCCTTGTTCAGTCAGGTTGATCTTGGCTACTAAAGAAGACACATCACATCCTTATGATAGATGAAAAAGGATAACGGATCTAATTAATCTATCTTATCAAGCTTATATCCTGGCATATAAAACAGGACTAAATGTAACTTCATTGGTTTGTGGAAAATGGATACATAGCTTGGTTTATATCCAAATAGAATCCAAAGAAATCCGGGTTTAATTGAATAATTCTGAAGAGAATATTGAGAAGTAGTGCTTTAGCATCCGTGTGATGTTAGCTTGTTAATAGAAAGGGCAAACAGTGTTAGAAAATCTAAGCTTTAATGCCTTGTATAGTTAAAATGCCATCTGTGGAAAATTCAGGATAAGTCAGTCTTTGCTAATGTTTGGCAAAGAACAGTGCTGAGGTCTGCCATTTGTATGATGAGGGTTAGTTTCCTTCCCTGTGATATAGAGTTTCTTCCCTAATATTTTTGGTTAATTATTTTGGTCATTCATTCAAAGAGATATTTTCTAGGCAGTGCAGTAAATGGAAGTGACCTAGAATTAATTCCCTAACAGCACCTGACACTTTGGTTTAGCTCCAGGTAGATATTTATCATTTTGTTCAAAGAAGATTTTTATCAAAACACCACAGAATCTCTTTCAGGGCAGTCACATACTATCCCCTGCAATACAAAATGGCTTTAAAAAAAAAAAAAAGTTTTCAAAGACTTTCTGTACCAGAAGTTTGGCAGTTTAAATTTTCCTTGTAAAGATTCAGATAGTTCCTGTTGTTTTGTTGCCTGGAAACATATAGTTGCACTGATAAAAGATGCAGCAGCTTTTGAGGAATCTGCTCTGTCAATATCAGAATCTCCAGCACAAATAGGCCTACCTCCTCTATCTGAAATATACAACTAGTCCTTTGTACTGGTAACAATGGTTCTGCTGTAATATGTTTATTATCTGTGAAGAGTTGGCCTGGTAAAACACTGTATAATGAAAAAGAAAGAAAATCTGTTTGCTTAGTAGAATTACATACTATATTTTCAGCTAAAATGGCCACAACAGTTAAAGCCTTGTTACATATCAATTTTTAGCTGGCTTCTGGAGCTCTTAATGTCTGGATTGTCCACATCATTTTAAGTTTAAACTAATTTTAAGCACACTTTAAACTGCTGAAATTTATACCACTCCAGGGAAGGTTTACCTCCAATCCATGTTAAACAGCTCATGTTCCATTAATGTGTGGGCACTCCCTACAGATGAACCACCCAAGTCACAGTCCTCCAGCATCCCAGGATGCAGTGTTCCTTCTCCTACTCTCCTGTTCTGTATGGACAAACTCCCGCCCCCCCCCCCACACCCTCCATCAACTCTACTGCCTAGGAGGCATTTCTGGGACCAAGCTAACACCCACTCCTGCTTCTGTGGATATGATCTTCTAACCCTCAGGAGTGCAGCCCCATGCAAACAGCCTGCAATACATATGCCAGCTAGCTAGGTTTCAGGGCATGGACAGGTCCAGGAGTAGGGTCAGGGGGTTCGGGAGAGTAGACAGGGGAATAAGGAGGGGACAGATTGGGTCTCCCTGAGCTGCCACTTCCTTCCCAGGGCAGGGGAAGTAGCTTCCCCAAAAGTACCTTCCCTCATTGCTTCCAGTTTCCAGCCACCCTGGAAAGCATGACCAGCAACCCCTGCCCCCATACACCCCCCCCAACCCCACCCAATCCCAAATCCCCATTTATTTAAACATGAGACATTCTTTCATTTACTTCTTTATTGGTTTTATTGGGGGGGTTGTTTGTTTGTTTGGTTTTGCTTATTTTTATTTTATCCTTCAGTGGCTAACTTCCTTCTTTTCACCACCCTTCCCCCTGCATATCCTTTTCGCCTTCCATGTCATTAGCCACCTCCATCCCATTAACTCTGCTTCCCAACACATCTCTCACCCCTCACCCCCCCCGCAGAACAGGAATAGAAGCCAGTCCTTCCTCACCACCTCTGTAGTGGTAACTCACAGCTGTAGCTACTAGTCAGGCCCTTGCTCACCACCCTCTAGTAGCAAGTCACAGCTGTGCAGGTTGGGGACAGTCAGAGAATATTTTCAGCCTTAAGTTGTGACCGCTCCGAACTTGAGCTAACAGTAACACTGGTTAACATCTGAGTAGCTCAAAATGCAACATGTTATAAGGCCCTTAAGTTTCCCACTTTTTGCAGTTATTAAATTCCTAGTATCCAGTGTACCTGGGTAATACAAGAATGCAATTGTGTGAAACAGGAATTATGAGCAAAAAAGAATTAGCAACTTGTACCCTTATGTGGTAAAATGTAACATACAGCACTCCTGTATTTCTTCTTTCAGAAGTTTGTCTTTTCAAGGGTGTCTAAAGTGGTTACTGGTATTAATGGGGAAATTTATGAAACAGTTATTAACAAAGGCAGAATTTTGCTCCTGTAGAGATACTTGAATTGTGATTAAGCTAAAAGTTTCTGAAAATGCTTTTTGTAAAATAAAAAGTTGGTCTTCTATATCTGACTTTTAAAAAACTTTCTTAATTTTTTATAGGGCGTATATTGTACTGACATTGTATCTTGTCTCATCTTACACTTTTCATAAAGAAATCAATTGGCTACATTTTTTTTCTCACATGGTTTGTTATGTGATGGACTTAAGGGCGGTATGTGCAAAGAAAAATTCAGGAACAAATGTAAAAGTTTCTTTGTAAACTTTGGCCCTTTTCTAAACAGTGTTGTTTTTTTTAATGTGAAGTAAAAGAGAGCTTTAGTATGCATTATCCCCAAAGACAAATGATTAAGATATTCCATTATGAATGACTAAAGCCCCATTGCTGTCAAAACAAATTAATTTCTATTTTTTGCAAGAATTACTTATCTGTCTTGTCCTTCTCTTAGGCAGTTTTGGACACATTTAGCACCATCATGTATTTATAAGTCACAAATAACTCACAACATTTCTTGAGCCTAATTAACAATCAAAGTAGAAGAGTATAAATATCTTCTATTAACTTTAATGTTAAACCACTTAAGAGCTTAGAAAAAATGTCTCATGGTAGATTGAAAAATAATGTGTAATCTGTTTTTTATTCCAATGTTATTATGAATTTTCCACCATCATGTCTGGCAATTAAGGGATGGTTCTCATACATATGTGCATGTGTATGTATATATATTTAATCCTGTTCCCAATAAACTCAACGATGTGCGTAAGAGGAAATGATAGTCAAAGATCTTATTGAGATACAAATGCACTCTTCTTTTATAGTGAGGAAATGATCTATTTAAGCAAATTAGGGTGTTTGGTTATGAACCATAAGAATTCTGAAAATGAAGTAAGTCTGAAAATGAACTTGGCCAGGATTTTTTAATTTTTTTTTAATGATGAGGCTCCAAACTGAAATCAGCGGATCTATGTTGATTAGGCTTTCTTATTGATGATATACCAGGCAGCCTTTTTTTTTTTTGGAACAAGAACCCACAGAGCCAGATCAAACCATACTTTTTGTTCTGCTTTTGAGCACATTTGGGTATGTCTACATGTGTGTTTATGTTGGCTTAAATTTATTGTGCAGTAAATTACCGAGCAGTATGTGGGAATAGTGCATTAACACTGTGTGTGGACTGATTTGGCGCTACGGTTAGTCCCGAGTCAATCCATACACATAGTGTTACTGTTCAGTAAGGTGTCTACATGTGCATTACTGCACAGTAACTAGTTGGGCATAAATTTGATACCTGCATGATGCAGTTATCAAATTTACACTCAAGTTGGCATAATCCATCATACTTACTGCGCAGTACAGGCATGCACGTGTAGACATGTGCCTGTATTGCTCAGTAATTTTGGTTACTGCACAGTAAATGTGCATTAGGGCTGTGAGAAACAGCACCATTCCATTTTGACTTCCATTTTGATGTTTCAATGGGATAGTGTTTCATTTTCAGTTTCATTTTTTTGAAACTGCTCCACTGTTTCAGAGCTGTTTGGACTTTTCACCCATAGGCTATAATGGGGAAGCATGAAACTGCTTATAACATTGTTATTTCTTGCCTGATTCAGATTAAACTTGCAGGGATGGTAGCCCTTTCTGAGGCCATGAAGTATGCCAGCTTTTAAGGAGATAGGGAAACTGCACCTCAAATTATTGAAAGCAAAACTCATGTCATGTGTGTGTGTTAAGGCACAGCAGGGTGCAAACTGCAGGCATTGTAGCCCCTGCTGAGGACATAAAGTCTGCTAAGTTTCAAGGAGATAGGGGAAGGGGTTTCTGGGAAACTTCACCTCAAGCTGCTGACAAGCAAAACTCGTGACATGGGTGACACTGTGTATGAGTTAAGGCGCAGCGGTGTAAAAACTCCAGGCATGCTAGGTCCTGCTGAGGCCATGAAGCCTGTCATCTTTCAAGGAGATGGCAAAGTTGGCATTATGGACTGCCTTGACCATACTGGCCCTATTGTTGGTGACCATGAACCAATGGGTGAGCTTGCCCTGACCAATGAGCCACCCCTGCACCAAGTGACTCATGGCCCCCATGATTTCTGTTGCTGTGTGGGACTCATCCATCACCTCAGCTTGAAGGACAGCCTATTGAAGAGACTGACTGGTCACACTGGTGCCCTGTGAGAGAGAGGTAGGCGTGATCTCCACCCCGGCTGCTCCAGATGTTTGAGGTGAAGTGTAAGGCCACCAGTGGACCTGCCTTGCACAGCTCCTCCTTCAAATATTCCATGCATGCCTCATACAGGGAGGGCACCACTGTTCTGCTGAAGATGTTGCACGCAGGCACTTGGTACGACGGGACCACAAGCGCCATGAGCTGCCTGAACCCTGGCCACTCAACAGAAGGAGTGAATTCAGCTGAACCTCTTGACTCTGTAACCTCTACCTCAGCCTCCTATGAAGTTTCTTCTAGGGAAGGAGACCTGCATGCAGGGGAAACTTGAGCAATGTGGAGTACCAACTCAGCTGATTTCCCCTCCCCCCCAGAATTTCCCTTGCTAGGGCAGTCAGATCCAGATCCAGCCCCAGATCTTCCTCTGGCACTGAAAGGATCAGGATGAGAACTGGGGGTGAAGGAGATGGTTGTCCTGTTGCTGGTGCTTGTTGTCATGGTGGTGGTGATGGTGGCATTATGGCTGATGCTGTTGGAGGGGATGCAGTCTCAGGCACAGGCAGTGGCACTGGCACTGATACCCTCTCCTTGCTGCTTATGGAAACCTCATTTCTGCTAGTTGTAGGAAAGATGTTGCGTCTCAGTTGAGGGGGGTGGAACTTACACCTCTTCCTTTACCCACTCTTCTGCCTCTCCCTGAATGCTTGTCAGCTGCCTTTCCAGCATGCTTCATGGTGTGTTTCATAATGTCTTGTTTTTATAAAAATATATAAATGTATCTCCCTTCCTATATAAAGTCTATAATGTATATGCCACAAGATACAAATGTATAGAAATATAATATAAATATAAAATATATGTAAATATAAATTCTATAATGTACATGTTCCGGGGGATGAAAGGAAGAAGCTGGGAAATACCTCCTGCAGCATGGCCCAGGACAGAAACAACCCGCTGACATAGAAAAGGAAAAAGCCCTGAAAATAGGGCTTACTTACCCATTCCAGAGACAGATGGGCTGGACAAGCTATGTTGAGACAGGACGCCCACGCGATTAATCAGCCACTTTTATCTCTGGCTGGGAATGGTATGAGAAGATGACATTATAGGAAAACACCACCTGGCAGAGATAAAAGCTGGTGGCAGGGAAACAGCTGCAAGGACACTGCAGAGAACTCCCTGCTAAGTCATCCCCTGAGCTGGGCAAGCCCGGCAGAGGCCAGGGAGAGAGGAGCTGAGGAGGGACCCACTAGCAGGGTCCAAAGATGATTAAAGGAATGCAATCGCAGACATCAAGAAGCCAGTCTGGGGAGGACAGCATCAATGGACCACAGATCCACAGGTGCTGGAGACATGAGTGGGGCAGGCTGAAGCTGCTCCCCCCTCTATTTTTCTTCCTTGTTTCAGTTATTTGGTTCCTTTTCTTTGATTTTCCCTGACCCTAGGACAAGAAGAAGGGCCAAGAGTGACGCTCACAAGATCAAGCAAACCAGGGCAGCCCCAAGGATGGTGGTGCACCATCAGGGACCATCCTATGGCTTAAAGGTATCTAGGCAGCACAAGAACACCTGGAGCCCAGTAGACAGGGAGGACCCAGGAGGCAACATTGGAGGGCGGGCTGGCCGACCATCAATTGGCCATCCTGAGAAGATGATGCATGGCTGGGGTGTAGGGAAGGTGGAGACCCAAGAACACCCACTTAGAGTGATGCCCAACATGTGAGCAGCAACTGGAGGGAGCCCTACCACTGAACGGAGAATACAAATTGTGGCAGGTGAGTGCTGGGGTTCCCCTTGGGGAGAACACAATGTGGCATCAAGGTTATTGGAGCAGCCCCCATGTCTGAGGCTGGGTACAGTCTCCAAGGCATCCAGGGAATGGCTGCATGAAGCCTGGCAGGTACAGTATGTATATGCCACATAGTATCAATGTATAGAAATAAAATATAAATGTATCTCCCTTCGTATATAATTTCTATAGTGTAATGTCCAATATAATTATATAATTGGAAAGAATAAATCAGTGAATATAATAATAAAATAAAAAGGTGTAGAAGAAAGCAAAAGGTATTGGGTAATCCCACTTGCTAGGCTAGCAAGTAGGAAATCATTCAAATCAACGGTAGTAGTAGCCTTCATCGTCTAATGCTCCTGAGCTGTTGGAAGATGGCTCAGTAACTGTCAGACCCCAAGGCAGAAGCAAGCCAGTTCAAACAATGCTGCCTTTTATGCTCTTTTTACAACCCTCCCCTAGAGCACTGGGATTGGACCTCAGGGAAGGATGACAGTCACTGGCCAGCTACACAGTCAATATGAGAGCAGTCATTCCACCCGCTTCTCCCCCTCCCTCTGTTTACTTTCTGTGTCCCTGCAGGCAAGCCCAGCTTCAGCTATAAAACTTGAAACATTTCAAGATGTTTGAAACATTCTGACTGCCTTTGTTTCATTTCGAGGCTGTTTTGAAGCCCTTTGTTTCAGATTTATTTTGCTGTTTCGAGTTCAAAATGAGTTGAAACAGCATTGAAATGAAACAGCCGGTGAAATTTTGCACAGCCCTAATGTGCATGTGTAGACGTACCCTTGATCATGAAATGTAGGTTCCAGGGAAATGCTTGATGGTCTCCCTTTAGCTAAATTCTCAGGCTATCTGCATAGATTGAACAAATAAGGTACTTCTGCCTAGAAATGTATTTCTTAATTCTTTTGAGGAATTACATTAAATAAAATCAGAAGCTTAAGAAAGCAGGTCCTATCCCATGAACATACTGACAGAAATGCATGAAAATGTAACCAAATCTGACTTTCTATGATGATATTTAGGGCAATATTTGAATGCTGCAAGTGCACAGAGGCATGTCAGAAACCCCCTACCCTGTGGTGGGAGCAGAAGCTGGAAAAGTACAATGCCAGCTATGGCTCAAAACCCCCATCCCTCCAATTAGGATTTAAACACTTTTATTTAAAAACACAATTTTTTTTCTTAATTCAGTGTTGCCAATTTTGTAAAAAGATCACTTTCAGAAAAAACATTGCACACTCAAAGTTTTATGACATTTATGGATCACACAGTCTTGTATTTTAAATCAAGTATATTTAAAATAAATTATAATTCAGGAAGGTGCAAGTATTATCTAGCGGTATACAGATGGCATAGCAATTGTGCTAAGCATCAAGGGGTGGGGGCAATAAAGGGTCCTAGAATAAGGATATCTAGCTAGTGCTGTAATATTTTATGTTTTCCTGGAAGAAGTTTCTCTTGCTATCCTTCAGAAATCCTAACAGCAACTGATGACAAAAATCCAAAAAAAGGTCACTTCTTCCCTACAGGGCTGAAGGATGCCCCAGAGAAATCCCTGTCCTTGCTCATCAGAAGTATTAGTTCAGCTGCATGTGTTTCAATTCTAAAATAATGTTGATTTTTTTTTTTAGCCTCATCTTAGAGATTCCCGCCCCCCCCCAACTGTGCTGGGAACTTGAAATCCTTTAATACAGTGACTTAGTATTAATACAACACCTATGGTAGTTATTATTCCGTTCAACATTTTAAATTACAGTTTTCTAGTCACATACCTGGCCATTTTTAGACCTGACTCTGTGCAGGGGACATAAGTGTATGCATGTAGACTGAGCATGTGTAGTATGGCTACACACTGGCCAGGTATGTGCAGACAAACCTTAGCAGTTCAGGAAGCAGTGTTGGCTCATGTTTTAATCCCAGTAGTTGAATGGTTAAGGCACTTACCCAAGAACTTGCAGACCTGTGATCTAGGCTCCTCTTCCCGAGAGAAGGCCTTAACTTGCACCTCTCTGACATCCCAGTCCAGTACCCTAGCTACCTGTGACCCAAGTCAGACACTAGTTGAAGCCTTCTCCAGTGCTCCCTTTGAAGTTCAGTAACCGTGTCTCACATTTAATCAGCCTTGTACAGAGAGCAGTGCAGAGGGGAAATTTGTCCGCTACTATGAACAAGGACATAGGTTAGAACCCAGGGGTTTCTCCCTTCCAGTCCAGCAACCTTGTTAATGAGGCACAAGCTCTGGCTGGCCCCATTTCTCCTGGCCCCACATAATGCTGTCTTCCAGGAAGCCAGTTTTGAAAGGTTTGCTGAAAAGGGTACTGGATGATACCAAATCAACAGGCTTTTGAAGCATCTAAGGAAGAAGAGTAAGATACTTGTATACACAGCCAATCCTTGTAGAATAGTATTTGTCCTCCTTAACCAATAGTTTTAGAGAAAGAACCTATAAAGGCAGTGCTCTGTCCAAATGGTAGGAAAACTTTTCCTTTAGGGGTCAATTTTCTAAAAGGATCTTCAATTATTTTCCATTTGTCCATATTCAGGAAACATTTTTTCGTTATCACCTCCATCCCATAACGTTCTATTTTTTCTTAACATGACTAGCATCAGTGTAAATACTGCTACTTGTACTATAGGAAGTCCTGAACATTCCATGAAAAGGTTTCTTCTCTTTAATGCAAACAACAATATTTTATGTAATATCCTTCACAATTGTGATGGGCCTGTTGATAAATTTCTGAATTTTTCTCATTTCTCCCATTTGCATGTTTAAATAAGAATACTGCCAGCTGTGTATCTGATTTGTAGCTGCATGTGCCAGTGATTATATGTATAGAATTAGAGACTATTTTTGAAAATGTGATCCCTTGTGTTTTTATAGCTAATTTTAAAAACGTGTAAAGCAGACAAAAGTACATGTCCTTGGAGTAGCCCTGTGGGAACAGAAGAAACACTTTTTTAAATATATGTCCAACAAAATAAAAACACTTACTACTCCAAAAATATGTACTGTCTATTCTGTCCTGTAGGCCTTGCATTTTGCCCCTTGAACCTATGTAAGATTCAGCCACTAAATTAATTCTAGAGTGGAATATAATGTGACATTTATTTGTGATTTAAACTTAAAGGCAGAAATCCATATGGCTAAATAAAAATACTTAAAGCATAATTGATTTTTTCTCCTATTGTTGAAACTCTTCAATTTGCTTTGAAACGGCCTTTGCTTGCCCAAAGGGGCTCACTTTAAGGCTTCCATTAGCTGAAGTCTTTTTTTCTTGAACATTATTTAATTATTTTATCCATTGTTAGTCTTCCATGTAATGATTAATTCAAACATTAATGTTAAATATGACAGGGCTGCAGTTAATATTTTCATGGCTTTAATTTTATTCAAAAGCTCTGGTTTTATGGGGAAAAAAAATCTGACAAGCAAAACTCTAGCATCCTATATTTCTTTGCTGCATTCTGTTAGAGAGTGTCTTTTCAGTGATCCCTGAGATAGTTATAGATGGACCTGCCTACAGAAAGAGAAGTTCTAGGCATGAACAGAACTAGGAACAGACAAGGTCCTGTGAGACAGGTTCACAGAAAGACTATATGATTTAGATCATAGTACTTAGATCTAGATCCAAAAAAAGACTATATCAGAAGCAGAACTTAGACCAGGGGTAGACAATCCCTGGCACAGGTGCCAAAGCATGGCATGTGAAGGCATTTTGCATGGCATGTGTGCCTGGGTACAGATGTCAGGGAAGGGGCTAGGGCTGCACTGCCACAACCATAGGTTATGACTTTTATTTTTCCAGAGGAGGAGGAATAGGATTATGGACATGTGACAGCCCCTCTCCTAGGGTGACCACCTTTAAAGAAGGGAAAGGTGGGACACATGCCCATGTTCATCCCCCTGCTGTTCAGTGGCAAGACCATAGCACAGCCAATCAGAGCTCATAGGTGCACCCCCTAGCAGGTGCAACTGGTGAACTCAAGACTGGTGGAATGGTGGAGCATCCCATGGGAGTACGGGGGAGGGATTTGCAGTCAGTCAGCAGTGGGGTGCAGTTTTCAGCTGGCTGGGAGTGGTTCCCGGGACATGGTCCTGTCATTCCCGCACTCCCAGTCAGCTGAAAACCTGCCTCTCCCCCACCCCACCTGCTGCTCCTGTGGGACACTCCACTCCACCAGTCTGAGTTCACCAGCTGTGCCTGCCCCTGCCTACCTGGCAGCAGCAGGGGAGACAAAACTCCGTGGTGCCATCCTTACTGCTGCCGGGCAGGCAAGGGGTGCCTCACCACAGCAGCACGGCTGGCATGGGGGTCCCATGGGGAAGGCCCGAGGTTGCAGTGGGCAACCCGCATCCACCTCCACCCCCCACACAAGTCTGGGGGTTACATGCCTCCCCATCCCCCCTGTCCCCAGGAGTGCATGCAGCAACAGAAAACTGCCCCCTCTGGCACCCTGGACAAGCTACCTGTGGCCCTGTACTGTTCCCCACCGTGGTCCCAGGCCTCATGCACCTCCCTGGCTGGGCAGTGCCCCCAGCTCCAGCCCTATCTCCAGCCCCTCCCTCACCATGGGGACTTTAATCTGCTCCCCCATACACTTACCTTCAGGCAGCTGGGGGAGCTACTCTGCACTGATGCTTGGGGCTGTATCCATGGCCACATGCACATTTGTGAGTGCACACATGCAGGTGGCTCCCCCTGTGTCTCATTCCCCACAGACCTTTCCAAGCTGAAACTCTGTCAGCCTGCAAGGGGAAACCTGCCATTTCGTGCATTTTTCTCCAGTGAACAGAAAACCTAGATTCCTGCATGATACTGAGAATCCAGGACAAATGCTGTCCTGCAATCATGCAGCCCAGGATTGGGATTTGATATTCCCATTTCAGGACTGTCCCACTCAGTTAGAGATACCTCTTTTTGAGAGGGGGACAGGGACCTCGGGCCCCTATGTACTCGGTACCTAAGGTCGGGCCCCTCTCGGCTCTGCCATCTGCCCCTCACATGCCAACATCTTATCAGCTGAGGTTGCAGGTGTTTTTGGCACTGCCAAAAAACATTGCCAATTCCTGTCTTAGCTGTTTAATGTGCTGAATTTGGGGGTCCTGGCTAAACTTTTCATCATGTTGAAACATCTGATGTTTAATACTGAAACTATGGTAACAAGGATTTTTAATGAATCTGTCAATTAGGGTGGTACCCAATCAGTGAAAAATAACAAATGTAGACAAGTTCAATTTGATCCCAGTATTGTGGAAGGTCTTAGTTTTTGAAGGGAGGACTCATCAAGGACCAGCTAGTAAGCAGAATATGGGATAAAATACAGTGTGGTTTTATTCAAAAAAGATCATATTAGTCCAATCTAATATTTTTCTATAATGGGGATTAGATGAAAGCCATGCAGGGGACCTAATCTATCTTGATTTAAACTAAAATGGAGAAGGTGGGGAACAAGATTACAAATGTAAAGTGGAGAAGGAGATGACTGAAGGGAAAACTGGAATAATAGAAAATTAGATCTGGAAGAGCTGGAAAAGCAGAAGCTTACCTAGTTCAACTCTGTGTTTGAGGTAGAGGCATCCCTATATGACCATTCCAACCATATATATAGCTAACTTGTCCTTAAAAACCAGGATAGAAATTCCATAACCTCTCTGGATAATCTGTTCCAAAGCTTGACCAACCTCATAGTTAGAAAGTTCCTCCTAATACCCAACCTTAATCTCCCTTGTTGCAATTGGAGACAATTTTACTGTTCTCTGAGACCACAGACAGTATTCTATTACAATCCTTTTTATATGCACCCTTCAGGTATTTGAAGACTGTTATCAAATGCATCCTCAGTCTTCTCTTCCTTAGACTACCTTTTCGTAACTCATCCAACATTTTCTTATAAGAAAATGATTATAAGTGGTGATAATCAGGCAAAGAGAAGAGCTATTTAAATTAAAAGATGATATTGGTACAGTAAAAGATGAAATGGGTACAAACATGTTGTGAATAAATTTAGATTGGGAACCTGAAAAGATTTTCTAACCATCAGAGGAATTAAGTTTTTGAATGGTTTTCTAAACAAACTAGTATGGGCAAACAACCTGATAGTGCTTGATAAATTTGACAGGGTAGAGGTGTTGGAGTAATTAGGTCATATGAGGCTTTGGATGTTTGATGCCCCCATAAAAGTCTTGATAAGAAAAAAATCTTTTGTTCCTATCACTGCATGGGTCACTTGGATATGTCAGAAATGAATGGTAGTGTTAGAAATATTATTAAAAATGCATTATGAATAGTGTTGTTAGAACAGCACAGCTGCCAGCTCTCCCTGGTGGGAGGAGGGGGTAGAGGAGAAGCTACCAAAGGCTCTTTGTATTAAGGTATCACTCTCTTTGTTTTGCAAATTTACTATCTCTTTGTTACACTAAATCACACTCCCTTTCATGTTTTCTTCATTTTCTCATGCAGATAAGAGTAATTGCAATTTTTAATGATCCTGTCCTTGGGACAGAGAAAGTTTGAACTTTTGGTAACCTAAAGAGCTTTTTAAGCATGCGTAATCAGCTAATACATATAAGCCTATCCGCCCCGCATACTTAAGTAGTTAATTATAATGCACATGGGACGTATGAAGTGACGTATTTACATATATGTTTGTATGAACCGGAAATGAGTTGTAAGAGTTCCTGCTTCTGCACACGTGCTCAGGAGAGAGGGGATAAAGCCTGCTGAGAAGTTTTCCCCGCAGGCAGAGTGTGGTCTTTTGTCTTCGCTCTGACCCTATTTGCAAATATACCTTTTGTGTTGCTAATAGCGTGTGTCTGAGAGTTCTTTGCCTCCCGAGAAACGAACCGTAGCAATTTCTGCAACAAATTGGCGACTCCGCCGGGACCTTCTCATGGACTACCCCGGAATCCAGCGGCGGCGCACCTCCGGTACCAGGGGAAGTGCGCACCGAGCTGACTTTTTGGGCTCGCCCCTGAAATCTGAGGCGTGAGTCAGGATATTCGGGAAGTTAAAGGATCCCGTGCAAATTCTCAGTTTCTGGAGAGGTCAGACACACTTTGGTATATGGATCGAGATCTCTGGGGTATCTGGGAAACGATCGCTGGGAAATTTTCTGGCTCAGCTTTCAGTAAACCTCTGTTGTAAGGACCTTTTGGTATTTGGTGTGCCTTGGGCGCACTCTTGTGGGCAAAATGGGTATGGGTCACTCCTGTGTAGAAAATTCAGATGCGCCCCTACAATTCATATTATGTCATTTTAATAAATTTGCAAAGCCAGCCGATTACGGAGTAAAAATGAAAAAAGGTGATTTAATTAAGTTTTGTCAACTCGAGTGGCCAACATTTGGGGTCCACTGGACCCCGAAAGGATCCTTTGTAGTAAAAGAAGTGATAGCTATCCATGAAATTGTTATGCAGAATGGGTATTGGAATCAGTTTCCTTATATTGATTGTTGGTTGTGGGTGGTTCAAAATCAGCCACTTGGATTAAGAATAACTTAGTCAAGTCTCATGTGATGGTTGTTAAGGAAAAGACTCGAGAGGGACCACCTGTACTCCCTGAGTCTAATGAGGAGGGGTTTCTGAATTGGCTGAGTATCGGACCCGTGCTCCGATTGCCCTGTCGGGTAGCGAAGATGAGTCAGACGCCTCCTCGGGATCCAGTCCCTCTGCACCACCACCCCCTCCCTCAGGGAGACCACCAGCAGCGTACCAAAGCATACCTAATGATTTAGAGCATGAGCCTCAGCCAAGTGCCCCATCTGAATTGGGGAATAAGGGTTATTATTTGCGCAAGCCTGTAGAGTCACAGCCGGTGCTGAACTGCCCGATGCGAGAGGTTATTGGAGTAGGGGGCAATGCAACTTTTGTCTACACCCCATTTAGCACTTCAGATTTATTTAACTGGAAGAATCAGAGCCCCTCTTTTCGTGAAGACCCTGAAAAGATGAGGGACCTGTTTCGATCTATTGGGCAGACTCATCGACCCACTTGGGCTGATGTCCAGATGATGCTCCAGACCCTCCTAACCCCGGAGGAGAGGAGATTAGTGTTGGGAACAGCAGAACGTATTGCAGCAGCCAGAGTTGAGTCAGAGGGTGCTGCTGGTTGTACTCTGCGTGATACCTGCCCTGTTGAGGAGCCGAGATGGGATAATCATACTGCAGAGGGAAGAGAGCTGAGTGCACGGTATCTGGGAATTATAGTGGAAGCAATGGGAAAGGCAGTGCCTCGGGTTACTAATCTGTCTAAGTTGTATGAAGTAACACAGGGAAGAGAGGAGGATCCCTCAGCTTTCCTTGGGAGGCTGTATGAGGTGTTTCGCAGGTTTTCAGATCTGGATCCAGAAGCCCCAGATAATCAACGCATTGGTAAATCTTATGTTTATTGGTCAATCTGCTGCTGATATCTGTAAGAAGTTACAGAAAACTGAGGGAGGTGCTGGGAAACCGATTTCAGAGCTGGTGGAAATTGCATATAAGGTGTATGGGAATTGTGAGCAAGTGCAGGAGCGCAAGGAGGATAAAAAGGCTCAGCGACAGATGGCAGCACTAGCAGCTGCTATAACTGGAGGTAACCCTGGAAAGGCTGGGATACAGAAGGGGAAAGGAGAAAGAGTGGGAGCAGACGTTTGTGCTTATTGCAAAGAGAAAGGACACTGGAAGAGGGAATGCCCGAAGTTGAAGGAGAAGAGAGAGAGGGAACCGAGAGGTCACCTCATGCGGGCAGAAGAAAAGGGTGAGGACTCAGAATGAAGGGGACGGGGATCTAAGACCACTACCCTTCGGGTTGGAGCCCAAGAAGATCCCATGGTAACCATTAGGGTTGGTGGCAAAAACTTTGAAGCCTTGGTGGATACTGGGGCTACATTTTCAATGATTCCAGAAACGCCCCCCTGTGCAGGAACTAGTGAACAGCATGTACTTGTGGAAGGGATTGAGGGAACGCAATCCCGACTCCCTGTTTGTAAACCACTCCTCACCAAAGTGGGGGACCATTTGCTCGAGCATTCCTTTGTGTATTCTCCAAGTTGCCCGGTTGCACTCCTTGGGCGGGACTTACTTACAAAATTGCAAGCTGAGATCTTTTTCAGAGACGATCAGATGGTGGTCCAGCTACCTGTCAAGCAGAGCTCGAACTATCAGATGGCTCTCCTGGAGGACCGATGCCCTGCACTAAGTCCAGAAGATCACATGATTGGAGTAAACCCCTTGGCATGGGCTGATGGAACCCCTGCGCGAGCTAAGTCCGTCTCCCCGCTAAGGATCGTACTCAAGGATGGGGAGGGGCCTGTTCGGGTAAAGCAGTATCCACTCAGCCGAGCAGCTAGAGCTGGACTCAAGCCATTAATAGAGAAATAGAAGAGGTGCGGATGGCTAGTGGAAGGGTCCTCACCCTATAACACCCCCATCCTTGGCCGAAGGCAGATGGGGTCTCATACAGACTGGTCCAAGACCTACGAGCAGTAAATAAGAAGGTCCTTTCAGACCATCCTGTAGTCCCAAACCCTCACACGATTTTGACACAAGTACCGGGGGAAGCTGAAATATTTTCAGTGCTGGATTTGAAAGATGCTTTCTTCTCTATTCCCCTTCACCGAGAGAGTCAAAAATTGTTTGCTTTTGAATGGGAGGATCCAGATACTTTCCATAAAGCCCAACTCATGTGGACAGTTCTCCCACAAGGATTCATAGCAGCCCCCCATATTTTCGGACTTGCCCTTCAGAAGGACTTGGAGGAGTGGAAGGGATCACACCCCGCAGTGACTCTCCTCCAGTATGTGGATGACCTGCTAGTTGCAAGCCCAAACTTGCAGCTCTGCGAGGAAGCCACCAGGTCACTGCTAAACACTCTGGGGGGAAAAGGATATAAAGTCTCTAGAGAGAAAGCCTAAATATGTCAGCCTGAAGTCACATTTTTGGGATATAAGCTCTCAAAAGGAGTCAGAGCCCTGAGTGCAGATCGCATACAGGCAGTCCAAGGTCTAACCCCACCTAAGTCACCCAAGGAGCTGCGGGCATTCCTAGGGCTAACTGGGTTCTGTCGACTATGGATACCAGATTATGGTGGGAAGGCTAGACCACTGTATGACTCACTGACTAAGGAGAGTCTCACTAAATGGAAATGGAATAAAGAAATGCAGCATGCCTTTGATCTGCTTAAGGTAGAATTAATTCAGCCCCCTGCCCTGGCCATCCCAAATAGTAAAAAGCCATATCGACTATACATTCATGAGAATCGAGGGGTTGCATCAGGGGTGCTGACACAGCCATCGGGCCCGACCTGGAGACCCGTGGGATATTACTCAAAGGTTCTACATCCAGTTGCACTCGGGTGGCCAGCCTGTCTTCGGGCTGTGGCAGCCACAGCAGTGGTTGTTGAAGAAGCCCAGAAGATAGTCATGGGTGCGGATATGGAAATACTCACTCCTCGTGGAGTTCCCCAGATCCTAGGGACTGAGGGAGGGAAATTTCTTAACCCCTCCAGACAATCACGGTATGAGATATTTTTGCTCTCTAATCCAGGACTTACTTTCAAACATACTACAGCCTTAAACCCTGCAACCTTGCTGCTGGAGACAGGGAAACCAACGCATGACTGCCTTGAGGTCCTGAATCAAACCACACAGGTGCGGCCTGATCTTGCTGAGGACCCAATTGAGGACCCAGATGTTGAATACTTCGTAGACGGCTCCAGCTCTGTCATCGATGGAAAAAGACGAACAGGATGTGCAGTGGTAACCTTGGATAAGGTAGTATGGAGGGAGTCATTGCCGAGCTCATGGTCGGCACAGGCCGTGGAACTCACTGCGCTCACCCGAGCATTACAGCTGGGGACAGACCAGCGGGTTAATATATACACTGACTCTCACTATGCTTTTTTACAGTCCATGCGCACGGACTATTGTGGAAAGAAAGGGGTTTCATTACGGCCTCTGGGAATAAGATTGCTAATGGCCCCCAGATTATCAAGCTACTAGAGGCACTCCACCAGCCTAAAGAGGTAGCAGTTATTCATGTGCGGACCCATGGGAAGGCTGCTGAGGAAAAGCATAAGCTTGGAAATGCAAAGGCTGATGCGGCAGCAAAGGAAGCCGCATTTATTGGGGGAGAAGCAGAGGAGGTATCCAGGCAGGCCATGTCCCATGCCATATGGCCATACGTTCAGGATTTAGTCCCACAGTATTCCCCTGAAGAAGATAAATTTGCACAGAAAGCTTGTGCAGAAAAGAACTCCCAGGGTGGTGGATAGTACCGGGAGGGAAACTCATGATACCCAGAACATTGCTTTGGGAGGTGCTGCAACAGCTCCATGCAAGAACCCATATGGGAGGCTTGGCCATGGGTGATCTAGTGATCCACCAAGCAGTAGCCCCAGGGCTATATGTAGAAGCTCAGCACATTGCTACCAAGTGCATCACATGCCAGAAAGTAAACCCTCGAAGGAAACCCCCTGTGCCAATGGGAGGTAGACCCTGGGCAGCGTATCCTGGACAGGCATGGCAGATTGATTTTGCCGAGCTCCCACGATCCGGACATCATGGGTTTTTACTTGTCATGGTAGACCAGCTCTCTGGTTGGGTCGAGGCCTGGCCCACCAGGACTGCCACTGCGGCTACAGTAGTGAAGTATTTGTTGCAGGAGATCATTCCCCAGTATTCCCTGCCTGAGTAAAGATTGCTGGTCATGACCGTTGGATACACCATACCCGTGTGAAATGACATCCACGAGCATCAGAGGACATCAACTCCCAAGACGAGCTCACTCCGGAAGCTGAGTCGTCTTTGGAACAAGAAGCCAGCAAGTGGAGCTGTGAACCTATTGGTGATCTCCAAGTGCGCCTGAGACGGCTTAATCAGAGCTCAGAAAATTAGATAAGAAAGTAAAAGGGAAACATTTAGGCTGTGTTTGATCTCATAAAAGGGAAAATATGGTGGGAATCTTAATATGCCTTGTTGTTGTCTGTATAGTGAAGGAAGCAGAATTGAGCAGCCTTAGCCGCTGGCCCACACCCTCGCTTTCCCCAATTGCTCCCCCAGGGACAAATTTGTATGTTGATATGATGGAAAGAATTGCAGGTACTTTTAATCTTACCAACTGCTGGGCCTGTGGGGGGCTCCGAGAGGCCGGAGGCCAGTGGCCTTGGAGGGCTTTTCCTTTGGCCCCAAAGTGGCTAGTGAGTAGCAAGGCAGATGTTAAGAGTACTAGTCGAAAATGGGATGAAAACCACAGCTGGGAACTTTCCCAAGTGGCATTGGGAGAGTATTGCATCAATAATAATGGTACAGGAAAAAGCTTGGGACACAGCCGTTGCATATGGACTTTAAAAGTAAGATGGATGAACCCTACAAAATTAGAACAGCTTCATTATCCTAATAGCCCAGGGTATAATCGGCTAGTGTGGCAGCATCCTAATGGAACAGTTGCGTGGTTTAATAAGTATTGGAGTGCCACAAATCAAAGTAATGATAGGACAGATTGTACAGACAAGAATCAGGATGGGCTATGGGAATGTTCCATGAAAGGAGGCCTCACAGCCACTGGTCCTTTGGGTCCAGAAGGAGGCTTGGGGTTTCCCGAGATGCCCTATGGTTGGGCCCCCTAAATGCCACTAATAGAGAAAATAAGGCCTTAAGAGGATACTATTGGATTTGCGGACGACAGGCCTATACGATATTACCACAAGGGTGGACAGGGACATGCTGTCTTGGAGTGATTGTACCAGCTTTCTTCTTGCTACCATCAGAGGTTGGAAATGGGTTGAGAGTCTCTTTGTATGATGATTGGAAAAGGGCCAAGAGAAGTATTGATGTAAGTTTGACACAGGGTGGCTCCCAAAAGTGGAAGGAGGATGAGTGGCCTCCTCAAAGGATCATTGAATATTATGGACCGGCTACATGGGCTAATGATGGGAGTTGGGGATATCGGACACCTATATATATGCTAAATAGAATCATCCGATTGCAGGCAGTCTTGGAAATAATTACTAACCAGACTGCCACTGCTCTCGAGTTACTGGCCCGGCAGAGTTCTCAGATGAGAGCAGCCATATACCAAAATTGGATGGCCTTAGACTATTTACTCGCAGAGGATGGCGGAGTCTGTGGAAAGCTCAACCTTTCTAATTGTTGCCTCCAAATAGACGACAATGGAAAGGCGGTCTTGGAGATTGCCAAAGAGATCAGGAAAATAGCCCATGTGCCAATACAAACGTGGGAAACCACATGGAGTAAAGACTGGTGGTTTAAATTATTTGGAGGACCCTGGTGGAAAATGTCCCGGGGTGGGGAACCAAACCCCAGAGTCACGGTGGGCCGGGGTGGCAATTAGACACGGTAACAGGCCGGGTTCTATTGGCTATGGAGAACTGAGGCACGGGAAGCGTAGCGGTTTCTTAAACAAGTTGGAAATTTATTTGACTTACGCTTAGGTGCGTAGGAGAACGATGTCTCTTCAGTTACAGTTTACAACAACAACAACAAGAACAACAAAGGGGTCTGTTGGCCCACGAGGTTCAGTCAAAGACCTAGTCCCAGGGCTGGTCAACAGCTCATTGAGTGGATAACACAAACAACAAACTAACTGTAACACGGTGAATGATGAAAACGAGACGTGACGCCAGTCCAATATTGGTGGATGATCGAGTAGTCGTAGAGTAATGCCGAGGTCAGGATGCCAGAATGTTGAGGTGAAATCGTAGTGGGATGGTCCAAAATCGTAGTCAGCAATCAGTCAAATTGAATCAGGAACCAGGAGATCAAAATCACAATCGCTCTAACCAGCACAGAGTGCTAATCTGGGGAAGGAGACCAGTAGGCCCAAGAGCCTGACTGCCAGACAGTCCCTAGAAACACCAGCCTCTGTCTGCAGTGACGCGATCTTCTCCCCCCAGAGGGAGGGGCCCTCAGACCTTTTATAGCAGCCCTATAGCCAATCAGGCTGCTTGGCTAAGAGAAATTTCTAGAGGTATTACCTCATTCCAGTCGTACACTGGGCATGCTCTGCACTAAGATCTGCTTAGCAACTGAGTCTGCTCAGAGCTGAAAGTGGGTCAGGGCTGATTGACAGCTCCTGAGGTCATAGAAGGGGTAACTCAGGCCCTGCATGGAATTTTCCACTCTCAATCAAACTGAGTTCATGCACTGGCAGCACCTATACTTAAAATTTTGCTTCAACATGCCCCCTTGCTGTCAATGCAAGAACCAGGAACGTTATCTTAGAGCTCGTAATCTCCTTCATTTTCGGCTTCCTCGGTCAAGGTTATGTGAGTATAGACGAAGACCGACAAATCCGACATTTGCTTTCTGACACACTTAAATACACAACAAACTAACGTGGTTATAACAATAATAACTATCAAAAAGGATAAGAAAGGGGTTAACAAATTCATCACCCATGATGACACGTCCCATCCCAGCCATTTAAAGATCCGTGACTACCATCCCTTTCCGATGCCAGAAACAGCATTGACCTCCTCCGCTATTTTCCGGATTTTTATTACCTGTTTTTGGAGGGGGATGGATATATTGGGAATGGCAATGCAACACATCTCGTGTGATAGGTTAAGATATTGACATAACCCTCCTTCTTGGATAAGTAGGGTATCCAATGCCAATTTGTTCTGCATCGTCATACGAGAGGTGGATTGGAGCTGTCTATCTATCAGCTCGAACCCGGTAGCCGTCTCGTTAGCTAACAGCTCAACTTGCTCTGCAAGTTCTGCCAGAGCTATTCATGCTCTGAATTAAAGTAATGGTAACATATATACAAAATATACAATAAAACAGTCTAATTGTCCCCATCATGCCTTGATGGTCCTGATTCGACGATTTCGTTAGGTTGATGGGTTGATTGAAGAACTTCACGTTCCGTAGGTTTGGTCACTCTTGTTCTGAAATATAAAACGTAATCGGACAGAACAGATTTTCTCATATTGTCTTAACTTACATTACTTTAAGGGCCTATCTTATTTATCGGTTGTTTTGTCGCCCTTCGGGTCAACCAATTGTGGTGGGTTATAATGTTTTGACCACTTTCTTCAAGTTCAACTAAGTAAGTGTTTGGGTACATCTCTGGCGTAATTATTACCCCTGTCAGGACTTTGGGTGTTTGTTTCGTGGGTCTGGAAGAGTGACCCACACGAGTTCCGAAGGTTGGAATTTCGGTTTCCAAGGATCTGTTGGTATAATATCTCTTGTGCTCCAAAGTTCTTTATCAGCGTTTAGGTTTATAAGTACTTCATGATTTTGCTTTACCCAGCCTTTATATGTTCCGTTCCCTCGGGTTCGTAATGCTTCTTTGTATAACCCTACAGCTCTCTCTACTACGCCATTTGACTGCGGATGGTAGGGTATATGGTGATGCCAGTGGTATAAATGGCTTAGCACTAGAGTACTCCAAGTGGATAAATCCCCTTGGAAACATGGGTCCGGTCGATTGTGGAGCAACCGTGGGAGTAGAGTGGCTCCTACCGCTTGAAATTTCCCGTGTCCTACTGATAATGGTTCCACTAATTGAGCGGCCAGCAGCATTTTACCAATAGTTCCGTATCGATGTTGGGCAGAATGAATCGTGTTATGTGCAGTATATACTAGATTCCCATTAGAGTCCTTTACGGTGGAAAATAGGTGCTCATCTGAGAATCCTACGGTTACTATCATAGGAGTTGAAAAATTTATAGCACTTAGAGAAGTCTCTTCAACGGTATTTAATAGCTTCTCCAAAGCTTTTGTGTCTCTTCCCGTCCACGGTACTCTTCTCCTTGATTTGTCCCTGATCTGTTGCTGGATTCTTGATAATACTGGCAAATGTTCAGGTAAGATGTAGTGTCTCAGCCAATTTAATTTACCTAATATGGACTGGAATTCAGCCTTTGTTTTGGGGATTTTATTCTTTAACAAACTAGTAGCGTCTTTTTCCCCATGAGACACTCCATACCACCTTCCCTCTTTGAATAGTGTTCCTAAGAATTCAATTTCAGGGGTTGGATCTAATTTCAACTTTCTTAAATTTATCGACCATCCATCTTTTGAGAGATGCTCTACCAGATCTTGAGTGACCTTCCTGACTACTCCTTCTTTTCTGCCCATTATGGCCACATCACCAATGTAGCTCCACATCTCCACCTGTTTACTGTCCGGGTTATCGTGGCGGAACTTTTCAAGGCTACAGTTCATTGCAGCAGTGGCCAACGCTGGGGCGTTCCGATATCCCTGGGGGCATACATTCCATCGGAACATTCGACCTCCTACACACATATTCAGCACTCCGTCGTCATCCTGGATGGGAATTGAAAAAAACATGTCCTTCAAATCCAAAGTAGTTCCCAGCCATTTCTCTGCCTGGTATTCGGCCATCTCTCTCAAACTTTGAATCAAGTTGCATGAAGTGGGTTACACCAGTTCAGTACAACGTTTATTCACCTCCCTGTAGTCCAAGACTAACCTGACTTCAGATGGCTTTCCTGGTTTTGCTATGCCCCAACCTGGGGATAATCGTGTGCTCGCTGAGATAGCGGTAATAGACCCTTGATCTTCCAAGTGTTTCAAGACCTTTTCCAACGGCTCCCTAAGCTTGTCCTTTGTGGGAATAGGGTTATACCTCCAGGAAGAAAGGATCTTCAACTTGGGTCTATGTCTTTCGTGAGTTGCGATAATGTTTATGGGTAATGCCTCCATCACTTTTTCCTTTAAGTTCAACATCTTTATTCCGGGGACTCCCAAGATATTCATGCTTCCCAATACTGCACCTAGACTCTTCTGGTATCCTTCTACTAAGATCTTTACCCTATTCGTTAGGGTGGCCGTGTTCAACCCTTGCACTCGTATTACCCGACTCGTCCTAATGTGTGGAATCGTTGCTTTTATTACATTTACCTGTGCCCCTGTGTCTAACAAAAACTTCGTGGGGACTAATTTAGTTGGTTCCTCCGGATCTCGAATCTTTACCACTGAATATGGCCGTGGGTCATCACTGAAATTTTCCGAGTGATTTATCGCTACATCACCTTCTTCTCTTAAAACCCGTGATCTCTCTTTCTCCATACCGTTAACGCCATCGTCTTCTGACGCTTCTTCCTTTTGATGATCTATCTTTACTCCTTGTTCTACCTTCAACCTGTTGTGACTTTCCGGATTTCGTATCATCGTTTCAAGGGTCATTTCATCATCTGGGTCCGTTGTCCGTTCGCCGTCTTGTTTCACCGAGCTGGCGTAGCTGCCGGTCGTTGGACTCCCGCCGACAGCGCTTACTCGTTTTTTGGCTTTCCTTTTTCCTGGAAACCCAATGTCCTGGCTAAAGTCCGTTGTCCCTCCCCTCCAAGTAATCGTAATTGCTTCTTTGACAGACCTGACTTCTCCATCAAGAAAGCGAATATGGCTCTTTCCAGTGGTGTGCGTTGAAAGAATGGATAGCTTGAGGAATTCCTGGGAATTTTTGGCGGTGACTTTTGTGGTTGATGATTCATTTTTGTTTGTGGGGGACTTCTATTTACTTCCCTCTGATAAGTCTGATGGTAAGTTTTATTTTCAACTGGTCGGAGGTAATGGCTGTTGGGACTCCCAATAGGGTATACTTGTTCTATCTCGTCTTCCTCCTTTGTAGTAGGGTATGCACTCTTTTGGGGTCTGGGTCGCATCGCTCCCTGCAATTGATCTAATAACCCTAGGGTATGCATCACAGGCCCATTTATGGAGGGACTCAATAATAACCTGATGGTGATGGTCAAATTTCCTCCATAAATTTCTGATGCTGCTTCTATGGCTTCTGCTAAGCATGGAACATCCCCTGGCGTAGTGGTGTAGCGATGTGGCCAAGCTCCTTGCACTTGATCTAGAGTAAGGTTTAATGGCCTAAAGACGGGATTCCAAAGAGCATAGGATGCTCCAATAACCGCATGTATCAATGCAGTGGCACTGGTTTTATTTACTATTCCTTCATGCCATGCATGAACTTTTCATTGTAACGCCTCCACTGCAAGTGCTGGCAAAGGAATGGGCCAATAATGATTTGCTAACACAGGGATGGGATCCACCACCTTTGCTCGACTCCAGGCTGCATTCCTAACCAGTTGCAAGGCTTCTTCCCTGTCCACTAACTCACTCCCAGCTTCAGCCACTAGCCTTCCTAGCCAGGCTATAGGAGTCTCCTCATTTTTAATACTAGTTTCCTTTTTGAGTTCATTCATTTCCGATCTTGTTCTAGACCTGGTGGTTGTAGTCGTTTGCTGCTGTCCATTAGGTCCCATAGTATACTTCTGTACAGCTATTGGATACGCGAAAGTCATTTCAGGTTCCATATTCTTTTCCATGGTTCCACTAGTGGTTTCTATACTTCTGTCTTTATCATTGCCCATTTGGTTACTTGTTTCACTTATCACATCTGGTTCCAAGTCTTGAGCTACAATGTTTCTTTCCAAGCTGCGAATGTGATTGCACTTTTCCCTTGCATCCTCCAGGGGGCGCTGGCTGATGTATGGGGGTGGCGACGTAATTTCAGTGGGTGGCGCTGTGGCGGGGGGCGGATCCCAGGTGGGCGGGATCGTAGGCGGTGCCTTGGCGTGAGATGGGCTGGGTATGGGCGGAGCTGGACGCTGTGGCGTCAGCATGCTTTCTGATGCTCTCGCCGCATGGCCGGCGCCATGTTGTAATGGCCTCTCAGCTATAATTTTGTTGGCGGCTTTTGTTGTGGACATGAGCTGTGCTCTGGTGTCTGTAAGCTCCCTTAATAAGGCTACGTACTCTCTGAATAAAATGTTTATTATGCAGCCTTTCTTCCACTTTTCTCCTGTCCACTTTATTTTTCTCCCGTTCTTCTCCAAATTCTCTCGCAATTTAACCAGGAGCTCGTGCCCCCTTGACCCACACGTAAGGCTCGGACAATTAAATTCGTCGGGAGGAGTATCCTCACCCCCTTTTTTCATATACTGTATGCACTTTGCAAATTCCCGGTCTGGATGGGATTTAGCCACAGCCGGAGCTTTTTTCTTTAATACAGTCAAAGATCCAGTGTCTCCCCTCGGGCGATACACAGCCCTCGGATCTTTTAAAACACAGCCCAGAGCTCCCGGGGTGAGCCGGATAGCTTTTCCTTCCCCGTCATCTCCCCAGAGGGACAGATACCCGCTGATAGTCTCCCCCGCTGGATTTACAGCTTGGTGGTAGTTTAGATGATCCCACACATCGCTCAGTTCAGTCGCCTGGCGATTCCCACTGCTCCATGGGCAGTTTTTTATCCACTCAGTCTCCAGTTCCCGTCCCGTGAATCCTGTTCGTGACGCCATGTCCCGGGGTGAGGAACCAAACCCCAGAGTCACGGTGGGCTGGGGTGGCAATTAGACACGGTAACAGGCCGGGTTCTATTGGCTATGGAGAACTGAGGCACGGGAAGCGTAGCGGTTTCTTAAACAAGTTGGAAATTTATTTGACTTACGCTTAGGTGCGTAGGAGAACGATGTCTTCAGTTACAGTTTACAACAACAACAACAAGAACAACAAAGGGGTCTGTTGGCCCACGAGGTTCAGTCAAAGACCTAGTCCCAGGGCTGGTCAACAGCTCATTGAGTGGATAACACAAACAACAAACTAACTGTAACACGGTGAATGATGAAAACGAGACGTGACGCCAGTCCAATATTGGTGGATGATCGAGTAGTCGTAGAGTAATGCCGAGGTCAGGATGCCAGAATGTTGAGGTGAAATCGTAGTGGGATGGTCCAAAATCGTAGTCAGCAATCAGTCAAATTGAATCAGGAACCAGGAGATCAAAATCACAATCGCTCTAACCAGCACAGAGTGCTAATCTGGGGAAGGAGATCAGTAGGCCCAAGAGCCTGACTGCCAGACAGTCCCTAGAAACACCAGCCTCTGTCTGCAGTGACGCGATCTTCTCCCCCCAGAGGGAGGGGCCCTCAGACCTTTTATAGCAGCCCTATAGCCAATCAGGCTGCTTGGCTAAGAGAAATTTCTAGAGGTATTACCTCATTCCAGTCGTACACTGGGCATGCTCTGCACTAAGATCTGCTTAGCAACTGAGTCTGCTCAGAGCTGAAAGTGGGTCAGGGCTGATTGACAGCTCCTGAGGTCATAGAAGGGGTAACTCAGGCCCTGCATGGAATTTTCCACTCTCAATCAAACTGAGTTCATGCATTGGCAGCACCTATACTTAAAATTTTGCTTCAACAGAAAAAAGTAGGATTTGTGCTTTTGTGTGCTCTGACTGGTTTGATTTTTCTCCCTTGCCTTATTCCTTGTCTCACTAGATTGATAACCAGCACAGTAGAAGGGATGCAGGTCACAGCAGTCCCTCTAAAAGCACAGACTGCAGCAAAAGTCATGGTCCTCAGAAAAATTCCTCGTAATTATCTTGATTTGCCTAAATAAAGTAAAGAGCAGAAAGCACCTTGAGGGGGGATATTGTTAGAAATATTATTAAAAATGCATTATGAATAGTGTTGTTAGAACAGCACAGCTGCCAGCTCTCCCTGGTGGGAGGAGGGGGTAGAGGAGAAGCTACCAAGGGCTCTTTGTATTAAGGTATCACTCTCTTTGTTTTGCAAATTTACGATCTCTTTGTTACACTAAATCACACTCCCTTTCATGTTTTCTTCATTTTCTCATGCAGATAAGAGTAATTGCAATTTTTAATGATCCTGTCCTTGGGACAGAGAAAGTTTGAACTTTTGGTAACCTAAAGAGCTTTCTAAGCATGCGTAATCAGCTAATACATATAAGCCTATCCGCCCCACATACTTAAGTAGTTAATTATAATGCACATGGGACGTATGAAGTGACGTATTTACATATATGTTTGTATGAACCGGAAATGAGTTGTAAGAGTTTCTGCTTCTGCACACGTGCTCAGGAGAGAGGGGATAAAGCCTGCTGAGAAGTTTTCCCCGCAGGCAGAGTGTGGTCTTTTGTCTTCGCTCTGACCCTATTTGCAAATATACCTTTTGTGTTGCTAATAGCGTGTGCCTGAGAGTTCTTTGCCTCCCGAGAAACGAACCGTAGCAATTTCTGCAACAGTAGTGTAGCACTTCTTGACTTCATGGATAATGCAGGCAGGATTTGGATGCAGATGTCAAAGCTACAAAAGGTTTACTCAGGGTAAGAAGCAATTTCTTGGTGCTAAAGAAGGTTGACTATTGGAGTGATTTTCACAGTGGAAAGAGCCTAGGGTTCTTGAGATAAGTTTATATTTTGAGGATGTACTTTTGCTTAGTGTTGCAGAGCACTCGGGTGCCCTGTGACTGAGAGCAGAAACGGCTCGGGAGAAACCCCTGGGGCAGAAAGGGGGAGGCTCAGCTGCCAGTCACCAGGACTGCGCAGGTGCTGGTTGCTAGGGCAACCAGTGAAACCTAGTGACAGGAAGGAGCAGGGCTTAGCCCTTCTTAAGCCCAGGCAGGAGGCCAGGAGGGCAGTTGCCCTCTGGTTGCTGAGGGAGGAGGAACTCGGCTAGTGCAGATGAAGGGGAGAAATCACGGTCGGAACATCCCTTGGTTGCTGCTGGGGTTGGGGCGCTCTCTCTCTGGTAGGGATTGAATCTTGTTTGAGCGGACGGTCTAGCTTTTAAGTTGTAGTCCAGGGGCTTTGTGTTCTTGTGTTTATTATTTTGACTGGAGGACCAGGTGAGGCTATTAGGGTTTGGAGGAGGCCTCATAGGAGCTCCACAGTAGCGTGGGGACCCTGGTGACTGAGAGGGTGCAGCATTTTGGGGTGCATTGACCCCAGCCCCAGAGTGAGAGGGGGGCAGTGAGGAGGCCCAGAGTGAGAGGCGGGGGCAGTGAGAAGCCCTGGAGCAGGAGGGGGCAGTGAGGAGCCCCAGAAGTAAAGGAGAGGGCCAAGGCATAACAGGGCCCAGGTCAAAACACAAAAGTACCATCTGCGAGGCTTGGGCTGTGGTGTAAGGGGAGGAAAGGAGCCTCAGATAGTGCCCCAGGCACCGAGACAAAAAATGGGCAGCCTCCCGCTCAATCAATATCTTCCAATCAAACAAATAACAAAAAGACATGGCAGGCGGTTGGCCCTTAATCAGTGTTGAGGGGCACTAGTAGATGGACCTGAGGAGGCACAACTGTCACACTTAGGTTACAAGGATTTCAACAATTGCATATAGGCAACTAAAAAAAGAGATTGGGCTGGATATTGTTATCATCTTCGGGGATTCAGTTGCCTTCCCTGTTCATTCTTGTGTCTCTTAAATTTTTAATATGCTTATTCTTGCTGCACTATATTTTATTGTGTTAATTCAGTGCTTCAGTGTTTCTGCTTGTTCCTTTCAGGGGCCAGGAAGCTTTTCTCCTCCTTGAAAGTAATATTTGACTTCTGTTTTTTTTTGTTGGTTGCCCCTTACCCCCGCCCATTTTGTTTGAAGTACTGGAAATTTAAACTGCAATGTGTTGGTGCACCCAGTGGTAGTAAAAACTTCTCGGGTACCTGACTGAAGGGTCCCAGGGAAAGACAGACTACCACAGTTTGAAGCAGAAAAAAGATTTTTTTTTCCCTAGGTCAGGTTGTTAAGGTTTTGTTTTCCTTTGGATTGTGGGGTGCTTTGCTTCTTAAGATCATCCAGGCATATTTTGCCTAATTAATTTCCTGCCCTTTCAGGGGCCCAAGGCTTTGATATTGCTTTGTCTCTCCTACTCTTTTCCTGGACCACAATGTATGATGCTCAGTACAAAATGTAAGTTTAGTTTGAGGTGCAAAGGAATGCTTAGTGGCTGTAATGCACAAGAAAGGGCAGGGCGGACACTCTTTCAGCACCTTTTGGACCAGTGCTTATCACATGGTTATCTGAAATTTAAAGGGACTGGATTTAAAGATCTGGAAGGTCCCTTCCCAACCCATGTTCCTGCAGCAGTGCATGCACAAACACACCTCCTGTAATTATTCTCTCTACAACAATAAATTGTATAAGACAAATACATAAGTCCATTATATTAAATAAAATATGAGAGAAGGAAAATGTTAGATTCCAACTCCATGCAGTGCCCAGTGACTAGAGAGACAATCCAGTTCCTTATGGATTGTATTACTCATTAGCCAGAGCAAGCAGGGAGCAAACACCAGCACACATTGCTTGCATCAGCTTTATTTAGAATGGAGACAGCTTCCAGGAAAGGTCCCAAAAAACAACAAACCAGGGACCTGCACTGAACATTAGTGCTTTTCAAATTGTATACACCTTGCTTCATACATATTAACATTTGTTCCACCTCTGTTCCTCCTTTTGTTCTACTCATTTCTCCTCCCATCTCAATCTCTGCCTCTGTTTACTTCATTAACATGGAATTGCCTATGCTTTTCCTTCATTTACATGCCTCTCTGCTAAAAGCACATGCGTAAGGCCATGAACTTGGGTACTCTTGGTCAATCACTGGCTTTTTCTGGTTTTTGCTCACTTCAGTACCGTCTCCAAGGACTTGCTTGTGCTTTATCTCCTGATGATAGCTGATGGGCTGCATCTTGTTCATCTTAGACAATGGACTCTAACACTACGACCTTGTTAGAAAACTGCTTGCCTAAGCATTTGCAAGGTTAGTCTTAATATATCATCCTGCCTTGTGACCAGCAGCTCTGCTGAGACACGGAAAAAAGCCTTCATTCAGCTACAGACCCAGTGCTCCCCAAAATCTGTATTGTTACCCTAACAGAAAATACCAATTGAATATAAAGGGTGTTTTTCTGTCCATACAAATTGCACACAATACAGGCTTATTTGTATTCTGTCTAGTTTAATCGAAGACTTCCACATTTTCAGTGGATTGATGCAGGAATCTGAGTCAATCCAGGTACTAGTTGTAAAGATCTATTTTCATAATTGTGCTTTATTGTTATACATCATTTAAGGCATAGTTTCATAGTTAGTAGGGTCGGAAGGGTCCTGAGTAGATCATCAAGTCCGACCCCCTGCCATGACAGGAAAGAGTACTGGGGTCAAACGACCCCAGAAAGGTGATTGTCAAGCCTTGTTTTAAAGACCCCCAGGGCAGGAGCCAGCACAACTTTGCTTGGAAGTTGGTTCCAGTTCCTAGCCGCCCTGACAGTGAAGTAGTGCCTCCTGATGTCTAATCTTAATTTACCCTCTACCAGCTTCTGACCATTATTTCTTGTCACTCCTGGTAGTGCTCGGGGGAACAGGGACTCCCCTAATGCCTGCTGGTCCCCTCTGACTAGTTTGTAACAGGCCTCTAGATCCCCCCTCAGCCTTCTCTTGTGGAGGCTGAATAGGTTCAGGTCCCTGAGCCTCTCCTCATAGGGCCTGCCCTGCTGCCCCCTGATCATGCGAGTGGCCCTCCTCTGGACCCTCTCCATGTTGTCCACATCCCTCTTGATGTGCACCACCCAGAACTGGATGCAGTACTCCAGCTGCGGCCTGACCAGTGCCGCATAGAGGGGATAGATCACCTCCTTGGACCTGCTCGAGATGCATCTGTGGAAGCATGACAAAGTGTGGTTGGCATCCCTGACTGCATCCCCACACTGCCGGCCCATGTTCATCAGTGATGACTCCAAGATCCTTTTCTGCCTCTGCACTGATGAGAAGGGAGTTCCCCAGCCTGTAGGTATGGTGCTGGTTCTTCCTCCCCAGGTGCATCACCTTGCATTTGTCAGTGTTGAATCCTATCCTATTCTCATCCGCCCATCCATGTAACCTGTCTAGGTCCAGTTGTAGCCTATTCCTTCCTTCTAGTGTGCCCACATCTCCCCACATCTTAGTGTCATCAGCAAATTTGAAGAGGGTGCTTTTTACCCCTTCGTCCAAGTCACTGATGAAGATGTTGAACAGTGCGGGCCTGAGGACCAAGCCCGGTGGAACCCCCTTGCCCACATCCCTCCAGGTCGAAAATGACCCATCCACTACCACTCTCTGGGTGCGGCCCTCCAGCCAGTTGGTGACCCATTTGACTGTGTAGGTGGTGACACCACAGTCCCCCAGTTTTTTTAATGAGAACAGGGTGAGAGACAGTGTCAAAGTCCCTTTGCCCCTCTTTAATGATGGTGGAAATTTAAATTAACTATTGGAGCTCCTTCAGATTTGATAGCAACTGAAAGCCTCTTATCAGTCAGTGACAGTCCAAAGACTTGTTTTAGTGATCTTTAATCACTACTCATCTTGCTGACAGAGCACCTTAATTCTTAAAAAAGTGGTGGCAGCTGTTGTCCCTCCTATGGCATATGCATGAGGGCTATTCAGACTTTCAATGCATATGCCTGGGCAGGAATTTTTGGAGGAGTGGAGGCTACCCAGACCTTCCATCCTCCCTTTAGGCCACTGAAACAGAGCCCAAAGTTCAGACTGTTTGGTGCCTCCATGGATATAGTCATATAAGTGTCTGGGAATCAAACCCCAGCCATCTGTGTAGTAGACAAGGACTCTACCACTGAACCACAGGGGACTCTTTCTGAAAAGAGTAAACACCTATAAATACCCATCAGACTGGTCAGTGCTGTCCCTTGCCCAAGCTCCCTCACAGATGATCTTATTCTTTTCCATTACCATAAGAATTAAGATGCAGTAGTTGAAATGTTCTGTTTATGCCAGATCATAATGTAGCACTAACTTTTCTGAATCACCCATGCTTTATATTCTTCAGTTGGCATATGATTGGGGAATATCATACTTCTGTGTTAACAGGACAATTAGGAAAATATAATTCATAGAAATCATAAAATTGTAGGACTTGAAGAAACGTAGACAGACATAGACAGAGTAGACTAAAGCAGGAGCAGATCACTATCCTCCCTATTATACCTTTAACACATTAGAAGATTGTTGTCCCCCTTAGTTCCTTTACTTCTTTTAACCTTTCCAATGGATCACTTTTCTAAGCCTCTGCTTGTTAATGTTTGCCTTCTCTGGACTCACTCCAAATTGTCCACATTTTTCTTAACGTGTTTTATCTTCTGAACTCTTCCCCACCATGATTTATGGGTAGGGTGAGGAGGGAGGACCAAGCATTTTGGGATACAGGAGGACCAAGTCCTCCCCTGTCATGCTCCATAGAGTATGCACATGTAACTGGAAGCATTTCCTTTTAAAAAGCTTCTAAAGACTAGATATTTCCAACAGAGTATTTTGGAACATTCTTACTATTTCTGGAAAAGTTCAAAGGTTGTATTATTTGTCTGACCACCATTTAAAGCACTCCAAAAGTGTTTGAAGCATTTCAAATGTTATGTCTGCCCAGGGCCTAACATATGACACTATCAGTGTATCACAGAATGACATTTGCTTGTTCTGCAAAGTATTGTCTTGTTGGCTCCTGCTCAGCTTGTGGTATACTATGACACTTAGATCCTTCTTTGGCAGAACTGCTGCCTAGCCAGTTGTTCCCTATGAATTGTTTTTCTGTCCTAAATGCAGTACTTTGCATGTATCTTTACTGAATGTTATTTTATTGCTTCTGGGCCATGTCTCCTAACCGTTCTCTTATAGATACAGTAGCAGAATGGTTACATGAAATCAGAGTTTTAGGCTTGCTCCAGATAGGCACAAAGGTTTTGGTCATGATTACATTTCTCCCTCATATGCCACTGACTACAGAACTGACACACCTTAATCATGAGCCCAACTAGGTATAATTAGACTTTGGTGCCCCCCCCCCACCCTTTTTTTGAGCAACCTTGTCCTCCAAAGTGCTTGCAATAGTTCCTACCATCCATAAATTTTAGAATTCTATCATTAATATTGATTGGGACCAGACACAGGATAGAGTCCTGTGAAAGCCCCCTTGAGGTGTTCTCCTACCCTGGCAATTCCTGACTATGGTTTTCAGTGAGCTGTGCATCAATTCATGAGCAGCAGCATAATTAGGAGTGGGAAAGATGGGCTCTGGCCCTGGCACCAAGCTAGGAGGAGCGCTGGAATCATCCCTCAACCCTGCAGAGTCTGTGTTCCATCAACAAGAGCATTCCCATTACTTACCCATCCTAGAAATCCAAAACAGTCCCTGTCTGCTGATGCTGATTTAAGAGTAACAGCCAGGGTGGGCAGAGCTTATGGGGCAGCTCAGCCAGGAACTGTTTAGGACATCCCAACATGGGTAAATTGTGTGCATTTGTTCTCCCATGTCCTATCCTATTTGGAACCCATGCACCACTCCCCTCCCCCAACTCTTGGAACCGGTGTACAACCCCTGTACTTGGAACCTGCATGAACCCTGTGCTCTTGGATCCCTGCTCTCACAACGTGTACACCCCCCAACTCTTCGTATCACATCCCCCCTGCTCCCCTATATAGTTTGCCTAGTGTACCAGCTCTGCTTGTTAAACCTTTGCTTATGAGAATTTAATTGACAGATTATTTCTTTAGTTTGCCTATGAGAATTTCATGGGGTGCAGTGTTGAAAGCCTAATATATCACAGCTACTGATTCCCATTTTCCACTAAGCTAGACACAGTAGCAGAAAGGAAAACTAGTTTTTAGAAATGTATTTACTTAGTCCAGGTTCAGTCAAAAAGTATATAGATGACTCATTAAATTATAGGTGTGTTTTAACAGAAATTTCCTAACAGCTGGGAGGCCTGAGATTTTCAAAGCTGTTTCAAATATTCAAAGTAAGAATAGCTTTGAAAATTTCACTCAAATATTATATTTATGTTCTAGGCTTTTCCATACGGCTTTTATAATTTCAAGAATTTAATTCTGGCCTGATCTCATGCTTTGTTTCCTTCACTATTATTTTTAAGGATGTGATTCAATGTTTAATTGATTAGAACTTGGCATGAGTGATTTTATTTCCTTGATGGGTCACCAAAATAGTGGGCATGATCACTGGAAACAGATAATCTGCTGCTGGAATGTGATAAATTTAGGCCACAAACAGGTGAAATTCTCCAGAGAGTGTTTTCTACTTGGTTGGAGGTGGATTGCTTTTCTCCTGGAACAGCCATTATTTGTTCTAGGAGAAACTGTGTGAATACCTCTACACACATGGCTTCTACTGGGAGAGATTTGATTCTCCCAGCATGGATATAACACCTGTACATAGCCCTAGTGCTTCAAGTCAACCATAAGCAGAAGTTAACATGTTGTTTCTTGTGGAGTTTCATATTTTCATTGCTTGATGGTAAATCACTAGATTTGGGGTTTTTAAAGGCAAACAGACATAAAAAAAGAGTCCAACCTTGTTGCTTGCTCAGGTGAGTATTTTGTATAATAGATACGTATGCCCACATTCTCCATTAGTATGAATCTTTTGTAATTGTTTAGAACAGCACCTGCAAAGTTATTCAGGGAGTTAACACCCATTGATTACAATAGAAATTAGGTGAATAAATATCAGTTAAGCACCTAAACATAAATTAGGCATGATACATTCAGGATCTGAGCCTTGGAGATTAATTCAGCAAAGTATTTAACCATGTGGAAATGTCCCTTTAATTCAGTGAAGTATTGAAGCCAGTGGGATTTGAAAGCATGCTGAAGCAGTTTTCTGAATCAATGCCTTCACAAAATACTTCTTATAAAGGTTTCAAAACATTGGGGAACAAACCCATTGAATTTAATGACTTTTCTGGGAAGAATTATTTTCTCAAAGATTGCCACAGTCAGGCCCTATATCCTCTGGATTCTATATAAATATCAATAAAGTTGGCCAGATGAGATGGCACTGTAAGAGTGATGTAGTCAGGATGGTCCAGTAATTATGTGAGAGGAAAGGTTTTCTTAGGGTGATATCTTTTATTTGACCAAATGTATAGCTGAGATAGAATTAGACAAGCTTTTCTATGCAATACATTATTCACCAGGTCAGATATGAATGCAGTGTTTTCTAATTAAAAGCTTCTTTAACTCTATCCCAACTATACAGTTGGTCCAATAAGATAACATCCTAAGAAATCCTTGTCCCCCAGCTGATGTATGAATTGCTGGGCATCATAAATTGTTGAATATTGATTTTACGGAAGTTATTCCAAACAAGGAATATTCATAAATAGAATAGTTTACCACAGTTTTACATGCAAATCAGAAATAAATATCTTCTAGTGCTCTCCAAAATCTATCATTGAACACATCGCCTCCCTAGTGCTTAAACTCACTGTCCAGTTATATACCAATTGCCGATTAATTTATCATAGTGCTACTTTTATGAAGACATAGGCAAAGTGTGATGCAGTCATTTCTTACATTTAGAACTTACTTCCAAGTAGGAAAACAAATAATTTGACTGGATACTTTTACCTTAAGATAACATAGCATCTCATGTAATGTATAATATAGCCTTTATTTTTTTTTTCTCTAAACTCTTGGAAACTTACATAACAATCGTGCTTTAAGTATGACACCATTTATAGACATTTAAAATGCATCTTAATTTATAAATATTTTACATTTGGTCCATAGAACAATTTTCAGTTTACTAAATAATACTGTACTCTTTTAAACAGGCTCTGTATATATTTTAGAATATGTATATATCACATATATTTTTTTATATAGAGATAGATTTGCTTGGTGTTCAGATATAATTCCTTATTGCAAAAAGCATATATGATCATACAATATTTTTTCTTCTCTAGGGCAGATACTACAAAAAGATACAGCTATTCACAGTTTACACACAGTAGTTCTACAACACTATTTTGTGCTATATATGATAAGTTTGTACAGATTTTTGCTAAACAGCAGGTCTGCCAAACATATGCCATAATTGTTTACAATCAAACATTAAATACTGCATTTTTCTTAGAACAACATGGAACTTGATTACATTAAACAATAAAGAGAAAGTTGGAGGTTTTTATCCTTAGTCTAATGAAATTCACAATTATAATGTGGATGTATTATATGTGATACATACGATATATGTTTATTTTTTCTAACCCCTGATAGCTTACAAGACTTTTGCATTTATCTATAGACATTTAGAGTGTATCTTAGATTTCAAAATATTTTACAGTTGATCTACTGTATGAAACAGGTTAAGAGCTACCAAACAATACTCTTTTATGAGGTTTCATGACTTAGGTTGAACTATGTGTGTGCGTGTGTGTGTGTGTGTATATTTACTACAGTAATGTATCTGACATTCTGAGAATAATACCTTATTGCAAGAACATATGTTGGTCACCTTTAGACAAAAACAACAAAAAAAATCAACATTCACAGCTATTTTTTCACATAATTCTACATAATTTGTGTGCTATCTAATATTGTAGGTTGCACAAAAGTTTGCTGAAAAGCAGGTTTCATTGCACAGTTCTGTCACAGTCATTTACAATCAAACATCACATACTGCATTTTCCATGCCCCTTGTTGTCTTATAGCTGCCAAACAAGAAATGTGATAGAGGGCCTGATCTTACTTTGTCTACACAGGAAGAACTTTCATTCTCTTTAATGGGAGTTCTTAGTTGTAAAGGAAATGCCTAAAAGAGTCTATACTGGAGTTTTCATACTATAGAAACAGCTTTCCCTCATACCTTCATCACTATAAATAATGTATATGTAAATAAAAATCCTAAAAATAAAACTGTCTTCAAAGTGCTAGAAAAGTTTAAGATTTATAATTTGCTTGTTAAATACAAACCAGGTTTAAAGTCCCTTAAGAGATTGAATAATCCATGGTTTAGAGCCCTAAATTAGAATTTGTGGAGTATGGTCCATAATTAAAACACTGTTTGATTTCTGTTACGGTGGCAGTGTAAAACAGTTGTTAATGGCAAAGTATAAACAGAAGCAATAGCTGGTTGAGATTACAAAAAAAGGTACTGCTTTTATCTGGGAATGTTAGTAGGAGCTCTGGAGAGTTTGATATTCTTACATATTTTCCTAAGAAATGTCAAAATGAAACATTTTGCCTCTATAACATTCATCTGAAATTCAAAGAGTATCAACACATGACAAACAAATCAAAATAAAATACTGCTTTTAAAAGATATTTCACTATCATTAAAAGGATGAAAATATAATAGCTTTTACTAGTACGAATTTTAAGGTCGAACTTCTTACTGGAAATCATATGCATACAAAATACTTTATTCTTGTATATGAAACAACTTTCAAACGTAATTGTACTCCTGCAAAGTTGGAAATAACAGTCTTGGGATTTGGCAGTAAGAAATATTAACTAGTAAAAGTCAGCAGCACAAAACCTCAAACTGTCGTGCTAAAAGGTAGATTAAAAATGTCTTACATGTCAATTTACAAATTGCAAGAATTCAACTCTTATTGTGAAAGGATAAAAATATTAACAGTCTGTGGATTGCCAAAAAACACAAAACACTGTTAACATCTGAGCCCACAAAACAGTTTGGTTATACCCACAATGATTCCCTTATAGTGGAGATGGTCTTTTTTTTGTTGTTGTTTTTGTTTTGTTTTTTGTTTGGCACTAGAGGTAGGTGATTATATTCTCAGACATAAAGTTGTGGTCATATTCAACCTATTTTTGTTTTCCTTTTTCCAGAGTGCCATTTGTACCTTTCCAATACCAAAATTTAGATATATGCTTCTTTGTTGGCAGAGTTGCTTTGCTGGGCTTGTTCTGGCCCACTTTCAGGATGAGTTATGTCTTCACTTGGCTGAATCATTACTTGGATACGCTATTTTAAAAAGAATGAAATAAGATTACTGGATAAATTTTTTGTTCAAATCAAATCTATCATATTCCTTCCATTATAAGATAACCTTGAATTCAGATGCACTCCCATTTTCTCTTAATTTAAGAAAAAAATAGGACAGCAAATAGACAGACAGTGGGTGTATCTACATGAGACATTTACTGTGGAGTAGACAAATTAGCTCCACGCTAAACATTGGACAGCCACACTTGTTCCCCTATTAGCCTGGAGTAAACTAATTAACTCTGCAGCAGGATAGTGGGCCTGTGAGAAGCAGCTAGTATTCGCTTTGGATCTGGCCGATTTTGGGGGACAGTGACTCAATTCGGTGATTCGAATCACTGTCCTGAACCAATTCAACCAGATCTAATTCAGATATTCAACTGCTGCCAAATCAGCTGAATCTCTGAATCATGCAGGCCCCATCCCCAGCCTGCTCTCCCAGCCCTGGCAATGGCTGCCCCACCTGCCCCAGCTCCCGGCTCCTTGGAAAAAAAAGCCTCCACTCACCAGGTGCTGCCACATGTGGGGGGTCATCTCTGCTGCCCCCCACTGCCCCACATCATGTGGGGGGCTCTGCCACAAACCCCCTAACCCCCACCCACTCTTCCAGCCCTTCCACCCCATGGCTGCCCTGACTGCCCCAGCTCTGGCCCTTTAAAAACAAGACATAACAAAAAAAACCCCAGACTCACTGGCTCCTTCTCAGCAGGGGTGCAATCCTCACTGCCCCGCACTGCCGCACACTATGTGGGAGGCTGTGTACAAGCTCCCAGAAGCCCTGAGGCCGCTGCAGCAGCCAGTGAGTCTGGGTTTTGGGTTTTTTTTTTAAGGGGCCAGGAGCTGGGCTGTGTGGGGCATCCATGGGGGGGCTGGAACAGTGGGCAGGGGTTGGGAGGATTGTGGCAGAGCCCCCCATTTGATCAGCAGGGATCACCCCCCCAGCCAGCAGCACCCAGTGAGTGGGGGCTTTTTTTTAAAGGGCTAGGAGCTGGGGCTAGGCAGGGCAGATATTGGGGGGGCCTGGGGGAGTGGACAGCGGTTGGGGGGAACTCAGGGGGGCTGGGGGAACAAGTAGTGGATGGAGCTTGGTGGGGGTCTCCCTATGGTCCCTCTTCTCCTTCCTGTAGCCCCCCCCACTTACCAGCTCGGAGTCCGGGTCGAGCTCCCTGCTGCAGTGGGCGGGGACTGCCCGAATCACAGAAGCTCTCTGAATCTTTTCCAAATCGATTTGGAAAGCTTAAAATCAATTTGGACCTTTTAATTGGTCCCCTGATTCGAGATTTAGCCACCAAATTGGAGTGAATTCTCCTCTGAATTGAATCAGCACCTGAAGTTTCGCACAGCCTTAAAGGATAGCACTTTTAAATACAGGTACTATCCTGCTGTGGAGTTTGTTATGTCACAGCAGCATACATATAGAATCTGCCCTTCTTGGGGCATGAGGGTGCTTCAGTGAGGGGGATGCCTGCTGACTAGCCCTGCAGTGGAGCACCCTCATACCCCAGCAAGATTCTCCGCAGAACACTGAGCCGGGTGGGGGGGTGGAGCCAGGGCTGCTCTACCGTGGCTCAACATGCTGCAGTCATGGATGCATGTTCAAACAGCATGCCTGGGAGCAACACATTCCAAAGCAATAAGCTCTGGAGTTTATTGGTCATATTAACTGCATGTGTGTATGTGCCCAGTTATAAGAATACAATCTCTACAGTTCATGTGAGAGCTTCCTGCTCTTAATCAACATTGCAGTGGAGTTCAGCTAAAGGATGTTTCAGTCCTTCCACTTCTGATCCTACCTGGGACCCAGTAATGATGTAACAAATACAAAGTGAAAGTTTTAAAATTAATTAGCAGATTTTGATGCTCCAACAAGATTTGGAGTTGTGCCTAAACATTTTTGTCAGTATTGCTTTTTCTGAACTGGTTTGTCTATCCTTAGTGACAATTTAGATAAGCATCGAGGCATACCACATACGGCTTTTTACCTTTTATTAAAATCTTTAGTAATTCCTTATAAAAAATGTCCTGATCAAATGCTATAGACTGAATCAAAAAGATTAACAGTTCGCTTGTAAGTAAACACTTTCAATAGCTGTGTTAATAACAAACTTTAAGATAAATACTAGTATCAGTAGTCTGCTTTTATCATCTTATAGTCATTTATCAAACCTTTCTATACAGAATTATATGAAGGATAACCAAACAAATCAGGTTCTATTATGGGCTTAAAAAGCAGAGCCAAAGCAGCAGCTATCTCCATAAGGAACAAGATTCTAGCTTGATGTAAATATTACAGTAGTGTATGCATAAATATAACATAATCAGGTGTCCTGATGAAGAATACCCTGCTTTCAAAAGGTTTTCTAACTAACTTTATCCCCAACATGCAGTCTGTCCAATAAAAAATATCACTCAAAAAGTTAGATATAATTTTGATCATATATATCAACATTGCTATTTGATTCGCCAAGTATAAAGTGCTAGGAAGCCAAGTGTTTGGAACTGACAGGGCCTAATTATAATGATATCTATTATACCAACAGCTGCATTACTATCTGAAATTTTTAAGAAGACTGTTAGCTTTATTATTTTTCATGCTGATATTCTTGGTTTCATGTTCTTATATTTGCTATAAAATGCCTGAGCTAAGACGATAAATGCTGGGAAGCAACAATATACCCATCTCGTCAGATATCCCAATGAACATCTTGCAAAAATAAATAAATAGATAAATGTACCTGAAAAATAGTGACCTACCTGTTTTAAGGAGCCTTTTAAAGTAAGAAACATGTATGCCATATAGCCTGGAATCAGCACCATAGAAGAAAGAGCCATGAGCCAGCCAACCCCTTGGCCCCATGTTGGGAAAACATAGTTCCCCATAGTAAGAGGAGTCATCTGGACAGCACTGAAGATAAACACTCCCTGAAAAATAAATTTAAAACAGTCAAGGTGGCTTTAATTCCTAAAGGTCTCCGTGTTTTCTACAGAACTCTGTTGGATTGACTTGGGTTCAGTCATAAGACTGCTTCTGCAGCCATGCACAGAAGTTAAGTGCTCCCTTAAGTACTCACATCACCAGGCTCTAGCTTCAGGCCTGGGGGCACAGCCACTGATACAAGGTGGAGGAACCTTGGCCCATCCACTTCAACGTGCTGGCAAGTACATCTGTGCCATTGGAGACAAGAGGAGTATGCTGTGAAAGGAAATGGCTTCCATGGCTCAGAGCAAGATGGAGCTAGAAGCTGAATTCTGACTGAACCCCATTCCAAGGCTCTTTGGATGGAACAACTACATGCTCAATGGGGTGGACTGCAAAGTTGTGTTTGTGCCCTTCAGTAGGGCCTGTGAGAGAAATTTGGGGGTCTGGTGCTTTCTTGTGTGAGGCACCTCCTATTTGGGAAGCAGGAAATATAGACATTTTATTTGAATTTTAAGTTGATTTTATAAGATTTTAAATACATTTATAGAGATCAGACTTAATTTACACACTTTATTAAATAAGGTACTTGCAATTCTCACAATTTTGGTAGCTCCCCAAGCTTGAGGACCTGATATAACTGTACTCTCATTTTTTCCCACCCCAACCCTGCCACAGGCCCTAAAATTGAGAATCTGCAGCAAAAAAAGAAAACATTATTGGTAATGATTTGAGTTTATCTGCTTTAAATCAGGGATTGGCAACCTATGGCCTGCAGGCCAGATGGACTAGATGGAGTCTGCAGATCACTGAATGCAAGCAACATGCAAAAATGCATTTAATATTGTGTCTCTTTTTCTTAAAATTGTCAGTTTGTTTTGCTTTGCTGTGGCCTTGAGCTACTGTGAATAATTTCCCATCTTAAGAAATAAAGAAAAAACTTTAACTATGTGCATGCCTTACATGATTCTGAACAAATCTATATGTGAGTTATTTTCTGCTCAAAGTCAAAATCCAATACCTTTACTCACATTGAACAATTCCTTGCTCAGATTATTATCATCAGTTTTAAGGGACAGTAGGGGGGGGAAGCAAGCTATTTTTCAGTGTAAGACTGAATCATTCCTGTTATGATCCATGAGCAATTGGACCATTGTCTCCCTAGTCGTTGGGTACCGCATGGAGTTGGGGTCTAATATCTTGGTGTAGTAAGCAGGATTGGACACGCATTTGGAGGGGACTGATCATTGCAATCCTACTAGGGTAAGGCCTTGCAGGTGTAGTGGGTTCTCTTGGGCCTGGACCACCTTGGTGTGAACTAGGTTCTCCTGGGCTGCCTCAGCTGTCATACCCCATCTTTTACCCTTCCCCAGTAGCATGGTACTGGGTTCAGAGGATTTTCTTCTGTGTGGGGGGTGGTCAGGGTGACCGCTGTGTTTTTACTGAGAGTTGGGTTAAATGGAATGGGGGTCTGGGACCCCAGGAGAATCAGTCTAGCCCAGCTTGGATTATGGCCCAGAGTTGGGCCTAGGGAATTTTATGTAATAGATCATGGAAGCAGGCCTTCTGTAAAGCAACTGCCCTCCAGGCTTTAGCTTGGCATGTTCAAGATATCACCTCCAGACTGCTGACACCTAAGAGACAGAGTAAAGCCTGCATTCTGCCCAGATGTACCTGAATTCTTATGACAGCCCTGGGCTTAGTAGATACAGAATTGTTAACTGTCTGTATTGTTGCTTTTTTGTTCTTGTTCTGCATCAATAAATTCACCTATTATTGACTGGCCGGTGTTGTGGTCAGTTTGAGGATTGTGTCTGTCCAAAACAAAGGTATAGGTGCTGGGTTCAAATCCAGTCCAACAATTGGCATCTCCACCAAGATGCAAGAGTAGTAACCTGACTGATCAGAGAATTTGTTGATGCAGAGTGATCTGTTTTAGAGGGGTTAGCTGAAACTTGGAGTAAGGTAAAGTTATATAGGAAGTAACTGAAGTTATAAATATTGTGCAGGAGATGTTGTTTGTTACTTTTGACCAGGAAGCTTTGTTTGTCCATATTAGGCAGAGTAGCAGACATGAGTATATGCTGTGGTCTGCTTAGAATTAAGTAAGATCCTCCTTCTGTGTTTATAATAGGAAGCCAGAAAGCAAAGAAAGTCATCTCTCTGCTGGAAGGGCTGTAGGAATGAACAGGGTCTTTAACTCTAAGGTCCTTAGGAGAATAATTACAGTCTTCTATGCAGAAAGAACAAAAGCAGATGTGTTTTTCCTGTAAAGTTTCTAAAGTGTAAGTTAGCAATGTAGGTTATAGCAAAATAAAGTGTTATACAGGCAGGATAGCTTCAGAAAAATCAAAGATAATTAGAGAAATGTAAGACAGACACTCTAGAATCCTGTGTGTACCAGAAAATAGAGGCAAAAGTAGCACAGAAAGAGACAAGGTATGTTACTAGACATCTGCTTAGGCAGTGGCAGAGAATTTGTGATTAGAAGTGAGGGGAAACTTGATTCTCACTCCTGCCTCTCCAGGAACAGTGAAAAGCCTAGAAAAGACAGAGATTGTTACAACAGTGTAACAGCTTGATTAGGAAACATCAGGGTATAGCTGTGTAAAGAGAGATCATTGCCCAGAATTAATTTGAGGTACTCTGAGCAAGGAGAGAGGAGTGAGCTTATCAGAGGCATGCTTTGTTTTTCTCTGAAAAGGCATAGTTTAAAAGTTTCCTTTTTAAGGTAGGAAAAGTTTTCTTGAAGGGATTGTGTGTAGTGCATAATTTGTCACCCACAGTCTTTAAAAGATACTTTCTTAGTCCTAAAGTGGAGCTTGCTGAGCTGTACAGCTGTAAGAGAAGGAAATTTGATGGATAAATTGATTTGCAAAGAGCAAGGCAAGAAGGGGTCACTGATGAGAATGGATTATGAAGCCTGTAGCCCAGAAAGAGTTATGGTTAAAATATATTAAGGAAAGGAAAACTAAAAGTTAAGTAAAACCTAGAAAAAGTGTTAGGATTCAAAAGAGTTGCTAGAGAGAGAGAGAAAGGAAAGATAAAAATCTAATAAAGAGTCTGCAAAGCCCTAAAAATCCAAGTGATCTAGTAGTCCAGAGAAGGGGAACAAAGAAGAAGATCACTGTTAAAGCTGCCAGAGCTGGGAGCTAGCAATCTAAGCTGACATGAGGGTGGGCCAAGAAGCCCAGAAGTCAGGGACTGTGTCCATAAGAAGTAAAGAAGACCAGAGCAGGAGAGTAGAGAGTTTAATCCTAAGTATGACCTAAAACTGCCACCCTCCTAGGTGTGGTTAGTGTAGTAGAGCTACCTGTAGCAGGGTAGGCACTACAAAATGCTGCATAATAACCACCCTAGGAAAGCAGCAGAGGCAAATATAAGTGCCTTAAAAACCTTAGCTCTCACCTCATTGTAAGTTATCTTTCATTAACAAAAAGCTAAGGGGAGCATACTCCAACAGAGAAAACTGTTGGTGTAAGCCAAAAAAAAGAGATGTGTGGCATGAAATGCCTGCTACTTTAAGAGAAGAACTCTGCTATAAAAGCAGGCTCTGCAAGGTGCCAGGAGGAGAAATTTTTAAATAAGTGCCAACCTGGCTATAAGCCAAGCAAAGCCAGCCACAGTGTATAAACAAACTAATGAAAAGGGGTAAGCCCCTCCCTTTTTGTCCTTGTGTTTTACAGGATGGAACCACCACTGAAGACACGAAAAAAATCAAGCTTGACTGTGTCATATGTAATAATTGTGTTTTACTACATTTGTAAAATGGTGTTATTATAAGTAATTGTGACATCAACTATGATGAACTATGAAATGTAAAGCAAAATTTCTTAATAAGCTATAAAATACCTGAAGAGTGGCTACAAAAATGATACATCACACAGAGCATCACCTCCAAGACCTCGCAGAGTTCAGCTGTGCCAAAAATCAATAAGGCTACGAATCGTTTATTGTCGTCCTTTGTTTCCCTTCCCCCCTTTGTTTTTGTCTTGTTTGTGTTAAAATTAATGGATTTTTAATTTGTATAGTAGAAATAGTAACGTAATGTCATTTTATTAATTCCCGAAATTTATACAAAGATTAGAAACACAAAGTGAAATGATAAAATCCTAAGGAAAACCAGGGCCTTCCTGTGCAAATAGCATACCTAGTTTCCATGGCAAGTTAATAAAAAGTCCTAACCCTAAAAGTTTATCCAAACTTTTACAAAATGGAGAGACACCAGTAGTCCTACAATAGCACCAAGCATCTAGTTAATATTCAGCTGTTCATATTCATGCCAATGCAAAAGCAGAAAATATTCCTATGGTACCATTGTCCCAGTTCCTGGCTTGGTCCCAGGCTGGAAAGTAAATCACGTAAGCACTGTCTCACTCATTACCAACGGTGGGCAAAAAGGTCAGTCCTTTGTCCGAGTAACACAAAGCACCATCTACCTTGCCAGGCCCAAGGGGTATAATGTGTGGAGAAAGTGATGACCTCTGGAGAATCAGCTAGGTTTCTCTTTTGCTGTGTATACTAATTCTGTGAGGGAGTACTAGGGTTACAATATTTGGATCTTGGGGAGCACTGGATTTGCAGCTAAATAAAGGCTTGTATCTGTGTCTCAGCAAAAGCTGCTAGTCACAAGGCAGGGTGCTATATTAAAAGTAACTAACTTTGTGAATGCTTAAGCAAGAAGTTTTCTAACAATGGGATTCATAGATTCATGGATGTAGGGTTGGAAGGGACCTTGTAGATCTTCTAGTCCAACCCCCTGCTGTGGGCAGGAGAGGAAACTGGGCTCAAATGACCCCAGCCAAGTAAACATCAAGCCTCCTCTTAAAGACCCCCAGGGTACGAGCTATCACCACTTCCCTCAGAAGTTGGTTCCAGATCCTAGCCACCCTGACTGTGAAGTAGTGCCTTCTAATGTCTAATCTAAACATACTCTCTAGCAGCTTATGGCCGTTATTCCTTGTTACTCCAGGAGGCGCTCGGGGGAGCAAGGTCTCTCCCAAACCCCTCTGGTCCCGACTAATAAGTTTACAGATGGCCACCAGGTCCCCCCTCAACCTTCTCTTGTGAAGGCTGAACAAGTTAAGGTCCCATAGCCTCTTCCCATAGGGTCTGCCCTGCTGTCCCCGGATCATGCGAGTGGCCCGCCTTTGGACCTTCTCAATGCTGTCCACATCCCTCCTGAAGTGTGGCGCCCAGAACTGGATGCAGTAATCCAGCTGTGGCCTGACTAATATCATATAGAGGGGGAGGATAGTGTGAAGAACAAGATGCAGCCCGCCTGCTATCATCAGGAGATAAAGCAGAAGCAAAACCTTGGAGATGGTGCAGAAGTCAGCAAGAAACCAGAAAGAACCAGCAAGTGACTGAAGGAAGCAGAGGTCAAAGTCTTACACATGCGCTCTTAGCAGAGGCATGTACATGAATGAAATGCATAGGCAATACCATGCTAATGAGGCAAACAGTAAACAGAGCTAGTTTGAGATGGGAGAAGAAATGGTTGGAACCGAAAGTGGGATGAGGGCGTAGTGAATTTTAATGAGTATAAACCAACGTGTATAAAATGTGAAAAAAAACCCCCTAATGTTCAGGGCTGCTGCCCATGTTCACAGGCTGTGAGTCTGTGAGGGAACTCACTTGAAGCTGTCTCTATGCTAAATAAAGCTGTTGCAAGCAATGTGTACAAGTAGCATTTGCTCTCTGCTTGCTCTGCCTAATGAGTAATGGGATCCATGAGCGATTGGACCACTGTCTCCCTAGTCATTGGGTGCCACATGGAGTCAGGGTCTAACAGTTCATACTTATATCATATGATCATCATTATCAATAGCTTGCTTCTCATTAATTTGAAGATAACTTTTTTCTTGCAAATGAAAAACAGTTATGGAAAGCAGATACTGACATTTTTCATAAAATTGGTGAAGGGTAGCAGCCGGGATGTGTTAACTTTCTTTTAAGCCAATGACTCAACTGGGTGGCTGCTACAGGGTGCCGCACAATATAAACACTATTAGGTATGCAAATACCTACACATAATTCACAAGATAAACCCAGAGATTTCAAGTAGGAATCCATAATGAAAATACATTCTGATTTGTTATAGTCTTTGCATCAGTAAACTTGCTCTATTATTTTTCCATACTTAAAATTAGTACACTTAACTCTGCCTCATGTTATGCATTACAGTCTTGTATTAGGTACTTGCATAACACTGAGAATTCTGGGCTACTTCATTTTGGTACACTGAAGGTGCATCTACATGTTCATTAATGCACTGTAATTACTGCACAGTAAGTTTAATACTTGGTTAATTTAGTACTAAATCAATGTGCAGTAACACATGCTACTGCCCAGCAGAACCAGCACATGACTACTTAGTGGTGCTTACTGCACTGTAGCCTAATACTACTGCACAGTAGTGTTTTGTCATGGTTTTTACCTGGCACACTGCTGCACAATGTTATTAGGCTGCTGCGTAGTTAGCATCTTGTGTAGATGCACCGTGAGTGCAATGAAAAAGAATAGTTTGGTACAAACAGTGAGAAATATCATTCAATGTTAGTTAATTAAAAGTCTTTAACTTGTAAGGTGTTAATTATACCATAAATAGCAACCCGGCCACATATTAAAGCCAATTTGTGGCGTGATAATATGGCATGAATAATGAGCCACAAGAGTAGTCCACATATAATGTGTAACATCTTTATGGCTCTTCTGCATCTTAAATTGAATGTCTGGCATGTCAGGGCTGACCCGTGAGAGATTCTGACACTCAGCTCAGCATAGGGATCCATTATGGGGCAGTCCCAGGGTCCAAGACACCATGTCCCTTACCCAGTGTCCCCTACACTGCCCCAGCTGAACAGCCATTTTTTTTCAGTTCCTGGGGCATTGTGGAAGTGGCATCTCAGGAGTGGGAAGTTTCTTTCCTCAGCTGGAGACACCACTTTACAGTGAGAGGTATGGGGAGCTAGGAGCTCCCAGCTGTCTGTGCTCTGCACCATGGGTACCAGGGCATAGAGGCATTAAAGATCATGTTCACAGCAGGACTGCAGATGTGTTTTCTCAAACTTCCTGTGGCTCAGACCCAGACAGCAGGTAGAACAGATTCCCTGGTCTCTCGTTTCCCCACCAGGAGCTTTAAACCCTGTTCCCATATCTGACTAGACTGTGGTGGATCAGAGAGTCGTAGAAGGTTTAAAGTCCCCAGTGGGGGAAGCCCATCAGCTCTAGACTGCACCAGAGCCAATTCAAATACATGGTAAGGTCCTGGGGCTGGAGGTAATAATTAGCTGATTGATGGCCCTGGCGGGACTTGCACTGCCAACTAGTAATTGCATGATTGCTATCTGATCCCTGATCCCAAGAACTGCATGTCCTGCCATGTTTATGTGATATGGCTGGAGATATGATTGTTGAGATCAAGGATCAAATCCCATCACACCATTAAAAGAATGTATGCCAGGGGCCAGAAAGACAGGATTTCCTGAACCAGATCAGCCTGCCTTAAGCATTACTTTCAACTGAGTTCAGATTTACAACCACATGGATGCATCTACATGAGATGTTACTGCGCAGTAGCAATGAGCTCATTGCTACTGCATCAGTGGCGGTCCCTTGACATTGAGAATGGTGTATCATCAGGCTAGATGGGTCGTCAGGTGACTGAGGAGCCTGATTCTGGATGCACACATTCTTTGGCAATAGGGGCATTTCGTTGCATGGGAAGGGGGATTTGCATCCCTGGGTTGGTGTCCCTCTCCTTCTTCTGCCACCACCATTCCACCTCAGTATTGAGTTGTTGGGCCTCAGTGGATGAGGTGACACCACACTCAATGGTCAACAGCTTGCTCCTCCCAGCCTCTGTGCTTGAGGGTGACCTTGAGTGTGTATTTGTACCATTTACTTTGGCTGCCCTTTGAGTGTTGGCTAACAGAGAGCTGGGAGAAGAGAATCTGGTGGGGGTGGTGGTTCTCAGACATCTGGACACAATGGACCATCTAGTGGAGTTGATTTTCAAGAGTGAGGCTTCAATACTGTGGGTGCAGCTTCATGGAGGACACTCACACGGGTCCAGCGGTCCTCCCATTTGATAACCAGGATTCAATGCAAGCACCACTGGTGAATGCTCTCAAGGGTCTTAGCATGGCATTGATAGATGGTCCAAGCTTCATTGCAGTAGAGGAGGGCGGTCAGCATAACAGCCTTATAAAGCAGGACCTTCATCAACTTCTGAAGATCTCTATTTTCAAGGATACATTGTCGAAGCTTGAAGAAGGCAGCACTGGTGCAGCTGACCTGGTGCTGGACTTCTTCACTGATGGTAGCCTGTTGAGAAAGGTGGCTGCCAAGATATGGAAAGTGCTCCACGTATTCCAGAGCCTCCCTGTCTATGTAGATAGCACAAGGGATGTTCAGCTGGCTCAGGCAGGGAGGAAGTGTTGGTGGAGAACCTTCATCTTCAACACATTTAAGGACAGGCTAAGTCTCTTACATGATGCACTGAAGAGACCTAGGGTTACTTGGACATCCTGTGAAGAGTGAGCCATCACACAGCAATCATCTGCAAACCGAAGGTCACATATGTCCTTGGTAGTGAGTTTCACTTTTGCCCAGAAGATGGAAAAGCTTCCCATCCAGTTGATATTGGATATTGATGCCAGATGGTAGATCATCTTGGATGAGGTGGATGATGACTGTTAGATAGATGGTGGACACGGTGGGGGGTGATCACACAATTTTGTCTGGATGCAGAAGGTGTCAGTTTCAGATCTTCCACTCAGGACAGTGGTGGTCATATTATCATGCAGGAGTCTCAGCATGGTCACCAACTTCATCAGGCAGCCAAGGCTGAGGATGGTCCACAAAGCTTCACTATTTAGGGAATCAAATGCCTTGGCCAAGTCAGTGAAGGTGAGGAACAGTTCTTAATTCTGCTTCCAACATTTTTCTTGGATCTGCCTGGCAATGAAAACCATGTCCTCAGTGCCCCGAAATGGTTGGAAGCCACACTAGGCTTCTGGAAGGATCTCCTTGGTGATGGGATGAAGGTGGTTCAGGAGGATGAGGGCCAGGATCTTACCCACAATGGACAGGAGGGAAATAACCCTGTAGTTCCCACAGTCAGATTTGTCCCCCTTCTTATAGATAGTTACATTCTTGAGATCCCTGGGAATGTCCTTTTCATGCCAAAGGTGGAGGATAAGCAGGTGGAGTCACAATGTGAGCTGGAAGCCACCAGCATGGTAGACCTCTGTGGGTATACCATCTGTCCCACAGGCTTTGCTGTTTTCATCTGTTGGATGGCCCACTTCAGCTCTGATGGCTGATGGATCACCAAAGAAATCCACCACAAGCCACTGTGGGATGGCTTGGAGGGTCTCCTCTCATACAGTGGACTCCTGGTTAAGGAGAAGTTCAAAATGATCCTTCCAATGCAGACAAATGGCATCATCGTCCTTGAGGAGCTGGGAGCCATCCTGTGATCAGAGGAGGTTTTGTCCAATGGAGCAGGGTCTGTAGTTTGTCTTGATAGCCTGGAAAAATTTACATATGTCATGCTGGTTGGTGTAGTTCTGGATCACGTGCTCTTTCTCCACCCACAAATTGTTCTTCATGTCACAGAGGTGTCACTGGACCTTAGCCTTCAGCTGCTGGTACGCTGCCATCTTTTGCTGAGTTCATGGATGGCTTTGACAGGCAATGAAGCCTGCACACTTCTGCTTGAGGAGACTGCAAATCTGAGCATCACTGGCATCAAACCAGTCCTGGTTCCTTTTGTGATGTGAACTCAATAGTCTGGGTACAGGTGTCTTGGACAGCAGACTTGAGTTGATCCCAGTGTACCTGAATGGATACATCATCAGCAGTTGGGACTTACTCTAGTGCACTATACAACTGGGCCTGGAACTCCTCCCACTGTCCAGGGTCCTTCAGAGCTGCAATGTTCAGCTGTCTCCAGGTGCCCTTCTGGGTCTTCCAGTGTCTTGGCACCAGGTGGATGTCAATCACTGAGCACACAAGTCAATGGTCCATCCAGCTGTCTTCAGATCCCTTCATGGCCCTCATGATGAGCACATCCTTCAGATCTCTACCTTGGACTATAATATAGTCCAAGAGTCACCAGTGCTCTGACCTCTGATGCCTCCACATGGTCTTGAGCTGGTCTTTCTGGCAGAAGATAGTGTTTGTCATGATCAGGCTGTGTTGGGTGAATTTGTTCAGGAGCAGCATACCATTGGCATTGGCCTTCCCCATGTCATTCTTGCCGATAGTTGAGCTCCAGATTTTGTGGTCATGTCCAGCCTGGGCATTGAAGTCACCCAGGAGAATGGCCTTGTCATCCCTGGGGATGGAAGCAAGGTCATTGTCAAGATCAGAGTAGAACCTTTCCTTGACTTCTTTATTGGAATCCAGAGTCAAAACATATGCACTGATGAAAGTGATGCACTCGTTTCAGCTATGGTGCAGGCAAAGGGTCATCAGATTTTCACTGACACCTGAAGGGAGTTCTGGGAGCACATCAGCGATCTTGTTCTTGATGGTGAAACCAACTACATGGATATGGGGGTCATGATCTCGTTTCCCTTTGCAGAAGGTGTACCCTCAGCTGACATCCCTCAGCTGTCTCTCCCTAGAGAGCTGGGTTTCACTGAGAGCAGCTATGTTTCATAGTTTCATAGTTTCTAGGGTCAGAAGGGACCTAGGCAGATCATCAAGTCCAATCCCCTGCCATGGCAGGAACAAGTACTGGGTCAAACGACCCCAGAAAGGTGTTCATCTTGCCTCCTCTTAAAGACCCCCAGGGTAGAAGCCGGAACCACTTTGCTTGGAAGTTGGTTCCAGATCCTAGCCGCCCTGACAGTGAAGTAGTGCCTCCTGATGTCTAATCTGAATTTACCCTCTGCCAGCTTGTGACCATTATTACTAGTCACTCCTGGTAGTGCTTGGGGGAACAGAGACTCCCCCAGTGCCTGCTGGTCCCCTCTGAGTAGTTTGTAACAGGCCTCTAGATCCCCCTCAGCCTTCTCTTGTGGAGGCTTAATAGGTTCAGGTCCCTGAGCCTCTCCTCGTAGGTCCTGCCCTGCTGCCCCCTGATCATGCGAGTGGCCCTCCTCTGGACCCTCTCCATGTTGTCCACATCCCTCGAAGTGCGGCGCCCAGAACTGGATACAGTACTCCAGCTGTGGCCTGACTAGTGCCGCATAGAGGGGGAGGATCACCTCCTTGGATCTGCTTGAGATGCATCTGTGGATGCATGACTAGGTATGGCTGCCCTTCCTGACTGCATCCCACCCTGCTGGCCCATGTTCATCTTGGTATCAGTGATGACTCCAAGATCCTTTTCTGCCTCTGCACTGATGAGAAGGGAGTTCCCCAGCTTGTAGGTATGCTTCTAGTTCTTCCTCCCCAGCACTTGTCAGTGTTGAAACCCATCCAATTCTCATCCACCCACCCCTGTAACCTGTCTAGGTCCGATTGCAGCCTATTCCTCCCTTCTAGTGTGCCCACATTCCCCCACATCTTAGTGTCATCAGCAAATTTGAACAGGGTGCTTTTTACCCCCTCATCCAAGTTACCGATGAAGATGTTGAACAGTGCGGACCCAAGGACCGAGCTCTGTGGAACCCCACTGCCCACTTCCCTCCAGCTCGAAAATGACCCATGCACACCATGTTGATGTTATGCCTCGCTAACTCCCAAGCCACAATGACGGTTTGACTTACTAGGTTGTTGATGAGCATTCTTACATTCCAGGTTCCAAAGTTTAGCTTTTCCTTATTTTGACTGTAGGACTGGTCACCCCGCTGGGTGCAATTTCCCAGCCAAGAGATAGGACAGCCCATTTTGGGGGCACCTTTTCTAGTCCCCTCCCCACCATGGTGACCAGAGGGTATCCTAAAAGGGGCTGCTCTGTCACAGATGCAGCTGCTAAAGGACACCCCTGTCCTGACACAAGCTTTAATGACCATCGCACATCTGCTGCCTGTGTGCAGATTCTTGGCTGGGGGCTTCTAGGTATCATGGCCCCACCCCCATCACCAATCCTCCATCACCACAGGGCTTCTGGACATGACAGAACCCTGTGCATGGCAAGTTTACTGTGGGGACTCCAGTGCGCAGTCAGGTCCACACAGTCTTGGCAGTTGGTGGCCGGGTTCAGTGGCATGGCGAACCATGATGACTGGGGCCACTTCTCCATTTCACCTTTCTTCTGCCTTCACATCCATTGGGGGCACAGACTTTCTCTGCCTGCTCCACTTTTGAGGACTTCTTAGATCATTCTTTGTCTGGAACCTCCCCCTCAACCTTACCACTATGGGTAGCCCTACCAGGAGCATGAGCTCCCAACGGCATCACTCTCGGGGTCACTGGAACATGCAAGCCTCTCCACCACAACAAGGTGACAATCTTTGGGGAGGTATGCTATTGCACAGTAGTGTTGCTGGACACTAACTGTGATGCAATACTACTGCGCAGTAGCATCTGGAAAAAAAACATGGGGATGCTACTGCACAGTAAATAAGTCATTTAGTACTTGGTTATGCAAGTACTAAATGACCGTGCAGTAAGAACTACACAGTCTTCTGTTCATGTAGACATAGCCCATAATGTCTAAAAGAATTTGGCTTATTTATTTGATACAGGGTTTTCTGCATGCTTAAGGGTAGTGTTCTTACTTTTATCTCCACATATTCAACCCATTTTTTAAGTGCCCAGTCAGGCAGGTAAGCGTGTACCTAATTTTAATCATGTGAGTGGTTATAACAAAGTCAGTGGGACTGCTAACAAGTTTAGAGTCAGGCAGTTACATACCTTGCTGAATTGGTACCTATGGAATTAGTGCAGCTTAGTACTAGTGTGATTTTTTTTCTCTTTGGGAAAGAGATGAAAACAACAACAACTATTTACTTTAATCAATATTTTTAGTAGATAATTTAGAATTTTAATTTAAAAAACAAAACAAAACAAGCTGATCTCTTTTGGTTTTTTGGTTTTCCAATGGAAAACTTTTGGGAAGGAGATATTTTTCCTGAAAATTATCTTTTAAATAAAAAGGCAGGATCACAGTGCATCAACATGTGTGTAGACACCACTAAGATGCTTTTCTGCCTTATTCTAAGTTGGTTTTAACCTGGATCTCACCACTATCTCAGCAGTATCTTTATGCTGAATGTCCACAGATATGTGGAGTTGAAGTGGAAAAGAAAAGAGAGGAAGGGAAAAGAAACAAACAACCAGGCAGGAAGACAAATAGATAAATAAAAGATGGCAGAAATTTTTCTGATTTAGGAAGACCTGACAATGTTCACTAATCACTTTCACCATAATTTAGTCCTTGATTCCCTCTGGTTCAGTTAAACATAAAATTGTTAGACATCCACCAAAAGCCAGGTTGGCACAAGTGGATGCCCTTTAATCACATTTTGTATTTTGGGCACAACGTTGCATCTGATCATTGAAATTCCATTTCTGTCAATGAAATGAAGCCACATGATAACAGCTGAAAACCTGATCCATAGTATTTTACATAGTACTGCCTTTCTATTGTATTTTTCCTTTTCTTTATTTCAAAATTGATGTATTTTTCTACCATGCCCACTAATTCATTTTTTACTGCTTCCTTTTACTTCAGACTTCCTTTTTGTTCACAATTTCTCTTAAATGGAAAATGACCACAGTAATATTTTTGAGTATGCATCAGACCTTGGACCAAGTCTTTTCACTGCTTTCAGGCCCAATGAGTTGATGGTTCATGTGGCGGAGCACCTTTGAGGGCTCTCACAGGCTCCAAGGGGAGCCTGTTGGGGGGGGGGAGCAGCAGAGAAACCTCACCCAGGTACCATTTTAAGGGGGAAGGTATGCAGCAGGGCACTGTTGGTGTCTTCCACTTTAAGATCTGGGCCAAGCAGTCAGCAGGTGCTTGATTGTGGCAGCCATTTTAGATCCCTGGCAGCCTATATAAACACATCCGTTCCCTGCTGGCAGGCAGCAACATTGCCTGGCAGCAAGGTTTCATGTATCATCCTGGAGGTAAGGGCAGAAGCTATAGGGGATGGCTTGGAGGCTCCTGGTCCTGGGCATGCCCTAAAACTGCACCGTGCTGGGAGTGGGTGGCCTGATGGGGCTCTCAGTGGTGCAGGAGCTTGCAGGAATTGCCAGGCCAGTGATCACCCTAGTGAAAGGTGAGAAGGGGCATGTTAACCCTAGCCCTCACCTTCAGGTGGGTTTAAGTAACACTGGAGGTAGTAGGGGCCAGGCACAGCTATGTCCACGTGAGCTTGTGGGGGGTACAAGACCCCAAGGAGGGAGGCATGGCTGCAGCCACCTGAGCCCTGTGGGGTGCAAGACCTTGAGAGACCCTGAGGAAGGAGACTGGGGGCCAGGCATGGCTGAGAGCACCTGAGCCTTGTGAGGGGATAGAACCCCGAGGAAAGATAGTTGGGGCCAGGCACGGCTAAGGCCACCTAAGCCCACCAGGGAGCAAAGCCCCATGATCCCAAGTGAGGGGGGTGGTGTGGAGCCCCAAGGGAGGGGACAGAGATGAGTAGCCCCAGTGAGGGGGCTGCGTGGAGCCTGAGTGAGGGGGCAGATATGAGGAACCACAGTGAAGGGGGGAAAACCAGAGAGCTGAGAGCCCAGGATGTTGATATATATAGAGCACAATGACATGCTGTTCCAGATGGGGAGTGAGAGTCCCTGTGAGACCCTGGAACACCAGTCATGGTGTGAGTTACCCCAGCTCCCACAACCAGGTGGGTAACCCCTAATAGGGACCAGAAGGTGGACCCAAGAGGGTGAAGGGGATAGCGGCACAGGCCTGGTGTAGGATACCCTCAAGTGGTCAAAAGGGCCAGGGGCTCACCATGAGGGGCACCCAGAGCCGAGGCCCTGGGGTCCAGACTAGCCTTGGAGGTAAGGCCAGGGCCTGTGTGGCCAAAGGTCCTGGGGGGACCATGCCCAAGAGGGGAAATGGTTTCAGGGAGCCAGACAGCCCTAATGAAGGCAGAATAAGCTGCCTAAACAGAGGGATCTTAGAGGGGTCCTAATTGGAGGATTCTGAGGCCCAGTGTGGGACTGGTGACATCAACAGCTGGATGCCATCTGCAAGGCATGGGCTGCAGTGTAGGAGAGGTACAGAGCTACAGATAGCACCCCCTGGCATTAGGGCATGAATGGGCAGCTTCCTGCCTTAATTAATCTTAATTAATTAAGAACAAGACCTGGCAGGTGAGTCAGGTGGGGGCATGCCCAAAGGCAAGTGGGGAACCTAGCACTCTGGCTAGGCGGGGAGCCCCACTTTGCCACAGTATAATCTGGTGACAAACCTGGCAACATCTCTCAAAGGGCAGAAGAGCAAATAAGAATAGTTCTGGGAGCTCTGTAACTCTTGTGAAAAAATTTTAGTTTATGGGAAGAGGCATTTCTTGGACATTCTGTATCTTAAGCAGAATGGATATGGGATGCATAAATATGAATTAAATGGTCAAGATGCAGTGCATGAATTTACTTACAAAATTCTGAAAAATTCTAGAATAAATTCCAGAATTAAAAAATCCTTCCTTCCTTTCATTGATTCCAAAATATTAACAGTGTTGGGCCCTGATTCTTCTCTCACTGACGCTGATCTTACACCATTACCTTCAGCTCAGTTATTTTTTTTTTAATTTGTGCAAATTAGAGGAGAGGTTAGCATTTGCATTAATATGCTAGATGGCATGATAACATTGTAGTGCACACTTTGGGTCATTTATATCCTTCAGATAAGTGTAAACATAATAATTTTTATTCCTTACTGCCACAATTATAGGAGTGAAGAATGACCAGCAGAGTTTCCACCAGATGCAAGGTCTGTATCCCACCATCTCTTGGATATTGTCATAAAATCTGTTAACACCTGAAGTAGAGAAATAAAAAAAGATATACAATTAAATTACAAGCTTAACAGGTTTGACATATTAAAAGACATTCTCTGTGCACTGCTAATACTGTTCAGAGTTATCAGCAGGGTATTCTTATCAACGTCTATTTCAGATTTGAACTTTTTGATTAACTAGGCAAGAAAAAATGTCATACAAATCCCACTAACAATATATATATCATTGCTGTTGCACCAGACTAGAAATAAAAGACGACCAGCAACATGAGCCTAAACTGAACATAGGGTATAATTTAAAACATTACATGGGTGTATTATTTACTCTGAAGGTAAGCAACAGCTTCTAGAAGGGCCTAGAAACAGGTCATCTGTATTTCAGCTTCAATAGCTGAATGGCTGGAGCACTCAAACAGGAAGGTAGGGCCCGTGATTCTGGTATTCTGGCCTTTGCCCACGAGGGGTTTGAACTTGTGGTTTTCTGGCTTTCTAACATAGTGCTCAAAATACCACATGAAAGATTAATTTCATAGTTTGTAGGGTCAGAAGGGACCTGAGCAGATCATCAAGTCTGACCCCCTGCCATGGCAGGAAAGAGTACTGGGTCAAATGACCCCAGAAAGGTGTGCATCCAGCCTCCTCTTAAAGACTCCCAGGGTAGGAGCCAGCACCACTTCTCTTGGAAGTTGGTTCCAGATCCTAGCTGCCCTGACTGTGAAGTTGTCTCCTGATGTCTAATTTGAATCTACCCTCTGCCAGCTTGTGACCATTATTTCTAGTCACTCCTGGTAGTGCTTGGGGGAACAGGGACTCCCCCAATGCCTGCTGGTCCCCCCCTGACTAGTTTGTAACAGGCCACTAGATCCCCCTCAGCCTTCTCTTGTGGAGGCTGAATAGATTCAGGTCTCTTAGCTGCTCTTCGTAGGGCCTGCCCTGCTGCCCCCCGATCATGCGGGTGGCCCTCCTCTGGACCCTCTCCATGTTGTCCACATCCCTCTTGAAGTGCGGCGCCCAGAACTGGACACAACACTCCAGCTGTGGCCTGACCAGTGTCTCATAGAGGGGGAGTATCACCTCCTTGAACCTGCTCGAGATGCATCTGTGGATGCATGACTAGGTATGGCTGGCCTTCCTGATTGCATCCCTACACTCCTCAATGATGACTCCAAGATCCTTTTCTGCCTCTAATGAACCCATGTTGGTTGCCCCTAAGCATAACATCCCCCGTGATAATTCTCTCAAAAAGCTTACCCAGGATTGAGGTAAGACTAACTGGCCTATAGTTTCCTGGGTCCTCCTTCCTCCCTTTTTTTGCAGATGGGAACCACGTTGGCCCTCTTCCAGTCCTCTGGCACCACACCAGAGCACCACGAGTTAGGTAGTGCACTTTCAAAAAATGGCCCATGGCAGCCAAGAAAGGGAATATATGGGGCCTGAAGAAAAGGAGTGAGCAAGTGGTTATGAAGCTCAGTGATCATTAACTATTTAGCAAGCCTCAGCATCACTGTCTTGGGGTCAAGATTCCAAGTTTAAAGTGCGGTGTTTCCCAAGTGGGAGCACAAGGAGGACTATTAATTTGTCTTAAGTCTTGTAACATTGAGTAGAACAGTACTGACACACCTTTGAACATGTGGGACTCACACTTCAAAAGAAAATCAAGAAATGCCAAGAGCTGGATTGAAGGAAATCTTTCAAACTCTAAAGTGTCTTTACAAAGAAATATTGAGCCACTCATGGAACACCTCCTTCAGTGGACTGGAACTATATGGAGAGAAATGTCATAGAGTATACCCTGCACTAACATACGCACAGGCAGCTTTCCAGAAACAGGGTCTCAGGCATGGTAGGGAAGTGGAATTGCTAAAAATTTTCACAGGTTTTATAGTTGTACACTACATGCAGTGTAAGGAAAACATATCACATACCATAGCACCAGGATATGGAGATGCATTCAAAGAATACAAGAAACAAGAGACTCATTCCACTGGCAGAGTAATAGTCAAAAAGCTTAAACACATAAATTCCACCCTAGAATATGTAAAAAGAAAATAAAGAAAGAGTTAATGCATTCCCGTAAGATTTATTTTAGAAGTAGCTATACATTTCTCATGCATAATTTTGTAAGTTATGGATCAAGATTATGGCAAAATATTTTAGCTCAGAATACAATTTCACATATATATACTTGCGTGTGTGTGTCTACACACACACACACACACCCCTGATACACATACACACATATCATTAAAGTGTATATGTATAAAACACATATGTAAAATGTTCACATTCATATCATTTACCTCTTCAGAAGTCAATGGTTCCCAAATAATTAGAGTAATGTTGATCTGTGGCTCTGGATCTACTCCTGGTTGACTCTCAGTTCAATATTTTCCCTGTATTTACTTGCAACCCAGAGAAGAAATAATACTTTTTTGTTTCTTAGTCACCCTGGATCTCAAAGAGTTCTATGAACCCTGGACAAGTTACCTGCTTACTTCTTTAGCTTAAATGACAAGTTATGCAGATTTGCATCCTTGGGTGATCTGGCCCAGGGCTGGCCAACTTCTTAGTGGCTGGGAGCTGTTCACCCTGATAGGTTAATGGGGGAAGGAGGAGGATTCATGCTGTAGGGGCCACACCTGCATGAGCCATTTGCCCCCAGGTCCCTTGCTGCACCAGGCATACAGACAGCCCATCCACCCCCACTGCATCTGGTGCATGGGTACTTCTGCCCTCCCCCCATAATGACCACATACATGGGTGTATGGCACAGGTGCCCCAGTTCTACCTTCAGCTCCCTGGGTGTAGGCTCCTGCACTGCACTGTGCTGCACTGGGGCTCTGTACTATGGGGTTCCCTGGTACCACAACCCATGCTGGGTTGCTCTGCCCTGCCCCCTGGTGCAGGACAGGAGGAAGAGAGAGAAGGGGAAGCCAGAGCCTCTGGCTGCTGCTGCTGCTGCTACAGCCTAATGATGAGGGAAGCAGTGGCTGAGTGGGAATACAAGGGTCAAAGACTAATCCTTTGCAGGCCACGGGACAGCCCTGATCTGACCATTCATTAGGGCTCACAACACCCCTTCCATGTAGAAGTAATTTTACATGAGTACTATTTGCTTCCTTATTGAATCTTAATTACAAAGATTATAGGTCCTAGGGGGAAAAAATGTTTATTATCTTCATTCATTACTGTATTTATTTAAAATTTTATAACCTTTGAATTAATCATCTTCAGAGAGAGATTTTTCTCTTCAGCCAGTTAAACATACCTGATTGAAAATATGAGGTGAGCATGCAAGATAAAAACCCTTTACACTCCTTACCTGAGTAATATTGGATAATCCTATTAGATAGGAAACAACACAGACAACGGCAATGAATATTTCTCTTCGATTGCGTAATAACTTTGGAAATTCATCCACCAAGGCTGTTATGAATCCTTCCACAGTGCAGAACTATAAGTAGAGCTCCAGGTTAAACACAATGCAATAAAACTGCATGATTGGATTTAGGGTAAGTCTCCAAAGCACTCAGCATTTTCCTAGAGCCATACTAATTTTGCTGAACACACTGCTGAGCACATCTGAAAAATCCCCGTTTCTGTCTGAAAAGATCCACGTGTAAAATTATTCAGCTGCAACAGTTCTCATAATTTTAAATGATAAATTATCATTCACTTCTTTAAATTAAAGTTATCTTTTTTGTAATGGAAGAAGAGGTGTGTACATCCAAAACCTAGATCCTGAAGGCAATTATTTATGCATTTATTTGAGATTACACACATGCATTAAATTAGATATATGCTTAAAATCTTGCCAGGTTGGTGCTTAAATTATAAAGTTAAGGATGCAGGATTATATCTTTGTCTTGTACAAATAAGCACAGCTCCACTAAATCAATGGAAAAGTGCCAGATTATACCAGTTGATGATCTGGCCTTGGATGTGGAAATTTCAGAAATATTACACACACGGAGTCATTTCCATTATAATTGAACTGCTGAATGCCTGATTAATATTAAAGCACATTCATTTCTAGGAGTGCAATCATGACTTAGCCAATATTGGCAGCTCCTTTATAAATGAAACATTTCACTAAAACTGGTGGAACAGCTGAAAAGAAAATGAAGAAAGCCTGACAGTCTGTAGACATATCTTATTTTATGAAGTGACAGTGTGTCCTTTAGGCTAACAGCATACTGGCCCACTTTATTAGGCCTATTTGTTATATTTGTTTAGTAGGCCTATGTGGGCCTAGCCCACCATATCACTTAGTAGCCCCTTTTAATTGGGGGCTAACAGAGGTAGAGAACAACTGAATATGGGCAACAAAAATGACAAAAAGGTAAGTATAAGTGGGTCAGAGTGTCAAAACAAGTGCACCCTCAGGGGACACCAAGCAGAGCACCCCAGTTACCACCCACCAACTCTCAAACGCAGCTATAGAGCCAGCAGCTACTGTCCAGTGATGCTTTGCCCAGAGACAGGACCAGAGAAAACCCAAGAAAATGGCCGCCCAGTGCCTGGGGACCCTCCCGGCCAAAGCCTCCTTCCTGGTGACATGAATAGCCAGGTTGGCCAGGGCTAGGAGGAGGTTAACCAGGAGGTCCCAGGCTTTGGTGGGGCCATGGATGTGAGGAAAAAAGTGGAGCCAGAACCTCAATAAGTGGTTCTGGAGGAAGAGGTGCAGGGGCTGCAACCTGGTGGACTCCAGGAGCCCCTTTACTAGGAATGTTGCCAGAAGATTGAGGGAAGTGATTATTTCCCCTCTATTCAGCACTGGTGAGGCCACATCTGGAGGACTGTGTCTAGTTTTGCCCCCCTGGCTCTTCCCCTCCCCCCCCCCACACATGGTACAGAAGGATGTGGACAAATTGGAGACAGTGCAGCAGAGAGCAATGAAAATGGTTAGGGGGTTGGGGCATATGACTTAGGAGAAGAAGCTGAGGGAACTGGGCTTCTTTAGTCTGGAAAAGAAAAGACTGAGAAGGGATTTAATAGCATTCTTCAACTAGCTGAAGGGTTGTTCCTAAGAGGATGGACTTAGATTTCTCAGTGGTGGCAGATGACAAACAAAAGAGCAATGGTCTTAACTTGCAGCAATGGAAGTTTAAGCTAGATGTTAGGGGGAAAAAACCCTCACCAGGAGAGTAGCAAAGCACTAGAACAAGCTATTGAGAAAGGTTGTGGAATTTCCATACTTAGAGGGTTTTAAGACCTGGGTAGACAGCCTTGGCTGGGATGATCTAGTTCAGGATGGTCCTTCTTTGAGCATGGGTTTGGACCAGATGACCTCCTGAGGTACCTTCCAATCCTAATTTTCTCTGATTTATAATAATATTACGCTACTTCTTCAGCTGTTACTGTAGCCTAGGGACAAGATCTATCATTAATATTTTGGTCTAATTACTTTCACAGTATTTCTTCCCAGACTGTATGAGATACTTCACTGTTTTTCAGTGAACTTCAATCTTAATGAAAATATACCGATAATAAGATTTAACAGTTACTTATGTTTTGGTGGATTTTGTTGAAATGTGGCTTCCTAGAGAGGGCTGAAGTAATTTTGGTTATCAAGAAAATGAAGTGTTTTGTTCTTATTAGTAATGACTAGTCAAATGTTAGCTATATATAAGCAGTAGGTGTATGTGAAACAAGTCCTATTCCATTTGGATTCAGCCCGTATCAGGGACAGTGATTTGACTCATTGATTCAGATCACTGTCCCCAATTCGATTCGGCCAAATCCAAAGATTTGATCCTGATTCAGAGAATCAACAATTCGACCATAGACATGGCTTTAAAAGGTTTTTAATATATACAATGTACCAGTGTGGCTCACGATCACTGTGATGGTGGGGTGGATGAAGCGTTGCACAGGAGCACAGGGGACCCCCCCACATGCTTGGCGGTGAACCCAGAAGTAGACTGGAAGTACTTCCAGTCCATTTTCAGGTCTGCTGGGGAGCATGCGCATCCCCTCTCCTTTTGCCTCCCTGGCTTGGCAATCAACCACGGAGAAAGCCCATGTGCCCCCCACCCCAGACCCAGGAGGCACCAGTTGCCGAGCTGAGGAGGTACAGGGGTGGGGGGTGCGCAGTCCCCCCACCCCTGCTGAGCTGAGGAGGTGGGGGGTGGGGAAGTGCTTCTGGTCCGCTTCCAGGTCTACTGCTGAGCATGCTGGGGAGCTCCCCACAGTCTTGTAGGATGCTCCATCCACCTCATCATCTCAGCATCCTGCATTCTGTACCTGCAGTTACTAACTCTGGGTTTTTTTGTGGAAAGGAAAGTAGCTTAGTTCCAATTGGTTATCCTGTTTCTACTGGTCCCTTACCCCTGCTAGCTACCCCATTGCACTAGATGTGCTCCTGTACCCAGGGATATCTTGATGTGGGATATACTATATTCACTCAATTGAAAGATGACTTTTCCCTCCCATTTAACGTGGGGAGGAGAGAAGCCCCTCATCTTACAATTGAGTATAAGGTGGGGGGGGGCAGCCACCTCTGTACCCCTCTGCTGCTCCTCCCCTGCAGTATGGGCCCCTGCTGCTCCTCCCCCTCCCCACCATGCTGCTTCTCCCTCCCCTGCTGCACCCCCCTTACCTTTGCTCTAGTGCTGGCAGGCTCTGCCTCCACTGAAGCTTGGAGCATGGAGTATGGCCTGGCTCTGTAACAGCTGTGCTTCATGCCTCAGGCTACAGCAGGAATGGAGTCTGCTGGTGCTGGAGCAAGGGTAAGAGGGAGAAGGAGGGGCAGGCAAGGGTAAGGAGAAGGACAGAGGGAAGGAGGAGCAGGGACCCAAGGATGCAGGGGGCAGAAGCAGCACAGAGGGGAAAGAGGGGGTTAGAGAAAGGGGGGCTTGAGGCCTGAGGCTGAGTGGGGGGCAGAAGAAACACTGAGGGCAGAAGAGGGTGACAGACCTGAGGCTGTAGGAGGTAGGTACAGAAGGGGTAAGTGGTGGGGGGGCAGGTTGCATGGGGCAAGCTGCATGCCTCCCCTACCACCTGTCTCCTTACTGCCCCCCAATGTCTGTGCCTTCACTGCCTGCCCCATTACTTCCTCTTCATCTGTCCCTTCACCACCTGCAGTGGTAGTGGGTATAAATTTAAGATGATGCCCCAAAAGTAAAATTCTATAAGTGGAAAATTATAACAAATGTATACATTTCCCAGTAATAGAATCTAATTATTGGTGGGCCATCTTAAATTTGGGGTCGTCTTGTATTCAGGTAAATACAGTATATGGTAAAATTTACTGTGTCTCATGTCATACAGAAAAATAATCTGCCTTTATTAGGATTAATTGCTGTTTAAAAACAACATTACCTGGCTGTCTATTCCAAGCATAAGCAACATGGAGAAGAACAGAATTGCCCACAAAGGAGAGATCGGTAACTGTGTCACTGCTTCTGGATAAGCTAAAAATGCCAGTCCGGGACCTGGTAAAAGAAGTGGGAGAAAGGTTAGCAATTCTCTTTCTAGTTATTTCAGACTTGAAGTAATGGAGAAGTCTAGGGGGTTATTTAGTCCTCACAGCACTTTTGTTTTATATTTGTTTGTCGAGCTGAGGACTATTTAGGCGAGCGTGACAGTCATTTTTTGGCATTAATGGAGAGAAAATAGGCTCCTATATTGAATCAATACTGTTATTGATAGAGAAGGAATTATAGTGTGCCTTCGGTTAAAAAGCTTTAACAACAACAAGTACGAGTAGTTTGAAATGCTGGTTGCCACATTAAATTGTCTGGGTAAATTCTCAGACAGAATTTGCATCTATGGGTTCACTACTGAACGCTCTCTCTTGGACATACTGAAGTGACTACTCTTAGATTTAACTATAGCCGAAGAGTTATCCTTAGCAAATGGTGAAAAGATTCCTCTTTGATTTATGCATGGTCGTTAAATGTATATAAAAACTGCTGTGACGGAGACAGAGAAAAAAAATGTATGTTCCCGTTTCCTATTTCAAATAATGACCTCTATACGTATTAATAAGGGGGGGTTGGTTTGTTTTGTTAACACAACACAGTTGGAAACTAGATGTTATCAGGATGAAAGTAAAACTTCTAAAGTAACCACAGTAGAAATAAAATTAATATGCTTCTGCTGCAGGTGGATAACCTACTTTTTAATTATAACTTACAAATTATCCTTCTTGTTAGTTTTCACTGAAAATGAGTATTTCTGGGACACCTGTCAAAGAGATAACATATCCTTTACAACACTGAAGCACTGAGCAAGGCTGACAAGAGTTCCAATATCAAACCTGGGTAGGAATATGGAACTGGCAGCCTAGGGTTGGCAGTTGCACAATTTCAACTGCACAACTTTCAACAAAATATTCCCTACACCAATGCCATACTAAGGTCATGATTTTTTTTTTCAGTCTGGGTAAACCAACTCTTGTTTGTAATACCTAGGAAATACCAATTGACTTGCACCTTTCACTGTTATTTGCATATTCTATGATAGATTCATATATCAATCCTGGTGATGACTGAAGTAGCATTGCAGCACTACACCAGAATCAACTGCTTGTTCATCCTCTAGTGAGGCACATTTGCAAGAGAAGCTGTTTATGTTGTCAACTAAATCCTAATTCAAAAGACAGCCAAATCACCATTTCATGGTATCACATATCATCACTTCTTTCATCACCCATTGTTTGCAAATCATGAAGAAAGATGTGCAGCTTTGAATAGGAGAAAGGAAAAGTGTTGACAAATAGAATCCAAAACAGGTACCAGGTATTTGCAAATTCTGCAACAACATTTAAAAATGTACTTTGTGTTTAGAAATCAACACAGCCCTTTGTAGCTCATTTCTGCCTCAGCTATGCACATTGTTCAAACACTGAAACAGTAAAATTGCTTGAAAATGCAAACATCATTACCACACAATATCAACATTACTCATCTGCTCAGATTCTCATGGTATATTAATTGTTTTAAAATATTTAATTAATGTGTAGGGTTATTTTTAACTCAGGAAGGTAATATACTATTGTTCCATAATCACACTGCTTTCATAGCTGTTCTGTAATTGTACGTTATAATTTCATATAGTGTACATGTGTGAAGAAATATACTGGCTGCTGATATTTTTTTCTAAATTAAGTAGCTCCCAATTCTTAAACCTGATTGAAGAGTCTCAATGGAAGTCTGTAATAAAAAGTTAAAATGACTGATTAATTGTCTTACAGATCTAATTTGATTTAATATTGGATAGAGAGGCATGAGGCTTTTTGCACCTTCAAGATCCTGAAATATAGCAAACTTCTGCTGAAACCAAATTTTGCTGGCTGACTGATTAAAAAACTCTCATGTTTTCAGTGTTAAAAAAGAAATCACACACTGGTTCAAGTTTGCTTTAAAAACCATTCAATTTCCCATGAAACTAAGAACTAACTTTTTGTGACCCTCAGAAAGTCTCTGAATTAAGAGTTTGAATTGAGGTTCAAATAAGCATTTCAGGAAAGTGGTCACTGAACTGCTGTTAAACACTGACTTTGATGATGCCTGATTTTTTTAAGACTCTTCCATTCCTTTTTTTTTCATTTCTATAAATTCAGATTTAAAAAAAAGATGCACATAAACAGCAATTTCATTCTTGAAGTCAAGAAAGTTTTGCGAAATTTCAGGTGTTTTCAGAAATGTTTCACAAGGTTCTGTATGTTATAACAGAAAACTTAAATGTTTCTATTAATTTAGTGGCAAAAAGTAAACATCAAATAGCTGCACTTTGTATAGAGGTGCCATTTATATGTAATTTGCTGTGTTTTAATACATGATTGATAGATATTATGAGCATGTTACAGATGTAAATATTTTGTATTAATAAATATTCTAAGCACATCGGCATGTGTTACTTGTAATCTATACATTGATATGTTGGACTGTTTAACAATTGTATACAGTATCAACCTTTTATAACTGCAACTCTAATATACAGTGACCTGTTGGAGCATTTATTATAGTCATTTGTGCAAAGCCTGAAGAATCAGCTAACTTTTTCCCAATTAAGTGCTCTGAATGCAAAGTTCACACTGCATTTTCTCCATGCATCACAATGTAAGCAATCATACCAGTAGCTGTACTCCTGGGTTCTCCAACAGCATTTTGCATGACTTTCCTGGAAGGATTACTTTTATGTGAAACTCACTTTATGACTAGTAGAGAGGACCTGATTGAGAATTCAAAGATGGAAGGTCATTTGGGTAAAAGTCTTTATGAAAAGATAATAGAGCTCCCTATTGTAAGGAAATGAAGAAGTGAGAACAGCAGGGGAAAGATAATGGACTACAGAAAATCAGACTTCCACAAACTCAGGAATTTGGCCAATAGGATCTCTTGGAAAGTCAGGGGATTATCTAAGAAATAAAGTGAAGGACACCTGTCAGTTTCTGAAAAAGACTATATTAAAGGCACAATGACAAAATAATCCGATAAAAATTTTTTTTTAAAGCATATGTAAGAACCATTCATGTTGCATCAGGAGCTTGTCAATGATCTGTAAACCATAAGTAGAAACAAAAGCACCTAATAAGGAGGGGTCTAAAAGAATGGCACAACTATATAGGGATAAAATTAAGGGGTGCATCCCCATGAGTAGCAACGTGCATTCCCCAGGGACAAATAGCATTGTCCCACTGCTAGTTGTCATGAGAATGCCCCTGCAGGTGCATTCTGGCGCATGGAAAGTTGCCCTGCATAGGGTAGGAGATACTGGGGCAAGCATCAGAAGCCATATCTGCAGTCCTGGAGGCATCCCAGGGCCCCAGCAGTGGCACTCTGGACAAATGGAGCCTGCCTGGCATGCTTTGGCTGGCCAGGTTCTGGTTTCAAGTGACGCATGCTGCTGCCACATGCACTTCCTTGCTTTTTTCTGGTGCTTTATTCTGGATTCCCATGTCAGAAAAGCCCACCACACTGTGAATTAGCAGCACAGTGAACACTTGTATGTTCAGCATGTGTGGTTTGTGGCACTGCAGACAGGCATGTGGCACCACCAACTACACAGGTGTACTCATGGAGATATATGCCCAAGAAAGCTAAGGGAAAAAATAACTTTCATTTAAAACTGCTCTTAATCTCTCTCAGATCATGCTTAGTGTTGTTCTAAAGATATAAACAGATGTCACTGAACAGAACAGACATTTCCCTTGTCCCACAGGGTCAGTTTCCTGCTAATCCTGAGAGTAGTCAGGGCCCAATTCTGCAGGACAACTCAGGACACCCCCCTGGCAAATGGAGAACCTCTAGTTTTCCCTGCTAGCAGAAGCATATCTGGGGAAACCCCAGGTGTTCCTCTGCTAGCAAGGAAACCCAAGGTTTCTCTTTTGTAGAGATGCACAGCTGGAGTCTTGAACTCTCTCTAGTGTAGTTCTGAGCTGGCTGGTAAAGTCAGCCCTAGAACCCCATCAGTGTTGATGTGTACACTGGGAATCCCAAACAGGGGAACCCACACACAGGCATTCCTGGAGTTTGAGGGGCTTGATCCTTCATGCCCTGGGAATGGGAATTGGTGGGAGCAGGAATCAGCTGATTGGTCAATGGGACTTACTGGGGTGCAGAAGTCTCAGGCCCGCAAGACCCAGGAATGCCTACCTTGGGTGGCTAGACAGCATAGGCACCTCCAGGATGCCTGTGCTCTGCCTTCTTAAGCAAACAGACAACGCTGCAAGACATCAGCTGCAAAATAGCTGTGGCAAAGTGCCTCTCCAGGGATGGCTGTGAAGCCCCTGCAGCCCTCCCTCACCTTGTGGGTAATCACCCCTTCCATTCACCCACCACTTCTTGATGTTAGTTATTTTAATGAGGGAGGCTGCTGAAGGGCACCCCCTCTATTGTTCAGTGTGACTCCCCGGTTTATTGGTTTTTTGGGAGCTACTCTGAAGCTGTCTCCATTCTGAACAAAGCTGTTGCAAGCAATGTGTGCTGTTGTTTGCTCCCTGCTTGCTCAGGATCCATAGGCAATTGAATAGTCATCTCCCTAGTCGTTGGGCGCCGTATGGAGTCAGCGTCTAACAGGTGTTATCACCAAGCTGGCCTTCTGGAACTGCAGCCATCCTGCTGAGATGGTGTTCTCTCAGCAAGCTCCAAGATGTTATCGCCAGCTTCTCATAGGGCCTGGACTTATACCTGCCAGCTCCCTGGATCAGATGACACCCCCCAGTTAGCCCTGGCCTGCACCTGCTTTGCAGGCTGCCTGCCCTCTTAAAGTGGCAGGCACCCAAAGTGCCCTGCCACATAGCAGCACTCATGTCATAGCCAGAAATTCTGGGCATCTGTATTGTGAAAAGGGCATGGACATCTCTTTGCTTGGCCTTTGTCTTGCTATATATATATATATATATATATATATATATATTTATTTGGCAGCAAAAAGGCCTACATGACCCTATTTCTGAGACTGGGCCTGTGTGGCCAGAAGTGAATTAGAGGAGCTTATTTCACAGAGACAGTGGAGACCAAGAGTGAGACAAGAGGCTTGAGAAAGATTCAAACATAACATTGTTTGAAAATAATAAGGGGGGGGGAGGGAGAGGGGAGGCATTTAGAAACTTTGAATTCCACAGCCTGAACATCTGATCCCTCATACAGCTTTGTCAGCAAATCTACATTATAGTATAAAAGGCATGTAAAACACTATATCTTCTTAGGATGTTAAAAGTCTACAGAGGATATGTTATATAAACACAAATCCATAGCTGGCTAGAATGAAATAGGACATATATGGTTTGCCTCTACTGGTTAATTCTTGTTCAGAAACCTCATTTTCAAATATCCATTGAAATCAATGACAGCTGCATGGCCTGAGCACCCTTGAATAATACTGGCATATATGAGAGAGAGAGAAATAGAGAGTCAAGCTATTTACTAGGCCTGTGAAAGTCGCAAGCAAACCAGTCCGGCTTTGGATACAGCTGCTTCAGATGCCAGTGATCCAGTCCAGAACTCCAGACCGGGTTTCTGCTTTGATCCAGCTGAAGCAGCTCTGAAGCTTCAGAGCTGCCTCGGAGATCCGGCCATAGGGTATAATGGGGAAGCAAAGAAATATCTATAACTTTGTTGTTTTTTGTCTGATTTAGATGAAACTTGCAGGGAAGGCAGCCTCTGCTGAGAGAATGAAGTCTGCCACATTTCAAGAAAATCAGTCCAGAGGTTTGGGGGGAACTGTACCCCAAATTCTTGAAGGCAAAACTCATGTTACATCTATGTGCTACACCACAGGGGCGTGAAAACTGCAGGGGTGATGGCCCTTGGTAAAGCTACAAAGCCAGCCAAGTTTCAAGAAGATCAGTGCAGGGGTTTTGGGAGCACCACAAATTCTTAAAAGCAAAACTCATGTCACATGTACGTGTTACAACACAGGGGGGTGGTGGCTCCTGGTGAGTCCACAAATCCTGCCAAGTTTCAAAAAGGTCGGTGCAGGGGTTTGGGGGAAACTGCACCTCAAGCTGCAGACAAGCAAAACTTGTGACATGGGTGACCCTGTGTGTGTTAAGGTGCAGCAGCGTGAAACCTGCAGGGATGGTTGCCCCGATGTGGCCACAAAGCCTGCCAGCTGTCGAGGAGTAACACATAGACATGACATGAGTTTTGCTTTTGAGAATTTGAGGTGCAGTTCCCCCGAACCCCTGTACTGATCTTCTTGAAACTTGGCAGACTTTGTGCTCTCAGCAGGTGCTACAATCCCTGAAAGTTACATTGAAATCAGACAAAAAACAACCAAGTTACAGATATTTCATTTTTCCCCATTATACCCTATGGCCGGATCTCTGAATCGGCTCCAAAGCTTTTCCAAAGCGCTTTGGAAGACCTGAACCACTTCGGAAAGCCTAAAGAAGTCAGCAGTTCAATGTGGACATGCTGATTCAGACACCAAAGCGTCCAAGGTTTCTCCAGATCTGAAGCTCTGTCTGAAGCCTTGCACAGCCCTACTATTTACTTAAGTGCTTTAAAATGCATTTGGGAACTTAGGCCTCCAGGTATGAAAACGTTACCAGTTACTTACAGATACCAGTGGGAGATCTACGTAATTATACAGAAATCAACTGCACAAGTTAAGAACATTACATTTCATACCATTGGCTTTTGCAGCCAATTCATGACAGTCTACCTGTTTATAGGTGTTCTACCACAAATAGTTAGGGCTACGCCCCATTTCAGCTTATATGCTCATATGGCATGCATGTAGCTAGTTAACTACAGTTTTTGTCATTTACACACATTTTGTGAGGCAGTATTGCCTGTACGAAACTAGTGCATGTGCTCAGTAGATCTCTGCTCCATCCACACAGCTTCAGAGGGAAACAGAATCACCACGCTATGCTCACAAGGAACATCCCAATATTTACTCAGGCAAGAAACATCACTAACTGGTATCAAATGGGAGTCAGAGAGGGCTTACACCAGCACCTCCTGCCTCCCACCAAAATGTTTTAACTTTTTACCTCTATCTTTCATAGATTCATATATTGTAAGGCCAGAAGGGACCTTGGAAGATTATTGGGTCCAGCCCCCTGTACCAAGCAGGAAAAATAACTGGGGGTCATGTCACCCCAGCGAGGTGACTGTTTAGTCTCCTCTTGAAGATCTCCAGGGTAGGTGGAGGGAGCTTATTCCACAGTCTGGACACCGTGACTGTGAAGAAGTTTTCCTAAAGTTGAGCCTGAATCCATCTTTTAGGAGTTTGTGGCCTGGTTTCCCCTTGGGTGCCCTGGTGAACAGTTGCTCACCAAGTCTTTGATGTACTCCTCTAGTGTAGTGGTAAGCTGCTACCAGGTCCCCTCTCACCCTTCTTTTCCTTAGGCTGAAGAGCCCCAGATCCCTCAGCCTTTCCTTGTATGGCTAGGCTTTTAAGACTCTGCTCATATGGCTAGTTCTTCATTGGACTCTGTCAAGCTTGTCCATGTCCCTGTTAAAGTGTGGTGCCCAGAACTGGACACAGTACTTCAGCTGCAGTACTTCAGTACTTCAGCTGCAGTCTCACCAGTTCTTCAATGGAAGAATTACCTTGGTTTTGCTGGAGATGCATCAACTGATGCATGCCACAGTATTATTTGCCCTACTGGCTACGGCATCGCACTTCCAGCTTATTTTCATACTGTGGTCTATCATTACACACAGGTCCCTTTCATTAATTGTGCCAGTCAGTTTGGTGCCGCCAAGCCTGTAGGTGTGTTGGCCGGAGGTGGAGCACTTTACATTTCTCAATGTTGAACTTCATCAGGTTCCAAGCCACCCAACTTTCTAGTCTGTCTAGGTCTGCCTGTATCTGTGGCCTATCTTTAAGCATAACCACGCTCCCCTGCTAACTTGGTGTCATCTGTGAACTTGGTCAGTGAGCTCTTCACTCCCACATGCAAATTATTAATAAAGATCTTGAAAAGTACTGGACTGAGCACTGAACCCTGTGGGAAACCACTGCCTACTTCTCACCAAGATGACACAGATCTATTCACTAAGACTCTCTGGGTTCTTACCTACAGCCAGTTTCTCACCCACCTGAGTGCCTCGTAGTTAAGCCCACAATCCTCCAATTTCTTGCAAGGACATTGTGGGATACTAGATCAAAGGCCTTTTGGAAGTCAAGGTATACAATGTCAACCTGCTCTCTTGTGTCCAGGTGGCAAGTTACCTAGTCATAGAAGGAGATGAGGTTGGTAAGGCAAGACCTGCCCACAATGAAGTGATGCTGGCTGTCATTCAGAATCTTACCTTCTGCAAGCTTATTGCAGATAGACACCTTGATGGACTTTTCTAGGATTTTCCCTAAGATGGAAGTTAAGCTGACTATAGTTACCCAGGTCCACCCTTTTGCCCTTCTTGTGGATGGGCACAACATTGGCCCTCTTCCAGTCCTCAGGGACTTCTCCAGGGCACCACATGTTGCGGAAGAGTTTCACCAGGGGCTCCACAATGACTTCAGCCATCTCCTTCAGCACTCTTGGATGAAGATCATCCAGTCCCGCTGACTTGTATATGTCTACTTTTTTAAATTGGTCATATACCAATTATTCAACACTAGTAGGAAAGCGATTATTCCTACTGTGCTCATTCTCTACTCTACCTAGCGTGGTTTTCCCCTTCATCTAGTGAATGACTGAGGTGAAGTAGTTGTTCAGGAGTACAGCTTTCTCCTGGGTACCAGTAACCAGCTCTCCTGAGTTGCTGATCAATGGCCCCACACTCCCATTTGTTTTCTTTCTGTTCCCTATGTACCTAAAGAAGGACCTCTTGTTGTTCTTGATTCCTGTTGCTAATCTAAGTTTGGTCGCCGTTTTAGCCTGTCTTATCTATTCCCTGCAAATGTGGGCTGTCCTGGAATAGTCCTTCTTGAGCCCCATTCTGAGCTTCCATTGTTTATAAGCCTCTTTCTTCTTTCTTAAAAGGACCCCGATTTCCCTGTTTAGCCAAGAGGGCTTCCTAGCCCTTCTGTTACCTTTTCTCCACATGGAAGTGGACTTCCTTTGTGCTTCAAGAATTGTGTCCTTAAGGAACAACCACTCTTCATGCACATCTTTTACCTTCAGTCCCTGGTCCCACAGCACTCGCTCTACTAGTGACCTAAGCTTGTTGAAATTTGCATTTTTAAGTCTAAGACTTCAATCCTGCTAGCTGATTTGTCTGCCTTATGTTGGACAGTGAACATGATGATTTTATGATTGCTGTTGCCCAAACTTTCCTTTATATTTAAGCCGGTCATAAGATCATCTCCTTTGGTCAGGATCAAGTCTCACAAAGTATCACCTCTGGTTGGCCCATGCACCTCCTGAATCAGGAAGAGCTCCTCGACATGTATCAGGAAGGATTGTGACCAATCCAACTTGGTCGAGTGTTCCTCCCAGGAGATGTCTGATTAATTAAAATCACCAATGATGACCATGCCACATGCATGTGCAGCCTCAGTCAGTTCTCAAGCGAACTCCAAATTGAGCCTGGAGCAGATAAGAACAACTCTCCAGTCCACCTTTTGAAGTTAGGCCACTGGGTAGTCAAGAGAAAGAGATATGTGAGGCCAGGAGGAAGATGACAAACCACAGGGAGTGCAGGTCAGGAAGCTAAATGTTAGCCTGGAATTGAGGGCCCCCTAAATTTTAGCCTGGACCTACACTTCCAACAGAGCAGGAACTTTTCCAGTGTTGTAGCTATTTTATCCAATCCATATGAAAAATGAAAGGTGCATTTGGTCAGCTTAAAGGGATATGTGCAGTGTCTACTAGTTGGCAGTGTTTGATTGATTGTAGGAAATGCAGTTTCAACTACCTGCCCTAGCTGAAAGGCACCTGGAACCCTATTGCTGTACTCCCTGTACAAATGTCTGAAACCCACTGGCCAAAGATTTCACAGGAAGCCTGTGTGGGCATCACTAAATTGCAAACTGCATAACTGACAAAAATGCAGTTTCATGCCTATGGGCGTGCCATTTACGTATGTACAGTAAAAGAAGATTTACCTCCTAAATCTTCTTGTAGTTTAGCACTATAGGCCCTAGAAGCCCTTGGCTGACTCCACTCTTTTCATTCATTCCTGTCTGTTATGAGTTTTTGTTCTTTAGCCATCCATCTCAATTTCTGTGGGTCTGACACCATATCATCTAGCCATCTTCAATATGGTGTTCCAGGAGGCCATCTCTCATCTGGTACTCCAAGGAGCACTTTCTTTGGTATATGGATTGCTTCCATTCTTTTACCCTGACCCAGCAATTATAGTCATTGTGCTCTGACTAACTGTGTCAGGGTCCGGGCTTTGTAAAACTGATATGGCTCATTATTGGTTCTTATGTTCCATTTCTATCATGGGATCATAATACACCATAATACACCAAAGATTTTCTGTAAAACTTCCTTTCAAAACAATTGAATAGTATCTTGCTTGTGAGACAATCCAGGTTTGACTGCCAAATTTTAATAATGGCCTGATTATGGCTTTATAGACTTGAAGCACAGTTTTCCTTGGGATGAGATTGGATGACAGGAGCTTGGGCAATGCAAAATAGTTTTTCCTTTAATTTTTTCCTTTATGTTACCATCCTGTGGTATGATACAAAAATTAAATACCTGAAGTGTGTCACTTGCTTTGTTTGTTTGTTTGTTTATTGTTATGTGAGGTCCTGGACTTACTACTATCTCATTTATCAGCAGATAGTCTATTTTATCAAAGTCACTTGTCCAATTTTCTTTGTTTCATTTATTATTCAGGTATACAGAATTTCTGTATAATTTGTATTTTCATGTATGAAAGCTATATCATCAGCATATTCCAAGACTTTGTGCTCTCCATTCAGCTGAACTCCTTCTCTTATGTTATTTATGCCCCTGGTTACTTTTTTCACTGGCAAATTGAATAGGATTGGAGACAAACCATCTCCCTGTCTCAGTTCAGTTTTAAATGGGAAAGGGTCCAATTTTCTTCCATAAATGCTAATTCTGTTTCTTGATTCATGCCTGCAAACATTATGGGTTCAATTAGTTTATTGGGAATTCGTAATATGGCCCACAGATATGTGTATGCTATCATAATTTTTCTGGAAGTCTATGAACAGAATAGGTATGCTTTATTGGATTCCCATTTTTCCTCAACTATTTGTCCTAGTGAGAAGATTTTTTCTGTTGTCAATCTATTCTTGCAGAGTCCACACCAGTATTCCCCCAGAATTTCTTCTGTGTTAAGTAATAATTGCTGTAGCAAGATGTTAGAAAATACTTTATACATCATTGTTAATGGGGCAATACCTCTCATTTTGACACTTCAGCTTGCTGCCTTTTTTTTGAAGATGGAACATATTAGGGCTTCTCTCCAATTATCAGGTAGATGATTTTCATATAAGGAGAATTAATTTATGGATTTGTTTATAAAGCTCTTCCACTCCATATTTTATTATTTCAATTGAAATGCCATTAGTTCCTGGTGCTTCATTGTGCTTGATATCCTTGTTTGTAATTACCAACTCCTTCATAATTCTTTTACATAATTTATCTTATCTCTTGATATTTTGGAGTTAACACACTAGGTGTTTATGCTTTTTGTTTCTTAGGACTTTCTTTGTTTCTTGGATGATGTCCTTATATTCTTCCAGACTTGTGCCCATGTTCTGGTTTCACTGGAGGAGCTTTTGTCTTGCTGATTTTATTTTATTTGTTGCTTGCCTACATTATCATACTACCTATTCCTTCTGATATTCTCTTGTATCCTTACTGTTTTTCTGTACTTTCTTTGATTACTAATCTTTATTCCATTGTTTGTTGACACTTACAACATCATTGTAATTTTAGCTTATTTCTTCCTTCATTTCAGAGAGTTCTTCAAGAGCCTGAAACCTGTTTTTAAGTTCTGCTTGATGCTGTTCACTAACCTTTGCCTATTTAAGTTATTCAATGTCAAATTTTCCCTATTTTACAATACCATATTTCAATCGCATTGCTATACTTCCTCTGACAAGAAAATAGATGTCTAAATTTACACTTCTAAAACTTCTTATATTTCTTATGCTCTTTCTATATTGTTTATGTATAAGTATAAGACCAATCTGGTTTGCTGTTTTTGATCTTGAGACACCCACATTTATTTGCAATGTTCTTGTGGGAAGTTATTGTTCTCCTAATAATCATATTTTTACCTGAGGCAAAGCAAATGAATCTTACCCCATTTCCTCTGGAAATGTTGTGCAGGCCTTCTGTAACAGCCCCTAGTTTGTATATCTGTACTCTACCTACTTTTGCATTGCTGTCTCCTAGTACAAACATGATACCATTTTTTGGTATGTGTTCATACAGATGCATGAAAAAATCATAGAATGCATATATGCCCTTAGAGAAGAAACAGTACCTTCTGTTTCTTCTCTAGGGGCATATATATTTAGAACTGTGACACTGAACCACTGGCTTTGTATTCTGAGGATGGAGATTCTTTCATTGATCCTTTGGAAATACATAAGGAAAAATTATGCTCTTGAGCTTAGCACAAAAACTGTGCTGTATTCATGTCTGTCTGTCTTTGTTACACAAAAAATTAAAGGGTGTTTGTTGATCTCTATGATGGCCTGGAACAGTAATAAGTGTATCTCTTGCAAAACTTGTATGTCCATCTTGTATTTCCACAATTCCTCCACCAGGAATTGAGCCCTTCCTGGACCTATAAGGTCTTGGTACATTCTGGGTTCCAATCTGTAATTCCTTTTCCCATTTTCAAGGTCTATTTACATTTGACTCCAACCAACTTTGATGTGATAGTGTAAGTTTCATAACAAGCTACTTTTTATGGGATAATAGTGAGCTCTGTCCTCAACTATGAACCTGGAGGGCCAAGGCATCTCTCTCTGTCAGATCCCTCACTTTCAACATGTCTGGCTTGGGGGACACTTTCAGAAGCTTACTGCTGGTATAGCTCTCAGGATCATAGGGCTATGCAAGCCCCATTGACACAACAAGGGGAGGACACCACTAATGTGGTCTAATGTTCTTAGGATTAAAATTCCATTAATTAGAAAACCAGAAGTAAATTTCATACATATGTTAAAATACATAAAGAGATATTATTATGGTGTCAATCTGTCAGGGGCTACCATACACCTCTCCTACTTAACTGAATGCTCCTCCTTGTGGCTACAGTGGATGGATGGATACCTGGCATACCAACTGGGCCACAGCAAATAGCAGCTCTGCTTAAACTATAGCTTTTCCAGCTAAAGAAAATTCAGACAATTCCTTCCAAGTGTGATACCCAATGAGGCAGCTGAGTGTCTTCATTAAGCAATTTTCCTGGCAAAGTGTCCAGACCAGCTCAAATTGTACAGGGTTAGGCCCATTGGGAAAAGGGTAAAAAATGACCTATCAGGAAAAGGCTTAATATTAAATAACACTGACATGAAAAGGAGGGTAAACTAAATGACTTTCATTGCTTTGATCAATATTTATTCTACACTTAATATATATTTGGAAACTTTTATAACAGAAGGCCATTGCTCAGATTTTCATAACTATTTAAAATCTTGTTAAGCTTTATAGTAACTGAATGTGCACCCATTATTATTGAATTATTTTGGCCTACATTGGGTCCCTTAGCAAATGCCCTGAGACCACATGTAGTTTGCAAGTACGTGATTCAGTAGAGAGCATCCAGCTTAGTGTTAACTCATTTGGTGGCATATAATGCTCTGTGAAACTTGCAACAATTCTCCCTTTCTCTCTGTTAATATGTAAGAAGGCACTCACTTAACATGTAGTTAAGGAAACTAATAGGGGAAATATAAATGATTAATAGGTAGCTCAAGTAGATATTGCTGTAAACAAAATAATGGATACCATTGAACTCTGGAAAAATACAATGCACATACCTGATGCTGCAACATCTGCAATAGGCTTCTTGGTGACATTAGCCATGAACCCAACAATGGAGAAGATGACAAAGCCAGCAAACATACTTGTGCATGAATTTATGCAGCACACTATAATGGAATCCCTGAAAGAAAGGTAAAGTGCTAGTGAACAAAAAAAAATGTTTTTTTAGAGATATGTGAGCTCAGAGAGATATGTCAATATGTCAATACTTTTAACTGGTGCTGTTGAGTGGTAGGGTGTGGAGGTGGAATAGTGCAAGTGCTAGAATAGTGCAAGTGTCTTGCAATGGAATTCACAGGCTTAAGTTCAAACCTTCCTTCAGACGTGTCATATGCCACCCCCCAGATACCCAGTCACAAGTGGATAATTGGCTGTCTGAGGTGGGAAGCCAAAAGTAGCTAATTGTGATACTTGACCTATAACTTCCTTGTGTGCTGCTTGCTGTAGAATGCCTTAACCAGCCTGATCTGAAGCAGCAGTAAAGCACAGAATCTGTTTTTATACTTCTTTTATTGTTGGGAACTCTTGCTGGTAAGAGGCATGATTCAAACGCTTTTCAATTGTGGGTTCAGTTCCTAGTTATTTGACACTTTCTGGGTCATGATGGGTAAACTGTCTAATTACTCTATGCAATTTTCAATTCCCTATTGGTTTCTTTGTCTTCCATATTAAGAGGCTCTGATCCTAGTATCAGGGCATGGCTTTCACCCTTGTCTGTGCACTACTGAACAGGATGGGACCTGATCTCAGCTGGGAAATCTAAGAACTTTTGTAATACATATAATAATCTTTTTACCTGTAAACATTATTGTGGAAAGGGTTGTAACTTCCAAGAGCAATCAGTGAACCAAGACCCAAACCATAGGAGAAAAAAATCTGTGTGGCAGCATCCAGCCATACCTGATTGCAGAAAGCAATTATGTTTTTATTATGTCTATACATACATGCAAGAGGCTGATTAGATATCATTTGAATGGTAAACAATTGGTATGGAACTTTTATTTACATAGAATAAATGTTTACCTCAGAATCAGAAAGCTTACTGAAGTTAGGAGTTATATAGAACAAAATGCCTTCCCTTGCTCCAGGCAGTGTTACTCCACGGAAGAACAAGATAAGCAGCATGACATATGGATAAGTAGCAGAGAAGTAGACCACCTATTGGAAAGAAACAAGGGATTATAAATCTAGACATAAAATGGTGGATACAGGAAAGGAGTGAAGGGGGTATAGTCATAACCCCTTCAGCTGTGCAGCACATATGCATTGAGCCCTCTGGGCTCCTACCTGACCAGCACAGGGTCCTACTGGAGCTCCATTCAGGGAGCTTTCTGAGATTACCAGCTGTTCAGTGCAGGCTCTTGTCACAAGCATTGCTTTTGCATGCCTCTTGAGTCCAGGGGCAACTACTGCCACCATTTACCTCCCCCCCATCCCCTTCTCTGTGCTAAATTTGGAGGCAGGGGAAAGAAAGGGGTGGAGCAGGGGGCAAAAGTGGTGGCATTCATCCCCTGAGCTCCAGAGTTACCTGCATGGACCAGCTGGTGAGCTCAGAGAGATCACTATGCATGTGGCATGCAGCTGACAGAGGGGTGTGACTGTAATACTACACTACCCTGGATCTACCCCTGGCTCCCAGTAAAATTTCAGTAGTTTTAACTATTTGTGTCACAACAAGAAAAATAAATGTCAAATTTTGTAGGGGGGAAATGGCATTCTACATTTAGTGCCACACAGCAAGCCAACAGTTCTGGAATTCCCTGCTTAGCACATCTACAAGGTAGACTAACATTCCCCACTACTCTTCTGAGTGGCCCTAGGGCCACAGGTGAGGAATAGGACTGGGCTGCTCCTGGACTTCTAGTTCACAAATCTCTTCATATTGTTTGCACTGCAAACATTAGTCTGCACAACATCAGCGTTCCTAGTCACAGCCAAGCTTGGAGAAGAGCATTTTTAGCTCTGTCTTCTGACCCTACAAGTCCTCCTCTTCCTAGTAGAGAGGGGAGTGGAAGGATGGCATTTGTTGGGGATAACTGCCCCACAGGCCTCTTGAGATCTTGATTTCCAAAAGTCTTGTGGATGGGTAACTGTAAAGTCAGGCTACAGAGAATGATCTTGCTGCCTCCTCTGAAAGCAGGAAAGAAAAATGAGATTGCCACATCTGAAGTTCTGTACTGGAACCATTTTGTTCAAACAGGCTCAGTTCAACTAACAGACAAAATGGGTCATTTCTTTCATTGTCCTGTGAATACTTAGCTTTTTGTTAGCCACATGAAGAGCTACATGAAGAATTCAATCAAGTATGATATGGGAGCATCATTGAACGGAGCTGAACCATCCCAGCCAAGTGTCTGCCTAACCTGCTATTGAAAGGTGGGAGAGTCCACAATTTCTCTAGATAGTCTGTTTCAATGCTTGACTACCCTCAAAGTCAGAAAGTTCCTCCTCGTTTCTAAAATAAATTTACCCTGCTGAATCCTTAGTCCTTTGCTCTTAATCCTGTCCCCTACAGTGATGGAGAAAAGCCCATCCCAGCCACTCTGTAAACACCCTTTAGGTATTTTAAGACTCTTAATCAAAACTCCTCTTCAGACTTCTCATCTTCAGACTAAATAATCTGAATCCTTTTAGCCTTTCCTCATAAATATTCCTTCCCAGGCCCTTAATAATTATGTAAATCATTTGGTTGCCCTTGCCCATCACTGCCGTTGCTTTTCAAGTGATACTTTTGTTAATACAACCTAATAAGCTGTTGATTTTTTTTTGCCATAATACATTGTTCACTCACATTCATCTTATGGCCTCCTATAAACCCCAGGTTCCCCTCTGCATTACTGTGGCCTAGCCACTCATTCCCCACTCTGTATTTGTGAAAGCAATCATTCCATCCCAACTGCAGCACCTGTCCTTACTGAATCTCATCTGATCAATATTTCTAAGTCTTACCTTTCCTGTCCAGCCTACCCCCTTCCAGATGCAAAAGTACACCAGAATCCAGGCAATTGCCAGTGTAATTGCTAATGGCCATCGGATCTGCCCTGGTTTTTCCAAACCATCAGTCATTTGGTGCATGTTACGTCTAAAATGAGCAAAAAGAATGGCACATTTTACAACTCAGTATTCCAAAGAAGGATGTACCATATTTATCTGAATCCAAGACAGGTTTAAAGTTAAAATTACCTCTCAGTACTTAAATACTAGACAAGAAAAATGTATAAATGTCTTAGCATTTTCCATGTATAGAATCTAACTATTAGAGGGTTGTCTCTCCACCACTGCAGTGAGAAAACCAGCAGCAGGCAGTGGGGAAGTTAAATGGTCTGACCCCCTGCCTCTTGCCACTTTCACCTGCTTCCCTCCATGCCTGTCCACCCAGGCCCCTGCGTCCCTGTGACACCTGCCCCTTACCACTTGCCGCTCCTCCTGCCTATGTCCCCTGGCTCTTGCCTACCCACCACTTCCCCCTCCCACCTGCCCCCTGTGCTTGTGTCTTCCATACTTGGTCTCCATACCACCTTCCCCTCCCACCCATCCCTCCCTGCTGCCTTGCCACTGCTGCCTCTGTCATTCCCTCACCATCAGCCCTGCTCCACTGCTATTTACCCCCTGCAGCTTTGGTTCTGGCTCCAGTTTGGCCCAGGACATGGAGCACATGGTCACTCCAGCCCATGTGTTCCACCAGTGGCAGCAGGTCCTGCTCCAGCCCCAGAGCTGGAGTTAGGGCTGAAGTTACCACAACCACAACTGCAGCATGGCCCAGCAAGGACTGGAGTGATCACATGCTCTGTGCCCTGGGCCAGAGTGGGGCTGGAGTCAGAGCAGTGGTGTGGAGGAGGGCAGGTTAGGCAGAGGCTGTAGTGGGGGAGGTGGCAGGTGCAAGCTGTTTGTGTGGCTCTGACTCCAGCCATCCAACCAGGCTTGTATTCAAATCCAGGATGTGGGTCTTCCCCTCATCTTAAATGGGGGAAAAAAACCTTGTCTTGTATTGAGGAAGTATGTTATTATAAAAAGTTGAAAGTTGCATATGCACACAAATAATAAAGATTCTTTTCAACTTACTCCCAAAATTCAAGCACTGCACTTGTCATGTTGGTGGTATTTGCTATAGTATAATTGGAGAAACAGCGGTCTGTGTTCCATGAGTTCTCACAGTGCCTCCAAGGGAGATTCTGTTTAGAAAGAAAAAAAGATAGGGTCAGTCAATGATGTAAGCATTACATCACCCATATAGGGGTGTAGGTTGTAGTTGTGTTGGTCTAAGGACATAGGCAGACAAGGTTCCTTGGGTAAATCTGATATTTTTTATTAGACCAACTTAAATAGTTGGGGAAAAAAAATTAAGCAAGCTTTTGGGTTTAAAAACCCTTTGTCAGGTTGAGGAAGTTTCTCCAGTTGGTGTGCACTTTTCCTGGATGGAATGAAAAGCAAAAAAGCTAGAGGCTGGGCTGGTATGCATACAAGAACCAGAACCACCTATCCTAGCCTTCAAACAAGCACCAGACCTCTCTAACTTCATCACCAGAAGCAAACTTTCTCAGGTCCAGAACACACCAAATGAATCCAGACCATGGCATGACAAGAAATGAAAAACATGCTAACATACCTCCACCACCCTCACAATTACTACACCCCACAACATAGCCATCAGCCTTCCTGGATCTTACAACTGCACCTCCAGCAATGTAATATAGCTCATCCAATGCACCATATGCCCTGATGGAAAATATGTAGGAGAGACCAAACAACATCTGTGCACCTGAATGAATGCACACCGAAAATCCATCAAAGACCAGAATACCCAATTACTTGTGGGGGCACATTTTTCACAAGTAAACCACTCTCTCTCCAATCTCTCAGTTCTAATCCTCAAAGGAAACTTACAAAACACTTCTCAGAGATGAGCCTATGAACTTCACTTCATCAGCTTTCTGGATACTAAAAATCATGGACCAGATATAGACATTGGATTTACAACACATTATAACCTGCCTGACATCTGACTCCCCAGGTACCTCTCCACTATTTAATCCCTCTTCTCCCCACCACCCGCAGCCTGTCTCTCACCCACTAACTCCTCAATTTACATCTTCACTGACTGCCTGTCTCACATGCATAACAGCCCAGCTGAGCCTCTAGTTTCTTTGTTTTTCATTCCATCCAGGAAGAGCACACACCAACTGCAGAAACTTCCTTAGCCTGATGAAGGGTTTTTAAACCCAAAAGCTTGCCAAATGTTCCAACTATTTAAGTTGGTTTAATAAAAGATATCAAATTCAGCCAAAGAACCTTGTCTGCCTTATCTCAGGTATCTCTCTCTCTACTTGGAATGAAAGTGAAGCTGAAAACTAATATACCCGTGTCGCAGAGCACTTAGGTGCCCATCTCCTATAAACAGTGGAAACTGCTAGGGAAAGAGCCCTAGCAGTGAGTGGGGAGCCCCAGCTGCTGGTTACCAGGGCAACCAGAGTGAACTAGTGGCCCATATTTGACAGTGGTCAGCTGACCAGAAGGGGCAGGGCTTGCCTCACATATAAACCCCAGGGCAGAGGCCAGGATGGCAGTTCCCTGCCAGCAGCCAAGGGGGAAGGAGCTCTCCCAGAGCAACCAAAGGGGAGAGGCCTGATTGCAGGTACAGCCTCTGATACTGGTGAGGGATGGAGCACCCGTGATGTGGCTTGGATGATGTTACAGCTGGGCAGCTTGAATTTATGTTATAGCCCAGGGTCTTATGTTTTGTTTGCTGTTTAAGACTGGTGGCTATTAGGGGATGAAGGAGGCCTCACAGGGGTCCCATGGCAGTGTGGGGAACCTGGCGCCAGAGAGGGCGCAGTGTGAGACAGGGCTGTGGACAGCCTGAGTGCTAGTGAAGGCGCAGCGTGAGCCAGGGCTACGGAGAGCCCAGGGAGGACCAGGGGGTCAAATTTATAACAAGGCCCAAACCGAACGACATCAGTTCCATCTGTGAGGCTTGGGGTGTGGTAAAGGGGTGGTTGGAGCCACGCATAGCACATAAGGCTAGGGTGCCCCAAAACAGCCATTGCAGAACGGGATCCACCAGGGGTCTGGGAGCCCATGGGGTCAGAGTGTACAGCAAACCATGTCTAAGAGGACATAAAGGCAGCCTCCCTAATATATATTTACCAGCAAAGAGGTAGTGGGAGAGAATCAAGGGTGCCCATTGGGCCAACTTGGCATGGTAAGGAGTTCTTGGGGAGATCACAGCCATCCTGCAGGACCCTGTCCCGTAACAACTCAAATTTTGAAAGTTACTCATTTCCCCAAAGTTCTGTTCTGCCACACAACTAGTTTACATAAATCAATTGTGAAAATATTTCCTTCTTTCTCTGAGGTATTAGCCAAAACATTACAGATTCACCTGCATGTCTCACAACATGAATATATTGGAATTATCTTTAAGACACTGGTGCACTCAAGAGGCCCTCAAGACTTTGATATATTAAAAGATAATGAAGCATGATATTTATTGATTAACTCATTTTGAAAGATTTTAGTTTTTCCTTTCAGATTTAGAATGAGATTTTCATAGGAACTTGAACTACAGTTGGTATTTTCAACAGGCATCTTATATAACACTGGCCAGTATCAAGAGCAAAATGTACTGGCAAGAAAAGATTAAACAAAGATGTAAATACTAATTTAGAATTGTTTAAAAATGCTTTCTTAGATGGCCCCAAACACCTTTAAATGCTACATTCATGTAGATGGCTTACTCACTTGAAAAAAAAACCATTTTGTTTAAGAAGGGAAGTGAAAATAGCAATTCCAAATAGAATTGTAAAAAGACTTAGCTAATGTAAAACCATTTGTTTATCAGCTGATAAACAAGACATACAAATCTGTACCTGCATACAAGTCAGAATTTCTGGAGTTTATTTTTTACACTGAAAAATGGTTCTGAATTGGAATGAGAATTTGACATTTCCCTCAGAAAAGAACTTTCTAAATTTTAATTTCAGATGATTCTTATAATTACAATTTTTCTAAAATGAAATATGATAGGTGGCTGCACCTGTGAGCAACCCTGGGGACTTCCCTGGAGTTGGAGGAATCCTACCCATGAATCAGGGAACCTGGAGGCCTTAAGACACCATTTTGAGCTTAGGTTCCCAGAGCTATTGGATTCCTGACCATTATGTCGGAAGCCCTGTATTTCAGCACGGCTGCCTCAGAACTGTAGCCCCTAGAACAGCACCTGTGAGCTGGGTTGGGCTGGAAGCAGACACATTTCTGATGGGAATATGGGCAAGTCTAAGGGGACTAGAAAACAGAAAATGTTATGTTTCACTGGATTAAGAAAAATATTAAACAAGGGTTAAGAAATATATGGAATTCTAAGATTGGTATAGTAACAATATAAGGACAATAAGGACTATAAACTTGTCAGTCATGATGCATGAGATGAAGAAACATTCAGTGAATATTTCTGTTATGTATTTGGAAAATAGCAGATTATAATATTCATTCTGGAACATGGCAACAACATTCTATTCCATCAGTAGGATAGAATGTTAAATAACAGCTATTAAAATTGAACATTTTATATCAGGGCACCAGAACATTTTAGATCAGGACTGGGTAAGCTGAGCCCAAGAATGTTAGAAGACATAGCTAAATGCCTGTCTGAATCAGTGTTGATTTTTAATGTTTGCTTTGGTTTTGTCTTTTTGGTTTTTTAAAATTTTTGAGAAGTTCCAGCAGACTGGAAGAAGGCTAATGTTATACCATAACTAATAAGCTAACTAAATGACATGGATAACCACTGAGACCAACACACAAATAATTTCCAAAACATTTTTCTTTTTTACTTGTCCCACTCTGATCTTGTTTTTCCACTCTAAGTTTTTCGAACTTCATCAACTTTGGAAAAGATAGGAAATAGATAAAAAGCAAAATGTAACAGTACAACTGTGACAAAAACTTACCCAAGTTACAGAAGTTTTGGAAATTTTCAGAGTAAAAAAGAAATAAAAGAATCAGAAAAAGTGTGCAACGAATGTCTTTGAAAGATCTCATCTTAATTGCTTTTACTGCAATTTATGAAGAAGAAGTAAAAGGGGAAAGGAAGGAAACAACACCTACCTCTTTCTGCACAAAATTCTAACACTTTGGAAATGCTGTATTTTCAAAATTCAAATGGCAATTCTGTTTAGTTTCATTTTGTAATTTTTTGAATGCAAAAGTGTGAGCGAAGGAAAATGTGCGTCTTAATTATATGCATTTAAGTATAAGAAGGTTCCATACAATTTAAAACTCTTAAAGGATTTTTTCAGTTCACTGTTTATAGTGAAGTACATTAACTAGCTACCTGTAACAAGATTTTCCTTCTATTGAAAAGAAATGCACACACACTTACTGTGGTAAATGAATTATATAGGTAATATATAGCCCAAGAAATAATCACAATGTAGTAAATATTTAGCCAAAAGGACAGGACAGCAGCAGCTAATCCGACACCTGCAGAGAAAAACACAACAAAGTGAACATTAGAGAATTGTAAATTATTCATAGCGATGTGTTTAACACCTTAATAATAGAACCCCTAGTGTTCTCTTGCACTAGAATACACCACTGGGGGCATTTGAAAGGCAAAAATCATTTAAGATGAAATTATATCATACTGAGTTATCTGTATTTATAGGACAAACATGTGTAACATATTAACAACAACAGTATAAATAAGTCACTGATTTTAAGCAATCTGCTTTTTGGCATAGGTATAATGGGTTATTTTTCAGAAGACTCACTAGGCAAAATGTAATCTGCAACCCCTTAATTTTTCAGGTCTTCTTGATATATAGAGAGAACTGTAGTAACTCAGCATTGGTAGCAAAATGAATAACTGTGGTGATCTATATCTGACTGAGAAGGTCATACCATTTTTTGCTGTATATGGATGGGAACATAGAGGTAGTGTAGAACACTTCATACTTCTGTAAAAGAAGTTGAAATTTGCTAAGTGCTAGGCAGAACTTGGTGATTTTAGATTTTACTGCTATCCCCAAACTATATTCCAGCATATGAAAAATTCACACAAGGATTTGCAGTGGAATGCAATTTGCAGTGGAATATGATGCATTCTCCATTGCACTCAAAAGCTTGTCTAAGTCTATTCCAACCTTGCAAGTGGTCCAATAAAAAATATCACCACAACAATCCTTGCCTTTCACCCAAACTAAATCACTAATTTATTCTGAGATTTTTTTCAAAAGTGTCTAAAAGATCTGGCTTCTAACTCTCAAGAATTGTAATTAACTGTAATGGGAGTGAACTATCCAGACCCTTAGTTCTCTCTGAAGGCTTCAGCAGCAATTTGGAAATGTAGACATTTCTTTTAAAAATTAACAACATGATAAATGAAGCAAAATTGCAACTGGTTCATAAATGCCTTTTGCAGCTGTCATGTGGAAAGGTGGGCATAATATACCTTTAAACATTGGAGCAAGCTTCCAAACTCCAAGGCCTCCTATAGACGTGTACTGGCCAAGGGAACATTCCAAAAGAAACAGCGGCACTCCAGCAAAAATTAATGTAAGGAAATATGGAATCAGGAATGCCCCTAAAACATATATAGGAAAGAACCATTACAATGGAAGATTACTGTCTATATCTTTATGACGTTTCCAGTATTTACCCAACAAATATAGAGCAAATTAACTTTGGCAAAATTTTTAAAATATAAAAATAGTGATTAACATACACAACTGTTCTTCTGAAAAACTAACAGTCCTAACTGGTAGAAAATATATGTAAAAAGGACTTCACTTAACACTATTGAATTACTTACTGTTAGAGTAACAACTTCCAACTAGTGCAATTTATATGGAACAATAAATTCTGGACCAATTTAAGCCCAAACTACTCCCAGGCACAAAGTATACACATGTGCCCAGGACAGCAGCGGTCTAAGCCAGGGTGAATCAGGCGGGGGGACAGTTCTAAGGACTAGGTGGCATTGTGGGGCAGCAGAGTGGCTGCTTGGGGCATGAGAATGCTGAAAGTGCAGAACCACATGGCTAGGTGGCAGGCAGGAATCTGGTCCCCAGTTGGCTGGGCTCACTGGGCATAATTTAGGCCTATGGACAGCATCTACATCTGCCTTTAATTGCAATAAATTACCCTGGTGTGAGATAGTACTTTCTCCAATAGTACTACCTTATGCCAGCATAAATTAGTTTACTGCAGCCTAATACCATTGCATATGTAGATGGTGATGCTTTACAGCACAGCTAATTAGTCTACTTTGCAGTAAAGTGCATGCGTAGACATAGCCAGGATCAGGAAAACAACTGGATCTGGCAAGCTGAGAATCATGCTAGCATGGGAAAGCTCAGAGGAGGCATAAACCACTCTTGTTCCATTCTCTCATATATTCAGTCTAGATCTATTCAATCTAGAGGGATGGGGAAGAAACCTGAGTGTAAGGTGCTCCAATGATGCTCAGGTGCCCTATGATCCTTTAAGGATACTTGTCAATGGGCAAATATTAGGACAAACCCCTGGCTCCTATTGGTTATAGCAGAACATAAAGCAGTATCATATGCCCTCAGTATCAGGAAGGTGTAAGTGGCTTTATAAAGGTACTATTCCTTTGTTGCCAAGCAAAGAAACATTATTTTTGTATCATTATAGACAGGACAACAGTTACTAGAAGCATATGTTTTAATGATCAGACACCCTTCTTATTTTAAATTCAAATTGAAAATACTTTGCAGGCCAAAAGTCTCAAATAAAACATGTACCTCCACCATTCTTGCCACAAAGGTATGGAAATCGCCACACATTCCCTAAACCAATGGCATAACCAACACAGGACATAAGAAAGTCAAATCTTCCTTTCCAGGTGTCTCTGTCAGGAATATCTGATTTCTTCTTCTGCACTTTCACCACCAAGGTTTTAGGTTTATCATTGGTGATTGAAGCATCACTAACTTCAGTTGAGATTTGTCCATCTGCAACTTTTGTTCCATTCGTTGCCATGTCTCTGGGCTTAGCTGGAGTGGCTCTAGCAGCCGGGCGAGAAAATTCAGCACCAGTCCACGTGGACAGCAGCTTTGCGGCTCTTGATTACTCAACTAGGGGGTTAAGGGTTTTGTAAAAAGATAATCCTGGTATGGTTTATGATCCAGCTAGAAATTCTGTAATCAGCTTCTCTATTAATCTGCAAAATACAAAATCAGAAATATAATTCAGAGGTGCTTCAATGGTGACTTCTTACTTGAGGTCTACTTCAAAGCCCACTCATTTCAGTGGAAAGTTTTTCCCTTGTACTGGGGCATAGTTGCAAAAGTAGCCTTTATAAGAGTGTTCTATTTAAGATCATGACCCCACCATGTAGATATTTTTCTGTTGATTCTGTGAGAGCAAAAACACAAGCAAAACAGTAGTACCAAGCAAACATGAAACCAGAGCAATATATTCTGTATGTTCTGCTCCAGATTTCACATTTGTCTATAAATATTTATCAAATAAGACAGGGCATCATTGCCTTCTACTGAAAGTGACAATGCAGATTTAACACATCTCATGCTTCAAGAAAAGACAACATTCAATAAGGCTCTTTTAGCCTCATTGAAGAAATACATGTTTAACAAAAGCATCATAGCCTTTAATTAGAATTCAGGACAGTTTCTCTGAAGAAGGTAGGAACTTAGCTTGGCAGGGACCCAATATTTCTGTAGCCTCATGCATAATTCTGTTCCTTGGCACAATGGATCAATAATGAAGTGAGAACATTAATAGCTGGAAAGGGAAAGAGCTCCATCCTTCCAGTTTTAACAAATTAGTATAATTCTACATGGAAGACTACCACGCTCTGGGATGTGTGCTGAAGGAGATGGGCGCACAGGTGGTTTTCTCTTCTATCCTGCCAGTGAGTGGATGAGGCAGACGGCATGAAATGTGCATCGCGGAGACCAACTGGCGGCTACAGGAATGGTGCTTCGAGGAGGGCTTTGGCTTCCTCAGCCATGACTGGCAAATCATGATGAGAGATGTGCTGGGATGGGATGGGCTCCACCTTTCCCCTAAAGGTAAGTGTGTGTTGTTTTCTAGGTTGGCGGACCTCCTCCGGTGGGCTTTAAACTAGGTTCGTTGGGGGAAAGGGAAGATGAGGGCAGAGGAAACATCAGACTGCCAGACCAAACAGCACCCACAACTACAGCCCAGCCCAGACCAACGAGTGAAGCAAATAAACAGGTAAGAGATAGGGGCCAGGGTAACGCTGGAACTAGGGGGTCAGTACACACATCCACAGGAGGCCTCAAATGCCTCTACACAAATGCTCGTAGTATGGGTAACAAGCAGGAGGAACTCACCCTCCTGCTGGCTGACACCAGCTTGGACGTAGTGGGGATTATGGAAATGTGGTGGGACTCAACGCATGATTGGGTGGTGAATGTCAAGGGCTATAGGCTGTACAGGAGGGACAGGATAGGAAAGATAGGTGGGGGCATGGAACTCTATATCAAGGAAGAATACATATCCTCGTCAATTAGCAAGGAGTCAGGGGAGGGGCTCTCTGAAGTGCTTTGCGTTACAGTACAAGGCAGTCAAGGGGAAAGAGACTTAATGGTGGGAGTCTACTAAAGACCTCCCAACCAGGGAGAAGAACTTGACCAGGAATTCTTGGATCAGCTCACAGAGGTAGTGAAAGCTAAGGATGTGATAGTCATGGGGGACCTGAACTTTCCGGACATCTGCTGGGAAGAGCAGTCAGCCAGCTCTGAACGCTCACGTAGGTTCTTGGCCAGAGTACAGGACCTCCATCTAACCCAGGAGGTGCAAAGCCCAACCAGGGGAGACGCCTTGTTGGACCTAGCGCTGGCCACAGGTGATGACCTGGTGAGGGGGCTGCGGGTGCTCGACCACCTGGGCGACAGCAATCATCGCCTGCTGGAATTCACCATCCAGCGCAAGGTGGCAGAGGCATGCAGTAAGGCAGCGGCCCTAGATTTTAGGAGGGCAAACTTCAATGAGCTAAGGAGGATAGATGGAGAAGCGCTGAGGTCCCGGAGGGGAGGGGAGCCAGGTGTCCAAGGAGAGTGGTCGCTCCTTAAGGAGACGATCCTCCAAGCCCAAAGGAAGGTAATCCCAATGAGGAGCAAAGGGAGCAGGAGAGCACACAAGCCTCCGTGGCTCACCAAAAGCATCCAGGAATGTCTCCTTGCTAAATAGGAGGCTTACACCCAATGGGAAGAAGGGGTCATCACCAGGGAGGACTATTCTGTAGTTGCTCTGGGATGTAGGGGGGTAGTTAGGAAGGCCAAGGCGGAGATGGAACTGGGACTAGCTTCCCAGATTAAGGACAATAAGAAGTCCTTTTTTAAATACGTAGGGGTAAAAAGAAGGTCCCGGGTAATGTGGGGCCCTTGCAGGACGCGTTGGGAAACTTGGTCATCACACCAGATGGCAAAGCTAACATGTTTAACGATTTCTTTGCCTCCGTCTTCCTAAGTAGGGACCAGAACAGGCACCTCCCTGCTGGGCCCCCCTCGGGCCCCGGGGGAGGCACACCTGGGCCACGGGTTAGCGAGGATTTAGTTAGGAAGCTTCTGGAGGGGTTGGATGTATTCAAGTCAGCCGGCCCAGATGATCTCCACCCTAGAATTCTAAAGGAACTGGCCGAGGTCATTGCAAGTCCCCTGGCACAGCTTTCCAAGCACTTGTGGTGCTCTGGTGAGGTACCGGACGGAGGACTGGAAGAGGGCCAACGTGGTTCCCATCTTCAAAAAAGGCAGGAAGGAGGACCCGGGAAACCTTTGGCGGGTTAGTCTTACCTCGATCCTAGGCAAGCTGTTCGAGAAAATTATGCTGGCACAGATCCAGGAGGGGCCAGCAGGGGACTGCATGCTTAAGGGCAACGAACACGGATTCATCAGTGGAAGGTCCTGTCAGACCAACCTGGCGGCCTTTTACAATCAGATCACCAGATCATTAGATGCAGGGGTAGCAGTGGACATAGTCTTCCTGGACTTCCAGAAGGCTTTTGACACTGTCTCTCACCCCATTCTCATTAAGAAACTGGGGGGCTGTGGTGTAGACACCCACACAGACAAATGGGTTGCCAACTGGCTGGTGGGCCACACCCAGAGAATGGTAGTGGATGGGTCCTTCTCAACCTGGAAGGACGTGGGCAGTGGGGTTCCGCAGGGCTCGGTCCTCGGGCCCGCACTGTTCAGCATCTTCATCAGTGATTTGGATGAGGGCGTAAAAAGCACCCTGTTCAAATTTGCTGATTACACTATGGTGTGGGGTGACATGGGCACACTGGAAGGATGTAACAGGCTACAATCAGACCTAGACAGGTTACAAGGGTGGGCGGATGAGAATAGGATGGGTTTCAACTCAGACAAGTACAAGGTGATGCACCTCGGGAGGAATAACCGGCACCATACCTACCGGTTAGGGAACTCCCCTCTTGTCAGCACGGAGGCGGAAAAGGATCTTGGGGTCATCATTGACTCCAAGATGAACATGGGCTGGCAGTGTGGGGAGGCAGTTAGGAAGCCCAACAAATGCATCTCGAGCAGGTCCAAAGAGGTGATCCTCCCCCTCTATGCAGCACTGGTCAGGCCGCAGTTGGAGTACTGCATCCAGTTCTGGGTGCCGCACTTCAAGAGGGATGTCGACAGCATTGAGAGGGTCCAGAGGAGGGCCACTTGTATGATCAGGGGGCAGCAGGGCAGGCCCTACAAGGAGAGGCTACGGGACCTGAACCTGTTCAGCCTCCAAAAGAGAAGGCTGAGGGGGGATCTTGTGGCCTGTTATAAACTAGTCAGGGGGGATCAGCAGGCATTGAGGGAGTCCCTGTTCCCCTGAGCACTGCCAGGAGTGACCAGGAATAATGGTCACAAGCTGGGAGAGGGTAGGTTTAGGTTAGATATCAGGAGGCGCTACTTCACTGTCAGGGTGGCTAGGGTCTGGAACCAACTTCCAAGAGAAGTGGTGCAGGCTCCTACCCTGGGGGTGTTTAAGAGGAGGCTGGATGAACACCTTGCTGGGGTCGTTTGACCCCAGTATTCTTTCCTGCCATGGCAGGGGGTTGGACTTGATGATCTGCTCAGGTCCCTTCCGACCCTAGAAACTATGAAACTATTTAAAATGTTAAAGTAGAACTGCCATATTAATTATATCCTCTTAAGGAAGCCATCATCCCCACTGTCACCATGAAAATATGACCTTTTCTAAAGACAAGTATTGGCCTATTATCATCATCATCACTAATAAGAAAAGCAAGAACAACAACTTGTATTTTGCAATGACAATTTACATCCATAAGGCTCCCATAGGTATTTGTGAATGGTGGACTAGCCTGAACCACAAGCCTCATCCTGGGCTAAGGTAAGTCATACATATATATTCTTACAGTTAACTGCTAACATGCAGTATGCAAGATGGCTTACAATACCTGCACTATTTGGCTGTTTGGGTAACAGTCCATAATACTGCAACCTCATTTTTAAAATATTATTAGTATGAATTGCAATTTTGGGTCTTTTTAACACTTGTTAGTACTAAATTAGTCATTCCATATAACTTTACTAAGCTTGATTATGTTTGGTGATCTCAGAACACAAAGGGGGAGAAAAGAACATTTTTAAAAATAACTTGGACACCACCAGTTAAATACTAAGCACCTATGACTCCCATGACTTCAGTGACTCCAACTGGACCAGCACTTTTATTGTTGCGCTCTCCCATATTGTACATCAATGCATCATTGGAAAATAGTGTATCATTGTAATGAGTAGTGTTATAATGTATTCAGTTAATTTACAATATTTAAAACCAATAAAAGCAACAATTTGTCACTATGGTTATTTGAATGTTGCCTTCAGAAAGGTGATACATGTTGTGACAATATGAGTGGTACTCATTGGGAAAAGCCCAGACACAAATGCCTAAAATAAGGGACGAGAAAGAGTTTGTCATACAGTGTGGATTATACTACCAACAGAAATTTAAATGAGTTTAAGGCCTCAGTTATAAAGAGTGCTTTTCTGCCACTTCTCAGCTGCACCGTGCTGCTTTTTCTCTTTGATCTGGGACCATATCCAAGAATAGGGAATTAATTTGAAATGTGATGAGAAATCACCTGAGAGTTTGCTGAAAAAGGAGAGAATCCAATGAAAAATTACACTTACTAATAATTATTTTGGTTGCATTATATTCTTTTCCCACTATGATGTGGGACTTACACTAGGAAATATCAGCCATTTACATTCTCTTCTTATTCAATGCTCCTTCTGAGTCACAGCTAAATTCTCTTGTTTTTACATATATCTGGCATTTTATTTACTATGTTTCATATCAGGGCTGGCCAGCTATTTGAGCTAGAGGGCTACTTAATGAGTTTTATTGAGCTGTTAATGTTATATTTAAAAAAATTCAAAGCTTTATATGGAAAGAAATTATTTTTATTGGAATGCTTGTAAAGACAATACACAATAGCATGTACTTCCCTTATTGTTTGTTTAAATTAAGGGAAAAAATGAAGGCACTGAAAACTGTTGACACACTAATTTTAGCTCTCTCAAAGAACTGCATGATATGCTGTGGTTGTCCACTCATCTCTCTCAACAGAGTTTATCTCTCTTCCACTGAGGTCATTGTACTACCTTCACTTTCACTGTCACTATCTGTAGAATCAGTTGCACTACTTATTAGTTTCACTTCAGAATCAGATTGAGGCAAATCTGATTCAGAACTATTTGAACCACATTCTCTTTTGCTGAAGGATGGTTTTACCAATGAGTCTATGGGCAAGGACAACTTATCATCACACTGCATCTTCATCACTAATTGTACTTCTGACTGATTCTCCAGAAGCAAGAGATTTTGAAAAACAGAAAAAGCTTAGTGGTGCCTTCATTTATTAGTCTATTCCTCTTTTTTGTCTTGATTGAGGTGAAAGCTTTCCAGTTCCATTAACAAGAAGCTGCTGTTGGTGGAATGCTTAGGATCCTTAGAACAATGCTGGATAACAGTCAGGTGTAACAGTATTCCTTCCACCATGTGAGAAGAGGCATATTCTCTGCTGCCTGCTAAATGATGTCATTGCTCCAAAGTTTTTCTTTTGTTCAGTAGTTGGCAATGTCTGTCCTCATGGCTATTTCATCAATGTTGGGGACATTCTTAGCTACTTCCATAATTGTACTGAGAGCAGTAGATAATTCATCTTCTGATAAATGTTGTCCTCTGTGTTGAAGATCCAAAAGGTTTACTGTCAGGTGAACCCGATGAGAGACAAACTCAGATCTCTTAGTAAACATTTGTGTTACTATTACTACTTTTTTGGATAGAGTTGAAGAAGGCAAAAGCTCAAATAGATTTTCATTCAGTTATCTGAATATCTCTGGAATATTTGAAAGGCCAGTTGTATCTCTTTCAAGTTTCTTGATAACCACTGAAACTGGTAGTAGCAAATCAAATGCTCCCAGAATACATGGTTGTCGATAATCTGCTTCTGAATGTTCACGGAAATAATCTGGGATACTGTCATCTATTGAAGTACACAACAGTTCTTTTTGCATAACAAACCATGTAAGTAGTTTGTAGCTGAGCCCCATCTAGTTTCTCCTGGCAATAAAAGTGTATTTTCTTTCCCCTGCTTCTCTTTCTGTAATTTCTTCAAAGTCTGATTAGCAACATGACGATTGCTGAATACTGTGAAGAGAGAGTAAACAGAGCCCCCGGAGTGCTTTATGTGCTAGGCAGATGAGACTAAGGGAGGAAGAGTGGCCAGCAGTGACAGAGAGGGAAAACGAAAGCAAACAGAGCTTACAGCATAAGCAGATGGCAAGGCTGCAGCTGGAGACCAGAGAAGAGAAAAAGGAATCACAGCAACACTTCTGGAGCAGCTTCTCACTTCAGATTGGAGGAGGGAAGCTTCCAGGAGGTATTTCCGGCCCTGGAGAGGGTCAGAGAGGGTTGATTCCCTGAAAGCTTCTGAGCGGAGTGGCTGAACATTCCTGCAAGCAGGTACTGCTGACCCTGCCAGAGAAACACTATGGGAGTGACCAAAAAGAGGAGGCATGCCTACATGAGGATTTTGAAAAATCCTGAAATGGAGTAGCTGCTGAAGGTTCCAGAGGGAAGCAAGAAAGACTTCCTTCTAAGGTTAGCGCCACCCTGATGGGGCTTTGTTTTGCTCAGAAGAGAGATCCTACCAAGGACTGTGTATGCTCACTAGTAGACCTATGTGGATCTGTAATGAGCAGCATTAGATCGACTGTTCTTTTTAATATGAGAGATTGATCCCAAAGTAAAGGGGACACGGACTGGCTCTAAAGAGAAACTGGAGCAGCTGTGTTTGGGGTGTTTGAGACTAGGCTATGGCCATCCCTTGGATGGAGGTATGTGTCGGACTAAGATGACAGTCATCCAGGTGGCAGGCTACAGAGGGCTGGGCATTAGAGAATTGGGCAGCATCAAACCAAGCTGAAGAGAAACTTCAAATTCTATCCTGGAGTGGCTAGAGTGGGGTAGAGGGGAGGTTTGCATCCCCACAGAAGACAGAGATTGAGACCTGAAGGATCATCTTGGGGTATTGCCTCCTATTAACATTGTATGAACACAGTCATGGCAGGAGAGAAAAGTTAGATCGGTCTTCTGGCAGACTGGGTGATCCGAGATTAAGGTCGATCCTGTCACCACCTGTAGGTAAATGAATTCTTAGCAGTAGCAGTAAGTTCTACAATACATACAGTTATTGCAAATACCTTCACAATAACTTTGCAGTTTGCCAATATTGTCTTTACTGTATGGATTTCATAGACATTAGGGCTGGAAGGGACACTGGAAGATCGAGTCCCACCCCGTGCCCCGGGGGCTGGAATTCAGCTGGGGTCATAGGATCCTAGCAATAAAAACATCCAGGTTTCTCTTGAAGGCGTTCAAAGTAGGTGCTTGAACCACCACTGATGGCAGGGTATTCCAGACCTTGGGGGCTTGGACACTAAAGAAGTTCTTCCTTATGTCCAGCCTGAAACAGCCTTGCAGGAGTTTATAACCATTTGACTTTGTCATCCCTTGGGGCATTCTGGTGAACAAACGTTCCCCCAGATCCTGGTGAACACCCCTTAAAAACTTATAGGTGGCCATCAGATCACGCCTGAGCCTGCGCTTTTCCAGGCTGAAGAGTCCCATAGCTGTCAGCCTTTCGTCATAAGGGCTGTTTTCCTGACCTCTGATCATGCATGTGGCTCTCCTCTGGACTCTCTCAAGCTTCTCCACATCCTTTTTGAATTGTGGAGCCCAAAACTGGCCGCAGACCTCCATATGCAGCCTCACTAAGGCCGAGTACAATGGGAGAATGACATCCTGGGATTTGCTTGAGAAGCATCTATGGATGCAAGCCAGGGTGTTGCTCTCTTTACTAGCTGCAGCATCACACTGAAGGCTCATGTTCATCTTGTGGTCAATCCTGACCCCCAAGTCCCTCTCGTCTGTAGTGCTAGTCAGCATAGCACTGCCAAGCCTATACGCATGCTGCAGGTTTTTCCTCCCAAGGTGGAGAACCTTGCATTTTTTGTATTCAATATAATGTATTCACACTTATTATGTCCTTTGCCAGAAGATTCAGCCTGTGAGCAAGACAACCAAATACTATTAAATGAATATACTTTGCTGTTCATATTTGACATGCAGCTTTCATGTTACTCACATTATCAGTTACCAGGGTTTGTACCCTGGAGAGACCTACACTTTCAGTCTCTTCACTCAGTAATTTGGTATGTATTCACCTGTACGACAAGAAGATTTGGTAGCAATTGCTTTCAATAATAATAATAATAATAATTGGTTCAGGTGTTACTAACATAATGTTCAATAAAGGATTTTCTTGTATATCAGTCCATCCATCTGACATCAGAGTCAGTGATTCTGGTTGACCAATCTGTAGAATAAGTATTGTTTCAACTCTGTTATGCTCTCTATCTGAGACAGGATGTGGTAAGCGATAATGTGATGGTAACTTATATGATGGGAAAATTAGCTTGTAATGTTCCTTCCAGTATTGATGTTCAGTTATGGAAAGAGGTGTACCACTTGCAAATATAGCTTGAGCTAATATCTCAGTTGCTTTTTCTTGATCTTCTTTAACATTTTGTCCACAAAGCTTGATTAAAAACCTTGACTGTCTTGAACAACTACTCATGGTGGATCACATATCTGCTGACAGTGATCTTGAAAGTGAAGATCCTGCTGCTTCTTCCCCTAGACCTGGCAGCTCAACATTTTCATTTTCCATTTTTTGCAAATCTGCTATTTCACTTGCAGTACCAAGTTCCTGCAACCAAAGCTGGAAAAGATTTTATTTATTTTAGCCTATTCTATTCTGGCTTCTTCCATCAGAAGGAGAAGGAGAAGTTGCAGAGAGCATACTTCCCCCCACCCTGCAAGAAAGAACACTCTGCTCAACTTGCTTTTCAGTTGCCCTGGGACTGCAGAACCAAAGGGAAGTATAGTCTGGCCACAGCCATCGGTGAGAGGACTAAGCTTGATCTGCTGGGTTGAAATAGTTAGCTATTTATCTATTATGTAATTTAAAATATATATTGTAATGCATAAGCCACTTTGGGTGCTTAGTGCAAGAAGAAAAGCAGGATACAAACATTATTAAATAAGTAAATAAATAATAGTCCAGAGTTGCATTAACAACTTTTTAAAATTATGTTTTAACAATATAGAGCTAGTCTGTACTGTGAATTGTTTAACATCTTAATTTGTTTACTTACATAGGATTCCTGAAGTAGACTTTTCTCAGCTAATGTTGTTCCACCACTTGGTTGTATTAGTTTTCTGTATATGGCTTGTACTCTTTCAGAACAGTTTCTACACGTTTCTTCATTCTTGTTGCATTGTTAGCATACTCTGTCCTGCAATGCTTACATGTACCAACTTTCTACCTTCTTTCAGTGGCTTGAACTTCACCATAATGATGCCACACAATAGTGGTTTTGTTTTTTTTTTCTGATTAGGCATTGTTATGACTATTTCAAAGCAAAAGCACTAAAAAACTAATAGTTCTTATGCAAACACTTCCAACTTTCCCAACTCAAGGAAAAAAATGAGATACTGCTGAACTGAAAGTGAAACAAAAATTAATCACAGTTTTAGTTTTGGGTTTGCTTTCACTTGTAGTATAAGACGAGATAAGAATTTTAGCTTTGGTTTTGATTTGACCTGCACAGCCAATTAGATGAATTCATAACTTGATTTTTGGTTTGGATTATTATGTGAGTGTATTTACCCTCCTGTTTACAAATCAATAAAACATATATGTACTCTCTCTCACACTTCCTAGGGATAATCACCTGAAAAACATTAATTACAACTCTCACAGATTCATAGATAGTACAGCTGGAAGGGACCTCGGAAGATCGTCAGGTCCTGCCCCCTGCACCATGCAAGAAAGACAACTGGGGTCAGGTGACCCCAGTAAGGTGACCATCCAGTCTCCTCTTGAAGATTTCCAGGGTAAGTGATTGTACAATCTCTAGAGGGAGCTTATTCTACAGTCTGGACACCCTAGTTGTGGAGTAGTTTTTCCTAATGTTGAACCTGAAACAGTCTTTCAGGAATTTGTGCCCATTACACCAAGTTTTCCCCTCAGGTGTCCTAGTGAACAATTGTTCACTGAGTCCCCTTGATGTAAGCCTCCGATGTAGTGATATGCTGCTACCAAGTCCCCTCTCAGTCTTCTTTTTTTCAGTCTGAAGTCCCAGATCACTCAGACTTTCCATGTATGGCTTGCTGCACAAGTCTCTGATCATACAGGTGGCCCTTCTCCATACTTTCTCAAGCTTTACCTCATCCTTGGTAAGGTGTGGTGCCCAGAACTGGAGGTAGTCCTCCAGCTGCAGTCTCACCAATGCTGATTAGAGTGGAAAAATCACTTCTTTGGTTTTGCTGGAGATACATTGATTGATGTATGCCAGGGAATTGTTATCCCTGCTGGCTACAGCATCGCACTGCTGGCTCATGTTCATGCTGTGGTCTATTATTACCCCCAGGTCCCTTTCTTTTGTAGTGCTAGCCAGGCTGGCATTGCCAAGGTTGTAGGTTTGCAGGGGATTGTTCATCCCCAGGTGGAACACAATTTCATCTGGTTCTGGTCTGTCCAATTTACAAGCCTATCTAGGTCCGCCTGTATCTGCAGCCTATCTTCAAGCCTGACCATGTTTCCCAATAACTTGGTATTGTCCATGAACTTGTCCAGTGAGCTCTTCACCCCCACATCCAAATCATTGATGAAGATGTTGAATAGCACTGGACCACGCACTGACTCCTGCAGGGCACCACTAGCCACTTCACACCAAGATGACACAGATCCATTTATCAGAACTCTCTGGGTCCTACATGACAGCCAGTTTCCTACCCACCTGACTGTCTCGCAGTTGAGCCCACAGTTTTCCAATTTTCTCATGAGAACTTCATGGGAGACCAGATTGAAAGCTTTTTGGAAGTCAAAGTATATAATGTCAACCTCCTCTCTCTTATGCAAGTGGGGAGTCACCTGATCATAGGAGATGTGGTTAGTAAGATAAGACATGCCCACAATGAAGCCATGCTGGCTGTCATTCAGAAACCTACCTTCTGCAAGCCTGTTGCACATTGACTCCTTAATGATTTTTTTCCAGGATTTTCCCTGGGAAAGAAGTTAGGCTAATTGGCCTATAGTTAACTGGGTCCTCCTTCCTCCCCTTCTTGAAGATGGGCACATTGGCCCTCTACCAGTCCTCCCGGTCCTTCCCAGAGCACCACAAGTTTTGGAAGAACTTGACCAGGGGTTCCATAATGGCTTCAGCCAACTCTTTCAGCACTCTCAGATGAACTTCATCCAATCCTGCTAACTTATATACATCCAATTTCTTTAACTGATCATACACCAGTTCTACAGCAATAGTAGGAAGGCGGTCATTTGAACCTTGCTCATTCTGTACCCTAGCTGATGTGGTTTTCCCCTTGGCCCAGTGAAAGACCAAACCAAAGTATTCATTTAGGAGTTCAGTTTTCTCCTCAGTGCCAGTGACTAGCAGTACTGAGTTGTTGAGCAATGGCCCCACACTCCCATTCATTTTCTTTCCATTCCCTATGTACCTAAATAAGGACTTCTTGTTGTCTTTGATTCCCATTGCTAATTTTAGTCCAGTCACTGCCTTAACTTTGATGATCTGATCCCTATAGTTGCAGACCATTGCTACATAGTCCTCCACAGGGCTGTCCCTAGCTTCCAGTGATTGTACGCCTCTTTCTTCTTTCTTAAGAGGACCATGATTTCCCTGTTTAGCCAAGAGGGCTTCCCAGTCCTTTTGCTACATTTCCTCCACATGGGAATGGACTTCCTTTGTGTTTCAAGGATTGTGTTCTTTAGGAATGACTACTCTTCATGCACTCCTTTTGCCTTCAGTGACTGTTCCCTCAGTACATTCCCTACTAGTGACCTGAGCTTGTTTAAATTTGCATTTTTGCAGTCCAAAACTTCACGACCGCTATCTAATTTGCCTGCCTTGTGACAGACCATGAATTTAATGGTTTCATGGCTGCTATCATTCAGGCTGCCCTCTATGTTAACATCAGTCACCAGATTGTCTCCTTTGGCCAGGACCAAGTCTAGAAAAGCATTACCTCTGGTTGGCCCATGCATCTCCTAAGTCAGGAAAAGCTCTTTGATGCAGGTCAGGAACGAATGTGACTGATCCGGCTTGGCTGAGTGTTCCTCCCAAGAGATGACCGGATAATTGAAGTCACCCATGATGACCATGTCTCTTGCCTGTGCAGCCTCTGTTACTTCTCAGGTGAACTCTAGATCAAGTTCCTCACCCTGGTTTGGTGGTCTGTAGTATACACCTACAGTTAGATCTCTCTTGCTGTGCCCTCCCAACTCCCCCCCCCCAGCTTTACCCAGAGGGTTTCAAGCCGTCATTTTTGGAGCCAATGTCTGCCCCCAAGGAGGTGTACTAATCCTTCACATAGGAAGCTGCCAAGCTTGCCCAATATTGTATTGGCATACATTCATTGTTACTAATGAATTTTATGAAACAATGATTTTTTTAATAAATGTTAAATCTCCCACGGAAAACTAAAGTACTGAAAAATTTTGTTCTTCACATCTCTGACCCAACATATTTGATTCTTTTTCCCATTGCATCCCATGCTAACTAGCAGTTTCTATTTATTGCAGAAATCAGGTCACTGATGATACTTATGACCAGCTTTCTGTACATGTGTGCTACAAACATTCATTTTGCTTTTCAGGCATGGAGATTTTCTTTTGTTAAACATAGCTAGGATTGTATTCATTTTATTTATAAACATTTCTAGTCCAGGAAACATGAATAGTATTTTAAATAATACTCTACACAACAAGAGAACACATTAGATAGTTTACAGATAAGTAGGTGTGATCAATCACAGCCTCTTCAGGGTAATAGTCATTTCACTTATGATTTTGTCCCCTTCCAACAATTTCTGGTTTTTGCCATAAGCTCAGAGCAGGGGTATATTCTGCAAAGTGGCTCCTAAATTTGCTTTTGTAGCTTGTGTGCTTATCTGTATTTCAAACAAGCAAATCCCTTGCTCCCTACATTCATATGCAAAGTTTAGATACCTGTACAACTAATGTACTGATTTGCATCTACAAACAATGCTTGTACATGGAAATGTTTGCTTCTGTGAATGCAAAAAAATGTTGGCTCCTCTCCATTCAAAACTGGGGCTTGGATTCTGAAATGTTGGCCTTACTCATCTGGAATGTATTATAAAGATTCATGGAGTCAAAAGACACATAGCACCCATAATACTGGGGCAAATGTATAATTTGTTATCACCACCTACTGGTGGAAATATAGAACTGCAACTATTTCTTTGCTTGTTTGATTTACACCAACGAGATATTTGATAGCAGCCAGGGTTTTATTGCTCGTTCTAATTTGCTCTTGTTCAATGATACTGGAGTGCAAATTGGGACTTCCATTTAGGCCATACTTTCTTTGTCAAAAACTCATAAAATTCTAAAATACTGAGAAGACTGAGTGTTCTGAGAGAGAAAAAAAACAAGTAAAGTCTCATTCAGGTAGTTAACATGAGATTTGTCATCATTCTTCCCTCTTGGACACATTGTACTTTGCATATCAGAAAGGAGGTGAAGAAATAAGGATGTTTGTGAAGGAAGCCTGTAATGCTATTCTCTGGGCTCAAGCCTCAAGCTCCCATTAAATTCTGCAAGAGCTCTGGCTGTAAAAGGATGGCACAGGGATCCGCTGTGCATGGAGAGATTTATGCCCTTTGTGGTGTACAGAGGAATTTGGCCCAATGTCAAAACTGAACTTGATGAGAATTTGTAGCTGCTAGTGAAGTACCCACATGCAGCAAAAGAGCACCTAATGGGGATTCTCCAAACACTTTCTATGAAGATTGACATCCAAAACATTTTTCAAAGAGATTTGGGTGCCTACCTGAATTAGGCTGAAATTTTCAAAGATTCTCAACTGAAAAGAAAATTTTGTCTCAGGCTAATGTCATTGTTTTAAAGAATTTTTGAGGGTTTTGTGACATTTTAGTGTTTGTAATGAGGGATTTAAAACTTTGGCTACAATCTGCCTGAGGGTGGGACTCTACCTAGGAATATTCACTGAGCAAGCTTTGAAAAATAGCATGGTGTCACACCTTCAACTTAACATTTAGTAAGTGCAGTTAAAATGCAAGCAGATGCACATTCAAGCAACTTAGCACATGCTAATTACCCTCCTGGCACTACAAAGTTGTTCCCTTTCAGGGTGTTATTACATGTTCCACTTAGCACACATCAGATTTAGATCAAAGTAAGCTTAGTGCAACTTAGAAAGTTTAATGAGCAGTCACATGTTAATGCTTACTACAACCTAATTATAATTCAATGTATTAGTGCCAGAACCTTGAACCCAAGGCTGAGACCAAAAAGTCAACTGATTTTTGGTCTCAACCTTGGGATCGTATTGAAGGTGGTTGAAGGCTCCAGTGTGGTACAAGGGCTTTGAGTGACATTGGTATGGTGTGGGTGTTGGTCCCAGTCCTTGCACCACATAGGTGTTGGTTCAAGGCTCTGGTGTCGTGTTGGGGATTGAAGATACCGTGTTTCCCCGAAAATAAGACATACCCATAAAATAAGCCATAGCAGGATTTCTACGTATTTGCACAATATAAGCCATACCCCGAAAATAAGACATAGTGATGGGCGTGGCTAAGCATACCAGCGCGAAGCGGTAAATAAGACGGGCAGCCCTTCTCATTTGCCCCATCGTGACAGCTGCTATCTCGGAGGTGACCGGAGAGGGAGAAATAGAAAGTGAAAGTAAAAGTCTCCTCAGTGAAGTGAGGAGCAGGAAGTTCTGCTTTAGGTTTTGTGTGTCCTCAGGGGGAAGAATAAAGCTGTGGCTGCTGTTTTACTCAGCACTGTGGGTCTCTCTCACCCAACACTGACCAGCAACAGTCTGTGGGTCTCTCTCACCCCACACAAACACCAGGGGATAGGGGAAAAGCTTCAGCAAGCAGTCTGCTACTGAGCTCAGAGAAATCATCACAGCTCCACTGTGCAGATTGGACCCAGTTCTCACTGGATCCCTGATAAACAAGCTAGCCCTTACACATCAGCTTTGCTGGCCTATCTCTACTTTTCCTGAGTATCTGTACCCCCAGACAAGATGAGCACAAAAAGAAAGAGTTATTCTGTTGAGTACAAGAAAGAAATTGTGGAGGACTCCCAGGGCAAGAATCTTACGGCTTTCTGCAAAGAGAAGAAGTTGGATATCCGAATGGTCCAAAAATGGCGGGCAGAATACGATAACCTCAGTCTACAGGTGGACAGAGGAAATGCTAAGAAGCACAAGTGTGGTTCAGGTCGGCAACCTTTAGTTCCTGAGCTGGAAGACATGATCAGTGAATGGATTGCTGACAGGAGAGCAAAGGCTTTGGTTGTGCGCAGGGCTGATATTCAAGCATTTGCCCTTGCAATGGCACCACAATTAGAAATATCCCCAGAATTCAAAGCATCACAACACTGGCTGGATGGCTTCCTTCAGCGATATGAACTGTCTCTCAGAAAATCAACAACACTGTTTAACTTGGAAGATGCTGAAGTTATTAAGCGAGCACTTGCATTCAAGTCCTTTGTTGATGGCATCGACTTTTCTAAATATCAACCTTGCAACATGATTGCTATGGATGAAACTGCAGTGTTTATGGGTCAAGGATCCCAAACGACAATTGAACAGAGGGGTGCCTCCTCAATCTACGTTCCCTCCACTGGTCACGAAAGTTCACGTGTTACCTGTATTTTGGCAATTCGTCTGGATGGAACGAAAGCCACCCCTCTTATCATCTCTAAGGGCAAGAAAGTTAAGACTGAACATGTTTCCGGCATTTATGTTCTTGAAACCGAAAAAGCCTGGTGCACACAAGCAGTTATAAGGAAGTGGATTGATTTAATGCTGCCACTTGTTTTGCGAGGTGGCCAAAGAGGTCTGCTAGTCTGGGATTCAGCCAGCACTCACCGTGCTAAAGAAATGAAGAACTTCCTTGCAGAGAGAAGAATAGATCAAATAATGATTCCTGCAGGAATGACTGCCTATCTGCAGACTCTTGATATTGCAATAAACAAGCCATTCAAAGACCATTTGCGTATGGAAATTAACGACTACATTGAAAATAGAATGACAAGAAATCAGCGTGGAAACTTTGTGAAACCTAGCCTGCAAGAGGTCGTGATTTGGGTGAAGAATTCATGGGATAAAATCACTGACAGTGTTGTTGCCAATGCACTCCGAGCAGGTTACATGGATAAGAGCTGCTCATTTAATGAGAGCTCTATTGCTCGACATGAGAGATTGGAGCCAATGGTTCTAAAGGAAATGGAGTCGCAAGAAATTCAGGATGGAATTCCGGGTTTGGAGAGTTATGACGATGTTCCAGAAGAAGACGACTTAATTGTATTTGAATAAATGTAGATTGTTGTACTATACTTAATAAAAATAAGACATCCCCTGAAAATAAGCCATAGTGTGTCTTCTTGAGGAAAAATAAATATAAGACAGTGTCTTATTTTCGGGGAAACACGGTACATCAATATGCCATGAAAGCCTGTCCCAGCCCCTATACCACATGGGAGCTAATTCAGGGCTTCTGTGAAGCTCAAGGGCTGGGAGCAACACCAGCACAGTACAGGAGCTGGTCCCAGCTGCAACACTGCATCAGAGTAGGGGAGGAGGTGAACAGGAGAAATGGAGTCCAGCCAGTCAAACAGCTTCATTGGGTTCCCAATCATACTGGACTCTTTCTGGTTTAAAGCTCTGGTGAAGTAGAGAGGCTGGAAGCCCAACAAACTGCACTGGAGTCCCCTGATTGATTTACCTCTGCAGAGCAGTCTGATGCTAGCTCAACAGGTATTAGGTAATACTATTTAAACCTAATCATTTCTAGAAGAGGCCTAAATTTACTAGGGTAGGATGCCACTTAGCACATGCTTCTTTCCTTGATTGTTTGGACATTAGCATGTGCTAAATGTAATATGTAACAATGTCCAGTGGCCAGAACTAGGCTTATTTAGTACAATGAGGAGACAGAGAGGGCTTAATAGCAGCCATCAACTACCTGAAGCAGGGTTTGAAAGAGGATAGAGCTAGACTGTTCTCAGGGGTGGCAGATGACAGAGCAAGGAGCAATGGTCTCAATTTTCAGCAAGGGAAGTTTAGGTTCACTATTAGGAAGAATTTTCTCACTAGGAGGGTAGTAAATCACTGGACAAGGTTACCCAGAGAGGTGGGGGAAGCTCTGTCCTTGGAGGTTTTCAAAACCCGGCTAGACAAAGCTTTGGCTGGGATGACCTAGTTGGGGTTGGTCCTACTTTGAGAAAGGGGCTGGACTAGATGACCTCCTGAGGTTCCTTCCAACCATAGTTTTCTATGATTCTCTGATTCTAAAACCCATATGGTATGACTACACTGTAGACGGCACTCAGTGTAGAGCTGCCCAAGTTTGCTTTAAGTGTATCAAAGTAGTCTAGCCACAAAAGTATGAAGCTCCATATTGGCTAATTTACTTTGCTTCTTGGAGTTTGAGCAGTGAACCTTAATCTTGATATGCAATGCATGCTGGTACTCCAGTCTGAGACCCAGCTAGAGAACATTATATCAATCACATAAGAGACTGCATGCCAATGTGTGCAAGCATGTTTGAAGGGGAAAGAAAGGCTTCTGCCAACAGACATTCTTTATGGGATAAGTCCATTTAACCAAAAACCTCACTTCGGCCTCCACAACATCTGAAACCACATTAAAAGCCAAACTTTAATACAAGGGGCCACATTATATCCTTTTCATCTGTACCATACCATATTACCTCCCTTTTCCTACTGTGGCCTTCAAAGTGCTTTACAAACAATAGCTATATAGAAGCATCTGAACATGATCTGGTGGAATGGCAATGAGGAATCCTGACAGGTGTTTATTAGGCAGTTCTCCACATGCTGGGGATTTATATTCAAAATTGACTTGACGGGGGGGGGGGGGGGAGGGAGGAAAGGAGGGGGAAGGAGGCAGGGGGAAGGTATAGCAGTAAACAAAAGATTATATCAGTTCACTGTTTTTACTTGGCTCCATCTAGATTAAGGGGCCTCTATTTCTGTACTTGCACTTTGGCACCTAAATCCTGAACAGGAGCATGGGGAACATGTGGCAGGTTTTACATAGCAGGGCTTATTTGGGGAAGGCAGGTCTTCAGTTCCTCCTACAGTTGCAGTGTTGCTGTAGCTCCATTTTACCCAATCGATCCACAGGAGACGGGGAACTAAATAGAAAGATCCATCTAACCCCAAGTCTGTGCTCTGTTTGTTATCCCATATCCCATCCTAATGCTACTGCAATTCCATGTTATGCTGATGGTGGGCAACTTGAATTCTTGCTTCCAACCCTACTGCACTTTGTATCAGGTTTTGTTTTGCGGTTCAGACAGGAGCAGGATTCTTGCCTCAGTGCCCTCTGCAATAGTTCTTTAGATGTCATTTCAGTGTCTTGCTTTGTAAGCATAAACCATGAGGATGGCTATTAAAGAGATGAGCACAAACTTCCAGCAAGATAATGAAGGCAACTAAGAGAAAACAAAACACTGGAAGAGTGGGAGTTCATAATATGGGTAGTTAATTACTAAAGGCATTTCCCTTTTGCAGATGTTGCAAACAGCTGGATTTGAAAAGCATAGAACCAGCCCCTCAAGCACCCAGTGAAATCAGTAATATTTGTCATGAAGATAGAATATGTTTCAGAGGAGGATCTGAAGAGATGGAGGAACACATCAGCCTATGAACACCCCAAGGCCCCCTTTTTTATGAAAAGACCTCTGTCTAGAAGGATTCCATTACTTTCTTCAAACATTTTTCCTCCCTAGAGTGCAATAGCTCACAGGCCCTGGCTTCAGGCCATGTTGCAGCAGCTCAGCTCAATGAAATGCTAAGGAACCCACTGCCTTGTACAAATGTACTTCTCATTTGGCTTCCCCTAGCTTTCATGGCATCTCTCCATTGGCTTGAGTGGGAATTGAATTGATCCCATTGTGATAGTGAAACAAACAGAATTCTAACTACTGACTGCAACTGTCACAATTGGTATTTAGAATTTTATTTGCATCAGAGACCCAAGTTAAGACGGCACTGACTCCGTGTATATTGAAAACTTTAGTTTCATGTGCTAAATATGTGCAAGTGAGAGTGATACACAAGTGAAGAATGTGTGTACTAAACAAGGATTGCTGAGACCACATAAAAAGTTTTGCTCCTTTACTAAGCTTCTTTTTTGTCATCACAGCTTTGGTTTCCTGTTTGGAACACATGACCACTTTGCCATGCACTATGTATATGCACAGCATAAGTGATGCAATTCCACATACACTGTTTCACTATGGATATACATAGCAGGGTATTCAAAAGTATCGAAGGTGCTTGTCTCTCACCACTGTTGCTTTTGAAAATAAAATTCATATATTCACATTTGAAAATAATAGTCACCTTTTAAAATCTGACCCTTTGGGGAAGTACAGGTAACTGATGTTAAAACCTGAAAAACTTGTTATTTAAAGATAATACATAATACTCTGAACTAAATTTTCAAGTGTAGGTGGATGGAATGACGGAAAAATGTACTCGTACAGTTCACTAACATGTTCTAAATTACTGAATAATTCTGTATTCATTCAAAGGTTTGTATGTGTTTTATATATCAACAAAATTTAATCATCCAAAATAAAATGTTGTTCATAAAGTAAAATCCACTGTAATACAGCATACATGTGCATAATACATATGTGTACACATTTATATATATATTTTTAAATGTATACTTTTGATTTCTGTACAAATTAAGTGAATGCAAGCCAAATTACCACAGAACACATTTGAAATAACTTATAAATCATTTCATGATAACTGTTCAGATCCTGTGCTGGTTTAAACGTGTGTAGAGTCTCTGGACAGCTACCAATTCATACCAGCTGAGGATGGGGCTGTCTGTTTTAACTGTGGTTTCTTATTTATGCTTTTATGATTTTCAAAGTGCCTCAGCAAACTGTCATGTTCATGCCATAGAAATGTTATAAGAGCAGAAATCAGAAAGGCACAGATGGATTTCCTGGATCTATTGTGCAATTAGATATTCAAGAGAAAGCAGGATTTAAATTTTCTGCTACAAATCTTAGAAAATGGCACAACTGCAAAAAGTGAGAGAAGTGTAGTTTTATAATCTGAATCAACATATCATCAAATCTGTAGTGCATGACTCTTGAATATCTGTTTTTTAAAACCATATTTCTTTTTGACACCGAATTCAGACTCTGGACTAGACCAGGAAAATGGACCTTTTCTTTTTGGCTTTAAATAACTCAGGTGTATATTACAGTTAGTCTATGCAAACAATAATCCACTTTAGAGGCTAGATATCTAGGATATATAGCACCTATGCTGCAAAATTCTCCTGCAAATGCATTTGATTAGGGTCACATTTGTGCAACTCCATGGGGTTGAAATCAAAACACAAGCACAGATGTTGGCAATGATGTTTTTCTGTTTGTTGGGGGGAGGTGGTTTTTGTTTTTGTTTTTTACAGTCCCTGCGGTTAAAAGTAAAGTTTTCTGCAGTCTGTCCACTGGGGACACCATACTTTTTCTCACCTCATTTATCTTGCTTCTGACCTTTCTAACTACTGCTATTATTTCCTATTATAGATTTCAAAACAAGTTAGCTTCAGTTTCCCTGCATTTACTCAAATTTGGTCTGCACTGCACCTGTGGGCTTTCAGTTAAGAATCGGATGCTGGTACAGATGGATGTGGCTTTAATGATTCCTTTTGTCATGGTGATGTTGGATTCCACTTAGTCATTTTATGAATCAAAATGGGAGAAAGGGTTTTCAGTACTGTTTCTTACCCTAACTTCTGTATGCTGACACAGGAGCCCAAAGCAGAAGTTGTATTCTGCTTTGAGTAACCAAAAATATGAATAAAACAGAAAAAAAATGCCCTAGTTATTCAACTATTCTGTTTCAATTTGCAGCATAATTACAAATACAGAATGCCTCCCTTGTCATTAGAAAAATCCAGTGTGGCACCAGGCATGAATTGCTGACATCAGTTTGGTTTGGTCAGCAGGCAAGTGGATGTTCCAAAGCTAGCACTTTTGTCATGCTGATGAAATAAGTTTAGAGCTGGTCAAAGTGTGGGCAGTAGGTGTAGATAGAGTAATTTGATCAGAGTTACAAGATTCATAAAATAAAAATTTAAAAGAAAGACAGACGAAATGTGTAGCTTCACAATATCTTGACAGCTACTGAAATTTAGGCCTTGATCTGCTCAGGCTAGAGCTTTATCTCAGTCTCTCCTGACTCCCAGCAACTCCCAGTAATAGTGAACCCTAGGCTATCACTTTATGAGGCTACCCAGCAGCTGAATTATGTTATTCAGCCATAGCCCCTGTTGGCTACTTACTGCTGCACCAGTGACTCATTAAATTAGCCCCAGCTTGGCTGACTGGTGCCTAAAAGGCAGTCATTGTCAGGAAATAGCCAATTGCTTCATAGATCCAGAGTTGAGATCAAAACTGGGGAGATGAAGCTGCTGTCATTTCCACAACCTCCGGTAGCATCTGCACTGACATCTACTCCTGCAGACTCTGAAGGACCCAAATGACATATGTCAAAAGCCTGACATCTGCATCATAGTCATGGATATCTGAAAAGACAGAGTTATTTATTTTCTCTCTTTGTTGTCCAGAAGGCTAGGCTTTCATCTTTCTCACTATTCAGGAGAACTTGAAAGGGCAGAAATATGAAACATACTTTTCATACTGTGTCTGTTGCCATTTTTTCTTGGGTTGCTGCAGAAGCTGAAAACCCTAGCTTTATAGATGGTAAGAGAGAAAGGAGAGGGCATGAGAGCCAGTGAAAGAGTCTAGGACCATAAGGCTCAGTATTAGAAGAGATCAGAAAAGTTTGTGACTCCCCATGTCCTCTGCTCAGTTTTTCAAGCCATTATTTTCTTCTTCCCCCATTTTCAGTTTTTGGGGTTTTTTTTTAAAACTTTGGTCACCACATAGTGATGAAGCATAGAAAAAATGCATGGTGGAGAGAACTACAATGTTACATCATACATGTTGCATTTGCCTCTCCTCAAAAGCATCAAAAATTTTTGTGTACTTGTTTCTGTTCAAAATGCAGGTGGTTTCCTACAGTCATCCTTAAGAGAGTGATAGTGAACAGTACATATGATTAGGGTTGCCAACCCTTCAGGAATGCCCTGGAGTCTCCAGGAATTATATATAAAGCTCCAGGAGACTGCTGAGAGTCATCCAGGAGATAAATGATAGGGAATTCATTAAAATGAATATTAAATTTTGAATTTATACATTAGTCCACTGGATTTTTAAAATGTAATAGTAATGTGCATTTGCTTTCCTGATGTAATGACTAAATGTCATTACATCATGTGATGAAACCTCCTGGAATAGATTCAAACAGAGCTGGCAACCCTACATAAATCACTGCATAAATACAGCCATGCCAGTGCAAAAGCTAGGGAAACTGCATTCAAGATGGAAAATAGAGCTGTTCACATATAAAGGATGGGGAAAACTTACTTTTGAATGTTGTGAAGTTACAGCTTGAAATTCAGTGCTTCAAAGAGCAACAAGTGAAACAAAACAAAAAGAGATGTAGACATGTAAGTCAAACCACATGCAGAACAAATTCAAAGCACAAATCAACGCCAAAATCTATGAAACTGTAGCCCAAATCAGGAATATTTATCAACTGTAGGGATCAGCTGTTAGTGCTCGTTACCTGAGTGTATTCTTTACTTTACTGTCCTTTACAAAGAATTTTACCCCTCTGCAGATGAAAAACTCAAAGCCAATGCCATATTCAAGTCAAGCTTCAGGCTCATGTTGAAGACTTAAGTGGGGAGGGGGTAGTCTTCCATTGTGGACAGATAGGCACCAGGTTGAATTCCCCCCTTTATGCAAATGTATGAAGATCCATCAAAAAGAAAGAACCTGTTCTTCAGAACAGGAAGCCTTAATAACATTGTTTAGCCAGAATTCATTTTTTTTGGTTTTTTTCCAACCACAGCTCCTGAGATTCTCAGATTCTTTTGAAAACCCCACCTTTAACCTTTCCACTTTGTAATGCTTTATAGGGGGAAGTAAAGTTAAGAGTAAAGGTATAACTTTTGTACCATAATCATCCATGAAGGCTGCACTATAAAGACTACGTTGAAAACTGGGACAGCAAATGCCACAGGCAGAAACAAGAAAAGCTCCAGCTCACTAGCCCATGGCAAGTTATCTTTTTGGCAGGTGATGGAATCTCTTTTTTTTTTCTCATTATCATCAAGGTAAAGGTCAGGCAGATAGATTTTGCAACATATCTTGGATATTTTCAGGACTCTTTCCAAGGCTGGTGTGAACATATTTAGAAGATTCCTATTTTTAATTTCCCTTTTTACAAATCAATAATAGATTTTGCACAGAACCTCTTCTTGTACAGCTTATAAAGTCAGCAATGTAGTCCTGACTGTTGGAGAAGAGATAAGCATTTTCTCTATTGTTTTGGGAATCCTACTATTGGGATATTTGCTGATCAAATCAATTATGAACCAGACGCTGACACCCTTATTCCCACTGCATAGCATCCTGCTCCAAAGTCAGTGCCACTGATTTTAATATTCCTATTTGCAAAGTGAGGCACTGGACACCATTCAATACAGCAGAAGATCTAACTCTAAATCCTGTAGCAATATTATTGTAAAATACTCTGAGATAGAATTACAAGCAATTTAGATACCTAAAAAAGGTGGCTAGGCATCCAGTGGGATTTACAAAAAGGGATTTAGTGAGTTAAGAGTCTGAATCTAGAGTCTCTAATTTGTTAATGAGTCATTTGAAGCTTTGTGATATTGGTCAGTTAGCTCCTTCTGAAAATTCCACCGACACCTAATTTCTTTGGTAAATCTGACTCTGTCCTTTCTTTCTCCCCCCCCACCCCCCCTTTTGGGATTTGTTGCTGGCTGTGAAGTTCTGAGACACTAGACATTTTTAATATAATAGTAACCTGGCTTCCCCACCTTCTCAGCATTAAGTGCATTACAGTAGAATGTAGAAGCCCATACTAAATACAGGCTGTACAAACATAAGGAAACAGAAAAGGTGTTGGGGGAGAGAAAATGGCATAAGGGTAAAACATTACTTATTGTTTGTATCATGCAAACACCCAAGGACCTACAGGTTGGGGAACTCTCCTCTTGTCAGCACAGAGGCGGAAAAGGATCTTGGAGTCGACATTGACTCCAAGATGAACATGGGCCGGCAGTGTGGGGAGGCAGTTAGGAAGGCCAACCACACCTTGTCATCCATCCACAGATGCATCTTGAGCAGGTCCAAAGAGGTGATCCTCCCCCGCTATGTGACACTGGTCAGGCTGCAGTTGGAGTACTGCGTCCAGTTCTGGGTGGCACGCTTCAAGAGGGATGTCGACAGCATGGAGAGGGTCCAGAGGAGGGCCACTCACATGATCAGGGGACAGTGGGGCAGGCCCTATGAGGAGAGGCTACGGGACCTGAACCTGTCAGCCTCCACAAGAGAAGGCTGAGGGGGGATCTAGTGGCCTGTTATAAACTAGTCAGGGGGGACCAGCAGGCATTGGGGGAGTCCCTGTTCCCCCGAGCACTGCCAGGAGCGACCAGGAATAACGGTCACAAGCTGGCAGAGGGTAGATTTAGGCTAGATATCAGGAAGCGCTACTTCACTGTCAGGGCGGCTAGGATCTGGAACCAACTTCCAGGAGAAGTGGTGCAGGCTCCTACCCTGGGGATTTTTAAGAGGAGGTTAGATGAACACCTTGCTGGAATCGTTTGACCCTAGTACTCTTTTCTGCCATGGCAGGGGGTCGGACTAGATGATCTACTCAGGTCCCTTCTGACCCTAGAAACTATGAAACTATGACCTCAACCAAACATCAAACCTTCACTGTGGGAGGCAGTGCACATGAAGAAGCAATATCCTCACCACAAAGAGATAACAAGCCCATTAAACTTAGTGATATTTCTTATTCTCCATGCTTAGTCATTCTTGATGAGGTAAGTCATGTGTTTTTTCTGTTCTGGGAGAGGGTGAGTGAGTGCTCATGATTGGTGAGTATGAAATTTTTTTCCCCCTGGGTATTCATACCCACACCTGAAATGGGAAGTAAACACAAGAGCTGTAAGCAATTCATTTCAAAATATGAACAAATATTCACAGGAAGTGAGCTACTTTAGTCACTTATTTTTATTTTAGCTTTGCAAAGGGGAATGGAGAACTTTAATGTCCTCATATGAAAGTCACAGGACTACAGGGCTTTGGTCAAAGTTAAACCAAAGGATTCTAGAGCACAGATCTGCATAACAGCTCACCCAGTTCTGCTTCTCAGCAAGGGTGGGAAGCACACAAAGACTACACATGGGTCTGTGGGATACTAATGCTTTGTGGTAATTCTTGCTGACTCTGTTCTTTGAAGACATCTCGTGGGAGGAGTGCTTGGCCAAATCTGAGCGGTCACAAAGCTCTCTCATGTGTGGATGACCTCTATCTGACGCAGGAAGGCTATGGGCTGATGAGAGGTAAAGCACTGCTTGACCTCGTACTGGGAACCGGGGATGACATAATCAGTGACCTAATGATCAATGGGAAGTTGGGTGACAGTGACCATGAGTTGATCACCTTCACCATCTGCTGCAAAGCTGGCAAGTCAGTCAGTAATACAGAAGTCCTCGACTTCAGGAAAGCTGACTTTGACAAGCTAAGGAGGCTTGTCAGAGAGGTCCTAAAGGGCCACAACCCAATGATGAGGGGAGTTCAGGACGAGTGGCTGCTCCTCAAGGGAGCAATCCTGGATGCACAAGCAAAGTCCATCCCATCTCAGAGGAAACACAGCAAAAGGGCACAGCAGCCCCCTTGGCTCTCCAGTGAACTGAAGGACCTCCAGCGAACTGGAGGACCTCCAGCGTCTTAAAAGGAAGACCTATAAAGGATGGAGGACTGGAACTGCCACCAAGGAAGAATACTCTGCTTTAGTCTGGACTTGCAGAGAGGAAATCAGGAAAGCCAAGGCTGTGCTGGAACTCCAGCTAGCTACAAATATCAAGAAAAATAAAAAGTCCTTGTTTAGATATGTGGGGAGCTGGAGGAAAAGCAAGGGCAACATTGGACCCCTGCTAAACCAGATGGGGCAACTGACAACTGACGCCTGGGAAAAAGCAAACTTCCTAAATGGGTACTTTGCGTCAGTTTTCCACCATTCCATGGGACGGCCCTGCCCACTATAGGTCTGGGAGGCCCAGATGAGGGAGATTCCTTGCCCTCCATCGAAGCTGACCTCGTAAAGGAACACCTTAACAGGCTGGATACCTTCAAGTCAGCCGACCCTGATGGGTTACACCCGAGGGTACTCAGGCAGCTGGCAAGCATCATAACTCAGCCCCTGGCATAGATTTTCGCAAGCTCTTGGCACTCTGGTGAAGTGCCCAATGATTGGAAGAGGGCCAATGTCATGCCTATCTTCAAGAAAGGGAGGAAAGTAGATCTGGCTAACTACAGGCCCATCAGCCAGACGTCTATCCTGGGGAAGGTCCTGGAAAAGATTATCAAAGAAGCCATCCTTAACACAATAGCTGAAGGCAATATCCTGAGGGATACCCAGCATGAGTTTGTTGTGGGTAGGTCTTGCCTGACCAATCTCATTTCCTTTTATGACCAGGTGACTTATCACCCGGACAGAGGGGGAAGAAATTGACGTTGTATATCTTGACTTTAAAAAAGCCTTCGATCTGGTATCTCACGATCACCTTTTGGCTAAACTGGCTAACTGCAGCCTCGACCTCACCACGATCTGCCGGCTGGGGAACTGGCTCCGCGGTAGGACCCAGAGGGTGGTGGTCGATGGGAGCCAATCATCTTGGTGCACTGTGACCAGTGGGGTCCCTCAAGGCTGTCTCCTAAGGCCTATACTGTTTAACATCTTCATTAATGATGTGGACACTGGTGTCAGAAGTGGACTGGCCAAGTTATCTGATAACACCAAACTCTGGGGTAAAGCATCCACACCTGAGGACAGAAGCGTGATCCAGGCAGATCTTGACAGGCTCAGGAAATGGGCAGACGAGAACCTGATGGTGTTCAACACCAAAAAATGCAAGGTTCTCCACCTTGGGAAGAGAAACCTGCAGCATGCGTATAGGCTTGGCAGTGCTACGCTTGTTAGCACTACAGATGAAAGGGACTTGGGGGCCATGATTGACCACAAGACGAACATGAGCCTTCAGTGTGATGCTGCAGCTAGTAAAGCGAGCAAAACACTTCCTTGTATCCATAGATGCTTCTCATGTAAATCCCGGGACGTCATTCTCCCGCTGTACTCAGCCTTGGTGAGGCTGCAGCTGGAGTGCTGTGTCCAATTTTGGGCTCCGCAATTCATAAAGGATGTGGAGAAGATTGAGAAGGTGCAGAGGAGAGCCATGTGCATGATCCGAGGTCAGCAAAACAGACCTTATGATGAGAGGCTGAGAGCCATGGGGCTCTTTAGCCTGGAAAAGCTCAGGCTCAGGGGTGATCTGGTGGTCACCTACACGTTTATCAGGGGTGACCACCAGTATCTGGGGGAACATCTGTTCACCAGAGCCCCCCAAGGGATGACAAGATTTAACGGTCACAAACTCCACCACGACCGATTCAGGCTGGACATAAAAAAGAACTTCTTCACTGTCCAAGTCCCCAAGTTTTGGAATAGACCGCCACCAGGGGCGGCTCAAGCACCCACTTTGAATGCCTTCAAGACTCATTTGGATACTTATCTTTCTGGGATTCTATGATCCCTGCTGACTTCCTGCCTCTGGGGCAGGGGCTGGACTCAATGATCCTCCAGGGTCCCTTCCAGCCCAAATGTCTATGAAATCTTGAAGGAAGAGGTGGCAATTGGGTCAACATAGGTCTGTGATGATCAAAGAATCATAGAAAGTTAGGGTTGGAAGGGACCCCAGGAGGGCATCTAGTCCAACTCCCTTTTCAAAGCAACACCAGCCCCAACTAGATCATCCCAGCCAAAGCTTTGTCTAACCGCCTCTTAAAAACTTCCAAGAATGGAGAGTCCACCACCTCTCTGGGTAACCCCCCAGTGTTTTACTACCCTCCTAGTGAGAAAATTGACCATTTGGTGTGGCATCACCTGGTCCACCAAGGCATGCACCACTTTGAGGCAGAATGGCAACAACAGAGGAGGGAGAAGGACACCAGCCCAGGGCTGTGAATTCCACTCCCCCATGCAGCAATATGCCCCCATTTCCATAGAATATGTGTATCCAGAATCAGGCTCCTCAGCCACCTGAGGAATCATCAAGCCTGACAGATGTCATCCTCAACTCCAAGGGAGTGCCGCCGCCGCTGAGTGAGAAAATTCTTCCTAATATCTGACCTAAACTTCCCTTACTTCAACTTGAGACAATTTCTACTTGTTTTGTCATCTGCAACCACTGTGAACAATCTAGATCTATCCTCTTTCGAATCCCGCTTCAGGTAGTAGAAGGCTGCTATTAAATCCCCTCTGTCTCCTCTTCTCTAAACTAAATAAGCCCTTTCTCCTTATAAGTCATGTACCCCAGTTCTCTCACCATTTTTGTTGTCCTCCACTGGACTCTCTCCAATTTTTCCACATCCTTTCTGTAGTGGGAGGCCCAAAACTGAACACAGTACTCCAGATGTGGTTGCACCAGTGCTGAATAGAGGAGAATAGTCACTTCCTTTGATCTGCTGGGAACACGTCTACTGATGCAGCCCAGTATGCCTTTAGCCTTCTTGTCAACAAGGACACAATGTTGGCTCATATTTAGCTTATTGTCCACTGTAACCCCCAGATCCTTTTCTGCAGAGTTGCTGCTTAGCCAGTCAGCCCCAGCCTGTATTGATGCATGGGATTCTTCCTTCCTAAATGCAGGACTTTGCACTTGTCCTTGTTGAACCTCAGGAGATTCTTTTGGCCCAATCTTCCAATTTGTCTAGGTCACTCTGAATCCTAGCCCTACCCTCCAGCATATCTACTACAGGTTTCCCTCACGTTATGCTGTACACGCTTTCCTGGAAAATGATGCATAACTCAAATTTGTATAAAGCGAACCCACTTTACAATGTAACAAATAGAGATACGTTCCAAGACCACAGCTGTACTGACCCACAGACCCATTTCTACCACTTTTACAAGACAAGTTTGGTACTCACCAACAGCAGACAGTACACACAAGCACAGGGTAGTGGTGAATCTTACCATAATGCAGATAGCAGCTACAGAAACACATCTCACAGACAACAAGCAAGGTGCACAGATCCACACAGGAGACTATATTTTGGTGCATGTAACTCATACGATACAACACACAAACCAGCTGACTGAGGGCTTCCACCATACTGACTGCATAAGAATGAATTTACCTTCCAATTAACAAATTTTTGGCATAAAAAGGGTCATCACATAAGAGTGAATTCACACATAGAGACCCTACATAAAGTGAGGGAACCCTGTATTCCCCCCAGCTTGGTGACAACTGCAAACTTGCTGACGGTGTACTCTATCCCATCTTCCAGGTTGTTAAAGAAGACGCTGAACAAAACTGACTCCAGGACTGACTCCACCTGATACCAGCTGCCAACTAGACATTGATTACTACTCTCTAAACCCAATGCTTCAGTCAGTTTTCTACCCACTGTAAAGTCCATTCATGCAGCCCATACTTCCTTAGCTTGCCTACAAGAATGTAGTTGTCTCCCTGCATTGACAGAGCCAGTCACCTGCTCGTAGAAGGCAATCAGATAGGTCAGGCATGACTGACTGTTCCTAATCACCTTTTTCTCCTCCAAGAACTTGGAGATGGATTCCTTGAGGATCTGCTCCATGATTTTTCCAGGGACTGAGGTAAGGCTGACTGGTCTGTAGTTTCCTGGATCCTCCTTTTTCCCTTAAATATGGGCACTGTTTGCCCTTTTCCAATCTGGGACCTCGCCCGATTCCCATGAGTTTTAAAAAATGATAGCCAGTGGCTCTGCAATGTCATCAGCCAACTCCTCATCACCCTCAGATGCATCTTGCCCAGCCCCATGTACTTGTATATGCCCATGTCCAGCTTTTCTAAATAGCAGGTCAAGAAGATCACGGTCCCTAGGTGGCCACTCTGGCCCTTGCACCAAAAAGAAGTTGTCCCCAACACCCTCCAAAAACCTCCTGGATTGCCTGCACACTGCTGTATTGCACTTCTAGCAGATATCTGGGTGATTAAAGTCCCCCATGAGAAGCGGGGCCTGTGATTGGGAACCTTCCTCTAGCTGTTTAAAGAAAGCCTCATCCACCACTTCCTCCTGGTCTGGTGCTCTATAGCAGACCCCCAGTACAACACCATCCTTGTTGCTTTCCCCTTTAACCTTAACCCAGAGACTTTCAACAGACCGATTTCCAGTTTTATACTGGAGCTCTGAGCAATTATATGGCTCTTTTACAGAAAGTGAAACTCCTCCTCCTCTTCTCCCCTGCCTGTGTTTCCTGAACACTTTGTACCCATCCATGACAGTGCTCCAGTCATGTGAGCTATCCCACCAAGTCTCTGTTATTCCTATCATGTCATAAACCTGTGACTGTGCAAGGACTTCCAATTCTTCCTGCTTGTTTCTCAGGCTCCATGCATTTGTGTACGGGCACCTGAGGTAATTGATTGCCCTCATTTCTCAGGAAGGATGAGAGCACATCCCTTGTTGCCCCTCCTGCTCACTTTTCCTCCAGGTCTCCCACTTCCCCACTTACCTCAGGGCTTTGTTTTCTATTCCCCAGCAAACCTAGTTTAAAGCCTTTCTCACTAGGTTAGTGAGCCTGTCTGTGAGGAAGTTCTTCCCTCTCCATCAGGTGGATCCCATCTCTTCCCAAGAATCCTTCTTCTTGGAACAACATCCCATGGGATAGGGAATGGATCCAGGTGGATCTGGACAGGTTGGAAAAATGGGCAGAATGAAATAGGATGCAGTTCAACAAAGACAAGTGTGAAGTGCTGCACCTGGGAAAAAGAACTAGCAACACACTCACAGGCTGGGGGATGACCTTCTCAGCAGCACAGCAGAAGAAAGGGATCTTGGAGTCATAGTCGACTCCAAGATGAATACAACTCATGAATCTGATGAAGTGATGAACAAGGCTAACTGCACTTTATCATGCATCTGCTAATGCATGATAAACAAATCCAAGAAAGTGATGCTTCCCTTCTATGCAGCACTGGTCAGGCCACAGTTGGAGTACTGCATCCAGTTTTGGGTGTTGCACTTCAAGAGGGATGTGGAGAATCTTGAGAGGGTTCAGAGGAGGGCTGCTTGTATGGTCAGAGGCCTGTAGGCAAGGCCTTATGAGGAGAGACTGAGGGACCTAGATTTCTTGAGCCTTCGCAAGAGAAGGCTGAAAGGTGATCTTGTGGCTGCCTATAAATGTATCAGGGGAGGGCAGCAGGGAATAGGAGATGCTCTATTTACTAGGGCACCCCCTGGAGTAACTAGGAAAAATGGCCATAAATTGATGGAAAGCAATTTAGGTTGAACATTAGAAAGAACTTCTTTATGGTAAGGGTTCCCAGAATCTGGAATGAGCCTCCAAGGAAGGTGGTGCTCTTCCCTACCTTGGGGGTCTTCAAGATAAGATAGGACCGAGCACCTAGCTGGGGTCATTTGACCCCAGCACTCTTTCCTGCCAAGGGCAGGGGGTCAGATTCGATGACCTATTGAGGTCCTTTTCAACCCTCACATCTATACATACATGGTCAAAAAAGCCAAATCCCTGCTGGTGACACCACCTGCACAGATAGGTACTGATCTGCAAGATGATACATGTCTGCTAACCAAAAGCCACATCACAACAGGAGCAAAGAAACTGCTCTAGTTTCTGTCTGTTGGAATGATAAAAAGTAAAGCTAATATGCTTACCATTTGCTTCACTGAAACTCACAGATCTTTTCTTACATGGGAGGTAGTAACCTTGCAACCCTATTATACTGTCATGAGGTTAATTGTTTTCAGTGAAGGAGTGGGATGGAGCAGCTGGGCAGAGTTTGAAAGCTGGCATGTTGATCTAGACTGCATGTTATACTGAAAGGAATTACACTAAGATCAGGCATTTTATTACTTTGATGACTGAATCAGTACAGCTGATCAATTTTTTATTTTTTTTAAATTATGGCGGTGTCTACAGGAGATGCTACTGCACAGTCATTACTGAGCATTTATTTAGTACTTGTACAAAAAAGCACTAAATAAATGCACAGAAACTCAAGTTACATTGCAGTAGTGCTGGCAAATACCTTTGTGATGCTACTGCACAGTTGTACAGGGCTACTGCGCAGTTAGTGTCTCATGTAGATGCAACCTCCTTGTCCAAGTTTCTTTGATTGTGCTGAAGCTAGTGGTGAGAAGTTGCTGACTAGGTAGAAGTTATGGGTTCAGATCTCTACTCCTATACCAGCCTATGGATTTTTCAGCAAACAACAGGAGAACCAAACACTTGGGCTACAGAAGCTGGCTCTCCCATGTGCCACCTTCTTCTGACTTTGTGAATTTTCTGTTCCAGTCTGCACAGCAGCACAGCTCCAAGAAGAGAGCTGGAGGACCTCTTCCTTGTAGAAGTCTACAGCTAAGGATTGGGTTATGTCACTGCTTGGAAGTGAATGCTCTTGAGTACAGGTCCCTGCTGCCAGAACCCTGTGTATATTTCACATTAACCAGGTACAGACTTGAAAAAACAAAATAGCCCTGGGATCACACTTCAGAAATGGGACACCCCACTCCTGAGTAGTAGAGTCAAAACATTTGACTACAGAATCAGACTCCTCCTTCCCCAGCAACTTTGTATGCCAACTAGCATCATGACACAGCTTCAGGAACCAGGCTGCTGATTTGGGCACTCTTCTCAAAAGTAGGAGATATGGGTTGAGGTCCCCTCAGAGGCCAGAAATTGATAAACCTAGCCCTGAGTCAGTGGGCTGAGGGAGAAGGCAGGCATATATTCCACCTTTCCATTTTGAAAAGGTGCTCACCCTAGGTGCTGGGGAGGGCAAGAGGAGGCAGTAGGTCTTATCTGGGCCAGCAAGGGATGGGGGATGGGTGGGGTGTTTACATTAAGATATAGTAATCTTAATGTAAGCCCCGAGAGAGACACGCCTGGGCCAGGGGTTAGCAAGGAGTTAGTTAGGGTACTTCTGGAGAGGCTGGACGTGTTCAAGTCCGCTGGTCCGGACGATCTTCACCCTAGGGTTCTACAGGAACTGGCCGAGGTCATTGCGGGACCCCTGGCGCGGCTCTATGAGCACTCGTGGTGCTCTGGCGAGGTGCCGGAGGACTGGAAGAGGGCCAATGTGGTCCCTATCTTCAAAAAGGGAAAAAAAGAGGACCCGGGAAATTACAGGCCAGTTAGTCTTACCTCAATCCCGGGTAAGCTCTTTGAAAAAATTCTCCTGGCACACATCCAGGAGGGCCTTGCGGGGGAATGCATGCTCAGGGGCAACCAACATGGGTTCATCAGTGGCAGGTCTTGTCAGACCAACCTGGTGGCCTTTTACGATCAGGTCACCAAATCATTAGACACAGGGGTTGCTGTGGATGTAGTCTTTTTGGACTTCCGGAAGGCTTTCGACACTGTCTCTCACCCTGTCCTCATCAAAAAGCTGGGAGACTGTGGTGTCGATGCCCACACCGTCAAATGGGTCGCCAACTGGTTGGAGGGCCGCACCCAGAGGGTGGTAGTGGATGGGTTCTTCTCGACCTGGAAGGATGTGGGCAGTGGGGTTCCGCAGGGCTCGGTCCTCGGGCCCGCACTGTTCAACATCTTCATCAGTGACTTGGATGACGGGGTAGAAAGCACCCTGTTCAAGTTTGCTGATGACACTAAGATGTGGGGGGATGTGGGTGCACTAGAAGGGTGCAATAGGCTACAAGCTGACCTTGACAGGTTGCAACGGTGGGCGGATGAGAATAGGATGGGGTTTAACACTGATAAGTGCAAGGTGTTGCACATGGGGAGGAAGAACCGGCACCACACTTACAGGTTGGGGAACTCCCCTATTGCCAGCACGGAGACGGAAAAGGATCTTGGAGTCGTCATTGACTCCACGATGAACATGGGCCGGCAGTGTGGGGAGGCAGTCAAGAAGGCCAACCGTACCCTGTCATGCATCCACAGATGCATCTCGAGCAGGTCCAGGGAGGTGATCCTCCCCCTCTATGCAGCACTGGTCAGGCCGCAGCTGCAATACTGCGTCCAGTTCTGGGCGCCACACTTCAAGAGGGACGTGGACAATATGGAAAGAGTTCAGAGGAGGGCCACTCGTATGATCAGGGGTCAGCAGGGCAGGCCTTATGAGGAGAGGCTACGGGACCTGAACCTGTTTAGCCTCCACAAGAGAAGGTTAAGGGGGGACCTTGTGGCCTGCTACAAACTGGTCAGGGGGGATCAGCAGGTATTGGGGGAGTCCCTGTTCCCCCGTGCGCTGCCAGGAGTGACCAGGAATAACGGTCACAAACTGGCGGAGGGTAAGTTTAGATTAGATATTAGGAGGCGCTACTTCACAGTCAGGGCGGCTAGGGCCTGGAACCAGCTTCCAGGGGAAGTGGTGCAGGCTCCTAGCCTGGGGATTTTTAAAAGGAAGTTAGATGAGCACCTTGCCGGGGTCATCTGACCCCGGTGCTCTTTCCTGCTAAGGCAGGGGGTCGGACTAGATGATCTACCTAGGTCCCTTCCGACTCTAGCTACTATGAAACTATGAAACTATAGCTTAGAGTAGCTACAGCTTAGTATAACATGAGCAGAGTTGCAGGGATCAGAGTCAATCTTGCCTTGGAGTGGTGTAATTTTGAGTTGCATAACAAATGCTTAATAGGGCTGTGTGATGCTTTGGGTGCCAATTCAATTCAGAGGAGATTTGGCCTGATTTGGTGGCTGAATCACCAAATCCGAGTTGAATCAGGGGACCGATTAAAAGATCCAAATCAATCTGAAGCTCTACAAATCTTCAAAAAAGATTTGGAGAGCTTTAGTGATTCAGACAGTGCCTGGTGGCTGCAGCAGGGAGCTGCAGCTGGACTCAGAGCTGAAAGAGGGGAGGGGGGTAAGGAGGAAGGACAGGACCATGGGGGGACCCCTGCCAGGCCCCATCCCCTGCCTGCTACCTTAGCCCTGCCCTCTCCCTCAGCCTTCCCATGGCTGCCCCACCTGCCTCAGCACATGTTGCTTTAAAAAAAGCCTTCACTCACCAGGTGCCGCCAGGCCGGGGGCAATCTCAGATGCTCCCCACTAACCCATGCCACGTGGAGGGCTCTGCCATGATCCCCCTGACCCCCCCTCACTCCCTCCCACCCCATGGATGCCCTGCCCACCCCAGCTCTGACCCTTTAAGAAAAAAAAAACTACCCAGGACTTGCCACTCCTGCAGCAGCCTCAGGGCTTTGAGGGGCTTGTGCAGAGCCCCCTCATGTGGCACAGGGCAGCGGGGGGCAGCAGGAGTGGTGAGTGCAGGGTTTTTTGGGTTTTTTTTTTCTTGGAGGGCCAGAGCTGGGATGGGCAGGGCAGCCATGGGGGGAGCTGGGGGAGTGAGGGGGGTTTGGGGGCTCATGACAGAGCCTCTCACGCAGTGTGAGGCAGCAGGGATTGCCCCGCACCCAGCAGCACCTGCTGAGTCAGGGGGGCAGGTTTCAAAGTGCCAGGAGCTGCAGTGGGTTGGACAGCCATTGCTGGTCTGGAAGAGCAGGCAAGGGATGGGTTTGCCTGATTGGTAGATGCAGCAGGGAGGCAAATCTCCAAATCAGATTCAGCCAAATTGATTCAGGACAGTGATCAGAATCACCGAATTGAATTACTGTCCCCCAAATCATTGGTATCCACAGCGAATACTAGCTGCTTTGCATAGGCCTAATGCTTAAAACTAGTGTCATGTGTTAATGTGTGAACAGTCCAGGGGTTAAAAGCTTCAGAAGCTGCCCAGGATTATTACGTAGCAGGCCACTGATGCTCTAAAAAATCCTGCCAAAAAGCCAGGAATCAGTAACAGGGTTTGCCTCTGCTTGTGAATGCTAGGCCTTTAAATGCATTGCAAGGGTTTTTCATTGGATAAAAAAAGTAGAAACTTCATTTTTTCATACTAGCTTTCAAAAAGAGAATGCATTAAGTGAGAGTGGCTTTTCTACTCCACACCAATTGATTCTACTTATTGCTGCTTCTATAAGTCATTTATTTCTGGTGCTTTCATGTTAGTCAGGAATGGTGTTTGATATTGGAAAAACATATTGAGTATCCTAGAAGGACATGACAAATTGGCAGATCATATGAACATATGTGGAGAGACTTAGTAATGAGATGGAAGGAAGCTCTGATGGGAGAGAAACAAAAAATAGCATCAAATTAATTCTCTTATGGAATAGTAGCAAGCTGTTAGTTTTGGGAAGGTTTTTTGATCTGTTCAGAATTCATGGATTAGAAAATATTGCCCATGAAGTGAAGTGACAATCTCTATACACATTAAGGCATTCTTTAAAATTTATGGAATGCCTTGGATGTGGTTTTGAAAGAATGAATGACCTTGGAGAAAACTTATACTCTTTCTCAGAGAAAAAATATCTAGGATCCTGAAAGTAATCAAGTATTATTTTATCACATTTAACTGTATTGAAAATGGTAGTGCAAAGAGCAGATGACAATGATTGTTAGGTTTGTTTCTGCAGAGGAAGCAACTAAGGCAAGAGACAGCAGCTTTATGATCCAAAAACATTTTCTTCATTTCTGAGTCTGATATATTGTGCTTGCCTTGGGCTGACAAAGGCTCTTGAACAGGCAAAGAAATGGGGATATCAGTCATTTGACATGTACCATTTAGGACCATGGGTCAGATATGAAAAGCACAGTGGAGCTCAGAAGAGAATTTGGAATCTCAAACAAGAAAGTTTATTCCACCCATTCAGTGCATAGTCTTTGTATCTTACTCAATGCTGCTGCTAGCTGTTGCATCAAAACTTTGGTATTTTTATATGTATGGTTCAGAATGCTTATCCTTTTAGCAATCTTGATGTGATGGCTGCATGTAATATGTCAATGTGGATATATGTGGTAATATGCCAACATGTGAACAACCTATTTCCAAAATCATTAAGTAAAATGAGATGGGAAGGCCAATGTGGCGGACTTACCTATGCAGCCCAGCTCAGCTGGGCTCGGGGAATCTCCATTGTGATTGGTGGAGCCCATCCACCAATTGGGTAACTATTGGGAGGGGCTTTGCCCTGCCCCTGCTCAGGGTGAGAGAAAAAAAAAAGCCTCAGACCTGGTTCAAGAGTGCACTCTGCCAGTCCAGCAGAACTTTGGGATGCAGTCTCTGAAGAGAATAAAAAGGACCTGCATGCCCAGCATGCAGGGAAGACACACTGGGGACAGAGAAGAAAGGGGGGCAGAAGAGCTGAGAAGAGCTGCCCAGCAGGCGGAGCCAGCATCCAGAAGAGCCCCAAAGAGTCCCTATGCCAGTCTGGTGCTCCAGCCCCAGCTAGTGCACAGCGCAAGGCATGGGGCCCAGACTCAGGGAGTCGCTCGAGGTGGCTCAGGTCTGCAACCCTGGCAGGCAGCCAGAAGCATGGTGCATGACTCAGTGCATGGAGCCAGGACCCTGGGAGCCATTCAAGGCAGCTCGGGTCCCAACCCCTGGCTTGTGGCCAGGCCCCCAGTGCCCGAGTAGTTTGGGTCCCTCATTCCCTGGCAAGTAACCAGGCTTTCTCGGTACACAGATGTTGAATGGCAAATCAGAGGCTCTAGGAGCCATTTGAGGTGGCTCGGGCCGCTGGCCACTGGCACAGTGCCAGTGGGTTGGTGCAGACAATGCTGCACAGAGTGTCCGGGAGTGGACCAAGCCCTGGTACCACATGAGGAGGCCCAGGCCTCCAACTTCCCCCCCACCCCAGAAGGCAGATCCCTCCGTGCATGCCATGGCACACAGGGCATCAGCAGGCAGTATCCACGAGGAGCCATTGGCCCCAGGGGCCTTGATAGAGAGGAGCAGCGGGAGCAAGGAGATGCGGACCATCCAAGTGATTTCCTCCAGAGCGTGAGTTACCTGGGAACACATGATCTCCCACAGGGTAGAGAACACCCAGGTTGGGCCTCTTAGGTGGGCTGTTTGGAAGGTGACCTGCCTAAGCAGCAGGCCAAGAACCCCGGGGAAGTTGTACTGATTGCAGGAGTACTGCCAATGCATCAGGACCATTCTGGGCACTGATTAAAGGGATACATTTAATCTAAGGTTAACGCACCTTATATTTTGTGAAAGTGCCTTATATTTTGTTATTTATAGTGAGATTTGTTGTTTAGGGTTATTATATGCATGTATGTATATAGTTGGGATAGCAACCTTGGTTGATACCTTCCCTGGGTTCTACTGGTATTTACCAGTACTTATCCAGATTTATCTGGACCTACTGATTGTTTGTTATTTATTTGGGTTAGTTTGTATCTATTGGTCATTTTCCTGTATTTAACCTGACTTACCTGTTGTTCACCTGTACCAACCTGTGGTTTACAGTTTTATATCAGCTGCTGACCTGTGCAGGGTTCGTCGCCATTGGAGGTAGTATAACTTTGGGCCTCCATTTATAGAGAGCATAGTATTGTACAAAGATTGTATAACGTATGACTCATCTGTGCTTACCTGTATATCCTGTGCATGCAGACAAGACCCTGGCCATTCAAGGCAGCTTGGGTCCCAACCCCTGGCTTGGGGCCAGGCCCCCAGCACAGAATATATTTGTTCAGGAGAACAAATATGAACCCACAAAATAAGCCAGAAAGACATATGATGTCAACTTTTTTTCTATTACAGTTTGGATCTGGCCAACAGTTCTTGGAAAAATGATTTTTAAAACTGGGGGTAGGCAGTTCTGTATTCTTTATGGTATTTACCATTCCCCACATACAACTACAACAGCAACTCATTGTTTTAAGCAAAGAACATTACCTCAGTGAGGAAACATAAGTGCTTTAGAACTTTTGAAGGAACTTGAAGTCCTTGGCAGGTGGCTAGAATCAGAAACGTGCCCAAAAGCCGCAAACATGCCTCCCGGGCTGCAGCAGAGGCAATCCTGGTGCTTAGAGCCTGGCTGGCAGCTGCAGTGTGGCTTCGGCCAGCCAGGCTCTCGTTCTGAGGAGCCTGGCTGCTCCTTGTGCGCTGTTCCACATTTTTTGGTGTTTATTTTTTTTTTTACCCCAGGATATCCAGGGGTCAACTCCACCCTCCACCCCCACACTGTTCCCTTGCAGTGCAGAGAAAAGCTGAATGGGCAGTGTTCAGCTACCACTTCTCATTTTAGATTATACGGGATTACCAATCAGAATCCCCCTCAATTTTGTGGTGTTTGGAAATGAGCTGACTGGGGCAGAGGCACAATAGTTAGGGCCTGTGTCTTGCATGGAAGCAGAAGTGGAGGTGGCACCAGGGGCTAGGAGTGACAGTAGCTGCTATTTGTGCACCCTGAACCTTGTGTCTCTCACCGCTCATTACAATATGCAGATTAGAGTAATCATGGGCAGGTCCATGGGAAGAGGTGCAGTTCTACCCTTCCCAGTCTTTGGCTGTGTGGCACATGAACAGTGAACTTTTAATTCATTATCCTGTCAGTACAGTTCCTGCTGGAGCTATACAAGTGCCATGAGCTCTCTGGTCTCACCATTTGATGCGGGTATTGGCTTGTTACATCCAACAGGCTGGACTCCTACTTTCAGCCAGCTCCAGAGCCCAGGGCTGAATGCTGCCGTACTCATCCCCTCTGTTCCACTGTGGCTGAATTCAGAGAGGACAGGAGAAAGGGCAGACATCTGTGCTGCTCACTCCCTCAGCTCTGGAGCCATGTGAAAGCAGGGGTTCTAGCCAGGGCCCAGGCCAATCAGCTAGCTGATGAGCTCAGAAAGATCACAGTATACGTGGAGCTCCAGCAGGAGCTGCACTGACAAGCAGGTGAGCTCAGAGAACTCACTGCACATGCAACACAGCTGAAGCAGGTGTAGCTGCTCCCAACTTGCTACAATCCTGGATCTATCCATGAATATAACTCATGCCAACCTCTATGTCCTAATCTACAAATCCACTGGCTGATGCATCTATTGCTGGAAGATTAATTTATTTCAAATGTTCCTATGCTTTGTTACTAGCCATGTCTGGATTTTAGACCAGTTGATTACTTTGAATAGCCTAAACATTACCCCCCCCCAAAGCCTTTGTATTACACACTTGTGCTTCTCACTTGTGGTTATGCCATAGATCATACAAAACCCAGGTTATGGGACAATATTAATGCAGACAGGCTCTTTCTGGGGGAAACAGAATGTATGTGCCCTCCAAAAGAAACAAAATGTGACAGTTACCCTTTCAACTGCTACTTTAAGCAAAAGCCCAATTTCTTAAGTTATTTTCTTTGATCCTCAGGCTTCAATCCCAATCTCAGAGTTTAAATGGGATTTAATTGCAAGCTGAAAGCAGTTTAAATGGAAACAAGAAATCCCCCATCCTCCGTCAAATCAGGAAAACTGAGGTTCTGAAGTGTCTAGCAATCTATAAAACTTTCTGGCTCAAAGTGATAAGGACAATTGGAAAGCTTGTTCTGAAGGTAAGAGATAAACTGAGCCATTTGCTTTCATCTTACTTCAAAAAAGCAAAAGCTCAAGTTAAGTTTTCAAATTTTGCAGGAGGTCAATAGGTGAGATCTGGTCTGCTTTTTCTTTAAGTGATGACTTGAATTGTATTAGGGTACCGACAAAGTCCTGTATTATTTTAAACCAAAAGCACGCCATGTACCACATTCTGTTCTCTGTTACACTGGTACCACCTTAAATAAAAGCTACTATGCTAATGTATACATTTTATACGGTGAATATTTCCAAGTTATTACCCTCCTCAAAGGATTTAATATAAATAGGGCTAGGTCCTTAGGGAGGTGCTGACATAATATTTGGGCAAAATGTGCAGTGATGTCCACGGAAGCTCACCCTTGTAGCTGAGGTGACAGCCCTCCAACGGCAGCTCTCTGACAAGCCCCTGCACTTGGGCTGTACCCTATTCACTTTGTAGCTGGGAACTCCTTTCTATTTGGATGAGTAGATATTTTTGTCTGGCTTGGTACTTTGAATGGAATTCTTCTCCCCTTTGTTAATTTAGATGAGTTTTCTAGCTTTCTATCCAGCCACTTCTGGCTCTTGCTTTAGATCGGGGTGGGCAAAATACAGCCCATGTGTCAGATCTGGCCTGCCAGATGTATGCATCTGGCCTGTGGGGCCCCTAAAACATTTAGAAAATTAATATTTATCTGCCCCTGACTGTCTGTCAAAGATAACAGGAGCCAGCAGCAGTAGGACCCTGGGAAAACCATAGTTTCATAGTTTCTAGGGTCAGAAGGGACCTCAGTAGATCATCTAGTCCGACCCCCCGCCATGGCAGGAAATAATACTGGGGTAAAACGACCCCAGCAAGATGTTCATCCAACCTCCTCTTAAAAACCCCCAGGGTAGGAGCCTGCACCACTTCTCTTGAAAGTTGGTTCCAGACCCTAGCCGCCCTGACCGTGAAGTAGCGCTTCCTGATATCTAGCCTAAACCTGCCCCCTGCCAGCTTGTGACCGTTATTCCTGGTCACTCCTGGCGGTGCTCGGGGGAACAGGGACTTCCCCAATGCCTGCTGATCCCCCCTGACTAGTTTAGAACAGACCACTAGATCCCCCTCAGCCTTCTCTTTTGGAGGCTGAACAGGTTCAGGTCCCGTAGCCTCTCCTCATAGGGCCTTCCCTACTGCCCCCTGATCATGCAAGTGGCCCTCCTCTGGACCCTCTCCATGCTGTTGACATCCCTCTTGAAGTGCGGCACCCAGAGCTGGACACAGTACTCCAGCTGCGGCCTGACCAGTGCCGCATAGAGGGGGAAGACCCTGCAACAGCAAGGCCCACACAGCCCTGTCCCCTGCCCCCACCAGCCAGAAGCAACTGCCTAGCAGAGACTTCTGGCTTCGGAGCATGGGGCTGTTCCTGTCTTCCTGTGCTGGAGTGGGAAATTCAGGTAAAGGGTGGCAGGAAGGCAGAGGAGGACCATGGGCTATCACCCCAGTTCTCAGGGCTGGGCCAGCTCCATCCTACTGAGTCCTGCCATCATGGCCATGCATTGAGGGACCACGTGGTCCAGGAGCTGCCAGTGGGTGGGCAGGAAAGTGGAGAAAGTGGTAGCAGGGATGGGGAGTGGAAGCAAGAAGGTATAAAGGATCATGGGGCCCAGAGTGGGGTGGCAGGAGTTCAGGGCATGGTTTGGCAGGGATCTATAGAGTAGGGCTGTGAGAAGATTCAGTCCCCGATTCAAGTTGATGGAGATTCAGCCTGATTTGGTGGCCAAATCTCTGAATCTGAATCAAATCAGAGGACCCTTTAATTTCTTCAAATCGAAATCGGAACCCTCCGAACTGATTCAGAGAGATTCAGAAAGATTTGGTGATTCAGACATGAACACAGCCTTAAATATTTTTTCTACATACTTCTAGGTAGCAGGTGGGTCATGAATGCTGTGATGCTGGGGTGCATGAAGTGTCCCACCGAAGTGTAGGGGGCTCCCCAGCACACTCAGCAGATCTGTGTCCACCAGGGAGTGCACGGGGAGAGGGACTCCCCTGCACCCCCGCTGGCTCAATAACTGGTGTCTCCTGGGTCTTGGGGAGCACCTGGGGTGGGTGCAGGGGTCCTCCCAGTATGCTCCCTGGCAGACCTGGAAGTGGACCAGAACTAGTTCTGGTCCACTTCTGGGTTTGCCACCGAGCACGTGGAGGGCCCCCCAGTACTCTTGTGGGATGCTCCATCCACCCCAGCATCACAGTGTTCACAAGCTGCACTGATACTTTGAGGTATGTATAAAAAAACTTTTAAAGCTGTGTCTATGGCCCGAATCTCTGATTCTCCAAATCAGCATCAAATCTTCGGATTCAGCTAAATCAAATCAGGAACAGTGATCCAAATCAACAAGTCCAATCACTGTCTCCAATTTGGGCTAAATCCGAATTGAATAGGGCCCGCTTCACACACCCCTGCTACAGAGCCAGGCTGGGCTGGCCTGGCTCCATAGCTCCACACACCCCTACTACAGAGAGGGGAGCTGGCCTGGCTCCATAGCATCCCTTCCTGGCCAGGACCCATGCTTCTGCCATCGCGTTCTGGGCTCCACCGGCGCAGGCCCCATGCTCCCAACCAGCTATTGCTGCAGTCCTGTGCACTTTCCCTTTCCCCCCCACCCTAGCTCCACGGTACAGGCAGGGATCAGCACACGCAGCCCTGACCCTGCATACCGCACATTCACCCATCTGAGCTGAGCAGCAGCAGCACGGGACAAACTGTTTCTCAGCATGGGGAGGGAAGCAGCCCCTCCTGCTCCAGTTACCAGCGCTTCCTGGCACAGCTATTTGGAGCCCACACAGAGCTGTCCTGTGTCTCTACTGCATCACTGCCACCTCTGAGATGCCCCATGGGGCAACGATGGCAGCACAGAGCAGACAGAAGGCAGCTCTGCGTGGGCTCCAAGTGGATGCATCAGGAAGCACGAGCAGTGCGAAGGGGAGAGGCTGCTTTTCTCCCCATGCTGAACAGCAGTTTGTCCCACACTGCCACTGCTGAGCCTGGGCCCTGTGTTGGCTCCAGGCTCAACCACTGGGGCTCAGCATTATCAGCAGTGACATCAACAGCTAGGCAGAAACTGCTGTTTGTTGTGGGGGAAAACAGCTCCTCCCCCTTACCCCTGCCAGGCAGTTTTTGCTGTGGCCACCTGGAGCCTATGCTGTGCTAGGCTGTAGTGCAGCTCCTTCACTGCCACCTCTGGGGTGCCCAGTACAGCAGCAGTGACAGTGTAGAGCAGCCACAGGGCAGCTCACAAGTAGCACTGAAGGAACTGCACTGCAGCCTAGCTTAGGATGGGCTCCAGGAAGCCAGAGCAAAAACTGCATGGTCACAGCGAGAAGGAGGGGCCACTTTCCCCTGTGCTGGGCAGCAGTTTTTGCCCAGCTGCTACTGCCACTGCTCAGCCCCAACAGGCAGATATGCAGGGTTGCGCACACTGGTTACCACAGCTAACTCAACATACAGCCCTGGGTACAGTACATGTGGAGGGTGAACTGGAGCTGAATGCTGATGGTGGTGGCAGGGAGGCAACGCAGAGTGCTTGGTCACTGGGCTTTTGTGGGGTGAGGGTGGGTGTTGACTGGCTTAGGGGGCTGTGTGGGGGGGCTCCCATTCACACCCCACACACCCTTAAACCCTTCTCGCAAACACTACAGCCATACCCTCCCCCCCCACAGGCACGCAAACACCCCATACCCACCCACCCACTGTTCCCCACAAACCCCACACCTGCCGACACCCCACACTACAAAAATAAGGCTGCATTTTGAGCTATTATGCAATCACTTCTACATATACTGCACAAACAAATAAGGACAAAAATATGTATTTTTAATTGAATTAAAATATATTATTATTGGTGTATGATTTTTAGTATACAGTTTGGTTTTTTCCCTGTTCTAAGATGACAAACCCTCTTCCCCAAAGGGAAACCCTCTTCTAGGGGCACAGGGAGGGACTTCAGGTGGCAAAGTTCAGAGGTTAGGGGCAGGACTTCCAGTCCCAAGATGGCAATCAAGGTGCAGGGCCACCCATGTGGCCGACAGCTTGCCAAAACTTGGTTAGTGGCCCTCCATCTGAAATAAATGCCCAGCCCGCTTTACACCAACAAGGATACAACATATACTGTTTCTGCATAATCATTCTACACTCAAGATCCTCTCTCCTCAGATTGAATTTTATTAGTAGATGTTAAGAATCATGAACCAAAAAGATGACAAAAGCCATAAGGGAAATGCAGAATGCCCTAGCAAGCGACTAACGTAAGAGGGATGGGGGTGAGGAAGGTCATGCAACTAAGTTACAGAAAATACAATGTTAGCCAATTAAGGCCGGGGGTGGGGGAAGGGGGTTTGCAACACTGAGAGAGAAAGAAGATATATGCACACAAACCTATACAAGGGTCCACAATGGTGGAGGGGGTAGGTTGAAGAAAGTTGTTCAGTCTACAGAATCGTATTGCGGGGAGAATCTTTTTGGGTGGAGTGGAGTGGTCCATCATTGAAGATTCCTCTTGGTGTCCATCAGGTTTCAGAGGGGGATATTACTCCAATGCCCTATCCAGATGGGACAGTAAGTCATCTACCTCTGAATCACTCTTATGTGGGCCAATGGACTTTCCAGATCCAACCCAAGGAGGGACTTTGTCTGGCCCATGGTGGGTCCCTCACCATCTGGCCCATGGTGTGAACTGCCACTCCTGGGCACACAGTGGGGCTGGCACAGCCCCGTGGTCAGACTCCATTTCCCTCTGGCAGTCCCAGTGGCAGTGGCTCCTTCTAGCTGCTGCTGGGCCTGGCCCCAGGGAGACCATCTGGGACTGACTCGGAGAAAGCCCAAGCCCTGAACTGAGCATACAGCCCTGGACCTGGCCCCGCTGCCACCCCACCAGTCTGGGGTGTCCCAAAGATGGCACTCATGGTGGCAGCAGCAGTAGGGTGGAGCTGCAGGGAAGCTCCAGTGCAGGCTCCAGGTGGCAGGAACAAGAATAGCCTAGAATCTGTGAGAGGGATGTGGCTGAGCCCACCACCAGGTCCCATTTTTTTCTCATGCCAGTACCTAGCACCAGCTTTTGCCCAGCCACCACTGCTGCTGCCATCATCTCCATACCCAGACCACTGCTGCCAAATCTGGGCAGCAGCTCCAGTCCCTCTTCAGGGTAGAAGGACACCTGGATGCAGCACTGGTGGCAGCCCTGCTGAATCTACCACCCACTTGCATTCTCACTAGCTCCCAGCTCACCCATGGCCCCATCCCAAATAAGGAGGTTTGGTGAACTGTTGTGGAGGAGAGGGAAGTGTGGGAGGAGAGCAGGATGGACTGCTGACCTTGGCCCATGACAGTTCCCTAGACATCCTTATGTGGCACACAAGTCCAAAAATTGCACACCCCTGCTCTACAGCAATTAAGAACAAGCCCCATTTATTTTTATGGAGTTCCCATGTCACTTAGGGTGAGATGAGAGACATAACCAGTATTTTTAGTACCCTGGGCACCAGCAGCAGACCTGGCAGAAGACTCCAGGCTCTGACAAAGGCAGCTATGTTCTCTGGTTAGTATGGAGTGATTGAAAGTAGCTAGGACTCAGCAACTACAGGGTTCAGGCAGGGGGAGCTGAAGGATGTTGCTGCCAGACATGCTGAGTGACAATGTAAAATACTAATTTGGTGGTAGGACTAGGAACCCCTGGCTAGAGGCTCTCTCCCCCACATGCACATCCCTCCATACTCCAGAGCCTCAAGCCCTCCTTCACTCTGGTTCCTAGATACTCCCACTTGCTGCCTTTTGCTGGAGGCTATAACTACCAAAGTTTTTCTCTCCCTTGCCTCTGTTCTGGCACTCCTAATTAGTCAGTGCCTAGAGATCATGGCTCCTGCTACCACCACTAGTTGTGATAATGGGGGAGATATTTAAATGCATTTTAGCAACTAATGAATTCAGTGGCAGAGAGGCTTAAATATATTTTAAAAATCTGTCTCTTACTACTTTTGAAAGAACAACCTTAGTCAGCAAAGTGCCTTTTCAGGAGCTATTGCCCTTGGTGGAAATGCTGTCCTCAGCATGCTTAATATTGCCTTGGCAAAATGTGGATCTTAATCCAAAACAAGCCCATGCAAATATATGCAGAAAAGCACATTCCATACGCTTGTGCAGAAGCACAAGATGGCTCAGCTATGGATGTTTTCTATCCAAATCCAAGCTACTGTAGACTGCCTCAAAATGAAACCAAGAATGAGTTTACAAACAGTCACTAAGTACACAACAGCAACAAGTGGCACTACCAATGGAAGACTGGACTGGACATTTATTCTGTAGAATTAGATCTAGATTTCAAACCAGATGTCCATTATGCATAATATTTTCAGATATTGGAACATCCCCTTTTATTTTCAGTCTTGAATTGTGACTCACTTGCTCAAGCTGGTGGTATTCATAACACCATCATTTATTTCATATCAACCATAAAACCAAGTGGGAGACAAATGCACCGAAAACAAGAGAACACATGTAAGAAATGCTGGCACTATAATCCATAAAACAGTAAGTAGACTGTAGAGAAAAAAGTGCCCTTAAACAGTCACAAAAGAAATTATATTCCTTTGTAATTTCTTTGACAAAATAAAACCACAGTCTGAAAACTAGAACAGTCACGTTTTCAGATAGACAACAAAATGTATGTTCTAGCTGGTGTCTATGGACATTTGATTAGAAATGGTATTCCCCAATCTGCTTCCAAACTCCTGAAATTATTTAACCTGCTGTTTCTTCCGTGCCCTGCTATGCAACCAGAGACAGACATTCAACTGCCCCTCATACCTAACCACTTATTACTTAAAGCTCTGGAAGAGCTAGTCATGATAAAATGCTGCAAGTTACATTTGAGTTAATATCTTAGCACTAAACTAAATGATGATACCTCACACTTGGAACAGATTTTCAGTGTATTTGTGAGAGAACAGATCTCAGAAAGATGCAAGCTATCTTAGCGGGAAAAAATGGTTATAGTTGATTGCATTTCAATGACCACCAGAATCTTCCAATTATATTAATAAATACCTATTATAGGATTCTAAATCAGTAAGATCTCAAAGCTCATTATTGCAATGAAACCAAGGCACAGAAAAGCTTAAATGACATGTCTAAGGTCATTTAGCAAGCTTCCATGGCTTAAATTTGACCTTGATTTTATCCATAAGCCTAGCTTCTGCAACATCATTCATCTTCAAAGTCAACAATATTTTTTCTAGTAGAGTTTTAACCTCTACTGAAGTATTGAAATATAAGCTCACCTTGTCTCTTTATTTCCCATTTTCTACTTATCCATTTTGGCACAAGAACTTTTACAGAATGTACTTCTTAGATGCAATTATTATATAGTCTTTCTGATGTAATGGAGATTCCTATGGTCATTAGAATGCAGTAATTGTAAGTGTAGCAATTAACAGAATAAGTCAGCTGGAAAAAAGATCTACACAGCCTAAATTACCATGTAAACCTGCATGCTGCTTTAATTGCAAGTATCTTTTGATTATGTATTGTTTGTGCTGAATAAGTCCGACATGGATTCCATGTGCATTGCAACTACCCAAAGTGAATTTGCCAATAATGCTTAGGGAAAAAAAATGTAAGAAACTCCTTTTGTTTGAAAAACAAATAATAGTTTTTGCTTTAAATGAATAAAGACTGCAGTTCTTTAATCCCGTAAGTTGGGGTACAGGCACACACAACTGTTCTACATAATTGAATTGCCACTGATTGGAAATTGGTTCACAATTGTGTCTGAAGCACAATGGTTCCAACACAAGGGGATGGGAGTGAGCACCCAGCCCAGCATGCCTCCTAGGAAGCTAATCGAGGAGAAGGACTTGCACCCATGCTTTGGAGGTCCCAGAAGGTGGATTTGTGGCTGGGGCATTTTCACTTTTCTACTTTCATTCTTTCCTAAACACAAGTTCAATAAACTACAATAGCTTGCAATGGACTGAAGTCTGCAATGTATTTGAATGACCTGGGGAGTGGTGTGGTAGGGATGGGATGCTTGGTCCCCAGGGGTTGGGGGTGTTGGCAGTGAAGTAGGGAATGAGGACACAGCTAGTTGTCAGAAAAATAACTTCTATTGAACAAGTGATACAAGAGCGCTCACTGATAAAAAAAAAAGGGGGGCGGGTACATTTACTTGTGTAATTATGGTGCCCAAATAAACTACGGGGCTTATTGCGCTGGAGCTCATTGCTCCTGGGCATGCCATTTAAACATGTGCCCCAGAGCAATTAACTACAGAGCAATAAACTCCACAGTTTATTAATGCGTGGCACATGGATCCTGGGCAGAGCAGCCCCAGCTGGCAGGGGGGTCCAGGGGTCAGCCTACCAGCCCAGGGCTGCTCCCCCTGGCTCAATGTGCTACACAGGGACTGGCTGGGGTGCAAGGGAGCTTTAGTGTGGGCAGCCCCCAGACTGAAGCACCCTTGTAGACACTGCCTGGCTGGCTATGTCACATGTGCACTGCTGAGGAATCTGTGCAGGATAGTATATACAAGTACTATCCTGCTGCAGAATAAATTAGTTTACTGTAGCCTAATCGGGGAGCATGTGTAGACACCAAGACATTTCCTGCACAGTAAATCTCTTGTGTAAATACGCCCAGTGTTAACTAAAGGAATAAAAAGGAGGTTGTAGAGTTCTGGCTGTGTACCAGAGTGGCCAGATGCAGTAGTACATGTGGGAGTGGGGTATGGAGCAAGCTCCGAGTGCCTCCCCAGGGACACCTCATATCTGGCTGACCCCCTTCCTGGATCACATCCACAAGCCTGGGAGTACCACGGCCAACACCCAGGGGTTCTGGTCTGTCATGGGGCCCTGTGCCCCCTGGGTTACAAAGGCTTTTTAGACCTTGAAGGTGCTTGACCCATTGCAAGAACTTGGGCTGCTTCCTTAAGCCTGAAGCACAGAAAGTAGCCTCCCTTAGACAGCCAAGCATATGGACTACAAAAGCTGTGCCCAATGCCTCTCCCAGCAAGTTCATCATGCTTGTTATAGCAGAGAGCTTTATTGGTTAAAGAGGGTAGGCTTGGGGAAGGGTACAGGATAGAGAAATATCAAAGAATAACATTAGAGCAAACAGCATCAGCTTAGGAGCTGGTTGATATGCTTCTACCTTACAGCAGGTTATGTATCTAGGTAGGTTTCAGGTAGTTTACTCACTTCACCATCCTGAGAGACAGAGAAAGAGTTGCAGATGTTCCAATTGCTGTGCGTGTCTTTATCATGGCTGCTGCCCTCACCCTGGGCAGTCTTAGGTTTACATAGTCCCTTTGACATCACCCTCCAGGTCCCATCAAGGCAGGTGATTAATTGGCATCAGACAAAAATTTAAAAATCATCACTGGCCACATAAGGTCTAGCCCCTACCCCCATGTCATGAGATCAGTGCTTAGAACAATAAGAGACTAGGTTCACTCCCCCCTCTACCTGCTTGAGGTCACATAGTAGCCATAACCCAAGACAACCAGGTTGACAGACACGTAAGGAGACAATGATGAAGAAAAGGAAAACAAACAAACAAACAAGACAGTAGAAGAGACAGGGAAGAGACTGGGAGGGAAATCCTCCACAAGCTCCTCCACAAATATGGAGCAGTTTTCTTTGACAATTACTTTTCAGCATAAGCTAACCCCACTCACCACAAAGTCACTAGAAGAAAGCTTACTGCCACAGTTAAACTCCTATGCACAACTGGCGTAGCTATTTTTTTAGCTCAGCCCAGTTGACTCCGAGATGACAGTTCTCAACAAACAGGGGTTTTATATCTTAATGTAAAATAACCCAGAAGGGCAGTTCAAGGATAGGTACAAAAGGTCTCATGCGGGCAGCAAAACTTCAGATGCTTACTCTGTAAGAAAAATCACTCACAAAATCCTACAGAATCCACATTCCCGAAACTCGTTTAACTCCCACACTTTCCTACATTGTCATCATTCTCTAAGCCAGTCTCATGTTTTGTTTATAATGGCAGAGAGGTCTGGTAATTTTTTGAATGCTTGGAGGGAGCATGTAATGCTGTTGCTATAACACCTAACCTGTAAGCAAGTACTGAGAAGTAGCATCAGAGTTGCTAGGATATGGATCTGAAATTCCTCTCCCCAGCAGGACAGGAATTTCCCCAGCAGTTAGTGAGAGTGAAGCTTGTTCACAGAAGTGGAGGGGAGGAACAAAAGAATGAGGTGTGTATGGCTTACGCAACATCTTGGTAGTGGCATAGGGGAAAAAATGAGGGTGATATGGGTAAAAGCATTCTAGAAGTCATAGGAGGGAGTATCACACTAGCGAGAGGGAGAAGAGGATGTCAGGCTATATGTTTGAGAAGGGATGTTAGAGGAGTGGAGATACTTTGGGGACAAAATAACAGAGAAGGACTGTGCATGTTTTTAAGGATGTCTGTGTCATCCTTACAGAAACCTTGAGAATAAAACAAGAACACTTGTCACACTTTCTTTGGCAATGTCTAGTATCCATGTATCTGTGTGCAGAAGCAGAAAAAAAAGGCTGTGAGAAGTGGGGAAGCATATGTAAGTGAAAAAAGGGACAATGAAAAAATAAGATAATTAGAGGAAGGGTTGTAGCTCACTAAGTGTTAGTGGGAAGAAGGGATTTAAAAGGCATCAAGGTTTATGGGATGATAGGAGTATGCAGGTGGAGGAACCACCTATGTGTGGTTCCTCCACCTGTTGGCCTGTTTCAGAATAGCCTGTTTTCAAACACTGAGATCCTGAGATATTGTTGACTTTGAATGACAAAGCTCAGGGTCATGGTCTGCTTTATCATGCGGGGCCCTGGTTGCCACTTTACCAATGGATAGGAGGTAAGAGTGTGCAGCATCTCTGAGACTGCAGGCGTACCTCTGTTTTATGACACAGGATAGTAATCCCATGCAATATTATTTCACTGCTCTGAAAAAAATCTCTTTGGAGAAGTGCAATAACATTTTGACAAGGATAAATGCTTCTTAATTTTCAATAGTAGAATGCCAGAACAATGGCAAATGGCATATACAAGAGGTATAAACTATTGCTTTTTCGGATTTTAAATCCCATTTGTATGGAATGTACCATCACAGATTCTTCTGTAGCCTGCCAGAGTCTGCTCAGGCTGGGCCTGATGAAAGCCAGAGGTCTAATTGATGTAAGTGGAATGGCTAATTTGAATATTTTCCACCCATTGGAAAACAAAGTACTCTTTTACTTCCATGACTTCAGGGAAAAGACTTCTTCTCTTGGTCATGACTTCATGGCTATCTTCAGCCACCTCCCCATGCAGAATTAATCTTTTGTTCTCTTCTTTTCTCTGTCATTGCATTTATCTGAGTTTCTTCTCCCTCAGTTTCTTCTTACCCTTCTTCCTGAAACCCATACAAATATCACATTTCTGTCTTGCCCAACTCCAAGCATCTTCATTTTGACTGCCCCTCTGTCCTTACATTTTTTTCTATCATGTGGCACAAATATTGACACATTATTATTCCTATCTATCTCTATCATTTTAAGAATATTTTACTGCTTTGCTATGTGACGCTGAACAGTACTGGTCTCGTGACCAAATTTTCTTGATAATTTGCACGTAAGGGACTTGTCTCTCTCCTCCATTCTAATCAATATCACTGTTTCTGTTTGTAGCAGTGACAGTCCTAAGGCTTTAAGGAGAAGGTTTATGAAACCCACAAAATTTTGAGGTTAGGCCGTTATGGGTTTGGTAAGGAAAAATGTCGAACATTCTCTGTGAGTTTCATGCTGTTTTGATTATGGGTAATGACATAACTGGTTGAAATCAGAATGCCAGGGATAACATCAGATATGGATTATATATCTTCCAAGCTGATCAATCCCTTTCATTTTCAGATCAAATTTATCCAATGCATTTTCCAGCCAAGCTGCATAATCCATATGTGCAATATAGCACATAAACACCACTTTACAGGGGCAAATTCTTTCTACAACAGCAGTACAATAAATTCACCTGCTGGAATGCACATAAGTGATTATCTTGTGTGTCACCCGTAAAGATACCCTGGCATTTTCAATAATCGGCTCACCAGACATGGCAAAATTCTACTCTGGTAACTATATTCTGGCTAAAATTCCCCAGTGCTATTTAACAGCTGGTGTATTCCACTCTAAATGGAAATGACTTTTTTATCCCATGCTATTGGAAAACCTTTAAGTTAGAGTCCTGAAACCTGAGAACAAGTAATATAATGATTAGGGCTGTGCAAAGCTTTGGTCGCTGATTCAATTTGGAGGCGATTTGGCCTGATTCAGTGGCCAGATCCAAATCAAATCAGAAGACCCATTAAACTCTCTAAATTGAATCGGAAGCCTCCAATTCGATTTGGAGAGATTCGACAATTCAGACATAGATACAGCTTTTATATGCTTTTTCTACATACCTCAAGGTACCAGGCACAACTCATAGATAATGTTGAGATGGTGGGGCAGATGGAGCATCTCATAGGAGCGAGGGGGACGCCCCCCGTGAGCTCAGCGGTGGACCCAGAAGTGGATCAGAACTACTACCAGTCTACTTCCGGGTCCACCACCAAGCACATACCTCTCCTCTCCCCACCCCCACAACTCCTGTGGGATGCTCCATCCACCCCACCAACTCAATGTTCATGACCCATGCCTGGTACTTCGTTTTAAATGTAGAAAAAACATTTAAAGATGTGCCTATGGCTGAATTAATGATTCCCCAAATCAGAATCGAATACCAGATTCAGATTCAGCCAAATCAAATCCAGACAATGATCCAAATCAGTTAATCAAATCATTGTCCCCCGAATTGGGCCAAATCCGAATCCAGTACAGCCCACTTCACACCCCACTAATAATAATGAGCTTTATTGTCCATGTCTATGTCACAAAGATCTGTGAGTCTCAACCTTTTTTGTACCAGGACAAAGCTGTAAACATTGATGGCCAGTCCTGACCCAGTAAACAGTTTAAGTACAAAACAGCCCCCTGGCCCTGCTGGTGCCCTTCACTCCCTACCCACATCTGTCCACTCCCCCAGCCCTGCTGGTGCCCCTCATATACCACCCACTGCCCCACCAGTGTGTTGGCCAGGGTTTGGGAGGGTAGGGCAGGGAAGGGGGACATAGGAGGACATGTGCCCCCCCATATTTGTGCACCCACAGCGGAATTGGGGCTCAAGTCTGGCTAGACTGGCACAGGCAGGAGCCACTCCCAGCAGGTAGCACTCAGCAGCAGAGGGCAGAGTGGGATGGTGAGACTCATTGCTGCCACTGGAATCCCTGCCTCAGCCATGCCTCCAGCAGTGTGAGGAGGATGGATGGGGAGGAAGGCCATGCTGCCCTCACCTTCTCCTGCCACCAGCCACTTTTGCACTAGATCACAACTCTACCCCACCACCATGGCCTGTCCACTGCTGCTGCTCCCCTCACGTCACAGCTCTACCCTGGAGAGGAGTTGGGGTGGGGGGGGGAACGGGCAGTGTCACATGTGCCATCCTGCCCCTCTGACATGTTGTCTATGCCACCCCCACCCCCTTACCCCATAAACTTATCTGCAGGGAGCAGCAGGAGCTGCTCTTCATGGTGCCTGGCTGCCATAAGCATGTCTGTGTACACACATGCACATGGTGCCCCCTGCCTGATCGCCCTCCTCCCACAGCCCCAAGCAGCCCCTTGCAGGCTGGAACTCTGCTAGCCTGCAAAGGGAAGCCCAATGATTCCCATGTTTTTCTCCTTTAAAGGAGAATCCATTTTTAAAGTTTGTTGATCCATGTTTTAGAAGTTTGTTTGTGACCCTTTCTGACCCTTTCATATATTCTTGTAACCCACTTTTAGGTCTTGACCCACGGGTTGAGAAACACTGAGAAATCACTCTCCACAACCATGGTTAAGAACAGAGAGGACATTAGAAATTGCTTTTGGTGTTGTGTAAAGTCACTTTTACAGTGGTTTTGTGATATTAGTTATTTCCCATTAAAATTACTTTACTATCTTTTGACAAAATGTAGAGAGAAGTGGGCCCCCTACACTTAGCAGCAGAAGACAAGCATGGCACTGAAGAAAAGTAGATTTATTGCAAGGCAGCTATTCTAGTGGCAAATGAACAAGACACCTAGGGACAGATGACAATGATGATCACGATGATGAAGACAACTAGAAAAAGTGTACAAGATTATGTAAATTAGAGCTGTCCAATCAGCACCTTGTAGGCTGTATGTGGCCCCCAAAGGGTTATCATGCAGCCTGCAGTCTCCAACCCAGCTGCCACTGTTCCCCTCATCCTGCCATTGCTTCTGCTACAGCAAGAAGGTTTTGGACTCCCTCATCCTCCTACAGCTTCTACTTCCTTCCCCCATTCCTGGGACCAGGGCAGCATAGCAGGAAGGGGTCAGAGTGCCCAAGCTGCATACACAGCAGGGGAGCCAGGCTGCCTGTACTGCATTCATTGTACACAACAAAGATAGGAGCCAGGGTGCCTACAACGCAAGTGAAAGCATGCGTGGCTGGGATGGGGGAGGGGGTAGAGGTGAAGCTGGGCTGCCCATGTGACACATTCAGCTAGGAGGGGAGGGGTAATCCAGGTTGCCCACATGGCCAGGAATTGGAGCTAGGGGACACTAGACTGACTGTGTGGCAGGTGAGAGCCCAGGGTGCAACACTGGTGCCACATGTGGCCCGTGGCTGCCTGTAAGTTGGACAGTCCTAATGCAAATTATTATTGCCCTTGTTTCAGGGTCCAGTAAGACTTCAGGGAATTTGGGAATGAAAAATGCAGCTATGCTTTGAAAAAAACAGGTAAGGGTTTGTTCTCTTACAGGTTGGCTAATCTCTTACACAGGGCTTTAAACTAGGTTCATCAGGGGATGGGGATGAAAAGGACAGAAAGAACCTAGGATCAAACCATGAGCCATATTCTGGAATAGCCCACATAAGTACTAAGGGGCCCAATAGGCATAAGGACAAGGGGGCACCAAGGGCACCCATAGGAGGGCTTAAGTGTCTCTATACTAATGGTAGGAGCATGGGGAACAAGCAGAAGGAATTCTCACTCCTGCTTGCAAACAAAAACCTCAACCTGGTGGGACCCTACCCATGATTGGGCAGTAGGCATTGAGGGATACAGACTGTGCAGAAGGGATAGAGAAAAAAAGAGGGAGCAGTGCTGCTCTCTCTATTAAGTAGCAAAAAACATCTTCTGTAATCAAGACAGAATGGGGGGGGGGGATTGGCAAATTGGATCAGAATACAAGGGAGCCAAGGGGAAAAGGACTTGGTATTGGGGGTCTACTACAGACTGCCACACCAGGAGGATGGGCTAGACCTAGAATTCTCAAGGCACCTTTCAGAGGCTGTATGGTCAAGGAACATGGTTGTCACAGGTGATGTAAACTATCCTAACATCTGCTGGGAGGAGCAGTCAACCAAGTCTAATCATTCATGTAGGTTTTTAACCAGCATACAGGATCTTCACCTAACACAGAAGCTATACCATCCAACTAGGGGAAACACTTCACTGGACTTGGTATTCTCTACAGTAGATGACCTGGTGGGGGATCTGCAGATACAAGGTAACCTAGGGGATAATGACCATCAACTGATTGAATTTACTATCCAGAAAATGGTGGGAAAGATAACCCAAGTGCTAGACTTCAGAAAGGCCAACTCCAACATGGTCAGGAGATTAGTTAATGAGGCACTGAAGATCAAGGGCATTGTTGAGATGGGAGTCCAGGAAGGGTGGTCATTTCTAAAGGGAGCAATCCTTTGGGCACAGGAGACAATCCTTCACATTTGCACATGAAAGGGGGCAAAAGAGCCAAGAAACCTTCTTGGCTGAAAAGATTAAATACAGAAAAGCCTAGGGGCAAAAAAGAGGCATATAGGCTGTGGAAGCAGGGGGTAGATACCAAGGAGTATACCTACTTGGCTTGCACTTGCAGGTATTCAGTTAGAAAGGCCATAGCTGCAATGGAACATTGGCTGGCAACAAAAATTAAAGACAACAAAAAGTCCTTCTACAGGTATATAGGGAACAACAAGAAGGTGCAGGATAACATAGGACCCCTACAGGACAAACTAGGGCAATTGGCAACAGATAGGACGGACAAAGCTGAGCTTTTCAATGAGTTTTTTTGCTTCCATGTCCTGATTAGTGTTCAGGAATAAGTCTCCCAATAGTATTAGAGACAAGCACAGGAGGAAAACCAGCCCACTAACTGTTAGCACTGACTTAGCTAAGTGACACTTGGATGGCCTGAATGTGTTTAAGTCATCAGGCCCGGATGACCTTCATCCCAGGGTGCTGAAGGAAGTGGCCAATGTCATAGCAGAACCACTTCCATGGTTGTTTGAGCACTCATGGTGTTCAGGTCAGGTCCCAGAGGATTGAAAAAGGCCCAAAGCGGTCCCTATTTTCAAGAAGGGGAGGAACGAGGATCCCGGTAACTATAGACCAGTTAGTCTCAACTCTGTCCTAGGGCAAATCTTTGAAAAAATTATTAAGGATCACATTTGTGGGAGTCCAGCAGGACAAATAATGCTGAAGGGTAACCAGCATAGGTTCACAGCACATAGATCCTGCCTGACTAAACTTGTTTCTTTTTATGACCAGGTCACAAAACGCTTAGATTCAGGGGATGAGGTAGATGTTATCTACCTGGATTTTAAGAAAGCCTTCAATACGGTATCTCATCCTATTTTCAGAAATAAATTGAGTGGCTGTGACATAAATGATTACACAGTCAGCTGGGTGGTAAATTGGCTAATGGGATGCACCCAGAGAGTGGTGGTGGACAAGCCAGCATTGACCTGGAAAGATGTGGACAGCAGAGTTTCCCAACATTCGGTCCTTGGATCAGTGCTGTTCAAAGTCTTCTTCAGTGACTTGGATGAGGGTGTGGAGAGTACTCTGTCCGAATTCACAGATGACACTAAATTATAGGGTAAATGCACTAGTGGACAGGGAATGAATCCAGGTGGATCTGGACAGGTTGGATAAGTGGGCAGGACAGAATAGGATGCAATTCAACAACTACAAAGGCAAAGTGCTGCACCTAGGGAGAAGGAATCACCAACATCCCTACAGGCTGGGGGATGACCCTCTCAGCAGCACTGTAGCAGAAAAGGATCTTGGAGTCATAGTTGACTCCAAGATGGGCACAAGTCAATGTGATGGAGTGATCAATAAATTTAACTGCACTTTATCATGCATTAGTATGTGCATCACAAACAGGTCCAGGGAGGTGATACTTCCCCTCTATGCGGCACTGGTGAGGCCGCAGCTGGACTACTGCATCCAGTTTTGAGAGCCACACTTCAAGAGGGATGTGGATAACTTTGATAGTGTCCAGAGCAGGGCCACTCGTATGGCTAGGGACCTGCAGGTACGGCCCTATGAGGAGAGATTTAGGGATCTGAATCTCTTCAGCCACCGCAAGAGAAGGCTGAGAGGTGATCTTGTAGTCATCTACAAATTCACTGGGGGGGGGGACGGGGACAGCAAGGGATAGCAGATGCTTCATTTACCAGAGCACCCCTTAGAGTAACCAGAAATAATGGCCACAAACTGACAGAAGGCAGATTCAGGTTAGATGTCAGAAAGAACTTCTTTATCGTTAGGGTTGCCAGAATCTGGAATAGGCTTCCAAGGGTGGTGCTGCTCTCCCCTACCTTGGGTATCTTTACGAGGAGACTGGACAATCACCTGACTGGGGTCATGTGACCGCAGCACTCTTTCCTGCCCGGGTCAGGGGTGGGACTCAATGATCTGCTGAGGTCCTTCTGACCCTCATATCTATGAAATCATGAGTAAAAATGGCATCATAGGACACCGTGTTTCTTGTGTTTAAACATTTTTTTTTGGTCAATTCTACCAATAATTTAAAAAAAAGAAAAAGTCACAATATCAGTCTCTTTCTGAGATCTGAAAGTAATGTTGTGTTCATCATCACCACCACAACCACCACCAAAGCTAGACAGTTGGTGGGGTGTTCTTGTTTGGCACAGATGTTTTTAAATATTTCAGTTAAAAGCATTTCCATGGATGCTCAAGAGTTCCTTTAGTTTACTTGCCAAAAAAAATAAAAGGCGGCTCCAGCTCTTTAGATATCTTTAAAAGTATGAACAAAATATAAGTGCTACTGTTCAGCAGTTCTGCCAGAAAATATTGCTTCTGTGGAACAGTCCTTTTCTTTTTAAAAGGTGCATTTAGCAATGACTGGACATCAGACCAAGTTATAGGATGTTTTGTCAATATTCTAGGCAGACTACATATTATTTCTATTTGGATTAACATAATATTTGTCATTTTACTAAATATTAATACTTTTGTAGCATCAGAAGTATGGTTAAACCCTCTGTCCAGTAAAAGCTCTTATTTAAAATTAAAATTACTTTGATGTAAAGTCAAATTTAAAGACAGTCATGACATTAAGTACATGCTTTAAGTTTTACTGTACTGAGTTCAGGGACACAGAGGTGGCAGCTGCTTTGTCAGGAAAAGCTGTCATCCAAAGATGTAGGTTCAACAGCTACCTCTACCACAGGTCTCAAAACACAGACTGCCTATTTTCTCTCTCCCCAGTAGTACAACTAGGGCCAGGTGGTAGGGCACCAGCCCCCGATGCCAACTAGGAGGGGATAACATACTCTTCCCCCCGCCCTTCTTTTCTCCTCCCATGATTCTTTGCCACAGCAAGGGCAGTCCTGACAGCCATAGACACCAGGCAGATGAACGCCTCACCAAGGAGTGTATCTGGAGGTGAATGGGGCAAATGAAATTGTGCATTACTGGTCATAGACCAGGACCCCAAAGCACCATGTCCTGTGCCAACACAGAACAGAAACCCCTCCCACATCTTTTTGGTGCCTTGTTTATTTATAACACATGAACAATGAATGTTTTAATAAATATAGATTTACTGGATAAACTACCCTGTTGTCTGCTGGAAGGATCAGTCAGCCAGAACTAATCACTCACGTAGGTTCTTAACCTGCATACAGGACCTCCACCAAATACAGGAGGTATATGATCCTCCTAGGGAGAATGCTTCGCTGGACTTGGTGCTGGATACGGGGGACCACCTGGTGGGGGATCTGCAGGTACAAGGCAACTTAGGGGATAGTTAATTCAATCAATTGATGGTCACTATCTAGAAAAGGGTGGGAAAAGTTACCAGTAAGGCAGAAATGCTAGACTTCAGAAGGGCTGACTTTAGTGTGCTTAGGAGATTAGTTTGTAGGGCATTAAAGCTCAAGAGCATTGACAAAATGGGGGTCCAGGAAGGCCGTTCCTCAAAAGAAGCGATCTTTTGGGCACAGAAGGAGGCAATCCCACTGCATAGAAAAGGAGGTCAAAGGGCCAAGATACCCTCCTGGCTGAACAGGGAAATGCAGAAACACCCAAGTACAAAAAAAAGGGCATACAGGATGTGGAAGCAGAGGTGTGGAGCCTCCTTGGCTTGCATTTGCAGGGAATCAGTTAGGAAGGCCAAAGCAGCATTAGGATGGCGACAGAAAAGGACAACAAAAAGTCCTTCAGGTACATGGGGAGCAAAAGGAATATGCAAGGCAGCATAGGACACCTACAGGATAGACTAGGGCAGTTGGTGACAGATAGAGCTCTGCTTTGTCCCTCCTACAAGAATACAGAAGCAAAAAAACTCATTGAATTTGATCTAGACAAAATCTCCCAAATGCATTACTGAAAGAAGCAGGAGAAATACCAGCCCACCAACTGTCAGCGCCAACCTAGTAAAGAGACACGTGGAGGGGCTGGATGTCTTTCAATCAGCAGGACCAGATGAGCTCCATCCAAAGGTGCTGAAAGAATTAGTTGGTGTCATAGCAGAGTCACTGGCATGACTGTTTGAGCACTTATGGTGCTCAGGTGAAGTTCCAGAGGACTGGAAAAGGGCCAGAGTGGTCCCTATTTTCAAGAAGGGGAGGAAGGAGGATCTGGGTAACTATAGATGGGTTAGTGTCACCTCTATGCTTGGGAAAACCCTTGAAAAAATTAATTATCAAGGGTCACATATGTAGGAGTCCAGCGGGTAATATCATACTGAAGGGCAACCGGCACAGGTTCATAGGTAGATCCTGCCTGATTAACCATGTTTCTTTCTATGGCCATGTAACTAAATGCTTAGATGCAGGAATCGAGGTTGATGCCATCTATTTGGAGTTTAAGAAGGCCTTCAACACAGTATCCCATTCTATTCGAAATAAATTGAACTGCTGTGCCACAGACAATTACACAGGCACAGGGGTGGCAAATTGGCTTAAGGGTCATACCCAGAGAGTAGTGGTGGACAGGTCGGTATCAACCTCAAAAGATGTTGGTGGTGAGGTCTCCAAGGCTCAGTGTTTGGGCTGGTGCTGTTCAATGTCTTCATCAGCGACCTGGATGAGGGTGTGAAAAGCACTCCATCCTAATTCACAGATGACACCAAACTATGGGGCAAAGCAAACACAATGATGGGAAGAAACTGAATACAGGCAGACCAGGACAGGTTAGAGAAGTGGGCAGAGAACAACAGGATACAGTTCAACATGGACACGTGCAAGTCCAAGATGCTACACCTAGGGAGAGGGAATCATCAGCACACCTATAGGCTGGGTGATGACCTTCTCAGCAGCACAGTGGGAGAAAGAGATCCTGGAGTCGTTGTTGAATATGAGTTGTCAATGTGACAAAAGTAATTAGCAGAGCTAACTGCACTTTGTCATGCATTAGTAGGTACACCATGAACATGTCCAGGGAGGTTATGGTCCGCCTCTATGCGGTACTGGTCAGGCCGCAGCTGGAGTACTGCATCCAATTCTGGGCTCCGCAGTTCAAGAAGGATGTGGACAACCTTAAGACGGTCCAGAGGCAGGCCACTCATATGGTTAGGGGCCTGCAGGGAAGGCCTTGAGGAAAGGCTGAGGGACCTGGACCTTTTTAGCCTCCACAGAGAAGGTTGAAGGGGTGGATCTTGTGGCAGAGCCCCTGGGGGGGCAGCAGGGAATTGGAGATGCTTTGTTTAGCAGAGCACCCCTTGAAATAACCAGAAAAAAACAGCCATAAGCTGACAGGGTACATTTAGGTTGGGCATCAGAAAGAACTTCTCCACAGTTAGGGTTATGAGCTGAAGGTTTCTTTTTCCTTGTTTTTTTTTTTCTAGTCTGAGGTCCCCTCCCAATTTTATGGGTGTTTTCCAATTCCTTGCCATGACAAACCGCTTGTCTTGTTGCATGTAAAAACGTTTTTCCAGCTCTGCAAGTCATGGGTTAGAACCTTAGTTTGTTACTGATTCAGCTCAAACTTTCATCCAAAGAATAATTCAGTTCACTTTCCCAAACATTATTTGCTGTCATCAAGTAAAGTAGTTATTAAGGCAAATAGACAGGATTCATAAACACAAAGAGGAAGCTGACCTAGCCAGTAAAAATAAGTTATTTTTAATCAGATACTTTTAAAACCATAAATGAAAGAAAAGCAAGCAAGCAAGAAAGCATATCAGCTATGAGACGTACTTCCCCCATATCTTAAAATGAGAACTTTATCCTTCAGAATCCTCCCAGGTACGCAAATGTCAGGATTCAGTTGGGCTAAAACCAAGAAGTAGCCTCATTTTTATAGTAGTGATTAATTAATTTCTAATTTATAGTTTCTAGTTATATAGGTTGCCTATACATGAGTGAAGAGTATCCAACACACTGTTATTACAGCACACCAAAGCAGACTTGATTAAATCGAGTTTGCTGGAGCATGGTAATTACTGCAGTCTGGCCAGCCTCTGCGCCTCAGGTATCAGTGTCCTCACACTTCAGAGTGGCAGCGGGATAAAGCACCCCCACTGACATTTTGCAGGGACCCTGATACACGAGATGTTCTGAGCTCTTTAGTTAGAGCAGCTCTTGGAGCCCCTTCCACCCCCAACCACTTACCCCCAGAGCATGTGTACAGACAGGGCTGTGCAAAGCTTCAGTAGCTGATTTGATTTGGCGGAAATTTGGCCCAATTTGGCAGCCAAATCTCCATATCTGAATTGAAATGGGAGACCCATTAAAAGGTCCGAATCAATTAGGAGATTCAGCCATACACTATGTAGGCAGAAGTCCTTGGCGACACTGGACACAAGTGTCTCCAGCTGGTAAGTCTTTTGTGATGGGAAGAGTGGGGAAATAAACATCCCCACTGAGAGGGAGGGACTGGGGCTGCCCAGCTGGGCCAGAGGGGTGCAGGACTCCTTGCCAGTTCGGAAGTTGCTCTTCTGATCTGTTGTGGCCACTGGTCCAGGAGGGCATAGGAGTGTGTGTGTGCCCCCTGATCTGGGGGGTGGGGGGAAAAGAGGGCTGGGCCAGGCTGTCCTCTGGGAAGCTAGCTGCAGACACCCACCACCAGGCTGTGCTTCTCAGCTCCTCATGGCTGTCCTACAGTTTTCTCCAGTTCCCAGCACCTACTCCTGCTCCCTGCAGCTTCTCTAGCCATCCTCTGGCTCCCCACACCCAGAGCCCCTCTTTAACACCCACACTTTCCCTTAGTCCCATTTTCCCTCTCCCCATCTACCTTTTCAGCTCCCCCATAGCTGTGGCTCTAATCCCAGCCTCTGTGCCGCCATTGCCTTCCTGTTCTGCAGGCTTTGGGCATTGTCTTTTAATCAATTAAGATCAATTAACCTAAAGTTACCCCGAAGCCTCAGTTCTTCAGCCCAGGCCCCCGTAGTCTACCGGTTCTAATCCTGGTCCCGGTAACTTTCACTCCCTACTCTTCTACTTTTTTACCTTAACCTTTCTCCAGGTATCCCAAGTACACCAAGCACATACATACATACACATCACAACACCCAACTTAGGAACTCACCTGTATGTATGTGTAGGTCGGTGGTATGTCTGTGAATTAATGAATACACATATATAAAAATATATAGATATCATTGTGTGTGTGTGTGGTATATGAATTAGTAATCCACATATGTGTATTGGATATGCAGGTGCTGGTAACTGATGCCATCTGAATTTGGTGTGTGTAGTGTATACGGGCTTAAACTGGTGATAGGTGTGCATGAACCTTGACTGGTTATTTTGAATGTGTGTGTATCTGAGTTGATAGTGTGAGTGTGTATGCCTAGTAGGGGTGTATGCACCTAGTGAGTGTATGTGTGCTTGATTGATTTTTATGTGTGCACTTGCAATTGTACACCACGCCCTCCTGTCTAAAGGTACAATATTGAAATTCTGATTGTTGGCCTGACCCCTCAGGGCAACAGGTAGCAAAAGCTACAGCCTGGAGCACAGCCCTGGCTCTGCCTGCCCTGCAGAGCACAGCCTGGCAAAGGGGGCTCGATGCCCAGAGTGCAGCCCTTCCTCCACCCACACTGCAGAGTGCAGTGAAGCTGGGGCTGCAGCCACCGTAAAATTTCCCATACCCCCTGCCACTGGCCCTGCCCTGATCCAGGTGCATGCACCGGCCCCCATTCCCCACCACTGCTTGTCCAGCTGGGGTGGGACAGGGCAAAGCTGTGGCTTGTCTGGGAGGCAGAGGGAGGCTGCAGTGGCTTCCACCACTGCACACTGCTTATCCAAGGCAGTACAGCAGCACCATCTCACACCTCCCTGCCCCGGCTAGGCAAGTGGCAGGAGGGAACAGGCTCCATTCTATGTGCCTTCCATCGCCCACCTGAAGCCCAGCCCGTGCTGCACAGATCTGGGGGTACATGCCCACTTCTGTGCCTTGCTGGACCTGCAGCCACAACAGAAGAGCAGCTCCTGGACCAGTGGTGCACAGTGGCACGCAATGGCAGGAGCCTCCCTCACAGAGTCCCATGCTCCCCCAACCCAGTTTGCAGCTTGTCCCAGCCCCCACCCCAATTCCTCCTTCACTGTGTGGGGTGTTGATCTGCCCCCACTCCACACCCCTTCCCTACCTCCCACCGCGACAGACTTACCAGCTGGTGGCAGCTGTGTCCAGCATCACCAAGAACTGCTGCCTGCATAGTCTATGGCTGAATCTCTAAATCAGCACTGAATCTCCGGATCCAAATTGGCTGAATTCAAATCACTGTCCTGATTCAATCGCTGTCCCTCTGAATCAGCCATATCCGAATCTAAACCTGAAGCAAATACTTGCTGCTTCACGCAGGCCTATTATAGACAGTCATAATTATAGAAACCAGCTGTTTCATGGAAGAGACAAAAAACCTGAAGCAGCAATGTTCTGGCTATTTTCATGATTATTCCTTCATAAGCCGCTCTGCTTTCCCCAAAATTCAGACTAATATGGCTAACTACCTCTATAAATAGAGTTAACTTGAGGAGAGGACACTGCAGACTCTAAACACTGTCCCAAACTGACACTGCCCTATACTTAAGTTCTGGGGCCATGTTCACTGGTGGCCTGAGCAGGTACAACTTCTCTGATTTAAGTAAACAAGCTCTACTCCATACATATCAATAGAGTTATGCCCATTTCATGGTACTGGGAAATGTATTCCTTTTATAATACTTAGTAAGGTGCAGAATGAAGTGTTTACAAGTTGAAACAAGAAACATTTCAAAAGCAAATGTTGCAACTGTTCATTCCTTTAAATGAAGGCAAAAAAACTTGAACACAACATTCATGCATTTCTCCTTTTTATTTTTACTTTTCTCTCATCCATATTTCTTGAAATTGATCCATCCCATAAGACTAACACTGTAACTTCCATGATTTATTTTCTGAAATCTATACGAAGCAAAAGTATGTTTAAAAAAAAAAAAAAGTTTCTACTTGTCCATTAAGTGATACGAGATTTCCAGTATCTTCTCTTTTAAGGGAAGCTCTATCATACTTCAAAATCCTACATATTGAAAAAAAATATATACTACTACCTCAGAAGAGAGTTAATATCTTCCACAGGAAACATTAAAACAACAAACAAATATACCCCTGGATTAAAGCATTACAGGTGTTATACTATGAAAAAGGGTCCCAGATCATAGCATATGCTAAATAACATAAATATAGGAAGAAAAAAAGATACTGCTTCATTCATATTATCTACTATCACTGCAATGGATTTTAGACACCTTTATATATTTGTTCTTTTATTCCCTGATTTAACATTCTGTTTAGTCTCAACAATTAGTATGGCAGACAGCCAAGGTTTACTGCTAAACATTAAAATGCCATTGTGCAAATTAAAAGTCTGATACTGTTAAATGCTGTGTATCAGCTTCCAGCAAGGACAAAGACTGATCAAAGCCATTTTTTAATGCCTAACACCAAAAGAGATGCACCCATCACAAGAGATGTGGGTTTTTCCGGAACATGTTGAGTGTGATCTGATTTATCATGCTTATTTGACTTATAAAAAGTACCTCCATGTTAATTTTCAGTTTTGTTTACTAAATATGTCTTAATAGCTACAGGTATTTGAACTGAAATATTCAATTAGGAAAAAAAATAACTACAGCACACTTACTGTGGTTTAAATGTTATATTCAAACTAATTCAAAGCTTTGTGTGGAAAGAAATTATTTTTATTGGAATACTTGTAAAAATGTAAAGACAATACACAATAGCATGTACTTCCCCTACACTGTTTGTTTAAATTTAAGGAAAAAAAACCCCAAAAGGCACTGAAAATTGTTGACACATTAATTTTAGCACACCCAAAGAACTGTGCATGATATGCTGCTGTTGTCCACTCATCTACTTCAACAGAGTCTAACTTTTCCATTGAAGTCATTGCGGCACCTCCAGTTTCACCGCCACTCTCTGTAGAATCAGATGCGCTACTTATTTCCATTCTAGAATCAGACTGAGGCAAATCCGATTCAGAACTACTTGAACCACATTCTCTTTCACTAAAGGATGGTTTTAGCATGAGGCTATGGGCAAGGGCAACTTATCATCACACTGCATCACACTGCTTCTGAACGATTCTCCAGAACCAAGAGATTTTGACAGAAACAAGCTTAGCGGTGCCTTCATTTGTTAGTCTATTCTTTTTTGTCTTGATTGACCTGAAAGCCTTCTAGTTCTGTTCACAAGAAACTGCTATTGGTGGAACAGAACAACCCTGGACAATAATCAGGTGTTACGGTACCCTTCCACCATGTGAGAGAAGACATTCTCTGCTGCCTGCCAAATGATGTCTTTGCTCCAAAGTTTTTCTTTTGTGCAGCATGCGGCAATGTCTGTCATCACAGCTATTTCGCTGATGTTGGGGGCATTCTTAGCTACTTCCATAGTTGTATTGAGAGCAATAGATAATTAATCTTCTGATAAACATTGTCCTCTGTTGAGGATCCAAAAGGTTTACTTCCAGATTAATTGGTTGGGCTCATCCAGATGAGCGCACACATGCCTCTTGCAGCATCTCAAAGCTCTTTGAGATGCTGGAAGAGGCATGCGGGGGAACCAAAAAAAAAAAAAAAAGTTCTCCATGCTACAAATTAGAACCCTGGATTTCTTAGAGTGTTTCACAATAAGGCTGTGCAAAATTTTACTGAGTGTTTCGTTTCAAAGCGTTTTGAGCTTGAAACAGTGAAATCAAAACAAACCAAAGCCTTCGGAATGAAACAAGGGTACTTGAAACATTTGCAAGCAGCAGCACCAATCTTCCTAGTGCTTGGCATGAATTGTACCCAGCACTGATCCCAAAATGGCATCCAGTGCACAGATTGGGGGCCTGCCCGCACCCCTGTGAGGGCTGCAGGGCTATGCTAGACTCTTCCCAGGCACAGCCTGCAACCACTGCCAGGAAGATTGGTGCTGCTGCTGGCTCCAGGCAGAAGAACCAGCCTTCTGCCATCTGGCACCTAGATTTGGGGCCCACACTCCTGGGAGGAGTCCAGTACAGCCCCGCAGCCCTCCTAGGGGTGAAGACGAGATGCGTGCCAGATGACAGCAGGCTGGTGCTCCCAGATGGAACCAACGCTGGGCACAGGCTACACCCAGTGTTGGGCGCAGCCAATTTGGATGGTTTTTTTCCAAAGACAAGTAGCAGCGGCACACCTTGTGCCACTACTACACATCCCCAGGGAATGCCCATGCCCTGCAAGCTCTGGTGCATGACAGGTTACCCCAAGATGGGGTAGGGGAGGCTGGGTCCAGCTGGGGACCCTGGGGAGCTGCAGCCATGGTGCTCCTGCACCTAGGAACCTAGCCATCAGATGGCTCCAGCCAGCCAGGCTGGGTGGTGCACGCTGCTGCCACATATGCCACCTCACATTTTTACCCCAGCAGCACCCCCAGCCCAGCCTCAGCCCTGCCCCACTCCCTCACCATGAAGACCTTAATCTCCCCCTCCTCCCCGACTTACCTGGAGGGAGCTGCAGGGCTGCCATATGCATTCATGTGCACATATACACGTGGCACCCCCTGACTAATTGTCTTCCTCCAACTGTCTCCAGCCCCAAATATCCCCCTGCAGGCTTGAATTCTGCCATCCTGCAAGGGGGAACCCACCATTTCCTGTGTTTTTCTCCATGAAAAGAGAAAAATCCATGTTTTTCCATGGCAAATGGAAAACCCGGATCCCTGATCATGACCAAGTTCTCTGAAAAATGGAGAGAAATTCTAAAGAAAGTAAGTTTCTTTAGTGTTATGTCAACAGACTGCAAAATGATTAATCCTGTACCCAAGAGATCAGGCAAATTAGAATTGCATATTAATTGCAAGATATAGGACTGAGTAGTCCAAAAAATATGTAGTACTATATTGTACAAATATTGTCCAATTCACCTTATAATAATTTCAAAGAGCATGTAAAAAAACCATAAAGATAAGGTCAATAAGAGGCCATCCTTCGAGTATATTTTAAATTAAGTGCCATTTCTCAGAGGACCCCAAACGAGTTAGGAACTCCTGAGGCTCCTATTAAAATTCCCAGCCTAAGTTACTAAAAATGCATTTTAAATAAAAAGAAGGAGTTCTGAAAGACTAGATTTAATTATGTGATGGGCTAAAGGCTGGCATAGACAAGGAAGAGAAACGATAAGGAAAAAAAATGTAAGGATTACACCTACCAGTCATACCTAGAAATGATACTATGATTTTAAGATCCATTGGGTCAAACCCAGAGGGGCCCTTATCAGGCAAAATCTTCAGTGAAGATGCTCAGCATATACACAACATTCAGCACCTTGCAGATTTAGGGCTATAAATGCAAACGAGAAACTGAAAAAAAATGATTCAATAGGTAAAGAACAAAAAGTGCCACAAAACCATTCCAGCTGCATATATTTTTAAAAGTCAAAACACCAAACATGACAATATGGCTGCCTTAAAATATACACACAGAGTAAAAGTCAATGTGCGTGTCTGTAAGGCTCAGAAAACAAAGGGTTGTTCAAAGAGATTCATTTTAATCAAATGAAAGTGTCTACAAATGGCAGTGTTTTGTACAGCTGTTTACATGAGGAAAAAAAGAAATGTTCAGTGGCAAATCTCTTAAAGATGCAGTATGAATTCTGCTTGTTACATCCCAAATGCTTCCATTTGTTTCCTTAAAATATGCCACCACTGAATAAAGTCCATTAGAAATTAATCATGATATTACAGACACCTTTATCTGCAAGAGGATTAAATGTCCAAAAACCACATAATCACTTATCACAATGTTATTGTGAATGTACTTTGTACTCTTATATTTAAAACCTGTGATTAGCGATTAGTTAAAAATCCCCTTTTTGCAAGGGGCGGGGGGGAAGGTAATGGTTGCCAATACTTATTTGAAAAAAAAAAAAAAAAAAGAGCCTTGCTTTATTTTGAATACAGTTTTTGCTGTGAATAATAAAAGTAGGACTGTTTTTGGTGGCGATTAACTAGACCTGCATTTGCCCCACTAAAAATAAGACACAACCTTCTCCAATGAGTTGACAGATAATATCTCACTTCATTTTTCCAGGAAAATACAGATTAAAAAAAGTTATGGCAGCTGTAATCTAACAGATTGAATCTCAAACAAATAATGCACCACCAATAGTACTTGTTAGGCAGTATTTAAAGCATGGTATTGTGACCCCTACTTGCATATAATCTCAATGGACCAAATTACCTGCTACTACATTTTGGTATAAGTGCAATGAGTTCTACGGAGTTCACCCAAGCAGACAATTCTAATGTGACTTTTCTGGCATTTAATAGAATCACAGAAAAAATAGGGTGGGAATGGCTGTCACAGGATCATCTGGTCCAGAGGTCAGCAACCTTTTCAGGCTTCAGGACAGAATGTTTGGGTTCAGATCGGAGGCAGGTAGGCACTTCTACCTGGCTGCCTAAGTGCACTGCATATCCTCACCGCAGTATGAGGGAAACCACCTGCTTCTACAGCTTCCCCTTTGCATGGCACAGTGAATGCTTCTGGCAAAATGCTGCTGAATGCTGCCAAATGTCAGAGCCCCACATCCACATGGCCCATCTTGCTCAAAGGACATAGGTTTCCAACCCCTGATCTTAGACCAACCCCCTGCTCAAGCCAGGATCATTAATGTCTAAACCTTTCCAGCAAAGTGGTTATCTAATGTACTCTTTAAAAATCTTCAGAGACAGAGAATTCACACCTCTAGGTAACCTGTTGTTTCAATGCTTATCCACTTTGATAGTGAGAGAGTTCCTCCTATATAGTAAAATGGACATTACAAAGTCAGGAGAGAAACACTGGAGCAAGAGTCCATTCATAAATCTTGCATCTGGAACTGAATGGTGTTGAGAAGTTAAAATAACAATCAAGGGCGGTACGTGATATGTGAAGTCATTCAGTGGTAGAAATGCACTGAACAGAAGAGATGTGTAGCTAGAGCTTTAGGAGTTTAAGAACAAACTTTATTAGAACTGCATTAAAGGCAAACAGAATATAATGTTACTTCCAGAAATGAACATGCAAATATACCAAATACTTATATTTTTATTAGTGGAATACATTTATGGTCTTCTGTGTCAAGGAATAATGGACCAGCATATTAACACATAAATAAGCTTACAATGTTTCATGTCAAAACCAGTTCAACGTATTCATTTGTAGCTATTAAATAAATATAACAGAAGATATATTGTCAGCATAAATCCTCATTCTCCACTCACTCTTTGGATGATGAACAGTTATTGTAGTAAATATGAATCCAATATGTTTTCAAACACAAGATAGCATCTGTTATGGTTATTTGTCTAAACGTGAACTTATGCAATATATAATTGTATGTTCTTAGATCCTACCCAAGTTAGCTTCAGGAATGTCTGGTCTTAACTTCTTTCATCGTGAATATTTGGCAAATTCAGATTAGAATAAGACACAGTGAAACTTACAACCTACTTGTAGTTTTTGGTTAGTTATCCTCCTGCAATTTAAAATACTATAGATTCATACATAGTGGATGCATGTACATGAGATGTTTACTGAGGAGTTGACTAATTAGCTCCACAGTAAAACATCAGCATCTACACATGCAGTACTACTACATTATACTAATATAATCAACTCTGCTGTAGAACAGTACTGCCCAACAAGTACTAGCATCTGGTGGAATTATTTACTCTGCTGCAATGCATATGTAGATACTGACCAGGGCTGCTTGGGGCATGAGGGCACTACACTGTGGGACTGCCTGCTGGCTAACCCTAAACTGTAGCACCCTCATGCCCCAGCCAGCCCCCCTGCAGCATGTTAAGCTAGGTTGGGGCATGCCTGGGCTTGCAAGCTGACCCCCAAACCCTCCTACCAGCTGGGGCTGTTCTGCCCCAGCTCAACATGCTATAGTCCCACATGCACAAGTAAACTGGGATGTATTTCACATGTAGATGTTCCCAGTGTGGTAAGAAAAGAAAAAAAAAGTTAAGTATTTATACTGAAATGTTGTTTCTTCCCATTCCCATGCCACCAGGAAGATGTTTGAACCACAGAAAGCAGAACTGCTTTGTTGTATATAAGAACAAGAAAGGTAGAGGTTTTATGACCAACACAGCCATCCTTTAGTTTCCAGGGGAGGTCACACCGGTAGCAACAAATACTGCAGTTCCTAAAAGCACTGGTGTCCTGAGACCCGCTGTTCCAATTATGGCCTACATCTTGAATAGGATATCTTGTGTTCTTCCATGGCTTGTCACAGATAACTATGGAATTATTTTGCTTAATTTCTTTTAGGAAGGCCATCACTTCAAAGTGATAATTATTCTAGTGCCTCACTATTTATGAAGCCAGCATATGTATTTAAGAGAAATTAGTGTTGCCTCTGTGCGTGGCAGCTGCCCAGGGTACCTGGTCACATCATCACACCTCTTTGACTGTAGCCTTCAATTAAAGTCAAGAGCATTGAATTGACAGCTTTATGATCTTATGCTGGTTTTCTTTGGTTGTTTGCATCTGTCAGTGTTAATAATCAATGAAATTCATACAAAGTTTGAGCTCTAGACTACATGCAAAAAAAAGCACACAACTCGTAATTTACAGAACTGTCAACAATCCCCACCCTATGCCATCATGAAAATAGCTTTCTATGGAGCCTCTCTATAAAGGATTTCAAAACAGCATCTGCAGAGACACTTAAAACCTTCAAAAAAAAAAGAAAGAAGATTACCTCTCATCCTATCTAAAATAAATGGGAGCATCAGGGCATCTTTCAGTGAAAAGAATTAATTTACAGCCTGCAAAGTATACAACAATAGACATGGCTGCCTAACAGACAGGCATTGTCATTTAATTGATGCCATTCAAATACTTCAGGAACTCCTTATCAGTGATGTAGGCAGACAAGGTTCTTTGGGTGAATCTGATATCTTTTATTAGACCAACTTAAATAGTTGGAAAACACATTTTTAAGCAAGCTTTCAGGTTTAAAAACCCCTTGTCAGGCTGAGGAAGTTTCTGCAGTTGGTGTGTGCTTTTCCTGGATGGAATAAAAAGTAAAGAAGTCAGAGGCTGGGCTAGTATGCATACAAGATAAGCAGTCAGTGAAGATGTAAAGTGAAGAGACAGTGGGTGAGAGACAGGCTGGGTGGGGGGAGAGAGGAGAGATGAAGAGTGGAGAGTCAGATGTCAGGCAAGTTATAACATGTCATAAATCCAATGTCTATAAATTACTCCATGATTTTTAGTATCCAATAGGCTATGATTCTCTGCTGGTTGATAGGAGTGTTGCTCCACTGAAGTCAATGAAACAACACTGACTTACGCCACATGCAAATCTGCTCACCATTCTGCAATTTTTCCTTTGGACATATGAATGCATTTTTCCAGTTTGGGTTGCTCAGACCCATTACCAAGTCATTCCTCATATTCAGCTAGCTAACCACTTTGCATATTAATTCTTTTCATTCTTTCTTTAATTCCCCTGTTGCTTCTTCAAGAAGGGTAAAAGAGTGGACCCAGGCAACTATAGGCCAATCAGCCTAACTTCTATCCCAGGGAAAATCCTGGAAAAGCTCATTGAAGAATTTGTGTGTGATATGCTCATGGAAGGTAAGATTCTGAACGACAGCCAGCATGGCTTTGTTGTAAGTAGGTCTTGTCTTACCAATCTCATCTACTTCTACAGCTAAGTCTCTTGCCACCTGGACATGAGAGATGAAGTAGACATTATATACCCAGAATTCCAAAAGGCTTTTGATTTAGTATCCTATGATATCCTTGTGGGAAAATTGGAAGATTGTGGGCTCAGCTGCTCGACAGTTTAGTGGGTGGGAAACTGGCTACAGGGTAGGACCCAGAGAGTTTTCATGAACAGATCTGTGTCATCCTTGTGACAACACACTGGCATGCATCAACCGATGCATCTTGTGTAAAGCTAAGAAAGTTATACTCCCGCTATACTCAGCACTGGTGATACTGCAGTTGGAGTATTGTGGCCAGTTCTGGGTGCTGCACTTCAATACAGATGTGGAAAAGCTTGAAGGAGTCCATAGAAAGAAAGGCTGAGGGGCCTGGACCTCTTTAGTCTAAAGAAAAGAAGGTTGAGCAGGGACTTGACAGCTGCTTACCACTATATCAGAGGAATGCATCAGGAGCTTGGTGAACAGCTGTTCACCAGGGCACTCCTGGGAAAGTCCAGGAACAATGGATACAAACTCCTGTAAGGCCACTTCAGGCTCAATTCCAGGAAAAACTCCTTCACTGTCAGGGTGTCCAGACTGTGGAATAAACTCCCTCCAGAGGTGGTACAGTCACCTACCCTGGAGGTTTTTAAGAGGAAACTGGACAGTCACCTCACTAGGGTCACCTAACCTCAGCTGTCTTCCTGTCTAGAGTTGGGGGGCTGGAGCCAATGATCTGCAAGGTCCCTTCCAGGCCCTAACAAGCTATGAATTTGGAATGCTTAATAATGGGCCTACAAATCTAAATATCTCTGGGTAAACTGTCAAATCATTTATTTTCTGTCATTCAATTTCTACAGGTTTAGGTATGTCAAGCAAGATCAGTTAATATACTGATGTATGGTCATCCAAAAAGAAATTTTTTACCTGTGAGGGTATCATTTGTAGCACTTGTGTAGGTACAGATTTTGTTTCCTTCATGAGCAGAGGATTATGTACCTTCCTGGCACCTTCCTGCCTCATAGATTTCATGGACTTTAGGGCTGGAAGGGACCTCAGAAGATCGAGTTCAGCCCCCCGCCTGAAGGGCAACAAGTCAGCTGGGGTCATAGGAACCCAGCAAGATAAGCGTCCAATTTACTTCTGAAGGTGTTCAATGTAGGTGCTTGAACCACCTCTGATGGCAGGCTGTTTCAGACCTTGAGGGCTCGGACAGTAAAGAAATTCTTCCTTATGTCCAGCCTGAAATGGTCTTGCAGTAGTTTATGACCCTTTGACCTAGTCATCCCTTGGGGCGCTCTGGTGAACAAACGTGCCCCCAGATACCGGTGGTCATCCCTGTTAAAACTTGCAGGTGGCCAACAGATCACCCCTGAGCCTGCGCTTTTCCAGGCTAAAGAGCCCCATGGCTCTCAGCCTGTCATAAGGTCTGTTTTCTTGACCTCTGACCATGCGCATGGCTTTTCTCTGCACTCTCTCAAGCTTCTCCACATGCATTTTGAATTGTGGAGCCCAAAACTGGATGTACTACCCCAGCTGTGGCCTCACTAAGGCTGAGTAAAAGGGGAGAATGACGTCCTGGGATGTGCTTGAGAAGCAACTATGGATGTAAGCCGGCATTTTGGTCGCTTTACTAGCCGCAGCATCAGATTGCAGGCTCATGTTCATCTTGTGGTCAATGATGACCCCCAAGTCTCTTCTGTAGTGCTAACCAGTGTAGCACTGCCGAGCCTATAAGTATGCTGCAGGTTTTTCCTCAAGGTGGAGAACCTTACATTTTTCAGTATTAAACACCATCAGGTTCTCATCTGCCCATTTGCTAAGCCTGTCCAGGTCAGCCTGGATTGCCCTCCTGTTTTCTGGTATGGATCCTTTGTCCCAAAGTTTGGTGTCATTGGTGAACTTGGCCAGTCCACTCCTGACTCCAATGTCTACATCATTAATGAAGATGTTGAACAATATGGGTCCAAGAACAGAGCCTTGGGGGACCCCACTGGTCACAGGGCACCATGATGATAGACTTCCATCAATTACTACCCTCTGGGTCCGACCATGGAGCCAATTTCCCAGCCAGCAGATTGTGGTGGACCCAAGGCCACAACTGGCCAGTTTTGCCAAGAGGTCATCATGAGATGCTAGATCAAAAGCTTTTTTGAAGTCAAGATATATGACAATCTCTTCTCCCTGGTCAGGGTGATAGGTCACCTGGTTGTAGAAGGAAATGAGATTGGTCAAGCACCTGTCCACAACAAACCCATGCTGGCTAACCCTCAGGATGTTGGTGTCGGCCAGTCCATTAAGGATGGCCTCTTTAATAAACTTTTCTAAGACCTTCCCCAGGACAGAACTCAGGCTGATGGGCCTATAGGTTGCCAGATCCACTTTTCTCCCTTTCTTGAAGATAGGCACCACATTGGCCTTGTTCCAGTCTTCAGGCACTACACCAGAGCGCCAGGAGTTTTCAAAGATCCGTGCCAGGGGCTGGGCTATGATGCTTACCAGCTCCTTGGGAACCCTGGGGAGCAAATTGTCAGGGCCGGCTGACTTGAAAGTATCCTGCCTCTCAAGGTGTTCCTTCATGAGGTCAGCGATGATGGAGGGCAGGAGATCTCTCTCACCCAGATGTCCCTGTTCCATAATGGACATGGGCATCCCATAGAACTAATGAAAGACTGACGCAAAGTACTCATTTAATAGGTTGTTTTTTTCCTGGGCATCAGCTGTCAGTAGTCCCATCTGGTTCATCAGGGGTCCAATGTTCTCCTTGTTTTTCTTCCAGCTCCCCACATATCTGAAAAAGGACTTTATTGTCCTTGATGCTTGAAGCTAGTTGGAGTTCAGTTGCAGCCTCGACTTTCCTGGTTTTCTCCCTGCAGGACCAGACCAGTGCAGAATATTCCTCCTTGGAGGAGAATCCCATCCTCCATGCTTTGTAGGCCTTTCTTTTTAGCCTCAGGAGGTCTGCTAGATTCCTGGAGAGCCAGGGGGGCTGCTGTGCCCTCTTGCTGCCTTTCCTCTGAGATGGAATAGAATTAGCTTGTGCATTGAGGATCGCTCCCTTGAGGAGCAACCACTCTTCCTGAACTCCCGACCCCCTGGGGTTGTGGTCCCTTGGGGCCTCACTGACAAGCCTCCTGAGCTTATCACTTGGCTTTCCTGAAGTCAAGGACTTCAGTGCTGCTGACCGACTTGCCAGCTTTATGGCAGATGGTAAAGGTGATCAGCTTATGGTCGCTGTTACCCAGCTTCCCATCAATCACTAGGTCACCGATTAGGTCATCCCCAGTAGCCAGTACCAGGTCAAGCAGTGCTTTAACTCTTGTTGGCCCGTAGACTTCGAGTCAGGTAGAGGTCATCCACATATGACAGGAAGCTTTCCGACCATTCAGATTTTGCTGAGTGATCCTCCCACGAGATGTCCAGGTAATTGAAGTCACCCATGACAACCATGGTCCTGGAGCATGCGGCATCAGCCAGTTCCCGGGTGAACTCCTGGTCAAGCTCTTGACTTTGGGTGAGAGGTCTGTAGTAGACTCCCACCATTGTGTCCCCTGTGCTGTGTTCCCCCTGGATTTTAACCCAGATGGTCTCCAGTTGTCCACTCTGGTCACCAACATCAGCTTGCAGGGACACGTAGCTTAGTTTAGTTTAAAGCCTGGTGGGGCAGGTCAGCCAGTTTGGCTGAGAAGAGCCTCTGCCCCAGTGGAGAGAGGTGGAGGACTTCTCTTCCCAGCAGCTCGTTGCCTCTCTCACCAAAGATCGGGCTGTGGTCATGCAAGCCAAAACCTTCCCTATGACATCAGCACCGCAGTCTTTGGTTAACTACCTGGATCCTCCTCTCCCTCCTCAGCCCATACCCTGAGACTGGGAGGATCAAAGAGAACACCACCTGTGCCCCCAGACCCTTTAGCCCCACTCCCGAATCCCTGTAGCACCTCATGACCCGGCTGGGAGTGCTCCGATCCATGTCATTGGTGCCCACATGAATAAGGAGCATGGGATTGTGGTCTGTGGGCTGGAGGAGCTTAGGAATCTTCTCTGCAATGTCTCAGATGCAAGCCCCTGGGAAGCAGCAGACTTCCCAGGCTAAGGGGTCAGGGAGGCAGATTACCCCCCTCAGTCCCCCTCAGGATGGAGTCTCCCACAACAAAGACTTCATGTTTTGTCTTGGGGAGAGCAGGGGTGGTAGCTGCAGTTGGCAACTTAACAGGCTCTGCTGGGGCTCCAAGAGGTTCATACCTGTTGCTAAGCTCTGGTGGGGCAGGAGCCTTGGTGCAGTGGGCCTTAGGGCCCTTGACCACTGTGGTCCATGCCCCTGACTGGACAGAATGGGGGGTCCCGGAGTCTTCCCTTGTCCTGGAGGGAGACTGTGGTCTACCCTCCGGCTCCCAGGGGAGAATGGCCTGGCAGTAGGAGTCAATCTGCTGCTCACAGTCCCTGATGGCATGCAGTCTCTGGACTGTGGCCTGGAGCTCCTCCATCTGGCACACCAGAGACCCCAGTAGGGAGCAGACCCCACAAGGGGAGTTAGCCATGCTCCCCAGTCCCAGAGCCTGAAAAACGGAGAGGCAGCCCCCGCAGCCAAGAGCCAGGGGCTCCGTCTACGTGGAGCCTAGAGCTCTGTCTGGGTGGCCGCCTCTGAGGTGCCAGCATTTTATTTTATAAGGCCAGATCCCAATCCACCTATTGGGCTTTCTAAGTAGATTGGATACATAAGTGCAATTCTATTGTACCTTTTTCAAGTCTTGGAAAATCCCTTAATGCATTTACTTTTGTAACACATTATCATCTGAAACTTAATTGAGTCACAAAAAACCAGCAAGGAGTAGGGTACCCATTTTCATATTAACTCTTCTTTAAGAATTCAAAATGGTTTAACTAGAATGTCACTTAGGGCTGTGTCCCCACAGGTAGGGATGTGCACTTGAAGTGGCACAAATAGTTTGTGCCAGAGTGCACACACCTTCACAGGTGCTTTATTGCGGGACATATTGTCCCACTGTGGGCAAACTGCCCTTGCCCAGCTCCTCTCAGCAGGCAGGAGCAGCTGGCACACAAATGGAACATAGAGATGCTCTTGCCCACAGCATGTGCTGCACCACTTTTTTTTCCTGGTTTTTTTGTTTGTTTGTTTGTTTGTTTTTGCTACTGGGAAGTCCCAGTGGCAAATTTTGCTGCAGTGTTGGGCATGTTTTAGCATTCCATGCACATGGCTTGTGGTTCCATAAATTGATTTCTTTTGCCACAAACTGCATACCCCTATTCATCTGGATGTGACCTAGGTATCTAAGTTCCCCTATACACCTAACAGGTGAAATAGAATCTAACCTTTATTTTCAAATTATTCACATTTTCCTGTTTTAGATCAGACATGCTACTAGGCAAGGCTTTGGAATAGAGGTGGAGTTGCACAGCCACAAATTGAAGCTGAAGTTTTGGAGAAGTAATAGTCTACAACCCCCTTTTTTTTTTTAAAAAAGGGCTTCTAACTGTTAGTGCTTTACACAGACAACCTTTAATTCAGTTGTACACTCTACATTTTGAAAAGAAACTGGTGCTATAATGACTTACTCTTTACAAGTGATATGGCAGTGACAAATGTTCACTGTAACATTACCCGATGTCAGTGCACAAGCCAATAAAGCTTTGTCCTGCATTGTTACTGTGACACACCTCTTATTTTCAATTCAGTGCACAACCTATCCTATACCATTAGTTACAACTGACACCTTATTTCATTTTTTTTGCTCATATCTCATTGAGAAGTAATCAGCCTCTAGGGCTTCTTATAGATGCTTAAAAAAAAATAAAAAACAGACCAACAACCCAAAAACAGTGCTTTACTTTAAACTCGAAGCGCTCCTGCCCAAAGACCAGTGCACACCTAGAAGAGGCGGCACATTAGTTGGACCCAGCTCACCAAATGACTGCATAGGTCAGGCACTTTAGTGCGGCTTTTATTGAATAGCTGATTGAATCTGCTTCAGATAAAAGCACCAAAAGGCCTCACTGAAGCACCTGATAGATACAGACATTGCAGAGCCAGGTCAAAATAATGTGCTGCTTCTTAAGATAAAGCACTTTATTTTATTTTATTTTTTAATGTCTGGAAGCAGCCTAGTACTTGAATCTTAATTATTGGAGCCATTGTTAAATATACAGAAAGCCAATAGCTGTTTTAGCAGTTTTTATACTTTATGGATGGCTTAATTTTTCTAATCCAAGTAACCAGCTTGAGTGATATTAAATAGATTATTGGGAAAATATTTAGTGTTAAGAAACAGATCCATACTTGGTGTACTCACTGAAAAGTCAGAGTTGGCTAAGAGGTGAGTAGTCTATACACAAGCCCTAACACTAACTGGGCATTAGAGGTATGCAAAACAGGCCACATTTGGGTTGAATCCAAATCCAAATCAAATTGGGGGTGTAATAGTAACAGCTTTGCTAAGAGCAAGAGTTTTGCATGTTAATTCTATAGTAGGCTGGTGAAGTGGCACATAGCCTCCTGCTGTGTGAGCGTGACTGAACTATAAACCTAGCTAGTAGAATGTTGTAAGACAGTGAAATGTGGTAAACACCAGGTGTGCTGGATCACAACTCATTCCCAAATTTCTAGCGTTATCTCGAGCTAAGGATTTGGTTGTTTATTTCAGACTATATAAACTGTACATTTTAAAGTTACGATGGGTTCTTCAGCTCTGGCAAGAGTTCTGACTTGGCGGAGCCCCGGTGCAGGCAATCACATCCCCAGGATCGGAACACCCTGGGGCCAGGGGAACCATGTGGGGTGGCTGCTGCTGCCTAAGGCTGATGTGAGGTGAGCGTCTTCTCTGCTCCGTTCTATCGCCCGTCTCTGTGAGTATTCTTAAATAAAGCTTTGCAAGGGCTAAAACAACTGTGAGTATGTCCTTTGCTCAAGCGTGGGGAATCTTCTGAACCCAGTAGTTCATTCTAAGAGCGATTCAATTCGTTGATTCGGATCACTGTCCTGATTTGATTCTGCTGAATCTGAATTTCAAGATTCAATGCCAATTCAAAGAATCAACAATTTGACCATAGACACAGCTTTAAATGTTTTTTCTACATATCTCGAGGTACCAGGCATGGCTCATGAACACTGAGATGCTGGGGTGGATGGAGTGTCTCACAGGAGTGTGGGGGGCGGAGGTGGAGGAAGGGGGCTCTGCATGCTCAGCAGCTGACCTGGAAGTGAACTGGAAGTACTTCAGGTCCACTTCCGGATCCGTTGTTAAGTGTGAGAGGGACTTCTCTCCTCCCTCTGCACCCTGCAGCCCCCTGGCTTGGTGATGGACCGCAGGGGGACCCCCAGTGCCCTCCCAGACTCAGAAGGCACCAGTTGCTGAGCTGGGGGGGGGAGGGAGGGGGCTTGTGTGCTCTGCGGAGGACCTGGAAATGAATCGGAAGTGCTTCTGGTCCACTTCTGGGTCCACTGCTGAGTGTGCTGAGGACTCCCCAGTGCTCCAATGGGAAACTCCATCTGCCCCAGCATCGTAGTATTCATGAGCTGCCTGGTATCTTGAGGTATGTAGAGAAAACATTTAAAGCTGTGTCTGTGTCATGGAATCTCTGAATCAATTTGGAGGGTTCTGATTCAATTCAGAATTTCAGAGTTTCATAGTTGGTAGGGTAAGAAGGGAGCTGAGCAGATCATCAAGTCCGACCCCCTGCTATGGGCAGGAAAGAATGCTGGGGTCAAATGACCCCGGCAAGGTATCTATCTAGCCTGCTTTTGAAGACCCCCAGGGTAGGAGTGAACACCACTTCTCTTGGAAGTTGGTTCCAGATCCTAGCCGCCCTGACCATGAAGTAGCGCCTCCTGATATCTAGCCCCAATCTACTCTTAGTCAATTTATGGCTGTTATTCCTTGTTACTCCCAGTAGTGCTCAGGGGAACAGGGACTCTCCCAATGCCTGCTGGTCTCCCTTGGCCAGTTTATAGACAGCCACCAGATCCCCTCTCAGCCCTCTCTTGTGGAGGCTGAACAGGTTCAGGTCTTGTAGCCTTTCCACATAGGGCTTGCCCTGCTGACCCCGATCATGTGAGTGGCCCTCTTCTGGACCTTCTTGATGTTGTCCGCATCCCTCCTAAAGTGCAGCATCCAGAACTGGATGCAATACTCCAACTGTGGCCTGACCAGTGCCGCATAGAGGGGGAGGATCACCTCCTTGGACCTGTTCACGATGCATCTGTGGATGCATGACAAGGTGTGATTAGCCTTCCTGACTGCATCCCCACATTGGCAGCCCATGTTCATCTTCAAGTCTATAATGACTCCTTTTCTGCCTCTGTGCTGATGCAAGGGGAGTTCCCCAGCCTGTAGGTATGCTGCTGGTTCCTTCTCCCTAAGTGCAGCACCCTGCACTTGTCAGTATTGAATCCCATCTTATTCTCATCCACCCACCCCTGTAACCTGTCTAGATCCAATTGAGGCCTGTCCCTGCCTTCCAGCCTGCCCTCTTCTCCCCGCATCTTAGGTGTCATCCACAAATTTGAACAAGGTGCTTTTCACCCCCTCGTCCAAGTTGCTGATGAAGATGTTGAACAGTGCAGACCCAAGAACTGACCCCTGGGGGACCCCATTGCCCACATCCCTCCAGGTCGAAAATGACCCACTACTGTCTGGGTGTGGCCCTCCAGCCAATTGGCAACCCATCTGACTGTGTAGGCATTGACACCAAAAATCTTCTAATTTTTAATGAGAATGGGGTGAGGGACAGTGTCAAAAGCCTTCCTGAAGTCCAGAAAGACTACGTCCACCGCGACACCTGCATCCAAGGATTTTGTGACCTGGTCATAGAAGGCCACCAGGTTGGTCTGACAGGACCTGCCGCTAATGAACCTGTGTTGGTTTCCCCTAAGCATACACTCCCCTGCTTGCCCCTCGCAGATGTGTACGTAGATAATTTTCCCAAAGAGCTTCCCCAGGACTGAGGTAAGACTAACTGGCTTATAGTTTCCTGGGTCCTCCTTCTTTCCTTTTTGAAAATGGGGACCACATTGGCCCTTTTCCAGTCCTCTGGCACCTCACCAGAGCACCACGAGTGCTTGTAAAGCTGTGGCAGGGATCCAGCAATGACCTCTGCTAATTTCCTCAGCACTCTGTGGTTGAGATCATCAGGACCTGCTGATTTGAACATGTTCAGTCCCTCCAAAAGTTCCCTGACTAGGTCATCACTGACTCTGGGCCTGGCTGCGCCTCCCCTGGGACCATCAGGGATCCCAGTGGCGGGGATGACCTGGTCCCTGCTCAGAAAAATGCAGGCAAAGAAATTGTTAAATAGGTTAGCTTTGTCATCTGGTGAGACCACCAGATTTCCAAGCGTGTCCTGCAGAGGCCCCACATTACCCGGAACCTTCTTTTTACCCCCTGTGTATTTAAAAAAGAATTACTTGTTATCCTTGATCTGGGTCACTAGTGCCAGTTCCGTCTCTGCCTTAGCCTTCCTAACATTCCCCCTACAATCCTGAACAATGGAGGTATAGTCCTCCCTTGTGATGGCCCCTCCCTTCTATTGGGTGAGATTAAAGGGTCTCCTGATTCTACTCAGATTTGGGGATTCGGCCACCAAATTGGGCCAAATCAAATCAGCAACCAAAGCTTTGCACAGCCCTACTGGGCATGTCTACACCTTCATTAATGTGTCTTAGATACTGAGTATTTAATTTAGTACTTGCTTAATGAAATACTAACTAAATGTGAAGTAACTAGAGTTACTGCGCAGTAGCACCAGCGTGTGGTTTTTTTCATGACACTTTTTGCACATTAACCTAAATAACACTGCACAGTAGGCTACTGGCATAGGTTTTAACTGCCACACTACTGTGCAGTGTTATTAGGCTAATGCACAGTAAGTGTCTCATGTAGTACCACCCAGTGGGTGTTTCTCACAGGCAAGCTTTATAAAACTGCTCAAGTGATATTTACAATAAGAAATTGATTCAAATGGCCAAATACAAGTACAATTCTGAATGCATTTGAACCTCAAATTTTTATTTAGACAGATCTGTAGTCAATATCACCATTTCAAAATTCAGTATTAAATTCTGCTTAACAAAAGACAAGAAGGATTAGACCTATTAGTAGGATATGTAGTCACATATGCATAATGACCTTCAAACCCATGGTAATGAACATTATGAAGCCCACACTTTTCTTTAAATATAGCAAGCTACATAAGCTTCAGACCTTTGTAAAATCTTTAAACAGTACAGTGTGCATGTGTGTGTGGCAGGGGGTGGTAGAAATGGAGGTACAACTATACCAGGCACCCAAGCTTGGACCCACCCCTCTCCCAAAAAAAAAATCACATAATTCTGTGCTTTTTGTTTCCAAAATGAGAACTGGGGGGACAGGATGCTATCAGGATATATCATGCCCCCACATTTCTCTTATGAGCCCTAACTCTTTGTGAGAACATTTTTAGATCTTTCATTAGGCTCAAAAACAGGTTAATAGTCTTACTTTATGGTCTTTTCAGCCAGATTTAAGCAAAAGGAACTGACCAGATATTTAAGATCAAGTGAGAACAGATTCTAAATGCATGCAAATATTATAGTTCCAAACCCAACAGACTGATAATAGCTAGAGCAGTTATTTTTAAAGTCGGGGGGGGGGTGAGGGGGGAGAGATGGACATTAAAAAAAAAAGAAAAGATCACTTGGTGACTTTTTTTTTGTAAAACTTGTTTAAAAATAAACACATCTAGAGCAGCACATCTATGTTCTTTGAGTTTTATGAGCTAACAGTAAAATTAACTTGGTACTTTCCTGGTTTGCAGTAGTATTATTTAAGAATAGGGATAACTGCCTAAGGAAGAAATGAATTTGCCACGAGTTTGAGCACTGAATTTTAAATTGCTTGAAATGATTAATTAAGTCACACAACTCTGCAAATCTTTGTTAAGGTGAGAATGACATTAACAAACATTTCCAAATCTATCTTTTCATAAAGGCATCTCAAACAGATGGAATACCAGACATATTATGTATATTCAAAACAAAACAGAAGCCCTATGTAAGGCAGTTGTCATAAATAAAAACAAACTCTATTTTAACATTTTGGATACCTAAAACTTGGAAAGTGTGCAATTTCTGGAAGGGAGGTTTTTTTTCAGCATCTAAAAACAAGCTTGCACATGTTTTAAAGAGGGATGGCTGCACCTTATATTGAGGTCATGAGGGTTCATCTGTGATAAAGACAAGAGTGGCAAGGTGGGAACTTCCCAACCAGCCACAGTGCTAGTCTCCCACCTGCCTCTGGGGCACGCCTCCTGCCTCACTTTGTTGTTAAATAATTAGGGTCTTAATTAGGCGGGAGGCTGCCCTTTTCATGACCTGTTCTGGGCCTATGTATGCAGCTCCAACCACCCCTGTACACACCCCAAGCCCTGCAGATGTTCCTAACAGCTCTGCTCTGCCCTGAGACCAGGCCCAGCTCAGCACATTGTTAGGCATCTCAAGTTCTGCCCTATATGGGCCACACTCATACTGCCTCCTTCTCACTGAAGCCTCTCTCACTCCACCACCTCTTACATGGTCTCTCTCTTATTGCCCATTATGCCCTCACCTGGAGGGTCCTTGGGCTTGTTTCCCTGCACTCCCCACCCAGCAAACGCTCAGCCTCTGGAGCCTCTCCCGCAGCCCTCATCTGAGGAAGCACTGGGCAGTTTGCAGAACACTGGACTGACTCGGGTCTCTCACCAGCAGCTGCTCTCAGTCAGAGGCTCCCGACTCACCCCATTATTTGTGGCTCCTCCTCAGGTGCCCCACCCAAATTAGCCTCTGGCCCACATGTGGCCTCAGGCACCTGAAGGCTTATCTAGACTTAACTCAGCCCCCGTGTTAGCAGGACCTACCCTCAAGCCCTCTGCTCACCAGGGCCCACTTCACACCCCTTCTTCACAGGAACTCATATCAGGCCCTGTGTTTGCAGGGCCTCACTCCTACGCCTCTCTATTTGCCCCCCCTCTCTAGGGCCTCCCAACTACTACTCTAGCGCAGGCCATTAGGTGCCCCTCTGCACCCCGCTCTATACCCCTGCCTCCAATGAGGCACATACTCTGCTCCCTAAGCTTGGGTCTGGGGTCAAACACCCCTGCAGGCTCAGGTGCCACTCACCAGCATGCCTGGCCCATCATTCTCACTCTCCAGGGTCCTGTACCTCATATGGGCTTAGGGGGCTGCAGCTGTGCCTGGCCCCATTCTCCACTGTTCAGGGTCTTGCACCCCACACGAGCTCAGGTGCCACACCAGGGTGTGCCTGGCCCTCTACTGCCACTGATGATAAATAACCCACCTGAAGTTGGGTTTGGGGTTAAGGAGCCCCTCCTCACATTTCACCCCGGACGTAACTGGCCTGGCATTTCCTGGAGGCTCCCATGCCATCTCCCTAAGCTCCTGCCCTTTCCTCCTAGTGTTACCAGAGCAGCAGCTCCACCAGGAGATGTTGTTTCCTTGGTGCCAGGCAACAAACTGCTGCCTCCAGCCCTGCTGGCTGGAAAGTTAAAATGGATGCTCAGAGCTGGGGCCATACCTGCCGGTTGCCTCTGCATGCTCTTAAAGTGCCAGACACCAAAGGTGCGCCACAGCAAGCAAGTGCATGTTTACCATCTTTCCCTTGGAATTCTACTTAAATTTCAAGTTAGATTCTGTAGGATGTATTGACTGATTTAACGTTCTGGCTGAACCCCTTTGTCCAGCATCACATTATCTGCCTGGTTTTCCTAGGTAGCACAAAACCCTATTGTGAATGATGCTTACGGTCATTTTTCATAGCTGTGAATCTCATAATAGGTCAGTTTCTATCAGATTAGGTGGAAACATGGAGGATAGATGGGGAACACTGGGGACTGATGGTAGCATGGAAAACATTTGTATGACAAGTTGCTTTTTGAATATGCATCAGATCCTGCACTTACAGAAGACAACAGTAAAGCTCCTATGGCTTCAGTGGTGCAGGATCAAAAGGCAAGGTGTGCCTATAGCAGTGATTTCCCGGTGGCTTGGTATTTAGGCTTATAATTTTTTGTCTATTCATCATTGGAAACCTTGGCCAGATTCTGATTGTGGGAGTTAACAAGTACAGTCTGAAGGTCTGGTACCAAAACAAGTCTAGGTCCATGAAGGAAACCATGCATGACATCCGTTTAGAACTGGTGAAATTTATACTAATACTGAGGCCTGAGCACCCTTTAAATGCCATATAAGACCATGTTGTTCCCCTAAACGTGGTCACTCAGGATGTGTGTTATTTTAACAAGTAGTCTTAATTCTTAGATTTCATGCGTATTGTATTTGCACACTATTCCTTCAAAAAAGAGACCTACAGGATATGTTTTAATATCAACCACATTATTAAAAAAACTCAAAGAAAAGCCATAGTAAGCCTATGAATATGCATGGTATTAATTACCACTGTACAAATGTACACTTCTTCCACTCTCCTCCCTCCCAAGAATGGTTCTGAAAAAACTGTCACGGCATCTTAATTTTTAATGCAGCCCAATTAATGTGCTGCTCATACTTCTTAGGTGGAAAAAGCATTGCAAAACACATTTTTAAGAATCCTTAAAAATGCTTCCAATCAATATGCAGTACAGATCTCTTCAGTACAGCAGTTATATTATCTTGTGTGGCACATGCATGGTTACCAAGGCAACCAGTATCCTTCAACCAAGTCTATTATTATGGCTATTACAGGCTTTTAGAATCTCTGGTGTCCAAACCATCACTCAGAGCTGGTTGGTGCTAAGCTTCAAGTACAGATGCAAGTAGAAAAGCATAAGATACAGCAAGCTCTTCCTTGCTGACAGATAGCTAGGATGAGAAGTAAAGGTGGCATGGGAAATTAAATTCAGTCAACTAGGGGGCGGTAATTCTTATATAACAATCTTAATTAAGACACACAAATGTAGCGACAGTTCATCACAGACCTTCAGTTCCAAAGATGAACCATTGTTTCAGCATATCTAATGGTGAAGAATAGCTGTAGTATTAATTATAGGAAAGCCAGAATTTTTTTGCCAACCTATTACACTGAAAAATTAATTTTTCATCACTGTAGGTACCAGATGTATGTTTATGAAAAATAACTGAAGTAAAAGTGCCAAAGTATTAGCAGAATAAAGAAAAAAATATTTAGATGTTACCTTTGTCTTTTATCCGTTAGATTAGAGGAGTTTCAGCGTGTTATAATCAAATTTATACTCTCTCCAGCATAAGCTGAACTTGGTTGATATAAACTATCCCAGGATACTCTGGAACAGCTTTCACTATCAGTAATTGCCCATATCCTTTTTTGTACTTAAGCATTTCCACATCAAAGCATTATAAGAACCTCATTATGCTCTGTACAGCTTATTACAAAGTTTCCCTTAGCCACCAAGCAAGGAATTTCAGGCAGAAAATAAATAACCTAGTTTATTAAAACAGCCCTTGACAAATCAAGGAGTAAAAGTTGCTAGCTAGATGATTTATCCCAGTGCTTAAAGTATACAGTAGGTTCTGGGTTAAGTGTCAGCAGGTGGAATAATGCTTCAAAGCCTGTTGTTTGGAGTGCTCTTAAAACAAACAAACAACAAAATCACGAACTCCTCATAGAACTCCTGTCTACACTCGGAAATTTACCTAATGCTGACCAAAAAAATGTTACCGAATTTGTGTTAAATACAGTAGAACCATGGCCACATTTAACGTGAACTATATTCAGCACCATTTCAGAACCCATGGTTAAACTGAAACAGTTCTAAACACAAGCTGTCCACACAATTTGTTTTACACGTGTCATTTTCAGCACCAGTTCAGCTGTACCTGTTTTTAGTATCAGTATAAGGCCAGCATGTCAATCCTTAGAGTTGACACCACATTCAGATGAATCCACCTGCTCCCTTCCATAGGACTGAAGAAGTATTTGTAGGAGAAGGAGCCGCTGCACGAGAGAAGAAAAACTATATGGGACTCCAATGCAGAAGATTCAGAAACTCTACAGGCTTGTATGTAGGTCTGCTTGCAGAGCCACTAAATAGGGGCTCATTGTTGTGAAAAACCACTCTTTCCCCTCACATCTACAGCTGAGTTCCTAAGGACACAACTCAGCTGCTCAAATTGTAGTCATAGTCATAATTTGGGCTTCAGGCAGGTCACATCTGCCTATTGTTTCAGGTTGGCTGGCTGCAAATTTGGGAACACAGTACTAGGCTGAGGTCATTTAGAAAGTTCCCTGAATTCAAGGGCTAGAAATAAATTTAAAATTTGAATGCTACAGATGACAATATGAATGTTTTTACTCAACATCATTAAGTACACTTGCTTAACACTGAAGAAATCTAATAGAATATTCACAGTATTTATTTATGAGCTAATTTTGTTTAACTACAACATAAGAGCCTCCATTCTCACATGTACAGTTTCTGCCCACAGTTTTGTTATTTGGTCCTTCAGGTAATAGTCAAGAATCTAGTGTTAGTTTGCTAAGCCCCCAGTTTCAACAAGTCTGGTATTAAATGTTCAAGTGCTAGAAATATGTGGCAACCATTTAATTGCAAGCATCCTTTCTGCGATACTTCTGTGAGGCTACCTATCACCTGAGAATATTAGCTGTCTAAAGTTACAGTGTCTTCAAATTGTGAAGCTCCCGAATGTCCCTGAAATTCAGAAGGGAATTCAGAATTCCCTACTCATAAAAATGGCTAATTAAACCAATAGACTAACATTTGTCCAGTTACAGTATGAAAATTTAGACAAAACTTGTCCTTAAGAACTTATGGCTATATCACTGGTATATTTGGCCCTTAAATAAGGAGACAATAGGCACTTGATATGTAGACATTTGGTATGCCTACATGGCACCTACATAGTTGTGTAACTATAGCTTTTGACACTTAAACAGTTTGCAATTTTCTTTCCCTCTGTGAAAAAACAGAAAAATCACCTGCATGTGTACCTGCTGAATGGAACCAGAAGAAGGAAGCAGCAGCCATCCCACCTTTTTACTTAGTGGGCTCAAGGGACATTTTGCATATGCCCTGGGGGTGGGGTAGGCAGCTCCAAGAGCCACTCTAATTAAAGCCCCACCACATCTCATGCATCAGCACCTCTGTGTTTAAAAACAGCAGCAGGAGCACTTGAACTAAAGGGGATATACAGGAGGGTGCTGGAGTATGGCAATTCTCACACTCCAGCAGACTCAATTAATTGAGTCTGGAGTTCCGGTGTGTTGGAGCAGCCTTCACACACATATATAGACACCCAGATTACACACTTGCCCAGGCAGAAGGAGACCTAGGTTCTAGCCCTACTTCACCAAGAGGGGTTTTGATCCTACATCTCCTGTTTTCCAACAAGAAGCTCTCATCGTCAGCCAAGGCATTCCATAGACCCTACTCTGTTCTATCATACATTTAAAATTCACTGGAAAAATGGATAAATAGCATTGAATTTCCTGCCTCATCAGAAATGGGGCCCCTACTGCTCTCCTAGTTTCATGTGAAGTTCTGGGACCAGAAGGCCGGCCAAGATCATAGATAAGTTGGACCAGTAAGGGCCACCCCAGGTAATCTAGTCAAACCCTCTCCCTAAGGCAGGATCATCCCTGTCAAAAACATCCTATACAAATCCACTGTCTAACCTCTTAGCAGACCTACACAGTCAGTCCTGACATAACACTCAAACCTGCCGCAGAAACACCTGTAACAGCCAGGATCCATTCAGAGCCTGGAGGTAAGCTAAAGGTGAGGGCCAGAAGCAGGAATTAGGGAAACAGTCAAGTGTTAGGAACAAGATGACTCAGGAAGCCAGCACCAAGCAACAAGAACAGGAAGACCAACCAAACAGCAGATGAAAAGAAAATGCATACACATTGCCCAAATGCCAAATGAGGGGCTAAGTATCTGAGAGCAGTTACCATGGTTTTCCCTGACACAGTTGTGGAATCCAGCTATTCAGTGACCATTTTATTGGCCCCACCTTGGGTTACATGTTGCTTGACTGTTACATGGATTACATAAGAACATTCTGGTCTCTACCTTCCTGAATGTTCTTCATTTTTTATTTTTTTATTTTTTTAACCCATTAGGAAGGAGCAGAGGATAAAACACACAAAATGGGGAGGGAGTAGGTGACAATTCAGCCTTGCTGTTTTTCTCTCCAGGAACCAGCAGTTATTTTAGCTGGCAGGACACACAAAAGGGGAATAAACTGCATTTGGAAAAAGAAACATAGTAACAGTTACCAGGGTTGTGCGAAGCTTCAGGCACTGGTTTGATTCAGAGAATATTTGGCCTGATTCGGTGGCCAAATCTCCGAAGGTCCAAATCTATTCAAAGCTCTCCAAAGTTGATTTGGAAAAGATTTGGAGAGCTTCAGCGATTGGGGCAGTCCCTTCTCACTGCAGCATGGAGTTGGACCTGGACTCCATGTTGGTAAGTAGGGGGCAGGAAGGCTGGAGGAGGTGGGAAGGGACCATGGGGGGACCCCTGCCAGGCCCTGTTCCCTGCCTGCTCCCCCAGCCCCCTAGTGCCCCCGACACCTGCCCGATCTCCAAGCCCTGCCCCCATGGCTGCCCTGCCCACCCAAGCTCCCAGCTGTTTTAAAAAAAACCCTAATCACTGGCTGCTGCCACCTGGTAGGGGTCAATCCCCACTGCCCCACACCATATGGGGGACTCTACCACAATCCCACTGACCCCACCCACTGTCCCAGCCCCCCACCCCCTTCATGGCTACCCTGCCTACCCCAGCTCCCGGCCCTTAAAAAAAAAAAAAGCCCCAACTCATCAGCTGTTGTAGTAGCCTTGGGACTTCTGGCAGAGCTCTCCACACAGCGCAGGGCAGTGGAGAATCACCCCGTCACCTAGCAGCAGCCAGTGAGAGATGGGGATTTTTTTTTTAAAAGGGCCGGGAGCTGGGGTGGGCAGAAAATACATGGCAGGACTGGGACAGCAGGCAGGGGATGGGGGCCTCATGGCAGAGCCCCCCACATGGCATGGGGCAGCGGGGAATTGTCCCCCTGCCTGGCTGCAGCCAGTGAGCAAGTGAGTGTGGGGTTTTTTGTTTGTTTTTTTTTAAGAGCCAGGAGCTGGGAGAGTGGGAGCGGTAGCCATTGAGAGCAGGAGAGGATGGAGCCAATTCAGAGATTCAGCAGTGGCCAAATGTCCAAATCAGATTTAGCCAAAAAAAAAAAAAAAAAAAATAGATTCAGGTCAGCGATTCAAATCATCGAATTGAATCACTGTCCTCCGAATCCAAAATTGAAGCAAATACTAGCCACTTCACACAAGTCTAACAGTTACCCAGAATGGCTCCTGGCTCAGCACAGCTTATTCTACACAATCCTATGCACCTGACATATTTAAGCCGCAAGAAATGTGGGCTGTGTCCCAGTGAAAGCATTTATTTATAACTTGTTATGAAGCATATTTAAAATGTTAGGTGTTCTAGTTTGGGCATTTTGATAATTATTTTAAATGAAGACAGGTTAATTAATAGTTGCTTGATATTTTACATAAATTAAGCATTATTAATCGTGAATTCATACTAGATAGAATATTAAAAGTATCTTAATCTTTTCCTCTCTTATAAAAAACAGGAACATATTAAGTGCATAAAACACAATATCTGAGATCTTACAGAACAGAAATACTTTGAAACGTGACATCCACCTCCCAGTGTAATACACTGTTCCTGGAGGTTAGCTAATCTTATTCTTCAATTATGCAGTAATCAAAAGAATCCCGTTGGCCAATTGGTAATATTTAAATAATTTGGATTACTAAAATCTGATCCTATCTACCCCTTGCTGGTGTTTATAATATTTATCCTTCCATGATGGTACAAAGGTGCTGAACAGTTTCAGTAATATCTGTGTAGATACTCAGTACAAGAACAAGGCTTTGTGCAAATATGCCTCCCTGTGCTTTCATTGGCTTTTAATGATATTCAGAAAAAAGAAAAACAAACCAAACAGTGCCCCCTTGCTGAAGACCAAAAGTAAAGACTGGGTTTTTAATTTCAAAATAGTTATAAAACAGCCAAAGCTAGACTCTTGACTATACCAGCAACATTAGAAAAGTAAGTCAAATTACACAGTGGAAAAATAGGACTTTTGTACTTAGAAGCTTAAAAGACTTATTAGGAGGAAACCATTCCCCTGCATCACACTATTATTCCCTGGTTGACAGAAGATGAGTTAGACTGAGTCCATACTCCACTTCAATTAGAAAAATCAAGCTAGCTAATTCGCAGTCCTAGAATTCTTTTGCAAGGAAAGTGACATGCATCTATTATTCACAAAAGATCAAGTCTGAGTTCTAAAGTAACGTAAATCCCTGTAGAAATATTATGAATCTGTGACAACACAAAGTGATTTATTTCTAAGTAACATAAATGCAAAATAAACATTTTTGCGTAAAGGTTTGTATCTTGGGCTCAGTTCTCTCCATTTTAATTAAGCAGAGAGGTAAAAGTTTATGGAAATTTTATTTGTACAAGGTATGAAGAATCTGCCATTATGATACAAAAAATATTATACTTCTGTTTTCTGCCTACAAATCTACTAAAAGAAAGATGGATGCATCTGGAAAAGTATGCTTACTTTTATAATGTCATTTGCTTAGGAAGCTTCATTCTGAACTGTATTTTTGCATGTGATTGAAAATGTAAACCAGAAAGGGAGTTTCTCTACCACACTATTTTTACTGTTTTAGTTTTGTCACATGATTTTATGGAGAGAGATTTCAATATTAATATTAAATTAATAAATGTAATTTAAATCTTTACATTTTCTATTACATATCTTTTTAATTTAAATTTTCCTTACTTTTTTTTAAAGCAATATCCCTTCCTTCTTTTCTTTTCAAAAGAAATAAAAGTAAAAGTTTAACGAGATTTAGTGTTATTTGTAATCACTCTTAATGGAAAATATTGAGCTTAATTTAAAAGTTAAAATCACAAGTTTGATTATGAAATATTTAAACTTTTATGAATATATCCATCTATTTTAATTACTTTTTTAAAATAAAAAAAATATATCAGGGTTAAGTTTAATTAACAATAGTTGCAAATTTCAAGTACGTAAATAAATGTCTAATTTTTATTAATAAAAAAGAAATGAAAGAAATATCCTGATGTCCTTTGAATTTGTTGTCCAAGAATGGAAACTCTTTTTTCAGAAGTAATTCAGTGCCTGAAAACATGGAATTTGGGAGTCACGTCAAAGTATGGTATGGTTTCAGTTTGTTTATCCGATGCATGCATGAGTATCAGCTGTACATCTGAGTTGTTATATGAGAAAGTCAAGTCTCCCATTTATAGATGATGAAGTATATACTGAAAGTAGGTTGGCTGGTACAGTACATTTGCCTTTCACCTGAACTTAATATCTTCTACACCTTCTGGACTTCCAAATAAGATTAAACTTCATGGATTTTGTCTTGCAACATTGACAATTATCCAATAGGAAAGAAGCTTCCTGATCATTGTTTCTCATGTTTAAGTTGATGACAGCAGCAACATAAAGAAAATTAAATTTAAATTGTCTGAATATGCTGAGCCTGTCACCCTGGGAAAAATCCCAAATTCACTTAAAAATCCCATTACTAAAGCTAATGTAGTTACAACAGCTACTGTCAGTGCAAATGACAGCACTATTGTGTCCCTGGTTTGCAGACCAGAAATCAGTCATGGCAAACATGGTCGTGGCAAACGTGGTCATTTTCATGAGCTTGTGTGCTTGCCTCTGTTAAATAATTGTTCAAATATTAGGAAATTAAGTGTGCACAACCCCATTTTTCCCCTGTGAAATAACAGATGCTGTGAAATTCAAAACATCCCATTGTTCATACTACAATGTATAATTCTGCATAGTCCAAATACTTTGTATTCATGAATTTGGAGGGACAGTGACATTGTTTAATGATTTATAACCACACATAGACAGAGATCAAATCATATTTGCATTTCTAAAATAAATTTGCCTGATCGATGTCAGACTTTTGTTCACTTCAGAAGGTGGTTTATCTGGTCCCTCATCTTACCTTATAATTATATCTGAAAAATTTCTCTCTCTAAAGCATGGCTCAATTTTACGATAAAAGTGAACCACTAACAATATCTTGAAGAATTTTCATGTTTCATGATGATTTCCTGTAGACTAAAAAAATGGAAAAATACTGAAAAGCCATCAGCATTTCATGAATACCAACAACCTATTTCGTGTTTAATTTGATTTTCATTTAGCAACCAATACAAAAATGGAAAACCAGTATGAAAATTGCTAGTTAATCTTATATTTTTTTCTCCCTGGAGTTTATCCTAATGCTTTAGAGTTAGCAGAAAAGAATACTTTAATAATTATGATTTTTTACTAAGTGAATGCACCAAATTTGATTTTTAATCATCAGACAAGAACTCAGCTATAATAACAGCTGCTTTGCATGCAGCTCTGCTTTACAGCAGTTTGGCTTTTTACATAATATAACATAAAAGCAGCACACATCATCTGACACTATTACAACATTTCAGTGACATAAGATTTTGTTGCTTTATTTTTTGTTTACTTTAGCCATTGCAACAACTGATCTTGTCTTTCCAAAATGAATTCTGTTACAATAAGGGCATTTTTTCCACTGTCCTCCTCTATCTGGCCAAATCTGTGCAATGACCTCTTGTTCAAGAAGGTCATATTGCAGTATCAGTCATCAGGCTAAAGGGATGCTCTTTTAATAGTGAGCATTCAAGATAGGTTCTGAGATGTTTGGCTTTCTACATTTTATATAACCTTGTATGTCCCTGTGTTACAGCACAACCATATAAATGTCATATATGATTATTTAAAATTCAGTCAAAAGACATGGATGTTTCACTGAGTCCAAACCTATCTTTTGTTTTCAGTGTACAATGTAGACATGAATTGGAACAATCTCAGCAAGTAGCAAATTCTGAGAAAAGGATGAAAAACAACTGCCACACAATATTATCAAATCAGGACTCTCCCTAGCGAGAAATTTATATGGGTTGTTCCTATTCCAACCATTCTAAAATAGGTTTAAAGCTCATGGCAACTTGTCACTGCATGCAAGATGTTTGGTACAAAGATTTATTTAGAAATTTCTGATTTATAACTCACTGAACTCATGCTTAAATTGCTATTCAGTTGTTCTTAACACAAATGATATAGACTGCAGATACATTTCTGTCTCTCACTAATAGGTTACTCTTGCCAATTCAACTCCGTGCCAACTCTTCTATTGAGATTATACTGTCCACTATTAAATTAAAGACTACTTTTGAAATACATTTCCGTCAAGCCATAATATTAAGCAATTTGTGGTTGCCTTTAAGAATCAAGGATTAGAGCCGTAATCAGAATTCCCCTGGAAGGTAAATAATAGCAGTGGGCTTCTCATCAAACCCAAACATAGATGTTACAACATCTATAACAAGATAAATACTAACATAGCTTGTTACACCCTCTTTTATCCTGTGCATTTCTTGTATTAAAAAAAAAAGATAACACACATTCAGGCACGAAGAAAACGAAACCGTACCAGTTTATTAAGAACACCTTGCTTAAGAATGTCTATAAAAATAATTTTGAAATTCAAGTATCTTCTCACATACCAAACAATTTAAGATAGAGTCTTTTAAAATATGAGTTGCATATGATTTATTATATTAATTGTGAAAAAAAATCCTAAAAGCAAGGTCTATGAACCGTCAGCATGTGTTCACCACCCCAATAATGATATTTCTTTTAAAAAGCTTGCTTTAGAGCAATAAATATAATCAGAATATGCACTGGAAAATATTGTACCTTCAGCTTCAGGAAAAAACAAAACAAAACAAAGTGTCCTATAAGGATTTAAACAGTTATATTATTTTAAAAAATTGACTACTGTCGCAATTGCAAAATTCAAATTGTAATGCAATTTGTAAAACATTTAAAGTGTTTAGGACGGTCACTGGTGGTGGACCACTTGGTGAACTAAATTCCATTATGCTTACAATATTAAAATTCTAGAGCATTAATAAAAAAAAAATAGCTGAAGTTCAACTGGGTTAATTAGATTATACCACTGTCAGATGTTTATATGGAAAAGCAATATAGATGTTAGGTTAATATGTTGGTTTGATTAGTATTTCAAGTATGGGAAGAAGTGGGGCAGGTGGGGATCATTTACTGTTTTTACATAGTTGTATTGGTTTGTTTTACACTTCTGCTTGACAGTCACCATTTTCAAACCCAGATACCTAAACTTAGGATTTTAAGTACATAGATGGATGTGTAAAAAGTAGTTTGATTTCCAGAAATCCAAGTAAAAAATACCTTTGAAATCAGATCACCTTTATTTAGCAGTCTACATTTGATCTTAGGAGCACCAGGTCTGAAAAGGTTGGCTGATGTCATCATTTCATCTCTAGATATGTTCTTCCATTTGAAGTTAATTGCCAAAGTCCTCAGATTTAGTAAGGGTGAGAACAATTCACTGTCCCCTTAATATGCCATGTTGTCTTCCAATGGGGAATGCCTTTTTTAAACTGGAACTTAGTGTTTTTCACTGGAACGCACCTGGCAGGTCAAGAAATCCCCTGAGGAGAAAGAGGAACTTTAAAGAGATAGGACGTATATCAAAACTCATTATTCTTCTTTTATGAGGCTCAATGTAGTGAAAGAATGTGATGATGTCATTCTGACAATCTATTTTGGGATTAGAAATTCATAGTTTCTTATCAAGTGAAGTAGGCTATTAGGGAACTAAGAATGCACTGGAAAAAATTATGACCTGGTACATTTGTTGTGTAGTAAGTTCCACCCCACCCCCCAAGTTTCCTGGACTTCATAAGACACATAGTAGCATTAGTTTACCTGTTGTTTCTAATACTAAGTATATTAAAGAAATTTTTCATGCACCTTAATTCAGCCCAATTTTATACTGACCTGCTTTTTAAGGAAAAATGAGGATTCGTATCCGTTTCCTCCATAATATTGTATTCCTCCTCCTCCCTTTTCTTCTTCTATTTTTCCCTTTTACCTTATTGTGGTATAGAACTAACACTCCAAAATATTTTTTCCCTTCAAAGAAAAAAAGCTAGCAAGCTAACATTTAAAAAGTATTCATATTTCTGAAGTTAAGTGGTCTTAAGTACAAAAGCAAAAATATACAGTAGAAAGTAAAAGTAAGTCACATCCATTCTGATGAAATAACCTAGGAATATCTAATTTTAAGTTTCTGTTATCTACAGAAATTCTAAGATACTGTTTTCTCTTTTGAAAAAGAAAAAAAAAAGTTTGGGGGTGGGGGGGAGAGAGACTTTGCACATGAAAAAGAAATTAGTCATGCTCTTACTGGTGACTATTTAAGGCATCTGAAAAGGATTAGATGCTCCGAATCTGTGCCTGACCTGATTTTTAAAAAAATTTCAGTCATATCTGTTGAGAGTATAAATTGAAAGAAATTCTAAGTCAAATGCTATCATAACTCTTTAAATACATTATTAACAAGCTGTAAACATAGAACAACAGGCTATTACTTTATATTTGCAAATCAGTGTTTGGGGTGTTTTCTAGACCAACACAAACTCAAAAACACATTCTTTTCAATTGACTTTTCCTCTTCTGTAAATAGCATTGTTTATTAAGGGTGATAAAATGAAAAATGCCTTTACATGACAAAATGTAACATCAGCTTATCTGGCGTTTAATTGGAATGAGAATTGCATATTTTCCTGATCAAAATAAAACACAGACAGTCCAAGAACTCTCTCTTACTCTGAAAAACCTCTGCTTTTCATTTATGTTCAAAGAATTTTCTTTATAAAAACTTTAATACACCTATTAGTTAAACAGAACTAAGCAGCAATTCTGTTCATTTGTATGAAAGAAATATAAAATAGAAGTAAACCTATTTTTACAGCCAAGGAAAGACAGTATGCAAATTATGCACCAGAAACACCCTTATAGATATACACCAATTTAGAAGAAAATCTGTCACTCTACATATTCATACATGAATATAAATAACTCTTTTCTGATATAAACACTATCAACTGAAGACAATTTCAACAGAATGAATAATTCCTCTTTAAAATCTAGATACAGACTACTGTTTCTATGTGATGTCAAATCTGAGCCATTCCCATAGTGTCTTATTTGAAATAAATATGTTCCTGTAATATTTTCTACATCTTGATGCATCGTATAGAGAAGAACATACAAACCTCTAATATTTGCTCATCCAATGCCACCTTCCCATCCTTTCCTAAATCATAAAGAAACTAATGAAACAAAAAATGAATGGACAATGGGGAGTATCAAAAGCACTGACATCCATTCCTTCAAACAGGTGAGCAACCACAAGTGATGTAAACAGGAGCTCTTTAGCACAAGATTCAGCTGTTGGTTTAGTAGTTCAAGTGAAGAGTTTAATGTTATGGGTCTTAATCTCCACAGTCTCCCCAGCTCAGCGGAGCAGAATGATGTCCAGTTACTAAAAAGCAGCATTTCATTTGGTGAATGGCAAAACGACATACAGGACGATGTGGGTCGGTTCTTACCAAGGACTAAAGGTTACCTGGAACTAACTCCAAAACTTTCAGGTAAAATCAGGTTAGGCTGGAGTTAAGCACCCCAAATCAGCCCCACGCTGGGGAAAGTACAGACGGGCATTAGGTACACGTTTGTTCGGTGACCTTCATTACTAAAGCTCTCGGTTTCCAGGTGCATCCCCGGCGCCTGGGTCACTGCTGACACCAGCGGGGAGAAGGCAGCGTGACGGGAGACAAAGCCGGGCGCACGCGGGAAATGCTCCGCCATCGGCTCCGCGGACGAAGGCACGGGTCAGGCTGCTCGCTCGTCCTGACTTGCCCTGCCCTGAGACAGCGCGCCCGCGCGCGCAGAGGAGCCGCCAGAAGATCCCGCAGCCCTGTCCGTGAGCCGGGCTTCCCCGCAAGAGCCGACATAAACCGCACCTCCAGAAAGAGCCGCCGGAGCGTGCCTCAGTTTCCGTACCCGGCTCGGGCGCCCTCGGGGACGGGCAGCTTCCCCGAGCGGCGTCCTGCTACCGGCAGCTTTTGGGAGCGCGGGGGAGACGGACGAAGCCCGTCTCACCCCCTTCCCGCCGGCCGCCACAGGTGAGGGCGCGCGGAGCCACGTCCCGCTGCCGCTAACCCCAGCCGCTGGCACCTACCTGCCGCGCCGCCGCCGCCGCCGCCCGCCGTTGTGCCCGAGCCGGCCTGCGCTGCCCTCCCTGCTTGCTCCACAGGGTCATTTAAAGATCGGCACCGGCTGCTCAGCGGCTGAACCGCACTACGTCCCGGCCGCCTTGCTCCGCGCCGCCGCCGCCAGCAGTGGATGGAGCGGGCTGCCCCGCCCCGCTGCTGGCCGGGGCGGGGCCAGCCCGTCAGTCCCGCGCGCCCCGCCCCGCCCCGAACTGCCCCGGCCGGGCGCCGCAGGCTGGCGGGGTGCGCTACGGCGGCCGCCCCGTCGCGCTGTGCGGCGGCCTGGACGGGCCTCGGCTGGAGGAGTACCGGGGCCATTAGGCTGAAGTTGCTTGCTCATTCCCAGTTCTTTATTGCCGGTTCCCTATTCCTTATTCCCGGTTCCTGGTTCCGTTTTCAAAGCTGCCCTAGACCCAATACAAGCTTGTTATTAATGACTTACACATCCGAAAGAGAGAAAAAATCATTAGCTATGGATATGTACTCATTAATATGTAAAATAATATCCCACATCAAGTACAGAGCCCTAAATGAAGGTCAGCTTAGGATGGGGTTATGGGGCAAAACACTTCTCAGGCCTGAGAAGTGGAAACTTCCTGTCAATGCCACTAGGGGACTGTCTCAAAGCACCCCAACCACATTCCTCCCAGCACAAAGCACACTTTGCCTGTGCCGGGCTGCCAAATAACAGCCCCCATGCCCACTATACCATAATGGTTTGAATAGGAAACTGGCTTCCGGGCTGAGATTACGACTAAAAATCTGTTTCGGCCACCCATCAGCATACCTCTGCACCACCAGGGGACTTGTGACCAGAGTCTTGCCTGGCCCAAAACGCGGTTTGGCTGTGCCGAACTGACAGCACCCCAGCAAATGTGCTAAGCATGTGCACCCAAATAAGGAACTGGATTTTGGACTGGGATAATAGCTACAAATCCTTGGGCAGCTCCATGCCATATCTCTGTGCCACCAGGGGACTCTGGTGGACATCTGTGACCAGACACTTGCCCGGCCTAGAGTGCGGTTTGTATGTGTCAGGCTGCCAACTGAAAGCACCCCAGCCACTGTGCTATGGACATAGACCCAAATAAAGAACTGGATTTGGGGCTGGGATTATACCCAGAAATCCTTCTTGGGCCACCCCAGACCATACCTCTGTACCACTGGGGGACTCTCCTGTACATTTCTGACCAGTGCCTTGCCCAGCCCAAAACATGGCTTGGCTGTTCCAGACTGACAGCCTCCCATTCCCAATGTACCAAGTATATAAGCTTGAATAAGGAACTGGCTCCTGGGCTGGGAGTATAGCTAGAAATCCTCCTTAGGCCATCCCATGGAATACCTATTTTCCACAGGGGAACTCTCCTGGGCATCTGCAATGGGAGACTTGCCTTGCCCGAAGTGCTGTTTGGCCGTGCCAGGCTGCCAATTGACAGCACCTCACCCACTTGGCTAAGTATATGGGCTTGAATTAGGAACTGATTTCTGGGCTGGGATTAGAGATGGAAATGCTTCTTGGGCCACCCCACAACATGACCACCGGGGAACTCTCCTGGACATCTCTGACAAGAGACTTGCACGGCCCAAAACGTGGTTTGGCTCGTGCCAGGGTGCAAACTAAAAGCACCCCAGCCACTGTGCTAAATATATGGACCCAAATAAGGAGCTGGCTTTTGGGCTAGGATTACATCTAGAAATCCTTCTTGGACCACCCCATGGCATCTGTGCCATCGAAGGACTCTTGTGGACATCTTTGATGAGAGACTTGCCTAACCAAAGCACAGGTTTCCTGTGCCCAGCTGCTTTCTGACAGTGCTCCAGCCACTGTTCTATGTATAATGGCTCAAATAAAGAACTGGTTTTTGGGCTGGGATTAGAGATGGAAATCATTTCTGGCCACCCCTCTCTATGACAGTGGCACTGGGCGACTCTCCTAGGCATCCCCAACCAAAGTATTGTCCAAGCCCAAAAAGCATTTTGGCTTTGCCATGCTTTCAGCTCAGACCTTCCCCTCCCCCCCCCACTCTCCCCACAGCAACTGTACTAAGAAGAATGGCTTGAATAAGGAACGCTTTTGGGGCTGGGATTAGAGATGGAAATCCTTCTTGGCCACCCTACACTATCACTCTGTATCACCGGTGGATCTGGGGAAGATCCTAGAAAAGTTTATTAAGGAGGCCATCCTTGAGGGACTGGCCCAGGCTAACATTCTAAGGGACAGCCAGCATGGGTTTGTTGCGGGTAGGTCTTGTTTGACCAATCTCATTTCCTTCTATGACCGGGTGACCTATCACCTGGATGAGGGAGAAGAGATTGATGTCATATATCTTGACTTCAAAAAAGCTTTTGATCTGGTATCCCATGATCACCTCTTGGCCAAACTGACCAGTTGTGGCCTTGGCTCCACCACGATCCGCCGGCTGGGAAATTCGCTTCGTGGTCGGACCCAGAGGGTTGTGATTGATGGCAGTCACTCATCATGGTGCTCTGTGACCAGTGGGGTCCCTCAAGGCTCTGTCCTGGGACCCATACTGTTCAACATCTTCATTAACGATGTGGACATTGGAGTCAGGAGTGGACTGGCCAAGTTCGCCGATGACACCAAACTTTGGGGCAAAGCATCCACGCCAGAAGATAGGCGGGTGATCCAGGCTGACCTGGACAAGCTCAGCAAATGGGCAGACGAGAACCTCATGGTGTTTAACACCAAAAAATGCAAGGTTCTCCACCTTGGGAGGAAAAACCTGCAGCACCCTTATAGGCTCGGCAGTGCTACGGTGGTTAGCACTACAGAAGAAAGAGACTTGGGGGTCATCATTGACCACAAGATGAACATGAGCCTGCAATGCGATGCTGCGGCTAGTAAAGCGACCAAAATGCTGGCGTGCATCCATAGATGCTTCTCGAGCAAATCCCGGGACGTCATTCTCCCCTTGTACTCGGCCTTGGTGAGGCCACAGCTGGAGTACTGTGTCCAGTTTTGGGCTCCACAATTCAAAAAGGATGTGGAGAAGCTTGAGAGAGTCCAGAGGAGAGCCATGCACGTGCATGATCAGAGGTCAGGAAAACAGATCTTATGATGACAGGCTGAGAGCCATGGGACTCTTTAGCCTGGAAAAGCGTAGGCTCAGGGGTGATCTGATGGCCACCTATAAGTTTATCAGGGGTGACCACCAGGATCTGGGGGAACAGCTGTTCACCAGAGCGCCCCAAGGGATGACGAGGTCGAACGGTCACAAACTCCTGCAAGACCATTTCAGGCTGGACATAAGGAAGAATTTCTTTACTGTCCGAGCCCCCAAGGTCTGGAACAGTCTGCCAGCGGAGGTGGTTCAAGCACCTACATTGAACACCTTCAAGAGTAAATTGGATGCTTATCTTGCTGAGAACCTATGACCCCAGCTGACTTCCTGCCGTTTGGGCGGGGGGCTGGACTCGATGATCTCCCGAGGTCCCTTCCAGCCCTAATGTCTATGGAAGACTATGGAAGACTCCCGCAGACATCCCTGACCAGAGTCTTGCCCAGCCCACAGCGTGGTTTCTTCATGCCATGCTGCTACCTGCAGCCCCCCATGCCCACTAATTTAATAAAAGGCTTAGTTTGGTTGTCTGTGTGGCTGTCTGTATGTCTGTCTGTTCGTAATGCTTCTAGCCAAGAGGGCGAGCACTGATTGTCTAGGTGGCATGCACTGTGCAGGCCCAAATTTGCACTGCCGCTCAGGAATTTTGGTGGTGGGGAATGTGCCTCAGCCACCCAAGCAGCCGGGCTGTCCCCTGCCTCCCTGCCTGAGAGTGAATGGGGGGATCACGGTGACCACCCATCCTGGATGCCCCCCCAGAACAACTGACAGGCAGACACAGGCCAGGTGGACTCGAAGTGGCTGTGTGGGGAAGGAGGGGAACAGGGCCGGACCTGAAGTGGCGGGGACAGGCACGGAGTGGGACTGAATTGAAGTGGCAGGAGGGAGAAGGGAAGTGGGGTCAGACCCGAAGTGGATGAGGTGGGTGGCTTGGGGCCAGACCTGAAGTGGCAGGAGGGGGGTGGAGGTAAAGCAGGGTGGGGGAAGCGGGGGAGCAGGGCCAGTTGTGGGGCTTCGTACCCACATCCTTCCCCTCTACCACCCTTCTTGATTGGCAATTTGCTAGTACTAAGTATAATGGCTTGAATAAGGAACCGGGTTTTGGCCTGAGATTATGATTGCAAATCCTTTTGGGGCCACCCACACCATGCCTCTGTGGCATTGGGGTACTCTCCTAGACACCCCTGTCTTGCTCAGCCCAGAGTGTGATTTCTTCATGCCAGGCTGCTAACTGGTAGCCCCCCATGCCCACTGCACTAAGTATACTTGCTCGAATAAGGGATTTATTTGGACCACAAGTGGTAGAGTCCCTGGATGGCAGCCATGGGTGAGACTTCCTTCCAGAGTGACTTGGCTAGGAAGCAGCTCCCCAGGTTGGTTTGCCACTAACTGTGACTATGATCCATTTTGACCTACTGTTAAAGGTTAATAGTTAAGGTATTGCTTATGGAGTACCACTGTTCCCCTCTTCCCTTGTAATAAATTTGTTTTAATTTAACATTTGCTAGTGAGTGAGCACATTGCTTTAAATTACAACACCCAGTTTTAAGTTATTTTACCAAGTTTCTGGGTGGTGGCTGGAGGTAAATGTGAAAGGCTGTTGAAAAACCCCTACGGGCCTCTATACACATGCTCTGGGGTAGGGAGAAGGGTGCTTTAAATAGAACGGCTCTGAGAGGCACTCTAATTAAAGCACCCACAGTGTCACATGTATTCAGCATCCCATGCTTCAAAATGGTGGTGGGAGTGCTTTAACAAAGCTGGTTCAAAGAGCTTTAGTTAAAGAACTGCTGCTGCCATTTTCAAACATGGGCACAGTGAATATCCATGACACACAGGCTGCTAGAGTGCGCTAATTAGCATGCTTCACCAGACTGGTAGCAGACTCAATTATATGAGTACTCTGACATGTGCTAAATACCATGTGTCAGAGCACGGGTCTGTCACTGGTGCCGTATATTTGCATGCAGCCATTTCTCCTGCCATACAGTGCCTGGTGGAACAGCAACATAAAGGTTTTAAAGGTTGGTGTCAGGTGGCAGGCTGACACTCAAAAAGCTAACATTGCATTGAGCAGGGACATGCCCAGATTTCTTCAGGATGCTTCTTGATATTTTGGGGGATGATTGCATGAGGGTTTTTCCCCATGAACCCAGCAGAAGGGCAGCTCCTTGTTGGTAGCAATGTAAATAGCACATGCAGGTGGTGAGTAAATTGGTGTCTGTTATGGCCAAAGCATTCTTTGGGCCAGACAAAAATATGGTCAAAGGTGCCCAGAAGTGTCCCCCAGTGCCGTAGAGGCAAAGCATGGCGTGCTCCAAGAAGAATTTATATCACTAATCTGAGCCCAAAAGCAATTCCTTATTTGAGCCATTATACTTAGTGCAGTGGGCATGGTGGGGCTGCAGTTAGCAGCATGGCATGAAGAAACTGAGCTCTGAGCCGGGCAAGTCTCTGGTCAGAGATGTCCAGCAGAGTCCCCCAGTGGCACAGAGACATGGTCTCAGGTGGCACAAGGGGAATTCTAGGTATAATCCCAGCCAAAAATCCAGTTCCTTATTGGGGTCTGTATACTTAGCTAAGTGGCTTGAGTGCTGTCAGTTGGTAGCCTGGCACTGCCAAACCATGCTTTAGGCCAGGCAAGTGTCTGATCAGAGATGTCCAGGACGGTCCCTCGGTGCCACAGAAGAATGGTGTGTGGTGGCCTAAGAAGAATTTCTAGCTGTAATCCCAGCCCAAAATCCTGTTCCTTATTCAGGTTTATATATGTAGCACAGTAGCTGGGGTGCTGTCAATTGGCAGCCTGGCACAGCCAAGCTGCACTTTGGGCCAGGCAAGTCCCTCATCAGAGATGTCCAGAAGCACCCCTCGTTGGCACCGAGACATGGTTTGTGGTGGTTTAAGAAGGATTTCTGGATATATTCCCAGCCCAGTTCCTTATTCGTGTCCATCTACTTTGCTCTATGGCTGGGTTGCTGTCAGTAGGCAGCGTGGCACAACCGAACTTTGCTTTAGGCTGGGCAACTCTCTGGTCACAGATGTTGATGAGAGTATCTCAGTAGGAAAGAGGCATGGGGTGGGGTGGCCCAAGAAGGATTTCTAGGTATAATCTCAGCCCAAAATCCAGTTCCTTTTCCAACTCCAGATACTTAGCACAGTGGCTGGGATGCTGTCAATTGGCAGGCTGGCACGGCCAAAACACATTTTCAGCTGGGCAAGTCTCCTGTCAGAGTTGTGCAGGAGAGTCCCCCAGTGGCACAGAAACATGGTATGGGGTGGCCGAAGAAGGAATTGTCACTAGAATCCCAGCCCCAAATCCAGGTCCTTATTCAGGTTCATATTCTTAGTACAGTGGCTGGGGTGCTGTTAGTTAGCACCCTGGCAGATCCAAATGGTATTTTGAACTGGGCAAGTCTCCAGTCAGAGACATCCAGGAGAGTTTTCCCGGTGGCACAGAGGTATGCCACAGGGTAAGCCAAAAAGGATTTATAGTTATAATCCCAGGCCAAATTCCAGTTCCTTATTTGGGTCCATATACTTAACACAGTCGCTGGGGTGCTGTCAGTTGACAGCCTGGCACAGCCAGACTGCACTTTAGGCTGGGCAAAACTCTCATCAGCTGCATCCGGTAGAGTGCCCCAGTCATGCACAGGTATTCTGATGGGTGGCCCAGGAAGATTTGCTAGCCATAATCCCAGCCCAAATGCCAGTTCCTTATTCAAGACATTATAGTGGGCATGGGGGCTGTTAGCTGGCAGCCTGGCATGGCAAAACCATGTTTTGGGCCATGCGGGACTGTGGTCAGAGTTCTTTCAAACAGTCTCCCGGTGGTTTCAACAGGAAGTTTGGGGTGGCCTAAGAAGCATTTTGCCCCATAACCCCATCCTAATCTGACCTTCATTTAGGGCTCTGTACTTGATGTGAGATATTCTTTTACAAATTAATTAGTACATATGCATAGCTAATGAAATTCTCTGTCTTTAGGATGTGTAATTCAGTAATAACAAATTTGTCAATATTAGCTTTGAAAAAGGAACCAGGAGCCGGGAATAAGAAATAAGGAACTGGTAATAAGGAATAGGGAACTGGGAATAAACAACTTCAGCCTTATCTGAGGCCTGGGGCTGGGTGCAGGCAGAAGGCAGGGGAAGAGTGGGGTGAAGGCCACCAGGAAGAGCTGTGGGGGGCCATGAGCATGGGGTTGTGACCCAAGGGAAGGCCCAGGTGGAGTGGAGGCACAGATGGAGAGGGCAGGGTGTGGGGGAACAGGACAAGCTGGAACAGAGCCCCGCAGACCCAGGCCAAGGAGAGTGTGGGGAAGGTGGGAGTAGATGGGCACATCGGGGAATGCATGGGTGATGATGGGAAGCACAGGAACAGACTGGCCTTATGCAGGGTGGGGACGAGTGTGGAAGGGACCAAGGAGATCTTAGTATAGGTAAGCGTGGAGGGGGAGCCTTGAAACCTTCTCCTTTGCTTCAGCCCCTTGGAAAGATGACAATGGCCCCCTAACATGTCAAATTTGTTGAGGCGAAGGAACCCTTTAAAGTGTCTTAGCTGCACTGGCATCCTCATCCACCCCAGCTGTGTAGGACAGAGTCTGTATCTCTAGGGTGTCTTGATGAGTACCTCTGACACAAAGATATATCTAACAGTTGGCCAGCAAGACAGCAGGACATAGCATGAATACAACTGTTGGTACTGACCTCATTATATCACAAAGGTTGTGAGTTCTTCACAAACCCTTTTTATCAAGTCTTTGTTCAGCCATGGTGACAATATAGTAGAGGTCTTCTCCAGTCCTGATAGGCCTTCCAGACTGGGAATGTCCTTCCAGTAGGATAGCAACAAACTGTAATTGTTTGTTTTACACCAAGATAAAACCTTAACATGCTTTACTGTGCTCGAAGGCTCAAGTTCCTTACTGTGCAGGGAAGATTCTTTGGGTAAATTTGGTATCTTTTATTAGACCAACTCAATAGTTGGAAAAAAGTTCTCTGCATGCTTTCAGGCACAAACACCCTTTGTTAGGCATAGGGAAGCTCTGCTTATGTTGTGTTCTCCAAGATAGAAAAGCTAATTTAAAACAAGCTGGTCTATAGAAATTCAAATGACAGTAAGTTAGGAAGACAATGGGTAGAGATGGGGAGGGAGGGGATGCTTGAGACAGAGCTTGGTGGGAACTGGTTTTTCTGTCCCGTAAAAAGTCTCAATGTACATAAATCAGAAGTTTTGGCTGAACAAGGAAATCACTGAGTAACCCTGAACTAGATTTTTTTTCAAGGCATATGCATGAATAAATGCACACTAGATGCCCCATGCAGCACTGCCTACATGAAAATCCAGTGAGCCAATTTTTTCTTGATATCACATTTTATTGCACTTCAACAGCTTCACAACACTTCTACATACACAAAATCCTGAAACATATCACACTTTCTTACTGTAAGAGCTTTACAATACTTCCATATGCACAACATTCCTGGTGTTACTCAAGTCAGCAGTCACTGCAAATTGGATGCTTTCTGTGTGGGAGATTCTGGAAGCAGCCACATATAGTTGTCCATGGGCGAAGACAGGAACCCGAAGGAGCACTCCTACTATTTTTAATGTTTGTCCCTGGGCTTTACTGATGATTATGTTGAATGCCACCTGCACAGGGAACTCTCGATGTGTCCACATGAATGGAAATGTGTCATCAGATGGCTTCAGTGCTATCCGAGGAATTACTACTGTTCTTCCTGATCCAACAATTTTTGCCTCAAGTAGTCTGCTGCTGCTGATGGATTGTACCCATAGCTGTGTTCATTACAGAGACCATCCTTAGGGGCAAGGTTTTGCAGAAGCATGATAAGCATCCCAGGCTTAAGGTGGAGCTGATGTGGAGACAAATCTGACACCTCCATGGAATTCAGGTATTCAATTGGTATAGCCATAACACTTTCATCCTCTGAAAGAACATGTGCACCTACACAAATCCATCTTTCTGGAAATTTTGCCACAACAGCATTGTTGATCTCCTGTAGAATGGAGTAATGTGGCACCAAAATAGCTCTTTCAGATGTCCATCCTGGATTTTGATAATTATCCAATAGATTTGGAAATGTCCATTCTATCATTGCTGAGAGATCCAGAGGCATGCAGAGCTCAGGAGGCAGGGTAATGATTTTGTCAATATTTGGAACATGGCCACTTCTCAGATCCAAAAGCCACTGAGTGTATTTTATACTTCATGCATCAAAATCTCCCTTATGTGTTCACATAATCTCATGAAGATGGAAAATCTGGAAGTGGTTTCACAACTCAGATTGCTTCAACCATGCTTCCACTATTTGTGGCCGTGAGGCATTTTTCATAACAGGCAGGATTTACTGAAAATCCTCCCCTCCCCCACAAGCGCTATTACCTTGCCACAAAAAGGTAAATTGCTCTGCAGTAAATCTTGCAGTGTCCATTCTACCTCCTCCAGCATGTACCGATGAGCCACTGATGTTTCATCCCAGATGATGGTAACTGCTTCTTGAATCAGCTTATCAAGGTCAGACTGTGCTAATATGCTGCAGGTGCTGGTTTTCAGAGGTACCTTGATCCTTGACTGCATAGTCCTGCCTCCCGTAAGTATGGTAGCAGCAATTCCACTGGATGCCACAACCAATGCAATCTTCCTTTCCCTGTGCACCACTGAAAGAATCGTGTTGAAGCAGAATGTGTTTCCTGTAACACCAGGTGCACAAAATGGCTCTTCATTCTCCACTGCTTTCAAGATTGCATCCACCATTTGTCACTGAGCTGGAAGCATACATGGCAGTGAATCTTGAGCAATTTGGCGTAGCTCCTGCTGGTTATAGTATAGCTCCTCTGCTAATGCATATGACAGCTGATGAGTGGAGATGTCTTCCAAGAATGAGAAAGCTTGCTGTCTGAGATCACGGCCTATCCATGGGAGGTGACAGTCATTCAATTCTTTGCTCTGGCTGTTTAAACAGTTCTCAATATCAAGAACAACCATAGCATGAAGAACACCCCTAGACAGTGAAGCTAGTTTTGTATGGAGCTCAAAGCCATTAACCATCGCATCAATGTGACGTTCAAGGAGTTCTGCTGGGTTTGATGGATTGCAAAAAAGAAGCATTGTGACATACAGCTTCCTTATCTGAGTGCCTGTATATATACAGATTATATAGTAGGGCTTTAAAGCCCAAAATTAACCCATCATGGCTACGCCCTGCTAGAACATTAGGTACCGTAATGGCCTGAAGGGTAACACTACATGTAAACCTGGCCAGCAGGCAGCAACTCACCCATGCACACACATTGGTGAACTCGGTTCTTTCACCCAACTCCCACTCTGAACAATTTCATCTATCACAATGAGGGTTCATACTTACTAATGGAGATGGCACACAGTACACATAATAGTATAGATTTGGGGGTAAGTCACTGAACTTACCTGATTGTATTACCTCACTGATTGTATTAACACAAATTCTTCCCTGTCAAAAGTGTCATTGACTTAAAAGCTATATGCTTCCCAGTGTTATTGTACAAGTAGATGCTAGTTATCTGATAAGTGCTACATCTAGAAAAAAGTTGTTAGTGTTATCTTGTCAAGTGACTACTTTAGAAGAGTAGAAGACAGTGACAAACAGTAACAGCATTTGAACAAGATAATTTGAGGACATCTATTTTATGGGCTTCCCCTCCTCTCCCCAATGTCAGTTTGTGTTATTTCAGCCATAAGAATCTACTTTAGGTAATGCGGAGAAAGCTGTCCTTTTTCTCCAGCTTTATCAGCTTTATACTGTTTTTGATAGAGCTATCAAAGTAGGCAAGTTTTATGAGTACTTCATCCATGCTTTTTTATATTCTGCAATCCTTCAGGAAGAAATAACAAAGCAAATGTAAAAAGATCTGTCTAACTGTGGCAAAGGTGTTTAGTCACCACCATTCTTCACATGCTGATATTCCCTAATACTGTGATTTCAGAGTTAATTAAATTTATGGCACACTGAATTAATGCTGTATCTTTAGAAGACATTAAGATGATGGTCATTTTCAAAATCTTTAATCTGTGATGGTGACAATTCTCTTCATACTTATTTTTTAGCCAGTCCTACAGAGTTGAGCATCTGGAAAATTAGCTAATGTGCAGTAATGGAGATACAATCAACCATGAGCCACATGCAGCAGATCAAAACTTGCCTTCACATGTGTTTGAGCAATTCCTGTTGATTTCAAGAATCAGTTATCTGGGGTCTGAATACTCAGTAAGGCCATAGGATATTTTTCCAAATAAGTACTAAGTATGCGCTTCAGTAAATAGCCCTGTTCAACTGAGTCCTGCACATTTCTGGGATGTTGTGATGATGACTCTCTGTTTCCTTTTTTTGAGACGTTTCATAAAATGGATCCGATGTAAACACTTTAGGGCAGTTTCAGTGGTAGGAAAGTGCTATAGGTCTTCAGGGCAGGGACAGTCTTACTGCAGGTCTATCAAAATGGAGCTCTAATAATGATTAGGTCCTCTGGGCAATACCATAGTAAAAGGTAAATGATTATATATTATGAATATGACTGGAAAAATAATAATGAAAATATATTTTCCTAACAAAGACCTCTAAAGAGAAGGACACTGAGGGTGCTGATGGACATTTGTTTGAATTCAGGAAGGGATCTAACCCATGATTCCAAACATGCATGGCAGAAAGCATGATTATGGGACTGGGGATCAGATCCCAGTCAGGCCACACTTGCTAGTACAGGGGAAGTCTGCGATCATTCTCCTGGGCTTCCCCTGTACTAGCAAGGTGCATGACAGTCAACTGATTGTCGGTTGATACCAGAGACCCACAAGGCAGTTTAAGCCTTCGTGAAGTCTCTCATAGTTTCTAGGGTTGGAAGGGACCTGAGCAGATCATCAAGTCTGACCCCCTGCCATGGGCAGGAAAGAATGCTGGGGTCAAATAACCCCAGCTGGTGGTTATCTAGCCTCCTTTTGAAGACCCCCAGGGTAGGAGCGAGCACCACTTACCTTGGAAGTTGGTTCCAGATCCTAGCTGCCCTGATTGTGAAGTAATGCTTCCTGATGTCTAGCCTGAACCTACTCTCAAACCAATCATCAGCTGATTAAGAGCTGAAACCCTGGGTACTCCAGATCAGCTAATCAATGGCCGGTTGTACATTCATGAGTTGGACTAGATGATCCTTGAGGTCCCGTCCATCCTTTGGATTCTATGATTTTCCAGGTAGCCCCAGTAATTCCTGAAACTCTCCCTTCTTGCCTTCCAAACACACAGATGACCACACATTCACTGCTCACTGGAGAAAAATGTTGCCTGCCAAGAGCAGGCAACATTCCAGTATTCCTTTGTATGCTGGACTCTCCTTCTAGCATTCCTTTGTATGCTGTCAACATTCAACACTGAGACCTTAGTCACTGATAATTCTTCCTAATTCTCCTTTCCACAAGACCAAGGGAGTCAAAATTGTTAGACCCCAAATCCATGCAGCGCCCAACGACTAGGGAGACAACTATTCAATTGCCCATGGATCCTGTTACTCATTAGCCAGGGCAGGCAGGAAGCAAACACCAGCACACATTGCTCACAACAGCTTTATTCAGAATGGAGACAGCTTTGGCCTAGCTCCCAAAAAACCAACAAACCAGGGATCCCTTCTTGCCTTCCAATTCATTCTAAAAACATTAGTTCTTTTTACATTTTATACACCTTGGTTTATGCTCATTAACATTTGTTCTGCCTCTGTCCCTTCTATTATTCCACCCATTTTTCCTCCCATCTTAAGCTCCGCCTCTGTTTACTGTTTGCTTCGTTAGCATGGAATTACCTATGCATTTCCTTCATTAACATGCCTCTCTGCTATGAGCACATGCATAAGACTTTGACCTCCACTTCTCTTGGTCATTTGTTGTTTTTTTCTGGTTTCTTGCTGATTCCTTCTTCATCTCCAAGGTCTTGCTTGTGCTTTATCTCCTGACAATAGCTGGTGGGATGCATCTTGTTCTCCTTACACAAGAAATCATGTATCCTGCACACTATCCCATTGTTAGGAAAATTCTTACTTAAGCATTTGCTAAGTTAGTTACTTTTAATATATCATCCTGCCTTGTGTCCAGCAGCTTTTGCTCAGACACAGATACAAGCTTTTATTCAGCTGCAAATCCAGTGCTCCCCAATATGGACTCAATATAGATTAGACAGTAGAATTCTGACACATTGTGACCTGCCAGACATCTGACTCCCCAGGTACCTCTGCACTTTTACCTGCACTGCATCCCCCTTACCACTGCATCCACACCCCCTGATGCCTCCATTTCCATTTTCACTGTGGATTTCTTGCCTGCATTGTGCACTCTGGGTTCTTTACTATTCCTCCCATCCAGGACCAGGAGACACACCAATTGCAGGTACTTCCTCAGCCTGACAAAGGGTTTTTCAACCTGAAAGCTTCCTAAGAGATATTTCTCTAACTATTCCATTTTTTCATAATAAACATACAAACATAAAAACACAAGATAAGCCATCACACACACCACGAGTAACATATATCCAACACAGCATCTTTACTTCTTGCTGTCAATTCCTTTATAACAAAAAAGGCTCTGTGACAATTTCGTTTGGCTACCTTAGATGCTGCTGGTGCTATTGCTGTTGAGCCAGCTACATTATTTTCACCTGCCGTTCTTTACAGTAGGGGACTGAGATGAAGCTGTAGAGGAGGAGGAGACATCACAAGGGCACAATGCCATGTTGTGCAGAGGCCCCAGCACCAGGAAGGGCGCACCTGAACACACACACAGTATCACTCACCCATGTCAGGAGTTTTGCCTGCCTGCAGCCAGAGTTACAGGGCCCCAGAACCCAGAGTCCTGCTTCACCTATCTCACTGAGAGCTGGCAGGCTTCATGGCCACAGCAGGGCCTGGCACCCAGGACTGCAGTGGTTCCCCGCCACCACTCCCTGCCCCAAGCCAGACACAGCTGTACAAGCACCTATGTCACAAATTTTGCCTGTCAACAGCGAGAGATGCAGGGACCAAGAACCTAGAGTCCTGCTGTACCTATCTCATTGAAACTTGGCAGGCTTCATTGCCTCAGCAGGGGCTAGCAAGCCTGCAGCTCTGACCCCGTTGTGGCTTCACACATACAAGTGATGGGAGTATTGTTCTCAAGATTTTGGGGGTGAAGTTTCTCTGAACTCCCTGCACCTATCTCCTTGAAACTTGGCAGGCTTCAAGCCCTCAGAAGAGGCTACCATTACTGCAAGTTTAATTGAAAGCAGGCCTGAAATGACAAAGTTATAGTCTGTTTTGGCCTTCCCTATTATATCTTATGGGCAAAACATCGAAACAGGCTTGAAACACGAAACTGTTTCGACTGAACGATACAGAACAGACATTTCAACTTGAAATACAATTCAAAACAAAATGCTGTCCTGTCAAACCATTGAAATGTTGATCAAAATGAAATGCTTCCATTTCACACAGCCCTACTATCCATGCCCCTGCCTTATCAAAAAGAGATAATAGTTATTGCTTTCCCTATAGGACATGAGAGATTTGTCTGTGGATGGGACTGAACTCCCACTCCCAGGTATTTATTCTTGTGAGATTGTGCAGTAATGTGCATTTAATATAAAGTAAGGCACTGGCTTAGCAAAACAAGGGAAGAAATATGTTAGGAAGCTCTTTAGGCTGACTCTGTTGATACAACAAATGTTTGTGATAGTTCCACTGAGGAAGCTGAAAATAGGTTGAAGCTGGAAGTCGTTATCTATAGACATAAAGGAAGATGACAGTTTTCTTGTTAAGTACAAAGCAAATTGGTATTTATTTTGGCAGCTTTCAGAACTATCACTGTCATTGTGTTCACACCTATTTTAATACCGCTAAACATTACAAGATACAAGATCACATTTTAATGTGATTCTAGACAACACAATAGAAGAAACAGACTGTCGCTTTGATTATTATACTTGTGAACTGTTTAAACAGTTCAAAGGTACAGTCTTTTCAGAATTTTATGTTTTGTTGAAATAGTAAACTGTATCAGCTATTTTTTTATATTACAACTGTAGACAATGAAATATCAGATAATATAACAAATGTATCAGATAATTGCTACACTGCCACAAACAACTACCAAAGAGCATTGACTGAGGTATAATTATTTCAGACGTACTCAGGCACCAGTGGCTTTGCCTTCTGAGGTAACCAAGCAGACATTTTTTTCTAATAATGTTATAGACTGTCAAATTGGCGCATGAGGTTGTTTCAGTGAAGGGGCTGCTTGCCAGTCAGCCCCACACTGGAGCACCTTCCTGCCCCAACCAGTCCCTTTGCAGCACATTGACCCTGGTCAGAGCGGCCCTAGGTTGGCAGGCTGACCCCCTGGGCTCAATGTGTTGCAGTCCCAGCCGCACGTGTCAATGTGGTGCCCAGGACCAATAAACTCTGGCATGAACTGCACCAGAATTTATTAATTTGCATTAATAGCGTGTGTAGATGTGCCCTGTATGTCTTATTTTACTCAGACTTGAAATGGGAAAGATGGGGGAAAAGCAGATTCTTTTCCTGCATTGTTTTCAAGCGTCAGAGGAAATTGATGCATATTCCTTGCCCAAGAAATAGAGATCGATGTGCCATTGGACTTGTTTCAGTGGATTCTTAAAGGAGAAATCATGATGTGGTTATTGACCAGCTTCATTGTGGCAGGGCACTGTTGATGCCTGCCACTTCAAGGGCTAGGCCAGGGAGATGGCAGATGTTTGATGAGGGTGGCTATTTAATGCTCAGCTCTCTGTGGGGAGCAGTTTGAGACCACTGAGCAGGGGAAGAACATCTCCCTCCTGAGCTCTTTGGGCCAGGAACAACTTGGAGGTATCTGGGATAGGACTCCGGGGATGGAGGCTGCCCCAGGTCCTAGGTGTGACCTAAAACTGCACCCTGCCAGGGTAGGAAGGCTTGGTGGGACTGCCGGTGATGCTATAGCAAAACCCCAATTTTTCTTTCTTTCTTTTTAAATTTTAAAATGCATTCTCTCCCCTTCCCCAACCATTTCTGACTTTCTCTCTCTCTCTCTATTCCCTATAGATAAGCTTTAACATTTTATTTTAGGTAGTAAGTTTTATTTTTCTCTACCCTCTTTGCAAATAAGCATCCTGCTATTTTGATATAGATATCCACTGTTTTATAAGTGATAATTATTATGTTTGCACGGATTTTTTTTTACTGCTTTTTATATTGTGTGATTACTGTTTTAGGCCTATATTTGTAAGTTAGCATCAGTTGTGTCAAATTTCCATCTTGTAATGTCAAGCATCCATCTTATCCCCATGCCTGCTTGTGTAATCTATGACTTACATCTACCCCTCCTATACAACTTCCTTCCTGAATCAATGGGGACGAATGAGGGTGCTTGAGAGACAATGACAGTAGGTCTAAAAATAGCTCCCTCTGAATGACCAAACCATGAACACCAATACCTGGACCAACGACCCACCCATTGGAACCACCCCCAGCATTCAAAAACAAAAGATGAGGCAACCCACCATTGTGCCAAGGCTGTACATGCTCAGTAAGAACACCTGGAACCCTCTGGAACAGGACTGACCTTGCCTGGACAGGCCTTCCCCATAGGAGATCAGAAGTAGCCTGCCCCATAAAAAGGGGTAGTGAAGACTGACTCTTTGGGATGCCCTTTCCATCTGGACCAGCACAATGCCACACCACCTATCCACCCAGAGGCCCTGCCAGCAACACCCCCTCTGGACAACACCTGCTGGACAAAGACCCCTTTCCAGCCTGGATAGGTAGCTATATCACCCTGACTCCCTCTTCAACCAAGGACCTGGACTCTGCTTCTCTTCCCTACCTGGACTCCAACCCTTCCACTGAGCCTTTTTCTCCTGCTGCCATTTTGAGTGCTTGTTTGTGTGTGTGAACCAATAACTTCATGGGGCTGTGTAATATGTTATCTGTTTAATAAACCTGTTATTTGGACCCCTGAGTTGGGTTTTGCTTTACTATGGTTCTGCTCCGCTCCAGTCTCTGCTCCTCGCCCCTCTAACTTCTGTCTCATTTCTCCCTCTCCTGCTTCTGGCTCACTGCCACCTCCAACACCTGTGCTGAGCTCCTCTCTGCCTCCAAACCTCCTGTTTCTTTGCCACTGTCTTATCCCCACTTCCTCTTCCCCTGAGCAACCAGGTTTCTGCCTCAGTTTCTTTCCTGGCTGTCTTCTTCTTGCCACCAGGCTTATTTTTTTCTTTCCCCTGCCCTCCCCCCCATGCACCAGTGGCCTCGAGTAACCCTACACTTTAAGTCTCTCTCTCACCTTAACCTTCCCCCAAGTATCCCAGGTACCCCAAGCACACACATACACACTGTACATACACACTGTACCATCCAAATTAGGAACTTACCTGTGTGTATGTACAGGAGGGCTGTATGTATGTGAACTGGTGAGTGTGTGTGTGTGTCTGTATATGTGTATATATATAATCTCATTGTATACATGATATATGAATTAGTGATTTTGTATGTGTACTGAGTGTACGGGTATTGACAATTGATTTTTGTCTCATTTTTACTGTGTATGTGCTTGCATTGGTGATAGGTATGTGCCTAGGCTGGTTTGGAAGTGTATGTGCCTGAGCTGGTAGAGTGTGTGTGTGTGTATGCACCTAACTGATTTTTGTGTTTGTATATGTGCAATGGTGTCACACCCTCCTGTCTAACAGCACAATATTGAGATCCTGAGAGTTGGCCTCACCCTACAGGGCAACAGTGTGGCAGCCCCAGAAAATGCCAGCACTCCAAACCTCCCTGGTGAAAGGTGGGTAGGGGTCACCTGATAACCTCCAGGCCCCGCACACTCCTGGCTGGGGAAAGCCCAGACCAGTGAGATGGTTGAGAGGCCTGAGGCTCACTTAATCCAGTGCAGTTGTGAGGGAGAGAAGATAAGCTGCTCAGACCTGACTGGATGGCCCCTTGAACTGGTTTATGCTGGGGCCAGGACCTGAGGGGGGTGGTCAAAGGGGCCAGGGGCCCACCACGAGGGATGCCTAGAGCAAGAAGCTCAGGATTCCAACTGGCCTGAAGGTGGGGCCAGGGTCTAAGGGGAAGCCAAAGGTCCTAGAGAAGGGACCACAGCTTGAGAGGGAGAAGGGTTACAGGTGAGCTTAGCTGCCTGGGATGCCAGCTGCAAGGCATGGGCCTCAGTGTAGGGGAAGGTTCAGAGCTGGGGATATCACCCCTAGTCATCGGGTTCTTAAATGAGCAGCCTTCTGCCTGAGTAGCATCTGAATCATTTTTCCATTAAGGCATGGCAGACAAGAGAGGTCTGCAGTTTGCCCAGAAACTGTTGGGTGGGCCAACATCACCACCCTGAGAAGGTCCCCTGTTACATTCATGTTAGCAGAACTTTATATTAGCTCAGGTCTCTTTCTTCTACTATGCTTCATGGCCTGAATTGGTAAGGGAAACAAGCTACCCTATGAAAGCACGTTAACGTGGACTATTTCTAAAGACAGTTGACCAAACTGCCCTTCTCTTTGTCCCAGCTGCATTAGTAGATCAACCCTGAAAAGTCTTGATTAGAACCTGCAAAAACTCCTGTCCTGTGGCCTTGATATTCCCTGCTGGAGCCAGAATACAAACTACCACAGATAACTTGGGGCCTGATTTAAATCCTACTGAAGTCAATGGAAATTTTCGATTGAGTTCAGTGAGCTCTGGATCAAGTCCCTAATGGTAATTACTTTTGAGTGCAGCCATGGTGGATGAAATTAGAGCCAGTAGTTGGCCTTAATAGATTGTAACAAATAAACTCATGATTATTAAAGAGCTTCTTTTTGCATTTCTATGGCATAAAAGGCGCTCATAATGTTTCATTGAGTTTTAATTTCCTCCCCCCACCAAAAATTGGCTTGAATCTTTATTTAAAAAAATAGCTTTCATCAATCTCGGCTCTCCCTTAAGGACAGCTATTGGACTTTAATAACATCTGGAAAGGAAAGAGAGAAACTGTTCTATACATAGATATAGGGGTGATACCAAGTATAGAAAAAACAAGAAACATTTGAATCTCATCATAGCATCTCCAACAATACTGAAGAAACATTATGCAGGGGCTATTAAGAGATTTGTATGACAAGGAAATGACAAGAGGCAGTTTTGCCATGCATATTGGCTATGAATATGGTAGTAATTGCCAAAATTATCTATTTTCTGTCATTAAAAAAGTTCTCTTCCTTACAGCATTCTGCGCTGCAAGCCATCCTGAAATGTATAATACAAATATTGACCTTTGCCTAAAGGAAAAATTAATTATTAATCATTGATTAGGAGGAGATTATTCCTCAGAGATAAAACTTAGCATTTTCACTATGCCAATGTGATGCCAAACTCTTTCAGGGCTTTGCTACCTTCCCCATGTCTGTAGCAGTCTTGCATGAGCAGTGTTCCAGGAGCAGACCAGTATCAGACTAAAGTATCCCCCATTAAGGTATCTCCCTGCCAGGCCTATACCTAAGGCAGTACGTATCCCCTAGCAAAAATCCTAAAAAATGGTGAGTTGACCGGCACACTGAGGGAGACAGAGTGAAGGTTTTGCTTGATCTCCTATTCTTTCCTTGCAGTCTCTGCCTATTTGCATAGGGAGGAGCATTGTAGTTCTTCAAGTCTGTTTTCTTCTCCATGCTGCTACTGATATTATGGGTTGTTAGGCAGAGGGAGTTAGAGAGACCTGGTGCTATATTTATTGGCTCCGACACAAGATGGATCAAAATCTAGCCCTTAATATGTGGCTCCTTTGACTGCAGTCTTCCTTTTTGATGTCCTGTCACCATGTTTAAATTTGAGTCAGAATATACTACTGCCTAAGTTGTAGCTTTAGTGAGGTCCTAATTGGTGCATGATTTCCCCCATACATGGGCTGGCCAGTAGGTACTCTACAGTATGAAAGTTTCCTCCATATTTGCGTGATGTTTCGATTTCCGTGTTGGCCAGTAAAGCTCTGCGTCTGCAGGGAGACGTTCAGTAGTTTTGCTATTCATTTTAACTCCCTGCTGAGTCATCTTTAGTTGTGATTGCCACATTTTCATTTGTGTGGCTTGTTAGACCACGACTCCAACAAATAAGGGGATGATGGTCCAATTGCTCATGGATCCTGGTACTCATTAGCTAGAGCAAGCAGGGAGCAAACGCCAGCACATATTGCACGCAACAGCTTTATTCAGAATGGAGATAGCTTTGGACTAGCTCCCAAAAAAACAACAAACTGGGGAGCCGCGGTGAACATTAGTTGTTTTCACATTTTATACAGCTTGGTTCATTCACCGCACCTATGTCCGTCCTTTGGTTCCACCCATTTCTCCTCCCATCTCAAGCTCCACCTCTGTTTACTGTTTGCTTCCTTAGCGTGGTATTGCCTATGCATTTCATTTATTTACATGCCTCTCTGCCAAGACTTTGACCCTTATCTTCTTTTGGTCACTTGCTGTTTCTCACTGGTTCTGTTTAGTTGTCTTGCTGACTTCAGCACCATTTCCATATTTCTGCTTTGTCTCCTGATGATAGCTGGTGGGCTGCATCCTATTTTTACCCAACACATCATGCACTTTGCACCCTATCCTTTTGTTAAGAATCCATTTACTTAAGCATTAGCTAAGTTAGTTGTGTTTAATATATCATCCATCCTTGTGACCAGAGGCTTTTGCTGTGGTTACTTTTAATACGTTACCAGCCTTGTGACCAGCAGGTTTTGCTGAGATGCAGGAAAAAGCCTTCATTCATCTGCATTCCCAGCAATCTCCAAAATCTATATTGTTACCCCAACACCCAAAATCCATATCATTATTCTAACATGGCTGTTGGTGTTTTATCCAGTGGTTGCATTGTAGAAAGATAACTTTCCCATGATTTTAGTCTACTGGGAGCTGCAATGTAGCCACATAGTGGCTACCTCTCATTTTCAATCTGCCAGGTGCATTCTATTTTACTTGCTACTGGCTGCCCGATGTCTGGTGGGATAATTCCTGCAACTAGATGGAGTCTTGTAACATTTGTTTGTTTAAGGCATCCAGTAATGCACCTGAACATTTTTGTTCATCACAGTGTCTAACTTCTTTGCATGTCTTGAAGTTTTCCAAACCAGCCATGTGTATTCAGTTGCTGAATAACAAAGCGCAAGTGCAGTAGTTTGTAATATTGTTGGATTGGGACCCTGTGACAGGAGTATTGCTACCAGAGCCTTTCTATTGGTGACTCTGCCCTCCTGTTATGGGCCAACTGCCTGCTTACTCACCTGCCACACCTTGATCTTAATTGATTGATGTAATTAGCGGGAAGCTGCCCACTTTATGCACCCTGGTCCAGGGGGCACTATCTGCGGCTCCTTTTCCTCCCGTACAACGCAGCCCAAGCCTCACAGATGGTACTGACGTGGTTTTGACCTGGGCCCTGTTGTGACTTGGCCCTCTCCTTTACCTTCTTGGGGCTTCTAGCAGCCCCCCTTGCTCTGGGGCTTCTCCCTGCTCCCTTACTCTGGGGCTTCTCCCCACCCCCTTACTCTGGGGCTTCTCACTCCTCACAGCCCTCTCTCCAGGCTCCTCACTGCCCCCCTTGCTCTGGGGTCAATGCATCCCAACTGCTGTGCCCTCTCTGGTGCCAGAGTCCCCATGCTACCGTGGAGCCCCTCTGAGCCTCCTCCAACACCTAATAGCCTCACCTGGTCCTCCGGTTCAAAATGGCAAACACAAAAACACAAAGCCCTTGGGCTATAACATAAAAAGCTAGACTGTCCAGCCAAACAACATTCAATCCCTACAGGGGAAAACACTCCAACCCCCAGCAGCGACCAGGGGCTGCTCATGCAGTCAGGGTTCTCCCCTCTGTCTGCACTGGCCGAGCTCCTCCTCCCTTGGCCACCAGAGGGGAACTGCCCTCCTGGCCTCCTGCCTGGGCTTATATGGGCAAGACCCTGCCCCTTCCTGTCAGCTGGTTCCCTAGCATTTGTCCTGGCAACGAGCCAGGCATACTCCAGCTGCCCTGGTAACTGGCAACTAGGCCTCCCTCTTTTTGCCACTAGGGGTCTCTCCCGAGTTGTTTTCTGCTCTCTGGTGCAGGGAACCTGAGTGCTGTGCAACAGACCCCCGTCTGGAGTTGATGAGCTTCTTTCATATGTTGTTCCAGGAGTTAATGTCGCACTTCATCCTTTCTACATGCGCTTCCTGTGAAAGTGTGCAGTTTAGTGTCACTTCCAAATAGGTTGGATTCAGGCTGTGGGTGAGGTTTCTTCCATTACAAATTAGGTTGAGTCACTTACTAGTATCTTGGTTCTAAAAGTGGAAGAGACTAACCTGCATTTTATTTGGATTGGCACATAGTTGATTTTTGATATAATAATCTGACAACCCATTGAGTACTGATACTAATGTGGCCTTAGACCTGGGTAACGTTCTTGGGCGGTGGTATACAAACCATCTGTATATTGTATAAAACTTCTTATGTCTCAGTAAATTGTTTGATTATTGGTGTAGATGTTAAACAAAATAGTTTTAATTACACTTCCTTGAGGTAGGTCATGCCTTTGTTTTTGTCATTGGTTCTGCTTCTTACATAAGTTGAGGTGTTATTGTCAATTTTCTTGCAAGGATTGTCTTCATACTAGCTGGTATTTTTTTGTTATATTATATATTTTGGCAAGGCACCTCCAGTGGTTTACAGTGTCTTAAGCTGCTAACAAGCCTATGAATACAGCACTAGTGGACAGTACTTTGATATAGTGCATAATATTTAATACTTGACCAGTGAATGATTTCCATATACAGGCAGTCCTCAATTTATGACTCTTTGAGTGACTATGAATGGCACTTAAGACATTTATAAATTGACTTTTTTATACAGCTTGTTGTATTTTCTGTATCTATGTAACAGAGCACCGACCACAGATCTCAGTTACAGGCCAGAGAGATTCCCCAGGCCCAAACCGTGACATGAACTTACTTACTAGTACAAGGATGATCAAGTGGCATAGAGAAATGTGCCAGCAGTGTCCCAGGTGAATCTTGCACCCATGCATCTGATGTGAGGTGAACTGAGCATGTGAGACCCTAGGCCCAGCTTTCATAGGCCCAGGGAGACCTGGCCAGAAGGTAAAGCTGGGCTGGCTGGAGGGACCTTGCCCTGGGGAGGGGAAGCATGACAGAGCTGGAGCTTGTACATGCTGCACAGAGGCATGGGATTAATTGGAAGGACTGGTACAATAACCGGGAACTAGACCCACAGCCAAAGGGAAAGGTAGCTCTGCCAGAAAGGTGGTGCAGGAATCCACAGCTGGGATGAGGGAGCTGATGCTACCAGTTAGTCAAGTTTGCCTTGGAGTACATATTTTTGCAAAACAAAAAATTATTGTTTGTATTACATATAAGTAATCCAAAGTGGGTGTCAAAGTGCTACTCAAAAGTGTGTTTATGAAATGCCTGTGCTAAAACTTCCTAATTGAAAAAAAAAGGTAATGCATGGCAATTCTGGATAAACTAAGTGCATGGGTACTATATGTAAATTGCTATAGCCATGTTTAATTTCAAGGTTATTATTTCAAATTTGCTGTTCACTTCTGTGTGCTTAGGGAGAGTAGGGTCTGACAGTAAGGTGAAGGGAAAGATATTGGCAGGGGAAAAAGTTATGGGGAGGCTGCCTGACCCTCTGAATTTATTTCCTCTGCTGTAGCAGTAGGAGGGGGGCATATATAAGGTAAACCTCCAATAATTAGATTTTATACCTGGAAAATTATAACAATTTTATAAATTTCCTGTATATTGAATCTAATTATTGGGGGATCATCTTATAATCAGATCAGTCTTCTATATGAGTAAATATGATATATTATGAAGGTACTGGAACCACTCCCAGGATTTGTTCAAGATGAAAATGCTGTAGACATGCAAGATATTAATTATTCAGGTATGGGTATTTCTCCTTCCTAGATAAAATCAAATGAAGGCCATGAGAGAGGAAAGTTCTTTGAAGATCTCAGATCTATATATTCCATGCTCCCAATTTATAAGTGAGGGAAATAAAGAGAACTCCAAGGCAAATGTCACAGTCATGGAACAAGCAAGAAGACTGGGATATATCCCTCTATCTTCCATAAACTCCCTGTTTGATTTTTAGGGTGTGGAGAAACAACACCTTTACTCCGTAGTAAACTGACCACTACATGAGATGTTTACTGTGGAGTTGCCTAGTTAGCGCCGCAGTAAAGTCTCACCATCTACAATATGTAGCTCTATTAGGTTGCAGTAAACTCTGCCATAGGTTAGTACTTGCAAACACAAGTACTATCCTGAGTTATCATTATTTAGTGCACCACAACACATGTGTAGGGATGGCTGGGGTATGAGGGTGTTTCAGTGTGGGGGTTGCCTGCTAGTTAGCCCCACACTGTAGCATATTTGTACCCCACCCAACCCCTCTGCAGGATGTTCAGCCAGGTGCCCTGCCATCTGGGCCTACTCTGATCCAACTCAGCTTGCTGTGGTCCTGGGCACACACGAAAATATGGTTCCTGGGAGCAATAAACTTTAGTACAAACTGCGTTGGAGTTTATGCATTTGCATAATAGCACATATAGATGCACACATACAGTAAATGAGGAAAGGATACATGGCACAGTCCTAATATGAAGTAGAGCACTTGAGTCCATGGTAAAGTTACTCTTTGAAAAATGTGTGACGACTTTCCTTTGTGGGAAAATTACTATATAATATATTGTGCATCTGCCCCCCGTAGTCACTTTCATTGCAGAGTAGCCATTTGCACAATGCAAAGTGGCTTAGAAAGCCAGCTGGGGAAGGGGTCCAGGGAGGGGCCATTTTCTGTCCAGTTGTTATTATGGGGTACATGTATTAGATTAAAAAATTAAGGTAAATTACTTCACAGTAATCATATCATGTGTCTGTACATTAGAAAGTTCTTACTATCTAGGTCAGTCAGCATTTTTATTCACACTTGAGACTGAGATCAGCGAGACTGCTTCCCTAACAGTATTAAAGATGTAGATGATGCATGCAACATTTTGCAGATCTATCTGATTTGACAGTGAAATTTTATTTATATAAAAGAAAAAAAATACAAAAAAAGACTGAAGTGGATATGAGTAGCAGGAAATGTATTTTGGATACATTCTGATTTAAGTTCCTGTGGATGCAGGAGGGAAATATTCTTCATAAATATTAGAACACTTTAAAAATGTTTGAAAGGTTTTCTGGCTGGGAGGATGGCAGTCCCACAATATGAATTCAGGGCTCCAATTTCCTTGCAAATTAAAGGTAACCACAAATGGAATCTATACATATACATACACTATATGCTTATAGCATGATCCTACCAATGGAGTATTCATTTATACATACAGTGCATAAGTGTTTTAATAATGCGCTTTATTGTATGGTCTTAAGCACTTGATAAATAAGGGATCACTTAGAAAAGGGCAATTCTTGAAATCAGACTTGTCTGGCAAAGGAAAAGGGTCACACAATTAAACAACTAAACAGAACATCAATTTGTGCTGTGAAAACTAGAAGATATTATTTATTTCAGTTATGGCCATGAGTGCTGAGTACACAGGGCCCAAGGGGCCCTGGACCCCCTTGGGAAAAGGGCTGTCACCTGAAATGCATAAAACTTTACACATGTCCATCATCTTAGGCTCTCACATTGGCAGAAATAGAAGTCAGCACCTATGGTTATGACTTCTATTTTTCTGTTGTTAATAGCATGCTCTTGTAGCAAGGAAACGGTAAACTTTAGGGTATGATTTTGAGTCTCTTCTCTCTTGCAAATTCATTTATAAACTTTACACACCTGTAAAGTCTTTCTGGACTTAATTATTATTTATTCTAAGACATCTTCATGCTGCCACAGCACTGTAGAGAGGCATTAATATAGTTAGAGTCTGATAAAGTTCTTTTAATATGTATGAAAGAATGGACAAGGTCTCCTGTATGCACTGTGGTGTTATTTACACTTGATCAGAATGAGGTAAGAAGAGTTGGTGAAAACGCTGCTACTGATCATATGTGAAGAACTTGGGGTAGCAATTTGCAGCTGCTTTACACAGGCATAAATGACTATTCATACACATTTTAAGGTCAGAAGGGAGCACTGTGATCACCTAGTCTGACCTGTATAATACCAGCACTTGCTGGCTTGGCTTTCCATGAATTAAACTTGGTTCGAACTAGAGAGTATGTGAAGTGTGGTACCCATAGTGCTCATTTACAGAGGGACTAAGTGGGCATGTCTACACAAGATACTGTATTTGGCTACTATGCACTAGTGTTTTGTGGCAAAAACCATGCCAAGATGTAACTGCTTAGTAGTATTAGGCTACTGTATAGTAGTGTCATAAAAAGGTGTCTGCCAACACTACTGCTCAGAAACTTGGTCACTGCACATTTATTTAGTACTTTCCTATATAAGTATTAAATAAATGTGCAGTAACCAACTTGTAGCAAAACCCCCAGTTTTTCTTTTTCTTTTCCTTTTACAATGCATTCCTGCCCCTCCCCCAACCATTCCTGACTTTTTCTCTCCCTCTCTATTCCTTATAGATAAATATAAATGAGCTAAGACATAGGATAAGCTTCAGCATATTATTTTGGTAGCAAGTTGTATTTGTTTTGTTTTTTCTCCTTTTTTATATTGTATAATTATTATGTTTATATTGATTTTTACTGTCTATATTACTGTTTTACTGGTACTATATGATTTAGGTCTACATATGTAAGTTAACATAAGTAATGCCAAGTTTCCATCTTGTAATGTCAAGCCTCCATCTTGTGTTCCCTGATGCTGTGTAACCAATGACTCACACCTACCCCTCCTATGCAACTTCCTTCCTGAAGGAATGGGGATGAATGAGGGTGCTTGAGAGACAATGACAGTAGGTCTAAAAATAGCTCCCTCTGAATGACCACCAATACCTGAACCAATGATCCACCCATTGGAACCACCCTCAGCATTCAAAAGAAAGAAAAGATGAGGCAACCCACCATTGTGCCAAGGCTGTACATGCTCAGTAAGAACACCTGGAACCTTCTGGAACAGGACTGACCTTGCCTGAACAGGCCCTCCGCATAGGAGATCAGAGGTAGTCTGCCCCATAAAAAGGGGTAGTGAAGACTGACTCTTTGGGATGCCCTTTCCATCTGGACCAGCACTATGCCACACTATCTATCCACCCAGAGGCCCTCCCAGTGACCCCTCTCTGGACAACATCATCTACTGGACAAAGACTACTTTCCCTGGATAGGTAACTAATGCGCCCCACCCCCTCTTCAACCAAGGACTTGGACTCTGCTTCTCCTCCCTACCTGGACTCCAACCTTTCCACTGAGTTTCTTTCTCCTGCTGCCATTTTGAGTGCTTGTGTGTGTGTGTGAACCAATAACTTCATGAGGCTGTGTAGTGTGTTGTCTGTTTAATAAACCTGTTATTTGTACCCCCGAGTTGGGTTTTGCTTTACTATGGTTGAGCCCTGCTCCAATCTCTGCTCCTCGCCCCTCTAACTTCTGTCTCATTTCTCCCTCTCCTGCTTCTGGCTCACCTCCCCCTCCAACACCTGTGCTGAGCTCCTCTCTGCCTGCAAACTCCCAGTTTCTTTGCCACGGTCTTATCCCCACTGCCTTTTCCCTGGATCTCTGCCACTGCTATTGCTTTGTCTCCACTGCCTTTTCCCCTGAGCTCCCAGGTTTCTGCCTCAGTTTCTTTCATGGCTGTCTCCTCCTTGCCACCACTTATCTGCCCCCCACCTCCAATATCTCAGTGGTCTGCCTCAGTTTCCAGCCCCAAGCATCTGCCTCGCTCTCTTTCCTGGATGTCTCCTCCTCCTCCTTGCCACTGGGGTTTTTCACTTGCACCAGTGACCTCAAGTAACCCTGGGGCCACTTGATCTTAAGTAAACCCAAGCCTTAGTTCCTCAGCCAGCTTCTCTCTAGTCCACTGGTTCTAATCCTAGTTCTAGCAACTTTCACTCCCTACACTTTAACTCTCTCTCACCTTAACCTTCCCCCAAGTATGCCAGGTACCCCAAGTGCACACATACATACCATACCATCCAAGTTAGGAACTTACCTGTGTGTATGTATAGGTGGGTTGTATGTGTGTGAACTGGTGAGTGTGTGTGTGTGTGTGTATACACACACACACACACACACATATCATTGTCTGCATGATATATCAATTAGTGATCTGTGTATGTGTACTGTGTGTGTGGGTCTGGACAACTGATTTTTGTCTAACTTTTGGGGTGTATAGTGTATGTGCTTGAATTGGTGATAGGTATGCATGTGCTTAGTTTGGTTTTGATGTGTATGTGCCTGAGCTGAGAGAGAGAGAGAGAGAGTGTGAGTGAGTGAGTGAGTGAGTGAGTGTGTGTGTACATGCACCTAATTGATTTGTGTGTTTGTATATATGTAATTGTGTCACACCTTCCTGTCTAATGGCACAATATTGAGATCCTGAGATTTGGCCTGACCCCACAGGGCAAAAACTGCACAGTAGCATATTGCACTCCAGTATTCATTATATCATTTTTTCCAAACAGTACAGTGTGCATTCACCCTGTGTATCACTGAACACTGTTGGGGATACATGAGTGCTACATCATAGAGAAGCTTGCACGGCACTTTAACTTTTATCATAGTGGTGAGATTCTCTGGTTCACTTTCTCTGCCACTTTGTCTCCTGGGCCCTCTTATTTTTCAGATATCACCAACTTGGATATCTTCACCCTGAACTGCAGGCCCTATCCCCCTTCCTTTCTGTCAGTGGTTTCCATTAACCTCTTGCCTATCCTAGGCCCTGCACCTGTCTCAGGCCAATTGAGAACTCCAGGCCCCTCTCTGGCTCTGGAAGTTTCTCACTGTGGCCACCTCCAGCCCTTCTCTGGGGCCTAGATCTACTAGCAGGCCAGCAAGAATATACCAGGGTCAGTTTTCCAGCCTGTCAGCCCACATTCACTCATGGGTCCCTTCTCTCAGGCTACTCAGCAGGTCACTTAAGCTCTCAGCCCCTGTTCCGGGGCTGATTTTGTCCTCCCCGCCCCCAGTATGTCTTTTGCTCTGAGCCCCTTGATCTTCACTCTCCCCAGGCCTCACCATAGTTCTTATGCTCTGAGATCCTCACTCTGGGTTTATGTGGACTTCACAATCAGTCTTCTATGCTGAGACCCTTCCTCTGGGCTATACCAAGTCTCAGCATAGTTCTTATGCACTGATCTCCTCACCCTGGATTCATCCATGTCTCACAATAGGTCTTCTGCACAGAGCCCCTCCTCTAGCCTCTTAGCTCCTACCTAAACCTCCAGACTCTTTCAGCTGTCCTTTCTGTGGTGGTGCTCCAGAGTTGCAGTCTTTCTGCTGAGGTAATGTTCTCTCAGCAGGCTCTAGCTCTTAATACTGGGCTTCTCTCAGCGCCTGGGCTTATACTTGCTCTAAGCCAGGCCTTCTCCTGAGTTAGGTGACTCCCTCTACCTGGATTAGCCTCACCTTCTGTCTTCTTGGGTCAGCTGACTTCCAATCAGCCTTGGCCCACACCTGCCAGTAGTTTTGGAAGCTGTCTGACCTCTTAAAGTGGCTGCAAAACAGTGGACTGTGATCGCAGAGAGAGACTCTGACTGTTTAGGCTTTCTGAAGTTAGGCAAGGTTTTCAGAAAGTGGTAAGCACAAGTCCTGAAAATCTGGCCCTATTACAATGTTTCATGTTAGGTACCTGAAATCATGAGTCAGTTTTGAAAATCTTGACCATTGACATCACCAAATTAATTTGTATAGCATGGTTTTGAGATATTACTTCTACAGTTCTTTTTTCATTTTGTACAATTGCCTTTAAAAATATGAATCATCTCAGGGAATTATTTGGAGAAACAAAGACAAAACAAAACAAAAGGAGCTCCTTAGAGTATTTAGTGTAAAAATCCAAATAAAATTCTATAAATCAATAATTTGGAAACAGAGCTATATCCTGAAAGTGAGCTGATAGTTTGCATAAGCTATAGCATTAACTTGACATAAGGAAAAATAAAACATAAAATTCACATAGAAATTTGTTTTGGATCCAGATTATTTTCAGTGTTTGACTTAGGCAACAGTGGGCATGTCTACATGTTCATTAATGGGCTGTAGTACTGCATATTAAGTTTAATACTTGTATAATCAAGTTCTAAAACAATGCACGGTAACTGGCACTACTGAGCAGTAGCTCTGGCACATGCCCTTTTAGTGATGCTACTGCTCAGTAGTCTAATAATACTGCATAGTAGCATGTTAGCACTGTTTCTGCCATGACACACTACTGCACAGTATTATTAGGCTACTGCACATTTAGTATCTCATGTAGACGTGCCCACTGAGAATATAATTAAAGACAGTGAACAGTATGATGCTATACTACCATTCTATTCCTGGGAATCAAAGATTTTAAGACTAATTTAATAAGTAGATAAGTACATAAGGATCTCAAACAATAATTAATTATATATAAATACATACATTTTTAAGACATGACAGAAATACAAATGTTAGTAGCCTTTGTTCCCAGTGGATTTGACTTAAGAGGAGGTGTGTTATTGTCATCTACCCAAATGACCTTTTACATTACATTGGGAATGTACACAGTTCTCAAAGTCAGAGCATATTATATTGGTAAGTAACATTCTAGCTTCTGTATATCCTGGGGGGAGATTTGCCTGCAGAAGGATACGAGTCTTCTTCCTGAATCTCTTGTTTTAATGTTGCTATCTTTATTTTCTAGTAACTCTGCTCCCCCTGCCGGCCCCCCCGCCCCCCCACCTGGTGGTTTTGCTCTTCATCTGCCACAAAAGCAACAGCTGGCAAATTGCACTACTCTCTGACAAGATTAAATAATGTTAAGCACCTGCTCCTCTTGTTTACTGTTTGGAGGAGTTTATTACCACTCTGTGAACAGAATTAGGGTCAGCATCATACGACTGATGGAGGATATCTAACACACACCTCTCTACTTCCTAGTCCAAGAAGATAATAATGACTGGACATATCTAACATACTTTAAAAGCAAGCAAACAAACTGCCTTAGTATTAGCATTATTATTTATTTTAGATTTTATGTATGCATTTATTTACTTACTATAGATTCTAGAGTTATTATTTAATTTGGATTAACCTGTTAAAGGAAATAAAAGTAATGGGATGTAAGGATGCTAAAGAAATTAGTGGCATTTTTTTCAATTTTTGTCTTGAGACAAAGATATCAGAAACTCCCTGTGATGGCCAAATGCTGATCACATGGATAGAGGTGAGAGTTTGAGCATGTGCTTCAGTCACAGCAAGCTGAGGCCAAAGAATGCTGTTGAAAATGTATCCTTTGATCTGTGGACCTGATGAAGAATGTTCTGCATTCAAAATCTTGTCTAACTTTATCCCATGTTGTTGATTCAATAAAATGTATCCTTGGATCTGGCATTCCTCACCAGGAGCTCAGTGTGAAAATGTCCTTCCTCTAAACAGCCATGACTTATGGTCCTCAGGCACAACTACCTCCAATATACACTAGAACTAACACCTGTCCATACTTTATTTTAGTGAAGAAGCCATATCCTCTATTTCTGTTATTTTGAGAAATATGCATGAAATAATAAAAATCAAATGAGGGTTATTTGCAAAGCTGCCTTAAAAGTCCAGTTGGTCAAGTCTTATTAAAATTAATGGAATCCAGTTATTCAGAATACCTAGATTTTTCCCAAACTAAATCACATAATATGGTGATAAAGTTAGCAACATTTCTTAGTTTTCACTGTCCTCTAGTTACTTCCTTGACCAGTCACTTCTAATATTTGTTTAGGTAACTATCTGCCACTGGCATTTTGAAATTTGAAAAAAACCTCACATCCCTGGTCAATTGATTATGATAAAACACTAACATTTACCACATTACAAAATGAAGAGATTGATCTTTGGAAACATATGAGAAACTTGACTGAGGAAGACGGTTTAGGAAGTTAGAAATCTTTCCTAATACCAGCTGGGATATAATACCACAATACAGATTTACCCTTGTGCATCAGAGTTTAATGCTTTTCTTGTTGAATAATGGAACTTAAAGTGTCAAAATAAGATTGTTAGGTTTTATGATAGAAAAGAAAAAGAGCTATTTGAAATCATAATGATACATCCAGCCACCATTGTATCCACTCTGGGCACAGAGCCTTGTCAGATGGCTGTTTCGGCTAGAAAGAATCAATCTCTGGAGCTGGGACCATTAGGCATCTGATGTTGCTAACGACTATGAAATATTCCTTCATTGTAGGACTAGGGCTGTAGAACTCAGGGCAGATAATGCTAAGGCTCTGTGAATGATTGATATTTGGTTTGGCAACAAAACCAACAGCGACAATATGGTTAATTGTTTGGAATGCTACAAAGTACAAATGGTTCATATTGAATGAAAATATTTTTTCCATTTTTTTTCTCCCCAAAATAAAACTTTCCCTCTCCAAAATTTGATTGGAATCTAATAAACATTCCTTTTAATATAACAGACTAAATTTAGTTTTCAGACACTTAAAAAACAAAGGAAAAAGGAGCTCTGGAGTCACAAAACTGCTAATGGATTTGGGAACTAAACCTGGGAAGTGGTCAGTCATGTAGGAGGCAAGTGATCTTGGTTCAGATACATCCTCTGAATCAGGCAAGAAGTCAGTCTGAACTTAGACAAGTGGTCGAAAAATCAGATTTAGAGTACTTGGAAGTGGAGCTCCCTCAATCTTAAATGTAGACACTGATCCACTTTATATGAAATATTTACTTGTACCTATTCAATCAGAGATGGAATGTACCCTTAGGTTATGGGTTAGGGCACTCTGCCAGGAGGCTGGATATCTAGTTGTCAATCTCTGCTCTTGTAAATGTTAGTTTATCATGCAATGTGGAGCACCAGCAACAGGAAATTTGGAGTGGGTGGCCTTGAATCCCCAGTAGTTTGGATAGGGCACTTGTCAGGAAATAGTAGTGGGTTAAAATCCATATTAAACTTTAGTCACTCCTATACTAGTGACACCCTTGACTATTGGTTTGTTGACTAAAAGGAGGGTATCTGTACTGCTACTTTTGCAAATCTCCTCCCCCACTCCCATTTTTTCCAGGTAAAACTATTTGCTGCATTTTACCTAAAATTAATGAATGGATTGCGGACAGTTCAAAGTCATGCTGTTTTTAAATTGTCAGTTTGGTGAAAATATGTTTACTGCTCTTGTTAATGCTACCAAATTATTAGGTAAAACGCTATCAAAAAAATAATGCCATGTATGGTTGCCTGTGGAGTACCCTAAGGAGTAGCTATACCTATCAAAATCAATGAGGGAAATTACATTATGGTACGATTCCCAATAATACCCCATATATATATATATATATATATAAACTAGAACCCTAAAGCAGCAAAAACAGTTAAAATGCTATTTTATCATTTAGCACATTTCATACTTTCAACTTTCCTTCATATGGATCTGATATCTTTAATCAAAAACATGGCAATGGAGATGTCTGGCTGCAGCTGTTAGGTCCTGTCCCCCTCCCCCCACAACCCTTATTTTTTTGGAAGGAAAGGGTCAAGAGAAAAAGAAACAGAACTGCCAGAAGCAGGTAATTGTGAAAAAAACCACTATTGGTTGCTACACAATGTTTCTGCTTCAGGTTCTATTCCTGTGAATATATAACCAAGGCACTGGAAACTTAGAAGCAAGGCTTTAAATAAAATGGTAGGTAAGAAATGCATTAAGCAAAACAAAATGTTGGAACAGCAAGCCACAAGCAATAGTAGGAAAAAGGGATAACAGATGCAGTGGCAAAATGGCAAGAGTGAGAGTTGTACAGAAAATGGGGAAATATTAGGTTATTTAGAATTATTTGACTGAAAAATGTCATTCAGAGAAAGAGAATGAATCACAAGACATAATTAGAAGGAGTAATTATACTGCACTGACAGGCAAAAGCAATCACAGGCATTCAATATTTTTTAATTATGTAAAAGTCATTGCTGTATTTGGGCTAGCATCAGTTCCACAATTGCAAATGTAAAGTTAAAAACCTCCTGGCAATTACTGAAGTAAGGGAGATTTCATAGACATTAGGGCTGGAAGGGACCTTGGAAGTTCATCGAGTCCAGCCTCCTGCCCCAGGGGCAGGAAGTCAGCTGGGGTCATAGGATCCCAGCAAGAAAAACATCCAGGTTTCTCCTGAAGGCATTGAAAGTAGGTGCTTGAAGCACCTCTGGCGGCAGGCTATTCCAGACCTTGGGGCCTTGGACAGTAAAGAAGTTCTTATAGTTTCATAGTTTCATAGTTTCTAGGGTCGGAAGGGACCTGAGCAGATCATCTAGTCCGACCCCCTGCCATGGCAGGAAAGAGTACTGGGGTCAAACGACCCCAGCAAGATGTGCATCTAACTTCCTCTTAAACACCCCCAGGGTAGGAGCCTGCACCACTTCTCTTGGAAGCTGGTTCCAGATCCTAGCCGCCCTGACAGTGAAGTAGCGCCTCCTGATATCTAACCTAAACCTACCCTCTGCCAGCTTGTGACCGTTATTCCTGGTCACTCCTGGCGGTGCTCGGGGGAACAGTGACTCCCCCAATGCCTGCTGGTCCCCCCTGACTAGTTTATAACAGGCCACAAGATCCCCTCTCAGCCTTCTCTTTTGGAGCCTGAACAGGTTCAGGTCCCGTAGCCTCTCCTCATAAGGCCTTCCCTGCTGTCCCCTGATCATACGAGTGGCCCCCCTCTGGACCCTCTCCATGCTGTCAACATCCCTCTTGAAGTGCAGCGCCCAGACCTGGACGCAATACTCCAGCTGTGGCCTGACCAGTGCCGCATAGAGGGGTAGAATCACCTCTTTGGACCTGCTCGAGATGCATCTGTGGATGCATGACAAGGTGTGGTTGGCCTTCCTAACTGCCTCCCCACACTGCCAGCCCATGTTCATCTTGGAGTCAGTGATGACTCCAAGATCCTTTTCCACCTCTGTGCTGACAAAAGGGGAGTTCCCTACGTATGATGCCGGTTGTTCCTCCCGAGGTGCATCACCTTGCACTTGTCTGTGTTGAAACCCATCCTATTCTCGTCCACCCACCCTTGTAACCTGTCTAGGTCTGATTGTAGCCTGTTGCATCCTTCCAGTGTGTCCACATCCCCCCACTTCTTAGTGTGATCAGCAAATTTGAACAGGGTGCTTTTTACGCCCTCATCCAAATCACTGATGAAGATGTTGAACAGTGCAGGCCCAAGGACCGAGCCCTGCGGAACCCCACTGCCCACGTCCTTCCAGGTTGAGAAGGACCCATCCACTACCATTCTCTGGGTGCAGCCCTCCAGCCAGTTGGCGACCCATTTGTCTGTGTGGGTGTCTACACCACAGTCCCCCAGTTTCTTAATGAGAACGGGGTGAGAGACAGTGTCAAAAGCCTTCCGGAAGTCCAGGAAGACTATATCCACTGCTACCCCTGCATCTAATGATCTGGTGATCTGATCATAAAAGGCCACCAGCTTGGTCTGACAGGACCTGCCACTGATGAACCCGTGTTGGTTGTCCCTAAGCATGCAGTCCCCTTCTGGCCCCTCCTGGATGTGTGCCAGTATAATTTTCTCAAACAGCTTGCCTAGGATCGAGGTAAGACTAACAGGCCTATAGTTTCCCGGGTCCTCCTTCCTGCCTTTTTTGAAGATGGGGACCACGTTGCCCTCTTCCAGTCCTCTGGTACCTCACCAGAGCACCACGAGTGCTCGTAAAGTTGTGCCAGGGGACTTGCAATGACCTCGGCCAGTTCCTTTAGAATTCTAGGGTGGAGATCATCTGGGCCAGCTGACTTGAATACGTCCAACCCCTCCAGAAGCTCCCTAACTAAATCCTCGCTAACCCGTGGCCCAGGTGTTTCTCCCCCGTGGCCCAAGGGGGGCCCAGCAGGGAGGTGGCTGTTCTGGTCCCTACTTAGGAAGACGGAGGCAAAGAAATCATTGAACATGTTAGCTTTGCCATCTGGTGTGATGACCAAGTTTCCCAACACGTCCTGCAAGGGCCCCACATTACCCGGGACCTTCTTTTTACCCCCTACGTATTTAAAAAAGGACTTCTTATTGTCCTTAATCTGGGAAGCTAGTCCCAGTTCCATCTCCGCCTTGGCCTTCCTAACTACCCCCCTACATCCCCGAGCAAGTACAGAATTGTCCTCCCTGGTGATGACCCCTTCTATCCATTGGGTGTAAGCCTCCTTTTTAGCAAGGAGACATTCCCAGATGCTTTTGGTGAGCCATGGAGGCTTGTGTGCTCTCCTGCTCCCTTTGCTCCTCATTGGGATTACCTTCCTTTGGGCTTGGAGGATCGTCTCCTTAAGGAGCGACCACTCTCCTTGGACACCTGGCTCCCCTCCCCTCCGGGACCTCAGCACTTCACCAACTATCCTCCTAAGCTCATTGAAGTTTGCCCTCCTAAAATCTAGGGCTGCTGCCTTACTGCATGCCTTTGCCACCTTGCGCTGGATGGTGAATTCCAGCAGGCGATGATTGCTGTCGCCCAGGTGGTCGAGCACCCGCAGCCCCCTTACCAGGTCATCACCCGTGGCCAGCACCAGGTCCAACAAGGCATCCCCTGTGGTGGGGCTGTGCACCTCCTGGGTTAGATGGAGGTCCTGCACTCTGGCCAAGAACCTACGTGAGCGTTCAGACCTGGCTGACTGCTCTTCCCAGCAGATGTCTGGGAAGTTCAGGTCCCCCATGACTACCACATCCTTAGCCTTCACTACCTCTGTGAGCTGACCCAAGAATTCCCGGTCAAGCTCTTCTCCCTGGTTGGGAGGTCTGTAGTAGACTCCCACCATTAAGTCTCTTTCCCCTTGACTGCCTTGTGCTGTAACCCAAAGCACTTCAGAGTGCCCCTCCCCTGACTCCTTGCTAATTGATGAGGATGTGTATTCCTCCTTAATATAGAGTGCCACACCCCCACCTCTCTTTCCTATCCTGTCCCCCCGTACAGCCTATAGCCCTTGACATTCACCGCCACGTTTCTGTAATCCCCACTATGTCCGGGCTGGTGTCAGCCAGAAGGAGGGTGAGTTCCTTCTGCTTGTTACCCATACTACGAGCGTTTGTGTACAGGCATTTGATGTGGATGTGTGTACTGACCTCCTAGTCCCAGTGTTACCCTGGCACTTATCTCCGACCTGTTTATCCGCTTTGCTCACTGGGCTGGGCTGGGCTGTAGTTGTGGGTGCTGTTTGGTCTGGCAGTCTGATGTTTCTTCCGCCCCCCTCTTCCCCTTCCCCCGATGAGCTTAGTTTAAAGCCCGCTGGAGGAGGTCCACCAACCTAGAAGAGAGCACATGCTTACCTTTGTTCTTCCCTATGTCCAGCCTGAAACAGTCTGCAGGAGTTTATAACTGTTCAACCTTGTCATCCCTTGGGGTGCTCTGGTGAACAAACATTCCCCCAGATCCTGGTGAACACCCCTGATAAAAACTTACAGGTTGCCACCAGGTCACCCCTGAGCCTCCGCTTTTCCAGTCTAAAGAGCCCCATACCTCTCAGCCTCTCATCATACAGTCTGTTTTCCTTACCTCTGATCATGCATGTGGCTCTTCTCTGGACTCTCTCAAGCTTCCCCACATACTTTTTGAATTGTGGAGCCAAAAACTGGATGCAGTACTCCAGCTGTGGCCTCACCAAGGCCAAGTACAATAGGAGAATGATGTCCCAGGATTTCCTTGAGAAGTGTCTATGGATGCAAGCCTGCCTTTTGCTCACTTTACTAGCTACAGCATCATATCAAAGGCTTATGTCCATCTTGTGGTCAATCCTGACCCTCAAGTCTCTCTCATCTGTAGTGCTAGCCAGCTTAGCACTGCCAAGCCTATAAGTATGCTCTAGGTTTTTCCCCCGCCAAGGTGGAGTGCCCCTCCCCTGACTTTTTGCCGTTAAACACCATTAGGTTCTCATCTGCCCATTTTCTGAGCCTCTCAAAGTCAGCCTGGATTTCCTCCCTGTCCTCAGGGGTGGATGCTTTACCCCAAAGTTTGGTATCATCAGTGAACTTGGCCAGTCCACTTCTGACTCCAATGTCCACATCATTAGTGAAGATGTTGAAAAATATAGGTCCAAGGACATAGCCTTGGGGGACCCCACTGGTCACAGGGCACCATGGTGATTGACTTCCATCAACCACCACCCTCCAGGTCTGACTACAGAGCCAATTCCCCAGCCAGCAGATCATGGTGGACCCCAGGCTACGGGTGTCCAGTTTTGCCAAGAGGTGATCATGGTATACCAGATCAAAGGCTTTTTTTAAAGTTAAGATATATGACATTAATCTCTTCCCCCTTGTCCCGGTGATAGGACACCTGGTCATAAAAGGAAATGAGATTGGTCAAGCACAACCTACCCACAAACCTATGCTGGCTATTCCTCAGGATGTTTCCATTGGCCAGTCAGTTAAGAATGGCCTCTTTGATAATCTTTTCTAAGATGTTCCTCAGGATAGAGGCCAGGCTGATGGGCCTGTAGTTTGCCAGATCTACTTTCCTCTTTTTCTTGAAGATAGGCACCAGTTCGGCCTTCTTCCAATCTTTGGGCACTTCACCAGAGCAGGAGGAGCTCTTGAAGATCCATGCCAGGGGCTGAGCTATAATGCTGGCCAGCTCCTTGACTACTCTGTGGTGTAAATTTTCAGGGCCGGCTGACTTGAAGGTGTCCAGCCTCTCAAGGTGTTCCTTCACAAGGTCAGCATTGATGGAGGGCAAGGAATCTCCCTCACCTGGGTGTCACTGTCCCGTAATGGGCAGGGGTGTCCCATGGGACTTGTGAAGGTCCGATGCAAAGTACCCATTTAGCAAGTTGGCTTTTGCCTGGGCGTCGGTCATCAGTTTTCCCTTCTGGTTTAGTAGGGGTCCAATGTTGCTCTTGCTTTTCCTCCTACTCTCCACATACCTGAAAAAGGACTTTTTATTGTCCTTGATACTTGTAGCCAGTTGGAGTTCCAACACAGCCTTGTCTTTCCTGGTTAGCTCCCTGCAGGTGTGGATCAGTGCAGTATATTCTCCTTGGAGGTGGATCCCATCCTCCATCCTTTGTAGGTCTTTCTTTTTAGATGCAGGAGGTCCAGTAGTTCCTTGTTGAGCCAAGGAGGCTGCTGTTCCCTTTTGCTGCCATTACTCTGAGGCAGAATAGCCTTAGCTTGTGCATCTAGGATTGCTCCTTTGAGAAGCAACCGCTCTTCCTGCACTCCCCTCCCCTTGGGGTCATGGTCCCTTAGGGCCTCACCTACACATCTCCTGAGCTTGTCAAAGTCATCCCTCCTGAAGTTGAGGACCTCTGTACTGCTGACTGACTTGTCAGCTTTTCGGCGGATGGTGAAGGTGATCAACTCATGGTTGCTGTCACCCAGGTTCCCTTGGATTATTAGGTCACTGATTAGGTCATCCCCAGTTGCCAGTACCAGGTCAAGCAGCACTTTACCCCTCATTGGCCCATAGACTTCTTGAGTCAGATAGAACTCATCCACGCACGTGAGGAAGCTTTGTGACCTTTCAGATTTGGCTGAGTGCTCTTCCCACAAGTTGTTCGGGTAGTTGAAGTCTCCCTTGACAACCATGGAATGGAAATATGTGGCCTCAGCCAATTACCTCGCGAACTCCTGGTCCAGCTCTTGATTTTGGGAGGGAGGTCTGTAGCAGACTCCCACCATTGTATCCCGTGTCATGTTCCCCACATATTTTAACCCAGAGGGTCTCTAGTCATCCACCCTGGGCACCATTGTCAGCTTGTAGGGATGTGTAGCTCTCCTTGACATAGAGAGCTACACCCCCACCCCTTTTGTCCATTCAATCCCTCCTGTACAGAGTATAGGTGCCTATACCCATGGTTGAGTCATGGGAGAAGCTTTCAAATGTTTCTTAGAAGAGTCCAGAGTAGGTGCTTGCACCATACCTGGTGGTAGTTTATTCCAGGCCTTGCGGTCTCAGACAGTAAAGAACTGTTTCCTTACAGAATCATAGAATCATAGGGCTGGAAGGGACCTTGAAGGATCATCGGGTCTAGCCCTCTGCATGAGCAGGAAAGACATCTGGGGTCAGGTGACCCCAGCCAAGGTGACTGTCCAGTCTTCTCTTGAAGACCTCTAGAGTAGATGATTTCACCACCTCTGAGGGGAGCTTTTTCCATAGTCTGGACCCCCTAGTTGTGAAGAAGTTTTTCCTAAAGTTCAGCCTAAAACTATCTTCCAGGAGTTTGTGGCTGCTGTTTCTAGTTTTCCTCCAGGGCACCCTGGTGAACAGTTGTTCAACAGGCCCCTGATGTATGCCACTGATATAGCAGTAAGCTACAATCAGGTCCCCTCTCAGCCTTCTTTTCTTTAGGCTGAAGAGTCCAAGATCCCTCAGCCTCTCCTTGTATAGCTTGCCATGCAAGTCCCTGATCATACGGGTGGCCCTTCTCTGGACTCTCTTGAGCTTTACCTCCTTGTTGAAGTGCAGCATCCAGAACTGGATGCAATACTCCAGCTGTGGCCACACCAATGTTGAATAAAGTGGAAGAATCACTTCTTTGGTTTTAGTGGAGATGCATCGATTGAAGCATGCCAGAGCTTTATTGGCCCTAGAGCCTACTGTGTCACATTGCCGGTTCATATTCATGCTGGGGTCTATTTTTACCCCCAGATCCCTTTCATTTGTAGTGCTGGTCAGGTTAGCAATGCCCAGCCTGTAGGTGTGCTGGGGGGTTCTTCCTTCCTAGATGCAGCACTTTGCATTTCTCTATGTTGAACCTCATCTGGCTCCATTCTGCTCAGCATGCCAGCCTGTCTAGGTCTGCTTGGATTTGCAGCCTATCTATGGATGTGTCCGTGCAACTGCATATCTTGGTGTCATCTGTGAACTTGGCCAATAGGCTTTTCACCCCCTCATCCTGGTCGTTGATGAAGATGTTGAACAGCACTGGGTTAAGTACCAATCTCTGAGGTATGTTGCTGCCCACATTTCACCAGGACAACACTAATCCATTCATTTGGTCTCTCTGCATCCTACTCAACAACCAGTTTCACACCCACTTGATGGTCCTGCAGTTGAGCCTGATATCTTCCAGTTTTCTGATCAGGATCCCATGGGATGCCAGGTCAAAGGCTTTCTGGAAGTCGAGGTATATGATGTCAACCACTTTTCTCTCATCCAGGTGATGAGTCACCTGATCATAGAAAGAAATGAGGTTGGTCAAACAAGACTGCCCACGATGAAGTCAGGCTGGCTGTCATTCTGTATCATGACTTCCACAAGTTTATCATGTATAGCCTCTTTGATAAATGTTTTTAGGATTTTCCTTGGAATAGAAGTTAAGGTAATTGGCCTGTAGTTTTCCATGTCCTCACACTTTTCCTTCTTGATGATGTGCACAACACTGGCCCTTTTCCAGTCCTCTGGGATTTCTCCAGATGCCTGAGCTTATTAAAGTTTACATTTTTGAAGTCTAAGACTTCAAGCTTGGTATCTGTTTTGTCAGCCTTGCAATGGACCATGAACATCATGATTTAATGGTCACTATCACCTAGGCTTCCCTCCATGTTTAAGTTGGTCATCAGGTCATCCCCTTTGGCCAGGACCAGGTCAAGAAGTGCATTGCCTCTAGTTGGCCTATGCATCTCGAGTCAAAAAAAAAGCTCTTCAGTGCTGGTCAGGAAGGATTGTGATTGAGCCGAGCTAGCCAAGCATTCCTGCCAGGAGATGTCTGGGTAGTTGAAGTCACCCATGACAACCATGTCCCGTGCACATGCAGCCTTGGTTAGCTCATGGGTAAATGCTAGATCAAGTTCCTCCCCTTGGTTAGGCAGCCTGTAGTATACACCTACAGTCAGGTCTCTCTCACCATGCCTCCCCTGGACCTTGAATCAGAGGGTTTCAAACTGTTCATCTTGGGGCTGACGTCAGCCTGTAGGGAGGTGTATTGCTCCTTCACATGGAGAGCAATGTCCCCACCTCTCTTCCCTACCAGATCCCTTCTGTGAATGTAGCCCTTTATAGCTATTCTCCAGTTGTGAGATGAGTCCCACCAGGTCTCTGTGATCCTTATTAGATTGTAGTACCCAGTGGAAAGCAGGAGAACTAGTTCCTCCTGTTTGTTCCCCATGCTTCTGGCACTGGTGTACAGGCACCTAAGTCCTTGTACTGAGGTAACTGACTGCCTGTCACATTGAAGGGCAGCTGTTTTCTCAGCTCCCATAAGAGTCACTTGCTTGGTTTCACTGTCAATGGAGCTTTCCTATATATTATTGGTCCTTGTTACAGGATGGCGTCCCTGGGGTCGCCGTGATCTCCCCTAGCTCCCCCTTACCTTGCCCAGTTAGCCTAAAAAGCACCTTCAATTCTCACCTGCCATGTCTTTCATGTTAAATATATAAAAGTGAGGCTGCCTTCCTGTCTTCTTGGACACAGTTTTCCTGCTGTACATGGGCCCCGTTCTGTAATGGGTGTTTCGATGCACCCCAGCCCTATGGGCTATGTGTGGCTCCAACCACCCCTTTACCACGCCCCAAGCCTTGCTGATGGAACTGATGTTCTTCGATCTTGCACTGCGCCTCCCTGGCGCTCAGGCTTTCCACAGCCTCGTTTCACTCTGCACCTCACTGGTGCTTGGGGTTGGCACACCCCCAATGCAGCGCCTTTTCTGGTGCTTGGCTCCCCATGCTGCCGTGGACCCCCCCATGAGGCCTCGTCCATCCCCTTATAGCCCCTCCCAAGTCACTGGTCAAAACAGCAAACAAAACAAGCCCCTGGGCTATAACATAAATTCATGCCGCTCAGCTAAAACATCATTCAAGCCACACCAAGGGTGCCGCATCTCTCACCAGTATCAGCAGCTGTACCTGCAGTCTGGCCTCTCCCCTCTACTTGCTCTGGGAGAGCGCCTTCCCCTATGACTGCTGGCTGAGAACTGCCTTCCTGGCCTCAGCCCTGGGGTTTAAATGTGAGCCAGGCCCTGCCCCTTCTGGTCAGCTGACCGCTGGCAGGTGTGGATTACTAGCTCCCTCTGGTTGCCCTAACAACCTGCACCTGGGAGTTTATCTATACTCTACAAGTAGCAGGCACCTTAGTGCCCTGCTACAGTCCCCAGGTAGGCTTCAGTTAGCATTTCCCCATCCCCCTGCAATCTTAGTTTAAAGCGCTATCTAAGAGATCAGCCATCCTGGCTGAGAAAAAGGGACTTATCTTTCCACATGAGGCAGATGCAGTCTCTCCTTAGGAGTCCTCTGTCAGTGGGTGCCGTGGTTGTAGAAGCCGAAGCTTTCTTGGTCGCAGTGTCAGAGACACTGGTTCACCTCATTGATGCATTCTTGCCTCCTTGGATGGTGGCTTGCAGGCAACAGGGAGCACAGAGGAAAAAGCTACATGAGCCCCTGAACCATTAAGCCCAGTTCCTAGAGCCAGGTAGTTACTCATGATGCAGTCTGGATTGCTTCTGGTCATGTCATTTGTTCCCACATGGATAAGCAGCAAGGTGTAGTAATCTGTGGGATGGACAAGCCTGGGGATCCTCTCTGTGCCATCAAGGATCCATGCCCCAGGGAGACAGCAGACATACCATCCTGTGGGATCCGGGCAGCAGATGTCTCGCTCCATTCCTCTCAGTTACCTACTATGATTACGTGATGTCTTCTTCTCCAGTTGCTCTGTTGCCTTGCAACCTGCCTGGTGGTAGCTGTGGGTGCAGCATCCATTGCTTCACTCTCTGTTGCTGTACTCTCCATTGCTGCAAGCACTCCCAGTGATGCCAGGGCCTCAAATTTATTCCCCAGCTGCACTGGAGTTGTTCCAGCAGTATGGGGTCTAATTGTACATTGTCTAGAACTAGAGGTGACTGTCTTCCATCTGTCCATGTCAGGTCCCTCTTGTGTTGCCATCCAGCCATTTGAGCGATCCTGAAAAGAGTAGAAGTACCCGTCAATCTCATCCTCAATGGCTCTGATCCCACACAGCCTGCTAACCTCTGACTGGAGTTCCCACACCTGCCCCTCCAGGGCCTCAATCCAGGCACATAGTTTCATAGTTTCTAGGGTCAGAAGGGACCTGAGTAGATCATCTAGTCCGACCCCCTGCCATGGCAGGAAAGAGTACTGGGGTCAAACAACCTCAGCAAGGTGTTCATCTAACTTCCTCTTGAAAACCCCCAGGGTAGGAGCCTGCACCACTTCTCTTGGAAGTTGGTTCCAGATCCTAGCTGCCCTCATCGTGAAGTAGTGCCTCCTGATATCAAGCCTAAATCTACCCTCTGCCAGCTTGTGACCGTTATTCCTGGTCACTCCTGGCAGTGCACGGGGGAACAGGGACTCCCTCAATGTCTGCTGATCCCCCCTGACTAGTTTATAACAGGCCACAAGATCCCCCCTCAGCCATCTCTTGTGGAGGCTGAACAGGTTCAGGTCCCATAGCCTCTCCTCATAGGGCCTGCCCTGCTGCCCCCTGATCATCCGAGTGGCCCCCCTCTGGACCCTCTCCATGCTGTCCACATCCCTCTTGAAGTGCGGCACCCAGAACTGGATGCAGTACTCCAACTGCGGCCTGACCAGTGCTGCATAGAGGGGGAGGAACACCTCTTTGGACCTGCTCAAGATGCATCTGTGGATGCATGACAAGGTACGATTGGCCTTCCTGACTGCCTCTCCACACTGCCGGCCCATGTTCATCATGACTCCAGGATCCTTTTCCACCTCTATGCTGACAAGAGGGGAGTTCTCCAACCTGTAGGTATGGTGCCAGTTATTCCTCCCCAGGTGTATCACTTTGCACTTGTCTGTGTTGAATCCCATCCTATACCGACTGTAGCCTGTTGCTTCCTTCTAGTGTGCCCACATCCCCCCACATCTTAGTGTCATCAGCAAATTTGAACAGGGTGCTTTTTACCCCCTCATCCAAATCACTGATGAAGATGTTGAACAGTGCGGGCCCGAGGACCGAGCCCTGCGGAACCCCACTGCCCATGTCCTTCCAGGTTGCGAAGGACCCATCCACTAGCACACTCTGGGTGCGGCCCTCCAGCCAGTTGGTGACCCATTTAACTGTGTGGGTGTTTACACCACAGTCCCCCAGTTTCTTAATGAGAACGGGGTGAGAGACAGTGTCAAAAGCCTTCCGGAAGTCCAGGAAGACTATATCCACTGCTACCCCTGCATCTAATGATTTGGTGATCTGATCGTACAAGGCCACCAGGTTGGTCTGACAGGACCTGCCACTGATGAACCCGTGTTGGTTGCCCCTAAGCATGCAGTCCCTTGCAGGCCCCTTGTGGATGTGTGCCAGAATAATTTTCTCAAACAGCTTGCCTAGGATCGAGGTAAGACTAACTGGCCTGTAGTTTCCTGGGTCCTCCTTTTTCCTCTTTTTAAAGGCTTCTGCCTTCTCTTGCACGTCTGTCACCAACTGCTCTGCCCTGTCTCATAGGGGTGCAGTGTTACCCCGAGACCTCTTCTTGTCGCCTATATATTTGACGAAAGACTTTTTATTATCCTTAATCCCAGAAGCTAATCTAAGCTCCAGTGCTGCTTTAGCATTCCTTACCAAATCCCTACAAGCTCGGGTCAGGGAGGTGTACTCCTCCTTTGTCCCTGCCCCCCTGCTTCCACCACCAGTACACTTTTTTCTTTGCCCTCATGCCAGCCTGGATATCTGTGCTCAACCTTGAAGGTTTCTTGGACCCTTTTCCCCCCTTCCTGTGAAGTGGAATTGCATCCTGCTGTGCCCCAAGGATAGCCTCCTTGAGGAAGGACCACCTTTCCTGGACCCCCATACTAGCTACCCCCTGGGCTCTAAGTGCCTCCCTGACTACTGCCCTGAGTACATCGAAGTTGGCTTTCCTAAAGTAAAGCATTTGCGCTGTGCTAGTTACCCTCCCCACCTTTCTCTGAATAGCAAACTGGATCATTTCATGATCACTGTCCCCTAGCCTCCCTTGTACTAGCACATCCCCCACCAGGTCATCCCCAGAAGCTAACACCAGATCCAGTATGGCATTTTCCCTAGTGGGGACGAGTACCTCCTGCATGAGGTGTAGGTCTTGTATGCACATCAGAAACCTTTGTGAGTGGCTAGACCTGGCTGACTGCTCCTTCCATTTGATGTCAGGGTAATTCATAAGACCCATGACCACAACATCCTTTGCAAGCACGGCCTCCCCAAGCTGCCTGGAAAGTTCCAGAACCAGCTCTTCCTCCTGATGTGGTGGTGGCCTGTAGTAAACCCCTACCACAAAATCCTTCTCCCCCCACCCTCTTTGAAGTTTGATCCACAGGGTCTCAGTTAAGCCTTCCTCTGATCTCATTTGGAAGGTAGAACTGGTACACTGTTCCCTAACATAGAGCGCAACCCCTCCACCTTTTTTCCCCTTCCTATCTCTTCTAAACAACCTATAGCCCTCTATGTCTAATGCCCAGTCAAATGTTTCATCCCACCATGTCTCCACTAGGCCAACCAGGTTGATTTTACTACTTGCATGCAGGAGAGCAAGCTCCTCCTGCTTGTTCCCCATGCTTCTTGCATTAGTGAAGAGACACCTTAATCCCCCTGGGGGAGCTCTGGGCACTCCCCCTACTTGAGAGAAAACTGGTCCCTTGGGATTTACCTGAGCTTTTACCTGGGCAGGTCCTACACCTGGTTGAGTTTTTTCCCTTTCCTGTGGATCCCCATCCCCTGATAAACTTAGTTTAAAGCCCACTGTAGGAGGTCCACTAGCCTGTAAGAAAATAAGCTCTTACCTTTGGAAACTTGTGGGAGGTTCCTGCAGTCTTCACCCCCTAGGTGCCCCAATGCCATGGCCACCCACCCCAGGAGGCCATGTGCACAAACCTCGTTGTAAATAGTTTGCATGGGTAATATGGTATTTTATTGTTGGTGGGTGGGGTGGGGTGGGGTGGGGTGGGTTGGGGTGGAGTGGGTGCTGGAGGGGCTCTGGTGTTGGGGAGGGAGGGGGGTTAGTCTCTGTTGTTGGGGAGGGAGTGGGAGTCTGTTTGTTCTGAGGGCAATAAACTGTTTTTATGCCACAGTAAGCATGGTGCTGGGCTGGGGTCTATGGGTGGCTGTCCAGGCAGGCTACAGCAGGGAATGCAGGAGCAGCTGGTCGACCAGTGCCTCTCACACCTGGTGCCCTAGCCCCTGCTGCCAGGTATGTGGCTCACCCAGGGTTTCAGTGGGGATGGGTGTGGGGGGGCTGCCATTGTTGCTACCACTGCAGCTGGTGCTCCCACTGCCAGGCATCCTCTGACCACTGCACCTTCTTCACCCAGGCCTTGTGGAAGAACTCCTGGGCTTCACAGATGTTATTCAGCATGCCAAGTACAATGAGGGCCTGGGGGATGTTGTCCTCAGTGAACTTCAGTAGGGCAGTGAGGGAGAGCCAGCGTCCCTTGAGGCAGTTGAATGTGTGCTCCACCAGTGTGCAGGTCTGGCCTAGGCACCAGTTGAACTCGGTGTGGCGGAGCTCATGTAACCAGTGTAGGGCTGCATGAGCAAGGGCAGGAGTGGGTAGGTGGGGTCCTCAATTAGGAGGGGCAGGATCACCATTACACCCTGCTGGAGGTGAATTTCATACCCCTAGTATGAAATGTCTGCTCTGCACCAGGGCTGGCAGGTGGAGTTCCAAAACAGGTGGGCATCGTGAGCACTGCCTGCCCAGCTAGCACTTATGTTAGTGAAAGTGCCATAGTGGTCAACAGCAGCTTAGAGCACAATGGAATGAAAGCTCCTCCAGCTGTAGTGGGGGGTTACCAGGGGCTGGTGGGTGAGGGCAATGTGGGTCCCATCCAGAACCCTGATGCACTGGGGGAATCTTAGGGTGCAGAATCCCACCACAACTCCAGGATAAACTCCCTGGTTGTCACCTTGCCCATGCCAAAGAGGTGGCCCATGTAGCAGAGGTTGGTGGGTGTGGCCAGACTGAGCAAGGTGAGGGCCAGCCAGGTGTCTATGGGGTGGAGCAGCTACATGTTGGTGTTCTGCAGTGTGCAGGTGGAGCTGCTCCAGGACTTCCAACAAGGTGGCTCGAGTCATCTAGAACACCTCCAGCCACTGCTTGTGATTCCAGGACAACATGCAGTCACCAATCCTGGCTGGCCCAGTGGGTCCAGAGGTGACAGGGTTGGAAGCCCAGAAGGGTGAAGGCAGCCGCCCTGATGGTGGCATCCTGGAGCCCATCATCAGCTTCCCTTTCAGGGTCCAGACAGTAGGACATTGTCCAGGTGGCAGCTGTGCAGTGGTGATGGCCCTGGGATGGTGCAGTGGGGCCAGGCAGATAGTTCCTGCACGTGGGGGAGCCAGCGGGGCCCAGATGGCTGTGGACCAGCCAGCAGTCAGTGCGGTGGGCCAGCAGTGCCAGCATGGTGGCCATTAGGAGCCTGGGATGCTGGACATCATTGCCAGGGACAGATGCTGAAGAAGCCATAGTTCAGGTAGGCAAAGGCTGCAGCATGAGAACTGTTATGTACTGCCCCCATGCTGTGCATGCTTCTCTTGGCTAGAACCATAGCTGGCCAAGGAGTAAGGAGTGGGGCTCCCTTTTAAAGATGGCCTCCAGCTTCAGGCAGCTGCAGCCAGAGCCTCCAGTTCCCCTTGGTGATGGTAAGGGCCCAATGCAGGGCTGCAGAAAGTGAGAGAGGTTTGCTGCTAGGAGGTGCAAATCTGCTCCCATGTCCCTACATATGTAGATGCCTGCCCAGAAGTGTTTACTCACAAGTATTTTACTCACAAATAGACTAGTCCCACATCAAATGCACATGTAGATACATCTCATGTTAGCATTGGTGCAAGTGGTGGCCAGTCAATATGGCCACTTGGGTGTCATCCCACCAATTTTAAAATGACATGATCAACATCATGAGTATGCGCTTGCACTACACATACAAAACAAAAAGTTGAGTATGTGCAGTAAGCACTTCTGGGCAATCTCCTTACTACCCGAGTGGTGCATGAGCAGTAGAAACTCTTGAACAGTTAGAATGGATTGCAGTAACTACTTGTTTAAGCAGGCAGTGGGGTGCCTGTACCAACACCCCAGTGTGACTAAAGAGCTGTTGGGAGGAAGGCAGAAAGACAGGGGATGCCATGTGCAGAGACATGCATGTGGCCTAAGGAAGCCTGCAGAGCAGCTCCAGCAGGTAAGCGGAGATGGGGATTGAGGCCCCTGTAGGGAGGAATCTGGACAGAGCTGGGGCTGCTGCCCAACCAGGTGGGGCTTGGGGCTGTGTCCACAATATGCAGCTGCAGGGCCCCAGCAGGACAGGGCTGCAGGTGGCTCATCTAGTGGAGGGGAGGGCCAGTTCCTTGCTGTCATGTGCACTCCTGGGGGGATGCGGGGGACCCATGCCCCCCAGATCTGTACCTAGGGCAGGCACAGGCTGTGGGCTAAAGCTCCCATCCTGCTTCCTGTCCCTAGGGCTCCTGGAGCTGGTAAGCATGATCTGACACAGCTGGGAACAGTGGGACTGAACAGGAATTCCTCAGCACTTCGAGCCCCCCTGCCTCCACTGCCCTGGTGATGCATCCCCTGTGCCTGTGTGATGAGCTGGCTGGCAGTGACTTAGCCCAGGGGGTTTGAAAGATGATTGGAGGACTTGGGATTCTCTTTCCTCACCAATCTGGTAATGATTTGGCCCAGGGGTTTTGAAGTGGTAAAAGATGATTGGAGGACTTGAGATTCCCTTTCCGCACCAATCAGACCCCAGAGACTCACCCTCCATGTCCCCTGATTGGCCCCTTGGGTCTATTGGAGGGGGATAAAAGGGGCAGCATGGGCTGACTCAAGGGAGACCAATGAGAGGCAGTAAGGAAGGATCTTCATAGAGCTGGCAAGAGCTGAGCCAGTGGGGTAGGAGCAGTGCCCCAGAAAAGCCTGAAAGAGGAGAGCCTGCAGGCAGCAGTGGGACCCTCAGCCAAGCGGCATGCAGACAGCAGGAGAGGCTCCCTGCTGGGCTCCTGGATCCCCTACAAGAGGCTGCAACTAGCAGGAGAGACTTCCTCGCTCCAGCCAGATTCTGAGCAGCAACCTGAGAGATTCCCAGCTCTGCTTCCAGCTCCTTCAATCAGAGGCCAGGCAGCTTGATGTGAGGCTGGGGTTCTGGGAAGGTCAAGACCCCTAACAGGCTAGAATAGTGCTACGAGTAACGGCTGTGTGGCAGCATTCCTGTCTACCATGTGGAAGACCTTGGTTCAAGTTATAAATTAGTCAGGGGGGATCAGCGGCATTGGGGGAATCACTATTCCCCTGTGCACTGCCAGGAGTGACCAGGAATAATGGTGACAAGCTGGCAGAGGGCAGGTTTAGGCTAGATATCAGGAAACGCTACTTCACGGTCAGGGTGGTTAGGATCTGGGACCAACTTCCAAGAGAAGTGGTGCTGGCTCCTACCCTGGGGGGTTTTAAGAGGAGGTTAGATGAACATCTTGCTGGGGTCATTTGACCCCAGTATTATTTCCTGCCATGGCAGGGGGTTGGACTAGATGATCTACTCAGGTCCCTTCAGACCCTAGAAACTATGAAACTATGAAGTCCTAGCTGAGGTAACTTAGGGTGAGTGAGCTAACAAGAACTAGATCTTCTTGCAGTGGAAAGGGGCCATTTCATTTTACCCCTCACCAGGTACTAAGGCCCTATATTTCCTTGTCATTTGACATTTTGCATTCTGTGCCTTTTTATATTTCACCAACCTGTATCATTTGTTCTGCTGTTTGTGTTTTATATTTTGTTAACTCTGTTTTTTGTCAATGATTGTAAGTGTCTAATCTTTGTTAAATCTTCCCCCTTGGGGCACTGTAGTGTCCACTATACTCTCAGATTAATGCCTATGTTCCCAGTATTAAAAAGTATATGGTTAAGTCCCTATTGGTGGTCTGGCTCTGCTGTATAGAGGGAGGAGAGTCCTTACACCTCCCACAGTGCTTGTGCACCTGCTTTGTTCCCTTCAATTGGAGAGGGGGGTACCTCTTGGAGTACCACCCGGGTTACACCTGCCACTGCTTTGAGGAGTGAAGCCCCCTACCACTGCCCTCACTGCAGCTCTGCACCCAGGGGGTGCATCGCCATGGCAGGAAGACCGTTGTCTCTGAAGCTGGCACACCCCTCCCTGCTTGGCAGAAATTCAGATCAGCCCCCATGCCCCTGCCAATCCCTGTGGCTGGCACTCAAGGGAGCCTAGAGTTCTTCCTGGCTGCTGCAGGGAGGCAGAGCAGGACAGGAGCAGCTCTGGACTGTGCCGCTGCTGTAAGGTGCAACTTTCTCCCGATGCAACTGTATGTGTAGACATGCACCTTGGAGTACATTAATGAGCCTGAATTTTCTGTGCAGAATATTCAGGTGCATTAATTGAACATGTAGACATGCCCTGTAGGAGGTTTAAGTTTGACCATTTCATCTTCAGCTATGATTACAGCCTGTCTACTAACAGAAAGATGTTTCTGATGCACCAAGCACAGAATTTAGACTGCTAGCTTCACAGGGTACATCTACACGTGGAAATGCTCCAATAGGCAGATATCTACACATGTGGGGAAGTGAGAAAAGAGTTGGTGCTCATAGCAGCAGTTTCCTCTCACCCCCTGGGACTGGCTGGAAGCACAGTGCCAGGAGACAGCAGTCTCCTGGTGAGGGTTGGGCTTTACTCCCTGCCCCTGGGAGATGCCTGCTGCTGGGGTGGTTTCTGCCACTGGATTCTGGGCAGAGACAATGTCTCCCTCAACAGCAGCAGGGAACTCCCAGCCCTTGATCTGCCATAATGATTAGGGAGTGGGGGATGGGATATTCTTATCTCCCACTATTAGCTCCACCTTTGAGGGGCCAGCTGGCCCCTTGATTGTGGGGCCAGGGCTGGGATATAATAGTCTCCTGTCCCTGGACCTGCAATTGCTATCATGGAGCAGCGGGTGGGGGCTCCCTGCTGCTGGGTGGGGGCACATTGTCCCTGCCTAGGCTCTGGTGGGGATCCCATTCTGGAGGGAGGCAGCTCCCAGGGGCAGGGAGCAATCTTCTACATCCCTGCTGCCTGGCTGACCAGGAGCACATTTGCTCCCAGTCAGCTATCTACATGTGCCATACTGCACAGTACTTACTCCCATGTAAATCTGCTATTTGTGTTTACAGGTATCACTAGCAAATTACTGTGCAGCAAACATCTGCATGTGTAGACAGCAACATCTACTGTGCAGTAATTTGCTCTAATTTTGAGTAAAACTTTGCTGGCTCCAGCAGCCTTACCTGGGGTCCTGGAGACCTCAAGGAGTTGCAGTCAAAGTGCTTTTGCAGCTGGCAGCCTCAGTCACAGCTGGAGCATGGCTCCAGTGGGCCAGACTCCGATTTTTGGGTCGTGTGTGCTACTACCATGTGTATTATCCTCTTTATTTGGCATGGATTTTATCCCCTGTTCCACACTGCAAGGTAACAGCATGGGTAATGCTTGCATGTGTGGAGTGTGGTGCCATAGATGGGTCTGTAGCATCACACACATGCCTGTGCTCATCTAGATGTGGCTGATGAGGTCTAAACAATATGTACTTCATAGATCAGGAAAGCCCATTGCACATCATAAAGGTCAGTTAATTTCACCTTAATGTTATTTTGAAAGAAACCAGGAGAAAAGCCTAGTGGAAATGTCCCATTCTGACATTTTCAGAATCAAAGACTCCAATTTTTAATTTTGAAACTGCTTTCTCCTTTTAAATTGTTATATTATGTTATATTTTACATTGCAATATAAAATATTTAAAGGGTAAAATTTAAAACAAAAGCATTTTGATCAACTTGAAGTAGATTTTTCCAGAATTTTCAAAGAGCTTCTACATTTAGGATGTGTACAGAAGCTGCTTTTTTCACCATTTAAAATGTTTTGCTGCCATGACTTAACAGAATTGCATGCCTTTATATCACTTAAAAAATGGGTAGAGTTCTTAAAATTAACCCTTGTTAAATGAGGTGATAAATTTGAAACACTCTATTTTATATCACTTTAGCAACCTATAGAACTTTAAATAACTTCTGTATGCTGGTCAAATTTCTGGTCAATAGGAGGCTGCATTGGACTACACAAGCCAAAGAACCAAGCAAAAAATAAGTACCACTGACTTCGTTAAAGGAAGAGGAGGAGGCAACCTGATAGGCAATTTGAATGGAATAATCTCAGCATTCTGTAAAACAAGTCTTATGCAGGGGATCAGAATCCTGTGAGTATCTTCATAGCCAGTTAGGAGAGAAGCATTAAGACTTCATTTCTGATATTATCAATGCATTTGTTAAGAACTTTTGACACAGTAGACCACATTGATTGAGAAGCCAATGACTATGGATTGATCTATTATTCTATATGGTTAATAGAATTATGCCAAGGATCAATCTGGCCCCTTTATACTTGGAAGATATTGGCAGAGAACAGAAACATGGTGGAAACTTGAAGCAGATTAAAAGACATCAAACCTAGAAGGTGTCTGTATTTCTTGTTTCAGTCACACGTATTTGACTTCATCAGTCAAGGAGGGGGAAAGAAGTGGTATTTTATTATAATCCTGTTTTGTAACACAACCCAATGTTACAGACTCTTTCAAGCTGAAGGCTGTGCTTGAAGGGGTAGGATCCTGTTTAGTTGTAATAGCGGGACGCTGTTTACAGTGTGATGGGAAGGTTGGTATTCTGTTTTTCTACTGGTAGGGGTCTGTCTTTGTAGCACTCTGACTTCTGGTAATGGGGGACTGACATCAGTTGAAGCATCCCAGCTGACAAGTAACTTTGTTGTTGTTCTCCTTCTTTGCAGGTCAACACGGTGGGAGAAGATGTAACCTTTTGTTCAACTTACATTTTTGCTGTTTTATTGCATGTTTAACAAACTACTGATATCTAGAGTCACTGCAGTCTCATTTCTTTACACTTGCCCACACTGATTTGTTATGCTGCCTAGAATCAGTCTGTTCTGTACCATTCACTATGACTATCACAAAGCAGTTGTTCTCAATATTTTTAGACAAAGCCATTCCTCATAAAATGACAGATCTTTGTTTTCACTCAATTTTTTTACTATAGAAAAGTACCGGAGCACTAAGAGTCTTCTGTTGCAAAACACCCAGAAGAATCATGACAGGTCAGATTGTCAAGTTAAAGTTGATTTTGTTTTTATATAACCATTTACAATCACTCTAGTCATATCATTTAGCTTTTTAACTAACCTGCATTTATTCTACTTTGTTGCTTAAAGCATTCCTATGACTTATCCTAAGCTAAACTCCATTTTATTTTGTATCGCTTATGTGTAATGCCACTCTGTTATTTTTCTTTTTCTGTTTGAATGTGGTATGCATGTGACAATATAATTCAATGGACAAAGATTGCAGTAACCTCCTGTTCTGACAAGGCTGAGGGTTGCAAAATAATTGCAAAGCAACACCCTGTTCCAACAGTTGAAGACTGCAGAACTCAGAGTGAGAAAAGTCTGTCCCAGAACCAGAATTATCCCAACACAGTAGAAAAAGAGAGAACCAACTTTGGAAAACAACTTACAACTACTATAAAAAGTGGGCAAGAATAAAGAAGCTTTTGGTCTGATCTGCAAAACAACAGCTGTGGAGCATGGTTATGTATCTGACAGAGGCCCAACTCCCTTCTCCTTGTGTTCAGCAGAGGTCACAAAGTTAGCAGAACCAAGAAACTGAATTTCAAAGCTGGATTTTGACTGCCTAAAGAAGATAGTAGGTATGGTGCCATGGGAGGACAGACTAAAAGATTAAGGGGCCCATGAGGACTGGAAGCTTCTTGAGGGCACAATATTGGAAGTCCAATAAGAAGATGTTCCAACATAATCAAAGCACTAGAAAAACAACAGAAAACCAATGTGGCTGCACAAGGAGTTTATGAGATTCCTCAAATGGAAAAGGAAAGCATGTAGGTAATGAAAAATGGGCATGTCATCAAGGAAGCATACCAGGAAATAGTAAAAATTTGCAGGGACAAAATCACAGAATTTAAAAAATGAGCTTTACCAGGAGAGAGAAGTTAAAGGCAAGAAAAGGTTCTATAAATATTTTGACCAGAAAAGAAAGACCAAGGAAACTGTGGAACCACCATGAAACAGCAAGGGTAAACTGTTAACAGAAGATGCAAAGAAAGAAAAGCTACTCAACTGCTAGATTTTTTAACTCTTCACAAAAAGTTAGGCTGCAGCCAGACAACTAGTAAGGGTTATCTGGATAAGAAAGGGAACCACTTGAGGGATGAGATAACCAACATCATAATTAAAGGCTCAGAAGTGCTACACTCACTAGCACCGTGACCAAAAGAGACTTGGGGGGTCATGATGAATTACAAGATGAACATGAACCACCAACATGATGCTGCAACCAGCAAAGCAAATAAAACTCTGGCTTGCAACTACCAATGCATCTCAAGCAAGACCCAAGTAGTCATCTTCCCACTTTACTCAGCCTTGGTGAGGCTGCAGCTGGAGTACTGCATCTAATTCTGGGCTCCACACTTTAGAAAAGATGTGGAGAAACTTGAGAGAGTCAGAGGAGAGTCACATGCATGATTAGAGGTCATGAGAGCAGGCATGGAGCTCTTAAGCCTGGAAAAGAGAAGGCTCAGGGGCGACTTGGTGGCAGCCTGTAAGTATATAAGGGGTGTGCATCAAGAACTGGGAGAATGTCTATTCACCAGGGCACCCCAAGGGAAGATAAGGTCTAATGGTCGCAAACAGGTGGAAGACCTTTTTAGACTGGACATAAGGAAAAACTTCTTTACTGATTGAGTCTCCAGAGTCTGGAATAGATTCCCCCCAGAAGAGGTGCAAGCACCTACTTTGGATATCTTCAATAAACACCTGGATGCTTACCTTGCTGGGGTCATCTGACCCCAGCTGACTTCCTGACAAATGAAAGGTGATACTTCAGGAAGAATAATCACAAACACAATAAAAAACAGCTGGACAGCAGCACCATGGAACAGGATCTAGGACTCTTTGTAGATCATTGACTTGATATGAGTTTACAATGTCAATCAATGATGCCTATAGAGCTTGGCTTCATGTGCCTTGTCACTGACAATAGTGCCCAGGCCTGGGTTTTACATCACCATGAATGCACTAGATATGTACCATAGCCAGGAGCTTCCCAGGTTCTAAAAGTAAGGATTTTCTAATGATTGTTTGGGCATATCCAGAATGCACCAGGGCCATTACCTTAGGCTGAAGGAAATAGGCATGTTCTGTTGATGAAAAAAGGGTCCTTAACAGGGGATATGTTAGCAGTTTTCAAGTGTCTTAGGGACTGCCATAAAGATGAGGAAGAACACTTTTTCTCTCTAGCTATACAGAACAATGCCTAGAAGTTGCAGCAAAGTAAGTTATGACTGGATATTAGGAAAAAAAACGTCAGTTATAACAGTGAAACAGTGGAATGCACTGTTGAGGTAAGCTGTGGAATCTTTATCACTGAAGTGTTCAAGAAAGGTTGGATCAGGAATGATTTAGGAGTAACTATTCTTATGCTATGCTATCAGTATTTCCCATAGTTTTGAGTTTTGCGGGTTGCTGCTTGGGGATAAGAAGGAATTTTCCCCTTCCTGCTGCTAAACCATGTATCAGGGGTTATTTATTTATGTTGCCTTAGAAGCACTGGGTGTTGGCTGCAGCCAAGACTAGGGATTTTGCCTGGGGTGTACCATGACCAGCACTTCCAGAGGAAGGCTTCCTAGGATGGGATGATCTTCATCCCTCTCCTAGAGGTAAGCATCTGTTCTCCCGCAGGTTGGCTGATCTCCTCCAAAGAGCTTTAAACTAGATTCGATGGGGGACAGGACAGTGGTTGATGAGAACCCAGGCTTGGAAAGCCACAAACAAGGCACCAGACCTAACCAGCTAAGCATGAAAGGGAACACATGCCATCAAGGCAAAGGGACACCAAGAGCACCCACTGGGGGGCTAAAATGTCTTTACACAAATGCCAGGAGTATGGGGAACAAGCAGGAGGAACTCACACCTACTTACTAGCACACAGTATGACTTAGTTGGCTTAACTGAAACCTGGTGGGATTCTATGCATGACTGGGTGGTAGGCATTGAGGAGTACAGGTTGTATAGATGAGATGGAGTGGGGAGAAAAGGTGGGGTGTAGCTCTCTATGTTAAGAAGCAGTACACCTCTTCTGTCATCAAAGCAGAAGTGAAGGAGGGGAATACCAAGGCATTGTGGGTCAGGATCCAGGGGAGGCCAGGGGAAAAGGACTTGGTAATGGGGGTCTACTACAGACCTCCTCACCAGGATGATGAGCTAGATGAGGTATTCTCCAAGCAGCAATCAGATGCCATACAGGCGAGGGAGGCAGTGGTCATAGGGAACCTAAATTACCCAAACATCAGCTGAGAGGAACAGGTGGCCAAAACAAGCCACTCAAGGAGGTTCTTACACTGTGTGAAGGACCTCCACCTAACCCAGATGGTGTCCAGTACCACAAGGGGTAGAGCCTTGCTAGACCTGGTCTTAGCAACAGGGGATGATCTTGTGGGGGACCTGCAGGTACACAGTAACCTGGATGATAGTGACCACCACTTGGTAGAGTTCACAATCCAGTGAAGAGTGAGAAAAATATCCAGTGATGCCAAAGTTTAGAAGGGCCAACGTTAGTAAACTTAGGAACCTAGTTAGTGAGGTGGCAGAACTCAAGAGTATTGAACTAATGGGTGTCCAAGAGGGTTAGAAGTTTCTCAAGGTAGTGATCCTTGGGGCACAAAAGAAGTGTATCCCCTTATGCAGGAAAGGGGCTAAGCAGATAAAAAAAACCCCTTGGCTGAACAGGGAGCTTCAGAAAAGACTGAGGGGAAAAGAAAGAGATGTATAGGCAGTGGAAGGAGGGGGCAGTCACCAAGGAGGCATACACCACCCTGGTGCACTATTGCAGGGAGTCAGTTAGGCAGGCCAAGGCAGGACTGGAGCTTAGGCTGCTACAACAATTAAGGACAATAAAAAGTCCTTCTACAGATACATAGCTAGCAAAAAGAAAGCACAGAGTAGCATAGGGCCCCTGCAGGACAAAACAGGTCAGTTGGTGGTTGACTCAGAGAAAAAGGCAGAGCTCTTCAGTGAGTTCTTTGCTTCAGTATTCCTGAATACTGACCAAGACAATCCCCCCACCTTGGGCATAGACAGATGTCCAAAAGGTACCAGACTGCCAAAGGTTAGTGTTGACTTAGTTAAAGAGCACTTGGAAAGGCTGGATATGTACAAGTCAGCTGGACCAGATGACCTCCATCCATGGGTGCTGAAGGAATTGACCAGTGTCATTGCTGAGCCACCGGCATGGCTGTTTGAGCTCTCATGGTGCTCTGGCCAGCTCCCTGAGGACTGGAAAAAGGCCAACGTGGTGCCAATTTTTAAGAAGGGGAGAAGGAAGGAGCTGGGTAACTTTAGGCCAGTCAGTCTTACCTCTATCCCTGGGAAAATACTAGAAAAAATCATCAAAGAGGGTATTTGTGAAGGCCCAGCAGGCGAAAGAATGCTGAAAGGAAACCAGCATGGGTTCATCACAGGTAGATCTTGCCTGACAAACCTTATAGCCTTTTATGACCAAGTCACACACTACCTTGACACCAGAGCTGAGGCCGATGTCATGTACCTGGATTTTAGGAAGGCCTTCGACACAGTTTTGCATCCTGTTCTCATAGGGAAGCTAACAGGCTGTGGAGTAGATGCCTACACAGTCAGGTGGGTGGCTAACTGGCTTAGGGACCACACCCAGAGAGTGGTGCTTGACAGGTCATTCTTGGCCTGGAAGGAAGTGGGCAGTGGGGTCCTGGAGGGTTCGGTCCTTGGGCCGGTGTTATTTAATATCTTCATCAGCGATTTCTATGAGGGTGTGGTGACCACCCTTTCCAAGTTCACGGATGATACCAAATTATGGGGCAAAGTTAATACACAGAGGGCAGAAAGCAGATAAAGGCTGACCTGGACAGGTTAGATCAATGGGCAGAATGTAATAGGATGCAATTCAACAAAGATAAATGTAAGGTACTCCACTTAGGAAGGAGGAATCCCCAGCACACCTATAGGTTGGGGCATGTCCTCCTCAGCAGCTCAGAGACTGAGAGAGATCTTGGAGTCATAGCTGACTCGAAGATGAACATGAGCTGGCAGTGTAATGAGGTCATCAACAAAGCTAATCACACCTTGTCGTGTATTAGCAGATGCATGACCAACAGATCGAGGGAGGCCGCAGTTGGAGTACTATGTCCAGTTTTGGGTGCTGCACTTCAAGACAGACATGGAGGATCTGGAGAGCGTTCAGAGGACCACTAGCACAATTAGTGGTCTCCAATCCCTTGGGTCCCTTCCAACTCTATAATTTATGAATCTGTGTACCAATGCTTTTGCTGGGATTAAAACCCTAAGGTTCTTGTCTAAAAGATTTTGCTTCTCCACTCAGACTCAGGCCAATTGCCATAGTTGTGGCCAGGAATTAATTTTATGCTATGATCAGATTGGACTTTGGTATGGGAGGTTTTGCCTTCATCTACTGTTAGAAGGTGGCATCCTCTTCCTTATATTGCTCACGTACATTTTAAAAACCTTTGAAGCAGCAAGTTACTGACAGGTTTGTCTGTGTAGTTTTAGTAATAGGTTAGGCAAGGATTTACTTGAGATAGGGATGAACCTGATTCAGGCAATGGGTTGGACTAGATGACCTCCAGAGGTCCCTTCCAGGGCTATTTTTCTATGATTCTGTGACCTGCTCATAAATACTTGGAAGTGAGTTTATCCTACTGTAGGAGGGTAGGTGATGCCAAGCCCTAAATTTCATATGGGAGGTATGGACTCACCTGCCACAACTTTATGATGGGAGAAATAAGAGCTAATACCCTCCCCCAATGAAATATATGACAGATGCTATCAGACACAATAATTGGTCACAATAATTTTATTTATTAAACAATTCCCTCTTTTTCAATAACAGAAATAAGCACTTATCGCCTTAAGCGGTGTCCCACCGCTTTTCCCAGTGCCTCTTCTGAGCTCTGAAGTCTGTCTCTGAACCCTTCCTTGTTCCTCAGGGTTTCTGACTCCAGTTTCCCCAGCAGCATCCCAGCAGCTATCTGTACCTGGTAAATAGCTATTCTTTCTCATCTTCCTCGAGAATGGGGTTTGGCCACGGTTTGCTCACCCAGCTAGGATCCACTCAGAGCTTCATGCGTCTGATCCCTCATCTTCATCATGCCTCCAGGGGTGGTCACTCATTCTGAATGGCTGCCTTTTAACCCCCCGCCCCCCCAAATGCAGGTTTGCCAGCAAAAGTCAGGCATTTACCCGGAAAAATCAAAGTAATTAATTGCCAGTGTCAGCTTTCTTCTCAGCTGCACAGGCATCTTTGTCATGCTTGCCCTGTTCCTGACCCCGTGGGGTAATTCCTGGTCATCTTAGTAACAGGGTTTCCATGTCACCCTGTTACACCCACTGGTTAATCATGGTATAATTCCTTCCTTAGATATACTATTGCATCTACCCAAGAAGGCATCAATTTGGGGTCAATTCAAAACATAGTAAGTAAGTAGAATTGTTATTTATAATATACTTGATGAAATGTGAAATATAGGCCCCTGTGGCTAAATTTTCCTCTCCACTGACCAGATGCAACAGAGAGGGATATGGCCTTCAGTTTGAAGAGAAAGTATTAGTCTTTTCCATTAACTCTTCTGTATCCAAAGGCAACTTTCGGCAACTGCGATGACGTCGGTGCTGAGGCCCATGTTTGCTAGTCATAAGTTCAAGACCACAGCACAAGTGTTTCACAGTGTTTCACCCTGTCATGTTCCAATGCATTTGTGAATTCTGCTAAATACCTTGTCACAAGGATACAAGAAAGGAACTAGACGATTCATTATGACACATTTATGTTTGGCAGTGTCATCCCTTTAGCAGAGACAATCATGTTTTATTAAGTATATCAATTATTTGATTTGTTTTCATTTTACCAGCAGGTAAAAGGTTAATTTTAGAAGGGGGAGAGGGGAAATTGCTGTGTATAGACAGGATTTATGTCACATAATAAATCAAAGATGTTTCAAATATTTGGAATAGCAGGTAGAGTTTCATGGTTCTCAACCTTTTTAGACTTAAGGTGCCCCTCAGAAAATGCCAGCTCTTAGTTTTTTTCTTGTGAAAAATATTTTCATCCCTACTATGCTAACACTGGGATGCACCCTGCATGGCCATTGATCTGAAGGTACCCCAAGGTGCCATAACACCCACCTTGAGAATCACAGGTTTAGACAATGCCATTTCCATAGTTCTTGTTGGATACAGAGACAGAAAACGGAGACAACAGAACTCAAGAAGGTCAAAGAAATTGACTTTGATTGTGCCTTAGTCAGGGGCCACTCTGAAAGCAGACTTCTGGTTTCGGCCAGTTGTGCTAAAGGTGCAATAATCGGACAAATGGCCCACAGGCAAGACTCCCCAGACAGCACCCCATAACTTGGGAACTCCAGCTCCCCACCATGTACTGTTTCCCTGTCTAAACTCTCATACAAGGAAGCCCTCTGGCCAAATTCCCAAATGGAAAAGCATGGCAAACCATGCCTCCCAAATGCTATTTTCATCCTAGTCCCTGCTACCCATTCCCACTCCTTTGCCTCACCCCTAGGGAAGATCCTTTCACCTTCCCCCAGTGTCCCTTAAAAGCTTACACTCCCTGTCTTACAGAGGGATTGAGGCTGTCAACCCCTCTCCAAAAAAAACCAAACAAAAAACTCCCCAAAAGCCCCACATTTGGTCCCTCTCCTTTTATACAATAAATACAAAGTTAAATTCAAAACAACCTTAACAAAAAAGCAAAAAAAAGACTGGGAAGGCCAGACAGCTGCTGTGTCCTTCTCCCTCGGTTTAGGCTGCCAAGATGGTACCTAGTAGGGCTGTGTGAAGCTTTGGTTCACAATTCAATTCAGAGAAGATTCGGCTTGATTTGGAGGCTGAATCTCTGAATCCAAATTGAATTGATCGATGCTTAAAATTCTCCAAAACAATTCAGAGCCTCCAAATTGATTTAGATAAGATTCAGAAGAGATTCACTGATTCAGAAGGCAGTCTTTCAGGGGAAACAGAAACTTCACAGTTTCATAATTTCTAGGGTCGGAAGGGACCTGAGTAGATCATCTAGTCCGACCCCCTGCCATGGCAGGAAAGAGTACTGGGATCAAATGACCCCAGCAAGGTGTTCATCTAACCTCCTCTTAAACCCCCCCAGGGTAGGAGTGAGCACCACTTCTCCTGGAAGTTGGTTCCAGACCCTAGCCGCCCTGACCGTGAAGTAGCGCCTCCTGATATCTAGCCTGAATCTGCCCTCTGCCAGCTTGTGACTGTTATTCCTGGTCACTCCTGGTAGTGCTCAGGGGAACAAGGACTTCCCCAATGCCTAGTTCCTTACAAGAGGGAGGGGGACCAGGGGAGGAAGTACAAACATCTCTAGCTGGCCAGTGAGTATGATTTCTCTCTGACTCCCCTTTCAATCACAGTGTTTGGGGGAGGGACATAGAAGCAGCATAAAAGTCTCTGTCTGCTGGCTTTTCTGTCCCTTTTCTGAGCTGTTTCTGGCTGAACAACAGCATCTCAAAAGTACTGTGGCTACTGGACTGGCTTCCTAGTCAGTGGCCTGCTACTTTTTGCTCTTAGAAAGGATTGGATAGGCTATAACTTAGCTTAGCTTAGCTTAGCTTAGAATCCCTCTACTTTCAACTCATTTCTTTCAATTTATATATGTTTTGGTGTTTTTTTCCCCCAATACTTCTTAAACAGAAAGCTCAGTGTTTTTTTTCCTGGCAATGTGATCCATGATGGTGCAGGGAAGCACACATTACATACAATCACACAAACACATCATAAAAGAAGAAAAAGTCAGATATTCATAGAAGAAGAAAAGATTCTGACTATATATAGTAGTTATTCATATTAGTATAGTTAATTTACATACAGACTAAAGACAACACAGAAGAAGTCAGATAGAGATTCAGATTGAGGCTAACACATACAACACAGAACTCAGAATTGAAAAAGAAGATACTTTAGGTACACCAAACAACAGAACAGTACAGTAAAGAAATGCAACCAAGAAGAAGAAGAGTCATTCACCCATTCAGAGTCAGGGTAGAGAACACATCACCAAATAATAACATACTCACACACCATATACTTATTAATTATCAATAATCAAGTCACAGTCCACTATATACAACACAAAGAAAAGCAAACAAATTATAGAACCTAGATGAAGAAGAAGAGAAGGAAATGTCCGACAGTCATCCATTCAGAGTCAGGGAAGAGATCAAGTCACCAAAGAACAACACACACACACACCATATATTTATTAATAATCAATAATCAAGTCACAGTCCACTATACACAACACAAAGCAAATAAATCATGAGTCAGGCACGCACACACATACACACCTTTTGCAGAACAGGAAAGATTAATATGAACCGTGCTGGAAAGGCAGGTGCCAGGTCTTTTGGCAGGGGAGGGAGGGTGGCTAGAGCAGGTAAGGGGAGAGCTAGAGCTTCAAGTTCTCCCTTCCCCACCAAAACATAGACACATCCTCTTCCCAAACAGCCATGAGGCTTCTGCTGCCAGTGGAAGCAAGGAGATGGGAGCAGTACCAGGGGTCCCTGTACCTGCACCACCTCTCCTAACTCCAACAATAGGCACCAGCAGCAGAATGGCTGTCTCCTCCACCCCAATTTCATCTCCCAGCATGAGCCTCCCACTGGGGAGGAGCTGGAACGGGAACTAGAGGACCCGAGTGCCCTGGCTAAAGCAATTCCAGGGACCAAGGAGGAATCTGAGTTCATGTTCCCCACCCCTCAAAGTTCCTCTAGAGTCAGGTCTCCTTCTCTGGAAAGCAGTACCTTGGAGGAGGTTGTGGAGGCTCAGGCAAGTGGCTCAGCTGAGTCAGCTCCTCCTGCTGTTGTACCTCAGCCTGCTGAGGAGGGGGATAAGGCAGGATACCACCCTGAACCCAGAAGTGGGGGAGTAGTGTAGTGTGGGATCATTTTGAGGTGGCAGATGATCCCAAGAATGCTATCTGCTAGCACTGCTGAAGGCAGATCAGCTGGGGCAAGGAGATGAAACACTTCACCACCATTGCAATGCTGCTGCATCTCAGGAGGCAGCACCCATTTGCCCTTCTTCCTGCTCAGCCTGACACCAGTGTGAGCATGCCCAAAGAAAAGTTCCCTGCTTGCTCCAAAGCCCCAGTCCCCACAAAACAGATGCAACCCACCCTGGAGCAGTGGGAGAAAGATGCAGACAGAGGAGGGTGTGTTCCCAAGGCAAGCAAGATCATCCAGACCATTGGGGAGATGCTTGCTCTGGATAGCCAGCCCTTCTCCTTAGTTTAGCAGCCAGGGTTCAGATGGTTCATAGCACTCATAGCCTAATCTTACCAAGTGCCCACATGTTCCACCTTTAGCAGGACAGTGGTGCCCTCCCTGTATGAGGCATGCAGGGAGTACTTGAGGGACCAGCTGCTCAAGGCATGGCCACAGGTAGCCTTGCACTTCACCTGCACCAAACTGAGGTGCTGGATGAGTCTCACACAGCAAGGCAGATCATGGTGGCCATGAGCCACATGGTATAGGGGTGACTCATTGGGCAGGTTAAGCTCACGCATCGGTTCATGGCCATCGACAATGGGGCCAATATGGTCAAGGCTGTCTGTGATATTGACTTTTTTGGCATCCTCTGTGTGGCACACAGGCTGCACCTCATAAGCAGAGACACCATGGAGGAGGTCAGGGCTGCCAGTGATGGTGCCACCAGTACCACTATGAGCCTCCATGTGTATATAGATAGGGTGGCAGTGGTTCCCATAAGATTCCAACTGTGTGCATCTGAATGTGCCCCAGTTTCCCCATCAGCCAGCACAGCCAACCTCCCCTACACCTACCTCTCCAGCCTACATGTGTAAGTCTCCTACATCCCACCCCCCACCCTCTGCAGCAGCTTGAGAACTTCAGTCCCACCTATGCAAGCTTCACTGCTGGGCTGGCTTCTTTCCCATCACAGACATCTTCCACACTCTCCCCCTCCACACTGCAGCAGTAACTAGGGTGGGTTGGGGGAGTGGTTGCTATGAAGGTTTGAATTCCAAAGCATAATGCCAGCAATTTACAAGTTTTCCATGATGTATCTGGAGAGAGAGCACTCCCCCAGGCCCAAGGTAGGAATGCACCACTGAGCATACAGGCCCACTGTCATCCAGTGTCCCCTGCCAGTCAATTCCCTTGCCTGTGCCAGACCAAGCCATCCCCCCAAGCCCTGTGGAGAATGGTGCCTTGCCCCCTCAAGGCACAACCCACAACTCCCCCTCCCCACTCCCCCCAAATCACCCACAACAGAAAACATGAAGCCCAACTTGTCAAATGAAAGGCTTTTATCGGGGAGATAAAGTTTGATGCTCAGTTCAGTTGGCTGTCTGACTAAGTCTTCCCCTCCCACAAAACAGCATGTTCCTACCCCAAGAAGAAGTGATCCAAGGACTCCCTGATTAGAGTGTCCTCATGGTAGGCCTGTCTGCAGTACTCAGCTAGGGCTCTCTGTAACAGGACTGTCCCTGGAGTGGCTATGGCACCCCTATGGCCATCCTAATCCCACCTGCACTCAGTCCTCTCTGGCAGAAGTGCCACCGTCTGTGTCTCTCTCCAGGAATCTGTCCGTGCCAGCTTGAGACACTGGGGTTGAATTCCTAAGGGAGGGGGGATTTTCCTCCCTGCCTACGTGACAAAAGCCTGGTGCCTAGGGTATGGTCCCTCTAGTCATTGGAGTGGGGGGAAGGAAAGGCCCCTGCTCATCTGCCCAGTTAACCAGTGATGCTTTTTAAATTGGTTGGCTAGTTGCCAATACTGCTGGCTTCTATTGGACTGGGCTGCTGAGGTCAGAAAAGCTATATAAGGGCCCGGTCCAAGAAGAAGAAGAGAGAAGCCATTTTACCCCCATGACTCAAGCATCAGGACACAGGGAGAGAGTCTGATCCATCTGAAATGCTCTCCCTCTGGAAATCTCTGAGCCAGATCTCTACCATCTTCTGAATGATACTTGTAAGTGTTTCTAGAGAGTTAGTCAGCTCACAGTGATGCATTTGCATATCAAATGGCTACCTCAGCCAGATTGTTTTGCTCAATGGTAATCCTTTGTAGTGCTCTACCTCTTACCCTATTCTACCTCACCCTGTCACGAGCAGTAAAGTCCTCCTTTGTGACTGGTGTAGGAGACTTATTGAGGGGTGGGTTTACTCATGCCTAGGAGGCCCCTTGGGTCTGCAAACTAAGGGACACTATCTTCTTTTTTGGCCTCCGACTTGGGGAGGTGCCTCAAGTTCTTATATTGAGTTGAGTACCCATAGGACTATTAGGCCTGTGTTTCCCCGAGGACACAGGATCGAGACAGTCCCTTCTCAGGGTAGTGGCTGCACATGTTACCCCTGGACTCTGTGGTGGGGCTTGAAAGCGGGTCTGCCCAGGCTTAGGCGCCCCTGGTTAGATGCATGGAGTCTGGAAGGTGGACAGGCATAGTGCGGTGGGACGCTCAACATAGGAGCTCCCCCTACTGGCTTGCCACATTCTCTATATAACCTCCCTTGTTTGTTTCCCCTGCCACCCCTTGATGTTCCTTTGTTATTAACTGGGAGGCTGTCCCCAAGTCCTGGAGTGTTCTCACTGCCCTTTGCCAATTTAACAAACCCCTAAAGGTCTCTGGGTCCTTGTCTCACTACCTTCAAACTACTCCATTCTCTGTGGATGTCTCTGTCTGCCACAACAGAGTGGTTCCTGGCTGGCACGGTGAGCCAGTGGTCACCACCGATGGTGCGAATGACCTTTATTTAAGCCTCAGAACTCTCAACCATGCCCTCTTGCAACACACATAGCCACACCCATAACTTTGCAGATGTCAATTGGTTACCACTTGCCTTCCTGTGTAGGTTTCATCCCCCTTAACCTTAGCCTACAGGTTACTCTGGCTGCTGACTGGAAGCTTGGGCCCACTGGCTGTGGCCTAGCCTTTGAGTCTCAGCCTCTCATTGGCATCTAATGACCTCTGTTGCCCCCACTAGGCTCAGGCCATGGCCCTCTCATCCTCTGGCTGCCTCTGTCACTCCCCTTGGGTTCATACTCTGGCCCTCTCAGCCTCAGGCTGCCTCTGTTACCTACTATCAGTGTCATACCTGGTCTTCTTGTCCTCATCCTGCTTCCATCTCATGCCGCTCCCCCTAGCAAGACTCAAACCTAGAGTGCCCCTCCAGCCCCTCTCCAGCCACATCCAGTGCTCCAGTATACATTTAAACAAAAAATGTAAGCAACTCCTTTTAACTCAAACCCTCAAAGTCACTCTTCTGGGTCATCATACTACTGCTAAGTCCGGTCCCCACTTTCTGGATCTCTTAGCCCTGAGGTTCCTGCCATGGCCTATAGCTCCCACTCCTTAACAGCCTGATCTGGCAAAAGTGCCTCCCCCAGCACAGTTCATGGCTGCACTGCCCCTTTGCCCCAGAAACAGAAGCTTATATCCCCTGGCTCCTCCCCTTCTGGCCAAGTACTCTCCTGACTGGCCACAGGTATGTCACCTCAGACTAATAGGAAGCTTACTTTGCCTAGGCTGCAGCTGCTTCCTTGTAGCTTTCTCTCCTGCAGATAATCCCTGCTCAACTTCCTGGAGACTTTTTGCTGCAGTCTTTCTCTTAAAGTTACAGGAACCCCTGGCTTCCTGATATACCCACCCTTTACCAGGGTCACTGTGTGAACTTGGTTCAGGAGGATGCCCAGAGGAGCCTGCACCCAGTGCCATGGCAATCCCCCTTTGACTCACACACATTATGCAGGTTGCAATCTGAAACCATGAAGGTGGGAACATTTCTAATCCAGATCTCAAGGGGGGACTCTCAGGGACTTCCAAGTGCATTCAGTCACCCAAAGGCAACCTCAAACACCATCCAGCTCCTGAGTTGGTAGTTAAAGTTCTCCTCCCCTGTGTCCAGTAGGCCTTTTGAACCACGGAAGAAGCAGATGGGCTGGATCCCCTATGATTGAGGCAGGGGATGGAAAGTCCAGCCAATTCCATGATGAGAGTGTGTAAGAGGGAACCCCAGCCCTGTTACCAAAAAGCAGGCTGGTCCCTTTAAGACCAGAACTTTCTGGGCACAGCCTGCTGGCAGGGTATGGGTTAAAAGCTGATCCCTGCCAGCTAGTCAGGTGACTGGAAGGGGGCCGGCCAGAACTATAAAAACCATGGGCTGAGCTGGAAAAGGGGCTTGGCAGCAGAAGGGGTGAACTAACGACTCTCAGAGAAGCTGTGCAACCCCACAAGAAGAAGCATAGCAGATGGTAGGAAACAGAAGCACAGAGCCATGGAAAAATGTGATCTGGCATTCTGCCTTACTTACTTTTATTTTTGTGGTTATAGTCTATGGACTTACTGTTTGTGTTTGACTGGTAAACTGGTGGTTTGTGGATGAGGCTGTAGGGGAGGAGCAGGCCTCATTAGCACCTTGGGGTGCAGACATAAAAGGCCAAAGGGCCCAGTGCACTAGTGAGTGCAGCCATATAGAGCCAGTAGCCCAGAGCTAGCCGCAGGACTTTGAAGCTGTGTCCCGGTAAGTGGATCTTGGCTAGTAGCCAGGGCTATAACAAAGGGCCAAGCCTGAGGAGGCAGAAGACCTGACAACTTGGTGCCCAGGGGTGCATGTGAAAGGTCCAGAAGACCTGGTGTCATAGTGAGCATAAAAGGAGGGCCACAGGCCCAGAGAGTATTAAGGGGCTAGAGCTTCAGCATCAAACCCTACCTAGTGCACTTAAGCTGGTATACATAGCTAGAGAAAGATGGGGGGCAAAGCCTGTGGTGGCTAAGAACCCCAGCATACAAGCATAATAAGCAATCTCCCACTTGTAAGAACATCTAAACAATATTTACATCATGACATGGCAAGAGAGTAAAGGTGGGATACAAGACAAAAGACAGAAGTGAAGTATTAAAAGACTTCAAGGGTGTCCCTCTTAGGTCACTAGAATGCCACTGGGGAGGACAACCTGTTACAGAATGTTGAGGACAAATTCTTCCCGCTCCATCGTCTCTGGGAACCTAAAGTTTCTAAACATGCAAGTGTTGTGTACCCATCCAAAGCACTCAACATTTATATTGGTGAACCAGCCAAGGTGGTCCATGACTGCCTGAAGGATGACCAAAAACAAGCCCTTCCTGTTAATGTAATCCAAGGCACACTGAGGAGGGAGAGAATGGGGATGTGGGTCCCATTAATGCCGCCCACACAGTTTGGGAACCCCAGCTGTTCAAAGCAAGCAATCATCTCTCATGGATCCCTGAGCCAGATCATTCAAGGCCCCAGCTGCTTCAGAATTGTGCACACATTTTGTGCACAGCAAGTGTCAACATTGTCCTCCCCAAGCCAAACTTTCTGGCCACACACTGCAAGCTGTCAGCATTCGCCAGCTTCCAGATTACCATAACAGACACAGGGGTGCCAAAGCCTGGTGTCCTGGCACTGAAGCATGGACTGAGATCAGAGCAATGGTCCATAAACATGCCACGCTACACTCTGAAATTCTGTCTTCATTGCTCATAGGCCAAGATACCAAGCACTAGCTGCTCTTGTTAACTTGACAGGCACCAGATCAATACTCAGGATCTCAATATCCCACTGTTAGGCAGGAGGGCATGACACAAAATTATATACACCCAAAATATTCATATGAAAATTATTGGTCTGCACACATATCGATACACAAACACACACTTGGGCAGCTGCGTGTTGGTGTTTGGGGTTACTTTGGGGTACCTGGGGTGCTTTGTGACTAAGAGAGAGAGAGAGATTGTAGGAGTAGAGTGGGGAGTGGAACTGGGACTAGGGTGAAGAGCTGGGAGGGGAGGGAAGCTGGGGGGCAAGGCGGCGGAGAGGCTGGGGCCTCAGGTGGCAAACAGAAGCTGGGGGATGAGGTGGCAGAGAGGCCAGGATGGGGATCAGAGGCAGAAGAGAAATGGGGGTGTTGGAGGTGGCAGAAAGAGAAAGCCAGGATGGAGGTCAGAGAGATGGGACGAAAATCAGAGGGGCAGGGAACAGAGATTGGAGCATGGCTGGGTCCTCAGTAAGAAAAAACACAACTTGGGGTTCCAAATAACAGTTTTATTAGAAAGAAAAGGAATAACACAATATTCAGATTACAAATTATTGGTTTCTGCACACACACTTACACTCACATACTCACAAAATGGTAGCGGGGAGAAACGGATTAGAAGAGAGATTTATGTCAAGAGGTATAGAAACAGAACTCAGGCCCCTTGTTTGAAGGGAAGATGTGGATGATAGCTGCCTATCCAGGCTATGAGTTGATCATTGATGGCCAGTTGAGGTCTTCGCCAGCAAGTTGTGTTGTCCAGAGGGGGGTTGTTGGTAGGTCCTCTACATGGATATGTGGCATGGTGTTGTGTTGATACGGATGGAGAGGGCATCCCAAGGAGGTCACACTCTACCACCCCTTTTATAGGGGTGAGCTAACTGTGACTCCAATGGGGAGGACATGCCCAGGCAAGGGCCAGTCCTGCTCAGATGAAGATGTGCAGTTCCAGGTGTCCTCATTGTCCAGTGGGATACAATGGTGGAATTGCTGGTTTCTTAGAGGATTTTCATCTTTCAAATATTGGGTTTTGTCTCTTGTTGTGGGAGTAGGTTTGTGGCTTCAGGGAGAGTCAATGCAAAGCAGTGGTAGGCTTGTTAAGTTGATAATCTTGTTGCAAAAAGCAGTTCATTTCTCTGGAGGCTCGCAAAAATCACAGACACACAGTCATCAGTCAGCACAAAAGGTTGTATTTGTTTGCAAACAAGGTCAGAGTGGGGCATTGATGCCCAAATCAGCTTCTGACCCACTAATTCTGTTTGCAAGCGGAATTTATCTTCTCTCTCCTGAGCACGTGTGCAGACACCGGAACTCTTACAGCTACTTCCGTTTCATACAAGCATACATGTAGTTACATCATTACATACATCGCATGTATAGTATAATTAGCTACTTAAGTATGCAGGGCGGAGAGGTAAATATGCATCAGCTCATTAAGCATGCCCAGAAACTACAACAGTTCGCCAAAAGTTCATACCTCAAGGCCACAGTCAATTGAATTCCAGCTTCTGCAATCAGCATGAGAAAGCCTAAGGCGGGACCGGGGGAGAAAGGAGCCTTGGGCAGTATTTCTTTCTTATCAGGTGCAAGATGCAAGCTGCGCATTTCTAACAATATTCCCCCCTCAAGATGCTTTCTGCTCCCCATTCTTAACTAGTACTCTTAACATCTGCCTTACTACTCACTAGCCACTTTGGGGCCAAAGGAAATGCCCTCCAAGGCCACCGGCCTCCAGCCTCTTGCAGTCCCCCACAGGCCCAGCAGTTGGTGAGATTGAAGGTACCTGCAATTCTTTCCATCATGTCAACATACAAATTTGCTTCTGGGGGAGCAATTGGGGGAAATGGGGATATAGGGTGGTGGCTAGGGCTGCTCAATCCTGCCTCTTTTACTACATAGATAACAACAAGGCATATTAAGACTCCCGCCATATCCTCCCTCTCTTGAGATCAAATATAGCCTAAACTTTTTTTTTGTTACTTCCTTATCTAATTTTCTGAACTTTGATTAAGCCGTCTCAGGCGCACTTGGAGATCACCAGTAGGTTCACAGCTCCACCTGCTGGCTTCTTGTTCCGAGGACGGCTCAGCCTCCGGAGTGAGCTCATCCTGGGAGCTGATGTCCTCTGATGCTCGTGGATGTCGTTTCACACGGGTATGGTGTATCCAACGGTCATGGCCAGCAATCTTTACAGCGGTGTGGGTTGTTAGAAGTACCTGGAAAGGGCCACTCCACCTCTCAGTCAAAGGTTCCTTTTTCCACCGCTGCACCAAGACCCAGTCTCCCGGGTGGAAGACATGTACCGGGACGTCTAAAGGCAGACATTGAAAGGAGGCTGCATATCTGTGAAGAGAAGACAAGACAGACTGCAAAGCAATAACGTACATGTGAAGCTCGCTATTACCTAATTCAAAAGTTACATATTTTCGCATCTCAGGGGGTAAGACTCGAGGGGGTTTGCCAAACATAGTTTCATATGGGGTTAATTTAATGCCCCGTTGGGGAGTGTTTCGAATGCAAGTAAGAGCTAGCGGCAATGCTTGAGGCCACTTAAGGTGTGCTTCAATACAGATCTTGGTGAGTAGAGTCTTTAAGGTCCTATTCACGCGTTCCACTTGTCCTGAACTCTGTGGTCTCCATGGTGTGTGTAGTTTCCAAGTGATCTTGAGGGCTTGTGCGACCTCTTAAACTACTTTTCCCACAAAGTGTTGTCCTTGATCCGACTCGATGGATTCGGGCAGAGAATACTGGGGAATGATTTCCTGCAACAGATACTTCACTACTGTAGCCACAGTGGCAGTCCTGGTGGGCCATGCCTTGACCCAACTGGAGAGCTGGTCTACTATGACAAGTAAAAACTTATGATGTCCGGACCGTGGGAGCTCAGCAAAATCAATCTGCCATGCTTGTCCAGGGTACGCTGCCCAGGGTCTACCTCCCATTGGCACAGGGGGTTTCGTTTGAGGGTTTACTTTCTGACATGTGATGCACCTGGTAGCAATACGCTGAGCTTCTACATATAGCCCTAGGGCTACTGCTTAGCGGATCATTAGATCACCCACAGCCAAGCCTCCCATATGGGTACTTGCATGGAGCTGGTGCAGCACCTCCCGAAGCAATGTCCTGGGTATCATGAGTTTCCCTCCTGGTACTATCCACCACCCATGGGAGTTCTTTTCTGCACAAGCCTCCTGTGCAAATTTATCTTCTTCAGGGGAATACTGCGGGACTAGATCCCAGACATGTGGTCATACAGTATGGGACAAGGCCTGCCTGGATAATTCCTCCGCCTCTCCTCCAATAAATGCGGCTTCCTTTGCTGCCGCATCAGCCCTTGCGTTTCCAAGCTTATGCTTTTCCTCAGCAGCCTTCCCATGGGCCCGCACTTGAATGACTGCTACCTCTTTAGGCTGGTGGAGTGCATCTAGCAGCTTGATAATCTGAGGGCCGTTAGCAATTCTATTCCCAGAAGCCATAATGAAACCCCTTTCTTTCCACAATAGTCCGTGCGCATGAACCGTAGAAAAAGCATAGCGAAAATCAGTATATACATTAACCCGCCGGCCTGTCCCCAACTGTAATGCTTGGGTGAGCGCAGTGAGTTCCGCGGCTTGTGCCGACCATGAGCTCGGCAATGACTCCCTCCATACTACCTTATCCAAGGTTACCACTGCACATCCTGTTCGTCTTTTTCCATCGATGACAGAGCTGGAAACGTCTACGAAGTATTCAGCATCTGGGTTTTCAATTGGGTCCTCAGCAAGATCAGGTCACACCTGTGTGGTTTGATTCAGGACCTCAAGGCAGTCATGCGTTGGTCTCCCTGGTTCCGGCAGCAAGGTTGCAGGGTTCAAGGCTGTAGTATGTTTGAAAGTAAGACCTGGATTAGAGAGCAAAAATAACTCATACCATGATTGTCTGGAAGGGTTGAGAAACTTTCCTCCCTCAGTCCCTAGAATCTGGGGAACTCCATGTGGGGTGTGTACTTCCATGTCCACACCCATGACTATCTTCTGGGCTTCTTTGACAACCACTGCTGTGGCTGCCAGAGCCCGAAGACAGGCTGGCCACCCGAGCGCAAACGGATCTAGAACCTTTGAGTAATATCCCACGGGTCTCCAAGTTGGGCCTGATGTCTGTGTCAGCACCCCTGATGCGACCCCTCGATTCTCATGAACATACAGTCGATATAGCTTTTTATTAATCGGGATGGCCAGGGCAGGGGATTGGGTTAATGCTGCTTTAAGCAGATCAAAGGCATGCTGCATTTCTTTAGTCTATTTCCATTCAGTGAGACACTCCTTAGTCAGGGAGTCATACAGTGGTCTAGCCTTTCCACCATAATCTGGTATCCATAGTTGACAGAACCCAGTTAGTCCTAGGAATGCCTGCAGCTCCTTGGGTGACTTAGGTGAGGCTAGACCGTGGATTGCCTGTATGCGGTCCACACTCAGGGCTCTGACTCCTTTTGACAGCTTATATCCCAAAAATGTAACTTGAGGCTGACATATTTGGGATTTCTCTCTAGATACCTTATATCCCTTTTCCCCTAGGATGTTTAGCAGTGATCTGGTGGCTTCCTTGCAGAGTTGCAAATTTGGGCTTGCAACTAGCAGGTCATCCACATACTGGAGGAGAGTCACTGCGGGGTGTGATCCCTTCCACTCCTCCAAGTCCTTCTGAAGGGCAAGTCCAAAAATATGGGGGGCTGCTATGAATCCTTGTGGGAGAACCGTCCACGTGAGCTGGGCTTTATGGAAAGTATCTGGGTCCTCCCATTCAAAAGCAAACAATTTTTGACTCTCTCAGTGAAGGGGAATGGAGAAGAAAGCATCTTTCAAATCTAGCACTGCAAATATTTCAGCTTCTCCCGGTACTTGTGTCAAAATCGTGTGTGGGTTCGGGACTACAGGGTGGTTTGAAAGGACCTTCTTATTTACTGCTCGCAGGTCTTGGACCAGTCTGTATGAGACCCCATCTGCCTTCGGCACTCCAAGAATGGGGGTAATATATGGTGAGGACCCTTCCACTAGCCATCTGTACTTCTTGTATTTCTCTATGAACGCCTTGAGTCCAACTCTGGCTGCTCAGCTGAGTGGATACTACTTTACCCGAACGGGCCCCTCCCCATCCTTGAGTATGATCCTTACCGGGAAGACCGACTTAGCTCACGCACGGGTTCCATAAGCCCATACCGAAAGGTCTACTCCAGTCATGTGATCTTCAGAACTTACTATAGGGCGTCGGTCCTCCAGGAGAGCCATCTGATAGTTCGAGCTTTGCTTGACAGGTAGCTGGACCACCATCTGGTCGTCTCTGAAAAATATCTCAGCTTGCAGTTTTGTGAGTAGGTCCTACCCAAGTAGTGCAACCAGGCAACTTGGAGAATATACAAAGGAGTGCTCAAGCAAATGATCCCCCACTTTGGTGAGGAGTGGCTTACAAACAGGGAGTCGGGATTGTGTTCCCTCAATCCCTTCCACAAGAACATGCTGTTCACTAGCTCTTGCACAGGGTTTTTTTTTCTGGAATCATTGAAAATGTAGCCCCAGTATCCACCAAGGCTTCAAAGTTTTTGCCACCAACCCTAAAAGTTACCATGGGATCTTCTTACCGAAGGGTAGTGGTCTTTGATCCCTCTCCCCTTCATTCTGTGTCCTCACCCTTTTCCTCTGCCCGCATGAGGTGACCTCTTGGTTCACCCTCTCTCTTCTCCTTCAACTTTGGGCATTCCCTCTTCCAGTGTCCTTTCTCCCTGCAGTAAGCACAAACGTCTGCTCCCACTCTTTCTCCTTTCCCTTTCTGTATCCCAGCCTTTCCAGGGTTACCTCCAGTTATACCAGCTGCCAGCGCTGCCATCTGTCGCTGAGCCTTTTTATCCTCCTTGTGCTCCTGTGCCTGCTCACGATTCCCATATACCTTATATGCAATTTCCACCAGCTCTGAAATCGGTTTCCCAGCACCTCCCTCAGTTTTCTGTAGCTTCCTACGAATATCAGCAGTGGATTGACCAATAAACATAAGATTTACCATGCGTTGATTATCTGGGGCTTCTGGATCTAGGTCCGAAAACTTGCGGAACGCCTCGTACAGCCTCCCGAGGAAAGCTGAGGGATCCTCTTCTTTTCCCTGTCTCACTTCATACAATTTAGACAGATTAGTAACCCGAGGCACTGCCTTCCCCATTGCTTCCACTAAAATCCCCAGATACCGTGCACTCAGCTCTCTTCCTTCTGCGGTATGATTATCCCATCTCAGTTCCTCAACAAGGCAGGTATCACGCAAGGTACGACCAGCAGCTCCCTCCGCTTCTACCCTGGCTGCTGCAATGCGCTCTGCCATCCCCAATACTAATCTCCTCTCCTCCGGGGTCAGGAGGGTTTGGAGCATCATCTGGACATCAGCCCAAGTGGGTCGATGGGTTTGCCCAATGGATCGAAACAAGTCCCTCATTTTTTCAGGGTCTTCACGAAAAGAGGGGCTTTGATTCTTCCAGTTAAATAAATCTGAAGTACTAAATGGGGTGTAGACAAAAGTTGCATTGCCCCCCTCTCCAATAACCTCTCGCATCGGGCAGTTCAGCACCGGCCGTGATTCTACAGTCTTGCGCAAATAATAATAACAACCATCACATGAGACTTTACTAAGCATTTCTTAATCCAAGGTGGCTAATTTTGAAACACTCCCAACCAACAATCTATATAAGGAAATTGATTCCAATGTCCATTCTGCATAACTATTTCATGGATAGCTATCACTTCTTTTACTACACAGGATCCTTTCAGGGTCCAGTGGACCCCGAATGTTGGCCACTCGAGTTGACAAAACTTAATTAAATCACCCTTTTTCATCTTCACCCCATAATCTGCTGCTTTGCAAATTTGCTAAAGTTCCATAAAATACAACCCAAAGGAGTACCTGAGTTTTCTACATGGGAGCTACCCTCACCCATATTAATGCCCACAAACGTGCGCCCAATGCACACCAAATACCAAAAGATCCTAATCACAGACCGCTCGCATAAGTACGTCTTACGCACACCAAATACTGGGCCAAAAATCCCCCGGTACAAAACCAAATTGAACAAATCTTTGCCCCCGGATCCAGAAACCAAATTGGGCAAGGGAATTCATATACTCACTCAGGTATCCTAGAGATCTTGATCAGAATGCCGGAATGTGTGTCTGGCGTCCTCAGAAACCAAAAATTTTGCACAGGTAGCCTTTAATCTCCCGGGTACCCCGATTCACGTCTCAAGCCCCCTGGGCGAACCCAAAAAGGCAGCTCGGTGCACACTCCCCGTGGCGGCAGGGACGATCTTGTCACTGGGTCTCGAGGTGAACCAAAGAACTCCTGCCTGGCTCGCCAGATTGTTGCAAAAAGCGGTTCGTTTCTCTGGAGGCTCGCAAAGATCACAGACACACAGTCATCAGTCGGCACAAAAGGTTGTATTTGTTTGCAAACAAGGTCAGAGTGGGGCATTGATGCCCAAATCAGCTTCTGACCCACTAATTCTGTTTGCAAGTGGAATTTATCTTCTCTCTCCTGAGCACGTGTGCAGACACCGGAACTCTTACAGCTACTTCCGTTTCATGCAAGCATACATGTAGTTACATCATTACATACATCGCATGTATAGTATAATTAGCTACTTAAGTATGCAGGGCAGAGAGGTAAAGATGCATCAGCTCATTAAGCATGCCCAGAAACTACAACAGTTCGCCAAAAGTTTATATCTCAAGGCCACAGTCAATTGAATTCCAGCTTCTGCAATCAGCATGAGAAAGCCTAAGGCGGGACCGGGGGAGAAAGGAGCCTTGGGCAGTATTTCTTTCTTATCAGGTGCAAGATGCAAGCTGCGCATTTCTAACAATATTCCATTTCCAACATGTAGATGGCCAGTGAAAAGAATTTCTCTCTGGCTGCCTTTCCAATGAAAGCGTCTGAGGGGAGGGACCTAGAAACAGCATAAAAGCCTCTGGAGGCATGCTGTGCCTTTTGCGAGCTTGCTGCTTCTCAGGAACTGTGTGAGAAAGGTATGCTCAGACTCAGGTATCTCAGCTTGGTTGCTTTGCTTAGTAGTTGAACTTGCCTGCTCCTATTTTTGTTAGAAAGCATTGGGTAGGATTTAGCTTATCCTAGGTTAGCTTAGCACCTCTTAGTACTATTTAATTCATTTCTTTTAATTTGTATTTGTTCTTTTTTTTTGCAACCTTTGAAAAAAGAAAGCTGTTTTTTCCCTGCCAGCATGATCCATCACTGTGCACGGAGGCACACAGATTGCACACGTGCAAACACATTCACACACACACACAATATAAAGAAGAAAAATTAGATAGTCGTAGGAGAAGAAGACAGACAGACAGACAGCACACAATTTTTACATAGTTCTTAACTCTGAAGCAAACCATCAAAGAAGAGTCCAGTGCACGCACACAACAGAGGGAATAGAACACACAACATAAAAGAAGTGACACACACACACAGATCTTTTTGCAGCACAGGAAAGATTAATATGAAGTGTGCTGGAAAGGCAGGTGCCAGGCTGTCTGGCAGGGGAGGGAGAGGGGGTAGGGGAAGAGCTAGAGCTGCAGCCCCTCGCCCCAAACACAGACACATTCTCTTCCCAAGCAGTCATGACATCAGTGCTGCCAGTGGAAACAAGAAGATGGGAGCAGTGTCTGCCCCGATGTCCCTGCACCTATACCACCTTCCCTCAGTCCAGAAGTGGGCACCAGCAGTGGAATCACTGTCTCCTCCACCCCAATGTCATCTCTCAGCATGAGCCTCCCACTGCCAGAGGAGGACCTGGATGGTGAATGCGCTGGCTCAAGCAATTCTGGGGACTGAGGGGGAATCAGAGTTTGTGGTCCACATCCCTCAAATTTCCCCTAGACCCAGGCCTCCTTCAGAAAGCAGTACCTCGGAGAAGGCTGAGGTTGTGGAGGCAAGTGGTTCAGCTGAGGCAGCTGCTCCTGCTGATGAGCCTTAGCCTGCTGAGGAGTGGGATAAGGCAGGATCCTCAGGCTCAACCCAGAAGTGGGGGAGTAGTGTAGTGTGGGAGCATTTTGAGCTGGCAGATGATCCCATCTGCCAGCACTGCTTAAGGCACATGAGCCATGACAAGGATGTCAGACATTTTTCCACCATGGTGATGCTGCTGCATTTGAGGAGGCAGCACCCCCTTGCCCTTCTTCCTGCTGAGCCTGGCACCAGTGTGAATGTGTTGAAAGGGAAGTCACCTGGTCACTCCAAAGTCCCCTTCCACCCAAAGCAGAGGCAGGCCACCCTGGACCATTGAGGATAGGTAGACAGAAAGGGGGGCACATTCCCAAGGCAAGTGCAATCACCCAGAGCATTGGGGAAATGCTCTGGATAGCCAGCCCTTCTCCCTAGTTGAGTACCCAGGGTTCAGATGGTTCGTAGCACTTCTGGCCCCATCTTACAAAGTGTCCGTATGCACCACCTTTAGCAGGTCAGTGGTGCCCTCCCTGTATGAGGCATGCAGGGAGTACTTGAGGGAGAAGCTGCTCAAGTCAGGGCCACAGGTAGTCTTTCACTTCACCTCTGACATCTGGAACAGCCGGAATGGCAGTCATGCCTACCTCTTCCTCACAGACCACTGGTGCAATCAGTCAGGCCATCGGTGGGCTCTACTGCAAGCCAAGGTGCTGGATGAGTCGCACAAGACAAGGGAGATCATGGGGGCCATGATGGTGCAGGGGTGTCTCATTGGGCAGGCTGAGCTCACCTGCGGGTGTACGATCACCAACAACAGGGCCAATATGCTGAAGGCTGCCCATGATGCCAACTTTGTTGGCACCTGCTGTGTGGCACGCAGGCTGCACCTAATAGTGAGGGATGCCTTAAAAGGGAACAGGGCTGCCGATGATGGCACCACCACCACTAATGATTCAAGCCATCTGATTTTGAAATGCAGGAAGCTGGCGGGCTACTTCCATCACAGCATCAAAAGGGGCAAGGTGCTGTGAGATAAACAGGCACAGCTGAGTATCCTGCAGCACAAAAATCATCCAGAATGTGGAGACTTGGTGGAACTCCACATACCTGATGCTCAAAAGGTTGGTGAAGCAACAGAAGGCCATCCATGAGAAGATCTTGCTTAGGGAGATCCGGATCAGCGGCCCCCTGAACAGAGGTGAGTGGGGTACTATCTTCCAGATCTTGGTGGTCCTCAAGCCCTTCCTCAGGGCCACCAAGGCCCTTAGTGCTGGTGATGCCCTCCTCAGCCAGGTGATCTCCCTAATGAGGGAACTGGAGAAACAAATGGAGAAGTTCCAAGGGATCAATGTTCCTGGCTGGGCAGGCCACTGTCAGCAGATGTGCAGGCACTGGTGAGGTGGCTGAAGAAGGGGATCATGAGATGGCTTATCCCTTGTGATTTAGTATGGTCCACATGATGGCAAGCATGTGTGACCTGAGGGTGAAGGGGAGCATGTGCACTGGCAGCACCAAAATGCACAATCACTGGACACAGGTGCTGGTCAAGAAATTCAGGGAGGCCAAAGTGCAGAGGTGAGGGGATGTGGAAGAGGGAAATCCACTTTGTACATCAGCACTGGCATCAACACCAGCACCAGCCAGTCTCCTCCATGCCAGCCACTGCCAATGTGGGCCATGGGCATGGCTTCAATGCTGGGGTCCAAGCACATGAAATCCCAGCCTCAGGCAGGTAGCTCTGAGACTTCGGTGGCTACCTATCTCACTGAGGATGTGGAGCCTCTGGACTGTGACCCCATGGCCTACTGGACAAGCCACAGCCAGATGTGGCAGGATCTGGCCATGGTTGTCTGGCAACACCTGTCCTGTCCATTGACCAGTGTTCCAAGTGAGAGGGTGTTCAGCATTGCTGGGGATGTTGTGACACACCACCATATCTGCTTGCATCCTGCTTTGGTGGTGCAGCTGTTGTTCCAAAATGTGAACCTCCCACTGCTGGGGTTCCCCAGCTCCACCTGCAGACAGAATGAGTGTCACCCTCCTCATTCTATCTGCACCAGTTTCCTCTTCTGAGTTTTTTAAAAGCTAAGTAATGCCCCGCTTTCAGCTGGAGGGGGGACTAACTGCATCACCAGCCAGCAGGGGAAGAACATGTCCTTGCTTCGCTCATTCCCCTACCAGGATGAACTTGGAAGCCTGGTGGGACTGCTGGTGGTGCTGCAGCCCTGTAAATGCCAGGACCAATGATCCCCTGGTGAAAGGCAGGTAGGAGGCACTATAAGCTCCAGCTAACACAGGCACACACAAAGTCCTGGGGAATGCCCAGACCTGTCATGTCTTTAACAGGTCTGATGCTTGCTGGTTGCAGTGCAGTTGTGAGGCTCCTAGTGAGCTCAGCTTAGCTGCCCGGGATGCCAGCTTTTGTGTTGAAAATCCCTTTGTCAGCTCTGAAAAGCGGTTTGCATTGTAATTTGTTCCCTCTCAGGATCAGGCCTGAGAGACTGGAGGCAGAATGTTTTTTTCATGAGGAATGTGCCCCCACAGGTAGTTGGGTTTTGTTGTCTTTGATAGAGTCTGGTGTACAGTTTGTGGGGGTACTGGAGATAGTTGGCAGGTTTTGTGTTTTGAGCTGTAGGAAATTGGCTTCAGTTCTGGTCATGAGGTTAGGTGCTTGTTTGAATGTACAAACCATTTTTCAGAGCTGGGCCTATGAACTGCACTTCATCAGCTTTCTAGGTAGTAGGGACAGAGACTCGTGGACTCAATATACACTGTGGAATTCTGGCACGCTGCGACCTGCCAGACATCTGACACCCTAAGCCCCTCTGCATTTTACCTGCACTGCTACATAACCCTTTCCCCCCTACTCCAAAACTCAGCTTGTCCCACACCCCCTGACACCTCCCTTTCCATTTTACTGATTGGCTTTCTTGCCTGCATTGTGAGCCAGGACAGGCTCTGGCTTCTTTACTATTCCTTCCATCCAGAACCAACTGCAGGTACTGCCTCAGCCTGACAAAGGGGTTTTCAACCCTAAAGCTTCCAAAGATACATTTTTTTAAGTAGTCCTTTTTTTCACCGATAATACACATATAGACATAAAAAACACAAGATAAACCATCACACACCATAAGTAACATCATATGTCCAACACATCACAACATCTTTACTTCTTCCTGTCAATTCCTTTATAAAAAGAAAAGTTCTGTGACAGTTCTGTTTGGGTATCTTTGATGCTGCTGCTAATGGTGTTGAGCCAGCTAAGTTATTTTACGTGTTGTCACATAAAGTGGTGGACCAGGTGTGAGGCTGTAGGGGAAGAGGGGACCTCACTGGGGCACACTGCCGTGTTGTGCAGAAGCTCCAGTGCCAGGAAAGGTGCATCTTAACGCTCACACCATGTCACCCACCGACATCATGAGTTTTGCCTCTTAGCAGCCAGAGGTTCAGGGCCCCAGAAGACAGATTGCCCCAGGGAGTTACACACAGAGCTGGCAGGCTTTGTGGCCCTTAGCAGGGGCCACCACCCCTGCAATTTTCATCCTTCTACACCTTAATACACACAGAGTCATCTATGTCATGAGTTTTGCCTGTCAGCAGCTTGAGGTGCAGTTCCTTCCAAACCCCTGTACCTATCTTCTTGAAACTTGGCATGCTTCATGGCCTCAGCAGGGGCTACCAGCCCTGGAGTTTTCACCCCCCCATGGTGTCATACGTACATGTGAAATGAGTTTTGCTTTCAAGAATTTGGGCTGCAGTTCCCCTCAAACCCCTGCACCTATCTTCTTGAAGCTCGGCAGGCTTCATGCTCTCAGTAGATGCTACCGGTCCTGTAAGCTTCACCCAAATCAGACACAAAACAACAAAATTATAGATATTTCATTGATCCCCCATTATAGCCTATGGCCAGATCTCCAAGGCAGCTCTGAAGCTTCAGAGCCTCTTTGGCTGGATCGAAGTGACAGACCAATCTGGAGCCCCGGATAGGTTCACTGACATCTAATGCAGCTGGATCTGAAGCCAGATTGAATACCTGTTGACTCACACAGGCCTACTGGAAGTGCATCTTTCTATTACTATACCATCCATGATGAAACCTTTACTGACTTACACAACTGACATATGTGAATGCATCAGTCTATTAGAATAGAGGAGGATCATCTGTCTGGTGAAGGATGTGACTATGTGAGGTAGAAATGAAAACTACAAGTCTACCTGCTGCTAATCTTATAATGAGGACATGGGGAAATGTATTGCTGTACAAGTTTTTGAGGAGGGAAATTTCAGCTGGCAACATTCAGAGGAAAAATACAAAGTAGATATAAGGACCACTGAGCAGTATGGATGGCAGATGTTGGCTGAGCAGGATGCAAATTGCAATCATCCTTTCCTCCAAAACAATAAGGACAGGCTTCCTCAACTTTCTAGATATTTATCTTCCTGCTTTGTTATCTCTTCTTTGTTTCCTTCAGGGAAGTAATTAGGTTTCATACCTCTCATTCCGGTCATCTCAGTCTTTGTGTATGTCAAAGTATCCATAACTTACTGGTCATTGGCTAATCGTTTGGCTGACCTCTTCTCTGGTCAAGATGTTCTTGCACTTATCATCTGTAAAGATCAGAGTGATGGAGAGGTTAAACACTGTGATGAGTATCTCACAGTGTATTTCTGTGGATGTGGACATCAGTGGACTTATTTCTGGTTTGTACCACTGTAGAGACACATCAGAATCAACACTACTCCTTCAAGAAAGTCTGGGAAAAATGGGAAATAAATATAAGACTAACAAGCAGGAAACAAAGCCCCTCATGCATATTTAAGGCTGTGACCCTAAACAAGCCTTATGTGAAAGGACATGAAAAATGTTTTCAAAGTACTTCAGATAGAATTGGTAAGGAGAATTTGAAATGAACTCTTTATAACATTTATTATAAGAAACAAAGGGAGAAGAAGAAGAATCCTAACTTCTGGATTTGGGGCCATCCCTTTATGCAAACCAATTACTGTCCTGCACCCTTTCCACATGTTCACAGCAATTTAAAGGTTGCATTCTTCTCTAACAAATCTTTAAGAAGAAAATTATTACATTGTTTAGGCTCTAAATTTAGTCTGTTATAAAATAAGAGAACAATCTACTGAGAAAATACCTGCCAGTCATTTTCTCTTATTTTGTGCAGTCATTAAAAACATGACTTTTGCAGACCTTAATGTATTTTTTACATTGTTTATGAAAGGATCATGACTACCCAGGGAACTATAAGTAATACAAATGTAATAGGATCATTTCACTCAAAAATGATGTGGACAACAGCAGCTGTTTTAAAATGTCAGTCAGCCTCATGCCCCTTTTTGTTAGTCAGGTAGGAAAGAAATACCTACCCACATGAAAATGCAGAAGTTTGAGATGACAGAATGTAATTACTATAGTCAAGTGAAACTTTTCAGACAAGTAATGAATTAGCCCTAAATGGTTGTTTAGTTATCCCGAAACTATCTAAAAGCTTGTTTCAAATTTGGCAAAAAACAATTGGCCAAAGAAATGGGGGGATTTTTGAAACAAAAATATTTGGGGTTGATATTTCAGTTTCAAAATACTTAATTTAGAAATGTAGTGGTGTTTATTTTCTTAAAGGGGAGTTATAAGGATGTGAGGCCTTCAGGGAACTGAAACCCCTGTCCTGGGTAGGAAGCAGCTCATAGGCTGTCTGGCTGGAGGGCTGGGAGTCAGCTGCAACTGATGATTAGTAAATGAGAGTGGAGCCACAAAGGGGGTTCAAAGTTCCAGGAAAAGAATGCAAAGCAAGAGAGAAGCATAGATCTTTTTTCTCAGGGTTTGAAAAAAAGCTTGGAAGTTTTCGTCTGTCCTCTTGTTTGTTGTATTACTTGTCTCTGTTTCTCTGGGACCAGCTTTTCCCATGAAAATTAAGTGGCTGGTTGACCCAGAGTACAGAGCTGACTGATCTTTAAGATGAAGCTGGGTGAGTGACCTGCTTTCAGGTGGACATAGGAAACTCCATATGGGTCTAAAAAAGGTTTTCTTTTAACCTGAAACAAATGTGTTTGCTGTTCCTCTTTTTCAGAAAGCAAAACAAAAATAATTATTTGAACATCCCTGGTTTAAGGACAGAGCCCACAGAAGTTGCCTATTATCAGTGAGGACATTTGTTAACATAGTATATGGATTCTAAGTGTTTGAGAATGCAGTGGTAGATGTATCCTTTGCAATTGCAAACAATCCAGCAGTAGGAAGGGTGCAAGTAACTAACTATGATGAAGTAAACTGAAAAAACTACATTAACTTTTCCTCTATGTGAAACTATAGGGGAAGTAAGCATACGTGTGTGTTTATATGTACATGCATGTATGCATATACACAGATGCACACACATTTTTTAAATGAAAAGGGAGAACTTCAGTAAAAACACAGAGAAACATTTCATTGAAAAAATCTGAGATCTTGTTTCTAGAAATAATACACACATTTAAGTGTATTGATTTTAGGTAATTCCATTGAAACCAACAACACTACTCTTGTCTGCAAAGTGAAAAAAAAAACACCAAATCAAGAGAGCACTTTGCACCCAATTTCCAGTGATGTGACTGCCAAGCAAAGAAATAGTGTGTACACTGCAGTTCAAGAATCTTATTCCGTGTCTAGTATTGCATTCCTGGAGGTTAAGTTTTAAGCTAGAATTGAAACCTCCAGCTGGATATGCACTGTAGGAAAGGTCAAGGCACAAAAATCAGGAAGCACACTGTGTTTTTAGGGAGAGCATACCTTGCAACGCAAATGCTGCATGACTGATCAGTATGCAAATGTGTCATTCAGAATATACTGCTTATTATTACCCTATTTCTCATTGACCAAACACTCTGCAGAAGCATACAGCACCTGGAAAGCCTGCACAAATCAGGGCCTGAAGCCAAAGGCCTGCAGCATGCCTGAGAGGTACCCATGATCTACTCTGTCAAACACCTTCTAGTGGTCCAGGGATAGAAGGGAGAAAGACAAGCCCTCCCGGTGCACTTGCTCCAGAAGGTGCCAAACCAGGTACAGGTTGTTGAAGATGGAACATCCAGGCACAGTATATGTCTGGTTGGGATGGATCATGTCCACCAGTACGGACCACAGACATAGCAAGATGGCCTTCACTACCACCTTGTAGTCCATGCAGAGGAGGGACACAGGATTCCAGTTCCTCGGGTCATGGGGATCCCTCTCCTTTGGCAGGAGGTTCATCACAGACCTCTGGCATGACATGGAGAGTTCCTCACTCAGATTCAGACCAGACCACAGAAAAGTCTGGGCCAAGGATGTCCCAGAAGGCCCAGTAGAAATTTGTGGTCAGCCTATCTATGCCAGGCACCTTGTGGCCAGGCATCAGGTGAAGGGCAGCTGAACACTCAGGCAGAGTAAGCAGAGCTTCCGGTTGGTCCTGGTGGCCTGTGCTGATTTGTGGGAGTCTGTAACAGGTCGCCCTCCCCAGCACCATCTTCCCTGTTAATCTGTGCCTTACATGGGGCTTGGAGTCCTCTTTAAGGTTCTTATGTCCCGCTCTTTACTCATCTGCCACATCTTGATGGAAGTTATTATGCTGATCTTTTTGTAAGCAAGAGATGGCCTATTGTATTTCGTATGTTGGGGCCTTTTGCCTTCATGGGCCTTGACTCCTATCTGTCTCTAGCTAGGCCTCTGCATCTGAACCCATCAAGCAGTGTTAGACCCTGAGGCTCTAGCCTTTTCTGGTGTCTTGGGGTTCATGGCCCTCTTTTCTGCTCTAATCTGGAGCCCAGCCTCCCTGGTCCAGCAGCCTGACCACCAGCCCCACAGCCAGGGATTTGCAAGTTCAAAGCTGGGCCTTTGAAGTCGCATCTTCTCAGTCTGAGGAAAAAAGTCAAATAAAATGGTACCTCAGGTACACCAAACCACCCTGGCCTTTTAAGATCATGCCTTCTGGTGCTGGGGTTAGTGCACCCTAAAATCCTGTGCCCCCATTGGCCCCAGGGCCTATGTATCCCAAAAAGCCATGCCCTTGCTGGCACCAGCGGCTGTTCCCCCCAAAAGCCATGCCCTTACTGGTACCGGGGTCCCCCACTCTGTTATGGGCCCCAAAATGAGGCCTCCTCCTTCCCCTAATAGCCTCACCCAAACCACCAGTGGTATTCAGTAAAAAAAAAACAAAACCATGAACAGTCCTGTACATGTACAATAACTGCCACCCAAAAAGGTGATTAAAGAAGGCAGCATGCCAGCTTACATTTATGCACAATTCGTGCTTTGGCTCCCAATCATTGGCTACAGTCTTTCTTTTGGGGTTGCTTCTGTCCCTCTGGGGTCCTTCATAGTTCCCTTCCTTCAGCCTTTGGACCACACAACAAGGATCTCCATGGAGCTCTGGGATGCACTCCTTCCCCTTTGGCTGCCCGGGGATTTTATAGTCCTGGCCTGCCCCTTCCAGTCAGCTGACTAGCTGGGCAGGCTCAGCATTTAACCCCCTCCTTACTGGCTGTACATTTATTAATGTGCTGTAATTGCAGCACATTAAGTGTAGTATCTGTCAAAACAAGTACTTACTTTACACACTGTAATTGATGCTACTGTGCACTAGTGCTAATGAATACTTTCTGTGTGATACTTAATGCTCTTTGGACCTGACCTACCAAATGTAAGTGCAAAATGGAACATTAACACTTTCAGAAAATGATAAAGCAGTCACCAATTAATTTTCAGCTATATGTGTTGTTTAACTGTTTGAAATTTACAGGACAAATTTTTAAGGAAAGAGAGGATAGTTCTTTACCATAAAAGAAACAATTCATTAACACCAATGAGTACAAGAGCTGGTTTATTTCACATTAGTTCTGGGGAAGAGGCAGATTCTAATTTCAGTTATACACTGTTAGCCAAAATTAATTCCACTGAAGCCAATTTTTAAGCCAAGGAAGTTAATTCTACATTTAAAACCATGCAACAGCGATCATAATTTAACTCTGTATTTCATAGATTTCACAGATTTCATAGACATTAGGGCTGGAAGGGACCTCGGGAGATCATCGAGTCCAGCCCCCTGCCCAAAGGGCAGGAAGTCAGCTGGGGTCATAGGATCCCAGCAAGATAAGCATCCAATTTACTCTTGAAGGTGTTCAGTGTAGGTGCTTGAACCACCTCCGCTGGCAGACTGTTCCAGACCTTGGGGGCTCGGACAGTAAAGAAATTCTTCCTTATGTCCAGCCTGAAATGGTCTTGCAGGAGTTTGTGACCATTCGATCTCGTCATCCCGTGGGGTGCTCTGGTGAACAGACGTTCTCCCAGATCCTGGTGCTCACCCCTGATAAACTTATAGGTGGCCATCAGATCACCCCTGAGCCTACGCTTTTCCAGGCTAAAGAGTCCCATGGCTCTCAGCCTGTCATCGTAAGACCTGTTTTCCTGACCTCTGATCATGTGCGTGGCTCTCCTCTGAACTCTCTCAAGCTTCTCCACATCCTTTTTGAATTGTGGAGCCCAAAACTGGACGCAGTACTCCAGCTGTGGCCTCACCAAGGCTGAGTACAAGGGGAGAATGACGTCCCGGGATTTGCTCGAGAAACATCTAAGGATGCATGTCAGCATTTTGGTCGCTTTACTAGCCGCAGCATCGCATTGCAGGCTCATGTTCATCTTGTGGTCAATGATGACCCCCAAGTCTTTTTCTTCTGTGGTGCTAACCAACGTAGCACTGCTGAGCCTATAAGGGTGCTACAGGTTTTTCCTCCCAAGGTGGAGAACCTTGCATTTTTCGGTGTTAAACACCATGAGGTTCTCGTCTGCCCATTTGCTGAGCTTGTCCAGGTCAGCCTGGATCACCCGCCTATCATCTGGCGTGGATGCTTTGCCCCAAAGTTTGGTGTCATCGGCGAACTTGGCCAGTCCACTCCTGACTCCAATGTCCACATCGTTAATGAAGATGTTGAACAGTATGGGTCCCAGGACAGAGCCTTGAGGGACCCCACTGGTCACAGGGCACCATGATGAGTGACTGCCATCAATCACAACCCTCTGGGTCCGACCATGAAGCCAATTTCCCAGCCAGCGGATCATGGTGGAGCCAAGGCCACAACTGGGCAGTTTGGCCAAGAGGTGATCATGGGATACCAGATCAAAAGCTTTTTTGAAGTCAAGATATATGACATCAATCTCTTCTCCCTTGTCCAGGTGATAGGTCACCTGGTCATAGAAGGAAATGAGATTGGTCAAACAAGACCTACCCGCAACAAACCCGTGCTGGCTGTCCCTTAGAATAGATTCATAGATTCATAGATGCTAGGGTTGGAAGGGACCTCAATAGATCATCGAGTCTGACCCCCTGCATAAGCAGGAAAGAGTGCTGGGCCTACATTACCCCAGCTAGATACACATCCAACCTTCTCTTGAATACCCCCAGGGTAGGGGAGAGCACCACCTCCCTTGGGAGCCCGTTCCAGACCTTGGCCACTCGAACTGTGAAGAAGTTCCTCCTAATATCCAATCTAAATCTGCTCTCTTCTAGCTTGTGGCCATTATTTCTTGTAACCCCCGGGGGGGCCTTGGTGAATAAATACTCACCAATTCCCTTCTGTGCCCCCCTGACGAACTTATAGGCAGCCACCAGGTCGCCTCTCAACCTTCTCTTGCGGAGGCTGAAAAGGTCCAGTTTCTCTAATCTCTCCTCGTAGGGCTTGGCCTGCAGGCCCTTAACCATACGAGTGGCCCTTCTCTGGACCCTCTCCAGGTTATCCACATCCTTCTTGAAGTGCGGCGCCCAGAATTGCACGCAGTACTCCAGCTGTGGTCTGACCAGTGCCCGATAGAGGGGAAGTATCACCTCCTTGGACCTATTTGTCATGCATCTGCTGATGCACGATAAAGTGCCATTGGCTTTTCTGATGGTTTCGTCACACTGCCGACTCATGTTCATCTTGGAGTCCACTAGTCCTCCAAGATCCCTTTCCACTTCCGTGCCACCCAGCAGGTCATTTCCTAGGCTGTAGGTGTGCTGGACATTTTTCCTCCCTAGATGCAGCGCTTTGCATTTCTCCTTGTTGAACTGCATTCTGTTGTTTTCTGCCCACTTGTCTAACCTGTCCAGGTCTGCTTGCAGCTGCTCCCTGCCCTCCGGCGTGTCCACTTCACCCCATAGCTTAGTGTCATCTGCAAACTTGGACAGAGTACATTTCACCCCCTCGTCCAAGTCGCTGATGAAGACATTGAAGAGTATCGGTCCAAGCACCAAGCCCTGCGGGACCCCACTGCCCACACCCCTCCAGGTCGAAACCGACCCATCCACCACGACTCTCTGGGTGCGACCCTCCAGCCAATTTTCCACCCACCGGACTGTGCAGTCATCCAAGTCACAGCCCCTTAACTTGTTCACCAGTATGGGGTGGGATACCGTATCAAAGGCCTTCCTGAAGTCCAAGTATACAACATCCACCCCTCCTCCTGCGTCGAGGCGTTTTGTGACCTGGTCATAAAAAGAGACTAGATTGGTCAGGCACGATCTGCCTGCCACGAACCCGTGCTGGTTTCCCCTCAGCATAATTTGTCCTGCCGGGCTCTCACAAATGTGAGCCTTGATGATTTTTTCAAAGATTTTGCCAAGGATGGAGGTGAGACTGACTGGCCTATAGTTACCCGGGTCCTCCTTCCTCCCCTTCTTGAAAATGGGAACCACATTGGCCCTTTTCCAGTCCTCCGGGACTTGACCCGTGCGCCACGAGCGTTCAAATATTCCCGCCAGTGGCTCTGCAATGATGTCGGCCAGTGCCTTCAGTACCCTCGGATGGAGCTCATCCGGGCCTGCCAACTCAAAGGCATCCAGTTCTTCCATGTTAGCCTGCACCAGTCCCTCAAGGATGGCCTCCTTAATAAACTTTTCTAAGATATTCCCCAGGATAGAAGTCAGGCTAATGGGCCTGTAGTTAGCCGGATCCACTCTCCTCCCTTTCTTGAAGATCGGCACCACATTGGCCTTCTTCCAGTCTTCGGGCACTACACCAGAGCGCCAGGAGTTTTCAAAGATCCGTGCCAGGGGCTGGGCTATGACGCTCTCCAGCTCCTTGAGTACCCTGGGGTGCAGATTGTCAGGGCCAGCTGACTTGAAGGTATCCAGCTTCTCAAGGTGTTCCTTCACGAGGTCAGCATTGATGAAGGGTAGGGGATCCCCCTCACCCAGATTTCCCTGTCCCATAGCAGGCATGGGCGTCCCATGGGACTGAAGAAAGACTGACGCAAAGTACCTATTTAATCGGTTGGCTTTTTCCTGTGCGTCAGTTGTCAGTTGCCCCATCTGGTTTAGCAGGGCTCTAACATTGCCCTTGCTTTTCCTCCGGCTCCCCACATATCTGAAAAAGGACTTTTTGTTGTCCTTGATGCCTGAAGCTAGTTGGAGTTCAGTTGCAGCCTTGGCTTTCCTGGTTTGGTCCCTGCAGGACCGGACCAGCGCGGAGTAATCCTCCTTGGAGGTGAATCCCATCCTCCATCCGTTGTAGGCTTTCCTTTTTAGCCACAGTAGGTCCGCTACTGATGCATACAAACTCAGTAACCAGATTGTGAAACCACCAAATAATTAGCTATTTGCATAGATAATTACCTGATTTGCCTGGCCCCTTGAGTCCAGTTCATATACATATTTGATACAGAGGAACCTGTGTGTTTTTTTACGTGCTCAAGATGCACTTTATTTTTTGAAAATCAGATTCAGTAAGTGCTGGAGGATGCAAAGTATTCACCTGAAGAATGCTCAGATTCTGACCTCCAACTTCTGTCTAACAAGTTCTTTTGTGTGTCATGGGACAAAAAAGTATATCTATAAATGCCCCAAGTGTTAATAAATGTACATGTCCTTTGTATAACTTTTCATGTTCTCTTTACTACAAAATGGGTATCAAATTAAGAGGCGTTATCTGGCTCTGCTGAAGCCTTATTACAATGGTATTGGTTATGGTAAGCTTCATTGAGTTAAGAATTCAAGACAGTCAATAGCTGAGAACACAATTCTGAAGAAAGGTATTTAAAGTATATAATTATGTTTTAATAACATAATTAAATAAAGTGCCACAGCATACAAAAGAGACAACCATGATTGCCTAGTCTGAATAATTAATATATTACAAATAATTAATGTATGCATAATGAAATTGCAATAGAAAGACTTTCCTAGGGTGGTAGCTAGGGCATTCTCTAGGACTGCTAGGACCCCCTGGCCAATCAGAGGCATGGGGGACCTTGCTGTACTCAGCCCACAAAAATGGTGGCCAGCCTCAGGATCTGCCTCCTTGAGTTTGGTAGACCCCTACAGATAAGTATCCACCAAACAAGCCTTCAGATCTCTCTCAGTTGCTCTCTCATTTGCTCGCTCTCTAAGCAAAAGAAAGGCAGAGAGAGAGAGAGTAACTGAGAGAGACCTGCAGGCTGGTTTCTCTAATTCATTTGCTTTGAGGAGAAATTCCATTCTTAGAATTTTTTCTGTCAAAAAATTTTACCAGAATAAATTCCCACCAAATTTTTCAGTTTCAACAAAACAGCATTTTAAACTTTTTTTATTAACAAAAGCTAACAAGCTCTCTTCTTGAGCACATGAGTAGTATATACTACCATCTAGCATAGTTATTGTGATCTAAATGTTTCCCCTTCCCAACAAACAATTTTTAAAACTTTCTAAGTTGTTTTCTATTTTCACAGATGTGTAAGCTTCATGTTTTTTGATTCTTAGGCCCCTGCCAGAATGGCGATAAAGGTGTGATGACATGTGATGTGTAATCCACACAATTGTGTTTCATACCATGCCACATATGCATTAGCAGGAGGCATGATTGTGTGATTGTGCATCAGGTCCCATCACACCCTGTCAGCTGATGGTACCCTCAGCCAAAGGAGCACATGGTGTATCTCTGGGCTGGGAGTGCAGACCAGATGATAGGCCTCCCAGCCTCAGAGGTACACCTGGCTGCATGTTCAGTTAACGGTGTCATAGGAACGAGTTACAAAGGGCACCTATAAACATGCAGCAAGGCTGCTCCAATGCACTGTAATTATGGTGCATTGAAGGAGACTCAATTAATCGAGTATGTGGAGTATGGTAATTATTAGGCCTGTATGAAGCAGCTAGTATTCACTTCAGATTCAGGGGACAGTGATTCAATTAGGTGAGTCAAATCACTGTCCTGAAAAGATTCAGCCAAACCTGAGTTAAAGATTTGGCAGCTGCTGAATCAGCCAAATCTCCAAATCACACAGGTCCCATTCCCCGTCTACTCTCAATGGCTGCCCTGCCTGGCCCCAGCTCCTGGCTCTTTGAAAAAAAAACCCTGCATTCACTGGTTCCTGCCTGTCAGGAGGGGAGATGCAATTCCCACTGCCCCTCATTGCCCCATGCCATGTGGGGGGGTCTGCCAAGAGTCCCCGACCCTTGCCCGTTCTCCCAGTCCCCCCCCCCGCATGGCTGCCCTAACCACCCCAGCTCCCAGGCCTTGAAAAAAAGAACCAAAAAACCCTGAACTCACCAGCTTCTGCCTGGCATGGGGGAGGGGTGATTCCTGCTGCCTCCCACTGCTCCACACTACATGGAGGGTCTGTCTCAAACCCACTGAATCTCCAAGGCTGCTGCTGCAGCCAGTGAGTCTATTTTTTGTTTTTTTTACAAAATTTCTGTACCAGTTTCCCTATCCATTCCAGTTAGATTGCTGTCCTTCAGCATCCCAGCCCTTGCCTCTGCCATCTGTCAGCTGCAGGTAGATAACAGGGAAGGGTGGTACTTATGTCCTCTGCACAAGCCAGGGACCTGGGCACCTGAGTCCCTGAGCCATGCCCCTGCATCCCATCACAAAGCATGAGTCTTTGAACCTCCGCCCCGGCATCACCCTGCCTGCCCCGCTGAGCGGGACGGGGTGAGGGGACGGAGCGCTAGGTACCTGGGTAACCTTGGGGTGAGGGAAATGGTTCCAAACTCCAGGTGGTCCCAACCCCCCCTTCTGGACACCACCTCACCCCCCGCCAGGCAGGCGGGCGAGGAACAGGCACTGGAGGAGGACGTGGAGCTGAGCCCGGCACCCTCCAGCCAGCTCCACGAACCCCACGAGGGGGGAGAAGCATCCACCTGGAGGGCAGCGGCCAGGACTCACCGCCATGGCAAGCGCCTTCCCGTCAGGGGGGGCCGGGGTTTCTCTCAGGTCCTGGCTAGGTTCCCTGGGGGCCGACGCGGCTGGGGCCGCCTGCCCGGACGGGCCCTCCCCGTCCCACACGCCAGCCGCTCGAACCCAAAGCACATCATGATGTATATGCAGACCTGACACTGAGTTCAGGAGAACCCCCGTGCTTGGAAACAGCCCCATGGACCCCAACCCAGCCTCCCACACACACATCCAGGTACCCCCCATGCCCCTGAGTTTGGGTATAGCCCCACAGACCCTAACTCTGCTTATTGAACCCATGGACTGCAATCAAGCACATGTGCCCCAGGACACCATTCCCCATACTGCTTCCATGAGTGTTCCAAACCCATTCCTCTAACACCTCACTTACCCCCTCCCCACATGCAAAGTGCCACCAGCCCCTTCACTACTAATGCTGTGGCTGCTGCTGATGCAGAATGACCTGCAGGACCCATGGCCAGCCCTTCTCAAATTTCTTCTGATGAGTCAGGCTCTAAGCAAGCTTGCCATGCAGCCTGGGAAGGTATGCTTCACCATGCTCCATGGAGCTATGGGATGGGAATCCAGGCACTGGGGAAACATGGAGACCCTGAGGGGAAAGGGGGGGTGGGGAGGAAGGGGCTGCTACAGGCCATCCCCATGGTCACAGCCTTTTCTCAGACCAAAAAGGGGTTGTGGGAGAGAGGCAGTGTAGGGATAGAGGGGCATGGGGAGACGGTGAATAGCCTTGACCTGTCTGCTCAAAGTGTGGGGGATCAGGCAGAAAAATGCTCAAGACATCACTGGGTGGACCAGTCACTAGGGCTGTGTGAAACTTCAGAAGCTATTTCATTTTGGAGATGTTTCAGCCCATTTTGACACCCAAAACACTGAACCCAAAATGAAATCAAAGGTTCTGAAACACCTCTGAAATGAAACATAACCATCCAAAATGTTTTAGAATGTTTCAGGTGTTTTGGAATGTTTCAGAGGTGGGCTTGCAGGGAAACAGGATCTCAGAACAGGGAGGTGGAAGAGGGAGAGAAGGACTGCTCTGATATTGACATCTGTAGCTGGCCAGTATCTGTAATCTGTCCCTGAAGTCCCTTCCAATCCCAGTGCTCTGAGGGAGGGATGGAGAAAGAACATATAAGGCTGTTTGTAAACTGCTCTCTGCCTTTTGTGAGATCTGTCTCTGGCAACATGAGCAGCAAAGCACAGCATCTGAAGGATCTAAGCTGGTAGCAGTAGGTAGTCTGTTGCTACTAAGTTGTAGCCAGCCATTAGCCAATCCATTCCCACCTCCCCTTGCCTACCATCCCTATTGTTAATCCCTTTCAAATATTTCTTCCCCTGAAATCCTGTTATTTATTCTTGTTATTTTTTCACCCCAAACAAAAAGAAAGCTGTGCTTTGCCTGGCAGTGCCCCTTCACTGTGCAGGAAAGCATTACAGCACAAAGGCACACATTTTCCAGCACACCAAACATGAAGCATGCTGGAAAGGCAGGTGCCAGGTCTTCTTCCAGGGGAGCAAGAGGGGGCAGAGAGAGGGCTGTAAGCTCCAGCCCCACAAAACTTAGACACACCCTCTTTTTTACCAGGCATGAGGCTTCTGCTAGTGGCAGCAAGGAGGTGGGAGCAGTGCCTGCACCTGCTCCACCTCAACTAACACCAGCAATAATAATAAGCAGGGGAACTCAGTGCCATAGCCAGAGGAGTTCTGGGGAAGGAGGGAGAATCTGAGTTTGTGCTCCACATCCCTCAGAGTTCCCCTAGAGCCAGGTCTCCTTCTCTGGAAAGTGCCTCAGGGGATGTTGAGGTTGTGAGGCAAGTGGCTTAGCTGAGTTGGCTCCTCCTGCTGTTGGAGATCCTTCAAGTAGATCTGATGTATAAGTCCCACATGGCAATGGAGATCATGGGGGCCATGAACCACATGGTGCAGGGGTGGCTCATTGGGCAGGGTGAGCTCACCTGTGGGTTCATGGTCAGCGACAATGGGGCCAATGTAATCAAGGTGGTGCGTGATGCCAGCTTTGTTGGCATACGTTGTGTGGCAAACAAGTTCCACTTTATAGCCAGGAATACCTTGGAGAGGGATGGAGCTGCCAATGAGAGTGTCATCAAAACCAGCCAGCTTATTTCAAAATGCAGGAAGATGGTGGGCTACTTCCACTGGGGCATCAAAGCAGGCAAGATGCTGTGGGACAAACAGGCAGAGCTGAACATGCTGCAGCACAAAATCATGCAGGATGTGAAGACTTGGTGGAACTCCACAAACCTGATTCTCAAAGGGCTGGTGGAGCAACAGAAGGCCATCCCTGAGATGTCCTTACTCAGGAAGATTGGGATCAGTGGCGCCCCTTAAAACACGGTGGGATACCATCTCCCAGATCTTGGTGGTTCTCAAGCCATTCCTCAAGGCCACCAAGAGCCTCAGCACTGGTGATGCCCTCCTCAGCCAGGTGATTCCCATAGTGAGGAAGCTTCAAAAACAAATGGAGAATTTCCAGGGGATCAATGTTCCTGGCTTGGGCAAGCCACTGTCACCAGAGGTGTATGCACTAATGAAGCAGCTGCAGGAGTACAACAAGAAACAGATGGATCTGTTGCAGTCCAGTATGGTTCACGTGCTGATGGCCACGTGTGCCCTGAGGGTGTAGGGGAGCATGTGCACCAGCAAAACCCTGGGTCACTGGATGGAGGTGCTGGTGAACCTTCCAGAGTCAGGGAAGCAGAAGGGCAGAGGTGGGGGGATGGGGAAGATGGGGAAACACTGTCCTGTGCCAGCACTCAATCCACCAGCCAGTCTCCTCCACCAGAGGTGCTGCCAATGTAGGCCAAGGGTCTGGATTTTATGTCGGGGCCCAGAGGCACCAGACCCCAGCATTTGGCAGGTAGTGCAGAGGCCTTGGTGACTACCTATCTCACTGATAATGTGGAGCTGCTGCTTTGTGACCCTATGGCCTACTGGGCAAGCCACAGCCAGATGTGGCAGGATCTGGCCACTGTTCCCCAGGAATACCTGTCCTGTCCACCAACCAGTATTATGAGTCAGAGGGTGTTCAGCATTGCTGGGGATTCTGTGACACCCTAGCCCACCCCTTGGATCCTGATTTGGTGGAGCAGCTGGTGTTCCTGAAGGTGAACCTCCTGTTGGCTGGGTCCCCCAAGCTCCACATGCAGATGAAGTGAATGCCAACCTTCTCACTCTGTCCACTCCTATTTCCTTTTTTTATGTTTTTAAAACCATTTAGTGCTCCACCCTCAGAGCTGGAGGCTGCATTCACTGTATCACCAGCCAGCAGGGGATGAACATGACTCTGCTGCGCTCCTGTTCCAGGACAAACATGGAGGTATGGACTGGGGCTATGGAGAAGAAGACCGCAGGTCCTGGGCATGACCTAAAACTGCACTCTGCCAGAGTTGGGAGGCCTGTACAGGCTGCTGGTGGTGCAGCAGCCCCAAAGAAATGCTAGGACCACAAACCTTTGTGGTGAAAGGTGGATAGGAGGTGCCTTGTAACCTTCAGGCACCACATGCATGCACAGTCCTAGTTAGGGAAAGCCCAGACCTGTAAAATCTTTGAGAGGCCTGAGGCTTCCTGGTTGCAGTGGAGTTGTGAGGCTCCAGGTGATCTTAGCTGCTTGAAGTGCCATCTGCAAGGCATGGGCCACAATGTAGAGGAGGTATGGAGCTACGGAATGGATGTCATCCCAGACATCATTGGCCTAAATGGATATCCTGCCATCTGGATAACACCTGAATTGGTTTTCCATCAAGGTGTGGCAAGAGAAAAAGGGGCAGGTGGTTGGGCAAAAAACGTGGACAGACCAAGATCTCACCCACAATGGGAAGGCCCCCTGTTACAGGCTACCAACCCTGCTGCATTCATCCTGCTTTGCCTTACCACACAAGGCAGGCAAGGGTCTTTGAGTCAATCTGATAGCTTTTATTAGACCAACTGAACAGTTGGAGAAATATACCTTAGGAAGCTTTCAGGTTTAAAACCCTTCATCAGGCTGAGGAAGCATCTTCAGTTTGTGTGTATGTGCTCTTCCTGGATGAAAAGGAGGGACGGACTGGGAGGTGCTGGGGAGGGGGATATAGCAGGTGAAAGTGCAGAGGTACCTGTGGAGTCAGATGTCAGGCAGGTTCTAGTTTTTCATAAATGCAATGTCTGTATTGAGTCCATGAGTTTCTGTATCTAGTAGGTTGATGAAGTGAAGTTCATAGACTCATCTGTGAAAAGTGATTTGTAAATTCCCTTTGAGGATCAGGACTGAGAGATTGGAGACAGTGGCATTCTTGTGAGAAATGTGACCACACATGTAGTTGGGTATTCTTGTCTGTAATATATTTCTGGTGTGCATTCATTCTGGTGTGCAGTTGTTGCTTGGTATCTCCTACATATTTTTCATCAGGGCATTCGGTGCACCTGATGAGATATATAACATTCCTCGAAGTGCAGCTCTACGATCCAGGACTGGTGTGGGGTGTAGTAACTGTGGGGGTACTGGAGATACGTTAGCAGGTTTTGCATTTTTTGTCATGGCATGTTTTGGATCCATTTGGTGTATTTTGGGCTGTAGGAAGTTTGCTTCTGGTGATGATGTTAGCAAAGTTCAGTGCTTGATTGAATTTACAAACCACTTTTCACAGATGAGCCTATGAACTTCACTTAATCAACCTCATGGATACAAAAGCTCATGGACTAAATATATAGACTGGATTTATGACACGCTATAACTAGCCTGACATCTGACTCCCCAGGTACCTCTCCACTTTTACCTGCTACATCCCCTTCCCCCCTCTTCCAGCTTCCCCCTGACCCTCTGACACCTTGATTTACATTTTACTGACTGGCTTTCTTGCATGCATACCAGCCTCTGGCTTCTTTACTCTTCATTCCATCCAGGAAGAGCAGATACATAGCAACTTTAGATGCTTCCTCAGCCTGACAAAGGGTTTTTGAACTTGAAAGCTTGCTAAGATATATTTCTCCAACTATTCAATTTGCCTAATAAAAGATACCCTCAACTGGTCCGTGCTGGGGCCAGGACCGAAAGAGGAGTCAAAGGGCCAGAGCTCCACCATGAGGAATGCCCAGAGCAAGAGGCTTTGGATTCTGACTGGCCTGAAGGCAGGGCCAGGGCCTAAGGGGGAGCCAAAGGCCCCAGAGAGGGGAACACAGCTGGAGGGGGTGAAGGATACAATCTGCAAGACATGGGCTGCAGTGTAGGGGAGGTACAGAGCTGAGGAATGGATGTCACCTCAAGACACCAAATGGACAGCCTCCCATCTGGCAAACATCTGAATCAGTTTTTCATCAAGGTGTGTCAGGAAAAAAAGGTGTGGGCAGTTGTTCCAGAAACAGGTGGGTGGGTGAAGATCTAACTGCCACCGGGAAGGCCCCCTGTTACAGGCTACCTGCTGGTTTCATCCCGCTCTGCCTATGCACACAAATGACATGAATTTTGCTTTTAGGTGTAGTTTCACAGAAACCCCTGCAACGTTATCCTTGAAACCTGTTAGACTTTATGCCCTGGGAAGGGGCTATCACCCCTGGAATTTTAATCCAAATCAGACAAGAAATGACAAAATAATAGGCATTTTAGTGATTCCCCATTATAACCTATGGCTGAATCAATGAAACAGCTTTGAAACAGATTTTGCTGAATTGAAATGGAACAATGATCCAAAACACTAAAATGAATCACTGTCCCTCTGAAACAGTTGAATCTGAAACTGAATTGAAACACAGCTGTTTCACACAGACCTACCAGTCACCCCCTCTCCTCAGCCTCCCCTCCCCTCCTGGACCACAGCTGAGGCACCAGGACCCTTGCTCCCTGGCCTCAGGCAGTTAGCAGTTCATCTCCTGTTCTATGGGAACATAAATCTGCATCACTACCTCCCTGCCCTGTGTCTCAGGGCCATGCTTAGCTCCTAGGAGGAGCAGAGCCTTCTCCCAGCCTACCAGAGAAGTGGTGCTGAAACAGTTCCCCCTCCCCACTGTACTAACAGAAAGATACTAAAAGAATTTACTAAGCTTTGCAGACACAGTGTAAAAAACAGGTACAAATGCCAGCACTTGGCACCTTGCCGCAGTTGGCAGCACCATGGGCACAGGTGGCAGAGAGGACAGTAACATCAAGGACAGAAGATAATATTCAGCTATGAGAAGCACCAGAGTTGCAGTATAGAAAGACTGAGAAAAATTTCCCCTTGCCAAACAATCCTTCCCACTCCTGCCCTTCCACTTTCCCTCCCAGTACATGAAAGGCAAGATTCCTGAATGGGAACGATTATCTCAGCTGATCTGGTGCTGCTGCCAGGGTGACTTCTAAGTTGTGCACCTGAGGAGTCTTGCAAGAGGCACCCCAGCACTTTCACCCTTCCCCCTGATTTGATACATGGGGAAAGTCATAGTTTCATAGTTTCTAGGGTCGGAAGGGACCTGAGCAGATCATCTAGTCCGACCCCCTGCCATGGCAGGAAAGAATACTGGGGTCAAACGACCCCAGCAAGATGTTCATCTAACCTCCTCTTAAACACCCCCAGGGTAGAAGCCTGCACCACTTCTCTTGGAAGTTGGTTCCAGACCCTAGCTGCCCTGACTGTGAAGTAGCGCCTCCTGATATCTAACCTAAACCAGTCAAAACTCTGCCAGCTTATGACCGTTATTCCTGGTCAATCATGGCGGTGCTCGGGGGAACAGTGACTCCCACAATGCCTGCTGATCCCCCCTGACTAGTTTATAACAGGCCACAAGATCCCCCCCTCAGCCTTCTCTTTTGGAGGCTGAACAGGTTCAGGTCCCGTAGCCTGTCCTCATAGGGCCTGACCTGCTGCCCCCTGATCATACGAATGGCCCTCCTCTGGACCCTCTCTCCATGCTGTCCGCATCCCTCTTGAATTGTGGCACCCAGAACTGGACACAGTACTCCAACTGCAGCCTGACCAGTGCCGCATAGAGGGGGAGGATCACCCCTTTGGACCTGCACGAGATGCATCTGTGGATACATGACAAGGTGCGGTTGGCCTTCCTGACTGCATCCCCACGCTGCCGGCCCATGTTCATCTTGGAGTCAATGATGACCCCCAGATACTTTTCTGCCTCCATGCTGACAAGAGGGGAGTTCTCTAACCTGTAGGCATGGTGCCGGTTGTTCCTCCCAAGGTGCATCACCTTGCACTTGTCTGTGCTGAGTCCATGAGTGCCAGGTGACTCCGAGTCTCATGATGCAAGCAGTAACCACACTGAAGTCTCAAAGCAACCTCCACCTCCCTCCTGCAATTGCAGCCTTATTCTGGCCCTGGATATCCCCTCTCCACCCCAACTCCTGAAAGGAAAGCCACCCCACCCCCTCCTGAAGTATTCATTGTAGAAGAATGGTGCTGGCTATATGGATGAGCCAGGAGCTTGTGTGGCAGTCACAGCTACAACAAACAGCCTCAGATGGGGAAGGTCAAGGAGGCCATCCTCTACTGGCTGGAGGTGCCTGAAGAACTTCACCCCAGCTGCAGGCAATTGGAAGCTCAGCTGCCTGTACAGCCTCTGCAGATGCAAAGAATTAAGATAAGCCAGAAACAGCTGCACAGGAGGCTTCTCTTGTAGGGAAACAGGTTGTCACCAGGAGGGAGATGTGGAGGCCATGATCCCTGGGCAGGCTTCCCTTTACCTCTGCAGGAGTACTGTCACCAGCCCATGTCTAGGTCTGGGCTGCTGGAAGCACTGGATCCATCACACAGAGAGTGGAGGGCAGAGACCCCAGACAGCAGGCACAAAATAAGTGCAATCTCTTTTTTTAAATTACTATTGATTTAAGTGATGAATTATATACTCTGGGTAGGAAGTCCAGGGCCTAGAGAAAAGCCCATTATTTCAGAGTCAAGCCTCAGGCCGGCTGCCTGGGAAGGCCAGGGTCCAGATTGGTGGATCTTTGGCTGACCCTCTGCAGCTAAAGTAAAAGGGGCCAGGGGATGGTGGTATACCTGATCCAACATGCCCAGCCATGCCCCTCTGGGGCCATGACTACCTGAATGGTTCAAAAGTGCTGCTGTGACTCAGATATGAACAGGTAGCTGTGGACTAGAGGCAGCTGGAGACCAGTCTTAGCTGCAGCCATGGAGCAGTTGTCACAGCTCCCAATGCAGCAGCAGTTGGCAAGAGCTGAACAGACCAAGCAGCAAACAGCCCACATAGCTGGCCTGGTACAGCTGCAGGTGCAGGGTACTGAGTGGCTGAAGCAGGTCACGGTGGAGAGTAAAGAGATCCATGATGTAAGCCTGGGAATAGAGTGCATGGGCCTCAGTGGCCATCTTTTGGCCCTCAGGGATGCCCTAGATGCCCCAGGATGATGATCCTGACATTTTCCTAAAGGCCTTTGAATGAATGGCCATGCAAGACTAATGGTCCTGGACCACCTTGGTATCCCGGCTGGGACTGCTGCTTATAGGGGAGGCCCAGAGAGCCTACAGGGGGATACTATTGGCTGAAGCCACTGATTATTATAAGATAAAGAAGGCTATTCTCCACTGACTGGAGGTGGCCACAGCACGTCACCACTAAAGGTTTCATGGCAAGAAAGCCACTGGAAAATGCAGCTTCCACCAGTTACTCCATTTACTCCTGAATACTCAGTGATTGAAGCCACAAGACAGAGACTCAGGGTCAGTGATGGAGTTCACAGCTTTAGAGCAGTTCAGTTGGGATTTGGAAGGGGGTATCAAGTCATGGGTTCAGAGGTACCAACCTAAGTCAATGTAGGAGGTCCTGCAGATGGCATAGGATTTTTGGTGGCCAGGCATGAACTCAACTTAGAGCAAGGAGCAATCAATCCAGGTTCTAAAAAGGCAGCTCCTCCCCCACCCCGGGCAAGAACCTGGGAGGCTATCTGAGGAAAAGAACCAACCCGTGGATGACAGCCTGCCCCCATAGAGGTTTTGTAATGGGCCTCACCCTGGGAAGGTGGGGCACTCAGCAGGTCCTTCTGCATTACATTTGAGACCTGGCTTGAAGGCCGGCAGGTGACTGCCTTGGTGTGCACTGGCTCCACATGGACAGTAATATGACAGGAGTAGAAGCATAGAAGCATAGAAGTAGGGTCGGAAGAGACCTTGTAGATCTTCAAGTCCAACCCCCCCCCCCCGCCTGGGCAGGAGAAAAACTGAGCTCAAATGACTCCAGCCAGGTAGGCATCCAGACTCTTCTTAAGGACCCGCAGGGTAGGAGCCAGCACCATTTCCCTTGGAAGTTGGTTCCAGCTCCTAGCCACCCTGACTGTGAAGTAGTTCTTAAGGATGGCTAATCTAAATCTACTCTCCAACAACTTGTGGCCATTATTCCTTATTATGCCAGGGGGTGCTAGGGGAAACAAGGTCTCTCCTGAACCCTTCTGGTCCCCCCTAATGAGTTTATAGATGGTCACCAGGTCCCCCCTCAGCCTTCTCTTGTGAAGGCTGAACAGGTTCAGGTCCCGCAGTGTCTCATTGTAGCGTTTGCCCTGTTGGACCCGGATCATGTGGGTGGCCCTCCTCTGGACCCTCTCAATGTTGTCCACATACCTCCTGAAGTCGGGCGCACAGAACTAGACACGGTACTCCAGCTGTGGCCTGCCCAGTGTCATGTAGAGGGGGAGGATCACCTCCTGGGCCCTACTTGAGATGCACCTGTGGGTGCATGACAAGGTCCGGTTAGCCCTGCCAACCATGACCTCGCATTGTCGGCTGATGTTCATCTTGGAGTCAATAATGACTCCAAGATCCCTTTCTGCCTCCGTCCTCTCAAGAAGGGAGTTTCCCATCTTATAAGTGTACTGCTGGTTACTACTGCCCAAGTGCAGCACCCTACACTTGTCAGTATTGAAAGGCATCCTGTTTTTGTTAGCCCACCCCTGTAACCTATCCAGGTCTTGCTGCCCTCCCTACTAGCATGCTCACCTCACCCCAAATTTGGTATCATCAGTAAATTTAAACAGGTTGATTTCACTCCATCGTCCAAATTGCTGATAAAGAAATTGAACAGCGCAGGCCACAGGACTGAGCCCTGGGGGACTCTGCTGCCCACTTCTCCCCAGGTCAAATATGGCCCGTCCACCACCACCCTCTGAGTATGACCCTTCAGCCAATCTGCAATCCATCTGACTGTGTAGGCATCAATGCCACAGTCACCTAGTTTTTTAATGATGATGGGGTGGGAGACGGTGTCAAAGGCCTTGCTGAAGTCCAGAAAGACTACATCCATGGTGACACCTGCATCCAATGCTTTTGTGACCTGATCATAAAAGGCAATCAGGTTGGTCTGTCATGACCTACCCCTAATGAAACCGTCCTGGTTGCCCTTGAGCATCATCTCTGAAGCCGGCCCATCACAGATGTGCTCCTTGAGGATCTTCTCAAAGAGTTTCCCTAGGATTGTGGTAAGACTGATGGACCTATAGTTGCCCGGGTCCTCCCTCCTCCCTTTTTTAAAGATGGGGACCATGTTGGCTATCTTCCAATCATCTGGCACCTTGCCTGAGCACCACGAGCACTCGTAAAGCCGTGCCAAGGGCCCTGCAATAACCCCTGCTAGCTCCCTCAATGCCCTGGGGTGGAGAGCATCTGGACCTGCCGATTTGAACACGTCCAGCCCCTCCAGAAGCTCTCTAACCCGGTCCTCCCCAACCTGAGGTCTAGAAGCATTCCGCTCAAGTCTGTCTTGCATCACGGTGGGGAAGTCCCAGTCCCTGCACAAGAAAACGGAGGTGAAGAATTGGTTAAAGAGGTCTGCTTTCTCCTCTGGCGCAACCAACAGATTGCCTAGAGAATCTTGCAGGGGCCCCACATTTCACGGTGCTTTCTTCATCCTCCCTATATATTTGAAAAAGGACTTTTTATTATCTTTGATCTTGGACGCAAGTCCTAGCTCTATGTTTCATAGTTTCATAGTTTCATAGTAGCTAGAGTCGGAAGGGACCTGGGTAGATCATCAAGTCCGACCCCCTGCCTTGGCAGGAAAGAGCACCGGGGTCAGATGACCCCGGCAAGGTGCTCATCTAACTTCCTTTTAAAAATCCCCAGGCTAGGAGCCTGCACCACTTCCCCTGGAAGCCGGTTCCAGGCCCTAGCCGCCCTGACTGTGAAGTAGCGCCTCCTAATATCTAATCTAAACTTACCCTCCGCCAGCTTGTGACCGTTATTCCTGGTCACTCCTGGCAGCACACGGGGGAACAGGGACTCCCCCAATACCTGCTGATCCCCCCTGACCAGTTTGTAGCAGGCCACAAGGTCCCCCCTTAACCTTCTCTTGTGGAGGCTAAACAGGTTCAGGTCCCGTAGCCTCTCCTCATAAGGCCTGCCCTGCTGACCCCTGATCATACGAGTGGCCCTCCTCTGGATTCTCTCCATATCGTCCACGTCCCTCTTGAAGTGTGGCGCCCAGAACTGGACGCAGTACTCCAGCTGCGGCCTGACCAGTGCCGCATAAAGGGGGAGGATCACCTCCCTGGACCTGCTCGAGATGCATCTGTGGATGCATGACAGGGTACGGTTGGCCTTCTTGACTGCCTCCCCACACTGCCGGCCCATGTTCATCGTGGAGTCAATGATGTCCGCCTTAGCTTTCCTGACAGCCCCCCTACAGGCCCGAGCAGAGGAGGTGTACTTCTCTTTGGAGATAGCACCCCCTTTCCACTGTGTGTACGCCATCATTTTGGCAATCAGGCATTCCAGGATGCCCTTTGTGAGCCAGGGGGGCTTTCGCGTGCTCTTGCCCCCCTTTCTTCTTGTTGGGATGGTCACTCCTTGGGCCCTGAGTATCATCTCCTTAAGGAACAACCACTCATCTTGGGCACTGAGTTTCCCTGCTCTCGAGAACCCCAGCGCCTCTCCCACTAATCTCAACTCATTGAAGTTGGCCTTCTTGAAGTCTAGGGCTACTGCCTTGCTGCAGGCACTTGACACCCGGCGCTGGATGGTGAATTCTAGCAAGCGATGATTGCTATCACCCAGGTGGTCAGGAATCTAGAGGCCCCTTACCAGGCCGTTGCTTGTGGCCAGGACCAGGTCCAACAGGGCATTTCCTCTGGTGGGACTGTTCACCTCCTGAATTAAATGGAGGTTTTGTATCTTGGCCAGTAACCTCCTGGAATGGTCCAACCTGGCTGACTGTTCCTCCCAGCAGATGTCTGGGTAATTTAAATCACCGATGACAACTACATCCTTTGCCTTAAGTGCCTCTGCAAGCTGGCCCAAAAATTCCCAGTCCAGCTCCTCCCCTTGTTTGGGGGGTCTATAGTAGACCCCCACCGTTAGACCCTTCTCCCCACGGCCCCCTTGTATCTTGACCCAGAGCACTTCAGCTTGCCCTTCTTCTGACCCCATTCTGCTGGCAGAGGATGTGTATCGCTCCTTGACATAGAGCACCACACCCCTACCTTTCCTTCCTTCTCTATTCCGCCTGTAAAGCCTATAGCCCCTAATGCTAACTGCCCAGTCATGGGCACCACATTTCTGTAAGCCCTATTATGTCTGGGTCTGAACTGGCTATTCTGAGGGTGAGTTCCTCGTGTTTATTCCCCATACTATGAGCATTGGTATATAGGCATTTAAGGCCTTGCCTAACTGCGTATGCCACCCCCGATTTAGGAGACCGTCTGGACCCCTGTTTCTTACCTGGGCACTCCTTGCATTTGTCACCTGTCTTGCTCAGGTGGTGTCTCCTCGTCTTGCTGTGGCCCCCTCCCCGGTGAGGCTAGTTTAAAGCTCGCCATACAAGATCAGCCAACCTGGAAGAGAAGACACGCTTGCCTTTAGGAGTGAGGTGAAGGCCATCCCACCCCAGCAAGTCCCCCGCCTGAAAGCATGGGTCATTATCTAGGAACCCAAGGCCTGCCTGGTGGCACTAACTGCGTAAGCGCTGGTAGACCTCACCAATGCAGGCCTTGTGTCACCATCCCCGCCTACTCACGATAAGAAGAGAGGAGAATACCACCTGTACCCCCGTCTCCTTAAGCTTGTCCCCCAGAGCCTTGAAATCCTTCATAATGCAGTCAGGGTTGCCCCTGGCCGCGTCATTTGTTCCCACATGGATGACAGCCATGGGGTACTGGTCTGCAGGTCAGATGTAGGCTGGGATCCTCTCCATGATGTTCCTAACCTAAGCCTCAAGCATGAAGCAGACCTCTCACGTCATGGGGTCAGGCTGGCAGATGGGACCTTCCAGTCCTTGTAGGATGGAGTCTCCGATGGTCTGTGGGAAGCGGATCACTGGAGGTAGACCATTAAGAGCTGCTCTGCCTGCCTCCTACAAGATGGTCTGGGGACATCTAACAATTATGGGGCACACCCACCAAGTGCTAGCATGCCTAGCCTGGCACTTGGCTTACCTGGTGTTGTTAGGCTGGGATTGCCCCCCACCCCATGCAGGATTTTTTGGGCACCCTCACTAAGTGGAAGACACCCCTGCATAAGCCTGAGGCAGAAGGACTCTTAGGCAAGTCCAAGCTGAGAACAAGCTCTGGAAGTCTTACCCACATGGGGGAGACTGATGTGGATGGACAGTAGGAGCCAGAAACAGGACAGTTCATGGTAAAGCAGTCCTGGGAGTACAAATTCAGGTGGGCTTATGAAGGAGGCATCACCTGGGTGGAGGAAGAGGTGGTACAACCAAATCTAGAGTGGATGGTGCCCTGATTTGAGGTAAAGGATAGGTGTTATTGTACCAAGTAGATCATGGGGTGGAGCTGGGGAATGAGGTCACCCAACTCTTAGTACTAAAAAGGAACCAGTGGGCCCTGCTAAGAATTGCCCATGAGCTCTCTAGTGGAGGCCACCTGGGGTAATAAAAAAAACAGGGAATGCTTCTTAGGTTCCTTTGGCCAGGGAACTGGCAGGAGGTAGGGTAGTTTTTCTGGTCTTGCCCAGAGTGCCAACTGGCACACCCAGGGCATCCATCAAAAGCCCCACTGATCACCATGACATTCACAGAAGAAACCTATGAGCAGGTGGCAGAAGGCTTTGTAGGGCCTTTGCCCCAGTATAATGTAAGGTTCCAATACATTTTGGTCTGGGTGGACTACATCACCTAACATCCAAAGGTGGTACCCATGAGAATGGTGACCACAGGAAAGGCAGCAAATGAATCTGTCTTTCACACAAATTCCTTCACTCTAAGCTTGCTGAGAAGAAAGAGGCTGCAGGGAAGAGGGAACCCTTGAAATCAAGGAACAGCAACCAGGCCAGCTAAATAGGAGTTTTCTAGGCAAGGTTTTCTTGTAAAGAGAGGCAATAAGTGAATGGGAGCAGACTAGAAGACCCAGAGAGATGTCTGGAGAATGTCACAATCCCAGAACCACTGCCACTTCTAACTCTTCCTCTGCTTTTGCTTGTGGGGTGTCAGTCCAGGCAGGACCACACACTGTTGAATCTTCCACCCAGGTCCTAGTTTGGTGCTATGCAGACTGCAGCTTGAATATTCCTTTCAGTGTCAGCCAGGTGGGGGTGTGTCTGCAATGTGAGTGGTGCCTTCTGGTGGCATCCCTCAAGGAGAAGACAAGATAGGTATAGGAGGAGGCAGTAAGGCTCTGAAGCATCCTTCACCACAGTGGTTCCCAACCTCAGGTCACAACCCAAATGAAGGGGACAGGGGCAACGCCTGTAGTATCACACACAAATGACAAGCTGCACCATGTGTGAGGAGCTCCCCCGTGCCCAACCCCAGGCTGCCGCTGCCACCACACTTTGCTCCCAGCAGTGGGTCACAGCCAAAAATGCTTGGGAACCACTGCTCTGCCATGAGGACTTCAATGACTCCATGCTGGAGGAAACTTCTAGGACTGTGGAGGAAGGACTGCCAGGCAAGGAACTATGACATGACAGGAATAACAGAAACTTGATGGGATAGCTTGCATGACAGGATAAGTACAAACTGGGTCCAGGAAGGACAGGCAGGAGAGAAGAGAAGGAGGAACTGTGCTGTATGTAAAAGAGCTGTATGATTATTCAGAGCTCCAATATGAAACTGGAGATAGGCCTGTTGAAAGTCTCTGGTTTTAAGTTAGAGCAGAGAGCAACAAGGTTAATGTTGTAGTGAGTGTCTGTTATAGACCACCAGATCAGGGAGATGTTGTTGGTGAGGCTGTCTTCAGACAACTAAGGGAAGTTTCCAGACCACAGACCCTGGTTCTCATGAGGGACTATAATCACCTTGATCTGTGCTTGGAAGACAAAATAGCAGTGCACAGGCAATCCAGGAAGTTTTTGGAGATCATTGGAGACAACTTTCTGATGCAAGTGTTGGAGAAACCAACTTGGGGACCATGCTGTTCTGGATCTACTGCTCACAAACTGAGAAGAATTGGTGGGGGATGTAGAAGTGGATGGCAAGTTGGGCAGCAATGACCATGAGATGACTGGGTTCAGGATCCCGACCAATGGAAGAAAGGAGAAAAGCACAGTAAGGAGCTTGGACTTCAGGAAAAAAAGACTTTGACTCTCAAAGGAAAATGATGGGCAGGATCCCCTGGAAGGCCAGTCTAAGGGGAAAAGGAGTCCAGGAGAACTGGTTGTATTGTAAAGAAACCTTACTGAGGGTGCAGGAAAAAAACAACAATCTGGTATGCAGGAAGAATAGCAAATGTGGCAAGTGGCCAGCTTGGTTTAGCAGAGTACTATTTGGGGAGCTTAAACACAAATAAGAAGTTTACAAGAAGTGGAAGCTTGGACAAACAGCTTGGGAGTAGTATGAGAATATTGCCTGGCCATGCAGGGATGAAGTCAGGAAGGCCAAAGTACAAATGGAGTTGCAGCTAGCAAAGGACATGGGGTGTAACAAGAAGGCTTTCTACAAATATGTTAGCAGCAGGAGGAAGGTGAGGGAAAGTGTGGGTCCCTTACTGAAAAGGGGAGACAGCCTAGTGACAGACGAAAAGGCTGAAGTACTCAATGCCTTTTTTACCTCCGTCTTCAAAGGCAAGGTCAGCTTCCAGAGTACATCAACTGACACGACAGTTTGGGGAGAAAGTGAGCAGCCCTCAGTGGTGAAAGAACAGGTTAGGGATTATTTAGAAAAGCTGGAGGTGTATAAGGCTATGGAACTGGAAACAATGCATCTGCGGGTGCTGAGGGAGTTGACTCATGTGACTGCAAAGCTGCTGGCCATCATCTTCAAAAACCCATAGTGATCAGGGGAGATCTTGGATTATTGGAAAAGGACAAATATAGTATCCATCTTTAAGAAAGGGTAGGAGGAGGATCCAGGAACCTACAGACCAGTCAACCTCACTTGAATCCCTAGCCAAATAATGGAGCAGGTCCCCAAAGAATCCATTTCTAAGCACTTGGAGAAGGTGATTAGAAAGTCAGAATGGATTCAACAAGGGAAAGTCATGCCTGACCAACCTGATTGCCTTCTAGGATAAGATAACTAGTTCTGTGGATGAGGGGAAGGCAGTGGATGTAATATACCTTGACTTTAGCAAGGCTTTTGATACCGTCTCCCAAAGCATTCTGGCAAGCAAGCTGTGGATGAATGGACTGTAAGGTGGATAGAACTCTGGCAGGATTGTCAGGCTCAATGGGTAATAATCAATGGCTTAATGTCTACTTGGAAGCTGGAATCAAGAGGAGTGTCCTAGGGGTCAGTACTGGGGCCAGTTTTATTCAATATTTTCCTTGATGATCTGGAAGATGGGATAGATTGCACCTTTAGTAAATTCACAGATTTCACCAAGCTTGGGGGTGCAGTTGATAAACTGGAGGATAGGGCTAGGATTTAGAGTAACATAGACAAATGGGAGGATTGCAAATAGGAGGATTGGGGCAACAGAAATCTCATGAGGTTCAACAAGTGCAAAGTCCTGCACTTAGGATGGAAGAATCCCATGTACTGCTATAGCCTGGGGACTGACTGGCTAAATAGCAGCTCTGCAGAAAAGTATCTGGGGGTTACAGTGGACAATAAGTTGGATATGAGTCAGCAGTGTGCCTTTGTTGCCAAGAAGATAACAGCATACTGGGCTGCATTATTAGGAGTGTTGCCAGCAGGAGAAATAATTATTCAACTTTATTCTGCACTGGTGAGGCCACATCTGGACAAATGTGTCCAGTTTTGGGGCCCCCACTATAGAAAAGATGTGAACAAGTTGGAGGGAGTCCAGAAGAGGGCAATGAAAATGATTCAGAGGCTGGGGCACATGACTTTTGAGAGCCTGAGAGAAGTGGGTTTATTTAGTCTGTAGAAGAGAAGGTTCAGCACAAAGCAGAGTGGCACATGTGCTAGAAATGAAGGAAAGACTGCAGGCTGTGCAAGCGTTAGCACAAGAGAACCTACAAATGTCTCAAGTTAGACAGACTGCTGGATACAATAAATGGGTGCATGAAAGACAGTTTAATAAGGGTGATTGCATAGTTGCGTTGCTCCCTCGTGACATCTCCAAGTTAATGGCCACATGGCAGGGTCCATAAGAGGTGATACAACAAATGGCCCCAGTGGACTGTGAGGTATGGCAGCTAAGTAGGCATAAAACCTGGCAGATACACCATATCAACCTTTTAAAAAGGTGAGTAGACAGGGAGGCCCTGCCCATTTCTGCCAACCATGAGCTGGACACGTTTGGACCAGAAGTGCTGGGCCAAGTCAGAAGGGCCTGTCCAGATGGGAACAGGTCTAACACAGATGCAGAAGCAGCAAACTGCTCAGGTGGTGAAGCAATTTGGAATAGTGTTTTCAGAACACCCGGGGAAAACTCAATGGGTAGAACATTGGATAGAGACCCTGCTAGGAAAGATGGTACAGGAGGATTTTACAAAAGGATTATATGGGCGAATCCCTCAGAAGCTCCAAGAAGCTTCCCATATGCAGGGAAGTCACCCAGATGCTGGCGGATGGGGTGGTGAGAGAATACAGAAGTGCCTGGCAGAACCCAATCATCCTGGTCCCAAAGAAGGGTGGGACCATGCAGTTTTACATTGATTTTAGGAAGTTCAACAGCATAACATGCTTTTATGTTGAACCCATGCCTTGGGTGGAGAATCTGCTGGAGCAGATAAGGGGAGCATGGCATATCTCCACCATAGACATGGCCAAGGTGTGCTGGCAAATACCCCTAGAAGTGAATTCTCAGATGAATACAGTTTGCCACACCATGGGTGCTTTATGAGTTTGTTCTAATGCCATTTGGTCTGCTGAGAGCGGCAGCGATCTTCCTGTGCCTAAAGGATAAGGTGTTGCTGTCTCATTGGGGATACACTGCTGCATACATTGATGACATGGTGGTGTACTCAGGGATCTGGGAAGAACACCTATGACATCTGATGGCATTGTTAGAAGAACTGCAAGCCATGGGCCTGGCCACGAACCCCAAGAAGTGCACACTGGGAAAAAAGGTCACCCAATATTTGTGCTTCTGAGTGGTAAGAGAAACATACAACCTTCAATAGATAAAGTGCAGGCCCTACACAATTATTACCTGCAATGGACAAAAAACCCAAATGCAGCCCTTCTTGGGGCTGCCTAATTACTACTACCACCTAGTACCCCAGTTTTCAGACAAAACATCTCCACTGTTTGAGCTAACCAAAGACTCAGCCCTGAACTGGATCATCTCCACAGCATAAGCTGAGAAAGTTTTCCAGCAGGTCAAAGTGTTACATATGCAGCCTGTGGTATACATTCTGGACTTCTCAAAACCCATCCTAGTGCAAGAAATCACATTGGATGTGGCCCTATGGGCGGTGCTACCTCAGCAACGGAACAATGGAGAACACCTGGTGGTGTATTTTAGTAGAAAATTGCAACCCCAGGAGGAGAGGTATGCCACCATAATAAAAGAATGTTTTTCCCTGAAATGAGCCATTGACAACTTCTGTCATTATTTGACAAGGCAGAAGTTTACAATGATAACAGACCATGCACTATTTCAGTGGCTGAAAAAGGCCAAGATAGATAACCCCAATTGTTATGCTGGAGAATAGGGCTGCAGGGCTTTTATTTTTCCTTAGAGCATCACCCAGAATGATAGAACTGAAACGCAGAATTCTTCTTCCAGAAGAGTAAGGGAGGGGAACTGTTGGCTCCACAGACATGTGAGCCAGGGACTAGGGAGGAGGTGTATAACAGGGCCCAGACCCTTCACTGCAGAGAGGAACACATCTGAGACACTTCTGGCCAGGGACAAGTCTGCCCCCTCCCCTCCACTGTGTCCATCAGGAGACAGATGCAGCTGCACCACAGCTGCATGTACCGACCAGAAGCAGTCTCTTTTCTTTAATCCTTATTGTTGATTTAAGTTATGAGTTACAGACTCCAGCCAGAAAGCCCAGGGCCTGAGGAAAGCCTATAATTCCAGGGGAAAGCCTCAGGCCAGATCTCCAGGTAGGCCAGGGTCCAGATTGGTAGATCCTTGGCTAACCCTCTGCAGCTAGATTAAAAGGGTCAGGGTTGGTGATGTCCCTGCATGAGTGGTACTTAGGTACTTAAACCTAACCCAACATGCCTAACAATGCCCTTCCAGCCCCATAACTACCTGGGTGGCTCACATAAGGGCAGTGCCTGGCAGGACTCTTCTTAGGCAGCCAGGGTCTGGGGAACCTCTCCTGGGGTCAGGTCAGGGGTTCAGTAGCACATCAACAGCAGTGATAATCACAAACTCATCCAGGCGAGACAGCAAAACATAGCAGAGCCACAGGTAGCACACAAGGTGTGTTTTCATGTTGGATGGCAACTCAAACTTCCCTGGCACACTGTCAAAGCAGATGGTACCCTACTCCAGCTCTTGAGCACCTCCTGGGGGACCATGTCCTGCAGCAGGAGCATGGAAGTAATGGTAAAGCTCATCCCTTTTGGCCCAGCCGACTCTCACCATGGAAATGCTGACAGTGAAGTACCACTCCTACATGGACAGTGCTGCAACACCTCTCCTTGGGAAGGGTAGGGATAGGGTGTGGTGTAAGAGCTCTGCTGCCCTTGCCAAATCTCACCAGGGAAATGTCAGGTCCTAAGTACCACTCCTGCAGGGACACACATGTGAAATGCCTCTCAAATAAGCCACTCTCAAATAAGGGAAGGACAAATGGAGATGGCAGTATAAGAGCTTCACTGGCATTCCTCAAAGTGGTTGGTCCCTGCCTGCTCTGAGACAGTCCAAGCTCCTGTGAGACCAGGGTCCCTGGACCCTCTTGGGGAGCAGAACAGGTGCCCAATGCAGTGCGTACAGAAGGACCCAGGCCCTCCCTTCCTGGCAGCCCGTCCCAGCAAGTTCTGCTCCCCACCTGCAGCACACTCAAGACACTGGTTTCCATTGTGCTGAGTAGAGAGCAGCAGCATGGCTGCTGGCCCTGGATGTGGGAAGGGTTCAGAAAAGGAGCTTACCATAGCTACCTCACTATCTCTGCATAAGCATCCAGGTGAGTGCTGGGAGGGTCCCAGACGTCTGTCCTTATACTTCATTTTTATCCGCAAAATTTACAACTTTGCACAAAGATTCTGTGTCTCCCCTGGCAGAGATCCTACCTGTATGATGAAGGATAGCGCAGAGAAAACACAATGGCAGCCAAGGTCAGGAGGTTGTACAGCTTCAGAGGGAATGAGGAATGTCTGAAGGAGGCATCAAGGAAGGCCTTTGACTTTTTAATTACTTTATCAAGGGTTTGGGGATACAAAAAGGTTGGCCGCTTACAAAGCAAAAAACCCTCAAATTACTATCAAACCAAAGAACACCATGTCATTCCATTCATCGTATCACACCATGACAGACATCTTCGCTACATTCCACGTCATGTCTTACTTGCTAGTTATGTGGTCGGAGTACCAGCCACACGGTCATAACTATACACAAACAATTCATACCCTGCTCTATCCAATCATACACATGAGAACACCTTCAGCTTCCCACACAAAAAGAAAGCAAAAAAAGCAGCCTGGTGAGGGCCCAGGACACAGCATGAGCTGGAAGATGTAGTATGACACGGAGCCAGCCTTGTAGCCTAGACTGGTCATGACATCAGAGCGGATATTTGAGACAGCCATTCTCCACATGACACAGCTGTCCCTCAAGTGCACAGCATGTCTCAAAGGCGGGCACCACCTGCTGGAGCACAGTATACTCAAACTCCAGTAAGAGGCGCACCTGCACCACAGGTACCCTTGCTGACTATGTCCTCACCCTTGAGGACTGGGAGCTCGCCCTGGATAAGTAGCAATTAAGGGCTTCATGTGCCTGTGCCCTGGCATTGGGCCATGGATTTTCCACCCTGGGCTCCTCTGGCCCTGCATCCCAGGCAGCACAACCCACAGCCCAAGCTTCCTAGACACCATTCCCCTTCCCTTCTCCCTGCTGCCCACTCCCTCCAGGGTTACATATTGGGATGTGGGGGAATGTAGCCTGAGGAAAAGATGTGCCTTGGTTTAAAATGTTGCAGCTGCCAAACTTTTATTCTTTTGATTAAAAGACAATGTGTTGAATGTTGCCTGAGCCCTAGCTTGGTCCCTCTTCCCTGGTACACAAACCAGCAAACCTTTGTAGGAGGGTACATGAGGTTTGCAAAAGGGTCAAAATAACCTGAAAGGGGTGGTTAGGATATGGAAGGAGGAGTGGGTTGGATTTAGAGGGATGCCACAGGGGCTGAAGTCAATAAACACAAAATCTTAGAGGGAACTGCCCCCCCCCATATGCAGGAGTGAAGACTTCTCCATGTAGGAGCTGAAAAACAGTGATCCCGGTCCCACTGTTCATCTGAGACAGCTGTGGGGCAGGGGCTGAAGGTTGTTGTTGTTGGGCTGGGGGGAGAAGGCTGTGGGGTCAGAAGAATCCCCATGGTGGGGACTCTGGACTCTTGGCTTTCCCTCATGAAACCCCCAACACCTCAACCTCTGTCCTTGAGGCCCAGTCTTCCCATTCAGAGACCCCAGTTCTGTGGCCCTTGGCTGTGCCTGGGACTCATGTCATACAGCAGGTCCAAGCCTAGGGGTATGCCTATCCTCACCAAAGCTTCACTACTCCCCTGCAGTGGGACCCAGGCCAGGAGTGGGGCCATGGGGAGTGGATGAGCTCACCCCAATCCCCCTGCCCAGGGGATGGACAAGCTGGGGCCAGTGGGTTCTGATGCCAGATACAGTCAGAGTGAGAGCTTGGGCTGGTGGGTTGGTGGGCTTTGCTCTCCCCCCAATTCTGAATGGCCTCGTGTCCATTCATGACTGACCTGGACATGCTTGGGGGGCTGCATACATGAGGTGACCTCCAGAGTGGGGGAGGGAGCAGGTTGGCTCTGGGAGAGGGGTGGTATCCCTGACAGCCCTGGCATTGGGGCCCAAGATGTGGTCCCACTCCCCTCGCCCATCACTTCCTGGCAGATCAGACACTACCTTGCAGATTTCTGCTTCCCCAGACCATGGGTCACCTGCTCCCTTGCTCCTCTCCCCCTGTCCCAAGTCACCCTCCTAAAGTGGCAGCTGTCAGAGTTTGGTGGGTAGCATCCCCCACCCCCAGTCAACATCCAGGGATCCCTGCCATGGAACCTTCATTCCTGTTGCCCCTGAGAAAAGTCCCTTGGGCAGGGCACAGCATGCCATGCAGGACTGAACAGAAACCTCTTTTGCCACTCCCAGATGGGAGGGTTATAGGCTCTCTGAGGGGGGCAGTGCTGGTACTAGTCAGGGGTGTCATACGTGGACACACAGCAGTCCAGGACCCTGTCCATAAATTTCCTCTCCTGGTGCTATGACTCTGCCAGGTCCACAGAGGCACAGGTGGCCTCCTGGAAACAAAGGGTGGCCATCTTCACTCCCCATTCCTGTGCCTTGGCAGCACAAGTGTAGGCATCCCCCAGCCCCATCTCCATATCTGGGGTCTCTTCTCATGCTGGTCCCACAGATCCTGGTGCTAGGAGTCAATTGTGTATACCCAGGGTAGAATCAGAGGTAGAAACCAATGGCTGAAGCATCTCATCCTTCCTTCCTGCCACTTTGGACGCATCAGACCAGGCTTGCTTGGAGCTGCCTGGGGCGATCTTGAGCTTAAGACTCACCAGCTTCCTATCTCTTTTCTTTTCTGACTCCCACCTGTCTAAAGGTCTCTAGCCTCTGTTTATCTCACTTTCTGATTCTTTTCTTGCATTTTTGTAGCTTTTTTTCCCCCTTTTCTCTCCTGTCTGTCCCATCCCCCAGTATTTCCGGTTTCTTTGTCTTTACAGCCTTCTTTTTTACTGTCTCTTTTCCTTTCTTTCTCTCTGTTCTTTTTCTGTTTGGTTGTAGCGGGGAGTTATCTTTCATTAGCTTGCCTTCCGTGGAGTGCTTTTAATTACCCCTTTTTCCCCACCCCTTTGTTTTTCTATTTTTTTCGCTCTTTTCAGTCCCCAGCCGCTTTTTTTTCCTTCACCCCTTTCCCCGCTCCCATCTAGAGTTTTGTGGCCACTTTCCCAGATGCTTATCTTTTCAGTTAGTATAAACTTTTTTTTTTGTTGTCCTTGCTTAATTATATATGGAAATTAACCCTATTCTAATAGGAATGGCTGCTCCTACAGCCAGCAGCTGTCATGAGGATGCCTCCCAGAACCTCTCCATTACCCGTGGTTTGAGGGTTCACACCCCTCCCTTCGATGGGGTTGAGGTCTGCGTAGATGCCCTTGCTAGTCTCTTGGGACAGCGTACCATACGTTACGCAGTTCATGTCAACATGGTCCTGAGTGATTCCACCCTAGTTAACAGGGTGTACACAGAGGGCCTGGACATTGTGGGCACACATTATTTTGTAACACCCCTAGACTCCCTAGCAGTGAGGGTGGTGATTTCAAATGTGCCCCCACACATGACCAATCGAGACCTGGCCAAGGTACTCGAGCCCTATGGGGTTCTTACGAGTCCTTTTTGCCGATTGACCATAGGGAGTAAAAACCCCAAACTGAGGCATGTCCTGTCTTTTCGAAGGCAGGTTTTCATGCTCTTTAGGGTCTCTGCCCCAGTCCTTGAGCCTCTTGTCCAATGGGCGGAGGTATGTGATCTACTTTTCTTTTGGGGAGACCACGTGTTTTCAGTGTGGGAGCTCTTCCCACCTAGCAGCTCAGTGCCCATGGGGGCGGGGATTGGCCAAAATGTCGGCAACTACAGAGACGCCGAAGGATGGCCCATCCACTTCTGGGACGCAGGCCCCACCCAGTGAGGCCGGGAGCCTTTCCCGATCTCCTTCTGCCCCTGTTCCATCTGAGGGGGCTGAAGTCTCTGGCGTGGGAGTGTCATCTGGTAGAGGGCTGAGGCTAGGCCCCAACCCTCCCCCCCACTCATTCCACCTACGGTGCCCACCCCCACCAGTGCCGAGACGCCACCAGGGGGAGAGGCAGATGCTTCCGCTTTCCCCCTGCCTGCTCTGACCTCCCTGATTGAGGCTGGGGTGGTCAGTGATTGTGGCATTAAGGCCCCATCGGACGATGGGGCTCAGGCCTCCTGCAAGTTGCCCTCTACCACGGCTTTGGCTGAGGTGGCTGGCTCTGGGGAGACAGGCCAGAAGCAGTCTGGCCCATGCTCTGTGAAGGATGGGCCATCTGCCACAAAGCAGCAGCAGAAGAAGAAGAACAACAAGGAGAAGAAAGTGAAAGGGACCCCTCAGGACTCCCCATCCCCACTGAGGCCTTCCTCAGCTGGTGCTGGGGAGGCCCCTGCTGGGGAGCCCAGCCCTGCTCTGGCTGTCATGTCAGAGACCCTGTTGACCGGGGATGAGGGCAGTTTGGAGGTGGGGGAGGTGAAGACAGGGGTCATTAATGCCTTGCCCATCTCCCAGCTCTTGGAGACGGGTGGCAAGAAGACATACGCACAATGTGTCGCTTCTGGAGGTCTGACCCAGGGGGCAGCAGATGATTCTGCTGACCTCTTGGTCATGTCCCAGGCCACTGAATTAAATGAGGTTTGTGAGATGGAAATCCAGATTTCTGAGTGTAGCAAGCGACCTCGAGAGCAGGATGACATCTCCCCCCCCAAGAAGGTGGGGCTTGCTCTTCAAGAGCCAGACCTTGACCTAGATGATCAGAGGAGGTTGATGGGCTTAGATATTGAGGGTGTGGATGCAGCACTCCCAACCAGTGTGCGGCCTTGCTGCTCCTCTCTGGGAAATGTGCAGCCCATGTTGGCAGACCCCCCCGGGTCGGTCCTGACTATGGGGGGCTCCTAAACTTTTTAAAACAGATGAAAGGACAAAAGAACATCACCCAATGGTGCACGGACCCTAAAGTGTCCATCAAGGCTACCAGGGCTGTGGCCAAGCTCATGCAGCAAGATCTGGGCACTAGGCAGATGGCCTATCGTCTGGAGAAGCTCACCCAGCGGGTGAGAGATGAGTGGGGCCTGGCGGGGTCCCTGGAGTAGAGTAGGGCACGATGGGCCTTTTTTTTTTTGACCTGTCTCTGCCTTTGCTGTGCTCTTGGGGGCTTGCTCTTTTATCTATGCCTTACCTCACTCTTCCTCTCCCATACTCACACCCGTGGAAGCCACAACCATTGGCACTTTTAACATCAACGGCTGTCGAGATCCCATGAAGCGGGAGGCCATCCTGGAGCTCCTGCACCAGAAGTGGCTGGCTGTCGCCTTCCTCCAGGAGACGCACTCCGACAGGCACAACCAGTTGGCCTGGCACACTGCCTGGCAAGGCCAGGTGTTCTTGAGTCACAGCACCAACCTTAGCACCGGGGTTGCAACTCTCCTATCGTCACGACTACAGCATGACACGGCGGTGGCACAAGAGGTTGTCCCCAGCCACCTGTTGATGGTCCACGTCATCCTAGCACAACACCATCTGCTGCTTGTCAACATCTCTGCACCTTCTGATGGCCAGGAGAGGGTCACTTTCTTTGAGACCTTGGCCCGCCTTTTGCGTGACGTCAGCGAGGACGATGACCTACTTCTTGTAGGTGGGGACTTTAATTGTACCACCGATACCCTGCTCGACCGTACAGGGCCCGAGCCTCACCTGCCCTCAGCTCACAAGCTGCAGTCTTTCTTGGAGACTGCAGGCCTCATTGACGTCTGGCGAGCCCTGCACCCTGACACACACCAGTACACCTGGGCCAGGATGAGTGCCGGGGGTCTCACTATGGCCCGCCTCGACGACATTTATGTCACCAGGCACCATCTGCCACTCCTACGCAGTGGCCGCATCATTCCCTCAGGCCTGTCAGATCACGGCCTGGCTTCTTGTGAATTGAGCCTGCCAGGGAGAACCTGTGCACGAGTGCCTTATGGGTGCTTCAATGTCAGCCTGCCTCAAGACTCTTACTTCCAGGACTGCTTTGCCAACTTTTGGTGGGGCTGGGAGGCCACAAGACCGAATTACTCCTCCTGGAAGCTATGGTGGGATGTGGGCAAGGTACAGATCCAGGCCTTTTGCCAGCAGTACACTCAGCTGGCCATGAATGATCTCTGCCGCCATATCAGAGAGCTGAAGGAGGATGTGGTAGAGCTCGAGGCTGCCCTGCTGGCGGCTGGCAGTGATGCGGTGCTGTGCGAGAGCCTCCAGTTCCGGAAGAAGTGCCTGCGTGACTTGGTGGACAGTGCAGCCAGTGGAGTGAGAATCCGCGCCCGCTGCCAAGAGCTGGCCAAAACAGATGCCCCGACCCACTTCTTTTTCAACCTGGAGTGACGGCGGGCAGCAAGCAAAGTCTTAGATCACCTCAAGACCTCTGAGGGCCAGGTCATCACTGACCCAGGTGAAGTACGTGAGCATGCTGTTGCTTTCTATCATGACCTGTTTACAGGTGAGCCATCCTGCCCTGACGCCATGCGGGAACTCCATGAGGGTCTGCCGTGCCTTGGTGCCCTGGAGGCCGGCGAGCTTGAGCAGGAGTTGTCTCTGGAGGAGCTGGCAGTGGCCGCAGCTGACCTCACCTCCGGCAAAGCCCCAGGCCTCAACAGGTTACCTGAGGAGTTCTACAAGGCTTTCTGGCCTCTTCTCGGCCCCTGCGTCCTGCGTGTTTTCCAGGAGAGTCTTGCTGACAAGGTCTTGCTGATCAGTTGCTTCTGTGCAGTGCTTACGGTGCTGCCCAAGAAAGGACACCTTGGCTGCATTAAGAACTGGCGGCCGGTCTCCCTGTTGTGCGCGGATTACAAGATCCTGGCCAAAGCGCTGGCCACCCGCCTCCGCACTGTCATGGCCTCTGTCACTGGGCCTAAGCAGAGCTACTGCTTGCCGGGCAGAACCATCCAAGACAACCTGTTTCTGCTGTGTGACCTACTTACAGCCAGTGAACTCTTTGGCCTGGATGTTGACCTTATCTCGCTGGATCAGGAGAAAGCCTTTGACCGGGTGGACCATGTCTACCTCTTTCGGACCCTGGAGGCCTTTGGCTTTGGGCCCCTTTTCACCAGCACCCTCTGGGTCTTGTATTGAGACACTTCCAGCCTGCTCACGGTGAACGGGGTGCTCTGTGCCCCATTCCCTGCACGCAGAGGCATCCGTGATGGCTGCCCCCTGTTGGGCATGCTCTATGCCCTGGCCATTGAGCCACTGCTGCATGCACTGTGGCACCGCTTGAGCGGTGTGGCCTTGCCACCAGCCGTGGGCCTGTCTGTTGCCCCTCTGTTGCGGCTCTCAGCATATGCAGACAACGTGACCATCTTCCTTAACACCCAGGAAGACGTGGAGGCCCTGAAAGCCTGCCAGCGAGCCTATGAACGTGCTTCTTTGGCCCGTATCAACTGGGCCAAGAGTGATACCCTGCTGCTTGGAGAGTGGATCACCACGATCCCCCTGGATTTGCCCGGGGGCCTCACCTGGTGCTGCGAGGGCCTTAAGATCCTGGGTGTGTTCATGGGGCCATCGACCTTCATGGTGCGCAACTGGGACGGCCTCGAGGAAGGAGTGGAGGCTTGGCTACAAAGGTGGCACTGGCGCCTACCCAGCCTCTCCTACCATGGAAGCTTCCTCATTGTGAACAACCTAGTGGTGGCGACCTTGTGGCACCGGTGCACCGTACTCGATCTACCAGAGGACCTACTCGAGAGACTCCAGTGCCTCCTGGTTGACTTTTTCTGGGTTGGGTGCCACTGGCTCCCATGACCTGTCCTTTACCTACCTGTAACTGAGAGGGGCCAGAGTTTGGTTGACCTTGTGAGCAGGGTGGTCACCTTCCTCCTGCAGGCCCTTCAGTGACTCCTGTATGTCAAGGAGCACCTACCAGCAAGGGTACCTGCCACTATGCAGGGCCAGGTCCCCAAACACCAGCAGGGACCTTGTTCTCTCCTCTATCCCTGCACCACATATGCATGACTGCCCAGGTTTGTGGAAGACTTCCTCCCCTACTCTTCCAGATGTTATGGAGTACACATATGGCAATGATGAGTCACAGCAAGTTCTCCTTATCTACCTCAAGGCACATGCTGAGAGCCCACCACCAAAGGGACACTCTACCATCGTGTGGCACCTATTCAAGCAGTAGCTGAAGTGCTCCTTCCAGTGGTTCGGATGCCTCCCATAGTGCTTCATCAGCGAGAGCATGAGGTGGTAAGCCAGGTTCCTGATGATGAGAGGAGAAATGAAGATGAAATTTGGGACCCTAGGAGTGTAGCACCTGCTCTCCATCAGCCTGGGGATCAGGAAGTTTCAAAAGATGTGGGCATGGTGGGCACTGCCCACTCACCTGGCAAAGATGTGGGTGAAGTGGACCTGGTGGTCAACAATGCTCTGCAGGACAATGGAGAAGTAGCCCTTGTGGTTGATGAATACCTGGATGCCTTGGTGTGGGTCTGTCCATGGCCCCCATGTAGCTGGGGAAGCCCAAGTGGTGGAAGACAGCAACCACAATTTGTGGGTTCACAAGGTAGATGAAATGATTGGCCACAACACCTTGGATGACCAGGCACACCTCCCAGACATCTTCTTTGGCCATTGTCTTATCCATCCTGAGCTGGCTGGCAAAGTAGTGGTAACTGCTGGAGGTGGCCAGCTTACTATGGCAATAGTCACCTGCTTCTCTGGAGTGACAGATGGCCACAATGGCGACAAACTGGGTGACAATGTCCATGAAGGTGACCTGGTCCATTCAGAAAGTCTGGACCTACCATTTATCATGCCAGGTGTCTGGGACAATTTGCTCCCACCACTTGGTGCTCATGGCATGGCCCCAGAACTGATGTTTCATGGTGCCAGAGCACCCTAGCATTCATGGAGACCTGGGTGGCCCCATCCTCCTTGACTATGTGAACATCAATGGCCCAGTTGAGGACACTTGGTGGGCACAGGGTACAGTGGGTGATGCTGTGTGGGACATCCAGCTGCCTGCTCAGGGGCCTGAAGCCATTTTCCATGGTGACAAGCAGCCCCATTGTGTCCAGGTGGGCATGTGGGATATCCAGCAGCTTTTGGTGAAAATCACTCAGGGTAACAAGCAGGATATGTCACAGCTCCTGGGTCTCCCTGCTTAGGCACCAATGTTGAGATGCCATGCATCACCCAGAGGCCAGCACTGCTCACAGGGCCTGCCAGTCATACCAGGCCAGGTTCTACCTCAAGCAGCAGTGCTGACAGATTTGCATTCTGTGCAAGGAGGAGGCACATGGTGGGAACTGGCCTGGCATGGCTCACTAGCATTTCTTTGCACTGGACCAGAAGGTGTGGCTCCAGGGTGTGCAGCTCCTGTGCAGAGGCACGCTGGCTTTGTGGCCTGGGCTAGGTCAGTTTGGCTTGGACCAGTGGGACACATTTTCCATGATGCGCAGGCAATTTTTCCAATCCTGTCCAAAGCCATGCACTAGCGGGCCAGGCTGTGCCAGGCCAGATCTGTTCATCATGTATAGAGCCTGGGTCACGCAGCGCTGCATAGCAGCTGGCTGTGCCTGCAGCCAGGCCACAGCCCCACTGCTTGCTGCCACCAGTGCTGCAGGGCTGGGTTGGGGGGGCAGGTGTGTGGCAGCTCCTGCTTAAGCCCCTCCACAAACCCACCAACAGATGGGACATTCCTCCCCAACACTTTCCATGCCCCCAACAACCCCTGCTACTCCTGACACTTCCCAACATCCCCCTGCCACTCCTTACACCCACCCACACCCATAAACCCCCTGCTCTTATGTCCCTAAGTTACTGGTGACAGCACCCAGGGCAGCAGGAGCACCACAGAGACACTCTGACCAGAAACCGGAGCATCTCTCTTGAAGGACCAATTCCTGTGTTGTTTCAGGGCATGGTTGGGGATGATGTCCTGCCCCATTTTTTGGTCCAGGATATTTCTTGATACCTGAATATCCAGGTATCAAATTTTGCTCCCACACTGCAAATATGCAGTGCAGGGAATATTTTTTTTGGTCTCGGCATGCATCTTAAGATGCTGCAAAAGGCACATGCACGCTCATCTGGACGCACTCAGAAAGATCAAGTGACTCATCCAAGGTCAAAGTGAGTAGCAGGGTCAGGGAGGGAATTCACTTTAGGTGATATTTAGTTGTCTGGACCAACCATGCAGGAATCCTGCTGCTGATTTAAATAAATAATATTGGATGTTAACCTTTCATGCACCAACCTTTTCACAAGCTACAGAATATCTCAGAGCATAATACATAGGTCAATGGACAAATCTATTAGGTTTATTTGTGTTCAAAAAGCAGTAAAATTGGCTTCTGAGAAAGCTGACTGCACCTTGTATAGTTTTATGATGCTTATAAAATAGATCCAATTCATTTGCAGTAAACAAAAATGTAATCAAAAGAAATGAAGATTAACAAAGAGCTGAAACTGGAACAGGATAATAATGTAAGAGTTGATCTGTTGCTACTGCCTATTAGGAAACACGGCTGTGCAGCTTTCTACAGTAATAATGCCTAAAACCTAAAAAGCTATGAGCACCCTGTGAGGATGTGTAATTGCTACCGTCTGTGATCCCTGAGGTTCTGATATCAGTTGAGCAGTCATGTGTGCCAAGGTTCATTGCTAGGGACTTGAAATTGCATTACAGACTCATAAATGTGCAGCACATTGTGTAAAGCCATCCTCAAGCCCCAGAAGACTATTTAAGTGTAAAGGCATTCCAGATGGGAATTTAAATGCTAAATTTCATGTCACATTATTTAGCAGGTTAGTTTATCCCTCATTTACTTGCCATCTGTCATGATTTCAGTATTCTGGCAACAATGTCTGTCATTCATGAGTCTCAGAAAAAATTTGCCACCCCAAACCAAAGATAACCATTAAAAGGTGCAATTCAAGGATAATTGTACATAATAATGAAATGGTTTAGAAAAATGCTATTCAAACTATTGCTGACCAAAGTTGTGTTCACAACTTCATCTCTGTTTTTTTGCTCCTGCATATAAAACTGATTGTACGTGCAAAACAAGATATATGTGTATTTGATGTACATGGTCAACCTTTTGTTAGAAACAGGTTGGTACCAAAATAACTATACAAAAGGATGGGAAAATGGACCAGAGATGAAAATTTGCCTCACTGACCCAGGAGCATTTTTGCTTGGTTTTACTGTTTTATTGATATCACTGCCAGTTTTGGCATGGAGTCATACGTTTGAATTATTGAATAAACCTAACACAATTAGAACTGTTTACTTGCCACAATCTAACTAGAAGCTTTTTGCTTAATTGATTCTTATCTTATGAGGAAAAAAAAACTTAACCAGAGATTTTCAAAATGAATAGCATATACTTTGTTTTACTTAGACGACATGCCTACACGTGCACATTACTGTGCAGTAACTAAAATTAATGTACAGTACTGGTGCACGTCTACATGTGCACACCTGTACTTTGCAGTTAATATGGAAATTTATGCCAACTTTAGTGTAAATTTGATCAATGCATCATACAGATATCAAATTTATACCCTATTAGTTATTGTGCAGTAATACATGTGTAGACACCTTACTGCACAGTAACACTGTGTGTGTGACTTGGGACTAACTTTAATCCCAAGTCTGTCCACACACAGCATTAATGCACTTTAACACCTGCATGTATAGACTCCAGCCTATTCCCACTTATTATGCAATAACTCCCTGTGCAGTAAATGTAAGCCAGCACAAATGCCTGTGTAGACATGTCCAGAATATGTTGACTCAATCTAGGGACCTTGTACTCTGAACTTCTCAAAAGTTGATAGTGTTAGTGCTAGCTAATATTTGGAGCAGTCATGTGTTAAAGCTAAAAACCTTGTCTAACTGTCCATCACCTGCACAGCTATGACTTTGCACTAGAAGGCTGGTAAGCCAAGACAGTCTTCTAACCCTGCTCTAGGTGTGTGTGGGGAGGGTGGGGGAGGAAGGTGGCAGGGTGTCAGAGAGATGGGTTGAGTGGGCAGAAGCATGATGTTGGAAGGCAGAAAGTCAATGGGAAGGAGGTGGGTAATTAAATGGGTGGTAGAAAGGAAATGGGGGTAGGCGAAGAGTGGTAAAATCAAGGAAGTCAGCCACTGAAAGATAAAAAAAAAAATTTTAATAAATTGGGATTTGGGATTGGAATGTGGGGGGTGTGGATCATGTTTCCCAGGGTGGCTGGGAGCTGTGAGCAGTGAGGGGAGGTGCTTTTGGGGGAGATACATTCCACATCATGAGGATCTGGTATGCCGCCCTGCCTTGTTCTGTTCCCTCCCACACCCCAACCTTCCCTTTATCCCCCACTCCTGGACCAGTGCATGCCCTCTGACCTGGCCAGCCAGCCTCCATGCTGCCAGGAGCAGCCTAGGGAAATTTTCAGTTAAGCGCTAGTAACAATTACAGTGTTTTTTTCTGAAATGTACAAGGGTGTCTGGTGGCTTGGGGTGCAGGGTCTGGGGACTGTTTGGGGAAGCCAGGGCTCTCCTCCATTACCCAGGGTTCTCCTCCACTCCCCAGGGCTCAGTGATGGTGGGCAGTGAGCAGCCTCTGGGACAGGCTGGGGTTTGGCAGGAAAACGTGCCACCACTTGAAGCGCCAGCCACAGGTGGCTGAGGGCTGAAGCTCCAACCTTGGGCTTTCCTCCACTCGCCATGGTTCAAGATGGGCCAGGGGAAGGGGACAGGTAGTGAACATCCACTAGGATGGGCTGGGGGCTGGCACGGAAATGTGCTGCCACCAGCTGCTCCAGCCATGGACAGCTGGCCAGGAAAAGATGTGGGTGCTGTCCCTCCTGCTCCACTGAGCTGCCCAGGGTGGAAAAGCCCAATCCAGGCCCTTGCCTTCTTTTCCCCCATTCTCTCTAGCTTGCACTCCCAGGCCAGTCTACGCCCTGTGACCTGGCCAGCCAATCTCCATGTTTCCAGGAATGACCATGGGAAAATTTTAGTTAACCACTAGTAACCACAGTTCAGAAATGTACAAGGGTGTTTGGTAACTCAGTGAGTAGGGCTTGCCAGAGTGGGCCCAAGGCAGGAGGCTCTCTTGGGGTGGGCCAGGGCTTTCCTCCTCCACTCTCTGGAACTCAAGGGGTGTGAACAATGAGCAGCCACTAGGACAGGACAAGGGACAGCAGGGAAATGTGCCACTACTGGCTGCCCCAGTGAGCACTCAAATGAGCCCCATTTCATGGGGGCATAAAATTGTGAAATCATAGAAAATTAGGGTTGGAAGGGACCTTAGGATGTCATCTAGTCCAACTGCCTGCTCAAAGCAGGACCACCCACAACTAGATCATTCCAGCCAAAATTTTGTCTAGCTGCATCTTAAAAACCTCCAATGCTTCCACCACCTTTCTGGGTAACCTGTCCCACTGTTTTACTACCCTCCTAGTAAGAAAATTATTTCTAATATCTAACCTAAACTTCCCTTGATACAACACAAGACCATTGCTCCTTGTTGTGTCCTCTGCCACCACTGAGAACAGTCTAGCTCCATCCTCTTTCACCCTTCTCTTCAGGGAGTTGAAGACTATTAAATCCCCTCTTGGTTTCCTCTTCTCTAGACTAAGTAAGCCCAGTTTCCTCAGTCTTTCCTCATAAGCCACGTCCCCCAGCCCCCTCACCATTTTTTTGCTCTCTGCTGGACCCTCTCTTATTTGTCTAGATCCTTTCTGTAGTGGGGGGCCCAAAACTGAACACAGTACTCCAGATGTGGCCTCATCAGTGCTGAATAAATGGGGAATAATCGCTTCCCTTGACCTACTGGAAACACATGTACCAACGCAACCCAGTATGCCCTTAACCCTCTTCACAACAAGGGCATGCTGCTGGTTCATATTCAGTTTATGACTACAGTTTATGACTTTCTGACTACAAAGGACCAACTCATGGGATCATAATGAATTCTAATTTATTGTACAGTATGTAAAGTTACCAATAAAATCATACATGCAAGCTTGGAGTTATGAGGGGTACTGGACATCTTAGCACACATGTGCATGCACACACACACACACACACACACACACACACACACACTCATTTAAACCCATGTAGTATAGCGTATAATAGCTGCTGTAGTGATTGTGAGAGCACTGGTGTCAGTCTGTCTACCTATCTGAGGTCCTGGAGTCTGCTGTCAATGGTCAGCTTCCTTCAAGGTGATGTCTTCTCCAGAAGGAGGTTGCCTGCTTGCCCTTCTGTCTCAGTAGCTCAGGTGCTGGATGAGAGGATGCCACTAAGGGTCATGCCTCACTGCCTAAAATGGCTTGTAGAGTAGTGTTTTGTAATGGTAAGTTCCTCTGGCTAGGCTATTGTCATCTAATTGCCTACTGATCATTATACACTTGCATTCACTCAAGGGGGACCAGCCCAATATAGCAGATCTTATCACTTTACAATTACAATTTCAATGCAGTTTTTCACAATGGTCCAGGGTGTAACTTCATTCTACAGGGAGTACATTCCTTAGGGGTTTAAAAGTACAAAAGATAAAATACAAAATGCCATGGTAAAGGTGAGACAGATGAAATATTAAAATGCACTGTGAGAAATGTATAAAAATGCAAAGTGAGGTAGTGAGGATCAAAGGCTATTGGGGACAGTAAGCGAGTTAGGTTAGCACCAGGATATATTTACAGGCTTCGAAGTGGATATTTTAGTTCTTTTGTTTTCTTTAGTGACACTGACCTTAATTGATATGTAGATGTAGTTTCTAGGTTTCTCCTACAGAAAGCCATTTCAGCTATCTGGTTTGCTCTGAGCCTTGCCACACCCATGCAATGAGTGGACTAGATCTATGCCAATGCTTAGAAAAAGGAATGCACAAAATGGGGTGTAAGGTGGTGTGCAGGCAAGAAGGGGCTTCTGTTAAATCAACATGCAGAAGGTAAATGTACAAAGGGGGCTTTCTGCTACATATTGTAGCCCCCAGGTTCTTTTCTGCAGAGCTGCTGCCCAGCCAGTCAGCCCCCAGCACGGGATTGTTCCATCCTACGTTCAGAACTTTGTATTTGTCCTTCTTGAACCTCATGAGATTTCTATTGGCCGAATCCTCCAATTTGCCCAAGTCACTCTGAATCCTAGCCCTACCCTCCAGCACATCTATTACTCCTTCCAGTTTGGTGTCATCTGCAAACTTGCTGAGGGTGCACTCTATGCCATCCTCCAGGTTCTTGATGAAAACCTTGAACAAAAGCAGTCCCAGGACAAACCTCTGGGGCAGTCCACTTGACAGTAGCTGCCAACTAGATATCGAGCCATTAATTGAGCCCAGTGCTTCAGCCAGTTTTCTATCCACCTTACAGTCCATTTATTCAGCCTGTACTTCCTTTGTTTGCATGTGAAAATGTTGTGGCAGACCATATCAAAAGCCTTGCTAAAATCAAGGTATATCACATCCACTGGTCTTCCCATATCCACAGAGCCAGTCACTTCATCAGAAAAGCCAATCTGGTTGTTCAGGCATGACTTGCCCTTGATGAATCCATGCTGATGTTTCCAAATCACCTTCTCCCCCAAGTGTTTTGAAATGGATTCACTGAGGATCTGCTTCAAGATTTTTCCAGGGACTGAGGTGAGGCTGACTGGTCTGCAGTTCTCTGGACCCTCCTTTTTCCCTTTCTTAAATATGGGCACTAAGTTTTCCCTGTTCAAATCATCTGGGACCTATCCTGATTGCCATGAGTTTTCAAAGACAATGACCAATGGCTCTGGAATCTCATCAGCCAACTCCCTCAGCACCCTCCGGTGCATCCTATCTTGCCCCATGGAATTGTATATGTCCAGCTTTTCTAAAGAGTCCCTGACCAGTTCTTTTTCCACTGTTAGCTACTCATCTTCTCCCCAAACTGTACTGCCTGGTGCAATTGTCTGGAAGCTGACACTGCTTTAACCCTTCCCCTACTCCCTGTGGGTTGTACTGCCTTCATCCCCATGCCTCAAGCCAGGCAGAAGTCTCAGAAACTTCAGTGATGGTGCTCATTGAAGTTTCCTAGTTGCTGGCTGTCTGACTGCCTGGCTTTCTGTCTTCAAAGTCTAGCTTTGCTCTGCTGTCTTAAGCAATGAGTGGGCTAGATCTATGCCAGTGAGAGTTCTTGAGTCATAATGGTAGCAGGCCTAAAAATAGCTCCTACTGAATGACTAGACTATTAGCTTAATGACCAGGTTGTTAGAAATGCGCAGCTTGCATCTTGCACCTGATAAGAAAGAAATACTGCCCAAGGCTCCTTTCTCCCCCGGTCCCGCCTTAGCCTTTCTCATGCTGATTGCAGAAGCTGGAATTCAATTGACTGTGGCCTTGAGGTATGAACTTTTGGCGAACTGTTGTAGTTTCTGGGCATGCTTAATGAGCTGATGCATATTTACCTCTCCGCCCTGCATACTTAAGTAGCTAATTATACTATACATGCGATGTATGTAATGATGTAACTACATGTATGCTTGCATGAAACGGAAGTAGCTGTAAGAGTTCCGGTGTCTGCACACGTGCTCAGGAGAGAGAAGATAAATTCCACTTGCAAACAGAATTAGTGGGTCAGAAGCTGATTTGGGCATCAATGCCCCACTCTGACCTTGTTTGCAAACAAATACAACCTTTTGTGCCGACTGATGACTGTGTGTCTGTGATTTTTGCGAGCCTCCAGAGAAACGAACCGCTTTTTGCAACAATCTGGCGAGCCAGGCAGGAGTTCTTTGGATCACCTCGAGACCCAGTGACAAGATCGTCCCTGCCGCCACGGGGAGTGCGCACCGAGCCGCCTTTTTGGGCTCGCCCAGGGGGCTTCAGACGTGAGTCAGGGCTACCTGTGCAAAATTTTTGGTTTCTGAGGACGACAGACACACATTCCAGCATTCTGATCGAGATCTCTAGGATACCTGAGTGAGTATATGAATTCCCTTGCCCAATTTGGTTTCTGGATCCGGGGACAAAGATTTGTTCGATTTGGTTTTGTACCGGGGGATTTTTGGCCTGGTATTTGGTGTGCGTAAGACGTACTTTTGCGAACGGTCTGTGATTAGGATCTTTTGGTATTTGGTGTGCGTTGGGCACACTTTTGTGGGCATTAATATGGGTGCGGGTAGCTCCCATGTAGAAAACTCAAGTACTCCTTTGGGTTGTATTTTACGGAACTTTAGCAAATTTGCAAAGCAGGCAGATTATGGGGTGAAGATGAAAAAGGGTGATTTAATTAAGTTTTGTCAACTCGAGTGGCCAACATTCGGGGTCCACTGGACCCTGAAAGGATCCTGTGTAGTAAAAGAAGTGATAGCTATCCATGAAATAGTTATGCAGAATGGATATTGGAATCAATTTCCTTATATAGATTGTTGGTTGGGAGTGGTTCAAAATTAGCCACCTTGGATTAAGAAATGCTTAGTAAAGTCTCATGTGATGGTTGTTAAAGGAAAGACTCGAGGAGGACCGCCTGTACTCCCTGAGTCTGATGAGGGTGGGAGGAATCCTGAATTAGCCGAGTACCAGGCTCATTCTCCTGTCACCCTAACGAGTAGCGAGGATGAATCAGACACCTCCTCAGGATCCAGTCCCTCTGCACCACCGCTCTCTCCCTCAGGGAAACCACCACCGGCGTACCAAAGCATACCTAATGATTCAGAGCGTGTGCCTCAGCCAACTGCCCCATCTGAATCAGGGAATAAGGTCTATTATTTGTGCAAGACTGTAGAATCACGGCCGGTGCTGAACTGCCCGATGCAAGAGGTTATTGGAGAGGGGGGCAATGCAACTTTTGTCTACACCCCATTTAGTACTTCAGATTTATTTAACTGGAAGAATCAGAGCCCCTCTTTTCGTGAAGACCCTGAAAAGATGAGGGACTTGTTTCTATCCACTGGGCAAACCCACCGACCCACTTGGGCCGATGTCCAGATGATGCTCCAAACCCTCCTGACCCCAGAGGAGAGGAGATTAGTATTGGGGATGGCAGAGCGCATTGCAGCAGCCAAGGTAGAAATGGAGGGAGCTGCTGGTCGTACTTTGCGTGATACCTGCTCTGTTGAGGAACCGAGATGGGATAATCATACCGCAGAAGGAAGAGAGCTGAGTGCACGGTATCTGGGGATTTTAGTGGAAGCAATGGGGAAGGCAGTGCCTCGGGTTACTAATCTGTCTAAATTGTATGAAGTGAGACAGGGAAAAGAAGAGGATCCCTCAGCTTTCCTCGGGAGGCTGTACAAGGCATTCCGCAGGTTTTCGGACCTAGATCCAGAAGCCCCAGATAATCAACGCATGGTAAATCTTATGTTTATTGGTCAATCCACTGCTGATATTCGTAGGAAGCTACAGAAAACTGAGGGAGGTGCTGGGAAACCGATTTCAGAGCTGGTGGAAATTGCATATAAGGTATATGGGAATCGTGAGCAGGCACAGGAGCACAAGGAGGATAAAAAGGCTCAGCGACAGATGGCAGCGCTGGCAGCTGGTATAACTGGAGGTAACCCTGGAAAGGCTGGGATACAGAAAGGGAAAGGAGAAAGAGTGGGAGCAGACGTTTGTGCTTACTGCAGGGAGAAAGGACACTGGAAGAGGGAATGCCCAAAGTTGAAGGAGAAGAGAGAGAGGGAACCGAGAGGTCACCTCATGCGGGCAGAGGAAAAGGGTGAGGACACAGAATGAAGGGGACGGGGATCTAAGACCACTACCCTTCGGGTTGGAGCCCGAGAAGATCCCATGGTAACCATTAGGGTTGGTGGCAAAAACTTTGAAGCCTTGGTGGATACTGGGGCTACATTTTCAATGATTCCAGAAAACCCCCCCTGTGCAAGAGCTAGTGAGCAGCATGTACTTGTGGAAGGGATTGAGGGAACGCAATCCCGACTCCCCATTTGTAAGCCACTCCTCACCAAAGTGGGGGACCATTTGCTTGAGCACTCCTTTGTATATTCTCCAAGTTGCCCAGTTGCACTACTTGGGCGGGACCTACTCACAAAACTGCAAGCTGAGATATTTTTCAGAGACGACCAGATGGTGGTCCAGTTACCTGTCAAGCAAAGCTCGAACTATCAGATGGCTCTCCTGGAGGACCGACGCCCTGTAGTAAGTTCTGAAGATCACAAATACCTTTTGTGCCGACTGATGACTGTGTGTCTGTGATTTTTGCGAGCCTCCAGAGAAACGAACCGCTGTTTGCAACATACACATGCCAGTCTTCCCCCCTCCCTCCATCCCCCATTCCTCCTCCCTCTTCTAACTTTCACTTTCAGCATCTGAAGCATCAGAAGCTTTTTGGAAGCACTTCAGAAGCTCCAAACCGCTTTGGACAGCTTGAATGAGCCAGTGCTTCATTCCAGGCATGCTGCTTTGGATGCTGAAGCATCTGAAGTGGCCCTGGATCCAAAGTGCAGATATCAACTTACAATAGACGAAAGTGCTCAAGATGTAAAAAAACTAAGGCTATTTTTCCGGGTAACTTTAGTGGGGATTTTTCTCCCCATTATCAGCTGTGTAAATTGATCCTTCTGGATTTTTGGATTTTTATTAAAAGTTATGTGTGGATGTTTATTAAGGGTTGAATCAAAAACTAGGTTGGGGAGAGGAGAAGTGTAAGGGATCAAAGAATAAAAGAAACACAGTGAGAAACTGTGTGGATTTTCCAACAAGGACAAGAAGCCTGGGATTAGGCACTATAGTCCACAGAGACCAGTGTACCTCTAATGCACTGCATTTTTTTTCACATGGCACAGTGGCAGAATGCTACCTCTGTCTCTCCCCAAAAACTCTGTTCTGTGACAATTTGGTTGTTGGGCCTTACAGAGGGTACACACCCTACCATATCTCTTTCGGTAACCTGAGTTGGATACATTTCTGGGTGGGGGGGCGGAATTCCTGCTCCCTCTGCCTACGTGACTGGGTGAGGGGCTTGGGCTCCCTAGTGTTCTAGAGACTCTTCCAGTCTGCTCGGCAACTAGTGATGCATTTCAAATTGGTTGCCTCACAGCAAACAGGTGCTGGCATCAATTGGACCAGATAAATGAGGTCATAAGGACTATATAAGTTAAGGACTGCCCAGGAGGAGGAGGAGTAGCCATGATGAAAACTCAGAGAGAAGAGCTGGACCATCTGAAACTTGCTCTCTCTGGAAACTCATGATCAATGAACTGCGTGCCTCCAGAGGGAATCTCCACCTGCGTCTGGATGATACTTGTAAGTAAGCTACCTGAGATCTAACTAGATATATAGCTTGCAGTAACTCAGATGTGTGATCAAAGGCTACCCAGCCACCCTGTTTGCTCTATGGGATTTCTATTCCAACCCTACTCCTTGTAACTAATAATAAAGTTCTCCATTGTACCTAGCCATGGGAGATTAATTGGAAGAGAGGCTAGATTATGCCTTGGGGTCCCCTTGCTTCGTCTGACTAAGGGAGACCACTATTTGTCCTTCAGACTGAGGGAAGCACCCCAAGTTCTTGAAGTGAGTTGGGTACCCTTGAGGCCTACTAGGCCTCTGTTTCCTAGGAGGCACAGTGCCAGGATCACACCAGTCCCTGGGTGGTGGCAGCACTACCCCAGGTTTGCAGGTGTGCTCCAAGAAGGGGTTTGGCTAGACATAAGGTGCCCCTGAGGGAGGCACTCGAAGCCTGGAAGGTGGTCAGGATCAGCACAGGAGCACCCTCTACTGGCTTGCCACAGGCACCATACTTTACTTACAATGTTCCACAGTTTGCTTGCCTGCCACAACATAAAATTATCTTACATGGCTATAGATAGAAGGGGAGTGTGCAGGGAAAATGGCAGTTCACTGGTTCAACACTGCCTTTCACATTATCCTTCTGATGCAAAAGGGTAGAGACATAGGGGCTTGTTTGATTAGAGAGACAGTATGTTACCAAAGCAGTCTCTCCTCTTCACTCCCATATCTCCTACCCAGTTCATATGGATGTAGCCCAGGTGTACTCAGGGATATACTCCCCTTCTGCAATTGAAGGGAACTGTTAACTGGCAGGTACCCTGTGGCAAACTGCAGACCACTCAGTTTCCCTCCGTTCCTATAGAACCAGGCCAGGACAGTCTGGGGACTTAACTATATATACATTTATTTACATTAACTTATCACAAGAGAAAAAAAATACGGATGTAAACATATATATATGATATCCAAGCAAATAACACAAACAATACCCTTTGGGTAAATGCTATAAAACCTTATACCAGTGCTCCAGATCCAGGCAAGTCACAGGTAAGTATCTGATCTGAAACAGGTAAACCCCAAATAAACATTGATAACCAACAGCTAAACTATAGGTAAGAATAGGTGAACAATGAATAAACCACAAATAAATACAAATAAACAACACGTGAATAATAGCAAAAGGGGGTCCCAGCAGAGCCGTAGTCAAAGTTATAAATTTAAGACTCTACTCATCTACTAAATTTATAAACGTGAGAGTTCACAAAATACAAGGCACAACATCATACCACATACAACTCAAGAACCTCAAAGATAACTTAATCCCAAGGGGAAACCCCAATGCCCCTTGGACCTTTGCCCAAGACTTTCAAGGAAGCCACTAACTTCAGGGGACCTCCCAGTGGAACCTCTACTTTTAGGAGCCCTTAACTAACCAAGTGGGACTCCCCCTCCCCTGTGGGAATTCTTTTTCCCAGCAACTCACTGTGCCCAGGCCTGGAGGGTGGCCCTCATCCTCTGTGCCAAGCTGTTTCTCTCACTAGCAGTGGGCTTCAGGGCTTGCTGTCCCCTGAAATAGGGCTCTGCTATGCAGGGCTTCTGGGGCCTCTAGCTCAGCCCTGTCTGGCTGCCTGTACTCAAACTTTTGCTATGGGTGGGAGGCCCAGGTCACCTCGTGCAGCACTGGGGCTCAGTCCACACCTGGACCCTCTGTGCAGTGTCAACTGCACTGAGCTCCTGTCCAGTGCCAGCAGCTATAGATCCAAGCTACCTCAAGCAACTCCCAAGGTCTCGCCCCCTGTGCAGGAGGTTGGGGACCTGAGCCACCCAAGTGGCTCCAAAGATCCTGCTCCACACACTGGCCTGTGCACCATGTCTCTGCCTGCACATCAGAGGTTGCAGACCTGAACTGCTTCACACAGCTCCTAGGATCTGGATCCAATGTGCCATTCTGCATAGGAGATCCTAGCTACTGGAGCCAACCGTCGCTCCCTGGTGATGGAAGTCTTCAGCAGCTCTTTTGGGCTACTGCTTCACCCTGGAGCAGCTCTCCTCAGTTCTTCTAAGCCCCGCTCCTCTTTCTTCTCCATCTCCAACACAGCTCTCACATGCTGGGAACACAGCTCCTTCTATTCTCTTCAGGAGGCTCCACCTCTGAAGTTCTGACAGACCAGCAGAGTGCAGGGTTGAACCAGGTCTGGGGCTTCTTTCTTTTTTTTTTCCTCTTTTCCCTGAGCAGGGGCAGGGCAAAGCCCCTCCCAACAGTTACCTGATTGGTGGATCAGCTCCACCAATCATAAAGAGGATTCTCCAAGCCTGGACGTGCTGGGCTGCATTGGTAAGTTCACTACATGGATATAAGCTGAGACTGGAGAATATCACCTACTGGAGGAAGCCTACCTTCATCAAATACTTCCAGGTCCATGAGGACAAAATTATTATTTTCAACAGACATTGATACAAGTGCACAAAAACAGCTATGTGGTCACAATTCTGTCCTATAAAACAATCTTAATGGAAATGGAGGTTGTATTTTCTGACTGCAGTTAAATACATGTTCATTAAATTATGTCCTTCCCTCATTTATTTCTATTACCAGCAGCTTCTGAAATTTGAGATTAAGTCACTCTTTCCAGGGTGAACAGGAAGACAAGCATCCTAATGCCAATAGCACCTACATTTCTGTGCAGTATTTTTTTTTAGGTATCCAGGTTGTAGCCATATTGGTCTGAAGGCAAAAGAAATCAAAACTCATGGCAGAGGTGATATATTTTATCAGACCAACTAGATATTTGCACCAAAAAAAATCTTTAGTTGCAAGCTTTCGGGCACAGGCACCCTTCATTGGGCATAAGAGATTGTAAAGATCGCAGTTCTCCTAGGTAGACATGAATTTTCATTTATATCTAGAAGAACTTTTACAATCTTTGCAATCTCCTATGCTTGATGAAGGCTGCCTGTGCCCCAATGTATTTCTTTTATTCCTCTTTGCTTCTAGGTTTCATAAAGTAATTAGATACAGATGTTGTTTTTGTTTATTCATTTGCCTTTTTTTCTTGTTCACCATGCTTTGATGAACTTTCCTTTTTCAGTCATTTTTTTTCTCAGACATTAACCATCAATTCCAAGCCAATTTATTTTTTCTTAGATTAGGAGATATGTTGGGACAGTTTCTTTTGTCTACCTTTTTACTTTACCATAGTCCATGGATCCAGATGAAAACAACATGGGAGAGCCTTTGTAGATTTCATTTTAGGATTAGCATTTTGTATTTATATTATTGGAACAAATGACTAGTGAGGAAATTAAAACCTTAAGATATTCAGGGGCATGGCTCGAAAGAACTCACTTTGGATGCCTGTTCATCAGGTAGATTCCATCCTAGCATATCCCAACAGGCATGAAAATGATGGCAATATAAGCCTACATAAAAATAAATATGAAATAATGTTCTGTGGATGGGGGTTGACCAACTCCACAGTAAAGTCTCTCCATCTACATGTGTGCCTGTATTAGGGTACAGTAAATTAATTAACTCTAAGGAGCTTTGAGGCTATGTGATGCACATACATGCCAGGACACAGGAACTCTGACTTTGACAGGACAGTTTTAACAAGCATTAGGGTTTCTTTGAAGTCAATACAAATTAACAGGTACCACATCAATCCTCTAGCACCTAGAAGAGTAGATGGGCACAGGCAAGCAATTTCCAGCACTGGAAACTGTAATCTGGGTACATATAACTCATCATGGATAAATATTTAGGGACTAGGGTTTGTTCAACAGACAACAAAACAAGCATTTACCCAGAGAGTGTAGGCAGCAAGGAAATGACTGATTAAAGGTACTGCTGAAAAGGAGTGAGGAGAGACACTAAAACTGGAACATGGACTATAAACTAACTGAAAATTCTTAATACCATATGAGGGTTTTTCTTTTTTTTTAATGGTGGATGGAAAGAGGAACAATATAAAGATTTTTCCAATTCAAACAAATCTGCAGGCAGGCAAATATTATACTTGAAAGGAAAGGTGAAATAGAAAGGCAGTGGCTGCAATACTTGCAAGAATATTTGGTTGGAACAACAGCATTTTTCCCCAGCTAATGTAAATGGCACATTATTGTAAGAAGATAACAGAAATCTGTATGTAAACCTGAAGCACAACCAGTTGCAAGCATATGTAGTTATAAATTGAGCTTAAGGATGGCTACAGAGCATTGGCTGCTTCAAGAAACTATTTAGAATGCTAAATAGTAAAGCAAAAAGAGTTTATAGAAAAAACCCCCTCAAAAGAATAGGACAAACTTCAACTTGATGAGGAAGGTCTTTATGGGATAAATTTTCTATTACCAATAGCATGACTCACCTATGTAATGCTGAACATGAGAGAGAGAGAGAGAGAGATGTCCAAGGGGAAAAAATACTATTTTTGATTGGCATAAATACCTTAAAGTTAAAAGATATTCAAGAAAAGTCAAACAGAACTGGTTTTACTATCTTTGTGACATGACAACAATATTAATTCAAAAGAACAGAAGGCTTAAAGATGAGAGAAGAATTTTTCACTCTGGATTTCAATAAGGAAACTTCATTCACCTAATAATTCCAAAATAAGCCTCTGGCTAGAAAGCTCTAGTAGATGAACTACTGTGTTGTTCTAATTATAAGTTTACTTCATTTTTGCTGTAAAGGAATAATACAAATTGTACTTTAATTGAGAGTACGCTGGGTATAAATAGGCTCCCAACAGTCCTGCTTTTGATACATGCAATATTTATGTGTTCAATAAAAGGTCAGAACAAGCCTTTCTGTTTTCATTTTAATACTTTTATTACATTTACTCCTTTGGGTTCTTCCTTGATTGATTCTCCTGTGGGATTTTGTAAGGGGAACAGCAATTCAAAGTCTGTACCTGTAATTTTCAACATATATTCATGGAAGTGACTGTTTAGTGTTCAGTTCCTAAAGCTGAACTTGAAAATGTGGGGTTACCTTGCATGATCTATAACATCAGCATTTTAACATGGTAAACAAAATTACCTTCTCTTATGCTTCTCAAAGAGAACTTACTTTAAATGTTTTTCATTTGATTAGTGCACCAAAAGTAACCTCTGCCACTTCCCAAACAGTTCCTATGAGTAGCAGTAGTAAAGAGACACGAAAGAGGTGCCACCCAGAACTTAGAAATACCTTAACTCTATTTTGGGTATAGCTGTCACCTTTTTTGCAATACTGAACAACTGTAGTTAAACTTATCTTGTCTATGGCCTCAAATCAGAAAAGTGTCTTTATTCAGCAATGTAATTAAGCACATGATTAAAGATAAATATTATCAAAATAGGAATTGACTTGAGCATGTTCTTAATGACTTTTTTCTGAATAAGGGACCAGCTCTACCTGAATAGAACAATGTAGATGGGGCCAATCTATTTCCCCAATAAAGTCAGCCAGAGATATTACTTGTCACCCAAGCATATTACTTGTTTCCATTGTAAAACCTAAAGAATACAAACTTCAAGAATATTTGTCTTTATTTCTGGGGACTCTATTTCAATAGAAACCAGCCTAGGCAGTTTAGTTCATGTTTAAATCTGCTTGACATTATGTAGCTTCCTGATAGAGGTTTGCCAGGGTACTGCCTATCTCCTTTCTGTATTTTCATATAACTTTAACTTGTGAATTTGAAAGATTGAAAAATGGGTGAATTTTTTACTTGGTGTTCCCTTCAGTGTCTTATTACATGTGACTTTAATTAGTGCTAGCAGCCTAATATGTTTCAGGTTAATGAGCCATTTACTAAGAACCAGTTTTCCAGTTTGCTGGGTTAATTAATTAATCAACACCATTCAGAGTCCCTTGTTTTCATGGGACTTGCCCGGCTTCAGATAATGTATCGGGATCCCGTGTTATCAAAGCTTACAAACATACTCCATTTAGAGGTCCATATAAGATATCCATGTAAACTTCATTGTATCCATTGAATAAAATTCAGCACATTTGGAAAATGTCGCTTGATGTTTAAAAAAAAAAAGTTTTCCTTTTTCCCACTGCAAAATGTCTAGCAGCAGGTTTAATTAAAATGTGTGTTCCCTCTTCACTTGATTCTTCTCCACCCCCTTCTTGCTTTTCCTTTCTAACTTTCTTTCTTTCTTTCATTCCAAATGGCCACAGACAGGAGGGTCTGCTCTGAGAGCTTCTCCCTGTTTTGTAAGCCTTTCTCCTTCTCTTTTGTTTTCCCTCCCCTAGACAGTCTGACCCTTTTCCCACTGTAGTCCCGCACTTTTCATTCATTTCCCTGCCTTTTTCCCCTTTTCCCAGCTCTTTCTCCTGCAGTCACCCTCTCTCCTTTTGTCATGATGTTTTGTTTGTTTGTTTTTCTTCCTCTCCCTCTCCCTGCAGCCTTTCTGCTGCTGTTTAATGTTTCTCCCTTGTCCTCCCTGCCATGTTGCTTACCCTTCTCCTTTCCCCTGGTGGTTAGTTAGTTTGTTTGTTTCCAGTTTCTTTGTTCCCTGGGGGGGGCAGAGGGCTGCCCATCCCCCGCCCCTCTGGTCCTTTGCCAGGTTAACCCTGTTTTCTCTGGAATGGCTGGAGGCCACTGCTGGCGCTTCGCCCCTCTGTACTGGAGCTTTGGTTTCTGGCTTCACGCCCCTCCCTCCGTTGAAGTGGAGGAGTGTGCGGCTGCAGTGGGGGTGCTCATAGGCTGCAAGCATGCCCTGTATGCAGCCCAAGTGAGTTTGGTCCCATCATCCGCCTCAGCAACCCTGCTTTAGTGAATGAGGTTGTGTTAGCAGGGGTGTTGCTCAGGGGTGTTTTCTGCCTTGCAACCCTGCTAGACACACCATCCATTCATGTTGTAGCCTTGAACATGCCTCCATTTCTCTCAGACAAGGACCTCACTAACCACCTGCATCCTTATGGCATGGTTGCAGGGCCAGTCCGTAGACTGCTGCTTGGCAGCAAGGTCCCTGAGCTCCGTAGCATGTCTCTTCCTTTAAAAGGTAAGCCGTTCATGCTGCTTAACAGGGAGGGTTGGGGTTTGCCTCAACCCATGTCCTTCATGATTGACGGGCAGTGGTACGAAGTCTACCTCACCACTGGGGACACCGCATGTGTTCGCTGTGGTAGCAGGTCCCACCTGGTTACCCAGTGCCTGGAGAAGAAGCCGGCCGCAGCAGAGCCTCCTGCAGCTGTGCCTGATGGTGGTTCATCCACATCTGGCACGGCAGCTCCATCGGGTGGTGGGGAAGAGCCTTCCTCCCAGTCACCCCCAGTTTCACCAGAGTCAGCTGGCTTTGTGCCAGTGGACCTGGCCCCTACTTTCCCTCCCCGCTCAGGGGAGGATTTGGCCCCTCCTGCTGGGAAGGGTAAATCCCAGAAAAAAGGGGTCTTTTAAAAAAGCCTCCTTATCCCCTCAAGACCTCCACACCACTTCGAGGGGAGGGGAGGTTATTGAGCAGCCCCTCCTCCCCCCGCCTTCCTCCTCGGCAGCCCCGCCAGACCCTGTAGTGGCTAGGGTTGATCCGGGGGTTGGGAGGTGGTGGGGGAGTCTGGTGGCCCTCCCCCTTTCTCTCAGATCCTTGAGCCTGATGAGACTGACATGGAGGTTGGACCCTCTGGGAGCCTCGAGGCTCCGGGAGCAAGAGTGCCTAACCCATGAAAATGCTCCATCCAAGAGATCAGGGACTGATGCTCCCCACCCCCAGGCCTCTTTGGAGAACACTGCTCCCATGGAGCCTGCTGATGATGATCTTGGTGAGGGGACAAGCGCTCCTTCTGGGATTAGGCAGCCTTTGGTGCCTGACGTATACAGCTCCTCCTCCTCAGAGTCGGACTTTGATTCTGCCTCTGACAATGAGTTGACAGAAGTCCTCCCTCAGGAAGTAGCACTCCCTCAGTCCACTAAGGTGCCCCCCTCAATAGGGAGCATCCCCACCCCAGAGGCAGAACCTGTTTCTGTGGAACTTCCCTGCGCTGGCTACTCTGAACACCTCATTGAATTCCTAGACCAGAGGGTTGTACAACACGTATACAAATGGTTCTCAGACCCAGAGACATTTGTGGTGTCTGCTAGGGCTACTGCAGCAGTGTTCCACTCCAATCCAGGGGTGCAGTGCTATAGCTTTTGCCTTAGCAGGCTTGCAGGTGATGTTGGGCGCTTGTTACAAGAAGCACCAGCTGGGGAGTTGTTCTCTCTGTTGTTTTGGCCTTGCCTGTCCCCCCATCTACACCTTTACACATGGCTGCCACAACCTTTGGTTCTCTATGCCAATGGCTGCAAAGAGCCTGTGAAACAGATAGAACTCCTTGATTTTCTGTGCTAGAAAAGGCTGCACATTGCCTTCCTCCAGGAAACACACAGTGATGCAGCCAATCAATCTGACTCCAAGATGAACATGGGCCGACAATGCGAGGTCTCGGTTGGCAGGGCTAACCGCACCTTGTCGTGCATCTACAGATGCATCTCAAGTAGAGCCAGGGAAGTGATCCTCCCCTCTATGCGATGCTGGTCAGGCCACAGCTGGAGTACTGTGTCCAGTTCTGTGTGCCCCATTTCAGGAGGGATGTGGACAACATTGAAAGGGTCCAGAGGAGGGCCAGCCGCATGATTCGGGGACTACAGGGCAGACCCTACATTGAAAGACTGCAGGACCTAAACCTGTTCAGCCTTCACAAGAGAAGGCTGAGGGGGGACCTGGTGACTGTCTATAAACTCACTAGGGGGGACCAGAAGGGTTTAGGGGAGAGGCTGTTTCCCCTAGCGCCCCCTGGCATGACAAGGAACAATGGACACAAGTTATTAGAGAGTAGATTTAGATTAGACATCCACAAGAACTACTCACAGTTAGGGCGGCTAGGAGCTGAAACCAACTTCCTAGGGAAGAGGTGCTGGCTCCTACCCTGGGGATCTTTAAGAAGAGGCTTGATGACTACCTGGCTGGACTCATTTGAGTCCAGTCTTTTTCTCCTGCCCAGGCGGGGGGTCGGGCTTGAAGATCTACAAGGTCCCTTCCGACCCGACTTCTATGATCCTATGCTTCTATGACTGGCATGCTGCCTGGAATGGCCGCAGTTTCTTCAGTCATGGTACCTCCCTCAGGGCAGGGGCTACAATCATCCTATCACCACAGCTGACACCTGACTCAGAGGTAGCCCAAGAGGTCATCCCTGGCTGCCTGCTCACCATTTGCATCTAGTTTGCACATCGCCGCCTCCTTATTAACATCTATGCACTCACTGCTGGATGAGAACAGAGCACCTTCTTTGAGACCCTAGCTGACTTGTTACAGAGTGCTGCTGATGGTGATGACCTTTTCCTCCTGGGTGGAGACTTCACTTGCATGGCCGATGTGCATCATGACCAGAATGGGCTGGAGCCCCATCCATCCTCAGCCTGGAAGCTGTGGACCACTTTAGAGGTAGTGGACCTTGTTGAGGTCTGGCACCATCTCCATGTTGAAGCAAGGCAGTATACCTGGCTGAAGGCAACTGCTGGTGGGCTCTCCATGGCATGTCTTGACTGCCTGTATGTTGCCAGGCACCACCTACCACTCATGTGCATCAGGCACATTTCCCCAGCAGGCCTGTCAGATCATAGCCTGGTTTCCTGTGTGCTGAGCTTTCCTGGTAGGATGCATTTCCAGGCACCCTACTGGTGCCTCAACACTACTCTCTTGCAGGATGCTCAGTTCTGTGACTGCTTTGCTCACTTCTGGAAAGCATGGGAAGGTGCAAGAGCCACTTCCCCTCCTGGAAGCAGTGATGGGATGTGGGAAGGTGCAGATTAGAGTTTTTACACGCAATTGGCAACAAGTAAGCTTCACTGCTGTGTTCGGGAGTTGGAGAAGGATGTGGCGCAACCTGACGTGGCCCTGCGTGATGCTGGCAATGATGTGGGGCTGCTTGAGAGTCTTAAGCTCCACTAGAAACGTGCAGGAGCTGGCAGAGAGTGCAGCCTGGGGTGTGAGGTTCCATGCCCGCTGCCAGGAGCTGATGGAGATTGAAATCCTGACTCACTTCTACTTCAGTCTTGAGAAACAACAAACTGCACAGAAAATCATTGACCATCTTAAGACTCCAGATGGCCAAAGACTCACAGATCCTGTTGAGATCTCATGCCACACCATCGCCTTCTCCCAGGAACTGTTTGCAGCTGAACTGACTTGCCTAGAGTCTGCTAGGAGCTTACATGATGGCCTCCCTAGGCTTTGCTCTTCAGAGGCCTACCAACTTGAGTGAGAACTGTCTTTGGAGGAACTCACAGCTGCCATCAGGGTCCTCACCTCGGGCAAAGCCACTGGCATCAATGGACTGCTTGCCAAATTTTATAAGACCTTCTGGCCTCTCCTCATCCCCTGCCTCCTATGTATTTTTATGAGAGTCTCGCAGACCTGACAATGCCAACCAGCTGTCACTGAGTGGTCTTCACCCTGCTGCCTAAGAAAGGAGACCTTGGCTGCATCAAAAACTGGTGACCAGTGTACCAAGGCTTTGTCTAACTGGCTGTGCACCATTATGACTTCTATCATCGGCCCTGAGCAGAGTTATTGCATGCTGGGCAGGACCATCCAGGAAAATCTGTTCCTGCTTCAAGACCGGCTGACACCTGAAGACCTCTTTGGCCTCAGAATCGGGCTCATCTCCTTGGACCAGGAGAAAGCCTTCAACCGAGTCATCCTTGACTATCTGTTTTGGACCTTTGAGGCCTTCGGCTTTGGGCCCAACTTTACCTCCCCCCTCTGGGTCCTGTATTGGGACATTTCAAATATCCTGAAGATGAATGGCATGTTTTGCACCCCAGTCCCAGCCTGCGGGGGAATCCACCAGGGCTATCCTCTGTCAGGAACGTTGTACAGCTTGTCCATCAAAACCCTACTCCACACTCTGTGGCAGTACCTGAACAGACTGACTCTTCCATCTGCCTCTGTCACAGTGGGCTGCCTGCTGGTCAGGCTCACAGCATATGCAGACAACGTGACTGTCCTCATCAGCATCCAGGGTGACCTGTCAAGAAGTCTATCAATGTGCCTCTTCAGCTCATGTGAACTGGACCAAGAGTGACACCCTCCTTCTTGGTCCCTGGGTCAACCCCCTCCCCCATGAGTTGCCCGGGGGTCTTACCTGGCATCAGGAGGGCACAGAATTGGAAGGACCTTGATGCCAAGGTGGAGAATGCCTCCAGCAATGGCGCTGGCATCTGCCCAGCCTCTCCTACCATGGGTGGGTCCTTATCAACAACCTGGCAGCTGCGACATTGTGACACCATTGCACTGTATTGGACAACTCCACCAGACCTCTTTGAGAAGCTCCAGTGACTGCTTATGGACTTCTTCTGGGGATGGGCAACACTGGCTCCCCTGAGCCATTCTTTATTTGCCAGTGGCCGAGGGGAGCCAGGGCTTGGTTGACCTGCTGGGCAGGGTAGCAGACTTCTGCCTACAGGCCCTCCAAAGGCTCCTGTACTGCAAGGACCTCCTCCCCTGGTAGCAGCTAGCTAATTTGTTTTTGCATCGGGTGGGGGGCCTTGGTTTTGACTGGGACCTGTTCCTTCTGGACCCCACTCTCTTGGACTGGGGTGTCCTCCCACCCTTCTGTCAAGGCATGGCGCAGTCCTGGTGAGCTGCCTCCTGCCCCAAGCCAAGCACCTGCAGTTACCGCAGTTACTGCAGGAGCCCCTGGTCGATAACCCAGCCCTGCAGCAAGTCTTCCAAGCCTCACCTCTAGCAGCCTTGTTGGCTCCCTCATCCAGTCACGTACCATCCAGCTGGGACACCTCCTTGACATGACCCAGTCACACTGGTTGTCAACTGAGGCTCTGGCTGCCCACTTGGGCATGCGTTCAGTCTGCTGTGCTGCCCCACTTTCTAAGGGATGTGTGGGCCATTCTCCTGCAGGATGCGGCACCCACCCTGGAGGAGCACCTCTGAGCATGGAGAGCCCTCCTGACTAGGGATGTCCTGGGTGAGCCCTTTCCACCACAGTCCATTGTCCTGGTTGTGGATAGTAACCTGCGTGGTGGGCCTGCCACCTTACTGGCTCTCCCTATGTCTCCTGATAATAGTACTGGGATTTGTTTCGATGCACTCCCCTGGAAGGTCTTGTATCTGTGGGTGATTCCAGTCCACCACACCTGTGTCCTTGCCAGTTGGCTCAACACAGTGTGGCAGAGGCACATAGCAATACTGGTGCTCACACCAGCCTGCCCAGCATGGCGCATGCTTTATAATCCCCCCCATCTCCAAAAAGACTGGTGGCCTACAGAGGCAGTTGCTACATGGGATTCTGGCCACCAGCACTCTTGTCCGTCACATGGACCTGACTGCATCAGCAGCCTGTCCCTTTTGTCTGGGGGGAGTGGAGGAGGATCTTAACCATACCTTCCTTGGATGCCCCTCAAAGCTGTTTGCTGCCCTCAGCGCTTTGCTTGAGGTGCTAGGTTTGTCCTTCTCAGAGGCAACTTGTTCTCCCTCCCTTACCAGGCAGCCAATGGGGTCGTTATCTGTCTGACCAACTTCTCACTCAGCCAGGTTAAGATGGCGATCTTCAAGAGCTGCGGGAACTGGCTTACCATGGATGGCTCAGACAATGCCCTGTGGTTTTTGGTGCAGGCATGCCTTTCATTGGAGTTTGAGTACGCCGTCCTCTAGGAGACAGTGCCTACCTTCCAGGTATGTTGGGCAATTCAGGGTGTGCTCTTCAGTGTTGAGGATGGCTATTTAGTCCTCACACTGCAACACTGCTAGCCCCCTTCCTAGAGTACTGGCAGGGGTCTCAGCAGGCTGATGTTGCTCTGAATATTTTTGTTTTTAGACTGTAAGGGCAGGGCTTGTAGGCCATGGCCCTAGGCTCTGTCTCTTGTACCTGGGCACCTGCGTGGGCAGTGTTTTATTACTTTGTTGGTATGTAACCCCCTTTTCCCCTTAATAAACCTTTATAAAAAGTAAAAAAGTCTTTCTTTTGTTCTTTCATTCTTTCTTTCTTCCACTGCACCTGCCCTACACTTTTTCTTCCAGTCTGGCTGATCTCATATGGTGAGCTTTAAAATAGGTTCTCTGGGGGATGAGGATGCAGAGGAACATGAGGACACTTCACCATCAAGCCAGGAGACACATGCAGGTAGTACCTAGGTAAATGACAGGGGCTAGGGCAGGCTTGGGAACAAGGGGGCAGCATGTGCACCTACAGGAGGCCTCAAATGCCTCTACACAAATGCTTAGAGCATGGGTAATAAGCAGGAGGAACTCACCCTCCTGCTAGCTAGCAAAAACCCAGATCTAGTGAGGCTCACAGAGACCTGGTGGGATCCTACCCATGACTGGGAAGTGGACATTGAGGGCTACAGGCTGCACAGGTGAGACAGAGCAGGGAAAAAAGTGGGGAGGAGTAGTGCTCTATGTCAAAGAGCTATCCACATCCTTGATGATCAGGATGGGGTCAGAGGAGGGGCAAACTGAGACACTCTAGGTAAGAATGCAAGGGGGTCATGGAGAAAGGGACCTGAGAGTTGGTGTCTACTACAGATCACCACACCAGGGGGATGAGCTGGACCTGAAATTCTCGGGTCAGCTTATGGAGGCTGTAAAGTCAAGGGATGTGGTTGGCATGTGCGACCTAAACTACCCAGACATCTGTGAGGAGGAGTAGTCAGCCAGCTCTGAACGCTCACTTCGGTTGCTGGCCAGAATACAGGATCTCCACTTAACCGAGGAGGTACATAGTGCCACCAAGGGAAATGCCTTGCTGGACTTGGTCCTTGCCACAGGCGACAACCTGGTGAGGGGTCTGTTGGTACTCAACCTCCTGGGTGACAGTGATCATCACCTGCTGCAATTTACTATCCAGCACAGGGTGGTGAAAGGAAGCAGTAAGGCAAAAGTCCTTTACTTCAGGAGGGCTGACTTCAATGAGTTAAGAAGATTAGTAGGAGAGGCATTGGGATCTTGGAGCTTCAATGAGATGGGAGTCCAAGTCAGGTGGTTGTTCCTCAAGGAGGCAATCCTTCAAACTCAAAGGGAGTCAGTCCCAATGCATACCAAGGTGGGCAGGAGTCCTAAAAAGCCCCCAGGGCTTGGCAAAGGCATCCAGGAATGCCTAAGGGCAAAAAAAGAGGCATACAAACAGTGGAAGCAAGAGGCTATCACCAAGGAGGATTACACCTCCATTGCTCATGATGGCAGGGAGACTGCTAGGAAGCCCAAGGCAGAGATGGAGCTAGGGCTAGTGACCAGAATTAGGGATAACAAAAAGTCCTTTTTCAAATTCATAGGGAGTAAGGCAGCACCGGGTAATGCAGGGACCCTACAGGACAGGTTTGGCAATCTGGTGATTGTAGCAAATGAAAAAGTTGACCTCTTTAACAAATTCTTTGCCTCCATATTCCTGAACAGGGACCGGGACATTTCCCCCACTGGGATTATGGGCGGACCCAACGGAGGCGCTGCTATGCCTAGGGTCAGGGACGACCTAGTTAGGGAACTTTTTGAAGGGGCTGGATGTGTTTTAATCAGCAGGTCCAGATGCTCTTCCCCCGAGGGTGCTGAGGGAATTGGCGGGGGTCATAGCAGGGCCCCTGGCATGGCTTTATGAGCACTCATGCAGCTCTAGCCAGGTACCAGAGGATTGAAAAAGGGCCAGTGTGGTCCCCATTTACAAGAAGGGGAGAAAGGAGGACCCCAGCAACTATAGGCCAGTTAGCCTTACCTCGGTCCTTGGAAAGACCTTTGAGAAAATGATCAAGAAACACATCTGCAAGGGCCCAGCAGGGGAGGTAATGCTCAGGGACAACCAACACGGGATCACTGTGGGCAGATACTGCCTGACTAGCCTTGTTACCTTTTATGATCAGATCATAAAGATCCTGGATGAGGGCAACAAAGTGGATGTCATTTTCCTGGACTTTAAGAAGGCCTTTGACACTGTTTCTCACCACATTCTCTTAAAAAAACTAGGTGATTGCAGCATTTATGCCTACACAGTCAGATGGGTGGCAAATTGGCTATATGGTTGCACCCAGAGGATGGTGGTGGATGGGTCATTTTTGACTTGGAGGGATGTGGACGACAGTGGAGTCCCCCAGGGCTCAGTCCTGGGGCCTGTACTGTTCAACATCTTTATCAGCGATCTGGATGTGGAAAGCACACTGTCCAAATTCACTGATAACATGAAGATGTAGGGTGAGGTAGGCACCTGGAGGGGAGGGACAGAATCCAGCTAGATCTAGACAGGTTGCATAGGTGGGCAGATGAGAATAGGATGGAATTCAACGCAGACAAGTGCAGGGTACTGCATTTAGGGAGAAGGAACTAGCAACACACATATAGGCTGCATGACAGAGTTCTAGTCAATACAGTGGCAGAAAGGGATCTTGGAGTCATTGTTGACTCTAGGATGAACATGAGCCACCAATGTGAGAAAGCAGTCAGTAAGGCTAACCACATGTTGTCATGCATCTACAGATGCATCTCAGGTGGGTCCAGGGTGGTGATCCTTCCCCTCTGTGAGGCATTGATCAGGCCACAGTTGGAGTACTGCATCCAGTTCTGGGCACTGCACTTCAAGAGGGATGTGGCTAGCACTGAAAGAGTCCAGAGGAGGGCCGCTCACATGGTCAAGGGGTAGCGGGTCAGGCCCTACGAAGAGAAGCTAAAGTGCCTGAATCTATTCAGCCTCCACAAGAGAAGGCTGAGGGCATCTGGTGGCTACAAACTCACCGGGGGGAACAGAGCAAATTGGGTGATGCTCTGTTCTCTCAGGCACCACCCAGGGTTACTAGGAATAAAGGCCATAAAGTGTTAAAGAGAAGGTTCAGGCTAGACATCAGGAGGCATTGCTTTATGGTTAGAGCTGCCAGGCTCTGGAATGGACTCCCAAGGGAGGTGGTGCTCTCTCCTACATTGGGGGGCTTCAAGAGGAGGCTGGACAGATATTTGGCTGGTATGTTAAGATGCCAGCACTCATTCCTGCGCAGGGCAGGGGGACAGACCTGATGATCTGTTTAGGTCCCTTCCAACCATAAGCACTATGAAAATAGAAATACAACTAAATTCTTTAATAACCATTTTTTTTAAGAACATCTTCAAAGAACAGTTGTGAGAGTTTAAATTTATAAAAAGTGTTAGGGTTTTTACCAGGTTATTCAAAGAATTCTCCACACTGATTATAAAGAGATGCCAAGGGAAAGGGTAGAAATCTATTATCCTGGTATTTCCCAAAGGTTTAACCCATCAAGCAAACAAATTGCAAAAACTTAATGGTTTCTAACCTGGACAGAAGTAGATGGCAGACAAAATAGAAGGTACAGCAGTAGATTTTCAGTTAGAATCTAATTTCTGAATTTTTATTTGCTTTTTAGAGCTGGAGCTGTGGTGACTCCAAGTCAGACTCACATATTTGCCTTTCTGTTCATTTGCCCTCTCGAGTAATAGCTGCTCTTTGTGACGTGTTGTGTTGTGTGAGAAGCATTTAGTTATGGTTGGATGTGTGCCTAGTGCACTCAGGTTGGAGACTTTTGGTGTGGAACATGGCAATCTGCTTTGCCTTGCTATGGTGCTGTTTTTAAACACAAGCATAAAGATCATGGCCACTAGGTCTGTGTGAATAGGGAACTATTTAATTCAGATTCAGCCAATTCAGATGCCAGCAATTTGATTTAGATATTCAGATTGCTTTTCCAATTTGATTTGTCCAAATTGGCTTCAGAGGATTTGGAGAGATTCGGAGATTTGGCCATTGGGTATAATGGGGAATCAATAAAATATCTATAACCTTGTCATTGTTTGGCTTATTTGGATGAAACTTGAAACTTGCAAAATTCGTACCCCCTGCCAAGTTTTAAGGTGATAGGTGCAGAGGTTTCTGGAAAACTGCACCTCAAAGTTCTGAAAGCAAAACTCATGACATAGGTGACACTGTGTGTGTGACATGGATGCTTGTGCAACTGTGTCTGTCCTGGGGCACAAGGGGGTGAAAAATAAAGGCCTTCTAGGCCCTGATGCATCCATGAACCTGCCAGCTTTTTGGAGCCGGGCCTATGAACTTAAATTCATCAGCCTCCTAAGCAGTAGGTACAGAAACTCATGGATTCAATATATGCAGTGGAATTCTGACACACTGTAACCTGCCAGACATCTGACTCCCTAGGCACCTCTGCATTTTTACTTGTGCTGGTACAACCCCCTTCCCCCACCCCACCCCAGCCTGTCCCTCAACCCCTGATGCCTCCATTTCAATTTTCACTGACTGGCTTTCTTGCCTGCATTGCGTGGCAGGCCAGCCTCTGGATTCTTTACTATTCCTTCCATCCAGGACCAGGAGACACACCAACTGCAGGTACTTCCTCAGCCTGACAATGGGTTTTTCAACCCAAAAGTTGGCATCCCAGGCAGCTAAGCTGAACTCACCTGGAGCCTCACAACTGCACTGCAACCAGCAAGCCTCAGGCCTGTCAAAGATGTGACAGATCTGGGCTTTCCCCAGTCAGGACTGTGTGGGTGTGTGCATTAGCTGGAGGTAATGGCACCTCCTACCTGCCTTTCACCAGGGGATCATTGGTCCTGACATTTATGGGGCTGCTGTGCTGCCAACAGTCTCACCAGGCCTCCCTATCCTGGCAGGGTGCAGTTTTAGTGGTCATGCCCAGGACCTGGGGCATCCTCCTTCCCCATAGCCCCAGCCCATACCTCTAAGTTTGTCCTGGCATGGGAGTGAGCTCATAAGGGACATGTTCTTCCTCTATTGGCTGGTGATACCGTGAGTGCCCCCTCCAGCTGAGAGTGGCACATTAACTGTTTTTTTACAAAATGAAAAAAAGGAAATAGGTGCAGATAGAGTGAGGAGGGTGACACTCAGTCTCTGCAGGTGGAGCTTGGGGAACCCCAGCAGCGGGAAGTTTACTTTCAAGAACAACAGCTGCTCTACCAAACCAGGATCCAAGCACGTGTGGTAGAGTGTCAGTACATCTTCAGCAATGCTGAACACCCTCTCATTTGGAACATTAGATGGTGGACAGGGCAGGTGTTGCCAGGCAAAAGTGGCCAGATCCTGAAACATCTGATTGCCACTTGCCCAGTAGGCCAAGGGGTCACAGTCCAGTGGCTCCACATACTCGGCAAGATAGACAGCCACTGAAGCTTGGTGCTCCCTGCCCGAGGCTGGGGTCTGGTGCGTTTGGACCCCAGCATTGAAGCCATGCCTATGGCCCACATTAGCAATGGCTGGTGTGGAGGAAACTGGATGGTGCTGATGCTAGTACTGGTGCCAGTGGAGGTGCTGTTGTTAGGAGTGCTGGCATGGGAAAGTGGATCCCCCTCTCCTTCCCTGTGCACTTCAGCCTCCCTGACTTTGTTAACCAGCACCTGTATCCAGTGATTGAGGGTTTTGGTGCTGCCAGTGCACATGTTCCCCTTCACCCTTGGGTCACACATGCCCACCAGCATGTGGACCATACTGGACCACAAGGGATCCACCTGTCTCCTGATGCCCTCCTTCAGCTGCCTCACCAGTGCCTACATATCTGAATGACAGTGGCCTGCCCCAGCCAGGAACATTGATCCCCTGGAACATCCCCATTTTGTTCTCCAGTTCCCTTACTACAGGGATCACCTGGCTGAGGAGGGCATTGCCAATGCTGAGGGTCTCTGTGGCCTTGAGGAAGGGCTTGAGGACCACCAAGATCTGGGAGATGGTACCATACTCAGCTCTGTTCAGGGGGCCACTGATCCTGATCTCCCCAAGCAAGGCCATCTCATACATGGCCTTTTGTTACTCCCGTTCAGCTCTGCCTGTTTGTCCCACAGCATCTTGCCTACCTTGGTGCTGTGGTGGAAGTAGCCCGCCACCTTCCTGCATTTTTCAATCAGCTGGCTCATGGTGGCAGCAGTGGTGGCGCTATCACCGGCAGCCCTTAAAGGCATCTCTGACTATGATGTGGAACTTGTTTGCCGCACAGTGGATGCCAACAAAGTTGGCATCATGGGCAGCCTTGACCATATTGGCCTCATTGTTGGTGACCATTAACCCACAGGTGAGCTCAGCCTGCCCAACAAGCCACCCCTGTACCATGCAGTCCATGGTCACCATGATCTCCCTTGCCATGTGGGACTCAGAGGTAGGAGTGATCACCACCCCAGCCACTCCAGATGTCTGAGGTGAAGTGCAAGGCTACCTGCATCCCTGCCTTGTGCAGCTCTCCTTCAGGTACTCCCTGTGTGCCTCATACAGGAAAGGCACCACTGTCTTGATTAATTCTACATTGGTCGTTGCTTATCTGTAGATCTAACCCCATGTTTTAACGTCCAAATTTTCTTCCAGCAAGACACCTGAATAATGAATTTACAGCATGCTCCTGACAACTCCTCTCCCTTCTCAGGGGCACTACCTTTGATCACTCTTGCATTACCCAGTCCTATTCCAATTTTAATACATTTTTCACTATAACTCATTATGCCTTAAATTTCATAATGAAATATTCTGCATTAATCCCAGTTTGTTAACTCAAAAACTTACTAAAAATTCATGCCTTATTTTAGGCTGAGACCACATGAGCTGAAAACTAAGATAAATTACATTTTCTGACAAAATTCTCAGGAAAAATTCCATGCAATAGTGGCCACAATGCAATTAGGTTTAACACCCATGTAGAGGTAGACAAGAAGAAAATCAGTAGTCTTTCATTTAAAAAGGGAGACTATACCAAACTGAGGAAGCTGGTTAGAAAGAAGTTAAAAGGGGCCAATAAAGAGGTAAAGAATGTGCAAGCAACATGGGAACTGCCTAAGAACACCAGACTAAAGGCACAAAGCACCATGTTGGAGGCACAGTGCAAATGCATACCACAAATCCAAAACAAAAAAGAAAAAATGGAAAGCAAACCGAAAGAAGGCCAGCATAGTTTAATGGCATGGTTTCAGAGACAATGAGCAGAAAAAGGGCTTCTTTCAAAAAATGAGTTGAATACTAATAAGAAACATAACAAAGAGCATAAACTCTGCCAAATAAAACATAAACCTGAAGTAAGACCAGCTAAGAAAGAATTTAAGGAGAAACATGCTAGAGACACAAAAGATAACAATAAAAATGTCTTTAAGTACATTAGAAGCTGAAGACCAACCAGGTAGTTAGTTGGACCTTTGGATTATCAGGTTGTAAATGGGGTGTTAAAAGGTGACAGGGCCATTGCTGAGATACTACATGCATTCTTTGTACCTGTCTCCACTGTGGAAGATGTTAGGGAAATTCTCTGCCCAGATCCACTTCTCTCTGGGTGCATCTACACATGCACAGTTACTGCCTGGGATGGAAATAGGTGTTGCACAGAAACCAGCACCAAAACTGCTGGTTTCTGGGAGCAGATACAGCCCCAAACCTGCCTGGGCCGAGCCAAGAAGAGCAGCTCACTCTGTGGGGCAGGGAAAGGAGAACCGGATGCTGCAGACAAAAGATGTAGCCCCAGCCTTGCCCTCCCTCCAGGGTGTCATTCTTTTCCCTTCTGCCAGAACCATGGCTCTAGTGTCAGCAGCAGCACATGACATAGCTGGGAGGAGGTTAGAGGTGGGGCTGTCCAGAGTGCTTTCCAGGGCAGGCTGATGCAATCACCCAGTAAGCTAAGTTATGGTGCCTTAAGGTGTTAACAGCTGCATGTGTTAAGACTGAAAACTGCTTACTGCACAGTAAATGCATATGTAGACATGCCTACTAGGGACAAGTCAGTAGAGTTGACCCAAATTGACGTATAAATAGATGAGATTATAGAGGAAATTGATAAACTAAACTAAACAGTATAAAATCACTAAAACCTGATGGCATTCCCCCTAAGGTCCTGAAGGAGCTCAGATTCAAAATTGCTGAGCTCCTAACTGTAGTATGCAACCTATCTTTAAAAATGGCCTCTGTACCATAATACTGGAGGCTTGCCAATGCGACTCCAATATTTAAAAAAGATTCTAGAGGGAACTACAGGCCAGTTGTCTTTCTGTTCCTGACAAACTGCTGGAAACAATAATATTACAAAAGAATTACTGGGGAAGAATCAATATGACTTTGTCAAAGGGAAATTATGCTTCACCAACTCACTAGAGTTCTCTGAAGGTATCAATAAACAGGTGGATCAGGGGTGAATCAGTTGACACAATATATTTGGATTTCCAATAAGCCTTTGACAAGGTCCCCCTTGAGAGGCTAAATTAGTGGGGCTATGCAACATTTTTTCAGCTGTTTCGTTTAGAGGCTGTTTTGACTTGTTTTGATCTTGAAACAACAAAATCAAAATGAAACAAAGGGATTCAAAACAGCCTTGAAATGAAATGAGGGCAGTCAAAATGTTTTGAAAGTTTCAAAATGTTTTGAGTTTCAAAGCTGAAACTGGACTTGCCTGCAGAGAAATATAAGGTAAGGAGAGGCAGGGGGAAGAAGGTGGAAGGACTGCTTTGATATTGACTGTATAGCTGGCCAGTGACTGTGATCCTTCCCTGAGGTCCCTTTCGATCCCAGTGCCCTCAGGGAGGGATGGAAAAACAGCATAAAAGGCAGCTTTGTTGGAACTGGCCTGCTTCCCACCTTGGAGTCAGTTACTGAGCTATCGTCCAGAAACTCAGCAGCATTAAGCAACAAAGGCTACTACTACCATTGATTTCCTACTTGCTAGTCTAGCAAGTGGAATTCTGCAATACCTTTTTCTTTCTTTCTATACCCTTTTATTTTATTATTATATTCATTGATCAATTCTTTTCAATTTCATAATTATATTACATATTATAATATAGAATCTATATAGGAAAACACATATATACATTTTTATAAATACAAGACACTATGAAACACATCATGAAGTCTGCTGGAAAGGCAGCTGGCAAGCCTTCCTGGTGGGTGGAAGAGTGGGTAGAGGGAGAGGTGTAAATTCCACACCCCTGCCCACCCTGCCAAACTGAGATACAGCTTCTTTGCTACAGCAAGCAGGCATGAGGCTTTCACTGGTACAGGCAGCAAGGAGAGGGGAGCAGTGCCTGTGCCTGACTTTTCATCCTGTCCATTACTGTCTCCTCTACCCCCATTTCACTTCCCATGCTGAACCTTCCAGTGACAGAGGAAGAGCTGGAGATGAGATGGAGATGGATCTCAGTGCCCTAGCAGAGGAAATTCTGGGGAAGGAGAGGGACTCATCTGAGTTTGTGCTCCACAACCCTCAAGTTTCCCCTACAGCCAGGTCTCTTTACCCAGAATGCACTTCAGAGGAGGCTGAGATAGAGGTTTCAGAGGCAAGCGGTTCAGCTGAGTCTGCTCCTTCTGTTGCTGTGCTTATGCTTGCTCAAGAGGGGGAAATTGCAGCATCCACACTTGTACCCACATCCCAGAAGTGATCAGGTAGCGTGGTCTGGGATTATTCTGAGCTGGCAGATGAACCCACATGTGCATTCTGCCTGAACTGCCAAGCCAATACCAGCTGGGGCAAGGGAACCAAACAAACAAGCACCACGGGGATGCTGTTGCATCTCCGTAAGCACCGCCCCTTTGCCCTTGCTCCTCCTCAGCCTGGCACCAGTGGGAGTGTGCCCAAAGGGAAGTCCCCCAATCACTCCAAAACCCCCATCCCCCCAAGGCAGAGGAAGGCCATCCTGGAACAGTGGGTGAGACAGAAAGGGCGGGGGGGGAATCATTGCAAGGGTGAGAGAGATCACCCAGAGCACTGGGGAGATATTTGCTGTGGATGGCCAGCCCTTCTCTTTAGTTGAGCTGCCAGGGTTCACACAGCTCATGGCACTCATGGCTCCATCATATGAAGTGCCTGCATGCACCACCTTCAGGAGGACAGTGGTGCCCTCTCATGCAGGCAGTACATGAGGAAGGAGCTGAACAAGGCAGGTCTGCAAGTGGTCTTACACTTCACCTTGGAAATGTGGAGCATCAGCATTGGAGATCATGCATACCTTTCCCTCACAAAGCATTGGTGTGACCAGTCAGGCCATCGATGGGCTCTACTTCAAGCTGAGGTGATGAAAGAGTCACACATGGCAACAGAGATCAAGAGGGCCATGCACTGCTTGGTTGCAGGAGTGACTCATTGAGCAGGGTGAGCTCACCTACAGGTTCATGGTCACTGACAATGGGGCCAATATGGTCAAGGTGGTCCGTGATGCCAATTTTGTTGGCATCTGCTGTGTGGCACACAAGTTCCACCTATAGTCAGGGACACCTTGGAGGGGGACAGAGCTTCCAGTAACTGCACCAGCACTACCAGCAAGCTCATTTCCAAATGGAGAAAGGTGGCAGGCTACTTCCACTGGAGCATCAAGGGGGCCAAGATGCTGTGGGACAAACAAGTGCAGCTGAGCATCCCACAGCACAAAATCATCCAGGATGTGGAGACTCAGTGGAACTCCACATACCTGATGCTCAAGAGGCTGATGGAGCAACAAAAGGCCATCCATGAGATGGCCTTTCTTGGGGAGATTGGATTCAGTGGCCCCCTTAACAGAGCTGAGTAGGATACCATTTCTCAGATCTTGGTGGTCCTCAAGCCCTTCCTTGAGGCCACCAAGACCCTCAGCACTACTGATGCCCTACTTAGCCAAGTGATCTCTGTAGTGAAGGAACTTCAGAACCAAATGGGGAGCTTCCAGGGGATCAATGCTTCCGGCTGGGGCAAGCCACTGTCACCATATGTGCAGGCACTGGTGAGGTGGTTGAAGGAGGGCATCAGGAAATGGCTTGATCCTTTGTGGTCCAGTATATGTGCTGACCATCATGCATCCACCCAGGATGAAGGGCAGCGTATTCATAGATTCATAGATTCATAGACACCAGGGCTGGAAGGAACCTCGGAAGATCATCGAGTCCAGCCCTCTGCCCCAGGGGCAGGAAGTCAGCAGGGATCATAGGATCCTAGCAAAATAAATATCCAAATGTCTTTTGAAGGCATTCAACATGGGTGCTTGAGCCACCTCTGGCAGCAGTCCATCCCAAACCTTGGGAGCTCGGACAGTAAAGAAGTTCTTCCTTATGTCTAGCCTGAAATGGTCATGGAGGAGTTTGTGACCGTTTGACCTGTCATCACTTGGAGCACTCTGGTGAACAGATGTTCCCCCAGAATCTGGTGAGCACCCCAATAAACTTATAGGTGGCCACCAGATCACCCCTGAGCCTGCACTTTTCCAGGCTGAAGAGCCCCATGGCTCTCAACCTGTCATCATAAGGTTTGTTTTCCTGACCTTTGATAATGCATGTGGCTCTCCTCTGCATTCTCTTAAGCTTCTTCACATCCTTTTTGAATTGTGGAGCCCAAAACTGGATGCAGTGCTCCAGCTGTGGCCTCACCAAGGCTGAGTATAATGGTAGTATGATGTCCTGGGAGAAGCTTCTATGTATGCAAGCCAGAATTTTGCTCGCTTTACTAGCAGCAGCATCACATTGAAGGCTCATGTTCATCTTGTGGTCAGTCATGACCACCAAGTCCCTTTCATCCGTGGTGCTAGCCAGCTTAGCACTATTGAGCCTGCTGCAGGTTTTTCTTCCCAAGATGGAGAACCTTGCATTTTTTGGTGTTAAATACCATCAGGTTCTCATCCACCCATTTCCTGAGCCTGTCAAGGTCTGCCTGGATCACTGTCCTGTCCTCAGGTGTGGACACTTTACCCCAGAGTTTGGTGTCATTGGTGTCATTGGCCAGACCCCTTCTGACACAAAAGTCTACATCATTAATGAAGATGTTAAATAGTAAGGTCCTAGGACAGAGCCTTGAGGGACCCCACTGGTCACAGCACACCATGATGATTGACTTCTGTCAACCAGCACCCTTTGGGTCCTACAGCAGAGCCAATTCCCCAGCCAGCAGATCATGGTGAGGCCAAGGCTTCAGTTAGCCAGTTTTGCTAAGAGGTGATCGTGGGATACCAGATCGAAGGCTTTTTAAAGTAAGATATATGACATCAATCTCTTCTCCCTTGTCCAGGTGATAGGTCACTTGGTCGTAAAAGGAAATAAGATTGGTCAAGCAAGACCTACCCGCAAATAACCCATGCTGGGTATCCCTCAGGATGTTGCCATCAGCTAGTCTGTTAAGAATGGCCTCTTTGATAATCTTTTCTAAGACCTTCCCCAGGATAGAGTTCAGGCTGATGGGTCTGTAGTTTGCTGGATCCACTTCTCTCCCTTTCTTGAAGATAGGCACCACATTGGCCTTCTTCCAATCTTTGGGCACTTCACCAGAGCACCAGGAGTTATCAAAGATCTGTGCCAGGGGCTGAACTATGATGCTAGCCAGCTCCTTGAGTACCCTGGGGTGTAAACTATCAGGGCTGGATGACTTGAAGGTATCCAGCCTCTCAAGGTGTTCCTTCCTGAGGTCAGCATTGATGGAGCGTAAGGAATGGGACCGGTGAACAACCAATGCAAAGTACCCATTTAGCAAGTTGGCTATTTCCTGAGTGTCAGTTGTCTGTTTTTCCATTTGGCTTAGCAGAGGTCCAGTATTGCCCTTGCTTTTCCTCCAGCTCCCCACATATCTAGAAAAGGACTTTTCTTGTTTCATCCCTGCAGGTCTGGACCAGTGCAGAATATTCCTCCTTGGAGGTGGATCAAGCCCTCCATCCTTTGTAGGTCTTTGTTTTTAGATGCAGAAGTTCTGCTACTTCCCTAGAGAGCCAAGGGGGCTGCTGTGCCCTTTTGATGCCTTTTCTCTGAGATGGGATAGACTTTGCTTGCACATCAAGGATTGTTCCCTTGAGGGGCAATCACTTATCCTGAACTCCCCTCCCCTTTTGGTTGTGGCCCTTTAGGGCCTTACTGACAAGCCTGCTTAGGTTGTTAAAGTAATCTTTCCTGAAGTCAAGGACTTCTGTATTGCTGAATTACTTGCCAGCTTTATAGTGGATGGTGAAGGTTATCAGCTCATGGTCCCTTTCACCCAGCTTCCCTTTGATCATCCGGTTGCTGATTAAGTCATCCCCCATTGCCAGTACCAGGTTGAGCAGTGCTTTACCTCTCATTGGCCCGTATATTTCCTGCATCAGATAGAACTTGTCCACACACTAGAGAAAGTTTTGCAACTGCTCAGATTTGGCTGCGGGCTCTTCCCATGAGATGTCTGGTTTTTGAAGTCTTCCATGACAACCATACACTGGGAGCGTGCAGCCTCAGCCAATTCCCTGGTGAACTCTTGGTCAAACTCTTGATCCTAGGTAAGAGGACTGTAGTAGACTACCACCATTGTGTCCCCGTGCCGTATTCCCCACAAATTTTAAACCAGAGGGTCTCTAGTCATTCACCCTGGATGCCAGTGTCAGCTTGCAGGGATGCATAGCTTTCCTTGACCTAGACAGCTACACCCCCACCCCTTTTGTCCACTCAATCTCTCCTGTACAGAGTATAGCTGTGTATACCTGTGGCTCAGTTATGAGTGGAGTCCCACCAGGTCTCCAATATCCCTATGACATCATAATTATTTGTGTTTTGCAGGAGGACATGTTCCTTCTGTTTATTTCCCAAGCTTCTGGCATTTGTGTAGAGGAATGCAAGTGTCCATTTGGGGGGCCATGCCTTGCCAACAGATCATTCCACGGCTGGGTCAGGGGTGGGCTCCCTTAAGTGCCTTGGCCTGCTGGCCTTATAAGGGTTGCTCAGTGAGACAGCAGTGGCTGTAGTCCCCCCATCTGCAGGTGCACTTATTTTAAAGCCTGGTGGAGCAAGTCAGTCAGTCTGGCTGAGAAGAGGCTCCTCCCTAACAGAGAGAGATGGAGACTGTCCCTTCCCAGCAGTTCACTGCCTCTCTCACCAAAGAGCAGACTGTGGTTGTGGAAGCCAAAGCCTTCTGATGACTCTAGCACCACAGTCTTTGGTTCACTACCTCAATCCTCCTCTCCCTCCTCAGCCCATAGCCTAAAACTGGGAGGATCAATGAAAACACCACCTGTGGCCCCAACCCCTTAAGCCCCGCTCCGAAATCCCTGTAGTTCTTCATGACCCATGTGGCCAGCCGGTATGGGGAGCTCCTGCATTGAGCCTCCCACCTCACTATGGCCATCCACCTTCCAGACTCCACATGTCTCTCCAGGGACGCCTAAACCCTGGCAGACCACCTTTTGAGCCCCACCGCAGAGTCCGGGGTAACGTGTGATTCCACCACTCTGAGAAGGGACTGTCTAGGTCCTGTGTCCTTGGGAAAACACAGGCCTAATAGTCTTACGGGTACTCAACCCAATACAAAAATTTGGGGCACCTCCCCAAGTCAGGGGTCAAAAGAAGAAGACAGTTTCCCTTAGTCTGCAGACCTGAGGGGCCTCCTAGGCATAATTAAACCGACCCCTCAATAAGACTCCTACACCAGTCACAAAGGAGAACTTTATTGCTCCTGACTGTATGAGGTAGAATAGGGTAAGAGGTAGAGCACCATCAAGGGATTACCATTGAGCAAAACAGTCTTGCTGATGTAGCTGTTTGATATGCAAATGCATCACTGTGAGCTGACTAGCTCTCTAGAAACACTTACAAGTATCATTCAGAAGATGGTAGAGATCTGGCTTGGAGATTTCCAGAGAGAGAGCATTTCAGATGGATCAGACTCTCTCTCTGTGTCCTGATGCTTTTGTGCCATGCTGGTAAAATGGCTTCTCTCTTCTTCTTCTTGGACCAGGTCCTATATAGCCTTTCTGACCTCAGCAGCCCAGTCCAATAGAAGCCAGCAGTGTTGGCAACTAGCCAACCAATTTAAAAAGCATCACTGGTTAACTGGGCAGCTGGTCAGGGGCTTTTCTCTCCTCCCATTCAGGTGACCAGAGGGATCACACCCTAGGCATCAGGCTTTTGTCACATAGGCAGGGAGGAAAATCCACCCTCCCTTAGGAATTAGACCCCAGTGTCCCGAGCTGACAAGGACAGATTCCTGGAGAGATACACAGACAGTGGCATTTCTGCTGCAACCCAGCTGGGAGCACTCCAAGCCATGTCATTCATGCCCACATGGATAAGGAGGATAGAGTAGTGGTCAATGGGCTGGAGGAGCTCAGGGATATTCTCCACAATGTCTCATATTCAGGCTCCCAGGAAGCAGCAGACTTCCCGGGCTAAGGGGTCAGGGCAGCAGATTGTGCCTCAGTCCCCCTCAGGATGGAGTTTTCCATGACAAACACTTTCCATTTTGTCTTTGGGAGAGCAGGGGCGGCAGGTACAGTTGAGCCTGTGTTGCCTGCAGGAGCTGGCAGCTTGGCAGGCCCTGCTGGGGCTGCAAGAGGTTCATACCTGTTGCAAAGCTCCAACGGGGCAGGGACATTGGTGCAGCAGGCCTTGGGGCAGCCAGAGCCTGAATCTGTGGATGGAGGTCCTGGTAAAAAGAGTCAGGGAGGCAGAACAGCAGAGGTGGGGGACGTGGAAGGGTGGATTCACTGTGCCATGCTAGCATGCCATCCACCAGCCAGTCTTCTTCTGCCAATGTGGGCCAATGTGGGCCAAGTGCATGGCTTCCATTGTGGGGTCCAGAGGTACCAGACCCCACACTCAAGCAGGTAGCACTCAGGCCTTGGTGGATGCATATGTCACTGAGGATGTGGAACTGCTGTTGTTTGACCCCATGGCCTACTGAACAAGCCACAGCCACATATGGCTGGATCTGGCCATAGTTCCCCAGGACACCTGTCCTGTCCACTGACCAGTGCCCCAAGCGAGAGGGTGTTCAGCATTCCTATGGATGTACTGACACCCCACTGCAGCTGCTTGGATACTGGTTTGGTGGAGCAGCTGATGTTCCTGAAGGTGAACCTCCAGCAGCTGGAGTTCCCCAAGCTCCAGGTGCAGATGGAGTGAATGCCAGCCTTCTCACTCCAGCCGCACCTATTTTCTTTTTTCATTTTTTAAAAACCATTTAATGCCCTGCTCTCAAAGCTGGGGGGAAACTTGCTGCATCACCAGCCAACAGGGGAAGAACATGTCCCTGCTGAGCTCCCATGCCAGGACAAACCTAGAGGTATGAGCTGGGGCTTTGAGGAAGGATGAGGCCCCAGGTCCTGGGCATGACTACTGAAACTGCACTCTGCCATGGTTAGGAGGCCTGTTGGGACTGCTGGTAGCACAGAAGCCCCAAGAAATGCCAGGATCAAGGATCTCCCTGGTGAAAGGCAGGTAACCTCCAGCCACCACACACATGCACACGGTCCTGGCTGGGAAAAACCCAGACCTGTCACGTCTTTGACAGGCCTGAGGCTTACTGGTTGCAGTGCAATTGTGAGGCTCCAGGTGAGCTCAGCTTAGCTGCCTGGGATGCCAACTTTTGGGTTGAAAACCTCTTTTTCAGGCTGAGGAAATACCTGCAGTTGATGTGTGTGCTGTTCCTGGATGGAAAGAATAGTAAATAAACCAGAGGCTGACATGGAATGCAGGCAAGAAAGCCAGTCAGTGAAACTGGAGATGGAGGTGTCAGGGGGGAGGTACATGATGGGGTAATGATGGGGGTGGGGTAAGGGGATGTAGCAGCACAGGTGAAAGTGGAGAGGTACCTGGGGAGTCAGATGTCTGGCAGGTTGCAATGTGTCAGAATTCCAGTGTCTACATTGAGTCCATGAGTTTCTGTACCTAGGAGGTTGATGAAGTGCAATTCATAGGCTTATCTGTGAAAAGTGGTTCATGCCCAGGGGCCTGAGTCCTTCTGGTGAGCTGACCGGGGACAGGTGCTAGGGGTGTTGGTCTAAGGACATGGCACTGGCAGGCAAGGTTGTTTGGTTCAATCTAATCTGGTATAAGCCCCAGGGCTGGGGTTGGCAGGGAGAGTTCTCTGGCAGCTGCTGTAGAAGAAGCTGCTGCAGGAGAGGAAAGAAAGGCTCGGTGACAGTTTGATGGCCTGAGATGCTGCTGGTGCTACTATGCTGCTCATTAAGTTACTATTACCTGCTGTTATTTAAAGTGGTGGACCAGACTCAGGCTGTAGGAAAGGACGAGTCCTCACTGGGGTGCACTACTGTGTCATGTAGAGGCCCCAGCACCAGTGAGGGTGCCTTAACACACACATAGTCACCCGTATCATGAGTTTTGCTTGTCAGCAGCTTGAAGTGCAATCTCCCAGAAACCACTGCACCTATCTCATTGACACCTGGCAGACTTCATGGCCTCAGCAGGGGTTACCATGCCTGCAGTTTTCACCCTGCTATGCCTTAACACACACATGTGGCATGAGTTTTGCTTGTCAACTGGTTGAGGTGTAGTTTCCCAGAAACCCACGCACATATCTCCTTGAAACCTGACAGGCTTTATGGTCTCAGCAGGGGCTATCACATCTGCAGTTTTGACCTCACTGCACCTTAACACACACAGAATGACACATCATGTTTTGTTTGTCAGCAGCTTGAGGTGCAGTTTCCCAGGAACCCCTGCACCTATCTTCTTGAAACTTGGCAAGCTTTGTTGCTTCATCAGGGGCTACCATGCCTTCTGTTTTCACCCCCCTGTTCCTTCACACTTACAAGTGACACAAGTTTTGCTTTCAAGACTTTGAGGTGCAGTTTCCCAGAAACCCCTGTACCTATCTCTTTGATGCTTGGCAGGCTTTATGCCTTCATAAAGGGCTACAATCCTTGCTGTTTTAATCCAAAGCTGCCAGAAAATGACTAAGTTATAGGCATTTTCATGCTTCCCCATTATAGCCTATGGGCGAATGTGGAAACAGTGTCAAAACAGAGAAACAGTTTCGACAAAATGAAATGGAACAGTGCTTTTGAAATGAAATGAAACTCAAAATGAAACACTGTCCCATCAAAATGGCACAACAGAAGTAAAAAAGAAATGGTGCTGTTTCACACAGCCCTATACATTAGGTAGTCACAGGAATGTCCACCCTTGTAGATTAGAAATTGACTTAAACATAGAAAACCAAGAGTTGAGTATAAATGATCAGTTTTAAGGATGGAAAGAAGTAAAAATCAGGGTCCCTCAGGGATCTGTATTGGGACAAGTGCTGTTTACCATATTCATAAATGATCTGGGAAAGGGGTTGGCCAATTCTGCAGATAATACAAAATTATTCATAATGGTAAAGACTATGGTAGACTGTGAGGAACTACAAAAGGATCTGGCAGGACTGAGCAAATGGGCAACTAAGTGGCAGATGCAATATGTATAGATAAGTGTAAAGTGATGCATCTGGGCAAAAATAACCTAAACTGTACCTACACCTATGGGCTCTACATTAGTGGTTACCACACAGGAAAGATTTGGTAGTCATTGGGAGCAGTTTGCTAAAAACATCAGCTCAGGGCTCAGCAAAGGCAAACAAAAAGGCAAACAAAATGTTAGGGATTATTAAGGAGGGAATGGTAAACACAACTGAAGGTATCATTTTGCTCCTTTATACATCCATGCTGCAGCCACACCTTGAATGCTGTGCTCAGTTCTTGTCTCCACACCTCAAAAAGGATATAGAAGAACTACATAAGGTACAGAGAAGAGTATAGGCACTGACTCCATGGGTGCTCCAGGGCTCAAGCACCCTCCAAAAAAAATTAGCATGTGCTCAGCACCCACAGAGTCATGCTTGCAGACATTTGAAACACCAACAACAAATGCTTTACCAAAAGAAGCAGTGTGTTACTTCAACCCAGCTCCTCAGCATCTATATAGATCAGGCCCTTCAGTTTTGGCACTTTTAGCTGAAGCTGATTCAATCAGCTATTAGATAAAAGCATCAAAAAGCTCCACCAAAGCATATGATCTTTACAGACAATGCAGAGCTGGGATGAAGTAACGGATGGACTCTTCTTGGCATGTGAGGGTTTTGGCATAGGCATGCACCAAGTTAAAAGTCAAGCACTTGTTTTGTTTTTTGTTTGTGTCTGCAAGCACCCACCATCAAAAAAACAAGGTTGGCACTTATGGAGAAGGGCAACAAAGATGTTTAGTGGTATGCAGGGGCTTCCATATGAGGACAGACTAAAGAGTCTAGACCTATTCAGTTTAGAAGAGAGAAGCTTGAGGGGAGGGCATGGTATGGGTTTACAAAATACTAAAAGGTGAAGAGAAAGGTTTTTATTATTCATAATTTCTCACAATACAAGAACTAGGGGTTACAAAGTGAAATGATCAGGTAATACATTTTAAAATGCCAAAAAATTCATTCACACAGTGTGTATTGAACTGTGGAACTCACTGCCACTAGATGTTGTGGAAGCTGACAGTTTAGCCAGACTGAAAAAAAGGGGTTGGACAAATTCTTGGAGGAAAGGGACATTAGTAACTATTAAGCAAGGGAGTTAGGGGTACAGACTCTGAATCAGAACTTCCTAGACCTTAAAGATAGGTACAAACATTCAAAAAACCTAAGGCAGAATTGATTTAAGTTAAGTGGTTTTCTGTAAGTGTTGTAGTGAACAGAAAAGACCTTTGGGGGGTGGAGGTAGGAGTGAGGGAGGAGGAGAAGATAAATCTTAGACCATGTTCTGCCATTTTTAAACCAGTCTGTATGCACCAGATTTATGTTCTATTATGAGTATACACCAGTTTCTGATCAATTATACCACTAAAAAAGCACTGGAAGCTAAAAGTGAGAGAGAAATAGTGGGGTGGGGGGGAAACAGGTGGTCATCTGCATCTACTTTCTGCCCTCATGTGACAAAAGATACTGGGCAAGAAGGACCTGTGGTCTGACCCAGTGGGTGAGTCTACATGAAACATTTTACTCAAGGTTAGAGCTAACTACTGCACAGTAAGCATCACTGTCTACATGTGCAGATGCTTACCATGCAGTAATGTGCTCTAGTTGCAAATTTGCTACCTGTAAATAAAAGTAGCAAATTTACTTTTGATGCACAGTATGGCATGTGTAGACTGCCAACCAGGAGCAAATGTGCTTCTGGTCAGCAGGGCAGCAGGGGGTGGGAGATTGCTTCCTTCCCCTGGAAACTGCCTGCTGCCGAGACAGGCTCTGTCACTGAAGCCTGGGCAGGAACAATGTCCCCCTGCCCTGGCAACAGGGAGGTTCCAGCCCACACTTCCCAATCATTATCAGGGCATAGGGGATGGGAGATTATTATCTCTGAGCCCCCGCCTGGAAGTCACAGGGCCTGGGCTGTGATATTTTTATCTTACTCTTAAGAATTTCCCTGCCCCCACTCCCTGATCACAATTGGAAAGTGGTGACGGAGAGCTCCTTGCTGCAAGGGAAGAGGCACCCACCCAGGCTCCAATGGCAGAGCCTGCCCCAGCAGCAGGAAGCTCCCAAGGGCAGGGAACAATGTCCCAGCCCCTACCAGGAGACAGCTGTCTCCTGGGTCCTGCTCCATGCCAACCTCCGGTCTAGCACCCAAGGGGAGCCTAGAGCTACCCCTAGCTGCTGCAGGAGCTCAAGCAGGGCTGCAAGGAGCAGAAAGAGCCTGCTGCTAGAAGCAGTTAATCTGGTCCTGCATCCATGCATATGTAGATGCATTCCTGGGACAGTTTAGAGTAGTTTCATCTAAAGTAAACTGATCCTGCATTATGTGCACATGTAGATGGCTCAGTAAGTGGCAATTTTTACGTTCTTACGGTTTTTTAAAAAAAACAAATTTTGAATTACAGAATAAACGTTGTTGGCAATTTTTTGACCAGCTCTAATCCTGTCCTCAAAGTTCATGTTCTTTAGGTACATTTTCTGGAGCAGCTATAATAATCCTATGCCACTGCCCAGCACATCCATATTACTTATACTAAGCAGGTAATAAACAGCTACTGAAGAAAAATTATGCCTTGTCATATATATTTCTCTCCACTGACCCTGCAGAAACCCACATAAACCCTCACTCATTGTCAAGTGAAAAACCCATACACCATGTAAAGGAGCTATTGTGTGCCAAAATGTTAAAGTTTAATGCAAACATAGGGGAACATGTTTTTATTCAAATTTCTGCAGTCAGACTCTGGGCTATAGGTACATCAGCCACCAATTATAGCAAACATTTCTTATTAGCATGAAATCACACAACCTCTCTAAAACCTGCCTTATCTATGGATTCAGTGAGATCCTAATTGTGTTTGCTTCAGTGCCATGCTAGTAAAGATGTGTACACTCTGTTAGGAATGGTGAAGTTGGCAGGTTCTGTAAGGCATTTCTAGTTTGTGTGTGTGTGTATATATGTTATGGATATACATACAGAGTTGATAGTCTAGCCAGGAGCTACCCTTTCCACCACAGTTACTGTAGTTAGAGGGCCTAAATTAGCACTGAGTTGGAATGGGCCATAATTGCTTCCGACAGGAGAAACAAGACAGGCCTTGAAAGCTCAAGGCATGGCTACTATGTTTCTTTGCAAGACATTGGATGTCAGTGAAAAAAATCACTGCAAATTATTAGAGAGAGAGAGAGAGAGATTTCTGCTTTCTTTTTTTTCTTATGATTACCTGTGTTCTGTGCAACAGTGGGCACATCTACATGAGATGCTTATTGCAGAGCTGACTAATTAGCTCCGCAGTAAAACATCACCATCCACATATGGGACCCTATTAGGTTGCAATAGACTTATGAGTGCAACCACAGGGTAGTCTGGCTAAACACAAGTGCTACCACAGTGGCTTTGTTTTGCATGCTGCAGCGCACATGTAGATGGTAAAAGGGCTGGTTGGGGAATTAGGGTGCTTCAGTGAGGGGTTAGCCACTAGGCAGCCCCTGAGCTGAGGCACCCTTGTACCTCAGCCAGCCCCCTCTACAGTACATGGAGCCCAGTCAGAGCAGCCCTGGGCTGGCAGGGGACCTGGGGGGGCAGCCTGTCATCCCAGGGCTGGTCTGACCAGGCTCTACATGCTGCAAAGCAGCTGGCTGAGGCAGGAACAGCCTACCCTGAAGCACCCTTGTGCCACAGCCAGCCCCTCCACAGCACATGGAGCCTAGTCAGAACAGCCCTGGGCTGGCAGGCTGACCCTCTGGGTCCCCTGCCAGCCTGGGCTGCTCCAACTGGGCTCTATGTGCTGCGCATGAATAAACTCCAGAGCAATAAGCTCCGAGTTTATTCATGTACATTAATTGCACGTATAGACATGCCCAATGACTATCAGAAAAAAAGAGGATGCACTTCTGGCCTATTTTTCCACTTTTCCTCTTATTTATTCAGAGGCAAAATTCAAACAAGGTACAGACTATCACCCCAAATAAAACACAGGTTGAAGGGTATCTGTGCACAATGATGTTGTCTAAAAATTAGACACATGTATGAAATATTTCCCAGGAAGGAGTGTGTGTGTGGGGGGGAGGTGTATACCTGAGCCTGAATCATTGGTTCTTTCTGAATCCTTTGTGCTATTGTGCATAGCTACCCTTTGTTTCACTATAGGAATTTATGTCTTAAAGGTATTATTGTGTGAAGCTCCATATGGAGGTAGACACGTGCATTGGAAAAGAATTGAATTTCCTTTTCTTTAGCCATTTTATACTTTTGAATAATTAAATCAGAGTTTCCATAGAACAAAGAACATCCTGACTTAACCCACTTGCAGACTTAAGGATCTCATGGAATGTCATAAAATGTGAGTACCAATCCAATCCCAATATAAATTCTTTCTCCTAAAATGAGTTCCACATAGGCCCCTCAATAATTGGGTTCTACATACACACCTCAATACAAAGGCCTTGAATAGAACCCTTCTTGTGAAAGCCACTATGGTGTAGGACCTATTAACTATAATGGTTGAAAGCCTGATCCCCCTGTTATTACATTCCATTAACCTACATCGTTTCCCAAGACATTTCAGCTATTTTGTCCTCTCCCAAACCTTTAGAAAGTGTTTATGATGGTGAAAAGCATATTGTGCATTATAATAAGGAACTGGGTACATTTTGGTAGGAAATGAAGTGTTACATTATCCCATTTCTACGTCATGGCTGTGTGCTTCATTTCTGCAAGATGGCTTTTGTAGTGAATTTACTTTGGCTCTTCAGATGAAAGACAGGCTAGAAATGTAAAGTATTAGCTATCACACTTAAATCACTATTACACTTGGCCAAGGGCTAATTTTAATAATGAAACACAAACTTACATAACAAATTGATTTTTTTTTTTACATTTAAAAATCAGCAGCACCACTTCTGCTACTATTGTATAAAACTATAGGAAATTCATACAATTACAGAAATCCCAAAATTTCTGCTTAAAAGCAGTGAGAAAATGATACCAAGGCCCAGGGCTAGTGGTATGCAGATGAAATGAAATGTGACCGACAGAGAGACAGCGTTTGATAATGCTCAGTCAAGTGGAACAGTCCAAGAACACACACATATTAAAGACACTATATTTCTGGTTTAATTAGGAGGTTTTGCAATGGCAATTCAGGCGCTCTAGGAAATCCCTGCAGCTGAAAACAAAGCCTAGGAATATGAACTCCCATAAACAAAATGTGCATTTTACAGGGGTCTTTGTAACCAATGTTGTACCAGGACAAATCAGATGAAACAAAGCCATACAATCAAGATAAAAATGAAGAAGCAGGGAAATATTACTCTGTGGTTTTTTTTGGTGTCAAGATAGTTCTATTGCTCAGTGTCTCATGCTTTTATGAATCAACAGTGTAGCATTGCATTATTAGTGTTCTTTAATACAGCAATACTGCAGGTACCAAACCACTAAGTAAACTGGGGTTTTCATTCCCCAACTCCGTTTTTTGTGCCTTACAGAAACATTAAAATGTTATGCTTAGAATCATGTCATAAAGCTGGGCAAGCAGGACTCCTAAGTTAAAATAACAGCTCTGCAGCTCACTTTCTGCCTGAACTGTCACTGCTTCTGCTTGTGTGTATGTATAAATCAAACAATTTTATCAGACAATTATGCCTAACACCCACTCTTGTCATTCTGAAGGCTTTACAACTTTCCAAACAACATTGTTTCCAGTGCCATATTTGAAGTCATTAATCCAGCATCCACAAGGTCCTCCACAGCACTGTACCTAGACTCTTCCTGGCTCTAGGAGAACTTTTAGTATTGGTGACCCCTTTGCTGGAGATAATGATAATAAAAATAAAATAAATTACCGTTTTCGGGGCTCTTTTCTGTCCAGACCCCAGGTGGCCACCTTGTTCACCCATGCCTCTGTCTGGCCCTGGTCCTCCAGCTGTCTGTTTTCCTCCCATCAGGCCACAGTGAAAACATACATTTTCTCACGCTTTATATTTTGCTTTGTCTTAAAAAAATTAGTTCAATCACTGGCCTGGGTGCCTCAGGGTTGTGTTCCTCTGAGCTAACTTGGTGGCTGTGAAGTGAAAGCAAAAAAATGTTTATTCTGAAGGCTCCTGAACTAGATACTCCAGGCTGTGCCCAATCACCATCCAGTGTAGTAGATATGTCTTTCCCTTGGCACTGTGGAGCAAGAGGCACTGCTGCTCTCCTGGTACAGGGGCTCAGGACCAGGAATATCGTAGATGGGGGTTGGTAGGATGATTTCCAGGCTGTGGATTGTGCCTGTGGACCACATCTCCTGGAGCCATCCCTCCTGGTGGGGCATTCTAATCTTACTCTGGCCATGACACATACTGGGTCCTCTGCCCTGTGCCTCTGTAGCCACGTGCAGTGGGATACTATTGCTAGGCACCTGCTGCATGTATTCTGTTTCTCAATGTAGATCTTTAATTTATCAACCCTCTGGGGACACCGCTGACCATGGTCACAGTAACTGTGGAGGCCACAAGGTAAAGAAGCATAAGCCTCATGAAAACCTCCTGGTCAAAGCTGTCCCATTATTCCAGTATGCCCAACTGGAAAGTCATCTTTGTTCACTGTCTTATGTACTTCCATTTTTTTTTGATAGGCTTGATGGTTCATCTCTGGCCCCACCACACTGACCTACAGCTGCAGCTCTCACTACAGGCAGTCACACATGACAGGAATGGTGCACAGGATCCCCTCCCCAACCAGCTCCCCCATGCAGTGGGCCATAAAATCATTAATAGCTTGCAACTTCGGGGGGTGAATTTGGAACAATACAATGGGACACCACGTCACCACTGCTGTCTCTTCTCTTCAGGAATAACTTGCATAACAGCAGCAGTACTGTTCTGATAGCATTTCCAACAGTGGCCAGTATACATCCATGCCACTTTCAGGGGAGTGTGAAGCTACTCAGTTAACTCAAGAATGTAGGGAAGATTGCACCCCTTGGTAGATGGAAAGGGTGATTTACCCATCCCCAGGCTATATGACCAAAGTTAATTAGCATTGGCTGAGACTCCAGACATGTATCCAGTCCTGTTTTGAATGACTTAGTTTACCTGGCTGTGCACAGTGAGGCTGGGATCCTGGGGCAGCTTTCAGAAATTTTTGGGACATGGGACAGCTCTCAGGACCAGGACATGTATTGGTAAGCTAGGTAGCGAGATTTTTGCAAATAAAAAGGCTAACTGGAGAGGTACAGCCCTGACAGAGTGTGTGTGTCACCCTCCCAGCCAACTCTGACATTTCCTCCATCCTCCCCTCAGGCCCACCTGGGTGTGCCTAGGCTATGAGTCTCTGATTGGCTATAAGCACCTTCCCTGTGTGAGTTGCAGCTGCCGAAGCTGTCTCTGTGCTCCTCTCCTATTACCTTTGTAGATGTGCATACATCTCCCTACTCTTACAACAAGAGGACTTATTTGCACCTGAGGGGAATTGGAATGGTGCCTACATTTTGGCCACATACCTGAAATTTAGGAATTTCTACACTTAGCATGCCCACTCAGCAGAATTGGACTCTACCCATAGTTTATTGCTTCACCATATGGATCTTGAAGGATTTCAATAGAGGGTTTATACTCTGATGCCTTTGGCTGAAATAACAGTGTAAGAATAAATTATCATTATTGAGAGAAGCCAAATATAAATATTTAGAACTTTTGCAGCTCTTAAGGAAGCACAGTTAAGATTCAATGGAGAAACAAGTTTACACAAGCTTCAAAGGAGAAACAAGCTGCCGGTGGTGAGCAGGTTTCCCTGCTCCTTCAGGAATGTAGTCAGCTCAGGTTACCTTAAGTAAACAAGTTGTAAACAGCAGCCTTGCTCCTCAAAGAGTGCCGTATACACTCACAGCCAAAGTGCCAGGTTGTGGCAGTCTGAAGCAGGAGAAATACTGATTGCCTTTTGACTGGTGGAGAACATGTTTTGGTTATTTTAAGTATCCTGTTAAGATGGTACAGATGTCTATACCTAAAATCAGAGATGACCTGAGCAGGGTGTGGGGCCCAGGGCAAATCAGCCTGTGCAGCGCCGTGCCCCTGGCTGACCATGAAGCTGGCCATGGATTTGGCAGCAGGGTGGGGTGGTGCTGAGAGGCCGGAATCAGCACCGGATTCGGTGGCAGGGGTGCTAAGCAGCTGGATGTGAAGCTGGCAACAGCACAGAGTTGCCATGGCTGCTGTGCCCAGCACTGCAGGGGCCCCCAAAGTGCAGGGCCTGGGGTGGTAACCCCAATTCTCCCCTGTAGGGCTGGCTCTCTGGTGGACCAGTAGGGGGTGCTTCTGTGCTGAGCCACCCACCTCACTGTGCCTGACCACCTTCCAGGCTCTGGGTGACTCCCTGGGGGTGCCTCACATCTGGTTGACCCTCTTCCTGAAGCATACCCTCTAGCCTAGGGGTAGTGCTTGATCCTGGCTCTGTGCCCCCTGGGAAACACAGACCTAGTAGTCCTTGAGGGTACTTGACCCACTTCAAGAATTTGGGGTGCTTCCCCCAGACTGAAACACAAATAGTGGTCTCCCTTAATCAGCCAAACCAAGGGAACTAATCTAGCCCCCCTCCCAATAAGTCTCCTGTGCTAGGTACAAAGGAGAACTTTATTGGTTACAAGGACTAGGTGTGGAATAGGGTACAGAGTACAGGGTAGAGCAATATCAGAGAAATCCCATAGAGCAAACAGGGTGGCTGAGTAGTGTTTGATTGCAAATCTGAGTTACTGAAAGCTATATATCTAGTTGAATCTCAGGTAGCTTACTCAAATGTATCATCCAGAGGCAGATGGAGATTCCTTCTGGAGGCACGCAGTTCATGGATCTTGAGTTTCAAGAGAAAGAGCAAGTTTAAGAAGGTCCAGCTTCTCTCTCTCTGTTTTCATCATGGCTACTGCCCCTCCTCCTGGGCACTTCTTAACTTATATAGTCCTTGTGACCTCATTTACCTGGTCCAATGAGACCAGCACATTTTGGCTGCCAGCAAACCAATTCAAAATGCATCACTGGTTGCTGGGCAGACTGGCAGGGTCTCTAGCCCCCTCCCAGTCAGGTTGGCATTGCTTAGAACAATAGGGAATGTAAGCCCCTCACCCAGGTATGTGATGCCAGTCATGTAGGCAGAGGGAGCAGGTTTCTCCCCTCCCTCAGGAATGTATTCAACTCAGGTTACTAAAGCAATGGGACGTCTGCCCTCTGCAGGGCCCATATTAACCAAATTGTCACAGCGCAGAGTTTTTGGGGAGAGACAGAGGTGGCCTTCTGCCACAGGCCATACCTAAAATATTGACTTTTGGTTGGTTTTGCTTAGTTTCAATGATCCTAGAACTAGCCTATGAAGAAACCCACCACATTAATTTCTGGCAGCAGCCATTAGGGCTGTGCGAAGCTTCAGGTGGTGATTTGTTTGGAGGAGATTTGGCCCAATTCAGTGTCCAAATCCTTGAATCCAAATTGAATCAGGGGGCCAATTAAAATGTCTGAATTGATTTCAAAGATTTGGAGAACTTTGAAAAGATTCAGAGAGCTTTGATGATTTGGGCAGTCCCTGGTGGCTGTACCAGGGAGCTGCAGCTGACTACAAGCTGGTAAGTTATGGGGGAGGGGAGGAGGGGATGGGGGAGGGAGAGAGGACCATGAGGATCCTTCCAGCCCTTCCCGCTCCTGGGGAACTGGGGCAGGTGGAGCAGCCATTGCTTGGCTGGGGGGATGAGCCTAGGTGATTCAGAGATTCAGGAGCAGCTGAATCTCTGAATCAGATTTGGCCAAATCAATTCTGGACAGTGATTCAAATCACTGAATCGAATCACTGTCCCTGAATCTGCAAATCCAAATCTGAAGCAAATACTAGCTGCTTTGCACAGGCCTAGAAGCCATACTAGTGAGCAAGTTAATCGTTTAATTAAAATGCCTCATCCTTTAGGAATAAAAGTTGCCAGAGTTTGGGGTCTTCTTTACTGTCTTAAAGAAAGGGAAATCATCATAAAGAACCAAAAGTAGGAACCAAAAGTATCATGGCATAAATGCTGGGAGCAAATGAACACTGCTTAGAAGACAGCCTGAAGAACAGATGACTTTGGAAACGAAGCTCTTATTAGTAAGAAGCTAGCAGTTGAAAGATCTGGTTAGGTCATCTCAGGGGTTTTTGTTTCCAGCAATTTTCTCAAGCATAATATAGTTTTAAATGTATCAGTTGATTCTATTGCCACACATCTTTCAAAAAGAGGTTGTTGGACTGACAAGGAGCCAGTTAGACTACAGATACTCCAAAAAGTCAAAAGATGCTGTATTGATAACGTACTGAAGAGTCACAATGTGTGTAAGAATTTGTCAGGATAAATCCATCAATAACATAACTGGAGTGGCAGGGGCAACAACAATAGTAATTAAAAATCATCTGGTGACACTTCTTGCAAAGAAGTGAATGTTAGGCCCAGTTTCCTTGCCATCTGTCAACCTTCATTCATACATTCTGCCCACTTCAGGCCACATAGATTCATTTTCTCCTGCGGGAGAGACTGCTTTCCCAGGAGAAGCCATAAGTTGCTTCAGATGTTCAGGATTTTTCTCCCAGAGCAAAAGTAGCCCAGAAAAATAACCTGGGAACAACCAAAATTAAATCATTCCCAGAAGAGTTTCTTCTGCAAAAGCAAATATATGTATGCATTCTCTTCTTAGGAAGTCGTAGCCTAGTACTGCAGCATTCCAGCTTGCTTGGCTCCTGAACCCTCAGGGGACAGCATGTTGCTCATGGGACTCTCCTGCTCCCTTTTGTAATCCCCACATAATGCTGCAGAGACAAAGGCTGAGTCTGAGCAATCTGGATCAACCAATTTGGGCTGTCCTGTGCACTGCTGCCATCTGTCAGTATGCAGACTGAAGTCATCTGCAGAACATGCTGAGATGCAGGTGCAGGGCTCCGTGGTTGCACAGCATCACAACTGCAAGCTCTCTGCTTTTTAGGCCTTAGTATTCAAATGTTCTTTCAAGTATCTCTGAGTATATTTTTTCTACCAGGAAAAACAAACCTGGGAGAATTCTCCCAGGTCATCCCAATATGTATGCATAGCTTTAGTTTCCTCCTCCTATTTCAGTCAGATGTGACATTTTACTTTGAACAGTTCTCTCTTCAGATCTGTGCATGAGTAACACTATGTAAATAGTCAGATTGGAGTGATATTGGAGTCAAAGTCCAGGAAACATGGTTGAGAGAGATGGGAAGATAAGTTAGATAAATTTGGGTGCACAAAATGTCCTTCTTTTCATCTCAAGAAGGGAACATTGTGTCCCCAAACTTGTCTAACACGTCTCCCATCTATACAGTTAGTCCAATAAAACATATCACTAAAAATCTTTGACTCTCACTATGTAAATATACATTATTATTGCTGTTGTTTGTCTCTCCAGTCCTATGGAAAAGGCAGTGTGGTTTAATGGAGTGTTTGCAGGGTAGCAGATGAACATAAATGGAGGCACAGTGGGATGTGTTATAGTGTTCTGTTAATAAGAAAGCAATATGGATGTATCGCTCTATAATCTGAAGAACAGTCAAACTAAATTCTTGTGCTGAAGATCTTATTAATCAGCCAGATTTTTCAACATGTACTTACTGTGGAGAATGGGATAATTCTAAAAGCCCTTTCTGGAGCTGTGACTGTTTGATAGGTTGTACAAGAACAAATAAGAAATGTGAACTGATCCATGGATTAAGTCTATGGTAGAAAAAAAGAGACTGGGATTGGAAAATAAATTATGATGTTATTTAACTTGTATAATATTTTTAATAAGTCAATACTAAAATGGAAAGGACTTGATTGGCTGGTTTGTTTTTGTACAATTTTTATGCCATTTTGACACTATTTCCATCAAACAGTGTAATGAAAACATGCATGGACATGACCAGTTAGACACACTAGAGCTCATTCACACCATCTACCTTCCCAATCCAAACTGGTTCCTATAGGTAGCTTCAGCAGGAAGGTGAAACTGTGAATATGTGTATAAATGAGCCACAGTTTTATACTTGGGGAGGCGCCAGACAAACTTGCGACTCACTCCATGGAGGCCAGTTTTGTTTCATGTTTTTAGAGACCAGCAAAAATCCTGTGACCTGTGTGCTGTCTGTACCTTTCACTTCAGTTTGATCTTGTCATACAAATACTTAGCATTGAAACAGCTCGTTGTATCTAAAGATCCCAGCACATTTCATAACCAAAGTTAAATTCCTTCTCCATTTAGAGAGGGCAAAACAGACACAGAAAAAAGCTAAGAGTCCCCTCTAATGTCACAAGGAAAAGAAGTGACAAAATCAGTGCTAAAACCAAGTCATCTGATGTCCAATACATAGGAGATGGGACTAGGTCACAGATGCTCCTAGATGACAGGGGTTTGTTGTTGGTAGCTAGGGTTTGAGTCCACACTAAGCTCTGTGGATAAAAGTCTTGGACTAATAAGGGAATAGTTGTGAGCCAAATAGAAGCAAGATAAAAAAGTCCAATTCAGCCAGCAGTGAAAAGGAAGAGTCTGATTCTATTACTCTCCCTGAGGTGATAATATGGAGCCTTTGTCATCTGGTATAGCCATCTGGAAATCTAAATCAGAGACTGGACCAAATAACACCTGCCTACTCAGTCACATGGACTGCAATGCAGGTGCAAGTGTGTAAGAGTGAAAATAATTTTTATCATCTCTCCTCTTCCCCCACCCTGTTTACAGTCTGAGTTCAAAGCATTGCTAAAAGGGTTCCCAAGCTGGTCTCTTTAAGAGAGAAAAGTGGAGATTTCCATGTTAAATTTTAACAGACCTACATATTCACAAGAATGTGAATGAGGCAGTGTACACTGAAAAGCAGAGAAAGACAGAATGACCTCCTTGTGGTCAGCTAACCTCTCACCCACAGCTGATTTTCTGGAATTTTGGACTGAATGGTCCACACACAGCTGTAAAAGCAACAAGGACAAATGCCTGAAAAAGAAATACAAACACAGCAGAGTCATGTGGATAAAAATGCATCTGACACCACATGAAGCTAATCACCCACTGCAGCTGTTGTAGCTTGGAAGACAACCAAATAAAGAGCTCTTAAGAGGCTTTATTGTTGTCAGTTTCTTTCTGTGGTACTAACCTGCTTTTGAAAGCAAAAGCCATTTTCTGTCAGTCATGTAGATATGTTCTGAATGTTGTTTGATTGGGATTGGGGGAGGGGGGAAGAAAAGCCCTATTGCAAAGTTCGACTTGAATCACCCAAGAAGAATAGGCCTATTTAAGGAAGAAGGCATGCAAGTGGGTGTGCAAAACAGAGACCTCATTTGCATACATGATAACCATGATTGCACATGCAAATTGAGTCACTGCTGCTACAAATAGCTGATTTTAGTCGTATGTCTGCACAGCTGCCTGATACGTGTGGAGAGTCACTGTAGCTGCATTTGGGGGAAAATTTGTGCACTCCCAGTTTCCAGTTTGACTCTATAGGCACACCTATTCCCCGACTCTCCTGTCACACCGGTTTTATACTACTGTTATTTTATTAGTTTCTATGAAATAACTCCTGATTTGTACCACTGTAAATGAGAGGAAAATCAGGTCCCTAAAATGACAAACCAACAAAAACCCCAAACACAAAGCACCAAACCATAATATAGCAGCAGTCTACTAGAAGTATAGCACAATTCACCAGAAAAATCAAGGGTTTAAAATTCCACAAACTAAAATCCACATAAGTCTTCTTAACCAATACAAAAAGTATAACTAAATATGCTTAGACAGCTTACCCCTTATAGAAAATGATACTCCATTTCAAGGAGAGCCCTTTAGAGACAGAGCAATTTCTCTATAGCGTAGTCATGAAACTTGGCTCCTCACTGGTCTCAGATTCTGCATCACATGCACACTTCCATTTAACATATAGATTGTATCCTCTGATTATGTCATATTAATGATATTTGCCATGCAGTGTTACTCCCAAGTGTGATTTCTCCAGAACCACTAATTTCTGCTAGCACCCAGTGCCAGTGCAGTGTCATCCATTTCCCATTTGAACAGGCATTTACCTCCACATCTGATAGGATTCTCTGGTGCCTTCTCAAGTCCTTTCTTTCTTCAGTCCATTGCACTTTAGGTTTCAGCTCTTTTCCATGTTAGAAAAATGTTCCAACCATTCCCCTGTTGTCAATATATAGACAAATGGCCTGATTCTGATCTTACACCAGTTGAAGTCAGTGAAAGCTCAATGAATGGCTCAAAGAATCGTACGGTGCTGACATTCCTTTAACACTTTGCTAACAGTGCTTCTGGGCACAAACAGAACACCCCAAGCTATTTAATATCTTTCAGAAAGATCAACTGCTAATTAGTGGAGAGCAGATTAATAGCTTTAATCAGTACAGAATTACTGAGAGGCCACTGTGGGTCAGTAAATTCTCCAGTTAACCTGGCACTAACAGACCACACTTTAATACTAAAAGGTTTTAGCCTTCAACAGAATTTGTTTCTATGGCAACAGCTTAAGCAAGAAAAAGACCCACAAACCCTCAATGCTGTTTTGTAACTAAAATTAATATTTATTTAATATTCATATTCAATTCAAGGAACTGCCTCAGAAATAAAAAAGCAGCTATCCCACAAACCAGGCTTTCTTTCAGCAATTATGTCAGCTGCCTAACATTTTAACATTAATACTCAGATTTTATGGGAACAATGTCATGCCCACCAGTTATTCTAACACTAATTTTGCACTATTCACTGTAGATGCAAACAGCTTACAATATACTAACTTCCTGTTGCCCAAGTCAGAATTTACTGATCAGTCAAGAGCATGCTGTAGACCCTAAGGGCACATCTACACATGCATTTAATCTAGGATATAAATTACTCACAAATAAATGCTCCTGGCCAGGCATCTACCTATGCAAAGATGTGGGAGCAGATTTGCTGCTAATGGCAGCAAACTGCTCCCACTTCCTGGGGCCTTTTAATGACCTGCACTGACACCGGGGCGGGGGGGGGGGGGGCTCTAGGCTCCCTGTCAGTGCTAGCCCAGGGGCTGGCAGGGAGCACTAGGTTGGGACATTGCACCCTGCCTCAGGGTGGGGGGCATGCCTGCTGCCGGGGTAGGAACAATGTCCTCCTGCCCTAGCAATAGGGAGCTCCTGGCCCCAGTTCCACAACTAGAGGCAGAGAACTTGGAAAGAGCTTCAGGGGAGGGGCAGGACACAGCCCCCTGCCCAATCTAGCTGGCTGCTAGCTGTTCCACCAGTGAATCAGGGCTGGGGGCATGGATCTGCCCCATCCCTGCAGTTTTTCCAAGCCCCATGCTTCAATCACCCAATCAGGGCACTGGGCTGGGACCTGCCCCTGACTGGGACAGCTCCCAGCACCTGTTCCATGACTGTATGGTAGAGCCTGTTTCATGCCCAGCTTCATGAGCACAAAGCAGGGCAGGCTCCCCATCCTCCATCATCAGGGAGTTCCCAGCACCAGCTTCCCCTCGAGGGGCTGATGCTGGGAGATCCTCATCTCCAAGCCCGAGTTCAGCAGTTGTGAGCTTGGCTTGGGCTGGTAGACCTTTATTTCCCAGCACTAGCTCCCCAACCATGGTGCTGGCATTGAGAGATAAGGGTTTCACAGCCCAACCCCTACAACCACTGAGCTTGGGCTGGGAGATAGGAATCTCCCAGGACCAGCCCTATGATCATGGAACTGCACAGGTAGATAAGGATATCCCAGCTTCCCACTCAAGATCTTGGAGTGGGAGGCTTAGAGCTCCCTGCTGCTGGGGAAAAGGGACATAGTCTCTAACCAGTGTCCAGTGGCAGATCCAACCCTGGCAGCAAGCAGCTCCCAGGGGCAGGGAGCAATCTCCCATCCCCTGGTAGCTGGCTGACAGGGACCAGATTTCCTCCTGGTCAGGCGCCTACACGAGCACTACCGCGCTGTTACTAACCATAAATAAACTTGCTCCTTGCATTTGCAGGTAGCAAATTTACTCGCAGTTAGCGAGGTCTACTGTGCATTAAGCATGTGCAAATGTAGATTCACATGCTTACTGCACAGTAAACTATGCTACTTTGCAGTAAAATGTCTTGTGTAGACACACCCTTAGTGTACTTTACTGAGTGCACAATAATAGTTCTTGCACTACTACAGAGCAATAACTTTTACTGTTCATATCTCCTAGTATCTAGGGCACTCAGGTACTGAAGCAAAACCAAAATTCAGTACTCATTAAGATTATGTAAAACCAATTTGGCTAAAATTGTTCTTCCATAGTTAAGATTGATGCTACTGGAATGCCCTATTATAAACTTCATTTTTCACTTTCCTTGGAAATGGTAGAGGACCCTGTAACATAAGTAAAGCAGCTTAGTGGTTCATGTCCAGGCTTCTGTACTTTTGAAGTTTAAAAGAGGATTATTCAATGGGAATAAAAAAATACATTAGCTGGATATTGGGTGGACTTCAATGATATATACAAGTTTCCAAGTTTGTTTTTTTATTTATGCAAATACACCTGTGTAGATACTTACATAATGAGCTTTTGAACTAGCTACTTTTCAGACTTACTAATTTATGAAATAATTAAATACAAGCTCATTAAAGGGGAAGGTGTGGCTAATGGCTGAATTAGTGACCAGCTTCAAACTCTTTTAGTTGAGTAGCAGCGAAAGACCTATTTATACTAAAGATACCTTACTTCACTCTAGAAAAATGAAGTGGACATTAAAGTGAATGTAAATATACCTTCTCCTTCAGGCTCCGTTACACTATCATATTGGAATGAAACAGCTACTAGCTATAATGATTAAATAAATTAGAAAAAGGCCCATGTTTTTTACATACTATATAAGCAATGTCCACAGTTCCATTCCTTGTATATCCAGCTTTCCCAGTGCAGGATGGGTTCTGAAGAAAGTACATCCTTAGACCAGATCAATTAATCAGGGTGACTTACAGATGCACAGATATAGTCACTGTACTCTCAGACATTAGACTGGGGCAGGCAATTATTTCAGGCGAAGGGCCACTTACCAAGTTTTGGCAAGCTGTCAAGGGCCGCATGGTCCCCTTGACATGGTCCACCTGGTCATCATCTTGGGACCAGAAGTCCTGCCCCCTAAACCCTGACCTTTGCTACTGGAAGGTCCTCCCCTTGCCCCCAGAAATATTCCTTTCAGCAAGGAGGTTTGCCATCTTGGAATCAGAAAAATACCAAATTATATTCTAAAAAGCAAACATCTAAAACATTCATTAACTTGATTTCAGAAAATATTTTTTGCCCTAGTTTACATGTGTTTGTGTAGTGTACATAGATGTGATTATACAATAGCTTAAAATGAAGTCTTACACTTGTATATTGTATGGGGGGTGGGTATAGATTTGTGGGGGGCAGTAGGTATGTGGGGTGAGGGAGGATGTGGGTGTGTGTGGACATGTGGGGTATGGGGGTCTGCATTGGAACAAGGGACAAAATACAGTTCCCACAGTAAAGAGTCAATGGAAGGCTCCTACTATTTTCCCTTAGGAATTTTCTAAAACAAATCCATCTTGACCTGACTTTATATTGGTTTTATTTCTGTTACACACCTCAGAAAGTTTTCCCACCTAACAAACATGGACTATAGTTTAGTCATTCTGGTCACATGGATGCTTTATTTGAGGAAGTTAGTATCACAGTATAGCATTTTCTTTCAAACTCAGTTAATTGTTCCAGCTGTTTTTGTCTTTACAGTTCTCTCTGAAATGTCTGCATAAATGTCTTGGATATTAGGACATGGCAGAGTAACATACAGTTTTGTATCTTTAGCATAGCATTTTAAAATTTGCTTTCCACCCCCGCCACCCCCAAGCATTAATGCATTTCACAAACTGCAATAAAAAGTTTGTAATTAAAACAAACAAAACAAATCAAGTGAGAGAGAGAAGTATATCTGTGCAGCTCCAGCTGAATGCTAAAGCAGCTTCGAACACTGCCTGAAGAAAAGTAGCAGTGACCGCATCAAACTTTAAAGCTTGATGATATATGGAATATATAAAACAGCGATGGGCAAAAGCAGTGCCAGAAGAGACCTTCCTCAGGGAGACTGAAGAGAAAGTTTCCAGAGCTTCAGTCATAGTGGTCAGTATGAAGATTTCATTGGAAATTTGATTTCCAATTTTCATTTCATAGTTTCTAGGGTCGGAAGGGACCTGAGCAGATCATCTAGTCCGACCCCCTCCCATGGCAGAAAAGAATACTGGGGTCAAACAACCCCAGCAAGATGTTCATCCAACCTCCTCTTAAACACCCCCAGGGTAGGAGCCTGCACCACTTCTCTTGGAAGTTGGTTCCAGATCCTAGCCACCCGGACCGTGAAGTAGCGCCTCCTGATACCTAACCTAAACCTACCTTCTGCCAGCTTGTGACTGTTATTCCTGGTCACTCCTGGCGGTGCTCGGGGGAACAGTGACTCCCCCAATGCCTGCTGATCCCCCCTGACTAGTTTGTAACAGGCCACAAGATCCCCCCTCAGCCTTCTCTTGTGGAGGCTGAACAGGTTCAGGTCCCGTAGCCTCTCCTCATAGGGCCTGCCCTGTTGTCCCCGATCATAAAAGTGGCCCTCCTCTGGACCCTCTCTGTGCTGTCCACATCCCTCTTGAAGTGTGGTGCCCAGAACTGGAGGCAGTACTCCAACTGCGGCCTGACCAGTGCCGCATAGAGGGGGAGGATCACCTCTTTGGACCTGCTCGAGATGCATCTGTGGATGCATGACAAGGTGCAGTTGGCCTTTCTAACTGCCTCCCCAAACTGCCGGCCCCTGTTCATCTTGGAATCAATCATGACCCCAAGATCCTTTTCCGCCTCCGTGCTGACAAGAGGGGAGTTCCCTAACCTGTAGGTATGGTGCCGGTTGTTCCTCCCGAGGTGCATCACCTTGCACTTGTCTGTGTTGAAACCCATCCTATTCTCCTCCGCCCACCCTTGTAACCTGTCTAGGTCTGATTGTAGCCTGTTGCATCCTTCCAGTGTGTCCACATCCCCCCACATCTCTAGTGTGATCAGCAAATTTGAACAGGGTGCTTTTTACCCCCTCATCCAAATCACTGATGAAGATGTTGAACAGTGCAGGCCCGAGGACCGAGCCCTGCGGAACCCCACTGCCCACATCCCTCCAGGTTGAGAAGGACCCATCCACTACCACCCTCTGGGTGCGGCCCTCCAGCCAGTTGGCGACCCATTTGACTGTGTGGGTGTCTACATCACAGCCCTCCAGTTTCTTAATGAGAACGGGGTGAAAGACAGTGTCAAAAGCCTTCCAGAAATCCAGGAAGACTATGTCCACTGCTACCCCTGCATCTAATGATCTGGTGATCTGATCATAAAAGGCCATCAGGTTGGTCTGACAGGACCTGCCACTGATGAACCCATGCTGGTTGCCCCTAAGCATGCAGTCCCCTGCTGGCCCCTCCTGGATGTGTGCCAGCATAATTTTCTCGAACAGCTTGCCTAGGATCAAGGTAAGGCTAACCAGCCTATAGTTTTTCGGGTCCTCCTTCCTGCCTTTTTTGAAGATGGGGAACATGTTGGCCCTCTTCCAGTCCTCCGGTACCTCACCAGAGCACCATGAGTGCTCGTAAAGCCGTGCCAGGGGACTTGCAATGACCTCAGCCAGTTCCTTTAGAACTCTAGGGTGGAGATCATCCGGGCCGGCTGACTTGAATACGTCCAACCCCTCCAGAAACTCCCTAACTAAATCCTCGCAAACCCGTGGCCCAGGTGTTTCTCCCCCGTGGCCCAAGGGGGGCCCAGCAGGTAGGTGGCTGTTCTGGTCCCTACTTAGGAAGACGGAGGCAAAGAAATCGTTGAACATGTTAGCTTTGCCGTCTGGTGTGACGACCAAGTTTCCCAATGCGTCCTGCAAGGGCCCCACATTACCTTCTTTTTACCCGCTATGTATTTAAAAAAGGACTTCTTATTGTCCTTAATCTGGGAAGCTAGTCCGAGTTCCATCTCTGCCTTGGCCTTCCTAACTACCCCCATACATCCCCGAGCAGCTACAGAATAGTCCTCCCTGGTGATGACCCCTTCTTTCCATTGGGTGTAAGCCTCCTTTTTAGCAAGGAGACATTCCCGGATGCTTTTGGTGAGCCATGGAGGCTTGTGTGCTCTCCTGCTCCCTTTGATCCTCATTGGGATTACCTTCCTTTGGGCTTGGAGGATCGTCTCCTTAAGGAGCGACCACTCTCCTTGGACACCTGGCTCCCCTCCCCTCTGGGACCTCAGCGCTTCTCCAACTATCCTCCTTTGCTCGTTGAAGTTTGCCCTCCTAAAATCTAGGCCCGCTGCCTTACTGCAAGCCTTTGCCACCTTGTGCTGGATGGTGAATTCCAGCAGGCGGTGATCACTGTTGCCCATTTGGTCGAGCACCAGCAGCCCCCTCACCAGGTCATCACCCGTGGCCAGCGCTAGGTCCAACAAGGCATCTCCCTTGGTGGGGCTGTGCACCTCCTGGGTTAGATGGAGGTCCTGCACTCTGGCCAAGAACCTACGTGAGCGTTCAGATCTGGCTGACTGTTCTTCCCAGCAGATATCTGGGAAGTTCAGGCCCCCCATGACTACCACATCCTTAGCATTCACTACCTCTGTGAGCTCACCCAAGAATTCCTGTTCAAGCTCTTCTCCCTGGTTGGGAGGTTTGTAGTAGACTCCCACGGTTAAGTCTCTTTCCCCTCAACTGCCTTGTACTCTAACCCAAAGTACTTCAGAGTGCCCCTCCCCTGACTCCTTGCTAATTGACGAGGATGTGTATTCCTCCTTAATATAGAGTGCCATGCCCCCACCTCTCTTTCCTATCCTGTCCCTCCTGTACAGCCTATAGCCCTTGACATTCACCGCCCAATCATGCGTTGCGTCCCACCACATTTCCGTAATCCCCGCTATGTCCGGGCTGGTGTCAGCCAGCAGGAGGGTGAGTTCCTCCTGCTTGTTACCCATACTATAAGCATTTGTGTAGAGGCATTTGAGGCCTCCTGTGGATGTGTGTACTAACCCCCTAGTCCCAGCGTTACCCTGGCCCCTATCTCTTACCTGTTTATTTGCTTCACTCGTTAGTCTGGGCTGGGCTGTAGTTGTGGGTGCTGTTTGGTCTGGCAGTCTGATGTTTCCTCTGCCCTCATCTTCCCCTTCCCCTGACGAGCCTAGTTTAAAGCCCACTGGAGGCGGTCCACCAACCTAGAAGAGAACACACGCTTACCTTTAGGGGAAAGGTGGAGCCCAGGAGAAGGGAAATTAACTATTCCCCCTTTTAATTAGTCATATTAGAGTTACTTCAAAATATTTAAATAAACAGTGATTTTTGTCAGTTAACTGTAATAGCCCATTTCTAAAGCTACAGGTACAGTTATAACCTGATTCTTATGTAGTCATAAAATCAGATCATCATAGTAGTGTTTTGTGTCTAAAGATGGAGATAGAATAGACTATTGCAGAGCACTAAGGTGTTTAACTCTTTGAAATTTCCCTATTTCTTATTACATTCCATGCTTTAGACATAGAGGGGCTTTTGAATATCCTACTACACTACTGTTTGAAATTTTAGTCTCTGAAATATCTAAAAATCTAGCTATTAAGGCCTAAGGTTTAAGACTTAGCCAAGTTGAAGTGCAGAGCCCTCCAAGCCCCATAGTGGGTCAGAGCATGAAAAAAGTAAATGGTTTGTAGGTGGCAAAAAAACCCAAAAAACTATTGCCCAGACAGGCTGGAAGCAAAGGTAACTCATAGAGTGGCCTTCTCAAAAGTCTGAAGGTCATGCTGATCCCTGGCAGTGGCCATTTTAAAAAAAATTAAACAGCTATTTAGTCTTCACTCACTTCAATAGGCATATGCCTGTCAACTAATAGTTTAGGTATGGCAGGGAACCTTTGGTGCCTGCCACTTTAAGGGCAGAAAACAGGCAGCAGTCAGGTGCCTGATGAGGGCAGCCTGTTTGGACCCAGGGATATAAGCTGGGCTGAAGGTTGCTGCAGGAGGAAGGAGGTAACATCCAGCTGAGATGCTGCTCTGGCCAGAGTCAGGAGGTAAAGACAGGAGCTGTGGGGTGGAGGTGACCCCTTGTCCTTGGTAAAATGTAAAAGTGTACCCTGTCAGGGAAGGGTGGTCTGGTGGGGCTCCTAGTGGCATGGGAGCCCTCAGAAAATGCCAGGCCAGTTACCTCCCCGGTGAAAGGCAGGTTGGGGCACCTTATAACCCCAGCCCCACATCCCTGGTGGTGTTCTAACAAGCAGGGGGAGCACAGGGCTCATTAAGGAGCCTTGAGGCAGAGCTCAGGCTAGAGGAGGGACCTGGGGCTGCACCCAGGTGGTAGGGTTAAGCCTGGGGATGTGAGTCAGGCCCTGTGTGAGAGGGGGATGAGCAGAGCAGCCCTGAGTGAAAGGGGTGAGTAACCGAGTGGCCCCATGAGTGTGGGTGAGTGAGGAGACCCACTGGGGGCATAGTGGCCCAGCAAGGGGCTAGGAGCAAAATAGGCCTACAGTCCCTCAGTCAACGCTCGGGTGAGGGTACAATCACTCAGTCAGTGCTCAGGTGAGGGTAGCGGGTGACACCCAACAGACTGCACTGGGGTTGACTGAGGAGAGGAGAGCTAAGCCCAAAGCCAGATGAGGCCGGGCAGGACGAGTGTGGCCCCTGAGAGAGGGCAGTATGAAAGAGGCTGGGTGAGAGCCGGTGGAGTAAATGGGACCCTGGTGAGAGTAGGGTGGCATGTGAGTGGCCTTCCAGGGCCGCACAGAAGAGCTACAACTGTGTGCCCAGTTTTCTCCATCCATAGACCAGAGAATTAACACCAGAGTAACATCTGTGAAGCATGGGACCCATGGAGGGAAGGTCAGAGTGGGTATTAGGCCCTTATCAGCAGGGCAAGTAATGGATACCCTCCCACCTTAGTAACAACTCTCATATTTTTTCCGTAAAGGCATGGCGGGAAAGTGAAGCAGGCAGTTACCTCGGGAGCAGGGCAACTGGGAAAGACCTGACAAGGAGGCCACCCTGTTACAGTAGGAAATTGCTTTAATGTCATTAGAAGCTGCTGTTATGCAAGAAAGGTATATTACTTATCCATCATATTTCAATTCAACTGAGCTTGATCACAGCTCCACCATTCTTATTTTTACCTTTTCTCTAAAACATTTGAGTTCATACAAGATTTATATTTCACTCTATGGAAAAAAAACCCCCGTAATTCACACTGAGGAAGGGAATAAAGAGAAATAATAGAGATGGAATCAGAATGTCTGAAAAGACTTGCATACAGAAGATTTCCTCTCATATTAGCATTATGCACTGTGATACATTATCTTCTCATGACTTACTACAAATTCTGAGCAGAAGAGTGACACAGGCTTCAAAACATTTATGGCAATGTAGTCAGTGGAACTCCTGTCGGTTGAGATCATCTAATAACAATCTTCCTCCAGTAAAGCAATGCTTATCTGTGCTTTCCAGATGTGGAAAGTTTTTGTTACCAGCAGTTGTTTGAGGCCTATTCTTAGGTCAGTGATGTTTCAGCACCAGTTCTGTTTCACCTAATTTTGCATCTTTACCTTTTAGTTGGTACTTCTGTAATATAGGAACCTTAAATAGTCCATGCCTGTGTTTATTGAAAGTTAAGGGTATTTTGTTTTAGCTATGTACTGAAGCATATTATGTGGCATTAGAATTCAGATTTTCCTCTTGAACATCAGAAAAGTATTAAATTAAATTTTCATCATCCTTGATAGAGTCTAATTTCTTTAGTCTATCAGTGTTTTCCAGGCAACTCAAGTGTCACACGGAGGCATGATTTACATAGTCATTAAATAATTTGCATTCAGGAGTATTGTTCAATATTTTAGGACAGTTTCTCCTTATTAATATGTGTTTAATTCAAGAAACTATCCAAGTAACCTGAAAAACTGAATCCTTCTGTTTAAAAATAAGGCTTATTTGTTAGCGAAAAGAAAAAAAAACAACAACATGAGTACAGCAATGCTTATTAATATCATGGTTACATCTCTCAGTAAGCATATATTATGACTCGATAGATTTAATGGTATTTAGATGTATGAGAGTAAAGCATTGTTATTGTGAAAAATCTGTTAAGAAGTTCCTTATTCTTCAGAGAACGATGCTTGTTTTCCTTCTTTGCTTTGATGATATGACACTAACTGAATACTGGGAAATATCTTTGAAACCATCTATTAGTGGAAAATAACCAATCTCCTCCATTCAGCAGATATGGTAAAGTTTAGAACAAACCACACTGTATATATTTTTGTTATGTATGTTTGCCAATTACTGAGCATCATAAAAATGTACTTCATATGCACATATAGAGAAGTAGCCAGGAAATCAGCTCTCTGCCTATATTTTTTTTTTCTTTTTTATACTGCCTTCAAGACTTGGGAAATGCTTGATGCTTGCAGTAGCCTGTCACCAAACAAACACATGTTAAATGCTCTGATAGGGAGAAGAAAAGTAATATTTCTACTTTGAGAGATTGAAACACCTGCTTTGGAAGAATTATCAAGAGTTTGAATTGGTAGGAATGCTTATATAATACACCATATTTTCTTTAGACTCTAGGCCTGGAAAAAATGGCTTAATTAAGAATCAAATTCTCTGTGAAGAGATTTTTTTTTCTTTACTTCCATTCTGGACTTCAATAATGCTTCCAAGTACGCTGCACTTATTAACATGCATTGGTAAATTGTGAACCTCTAAGCAATGTAACTGGAATGAACCATAAGAAGCAGTGTCATAAGGTGCTTATTATCTGCCTGATATGGCTGCCCAGGGGCATGGGTGAGGCAAAGGGAAGTCTTACTTTCCTAATAGTGGCTGATGCTCAGCATCTGCAGTGTCAGCTCTCCTCACTTCTCCCCTACCCCTCAGATGCACTGCTCTCCCTGGCTCCTGTGGCTGGGCAGGGCAGCCCAGAGCCTCCTCTGCTGTGGCAGGGTAGGGATCTTGAAGTCCCTTCATAGTCGGCACCCAGGACAGGTGCTCCCCTCATCCTGCCATAGTAAAACTACTGACATTTGGTTTGGAGAGAAGGCTGTGGCTGAATTTTATTTGATCTCAAACAGTGCTATTGAGCACAAACCAAATTTTAGGTACTACTGTGTATTTGGTAGGCCTGTGCAAATCTACTAATTTGCTTTGGATTCAGATTTGGCCAATTCAGGGGACAGTGATTCGATTCGGTGATTCAAATCACTGTCCTGAATTGATTCAGCCAAATCTGATTCAGAGATTTGGCAGCAATGATCCCTACCCTGCCAAAGCAGAGGAGGCTCTGTGCTGCCCTGCTCAGCCATAGGAGTCAGGGAGAGCAGTGCAAAATATCTCTCACCCAGGCCCATCCCTGCCCACTTTCCCAGACCAGCAATGGCTGCACCATCTGCCCCAGCTCCCAGCACTTGGGGGAAAAAAAAAGCCCTGGCTCACTGGGTGCTGCCTGACAGCGAGGTGATCCCTGGTGCCCCCACTGGCTCAAGCTGAGTGGGGAGGCTCTGTCACAAGCCCCCTGACCCCCCCACAACTGTCCCATCCCCCCCATGGCCGCCCCACCCAGCCCAGCTTCGGCCCTTCAAGGAAACAAACCCCCAAATCCCAGACTTATTGAATCCTGCCCAGCAGGGGGCAATCCCTACTGCTGGCGGGGGTGGGCTCTGCATGAGCCCCCCCCAAAGCCCAGAGGCCACTGCAGGAGCTGGTGAGTCTCAGGAGGGTGTTCATATTTTTTTTTTTAAGGGTTAGAGATGGGATGAGCGAGGCAGCTATTGGGAGGGCTGGCGGACCAAGGGAGTCAGGGGGCTTGTGGCAGAGCCCCCCATGCATTATGGAGAAGTGGGGATTGCCCCCCCACCCGGCAGTATCCGGTGAGTCGGGGCTTTTTTTAAGGTCTGGAAGCTGGGGTGGGCAGTGCAGCCATGGACAGAGCTGGGAGAGCAGGTGGGGGTTGGGAGGGCTGGGGGAGCAGGCAGGGGATGGGGCCTGGCAGGGGTCCCCCCATGGTCCCCTCCACCATCCTTCATCCTCCCCCTCCCCCACCCCCTACTTACCAGCTCAGAGTCCAGCTTCAGCTCCCTGCTGCAGCAGGCAGGGACTGCCCAAATTGCCAAAGCTCTATGAATCTTTTTCTGAAGATTCAGAGAGCTTCAAATCAATTTGGACCTTTTATTGGTCCCCTGATTCAATTCTGATTTGGAGATTTGGCCACTATATCAGGCCAAATCTCCTCCAAATCAAATCAGCACCCAAAGCTTTGCACAGCCCTAATATCTGGTGAAACTCCAAAACCAGTTTGGCAGGAAGTCAGAACATTTCTCTTAGCACAGCATGCACTGCTATTCTATACTGAGCTGCGCTTTTCAGTCAATGCAACAAGGTTAATGCATATGTGTAAAAGTACAAAAATGCATAGAACTTACTGAAATATCAATATAAACAAACTCCTTTTTAAGGTATAGTTTCTTCAGTCATCTGCACTGTTCCCTGTACCTTTGGAGAGACAAGACAGAGTATGTTTCCAGAGGTACCTGCATAGGTCCTAGGAAATATATGTATATATGATAAAGTTTTGGGTCATATGGCACTATAGAAGCCAATCCTATAATGAACTATACATTTACAGACATTCAGACCTGCAAAGAGAGAATTAAAAAAAAATGAAACTTAAAAGAGCTTAGCATGTTTTTGGGGTGTAGGTTGTAGCCATGGTGGTTTAAGGACATAGGCAGACAAGATTCTTTGGGTGAATCTGATATCTTTTATTAGACCAACTTAAACCCGATGGAAAATTTTTAAACCAAAGAGCTTGCTAAGAATTTTTCTCTCCAACTATTTAAGTTCATCTAATAAAAAGATATCAGATTCACCCAAAGAACCTTGTCTCTCAGTGTGCTCTTGAAACTCAGCACTTTCTTGGCAAGAAAAGATTCCAATCTCAGATCAAATTAAAAGAGCCTAATACAGGTGATCAGGAAAACGGGGCATGTCTACATGAGACGGCTTAATGCACAGCGAACTGTTCAACTGTGTGTGTCACAGCAAAAACTGTGCTAATACACAGTAAAATTACTGTGCATTAGTGCAGCTACTGAACCTTTACCTAGTACCTCATATTAGAGGTACTAAACTTAATGCGCAGTAACATGGATGTATTAATAAATGTGTAGACAAGCCCACAAACTACAAAAAGCATAATGCAAACATAGCCCAAATATGAGTGCAAATAGTTCATTCAGACATAGTGAGTCTATATATTTAGCCACCTTGAGAGCAGCTGATAAAAGTGACTCATTTGTAAATGCTGTTTTTCACAAAATGAGTATAAAGGAGGTGTTTATGCCTTTTTCCTTTAAATCCTCAAACACTACAAATGAGTTATCTGTACCAGCTGAAAAATCTTACAAAGGACTTTGCACTCCTCAACTTGAATCTGAAACCTTAAATTATTTAAAATATCCTACAAAGGTGGTCAGAGATGACAGCTTAGCAGTATCTGAGAGAGATTTATAGAATGCTTCATACTGAGGCATTTTACAGAGCTAGTTCTGGTAGAGAGTTTGGTTTCATTTGTAGTCATGCTGGGTTATCTTAGGGGAGACAATGTCTCATATGTCTTGCTTAGCTTTTCTAATAATAAAACTTAAAATTAGAGAACTGAAGGCCTTCATGGTTGAAAGGATTTAATGTGGACACAATTCCAAATGAATTAGTAATTTTTTTGATAAGTTTGTTCCTGAATTAAGCAGGTATAAGACAGGATGGCCTTTGTAGAGCAGTATTTTGCTACAGCTACATGACTGAGGGGGGGGAGTGTCAATCCTAGCTCCGTCTCCCTTTGACCTCACCTACCATGACTTAGAAAGGAAAAAGACAGGGATTCAGTGATGGTATTAGAGCAAGGAATCACTAATGCTACCCAAGTAGTAAACTCTTACAGAGTTGCCTTTATTTCACAGCAGGAGTCTGTATTGTAACAATATCCTTGCTAATTAACTCATAGTAAAGGCATTCCAAGCCAGGGATAAGGACTCTCAGTGCCAGATGCCTGAGGGATACTTTGTAATTATTATAGTCTCTGGTACTAAAAGTCTTGCAAATGGAGTGCCTTCTCTTTGTTTTTCATGACTCGTGCTGGAGCTGCCACTGCCACCTCCTCACCATTTGAATCACTGAGTTGGTGTCTGGGTTATCTTGATGAGCCAGCAGCTCCATCTAGCTCCTGCCACCCAAGCCCCATCCCGAAGCTTCTCTCTCTACCTCTTGTGGTTCCTTGCAGGGCAGCTTCCCAGAGCCCCATGGACTTTCCCCTCGCTCACCAAAGTAGTTGTGGTTCCGCAGGATTATTTCAACTTGTAGCCAACCTGTTGTTGTCTGGAGTCCAGAGGTCCCGACTTTCCTCTGGCTCACAGGTAAGTCTTCTCTTCTTCCTCCTTCCAGAGTCCCAGCAATCCCTTATCCGTCTTCAGGTGCACAAAGTTAAAATGTGTTTGTCCCATCGCCAGATTTATACTAGCTGTGGTGGACTAATCATCCTGCCCCTCCCCGATGTAAAACTCCCTTCACTTGGTGGGGTGCATTCTCAGGTCACCCTTGCCTGAAACCGTCACAGTAACAGGGCTCTCACCTGAGCCCCTGTTACAATGACCACAGCAAAAGTTTTAATGATGAAGTAAAATATGAAAGAGAATATTTATTTTAAGGAAATTTGGGAGAACTGTACAACTTCATAAAGTAAATCAAAACAAAAGAGTAAATGGTTTTAGTAATATAAGGATAAAGTTTATACCCATGGAAGTTGCCACTGGACAAGCACAAAGAAAGGGCATTTCCAATGATGCATATTGCCTGATACTATACATGTCTCTAAATTTTGCACCAATCCATTTACACGTTAAAGCAGGAAGCTTGACACCCACTACTACACAGTGGGCATGTCTACACATGAGTTTTAATGCTCAGTAGCCATTTTTACATTATTTTAAAAACTGTGCAAATATGCTAATAGGAAGTAAAATAAACTACTGTGCTTTAAGCATCACTGAAAAGTATGTTCTTTCTCTACTGCCCATTACAGCAACCTAATTCACGTTTCTTTATTACCTCACATTGCAGATACTAAAAGTAATATGCATGACAAGTTTGGAAGTTGCAGGCCTATCATGTTTAATACCCACTGATGTATCTATTCTGTATGGATTTGTCTAATCTTTTGAACCTGGTTAACTTTTCACCCTCTCCAAAATTTGTGTCAATAGATTACACAAGTTAATTACATTCTGTATGCGTAGGCTATGGGCAGAGTCTGGGCAGATCACAGCAAGGTATGTTTGGTCAAGCTAGTTAATCTGACAAGTTTTCTTTTGTTGCTGGCTGCGGCCAAGGACCCACTGCTCAGGACCCTTGCCTCTGCTGCACACAGGCTATTGGATACTGCTGAGAGGCCACCCCAGCCTTGTTAGTGATGCAAAACAAACAAAAGAAGTTAAACAAATAACTTGGCACTTAGCTGTTTTCCAGTGGTTCTTCCAGGCTTCACCCCCTGGCTGCCTCTTATTTTTCAGAGGCTTTGCAGAGCCTGAAGGCTTGTACAACAAAGCAAATGATCAAGCAAGCAAACAAACAAGCTCCCTTGCTGTGGGACTCACTATGTCCCAGGACCTGGTTGCTCAGCTTCCTGTGAGTTCTCCTAGGTCTGGGGTGGGTGCGCAGAGGTGCTTCTGGTGCGTGGGGCTGTTCACCCCACCCCAAACCCCTTACAGTATGGAATGAGACCTTCTTTTGGTTTGTTTCTAATTTCCAGAGGCGTGCAAAGCAGGCCCTATGCAATTCAGATTCGGCCTGAATTGGGGACAGTGATTTGATTCATTGATCTAGATTACTGTCCCTGATTTGATTCAGCCGAATCCAAATGTGAAGATTCAATGCTGATTTAAAGAATCAGCAATTCGGACATAAACACAGGTTTAAAAGTGTTTTCTACATATCTTGAGGTACCAGTGTGGCTTGTGAATGCTGTGATGGTGGGGCAGATGGAGCATCCCACAGGAGTATTGAGGGGCCCTCCACGTGCTTAGTGGGGAACCAGGAAGTGGAGGTCCATCGGGGAGTGCACTGCCCCCCCCCGCACCTCCCTGACTTGGTAGTTGGCTACAGGGGGCCCCTGGGTGCCCCCCCATAGACCCAGGAGGCACCAGTTGTCGAGGCCCCAGCCGTGCATCCTTCCTGACAGACCTGGAAGTGGATCAGAAGTGCTTCTGGTTCACTTCTGGGTCTGCTGCTGAGCATGCTTGGAAGACCTTCCCACCCCCGGTGCTTCTATAGGACACTCCATGCACCCCAGTATCTCAGCATTCATGAGACACCTGCTACCTATAGGTACGTAGAAAAAACATTTAAAGTTGTGTCTATGTCCAAATCTCTGAATCTTTCCAAAACCCTCTGATTCAATTCAGAGAGATTAAAGGATCTTGTGATTTAATTCGGATTCAGAGATTCAGCCACTGAATAGGTCCAAATCTCTGCCAAATAGAATTGGGGACCAAAACTTCATACAGCCCTACTAATTTCATTCTATGACCCTTTTGCCCCAAGATGAAGATCTTTATCTGATTTAGTCTCTCTTCATATGGAAGCTCTCCATACCCCTGATCTGTTGTCCTTCTTTATTGGGAAAGAAAGGTAATCATATTAGGTAAGTCCCTGAGTAACCAGAGAGTGAGCAAAAAGGGGCAGTTTTCAAGCAGTTCACTGCTCAGTTCACAAGTCAGTTTGCACGAGCACTCTTTGCAGGGGGAATGTTTTTAAGCTTGGTGAAAAGAAGCTCGGAGAAAGTAATCTTTTGGGACCAAGGAACTGTAAATAGGTGAGTTTGCTAGGGAAAGTGTGCTTGGAAGGAGGGCAGTAACAGAGAGGAGGAAGTTTAAGAGACACAGGGAAATAGGTGGAGAATGTTACAGTGTCAGAACCACTGCCTCTGTTTGCAGCTGTGAAGTGTCTGTTCAGGCAGGACTTCTAACCTTCAAGGCTTTCACCCAGGTCTGGTTTTGATGCACTGGAGACTTCAGCTTGCAGATTCCTTCCAGTGATGGCCAGGTTGGAGGAGTGCCTGCGATGTGAGAGGTGCCTCCTGGTGGAGTCCCTCAGGAAACAGGCAAGATATATAGAAGGAGATGGTGTTGCTCTGATGCACCCTCTGCCATGAGGAGTTCATCAATTCAGTGCTAGAGGTGACCTCCAGGATTGTGGAGGAAGAACTGCCAAAGTCAATGTTAGAGAAGGGAGAGAACATGGACTTGGAAGAAGATAGAAGCTGGAAGTTTGTGACCTCTGGCCACAAGCAGAAATCTTCATATCCACCTGCAGCAGTTTTTCTGGAGAACAGATATGGAACACTAGCACCAGAGGAAGAAGAGCATGTTCCATTGATGGAGGAGGACAGGCCAAGCCCCCCCAAGATGGGAAGGATCAAAACCACCACCATTAAAAAGAAGCGAAGAGTGGTGGTATTTGGAGACTCTCTTCTATGGGGAACAGAGCCATCCATCTTATGGCCTGACCTGTTGCCTTAGGATTTCTGCTTTTTGCCGAAAGCCCAGACCTGAGATATCACAGAGGGATTACTCAGACCATCTAGTCATCTGACTACTACCCCAGGTGGCTCACTTATGTGGGCACCAATGATATTGCCAGGGGAGACCCTGATCAGATGAAGAGTAACTACAGGGCTCTGGGTGCAAGGGTGAAGGGGACAGGGGCTCAGGTGGAATTCTCCTTGATCCTTCCAGTCAGGGAAAGGGCCCAGGCAGGAGTGGGCACATCCTGCAGATCAGTGCATGATCTGCATAGGTGGTGTTGCCAGCACGGCTTTGGCTTCTTTGATTATGGGATGCAGTTCCAAGAGGAATGATTCCTAGGAAGAGACAGGATCCAACTGACGAAGAGGAAAAAGCACACACAGGCTCACTAACCTAGTGAGGAGGACTTTAGACTAGGTTCACTGAGGGGATGAAGACCAAAGCTCATCCCCCAGTGAGTGGGGAAGTGGGTGACTTGGAGAAAGTGCAAGCAGGAGTGGACAACAGGGGAGGCATTCTCATTCTTCTTGAGAAATCAGGCAATTGGATAGTTAACTTACATCAGCATTTCTCAACCCATAGGTTATGACCTTGAAGTGGGTCACAAGAATATATGAAAGGATAATGAACAAACTTTAAAAATGAAGCATATTTTGCATACACTTTTGAAAAAATAGATGCAGCTTCTGCTTCACCATTTGTTAATGTGCATACTAACAGGGATCAAGGGGGTTTTTGCCTCAGAAAAAATGCAGATTTTCTCCTTCAAAGAAGAGTTCCAGCCTGCAAGTGGATGTTTGAGGCTGGGGGGGGGGGGTGGAAGGAGGGCAATCAGGCAGGAAGCATCTCTGTGTGTGTGTGTGTGTGTGTGTGTGTATATATATGGTTTATAAATACCAGTAGTCACTTATTTAACTTTTAATAGGTCAGAGTTTTATACAAAAACTATAGTACTATAACTGATAATGTTTGAGGGGAAAAAAATCCTACCTGCTTTTATGATTGCAATGACATCTGCTGGACTCTTGTGCGTTTAGCACTTTCCAGACACAGACACACAGTCACAGGAAGTGTTCAGCAGGTAAGTCAGTGGAGGTGAAGAGGCAGGGGAGAGGGAAGGGGCAGAGTGGGCAGATTGAGGCCCCCACAGTGAGGGCAGGACTGGGACAGGGACTGGGGTGACTGGAGCCCCAGAGCCAAGGCAGGTTGTCTGACAGTCACAGAAGGCTCATCCAGAGACACAGCTGTGAGGGCATGTGGCTTCCTGCCACTGTTCGCACCCCTGGCCAGACTCATGGGGGGCATATGCCCCCCCCAATTTGTGTGCAGGAAAGAGGCTGGGTGCCCACTGCAAGATGGGGCTCTGCTCCCTACTGCCTTTGCCTTATGAGCTACATGATGTCATGTTGTGAATAGGCAGAGAGAGACAAAAAAATTGAGAGGGGGGTCTGAGCATGTGCTTGCATGTGGACACTAACCCCCCCACCTCCAGTGGGAAAGTTTGCAGGGGAAAGGGCCATGCTGGAGAGGGGCTGGGGCTGGGCAGGGATTGGGAGGGAGTGGAACCAAGCTGGGCCCAGGATTGAGATTGGGGCTGGGGCCAGGGCCTGTTGTGCCTATGCAGCCACCCCTTCCCCTTCCCCTGTGCCCTGGGTCATTGCCCAGCACTGGCACCCCTCACGCCAATGAATCTGTCACAGCCCTCAGCCCTACATTGGCCCTGACCCCACACCATCTGGAATGGCCTAGACCAAGGAGCCAGAGCAGGCCCAGCCTCAGCTGCACCACTGGGCCAGATGAGATGGAGTTCCCAGGATCTCTGTGCCCTCCCTGCCATGCTCTGCTATGATTCATCCCCAGAAAGAGCCCAGTGCAATCCGAGCCCCAGCCTGTAACAGCAGTGGCAGCTGCCCTGTCCCACACAGATCTGGAGGCACACACCCCCATGCCTCCTGGGGTGCACATAGCAGCAGAAGCTGAACCCCGTTGATGAGCCATTCATGGCTCAGTCCTGAGCCTCTCTGGCTATGCAGTCCCTGCTCCTCCCTTAGCCCCAACCCTGGTCCCAGTCTCACTTCCTCCCCACCCCTGCTGCAGCCACCAGAACCCCTCAGCTTGGAGGCCTTGTGGCCCTACCACTGCCCCACATTGGAGGGGGGATAAGCCCCATTAGCCCCCGCTTCTGCCACATATTATATTGTACCTCTTGCCACTGGGTGAGCAAGGGACATGCAATATGGCTGGCTTACAGCTCCTGGAGCAAAGGCAGCAGGGTGCAGCCCATAGCGAGCAGCCTGCTTTTGCCCCATGCACAAATTGGGAGGGTACATGCCCCCACAGGCCTCTCCCAGGGGTGTATGCAATGGTGGGGAGCTGCACCCCACCCCCCACAGCTCTGTTGCATGACTCAACCTGACCTTGGTGCCCCATTCACCCCAGCCCCTGCCCTACTCTCTCCCTCAACATGAGGGCCTCAATTTGCACCCCCACCTCTTCCCTCTCCCCTTTCCCCTTCTCCTCCACAGACTTCCTTGTTGGGGACTGCTCTACATGATCCAAAAAAAACCTCCTGAGATTTGAGTGTTCTATCATGAGATCATGAGTCAGACTCAATTTTACTTAGAAACCATGACTATGAAGATAATGTCATGAGACCTGGCATTACTGCTTCAACTACCTAAAAAATAGCTGAAGCAGTTCTAAAGAAGATGGAGCTAGACTGTTCTCAGTGGTAGTAGGTGAGAAAACAAGGAGCAATTTTCTCAAATTGTAGCAAAGGAAGTTTAGGTTAGTTATTAGGAAAAACTTCCTCGGTAGAACAGGATCTGGGTTTTCCGCCTGCTGTGGAAAAATGCAGTAAAACCTGGATTTTCTCCTTAAGAGGGAAAAAAAATGCCATAAAGGTGGTTTTCCCCTTACAGCCTGGCAGAATTCCTGCCTGCAAGGGCCTAGGGAGTGTGGAAGGAGGGTGATCAGGTAGGGCACCATGTGCATGTTCACACGTACACATGCACATGGCCACTGGGCAGCCTGGAGAGCAGCTCCCCGCAGGAAAGTTTGGGTAGGGGGCATTGGGGCCCCCACAGTGAGGGAGGGAGTTGGGCAGGGCTGGGGCTGCTGGTCAGCTGGGGTGGTGCATGGGGCTTGAGGCCTGTGGCCATGTTTGGCTGCAGAGTCCAGGCAAGGAGTGGGACATAGCTGTGGGTGGTTGGTACAGGGGGTGGCAGGAGGCCTGGCTCCCCACCACTGCATGTACTTCCGGGCGGAATGAGGGACACATGCCCCCCAGATTTGTGCATGGGGCAGGGGTGGGTGTGGGCTTCCCACTGTGGGTTTGGGGCTCCTTGCCCTGCTGCCCTCCCCTCAGGGCCTCTATGGCCCAATGGGCAGGACCCAGAACTGTAGGGCAGAGCAGGACAGGGAAGATCAGTGCCAGCTCTGGGAGCCCTGTATTATTTTGGTGAAGTGCCCCTTGCCCACCCATCTGCAGCAGGGAGTTGTTGCCCTTGCTGCTGCCAGGTGGGCAGGTAGCACCTTACCATGGCAGTATGGAGCTCCCAATGGCAGTGTGAGTCTCCCCACCCCACTCTGCCCTACCATATCAGGTTTTGCGAGCTCGGCCACGAAAGCCCCCAGAAGGAAGGCAACAGAATAGGGTGTCCAAGTACACAGCTGACAGCCTGTACTGCCCCCCCCATGGGCTTTGCTCTGGCTGTGCTACATGTTGGGGAGGGAAATCTGGGATCCATTTTCTGCTCCACTGCAGCAGCTGCTTCCTGCCACAGGTGGTAGCCAGGGCTTGGGCACTGCTGATAGGGGCAGGGGGCTGCAGACCTGAGTCCCTGACCCCATAACCCTGGCATCTGGGGTCCCCATCTGGCAGGGCTGGGGGGAGTGGAGGGCTGTGGATGGGGAGTGAGGGACACCAGCAGGGTCCAGGGGCTGTGAATGGGGAGTGAGGAGAATTGGTAGGGTTGGGGGGCTGTGGCTTGGGAGTGAGGGGCAATGGCATGGGCAGGGTATCAGCATATTAAGGCTGCTCAGCATCACAAAGCAGTGGGGAGGTATAGCAGCAGCTGGACCCACATCATGGTGAACAAAGTGGGCAGGGGAGCTCTGATTTTCCATTATAAAAACACCAGAACCAAACGCCCAAATTTATAAGTATTTAGAATGTATTTCTATTATAGTGCTTGAGGCACTGGTAGGCTTCCAAATTGCTTTAAGATTATAAATATATCAATAAAACATTGTGTTCAACTGATACCTATATGTATAGTGGCATTTCATTTTAATTGCAGAAAAATGCAGATTTTGGGGGGTGTTAATTAGTGAATTTGTGATATTTAAACAAAAAAACAGGATCCCTGGAAAACACTGGAGGTTACCCAAAGAGTTTGTGGAATCTCCATCCTTGGAAGGTTTTGAGACCAGGCTAAACAAAGCCTTGGCTGGGATGATCTAGTTAAGGACAGTCCTGCTTTAAGCAAGGGGTTGGATCTCCTGAGCAACCTTCCAACCCTAATTTTCCATGATTCTGTCACATTATGCTGGAGTCATGTTCTCTTTTCTGAGTAGCAACAGCTGACAGCTAATGTATGATAAGGAATATAAAGGAATATACCCATCATAATGTATGTGCATCCAGGGCTATTTTTCCCCATGTGTATCATTTTTCATGTATCAGCACTGAACTTCATCTGTTATTTTTTTGTTCAAATTTGAAAAAAAAAAATCCACAAGTACTTCAAGGAGTCATAATTATTAAGTATTTCCCCACTGTTTTGTTTAACATTCTGTGGAAGTAACCCAGTATAATCTTTAATCAAAACGTATTAAGTAGAGATTTGTGGATCAAACATATTATATCAACTAAGTGGCAGTATTTATGACACTACTGTAAGCAGCTTGTAGAACCATACTGTTTACAATTCATGGTGAAGCTCTACTTCACCATGATCAAATACAATGTCATTTTATGTAATGCTGTATTTCATCACATATAACCCAGACCTTCTTCACAAAAATTGATGGTTAAATTTACAGTGTTTGTTATATGTGAGAAATGTGATTTCCCATGGGTCTGGAAATTTGTGAGCAGGGAAGCAGTGGCACCATTAACTGCCACGACTCTATGAGATATGCCAATTAACACTGTTATTGCTCCCTGGACTAGCCCTTTGCCCACTCACTGGTACCAGAATGGCCAGCCCAGATTAGTTGACCCTCCAATGTTCTCTGACCCTCCTTTTCTACGATTCTGTGATTCATATGAGCACCTCCTTCAAGTGCATGTGGAGTCACTTGGAAGTTAGTGAGTCCACAGGATTGGAGGGTGAATCTAAATTAGTGGCTCCACAATGGGGTTCTGATCATTATTCCTCCTTTAGTTCAACTTACAAGTTGAAATGAGACATATATACTTCATGGCCTGTCTTAAACTGCCAGGTAACACTGCTGCACATTTTTAAACAGCTCTTCTTCTTTACTACAGAAACTATTATAGCTCTGTAACGTGTGGCTTTCCCTTGTGATGTTTAAGTGCTTCATGGTCATGTGGAGGCAGAAATGAACATAAGGTTATTATGTTTCTGTTTTGTTTTTTATGTGCACATTCTCTATATTTATTCATTTATCTATTTACTTATTTTGAGTCTCTTTGGTGTTCCATCATCCTCTTCAAAGATCTATAAGGAGAGCATTGCCTGGAATATACCAGATATTAATAGAAGCACAAGCAATAAGTCAGCAGGAGGAAAAAAAGAAATATACTGCCTAATTATTAAAGCTATTCAGCAGGCTTGGGAAGATGTCAGAATACTTAAACAACCTTCATCCTAACAGCAATGCTGTCATAGGGGAATTCTATAGCAATTTGAAAGAAGATAAAAAGAATCACAGATACCAGTAATAGAAAAAGGTCTGTTAGCTATCTAAACTGTTTCCCACATCTTATTGCATATGGCCTCATAAGTGCATAGAGAATAGACCAGAATTAATAGACCAGAATTACGACAGTGAGAGCAAGAGAGAGAGAGAGATTTGCAAGACAGAAGGACCTTGGAGAAGAAAAGAGCTTTCACTTGGAATCCAGTCAAACCTCTATTGAACTGAACAGGATGTTTTCTTTTCCTTAGGCTTCAGTCAGAGTTGGACCTAGCCCAAGTAGAAAGATAAAGGCAGGCAAGAAATACAGGGTCAAAATAACATGACAAAAAATTCCTTTCCCCCTTCAAAGGAGTCATGCAGGGCCACATAAAAAAGGGAAAAAAAATCAGGAAAAACCCCTACCATATTGCATTAACTTCAGAGATAGAATCATAGACAGTTAGGATTGGAAGGAACCTCAGGAGGTCTAGTCCACCCCCGGCTTAAAGCAGGACCATCCCCAACTAGAGCATCCTAGTGAAAGCTTTGTCAACCCTTCAGGTAGTTGATTAGACCTCCACCTCCCAAACCTCCTCCTGAGGTTCTGGTTAAATTTCACCTCCCACCTTTTTGCTTTTGGTCACCCCATCCATGGCCCCACGAAATCCTGGGACCTCCTATGCAACCTCCTCCTGGCTGTGACTTACCTGATGAGGAACAGAGGCGGCAGGACACCACATCAGAAAGTGAAAGTGGCAAAAGAAACCGTGGTGGGCAGAGCCGCTGCAGGTAAAAACCAAAAGGAAAAAAAGCAGCAGAGCCCAAAGGAACCAGGATCAGGTCCCACATCAGTGTGAGCATGCTTTATAATAGCACGCTGGGACTGATTGGGCAGCCAGAACCCTGGGTTCAGGATAAAAGACCCAGCAGAAGACCAGTTGGGGGGACCGGAAGTGAGGTCCCCAACCATCCTGGAGGGGTCAGAGCACACAGGCAGTCCCAGTGAGGGGACCTAGTGGTTACCCCAGGAAGGGGTGTCCATGAAGGCACAGGGCCAGAGAGGGCCCAAGGATTTACTTATGGGGCTGATGTGGACCGAGGAAGTCGGCAGTGAAGACTGGAGCCCGGCAGGACGCAGCAGTGCCAGCATACAGATGCAACTGAAGGATGGCAAGTACCAAGCCCAGGGAAGAGGTAATGCGCTGAGGGACAGAGTGGTACTGAAGCCAGACAACATGTAATCAGAGAAAAGGGGGCCATGGGAAGCGCTCAGGATAGTAATGCTACCCCTATCCGGCGGCCATAATATTCCAAGAATCTGAGCACCGAGAAGGTACAGGACATCAGCCTCAACGATGCAGGTGACGACATTGTGGTTGGTGTTTGGCAGGGTGTACGGGAGGCGGAGCTCCACACAGGTGGAACAGCAGGAACAACCAAGGGGAGGAGCCAAGGGGAGATGGGACCAAACATCGTCCTTCCAATCTGAAAATAATCATCATCAAAGACATGGCAGCTGAGGCCCCCCGGGGAACTGACTGGAAGTCATTCCAATAACCAAGCTGTTTATCCCTAAGAAAAACAGTGAGGCTCAAGTGGAGCACACAGAAGAGAGACATGAAAAGCTACACTGGCCCTGGCCCTGGCCATGCTTGACCAGGAAGGAGGCTCTGGCTGGGAAGGTGCCCAGAGACTGTGGTGCCACTTTCCTCTCACTTGTCTGTGCAGCTTTTCCTTCGATGACTTTGAGGACTAGTGGGTGCGGCCCACGGGCTCTGCTTGGTGTCCCCCTCAGGTGCACTTATTTTCACGTTTTGACCATTTAACCCACATGACATTCCTATCCTGTTTTTTTCATTAGTTGTCCCAAGTATTTTGTTGTAGCATTCACCCCCATACAGGATGGGCTACTATTTAGCTGGGTGGGCCTTAAGGCCGACAGTATTTGAATGTTACAAATAGACAGGTAGTTGATTAGGCTGCTACTAAGTCCCTTCTCAGTTTCCTCTTCTCTAAACTAAATAAGACCAGGTTCCTCAGTCTTTCCTCATAAGTCATGTCCCCCAGTCCCCTCACCATTTTTGTCATCCTCCACTGGAATCTCTCTGAGTTTTTTGCATCTTTTCTGTAGTGAGGGGCCCAAAACTGAACACAGTACTCCAGATGTGGCCTCACCAGTGCTGAATAGAGGAGAATACTCACTTCCTTTGACCTGCTGGCAACACACCTACCAATGCAGCCCAGTATCCCATTAGCCTTCTTGGAAACAGGGAGCAGCCAGCAGTAGAGTCTCTCACTCTACTAAGTGTCATTTTGTTTTTACCATGAATCTTGCAATACTTGTACTTCTAAAAGTCTCAGCTTCTGGAACCATGGGATTTCATGAGAGTTTTAGCTTTCATTAACAAAAAAAAATGAAAGAAAAAAAATGAACCCCACAGATTGAAAAGTAAAAACTGAAAACATCATCTGCCATGTCCATCAGTCAAATGGAACCCAGTAAGCTTTTGTGAAATCTTACTTTTAAGCCAGTTTTATTAGTTGATGGCTCTGACTCCTGATTGTTAAATGCCAAAGACTGGTTCTTTGACTGGATGCTCCTTTGAGACAATGCAAGAGGCAAGGTTTTCTTAGAGTGATTTTTTTTTATTGGACCAACTATGTAGTTCGGATAGAGTTAGGCAACTTTAGAATGCAAGGAATTCTTCCTCAGGTCTGATCAGAATAAGCCAGGCACAGCATAGTAAAGAATTACAAGTAAAATAAAAATAAAGACTTTACTATGCTCTGCCTGACTTACGCTGATCATACTTGAGGAAGAATATCTTGCATTTGAAAACTTGTTTACCTTTATCCCAGCTATATAATTGGTTCAATAAACAAGATCACTCTAAGAAATCCTTGCCCTTCACATAATTTGTAGACCATCATGGCTACAACACCATTCTTACACCACACTTGAGACAATCTAATTTTTCACTCAGCTAATCAACTGAACTAGAGAAGCACAACCTGACTTCATTTAATTCTTGGTTCAAGAGAAAAAGGGTTTTCCTGTTTGCAATATTATTTTAGTCCACAAGACACTGTATAGTTCACATAGAATTAGACATAAGAATCTCTAGGATACCTTGTTTAGCTCCTCTGCAGCATTCTATACACAAGACAACAATAAAATATACTTGGATGTGAAGGTTCTCCCAATTTACACTATGTAATGTGCCTGATTTTCTGAAGAATGCTTCAGAAACTGTGCCTAAGACTAAGCACAGATTTTAAAAAAGACAAAGGTGGAAGTGCTCTAACTTTTGTGCTTGACTCTAAGAGCCCTAGGTTAGGTTGGGAGTGAACAGAACAGATGTTCACTCTTTGGTGCAAGAGGGGGGATGGGCAGCACAGTCTGCCTGCACTGGCCAAGGCCAGCTGTTTGGGGGGCTCTCCTACAGGTCTTCCAGCAGGCTGCCAAAGAATGCTAAACCCAGCCAAGCTGAGCCACCCCTGATTAGCCAGTGCAGCTTCTCTCCCCACCCCCACCCCCCTGCCAGCAGCTGGCTCTGTCAGTCCTGGGGGTGGGGCAGGGCTGGGTCCATGGGGCAGGGGCCTCTGGTCTCCCTACAACTTCCTGACCATCATTGACAGCCACAGGCAGGAGGTGGGGCTGGGGACAGAGGCTTTTGTGGCTCATCTCAGCTGATTGTGGGCAGAGGCTTGCATACTGCCCTGTGACAGAGGGTTAGCAGGGAGCCTATGAAGCAGCCTGGGATGGTGGCAGACTGTGAAATAACTTGAGTCACTAGGAGATCTAGTACAGAAGTTCAGTAGACCAGTTTAACTTAAATTGCTTAAGTCTGATACCATATAGCTCTAGGTCTATCTTAGATCAAGTTCCCCCATTGTTAAACGAATCTATATGTGCTGAACTGTTCGGTTATAGATATAGACTAATTTCTGAGCACTTGTACCAGTTTATGTGTAATGTCTGTACCTGCCTTAGTTTCCCCATCTTTAAAGATAGAATAATGCTCTCTTTTGCCTGCACATTCCTTAACTTGCATTTTTTAACTTCAGTTTCTTTGGGGCAGGCACTCTGCATCTAGCACAGTTAGCTGCTTTATGTGTGTTAGACCCCAACTCCATGTAATGCCCAATGACTAGAGAGACGACGATCCAGTTGCTCATGGATCCTGTTACTCATTAGCCAGAGTAAGCAGGGAGCAAACATCAGCACACATTGCTTGCAACAGCTGTATTCAGAATGGAGACGGCTTTGGACTAGCTCCCAAAAACCCCAACAAACCAGGGAGCTGCTGTGAACAATAGCTATTTTCGCATTTTATACACCTTGATTCATGCTCATTAACATTCACTCCACCCTCGTTCCTCCTATGTTCCACCCATCTCCCCTCCTATCTCAAGCTCCGCCTCTGTTTATGGTTTGCTTCATTAGCATGGAATTGCCTATGCATTTTGCTGATTTACATGCCTCTTTGGTCAATGGGTGGACTTTGGAGGCTTCTTTACGAATTACCATTCACCTTTTTGCATATGTTACATGTTATCTTTCACATTCCGATCTGTTTTTCTGTTTAATGTTGTACCATCTCCACATTCCTAAAGCTTCACCTCATTCACAGCACGCAGACTCACTTGCTGCTTTCTCAGAAAATGGTTAACACAATTAAGATGGTTACTTAACGTAAGCACTCATAAGCAAAAGCTTACATATAAAAGCTATATATCTCACAACAATACTATTATATGGTTAAAAACTACTTGCCTAAGCATTTGCAAAGTTACTTTTTATATATATTATTCTGCCTTGTGGTCAGCAGCTTTTGCAAGTCCTTTTTATTCAGCTGCAAATCCAGTGCTCCCCAAGATCCAAATATTGTTACCCTAACAATATGTTGGTACAATGCAACAAAAACAGACAATTTTATGACCCTCTGGGTATTTACCAAAGTGTTATATTCTTCAATACAAAAATCTAGGAATCCGATTCATACAAAACTTTCCCAAGAGGGAAAGAAAAAGAAAAAACTTGCAGGGAGAGAGCAGATAGTGACTTTATGTGACACTTCTTGAATATTAAGCAAGTTTTGGAATAAGGTTATTTTACTAGCCCAGAACTGTCTTTATGGCAAATATTTACACAAATAACAGTAAAATCTGTTTGGAACAGCATAAAATACACCCATTGAGAGCCTCTGAGAGCTATAGGAATTCCCTCAAAGCATTTTTGTGCATGTTTCCAGCTAAGCTGGATTGCTTACACTGGAAACTGACTTATTTGGGTTTAAAAGAAAATTCACTGTAGACAAGTCAATGTGAAAAAAAGTCCCTCAAGGCTTTCTTATGCTGAACAAGCTTTCTTTTTCTATGCACCAAAAGAATTTCCACTTTGTTCTGGCTGTGTGTGATCTACGACCCACAGAAGCTTCTTATCCTCCTCATTCTTCATTAGTACCCATATATGGGCCTGCTAGTGGAACCTCATCATTTTCCCCCATCAAACATTCAACATAATATTGGGGTTTCAACTACATCTTTTTTTCTTGGAAAATGTGTGGTTACCTTAATAAAGTTTGGCTTTTCACTCAGAAGTCAAAATGTTATGGTCAAAACATTATCAGTGTTCAGTAAAAATGTTTCTTTCTCTCAGAATGAAGTAGGTAAGTTTGGGGTTTTGATGAAAAATCAAGTTTGTTTACTGAAAATTGAAAATATATATTTTTATCAGATAAATATTCTGATCTGTCATTCAGGACCCTTCCCTGTTAGTGCCCTACCATTCTTTGTCAGGTACATACTTAAAATGATTTAGAGAAAGCTGATGGTCCCTAGGAAATGAGTGAAGGTACAGAATAGACCAAATATGAATAGATTCAGTCATAAATTGGAAATACCCAGAAAGACTTTTTTTCCCTTCCCCATGCAGCCCAGTGTGCCAAAAGTTATTGACATACATATATAAAAGAAAAATCCAAATCATTGAAGTTAGTTTTACTAATGAAGTGCTGCATTCTGGTAATCCAGTACTGGGGAACTTAAACATCTTCTGCTGTGCCTTATTGCTGCTTAACATTCACTCACTAGTTTGGGGTCAGCAAAAAGTTTCATAACAAAAGTTACATTACCTTCTTTTTCAACAAGCTTTTGGCCCACAGGGTGGTTAGGCATACTGGTTTCAGTGACCTGCAGCACAGCTCTCTCAGCATGTGCTGCATCTACAGTGTGGATCCAGAGGGGGTGCAGTGATGCAGCTTTTTGTGCAGCTGCTTTTGCAGCTCTGGAGTCCAGGGGGTAAGTGATGCCCCCACCATTGTTCCCTTTCATTTCCCCTGCTGCTGAATCTAGTTGGGGGAGGGGGGCGGGGAGAGAGAGAAGTGAAGGACAAGGAGAAACTGCACCTGTATTTATCCCCAGGGATCTGGATCCCCAAAAGCCAGGACTTTGGCCAGCCTCCACCCAGGACAGCTGGTGAACTCAGACCTCTAGCATGAGCCTGTGTCAACTACGCAGTAATCTCAGTAGTCAACTTTGGGAGCCACACTGCCCTTGCCCCATTCCTTGATTAGATACTGTGCATCTTGAACACTATTTCAATTTTTTGTGTACATTTTTGCTTGGCAATGTGACCCTTCTCTCTAGCCCTAGATTTTTAAAAGCAGCTACTTATTTTGGTTTCTTCAACTAAGGCAAGGAGCCTGAGTTCCAAAAGGGAAATGCTTGGTACTTTCTGCACAATTATGCTTCTTCTAGATACAAACTGAAACATCATACTTAGAATACTTGGATAAGACATCTCAAGGTCACTGATGTTTCCAGCATCAAGCCCATAGAAAGATGCAGACCACTGCAGCTCAGCTGAGAGGAGGAGGCTGTCTGCTTTCAAGGTAGCTTATAAGACCTGCTATTGATCACCTGCTGTCTGCTGAATTACCCTTTGATTTTCACTTGTTCTTCCTGCCAGCCATTGAAACTTATAGTTTCAGTGGCTTGCAGACTCATTTCCCCACTTGGGAAAGCAACAGAGCTAAAAAATTAACTCTTTACTTGCCAGCCTTTTCATTATATCTCAGCTGGAATTAGACCACAACACAACAGAGCTTTTGACATAACCATACTGAAAGTACATCAAGCTTTTCTGTGCCCCTGTAATGACACTCCTTTGTGCCTATGAAATACTAGCCAACTGCCCATCAAGAATGATGGTGGGGTTGGAGTGCCCCTCCCCCTGCCCATCATTATTGATGGGCAATAAGCTAGTCTATAACATATCCTGAACATGTTCAATGGTATGGAATTTTGCTGCACTGGGTCTGGCCTGTCCCCCTTCTTGCCCCTTCATCCCCCTCTGCCTCTAAGGAGCAGGGCTGGGGACAGGGATGAGGCCGGTGCCACTGTCCTCACTTCCCCCCACCCCACTCTAGCCCACTGCCATGATAGTGGGGACTGAGAGGCCAGGGCCCTCAATCCCTGCTGTCATGGTGGCACTGTCCCCACTGTCCCTTTCTGTCTCCACATCCAGCCCTGCCCCCACTTCTGATCTAGCCCTGTTCCCCTACTCCCTCTTCCCTTTTGCATTCTCCACTGCCTCCAAGGAGCAGGGCCAGGAAGGGAGGTGAGGCTATAACTGCTGACCTCACGCCCCCACCCTGGCCCTTCTGGGGGAAGTGGAGATAGTACCACCATGACAGTGAGAACTGAGGTGCTGGGGGGGGGGGAGTGTCAGTCCTTACTGGCATGGCAGCACCATCCCTGCTGTCCCCCTCTGCCTACAAGGAGCAGGGCCGGGGGGTGGGGGGCAGGCCAGCATCACTGGCCTCATCCCCCCACTCTAGCCCCTCAGTCCCTGTTGTCATGGGGCACTTCTGCCTGTGCAGAGCACTCTGATTGGTTGTTTCAGTAAACGTTGTGATTGGCTGCTGAGACAACCAATCAGAGTGTGAATAAAGCATTAGGGACATATAGACAGACAGACTGACAGACTAAGGCTTTTATAATATTAGAATATTGCCTTTTGCATAACCAACGCCATTTTACTTTAAAGTTATGTAAAAACGGGCATTTCACTGCAGGGTCTTTAGTGATGCAAGTCCAATAGTTGTAAAAATTACAAGTAATAACACCCTGACTTAACAGCCTTGAAAAATTCATTAATATTCATATACCTCCAAGTGGTAAAGAATATACGGCCCATTATGCACTGATTATGATAATTTGCCAGGGTGGGTTTTTTAAAGACAATGATTACTTTGAGTTTGACAGTTTCTAACTTCATTAGAAATCAGAGCTTCTAGCATCATTATTCTGATTAGTTACCTTGAATTATTTTGCAAAAGACAATTATCATCACAGCTTCTCCATCACAAGCAGGAAGTAGCTTCTCATGGCAGAGCTGAATTTAGAAAACAAACTGAAGCATGAAATAGGGGGAGAGAGTGAGCATGTCAGATGCTGGAGAGGAGTTGATCACACCTTCCTGGACTGAAGTATTTTAAATTGAGGCTATTACACTAAAAGGCAGAAATGGTGAAGCAGCTGGAGCAAGTACAAGCTAATAGATGCTAATGCTAAGCAACTCAAGTGATCCTGTAGCTGTAGAAGTGGGTTTATTTATAGCAAATTAGCCAGTTTGCTTTTGAAACCTTGCAACTGGCAAGGGGCCTTGAGGTTCCAACAGAAGCTAGTGATGTGTGGTTGTGACAGGGAGCTTAGTATGCCTGTCACTTTAAGAGAAGAGGCTGCTGGAAAAGTAGCCTGCAGGTGTGGCAGGAACCAATTAAAGCGTCATCTGACCAGAAGGGCCTGGTGTGAGCCATATAAGCCCAGGGTCTGAGCTGGTCAGGCAGTCTAGCCCTGAGAGCCACAGGGAGAGGGATTCCTGGCAGCAGGACTCCTGAGATAACAGCTGACATGAGGTGAGCAGCACTGAACCCAGGAACATCACAGGCCTTGGAACAGAAAGGTATGGGAACAAGGGCAAGTAATCCTATAGTCTGCAGAGGTATACTGTGAGATGGATAGGCCTGGGAATAAGGTCAGCTGAGTCCATAGTCTGGCGAGGGGCAGCAGAAAGCAGGGGCCAGGGTTCCTGAAGCCCATCAAAGAAATAGAGCAGAGCCTGAGAGGGCAAAACATGGTACCCAGGAGTAGCCAGCAGAGGTGAAGTGTCTGAGTTGGGGACCCAGGTATAGGTGCTACACTTGGGAGCAGCTGGCAGAGGTGAAGTGCCTGGGTGGATATGCCAAGCATGGGAGCTACACTCAAGAGTAGCCAAACATGGGGGCTGAAGCCATGGCCCAAAAGGGCTCATGATGAATAACAACTGGATGTTGTGGAAGGGACTAAAGGGTGGAGGAGGTTCCAGCAGGCCCAGGAGGGGGTCAGAGGTCTGAGAGCAAGACTGGAGCCTGGGAAAAGGGCAGAACATGAGGGCCAGAGGGCCCAGAGCTGATAGAGGGGCAGAGCCTGGGGCCAGAGAGCCCAGGGGGCAGAGTGTAGCCCAGAGGCCCCAGACCCAGAGAAAAGGCAGAGTGTCAGTAGGGACAGAGCCCAGAAGTCTGTAGCCCAGGAGGAGCAAATGTCAGAAGGGCCAGGGAGCCCAAATGTGTCACTGGCCCAGGAGTGGGGCCATTGCCAGAGATGGGTTGAAGACCAAGTGGGGCCACAACAGGAGATTGGCAGATCGAGAGGAGCCCCAGAGTCTCACATGGCCTGGAGCAGCACCAGGGCCCAGGGAGAGGGGCCAAAGACTAGGGGTCACTGCCAGAGACCAAGGAGGGCAATGAGCCTGTAGCCCAAGAGCGGCATGGACTGGGTCTGGGAGCCCATATCCCAGGAAGGGTTTGTGACAACAGAAAAGAAGTATCACTTGTGAGGCATGGATGTTGTGTGAAGGGGAGGTCAGAGCCATGTAATTGGCCCTTAAGGCAATGACCATGGACACCTGTGGTCATGAGAGTAAAATCAAGTTTGGAAAGCCCTGGGGCAGCCTCCCTTTATCTAGAAACTAAATATGTCTAGGCATGGTGGATGAGAGGAGTAACTGCCCAGAGTGATATGGATGAGGGCTGAACGAGGTGCAGGGGCATCATGGCCACCTCTGTAACCCTGTTAAAAGAGATTCCTGTGAGTTTTGGCCTGTTGGGAGAAAGCCAAGCTTACAGGTATCTATCTGTCAGTGTTTATTGCCACATCTTCTTCAGCATGGGAAGTAGCTTGAAGGAAGAAAAAATCCAGAGAAAGCAATCTAGGAGGCACAAAGAATCCATAGGCAGCTGTGCTGCACTGTTAGAAATGGCTGGCCATTTTCTACCATTTTGAGTTTAATTGCTTTTTCCCTGAATTCAAAGGATTGACTAACCCTATTCTTGCCTTTTCTACTTGCCCAACAAACTTCTGTCCAGGATTTCCCCATTCCTCTCCTTTTCCAACTCCCCACATGTGGGACACTGAAGCTGGTAGAATGGAAAGGGCTAGGAATTAATTATTTTAGACCCCGGGCAGATGTTGCATTTGTTGCAGTTATATATGCAAGTGTTGCATGGCAAATCATAATAAGCCAACAAGCTACACATTAAACATTATCACGGAGTACTTTTGTGCCACATAAAAGTTACTTTGGGGTTGATCCACCATTTTTTATCCATTTAGCATCTGGCATGTTAACAATTTGTTTTGTGATACTTGAATATAATATGCCGCATGTGATAGCTGCCAGGGGCCGATGAGATAAATAAGATACGTAGTGCAAATATGAGCTTTTAGGGTTTCCAGAAGCTGAGTCTTTTGGCCTAAGGTCTGAGTACGCTACTGGTAGTACAAATCCTTTGTAAAGGCAGGTATACCTACTAGTGATAGTCCAGTGGTAAAATTCTCTAGCTGGGAACAAAATGGCATAGCCAGCTGTGTGCCATTGCCTTTCCCTAGCTCCATCATGCACCTCCAATTTCGGGCTGCTGCAATAACTGGTAGGAGCTATGTACAGCTGAGTATAAATTAGAGCTGATCTGATCCTTGCCGGAAAAATGCAGGACCCTGAATAATCCCGCTACAGGGGCACAAAGAGGGTGTTGATAGAGCCCATGCAATGATCATAGAAATTTTACTGCTCATATTTTCATATGTTCCCCTGCAGTAGTAACTGTTAGCCCAAGGATTCAATAATAGTGTACAGGAGTTGATGATGGTATGAACCAATTTTCTGTATTCTAAAAAGACACTGAGTACAATTATAAAGTAAGCATAGAAGAATCTGCAGCCAGATTTGGACATGTTCTGAATATGTAGGGAGAAGGAGGTCAAGGACACAAAGGTGAAAACACTCTATTCCACCAGTGTAATAGGAACAGAGGAAATTACATCAATATTTTAAAGAATAATTAAAAAAAAAAAGGAAAAATTAAATGTTACGGGTGTATGTTTCACAACTACTTATGTCACCATGAAATACGATGCTGTGGGGCTTCTCTGAAAAAAATGTATAGATTCCTCACCTTCCTTCCCCACCTCACTCAAATGCTAGGGTTGGCTAGGAGCTTATTCACCCTATAATAAAACAGGGTGCTGTAACATATGCCCAGGTCCAAAGGCCCCAAATACTTGTTTTAGCAATTAGTGTACCAAGGGTCCAGCAGCACCCTAGGAAAAATCCTAGGCCAAGTAGATGCTGGAGGGTAGATGGCATAGAACTACAGCTTTACACCAAGTGCATCTATATGTTCATTAATGTGCTTTTGCTACTGTGCATTAAATTTCATACCTCTAATGTGAGGTACTAATTTAATGCACATTAAGCTGTGCTAATGCACAGTAGCGAAAGTGAACTTAATTTGCACAGTAGGCTAATTTTATTGTGCATCAGTGTACTAGCAGTTTTTTTCCATGACCCTCTAATGCACAGGAAAATAGCTTATTGCACATTAAAGCACATGTGCAGATACACCCACCAGGAGATATTTCTCTAGAGAAAGGAAAACCTCCTAGTGTCAAAGCCCTGAGGTTTTCAGCTACTTTGACCATAAAGCATACTCAAGAATAGGGACAATACACTCTTAAGTCCAACTACTTCAATTTTAACAGTCTCAGCTGTGGGACACAGAAACATTCAACAAAAATTTGGCCCCTTCTGTCTCTGGCAGTGACCCCCCAAAATTAAAACCTATGTATCTATGTAGCAAGAATCACACCCAGGGGTGACCATGACACCCCCTGGTGGCCACATGGTTCCTGCCTCAGTCCAGTTTACTGGGTCCTCTTCTTTTACTCTTCCTGCCATACCTTGATATAACTAGTTGATTTGTGCAAAGGAAAGATGCCCAGGATCCCAGAATGAGTCTTTGTCTATTGTACAAATTGTTCCTCCTGACCCCCCATCCTGCCCTCAGATACTAGGTAGGGCCTGTGCATGCCTCACAAATGTTGCCATTCAGTGACTGTCCTATGTAGGAGCCTTGGCCTTCCTGGTCTTTGCCCCTTTTCTCTTGTTGGGCCTTTTAGCCCAGGCTTGCTGTGTCAGACCAGGTCTCTGGGCTCCAGCTCCTGTTTTGCCTTCTCAGGTGCTGGGCCCCTGGCCCTGTATGGCTTCTGCCCATGCTAGGCTTCAGCCTCTCACTAGGCTACAGGCCCTTTTGACTTAAGCCTGCTGTGTGTCCTGAGCCCTGGCTGCCTGGCAGGGCTCAAAACAGAACTTATGCTCTTTGGGCATCACCCTGATGGTTCCAATCTAGTCTGCCAGTTTAACTATAACAAAAGAGTAAACCCAGTGGCTTTAACACAAAGTAGCCCCGTACTGGCACCAAACATAGCTTACTGGCTGTGCAGTAAGACTTCCCCCTGGCCTTGGCTGTATTCTGCTACAAGCCATTAGTATTTCATTGGCAGTCTCCAGGGCAGCTCAGCTGTCAACCAGGTCCTCCTCTGAAGCCTTCTTGGTCAGAAGTTCTTCCCCCTGTTGCCAGCAGGGCTGGACTCCTCACCCTGTTTCAAGCCCTAGTCTTACATGCCTCACCAGCCTTTTCCCCTTCCCATGGCTTGTTAGCATTGGCATAGCTGCCTCTCTTTCATTTTAATGGGCTCCTTACAGTTACTATCCTGGCTGGCATAGCAGTGCTTTCACTGCTCAAGCCAAGAGGGCTCTGCCATATTGTACTAGTTCTCAGCAGCTATCCCCACAATAAGCACCTAATCTTTATAGATTTCATAGACATTAGGGCTGGAAGGGACCTCGGGAGATCATCGAGTCCAGCCCCCACGTCTGAAGGCCAGGAAGTCAGCTGGGGTCATAGGATCCCAGCAAGATAAGCATCCAATTTACTCTTGAAGGTGTTCAATGTAGGTGCTTGAACCACCTCTGCTGGCAGACTGTTCCAGACCTTGGGGGCTTGGACAGTAAAGAAATTCTTCCTTATGTCCAGCCTAAAACGGTCTTGCAGGAGTTTGTGACCGTTCGACCTCGTCATCCCATGGGGCACTCTGGTGAACAAACGTTCCCCCAGATCCTGGTGAACACCCCTTAAAAACTTATAGGTGGCCATCAGATCACCCCTGAGCCTATGCTTTTCCAGGCTAAAGAGTCCCATGGCTCTCAGCCTGTCATTGTAAGATCTGTTTTCCTGACCTCTGATCATGTGCTCCACATCCTTTTTGAATTGTGGAGCCCAAAACTGGATGCAGTACTCCAGCTGTGGCCTCACCAAGGCCGAGTACAAGGGGAGAATGACGTCCCAGGATTTGCTCGAGAAGCATCTATGGATGCAAGCCAGCATTTTGGTCGCTTTACTAGCCGCAGCATCGCATTGCAGGCTCATGTTCATCTTGTGATCAATGATGACCCCCAAGTCCCTTTCTTCTGTAGTGCTAGCCAGTGTAGCACTGCCGAGCCTATAAGGATGCTGCAGGTTTTTCCTCCCAAGGTGGAGAACCTTGCATTTTTCGGTGTTAAACACCATCAGGTTCTCATCCACCCATTTGCTGAGCTTGTCCAGGTCAGCCTGGATTACCCGCCTATCTTCTGGCATGGATGCTTTGCCCCAAAGTTTGGTGTCATCGGCGAACTTGGCCAGTCCACTCCTGACTCCAATGTCCACATCGTTAATGAAGATGTTGAACAGTATGGGTCCCAGGACAGAGCCTTGAAGGACCCCACTGGTCACAGGGCACCATCAATTCATGAGTGACTGCCATCAATTACAACCCTCTGGGTCCGATCACGGAGCCAGTTTCCCAGCCAGTGGATCGTGGTGGAGCCAAGGCCACAACTGGCCAGTTTGGCCAAGAGGTGATCATGGGATACCAGATCAAAAGCTTTTTTGAAGTCAAGATATATGACATCAATCTCTTCTCCCTTGTCCAGGTGATAGGTCACTTGGTCATAGAAGGAAATGAGATTGGTCAAACAAGACCTACCCGCAACAAACCCACGCTGGCTGTCCCTTAGAATGTTAGCCTGGGCCAGTCCATCAAGGATGACCTCCTTAATAAACTTTTCTAAGATCTTCCCCAGGATAGAAGTCAGGCTAATGGGCCTGTAGTTAGCCAGATCCACTCTCCTCCCTTTCTTGAAGATCGGCACCACATTGGCCTTCTTCCAGTCTTTGGGCACTACACCAGAGCCCCAGGAGTTTTCAAAGATCCATGCCAGGGGCTGGGCTATGACGCTCGCCCGCTCCTTGAGTACCCTGGGGTGCAGATTGTCAGGGCCGGCTGACTTGAAGTTATCCAGCTTCTCAAGGTGTTCCTTCACGAGGTCAGCATTTATGGAGGGTAGGGGATCCCCATCACCTGGATCTCCCTGTCCCATAGCAGGCATGGGCGTCCCGTGGGACTGATGAAAGACTGACACAAAGTACCTATTTAATAGGTTGGCTTTTTCCTGGGCATCAGTTGTCAGTTGCCCCATCTGGTTCAGCAGGGGCCCAACATTGCCCTTGCTTTTCCTCCAGCTCCCCACATATCTGAAAAAGGACGTTTTGTTGTCCTTGATCTTAATCTTAATCTTAATCTGTAGATCCCTGGCTGCCTACTCAAAGTAACAGGAGCCCGAGCTCTCTGTTACAGCCAACTATTGCTAAAGGTTCACACATGCAGGCAAATATTAGAGATGAATGATGTACATCCAAGAAATGACACTTTTTCATTCTATGTGGCCTGCTGTATATTTATTTTTAAGCATAGCTCATTCCATCTATCTGTCTTTAGGTTTATTATCTATCCTTATGAAAAAATGCAGACATCTACCAGTGTATTCCAGAACCAGTGGCATGCAGCCTTCCCATAAAAACATCAATTATATAAATATGATTTCAGCCTCTATGGCACCTAAGCATAAATTTAATTTCATTTAGACTGCCAACTCCATTCTTTCAGTTTAGTTTTTTGGTTTAAACTACATAGATTATAACTTGTAATTTCAGTCCTATAGTCCTTTCTACTATTCTGCAAGGGCTAGCTAGCACTAAAGTGATATCATGCAAAATTGAAACTTGCTCCTTTTTTGGCAGTTTTAAAAGAGCACATTTTCAAACTTTGCATGTTGTGTCCCTAGCCATAGCATTTGAATTTTCATGTATTTTCTTTTTGACACCCGCTTTTCTATCCCTCCTCAAGTCAAATTATGTTTAGTCTGACCTTTTCCTATGTTGCATAACACCTCTATTACTTTACATTACATTGGATGTGTCTGCATGAGATGCTTTACTGCACAGTAAAGTGTCATCAAGTAACTGTGCTAATAAACTACTGTGCAGTAAATTAGTGACAGTGAGCTAGTACCTGTAACTACAGGTACTACACTAACTGCACAGCAGATACTGAGCAGTAGGGCTTCTGTAGATGCTGACAGAAAAATTTGCTCCCACTCATCCACACCAGCAGGGAGCCTTGTCCTGGTGCTGTTTAGGGGGAGTCAGGAGCTGAGCAGTGTGGGAACCAGGTCCTTCTCTGTTCCCCCTGTCCTGGTGCTGTGGGGCTCCTGGCTCCCCACAGGAGCAGGGAGCTGAGCAGCACCCGGACTGGGGACCTACCAGTGGGGCAGCTAGCAGTGAGCCTTAAGCTGGGTGGGAAATTCTCATTCACCAGTGGGACAGCTCCCAGCCACCCCTGGCTGAGTGGGGATTCCCTGCCCAGCTGGGGGCTCATTGTGAGCTGCCTCAACAATGGATCAGGGCACAGGGGTGGGACCTGCTTCTCTCCTGCAGCTCTTTCACAGTCCCGTGCTTTGATTACCCAATTGAGGCATGGAGCTGGGAAAGAGCTATGGGGGGAGGGGACTCTTTCCCAGCCCTGTGAGGAAAAAAACTGCAGGGCAGGAGCAGGTCCCAGCAGCCCTGGGCTGTATGGAACAGTCTCCAGGCAGCCCAGAGCTGGCTGGGACCCACCACAGACTGGGACAGGTCCTGGCTAGCCCTGGGCTGTGCAGGGAAGCCCTGCCAGGTTCAGGGCTTATCCCCATGTACACAGGGTGGGAGAGCTCTGCAGCAGCAGCCTTCTCCCAACCCTATGCACATCAGGATCCTTTCCAATGTGTAAGGGGCTAGGAGACAGCTGCCACTGCAGCCAACAGAGCTCTGTTCACCCTGCACATATATAGACTGGCCCTATGCTCCCTGACAGCCCCTGGGTTAGTACCTAGGGGGAGCCTGGAGCTCCTTCTGGCTGCTCCAGGGGAGCAGAGCAGTGCAAGAGCAGCTCTGTACTGGGCTGCTCTCACTGGCAGCAAATCTACTCCCAAGAGGTAGCACATGTAGACATGGTCCCGAGTAGGCTTACTGTGCAGTACTTTCACACTGGGGTCCCAATCAAAATGGGAGCCTTGCATTTTGTGCTAGGCACTACACAAGCAAATACCTTGACAAATTTTCTGCTTCAAGGAGCTGACTGTTTAGACAGGCAAATCCAATAAATATTGAAATGGAAGTGGAGGCCCAGAAAGTTGAAGTGATTTGCCTGAAATCACACAGCAGATCTGTAGCAGAGCTGGAAACAGAACACGTCTCTTGACTTGTAATCCACTGATACATCCACTAGATCATGCTGCATCTCTATTTTCAGTGATGTTATGGACAAGAAAATATGCTAAAAGAACACTTATATTTGCAAAGCCAAGCACTGAATAATTAGGAAATACCAGAATTAAAATAATCTGTACTACTTTAATTTGGTTCCTTTGTGCATGTGCAACATGCTCACACTTTTATGCATCGAAATCCATAGATGGACAAATTCTCAAGCAGGCTTCTTCATTACAAGTATGCCACAGCCTCAAAGTTCAATAGGCTGTTGATATTTAGGCAGATTGCAAAAATTCCAAATATTCATTGCAGCTGACTTGATAGGATACCATGCCAAGAGCTGAATAACTAGAATCTGATTACTTTAGATTACAAAGAATAACAGGAAAACAAGAAAAAATAGGTGGAAAAAATTGGCAAGTACCAGATCACTACATTTGGTTCAACTGATATGAGAGACAGAACTAATACTTTAAAAGCAAGTAGAAATACTTTAATCTCTTCTGTGGGAACAGTGAAAAAGACTATACCCATTACAATAACCACGTTCTATTTGATAACTCTAAAAATTGAAAAAATAAAAATGGGGTCAAAGTATATGGTTGAAATATACACAAAAAATGTGTGGTGACATCTTGGCCATTAGGCCTTCTGCAGGCTGAAGAAAAAAATAGAAAAAAGCTTAATTTCAAGGTTAGAACTAACCTTGTTATTTTTTTTTCCAAAGCCCAAAGCAGAGCTTATGGCCAACATGTCACCTCTAATATTCTTTACTATTTCTGCTGTGGGTTTTGCATTAACCTTTTCTCTTAAGTTTTGCAGTCGGAATGCTAACACAATGTAGATTTTGTTGCAGTACTAAGAGGCTCTGGCTTGATTTTTGTAATCACTGATCAACCAAGCACAGAGTTGCAAATATGAATAGCAATAACACTACCCCCTTGCATTCAAGTGAGAAGAGGAAACCAGAGGGAAGGAAATCAGAGGAGATCTGCCTTGAAGAACCACCTCAGTTATTAGTGAAAGCTGAGAATGTCAAAATGAACATCACTGTATTTAACAATAAATAACCTGATATGGTAATTTTGGACCACTTCTCTTAAATGTAAGTCTGTATCAAACTGCTGTACTTCTCATATCTGCTTTTCAATCTAAAGGAAACATTTGGCAAAACAGGAGAATTGCTTTGGTCACAACTTCATATCAAGTCATCTTTGGTCACCTATCTATTACATCTTATTATACAGAAATATTTACTTTTAAGAAAACCCCCATGGACTTCAAGATTGAAATAAAGCTTGATTAAAGTGTGAGTAAAGACCTCAGAATTTGGTTGGTATTGTATTTAGAATTGTAAATTGGTTACAGTACACACTGGGCATGTCCTAATGTGCAATTAATGCAACTAAATACACTCTGGCACAGTTTGAACCAAAGTAAAATAAGTAATCTGGACATCACCACCTATACCTGCATTTAAGTGCAGTAATTTACCCTGCCATCAGATAGTACTTGTGTCTGATGAGACTATCTGACAGCACAGTAAATTAGTCTATACTGGCTGAACATGTGTAGATGGTAACGCTTTGCTATGCAGCAAACTCGTCTGCTGCACAGTAAAGCATGTATATAGATGCACCCACTGGGCATGTCTACATGTAAGCACTTAATGTGCATTAGCCTGATTTAAGGTACATTAAGGGTTTGTGTCTACACATGCATGCCCATAATTCACCTTAAAAATGTTATATTTAGGCTAATCATGCCTAAATTTGATATCTGCATGAAGCAAGTATAAAATTTAGGTGCAATTAGCAAAAGCGTGTTAATGCATGTGTAGACACATTAATGTAGGGACTTCAGTGCTGGATCTTCCCAGCCACTAGGGGGCTGGCCAGATCCCAGCCCCAGGGATCCTGGATGGCTGCCTCTTCTTGTCCAGGGCTGGGCTGCTCTCTGGCAGCCCTTAGCTGCAGGCTATAGAAGCCTCAATTCACTTTGTGCCTTGGGGCACACAGCACAGGCAGTCTGGAGGAGCCAGTGCTCTCTGATGCAGCCCACTAGGCCCCGTGTGCTCCCCTGGACAGGACCCAGGCAGCCTCTGCCCATCCTGTCCCCCAGGACATGCTCCTTGGCCACAGGTGACTGTTGCAAAGGGCTGCAACCTGCTGTGTCCATTGCCCAGCCCTGAAATTCCCCACAAGGCTGCTGGCCCTGCACTCTACAGTAGCTGGGCCAGCACCTGCTTCCTGATCTGCTCAAGCCCAGCTCTGTCCCTTTGCAGGCACTGTGCTCAAACACCTCTGCCATGCAGCTCCCTGTTGCTGGCTGTGCGCCTGTGCTGGGTGCGGCTGGCAGCCTTCCAGGGCTGGCATTGCATGGATAGCTGTGTGGGAGCCCAGAGAGCTGATGCAGGGAATATCTCCAGCACATATCCCTATTGAGCCCTGGACCCAGGAGGAGGTGCATGACCACATGGCACTCTGGGGTAGGGCCAATGTCCAGAAGCAGTTTGCATGGGTTAGGCGCTTCAATACTTCAAGAAGATAGGTGCAGGGGTTTGGGAGAAACTGCACCCCAAATTCTTGAAAGCAAAACTCATTTCACATATATGTATGACACCACAGGAGGGTGGAAACTGCAAGGCTGGTAGCCCTTGGTGAGGACACAAAGTCTGCCAAGTTTCAAGAAGATAGGTATAGGGATTTGGGGGGAACTGCAGCCCAAATTCTGGAAAGTGAAACATGTCACGTGCATGCGTTACACCACAGGGGAGTGAAAACTCCAAGGGTGGTGGCCCCTGCTGAGGCCATGAAGCTCTAGTGGCCGGGCAGACCTGGCACTAAAGTTAGTGCCGGGTCATGTCTACACATGCATTAATGTGCTTTAACTAATTGTGTCTAAAGTTGATACCTGCAATTGCAGGTATCAAATTTAGGTGCAAATAGTCTAATTGCACCATTTGTAATGTGCACCAAGGGCATGCACATGTAAACACATGCCTGTAATGTGCATTAAATTAGCCTAATGTGCATTAACATGTCTTGTGTAGACATGCCTATGGAGTATCGGAGTTAAAAATGGTATTTGCCTTTGAGCCTTTAGGTATGGCAGCCCTGTCTCTAACATTTGCCATGTCATTTTACAGTATGTCATACAGCAGGGCATGTAGTGTCCCAGAAGCCTATGTGATTCATGCCAAATTACGTGATGCAATGTTAAACACTGGAAATGCAGTGCAACATACAGGCCTAAATTAAATTAATATTAAGTGATTCAAGCCACAGCATTGCATGTAAAATGGAGATTTGGTTCCAAATTATTTAACTGTGCTCTTTACTAATCATTTCATTACATGAGGAAGTCAAGAGAAATCCTATTTTGTAAATGCTTCTCATGGCTCACAGGCCGGGATGTTTAAATATAGTCTTCAGACAAAAATCCTGTAAGGCAAAACTGTCAAAAGCAGTGTCACTGCACTGCCACTAACATAGCTGTGCAAAAGAAATTGCCCAAGAGAAGATTTGTGGCTGCTGGAGGATTTTATCTACCGCAATACAATTCAGTAAGAAAAATGATTAAGGTCAGAAAGTAACAATATATCCTGCTCTCTAGCAATATTCCTGTCTTGTATAGAACCAATTTTCTTCCTCTTCTCATGCAGTCCTAGAGCTATACTCTATCTGGAAGTGCAGATGTGCAAAACTACTGGTAGATAAGCAAAAATCAGTTTCTGTGTTGCAAAACAGAAAAGGCTGGGGTCTCTTCTTTCTTGGATGAGTGCAAGCCAGGAGTAATTCTGTTGAAGTCCCTGATGTAAAAAAATAAAATCAGGGCATTCACCTACCCACAACAAGGGTAGATGTGGGTTGAACTGCTTAATATGTGGCCGGGGTAAAACATACCAGGATTCTTTTTATGTTTAAGAGAAATGGATTACAGATTTTTCCTAAGGTTATATAGCTTAGATGACTCTAAGGCAGGGGTATCAATCATATGATTCATGAGCCAGATCTGGCCTGTGGAGCCATATGGTTTGGCCTGTGTGCCTTGGATCAACCCCTCATGTCACATACAGAGCCAGTGTGGTGAGTGAGTTGGACCGGTGCTGTGGGTCCTCCTTACACCACAGGAGGTCAGTCCAGGGAACAAGCTGTATGTAGCAACCACATGAGACTAACTCTGCATGCTGGCTCCGGGGTTGGTCCAGGCTGGGCCATGCTGGAGCCAGTGTCAGAGCTGTCAAGTGGGGAGCTGCATGCAGTGCGCACCCCATACTGCTCCACCGCACCATAAGTAGCACCTGTGGCACTGGGTCCAGCCTGTGCACAACGTGAGCCAAACACCAGACCCACTCTGTAACTTCTGTTGCCTGTAGTGCATCAGCTGAACTGGGAGCCCACAGCACAGGACGCTGGCCTGGGGAATGCACTGCATGTGGCTCCCAGCAGATAGCCCTTTGCATTAGCTCTGGCACACATGGATGGCCTTGGAGTCCAAACTTGACCAGCTGTAAACTCAGGGCTGATCCACTGAGGCATCCAGTGAGGCACCACTGTGCCATCCCCAGCCCTGCAAGCAATGCTCCTGGTGCCTGGTCTGGCCTGTGTGCTGCATACAGTATAAGTTCCAGAGCAAAGTAGACATGCACTGCTTGAGGCACAGGGATCCAGCATAGAGAATGTGCTGTATGCAGTGCCTCATAGGACTGGCCTTGCCTACTGGCTCCAGCATGGCCATATGGGGCCACAGATTTGCTCAGAGACCCTCATCTGACCTGTGGGGCTGAATGAGTTTGACACCCTGCCCTAAGTCCTCGTGACAAGCAAAATGAGCTTTCAAGGTGTTAGTGATCTGAGTCTGGACTAGAAGTATAGTGGCTGAAAATTCTCAACAACCAGTGGGTCTTCCAGGTGAAATTGACAGGCTCAATTTGGTCACCAGGCACCACTAAGACTGGCACATGGATGATCTCAACCAAGGGTTCAGTTTGCATGGAAACAGAATTATCTTCTCACTAGAGATGGGCATTTTGCTCATGGTAGCAGAGCAACAGGAAGTTTAAATTCCATTATCCCATGTCAAGATGGTTCTGTGAATAAATAAATAACTTCAAGGTTGTCAGACTAGAACTTCTCAGTTCCAGCAAAGATTTACAGGTAGAAGTCTGCATCTACTGACATAAGGAAGCATTTTCAGGAGGATCTCAGTGATTAACGATCCTAAATACCGTTCCCAAAAGGGGCAAAGAACACGCTTTTTAACAACTGGAGTTCTACCTGTATATGAACTTGGCTTACACCCTTGTAACAAGCAAAGACCTTGTAGAATTTAAAAAAGAAATAACTCTCACTCATACACTGTTTTTCTTGATGGGAAATGTTATCAGAGGGGTGGCTTTCATTTAGTTCCAAATGTGGATAGTTCTAATAGTTTACATCTGTTCTTGTGAAAGTTCTGGTCCCTGTTGGCTTATAAATGGTATTTAAAGGCCTGTGTTGGGGGGAATTGGCTTACAAGTATAGATATATGCATTATAAAGGGTCAGAATGGGAAGCAGGAGTTAAATGGATTTCTAAAGAGCTTGGGAGATGCACACAGCTTCTCATGGCCCTGGAAGTAGATGGGCTGTCTAGCACAACAAGGCCAATGAATGGAGACAGCCTGAAAATTGAAGGGGGGCATGCCATAACATGAGATCACAGCCTTCAAGGCAGATGGGCTGTCTAACACAACAAGGACACAGCCTGGGAACCAAAGGAAGTATGAACCAATATGTCCCATAACACAAGTAAAGTGACACCAGCTACAAGACCCCAGAGAGCAGGGGGACACAAGTCATGGTTTTGGGGGGACAGACCAAATTAGGAGAAGGCCTGGAAGGCTAGGGGGACAGTGACCACAGAGAGAGAAACAACCAGAGATAGCTACGGATGAAGTCAACAGGAACCATCAAGGGGGAAGGAGAATACAAAAGCAGAGACTTGAGATTAACAAAGGGTCCCTCCCTTTGTCTTGTTCGTCCCTCCCTGCCCCTCCCCATTTTGCTCCCTAAGAGGAGCTCCCATCCCCATCCCTGTCCCCTGGGAAGGGTCCCTGAGGCCACCATGGACAGAGGGCATACCAGTAGCCCATCCCACTGGAAGGGGGCTGTGGGCCTCGACATCCCACCTCCAGACTGCTGACACTTAAGAGAAAGAGCCTCAGAGTGGAGATTGCATCCTGACCAGATGTACTGTGACTCTGATGACAGCCCTAGGATTTGTAGATATAGAATTGTTTCATTGTTTGTATTGTTGCTTTTCTGTTCTTACTCTATATCAATAAATTCACCTATTGACTGGCAGGTTTGGCCGGTTTGAGGGTTGTGCTCACCCAAAACAAAGGTATAGGTGTTGGGTCCAAATCCAGTGTCAACAGTCCCCAGCATTCATGTGTTAAAAGTTCAGAACCCCAGTACTGGATCTAGCATACAGAAATATTTTATACTTAAAATAGGGCAGTAGCTAGGGCAGTCTGACTAGTTAGTGGCCTTACGTAAGGTTATGAAACCCTGTGCTTCAGAGCAACTTGGATCCACTGGATTTATTTAAATCAATGGGAATTTCCTCCCTCTTCCCCCATTAAAATTAATTTTCTTGATCCGATAAAATGAAAAAAAGTTTGATATGTTTGCAGAATTGTATGGCTTAGTCCTAGACTACTGAAATGAGTGGGACTATTTCCAATGAATCCAATGGGTTTTTGATAATGTCCCTCATAAATGTATTTGGCTATAGCATTACTACCACCATAACCAAAGCTCTACAGGTTCAGTGTATCCCTGAGACCAGCTACTTTCTGTGGCTCTGAGATCTTGGGAAAACAAATGAACAAAGAAACAAACATACCAGGAGTCACATTACCCACAAAACATGCATCTGCTCAGCTCGCTCACCAGTTCCAAGCAGTCTGGGCTTCGGGGGCATCAGATCACCAACTTGCGGGGGGTCCCCCAGCAGCATAGGGATACACTTCCACCGTTTTTGTGGTGTGGCTGGCGCTTCCAGGGGGTGCACAGCCGATCTCTGGGGGTGAAGGTACACCCGTGTGCACCCCCTACATGTTGCCAATGAGTCTGGGACACATAAATGAAAGCTGACAGAAAACCTTTCACATTCATCTCAATAAACGAGCCTATTGTTTTCCAAGAAAAACATCCTAATAAAAAGCTCCAACAAATACACTCTTTACAATGGATATAAAATGAAACAGACAGTTGCAACCCAGAGCTAACTGTACTGAGCTGTAGGCAAGCAAGGCATTGTTCTACCACGGTGTACCAATATCTGTTCAGAATATTTTCTTGAACTGATTGCACCACTTCTGTAAACTTCCTCATAGGCAAGTGTCACAATGAACACCTAACAATAATACATGAAAACACGTTGGATAAGTTACCTACATTATGCCGCAAACCTTCTGTTAAGCTGCTGAATGGACAAAAGCATCCACGGACATCTATCACATCTACATGGAGCTTCCTCTATATATTTGACCTTTGTAATCAGTAATTTTCCCCTGAAGAAATATCTTTAAAAACAAACCATTTTAAGCAGTATCCATGGGGCTCTGATGCCAGATTCACATCAATATAAAATACATATCCACTAAACTCAGAGGAATAACAATGATTTAAGAGAGCTATGCTATCACTCCTGAAGAATTAGTTTATTTTGCTTTGAGCCTTCTTTATGTAGTCACTGTATACAAGTGGTCAAAAAACTTTGCTTCAGCTTCTTTTTAGAAAGCAGTGACTATAATTTCTATCCCAATCATGTCACAGCAAAACATCTTAAAGCTAATGTGTAGGGTTATCTAGCAATAGTACTAAGCCTGCCAGGATGATCTTGCTACTGATTTTAGCAATGATATTTGGATCCCAAGAATGCAGCTTCTTACTAACAAAGGAAACCATCCTAATCCTGTTTTATTACCTTCCACTTTAATTATTGCTTTCCTAGCATAAAAATCATTCCTTTTCTAAATGTCTAACTATTTTGTCAGTTCTCTTAGGGAACTAGGGCAAAATGCCTAGAGATGGCCCCATAAAAGTAACCATCAGCTTGAAATTAGCAGTTCTCAGTGATGTTACTGCTGCTCCTAAATCCAGATAGGAATCACTATAACAATGAAGCTATTGCATAGGGTATTGCATAAAGTATAGTTTCTAAGATCACAGGCAGGGGTACAATTAGGTAAAATCTTTCCTGCTTTCTAGAAAGTCTATATAGGTACATCCAATATCTGTTGGAGCTACTTTCCACATCTACAATTTAAGCATAACATGACTAGTTTTTTTTTATCCTGACCAGAGCTGACCCAAGTAGGGTGCAGGGCCCGGGGCAAATCAGCCCATGTGGGGCCCTACCCCCCGCTTTGATCCCACCTGCCCTGGACCCGAAGAAGCTACTGCAGCCATCAGCAGCGGTGGCATAAGTGGTGGGGGGAGGGGGTAGCGAGTGGCTGGACTCAAAGCAAGCTGTGGCAGTGCAGATTTGCTGTGGCTGCTCCGCCTGGTTCCGTGGGGCCCCCCAAAGCCCAGGGCCTCGGGCAGTCTCCCTGATTTGCTCCCATCTAGGGATGGCCCTGATCCTGACTCACAGTATGCAAAAAGCTGTTTTAATCAGATACTGAACAATAAGATGATTCATTTGGAGAAAGAACAACTTGCATCTTTCATATTTCAAGGTCTGGAGTTTCTCCAGCTGCTCCTGGTCAGCTGTAATTGTTTTGTCAATACTCTTACACTGTCTCAGCAGGATACACATGGATTTCCTATTCAAATACAAAAGGATTCAGCTCATATCTGTACTAGTTATGGACAGAAATAGTCTTTTCCCTTTAAGAACTCACAGAATTTTTTCAGAACCTTACCCAAATTTAGTGTCATGTATATACTGCTGTAATGTTAAAAGAGCCATCATAGGAATGAAAATATGACTATACTTATCCCAGTTTCTGGTGGCAATTAAAGACCTTCTAGAATTCTAGGAAAATGGTAAATATAAAATTAATCATTTTTTCCTGCTCTATTAAAATTCTAGTGAAAAAATTTGACAACATTTGATTAAAAAAACCCCCACAAATAAAAAAACCCAGAACATTAGCAGCAGCTTTGCCCCTTTTTGGTTGCATTTGGTTGGTCCCAATAATGACTGATGCTTTCCTTTTCAATTAGCTTATCCAATAGCTGCAATTCTTTGCTATGAATTACCTTGACTAATAAATATAATGTAATACAAATGCCAGTTCATGAGAAATAACTATGATAAAAGCAATAAAGTGAGGATTGTGAATCCTATAACAAACTGTTGTCAGTATTCAGTGTTGGAATGTAATTTGGGACTTAATGCAGATTGCCACGGGAATGTTAGCAATATCTCCATTTTAAAAAGAGATGTGTTCACAGAATGAGATAACTAACAGTGTAAAATCAAAGTGCATTCAAGGCACAAGTAGATTTTACCTTGACTGGTCACAGGAAGTAAATTCCATGGGTAAGGTGTTGGGTTTAGTATCAAAGTAAAAATTATATATGCCTTCTATGTAATTTCAAATATAATTTTTACAAAGTTGCCAAAACTTGGTGCTTATTTTAGAAGCACTTGGGAACTTTACTGCATCCCCTTTAGATTTCTTTTTGATGCCATCAAGTCCCCAAAACCCAATAAAGTGGCAAGGAGCCCATTTTTGGGTTGTTTTTCTGACAGAGCCTGCCCGCCACAGCCTTTCTTCCTCCAGATACTTAGAAAGCTCTTTTCTATGGCAGAGCCTTCCCGCCACTTCTGTGATGGTGAGTGAGCTGCCAGCAGGCTCTGAGCTGTGGTGGGGGCTGGTTCTTCCCTCCATAGTGGCGGTGCCCCCCAGCTGACACCCACCTGCTAGCACCCTGTCCAGATGGTCCTGGGGGAGTGGGGGAGACCCAGTTCAGGGACTGAGACCCAGCAGCAGCTCATGCGGGAAGGCTCTGCTGATTAAAAAATAGACAAAAGCATCAAGGAGCCCGATTCTTTTTTTTTTTCTCCCAGAGCCTGCCCATGTCTCCCATGGCAGGGAGGTGTGGTGTGGGGACGAACTGCTGACAGGACGAGTGGCCCCTGAGCCGCAGGGGACCCTGGTGCTTCCTCCCATGGCAATGGAAAAATTCCTTTTGCTGAATTTTTCCCAAATCATTTGGGGATGGGTCTTAAACCTTCCTCTTGTCAGACACACAGCCCCTAAGATTCTGTAGGAACAAGATCTTCTTCAAAAATGAATACAATAAAATCCATTGTCCTTACTCTCACTCCTTAGCAAGATAGGAGGAACTTCTCCTGGAGTCAGTTCCTCAATGATGGAGAAAGATTGAAAACAATGAGCCTCTGGACATGTTTACTTCTCCTTTATTACCTGTGGCAGGGTATGGTGCTTTTGGCATCTTTGGGCAATATGGCTTGTAGATGGGCAGCAGTTGATTGTGTGGTTTTAGGATCAGCATAGACAAGGATTTGTATGGAATGGTTTGGATAGTGATGAATCTGCCTTGTGGTTTGGATATGGATGAATCTGTCATTATCAACTAGATGATCTCTGGAGGTCCCTTCCAGCCCTACTTTTCTAGGATTCTAAGATTCTTAGATCCTTCTCAATAGTGTTGCCATCTCTGTCACACATTTTGTATCTGTGGTTTTGATTATTCTTTCTGAGATGTAGCACATTGAATTTGTGAGAACAGAATTTCATTTTGTTGGTTCTGGCTCAAATTTCCAAGCTATCAAGATGCTTATGAATTGTGCTCCTGTCCTCCGGTGTGTTGATAATCCTTTCCAGTTTTTTGTCATTCACAAATTTGGTCAAAAGGCTCTGTATTCCAGCATCCAAAACATTTATATACATGTTGAACAGCACAAGGCCCAAAACAGACCCCTGTGGTGCTCCACTCAAAACCTCCTGCCGTTCTGATATGGATCCATTTATAATTACACTTTTCTTGTGGATATGGAGCCAGTTGTCCATCACATTGTCATAGGTTTGGCTAGTCCTAAGGAAGTCCAGATACACTACTTCCAGTACATTCTGTTTATCCACCAAGAAGGTTATTTTGTTGACACAGGAGATCAAGTTTGCTTGATCTTAAGCAATCGATGCTGGCTGCTCATGATCATTCTTTCTTCCTCCAGATACTTGGAAAGTTCTTATGATATACTCCAGTGTGATAGGCTCCAGGGAGATAATCAGAGAATTATAAAAGAGTACAGCTGGAAAGGACCTCCAGAGGTCATTTAGTCCATTAGGCATGTGGAAAGAGCATCCCTATCCCAACCAACCTATACAAATCCACAGTCTAACCTGTAAGCAAAACTACAGTCAACTTTGATCCAACCACAAGACGGAAGATCCCTATCACAAGTAAAGCAAGGGGCTCATAATGGATGTCAAGGAAAAATCTTAAGTTTGGTGCTGCCATCACAGGGAGTTGAAACTACAGACAGGCCCCCAGAATGTGCCCTCTGGGTGACCTGGAGGCTTGTCAATCACAGAGCATGAGGTAATCTGATCTAACGCACATGCTCAGTTCACTGACTGCATGATGTAATTTGATTAGAAATTTCTCTGTGAAGAGCGTTCTGATTGGCCACTAAATTCTTCTAAAATGTTTGTGAGCCGCCACCCAGGTGTGGTGAGGTAGTGTGTGTGTGTTTTGGAGGAGCGACTGTGCTTGATCCTGTGAGCAGAGGCTGCCTTTGCAGGGACTGTCTCACAGGGAGAGAACGATCCTGTGAGCAGAGGCTGCGGACGGCGGGGACTGTGAGGCGCAAGCAGAGGCTGCGGACGGCAGGTGGAGCGACTCGTCTTCTCAATCTTGGTTACGGGACTGTTTGGCTTCGATTTTGACTTCAGCTTACTTCGTTCTGGCTTCTCATCTCCAACCTCAGTTTACGGACTGTCTTTTGGACTGGCGTCACTACCCCGTTCCTCGATTCACTATGTTACATTTTTTGTTATTTGTTATCCCGTTCATGAGCTGTTGACCAGCGCTGGGACTAGCTAGTGGGCAGCCACACCTATCCCTCGGGGTAGAAAGCAAGGGCTCGCTAGTGAACCCCGTAGGCCAACAGACGCCTTTGTTGTTTGCTATACTGTAACTGAAGAAATATCTGAGCCTCCACTTCTCAAGTGTGAGTAAATAAATCATCTTTGTTTAAACTTCCCATACAGCTCACACTCCACCGCCGCTAATCCCACCTGTTTGTATTCCAATTGCCACCCTGGCCCACCGTGACCTTGGGGCCCGATCCACTCGGTGTTCGGTTACCCCGACAGTGGACAAGGGCTTTTGGCTGCAAAGATTGTTAAAAATACACTCAAGATCCAAGGTAGAGATCAGCATCTCCTGTTACAGAGGAGGGCAATGCCCCCTCCTCCCTCAAACACGCACACGCACATTCACACACACACGCAGAATCTGCGCCAGTCTCATCATCAGGTAAAATTCCTTCCTGACTTTAAATATGGTGATTAAAAGTACAGGAAGACCTATTTAATACCCCCAGCTTGGCTGTCTCCAATAGCTGATGCTTCTGAGGAAGATGGTGGGAGATGAACCTGATGTGTAGCAGCAGGAGGGGGATAAAAATGTCTTCCAAGTGTCATATAGCAACCAGCAAAGCCCAGAAGCATGGGAAATACCCACAGTAGAGAATATATGTAGCCCCTAGATGAATATATGTACTCCTAGATATGTGCCCTCCTGGTGAAAGGGATGAGAGCTGCACATGGAGAATCTCTTCAGTACCTGGAGCTTATGAGGCAATCAATCTTCTTCAAATAACAATCATCAATCAAAAAGATGATGGGGATAAAGTGAGCAATCAGACTTGGCTTCTTTTGTGTTTCTCTATATGCAAACTAGGGGCAGAACCTCTTTTTGTCTGTGTGCATAAAAAGCAATTTTCTAGCCAGCATCTGAGAACATTTGGCTCCCCTTCTGCAATTAGGATGTGTAAGCTGTGAACTGGATGGGCATGTATGTAGCTGGGGACTGACACACTTGAGCAATTAACCTCTGTTGTTCCCCTGGACCATTATTCTAATGTAATATTTTTTCTTTGTACAAGCCAATTCCTAAAAGCAAATCTTAAGATATATTTTTGTAGGCATCACTTGTCACTGCTGGGACCTGGAAGAGTCTCTGGCAGGCTGCCTGTGCTGGAGCAGACATGGCAGCCATGTCTAGGGTCCCTCATGGACAGAATGAAGTTCAGCTGCAGCATAAAGAGCATGGTGCTGTGGGCCATCCCAGACTATTAGTTGTGGTCCATTATGCAGACCCATTGGGTCCACAGGGCTTTGACCTTTATGAAGCACTGGCGCCCAGAGCACTGGTGGCCATGCTCCCACATGCAGGCCACCATGCCCTCATAGATGTGGGTGTTTGACTGGCTGCCCTTGACAAACTGCCTTTGCAACTGAGCATCACCCCACACCACTATGAGGTTGGCAGTCTCTCCCTCTGACCAGCTGGGGCCTCAGGACATTCTCTGCAGCATCAGGGGCACTGCCATTGTGGCTGCTTCCAGGGACTTTGGGGACTCAGGCCAGTGGACCTTGGCACTTGCCCACAGCAGAGGGCCATGATGCTCAGGAGCCAGGCAACTGATGGAACAGGACCTGGTGGGGCAGAGTTGGGGACTCCTTACCTATTTCATCTGACACATGCCTGCAGCAGAAAGGCATGGTACCTGGGGAGCAGGCAAGTGGTAGAACAGGCCTTCAAGGCTAAAGCCAGGGTCTGTAGGCCTGTTCAGCTGGTAAATGCCCACTCCTGGGACTTCATGTCCAGGGGCAGACAGCAGCTGACACAGACCCAGGAGGCAGGCCTGGGGTCTAAAGTCCAGAACAGGACAGCCAAGGAGCCATCCCTGCCATGTGGACAGAGAAACTCCAAGCCATGTGGCTCTGCCCCAAACAGGAGGCTAACTCCCTGCTCATCTGGCTGACTGGGAGTTACTGTTTACATGTTAGTCCAGGTGCAGATACTGAAAAAGTGAAGTTTGCACAACTTTTTTGTTACAATGTGGACATAGAATTTTTTTTAAAAGGGGAGCATGTCCTTGACCAGAAAATCATCCCTTTGTCTTCTGGTTCTCCCCAGTTCTTTGGGTTATCCCTCTTCCTTTATTAATCCAAGCATTCATCTAGTGTCATTGGCAAGCCTTGTTCTCTCTAAGTTTGTCAATCACCATTGACTGAGTGCTGACTTGATCGAGTTAGTCCAATCAGTCCCCCAGCAATTTTGCAAATTTTGTTTACATGCTCAAGTCCTTGGTCATTTGGAACTTAGCTGAACCTCTGGTTTGTTTCTTGGACAAAGAAGTCACTGACCTGGAAGCCAGCACTTCAGGTGCTGTGTCCTTCAGTTGTGTCATGACTGCCAAGAAAACACATCTCCATCTCAGATAATGCATGTGGTCAGAAGTGGCAAACCAAGACAACATTTTGGCAAATAACTCCAGATACAAGTCCCATTTGCCCTCTCTGATAGCTCTTGTAAACTGGAGAAGAATGGAACAAGATTCATGTATTGCCTCCAGAAGGTATACGTGAGATTGTTTTCCTGGGCTTTGCCAAGCGCATCCAACAGCACTTCCAATTTCTTAATTTTTGGGAACAGATTGTGCATAGCTGTTTGCAAAGCCTGGGCATCTGCATCACTGAATGCCTTGGCAAGTTCTTGAGCCACATACACAAATGAAGCATCTTGTTCCATGAGGCTTTCATAAGCCCATTGTAGCATGGTAGACCATAGGATTCTCAGTTGTCCGTTTGTAAGCATGGATCACTGGATTCAAGTGCTTCTCCTTTAGAATGTTCTCAGCAGTGCTCTCACCATAAACACCACTTTCTACCAAAATGCCCTTTAGGCCAGAATCAGCCATATACTGACCAAAGAGCTTTGATAAATCCATTTGAATGTGGAACTCACCTAGCATTACCACCAGATTTGTGCACTCATTCATCTTGTATCATTGCAGCATCTTTGCCTTACAGTATAGCTGTTCATCAAATGTTACCACAGTGAACTTCTGACACAAGGCAGATGTCATCTTTTGGCAATTCTTAATAACTGTCCAGATAGTGTCAAATTCATGGGCAAGCTCATTTATTATTGGTATTGCACTGACATCTGTCCTGGGGGTATTCAGTTTGGACATTAGTTGGTTAAACCCAGTCCAGCTGAGTACATGGTGAATGTCAGGATACTGATCCATGCAATGTCTATAGTCCTTGCCTGTGACACCACCATTGAAAGTGTTGCCTTATACCATTCAACTTGGATGGATTCTTGAAACGATGCTTCTGTCTTATTCTTGCCAGTATAGATTGGAAAATGACTTGGAAGTCATAAGGAATATCAACACATTGGCTAGTTTGATATTCTACATTCATATCTAGTATTTCTTCACTGATGACACTTCTGTGGAAAGCAGATGTTTGAGATGGATGGACCATCCCCTTCCCATCAATTGGCTTCTCAAAAGTTTCTATGTTGTCATTAGCATATCTGATGTAGCCTGCAAGCAGATCATGTCTGAAATTCATTGGGACACTTGTGTTTCCATGTGCTGTATACCTTGCCAGTACAGCACTTGCTGTAGTGTCAGCATGCATGACTGTGTCATAGCTCACAGAGTGGTCTGTTGCATGCAAAAGCTGCACAAGCTGTTTAGACCTAGTTGCTTGACGGATTGTCAGTCCAAGTCCCAGGTGCCTGGGAATATATTTTCATCTGTTTGTACCCAAGAACACAATGTCCTGGGCAATAGACAGTAATCATGTGTGGTGCTCATCACTTTCACAGTCTTCATCCAAGTCATCTCCAGAGCATAGCAGTTGAAGAAACAGGTACAAAGTCTCAGGTACTACACTTTCTGAACTTTGTATGTTGATGCCTCCAATGAAATTATGTCCTGGGTTTGATTTGTGGTTTAATTTTCAGGGAGACATGATACAAGCAGTTTAGAAGCTTGAGGTCTCTGTCTGCAGCCCCTTGGGAAGTTTCCTCCATTAAAGTGTTAGATTCCCTCTCACTGCCTGACAGTTCTTGAGTCATCTGTCTGAGAGTCTGGACAGCACTTTGAGTTGATTCTGCAGGGTCTCACCCCGCCCAGGCCCCTACTTGGCACAGCCCCCCAGGGAGAAAGAGAGGTGGGGAGGTACTCACCAGTCCCCCTCCAGTAGGGCAGGGCCCTCCAAATCCCAGGCAGGGCCCCCCCTTGCCCGAGAGCAGCTTCCCTGATGGTGGGCCCATTGCACATATGCGTAGTTTAAAAGGGCCCGCCAACAGCAAAAAAGCCCCAGTTAGGCTCTGAAGCAGCAAGAGATGCATAGGTGAAAGCCTGATGCACCCCCGCTCCCCTGAAGCCCCCCAGAGACCCCCAGCAGCCACGGAGCCCCCCGCCAATTCCCAGCACAGCCGGAGGTAAGTGGGACCCATGGTGGGAGGGGATTAACCCCTTAGTGAGTGGGAGGAGGTGGCTGAGTGGAGCTGGGCTGGGTCCCGCTGGGTCCCGCCCCACCCAGGCCCCTACTTTGCCCAGTCCCCCAGGGAGTCACGTCACCGGAGTGACGTGAACAGGCTGCGCAAACAGGTGAGCTTGTCTGCCAGCATGTGAGTTAGTGCGGAACTTGCAAGGGAGGGCTGAGGCCCTGCCTGCAAGCCCCCTAGGGTAGACAGACTCAGGCCCAGCCCGCCTACCAGTGGCATGCCACAGATGGGCAGGCACCACACCCCAAGGGTCCTCTCGGGCTCTGCAGCCCACCCCCTCTGGCACCTCAGAGATGGCCACCCAGATGGAGCCCATGGTTCCAGGCTCCACGCAGACGAAGCCTCTGGCTCTCAGCTCTGGGGGCTGCCTGTCCCTTTTTCAGGCTCTGGGGCGTGGGAGCATGGCTACCTCCCCTTGTGGGGTCTGCTCCCTTTTGGGGTCTCTGGCATGCCAGCTGGAGGAGCTCCAGGCCACAGTCCAGAGACTAGGTGCCATCAGGGACTATGAGCAGGAGATAGACTCCTACTGCCAGGCCCTTCTCCCCCAGGAGCCGAAGGGTAGACCACAGTCTCCCTCCAGGACAAAGGAGGACTCCAGGGCCTCTCACTCTGTCCAGTCAGGGGCATGGACCACGGTGGTCAAGGGCACTAAGGCCGGCCGCACCAAGGTCCCTGCCCTGCCGGAGCTTAGCAACAGGTACGCACCTCTTGCTTCTCCAGCAGAGCCTGCTGAGTTGCCAGCTCCTGCAGACAACACAGGCTCAACTGCAGCTACCACCCCCACCCTCCCAAAGACAAAACGTAAGTTGTTTATTGTGGGAGACTCCATCCTGAGGGGAACTGAGGGGGTAATCTGTCGCCCCGACCCCTTAGGCCGGGAAGTCTCCTGCTTCCAGGGGGCCCTCATCCAGGACATTGCAGAGAGGATCCCTAAGCTCCTCCACCCCGCAGACCACTATCCCATGCTCCTTATTCATGTGGGCACCAATGACACATCTCGGAGTGCTCCCAGCCAGGTCATGAGGCACTACAGGGATTTGGGAGCGGAGCTAAAGGGTCTCAGGGCACAGGTGGTGTTCTCTTCGATATTCCCAGTCTTGGGGTATGGGCTGAGGAGGGAGAGGAGGATTTACGTAGTTAACCAAAGACTGTGGTGTTGGTGTCATAGGGAAGGCTTTGGCTTCCATGACCACAACCCGCTCTTTGTCAAGAGAGGCAGCGAGCTGCTGGGAAGAGATGTCCTCCAGCTCTCTTCCCTGGGGAGGAGGCTCTTCTCAGCCACACTGGCTGATCTGTGCCACCAGGCTTTAAACTAAGAGCATGACCAGGAATGGGGGGACTACTGCCACTGCTGGCCCACTGAGCAACCCTTGCAAAGCCAGCAGGCCAAGGCACTTAAGGGAGCCCACCCCTGCCCCAGCCCTGGTACAATCTGTGGGCAAAGCAAGAGCCTCCAAGGGGACACTTGCCTGCCTGTACACAAAGGCCAGGAGCTTGGGGAATGAGCAGGAGCAGCTCATCCTCTTGCTTAATGCAAATAATTTTGACATCATAGGGATAACAGAGACCTGGTGGGACTCCACCCATGACTCAACCACAGGTATAGATGGCTATACCCTGTACAGGAGGGATCGTGTAGATAAAAGGGGCGGGGGTGTAGCTCTCTATGTTAAGGAAAGCTACATGTCCCTGCAAGCTGATGTTGGTGACCAGGGTAGATGATTGGAGACCCTCTGGGTAAAAATCCATGAGGAAAATGGCACAAGGGGCACAACGGTGAGAGTCTACTACAGACTTCCCACCCAAAGTCAAGAGCTTGACCAGGAGTTCGTCCGGGAACTGGCTGAGGCTGCATGATCCAGGACCATGGTTGTTATGGGTGACTTCAATTACCCAGACATCTCATGGGAGGATCACTCAGCAAAATCCGAGTGGTCACGAATCTTCCTCTCATATGTGGATGACGTCTACCTGACTCAAGAATTCTATGGGCCAATGAGAGGCAAAGTGCTGCTCGACCTGGTACTGACTACTGGGGATGACCTAATTGGTGACCTAGTGATTGATGGGAAGCTGGGTGACAGTGACTATGAGCTGATCACCTTCACCATCTGCCGTAAAGCTGGCAAGTCAGTCAGCAACACGGAGGTCCTTGACTTCAGAAAAGCCAGCTTTGACAAGCTAAGGAGGCCTGTCAGTGAGGCCCTAAGGGACCATGACCCCAGGGAGAGGGGAGTTCAAGAAGAGTGGTTGCTCCTCAAGGGAGCGATCCTCAATGTACAAGCTAATTCTATTCCATCTTGAAGGAAAGGCAGAAAGAGGGCACAGCAGGGAGCAAACCAGGAAAGCCAAGGTTGCAACTGAACTCCAACTAGCTTCAAGCATCAAGGGCAATAAAATGTCCTTTTTCAGATATGTGGGGAGCTGGAGGAAAAGCAAGGGCAACATTGGACCCCTGCTGAACCAGATGGGGCAACTGACAACTGACGCCCAGGAAAAAGCCAACCTATTAAATGGGTATTTTGTGTCCGTTTTTCATCAGCCTGATAGGACGCCCATGCGCACCATGGGACAAGGCGGTCCGGGTGAGGGAGATCCCCTGACCTCCATTAATGCTGACCTTGTGAAGGAACACCTTGAGAAGCTGGATACCTTCAAGTCAGCTGGCCCTGACAATCTGCACCCCAGGGTACACAAGGAGCTGTCGAGCATCATAGCCCAGCCTCTGGCTTGGATCTTTGAAAACTCCTGGAGCTCTGATATAGAGCCATGCGCATGATCAGAGGTCAGGAAAACAGACCTTATGATGACAGGCTGAGAGCCATGGGGCTCTTTAGCCTGGAAAAACTCAGGCTCAAGGGTGATCTGATGGCCACCTATAAGTTTATCAGGGGTGACCACCAGGATCTGGGGGAACGTTTGTTCACCAGAGTGCCCCAAGGGATGATGAGGTCAAACAGTTATAAACTACTGCGAGACCATTTCAGGCTGGACATAAGGAAGAATTTCTTTACTGTCCGAGCCCCCAAGGTCTGGAACAGCCTACCATTGGAGGTGGTTCAAGCACCTACATTGAACACCTTCAAGAGTAAATTGGATGCTTGTCTTGCTGGGATCCTATGAACCCAGCTGACTTCCTGGCCTTCAGACGTGGGGGCTGGACTCGATGATCTTCTGAGGTCCCTTCCAGCCCTAATGTCTATGAAATCTATGAAATCTATGAATACTAGAAGTGATTCCCATGGATTGAGTGACTGGAAAAAGTCAGTGTTATCACCTAGGCAGTTCCTCATTTTATTTGTGAACTTCTGCTTTTCATCACGGTCCCATATTTCTTTGAAGATATTGAATTCACTATGGAGCAGAAGGGTTTACCTCTCAAATAATGATGACATTGTATACATTTCACTTTTTGCCAGCCCTCTTTGAGCCTCCTCCAAAACATTGTGGCAGAAAATATCAAATGCTTCAGTCTCAGCCTCACTAATATCAACAATTTTCTGATACTTTCTCAAAAATTCTGAGTAGCATTGCAGATATTTCCCTTCAAAAGCAATGAGATCACCTGCATCAGGTAAACAGCATCAGAGAGTAGCACTTTGCAAGGTCCGTACTTATATTTGAAGTATTGAATGTATGAACTTGCCTAAATTTTTTATAAGTCTTGTCTTCTTGTCAAAAGATATAATGTTCCCAAGAGATCACAGTGATAGCGTAACTGATTTGTGGCTCCTGGGAACTTGATACAGAATATGCCTATGTGGTGGATGGCCCTGCAGTTGCAATACTGGTATCTTTCTCGTGCTTCTTTTCCAGTCTCTTAGTGTGGCCTGAATTTGTGATATGGCCATAACATGTTCCATGATAAAGAATATGATGTATATTTGCCTCCATGTTCACATACTGTATCTGGTTCAGTGTGTCAATGATCATTATATCTCTTCTGTTCTGATGCAGATTCCAGGAGGTGATGCAGACCTTGTTCTGTTGCCTGATGTGATTTCTCCTTTTTTCCTCCTACTTTATCATACTGCTCTTGGCATATAATGTCTCTCATGGACCCAGAGGGGCAGCCTTCCATCTTCAGCTCCCTCTGTGCAAAAATGAAGTATATTTCCTACCTACAGAGACTTTTTACCATCTTGTACCACCTACACTTTTCCCAGAGCCTGCCGAATGGGACTTTGATCCTGAAAGCTTGCAGAAAAGGACAATTTTCTTACCATTTCCAGTTGATCTAATAAAAGTTATAATTGTGGAACCAAGAGTTCAATTTTTTTGTACATGTTTTTGTCTCAGACTAACATGGCTACCAGTTACACCCCAGAAGCATGGAAGATGCTGAATTTTAGCCGATTTTGGATTTTAAACATCATCGCAGAACAACAAGGATTTTTTTTATCTCCCTGCCTGCCATCTGACACATCCGGGAAAGGAATTCTACCTGATCAACACATCAAAGAGATACTCAACACATTTCACACACTCTCAAGGACCCAGGGGGACAGCCTTCCATCTTCAGCTCCCTCTGTGAAAAAAAGGAAGCTTATTTCCTACCTATGGGGACTTTTTATCATTTTGTACCATTTACACTTTTCCCAGACCCTGATAAAGGGATTTTGATCCCAAAAGTTTGCAGAAAAGGACAATTTTCTTGCCATTTTCCAGTTGGTCTAATAATAGGTATCATTTTGGAACCAAGCACTCTAGTTTTTTGTATGTCTTGGCATATAAAACATTTGTGCCAATCAGTTTCTACTTCTCTTCCCCTTTGTCTATGTAAGACAGCCACTGGCTCCATCTTCAGTGTTCAACCTGCAAATATAGAATGAAGGCACATTATATTCTATGAATGTGCAATTATATTTCATTTTCCAGAAAAATAATGCTTTGTTTAAAGAAAAACATTCTTAAGAAAAACACCAGAAAAGCATGTTTAAAGAAAAAAAACCATCAGCCAATATATTTTAATGTTGGAAACACACAGACTGCTGTAATTCCTCTCAATATTAATTCCTGCAGTGGAAGACTGATTTTCTGGTCAAGGAAATGTTCCCCTGTAAAAAAACCAACAATATCCACATTGTAACAGAACTTTGCACAAACATCATTTCTAAGGCCTTTTCTGAGATCTGCATCAAAACTATGTGTGTTGCTGCCACTGTTCAGTTAATCTGCTACTTGTATGTACAGGTAGTAGCCAGCCAAACAGTAGACTAATTTACTGCAAGATAAGTGCTGTGCATTAGGGCTGTTCAAAGCTTTGGTTTGCAATTCAATTTGGAGAAGATTCAGCCTGATTCAGAGGCCAAATCTTTGAATCCGAATCAAATTGCTTGAAGCTTTAATATTTCTGAATCAATTTAGAGCCTCCAAATCATTTCATAACATATACAGAAGAGATTCAGTGATTCAGAGATTTGGAAGGCAGTCTTTGAGGGGAAACAGACACTTAGAAGAGGGAGAGGAAGCAGAGGGGGGAGGGGAACTATTGAAGTAGCTGGCCAGTAAGTGTCATCTCTCCCTGAGTCCCCTTCCAATCACAGTGTCTGGGGGAGGGACATAGAAAAAGTATAAAAGCTTCTGTCTGCAGGCATTCTGTGCCTTTTGTGAGCTGGTTCTGAGCAACAGCATCAGAAACATGATGAACTGGCTTGCTTCCTGGGCATTCACCTGTTTCTTTTTGTCCTTAGAAAGGATTGGATAGGACATAGCTTAGCTTAACTTAGCTTAGAATCTCTCAACTTTACTTATCCAATTAATTTCTTTCAATTTATGTTTGTTCTCCTTTTTTTGCAAACTTTTAAAAAAGAAAGCTCAATGTTTTCCCTGGCAGTGTCCATCACTGTGCAGAGAAGCACAGATTACACACACTCACACACATCATAGAAGAAGTCAGATATTCATAGAAGAAGAAGAGATTGTATATAGTTATTAGTTATTAATAGTATTAGTTATGGTTACTTTTAGTAGTTTACATACAGACTAAAGACAACACAGAAGAAGTCAGGTAGAGATTTGGATTGAGATTAACACACACAACCCAGAACTCAGAGACCTAGAAGAAGAAGAAGAAGAAGAAGGAGATATATTATTTTAGGTACACAACATAGCAAAAGAACAAGAAGTCCAGTAGTAGTCACACATTCACATTAATAGCAGATCACAGAAGAAGACAGCCTATGTCGTTTAGTTATTAATAATAAATCTTCATCGGAGCAGTCAACACAGAACACAGAGGGAATAAACATACAACACAGAAGAAGGAAAAAGTCATACATTTACATTCCCAATCCATATATCACAGAAGAAGACAGCATATTAGTTATTATAATCAATCATCATCATCATCAGAGCAGAGTCAACACGCAACACAGAGTAAAGAACCCACAAAACAGAAGAAGTCAGACACATGCACACCTTTTGCAGCACGGGAAAGAGTAATATGAAGCATGTTGGAAAGGCAGATGCCAGATCTTCTGGCAGGGGAGGGAGGGGGGCTAGATAGGGTAGGAGGACAGCTAGACCTGCAAGTCCCCACACCCCGCCAAAACATAGCTGCATTCTCTTTCCGAGCAGCCATGAGGCTTCTGCTGCCAGTGGAAGAAAGGAAGTGGGTACGCTGGATGTCTCTGTACCTGCACCACCTCCCCTAATTCCAGAAATAGGCGCCAGAAGCTGAATGACTGTCTCCTCCACCATAATTTCATATTCCACCATGAGCCTCCCACTGCCAGAGAAGGAGCTGGAGCTAGAACCAGGAGACCTGAGCTCCCTGACTAAAGCAATTCTGGGAACCAAGGAGGAATCTGAGTTTGTGCTCCACACCCCTCAAAGTTCCACTAGACCCAGGTCTCCTTCTCTGGAAAACACCTTGGAGGAGGTTGAGGAGGTGGTGGAGGCTCAGGCAAGTGGCTCTACTGAGTCAGCTCCTCCTGCTTTTGTGCCTCAGCCTTCTGAGGAGGGGGATAAGGCAGGATCACCACCCTCAACCCAGAAGTGGGGAAGTAGTGTAGTGAGGGATAATTTTGAGGTGGGAGATGATCCCAAGTATGCTATCTGCCAGCACAGCTGAAGGCAGATTAGCTGGGGCAAGAAGGTGAAACATTTTACCACCATGACGATGCTGCTGCATCTCAGAAGGCAGCACCCCCTTACCTTCTTCCTGCTAACCTGGCACCAGTGTGAGCATGCCCAAAGAAAAGTCCCCTGCTCACTCCAAAGCCCCAGTCCTCACAACACAGAGGCAGGCCACCCTGGAGCAGTGGGGGAAAGCTTCAGACGGGGGGGGCACATTCCCAAGGTGAGAGAGATCACCCAAACCACTGGGGAGATGGTTGCTCTGGATAGCCAGCCCATCTCCTTAGTTCAGGAGCCAGGATTCAAGTGGGACTCATGGCCCCATCTTACCAAGTGCCTGCATGTACCACCTTCTCTCCCTGTATGAGGAATGCAGGGAGTACTTGAGGGAGGAGCTGTACAAGGCAGGACCACAGATAACTTTGCACTTCACCTCCAATATCTGGAGCAGCTGGGGTAGTGATCACGCCTACCTCTTCTTCACAGGACACTGGTGGTATGTGTCAAGTAGCTCAGTCACTTGCAGACCTGTAGGACACCACCTGCTAGCTGACTCAAGTGAGATGGTTTCTAATTTGAAGATCTACACACCCACGCTATTCACCTGCCATGACTTGGTGTTAAAGGAGTTGGTTCAGTACCTGGATGTGTAGTCCCATTAGTCATCCCACAGTTGTCCCGTGGAGGTCCTACGTTCCTGAGGGCTCTGCCACCCCTACACCCTCACCCGTTCCACCGGTATCTGATCAGCCACTTGATCCTTCAGCGTGACTTCCATCCCGAGCAGAAGAAGAAACAACAACAACAAAAACCCAAAAAACCCCAGGCACACTTGGCCCGTGGTATTGTTCCAGCTCCTTGTAGCCAAGCAAAAACAATATTGACTTTTGTTAGGTCTTTGCCTCTTTTTGGCCCCTACCCACTCTTTGGGGCTTTTCCTGAGCCTCTTATTGAGGTTGTCATGATTCCCTTCATCCCATTAAGTCCATCTGTGACACCATTTTGGCTTGTGCCACTCTTAGGTACTTTACGGTACCCCAATTCTATAGTTCCCCTGTATTAGGGACTTTATGGTACAAAACTCTGCTGGGCTCTGCCGGCTCCCGGTGTGGTAACAAACAGTTCTAAGCACTGCGGGGTCAGCAATCCTCACTCTAAGTTCCCTCTGGGGAACTCACTCTCTGCAGGAGTTTCTTACCGGCTCTCCACGTTGCTCTGAATGTTCCCTGCAGTGTGCGTTGGCTCGATCCTCCTCCTTTCGGTTCTATGCTCCCCCTCTTTGCCTGTTCTGGGCTCTTCTTTATACCAACAATGGCTCTCACCACCCCTCCCCTCCAGAAACACCTGGGTAAGGGGAGTTTCTGCTGGGCTCTTTGGAGCTGTGGGTCTGGGGCTACTGACCCTTTGTTTAGCCCTTGTACTTTTGAGCCCTATGACTCTTTCACTTCCTCACGGTATGTCAGGCCATTGGTGGGCTCTCCTCCAAGCCAAGGTGCTGAATGAGTCCCAAACAGCAAAGGAATTCATGGTTGCCTTCAACTGCATGGTACAGAGGTGGCTCATTGGGCATGCTGAGCTCACCCATGGGTTCGTGGTCACTGACAACAGGGCCAATATGGTCAAGGCTGTCTATGATGCCAACTTGGTTGAGATCCACTCTCTTAGACACAAGCTGAGTCTCATAGTCAGAGACACCTTGGAGGGGGACAGGGATGCCAGTGATGGTACCACCACTACCACAGTGAGCCAGGTCATTTAAAAAATGCAGGAAGGTGGCAGGCTACTTTAACCACAGCATCAATTTGAGCAAGATGCTGTGGGAGGAGCAGGCAAAGCTGAGCATCCCACAGAAAAAAATCATGCAGGATGTGAAGACTCAGGGGAGCTCCACATACCTGATGCTCGAAAGGCTGGTGCAGCAACAGAAGGCCATCCATGAGATTGCCTTCCTCAGGGAGATTGGGATCACCAGCCCCCTGAACAGAGCTGAGTGTGGTACCATCTCCCAGATCTTGGTGGTCCTCAAGCCCTTCCTTGAGGCCACTGAGACCCTCAGCACTGCTGATGCCCTCCTTAGCCAGCTGATCCCCATAGTGAGAGAACTGGAGAAACAAATGGAGAAGTTCCAGGGGTCAATGTTCCTGGCTGGGGCAGGACACTGTCACCAGACATGCCAGCACTGTTGAGGTGGCTGAAGGAGGGCATCAGGAGACGGCTGGATCCCTTACAGTCCAGTATGGTCCACATGCTGGTGGGCATGAGTGACCAGAGGGTGAAGGGGAGCATGTGCACTGGCAGTACCAAAACCCTCAATCACTGGATGCAAGTGCTAGTCCATAGAGTCAGACAGGCAGAATGGCAGAGGTTTCATATTTGGTGGGGCCGGAAGAGACCTGAGCAGATCATCAAGTCCGATGCCCTGCCATGCACAGGAAAGAATGCTGGGGTCAAACAACCTGGCATGGTGATTATCTAGCCTCCCTTTGAAGACCACCCCCTCCCCCGGGGTAGAAGCAAGCACTACTTCCCTTGGAAGTTGGTTCCAGATCCTAGCCACCCTGACTGTGAAATAGTGCTTCCTGATGTCCAGCCTGCACCTACTTTCAGTCAGCTTATGGCCGTTATTCCTAGTTACTACAGGTAGTGTTCGGGGGAACAGGGTCTCTCCTATCCCCTGCTGGTCCCCCTTGCTAAGTTTATAGACAGCCACCAGATCCCCTGTAACTGGGAACCCTAGCCCTGTTACCAGAAGGCAGGTTGGCCCCTTTGAAACCAGAACTTTCTGGGCACAGTGTGCTGGTAAGGTGGGGGGTTAAAATCTGAGCTGGGCCAGCTAGCCAGGTGACCAGAAGTGGGCAGGCCAGAACTATAAAAACCATGGGCTGGGCAGCAGTAAGGGCCAGCAGCCAAAGGGGAAGGAGTGCATCTAAGAGCTTCACAGAGAGGCTTGGTGAAAAGTCCAAGGCTGGAGGAGGGGAACTACTAAGGACCCCCAAGAAGTGGCAGCAACCCCAGAAGAAGGATGGTAGCCAACAGTGGGGAGCAGAAACATGAATCCCCTGAGTGAATGTAAGCTGGCGTGCTGCCTTCTTTAATCATATTTTGGTGGTGGTTATAACCCATGGACAGATTGTTTATGTATATATATATAGTTATTGAATAACATCAGAGGTTTGGGTGAAGCTACTTAGGAAGGAGAAAGACTCATTCGAGCCCCACTATAGCATGAGAACTCTGTGCCTACACAGGCACAGTGTTTGGGATGCACAGGCCCAGCGACAGAGAGGGCACAGACCTGGTGCCACAGAGGGCAATCCTAAAAGACCAGAGTGGCCTGGTGCACCCAGGATGCAACTGCATTTTTTTTTTCCCTTTTTTGAACTGGAATGGTAGAGGTCCAGGGCTGCTGCCCAGTTTTGAACTTGTGACCCCCTGGCTGTAGGGCCCATGGATGGGTCTCTGGGCCGGGGGGGGGCTGTGCTCCAGATTGGAGAGCCATGAGCCCCACAACTAAAGAGCTAGAGCCTTGGAGTCAAACCCTATTTGGTCGGTTTAGATGGGAAGGCCTAGCTAAAGAAAGACTGGGGTAAAGGCCAGTGGTGACAGAGGACCCCAACATGCAAAAATGATAGGCAGTCTCCCACTTACAAAAACATCAGTATAAAATTTTCCATCAAGACGTGGCAGACGAGTAGAGAGCAGAACACAAGAAAACTTAAACGGGACTCCAAGGGCACTGATAACAGGGAAGATAGCACTGGGGTAGGCGACCTGTTACATCCCCTCTCAGCCTTCTCTTGTGGAGGCTGAACAAGTTCAGGTCCTGTAGCCTCCCCTCATAGGGCCTGCCCTGGTGCCTCCCAATCATGTGAGTTGCCCTCCTTTGGACCCTCTCAATGCTGTCCACATCTCTCCTGAAGTGTGGTGCCCAGAACTGGATGCACTACTCCAATTGTGGCCTGACCAATGTCACAGAAGGGGAGGATCACCTCCTTGGACCTGCTCGTGCTGCATCTGTGGATGCATGGCGAGGTGCGGTTGGCATTACTGACCACATCCTCACATTGGCAGCCCATGTTCATCTTGGAATCAATAATGAATCCAACTTCCTCTTCTGCCTCTGTGCTGATGAGAAGGGAGTTCCCTAGCTTGGAGATGTGCTGCTGGTTCTTCCTTCCCAGGTGCACTACCTTCCACTTCTCAGTATTGAAACCCATCCCATTCTCATCCACCCACTCTTGTAACCTGCCCAGATCTAGCTGTAGCCTCTCCCTCCCTTCTAACATGCCCAGTTCTCCCCGCATCTTAGTGTCATCCACAAACTTGAACAAAGTGCTTTTCACCCAGTCATCCAAGTCGCTGATGAAGATGTTGAACAGTGTGGGCCAGAGGACCGAACCTTGGAGAACCCTACTGCCCACATCCCTCCAGGTCGAAAATGACCCTTCCACCACCACTCTCTGGGTGCAGCCCTCCAGCCAATTTGTGACCCATCTGACTGTGTAGGCATCGAAGCCAGAGTCGCCTAATTTTTTTGGTGAGAATGAGGTGACAGATAGTGTCAAAGGTCTTCATAAAGTCCAGAAAGACTATGTCCACCGCGACACCTGCTTCCAAGGATTTTGTGACCTGGTCATAGAAGGCAAGCAGGTTGGTCTGACAGGACCTGCTTCTAATGAACCCATGTTGGTTGCCCCTAAGCATAATCTCCCCTGCTGGTCCCTCACAGATATTTTTGGATAATTTTCTCAAAGAGCTTCCCCAGGACTGTGGTAAGACTAACGGGCCTATACTTTCATGGGTACTCCTTCCTCCCTCCTTTTGAAAATGGGGACCGCATTGGTCCCTTTCCAATTCTCTGACACTTCACCAGAGCAACATAAGTGCTCAGTGAGCTGTTCCAGGAGTCCCACAATGGCCTTGGCCAATTCCCTCAGCACCCTTGGGTAGAGATAATCTGGATCTGCTGATTTGAAGATGTCCAGTCCACCCTGACCAGGTCCTCTCTGATCCTGGGCCTGGCTATGCCTCTCCTGAGTTCATCCAGGATCCCGGTGCTCAGAAATATGGAGGCAACAAATGAGGTCAGCTTTATCATCTGGTGCAACCAGATTGCCAAGCGTGTTCTGCAGGGGTCCCATGTTATCCGGTGCCTTCTTTTTACTCCCTATGTATTTTAAAAATGACTTCTTCTTGTCTGTCATCCAGGTGACTAGTCCCAGTTCTGTCTCCATCTGAGTCTTCCTAACAGCCCCCTTACAGTCTCAAGCAATGGAGGTATAATTCTCCTTGGTGATGGCCCATCCCTTCCATCAGCAGGGAACCCAGGTAGTCAAGAACCCACAGTCCTCTCACCAGATCATTGCCTGTGGCCAGAACCAGGTCCAGCAAGACATTCCCCCTGGTGGGACCATGCACCTCCAGTGTTAGGTAGAGGTCCTATATCTCAGCTAGGAACCTACGTGAGTGGTCAGACCTAGCTGACTGCTCCTGCCAGCAGATGTCTGAGTAGTTTAGGTCACTCATGATGACCACGTCCCTTGAATTAACTGCCTCTGTGAGCTGACCTGAGAATTCCCAGTCCAGCTCTTCCCCCTAGTTGGGTGGTCTGTAGTAGACACCCACCATTAAGTCCTTTTCCCCCCCCGACCCCCTTGTATTCTAACCCAGAGCACTTCAGTCTGCCCCACAATGCAGACAAGAAAGCCAGTCAGTGAAAATGGAAATGGAGGCGTCAGGGGGTGAGGGACAGCCTGGTGTGAGGGGTATGGGGGAAAGGCGGATGTAGCAGCACAGGTAAAAGTGCAGAGGTGCCTGGGGTGTCAGATGTCCAGCAGGTCACAGTGTGTGCCAGAATTCCACTGTGTATATTTAGTGCTATGAGCTGCCTGAACCCTGGCTGTTCAACTAGGGAAGAGGACTGGCTATCTAAAGCAAGCATCTCCCCAACGGTCTGGGTGATCTTGCTCACCTTGGAATCATGCCCCCCTCTGTCTGAAGCTTTCCTCCAGCTCTGAAAAGTGGTCTGTACATTCAAACAAGCACCTAACCTCATCACTGGAATTAAAGCCGTCTTACAAAACCTGCCAACTATCTCCAGTACATCCACAAACTGCACACCAGAATCTATCAAAAACAACAAAACCCAACTACCTGTAGGGGTACAATGTTCACCAAAAAAACACTCTGCCTCCAGTATCTCAGGCCTGATTCTGATAGGGAAAAAATTACAATGCAAACCAGTTTTAAGAGCTAGGTCTATGAACTGCACTTCATCAGCCTCCTAGGTAGTAGGTACAGAAACTCATGGACTCAATATACACTGTGGAATTCTGGCACACTGCAACCTGCCAGACATCTGACACCCCAGGAACCTCTGCACTTTTACCTGCACTGCTACATCCCCCTTTCTTCCCCAACCCCACCTGTCCCTCACCCCCTGACACCTCCACTTCCATTTTCACTGACTGGCTTTCTTGCTGCATTCTTGCCATCTTGCAGACCAGAACAGCCTCTGGCTTCTTTACTATTCCTTCCATCAGGACCAACTGCAGGTACTTCCTAACCTGACAAAGGGGTTTTCAGCACAAAAGCTGGCATCCCAGGCAGCTAAGCTGATCTCACTGGGAGCCTCACAACTGCACTACAACCAGCAAGTGTCAGGCCTGTAAAAGCCGTGACAGGTCTCAGCATTCCCCAGCCAGGACTATGTGCGTGTGTGCATTAGCTGGAGGTTATGGTGCCTCCTACCCACCTTTCAGCAGGGATCACTGGTCATGGTATTTACAGGGCTGCTGCATTACCAGCAGTCCCACCAGGCCTCTCTACCCTGGCAGAATTCAATTTTAGCGGTCATGCCCAGGACCTGGGGCCTCCTCCTTCCCCATAGCCCCAATCCCATACCTCCAAGTTCATCCTGGCAGGGGAATGAGCTCAGCTGGGACATGTTCTTCCCCTGCTGGCTGGTGATGCAGTTAGTGCCACCTCCAACTGAGAGTGGGGCCTTACTCAGCTTTTAAAAAATGCAAAAAAGAAAATTGGTGCAGATGGAGTGAGGAAGGTGGTACTCAGTCTGTCTTCAGGTGGAGCTTGAGGAACCCCCGCAGCATGAGGATGACCTTTAGGAACACCAGCTGCTCCACCAAAGCAGGATCCAAGGAGTTGTGTTGGGGTATCACAACATCCCCAGTAGTGCTAAACACCCTTTCGCTTGGAACACTGGTTGGTGGACAGGATGGGTGTTGCTGGGCAACAGTGTCCAGATCCTGCCACATCTGCCTGTGGTTTGCCCATTAGGGCAAAGGGTCACAGTCCAGTGGCTCTACATTCTCAGTGAGATAGGTAGGCACTACCTGCTCGAGGCTGGGGTCTGGCGCGTTTGGACCCCAGCGTTGAAGCCATGCCCATGGCCCACATTGGCAGTGGCTGGCATGGAGGAGACTTTCTGGTGCTGGTGCTGGTGCTGGTGCTGGTGCTGGTGCTGGCACCGGCACTGGTGCTGGGAGTGCTGGCACGGGAAAGTGAATCCCCCTCTTCCACATCCCCTTGCCTCTGCACTTCAGCCTCCCTGACTTTGTTGACCAGCAGCTGCATCCAGCAATCAAGGGTTTTGGTGCTGCCAGTGCAGATGCTCCCCTTCACCCTCAGGTTGCACATGCCCGTCATCATGTGTGCTGTACTGGACTTCAAGGGATCCAGCCATCTCCTGATGCTCTTCTTCAGCCACCTTCCCAGTGCCTGCACGTCTGGAGGAGACCTGGGTCTAGGGGAAATTTGAGGGGTGTGGTGCACAAACTCTGATTCCCCCTCAGTCCCCAGAATTGCTTGAGCCAGCACACTCAGCATCCCTAGTTCCAGCTCCAGCTCCTCCTCTGGCAGTGGGAGGCCCACGCTGAGAGATGACATTGCAATGGAGACAGTGATACCACTGCTGGTGCCTACTTTTGGACTGAGGGAAGGTGGTATAGGTGCAGGGATGTCAGGGGCAGACAGTGCTTTCACCTCCTTGCTTCCACTGGCAGCATTTATGTCATGGCTGCTTGGGAAGAGGAACGTTTGGGGGTGCAGCTTGCAGCTTTAGCTCTCCCCCTACTCCCTCTCCCTCCCCGCCAGAAGACCTGGTACCTGCTTTTCCAGCACACTTTATATTAATCTTTCCTGTGCTGAAAAAGGTCTGTGTGTGTGTGTCACTTCTTTTGTGTTGTGTGTTTTATTCCCTCTGTTGTATGTATGCACTGGACTCTTCTATGATTGTTTGCTTGAGTAATAGGAAGTGTTAAGCGCTATGTAAAAATTGTGTGCTGTCAGTCTGCCTGTCTTCTCCTATGAATATTTGATTTTTCTTCTGTATTATGTGTGTGTGCATACATGCAATCTGTGTATCTCCCTGCACAGTTATGGATCATACTGGCAAGGAAAACACAGCTTTCTTTTTCAAAGTTTACAACAATAAAAAAGAGCAACTATAAATTAGAAGAAATTAATTGAATAGTACTAATAGATGCTAAGCTAAATGCAACCCAATCCTTTCTAACAACAAAAAGGAGCAGGCAAAGTTCAACTACTGACTAAAGCAAGCCAGGCCAAGCTGCCTGTCTGCTAGGGTACATTTCCTGAGACAGAACAAGCTTACAGAAGGCACAGCACACCTGCAAACAGAACCTTTTATGCTGTTTCTAGGTCCTTTCCCCCAGACACTGTCACTGGAAAGGCAGGCACAGAGAAATCATTTTCACTGACCGCCTAGACATGTCAGTTTCCCCCTGCTGCTCCCTCTCACTCCCCTGCTCCCTCTCCCTCTTCTAACTTTCACTTTAGCCCTCCGAAGCATCTGAAGCTTTTCTGAAGTGTTTTGGAAGCTCCGAACCACTTTGAGATGCCTGAATAAGCCAGTCCTTCAATCCAGGCATGCTGGTTCAGTGTCCGAAGAGGTCCCAGATCTGAAGCGCGGTCTGAAGCCTCACACAGCCCTACCAAACAGCCTGTTCTAGTGACCTGCCACAAGCTGCTTTGTTGTAGCACTGAAGAACTGTGATCCATCAACTAATTTCATGTAGAAACAAAATAATAATCCAAATTTGAATAACTGCCAGTCACTGTCACAAAAGGATTAGTTCCTCACATATAAAAATGACATATCTTATATTTAGTTTCATCACCTATCCAGTTCACTTAAAATTTTTCCCAATCCCGTTCCATAGGAGGATAAGTTATAATGATTTATTTTCCAACTGTATAATCAAAGGGAACTAATTCATATAGATGTTACATTCTGTTACGTATACTTCTTCTGCCAGAGTCTAGACACTTCACACCTGGTACAGACTCCCACTGGCTACCTGACCCTCCTCGCAGGTGACCTTACCTGTGATTCTCTCTATACTCTTGTGACAGAAAGGGCTCTGTCTTTCAAGTCAATTGCAAACAGAACAAGCTGTTTGACAATTATAACTTTGAACAAATATTTCCATTTATGCGCAAAACATTTTGAGGAAAGCAGACCTCCATTAAACAGAAAATAGATGATTGTTCCAAAATTACAGCTTTCACGATGTTTACCCCAAAGGATCCTTAGAGCTTAGGCAGTGTTAAGGATATTTGCCACTAGTTAAACATGTAAGTTCTTTAAACACATAAAAGCCTTACAAAAAAGGCAATTTAACATTTTCCTTTTCCTACTTCCCATTTTCCATTTTTATCTCCCAAGAACAAGGCATTGATTATAATTATAGTGGAGATTGAAATGTATGCTTGATTTTATATATATATAATATAATCTCTCTGTGTGCTTTATCCTGAAAATTATGTGTATTTAAATACCAAATATATCCAGTACATTAAAAAAATCTTCTCATGCTGTAAAACAATTCACATCACACACAGACAAAACAGAGCCCCTTTGACTCACCAAGAAAAAAAGTGTATACACATATGTGTGTATATGTCTGTATGTGTGTGTATACACACACACATATATGTATATACATACATCTATACGTGTGTGTGTGTATGTGTGTGTGCGTGTGTGTGTGTGTATAATTTTGGAGAGTGAAAGGGGCTCTGTTTTGTCTGTGTGTGATATGAATTGTTTTACACCATGAGAAGATTTTTTAATGTACTGGATATATTTGGTATTTAAATGCACATAATTTTCAGGATAAAGCACACAAAGAGAAATTGCCTGTGGAGATGAAGAAAAGGGTGCTTTGAGATTCTTTCACTTCTTTCCTGCTTTAAGGATGAAGCCTAAAATAATAACAAGGGTCTGATTCTGGTGATAGTAAGGACAAATCTGCAGTCCTTTTACAGACAAGCATCCACTAAACTCTGGGGGCTGCAAGTTCATTGCCATAGTGTTTAATTTTCTGGTTTTTATTGTTGTAAGCTTGCATTGGTGTTGCAGAGTTGTCAGCTGTTTTCCAAGTGCTACAGATAATTCTAAGTCTCTTTATTACATGAGCTCAGCTATAAAGATTCTAAGCACAGCATTAATGCTTGACCCAGTAAAAGAGAAATGAATTGCTAACTGAACAGTTCTAGGCTATTACATATACATTTTCTTCATTTTTTTAAATGATTTAATTTATTGTTCTTGAAAGGGAGGTACTACTCATAATACTACATTCAGCAGTTTGTTTTTTGTAGGAGGTAGGTAGAGAGGGATTATGCTGAAGAAAGTTCTGATTCTCAAACTATGTATCCCATGTATCTCAATATACAAGACTGATTCTCCACTGCCTTGTATCTTGTTTAATGGTCTAACCAATATGCAAAGTAAGATTATATTGGGTGCAGACAGAAGTGTAGCTCCCAGCTGTAACTCAGAATGATTTTTGCAAAGAATTTTGAGTTACAAGGTTACCACAGATCAAATAAAAGATCACTGTTGGTCTGAGGGGGGAGGGGTACCTAGCTGCAGGCTGGGAGCCTGAGGCCAGGTTCCCATAGCAACAGCCAGGGCTCTCTGGCGGTGCTCACTGTTTTCAGAATGGGAATGGGAAAAGGCAGCAGAGGGAGATCAATCTTGGGGCTCCCCAGCTGGTGCTGAAGGTTGGCGTGAGTGAACTGGAACACCCCACCATGGGAAGGCTCCCGTACACCCACCCCGCCCTCCAGAGGGATGGTGCGAAAGAACCCTCACGCTGAATTCCATCTGTTCCCTTTCCCCTCCCGCTTTGAAAACAGCAACAGTCTGGAAGCTCCATAGACACAAATTACAAAAGAAGTTACATTTTGAAACATCTTTATCTAATACCTTATACAATGAGGAGTCAGATTTTCAGCCAATTTTTTCAGCTTTCTGCAGTTGTGTGCTTGTGTTTGGTCATAGCTATAAACTGCTTTCTATGGTCAGAATGAGCAAAAATTGTCACTTCTGTCTGCACCCAACTATTTTGATGTGGTTTACTGCATACAACATTGACTTGGAAGTCAGAAGATCTTAATTCTAGTCTCTTCTCTCCCATATGCCTTGTGATTATCCTTTAACATCCCAGCCCATACTGACAACATAACAGCATTTGTTCAGGGGCTGAGTAAGGTTTGGTGCAAATGACACAGCTCTACAAACCTTTGCTATGGCTGTGTGTAGATGAAATGAGGGGTGTGTATGCACGACACTTTAAAGTGGGCTAAATGCTTTTGCACTGCTTTAATGGTGTTGGTATTTGCACCCCTCAGTAGCATATTGTGCATTAATTCCAGCTGCTGTAGGAAATTCAGCGGTGTAATATTGTAGCATTTGGTTAAACATTTTTTTTATTAGTATAGTTGAATTTAGCATGAATGTAATAATTTGATTTCCATCTTTTAAAAGGTAGCTGCTTGCCCATATTCTATGATGCTTCCAGCTTGACACAAGTGAATGAACTTGGTATGCCCTGGGCATGAAAGAGATATGGGCAAGGGGTGAGTGAAGAGTGAATGGGAGTTTGCATGTGAAAAGGAGAAAGGATGTAATTGTTTATGTAAGCAATAAGGTGCCAGAGGTGTAAACCACCATCCAGCAACTAACTAACTAACAGCTGAAGAATCTATTTGAAGCATGAGGGCACAAAGGAGATAACAGAAGCAAAAATGCTGCCATGTGGGCAACAAGAAAACTTCAAGGCTGAGACCCATCTTTTACAACTGTAGTGACCTCAATGTGAGATAAGGAAAAGACGGATGCGGAGCAGCTTCTAGAAACACAGAATAAGCATGGAAAACCCCCAAGAAGTAAAACAGAGACTGAAAACCATATATAAGGAAAACACAAATGATGCCAAGTTGGGTGAGAAATCTTCTGTCTTCCTTCCAGAGCACAGACACACCTGCTTCTCACCTCGCTCCAGCTCACCACCATCATCAGCTACAACATCTCAGCTACTCAGTGAACACTGGGTTGGCCACCCCGTGTTAACATTGAGCAACTATTACTGGTAACTATATCTGGTGTCTGTCTGTATGCATAGAATGGTTGTTATGTGCACAGGTATGTCTGTGTGTGTTGATGTGCATGGTTTTTTGTGTGTTTGTATGGATGATGTGTCAGAACCTCTATGTCTAACTCATGTAATCAATAAACGTGGCATTCTGCCTTTCCCCCTTTATAAAGTTTCACTCCTGATTTGAGCAATTGGCAATTTGTGTAACAATATGCCTCAAATTACTTGGGGCAAAGCAAGCTAAAACTCCTCTGAGGAGTTTTAGTTAGTGTAGCCCTTTGGGGTCAGGCCAACTCTCAGGATCTCAATATTGCACAGTTAGACAGGAGGGTGTGACACAATTGCACATATACAAACACACAAATCAATTAGGTGCATATATACACACACACTACCACCTCAGGCACATACACATCCAAACCACCCTAGGCACATGCATACCTATCACAAATTCAAGCACATACACTATACACCCCAAAAGTTAGACACAGATCACTAATTCATCTATCATGCACACAATTCATATATATATACACACACACACTCACCAGTTCACACACATACAACCCACCTACACATACACATAGGTAAGTTCTTAACTTGGATGGTACAGTGTGTATGTGTGTGCTTGGGATACCTGGGAGAAGGTTCAGGTGCAAAACAGAGAGTTAAAGTGTAGGGAGTGAAAGTTGTCAGAACCAGGAATAGAACCAGTGGACTACAGAGAAGCTGGCTGAGGAACTGAGGCTTGAGTTTACTTAAGGTAGAGTAGGGCTGGTAACTGAGGCAAACAGCTAAGATATTGGAAGGGGCAGATAAGTGGTGGCAAGGAGGAGACAGCCAGGAAAGAAACTGAGGCAGAAACCTGGTTGCTCAGGGGAAAAGGAAAAGGCAGTGGGGATAAGACAGTGGCAAAGAAACAGGGGGTTTGGAGGCAGAGAGGAGCTCAGGACAGGTATTGGAGGTGGCAGTGAATCAGAAGCAGGAGAGGGAGAAATGACAAAGAAGTTAGAGGGGCGAGGAGCAGAGATTGGAGCAGGACCAAACCATAGTAAAGCAAAACCCAACTTAGGGGTCCAAATAACAGTTTTATTCCACAGACAACACACTACACAGCCCCATGAAGTTATTGGTTCACACACATGCATACACACACACACACAAGCAGTCACAATGACAGCAGGAGAGACTCAGTGGAAGGGCTGGAGTCCAGGTAGGGAAGAGAAGCAGAGTCCAAGTCCTTGGTTGAAGAGGGGGTGAGGGGTGATAGCTACCTATCCAGGCTGGAAAGGGGTCCTTGTCTAGTAGGTGTTGTCCAGAGGGGGGTCACTGTTAGGGCCTCTGGGTGGATAGGTGGTGTGGTGTGGTGCTGGTCCAGATGAAGAGGGCATCCCATTAGGTCTGTCTTCACTGCCCCTTTTTATAGGGGCAGACCTTGTGTGACCCTTGTGTGACAGGAGGCATGCCCAGGCAAGGGTAAGCCCCTGGCATACTGAGCATGTGTGCTCCATGCAGAGATACGCACTTTTGGGTGTCTGTAATGGTAGGGTACAATGGTATAGTAGCTGGTTCTGCAGGGTCTTTTGTCTTTCAAATGCTGGGTTCTTGTCTCTGTTCCTGGGTGAGGTCCATGGTTCCTGGATGAATCATTGCAAGGTGATGGCCCAGTCCTTACAGGCCATTCAGTAGAGGCCTGCTACCATTGTATTTCAATCATTCCCAATCACTCTTATTTACCTGGGAACCAATTTACATGGGAGGGGTATATGACTCAGACAGTTGCAACACAGTGGATGCCCAAGGTGAAGGCTTGACATACAAAATGGAAACTTGATAATACTTTGGTTCACTCACAAACACAGGCCAAAACCATACAAAATCTATATGAAACAATAACAATCAATACAAAAATGATAATAATACAATATACAACAGTCAGAATCAATACAAACCTAATAATAATACAATATAAAAAGAGAAGGCTGAGGGGGGATCTAGTGGCCTGTTATAAACTAGTCAGGGGGGATCAGCAGACATTGGGGGAGTCACTGTTCCCCTGTGCACTGCCAGGAGTGACCAGGAATAATGGTCACAAGCTGGCAGAGGGGAGGTTTAGGCTAGATATCAGGAAGCGCTACTTCACAGTCAGGGCGGCTAGGATCTGGAACCAACTTCCAAGAGAGGTGGTCCTGGCTCCTACCCTGGGGGATTTTAAGAGAAGGTTAGATGAACATCTTGCTGGGGTTGTTTGACCCCAGTATTGTTTCCTGCCATGGCGGGGGGTCGGACTAGATGATCTACTCAGGTCCCTTCCGACCCTAGAAACTATGAAACTATGAAACTATAAAACAGTGGATATCCAAAACCAAAAACTTGCTACCAAAATAAAAATGTTAAAGCTTATCCTAAGACTGAGCTTGCTTAACCTTGTCTATAGGGAATAGAGAGGGAGAGAAAGAAAAGCCAGAAATAATTGTGGAAGGGAAGGGAATGCATATCTATTTTATATATGTGTGTGTGTGTGTGTGTGTGTGTGTGTGTGTGTGTTAAAAAAGAAAAACTGGGGTTTTTGCTACATTTGCTGCCCCTACAGCTGCAAAGTGAAGGATCGGGCTCCATGCAGCTCCATGCCTCTGCAGGAAGCCCTGCAGGCAGCCTGGCAGAAGCCAGGGAAAGCAGGCTCTGCCCAAGAAGAGTGATGATCCTGATCTTTCTTTTTTTTTTCTTTCCCTTGGAGCCTGCCTGAGCTGCACAGGGGCCTGGTGCTTCCCTCCAGGGCTGCAGTGCCCCCTGGGACTGCCCAAGTTGGGTGCCTGTGGGTGGGTGCCACATGGGGTGGGGCACTAGTGCTGCAGAGGGAAGCACCCCCCCTCCCCCGCAGCCCACAGACACTCCATCCACTGGCAGCTCGCCCTCCCCTCCCCACTGCTGGAGAGGCAGGTAAGTCGAGTGTGTGCATGACACAGGGTTTTTATTGGCCCTAAATTGAAGTGGTGTGTCTAAAAACTCACTGCTTCAATCTAGGACCCCTGTTCCATCTACACATGCCCTATGACAATTAGGGGCATTTATACACATGCTCTGGGTGGTTGGGTGGGTGAGTTCTGTAATTAGTGTGGTTCTGAGAGGTGCTCTAATTGAGGTGCCCAGAGCATCATGTGTGTCAGCATCCCTGCACTGAAAAATGGCAGCAGGGCACTTTAACTAAAGCTCATTGAACAAGCTTTAGTTAAATCACACACCCCCTGCCATTTTTCAGTATAGGGATGCTGATACACATGACACTGGATTCTGCTGGACTATGATAATTACCACACTCCAGCAGAATCAATTAATTGAGTCTGCTCCAAAGTGCTGTAATAACAGTGTGTTGGAACAGCCTCAATGCACATGTATAGACACCCTATGATTCCAGTCCCTAGGTCATCCTTTGAGGCAAATGTGTTTAAAATTATATTAAAGTGGGGGAGTAAAAAACATGAATGTTAAGGGCTAGAGAGCCACAGGACAGAAACAAGTGATGCAATGGGGATATGAGTAGATTAGAATGCAAAATACATCTGATATATGCATAAAAATATGATAAGCATGGGGAACAAAAAAAGGTAAGCTAGAAGTCTCAGATTGTGAAGAAAAACTGTAAGCAATGGTCTCAAGTTGCAGCAAGGAAATTTTAGGTTAAATGTTAGGAAGAACTTTCTCTCTAGTAAGGTAGTAAAGCACTGGAACAGGTTACCCACAAAGGTAGTGGCCTCTCTATCCTTGGAGGCTTTTAAGCCCCAGCTAGACATAGCTTGGCTGGGATTATCTAGCTGGGGATGATCCTGCTTTGAGCAGGGGGTTAGACTAGATGACCTTCTGAGGTCCCTTCCAAAGCTAATTTTCTATGATTGTATGATCTGATTAGTAGTGCAGGGACTTTGTGAGACAGCTGTTATGACTGGACTATTAACACTGAGGTTATACTCCATTTCACAAGGACACTATTGGAAGAAAAAGTAGTATGTCAAAAATACATGCACTTGTTCCCTCTTCAGAAGGAAGAAGGTAGCGGATCAAAATGCAATTAGGTGAAGATAAAGGGTGAAAGCTACAGCATTGATATAATGGTGGGGAGTTACTCTATATCACCAAGTCAGAAGAAAGAGGTAGATGAAGCAAGGAGATGACAAAATGTTCCAAAAGTTATGAGCTGATACTGCTGGGAGATTTCAGTTTTCTGTATAATACAGGCAAACACTGAATGTTAAGCAAGTTCCTAATCTGTGTAAGACAGCTTTCTGTTTCAAGTCTTTGACAATACAACTAGAGGAGAATCTATCTTGGATCTTAGGAGGAAGTGATCAGAGTATGATAGAATACATCTTAGGGGCTTAGGGGTCTGGGAGCTCAGGTGGTGTTTTCGTCGATCCTCCCAGTCTCAGGCTATGGGCTGAGGAGGGAGAGAAGAATCCACGCAAGGGCAACGTTGGACCCCTGCTAAACCAGATGGGGCAACTGGCAACTGACGCCCAGGAAAAAGCCAACCTATTAAATAGGTACTTTGTGTCAGTCTTTCATCAGTCCCATGCCTGCTATGGGACAGGGAAATCTGGGTGAGGGGGATCCCCTACCCTCCATAAATGCTGACCTCATGAAGGAACACCTTGAGAAGCTGGATACCTTCAAGTCAGCCGGCCCTGACAATCTGCACCCCAGGGTACTCAAGGAGCTGGCGAGCGTCATAGCCCAGCCCCTGGCACGGATCTTTGAAAACTCCTGGCGCTCTGGTGTAGTGCCCGAAGACTGGAAGAAGGCCAATGTGGTGCCGATCTTCAAGAAAGGGAGGAAAGTGGATCCGGCTAACTACAGGCCCATCAGCCTGACTTCTATCCTGGGGAAGATCTTAGAAAAGTTTATTAAGGAGGCCATCCTTGAGGGACTGGCCCAGGCTAACATCCTAAGGGACAGCCAGCATGGGTTTGTTGCGGGTAGGTCTTGTTTGACCAATCTCATTTACTTCTATGACCAGGTGACCTATCATCTGGACAAGGGAGAAGAGAGTGATGTCATATATCTTGACTTCAAAAAAGCTTTTGATCTGGTATCCCATGATCACCTCTTGGCCAAACTGGCCAGTTGTGGCCTTGGCTCCACCACGATCCGCTGGCTGGGAAATTGGCTCCGTGGTCGGACCCAGAGGGTTGTGATTGACGGCAGTCACTCATCGTGGTGCCCTGTGACCAGTGGGGTCCCTCAAGGCTCTGTCCTGGGACCCATACTGTTCAACATCTTCATTAACGATGTGGACATTGAAGTCAGGAGTGGACTGGCCAAGTTCGCCGATGACACCAAACTTTGGGGCAAAGCATCCACGCCAGAAGATAGGCGGGTGATCCAGGCTGACAAGCTCAGCAAATGGGCAGACGAGAACCTGATGGTGTTTAAAAATGCAAGGTTCTCCACCTTGGGAGGAAAAACCTGCAGCACCTTTATAGGCTCGGCAGTGCTACGTTGGTTAGCACTACAGAAGTAAAGAGACTTGGGGGTCATCACTGACCACAAGATGAACATGAGCCTGCAATGTGATGCTGCGGCTAGTAAAGCGACAAAAACGCTGGCTTGCATCCATAGATGCTTCTCGAGCAAATCCCGGGACGTCATTCTCCCCTTGTACTCGGCCTTGGTGAGGCCGCAGCTGGAGTACTGTGTCCGGTTTTGGGCTCCACAATTCAAAAAGGATGTGGAGAAGCTTGAGAGAGTCCAGATGAGAGCCACGTGCATGATCAGAGGTCAGGAAAACAGATCTTACGATGACAGGCTGAGAGCCATGGGACTCTTTAGCCTGGAAAAGCGTAGGCTCAGGGGTGATCTGATGGCCACCTATAAGTTTATCAGGGGTGACCACCAGGATCTGGGGGAACATTTGTTCACCAGTGCGCCCCAAGGGATGACGAGGTCGAACGGTCACAAACTCCTGCAAGACCGTTTTAGGCTGGGCATAAGGAAGAATTTCTTTACTGTCCGAGCCCCCAAGGTCTGGAACAGTCTGCCAGCGGAGGTGGTTCAAGCACCTACATTGAACACCTTCAAGAGTAAATTGGATGCTTATCTTGCTGGGATCCTATGACCCCAGCTGACTTCCTGCCCTTTGGGCAGGGGGCTGGACTCGATGATCTCCCGAGGTCCCTTCCAGCCCTAATGTCTATGAAATTTTGAAATGGGTAAGCATGAAGTCAGCAGAACTAAGAGAAAGGATTTTTTTTTAAAGGAGGATCTCAACCAACTCAGGAGATCAGAGGCATGTTGCCATGGGAGGTCACACTGAAGTATAGAGTTGCCCAGGAGGGTTCACAGCTTGTAAAGTGAACAATATTGGAAATCCAAAAAGAAGGTGCACAAAAGGAATGGCAAGACACCAATGTGGCTTCAGAAGGAGCTTCTAGGATGCCTCAAATACAAAAGGAAAATATACAGACAGTAGAAAGATGGGCAGGTCACCAAGGAAACTTACCAGGAAATAGTAAGGACTTGCAGAGACAAAATCAAGGCAAAGATAAAATATGAGCTTTACTTGCCAAGGGAAGTTAAAAACAAGAAAAGATCCTGTAAATATTTTGACTGAGAAAAATAAGGAAGCTGTGGGTACACTGTTCAATAACCAGGGTGAATTCTTAACAGAAGATGCATCATCTCAACGGCTACACTGGCTCAGTCTTCATAGAAATAATTAAGCTGGAACCAAAGAGTTTATAAGGATTATTTGGACAAGGAAGGAGACAAACTGAGGCATGAGATAACAAAAAGGAACAGTCAGAGAGCTTTTGATGAGGCTAAATGAATTCAAGTCAGCAAGACCTGGCAAACTCCATTCCAGGGTACTGAAGGAACTAGCAGAGGAGATCTCAGAACCTTTGGCAATAATATTTAGCAAGTCATTGTAGGTGGGGGAGGTACCAGAGGAGCGAAAAGGGCTAACATAATGCCCCTCTTTGAAAAAAGCAAAAAGGAAGACTTGGGGAACTATAGACTTGTTAGCCTCACCTTGATACCTGGGAAGTTACTGGAGCATATCCTAAGAAAGTCCATTTTCCAGTATCTGCAGAAATAATGACTGATCACAAACAGCCAGCATGGATTTACTATCAAGATTTTTTGCCAAACAAACTTGATCTCCTTCTTGGAGGAAATAGCTAGTTGGGTGGGTGAACGTAACACAGTGGATATAGTGCATCTGGACTTCAGTAAGGCTTCTGACAAAGTCCTCTATGATTTTTCTCATAAACAAATTGGAGAAATGCCAGCTAGACAAAATTATGACAAAGAAGATAGAAATGGGCTTGTCATAAACAAAGGCTAATTATAAATGGATTTGTGTCAGAATGGCAGGGGGTTCTGAATGGAGTCCTACAGGGACTTGTAATGGACTTAGTGCTGTTCAGTTACTTGGATGCTGGAATAGAGAGCTTCTTGAGAAAATTTGCAGACAACATGACATTGGGGAGAATTACAAATACACTGGAGGACAGGAGCTCAATTCAGAAGTATCATGACGGATTGGAAAACTGGGCTAGAGGCAACGGGATGATGTTCAGTGCTGACAAATGCAAGGTGCTACATCTCCGAAAAAATAATCAAAAACACAAATTCAAAATGGGTGACACCTGGCTAGATGGCAGCACTTTGTTGAAGAATATGGAGTCTTGGTGGATCATAGATACAATCTAATTCCACACAAAAAGCAAATGCAGCTTTGGGCTACATCACCATTATCATTAGATGTGGGAGGTGATAGTGCCTTGCTACTTGGTTCTGTTTAGGCATAATTTAAAGTACTGTGTGAAGTGTTAGGCTCCACATTGTAAAAAAGGATGTGGAGAAGATACAGACAGTCCAGAGTCAGGCAACAAAAAAATAAAGCACTTAGAAGAAAATTCAAAGAAGGAAAGGTTGAAAGAAATAGACAAATTCAGCTTACAGAAAAGGTGCTTAAGAAGGGACATAATATTTGAAGCACTGCTATAGGGGAGAAAGAAAAAAAAATCTCTCTTGCTGCAGATAGCAGTACATACCAATGGACTGAAGTTGCAGTAAAATAGGGAAAACTTCAATTTTAGAACAGTGAAGCAGCTGAATAAACTGTTTAGGGAAGTTGTGGAAGCTCCATCATTGGAGGTGTTCAAGAAAATGCTGGATGGGTATTGGTCAGGGATGATCTAAGAACTGCTATGCTTGTGATATACTATGGGTATTTTTCAACTTTTGGGCTTTAATTTTTGCTGCATGGAACTAGGAATAATTGCTGTTCTTCTCTTGTTGCTACATATCTGGGGTTTATTTTTTTCACAGTCCTCAGAAGCATTGGGTTTTAGCTGTAACCAAGGCTAGAGATTTTGACTGGGTTCTTGCTGGGATTAAAACCTGAAGGCTCCTGGCTGGAGGGTTTTGTCCACTAGCTCATAGTCAGACTGATCAACATGTTTGGGATCAGAAAGGAATTTTACCCTATGGTCAAATTGGCATGGACTGTGGGGAGTTCTATCTTCCTGTGTAGTGTTTCAGGCTGTTGTCTTGAAACCAAAAACCTGGCCTGTCTAGCATAGCTGCTCAGCCCACTCTGTCACCTCTCCAATACAGCATGAGGGCAGATGCAGGTGGTCAGAAACCTCTAGTTGAGCCTAGCCACACACCCACTTCCTGCCACCCAAGTGACCAGCTGACCATTCACCCCTTCTAATGTAAACCCCCGATTTGGAAAAGGAAGTATCCGGGCAGCAAAGTTCAATCCTGTACTTAGGCTGCTACATTCTTGATTTATGCTGCTACTGGCTCTGTGACATAGCTTCTGGATATATGACTTGGCATGCCCATGCACTCTGAGTTTGGCCTGGTCCTTTGGATACATAATCCAATTCTGGTTTGATTTTCTGGATACTTGATCCAGCTACCCTCCTGACCCTGCCTAATCCTCTGGATCTCTGACTTGGTTCCCTAGATGGATCTCCTGCTTCTAGCTTCATTACATTCTGACTTGACATGCTCCTCTCAAAAGTTAGATGCATTTTCTGACCCTAAGGTAACTCCCAGATCTGGCGGCCTACTACCTGGCATGACACAGTGAGGGGCATTGTCCTCTTACTTAGATCTCTCAAGCCATAGGTGCTGACTCTATTTTTGCTGGGGGGGAAGGTTTAAGATGACAGACGTGTGGAAAGTTTCATGCATTTCAAGTGACGCACCTCTTCCCAAGGAGGGGTCAGGGGTCTCAGCCCCCCATGTATTCCATACTTCCGGTTTAAGCATAATTTAATAACCAATCTTTGGAGCATTAAAACACCAAGTATTGTTGTTCCTCTGCTTTATCTGCAGCAGATTAGTGTATTAAGTCTTGTGGTTGTGTAGTTTTAGTAAAAGGTTAAACAAAGATGTGTATGGGATGGTTTAGATAGGAATGATCCTGCCACAGGCAGGGGATTAAACATGAGGTTGTAGTTGGTTCCTTATTCCTCATTCCTGGTTCTTTTTTCAAAGCTAATACTTACACAATTAAAGGTTGTTAGTAATGAATTGTAGAAACTAAAGAGGCAGGATGTCATCAAAAAGCTATATTTACTAATTAAAATGTAAAATAATATAATGTATCATGTATATAGCCTAACATAATCTCAGGTCTTCTTTCAAGGTTTATGTGGCAAAATCCTTTTTTGGGTCATCCCAGACTACACATCTCTGCCATCAGGAGACACATCTGAATACGTCTAAGCAGGCTGCTGCCTGATGCAAAGCTCAGTTTTCATATGCCAGCCTCCCCACTGATGTCCCTAAGGCCTGTGTGCTATGTATAATACCACTGAATAAGGAACTGTGTTTGGGTTGTGATTACAGGTGAAAATCCTTTTTTGGTCACCCCAGAGCACAAAGTCTCACTACGGGAACTCTCCCAAAGAAACTTGGGCAGGCCCCTGCTCGACCCAAAGCTCAGCTTTTGCATGTCCAGCTGCCTACAGACAGCCCTCAGGCCTGAATAAGGAGCTGGGTTTGGCCTGCAATCTCTGGTGGGAACCCTTTTTGGATCACCCAAAAGTACATGTCTCTGCTATTGAGGGTCTCCTGAGGAAGCCTGGTCAGAGTCCTGCCCAACCCAAAACTCAGTTTCTGCATGACAGACTTCCAACTCACAGACCCCACACCTTGACGCTGTCAGAGCCAGATTTTTCTAGGTGCTTAAACCTGGGGGACATCATCCCTAACTCTGATTTCCAGCTAGAAAAAAAATGTTGCAATTATATCTGGGTAGTGAGGAGTTCAGTTTCTAAAAGCAAGCTGAGGGTAATTTAGGTGTCTCACCTTCTAGAAATTCATGTGTAGTAACATAACTCCAAGACTGCCTGTAGCACATGACATGGTATGGCGTGAGGGGCTATCTTTTTTCATGGTCTCTATTTCTGGCTACCTGTCTTGCTGCTTTGATCTTTGCAATCCTTCTGCTCATTTTGGTGCTGAACATTGTTCTGTGGCTTTGCTACTAATTTCTGGCATGAAAAAGTGAGAGCATTTCTCTGGAAAGGTGCAAAGGAAAACATTGATTCTGAGGAGGATGTAGTCAGTGCCTTTCTGCATGAATAGCAATGGTTAGAGAAATATGGCTTCTGGAAGGCCGAGTCAATTTGGAGCTACATTGCTGGTAGGCTTCATACGAACTGAAGTTTAGAAAATGGTTCTCTAATCTCTGGCCTGAGGATAGGAAAGGCTTAAAATCTAAGACATTAAATATAGCTTTAGTGAAAACTTGTTGTGTGTGCAAGAAGTCTGAGGATTAAAGGTTTTATGTGCAATATGGCCACTCGAATGAACGGTTTCACCCTATCTCCTTAGGACTGGCAACATCCTAAGTAGTTTTAAACATAACGCAATGCTTTTGTCCAGCATGTGACACTGCACTGAACAGTAGTAGTTTTGGTGAAGCACCAGATAAGAACAAGGGGTATTCCTTTGATTTGGAAATAGTTTCAAAATGTCCTATTTTCCAGAATCTGACATTATACTCAGGAAAGGCAGTGACAATTCCCTTTAAATCCACCAGTACATCTGCTGCATGGGATGGTAATCAGATGAATAATGATGCCAAGAAAGATTAAATTATTTCCCAAAATGATCAAGATGATTTACTGAAATGTAAGCAAACAGATTTTGGCTCTAAATCTATGGCTACTGTGCAAAATACATCTGTAGGGGTAGAAATTAATAAGCAGTCAACAGTCAGCAGTGACTCTGAAAGCAAGAGCAGCAATTCAGATTTGCCTGGCTCCTTCTGGATCTGCAGCCAGGGGAGCTAGAGCCTTAGGCCAGCACCTGTGCTGTCCCCAGCAGTATAAAAAGCTGCCCTGTCCTGGACCCATTCACAAAAAAAGCTGCCCTGGCCAGCAGCTCAGGGCTACTCACTCTCAGGAGCTTCTGGGGGAGGAGCCTCTGGGAGGAAGTTGGCCATGCCCTTCCTATCCCAGGCTGCTGCTGTTGTGGCTGGTTGCTGCAAGCCTGGTCTCAGGAGCTTCTGGGGAGACCACGGCCAGGCCCTTTCCTGCCTCTGGCTACTATTAGCTGCTGGCTTGGTCTCAGAACTTTTGGAGTAAGTTGGCCGTACCCCTTCCTGCCTTGGGTGGCTGCAGCTGCTGCTGTTGCCACCCCCCCCCCCCCGCCCTGGAGGGAGTCCTCTGCTGCATGCTTCTATGCACCTCAGGGAGGGGCCCACTGCACTGCACCCCAGCTTCTACACCCCTGTTCCAGTCTGCTGCTCAGCCCACCACCAAGTTGTGGTCGGGGGATAGCCTGGGGAGGGAGCCTGCACTGCCTGTGGGCTTCTCCCCCACCAGCACTGCCAGAGCCTAAAGGAACCTTGCCCACCCCAGCTGCCTTAGCAGGCCACCCCTACCTTCACCTCCACTTTCACTAGAAGCACTGAAAGTGGCTGAACTGGATGGGTCCCACCATCACTGCTGCTGCTACCATTGTTTCTGCTGCTGCCCCCTTTCAGGAGAGAGGGAGATTCCCTGCTGCACCACCTGACAGCACATCTGTACTGGGTCACTTCCTAATTGACTGAGTGCTCCTACCTTATCCCACAGCTACCACACTGCATCTGGTCCTGATTTTTCTTCCTGCCTACTGCTCTGCAGCTGAGTGACCAGCTGGAGGCCTGAGGGGCTTCTGGACAGATCTTCCACAAACAAAGCCCCTCCACTGCTCCAGCCATCTTTTATACCTGCCTTAGCAGCCTTCGCTGTGTGTTTTGTTTTGTTTTTTGCCCTTGTGTGGTAAGTCCTGTGGTCCACTCCCCCTGACCTGGTGTTTGTTCTGTGACTGAGTAAGCCAGCTTGAGTTTCCCCAGCCCTTGTGTGTGTGTGTGTGTGTGTTCCCCCTCCCCGCACATTCTCAAAGCATAGCCCTTGCGGTTCTTTTTTTCCCGTGGGGCTGTGGCTCAGTGAGATTCAGCTCCCTCCTCCCTATCCCCTTTCTGCCCCACAACCTCAGCCTATTCCTACTAGATTCACCAGCCCCGTGGGATATTTTGTTTTTCTTTATTGTCTTCCTTGCCCTCATGTGAAACAATGGCAGGGGTAACCCCCAGGAAAGATCAAATGGGTGTTCCCCAAAGAAGAGGCGTCCCAATCCCAACTAGAGTCCAGGGTCTTAGTGGACCGGGGGATTCAGATGGTGCTGGAAGAGCCCTCTAAGCTCCAGGACCAGGAGGAGGATGCCCATAAACCAGCAGGCTCCATGGAGCCTGCAGACCTCTCGGTCCCAGCAGTCCCCAGGGATGAGCTACTTGCATTTCTTAACTGTAACTAGACCCGCTGGTCCGCCAGCAATGTACAGCTAGCCTTGCACTGCTGGGAGATCTTGACAATGTCCTTGCCACTGAGGGCACTGGTGGGGGAAGGCAAGGGGCCCAAAAGCTGCAATGCCTGGATCTATAGGTGGGCCCACAGTTTCATAAATGCCCTCTTAGCATATGGGAGACCACTACATGAACCGATGGGCCCCACACTGGGTGTTGAGATGTGTGAGGCCCCTGCTGAACCATCTACTCCACCCTTCCAGCCATGAGGTCATTTAAGATTGCAACCCTCAATGTCCATGGCTGCAGGAAGGGTCTCCAGAGGTGCCAGGTGCTCTCCTTCCTTCAGGAGGGAGGGTACCCCATGGTATTCTTGCAGGAGACCCTGATGACTCCAGCTGATGAACCAAACTGGTGAAAGGAGTGGGGAGGCAGGGTCTTTTTTAGTCATCTCTCAGCCACCTCATTTGGGGTGGTCACCCTGTTTTTCCCCAGGCCTGCAACTGGAGGTTCTCTAGGATGTTGAAGTGGTGCGAGGCTGCCTGCTGCACCTCCGGGTCCAGGTGCGGGGTCTGGTCCTGAACCTTCTGAATGTGTATGCCCCTGTGAAGGACCTGGAGTTGGCATATTTCTTCCACCAGGCGGCCACATACATCAGCACCCTCAACCCCTGCGAGTGCCTGGTCCTTGGCGGGGACCTTAATGTCACCCTAGATGCGCAAGACCGGTCAAGCAAGGAATGGAATCAGGCTGCCGTGGGCATCCTCAGGGAGATCCTGATGGACTACTCCATGGTGGATATCTGACAAGCCTGTCACCACACTGAAACCCCTGCCTTCACTTACGTGAGGGTAGGGGAGGAGCAGGCATGCCACTCCTGGTTTGACCGGGTTTATATCTCTTTGCCCCACTTTGCCTGGGCCTACTACTCTAGCATCCAGCCAACCCCTTTCAGCAATCACCACTTTGGGCCCAGGCCACACTGGGGTCTGGGTGTCCAGGGTCAGCATACTGGCATTTCAATGCTGGCCTGCTAGAGGATGTGGGCTTCAGGGAGGCTTTCTGGGAGTTTTGACTGGCCTGGTGGGAGCAACAGGCATCTTTCCCCTTGGTTCAGAGATGGTGGGATGTGGGGAAGGTGCACATCCAGCTTTTTTGCTACACTCGGGGACGCACCTGGCAGAGGGAGGCGGTCTGGGAGCAGCTTGAGCAGGAAGTGTTAGAGCTGGAGAGGTGCCTGGCCCCCGACTCAAACAACCCATCCCTCTGTGGAGAGTGTTGGGAGAGGTAGGAAGAGCTTCATGCTCTGGATAACCACCACACCTGTGGTGCATTTGTCTGCTCATGTATCCAGCTCCTTTGGGAGACCACAGCTCCTGCTTCTTCTATGCCCTGGAGAGAAGGTGTGGGGCCAAAAAGTACATCATCTGCCTTCTGGCAGGACAGCACCCCCATCATGGATCCAGGTGAGATGCGCCAGTGCACGCAGGCCTTCTATGAAGAGCTCTTCTCCCTGGATCTGACCCATTCTGAGGCCTACCAGACCCTGTGAGAGGGACTCCAACAAGTCAGCATAGGTGACTGGGACCAGCTGGAAGCTCCTCTTGCTCTGGCTGAGTTTTCAGCCTCCCTCCACCTAATGCCTGGCAACAAGGCACCAGGCATCAATGGGCTGACCTCAGAGTTCTACGAGGCTTTCTGGCACATCTTCAGCCTGGACTTTGCTGTGGTCTTGGCTGAATCCAAGGGAAGTGGGGAGCTACCACTGTCATGCTGGAGGACCCTGCTGACACTCCCACCAAAGAAGGGAGATCCCTGTGACCTAAGGAATTGGCATCCTCTGTCCTTCCTCTGCACAGACTACAAAGTGGTAGTGAAGGCCATCTCTCTGTGCCTGTGGTCTGTGCTGATGGAGGTGATCCATCCTGACCAGATGTATGGGAAAAAATGATCAGCAGAATAAGACATGTCCTCTAAGCAGCTCCTATTGTACAGCGTTGCAAAAACTCCTGGTTAAATATGTCTCAACATTATCATTATGGAGTAGCATTATGCTAAAAGCAGGAAAATGGCCACAAAGTACAGACAGCAATGCAACTGTTGAGAAATGGTTCACAATTGTCAAAAACAAGGTTCTGAATGACAAACTATGTCTCTAAGATCTAACTATCAAAAATTAATAAAACCGGCAGATAAAGGAGGAGCCACAGTCATCCTAAACTGTGAAGACTACATAAAGAAAGCCAGCAGACAACTCTCTGACACCACCTACTACAAAGAACTACAAGAAGGTCCCACTCCCCTTTTCACCATGAAATTCAATAATACCATCAAATTATTTCCATCAGAACCAGAAGAAAAACTACAGACCTTGATCCCCCCACTACCCAGCTCAGGGACTTTTTACATGCTCCCTAAAATCCAGAAACAAGGGAACCCTGACAGACCTATTATATCCAACTATGAGACCCTAACTGAGCAAATATCAAGTTTTGTTGAAAACTGCTTGTCACCCAAAGAGAAAGTTTTGTCCAAGACACTACAGATTTTCTACGGAAACTTAAAAACATATACCACCTTCCCAGCAACACCCTCCTAGCCACCATGGACGTTACCAGCTTATATACCAACATCCCACACCAGGATGGCATCCAAACCTGCCTTGATATATCTGCTAGAGCAACATTACAACTCAGAGTACAGACTGAAATTTATTACTGACCTTATACAATTCATCCTCACACACAACAATTTCACTTTTAATAACTAACACTTCTTCCAGACCATGGGCACAGCTATGGGTACCAAAATGGCCCCACAGTATGCCAACCTTTTTATGAACCACCTGCAAGAAGAATTCCTCAAGGACTATACCATCAAACCCTTACTATACTTAAGATATATAGATGACATCATTTGGACTGAAAACCTTCAATCTCTGATTGAATTCCATCAGGATTTCAGCAATCACCATCCCTTCATCTGACTATCTCTGGAATACTTCAGCGCCAACATCTCCTTTTTAGACATGATGATCAATATCCATAAAAAACAGACCTTATTATACAAGAAACCCAGAGATCTTCCCAGAACCACCCATCCAAGCCTTCAAACAAGCACCAAACCTCGCTAACCTCATCACCAGAAGCAAACATTTTCAAGCCCAGAACACACCAAATGGATCAAGACCATGCTATGACAAGAAATGCAAAACCTGCCAATATACCTCCACCACCCTCACAATTACTACGTCCCACAACAGAGCCATCAGCATTCTCAGATCTTACAGCTGCACCTCCAGAAATGTAATATATCTCATCCAATGCACCAAATGCACTGATGGAAAATACATAGGAGAGACCAAACAACAACTGTGCACCAGAATGCACACACACAAATACCAGAATACCCAACTACCTGTGGGGGAACATTTTCCACAAGAAAACCACTCTCTCTCTCCAATCTCTCAGTTCTAATCCTCAAAGGAAACTTACAAAACACTTCTCAGCCTGTGAACTTCACTTCATCAACCTCCTGGATACAAAAAATTATGGACTAAATATAGACATTGGATTTATGACACATTATAACCTGCCTGACATCTGACTCCCCAGGTACCAACAATTTAACTGGTAGGTTCATTCCCCTTTCCCCCCTGCCACCCAGCCTGTCTCTCACCCACTGACTCTTTACATCTTAACTGACTTCTTATCTTGTATGCATACCAGACCAGCCTCTGTCTTCTTTACTTTTGATTTCATCCAGGTAGAGAACACACCAACTGCAGAAACTTCCTCAGCCTGAAGAATGGTTTTTAAACCCAAAAGCTTTCTTAAATATTTTTCCAACTATTTAAGTTGGTCTAATAAAAGATATCAGATTCACCCAAAGAACCTTGTCTCCCAGAGTGAATGAGGCATTTAGCAGTAATAACTGGGATGAAATGGTGAAGAGAAATGGGCAATAAATCAAATTATCACTGCAGGGAATGGGATGAAGGGAGAGTGATGCTTCCAGAGCAGCTGCTCCATGAAGATAGAACAGCCCCGGGAGGGGAGAGGCATGGCACTGAAAGAACCGGGAGTGGGGAATATCTCAGAAAAAAAAGCCCAAGAAGGTTTGGGGGAGAGGGATAAAACCCTAGCACCAGTTTCAAGCAGAGAAGAGAGCTCATCTGGATCCTGTTAAGACAGGAATCACCAGCACAGCAAATTCTTCTACATGCAGTACCCCAAGTGGTGAAGGAACTACAGCTGAGGTAGCTGCATCGTGAGGAAAGCAGCTGCTATTTAGGTGACAATGAATGTTGGTTCTGTTGTTGTTTGGGATTTTTTTACTTTCAGATGATCCAATTGGGCTCTAGAGAAGTCGAGGGGTGAGAGAGCTGGAGCAACAGCTACTCAATCAAACTCATAAAGAGGCAGGAGTACCTTGAGAGCTCTGTGGAAGCAAGAACATGCTAGGAGACAGGGTGACTTGTAAAAAAAAAAAAGAGCTAGAGATGGGACAAAGTAAGAATTCCTTGTTTTTGTTTGGACTGTTAAGTTATCATTGCCACAAACTATACACTCCATATGATTAGATCTAGTTGAATCATTCTGAAGTTAAAATTAAGACTTACCTGACGTGGTGTGAAGTTCATCAAACTAATAAATCCTGAAAAAATAAAGAAAATTATGTAACTCAAATAAGACTGTGATCTCAACTGATGACATAACTATGAGTGGCACTTGGAAGTGATACAGGGAAGTTGTAAAAAGAAAAATCCCTATGAAGGTTGCTGGGATCCATCTGTAGTAGGAAACAAGTAACACCTCCTGACTAATAACATCATAAAATAATCAAGATGTGGCAGACGCGAGTCAGACTATGCCACAGGGAGTCCAAGTCTGAGCAATCAGTAGGAAGGAGCTAGAATAAGACACTATGCCATAAATGGTACTACCATAGAAAGGAAATGGCAGTGCTTAACATAGTTAAAAAACATTATGGGACGGAAAGTATGGGATTGGTATGGGAGTGAGGAAAACATGGTGACATCTCTATTCTCCTACATCTTTAGAACAGTGAAGTGCTTCATATATTCATATGTTCCAATGCAAAATGTCCCAATACAAAATATCCAAAAAAGAGAAAGAAATTGACATTATAATCTATTTTCGTATGATAGGTACATACCTCCGTGCTGTCATTTTGATAACCCCTAAGTATAGCAACTTAAGGATAATGTTTGGAAGGTTGGTTGTGGATCACATATAGGGGAAAATAGAAGAGTTAAGATTTAAAAGAGGAAATAAACATTAATGCATGCCCTTTAGTTAATACTTACAGGTGTCCCTTTAGCTGTTGGGATCCATAACCATGTTTATGTCAATGTGTTATTTTGTAAGTAGAGAAAACATGCAGTTAGGTGGGAGGCTGAGATTGTGTCTACACACTTTGTTTTATCGTGTATCAGAGGAAGAATGCCAATATGGATCACTTCTGGGCATGTTCTCAGTGGTGGCAGATGACAGAACAAGGAATAATGGTCTCAAATTGCAGCAAGGGGAGTTTAGTTTGGATATTAAGAAAAAAAACTTTCTCACTAGGAGGGTGGTGAAGTACTGGAAAAGTTTACCTACAGAGGTGGTGGAATCTCCATCTGTGGAGGTGTTTAAGGCCCAGCTCCATGAAGCTCTGGCTGGAATGATCTAGTTGGAGATGGTCCTGCTTTGAGCAGTGGGTTGAACTAGATGACTTCCTGAGGTCCCTTCCAAACCTAATTTTCTTTGATTTTATGTGCCATTTGTATGCACACTGGCAGCAGGGTGTTGCATTTTTCTTTCTGTGGAGGAAGGACCAGGAACGTATGCTATTCAGTAGCCCACCTTATAGGAAGTACTGTGTGGCTGTAGCAAAGCAGTATTAACTAGCACCTTTGTCCACCCTACAATTCAAAGTGCACTAGAAGCTTGCTCTGGCCTGAATAGTCTGATCTGGCTATATTTATTACCAGAGCTAGCTGGCCTTTTAATTGTACATGATTCTGCAACCTTTGGAGCATATCCATTGAATTACTTCTTTGTGGTAAGGAGGGTAATCTTAACTATTCTATGTCATTGAAGTGCCTATTCTATATATTAAATATAGCTTAGATGATGTCTTCAAATTTCAAAATGTCATTTATGTATGTTTGGAAGCTAGTCCAACCAAATGGCGTATTTATGTCAAGGGAGACACCACACCTTCTAATTCTCACAAAGCTGTGGAAGTAGTATATGACATCACCATATCCAGAAAGTTCACAAGGTGCAGAAATTTGCTAGAAGCCTATACAGTGAAGATATAACCAGGAATGTAAGACTAGGAAATGGGACAGCTGGATGATGGCTGGAATATGGTATGTAGAAATTTGCTTTTGGGAATTGGCTTGTAGGTGAAGTAGATATTGCATTAGAACATTGGTCCAGGCCAACAGCAATGGTTAATTGATTTCTAAAAGTGTGTTCGTGACAACATTTTCTTCCAAGCCCACTGTGCTTGAAACAGGCAAGCAGCAAGAAGACACACAGGCTGGGATATTGAAGACATGTACCATGCTGTTCCATAGCATGAGATAAACTGGCATTAGGTCACAACGCTCAACTGCAGTGCCTTGGGAGTTCTGATTTTGGGGGAACAGACCAAATTAAAAAGACACTGGAAAGAACCAAATGAGGATGTGTGCATGTGATGGGTTTGTGAAATAAAGGAATATACTGATAGGATAGAATGTGGACAGTATGACAACCACAGGGAGACCAGTCAACAATGCCCAAAGTTGAAGAGTCATCAGAGGGAGAGAAAGAATACAAAATGAGAGATTTCAGAGCAGCAAGGGGTTCCCTGAGAGGGAAACTTGAGGCCACCGTTGGCAGAGGGCATTCCATATGCCTGTCTCACCCACCCCCACTGGTGGGGGTGGGGGGGCTTGGCTTATGACCTCCAGGTTCCTGACATCCAATATTCAAGAAGAGAACCTCAGGGTGAAGCTCGTGTAGTGGCCAGATGTACCTTGACTCTGATGACAGCTCTAGGACTGGCAGATATAGAATGTTTTGCATTATTCTTATCTACTATCACTGTGTATCAATAAAATCCATCCAATTATTGAATGGACAGGTCGTGGTCAATCTGAGGGTTTTGGATCAGCCCAGAACAAAGTATCTTGGTCATAAGTCCAGTGCCTACACTGGAGACTACACAATAAGGTTGTTGTATTTATGCTGTCTGCAGGGTACAATATTTTGCTTATCCATGTAGTACTTCATCATCTACTGAGACAGAAGTTCTTTACTGTGTGTTAAAAAAGTCTTATAAATAAGACTTTTTAAAAGGTATTTCCCATTTCAAATCAAGTATAATCAAGAAACTTAGGTGCTCCTTAATATTGTTCTTTACATTAAAGTGACTTTCTTTGTCTACAGAACTGGTTCTCAACTGGGTGTCTGTGACCCCTAAGGGGCTGTAAGCAGATTTCAGGGGGTTCATACAGCCCAGTCTGGCATGGGGAGGAGCTGCCCCAGCCTCCCAGGGCTGAGGTGAGACCTGAAGAAGGGGCAGGGCCTCATCCAGCCCCACAGCCTCTATCTTGTGGGCAGCACTGCAGGTGGATGAGACTCTGCGCTACTGATGATCATGTGGGTGGGCCTGAGGAGCCAGGCAGTTGTTGTGGCACAAGTGGGCTGTGAAGTTTTTTATAGTATGCGGTGATGCTGGGGTTAGGAAGGAAAAAATTGAGAACCCTTGGTCTACAGTACTACATTACACCTCCCTTGAAGTGAAGATTGAAAATAAGGAAGGGTGACTTAAGAACCTCTGGGTCAAGATACAGGGAGAGCATGAGGAAGGGTATTTTGCTGCAGAAGTTTATACACCTCTGAACTATGAGGAACAGCTCAGACAGGAATTCTCTAAATAACTGGCAGAGGTTGCACACATCAGAGTATGGTTATCATGGATAACTTCAACTACCCAGACAACTCATGGGATGAGCACTCAACCACATCCAATTGCTCACAAAACATCTTCACTCACATTGAAGAGCTCTATCTAATTCAGGAAGTCTATGGGCCAACTAGAGGCAAGGAACTACTAGATTTGGTTCTGGCCAAAGGGGATGATCTAGTGTGCAAGCTGAGGATTGAAGAGAAACTGAGCAATAGTGATCATGAGATGGTCACTTTCTCCATCCACTGTAAGTCAGGGAAATCAACCAATAGGGTAGAAATCCTTGATTTTCAGAACTGGGTTTTTGGTTGCAGCTGTGTTGCTCCAAAGATGTAGGCAGGCAAGGCTCTTTGGGTAGATGTGATATCTTTTATTAGACCAACTGAGTAGTTGGAAAAATGTTCTCAGCAAGCGTTCGGGTGCAGTCACCCTTCCTCAGGCATAGGGAGTCTCTGCTGGTGTGGGACTCTAAGGAATGACAGAAGCTTAAAGTGTGGAGTGCAAATGTAAATAGGTAGAGATTAGCAAGAGAAAAAGAAAAGCAGGGAGGGGGAAGAGAACAGGGGGACAAAAAGTCAGAGGGAGACAACAGAGATAAAATACAAGGTGAAAAAGAGGCAGTCTGTGAAAAAGGGAATAGTAGGAGATCAGGAAAAAGCAATGGGAGAAGCCAAAAGTGTGACAGGATGTCAGTGAAAATATGAAAGGGTAGAAGTTGGAAAAGAAAAGGTAAAGCAAGGGGAAGAAAATGGGACCAAAGGGCCTCCAGCCCACTGACCACTACCCTATGCCCCTCATCCATGTGGGCACCAATAACACAGCTCAGAGCGCTTCCTGCTGGGTCATGAAGCACTACAGGGATTGGGGAGCAGGGCTAAAGGGTCTGGGGGTGCAGGTGGTGTTTTCTTTGATTCTCCCAGTCTCAGGCTATGGGATGAGGGAGAGGTGGATCCAGGTAGTTAACCAAAGACTGCAGCGCTGGTGTCATCAGGAAGGCTTTGCTTCCATGACCTCAGTCTGCACTTTGAAGAGAGGCAGTGAGCTGCTGGGGAAGGGATGGCCTCCACCTCTCTTTGCTGGGGAGGAGGCTCTTCTCAGCCAGACTGGCTGACCTCCTCAACCAGGCTTTAAACTAAGCCTGCCGGGGGATAGAGGGACTAATGCCACTGCCAGCCCATTGAGCAACCCTTGGAAAGCCAGCAGGCCAAGGCACTTAAGGGAACCCAGCCTTGCCCCAGCCCTGGAATGAACTGTAGGCAAGGCTAGGGCCCCCAAGGGGACACTTGGCTGCCTATACATAAATGCCAGGGGCTTGGGGAATAAACAGGAGGAACTTGTCCTCCTGCTAAATGCAAATAACTATGATGTCATAGGGATAACAGAAACTTGGTGGGACTCCACCCCTAACTGAGCCACAGGTATACACAGCTATACCCTGTACAGGAGGGATTGAGTGGACAAAAGGGGAAGGGATGTAGTTCTCTATGTCAAGGAAAGCTATGCATCCCTGCAAGCTGACACTGGCACCCATGGTGGATGACTTGAGACCCTCTGGGTTAAAATCAATGGGGAACATGACACAGGGGATACTATGCTGGGTGTCTACTACAGACCCCCCACCCAGGGTCAAGACCTTGACCAGGAGTTTGCCTTGGAATTGGCTGAGGCTGTGTGCTCTCTGTGTATGGTTGTCATGGGAGACTTTAACTAACCAGACATCTTGTGGGAGGAGCACTCAGCCAAATCTGAGCAGTCACAAAGCTTTTTCTTGTGTGGATGACCTCTATCTGACACAGGAAGTCTACAGGCTGACGAGAGGTAAAGCACTGCTTGACCTGGTACTGGCAACCAGGGATGACCTAACCAATGACCTAATGATTGAAGGTAAGCTGGGTAACAGTGACCATGAGTTGATCACCTTCGCCATCCACCATAAAGCTGGCAAGTCAGTCAGTAATACGGAAGTCCTCGACTTCAGGAAAGCTGACTTTGACAAGCTCAGGAGGTTTGTCAGTGAGGCCCTAAAGGGCCACAACCCAAAGGAGAGGGGAGTTCAAGACAAGTGGAGCAATACTGGATGCGCAAGCAAAGTCTATTGCATCTTGGAGGAAAGGCAGCAAAAGGGCACAACAGCCCCCTTGGCTCTCCAGGGAACTCATGGACCTCCTGCATCTTAAAAGGAAGACCTACAAAGGATGGAGGACTGGAACCATAACCAAGGAGGAATACTTTGCTCTGGTCCAGATCTGCAGAGAGCAAACCAGGAAAGCCAAGGCTGTGCCAGAACACCAGCTAGCTACAAATATCAAGGACAATAAAATGTCCTTTTTTTAGATATGTGGGGAGCCGAAGGAAAAGCAAGGGCAAAACTGGACCCCTGCTAAACCAGATAGGACAACTGACAACCAATGCCCATGAAAAAGCAAACCTGCTTAATGGGTACTTTGCATCAGTTTTTCACCAGTCCCATGGGACACCCCTACCCACTGTGGGTCAGGGAGGCGTGGGTAAGGAAGATTCCTTATCCTCCATCAAAGCTTACCTTATGAAGGAACACCTTGACAGGCTGGATACCTTCAGGTCAGCCAGCCCTGATGGTTTATACACAAGGGTACTTAAGGAGCTAGCAAGCATCATAGCTCAGCCCCTGGCACGGATCTTTGAGAACTCCTAGCACTCTGGTGAAGTGCCCAAAGACCGGAAGAAGGCCAATGTGGTGCCTATCTTAAAGAAAGGGAGGAAAGTAGATCCGGCAAACTACAGGCCCATCAGCCTGACCTCTATCCTGGGCAAGTTCTTGGAAAAGCTTATCAAAGAGGCCATCCTTAACAGACTAGCTGATGGCAATATGCTGAGGGATACCCAGAATGGGTTTGTTGCGGGTAGGTCTTGCTTGACCAATCTCATTTCCTTTTACAGCCAGGTGATCTATCACCTGGACAAGGGGGAAGAGATTGATGTCATATATTTTGACTTTAAAAAAGCCTTCAATCTGATATCCCATGATCACTTCTTGGCAAAACTGGCTAACTGTGGCCTCGACCTCACCACGATCTGCTGGCTGGGAAATTGGCTCCACGGTAGGACCCAGAAGGTGATGGTTGATGGAAGTGAATCATTGTGGTGCACTGTGAACAGTGGGGTCCATCAAGGCTGTCTCCTAGGGCCTATACTTTTTAACATCTTCATCAATGATGTAGACATTGGTGTCGGAGGCAGGCTGGCCAAGTTCCCCAACAACACCAAACTCTGGGGTAAAGCATCCACACCTGAGGACAGGAAGGTGATCCAGGCAGATCTTGACAGGCTCATGAAATGGGCGGATGAGTGTATGATGGTGTTTAACACCAAAAAATGCAAGGTTCTCCACCATGGGAAGAAAAACCTGCAGCATCCTTATAGGCTACACTGGTTAGCACTACAGATGAAAGGGACTTGGAGGTCATGATTGACCACAAGATGAACATGTGATGCTGCGGCTAGTAAAGCAAGCAATACTCTGGCTTGCATCCATAGATGCTTCTCAAGCAAATTCCAGGACGTCATTCTCCTATTATACTCGGCCTTGGTGAGGCCGCAGCTGGAGCACTGCATCCAGTTTTGGGCTCCACAATTCAAAAAGGATGTGAAGAAGCTTGAGAGAGTGCAGAGAAAAGCCACATGCATGATCAGAGGTCAGGAAAACAGACCTTATGAAGACAGGCTAAGAGCCATGGGACTCTTCAGCCTGGAAAAACACAGACTCAGGGGCGATCTGGTGGCCACCTATATGTTTATCAGGGGTATTCACCAGATTCTGGGGGAACATCTGTTCACCAGAGAGCCCCAAGGGATGACAAGATCAGATGGTCACAAAGTTCACCATGACTGATCCAGGCTGGACATATGGAAGAACTTCTTTACTGTTCAAGCCCCCAGGGTTTGGAATAGACTGTTGCCGGAGGTGGTTCAAGCACCCACTTTGAATGCCTTCAAATCACATTTGGATGTTTATCTTGCTGGGATCTTATGATCCCTGCTGAATTCCTGCCCCTGGGGCAGGGGACTGGACTCGATGATCCTCCGGGGTCCCTTCCAGCCTGAATGTCTATGAAATCTATGAAAAGGAAAACACTACAGAGGTAATAATACAAGGTAAAAAAAGAGGCTAGCAATAATAAGGAAATGGTAGGGAATCAGAAAGAAGTGGTGGAGAGAAAGGGCTGGGAGGGGAGGAAGGAATGTCAGGTCAGGTCAGGCAGGTACCATGTGAATCAGATGTCAGACAGGTTGTAATACGTCATAAATCCAATGTCTATATTGAGTTCATGATTTTTAGTATCCAGTAGGTTGATGAAGTAAAGTTCATAGGATCATATATCAAATGTGTGTTCTAAGTTCCCTTTGAGGATTAGAACTGAGAGATCAGAGAGAGAGTGATTGTCCTGTGAGAAGTGTGACCCACAGGTAGTTGGGTAGTTGTTTCTTTGATAGATTTCTGGTGTGCATTCATTCTGGTGCACAGTTGTTGTTTGGTTTCCCCTACATATTTTCCTTCAGGGAATTTGGTGATTTTTGGAAAGCTGATTTCCACAAGCTCAGGGGATTGGTTGGCAAGGCCCTGCAGGACCACAATCCAATGAGGTAGGGAATACAAGAAGAGTACCTCAAGGAAGCAATCCTAAAAGCTCAAAGGAAGTCCATTCTCCTCCATAAGAAAGGCAGCAAAAGAACTGCAAGACCCCCTTGCCTCAACAGGAAAGTCATGGACCTCCTGAAATTAAAATAAGAAGCCTACAAGAGATGCAGGTAGTCAGGAATAACTACAAGAGAAGTATTCAGCAACAGCATGAACCCTTACTCCCAATAGGGTAGTAACATCCGCAGGTGCAGGTCAGCGCAGACAAGTGCAGGGTACCGCATCTGGGGAGAAGGAACCAGCAACACACCTATAGGTTGGGGAACAGCCCTCTTGTCAAAACATTGGCAGAAAGGGATCTTGCAGTCATTGTTGACTCCAGGATGAAAATGAGCCACCAATGCAAGGAAGCGGTCAGTAAAGCTAACTGCACCTTGTCATGTATCTACAGATGCATCACAAGCAGGTCCAGGGTGGTGATCCTTCCCCTCTATGTGGCATTGGTCAGGCCACAGTTGGAATACTGCATCCAGTTCTGCGCACCGCACTTCAAGAGGGATGTGGCTAGCGTTGAGAGGGTCCAGAAAAGGGCCACTCACATGGTCAAGGGGCAGCGGGTCAGGCCCTATGAAGAGAGGGTAAAGGGCCTGAATCTATTCAACCTCCACAAGAGAAGGCTGAGAGGGGATCTGGTGTCCATTTACAAACCCACCATGGGGACCAGCAGAAATTGGGTGATGTTCTGTTCCCCTGGCCACCATCGGGGGTTACTAGGAATAACAGCCACAAATTGTTAGAGAGAAGGTGCAGGCTGGACATCAGGAGACATTACTTTACAGTTAGGGCTGCCAGGCTCTGGAATGGACCCCCAAGGGAGGTGGTGCTCTCTCCTACCTTCGGGGTCTTCTAGAGGAGGCTGGACAGATATTTGGCTGGGGTGTTGGAGCAGGGGCTCAGGCTTGATGATCTGTTTAGGTCTCTTCCAACCCTAAGCACTATGAAAGTATGAAACTATCTCCACTTCACTATTCATGTCTTCCAAGAACTATTAAATGCAAGCAGCAGTGCTGCTTCAAGAGGAGTGCTGGAGAGAGGAACAGGTTGATTCATAGCCTAGTTATAGCACCATGTTAGAAGTCAAAAAGAGGCAGTCCCCTACTCCGTCTGAGTAGGGAGACTAGCTCCTAGACTCTCCTACTTTCACACAGGTATTGGTGCCAAAACATGCTCACATAAGTACATACATGCCTGGCATGGTGCAGTGGTGGGGATGGGGGGTGCTCCCATGCAGTGCAGCAGGCTGTGTTGGTGCAACGTGGAGTGGGGAAGGTGGGCACGAGTGGTGCAGTAGGTGAAGGGACACATGATTAAATTCCAGCAGGGACACATCCGAGTAATTTGTTTCCTGAGAGGGCTGAGAAGGGCCTGAGAGGGTCTGTGGCTCACCCTGGAGCAGTGTGGCACTGGGGCATTCAGCCTCTTGCTGCTTAGAACTTTTAGAGGAATTCTCACCCTGAAGTGCCTTCTATCTGCTGCCTCTCATGTAGAAATAATTATTCCTTCCTTCCTTGTCTTTGAAGAATCTGTTTTGATGGCACAGAAGTGTCATTTCCTCTTTCCCCCACTCCCCTGAATGACAGATGGCTGCATTTCAGTGATGACAGACATGGTCCTTGTACAAGGAGCACTCATTTGGGCCTATGGGTTCCTTAATCACTGAGTTGTAGAAAAGTAGGCTGGAAGGAACCTCAGCAGATCATCTAATTCAACCCCAGGCTCAAGGCAGGATCATCCACATCTATACCGTTCTAGAGAAGTGTCTGTCTAATCTATTCTTAAACTTTGTGAATGATCTTCTTTATGCAACTATGAGGTACAATGCCCAAAATTGGCAAGTTAAGGTGTTTTTTGACATAGATGAAGCTGAGACACAAAAGCATTGTCAGTGTCTTGGCCTTGCAGTGGCAGAAGGTAATTTGTTAAACTACCTTAAAAAGGTTCAAGGAAGAGGACCATGCTTCCCCCTACAGAGAAAAGCAAAAATCCCCATTGACCAGGCAAACCTGCCTAGGGGTTAAATTGCTTCCTGATGCCAATTGTAATCAGTTTGATATTGAATGGAGGAGGGACCCATGAGCCAGGAGCCTATGGGTTTTCTACATTCACATACTCCAGACTTGGCTGTAGGCAACATCCCAATGTTTCTGAGGAGGGCAAAAGAAAGAAGAACCCAGCACAGGAGGAGGTAAAAAATTCCTTCCCAGATGCATGTGACAACCCGAAAAGCCGAGGAAAACCAGATACTGTCATCAGGTTGCAGTGTAGAATGGGCTGCAGACACAACCCCATGCATCATACACCCTGGCTTGAGAACCAGAAGTGAGAAAACAGATTGAAGAATTTATTTTTTTTTCTCGATCTGAGCCTTCAAGAGGCCTAGAAGCGATAGAACTTCAAGTTTTCTCACCCAGAAGATATCTGTAGCTGCGTAGTGTCCTATAACACTGTCAGTTATGTTTTAAGATCAAAAAGTATCATCAACTCCTTCACTCCAGTACTCCTGCATGCCCTCCTGCTGGCTCAGCCCTGCTTAGTGGCTTGGTATCTGGGTTGTGAGGCTGTATAACCAGTGATCTATTTGTTCCTCCTTGGGTGTATCTACACAAGGACGCTAACTGTGCAGTAGCCTAATAACGGTAGTGTGCCAGGCAAAAACCATGCTACTTTGCTACTGCACAGCAGTAGTAGGCTGCTGTGCATTTAACATCCAGAAAAATCTGTTTTCTGTGCAGTCAAAATAGATTCTTCAAAAAAATGTGTGCTTGCCGTGAATTAATGAACATGCAGACGCATCTACTGTCATTTTTTAAGGTTTTTTCCTTATGCTAGTTCTCTTAACAGTGTTTCATTGAAAAGACCAGACGGAGCTACTTTTATCACCTAATCTGACTTTCTACATAACACAGGATATCCTCGGTCATCCCTTTGGGCTGTATTAGATATATCTAGGCTTGGCTTAAAGAATATGGGTGATGGATTTCCCAATAGATGATTACTCTCAGTTAATGGTTTCCAATAGATGATTACTCTCAGTTAATGGTTTACAGTATATGAAGGGGTAGTGGAGATGCCTTTCACAATCCAATTAATTTATAGGAAGGGACAATTATAACACTTCAAAATCTCTTTCAGATGAGCATTTTTTATCTTTTCTTTTTTAATGTATTGAGTCTCAAATCAGTAAGATCTTAAATTGCAATTGGCTCCATAAAATTCAGTGATTTAACTCATGCTGTATCTGACAGTGCTAACATGGCTCATTCCTAATAGCAACAGTTATTTCCACTTCATCAATATATCCTTGCCCTAATGTAAAGTTGTCCCGTGAACCATTTTGTATATCGAATATTTTTGCTGCCACTACACTATTCAAGTCATAGAAATGTGCAGAAGTTATGTTAATCTCTTTGAGAAGGAAAATAAAAATCCTAAACAGATATTTGAAAGGGAGCCAATAACTTAATTACTACAGGAACCTTAATTAGAAACCATTAACTGTTAATAATCTGTTTAAAAGATCCAAAGTGTTACTGTTGTTGAACTACCATCCATCCAATCTGCCTACATGCTAGGTCAGGATTTGTGCAATATGATTAAAAATGACAGCATGAAAACCAAAATAAATCAATTTTCTAATGCTATATCTTCTTTTCACTGGTGTGTTGCCACTCACTCCATAGCCAAGCAGCTTCCATTTTCCAAAGATCAAGGTGAGTCAGTGAAGTTGTAGAGTTGCAGGCAAGTGTCAAAAAGTGACTTTCTCTTTCTTCTTCAGACTTTACTGCACAGCATGGAAAGTTCTGCTGATGACAGCAGGGCTATAATCTCAACATTCCCTTAGATTTCAAACAGATTTGATCTCCTTTTAATTTGTTGGTTGGGACAAGCATCACCGACCCCATCATATCTATCAAAGCTAAGCCAAAGCTTGAACCCACACATTTATTTGTGTTACAGGAGTGTGCCTACAAACCCATGCTCATAGACCTTCTGTGCATACTTTAGAGACAAGTCATGCCTTGACCACATGGCTTCCTTAAATGTAAAAGGCTTTCCTGGAGGTGGTGGGAAGTGAAGGGAATTTGCCTCTCATGGCTAACCAGTATTGGACAGCTGAGTGATGGACTACTAATTCCATGAGTACTTGGTAATAGACCCTTGATATGCTGGTATACAGTTATGGGGTGCGCCTACACATGTATTTTAATAGGCAGTAGTCTATTTTACTGCTTGCTAAGTGGCACACAAAAATTATGCTATTACGCTAATTATGCACAGTAAAATAGGCTGCTGCACAGTAAGCATCACCTAAAAGGTATGTGCTTGTATTACTGCACATTAGCACAACCTAACGCATATTAATTTAGTACCTCACATTGGAGGTACTAAATTTATTGCGCATTAGGAAAAGCACATTAATACACATGTAGACATTCCTAAATTGTATGAAGACCCTCTGACTCAGACTCCTTTCCCACATGAAGGTGTCAAAAGAAAATTTTAAAAACTTCACATGCACATTTTGAAGTGGGATTGCAAATGTAACCCTGGCTCTGCCATAAGAATTGTTTTAGACACTAAGGCTAGGTACAGACATTACACAGACATTACCATAATTTTAATGGTATAGGTAATTGGAAACCGGTCGATACCCATAACAAAATGGAAGTTCAGCCCACATAGACTAGTTAAAAATGGCGGAACTCAATCTAAAATCTACCCCCCGCAACATTTCTTTTATTCCCTTATTTAATGTAATTAACAACACTGGAAACAGGAGTGATTTGACTATTCAACTTTTGTTTCTCTTTCCCCCTTTCTCCTCCCTTCCACCAGTTTTCTAAACCTGAAGATCCCCTACAGAAAAGAAACTGTTCTGTGTTTCTACTTGTGGCCTATACAATTACCTGTCATCCTCCTATAACTGATGCCTAAACTAGCAGCTAAGAGAATTGACTTAAAATCTCATTGTTTCTTTGTGTAACCTTTGAGGACTTCATGTGACTGAGCCAAATCAACCTGTTCCCTGTAGTGACTCTATACTACTCTCAAATAACTATTGACTTGACCTTGACCTTGAAATAATTTCAGTGTTACTGATGAGGTCAAAATCTAGTCCCCACGGCTTTCAATTGGCTTTAGAGAACTGAATGTTCAGAAGGGCAAGCAATGTACCCTCCTTTTGTACTGCGTTAATTTATGTGTTGTATAATTTGAAATGCTTCTAATTTGGAGTGTTTTCAGCACCATACAGACATAAAGCTCTCTCCTTATTAAAATACATGATAGTGTGCTGGAACTGATATTGTTGACTCTTCAGTCTTTGGTTACCTGGCCATGCTTACTCTCTTCTAGCACATCTGCCATTTGCCATACTGTAGCATGTAGCACAGCTCAAAAAGTTTTGAGCTTGTATTCTTTGCATGAGCAAGAACTATACACCACAGGAGGAAAAAGTAAGGGACGTCATGGTGGATGGCCTTCTGAGGGACCAGTTGCAGACTATGTACTGCTGCATATAGGCCCCAGAGACAAGTGCTGACTGGTAGGAATGGACTGTCCTTAGGACCGATATTGCTGGGAAGCAACAGCAGAACTTAAAAATGAACATATTCAACTTTACAGAGTTCTAACCTAAATGGACTGTGTATCATGCCAGGTCTGGGGGGGTGGGGGGCAGAGGTCACTTGGAGTTTGAAAGAACAACCAGGGTTGGGAGGAGTGATCAGTATACAGGAGATCAAACAGAGAACAGGCAGAGGCACAAGCCATAAGGAACAGCAAGGCAATATGGGTAGACATTAAGTCCTATTTCTCAGACCCCTCCTTTTCTGGGTCAGGGGTTTATATGGGAGGGAATGAAGAGTCAGGTGACCCTGGCCAGCAACCTGATGGCACAGGGTGGATGGGTGGCCAGACCCAGATGGAGGTTTCTGGCCAGGTTTGCTCAGCCTAGATGGTCACCTGGAGAGGGGGCAGACCACGGGGAGGGGCTGATCTGGACAGGCCAAGGCCCAGTGTTCAGGTCCATAGTCTGATACTCTATCACTCCCAAGACAAGTCACCAACACCAGGGGTACTGGTGTCATTGAAGTGGGTGTCAATTGCTATCTATTTATTTTCATAAAATCATAGAATCATAGAATAGAAGAACCAGAAGGGACCAGTAAAATCATCAAGTCTGGTCTCCTGCCATGGGCAGGAGGTAATTGGGCTCAAACAAGCTCAACAAGGTGCTTGTCCAACCTGCTCTTGAACACCACCAGGGATGGGGACTCTACCACCACTGGTGATTTTGACAACTCCTGATAGCCTTCAGTGTGTTGCCAACAACTTTAGCATGGGCAACTGAACAGCTGGATCAGTCCTCAGAGTCTTCTGGAATTGACAATGTCCCAAAACCAGAGCAGGAACTCTGAGGCTTCAGTGTGGAAGGGATGTTTTGTAGAGCTGGCTTAGAGATGGGGAGAATGTCTGTGGAAATGTGCCCAGCATTGAGGTTTGGGGCCTCATCTGGGTATAGATGAAATGGCAGAAGGAAGCTCAGGATATGGGCAGAAGCTGTTCTGAGAAGGAGAGGCAGGTGTAGCTGTTTGTGGGATGAAGATTTGTCTCCACAGGGCAGGGTTTTAGGACTACAGTGGGAAGTCCTGGCCTGTGGGTGGGGCACAAGGACTGGTTATCAATAGGCCTAGATTTATGAGAGGTAGTGATCCTCCTTATCTCCTCCTATGTGTGTGCCTCTGGGGAACATAAAATCATAGCGAAGTAGGGCTAGAAAAAGGACCTCCAGAGGTCATCTAGTCCAACATCCTGCCCTGAGGTGGGTGCAATTCCTATACAAACTCATTGATTCACCCCTTAGCAAAACTACAGTCAACCCTGACAGCAACACATCACCTTAGCCTGCTACAGGTAAAGCAATGGAACGTCCAACTTCTTCTTGACTACTTCCAGTGAAGAGTCCACGATTTTCTTAGGCAGTCTACTTCACTGCCTCACTGATCTCAGGATGATTTTTTTTTTACTGATATCCAATCAAAACCTACTTTGCTGCAACTTCAAGTCATTGGTCAATGTCCTACTCTTTTCAGCAAGAAAGAAAAGGTGTTCATCTTCTTGGCAGCCCTTCAAGTATTTGCAGACTGCTCTCAAAGAAAGTAGTAAAGAAGCCAGAAGCTGGTATGCATGCAGGAAAGGCAGTCAGTGAAGATGTAAATTGAGAAGTCAGTGGATGAGAGACAGGCTGAGAGAGGGGAAGGGGGAAGGGGAATTAATGTAGATGGTAAACAGTGGTGAGGTAACTGGAGAGTCAGATGTCAGGCAGGTTATAATGTGTCATAAATCCAATGTCTATATTTAATCCATTATTTTTTGTATCTAGGAGGGTGAGGAAGATAAGTCCGTAGGCTCATTTGTGAAAAGTGGTTTGTAAATTCCCATTAGAACTAAGAGATTGAAGAGATTGGAGAGAGAGTGATTTTCATGTGAGAAATGTACCCCCACAGGTAACTGGGTATTCTTGTCTTGAATAGGTTTCCAGCGTGCATTCATTCTGGTGCATGGTTGTTGTTTGGTCTCTCCTAAATATTTTTCATCAGGGCATTTAGTGCACTGGAAGGCATGTATTACATTTCTGGAGGTGCAGCTGTAAGATCAAGGAATGCTGATCATTGGCAATGAATAGGGGGTGCACATGCACCCCCTGAGCTAAGCAGTGAACCTCCTCCACAAAGGTGCTGCTGACAATGCTGACAGTGTCTGCAGGCGGTCTCCACTCACCACTTCCCTGCCCCACTGCTAACACTGCTGGTGGTGTCTGTGGGCAGTCCCTGATTGCTGCTGGCTGCTGCCAATGCTACGGATAGTGTCTGCAGGTAGTCGCTGACCGCTGGTCAGTGCTTGCCACCCCCAGTCACTCCTGCTGCCTTGGTAGGAGTGCCATGGCTGCCTGGAGGAACTCATTGCTTGCCGCCACCATTCTGCCGCTGCCGAGAGTGTGGGAGCTCACTGTACCACCCCCCACCCCCCAGCATCCAGGGGCATATGGCATTCATGATGAGGATGGTTCTGTTATGGGGTGTAGCATTTCTGTGGTTCTGTTGTGGAGGATGGTGGAGATACACAGGCAGGTCTTACATTTATTGTCATGGCAAGGTCTGGATCCAGTTAGTGTGTTTTGAGCCGTAGGAAGTTTGTACCTGGTGATGAGGTTAGCGAGGTTCAGTGCTTGTTTGAAGGCTAGGAAATTACATATTCAAAACCAAATTTATATACACCTTGTGTGACAACAGAACCAAACTAGTCAAATTTGGAAGTAAATTCCCTGGGATCTATTGTGGGAATCAGGCAACCTGACCCAGATATCTGATCTACATGGGGCTGTTACATGAGGAACTGAACTGTACTGTGGGGAAGCAGAAGAAGTTGAAGGTAACTAAGTACATGAAGAAAGCTTGGTTTAGGGACTTACGAGGACACAGAGGACTAGGTCTAAAACTGGCATAAATTGACCTGGTTTCGTTGGATAGGTTGAATATTCAACCGTACTACTGACTTTTGGTCTGGTGAACTTGTTTGGAAGAGGTGGACGTGACATAAGATTAAGTCATTTCTACGCCTTTGGATCCAGGGTAATTAGAAAATGAAAAAGCCCTTGTAGAATTTAGCCTGAGAGAGGGAAATTAGTGACTGGCACATACATAGGGATTCCTCCTAAAAACATTTAAAAATAGTTGCAGCTGTGCAAGACAGACTTAGTCTGGGCTATGGATCTCCAGGTGCACTTGGATATTTAATTCTGTGAGTGTTTGACCAAAATGAATTTCCTAATGTATATATCATGGTAGTTACAATTCCCAGTATTTGATGAGACATAGGCCCCATCTACACATCTGTTACACAAATACCTTATTAATTATTCAATAAATTTAGACTAGCTACATGTGCATGGTTACATGTGCAAATTAACTATTGTGCTGTAAAAAATATCCAACCAGCTATAAAGTTATTGTTAAAAATGTGTAAAAACGTTATAGCTAGTTTCTATCCAGCTTGAATTGGCAAATGTAGGTAGTCTGCAGCTAAAAGACTGCAGCTGCTGCAATGTCTCAGCTACAGGGGTGCTCTACACAGTGTGATCTCCCAGCCATTGCAGTCTCCCATCCTTGGGGCGCTCCATGCACCCACAGTCCCCACATCTGACAGCACCCTTGGACCTGGTCCTCAGCAGAGGGGACTCCTAGCTGCAGAAGCCTGCTTCTTGCTGATGCAGGGGGAGCCCAGGTGTCACATGGTAGGAGCCAAAATTGTGTGGATCCCATGGCACCTTTATCTGCACATGTAGTGTGGACCTAATACATTTTAAACACATCTGCAAGTCTTTAAGACCAGAAGTGCATTGAAATGTTTTGTTTCTGGAAACATGCACTCCTGTCACTCTAGGCTTCTGTCACCATAGAAAGGGTTAAGTTAACAGTGTTTGAGTCCATGACAGGTTTACAATAAGAGTGTGGCAAGAGTACAGCTTAGGTTCCTGGATTGCCTTCTCAGTTGCTAGGTAACTGATGTTCAGAGCTCAAGTGCCTGGAAGCAGTTTGATTGTCTGGCTGAGAGAAATAGCTGACTTGTGTACAAGATCCGTGGGTATGCAATCTAAAGGGATTAACACAGAGAAAATCATAGGTTCCTACAAAAAAAAAAGACTTGCATTTACTCTTAGCTAGCAATAGATATTATCAAACAAAAGGTATAAAGCTGATCTTTTTATCAGTTGGCAAACTTGACATGGTGCTACTGGGGGGACCAGCTTTACCACAGTGTGCTGGACATTACATCCACAACTAATTGCAGTGACCATTCTGCATACAGGTCTGACTATCCACTCTGAGACAAGCTTTAGGCAGACACAGCACATGCAGTTGCTGAAGGTACCATTTTCAGGAAGGCACAAAGCAGGGAACCCTTCAGATCAGGCTGGCTGGCTTTTCTTTCATGAAGAACCAGAATGACTAAGAAGTTCTCAGTTACCCTGCTAGAAAATTAGAACTCATAATCTTCTATATTGCTCAGGGTCCTTGTAAATTATTTGCATGGGGTACCCATCTGCCTAGGAATTTTCCTTCCTGGTCAGGTAGATCCAGGAGCCAACATTATTTAAATATACCACCTTAACATCAGCCCTTCTTTTATGTACATGTTTCTTTGATTTGGGATAAGTCATAGGTTGATGCTTCTAGACCCAAAGAAAGATCAAGATTTAGGGTGTGTTTCTTCTCATCATGTATTCATGGTATATTCTGGATGGAGATCTCCCTATATAGTCTTAGGGAATCCTTTATCATTTCAGCCATTCTGTACTTTCCTTGTTGTCTAAGTGGCCTTTTTCCCCCAGTAATTTACGGGGTGTTTCTAGTACCTGTGGGTGTCTATAAACATGTGGGACATAAGCTCCAATGTGCTTGTAATTACAACAAGTTGGAGGAGACTCCATTATAAAGTCTGCTGGGACATGCTAATTAGCACACTAGCAGCACTGCTGTCTCATGTATTCAATGTCCCCATGCTTCAAAATGGCAGCCGAGGTGCTTTAACTAAAGCTTGTTGCACATCCTTTAGATAAAGTACCCTTACTGCCTGCCATTTTGAAGATCAGGACACTGAATACACATGATGCTGTGGGCACATTAATTAGAAAAGCCCCGGAGAGCCATTCTAATTAAAGCATCCTCCCCCCCCCCCCCCGGAGCACTTGTAAAGACGCCACGTGTCCAAGAACATTCTATTCCTGGAGACGTAGCTCTTCACACATGGAAGACTGTGTATGTGTGCTGGATGAGCTTGTGCAGTAGAGGCCACACCCCATCCATATAACCCTTGTGGATACACAGCAGACTTAACATATGAAAAAGGATTCATCCAAAACCTGTGACTACCAAACTTAGTCTCAGGAACAAAAAAAGGCCATGTGTTTGAGTACTCCTTTAGCCACTCCACTGACCAATAGGGAGCTATGATACTTGCCTGGGATGTTAGAGGTCCTGGATGTTATGTTCCCCTCATCCAGGCAGGTTTTCACTAGTACCTCTCCCACTTTGAAGCACAGTAATGTAATTACCATACCACATGTCAGATATTTTGCAGTGCCCTCTCTGGTACTCCCTTATAAGATGAACCATGAAAAGAGCCCTCAGGGGGAAACATATGTACAGGTGGGCTATACAGATGAAAGCTTCTGCCTCACTTGAGAAAGGGTTCAAGATAAAATGCAGGGCCCCCCAGTGTTCCAGACCAGCAGCCTCCTCACTGAGTTGCACACATTCAGAGGTGGACCTCTCCTCTTGGCTCCAAATGCCTTCCTCATGGTTGCCCAAGGTGTTAGCTTCCAAAGTAGCAATGGAGAAAGTCCTCTTTTTTTTTTTTGGCTGATCCCTGACATTATAGTCAGTGTAGCACTTGAAAGTCAGGAAGAGCCAGGTTCAGCCCCCCTCTGTATGACCAGGACCTAAAAATAATAGAGCCACCAGCTTTCTGGATAAGTACCTAAGACACTGATTTATGGAGGTGTGGATAGTGTGAGGTCTTTCTCCTTTTATTACTACCAGTCTGCATGTTTACCTAGTCATCACATATACAGGGCTACATTTCCAGAAAGAAAATACCACTGGGTGTGAAAGCACCAAAAATGCCCCTTAACCAAAAAATGATCATTTGAATGATCAGGAAATAGTAGAATGCCACCCCTAGGGTCAGATCCAAAGGCCATGGGGGAGAGGGGGAGAGGGAGGTTCATGGTAGCCCTTTTTAAGATCTTCCACACCCACAGCAGATGTTGGCAGCGCTTGATTCATGGTGTATAGAGGTAATATTTTGTAATCAAGGAAGTTTTTACATCAGAATGACTTTTTTGGGGCTGTGTCTTCTGGCAGCCATCTTGCCAAGAAGTAACATTATTTGGAACCCAAATAGAAAGGAGGCTCAGCCTTAGAGATGAAAATCATTTTCTTTCTTCCCTGAATGCTGATCTAACAGGAAAAAGTTCATGGAATCCAGAACTGAAGGCTGCTAAAAGAAAATAAGGCTGATTATTATTCTTTTTCCATAGACTGATAACTTGATAATCACTTTCTGCCATCATGTAATATACCTAATGCTTTTACCATGTAAATGCTAAAAAAGAATATTATTCAATGTTATGTGAAATGTACTTAGCATCCTCTAGGGTCTGGCTGGCTTCCCCCATGGCCAGCCCCAGGGCACAGCACCACATTGTCGCAGAGGAAGACCCAGGTCTCCCTGCACACTAAGGGTCCAGCAGCCCACTGGCAGCTCGCCTTCAGTCTCTGAGCTATTGCAGAGCAGGGGTGGGGGCTGACCACCTCAGAAGGGAGTGCATGGGTGCTCCCATGCACACCTCACATATCCTCAAACCCTTCCTGCAAACCCCACAGCCACACCCTCCTCCACACACAATCACTCATCGCACAAATACCATACACACACACATCCACAAACCCCACATCCACCTACCCGCCCACCCATACCCCCACAACACCCCACACACTATACAAGAGTAAGACTGCATTTTGAGCTATTATGCAATCACATCTATGTATAAAGCAGAAACACACATATCAGGACAAAAATATGTTTTTTAAATTGAATTAAAATATAATATTATGGGTATTTGATATTTTAGTCCATAATTTTTTTTTTTTCTGGTTCTAAGATAGCAAACCCTCTTCCCTGAAGAAGTACTTCCTGGGGCAAGGGGAGGGACTTCCGGGGGCACTGTTCAGAGGTCAGGGTTGGGACTTCTGGTCCCAAGATGGGGACCAGGGGTCAGGGCACTGCTCAAGGGGCAGGGCTACCCATGCCCCTCAACAGCTTGCCAAAACTCACTAAGCAGTCCTCCGCCCAAAATAATTGCTCATCCCTGCTGTAACATCATCAAGGCCAGTCCCCTGCCATGGGCAGGAAGTAATTGCGCTCAAATGAGCTCAATGAGGTATTTGTCTACCCTCCTTTTAAAGACTGTCAGAGATGGTGACTGCACCACCTCTGCTTTCTTCCATCCCAGCGTTCAAGTCATACCAGCATATGTTTCCTCCGACACTGAGGCCTGATGTGAATGCCAGTGAGGACAATGGAAGGATTCATTTAATTCAGTGCATTGATAGCAAGCAAGTCCATTCTATCAGTTGTAACTGTATAACCATACCACTTTGTGTATCACATTTATATGTAGTCAGAATCTAAAAGCTACATGGAAGCCTGTTGCCTTCTATGCATGAGTCAAAAGATAAAACATGAAAATTTTAAAAAATCAACAAAACCTTTTTGAAAATCCAATAAACAGTTTATCTTATTCAGGCTAGGTAACCATTTCATTTCTGTACTGCAACCCCCCCTCCCCACAAAAAAAAAAAAATTGCCAAGGTTTTAATGGAAAGGGAGCTAAACAAAAAAAGAAATTCTATTGAATATCTCTCTATTAATGCTGTCTTACATTTGTTACAAATAATCTATATTTGCCTAAGGCAGTCCTTTTTCCCCCAACCCTTCAGAAACACTAAGATTTCACGTTTAGTCATATCTTTTGTTTGATAGATAAACAGGACTAGCTGTTACAATTGTGCTACACAGAAGCTGGCCATACTCACTCAAACATTAGGCATAGAAGTGTACCAAACCTGCAAGCTATAATTGGATGAATCTATCACTGCAAGGACACTGCAGCCCATTCACTAGCAGACAATTGCTCCCCCTCCCCCACCCCAAAACAAATAGTGGTGATTTTGTTTCCTCTGGATTTTGGATATTAAAAAGAAAGAAGCAAATATAACATTGTATGAGCAGGTCTTTTCTGAAAACAGCAGTGATAAGATTATTAGATAATAAAGAGCCACTCTGCTAATGTATAGTGTGCAACTGGGGTAGGGTTTTTTTGTTTTGTTTAAGCCCATTTTTAGTGAGCATCAGCATTAGATTCTTCAAAACCTAAGCATCCTGTCCCAGTCCAGCAAAGCATTTAAGAAAATGCTTAACTTTAAGCACATAAATAGTCCTTATACTACAATTATTGCTTAAGTCCTTTTTTGAACATGTTTTTCCTTTTGTTTCAACTTGGGCAAAACTCCCAGTTATTTACACAATAAATTGCATGCTTAATCATATCCATTTCTTATAATGAAAAATTACATTTCAACAAAAACATGAAAATTTGAATTCAGAAACTTTCTAGCAGTACTCTTGTCCTCAGATTTGAGCCACACAACACATTAGAGATTAAGACTTCCTATTTCAATCTTGTTGCACCTTGCATGAATCCAAAAGCAGTACATATCCATATTTATACCCTTTGGGCAACTCCAGATGCCATGATACATGTGAAAACTGCATTCATGAAAGGATGATTGGTTGGACTAGTGAGGAATGTTCCTCTGCCAAAAAGATTTTGTTGTAATATTTCTGGTTTGAATGGGTTCATGGTATAATAGTGTTGGAAGCCTCTGTTTTCCTGCTACCTTAAACACAGGGGAAAAGAAGTTAATTGCATTTAGAGCCACAACTGGGGTGGGGGTTGCCGCTATACTCTACTAAGGGTAATGGATCATAAAGCAACAAAGAACTGTTAAACACAACAAGTGGACTGTGGACAAACACTGAAAGAGAAAGGGCTCTCTGCTGTCCCTTGTCCAAAGGAGGGCAGAAGGCAAAGTAGTTTCTTTGTACATGAAGCGTTTCATCCCAAGTGCACTTGTTCTTGTTGAATCTCATCTGCCATAGACTGGAAAAGGTGGACCCCAATCAGTCCAGATCATTCTGGATCCTAGCTCTGCCCTTCAGAGTGTCTGCAACTCTCTACCTAACTTGGAATCATTTGCAAATTTGCTAATCATGCATTCAATCCTGTTGTATAAAATCATTAATAAAGACGTTGAACAATGCCAGACACAGAACAGATTCTTGGGGAAATCCACTTGATACCTCCCACTTAATGCAATTAGTCTCTACCCAGGGCAAGGATTGCAAGACAGAAACAGCATGGGACTGGGGCCCAGGGAAGAGCCACTATCCTCTCTCTGCATGCCCCTGTGACAGGTGGTGGTTCCATGGGCAGGGACATGGGAGGAGTGGATCGTGGTTCTGCCCCACAGCCCAATCCCATGCTGTCACTGCACTGCAATCCTGACCCTGGGCCCAGCCCCAGCTGCCCATCCTGTTCTGGGATGCTGCTCTTGGCCTGCCCACAGCCCCATCCCATCTGGTCAGCTAAGCACACCTTGCCCGTGGGGGTCCCAGGCCCAACTCCATGGAGACCTGCCCACTCCATCTGGCACGCCTAGCAGTGGATGTGGGTGGACTAACAGCAGCAGCCAGGCAAAGTGAGCCACCACTGTGGGCACTGCTGGGAAGCTGAATCTGGCTGCCGCACGGCTGCTGCCCTGCCAAATACCTGGGACACTGAGACCACCTATGTGCACAACGGCACAGCCTTCTCCCCACGCCTGGGCCTGGCATGGCCAAGGGACCTGCCACAGGACAAAGAGAATTCCTTAGTGGGCTGGATTTGTCCCACAGGCTGTATTTTGCCCACCCTTAAAGAAGACCATTAGCTAAATATGACCCAACACTTATGCTTATGTTCCAAAAAAGCCAACAGCATGCTTGGTTGTATTAAAAGGGGCATCACTTGCAAATTAAGGGCAATGATTCTTCAGCTATATTCAGCACAACTGAGACTTCACCTGGAGTATTGGACCAGGTTTGAGTTGCACACTTTGAGGAGGATATGGAAAGATTGGGAAAAAGTCTAGCGCTGTGACAACAAATGAACAGGTGCTGGAGAAGCATGATTTATAAGAAAAGACTGAAAGAACTAGGGGTACTGAGTCTGAAAAGAGAAAACTGAGGTGGTGATTTGATAACTGTCTTCAAATGCCTGAAGGACAACTATAGAGAGGATGGAGATGGGGTTTCTATGGCCAGAGGGGACAGGACTAAGAGCAATAGCTTCAAACTGCAGAAAAGGAAATTTAGGTTGGAGATTGGGAAGAACTTTCTATTAGGGTGGTTGAGCATTGGAATGGGCTACCTAAGGGAAATTATGGAATCTCTTTCCCTGAAACTTTTCTAGAGCAGGTTGAATAGATACTTGGATGGGATGGTTTAGTCAGGGATGATCCTGTCTTGAGCAAAGGACTGGATGAAATAACCTTGTAAGATCTGTTCCAGCCCTACTTCCCTATGATCGTAAGTTTTAATGAGCAACAGTTCACTTCACCATATGCCATGAAAAGACTTACAGACAGCAGGCAATTAAACAGATGGAGGGAAGAGAGAAAGCAATGCTGAGAGACAGAGGCGGTTGGAGAAAACAGTAAATCAATGTGCCCCTAAGGACAAATTCATCCAGGTAATGGGATAAGAAACCCTAGTCCCTGTTTTGAACATACTTAGAACAATCCATGGCATAAATTATATTTGTTTGACAATTTCATATTCAATTTTTAAAAATTCTGTTAAGAACAGGTATTCTAATGGCAGGGATGGAATATCCAAGTAGCCCCAGAAACTGCAGCCCCAAAAACTGGCGCAAAAAATGGGGGGGAGTTGGCATTTCTATACATAAAAGTAATAGGGGTTAAGACAGGGGTGGACAAAATTTGGCCCACGGAGGGACTTTGTCTGGCACACAGTGGGTCCCTCTATCCAGCCTAGCCCAGGCACTGCCTGGCCCATAGGGCATCCCACCACCCCTGGGTGTGCAGTGGGGCAGGGGCACCTCCATGGCTGGACTGTATTTTTAGGCAGCCCAGGCAGTGGCTGCACCTTCAAGCTGCTGTTGCCACTGATAACCTCCACTGGCACCAGCCCTATAGTACTGGCAGAGACCTGTGCCCACAGCCCCAGCCCAGGCCTGAGCCAGACCTGCCTCAACGGTCGTGGACCAGCTCCAGACTAGCTGGGACCAGTGCACACAGCCCTGAGCTTGACTAGTCCTGTGCCCACTCCAGAACACCCACCCGTGATAAGCAGGGGCAGCTACAGTGGTGACCTGGCAGAGGCTGCTGCTGGGCAGAAGGAAAAAGTAGCCATTTCCCCCTCACCTCTTCTGGGCACTTCTTGCTGTAGCTGCTTGGAGCCTGTGCCTGGGCTGCCCTGTGGCTCCTCTCCCTCACTGTCACCTCCACCTCTGGACTGCCCAGAGGGGCAGTGGTGCCAGTGGAAACTCCCTCCCAAACAATTCTGGAGGTGACCCCAAACAATCCTTTATTCCCACAGTACTCAAACAGAAGCAGCCTGCAGTTTCCCCCCTCCCAGCCCCTCCCATGTGAATCTGGATACTTCAGTCCATACAGTCCTGACTGACAAGGAAGTTTCCAGGGAGTTTTTGAGAGTGTTGGGGACAACTTCCTGGTGCAAGTCTTAGAGCAGCCAACTAGGGTCCATGCTCTTCTTGACCTGCTGCTCACAAACAGGGAAGAATTGGTGGGGAATGTACTACTAGGTGGCAACTTGGACAGCAGTGACCACAAAATGATTGAGTTCAGGATCCTGAGGAAAGGAAGGGTGGAGAGCAGCAGAATAAGGACCCTGGACTTCAGAAAATCAGACTTTGACTTACTTAGGGAACTCAGGGACAGGATCCCTTGGGAAACCAGACTGAGGGGGAGAGGAGTCCAGGAGAGCTGGCTGCACTTTAAAGAAGCCTTACTGAGAGCTCAGGAACAAACCATCCTGATGTGCAGGGAGACTAGCAAGTATGGCAGAAGACAGGGAACTATTCAGTAAACTAAATCACAAAAAGGAAGCATGTAAGTGGAAACTTGGACAAACAACTGGGAATAGGTATAAGAGTATTGCTTGGGCATGCAGGGATGAAGTCAGAAAGGTGAAAGCACAATTGAAGTTTCAGCCAGCAAAGGATGTGAGTGGGAACAAGAAGGGTTTCTACTAGTACACCAGTAACAAGAAGAAAATCAGGGAAAGCATGGGTCCCTTACTGAATGGGGGAGGCAATGTAGTTACAGTGAACGAAGAAAAGGCTGAAGTACTCAGTGTCTTTTTCACCTCAGTCTTTGCAGGTAAGGTCAGCTCTCAGACTACTGCACCTGGCAGCACAGTCTGGGGAGGAGATCAACAGCCCACAGTGGTGAAAGAACAGGTTAGGGACTATTTAGAAAAGCTGGACATATACAAATCCATGGGGCCAGACGGGATGCACCTACGGGTTCTGAGAGAGTTGGTTGAAGTGACTGAAGAGCTGCTGGCCATCATCTTTGAAAACTCATGGAGATTGGGAGATATTCTGAGTGATAGGAAAAGGGCAAACCTAGTGCCCATATATAAGAAAGGGAAAAAGGAGGATCCAGGAAACTACAGATGGCCAGTCTCACCTCAATCCCTCGAAAAATCATGGAGCAGATATTCAAGGAATCCGTTATAAGCACTTGAAGAAGAAGAAGGTGATTAGGAACAGTCAGCATGGATTCACGAAAGGCAAGTCATGCCTGTACAACCTGATTGCCTTTTATGATGAAATGACTGGCTCTGTGGATGTGGCATACCTTGATTTTAGCAAGGCTGTTGATATGATCTGCCACAACATTTTTGCAGGCAAGCTAAGGAAGTACATGCTGGATAAATGGACTACAAGGCAGCATTCCCTCTAAGCTGTGTAATGTGCATGGCCTCACAGGCATGTTCATGCTGCACTGCCAAGCACACCTGCGCAGCCATGCACACTGTGCAGCTTAGAGGGAACACTGCTGCAAGGTGAATACAAAGCTGGCTGGAGCATCAGGCTTAGCAGGTAGTAATCAATAGCTTGATGTCTAGTTGGCAGCTGATATCAAGTAGAGTCCCCAGTGGCCAGTTTTGTTCAATATCTTAATCAACATGGAAAATGGCATAGAGTGCTCCCTAAGCAAGTTTGCTGATGACACCAGGCTGGAGGAAGTAGTAGATATGCTGGAGGGTAGTGCAAGGATTCAGAAAGACCTAGAAAACTTGGAGGATTGGGCCAAAAGAAAACTCATGAGGTGCAGCAAGTACAAGTGCAAAGTCCTGCACCTAAGATGGAACAATCCCATTCAGTAGTACAGGCTGGGGACCGACTTGCTGGGCAGCAGCTCTTCAGAAAAGATCTGGGGGTTACAGTGGACAATAAATTGAATATGAGCCAACTGTGTGCCCTTGTTGCCAAGAAGACTAATGGCATACAGGGCTGCATTGGTAGGAATGTTGCCAGCGAATCATGGGAAGTGATTATTTCCCTCTATTCAGTCCTGATGAGGCCACATCTGGAGTACTGTGTTCAGTTCTGGGCCTCCCACTACAGAAAGGATTTGAACAAATTGGAGAGAGTCCAGTGGAGGTCAGTGAAAATGGCTCAGGTGCTGGGGCACATGACTTTTGAGGAAAGGCTGAGGGAACTGTGCTTATTTAGTCTAGAAAACAAAATACTAAGCGGAGATTTAAAAGCAGCCTTCAACTACCTGAAGCGGGGTTCCAAACAGGAGAAAACAGAAAACATAACAAGGAGCAATGGTCTCAAGGTGCAGCAAGGAAAGTTTAGGATAGATACTAGGAATAATTTTCTCACTAGGAGGGTAGTAAAACTCTGGAACAGATTACCCAGGGAGGTTGCAGACTCTCCATCCTTGGAGTATTTTAAGACCTGGCTAAACAAAGCCTTGGCTGGGATGATCTAGATGGGGATGGTCCTGCTTTGACCAGGGGGTTGGATTAAATGACTTCCTGACCTCCCTTCCTACCCTACTTTTCTATGATTCTATGACCAAGCCTTGAGATCTATGTGCAGGTATAGCAAAACATTTCCTCCTTTTCTCATTCCATCTGCTAACTGTCCTCCTGCTTTCTTCCTCTTCTTTTTAACCAGGGCCCTGGGGCTGCAGGGTTTTCTGGGTGTTCTAGTCCAAATTAGCAATCATCACAGCTCTGCAGACAGCACCTTGGTTCCATCTGTTGTGACACACATTACTCATGACATGTGATGCTTGGGAGAGGTCCCAGAAGATTGGAAGAAGGTCAAAGTGGTGTCTATCTTTAAGAAAGGGAGAAAGAAGGACCCAGGAAATTACAAGCCAGTTGGTTTGACCTCAATCTTTGGCAAAATCCTGGCCAATATTATTGAAGAATCCATTAAAGACCGACCAGCAGAAGGCAGTGTTCTGAAGGACATGGCTTCATTAGGGGTAGGTCATGCCAGGCCACCCTCAATTCCTTCTACTCACCACCTGGATGGGGAGAATGAGTTTGATGTCAGTTACCTGGACTTCAGAAAGGCCTTTGACCTGTCCTCGACTAGTTTACAGTCCAGTAGCTAGGAAGCTGGCGCTGTGGTAGGATACAGAGTATTAATTGGTGGAACTGAGTCATCATGGCTGAGGGTAACCACTGGCATCCCTCTGGGTTCAGTACTTGGGCCAGTACTTTTCACCATGTTCATCAACAATTTGGATTTGGGTATTAAAAGCAAACTATAGCAAATTTTGCTGATGACACCAGACTATGGGGGAGTGTGGTCATGCTCGAAGAAAGGCTAGCAATACAGGCCAAACTTGTAAAGTGCTCCATCTGGGGAGAAATAATCCAAAACAAACTTACAGGTTCAGCAGTGTTATACTTGCTAGCACAACATCTGAATGAGATCTGCGTGTCACGACCTGGACAAGCTCAGCAAATGGGCGGACAAGAACCTCATGGTGTTTAACACCGAAAAATGCAAGGTTCTCCACCTTGGGAGGAAAAACCTGCAGCTTCCTTATAGGCTCGGCAGTGCTATGCTGGCTAGCACTACAGAAGAAAGAGACTTGGGGGTCATCATTGACCACAAGATGAACATGAGCCTGCAATGCGATGCTGCTGCTAGTAAAGCGACCAAAACACTGGCTTGCATCCATAGATGCTTCTCGAGCAAATCCCAGGACGTCATTCTCCCCTTGTACTTGGCCTTGGTGAGGCCGCAGCTGGAGTACTGCATCCAGTTTTGGGCTTCACAATTCAAAAAGGATGTGGAGAAGCTTGAGAGAGTCCAGAGGAGAGCCAACGCGCATAATCAAAGGTCAGGAAAACAGATCTTACGATGACAGGCTGAGAGCCATGGGACTCTTTAGCCTGGAAAAGCGCAGGCTCAGGGGTGATCTGATGGCCACCTATAAGTTTATCAGGGGTGACCACCAGGATCTGGGGCAACGTTTGTTCACCAGAGCGCCCCAAGGGATGACGAGGTCAAACGGTCACAAACTCCTGCAAGACCGTTTCAGGCTGGACATAAGGAAGAATTTCTTTACTGTCCGAGCCCCCAAGGTCTGGAACAGTCTGCCAGCGGAGGTGGTTCAAGCACCTACATTGAACACCTTCAAGAAGAGATTGGATGCTTATCTTGCTGGGATCCTATGACCCCAGCTGACTTCCTGCCCTTTGGGCAGGGGGCTGGACTCGATGATCTCCCGAGGTCCCTTCCAGCCCTGATGTCTATGAAATCTATGAAATCTATAGACAACAAAATGAACATGAGCTACCAATCCAATAATGTTGCTGGCAGAGCTAATCAACCACTGGCATGCATCTACCAAGGCATCTTGAGAAAGGCCTATGAATGTTATCCTCCCTCTCTACTCAGCCTTGGTAATACCACAGCTGGAGTTCTGTGTCCAGTTGGTGCCAAGGGTTTGGAAAAGGCTCCCCCCAGAGGTGATACAGTCATCCACCCTTGTGATCTTCAAAAAGCATCTTGACACCCATCTTGCCTGGGTCATCTGATTTCAGCAGTCTTTCCTGCCCAAGATCTGATGATCTGTAAGGTCCCTTCCAGCTGCTAACAACTATGAAACTCATTATAGAATGTTTCGCCACAGTTATTTATGTTTTTCTGGAATTGACCTCAGCTTGGTGTCCACTAATTATCTCATACAGGGACTAATTTTGCTGTTCAATGTATATAGCAGAGTGGCACTGTGAGGAGGCAGTGACAGATAATAGAGAGAAGGTGCTGAAAAGGAAGATACCCAGAGATGAGGGGAGAGAATAGTTGAGCGGGTTCTTGGGTGCAGAGAGAGTGCTTGGGCTTTGGGGAACAAGGGCTGTCTGCCACTCATAATGCTATTGTCCAATAGGATTGTGCGAAACAGCATCATTTAGTTTCGACTTCTGTTTCACCATTTCAATGGGACAGAGCTTTGTTTTGAATCTGTTTCATTTCAAAGCAGTGTTCCATTTCATTTCATTTCATTGAAACTGTTACGCTGCACGGTGGGCCGGGCAGCTCCAGCTGCAGGCTAAAGCAGATGCTTTTCTCCCACAGGTGAACACATGGGTGCATTGGGTGTAGCTCCTACAGCCCGCTTCCCTTCCTTCAAATCACACACACACTGATGAACTGGGGCTAGTTCCCCAAGACTTGCCTCCTTATCTGAATACTAGGGCATACTGGGCTGGACTTTCACAGCTGCACACCCTTCACTTGAATTACACACACACACACACTAACAGGGCTTTTAGCAAACTCACATGCTCCTCAGGCAGCTGACTGAGTGGACCAGAGTTGCTGGTACATGTTGTAGAGCTTGTGTCCCCTCTTGACCAGTGCCCTAGCCCCTGGCAACATCAGGGTGAAACCATGAGTTAGCACCACCTGTGTTCTGGTACTTTTTCTTGCTCGCCTGCCATTCACTTCTTGGGAAAGAGTTTCTGGCAGGTGACTTGTTGGATACCACACTTTGGTTTCTTCATGGGGCTCCAACCTTCCTTTTACCCCACCCTTACCACATCCAAGGCTGGAACGGACATCAATGTCTTGAGGTCTCAGTTACAGATGATCCCTTCTCATTGGGATGTCCTGCCTTTGTGGGTATGAGACCGCCCCAGCAGCCGGCTCCTCATAAACAGTCCCTTGACTACAAACTGAGATTAGTACAACTGAACTCGTCTCAATCTCGAGGTCCTAGCATTATTATAAAGCAAAGCCAAAAGTGAACTTTAATAAAAATCAATTAGTGTCCACTGATGTGCCCCCCCTCACCATGGTCATCCTCCCCAGGCCCATGGGCCCACTGGTTGAGTGCCTCTCATCCTTTCCCCTTTTCTGTGATGCAGTTACTGGCCTCAGCAACTTTCTGCTGTGCCCTCCAGTGGGTTGTTGCCCCTTCCCACCTCGGCCCTATCTGGCCTGAGGCTGTGTCTGTCTTGGTCACTTCTGCTGTCTCTCTGGACTTCCAATAGCCTTGGTCTTCTCCGTGCTGTGCACGGCCTCCATGTTGCCGCTGCCCAGTGATGCTGTGTCACTGACTACTCTGCTGCCTGGCTCTGCTCTAGGTGTTTGTCCCTCTCTGGGATTCCCGCATGGCATGCCTCTGCTGTACTACATGAGCTGTTCCCATCAGTTTCTGCACTGTGTGCTGCCCTCCTGCCTTGCTCAGCAACATTTCATGGCCCCTCTCCTGAGGTCCCTTCCTTGGATGTCTCCCCTCCTGGGGTATGCCCCTGCCATTGATCCTTTCCCTCACTGCCCAGCTCTCTCTCCCTGGCTTCTCCCCCAGGTGCTTGCTCACCTGTCTTTACATAGGCCCACTCTCCTCCCGGGTCCCGCCCCTTCTCTCCGCTGATTTGGAGTGGTGCTTCTGAGCTTCTTGTCCTGGTGTCTGCTCGCAGCTGCAGTTCATAGGCTCTCCTACGGTGAGTGATGGGGGAAGCTGGGGTGGGCTGTCTCTTCCCCCTTCACAATCAGCCCACTCCCTCCAAAGCCCCAGCTCAAGTCCTTGGGCTGTGAGTATACCTCTGACTCTTTGGCAGCTAACCACAGCTCCAGCAGGCTCCGGGGAAAGTGTCACTGTAGCCAGAATCAGACAGCCCTCTCATTGCAGTGTGCGCTGTCTGCTCTTCCTCTTCGTCTCTCAAGGCAGGGAAAACTGTTACTTCAAATTCCAATTTATCAAATCAAGAGCAAGACCTTATAAAAGGGGATAAGGAAAAATGCCACATTTATTGATTACATGAATTAGACATACCGTTTCAGACACACCACTCATATAGACACATATAGATCATCATGCACATCATTGCACACAGGCACACACAAACACAAAACAACCATTCCATTCAGACATTTTAATTACCAACTGCAGTTGTTCAATAATAGCATGGGGTGGCCGGCCCAGGCCTTATTGAGAGGAGATGCAGATAGCAGGCAGGGTGGTTATTATGAGAGAGATCCTGGAGATAGCAGTGGTTACATAAACACTTAAATCTTCTCCTGTCTCTATGCCATTCTCTCACCATTTACCTTTTCACATGCACTTGTTTTAAAAAGGCCATGCAGAGTTTATTCACTTATGTCAAGCAAAAGAATACAAAATGGAGTTTTCAAGTTACTTACAGGAAAAAACTGACATGGTTACATTTCACTACTATTATACTCTATGTTAACATTAGCTACATCAGTTCAGTTCCTGCTACAAAACTCCCCCAAAGTTAAAGAAACCCTCCCTGCCAATCCAGAGGCTGGGATTTTTGTGAGCTCTCTCTAACCATCCCTCTATGATTTCAAATCCCTGGCCAGAGTTATTCCTTTTTTTCCCCTTAGTCAACATGCCCCTGTCCAGGACAGCTTTATTTTGCCCTGAGTAGAGGGTCCCCATTGGCACAAATTTCCTTTGCCTTAATAAAGAGTCTCTGAAGGGCCAAAACTCATTGCAGGACACCTTCTAGTTAGGTAAGCAACCCTTCAACATCTGTAACAAATATAAATACATTTTACCAATCTTTAGAAAGTGGTCTAGGAATAGTGGTTGCTTCACAGAGCAAGGTGACATTCTTTTTTTCCCCCTGGTCATCTAATCTGGAAATCAGTATGTCATTTGACACATAGACAGAGGAATTCTGTTCCTGTTGTCATAGGCTTGCATTTACTGATGAGTATACAGGCACTGTAGCATGTGTGGAGATTCAGTTGCAGCATCTAGTGCCTCTTGGCAGTCAATTCCCTCTATTGCTCTCTCCAGCTTCCCCAACCTCCAGTCTCTTACCTACCACACTTTATGTTAAGGATTACTTTGAGAGGCTTCCTCTAGAGGCCAGAGTAGCTCCTTTGCTGCCTTCCCTCTCACCACAGTTCTTTGGCTTTCTCTATTCATCCCCCTCCCCCCACCAAAGTAGTGGGTGGCTTCTCTACCCCTAGCACCCCTGCCTCTGCAAACTGGACCCTGGCCCTATTTGCCTTACATTTGGCCTCCTGGTCTTAATTATGCCTTATGGACTCTAATCATAGCTTCCAGGCACCTCCAGAGTCATGCTTATGCTTCATATGTATTAACATTAATTTAATTTACTGGGCTCCCCTCTCCCTATCTTTATCTCCACTTATCTAGGCCTACCTAACCCTTGCTGTAATGCTTTTCCCCTCATCCCTCTGCAGGGATCAAAGCACTGAATGCCTTCTCAAGAAACCCGCCTTCCATGGCCCTCAAGTACCCCTTATAGCCACTGCCAGTCCTCCCGTCAGCAAAAAACCAAAAAGGTTTACATAACCTAAAACTCCTCACAAATTTATTTATGTGAGGCTACAAGCAGAACTCCTTCCCCTTCTGAGGATTTAGATGAGTCTGAGCATCTAGCCCCTTTCTCCTCCCCCTTCTGGTCAGACCCAACTTGCTGTTAGCAGGGCCTATTCTGCTAAAATCCTAATCAGCAGCTCAGTTCTGCTGTCTGTGGCCCATTTAATGGTGCTACTCATGCCTGCTGTTCCTTTCATCTGTGCTCTCTGCAACCTGTACTTGCTCAGCTCGCTGTACCCTGCCCTGCTTTCTTCCTTCCAGCAACAGGAATAAGGTCATAAGCACAGACTGAGCATGTCCACTGGCAACAAAACAAGAAAGAGAGACTCCCCATCTTTTTCCCAGTAGCTGAATAGCTAGGGCATTCAACTGGGAAGCAAGAGGACCTAGATGTAGGCTCCCCCTTGTCGCAATGAACCCGGCAGAGCTGGCAAGCCAACCTCGGGGTCGCAGTCACGGTGGATTGGCCGGGTGGTGGCTATTGGCGCAGACAGGTGGGATTAGCGGTGTAGAGTCTGGAGTTAGGGACTCGGAGCAGATTGAGAAAGAACAGGTGAGTTTATTTGACTTACTTTTTTTGTGTAGGCACTGAAGTCTTCAGTTACAGTTAAGTTACGAATGACAAGAAACAACAAAAGGGTCTGTTGGCCCACGAGGTTCAGTCCAAAGACCTAGTCCCAGGGCTGGTCAACAGCTCATTAATGGATGTAACATAAAATGAACTGTAACGCGTAGATAACGAGTCGCGTGATGCCAGTCCACAGCAATGGACAAATCCGGTGGTCGAATACGAAAAGCCGAGGTTGGTAGCCAGAAGATGAAGCTGCGAAGATGTCAGGTTAGAGGGTTGAGCCAGGTCGTAGTCAAAGAAGGAAGCCGAGGTCGATGGTCCGGAGCTGAGTTAAACAAAGTCCAGAGGGTGATCCAGAAATCGTAAGCCGTTAGTCAGTTCAAAAGGTAAGTCAGGAGCCAGACGAACGTAGTCAAAAACCGCAATACAATGAGTAATATGAAGAACTAAGCCACGGAGTCAAAGGAGGAGATCAATAGGCCCTGAAGCCTGACTCAGAGACAGTCCCTGCAGCAGCAACCTCTGCCTCCAGTCCACGCGATCTCCTCCCGAGGGAGTGGCTCACCGAACTTTTATATGAATTTAGTGGCCAATCAAAGTGCTCTCCGCAGAGAAATTTCTAGTCCGATTACCTCATGTCAGGTTCTGACTGAGCATGCTCTCAGTCAGGAGCTGACACAGTCTGAGCATGGTCTGTGGGGAAAGTAGGTCAACAATGATTGACAGCTCCGCAGGTCACCCAGGGGGCAAGGACTGGGTGAGCCTTGGAAATTTCCACTCACAGCTTCAAACCGTGCATGTCAGTTTAACCTCTTCTGTACTGGCAGCACATACTCAAAAAATTTCCATGACACCCCTCACTCATAGGTGATTTGAATATGGGCCTCTTTAGCATCTGCTCTGCAAGCTCTCATAATATTCCAGTCATCCACCCACAGAAAGCTACACACCCAATATTGGAATTCTGTTGAGTGCATAAGTGCCAAAAATGCCATGTAGACAAAAATGGCCACTTCAATGACCAGGAAGGGAATACAGTGCCACTGAAGGGCTGCTTGTACATATGATGGGACTTAGTCCTCTCTAAATGAAACAGGTTTATTAAAATGGACACGGTTTCTTTTAACTTATTACATCATTGTTAACAAGTGACAGCTTTTAAATCATATTAAGCTCCATGTGCAATTCATAGTAAATTACAGCAGGGGCATAACAATCCACCTCTCTGATCTTTTTGTTACTCAGTTATAGCAGGGGGTACCGGCAAATCATTAATTCCCACACTCCCAAAAAGCATCCACCAAAAGCAGTAGCTGACCTCAGAGAGCCCCATGATAAGCTGCTGTCACCTACATGGTCTTCCCCCTCACCCCTTATGGCCCTGACATAGTTATCTCCCCATTCCTTGCTGCCCATGTCTCCCCAAGGGCCATGGTTACTGACAGCAGCAGCAGCATCCCATAATCCACACCTAGTTCCATTAGGGAATTAAGAGCTGCTTGGGCACCAAAGGGTGGCCTCTGGAATGCTTTTATTTGCCCTTCAGAGCAAATACTACCCACCTACTCACAGGACTCCCCAGAGCCAAACAGGCTAGGTCCCAAAGACTCCTCAGATCCAAAGTGAGAGATATCATATCAATTTCTGTTTCAGTCAGTTTGAAGGCATCCTTTCTCCCCTGTACACCCCACCCCCCGAAGAGGACTTGCAATTTTTAGCAGAATTCTCAGTTCTGCCAGTTTCTCACCCCTCCTGTGGGTCCTTCTGCCACCTACAGTGTTTATATGCTGCTAATTGCCCAGCAGATGCCTTGAGCAGACTACTTTGGCTGCTGCCTTGTTTCCTGGGCAGTACTGGTATGGGGGAACCAAGGGTGTCAGGCTAGGCCAGGTGTCATATACATGCTATTCATAAAGTGGCAGCCCTGCAGATTCATGATGGGGTTCTCAGAACCCCATTCATCACTTCTGTGGTAAGAAATTTAAATTTAATGGGGCCTGGGAGGGGGAGCATTCAAGCTACAGCTGGCCAAAAAGTTCTTGGGGTGACTTAGCCAAGGGAAGTTCCCCCCACCCCGCAACTGCCCCTGTACTTGCTTGCAAAAGTTGGCACAGAAGACAGACTGAATCTGGGGTCTCTGCCTTGCCCCCCTTCATAGAGTGTGGGGAGTTTCCCTACAGAATGCTACCTGGAGCCTTGGAACCTTTGATCAGACAACACTCAGTACTTAACTATATACAGTTTATTTACATAGAGAGAAAAAGGGAGGTAGAAAGACCATAAGGATAAATATATAAACCAACAAAAATACTAATAACCATTAGATACTAATAAAGATTTGTAGCATATGTAGAACAGTTATGTGAAGGAGCAGTACACTTCCCTACAAGCAGAGATTGGCACCCGAGGAAGGTGACTTGAGACCCTCTGGGTTAGAATACAGGGTGAATGTGGTGAAGGGAATATAGCTGTAGGAGTCTATTACAGACCTCCTAATCAGAAGGAAGTGTTTGGCCATGAATGTTCTAGGGAACTGGCAGAGGCTGCTCTGGGTACATGATCATCATGGGCAACTTCAATCACCCTGACATCTCATGGGAAGAGAATTCAGACAAATCTGATTGGTCGCGAAGCTTCCTCACTTTCACTGACAAACTATTTAACTCAAAAAGAGTAAGGGCTGGCAAGAGGTAAGGCACTTCTGGACCTGGTATTGGCTAAAGGGAATCATCTAGTCAGTGACCTGAGGATCAAAGGGAAGCTTGGTGATAGTGATCACAAGTTGATCACTTTCTTTATCCATCCCAAAACTGGCAAATCAGTCAGCAATACAGAAATACTCGACTTTAGGAAAGCCGACTTTAATGAACTGTGGAGGTTAGTTGTTGAGACTCTGAGAGACCATGATTTGACAGGGAGGGGAGTCCATGATGAGACTCCTTAAGGATCCTAAAAGCAAAAAGGAAGTCCATTCGAAAGGTAGCAAAAAGGCTGGGAGACCCCCTTGGCTCAGTGGAGAACTCATAGACCTCCTGAATCTGAAAAGAGATGCTCATAAGGGATGGAAGTAAGGAACTACCACTATGCAGCACTGGTCCACACCTGTAGGGGGCAGATGAGAAAAGTGGAGGCTGAAACCAAACTCAAACTGGCCATGGGGATCAAAGACTATAAAAATTCCTTCTTCAAATACATGGAAAGTCAGAAAAAAAACGGCAACATTGGGCCCTTGCTGAACCAAATGGGGCAGCTGACAAGTGACACCCAAGAAAAAGCTGATCTCTTCAACAATTACTTTGTGTCAGTGTTCCACCAGTCCAAGAGGATCATGTTGCCGGACAGGATGCAGGACTACCAGGTACAGGAGAGCTCCTCAGGAATTCTGTGCTTGGTACCACCAGGTTCTCACCACCACCACCACCACCACCAGAGGCATGCCCCACCCCCCCCAGCCACTGAGGGCACTGCATTCATGGATGCAGATTCATGGATTTCGCCATTATTTGCAGATTTCACTATTTGTGAGGGATACGAGAATGTATGTCCCGCAAATGGTGAGGATTGCCTGTACTACATTCACCAGCACAACATCTGAAAGAGACTTGGCAGTCATGATTGACCGCAAAATGAATATAAGCTACCAATGTGATGCCGCAGCCGGGAAAGCAAATAAAACCAATGCATCTCAAGCAAAACCCAAGAAGTTATCCTCCCACTTTACTCAGCCTTGGTGAGGCTGTAGCTGGAGTACTGCATCTAATTCTGGGTTCCACAATTCAGAAAGGATGTGGAGAAGATTGAGAGAGTCCAGAGGAGAGCCACACACATGATTAGCAATCAAGAGAACAGTCCTTATGAGGAGAAGCTGAAAGGCACCGGACTCTTCAGCTTGGAGAAGCAAAGGCTCAGGGGTGATTTGGTGGCAGCCTATAAGTATATAGAGGGGTGTACATCAGGAACTGGGAGAACATCTATTCACCAGGGCATCCCAAGGGAAGACAAGGTCTAATGATCACAAACTGCTGGAAGACAGTTTTAGACTGGACATAAGGAAAAACGTCTTTACTGTCTGAGTCTCCAGAGTCTGGAATAGACTCCCCACCAAAAGTGGTGCAAGCACCTACTCTGGATACCTTTAAAAAATGCCTGGATGCTTATCTTGCTGACTTCCTGGCCTTTGGGCAGGGGGCTGGACCCAATAATCTCATGAGGTCTCCTTCCAGCCCTAATGTCTATGAAATCTATGACATCTATGAAGCAGTATGAAATCCCAAACATCCTCTTCTGGACATTTGGGTGCAGTCTCGGGGTGGGGGAGGCAGGTCGGGATCAGTGAGAACCCCTTACACTCGACCCTCAGGTCAGTTCCTAGATGAGTTTTCCCCTATGTTGCTTGTAGTGACCTTGTACAACTCCCAGTGATGAATGCCACACTGGTCCTGGATGCAGGTAGTAACCCAGTCTTTTACACATACTCTCCACCCCCATGGGAGAGGCAAAGTGCTGACTCACTAACGTGTAAGCCCCTTCAGGGGCTTAAATGCTATAGTGTAGCAGCCATAGATCCTTCCTGGAACTGTCTCATACCAGTCACCCCTCCTGTGGGGTGCGTAAAGTCAACCTCCTTTGGCTATAACCTGGCTCTTCCCCCTGAGCAGGGGCTCTGGCAAGCACTGTGCAGCTTACTACTGGGCCCCTGCACCCTGGGGAGGGGTTTATGTCCAGTTCCACAGCTCGGTGAAAACCCACGGTTTTACGATCCTCACCTGCAATATCTTTTTTCTAGAGCTCAGAATTCAATGGAGCACTATCCCCTGTGTGGGACAGGTGACCCTTCCCACCTCCCCCTCACAGGCAGGCTGCAAACACCTGGGGAAGGCTCCTCTGGGACTACAATTCCCTCCCCTATAACAAACAAAGGATATGCTGACAGCCCTGTCCAAACTTCACAGGAATTGTCTTGCTCTGTCTCCTGAAACCTGCTGGCCCTCAGAGCAGTGCCTTGGTCTCTGCAATATTGCTCTCACTCTGGCCTTGCCCCACTGATTTAAGGCTTTTCTGGAGCTCATTTGTCTGCCTCACTGGGGCATCTCACCCCAGCTCTTTGATGTCCATGTGCTTCTTCTCTCTCTGGTTATAGCATGTGCCTTCTTTTAGCACCTCAGGGGGCCATGCCCCCAAATAAAAGCTCATCCAATCAGGAGTTCAGAGTGATTCCTCCAGTCACCTTGAGCCACATCCATGGATCATAGCTAGTCCAATCAGAAGCTTGGGTTAAATGGTCCAATCATGCCAAACTTCCCTTGTTGCAACAGGTTGAAGCATAAGCTCAACTGGACAGAGACTAGGCTTTAAGAGCCTGATCTAACTCTGTTACATAAATAAGCTGAACAAATACAACAACACAACAGCAGCAACATCTTTGTGGTCTTCTTGTCCTGCAAGGGAAGAAAGATGGGTTTTGCCCCATACTCCCAAAACCACCATCTTGGCCTCCCGCTACAAGCTACAAAATCTCACATGGGAGATTTCTCCAAGTATTGTCTGTCAATACCTATGTGTCTCCTGTGCAGCAGCATATGTACCATGACCCCAGGGGAGGGGTCTGGGACACTGCATCCATGGTTCATGGGGTTTCTGGAAGGCAATTATTAAGAAAGACTCAAGTTACCCTGAAATATTATCATGTTAACATGTGCCAAGGCACTACCCCTTAATGGCAAAGTTACCACCTCCTGCACATCCTCCTGCATGGGTAGGTGCTGCTGTGGGTGCATTTTGAGGAGTGGGGGTGGGGGAAGCAGTACACATGGTTGTTGGTAGAAACAATACCAAAACCACCACTGTTACAAGGATTTTGAAGGGCAGGACAGGGCAGGTGTGTGTCCCCTGTGACAGGGGCATACTTGAAGCCAGACCACATGCCAGACTGCCTACTGTCTTTGGGCTAACCACCCACCTCACTCTCCTGCCATTCCTTGTTGTTTCTTAATTAGTTCTAATTAGGCAGGAAGGTGCCCATTTTTGCCCCGATGCCACGGGGCGCTATCTGTGACTCTATTCCTCCCCTATATCACAGCCCAAGCCTCACATATGGCATCCACCAGTGGCTTGCACTGGGCCTTTCATAAAACATACACACAAATGAATATACGAGCTCTTGGCCCTCTCACTGGGTCTTCCAACCCTTGGGGCTCAGGTGGCCGCAGCCCTGCCTGGCCCTAGGGTCTTACACCCCCACACCACCTCCTTACCGGGACTCCACACATTGCCCCTTCACTGGAGCTCACTGGGGTCTGCTGCCCTGTCCAGCTCAGGTAGCTGCAGCCACCTGAGCTGTAGCCATACCCTAGCCCTCTGCCCTGAGGTATCACACCCTGTGAGGCCCAGGTGACCACAGCCAAAGATCAGTTTCTGTTCTGGAAATGCAAGAGGATCCATGGCTGGGGACTTGTAAGTATCAGGGAAGGGGTATTATATCTATTTGTGGACATTATATCTATGGCAGGCACACAATGTTTCACTTCCATTGGGGTGGATGGGCTGTGAGGTTTCTGCAAGTAACTTAGGCAGGGGTTAACCTTTTGTTTTGCAGTTGGGGGATGAGATCTTTGACCATAAGCACTCTATTTTCCAATTCCTGTTACCAGCTATCGCACCCAGTGGAAGCCAGGTACGTGCGCCTGAACTGCAGACACCAGCTCACACTAGAGCAGCGCAACAGCATGATTTCTGCTGCAAGCAGTGACATTCCAGTATGATGGAGTCTTTGGTGGAGGGTACACAATCATGAGTGAGCACCACAGCTGACTGGTGAGATGAAGTCTAGGAGATGCTTAAAAAGGCTAAACAGAGGAAGATGGAAAGCATGGCCAGCACTAGGGAATTCTGAAAGGATATCCTAGACAGCACAAAACAATTTCTTGAGCTGGCCTCACTACATGCCATGTAGATCTTCAGGAGACACGTGCAATGGTTAAGGAGCAGTTCCTTAAGTGGGTGAATAAGACCCTGATTCATAAGTGCCCTCACCCCAGGAGAATGCGTATGAATCCCTTAGCCTTGCCTCTTTCTGGGAGATCACCTGCAGTAAGATCACTGAGCCTGTTCCGCGCCACACATTGTCTGCAAGCAAGGGACACTCCAATTCCAGCAGGACCAGGAGAGCACCACTATGGTTTAGGGAAACAAGGATCAGGTCAGACAAGGGGTGCATGGCCAGGAAAGTAGAGCATATGAAAGGAAAGGGATTCTCATTTGGTAATGCTGCTTTTTATACAGGAAATCAGGGGGTGGGCATCTGGCAGGATTTCATTGCCAAGAAATTAAGTGCTGTGGTCTAATAAAAAGTATTTCTCATCCATGTCTTCCTTCTTTATTGGGAAGGGTTGATAATGCTTGGTTTTGAGTCCTGGGTGATGTAAGGAAAGCCAAACATTTCCTGGTTTGCTTCAGACACATGAGTAATGCGGTAATGAGACAGAGTACTTTCCCACAAGTGGTCAGTGGCTCTGTGTGTGTCTGGGGGGGGGTGTCATGAAGAATGGGTGGTACCTCAGTAATTCACAGTGAAGCAGAACAGCATTTGGGTTGTAGTGGGGGGGGGATCAGGTCCCCTCATGGACTGCCCCGTACTATACTAGTGACACTGGTGCTGGCAGCTGAAGGCAAATAGCAGAGCATGGGTGGGAGCATGGTTACCTATGTTGCCTACAGGCAGCACACACCTGTGTGTGCTGCACCCCCGCCATGCTGTGCCCCCCCCACCGCTGTTCCCCCCTCCCCCACTGTGCCCCTCTGCATGTCTATGGACAAGGTAAACCCCTGTGCCACGCCACCTATTAATCAGTTCCTGCTTCCTGCAAGGACTTAATAACCACTTGCCGAATATGGACACCTGGAAGCACTTTCATTTGACCTTAACAGCAAATGGGGCCCTGCTGGTCTCACACATGTGCCTGGCCAGGGTGCCAACCTGGGCTGTGCTCCCCCTGGCTCCCAACATTTATTTTCATCTCCAAAGTTGATTTTCCATTTTAACAGGTTTTGTAGTTTTTAAAGTTTAACAAACCCCTCTACGGGTGCCTCTGTCAACTGGTATTGGTTTTGCAAGTAAAGAGAACAAAGCCAGGGAGCCTGGCTTGAGTATGTGAGAATAGTCTACATAAGAAAATATAGTGCCTGCCCATCAACGTTATGCAAGTTCCTCTCTTTGGCCAGAGTACACATGGAACCTGAAGTCAGGCACATATACAAACTTTGATTTTGATATTTAAACATAATTGATATATTACACATGTGATGTTGAGGTGTTTGGGACCTTGATATGTACTCTCCCCCACATACAGATGTTGGCCCTTCAGAGCCAAGAGACAGAAGCCTTTCGTGAAACTTTGGAACACTTCACAGATAAGATGCTCTACATAAAGTGTCAACCACTGCCTTCCTCCAGATCAGGGATTGGCCATGTACAGGGGTGCCCAGTGAAAATGATAAATCAACTGGTAAGACTAGGTGGCCAGGAGGTGGTGGGATGACCCCCCTTCCCCCCAATCTTCCCAGCTTGGTCCACTGTGGCCAGCGTCCCACTGGGTAATGGCTGCTGGAAACTGTGCTGCTGCTCCAAACCCTTCTCCCCACCCACCTATCTGCTCATGCAGGACAATTGCTCTGTTCCACTGCTGCACAGTCCTTGGCACCACCATCCCTGCTCTGAGTGCCCCTCTGGGGAGGTGCCCTGGGAATGGTCAACCCCTGTGATGCCAATGTGTCCCCAAGCATACCACTGCTGCATGTTCCCTAAGTACTGCACAATGAGCTCTTTATGCAGGATGAAAGTTGGCCAATCCACTACTCACTGCTGCTGCTAATCCTTTGGTGCACCCTGTGCTTTTGGCTTTGGAACCTTAGCTATGATGGTGCAGGTTTGCAGGCCTGGCCTGCCATGCATCCTTTGCCGATGGATGGATGGATACCTGTCCCAGAGCTACACGACCCTGATCCCTGATACCTGATACCGAGGACAACATCACCACAGGAATTGACACCTTCCTCAGCATGTGAATTCTAGGGAAAGGAAATGGGATGATAAATAAAGTTGTGAACCTTGTCATGCCTGTGTGTGTGCTGTGCTGGTGAGAACAAGGGGCAGTGCTGTATGTTTATGCCATCCTAATCCTACTCTGATCTTCATTTACTGCTGTCATACCCGGAAAGGAAGGAACTGACCCAATATTCATAAAGTAGATGGCTGCACTTAATGGTCCTGCAGGCTCACAGAACACCATTTGTCAGGTTTTCTGTAAAATGACCATGCTAATATGTAGGTTTGGGGATGGGGGTGGAAAATTCAGCCACAGCATGCCTAAGAGGGATGTTTTAGTGGAAGGTGGAGGGGAGCAATGGTTCCTTAAGACCACTACTTTAATGCAAAGTCTGGGGAGCTGTGCTATTCTACTACTTTCTGAAATGCAACTGTTGCAATTTCAGTTGGCACCAGTGAAGGTCATGCTCAGAATGATTTGTCACTACAGCTGGGGTGATGTGGGAGGCTGGTTCTGGGGAGTTGCACTGTGGAAAAAAACTTTTGCCAATCTCAGTGACCCAGACACCAGGTCCCATTGACCCAGACACTGGTAATGGGGACCCCTTCCTGAATGCCTCCCTGCAACTGACTGGGACCACACATGCCCCCTCCCTGGCACTGGCCCAGGCAGAAGCCTGGAATCTGGCTTAAGCAGAGGCCTTAAGGAACCACTGCTCCCCTCTACCCTGGTCAAAGTAAAGTTCAGGGGGAGGAGGGTTCACACAGGGCAAAGTCGCTCTGATACCTGCAAACATGGAATCAGACAACCCTATGCTAGTTTAAACAGTAAATGAAAGCATGCTCAGGATCCCACTCAAAGTGGAGGAGCTGTTATTAATTTCATGCCAGTGTCAAATTAATGCCCAGTGACTTGGAGAGGCAGGCAAGCCCTTCTCAGTCATTTTTGCCCAACCGCATTTATCTGTTGACACGATGTGCTAAGCAAAAAGCTCTCAGAAAAGGCACAGTTCCCCACATTCCTCGATTTTCAGCTCCACTTTTTACACCGCCAAAAACATGCAGGCCAGATAGGAAGCCTGTTAACGATGCCTGGACAGATAAGATCATAAACACCATCAGTACCTGCACTGTGTGGTTGCATGGAATTGCAAGATAGGCACTTTGTTTTTGTGGCTGTGTCATCCAGGCAATGCAGCAGGAGGCATTCATGAGAACAGAAGAGTAAAGGGCAGTCCAGCTCAGAAATACAGAAGATAATATTGCTTATCTGCAGTGAAAGTCATTGATGATTATCACTTGTTTGTCATTTTAAACGTTCACTGCCTATTGTTATTGCTCATTGTTATAACAAAGTCATTGATTATTTTTTGTGATTTTAGAAGGTGAAGAGTATTGCTTATTGACTACTGTTACCTTGTAAATACTGTGCCACTTGGTAATTTATATAAATTATGTTTTAATTCATAGATTCATAGATGCTAGGGTCAGAAGAGACCTCAACAGATCATCGAGTCTGACCCTCAGATATAATATATCACTAACAGTTAATTCTGTAAATAAGTTTTTCTATTTTCTTTTCTGTCAATGTAGGCCTCTTTTCTTTCAATTAGTAAGTGATGAAGCCAGGCTTTGTTCTTATCACTGCCAAATCAACAGCTGTTGACAGAGGCACCATGTAGAACTTGTAAAATGGAAAAAACTGGTAAATCCCAGTGTCATTGTCCAATGCACCCATGCAGCTAGGAAACCCCATGGCCTTGAAGCCTTCAATAGCTTCCAAAGGCATACCGAGTCAGATAAAGTTGTTTGCCATGACATCCTGCAGCAGCCGGCACACCTTGTGAAATCACCAGACCGTCTATGCAGGTTGCCATGCTGAACTGGTTGCTGATGCGGTGGAGGCTGGTGGGGGTGACCAGTTTTATACAGATGCCATTGTCAATAAGGGCTGCTTGCTGCCGTTACAGAAACACCCATGGCTCTGACTGTGGGGTGAGCTGGTGTGTGGAGGCTATGAGCTGCAGTAAGTGGGAGGGCACCATTTGCTCCCAAAACAAATGAAAGCACTCACCCCTTTAGGCAGCCAAGTGACTCTTCATTCCTGGATGGAATCGGGACAGATTAGGGGGGTGACAGTGCCATTGTCACCCAGGCCAGAGCACTGCAGGGGCAGGAGGTGGGAAGGGGGATGCGAGTGTCTATTCAGATGAGTAGAAGATTGATTCATATCTGGCTGCTTGGACTGCTGTACCTGGCATCCAAAAAATACACATTACACACAGGTACCTAAATACTGTTGGTGTCCTCTTTCTCCCCTATCTGCAAATTGAAGCAACATCTGGTGGACAAAGGGTTTGTTATATGTCATTCAGTGAATTATCATGTACATGTGATGGATCCATAGATGCATTGTTTTATTTTGTGTTGATCCAAAATAAAATACATTGGTATGTGTTTTATTTGAATCACAAGGAAGTTATTTACATTGCAAAAAAACCCCATATGTGTAAACTGTAATGCAGTTAAATTGCAGGAGAGAGCAATTTTTGTCCCATGTACAAGTGACTTGTTCAAAATTACACAGGACATTAGCAACAAGGCAGTAAACTGTATCTGAGTCTTCCAGGTTCTAAGCTGGCACCTTCAGAACTGAGCCTTCCTCTCCTTGCTTGATGATACAAACCTATCTAAACAAAAGCCAAAGGGTGACAGCTTGGTCTAATTTATAAGAAAGCAGTTCCCTAGTGCTAGCATAAAGAAACATTGTGTCATTGCTCAGTCCTTGCATTCAAATCTATTAAACTGCAAATTTCAGTGTATAGAAAAGCTAGTCAAGTATCTCGCATTTGAGAGGACCGGCTTTTACAAACATGCTGCAAGTGTGAAAAGATACATATCCTTAGTTGACTGACACAGTTTTTATATTCTGTTTTAAAGATGCTCATAGATTAAGTAAGCAGATTACCATGAAATACTGTAAGTAGATTTTCATGAAATTTAGGAATTTGTAGCAGAAACTTCTTGAGTGCCCATCACCTAAAATCAAGTTTTGTTCATCAGGACTTGTAAGTGTTATACAAATTAATAATTACTCTTCATATAGAGATGGGCAGGTACTGAAATATGTAGCCAGGATGAGTTCATGCAGTTCAAAGGTATACCTACCCACTAGATAGCTATTCTGGTGTATTTAAAAAACAATTTTAAACAGTTTGAGTACTGGTACTTGCTAGTGTAGCTGTAGTTGCGTGAGGTTCAACCAAAGCTAGTTTGGTGAATACTCAGACAGAAAGCTGTCGGGGAAAACCGAAGGATCGGGCCCCAAGGTCACGGTGGGCCGGGGTGGCAATTAGATACGGACAGGTGGGATTAGCGGCATAGAGTCTGGAGTTAGGGACTCGGAGCGGGTTGAGAAAAACAGGTGAATTTATTTGACTTACGCTTCAGGCGTAGGCAGAAAGGTCTTCAGTTACAGTTTTGAAACACAAACAAACAATTAACAACAAAGGGGTCTGTTGGCCCACGAGGTTCAGTCCGAAGACCTAGTCCCAGGGCTGGTCAACAGCTCATAAATGGGGATTACAAACAACGAAACAAACAATAAAACGAACTGTAACACGGTGATGATGAACCGCGTGACGCCAGTCCACAGCAAAGGACAAATCGGGTGGTCGAATGAGAAAGCCGAGGTCAGAAGCCAGAAGGTGAAGCAGCGGAGACGTCAGTTGGAGGGATGAGCAGAGTCGTAGTTGGTGAAGAAAGCCGAGGTCGGTGATTCAGAACCGGGTTAAACAAAGTCCATAGGGTGATCTGAAATCGTAAGCCGTTAATCAGTTCGAAAGGTAAGTCAGGAAGCCAGATGAACGTAGTCAAAACCGCAATACAACGAGTACTAAGCCACCGAAGGAGGAGATCAATAGGCCCTGAAGCCTGACTCAGAGAACAGTCCCTGCAGCAGCAGCCTCTGTCTCTGGTCCACGCGATCTCCCCCCCGAGGGAGGGGCTCACAGAACTTTTATATCAATTTGGTAGCCAATCAACGTGCTCTCCGCAGAGAAATTTCTAGTCCGATTACCTCATGTCAGGTTCTGACTGAGCATGCTCTCAGTCAGAAGCTGACACAATCTGAGCATGCGTCTGTGGGGAAAGTAGGTCAGCAATGATTGACAGCTCCGCAGGTCACCCAGGGGGCAAGGACTGGGTGAGCCTTGGAAATTTCCACTCACAGCTTCAAACTGCGCATGTCAGTTTAACCTTTTCTGTACTGGCAGCATACTCTCAAAAATTTCCATGACATGCCCCCTTGCTGTCAGCACAGAAGCTAGATGACCGAATTATACCTCCTCCCCGAAGGAACCATCGTTCCCGAATCTTTCATGCGTGGGAACGGTAGTATATACATAGGCTGACAATTTTACAATGACAAATCCGAAATATATACAATATACAATAATTAGTCCAAAATCCTTGGGTCTGGTTGCCATGGTGTCCGTCAGCTCTAATGGTGTCTGGTGATCTCATCTCCAATGAAATATGAGGGTCGCAAATGGTCACGAATCTGAAACAATAATAAACAAATCAGCAGAACAGGTTCTTTCAAAAGGAACTATATACACTCAATACTACGGGCCTAATCTGCGCTATTAGTGACTGCCCTTCTGGTTAGCCAATTGTGATGGGCCAACACTTTCTTCCCGCTGTCTTCAAGTTCTATTAGGTAAGTATTTGGATACTCTTCGGCTTCTTGTACTCCTTCAGTCAAAATAGTTTCCGTTACGGTAAGTTTCATGTTCGATACGCTTGGGTTTTCTTGGTTTTGTTTCGATTCGTTTCGTGTGGTTTCGTTACGCTTCAGACTTTGTTTCGTTTTGGTACGTTTTGGTTCAGTTATCACGGTTTCTTCAAGTTCGGTTTGTGTTCTTCGCTTTACTTCAGTTTTTTCATTTCGTCGTTTGGATTCGCTTTGTTGAGTTTCGCTCCGTGTAGAGTCGTTACGCTTTGGTTCGTTTCGTTCTGGGTTACGCCGTTTCAGTTCGGTTTGTCCGCTTAGTTTTGCTTCATCACGTTTAAGTTCGCTTCGTTTCAATTCGTTAATCGTTTCCTCGTTTGAGTTCGGTTTAGGTTCGTTTCGCTTATGTTCGCTTTGTGTTACTTCGATTTTTGAGTCCGTTTGTCGCTTTTCTGAGCCGGTCAAGCCATCGATCGCCGGACTTACGCCGATGGCGATCACTCGTTTTTTGGCTTCTGTCTCTCAATGAAACCTAAAGCTCTGGCGAGAGCTCGCTGTCCTTCATCTCTTAGGGCTCTCAGTTGTTCCTTATTTAGGCCAGATTTTTCCAGAAGGAACCCAAACATTGCTCTTTCTAGAGGGGTCCTCTGGGGCGGTGAATAACTTGTACGGGCTGGCGGCGGAGAAGATCGAGAGTAATATTTTCTTGTTTCCTGTGGTGACACTCGAGGTGGTTTCCGTTGGTTCTTATCAGTAGTTTTTTGATTGGGCTCAATCATGTGTACATATCTTGATTCCCGTTTCTCATCCCTGTCGAAGCTTACACTCTTTTGATGTCGTTGCTTCTCCATGGCTCCTCTTAACTGGTCAAGCTGTCCCAGAGTGTGTATCACCGGTCCATTTACTGATGTGCTTAGTAATAACCTCGCGGTAATACTTTGGCTCCCACCGTAGATTTCAGTGGCGGCATCGACCGCTTCTTGTAAACAAGGTACATCCCCAGATGACAGTACATATCTGTGTGGCCATGCCCCCTGCACCTGAGCAGGTGTCAAATTCAAAGCTTGGTGGGCTGGGTTCCACATGGCGTATGACGCTCCAATCACTGTATACACCAGTGAGGTAGCACTTGCACGACCCGCATGTCCCTCGTGCCAGGTGTGGATCTTCCTCTGAAGTGCCTCAGTAACCAGAGCTGGAATGGGTATTGGCCAATAATAGTTGGCCAGCACTGGCACCGGGTCCACTACTTTAGCTCGCCTCCAAGCTGAATTGCGCACGAGCTGCAGAGCTTCATCTTGATTGATGGTCTCGCTCCCTGCTTCTGCTACTAGACGTCCCAACCAGGCAATCGGTGTTTCATCGTTTCGTATGCCGGTTTCCTTCTTCAACTCATTCATCTCAGAACGTGTTCTGGTTCGTGTCGTGATGGTCTGTCTTGTCTGACCCTGAGGATCAGTCACCCATTTTTGGACTGCAATGGGAAAAGCAGACACTAATTCTTCGGTGTAATCGTTTTGTTGTTGGCTTGGTTTATTTCGTGTTACTCTTATGAAGTCGTTCTCAGTTTCATCAGCACTTATGGTTTCGTTTGTATAATTCATCTTGGTTACTGGTTTAGTCATTTCTATTAATCCGTTGCTTGTGTTTGTTCCGATGGTACTCGTCTTAATCGTTAAGCTCCTTGTTACATCATTCGTATCGGTTCCAATAGTATTCGTGCTCACTCTTGATTTCCTTATGGTTACGTTGTTAGTCTTATCTTCGCTTGTTGTTTCAGTTGTTTCCGTTCCTGTGCTGTGCTTAATTACTTTGTTGCAGTCTTCGTTATCTGTTTGGGTGTAATTCTCGCGTACGTCCTCCTCGTGGCGCTGGCTGACGTACGGGGGTGGTGGCTTGCGTACAGCAGGTGGCGCTGTTGCGGGAGGCTGGCTCTCGGTGGGCGGAACCATAGACGGGGGTTTTCCGGAAGGCGGGCTCGGGATGGGTGGAGCTGGGCGTCGTGACGTCAGCATTGGTTTTGGCGCGCTGACAGTTTGGTCGGCGCCATCTTGTAATGGCCGCTCGGCCAATTTTTGTGTCACAGCTCTGGTTGCTGCCATGAGCTGGGCCCTAGTGTCAGTTAGCTCCCTCAGTAAAACAACGTACTCCCGAAAAAGAACATTTATTATACGGCCTTTCTTCCACCGGGGTCCCGACCATTTTATTTTTCTGCCGTCCTTCTCCAGGCATTCTCGTAGCTGGACCAAGAGCTCATGCCCCCTAGACCCGATGGCAAGGGTCGGGCAGTTAAACCCGTCAGGAGGGGTATCCTCACCACCCTCCTTCACATACTTTATGCACCGGGTGAATTCTCGGTCCGGGCCTGAGGTTGCCATGCCCGAAGGTTTCTTACGGGCCAGGGCTACGGTCCCGGTCTCCCCCCTTGGGCGGGAAACGGCCCGAGGATCCTGGATAATACAACCCAGCGCACTTGGGGTGAGCCGAACGGCCCATTCTTCCCCACTTTCTCCCCGGAGGGACAGGTACCCGCTCACAGTTCCTTCAGCCGGTGCGGCCTGATGGAATGCTATGTGGTCCCATAAGTCCTCGGCACCGATGGTCTGCCGGACTCGGTTGCTCCATGGGCAACTCCTTATAATCTCCGACTCCAATACGCCTCCCATTGATCCTGTTCGTGACGCCATGTCGGGGAAAACCAAAGGATCGGGCCCCAAGGTCACGGTGGGCCGGGGTGGCAATTAGATACGGACAGGTGGGATTAGCGGCATAGAGTCTGGAGTTAGGGACTCGGAGCGGGTTGAGAAAAACAGGTGAATTTATTTGACTTACGCTTCAGGCGTAGGCAGAAAGGTCTTCAGTTACAGTTTTGAAACACAAACAAACAATTAACAACAAAGGGGTCTGTTGGCCCACGAGGTTCAGTCCGAAGACCTAGTCCCAGGGCTGGTCAACAGCTCATAAATGGGGATTACAAACAACGAAACAAACAATAAAACGAACTGTAACACGGTGATGATGAACCGCGTGACGCCAGTCCACAGCAAAGGACAAATCGGGTGGTCGAATGAGAAAGCCGAGGTCAGAAGCCAGAAGGTGATGCAGCGGAGACGTCAGTTGGAGGGATGAGCAGAGTCGTAGTTGGTGAAGAAAGCCGAGGTCGGTGATTCAGAACCGGGTTAAACAAAGTCCATAGGGTGATCCGAAATCGTAAGCCGTTAATCAGTTCGAAAGGTAAGTCAGGAAGCCAGATGAACGTAGTCAAAACCGCAATACAACGAGTACTAAGCCACCGAAGGAGGAGATCAATAGGCCCTGAAGCCTGACTCAGAGAACAGTCCCTGCAGCAGCAGCCTCTGTCTCTGGTCCACGCGATCTCCCCCCCGAGGGAGGGGCTCACAGAACTTTTATATCAATTTGGTAGCCAATCAACGTGCTCTCCGCAGAGAAATTTCTAGTCCGATTACCTCATGTCAGGTTCTGACTGAGCATGCTCTCAGTCAGAAGCTGACACAATCTGAGCATGCCTCTGTGGGGAAAGTAGGTCAGCAATGATTGACAGCTCTGCAGGTCACCCAGGAGGCAAGGACTGGGTGAGCCTTGGAAATTTCCACTCACAGCTTCAAACTGCGCATGTCAGTTTAACCTCTTCTGTACTGGCAGCATACTCTCAAAAATTTCCATGACAAAAGCCTACATAGTTTCAATTACTCTGCAAGCAGTAGCCAAGCTACCGGTAGCCAAGCTAGCTAGTTTAAAGGTATCCCAGATACGTCTACATAATCTGAAGCAATTGCACTGTAGTCATCCTGAGTGTCTCACAATCGTGAGCTGGAGTTTTCTTAGTCTGAATCTTATTCAGCATTTATCCCCACTGGTATATGGTGTGAAAAGAGAAAGTACTTCAAAGTATAAAGAAAGGTGACAGCAGTTAATAGAAAACTACTGTTTGCACCAGATATGGATGGATGGGTCAGGCCAGAAATAGATGTTGCATATGTCCTAGGACCAGTTGTGCCTGTGTTTGTCCCAAAATAGAAAGGGGGTTGGCATGTACACACATAGCCCTTTTAATTGGGGTTTAGCAAGCAGTTGTATGCATTGCTGCTTTTCTGTCATTGATTCAATTTTGCAGTTTTGGGATAACCATTCAGACACTATATGATGTCCCAGAACAAACTGTTATCACTTCTTTATCTCATGAACCTTTTTAAAGTTTTTCCTGGGAGAAGAGACATGGCCATCTGAATGACTACAGTTTGTTCTGGCAGAAAGTGGTTTGTCCTAGGACAACTGTGATGTCTGTTTGTAAACGTAGACTAACAGTTCAGTTACCCAGATGAAGCACTATACATTCCTGTGGCTGTTATCACTAGCTAGTGAATAGATTATTTCTGAGAAAGAAAGCTTATATTGTATCAAGTTATTATATGGTGTTACCAGATTTGCCTGTCACTTTGGGGTGTGCTCATTTATTAGGGACACGTTTCTAGGGTCTTGGTAATTTTATCAATGTGCTGCTTATGTTACTTGTGCTTCTATATGGAGCTGCATATCTCCCTTCTGCAAGTCCTCACCTCCAATGGAGCTATCTTGCAGGACTCAGTTTTAATGGGGATGGGTTCCTCCAGTCCCCAAATCAGTCATCCACACACAAACACACACAGATTAACGTGACACGCCTGACCCGACTGGGTTGATCAGCATGGACAGGCTGACACCCTCAAATGCCAAGAATCAGTTCATTAGAGCAACAATAAACTGCAGTCAGATACAAGCACACAGGTAAACAGAATACCTCTGAATCCGGCTGGGTGTCCAGATGACACCCTCATGGGCCAGCATTCAGTTCATTAGGGCACATCTGAGCCAAACTGGGTCAATCAGCCTGTACAAGCTGATCCCCTTATGTGTTTCAAACTCAGTACATCCCAATCTTTAGCCTCTTGATGAGCAGACCCCATACTATGTTTGGGCTTCACAGGGATCTTTAGCTTTGGTAAAAGAAGCGTTGCTGCAGAGCAAGTGGGGAAGGAGAAGTAGAGAAGGAAAAATATACCCAGTTTGACTATAAAAGTTATTTATTGCTAAGTATATAATATATATAATGGCACTAGTAGTAATAGGCATGCAAAGGAAAAACAAACACAAACAATTACAGTATTACCCTGGTTTCACTAAGTATTTGGGGAAACTTAGCTCAAGCTTAACTAATACAGTTCAGGTTCAGAAATTTATGCCTAGAAAGAAAAGAGAGAAAGAGAGAGAGAGAGAGATAGTGCTGGGATCTCACCAGTCCAAGGCACTTGGGTTGTTTTCTGACAAGTAAAGTTCTCAGCACGATACTTGAAGGGAGAAGATCTGTTTCTTCCAGTCCCTCAAGAATAAAGCGGGTGGTATGAGAGAGACTTCTCCTCTTGAAGCACACACACACTTTGTTTTTTTACAGATTTTTATACTCTCAGTTCAGCTTCTTCAAAGCATTCTCAATAGTGTAAATCATTGTCTTTTCTTTTGACAAGGGGTTATCTGGTTTGGAACATCAGAAGAAACTGATTGATGCTCAGGAAAACATAAAGTTAAGGAGTAACCAGACACTTAGGAGCCAGCTTGAAATTCCTATGGATAGCAGATATACTGATGGGGTATCTCGTGGTTTCTTCAGAAACAATAGATAGCTTGCAGCATCAGGGTTTTGGATTTTTACTTGTGAACAAGCCTCAGCTTAGCATGACTTTTCTAGATCCTATTATAGTCTTTTAACAGACTTAAGGCAATTATTAGAGTGTTTATAACCTTCTGTGGGGAGAACTTCCACCAGTCATCCCTGGAAAAGTATGACAACACTTGTGTTCAGGGCTCCAATGGGCTGGATGCTGTGATGAACCCTTAACAAAGCATCCACGCCAGAAGATAGGCGGGTGATCCAGGCTGACCTGGACAAGCTCAGCAAATGGGCAGACGAGAACCTCATGGTGTTTAACACCAAAAAATGCAAGGTTCTCCACCTTGGGAGGAAAAACCTGCAGCTTCCTTATAGGCTCGGCAGTGCTACGTTGGTTAGCACTACAGAAGAAAAAGACTTGGGGGTCAACATTGACCACAAGACAAACATGACCCTGCAATGCGATGCTGCAGCTAGTAAAGCGACCAAAATGCTGGCGTGCATCCATAGATGCTTCTCGAGCAAATCCCGGGACGTCATTCTCCCCTTGTACTCGGCCTTGCTGAGGCTGCAGCTGGAGTACTGTGTCCAGTTTTGGGCTCCACAATTCAAAAAGGATGTGGAGAAGCTTGAGAGAGTCCAGAGAAGAGCCACGCGCATGATCAGAGTTCAGGAAAACAGATCTTACGATGACAGGCTGAGAGCCATGGGACTCTTTAGCCTGGAAAAGCGTAGGCTCAGGGGTGATCTGATGGCCACCTATAAGTTTATCAGGGGTGACCACCAGGATCTGGGGGAACGTCTGTTCACCAGAGCGCCCCATAGGATGACGAGGTCGAACGGTCACAAACACCTGCAAGACCGTTTCAGGCTGGACATAAGGAAGAATTTCTTTACTGTCCGAGCCCCCAAGGTCTGGAACAGTCTGCCAGCGGAGGTGGCTCAAGCACCTACACTGAACACCTTCAAGAGGAGATTGGATGCTTATCTTGCTGGGATCCTATGACCCCAGCTGACTTCCTGCCCTTTGGGCAGGGGGCTGGACTCAATGATCTCCCGAGGTCCCTTCCAGCCCTAATGTTTATGAAATCTATGAAATCTATGAAACCATTGTTCAAATGTTGCCCATACCCCCTCTGACTTGGTCTCTTTGCCTCAGCATTCCCTAACCTGGGAACTGAGTTTTAGTCAATCAAGTTTAAATAGGCCTCCCATAGTGGGACCGGTGAATGTACGGCCCGAGATGCCTATTAAACTTTACTTGTGCTTAGAGGTGTGTTTGTGTGTGGGGGGGAGAGTCCTTTGTAAATCCAGATTAGAACTGGTCTGATAAATGCTGAGCTGGGTATGTGTAAATGTAGCTTGATTAGCATTTGGAGTATAGATTCCCCATCATGCAGCGCTCCCCTACTTCTCTGATCCCAGAATTCACTGTGGTCTCTGCTTCGGGTGTTCTGTTCTTCATCTCCCATGTAAATGAATGGTTATCTGGTTCCATCTCAGATGCAAATGAGACCTAGGACAGTTGTTTCACTCTTGTCATCCTAATCTGGAGGGTTTTAGGTATGTCTCCCACTGCATCTTAATCAGTTTTAAGTAGAGGAGGGGGGAATGAATTCTTTGCCAGTCAGATAGGCTGTGTCCTGGGTCAGCGTTCCCCAAGAACACAGAGCTGAGAAGTAACAATGGAAAGAGATGCAAAATGTACTAGTCCACGCTCAATTATTTTCTTCATTGGTTTTTGGTGACAGCCATTGGTCTTACTCCTACCTCCTTCATTCCCTAGTAGTTGCAATTGTCTCCATGGCTGTATGAAAGCTGTTTGGGTTTGAATCCAATGAACAAAGTAGGCAGCTCTTCTCCAAGGAATTTCCCACTTTTACATCCTACATTGACTTGCTCTGTGGGCTGGGCACATTTCTTACCCAAGCTGTATCCCTGCTTCCCCGTTCCTTATACGGGAACAACAGCTACTTATTCTGCCCACCCAAGCACAAGCATTTGTTAATGTATCTCTGAAGTTATGAAATGCTGTTACTCCTAGGTAATTCTTGCTGAAGGGTGCAGCAAGTGGTGTTGATCTTGCTTTTGTAGAACTCAATGTTATTTGCTAAGGACAGAATTGTGCAAAAAGACCAGAATTAGGGTTATGCACCCCTAACTTTTCACTCAACTCTGCTAAATAGGAATTTTGTGGTTGGATCCCAAAAGAGGGAAGGAAGGGACTAGGGAATGGGAGACAAAAACAGTGGTTTTAATTGTGTCAGGTTGGCACTTGGCATAGACCTGCTATGCTGCACAAACAGGGAGGTTCTGTCTACTGATTCTAAGAAAGTGGAAGCAGAAGAAACAGGTGTGGAACTACTGTGTCTTCATAATTCAGGTTCCACTCATGAAGGAGAAAAACTGTTTTGAGGATACACTGACAGAAGTGGCTGTCACCAGCCCATGATAATTATCATGAATATCTACAATATTTATATTACTGTATGACTCAGCAATTACTCTACACTAATGATTGTCAATTCATGTACAGTCACTCTGCCCTCAAAGAATTTTCATTCTAAGAACCAGATTGCAAGCAGCCCTGGTATGTCCATGCAGAAGAAGAGGAATCAATAAGATGGCGAAGATGTCTTCTAAAGCTATCCTAGCACCACTCACAGGAGCAGTTTAGACACCAAACAGTTCAGGGACTGCTTTGATCTGCTTCTAAGATGACACCAAGGAGGAGAGAGTCGGAGGTTGGAGCTTTCTCACACTCTGTACTGGTCAGCAGGGAATGGCTGGTGTACCGGGGCTGAAACAGAGCAGTTTAGTCAACCACTACATGCATGAAACAACCCAAAATAATTTGTGCCTTAGGCAGGCTTTTCTCCTTTCCCACTCCACTATTTTTCTTGGGAAAGTAGGTCTTCACATAGGACTGTGCAAAATCCCCTAAAATGGCTCAGAATCTTTGTATAGCAGCTATCCTATAAGAACCCTGCATTAGAGGGTTTGTTATTAATAACTTTTACTGACTAATTTAAGTCAGCAAATGTACAACTGAATATAAATGGACAGTACTTCAACAGTAGTCAGTCTTAACAACACCCTCCCCCAAGCTTCTGCAGTTTACAATGCTTGCAGTTGAATATGTTGAACAATCAATCAATATAATCAAGCCTCTAAATCAGGAGATTAATCAGACTGCACTAGAAATAGACACTACATTTTAGAAATTAGCAAGCAGGCTTTTTATATTTTAATCAAACTATGGCAATATTTAGATACAAGGAAAGAGAGTTCTTTTGCATACACATCTGATGTTACCAGACAGACAGAAATTGCATTCACGTCCTAATAAATGTATATATATATATATAAAAGAGTTGCCACATATGTGAATAAAGCAACAAAATAAGGCAATATATTCTTGTTTCAATTTCTAGTGACTACAGGAGATTCATATTTTTTAAATAATAGATCAGGGTGCTTTCAGTAATCGTTCTAGGATCACAAAATATTAAAACACACCAGAAATATAGTATAATTAAGTATTTTGCTGCTGCCTAAACACCAACCCATGTGTGTATGACTTTTTGTGCACTCATTTAGATGCTAAGTTGCTTTAAAAAAAAAGTGGCAGACGTTCACTTTAGCCAGACAACACTTCTGACCCTTCCTGCACCTCTTGGTACAGGGAGGGTCAGAACAGGGACACACATTACACATAAACTGATTTAAGTCATCAGAAACTGGTTTAAACCTGTAACAGAACAGATGTTCAGTGCACATAAACCAGTTTGAAAATGGCTGAAACCAGTTTGAGATAAGCCTGGTTGAATGTAGTATCAGACTTAACTGATTTGGCTCAAACCAGGTTATGCAATGTCTGTCCTAGACCCCTTGCTGATTTAAGATAAATCAGACTCCCCCAGCATCCCAGCAAGCTCTCTGGGGTGGGCAGGACTCTCTACTCCACAGAAGAGCTGGCCCCACCCCTCTGCTCCCTGGCTGCAGCTACAGAGACTGTGGGATGCTCCCACCTCCTCCTCACCATTCCCTGTTAAGCAGGAATTCCCCACTCCCCTCTGCCTTGTGGAGAAGTGTCTGTGTATTAGCTAGCAGACCACATGCTTGCTACAGTTCATTGAGAATCAGCAGGCAGAATCAATAGGTAGCTGTTAATGTCCCTCTGTTGTTTTCTTAATGGTGTGATAAACACTGTTATCAACTCCCTGCTGGGCTAATCAGATTATCCTGCCAGGGTCTGGCCATGCCCGCCCCCTGCCCCCCCCCCCCACCCCTGCAGCTCAGTGTTGTAGAAGGAAGGGAGGGCTGCTCTAGTATGTCCCTGCATTTCTGGGATGGCTGTCTGGTTTCAAAGTTACAAAACTGATTTAGCCTAGCCAGGTTAGACTAACCTGCAAAGATTGAATCCATTTAGGCTCAGGATTTTTGAATGTCTGTCCCTAGCCCTTCAGATTCTCTTCCAACTGGTCTCACACATTTCACAGAACTGTTTACTCAGAAAGAATTTTCCATTCAGGACACCAGTATGTCTTAAATAAACATTTTGTAATTTTTACAAAAAATGCAAATACATAAAACTGGTCCGACTGCTGGCAAGGCTTCTTGCCATGGCTGTAGCCCCGGGAGGCCCCCAGGACACCAGGTGAGGTTTCTGGGGCCAGCACAGTTGCTGGTCCTAGCCTCCCCTACCCTACCCAGGGTAACCTGTTGTGTGCCAGAGCACATGTGGCATGGGTGCTTCCTGGCACAAGGTGGCACAGTGGCATAAGGTGTGCCACTGCTTCTTGTCTCCAGGGAAACAAACGTCTGCGTTCATTTGGATGCACTCTATGATGGTCACACTTGGACTTTTTTCTGTCATCATCTAAATTCACTACTAAGAATACTACTTTAAGTGCTACTTCAATACTACTTTACTCTAGTACACTTAAGAGTCTGTTGGATAAGAAGGCCACCAAGTGTATGTCTCAGAGTGAAGGAGGCAACACAGAAACATGACATGAATTTAAGCTATACCTCAGACAAATGCCTATTCATCTTCTTGAAAACATCCAGTGAAGGAAATACTACAGCTTCCCTGGACAATTTGTTCTATTGTCCTACTGTTCTGACAGGAAGCCTTTCTGAGATTTAATCTAAATCTGCGTTATTGAAGTTTAAACCTATTACTTTGGATCCTGCCTTCTGTGGCAAGACAGAACAGTTGTTCCTTTTCTTCATGGCAGCCTTTGCGATGTTTGAAAACTGCTATCAAGCCCCCATTAATATCCCTGTAGTGGGTTGCTGGCTGGCCTGGCCCAAGTCAGTCTTTGAACCCCTGAACTAACTCCGAGGTCAATATTACCTGGTCCCCACCAGTCTGTCTAGGCCTCAACACAGCTAATAATGCCTAGGGTTTTTATGCAACACAGAGCACACAGAGACATATACAGTTCAAAGCAACTGCAAGCCCTGGGTTAAACTGCACCACAGAGCACAACATAAGGTACCAGAAATACACAATGAACACAGCAGCCTAGGTTAGTTCTTACTCTGTACTCTCTTTTCCACCCTGAGGGACCACCTCCTGGACACACTCTGTCTCTGCAGGGGTTAGGCCCCTGCAGTCCCTGCTGCAGGACGCTGGAGGGAGGAGGAATAACCCTAGTCCCTGCCCCCACAAGGGGCCCTGCTAGCTGGCATCTGGCACCCAGAGCCAGCACTGGGCTGCGTTGCATCTCTGACATGGCAGAGATGCAGGGCAGCAGGGTACTAGCACTCAGCAGCCAGTGGAGATGCAGGGCAGCCTGGTGCCAGCCCTGGGTGGACAGCACTTACAAGTGCAACTGCCGAGAGCTGGAACTGAGCTTCCCTGCTTAAAAAAATGAAAAAGTCTCCACCATGTCAGAGACACAGGGCATCGTGGTGCCAGCCCTGGACAGATGCACTTGGAAACACTGGCAGCCGGGGGCAGAGAGGGCACTTCTCCCAGGCTGCTGCTACTCAGCCCGGAAGCACAACCCTGGAGCCAGTGCAGGGTCAGGGTTGCGGCACTGGTGCCTGCCTGTACCACAGGGCTGAGGCCTGCTGCTGCCAGGCTGCCAAGAAAGTCAGCCTGGCTGCAAAGCATCCCCTAACCCATAGAGGCTGGCTGTGCCCTGCCTAGTTGCTGGAGCTATGAGCAGGGAGTTTCCCTGAAACTCTGGTGGGGGCGTGGTGGAGGGTAAGGAAAGCTGCTGCCTTCCATGGGGTCAACTCTGGGGGTCTCCAGACCCTGGTACCACAGCGCTGAGCCCCCTGCAGCTCTGCACATTCCACAGTGGGGCCATCTTCTGCGCTCCCCCGAATTATGACCGCAGGGCCCTGCCCCCTCCTGCTGCAGCAGCTGGGTGGGGGCTTGGCCAGATGCCAGTCAGCAAGCAAGGAGAAGGATTATTCTTCCTTCCGCCAGGATTCCACAGAGGGGACAGAGGGGACAGCAGGGGACAGCAGGGGCTCATTCTCCTGCAGGGACTGAGTGCAGCTATGAGGTGGGCAGACCCGGCAGCCAGTGGGGGTAGGGGGGACACTAGCCCTCCTCTCTGCCCCCCTTTGCCTCGTGGGTCATGGTGCCTCACTGCTGCAGCAGGGGGAGACCCCCAGAAGAGTTGGCTTGGGTCCCTGCCATAAGCAACTGGTAGGGTGTTCATGATTGTGGACGTGCCTCCCCCCTGACAGAGCCAGTGCCCCCTGATGGCTGACACTGATGCTGTCAGTAATGCTGGTGCCCCCCCTGACAGGGCTGCCACCATCAGAGGCTTCTGTGGGTGTCCCCCCCTGCCCCAGATTCAGGAGGCAGTAGTCACTCATGGTCCCATCTGGTGGGATGGAAAAAGGAAATTAAATCTCTTCCTGCACAGACCCCTGCCCCTTCCTGGCCCTGCTCAGGCTGTGGAGCAGAGGGGCAGGGCCAGCTTGGCTGGGAAGGAGCAGAGAGCCCCCTTCCCAGCCAGCCCAGAGAGCATGCCAGGATGCTGGGGGTCTCTGGTTTATCTGAAACCAGTAAGGAGTCTGGAATAGACATTGCATAAACCAGTTTGAGCCAAATCAGTTAAGTCTGATACTACATTCAACCAGGTTTATCTGAAACCGGTTTCAGCCATTTTCAAACTGGTCTGTCTGTACTGAATGTCAGCTCTACCATGGTCCCCAGCCCTACTCTGTCACTGCCCCACAGTCCTGGGCCTGGGCCTGGCCCTGGAGCTGCCTGCCAGTCCTGCTCCCAGACGCTGTTTCTCACCTGCTTGCAGCTGCATCTCATGTGCCTAGATGAGCATGCTTTGTCCACGGGGGTCCCAAACTGGTCTCCATAGAGACCGTACCCACCCACTCCACCCAGCATGCCTAGACCACTGGACCACTTAGGGAGTTTGGGGGAGCTGAGGGGGAAAGGGGGAAGCTGCTAATCTGGCCCAGCACAACAAGGGGTGAGAGGGTCACCCAGCCCACAACAGCTCACCAAACCTCCCTAAGTGGCCTTCCAGCCCAAATAATTGCCCACCACTGTGGTGATATCCCCGTGCTAGAATGATGCAGAGGGTTTTGTAAAGAGGGTCAGACCTCAGGGGTCAATTGCACTCAGAGAATGATTTAAACAGTTTCTTTGCACAGCTCACCTTTGCATTCCCATGAATTTGCTGCAGCTGTTGCCTACATCATGCTAGCAAGGGCCTTGGGGGTTTCTCTGAGGAGGTGTGTCAAACAGGCATCCCAGACATGCTCCTTTCCTAGATTTGCATCCCTTTGGGCTCTGGCAGACATTAATTTAATTGTGTGACAGGGATATGAAGAATTTTATCCCAGATCCCAAAATCCAAAAAGATTTTTTATCAAATTTATCAGATCCCAGTCATGTGACAAGCAGGCAGGGAGCCCAGCATTTCCATCCCTGATGCTGGGCTGCCAGCCCACACAGATGTTCAAAGGGTGCCATGGGAAATGTGGTAACAGAGATGGGGGCTCCTGATGCCATGCTTCCCTGCAGTGCCTTTCTGACTTGCGAGTGCAGGGCTGCACTCTGAAGTGCTCAGCCTGCTGATGTGCAGGGACCTCAGAACACTAAAAGCTTCCTATCACATCAGGCTTCCACATGCTGAGCTGCCAGTGCTATAGAGCCAGTGCACAGACATGTGAGAAATTGTGGATACCCCCACACCATCCTAGGACAGCTCATAAGCTGAACTGGGCTTCATGGCAGGGATTTAATCTGCCACACATCAAATTTAAGGTGCATTGAAAACCAGCATACAATGATAGAAAATTAGGGTTAGAAGGGACCTTGGGAGGTCGTCTAGTCCAACTCCCTGTTCAAAGCATAACCAAACCCAAGTAGATCATCCCAGCCTTGGCTTTGTCTAGCTGGGTCTTAAAAACCTCCAAAGATAGAGATTCCACAATGTCTCTGGGCAACCTGTTCAGTTTATTATTAAGCATTCTGGCTGAAAGCTATGCTCCCAGAAACAACATGAAAACATACAACCATAATATAAATAAATTTAAGCAAAACTAACAGAAATACAAATATAATACTAAAATAGAGCCGACCATTATAAAAAACGTTATTAGTGTAAATATATAGTAATAAATCAAATCATGAACCTATAAAAATGTTGTACATAGACCCACAATTGACACAGTAATATCAGATACAGTGTTAAAATGTATCAATCATATTAATAGCAAAGAATGTTTAATTCTAATTGCTTCAGCCTTATAAACAAAAATTGCAAGATGGTTTACTGAATCTGTTTACTTGAAGAGCTAGATTAGTTTCTCTCTTTTTGAATTGGAATGCAATTTTGACTTCATATGCTTATATAGGAGCTTGGACTGATCGTCCTGCTGTGGTCTCATAAAAATTCCTTATAGCCACAGCTGATTGGGCTGCTTTAGTTTTAACCAGCTGAATATGGTGTTTCCATAATGGAAAAGCTGTAAATATCACACCCAACTACCTATAGGTTTTAACAACTTCTAGTTTGTGTCCCCCATGTTCCATGGGTATTTTATCAAATGGCTTCCCCAATACATTATTTTGAATTGATCATAATTTATGTTTAAGTTGTTTTGTCCACAAAGATAGTCAAAAGTTGTAATTGCTCTCTGTAATCCAACAGATGTTCTTGACAGTATAATGGTGTCATCTGCATACATTAAAATAGGGATTGGAGTTGCTAATAATTTTGGGGGATGGAAATGAGCATCCTGCATATTTCTGATAATCTCTCTGGGTAACCTGTTCCAGTGCTTTATTAACCCTTCTCATGACAAAGTTCTTCCTCATGTCTAACTTAAACTTCTCTTGCTTCAACTTGAGACCATTGCTCCTCGTTCTGTCATCTGCCACCACTGAGACCAGTCTAGCTCCATTTCCTTTGGGACCCCACTTCAGGTGACTGAAGACTGCTGTTAGATATTCTCTCAGTCATCCTTTCTCCAGGTTATATAAGCCCAGCCCTCTCAGTCTGTCATCAGAAGTCATGTGCTTCATTCCCCTAACCATTTTCAGTGCCTTCTGCTGGACTGTCTCCAATTTGTTCATATCCTTTCTGTAGTGGCAGGGTGGGGTGCAAAACTGGACATAGTACTCCAGATGTGGCCTCACCAGTGTAGAATAGAGGGGAGCAATTACTTCTGTTGATCTGCTGGCAACGCTTCTACTACTGCCGCTGAGTATGCTGTTAGCCTTCTTTGCAACAAGGACATACTGTTGATTCATATTCAGCTTATTGTCCTCTAACCCCCAAGTCCTTTTCTGCAGAGCTGCTGCTTAGCCAGTCAGTCCCCAGCCTGTACTGTTGTATGGGGTTGCTCCATCCTAAGTGCAGGACGTGGCACTTCTCCTTATTGAACCTCATGAGATTCTTTTGGTCCAATCCTCCATTTTGTCAAGGTCTCTCTGAATCCTAGCCTTAGCTTCCAGCATATCTACTACTCCCCCCAGCATAGTATCATCTTCAAACTTGTGTAAGGTGCACTCCATCCCATCTTACAGGTTCTTGATGAAGATATTGAACAAAACCAGGCCCAGGACTGACACCTGGGGCACTCCACTTGATACTGTCTGCCAACTAGACATCAGGCCACTGATTACTACCTTCTGAGCCCAATGCTCCAGACAGTTTTCTACCCACCTTACAGTCCATTCATCCAACCTGTCTTTCCTTAGCTTGCTTGCAAAACTGTTGTGGAGACTGTATCAAAAGTCTTGGTAAAGACAAAGAATATCACATCCACTGCTCTTTCTGCATCCACACAGATAGCCATCTCAGCAGGGATTGGGGTTTTCTGTTTGCTTTGAAAATCACAGAAAACCATGGAAGGTCTCATTGGATGGACAGCTGCTGACAGGCAAAACTTGTGACATGGGTGCTTGTGCAACTGACTGTGTCTGTATTGGGGCAGAGGGGGTGAAAACTGCAGGCCTGCTAGGCCCTGCTGTGGCCACGAAGCCTGCCATAGTACCTCTCAGTTGTTTAATTAATTTATTCTCACAACACTCCTGTGAATTGGGACGTGTAATTACTCCATTTTGCAGGTGATTAGCTGAGGCTCAGGGAGGCTAAGGAAGTTGACCAAGCTTGCTCTGGAGGTCTCTGGAAGAACTGCTTCAAAGCCTTCTCTTTTTCAGGCAGAAGAGTCCCAGGTCCCTCATATGGCTTTCCGTGCAAGTCTCTGATCGTATGAGTAGTTCTCCTCTGGACTCTCTCAAGTTTTACCACATCTTTGTTAAAGTGCAGAGCTCAGAACTAGATGCAGTACTCCAGCTGCAGTCTCACCAATGATTTAGGGTACAGTTTCCCTGAACCCTCTGTACCTATCTCCTTGAGTCTTGGCAGGCTTCATGCCCTCAAAAGGGGCTACCATTGCTGCAAGTTTCATCCAAATCAGACCAAAAATGACAAAGTTACAGGCTGTTTTGACCTTCCCCATTATATCACATGGGCAAAACAATGAAACAGGGTTGAAGGCTGAGGTGGAAAAGGGTTTGAGTACTTTAACCTTTTTCACATCATCTGTCACTAGGTTGCCTTCCCCATTCAGTAAGGGACCCACACTTTCCCTGATATTGTTGCTGACATATTTTTAGAAACCTTTCTTGTTACCCTTTACATCCCTTGTTAGCTGCAACACCAATTTCACGTTCGCTTTCTTGATTTCATCCCTGCATGCCTGAGCAATATTCTTATACTCCTCAATAGCTGTTTGTCCCAGTTTCCACTTCTTGTAAGGCTTCTTTTTTGTGTGTTTTAATCTCATGAAAGAGTTCCCTCTTAAGCCAAACTGATCTTCTGCCATACTTGCTAGTCTCCCTGCACTTTAGAATGATTCATTCCTGCACCCTCAATAAGATTTCTTTAAAATTGAACCAGCTCTCCCAGACTCCATTCCCCTTCACACTGGGCTCCCAAACAGTCCTGCCCATAAGTTCCCTGAGTGAATCATAGTCTGCTTTTGTCACATCCAAGGTCCTTACTCTGCTGCTCTCCTTCCTTCCTTTCCTCGGGATCCTGAACTCAGTCATCTCGTGGTTGCTGCTGCCCAAGTTGCCATCCACTACAACATTCCCCACCAATTCTTCCTTGTTTGTGAGAAGCAGGTCAAGAAGAGCATGGTCAATAGTTGGTTTCTCCAGAAGTTGCTCCTAACTTCAATATAATGTGGAACATTTTTTATGGCTGGTTTCTCTTTTTGTCAGATCATTAATTACCCATGTGGCATGGTTATATTTATGGCCTGATTACATCATCACAAGAGACTCCTACTTTTGGGACATTTAATCTGGAGTGTAGGATCAGGTTATTTCATCAGCATTGCTCAAAACATGTGCTCCATACTGTAGTTTTTGCTGCAAACTACAGTGCTTGAAAATGTAATTCCACTGTCAACTGGAATTAGGCTCACCTAGTGTATGAAGTCTTTTGATATTGACCCTTTGGCAACATTATTGCCTATGAGCATATAGAATACATGGACTAGGGGCTCTGTATATGGCATTGTTTCTGAGGAATATACATATATGTCAGGAAAGCATCAAAACCTATTCTTTGATGTGGTTGTTACCTAGAGAAATGTTCTTGCTATTTACTAAGTGATCAAATACAGTGAAAAGTTATGTTTGTGGCAGACTCATTGCCACAGGGGCAGCTGTGATGCCCCCTAGTGGCCTTACTGCTCCTGCCTGGCTCAAACTCTAATGCCACTCTCCCTAGATTACTTGTCTGCCATGCCTTGTTCTTAAATATTATAGGTTGATTCAGGGAGGCTGCCAACAGGCTTTATAGTGAGCCCTAATCCCAATAACTTCCCACTGCATCTCTCTTGAGACCTTACTAGCCTCAATCCAACCCTCAGACTGGTAAGCACATCTCATCCTGACTAGGCCTTGTAGGGCATGAAGAACCTTAAGGGCAGATTGCATGGCTCCTTCACCTCCCTTAGGTTGCACCACAGTCCTCATGGATGTTGTCTCTCATTGGTGTAACTTGGGTCCTCAGACCCCCTGGCCCCTTACTTAGCCTCCCCATGTACTTGTGGATCTTTGGTCCTACACACAGCTTCTCCTCTAGGATCTTGAACCCCTGGTCCTGTATGCAGCCCCTCCTTTGGGATCTCAGACCTTCTAGTTCAGCTTAGCCAGCTCTGAGCCCATGGACCCTCTAACCCTGCTCAATCTTTCCATGGGCTTTTGGACCTTCTGGTTTGGGTATCAACCTTTTCCTTGGCCCCAGATCTCCTCACAGGGCTAAAGGCTAAACTACTGCTCTAACTCAAAAATGAAACATTTTCATTGTTGCTGCCCTCTGGCAAACATCTCAAAACCTCTTGGGGTTTAACAAACAAAGGCCACTTGCCTGTAAACCCAGTTTTTCTAAGTCCCAGGAATTTGCCTCTGGTCCCAGGTCTGCAGAGCTGTTCAACTCAAAATCTAGGCCCCTTCAGGAGTCCTGCTGTCCTGCAGCTAGGACCTCCTCTCTTCGAGGTTGCTGGGGGGAAGACTGTCTGACTGGTATAGGCTCTAGACTTGCTTAACTTCAGCCTGAGACCTCTTCCCCTAAGGTAAGTCTCCCATTCCCCTCTCAATCTCTCATCTCATCTCTCTTCCCCTTTGGGGGCCCTTGCCTTGCCTAGAGCAAGCCTGTAGCCCAGAAATGGGGAGGGAGAGGAGGATCAAGGTAGTAAACCAAAGACTGCGGCACTGGTATCATGAGGAAGGCTTTGGCTTCCATGACCACAGTCCACTCTGGTGAGAAAGGCAATGAGCTGCTAGTAAGGGATGGTCTCCACCACTCTCCAATGTGGAGGAGGGTCTTCTCAGCCAGATGGGATGACCTGCTCCACCAGGCTTTAAGCTAAGCCCGCCAGGGACAGGGAGACTACTGCCACTGCTGGCCCGCTGAGCAACCCTTGCAAAGCCAGCAGGCCAAGGCACTTGAGGGAACCCACCCCTGCCCCAGCACTGGAATGTATTGTAGGCAAGGCAGGGGCCCCAAAAGGGACACTTGCGTGCCTGTACACAAATGCCAGGAGCTTGGGGAATAAACAGGAGGAACTTGTTCTCCTACTTAACTCAAATAATTATGATGTCATAGGGATAACAGAGACCTGGGCACAAGCTGGCAGAGTGTAGATTCAGGCTAGATATCAGGAGGTGCTACTTCACTGTCAGGGCAGCTAGGATCTGGAACCAACTTCCAAGAGAAGTGGTGCAGGCTCCTACCCTGGGGGTCTTTAAGAGGAGGCTAGATGAACACCTTGCCAGGTCATTTGACCCCAGTATTTCCTGCCATAGCAGGGGGTCAGACTTGATGATCTGCTCAGGTCCCTTCTGACCCTACCAACTGTGAAACTATGAAACTATGAGAGGGGAGTTCAGGATGAGTGGTTGCTCCTCAAGGAAATGATCCTGGATGCACAAGCAAAGTCTATCCCAAGTCCTTTTTTAGATATTTGGGGAGCCAGAGGAAAAGCAAAGCTGACATTGGACCCCTGCTAAACCATATGGGACAACTAACAGCTGACACCCAGGGAAAAGCCAGCTTGCTAAATGGGTACTTTGAGTCAGTTTTTCATCTATCCCAAGGGATGCCCCTGCCCATTACAGGATGGGAAGGCCTGGGTGAGAGAGATTCCTTACTCTCCATCAATGATGACCTTGTGAAGGAACACCTTGAGAGGCTGGTTACCTTCAAGTCAGCTGGCCCTGACAGTTTAAACCCCAGGGTACTCAAGGAATTGGTAAGCATCATAGCTCAGCCCCTGGCACGGATCTTTGAGAACTCCTGGTGCTCTGGTGAAGTGCCCGAAGATTGGAAGAAGGCCAATGTGGTGCCTATCTTCAAGAAAGGGAGAAAAGTGCATCTGGAAAACTACAGATCCATTAGCCTGACCTCTATCCCAGGGAAGGTCTTAGAAAAGATTATCAAAGAGACCATTCTTAATGAAATAGCTGATGGCAACATACTGAGGGATAGCCAGTATGGGTTTTTGCAGGCAGGTCTCAGGGGACAAGGTGTGTGATGGCAGGGACTAGCTAGTCCCTGCTAAGAAGGAGTTAAGGAGAACTTCTGGGCTGGGTTGGGCTGGGCTGGGCTGGCCCTGCTCCAGTATGCTTGCAGCCATTAATGTGATTATTTTTTTCATGGGACAAGGAAGATGCAAAAATAACCCCCATGAAAAAATAACTGCATTAAGGCAGGCCTTGTGGTAGACTTGAAAGGGGAAGGGTTGCACAGTGAGGTAACACCACATAGTTTGGGAGCTTGTCTCTTTCATGGTATGTAACCAGTGGAGGGGTATGTAGTCTCTCTCAGGGAAAACATCCATCCCCTGCCCCATCAAATGAGGGAGATGGTAAAGCAAGAACTACAGGACATGTTGGACCTTGGGGTTATTGAGGAGTCACAATGAAGTACAATTGACTGGGGAAGTCCAATTGTACAATACAGTTCTGCATTAACCTTCCAAAGGTCAATGCTTTCTCAAAATCTGATGAATAGCCAATGCCATTGGAAGATCTGATCAGGCTGAAGGCCCCAACCAAGCAGGTAATATCTGCAGGCCTCCATCTCCCATTTTACTGTCAGTACTTCCTTTTTACTGATGGACCTATTCCTCTTTTGGGAATAGCTTCCAGCTCAAATAAAGGATAGGGTATTCCTCCCCATTCAACATTTGGGATAACACTGTCCCCAGTCCCACTCCTGAAGCATCAATCTGGAATGAAAACTCCTCTGAAAAGTGCAGGATATATAGGACTGGTTCCTGGCTAGGCTAGGCTTCAATGTTTAGAATTTCTGGATGCATTCTCTGGTCTGCTGTACCTTCTGTAGATGGTCACCCTTCAGTAGGTCTGTGAGCAGCGCTTGCAATGAGAAGAATGCCAGACTATCTGGCCAGACCTAGAAACTGGCATACTTGGGTTTTGGTACTCAGTGTTGGTAATTTCTGCAGGTCCTGGACCTTGTCCAGCAGTGGCTGTATTTGGCTATTCCCCAGGTTTTATCCCTTGTATGTGGTTTCAGTCTTACCCATGTGACACTTGGCTGTGTTTGTGGTGAGACCCACCTCCCAGAGTGATCATAACACCATGGTGCATGGTCCAGATGTTCTTCCCATGTCTGGCTGTAGACAACTAGGTCACTCAGATACACTGCCACATACCCCTGATGAGGCTGCAAGACCTGGCCCATCAGCCTCTGGAATGTGGCTGGGGCCCCATGCAACTCAAAGAACATTGTATGGAATTTGTATAATCCAAAGGGAGTATCAGAAGCTGTCTTTTCCCTAGATTCTGGTATTAACAGGATTTGCCAGTACCCATTTGTTAGACTGAGGGTTGTAATGTGCTGGATAGCTCCCAGTTGGTGCAGTAAATAATCAACCCACAGCATTGGATACACATCAGATTGCAAGATTGCACTGATCTTTTGAAAATCAATCCAGAACTACATAGTGCATCTTTGTGACTGGTGCAATTAGAATTCTTCAGTCTCTGTGCGATTCCTCAATAACCCCAAGGGCCAGCATGGCCCATAGCTCCTTCTTTGGCATCTCCCTTATTTGATGGGGCAGGGGACAGGTATTTTCCCTGACCCTACTTCCTGGCTCCATGTGAATGCAGTGGGCTGCCAGCTTGGTTTGTCCAGAACATAATGAAAACACAGTAGAAAATAAGTGGATCAGCCTCCAGACTTGCTTCAGCTGCTGTGGTATAAAGTTGGTCCCAAACTCCACTGTTCCTGCCTGGTGTGTCAAACTTGCATGTGGCCCTAGCACTGGTTTGGGAGTATAGGGGCCTATAAAGAGGTACTCCTGAGTCTTCCATGGTTTCAGGAGGCTGACATGATAAATATGCTGGTGCCTCAGCTGGTCCAATTGCTTGATATATGTAGTCAATCAGGCCAAACCAAAAAATAATTTCTTATGGTCACTGCCTGTGAGCCACCAGCTTTGATTTGGAGGGTGGCAAAAGTAGGAGCACCCAATCCGCTGGACTGAATTTGCAGAGTCACATATTTTTATTAATGTACCACCTGTGAGGCTTGAATGGATCATAGATTTTCCTGGCCAAGTTTGCCCAGCAATTGAAGTTTCTCCCACAAATTCAGTATGTACAAAAAACATAATCAGCTTGCTGGGGTTGCTATTTCTACATCTCCTGTACAAGATCCTGGATTCCCCAGAGTTTCTGGCTGTAGAGCAGCTTGTAGGGGGGAACCCTGTAAATGCCTCAGGCACCTCCCAGATGGCAATCAGCAGGGCTGGGAAAAACCTAGTAGCTTATATAGCTGATTTATGGAATGTCACCCCTCTTGCTAGGGAAAGGATATGGAATGGGGCTGCAGTGGTAGGACCCTTTAAGGCAAAGAATTTTAAAGCCAGAAAGGGTGAAGAGCCAAAGATAAGGGCAAGCTGTGGACCCACCCCTCCTGAGGGCTGCATGCTCTTAACAAGAACCTTCTGTGTGGGCTTCAGCAGATGGGGTCAGGTGATAGGAAAGGGAGGCAATCCAGGTCTATAAAAGTAGATCCCCAGGGCCAGCAAGATGAAAAGAGACCTGGCAGGGAAACGACAGGGAGAGTGGAACCACCCTGGAAGCTAGGTGGCTGTGTTAGATTGCAACTCCATGTAACGCCCAACTACTAGGGAGATGACGGTCCAATTGCCCATGGATCCTGTTACTCATTAGCTAGAGGAAGCAGGGTGTAAACACCAGCACACGTTTCTTGCAGCAGCTTTATTCAGAATGGAGACAGCTTTGGGTGAGCTCCCCCACAGACACCCAGTCTATGAACACGGAGAGCAGCAACAAACAATAGTTCTTTCCACATTTATACATTTGGTTCATGTTTATTAACATTTATTCCACCCTGTTCCTTCTGATCCACCCATTTATCCACCTATCTCAAGCTCCTCCTCTGTTTGCTGTTTATTTCATTAGTGTGGAATTGCCTATGCATTTCATTCATTTACATGTCTTTTTGCCATGAGCGCATGTCTAAGACCTTGACTCCTGGTCTTCGGTCAATAAGCAGACTTTGACCAAAACTTGGAAGCTTCTGAAGGCTTCTTCACCAATCACTATTCACCTTTTTGCATATGTTCATCTCAGATTCTGTTACCAATTACATGTTGTTTTTCACATTCCAGTATGTTTTTGTGTCTCAGTTTGTACCATCTTTCACATTCCTAAAACGTCACCTCATTCACAGCACACAGACTCACACAGGTTCACTTGCTGCTTTTTCCCCAGAAAATGGTTGACACAGTTAAGATGGTTACTCAGCATAAGCAAATGGCTGGCTTAGCTATCATTCTGCCCTGTGGTCAGCAGCTTTTGCTAGGCTTGTTCCAGCTGCAGATTCAATGCTCCCCAAAAATCCACATAGTGTTACCCTAACAGGCTAGAGCCTGGGACACACAGGGAGTGACCACAAAGATGCAGGGATTGCTAAGGTGATGAATGGCATGACTTGTTTTTCCTGTCATTCTCTTTTGAGCTCAGCAGCACGAAATTTCTGCCTGGGGACTTTGTTTGGTGGTTCAGAGGCCAGGACAGTTCAAAAAAAGAGAAAGACATCTCTATTGTTAAAAAATGGTGGAACTGGCATGGTGATAAGGGGCAATGTGGAAGCCACATAGCAGAGAGCCAAGGCAAAGGACTTTGCTGTAATTGATGCTCAGTGGGTCATGGGCACATTTCAAAACCTAGGACCAACAGGACAATAGAGGCTGAGAACCCCCACACCTGGTCTGGAGGTAGATTTATTGGCCTATGGAGCTGAGGGTGCTGGTTTTGAGAACTAACAGGGTCACAGATATAACCATTGACCAGGGAAGAGAGGAATCCTTGAATGCAGTAGGGCAGAATCCCCTGGAAGGGGCCTGGACCCAACTAGTGGCAGTGATGTGGATAAGGATGAGGCACTGGCTTTGGATCACCACCCTCCCTCCCTCTTCTCTTGAGTGAGGCAGCCTCCTCACACATTCAACATCAAAACTTTGCTGGCAAGTGAGAGGGGGGTGAAGAGTGAGAAGCCAGTCAGGGATGGAACCCCAGGGTCACTCCTCATTGTCACCCTGCAACAGTGGGACATAAAACTGCTTTCCTAACATGTAATTATATCTTGGGCCACGCCCACCCACGAGAACACCTTCATACTTTCAACAGCCATGACTATGGCCATTGTTGACCAAACATGGTGTCAGGGTATGGCCTCAGGTTAGCATGTGGCATAGTTGACTATTACTGATATATACTAGTAGCTGGCTGCACTCTGTTCCAGAGGTTGCACTATGTCCAACTTAATCTGTTCAAAGGGAACATCCACTAGTGGCAAAGGGACCGATGGGGCTCATTGCGTTCCTCATGGAACAGTAAGCTGGCACTTCAAAAAGGAGGTGCAAACACCTAGTGCATCTTTATAGATTCCTGACCAGAAGAATAAGTCCAAGGTGCAGTCCAGGATCTTCCTCTCCCCGGTGTTCCAAACAGAGAGTGGAGTGGGTAAGATGCCTAATCTCCCACCAGTAGGATTTTGGAACTGGCAGCTGGGTCCTGATTTCCTTAGGCATGTGGTCTTTTTCTAGCTGATAGAGTTTCTCCCCCTGAAATGCAAAGTGGGTTAAAAAACATGGTTTGTTGGAGGTTGATCACTTCCCTGTTGATCACCACTATTTGGTCATGAGCCTAGATGAGCATTTCATCTGCTCTTTCCTTGGTCACAAACTGGACAGTCTGGGCTACAAGCTCCAACCTCTGTACCAGGGTGATCTCCTCCTCCATCTGTGAGTGTGCTTTCTCCAGGGGCTCCCTGGATCCAGAAGGCCCTTCTTTGAGATTGTCTTCTGCTAGATGGGCTCCACTTTCTTCCTGGGGTAGCATCTTCTTGGTGAGCAACTTGGGTGATCCCCCTAGACTCTTGGCTTCTCCTACCCCTGCAAATACCATCTGGAGTGCATGCTTGAGAGGGATCTGTTGCCAGATATTTCTCCTTCAGGTGAACTGCCTCTGCCACCATCTTGGGGTGACACCACAATACTCAGTTCCTACCCCAAGGGCCAGCATCTGGGTGAATTGCTCCAGGAGATTTACCTCTGCTAACTGCTTCCCCATCTTCTCATTCAGTTTGAGCCACCACCAACACTTGTTCCTAAGAAACAAGGCAGGGTCAGCCTCCCAGTGAGTAGCACTCACAAAAGTCCTGTTTGAAGGTCTCCTCTGAAATGATGAGGGTGCCTAGTATTATGGCTTTCACTTTCTGGTAATCACAAACCATCTCAGCATGGAGAACCCGATAGGCCAGCTGGTCCGTCTCTGACAGCTACAGAGGTAGGATCACTGCCCATTGCTTTGGAGGCTGTTGTATGGTAGCTGCCACCCTCTCAAATGTCTCTAAATACACTTCAGAGTCATCAGCTGATCCCATCATGGTTAGCTGGGTGGGAATGCTCTGGCTTATGATAGCCAGCTTGGGGGTCACCACTAGTGCAGTCGGCTGCAATAAGGAGCTTATCTTCTGTATCACTTGCATCTGCTGCTGTTTCTGAATTACAAGGTCTTTAATTAGTTGCTGCTGTTGGACAACCATCCATTTCATCAGTCTTTCCATCTCTATGCTTTGAAAAGTGGGAGAGGACACTCTCTGCGATCTGTCCAAACCCACTTTGTATCAGGGTTTGGGATTGCTGAATTCTCCACCAAAATGCAATGGAGTACCAGGGCAGTTCCCTAGTCTCCATGCTACAATCTACCCAGGCATCTTCAGTGACCTGGGAAACCACGTGGCTTACTCCTCAGAGGACAGCTGACCAGGAGCCAGCACTAAGAATCCTCCTTTCTCTGTGCCTGACTTTCCCCTTCTATACCACTCCTGGAGGCCTGGTCTTGGCTTAAAACATACTGGGGTGCGGCCAATCTAGTCCAGCAACTTTCCTTAACACCTTCTTCACCACAGGCTAACCAGTCCATACATAGTGCAAACACCACTCCAGGATTTCCATGACCCTTTCCCATTGGATTTCAGTGGTATTTGAGCATCTTATTCTCCTTTGGAAGTCACTCCCTAACTAGCTGCACACACACAAAGCTATCATATGGGAATGGTATAATAACCATATTTGACATTTATATTGTCTTTCATGCCAAGGTAAACGAATGCAATTTTCAGAGGCTGGGACTAGACAAAAAGCTTGAAAAAAACAGGGAATGGCTGAAATAATTTTTTCATTCTAAAGGTTTTCTTTAAGTAAAAGTTTTCTTTATCCTTTCTTTAACAGTAATATGAATGAGATCTAATAACATTAGAGCTGCCAAAGAACTACAAATCAAAATTCATACATTTCCAATAGAGTTTTTGAATCTTAGAGAAAATTCTGTAATCCCACTATGCTTTATCCTTACTTTTACTAAAGAATACAGTGAATATATATGTCTAACTGTCATGTAAGTGTAAAGTTTTGTACTTCTGATATAATTTGAGTTTAGTTACAGTGACACCCAGTGGCTGGTTACATTTTAGTGCCTGTTTAAGAATTAGTGCTTGATTATGAATACTTGAGCTTCAACTTTCAATTTCAAAAATGTTTTTTAGGATCCCATAGTAACATGGGACTAGGAGGAAAAACAGCAGCTAGCATTATGAACTTGGATACATGAATTTGGAAAAACTACACCTACATTTAGAAGGCTTGATTTTTCACACCTGTGGCAAATATACCTTCCAGTCAGTAGAAAGAATTTGTGGAAACCTAAAGCTTCTGAAAAAAACGCTGCATTCCCAACATTAGACGCCCAAGTGTGGAGATATATGTCTGTTGATTTCAGAGGCAACATTTATACATGGATTTCACAAATGATAATGCTTGTTCTTTCTTGGTTTAAGCTACAATTGCTTTGAAATCTCTGCCCAAGGAGCTAGAAGTATCAAGACTATGTTTCAAAAAAGAATTCTTGGGCAACATAGAAGTTCCTTTGCTTAGAAGGTGTGGCTAGGGGGAAAAAAACTGGATTGTGTCAAGTAACAAGCATGCATCATAGCCAAAAGATCATACCTTGTCAGGATGTCTAGAAGAAAGCTTTAAGGTCATGATATAAGTTCAGATGAAGCAAATGCAATTGCACCACAGCACCAGCTGAAGAGTCAATCTACCATCCCATAAAACTATATATGCTGAACTGTATGGTAGTGCTGAATAGGAGGTCACTGAGGATCTAATTCTGAATGTGTTTTTTGGGGGACAGGAGAGAAATGTGTATATGAGGTGAACCCTAAGCGAAAGCTGTGTGTTAGTCAGGAGACAAGGCAGTGACTGAACAAAGAGAAACTGCACATCAAACTTTCAAGTGTTCTTTTCAGAAAAAAAATAAAACAAAAAACATGCACAGAAACAGAAAGATAATGACCATGGAGAAAAAACAAATCCAGTGATGACAAAGAATCCCCCACATCTACAGATATTGTATTAAATATTTTCCATTTATTTTAAAGAGTAACATCTGCACTTTGAAGCATCTTTAACTCATGATGGTTTCAATGGGAATTGTGAGTAAGTGCGCAAAGAACAAAGTATACAGCCCTTGCTGCTCATCACTTTTTTGCTCCCTCTCATCCTCAATATACTTTAATTAAGGCTAGCAGAGAGTCCTAGCCTTGAAAGAGTGTTAGGCTAGTCCCCTTGGCTGGTCTGTCCAAGAAAGTGGACTAAGTCCTTCTTTTCATTTCACTGTGTTTTTCCCTGTCTGCTTTATTCTAGAACAATGAAATAAAAACCAGTTAGGATTCTGAGGTTATCCTAATAGTGACAAAGAGTCTTGATATTGACTCCCAGAATGCTTTACTTTTTCATGGAAGGTTTACAGTGGTGAGATAGAATGGAAAAATTGTTAAATAGCTATGGGCTAACTATAAAGCTCTGAGCACTGAAATATACACACAATCATGTACCTAATATGAACATACACTTTCCACACTTGCCTATGCAAATCAAGTATTTTCACATTTAAATATTTGATTTGCACATGCAGTGACAGTGCATATAAAATTGCTAAAACAAGGGCACATGAATATACAATCCCATAGATGAGTTACAGATTGACTAAATCCAGATAAAGCCTGGGTCTGGCCTGCAGCTTGGGGAGCATATTTTGAAGCTGATGTCTGAAGGTTCAAGGTATCCTACAGTGTCACCAGCAATGTCTGCATCCTGAGGTTTCCATCCAGTGAGATGAAAGCACCTGGGAAAAGACCAGACTGATACAAAATTATAAGTAGGCTCAAGTTTCTAGAAGAACCAGGTTGTCAGTGTATAGGTGCAGTCGTTTTCAATCTTCTTAAAATCATGGAACCCTTTCATATGACTTCTGCTGCCAATCCCCTGCCTCTATCCTATGAGCTGATGCAGAGGATGGCTCAGCAATGGTTGCACACCACCCCCAGGCCTGCTCCACCATGACACCCGGTCTTTATGCAGAACCCCAGGGCTCCATGGAACACGGTTTTGAAAACCACTGTATAAGTGCAAGACAATGGGAAATGTGTTTACTGAAGAAACACATCATTGCACTGGTGTAAAGTCTGCTGCTTATTTTGTTTTTTGAATATTACCCTTTGGGGCCCTTTCCCCACTTCCTCAGGAATGAACTGTAACTTCCTGATTTTGCATTATCTGTTTTTTGCAAACAGTAGAATTGCAGCTGTAAGGAACATTGGCCAGTGCATTCACACTAGTTAAGTCTAAACCGTGTTATAAGGTTTCATGCAGGAGTAGACAAAGTGAAATCCTACAACCTGTAGGGAACTCAGCGTATTATAGTGTCTACTTCTGATCACAAAATCTATGTGTCTATAGAAATTATTCATTAAGAATTAGTCCTAGCTTTTTTTCTTTCTCCAGTTGCCTGCAAGCAGATTGATTTTTATGGATTTATTCAATAATTAAAACTGTTCAAACATTTATATGAGAACATTTCAACCAACACCCTTACACTTAGGTAGACTTCTGCTCAAGTAATTGAGACTCCACGTTTGTCAGATTTCATGACTGGGATCAAAAACCTGCTTCTTTTAATATAAGTAAATTGAAAGAGGCCTATGTATGATCTGACAAAAGATGTAGTTTTGCAGTGTTTTACTGCAATATCCAAACATTTAGCAAGGATTATTATTTCCAGCACAGGATCCAAGGCATAAGGAGAAAAGTCATTTAACAAGGGTTACAGAGGAAGTGTGGTAGAACTGTAAATTGAACCTACATCAGTTGAGGTCCAGTCTAGTAGCTTAGTTAACCACAAAGCCATCTTGTCATTTGTTATGATTTAATACAGCTGGTATTATTCAGTCTTGTGCATAGCACTTTGGTTATATTAAGGACTTGTTATTTACGCCTGTGCTTGTTCTTCAAGGCAGATTCCCATCCTCTGTACCATGTTTTGCTTATTGCACAGCACTATACATTTCCACAGTCAAAACATGTAACAAATGCAGTCTCTTTACAAATGACAGCTGAATTCATGGTCAGTTTGCATTCATCTGGGATAATATATGTTCCTTCTCTCAGACTATAGTGCATTTGGGAGAATAGATGCTGATCACGTTTTACTCTTCCAAAAATTAATCCAATGACTTGTGAGATTTGTATATGTAATATAAATATGGCTAAAACACAGCGTGCTAGTTGCTTTAGAAGAAACAAAACCATAGTGAGATTGTAAAATTTGAAAACTAAATCCTGCTCAGATTTAGACAAATCTAGTTGTGACGTGGTCTCCAAAATAACTCATGTTGGACTCAGAATTTACATCTACATAAAGAAGGTTAATGAACCAGGAAAATTGTACTGAACAGGAGACAAATGCCAAATATTGCTTTTAGCTCTTTCTTGGGTGAGTCAGTGGCTGCTGTGGGAATGGGGCACTAAAATAAATAGAACCATATATTTAATGTGCTTGAAAGACTCCAGTGTGCCATAAAGCTGTCAGTCTGCATGACAGAATCAATGTGCAAACTTCTCAAAAGGAATGCATGGTAAATTTGTAGCTTTAAATAGTTACCATCTTTTACAGTTGTTTATGAACAGTAATGAATGAAGGACCTCTTTATGATTGCAAATCAGGTTTTTTATTCAGAGTGGTATGGCAATTACCTTTCCATGTGAAATTTGTAAGGAATACATATTTATTTATGTCTGAAAAAGAAAATATCCCAGTCAGAGGTGACAAAACTATATTATTTAGAGATTTTATAAACATGAAGAGGGTTGGTTTTTTTTAAATTTTTAGTTTCAACAAAAATGGGCAGCATTTCAGTTACGCAGTGCTATATTTGGGGTATGGCTTAAGATATGTGCTTAATCTCTTCAAACACAGAAGCTCAAGGGCAAATCCTGAAGGTCTACAGAAGTTTTTAATCATTCATTACTCAGGAGGGGGTCTGAAAGAAGTGGTTTTTACAAATTAGAAATGAATAATATCAGGATATGTGACAAAGGCTGATTGATGCCCATTCCAGCGGGAGACCTTCCACTGTCTTCAACAATCTTTAAATTAGGCCCTAGTACAGGATTATCCCTTCCTATGTATTTAATGGTTGTCCAGCAATTTTCAATAGCCATCTGATCAGTCTTCTACCATAGCTCTTACAAGCCTACTTTACCCTCCAATACTTTACCCTCCTTTTTGTTTGGAAAGTTCATGACAGTGATGCAAAAGATTGCGGTTTGTTTCTTGGAGGCTCGCAAAGAATCTCAGACACACAGTCATTTAGCAGCTCAAAAGGTGTATTTGCAAATAGGGTCAGAGCAGAGTCAAAAACTCAGATTACTCCGAACCCACCAAGGAATTTTTGCAGGCTGTATTTATCTTTTTCCTCCTGGGCACGTGTGCAGAAACAGGAACTCTTACAGCTCACTTCCATTTCATACAAACATACATGTGGTTACATCACTACATCCATCGCATGTACATTATAATTAACTACTTAAGTATGCAGGGCGGAGAGGTAAATATGCATCAGCTAATTAAGCATGCTCAGAGACTACTATAGGTCACCAAGAGTTTAAACACCCCCGCTTTCAAGGACACAGTCAGTTGAATTCCAGCTTCTGTAATCTGCATGAGAAAGGCTAGGGAGAAGCTGGGGGAGAGTCTGTGATTTAGTATAAGAAGAGCTGTGGCAAGGCTGGCCAAGGAAAAAAGTCCTTGGCAGTGTTTCTTTCTTATCAGGTGCAAGATGCAAGCTGTGCGTTTCTAACAATACTCCATTTCTAACAACAGTTAAGGATTTTAAAATTATACTGCATTGTACTTTAATTGGCATCTGCATTAATTCGCCTTCCATCTTTATGTTTGTGTCCTTGAAACTCCTTGGTCATCCCAATTTCTCGTAATGAGAAGCAAGTTAACTTCTCAGGGGAGTCAAACTAACTCTGTGCCCAGGGCCAGATCTGGACTGCAGGTCATAAAATGGGCCTAGCACAGGAGCAGACAAAGTCTGGCTTATGGGCCAGATCTGGTCGGCAGTGTACTCCATTTCCCAGCTGCCCCTGCTCATGGCTGGGGCTGGCTCCATGTAGACACCAGTCAGCAGCTGCATGTGAAAGCAAGGCTGGGGTTGCCATGGAGACCAGCCCCAGCCACAATGGCAGGGTGTGCAGCAGAGCAGGGTGGGGGACAGCTTGCTCTGGGGCCAAGGCAGAGCCACAATCTATAGCCTGCAAGCTCCATGAAGGGCTGTGAAGGCATGGGATTGCAGCTGTGCCCCAGCTCCTTGCAGCAGTGACAGCCTGGTCTGAAGCAGGGGCAGAGCTGAAATCCCCTGCCTGCAAGCCGCTTCCTGGAGCATGCACGCTACAGATCATGGCTCTGCCTTGGATCCAGAGCAAGCTGCCCCCCTCACAAGATCCTAGTGGCTCTGGAGCAGCGCCCTGCCATGCACCCTGCCAGGGCAGCTGGGGGTGGTCTCCATCGTAACCCCAGTCTTGAATTTTCACAGGGTAGCCCCAGCCATGTGGGTAGGGCCTGCTGGGAAATGAAGTCCAGCTGCCAGCCAGATCCACCATTTTGCCCACCCCTGGCCTAGCACGGTTTATGGGACAAGCAACTGTGGTAGCAATGGTGGTGGTAGGGCACCAGTGGCAGCAGTGGCAGAGGGAATGGTGCAGGCAACTGTGAGCCAAGTGGTTCCAGTGTTGCACAAACAGCGGTTCGTTCCCTGGAGGCGCGCAGAGATCACAGACACACAGACATCAGTCAGCACTGAAGGGTCTATTTGTTTGCAAGCAAGGCCAGAGAAGGGAGCTCAGCTCAGATCAGTCTCCGGCCCTTGATTGTGTTTGGAAGCAGCATTTATCTTCTCAAATCTCCTGGGCACGTGCGCAGACACAGAAGTTCTTGCAGCTTACTTCCGTTTCATACAAACATACATGTAACTACATCATCACATACATCGCATGTATAGTATAATTAGTCATTTGAGTAGGGAGGGTGGAGAGGTAAATATGCAACAGCTAATTAAGCATGCTCAATGCCACAAGGGGTCATCAACAGTTCATTCCCCAAGGCTATGCAGTTTCTGTAATCAGCATGAGAAAGACTAAGGAGGGAGAGGGAGAAACCTTGGGCAGCATTCTTTTCTTAACAAGAGCAAGATGCAAGCTGTGTAATTCTAACACCAGGGCAAGTATGGCTGTGTCGCATAGTCCTCACTCACTACCCTTGGTGTACAGCGGGCCCCTGGGTATGAATTACTCAGCAAACCTCACCCCTAGCCATGTCCCTGGCCTGCCAGCAGCCAAATAGGCCAGCTGGAACAGTTCTCAGATATAGCCCATGATCTATGGGCATGTCTACATATTGCCCTTCATCACCATAGTGTTGTGCTACATCACCTTGCAGTGCACCATAGTGACATAGCGATCACGTGGGTCGACACATGATTGGCAGCTACATTTCTGAAGCAGCACACTCTCCCATTTTAGTACATCACTACAGTGCCTTAGCAGCTAAATCTAGCCATGCACCATGTGCAAAGCACAGTGCAGGCAGTTACTGCACTGTGCTTTAGTACTTCCAAAGTACTAAAGCACAGTGCCATAGCAACATCGCCATATGGTGAAGTGTAGATGTGCCCTATATGTTTGACACCCTGTCCTAAATACTTAGTCGAATTACTACTTACGCTGTGATGGCATCTATAAGTGCCAGTCATGTCCATTGCGCTTGACATTGTACTCCACATGACAGAAAGATAGCCCAGCATATTACAACCTAAATATAAATCAAGAAGCAATAGTTTCATAGATTCATAGATTGTAAGGCTGCAAGGGACCTCAGAAGATCATTGGGTCCAGTCCCTATACCAAGCAGGAAAATTAACTGGGGGTCAGGTGACCCCAGCAAGGTGACTGTCTAGTCTGCTCTTGAAGATTTCCAGGGTAGACTATTGCACCACCTCTGGAGGGAGCTTATTACACAGTCTGGACACCCTATAGTCTGGACTGTGAAGAAATTTTTCCTAATATTGAGCCTGAATTGATCTTCCCAGAGTTTGTGGCCATTACTCTTGGTTTTCCCCTCGGCTGCCCTGGTGAAAAGTTGCTCACCAAGCCCTTGATGAACTCCCCTGGTGTAGCAGTAAGCTGCTACCAGGTCCCCTCTCAGCCTTCTTTTCCTCAGGATGAAGAGTCCCAGATCCCTCAGCCTTTCCTCATATGGCTTGCTTTTTAAGACTCTGATCATACAGGTGGCTCTTCTTTGGACTCTCTCAAGCTTGCCCTTGTTAAAGTTTGGTGCCCAGAACTGGACATAGTATTCCAGCAGCAGTCTCACCAGTGCTGAGTAGAATGGAAGAATCAACTCCTTGGTTTTGCTGGAGATGCATCAATTGATGCATGCCAGAGTATTATTTGTCCTACTGGCTACGGCATCACACTGCTGGCTCATATTCGTATTGTGGTTTAGTATTACCCCAGGTCTGTTTCATTCATAAGGCTAGTCAGTTTGGTGCCACCAAGCCTGTAGGTGTGTTGGGGGTTGCTCTTCCCATGGTGGAACACTTTACATTTCTTGATGTTGAACTTCATTAGGTTCGGATCTGCCCAACTTGCTAGCCTCTCTAGGTCTGCCTGTATCTGCAACCTATCTTCAAGTGTGACCACACTTCCCCATAACTTAGTGTTGTCCATGAACTTGGCAAGTGAGCTCTTCACCCCCACATCTAAATTGTTAATAAAGATGCTGAAAATTACTGGATGAGCACTGACCCCTGTGGAACACCATTGCCTGCTTCTCACCAGGATGACACAGATCAGTTCACTATGACTCTCTGGGTCCTATCCTGCAGCTAGTTTTCTCACCCACCTGACTGTCCTGGAGTTAACCCCAGAATCCTCCAGTTTTCTCACAAGGACATTGTGGGATACTAGATCAAAAGCCTTTTGGAAGTCTAGGTATACAACGTCAACCTGCTCTTTTATGTCCAGGTGGTGAGTTACCTAGTCATAGAAGATGAGATTGGTAAGGCAAGACCTGCCCATGATGAAGCCAGGCTGGTTGTCATTCAGAATCTTACCTTCTGCAAGCTTATCACAGATAGAGTGTTTAATTAACTTTTCTAGGATTTTACCTAGGATAGATGTTAGGCTCATTGGCCTATAGTTACCCAGGTCCTCCCTCCTGCCCTTCTTGTGGATGGGCACAACATTGGACCTCTTCCAGTCCTCAGTGACTTCTCCAAAGCAAAACGAGTTGTGAAAGAGTTTCACCAGGGGTTCCACAATGAATTTGGCCAGCTCCTTCAGCACTCTCGGGTGAAGATCATCCAGTTCTGCTGACTTCTATATGTCTAATTTTTTTTTATTGGGCATACACCAATTCTACAGCAATTGTAGGAAGGCAATTATTCCTACTGTGCTCATTGTCTACTGTACCTGGCATGGTTTTCCCCTTGTTTCAGTGAAAGACGAAGGCTAAGTAGTCATTAAGGAGTTCAGCTTTCTTCTGGTTACTAGTAACCAGCTCTCCTGAGTTGTTGAGCAATGGGCCCACACTCTCCTTTGTTTTCTCCTGTTCCCTATGCACCGAAAGAAGGACTTCTTTGTCCTTGATTCCCGTTGGTAATCTAAGTTTGGTTGCCACTTTTGCTTGTCTTATCTGTTCTCTGCAAATGGGGTCCATCATGGAATAGTCTTCCTTGGGGCCCACCCCAAGCTTCCATTGTGTATAAGCCTCTTTCTTCTTTCTTAAGAGGGCCGTGATTTCCCTGTTCAGCCAAGAGGGCTTCCAGCCATTCTGTTACTTTTTCTCCACATGGGAATGGACTTCCTTTGTGCTACAAGGATTGTGTCCTTAAGAAACAACCACTCTTTATGCACATCTTTCACCTTCAGTCCCTGGTCCCACAGCCCTTTCCCTACTAGTGACCTAAGCTTGTTGAAATTTGCATTTTTGAAGTCCAAGGCTTCAATCCTGCTATCCCATTTGTCTGCTTTACATTGGTCAGTGAACTGGGTTGTTTCATGGTTGCTGTTGCCCATATTTCCCTCTATATTTAAGTCAGTCACCAGGTTGTCTCGTTTGGCCAGGACCAAGTATAGCAGAGTGTCACCTCTGGTTGGCCCTTGTCAGGAAGAGCTCTTCATCAGGAAGAGTTCCTCAAAGGATTGTGACTGATCCAACTTGGCTGAGTATTCCTCCTAGGAGATGTCTGGATAGTTAAAATCTCCCATGGCAACCATGTCATGTGCACATGTGGCCTCAGTCAATTCTCAGGTGAACTCCAGATTGAGTTCCTCCTCCTGGTTTGGGGGTCTGTCGTATGCACATATAGTTAGGTTTCTCTCACCGGCCCTGCTATCCCGCATCCCCCCCACAACTTGACCCAAAGTGTTTCAAGCTGTTCATTTTTGGAGCTGTTGTTGACCTCCAAGGAGGTGTACTGCTCTTTCACATAGAAAGCAGTGCCTCCACCTTTCTTCCCCACACAGTCCCTTCTATGCAGGGTGTAGTCCTCTATAGCTATGCTCCAGTCATGTGAGGAGTCCAACTAGGTCTCCGTAATCCCTACTAGATCATAATACACACTGGAGAGTAGGAGGTCTAGCTTCTGGCATTAGTATATAGGCACCTGAGTCCTCCTACTGAAGCCCTCATCTTCCTGTCCTGCTGATGAAGAACTATTTCCTCAGCTTCTGCAAAATTGGTTCTCCCAGTGTCCCTATCTACAGGGCTTACTTGTATGTTAGTCCCTAGACATGTTTGAATTTGTGTAGCCTTGTCCCCCAGTGATCTTAGTTTAAAGCCCTGTCCAGAAGATCGGCCATCCTGCCCATGAACAGAGACTTACCTATCCTCATGAGGTGGATGCCATCCCTTCCCAGGAGTCCTCTCTCTTTGAAGTGTGTGCCAAGGAATCTGAAGCCTTCTCAGTGATACCAGTTTTGGAGTCTCTTGTTCACTTTCTCAATGCATCCTTTCTTTCGGGGACTGTGGCTAGAAACAAGGAGCACAGAAGAGAAGACTGCTTGGGTCCCCAACCCCTTAAGCACAGGCCCCAGAGCCTTCTAGTTTCTCAAGACCTGGTCTGAATTACTCCTGGCCTTGTCATTTGTTCCCACATGCGTGAGGAGCATGGGGTAGTAGTCAGAGGGCTGAACAAGTTTGGGGATCATCTCTGCTACATCTTGGATGTGAGCCCTAGAGGGGCAGCAGACCTCATGGGCTAGGGTGTCCATATGTCAGATGGGTCCCTCAATGCCCCACAGGAGGGAGTCCCCCACCACATTATGCCTCCTTCTGGGGGTGCAGCAAGCAGCTTACCCCACTTTTCTTCCAGTGTCACCATCAGAGCCTCCTCATGTGTGGGGAGAGGAGTGTACCTGTTGTTCAGGGCCAGAGGAGGTGCTGTCCTGGCCCTGCATTTCCTGGAGCGGGAGGTGGTTGTCTTCTAGGTCACTCCAGGTGGGCCTTCTTGGTCAGCCATCACGTTGGCCACCATCTCCCTCTCTTCCTCTTCTTCCTTTTTCTGGAGAAAGGTCTGGCAGTAGCCCTCTTCATGCACAGCTGACATATCTTCTCCTTGAGCTCTTGCACCCAACCACCCAGAGACTCTACCAGGGAGCACACCCCACAAGTGCAGTTGCTCCATGTTCAGTTGCCACCATCCAGTTGCCAGTTGAGTTAGTCAGATAGGTAGCCAGGAGATCAAAAGGAAATAGGAAGTCCATATAAATAAGCATGATAGGGAGTACTCTTAGCACACATTTTGATCTGTGAAATGTTCTGAGGCAAGTAAGGCAAGTATTATGTGTTTGGTGAAAATAATGAAGGGGGGCAACAATGAAGGGATCACATAGCAAAGCAACAAACCCAGCAAGATTATCTTTGCTATAGAATTTTGCATGAATATGAGTAAAGTGAAAGCACATTTCTTGAGGCCAGAGAGGGAATGTTTCAGTAGTACAGTCCTGAGATAATGAGGATGGAGAAAAAAAGCTTAGTTGTGTAGACAGGAAAATATTATAATATCTTAACTATGATGCAATGTGTACCACTTGCTCCATTTAAAATTTGTTTAGAGCTGTCAAGAGGTAAATCTCCTATAGTGCTAATATGCTGCCTGCTATTTTTGGTTCACAGATATATGTAGGGCATGATTACATATAAGAGAATGTTACTAGGCAGGTGGAGGAGGGCAGGTAATTTGGAGCTAGAAATGGTGGTATGTAGTAGCTGCACAAGTGGCCTGAGCCAAGGACTTAGAAGGCCAGGTATTTATGATACAGTTAGCCAGCTTGAGAGAGGTATTTGGGGATAGGAAGGATGGAAGCTAGCCTACCTGAGAAATAAGGGCTCAAGTTCCAGAGTCCCAGATAGGTTTATGTTTAAATTAGGACTAGTTATGTCATTGTTTTGTGTTGGAGTTTTTTTTTACTGAAGCACTGGACTGTGGCTAGAAGTGAGAAGGAGACTACAGGTGAGGGTGCATGGGTGGCACATCACTCTGCACTATCAGTGACAGAAGTTAGCCCCAAACTAAAGGGGCTGAGGCCAGTGGGGTGAAACTGGGACCCCAGGAGGGGTTGCTGCCAAATCAGGGTCAATACTGGGAGCTGAGGCTTTAGACATGGATCATGGCTTAGGGTACAGCCAGTGAAAAAGGGGGTCAAAGCTGGGACAGTTAAAGGCCTGACAAGTGCTCAGAAGCCTGAAGAAACAGTCCCTTAAGGGAGAAACACTTGAGGGAGGGAGTGCAGACCCCAAGTAGGGTGGATCTAGCCATGAAGGCAGAACCAACCATTGAGGGGACCAGCAAGGCTACCCCTGGCCCCAGGGACTTCCTCCCCCTACAATGCAAACGACAGAGTCATGGCAGCTGAGAGACTAGTGGTGAGGTGCAGCTGGGAACGATCTGGCAGGCAGGTCAGACCATAGGGGGCACCAGGTGCTGTGGTGGGAGACCCCAAGGCCTGTTACTCTGATGCATAATTAAGATGAGGCTTAGCTCGATTATGTGGCATGTAGGCTACCTCTCAGTCAGAGATATGAGGGGGAACAGGAAGAAACGATAACATCAGTAACATTTTTGCATTTGAAAAATACTGCTTTTTTGTTTTTAATTTCTTCTTAACCAAAGTTCTGTGAATGATGGCTGTTTTCTTTGAGTGGAGAGCTCAATATTTATGCTAAACAAGCTATATTCTGAGTTTATTTGCCTCTTCTATTTCATGGAGAAAGTGTGACTGTTCTGCTTAAAATAAAGGTTCTCAAAACTTCAGGAGCTCAGGCTTTCTTGCCCCCAAGGATGCATTCTTGAGCATGACTTTTTTCTCTTTTCTTGGTATTGTTGCTTGTTTTCTAAAATGTAGAAGAATGGTTTTATACAACTATGTCACTGCATTTGTTTAATTTCTGGATTCTGGTTCAGGCTAGTGGGAACCTGAACAATGATGGATTTCTTTATGCTATATGCTGTCAAGAAGAAAATTTGAGTGCAGTCTGGAATATAAGAAAGTACTGCTTCCCTCTGCCCTTCTGCCCTCCCCCCCATACTTCTCCCTAGTTCATTTTGTTCTGCTGTACTGTTTAGCTGTAGAATGATGGATTTTCTGCTGGCATGTGCTGCCACCTAATGACATGGAAAACATCCTTTTACACAACATAGTTCATGACTAAGGCAGAAGAATGGGGAGCTTGCAAATCTAATTAGCTGAAATGCTGTGTTTTGTTGTGGGTTATATACATTACATGTCAAATGCATGTTAAGGACTAGAAATAGTTGGTGACAGATCTGTCTTCTAACTGACCCTGGTAAATAGCTGGTGCTATTTACACCAGCTCATAGGGATATGAGGTTTAAATGAAGTCTAATCAACAGGGGTCCCTGAAATACTACTGAATGGACATCTACCTTGTGTTTATTACCACCAAACCTGTTTGCCTCACAGTTCCTCCTGCCTCCTTATCACCTCCCATCCCAAAAAACCTTGAGGGTAATCATGTATATATGACTGTGTGGAGGGCAAGGGAAGGAGGACATAATTGGCTTTTTTGTCTCACCTTGAAAATGAAAGTCAGCTGAAGAAAACTTATTTAGAAAGCTATGGAACTTTCCATAATACCTGCCGCACTAAAAAGGCACAGACACATTGATTTTATTTGCTCATCTATTCTGAAAGCCACTTTTAATTGAAATAGCAGGAGGTGTTATTGGCAACATACTTTGCAATACAGAAGAAATATCTGCCTTGGTTAGTTCAGTTGTTTCCCAGACATTATTGCTGGTCCATAAAAGTGAAATCAGAGTTGCTTTTATCTTGCTGCCAGTTATGAGCTGCAGTTTTACATGTCCTGCACTCCAGAGACAGGAAAAATGAGGATCTGGCCCATCAGGCACTTTCATCCAGCCTGTGGCTCACACCTATGAATTGTGCCCTGCCCAGCCCTTCTGCCCATGAAGGTGGGAGTGAGGCACCTACATCTGCCCCAAGCATACCCTATTATGCCTCTCTTCCACCTGCCTGGGAAGAAGGGCCCAGCCCTGTCAGTACCAGGCGGAGCTGCTGCTGCAGGCTTTCCTGGCATCCCACTCCCTCCGGGCAGCAGGTAAGGAAGCAGGGGGCGGGGCTGCAGCTGGGTGGGAGTGCAGAGCATGGGGCTGGGGCTGGAGGAAGTGCAGAGCCCATGCTCAGGGGAGCAGTAGTAACACGAAACTCAGCTGGGCAGGGTGTGGTATGAGGAAGGCCGGGGGGTATGGGAACAGATGGCCTGGTAGGGACTACGCTCCTTGCTGTGATGTGCAGTGCTGGCCAGAGCCAAATACCAGCATGCCGAGTGCCTCTTCCTGCTGTTGCACTGTGGTGGAGGGTGGGGGGATGGGGGTCTACACACCTCTTCCACCCTCCCTCACATTCCACAAACACCACACACCCAAACCACAGTGTTGCCTGCATTGGTTGCAGAAGAGGACAGTGTGTTTCAGAGCCACACAGCCACACCCCCAAAAATGCCCCATAAACTCCCAACATACCTTATACCACCCTACACATAGCCACACCCCCTCACAACCTCCCCCATACCTGCCATACCCACATACCCCCCCACACACCCTCCCACCATGGCCACACCTGCCAACCCCTCCCACAATATAAAAGACTAAGAATTTATTTTTAAGTTATCGAGTTATTATGCAATCAATCACCTCTCTATATAGTACACAACCACAAATCATGACCAAAATATATTTTTTAATAAAATTAAAATACAGTAGCTGTTTGACTTGTAGTGTATGATTTAGTTTCTTTTGATTCTAAGATGGCAACCCTCCCCTCCCAAAAGGAGTATTTCCAGGGGGCAAGAGCAGGGACTTCCAGTGGTAAAGGGCAGAGGTTAGGAGTGGGACTTCTGGTCCCAAGATGGAGACCAGGGGGCGGGGCAAGTGTAACATTTGGATAATACTCTGAATCAATGGGCAGTTTGGCCTTCCAACCCAAATGTCTGATTCTTTTGAAACCTGCCCATCACTAATTGCTATGGGTTGGCAATGCCAGTACAAATCCTGGGTTTGCGCTCAGGTTTTATCTCAGTTTTGACAGATTATTTATGCTTTTTGTGTATTAACCTGAGAGGATGGGAAGCATTGTTTTCTTGAGTTATTTCTGCCATTGGGTACTGCACTTGGAATGGAGTTGGTAAAATCTGACAGTAATCACAGCATAAATTTTATATAATATGCCTGTGCCTCATTTATAAAGTTGATAATATCTGCTCTAAGGGATCTGCTTATTTTACTTGATAGTAGAGCTGCCTCAACTTAGGATAGCAGAACTTTTCATTAGCACAACATATAGTTAGTTTGTACTCGATAAGCATTTCTATGGCTATATGAAACAATAGCACAGAAAATATTCTGTGAATAAACCCAGTTATATGACAGCAGAAAGATGTTTGGGTAGACGGAGTAGTAGACAAGGACTCAGGAGACCGGTTCAATGCCTGTCTCAGCCATGGGTTTCCTTGGTTACCTTGGACACGTTACTTAATCCATGTTTAATCCATCTCATTTTCCCATTCTATAAAATGAGAATGGTACATACCTACCTTCCAGGAGTGATGTGAGCATAAATCCCTTTAATGTCTGTGGTAATTAGAGTCACAGATACAAAAACACAATACACAGTTTTGCACGTTTCCTTTAATTTTAAAAATGAGTAAGCAGACAAAAATCTTGTGCCCTTGAATACCAAATAAAAACATTGTGCAAAACATTACATAAACCTTAGTGGTTGTTTTTTGTTGTTGTCATATTTTATTTTTAATATTGTTCAAATACCTCAGAAGAGGGCAATATTTTTTCTACTGCATATCAAAAAGAGTCATCACAAAGACATAATTGTTTTTTGTTCCCCCTTCACATTTTGTTTAAAAAAAAATTCACAAACACTAGTAGTAAATTTGTCCCTCTCCCTTCCCCTCCCCACAAAAAAAAAAATCTTTAAAAAAATCAGTAAAGTGTTATCGGGTCAGGTATTAAATGCACACATTTACAAGTACAGCACATTAGTAACACTGTATAATGCTTTAGACCATGCCGAACCATATGTATGTGTATAAAGCTATTGGTGAAATGGTTCATAGCAGCAGAGTAGGAAGCATGTTCCGTACATAGTACATAGTTCCTGTCAGATATTTGGATGAGTATGACCGTCCAAAATGGACTGATAAGCTAAAATGCATGAATTGCCCTTTTCAATAACAGCAATATTTGCTTTGATTAAAAGCTAAGTCATAGTTGTCTGGGATTATCATCATGTTTTGAATGGGTGGCCAGTTAGAGTGCTGGCTATATTGCAAATTGGCACATTGTAATTCACTTATGTAAACTCGTGACTATTCTTGACTCCTTGCATAGCTCAACTGAAGTCAAAGAAATAATTGCACTGTTCTACCTTCTTAGGCAAATATATTTTAGTGACCTAGGGGTTTGGCCCTGTCAGCTGTGGGACCAAGAATGAAGACTAGAAAGGTATGTTAGGTTTAGAAAGCCAGATTATATTCCACCTATTGGATATATAAATGGATTTCGGTGCCTAAGTGCAGTTCTACTCTACCCTGTTCAAGTCACTGAAAATCCATATTTCACCTATTTTGCTAAAGACTGTCATCTTACCCTTAAAATTGAGTGATACAAAATCAGCAAGGATAAGAAAGATATGCATTTCACTTTCTGTATTAATAAACTTTTAAGGGACTTGAACAAGATGGAACAGGACTACCTAAATCTATTTATGTGGAGTAGGTGGAATAGAATCTGGCCTGATGTGTATAAAATGAACTGCTAGAACTGCAAAGATGTGCACATTTCTAAACTTTATTTCTATTTTTTTCCAACTTTAGGATGTAGGAAGGATTTATCTTCCAGTGGTTTTTTTTCAGTTATATACTCAGATGCAGTTCTAATACTTGTGACATTTCTCTCCAGAAAATATCATGGCTTTCAAAAATGACTAGATATTTTGGGTACTTCCAATTTTGGATGCCCAATTGAAGACTATTTCAAAGAGACACAGTTTTCAGCAATCTCTGGAAACCAAGCTCTTGCAAGATATCTTTTTTGAGCAAGCAAAAAATAAGGTATCCAAAGCCACTACAATTTTAGTTAGTGTAAGACCCTTCCTTTCCTCGCTTTCCATTCCCCCTTCACCAAAAACATAAAATACATTGCATAATTTGGCTTGAGGCTGCGATACTACTGAAGAATATTTTATAGTGGCTGTGCAAATTATTTTAAACTCCTTTTATTTGTCAAATATATGATACATCTCTGTGTAATATTAAGATATACCAGAATCTATGGGTGAAATCTATCCCTGTGCAGAGGGCCAGCATTAAGAAGCACTTCCAGCTCAGTTGAACCTTTCCTAATCTTATTCCTGGTATTGGCCATTTGAGGTGCTTTTCAACCGACCTGAAGAGACAGTCCTGCAGCACTGCTCCAAGGCTGTTTTGCTACTGTTTGCAAGTTATTTTGGTTAGGAGAGTTTATACAGTGCTGTAAACTTATTCCCCCCACATGCCTAGGCTTTGGGTTATATATATCCCGTCAGTTTAAGAAGAAAGGGAAAAGATAATGTTCAGAGCTAACAGCACTGGGGCTTGGGATATTGGCAGGTCTTGTGCCTGATAATTAGTAAATGACCCTAGGATACCGTCCTTCCTTCAGATAGCATCACAAAAATAATCTCTGCTTAAGTCAAAGAATAGGTTTGTACAACTGCTGGAACAAACAAATCCATGATTTCAAAACCCAGATTCTACTCCCTTTGTAGCACTGGGAAAGACACCTCTTTCTCCTCAGTTTCTGTATCTGTACAATATATCCTATTTACCTTACCTCATGGGGCTCCTGTGTAGATTAGGAGCCAAACGCTGCATTCCTTCACCAAACAAAACTGCCATTTTGGAATCAATGGGAATCTGACTCCACTAAGAGCAGCAGCATAATGACTTAATTTGACAGTAGTTAATAATGGGCTTGAAGGTAAAAAGATAGATGTAAGTGTTATCTATTGTCATTATTGCATTCTGGATTTTCAGTGAGGGGTTTATAAATATATTTTAGAGTTCTAAATTTGTTCCATTTCTCTTCAAAACCTTTCCATCTAAGAAAACTAGAAGACTACTCTCAGACTCTTTCAGTTTTACAAGGAAAAACACATTGGATTTAGGGAATGGAAAAAGGAATATAAAGTGCTGGCCAATCAGAGACAAGAACAAATGAAATTGCTTTAACATTCCCATGAAGCAATATTTGCAAGTTTTGAGACTATCCAGTTCACAAATACAACAAAAACATAATAGCTCTTTAAAAATATTCTCTATACTGTCTCCAGGAAAATAGTTATTCATAGGTGGGCCCGTTCCACCATATGTTTATACCTGTCTGTTGGAAGCAACTCAGGAGTAAATGGGGGAGAACTAAATGAGGTGGTAGTCCCTTAGCCTCCAGATAGAGCACTCACCCCCCACAGGCAGTACTTTGCTAGCTATAAAACCCAACCCTACAGAATTTCTAACTCGGGCAAAAGGAATGTAGGGCTCTGGGCCAGAGTTTGATTAAAGGTGAAGTTACACTTTACACTTAGATCATACTAAGTGAATATTAAGTGGTGTCAAAGTTAAAATGTGGTGTGTGCAGAAGCAAGTGAGGTTTAATACTGTTTCTTTCCTGCACCGCTCTCATTTACCTCTACAGGGCTAGTGAGTAGGGGTGTGGCTAGGAGCCAGGACAGCCAGGCTTTATCCCTGCTTTGGGGAGAGGGGGCCTGGGAACAGTGCATTCTGGAATGCTGGAGGACAGCAAACTGCTCATTTCATCTCCATGGAGCAGACTGAAATTACGCTAACACAAGCTAGGTAGCGTGGCCCAGAGTTAACCTTCACCTAAAGTGGTACAATACTGAGACACTCACGAGGCACCCAGCATGCGTCAACAAGCTTTAAAGTGTGGACACTCTTGTTTTAAGTGTCCTTAGTATGGTCTAAGCAAAATGTGTAACTTTATCTTGACAAAACAGCATGATCCCAAAGCTCGTTGAAGTCAAAGATTCCTTCGCATTAACTTAAACAGGCCTTGGATCAAGCCCACACTGATAGAACTGTGAGATAGCAGAGTTACCAGCCCTCCAAAAACTCCCTCCAATATAAACAAAAGAATGCTGTGGTCCCTTTTATATACATACATTAAAAGCTGAAATGGTCTGAAATGTTTACAGGTTAAAATGCATATACCTATACAACACCATGCCTTTCAAAAACCCAAGTAGAAAAGTTTTACAACACATTATACAGGTTTCTCTAATGTCTATAAAACATTTAGTGAAATTACCATATTACAAGAAGTCAGCACTAACATACAATACAATACTATTTCTTTTTTCTTTTATATAATCGTTACTTATATAATAATTAAAAAAATCACTTTTAAACAAGTATACAATGTTCACTTTAAAATTAACCGGTTAATACATTTTGTGCAAAACAAGCCAGCCTCTATAATTAAGTGAAGTATTTTTATTTATTTATTTATACAAAAAATAAAACAAAAAAGATAGTTCTTTCAGAAATGAGTCTCCTTCTCTGTGATGGCTGAAATGTTGCCATCACCTTTCAGTTTGGCATCACAATCATTTACTGTAGCAGCATATGCTCCCGCACCAAGCTTCCCTCTCATTTTCAGATCTGGGCTAGGTACCATTAGTTTCCTGAATTTCTGAAAAATCAGAAAAAATGGAAGACATTATGTCTCTTTCTCCCTCACACAGCCTTACAAACACGGCCAGAATCAATATCATATCTTCCTAGTAGGATTGTCTATGAACTCCCTTGTCTCTTTGTGCCTATTTCCTTTCATTAGCTACTGATAGAAACCTTTAATCAATAAAACAAGCTACACAGAATATGTAATTTTCTTAGCATTTCAGTCCAGGGCTTGAGGGTAAAAAGGAAAACTCTCTCATTCGGCCAAAGGTTAAATTTCATGAATAAAACAGGGTGATATTCAACCCTGTACAGAGTGGTCAGTAGAATAACCTCATTCCATATACGTCCCACTTAAATAGATCAATTTCCTCTGCATTGAAGTATCCCAAGATCTGAAGTGAGAAAAGTACTAGTTCACATATGCAAAGGCTTTCTATGAGTATCTGACTATACTGTGAAAACTATATTCGTGTTCATCTGGAAATTTCCTGCCTTCAAGAAATAAGGCCCATTGGTTTCTCCACAGAGATAGACCCAAAACTCAGTCAATGGCAGAATTGGTATGTCCAGCCTCCTGAAGTTCCTTCTAGTTGAGATAATTTCCAAAGTCACGATCATTCCTATTTCTTTTCTTAGTTTAAAGATTTTGTTAAAGATACTTTGAGGAAAACTATTCTACTGCAGAACAAGGAAAATTTCACCTAAGGGACATAACAGCTTTCACGTCTATTCTAGATCATGTCCCATGACCCATTTTCTGCAGGTAAGCTGGATTTGTGGGCTTTCTTGGAGAAAAATAAGGTGTTCAAATATATTATCTGCTGCTTCTTCATGTTAAGACCCACAGATCCTTTATAATTGGATTTGCATAGAAATGGGCCCCCAAAGGAGCGTGGGAGAAAGCGGAATCGCTCTGAAAATACGGACATGCAAAATGAGATAGATTATATATAAATAGCTCCCTTCCTCTTCCTCTAGGTGTTAGGATATAGGAGAGACTTACAATAGCTGTGAGGACTACCTGTCTGAATTAGAAGTATGATGCTATCTGGTATAGCGGGTGAGGGAAGGAAAAGAATAAGTTTGGTTTTTTAAAAACCTTACAGGTCTGGAATAAGGTTGGTGCCTTAAAATGTTGGGATTTGTACAAAACACATTCTTGTACAAATACTGAGAACACTGTATTAGTGATATATGACTTTTTTCCCTTTCGTATCTATCTAAAATAAAGTCTTCTGGGGCAATTCAAAGTTATGCAACACCAACTCAACTTGGGTACTAAATTGTAGACTTTGCATCAGTCTGTTTCCTGACTCTTGGCTTCTCTACTCATGAGAGCAATAATTGCTTCATTCAAACACACATTTTAATCCTGTCTTGTGCTGGGTGGAGGATGGTTATATAACAGTGAAGATCTTTTTTGAGATAGATGCATCTGAATATCCAAGCCAAATAAACCAAGTTTGACAGCCACCACTTCTTCATCTAGAGTAAGAAGCATTGTTACAGTTACTCTTGTCTCTGTCTTCTGCTTTCTACTGCCAAGCAACAGAAAAGAGAGAAGATGTATAACCAGATCACTTTCTCCCTAACATCCTGAGTCCCAACAATGCGAGGTTGAGAGACACTTTATGTGCTTTCTCCAGATGCCTACCAAACGGCTGTAGAATGGGTGCACTATTTCCAGATGTAACAGCCACTTCATCAATTTCACTTCTACTGCATAGGTTATGGTATTCATTTCTCCCTTGATGTACAGTACATACAGAGGGAGGGAACTTTGCTTCACCAGAACAAGAGAATCCTTTCTTGAATATGGCTTGTTAAGTTCTTGCATTATTATAAAATCCTAACAGATATGACTGTCAGGTCCAGAAAAAGTCTATTACCCATGAAGAAGCAAGTGCTATTGGACCTTAATGATTCATTATGGTGGATATTGTGTTCTCTCTAGTAATCTGAATTGAATTCAGATGACCTTTGGGGGGAAAAAGATATTACTGCTTTCGCCTGTGGTGGAAATGGAAAATATGTTACTGCAGTTAGATATTTCTGAATATACAAGATGGAATATGATGTGGAGCAGATATCCAAAATAGGTATCTGGATACTATATGAAATATGGGTCACTGAAGTATGCTTGTGTATGGGTGTCTTTATATGAAACAGGGGCCCTAAAATTGAAGTGGTGGGTTTTAAAAAATACTGCTTCAGTTTAGGGCTGATTAACCCCGCCATGTCATGTACACACACTGCTGACTTACCTGCCTCTCCAGCGGAGAGGAGAACTGAGCTGCCAGTGGGTGTAGCGGTCACTGGGCGGGGGTGGGGGGGAAGGGGTAGGGGCTGGTGTTTCCCTCTGGCAGTGGTGGCCTCCCCCCAGGTGGCACCCACCCACAAGCACCTGGGTCAAGCAGTCCTGGGAGCCACCGCAGCTACAGAGGGAAGCACCATGCAGCTCAGGCAGGCTCGAGTGGGGGATAAAAAAAAAGATCAGGCTAAATGCTTTTCTTGGGTGAAGCCTGTTTTCCCAGGCTGCTGCCAGGCTGCCTCCAGGGCTTCCTGCACAGAGCCTGGGGCTTTACTCCGCAGCTGTAGGGGCAGCAAACTAAAACTCCTTGAACTGCACAGTAATGCACATGTCGATGCTGACCAGGAACAATTTGCTCTTGCAATTTCTCCTTGAAGGAGTTTTAGTTTGCTACACCCCAAGTCATTTAAGGCACATTACGCCACCAAATTTCCCACAGTGGCTGGAATTAAAGTGTGATATACCACCAATGCGTGCAAACACCAACACCACTAAAGTGGTGCAAAAGCATTTAGCTGGTTCTGCCTTTTCTAGTTCTGTCATCTTTGTTGCCAAGGGAGGAGGGCTGAGATGTGTGCAGCCAACCTAAGTTATGCTTAGACCTGGCTTCTCCAAACCTGTTTTGGGATTGGTTTGGGTTGTGATGGAAACTACTTTCTTCCCAAAGTGCCTGCAAAGCTCCCCACCAGGATACTCAATAAAAGAGGGACAAAGAAACACAGACTTCCTCCATTTGTGTCTGGCTTTGTTTGGCTTATCTGTATTCTCAAGGTTGCAAAAGGCATCAAGAACTGCAAATGCCTCATAGAGGTAAGTGATACTAAGGATACAATCTTCTGAGAACCAAACATCACCCTGAAAACAGACTGGAAATTTGGCAGATGCTTTATGAAACAGGATAAGTATGAAATACAGATGGACTTTTTCTCAGAAAAGCTCTGCAGTGAGAATGTCTACCTAAGCTACTACCTGGCTGGTGGAGAAAAACCTGAAGGAATTTCAGAAGGTCTGCCATTCTACCAGCATGTACTTTTGCCCATAACCCTCAGTCCAGCCGAAGGATCCAGCTCCAATAAAAATGTTTCTTTTTGGCTCTGCTGGACTTAATCTCTTGAAGAGAAGGATTCATGCTCCCTAGCCCCCTTTTATGTTTTTGAAACAGCTGCTGTTTTATATCTCACCTCTAGAATGGTTCCTTCCGTCTTCCATAACTTAATGCAGATCCACAAAGGAATACAAACCATGGATGAGAGGGCCATCATCCATCCTATCCCATAGCCCCAGTCAGGGTAGGTATATACATTGTTGTATTTCAAAGGCTTATATTTCACCAGGAAAAAGATGAAGATTCCCTGAAATAAGGCAAGAAATGAATGAGCTGTGTTTGAAACCATACAGTCTCTGAAACAAGAAATAATATAATTACATGGGCCAGTACAGTCTCTCTGGGGACTGGTAGTATTGTGTAAGCTTTCAAATCAGAGTGAGAAAAATACCAGTATCTTTTTTTTGTCTATCTAAAGATAGCTATATCTTATTTTCATCTATTGAGGCAGTTTTCAAGTTTAACTGCTGTTTAACTTTTGTTTGATGACACAAAAACCTGTACTTTGATGGCAAACCATAACTTAGATTAAGTTTTAGTTCCAGTCAGCCTGCTGTGATAGGATGCATGGACTAGATGGTTTTAAATCTGTCACTGCTAGAATATAAGAACAGCATTTTCAAAGTAGACTCGACCCCCTGATTATTTGCATCTGTGGGTTTGCATATGAAATCTTGAACATGAAAAGGGATCATATTTGTGCATACAGATATTATGGACATTAGTTATACCAGTATCAAATAATATCGGTGTAACTGTTACATCAGCATCTCCCTATAGCATTGTCAGTGGAACAAAGGCTCCCTGGGTATGCCTATGTGAGATGTTTTACTAAGCAATAGACTAATCTACTGCACAGTAAAGTGTCACTATGTAACCATGTGCTAGACTACTGTGCAGTAAAATAGGCTAATGTGGAGTTATATACTACCCGAAAACAGTAGATTAGCTGTGCATTAGCAAATGCACAGTAATGCACATGTAGATGCTGACCAGGAACAATTTGCTCTTGGTGAGTCCAGGCAGCAGGGGACCCACTGCTGCCTGGCTAAGCCCCATGTGGCAAGCAGCTGTCCTGGCTGCAAGAGCAGCTGTCTCCCCACCACGTGGAGATTGGGACCCTCCAGACCCCCACATGGCTGGGAGAGGTGTCCCCACCCAGTGGGGATACTGCCTGGCAGCCATATGCAGATCAGAAGTCTAAATCCCCATGTGGCTGGTAGAGATGTCTCCACCTGGAGGGGACAACCACATGGAGATCAGGACCCTCTGGATCCTGTCATGGCCAAGAGAAGCATCCTTGCTTGGCAGGATGCTGCCTGGCAGTCTTGTGGGGATTGGGAGGGTCCTGATCTCCATGTGGCTGGGAGAAGCGTCCCCACAAGGGTCCTGATCCCCACATGGATGTCCGTGCCAGGTGAGGATGCCTCTCCTGGACATGTAGGGATCCGGGCCCTCCTGGGGATGTCTCTTCTAGCCATGTGGGGATTGGGTCTGATCCCCATGTGGCTGGGACTGAGCAGTCCTGGCTGCCAGGACAGCTCTGACCCCTTATGTGGAGATTGGGACTAGCCATCTGCTCCCTGCCAGCCCTGGCCTGGCACCCAGGGGAGCCTGAATCTCCCCCTGGCTGCTGCAACAGGGCAGAGCAAGGCAGGGGGCCAGGAACATCCCTGGTCTCAACTGCTCTGCTCAGGAGAAAAATTGTTCCAAGCCAGTGCATGTGTAGACCCTTTCCCAGGGGCAGTTTACTGTGCCTTTTTTTAATGTGCAGTAACCTTGCTGTACATTAATAGCATATGTAGAAATGCCCTGTAACTTTAATCCTTTTTCATTCAGGTGGGTGACTGGAACACAGGTTAAATTAAACCCTATTTCATTCTGGGTTAAAGCAAAAGAGCTTTAGCTTGTTATTTATAGCACTGTAGGAACAAGCAGTCAAAGCAATTCAATTGTAACAGCTGATGTGTGCTCTCCAGTGGCAACTCCTCCCTAAGCTTTCCAAGCAGCTGAACGTTATGCCTGTCCAGATCCTTATGATTTACACCAAGTAATAGAATACAACAGTAAAAAATAGCAACAATTAGAAAACAGCACTTTTCATTTATTGATCTAAAAGCACTTTATGAAGACAGGCATTATTATTCTCATGTTACAGATTAGGAAATTGAAAGCAGTACAGTGAATTTCCAAACCCGTATGCTCAGTGGCAGAGCTGAAAATGGCACCAAGTTCACATGAAACCCATTTTGATGCTCTGTTCACTGTATTCCACTACTATTTATGCATTGCAAATGAAGGATCTTATTACCTAAACCCTGAGGATGCAACAATGGACTCGGTTTTACCAACAATTCAATTTATCCTCTTTTTCTTTCTTTTGCCCTCTATGCTGTTTAGTTTAATGACAGTAGACTTTGCAATCTCGTAAAGCTGCAGAGTTCCTCCCTTTTCTAAATGCAGTAAGAAACATTTAGCAGTCCTTCTAAGAGCCTTGTTACATGTTACACTGTACACTGCTCAAATGTTGATCCATGTTAGTGTTAGATTGAGTTTGAAGGAGTCACATATTCAGGCCAGCAGGAGCCTGGTGGACTGAAAGGTAAGAATCCTTTCCCACCTCCCATTCCTGGCTTCTCCCCTTCCCCAAAAGTTCTCTCTTCATTTTGCTTATTGAGGGGAAAACTCTGCCCACCCTCCTGCTTACTTGTAGCTGGCCATAGTGTCTGTCCCAGGGGAGCAGGTAAACAAACAATCTGCCTGTCTGGCCTCCATTGCTGCTAGACTGCTGCTCTTCTTTGGACTGAGCCTGGCCCAGAAAGCAGCAGCAGCCATGGCAACAGTGACAGCCAGGCAGGCAGGTTAACCCTTCCCTGCCTGCTCCCCTGGGGCCAGACAGCATGGCCAGCTACAAGTGATTGGGGTGGGCAGGGGAGATGGGGCAGTGAGTGGGGTTCTGGGCTGTTGTGGAGGACGGGGCTTGATCCAGGCCAGCAGGTGGGGTGTTCACAGTAACATGCAGCCAAGAGTGGCTACGCATTAGTGTAACATGTATTGGGTAACACAGAAAAGAGATAAACCTTCCTTGGAGTGGAGTGCCTCAAAAGCACTTAAAACCAGTTTTAAATATTAATGTGTAGAGAATCTAAGGGCAAAGAGTTTCCGGAGTTGCCTACGATTAACACATAACAAGGCCTTAACTAACATTTTAGGTGTTGTGACTGCTTTTGGTAATTGACCTGAAGATAGAGGAGAGAGGTAATGTTTTATTAAAAAGGTTACCAGCAAAGCAAATTTGACACAAAATTTAGAAGCTGCTAAGACATGCTCTACAACCCCCCTTCCCCCCTCCCCCCAAAAACCCCCCAAAACCCAGAAATGTTTTCACAAATGCCATCTTAAAGCCTGGAAAGGAAGCTGAATTTTATTTTTAAATAAATGAAATGCTCCACTGTAGTGTTTGCAACCCAAAACTGCGATCTGAGAACCCAAGTCGTGTTGTCTTGATGAGAGAAATGCAAAGACAAACATACAATACATACAACAAAATAAAGTATGTTATTTGTGGCAGTTTTAATAAGCCAAGATATTCTTGGACACACAAGTAAGGAAATATGTATATATTCACTTGTTTAGATGTATAGGAATGCTGGAATTGAGTAACCAAATTCTTCCCTGTCATTGTAGTTGCAGGGCATTGACAATGCTCTCAACATACCTGTTTTTGCCTGTGGCATTTTATAGTGTAGTTTTGGTGTTTTCAATGTTGTTCATTGTACGTTGTGGGTAAGGGTTGGTAGGGGTTATTTGGGGGATTTCTCTGGTTAATGGGTGCCTGTAAAGAGAGGGGACTGGACTTAGTGGCTAGAGAGGTCTCTTTCAGTCCTATGTTCCAGTCACCCATTTAATAGTCAGTGGATTGCACCAGCAAGTGGTATGGCCCATGACTATGGAGTAATTTTAACCTCTTAAATACTTTGGTGCACTTAGTGGATTGTTTGGTGCCTAGCCTCCAAGTTAAAAGTGCTAACATGCACAGTTGGTGCTTTACTGGGTTATGGTTACAGTTTCTGTAGCATAGGACAAAGTATCAGTACTACTGGTTGGTCAGCTTCTTTTTCATCCATACAAGTGTAAAGCCTTATCTACTACTAAAACTTCACTCGGAGGGGTAGGAGATCAGGGCTTTTCTGAAGGTCATTTGTTTGTCCAAAGATAAGTAAAAGGGAGAGACGGGGATGGAAGAACTGAAGAATTAAGAGAATTAGTAGGAGAAGCAATAAATTGTTCAGATAAATACTTAATGATGTATATGTTTACCTTACCCCTTAAACCTTTGAAACTTATCCATAAGGACCTAGAAGAATTTGAAGGGGACAGACACAAGATTTCTTAGCAAAGCAGCATAGGGAAGCCACTACTAAATTGAACACTTCAGGTATCTAGTTGTATTTTTTCCTATTAATGGAAATACTAGAATTGTGTAAAGGCATATACAACTAATTAATTTAAATCAACCCTATTGCAAGGTTCCTTAAAATGTATGCAATATATTCATGAGGACTGCTTCTCCTTTGACACAGTCCATTAGCAGCAAACATCTGAAAAAAAGCTGCAGAAAACCCAATGTATTCTTAAATTCAGATTTTTAATACTTACAGCACAAATACCAGGAGTTAGGAACATCCAACACCATTTAATTAATGTCAATGGCTTGTATCCAATCATATCTTCAATGTTTTCATAGAAGCGATTGCTGCCTGCCCAGCAAACCAAAACAAACACTGTTGTAGAATTATATTTATGAAATTGTAGCGGGGGAGGGAGGGAGAGGGGAATTCTAAGATTATTTAATGTGGAAATGAAAAGGGTTAGAAGAACAAGGCTGAGAAAACATGGCCCTAAAGATGCCATCCTAGATCTTGGGCATGTCTACACATGGAATTACTGGGTGCATCTACAACAAGACACTTTACTGTGAAGGAGCATAGTTTACTTACTGTGCAGTAAGCATTAGCGGTGCCCAAAGCAGGCCCTATTCAGTTCAGATAAGGCCCGAATCAGGGACAGTGATTCAATTTGTTGATTTGGATCACTGTCCCTGATTTTATTTGGCCAAATCCAAATCTGAAGATTCAATGCTGATTCAGAGAATCAGCAATTTGGACATAGACACAGCTTTAAAAGTTTTTTCTACATAGCTCGAGGTACCAGCATGGCTTGTGAATGCTGTGATGCTGGGCACATGGAGCATCCTACAGGAGTGCAGGTGGGCCCTCTACATGCTCAGCTGAAAGTACTTCCAGTCTACTTCTGAGTCTACCATGGAGTGCACTGCTCTCCCACCCCCCGTGCCCAACACCGGCTCAGCGATCAGCCATGGGGGGACCCTGGGTGCTCCCCCCAGGTCCAGGAGGCACAAGTCACTGAGCCAGGGGAATGCAGAGGTCCCTGCAAAGCACTCCCTGGCTTCTGGTCCACTTCTGAGTCTGCTGCTGAGTGCACTGGGGAGCCCCCCGTGCTTCCATGGGACACTCCGTACACCCCAGCATGACAGCACTCATGAGCCGCCTGCTACCTACACATATGTAGAAAATTGCCGAATCTTTCCAAAAGTCTCCTAGTCGATTCAGACGGTTCCAGTTCAATTCAGAGAGATTCAAGTGTCCTCTGATTCATTTTGGATTTGGAGATTCAGCCACTGAATCAGGCTGAATCTCTGCCGAATCAAATCAAGGACTGAAGCTTTGCACAGCCCTAGTAAGGATGTACATCTACACATGCACATCCTTACTGAAAAATGTCATATATTTCATAGATTCATAGATTTCATAGATGTTAGGGCTGGAAGGAACCTCGAGGATCATCAAGTCCAGCCCCTTGCCCCAGGGGCAGGAAGTCAGCTGGGGTCAAAGGATCCCAGCAAGATAAGCATCCAAATGCTTCTTGAATGAGTCCACAGTAGGTGCCTGCACTGCTTCTGGAGAGAGTCTATTTCAGGTCTTGGGAGCTCGAACAGTAAAGAAATTTTTCCTTATGTCCAGCCTAAAACAGTCTTGGAGGAGTTTATTACCACTGGCCTTTGTTTTCCCTTGGGGCGCTCTGGTGAACAGACATTCTTCCGGATCCTGAGGTACACCCCTTACATACTTATAAGCAGCCACCAGGTCCCGCCCCGAGCCTGTGCTTTTCCAGGCTGAAGAGTCCCGTGGCTCCCAATCTCTCATCATAAGGCCTATTCTCTTGCCCCCCAATCACGTGTGTGGCTCTCCTCTGGACTCCCTCAAGCTTCTCAACATCCTTCTTGAATTGCAGAGCCCAGAATTGGATGCAGCATTCCAGCTGCGGCCTCACCAAGGCCGAGTACAGTGGGTGGATGACATCTTGAGATTTACACGAGAAGCATCTATGGATGCAAGCCACAGTATTGTTTGTTTTGCCAGCTACGACATTGCATTGGTGGCTCATGTTCATCTTGTCATTCATGACCCCCAAGTCTCTTTCAGGTGTGATGTTACCAAGCGTAGCACTGCTGAGTCTATACGCATGCTGCAGGTTTTTTCTCCTGAGATGGAGTACCTTACATTTATCAGTATTGAATGTCATCAGGTTTGTATTTGCCCACTTACTAAGTTCATCTGTCAGCCTGGATCACTAGCCTGTCCTCAGGTGTGGATGCTGTGCCCCAAAGTTTAGTGTCATCGGGGAATTTAGCCAGTGTGCTTCTGACACAAATGTCCACATCATTGATAAAGATGTTAAAAAGAACCAGTCCAAGGACAGAGCCTTGGGAGACTCCACTATTCACGGAGAGCCATGATGATTTGCTACCATCGATTACTACTGTCTGGGTCTGACATTGGACTGTGGTGAAGCCGTGGCCACAGCTGGCCAATTTTTCTGTGAAGATGTCATGGGACACCAGATCAAAAGCTTTTTTAAAGTCCAGGAATATGACGTCAATATCTTCTCCCTTGTCCAGGTGGTATGTCACCTGGTCACAGAAGGAGATGAGATTGGTCAAGCAAGATCTACCCACGACAGACCCAGGCTGGCTATCCCTTCAGCCAGCTTATCCAGAAAGGTCTCCTTGATAATTTTCTCCAGAATCTTGCTGGGGATTGAGGTCAAGCTGATTGGCCTGTAATTCCTGGGATCTACTTTCTGTTCTTTCTTGAAAATGGGTACCACATTGGCCTTCTTCCAGTCTTTCAAATATTTTTGCCAATGGTTGGGCTATGGTACCTGCCAACTCCTTGAGTACTCTAGGGTGTAATCTGTCTGGACCAGCTGACTTGAAGGTGTCCAGCCTCTTGAGGTGACCTTTACTAGATCAACACCAATGTTGGATATAAATACGCCCTCACCCTGGCCATCCTGTGTCTTTCTAGGAAGGGAGCTTCCATTGGACCGATGAAAGACTGACACAAAGTACTCATTGAGCAGCTTGGCCTTGTCCTTAGTGTCGGTTATCAGTTGTCTCGTTTGGTTCAGCAGGGGTCCAGTGTTACTCTTGCTTCTTTTCTGACTCCCTTCTTATCTGAAAAAGGACTTTTTGTTATCCTTGATATGTGTGGCCAGATGGAACTTGGTTGCAGCCTTGGCTTTCTTGATCTGCTCCCTGCAGGTATGGACCAGTGCTGAGTACTCCTCCTTGGTGGTACTTTCAGCCTTTCTTCCTTTATAAGTCTATCTTTTGAGGCGTAGCAGGTTCTCAAGTTCCCTGCTGAGCCAAAGGGGTTGCTGCACCTTTTTGCTACCCTTCCTCCAAGATGAACTAAACCTTGCTAATTGCAAGTAAATTTGCTACCCGCAAATGCAAGTAGGAAATTTACTTCTGATTAGTAATGGTGAAAGTAGCATTCATGCAGAGGCTTGGCATGGAGCAAATCTACTCCTGGTCTGCTGGCCACCAGGGGGCTGGGATATTGTTTTCTGCCCCTGGGAGCTGCCTGCTGCTGGGGCAGACTCTGCCACTGGAGCCTAGGCAGGGACTTTGTCCTCTTTCCCCAGCAGCAGGGATCACTAAGCCCACCGCTCTGAGATCGCAATCAGGGAACAGGGGGGCTGGGAGATCTTTATCTCCCAGCCCCTGCTTGCCATCATGATTGAGGAGTGGGGAGCTGGGAGATCCTTATCTTTATCTTATCCTTATAAGGATCTCCCAGTGCCAGCCCCATGACCATAGAGCTGGCCCTGGGAGCTAAGGGTCCTCAAGCCCGAGCCCCGTGGCTGCAGAGCTCAGGCTGGGAGATAAGGCCCTCTCAGAGATGGCCCCATGATCATGGAGCTGGCACTGGGAGACAAGGGTTTCCCAGCCCAAGCCCTGTGACTGCAGAGCTTGGGCTGGGAAATTAGGATCTCCCAGTGCCAGTCCAATGGCCAGGGTGGCACTAGGAGCTCCCTGCTGGCAAGGGCAGGGGATCCTGTTTCCTACTCAGTTCTGTGATTGCAAAGCTGGGTGGGGAACAAGCTGGAGACCCTATACCCTGCTTAGCTCCACAAACGTAGAACTGGGTGGGGAATGGGCTCCCCAGCCTGTTCCGTGTCCAGCTCTGAACAATAGGAGCTGTGAGGAACAGGTTCTCCAGCCTTGTCTTCACCCAGTTTCACACTCATAGGATTGAGTGGGTAACAGGTATCCTAGCCCCTGCCTAACTATCATGGAGCGGGGTCTGGTAACTGTCCCAGTCAGGGGCAGGTCCCAGCCCAGTACCCATATTAGGTGATTGAGGCAGGGGGCAGGGGGCTTGGAAAGAGCTGCAGGGATAGGGCACATCCAAGCCCCCTGTCCCAATTCACTAGTGGGGCAGATAGCAGTGAGCTAGCTGCTACACCAGCAGATGGAGCAGAATGCTGGGACCTGCCCCTCCCCTGCAGCTCTGTCTAAGTCCCCTGCCCCGATAGGGGAGCTGGGACCAAGTGCTTCTTGCTGCTGGGGCACGGAGACATTGTCCAGACCTCAGCAGCAGGCAGCCCACAAGGGACAGGGAGCAATGTCCCAGCCCTGGCTAGGAGACAACAGCCCACAGGGGACAGGGAGCAATGTCCCAGCCCTGGTTAGGAGACCTGGCTAGGTCTCCTGGCCCTCTGCTCCTTGCCAGCCCTTGGGCTAATACCCAGGGAGAGCCTAGAGCACACCCTGGTGATGTGCGGGGCCCATTGCAGGATCCCAGGAAGTGGCAGCAGTTTGCTGCCATTAGCAGCAAATCTTCTTCCACTTCCCTGCATGTGCAGACACCTGTCCAGGACTGTATACTCTTGAGTAGTTCACTCACAAATAAACTGATCCCGGATCAAATATATGTGTAGACATGATTTTAAGCCAGAGTAAACTAATTTGAGCCAGAGTAGGATAATCTCAGTGTCATCATCTACACATGCATGCAAGTGTAGTACTTTACTGCACTGTTGGATACCATTTGTATTTCACAGGACTATCCAGCTGCACAGTAAATTGATCTACTGCACCCTACCTGCCATGCATATGTAGACAATGATGCTTTACTGCACAGCAAATTAGTCTTCTGTGCAGTAATACACTATTGTGTGGAGACATGCCCCCTGAGGGGTTCCAGGTGAACACTAAGGCTGCCCCTTCTGAGAGGTGGGGGGCAGGGGAATGTGGGGAGGTGAAAAAGCCCATTCCATTGCTTCTATCTGTTTGGAAGGGAAAAGATTGCTCCTGACAGTGCCGATTCTAGCGGAAGGTAAGGTAAAGAGGCAGAGTTGTGTTAGGAGCTCTAAGGACCATGGTGTGACAGAGGCCCTGCACTACCTAAATTAGGCTCTGAAGAAGTGAACAATTTTCATACAGATGGAACATAATAGTATTTAGTAACTCACCATAAACCCAGCCTATGCAGATACATTCAAATATAGCAACAAAAAGAAGGCACATTCCACTAGCCGCATAGGAGTCAAACAGCTGGAAAACGTACATTCCACCCTTTAAAAAAAAAACAAAAAATAAAACAGGAAACTGAAATAGATAACTGATGCCCAATGAGAATATTTTACATAATATGAAATATTTTGCATAAGTATGATTTTAATCCAGTCAATCTATTATTTCCCTGACAAGATTCCCTTGACCTGTTATATTTTGCATATTTTAATTAATACAGTAAACATCAAAGCAAGGGATAGGGAATGAGGACCAGAACAAATGAGCAGCATTTTAGTTCAACTTGTGAAGATAAAGTGCTACCTCTGAAATACTTTTATAATTCCACTGTATTTTAAATTTCACTGACAATGTGCCAAGATTTTAACCACTGAAAAAAATTGGGATGCATTGGAGGGGAGCAGAGCCAGAATTGGGGCCGGGGCCCGCTGCGCCTGTATGGCCCCTCTTTCCCCGCGCCTGCAGTTATTCCTGACACTTCCCATACTAATGAATCTGCCACCCCCTACCCTTGAACTGGACCCAGCTGCCTCCCCACACCAGCCCCAGCCCCACACCCACACCGCCCAGGGGGGCCTCGGATCCAAAGGCCAGAGTGCGGCCAGCCTCGGTTGCCACTGGGCTGGAGGGGACGGAGCCCTTGGGATACCTGCACCCACCCTATGGCACAGGATGAAGCCGTGGCTCATCTCAGTGCGCAGAGAGGGGTAGCAACTCCCGCCACTGCATGCATCCCAGGAGGCATGTGCCTCTGGATCTGTGTGGGTCAGGGTGGACTGCTGCTGCAGGCTGGGGCCGGGGCAGTGCCAGGCTCTTCCTGGAGAGGGGTCCAAGCTCTGCTGGGGTGGGCAGTGGTGGCACTGGGAAGTGGCTTGGGGGGGGCTATGGCAACTTTTGGGGTGGCTGCACTCATCCTGTAACCCCCTCCCAGTGTTGCTGCCAAAGCCCTGGCCCCAGCCTGCAGCAGCAGCCTGTCTTGCCCCACGCAAATGCAGGGGCATATGCCCGCCATGCCTCCTGGGGTGTAGCAGGAGCCACCCCCTCCAGACAAGTTGCCTGTGGCTCAGTCCTGCACCCCGCCGGCTGTGGAGTACCTGCCCCTCCCTTAGCCCCAGCCCCAGCCCCAGCCCCACTCCCTCTCCGCCTCTGCTGCAGCTGCCAGAAGCCCTTGGCCGGGCTGCCTTGCAGCCCTACCACTGCCCCACATTTGGGAGGGCTAAGCCCAGTTAGCATCCTCCTTCCACCACCTATGGTCATCCATTCAATTTAACAGAGGAAGACAAACCCCTCCCACAAAGTCCCTACCATTCTGACCATGAGGTAAAATTCCTTTCTGATCCCAAATGTGGTGATCTATCTGACTCTCCACCCAAAGCTGTTGAGGAAGGCACAGCCCCTGACTCCTCCTCCCCAGCACCTGTAGCAGCAGGAGGAAAAACATTTCATCCCTATTCCACATGGCAACAAGGACATCCCAGAAGCACAGTTTAAAAATAAACACCTTATATTCTGGCTTCAATGTGGAGACAGCAAGAATAATGCCACACATCACACTTTCTTACTGGACAGCTTGAGCTTCCCTTTCTGTATCTCCTCTATAAAATCATTCCAGCTCCTTTAATGCTCTTTCAACCTAAGCCTGTTGTGGATCTTTGCTTTATTCTCCTGCTGCTGAGCATGGTTCTCTCCAATATCTAACTGCTCTAGGCTGAAGAGCATTTCTCATTACTTCCAAGCAATCTGTCTATTGTTCTTTACAGAGCACCACAGGCATAGCTCCTCCTAGATCATCCCTGACAAATTTGTATCCATCCACTTCCTGAAATTTCCTTAGACAGTCTATTCCACAGCCTCACTGTTCTAACAGTGAAGAAGTTTTTCCAGATATCCAATTTAAACATACTTTGCTGCAACTTTAACCCAATGGTATGAGGTGTTCTTTCTCTTCTTTATGGCAGCCCTTTAGATATTTGAAGACTGTTATCATCTCACTTCTAAAGTGCCTTTTTTACAAGTTGAACACCCCTAGCTCCTTCAGTCTCTCCTTGGATGACTGGCCTTCCAAGTCCTTTATAATTTTTGTGCTCACTTCTGGAACCCTAACTTCTCCATGTCCTTTTAAAAATATGCAGCCAAAAAGGCACACTCAGTACTCTACATAAGGCCAAACCAGCGTTGAGTAAACAGGCACTATCACCTCCCATGTCTTGCACCTAATGCTTCTATTGATGCAGCCCAGATCTGCACTTGCCCAGGTGCAGCTGCATCACACTACAGACTCTTACTGAGTTTCTGATCTTCCAAGACTTTTAGCTCCCTCTCTGAAATGCTGTCATTCAGCCAGGTGTTACCCATTTTGGGTGTTTAGATACAAGCTCCAGGGTTGGGGGGGGGAGGCATTTTAATCAGAATGGCTCTGATAGCTGCTTTAATTAAAGTGCCAGCAGTGTAACATGTATTGAGTATCCTGCATTTCAAAATGGTGGGAGGAGCACTTGAACTAAAGCTTGTTTGATGAGCTTTAGTTAAAATGCTTCCATTGCCATTTTGAAACATGGTGATGCTGAATAGACAAGAAGCGGAGACTGCTGGAATGCATTAATTAACATGTTCCAGCAAACGTAATTAATTGAGTCTGCTCTGTTGTGTGCTAATTGGCATTTATCAGAGCAGACATCTGGCACATGTATAGGTGACCTTTGTATCTGTATTTTTTATTCTTCTTGAGGTCTTCTTTTGATGTTTTTAAGTGAAAGTTAAATGATCACAAATATTCTTTTTAGTTTTACCAGACTTTCTTTACTGGTATATTCACCATTGCTCTGATACCGGAGGGGATGGCTGCCAATATCAAAATACCATATCAGACGGGATTAGCATACAGTGTCTGGAGAGAAATGATGGGATGAGCAGAGGGATGGTATAGAGTCTTTGGCATTTCCATGCCTATGAATCACTGGCTAAAATAGTTACCAAGTTTATCTGTCAATCAGTGCTGTTTTTCAAATGTTGAATAAAAGCTAAGAACATTTTTTGGACTATGCTGTACTTTTACTTGAATGGTGACTTTTGTCTGTTTCTGCAAGGCCTCTGCCCTGCAGCTGAGTAACTAGGTCAGCAACACTCAACCTCCTCAGAAAGGCCACCTGAGCCTCAGCTGGCTGATTGGTTTTAGGGATGCTTTTAAGGAGCTCTTGCAGCACTTGGGCCCTGCTGTGCCACAAACTGGCTTCAGTATGTGTGTAGTTCTTGCTAGGGCTGTGTGATGCTTTGGGTGTTGATTTGATTTAGAGGAGATTCAGCCCAATTTGGTGGTTGAATCTGATTCTGAATCAAATCAGGGGACCAATTAAATGGTCTGAATTGATTCAAAACTCTCTGAATCTTCAGAAAAAATTTGGAGAGCTTCAATGCCTTGGACAGCCCCTGAGCTGGTAAGTAAGGGGCTGGAGGAGTAGGAAGGGAACCATGGGGGGGACCCCTGCCAGGCCCCATCCCCACCTGCCCTGCCTGCCCCAGTTCCCAGTGCTTTAAAAAAAGCCCCATTCACCAGGGACTGCGGGGGGCAATCCTTGCTGCCTCCCACTGCCCCATGCTGTGTGAGGGGCTCTGCATGAGCCCCCTCATGCTCTTCACAATGTTCCACCCCTACCATGGCTGCCCTGCCTGCCCCAACTCTGGTCGTTTTAAAAAGAGGAGAACCCCTGGGACTCACTGCACCTACAGTGGGGCTTCAGGGGGCTCATGAAATAGCCCCCCACTCAGTGGGGGGGCAGTGACGATCATCCCCACTGGGCAGAAATGGTGAGTCCAGGGGATTTCTCATCTTTTTTTAAAGGGCCAGGGCTGGGGCAGGCAGGGCAGTCATGGGGGGGGGACTGGGGGAGAAGGGGGGATTGGGGGGCTTGTGCAGAGCTCCCCTTGCATTGTGGGGGACAGCAGGGATTGCCCCCCCACCCAGCAGCACCCAGTGAACCAGGTCTTTTTTTCCCCCCAAGTGCCAGGAGCTGGGGTGGGCAGTGCGGCCATTGCCAGTCTGGGAAAGTAGGTGGGGGATGGGTCTAGGTGATTCAGAGATTCGGCAGCTGCCAAGTCTCTGAATCAGATTCGGTTGAATTGATTTGGGACAGTGATTTGAATCCCCAAATCAAATCGCTGTCCCTTGAATCATCTGAATCCGAATCTGAAGCGAATACTAGTCGCTTCACACAGGCCTAGCTCTTGCCTGTGTGACTCCAGTAACACTGCCTATGTTGCTTGAACCTGGTTTGAGCTTGACTATTTTCCTGACAATCACTTCTGGTTATGCCCATGCATGAACCCTGGTTTGACCTCAGCTTGCCCCCTGACTACAGATGCTGGTAATGCTTCCCCATTCTAACTACTAGGCATAATGCCTCTGTGGACTCTGACAGCTTGTTCAGCTGCTAATTTATAACTTGGTGAGACTATGGCAAGATGAATCAGCCACCGGGTCATATCTCTGGGACTGAACTACTGGTTGCACTGCAAGATTTGGAAGCCCAACCACAGCCCTGAAAGCCCTGAGCACCCCTCTCCCAGGTTTGACTGTTCAAGTAGTCCCTCCAGCAAACCATGAACCTAAGATTCCCCTACCAGGTAAATTCAATGGGGACCCCTGTAGCTTCTGGGGATTCATTAATCAATGCTGCCTAGCTTTCTGACTGTGCCGCAGAACATAAACCTCAGATGTTGCCAGGTTGGGGCTGATAATCGGTCTCTGGACTTGACATGCCCTATCCTGGGTCTCCCTGGTCTTGGAGTCCTCAAGCCTTTATCGAGGTAATAGCTGGAATCTTTGGGGATCCGTGCATGACCTACATGGTGAAATACAAAAGTCAGGTCTGTTACTCTGTGTCCATTTATACTGATGAATTTGGGCACCTACCCACAGATATAGAATGGCATATGGCAGCTCAGCACTTTCATTTACAGCAGGAGCTCCATGAGGATATCCAGGATGAGCTAGCACAAGTTGAACTTCTGCCAACCCTGGATGGGCTTACTGACTTTAAAATTCATATTGCTGTTCTTCTGTCACCACATTGGTAAAACAAGTGGGCCACACCCCAGCCTCTAGGACCTTCCAGAAACTCAGAAGGGTCTACACTACCACTAGTGGAGCCGATACAGATGGAGACAATAAGAAAGAGGCTGTCCCCAAAAGAAAAGGGGAATGATATTCAGAAGGTCTCTGCCTGTACTGTGAAGAGGCTGGGAACTTTCCTCAGATCTGTCCCTCCAGCTCACTGTCATGAAACCAACCAGCCCAGTTTTTTGGTAGAAGGTAGCAGGCTGAGAGGAAGAAGGAATTTCTAGGAGGAAGCAGAAGAACAATCAGTGAGATGTCTGGAAGGAATTGCAACACCAAAGCCGGCTGCCTATTCTTCATTTAGCCCTTCTGACATGTACCAGAACCCCTGCAAGAGACTAAGGTTCCCCTCTGCTTACAGCATCTGACTATAGCTGACATATCCCAGCTGGCCCTCTTGGACATGAGTCCCTTGGGGAATTTTATGGTCTTGGCCTTTGCCATATAGTTAGGCTGAAACAGACTGCTGATATAGCAGCCAGTGAACAGTTCACCCTGCCCTCTGGGCCCCGTGACCCAGGAAATGGTCTCCCTGGAAATACAGGAGAACACTAGAAGCTCCTTGTTTTCTATTTATTTAATTCCCCTGACTTTTCAACCATTGTGGGGACACCTTGGCTGTCATGCCATAACCTCAATATTCTGTGGTTGGCAGAGGGAACTCTGATTTGGTTCTGTTTACTGTAGATGGACAAGTTTTCAGGGAAGTGTCCCAGGTCAGGGTGCAGATCAGGCCCCAAACTGCTAGGCTCTCTGTTTCATCTGCAGAGGGAATTAGCCTGCACCACTGGAGGGTTCTAGTCTGACAGTCAGTGACCTATCTCCCCCTGGAAAGTACTGGGACCTGGCTGATATGTTTGATAAGAAGGGGGAAGGCCAGTTTCCCCCACATCACTCATCATTGCCCCACTGACATTGTGTCAGGTACACAAATCCCTTTTGGACACATCCCTCCTCAAACTAGAACTCAAGGCCCTCAAGGAGTTCATTAGGCCCTCCATATCTCCACCCAGGAACCCAGTCTTCTTAACTAAAGAAGGATGGCTTGCTTAAGCTGTGTGGACTATACAGTCTTAGATAAAATCACCATTCAAAACTGCTGCACACCCATTAATCCAAGAATGGCTGACAACAGGTCATCTACCTGAGTTTGCAGTGGGGGGAGGGGGCTGCTAAACTGCATTCCAGCATTTTTTTTCACTGTAAGCTTGAACAGCAGCAGGCAAGAAAGGAAAAAGAACTCTCTAGGAGATACCAGCAGAACAAATGCCCCCATTTCCAGATGTCTGGAAGGCATCATAACAGCACCACTGCCAACAGTTCCTCTGCCTGTACCTGTTCAGGCTCTGTCCAGGTGGGACAAAGGCTTCCATCTCAGTCCTGGTGTGGCATTAAAAGGAGTACAGGCTGCTGTTCTCACTGCAGAAGATGGGTAGATGGGAGAGTGCCTGCAGTGTAAGACATGCCTCCTGGTGGATTCCTTCAGGAACCAGGTAAGGAGGCTGCAGGAAGAGATGGCTATGCTATGAAACATCTGTGACCACAAGGTCTGGAAGATCTGCAGGACTGAAGAAGAGGGTCAGCCAGAGAACACACTGGAGAACAAGGAAGACCTGGAGTCTCAGAAAAGAGAAAATTGGTAGGTTGTCACCCCTGGCAACAGTCAGCATTCCTTTTCTGAGGCCCTAGCCATCCAAGTAAAGAACATCTATGAAGTCCTTGTACTAGAAAAGAAGGACCTACACTCTATTGGTAAAAAAGCTGAAGCCATGCAACACAAATACTGGGAAGATTTAGTGCTGCTGTGAAGATGAAGGTGGTTAAGGTGGTGGGGAGAGAACTCTTTGGTACAGGTGAAAGAGAGGCCAACTAGGGGAGAAGCTCTTCTTGAAAACAAGGAGGAATTGGTTGAGACGGTGAAGATGGGAGGCAATCTGAATAGTAGTGATGATGCTATGATATAATTCAAAAATGTTAGGCAAAGAAGAAAGGAAAGAAGTACAATATGGACACTGGAAGACTTGAACATAGTGGGGAGTGTGTAGCATCAGTGCGTAGTGTGGTATGGGAGAGGGGTGATGCACCCACTCAGCATTTGACCTCAGGGGCACCTGGCCCACACTGGAGCAGATTTTGCAGCTTGCAACTCCTCTCCACTTACAAGCTGGGCAGCCCTGATCTACAGGATACCAAGGTGATCAGGAACGGCCAGCACCAATTCACCAAGAGCAAGTCATGTTTGAGAAGCTGATTTTCTTTTACAGCAAGATGACAGGCTATGTGCATGGGAAGAGAGCACTGGATGTGCTTTACCATTACAACCTGACTTTTAACAAGGCTTTTGACACCATGTGTGATGACATTTTGTCATCATTAGTAAGCTAAAGAACTATAGACTAAAGTATTGTAAGGTGGTGTAACGAGGTCCAAGTCCCCTGTTACTTTAAGAGGCGAGAGCAGCTGGCTGCTGCAGCAGAGGACGGCAAGCCCAAGTGGAAACCCATGCACATTGCTAAGGAGCCACCTTACAGGAGGGGGTGGGGCTTCAGTGCACCTAAGCCCAGTGCCTGAGGCCAAGCATGCAGTCTGGCCCTGTATGCTTCAGGGAAAGGAGCTCTTGAGATGGAAGGACTGCCAGAGACCAACAGTCAGGCACCCAAGCCACCCATTGGAGGTGGAATCAAAGGGCTTCAAAGGAGGTGTGGCTTGTACGCAGTACTAACTCTGGAACCAACTTCCAAGGAAAGTAGTGCTGGCTCCTACCTTGGGGATCTTTAAGAGTAGGCTTGATGATTACCTAGCTGGGGTCATTAGAGCCCAGTTTTCTCTCCTGCCCAGGGCAGGGGGTCGGACTAGAAGATTTGCAAGGTCCCTTCTGACCCTACACCTATGAATCTATGAGTAGGGAAAACTTCTAGTTTCTTAAGCAGCTTGCTTGCATTTATCTTATTTTTTTGAGCTTGAGGAGGACCAGGTTGTGGCTACAAAGAAGTTCCTGGTGGGGCACTTGGTGGCAAGCAGCCTAGCCTGGGGTCAGGGAGCCAAACAGCTAAGGAGTGAGTGAGTTGGGCCAAGGCTGGGAGACCCACAGGGAGAACAGCCCAACCTGGTGTTGGGGACCCAGAGGCCTGAGGGTTGGCCCAGAGCACAAGACAGGAGTCAGGGGTCCAGAAGCTATGTTCCAGGATAGTGGACCTGGGCTGAAGGGCACAACCAGAATAAAGGGGCCAAGGCTGGACAGGCTGAGGTGTTCTCCAAATGAACATTGAATAACATCTGCGAGGTACAGGTGTGGTTAGAGAGGTGGAAAGAGGTCATAAATAGGCTGTAAGACACTGACAGGGCCAGGAGGGCAGTTTCATCCTTGAGGGGCAGGACTGGAGTCAGCCAGGTACAGGAAGAAGGGACCTGCTCGCCAAATGAAAGAGGGCTTACCCTGGGAACCTGGGGAACCCTCTCTTTAACACATGCATACAAAAAGTCATCAGGGTGTGGCATGTAAGAGAAAAAGGGGGGTAACTGAGGACCAATAGTGGGGCAGGAGTTGAGTGGCCACCAGAGAGTGTCATGGCTGTCCCTGGGGCCCAGTGCTGTCACAGGTGGATACATAAGGGTTTGGGTCATCACGCTAAATGAGTAGGCTTCAATGGCTGAATGCCCATTTGGAAGATGATATTGTATGGGGTTTCCTGAGGGTCTGTCCTGCACCCAGTACTGTTTAAAATCTTCATTAGTGATTCAGAAGACAGGATTTAGTACACAGTTGGTAAATTTGTAGATGAAACTAAGCCAGGTAGAGTTGCTGAAACTTTGGAATAAAGGATTAGAGTCAAGATGACCTTATAAAACTGCAAAAATGGTCAAAATTAATCAAATTAAATTCAATGGGGACAAAGGTGCATGTATAATTACAGTCTGAGGATTGATTATTTAGGTTGCAGTACTGAAGAAAAGAAGCTGAAGGCTATAGTGGACACTAAGCTGCATACAAGCTAACAGTGTTCTCTTTTATCAGAAAAAGTTCAGTGGCATAGTAGGCTGTATTAACAGGGGTGGTACTGGCAAATCAAGGAAGTGATTTTTATGCTCTATTCAGTACTAGTGAGGCCTTACCTAAATTTCTGTCTCCATTTTTGGGCACTGCTCTTCAAGAAAGATATAGACCAGTTATAGAGTTGAGGGGAAAGAAACCAAAATGATTAGGAGTCCATGAAATGTGATTTATGAGAAATGGTTTGAAGTACTGGAGAAGAGGAGATTTGAAAGGAGATTCTAAATCTGAAAAATGGTTATAGAAAGGATGGGAATAGACTATTCTCTGCTGACACAGTCAACAAGACAAATGGTAACTATTTTATATTGTAACAAGGGAAATTTTAGATTGGGTATTAGCAAGAAATTTCTTGCTAGGAGTTTAGTTTAAGTATTGGAATAGATTAGCTAGAGAAGTTGTGGAACCTATATCCCAGAAAGTTTTTAACAACATGTTAGACAACTACTTGCATGAGATGGTTTACCCAGAGATGATCCTGCCGTGAGCAGGGGGCTGGACTAGATGACCTCTTGATATCCCTTCTAGATCTATTCTTCTATGATTCTATGACACTTGGCTGTAGCTCTGAAGTGAATCAAAGGGTATCTTACCTCTGTTAACATTATTAGGCCGATGAAGTATGACACAATTGAAAGGGCAAGAATCAACATTTCTCTTCTGTATCCCCTTCGGAAAATCTTTGGGTACATATCCACCACAGCTGTCACAAGGCTTTCAACACACACAAACTGGAAGAAACAACAACACGTACAAATAAAATACATGTCTCTTCTATTCTGGGGATTCTGATTTGCTATAGAACTCATCAAGTGCCCTTCTGTGTTTCTATCAAAGAGAGACTGAAAATCCTCAAGGATGTTGTATAAAGAAAATCCTAAAAGTCTGAGAAAGAAAAGTTCCCAGAGCCAGAAGTTAAAACTCCCTAGATTTTCAGGCTCTAACCACATTCTAAAAGGTAAAAACCATTATTGGTACTAGCAGATGGCCAGCACTATATCTGGCCATCTGCTAGTCTATATGCCAGCACTATCTGGCATGCTTCTGCAGTAGTGGGATGACTGAAATCGGCTGTGGTCTCCAGCAAACTAGTACTTCTGACATACTATTTTCATTGCTGTTTTTTCCTGATGTTAGGCTGAAGTGCAGACAAAGCCTCCCTGATGTCCAGCTGCGGTGCAGCTAAAGCTCCTTGGCTCAAGTGGTGGACTCGAATGGCTCTGTGGCCTGGATCTAGCCCACAGGCCATATGTAGTTCATAGTCTACATAACAGGGTTTACATTAACTTTAAATAGTGTAGAGGCATTCCAAAGTGCTCACAGAAATTTCTCCCTCACTGTACTGTCACACACTAGATGAACATCTTGCTGGGGTCATTTGACCCCAGTAATCTTTCCTGCCATGGCAGGGGATCGGACTAGATGATCTGCTCGGGTCTCTTCCGACCCTAGAAACTATGAAACAAAAAGACAACAACTTGCCTGTGCCTTCAGATGTGTATTAACTTACACATCTTCAAAAGCCTGTTGAGGATAGTTAGTGCTTGTTTGACTCATGTTATAGGTGAGAAAAATGAAGTAGGGAAGTTAAGTATCCTAACCAATGCTACATAGTGGGCATGTCTACACATTCATTGACTCTGGCCTAGATTTACTCTGGTGTAAACTAATCTGGAATAAGCATTTTTGGGCAGGCATCTATACATGCAGAGATTACAGAGCAGATTTGCACCATTTCCTGCAGACCTGCAATGGACCCTGCTGCAACAGGGGAGAGCTCCAGGTGGTAGCCTAGGGGCTGGCAGGGAGCATGTGGCCAGGAGACAGTTGCCTGCTGCTGAGGTGGGGACAATGTCCCCCTGTCCCAGCAGCAGCAAGCACCTGGCCTTGGCTCCCCAATCCGGGGCAGGAGACTTAGAAAGAGCTGCAGGGGAGAGGCTGGTCCCAGGCTTCTTGCCCAATCTACTAGTGGGGCTGCTCACTTCTAGCTGCCCCACTAGTAGATTGGGGAAGCCCTGCACACCAGGTGGAGGCTGGGCCACTTGTTCCCAGCTCAGCTCCGTGACTGTGGAACTGGGGGTGGGGAGGGGGAAAGGGCTGGAGGCTTGTTTTCTGCCCAGCTCCATGATCTTTCTCAGTTGTAAACTGGCATATCTCCTCTCACTTCACTGAAACTATGCTAATTTATACATGCTGAGGATCTGATGTAATATTTACATGATGTTTAATTCATACCTGACTATCCAATCCAAGGAATATAAGCATCATGAAAAACAAAGCTGCCCACAGTGGAGAAAGAGGCATCATGGTGACAGCTTTTGGATAGGCAATGAATGCAAGTCCTGGTCCTGAAAAAGAAGTGGACAAATGAATAGTTCATACTTTAACATTTCTTTTGTGATAAAGCAGATCAGAAGATCATAAAGAGTCAACGTACTGGACCTCAGTGAAAAATGCACCGTTATAATTCCTTAAACAGCTGACTAGACGGTAGCCCTTGGCATAAAATATTTCCCCTGGTATATCTGTTAAACTTTCCCACATGGTTCATTGCAAAAGCAGAAACAAGGATCTACTTCTTCTATACACAGGATGGAGGGTTGTTGATTCACTGGAGGCAGCTGTATGTATTAGACTCTGGTTCTCTTCTGTAACTACCTATTAAGGGCCACTAGCTGGCACCATTCATTGGCAAGTATTAGTTTCCTCTAAAACCTCATCTTAAAAGAACAATTTATCTGAAATCCAGTGCAGTGCTGTGACAATGGTTATGAGCTTCATAAAAAGACCTATGTGCCTGGAGCCATATGTAGTATATAATATGCACGTCTACATGAGATGTTTACTATGGAGCTGATTAATTAGCCCTACAGTAAATATCTCAGTGTCTACACACATGCATTGCTATTAGTGCTCACAAAACTAATAAACTCCACAGCAAGGTAGTCCTTGTAAATACAATTCCTGCTGTGCTGTGGAATTTTTTTGTGCACAGCAGTGCACTTGTAGACACTGATGGGGCTGGCTTGGGCACAAGGATGTTTTAGTGTGGGGACTGCCTGCTGGCTAGCTCCACACTGAAGCACCCTTGTGCCCCAGCCGGCCCATATACTGGGGGGAACGGGGGTGAAATAGAGCAGCCCCGGGCTGGCAGCTGGGACTGCTCCAATCCATCTCAATGTGCTGTGTTCCAGGCGCACGTGTAAACAGCATGTCTGGGAGCTCTCAGGAACAATGAACTCCAGAGCAATAGGCTGCACATTAGTAGCGTGTGTAGCTATGCCCAATGAGAACAGTTTTCACTGGTTCTGCAAAACCTATACTGTGTATTTTTAATGCTATTTCTGGCATACTATTAATACTGTCTACATACAACTTTTGTGTATATTTCTTTTTCTTCTGTAAATGTAACAGCAAGCTATCCCTTCTCTAGATCCCTCCAGCCAAATAAAACATCTCCCCACTCCTATTCTGTCTCTCTGTTCACCAACATTTATTTGCTGTGTTTTTTTTCTCCTACATTCCTCCTTCAGATGCTGCAGTCACTGTAATGTGAAGGAGGGACACACATGCTGCCTTAGTGTGGTTAATAATCAGTTCCCCCCTGCAGGGGCTCTCCAGTGTTTATTACTGTCCCTCTAGTACAACCTTACACTCTAGTGGGTATGGAGGACCAGGGCTTTTTCATCCCTCCACATCTCCCTTTCTTTACAAAAAAACAAGACTAGATCACAACTTTTAAATGATTAACACTGAACTATAACACTTGTATCTTATTTAGGTTGCAGTAAGAATTGCAATGAGTTAGAAAGTTTTCTGAGTAGTCTCACAGTAATGTTTACTATAATCTAAATAGAGTGCATCTTAAGTGCTGAAGCCCTCAAAAACTCCAGTGCTGTGGTGTGCTGTAGGGAGTAGGAACAACACAGTTGTTTATTGCCCCTAGCTCTGGCACTGTACCAGGGCCAGTTCAAAGCTTCAGTGTGGCACGGCGGGGCTGGGACAACAAACTCCTCTCCCTACACTGGAGTCTCCTGATTATATTACTTCCAGTCAGAAGTTATCACAACATTAATTAGGTAACAAGACCTGGAGATACTCTTCATCAGAAAACTCCAAATTTTGCTAAGATGGTACTTCACATGCATTTTTATTGTTTGAATATTCAGGTGTTAGAATATTAAGTGTTGTTAACATGTCATAAATGTAATGTGCAACAAGGCTCTAGGGGTCAATTCCCTAAGAAGATCTGGCCAGTCTTCCTGACCATGTTCTAACTTCTGTAGAGCCTTCCTCCCTAATGGAGATTTCTGGTAGACTTCTTTAAGCAAAGGACTCTTTTCATTTTCTGACCCTTTGCATGCCAGTGTCTGATCTGCTTTTTCTTGTGGTGGAAGATATTGAAGATGAATTCCATTTCGCCAATAAAAGCCTTTTGAGGTCTCCACTGAGCACATTTACATGTACATTTGATGTGGCACAAGTTTACTTGTAAGTAAATGGTGCCAGGCAAGCATTTACATGCACAGGGAAGTAGGGGCAAATTTGCTGCCACACTGCTCTAACTTCCCAGGGCTCTGCAATGGGCCTGTGCTGCCACCAGGGGGAGCTCCAGGCTCTGGCTGCAGCAGCCAGCAGCTAGCAGCCCTCTTCAAAAGGCAGCTCTGCTGGCTGCTCTGTGGCCAGCTATTTCCATGGCCAGCCCTCCTGGGCCTCCAGCCCCGCTGCCTCTGGGCCCACCAGACCAGCCAGAGCTGGTGGTTGCACATTGTCCAGCACACCTGGGATGACAAGCAGTGGCTGCAGGCTTTCCACATGACCCAGACAACCTTCTGAAATCTCCTGGAGCAGCTCCAGCCACACCTGCAGTGACAGGACACTGGCATGCAGCCACCCCTCCCATGGACACTGGGCTGGCCCTCGCCCTGCTCAAGCTGGCATGCCTGCCAGCCTGCAGTATATCAGCCACCTGTTTGGTGTGGGCAAGACCACCACTGGGGAGGCCATCCAGTGTGAGCACCCTCCTGACATGTGCTGGGGGGAAACATGCTCCATGTGCATGACCCCCTGGCAGTGGTGGTGGGGTTCATGCCCTGGGATTTCCCCAGTGCATCAGGGCCCTGGATGGACCCACATCCCCATCACCTGCCTGCCCCACGGACTGCCCCTACTACAGCTAGAGAGGCTTTCACTCCATGGTGCTCCAAGCCATCATGGACCACTTCAGGGCCTTCACACATATGAGCTGGGCCACCCACAATGTCAGTCTTCTGGAACTGGGCCTGCAGGCTGGGTGGCTGCTTTGTGCACTGGGAGTGCTGGACCTGCAGCTGGTGCTGTGGTGGTCCCACCCTTCCTCATTAGGGATCCCCCTATCCACTCCTCCCTGGCTCGTGCAGCCCTACAGTGGCCACCTGGACCCCCACCAGGCCCACTTCAATCACTGCCTGGGCCAGACCCACACCCTGGTGGAGTGTGCCTTTAGCCAGCCTCAAGGGCCGCTGGTGCACCCTCACCACCTGCCTCAAGTTCACCAAGAACAGCCTCCCCTGGGTCGTCGTCACAGCCTGGGTGCTGCATAACATCTGTGAGGCCCAGGGGGAGCTCTTCTGCAAGGCCTGGGTGGAGGAGGTGCACATGGAGATGCTGCCTGGCAGCAGGAGCACCACCTGTGGCAGCAGCAACAGCAATGGCCACACTCCACCAAGGCCCCAGAGAGCTGCACAGCCGCCAGCAGAGGCCAGGGCACCAGGTGTGGGAGGTGCTGGCTAACCACCTTCCAGCACTCCCCACTCTAGCCCACCTGCTGCCACCCACGGACCCCCCATGCTGCCTGCCCCCCCCAGCACCACGCTCACTGCAGACATGTCTCAAAAAACAAGTTTTTATTCCTTCACATCAAACAAAGCCCCTTCCCCTTGTCCTACCCAACAAACAGAGCCTCTCCATCACCACCCTCCATCCACCAACAATAAAACACCTTTTTCCCCAGGAAAACTTTGTGCAGTGTCCTTTGTGTGCTGTCCTGGGGTGGGGGGCCATGGGGTGGGAGCACCTAGGGGGCAGAACCCAGGGGCAGGCAGCACTACCCAGCCTCTGGCTTGGTCCCCCATGGGTGTGCATGCCATGGTGAGTGCAACAGCAACAGTGGGGGGCTCGCCCAGGGGTGACGGACAGTGCTCCCCTGGCACAGTGGCTTCCCCTCCAGCACCCAGTGTCCAGGTCCATTCCAGAGCTGGCATGTGGTTCTGGCCCTGCTGCAGCTCAGCTCCAGCTTGATGCACTGGGACTGGGGCAGGGGCCAGGCCAGGGTCTCTGAGGCAGCACAGGACCTCCTCCAGACCCAGGCAGGGCCTGTTGCTGGGCAGTAGGTGGCTGCCAGGGAGCAGGCAGGGCTATGGTTGGGGGCCAGGCAGTGGCCGGCATGAAGGCAATGGCCAAAGCCAGAACCGTGTCCAGCACCCTACATGCATCATCTGGCTTGCACTCCTGGGCCAGGAGCTGGCATGGATCTTTCGGTCCACTGGTCCTGTGCTTCCTCGCACCAGTCCTGTGTATCCTCATGGGCAACGTCCTCCAAACGCCACCTGTCCTGGTGGACCACATCCTCCACCCACCAGGCCTGAGCATCCCTTAGCCAGTCCTCTGATGCTATGACCAGGTGGTACAGGAGGAGAGTCCTGTCCAGGGTCCTCCTCTGACAGAGCTGGTGCATCCACTGGGCCCTGGCTATGGGCGGTGGCAACCTTAAGACTGCATGTTGGATGACAAAGGCAGCTTCTCTCCCACGTGCAGCTGCAGGCCCTGTACAGCCATGATACAGAAGCTGTATGTGAGAGTTTGCAACATTTCAAAGATAGGATGCTCTGTACCAGGGCCTGCTCACTGTCCAGCCTCAGGTCAGGGGTCAGGCATGTACAGGTGGCCAGGGATCATGGTAAATCTGCCTGGCAGGCCTGATCCCAGGCGACTGCGATCTGAGCCTCTCATTCCTGCCTGCTCCCTTGAGGCCAGCAGGATGCTGGGTGCTTGCCGAAGGCACCCTGCCTTCCCTGCCCCATTTCCAGGACAGATAGACCAGGGCCCTGGCAGCACCCACTGCCATAGGTCCAGGCCCTGTTCCTTGCCATCTCCTCCTGTATCCTAACCACTCTGCTGCACTACCACTCAGCCTACGATGCCCAGGCTGGGGCACCCAGTGCTCCTTGACAACTGGGATGAGGAGCTGCCCACCCCAAACTTCCCGCTGGGGGCTTCTCCAGAAAGGTACCTCAGGGCCATCCCCCTGCCACACCAGCACTGCGCCCTGAGCATGCCACCGCTACTTGTGTCCCAGGTGGTGTGCAAGGAGCTGTTTTCACAGACCAAGGGGTGCCCAACCCACTATGCCCTCCTGCTGTTGATGGCCATAGTATCCCAGGTACACCTGTGCACCTGATATAAGACCCTGAGCCACAATGGTGTGGGGGGCAAGCCTGGGCTGCCCCACAACCTCCACTATAACCTAGAGGGCTATCTGTGGCTGCACTACATATTCCTTCCCCCAACAGCTGAGGAGGACACCCCCAATGGCATTGACACATTCTTTGGCATGTGAGAGGCCCATGCCACCTAGCTCTGTGGACACCAGCTGCTCAATAAAGTTTTGCACTGTCTACTGCCTCCTTGCTTGCTTTGGAGGGGGGAACCTGGGGCCAGGGGAGTGGGGGAAAGCCAGGAAGGCAGGAGGCAGGGGCAGGGGAGGGGGGATGGCCATCCCCACAAAGCGGGGCTTACCACGTGGTCAGGGTTGGTGTGGCTGGTGGCTCCACATGGTGACAGCTGTTGGTCATGGTGTGCAGCTCCATGCGGTGTCCTTGGATGGCAGGGTACAGCTGGCAGGTGCCCAGCTTGCCCCCCCCAGGGAGGCACTGGTGCTGCTGGTACCTGGTGGTGTCATTGCTGGCCATGTCTCATGGCAGGGGCTGGGGCTGTGGAGCTGGCATGGTAGGTGTTGGTCTGGCCTCCCTGATCTGCTGATGGAGCTGCTGGCATCTGAAGCATGGCAGGATAGGCTGCTGGACACCTGAGGGGCCATCCCCCGTGACATGTCACCATGGGTGCCAAGCCAGGGTGAGGACTCCGGTGGGCCACCCATGCTGACAGACACAGCACAGCTGTGGCCTGGGTCCCAGGGCACAAGTATGTCCATCAGCTGCCACATAAAGGGCATGGACTTGCAGGCACCCCCTGACAGACAACTGTGGTCAATGATGGAAAGCCACTGTGCCCACGTGGCCTTAATCTTTATGCAGCACTGCTGCACTGATTGGTTGCATCTATGCTCCTGCATCTGGACTGACAGCCCCTCAGATTTGGGCATTAGAGCACCTACCCCACTTGAACTGGCATTGCACCTCTGCTTCACCCCACAGTGCCACAAATTCACCAGTCTCCTCCAGCAACCAGTTGGGGCCCTTGGTGGCAGGCACAGGCATGGGCACAGCAGTGGATAAAGAGGAAATCATCATGGGTCCTGTGCCTGCTCTCTGGGTCCCCCACACATCTGTCCCTGGGGCCCAGCATGGGGCTGGCAGCTGTATGGCAAAGGCAATGCCCTGAAGCACCTGCAAGTTCAGGGCATGCTGCTGCAGGTGGGCTTCAGGCAGCTGGAGCTGGCCCCCACAGCCAGAAGCTGTCTACAGCTGGGCTTGGGGGCTGGAAGGCCTGGTGGCCAGCAGGCCTGATTGGAGCCAGCAGCAGCCTTAAGATCTGGACAACACAGTCCTGGCAGTGTATATGGTAGTGTGGTGCCAGCCAGTGGCACAAGGCTCAGGCAGGCTGGGGCAGCTGGCCTACCCAGGAAGATACAGGGGCCTGGAGTGCCCTCATGCTCCCTGCTGGTGTGTCCCAGGGCTCTGAGTGCCTGCAGACTTTTAAGGGTCTGAGGCAGGGACTGCCATAGAAGCAGCCCAGCTGTGGGGCAGGAGAGGCTCCCAGCCTGAAGCCCTGGGGCTAGCTTCAGGCCATCCCCCTAGTGGCAGGGCTGCAAGTCCTGCACTTAGGATGGAACAGTCCCATGCACTGGTACAGGCTGCGGGCTGACTGGCTGGGCAGCAGCTCTGCAGAAAAGGATCTGGGGTTCAGTGGACAATAAGCTGAATATGAGCTAGCAATGTGCCCTTGTTGCCAAGAAGTCTAATGGCATCCTGGGCTGCATTGGTAGGTGTGTTGCCAGTAGGACAAGGGAAGTGATTATTCCCCTCTACTCAGCATTGGTGAGGCCAGAGCTGGAGTACTTTTGGGCCCCCACTACAGAAAAGTTGTGCACAAATTGGAAAGAGTCCAGTGGAGGGCAACAAAAATGGTGAGGTGGCTGAGGCACATGACTTATGAGGAAAGACTGAGGCAACTGGGCTTATTTAGTTTAGAGAAGAGAAGACTGAGGTGGGATTTAATAGCAGCCTTCAACTACCTGAAGTGGAGTTTGAAAGAGGATGGAACTAAACTGTTCTCAGTGGTGGCAGATGACAGAATAAGGACCAAAGGTTTCAAGTTGCAGTAAGGGAAGTTTAGGTTAGATATTAGAAAGAATTTTCTGACTAGGAGGGTAGTAAAACACTGGAACAGGTTACCTAGAGAGATGATAGACGCTCCATCCTTGGCTGTTTTCAAAACCCGGCTAGAAAAAGCTTTGGCTAGGATGATCTAGTTGGGAATGATCCTAGTTTGAGCAGGGGGCTGGACTAGATGACCTCCTGAGGTCACTTCCAACCCTAACTTATTATGAATCTATTAGCCAATTGCCTGTCAAGAATGATGGGGGGGGGGGGAAGGAGGAGTGGGAGGTGATGGAGGAGCACCACCCAATGCCCTGTGTTGCTGCTGCTCTGCCTCTGGCCCCATTCCCCCCTCCCCACCATCATTCTAGAGGAATTGAGTAGTCTTCAGTATATGCTGAGCATGTTCAATGGTATGGAATTTTGCCGTATCTGGTTCGGGCCCATTTTCCTCTGCCTCCGTTCCCCTCTGCCTCCAAGAAGCAGGGCCAGGGAGTCAGGTGAAGACAGTGGTGCTGTCCTCATTGCCCCATTTCAGCCCTGCTGGGGGACAGCAGGGATGGCACTGACATGACAGCGGGGACTGAGGGGGCAGAGCCGGGGGCTGAGGCCAGTGGCATTGGGCTTACCCTGCTCATTATGGCCCTGGTCCTTGGAGGCAGAGGGGGGCAGCAGGGACAGTGCTGCCATGACAGCGGGGACTGAGGGACTGGGGGAGGGGGGGTGAGGCCAGCAGTCATGGTGGTGCTGTCCCTGCTGTCCCCCTCTGTTTCTGCATCTGGCCCTGCCCTCACTTCTCGCCCGGCCCTGTTCCACCCCCCCGCTTCCCCTTCCCCCACCACTAGGTCCAGGCCCGTTTCCCCCCTCTCTGTCCCCCTCTGCCTCCAAGGAGCAGGGCCAGGGAGGGGGGTAAGGCCATTGCTGCTATCCTTGCTCCCCCCGCCCCAACTTGCTGGGGGATGGTGGGGGCAGAGCTGCCATGACAGCCAGGACTGGGGGACAGGGGGGTGAGACCAGTGGCACTGGCCCCCCTGCTCCAGCCCTTCAGACCTGATTGTCACGAGAGCACTGTCCCTGCCGTCCCCCTCTGCCTCCAAGGAGTGGGGGGCGAGGACAGCACCGTTGGCCTCATCTCCCTGCTCTGCCCCTTCAGTCCCTGCTGTCATGGTGGGGCTTTTCTCTGTGCAGAGCTCTCTGATTGGTTGTTTCAGTAAGCACTGTGGTTGGCTGCCGAGATAACCAATCAGAGTGTGAATAACAGAGGGACAGACAGACAGACTAAGGTTTTTATAATGTTAAAATCATTGTCCCTCAGCAGAAGCTCTGGTAGTGGTTTTGCTCTATGCCCAGTATGGACATTTTTTGCTAATGAAGTTTTAATTCAGCACCTTGATCCTTAAATTCCTTCAGGTTGGGCCACGTAGATTTAAACTATATTGGTAACAGGGTCTGAAGTTACCTTCCCATGGGCATGAAAGAGTCCTTGCATTTCTGGCAATCCCAGTAGGAGAACTATCAACCCTTGTATCACTTAGATTGTAGGAAAGAGGGAAAATTCTGTCACAACCTGCTTTCTTGGAAATGACCACAAATTTCTAATGTAGAATTTTATCTGACATTTGCAGTTTTAGATATACTGTTAGCTCCTAAATTATACTACTGTTTCTTGCATCTTAATTTTGTTAAGACTTTTACTCATGTGAGTTCTGATTTAACGGTTGTTGTGTTGATAAACTTGTGTCTCTGATGTCCACAACAATCCTGTCTCTTATGAGTTTCTCCCCCACCCCAACCTCATAATTGCAATGTTCAGCTAGAGTGTGACCTGCAGTTTCCCTTGGTTCCTGGCATATTAAATTTGGCCCTTTCACACATAACATTCTGTTTACCTATCAAATGAGTATTAAAAAACGTTTTCATGTTTTTATAGTCTGTATATTGCTCTTCAGTGAGGTGAAAGGCACATAGAATGTCATCCACCGCCTTTCCCATGGCAAAAACAAGGGCATTTTTCTGGTATTCTTGTGTTCTTTTTGATTAGCCCAAAGCCATCTGGGACTTCTTAAACCTTCTGAAGCAGTGAGGCCCCCGCCTCACTTTCTAGTCAGATTTTCCTAGCAGAGCCACCTGTATTATAGCCTTTGCAGCAGTAATGTAATTTTAGGCTGTGTCCCCCTTGATACAATGCACACAGTCTCTCCTTTGACTTTATCTGTCCTTGGGCAGGATGGGGACTCCTCTCCTTTTTGTTTCTGTCTTAGGGAGAGGGATCAGGCTCCATTCTCACACCTTATATTGTGAAAGAGACACAGGCACAAAGTGCAGGCTGCAGTCTGTCCCCATGCAGGGGCTCTCTGATCTTTGTCACTGTCCCCCTAGTACAGCCTGTTAGTCCTCTCTAATAGGTGTGAAAGATCTGAACTGACAAGGCTGACACAGAAGCTATTAGGATCATGGAAGAAACCTCATGAGGTCATCTAATCCAGGCAGGATCACCTATGTCTAAACTATCTAGGTAAAGTCCTGCCATGATTGCATGACAGATAATGGGGATGTGTCACTCTTTTAAGCATATTAGAGCTTTCACATTTAACTGGGTCCTATAATTTCCAATGGTACTTTCATTCCAGTAACCTATCACCAGGCACCAACTGAGGCTCTGGTGTGTTTTCCTTTTGATGACTGTAGAGTTTATTTTTTTATTGGAGGTACTTTCATTCCAGTAACCTATCACCAGGCACCAACTGAGGCTCTGGTGTGTTTTCCTTTTGATGACTGTAGAGTTTATTTTTTTATTGACAGTTGACAATACGGTCAATTTAATTTCAAAGGCATCTGAATAATTCCTACCTGTGTAAGGTTTGTGGAGAACAATCTCACCTGTACAGCTCCACCAAACAAAATCCTTGGCTGTTTAGTAGACAGTTTTGTGGCAAAAGACATCCTTTTCTGGGTCTGGCTTCTTAATTTTATGGATTATGCTGCTTTGCATGATGGCATTGGTATTATTCACATGTAAATGTGGGACCATAAATGTATTGTAAAGGTGCTGAAGGGTTTGCTCAGGGTTTGCAAGGCCAATCAGGATGTTTGTACTGTTGAGGCATGGGTTTGCAGCAGGCTGTGCACACAGATATAGCAGCAAGATAACCAGGTTGGAGCTTAAGGCTGCAGAATGTATGTACACAATAGGACAGCTGCAACTCCCGGGTGGAAAGCCCAGGAAAAAGGGAAAAGAGCAGCTGGAGAGAAGGGAGTTGGGAACTGCTGCCAGAAGGATTGCTTCTAAGGGAGCTGCCAAGGTTCTGCTGCTAGGAGAATTGCTTGTAAGAGAGCTGCCAGAAGGGGTTGCTGGTGATTGAAGCACTCCTATGAGAGTTGCTGCAGAGGTCTGAAGAGCTGTAAACTACTGTGTGCCCAGGATCACTTGGTATCCTTTGCCAGCGGAGCAGGGTTTGTGCAAACTGCACCCCCACTTTAGTTCCCAGGGTGCAGAGACGCGCTGGGAGGGAATCAGGGAAAGGGGGAGATAGGGAAGGTTCCCTAGGAGAGCTAAAGAAAGTAAGGGGAAATCACAGCCTTGTGGGACCTTCAGCAGAGAGCTCAATAAAGCAGAGCCAAAAAGGGGCACTCCAGGTGCCAAACACAGGGGAGCTGCTTCGGGGAAGCATCTGGGGATGGTGGGATTGTTTGCAGTCACCCAGGAAATACTGCTGGAGAAAGAACCCCCAGTCTCTGGAGCAGCTGCTCCCAAAGTCCTGACAGAGGACCCGTCTGCTGACCAGATGCTGGAATTGCAACACCTTTTCTGAGGCAGACCCAGCACAGGTCCACCTGGTGTTCAACCGTAGCCATTACACGGGGGATTATTTTGCAGTTGTCAGAGTGATTCTGTGGAGTTCTCGCTGATTAGGTGCATATACCTGTTACAAGCTGCCTGAGTGTTAAAGTCGTTAAGATAATTATTTTCCTATTTAATGAGTACTTTCTTTTATTTGTGAGTGTAGATTATTATTGAGCTTATTGAAAATATTTTGTTTGTTATTTATGTGATAGTGAACCTGTTAATTTTCCGGTACTGTTGTAAATAATAAATTATTGTAAATAGTCACTTAGTGTGTGGTCTGGCATGGGGAGAACCATGGGAGAGCACTCCACTGAGTGGTAGCTCCCATCTTGTAGACAGACTGGGAGTTGACCAAGGCCTTTTGGCACCCCAGGATCCCAAAAATTTGGACGTGGCTGCAGGTAGTACCGCTGCCTGAGTTACAGTATCAAGAACAGAATGTGTATATAGCAGTCATTTTAATCAGTGAGACCGGTCTTATTTAACACTATTTTTCTGAACCATATGTAAAGCAGTCTAGATCAATACCAACTTAATAAGTGATGAGAGTGAGCAATAAGACAAACTCTTTTGACATCAACAGTTGTACATGGTAATTAACTGTCCTAAATCTGCTTTTGGAATTTACCTGATTCTGCTACTTCTGCAATGGGCACCCCTTGTTCATAAGCCATAAAACCAAGGACAGAAAAGATGGCAAAACCAGCAACAAAACTTGTGCCACTGTTCAAACAGCAGAGCATAATGCAGTCCCTGAAAAAATAAGCAGAAAAATATTATCTTCCATGTCTGGGTTTTTGGGACACAATTGAATACACATAATGTAAAACTCCAGGAATGCATCATTGATCTCTGGTATTCTAAACACATGCACGTGAATAATCTTGTGCCCAAGAATGGTTAAAAGGCTAAATTTATTCACATAGGTAAGTGTTTGCAGGAAGATGTCTGTTGGGAAGGCCCTGAAACTGTGATAAGGACAAAACCCTCACCTTTTTGTTCTATGATGGCTTTTCTGGAATAAAGGCTAAGGCAAACCTCACCTTTTGGCCAAGAAAATTGCCTCTTTGTTGGAAAGCCGAGACCCAGAGCTAGGTACCTATGCCAATCTACACCAGCTAAAGACTTGGCCTTAGAACGGTGATTCTCAGTCAGGGTGCTGGGACACCTTGGGGTGCCATGAAATCCTTTGAAGGGCACAGCAGAAGCATGAGAAGATAAGCAAGGTGTGGGGAGAAAAGCAATAAAGGCAGGTTCAGGCTGCATGTGTCATGAGATAAACATATAAGGTCAAGCTTAGACTCTCCCTGCCTGGTTGCTCCCTCACCACCACTACCTGCCCCCTCTGCAAGGCGATAAGTCTTGTAATTAATGAAGTAGTTTTTGAAAGGGGGTGCCACTGAATTCATAAAAATTATGGACTGGTGCCAAGTCCGACAGAGGGTGCCTTGACTCTGAGAAGGTTGAGAACCACTGCCTTAGAGGCTCATTTACTTCTCACTTCTCATCACAAAATCTTGGCAGTCTCAAAATTCCAGAGTTCTCACACAGCCTGCATGGGATCTCTCCCCATCAGGGTTAAGTCAAATTATTAAGGTGACATGGGGAAATATTTCCCTAATTTTTGAAATGTCACAATTGTAAATCACTTTTAAAAGACAATTCTTAGGGGAAATGTGTTACCTTTGTCCAGAGTGCAGAAAGAACCATTGCTCACCCTGACGGGCAGGGCCTGGTGTAAATTGCAGGTTCATCTTACTAATATCATGACCTGATCATGGTTGGGGGTGCCATTTTCACAGTCCTTGTGTTATGAGGGGAGGAAAGAGGAGGGGAGCGAGAGGCTCTACAGAGGCCAGCAGTCATGGCCCCACTGGCTACCGCATGGGAATTTAAACCCAGAGATTAAGCGCAAAGCCCTCCCTTAGTTATCCCTTAGCTCTGGTGCAGTGTGTATGTATGTGTGTGTGCGAGGGGAGTTGGGAGTGGGACTGAGGGAGGAAATGACAAAGCCTAGTCAGGATCCAGCCTGCTCCGGAGGAAGCAGCTGCAGAAGGAGCTGGCTGATGGCTTCTGCAGCAGTGAGGAGCCCCTAACCCTGCCCATTGCAGACCCATGGAGAGATGTGGCTTCAGCTAGGGCTGAGCTGGAGAGCAGCCCTGCAGGTGAGCAGCTGTCCACCCAGGGACTCTGCCACCTGATGCCCCTCTGCAATGCAGGGCCACAGCCCTTTACTGCCCTGCTCCCTCCACAGCATGTTGCAGCCACTGCCTAGCCCAGAGGCTATGTACCAAGGTGCTGACCAAGGGCACACCCCACCCCACCCCACTGTGGCACTGGCTTCTCTCCCTTCTGCTGATCAGAGTATGCCCAAATCACATTTCTTGTGAAAAACACTTAATTTTTTTATTTTCACAAAAACTGCAAAATTTCAATTTAAACCAGGCTCTGCTAATGAGTGCTAGGGATGATATGACTTAACATGATACTCAGTCTCTTAAGATCATTTACTGCAAGAGATGGCTATGTATTTGAGAAAGTAATAAGAAAAACTAATATATATGTAGCTGAAAGTAAATTATGAGCAATGAAGACTGATATGGAAGGCACGTGAGCAACTTTGTCATGCTTCTGTCTGAGCCTGATTTACTGCATCCTTGTGGCTGAAGCAAACCCTCTATAAGCCCCACACAGGCACAGATAACCTTATGTGTTAAAGGTCTGGACACTGCATATTCAGGTAACTTGTTGGCCTTGTTAGATAGGTTTGGAAGGATTCAATCAGGAAAGCCTCCTGAAGAGAGAATGTGAGACTGATTGAGCACAAGTTGGGTCTGCACAGCAGGGGCTATACTGAAAGTAACAAGAGAGGACTGATATATGGCTAGGAAGAATTTGGTAGGCTTGGAGTAGTGATAAGCCCTGTCTCCTGAGTTCCTTATTTCTGGACATGATAACTGATTTAAAAAAAGCAAATTAACTATGGTACAACAAGATTCAGAAAGTAAAGATAATGTAGGTACTGAGTATCACCAATTTAGGAGAACAGGCTTGGCATCTGATTAGTAGGGGTGTGTGAAACGGGCCATATTCAATTTGGATTTGGCTTGAATTGGGGACAGTGATTCAATTTGCTGATTTGGATCACTGTCCCAATTTGATTAGGCTGAATCCAAATCTGAAGATTCAATGTTGATTCAGAGAATCAGTGATTCGGCCATAGACACAGCTTTAAATGTTTTTTCTAGATATTTTGAGGTACCAGGTGTAGCTGATGGATGTTACAATGGTGGGGTGGATGGAGAGTCCCATAGGAGTGCAGGGCCCTCCCCCGCATGCTCAGCAGCAAAGCCTGGAAGTGGACTGGAAGTACTTCTGGTCCACTTCCAGGTCTGCCACCAAGCGTGCAGGGGGGCCTCCCTGTGCCCCCCCCCACTCAGCAGTTGGCCATGGAGGGGCCCCAAGTGCTCCCCCCCAGACTCAGGAGGCACCAGTCGCCGAGCCAGGGGGATGCGGGCCCCCTTCCTTTGGTGTGCCCCCCGGCAGACCCAGAAGTGGACTGGAAGTGCTTCTGGTCCACTTCCGAATCTGCTGCTGAGGATGCTGAGGACCACCCTATGCTCCTGGAGGATGCTCCATCCACCCCAGCATCTCAGCATTCATGAGCTGCCTGGTACCTGGAGGTATGTAGGAAAAACATTTAAATCTGTGTCTATGTCTGAATCGTCAAATCTTTCTGAATCTCTCTCAATCGATTTGGAGGGTTCTGATTCGATTCAGAGACATTAAAGGGTCTCCTGATTCAACTGGGCTGAATCTCTGCTGAACTGAATCAGTGACTGAAGCTTCACACAGCCCTATTGATTAGTATTCTGATGTGGTTAGTAAGCACACCAACAAGGAACAGACCTAAGCAAGCTAAGTGTTTTAACAAATGACTGGACAAACTCTGCATTTCCGCATATATAAAAGAGACAAGAACATGAACATCCAAAGTCTTCCACAACTGTACTTCTTTCCCCTCTCTGTTACCCAATCCTGGGTAAACTGAACAGACTGTATATGTCTAGTTGAGGCACCTGCCTGGTTTTCTGTTTGGTCAAACTGGCAGTTCAGATGGAACTATTTGGGGTGGTATGGAGGTCCCAGCAGTGCCTGGAGCAGGGTGGAGACTGGGCCTACAGTAGGGCCTAGAGTAGGGTGGTGATTAAGCCCAGAATGGGAGGATGCTGTGCACAGAGCAAGGCAGAAATCGAATCCACAGCTGGACAGAGAGGTATCTCTGAACAAACCAGAAATGGATAAGACAGAGAGCAAAGGAGGTGGAGGCTAAGAAGGCCTTATCCCTAGACAAGAATAGAATAAGTGAGCACTAGCAACTGTGAGGACAATGGTGAATAAATATCATGATAGAGTAAGTCCTCCGGGACACGCAGAGTGTCTAGGAAATGTGGTGTCCATTGAAACTCTGGGTGAGGAACTTCTGGGTGGCAGAAAAGGAGCAGGCCAGCCACAAGACCCTTGCAAGGGAAGGAGCAAAACCTCTTTACTATAAATAGTTGTATATAAATGTCTGTATGTAATAAAGACATGTTTACACTTTAGAAGCCTCAAGATATTACAGGTATTGGAAATCCCAGTTTGTAGGTGGGCAAACAGAGGCACAAAGAAGTCAAGTCACTTGACACTGACTTTCATGTTTGTCTTTTGTAATATGGCCTGGACCTTGGGACAAGTAGATACTCTTTTAAAAATGTTGATGAAGACCAGTAGCGTTCTAATTTGTTATTTATTTTTTATATGGTATCACCTTCTTATTTATGGAAGGTTATCTACTTATACATTATGAATCCCATCATTATCTACTCAGGTACTCACTTTAGAAGTTTATCAATAATCACTTGAACTGTTTGATACATTTAAAAAAACTAAAGCAGTAATCCATAGAAATGATATATAGCTCTCCAGGCTTGGATCATTGTGTCCTGTGTGTATTTGGGTTGTTCAAGGGAAAGGAAAATGGCATGAGCAATTCTTTTGAGTTTACTTAGATCTGAGCTGATGGAACTCCCACCAGTCTTCCTTAACTGAGAAATAGGGTTAATCAGTGCACAGTCTTTAACAGGTATGAGCCAGAGCTTGGTATTACTACTTTATCCTTTGTACTTAGGCCAAAAAGATACGTTTATGACCTTGTATGTGCTGAGAAAGACTACAAAGGACACTTTTGAGGTAGTCTGTGAATTTGCAAATGTCCAAGTAGGAGTAAATGACCAATATAAAAGAAAATGAATGGAGGCTGCAGTATGATAAAAAAAATGTTTCTTGAGGCTCTAAACAAGTTGTATAGAAATATGAGTAATATTAAAAATTGGGTTGAACTTGTTTCATGGCAATTCAGCAACCACTGCAACACACGAGCCCTGCTGGATCATGTATAGTGTTGTCATGCTAATTCATTATTTTCTTTTATAGACACGGTTTAATAAACTAATAGAGCTAGATCAATTTTTGTCTTCCAGGTCTTTACTTAGACCAACAAACAGTTAATACAAGGCATATAAGAACTGAAGGTGAACCAAAATAGAATTAGCACTAGAAGAACTCCTACAGAATATCCATTTATTAGAAAGACATACTTTGTATCCCTTACAATGTATTCCATTTTAGTGAATAGATAATACTTTTGCATTGATAGTATTTGTCTGTTATATGTAGTGAAAAGCTAACAGAATTGGCAGTAGCAGTCCCTTGATACAAGGATAATAGGCTTCTAGTAAATAGGGAAGCCTTTGGTGGACCTATTGATGAATGTCAGTGTACAAAAAACACAATGAGCAACATTCTCAGTCAGAAGGAATGAATTTAAAGTTGCATCAGCTGAGCATTTGATTCAGGATCCCAACTAGGATCTTCCTAGTTCTTCTTTATCCTCACTATGTACTATGTAGCAGAGCCGGCCTTAGGGTTGGCAATGTGGATGACCACCCAAGACGTTGTGGTCTGGGGAGTACCACACATGTGGGAGCAGCCTGCTCACAGCAGTGCTTTCCCCCCACCCTACCCTAGATGATTCCTTCCCCAGGAAAAAGGAGCGGGGCTCCTCTACTTCAGAAGGGCCCAGGCTAACCATTGCAGGCGGTATCAGTGGTGCCTACCCGCCTGGAGTACAATGCTACTCTGCCTCCCTGCCAGACTATGCCCCATGCCCCTGACTGCCTACCTCCAAATACAGCAACACTGCTGACTTTGGGGTGAGAGGAGGAAGCCAAAATACAAGTTTGCCAAGGAGATCTTTTTCCCTAATGCCAGCTCTGCTATGTGGAATACAACTGACAGTGAGATCTTCTAGCAATGCCAATCATATGCTGAATCTAAAAAGTGAAACACCTTCACCCATGTTAGTGGCCTGCTTTTCTACATACAATCATTGGAAAAGTGAAACTTTTCCATCTGTTTCTTTTTATCAGGTTCATCACCATGGTATCTGATCTCTTTTTATTGGATGCAGCAGGAAATGCTCACATTTGGGCCAACCATTCAGCATGATTCTCTGTGTGATAGGGGTCCATCCCCATGCCTAACAGAGGCCTGACCCTGTCTTTGGGCCACTACCTATCTCTCCTGCCATGCCTTGATGGAAGAATAATTATGTTACCCAGGTGGGAGGCTGCCCATTTAATACCTCAATGCTAAGGATTGCTATCCACCACTCTAAACCTTCCCTACACAGTGGCCCATGCCTTGCAGATGGTATTTAAATGTTGTTGCCTAGGGCACTGGGTTGGTTCACTCTCTGTTGCTATGACTCTTGGCACTGAGGTCTTCCCCCTGGTGCTGTGCCTCCCCTGGCTCTTTGGCCCGATCACCCCCAGTCACTGAACCACCCCATGTGCTAGGGCCCGATCACCCCATCACTGTGCCCCACTGGTGCTGGGGGCCGATCACCCCCTGTCGCTGCACCTCCTGGTGCTAGGGCTTTGCAAAGTAGTGTGCCCCAATGAGGCCTCCTCCTTCCCAAATAGCCTCAGCCCAGTCCATCAGATAAACAATAACATAAATATGAGACCCCAGGCTATAACATAATACAAATCCTATAAGCCACACTCTGGCTCCTTAAAAACCCCAAACTGCTCCTCGAGCATTGAGTACCCTCTCAGCTCTGGGTACCTTGTAGACTCCTGGACTAGCTACAGCAACAGTTTGGCCAGCAGCCACAGTGTTCTTGGGTATTTCTGCTGTGCAGGAGGAATCTTCCCTGGCCACTTGCCAGAGATCTGCCCCTGACAGCCTGGGGTTTATATGTGCCCAGAGGCCTATCCCCTTCCTGTGAGTTAAATGGCCTAGGTGGTTGGGCTATTAACCCCTACCCTCCTGATGCTTGGTGTTCCCGGGTCTTAAAGGGGCAGCCCTACCACTTAGTAACAGGGCTAGGGTTCCCTGTTCACCCTGATATACAGAATTTCAAGGTTAAATTCTTTTTCATATTGTGTCTTCAAACCTCAAGGCCTGATTGCTTATATAACCCAGATGGACATGATGGTGGATGGGAAAGATGTGTGAAAAAAGCTACACACATCCCCATTTCTAAACTCCACTATCCACATAAAAGTGAAGAATTGAGATGAGATATTAGATACAACATGACCCTGAATAAAATATGCAACTTTCTTTTTAAAAGGCAAAATGAAGATATATTTGCTTGAAAAGACAGGTAAGTAGCAGTTAGGGTGAAGTTACATGTTACACTTATACTATACTAAGGGCACTTAAAATGCGAGCATTCACATGTTAAAGCTGATTAACTCATGCTAAGTGCCCTTTGAGTATCTCCCACTTCAGGTTAACTATGGACCATGCTACTTAGCTCGTGTTGGGGCAACTTCAGTCTGCTCCACACAGATAAAATGTGCAATTTGCAGTCCTCCAGCATCCTAGGATGGACCACTCCCTGCCCCCTCCCACCACCGCCCAAAGCAGGGATAGAGCCCAGTTGTCCTGGCACAAAATCATACCCCTGCTCACGAGCCCCCTAGTGGCAAGTCAAAGCTGTGTGGAAAAGAAAGAGTATTAACCTTTACCTGCAACTATTTGCAGCATGTTCTAAATTTAATACCACTTAAATTACCATAGATTTAGTCTAAGTGTGATATTTAACTTCACCTTGAGCATCTCTACATGAGACGCTTTACTGCACAATAGAGCAAATTACTACACAGTAACCATCTGCACCTACACATGCAGATGCTTACTGCACAGTAATTTGCTCTAATCATGAGAAAATTTGATAGTTGTACATTTACTCGCAATTTGTTATTGTGCAGTAATGCACGTGTAGACACTGGCCGGAAGCAAATTTACTCCCAGTCAGCCTCACAATCAGGGACCACCCTTAGCTCAGTCCCAGGGTTCTGGGACTTGGAGCTTCTCCAGCCCAGGGCTAGGATGGCTCTTTGCCTGTCCCAGGCCTCAGCTCTTAAAAGTCTGAGGTGATGCCAGGGCCCTGGCCCACCTGCAGTGAGTTGCAGGGCACCGCATGTCCCCACGCAGGCCCCTGGCCAGCCATAGCAGCGTGCCTAGGCCATAGCACTGGTCTCTGGCACCACAGTGCTGTGCAGCTGCCAGGTCTGTGCTGCCATACTGCACTAGGTGCTGCAGGCATCTGACAGGCCTGACAGCAGCCCAGGACACCTGCAGCCAGCCTCTGGCCACTGGGTCTCGCTTCAGTTGGCCCCAGGCCACCTGCAGCAACCTGCCTGGATCCTGCCGCTGATACCCAACACCTTCACTGCATGCCTGCCTGTCCCTCACCGTGCCTGTGTGCTGGGTGCTGCAAGCAGATGCCAATGCCTGCCAGCACGGAGACTGCCATGCAGAGGCTCAGCAAGCCATCAAGTGAGCCATGCTGTCATTCTCCCTGATGCCACACGTTGGCTCCCAGGGCCACAACTAGTCCTAGAAGGAGACCAAGGACCTCATCATGCTGTGGGGTGAGGCTGAGGTCCTAACCCAGTTTGGGCAGAGTGGGTGCCCCAATGCACATCTCTAAGAAGGTCTGTCAGGCCGCATGCGGGAGTGTGGTATGACCGGTAAGCGCACCAGTGGCCCATAAAGGTCAAGGCTTTGCAGGCAAAGTAGATTACCATCAAAAACCACAACTGTCAGTTGGGGCCTGGCCACAAGTCCATGTCCTTTATGTGGCAATTGAATGACATCCATGTGCCCTGGGACCCTGGCCTGAGCCGTGCCGTGTACTCCAACATAAGCGGCTGGCCCGAGCCTCCACTTTGGCGTGGCACCCACGGTGATATGTCACTGAGGAAGGACCCCTCAGTCCACCAGGAGCCCATTCTGCCATGATCCCTGTCCCTGGCCTCCTCCAGCAGTAATGTTCACAGTGAGCATGGTGCTAGGGGTGCACAGTGAGGTAGTGAACTGTGGGTGGCTGTCCAGGCAGGTTACAGCAGAGAGTGCAGGAGAAGGTAGTCTCTCAGTGCTTCTTGCACCCAGTACCTTGGCCCCCATTGTCAGGTATGCAGCTCATCTGGGGCCTTGGTGGGAGGGGCCAGTCACTGTCACTGCCACTGCAGCTGGCATCCAGGCATCCTCTGCCCACTGCATCTCTTCTGCCCATGTCTGGTGGAAGAACTTTCCCCAGGCTTTGCAGATGTTCTGCAGCACACAGGCTATGACAGTGACCTGGGGTATGTTGGACTTGGTGAACTCAAGGCAGGTAGTGAGGGTACGCCACCATCCCTTGAGATGGCCAAAGGCATAATCCACCAGGGCATGGGTCCAACCCAGGCACCAGTTCAAGTCTACCTGGCAGGAGGTCCAGTTGGCTAGTGTAGGGCTGCATGAGCCAGGGGAGAAGTGGGTAGGCAGGGTTCCTGATGAGGAAGGGTGGGACCACCACCAAACCCAGCTGCAGGACTGGCACCACTGGCATGAAGCACTTGCTCTCCACCACAGCTGGAAGGGTGGAGTTGCAGAAGATGTGGATATCATGGGAACTGTCTGCCCATCTGGCACTCATGGTGAAGACCCCATGGTGGTTGATAACAACCTGCCCCAAGACGAGTAGAAGCCTCACCAGCTGTAGTAGGAGTGGTTGCCATGGGATGAGCAGGGGACAGGGATGTGGGTCCTGTCCAGAGTCTGGATGTATTGAGTGAAGGCCAGGGCATGGAACCCTGCCAACACCACCAGGAGGTCATACACACAGAGCATGGTGTGCCCCAGCACATCCTGGAGGGTGCCACACACCTCCAGAACTGCCCCTCCACCAGTTTCCTTGCCCTGCTGAACAGGTGGCTGACATAGCACAAGTTGGTGGGCATGGAAAGCTTGAACAGGGCAATGGCCAGCCGAGTGTCCATTGGGAGGGAACACCATGGTGGTAGCCTGCTGGTTCAGGTGCAGACAGAGCTGCTCCAGGATCTCCTGGAAGGTGGCCCAGGTTATTTAAAAGGACTCAAGCCACTGCTTGAGAACTTGTCATCCCAGGTAGTTTGGACAACATGCAGCCACCAGTCCTGGCTGGCCAGCAGGGCCCACAGGTGGTGGAGCTGGAAGCCCAGAAGTGCATGGACAGCCCTGACGGTGGTGTCCAGGAACAAATCCTCAGTGTCCCTGCCAGGTGCTGGGTGGCAGTGGTATGGCAGGAGGCCTGGGACACTGCAGGGAGCCAGGCCAGGTGGCTGCTGTGCACTGGGTCGCCAGGGCCTCCAGGGCTGAGACTGCCTTGCTCTAGGTGGTGGTCACTGCAGTGTGGTGGTGGATATCACTGCTGGGGCCTGGGGTTGGAGCAGCCATGGTGTGGTAAGCAGAGGCTGTGGCAACAGAGCTACCATGTGCTGCCACCACACTTTGCATGCTGCTCCGGGCCAGGAAATAAGATGGCCCAGGAGCAGTGCATGGAGCTGCCTTTTAAATATGGCTGCCAGCTGCAGACATCTTCAGTCAGAGCCTCTGGTTCCTCCTGGCGGTAGCAGGGGACCGGAGCATGGACCCAAGGTGCAGGAGCAGACTGCTACCCTGAGCAGCAAATCTTTTCCTGCTTCCCTGTGCGTGCAGATGTCTGCCCAAGGTGGGTTTACCCTTGAGTAAATTACTCCAAAGTAAACTCACCCTAGAGTATTTGCACATGTATACACGCCCCTTAAGTAGCTGAGTAGTTGCTTCTGCAGCAGTTACCTCTTCTAGGGACAGAAAAAGTGTCCAAAGCCAACTTCCAGGGAGCCCCTTCAGCATTACTTCTGCTTTCTCTCCAACAGAGGCAGAAATTGTTATTACTGTACTTCCTCATCTATAATGCACAGCTCAAATTCTACCATCTTCACTTTGGGAAAAAATTGTGTGTTTCATATGAGGAAATATGGCATTTAAACTTAGGATAATGTTGGCACAAACACAACCAGGTTGTAGCTGGCCATGAAAAAGTTTAAACTGGCAATAAGATTTCTACTCATCCACAGCCTTCCAAAAACAACTAGTAGGGGAAAAAAACCTACCATATTTAACCAAATTCAAGATGACCTGAATTTAAGATGACCCCCCCATAATAATTAGATGTTATACATGGAAAAATTATAAATTGTTATACTTTTCCATGTATATAATTTATTTTTTGGAGGTTCATCTTAAATTCATCCCCACCATCACTGCAATGGGAAAAGTAGTAATAGGGGAGCAGATGGTGAGGGTGGCAGCAGGTCACAGGTGGTGGTGGTGGTAGGTTTGTTCCCTGGTGCTTGATCTCCGTATTTACCTTTCCTTGTACTTCCCCCCTCTGTAACCTTTAACCCCTAGCTGAGACCCTGAAGCCTCAGCCTTCCTCTTCTCCCTGCTGCCTTTCCTTCCCCCTGCCTTCCCCCACTGCAACCTATGCCCCTCCACCTTACACTTCCCTCCTCCACTTGCCCTAGCTCCAGCACTGGAAAACTCTGTCCCTGGTCCATACTAGGGCATGGAGCACAACCATAATTGGTCCCATAACAGTGGCCAGAGCTGGCACCACTACTACAGGGCCAAGCTGGGACTTTGTTCTAAGCCCCAGGCAGCAGTGGTTATGCAGGCTGCTGGCACTGGAGCAAGGGTAAGCAGGAGAGGAGGGAAGGGAGGAGGAAGAGGCTATGGGTGGGGGAGATGGAGAAAATGTGGATGGGGCTGAGGCTGTCTGGGGGGGTTGGGGAAGGGGTTGAAGCTTTAGGAAGAAAGCAAGGCTGTACAGAGGCAGTGGGGTGACAAGCAGGAGCTGCAACTCTGACCCTGACTCAGGGTTGGAGCGAGAGCCACAGTAGGTGATCCCCCTCCCCCTCCGCAGCCAACCACCTTGTACTAGATTTCAAGATAAGGGGTCTTGCCGCCGCCCCCACTCCATGTTCAACGTGGGGAAAATGCCTCATCTTTGAATTGAGTAAATGTGGTAACTACTTTTAAGATGAAACTTGATCAGTTTGTGGAAGGGATTAAATAATCCAGTGTCTGCAATAGGTGAAGACTGGATTCAGTGATCCAGGTATTCCTGCCAGTGTTATGTTTTTAAAGCAAACTCTCATACAGAAAGTTCAAAAGACCAGATAGAAATCTTTTCAACACTGGATTCAATCTTGTGGCATGAACTCGGGTATGAATTCTACTTCCCTACAGCAGTTTATCCTCTCTAGATGGAAGTTACCCTACATTGGTAGAGACTAGCAAAGGGTACAATGGAAAAGGTGAGTCTCAGTTTCATCTTAGTCTTCTTCACCTTGGACATGCAGCTCCCACATTGGTTAGAACAGGTCCCTTGTTTCCAAAGCTCCTTTGTGGCACATGTTGAATAGCTTAAGGCACAGGATTGCCAAGCTATGTTCTTCCTTTTGTCATTCATTCTCTGTAATAGTCCCTGCAAAGGGACTTTTGTGGGAGGAAGAGAGAATAGCTTTGCTTTGGCAAGGTAAATTCCATAAGGCTATTTTGGGGTCTCTCTGCACCAGAAAAGCTAATACAAAATAGCTTGAAGACTGTCATGGCATAGGCTAAACTATTGGGCCATTGGGGATGCAACAGCATTTTCTAAATGCACAACTTGCAGCCCTACATTTGAATTTCCAGGCCAATAGGAGTGATTTTTGAAAAACTTCCAATAGCCCCTGAATGCCTTCATCCTGTTCCCCTTTGGTAATAGAGATTTACAACTTGAACTGCAGCTCAATGACTTTTCTTTGGCCAGAACTTAACAATTGCATAGGCAATTAATTTTATAAACGGAACTGCACTTAACATACTGAGTTTACCTAATTCCGCTTTCAATTTTTTTATAAGTGTCTGGGCTTGGAAAGCTTCAGTACTCTGCTGAAATTCAAAGTGATTTCAAATGAAATAAATCCTTCAAATTTTTATGAAAGCTTTGAGTTTTCCCAAATGAATTAAATAATCTGAATAATTTAAGTTGTGCACCTTCCAGCTGCTCCATGCACAACAGACTGGAGAGTGTTCAGCATTCCCTGCTCTTTTCTGAGACACTCCTTTGATATTTAAAGGTAGTCCCTCAATTCCTTTATTGTTTCTATTTATCCTTTGCCTTCAAAGATCACCAGTGGCATCATCCACCATTTTCCATTTGTCACCTGATGATGTTTAGCTGAAGCTGTTTAATGACGCTTATTCTCTTGGAAGAACTTGTAGTAATTTTTTCCTGAGCTAAGTAGCAGTATTCCCTATCTAATCAGACTTATCTTCTTGTTCTGATGATACAGCCAGGTGTTTCTTAGTAACTGTAGCCTAAGGAATCCTTGCCTTCATTATTTCATATTTTGTATGGCCATATAGCTGCCCTGTAGCATCTTTGTGTGACACAGCTTCCTGAAGTATAGAAATAATGTTTAGATGAATCCCAGAATATTAGTGGTCTGTTGCTAAGGTCCAGTGTGGAATGATGGCCCATTTTTGTACAGACAGGATGAGTGCAATCACAGTTTTTTTTCCCTCTTTCTCACTCCTGGAGTTAGGGGTAGTTGTAGCTCATCCTGTCCCCACATAAGTTAGAATGGGTATCTTAAACTGCTACATATTCAGGACACTAGTATGAAGCAACAATCCATGAGCAACTCTTTTCACTGGGGAAATGTTTTATATAGGTTTTAGTTCTGTATCCTTAGTGAACTTACTCCTGACTTAGGCAATGTAAATCAAGAGAAATTAAGGACCTGAGTACTTTTTTTGTTATTGTACTGGACAATTATAACAAAAATGTGAGGTTATAAAACCCCTTTTTTCCATTCAATGAGCCATCATACATAGATATCCTGTTTCCACAAGACAGAATAAGATATAACTAGATTTTAATATGTGGACTCCTACAGAAATTGCCTCTTTCTCTCTCAGCTGAGGTGACCTTCTCTATGAATAATGGTTTGCACATGAAAAACAGCAATATAGAAAAATATCCCTGGCTTGTACCCATAGGTAATGACTCTAATGAAACAGCCTTCATAGGTTGAATTTGCACACCATACATGGTGGCATTTCATCTTTTAACTATTTTATTTCACAAATATTCCTCTCTGTTGCATCCCTAGGGACTTTCCCTGCCTGCTTTTTTTAGACACACAAATTAAGAAAACAATGAAATTACAGCAGACTCTAAGCAAGGTGATAAAATCATTAAAATATATATATATTAAAAATAATGCACTGTAGAAACAAGAGGGGATTCTGCCTCTAAATTCTGTAATTGCTAGGAAAAAATAGAAATTTGCAGTAGTATGCAGTGTATTTCATAAGCATCTCCTCAGGATGAAAGTTGGTATCACAGAAAAGTTTTATTCTGCAACCAAAGGGACTGGATTTACAAACCTCTGCTGAAGAATTAAATAAAATGCTTTGCCTCTGTATCCTGTTTTGGCCCATAACAGAATAGGTTCACTCTTCATGCTGACAGCCAGAAGTTATTGGAAAGGGAATTTCCTATATTATTGCCCAACAACTTATTGGTTAGGATGGAGTCAGATGCAGGGAGGTGCAGTCATGCTGCTGAACCCCACTTTAATTCCTGCTCCACCCGAACTTTAAGACCAATTGCCTAGAAGAGGCACCAGAATTTCTATTCAGGAAGTACAAAGGGTGTTAACTGACTTCATGGATCGTTATGACCTACCTGAGTCCTACTAATCTCTCTTCACTCCACAAGTGTTAATGGCCCTCTCTCTTTTTTAATGGTCTTGATTTTCTAAACATCAAAATACGTTGTCTTTTACAGATTTTGCTGCCTGTTAGCCATTCCTGGTATCTTTCTTCTATTTCATAGCCCTATAGAGGCTGTTTTAGTTCTAGCAAAAAACCCCTATTTCAGGTGTGGTAATAAATATTAACTCAGATGAACATTAACTCAGGTTTGGAAATGACTAACAGGTGATATGTTGGAGGCACAGTCAAGGTGCTCATGAACACTAAACTTAGTTTTATGAATGTGAAGATGAGATGTACATTTAAGTATAATGACTAGAGGACTAATAAAACAACATATTTTGACTATTTTTGTCTAGTTTGTTGGTTTTTAAACTTGATATATTGTGTAGCAAATTAGTGCACATTCAAATAAAGTTGGTTTTACTTTAATATTAAACTTCAGCATATTCATAATCTTCTAGATTCTCTTTAAGAGGAGAAAAATATGTGTTGTTTTGTATGTGATGATCCATGGAACCATCTGCATCCCCCGCCTTTCAAAATCCTAGATATGCCCATTGGTTAGAACACTTGTCTAGAGAGTGGAAGACCTAGATTCTGTGCTCCCTCCATCAGACTGGATTTTGATCCTGTATCTCCTGCTTTCCAGCAAACTTCTCAAACCACCTAAGCACAGCACAAGTATTTTGTAGGGCAGTCTCTGACCCCTCTTTTGAAGGGGCAAAGCTTGTGCCAAGCTAGAACACAGGACCCTTTCTTGTGTTGGGTTGGTGGTGGCAGCAATCCCTCAATTCAAGAATAGTATATACTATTCATGACACATTTATAGGTCTTGAGGTACTTAAGAATCCAATCTTTGAGCCACAGATCTTCCCATGAAAGTTGCGGGTCTTTTCATGACAGACTGGTCTGGGATTCCTCCCCTTTTTTTCCCTTCACTCTCTCTTATCTGCTTCGAGGGCAAGACATTTAACCTCAAAACAAACTGCTGCTTGTTTAAGATTGTGGCACCATTGGAGCTGGTTAGCAGCCAGCTCCTTCCCGCTCTTCATACTGGTATTCATTTTCTTGAGGTATGCTTTTATTGTGTGGCTTTTCCTCTGGCTACTGTGAGACCTCAGGCCACTATTAAGCTGGGAATAGAGCACTTGTTTGGGAGTTGAGAGTCAGACATCTGCATACAATGTCCAGTCTAGCAAAGTTGATACTTGAGTATCATTGACAAAAAGCTGGTAACGTTGGCTTGAGGAAGGATGTTGCTGTTTTTACAGCAATCTTCCCATTTGACGTGTAGGATTGTTGGAGGCATCACTGGTGATACTTTCCTAGGCTCTTGAGATAATGATGAGTCACCCATGTGTCACATCTGTAGAGGAGAGTGGGGATGATGACATCATTGTAGACCTGGATTGTGGTGTCTTTCTGGAGATCATGATGAATAAAGACATATTGAAGATCTCCTTATCAATGTTCACTCTGAGAAAGGTGGCTACTGAGGTAGGGGAAAAGTAAGGGTACACTTCCCGAACCTCACGGTAATTTTTTTGGGGGGGTCACGTTAATGGCCTGGAGTAGACTGATAGAAAACTTTAGTCTTCCGTTTGTTGAGAGGGAGGCCTACAGTTTGGTAGGTTTCTGGAAAGAGGTGCAGTGTGGTCTCAAAGTAAACACAAGGAGGGAAGAACTGTCAGAGTATTGAAAGTCAAGGATGGTTATTTTGAACACTTTGGTCTTCAAGCAAAAATGACCCATACTGTAATGCCCTCCATCCATCTGGTACTCAACATCAGTTCCAGAAGGCAGACAGCCCTTGATAAGAACGAGGATGACTCTCAGAAGGATGGAGAATAGAGCTGGGGCATCCTTGCTTGACCTCAGTTCTGATGACAAATGGATCCATCTCCTATCCTTTACAGAGAATGGTTAAAATCATCTGAAGCCTCAGGACTTGATATATGTTTAAGGATCTCCAAATCTGGCCCGTACTTTCCACTAGGCTTCACAATTGATGGAATCAAAAGCCTTAGTAAGGTCAATGAAAGCCATATGTAGGTCCTGGTGTTATTCCCAACACTTTTCTTGGACCTGCCAGTTAACAAAGATCATGTCAATAGCCCCATGGGATGATCTGAAACCACACTGAGAACATTTTTGGCAAGAGGTAGAAGATGGTTCAAGAGGATGCAGGCAAAGATTTTCCCTGCTGTGGAAAGGAAGGTGATATGTCAGTAGTTCCCACACACAGATTTCCCTGTTTTCTTGAAAATAGTCATGGTGTTGGCACTTCCCAGGTCCCCAGGGATCTCTTAGTTGTTCCAAATAAAATTCTAAAAATTCATAATAAAATTCATGAATTCTCAGTACCACTTCCTCATTGCCAGTCCTGTAAATTTCAGCAGATATGCCATCCGGTCTAGTAAACTTTTTGTTCTTGATTTCACTGATGGCATGCTAGACTTCTTCTAGGATAGGAGGATTGGTGAGGGATCCCCCTCTCAGGGTGTTGGGGGATGGACTCAATGGTGGTATCCATCATAAACACAACAGTTCAGGAATTCCTAAAAGTGTTTTTCATCTAGTTTGGATAGATTCATTGTCTTTGTGGAGCATTAAGCCATCCTGGAATTGCAGAAAAGTAGGACTGAAAAGTTGGGCCATAGATGGTTTTCACTGCATGTAAAAGACTGCACATGTCATGTTTGTCAGCATGGCGTTGAATCTGCTCGTCTTTATCTTGCCACCACTGATTTTTGATTTCCTGGATCCTGCTTTGAGCTTTGGCTTCGAGAAGTTGATACACCTCCTTCTTCTGCTGAGGTGAGGTGTAATCTTCCCAAGCAGAATAAGCCCTTCTCTTCCCATCAAGGAGGGCTTAAATCCTAGTGTCATTCTAACCAAACCAGTCTTGGTGCTGATAGATAGTATAGCCAATGGATTTAGCACAGGCCATATGAATGACAGTTTGAAATGCCTTCCAGAGTTCTTCAGTGTTGCCTTCATTTGTGGACAGGGCAGAGAGCTGTTCATGTAGATACTGTTAGAGATCCTTACAGACCCCTGGGTTTTGAAGGAATTTGCTTTTGAGAAGGCTTCACAATGTTTTTGGTTGTTTTTTGGTGTTTCAGAGCAACTTGGATGTCCATAATGGATCTGACAAGACCATAATGGATCTGTCCAAAAGTCCTATGTTCCCCATATGGCTCATGTGATATAGATATCTATTTGATCATGGGCTTTAACATAGTTCAGGAGGTTCCAGTGCTTAGACTGAAGGTGTCTCCTGCTAGTCTTGCATTTGTCACTCTGTCTAAAGATGGTGTTCATGATGAAGAGATTGTGCTCTACACATTTGCTCAGGAGAAAGATGACATTGGAATTGGCTTTCCCTACTCCTTCCTTCTCAATGATGCCACTCCAGAATTCCAGGTCATCCGTGATTGGCATTGAAGTTACTGAGGAGAATGACCTTGTCCTTCTTGTGAGTATTCATCAGAATATGGTCCAGGTTTGAGTAGAATTGTTCTCTGACACCATCATGTACACTGATGGCAGTGGTGTACTGGTACTTGCTGAGCTTAACATGGAGGGTATAAGACGTTGATCAATGCCCACAGGAATCTCTGTAACTGGTAAGCTGATTCTTGATGGAAAAACTGATGCCAAGAACGTGTCTGTCCTAGGTTGGTTTCCCCTTTTAAAAAGAGGTACAGCTTCCATTCTCTTCCCTCAGTTGGCCCTTGAGAGCTAAGATAGCCTCCATCTGAGTGTCTTCTTGTCCTAGCCTCACATATCTTCCCCACTTGGTACAGGGGGGAAGTATTTAAGAAGGAGTCAGCAACATATATCCCATTGACAAAATACAGCTTGTGAAGCCACTGAATCTGTCCCACAGAGCCACAAGGCTTTGCCTATGCTTGCAGCCACATCTGTGCCAGGGCTACACTGCATGAGCTGTGCTGGGGCCAGGCAATTTTCAATTTCTCCAGCTCTTGCTACCAGTGCTTCTCCCTGCTGCCTCCTAGCCTCTCCCTGTCTACTTCATCATTTCAGCTTCCAATTGGCAGGGAGCTGCTTGGGGGCTGGACAGCTAGAAGCTATGCCCTTGCTGCTGTCACTTCTCTCTTCCCTCTCCCCAGTTCTCCCTCCTATTCTCCTCCTGCAATGCTGAAGCTACATTCCAACTGCTTAGGGGATTTCAGCTGCTCATCCCCTAAGCAGCTCCCCACTGGTTGGAAATGCGCTTAAGGCCCAGCTGAGGAGCAGGAGGCTGGGAGAAGCAGTGGTAGTGGCCCATGTCTTGAAAAGGTTGCCAGCCACTTCTTAAGAGAAAAGGTGGAGAGTGCCCTGTGCAATGCATACTCTGTGTCCTCGTGGAAGCATAAAGACATGGGTTCAAACTCCCATGGGGTAAGAAAGCCTCCAAGTTGGACCTCCACTCCTTGGTCAAATGCCAAAGCTAATGGACTACAAGGCAAAAGGGCCTGCCTTCCTTCCTTCTGCCCCCTCCCCCAGGTATTTCTACAACTAAAATTTTGGAATCTATATGGCATTATGCACATGTCCAAGTAATTCTATTCTCCTTAGCAGCTATATGGCACTAAGCATGCTCAGAAGGGAAGTGTAGTGTGAGTGTGGCTTCATGCAATCTCGACTGCATGTAAGTGCTGAAAATTGCAAGTGGCTACATTAGTACCACTTAGGCACATGAAGATGAAATAGGATTTGGCCTGTACAGTCTCTGATGCCTCAGCTCCTATCTGTAGGAATGGGGATAATAATGCTTCCACACCTGACATGGTTGTTGTGCAGATGAATACATTAAGGACTGAATTGCTTGGATGCTATAACGTGGTGGGGGCAGGTGCTGTATGTAGAATGCATTTTACTATAATGACATTACAACTTACCTAAGACTTTAATTTTATAAAATCTGTATTTCTGTATATGGCTTAAATTTTCCAATTTTTCTTCTGTGCATCTTCATGTATCTGTCTATTCTTCAATGTAGTAGTAAGATATGCAAGTTTTAAACTTCCTCAGCTGGAAGTGATCTCATTAGAGCAGCATAGAGCTCAGCACATAATAGTTTACCCTGTTTCTCAGTGGGCTAGATTACCTGTGCCCTATGCCATTCATCTAGACTGCTTTGGATGCCTAAGTTAGCTCAGGCATTGCTACACTGAACTGTTATTTACAGTTCATGCCCACACAGTTTATAATCTAAGTACAGGAAGATGGATACATGGCAACAATGAGACAAGGTCAGCAAGCTGCAGTGGTTGCAATATACCCGCATACAAATCATTGTTCAGGTTTTTATTGTTTTAGAAGACTTCATGGAAAAGCAGTTTTAAGGAGGGGACTTGGAAAGGATTTGTTGCTTCTCATCACTGAAACCTGGATCCACTAAAATGGAATGTTTTTGCTGGTTCAGAATGTTGATAGATTTCTGTTTTGTGTTTCAGTTAAAGAAGATTCCAAGTCAAATTATATAAAGCAGGTGTGCTGGCATGGTGTCTGCTGCAGCTGCTGCTAAATCTACTGTGCCCCATTTTCAGTGGCCACAGAAATTGGTGGTGGTCAGCAATGAAAATGAATGGCAGCAGAAGCAGCTCTGGTAGGGACTGCAACAACACCTTTCTCTGCAGCAGCGTGAGTGAGGCATGAGCAGCATGAATTTGTGGTAACCCCCCTGGCTGCTGGCCATGCCAACACCTCCCCACAAAGTAGGAACTGGCAACAATGGCATGGGTTCTCAGCACAGTTTCCAGGGCCTTGAGAAGATTTGGACCTCTGGTAGCCCTAGCAGTTCTGTGGGTAGTCCACCACAGCCAGAATGCATGTGGCCTGCAGATACCTGCAAAGCAAGGATTATAGCCCACTGACTATTTAACTTGACACCCCTGATTTAGATTTTCAGCAGGGTCCCCCTCCTATCTCATGAAAGAACTGCATTTTAGTATTTCCCATTGCAGCTCTCATACCAAAAAGAGAAAATTCTGTAATAAAATATTTTGCAAAATGTTTGGCAGTATACATCATTCCTGGTCTTCCTTCATTCAGCATGTAGGAAACTGGAAAGCCCTGGCTTCCTAGACATACTATCTAGAGCAGGGTTGGCCAATTATTTGGGTTGGAGGGCCACTTAATGAGTTATGGTGAGCTCTTGAGGGCCAGGGAGTACAGCTGGAGAAGGTGCCAACTAATTCTATCAGGCCCACTGGCTGCCACTGGAAGCCCAAGGAGGGAGGGTTGCACCCTGCACCTCTCCATTCTGCCACAGCCAGGCCAGGCCTTGCAGTGTACAAACTCTGCCAGGCATTGCAGCGTGCAAATTCCTTTATCCCCCTTCATCCACCCGCCTCACCCAGCCTCCTGTTGGTGCTGTGTACTCGTTGTATTGTGGTCACCATCAGCTGGCCCTGCACAGGATGGGGCACAATGCAGCATGCTGAGTAGCTGTCCTGCCTGCCTGCCCACTGCTGCCGCCACACTGCACCAGGAAGGTCAGGGGCAGCTGCTCTCGGCCAAGTCCTCACCTCCCCACAGCCAGCACAGACTCACTTCCTAATGGCAGTGCAACAGCTGTGGCTCATTGTGGTGGGCAGGACAGCTAGTCGGTATTATGCATTGCTCCTTATCCAACACAGGCCCAGCTGCCAGCAGCCACAGTGCCAGGACTATGCAGCTGCAGTGCAAACAGGAAGCCAAGTAGGGAGGAATCTGTGGGCTACGCAGTCTGGTCTGGCTAGCTGTAGCAGAGCGGAGCAACATGGGGCACAAACCTCTTTCCTTCAGGATCCCAGTGATGGCTTGCAGGCCAGATATGATAAATTGGTGGGCCAGATATGCCCCATGGGCTGTATTTTGCCTATCCCTGGTTTAGACTGTGTGTATGCAATTGACTTCTAGTGGATGGATGGAATAAGGATTGCTTAACAACTTGTCAGGGGCCCTGTATCATTAAGATTCTCCTTCAGCTCAATGCTAGTTATAAATACTTTCAGAGCAGACAAAATTTTAATCCAGCTGTTTCCTGGAACATCTGAAAAGCCATGTTGTGTGGCATAGTGAAATCTGTGTTATGCTTAGGATTTGTTACACTATTCTACTTAGTGTATCTTGGAGTTTGGAGCCATCAGAATATATCCCTATTATAGAATTTTACTGAAAGACACGGGAATGGAAGAACATCAGTTCTGCATAAATGAGCACGGAGTGTTAATTGGCTGTTATGATTAGAAGAGTCACAAGCTTAAAATGACACCATACTCCTTGAAAAATATTTTTGAGATACTTTACTGACACAAAGCTAACATTATAGTCACATCATTATAGCAAAGTAAATACAGCCATGAAGAGGAAGCTGGATTCTTTTCTGCCCTACTTATACTGGTAACAAACAACTGTCACTCAGAGAGTAACTGATGGGTCTGTGATGCCTATTCTACTTGAAAACAGAAAAATGTTCACTTTTCAAATGCAAGTTTGAGTTTGCAATATTAAATAGTAAAGAATTAAGATTCCTAACTCTTCCAAAAGAGGAAGAGTAAGTGGAGGGACTGGATGTATTCAAGTCAGCCAGTCCAGACGATCTCCACCCTAGAGTACTAAAGGAATTGGCTGAGGTCATTGCAGGACCCCTGGCACGGCTTTACGAGCACTTGTGGTACTCTGGTGTGGTGCCAAGGCCAGGAAGATGGCCAGTGTGGTTCCCATCTTCAAAAAGGGTAAGAAGGAGGACCCAGGAACCTATAGGCCAGTTAGTCTTACTTCAATCCTAGGCAAGCTGTTTGAGAAAATTATGCTGGCACACATCCATGAGGGGCCAGCAGGGGATTTCATGCTTAGGGGCAACCAACATGGGTTCATCAGTGGCAGGTCCTGTCAGACCAACCTCGTGGCCTTCTATAATCAGATCACCAAATCATTAGATGCAGGGGTAGCAGTGGACATAGTCTTGCTGGACTTTCAGAAGGCCTTCGACACTGTCTCTCACCCCGTTCTCATTAAGAAATTGGGGGACTGTGGTGTCAACACCCACACAGTCAATTGGGTCGCCAACTGGCTGGAGGGCCGCACCCAGAGAGTGGTGGTGGATGGGTCATTTTCAGCCTGGAGGGATGTGGACAGTGGGGTCCCCCAGGACTCGGTCCTCGGGCCCGCACTGTTCAACATCTTCATCAGTGACTTGGACGAGGGGGTAAAAAGCACCCTGTTCAAATTTGCTGATGACACTAAGATGTGGGGGGATGTGGGTATGCCAGAAGGGAGGAATAGGCTACAATCAGACCTAGACAGGTTACAAGGGTGGGCGGATGAGAACAGGATGGGATTCAACACTGACAAGTGCAAAGTGATGCACTTGGGGAAGAACAACCGGCACCATACCTACAGGTTATGGAACTCCCTTCTTGTCAGTACAGAGGCAAAAAAGGATCTTGGAGTCATCATTGACTCCAAGATGAACATGGGCCGGCAGTGTGGGGATGCAGTCAGGAAGGCCAACCGTACCTTGTCATGCATCCACAGATGCATCTCGAGCAGGTACAAAGAGGCGATCCTCCCCCTCTATGCGGCACTGGTCAGGCCGCAGCTGGAGTACTGCGTCCAGTTCTGGGCACCGCACTTCAAGGGGGATGTCGACAGCATGGAGAGGGTCCAGAGGAGGGCCACTCGTATGATCAGGGGACAACAGGGCAGGCCTGACGAGGAGAGGCAACGGGACCTGAACCTGTTCAGCCTCCACAAGAGAAGGCTGAGGGGGATCTAGTGGCCTGTTATAAACTAGTCAGGGGGGATCAGCAGGCACTGGGGGAGTCACTGTTCCCCTGAGCACCGCCAGGAGTGACCAGGAATAACGGTCACAAGCTGGCAGAGGGTAGATTTAGGCTAGATATCAGGAGCTGCTACTTCACCGTCAGGGCGGCTAGGATCTGGAACCAACTTCCAAGAGAAGTGGTGCTGGCTCCTACCCTGGGGATCTTTAAGAGGAGGTTAGAAGAATACCTTGCTGGGGTCATTTGACCCCAGTAATCTTTCCTGCCATGGCAGGGGGTTGTACTAGATGACATACTCAGGTCCCTTCCGATCCTAGAAGCTATGAAACTATAAGTGTCTTTTCATTTGTAAACTAAGCAATTCATAAACAGAAGTCATCAAGACAAAACAAATATGAAACTACCCACACTGTACACAGGTCAGGTTTCTATGGAAAATCAGAAAAAATACCTATATTCAGAAGACAGTGATCTGATGTAGAAATCACAGTTGTAGGTTCATCTCTTTTTACAGCCCACACAACCTATGCCATAAAATGACTATGGATAAGCCCATGGATAAACCAGATTGAAACATGAGACTAAATAGGAATGCTGCCTTCTGAACAGTGCTGATTTAAAGAAAAGTCAAATCCAACTGAGAATAATGTGATCTCTGTGGTTCCTTTATTCCATCACAGGGAATATTCCTTCAAAGTTTTTCTCTCTCTCTCTGTTTTAATCACAACACAATCATGTTAATTGGTCACTTTCATGTTCCTTCCCAAAACACAGCCAATTAAACATAAACAAATCAGGATGTGGTAGGTAAGTGGTCATTGCTCTTACTTGATGAGCTTTCTGTGTTTCTTTATGTATCTGATCTTTAAAGTGGTAAGAACTTCTTTTATTTTTTTTAAGCATTATCCTTTTTTATAGTTTCATAATTGGTAGGGTCAGAAGGGGACCTGAGCAGATTATCAAGTCTGGCTCCCTGACCTGCCAGGAAAGAGTACTGGAGTCAAATGAATTGCTTTTATGTAGTCCCATGAATGAACGGTCTAATTGAATATGACTATTTCAGGATTTCTAAAGGCAAATTTTGGGTAAACTGTCAAGTTCTGAAAAATGACAGCTATCTGTAGCTGACTGAGTCTTGATCAGCATTTTGAATGTGCGTGGCAAACTGTTTGCTACCATGATACGGCGATATGTAAAACATCCACTGGATAATACAGTTTTTTAAAATTACATTAATTTTCAAGGGAAGCATTTTAGTTGACTTTTCCCTAGCTTTTTGCCCAGTTAACAGAACATTCATACATAATCTGGAATACATCTTCACTTGGAGACTTTTCAAAATATTAATATTTTTTCTTTTTACTTGCCCTAGTTAATGTGTAGAATTTTAATATTAAGCTCCAAATCAGAAACAGCCCTGTTCAAGACAGCATGTAAGTACTTACTTAACTTTAAGCGCATATTTTCCCACAAACAGAAATGGAATCTCTTAGGATAAATTGTATACTAGGGATAGCAGGCTAAAAAGGTGTAATATGATACCAGTCTACAATAATTTATTATTTTTTATTATTACATGGGGGGAGGAAGCAGTCATCGTTTTTCTGATCATGGATCTGATCCTAAGTGGCAATAAAATGAATGCAAATTTTGCTCAGGATCCAGCCTGACACACATAGATCCAAGTGCTTAAGTCTCTCTGAAATGACCAGCAAAGCTTCTTCTAATTTCTATAGAGAACTCTGGTGATATATTAGCCAATGTTATTGTACTTTACTTACTCTACAGTGGAATTTGAAGAGAGGAATTCAAAATATAAGCCAAAGTTACTTAGAAATATCCTACAAAACAAATCTGATAAGTGTAAAATACTTCAATACTTCCAATTTCTACTAACGCTTTATTTTTCAAAAATATATTTAGACCAATAAGGTGTATATTTTCCATCGTTTATGTTGGAAAAGGTCAGTTCTCCCTACACATGACTTGCAAGAGTGAAGCCTCTGTTAAAAGTAAAGGGTAGGAGAAGAATGCCTTACCTGTAGCAATTGTTATTGTAGTTGTTGTAACTCCCCAAAGCTGTCAAGCATCCTAAGCAGATGGCATAGGAGAAAAAAATCTGTGTACCAGCATCCACCCAGACCTGCAAGAAAAACACAGAGTGAATCAAAACGAAAAAAAGGAACCATCTTTATGATTTCAGTGAACTTATAGTGTTGTAGGCAACTATGTATGATAATGATAAACATCTGTAAAACTGTTTAAATTATAAAAGAAACTCATAGGTTTGTTTCTTCTCTTAGACCTAGTGGTATAAGCCAGGAATAGCTCAGTTGTGGTCTATGGACTTCACACATACTGAACAAGCATAAGAAGAGGAAACTCAGGGTTCTTCAAGCAGAACCTCAGCTTTCGTATATTCTCCATTCTCTTCAATGAAGCTATGCTTTGTGGCATCTTACGCTAGCTGAGGAGCTGTACCTTTTTCTTGTCTCTGCTGGATAGCTAGGTACTCAAGAAAAGGACTTTGACCTTAATGAAATAATTAAGTAGGACTCAAAAGGCAAAGTGTGGTCATGTGCAATCACGCAAGTTAAATTGTGAGTCTGATTCAAAAGCAGATACATTGTAATGGAATATTTGCCTAGTGTTGTCACCTAAGAAACTCCACAATGGACCAGGACTGGATAGTTCTGGGGAGTATAAACGAAGAGAATAACAAAGCAGTCTCTGCCCCAACGAATTTACCTATTAGTTAGCTCTATAAAGCCATTACCTTGATAACATTCATGTCTCCAATTTATGCAAGTATGAGTTGTAAGATAAACACCTTGGCTGTGACCAAACACAGGGACTACTCTGTCATTAATAATCTCCAAAAGTCAATGCTGCAAGACCTTCCTTGGGGGGAAAGCAGAAAAATGGTGTGTTTGTATTACTGATTCATACAGTGTCTGGTTGCATCATTATTCGCCTCAAGTATCAATTAATTTCTTCATTATGTGGACAATAGGAAAGTTGTACTTTTGCTTGCTTTTCAGTGTATAGATATTGTAAATGAGAAAGTAGATAAGAATGCTGACTCTTTTTTTGGAATATGTTTTAATAACTGAGGTGGTTTGCAGAGAAATACCAAAATCCACTGAGATGAAAATAAGAGACTATGTCTAGTTTATGCTTTAGGTGAAAAAGGAACTAAACTATACTGAGATAAAGATTTTATATACTAACCAAGTTAATCATAGTCATCAAAGGCAGAGAAATGCATACACATGCAGGGATATATTTATTTGATATGTGACTGGAAGGTCTTGGTTTGTGGAGCTTTTGTAAGTTGGAAGAGATTCTATTTAGAAATAGCATTAGGATCACATTTGATTTGCATCAGTGCTTTAAATGGTTTCATTGCTGTCATGCTGAATAAGATACAGATGATTACATCTCAACGTTTCACCACTTGGTAGGGAAAAAACTTTATAGGGAAAGCCTTTTGATAGACAGACTATTTAACAAGATTGGAAGCGCTCAGAAAGCTAAAAGTAGCATAGTTCAAATGAGAAAGCACCGTTTTCTTAAGTCTAAACAAAAACCAGGAAACTGGATCAGCAGACACAGAATCTAGCCATTATTTGGCCTAACTTGTAGGTGCCTAGCCTTCTCAAAGTGTCCCTATCATTGTTGATACATTTTATATTAATCAACTAATCTATTAAAAGAAGAAAAAAGAAGAAAAAGAAATAAAACATAAATCTGGCAGAAAAGTACACAAACCGAGACGCTTCCCTGCCAGGTGAGTGCCCTAATCACTGAGTTACAGAGTTGCATTTCCTTTCCACACAACCATCCACTTTGGGGAGAAGGAAACTTTTCCAACCCAGAAGAGCATTAAGGAAACTATCTTGGAAAATGGACAATGTGCTTGAACCCCCTCAGGCTGAAGAGGGCCCAAAATTTAGGTCTCCCACTTTCTGGGTATGTGCTGTAACCCAGTGTTTTTCAACCAGTGGAGCACATCCCACTGGTGGGACTTGAAGGTTGTGTAGGTGGGATTTCAACTCATTGCCTGATTGAAAAAAAATCAAAGTTGTTTGCACACTTATAGAAATAAACATAAAAATAAAATTCTTGGAAAAAGTGGGGTTTTGTTTTTATCGTGGTGGAACCAAGGTTTTTTGACAAAATGGTTGGTGGGACTCTTATAAGTTGAAAAAGGTTGAGAACCACTGCTCTAACCAGTACCCTATTATAGAAAAGACGTGCAGCCTGGCAACCAATTTTTCTTCTCCAGTGCTGCATTTTGTAATGAAAACACTGCAACTGCAACTGCCCAATCATGTTAGCCTGTGTTTAGTGTCTTCCAAGCATGTCTGTTGAACTGGGCCCCCCAGGGAACTTAGCACTGCTCTGCCTAATTTCTGTATCTGAACAAGGTGTAGGCAGGACCTAGGTGCCAACCATTCAGACCAGCAGTTCTGCAGAGGCTGGTCTGAATGGTTGGCAGAACTGCAGTTCCCAGAGAGCTTTCAGGCCATGCTATGTTTACATGAGGTGCTGACTGTGCAGTTATCACTTCATAGTAGCACCAAGGAACAGCTTTTTGGTGATGCTAACTGAGTAGTAGCATGAGACTACTGTGCAGTAGTGCCATGTCATGCTCTGTCACACAACACTATTGCACAGTAGTCTCGGACTACTGTGTAGTCAGCTTCTTGTGTAGACACAGGCAGAGAGAAGCACCACTGAGTTCTAGGTGTCTATTAGGCCTGTGAGAAGTGGCTAGCAGTCGCTTTGGATTTGGATTCGGCCGGCTGGGGGACAGTGACTCAATTCAGTGATTCGAATCACTATCCCGAATCGATTCAGTCAAATCTGATTTGGAGATTGGGCTGCTGCCAAATCAGCTGAATCTCCGAATCACACGTGTCCCATTTCCCACCCACTCTCCCAGCTCCACCTCACCTCAGCTCCCGGCTCTTTGAAAAAAAAAGCCCGCACTCACCAGCTGCTGCCAGGCAGGGGAGCCATCCCCACCGCCCCCTGCCACCTCCAGCTCTCTCTCCCCCGCCCCCTACTTACCAGCTCAAAGCCCCCCTAGTTACCACTGCTCCCTACTGCAGCAGGCATGGACTGCCTAAATCACCGAAGCTCTCCGAATCTTTTCTGAATTGATTCAGACCTTTAAATTGGTCCCCTGATTCGATTCGGAGATTTGGCCACTGAATCAGGCCAAATCTCCACCAAATCAAATAAGCACCTGAAGCTTTGCACAGCCCTAGTGTCTTTCTCTATGGTTAAGCAAGGTTTCTCTGGTTTGCAAGATCTGTTTAATCTTGCTTTAGGTGCTGAAGTTCTGTCTTGGATCTAGCCCTAAAGCACTGGCTAGCAGTGAAAAAGTTAATGATATCAACATTAAAGATTACCATAATCAGGTTTTGGAGGCAGCTGCCTTTGAAATGAATGGAGGCTATTTGTCCTGGTGTCTCCGGGCTTGGAATGGCAGCATTCCATAAATTTACATTTGCGTCATGTTTCTTTTTTAAGACTTTGCAACCTGAAGGTTAAAATATTTAATTTAAATGAAAGCCATACCAGGAATGGATTGTGTTTCAGGTTCAATAGATATAGAGTCACAAGGACACACAGAAATGTGCCAAAAATAACTGCTAAAGATAACATAGTAATTAACACTGGGTTGAATAAAAATCTGTTATAACAGTTATAACAACTAGATAAGAAATTCATCATTCTTAAACTGCAGTAAATATGCTTTAACTATAAGTAATGCTGGCTTTTGAATGAAAGTGTTGCAGCACGTACAACATGACCATGTTGTAAGGCCATGTAAGGCAAATAAATAAATAAATACAAGTCTTCTAGAAAGCTATTCAATATGGGTAATGTAACCAGGCGCATGGCTGAACTCTGGGAGCACAGTTTCAGGCAGTTAAAAGTGATAACCTGCCTGCTCAAGGGGGGTCAGCTGAGAGTGTTGACTTAGAAAAGGTATTGAAAGGTTGCTGACAGTGAACACATGGACATGTGACCACAGAGAGACAACCAACCAGTGACAGCCATGGGTCAGAAGTCACCAGGAAAATAAAAAATTCTAAAGAAGGAGTTTTAAAAACAGAAGAAGAAGCAGTTGGCATCAGCCCCGACCTCCAAGGCTGCTGATGGTGGACACTTAAGCAAAGGACCTCAAGGTGGCATTTAAGTAGTGGCTGGATGGACCGCTCATCTTGTGTATATTCTGGGACTGGGGACTTTGGGTAATATATTTGCTTTTCCTATATTGCTTTTATTTCCTATCACTGTATATCAATAAACTTGCCTATTATCAACTGGCAGGTGTTGTGATCAATGTGGGGGGTTGTGCCTGCCTGAAACAAAGGTATAGGTGCTGGGTCCAAATCCAATGTCAACAAGAATAATGAGAATCTGGCCCCCAAAAAGTTAAAAGCTCCCATGGAGTGGATCTGGGGGAGGGAGGGAAGAGGGTGGTGCCAAGCAGGGAGCACTGAGCAGATCCATGGTATCTTCTCTCTGTGTCCAAGAAAGGACTGTAGCAATGAGTTAACACTTCGCTGAGTGTATGGTTGTTTGTTATGGACATTGATTTTGTTATGGGCATTGGTTTTCTGTCTAGGGCTTTGTTATGCCCATTGGTTTTCTTTGTGGGAGCAAGTTTGCCCCAGTAAAAATAAAGAACTGAGTGATAAACTACTATATGTGGTGGGGAATGCAGATACTCTAAACCTAACATCACCCAAGGAGACTGGAACCCTGTTAAAATGGCTGGAAGGGCTGCTGCATCAGCAGCAGCAGCTGTTTCAACAGCTCCAAACCTGGAAACAACAGTTCCAGAGACAGCATCAGGAAGAACTGCAGCCATTTCAGCAAGAGCAGCAGTAGCAGCACCAGCAGGAGTTCCTGAAACAGCAATTGGATGCTAGATGGATCCCTACCCTCATTGGTGAGTCACTAAGTTTCCTGAGGTTAGAGAGAGGAGTCCTCACAAAAATGGGACCAGGAGACAAAATGGAGGAATTTCTTACCATATTTGAATGGGTAGCGGAGGCATATCAGTGGTCTCAGGACACATGGGCTGTGAGGATGGCCCCCTTATTAACTGGGGAGGTGCAGGCCACTTACTGGACCATGGAAGCAAACAATGGAAGCCTAGGATTATACAGCCCAAAAAGCAGCCATATTGGAACAGTTTGGACTTATGGAGGAGGCTCTTCGCCATCTGTTCCAGTCATAAGCTTGGGACCCAAAGGTGTAGCCCTGGGCTATGGCTTAGAAGCTTAAAGACTTATGCACCTGATGGCTCAAACCAGGCTTGCACTTGGCTACAGAGGTTGTGGAATTAGTGACACTGGAACAATTCTGTACCATCTTCTCAGTAAAAGCCCAGAGATGGGCATATAGTCACTGGGTAGCTAACCGGGAGGAAGCCACACAGAGCACAGAAGAATTAATGGTGGCAGAGTTAGACTTCCAGGAACCCCAAGCTTGCTACCTATAGACCCAAATAAGCCAGGGCTCTGCAGCAAACCAGCCAGGGGTCTAGGAAGTCTTCTGATAGGGGTGTTACCTCCATCTCCTCTGAGACCCCCAACAGGAAAGGAGCCTTCAAATGGAGGCCAGGAGAAGAAAACTACTTGGGACATCCCACTATTCTAGAAAGAGGAAGGGAGGTGCAGGTGATGTACTTCCAATATGGGGAGAAAGGACACAGACATTGCGATTGCCCCCAAATGGACTGTGGATATTCCTACACCTTTGTCTCAAAGGAAAGACAGCGGGAGCCCAGACTTGAGAGGATATATAGTCCCTGTAAAGATCAGGACTATCCATGTGGTTGGACTGATAGGCTCAGGTTCTGGGTAAACATTTGTACACAAGTGGTTTATGAGTTTGGTAAATATGCCAGTAGGTAAAGGTGCGTATGTCACATGAATTAATGGAGATACCAAACCCTGCTCAGTATTACACCTGAATATGACCAGTAGGGGATAGGAAAGACATGTAAAAGAGGTACTGGCCCACCATCTAGCCTACCCCATGGTGGGATTGGGGCTCGATGGCCCAGCTGATCCAGTTGGCCCAGAGAATGGATTAAAGCCCAGGTGGATTCCAAATGCACAGAACCAAACCTAGGGGAAATATTTCCTTTTGGATCCTGAACATTTTGGACTACAACCTCAGTCGTGCCAAGAGCAATGACGGGTCAGACAGAAGGCCCTCACCAGCCACAGGAAATGTTCTGGAAAAGGGGTAGGGGCTCAGTGTTATCTGAACCCTCCCACAAAGGAAGAAAAGGATCAAAAGAGCTCTGCTGCTTATCTGCAGGGTGGATTAGATCAGGTTGAGGAAGACCAAAATTTCATCAGGGATCAAAGGGAGGAGCCAGTATATGTCCTTCTGTATAGCCGGTTGGGACATAGTAGATGCACATTTAGTCACCCAGGACTCCCATTTTCATCTCAAAGGGTACCTCCTGATAAGGGTGATCAAAGAGAATGTCACTGGGGCCTGGTGGCACCAACTGTTGTTCCTGAAGCAATACCATCACCAGTTGTTGAAATTGGGGGGACATTTGGGGGTAGAATGTACCCTGGGGGGGGGGACTTTTGGGCATAGGCAATGTATGGAGGGGGCACGGGGTGGGGGCACATGCTCCCTCTAACAGGATTGCTGATGGTGGCAGTGTTTGTGCGAGCTTGCCAGCTCTGGCCCTGCTGCCGCCACCAACAGTGGCACCCGCGGGTGCCCCGCAGACTCAGGAGGCACCAGTCACCCATGCATTTTGGGGTGGAAAAGATCCAGCATAGAGTGCTGCTGCATTTTTTGGTTTTGGCATGGGGTATACCAGGAGGTCAAAGATTTGTACATCTTGCCCCAAGTGCCAGCTGGCTGCTACCTGGCCTGTTAATAGGGCCCCACCAGTGCCTATCCTGCTGGTGCCATTTGATTGGGTTGGAGTAGACTTGGTGGGAGAACTGGATCCCAGTTCAAGGACATCCAGGTTCATTTTGGTCCCAGTTGACTATGCCACCTACTATCCTGAGGCAGTGGCAATCTGTTCCACATCACTTCAAAACAGTCACCATGGAACGAATTTTCTCCCTGGTGGGCATTTCTAAAGGGGTTTAGGGTCTATACAGACCAGAATATAGTCTTCATGTCCCGGTTAGTATGGAAGGTCTAGTACTTATTGAAGGTTCATTCAGTAAGAACGTCAGTGTACCACTTCCAGAAAGAGGGCAGTGGCAGTGAGGCAGGCAGAGTGTGTGTGGGGAGGGGGACAGGAGCGACACAAGTGGCATGAAAGTCAAGCAAACTGACCCCTGCCCATTGCCTCCCCACACCTTGCCCCGCCCCCCTTCCCCTGTTGTGGGGAGGGGTGGGTGGGATTTAAGATGTCCCTCTAATAGTTGGGTTCTATACATGGAAAATTATAACAAACCAATTTATAAATTGACCATATATACGTTCTAATTATTAAGGGGTTGTTTTAAATTTGAAGTTGTCTTGGATTCAGCTAAATACAGTGTGTGGCTAAGCAGGGTTTCATATGACAGTGACAATACTAGAGAAGAAACCTGCTGACATCATGCTTCTTAACACAAATGCTTCTAGAAGTTGACTAAATAATTCTAAAGCTTGAAATCTTGCACAGTACACATACAATGAACTTTTGGCTTTTTACTCTTTCCCCAAGTTGTGGGAGTTAAGTGAGCAGAAACAAAATGCAAGGTGTATGGAACAGAAAGTTTGGTTATTCTGTCATAGAATTGTTAAGAACTTTTCTAATAGACAACTTCTTTCACTCCAACACATAACTTACTATTTAAAAAATATGTAGCTATTTTATTTCCATCTTGAACTATTTTCCCCTGATTCTCTGAGAGTAAATACTTTAAAAATCCTATTTTTAACTAAAGGAAAATTGTTCTTTAAAATGTGAATACTATTGAGCCTTATCAGAGTGATGAATAATGTATATAGCAAGAAGACTATGAAATGATTACTCATTCTCTGATAAAAATGTGGTAAATAAATGACTTTCAGCATGCAAAACATTCTGTAATGTAGAGTCAGTTCTCTACTTGATGAGAAAGGCTTGTAAGATTTTCCATTTTTTTTTGCCTAAGTACCTTAATTACACAATCATCATCATTAGCTTCAAGGTTGAGGGTGCTTTTCCTAATTGCAGTTGAAGTGGGTTTTCAATTTTTTTGTCAGTCATGAAAAATTGTCCCTCTATCTGAAATGTACCAGTTAGTATGGATACATATTTAGGCTCCAATCCTGCAGACATTTATGCTAGTACTTAAGCATGTGAGTAATCCTATTGACTTCAACAGGGCAAAGTTAAGCACACAAGCAAATGTTTACAGCTTTGGGGCTTTACATTGTTATAATTTCTAAATTATGGAAAAGACTATTTGAGAAAGACTGAGATTTAGACGATACAGAAATTTTGTTTTACAGGGAAGCATTTTATAGCATTCTTGTCCCTGTTCTAGTAATGTATGGAAGTAATACAAGTGATGAATGCTAGACCACTTAGAAGAAAATTTTAGGGCATTTATACATGTGCTACGGGAGTGCAGGGGCAGGGGCGCTTTAATTAGAGTTGCTCTCAGAGCTTCTCTAATTAAAGTGCCCTGAGCATCTCGAGTATCAGTGTCTGCACGCTTAGAAATGGCAGTGGGGGTGCTTTAAAAACGCTTGTTGAACTAGCTTTAGTTAAAGTGCCTCCGCTGCCATTTTTAAACATTGGGATGCTGATACATGAGATGCTGGAGACTGCTAATACAAGTGCTAAATAAATGCACAGTAATGACTGAGCAGTAACATCTTATGTAGATGCACCCATTGTCTCTCAAATTGCCTTCCACCTTTACATTTGCTACCAATCCTTCCCTATTTATTAGCAGCAAATTGAGAAGAGTTTGAATGCATGTGCCTCTTGCAGTGTCTCATACCACTTTGAGACATTGCAAGAGGCACATGCAGGAGCACAAAAACATTCCCTGCACTGCAAATTTGCAGCGCAGGGGCAAAATTAGAACTCTGGATATCCAGGGTTCAAACAATACCCCAGAGGAAAAAAACGGGTCAGGTAACCAGAGACTCGGCCCTCCACAGAGACAATCTGGTAGCCTGGCAGAGTATCTCTGTGGTTGGCCCTTTCCCTGGTGCTGAAGAACTCTGCCAGCTTGTGTGGGGCAGGCAGCGGTGCAAGCTGCAGGGACCTGGATCACCTTGTGCCAGGTAAGTAGGGGTTTGGGAGGCTGGGGGGGGGGATCTTGGGGGAGGCCCCGCCTGGCCCCAGCCCCAGTTCCTTTCCCCAACTCCATGTTCATCCCCCCATCCCCCACTTCTTCTCCAGCTCCCCATTTGTTCCCCCATCCCCATTTGTTTCCCCCACCGCCCGTTAGTTCCCTGTGTTCTCTGATCATTCCCCCACCCCCATTGTTCCCTCCGTCCCCCGTTACTTCCCCCATCCCCCACTCATTCCCCCAGCTCCCTGCTTGCTCTCCCAGCCCCACCCACCACACTCACTGGCAGTAGCAGAGAAGGAGCAGGGGGCTGGAAAGAGCAGGAGAATGAGCAGGAGGCTGGAGACAGCAGGGGAAGTCTCCAGCTTATCTCCAGGGGCCTGTCTAAAGCCTCCTGCTTGTTTCCATCTCCCCTGCTCATTCTCTTGCTTGTCTCCAGCCTCTGGAGGCTGGAGATGAGCAGGAGAACAAGCAAGGGGGTGGAGAGAAGCAGGGGAATGAGCAGGAGGCTGGAGACAGCAGGGGAATGAATCCAGCACATCTCCAGGGGCTGTCTCCAGCCTCCTGCTAGTTTCCCTGCCTATCTCCAACCTCCCAAGGCTGGGAACAAGCAAAAGAAGGAGCAGGGTGCTGGATACAAGCAGGAGGCTGAAGACAAGCCCCTGCAGGTAAGCTGGAAACTTCCCCTGCTTTCTCCAGCCTCCTGCTCATTCTCTGCTACTGCCATTGAGTGTGTGTGTGGGGGGGGGGGCTGGGAAAGCAAATGGGGTGCTAGGGGAACAATTAGGGGTGGGGGGAATTAAGGGGGAGCAGGGGAATTAATGGGGGATGAGGGAATGAACGGGGAGCAGCAGGTGCGGGGAATGAGCCTCCTGCTCGTTCTCCTATTCTCTTCAGCCTTCTGTTTGTTCCTGCTTATCTCCAGCCTCCTGTGTTGAGGGTCTAGGTGGCCTCGAGGAAGGGTTGAGGACCACCAAGATCTGGGAGCTGGTATCCCACTCAGCTCTGTTAAGGGGGGCGTTGATCCCAATCTCCCCAAGCAAGGCCATCTTGTGGATGGCCTTCTGTTGCTCCACAAGCCTATCGAGTATCAGATATGTGGAGTTCCACTGAGTCTCCACATCCTGCATGATTTTCTGTTGTGGGACATTCAGCTTTGCCTGTTCGTCCTGCTGCATTTTGTCCCCTTTGATGCTCCAGTGGAAGTAGCCTGCCACATTCCTTCACTTGGAAATGAGCTTGCTGGTGGTGCTAGCACTGTCACTGGTAGCCCTGTCCCCCTCCAAGGTGTCCCTGACTAGGAGGTGGAATTTGTGTGCCATACAGTGGATGTCAACAAAGTTGGCATCACGGACCACCTTGACCATATTGGCCCCATTGTCAGTGACCATTAACCTGTGGGTGAGCTCACCCTGCCCAATGAGCCACCCCTACACCAACCAGTTCATGGTCCCCATGATCTCTGTTGCTGTATGGGACTCATCCATCACCTTAGCTTGAAGAAGGGCCTACCAACAGCCTTACTGGTTGCACCAGTGCCCTATGAGGGAGTGGTATGCATGATCTCCACTCCGGCTGCTCCAGATGTCTGAGGTGAAGTGTAGGACCACCTGCAGACCTGCCTTACACAGCTCCTCCCACAAGTACTCCCTACATGCTTCATATAGGGAGGGAATCACCATCCTGCTGAAGGTGGTGCATGTGGGCACTTGGTATGATGAGGCCATGAGCGCCATGAACCAACTGAACCCTGGCCACTCAACTAAGGAGAAAGGTTGGCCATCCACAGCACATGTTTCACCAGTGCTCTGGGTGTTCTTGCTTGCCCTTGCAGTGCACCCTGCTTTCTGTCCACCTTTCCCCCACTGTTCCATGGTGGCCTGCCTCTGCTTTGGGGCAACGGGAGCTTTGGAGTGATAGTGGGACTTCCCTTTGGGCACACTCATGCTGGTGCCAGGCTGAGGAGGAGCAAGGGCAAGGAGGTGGTGCCTGCAAAGATGCGTCAGCGTCCCCATGGTGCTCATGTGTTTTGTTCCCTTGCCCCAGCTGGTTTTGGCTCAGCAGTGCAGGCAGATAGTGTATGTAGGATTATCTGCCAGCTCAGAATGATCCCAGACCACACTACCCACTCACTTCTGGGGTGGAGGTGCATGTGTGGATGCTGCAATTTCCCCCTCCTCAACAGGCAGAGGCACAACAACAGGAGGAGTGGACTCAGCCTCCTATGAAGTGCCTTCCAGGGAACGAGACCTGGTTGTAGGGGAAACCTGAGGGGTTCCCCCCACTTCCCCAGTCTTTCTCTTGCTAGGGCACTCAGATCCAGATCCAGCTCTTCCTCTGGCATGGGAAGGCTTAGCATGGGAAGTAAAATGGAGGTGAAGGAGACTGTCATGCTGGTGCTGCTGCTTGTTGTCATAGTGGTGGTGGTGGGGGGTTATGGCTGGTGCTCTTGGAGGGGATGCAGACTCAGGCACAGGCAGTGGCAATGGCACTGTTCCCCTCTCCTTGCTGCCTGTACTAGTGGATGCCTCATGCCTGTTTGTTGTAGCAAAGAAGCTGCATCTCAGTTTGGTAGGGACAGAGACTAATACCTCTCTCTCTACCATCTCTTCTGCCCCTCCCTGAAGGCTTGTCAGTTGCCTTTCCAGCATGTTTCATGGTGTGTTTCATAGTGTCTTGTCTTTATAAAAAAAATATAAATGTATATATGTGTTTCCCTATATAAATTCTATATTATATAATATGCAATATAATAAATAAAATAAAAATATATAAATTTATATATGTGGTTTCCTATATACATTGTATTATAATATGCAATATAATTATGCATTGAAAAGAATCAATCAATGAATATAATAATAAAATAAGAGGATCTAGAAAGAAATTAAAAGGTATTGTGGAATCTCACTTGCTAGGATAGCAAGTAGGAAATCAATGATAGTAGCCTTTGTTGTCTAATGCTGCTGAGCTTTTGGAAGATAGCTCAGTAACTGACCCCAGGGCAGAAAGCAGGTCAGTTCAAACAATGCTCTCTTTAATGCTATTTTTCCATCCTTCCTCCAGAGCACTGGGATTGGAAGGGACCTCAGGGAAGGAACACAGTCACTGACCAGCTACACAGTCAATACCATAGCAGTTCTTCCCCGCTCTTTCTCCTGCCTCTCCTTATTTTATGTTTCTTTGCAGTCAAGCCCAGCTTCAGCTTCAAAACTTTCAAAATGTTTCAACTGGCCTCATTTTGTTTCAAGGGTGTTTTGAAGCCTGTTGTTTCATTGTTATTTCACTGTTTTGAGCTAAAAATGAGTCAAAACAGCATCAAAATGAAACAGCCAGCAACGTTTTGCACAGCCCTAGTAGTAACTGAAATTACTGCACAGCACAGGCACACATCTACATATGTATACCTGTACTGCACAGTAAATACGGCAATTTATGCCGACTTAAGCGTAATGCAGGTATCAAATTTTATGCCTAGTTAGTTACTGAGTAGTAACGCACATATGGACACCTTACTGTACAGTAGCACTGTGTGTGTAGATTGATTTCAGATTAATTTTAGTCCCAAGTCAGTCCACATACAGTGTTAATTTGCTTTAATGCCTGCCTGTGTAGATGCTGGCCTCTTCCTGCTTAATGTGCAGTAACTTACTGCATAGTAAATTTAACTTGGCATAAATACACACGTAGACATGGCCTGTTACACCCACTAAAATCAAGTGAAATTCTGTGCTCAGTTGCAGTTGTGCAACCAGCCTGAATAAAAATTGATTTCACTTTAAAATTCTGATTTACTCTGAAAAATGAAACTTTGAAAATTGGGTCTTCTTGCACAATAGATTTGTCTCCTGTGTCTATTTTGAATATTTTGGCTCATGTTCCTGAGTAGAGTGAATTTTTAATGCATTTTGCTGCTAAGTTTTACTACTATTAATCCTAAAAATCAAACATAGCTATATGAGAGTTACCTCTATTCATTTCATAACAATTATTATGGCTGTAGAGTCTTGGTTATAACTGAGCTAAAAAGACTGACTTTCCAAATGACTTCAGTAGGAGTTTCCAAGTTTGACTTATATGAAAATACATTTGAAACTGAGATTTGGCTTGGAAATAACTGGGAGAAAAAATAGAGTCTTATTTTCCTATGTTCAGAGATAATTTTTAATTGGCACTAAACTAAATCTCTGAGAATTTACAGAGACTTATAATAAACCAGTTAGAACACATCCCTCTTACTCCCAAACTACCACAATAAAAAAATCCACAAAGGAAAAAAAAGTACTTGTGATGTGCTTTGAAATCATCAAAACAAGTTTTGTTGGACATGACCTGGAAGTTTGGTGAAATAGGAGAAATATAAATCAAAGAGCCTCAGTGGGAAGGCCATGCATCTCATTTCAAATGGAGCACTTCCACATTGAAAAATGTTTAACCAGGGCTCATATCATTAGTCAGGATTTTATCAGTGAAAAGTAACACTTTACAGATCAACCAGAAGCTATTGCTGGACTTAATTTTTGTCTCTGTTGCATCTATGCAGCTCCAGTTGACTCAATGGAATGATCAGGGTGTAACTGAAGGGAAAAAAATTGGCTCACCGTATTCAGACAGAGGAAAGAAAATTCTGGATCCAAGCACTCTAGCACCAAGCGTGGCTCCAAAAGTAAAAATAAATAAATAAATAAAATACATAAACAAATGAGTGTCTGTACATGTGTGGGGAGGCTGCTTTAATGTGCTGTAATTACAGTGCATTGGAGCAGACTCAATCACGTTTGCTGAAGCATGCTTCAGGCAGCCTCCATGGCTCACGTATCAGTGTCCCCACACTTCAAAATTGTAGCAGGGCTGCTTTAACTAAAGCTTGTTCAGTGAACTTGAGTTAAAGTACCCCCACTACCATTTTGAAGTGCGGGGACACTGATACACAAGACACTGAGGGCACTTTAATTATAGTGGCTGTTAGAGCTACTTTAATTAAAGTGCTCCCCCCTACTCCTGGAGCATGTGTAAAAACGCCCAATAATAATAGCTCTTTTAACCCCTTTCTCCAAAATAAGCAACTACCTTCATTTTTTTAAAATCCATTATCTTGTTACTCTTTCAACTTGCCAGTCAGAGTCATTAAACTGGAAAATAAACCAAAACAAAATATGAACAGTGTATTGTGAATAAATGGCAGAAAAACACTGAGTTTTGTATAACGGACTTAGTTTGCTTCTGAAGTTTACTACCAAGGGGTTTTTAACAACACAGCTTCTGAAAGCAGAGCCTTCATTAGAGCAGGAAAACAGAACTTAAATGGGAAGGCATAAAATGGCTGAATTAAGCTCTCCTCCCCCCCACCCCCTTAATGGGAGTAATTCTCAAAAGATTGAAAGTAGGTTAGGTGAATAATAAAACAGCTATGTTTCTAGTGTCTACCTGACAACAGCTTTTGTGAAAGTGAATAATTACATGAAAATCACTTCCTTTCCACCTTTCTTTGGGATTTCTGTGTGTTGCTAGGCAGTCACTCTTCTACCTTCTGCTAATGTTGCTTACAGACACAGATGAATACAGTATATTCATTATGAGAAAGGGTTGCTGAGGGGGAGAAAGACTTAAATACTCAAGTTGTTGTTTATTCATTGCTGCCTTCAGATTCTTTTACACATATTTAAATGCTAATTTGCCTAGGCATGATTGGTGGCAGAGTACCTCCCCTTAAATGGAGCATAACCTTTCTTGGTGTAGAAGTTACATTGGTAGTATGTTTTTGTGGTGCCAGCCAATGTTGAAAGTCAGCTATGGGAGCTTAGGGGACCAAAGTTCTTTCTAAAACTAGCTGGAAGGATGCTATCCCTTACTCAGACTACCTCTCATCATTGTGGCAGGGAGGCACCTGCTACAGTACAAGTATTGTCCATCAAGAGCTGTACTGATTTCTACTTGAAACATGCAGGTCAGGGCTCAGTGGACACTGGCATAATTCCAAAAACAGTGCCAACAAGATGCCATCATACTGGTCAACTTGTAAAAACAAAAGAATGCACAGATATTTTAGAGGGCAGGCCGAGGTAAATAAAAATCTAAAATCACCATTCTGCCTGTGGCACTAATTGGGGCCACAAGCATTCCCAGGAGTTCATATTGGATAATGAGTGCGTGTGTGTTGTTAGGAGACAGTATGTAAACTAAGACTGGATGCACTGGCATCAGCAATGCTGGATGCAAAGCCCTTGAAATGGATCCCCCTGCTTCTGAACCCTGAAGTTAATTTTTTTGATAATGGGTCGGTTGGTTGGGATCCTGTGCAGATTACCAAAGGAGGCAACAGAAAGCCCATAATCTTTGAACTCTGTTCTCAGACCCAATAGGTCCTGAGCACAGGTTTAAAAGCTTGAGAACTGACATCCCAACTCATGTATCCTGAGTAATTCAGGTGCTGGAAACAGCCCCAGCCCTGAAGAAAACTCAAGTACTAAACAGATTGAAGATTCTAACTTCTCATTAGTCTTTGACTTAATCTTTCGTAACCTGTGCAAACATACGTAGCTAGCACCACAAACTATGCTCCATACACAGCTGCACAACTTCTGCGGAATTTAACACCCTTACATATAGCACTTATTCTAAGCAATTTCTTAAAAAAGAGTAACCTAGCTACTTAATGTAACAATCTTTGAAGGAACCTTCATCCAGTCTTTGACATGTACAAAACTCAAACACTGGCCAAGTCTACATGAGCGGCAGACTGCACAGTTCTTGCCCTGAAGCCATTTGAGTATTTAATGACTGCACAGTAACTGCACAGTACCATCCTCACATGGTTTTTTTTTCTGACACTACTGCACTGTAGCAATGAGCTACTGTGAAGTAGCTCATTACTACTGTGCCATAAAATGTTGGGTCAGAATTAGGGCCCAGAAATGCTACTGTGCAGTAGCTCATTGCTACTGCAAAGTAGCATCTCATGTAGATGTGCCCACTGTTAGCAATGCTGGCATGTTCTTTCATCTACTCCAAGGATGGGCAAAATGCAGCCCACTGGGCTATTCTATCAGGCTTGTGGGGCACTTAAAATAATAAAATTAATACTTATCTGCCCCTGGCTGCCCGTCATGCAGCTCTTGACGGCTTGCCCAAATTCTGTAAGCGGCCCTCCGCCCAAAATAATTGCCTATCCCTGATCTACTCCCATGTCCTCCACCTGCATTATTTCCCTCTCACTACAAAGAAAAGGGACATTAACTGTGATTATCCATATCAAGTTCCTGCCTGTCTCGTCCAATTTTATTCTCATAGTGACAGATTCCATTCCATCTATTCAGAGTGTAACTAGACTTGGACACCTAAATGTGATTTTTGTCAACCCTGCTTGAGGCACTGAAAAAACAGTTAATGCGAAATGTGAGTGAGTCTTTTTCCTCACTGTATTTCTGTGACTCAATCTCAAGGTTTAGCTGATGGTGTTTTACAAAAGTAGATGCATTAATGACTTTCTAGGATTTCAACAGGGTGGAACAGAATTATATTTAGGTCTCTAAGTCCACTTTGATGCCTAATAAGAGGAATAGTGGCTACATCTACACAAGATCCTGACTGTGCAGTAGCCTGTGACAACTGTGCAGTAGCACTTCATGACAGAAAGCATGATATGATGTTACTGTGCAGTAGTCGTGGGCTGTTGTGCAGTCAGCATCATGAAAAAGCTGTTTGGTGGCACTACTGAGCAGTAACTCTGGTTACTGTGCAGTTGCTTAGTACTTGCATAAACAAATACTAAATGACTGCACAGTAACTCAGTGTCTCATGTAGACATGGCTAGTATCTGGTACCTAGGGAAACAGCAACCTGGAGTCACATCACAAAGAGCAATAAAGTCAACTTACAGAAGTTGTAAGCCAGAAGTTTTACTCTAGATTTTGCCATCCTCATACAAACTTGAGAAGTGTACCATGCCACCTTGTCCATTCAGTTATGTTGCTGACCCACACTCACCACAGGCACTTGTCCTTCCATCCCAGTTATGGCACCAAACCTTGCAGGCCTTGTTTCAGCAGTCTCCCTTTCTGCATGTCAGCAATTTGAGTTTTCCTTTTCTGCTCACCTTGATAATGTTAGGTATCACTCTGACTATGCTGCAAATGTGGACAATTTCCTTCTGTCATATGCAAGGCTTAGCAAACACAGAGTAGTCTGCCTTCAGTTTGAAGTCAGAAAGCTCCTTAGTGTCCTTAACCATGTCTTGAATGCATACTGCAAGACACTGAAGGCTACAGAATGCAATAATTTCATTTCACATTTCATGATACAAACTTTGTTCCACACATATAACACAATTTCTTTAAATAGTATTCACAAGTCCAATAATATGAGTCATCTTAGTGATTTTCATCATCTCTTGTAAATTTAATTTATTTAGTTTTGAATAGAAGCATCTTTGCCATTTCAGCAAATCTAGATATCACTATGATCATTTTATTTTTGTGCCATACCTTTAAATCTAACTTCTGCTGCCTCCACTACCCTCCTGTTGGGAGAAGCCAAAGACTTCCTCTGCCAAAGCTGACAATCAGTTGATTGACAGCTGTATCCCAGACAGCCCTGGGACAATCTGGAGTCCCAAACTTGCCCAAGCTGTCCCCAGGCCAGGTCAACAATCAGCTAATTGGCCATCCTGGCTCAGGACAGCCCCAGGTCACACCAGGCTGCAGACACCTTGACTTCAACTTGCTAATGCAGGTGAATTCTCTTGTCATTTGACAGAAGCATTCTAAGAAAAAAAAATCAGATTTCTAGTACATTGGAAGAGGTTAGAAGAGAGATATTTGATGAAAGAGGAAGATATAATAGATCCCAAATACTTGTGAAGTATCTGCCTTTTACCAATATTCAGTTCTCTTTACTACATCACCAAATGTATAGGTGGTTCAGTTCAGATTGTCAGGAATAATCTAAATCATTCATCTAGGATGAGGCTGAGACTATTTTAGATTTTTATTCACTCGTGGCAAGTACTCTACTAATCTGCTTTGACAGACAAGTGACCTTAGTGAGATCGTTTTCTGTCTGCCTGAAAACACCTTAAAGAAGCAGTGCTGCCAGTGCAAACAAATCTCATGATTCTTCCTTCCTGCCTACCCGTATGTCTTCCTTCTTTCCTTTTACTTATTTGGCAGTTATATTTTAAACTATTATTTGTCACATACTGGCTGTGTCTACATGAGACACTGCTATGGACCTGACTAATTACCTCTGCAGTAAAGTGTCACCATTTACATCTGCAGAGTTATTAAGCAGCAGTAAACTATATTAGCAATGTGGCAACAGTTCAGCCTCTTGACGTGACAGAACTGAATTGGTCCCTTAGACCTACGAGGCCTAGTTGCCTTGACATAACTGGGCTAGAGTAAATTCACAGATTTAGGATTCATGCACAAGCTATGTTATTGTAGAACCTGTTTTTTCTACAGAAAAAGATCTGGTGTAACTTGTTTTTTTGCAAAACGTCTGATAAAAATGCTTGTTTGTTATGGTGCATTCCACCCATATCTGGAGCAGATGGCTCCTTGTACAAAGAAGAGGGAAAAAACACAGATAAAGAAAAGTCATAATTCAGGGTCGAAAAACAGAAAATTGGCTTAATTAGTAGCTACATGACTAAAGGACTATAAATATTACCACCTGAACAAAGGAAGCATCCCTTCACCTCCCTTTTCCCTTCCCCTCACATTAGCAATTCCTGAGTACTGAAGACATGTAATGTCCTTTCAAGGAACCAGCCTGTTCTGAGACACCTGGCCAGCTCTCGAAATGTGTATTATTCTGACTGGTAATATGCAATTACTTGCTTGCTGAGATTATATCTATATGCTTGGAGATAATACTTTACGGGAGGTACACCCAGGCCTAGAGTCAGTGGGGATCTAGTCAGAGAACTTCTGAAGGGACTGGGTGTATTTAAATCAGCAGGTCCTGACAATGTCCACCCCAGAGTGCCAAGGGAATTAGCAGAGGTCATTGCGGGACCTGTGGCATGCCTTTATGAGCACTCATGGTGCTCTACTGTTGTGCCAGAGGACTGGAAAAGGGCCAATGTGGTTTCCATTTTCAAAAAAGGGAGGAAAGAGGACCTAGGAAACTATAGGCCAGTTAGTCTTACCTTGATCCTGGGTAAGCTTTTTGAGAGAATTATCCTGGCACATGTCCACAAAGGGCCAGCAGGGGAGATTATGCTTAGGGGCAACCAACATGGGTTCATTAGTGGCAGATCCTGTCAGACCAACCTGGTGGCCTTCTATGACCAGGTCACAAAATCCTTGGACACAGGTGTGGCATTAGACATAGTCTTTCTGGACTTTAGGAAGGCCTTCAACACTGTCGCTCACTCCATTCTCATTAAAAAACTAGGAGACTGTGGTGTCAATACCTACACAGTCAGATGGGTCACTAATTGGCTGGAGGGCTGCACTGAGAGAATGGTGGTGGATGGGTCATTTTCGACCTGGAGTGGGGTTCTGCGGGTCTTGGTCTTTGGGCCTGCACTGTTCAGCATCTTCATCAGTGACTTGGACTAGGGGGTAAAAAGCACCCTGTTTAAATTCGTGGATGACACTAAGATGTGGGAAGAAGTGAGCATGCTAGCAGGGAGGAATAGGCTGCAATTGGACCTGGACAGGTTAGAGGGGTGGGCAGATGAGAACACGATGCGTTTCTACACTGACAAGTGCAAGGTGCTGCACCTGGAGAGGAAGAACCAGCAGCATACCTACAGGCTGGGGAACTCCCTTCTCGTCAGTGCAGAGGCAGGAAAGGATCTTGGAGTCATTATTGATGCCAAAATGAACATGGACTAACAGTGTGGGGATGCAGTCAGGAAGGCTAACTGTACCTTTTCATGCATTCACAGACTCATCTCAAACAGGTCCAAGGAGGTGATCATCCCCCTCTGTGCGATACTGGTTAGACTGCAGCTGGAGTACTGTGTCCAGTTCTGGGTGCCACACTTCAGAAGGGATGTGGACAACATGGAGAGGGTCCAGAGGAGGGCCACCCACATGATAAGGGGGCAGCAGGACAGGCCCTACGAGGAGAGGCTAAGGGACCTGAACCTGTTCAGCCTCCAGAAGAGAAGGCTGAGGGGGGGATCTAATGGCCATTTACAAACTAGTCAGGGGGGACCATCAGGTATTGGGAGAGTCCATGTTACCCAGAGCACTACCAGGAGTGACAAGAAGTAACGTTCACAAGCTGGCAGAGAGTAGATTCAGGTTAGATATCAGGAGGCGCTACTTCACTGCCAGGGCAGCTAAGATCTGGAACCAACTTCCAATAGAAGAAGCGCTGGCTCCTACTCTGGGGGTCTTTAAAAGGAGGCTAGATGAACACTTTGCAGGGGTTGTTTGACCCCAGTATTCTTTCCTGCCATGGGAGGGGGTTGGACTTGATGATCTGCTCAGGTCGCTTCCGACCCTACCAACTATAGTTTCATAGTTTCTAGGGTTGGAAGGGACCTGAGTAGATCATCTAGTCCGACCCCCTGCCATGGCAGGAAAGATTACTGGGATCAAATGATCCCAGCAAGGTGCTCATCTAACCTCCTCTTAAACACCCCCAGGGTAGGGGCCAGCACCACTTCTCTTGGAAGTTGGTTCCAGACCCTAGCCGCCCTGACCATGAAGTAGTGCCTCCTTATATCTAGCCTAAATCTACCCTCTGCTAGCTTGTGACCATTATTCCTGGTCACTCCTGGCAGAGCTCAGGGGAACAGGGACTTCCCCAATGCCTGCTGGTCCCCCCTGACTAGTTTATAACAGGCCACAAGATCCACCCTCAGCCTTCTCTTTTGGAGGCTGAACAGGTTCAGGTCCCATAGCCTCTCCTCATAAGGCCTGCCCTGTTGTCCCCGATCATGTGAGTGGCCCTCCTCTGGACCCTCTCCATGCTGTCCACATCCCTCTTGGAGTACTGCATCCAGTTCTGGGCGCCGCACTTCAGCTGCGGCCTGACCAGTGCCGCATAGAGGGGGAGGATCACCTCCTTGGACCTGCTCGAGATGCATCTGTGGGTGCGTGACAAGGTGCGGTTGGCCTTCCTGACTGCTTCCCCACACTGCCGGCCCATGTTCATCTTGGAATCAATGATGACTCCAAGATCCTTTTCTGCCTCTGTACTGACAAGAAGGGAGTTCCCCAGCCTGTAGGTATGGTGCCAGTTGTTCCTCCCCAGGTGCTTCACTTTGCACTTGTCAGTGTTGAATCCCATCCTGTTCTCATCCACCCACCCCTTTAACCTGTCTAGGTCTGACTGCAGCCTATTGCTCCCTTCTAGAATGCCCACATCCCTCCACATCTTAGTGTCATCAGCAAATTTGAACAGGGTGCTTTTTACCCCCTCGTCCAAATCACTGATGAAGATGTTGAACAGTGCGGGCCCGAGGACCGAGCCCTGCGGAACCCCACTGCCCACGTCCCTCCAGGCTGAAAATGACCCATCCACCACCACTCTCTGGGTGCAGCCCTCCAGCCAGTTGGCAACCCAATTGACTGTGTGGGTGTCGACAACACAGTCTGACAGTTTCTTAATGAGAACAGGGTGAGAGACAGTGTTGAAAGCCTTCCAAAAGTCCAGGAAGACTATGTCCACTGCTACCCCTGTATCTAAGGATTTTGTGATCTGATCATAGAAGGCCACCAGGTTGGTCTGACAGGGTTGGTCTGAACCCATGTTGGTTGCCCCTAAGCATGAAATCCCCTGCTGGCCCCTCATGGATGTGTGCCAGCACAATTTTCTCGAACAGCTTGCCTAGGATCGAAGTAAGACTAACTGGCCTTTAGTTTCCCGGGTCCTCCTTCTTACCCTTTTTGAAGATGGGAACCACATTGGCCCTCTTCCAGTCCTCTGGCACCACACCAGACCACCATGAATGCTCGTAAAGCTGCACCAGGGGTCGTGCAATGACCTCCGCCAATTCCTTTAGTACTCTAGGGTGGAGATCGTCTGGACCAGCTGACTTGAATACGTCCAGTCCCTCCAGAAGCTCCCTAACTAGTTCCTCACTAATCCTTGGCCCAGGTGTGCCTCCCCTGGGGCCAGAGGGGGACCCAGCGGGGGGGTGGCTGTTCTGGTCCCTGCTTAGGAAGATGGAGGCAAAGAAATCGTGAAATATGTTGGCTTTATTGTCTGGTGTGACGACCAAGTTTCCTAACGTGTCCTGCAGGGGCCCCATGTTACCCGGAACCTTCTTTTTACCCCTGATGTATTTAAAGAAAGACTTTATTGTCCTTAATCCGGGAAGCTAGTCCCACTTCCATCTCTGCCTTGGCCTTCCTGACTGCCCCCCTACATCCCCGAGCAACTGCAGTATAGTCTTCCCTGGTGATGTCCCCTTTTTTCCACTGGGTGTACGCCTACCTTTTAGCTAGGAGACATTCCTGGTTGCTTTTGGTGAGCCATGGGGGCTTGTGTTCCCTCCTACTCCCTTTGATCCTTGTTGGGATTACCTCTCTTTGGACTTGGAGGATCGTCTCCTTGAGGAGCGACCACTCTCCTTGGACACCTGGCTCCCCTCCCCTCTGGGACCTCAGTGTATCCCTGACTAGTCTCATTAGCTTGGTGAAGTTTGCCCTCCTGAAATCTAGGGTTGCTGCCTTGCTGCAGGCCTTTGCCACCTTGCACTGCATGGTGAATTCCAGCAGGCAATGATCACTGTCACCCGGGTGGTGGAGCACCCACAGCCCCTCACCAGGTCATCTCCCAGCACCAGGTCCAAAAAGGCGTCTCCCCTCGGGGGGGGTGCACCTCCTGGGTTAGATGGAGGTCCTGCATTCTGGCCAACAACCTAGGTGAGTGGTCAGACCTGGCTGACTGCTCTTCCCAGCAGATGTCCAGGAAGTTCAGGTCCCCCATGACTACCACATCCTTAGACTTCACTACCTCCGTGAGCTGACCCAAGAATTCTTGGTCGAGCTCTTCCCCTTGGTTGGGAGTTCTGTAGTAGACCTCTACTGTTAAGTCTCTTTCCCCTCAACTGCCCTGTAATCTAACCCAAAGCACTTCAGAATTTTCTTCCTCTGATTCTTTATTAATTGATGAGGATGTGTATTCTTCCTTAATGTAGAGTGCCACGCCACCACCTTTCCTCCCTGTCCTGTCCCTCCTGTACAGCCTATAGCCCTATGAAACTATGAAACTCGTTTGGAAAAATAAATAGGTTCTCATTTGGAAAAAAACTGAAGCACACTTTAAGGAAATATTGACCCTGCTGGTTGTTCCCTCTCCACTTTGGAGGAAAACCAGATACTTCCTGGTTCTTAGGGCAACAGCAAAGCCAAGCTTTTCATAGTAAGCATATTTTGTCTCCTTCTGATCCTGACCAAAAGTTGCTGGATGAACAAAGTGCAGTTTTGCTGGTGGAACTGTGTCCACATTTTGGAGTTTTGCTGGCATGCCTAAGTTAATCAGTTTTCACAAGACTTTGCATCACCATCCAAAATAGCAACTCCAGCACCACTCAGGAGTGTATTCAGGCATCACTTAGTAAGTGAAATTATTGCTGTCGTTTCTAGTGGGATCAGTGTCCTAAATGATTATGTCATTTTTGAAAATGAGACTCAAACTCCTCAATCATATAGATTGTTTATAAATTATGCCATTAGGCACATTTTTCAGTTCTCACATGCTTAATACGACATCTTGTCTGCAACATGAAAGTTCTTCTGCATGCCTCCTGCTATGAGAGAGGGCAATATCCTTTCAGTATTTATATGAATAAACCTGAACTATTTTTGCTAAAGTCAATAATCACAGAAATCATGATACTACTTTTGTGATTAAGGATTGTTCACAGAGGTAGCAAGCTCTAACAAATGTAAAATCCAGCCATTAGAAACACCAAATGAGAGATGGCCAGATTCTGATCTTGCCTATATTGGTATAAGTCTAGAAAAACTCAAATGAAAGCAATGGAATTAACTTTGTTTTTATGTTCCCAACACCGAGTTCATAATGTAGTTGAGACATCCTGTTATATTTGAGATCTTCAGATCTGAGCAAGTAAGTATAACAGTTCAAGCACACTTGGATCATAATTTTGCCGCCGGATGCAAATGGAAAAATCCCTTCTATTTCTGAGAGAAGAAAACAGTGCTTAGTCAAAAGCAGTTGCATCAACAGATATATAAAAATGCTTTCTTTATGTATACAGAGTTGTATAGTCTAGTAAAAATAGTTCACTGCTCCTTAACTGACATACACCATTTGGAGTTCAAAAAACATCCACTGTAAAACACCTGAGGTAATGATAAAAGAAGACTGATGAACATAAAGAAAAAATAGTGGACAGGGAAGAACCTGTCTTATTAGGAAGGATACTCCACAGTCTTTTACTGTTTTATTTTTCCTACAGTATGAATATTGTATGGAATATTGATGAGGGAACAGTTAGACCAGTTTCAGGTAACTGACTGGGAGTAATGGCTTGCGTATTAAATGCTTCATGCTCAGATTAGGGCAGTTTTCTGCAGCTATTTTGAAGAGAACACTCTTCTCCTTAAATACCACAATGATATTATTAATGCTGTGGTATCTACTCATCTACTTATAATAAAGTTAACCTATATTAACTATGCATAGAAAGTGGAGAGCACAACAGTCATCAGAGCCTGATTTTGTAACCCAAAGCACAAAAGTTCATCAGTAACTTCCAAAAGCACCAAAGCTCAAAGGTAAATTAAGCAAAAATCTACAGTACTGACTTTCCCTGAGGTAAAGAACTAACTTAGACCACACAAGCATGCTACCGAGGGTGGGCACTAAACATCAGTTTATGACCTAGCTGGAGTTATGCTATCAGCAGCTGGATTACAAAATTAAGAAATTGTTTGAATTTCAATATAATTAACAGAATGCAATTTAGCTCTTCTCTACAGCCCTGTTCCCCATTTATATTTCACATTAAAAATAAGACAGAAGATCCTGTTAGTGCTGGTAAGTTGTAAACAACATAGAACAAAACCAAGTGAGATTCTTTTTTACAAACTAGAATCTGCCTGTAGATTTTCAAACACAACTTTATGCTTTCTTGCAGGCTGCTCCCCATTTTAGGGAGCAAATCTGTAATCTCCACAAAATTACAAATTCCTGCCCAAGGTTATCCCTTGCAAAGATAAGAAAAAAATGTGCTTCTTGGCTGAGATCTCTACTTACCAGTTGAGCAATACTGTCTTATTATTTCCTTGTTGTGTTCTCTTCTCTAGGCTTCATTTGTTGCTTTTGTGTTTGGGCCTTGTTACACATTAATTTTAAGTGGCTCTTTATCCACACATTATCCATACTTAGAGTGCAGACAGAAGTGGCAATTTCTGACTTATCTGGCCAAAGAAAACAGTTTATAGCTGTGACCAAACAAGTGCATAGCTACAGATAGCTTAAAAAATGGCCAACTACATGAAAATCTGACCTCTTATTACTTAAGGTAGGACAGGTAATTATTTCAGGCAAAGGGCCGCTTACTGAGTTTTGGCAAGGCATCAAGGGCCACATGACAGGCAGCCAGAGGCAGATAAATATTAATTTTATGAATTTTTTAGGGGCCCCGTTGGCTGGATAGAATGGCTGGCAGGCTGCATCTAGCCCACGGGCTGCATTTTGCCCACCCCTGGCTTAAGGTATCAGATAAAGACATTTCAAAATGTAGCATATTTTGTAACTTATGTCTGCTGAGCTCTCAACCTGTTGTTGTTTTCAGAATGGGAGGGGGGAAGGGAGCAGAGGGAGTTCAGTTTGGGTTTTTTTTAGCCTCCCCCGACCCTGGGTGGGGTGGGTGTATTGGAGCCTCCCAACAAAGGTGGGGTGGGGCTCCAATTCACTCACCCCACCCTTCAGCATCAGTTGGGGAGCCCCAAGAACAAGTTCCCTCCACTGCCATTCCCTCCTCCCTTTCTGAAAACTGAGTACTGGGAGAGAACTGTGGCCATTGCTGAAAGAACCTGGCTGCAGGCTTCCAGCCTGCAGTTAGATTCCCCTCCCCCTGGAACCAACAGTGAATTTTTGTTTGGTGTGGGGTAATGTTGGAACTCAGAACACTTTGTAGAAATCATTCTGAGTTACAACTGGGAGCTGCATTTCTGTCTGCACCCTTAAAACCTGAAACTAGTTTAAGCACACTTTAGGCGGCTTAAAGTTATGCCATTCCAGGGCAGATTGCTCTCTGATTTGTGTTACCCAGCTCATGTTCCATTAGGGTGCCTATATATGTGCAGCAAGACTGCTCCAACACACTGTAATTACAGCACATCAAAGCAGATTTGATTGAGTCTGCTGGAGAATGGTAATTACTGTGTTCCAGCATAATGTGTATCAACATTCCCACTCTGAAAAATGAACAAAACACCACAAAAAAGGGGCACAGTGCATGTGCCATCAGAAAGGGAGACTGGCTGCCAGCCAGGCTCTGAATGCCCAAATCACTGCTGCTTCTGCCCTAGGAGGCCCCAAGAAGCCCAGGTAAGGCTACTAGGGCCACGCCAGGTTCTGCCCCCAGTTTCCCCCATGTCACCCAGGGCAATTTGCTGTGCACCAGAGCGCACATGCAGGGACATGCTCAGGGACAAATAGCAGCAGCACAACTATGTGCCACTGCTTTTTGTCCCCCAGGAAATGCATGTGCACGCTTGTGGGGATGTGCCATTTGTGACTGGCATGACCTACTTAGGTCATGCCAGCAAGCATTAGGTGTGCATAGGGTCATTTCCTACTGGAATGATCTAAGAAGGGTCTAAGCATTAGGTGTGCATGTGGATGATATAAGTTAAGTCAAGTGGTGATTTTTGCCTGACCTAACCTAACGCAAACTTCTGAGTGGACCCCAACAATCACTTCATGCCCAGCAGAAGCTTCATACGCTTTGTGGCCTAGTGCTTCCTCCACTATGCCTGTCTCAACTGCTGGCCTCTGAACGGGACTGTCCACTTCAGCCACCAAGAAAAGAAGTGGTGTGGCTACAGAGACCATTCCCCATGTGCTGTGCAGCTTCAGGCTGCATGCTAGAGCCTGGCATCTCTACCACAACACTGTCCAGGACCGCCCGGTGAAGGCCATCCTGGCCACAGCAGGGAAGATCTCTGTGAACTGCACTATCCTGGGCTGTGAGAGACAGATGTGCCCCAACATCATCATCACCCATGAGGAGGCCAAGAAAATCATGATCATGGACGTCACTATCCCCTTCAAGAACCGGTGCCAAGCCTTCACTGATGCTTGGGCTCGGAAGCAGATGTACTTCCAGTGGCTGACATCCTGAGGGGTCGCAGCCACAACATGATGGTCAACACGCTCATCATGGGAATGGTTGGAGCCTGGGACCCCAGCAACAAGAGCATCCTGTGTGCCTGCCACATCTCCCACTGCTACGCAAAGCTGATGTGCTGCCTCATGGTGTCTGACACCATCCGTCCTGCGACATCTACATTGAGCACATCATGAGACATTGCCAGTACACTGACCCCACCAGACCTTCAGCCACTGGATCAGACCCAAAGGGGACCACCTGAATCCCCCTCTGCATCTGCTGAACTCCAAATGGAATCTTTAATGATGGACCACTGCACTCCACACAAAGAGGACCCTCATGATAAAGCTCTAGAGACTGAGCAACTTCTTTAACCTACCCTTTCTACCACTGTATGGGTTTGTGTGCATTTATCTTTTTTCCCCTCTCAATGTCACAACCCCCTCCCTCTTCTTCCCCCAAGCCTTCCCCACCCCGGGGTTAGTTGGCTAACATTGTATTTTCTGTAACCTAGTATCGTTCCCTCCCTCAACCCCATCCCTCTTATGTTAGTCCCTTGCTCAGGCACTCTGTATTTCCCTTATGGCTTTGTCATTTTTTGGTTCATGAATCTTAACATTTACTAATAAAATTCAATCAGTGCATAACCATTGATTTACCATCAATTGCAGAAAGCCACACAAAGCTGTGGCAGAACATTTTAACCTCCTTGAACATTCCACCACTGACCTTAGAGTAGCTGTCTTGGAGGGGAAAAAAACCCAAATAAAAAACAAACAAACAACCACTTTTAAAACTAACTTGAACATGAAATTACAGGACAAGGAATCACATGCAGACTGAACAGTATTAAGAATTTTCTCAAGAAGGATTGTGAATTATTAAATTACCTGGATTAACTACTAACAGCAAGGATGTCTCCAGATGCTAAATGCTTTGTTCATCTAAAAATGATCCTATCAATCTATTTATTACCTCTTTGGTAGCATTCTCTCTTTCCCTGCTATATAAAAGCTTTTGTTTTTGCCAGTTCATTCATAGCATCTGATGAAGTAGATTATTGCCTAAGAAAGCTCATGCATCTCATTCTACTACGGGTATTTCCCATGCTTCTGGGCTTTGCTAGTTGCCCCTGCCCCCAATTTCTGCTACGTGTCAGGGTGTTTATAAGCATTTCTCAGAGGCATTGGGTGTTGGCTACAGTCAAGGGTGGGGATTTTGGCTGGCGTATGCCAATGCTCCTGCTGGTAACAAAGCCAGAGGTTCCTCACTAACGGGTCTTGCCTCTCCACTTATGGTGAGACGGATCAACATATTTTGGGTCAGATTGCTACAGACTGTGCATCTACATGAGATTCTTAACTGTGCAGTAGCATAGTTTACTGTGAAGTAACCATGTGCATCTACATATGAACATGCTTACCACATAGCAAACCTTGCTAATTGTGAGTAAATTTGCTACATGAAAATGAAAGTAGCACAAATTTACTTTCAATTAGTAATAACACAGAGCACTCATGTAAACAACTGACCAGGAGCAAATCTGCTCCCAGTTAGCCACCCACCAGGGGGCAGGAGACTGCAGGGATGTCCCAGCAGCAGGGAGCTCCAAACCCCCTGCCCTGGGATCACAATCAAGCAGCAGGGGGCGGGGGGTGGGGGTGTGGATTCCTTATCTCCCAATGCTGGCTCCATGGTTGTTGGGCCAGTGCTGGCCGATTAGGGCCTCCTAGTGCTGGTCCTGCAGTGTGGACCTGGTGCTGGGAGCTCCCTGCTGTTGTGGGCTGAGGACCCAGCTCTGAGTTTCTATAGCTGAGCATGGAACAAGCTCCTCTGCTTGTTTCCCACCCAGATCTGCACTTCTGGAGCTGAACAGGGAGCAGGTTCCCTAGCCTCATCCCCACCTGTGGGGAGGGGGATCAGAACTGTCTTGGTTAAGGGCAGGTCCCAGGCCTGTGCCCTTATTGGGTAATTGAGGCACAGGGCTTGAGAAGAGCTGCAGGGATGGGGTAGGTCCCAGCCTCCTGCCCTGATCTGCTGGTGGGACAGCTAGCAGCAAGCTAACTGCTAGCTGCCCCACTGGCAGATCAGGGCAGGGGCCTGGGACCTTCCCCTCCCTTGCAGCTCTTTCCAATTCCACTGCCCCTAATTGGAATCTGAGGCCAGGAACTCCCTGCTGCTGGGGCAGGGGGACAATGTCCCTTCCCCAGCAGCAGGCAGCACCTGAGGGCAGGGTGTAATGTCCCAGCCCTGGCCAGGAGACAGCTCTGCAGTGAGGGCTGTGGGAATCTCTTGAGTCTATATTGACAACCTTTTATAGCAGCAGGACATTGGCTTCTGTGTTTCCCCTACTTGAACTGTGGCACGTTAGGGTGTTATGTCTGTGTTATGTCAGGGTTGACAGTCATCTTATACAGAGTTTAGATTATAGATTGTATAGGATGGTTTGGAAAGGGATGATCCTGCATCGGGCTGGGAGATGGACTAAATTATTTCTGGATGAACTGTCCAAATCTACTTCTCTATGATTCTATGATTATAAACAAGAAAATTTCTAAGGAGCCACTCTACCACGCCTTCTGCATTTACACCATTGTGAAATTCTAGTTCAGAACCACCTTGCTGGCTTAGTTATATAAGCTGAATTTAAGTACAACAAGTTGTGAGTGTAACAGCTTGAAAGCCTTGCTTGGCTGCAAGCTGAGTGGGTGAGCTGTGCGTAAAAATTTTGCAAGAAAGGTGGCAAAAAAGTTTGCAGAGGGTGCAATAGCTTTTCTAAATGGAGGGTATGCTGTGCACAATAAATGCTTTTTACTGGAGGAGGTGAACCATAACCAGAGCCCCTGTTGCAAACCCCAGGCTCTGATTGGCTACTATGGGGCCATAAAAGCTGAGAGAGGGGAAAAGCAGCTGGAGAGACATGTTGTAGGACAGCTACATCAGTCTGGAAAGGGGCAGACACTCAACTCCTTCCCCCAGGCAGAGGGAATGGATCTGAGGTTTGCTGGGGAGCAGACTTCAGGACAGAGGAGAGCCTGAGTCATCCCAGGAAAAGCTAATTCCCCACGCAGTGTCAAAGTTGTGCAATCAGGGACACAGGTACTCAGGAAAATTGTGGGGAGGGGTTGGTAAAGCTAATTGGGAGCTGGGAGAAGATGCCTGGTCAGGGATGTGCAGGGGGAAGTCCTCTGTTTGTACTGGAAAGGCTTGTACTGCAAGGACAGAGGCCTGCAGAGGGAATCCCCTGTCTGCATGTGGAGGTGCTGGGGGAGAGAGACAGCCCAAAGAGGGAGCAGGCTGTGAGAATCCCAAATCTGCATGGGTGTGTGAGGGGACACTTAACCTCTAGTGTTTGCAGGAGGTGTATTTTTCAGAAGGAAACTAAAGAAAGAAACCTGTTACCTGCAGTGGCTGATTGGAGATTTTTTTTTTTTTGCTGAGTTACCAAGAAAGAGTCCACCTTCCCCAGAGCAGCAGAAGCCTTGTCTCTACCACCTAGTGGTGGATCATAGTTAAAGCTGTATTGCCATTTATTGTTATGTGAAGGGGTGTGATGAGAGCAGGGGTGGGCAAAATGCAGCCTGTGGGCCAGATGCAGCCCGCCAGGCCATTCTATCCAGCCTGCGGGGCACCTAAAAAATTTAGAAGGTTAATATTTATCTGCCCCTGGCTGTCTGTCATGTGGCCCTCGATGGCTTGCCAGAACTCAGTAAGCGGTCCTCCACCCAAAATAATTGCCAGCCCCGGGACCAGAGGGAAATCAACCTGGGTTATGGGGTGGGGGGAAACTGTTTGAAAGTGTTATAACAAGGTGAATGTAATCACTGAGGTTGTTTAATGCAAGTGGGACCACCCACTGTGGTGGAATTATTCATCTATTGTTGCAGTTGTCAATTCTATTCAAATTGTTGGTTTTATTAAACTATCAATACTATATATATAAAAAAAATTCTCTACATAGTTGTGTATAATAAAGAAACCCATTTGTTTATTGGACCTAAAGTAAATTCTTGGGCAGTGATGATGAGGGACACACCTCCCCATGGGACACCTCAGTCAGAAGACCTGTCTGAGGTGGTTCCCAGGGCTACTGGCATACCGAGGGTCCAGAATCCATCATATTGCCTAGCCCACCATACCAGCAAGGGTTACATAAGTATAAACAGCATTATTGATATTCTTGGATATTTTTGGAGCTAAGCCTGGTCCCTTTGAATTTCAGTTAGAGATGTATTGCTAGTGACTACAACTGAAGCTTCAGTGGATGAGGCTGAAGTTGGTTGCTTTTTCCCAGTTCCTTTTTAAAAAGCTAATCTAGACTCAATAAAAGCTTGTTATTAATGAATTATACATCCTAAAGAGAGAAAAGTTAATTAGCTAGGCAGATATACTAATCAATATGTAAAACAATATTCCACATCAAGTACAGAGCCCTAAATGCAGGTCAGATTAGGATGGAATTATGGGGCAAAATACTTCTTGGGCAACCCCAAACTTCCTGTCAATGCCACTGTGGGACTGACTGTCTCAAAGAAACGTGACCACAGTCCTGCCCAGCCCAAAGCTTGGTTTCTCTGTTCCAGGCTGCCAACTGACAGCCCCCATGCCCACTGTCCCAAGTATAATGGCTCAAATAAGGAACTGGTTTTCAGCTGCCATTATAGCTGCAAATCCTTCTTGAGCCACCCCAGAACACATCTCTGTGCCACTGGGGGACACTCCTAGACATCTCTGATGAGGAACTTGCCTAGCCCAAAGTGTAGTTTGGATGTGCCAGGCTGCCAATCGACAGCCCCCCAGACACTGTGCTAAATATATAGACCCAAATAAGGAACTAGATTGTGGGCTAAGATTCTAGCTAGTAATCATTCTTGGCCCAACCCAGAAAACATCTCTGTGCCACTGGGGGGCATTCCTGAACATCTCTTACCAAACTTGCCTAGCCTAAGTGTGGTTTGGCTGTGCCAGGCTGCCTAGTGACAGCAGCCCAGCTACTATGCTAAATATATGGATCTGAATAAGGAATGAAATTTTGGACTGGGATTATACCTAGAAATCCTTCTTGGGCCACCCCACGCCATGTCTTTGTGCTACTGGGGGACTCTTCTGGACATCTCTGACCACAGATTTGCCTGGCCCAAAGTGCCATTTGGCTGTGCCAGGCTGCCAATTGACAGCAACCCAGCCACTGTGCTGAGTATATGGGTTTGAATTAGGAACTGGTTTCTGGGCTGGGATTAGAGATGGAAATGCTCCTTCTGGCACCCCACACCATGACTCTGTGGCACCGGGGCACTCTCCTTGACAGCTCTGACCAGAATCTTGCCTGGCCCAAAGCACAGCTTGACAGTGCCAGGCTGTCAACTGACAGCCCCCCATTCCCACTATACTAAATGGATAGGCTTGAATAAGGAACTGGCATTTGGGCTGGGATTATATTTAGAAATCCTTTTGAGGCCACACTGTGACATAGCTCTGTGCCCCCAGAGGACCCTCCTGGACATCTTTGACAAGAGACTTGCCTGGCCTAAAATGCGGTTTGGCCATGCTAGGGTGCTAACTGACAGCACCCCAGCCACTGTGCTACTTATATGGACATGAATAAGGAACTGACTTTTGGGCTAGGATTACAGCTAGAAATACTTCATTGGCCACCCCATGACATACTTCTGTGCCACTGGAGGACTCTCATCGACATCTTTGACCAGAGACTTGCCTGGCCCAAAATGTGGTTTTGCCGTGCCTGGCTGTTATTTAACAACACCCCAGCCAATGTTCTAAGTATAATGGCTCAAATAAGGAACGTTTTTTTGGGCTGGAATTAGAGATGTCTTTGTTGGGCCATCCCATTCCATGACTTTGTGGCACTAGGCATCCCCAAACAGAGCCCAGGCATCTCCAACCAGAGTACTGTCTGGCCCAAAGCACGGTTTGGCTCTGCCACACTATCAACTCAGCACCGCCTCCCTCTCCCCAGCAACTGTACTAAGTACAATGGCTTGAACAAGGTACTCTTTTTGGGCTGGGATTAGAAATGGAAATTCTTCTTGGCCACCCCACACTGTGTCTCTGTCGCACTGGTGGTCTCCCCCGGACGTCTCTGACCAGAGTCTTGCCCAGCCAGAGTGCAGTTTCTTCATGCCATGCTGCTAACTGCAGCCCCCCATGCCCACTAATATAATAAAAGGCTTAGTCTGGCTGTTTGTGTGTCTTTCTGTATGTCTGTCTGTCCATAATGCTTCTAGCTAACTGCACATGCACCCCCAAGAGAGCGGGCGGCGATTGGCATGCATTGTGTGGGCCCAAGTTTGCAACACTGCTGCAGAATTTTGTGGTGGGGAACATGCCCCAGCCACCCAAACAGCCAGGCTTCCCCCCACCTCCCTGCCTGAGAGCAAATGGGGGGACCATGGTGGCTGCCCATCCTGGATACATCCCAGAACAACTGACAGGGAGGGGGAGATGAGAGGCAGGGAGAGAGGGAGGGGAAGGGAGGCAGGGAGATGTGGGCCAGGTGGACCCGAAGCAGCTGGCGGGGGGAAGGAGGGGAGTGGGTCCGGACCTGAAGTGGCGGGAGGGAGGAGGGGAGTGGGGTTGGATCTGAAGCAGGGAGGGGGGATGGGGTCAGACCCGAAGCAGCGGGAAGAAGGTGGGGGTAGTGTGGGGTGGGGGAAGAGGGGGGCTCAGGACCAGTTATAGAATCATAGAATCACAGAAGTAGGGTCGGAAGGGACCTTGTAGATCTTCAAGTCCGACCCCCTGCCTGGGCAGGAGAAAAAACTGGGCTCAAATGATTCCAGCCAGGTAGACATCAAGCCTCCTCTCAGAGACCCCCCGGGTAGGAGCCAGCACAACTTCCCTTGGAAGTTGGTTCCAGATCCTAGCCGCCCTGACTGTGAAGTAGTTCTTACGGATGTCTAATCTAATCCAACAATTTGTGGCCATTATTCCTTGTTATGCCAGGTGGCGCTAGGGGAAACAACGTCTCTCCCAAACCCTTCTGGTCCCCTAGTGAGTTTACAGATGGTCACCAGGTCCTCCCTCAGCCTTCTCTTGTGAAGGCTGAACAGGTTCAGGTCCTGCAGTCTCTCATTGTAGGGTCTGCCCTGTTGCCCCTGGTTCATACAGGTGGCCCTCCTCTGGACCCTATCAATGCTGTCCACATTCCTCCTGAAATGGGGTGCACAGAACTGGACACAGTCCTCTGGTGACACAGAGGTATGTCACAGTATGACCCCCAAAGGATTTCTAAATATAATATAACCCCAGCCCAATTGCGAGTTCCTTATTCAATCCTATGCATTTAATACAGTGGGAATGGGGAGCTGTCAGTTGGCAGCCTGGCACCATCAAGCTGTGCTTTGGGTCAAGATTCTGGTCAAAGGTGTCCAGGAAATGCCCCGGTGCCACGGAAACATGGTGTGGGGTGGCGCAAGAAGCATTTCCATCTTTAATCCCAGCCCAGAAACTAGTTCCTAATTCAAGACCATATATTTATCACAGTGTCTGGGGCACTGTCAGTTGGCAGCCTGACACAGCCAAACTGTGCTTTAGGCCAGGCAAATCTCTGGTCAGAGATGTCCAGCAGAGGCATGGCATGGGGTGGTCCAAGAAGGATTTCTATCTGTAATCACAGCTCAAATTCCAGTTCATTATTTTACTCTATATACTTATCACAGTTGTGTCAGTTGGCAGCCTGGCACGGCCAAACCGCACTTCCAGCCTGGCAAGTCTCTGGTCAGATACATCTGAGAGAGTGCCCTGGTGGCACAGAGGTATTCTGATGGGTGGCCCAAGCAGAATTTCTAGCCATAATCCCAGCCCAAAAGCCAGTTCCTTATTCGAGCCATTATACTTGGAACAGTGGGCATGGGGGCACTCAGTTGGCAGCCTGGCACAGCCAAATTGTGCTTTGGACTGGGCAGGAGTGTGGTCAGGGTTCTTTGGGACAGTCTTGCAGTGGCATCAACAGGAAGTTTGGGGTTTCCCGAGAAGTATTTTGCCCCATAATCCCATCGTAATCTGACCTGCATTTAGGGCTCTATAGTTGATGTGGGATATTATTTTACACATTAATAACACATATGCATAGCTAATAATTCCTCTCTCTTTATAACAGTTAATTAATTAATAACAAGCTTTTATTGGATCTACATTAGCTTTGATAAAGGAACTGGGGACCGAGAATAAGGAATAAGGAACTGGGAATAAGGAATAGGTTACTGGGAATAAGCAACCAACTTCTGCCTCATCTTCAGTGGGCAGTCTAAGTGACATCTATGCTATCAAACAGTTTATAGATCTCTTAGATTGTGTCCACATAAGCAGAGGTGTTCATCTGCAGCAGCACAAAGAGTAGTGATACAAACCTGTTCCACTATTTTGTGCTGCAGTGCACGCCCCTGCTCATGCAGTTTGCAGTGGGACACACTGTCTTGCTGCTCTGTGTGCTACGTCGGGGCTGGCTGGGGCACAAGGTTCATCAGTGTGGGGATAGCCAGCAGGCAGACCCCACAATGGGGCAACCTGTGCCCAAGCCAGCTGAGAAGCAGCACATGGAGATGGGGGAGCAGGATGCCCAAGGCTGCCTGCTCCTTCATCTCCATGTGCTTTGGAGCCCCCTTACTGAGGCACTCTATGCCCCACGCAGCTATTCCCTGGATGGCTAGGGCACAGGATATTTTGAGAGAGGGGAGCAGGGAGCTCTGGGTTGGCTGCTCCCCTGTCTCTGTGCGCCTCAGAGTGAGGGCTGTACTGCAGAGCCCCTGCACTGAGACACATAGAGCCACATCTTGAGGCATACTCTGCCAGCCAGCTGGGGTCCAGGCAATATTTCTGACTATTTTTGATCAAATTCAGCAAGTATTATTTTAATTAAAAGAATTCAAATTTCCTTTTCCAAAAACAGAATATTGTCAAGTGTCTAATGCTTCTTTGTACATTCTGTCTACGTAGAAATCACTTTTCGCTGTTACATGTCAAATATCTGACAGTGACTAAAGGAAGAGGTGGTTTTAAGATGTACAAGAAATTGTCATTCTTTCAAAACTTAGACAGGATTTATTGTCAATGAAGCCACTTCAAACAGATCTAAGAATAAAAAGATTATTTTTAGTGCTGGCCCCTGACCCAGCCTGGTAAAAGGATATTCCAGGATGTGGCCAAATTATGAAAAGAGCTGATTCAATGTTTTCCTCCAAAACAGAATGAGCAAAATATTTCATTTAAGACATTTCAGGTTAGACTAACTTTTGCCAAGTCCAAGGCATGTTCCAAAAGATCCTAATCTTTATTCCTGGCTGAGGTCTTTGAGAACAGGAACTTAGTTTTGGAGGTTTTTGAGCTTCTTGCTCTTGGCCAGTCCACCTGTTCTGCCTGCCCTGGAACCAAAGAATTTAGAGCTGAGTTTATTAGGCAGCTGAAAGGCAGATTATCTTTCTTCATAAAAAAAATATCACTGTTTCCATGACAAAAAATATAGTGATTTCTAGAAATGTTGGGTTTTTTTGCTTTTGTTTTTTGATTGGAATCATATTTCAAACCATTTCAAAATGTTCCATGTTTCAGAATCCCTGAATTTTAGGCAGCTTCAGTTATGAATATGTATTCATCTCAAAATACTTCCATAACTGGTTCAAAACTATGGGATCCTGAAACGATAAGTCCATGCTTTATCCACCATACTACAGTGCCTCCAACACATATTTTGCAAGTCTCAGCCTTTAGCTACACTGTGAAATATGATTAGTAATGCTTAATCTACCTCTGTAAGGTGCTTTGTGATATTCAAGTAAAAATGAACTTGTTACAAAGCATTATTATCACTCATGATTATCAAACACATGGCCTCTGACAGAAAACAGGCTATAAAACATTATTCTAAGAAACTAAAATTTAAGTATTTTATCAAAAAATATTTTCAGTGGGTAAATGTACTTACCAACGTTTCCTGTTTAGCATACTTTAACAGAGTAAAACTGTGAAGAGTCAAATTAAGATCAACTTTTTTGTAATGGAGCCAAGTAACACTAGATTTTCTCCCCTCCCTCCCCTACTTTTCTGCCCTTTGTCTTCCTAATTTCCAGCTATTTCCTTTTTCATAGACAACCTCTTTTCTACCTTGAATTATTACCACTGCACTGTCTCCCTTACTCACGTTTGGCCTTTTTTCCCCCTGCTTTTTTTCCTCCTCCCTTCCCTACTTTACCTTTTGTTTTTCTAATTTCTACCTATTTACATTCTCACTGACATCCTGTCATACCTTTAGCTTCTCTCACTCCTAGGAGTCTCAGAACAGCAGAGACTCCCTATGCCAGAAGAAGGGTGACTATGCCCAAAAGCTTACTAAGAACTTTTTTCCAACTACTCAGTTGGTATAATAAAAGATGTCACATCTACTCAAAAAACCTTGCCTGCCTAAGTAACACTATAAGAATTTAAAATCTTAGCTCTAAATGGTAATGAATCACAACTTTATCCCATAATCCCATTACAACTTCTATATACACAAATGGTATAAAAATGCTTTAATAATTCATTAAGTTAAAGGTAGGATTTCTGCCTTTTTCCTTGCATGCCAGGTTCATTTCAAGTCCCTGTATATAGCAAAACATTTTTTTTCCCAAATTGAGACAGTATCCTTCTTTGTGGCTGCTTTCCATCACTGGAGCTTTCTTACTGTTTTGTATTTCACAATGTCATGCAGAAGGAGAACAAAGGGTCTTATTTTACCAGATGTTACCAGATATCTCTTTAGAAACTGAAGAGTCAAAATTTGTGATCCGAATTCAACATAATGTCATGTGATCTTTGAGTATATGATGCCTGATCCATCAGCACAGAATCAGGGACTACCACTGTTAGAAAACTTTTGCCTTGACATACATAGCAAAGCTCTAAGTACATGCTTAAAACTAATCAAATAAGCACTCCTCTCCCTTAAATTTCACTGAATTCAATAAGATGAAAGCATATAAAGTTATACACATAATTAAATGACTGCTGAACAGGAATAGACTTAAACATGTGATTATCTGCTTTTCTGAACTGGGGTCATAATTCCTAAGAAGTATTTTCTTACTGATGCTTGATTTAAATGTATTTCATGCAGTGTAGTGACTAACAGGAAAGAAAAGAAAAACATCTTTCCAACTGCTTAGAAGCATACTAAATGGAAAAAGAAGAGTAGAAACACTTAAAAAAATTTTTTTGGCAAACCTTTGTTAAATTTCCATACTGGAGTTCTTAATAACATAGAGTTTAATACTGGAAATGAAGAACATTTTCAAAGGGTAAATAGAATATTCTGAAATTGTCTCTATAATGCACAATATAACTTAAGGAAGGATTAGTATTTGGTACCCTAATTTTTATAATGTACAGAGTTGAATTTTTATGCTGTTCAAAGTAATAAGTAAAAAAAGAGCATATCATATAATTACTACTACAGTACCATTGTGTCATGATTAGTGCCTGCCAATGCTACTGCTCATTGCTACTGTGCTGTAGCATCTTGTGTAAATGTGCCCAGTTAGACCTATACTTAAGCCCCTCGTTTAAATAGAGTCCAGAGTGAGGGGATCTGGTAGGGAGTTCGCTAGGGAATGTGCCTGAAAACTCTCTCTCACCTTCCTTCACTGTAAGGTTGGTAAGAGGAAGCAGGTTAGCAGCAAAGGGAACCCTTCAGAACCAAGGAGCAGTGAACAAGCTAGTTTACAAGGGAGTTTGCTAGGGAAGGTCTGCTTGGAAAGTGTGGCAGGAAGAGAAAGGAGGAAGAGACCCAGATAAATGGCTGGAGGACATCATAAAACTGGAGCCACTGCTAATGCCAACTCATCCTTTGCTTGTACCTGTGAGGTGTATGTCCAGGCAAGACCACTTACCATGAAGGCTTCCACCCAGGTCCTGGCATGGTGCTGTGGAAATGGTAGCTTGCAGTTTCCTTCCAGCCAGGTGGGAGAGTGCTTGTGATGGGAGCAGAGCCTCCTGGTGGTGTCCTTCAAGAAGCAGGCAAGAGAGCTACAAAAGAAGGTGGCAAGGCTCTGAAGCATCCTCCAGCAAGAGGACTTCATTGATTTGATGCTGAAGGAAATCTCTAGGATTGTGGAGGAAGGACTGCCAGAGGCAGTGTTAGAGAAAGAAGAGGATATGGACTCCCAAAAAGATGGCAGCTGAAAGCTTATGACCTCTGGCAGCAAGTACAAGTCTTCATCTCTACCTGCAGCAGTTTGCCTGGAGAACAGATATGAAGCCCTAGCAACAGAAGAGAAGGAGCACATTTCATTGGTGGAAGAGGAAATGCCAGGCATCCCCAAGGCTGGGAGGATCAAGTCCACTGACACCAAGAGGAAGCAATGGGTGGTACAGATTGGAGACTTCCTTCTGCAGGAAACAGAGGCAACTATCCGCTGGCATTACCCGTTGTCTCAGAATTTCTGCTGTTTGCCCAGAGTCCAGATCTGAGATATCATGGAAGGATTGCAGAGACTCATTCAGCCCTCTGACTACTACCCCAAGCGGCTTATCCATGTGGGTACCCGTGAAACTGCTAGAGATGACCCTAAACAGAACAAAAATGATGCTGGGTACAAGAGTAAAGGGGACAGGAGCTCAGGTGGTCGTCTTCTTGATCCTTCTGGTCAAGGGAAAGGGCAGGAGTGGGCACATCTTGCAGATGAATGCATGGCTATGTGGATGGCGTGGCCAGCAGAGCTTTGGCTTCTTCAACCATGTGATGTTGTTCCAAGACAAAGGATTGCTAAGAAAGCACAGGAACCACCTAATGAAAAGAGAGAAGAGCATCTTTGCATACAGATTCACTAATCTAGTGTGGAGGGCTTTAAACTAGGTTTGCTAACGGATGGAGATGAAAGCCCAGAGGTAAGTGGGGAAGCAGGTGACCTGAAGGAAACACAAGCAGGAGGAGGAAACGGGGGGTGGGGGGAAGTTCTCTTTCTTCTTGAGAAAGTCGAGCAGTTGGTTAGTTATTTCAAGTGTCTACCTGAATCCATGGAGCCTGGGAAACAAGCAGAAAGAATTAGAAATCCTTGCACAAAATCATGGAGCTATGACGTAATTGGAATAACGGAGACTTGGTGGGATAGCTCACATGACTGCAGCATTGCCATGGATGGGTATAATCTGTTCAGGAAGGACAGGCAGGGGAGAAGTGGGGGAAGAGTGGTACTGTATGTAAAAGAGCGGTATGATTGCTCAGAGCTGCAGTGTGAAACTGGAGATAGATACCCCGTTGAAAGTCTCTGGGTTAGAATCAGAGTGGGTGCATCTACATATGCATCCCACTGTACAGTTGGGAGTGCAGAGTCATTTAGAACTTGCTTTAGCCCATGCACCACCAGTGCTGCATAGTCATAGCACTGTACAGGTAATTTCTGACCCTACTGCTCAGTAGCAATGGCATCATGGTTAGTGTTCAGCAATGCTACGTCATCACAGCAACGAGCTATGGCAATGCAGCTCATTGCTATGGCAATATGGTGTCTCGTGTAGATGCACCCAAGGGAGAGCAAAAAGGGGGAGATCATGGTGGGTGTGTGCTATAGACCAGTGGCCTCCAAACTTTTTTGATTGCGCACCCCTATCAGTAAAACATCTTTGATCACACACCCCCAATATATGTATATTTATTGGGGGTGCCACTGAGGGCACCACTGTCAACCCCCCCATGTTGTGGAACTCCCACTCTTCCCATAGGATACCTTGTGTACCGTATGTGACAGGTGACCACCTGACATACAGACCAAGTGAGGGTGCCAGTGCTAATCCGTATAATATTATTAGTAAAGCTTAATTTCTTTCTTATTTTTTTAGATAAAAAATAAATATAAATAGAAGTTATAATATTTTCTTTGGAGACCACTGCTATAGACCACCAGATCAAGAGGATGAGGTGGATGAGCCTTTCTTCAACCAACTAGCAATAGTCTCCCAATCACAGGCCCTGGTTCTCATGGGAAACTTCAATCACCCTGACGTGCTGGGTGGGCAATATAGCAGTGCACAGAGAATCCAGAAAGTTTTTGGAGAGTGTTGGGAACAACTTTCTGGTACAAATGCTGGAGGCCAATTGCTTTTCTTGACCTGCTGCTCACTAATGTAGAAGAATTGCTGGAGAATATAGAAGTGGATGACAACATGGGCAACATTGACCACGAGATGACTGAGTTCAGGATCCTGAGGAAAGGAAGGAAGGATAGCAGCAAAGTAAGGACCCTGGATTTCAGAAGAGCAGACTTCAATTCACTCAGGAAACTAATGGCCAGGATCTCCTGGCAGGTGAATCTGAGGGGGAAAACTTCCAGGAGACTTTTTGTAGTTGTTGTAGTTTAAAGAAACCTCACTGAGAGCACAGGAATGAACCATCCTGATGGGCAGGAAGAATAGTAAGTATGGCATAGCTCAGATTGGCTTAGAAGGGAACTCTTCAGTGAGCTAAAACACAAAAAGGAAGACTGCAGGAAAGGAAACTTGGACAGATGACTAAGGAGGAATATAGAGAGTATTGCTCAGGCACACAGGGATGAAATCAGAAGGCCAAAGCACAACTGGAGTTGCAGCTATCAAGGGACATTAAGGGTAACAAGAAGGGTTTCTACAAGTATGTCAGCAGCAGGAGGAAGATCAGGGAAAGTGTAAGTTCCAGACTGAATAGGCAAGGCAACCTAGTGATAGATGAGGTAGGAAAGGTTGAAGTATTCAATGCCTTTTTTACCTCCGTCTTCACAGGCAAGGCCAGCTACCAGAATACTGTACCTGGCAGCATGGTCTGGGGAGGTGAGCAGCAAACAATGGTGAAAGAACATGTTAGGAACTATTTAAAAATGCTGAACATGTACAATTTTATAGGGCCAGATGTAATGCGCCCAGGACTGTTGAGTTGGCTTATGTGATTGCAAAGCCACTGGCTATTATCTCTGAAAATTAGTGGTGATTGGGAGAGATCCTTGATGATTGGAAAAGTGTCCATCTTGAAGAAAGGGAAGAAGGAGGATCTGGGGAACTACAGACCAGTCAGCCTCACCTTACTCCCTGGAGAAATTAATGGAGCATTTCCTCATAGAATCAATTTCCAAGAACTTGGAGGAAAAGAAGGTGATTAGGAAAAGTCAGCATGGATTTACCAAGGGCAACTCATATCCAACCAACTCGATTGCCTTCTATGTTGAGACGACTGGCTCTGTGGATGTGGGGAGAGCAGTGGGTGGGAGAGATACACTGGATTTAGCAAGGCTTTTGATACAGTTGCTCAGGAAATTTTTGCAAGCAAGCTAAATACATGTTGGATTAAGGGACTGTAAGGTGGATAGTAAACTGACTGAATCACTGGGCTCAAAGGGCAGTAATCAATGGCTGAATGTGTCTAGCTGGTAGCCTGCATCAAGTGGAGTGCCCCAGGGGTCACTCCTGGAGCCAGTTTTGTTCAATATCTTAATCAATGACCTTGAAGATGGAACAGAGTGCGCCCTCAGTAAATCTGAAGATGACGCCAACCTAGGGGGAGTAGTAGATATGCTGGAGGGTAGGGTGAGGATTCAGAGAGACCTCAACAAATTGTAGGATTAGAATAAAATAAATATCATGAGATTAAATAAAGAGAAGTCCCAAGTCTTATACTTAGGATGGAACAGTCCTGGGCACTAGCAGAGGCTGGGGACCAACTAGCTAAGCAGCAGCTCTGGGGTTTACAGTGGACAATAAGCTGAATATGAGCAAGCAGTGTGCCCTTGTTGCCAAGAAGGCTAATAGCATACTGGACTGCATTAGTAGAAGCATTGTCAGCAGATGGAGGGCAGTGATTATTCCCCTCTGTTTGGCCCTGGTGAGGCTACGTCTAGAGTACTGTGTCCAGTTTTCGGCCACTCACTACAGAAAGGATGTGGACAAATTGGAATGGAAAGACTCCAGCAGAGGTCAATGGGAATGGTTAGGGGACTGGAGCACCTGACTTCTGAGGAGAAGCTGAGGAAACTGGATGTGTTTATTCTAGAGAAGAAAAGACTGACGGGGGAATTCAATAACAGTTTTCAACTACCTGAAGTGGGGAAGGGTCCAAACAGGATGGAGCTAGACTTTTCTCAATGGTGGCAGACAACAGAACAAGGAGCAATGGTTTCAAGTTGCAGAAACAGAAGTTTAGGTTAGATATTAGGAAAAAAACTTTCTCACTAGGAGGCTAGTAAAGTACTGGAATGAGTTACCTAGAGAGGGTGTGGAAACTCCATTCTTGGAGATTAAGACTTGGCTAGATAAATCCTTGGCTAAAATGATATAGTTGGGGCTGGTACTGCTTTCAGAAAAGGGTTCATCTACATGACCTCCTGAGGTCCCTTCCAATCCTAATTTTCTATGATTCTATGATTAGCCAAACCCTAACAGTGCCTCATCACTATATAAAGCAAAACTATATAAAGCCTCATCTCTATATAAAGTAGGCTAGCAATTTGGGAGAGTCAGAACCAGATGAAGTTCGATGTCGAGAAATGTAAAGTGCTCCACCTGGGGACAAAAGATCCCCTGGAAAACTACAGGCTTGGCAACACCAACCTGACCAGCCCTACAAATGGAAGAGACCTGGGGGTCATAAGAGACCACAGCATGAATATGAGTTAGCAGTGAGACTTGTCAGCAGGGCAAATAATACTCTGGCATGCATCTCCAACAAGACCAAGGAGGTGATTCTTCTGCTCTACGTGGCACTGGTGAGACCCCAACTGGAGTACTGTGTCCAATTCTGGGTACCACATTTTAACAAGGACATGGTAAAACATGAGAAAGGCCAGAGAAGGGCCACCTGTATCATTAGAGACTTGCACGGCAAGCCATATGAGGGAAGGCTGACGGACTTGGGACTCTTCAGCCTGAAGAAGACAAGGCTGAGAGGGGACCTGATAGCAGCTTATCACTATGTCAGGGGAGTACATTAGGGGCTCAGTGAACAACTGTTCACCAGGGCACCCTTGGGGAAAACCAGGAGTAATGGCTACAAGCTCCTGGATGAAAGCTCAGCATTAAGAAAAACTTCTTCACAGTTAGGGTGTCGAGACTGTGGAATAAGCTCCCTCCAGAGGTGCTGCAATTGCTTATCCTGGAAATCTTCAAGAGAAGACTGGACAGTCCCTTGCTGGGGTAACTTGACCCCACCTGTCATTTTTCCTGCCTGGTGCAGGGAGCTGGACCCAACGATCTTCAGAGGTCCTTTCCAGCCTTACAATCTATGAAACTATGAATCTATGAAAATGACTAGGTGTTTAAACAACATACTTTATTTACATTTCAGTGTATTATTAACTGAATGAATAGTCTTTTTTAAAGAAAACTATGTAAGCATTTTTTAAGACTCTTTTCAGCTATGCCTTAGAATGGTATGGCAGCATCAATCTTTAGGGAGTGACTATTTTACAGCATGGAATATTTACACATGGAAACTCTAAATTAAACCACTCAACACCACACACCTTCAATCTGATTAGCTGCTGTTTGATTTGGTAATGAAGGTGTATATAAATTCTGTATGGTTATTTCACAGTGGGCATGTCTACACATACAGTTAAGTCAAAGCCATAAACTCCAGTACTTATTGTGCCAGAATTTATTGCTTCTTGGGCACCATGTTTGCATGTGCACCTGGGATTGCAGCACACTGAGCCAGGTCACAGCAGCCCCAGCTGCCAGGGGCCCCAGGGAGGTCAGCCTGGCAGCTTGGGGATGGTCTGACCTGGCTTAATGTCCTGCAGAGGAGCTGGCAGGGGCATGAGAGTGCTCTAGTGCAGGACTAGCCAGCAAACTGTCCCTACATTGAAGCACCCTCATGTCCCAGCCAGTCTTTCCAGCATCTACACGTACATTGCAGCAGAGTAAAAAACTCCATGGCAGGATAGTACTTGTGTTTACAATACTATCCTGCTGCAGAGTTAATTAGTTTACTCTTGCTGTCTAATAGCATTGCGCATGTAGACATGAGTTATTTACTGTGGAGCTAATTAGTCAACTCCGCAGTAAGTATCTCATATAGACATGCCCTATGACTACATAGCACAAATGCCAGTGCTTGCATTCACAGCTCTGCTCCAGAGGGACTCTGTTCTCCCTGACCAATATGACTGCTTGCTCTTTGCCTCCCTACTGCCTGAGTTACTGGAATGGTGTGAAGAAGCTAATTTCATGCATCAGATGTAACCAATATCTCAGACTTCATCAAAGATTAATGCTGGCATAAAACAGAATGGAAGACAACACCCTTGAGCCAGGTATGTGGGACATTGCCATTGCGAACTCAAAACAACAGCTTGTCCCATCTGTTCAGATCTTTAATGAGGTTTTTTTCTGGTTTTTGTTTGTTTGTTTATTTGTTTTTTTAAACAGACATTTTGAGTTATCTGGAATGATACTCAGTTATAGCAAGTGACTGAAAGTCTGCCCAGCAGTTTAAACAATTTCAGATTATTGTTGAAAAAGCTATAAATCCTTCCAAGAAAATCCAGTTCCAGCAAGTGCCCACCATGACGCAACAGATAGCGAGTCAGTTCCTAGGATAATTCTTATAAACAAATGCACTGGAAAAAAGGAAAAAAGTAAATGAGTTTTATAGCTGTAGGGGCAGCTTGCCATCTCTTTGCTGTGACAAAACAACTCTGGAAAAGTTAATTTGGAAAATAAATATTGTGCCACAGACATCCTGGGTTGGTTCTAAAGCCCCATCTATAATGTGCATGGGCCACTTGGCTATATGGGCATGTCTACATGTGCAATTAATAAATAAGCACAAATAAGCTCCAGAGATTTTTTTCCTCCCAGGCATGTTGTTTGAACATAAGCCTGGGATCAAAAATCTCAGGACCATATTGTTCTGGAGTTTATTTGTGTGCAGCAGATGAAGCCCTGCCAGAGCAGCTAATCCAGGGCTGCTCCGACCAGGCGCCACATACTTTAGAGGGGCTGGCTGAGGCACAAGGGCTAGCCCAGCACTGCAGCCTGTACCCCAGTCAGCTGGGGCAGTATCTACATATGTGCTGCTGTGCACAAATCACTCCGCAGCAGGGTAGTATTTGTATTTTACAAGACAATCCTGCTGTGGAGTTCATTCGTTTCATGCACCCTAATAGGGGTGCATTTCTAGACACCAAAACATTTACTGCACTTAATAAGTCAACTGCACAGTAAATGTTCATGTAGATGCACCATTGTGTCTCTTTTTATGCAACTCTAGGAGCATACAATGGACCAAAAAACTGCAGCAGCTCAGGAGTTCCCTGGGGGAGGAAAAAAGTCTCATCAACAATCTTCACCTTCTCCCTCTTGCTTTGAAAGAGAACTAATAGTTTCTTGAGGCTTCATTGGATCCACCAACTATTACCTGTTGTGAGTTGGCTTTTTTCCTCTCTCTAGCTGCCTGCCCACTTGCTGCTTAACCACCTATTTCTGCATGTTCTGATTCAAGAGGCAAAATCTTATAGCACTTTACATACCAAAATTGCAATTATTTATCCATTTAAACACAGTTTAAGATCCTACTCCATGTGCAGAGTGGATTTGCAAGCATCCACATAGCTTCTGAGTATGTGCAGTAAGCTGTGCTTTGTCTGAGCATTTACATGGCTCCATATGCATTTACATGGGTAAACCTATGTCCTGAAAATGTAGCTAGGCAAAAAAAAAAAGGAGGGGGGGAGATGATGGAGGAGAAGAAGGGGCTTCTATCTTTCAAAAAGCTTAGGGATTTTGGCATTCACCCAAGAAGGAAATCCAAGCTTCCAGGAAATCCACACTCCCCAATCCTGCAGTGTCCTAACTACCCTGCTACTCAGCTGCTAAATCTGTTTCATCTTGTCTAATGGGTTCATTTTTCTCCTGAAGGCAACCACACCTTGTCCAACCATCTCTTGGATTTATGAACACTGATTTATAGGTTTTTCATTAGTTCCCCTAAGGGCCATTTCATAGTGCCAAAAGAAAAAAAAACACTATTAAAGATTTGTATCACTATATAGGGTCATGGAACAGGATGAAATGAAGTAAGAATGGACCCACATTTTAAACCTGGACACAACGTACATTGTTCTGGTACAGTATTAAGTTCTGTTACTGTTTATTATAATGTTAACATCCATATGCATCTTTACAGCCTGTTCTAACCAGAACTGGAAGTCTCCTGGGTACCCCAAGAGGGACTGCATTTGAAGTCTTTTCAGTCAAAATGAAATCAGAACATGTCTCGGGTAGTTTCTTTCCCCGTTTTGCGGACTCAAATGAGTCTGTTAATGAGTTGGGAAAAGGTTCAAATTAGTAGCCAAAGTTTTGTCTCTCTTAAAAATAAATGTTTGCAACTCATTTGTTATTATTTTTCTTTTCTGTAGATCCTTTTGTTGATCAAGGATTTCTCACGAGTCAGTGCTGCCTATTAATATTATTTAAAATAATAGTAAAGGATGGACTATTCTGATCAAGAAACTAATAACTTAGTTAATGGACTAATGTGGTTGTGGTCTAATAGACTGAGCAAAAACAACAGGCATTGCCCAAGGTGAGTTCTGTTCTTGGCTTTATCACTGACTTACTTTCTACTCTGTGACCTTTGCAATTCATCTTAAATTCTTTGGCCTCTGACAGATGTGACATTTAAGACATGATTAACTGGTTAATCACATCTAAGTAGGGACCTGGCCATACAGTCAATCAATTAATGGTATGATATAATGAGGAATAACCCAACAAAGTTATTACTCAATAGGCCTGTGCGGATAGGGAAGTATTAGATTCAGATTTTGATTCAGTCAGTTCGGAGGACAGTGATTCAATTTGGGAGATTCAGATCACTGTCCTGAATCAATTCAGCTGAATTAGCTTAGGAAGATTTGGTGCTGATTCAGAGAGATTCAGTGATTCGGATCAGCCGGGGAGAGGCATGCACAGCCGGCTGGCTGCAGGTTCTCCAGCAGCTCCTCCAACTGTGCCTGCCTCTCTCTGGGTGAGGGGAGCCACAGGAGAAGCCCCCATGGCTTCCCTGCCCAGCCCCATCCCCCACATGGCTCCAGCCAGGTCCTGGCACTTAAAAAAAAAAATAAAAAAAATCCTCCTACTCACTGGCTGCAGCAGTGATCAGGGTCTATGGGTGCTCATGGCAGAGCCCCCCACACAGAGTGGGGCAGCTGCCCCATTGCAAGGGTGCAGCACAGCTCAGCAGGGCAATGCGTGCTGTCTGGGAGCTGGGGCCACTGGGGCTGAGTGGTGTTGGGCTCTGGCTGACACGTGGAGCTGCCCCAGCTCCCAGACAGTGTGCGGCACCCAACCAAGCCATGCTATGCCTGCACAATGCAACACCTGCGACGTGGATGCCAGGTGGGGGTGGATGATCCTTGCTGCCCCTCACTGCCCCACAGGGGGACTCTGCTATGAGTGCCCAGGGGCCCCAATTGCTGCTCCTGTAGCCGGTGACAGGATTTATTTATTTTTTTAAGTACCAGGAGGTTGGGGCTGGGCAGGAGCCAGGGCCAGGTAGGGCAGTCATGGGGGCTTCTGTACCTGCCTCTACCTTGGTTATGCCCTGCTGCTGCCTGCCCAGCCGGGGTGGCGGGGGCAGGATGTGGGTATGGCTCATTCCTAGTGCAAGGGGGCAAGTGGCAGCAGGGCATAGCCCCCACTCTCAGCACTGCTGTGCCCACTCTAGTCCTGGGAGCAGGGGCTCTGCCCTTCGGCTCCTTGCCAGTCAGTGCAGGGGGGGTTGGATGCAGGCTTGACAGTGCTGGGAGCAGGGGCTATGCCCCGTTCCACCTGGAGCAACCTGCGCCTGCATCCCACCCGTGCCCTGCCCTGGCTGGCAGCAGGGCAGAGACCCCGCTCCCAGCACTGCTGTGGCCCGACCCCCCCCGAGTAACGTGTCCACTGCCCCAGCTGGGCAGCTTGTCCCAGCCCCAATCCCACCCTTTCACATGCCACTTCCCTCACCCATTCCCTAACCCCAACAGATTTACCAGCTGGAAGCAGCTGTCAGCTACCTGTTTAGTTTATGGCTGAATCTCTGAATTGGCCAGAACTTTTTCAATTCTTTTCCTGAATCAATTTGGATGCTGCAAATTGATTTGGAGCTTTTACTTGGTCTCCCAATTCAATTTGGAGATTTGGTTCCCAAATTGGGCTGAATCTCCTCCAAATCAAATCAGCTACTGAAGCTTTGCACAGCCCTATTACACAACATATGTGTAACAACTTTGTGGCTGGTTCTTATCACACCTTTAACTGAATGGGTGGCCAGGTCCCAGCCTCTGGAGCACACAGGCATCTTTCAAGATTCCCATGTGCTTCAGAGGCTGGGAGGCCCCTCAGCTGATTGGGCTTCCAGATAGGTAGGGCACCATGGACTCCCACGGCTGGGAGCCCTGATCATCTGACTGGGGCTCCCAGCCACAGGAGCACATGGTGCGCTCCCCCAGCTGGGAGCCCCAATCAGCTGACAGGGGCTCCCAATCATGGGAGTGTATGGTACTTGCTGCTGCAGGAGAATCCAGGATTGGGCTTCCCCTACACTGCCAGTATAGCACAATGGTATCTGATCCAGGATCCCACAATCATGTGACATGGCAGGAAGCACAGTTGTTGGGATATCCCATCACACCTTTACTTTAACATCTGTCGGGGCCTCAGTGATTTAGTTACCCGATCGCCACAATGTAGAAACTGTATTTCCTCAAATAGAAGACAGCCCCGTTTAGAAGACAGCCCCATTTATAAGCTGACTCCCCAATAATTAGATGCTATATGTGGAAAATTTATAAATTTGTTTTCATTTTCCAGGTACAAAATCTAATTATTGGAGGCTTACCTTTAATTTGTCCCCTCCTGCTGCAAATTTGAAAACAATAACTTTGAAATTAAATATGGTTGTAACTATTTGTTTGTAAGACCCAGGCACATAGTTCATTCAGAATTGATGCATCTTACTTTTTTTTGTAGGTGCTGTGCATTTTAGCAAAGGTACTCCACAAACACTTCTGAGCAGCAATCTGGCACCTACTGTAATACATACTGGTATTAATCCAAAGCCAAAGGCTTGTCATTTACACATAGTTCATTTGGCTGGGTCCCACAAGAGTCAACAGTAGTATTTCAAGTCATGGTGACCCCACAGCTGAGCACTGCTCAGTATATGTGTAAGAATCCAAGTGCTAATTAGCCCCCATTCATGACTGGAACCAAGCATTCTTGGCATGAGTTCTGGGATGCTGCAAAATATATATATGCAGCTAAGGTGCAGGACAACCTGGCCTGGTTCTACCTCATGGAGGTGTGGGGGGAAGCACACTAATTATATGCACCAGACTGAGAGAAGGTGCAAGAGAAAAATTCTGGCTGAACTGCTTGGGGACCTGTTTGGTGATGTTTGCCAGGCATTTAAGGCCAGTGAAGAAACAGGAATAATTGGAAATGGGAAAGAAAAGTGCACCTCAGCAGTGGGAGTGAAGAGGAAGTCAAAATGTAAGAAATGTAGTGGCTCATCTTGACAAAAAGAGTCGGGAGCATAGGCAACGCGTGGGGGGCACAGGGGGAGCACATGACCCCCTCAGATGGGCCACCACTGAAGCCACCGCCAGCTTCAGCGGGTGGTTGCCACCCCTCTCCCTGCCTTGCTGCTGACAAGGCCATCAGCAGCAGTTCCCACTCACCGTCATGGTGCCCCCCCGCAGTCGCAGGAGGCACCAGTCATTCATAGTTGGCAGTGAGATGGACGGCAGTCAAAGGGCATTATCATATTTCTCATTGAGATAGGCTGCACTAATCTATCCTTGTGGTAAGTCCCCATTAGTCTGTTTGCCTGCTATGGGCTATGTGGTTTATAGTCATGCTCAATGTTGGTTGCATTTAGTCAACTTCATAACTGATTTCCATTACTGAGCACATACTGCTTTTCACAGCAGTTTAATGATAGATAATGTATCTAGTGAGATTTCCTTGTGTGCAAATATAAAAGAAAGGGTGTTTTTCCCCATGCCAACTGGAAGGGGGGAACCTCATCTTGTAGTTGAATAAATACAGTAACTGATATGAAGGCAAACAAGCGCTTAATGTTGCTGCTATTAGCATATAAGTAGAATAAATGGATGACTGATTCATTTCAAAATAAAAACCAAATATGGTCTAATATTGCCTTATATTTGTTTATATAGTAGTTAAACTGTCATGAATATATATAAAAAATTTCAGATGTCATTTTTAGCTTGTAATCCCCAGTAAACTACAGGCATTCATGTTACTTCATTCATTTTTTCTGCAATTCATCTCCTCCATAGTTCTCTGGGAAGAATATAGTGATTTAATTGAATAAGTGGTTTTAGGTTCATAGTAACTGTACCAGAGTGGCAAATGTTAGTAAAAACAAGCCACTTAATGATTGCTAACATTCTACTGTGTGCCCAGAGTAATCTAACTTTTCATCTAGGACATGAAACACCTTCTTTTCATATCACAAAGCCTGCCAAAAGTTCAAATTGTTCCAAATGCCAGAGATAAAAAGGCACTATGGTGAAAAGAAATGGATTGGGAATAGTATACCAGGGTTTGGATTTTTTTTATATGTAACTTAGTAGTGCCATGGATGGGGGACATTTAAATCAAATTCTGAAAACTGATGATTGTCTGAAAAAAGGCAATTTGAGTAGGCATAAGCTATTTGTAAATTTGAGCTGAATTCTGATGGTTCCTGGCAAAAAAACAGGAGGAAAAAACTTGAGAAAGCTAAAATATCTGACATTTCTGAAATGTTCAAATTTTTCAGTTAAAATATTTTATTTCAAGTGAATTATGCATATATTTATTAATTAAAAGAGTAAAACAAACTTAAAAGTGTTTGTACATGTCAAAATGTAATAATTTTTATTTTTCATTTTACTAGAAAAATAAAAAATCATGTTGGATGGTATAAGTGGGCCCCTGCCACATTACTGAGAGAGGAAGAGAGCCTAAGGTCTACTGGCTAGACCAGTCCCTTGAACAGACTTAATGGTAAAAAGGAACCTTAAATAAGATGGCCACATGCTCCAGGTGTAGGTGTTGGTTGACAAACCTAGGGTGGAAGTAGTGTCAGGTGACCTGGGGAGAGGCTGAGATACCCACAGCTTGGCCCCAGAAGGGGAAGTCTGGCAGCTGCAGAAGGAGGAGTTCCAGGGAGGACACAATTTGGATTGCCTCAGTGAAATGGCTTTGTGCCACAGAAGGGCAGATGAGACCCTATACAGCAGGCAGCATAAGTACCTTGAATATCTTGGCTGGTGGTACCATGGGATGGGATTAAACTCAGCTGGGGAGCTTGTGTTTGTGAGCCACAAATGCTCATGCTTTTGATTTACTTTTGAACCAGAGAACAGGGGTGATTGTAAGGGGTGGATTGGAAGCCACTGGGATGTGGCAGAGGGTACCCAGCACAGAGCATTCCTGGAGCCTGGAATCTTCAAGTGATGAGTATGGGCAGGAGTCCAAATACATTCAGAAGGAAGATTGTAGTGTGTCAGGGGCTGGATATCTGACAATAAAGTCTGGGGAGAATAACTCCGGAGCCTGCAAGTGCTGTGCCTAGGGCCAACTGGCCCAGACCTAGTGAGGAGCTAGAGCTAGAGCCCAAAAACCTAGGGTCCTGGTGCAGTGGACCCTGGGCAGCGGGAACCAGCCAAACTAGAAGTAAGCTGAGGCCAGGAAAGGCCTGAATTCAGACCAGGACCCACCCCAAAACCTGCATCTGCCTCCTGGGGCAGCCTCCCTATGAAACTGTAACATCAAATCACGGTCTCCTCCACCAATGTCATCTCTCAGCATAAGCCTCCCACTGCCACAAGAGGAACTGGAGCTGGAACCAGGGGTGCTGAGCACCCTGGTTCAAGCAATTCTGGGGACTGAGGGGGAATTACACCTTGTGCGCCAAACCTCTCAAAGTTCCCCTTGACCCAGGTCTCCTCCAGAAAGCAGCACCTTGGAAGAGGTTGAGGTTGTGGAGGCAAGTGGCTCAGGTGAGGCAGCTCCTCCTGCTGTTGTGCCTGAGCCTGCTGAGGAGTGGGATAAGGCAGCATCCTCACCCTCAACTCAGAACCAGGCGAGTAGTGTAGTGTGGGAGCATTCTGAGCTGGCAGATGATCCTGGGTTTGCTATCTGCCAGCACTGCAAAAGGCACATCAGCCAGGGCAAGTACATGACACACTTTTCCACCACAGTGATGCTCAGCCTGACACCAGTCCAAGCATGCCAAAAGGGAAGTCCCCTGCTCACTCCAAAGTTCCCCAGGCAGGCCACCCTGGAACAGTGGGGGAAAGCTGCAGACAGAGGGGGGTGAGTTGCAAAGGTGAGTGATATCACCCAGACCATTAGGGAGATACTTGCTCTGGATAGCCAGCTCTTCTCCCTAGTTGAGTGACCAGGGTTCAGGCGGCTCATAGTGCTTCTAGCGCCATCTTACAAAGTGCCTGCACGCACCACCTTTAGCAAGATGGTGGTGCCCTCCCTGTATGAGGCATGAAGGGAATACTTGAGGGAGGAGCTGCGCAAAGCAGGGCTTCAGGTAGCCTTGCACTTCACCTCTGACATCTGGAGCAGCCAGGGTGGCGATCACGCCTAGCTTTCCCTCACAGGGCACTGGTGCAATCAGTCAGGCCATCTGTGGGCTCTCCTCCAAGCTGAGATGCTGGATGAGTCCCACACAGCAAGAGAGCACGGGGACCATGAACCGTGTGGTGCAGAGGTGGCTTGTTGGGCAAGCCAAGCTCACCCGTGGATTCCTGGTCACTAACAAAGGGGCCAATATGGTGAAGGCGTCCATGATGCCAACTTTATTGGCATCCACTGTGTGGCACACAGGCTGCACCTCACAGTCAGGGATGCCTTGGAGGGGGGCAGTGCTGCCGGTGACAGTGCTGCCACCATTACTGCTACAAGCCAGGTGATTTCAAAATGCAGGAAGGTGGCAGGCTACTTCCACCACAGCATCAAGTGGGGGAAGATGCTGTGGAAGAAAGAGGCAGAGCTGAGCATCCCACAGCACAAAATCATGAAGGATGTGGAGACTCGGTAGAACTCCAAAAACCTGATGCTCAAAAGTCTGGTGGAGCAACAGAAGGTCATCCATGAGATGGCCTTGCTTGGGGAGATTTAGATCAGCGACCCCCTGAACAGAGCTGAGTGGGGTACCGTCTCCCATATCATGGTGGTCCTCAAGCCCTTCCTCGAGACCACCGAGACCCTTAGCGCTGGTAATGCCCTCCTCAGTCTGGTGATTCCCCCTAGTGAGGGAACTTGAGAATGAAATGGAGAAGTTCCAGGGGATCAGTTTTCCTGGCTGGGGCACACCACTGTCACCAGACATGCAGGCACTGATGAGGCAACTGAAGGAGGGCATCAGGAGACTGCAAATACCCTTGTGGTCCAGTATGGTCCACATAATGGCAAGCATGTGTGACCCAAGGGTGAAGGGGAGCATGTGCACTGGCAGCACCAAAACCCTCAATCACTGGACACAGGTGCTGGTCAACAAAGTCAGGGAGGACGAAGTGCAGAGGTGAGGGGATGTGGAAGAGGGAGATCCACTTTCCCATGCCAACACTACCAGCACCGGCAACAGCACCAGCACCAACTAGTCTCCTCCATGCCAGCCACTGCCAACGTGGGCCATAGGCATGGCTTCAATGCTGGGGTCCAAATGCACCAGACCCCAGTCTCAGGCAGGTAGCGCTGAGGCTTTGGTGGCTACCTATCTCACTGATGATGTGGAGCCACTGGAATGCAACTCCTTGGCCTACCAGACAAGCCACAGACAGATGTGGCAGGATCTGGGCATGGTTGCCTGGCAACACCTGTCCTGTCCACCAACTAGTGTTCCAAATGAGAGGGTGTTCAGCATTCCTGGGGATGTTGTGACACCCCACCACACCTGCTTGGATCTTGGTTTGGTGGAGCAGCTGGTGTTCTTGAAAGTGAACCTCCTGCTGCTGAGGTTCCCCAAGCTCCACCTGCAGAGACTGAGTGCCATGCTCCTCACTCTGTCTGCATCAATTTCTTTTTTTGATTTTTTTAAAAGCCAGGTAATGTCCCGATGTCAACTGGAGAGGGCACTAACCGCATCACCAGCTAGCAGGGGAAGAACATGTCCCTGCTGAGCTCACTCCTCTGCCAGGGTGAACTTGGAAGTATGGGATGGGACTATGGGGAAGGAAGAGGACCCAGGTCCTGGTCATGACCAGGGTAGGGAGGCCTGCTGGGACTGCTGGTGGCACAGCAGCCCCATAAATTGCAGGACCAATGATCCCCTGGTGAAAGGTGGGTAGGAGGTACTATAACCTCCAGCTAATGCACACACACACACTGTCCTGGCTGGGGAACACCCAGACCTGTCAGGTCTTTGACAGGTCTGATGCTTGCTGGTCGCAGTGCAGTTATGAGGCTCCTGGTGTGTTCAGCTTAGCTGCTTGAGATGACAGCTTTTGTGTTGAAAAACCCTTTGTCAGGCTGAGGAACGTCCTGGATGGAAGCAATAGTGAAGAAGCCAGAGGCTGGCCTGGCCCTATGAACTTCACTTCACCAGTCTCCTAGGAGACACACCAACTACAGGTATTTCCTCAGCCTGACAAAGCATTTTTTAACCTGAAAGCTTCCTAACATATATTTTTTTAAGTATTCCTTTTTTTTTTCATAATAAACATATAGACATAAAAACACAAGCTAAGCCATCACACACCATGACTAACATGATATATCCAACATGACACAACATTTTTACTTCTTGCTGTCAATTCCTTTATAAAAAGAAAGGCTTTGTGACAGTCCCATTTGTGTACCTTTAATGGTGCTGCTGATGCTACTGGTGTTGAGCCAGCTAAGTTATTTTGACCTGGCATCATTTACTGTGGTGGACTAGACCACTGTAGGGGAGGAGGAAACCTCACTGGGGCACTGCTGTGTTGTGCAGAGCCCTCAGTGCCGGTGAGGGAGCACCTGAACACAAGTACACACACACACGCATATACAGTTGCACAGTGAGAGCACACCTTAATAGACACGCTAGAGAAGAAGCAGCTCCTACTTGAGAGGAAAGAAGGGCTCTCTGACAGTTTGGCTAACTGAGATGCTGCTGGTGCTATTATTTTACCTGTTGTTATGTAAAGTGGTGGATCGGACTGAGTCTATAGGGGAGGAGGAGACCTCACTGGGGCATACTACCGTGTTGTGTAGAGGCCTCAGTGCCAGTGAGGGTACACATTAACACACACACAGTGTCACCCATCCATGTCGTGAGTTTTGCCTGTTAGCAGCCAGATGCGCAGGGCCCCAGAACGCCCCCCTCCACCTATCTCTTTGATAGCTGGCAGGCTTCATGGCCGCAGAAGGGTCTGGCAGGCCTGCAGCACTGTTTCCCCCCCCCCCCAACTGCGCCCTAAGACAGACACAATTGCACAAGCTCCCACATCACAAGTTTTGCCTATTAGCAGCCAGAGGTGCAGGACTCCAGAAGCCATACTCCCCCTTCCCCTATCTCCTTGACAGCTGGCAGGTCAAAGACCATCCCAAAGATAATTAAGCCCTCAGACTATTACCCTCTAGTTGTGGTCCATGTGGGGACTAATGATGCATCTAAGGGTAAGACTGACTTAATCATGGAAAACTACAAGGCCATGGATCATCTACTCAAGGAGATGGGAGCTCAGGTGGTATTTTCCTTCATCCTCCCAGTAAGTGAACAGAGTAGATGCCACGAGGCCTGTGTCACTGTAGTTAACCAGCGTCTTTGGTGCTGGTGCTACAAGGCGGGCTTCAGATTTCTGGATAATGACCCATATTTCTGAGCTGAAGGCATGCTGGGGTGGGATGGACTACATCTCTTACCCATGGGTAAACGCGTTTTTTCCTCTAGGTTGGCTGATCTCATTCGGCAGGCTTTAAACTAGCTTCATTCAGGGAAGGGGTCACCCGAGGAGAAAGGGATGTTTCGCCAACTAGCAAGGTGACAAGAGAAACAGAACCCAGGTAAGCAACAATGGGCACAGCAGTCCTGGGAGCAGGGGGGAGGTACATGCATTCTCAGGAGGCATCACATGTCTGTACACTAATGCACATAGTATGGGGGGAAAGCAGGAGGAACTTTGCCTTCTGATAGCAGGGAAGAATCCGCACTTAGTGGGGCTCACAGAAACCTGGTGGGATCCTACCCACAACTGGGTGGTGGGCATTCAGGGATACACACTATATAGAAGGGAAAGAATTGGGAGGAAAGGTGGGGGGGTGGGTCACCCTCTATGTCAAAGAGCAACTCACATCATCAAGAATTAGCCTTGGGGCAGAGGAAGGTCACGCAGAGGCACTATGGGTCAAACCTCAAGGGGGGTAAGGTGAAAGGGATCTTATGGTGGTTGTCTACTATAGACCACCCTGCCAAGGGGTTGAGTTGGACCAGGATTTCTCAGTATAGCTTATGGAGGCAGTTGGGTCTAAGGATGTCATTGTCATGGGGAACCTAAACTACCCAGATATCTGCTGGGAGGAGCAGTCAGCCAGATCTGACTGTTCACGTACGTTCCTAGCTGAAATACAGTACTTCCACCTTACTCAGGAGGTCCACAGCCCCACTAGGGGAAATGTCTTGCTGGACCTGGTCTTGGCCACTGGGGATGACCTGGTGAGGGGACTGCAGGTCCTTGACCACCTGGGTGACAGTGATCATCACCTGCTGGAATTCACCATCCGGTGCAGGGTGTTGCGGGCTTATACCAAGACTAAAGCCCCTGACTTCAGAAGGGCAAACTTCAATGAACTTAGGAGATTAGTGGGGGAGGCACTGAGGACCCAAAAGGTAGAGGATTCATAGATTCATAGATTCATAGATGCTAGGGTCGGAAGGGACCTCAATAGATCATCGAGTCCGACCCCCTGCATAAGCAGGAAAGAGGAATGGGATATGGGAATCCATGAGGGATCATTGTACCTTAAGGGGACAATCCTCCAGGCTCAGAGTGTGACAGTCCCTGAGAGAAAGAAGGTGGGGTAAGAGTGCTCTGAAATCCCCATGGCTCATCAAAGGCATTCGAGAATGCCTGAGGGCCAAAAGGGAGGTGTACACCCTGGAAGAGAGGGGCTATCACCAAGGAGGAATACTCCTCCTGTGAGTGTAGTAGGGCCATTAGGAATGCCAAGGCAAGGATGGAGCTCAGGCTAGTGACCAGGATTAAGGACAACAAAAAATCCTTCTTCAAATACATTGGGAGTAAGAAGAGGGCACCGGGTAATGTAGGGCCCCTGTTAGACTCAAATGGTTATCTTGTGGCTATGCCAGATGAGAAAGCCAAAATTTTTAACATGTTCTTTGCATCTGTTTTCTTGGACAGGGACCAGGACAGCTATCCCACCACAGGTAGGGGCAATCTTGGGGATAGCACTGCCAGGCCTCAGTTCTGTGCAGAGGTAGTTAGGGATCTTCTGGAAGGTCTGGATGTTTTTAAATCTGCAGGCCCTGATGCCCTCCACCCATGGGTGTTAAGGGAGCTGGCAGGGGTCATTCCTGTGCCCTTGGCCTGGCTGTATGAGTGATCATGATCCATGGGCCAGGTGCCCAGAGATTGGAAACTAGCTAATGTGGTCCCCATTTTTAAGAAAGGGAGAAAGGAGGGCCCAGGAAACTATAGGCCCGTAAGTCTCACATTGGTCTTGGGGAAAATCCTAGAAAAAATTATCAAGGATCACATCTAAGAGGGGCCAGCAGGGGAGATAATGCCCAGGGGAAATCAACATGAGTTCATCAAAGGCAGGTCCTACCAAACCAACCTGATGGCCTTTTATGACCAGATAACGAAATCCGTGGATGATGGTGTCACTGTAGATGTAGTCTTTATGGATTTTAAGAAGGCCTTTGACACTGTCTGTCACCACATACTCATTAATAAATTGAGTGACAGTCCTGGCTGGATGGGTCAAAAATTGGCTGATGGGGCACACCCAGAGAGTGGTGGTGGATGGGTCATACTTGACCTGACGGGATGTGAATAGTGGGGTCCCCCAGGGCTCAGTCCTGGGGCCTACACTGTTCAACAGCTTCATCAGAGACTTGGATGAGGGGGTAGAAAACACATTGTCCAAGTTTGCTGATGACACCAAGATGTGGGGAGAGGTAGGCACGCTCGAAGGAAAAAAGAAGAGGCTGCAATTAGATTTAGACAGACTACAGAAGTGGGCAGATGATAATGGGATGGGCTTCAATGTAGAAAAATGCAGGGTGCTGCACCTAGGGAGAAGGAATCCACAGCATACATACAAGTTGGGGAGCTACCCCTCCTTGTGAGCACAGAGACAGAAAGGGATCTTTCATGAACATGAGCCGCCAATGCCAGACTGCAGCCAGCAAAGCCAACTGCACCTTGTCATGCATCCAAAATACACCTCAAGCCAGTCCAGAGAGGTGCTACTTCCCCTCTACGTGACTGTGACAGGAGTATCAATATTGGAGTCTTTCTGGGAGTGGCTCCGCCCTCCTGTAATGGGCCAACCGCCTGCTTACTCGCCTGCCATGCCTCGATCTTATCTGATTAGAAGATGGTTGTAATCAGCGGGTGGCTGCCCATTTTTCCGTGCCCCAGTGACAGGGGGCGCTACCTGTGGCTCCTTTTCCTCCCCTACACCACAGCCCAAGCCTCGCAGATGGAGTTGACATGGTTTGACCTGGGTCTTGTTGTTTTCTGGCCCTCCACTTTACTCCCGGGGCTCCTCACTACCCCCTTCTCTCGCTCGCTCTGGGGCTCCTCGCTGCCCCCTTCTCTCACTCGCTCTGGGGCTCCTCACTGCCCCCTAACAATGCTGTGCCCCCTCCGGTGCCAGGAAACCCCACGCTACTGTGGCGTCCCTACAAGGCTTCCTCCACCCCTCATAGCCTCACCCGATCCTCCGGTAAAACAGTAAACATAAGACATAAAGCCCCTGGGCTACAACATAAAAACTAGACCGTCCGGTCGAACAAAAATCTACTCCCTACTAGAGAGCGAGGGAGCAGGGGAAGAAGGGCTCCACCAACCTCAGCAGTGACCAGGGGATGCTCTCATGGCCAGAGTCCTCCCCTCTGTCTGTCTGAGCTGAGTCCCTACTCCCAGAGCTGCTGCAGAGGGACTGCCCTCCTGGCTTCCTACCTGGGCTTAAGAAGGGATGAGCCCTGCCCCTTCCTGGTCAGCTTATAGGTGGCCTTCTAAGGGATAGCCAGCATGGGTTTGTTGTGGGTAGGTCTTGTTTGACCAATCTCATTTCCTTTTAGGACCAGGTGACCTATCACCTGGACGAGGGAGATGAGATTGATGTCATATATCTTGACTTCAAAAAAGCTTTTGATCTGGTATTCCATGATCACCTCTTGGCCAAACTGGCCAGTTATGGCCTTGGCTCCACCACAATCCACTGGCTGGGAAACTGGCTCCGTGGTTGGACCCAGAGGGTTGTAATTGATGGCAATCACTCATCGTGGTGCCCTGTGACCAGTGGGGTCCCCCAAGGCTCTGTCCTTGGACCCATACTGTTCAACATCTTCATTAATGATGTGGACATTGGAGTCAGGAGTGGACTGGCCAAGTTCGCCGATGACACCAAACTTTGGGGCAAAGCATCCACGCCAGAAGATAGGTGGGTGATCCAGGCTGACCTGGACATGCTCAGCAAATGGGCGGATGAGAACCTGATGGTGTTTAACACTGAAAAATGCAAGGTTCTCCACCTTGGGAGGAAAAACCTGCACCATCCTTATAGGCTTGGCAGTGCTACGTTGGATAGCACTACAGAAGAAAGAGACTTGTGGGTCATCATTGACCACAAGATGAACATGAGCCTGCAATGCAATGCTGCAGCTAAAAAAGCTACCAAAACGCTGGCTTGCATCCATAGATGCTTCTCGAGCAAATCCTGGGATGTCATTCTCCCCTTTTACTTGGCCTTGGTGAGGCCGCAGCTGGAGTACTGCATCCAGTTTTGGGCTCCACAATTCAAAAAGGATGTGGAGAAGCTTGAGAGAGTCCAGAGGAGAGCCACGTGCATGATCAGAGGTCAGGAAAACAGATCTTACAATGATAGGCTGAGAGACATGGGACTCTTTAGCCTGGAAAAGTGCAGGCTCAGGGGTGATCTGATGGCCACCTATAAGTTTATCAGGGGTGACCACCAGGATCTGGGGGAACGTTTGTTCACCAGAGCGCCCCAAGGGATGACGAGGTTGAAAGGTCACAAACTCCTGCAAGACCATTTCAGGCTGGACATGAGGAAGAATTTCTTTACTGTCCAAGCCCCCAAGGTCTGGAACAGTCTGCCAGCGGAGGTGGTTCAAGCACCTACATTGAACACCTTCAAGAGTAAATTGGATGCTTATCTTGCTGGGATCCTATGACCCCAGCTGACTTCCTGCCCTTTGGGCAGGGGGCTGTACTCGATGATCTCCCTAGGTCCCTTCCAGCCCTGATGTCTATGAAATCTATGAAACTGGTTTTACCAGTTGCCCTGGCAACCAGCACCTGGGCAGCCCTGGTGACTGGCAGCTGAGCCTCCCCATTTCTGCCACTAGGGGTCTCTCCAGAGCAGTCTCTGCTGTCAGGCGCAGGGCACCTGAGTGCACTGCAACAGTGACATTGGTCCAGCCTCAATTGGAGTACTGCATCCAGTTCTGGGCACTGCACTTTAGGCAGCATATATATATAACATATATGCTAAAATGGTTCGGTGCGGAACGGGCAGCCGTTGCAGCTGTCACAGGGCGAGCCCCGTACCCCACAGCTCCATATCCCGAAAGAACCCCATTCGAACGCCAAGTGTTTGAGTTCCTGATAAACAAAGAGAGTCTCACAAAGGAAGAGGCTAGAAAACTAACACCAAAAGAACAACTCATCCTGGCTCGGACAAAAGGGTTCCGTGGAAACCTGGACACCAAAGCACAAGTAAATGAGATCCAAAAAAATGAGTAGTGGCCGCCATTCCGGTGGCCACTCACTCACCAAAAAAGGACCCCAGACCATTTATTACCGTTCAAGTAAAGGGCAAACCCGTTGAGTTTTTGTTAGACATGGGGACACAAGCCAATGTCATAAAACCCACAATTCCCCATCAAAAAATGAATCAGCGAATATGGGTCGAAAGAATAAATGAGGCCAAGGAAGTGGACGTTGTCCACTTCATCACTGAATTCCTAGAGAAATCATTTTCCCCTTAAAGCGTTGTTGGGTGGCCAAAATTTACTGGGCGCTCCAACCGTTCGCTTTATGCGCCTTAAGAAAATTATGATCTCTGCCTTTCCCATAACCATTTCTGAAAACCAAAGCCCCGAACTACATGCCCCATTATTAGTATCCACCGTGCCATTGAAATTTAGACCTATCCCCACCAAGCCGGAAGGAAGGCCCACCATTTGTAACCTATTAAAGAGCTTACTGAGTGAAGAGAAGGTTGTAGAGCATGCAGCAAGCCACTATTTATCAGCGTGATAGGGCATCCCTAAACCCAACGCACCAGGTAGTTTTTGCTTAGTCATCTATTACCGGGTAACAAACTCCTGTATCACCCCCATACAATATGCTACTAAACACACACTACCCGAATTATGATTGTGCGTAATTCTAGTTACCCTTGCAGAGCAGCCATCGACCTGAAAGATACGTTTTACCAAATTCCCCTACAAGACGACCAAGGCATCCTAAACTTCTCTTTCAAAAGTCGTGTTTGTGAATGGAAGGTGTATCCCCAAGAATATAAAAATTCCGCCCCCATTTCTGAGCCTCTATTACAAAAAACACTAAACAAGGTTCAAATCCCAGATGGAGGCACAGTCCTCAGCTATGTAGGTGATATTCTAGTGTTGAGACATAACGACAAAATCGCGCAACACATCCTCAACCAGGTCAGAACCACCCTTACCCTCGACAGATGGATAATAAATGAAAGTAAAAGTTCATCCATGGTTGAAACAAAGTTTGAATTTCTCGGCTTAACCACAGAAGCCACACACATCCGTCCCAACTACGGCAGGGGCATGCTGCTAGCAGAATAGAAAGACAAATGGTGGGCTTTAAACTAGGCTCCTCAGGGGAAGGGGAAGATAAGGGCAGAGGAAACATCAGACTGCCAGACCAAACACCACCCACAACTACAGCCCATCCCAGACCAACGAGCAAAGCGAACAAACAGGTAAGAGCGAGGGGCCAGGGTAAAGCTGGGACTATGGGGTCAGTACACACCCACAGGAGACCTCAAATGCCTCTACACAAATGCTCGTAGTATGGGCAAAAAGCAGGAGGAACTCACCCTCCTGCTGGCTGACACCAGCCCGGACACAGTGGGGATTACGGAAACATGGTGGGACGAAACGCATGACTGGGCGGTCAGTGTCAAGGACTATAGGCTGTACAGGAGGGACAGGATAGGGAAGAGAGGTGGAGGCGTGGCGCTCTATATTAAGGAGGAATACACATCCTCGTTAATTAGCAAGGAGTCAGGGGAGGGGCACTCTGAAGTGCTTTGGGTTAGAGTACAAGGCAGTCGAGGGGAAAGGGACTTAACGGTGGGAGTCTACTACAGGCCTCCCAACCAGGGAGAAGAGCTTGACCAGGAATTCTTAGGTCAGCTCACAGAGGTAGTGAAGGCTAAGGATGTGGTAGTCATGGGGGACCTGAACTTCCCGGACATCTGCTGGGAAGAACAGTCAGCCAGGTCTGAACACTCACGTAGGTTCTTGGCCAGAGTGCAGGACCTCCATCTAACCCAGGAGGTGCACAGCCCCACCAGGGGGGGCGCCATGTTGGACCTAGTGCTGGCCACGGGTGATGACCTGGTGAGGGAGTTGCGGGTGCTCAACCACCTGGGCGACAGTGATAATCGCCTCCTGGAATTCACCATCCAGCGCAAGGTGGCAAAGGCATGCAGTAAGGCAGCGGCCCTAGATTTTAGGAGGGCAGACTTCAACGAGCTAAGGAGGATAGTTGGAGAAGCACTGAGGTCCCAGAGGGGAGGGGAGCCAGGTGTCCAAGGAGAGTGGTCACTCCTTAAGGAGACGATCCTCCAAGCCCAAAAGAAGATAATCCCAATGAGGATCAAAGGGAGCAGGAGAGCACACAAGCCTCCATGGCTCACCAAAAGCATCCGGGAATGTCTCCTTGCTAAAAAGGAGGCTTACACCCAATGGAAAGAAGGGGTCATCACCAGGGAGGATTATTCTGTAGTTGCTCGGGCATGTAGCGGGGTAGTTAGGAAGGCCAAGGCAGAGATGGAACTGGGACTAGCTTCCCAGATTAAGGACAATAAGAAGTCCTTTTTTAAATACGTAGGGGGTAAAAAGAAGGTCCCGGGTAATGTGGGGCCCTTGCAGGATGCGATGGGAAACTTGGTCGTCACACCAGACGGCAAAGCTAACATGTTTAATGATTTCTTTGCCTCTGTCTTCCTAAGTAGGGACCAGAACAGCCAGCTCCCTGCTGGGCCCCCCTCGGGCCCCGGGGGAGGTAAACCTGGGCCACGGGTTAGCGAGGATTTAGTTAGGGAGCTTCTGGAGGGACTGGACGTATTCAAGTCAGCTGGCCCGGATGATCTCCACCCTAGAGTTCTAAAGGAACTGGCTGAGGTCATTGCAAGTCCCCGGCACAACTTTATGAGCGCTCGTGGTGCTCTGGTGAGGTACAGGAGGACTGGAAGAGGGCCAACGTGGTCCCCATTTTCAAAAAAGGCAGGAAGGAGGACCCGGGAAACTATAGGTTGGTTAGTCTTACCTCAATCCTAGGCAAGCTGTTCGAGAAAATTATGTTGGCACACATCCAGGAGGGGCCAGCAGGGGACTGCATGCTTAGGGGCAACCAACATGGGTTCATCAGTGGCAGGTCCTGTCAGACCAACCTGGTGGCCTTTTACGATCAGATCACCAGATCATTAGATGCAGGGGTAGCAGTGGATATAATCTTCCTGGACTTCCAGAAGGCTTTTGACACTGTCTCTTACCCCGTTCTCATTAAGAAACTGGGGGGCTGTGGTGTACACACCCACTCAGTCAAATGGGTCGCCAACTGGCTGGAGGGCCACACCCAGAGGGTGGTAGTGGATGGGTCCTTCTCAACCTGGAAGGACGTGGGCAGTGGGGTTCCGCAGGGCTCGGTCCTCGGGCCTGCACTGTTCAACATCTTCATCAGAGATTTGGACGTGGGGGTAAAAAGCACCCTGTTCAAATTTGCTGATGACACTAAGATATGGGGGGACATGGGCACACTGGAAGGATGCCACAGCCTACAATCAGACCTAGACAGGTTACAAGGGTCGGCGGACAAGAATAGGATGGGTTTCAACACAGACAAGTGCAAGGTGATGCACCTCAGGAGGAACAACCGGCACCATACCTACAGGATGGGGAACTCCCCGACTTGTCAGCACGGATGCGGAAAGAGATCTGGGGGTCATTATTGACTCCGAGATGAACATGGGCCGGCAGTGTGGGGAGGCAGTTAGAAAGGCCAACCGCACCTTGTCATGCATCCACAGATGCATCTCAAGCAGGTCCAGAGAGTTGATCCTCCCCCTCTATGCGGCACTGGTCAGGCCACAGCTGGAGTATTTCATCCAGTTCTGGGCGAAACACTTCAAGAGGGATATCGACAGCATGGAGAGGGTCCAGAGGAGGGCCACTCATATGATCAGGGGACAATAGGGCAGGCCCTATGAGGAGAGGCTACGGGACCTGAACCTGTTCAGCCTCCACAAGAGAAGGCTGAGGGGGGATCTTGTGGCCTGTTATAAACTAGTCAGGGGGGACCAGCAGACATTGGGGGAGTCACTGTTCCCCTGAGCACCGCCAGGAGTGACCAGGAATAACGGTCACAAGCTGGCAGAGGGTAGGTTTAGGTTAGATATCAGGAGGTGCTACTTCACGGTCAGGGCGGCTAGGGTCTGGAACCAGCTTCCAAGAGAAGTGGTGCAGGTTCCTACCCTAGGGGTGTTTAAAAGGAGGTTAGATGAACATCTTGCTGGGGTTGTTTGACCCCAGTACTCTTTTCTGCCATGGCAGGGGGTCGGAGTAGATGATCTGCTCAGGTCCCTTCCGACCCTAGAAACTATGAAACTATGAAACCCCCCAAAGAGGTGCACAAGGTGCAAGAATTGTTGAGACAAATAAATTACCTCCGCACCTTCCTAAATCCCAATCTTTTAGCCAACATGAACATTCTGCAGCAGTTAGTCAGAAAAAAAAGACGGTTCTCTTGAAACCCCTGTAAAAATGCGAGACTGTCTAAGGTATGAGATGCACTGTCAAAGCCTCAACCCCAGCCACGCTACAACTCCAATGAGTCCATCATGGTAGCAGTAAATTGGACCAGCAACCATCTGATGGTCTAAGTACAACAAAATGAAAATGGCATTTACTTCAAAAGGAAGGGCCTATAGCAACCAGAGTTTTGATATAAAAACTTTAGAAAGGTCCTAGTCACACTAAAATAACTGAAACCTAGTCATCCCATGCTGGAGCCACCTTAAAGGGACCTGCTGTTACGGCGCTATATAAACTAACAAGCTTGCCACGGCCAATTTTTAGCGGTACCAAAAGTACATAATCCACCCTACTTTGGCAAGCTCAGTATAAATAGCAAATGTAAATACTAGTCAACATACTCACTGTGACACCCCCAACCCCTGTTCCACCCTTTATCCTGCTGCTTGACGACTCTTAAATCGTTACCGATGGCAGCATCAAAAATGAATCAAAGGCAAGCATGTACTGCATTCAATGTGAATTGATGCACTCAACTTCATTAGATCCCGACACAAACACTCAATGCGCTGAGTTCGCCACCTTTGCACTCAGCATAAAACACGCTGCCGAAAAGCATGCAAGGTTAGAAAACCCCATCATTGGAGTAGACTCCCAGTATATCTTTAAGGTAGCCACAAAAACTGGGGAGCCACAAGCAAACCCAGATAAATGACAAAAAATTTTCACCTTGGTCAGGGCCAAATTCCACTGGGCCTTCATTGTTTATACCCCCTCCCACTGTAACAACACTTATTGGGCCCACAAGCTATTAAACCAACATTTGCAGTCCTCTCACTTAAGTAACCCGAACGCCGCGCGGACAGTTCTGGTAGCCCAACCAGTACGCAAGCCTCAAGTGCAGCCCATTGCTGATTGGTTGCACCGAGAATGGGGTCATTTCTCGGCAGACAAGAACTGGTCCCGCCTTAGAAAGTACTGTTGCAACTCCCCGGACATCCCCGCCCTCACTTAGCACCAAGCCACCCACCAGTGCCTGGCGTGTCAAATGCATAAATGCACCAATGCCGTAGTGGACACCAAGTCAGCATTTTCACCTGAATACTTCAAGCCTGGTGCGACTTAGTGAGCTGATTTAATCAACCCCTTACCAGGGCAAAACAATTCCCAAAAGACCTCATCATCGTAGACTTGAGTACCCACCAGATTTGGTGCAAACCCCTGCACCATTCAGACGCACCAACGGTAATAACTGCCTTTACCAACGCATTTGCGCATTGGAAAACCCCTCAAGAAATCCAAACCAATGGGGGGCCACCCTTCACCTCCGTAGCATTAGAAAAGTTTTTCACCTTGCATACCGTGTTGCACCACACCCACTTGCAATACTACCCCAAAAGTAATGGCATGGTAGAGCGAGTCCTCAAAACCGCCCTCCGGACAGCCAATCACAACCCCAATTATAAAAGATAGCACCTCCATCTCTCTAACACGCTCATTAATGTCAATGATGCTTGCAATCGCTGGCCCAACACTGAGCCTAGCAAACCACTGGCCTGGACCCCACACTACGAAGCAAGTGCTCCCATGTGGTTCACTATCCAGGGACCCATCTAGCAAAGTTGCGTCACCAACCACAGCCATTGTCCTGGGTTCAGCAAAATACCCGCACACTTATTGAGTCAAGCTTGAGCCCAATAACCCTACTGCCACTCCAGTTCATCACAATTGGATGAGCAAATGCGCATAACCACTTGAGCCAGCGCTGCTGAGCCATCGACTCTGCTATTTTTTTTTTTTTTTTTTACAGGTGCTGACAAACGCCCACGAGCACCCCGGAATACCCAGTCGCCTCAACAACACAAGTAACACCGTCGAGCTCTGAGCAGCCGCCCTTGCAATAACAACCAACGTCACCGATTGTGTGGTCTGTACCCACAATGTTCCGTCAGCCGCAGAATCCCCCTTCCTGGTAAAGTCCCTTCTCTTGAGCCCCTATGCAGTCAATACAACCACGAACCAAACTGTGCTTGCAGATTGGAGCCACGCTGAGTAGAAAACCAAAAGCCAACCTCTCCCACACTCTGTAACCCTCACTTCGCTGAAAGTTCATCCCACACACAATCTCGACAGATCCTTTTGTTAGAAATTTCCCCTCGCCTCTAAAGATATAACACCTGCTCTGTTCTCCACCTACAAACCCCAGTTTGTGGGTAACCAATCCAAATGCAAATATATACTGAGTCCATTCGGACTATTCAATGGCGCCAATCACAACATTACAGCAGCAGCAACGCTGTTTGGTAACACCTTTAATCTTACCCCCACAGCAACCCCTGATGTTAACAAAAATTATACCTGAGCATACCCCTTTTTAATTGCTACCAACCATTTTGTTAACATTATAACTACCACTGCTATCATAGACAGTGACAGTGATAGTAAATACCCAACTGCCCTTACATATCTCCTCGAAAGATCCAGAACTATTAATCCAATTGCCGTCACCCACTATCAACCAAACACACCTTCACAACTTGCCCCTAACCACTTCTAAATATGTGGTAAACAAACCCATGCCGTATTACCACTCCATCCTGTTGGCAAATGTACCATCAGATATGTTTACATAATAGAAAGTGGTATTTATGCACATCCTAAGTCACAGCCCAAGTTTACCCTGCCTGTAGTTAAAAAGTCCCCCACCTGGTGAAATACCATATAAACCTGAGCTGGAGATCTGTTTCGCAGTTCACTGTCCCTAAATCCCGTAAGTCAAGCTCTCATGCAAGAGCAACTTAAATTGCTAGGATTGTCGATTGAGAGTTTAAGTAACCAAACTGCTAAAGCCTTAAGAATTGTTAATGGTAAAGTAGATGAAATCAAACAGTATATAATACAAAAATCGCTTCGCTTTAGATTATTTGTTAAGCAAAGAAAATAAAGTATGTGATTAGCTGAGAAACCACTATCTGCAGTTTAGAAGTAGATGTTGTTTCAAAATTAAATCAATCCAACAAAATGTCACAGACATTATAGCAGGCGTTGAAGAGGTCGCTAAAGATGCAAAAGAAGTAAACAGCCTTTGAGAATACTATTTTCAACCGATTACCCTCACTCTTTTCTCTTAACAATTGGCACCAGTATTTCTAGTCAGTATTTTTGTTCCTCCTCACCGTAAAATTTTTTATTTGTTTCAGATGTACCATATTCCTCACTCTAGCTAATCGCATCTCCGCCCTCTCAGTTAGTATCCCTGAGCAAATGCAACCACTGTTGCAAGATGCTGATGAATAACACCTCGTTTGAACCCCACAGCCATAGCCACGTGGCGGTTGTCACGAGCATCTCCCCAAATGAATGGCCAAGCCGCAGCGAAATAGCAGAATGCTAAGCCATAACACAAGCCTCTAGATGGGTGACCCCTGTCACGCTCATGAGGCAAGGAAGTCAACCGTATCAAATGCCATCGAAGCAGGAAGGAAATTGCAACATAACTGGCTAAGCAGAAAACAATGAGAAAACTGCGTGAGAAAGAAGCTACTGACAAGTAAACAGAATGCTAGCAAGAAGGTAACACAATTAGCCAGTAAAAATAAGTGAAAAAGAGTAAGAGTATAAAAGAGTAAAGCCATGAAGCCCTGACAGGAGAAGTTCAAACCGTAACTTCAAGCATCAAAGAGCCTGCAGACTGATCACCCACAGGGTCGCCCCCCCCACCATCCCGAGCACTGCCTCAGGTCGTTCTCGAAGCCTCTGCGAAGAGACTAACGTTCCCAGCCATGAAGCCACTCCTTTTGTTTGCTGTAGCGGTAAGCATGCACATAAGACTGTAGCTATTTATGTTTGTATTTGTCTGTCTTTCCTGTAAAAGACATGAGCCGTTGACCAAGTCCAAGTCTGAGGTCTTAGCTAGCCGCGCCAAAGTCGTCTATGATCTTGAAAGCAAGGAGCCTTGATCTGAACCCCGTGACTCAACGGACGTAATTTCCCATTCAGCTGTTTGTAGTTATTTTGATTGATTATGTTTTGATTGTTAAATAACCTTTTAAGAAATATGAGCCGTTAACCAGGTCTGAGACTAGGGCCCTAGCCAGCCACACCAAAACCACTCATGGTTTTGAAAGCAAAAAATCTTGAACCCAAACCTCGTAACCCAATGGACATCGCTCCTCAGCTTTGATTGTTTGATTATTGTATGTTGTCATAGATCAGTATTATATAGGAAAATCATTTGCTTGAGTTGTCAATATTTTATAAGTTAAAGCCAAATCAATATCGCATATTAATCATAAACTGCATCCTTATTAGTGTCCAACACACCGACCTAGCCATAACTGAACATTTTCAACCTAGTGTGACACCCCAGAGCCAGCGGAGCCTGTGGAGCAGTTCCCAGCCCCTATCCCCACCTCGCCATGCCTTTGGGAGTGAGGAGGCACATGTCGTTGGGGCTGGGAAGCAAAGCAGTTCCCCAGAGCTGGCGGAGCCCATGCCAGCCACCAGCCCTCATCCCTGCCCTTGCCTTTCCTCACCTTGGGGAGAAGCTGCTGCCTGCCCCATGTCAGGACTGAGGGGCTTACGTTAGTCCCACCCAGTCCCGGTGCCTCCCAGTTCTATCAATCGACCGTGTCCGGCCCATGGCTTTCTGATTAAATCATTTATAGTTGATTAAAATATGTTTATGGTCATTTCTATAAAAATATGGGCATCAGGCCCTTGGTCAGGAACATAACCCCCTATTCTAACATTGTTCCTATGGGAAAATCAGATTCAATTTATATAATTTCAACTTACAGTGCCTTTTCTAGGAACATAACCCGCTGTAAGTGCGAGGACTCCTTGTAGTATTTCCAAGCTTTTAAAGTTGCTCTTTAGTTCAAATCGTAGGGCCTTTTTTTTTTTTGTGAGGGCTCGTATTTAAAGCAACTGTAGGCTTTACATTTGGGATATAGGAAGCCACAGTTTATTACATTGTTCTTTGAATGATGAAATTGTATCTGTAAATTGGATCATTAAAAATGTGTCACTTTAACTAAGAATGAGAGTCTTTAAACAGTGTTTTTATCTTCTAAACCATCAAGTGAAAAAAACAAAAACAAAAAAACCCGACCTTTTTTCAATGACCAGACATGAAAAATAGTATAAACAGTGAAATGTGTAATACTGTCAACATTCTTGACAGAAACATACTTCTGTGAAAAATGAAGATTTGCTAAGACAAAATAGCTTTGGAAATTAATCTGAGTTTTGTCAAAATGTTCAGATAAGATTCAAAACATTTTTCAATGACTGTTTCAAAATGCTGAGTTTTGATTTTGTATTTGAAATTACTTCAGTTTGAAATTTACTTCTATCTTAAATAAAATGTAAATAAAACACTTTGTAAACCCTAACATAAAAAATAGAATTTTTCAATTTTTCAAAAATTGACAGCCTTTGTTTAAATCTGAAACTTCAGAAAATGAAGAAAAATAGCTATTGGCACATTTATATTGGGTGCACCTACATGTGAAATTAAGGCAGAGCAAGAAACTCCATTACAGTTTGCACCACAGTGAACTGCTCCTGGGAGCAGAGTCTCCACATGCACCTGGGCCCACAGCACTTTGAGCCAGAGTGGAGCAGCACCATGCTGGCAGGGGATAAAGGGTGTCATTTCCTGGGCTCTGGAGGGCAGCATCAGGCAGTGGAAGGGCTGGCTGAGGCCACAAGTGTGCTATAGAGTATAGGGCTAGCTGGCTGGCAACCCCTGCACTGTAGCACCCTCGTGTTCCAGCCAGCCCGTCACTGTCTATTTATGTATTCCAGCATAGTTAAGTACTCTGCCATAAAACAGTACTGTCCCCTGAGACCAGTGCACATGTAGATGGTGACATTTTTTACTGAAGATCTAATTCATTTACTCTGAAGTAAAACACATATGTAGATTCTCCCACTGGGCATATCTACACATTTATTAATGCATCAGTAATTACAGGTCTTGTCTGCCACGCTAATGCGTAGTATAATTAGTCTACTGCACTTCAAGCATCTTGTGTAGACAGACCCAATAAGTATTAAACTATTAAATGGAACTATTAAAACACAAGTATTTTTAATCAGCTAATCAAATGTTGGACATCATTAAGAAGGGAATTGAAAACAAAATGTAATATAACATCATGCTACTCTACAAATCCAAGGTTTGTCCACATCTTAAATATTGTGTGTGGTTCTGGCCTCCCCATCTCAGAAAGGATGTAGTACAATTAGAAAAGGTACAGAGAAGGGTAAACAAAATGACCATAGGTATGGAGCAACTGTCATACCAGGAAAGACAGAAACAGGCTAGGTTTCTTCTGTTTGGAAAGGAGAAGGCTAAGGGAGGAATTTGATAGAAGTCTATAATATCATGAGGAACTACAGGGCTGTGGGGGCTGGGCTTAAGGGGTTGGGAACCCATGTAGTCTTTTCTTCTGTGCTCCCTGTTTTCAGGCCACAGTCCCAGAAGGGAAGGATGCATTGGGGAAGTGAACCAGCAACTCTAAAGCTGGTGCCACTGAGAAGGCTTCAGATTCCTTTACCATGGTGCGCACTTCAGGGAGAGAGGACTCCTGGGAAGGGACAGCTCATGAGGAAAGGTAGGTCCCTGTTTCACAGCTAGGATGGCTGATCTTCTGGGCAGGGCTTTAAAATAAGATTGCTAAGGAACGAGGATACACAAATTCAAACTTGTCCAGGGACCAACATACAAGTCAACCCTGTAGACAGGGACACTGGGAGAGCCACTCTTGTGGGAGCTGAGGGAATAGTTCTCCATCACCAGGACAGAAAGATGAGTGCTTCAGTAGAAGGACTCATGTGCCTGTATACTAATGCCAGGAGCAGCAGGAACAAGTAGGAGGAGATAACCCTCCTACTCTCCAGCGGGCATTATGATCTAATAGGGATTGCAGGGGCCTGGTGGGACTCCTCACACAACTAGAGTGTAGCTATAGAGGGCTATATCCTGCATAGAAGGGACTGGGTGGGGAAAAAAGGTGGAGGCATTGCTCTCTATGTAAAAGAGCAGTACACCTCCCTGGAGGTCGACATCAGCTCCAAAAATGGAGAGCTTGAAACCCTCTGGGTCAAGTTGTGGGGGGGAAGTGCAGTGGCAGGCATGGCAAGAGAGACCTAACAGTAGGTGTATACTACAGACCACCAAACCAGGGGGAGGAACTTGATCTGGAGTTCACCTGAGTATTGACTGAAGCTGCACGTGCACATGACATGGTTGTCATGGGCAATTTTAATTATCCAGACATCTCCTGGGAGTAACACTCGGGAAAGTTGGAACAATCCTTCCTGAACCAGTGTTGAGGAGCTCTTCCAAACTCAGGAGGTGCATAGGCCAGCCAGAGGTGATGCTCTGCTAGACTTGGTCCTGGCCAAAGGAGATGACTTGGTGACCGACTTAAATATGGAGGGAAGTCTGGGCAACAGCTACCATGAAAGAAAGAATGAATTGGTTCAGCCTTGGGCTTTTTTGACTGTCTGTACCTAGTCCAGCAGACTTGATTAATTGAGTCTGCTCCAGTGCACTGTAATTACAATGCATTGAAGCAGCCTCCCAGCTTGCGTACTGGCACTCAGAGGTACTAGATTTCATGAAAATTGACTGAAGTGCATTAATGTACGTGTAGGCGAACCCACTAAGAGATGAATATTCTGCGTTGTTCTCTTCTCTTCAATATTTTTTCTATATTAAACTTGAAAAAGTTTGCCACATAATTTTTTCTTTCTTTCTTTCTTTCTTTTCTTTCTGGCAGCAAGTAAGATCTGCCGCTGCATCCAGGAGCTGGAGGAGGACATGGCAGAGCTTGAGGCCGCCCTGCTTCATGCAGGCAATGACGCAGCACTCCTTGAGAGCTTCTGGTCCCACAAGAAATGCCTGCAGGAGCAGACGGAGGGTGTGGCCCACGGTGTGTGGTTACATGACTGCTACCAGGAGCTGGCAGAGGCTGACTGGCTTCTTCTTTGGCCTGGAGAGGCAGCGGGCTGCAGCAAAGACATTGGACCATCTCAAGACCCCGGTGAGATGGCTGGTCACAGACCCAGGTGAAGTGAGGGGGCAGGCCATCACCTTCTATCAGGACATGTTTGCAGCTGACCCCATTTGTCCGGAGGCTGCTCAGCAGCTGCATAAGGACCTGCTGTGCCTCGGCACTTTGCAGGTCGAGATCCTGGAGTATGAACTCTCCCTGGCAGAGCTCAAGGCTGTTGTGGAGGTGATTGCCCCGGGCAGGGCCCTGGGCCTTGACGGACTGCCCATGGAATTTTAGAAAGCCTTCTGGCCCCTCCTTGGGTCCAGCCTTCTCCATGTCTTCCACAAGAGCCTCGCTGATGGGATCCTGCCGACCAGCTGCCACCAGGCAGTGCTCACCTTGCTGCCCAAGAAGGGGGACCTCAGCTCCCTTAAGAACTGGAGACCTGTCTCCCTTCTGTGCGCCATTTATAAGATCCCGGAGAAGGTGCTGGCAAACCATCTCCGCACCATCATGGCCTCCGTTATCAGGCCCGAGCAGAGCTACTGTGTCCCGGGCAGGACCATCCAAGACAACCTGTTTCTGCTGCATAACCTGCTCACTACTGTGGAGCTTTTTGGCCTGGATGTCAGTTTGGTCTCCCTGGACCAGGAGAAGGCCTTTGAGCCTGTCGACCACTGGCACCTGCTCGGCATCCTTGAGGCTTTTGGCTTTCGGCCTCTTTTTATCACAGCGCTCCTGGTCCTGTACCACAATGCCTCCAGCCTGCTCAAGGTGAGTGGTGTGCTGTGCTCCCTATTCCTGGTGTGTTGCAGCATACATCAGGGCTGCCCCCTCTCGGGCATTCTGTACGCCCTCGCCATCAAACTGCTGCTGCATGCTCTGCAACGTCGCCTGACTAGCTTAGCCCTGCCACTGGCACTGGGCCCGACCACTGGCCCCCTGATTCAGCTGACGGCATATGCAGACGATGTGACAGTCTCCCTGGGCAGTCAGGAGGATGTGCAGGCCCTGGTGGACTGCCAATGCACCTACGTGCTGGCCGCATCGGCCCACATCAACTGGGGCAAGAATGACACACTTCTGCTCAGGAAGTGGGCTGGCAAACCACCTCCAGACCTGCTGGGGGGCCTCTCCTGGCACCAGGAAGGCCTCAAAGTCCTGGGAGTGTTCCTGGGGCTGCTGACCTTTGCAGCCAGCAACTGGGAGGACCTGGTGGAGGGGGTGGAAGCCCAACTGCAGCTCTAGCGCTTGCTCGCCCTCTCCTACCATGGTCGGGTCCTCATCACCAACAACCTGGTGGCGGCGACCCTGTGGCACTGCTGCACTGTGCTGGACCCTCCACCGGAGCTACTCGAGAGACTGAAGTGGCTCCTAGTAGACTTCCTCTGGGATGGATGCCACTGGATCCTGTGAGCTGCCCTTTACCTGCCCACCACCAAGGAGGGCCAGGGCCTGATCGACCTGGCCAGCAGGGTGGCTGCCTACTGTCTGCAAGTGCTCCAGCGGCTTCTGTATGCCGAGGGCCACCTCCCATGGTGGGAGCTGGCATGTCAGTTCCTGCACCAAGTGGGGGGCCTTGGCTTTGACCGGGAGCTGTTTGTGCTGGACCTCAGCTTCCTGAACAGGGCAGTCCTTCCCTTGCAGTACTGCAGCATGGTGCAGGCCTGGCGGGCTGCCTTCCATCTCTGTCCCCAAGCCAGGTGCCTGCATTTCCTGCAAATGCCCTGGTCCACAACCCATCCCTGAAGCATGTCGTGCTGAGTCTGGCCTCCACCAGCCTCATGTCTGCTCTCATCCAGCTGCATACCACCCACCTGGGGCACCTCCTGGACCCTGCTCAGTCAGGTTGGCTGTCAGCTGAAGCACTGGCTGCCCAGCTGGCACTACGCTCTGTCCGCACCGTGGGCCAGCTTCTGCGGGCTGTTAGGGCCACTCTCCTGATGGAAGCAGCGACTGCCCTAGAAGGCTACCTCCAGGCTCACCAGGCCCTCCCCACTGCGGATGCCGCGGGTGACACTTTCCCACCACTACCAGTCATCCCAGTGGTGGCCAGTGAGCTAACTGACTGGCCCAACACGCTGTTTAGGCTCCCTGTGCCCCCCAGCAGCAATATGGGCTGTCCCTTTGGCACACTGCCCCAGAAGGGACTCTATGCTGGGTGGTGTGCACCTGGCATGCCCAGGTTCTGGCCGGCTGACCCGACACAGTGTGGCAGCCATGCCTGGCATGGCCAGGGAGCCCAGCATGGCACACACTGTACAAGGCACCCACCACCAAGAAGACCAGCTACCTCCAGTGGAGATTGGTGCATAGCATTCTGGCCACTGGCACCTTTGTGCACCACCTGAATCCAGTGGCCTCGGTGGCCTACGCCTTCTGCCCTGGGGTGCTGGAAGAGGACATTTTCCACGCCTTCCTTGACTGCCCCAGCTGCAGCCGCCATTTGTCGCTCTCAGTGTGCTGCTTCGGGCACTGGGCTGGGACCTTTCAGAGGACACCTACATCTACTCTTTCCTGTACTGGGAATGCTATGCCTGCCTTATTTTCTCAAAATCAGGTATGGTTTAAAAGACATATTCATGAGTGAAAGGAAGTTTGATTTTTTCCATTGAGATTCAAGTTTCTCATATATGATATCCCAAAGAGAAACTGCAGCAAGTACTTCTCCAGTAACTGGATATTTTGTAGCAGACTTACCTTCAAATCCTCATGGAGAATCTTTCCCATTAGTATTTCCTCTTTGTAGGCAGAGGTGGGGTTGCAAAATGATTCATCATTCTTCATTATATTTCCTCAAAAATGGAACAAAATATCTGTTTTATTTGGTCTTTTAAGACAAATCTCTCGTTCTGCCTCAAGATGGCAATGGTATTATGATATCAGCTTGCTTTCAGTGATGGTTTGCAGTAAAGCTAAATTTCATCAGGTTTCTTTTTTTCCCCTCCCCATAGCTAGAGAAAGGATTTTTTGACAAATAGTCAAGAATGGTATTATTGGTCTAGGCACAATAGCTCAGAATGCCTTGTCATTTAAAAATCTAGAAAAACTGCTAAATGAAATGTAGATAAATTCCCTAGTAGTCTCTAGATTATTCAGCCCAATTTATTATTTCAATAGCATAGTAGCTCTGTACATCCAAAGAATGTCCTCTATTCTGACACACATCTGTTATCAGCATAACTGTAGAAGTTATTAACAACCTTGCTTAATTGCTTTTTCCTTTTCTTGAATATTGCTTGAACAATAATTTTTATCTGTGTAGAAGTTCAAAAGAGTAATAAGAAGCCATTTTTCAGAGGCAAGGACAGAATATAATATTTCTGAATAGGATATCATCAGTGACCTGGACCTCTTAAACACTTTGATGTATTTTCTAATGAATTACTGGAGTTTTAAAGCAAAAAATCATGTTTAGTTTTTACATATATTTATTTCAAATGTGCTGTTACTGAAAATGTGCTTTGTTTGATATGTACAGCACATTCTTATTTATTAACATTAAATGAGCTGTAAAACTTGTGTTTCGAGTCGCATAGACTAATGCAAAGAAAAAGAAACGATGTGGTTCTTATTCTGGAGAGAAGGGGTAGGGAGATGGGACGAGTACAAATTCATCAGTTTTCATTCTACAAGATATATCTAGCTGCAGGTTTTCAAAGTTTGTGCACACTTGTGTTCTCTTACTTTAGTGATATGTTAATTAGTGCAATCCTGTGTTATGTATATATTTATATATACACACAGTGAATACTTTTGAATTTATTAATGCTTTTTTACATATATAGAAGATTTTCCAGTACTTATTCTGATTTTTGTAGGTTTCTGGACTAAGTCACTATCCCCATTTCTTTCTATCTTATCCTGACTCTCCAGCCACTGGCTTTTCTATCAGTCTGGTCTTCAAAAATCAGCAATTGCAGCCACTGCCCAAAGTCAGCATAACAAGCAGGATTCCATCCCCATTAGCAAAAAATAATTTGCTTGTCATTTACCACTTTGGTGGGTTTTATCTCTCTGCTTTGCCTTCCCATGTCCTTGCTGTTTGTTTTCCTGGTCTTTATACATTATGTCCATTTGAAACTGAGCTTTTAAAATTCATCTGCAAAAGGCCTATAAGGAAAGGCAACAGGGTGCAGACAGAAGCAACAGTGAAAGCAAACTGAGAGTCAACTAGGAGCCTTTGGGTGCCACATGACCTCAGCACATGATTACAAAATGAAATTGAGTTGAAGGAAATTAATTGTAAAATATTTTACCAGAAATATTACTGCAAAATCTATAACTTTCTATCACTTGGGAAACAGAAGTTGAATGCTAAAACTAAAACTAAGTGCATTATGATAGTCAAGTGACACAGATTTTTATATCTCTGTCTAAATGCTTAACCCTGCTATTAATCTATGTTTGCTTGCTTGACATTTAAACTGATTAAAATGTGACACAAACTAGAAACTGCACTCTGTCCTCACCAGTGTATTTAATTATACAACATATTCCAAAAGAAAGACTAATTAAATTGGTCCAAGATTCTAGGAATCTTGGCTTGTTTAGAGAATGCTCTTTTTCTGGATCTGCTAACACACTTATGGAAAGATACTATCCTCAGCTAATTTCTATAGTGAATATTTTCATTAAAAATAATAACAGTAATTCAAATAAATAAAACAGTAGATCAGCCCGTTATAAATGTACAAGCATAAAATAAACAAGCAGGTCTTGTTTTATTTTTCTCTTAATTTAGACAATCATCAGCTACAATACTAGCATAAAGTGTTTGTTATAATGTCTCATGACGATGTCCCCCTGCCCCACCAGCAGGGAGTCCCTGGCCCTGGTTTCCTGATCAGGGCAGGGCATTTGGAAAGAGCTGCAGGGGAGGGGCAGGTCCCAGCTTTCTGACCCAATCTACCAGTGGGGCAGCTAGCAGCGAGCCCCAGTCTGGGTGGTGATTCCTTACCTACTTGTGGGTTCGCTACTAGCTTTCCCCACTTACCTCCCCCATCAGGGTGTGGCAGGGGGCTAAGGCCTTCCCACCCCTGCAGCTCTTTCCAAGTTCCATGCCTCAATCACCTGATCAGGACATGGGGCTCGGACCTGCCCCTGACTGGAACAGTTCTCAGCCCCTACTCTGTGACTGCAGGGTGGAGGCTGAAGATCTTGTTCCCTGCTCAGCTCTGCAATCATGGAGCTGGGTGGGGAGCAGGCTCCCCAGCCTCTGCCAGCAGGGAGCTCCCAACACTGGCACCATGGTCTCAGGGCTGGTGCTGAGAGCCCCTTATCTCCCACCACTGGCCCCGCAGTCTTCAGGCTGGTGCTGGGAGATCCTTATCTCCCAATCCCCGCTCTCTGATCATGACGGAGCAACTGAGGCTGTGAAATAATAAATAAGGATCTTTTGGTCCCCACACCCCAATCGTGAGCTTGGAATTGGGGGCTTGCAGCTCCCTGCTGCTGGGGCAGGGGGAAATAGTCTCTGCCTAAACTTGGGTGGTGGAGCCTGCCCCCAGGAGCAGGGAGCTCCTTGACACAGGGAGCAATCTCTCGCCCCCTTGGTGGCCAGCTGACCAGAAGCAAATTTGCTCCTAGTCACACATATACATAACCACTACTGCACAGTAACTAATAATAAGTAACTTTGCTACTTGCATTTGCAGGTAGCAAATTTACTTGCAATTGGGGAAGTTTACTGTGCAGTAAGAGTGTGCATGTGTAGACACATGTTTACTGTGCAGTAAACTAGGCTACTGCTCAGTAAAGTGTCTTGTGTAAACATACCTAGTGGTAATCAAGCTTTTGGCCCCATAGGACAGATGAGTGGTGGAGCTAGTCCATGGGCTGGATTGAACCTCATGCACCACAAGCGACCCCCATGTGCTGGGATTGGGCTACCTGGTACTCCTGCTACTGCCCCTGCCTGGCCTGTGGGCCAGAACTGGGCCCACAATCTGGAGTGCAGGGCCAAGGGCTCCTCACAAGTCCAGAAACTTGGCAGCAGAGGAGCAGTCTCATCAGTCCTCTGCTGTCAAATTTCTGGATCTGTTGGGACCCCTGAGGGCCAAGTGACCCGAGGCTAAGGGTTGGATCTGGCCCACAGGCTGAAGGTTGAGCACTATTTTATAAAAGAAAAGGCTAAATAAATTGAAGCCAAGAGTTCCAGAGTTCTAATCCACTACTGAAACATTAGTCTCTTTGTGGTGAAGACGTAGGCCTAATTTTCAAAAGAAAATAGTGATGGTACAGTATGAATAGTGGAGCCAACACTTTTACTGATGTAATTCTATAAGAAGTATGTATTTAAAGAAATGTAAGTTCTGATTTGCAGCATTTCAACTCAAAGGTTTCTGAACTAAAGCAATGCCAGCTTTTACCCAGTTTAGTGTGGTCTATTCCCATTTTAATTTACCTTTCCCATGGACTGTTTGGTATACCAATGAAAATAAAATGGAGGGAAAATATTCCACTGGGGCCTTTTAAGGCATCCAGCCTTTCTTAGTGGTCACAGACAATGATCTGCTTATAAATGTATTTTGGGGATGGAATGGCTATAGTCCACTGGAAATCAAAAAAAGATACAGGCTACAGGATTGTCAGTCACTACTGGAAGCTATAGGCAGAGGTGGTTCAGTGAAGAGACCTTCTTCCCTCTGCTCGGTTCCCAGTACATCCACAGCATAGAAAAGTATATCACTGCTGAATCCAAGAGAATTCAAGAGATTTAGACTTTGTGTTCCACATACACTGGCCTAACCTTTGTTCCTAGAAGCAATGCCCCCACCACAGGGTAAGACTCACTAGCTGGAGGGTACCTACACTCCTGTAACCTACCTTTATATTCCACTCCATGTACTTCTCACATACTCCATCTGGCTTACTGCCCAAATCCCACTCCTTTCCTCATCCTCCATCCCCACTTATATTCCTCTCCCTCTCCATAATCCATTTCTCTTGCTGCTTCTCCCAAATACCTGTTTCCTATTTCTCTCATTCCTTTACCTTCTAATCCTCCCCGCTTTTCTGGACTGTCTCAACCCTGAGGCCTCCAGTAGTACTCCCTGCACACCCACACCTTCCCTCCACTCTTCCCCCAAACTCCTTAACTTTGCATCATAAAAACCTAGCAGTATTAACAAACAGTTCACGTTAGGAGCCTGCATATCAGGAACCTTGCCCTTAAGCACACACAGGTCTATCCTTTAGGAGCATATTACATATTACATTATTCTGTCTTTCAACTTCCCTTTAGTTAATCAGTGCTAATTGATGACTGTCTGCTCTCCTAACTCCCTAGGTGGGAAAGGAGCTATATTTTCAGCCACTGTGCATACCGCATGTGTAATTTATAATGCTTTAGAAAACAACACTTCCTCTCAGTTAGCTGTATCAATTGGCAGAGTGCATTTGCCAGAAGTAAAAAGACTTGACAGAGTCAGATAATAGCACCATGCCTACAGATTATTCTCAGATTTATGCTGAGGGTAGGGTTTGAATCTATACTGGACAGGTAAAAATTTCCCTTCAGTTACCAGATTATTGTGAAAACAGGCAGCTGCAAACCTTTTTACCTAGTTTACTGAACATGCATGCCAATCTTCTTATCATGAGTCCTTCTCACATAGCATTTTAGAAAGATCTTTAATTAGATTTTAGTATCACTTCCCAGACAGGCAGTGGGAAAAATCAGAGCAGATTAATGCAAATAAATGTGAGCAACTGACATTTGGAGGAAAATCAAATCCATCATTTGGTGAGCAGGTACAAAAAATAAATAAAATTAATACTTTTTTAAAAGTTACCTCAGGAATCCCTTGCTCATATACTACCCTATACTTCCACAAGGCAGAGCAAATTTCAGGACCATTCAAACCAGCATGCAGATTTTAGAGAATTTAGCAGATCTCTTAACCAAGCTGTCCTTTAATGACAATTCTCAGTCCTAACTACAGCAGAGTAGATACTTCACTATAAAAATGAAACACTGATTGGCATGAACATTACAAATCTGCACAAAAACTGGCATTCTCCAACCACGAGGACTCAGAAACACTGAAAAGATCAAATATAAAAATGAGATACAGAACACGGCACTTGAAAGCTAAGGGGAACTGGAAAGAAAAATGAATAGCTCCTTAGAAAGCTATAACAAACCAGGGAATACAAATTACACAAAGACAAAAGGTTCACGAACTTCAAACTAAACTATGCCTTGAAGAGAAACTTAATTTATTTAATCCACAGCAAACACACTTGGCACTGCAGTTCAGATATTGCTCTCCTAATACAGACACACAGTAATCTCCTTGGACCATTATTTAAACAGGCCTCTAACTGAAAATAAAAACAATCTTTGCTAGTACACACACATTGTATTTTGGATATCGTGGAGTATATCCAAATAAACAAGAATAAAAGACACTGGAGACACAAATATGAAGGTTAGTCCTATTCTAATCATCTGACTACCACTGAAGATGCTCTATAAATAACTTATGAGAGTTGCCGTTTGATTTAAGAATCCATTTTTTCATTGAAAAAACATCACCAACCTGTGTCCTTTTTTAAAATTTGACTCATAAAGCTGCTACAAATTTGAAGCACAGAACTCAGTGGTTACATATATTCAAAGGATTTATTACAGAGCTGCTATTACATAGCATGGAATGATTATTTGCAAACTTCAGAAAAAAGTCATAGCATGGATGACTATTCCATGCTATGACTTTTTTTCTGAAGTTTGCAAATTTATTCTTGTTCTGCGCTGAAACTAGACAAATGAAATTAAGCTGTGCTTAAATGATCATTTTTAGATCAAAAGATCAGTTTTCTATTCCTTGGCCATGTCTACACAAGGGACAGACTGTGCAGTTATTAAGCATAAGCAAGTACTAAATGCCTGTGCAGTAACTGGCATTAGTGCGTAGTACCGTCCTGCACAGGTTTTTTTTCTGATGCTACTGTGCAGTAGTATCTCATGTAGATGCAGCCCTTTTCTTTAGATGTGACCAGATTCCCCCTTGGCCTGTAGAAACCCTGCTGTCAAAAATGTTGTCAAAATCAGGAGATACTTAAAAAAAAAAACATAATTCAATGAGGAAAAACATTTTTTTCATATATGCTTTGATTGTCCATGTAACATCTCTATTTCATCTAAAAATCCTCTGTTTTTCACTTAATTCCAGCTCCTACCTTTTCTCATACTCTACAAAAGAGGAGTTGAGTTTTTCTTTACTTAAGAAATGCACATAAATGGAGTGGTTGCTATCACTGTGCGATGAAGGACAAAGTTCACCTACTGAAGCATAACACTGGGCACTTTCCAAGATACGTTCAAATACATATACAAGGGGCTGGCATAGGGATATATATGTCTTTCAGGAAGGTGCTTTGTGTTTCAAAGACTGCCCAGAAAAAAGGATAATAAGGCATACTGGCAATTGCTATGGCAACAATGCGTTCCTTTAAAATGAAAATGCTACATAAAATAGGCACCTTGGGGAAAAAAATAACAACAAAAACAACAACAAAACCTTGTAAACTGACAACAAACAAGACATTGCTGCCCTGGGCTTTAAAAGCTTGTACAGCCTCCTGCTATTTTTTTCTTGAATATACAGAAATGTGGGAGGTTCAGACTGGCATGTGAGAAAACTACACAGAAGCACAAATCTTATTAACAGGCCTCACATAACTCCATTTTGAAAATGGAGGCAGCTCCAGAGTTGGAGGAATTGCACAGTAGGGGAAAATACTGTGGTGTTTTACAGGAAAAGAATGCAAGACACACATTCATTATTAAGATTGAGGGAGGTACCACATGTTCAACTTAACACTTACTAAGTGTGGCTAAAAGGCAAGCAAATGCCCATTTAAGCAGTTAGCACAGGTGTACTAAAGTACGCTCTTTCTTTAGAGTTCCTATGCATATGTATATACCCAAAAAGGGCCACTTAAATGACCAGGATAGATAGAACGTCATCATTAATGTCTGATACCTTGAGAATACAATGGTCATTTCCCATATTAGGTATCTTAGAAAAATATTCATGAATGAGCACCTAAGGTTTTTTGTTTCCCTCTGAAATCACTGCAAGATTGGATGTGGTCCACAAAGAGTAGTAGAAGTTTTTGAAGATGAATATTTTTGAAAACTGTGTTCATTCCTACAATGCAGGAGAAATGCACACTCTTAGACTTTGAATAGAATCTTATTTCTGGTTCATATAACCTCACAGGCAAAATCAACCATCTTATTCTTGATAACAAACTACTTTTAACATGTAAGCCTTGTTACTTTTCTTTTTCATAAACCCATGACACTTCCATGACATTCTTTGATGTGTACTAAGTAGTGAAGAAACAGGTTCAAAGAGGTTATAAGAGACTCCATAACATAATGGAACCTTAGCAGTTCTCTCAGTTAATCTGTTCTACTTTTTCAAATAAACAAACAACAGGTCTATGCTACAGCAACTGCTGGGACTGCATGTCTCCAAAGGATCATCGAAAGGAGCATCAGCTATGCTGGGATGTGTCCCGGTGTGGCAGATGGGCCCAGAGGGCTGCCGCGACATCCCTCATGGACCAACATAGTCCTGCCCCTGCTCCAGGTTCTCCATACAACCCCACTTTCTATGTCACCTGCCACACCTTGATGTTCCTTTTATGTTGATTGGGAAGCTGCTTCTGAATCCTGGAGTGATCTCCTTGGTGCCTAGCAGACTCACTCAGTCTCTAGTCTCTGGGTCCTCTATCTATCAACAAGACTTTGCCTGTTTTCTGTGGGCAGCTTGCACACTCAGCTGGAAATACATACACCCTGAAGGCACAACTCAAACTTGACAGTCACAACTCATGACCCTAGTGGCTCTAATCAAGCCTTAAGGGCTCTAATCATGGCTCCATCCTTCCCTATAGCCAGGACCATGTGTCACGGGTGTCATTTGGTTGTCCTTTACTCCCCTGTACAGACTTCAGCCCTCTTGGCCTTGGCTTGCAGGTTACTCTGGCTGCAGGCCTCTAGACTGGGCCCACTTGCTTTGGCCAAGCTTCTTGGCCCCAACCTCTCTCTTTCTTGGCCCCAGCCTCCCCCTTTGGCTGCAGCCTGTCCCACTCTCTCTCTTGTCCATTCACTCTCTCAGTCTATAGTGCCCTGCTTCTGGCAGGTCCAAACATGGAGTGCCTCTCTGGTGCCCCTGCATGGCCTCCTAACAACCCATACATAGGGTGGCCATCATAGAGGACAGTCCGGCTGTCCTCTGTCCTCTATTGATACAATACTGGATTCTCTTCAAGAGAAAAATAGAGGACATAAAGGCATTGGTTTTCGTATCAAGAGGACAGAGTAGCAGAAAACCGGAATGGTCTCTATGATGGCTACACTACCCATACAGCGACCACTTGGTTCTCAGTTATTCACTATCTCTACCACAGCAAAGCAGAAGACAACACCCATCTTGGTACTCACTAAAGAAATAATAAGCCAAACTCAAAGTCATAACTACCCTGGGGAACCTTAAAACAAAAGAATGCTCCTCTACTTACCTGCTGGGGCTTCCCTTACTGCCACTCGAGGTTCCACAATAGGAAGACTGGGAGGTCTACATCCTTTCCCATCCTGGGCTAGATTAAGCCTGCTTTCATGAGAGCAAGTCTCTTATACTAATAAGTTGTTCTCCTTTCAGTCATTCTAGCCACGTATAAGCCCATTGTTCTCTCATTGGTCCATTTACCTCTGCTTGGTTTCAGGGCACTCATAACACAGATGTTGGGGACTGATCAAACCCTGCCTTATCTTCCTGTATTGTTTTTGTCTGTGTTATCCTCCCTTGAGCCACAAAGACTCTATTCTTAAATGGCTCTCACAAAGCTGCTTATTCCCTTCTCCCAGAAACAGGGTAAGTGTTCCCTGTTACTCCAGCACAGCTGATCCACTTCAGTAGGCAAAATAAATGTCATTTGTTCCACCTGTTGATGCTGTGAAACAAAGAGCAACATTTTCATAGGGCTTGAGGTTCTCAGTCCTGCATACACCACATATTTCTGCATCGGATTAGGCCTCAAGCCCTGTAAAGTGCCTGCCTGGTCTTTCCATTTACTGAGATGTGCTCCTGGAATCTCCTGGAAACCCCAATGTTCCTGGCTTACCAGCACATACCCCAGAACTTTCCAGGGGCGTATCTCTAGAACCAAGAAAGCTGGGCAGGAGCTCCCCAGGCTTGAGGGGCCTGATCCTGAACAGGAATTCATCTTTGTACTATTGCCGTGAAATTGATATATGACCAATTACAAAAATTAGATGTTTACAAGTCAGTGGGATCGGATGACTTTCATTTAAGAGTGCTGAAGGGGCTGGCCAAAGTCATTGAGGAACCCCTGGCAAAACTCTTCCACAATTTGTGGGACTCTGGAGAAGTCCCTGAGGACCGGAAGAGGGCCAATGTTGTGCCTATCCACAAGAAGGGCAGGAGGGAGGACCAGGGTAACTATGGGCCTAAACTCCATCATAGGGAAAATCCTAGAAAAGCTCATCAAGGTGTCTATCTGTGATAAGCCTGCAGAAGGTAAGATTCTGAATGACAGCCAGCATGGCTTTGTTGTGGGCAGGTCTTGCCTTACCAACCTCATCTCCTTCTATGACGAGGTAACTCGCCACCTGGACATGACAGAGCAGGTTAACATTGTATATCTAAACTTCCAAAAGGCCTTTGATGTAGTATCTCACGATGTCCTCATGAGAATTGGAGGATTGTAAGCTTAACTCTAAGACAGTCAGGTGGGTGAGAAACTGGCTGAAGGATAGAACTCAGAGAGTCATAGTGAACAGATCTGTGTCATCCTGGCAAGAAGTTTGCAGCGGTGTCCCGCAAAGGTCAGTACCCAGTCCAGTACTTTTCAACATCTTTATTAACCATTTGCATGTGGGGGTGAAGAGATTACTGGCCAAGTTCGCAGATGACACCAAGTTATAGGGAAGTGTGGTCATGCTTGAAGATAGGCTACAGTTACAAGTGGACCTAGACAGACTAGCAAGTTGGGCAGTTTGGAACCTGATGAAGTTCAATGTTGAGAAATGTAAAGTGCTCCACCTCCGGCCAAGCAACCCCAAACACCTACAGGCTTGGCAGCACCAAACTGACTAGCACCACAAATGAAAGAGACCTGGGGGTAATAATACATTACAGTATGAATATGAGCCAGCAGTGCAACGCTGTAGCCAGTAGGGCAAATAATACTCTGGCATGCATCATCCGATGCATCTCCAGTAAAGCCAAGGAAATGATTCTTCTGCCCTACTCAGCACTGGCAAGACTGCAGCTGAAGTACTGCATCCAGTTCTGGGCACCAGACTATAACAAGGATGTGGACAAGCTTGAGAGAGTCCAAAGAAGAGCCATCCGTATGATCAGTCTTAAAAGGCAGGACATATGAGGAAAAGCTGAGGGATCCAGGACTCTTCAGCCTGAGGAAAAGAAGGCTGAGAGCAAACCTGGTAGCAGCTTACCACTACACTAGGGGAGTACATCAAGGGCTCGGTGAGCAACTCTTCACCAGGACAACGAAGGGGAAAACTAGTAGTAATGGCCACAAACTCCTGGAAGATTGATTCAGGCTCAACTTTAGGAAAAACTTCTTCCCAGTCAGGGTGTCTAGACTGTAGAATAAGCTCCCTCCAGAGGTGGTGCCATCACCTACCCTGGAAATCTTCAAGAGAAGACTAGACAGTCACCTTGCTGGGGTCACCTGCTTGTTGCAGGGGGCTGGACCTGATGAACTTCCAAGGTCCCTTCCAGCCTTACAATCTATCAATCTATGAATCATGAAGCGTATGGACAAAATCAATAAGGTACTGTTATTCATTAAATCCCAGAATACTACAAGTAGAAGAAACCCACAGAAATTAGCTGAAGAAATATTTAAAACTAACATGAAAAAATACTTTTTAAAGCAGCGAGTAATGAACTTGTGGAACTCATCACAGGAGATTGCAGGGGCACATAACATATTCAGGTTAAAAAAATGAACTAGACAAATTTGTAGAAGACAAATGGATTAATAACTATTAAACATAGCAGTGATAGATATCTCCCTTGTTATCTCTAAACCAATGATGAAGGACCCGATGGAAGGTATGATGGAGAGTATAAATTTTCAAGAAAAGACTAGACAGTCACCTTGCTCGGGTCACCTGACCCCCAGTTATCTTTCCTGCTTGGTGCAAGGGGCTGGACCCGATGAACTTCCGAGGTCCCTTCTAGCCTTACAGCCTATAAATCTATGAATCATATATCGTGTAGGACCAGAACCCTCAAGCCCAGGCACAACCTGCTTATGGAAGGCAAGTGTAGGCAGCTCCAGGCTGCCTGCGTTCTTTTGCCATAAAGCAAATGGATGGCTACTGCAATACGACTGTCACAATTTATTACTATATTTTATTGTGGCCACATTGTGCTATGACAAAAGATATGAACATGTATTTGTTGTTTAAAGGTGATGACAGACAACTTCTGTTTCTACCCATATAGACATACCAGTGCTAACTTTAGGTTATTGAACTCAACTGCCATTGAAAGTGTAAGCTAGTCCAGGAGAGCTGCCTAAACATTTACTCAAAATGTGGATTTTTCAGGCTACACTGAGTTCCATACTTTCATGAGTACCTCGCTAGCAGAACCCAAGCTTGTCAATTTAAAATAGCCTACACATGCTGCACTCAAAGCAATAACTGTACTTCAGACAGACTCCAGAAGGAGTTCACGCTTCCATTTCCATTGCTTTTCCTCCATCTCTAGTTACCTGGGGTTCTGATAACAGCAAGTGTTAATGTTTTGTTATGGGACTCTGGAAATGTCAACACATTCGAAATCAGCAAAAACATTTATTTTTCCCTAGAAATATCCAAATGTCTTTAAATGTGACTTTCCTTCTCCAGCTGTGTGTTCTTACCTAGTGATGATTGTGTTATGATGACCTTTACATGATTCAGTAGATTCAGGAGCTGCAGCGAAGAACTTTAAGGGCCTGCTGTTTTGTCTTATGTAAAAATGTTCTTTTGCTGAAATGCTTTACTGTTCAGTGAACTGAGTTGAGTACTTAAAAAGATTAATTTTAACAAACAGTTCCAAACCACTTTTTCAACTTCATAGTGTCTTTGGGTCCACATGATGTCATACAGCCTTTAAGAGTAGCACAGTCTACTGTTTATTACACTGCCAACCCAGGTAATTGAACTGCTGTCTGCAACCTATCAGCTTTCTAGAGCTAATGTCATTTTCTTTCTTAATACCAGGTGAATGATATATTCATAATTGTTATATTCCACTCATTTGTCACTGAGAAATCAACTTAACACAACATTTAGATGATCATCTGTACTATGGAATAACTAAAAATGCACATTTTCCTGTTTAATACTTATTGCCACCTTGAAATATGTAGATTTTAATTTGTCCTCTTCCCTGGTGGCAAAGCTAGTAAACAAGTTAACATTTTTTGTTTAAAGAAAGGCATATCAACTGAACCATTACACTGAAATTTATACTTGGACTATGTGGTAAAGGTATAATATAAAATGGTCAGCATTGATCATACTATTTACGTTGAAATTAAATTCCCACAGTTTTCAATGAGAAATTCATGAACGTCAAAGCAAGGTACTTTTGAAAATCCTACTGTGAAATGATAGCATACCTCTAACTTCAAATAACAGCAATGCATTAATGGTACTTGTAATAGCAATAGATCATTTCAAATATGTATGTCTTATAAGCATTTCAAGCATTCTGATAGAGTTTTGTGTATTCAAACTTTAAGGAAAATGAAAAATGGACAGCACTACAATTTTTTCCAACAGTTTAAATTAATCCACACTAACTTTTAAACAGTAGTTATGTGATCCTACCTGTGGATCAGACAATCTGGATAAATCAGGATACAAGTAGAATTTTATCCCTTCAGAAGCCCCTGGTAAAGTTACTCCTCGAATAAGAAGAATCAGTAGCATCATATATGGGAATGTGGCTGTTACATATACCACCTATCAAAAAGAAAAACAACATGAGAAAATATCTTTTTCCAACAAAGTGTTCACTGCAATAATTTTCTTTACAGTAGCCCAGACACAGTACAGTACATGATGCTTTATAAAAACAGCCAAGTCTTACTCTAACATTTTAAATAGTCCTTTGTGATGGGATGAATTCTGTCCCCAAGTGTATAGAAATTCCCCATCTCATAGAAATTAGGCATAGCACTTTATCACACATAGGTTGAGAATTTCCCCTTCTCCCCAAGTAAATTACTTACCTCGCTGCATAATATTTAACCAAATATTATACAATGACTAAAATAACTGGTTTTCCATAACAAATAATACATAGTATAGCAAGTTAGCTATGAATTAACTTGTACTGGAAATTATAGCAGCAAACTAATTAACTTTCGATAAACTATTCACCACAGCATGGCCAATTCTAAGGCAGACTGAAACTTCTATGTTGCCTAACCTAGCTAATATTTCTACTGGCCCTCAGGTTAACTAGCATATTGATACATATTTTGACCTCTAGGGCTCAGTTATATCACCCTTTTTTGCACTGTATCTTCATGCCAATTTTTCAAAAGTGCTCAGGTCCCAAGAACTCTCAATTTAACACACATGGCCAGATTTTTCAAGAAGGCAGGTACTTGAGTGCATATTGGTTGCTGGACTCTTGAAAACCTGCAAGAAGTCCTACTGTTAAATTATCTAGAGGCAAGTTCAATGGAATTACTTTATATGTCTTTCTACAGACATACAAGTGGCTATTTACATTTGTGTACAGTGCTAGTGTCACAGTGGAATTTACCTTGCCCTGGAAATTTCCTTTTCTATATTTAACAAAATATGGTCATAAAATTTTGCCACAATTCTCTAATGTCCTGTGTAGTCATTTTCACCTGTACAAGATGGGTATACAATTATAGTACTTTAGGGTGATGTAGCTAAGATGGTCCAGCAAAATGTGAGGAGCAGGGATTTTTGTAGGTTGTTTCTTTTACTGGACTAACTGCATAGTTGGAAGGAACTTAACAGAGACATTGACTTTATGGCTCATCAGGGATACCTGTTTTCTCTGTTTAAAAATCACGAATTCTCTGATAAAAATTCCAAAATTCTCCGATTAACCCCTCCCTCCAAATCCACATTTTTCCTCTGATTAAAATGAAACACCACTCCCCCTGCTCCCTTCACTCACCAGGATGTGAGTCCAGCTACAGCTATCCCCTCCCTGCTGCATTGTAGTACGGAGCAGCCCTGATATGCTGGTGTCCTGCTCCTGTTGTTGCCACTCACTTCCAAACCACAGCCACCCCAGCCCTACCAGTTCTCCTTACTTCTAACCCACCATCCCCTGGCCCTTCCAGGGCACCTCACCCCTAACCCACGGCCCCCTGGCTTAGCTAGTGTCCCTCACTCCTGACCCACTGTCCCCTGCTCCCAGCCCCACCATGTGTGAGGAAGGAGGTAGGTGTGTGGGCACAGGTGACACAGCAGGGACCGGGCAGATATGTTCCCCCAGATTTCTGTGTCCACAGCAGAGCATGGGACTGCACCTTAGCAGCTATGGCAGTGCAGTTCTTCTTGTGCCAGGTCCCACCCACTGGGCCACAGAGGTGGCTCCTGTCTGGAGCTGGTCCAGTCCAACCTGGCTGCAGCCTCGCATACCACTGTCACTGAGAAATCTGGGGGTGGGGAGATGGCCCCATAGACTTACCTGGAGGGAGCTGTAGGAGCTGCTCTCCATCACGCTGCCTGGCTACCACCTACATGTGTAGTTTCCTGGGTTTTTCTCCTTTAAAGGAGAAAAACCACGTTCTTCCACAGCAAACAGAAAACCCCAATCCCTGCTCATTATCACAGATTCCCACAAATCTCTCTGCACTTCAGAGATAATAATGATCTTCTTGTATGGTTTTGCTCTTCCACTTTTCAGTTTATCCTTTCTATTGCATTTTTCTTGTCTGTTAACTACCTTGTTATGTCAATTATATCCTGTTTCTACTTACACATGGAGTTTCACACTTGCCTTTGTTCTATCTGCTCAAGCTGTGCCTGCTTTATTCCTCAGAGACCTGAGGAAGAGTATTTGGTAACTTAAAGTTTATCTGTATCCTTCCCAAATATCCTGGTCCAATAAAAGATATCACCACAAAAATCTGTGCATCTATATAATTATATTAACTTGACATGGAAATACTGTTCACCCACTTGCAAAAGTGTAAATGACTATACAAGAACAAGAAGGAATCTAGCCCTACACCCTTCTAAGGCCTTTGATATGAAGAACTGATTGTATGGTATGCAAACATATGTATTTTTAATAAGGAAAATGTTGTAGAGTCTTTCATAGCCATTTAGGATGTAAATACTTGTATCAGAGAATGTAAATATTATCGTTTGGATTTTCAAAAATGCCTACATTTTTTTTCTGCTGAAATTTCTACCCCATAAGAGCTGGGCTAAAGTTTTTGGTGACTAGTTAACTTTAATTACAAATGTACTTTCATTCGTCCCCCAAATAGGAGATGTTTCAACTGTAAAAGTATTTTTAGGGCTGTATTCAGGCAGTGTTCAACAATTCATCTGTGAAATTTAATCTGCTTAAAGATGTCTGAATTGTGACACCCAAAAATGAAGAGACTTAAACTCACTAAGGAACAAATTTTCCAAAGTATTCACCTGTCTAGTCAAATCCCCATTTAGGGATATTTTGAGAATCTGCCTGATAGCTTCAACATTTAGACCATACTTTTCTGCCTTGGTTTCTAGATCTGCAAAATAGGGATGACAATAGCACATCTTTGGTATTTCTGAGTGTAGAGTTAATTAAGATTTGAATGAAAAATGCAAACATGAACATCATAAGTACCAGAAACACGGACTATTAATTGTGATGCATTTTGCTATGAATTGCTGATTAAATGGTCAATAACCAGGTGATCCAGATGCAGCAAATCCTCCTACAGGTTGGTTTTCATAATTAAATTACCAAATAAAAATGTAAAAAAAAAAAAAGATGTAATGGAATCAATGGATTTGATTCTGCAGCTCTCTACCCACTGGCTTTAATGATCCAACCTGGCATAGAAGGGCCACAGAATGTAGCTCACCATGGTTTCTGAACTACACTGTTTATTCAGTTCAGCATTTCAGTCTTTTTCAAACTGCTTTTCTTCTTGTCTGTCCCCTTAGCAGGGGTAAGCATTTAATCAGGTCAATTAGTCATCACTGGGGCTTTATACCTTAGTTCCTATTAATAGTTTAAAGAATAACATTTTCTTGTATTGTGTTCTATTACGTCATATCACTTCACAATATGCCACCCTACCATTGTCCTGTGTCATTTTTAGCAGTATAAGAACTGCCTTAAAATAGATTCATCCAATGATGCAGCGGTGAAAAGTTATTATATGTCCATTTCTTTACCATGGACACAAGTACAGATCCATAAGACTCTGCTACAGGGAGGAATAAGGAAGAACTATTACCATAGAGGCCCCTGCCAGACACTACATATATTATGCAATTAGCTGGTTAGTTATGCAATAAAATTAGACAAGCCACATGTGCAAAGTAACTATCACAACATAAACATGTCCATCTAGCTATAAAAATAGCCAACCAGGTACAAAGTTAGTGTTTGAAAATGTGTAACAACTTTATATCTTGTTTCTATCCATCTTTAAAATTAATGTCTGGCAGGGCCCAGAAATTCCTATCTCCAGCACATTGGGATGAGAGAAAAGTTGAAATGGGTACCGAATGCACAGTCAGGGCACATGTAGATGCTCCCCCTGTTGCACAACTACAAGGCATGTTGCTCAGAGACACCAAAAGCACCCTGATCTGCTGCAGGTAAAGCAGGTCAGTGGCCTGCCAATGCAATGGTTGTTAAAATACACAAAGAGATCCAAGGAATAGGCCTACGCCCACACTACAAAAAAAGACAAACCCTTCCCACACCCCACTCCCCGGATCCACCTACTCTACTTAATTATGCTGCCGAGTCTGCTCCTCTTCAATGTCCACCTGCTCCAGGCTGAAGAGCTCTTCTGCTGAAGTCCTTTGCACGTGGCCAGGCTCCTGGGCTTGCAACTACAGAGTATTCTAGACACTGCTACCCCCAGATCACCCCTAATCAATACTTATCTAACTTCCTGAAAACCTTAAATGAAGGAAATTTCACAGCTTCCCTAGGCAGTCTATTCCACTGCTTCACAGTTATAAGTGAAGAAGTTATTTTTTTCCTGATATCCAATCTCAACTCTGCTACAACTTTAAGCCATTTGTACATTTCCTGCTCTCTGAAAGAACAGAGAAAGGTGCCCTCCCCCTTCTTTACGGCAGCCCATTAAGTGTTTCAAGATTGCTATGAGGTCTCTTAATTATCTTTTCTGGTAATTAACATACTCATTTTTTTCAACCTCTCCATCTATTGCTCTTTTTTAGAGCATTACAGACATAGCTATTCCCAGATCATCCCTGACCAATACTTATCCAACCTCTTCCTGAACACCTCCAGTGATGGAGAGTCTACAACTCTCCTAAGTAAATACAAAATTCCACTGCCTCACTGTTCTAACAGCGAAGAACCTTTTCCTGATATCCAATTTAAACGTACTTTAGTGTGCTTTAAGCCACTAGCATGCATCCTTCTCTCTACAGCAGTGAGAAAAAAGTTGTTCTCTCTCTTCTTTATGTCAACACTTCAGATATTTGGAGACTGCTATTATGTCTCCTCTTAAGAGCCTTTTCCACAAGCTGAGCATACTATTTCTTTCAACTTCTCCTTGTATCACTTGCCTTCCAAGTCCTCTCTAACTTCTGCCTCTGGACCCTCTTTAACTTTTCCATTTCCTTTTTGAAATGTGGAGCTCAGAACTGCACGTGATACTCCAGATAAGGCCTAACCAGTGCCAAGAAGAGACAGTATCACTTCCTGTATCTTGTACCTAAGGATCCTATTGATGCAGTCCAAAACTGTATTTGCTTTTTATACATCTAGATCATCTTACAGACTCAGATTGAGTCTGTGAACCACCAAGACTCCTATATCCTTCTCTGTAGTGTTGCTGTCTGACCAGGTGTCACCCATTTTGGAGCCCAGCACAGCTCTTTGGAGCCTCTCAGCTACAGCCGGCCCCGGCTCTGGGTAGCTGCTGCCAGCTGGGAGCCAGGGCTCCCAGCAGGCACCTGGGATGCTGTAAGCCCTGCTGGGTGCAGCCTGGGCTCCAGCAGTTACTCAGAGTCGGGGTAGCTGCTGATAGCCACAGAGCATGGGCTGAGGGGGGCAGGGGCTTTGGGTGGGGCAGCAGGGCTGGGGGGCAAGCGCTTTGGGTGGGGGCAAGGGGCACAAGGAGGGCATCCTGCCATGTACCCCCTATCTTCATTTTGTTTTTCTGGCATGATGGCACTCTGGCACCTTCCAAGGTAGGCATTGTTGTGTTTTTCAGCACTCCGGCTGAAAACTGTTGCTTACCCCGGTGTAGCACCTTGCATTTGTCAGCACTGAGCTTCATTCTTTTTAGCTCCAGTCCAACATTCCAGTCTCTCAAGATCCTTCTGAATTGAGCTCCTGTTCTCCAGTGTGTTTGCAGTCCTTTCCAAGTTCATATTATCTGCAAGTTTGCTCAAGAAACTTTTTATTCCAACATCAAAATCATTCCTTAAGCAAACTTGCACATAATATGAACTTGGGAAGGATTGCAAACACAATGGAGAACCTGAGCCTGAATTGATTCTCTTTGCAGGCTAATCTAACTTGGCTAAGGTGAACCAGTTTGTAACTGTACAGTCATCCCCTCTACACTGAAGAAATGCAAACACATCCTGCAGTGGCTCAGGCTAGAAGCCAGGGGCCACTAGAGCAGCTCTTCCTTCCCTTCCACAGTACTGAGCTGGGGGGAGGAGGGACCAGGCCCCTACAGGAGACTTTGATTAGGAAGCCCTGCCCCTCCCATCAGCCCAGCAGGGAGGTGATAACACAGTATTTATCAGCCTATTAACAAAACAAAAGCCTCTCTCATTAGTTCAAGCTTTCCTTAACTTTTTCCAAGAAAGGGAGGGACATTACCAGCTGAGCTGTTGATTAGCTCCAAAAAGCCATAAGCAGACACTGTCCTATCTACCTTACACAGACACCTCTCTGCATTAGCTAACATACCACATGCTGGCTACAGTCCCTGCTGCGGGAGAGGGAAGCAGGGAATCCCTGCTTGAGCAGGGAGTGGTGGGGGTGAGGGATGTGGGGCATAGGGAAGCCATTCAAAGCCTGCTGTGCCTGCCATCTCCACCAGACTCCAGCTAGGGAGCAGACGGGAGGAGCCAGCCCAGCTTTCTGGAGCAGACAGCCCCACCCAGAGCTGCAAAGCATCTGAGATGCTAGGGGAGTCTGGGACAGACAGTTCATAAACTGGTTTGATGCAAATCACTTAAGCCTGATACTACATTCAACCGGGTTTATCTCAAACTAGTTTTAACCATTTTCATACTGGTTTATGTGCACTGAACAGCTGTTCTGTTACAGGTTTAAACCAGTTTCTGATAACTTGAACTGGTTTATGTGTAATGCCTGTCCCAAGGCCATTGAGCCAGTTGCCTGTCCACAATATAGTCATTTTGTCAGCCCACATTTTGTATGAGAAGATCATTTGGAACTCTGTCAAAAGCCTGTCAAACCCATGCTAAGTGCAACTGTATTGTAACCAAATTAGTAAAGTTTCACAGGAGTATCTTCAGTTTGTATTATACTAGCATTTGTAGTGCTCCTGGCACCAGCAGGATCCAGCAGCAGGAGCAGCAGTCTCTCGCAGGTTTAACTCACTGCACCTTCTCTGCCTTCCACCAGCGACAGAGATCTGGTGTGTCTGGACGTGGCAGGGGTAGGCATTCCTAAGCAGAGTACTGCTAGGGTTGTTGCAGAGATGGCACAGGCTCTGGATATCAGGTTTTATGTCTTCATGACCATGCAGTCTGTGGTATCCAGTTCTGGGGTTGGTGTCTGGGGGGGTGAGGGTAGTACAGCCAGCTCCAGCTCAGCTATGAGCAGACTGAGGTTGTAGTAAGCATTACCATGCAATTGCTAAGGACATGTTCTAACTTTTAAATACAATGTTTACTATGATCTTGGATAAAACATGTACCTGGCATTTGGAGTGATATGAGGTTACTGAAGTCTAGATACACTATATGCACTGCATTCCTTTCATCTACCCAGCTAGTTACTTTGTTGAAGAAAGGGATCAATTTTGTTTTGTGCAATTTGTTCTTAGCAAATTTATGCCAATCAGCCTTTCCTCTTCCTGATCTTGAAAATTAATTTCTTTATGACATGCTCCAGTAACTACCAGGGATTGAAGTCAAGTTATAATCTATAATTCTCTGCACCTTCTTTTTTGCCTTTTTTAAAAAGATGTGAGCTTTCCTTGAGTTGAAACAGCCAGTGAAATTTGCTGGATTGCTCTGTATGCAAATGGAAACAAGCATAGGGGATCTCTAAAGTTAACCTCACTGCAGTTTTTTGCCAGATTTTTAGGCCAGGGGACTTAACCCATTGAGCCATGTGATTCCATAGTACCCATGGGTTTGAGTTGCCATTGCACTACTGTTTATCATGCTGCACAGCAACCAGTTAGGTGAAAAAGGGTGTGGTGCTGTGGAAATCAAAGTGTCATTATTATTATCATCACCACATCTGTAGGCATTAAGAGTTTCCTGAATTGTTTTCTTTTCTTTCAACATGTCAAATCTCTCCGAATATAAATGTGAACACAACTGTTTCTAATTACACAGTATCCTGTTTTAATTGTCTTTAATTGCTTGGTATGCTAATTTGCATGCCAATGCTACAAATCCTTTCTTAAGCTCTCAGCTATGTCAGGAGGAATGCTTGTGTTAAAGAACTTGGGAGCAAAAAAAACTAAAACCATTTCTGGCATGCCTGCGAACACACCAAATTCTTTTATTATAATATGACTAATGGACAGAATTCACAGTAGTATTCAGGCATTTAAAGAAGCAGATAGGAATGTAGTGGGTTCTGTGACAGATCTAAAGCTAGTTAAATGTCTACTGAAAGTCAGTTAGGTTATATGCTCCTAGGCCTAAATAGTATCTTGGCATTTAGGGTGTTTATACATGTGCTTGGGGGGAGGGGCGGCACTTTAATTAGAGTGTCTCTAAGAGCTACTCTAAATAAAGCGCCCAAAGCATCTTGTGTATCAGTATGGCCATGCCTAAAAATGGCAGCAGGAGTGTTGATACGCTAGATTCTGGAGGCTGCTGGAGCGCAATAATTACCGTGCTCCAGCAGACTCAATTAACTGAGTCTGCTCTGACATAAGAGCAGCCTTGCTGCTCATATATAGGAACCCTTTACTCCCAAAGGCCTAAACACCTAGAGAATCTGGGCCTACAGTATCAAGTGTAGATTAATAAATTAGGCCCCTAAATCACAAAAGCAATCCAGAATACCAGTGACCACAAAAAATATTAGATGCCTCAATACATTTAACATCTATGCAGTGGATTGCAAACATCCTTAGGCAATTAAACTTAAGCTTCTGTGCATACATATAAGTGCTCCAGTCTGAGCAGGTAGGTGTCTAGTTCCCATGTGAGCTCCTTTGCAATGTAAGGACAAGGCAGAATACCACCTAAATGATGTCACATCCTCAAGAAGATCCAATCCCTTCGCCATGCTTAGAGTATTCCTGATGTTGATACTGTATATTGAGTCCAACACAACACAACAGCAACCACAGACCTTTTCACTCAAAAACACATCTGGAGGAGAAGATGGTTATAGTGTCTGCCAACCTTCTGTATGATAGGCTAGTGATGAAAGCACTGCGACATGGGAAACTTGCGTCTCAACTGCTAGAGGCAGATCCAGAGAGGGTGCTGTGGCTGTACCCCTCTTTTGCTCTGTACTGTACCACAGGAGCCCCTGGGAACTTTTTAAAGTCCCTAAAGCAGATGAAAATTGTCCCTCCCTTCCCTTTCCAGCTCAGAGCCATGCCCATTCCCCTTCCATACCAGCTGCTGCTGCTTCCCCCACTGTATCAGGAGTGGGGGAAACACCAGAGCTATTCTTGCCCACTGCCCAGGGGTGGGGCTCAGCTGGGCATGGAGACAGCAGCAGCAGGGATGGATGTTGGGGGGTTCCCTTTCCCTGTGTTTGCTCTTGGAGGAACCAAGCAGGGTGGGAGGAACTCCTCTCCCACTGCTTTGTTGTCACTGTCCCCATCCCAGCCAAGCCTAACCCTTGCACAGCTCAACTGGCTCTGGATCTTCCCCACTCTGAATAGCAGAGGAAGCAGCAGTGGCAGGAAGGGGAGTTGGCAGGTGGCAGGAAGGGGAGTTGGCAGGGGGGAAGGAGAGAGAAGAGATATGCCTCTGAGCAGCAGGGGAAGGGAGAGGGGATTTTCACCTGCTTTAGGGAGTTTAAAAACTCCCTGGAAACTTCTGCAGTCTGCTCACACTGGTTGTGGCAGATGAGGCTGGGAACAGGGGGTGTAGCCACCACTGCAATGATGGTTGCTGCTCCTGCACCCTGCTTTGGGAAATCCTTGATCAACTTCTGTCAGCCCTCCCTTAGCCAGAAATGATTCACATCCTCATCACACACTGGCTAAAGGCCAAATGGGACATTCAGAACATGTTTTATTTAGATCACAGTAAGCATTACTGTACTGTATTAAAAGTTAGAACATGTTCTGAGTAGCTGCGCAGTAATGCTTACTATATTCTCTAATAAGAGCTTCAGCTTGTTGATTGTCAGTTCCAGAACCCAAGTCTTGAGCAAGCTTCAGTACATTGCAAACATGTTTTTTCAGGGGCCAGAGTCTTGACTGTTGGCCCCAGCCCCAGCACTACACCAACGTTGGTTCAAGACTCCAATGTAGTGTGGGGGTCTGGACCAACAAACAGCCCAGAGACTGGACTGGGGCTGGTTTCATCTCCTGAAAACCATGTTTGCACTGCACTGAAGCCAGGTTGATACTGGTCTGGTCCCAAGGCTGGGACTGACATCCCACTGACTGTGGGGCCCAGGCCCAGGACTGCAAAACGCTTGCATTATCTCCATGGAACAGTGGACAATAGCAGAACATGTGCTACTTAAAATGATCTGGAGATGCTCCACCCACTAAAAGTCCTAACTTGCCTACAATGCAGTCATTCATAGCACATGTTTTACTGCTTGAATACAGAGAAGCTTATGTTGTAAGTGTATTTAGCATATCCTAAATATAATTCATGCCATGCCCTAAAACGGTACAGTATCCTATGCCTGTATGCAACAGTGCTTGCCAGCATTCTACTAGCTGGTATACTCTATTAACCTGCCGCTGTGGTGCTGCCACCATCTACCACTCCATGTTGCCACCGTGTGTAACCACCCAGCACTGCCAGCACGCTTCTGCCATCCACCACCCTGCGCCGCTGCTGTGTGCAAGCCTTGTGCAACCCTGCCCACCATTGCCACCACCATCCACCACCCTGTGCCACCACCTCCATGTGCCAGCACCAGCCCCGGCTCCAGTATTTTTAGGTAACTGGCATTTTTACATTACTAGCACCTGGCATTCCCCACTCATGCCGGATAATGGAGATTTCACTATAGTTAGGACATTCAGCTAGGAAGCAGAAGTCCTGGGTTCCAGTCCCTGCTTCTAGATCTATTTATGCAATTTACATAAGACAGGAAAAAATGGGGCAGCACAGCCCTGCCCCCTTCCCCAAACTAAGGGACTTGTTACACATTACACTTTAAGTTTCTGAAATGTTGATGGGTGTTACTGTTAGATCAAGTTTAGAGCAGTCACATGTTCAGGCTAAAAATGTTTTCTGATTGTCCCTAACCTGTACAGTTGTCACTTGCTACTAGAGGGCTGGCAAAGAGGGGCCTTACTAAGAGCTAGAGCTGTGAGTTGCCACTACAAGGCTGGTGAGCTAATTCTATCCTTGCTCTATGTGACAGTGTCTGAGAGATAGGCTATGGGGGGGTTGGGCAGGAACATGAAGCTGGGAGGCAGAGCACTAGTGGGATGGGGATGAGTAATGAAATGGGAGGTGGAAAGGAAATGGGAATGAGGGAAGGGTGGTGAAATGATGGAAGTCAGCCACTAAAGGATAAAAGAAAAAGAAGTAAACAAAGAATGTAAAAAGAAATAAAGAGGAAATAAATGAAAGAAAGACTCTCGGCCCAGGTGCCAAATGATTGGAAGATAGCTAACATGGTCCCCATCTTCAAAAAAGGGAAGAGAGAGGACCCGGGCAACTATAGGCCCACCAGTCTTACCTCTATCCTTGGGAAACTCTTTGAGAAGATCTTCAAGGAGCACATCTGTGATGGGCCAGCTTCAGGGATGAGGCTCAAGGGCAACCAGCAGTTTCATTAGGGGCAGGTCATGTCAGACCAACCTGATTGCCTTTTATGATCAGGTCACAAAGGCAATGGATGCAGGTGTCACCATGGACGTAGTCTTTCTAGACTTCAGCAAGGCCTTTGACACCGTCTCCCACCCCATCCTCATTAAAAAACTAAGTGACTGTGGCATTGATGCCTACACAGTCACATGGATTGCAGATTGGCTCAAGGGTCGTACTCAGAGGGTGGTGGTGGACAGGTCATATTCAACCTGGGGGGAAGTGGGCAGCGAGTCCCCCAGGGCTCAGTCCTTGGGCCTGTGCTGTTCAATTTCTTCATCAGCGATATGGACGACGGGGTGAAAAGCAACCTGTTTAAATTCGCTGATGATACCAAAATTTGGGGTGAGGTGAGCACGCTAGTAGGGAGGGAAAGATTGCAGCAAGATCTGGATAGGTTACAGGGGTGGGCTAACATAAACAGGATGCAATTCAATACTGACAAGTGCAGGGTGCTGCACTTGGGCAGTAGAAACCAGCAGTACACTTATAAGATGAGAAACTCCCTTCTTGAGAGCACGGAGGCAGAAAGGGATCTTGGAGTCATTACTGACTCCAAGATGAACAGGGGCCAACAATGTGAGGTCACGATTGGCAGGGGTAACCGGACCTTGTCGTGCATCCACAGGTGTATCTCAAGTAGAGCCAAGGAGGTGATCCTCCCCCTCTATGGGACTCTGGTCAGGCCAGAGCTGGAGTACTGCGTCCAGTTCTGTGTGCCCCACTTCAGAAGGGATGTGGACAACATTGAAAGGGTCCAGAGGAGGGCCACCCGCATGATCTGGGGACAACAGGGCAGATCCTACAATGAAAGACTGTGGTACCTAAACCTGTACAGCCTTCACAAGAGAACGCTGAGGGGGGACCTGGTGACTGTCTATAAACTCACTAGCGGGGACCAGAAGGGTTTGGGGGAGACACTGTTTCCCCTAGCGCCCTCTGGCATAACAAGGAATAATGGACACAAGTTACTGGAGAGAAGGTTTAGATTACACATCCGCAGGAACTACTTCACAGTTAGGGTGGCTAGGAGCCGGAACCAACTTCCAAGGGAAGTGGTGCTGGCTCCTACCCTGGGGGTATTTAAGAGGCTTGATGCCTACCTGGCTGGACTCATTTGAGTCGAGTTTTTCTCCTGCCCAGGCAGGGGGTCAGACTTGAAGATCTACAAGGTCCCTTCCAACCCTACTTCTACGATTCTATGATTCTATGTTTTAACAATTTGGGATCTGGGATTGGGGTGTTGATCCTGGGGTGGCTGGGAGGTGGGAGTGGTGCAGGAAGGCCCTTTTTACTGCCCATGCCCAGAGTGAAAGCCTCAGCTTATGGGGACCTGATCCAGCCCCCTCCTTTGTTTCCCTCCCATTCCCCCAACTCCTGAACCTCACTCCTGAACTTATGTTTTGTGACCTGGCTAGTAGGGCTATGACAAATTTTGCTGGCTGTTTTGTTTTGATGCTGCTTTGACTCACTTTGAGCTTGAAACAGTGAAATCGAAATGAAAGGCTTTGAAACAGCCTCAAAACATAATGAGGGCAGTCAAAATGTTTTGAAAGTTTCAAAACGTTTGGAGTTTTGAAGCTGGACTTGCAGCTAAAGAGAAACTAAGGAGAGGGAGGGGAAAGAGGGGAGAAGAACTGCTCTGATATTGACATGTGTAGCTGGCCAATGACTGTGAGATCCCTGAGGTCCCTTCCAATCCCAGTGCTCTGGGGGAGGGACAGAAAAATAGCATAAAAAGCATTGCTTGACCCGAGCTTTCTCTATGCCTTTACATTTACAAGTGACATAAGTTTTGCACTGAACAGCTTGAGGTGCCGTTTCCTAGAAGCCCCTCCACCTATCTCCTTGAAACTTGGCAGGCTTCATGTCCTCAGCATGGGCTACCATCCCTGCACTTTTCACCCTACTGTACCTTAACGCACACACAGTGTCATCCATGTCATGAGTTTTGCTTGTCAGCGGCCTGAGGTGCAGTTTCCCAAAAACGGCGTATAACTCGAATTCACATAAAAGGAACCTACTTTAAAATGTAACACATAGGGATATGTTCCAAGACTTCAACTGTACTGACCACCAAACCCATTTCTACCACTTTTACAAGACAATTTTGTTACTGTCCAACAGCAGACAGTACACACCAGCACAGAGCACTCTCATAATGGGGGTGGCAACTACAGAAGCATGAGTTGCAGACAACAAGCAAGGAGCACAGATCCACACAGAAGACTATATTTTGGTGCTCATCACTCCCACAATGCACTGCACAAAGCAGCTGACTGTGAGTTTCCACCACACAGATCGCATAAGACTGAATTTACGTCACATATAACGATTTTTTGGTATAAAAATGGTCATCACTGACTGAGGCCACTTGCTCCAGGACCTTGGTTGTCATGGGTGACTTCAATTACCCGGACATCTCGTGGGAAGATCACTCAGCAAAATCCGAGCAGTCGCAAAGCTTTCTCTTGTGCGTGGATGTCCTCTACCTGACTCAAGTCTATGGGCCAACGAGAGGCAAAGCGCTGCTCGACCTGGTACTGGCTACAGGGGACGACCTAATCGGCGACCTAGTGATCAATGGCAAGCTGGGTGACAGCGACCACGAGCTGATCACCTTCACCATCCACTGTAAAGCTGGCAAGTCAGTCAGCAACACAGAAGTCCTTGACTTCAGAAAAGCCAACTTTGACAAGCTCAAGAGGCTTGTCGGTCAGGCCCTCAGAGACCATGACCCCAGGGAGATGGGAGTTCAAGAAGAGTGGTTGCTTCTCAAGGAAGTGATCTTCAATGCACAAGCTAAATCTATTCCAACATGGAGGAAAGGCAGAAAGAAGGAACAGCAGGCCCCCTGGCTCTCCAGAGACCTAGCGGACCTCCTGCGGCTAAAAAGGAAAGCCTACAAAGGATGGAGGATGGGATTCACCTCCAAGGAGGATTATTCTACACTGGTCTGGTCCTGCAGGGAGAAAACCAGGAAAGCCAAGGCTGCAACTGAGCTCCAACTAGCTTCAAGCATCAAGGACAACAAAAAGTCCTTTTTCAGATATGTGGGGAGCCGGAGGAAAAGCAAGGGCAATGTTGGACCCCTGCTAAACCAGATGGGGCAACTGACAACTGACGCCCAGGAAAAAGCCAACCTATTAAACAGGTACTTTGCGTCAGTCTTTCATCAGTCCCATGGGATGCCCATGCCTGCTATGGGACAGGGAGATCTGGGTGATGGGGATCCCCTACCCTCCATAAATGCTGACCTCGTGAAGGAACACCTTGAGAAGCTGGATACCTTCAAGTCAGCCGGCCCTGACAATCTGCACCCCAGGGTACTCAAGGAGCTGGCGAGCATCATAGCCCAGCCCCTGGCACGGATCTTTGAAAACTCCTGGTGCTCTGGTGTAGTGCCCGAAGACTGGAAGAAGGCCAATGTGGTGCCGATCTTCAAGAAAGGGAGGAGAGTGGATCCGGCTAACTACAGGCCCATTAGCCTGACTTCTATCCTGGGGAAGATCTTAGAAAAGTTTAATAAGGAGGCCATCCTTGATGGACTGGCCCAGGCTAACATTCTAAGGGATAGCCAGCACGGGTTTGTTGCGGGTAGGTCTTGTTTGACCAATCTCATTTCCTTCTATGACCAGGTGACCTATCACCTGGACAAGGGAGAAGAGATTGATGTCATATATCTTGACTTCAAAAAAGCCTTTGATCTGGTATCCCACGATCACCTCTTGGCCAAACTGGCCAGTTGTGGCCTTGGCTCCACCACGATCCGCTGGCTGGGAAACTGGCTCCATGGTCAGACCCAGAGGGTTGTAATTGATGGCAGTCACTCATCGTGGTGCCCTGTGACCAGTGGGGTCCCTCAAGGCTCTGTCCTGGGACCCATCCTGTTCAACATCTTCATTAATGATGTGGACATTGGAGTCAGGAGTGGACTGGCCAAGTTCGCCGATGACACCAAACTTTGGGGCAAAGCATCCACGCCAGAAGATAGGCGGGTGATCCAGGCTGACCTGGACAAGCTCAGCAAATGGGTGGACGAGAACCTGATGGTGTTTAACACCGAAAAATGCAAGGTCCTCCACCTTGGGAGGAAAAACCTGCAGCATCCTTATAGGCTCGGCAGTGCTACGTTGGATAGCACTACAGAAGAAAGAGACTTGGGGGTCATCATTGACCACAAGATGAACATGAGCCTGCAATGCGATGCTGCGGCTAGTAAAGCGACCAAAATGCTGGCGTGCATCCATAGATGCTTCTCGAGCAAATCCCGGGACGTCATTCTCCCCTTGTACTCGGCCTTGGTGAGGCCGCAGCTGGAGTACCGCATCCAGTTTTGGGCTCCACAATTCAAAAAGGATGTGGAGAAGCTTGAGAGAGTCCAGAGGAGAGCCACGCGTATGATCAGAGGTCAGGAAAATAGATCTTACGATGATAGGCTGAGAGCCATGGGACTCTTTAGCCTGGAAAAGGGCAGGCTCAGGGGTGATCTGATGGCCACCTATAAGTTTATCAGGGGTGACCACCAGGATCTGGGGGAACGTTTGTTCACCAGAGCGCCCCAAGGGATGATGAGGTTGAACGGTCACAAACTCCTGCGAGACCGTTTCAGGCTGGACATAAGGAAGAATTTCTTTACTGTCCGAGCTCCCAAGGTCTGGAACAGTCTGCCAGTGGAGGTGCTTCAAGCACCTACATTGAACACCTTCAAGAGTAAATTGGATGCTTATCTTGCTGGGATCCTATGACCCCAGCTGACTTCCTGCCCTTTGGGCAGGGGGCTGTACTCGATGATCTCCCTCGGTCCCTTCCAGCCCTGATGTCTATGAAATCTATGAAATCAGATCACCCCTGAGCCTACGCTTTTCCAGGCTAAAGAGTCCCATGTCTCTCAGCCTATCATCGTAAGATCTGTTTTCCTGACCTCTGATCATGCGCGTGGCTCTCCTCTGGACTCTCTCTAGCTTCTCCACATCCGAGGTCCCTTCCAGCCCTAATGTCTATGAAATCTGTGAAATCTGTGAAATCACATAACACTGAATTCGCACATACAGAACTCACATAAAGTGAGGGAAATCTGTAGTTTAATAGTTTGTCACTGTAACAGAGCCAGGGACTCTCTTCTACTTTAAGGGAGAAAGCTTCCAGGTAGAACCCCAGGTACAGAAAGACTCCAGGAGAGTGGACTACAGTAGAGCTGGCCTGAGTAAACAGGACCTATAAGTGCTTACTGCAGTGCTAGTTGCTATGTAGTAGTGCAATAGGACAATGCTTGGATGAGTAGTAGGAAGCCTATTGTGCAGGACTAGTTGCTCCACAGAAGGACTGCAGGTTTCATCTTGCAGGGGAGACTAGGTACCAAGGAAACAATGCAGTGAATCAAACAGTGGGCATCTGCAGACAACCTATGGGTCACCTGACCAGAGACGGGCAGTCATCTGGGCATATATACCCTGACCAGAGCCAAGACAAGGCAGTCTGGCTCTGTGAGCTGCAGGTGAAGGAGCTCCTGACTATGAAAGCTGTCTAGGTACTAGCTGGAATCTGAGCCTAACGGAGGATACAAACCACACCTGGGGTTTATGTTGATATCCAGTGAGGTCTTCCCTGGATGTTTGCCTGCTTGCCTGGATGGGAGTGGAAGGTTTTCCTTTCTTAAAGCATTAGTATGCTGTGTGCCTTTTGTTGCTGTTTGGTGGCCCAGAAGGGGAGGTTTGAATTAAGTGATTGCTTGGTGCATCTTAAGTTACACTGGTGGTTTGGGGGGACTACGCGGGGTGATTAGTGGAGGTCACATTAGTGCAAGCAAGTGGAGCCCAGAACAGGGCAGAGATGAGGGCTAGGGGGTCCAGTGCCTGAGAAGGGTAGAGACTACTGCTGGTACCTACAAACCAGGTCCAGTACAATGGACCCAGGTTAGAAAGCTCAGCAAGAAACAAGGAGTGGACGATGAGAAGGCATGGGGTGTGGTATAAGGGAGGACAAAGCCACATGCCTCTAGAGGTGCTTCATGCTCACGGATGGCCTGAGAGTGCCCAAGCAGCTGAACTGTGGGATTGAGGACAGAGGTGCAGGAGGGACATACTGGCTAGTGGATGGAGTAAGGCTAACTCTAGGACTCTCAAGGCAACCTCCCTCTCTATACAATAAGCACTTCAAGGCATGGTGGGTGATAACGAGGTGATGGTACCTAAAGGCAGGATGAGGAAGGAGTTACGGGGCCACCAGGGGGAGTCACAGCTGCCCCTGGGACCACAACGTACTACAGTCCCTCAGGTACTTTTGAGAACTCTACCCTAAATGAAAAAGTAGTTTTCTGGATTTTCTCACCAGTTACAACAGAAGAAACAGGTAAGTAAGGCTAACCTCAAGAGGGAATATATAGTACATTATTAGCCTGTTGAGACGGAGGAAGAAGCACTTAGCACAATGAATTTATCCACAAAGCCAGAAGAGATAAAAATAGATTTCTCAAGTCACAGCTCAACAGAACATGTCAGCCTGATGTTCACACACTATATCACAGCAACTTTTTATCAGGAAGAATTGCAAATAGTGAACTGGTTGCAATGAAGTTCAACTGATACTGTGACTAAAATGTCTTTCAGTGGACAAGAAAGAATGTTCTTGTGCTGGTGAGCTGCAGTACCTCCCCTGTCATCACAAAGTAATAGACAACATTCATATGATGTCAACAAAATTAAAATTTCAGATGACTGTAATTGCTTCCTGTTAAACACATTACTTTTTGGTCATCTAAATAACAGTCGTTAGTTGTCTAAGCAACATTTTGACATTTGCATACAGTTGGGGATTCTCTTAGTGCCACAGCCACTTCCGGAAGCCGGTCCGTGAGATCAGCCGCAGGGACCCCCTCCCCAGACACTAACTGGTCCATGCCCCGCCCCCCCCGAGTAAGGTAGCACCAGTTGCCCATGTCTGTTTCCCACAGAGTTCTCTCCTATGTAGGCAAGGTTTTTTGGGGTAGACGTGATATCTTTTCTTAGACCAACTAAGTAGTTCGAACAAAGTTCTTTGCAAGTTTTTGAGCACAACTGCCTTTTTTCAGGCATAGGGAGATTCTGTAGTTATGAGTAACTTATGGGTGTCTTTTATAGAGATATATACGGAGTAACTACAGTCTCCCTATGCCTGAAGAAGGGTGCTTGTGCCTGAAAGCTTGCAAAGACCTTTGTTCCAACTACTTCGTTTAATAAAAGATATCACACCTACCCAAAGAACCTTGCCTGCCTATGTCCTTAGACCAACATGGCTACAACCAAAAATGCTTCTTTCCTATATAGCATCTATAAGCCCGATCACAAAGCTTCTCCTCCCTCCCGCTCTGAAAGAAAACACTAATGTCTCTTATAAAAGCTGTGTTTCTGCTATGTGGAAAAAGATTTAATGTTCTTGTATTTGTTTTCAGAAGTTAGGAGCTCACAACACAGGTTGAATACACAGTGATTCCTTGACACTCTGTAAATGCTTCTGGCATTCATGTGTGCACCATATCTTGCAAGGCACATAAGTCTTGGTGAGCTCCATGAGGGATGCCACTAACCCTGAAAACATACACACATATCTCCCAATATACCACCAGACAAAGGAAGAAGTAGAGCACCTCCACAGAGTCTGGGCCTTGTCTCTTAAAATGTCTATGGGCAAAAAGGGATCCAATAAAACAGATTTCTTCATTCCAGTAGTGCACTTTGTAGGAAGTACAGATAATCTGTCAAGGAGTACGGGAAGGTTGCTACAGATTATAAATTGCCTTCCTATCTTGTATTAAATATGATAGTATCATCCAGGTAGGTACCCACATAGTTCCTATGGTGACCAAAGGATTCTAGATGCTGGAACATGACTATGGTGCCTGGGAGGCCAAAACTCAGAGAAATCCTACAGGACAAAGAAAATGGTTTTCTTGTATGATTCTTAAATTAGCAAAATTTACAGTATCCCTTTCTGAGGTCCAATGTGGTTATGCACTTAGTCTACCACTATCTTTCTATAAACTCCTCCATTCTTGGCACTGGCTATGCTTCAAATTTTATCAGAGAATTTGACTTTCTAAATCTTGTGCAAAATCTTATCAAGCCACCCAGTTTGCAAACTAGCGCTACAGAGATACATCACTGTCTGTGATTTCACCATAATACTCAGCTTCCTTATTTTTTCCACCTCTTCCTGAAGGCCTGGCAATTTCTTAGATATGCACCATGAACATCCACAACTATCACTAAGTTTCTGTGCCCTTGATCAAAGCGGGATTCCCAGTTCATGTTTCCCAAGCTGAAATCAGAGCTGGTATCCATTCATTGCAAAATATTACTGTATAGTCAAGGGATTATGCAGCCTTTCTAATACTCTGTAGGCCCTCAACCAGGAGGAGCATCCTTAGTCTTTCAGGGAGCACAAGTGGTAATCTATTTTGAAGGTTTTGGGGAAAGCCTTGTGATCATTGTTGGGAATCATGTTAGTGATTATAGGTTCTGCAGCCAAAAATCCAGAACCTGTTCCTAGATGTGGAGCTGATTTGAACTCAGTTGCCTTTATTGCTCGGCAGACATGTCCAATAAATTCTCTTGTTGCCCTTCATATTATGAAAATGTGCAAGATTTCCCCTTTTAAATGGCAAATTGTACAACACCACTTGTTGTTTTGAATATGACAACATTTGAAGGAGATTTTTTTATCATGAAACTGAACACCAAAAAACAAAAAATAACAAAACCAGTAAAAAGACTGATTTTTTTTTTACTGTCTTGCAGTTTTATTCAGAATCATCTGCTTTTATTCCAGTTTGTTTAACCACAGAGGACAATTTATTCCAAAATTTTGTTGTGAACCTTTTCTAACCAGATTCCTTACAAATGTAGGCGTGGGGTTTCCTAAAACATAAATGAGTCAAATGTAAACAGTTTCTCTAGGAGTAAAAAGAAGTAAAAATACCAAACAGCTCAGAAAAAAGTGTCAGTAATTGTCAAGGACAGATAAAACTTACTGAGTCAAAATTGATGAACAGAAAATGAAGACAAACAGAGGATATTGGCTAAAATTATATAAAGAACTTGTTAAATGTGCAGTGGCCAGAGGAATAAAAAATATTCCCTGACAGTGCCGTGGTGCATGCAGAAAGATTAATTGGGCTAAGACTGGATAGTCTTACATATATACATAGGTAGTCAAGTCAGAGCCACCAATATCTCCCAGAAGAAGATAGGTAACAATATTGGCTGCACTGAGGCATAAGAAAAACATATTTTGGATCAAACCAAAACAAAATTAAAAAATTTATCTTTGTAAAACAACAAATGAAGCAAAATGTTTAAAAATATTTTTATTTTTTCTTCATCTTTTTTTTGAATTTGGATCTGTTCTTAACAAAGAAAACCATTTTGAAATGTAAGGTAAAAAATTGTTTTTAAAATAAACAAAACTTCAAGATTTTATTAAATAATATAAATAACCATATTTTAATAGAAAAATGTGCACTCAAATGGTGTATGCATAATTGTAATCATGCAATTTTTGCAACAACCAAAATTATTCAAAATATTCAGATGGGCCTGAGCCATGAAGACATGTTCTGCTCTGTGTGATGTTCTAGTCTGGGCCCATTAGAGATGTAGGGCTCTGTCAAATTCAGAATGGATGGAGGACAGACTCAGGGCTTCTCCTATGGGTTCATTTCTAACTAAAACCACACCTAAGGAAGGGTACTGATCGTACTGGCATAGTTTGCCTATAAGAAAGATAACTATTTGCATTGTTATCCCAAGATTTTTCTATCTAGAGGGAAATGTATAGGTATAAAGGATGTTCTAGGAAATGTTTCTCAGACAGGAATTAGCTGGTAGACCTACACAATAGCAGAACAAGAAAATTTGTTTACCTCCCTGCCTGCCATCTGACACCTCCAGGGAAGGAATTCTATCTGATCTATACATCAAAGAGCTACTCAGCACAGCTCATAAAGACATTCTCATGGACCAAGAGGGACAGCCTTCCAGGTTCGCCTCCCTCTGTCCAAAAATGAAGTTTATTTCCTACCTATGGGGACTTTTTACCATCTTGTACCATCTAGATTTTTCCCAGAGCCTGACAAAGGGACTTTGATCCCAGAAGCTTGCAGAAAAGGACAATTTTCTTGCTATTTCCCAGCTGGTCTAATAAAAGGTATAATTTTAGAACCAAGAGTTCTAGTTTTTTGTATGTCTTCTCTATTGATTTGTTAGCATATTATGCTGTCACAAATATCATGTACTGTTAGTCCCAAGCCAGTAATGTGAAAATAGGTCTGTAGGATAAAGTTTCTCATTTTGAAATGGGAAGTTGCATACAGCACCTAGCATGATTTTGCAGGCAGGTGGAGATCTATTAGTTTAAATAAACAAACAAAACACAGACACACACCTCTGGAAGCTCATTAATATACCTGGTATAGCCAAGATAGATTTCTTTCTCTGGACAGGCTGTTGATTTACATTAAAAATTATCTCCAGAGTAGATGAGATGGGATGGAAGTCTGAATGTAGAATGGAAAGAGAAATTGGTATTCAATGGTGTCCTATAATTGTATAGATGGAAGAATGCTTGTGTATTTGTTTTCCTAAAATCCATTGTAAAACCAGAATAAAATGCCAACAACTGTGGCTGTGGGCAAAGGAGGAGGTTGGGTGTGAAGGGAAATGCAACACCAGTAAGTTTCACCTTATATTCTGGAAAACCTTATCACTTTAAGCAAAGCTGAAGTGTTTAAAAATGTGCAACCTCTATCAAGTGAAAAATCATCATAATCACAAATATCTCATAATCAAATACTGGTGCTTAATCAAGAAAAAGATAACTTAAAATGAATAGGATGAATTTTAAATGTCAATTCTGACTAATTAATCAACTGAGGTTTGTTTTTTGGGATGGTCTTTAAATCTCTAAAAAATTCAAGCTCCTATAAATCAATACTGTTACTAGGTAAAATTTTCCAGGATTTCCAGACTTGTGAATTAAATTAAGTTCACTATTATTTTTTGTGGTTCAGAAGCTGATCTTCATTACAGATATGTACAAAGGCCAGTATCAAGTTAGACTTTTAACAGGGGCTGTGCTTCTCAATTTGTTATAGTGGTATAACTTTTATTCAGAATTTACAACAGCTGAAATGTATCCATTAGTATCAACCCAAACACATTTTTATTGTGATTGGAAGGGGCTTACATAGGTGGAAATAAAGGCAGAATAAGTCACAAATTAAATTTGCTGTTATAGGGCAGGTCCCCACATGCAGGGGTATGCACTTGTAGGCTGTGTCCAGACAAGAGTGGCCATGCAGTATGTGGCTCCACAGACCAATCTGCAGCACCACACACTGCACATGCAGGCATTTCATGCAATGTTACCTTACAGTGCAGGGGTTTTTTTTGACCTCTGGAGATCCAGGGATCAAAAAAACCTGCACCGAAAAAAAGCAGGGAGGCGCACATAGGGATAGTGCACACCGCGCAAAACTGGAGCCTGGCTGCTGGTTCCATACTCCAGCTGCTGACTAGGTGACACAGGTTCAGCTTTTCCAGCCCCCAGAACCCCAGGTAAGGCTGCTGGGGCCAGCAAAATTGCTGGCCCCAGTCTTCTCTGTCCCAGAGGGTGTATGGCATGGGCATTCCCCAGGAACAATTAGTAGCTGCACAGGGTGTCCTGCTGCTTGCTGTTCCTGGAGAACCAAAAGTCCGCACTTCTCTTGATGCAGCCACAGAGGCACAAACAGCAGCAGCATAAATTTGCATCTCTGCTTTATGACCCATCACACACCCCTGCATGTGCCCTTCAATGCTCAACAAATTGTCCCATATAGAGGTAGGGGAGGCCAGGGCCAGAAGTATTACCTGGTGTCCTGGTGTAGCAGGGGCACCGATCCAGCAGCACAGAGCTTGGTAAGCAGCCAAAATGTTGCTCTGGATGGCCAGCCCTCTGTTTCTTCCGGTGTTCTGCACTCCTTTTTTCTCCATAGTTTTTTTGCTACCAGGGTTTCCTGGTACCAAATTTTGCCACCATGCTCCAAATTTGCATTTTTATGTTCCCTCTGCGAGGTTTGTGGCACCAGAAAGTGAGTTATGACACCAAAACCTGCATAATCCTGAATGTGGTGACCTGCTCATAGAGGTAAATTTGCTATAGAGGCAAAGTTTGCTATAGAGGTAAATTTGGACAGATGTGTTTAGTTGTCACTGAATTTCTATCAGGGAAAGTTTGTGTCTTGACAGTTCAGTCTGGAATGGGGTTAAATTTGCCAAGATAAAAGGACAGGGAGCAGTTTTACCATCCCGCCTAAACTTTCAAAATTTAATTCTGCATCAGGAGGAACCCAAGACCTCTGGCTGCTTCAGGCCAGGGACCTAAACCTCAGTTTACATATCTTAGGTGGGTGTCCTGACTATAAGGCTATTGGCTAGTCCAGGTTCTATGACTTTCTCTCTCTCCTCTTGGAAAGGAGCTCTTCCATTTCCTTAAATATTCAAATGAAATATTCTGCAGCAAAGGTATTTGAGCATAGTTCTCCAGATCTCATATGAATGCCTTCACCACAGGGCTACTTTCTATTCAAAACTAGCGTGGGAGGAGGAAGAGAACGCAAGGTGAGGAAGAAAAGACAAAAAATTCCATCTTCAATCTTGAGAAATCTCAGAAAAAAAGGTGCGTGGAAATTGGTATGATCCAATGAAAAACACCAGTAAATAAACATTTCCCAATGAAGAAAAGTTTGGAAATTTTCAGACCAACACTAGCTTGGATCTCATATCTCTCTTGCTCCTCTCTATTTACATAGCTCAGGTAGTACCAAGAGAAAGAAAACTGCTTGCATCTCCTCAGCCAGTATAGAGCTTCACAGCAGATAGGATATTCAAGGACTTGTCATGGCCAGAGCTTCTTCTGGTCCAGCTGTTCCCAAATGATAGAAGAGCCATAGGGGACCACTGCCAGATTTCATACGTTAATATAGCATCCAGGCTACACCACCCTATCGGAACCAAGAAAAGGGTCATGTCCAACTTTCCAAAAGTCACTTTCTTCATTTATCTTCTATATCAAATAGAACTTGGCAATATCATAGAACGTGGTGAATTAATTTTACAATTATAGTGCTATTTGGTTAGTATATAAAACAAACATGTTTTCATGTTAGTATACCATTTTCATACTTTAATCACACATTTAAAGGCCTTTAATGCCAATACTAAAAATGAATTTTCTTTGTAGTTTTGCATCATGCAGAATCACAGGTTCAGCTTTTTCTCTATGCAGTCCCTCAATCAGCCCATGACAATATAGTGGTCATCAGGAAGGGTAGGAATCTGACAGCCATCATTTGCACTGAGATGCCAAAGTATATGCTAATATCCTAACAGAGGCAATATTTTAGAGTCATAGCTTCATAGTAGTTAGGGGTCAGAAGGGACCTAAATAGATCATCTAGTCTAACCCCCTGCCACTGGCCGGAGCACACGCTGGGATCACACAACCCCAGACAGGTGTTTGTCCAACCTCTTTTTGAATTTACCCAAGGTAGGAGTGAGGACCACTTCCCTAGGAAGTTGGTTCCAGATCCTAGCTACCCTAACAGTGAAATAGTTCCTCCTAATCTCTAACCTGAACCTATTCTCCAGCATCTTCTGGCCATTGTTTCTTGTCACCCCAGGTGCTGCTGGGGGGAATAGGGCCCTTCCTATTTGCTGCTGATCTCCCCTAACAAGTTTGTAGGCAGCCACCAAATTCCCTCTCAGCCTCTGTTTGCTGAGGCTAAACAGGTTCAGGTCCCTCAGCCTCTCCTCACAGGGTCTGCCCTGTTGCCTTCCAACCAAGCAGGTGGCCCTCCTTTGAACACACTCAAGGTAGGCCACATCCTTCTTAAAGTGTGGTGCCCGGAACTGGACTCAGTACTCCAATTGAGAGCGGACCAATGTTGTGTAGAGGGGGAGTATCACCTCTCTGGTCCAGCTTGAGATGCATCTTTGGATGCACGACAAGGTACGGTTGGCTTTGCTGGCTGCGGTCTGGCATTGGCGGCTCATGTTCATGTTGGTGTCAATAATGACTCCAAGATCCCTTTCTGCCTCTGTGCTCACAAGGAAGGGTAGCTCCCCAGCTTGTATGTATGCTGTGGATTGCTTCTCTCCCCAGGTGCAGCACCCTGCATTTATCTACTGTGAAGCCCATCCTATTCCCATCCGCCCACTTCTGTAGTCTGTCTAAATCTAATTGCAGCCTCTCTTCCTTTGAGCATGTCTACCTCTCCCCACATCTTGGTGTCATCGGCAAACTTGGACAATGTGTTTCCCACCCCTTCATTCAAGTTGCTGATGAAGATGTTGAACAGTGTAGGCCCCAGGACCGAGCTCTGGGGAACCCCACTATTCACATGCCGCCAGGTTGAGTACAGCCCATCCACCACCACTCTCTGGGTGCACCCCATCAGTCCACTGTGTGATGAATATTGTGGACAAGCAAAATAAATTAATATCACTGTTGGTAAGAGAGGTACTATATTTACTTGATTCTGAGATAAGCCCCTCCCTCCCCTCCCCGCCGCCAATTTAACAGGAGTAGAAAAGCCCCTCATCTTAGAATCATGTACAGGGGAGGTGGGGAGCAACTGCTGTGGCTCAGGCTGTAGCCCCTAACCAGGGTCGGGGCCACAGCTACAGCTGCTGCCTGCCTCCTCCCCACCTTCCCCACCATATCTGCACCCCACAATCTCCCTCCCCCACCATGCAGCCTCTGCTTCCCCACACACCTCTCTCTCTCCCCCACATATCTTCCCTACTTGCTGGCAGGTTTCATCCATGCTGCAGCCTCGGGCACTAAGCATGGCCCCAGCTGAGCCCATAGCTGTGGTGCACAACCAACACAGCTGCTACAGGTGTGAGGGTGGGGCTGCGGTCTATAGCCCAGGCTACAGCATGGATGAAGTGTGCTGACACAGAACAAGAAAAATTTGGGGGAAAGGGGGAGCAAAGGTTGGGACAAGGAAGAGGAGCAGGTTCTGAGGGGATGGAGGACCTAAGGTTGTAGCAGAGGGAGGCAGGCACAAGTAGGGGGAAAGCTGATATGTAAACTGAGGTTCAGCTCCCCATACCACCTGCCATCCACTGCCTTCCCCCCTGTAGCAGTGGAGGGATAAATTAAAGACTGCCCCCCAATAATTAGATTCTATACATGGAAAATTATAACAAATTTATACTTTTTTCATGCTTAGAACCTAATTATTGGGGTCATCTTGAATTCAGGGTCATTTTAGATTTGAGAAAATGTGGTATTACAATGATGCCTCTTATAAGTCCTTTCTCTCCCTCTCCACTTTTTCTTTGAGTATGAAATAGGATTGTTTATTGGGAGGATTCGGCCTTTTATCTGACATCACACAATTTATTATTTATTATCTTAAAAAATTCCCTTGTCTACCCAAGTCCTGAGATATATTTGATTTTGTTTCTTTCCCTTCGGAATCCAGTTGTTTATCACCATGGTGACTGCTGTAAGACATATTTACCAGTATGACATATTTGTAGTGAGAAACATATCATTGATACTTTCACCACTGCAAGAAATATACTTTTCCTCTAATTCCCTGGTTCTTCTCCATTTCAGTTCAAACCTGTTAAACAAATTCATAGAACATAGATTCATAGACACTAGGGCTGGAAGGGACCTTGGAAGATCGTCGAGTTCGGCCCCCTCCCCCAGGAGCAGGAAGTCAGCAGGGATCATAGGACTCCAGCAAGATAAGCATTCACATATGTCTTGAAGGTGTTCAGAGTGAGTGCTTGAACCGCCTCGGGTGGCAGTCTATTCCAAACCCTGGGGGCTCAGACAGTAAAGAAGTTCTTCCTTATGTCCAGCCTGAAACAGTCATGCAGGAATTTGTGACCATTTAACCTTGTCATCCCTTGGAGCGCTCTGGTGAACAAACGTTCCCCCAGATCCTGGTGAGCACCCCTGATAAACTTATAGGTGGCCACCAGATCGCCCCTGAGTCTGCGCTTTTCCAGGCTGAAGAGTCCCATGGCTCTCAGCCTCTTATCATAAGGTCTGTTTTCCTGACCTCTGATCATGCAGGTTGCTCTCCCCTGCACTCTCTCAAGCTTCTTCACATCCTGTTTGAATTGTGGAGCCCAAAACTGGACACGGTACTCCAGTTGCGGCCTCACCAAGGCTGAGTATAATGCAAGAATGACGTCCTGGGAGTTTCTTGAGAAGCATCTATGGATGCAAGCCAGCATTTTGCTCACTTTACTAGCCGCAGCATCACATTGAAGGCTTACGTTCATCTTGTGGTCAATCATGACCACCAAGTCCCTTTTATCCATAGTGCTAGCCAGCATAGCACTGGCGATACTATAAGCATGCTGCAGGTTTTTCCTCCCAAGGTGGAGAGCCCTGCATTTTTTGGTGTTAAACACCATCAGGGTCTCATCCGCCCATTTCCTGAGCCTGTCAAGGTCTGCCTGGATCACCCTCCTGTTGTCAGGTGTGGATGCTTTACCCTGAGTTTGGTGTCATCGGCAAACCTGGCCAGTCCATTTCTGACACCAATGTCCACATCATTGATGTAGATGTTAAACAGTATAGGCCATAGGAAAAAGCCTTGTGGGACCCCACTGGCCACAGAGCACCACAACGATTGACTTCCATCAACCACCACCCTCTGAGTCCTACGATGGAGCCCATTCCCCAGCCAGTGGATTGTGGTGAGGCTGAGGCCGCAGTTAGCCAGTTTTGCCAAGAGGTGATCATGGCATACCAGATCAAAGACTTTTTTAAAGTCAAGATATATGACATCAATCTCTTCTCCTTTGTCCAAGTGATAGGTCATCTGGTCGTAAAAGGAGATGAAATTGGTCAAGCAAGACCTACCCTCAACAACCCCATGCTGGCTATCCTTCAGGATGTTGCCATCAGCCAGTCTGTTAAGGATGGCCTTTTTGATAATCTTTTCCAAGACCTTCCCCTGATGGGCTGATGGGCCTGTAGTTTGCTGGATTCACTTTCCTCCCTTTCTTGAAGATAGGCACCACATTGGCCTTCTTCCAGTCTTTGGGCACTTCACCAGAGCACCAGGAGTTCTCAAAGATCTGTGCCAGAGGCTGGTCTATGATGCAAGCCAGCTCCTTGAGTACCCTGGGGTGTAAACTGTCAGGGCCAGCTGACTTGAAGGTATCCAGACTCTCAAAGTGTTCTTTCACAAGATCAGTATTGATGGAGGGGTGTCCCAGTCCCTTTGGATGCTTCTGCCCACTATGGGACAGGGAGGTCCAGGTGAGGGTGATTCCTTACCCTCCATCAATTTGTAGTACACAGAAAATTTGTATAGATAGAATTTAAGTTAATCTGGTTTCAATTTTGTGCTGTGATCCAGATTTCCTGGTCAACCTTGAAAAAATTGCTTATGGCTGAAACTTATTTAATTTTACAGGCCCAGTGACAGTTACTCAGCTGCATAATAGCTATTTTTGATACTTATGCTCAGTTGGGTCCATGAGTACTGATTATGAACAGGAGCTTGGGCATTGCCGAGCCAGATTTGTGCCTCTGTAGACATGCATTCATGTGTAATTCCTGAAATTCAAGCCTGGAAAAAAGCAAGAGGAGGAACTTCCCATAAATTAATCCAATACAGTAGTGTCTAGGGCAGTGGTTCTCAATCTTTTTTGTACTGGGACCCATTTAAAAATCAATGGCCAGTCCTGACCCACAGGCCCCTGGCCTTTCTGGTTCCCTGCACTCCCAAGCCACACACCCCTGGCTCTACCAGTGCCCTCACTGCTAACTCACATTCCCTTGCCCCCTGAGCTGGAATGCTGCCAGCCTGCAAGGGGAAACCCATGCTTTCCTGTGTTTTTCCAGGACTTCCTCACAACCCTTTCAAATATTCTTGCTACCCCCTTTTGGGTTGCAACTCACAGGTTGAGAAACACTGGTCTAGGGCACTCAGCCAGGGAGCAGAAGACACAGGCGAAGTTATGCCATTGCACCTTGCATTTAATATTTACTACAAAGAAAGAAGTAGGGAAATTTCTTCCCCATTGGGACTAAGGATTTAAGATAGAACTCAAGGCCTACTGTATATATTTCAGTGGCACAAATCTAGTTTAGTCTTTTCTTCCTGCCCCTACAGTTGCTTGCCCAGGGGGCCACTTTCAAAATAAGTGCTGGAAAAACACCTGGATAATACATAATTTGTGGCCTACTATTAAGAGACCTGTGTTCGAAGGCAATGAGACAGTTTTAAAGCCCTTCTGGATGATGGAGGCTTAAAACCTGGGTTTCCTGGTTTTAAGCAAGTGTCCTAACCACTCAGCCACTGGGGCTCAGACATGGGAAGGCTCTCCTCCTTCCATGTGTAACACCTGCATATGTTTTTGGTCATGTACAAGTCTATGACGTGTGCTTCCCCAGTATGTTTGTGTACAACAGGTGTCAACAACCTTATGGTGGGCTGACTTTTTTGCCACCTATCTGACACTGCCAGTCACTGCTCCCCTCTGCAACACCCCAGCCACCTGCTACCACTTCTGCCATATCCCACCAACTGCCACCCCTGACTTTAGAGAAGGTTGAATTTAGCTGCAATGGTAATCAGCGTCCACCAGAGAACAGACTACAGAGAGCATGGACATTATCAGCAGTATGACACAGGCCAGGGAAGGACAATGTGCTGGACCGAGATGAGTACTAATGAGTACCCTGTGCCACTGGAGACCCGCTCCAGTCACTCACTCACTTCACAGGCCAGATCGGTCCAGCAGGCAATAGTTGGCAGAGCCCTGGCTACATAACTACGTACAGAGCTTCATAGCTACTCTGCCGCAAAGCCTAGTGAGCATGTTCGAAAGCTGAGCAAGGCTTTCTCTGCAGCGAGCAGGCAGTGACATCAGCTGTGGATGCCACAGCAGGGTCAGGAGCCTAGACACAGAACCTTCCATTGGCATCCACAGCTGACCCACTGCCATCCTAGCATGGTGGAAGCTTCCACCTGGAGTCCTGACCCATAAACAGCCAGTGGCATCAGCCTTAGATCTTGGCAGGAGCTTCTGTTTCACTGGATGGGCAGCAGCATCTCTCTCTGTCTCTTCTCTTCTCTCAGAATCTTTCCTCCCTCCCCATTTCCCTCCAAAATCCTGCCAAAGCTGACACTGCCACCTGCCCAGCATGGCAGCAGCACTTGCTTGGGTCCACAGCTGAGCGTTGGAGCTCCTGATAAAATATAGCTTCACCCAGGCTCTGCAGGGAGGGAAGAGGAGAGAGGGAAGTAGAAGGACAGAGAGAAGAGAAGAGACAGAGAGAAGAAGAGAACAGAAGAGACACAGACAGAAAGACAGAGAAGACACAAACACAGACAGAGACAGAGACAAAGAGAGGGACAGATGGATTTGGCCCTCGACAGGTCCCCAAAACTCATTAAGTGGCCCTCCAGTCACAGTAATTGACCACCCCTGTTCTAGACACCACTGTAGTACAAGCTAATACAACAATCTTGTACTGAACTGAAATGCTATTATTTTAAGAAACAATGTACATACTTGCCACCCACAGGAAATGTGGATGTTCTGGTTCTTCTCAAAAGCTATTAAGTTCTGGCTCACTGTGGGATAGATTTAAATAGTAGTGTCACATGTGCCACAGTACAGGGCCATATGGCACAATGAAACAGGTTGCCTTTGTTACAGTGTAGGCATTTTCCAAATGCCCAGTCACCGAAGTGAGTAGCAGGTATTTTGTGGCCAGAAGTATGCTAAAATGCTTTTAGTAGCCAATATAGCACTAGCAGCTGCAACACTGATGCTGCTTTTGTTATTCATATAGCAGTTTCTTTCATTAAAGAACTCCAGGTTTGAAGACAGTTTTTGGATCAAATCCCGTTTAGCTGATTTTAGTGAGGTATACAGAATTATAGTTTGTAAATCTCACACAACCAACACTCCAAACAAGACTACTACTGTAAACAACTCTACACAAAAAGTTAAGGCCTGGAGGCTATGACTAAGACTATTGTTTCCCTTATGGATAGGAAACCTACCAAATTCTTAATTTTGTGGATTTCGCAAAATCCAGCATTCCCTGCAAAATCCACAGAATATGCAAAGTCTGTGGGGAAAAAAATTACCTAGTGCTATGGCAGCTCACCAGGGTGGGGCAGTGAGGAAGAGGGGACTGCTGGCAAGACGGCTGCCACTCCCACCCCTCACCACTGATTGGCTATTTTGGGTTGTCTGTCATGTGGCCCTGCCCCTCTCCACCAATCAGAGGGGGGGTCTACATGCTGGACAGCCATGGCAGCCAATCAGTGGTGAGGGATGGGGACACCAGCACCCTTCAACCAATCAGCAGGGGACGGGACTGGACTTCATCCTCAAAATGGCTTCCCGGGCCCACATTCCGTCCATAAAATCAAGAGGCAGCCCCCATGAATTAGGTAGGTCCCTACTTATGCAACTGTGATTTATTGTGGCAAGCCAATAGGGGGTGCCCCTGTTCTGAGCCACCCACTTCACTGTGCCCGACCACCTTCCAGGCTACGAGTGCCTCCCTGGGGGTGCCTCATGTCTAGCTGACCCCCTTCCTGGAGCACACCCGCTAGCCTAGGGATGGGATTTCTCTCATACTGCTCAACCCTGTACCATATTCCCTACTCCCTGTAACCAATAAAATTCTCCTTTGTACCTAGCATGGGAGACTCGTTGAGAGTAGGTCTAGATTATGCCTTGGGGTCCCCTTGGTTTGACTGAGGGAGACCAATGTTTGTGCTTCAGACTGAGGAAAGCACCCTAAGTTCTTGAAGTGGGTCGGGTAGCCTCAAGGACAGCTAGGCCTGTGTTTCCCAGGGGGACAAACTAGGATCAGGACAGACCCTGGGTAGGTGGCAGCACTACCTCCAGGCTAGTGGATGTGCTCCAGGAAGGGGGTCAGCATGATGTGAGGCACCCCCAGGGAGGCACTCGGACCCTGGAAGGTGGCCAAGCATAGTGAGCTGGCTGGCTCTGTGCAGGAGCACCCTCTACTGGCCTGCCACACATGGTGGTAATGTGGGATCTGACAACCTGCTGTACAGAAGACATAATTTGGGGAAGGGAATAGAGTCATTGAAAAACCTTGAGCAAACAATCTCTAATTTGGCATCGGGTCAACTGGACAGTGTAGATAGCTAGGATGGCTGACAAGTATGACCATATAATGCTGGCCGACTTGAAAGAGATGATGAAAGAGAGAGGCCTTCTAGTGAGGAAGGAGCAAAAGAGAGAAGAACTGATTAAGATCCAGTGTGATAATGACCAGGCTCGAAGATCACCACATGTCCATCCAGAACCCTCTGGGGGCACTAAGGGGCCATCCTCTGAGTGAGACTTCCAGAAATACCAGCTGCAGCTAGAACCTGAGGAGCAAGAATGCAAGTTCAAACATCAGCTAGAGTTGAAAAGGATGGAGTTGGAGGTCCAGCACCATCATGAGGAGGTATAGTGTAAGCATGAGGCTAGAGAAGCCCAGAACCAGCGTGAGGCATAGGCCAAACAGGCAAGGCTCAAGCACGAACACGATCTTGCAGTATTCCAGATGCAGGCAAATGCTGAAACTGCGGGTGCCCAGCCATCACCAGCTGCACCCCCCAGACCAAACACCCCAGTCTTCTCTCACTACAAAGATGGGGATGATCCAGAAGTGTTCCTAAGCAACTTTGAAAACCAAGCACACCAATGGAAGTTTCCAAAGGAAGAGTTCATGAAACATGGCTGCTCCGGTTGAGAGTGACATATCCATTGTCCTGAACAGCCTGCCCTTGAAATCAGTGGATAACTATGACACCTTTAGAGAGCTGGTGCATGTAAGGTTTAAGTTAGGTCTGGATTACTTCCAAGAAAAAATCCATAGTGCTAACCCCCAGCTGGGAAAGACTACACATGAATGTGGGGCCCTGCTATGAGATTCATACCAGAAATGGAAGAAGGAAGCCTAAGCTTCCACCATGGAGGAGGTGGACATGTTTATGGTGCTGGAGCCATTCTATTACAAATGGCCGAAGGAGATTAAAACCCTTGTCAAAGATAGGAGCCTTAACACAATCTGGGAAGCTACAAAATTGGTGCATCAGCTGTTGCTAAATAGACAGGGGCTGGACAAGGAGCCTCCCTACTTTGGAGGGGGGCTCCACAAAGGAGGGAAGGGAGGGCCAGGCCCAAAATGGGAAAGACAGACACCTTCTGCTGAGCACAAGGTGGCCCCAGATTCAGACAAACCACCTGATTCGGAAAAGAGAGGCTGCTATAACTGTGGGGAGCCAAGCCACATCAGGCCCAACTGCCCAAAGCTAAACAACAAACCCAAGCCAATCAGACATACAACAGCTGTAAGCAGTGAGGAGGGAGACCCGAGCCACTCTGAGGGCCCCCAAAGCTAGAGTACCTGCAAAGGGAGGAGGCCCACTTCATAAAGTCCTACTGTGTTAATGTGGTGACTCGTCAACAGAACAAAAAGGATAAGGTGGGAGGAGTGGAAACCTCCCAGGACCCGGTCACCCAATTGGCTGCAGAGGCAAAGGAGGAGAAGGGAGAGACTCCCTCTAGCCACAACCAGTCACCAGGCATTGAAGAAACTAGTGACCTTGAGGTAGAGTTAAGTGACAAACCCAGGGAGGAGTCCGGTCAGTCAGTGGCAGAGGAAACTGAGACTCTTGGGGAGAAGTTTGAGGACATCCCCAAGGATAAAGATGCACTCTTTACAGCAGCACCAGAACTCCCTGATGATTGCTTAGCAGGTGAACTTTTAATGGCCCAGAATTGCCCAGAATGTGACAGATTACTGCAGATCTTGCAAGATGTGCCAGCAGATGGGCAAAAGTGGGGACAAGAGAAAGGCTCCCCTACAGCCCCTCCCTATCATTGATCAACCCTTCCAGAGAGTGGGTATAGACACTGTGGCCCCATTGAGGTATAAAACTCATAGAAGGAAAAAATACTTCCTGACTCTAGTGGATTTCTCAACTCAGTACCCAGAGGCAATTGACTTGATCTCCACCAAGGCACTGGTGGTTGCTGAAGCCCTGACTAAGATCTTCTTTCAGCTGGGTTTTCCCTCTGATATCCTGACTGACAGGGGTTGGAACTTCCTGGCGGAGGTGATGAAGTGTATGTGGGAGTGCTGTGGGGTGAAACACCTCGAGACCACAGCCTATCACCCTCAGACAAATGGGCTTTTAAGGTCAATGGGACCTTAAAAGGCATGCTAAAGGCCTATGTAGACTCTAACCCCAGTGACTGCAATGACGAACTTCTGCATTTGCTCTTTTCCTACCAAGAGGTACCCCAGGAGTCCACTGGGTTCTTGCCATTCGAGTTGATGTATGGAAGACAAGTTAGGGGTCCTCTCGATTTGGTGAGAGAAGAGTGGGAAGGGACAATCTCTTCCACTAAGACCTCTGTGGTAGAATATGTGCTGAAGCCAACTGACATGATGAAGATGGCACGAGACTCCCTGGCCCAGGACCAGGAGAAGCAGAGTTTTTGGTATGATCAAAAGGCTCACTTACATACCTTTGAATGATGTGAAAAGGTCATGGTTTTCCAGCCACTAGAGACAGACAAGCTGCAAGCAGCTTGGGAAGGTCCCCATGTCATCCTGGACAGGCTGGATGATGTCTTATGTAGTGGCCAGGAGTGGGGCAGATAAAAAGCCTAAGATAATACAAGTGAACCATACTTTAATAGAAGTGATGTAGTATTCTGGATTTCCTCAGCAGAAGAATCACCTAAGGGCCTAGAGGAGCTGACAATGTATGGTGACTGGGATGGAGAGGCAGGAATAGAGGAAATCTGCCTGCCAGAACATCTGACCTCCCAGAACAAGGACAAGCTACTCACAGCACTCAAGGGCTTTGAGATAGTGTTCTCCAACAAACCAGGTAAAACAAACCTGGCAGTATATTCTGTAGACATGGGCAACCATCGGCATATCCAATCCAAGCCTTACCCAGTTAATGCGAAGGTGATGCAAGAAATAAAGTGGACTATCACAGAGATAAGAGAGTTAGGGGTAATCCAGCCTTCTCTAGGCAGCCCGGTGGTCCATCCGGTTCTGTGTGGAGTACAGGAAGCTGAATACTATTACCACCCCTGATGCTTATCCTATGCCCAGGATGGACTCTTTACTAGATTGCCTGGGCCAACCCAAGATCATCTCTACTCTTGAACTGTCCAAAGGATTCTGGCAAATGGCACTGGATCTGGATGCCATAGCCAAGTCTGCCTTTACTACACCTGTGGGACTAGATGAGTTTGCAGTTTTAGCTTTCCATATATGCAATGTTCTCGCATCTTTTCAAAGACTGATTAATAACCTGTTACAAGGATGTGACTAGTTTGCCATGGCTTACATCAATGACATCGCCATCTTCAGTCAGGTCTTTGAATCACACCTGATTAATCTGACTACCATGTTAGGAAAGATCAAGCAAGCTTACCGTGAAAGCCAAAAAGTGTCAGTTGGCACTATCTGAAGTGGTATACTTGGGACATCATGTGAGTGGAGGTCAGATTGCTCCCTTGTTGGACAAGATCAAGGCCATTAGAGACTGGCCGCCCCCACAAACCAAGAAGCAAGTCAGAGCCTTTCTTGGCCTGGCTGGATATTACAGGTGGTTTGTCCCTGGATTTGGAGCAACGGCAGCTCCCCTACGTGAGCTGACCAAGAAGGGCAGCTCTGATCCAGTGGTCTGGAAGCAGGGGTGCCAGAAAGCATTTGACAACCTAAAGGCTGCCCTGATCAAACAACTGATTATGAAGGCACCGGTCAATGATAAACCATTCTTCATAGCCACTGATGCCTCTGACTCAGAACTTTCCTCTTACAAGAGCACGAAGAGACACGGCACCCCGTGGTTTACTTAATCCAGAAGTTACTCCCTCAGGAGCGGAACCTGTCATCTATTGAGAAGAAGTGTTTGGCAATCGTCTGGGCACTGAACAAGTTGAGGCCTTATCTGTGGGGGCAGCAGTTCACCATCCTATCAGACCGTACCCCACTGCGATGGTTGCAGACAATGCAAAACACCAATGCCAAGCTTCAATGATGGGCCTGGCAGCTCCAAGAGTTCAACTTCACCATTGAACACATCAAGGGAAGCTAAAATTTGAGAGTAGATGCCCTGTCATGAAAGGACTCTGGGTAATGAGTCAAATGGACTCAGGCCCACCTGAGAGAGCTCTTGCATTGGAGCTCCCCAATGTGCTTCAATGTTCTATGTGTATTATTGTTATGACCAGTCTTATGTCTTGTGTAATTGCTCTTTAGGTGTGAAAGGTGACCCTTCTAAATGAAACACACTTGCACCCATAGCTCTGTGAAGCCATGTGCCTAAGCTTTTAAGGGGGGTGGGGGGAGTATGGCAGAATGCCACCTCTGTCTCTCCCCAAAAACTGTGCTCTGTGACAATTTGGTTAACATGGGTCCTGCAGATTGCAGACATCCTGTCTCTTTAGGTACCCTGAGTTGGATACATTCCTGAGGGAGGGGGGAAACCTGCTCCCTCTGCCTACATGACTGGCATCACATACCTGGGTCAGGGGCTTGGGCTCCCTATTGCTCTAGAGACAATGCCAGTCTGCCTGGCAACCAGTGATGCCTTTAAAATTGGTTGGCTGGCAGCCAACAGGTGCTGACCTCCATTGGACCAGGTAAAAGAGGTCATAAGGGGTATATAAGTCAAGGACTACTAGGCCAATGTTTCCCAGGGGGCACAGTGCCAGGATCAGACCGGACCCTGGGTGGTGCCGGCACTACCCCAAGCTAGCAGGTGTGCTCCAGGAAGGGGGTCGGCTAGATGTGAGGTGCCCCTTGGGAGGCACTCAGAGCCTGGGAGGTGGTCGGGCGCAGTGAGGTAGGTGGCTCAGTGCCGGAGCACCCCGTATTGGCCTGCCACATGAGGATATGATATATATGGACTTATATGCTCACAGGATACATTTATCCTGAAAAACTCAGCAAATGGGCAGACGAGAACCTGATGGTGTTTAACACTGAAAAATTCAAGGTTCTCCACCTTGGGAGGAAAAACCTGCAGCATCCTTATAGGCTTGGCAGTGCTACGCTGGATAGCACTACAGATGAAAGAGACTTGGGGGTCATCATTGACAACAAGATGAACATGAGCCTGCAATGTGATGCTGCAGCTAATAAAGTGACCAAAACGCTGGCTTGCATCCATAGATGCTTCTCGAGCAAATCCCGGGACGTCATTCTCCTCTTGTACTCGGCCTTGGTGAGGCCGCAGCTGGAGTACTGCGTCCAGTTTTGGGCTCCACAATTCAAAAAGGATGTGGAGAAGCTTGAGAGAGTCCAGAGGAGAGCCACGCGCATGATCAGAGGTCAGGAAAACAGATCTTACGATGATAGGCTGAGAGACATGGGACTCTTTAGCCTGGAAAAGCGCAGGCTCGGGGTGATCTGATGGCCACCTATAAGTTTATCGGGGTGACCAACAGGATCTGGGGGAACGTTTGTTCACCACAGCACCCCAAGGGATGACTAGGTCAAACGGTTACAAACTCCTGCAAGACCGCTTCAGGCTGGACATGAGGAAGAATTTCTTTACTGTCCGAGCCCCCAAGGTCTGGAACAGTCTGCCAGCGGAGGTGGTTCAAGCACCTACATTGAACACCTTCAAGAGTAAATTGGATGCTTATCTTGCTGGGATCCTATGACCCCAGCTGACTTCCTGCCCTTTGGGCAGGGGGCTGTACTCGATGATCTCTTGAGGTCCCTTCCAGCCCTGATGTCTATGAAATCCATGAAATTTATCCTATTTTTACTTGGTTACCAGAAAAATCAAATTGTGTTACGAGAAACAAGGTGACAAGTGGCAAACTGGCCATAGTAATTATTAGTTTTCAGTTTCAAACTCAACACGTCAGCACCTTGTCACGGGCACACTCAGATGAATGGCCAGGCCACGTTATAAGTCAGCAGTGTGCTAGGCCTCAAGGCAAAGGTCTCTGGATGAGTGGCATCTGCTACCCTCATGTAGCAGAAGATCACCTGCCTCGAAACTGCCTGACAAACAAAAGTAAGGTAATAATAGCTGGCGTGAGTCAAAACAAAATGCTGCAGCCCAAAGTTTTGATATGGCTCACAATTGGTCACCAGGAACAAATTGCTGAGGGAAAAGATGACTGATTGGTCACTGGAAATAAAATGCTACAGCCTAACAGTACCAAAGCAGTCACCGGAAAAGCCCTGATGGGGGAAGTCCAGAACGAAACTCCAAGCGTCAAAGGGCCCGCCGACTGATCACCCACCAGGGCCACCCCTCCCCGAGCGCCATCTCGGGTCAGTTTTTGAGGCCTCCATGAAGTGACTAGCATTCCCCAACCATAAAGCTACTCCTGTTTGCCTTTGTGGTAAGCACGCAAACCTAACTGTTAAATAGCCTCTTGAAATCTATGAGCCGCTGACCAGGTCTGGGACTAGAACTAAACTCAGCCACCCCAAGACTACTCACAGGGTAGTTTTGGATGCAAGGGAGTTTAGTTTGAACCTCATGACCCAGTGGACCGACCGTAAGAAATCTATGAGCAGTTGACCAGGTCTGAGACTAGGGCCCTGGCCAGCCGCACCAAGACCACGCATGGTTTTGAACTCAAGGGGCCTTGGCCTGAACCTCGTGACCCAGTGCACACAATTCCCAGTTGTTAACTGTTTGTAATTATTTAATTTTTTATATATGCAAGTCGTTGAGATTAGCGTGGAAAGTAGTAGTAGCAAAGTGTTTTGTGCATTTTGTTAAGTAAAAATAAAAAGTTTGGTATAACTCAAGCCGCGTCCTTGTCAGTGCCTACCCCACTGGCCCAGCCATGCCTGGGCATCTCCAACCTAGTGAGACATGGTGTCATGAACAGGATGCCCATGTCCATGGCAGGACCGGATGGTCGACACTGGCGATGACTTATATCACCATTGTAATTACCACCAAGTCGCGGACAACTTGGGTGGTCCCCAAATTGAGGATTATGTATCTTTGACCCAAGGGCATAAGAAGTGGGAAGTTTTAATGTCCAAAGGTGACCGGGTATGCATCCTCCGCCACTCACCTACAGCCATCTTTGAACCCAAAGACGAGAACCGAGCTGTTAAGTTAAAAGGGATAAAGAAACCACTTGACCCCAACAATGACCCCACCCATGCCCTGAAGCAATTTTACGGGCTTGTTAAAAAGTCTGGCAGTACTATAGACCCCCGATTGCAGCCCCCAGCTCTCACAAAAGGGGGACTGGGACACAGCCTACTTGTTCAGACCCTTGGGGTACTTCACAAATCCCATACCCCAGGGAAGCTCGGCGATAGGTATGAGCCCCGATGGTTATTAGCCACTCTGTCTGGACAGTTTCTCACAGCCCTCAAGATAATAGAAAACCAACAGTCGTCTCTAGAGATTGCACTAAGGGCCATTCCTGAACCCACCAGCGACAAAGATGCTGAACCACGCCCCACTCTGACACCACCACCACCCCTGTTCCCACCCCCTTCGGCACCACCTTCAGCCAAGACTAGCCCTCTCAGCTCCCCCAGCACTGTAGTAAAGACCAGCTTATACCCAAATATTAGAGACCCCACCCCCATATTGCCCGTCACCGTCACCAAGTATATGATGGACAATCAAGGCCGAACCACAGCACAAACGGTCCTGCGGACACATTCAATGACTGAGTTGAAAGACCTCCTCAAGTCCACAAAGTGGCAGCCTGGAGAGGCCGCCATGGTGTGGCTAGGTTGAATAGTCATAGACCATGGGAAAGAGCTAGTCGATAAAAACGAAGTCACCTACCTGTCTTGAAATGCCCGCTGGCATCAAAACACCGGCAGCCTAGAGCACGTCGCAGAACACCCATTGGCCGATATCTCTATCCGCCTTAATAGTCCAGCTTATGGGTACCTCCATAAGTGGCTTCCACTGCCCTCCAGGGTCTGTTAAAACCTGTGAGGACCTAATCTACACCGCTACTGGTCTATCAATCATACTCTGGAGTCCTCAGCAACACCTGCTAAACCTCACCTAGGCCCAAACCACCGGACTGTACCCACAGTGGTTCGTTAATGACCCCACCGACATCCTGCTGCAACCCTTAGCTGTTACCAGGGCCGTCCAAGCCACCGGGGTAGGTGACCCCAGATTAACACTTTGGCTGTGCACCATAGAAGGCCAACTGGTCTGAGACCTCCTAAATATCGCTGAAAACATCCCCAAATGGTTCAGCATGGAACGAGTGGCTTTCTCAGCCATTGTGGGGCAACCCCCACAGCCGAAGACCCCTTATCCCGAAAGAACACCATTCAAATGCTGAGTGTTTGGGTTCCTGATAAAGAAAGGAGGCCTCACAAAGGAGGAGCTAGGGAACTAACGCCAGAAGAACAACTCATTCTGGCTCGGGCGAAAGGATTCCGTGGGAACCCGGACACTGAACTAAAGGTAAATCAGATCCCAAAAAACAAGTAATGGCCACCGTTTCAGTGGCTGCTAAATCACTAAAAAAGGACCCCAGACCATTCATTACCATTCAAGTGAAAAATAGACCCACTGAATTTTTGTTAGAAACAGGGGCGCAAGCAAATGTTATTAAACCCACAATTCCCCATCAGAAAACAAATCAGCAGATTTGGGTCGAAGGGATAAACAAGGCCAAAGAAGTGGACATCATCCGCTTCGCTATCAAATTTCAGGAAAAGCAGTTTCCCCTAAAAGCATTGTTAGGTAGCCAAAACTTATTAGGTGCCCCAACAATATGCTTTATGCATCTCAAAGAAATTTTAATCTCTGCCTTTCCTGTCACCGTCTCAAAAGCCCAACTCCCCGAATCACACACCCCGCTGTTAACGTTAACCGCGCCATGGAAATTTAGACCCATCCCCACCAAGCCAGAAGGAAGGCCCATCATTCACAATCTATTAAAGGGTCTACTAAGTGAAGAGAAGGTTGTAGAGTGTGCAGCAAGTCACTATTTATCAGCGGGATGGGGTATCCCTAAGCCCAATGCCCTGGGCAGCTTTCGCTTGGTCATCGATTACCGGGCAGCGAACTCCCGTATCACTCCCATACAGTACACCACCAAGCACAAGCTGCCCGAGCTAATAATGATCACAAGGAATTCCAGTTACCCCTGGGGAGCGGCCATTGACCTAAAAGACATGTTTTACCAAATTCCCCTAAGAGACGACCAAGGTATCTTAAACTTCTCTTTCGAAGGTCGTGTTTACAAATGGAAGGTCTGCCCCCAGGGATATAAGAACTTCCCCGCCATTTCTGGGCCTCTATTACAAAAAACACTAGACATGGTTCAAATCCCAGATGGAAGCACAGTCCTCAGTTACGTAGATGACATCTTAGTGTTGGGACATGACGAGGACGTCGCACAACACCTCCTCGACACAGTCAGAGCCACCCTTACCCTTGACGGGTGAGTGATAAACAAAAATAAAAGTTCATTTATAGTCAAAAAAACATTTAACTTCCTTGGCTTAACCATAGACACCACACACATTCGTCCCAACTACGGCAGAGGTATGCCGCTAGCAGAATGGAAAGATAAACCCCCCCAGAGAGGTGCGCGAGGCACAGGAATTGTTACAACAAATAAATCACCTCCGCGCCTTCCTAAATCCCGATCTCCTTGCTGACCTAAACATCCTGCAACAGTTAGTCAGAAAAAGAAAACAGTTCTCTTGCGGCCCCCGTGAAGATGCGGCGCTGTCCCGGTTATCAGACGCACTGTCAGAGCCTGAGCCCCAGTCATGCTATGACCCTAACAAACCCATCACGGTAGCAGTTAATTGGACCAGCAACCACCTGATGGTCCAAGTGCAACAGAACAAAAACGGCATTTACTTCGAAAGTGGACGCTTACAGGCACCAGAATATCGATACAGGAATTTTGGGAAGCTCCTGTTTGTACTAAAATTAGCTGAAACCTGGTCATCCCATGTTGGAGGCACCTTAGAGGGACCTGCTGTCATGACGCTATATAAGCTAACAAGCATGCCACCACCACACGTTAGCGGAACGAAGGGCACATGGTCCGCCCTACTTTGGCAAGCTCAGTATAAATGGCAGGGGTGGACACTAGTTAACATGCCCACCATGGCACCTCCACCCCCTGCACCACCCTTTCTCCCGCTGCTTGATGACCCCTGGATCATCACCTATGGCAGCACCAAAAACGAATCAAAGGTAGGCATGTACTGCACTACATGTGAATTAATGCATTTAACTTCATTAGATCCCAGCACGAATGCTCAATACACCAAATTTGTTGCCTTCACACTCGGAATAAAACACGCCACCGAGAAGCATACGGGGTTACAAAACCCCATTATTGGAGTAGACTCCCAGTATATCTTTAAGGTAGCCACAAAAGCCGGAGAGCCGCAAGCAAACCCAGAAAAATGGCAGGAGATATTTACCCTAGTTAGAGCCAAATTCCACCGAGCCTTTTTTGTTTATACCCCCTCTCACTGTGACAACACTCATTGGGCCCACAAGCTACTAGATCATCACTTACAGTTGGCCCAACTAAGCGCTCCAAAAGTCATATAGATGGTCCTCGTCCCCCAGCCAGCGCAAACCGAAGCCCCTAAAATATACCTCATCGCCAACTGGCTACACCACTAATGGGGACATTTCTCAGCTGATAAAAACCACTCGCGTTACAAGTGGCATTGTCACGACTCCCCAGACATCCCCGTCCTAGCCTGGCACCAGGCCACCTGGCGGTGCCTAGCATACCAAACTAATAAGCGCACCAATACTGTAGTCCACAACAAGTGTGCGTTCTCCCCCGACTTCTTTAAGCCAGGCACCACCTGCCAGGCCAACTTAATCGGCCCCCTACCCAGAGCAAACCAATTTCCAAAAAGCCTTGTCATTGTGGAGTTAGGCACCTGCCAGGTTTGGTGCAAGCCACTGCGCCGCTCAGACGCGCCAACAGTAATAATGGCCTTTACCAATGCGTTTGCGCACTGGGGAACTCCTCGAGAAATCCAACCTGACAGGGGGCCCCCCTTCACCTCCATAGCGTTAGAAAATTTTTTACCTTGCATACTGTGTTGCACCACACGCACCTGCAATACCACCCCAAAAGTAATGCTGTGGTAGAGCGAAAAATAGGGGTCCTCAAAACCGCCCTCCGGATGGCCAATCAAAACCCCAATTATAAAGGATGGCAACTCCATCTCTCTAATACTCTCATTAATGTCAATCATGCTTGTAATTGCTGGCCCAACATTGAGCCTAGCGAACCACCGGCCTGGGCCCCATGCTACGAAGTGGGTGCTCCCATGTGGGTCGCTATTCTGGGCCCATCTGGCAAAGTTGCGTCACCAACCACGGCCATTGTCCTGAGTTCAGCCAAGAATCCGCATACCTACTGGGTCAGGCTTGACGACCCAGCTGCCACCTTAGTTCACCACAACTGGATAAGCAAGTGCACATAACCCACCTGGCCAGCACGTCTCAGCCGACGCTGTCTTTCCTCGCAGGTTTTGACAGGAGTGCTCTCCGACGTCACCAGCCTTTAAGCAACCCTTGACAACACAAGCAACACTGTTGAGCTCTGGGCCACCACCTTCACTGTAACAGCCAACGTCACCGACTGTCCTCACAGCATCCCGTCGGCCGCTGAAGCACACTTCCTGGTTAAGTCTGTTCTCTTAGGTCCCTATGCAGTCAACACAACCGCAAACCAGACTGTGCTTGCGGATTGGAGCCACTCCAAACAAAAAAAGACAGGCCACCCTCTCTCACGCACTGATTCGCTTGCCTTACTGAAAATTCAACCCACACAACATCCCATTGGATCTTTTTGTTGGGAATTCCCATTCGCCTCCAAAAATATAACACCCGCTGTTTCCTCCACCTACAAACCATGGTTTGTGGGCAACCAAGCTGAATGCAAATATATACTGAGTCCATTCAGGCTGTTCAACAGCACCGTACCCCTTTTAATCTGCTACCAACCATTTCGTTAATATCACAACCACTATTTTAGACAATTGCGGAAAATACCCAACTGCCCTTACACACCTCCTCAAAAAATCCAGGACTATTAATCCAATTGCCATAGCCCACGATCAACCAGACAAATCATCACAACTTGCCCCTGGCCACTTCTGGATATGTGGTGACCAAGCCCATGCTGTGCTACCACTCCATCCTGTCAGCAGATGCACCATTGGGTATATTTACATCATAGGGGGAGGAATCTACACATGCCCCAAACCCACAGCTAGGTTTACCAGTTACATACACAAGCGTACACCCGGCTGGTAGGCAAAAATATCCAGTTGGTTTAGTATTGTTTTTCGCGGGACATTATGGCTCAACCCCATCGACCAAGCACTTATGCAAGAGCAACTTAAACTACTAGGATTGTCGATTGAGCGTTTAGGTAATCAAACCGCTGAAGCTTTAGGAATAGTTAACAATAAGGTAGATGAAATTAGGCAATATGTTATGCAAAATTGGTTAGCTTTGGATTGTTTGTTAAGCAAAGAAAACGGAGTGTGCAACTGACTGGGAAATCGCTATCCACAGTTTAAAGGTAAATATAGTTTTGAAATCAAATCAATCCAACAAAACATCACTGACATCACAGCAGTCATTGAAGAGGTAGCCAAAGATGCAAAGGAGGTTGGTAGCCTTTGGGACAATATTCTCGATTATTTACCATCCCTTTTCAATCTTGGTAACTGGCAACAGTTTTTCTGGCCAGTGTTCCTGTTTCTAATTGCCATAGGTATTTTGTGTTGTTTAGGCTGCGCCATATTTCAAATCTTGTCTAACCGTATCACAGCTCTTCCAATCGTTACTCACAACCAGCAACCACTGTTGCAGGCGCTAAAAGACAATGACGTTGTCCTGTCGCCACAGCCATGGCCACACGGGGGGGTGTCACGGGCACACTCGGATGAATGGCCAGGCTGCATTATAAGTTTCCAGTGTGCTAGGCCTCAAGGCAAAGGTCTCTGGATGAGTGGCATCTGCTACCCTCACATAGCAGAAGATCACCCGCCTCGAAACAGCCTGACAAACAAAAGTAACGTAATAATAGCTGGCGTGAGTCGAAACAGAATGCTGCAGCCCAAAGTTTTGATATGGCACACAATTGGTCACTGGGAATGAATTGCTGAGGGAAAAGACGACTGATTGGTCGCTGGAAATAAAATGCTACAGCCTAACAGTACCAAAGCAGTCACCGGAAAAGCCCTGATGGGGGAAGTCCAGAACGAAACTTCAAGCATCAAAGGGCCCGCAGACTGATCACCCACCAGGGCCGCCCCTCCCCGAGCGCCATCTCAGGTCAGTTTTTGAGGCCTCCATGAAGTGACTAGCGTTCCCCAGCCATGAAGCCATTCCTGTTTGTCTTTGTGGTAAGCACGCAAACCTAACTGTTAAATAGCCTCTTGAAATCTATGAGCCGCTGACCAGGTCTGGGACTAGAACTAAACTCAGCTACCCGAAGACTACTCACAGGGTAGTTTTGAATGCAAGGGAGTTTAGTTTGAACCTCATGACCCAGTGGACTGACCGTAAGAAATCTATGAGCAGTTGACCAGGTCTGAGACTAGGGCCCTGGCCAGCCGCACCAAGACCACGCGTGGTTTTGAACGCAAAGGGCCTTGGCCTGAACCTCGTTGACCCAGTGGACATAATTCCCAGTTGTTAACTGTTTGTAATTGTTTTAATTTTTTATATATGCAAGTCGTTGAGATTAGCGTGGAAAGTAGTAGTAGCAAAGTGTTTTGTGCATTTTGTTAAGTAAAAATAAAAAGTTTGGTATAATTCAAGCTGTGTCCTTGTCGGTGCCTACCCCACCGGCCCGGCCACGCCTGGGCATCCCCAACCTAGTGCGACACACCTCTAGGAGGAACTCTTCCCTGTTTCTTTTGAAGTTAGAGTTTAACACTCATTCCTACCTATAAACTACAGATAACGCTGTCCTTAGTGAGTACTGCCCCACACAGTCCATATCTAAGCCGTACCTTCATGTAATAAGGCTGAGTCTACGTGGACTTAATGCTGCAAAAGTCATTTGTAATAATCTGGTATAATAAAACCTGCAGCAATGTAAGTAAAACTGCACAAACACCTAATGAAAACATTAGTAACTGAAATAACATCTCCATTTCCTACCTTTACCTCCATGTTCCACCTGACATTTTTCTGCTTGGTTTTTGTTTCCTTTTTTGCTAGGGAGCAAGGGTCAGGTGATTGGGAATAGAAGAGACTAAATGTAGAGAGGAACAAATGGACTGGAACAGACAGAGTTTGAAGTTTTACTTACCTACTTGATTTTATATTTTAAATTAATGCTAAATGTGCCTGGAAGCTTTACGGAAAAGTTGGTGCAAGAACAAGCCCACATGTGCTCCCTTTAACAAAACAATATATTTGTTTTAGCACTTTGTTGTTTGTCTTCATGCTCTGGTTTGTCACTTTACGTTATATCATCCTGCAGATCTTCTCCCAGTGGACACATGTTCCAGGCTACCTCCCTCCATATTCACAGCATGAACTAAACCTCTGGAATCAAGTGATACACTCTTATCAACTCCCCAAGGCTTTGAAGTATGCCTGGTTTTAGTTTATACTTGTATTCCTATAAAGGTGAACCTCAGTCATTGGAAGTCAATGGGGAAAGAATGAAATTGAGAATAAATTATTTATTCAATGTTACCATTTAATGCTCTCTCTAACTGCCAAGCACACATTTGTGAAAAAACACTCTATGGCATTGCACAAAGATTTCCTCAGCTAACAAATTAGGGATGTCCTTAAATGCTCAGAGCTGTATAGCAGGTGGGGGGGCAGAATTCTCAGTTGCTGTGTTAAAACATTGCACAGAGGAGGTTGGAAAGCAGAAACTCTGCATGCATCTCATGAACGTTCTACTTTCCTCCTTTGAATACAGAGATCAATCTTGGACAGAGTGTTAAAGCCTCACCGTGAAAGGCTATTCTTTATTATTTCTTCAGACTGAAACAAAAAAACACTTCAGGAGATATAATCATTGCTGCCTAGTTCCTTTTCCTGAGCCCTTACAATGAGCCCATTCTTTTTTTCACACATCTTTCTCTTTTATTTTCTTCTTCTGTCCCTTTACTCTTTCTTTCTGCCTCATTGAATCCATTAGAGTCTTTATATAGTCTGCTATAGAGAAATAAATTTTCTGTGTAGGACTATTGCCTGAGTCTGAACTGCTGGCAAGCAGGGCTTAACTCCTTCTAATGAAAGGGCAGCTAAATGAGGGGCAAAAGGTATGGAGAGACTATTCCTGAGCTCTATGTTTTAGCACACAGGAGATATGTTGTTAGGAACCTGCAGGCTCAGTGCAAGGCAATGACTGTGTTTAGTTCCGTGTTCTTTATTGTCAAGGTTATGAATAGTTGTTCTCAAGCCCAACTTCTGAAAGAATTTTGTACGTTTGCCTAAAGTACAAGGGCTGTGAGGTCAGAGATGGAGTGCTTGGTCTGTGAACTGCTCTTCTGCTGGTGGCTAGATGTCTGTCCTCTATCATTTTTCTGTGGAAATTCACCCTGGACTATAGCAGCTGTTTAGTTTCACTTATATCATTGCCATGGTGGCATATGTCTAGATAAAATAAAGGTTCACTGGGTGTGCCCCTGTCTTTGCTCTTCCATTGAGGAACAATAGTATAAGGTTAGATTTTAACAGTGGCTCTGCCCATCTGGCTTAATTTCAAGTTCCAGGTTTTAAGGAACACAGGGAGGAAGTTCTGAACACGGAGTTTTCAGTTCTCAATAGCTGGTATAAGACATTAAAAACATTACAGTTTCTCTCACAATGATGTGGCTTCTTTGGAAAAAGGGAAAGAAATAACCAGAAAAGAGAAAGAAAGAAAAAAATCAATTCACAGCACAAGGACATCAAAAGGAAGATATGACTCAGCATAAATTAGACAGGTCGAAACTGTGGGTTTCAAAAAATCTGACCTGAGACTATTAATCTACCAAAATACATAAAAACCATGTTCATTTACCTTTCCAAAGCCTTATCTTAAAGCTCTGTAACAAAATATCCAAACAAGGTGATATTTAGGAATTCCTAGCAAATCTACCCAAGTGCAGGAACCCTAGTCACAAAGACCAACAAGTTGCAATCTCAGTTGTAAAGTGAAGAGCTGACCATGAAGTATCACTGGTTTAGACATATATGTCTATAGAAAGAAGGCCAACGCAGCAGTTTAGCAGAGAAATGGCAAAGTCTGGCACCATCTCCACCAGTGCAACCCAAACTCCAGCATATTTTCTGTAGCTGAATTGTACTGCTATAACTTTAAGGATATGGAAGTTTTCTGCCTTGTGAAGCTTTCAATACCAGTGAAGCTGTGGCAGGAAGCAGAATACAGGAATGATTAATAAAGGTCAAAAATCAAAAATTCAACAGCTCTTATGTTAATATGTGATAAGTGAATTGCAAAGTAAGCCTCAAAGGGATCTTATTAAAATGAGGGGTAGCAAATGATTTTGTTAAGTAAAGAGCATCTGTTCAAGAATGCAAATATGAATGCATCTAATAATAATTAGGAAAAATGTCATAAATGTTTCATGAGAAGAGATTTGTCCAATATTTAGTTCATATTTTGATTTTCAGGACTGTTTCATGGATCTCTTATACATTTCATATTAAGTTGCAGAGAACATAGCTATTAGGGCTGTGCAAAACTTTGGGTGCTGATTCGATTCAGGGGAGATTCGGCCCGATTCAGTGACCGAAACTCCAAATCTGAATAGAACCAGGAGATCAATAAAAAGGTCCATATTGATTCAAAGATCCCCAAATCAATTCAGAAAAGATTCTGAGAGCTTTGGAGATTCAGGCAGTCCCCACTTGCCACTTCGGGGAGCTGGACCTGGACTCCATGCCAGTAAGTAGGGGGAGGGGAGGGGGGCTGGAGGAGGGGAGAAGGGACAATGGGGGGGACCTCCACCAGGCCCCATCCCCTGCCTACTCCCCCAGGCCCCCTGAGTGCCCACCAACCCCTGCCCACTCTCCCACCTCCCCCATGGCTGCCCTGCCCAGCTCCCAGTTCTAAAAAAAAAAAATCCTTGCACTCAGAGGCTGCTGACAGGTAGGGAGGTGGAAGAGCCTCCTATGCAGCAGGAGACAGTGGGGGGAAGTGGAGATTGGCCCCTGCCCCAATCTGGCAGCAGCCAGTGAGTGCAGGGGATTCTTTTTGTTTTAAAGAGCCAAAGCTGTGGCCGGGCAGGTCAGCCATTGACGGGGCTGGGAGAGCAGGCGTGGGATGGGGCCTGTTTGATTCAGAGATTCAGCTGCTTCAGTGGTGGTCAAATCTCTGAATCAGATTTGGCCAAATCAATTTGGGACAGTGATTCGAATCACTGAATCAAATCACTGTCCCCTAAATAAGCCAAATTTGAATCCGAAGCAAATACTAGACGCTTCACACAGACCTAATAGATATCTAGGCACTTATTTGTGTCCTATCAGTGTTGGTTTACAGTTAGGGCTGCCAGGCTCTAGAATGGACTCCCAAGTGAGGTGGTAGTCTCTCCTACCTTGGGGGCTGCATTGGGTAGGGCGCACTAGCTGAGCAGAGCCCAGAAGAGGAACCACCAGGTCCCTACTTAGCTGAGCTCCCCAGAGAACCCAATGAACAGAGTGTGCAAACAGGTGCGGCTCTACTTGGACGCAGTAGCTTGCATGGGAGTTCATGTGGAGGAGTGCGCAGAAGGCATCCAAAGGGCTGGTCTGGGTGAGAAGCCTGAGGCCAGAGGCTCAAAGAGGAGCTGCTGAGATGAGTTAGGGGCATAAACTTTTTCCCAGCCATGACTGTGAAAAGTTGTGGCTGTAAGCATCCTGGCATTGCTGAGATTTCCATCCAGAAAGAGCCCATGGCCCTGCCCCCCACCCAGATGAAGCTCCTGGCCCTGGACTGTGGGGGCTGCCTGACATGGCTGCTGGCAGCTGGGCATAGGGGCATCCCCACTTGTGGGATGTGCTCCCTAGCAGAGTCTCTGCAGGTGCAGGAGCTCAAGGAGGAGGTACACCAGCTATGCACCATCAGGGCCCACAAAGTCTTCATTGATGGCTACTTCCAGGCCCTTCTCCAGAAGAAGGAAGAAGAGAGGGAGACAAAGATGGTGGCCAGCAAGGAGTCTGTCCACAAAGACCCTCCTGGAGCTACCTGAAAGACAGTCACCACATGCTACAGGAATCACAGAGTCATGGCTGCTCTTCCCCTGGCCCTGCACAACAGGTACACTCCCCTTCCCACGCATGAGGAAGCTCCAGTGGTGACACCGGAGGAAGAAGAAGGAAAATACTGTGCTGCCACCCCCAGGAGGTGGTGCAAGATCATAGTGCTGGTAGGGCAGATTACATTGCAAAAGAACAGACAGATTTTCCAGCACATTAAATGCACTATGAAACACACTATGAAGCATGCTGCAAAGGCACCTGGAAAGCCTTCAAGGAGGGGTGGAAGATGGGGTAGAGGGAAAGCTGTAAGTCCCCCACTCTCCCCAAACTGAGAAGTAGCCTCTTTCCTACAACTAGTGAACATGAGGCTTCTCAATCTACTGGCAGCAAGGAGAGGGGAACAGTGCCAGAGCCTGAGTCTGCATCTCCTCCAAGAGCACCAGCCATAACCCTGCCTCACCACCACCATGACAACAAGCAGCACCAGCTTGACTATCTTCTCCACCCCCCCATTTCACTTCCCATGCTGAACCTTCCAGTGCCAGAGGACGAGCTGGAGCTTGATCTAAGTGCCTTGGCAAGGGAAATTCTAGGGAAGGAAGGGGAATCATCTGAGTTTGTGCTCCACCCTGCTCATGCTTCACCTAGAGCCAGGTCTCCTTCCTTAGAAGGCACTTCGGAGGAGGCTGAGGTAGAGGTTGTAGAGGCAAATGGTTCAGCTGAGTCCATGCCTCCTGTTGCTGTGCCTCTGCCTGCTAAAGAGGGGGAAAAGGCAGCATCTGCACATGCATTTGCACCTCAAAAGCGAGGGGGTAGTGTGGTCTGGGATCATTTTGAGCTGGCCAATGATCCCACATATGCTATCTGCCTGCACTGTTGAGCCAAAACCAGCCGGGGCAAGGGAATGAAACACATGAGCACCACGGGGGTGCTGATATGTCTCCACAGGCACCACCCTCTTGCCCTTGCTCCTCCTCAGCCTGGCACCAGTGGAAGCATGCCCAAAAAGAAGTCCCCCTCTTGCTCCAAAGCCCCTGTTTCCCCACCTTGGAACTGTGGAGAAAAGGTGGACAGAAAGGGGTGCATGTTGCAAAGGCAAGCAAGATCACCCAGAGTATTAGGGAAGTACTTGCTATGAATGGACAGCCCTTCTCCTTAGTTGAGCAGCCAGGGTTCAGGTGACTCACGGTGTGCATGGCCTCATCATACCAAGTGCCCATATGCATCACCTTCAGCAGGATGATGGTGTCCTCCCTCTATGAGGCATGCAGGGAGTACTTGAGGGAGGAGCTGCATATGGCAGGTCCGCAGGTGGCCTTACACTTCACCTCAGACATCAGGAGCAGCCAGGGTGGGGATCACGCATACCTCTCCCTCACAGGGCACTGGTGTGACCAGTCAAGCCATCAGTGAACTCTCCTTCAAGTCGAGGTGATGCATGAGTCCCACATGGCAACAAAGATCATGGGTGCCATGAAGCACTTGGTGCATGGGTGGCTCATTGGGCAGGGCAAGCTCACCCATGGGTTCATGATCACTGACAGTGGGGCCAATATGGTCAAGGCAGTCCACAATGCCAACTTTGTGGTGATTCCTGTAATGAGAGAACTTCAGAACCAAATGGAGAAGTTCCAGGGGATCAGTGTTCCTGGACGGGGCAAGCCGGGCAAGCCACTTGTCAACAGACGTGCAGGCACTGGTGAGGCAGCTGAAGGACGGCATCAGGAAACAGCTTGATCCCTTGCAGTCCAGTACAGTCCATGTGCTGGCCCCCATGTGTGACCCAAGGGTGGAGGAGAGTGTCAGTCTTTGCGGCAGCAAAACCTTGGATCATTGGATGGAGGTGCGTGTGAACAGAGTCAGGGAGGCAGAAGGGCGGAGGTGGGGGGACATGGAAGAGGGGGATTCACTGTCCCATGCCAGGAAAGAAATGTTAAAGTTATAGGCATTTTCCTGATTCCCTATTATAGCCTATGAGCAAAGCATTGAAACAGAGAAGTAGTTTTGGCTAAATGAAACCGAATAGTGCTTTGAAACAGCGAAATGAAACACTGTCCCTTTGAAATGGTGAAATGGAAGTCAAAATGGAATGGTGCTGTTTTGCACAGCTCTAGTAACTATAGAACAATTAGCCTAACTTCTATCCTAGAGAAAATCCTGGAAAAATTCATTAAGGTTACGTTTGCAGAAGGTAGGATTCTGAATGATAGGTCTTGTCTTACCAACTTCATCTCCTTTTACAATCAGGTGATTTGCCACCTGGATAAGAGAGAGGAGGTTGACATTATATACCTCGACTTCTAAAAAGCTTTTGATCTGGTATCCCACAATGTTCTCATGAAAAAATTGGAAGACTATGAGCTTAACTGCAAGACAGTCAGGTGGGTGGGAAGCTGGCTGTGCGGTAGGACCCAGAGAGTTTTCTTGAATGGATCTGTCATCTTGGCACAAAGTGGCCAGTGCTGTCCTGCAGGGATCAGTGCTTGGTCCAGTACTATTCAACATCTTCATCAATGTTTTGGATGTGGGGATGAAGAGCTCACTGGCCAAGTTCATGAACAACACCAAGTTATGGGGAAGCATGGTCATGCTTGAAGATAGTTTGCAGATACAGGCAGACCTAGATAGGCTTGCAAGTTGGGCAGACCAGAACCAGATGAAGTTCAATGTCAACAAATGTAACGTCCTCCACCTGGGGACAAACAATCCCCTTCATACCTACAAGCTTGGCAATGCCAACCTGACCAGCACTATGAATAAAAAACACTTTGGGGTTATAATAGACTACAGTCTGAACATGAGCCAGCAGTGCAACACTGTAGCCAGCAGAGGTAACAATACCCTGGCATGCATCAATCAATGCATCTCCAGCAAAACCAGAGAAGTGATACTCCCACTCTAGTTGGCATTGGTGAGACTGCAGCTCAAGTACTACATCCAGTTCTGGGTGCTGCACTTTAACAAGGACATGGTAAAGTTTGAGAAAGTCCAGAGAAGGACCACCCATATGATCAGAGACTTGTGAAGCAAGTCATACAAGGAAAAGCTGAGGGATCTGAGACTCTTCAGCCTATAAAAAGAAGGCTGAGAGGGGACTGAGTAGCAGCTTACCACCTCATCAGAGTTGTACATCAAGGGCTCGGTGAACAACTGTTCACCAGGGCACTCTTGGGGAAAACTAGGAGTAATGGTCACAAACTCCTGGAAGTCTCAGGCTTAACATTAGGAAAAACTACTTCAGAAATAGGGTGTCCAGGCTGTTGAATAAGCTCCCTCCAGAGGTGGTGCAATCACCTACCCTGGAAATCTTCAAGAGGAGGCTGGATGGTCACCTTGCTGGGTTCACCTGGCCCCAGCTGTCTTTCCTGCTTGGTGCAGGGGTCAGGACCCGATGACCTTCCAAGGTCGCTTCCAGCCTTACAATCTATGAATCTGTGGTGCATAATTATATAAAAACAAGCAAAATGGAGAGGGATCACAAAATGAATATGCACTTCTCAAGGATCATGATAGTGATGAACTTCAGAAAACTCAAAACAGTGGAGAGGAGATGGCCACATGGTTCAGAGTTTAAATTCAGACTCAATAAACTGTTAAATGTTCAGATACTTGTAAAATAATGCTGCCAAACCAAGAAGAACAGGAGATCCTTTGTGAGATTTCTGCTACTACCACATGGTCATGAAATTTCATGAGAAGAGGTTAACATGGAGTATAGGTTTCCCTTGCTTTATGCTGTACATGTGTTCCTGGAAAACAATGCAGAACTCGAATTCGCATAAAGGGAACGCACTTTACAATGTAACAAGTAGGGATAGGTTCCAAGACCTCAACTGTACTGACCCAGGACCCATTTCAATCGCTTTTACAAGACAATTTTGGTACTCACCAACAGCAGACAGTACACACAAGCACAAGTCACCATCATAATGATGGCAGCAACTACAGAAACACGTGTGACAGACAACAAATGAGGAGCACAGATCCACACACAAGATTATATTTTGGTGTGTGTCGCTCCCACAATGCACCACACAAAGCAGCTGACTTCAGGATTCTACCACATCAATTGCATAAGAGTGAATTTACCTCATAAATAATAAATTTTTGGTATAAAAAGGGGTAATCACATAAGAGCAACTTCACATATACGGAACCCGGATAAAGCAAGGAAAACCTGTACTCTGTTTTGCCAGTCCAGTACAGAATTCAATCAAAACTTACATAGGAAGAACAAAACAACAGAGAAGAACTTTCCATTTAAGTTTGTTAAGTTATGGGCTTCAAAGAGGACAGGTGGAGTCTTCTTTGACCCACATCAGTCTACCTGTCAAAAGTCACAAGTCAGGACCCCACTGGTCATGTACGTTTTTTGATGCTCAGAGCTTCAGGTAATCTCATATATCAAAGGTATACAACAATACATTTTTATTTCAATGCTTAAAACTGGGAAATTTTGAATATTTGCATTAACTTTATGCTCAATTGTAATTGGCAAAAACCTGACCATAGTTTTGAAGACACATTCTTTCTGTTCCTTTAAAATTCATGAAAACAGTATCTCAGCCCTAAAGCAGTTTTCTACCAGCTCTGATGATTTCTCCAAACAGAGAGCATTAAGAGATTTCATAAAGAATTATGTCAATCATTCCCTAGGACAAACCGTGGAACACAGTTATTGATGCTGCCCATCTTGCTCTCTGCAGCCCATGCAGTGAACACATTGGAAAAAAATTTTAGTGCATTTGTTTACTGCTTTGTAGAAATCAAAGATTTGTTGGTTGTTTTTATAGGTATTTAATAATTTGAAATCACATTTGTGCCATTTTCATTTTTGAGTCTTATACTTAGAATAACAAAAAACCAAAAACAGAGAAAAGAGCTAGCGATCAGCGAACAAAATAAAAGGAGGAAAATAAATTAAGATGGTGTTAATATCTGTAAAAAATAAACTCTAAAATGGAAGTCCCTTCTTCCAGTTGGAAGTCTCTTCTTCTTGTATCACTTAACTATACTTCTGTTTTCTAGCCCATTTAAGTCAGTGGGAGTCTTGAACAGATTTTATATCAGGCCCTATATTCTACGAGTTTCATCAAAAGTATTGAAAGAACTAATAGATGCAGCAGTTGAGGAAAATTTCCCAAATTTCCTTACACAATAATTTCTATAGACGTAGCTGGGGATCCACCAAGCCACATACTCTGGGATGCGGGTGGTTGGCACACACCACAGACAGTGGATACCTGGCTGAGACCTGGAACTCCAAAACCCTCTGAACTGATGATGCAGTGACCAGGTACCACTAGGGTCTAAGTCGGGGTTTGTGACATCCCTGGCTCCACATTACCCCAAGCATCTGGTGGGGACTGGCAGGCCCATACAAACTGAGGTAGCAGAGGGTAACCCCTATGAGACTGGCATTGCCTAAAGCAAGATGGCTGGCATGCCCATAGGGCCAGAGAAGAGCCTGTGGCCCAGCCATTTCAGTTATTATTAATTTATTTGCCTCCTTATGTGGGCCATGCCTGACAGACCTCAGAACTGATGACTGGATCTAGCAATTGAGGCTAGAACCATGCCAACTCCTGAAAACTGTAGCTTCATTTTCTGCCTACTGGCAAGGCGGCCACACACAGCAACTGGATGCACTTACTTGGCGCCAACTAGCACCCTGAGTGGAAAGGGGTGAGGGGAAGGGAAGGAAGGAGCCCCACAGAAGCCCTGGCATTGACCCACACTGACCTCAGCACACTCTTGTGCTAGTCAGGTATTATCTCCCTTGAACTACACCAGTCATGGCGGATGAGATTTGAGAGCGGAAGAGTAAGGCACTTGCTGAGTGTGCGGCACATGGGCCCCATCCCAGTGTGGCCACTCAGTAGGGGCCACCTCTATACAGCTGTTGTCTATGAAGAAGAAATGTCTAAATTAGATCCAGTAACCAAGCCTAATTTTTATCCTAGAATCAGTTTTAAGCAGTAGCTTTCCTTCCTATTACTTCTTTTAATTTATTTTTCTCCTGACCCCATGTATGTCCCAGCATACATCTTTTTCTTGCCTATCAACAGGGCCAGCTTCAAAAAAGGGTACTGGAAAAACAACTGGATAATGCCAAGCATGTTCCCTGGTTGGCTGGAGTACTGTGCTAGAAGTGACAGAGACACAGGTTCAAGTTTCCTTTTGGTGAAGGAAGGCTTAGGGTATTGGGATATTTTGTTTCTTGTACAGGTACCCTAGCCACACCAGTGCATACAGCCATTTGCTGCACCTGATCTATATTCATTCAGCTTATTTTAAGCCTCTTAAACATACACTGGGAATGACACATGCAACCATTTGCAAGTAACTCATGGTAAAAGGAGTGGTAGGCAGGATCAGGGAGGGCTGACAGGTCTGCGGTGGGTTGGGGGGGAGCTGGCAAGTCAATGGGAGCAGATTCAAGGGGATCATGGGGGTGGGAACAGTGTAGCCCTGGAGCTGGGGTGAGCGCCTAGGTTTTCTCAGCCCCAGGGCTGTGCTGCAAACAGCTGCAGGCATTTGGGTTAACCCTTTCCCACACTGAGTTAAACCAATCTCCATTTAAGTTAGTGTACCTCCTCAGGTGAACTAATTTATACTAGGCACACCATTTTTTATTCAATTTCATTGACACAGCTCAATGAGTACCACTGCTCAGTGTGCAACAGTTGTTTAAAAAGAAGCAAACAATATTCTAGTAGGCATAGAGAATGGAGTGCAGTTACCTCATCTCAAAAAAAGCAAAGCAGAATTGTGCGTAATTTAGGGCAGGGTGACAAGAAAATCAAAGCCCTGAAAAAACTCTAGTTAAGGAGAGATTGAAAATATTGGAATGGGTTAACTCAGCAAGGAGATAAAAGCAATAAATGATAAAAAGATGGTAAATTAGTAACTTTTGATCTACCTATCATGTAACAAAAACAAAGTGATATTCAATCAAATTAAGAAGGAAATTCCAATTTGATAAAGGAAATATGTGTTTATATCATATAATTAAACCAAGAAATTTACTGCTACCTGAAGTTATTGAGGTCAAGAAAAAAAGACTAAAAATTAATTGGATACATATATCCATGAATATCGAGGTTTTCATAATTACTATCAACAAACATTTTGGAAAGAATAGGGAGCTATTTTTAACTAAGTGGACTTTAAAATAAGAACTAATATGCAGGGATTAATGTGCCAAGAGCTGCTGCAGTTCATCTGTGAAAGGGTTAAAACTAACTTCTGCCTGAACAGAAAAGTGAGCTGAAGATTAGGTTCTGACTTTTCTTTGCGTGGCTGTAATTCTGCCTTCCCCCCCAAAAAAAGGTTTGTTTGATATTGGGGGAGTCTGGTATGTAAAAAAAATATGGTGATTTATTCCGATGACAAACTGAAAATCTTAATAAAAAATCAGGTATGCTTAAAAGTACTTCGTGTTGATTCTTCTTGGGGAAACAAATTAATAACTAAAAATAATCATTTCAGAATGAATGGAATATTTTGTTTGCCTGAAATATGATGCTCCATTTTGTTTTCAAACTTTTTTATCCACTTATTTTAAAAATATCTAAATTTATAAATAAACATTCATTCAAAAACATTATTTTTAATTAGAACATGTTGAAATATTTTAGCTTTTGCATTTAAAAAAAATTGACTGGAAATATTGGCAGTTTGATTTTTCAAACTGTTTCAGTTAACCTGAAATGGCTGTTCGGTCGTCTGAATGTCAAGAACCATTTATACATTTAACAGTATTTTTTTCCCTCCTCTGTCTTCTCTAGATTACTGATGTATTTTCACTCTCTAAGTAAGGAAGCTTCCCTTTTTGGGGTGATTTAAGGATTCTTTCAACTGTCTTTCAGAATTACTGCTTTTTATTATAACATGAGAATGTATGATCTCACTGCATGCAGAGACTGCATGGCAAAGGACTTGCAGAACAGTGAAGCATGCTTTGTATGCACTGTATAGTGTAGCCAGGTTTAGACTAGAGTTAGGTGTTCTGCAGTTTTTATATATAATATAATAGCATTTTAATAAGTTCAAGATTTTTGTTAATAAGCATGGGCATTGGTTTCAGGATAAGATATGCTCATTGGTGCCCCAGATTCTTGGGAACATGTAACACACCACTGAGTTGTCTTACAAGTAATGCATCACCTATAAAACAAAACAAGTTGTGTTTGTTTGCCTTTTAAATTAGGGGCGTGTGAAATGGGCCATATTCATTTCAGATTCAGATTTGGCCCAAATCAGAGACAGTGATTCGATTTGCAGATTCGGATCACTGTCCCGATTCAATTCGGCCAAATCCGAATCTGAAGATTCAGTGCTGATTCAGAGAATCAGCAATTCGGCCATAGACATAGCTTTAAATTTTTTTTTTACATACCTTGAGGTACCAGGCATGGCTCATGAATGCTGAAGTACTTCTGGTCCACTTCCAGGTCCGCCACCGAGCACATCAGGCCCCCCACCCCGAACCCCCCCCGTTCAGCAATCAGCTGTGGGGGGACCCCAGGTGCCCTCCCAGACCCAGGAGGCACCAATCACCAAGCTGGGGAGTGGAGGGGGGGCCCCAATGTGGTCCCCAGTGGACCCGGAAGTGGACCAGAAATGCTTCTGGTCTACTTTCAGGTCTGCTGCCAAGCACACTGGTGAGCCCCCCACACTCCTGTGGGATGCTCCATCCACCCCAGCATCTCAGCATTCATGAGCTAATTGGTAGCTTGAGGTATATAGAAAAAAACATTTAAAGCTGTGCCTATGTCTGAATCGTCTAATCTTTCTGAACTCTCCGAATTGATTCGGAGGGTTCTGATTTGATTCGGCAAGATTAAAAGGTCTCCTGATTCAATTCCAATTTGGAGATTCGGCCACCGAATCAGGCCAAATCAAATCAGTGACCGAAGCTTTGCACAGGCCTATTTTAAATGTCTTAGTATTATTTTAAAGCTATGCAGCTATTTCAAACTAACTTCACTACTTCTTTTCCCTGCCTCTCAAAGAGAAATAATTTCTTTCCACACCAGATATACTAACAAAATACTGGGTAATTACCCTCTGAGTCAGATCCTCAGGTTACATAGATCAGTGTAGTTTTATGTCTAGAGAGGAGTTTAGAAATCAAAATTTCTGTGTGAGGGGAAATTCCAATATTTATTTTTTTCCCCTCTGAATTGGAATAAAAGCTGGAAGTGCAGTTTCCAGCAGAACAAACATTCCTAAAGCTGTGATTTCAGCTAATTGAAATGTTTCAATTAATTTTAATATTAAAATAGTAAATAATGTATATCAATAAAACCAACATGTAAATTAGAGCTCACTGGAACATTCTTGATGAAATGCACCATTTTATGATTACCAGTTTCTAAAAGACATAGATTTCAGTAAAGTTTTTGGTGGGAATGTCATGGACTCTTTGATAATGGAGAAAGAAATAGAAGGAGAGGAAAACCTGACTACTTGTGGATCAGCCGTTTTCAGGGCAAGGTTTGCTTTGGGACTCCCTTGCACTGCGGCACAAAGTAGAGGCATAAATTTGTACCGCTACTATTTGTGCTGGTCTTTAATCTTGAATTTTGAAAAGTACTAAAAAACAGTCTTCAGGGAGGTGAAATAGGAGGAGACACCAGGAGTAACTGACAGACAGCAACACTGTCAAGGAAAGGATAGCTTAGTTAGTGGAACATCAAGATTATTAAAAGGGAGACAGGGTCATTAACACTTATAAAATGAAGAACACCAACAGGAATGATGTAGCCCGTGTCATGAAGTCAATTGAATCCCTCAGCACAAAGTAAAAAGAAATGCAACCATTGCTTCTCCAGGCAATTAGTTTTGTGTGGGTCAAAAATCCAAGCAATAGTGTGACTGTACCACTTTACCCCCCTGGATCTGCTTTTATTGGATTCCACCCATTCCTATATGTAGCTGCTAGGGAAAAGAAGAAAAACAAGCAGCAGCTATTTTACAGCATCTCCATGATTCAGTTTTGTAAGCCCTTATCTAATTTGCTGACCATCATTACTTTTCAATGGTTTTGACATTCATCTGTCTTACTGCATATCAATCTTGTGGATTTTTATTAGTCTGCACTTTTCCAGCTTAATTTTGTTTTGGCGTAATATTATATTTCTAAGCATGGCTATATTTCTAATTTCTGTGGGTGTCCTTGTATATTTTGGCTGCTGTCATGAGGGATCATAAAACTTGGAATTTATAAACAAATTCAGACATTGGATGTTACCCTACCATCACTAAAATCAGCACAAGTCATGTATGCCTCAATTTCAGAATGTATCCATGAATATAACAACAAGGAACTATATCTATCTAGTTTTATAAAGAATACAATGTATAGGAGAAAACATAACTTGAACATCATGTCCACCACAACTTTCTAAACAAAATGGAACTGATTCTCCATGTCTTCCATCTAATATAGGCATTTATAGCAGTAAAAGACAGATGTCTTTCGATTTAGACAAATGTAAATACCATTTTGATTTAGACAAATGTAAATGGCAGGCCGCCGTGCAACTTAAGAGGGAATAAATCCTAAAACATTTAAATGCTTTCTTCTTAGAGTATGATAGAATCTTCTCACTTTTCTTCTCTCTATGTTAAATAGCTCTAGTTTTCATTTATAGTGGGAGACTGCAAGACATCTTTTACATCACATGACACATGGAATTTTACTCTTACCTTTCCAGTTGACTTGGTTCCTTTCCAAATGCAGAAGTAGCAGATAGTCCAAGCAGCAAGGAGACACAATGCCAATTCCCAGCGAAGATTCCCAATATGTTCAATTCCATCTGATATGGCTAATACCCTGCGTCTTCAAAAAAATATGATAGTGAAATACTAGAATCTTAGCAAAACAAGTGTTGGACTAAAAGAGTAAAAGTAAGGGTGCTTACACAACTTAAATTGTTTGCGTATGCTCAGGAAAGTGCTCTATAGTTATGCTGTGACACACATGCATGGCTGCAGTGTTTTTTAAGTAGTTGATAGCACGGATAATTAACCCTCTTCAAATGAGGTATTAGATGTGGGTGCTCTGCTTTAGAGTGCCTACAGGAAACTGTTTCCTAGAGTTAATTTTCTGCATGTTGGGCTTCACACACTTTTGCACCCTGGCTGGGGGTATGCTGGGCTGGGCTAATGAGGCAAGAGGGCTCTGTTCCCTCGCCCTCCACCTCAGGTTGGGTAAGCCAACAGCTCGGTGCCGCTCACTTCTCCTTCTCAGCTTTGCCAAACCTGAGCTTGAGGTGGGGCAGGGTAGAACAGAGCCCCCTCACCTCATGGGCCTGTCCTGGCTCTCTCCAGTTCCCCAGCTGGGATACCTGGCAGGGGGTGGGGGGAGGGCACAAGATGTGGGGGCTCTGTTCTACTCCCCGCCAACTCCAGCCAGCTCCCTCTGTTTCCCCCTCCCCCTGCTGACAGCCCTGGATCTGGGAGAGGGGGGCAGCAAGAAGGCTGCTGGGGTGCTCCTACCTGCTGGCCAAGAGGCCCAGTGCATGCAAGCTTGATTCCCCCTGACCCAACAGATGAACATCTGTTGGATTGAGGGGGTGGTGCTGTAACTCATGGTGCTTTATGTAAACTACCATGAGTTAGAGCAGGGAAGTGAATGTCTGTCTGCCCCCAAAGTTTGCAGTGATACAACACAGCAATGGGAACTGCCTACTTGGAATGCACTATGATGAAAAAGAGAGGTTGAGAATCAGTAGTGAATTGTTCTTATTATTTCACATATATAGCTAGACTTGTGCAGATGGTGGGTTTTTGGTTCTGAGGGTGAAGCAAAACTATTTTAAAAAACTGATCTAAAGCAAATTGTTTAATTTTTTTTCAAGAAAAATGTCAGTTTTGTTTGACTTATCTCATTGGACCAATATGAAACATCTGAACAGCAGGTTAATTATTTGTCCTTTTTAACATATTGATTTTTATGTATATGACACTTACAAAATTAAATTTCCAATTTAAAAACATTTAGACTTTTCAAACTGAAATTTCTCTTTTGGAAAATGTTGTTATAAAGTGTTTGAACCTTTTTAAAAATGTCCTTGTTTTTATTGGCAAAAATTATTCCTAATATATCACTCGAATTCACTAATAGTTTCTGAATTATATGATTTCTTAGGGTGATAGTTTTTATTGGACCAACTATGTAATTGGGATACAGTTTGACAAGCTTTCAGATGCAAGAATTTTTTTGCTAGGTCACCTTGCCTCTAAAATCATTTTTGGACCATCACAGCTGCAACTTCACTCTTACACTAACAGTTTTTGGTCCTCCTGAATTCAATTTTTTCATCAAATTTACCATTCCCTGGGGAAAAAAATGGCACTGGTTTCTAACTATCATACAACCTAGAGGTTTTTTCAATATTCAGCTGAGATCAGGGTTTCAATATACCATAAATTGCATGATTACACAATTAGAGGGAATTTTTGCCCCCCCGCCCCATACTTAAAATTTCAATAGGCTAGGCATAAAAAGTGTTTGAAAAAAGCAGTAATGTTATGCCCATTTCATAGGGGAACCGAAGTACAAAAATCAAATGAGTTAAATTTGCATAGAAAGTGCAGTAAAATCTGTTATCTGGCTTGAGTGGGGAATGGGTGGCACCAGTTATTTAAAAATTCCAGTTATCAGGAATTTTACTTGCACACACTCAGGTACCGTGCGCATCTACCCTCAGAAGTGGTGCAGCAGACAGGAAAATGGTGCAGCAGAAGGCAAAGTGGTGTGGCGCCATGTGTGTTCCACCGTTTTCTGCAACACAGCAGGAGGCAAAGCAGTGCAGCGTGGCTCTGAAATTCTGGTTAATAAGGTATTCTGGGTGGCGAAGTGCTGGATAACAGAGATTTTAGTGTACATGCGAGGCATTTAAATTGTGCCTCCTGAATCTCCTGAATATCAGGACTGTGTTTTAATGAGAGGAACAATCTTCCTTATTTTAACATTGCTTTCCTAACTGCGCATAAAATAGCCCTCTTCTGCACTTTGATTTGTAGTTGCAAATAAACAATGAGTTTACAAATAAATTCCCTGTCAGTTTTTTTTTGTTCTGCTATAAATAAAAGATGACACTATATTGTAGTGAAGAAGAATTTAGAAGTAGAAACAAGAATTATGTAAGACCCATCCATTTAATGAATTCCTTCAAAAGTTTTCAACTTCTTATTAAATTAACAGAGAATCTATAGGGAATATAAAGACTTTTCTTAAGGAAGCTAAATTTACCAAGCAGTGAAGGGCTAACTTTTAGTAAGTGTCTGAAGTCAGTAGTTGACGTTGATTTAAAATGGCATTTTGTATTAATAACAGAGACACAGAAGCACTCAGTGAACTCTAAACTCCTAATAGCGAGTAATCAGCCATGTACCTAGATGGCAAATTATATATAGAATAATTATTCTCAACCATTTAGGTCTTTTTCTACCTTTAATTAAGTCTACATGGGTGCTAGAAACACAAACTGCATGGGTTTTTGCAATGTGATAATTGCAGTAGAGAACTGTGTTGACCTAATAGAGAAACAAGTTAATGCATATTTAGGTCAAACCTGCTAAGTAGGGAAGGGTGGATTTGTTGGTTCTCCAGGTTTTTCTACTTTTGCTCCACTATGTATAGCCTTCATTTCCAGGCTTAAAACATCCCTCTTTTATTACAGAAAGCTTCCTTGGGAATCTGCATTCAATAATCTCTACAAACTCAGACTTAAAAGGCATGTACTAGGCTGTCTCTCAGAGGCATTATGAAGATTAGTTAACTAAGGTTTAAAAGTACTCTGATATCCTCTAATTAAAAATACTATATACAATGTACTATTCTGGTTTTTTTTTTTCATTATCATTCGCTGTGCTTTCTCAAACTATGCTATTTTGGAAACACTTCTGTAATGCAAAATTTATACAGTCTCTAATAAGATGATCACATACTACCATTTTCATGGGACATGTTGGATGCAGAAGGAAAAAGAACTGGGGATGCATGGACGAACAGTAATTCTGGCATTCCCTACTTTTTGTGTAGTTGCCTGCAACTTATCAATTTTATACTATAATTATATTATAAAATTTACAATGTAAAATTGTTAGGTTGCAGGCAACTACACAAAAGGTAGGGAATGCCAGAATTACCATTTGTCCATTCAACCTCAGTTTTTCTTCCTTCTGCATCCAACACAAATCCCATGAAACTGGTAGTATGTGGTCATCTGATTAGAAACTGTCATACAGCCTACATACAAGAGGAAACAATAAGATTGTACAGACAGATTAACACTTTGTTTCATTATAATTTTATTCCAAATATAATTCCCTACAGGATTTCTTAAGGGAAAAGGAGTAAAATCAAATTACAACTGCAACAGGTAACATACATTCTGTGTGAATACAGAACCTTCAGCACCACAGCACAGACAGCTGTAATTTAAGTTACAGGAATAACTGCATAAGGTGCTATCATGAATGCCTGTTATGCAGTGGAGAGATATTACTGACACTACATTTTGGGTGCAGATGGGTGCTATGAGGAGTTTTATGCAGCCTACTGTCTTTTCCACCTAGTGTTTTGCCCCATGTCATGTCCCTCTGTAGATAGAGAATAGAATGCTGGATCCAGGAGCTGGATCTGGTGCCATGATGGAGGAGAAAAAAAAGTCCTGCCTTGACTCTCACCAGCCTCTACTATACCACTAATGTTATAGCTGCTTTTACAACTTCAAAGTGACCCAAGTTCAGTTCTGCTGCTGCTTGTTATGGTGCTTTGGCCATGGTAAGGGCAAGCCCTTACAGCATTTGTTTCATTTTTTTGATAGACTGAGGTTCGCTACCATGTTCTCTAACATACCTCCATAGTTAGGGTCATTCTGTAAAGCATCTTCCGACACTAACTTCCTGGATGGCAGAAAAAGCCAGCCAAGAAGGAATAACAGCAGGTAACAATAGGCCTCAATAAAAAATCCAAAAGACTTGTTGGTATTCTCAAAACCACAGAAAAATAGAAATGAAAAGAAGAGGACTTTTATGATTGGTACATTTTTATCATTGAGAGGATACAATCAAATATGAAAACAGAGGAAATGTTTTGAAGTTATCAACATATTGGAAGTAAAAATTAGGTCATTGATCCATCACTATAAAAAAGGTTGATAGTACAAGAAAAAAACAGTTTATAGTATGTGTTACAGGACATGCCGCTCATGGAGGCTGTGGCATGCCCTAGCAACCACTAACCTTGTCTCTCTCAGGGTACCATCCTGATACTGCCTGCCACATCTTGCTAGAAATTAAGTTTGGAAGGCTGCCCTCATAATACTGGAGTGCACTGTGACGTTCTTCACTCCACCCAACTCATCAGTGGGTAGTCAGTGCAGCCCAGTCTCTTAGCTCAGGTCTCTTAGCTCTGATCCTGAAAAAGGCTGTCTGGCTGGTTCCAGGTACCAGTTCTATCTGCCTCTCTCTAGTCTCTCCCCATTGGAATGCATGGTTCTCTCCCTACTCCCTTTAGCCACTCCTATGACTCAAAACTTGAAATAATAAATATGTGACTTATCTCTACATAAGACTATCCTTGCAGAGCTACTTCTCTCTCAAGAGCCAGGCCTATATACCCATTGACTCCTACTTCTGGTTGCCTGACCCCCTCCCCATGCATATCCTTGCATACAATTTGTGAGGGCCCAGGTACTGCTAACTGTCTATCTTCAGGCTTACAGCTCTATAGCCTGCCTGCCTACCAGCCTACAGGCTGCCCTCTGTACTTTTTACCAACCAGTTAGTCCTCTTGCTTTGCTGACAAGTAACAGGAGTTTGAGCCCCAGTTACAGTATGTATTTCCCAACTGAAGGAGCTGTGAGATGTGATGAACTACTTCCACCCTTGCATTCTAATCCACTTGGAAACATAAAGCATCATCTTATATATCACCACCCTGTTCTCTTTTGCTAGCCAAAGAGAGAAGGGAAACATGACTGGCTGCCCAAGCCATGACCAAATATATGCTGCACTGTGAATAAATACACTGGAAGCTTGGAATAACTAGGCTGAAAGGGAGCTTAGCCTCACAAATCACAGGGGCTTGTGTGACAGACGGAGAGACAGGGAAAGCTAGTTCTAAAATCCCCATGATTTGGATTACAGCTGCTGGAAAGTTTCCTCATGACAAAAGTGCAACCTAAAATAGTGATGCAAAAGGGGGAAATGACTCTGAAGTGCATTTAACACATACATTTTCATGGAAAAGAGATGGACATGTGTGATACTAAACTATATTGCTCATTTCCTCCATACAGAGCCCCTCAAGAAACATAATTGCCAGCAAAAAGGGTGGACTGGCCCACTAGCAGAACTTCTGCTTCCCTAGGCTTGAGGGGGAAGTAACTCTAACACATCCAGCTAGTAACATCAAACATTCACCTAGAACAGTCCCGGGTGAAAAGAGCCATACAGTGGATTCTCTTAAATGAACTAATGTGCTTAGGTTTAGAAATTTTCTCACTAAGGATCCTCATATATACAATATGCAAAATACAATAAACAATATGCTTCCTTAAGCTACAGTACATGCTAAATCTCTCTGATATAACACATAATTGTAGGAGAGGAAAAGATTTTTTTTTGTGATATCTTCTACTGAACCAACTATATAGTTTGGAGAGCCGTTGGATAATTTTGCCCTCCCACTGCCTGGCCCCCATACCTGCAGTAGTGGGGAAGGGTGAATTCCGATGATTCTCCAATAATTAGATTCTATATATGGAAAATTAGAACAAATTTATAAATTTTCCATGTATAGAATCAAATTCTTTAGAGGTCATCTTAAATTCATGGTCATCATGGATTCAGGTAAATATGATAGCAAATTAATTTAACATTTTAATTTTGGGGAGAATGAAGCTATTCATGAATTTAGGTTCAATTCAACAAACTTATCCAGCCAGATATACTGAAGTATTTTAGTATTTTCTAACTTCAAAACTGACCTAACATTTCAAGGGAAGACTTAAAGGCTCAACAAAGTATCTTGGGACAGCCTGAAACACTTATCTTTCTTTCAATTCACTGAAGAAAAAAAATACATTATGGCTCAATCCAAAACAATTTTTTCTCTGATTTTTTGGCTTAGCAAATTAAACTGGAAAATCTATTGGTTGTCCATCTAAACAGAGACGCAACATAAAACAAAATGGCCTGCTAAGCTGGCCTTTTTTCAGTCCATCTATAAAATCATTGCTAAAATCACTTTTCTTGCCCATCATTTTGACCTTCTTGCTCCTATTTTGGGTCAGGTAATTTATTCCCATTTCACTGTGTGTCAAAATTGAATGGTTAGCTCTTACTTTCAGGATCCACCATAGACCAGAACTTCCTATACCCTCTTTTTTAAATTCTTTCCACCTGCTTTGTTCTTCTGCTTACACCAACCTTGCCAAATCTTTTCATTATAAGTAGATAACATGGGACCTAGGAGTTTGCACATTTTAGACAGTGAATACTATCATCTCTTTGGTCTCTTTTTTCACATATAACTCTTCACCTTCTTCTTTATTTAGTTTTAAACTGTATAAAAGATAGGCCTATAGAAGTACCTAAGAGGCACAGCTACATCATAGGTTAGTATTGCCCAATACAAGTACTATCCTACAGTGGAGTTCTTTAGTGTGCAGCAATGCATGTGTAGACACTGACGGGGCTGGCTGGAGCACAAGAATGCTAAAGTGCAGGGGCTGTCTGTTGGCTAGCTCCATGCTGTAGCACTCTTGTGCCTCAGCCACCCTCCGCAGCACACTAAGCAGAATTGGACCAGCTGTGCACTAGCAGGCTGAACCCCTCTCGCCAAGACCTCTGCCAGCTGGAGCTGCTCTGACACAGTTCGGTGTGCTATGGTCCTGGGCACACATTCAAATGCACCGCCCAGGAGCAATGAACTCCAGCGCGATATGTGCTGAAGTTTACTGTTCCACACTAATGGCATAATTACCCAAGATGCAGTTATAAATATAACAAGATGCATTTCTAAAATCCTTGTGTTAAGCCTCACTCAAGCACGCTAAAAAAAAACAACACTTCTGTAATTTATGTGTTATCCTGGTAGCTGAGCTAACTTGTTTAAACTTAGCTTGCGTATCTTCAGCCTGCATAACAAACCAAATCCAAGTTACTTATGAATATTGTCTTTTAGCAATGACCAGAATGCTTTAGTAATGCTTTATTAAATAATGTTTTTCAGTAAAGAAAAGTCTGGTTTTCACTAAAAAGCTTATAGACTGCCAGTAAAAAAAAGAAAAACAATTCATGAGTCTCAGGGATCCGAAAAGAACATGGACAACTTCATCAGAAACCAAATCAAATACATCCAGAGGGACACAATGTTAGGAACACAGAGCTCAAAATTCAAAACAACCAATTACTAATCTAACCTATCAAAATGTTTTTTAAAAAGTCATCACAGAGACTGATTAAATAGTCAGTCAGACTATACATTTCCTAAAAGCTTTCTTTTCAATAGTACATTCTGGTATGTATGGTAGAGGGCAAGAAATATTTTATGCTCTACAAATTGATCTAAAAACCTAAGTTACAAACGTATACACCATCTTGGTTACAAACAAAGTATACTTTGTCCTTTCAAAAATGACACAAAAATACACACTTACATTGATATCCAGATGATGTAATATATAAACATCATTGTAGGAGTAAAATAAGTGTACTGGTTGATGAGTTTTTAAATAAAGAAATAGAAAACAATGAAAACAAAACAAAGCCCTTACTTTTTTGTGAGGGGGAAATATACTTCTTAGATATTCTCTGTAGCTGATTTAATATGTGACCAGAACTTTTCAAAATGTGGGATTTGTGTTTCATGTGAAATTTCAACAGTCCCAGGTTTTTTCCCCTAATTCATAGCAAAAACAAAAGTACTTAAAATTCCCCATGAAATTAAATTCACCTGCAGCACTGTTTTGAAATGTTTTCATTCAAAAATTCATGTTGAAATGTCAAGTTTGTTTTGAATTTCAAAATTTGTCAACATTTTATTTTCTAGTTTTTGATATTTTAATATTATTTATATTATTTCTTGACATAATATTTTAAGTGTTTCACTTTGTATTATTTCTAAAATAATGGAGGACTGCTGCTACCTGGACCTGACTAAAATATCTCATCTTTAAGTTTCAAATGCTCTCTTGTTCATTTTAATGAAATATTTTGACCCTTTGGATCAACAGAAGCATATACAAAAGGATTCGACATCTAATCTTTTTTTTTTCAAGACTCTCCCAAATTTCATAAAACGTTTATATAGAAAACAGATCAACCAAGACACAATCACTGACTTAATTTTGTTGTTTTTGCATGTGTATAGTCCTTTTTTTGGCAACCACACTCTGAAGAACAAAGATTGCTGACTGGAATTATACGGATCAGGAGAATGTAGCATCCCTGCAACAGAAGTCTGATTTTGGGTTTATGACACTGGTTTAATGTTGCCATTTTTTCTTATGTTTGTGTTTATTCCAAACATAAAAAAATGTGGGTCTTAAAGTTATAAATTCTAGAAACAACCTTTGCAGAAGCAGGACATTGGCCACCATTGTCCCCCTACTTTACCTGTGGCAAGTTAAGGTGTTACAGCTTGTGCTCGTATGCCAGGGTTAACTGTGTAGTTTTATCAGTCGGTTAGATGAGGATTTGTAGAGCATGGTTTGGATAGGGATGATACTTCCTCATGCAGGGGGTTGGACTATGTGGCCTCCAGAGGTTCCTTCCAGCCCTATTGTTTTTTTATCATTCTATGAAAAATGAAACTGTTCTTTAATTCTGAATTTTTACCATCATATTTTTAAAACAAATTATATTTACACTTATTCTGTATTTCTGTGGCCAAGCTGTCATTTCCTGAAGGTTAATTTCTTTTTACAAACAAAATCCCAGTCATGCAATGACTATAGCACTGAGATAAGGATCTTCAAAATAAGCTATTTGAGACACTCAACTTGACTATAAAGTGCACGGTTACCTTGACTTCTGCCTGACTTCAGACTAACATGAGCTACTTACAAAACAAGCTACTTACCAATACCTTAAAAAATATGTTTTTTTTCCTAAGGATGGATGTTCAGCACTTCCTGAATATCCTCAGAAGCACCTCAATCACTCAATAAGTTTTAAAAACTTGGCCAGTCGCATTTGTGAAGAAATGAGGAACAAGTTAAAAATGTATAGAACTGGTATGAGTAGCCTGTTCCTCTCTTCTTAAAAAAGATACGTTGCTGAACAATTCAAACTACTACCAATTAAAATAGTATTAATTTCTTTCTGAGCACAGTGTCCCTTGTTTTGTCTTTCTTTTGTTTAAGCAAAACACATATTTTTCCCCTTAGGAAGCAACAAGCAGACTACATATAATTATGCCATAAACTACAAAATAGACAAAGAATACATATGAGAAAAAAACACAGAAAATCTTACATAGGAGCTAGCAGTGACAACTGACGTTGCCCCAGTTCCAGATCCTTAGCTGTCCCACTGAGAAAGTAAGCAACAGGACCGGGGGCAGTTTTTGAAAGAAGGAAACACTCAAGATTGGACATTATTCTTCTAGAACTTCAATTCAGTCTGGCTGCAACCTCAGCCTATACCTGCTTATATTCTTTCTTCATTCAATTTATATCAGCCAAGAGGAAGGGTTTGTTTTTTTTTCTAAAACATTGGTTGGAAACTAGTGAGGGGAGGAAAAGATAATTACAGCTCCTTGATCCTAGCTCCAATATAAACTAGAGCTGCATGGAACCTGGTATTGTTCTCTGGGAAATTACAAAGCCAGCGAATCTGCCTCCTTTTGCCTCCCCTCTTCTATCTGGACACACATCCCTCTGCAATCGCCTTCAATCCCTCTCTCTTACCCTTCTATTTTCTTATATGGTTCTAGAGCAAGAGAGAGTAAAATCATCTAACAGAGCTGAAGTAAGCTGTGATTTAGCTTTCTCTGCGAGCACTGTGTTAGGGGCAGCTGTCCCCACATAGGTGGGGCAGGTCTTCAACCAATGTAAACTCAGTGTGCCATGTAGGAAGATCTGGGTATTAATTTAGGCCAGGTACAGACTGCCACAGGGCGCTAAGGTGTCCTGCTCATTTTAAGGGCTGGTACTGCTAGGGAGAGAGCCCTAGCAGTCAGTTGGGAGCCCCAGCTGCTGGTTACCAGGGCAGCCAGAACGAGTTAGGTGGCCCACACCTGCCAGCAGCCAGCTGACCAGAAGGGGCAGGGCCTGGCTCATATATAAACCCCAAGGGCAGAGGCCAGGATGGCAGTTCCTTGTTAGCAGCCAGGGGGGAAGGAGTCTCCTAGTGATGCTGCAATTGCCTGGTATGCTACACCTAGAGCTCAGGGGGCTCCATGAGCTCTGCAGATACCCTTGCCTACTCAATACTTAGTGCTGGGGATGAAGTTCAATGCTTTTAAAGGGGCAAAGCATACCCTGGTCTTTTGCATTATGTTATAGCCCATGGGCTTATGTTTGTTTACTGTTTATAACACTGGTGGTTTAGGTAAGACTATTTGGTGAAGGAGGAGGCCTCATTAGGGGCCCACTGCAGTATGACTCTGGTGACAGAGAGGGTGTGGCATTTGGGATGCACAGACCCAGGTGCCAGTGAGACACAGTGACAGGGCTGTGGAGAGCCCAGAGAGAGGACAAGGGGGGCCAATTACAGCAAGACCTAGACAGGACAACATCGGTGTCATCTGCGAGGCTTGGGGCATGGTAAAGAGGTGGTTGGAGCCACACATATAGCCCATAAGGCTGGGGTGTCCTGGGACATGTGTCTTGAAACAGGACCCACAAGGGGTCTGGGACCCATGGGGTTCAAGGAAATCCATCAGGACCATGTCCCACAGGACATGAAGGCAGCCTCCCTATATTACAAATGAATCGAGATGTAGCAGGCAAGACTAGAAGGTGCCCATCTGGCCAAATTGGCATGGTCGAGGGGCCCTAGGGGTAACATGGCCATCTTTGAGGACCCCATCCTGTGACATAGACGCTTACTGTATAATAAGTGTAACACACAGAAAGTACTCTACAGCCATAACCAAACAGACAGTCAGGGCACAGGGAGCACTGTAAAAATGGTGGATCCTTCTCTAAGATGACCCTAGATGGATGTGCTACCAGACTTCAATACTGAAGGTCAGAGCACTGTAATGAACATCCATACCAGATCCCTCAATTCTATTCCCTCTCACAATTCAAGTTGGGTTGCATTCTGTCAGCAACCCATGGGGCTTTGCGGCATCCCACTCACCCCCCTCACAGGGAAGCACTCTAGACTTGTCCAGAGCTTGTATGGCCAGTCCCAGTCCTGAGCTGTTCTGAAAAATTCAGTGAAGCCTCTGCCTCCTTCCACTAAACATAGATCCATGGGCAAAAAGAAAATGACTTATTTCTGAATTTCTCATATTGAATATTGTCAGAGATGCAGTTGAGCAAGTGCTGAATGTGGGTCAGCTGCTTTTTTGCCTCTGCTTACAGTTAACCTGTCTTAGGAACTGATTCATCTGCACTGACTTCTGGCAATAGACTGGATCCCTAATGGACATGAGGTTTTTGACATAAAATCATGTTTAACACCTGGCTATTTAACATGGTACAAAACAGCATCAAGATACATTTGGTGATGAAAATGTCCTCTAAATCAGCCTCTACCAAGGTATGTAATTGTTTTGTAACACTGTCAAATTGTATTGCGTTTTTCAAACAGTTAGAAAGTTCCTAGCATAGACAGAAACCCCAACCCTTAGTACTATAAAAAGTATACTTGAGCATGCCCAAATGTATATCAGCACACCTACACATACAAATATGAAGAATCACTACTTTTCAACTTGTCTGGGAAAACTGAACATATAAAATGTAGATTGCAAGAAGCATTTACACAGCCTGTGCTCAATACAGGATGCAGGACCAGAAATACACAAGTCCAGCTCACGGACTAGAAGTCCCAGAAACCTTGAGTGCATTCAATAGCCCCTAAAGAAGCAGATGGTGTTTCTTTATACTCATGTCTTAGTGCCAATTTCTAATAATTCTGGTCACTCCATTCCAGTAATGGTTTGGAACTATGTTTACTTGATAGAAATCTGTTCCAAACAGTCTAAGATTTGTTGCTGGGAGTCCCATAGGTGCATAAGTTGGGCAGCCAGCTCTGGGAACTCTTTTTGTCAAGTTCCCACATTGTTTGTTTTATTAGTTATTGTTTTATACTTGTCACTTTCATGGCTATATAAATAAAAATATTCAATGATCATGCAGGCCTTAATGTAGACAATATGCTCTTATGGCAGTGCTAATTAATTTACTGTGGTCTAATAGCATCACACCTGTACATGGTGATGCTTTACTCTGCAGCTAATTAATCTACTCTACAGTTAAGCACACATGTAGATGCAGTCAGTTTGTGTGTAAGGAGCAAATTTGCCCAGCCTTCTGCCCATTTTCAGACACGTACAGAATTCTTCTAAGAGAGGTATTTAGTTGTAATGCCCTGATGAAAACAGTTTCTTGTTCAAACCAAGTTTGTTTGCTCGAGATTTAGTTTAGATCTGCACTCTGAACCAAAACTTCTCTGGATTTGATAGTGCATTCAAAAATCACCTTCACTCAGAGAAGGGATAAAGCCTCAAATATGAAATTTTAATTTAGATGTGTAGGGGAGTGTTTGCATAAGAGTCTTGGATCTGAACCTGACATATGGTTTTGGTTCCAACATTGCAATAGTTCTGCTTATGTCTGTTCTTGAAGAGTTACAGCTCTGGATCATGGGAAGTAATAAGAGGAGATAATTTCTCCTTATCTCCATCTCACATCTCCATTGTAATCTCTTCCCTCTTAAAATCTTATGCCTGCCCATACTGCATCTGCCACCATGAGTCATCCTAACTTTCTACCTTGCTCAGATCTATAAACTACATATCTAGATGTATTTATTTATTTTTAATATCAAAATGAATTCATAATAATGAAAAATAACCATTTGATAGTGTGTTGCCTTGTGCCTTCTCACTTGTGGGACCTATGTGTATATTCAAATCTACTCAAAATAGGGACTTTCTACAGTGCCAGTAAAGGATGGAAAAGGAAAAAGTAAAAGTGAACAAAAGAAATTTAATACAATTTAACAAGTACATTTGAGGTTAAAATCCATACCATGAAAGTAATATAAGATGGAGGACTTTAGTGTAATGGATTCAAAGAGTGTAAAGTATGGGGGCTGAGTTGGGCCCTAAATATTTGCCATAACTTTTTTTTTTTTTTTTGAGGAAAGGCTCCTGCCAGATGTTTCATTCTCATTCAGTTCAGATTGACTTCCCCTGTTCTTCCTCACTGATTAACTGCTTAGTAGATGATCAACTAGCTAGCTGGGTGCATGGGGGGATGTAGTAGGAACCTCCAAGCTGGGGTGAACAGACTGACATCTCTAAAACCTGCAGGGTCACATGGGGTGTGGCCCTTTGAATTTAACAGCCCAGCCAGGGCATGTGGCATTGCCAGAATCATAGGACATCTGCTGAAAGCTCCTGAACAAATTGAGATTCTGGAGGTGAGCAGAGCAGTGGAGCCCAGGTGACATGACAGCAAGGACCACAAGCCTCTGATATGAGAGCAAGAGTGCTAAAAGAGTTGGCTGACACTTATAGCATGACCAATGGCAAGTATATCTGAGAACTTGTGGTGCTCAGGAGAGGGTCCTGAAGACTGGAAGAGGTCCAATGTGGTGCTGATCTTTCAGAAAGGAAGGAATAAAAATCCAGGGAACTACAGGCCAATCAGTTTGACCCTAATCCTTGGAAAGATCTTGTGGGAGTGGGAAGCATAAAAAAACCCATCAACAACAGGCTAACTGAAGGCAATAGTTTTAGAAAGAGCCAACATGGCTTCATTGCGGATTGGTCTTATCTGACCAACCTAACTTCCTTCTATGACCAGGTGACGTATCACCTGGTCAAAGGAGAACAGGTTGATGTCATATATTTAGATTTCAAAAAAACCTTTGACTTGGTTCCCCGATTTTTACCATGGCCCAATGGCTAGTGAACTGGCTCCATAGTCAGATCCGAAGAGTGACAGTCATGGTGACCAGTGACGTCCCCCAGGGCTCAGTACTCAGGCCAGTACTCTTTAATATGTTAAAAATTATCTGGATTTGGATGTCAGAAGTGGACTAGCTGAGCTCACAGACTATATCAAATTATGGGATGTACAGTCGTGCTAGAGGATAGGCTGGTAGTTCAGGCTGACCTGGATAGGCTCACAAGGTGGGCAGATCAAAACCTGATGACACGCAACATGGAGAAATGCAAGGTGCTCCACCTCAGGAGAAAAAACCCACATCATAGTTGTAGGTTTGGCAGGGGTACACTTACTAGCACCATGATCAAAAGAGACTTGGGGGTCATGATTGACCACAAGATGAGCTTAAGCCACAAATGCGATGCCGTAACCAGCAAAGCAAATAAAACTCTGTCTTGCATCTATCAATGCATTTCAAGCAAGACCCAATAAGGCATCCTCATGCTTTACTTGGCCTCGGTGAGGCTGCAGCTGGAGTACTGCATCCAATTCTGGGCTCCACACTTTAGAAAGGATGTGGAGAAGCTTAAGAGAATCCATAGGAGAGTCATGTGCATGATTAGAGGTCAAGAGAACAGGCCTCATGATGAGAGGCTATGAGGCATGGGACTCTTCAGCCTGGAGAAGCAAAGGCTCAGGGGTGATTTGGTGGCAGCCTATAAGTATATAACAGGTGTGCATCAGGGACTGGGAGACTGTCTTCCATTGGGGTGACCTTGTGAGCAGATGAGGTCTAATGGTCTACACTGCTGGAAGACTATTTTAGACTGGACATAAGGAAAAGCTTCTTTATTGTCCAAGTTTCCAGAATCTGGAATAGACTCACCCCAGAAGTGGTACAAGCACCTACTCTGGATACCTTTACAAAATGCTTGGATGCTTATCTTGCTGTGATGATCTGACTTCCTGGCCCTTGGGCAGGGGGCTGGACCCAATGATATTGCGAGGTCCCTTCCAGCCCTAGTGTCTGTGAATCTATGAGAACCACATGCTGGACACTGTACCTTCACACATCTGCTGCTGCTTCCATCCATCTATCCACCCCCTCTCAGCCAGACTCCCACCCACCCATGCACACCAAGATCCCATGGGCAGTCTTGTGGATCATGGGTGAACCTGCCCCATCTATCACCAGCCAAACCTGGGCATGCCACTGGCAGTTCAGGGAGATAAAGGATCTCATTGCCATCTGGGGTGAGAAACGCATCCAATGCCAGCTCCACATAGGTCATTGAATCAAGATATCTTCAACCATATCATCAAGCAGATGCAGGGACACACCAGAGAATGGTCATTATGTCTTCCCAAGAGCGTGTTGATGAAGAGGCATCATAACCACATGATGGATGCTACAAAGCAATCTGTGGGCCATAGACAGAGCATACCGTTCTACAAAGACCTGCCCTACTTCCTCACCAAGAACAGGGCAGATGCATCCCCACAAGAGGAATCCTGGGGTATAGGGAGAAAGTGCTTAACAGGTAAAGGGTAAACAGCAGTTTTGGCAGAGAGCACCCCCAGGTCAGGGACAGGAGATACCACACAGCTATATCTGACAACCGCCACAGTTATGGTGCAGCAGGAATGAGAAAAAAATGTCCCTTTGTCCAAAAAAACCCCAGACTTTCCTCCCTCCCTTGTCAAAAATCCCTCAGACTTCCCTCCCTCCAGGAAAGGAACATGCGATGTCAGGAACCATTATTTCAGCCAGTTGTCTGCTAGGATGACTTCTGTTCCTCACCTGGACAGACTAGCTAGTAGTCCAACAATATTTTCTTCCCCTCCCCTCTGATCCGATCCTTGGGTGAAGTCCAGTGGGTCCCAGCTAATTATGATTCTCATAGCACAGGCACTCAATGTATTGATCTTTTTGGGCAACCCCCAAACCCTCTCCTGCAATTTAAGCCCCATCCTGTCCCTGTACTGACCCTCCACCCCCCACCCCAACTCCTGGAAGCTAAGCAACTCCTTCCCCTTGCCTGCAGGCTGCACATCTGTGCATGGAAGGTCAGATCACAGTGGCTGGCACGGTAGATCTGGGATGGGCAGCCAAACAACTGCAGAGCATATGAAAGACATGCGTACAAGGCACCAATGACATAAAGAAGAGATGTTGCAAGCTGTGGTCACAGCCTCTGTGCTCAGGCCACAAACCATGGATTTCTGGCACCAGGGCTGTAAGAAGAACAAATGTAGATGTGTACAAGAGACATGGAAAAACCACCTGGGTTGCTGAGTCACATGACCAGGAGCACCAGATAGCTACCCGCTGTTTGGAGGAAACACCATGCAGTGCAGCAGAGCTGAGAGAGTCACAGCACCAGGACAGGGAGTTAATGTACATGGTACACTGCCAGTCACCCCATATGCCCTGGTCCCCCAAGTGGTTCCTGCTGGGCTCAGTCTGTGGAGGCAGGCTTCATGCCTTAACCCACCAAATGGCCAATATGTTCTGTTTGCTTGGGCACTTGAGTAAAGCTTGAAAGTTAGAGCACTTCTGCCTTGTGCTTCTTGAATTCATGTACTTAGCATTCAAGGCTGGAAGTCAGATTGACTGGTACCATGTATAAACAGCAATGCAAACTGAAGTTGGCAACTTGGAATCACTGTGCCATACACATGCAGAAGAAAATCATGGATTCTTTGATGGATTGATTGTGAAAAACACCATCATTTATGTCTTATGCTAGACAAAGTTGGGCTCTGAATTTGCCATATGTAAAAAACATTTAAGTAGCTTAATTTTAGTTGTCCAAGTCATTTCAGTAGGACTGTCTGTGAGCAATATAAGCAGGAGCTCACACACCCAAACATTCAGAACAGAGTAGAAACCGAAGTGTCTGTAGAGGTGTTTACAGCTTTGTCTACATTCAGTCTTCTTAACCTGTATAAACTCCTTAGCTTATGGAACATATTAAAACTTTGCAAGTAGTCCAGAGCATGGTTTAGCCAGCACTGTGTTAAAAAAAATCACCTTCCACTCTAATCAAATCAATCAGGCTATAGCTTTGCTTACAGGAGTAATGTTTAAACACGGCTATAGACAGCACTGATCACAATTACCAAAACCTCTGTGTCCGAAGACAAAATCTATTACGGGAATATAAGGCATTGCCCACTTGAGAACTTTTTTGGCAGTAACTACAGCAAACTAACACAGACTATTTCAACTCATTTTGTTATTCCAATGCAGTCTCATGAAGCAGCAAGAAATGTTGGCAAATCACCAGTGTTCCCTCTAAGCTGCGCGGCGTGTGCTGGCACACAGACATGCCTAGCAGTGCAGCATATATGTGGCTGTGCAAATCATGCAGCTTAGAGGGAATGCTGCAAATCACACACATGGATGGGTGATATAGTCAGGTTATGCAATTCTCAATTTCCTATCTAAACTGTTTGCTATATTTCTCCACATATTTTCATTCCTTTAGTGTATAACATTTTCTTAAAAGCAAGCAATCAATAAAAAATAAGATAATAATGAGAAAAGCCATGTTTTCATGAGTAATCTCTTTGAGCAGTTCTGGTAAAACCCTGAATTGACTTACTGGAGCACAATACAAAACTCTGTGGCAGATTCCTAACTGTTGAGTATCTGTGATACACAAATGACTTCCTTTAGCAGCTGGTTTTGACATCAGTAAAAGATTTCACTCTCAGTGTAAGATACTCCAAAAACACTACTGGTTAATTATAATTTTAGTTCATTTTACATGAATTTAGATAAGATTTAATAGTGCTTTTAATCACGTGTCAGATGATTATTCAGATCACAAGATATTTTTGTCTATTTGCAGTACAGAAATAATGGAACTAATAATCGTAAACAGGGCTGGGCTGCAGGCATTTTGAGTCCTGGGGGACACTAACTCAGAGCCTGAGGCCACTCTAGGCCCTTTATATTTCCCTGGGCAGGCCACAGGCCAGCTGCCCTAGCCTCCTAGCACCCTGGCACCACTGCCTGGCCCTGCTCTGCTGTGTGCCTGCCAGGCATGTGCCATCTAAGCTTGAAGGCTTCTCCAAGCTGCTTCAGGCTCCAGCCAGGTCTGCCAGCCCCCAGGCCCAGCTGCAGGTAGCTTCTGACTGCTGTGACCAGCTCCACCTGAGATCACAGGTACTACAGGGCACTGCCTCTGCCACATAGCTGCCAGTCCCACACTGGGTCCCTACTCCAGGCAATGTTGTCCGCCTCGTCCGCAGCCATGCCCACACCTGTGCATGCCACTTGGGGCCCTGTAACAGGGAATCTTAGCCCTGTTACTAGAAAATAGGCCCACCACTGTAAGGCCCAAACCTTCTGGGCCCAGAGAACTGGTGCGGAAAGGGTTAATAGCTGGGCCAGGCCATCTAGTCAGCTGACCGGAAGAGGAAAGACTATAAGAACCCAGGGTAGAATGGCAGTAGGGAGGCAGGCAGCTGAAGGGGAGGAAGTGCATCCCAAAGCTCCAGGGAGAAGCTAGGCATGCGGTCCAAAAGCTGGAAGCGGGAACCGTGGAAACCTGGCAAGACAACAGATGCCCCATGAGCCAACGGATGGGATCCGAAACAAGAACACAGCGTAAATTTAAGAGGATATCATCACTTGTGTTTTTAGTAAGGACAGTTAGGGCACTTGGACAAGATTGTCCAAATTTATTTTTTGATTATTGAACTCGCAGCCCACTGGTTGTGGGTCCAGCTCCCATGCCTCTGGGCCAGGGAGTACCAGGCTTCATAAGGGAGCAGGAAAGGCTAGGGCCTCGGAGTCAAACCTTGTTCAATGGGTTCGGACAGGGAAGCCTAGCCAGAGACAATAAAGGTCAAACCATAACAGGAGAGACCCCAAAATAACCAAAATACTAGGCAGTCTCCCACTCACAAAAAAAAATTCCACGAAGTCATGGCAGGCGAGATTAGGGTGGGACTGAGGAATTACAGAGCAGGCCCAAGGGTGCCTCATGTAAGGTGTAGATAACCAGAAAGATGGCGCTGGGGAGGGCAACCTGCCACAAGCCCCAACTGGTCACAGGAGGAGACTGGCAACCTTGTGGCACTATGGGGTAAGGTGGAGGTACAGCCCCAGCTGGAGCTGGGCAGGCACTCCAACACCCATGTCTATGAGAGGCTGGTAGCCCAAATGTGAGAACACAGGGACAACCAGTCAGTGCACGAATGCTGCATAAAAGTCAAGGCCTTATGGGTAGAGTGGGTTTTCATCACCAGCCACAATCATCAGTCAGGGAGTGCCTTCAAGTAAATGCCCTTTATGTGGCAACTGATGGACGTCCTCGCACCCTGGTACCCAGGCCTCAGCCATGCTGTCTATAGCAGCATGGGCAGCCTACCCGAGGCCCCAACCTGACCTGGCAACCCTGGCATTGAGCTCCCTGGCTGCACCCTACACCAGCAGCTCGGGGAGCCTGGGCCAGTGCCTGCCACTCCAGCTCTGCAGCCCCAGTGCCTTCCGACTGCATCGCACCATCTGAGGACACCACCCAGAGCCATGTGCCATCACCAACTGTCTTGACTGCACGGAGCCGCCAGCCACGCCAGCTTCAGCCATGTGGAAAGGGCTACCTTGGGGGGAGGGCTCTCCCTGCCCCAGCTCTGGTTCTGGTCCCTGCCCCCGGCACCTGCTCCTGCCCTCTCACCCAGTCCACCTGCACTCCCCTGGTCTTGGGTTCCCCCCCTACACACATGCATACAGGGAGGTGGGAGACAGTGCAAAACTTTATTGAGCATCCCATGCCACTGAAGCTAGGTAGGCACAGGCTTCTTACATGCTGAGGAATGTCTTGATGCTGGCAGCAATGTTGTCCTTGGCTGCAAGGGACAAGGACATTTAGCACAACCACAGATAGCCATCCAGGTGGTGACAAAGGTTGCAGGGCAGCCTAGGCTTCTGCCCTATGCTGTTGTAGCTCAGGGTCCCGTACCAGGGTTGCACATGCACCCAGAGCACTATGTGGACCATCATTAGCAGGACATAGTGGGTCAGGGACCCCTTTGGTTCATGCAAACAGCTTCTCATACAGTGCCTGGGGTACATGCAGCAGGGGCATGCTTGGTGTGTGGCGGCAGTGCAGTGGGGGTCTGGTCCTGGGGTTCCTCCCCAGAGAGGCTCCATACAGGGAGGGCAGAGATGCAGGCAGCTTCTCATTCCAGTCGTCTGGAAGCCCCATGACTCACAAGCCCAGACACCATGGACTGAGTGGCAGCACAACACAGTGGCTCGCCTGCAGGGTCAGGCAGGGAAGACAGGGTCTGAAGCCAAAGCAACAGGTGCTGCCAGAAGCCTGACCTGTCCCAACCTGGAAATGGGCCAGGGAAAGCAAGCTACCTGCAGCCACCACCCAGAAGCCCACCATCTGCTCTGGGAGTGGCGTGAGATGCGCAGGTGAAAGCCCACTGCACCCCTGCACCCTGAAGCCCCCCAATGACCCCCAACTGCTGCCAACCTTCAGTAGCAGCCCAAGGTAAGCAGGGCCCCAGGTGGGAGGGACTAGCCCCAGCCTAGCCATAGGGAGGCAGCTAAGCCAGAGCTCAGGAGAGTCTTGCCCCACTCTGTCCCAGCCCCTACTTTGCCCAGCCCCCAGGGAGCCACGCAACCAGAGCCACACTAACAGGCTGTGCAAGCAGGCAAGCTTGTCTTCCCAGCACGTGAGGTAGCACAGAGTTTGCACAGAAGGGCAAGCAGGAGGGCCTGAAGCCCTGCCTGTGAGCCCCCTTGGGTAGGCATTCCCAGCTGTAGCCGGCCTACCAGTGGCATGCCACAGATGGGCACACACCACAACTCAAGAGTTCCCTCAGGGTCTGTGCCCCCCCGCCCCCCAGGCTACTCAGAGGCCTCTACCCAGACGGAGCCCATAGTTCTGGGCTTCATGCAGACAAAGACTCTAGGTCTCAGCTGCGGGGGTTGCCTGTCACTTTTTCAGGTTCTGTTCCCTGGAAGCATGGCCACCTCCCCTTGTGAGGTCTGCTTCCTTTTGGGGTCTCTGGAGGACCTCCAGGCTGCAGTCCAGAGACTGCGTGTCATCACGGACTGTGAGCAGGAAATCTACTCCTACTGCCAGGCCCTTGTCCTCTGGGAGACGGAGGGGAGACCACGGTCTCCCTCCAGGACAAGGGAGGACTCAGGGACCGCCCCTTCTGTTCAGCTAATGGGTTGGACCAAGGTGGTCAAGGGCCCCAAGGCCCACTGCACCAAGGTTCCTGCCCTGCTGGAGCTTTGTGACAGGTATGAACCTCTTGCAGCCCCCAGCAGAGGTTACTAAGTTGCCAGCTCCTACAAGCAACACACGCTCAACTGCCCCCACTCTTCCTAAGACAAAATGCAAAGTGTTTGTTGTGGGAGACTCCATCCTGAGGGGGACTGAGGGGATGATCTGCCGCCCTGACCCCTTAGCCCGGGAAGTCTGTTGCTTCCCAGAAGACTGTATCTGAGACATTGCGGAGAAGATCCCTAAACTCCTCCAGCCCACTGACCACTATGCTTCATATCTATGTGGGCACCAATGACATGGCTTGGAGCGGTCCCAGCTGGGTCATGAAGACCTACAGGGATTTGGAAGCGTGTCTAAAGGGTCTGGGGGCACAGGTGGTGTATTCTTCAATCCTCCCAGTCTCGGGCTATGGGCTGAGGAGGGAGAGGAGGATCCAAGTAGTACACCAAAGACTGTGGCACTGGTGTCACCGGGAAGGCTTTGATTTCCATGACCACAGTCCACTCTTTGGTGAGAGAGGCAGTGAGCTGCTGGGAAGGGATGGTCTCCACCTCTCTCTGCTGGTAGGGAGGCTCTTCTCAGCCAGACTGGCTGACTTGCTCCACCGGGCTTTAAACGAAGCCTGCCGGGGGATGGGGGGATGGGGGGATTACTGCCACTGCTGGCCCTCTAAGCAATCCTTGCAAAGCCAGCAGGTCAAGGCACTTAAGGTATCCCACCCCTGCCCCAGCCCTGGAACAATCTACAGGTAAGGCTGGGGCCCCTACTTGCCTGCCTGTACACGAATGCGAGGAGCTTGGGGAATAAACAGGAGAAATTTGTCCTCCTACTTAACACAAATAATTATGATGTCATAAGGTTAATGGAGGCCAGGTGGGACTCCACCCAAGACTGGACCACGAGTATACATGGCCATACCCTGTACAGGAGAGATCAAGTGGACAAAAGGGGCAGGGGTATAGCTCTCTATGTCAAGGAGAGCTACGCATCCCTGCAAGCCAATATTGGCAACCAGGGTGGATGACTGGAGACCCTCTGGGTTAAAATTCATGGGGAACATGGCAGACGGGACACAATAATGGGAGTCTATTACAGACCTTCCACCCAAAGTCAAGAGCTTGACCAGGAGTTCACCAGGGAATTAGCTGAGGCTGCATGGTCCCAGTCCCTGGTTGTCATGAGAGACTTCAACTACCCAGACGTCTCGCAGGAAGAATGCTCAGCTAAATCCGAGCAGTCGCAAAGCTTCCTCTTGTGTGTTGATGGCCTTTATTTGACACAAGAAGTCTACAGGCCAACAAGAGGAAAAGCGCTGCTCGACCTGCTACTGGCAACTGGGAATGACTTAGTCGGTGACCTAACAATTGATGGGAAGCTGGGTGACAGTGGCCACAAGCTGATCACCTTCACCATCTGCCATAAAGCTGGCAAGACAGTCAACAATACAGAAGTCCTCAACTTCAGGAAAGCTGACTTCAACAAGCTCAGGAGGCTGGTCGGTGAGGCCCTAAGGGACTATGACCCAAAGGGGAGGGGAGATCAGGAAGAGTGGTTGCTCCGCAAGGGAGTGATCTTTGATGCACAAGTGAATGCCATTCTGTCTCAGAGGAAATGCAGCAAAAGGGCACAGAAGCCCCTTGGCTCTTCAGGAAACTAGCGGGCTTCCTGCATCTAAAAAGAAAGACCTACAAAGGATGAAGGACTGGATCCACCTCCAAGGAGGAATATTCCGCAATGGTCCAGACCTGCAGGGAGTGAACAAGGAAAGCCAAGGCTGCAACTGAACTCCAACTAGCTACAAGTATCAAGGATAATAAAAAGTCCTTTTTTAGATATGTGGGGAGCCAGAGGAAAAGCAAGGGCAACATTGGACCCCTGCTAAACCAGAAGGGACAACTGGCAACTGACACCCAGGTAAAAGCCAACCTACTAAATAGGTACTTTGCATCGGTCTTTTATCAATCACACGAGACGCCCCTACCCATTACAGGACAGGGAGGCCTGGGTGAGGGAGATTCCTTGAGCTCCATCAATGCTGACCTTCTAAGGAAACACCTTGAGAGGCTGGACATCTTCAAGTCAGCCAGCCCTGACAATCTACACCCCAGGGTACTCAAGGAGCTGGCTAGCATCATAGCTCCACCCCTGGCACGGATCTCCGAGGACTGCTGGCACTCTGGTGAAGTGCCCAAAGACTGGAAGAAGGCCAATGTGGTGCCTATCTTCAAGAAAGAGAGGAAAGTGGATCTGGCAAACTACAGGCCTATCAGCCTGACCTCTATCCTGGGGAATGACTTAGAAAAAATCATCAAAGAGGCCATTTTTAATGGACTGACCAGTGGCAACATCCTGAGGCATAGCCAGCATGGGTTTGTTCTGGGTAGGTCTTGCTTGACCAATCTCATTTCCTTTTACAACCAAAAGGAACCTAGCACCTGGACAAGGGAGAGGAGATTTTTGTTGTATATCTTGACTTCAAAAAAGCTTTCAATCTGGTATCCCATGATCACCTCTTTGCAAAACTGGCCAACTGCAGCCTCAGGTCCACCACAATACACTGGCTGGGGAATTGGCTCCATGGTCGGACCCAGAGGGTGGTGGTTGACAGAAGTCAATCATCATGGTGCCCTGTGACCAGTGGGGTCCTTTGAGGTTCTGTTCTTGGGGCTATATTGTTTAACATCTTCGTTAATGATGTGAATTTTGGAGTCAAAAGCAGACTGGCCATGTTCACCAATGATACCAAACTTTGGGGTAAAGCAGCTTCCCCACCTGAGGACAGGAGGGCGATCCAGGCTGACCTTAACAGGTTCAGGAAATGGGCAGATGAGAACTTGATGGTGTTCACCACTGAAAAATGCAAGGTTCTCCACCCAGGGCAGAAAAACCTGCAGCTCCTTATAGGCTCAGCAGTGCTACGCTGGTTAGCACTACAGATGAAAGGGACTTGGGGCCCATGATTTACCACAAGATGAACGTGAGCCTTCAATGTGATGCTGCAGCTAGTAAAGTGAGCAAGACACTGGCTAGCATCCATAGATGCTTCTCAAGTAAATCCCAGGACATCATTCTCCCATTGTACTCAGCCTTGGTGAGGCCACAGCTGAAGTACTGTGTCATTTTGGGCCCCACAATTCAAAAAGGATGTGGAGAAACTTGAGAGAGTCAAGAGAAGAGCCACACTTATGATCAGAGGTCAGGAAAAGAGACCTTAGATGACAGGCTGAGAGCTATGGGACTCTTCAGCCTAAAAAATTGCAGGCTCAGGGGCAATCTGATGGCCCCCTATAAGTTTACCAGGGGTGTTCACTAGGATCTGGGGGAATGATTGTTCACCAGAGCCCTCCAAGGGATGACAAGGTCAAATGGTTATAAACTCCTGCAAGACCGTTTCAGGCTGGACATAAGAAAGAATTTCTTTACTGTCTGAGTCCCCAAGGTCTGGAACAGCCTGCTATCAGAGGTGGTTCAAGCACCTACTCTGAATGCTTTCAAGAGAAAATTGGATGTTTATCTTGTTTGGATCCTGTGAACCCAGCTGACTTCCTGCCCTTGATGATCTTCCAAGGTCCTTGTCAGCCCTAATGTCTATGAAAAATCTATGAAAACCTATGAAACTACAGGGAAGCAAGCAGAGATGTGGGGTCGGCCAGTAGATGCCTCAGGCCAGGCCTGCTCAACTGACTTACCATGGTCCCAGGCCACCTGTGTATGCCCAACCCCCAATCTGAGGCCAAGCAGCACACATCCCCGGTAAAGAGCATCTTATCTCTGAAATGTTGCGAACATTCACAAACAGCTTCTGTCTCATGGCTCTACAAGGTCTGCAGCTGCACACAGGGGACAGACAGCCTTTGGCAGCTGGGATGCAGCCTCAGGGTCACCGCCACCCACAGCCAAAGCCCTGAGGATGCACCAGCTCTGCCTGGTCATGGCATCAGAAGACTGGCTGAGGGACACTTGGGCCTGGTTGGTGCAGGATGTGGCCCACCAGGACAGGTTGCAAGCAGAGGACATGGTCTGCCAGGACAAGTGGTGGGCAGAGGACATCATGCGCGAGTAGATGCAGGACCAGGCAGACTGAGAGTTCCAGGTGCAGCTCCTGGCACTGGAGTGTAAGTAGGTGGAGGCACTGTGGGAGCAGACTGCAATCCTGGACTGGGCAGTGCAGGCCACAAACGACAACTGCCAGATGCTGGACACCATTCTTTCCCTGGCAATTGCTTTCATGTTGTCTGCTGCCTGGCTCCTAGCCCTAGCCTCACCTGCCCCCTAGCAGTAACTTACTGTCCAGCAGCAGGCCCCCACCTGAGCCTGGGAGGAGGTCCCACACAACCTCCAGCATCCAAGAGCCCCTGCTCCGGACCCTGCCCTGGATCTGGTGCCACTCAGCTCTCCTGCCTGAACCCAGCCCTGACACTCTCCCTGGCTCCATGAAGGTATAGTTTCATACTTTCTGGGGTTGGAAGGGAGCTGAGCAGATCATCAAGTCCAACCCGCTGCCTTGGCAGGAAAAAGTACTGGGGTCAAACGACCCCAGCAAGGTGTTCATCTAGCCTTGTTTTAAAGACCCCCAAAGGTAGGAGCCAGAACCACTTCACTTGGAAGTTGATTCCAGATCCTAGCTGCGTAGCGCCTCCTGATGTCTAGTCTGAATCTACCCTCTGCCAGCTTGTGACCCTTATTTCTAGTCACTCCTGGTAGTGCTGGAGGGAACAGGGACTCCCCCAATGCCTGCTGGTCCCCTCTAACTAGTTTGGAACAGGCTACTAGATCCTCCCCTCAGCTTTCTCTTGTGGAGGCTGAACAGGTTCATGTCCCTGGAGCTGGAGCTGAAGTTACCTGCAGCAGGGCCAGGACCACACACTGGCCCTGCTGATCCTAGACACCACCTGCTGAAGAGGGAGGTGCCTGCACTGGGGGAGTATCGGCCACCTTCACCCCTGGGTGAGTCTCCCTCCCACCACACTCATCACGGTGTATGCACCTATGGGGGAATAGCCAGAAGCCAGGGTGCTGGTTGCCTGTCCCTGGGCTCTGCCCCCTAGTCATTCCCATTCTCATGGCCCCCCATGCCATGATGGTGCACAGAAGACATTATACATAGCTTTCATGGGAAAAAAGGTTTTCTATTTTTGGTGGGTGCAGTGGGTAATGGAGTGGCTCTGTTTCTTGGGGAGGAAGGGAGGCTCATTTTGTTGGGAAAGAAAGGGGGTGGGGGGCTGTGTTTGTTGTGGAAGAGGAGGAGCTCTGGTTGATGTGAGGGGAATAAAAACTTGTTCTTTTGAGACATATGCACAGTGAGCATGGTGCTGAGGTGGGTGGGGTAGTGGTGGCTCTATGGGCAGCACAGAAGGTGGGCTAGAGTGGGGAGTGCTGAAAGAGGTGATCTGCCAGTGCCTCCCATACCCAGTGTCCTGGCTCCAACTGGAAGGTGTGCGGCTCTCCTGGGGCCCCAGCAGGTGGAGACCCACTGCTGCCGCTGCAGGTGGTACTCCCTCTTTCAGATGTCCTTTGCACACTGCACCTTCTCCACCCAAGCCTCACAGAACAATTTCCCCCAGGCCTCCCAGATGTTATGCAACACGCATGCTGCAATGTTGACCCAGGTGAAGTTGTCCTTGGTGAACTCGAAGTGGGTAGTGAAGGTGCGCCAGTGTCTCTTGAAGCAACCAAAGACACACTTCACCAAGGTATGGATCCAGCCCAGGCAGTGGTTGAAGTGGGCCTGGCAGGGATCCAGGTTGCTAGTGAAGAGCCACATAAGCCTGGGCAGGAACAGGTAGGTGGGGTCCCCAGTGAGCAGGGGTGGGAATAGCACAGCACCCAGCTGCAGGTCCAGCAACCCTGGCATGAAGCTCCCACTCTTCACCAGGCCCGGCAGGTCAGAGTTCCAGATGATGTGGGCATTGCAGGTGCTGCCTGCCCAGCCAGCACTCACATGTGTGAAGGCACCTCAGTAGTCCACAACAGACTGGAACACATGAAGTGAAAGCCCCTCTGGCTGTAGTACAGGCAGTCTCCATGGGGCGGGAAGTTGATGGGGATGTGGGTCCCATCCAGGGCCCTTATGCACTGGGGGAATCCCAGAGCATAGAACCCTGCCACCACTGCCGGGGAGCCATGCACGCAAAGCATGATGTCCGCCAGCACATTCTGGAGGCCACTGCACACCTCCAGGACAGCTTCCCCAGTAGTGGCCTTGCCCACACCAAACAAGTGGATAACAGACCACAGGCTGGTAGGCATGGCCACCATGAGCAGGGCAAGGTTCATGCAGGTATCCACAGAGAGGGACGGCTGTATATGCCAGTGTCCTGCTGCTCCAAGGTGCCCTAAGGAACCATCCTGCCACGTCTTCTGACTGTATGTATCATAAAGTTTATTTTTAGGATCTCACTGATGATATTGAGGCCCTCTGGTCAAGATGCATTTCACTCACTGTGACCAAGTAACACTCCCAGCTTCCTCACACCAAAATCTGAACAAATTATGCAAAATTAAACTCATCCCCTCCCTGTACTCTGCTTTTCATCCCCTGATTTTGTACGGAGTGACTTACTGAAGCACAAGTGACAGATATAAATATATATATTTCCTTCTTTGTTATTTTCATGTTAAGTCAAGATGAAAATAGAGGCTTTTCTGAGTAGAAGGGTACTTAGCTATATAACTACAAAAATCAGACCTGAATTGATAGCCTAATCAGTGAAGAAATGGGAAAAGAAATGTGTAGCCTTCTTACATACCTAATGATTATCTAGCATCTATGCAAGATAAGGTATGGGGTGGTTTCAGGTGTTCACCTTTGAAGGACATGGAAAATAGCATTCTGCTTTGCTACAAACTCCAGACACAATTTGATAAATATGGAATACTGTAGTTTACTGTGTTTCAGAACTGACTTAGATGATGAACAAGCAATCCACTAATCCTGGTGTTAGATTAGATTACAATCCCATTGCATTTAATTTTAAATGACCTTTGCATTGAGGACTTTGTCCTGATCTGCTCTGGAGTTTCGGGGCATGTCTACACGTGCATTTATGCCGGCTTAAATTTACTGCACAGTAAGCCGGAATTTATTGCTCATTAAGCAGGAATTGGCCAGTGTCTACATGTGCAAACATTAAAGAGCATAATGCAGGTATCAAATTTATGCTTAAATGGCATAAATCACCATATTTACTGTGCATGTGTAGATGCACACCCATACTTCACAGTAATTTTTACTACTGTGCAGTAAATGCAGACATGTAGATGCACCCTCAATGTCTAAATCTGACATATTCCATGAGAGACAAACTACTCATAGTGACATGCCCTGCCATAAGTACCATCACATAGTAGCAAAACCCCCATTTTTTTTTATTGCATTAATTCCCCTTCCCCAAACATTTCTGACTTTTTCTCTCCCTCTCTATTCCCTATAAATAAGTATAAGTAAGCTAAGATGTAGGATAAGCTTTAAACATTTTTATTTTGGTAGCTAGTTTTTGGTTTTATATCCATTGTTTTATATTGTATTTTTATTAGATTTGTATTGATTTTTACTGTTGTATATTGTATTACTATCATTTTTGTATTAATTTTTATTGTTTCATATGGATATTGTATGGTTTAGGCCTGTGTTTGTAAGTGAACCAAAGTCATGTCAAGTTTCTATTTTATATGTCGAGTCTCCATCCTGTGTCCTCTGCCCAGGCATCCCCTGTGTGTTGCACCTGTATAAGTCACATATCTCTCCCATGTAAATTGGTTCCCTGATGAAGGAGTATGATTGGAAATGATTGAAATACAGGCCTCTAATGAATGGCCTGTAACAACTGGGCCATCACCTCGACTTGATTCATCCAGGAACTATGGACCTCACCCAGGAACAGAGACAAGACCAGCATTTGAAAGACAAAAGACCTTGCAAAACCAGCAACTCTCACCATTACAGACTCCTGAAACTGCACATCCCTGCATGGAGCACACATGCTCAGTATGCCAGGGGCTGACCCTTGCCTGGGCATGCCTCCTGTCACTAGGGTCACACATGGTCTTCCCCTATAAAGAGGGGCAGTGAAGACAGACCCAGTGGAACATCCTCTCCATCTGGACCAGCACCATGCCACACCACCTATCCACCCAGAGGCCCTGCTGGCAACCTCCCTCTGGACAGCATCTACTGGACAAGAACCCCTTTCCAGCCTGAATAGGTAGATATTACCTGCATACCTCTTTCTACAACTTAGACTCTCTCTCTCTCTCTCTCTCTCTCTCTCTCCTCCTGGACTTGACTGGACTTCAGCCCCTGCACCATACCTCTCTAACCCCTGCTGCCGTGGGTGTGTGTGGGGGGGGTGCAAGGGAACCAATAAGACATTGTGTCACCATCTCCCCTGTTCAATAAAACCACTGTCATTTGCAACCCGGAGTTGGGTCATGTTCTACTAAATCCCAGTCCCTTCCTTATCTTAAATTCCAGCCTCATTCTCTCTCTTGCGCGCTCTCTCTCTCTCAGCTCTAGTCCCCACCCTCTCTGCTAGTTTTCCAATCTCCTCCCAATTCCATCTTCCCTTTTCTGCCACTTCTTGGTCTTCCCTGCTCCTACTGCCTTTTCCCTTTGACTTTCTGCTACCTTTCTCTGCTTTCCTGCTGCCCTGCCTCCTGCTGCTTTTCCTGTGATTTTCTGCTGTTTTCAGGCTTCACTGGCACCTTCTGTAGTCATCCCTGCCACCCACCCCTGCAGACTCCCAGCTCCTCGTGGCTGTCCTGAAGTTTTCTCCAGCTCCCATCACCTACTGCCACTCCCTGCAACTTCTCTAGCTGCCCTGGAGCCATCCTGTGGCTCTCCACACCCATTGCTCCTCTTTAACACCCACATTTTCCCTTAGTCCTATTTTTCTCCCTCCCCATCTACCTTTTCAGCTCCCCCGTAGCTCTGGCTCCAGTCCCAGACTCTGTGCCAGCATGCTTCCTTGTTCTGCAGGCTTTGGCCATTGTCTTTTGATCAATTAACCTAAAGTTATCCCCAAGCTTCAGTTCTTCAGCCCAGGCCCCTGTAGTCTACTGGTTCTAATCCTGGTCCTGGTAACTTTAACTCCCTACACTTCTACTTTCTTACCTTAACCTTTCCCCAGGTATCTATCCCAAGTACACCAAGCACATACATACATACACATCACAACACCCAACTTAGGAACTCACCTGTGTGTATGTGTAGGTGGGTGGTATGTGTGTAAATTAGTGAATAAATACATATATATATATATATATATATATATATATATATCATTGTGTGTGTGGTATATAAATTAGTAATCCATGTATCCATTGGATGTGCAGGTGTTGGTAACTGGTAACTGATTCTGTATAAATTTGGTGTGTATAGGCTTAAATTGGTAATAGGTATGCATGTGCCTAGGCTGGTTTAGATGTGTTTGTGCCTGATCTGGTAGTGTGAGTGTGTATGCCTAGTAGGGGTGTATGCACCTAGTGAGTGTACGTGTGTTTAATTGATTTTTATGTGTACATGTGCAATTGTACACCATACCCTCCAGTCTAACAGAGATCCTGAGCATTGGCCTGACCCCTCAGGGCAACAACATGGCAGACACAGCATACAAAGACAGACATTCCAAGGCAATTGTTTCTTTGGATTTTTCTTCCATACAAAGGAATATCCCTCTGTACAGAGGAATGAATGGCTGATTGAATACATTGCAGAGGAGGGTTATGAGCTGTTACACTGTCCATATTTAACACCCACTGAAGTCTAATTTTCCTTTCCACTGGATGATAAAATTTAATGTTCCTTGAATAATAATGTGATCACATTCACTTCTCAAAGGTCACTGCAAGAATCTCTGAGAAAACTTTTCATTTATATGCTTATTTTAGTCTAAACTAAGATGCTTTATCTTGAGACAATCACAGCATTAGTTTGCTCTGTATTCAAATTTCCCATAGGAAATGCATTAAATCTACTGCCACTACCGTATCAACTGTGCATGCTCAGCAGCAGTCAGGGCTCATACATGCAGAAGTAGCATCAAATGTCCAGGAATGGAATCATGTAGAATCTCTGACTACCAGACTAGACTCAGGACAGGAAAAAGCCTTTTGTGTGCACACATCCCTATTTTACCCCCATAGCTCAGTGACTTGAGCACTCAAGCTGTTGAACATCCTGGGTTCTACCCTCATACCCTAGCATAATATGCTAACCATTATACCCATCATACCACATCTCAGCCACTCTACATTCACTTCTCCAACACTCCTTTTGAAGTTGAGCCACTAATGTAGTCATGGGGGAGGGGAGGAAGAAGATGATGGAGGGTAATTCAGGGGAAAGGTTTCTGCCGCACTGGGAATAGGAGGCCAGATTAGAAACTAAAAGGTCCTTCCCATCCAGGCCAAACAAGCAGCACCAAAATCAAGCCACACATTTTGATTTTCTCCATTCTACCTAGCCTCACATATCTCCCATGGACCTACCTCCTGTCCCTGCCCAGAGGGTCAATCTGAAAAGGGATGCTGGAGAAAGGTCTGATTAACAGCCGAATTTTGGAAAGGTGATTAAAGTGCTATATTAGGAAGTCATAGAGACCCGGATTCAATCTCCTTCTTGAGAGGAGGGGGGCCAGGACCTCTGCACTCATCACTCAGCCATCTGCAGAAAAATATAAGAGACCTCTCATTTTGTCACCAGAGCCTATAACCATCCACGTGCATACTACATGGCCAGGAATATCATTTCAACTTGTATATGTGTTTATTTGGAAGTTTACATGACCAAAAGAATGCCACATAGATGACTGAATCTGGACTCTTTGGCATCCAGAAGAGAGAAAAATGCTGCCCCCCCACAATGGGTTTCAGTCATGAGTCCTTCAAAGACCACCTCTTTCCTGGTGCATATTTTAGTAGCTGAATTAAAATGAATATCTTACTGACCTCCTCAGTGTTTAAACAGGGCTAGTAAGGTAACAGGTACTTCTTGTAATTTACTCTTTCTGCTGGTCTAGAGCTTCTATACTTTGACCTTCCAAAAATATTGAAAAAACTAACTATTCTCCTTTTTTCTTTATTGTTCTTCTTTTGGCAAAAAGCAGATAAGTGGACTTAGATTTACTAATTATAATAGAATGTAATCCTTTAGTGCCTAAATGTGATACTATTCCACCCTGCTTGAGACACTGAAAAACAGTTAATGCAATAAATGAGTAGCTACTCCCCCTCATCTTCCTCCTCCTCTCTGTTTAGTTGTGACTCGATCTTAAAAGTCAAGGATGATGAGTGACAAAAGTAGAAGCAAGATTTTCAGGACTTGAAAAGCATAAAATAGAATCACCTTTAGACACTTAAATCCATTTAGGTGGCATAGAGTCTGTGCATGGGAAGTTACCACAGAACAGCTGCTGCATGGGAAAGCCCTGTGCCTTACTATTCTGCAGTAAGCTGTTGTATGGTTACTTCTGTACATTTACCTTAGCTTTTCTGGTCTGAAGGCAAACAAACATGTATCCTCAAATGTTTTTTGCCCGTCTTTGGCTTTGAATTCATTCCTTGGCTAAATCACATAATAACCAAGAAAGATTTTACTTGCTTTTAGTACAAGGAAGATATAAACCCCAGAGAAGAATTTGCCAGGAGAATTTAATAAGGAACATGAGAATTGGGATTATAGAAGAAGGTGATTTAAAATGAATAATTGGACAATTGCCCAAATCATGAAGATTTAGGCTGCAGGATAACACCCGAAGAGTAATGTTGGATGTCCTATCACTAGAATATTTAACACTAGACATCATTATCATTATTTATAACAAGAGGCTGCACCCAGTTCAAGTCTCTGTTGGGCTAAGCACTGTACAGACATATAACAAAACTATATCCTGATGCTTACAGTCTTTGCTTATGTGGAGAGAAAGAACTAAGGAATCATTAGCAATATTTGTATTTTAGGAACAAGAAAACATACTAGAAAAAATATCCTACTGGCAAGGGAACAGGCTATATAACCTACTGTTATAGAGAACTAAATCTATGAACTTCCTATTGCTGGTTTCCCCAGTTTTTCCATTTTTTCTGTTACCATCACATGTGTATGGAATAGCAAAAATTGGAAGATAAAACTGCCTGGGAGAGTAGAGGTAATCATACAATTACTGAAAATTCCCTTGTTTTGTGTGTATATGGTAATTAAATAACATGGGGAAAATATTTTTTTCAGTGCTTGAGCTGGTAGGCATAGAAGATGTAGGTACTTATGTAATAACCACCACTTTTTACTACTTAGAGCTGAAAAATAACCTTTTCACCCCAATTTGAGGATGTGCATTATGAAAGCCCAGCAATGTGTTTACTTCAACTTCCACAAGTGCATTTTTTTCAGACATAGTAACTGCTGCACTACATCTCCCAGGGGCTGGGACAACATTTTGTTTTCTTGGGAAAGAACTGTTTTAATAAAGCTTTCAAATGTGCAGGGTTGGAGCACACCCTTGAATAGTAACAGATTTAACTGTTGCCAACACATTGCTAAAATAAATGTACTAAGCTACTTATTGCACTATTTCATGGTCTAGAGACAGAGAAGAACAAATTCAGTCTATTTGGGGCAAGTCCCTTGGTGTCCACTTGCTGTTTTAGAGAAATTTATACAATGCCTTTTCTTTCCTTTGCCCTAATCAGGGCAAAATGCCTTTTGGAGTCATCTGCCTATCCATAGTTCTTCAGCCAGCATGATAGTTGGAATTCAGTAAACACTCAGAGCCAGTTTGCCTCCAGAACCCATCCCAGCTGTTGTGGGGACCAAGGGAAAAGAAATCCCTTTGTTGGTCATTCAGCAGGATACATTCCACTCTGCACCTGCCTCTCCTGTTTTCTAGAAGACTTTCTCCATAGGAGGAAGGACCAGAGGGGACCCCTTTAACAATGGATCCTCTTTTCTCAACTTCATGTTTAGTGTCCTTCTTTACCAATGCTGTTCATATCAGCATACCCACAAGTTCAGCAAAACACCAGTTTCTCTATACCTATGTAAGTAGATAAAGAATATCTCTCCAACAATATGTACTTTGTTAGCATCCCTCTCTCTCTGAAGTCTATGCACTTCAGTATTTTTTAATTACTGCACATGTTCTATTTTCCACTAATATCAGCTATAGACATGTATGAACTTCTACTTTTTAAATACTTATGTACATTTGAATGCATATATACTCCTTGACACAGACAAGATCTGTCATGTGTCAAATCGCTTACTTCAGACATAACCCAAATGACTTTAAGAGACTTTAGGGTAGACCTGCATTGTAAATAAAACATATGATTGTAGCTGACTTAAAATTAGCTAGTTTAGGTCCCAATGGGAGCATCCACATGTTCATTAATGTGCCATAATTACAGCACATTAAGTTTAGTACCTATTATTTACAGGTACTAAACTTAATGTGCTGTAATTAGTGCTATGTGCATTAACACAGATGAACACTTTTTTGTGATGTTAATGTGCATTAGACTAAATCTACTGCACATTAGCACATTAGCATGGCTTTTGCCAGCCATGCTAATGCACGATAGAATTGGTCTTCTATGCATTAAGCATGTTGTGTAGATGTGCCCAATAACAGCATAGCCACATAGACCCAGGGTCCACTTATTTAATATGTAATATTTACTTAGGGTCACAGGAAGGCTTCTCCAACTTGCACTAAAGGGGCTAATCCGCTGTGATATCAATAGTCAGCTTGCACAAACACACAAAAACACAAACAAACGATCAAAAAACAGCTAACAGGCAAATGACTCTATCAACTGCAGACACCTGGAAAGTCTAAGTGGCCTAAGGATCTGGGGATGACAATCTTTGTTACAGAGTGTACAAAAAGAGGTCTTTCTGTTACAGAGTGTTTGTGGCCTGTCATTTACAGGTAAAAACTTAGCTTCCTATATTTATAAAGTTTTTAAACCACTTACATTTGTAGAGTACTTCTCCACTGGCATTTTTTGCCCTACATTGTATCAATAACTCACTTTCAATGCATGTGTCTACACATGCACAGATTGGTTTACTCCACAGTAATTTACTGTGGAGTAAACCCACCCTGGGCAGACATCTACAAGTGCTGCCATTTGTAAACAGATTAGCTTCAAATGGGAGTAGCCTCCTCCCGGCCTCCTCCAGCCCTGCATTGCCTCTCTGCAGCATCCTGGGGGAGCTAGAGGCTCCAGCCACAGCTGCCTAAGGCCAGGGGCCCTCTTTAAAAGCCATCCCCATGCACTGCTCCCCAGCCACTTGCATTTCTGGACTGGAGCAGGCTGCAGCATGCTGGTACAGCCCTTTGTGACTCTGTCACAAGAGCCTGTGTCCACTGTGTGATGGCTGCTCCAGTCCCAGGACCTAGAAGAGATGACCAAAGCCTCAGGCTCCTGCTTGCCACCTTGCTCACTGTGCTTCATTGCCACGGTGACTACCACCTGGCCCAGGTCAGTCTTGACCCTGCCTGCCCTTCTGTGCTGTGTGGCCCTGTGTCCAGGTTCACTGTGGCATCTGAGGGCCCCTGCCACTGCACTGCTGCTGCCCAGCCCCTGTGCTGCCACCTGGACCCTGGCAGAGACACCAACAATGTGCACATAGATGCCACCACCACTACTATCCACAAGCTCCTGTGGGCCTGCCAAGCCAGCCAGAACTGGTGGCTGCACATCAACCAGCACATGTGGGATGATGAGAAGTGGCTGGCTACATGACCGCTCACGTAGGTTCTTAGACAGAGTGCAGGACCTCCATCTAACCCAGGAGGTGCACAGCCCCACCGGTGGGAAGCCATGTTGGAACTACTGCTGGCCATGGGTGATGACCTGGTGAGGGGGCTGCAGGTTCTCGACCACCTGGGTGACAGTGATCATCACCTGCTGGAATTTACCATCCAGCACAAGGTGGCAAGGGCATGCAGTAAGGCAGCAGCCCTAGACTTTAGAAGGGCAAACTTCAGCGAGCTAAGGAGGATAGTTGGGGATGCGCTGAGGTCCCAGAGGGGAGGGGAGCCAGATGTCCAAGGAGAGTGGTTGCTCCTTAAGGGGCCAATCCTCCAAGCCCAAAGGAAGGTAATCCCAATGAGAATCAAAGGGAGCAGGAGAGCACACAAGCCTCCATGGCTCACCAAAAGCATCCGGGAATGTCTCCTTGCTAAAAAGGAGGCATATACCCAATGGAAGGAAGGGGTCATCACCAGGGATGACTATTCTGCAGTCGCTCGGGGTTGTAGGGGGGGCAGTTAGGAAGGCCAAGGCAAAGATGGAATTAGGACTAGCTTCTTAGATTAAGGACAATAAGTCCTTTTTTAAATACATAGGGGGCAAAAAGAAGGTCCTGAGTAATGTGGGGCCTTGCAGGACGCGTTGGGAAATTTGGTTGACACCAGATGACAAAACTAACATGTTTAATGATTCCTTTGCCTCTGTCTTCTTAAGTAGGGACCAGAGCAGCCACCTCCCTGCTGGGCCCCTCTTGGGCCCCAGGGGAGGCACACCTGGGCCAAAGGTTAGCATGGAACTAGTTAGGGGGATTCTGGAGGGGCTGGGGCATGTTTAAGTCAGCCAGGCCGGATGATCTCCACCCTAGAGTCCTTAAGGAATTGGATGAGGTCATTGCAGGACCCCTGGCATGGCTCTATGAGCACTCATGGTGCTCTGGTGTGGTCCCAGAGGACTGGAAGAGGGCCAATGTGGTTCCAATCTTCAAAAAGGGGAGGAAGGAGGACCCAGGAAACTATAGGCCAGTCAGTCTTACCTCGATCCTAGGCAAGCTGTTTGAGAAAATTATGCTGGCACACATCCATGAGGGGCCAGATGGGGACTGCATGCTTAGGGGCAACCAACATGGGTTCATCAGTGGCAGGTCCTGTCAGACCAACCTGGTGGCCTTCTACAATCAGGTTACCAGATCATTAGATGTGGGGGTAGCAGTGGACATAGTCTTCCTGGACTTCCAGAAGGCTTTTGACACTGTCTCTCACCCCGTTTTCATTAAGAAACTGGGGGACTGTGGTGTCAACCCCCACACAGTCAATTGGGTCGCCAACTGGCTGGAGGGCCACACCCAGAGGGTGGTAATGGATGGGTCCTTCTCAACCTGGAAGGACGTGGGCAGTGGGGTTCCGCAGGGCTCGGTCCTCGGGCCCACACTGTTCAACATCTTCATCAGCGATTTGGATGAGGGGGTAAAAAGCACCCTGTTCAAATTTGCTGATAACACTAAGATGTGGGGGGATGTGGGCACACTACAAGGTAGCATCAGGCTTCAGTCAGACCTAGACAGGTTACAAGGGTGGACAGATGCGAATAGGATGGGATTCAACACAGACAAGTGCAAGATGATGCACCTCGGGAGGAACAACCGGCACCATACCTACAGGTTGGGGAACTCCCCTCTTGTCAGCAGGGAGGCGGAAAAGGATCTTGGAGTCATAATTGACTCCAAGATGAACATGGGCCGGCAGTGTGGGGAAGCAGTCAGGAAGGCCAACCGTACCTTGTCATGCATCCACAGATGTATCTCAAGCAGGTCCAAAGAGGTGATCCTCCCCCTGTATGTGGCACTGGTCAGGCCGCAACTGGAGTATTGTGTCCAGTTCTGGGCATCGCACTTCAAGAGGGATGTGGACAGCATCGAGAGGGTCCAGAGAAGGGCCACTCGCTTGATCAGAGGACAGCAGGGCAGGCCCTATGAAGAGAAGCTACAGGACCTGAACCTGTTCAGCCTCCAAGAGAGAAGGTTGAGGGGGGATCTAGTGGCCTGTTATAAACTAGTCAGGGGGGATCAGTGGGTATTGGGGAAGTCACTGTTCCCCTGAGCACTGCCAGCAGTGACCAGAAATAACGGTCACAAGCTGGCAGAGGGCAGGTTTAGGCTAGATATCAGGAAGCACTACTTTACGGTCAGGGCGGCTAGGATCTGGAACCAACTTCCAAGAGAGGTGGTCCTGGCTCCTACCTTTGGGGTTTTTAAGAGGAGGTTGGATGAACATCTTGCTGGGTTTGTTTGACCCCAGTATTGTTCCTGCCATGGCGAGGGGTCAGACTAGATGATCTACTCAGGTCCCTTCCAACCCTAGGAACTATGAAACTATGAAACTATATCACATGACCCAGGCCACCTTCCCAGAGCTCCTCAATCAGCTCTGCCTGCACCTAGAGCAATAGGCCACCACTATGCAGCTGTACTTCCCCCTGGAGACCCTGGCCATTGCCCTTCTCAAGCTGGCCACATCCACCAGCCTGCACTATGTTGAGCACTTCTTTGGGATGGGCAGGGCAACAGCCAGGTAGGTTTTCCTGGGGGTCTGTGGCACCCTTCAGAAAAACTGGGGCACACCATGCTCCAGGTGCACAATCCCCTAGAGATTGTAGTGGCATTCTGGGCCCTGGCCTTCCCCCAGTACATTCAGACTCTGGATGGGACCCACATCCTCATCACCTGCCCAACCCATGTTGACCGTTCCTAGTACAGCTGACAAGGCTTTCACTCTGTCATGCTACAGGCTGTCATCAGTCACCACAATGCCTTCACCATGAATGCCCATAATGCATAAGGCAAGCAGTGCCCATAATGCTCACATCTTCCGCAACTCCAACCTGTCAGTGCTGGTGGATTGTGGGTGCTTCATGTCAGGGGTGCCAGACCTCCAGGTGGACAAGGTGACAGTCCTGCCCCTCCTCATTGTGGACCCCGGCTCATGTGACCCTACACTGGCCAGCCAGACCCCCATGAGCCACACTTCAACCGGTGCCTGGGCTGGACCCATGTGCTAATAGAGTGCACTCTCACCACCCGGGTCAGCCAATATACTGCATAATATCTGAAAGACTGAGGTGGAGCTCTTCTGCAAAGCCTGGGCAGAGGAGGCACAGTGGGCAGAGAATGCCTGACACTGGGAATGCCAGCTGTGGCAGCAGCAAGAGTGACAGCCCCGCCCCCCCGCAGTTCTGGGTCTGCTGAACACCTGGCAGTGGAGGCCAGGGCACCATGTGTGAGAAGCACTGGGGTACTATCTCCTCCTGTACTCCCCACTGTAGGGCACCTGAATGGCTGGCCCCGGACCTTAGCTCCACTGAGGAACACCAGCACACCAGGGTTACTGGCTCAACAGTTTTCTGAAAAGCACTTTATTCCTTCTACAAACACAGACCCCATCCCACCTCCCTCTCCAAAACCAGCCCTTTCCCCATCCTGCTCCCATAACAGTTCCCACCCCCACTCCTTCCCAAATTAAGCCCCTCCCTCTGACCCACAGAGCCCCTCCACCAACCACCCTACCCACCACCAGTAAAGCATCTTCTTCCCCATGCAAACTATGTACACTTCCCTGAGTGCCTTCCCAGAGTGGCAGGCAGTGGGGTGGGAGTGCCTAGGGGGTGGAGCCCAGGGACAGGTGCCCAGCACTCTGGCCTCTGGCTGCAGCACTGCAGATGTGCACACTGCAGTGAGGCCAGTGGACAAGGAGATCACTTGGGGGCGAGGGTGGCTGCTTCTCTGCTGGTGCAGGTGCCTTCCCCTCCTACAGCCAGCGGCCAGGCCCAGCAGGGCCTGCACACAGTGATGGGCCTGCACACAGTGATGACCCTGCTGAAAACAGCTCCTGCTGCAGAGCCGCATGGAGCCAGGGTGAGCTGCAGGGCTAGGCCGAGGCAGGGGTCTGGATGGTGGAGGCCCTGGGGTGGGTGCTGAGGCAGGGGGACCTGGCTGTAGGAGGTGCTGTTGCACCCCAGCCCAAGCCTGCTGGGAGGCTTGCAGTAGGGTAGCGGCCAGCTGCCAGGGGACAGGTGGGGCTAGGGCCAGAGGCAGGGCAGCAGGCAGCACAAAGATGATTACCAGGGCCAGGATGGTGTCCAGCACCTGGCAGTCCTCTTTTGTAGCCTCCACTGCCCTGGCCACCGTAATGGTCAGCCACTCCTGGGCCTCCACCATCCTCTCAAGGCTGGCAAGATGCCCTCAAGGGCCAGAAATCTGTCCAAGGATGCCTGGTCCACCAGGTCCATCTCGCAGTCCTTCTCCCACTCACGTGTAATGTCCTCCATGCGCCAGACCCGCTCCTCCCCCAGCCACTCCTCTGCCACAGTAACCAGTTGGTCCGGCAGCCAGGTTTCATCCTGGGTATGCTGCTGCCAGAGATGGTGCATATGCAGGGCCCTGGCCAAGATTGGCAGTGACCCTGATGGTGAATCCCCATGTGCATCTGGTGCCTCTCCCTCGTGTGCAGCTGTTGGACCTGCAGAGTCAGGAGAAAGCAGCTGTTTGCGAAAGTTTGCAATATTTCTGAGATAACATGCACTGTGTGCTCCCTAGGCTTAGATCATGGGTCGTGAATGCACAAGTGACCAGGGACCATGGTAAATTGGTCAAGCAGGCCCTGGCATAGGCAGCCACCAACTGAGGCCCTTATCCCCCGTCACTCCGCAGGGGCAGGTGGGCTGCTGGGTGCTTGCTGCAGGCAACTTGCCTTTCCCACCCACTTTCCAGGCCAGGATAGACCTGGCCTCTGGCAGCACCTGCTGCCATGGCTCCAGACCCACTCTCTGCCCTTCTCCTCCTTCAGGCCAGATCATTTCCTTCATTGCCACCATGCCCACAGCACCTAAGCTCGGGGGCCGAGGGGTTCCTGGCTGACTGAGATGCAGAGCTGGTGGTGCCCACACCCTCCTCCCAAAGGGCCACTCAGAAGATTGCCCTGGGCCTTGCCCCTTCCTCTGCATGTGCTCTGTGCCCCAAGCGTGCCCCTGCTGAGAGTATCCCAGGTACACCCTTCAGCTGCTGATCCCTTGCTGGGATCCTATGACCCCAGCTGATTTCCTGCCCTTTGGGCAGGGGGCTGGACTCGATGATCTCCCGAGGTCCCTTCCAGCCCTGATGTCTATGAAATCTATGAAACCATGGTGGCCCAGGCACATCTGAGAACCTGGTGCAGGATCTTGATATTCAATGGTGCATCAGACAAGCCCGTACTTCCCCACAGTGTTCACCACTGCCTGAAAGGGCACCTATACCTATGCTTAACACCCCTACACCCAGGCAACTGAGAACAACATCATCACTGGCACTGACATACCTTTCCATGTGTGAGAGACCTGTGCCTGCCTACCTGAGGAGGCACAGGCCTCTCAATAAAGTTTTGCACTGCCTCCCACCTCCCTGCAGGCTGTGGAGGGGAACTCCAGGGGTCAGGGGAAGTTTGACAGGTTGGGAAGGGATGAAGTGCAAGGGCAGAGGCAAGAACAGGGGCAGGGAGTGCCCATCCCTCAGAACAGAGCTTACCGGGTGGGTGTGGCAGACATGCCCAGTCGCCTGAGTCTATCCCCACTGGCAATGACAATGTGTGGTTTTCAGTGGTGTCCTGGAGGGCAGGGGCATGGCACCTGGCCAGTCAGGCAGGGGCCTCCTCCAGGAAGGAGCTGCATCTGGTGAGGGCAGGTGGTGCCATGGCCAGGCTGGCCTCCTGGGGGCTGTGGACCTGGACCTGGTGAGGCAAGCACTAGCATGGGCTGTTGGAGCTGCTGGATGACACCAGGGGTTGGTGACCATGGTGAGAGGGGTCACACCTGGTGTCCTGAGGGGCCCTCCCCAGCTAATGACTCATTGCAAATGTCAGGCTGCAATGGAGGCTCAGGCAGACCACCCATGCTGGAATACATAGCATGACTCCAGCCAGGGACCCAGGGCACAAGGATGTGGTCCAGCTGCCACATAAAGGGCATGGACCTCTGGGCAGCCCTCAAGTGGCAGTTGTGGTTGGTGATGCTGACCCACTCTGCCCTCAGGGCCTTGACATTTATGTGGCATGGTGTGCTGACTGGTTGTGCCCGTGCTCCCATATGAGGTCCAACAGGTCCTCATAGATGTCAGTGTTGGAATGCCTGCTCTGAGTGAACTGGCTCAGGACCTTGGTATTACCCCACAATGCCACAAGGTCTGCTGTCTCCTCCTGGGACTAATTCCACCCCTGGGAGGTGGTGTGTGGCATTGGAGATGAAGCCAGCATGTTTCCTTCATCAGCCTTCAGGGGTTACAAGCAACAGTCCAGGTGCTGGTGGGCCTGGGTAGGTGCCTATAGTGCCTGCCCATGGGACAGGCAGACAGGCAATGGAGTTGGGCTAGGGGATAATTTCAGGGTCCAGGCAGCTTGTTATGGCTGACCTGGGGCCACTGTTGTGGGAGCTGGTGGCCAGAGGCTAGCTGCAGGTGGCACAGGACCCTAGGGTCACTGCAGCATTTTAAGGGGCAGGCAAAGAGCTGCCCTGCCCCAGGGCTGGAGAACCTCCAGGCTTTGTGGCCCTAGGGCTAGCCTGAGGGTGGCCCCTGGTGATGAGGCTGATTGAGAGCATATTTTCTCCCATTTGCCATCTACACGTGCACTACTGTAAAGTAACTATAGCAAGGTTAATTTGCTTACCAGACACAGTAGGATGAAGAAAAATGTCAGTCTTCATGTAGGCCATTTACATGGCCTGTTGTATTTGTTTAGGCAAATGCCTTTACTCTGCCCCTATTATATTGAGTACCACTTCAAGAAATAAGTAAGATATTCAGATTAAATACTGAGATAAATGGATCATCAGACTTCCCTTCTGCTTATTCCTGCACTCCAGTCTTTATAGTATGTCATCAGCTATATTAGAACTTTCTCTATAAATTTGCTGCCAGAAGTTTCTTGATACCAATGAACTTTTCATCACTAATCATTGACTCTCGCTATTACTAATAATCCTAGTGAGTCTGATGATCTGGACTTTTTGCTTTGGTTATAAACCTGGTCTAGTTCTTGCATTAACTGTCTAATATCAGAAGTATACAATGTATCCTTTCCGCATTCAGTTGCCAGAATGTTACCTTTCTCTACTTCCTTTAGAACTATAAGACCAAATCTCCGGGTTTGTTCAAGCTGTTGCTTAAGTTACATGTTGAAATCTCCTGGCAATCTACTAGAAGTCTCTTTATCCACAGCACACTGGCTTTTTCCATTTTATACTACTTTGAGGGATGGAAAATGTAGTGATCACTGGGTTAAAAATACAGGCACACAACAAATGAGAAGAAATAACAACAAACTTTGTCATGGAACAGTAGACAATCTCTGCAAACCCTTTGCCTCCCTTTAACTACCTGCTCCATGACAGGCAGATCATCTTCTAATTCCCAATTCTGTGTTAGGGAGTATCTCTAAGTTATAACTTTTATCACTACAGTGAAATACTTTCAGAAGATGGGTGGATATTTCCCTTATTGTGATGGAAAGTTAGCCTCTCATCTGGGCACAACCTGATGCATGACACTCATCTGGGAATGACCTGGGCCAAGAGGGAGGGTATTACATCAAAATTACTTAGAAACCTGTGGCTAACTGAACATTCTCCAAAGGATTACATTATCAAGAGCATCTTGAGAAGACTTTACACTATACAGATTTATACTAAGAAGACAGAATGGCCCCAAACTCTAAGAAAGCAGAGAGGTAATTAGCAGTCACATTTTTATTGTCTGTCTTCTGGCTGGATTCTGTAACCCATGTAGGTTGGCAAAGCCTGGGGATCTGGCCTACAGCATGGAATAATCCAGCAAGACTCAGAGTGTCTGTTTAAGAGATGCCCGAATGAAAGCTCTGCCATACTCTTAGTTCAGGCCAATTGTATTAATTTTATTCTGCTTCTGAGCACTGTAATTTACTTTTTCAGTTGTGTTACTAAACACTTCCTGCTATTCCATTTTAATTTCTCTGTAGCAATCAGAGGTGGTAACATCCTCTGAAATGCTACCATGCAGGTTGTCATGTTTACTCAGTTGAGGTCCTTTTACACTGATCTTGGTTTGTAATGTGGCTTTAAAGTATAAGTAAATGATTTTAAGTTGTAACTCATGCAAAGGCCCAATCAAATTGTCAAAATGATATATTTGGCCTTATGTGTGAATAAAAAATCTAGTATTTACACCATGAAGGGGACATAGTAAGTGCATGGAGCTACTCTGGGACTGCATTTTTCACTGGGGTAAACACATCTCACATCAATAAAGTAATTGCTTTCAGGCAAACACAGCACTAGAAAAAGGAATCTTTAATACAGTGAGCTTAAGGCCATAAACATAGAATCAATGAGTTGGAAGGGACTTAGACAGATCATGGAGTCCAACCTCCTGCCATGGGCAGGAAGGAGCACTGGGGGTGGGAGGGATCATAAGACCACATGCCTATCCAGTCTCCTTTTGAAGATTTCCAAGGAAGGTGAGAGCACCACCTCTCTGGGAAGCTGTGAGGGAGCGGCGGCTAGGGGCGGCCGTGAGCTCCCTAGCGCCCCCTACCGTCACGTTAGGGTGATGTAGCACCCTCAGAATCTCGCCCGCCACGACTTTGATGGTTAAATATATAATGTGGAGGCTGCCAGTTTCCCTAGTGGACGGTCTTGATGTTCCTGTCCCTATTCCAGACTGGGGTATCTATGTGCGTCCCGCCTTAAGGGCTACGCGTGCCTCCAAACCTCCCCCTCAGCACGCCCCAAGCCTCGCAGCTGTTCTGGGGGACGTTTGTGTAGTCCCGCGCCTCTTGGGTGCCTTCGCTCCTTCGCTCGGGCCCCGGGGCTCCTCGCCCACCTGGCGCCCCTTTGGGTCGGGCTCCAATCTCTAGCCCGTTCCCCGCGCCCTGGGCCTGTCTTACTGGCGCCCAGCAACTTGCTGGCGCCCCCTGGGTCCGGCTCCCTAGCGTCGCCTAATACCGGCGCCCCTTTGGGCCGGCTCGCTCTCGCCGCCCTAGCCTCAGCGCCCTTGGGCCGGCTCGCTCTCGTCAGTTATTCTCTCTCGCTCTGGGTCCTCGCCCCCTTTTGGGGCCTGTACTGCACCCTCTGTGCTTCGCCCCTCTGGGGCCTTGCCCACTCTGGGGCCTTGCCCACTCTGGGCTGACACGCGCGCCTCGCGCCATGTCTCTGCCCCACTCTGGGGCCTTGCCCTCCCTAGGGCTGACACCGCGCACCTCACACCCTGCCTCTGCCCCGCTCTGGGGCCTTGCCCTCTCTAGGGCTGACACCGCGCCTCGCGCCCTGTCTCGGCCCCGCTCTGGGCCTTGCCCTCTCTAGGGCTGACACCGCGCGCCTCGCGCTAGGGGCACAGGCACTCGCAGCCGTGCCTGTCTCCTTGACCCTTCTCTGGGTCTGGTTGCCTCGCTAGGCCTAACACTGCCCTGATGGGCCGGGGTCTGTAACCCCGCACACCGCGCCTCCCTGGCGCAACACAGTGCCTCCTTGGCACCGACAATAGTGCCCCTGGCACTGTGCCCTTACTGGGCACTGGGAACCCCCAAGCTGTGGGGGAGCTCCCGTGAGGCCTCCTCGCTCCCCTACAGCCTCACCCGGTCCTCCGGTGTAAACTGTAATGTAAACTCAAGCCTTCTGGCTACAACATAAACAGAGGCTTCACACACCTACCAATAACTCCAAGCCCTGGCAGGGCTCTCAGTCCTACCTTCTGTCAGGGTGATCCTGTTCCCCGCATCATCGCAGCCTGTTAGTGGGGTAATGCTGCGACCACCAACTCAGGCCACTCAGCTCGAGCCGCAGAGCTCCTGCTCCTGCGGCAGCCAGAAGGGAACTGTGAGGCAGGCTCCGGCCTAAGCTATATATAAAGGCCTGGCCCTGCCCCCTTCCAGCCATGTGACCCACTTGGTTGCCCTGGCAACCAGGCACCTGAGCTGCCTGGGTGATTGACAGCTCTGCCAATCACCCTCACAATCACGGGGCACCTATGTGACTCCGTGACAGAAGCCTATTCCAGGCTCTGGCCACCCTAACAGTGAAGTAGTTCTTCCTAATATCTAACCTAAACCTATCCTCCCCCAGCTTGTGGCCATTGTTTCTGGTGACTCCAAGGGGGGCCCTGGTGAACAGACTTTCCCTGAGTCCCTGCTGCTGGCCCCGATAAGGTTGTAGGCAGTCACAAGATCCCCCCTCAGTCTCCTCTTGCAGATACTGAAGAAATTCAGGTCCCTCAGCCTCTTCTCATAGGGCTGGCCACGGAGGCCCCCAACCATACGAGTGGCCCTCCTCTGGACTCTCTCTAGGTTCTCCACGTCCCTCCCGAAGTGCGATACCCAGAAATGGACACAGTACTCCAGCTGTGGCCTGACCAGTGCTGCATAGAGGGGGAGCAAGACCTCTCTGGACCTGTTAGTATGCCCCCGTTGATACAGGACAGGGTGCGGTTGGCTCTGCCTATTGCTTCATTGCATTGGTGACTCATATTCATCCTGGAGTTGATCATGACTCCAAGATCCCTCTCTGCCTCTGTGCTGTCGAGAGGGTCAGCCCCTAACCTGTAACCATAATGCTGGTTCCCTCTCCCCAGGTGCAGCACTCTGCACTTGTCCTTGTTGAACCGCATCCTGTTCAGATCCGCCCACTTCTCCAACCTATCCAGGTCTGTCTGGATGCGGTCCCTGCCTGCCAGTGTATTCACTTTGCCCCACATCTTGGTGTCATCAGCGAACTTGAACAGGGTGCTCTCCACACCCTCGTCCAGGTCGCTAATGAAGATGTTGAACGGCATCAGCCCAAGGATCGAGCCCTGGGGGACTCCGCTGCCCACACCCTCCCAGGTCAACATCAACCCATCCACCACCACCCTCTGGGTGTGCCCCTGGAGCCAGTTTGCCACCCATGTGACTGTGCATTCGTCAATGCCGCAGTCCCTCAGCTTGCCCACCCGAATTGGGTGGGACACTGTGTTGAAGGCCTTCTGGAAGTCCAAGAAGATGACATCGACTTCCTTCTTCCCATCTAAGCTCTTTGTTACCTGGTCATAGAAAGAGACCAAGTTAGTCAGGCAGGATCAGCCTGGCACAAACCCATGTTGGTTACCTCTCAACAGCACTTCCCCTGAAGGGCTCTCACAAATGTGGCCCTTGATAATTTTTTCAAAGACCTTCCCCAAGATAGAAGTGAGGCTGACTGGCCTGTAGTTGCCAGGCTCTTCCTTCCTCCCCTTCTTGAAAATAGGGACCACATTGGCCCTTTTCCAGTCATCGGGGACTTGACCCAACCACCAGGAGTCCTCAAACAGCCATGCCAACGGCTCCACAATGAACATATGAACAGATAAGCTGTGAGAGGTAAACCTGGGGAACATGGAGCAAATCACTACATGGAAGCTGAACACAGTAAGCAGCTAGGCCTGTGCAAAGCGGCTAGAATTCGCTTCATATTTGGATTCAGCCGATTCAGTGGACAATGATTCAATTCAGTGATTCATATTGCTGTCCCAAGTCGAGTCAGTCAAATTTGAGTTGGAGATTAAGCTGCTGCCGAAATAGTCAAATCTCCAAACCACATGGACCCCATCCCATGCCCACCCCAGCTCCTGATTATTTTGGGGGGAAAAGCATGCACTCACCGGCTGCTGCCAGGTGGGGGGGTGATCCCCACTGCCTTGAATGCCCCATGCCATGTCAGGGGGCTCAGCCAAATCGAATTGGGACAATGACCTGAATCAGCAAATTGAATCACTGTCCCCTAATTCGGGTCAAATCCAAATCGAATAGGGTCTGCTTCACACACGCCTAATGCAAACCCCAGTTGTTACTTACTGTTGTAGGAAATAAGCCTGCATGTGAAACAAAAGAAAATGTCCTGTGTTCAAATCTGTGGAATATTTATTTAATCTGTGTGTATATTATAGGAGCTATACTGCTAAGTATTCCAACCATCCCCACTACACTCATTTACAGCTACTTTCTTGGCTCTAGCAGGATACCAGAGAACAGACAACGCTACAGAAGTGTTAACAATTGGAAATATACAGGGACAATACAAGTTTTCCACCCCCAAAACCATAGAAGATTCTGATCCAGTTTCAACCTTAACTAATAATGGCCAGCCCTTTGGCCTGCACGGTGTGAAATACCAAAAAATACTGTAAAAAAGGGAACTTCTTGGAAAAGCCTTCCTCAGCTTTTCAAAATATATACAACACAGAAATTTTCAGGATTCTCCTAGACATGGGTACATTCTATTCTATTCTCTTTGAAATATAGAGAGCATTATGTCAGTGTGAACTGCTGTAATTGTTGTATCCTTTTCAAGATAAATAATCTTTTTTTAAAATAAACTTTTATAAGTATGGAGAATAACTGAACCACTCAAGCAAACATCATGGGGTAATGTAGTAGTTATGAAAGAAACATTTTAGCACCTGCCTGAGAATTTTACAATTGTACTGTTGTCTTCTACCTTAGTTGAGAATGCACTAATATAAAAATGAAATCATTGTTGACACTAATTGATGGGCCAGGCGCAAAACCAAAACTCCCCCTCAACACAACACAACTTCCAACCCAACCTGGCTCCCTTTTACGTATATCCTTATCAGGGTTTCCTCCGCCCAGAACTGTCAAGCAGATGCTCTCCGGCCATCAGCTTCTCTATTATGTTCTGCTCTGCTTGCTCCAATGGAGCTCCCTCTTAGACTGCCACCAGGGGGAACTGCCTCTGGCCTCAGCTTCGCTGTTTATATAGGCCAGGCCCTGCCCCCTTCTGGTCAGCTGACCCAATCAGTTGCCATAGCAACCCCCACCTGCGCTGCCCTGGTGAGTGGCAGCTAAGGCCGTATTACCATTATGAGTAGCAGGCACCTTAGTGCCCTGCTACACCCCCCTACAAATCATTGTTGGTGGAGAACCCCTGGAAAATATTAGGCATTTCCATACCCTGGCAGTCACCTCTCCCAGTCAGTCAATCTTATGTAGAAATTGAACATTGGATTTATTGTGCCAGCATATCCTTCAGGAAGCTGCTTGCTGTGTTTTTGCTGACCAAGATCTGCAGATGGAAACTAAGATGTCTACAGTGCAGTGGTTATTCCCACACTCCTCTATGGGTGTGAGATGTGGATGTCATATCAAAGCCATCTTAAGTGCCTGGAATGGTTCCATCAGCATTACCTCAGAAAGATTCTTCACATTAGATAGGAAGACCACTGCACCAATGCCAGCATCTTCTCTGCAGCTAGCATAACCAGTATTGAGGCAAAGATCATAAAACATCAACTCTGCTGGGCTGGCCACTGTGTGTGAATGTCTGACACTCATCTCCCATAGCAAGTCCTCTTTTCTCAACTTAGTCATGGTAAGAGGATGCACGGAAAACAAAGGAAGAGCTACAAAGACACCCTGAAAGCATACCTTATAGGTGGCATCAACCCTACAAATTGGGAAGTGCTGGCTGGTAGCAGGTCTCAATGGCACTGTATCATACATCAAGCTACAGCCCACTTCTACGATAACCATCTTGATCAGGAAACCAAGAAATGGCAGAGGAGAAAGGAAAACATACAAGATCCTGGCCAACAGTTGTTCTCCCCCAAGGCACAACTTGTCATATCTATGGAAAAACTTGCAAAGTACAGATCAGACTCCTCAGTCACCTTAAAATTCACCAGTAATCTCCCCCCAGTAGACATCAACCTCGTATAGAGGGATAACCAATGATGATATATTTTCTAAATCAAAAAACTACCTTACTCAAAGGTCATAGAAGTGATTTATTTTTTGTTATATTTTTTCCAGGTTCATTTTCATAACTGTTCAACAAAAGACACGAGCAAGTGTAGTATAATACTGATTTAAGCAAGACAGGTAATAATTATTATACTCTTGATATATTATGACATGGTATATGTGAAACAGTTTTCTCTTTTAGAAATCTTAGGATAGATCAGAAATATTAGTTATCATCCTGTTATGTGCCCTGCACAAATATTGTGACTAGTTTTGAATGTGTTAAAGGAAAAGATGGGCCATTCTTTCTAAGTCTCATTCTGTTTTGTTTTGTTTTTTAATGAGCATTTGGTTATGGAATGAATAGAATTCCCCATTTAGTGGGAGTTACAAGGTGTAGGACTGTTATAAAAAGGGGTATGAAATATTTTCCCTCTACTGGGAATTTACATATGCATTTTTAATAGCTAAATGCTTGTAAATGTAATCCCTGCATAATAGATTTGTTACACACTAACAAAGTAAATTGAAAGTATTCCAGACATGTTACTACTCATTACTACAACTACTTTAATGTAGACACATCCTACTAATATAATATCCTAATATTTTAAAAGTTCCCAACTGCAACAGTTCAAATGTATATTTGTTTTTAATCACTTCTTCTATCTCTCACCTGTATATTATGTAACTTAGGTCTTGATTTGTTATGGATACATCCAGGTAGAATGGGAAGCTAGTCATGCTAAACTCTATTTTTCAATGGCTAGATTGTTTCCAGTAACTGAGCTAGCTCTTATATAATACAATACTGCAACCTGCAGTGTAGACATACTCTCAAATCCTCTCCATATGCCTTTGCAGGAGAGTAGAAATGGAACATGAATTTTGGAGCAAGAACTTTATTTCATAGATTAATTTTCAAAGTTCTATGCATAAATGTGTGCTTTGCATGAAAATAGATAAGTAACTATAATTATAGTATTATCAGCTGGAAAATGGGAGTTCATTTTGTATGCTTGACAGTGAGAATAGTAAAAAAAAAAACAGCTTCCATTCAAAATACCTTTATTCCAGTCTAGTATTCAGGAAAGTAAAATAGTTGACTATTATTATTATTACTATTAATTGTTCACAGTTAACCTGTCTTAAGAACTGATTAATCTGCACTGATTTCTGGCAATAGGCAAGTTCCCTAATGGACATGAGGCTTTTGACACAAAATACTATTAACTCCTGGCTATTTAACAAGGTACAGAATGGCTTCAAACTTTGGTGATGGCTTTTGTGCAGAAAAAAACAAACTTTATTTCTTATTTTTATATCAACAATCCATAATATCTACTTTTGCCATCTTGCAGTCTCCAGACTCCTATTGTGTCCTTCATTCTTATTTAATGCGGGAAAGAAGCAGAAAGAATTGGAAGTCCTTGCACAGTCAAGAAACTATGATGTGATTGGAATGATGAGATTTGGTGGGTTAGCAGGCATGACTGGAGCACTGTCATGGATGGGTATAAACTGTTCATAAAGGGCAGGCAGATGAGAAGAGGAAGAGGAATTGTGCTGTATGTAAAAGAGCTGTATGACTGCTCAGAACTCCAGTATGAAACTGGAGATGGGCCTGCTGAAAGTCTGTGGGTTAAGATTAGAGGGCAGAGCAAAAAGGGTGATATTGTGGACCAGGAGGATGAGGTAATGAGACTTTTTACAAGCAGCTAGCACTTGTTTCCCAACCACAGACCCTGGCTCTCCTGGGGGACTTCCATCACCCTGATAACTACTGAGAGAGAAATGAAGAAGTGAACAGGCAATCAAGGAAGTTTTTGGAGAGCATTGGAGACAACTTCCTGGTGCAAATGTTGCCTCTCAGCTCCATGTTCTTGGGGAACCCTGACACAGGACTCAGACTGTCTGACTCACAAAGAACCTCCTCCCCCCTCCCCTCCTCTACCTAAACAGAAACTGATTAAGATGGAGTGAGAGACACACCTAAAACCCTCCAGCCAGGGTGACAAGAGCGAAACAACTGCCCTAGGTCTCATTTGCATCTGAGATGGAACCAGATGACCATTCATTTACATGGGAGATGGAGAACAGAATGCCTGAAGCAGAGACCACAGTGAATTCTGGGATCAGAGAAGCAGGGGAGCACTGCATGATGGGGAATCTGTGCTCCAAATGCTAATCAAGCCACATTTACACACACCCAGCTCAGCATTTATCAGACCAGTTCTAATCTGGATTTACAAAGGACACCCCCCCCACCTCTAAGGAGAAGTAAGTTTAATAGGCATCTCAGGCTGTACATTCCCCAGTCCCACTATGGGAGGCCTATTTAAACTTAATTGGCTACAACTTGGTTGCCAGGTTAGGGAATACTGAGGCAAGACACCGAGTCAGAAGGGTTATGGGTAACATTTGAACAATGGTAAAGGGTTCATCACAGCATCCAGCCCGTTGGAGCCCTGACCACAAGTGTTGTCATAGTTTTCCCGGGACGACTGGTAGAAGTCCTCCCCCCACAAAGGTTATAAGCACTCCAATAATTGCCTTAAGTCTGGTAAAAGACTATAGTAAGATCTGGAAAAATCATGCTAAGCTGATGCTTGTTCACAAGTAAAAATCCCAAACCCTGATGCTGCAAGCTATCTATTGCTTCTGCAGAAACCAGGAGATATCCCATAAGTATATCTGCTATCCATAGGAATTTCAAGCTGGCTCCTAAGTATCTGTTTACTCCCTAACCTTATGTGTTTCCTGAGTATCAATCAGTTTCCTGAGATGTTCCAAACCAGATAACGCTTTGTCAATACAAAAGACAATTTGATTTACACTATTGAGAATGCTTGAAAGAAGCTGAACTGAGGGTATAAAAATATGTAAAAAGTAGCAGTGTGTTTGTTTCAAGAGGAGAAGTCTCTCTGACACCACCTGCTTTCTTCTTGGGATGCTGGAAAAGACAGATTGTCTTCCTTCAAGGATTGTGCTGAGAACTTTACTTGTCAGCTTTGCAACCCGAGTGTCTTGGACTGGTGAGATCCCAGCTCTCCCTCTCTCTCTTTTCTCTCTAGGCATACATTTCTGAACCTTAATTGTATTAGTTAAGCCTGAGCTAAGTTTCCCCAAATACTTAGTGAAACCAGGGTAATACAGTACTTGTTTGTGTTTGTTTTTCCTTTGCATGTCTATTACTACTAGTGCCATTATATAGTTCATATACTTAGCAATAAATAACTTTTATAGACAAACTGGTGGTAACTGGGTATATTTTTCCTTCACTACTTCTCCTTCCCCACTTGCTCTGCAGCAACACTTCTTTTACCTAAGCTAAAGATCCCTGTGAAGCCCAAAAATACTGTGGGGTCTGCTCATCAAGAGGCTAAAAGATTGGAACGTGCTGAGTTTGAAACACATAAGGGGATCAGCTTGTATAGGCTGATTGACCCAGTTTGGCTCAGACGTGCCCTAATGAACTGAATGCTGGCCCATGGGGGTGTCAGCTGGACACCCAGCTGAATTCAGACGTATTCTGTTTAACTGTGTGCTTGTGTCTGACTGTAGTTTATTGTTGCTCTGAGGAACTGATTCTTGGCATATGAGGGTGTCAGCCTGTCCATGCTGATCAACCTGGCCAGGTCAGGCATGTCACGTTAATCTATGTGTGTTTGTGTATGATTGATTTGGTGACTGGAGGAACCCATCCCCACTGAAACTGAGTCCTGCAAGATAGCTCCATTGGGGGTGAGGGCTTGCAGAAGGGAGAGATACAGCTCCGTACAGAAACACAAGTAACACAAGCAGCACATTAATAAAATTACCAAGACCCTAGAAATGTAATGGGCATATCTGGTAACACAAGTGCTGGAGCAGCCAACTAGGGGCTGTGCTCTTCTCGACCTGCTGCTCAAAAACAGGGGAGAATTGGTGAGGGATGTAAAGGTGCAATTTGGGCAGCAGTGAGTGCAAGATAATTCAGTTCAAGATACTGACAAAAGAAATAAAGGAGTGCAGCAGAGTATGGACACTGGACTTCAGAGAAAAAAACAGACTCCCTCAGGGAACTGATGGGCAGGACCTGATGACAGTCTCATCTGAGTGGGAAAGGAGTCCAGGAGAGCTGTCTGTACTTAAAAACAAAAAAAAGTTTACTGAGGGCACAGGAAAAAAACATCCTGATGTGCAGGAAGAATAGAAAATGTGGCAAGTGATCAGTTAGCTTAGCACAGACCTCTTCAGGGAACTTAAAAACAATGAGGAAACTTACAAGAAGTGAAAGCTTGGACAAACAACTTGGGAGGAGTGTGACAGCTGAAAATTATATCTGTGTGATAAAGGTGCTTGCTGAGCACTCTGTGGGGATTAGACCAGGTATTTTTGTTGTTTGTTTAGATATTGTAAGCTGTATATTGCCACTGAGAGCCTAATTAAAGTCAAAGATTAGTGAGGCCTTGTATGTAGTGAGGCCTAGTATATTTAGCAAGGCCTTGTAGAAGGAGTAGTAGGCCTTGTGGTGTAGTCAAAACTAACCTCATCAGAAGAATGCAAAGGCTTGTACTGCTGTTGGTCAGTCCTAAGGAAAGTTTGTAGTGAGAGAATCTGAATGGCTGTAAGTTATCAGCATAACTCAGAAGTTATAAATTGGCTAGCACATCTGGAAATCATTAGAAGGAAGATGCAGCAGTATGAGAGAAGCTACTGATTTAAAATTAGTTTCTGACCTGGATTCAGCGGGCCCATGGATCTCGAGGAGCCAGAGGACTAAATAAGACAAAGAGGCTGCCACCAAGGCCTTTGAATCATTCAAAGAGGAAGCGGGTACCTTTGGATTCACACTGTCTGATCAGAAAGTCCAAGAAATAGGATCAGTGTGAATTTCTAGGAATAGAATGGCAGAATGGGGGGGCCACAATACCATCTGAAGGGCTGTGGAGTATAGTAGAGACCCTGGCCCCCACTGATGTAAAAAAATGACAGGCCCAATTGGGAGCACTCAATTTTTGGCGTATGCATGTTCCTGAGTTTAGTGTATTAGCTTGTCCCTTGTATAACCTATGTAAGAAGAGGACTAAATGGGAATGGGGTCCTGAGCATGAATATGCCTCACAGACCCTTAAAGAAGAAGTAACTGTCCATGCCTCCTTAGCAGCACGACATGCAGAAGGAGAGCTTTGTCTTCATGTAGGTGTCTCAGGAGGACCACATTGAAGCCTGTGGCAGAAAAAGTCTTCAGAAGCAGAAGGAAAGCCACTTGGATTTTGGAGCCGAGGCTGTAGAGGGGCGGAAGCAAGGTATACTCTCTTAAAACAAATGTTGTGTGCAGCAGCGGTGGCTCTCGGAGCCACAGAAGTGTTAAGCAGGGAATTGACCACAGTTATCACTACTCCGATACCTATCCTCAGAATGGCTCTGTCAGACCGCCAGCTGCCACCTGGGGGAAGAGCCCAAGATACCACAGTCCAAAAGTGGATTTGTTACATCTTGAGCCAGGTCCAATGAGTAACCCCAAAGGGATGCCCTGCATTAATTGAAAGAGTCACAGAAAGTACGATTAATGTTTATCCTGACCAAGCAAGCTGCAGTGAACCTTCACCCATCATGGAAGTACCTCCTTTCTCGCCTGAAATGGAGGCCTCAGCTGATGTCAAAGTCTGGTTTACAGATCGGTCTGCTCGAAGTTGTGCCTAGAAAGCAGCCACCTTGAGGATTTGAGATGGCAAACAAGTAGTATTACAAGGCCTTGGAAAAAGTGCACAGTATGCCGAGCTCAAAGCAGTGCTCGCTGTGGCTGTGTGAGAATTAGCAGAAGGTCCACATCCTGTAAAGCCCATTTATATTTATAGTGACTCCTAGATAGTGGTGGAAGGATGTATTAAATGGCTACCCTTATGAAACAAGGAAAACTTTAAAAGACGAGGACAAGACACTTGGAGCCACAAGAAATGGGAGACCTTATGAAAGTTGGCCCAAAATGAGATTCCTCTTCATATTCGACATGTTAGGGCAGCGCATGGGAATAAGATGAGGGAAGGCCCAGAAAAAAAGTGGAATAGGCAGGTTGATCAGCTAACAAGGGAAGAGAGCACTGAAACCTTGTATGTTAAAGAAGAAAATAGAGCAGTCAGCCCATCATTGCCCGATTCCTCCTCCCACTGTACACCTGGAGTATGAGCCACAGAATGGCTACATCAACAGCATGGGCATCCCGGGCATGATGGAACCGCCCACCTGGCCACGTCTTGGGGCATTCATGTAACTAAAAAAGAAGCACAAGAAATAGTTAATGCATGCATCACCTGCCACAAGGTCAAGATATAATCACAACCTTTCCTGACTGTCCTGTTGTTGTTATGTGGGGGAAAGGTAGCGTGGCAAGTATGGCAATGAGATTTCATAGGCTCCCTCCCTCGAACTTCCTGGAAACAACAGAACGTGTTTGTAATCATAAAAGGTATCACGGGAATAACGTTTGTCCGTGCTTTGGCAAGAGCTATTGCCCAGGACACTTGTGCAGCACTGGAAACTCTCCTGTGTATCCACCACCGACAGAATTACAGAACAACAATGGCCCTCACTTCCACAATCATCTTGTGTATGACTGGACCACAAAACATGGCATGTTATGGACATATCACATCCCATACCATCTGCAGTCTAACTGATTGGTAGAGCAAGCCGCACCAAAGGCGTCCCGGAATGCCTGCTTACCAAAAAGGCAGCGTACACCCAGTGGAAGTGGGGTGCTATCTCAAAAGAGGAGTATAACTCCTCTGCTCGAGCCTGTAGGGGGGCTGTCAGGAAAGCTAAGGTGGACATAGAGCTAGGACTAGAGTCCAAGATTGAGAATAATAAGAAGTCCTTTTTCAAATCTATAGGGAGGATGAAGAAGGCACCGGGTAATGTGGGGCCCCTGCAAAGTACACTGGGCAAGATGGTGGTTGCGCCAGAGGAGAAAGCGGAACTCTTTAACCAATTCTTCACCTCCATTTTCTTGTGCGGGGACTGGGACTTCCCTGCTGTGATGCCAGATGGACTCGAGGGGAACGCCTCCAGACTTCAGGTTGGAGAGGACAGGGTTAGAGAGCTTCTGGAGGGGCTGGACGTGTTCAGGTCAGCGGGTCCAGATGCTCTCCACCCCAGGGTGTTGAGTGAGCTAGCTGGGTTTATTGCAGGGCCCTTGGCACAGCTTTACGAGTGCTCATGGTGCTCAAGCCAGGTGCCAGATGACTGGAAGATAGCTAACTTGGTCCCCATCTTCAAAAAAGGGAAGAGAGAGGACCCGGGCAACTATAGGCCCACCAGTCTTACCTCTATCCTTGGAAAACTCTTTGAGAAGATCCTCAAGGAGCACATCTGTGATGGGCCGGCTTCAGGGATGATGCTCAAGGGCAACCAGCACAGTTTCATTAGGGGCAGGTCATGTCAGACCAACCTGATTGCCTTTTATGATCAGGTCACAAAGGCAATGGATGCAGGTGTCGCCATGGACGTAGTCTTTCTAGACTTCAGCAAGGCCTTTGACACCGTCTCCCACCCCATCCCCATTAAAAAACTAGGCGACTGTGGCATTGATGCCTACACAGTCAGATGAATTGCAGATTGGCTCAAGGGTTGTACTCAGAAGGTGGTGGTGGATGGGTCATATTCAACCTGGGGAGAAGTGGGTAGCAGGGTCCCCCAGGGCTCGGTCCTTGGGCCTGCGCTTTTCAATTTCTTCATCAGTGATTTGGATGATGGGGTGAAAAGCAACCTGTTTAAGTTCACTGATGATACCAAAATCTGGGGTGAGGTGAGCATGCTAGTAGGGAGGGAAAGATTGCAGCAAGATCTGGATAGGTTACAGGAGTGGGCTGACATAAACAGGATGCGTTTCAATACCGACAAGTGCAGGGTGCTGCACTTAGGCAGTAGAAACCAGCAGCACACTTATAGAATGGGAAACTCCCTTCTTGAGAGCACGGAGGCAGAAAGGGATCTTGGAGTCATTATTGACTCCATGATGAATATGAGCCAACAATGCAAGGTCATGGTTGGTAGGGCTAACTGGACCTTGTCGTGCATCCACAGGTGCACCTCAAGTACAGCAAGGTGATCCTCCCCCTCTATGCGATGCTGGTCAGGCCACAGATGGAGTACTGCGTCCAGTTCTGTGCGCCCCATTTCAGGAGGGATGTGGACAACATTGAAAGGGTCCAGAGGAGGGCCAGCCGCATGATCTGGGGACTACAGGGCAGACCCTACATTGAAAGACTGCGGGACCTAAACCTGTTCAGCCTTCACAAGAGAAGGCTGAAGGGGGATCTGGTGACTGTCTATAAACTCACTAGGGGGGACCAGAAGGGTTTAGGGGAGAGGCTGTTTCCCCTAGTACCCCCTGGCATGACAAGGAACAATGGACATAATTATTAGAGAGTAGGTTTAGATTAGACATCCGCAAGAACTACTTCACAGTTAGGGCGGCTAGGAGCTGGAACCAACTTCCTAGGGAAGTGGTGCTGGCTTTTACCCTGGGGATCTTTAAGAAGAGGCTTGATGACTACCGCCCAGGTGGGGGGTCGGACTTGAAGATCTACAAGGTCCCTTCCGACCCTACTTCTATGATTCTATGATTCTATGAATTTGCGGTTGGTCTGCTGGCCCAGCTCTTAAGGACTAGGACTTGCACCTAGATTGAGCTATCAATTGGGCCAATAACCGACCTCATCCAGGAGGTAGCCCTATGCAACAGGCCTTTGGATTGGGTGATTCCCACAAGCTGGCAGTACAGCAACTTTAGGGGTGGTGACCCAGGAAAGCTTCAGGGAGGAAATAGGGTGGTAGTGAAGCATCCTCAGGGAGATAAATGGGAGGGACACTATTGGCAAAAGGTATGCATAATATGTGGTGAGTATTTAAGTCAGATTCATCTAACGGGAGCCAAGCTCCTTGTTATCTTGTTCCTACAGATTGGATCTGTCTACAAATGTGGCCATAGACATTCCTAATCAAGCGTGCTACTGAAGACGAGTCCTGTTCTATCACCTGCCTAAATCAGCTAGCACCATGAAGTGGTGGACTGTTATAACTATTCTTCTTACTAGTACCTTATTGTGTTTCCTGGGTAGGGCGTGTCTACTATCCTTCTTATTACCCAAATATTAATGAACTTGCTTCTGAAGATCTAAAGGAGTGGCCTGACCCTGAAGAGCATCCCCCGGAACCACACTCAAATGACCTTCATGTGGTCCAGCCACAGTATCCATATTAGAAGAAACCTGCCACCCTGAAGCAAGTGAAATCCTGGTCTCTGAATAGAAGAAACAAGATAGTTGTCTGGCAAGGTGGTCATTGCACCTGTGGCACCAGTTATTATCTTGAGTACATTCCCTACCTGAAGGCTGGAATGGCTAACTGTGGGAGGGGAGGTAATTGTTGCAGCTCTGCTCATTTATGGGTTTGTTGTTACATACTTCCTGAGGGAAACCCCATTGAGCTCAATGCCCCGAAGTCTGTGCCCCCAATAGTGCATTCTGCATCTGTTCAGCCTCTTGAGCCACTGGGTTTATGGGAAAATCTACCCCCTCCCATTCCTATAGCTGACAACACTCTCCAGCGATGGTGTGAAGCCCACCAGGTGGGAGGGCGCGCAACAGGTTGGAATAAAGTTATTACTGGTTTGTGAATCATACCTACATTGAGGCATGGTGAAATGGTACCCTCTTTAATACAACTAGAAGGAGGCTGTATCCACAAGTCTCCACCACTTATCCCCATCCTTTTATACCAGTGGGACTCCTAAAGCAGATTAGTGCTATTATTCTGCCAGGGCAGTACAACATCATCCCCATGAGCGACTGTTCGCATGTCTTCTGCTCTCTGGGAGGTGAAGCATGGTTACGGGCTCCCAAGGAAGGAAGGATAAACATGATCTGTGAGAGAATGAGGTGTTCACTATTGTCTCTGGCCGTTCCCCCCTGGGAGGCCCCGACATCATCCGTGTATAACTCCACACCCTGGTGGAAGTCACAGATTAAAATCCCAACCCTCCTAAATGCTTCATTCTTCACTGCCCAAGTACTGTTCAGAGTGGAACAATAATATGTCCGAGCTACCTTTCCAAAATGTTCAGCAGGAGCCTGCGTAGCTGAAGGGTTACTTAGGTGGGAATGACCATTTTCCATTCCACAAATACAGTTGGGTCCCGCAAACAAAGAGATGCTCCAGGTTATCTTTGTGATGGACTTAACTCAGCTATGAATGTATGGAACTTAGATAAACCCCAGAAAAATACTGAAGGAGTACCTAATTTCTGACAGGCAGTAGGGCTGCTCACTAGGGGAGGCATGCTTGAAGGTAAAACTTTGGAGCACACTGATGAATTGCTAACTGATATAGGATTGGAGACAGCCCATCTTGCCCAGGCCATGATGGACACTGCTTTTAGACCGGACAAAAATCAAACTTGGAGTACTGCTTATGCACAAGTTCAGTTATAATTAAACATGCATTTTTTCCCAGGTAATAAACATTGTTAAAAAGAGGAAATGCCCCCCTGGCTTAGAGCATCATGGAATGCCTGCAACATTTAAAGAAAGATACCCCTATCAAAGTACCTGGATTACCACTTGGAAAGGCTGTGATAAAGAAAAGTGTTCATTCCTGGTGCAGGGGGTAAAAGATGGAAACTGGACCAATGCCTATTTGCTTAGCACGCAGCTAGGAGGAGGATGCCTTTGGGACTGGAATCTGCATTGCCCCATATGGAAGATAGTTACCCCAGATGGCCATCAATATATGGCACAATCCCCCTTAGTTCAAATCAGTAACACTTTAATTATATTAGGGACCCTATGGGGAGGATGGCCTCGCAGCCCACTTAACATAACCTGCGTACACACACTACCTAATGTGTCATATGTGACAATAGGGCAACGTGTTTGTTAAGGACCAGGTCTTAGTGTATAAAAGTGGTACCACCTGGGCTTTGTCCAATTCATGTTGCTTAGGAGGTAAGAGTAGAGCCATTGCTCTGCTGCAATTAAGTAACTGTACTATTGCCCTGAAATGCCCGGAAATTTCTTCTGAGACCTTAACTTTCAACTTTACGATACCCACCTAATGGGTATCAGATGTGGACATGCCATGGTTAGAAGACTGGAATAAGGTAAAAGATAAGCTTCAAAGCCTTGATGCAAAAGCTCGGCAAGGAACTCAGTTGGCCCTCCTTGCTCGGGAGGGTGGGGGGATCATCAATTCGGCTGTCAACGTGCCCAAGCCATCTAAATGGTATGATGTAATTTGCACTGTTCGCATGTCACCAGGTATCACCTCAACTATGTGGCTAACCATCTTAAGTGTCATAGTGCTCTGTATTGCCCTAGTGGCAACAGCTAAATGGTGTTTTAACCATTCTTGTTGTAAATCTATCCATGCTATGCAAGTTAAATTTAAAGTTCCCTCCTCATTCCCTGATGTAGTGTATGTAGCTTTAGCATCTCAACTGTAGCTATCACAGTGCTTCAGCAAGCAAGGGGTGGAGTGTTACAGCTGAAAATTATGTCTGTGTGATAAAGGTGTTTGCTGAGTGCTCTGTAAGGATTAGACCAGGTGTTTTTGTTGTTTGTTTAGATATTGTAAGCTGTATGTTGCCACTAAGAGCCTAATTAAAGTAAAAGATTAGTGAGGCCTTGTATGTAGTGACCAAGGTTCCCTCTAAGGTGTGCACATGCACAGTCATGCACAACTAAAAGTGTGCCTGTGCACAGCCTTTTCAAGGCAGCGCACCAAGAGAGGCTGGGGCGGGAGCCTGGCGCAGGCTCCACTGGCTCCCAGGAAGTGCTCCACAACCTGGCTCTGATGCAGGGCAGCAGAATGCTTCCCCAGAGCTAGCAGAGCCTGAGCCAGCCCCCCACCCCAGCCTCCATCCCTGCATTGCTTCACCTTGGGGATAAGCTGCTGCCTGCCCCGAGTGAGGCTCCGGCCCCGATGTGGGGGAGCAGAGCACTTTCCCGGAGCCAGGAAGCCTGCACCAGGCACTTGCTCCAGCCCCTGACCCCCAGCTCCCAGCTCCAGCCCCTGACCCCAAGCTCCCAGCTCCAGCCCCTGGCCCCCAGCTCCACCCCCTGACCCCCAGCTCCCAGCTCCACCCCCTGGCCCCCAGCTCCCAGCTCCAGCCCCTGGCCCCCAGCTCCACCCCCTGGGCTCTGGTCTCTGGCCCCTGGCCCGAAGCTTCAGCCCCGGCCTCTGGCCCCCAGCTCCAGTCCCTGCCCCCCAGCCCCAGCCTCCAGCCACCAGCCCCTGGCTCCAGCCTCCGGCCCCCAGCCTTGTTCGGTAAGTGTCCCACTCCGGACCGAGGCGGCATGCTCACAGACCACTGCTCCTTAGAGGGAACATTGGTAGTGAGGCATAGTAAATTTAGTAAGGCCTTGTAGAAGTAGTAGTAGGCCTTGTGGCGTAGTCAAAATTAACCTCATCAGAAGAATGCAAAGGCTTGTACTGTTATTGATCAGTCCTAAGGAAAGTTTGCAGTGGGAGAATCTGAATGGCTGTAAGTTGTCAGCATGGCTCAGCAGTTATAAATTGGCTAGCGCACCCGGAAATCATTAGAAGGAAGATGCAACAGTGTGAGTGAATCTACTGATTTAAAATTAGCTGCTGACCTGGATTCGGTGGGCCCGTGGATCTTGAGGAGTCTTAGGACTGAATACCAGCATCCTTCCCAGTACCCCTCGGACAATGCAGATTGGGGACACCTGACTTCACTGAGCTTTATAGAAGAGGAATTTGTTGTACATCAGGCATCAGAGGGGACTGCCTATAAGTTGCCAATGCAAATTTTTACTGTCTGTCATTGTTGTTTTGTTACTACGTGTAGTTGTGTGTTTGTTAAGTCAATAAACCTTTCTTGCCCTTTTTACTCCCAACCACTCTCTCAATCCTGAACCCTCCCACTGGTGGCTGGGACAGAGGAGTACAAAAGTATTGCTCAGGCATTCAAGGATAAAGTCAGGAAAGTCCAAAGTGCAAATGGAGTTGCAGCTAGCAAGGGACATGAAGGGTAACAAGAAGGGTTTTTATAAGTATGTTAGCAAGAAGAGAAAGATCAGGGAAAGTGTGGGTGACCTAATGAATGGGAAAGGCAACCTAATGACAGATGATGAGGAAAAGGCTAAAGTACTCAAGGCCTCTTTTTTACCTCGGTTTTTATGGGCAAGGTCAGCTCACAGACTACTGCACCAGGCAACACAGATTAGGGAGAAGGTGAGCAGCCCTCAGTGCTGAAAGCACATGTTAGGGACTATTTAGAAAAGCTGAAAGTGTACAAGTCCATGGAGCTGAATGCAGTGCATCCAAGGGTGCTGAGGGAATTAGCCGATGTGACTGCAGAGCCACTGCCCATTATCTTTGAAAACTCATGGCAATCAGGAGAGTACCTGGATGATTGGAAAAGGGCAAATATAGTGCCCATCTTTAAGAAAGGGAAGGCGGAGGATCCAGGGAACTACAGACCAGTCGGCCTCACCTCGGTCCGCAGAATAATCATGGAGCAGTTACTCAAAGAATCTATTTCTAAGCACTTGGAGGATAAGAAGGAGATTAGGAACAGTCTGCATGGATTCACCAAGGGCAAGTCATGCCTGACCAATCTGAATGCCTTCTATAATGAAGTAACTGGCTCTATGGATGCGGGAAAAACACTAGATGTAATACACTTTGACATTAACAAGGTTGTTTATACCATCTTCCACAGTGTTCTTGCAAACCAGCTGAGGAAGTATGGGTTGGATGAATGGACTGTAAGGTGGATATAAAGTTGGCTGGATTGTCAGGCTCAATGGGTAGTTATCAATGGGTCAATGTCTACCTGGCAGCCAGGATCAAGTGGAGTGCCCCAGGGGTTGATCCTGGGGCTAGTTTTGTTTAATCTCTTCATAAACGATCTGGAAGATGGGATGGGTTCCGCCCTCAGCAATTTCACAGATGACACCAAACTGAAGGGTGTAGTAGATACTCTGGAGGGTAGGGCTAGGATTCAGAGTGACCTAGACAAATTGGAGGGTTGGACCAAAAGATATCTCATGAGATTCAACAAGAACAAGTGCAAACTACTGCACTAAGGACAGAAGAATTGCATGCACCACTACAGTCTGGGGACTGACTGGTTAAGCAGCAGCTCTGCAGAAAAGGACCTGGGAGTTACATTGGACAATAAGGTGGATAGGAGTCAGCAGTGTGCCCTTGTTGCCAAGAAGACTAATAGCATACTGGGCTGCATTAGTAGAAGTACTGCCTGCAGATCAAAGGGAATGATTATTCCCCTCTATTCTGCACTCGTGAGGCCACATCTGGAGTACTGTGTCCAGTTTTGGGCCTCCTACTATAGAAAGGATATGGACAAGTTGGAGATGGTCCGGCAGAGAACAACAAACATGACTTATGAGGTGAGCCTGAGGAGACTGAGTTCATTTAGTTTGGGGAAGAGAAGACTGAAGGGGGATGTGATAGCAGCCTTTAACAACATGAAGGGTGGCTCCAAAGAGGATGGAGGTGGACTGTTCTTAGTGGCGACACATGACAGAACAAGGAGTAATAGTTTCAAGTGGCAGCAAGGGAGGTTTACATTGGATATTAGGAAAATATTTTGCACTAGGAGAGTGGTGAAGCACTGGAACAGGTTACCTAGAGAGGTGGTTAAATATCCATCCTTGGAGGTTATTAAGACCCAGTTTGACAGAGCCCTGGCTGGGATTATCTAGGTGGGGATGGTCCTGCTTTGAGCAGGGGTTGGACTAGATGACCTCCTGAGGTCCCTTCCAACCCCAATTTTCTGTGATTCTATGACTCCCTCTTTTCTTCAAAAATTGATCAGATAATTGGATGGTCAACTAGGTAGTTCAGTGTGTGGGGGGATGTGACTGAGTAGGGCATTAAACCTCTAAGCCAGGGAAAATACATACACACCATTGAAACTTTAGGGACCACATGGCCTATGGACTCTTGAATTTTACAGTCTAGGCAGAGTATGTGTCATTGCCAGAATCATGAGGGTGTCAGCTGAAAGACTCTGAACAATTCAAGGTTTTGGGGATTACCTTAGTAGTGGAGCCCAGGTGAAGCAGGAGCAGGGGCCCCAAGCCTCTGAAGTGAGAGCAAGAACCACACTCTGCGAACTGCAGCTTGCACATCTGCTGCTGCTTCCATGCAACCATCCACCCTTCCAGCCTTTTACTTACCCCCTCACAGCTAGACCCTCACCTGTTCATGGACACTGTGACACTGTGGGCACTGCTGTGTGGACCATGGATGAATCCATCCCATCCACCATCACCAACCAAGCCCAAGAAAATGCAAGTTGCAGTTCAGGGAAATAAAGAATCTCACCAACATCTGAGGTGAAGAGGAAATCCAGAACCAGCTCCAGATAGAGCATTGAATCAAAGATGTCTCCAAGTGTTTTGCCCAGAAGATTCAAAAGAGGGGACACAACAGAGACTGGGTGCAGTGCATCACCAAGGCCAAGGTGATAAGGATGCTTTATTACTCCTTGTTTGATGCTATAAAGTGGGCTGTGGGCTGGGGGCAGAGCATGTCATTCTACAAGAACCTGTCCCACTTCCTCACCAAGACCAAGAAAGATGCTTTCCCCCACACCCACAGGATTAAGGAAATTCCAGAGGAATTGCCCACAGGGACCCTGCTGAAATAGGAGAAGACACAGGGAGGCCCCATGACACCGTTCCCCATACACAGGCCACGGCCATTCCAAAGCGAGTCCTATTCCATGTTTCAGAACACCCCTCCACAGCTGCAGAGCACATACCAGCCCGCCCCAGTACCAGCATAGTACTGACTACTGCACTTGCTCAGTCATCTTGACCAATGGTCACTCCTCCTGACATTTTTCCTAATGCGTCAGGCCATGTGCAAGGATGCCATGAAACCCATGATGGTAGGGCATCAGAGGGAATTGTGGCTGCAACAGGTCATAGCCCTATCTCAGGCCATTATGACTGAGTAACCCAAAAAGGGGTTGGGGCCAGAAAGAGAGGGGAAGGGGTTGGGAATGCTGAGGCATAGGAGGCATGTGAATTTACTGCTTTCCCCCCACCCTCCCCTTCTGAAACCTGGATTCCAGCCAAGGCACCAGTTTCCCCCTCCCTGACCCTTGGGCACTTAAGAGAGCATGCCCCATTCAATGGGATCATAAATCTGCCCAACTGACACATCTTTTCTACATCTCTCAGGGACATTCTGGCCTCCATGGGAGACTAAAAACTAAGCAAAGATACCTCAACTATGTTCACATTATAGCTGCACCTCCCCACAATGCACTCATGGAAAAGCATTGATACTGTTTATTGATCTCAGCTGGCAAAAGGGTAAACAGAAGTTTTTCAGAGAGCACCCCCAGGTCAAGGACAGCACATAGGACACAGTTATGTCTGACAACCACTGAAGGAATGAAGAAAAAATATCCCCTTGTCAAAATACCCCCAGTCTTCCCTCCCTCCCTCTCTCCCAGACCAGGAAAAGGACACGTGATGGAAGGATTCCTGTATACCAGGGCTGCCAAGGCGACTCCCAGGTTCCACACCTGGACAGGCTGGCAAGTAGCCCAACAAAACCTTTTCCCTTCCCCTCTGATCTGATCTATGATTGAATTCCAATGGGCACTGGCTGAATCTGACTCTCATGGCTCAGGCACTCACTGTTTCGACCCCTCAGGGTAACCCCCAACTCCTGTCCCCAAATCATGGCCCCATCCCAGCCCCAGACTTGACCCCACCCCCACCATCATGCCTGCAAACTAAGCAACCTCTCCCCCTTGTCTGCAGGCTCAGCACCTGTGGATGGAAAACCAGATCTGCTAAATCACATGACCGGGACTCCAGATGGCCACCCACTGTTTGAAGAAGACATCCCATGAAAGAGTTGCAGTGTCAGGATAAGGAGTCATGATCCTGGACTGTTGGTGGTAGGACTGTATGCCCTGGCCCCCAAAGTGGTTCCAAGCTAATTCCAAAGGAGCATAAGAGTACTCAGAATGGGAGTACGGGAGGCACACAATCTCACTGGGTGAAGCAATCACTGGAGCAGCTTCTGGCAGAAGACCCTAGTAACTCCAACTCATCCACTTGCCAGCAAGGAAGCCCCGGGGGGGGCTCTTCTACTCCCCATGGCCCCACTCCTGGCCTGGGTCCCACTGTGTGGGAGTGTCATAGACATGTCAGGGATAGGTAGACCCCCAGTTTGGGCTGGCTGCCTGACATGAGCCCCAGGTATTGGCAAGGGCTGTGGGTCCATGGTCCGAGGAGCTGGCTTTGCCACAGAAGTTGAGAGGCTGGGGAGGTCCCTTTTGAAACAGCCAGTAGTCTTTGGCACTCACTGCAGTAATGTTTCCTGACCTGCAGCCTCTGCACACCCCCAAGCCCAGCAGCCACCTGCAGGCCCATAGCTCTCTCAGACAGATATCTGATCTAGGATCACGCAGCTGTTCAGCTCCTACATGAAGAAGCCCCTGGTCTTGATGCCAGACCCCTGAAAGTAGGATGCTGGGTTAAAAGCCCTCTACCCCATGCCTCCTCTCCAAGGTTTCATATTTATTGAGGTCTCAGGTCAGCAGCATTCCCCCCGACTCCAAACCCCCTTCCAGGTTCTCTTACCTGCTTTGGGAGAAAGGTCCAAGATGAGACATGGGCAATGTTCAACGAGTTTTTTTTTATTAGACAGAGTTAAATTTTGGCAATTACAGCATTTTAAACCGAAGCATGTCCCTTCCTCACACTGCATTACCCCAGATACTGGTGTGTGTCCTTGAGAACTGGGGGAGGGTTGGGAGAGGGAGGACAAGAGGAAAGGTGTCTGGACAGTCTGGGTTGTGGTCAGTGCTGCTTGTGATGTGGGGCCAGAGGAGCCCATAGCAAGAGACCCACAACCTGATGCCAGGGCAAAGGCACTCAAAGCCCTCAGGCCCTACTCATCCAGGGAGCACTCCCAATCTATACAAATAAGGAGTTAATTGGCCAGGGCTTTGCAGATCTGGACAGTTTGCCACAGTACAAGGCCAGGGCCACACATATCGATGGGCAGCTTGCCTTCTCCCCCATCTCTGTGCCACATGTGCTTGCAGTGCCAGACCCAGTCTGTGATTGAAGAGCTCCTTCGACAGTCCAGCTGGGCCACATAGGGCCTCATGACACATGCACACACACAGAACCCAAGCATTGTGAACACTCACACACACAAAGAACCCAGGCATCCCAGACACATGCACATATACATGCATACACACACACACACACACACACACACACACACAGAACCAAGGACTTCTGAACACACACACAAAGAATCCAGGACACAACTGTGCTTACATTCACACACACAGACAACCCAGGCTTCTGACACATGCACACATACACACACACACAAAACCCAGGCATCTGATACATACATTTGGCAGGTGCAGGGCACATGGGACGGCCATGCATGGGGCCGCTGGCTACTGGCTTGTGACCCTTACGGTGCATGCCATGACAAGCCGGTGCCTCATCAGGTTTAGGTGGGGTGCTGTGCCAATCAGGAGTGGCTCAGTCCCCACCAGCCAATCAGGAGTGGCTCAGCCATTGAGCTCTGCTCCAGAGCCTTGGACAGCCTGTGGAGCCCACAGGGCATGGTGGGAGACCTCCAAAAGCCCCCCCTACCTGTTGGTCTCGGGCTGTGTAGGTAAGCCTTGTACCCCACCCCCCTCCCAAAAGATGTAATGTGTGTTCTGTTTGCTCCCGACCTAACCTTGGGTGCACAGAATAAAGCTCAAAGGTTAGAGCACTTCCACCTTGGTGTTGCTGAACAACTGTACTTCGCCTATAAGATTCAAGATATACCGAGTTGAATGTGTCAAATGTTCTTTTTCCTCCCAAGATAAAAACAATATTTCTTAAATGTTCTATCACTTCTAATTCAACAAAAAGAAAAGACTGCCATGGTAGTTTACAGAAATGTGTTTCTATTAATTTGAAAGCTTAAAGGCGAGAGAAAATATGGACAGTTTGTGAGCTATGTACTCTTTAGTCAAAAGGAGAGAACAGTGACTACAAGTCAGAAGATCTGTGTTCTACTCCTTGTTCTGCAACTATCATGTGACCTTGGGAAAGTCACTTTGACTCTTTAGCTCTGGTTCTCCTACCTCTTTCCTGCCTTGTCTATTGAGACTGTAACTCTTCTAGGAAGAACTGTATCACTGATGTGCTTGTTATCCCTGATTGGATTGTAATGTGACTCTATCTCATTTGAAGCCTCTAGGCAGTCATACAATAAAAATAACCATTATCATCCTACATGGAACTAACCCAAAACACAATGAATTCAGGAGAAACTTCCAATTGTCTTTAGTGAAATTTGGATCGTCCTGAAAGAACTGATTGATCTGCCTAATCTTGCTGTATGAAGGGTAAGGTTTGTGATTCCAGAACTTTCAAGGATCCCTTTAATATCTCTTATGTGCAAACACTGCTTCTTCAGAATGTTCCTGGCACCTGTGTGGCTGAAGATGTGTTTAGAGGTGGCAAGATATCATACACAAATCAAGAATGCCATTGAGAGTTAGGTAGATACATATGAAATTTAAGCATGTTCATCACACACGATCAAAACAAGAATTCTTAGTCAGAAGTTTATAAAATTCTCAGTTGTATAAATATTATATCTGTCTGTTCTTTTAACACACTTGTGATACTTTTCCTTAGTAATGTATAATTACTGGCCTTTTAGCAAGTGTGTAACTGAAAACAAAAGGACATTTTATTTAAATTGTGTACAATGTTCCTTTTGCCTTTTTTGTCCAAAACTGCAACTTACATCTTTTGCCAACATAACAGCCATGGCTTTCTGCATATTTTGTCAAGGTAAACAACCAGGCATGATGAAAGCTAAAAACCCAGTATGAGCAATAAATAGTCACAGCAAGTATTTTGTGGACTTCAACTTCCTCAAATTAAATGATCAAATAGTTCTGAATAAGTAAGGAATGCAAGTTGAAATTTGTCCATGAATCATTCACAATCAGAAAAAGGGTCAACTTTGCTGAATTATTAGCCATGTAGCCAAGAGTTAAAAAATGGCATTCCTATGTGAGGCTCATGCCGCCCTCTGTTATTAAGGTTGCCTAATACTTCCACTTATAAGGAACATACTTTCAGTTGTTTATATCTTTCTGAAACACTATTCTTCTCAAAGAATATTTCCCCCTTACAGGATAATCAAGGTAAGAGAAAATAAGTTTATAAAGTTAAAAAAATTTAACAATCTTTTTTTTTTTTTTTTTAAACCTTATTTACCACTGTTTTGGACCAGGGCCAGGAAATGTGCCCTTAGCATCTATTTCCCATTCTTTTGAAAATCTGCATAAATTTAGCTAATATAGAAGCTATATTTAGCAAATCACAATTGGCAGTTCAGTACATAAAATGTTCACAGAGCCTGAGTCGGTGATCCAGAGAATTAGCATGCTCTGTTCCTCCTGCCCAAACAGGCACATATGGGGGTAGGAGGTCCAGGGCATGCCAGCGAGTCATGCTGCCTGGTCTGTCCAATGCCAGGCACAACCTTCTTGGTCTGGCCTCTCTCACTGCTCCTGGGAGCAGAAGCACAGGGGACAGTTCCACCAACCCTACCAACATGCCTCTGTTTCTGGGAGATGCCATGTGAGGTGAGGAAGGGTTGAAGCAGGACAAAGGGCCCATGTCTGTTTTGGGATTATCAGAGAACCCAATGTCTAGTGGCTAGGGATGTTGGTGATGTAGTTTCAAGCCCTTAAAAGCAGAGGAGAGCATTTAACTTGGTCTCCCATACCCAGGATGTATATTCTAAACACCCAGCAGATGGATTAAAAATTCAATCCCTTGACCTTTTCTTCATAAGTGCACAAGGGGAATTTTTTTGGGCAGTGTGAGGTCAGGGATGTTTTGTGTCAAAGAAAATATCACTTTTATAAAAATACAACTTAATTCAGCAAGAAAAACAGAAAAACTTAAATTTGGTTTGGCTGCTACACTAAAAAAAGAATGATTCACACACTGCCTTAATGTATATGATGCTAAATACTTTGAAAATTCAGAACTTAAATAGTTCAAATTTGGCATCCAAAATTAGTGAACTTAATATTGCTGTGCCTCACATCCCTGTCTGTAAAATGGGGATAATAGTATAGATTCACTTCACATAAATGTTGAACACTACAGAAATGCCTATGAGGATATTAATAATTCTGTCTTCAGAGTATGATCTGAAAAATGAACAAAAAATCTTGAGTAGCTACTTGTTCTATGAGTACCATCCATCTTGTGCCATGGATGAAGCCATGGATCTTATTGAAAAATAATTCTTACAAACAAGAGAACTGACTTAAAGGTTACACAAGAAATCTTAATCCTAGCATTACCTAACAAGTAACTGATTAACTTTGCAATCTTATTAATGTTCTTTTAATACAGGGAGGGGAGGGGTTGTTTTGCATAATAACAAATATAGCTATGCAAATTACTTAAAATAAAATTTAAAACTATGGGAAATTCACCTGTCTCATTTAAGGTCTCATTAAAACTCAAAACTCTGCACAGAACCACTAAGAAGCTGGCTTAGCCTTTTGAGAGGCTTACCCTCATTTATTGCTTTTAAATGAAAGCAGCCAGAGCCTGTGGCTTCAAGGCAAAACCAGATGAAGGGCTCATGTGAATCAAAACAAAGGACTGTTTTCACACGGCCTCCTGTGAACTGAACAGAAACCAGAAAGTCTGGCATGACTTAATGTTCTCTTCAAAGATGGGCACAAAAGGGGTAGTCCTGAGAGGCGCTGAATACTTGTGGATACTCAGCACCTCAGGATCAGGCCCAAACTTGCTAATGACTTTTCATAGGATTGTGGGGATTAGTAACAATGTGACCACTGCGGTTATTTGTAACCTGAAAGAAACAGGAAAACCCCTTCTTGACTTTCAGGGGTTGAGTTGGGGGGGGAGGTTGGGGGGGGCATTCTTTTTCTTTTTACTGAAAACAGCCACTTTTCCTTTCCCTTGACAAAAAATGTTTCTTTCTCACTAGCCTTTACTTGGAAATGCCGAGAATGTGCCACCCTCTCCAGAGAATGACAGTCTAACAGCTAGGGGTTCTTTAGCAGAGGATTGGGCTGTTTCACAGCCAATAAAGGAAACTACTGAAGTAGAATGAAACTTAGTACCATGGAACCATTGTCTGCCTGTCTATTTTTCCAGGCATTACAAAGCTCTAGTCCTAGATTCTGGTAACAAACTGGAGTGGTGGAAATCCACAGGCTCACTTCAGCGTCCTTTGCATCTGCCAGAAGATTTCCTTGCCTACGAGGAAGGCCTAAGCAACAAGGTAATGAAGTCCCTCCTTAGTTTGTGAATTCCACGTGCTCCAACCTTCTACCCCATCATACCTGAAGATCAATCTGACCTAGTGTCACAGTTGTCTCTGATGGACCATACTACAACTTGCCTGAACAGACTGGTACTCTTGTTGTTACATGAACCTTTTCCACTATGAACATTCAGCACCAAAAACTGCACATCCTATAGCTTCACAGATATGAGAAAAAATAGTTTTTCTTTAAATGTCTTGACTGGGAAACCTATCTGTGAGAAAACACAATGCTCTGAAGTAAATTCAACATGTCGAGAACACTGGGCTCCAAAACAAAATGAGGAGTGAAGCTTTCAGATTTTTCCTGCCATGGTTCGTAACCCACTGCTAAAGTTTTTTGAGGATGGGAACACTGACTTTGTAATGACTGTTTCCTAACTCAGATGATGTTACTGTATTAGTTATATTGTGGATTAAAGGGGATTTTGAAGTGATGGAGTAATACAATCTTCTGCAAGATCTTAGACTCCTTCAGTGTTCCTAATGCTGATATCTAAGAAGGTCTCTAATTGAGTTGAAGTCTCTAGATCAATATCAGGAATGTTTATGTTTAGTCCGGTAGAAAAAGGAACATAAGATCAAAGTTCCCAAATGTAAAGAGATCCTTCTTTACCATGCGGTCTGCTACATCTCCATCAGAATCATCTCTTCATAACTGTCTGGACACTGGCAATCAGCACTCTCTCATTGGCTCACAAGCAAAACTTTTCAAATCTTCAAAGTCCTTGAAGGTATAATGCTAGACCTATCAGTGGATCTGATGCAGCATTGAAACTAGGACCTCTGATCAGAAAAGCATGAGCTTCTACATCCTGATGTAAAAGGCACCTTCAGTCAGGTCTGTAACAGAGACATCTTCTCCTCCGTGATATTGTAGCAAAACCCCAAGTTTCTTTTTTTTTTTTTTTATTGCTTTCACTTCCCTTCCCCAACCATCTCTGACTTTATCTCTCCCTCTCTATTCCCTATAGATAAGTATAAGTAAGCTAAGATGAAGGATAAGCTTTAAACATTTTTATTTTGGTAGCAAGATTTTGGTTTTGGATATCCACTGTTTTATACTGTTTTATTATTAAGTTTGTGTTGATTTTTAATGTTGTATATTGTATTATTATCAAGTTTGTATTGATTTTTACTGTTGTATATTGTATTATTATAATTGTTGTATTAATTTGTTATTGTTTCATATGGATATTGTATGGTTTAGGCTTGTGTTTGTAAGTGAACCAAAGTCATGTCAAGTTTCCATTTTATATGTCAAGTCTCCATCTTGTGTCCTCTGCTCAGGTATCCCCTGTGTATCACAACTGTATGAGTCATGTATACCTCCCATGTAAATTGGCTCCCCGATGAATGAGTGTGATTGGAAATAATTGAAATACAATGGTAGCAGGCCTGTAACGACCGGGCCATACACATCACAACACCCAACTTAGGAATTCATCTGTGTGTATGTGTAGGTGGGTGATATGTGTGTAAATTAGTGAATACATATAGCTAGATAGATAGATAGATAGATAGATAGATATCATTGTGTGTGTGTGTGGTATATAAATTAATAATCCACATTTGTTTATTGGATGTGCCGGTGTTGGTAACTGATTCTGTCTAAATTTGGTGTGTGTAGTGTGAGTGAACCTAGACGAATTATTTTGAATGTGCATGTATCTGAGTTGTTAGTGTGTGTGTGTATGTGTGTATGTGTGTGTCTGTATATATATATATATCGCATTGTGTGCATGATATACTAATTAGTGATCTGTGTCTAACTTTTGAGGTGTATTGTATATGTGCCTGAGCTGGTAGTGTGACTGTATATGCCTAATAGGGGTGTGTGCTTGATTTTTATGTGTGCATGTGCAGTTGTACACCATGCCCTCCTGTCTAACAGCTCAATATTGAGATCCTGAGCGTTGGCCTGACCCCTCAGGGCAACAATATTAGAGGATAAAATGGTAAAATGAGTTGGAGGGGGACAAATGTACCTTCGAAAAGGGCAAGGGGGGTTGCCACTGAGGAGTGTGCATCATCTGTTATGCTCTGTTGCATCTGCATGACATTGTTTTGGTACAGGTTAGCTAAATTTCCCCACCCTTGAATGCCCCATGCCATGTCAGGGGGTTCAGCCAAATCGAATTGGGACAATGACCTGAATCAGCAAACTGAATCACTGTCCCCTAATTTGGGCCAAATCCAAATCGAATACGGCCTGCTTCACACACACCTAATGAAAACCCCAGTTGTTACTTACTGTTGTTGGAAATAAGCTTGCATGTGAAACAAAAGAAAATGTCTTATGTTCAAATCTGTGGAATATTTATTTAATCTGTGTGTACATTATAGAAGCTATACTGCTAAGTATTCCAACCATCCCCACTACACTCATTTACAGCTACTTTCTTGGCTCTAGCAGGATACCAAAGAACAGACAAAGCTACAGAAGTGTTAAAAATTGGAAATATACAGGGACAATACAAGTTTTCCACCCCCAAAACCATAGAAGATTCTGATCCAGTTTCAACCTTAACTAATAATGGCCAGCCCTTTGGCCTGCACGGTGTGAAATACCAAAAAGTACTGTAAAAAAGGGAACTTCTTGGAAAAGCCTTCCTCAGTTTTTCAAAATATATACAACACAGAAATTTTCAGGATTCTCCTAGACATGGGTACATTCTATTCTATTTTCTTTGAAATATAGAGAGCATTATGTCAGTGTGAACTGCTGTAACTGTTGTATCCTTTTCAAGATAAATAATATTTTTTTAAAATAAACTTTTATAAGTATGGAGAATAACTGAACCACTCAAACAAACATCATGGGGTAATGTAGTAGTTATCAAAGAAACATTTTAGCACCTGCCTGAGAATTTTACAATTGTACTGTTGTCTTCTACCTTAGCTGAGAATGCACTAATATAAAAATGATATCATTGTTGACACTAATTGATACCTTTAGTCACATATTGTAACAGGACTAGATGTTTATAAACCAAGCAACTTTTATCCCAAGAGCTGGGCTCTCCATAGCACATCAAAGAATATGGATAAGCCAATGTACTGTTACTGTTACTACTACTCCTACTATTACTATTACTATTAATACTACGTGTATCGCTGCCATAGCTGAGAAATCCAGTCACGGCCTCCTATTATGTTATGCACTACACAAACTAGGAACAAAACGTGGATAGTCTTCCGATACCATAACTGTTTAGAGAACTACTGCTCCCAAATCAATCAAACTAATCAATAAAACCTCTTTCACAAACATAAAGCTAACTACCTGCAAAGAAATTAGGCAATATTTTGCAAATTAACTCTTCCCCCAACTGGGTCATTGCAGTGCCAGAAGCTGTCACATGCTAGCTATATAAGGACTGTGTAAATGGCAACAGTTGTCTGTTCAGCACAGAGTCTACCCAAACTGCAACCCATCTTCCAGCCTGTTTTGTGGTATGCCCCTTGATAATACTCCTGTTTCTGATGCTATAATTTACAAGAGAAATCCCTATATCAGCATTATGTTAGCAAGATCTGTGGTTAAGTGCAATTACATTTCTGCCAACATTTATCTTCAGGTCACTTGCTGTAGAAGTTTGCTAGGCTGGTAGTAGAATAACTACTTATTAACAACTCTCTCTCTCCGGTACATATAAAGGCATGTCTATATGTGTCACTATGCTGACATTGTTACTGTGCCATAATTTAGTACTTGCTTTTTGAAGTACTAAATCATAGCACAGTAACAGCCCATAAGGTGCCATATGTGTGATGCATGGTTATTTTTCGCAGCTACTTCGCCATAGCGGTGCGCTGTACTGGGGGAGTGTGTCACTACAGCAAAATAGCTGCTGGTCATGTGTAGATGCCCACAGATGCTACACTGTTGTAGAGTGTTACTATAGCGACGTAGCATCACATGTAGACATACCCATAAGCAATTAGTTCAATCTGATTTCACAAAACTAAATGAAATGTAAAGAACATATAACTGAATTATAATAAAATGGGTTGTTCTAATCTAAACTTTCTACCAGCCATGATAAAATAACTAGACTTCCTGGTATTTTTTTGTAACAAATGAATTCCTAAATTTGTTAGTTGTCTGATAAATCCTGAAACCATGCAAGGTTTTATCCACTGAAATTTTAACTCGGCAAACATCTTCCTCAGCAGGACTAGAACACATGCAGATGCCAATGGGGGAAAGTTATGCAACATCAGTTTCATTTGGCCAGAGAAAATAGATAACAGTTTGATTTTCTTAAGGTGTTTTGGCTAGTATTATCAACAGCTTGTCCACACAATAACAACAAAGGAAAAGAAGCCCCAGATAAATAACAAAAGGTAACTGTCATTATGTATTCTTAACAAAGGTTTTCAGCTCACTGAAAATGTGGAAAGCACCTCAGAACTGCTGATCTGAATTCACAAAGCAAGTGCAGGTTTATGCCCAGAGGAATACACCCAATCAGAGCCTTTCTTTAAAAAAATATTTTAGTTGTTCTCTCATCTGTTTTGAATGCTTTTTACAACTTTTGAACACACATTTTAAAACAGTATTTACATGCTAGTTAGAAATAGAAGGCTGAATCTGACCATCCCTTTTAAAATTAAAATAGGTATTTAACACTCAGTTGGCTTGTTCATTGTTTGGTATATTCAAGATCCACTGTGACCAGGTTTTATGTTTAAATGCAGTAGATTGTTTCTCTTTATGTTTAGTGGGTTTTGAGTAGAAAACAAAATAACAGTGTATCTGTATTTCCATCATTAGCAGAGTTGCATTTTAGGAAGCTGAAAAACAGGTACTTGCTGACACATTGATTCATAGGATATCAGGCTCAAATCTGGTTTAAGGTTTTGTGTATTGATTCAAAAGAACTTGATCACTTTGTTTTGATAATTCAGTGAGATTCTGTATGTTGCTGAATTTTCCAAATTGTGTTACAAGTAAACACAATGGAAAAGCAAGGCTAATGGATCACAGAACATACTTTCTTCATTAACTATTATAATAGTTTAATTGTAATTATCTTTAAGTATCAGAAAATGTACAGCAATACCCTCCTTCCACATACTGGCTGGTATGGCTTTTCCTAACCATTCACAAGCTAGGCTCTTCCCTCAGCCTCTCTGCTCCCTCCATATCATAATTTTCTTTCCCAGCCAACAACATTCTCAGTTTCATATTCTACCTACCTTGAAAAGTGAAAAGCTTCAGATGTACCTATACTAAGGTCATGGTAGTACCTTCAGTGAAGTAGGAACACATAGTAATTGAAATGAATCTGTTTAGAAAAACACTATATATTTATTCAATAACCCATGCAACTGAAAGGAAAGACTAATTGACCATGATGCAAGTGGCACATCTATGTTATATCAATGTAGACCTCTCTCACTTAAGACGCAGTTCAAAATATATACCATGATAAGCTCTCTCCATGTCTCACTACTATGATTATGATCCCACAGCTTCAGAATAAGGCTCTATCTGTAGATTAGGATGAATAGAACATGCCATCAAAATATTTAATTGTAGTGACATATTTTTATAAATTAAATGTCACTTTAAAACCAACACATTTTTGAGTGTCTTACTGTTTTTATAGAGCAAAGGCAGTTACATATACACCTATTTAAATAAAGCATTAATGAAGAATAATCAATTTAATCACAATTCAAAGCAAAGAATTAAAAGACAAGGCCCTCAATTAGTTAACAGATACTCTTTATTACCGAGTTTACTAGTAATCTGAATCAAGGAGATACAAGATACTTAATTTTCCTCCTTTTACTATCACCATTCATATTGAGATTCTCCATTTTAAAATAATGGAATACAATCCATAGACTATCAGCTTTCTCAAAAAATGTAAAAGGTACAGACCTTAAGAAAAATACCAGTTAACAAATATTTAAAACTACCTTCAGTTCCTTCCCTCTTGTTCCCTAATACTACTTTTTTTACGTTATTTCCTCTAAAGTCAGTAGGAAAATTATTATGCAACTGAACACAGAATTGAGCTCTATGCCCAAAATACCCTCTCTCCACAACTCTATGGGAAACAGAAAAAACTACTTACAGAATCTCTTCTCTAGAATGCTCTACCAAGTTAAATTCTCTTTCTGATCTTTTTGGATTATACAAGAAAACAGTTTCTGACTGAACATCTCACATCACCAAGGGCTACAGGACACAAACCCTAAATAACTGTACATGATCAAGAATATTAAAAAATAATCGATTTTAGTTAAAAGAAAAGTTTATATACACTTACTCCCAGAATTCCATGACTGGAGAAGTGGCATTTTGTAATGAGATTTGACTGCAGTTGCTCATATTAAGCTTCTGAAATTCCACACAATTTTCTATAAACAAACAAACAAACAAAAAAGATTGCTATCACATATGCATACGTGCTTCTCCATGTCTTCGGAGTATTTTCATCCTGTAATGACATAATTTTAACTATCCTTGAGCAAAACAGAAGGGTTTCCGTGTATTTTTAAATACTTCACTTGGAAAAAAATGCATTTTGGTCATTGATTCACACACATCCATCCCAGGAAGATATGCACACACAGTATGCTATGTTCATTTACAGTACTTTTGAATGCACAGATACAACTTCAAGGGTCAGTGACATGCCTGAGGCAGAAAAAAGCACCTTTGAGTTGGGGTGAATAGCAGGAAATTAAAAGATACCGCTTGCTCCAGATGGCTCACTGAAGTTCAATTCCTAATTGCAACAGTTGGCTCAGAAGCCATTTTCTGACAGCAAAAATCTTCCACTGGCCTGAGAGTGAGACACTTACTTTTTGGTGCACTGTTATCTGTGGTGTATGGAAAAACTGTGAAGTAGAGGTACACTGATATATGGGTCCATATTGTATTGGCACCAATAAAAGAAAAAATGATTATTGGCAATCGGCTTTGTTTGGCTGATATGACTGATGTTGCCAATAAACGCTGTGTGCATGCATGCAGCAACAGCATGCATGCAGCCAGGAGTACAGCCCAGCAGCCTGTAGAGCAGAATCTATCAGGTAAGTCTGTGGGAAGTAGGGGCATGGGGGAAGGAAGGGGCATCACAGGGGCACTTCAAGGCCCCCACAGTGAGGGAGGAAGTGGGGAAGGGGAAGGAGCAGATGCTGCCTAGCTGTGGCAGGGTGGGACATGGCATAGAGCTGCAGGTAGCTCATCTGGGGGCACAGGGGAGGCATGTGGGGTATATGCCCCCTGGATTTGTGAGCAGGACAAGGGTAGGCTGCCCACTCTGGGCCAGGGGCTGTGTTGGGCTCTTCCCGGTGGTGAGGCTGGGCTGGGACTGCATGCAGGGTGGACGGGGGCAGGGTGGACAATGCAGCACTGGTAGGGGGTTCTATGGAGAGGACCGTGGTGATTTTGGCCTGTAGCCCACCTCTCCCAGTGCTATGGCTGGTTAATAATCAGCTGTCAGAATCGGCAAAAAAATTCTTTATCGGTGCGCTAGTACTTTGAAGATACCAAACCAGCTCAGCATTGTTGAAATGACATATGCTATTCAAATAATGATCACTACTGGCAAGGTTTCACTTAAGAGATGAGCAGGCCACATCCTGGATTGTTAATACGCCCTATCACTGAGTTGGAAGTATGCTTGGAGTACAGGACTGGGCCCACTGAACATTAGTCAAAGCCATAACCTGAAATAAGTGGGGTGATGGGATACAAAGAAAGGGGAAGGGGGTCAAGATTCATGAAAAATAAAAGCAATTTACTGTTTCAAAAGTAGTATTAGGATACAATTTTTTATGTATCACTATAATCTTTTTAAAAGTGAATGTAATATTGAAGAACGATAAAATGACAAGAATTTCCATGTGAAGAGAAATAAAGGGACCTTTTCTGCAAAACCCAATTCACAAAATAAGTCATTATTCAGGCCAGTAGACACTACCCAAAGGAACCAGGCATTGTTTCATGAAAAGGGTATGCAAGACTAAACCCATGCATATAAAAGTTTTGATCACTGAATATACTGATATACTGATCTGAATATATGGAAATATTTAATTACTGGATATTTAACACTGTAGAAAGATCAAATTCAAAGGTCTTCACTTAATATTCCCCCATATTTATGAAAACAAAACTCCCACTGGTTTTACTAGGAGCTCAGTAAGAACTGATGAGAAACTGAGAGCCATATCATGCCACCACCAGTTTTTATTTGAATTCCCTGAATGTTAACAAAGAGAGTCCTGAGCCAGGATCCCGGTTTTTGGCCAAAATATGAAATGAAAAGCTTAGCTTTTTCTGACCATTTTCAAATAAATATATCTGAGAAGAGAAAGATCTATAAAAGACAAATACACCAATAAAATTCTGCCCCAGTAATTTACAAACCAAGGTAAATACTGTATACCAAATTCTCTGATGATTGACTGACACATATCCACTGCTTTCAATGGAGCTAAGTCAGTTCCTATCAGGTGAGTATTTAGCCCCTACAAGTTAACACAGTAACTATTTAAAGAGTTTCTACAGCTATTAGTCTTACTGAGGCCATACCTGTATTCCATTCATGCCCACAAGTGGCCCATGGGAGCTCTGTGGTAAAGCAGTTAAATAGATAGAAGATAGCCCATGCTAAAATGATGATGTAATAGACATTTAAATGCGCTTCAATAACTTGGGTAGCATATCCAATGCCTAGAGAAAGAAAAAAAACACAGAAATCTTTTGTACTTCAGACCTTTAAAATTAAGACCATGCTGTTTTCTATATATCTTAATATTAATTGGTTCAAACATTAGGGAACTTTTGGAGGGGCTGGACATGTTTAAATCAGTACATCCAGATGCTCTTCACCCAGGGGTGCTGAGGGAATTGGCAGGACCCTTGGCACGGCTGTATGAGCACTCGTGGGGCTCTGGCCAGGTACCAGAGGATTGGGAAAGGGCCAATGTAGTCCCCATTTACAAGAAGGGGAGAAAGGAGGACCCCGGCAAGTCAGCCTTACCTCAGTCCTTGGGAAGACCTTTGAGAAAATTATCAACAAGAACATCTGTAAGGGCCCAGCAGGGGAAGTAATGCTCAAGGGCAACCAACATGGGTTCATGGAGGGCAGATCCTGCCTGACTAACTTGGTTTCCTTTTATGATCAGGTCACAAAGTCCCTGGATGAGGGTGTTGAGGTAGATGTCACCTTCCTGGACTTTAAGAAGGCCTTTGACACTGTTTCCCACCACATTCTCTTAAAAAATTAGGTGACTGCGGCACTGATTCCTACACAGTCAGATGGGTGGCAAATTGGCTAGATGGTTGCACCCAGACAGTGGTGGTGGATGGGTCGTTTTCGACCTGGAGGAATGTGGGCAGTGAGCCCCCAGGGCTTGGTCCTTGGGCCTGTACTGTTCATCTTTACAAATGATCTGGATGTGGGTGTGGAAAGCACGCTGACCGAATTCACTGACAACACCAGGACGTGGGGCAAGGTGGGCATGCTGGAGAGGAGGGACAGAATCCAGCTAGATCTAGACAGGTTACAGAGGTGGGTGAATGACAATAGGATGGAATTCAATGTAGACAAGTGCAGGATACTGGATCTAGGGAGAAGGAACCAGCAACACACCTGGGGAATACCCCTCTTGTCAAAGCAGTGGCAGAAAGGGATCTTGGAGTCATTGTTGACCCTAGGATGAACATGAGCCGCAAATGCAAGGAAGCCGTCAGTAAGGCTAACCGCAACTTGTCATGCATCTACAGATGCATCACAAGCAGGTCTAGGGACGTGATCCTTCTCCTCTATGCAGCGTTGGTCAGACTGCAGTTGGAGTACTGCATCCAGTTCTGGGCATTGCACTTCAAGAGGGATATGGCCAGCATTGAGACAGTCCAGAGGAGGGCCACTCACATGGTCAAGGAGAAGCAGGTCAGGCACAATGAAGACGGTCTGAAGGGCCTGAATCTATTCAGCCTCCGCAAGAGAAGGCTGAGAGGGGATCTGGTGGCCGTTTATAAACTCACTAGGGGGGACCAGCAGGAATTGGGTGAGGCTCTGTTCTCCTAGGCACCACCAGGGTTTACTAGGAATAACAGCCACAAATTGTTAGAGAGAAGGTTCAGGCTGGACATCAGGAGACATTACTTTACAGTTAGGGCTGCCAGGTTCTGGAATGGACCCCCAAGGGAGGTGGTGCTCTCTCCTACCTTGGGGGTCTTCAAGAGAAGGCTGGACAGATATTTGACTGGGGTGTTATGGCCCCAGCACTTACTCGTCTCTGGGGCAGGGAGTCAGACCTGATAATCTGTTTAGGTCCCTTCTGACTCTAAGCACTATGAAACTATGAAACATATCATACATTTTTTTTTAAAAGAACAAAGTAGTACTTCTGTTACCTTCAAAGAGAGGGCAAACTTTCCTCCAACATGTAATACCTCCTTCACTAGTAAACTGTCCCAGGGCAGTCTCCAGAAAAAATACTGGTATTCCACAGCAAATAAAGAAAACCACGTATGGAATGAGGAAAGCACCTACAAGCAAAACATTGATGAAAAGTTAGTAAAAGCAAATAAAATCCCTTGAAAGAGAAAAGAGAAATCTGATTTCTTTAAATAAAGGATGGAATCTACAAATCATTATTTCTCCGTATGGTACCACTGAAGTCAAGAAAATGCAACTCACAGAAGAAAATGTTTAAAGAATCAGACCTTAAACATTAAAAATTATTTACTATAGACCAAGTCCTGTTCAGTTTAATCCCACAAATTTGGGAAAGATTGTCTAATGGGCAAGACATTGTGGGCATGTCTGCACATGCACTTTAATGCACAGTAGACTATTTTACTGTGCATTAAAGCGTCATGTAAAAATCTGTGACATTATACTAATGTGCAGTAAAATAGCCTGCTGTATATTAAGTGGACATTAGCACAGCCTAATGCACATTAATTTAATACCTCATATTGGAGGTACTAAATTTAATGCGCATTAGCAACAGTACATTAATGCATGTGTAGATGTGCCCTATGTATTCAAAATCCAGCTCTGCCACTCTTTTGTCTGATCATGGAGAAGTCACTTAATCTACTCTATGTCTCAATTTTTCATTTCGAAATCGGGATTGATACTTCATGGTCACTCTAGCATATTGTGAAAATAAAATCCAGATAGAATTATGTAAGGTATTTGAGTATGATGAAGATCGCATAGACAGACAGATTGAACTAAGCAGCTACTTACAGGAGGACTTATATCAGAAGCAGATGTTAACCAAAAAATGAACACTGTAACTCCACGTATTAGGAAAGTAACCAAGCATTTTTGTTAGTTTCCCACAGTGAAGATTACAAATTATGCAATATATACAACCCTGTGCCAGAATTTTACAGTATTAAATACTTTTATTATGGATTAATGTACAATAAATTTTTCACATTAATAAAATTAACATCATTTTTAAATTAAAAGGCATTTCTTTAATGATTAATCATGATAAATATTGGTCTATAACAGCAAATTAGCAGAAAGACAAATACAGTAATATGTGCATAGGTTACACACACAAAAAGAGATAAGGAAAAATAAATGTTAGGTCAAATTCTGATCTTAATGGCATCCGTTGCTATTCCCAAGACCTTCCCTACATATCTAACATATGTAATTAAAAACAGGGTACAGTTTTTTTACAACAAGCAATAAGCAAAAAAAAAAAAAAAAGACATAGGAGAAGAGCTCTGTACTACATTCTGTGTGCACCAAACCATGCTACTGAATTTAGTGGTGTTCATTAAGGCTAGGGACAGACATTACAGGTAAGCCAGTTTAAGTGATCAGAAACTGGTTCAAATCTGTAACATAACAGAAGTTCAGTGTACATAAACCACATAAACCAGTTTGAAAATGGCCGAAACTGGTTAAGATAAACCTGGTTGAATGTAGTATCAGTCTTAACTGATTTGGGTCAAACTGGCTTACACAATCTCTGTCCCAGACCCCTTACTAGTTTAAGACAAATCAGACTCCCCCAGCATCCTGGAATTCTCTCTGAGCTGGGCAGGGCTCTCTACTCCACAGCAAGGCTGGCCCCTCCCCTCTGCTCCCTGGCTGCTCAGTACTATGCAAGGCAAAGTAGGGCTGCTCTAGCACTCCCAGCTTCTAGCCTAACCCACTGCAGGCATATGCCTGCATTTACGGGATGTCTGTCTGGTTACAAAACTGATTTAGCCTAGCCAGGATAGATTATCCTGCAAAGATTGAATCAATTCAGGCTCAGGATTTTTGAATGTCTGTCCCTAGCTTAAAAATACAGGTTTAAACTTAAACAAGGGAAGATGTAAACAAGCATAAAGGAAACAGCAAACTAAAGACAGCAAGAAACTCAGTACCACCTTTATTCATATTTCATGAAGTAAAGCAATAAACAACATTCCAATGACACCACTGGGGCTACTTGCAGACTAAAGCACTATTTAGCATGAGCTAGAATGGCAGAATCCAAGTCCCTACCTGTTGTTTCTGAATAAAGGCCTATAACACTTTAATCTGAACTTCTGCTGAGACTTCCCACTGATTTAAATCATTATCCTGGCATTTCAAAACACCATTTAAATGCACAATAGTTCCCTTTCTCTTTTAGGAACACATATTTTAAAATACTGTCATCCACAACAAACTACTTGAACACTATGCTATACCACACTACACTGATAATTTCACTTCCTTAACAAGGATCCTGAAAATAAAATTTAACTTTAATGAAACACCATTTGTAACCATGTCTGCAAGAATATGGGTTTACTTCCTGAATGTTATCTATGAACCAATCAGGGCTTGTGGACAGAGTTGATATCTTTTAGTAGACCACCAAGATTTTTGCTAAAAAAATTATTTAATTATAAGCTTTCAGTCACAAACACCCTTCATTAGGCATCAGAGAAAAGATTGTAAAAGTTCTTCTAGGTAACGAGCTAAGAACTGCTGCCCAGAGGTGTTTTCCATCTATTGACCCTTCTGTGAAATCCTATGAAATATGAGCTTCCATTTCTACCCAGGAGAACTTCTAGAATCTTTTCGATGATGCCTGATGAATGGTGTTTGTGCCTGAAAGCTTGCAATTAAAGAATTTTTTTTTTTGCAAAAATCTTGTTAGTCTAATAAAAGATATCCCCTCTGTCCTTGAGCCCTGATTGCTTTTTCCTCTAGACCAATATGACTACAACCTGGATACCTGCATCTATGAACCAAGTGTTTCTGAACTTTGTTTTAGGAAATCTATGAGGCAGTATAAATAACCAGGTATTCTGTGTAATGGGAAAAAAAGACACAGAGGAAGCTGCAATGATGGTTTATGTTTCAGCCACTTTGATCTATAGCAGGAGGTACAGCTAAGTATACCTGCTTTGAAAAAGCTCAGTGGAGTATCACCAGGACCTACAGTTTTATTCTGCAGACCCTCTCTGCCTGGACCACCTCCTCTCCCAGCTTCTTTAAAAGGTAGTATCTCCAAACATTTCACTGTGCAAACCCCATCCATCAAATCCTCAATGGACCAGGGTTTGAGAATTGTTAGTTTAAATCAACTCCTGCTCTGCCTGCTAGGACATGTGCTCATAATTACTTTAGCATGAGTACCTATTCACTCCAGTTTTACATTAGCATGACTTCACTGATTTCAATAGATTTATATCAGCGTCACAGAAGAAAACTGGTGTTTTTACTATCCAGATAAACAGTTTGATCAGATAATAACTTATCAAAATTATAAAGGACTATTTATCTTGCAATAAAATCCACCAGGACCAGTAAACACATTCTCATGCTTATAAACAAATCAAAATCATCAAGGGATGTCACACTGTGGCAGAAGCAGCCTAGCCACAGTAGCATGGAACTCCATGTTTACCATGGTGGTAAATTAGCCTGCTTGGAAAAGTGTAGATATATACCCTAGAATGTCTTTTCACAACTTTTGGCCTGAACAGTATATACAGATGCAGAAACTCTGTGTATTAAATGAACTCAGTTCTGATCCCAGGTTAAACAAGGCACCGCAATTCAAGGTAGCTGCAAAGCTAAAATTGGGAACAGAATATGATTTTCCTATTAGTTGTCTTATTAGAAATATAAGTAAATGTTGTAATTTATGTTCTTTTTATATCCAAAATTATATTAATTAAAGAACGGTATTATATGTTGATTAGCTAAAATATATAGAACACATACAGAGCCACTTATAATTTAGCTGAGAGCACACAGGATAACATATAGGAAAGTCTGTTTTCATATGCGTTTCATATTGATTTTTCAGATTTTACCTTGCCAAAAAAACACAGGGAAAATTCTAACAAATGAAAAATCTCCATATTTCAAACCTACACTGTTATTTTTACATAATAAAAACCCTACTAAAAAGCATAATCTTAAAAACAACTTTTATGAGAGTGCAGTAACAAAAGGAAATCCAAGTTACAGAGCACATGTACTTATGGTACATATTTCTTTAGAAACATGGGAAACAAAATGGGCCAGAATAATCTGTGGCATTACTCATTTGAGTAACAATGCTAAAAATGGTAGGCCAAATTTATCTCCAAGGAGATGCACTGAAGAATGGGTTTTTATGCACCTGTCTATTAAAACAACTGGGTACATTATTTTCTTCCTAACCCATATGCTCTAACTACTGCTTTAGCTTTTAAGTAAAAAATAGTTTGTATACCATGAATGAACTACTTCCACATAACTGGCATGCATCCTATGTATTACATACTGTCTTAGAGTATGGTGCGCTGTTGAATAACTATTATCTTTTTATCTTGTTCCACAACTTTGATATGTAATGACATTTCTAATATTTAATAATGTAGCTAGCAAGCAGTTCAACCAGCAAACAATTCAACTTCCTTCCCTATACCATTGTTGTGGGCTGAGAATGAAAAACCAAAGCAGGTGGAGTTTATTTAAAGAGACTATCTTTTGTCAGAGAAGAAAGCTACTGATGAAGATATGATAGAAGAAGAAAAGGCTTTCTAAAGGTTCAGTCTATGATTGCAATGTGTTCCATATACCACTATCAAAACATTCTGGTTTTACTCTGAACAGCACACAGCTGTTTCATGTTGTCACCTTGTCCCATATTTTGACAGTATGCATACATGTTTATTATTCCATGCAGAAAAAATCCAATAGCACACAATCCATTTTAACAGCATTTTAGCCTCTTTTTCATGAGATGCTAGTGCTCAAATGGGACCATTTTGAATTGCATTAGGCCATTTCCACACGATTTCACAAAGGTCTGTAAATGCATCCCTGAGTTCATGACAAAACATAATTTCCCAAAAGCATATATGAATTTGTGAAAGATGAAGGAAACTCTACAAAGTTTTCCAAAAGCAAAAAGCACTGGTGCACAGCCTCAAAATGTGCAGCACCTCCCCAGCAGCACAATCCCCGAAGTCTTCAAAACACCTGTCCTTTATACCCAGTGCAAGAAGTCTCAGGGAAGCATTTGTTTCCTGTTTCTTTACCATTTGGTTAGGGTGAGCAGCGAGTTGACACAGGATGTCAGCTTACCTCCTCCATTCTTGTAGCAGAGGTAGGGGAACCTCCACACATTTCCTAACCCGATAATCTCCCCAGCCACAGACAGGACAAATTCAACCTTATTGTTCCAGTGGCCCCTTTCGTGCACCTTTTTATCGTTACTGTGGACGAGGTTGGTACTGGAGGCTTCTGGGTCCAAAGCATCTTCTGGCTTGCCGTTAATGATGGGAATGGTCTTTTCAGCTGTCATGACTGGTCACCTGGGGTGGAGAAAAAGAGAAATCACTTTCCAATAGGAAGACACAAGTCCCACCCGGGCGCTGTTGGCTTCCTCCGAGCTGCAAGGACTTCGGGAAGGAGAGAGCACCTTTGCTCCATCAGGCAAGTTGCAAAGGGAGAGAGGAGGGGCGATACCGGGGCGATACCGGGGCGTGTGGGGCAGGAGCATGGGCTGCGCCATCTGCAACGGTGAAGGGGTGGAAGAGGCGGGGAGCAGGAAGCTTTCACAGCCCCGCTCCCCTAGGAAGGACCGGCCCTGGCCGCCCCCCGGCCGGGCCCCGCTGGGGCTGCCCAGCACCCGGGGGCTGCCGCAACGTGCGCGCGGGCACCAGTGGGTGGCGGGCTGGCCCGCGGCCCCCCGGGCTACCGCTACTCACCCAGGTGCTCGGGCTCTGCCTCTGCCCGGGGCCGCGGCTGGGAGGGGCGTGCGTCCGGCTCGGCGCGGGGGTCCTGGGGCTGCCGCTGCCCGCCCGGTGCAGGCGGCGGTGGGGGCAGAGCGGCGGGGGAGCGAGCTGTGAGGCGGCGACGTCGGCTCGCTGCGGTGCCGCTGCCGCCGGCTGCGTGAGGGGATGCTCCTGCCGCCCGCGCGCTGGAGGGGACTGCCGGGAGTGCTCGGCCCCTGCCGGAGCCAGCGGGTAACACCCGCCTCAGCCTGTCCCGCGGCGCCCCCGCCCCCGGGGCCAGCCCCGCCGCCGCCAGCCCCTCGGCGCTCCCGGGCGGGGCGGGGCGGGGCGGCTCGGCCGAGATGCTGCAGCGAGGGCGGCACCTGCCCGGGGGGGCGCGGCGCGGCGGCAGCGGCAGCGGCAGCGGCAGCGGCAGCGGGGGGACGCAGCCCAGGCTGCTCCGGGGCGCCCACTCGCTGTTGTGTTGAGAGGCTGCACTACGTGTGCCTCGCGCCCCGCAGCCCTCAGGCGCAGCCGCCGCGTCTGCCCTCCGGCCGCGAAGCACAGTCGGGCCCTTCTTTCCCCACAGGGGTGAAGTTTTCCGGGCCGGGGCGCACGGGTCCAGCAACCGGCCCCAGAGCCTTCGAGTGTGGGCTGGGGGCGCTGGCCTGACCGCGCCGCCACCGGTCAGCGCGAAAAGGTTTATTTGGGGGATTTGTTTTTGTCCAGTGTCCGGGGTCCCGCACGCAGGAGGCGGCGGTGGAAAAACGGAAAGAAACAGAAACCAGGGGGTCAAATTAAAAGTTTAAGATGAAGCACAAACATCTTTTCTTTAGTCCCACCAGCCAGCCCCCCACAGCCCCAACGTTTCTGTTTTGCCATTTTTTTAAATTGTTTTCAGCTGCCCCCAAAATCCTTTGTCATAGAGAGAAGCAGGACCGGAAGGGCCCTCCAGAAGTCGTCTAGTTCAGCCCCGTGTCTGTGGCAGGATCATCTCTGTCCAAACCATCCCATAAAAACCCATAATCTAAACTCTGCATAAGCCTGCTGTCAACCCTGACACAACACAGACCTGCCACCCTGACTTGCCCCAGGCAAAGCAGGGGAACCACAGCTGCCAAGGTCCTGCTTCTATGCAATGCTGTCAATATATGTTCAAGATTACATGCCAAACTGACTGGGAGGGTATAGTTGGGAATGGCCCTGCTCTGAGCAGGGGTTGGACTAAATGACCTCCTGACCTGCCTTCCAACCCTCATTTTATATGAGTCTCTGATTATTCTAACTGGGACATGCTACAAGCCCTTCCTCTCCCTTTCTCAAGTCTTCTTTACAACTCAGTGCTTTGGTTACAGTTTTCAAGCCCTAGGCCCCACCTCTCCTCTTTTTAAATGAATCTTAAGACCCAGCCTTACAAAGAATGCTGACCCGTAAACACTCTTCCCTTTTTATTTGACCTGCATTCTTCTCCCCTCTACCCGTGCTACCCATCAAATGCTATTGAATATTGCCATTTCTCACTCTTCTGTAAAACACCTGATCCAACACTAATTGGAGTCAATGGAAAGATTTGCATAGAAATATTTTATAAAAACTTTAGTTGGTTTTAACTCCAGTCTTAATATAGGACCTGAGTTTACAACCATTACTAAATTAGGGCGATTTTTCGTCTCAGCCTGAGGCCCCACCAGAGCCAGTGCCATGCTACTCCTTGCCTTCATGCTGGGCCCCAGAACCCAGTGCAGAGGCAGAGAGTGCTGTGGGACCCGGGACCCGGCACCGAAGCAAGGAGCGGTGAGACAGGGTTCTGCAGTGCTCCCTGCCTCTGCTCTGGGTCCCACACTGCTCCCCCCTGCGGCCAGACCCAGGACTCAGCACAGAGGCAGGGAGTGGCCGAACCTGGGTTCTACAGCACTGCCTTCCCTTGAATTGGGTCCCACTCCTCTCCCCTTACAGTCAGACATGGGATCCAGCAGAGAAGCAGGGAGCACCATGAGTCCCAGGATCTAGCACAGAGTCAGAGAGCAGTAGAGTCCCAGTCTTCCCTCTGCACAGTGGTAGGTTGCTTTGACAGACAAACAACTGATTGTTCCAGCCCTCTCACTGCATCAGTCTTGAACCCTCTCCAGTGCAGTGGGAAAGCTGGGATGTCAATCAGGTGTTTGTTTATCAAAATCACACACCATGCTGGACTCTTGAGCTCCCTTTGGTGCCATGGGGGAGCTTTGACAAATAGCTGATTGTCTGTCCCATGATCCTATTACTTCTATGGAGCAGTCTGACATTAGCTCAACATGTGTTAAGTAATAGGATATGGAGATACTCCACGCCAGAGAAGTTGCAAGTCTGATACACTACAATGATACTTAGCACACTTCACATGTTGTATTTACTGCTTAAATACTCAGATACTAACATTTTATGTGCAGTTAACACATGCTACATATAATGCGTAATAGACCCCTTACTTTAGTAGTATTGGAAGCACGTTGTGTAACCAGTTCCACAGTCCCTTTCTAGTCCTATATTTTTTCAGGGTTTGGAGACAATGATTCATGATAGTTCCCATAACTACTAGAATACAAACACAGTACTACATGTGGGATGTAAAACTTCCTAGATTTTAAAACAGGTTGTTAACATAGCTCTTTTTTGATGGGGTAGGGACTCTACTTGTATGGGCACTCTTGTTTCACCTTCTAAAACCTGTACAGAAATAGAAATAAGAAGTAGAAGTTGGCATATGAAACCCGTGTTTAAAAATATTTAAATTGCAGCTCATCTACCAACCCAGAAGTGCATCTCACTCTTCTCATCAGGAATTCATGTCCTGGTCTGTCAAGAGCTTTGCACACAGCATGCAATCACAGCTGAACTCACTGCCTACATGAGAACAAAGCTGTGCCATAAGAGTAAAACAAGACACTGGTATTTAATGTCAGGTTTATCTTACGGTCATTGGAGGGCTGTTCCAATTAAAATTAATATCTGAAATTAACAGGTTAGTTAAAGCTACATTTGTCATAAACATACTTTGAATAAGTTGTCTGTACGTTGTGGATAACTAAAGCAGCTAAAACAAAAAGATTTCTTCCTTCTTTTTTGGCTGCTCCAAGGCTGTTAGATCAGAATCAAGGCTGTAAATGTATTCACAGAAGTTCTTGCTTCCATCCTTTTCTCCAGAGGCAAATCCACTGGCCATTGGTTCTAAGTCAGCTCACAGAGGTAGTTAGTTCAAAGGGTGTGGTCATCATGGGTGACCTGAACTTTCCAGACATCTGCTGGGAAGAGCTCACATAGGTTCCTAGCCGAGATACAGGACCTCCATCTAACCCAGAAGGAGCACAGCCCCACCAGGGGAGACGCCTTGTTGGATCTGGTCCTGGCTATGGGTGATGACCTGGTGAGGGGTCTACGGGTGCTTGACCCCCTGGTGACAGTGATCATCACCTGCTGGAATTCACCATCCAGCACAAGGTGGCAAAGGCCTGCAGCAAGGCAGCAGCCCTGGACTTCAGGAGGGCGGATTTCAATGAGGTAAGGAGAATAGTCGGGGAGGCACTGAGGTCCTGGAGGGGATAGGAGTTGGTTGTCCAAGAGAAGTGGTCGTTCCTTAAGGAGACGATCCTCCAATCCCAAAGGGAGGTAATCCCAACACGGATCAAAGGGGACAAGAGGGCACAAAAGCCACCACGGCTCACCAAAAGCATATGGGAACGTCTCCTAGCTAAAAAAGGAGGCTTACACTCAATGGAAGGGAGGGGCCATCACCAAGGAGGACTATACATTGGTTGCTGGGGGCTGTAGGGGGGCAGTAAGGAAGGCCAAGACAGAGATGGAACTGGGACTAGCTACCTGGATCAAGAAGAACAAGAAGTCCTTTTTTAAATACATAGTGGGTAAAAAGAAGTTACCGTGTAACATGGGGCTTCTGCAAGATGCTAGGAAATCTGGTCATCACACTAGACAGCAAAGCTAACCCATTTAACAATTTCTTTGCCTCCATTTTTCTGAGTAGGGACTGGGTCACCCCACCCACCGGGCCCAGGGGAGGCACACCCAGGCCTAAGGTCAGAGAGGACCTAGTAAGGGAACTTCTGGAGGGACTGGACATATTTAAATTAGCTTGTCCTGATGATCTGCACCCCAGAGTGCTGAGGGAATTAGCAGAAGTCATTGAGGGACCCCTGTCCTGGCTTTACGAGCACTCATGGCCTGGTGCCAGAGGACTGGAAAAGGGCCAATGTGGTTCCCATTTTCAAAAAAGGGAGGAAGGAGGACCCAGGAAACTATAGGCCAGTCAGTCTTACCTCGATCCCGGGTAAGCTTTTTGAGAGAATTATTCTAGTGCACGTTCGCAAGGGCCCAGCAGGGGAGATTATGCTTAGGGGCAATCAACATGGGTTCATTAGAGGCAGGTCCTGTCAGACAAACCCAGTGGCCTTCTATGACCAGGTCACAAAATCCTTGGATGCGGGTGTAGCAGTGGATGTAGACTTTCTGGACTTTAGAAAGGCCTTCGACATTGTCTCTCACCTCATACTCATTAAAAAACTAGGAGACTGTAGCCTTGACAACTACACAGTCAAATGGTTCACTAACTGGCTGGAGGGCCACACCCAGAGAGTGGTGGTGGATGGGTCTTATTTGACCTGGAGGGATGTGGGCAGTGGGGTTCCCCAGGGCTTGGTCCTCAGGCCTGCACTGTTCAACATCTTCATCAGTGACTTGGATGAGGGGGTAAAAACCACCCTGTTCAAATTTGCAGACGACACTAAGATGTGGGGAGAAGTGGGCACACTGGAAGGGAGGAATAGGCTGATATTGGACCTAGACAGGTTACAGGGGTGGGCGGATGAGAACAGGATGGGTTTCAGCACTGACAAGTGCAAGGTGCTGCACCTGGGGAGGAAGAACCAGCAGCATACCTACAGGCTGGGGAACTCCCTTCTCGTCAGTGCAGAGGCAGAAAAGGATCCTGGAGTCATTATTGATGCCAAAATGAACATGGGCCAACAGTGTGGGGATGCAGTCAGGAAGGCCAACTGTACCTTGTCATGCATCCACAGATGCATCTCAAGCAGGTCCAAGGAGGTGATCCTCCCCCTCTATGCATCACTGGTCAGCCCACAGTTGGAGTCCTTTGGGACTTGGAGCGGGGGGGCAGCAAAGGCACCAGTCGCAGGGCTCAAGTGCCTATATACTAATGCTAGGAGCATGGGGAACAAGCAGGATGAACTAGCACTCCTGGTTGCACTAAACGCCTATGACTTAGTGGGGCTGACGGAAACCTGGTGGGATTCATCCCATGACTGGGCGGTACATATCGAGGGCTATAGATTGTACAGAAAGGACAGGGTGGGGAAAAAGGGGGGAGGGGTTGCGCTCTATGTTAAGGAGCAATATACATCAACCCTCATCAAGACAGAATCAAAGGATGAGGAAGTAGAAGGACTGTGGGTTAGGCTAAATGGGGGGCAAGGAGAAAAGGATTTGGTGGTAGGGGTCTGCTACAGACCCCCACATCAAGGGGAAGAAATAGATTTGGGGCTCCTGAGGCAACTCTCAGAGACCATAAAAGCTAAAGAGGCGGTGGTCATGGGGGACCTAAACTACCCGGACATCTGCTGGGAGACACAGACAGCAAAGTCCCACCGCTCACGCAGGTTTCTAACCTGTGTACAGGACCTCCACCTGACGCTGGAGGTACATGGTCCCACTAGGGGGAATGCCTTACTGGATCTGGTATTGGCAACGGGGGATGACATAGTAGGGGACCTACAGATCGGTAGCCATCTGGGGGACAGTGATCACCTAAAAATACAATTCAACATAAGGCGTCGAGTGGGTAAGGTAACTAGTAGGGTGAACGTGCTGGACTTTAGGAAAGCTGATTTCAGTGAACTCAGGCGATTAGTGAAGGACGCACTACAAAGTAGTAGTTTTGAAATGATGGGAGCCCAAGAAGGGTGGCTGTGCCTTAAGGAAACTATCCTTCGAGCACAAAGCGAGATGATCCCCGTGAGAGGTAAAAGAGGGAAAGGGGCCAGGAGGCTTCCCTGGCTGACCAGAGAAATCCAGGGCAGACTAAGGGCCAAAAGGGGAGCACATAAAAAGTGGAAACAGGGAGAGATCACCAAAGAGGAATATACCTCTTCTGCTCGTGCTTGTAGGGAGGCAGTTAGACAGGCCAAAGCTACCATGGAGCTGAGGATGGCAACCCAAGTAAAAGACAATAAGAAATTGTTTTTTAGATATATAGGGAGTAAAAGGAAGGCCCAGGGAGGAATAGGACCTCTGCTAAATGGGCAGAAACAATTGGTGACGGACAGAGGGGACAAGGCTGAACTCCTCAACGAGTTCTTCGCCTCAGTGTTCCTAAGCGAGAGGCATGACAAGTCTCTCACTGGGAGTGTAGGGAGGCAGCAGCAAGGCACCAGACTTCCATGCGTGGACCCTGAGGTGGTGCAGGGTCACTCGGAAGAACTGGATGCCTTTAAGTCGGCAGGCCCGGATGAGCTCCATCCGAGGGTACTGAAGGCACTGGCCGACATCATTGCAGAGCCACTGGCGGGAATATTTGAACGCTCGTGGCGCACGGGTCAAGTCCCGGAGGACTGGAAAAGGGCCAATGTGGTTCCCATTTTCAAGAAGGGGAGGAAGGAGGACCCGGGCAACTATAGGCCAGTTAGTCTCACCTCCATCCTTGGCAAAGTCTTTGAAAAAATTATCAAGGCTCACATTTGTGAGAGCCCGGCAGGGCAAGTTATGCTGAGGGGAAACCAGCATGGGTTCGTGGCAGGTAGATCGTGCCTGACCAATCTAGTCTCTTTTTATGACCAGGTTACAAAACGCCTCGACACAGGAGGAGGGGTGGATGTCGTATACTTGGACTTCAGGAAGGCCTTTGATACGGTATCCCACCTCATACTGGTGAACAAGTTAAGGGGCTGTGACTTGGATGACTGCACAGTCCGGTGGGTGGAGAATTGGCTGGAGGGTCGCACCCAGAGAGTTGTGGTGGATGGGTCGGTTTCGACCTGGAGGGGTGTGGGCAGTGGGGTCCCGCAGGGCTCGGTCCTTGGACCGATACTCTTTAATGTCTTCATCAGCGACTTGGATGAGGGAGTGAAATGTACTCTGTCCAAGTTTGCAGATGACACTAAGCTATGGGGTGAAGTGGACACGCCGGAGGGCAGGGAGCAGCTGCAAGCAGACCTGGACAGGTTAGACAAGTGGGCAGAAAACAACAGAATGCAGTTCAACAAGGAGAAATGCAAAGTGCTGCATCTAGGGAGGAAAAATGTCCAGCACACCTACAGCCTAGGAAATGACCTGCTGGGTGGCACGGAAGTGGAAAGGGATCTTGGAGTCCTAGTGGACTCCAAGATGAACATGAGTCGGCAGTGTGAGGAAACCATCAGAAAAGCCAATGGCACTTTATCGTGCATCAGCAGATGCATGACAAATAGGTCCAAGGAGGTGATACTTCCCCTCTATCGGGCGCTGGTCAGACCGCAGCTGGAGTACTGCGTGCAATTCTGGGCGCCGCACTTCACGAAGGATGCGGATAATCTGGAGAGGGTCCAGAGAAGGGCCACTCGTATGGTTAAGGGCCTGCAGGCCAAGCCCTACGAGGAGAGACTAGAGAAACTGGACCTTTTCAGCCTCCGCAAGAGAAGGTTGAGAGGCGACCTGGTGGCTGCCTATAAGTTCATCATGGGGGCACAGAAGGGAATTGGTGAGTATTTATTCACCAAGGCGCCCCCGGGGGTTACAAGAAATAATGGCCACAAGCTAGAAGAGAGCAGATTTAGATTGGATATTAGGAGGAACTTCTTCACAGTTCGAGTGGCCAAGGTCTGGAATGGGCTCCCAAGGGAGGTGGTGCTCTCCCCTACCCTGGGGGTCTTCAAGCGAAGGCTAGATGTGTATCTAGCTGGGGTAATGTAGGCCCAGCACTCTTTCCTGCTTATGCAGGGGGTCGGACTCGATGATCTATTGAGGTCCCTTCCGACCCTAGCATCTATGAATCTATGAATCCAGTTCTGGGCACCTTACTTCAGGAAGGATGTGAACAACATGGAGAGGGTCCAGAGGAGGGCCACCCGCATGATCAGGGGTCAGCACAGAAGGCCCTACGAGGAGAGGCTACGGGACCTGAACCTGTTCAGCCTCCACAAGAGAAGGCTGAGGGGAGATCTAGTGGCCATTTACAAACTAGTCAGGGGGAACCAGCAGGCATTGGGGGTCCCTGTTCCCCTGAGAGCTACCAGGAGTGACTAGAAATAACGGTCACAAGCTGGCAGAGGGTAGATTCAGGCTGGGCATAAGGAGGCGCTACTTCACTGTCAGGGCAGCTAGGATCTGGAACCAACTTCCAGGCAAAATGGTGCTGGCTCCTACCCTGGGGATCTTTAAAAGGAGGCTAGATGAACACCTTGCCAGGGTCATTTGACCCCAGTACTCTTTCCTGCCGTGGCAGGGGGTTGGACTTGATGATCTGCTCAGGTCCCTTCCGACCCTACCAACTATGAAACTATGAAGTCCCATGTTAGAAACAATGTGTCCAAAAAGAGAAGTTCAAATTCTATCTTATTCAAATTGCATTTTACTATCCCCAGGGAAACCATACTAAAGCCCATATGGGGAAAATAGATAGGAGTGGGAGTGGGGAACAGATTCACACACTACCTGAACAATAATACTGCAAAATCCCAAATGCCATAATATAATTATTTGGATGTATAAAACAGTATTAACACAGATGAGGGTATAAACCTAGCATATTCAGAAAAAAGCCACAAAGAAATAGCCACATTCACTACAGTTCTGCCATGGAATCATAGATTACTATTTGAATACATAGGAGTATGTTACATAGGGCACTGACAGACATGCAGGCCCCCACTTTAACTCATGACACTTTACATAATGTGCCATTAGTTAGACTGCCCCCCCTCCTCCCAGTGCAACAGACAAACATGGAAGGCGGGGAGCAAGGAATCAAGCCTGCCTGCAGGAGCCTTCCTGCAGCCGAGGACGTGCCTCTTTCCCCCAGTCCTGCCACCCCCCCCCCACACACACACACTTCCCAGCTGTCAGCAGGACAGGGAGAAGCAAACAGGACAGTTTGCAAGGAGTTCACTAGTCTGTTTCCAGGTCAGTTTGCCACCTCTCTCTTTGAATTGGACCCTAAAAGGTAAGAAAGGTAAAAAGACGGTTCTGGGTAATGTGGGGACACGTTAGGAAATTTGGTCGTCACACCAGATGACAAAACCAACATATTTAACGATTTCTTTGCCTCCATTTTCCTAAGCAGGGACCGGAATAGACACCCTCCCCACTGGGCCCCCCTAAGGCCTCAGGGGAGGCACGCCTAGGCCAAGGGTTAGTGAGGAGCTACTTAGGAAACTACTGGAGGGACTGGACTTTCAGAAGGCCTTTGACACTGTCTCTCACCCCATCCTCATTAAGAAACTTGGGGACTGTGGTGTCGACACCCACACAGTCAATTGGGTCGCCAACTGGCTGGAGGGCCGCATCCAGAGAGTGGTGGTGGATGGGTCATTTTTGGCCTGGAGGGATGTGGGCAGTGGGGTCCCCCAGGGCTCTGTCCTTGGGCCCACCCACACTTTTCAACATCTTCATCAGTGACTTGGATGAGGGGGTAAAAAGCACCTTGTTAAAATTTGCTGATGACACTAAGATGTGGGGAGATGTGGGAGGAATAGGCTGCAATCGGACCTAGACAGGTTACAGAGGTGGGAGGATGAGGATAGGATGGGATTCAACACTGACAAGTGCAAAGTGATGCACCTGGGGAGGAACAACCAGCACCATACCTACAGTTGGGGAACTCCTTTCTTGTTAGTACAGAGGCAGAAAAGGATCTTGGAGTCATCATTGACTCCATGATGAACATGGTCCAACAGTGTGGGGATGCAATCAGGAAGGTCAACCACACCTTGTCGTGCATCCACAGATGCATCTCGAGCAGGTCCAAGGAGGTGATCCTCCCCCTCTATGTGGCACTGGTCAGGCCGCAGTTGGAGTACTGCATCCAGTTCTGGGCGCCGCACTTCAAGAAGGGTATGGACAACATGGAGAGGGTCCAGAGGCAGGCCACTCATATGATCAGGGGGCAGCAGGACAGGCCTTATGAGGAGAGGCTACAGGACCTGAACCTGTTCAGCCTCCACAAGAGAAGGCTGAGGGGGGATCTAGTGGCCTGCTACAAACTAGTCAGGGGGGATTAGCAGGCATTGGGGAAGTCCCTGTTCCCCCGAGCACTGCCAGGAGTGACCAGGAATAATGGTCACAAGCTGGCAGAGGGGAGATTTAGGCTAGATATCAGGAGGTGCTACTTCACTTTCAGGGCAGCTAGGATCTGGAACCAACTTCTAAGCAAAGTGGTGCTGGCTCCTACCCTGGAGGTCTTTAAGAGGAGACTAGATGTACACCTTGCTGGGGTCGTTTGACCCCAGTACTCCTTTCTGCCATGGCAGGAGGTCGGACTTGATGATTTACTCAGGTCCCTTCTGACCCTAGAAACTATGAAACTATTTATATATATATATATATGTAATTAGGACTGATGAACTACATCATTTTATTTTAGCAGCTCAAACATCTGCTAGATCAAGTCTTAAGCCCCTTGTTTAACTAGAATCCAGAGGAAGGAGGAGTTTGCTTGGAAACTGTCTCTCTCATTCCTTTAAGCTTACTGACAGGAAAGAGGTTGAAGGGAAAAGGGAACCCTTCAGATCAAGCAAAAGCAAACAGGCCAGCTACAGAGGAGGTTGCTAGGAAATGTCTGCTTGGAAAGAAAGGCAAGAAGTGAGAGGCAGCAGATTAGAAGATTTAGAGTCGTGGCTAGAGGATGTCTCAATCCCAGAGCCACTCCCACTTTCAGCTCTTCCTCCGCTTCCACCTGTAAGTGTCTCTCCAAGCAGCACAACACAGCATGGAGGCTTCCATCTAGGTTCTGGTTTGGTGCTGTGCAGACCGCAGCTTACAGATTCCTTCCACTGTCAGCCGGGTGGCAGAGTGTCTGCAATGTAAGTGGTGTCTTCTGGTGGTCTCCCTCAGGGCAAAGGCAAGAGATCTACAGGAGGAAGTAGCAAGGCTCTGAAGAATGTTCTGCCATGAGAACTTCATTGATTTCATACTGGAGGAAACTTCTAGGACTGTGGAGGAAGGACTGCCAGAGGTGGTGCTAGAAAAGGAAGAGGGCATGGACTCTCAGGAAGGTAGAAGCTTGTATCTCCTGGCAGAAAAAAGAAGTCATCATAACCATGTGCAGTGGTTTGCCTGGAAAACAGATATGGAGCACTAACAATAGAGGAGGAGAAGTGTGTTCCATTGGTGGAAGAGGCCAGGCCAGGAATCCCCAAGGTGGGATCGAGACCAATGCCATGAAGAGGAAGCAATGGGTGGTGGTGGTTGAAGACTCACTTCTGAGAGAGGCAGCGGGATCCATGTGATGGCCTGACCTGTTGTCCCAGGAGGTCTGCTGCTTGCCTGGAGCCCAGATCTGAGATGTCATGGAAGAATTACCAAGACTCATCCAATCATCTGACTACTACCCCTCTGCTACTTATTCATGTGGGCACCAATGATATTACCAGGGGTAACCTTGAGCAGATCAAAAGTGACTACAGGGCTCTGGGTACAAGGGTAAAGGGACAGGGGCTCAGGTCATGTTCTCAGCAATTCTTCTGGTCATGGGATGTTATTCCAAGAAGAAGGCTTGCTTGGAAGAGATGGGATCCACCTGATGAAGAGAAGGTAGATCATCTTTGCAGACAAACTTGCTAACCTGGTGAGGAGGGATTTAAACTAGTTTTGCAGGGTGTTGGAGAACAAAGCCCTGAGGTAGGAGGGGAAGCAGAGGATCAGGAGAAAGCAGAGGCAGCAGGGGGCAGCAGGAAAGACCTCATTCTTCCTGAGAAAGAAGGTAATTGGCTAGCGACCTCAGGTGTCTGTACAAGAATGCATGGAGCCTGAGAAACAAGCAGGAAGAATTAGAAGTCCTTGCATAATCAAGGAACTATGATGTGATTGGAATAACAGAGACTTTATGAGCTAGTTCACATGACTAAATCATTGTCATGGATAAGTACAAACCATTCAAGAAAGGTAGGCAGGAGAGAAGAGGAGGAGGACTTGCACTGTATGTAAGAAATGTATGATAACTCAGCACTCTATAATCCCCTCAGGTACAGCTTGATGATACTATAATTCCCAGTAGTTGACACAGGGTGCACCCAGACAATGATCAGGGCTGATTTAGTGCCACCACAGCTAAGCACCCCAGAGAATGCAGTTAGCGTAATCTGCATCCATGGAGTGGCTTACACATATGAGAGAAAGAAGCTCTGGCTAACTGTCACTGAGCTATGCTAACAGCTAACCTGAAAAAGTGCTCCCTAGCAAAAAAAGACACCCAGTATCTGGGGTTTATTGTTGGTCAGGGCAAGATATGACCAGTGGCAGATAAGATGGAAGCGATCCAACAGTACCACTATCAGCAAACTGATGCATCGGGCATAGCCCTGGGGGCAATTATTTTCCAGAAAGATCAAAGGGAAGAAAGGCTGGTCACATAAGCCACCAAGAAATTGTCGGCTTCAGGGACTCATTGATCCACAATTGAGCATCAGTGTCTGGCATTCGCTGGGAGTTGAGTTGTTTAGATATCATCTGCTTGGAAGGTGATTTATGCTGATAACTAGGGATCCTGGTTTTCCATTTCCCATGGAAAAATGAAGACAACTATGGATTCCCTGTTTTTATCAGAGAAAACGCAGGTTTTTATTTTTACCAGAGAAATGCGTGGATTCTCCAATTTGGAAAGAGCTCTTGCAGGCTGGCAAAGCCGATTGCAAAAAGGGCAGGAAACCCCCAGCCCTGGCTGGAAGGGTAGGGAGAGGGGGGAGGGTGGGGCCTGAGCCTCTGAGGCAGCCAAGGCTGGGCTCAGTCTCAGACTTGCCCTTTGCCTCTGGAGCATAGAGGTAAGTGGAGCTGTAGGGCAGGGCTGGGGAAGATAGTTGGGGGCTGAGGGAGTGGGGGTGCTGCCGGCCCCAGGTGGCACATCGCAGCTGGGAGCAGGGCTGGGGTGAGGACAGGGGTGCCCTTCTGTGGGGGGGCTTTGTAGGCAAGTGATGCGGGGTGCAGTGTGGTGGTGCCTGCCATGTGCAGGTCACACACATGCCACCCAGCCACCTGCCCAGGGCAGGGGGAGAGGGAATCTGACATGCAGCTGGAGCACCGCTCCATGGCTGGCTCTGCATGGTGAGGGATGGAGTGGGGCAGGAGCTCACATGTGGCAGCTGCCACCACTTACCTGGAAGGCCATAACAACAGTGATGGCTGCTGCCTACAAAACCTCCCGCTGCTGCTGCAGAGCCATGCCCGGAGCTGTGCGGCCAGCCGCTGGGTGGCAGCGGCAGCGTTGTGGTGACCAGGCGGCATGCAGCCATCTCCACCACCACCCTGCACTGCGACGCTGCCACCAGCCGTACAGCTTTGGGCTTGGCTCTGCAACAGCAGCAGGTGGTTTAGTAGGCAGCGGCAGTCACTGCTGGCACAGGTGACCCCACAGGTAAGTAGCAGCAGATGCCTGTGATGGCAATGATGGCCACTGCCTACAAAACCTGCTGCCACCGTGGAGCTATGCCCAGAGCTGTGCAACCAGCAGCAGCAGCGCGGGAGGGTGGTGGGGATGGCTGTGGGCCACTCAGCCACCACCGTGTTGCTGCTGCCACCCAGGGGCTGGCTGCATAGCTCCAGGCATGGCTCCGCAGCAGCAGAGGGAGGTTTTGTAGGCAGCAGCCATCACTGCTGTCATGGCCTTCCAGGTAAATGGTGCAGCCGCTGCATGCAAGCCCCCCCCCTCCGCCATCCCTCACCATGGCTGCAGAGCTGGTCATGGAGCTGTGCTCTGGCTGCATGCCAACCTCCCTGTTCCCCTCCCCTGGGCAGGCAGCCAGGTGGCATGTCTGTGGCCTGCACATGGCAGGCACCACCACACTGTGCCCCACATCGCTTGCCCACAAAGCCCCTCTGCAGAGGGGCACCCTGCCCTCACCCTCTGGCCCTGTTCCCAGCTGCTATGTGCCACCTGGGGCTGGCAGCATCCCCCATGCCCTCAGCCCCCAATAATGTTCCCCAGCCCTGTCCCATAGCCTCCAAGCCCCACTTTACCTCTAGGATCCAGGGGCAAAGGGCATGGCTCCATGGTGGCAGCACTTGCCCACAAAGCTCCCCCAACCTGCATGCAGCTGCCACCACCCTGCACCGCCACAGAGCCCTGCAGCTGGTTGCAGGACATACTGCTTCATGCAAACCCCCCATTTCACCCCCTGGCTGGACGGCACATATGTGCCCCACACACAGTGGTTACCACTGCACTGTTGCTGCCGTGCCCTGCACCACTTGCCCACAAAACTGTAGAGGTGGCTGTGGGATGGTAGCACAGGATGCAGTGGCAGAGTTACGGTGGCAGCCTCCATGTGAGAACCTCCTGTCAGGCCGGCCAGTATGTGTGTGGCCCACAGAATGGCACCCCTGCCCTCACCCCTTGGCCCTGCTCCTGGGAGTGGACACAGGGGCACACTCCCCTGCTTCTTGATCTATCCCCCCTAGCACCTTCCCTTTCCCCTGCCCTGCCCCACCCCTTCCCCCCACACACTTACCTGCTGGGGTGTGTGTCAGTGTCTTTGTCTGCATGTCTGTGTCTGTGGGTCTGGGGGGCTGTTGCGAGGGGCATCAAGAGGGCTGTTGAGACTAGGAGTGGGGAGTGAAGGACACCAGCAGAACTGGGGGTGGGCTGTGGGGGGCCTTTCATTTTTATCACAGATTTTGGGTTTTTAATCAGAGAATTTGCAATTTTTAATCAGAGAAAACCAGGATCCCTGCTGATAACTGAACATGCCCCGCTTATGTAGCTTCAGTCTGCCAAAACCAACAACACGAGGCTGATGCAGTGGTTGCTAGCTTTACAACCCTTTTATTTTTCAGTGAAACACCGGGCGGAGAGATCATATGTAAATACAAACTTCCGTTCAATACCAGAGGGATGACCTACCATGATAAGGACCCTGGCAGAGGCAGTCATGCACAGAAAAAGGGATACCTCTATAGTTTTCTTTTTCTTTTTCTTTTTGGACAAAAGCGGGGAGGTGTGTAACAGGGTAACAAATGCCCCTGTTCCTGAGCTGATAGAAAGTTACTTGCTTAGAGAGAATAGGAGGGAGGGAGCAGGTGAAAGACAGGGCAAAAGTAATTACTCATGAAGCACCACTGGGGAAACTTACACACCGGACAGGGATTGGCACTGAAGCAGTGATTGGTGACAATAAAGAGAACTCCTCGGGGGCCATTCATTGTCCAGGGTATTTCATGAGACAAGACGTCTGATGAGAGGAAAAGAGCAAAGGGGCTGGACTGAATCTAGGAGCACCCTACCAACAAGAACAGACTGAACGGGTGATGGTAAAACCATGGTGGGACCAAGCACAGAGAGGTTAGAAATGCAAGATACTTACCATTGTTGTCCTCAGACCTACAATCAGCTCTGGGGAGAAGGACGCTAACTACCTGTAAAAAAGAGAAGAGGAATCAAAGCTAAGACATAAGGAGCCTTAAACCGAGTTGCCACGGGGAAGGGGGAGGAGAAAGAGGGCTTCATGTTAAACCCAGCTTCTTCCCATACTTCAAAGGAAGCACGAAATAAAACCAATTCACTTTTACTTTCCTAGTTGGGTGATTGATGACACTACCTCTCATTGGGGAAATAACCACCTTATCTTTCTATCAACAAAGGCATGGCAGGAGAGCCTCAAAGGGAGATAATTTGTTAATCATCCCTGACCTGGTCACAGTCATCTAAGTTGCGATGGTGATGCAGTTCAGAAGCTGCTACCATGATGGAGCAATCCTATTCAGGATCTCCTCTACTCACCCCACATGGAGAAAGGGGTAGAAATGGTGCCCTAAACCTAGGCTGTCTTATCTGCTAACTGAGTCCAGTGGCATCACTCTCTCTGCGGTCAAAAATGTCACCATGAGATAATGATTTTTGCAACATGGAACATTAGCATCTTGGTGGGCAACCAAGTCAATTAATGTCTAGAGAGAAGAACTGTCATAGTTTCCAGGGAACTAATGTGATACAACATTAATATTGCAGCTTTGAGTGAGAAAAGATGACCAGATGAGCATCATCTGCGGGAAGAGCAAACTGGTCCTGGAAGAAGTGTTCATGGGGTCAGCTTTGCCATAAAAAATTAACTGTCAATTAATGTACAGGTCTCCTTGGAGGCATTAATCTCCTATTCCTCCTCCTATGTCTTATTACCCTACATGTTAAACTCAGCAACAATTAGTATTTTTTGGAGAGGGCTGGGAACAACTTCCTGGTGCAAGTGTTGGAGAGGCCATGCTCTTCTTGACCTTCCTGCTGCTCACAAACAGGGAAGAATTCACAGGGAATGTAGAAGTGGATGGCAACCTGTGCAGCAAGAACCATGAGATGATTGACTTCAGAAGCTGTGGAAAGGAAGGAAGGAGAAAAGCACAGTAAGGACTCTGCACTTCAGAAAAGCAGACTTCAACTTACGGAACTGATAGGCAGAATCCCGTGGGAGACCAACCTGCCAGTCTGAGGGGGAAAGGAGTCCAAAAGAGCTTGTTTTATTTTAAAGAATCCTTACTTAGGGCACAGGAACAAACCATCCATCTGTGCAGGAAACTCTTCAGTGAGCTAGAACAGAAACAGGAAGCTTACAAGAAGTGAAAACTTGGACAAATAACTAAAGAGGAGTATAAGAATATTGCTTGGGCATGCAGGAATGAAATCAGGAGGGCCAAAGCATGATTGGAGTTGCAGCTAGCAAGGGACATGAAGGGTAACAAGAAGTATTTCTACAAGTATGACAGAAACAAAAGGAATATTAGGGGAAGTGTGAGTCCATGACCAAATGGAGGCAATCTAGTGAAAGATGGTGCAAAAAAGGCTGAAATATTCAATGCCTTTTTGACCTCAGTCTTCACAGGCGAAGTCAGCTCCCAGACTTCTGAACCTGGCAGCACAGTTTGGGGAGGAAGTGAGCAGCCCTCAGTGGTGAAAGAACAGGTTAGGAACTATTTAGGAAATCTGGATATGTACAAGTCCCTGGGGCCAGATGTGATCCACCTGAGAATGCTGAGGGATTTGGCCAATGTGGCTGCAGAGCCACTGGCAATTATCTTTGAAAAATCATGGCAATAAGGAGAGGTCCTAGATGATTGGAAAAGGGCAAATATTTTTCTCATGTTGAAGAAAGGAAATGAGGGGGATCCAGAGAACTATAGACTGATCAGCCTCACCTAACTCCCTGGACAAATTCGTGGAGCAAGTCCCCAAGGAATCTACTTCTAAGCCCTTGGAGTAGAAGATGATTAGAAAAAGTCAGTATGGATTCACTAAGAGCAAGTCATGCCTGATCAACCTGTTTGTTTTCTATGGATGTGGGAAAAGCACTGAATATGATATACTTTGACTTTAGCAAGGCTTTTGATACAGTCCTCCACAACATTCTCACAAGTAAGCTAAGGAAGTAGAGGTTGGATGAATGTACTGTAAGGTGGATAGAAAACTGGATGAATCATCAGGCTGAAAGGGTAGTAAATGTCTCAATGTGAAGTTCGCAGCTGGTATCAAGTTGAGTGGCCCAGGGGTTTGTCCTCGTGCTAGCTTGGTTTAATATATACATCAATAAAAGGAAGATGGGGAATCCTCAGCACATTTGCAGATGACACCAAACTGGGGGGAGTAGTACCTAAACAGGAGAGTAGGGCTAGGATTCAGAGAGACCTCAACAAATTGGAGGATTGACCCAAGAAAAATCTTATGAAGTTGAATAAGGACAAATACAAAGTCCTGCACACAGGAACAGAATACCTCTGAATCCGGCTGGGTGTCTAACTGACACCATCATGGGCCAGCATTCAGTTCATTAGGGCACATCTGAATCAAACTGGGTCAATCAGCCTGTACAAGCTGATTCCCTTATGTGTTTCAAACTCAGTACATCCCAATCTTTAGACTCTTGATGAGCAGACCCCACAGCATGTTTGGGTTTCACAGGGATCTTTAGCTTAGGTAAAAGAAGCGTTGCTGCAGAGCAAGTGGGGAAGGAGAAGTAGAGAAGGAAAATATACCCAGTTACTACCGGTTTGGCTATAAAAGTTATTTATTGCTAAGTATATGAAATATATAATGGCACTAGTAGTAATAGACATGCAAAGGAAAAACAAACACAAACCATTACAGTATTACCGTGGTTTTACTAAGTCTTTGAGGAAACTTAGCTCAAGCTTAACTAATACAGTTCAGGTTCAGAAATTTATGCCTAGAGAAAGAAAAGAGAAAAGAGAGAGAGAGAGCTGGGATCTCACCAGTCCAAGGCACTGGGGTTGCAAAGCTAAACGGTAAAGTTCTTAGCATGATCCTTGAAGGGAGACAATCTGTTCTTTCAGTGTCCCAAGAACAACAGCGGGTGGTGTGTGAGAGACTTCTCTTGAAGCACACACACACTTTGCTGATTTTTTTACAGATTTTTATACCCTCAGTTCATTTTCTTTAAAGCATATTTAATAGTGTAAATAATTGTGTTTTCTATTGAGAAGGGGTTACCTGGTTTGGAACATCTCAGGAAACTGATTGATAATCAGAAAACACATAAGGTTAGGGAATAACCAGACAGGAGTCAGCTTGAAATTCTTACAGGTTGGCTGACCTCTTACATCATGCTTTAAAGTAAGCATGATGGAGAATGGAGAGGCAGGAGATGGAGAGAGTCTGGAAACTACAGACTGTGAGACATGCAGCAGTACACCCCAGGTAAGTACCAAGGGGCCGTTTGGGCAACAGAATGGGGGGGCACCAAAGGCACCATTCAGAGGGCTCAAGTGCCTCTATACTAATGCTAGGAGCGTGGGCAACAAGCAGGAAGAACTCATACTTCTGCTTGCGTGTAATAACTTCAATTTAGTGGTGCTAACAGAAACCTGGTAGGACCCTACCCATGACTGGGCAGTACACATTGAGGGCTACAGGTTGTATAGAAGGGACAGAGTATGGAGGAAAGGGGTTAGGTTGCTCTCTATGTAAAGGAGCATTATACATCTACCCTAATCAAAATGGCATCAGAGGAGGAGAAAGTTGAGTCATTGTGCGTTAGGATACATGGAGGTCAAGGAGAAAGGACTTGGTATGTGTGGGAGGGGTCTGTTACAGACAACCACACCAAGAGGAAAAGCTAGATTTGGAATTCTTGAGGCAGCTCACAGAGGCCATACAGTTTAGGGACGTGGTTGTCATGGGGGATCTAAACTACCCTGACATCTGCTAGGAAGAGCAATCAGCCAAATCCAATCATTCACGTAGGTTCTTAACCTGCATGCAGGACCTTCACCTAATGCAGGAGTTATACGGTTCCACTAGGAGAAACGCCTTATTGTACTTGGTGTTGGTTACGGGGGAGGACCTGGTACAGGAGCTGCAGATTTGTGGTCCCCTTGGGGACAGTGACCACCAATCAATCGAATTCACCATATGGCTTAGGGTGGGTACAATAACTAGTAGGGTGGAAGTGCTTGACTTTAGGAAGGCTAACTTCAGTGTGCTTAGGAATCTAGTCAATGATGCACTGCAGGATAAGAGTATTGGCGAGATGGGAGTCCAGGAAGGGTGGTCGTTTCTAAAGGAAGCAATCCTTTGGGCATGGAGGGAGACTATCCCAGTATGAGGGAAAAGGGGGAAAGCAGCCAAAAAACTTCCTTGGATAAACGGGGAAATCCAGGGGAGCCTAAGGGCAAAAAAGAAGGCATATAGGCAATGGAAACGGGGAAGCTACCAATGAGGAGTATACCTACTTGGCCTACACTTGCAGGGGGAAGTTAGAAAAGCCAAAGCAACTACAGAGCTGAGACTGGCAACACAAATTAAAAACAACAAAAAGTCTTTTTTAGGTATGTAGGGAGTAAAAGGCAGGCACGGGGCACCATAGGACCCCTACTGAACAAGAAGGAGCAGGTAGTGACAGACGGGGGGGGCAATGATTTTTTTGCTCTGTGTTTCTGAACAAGGCTTAAGATAAGTCTCCTAATGGGTTCTTAGATCTGCATCAGAGGGACATCAGCCCACCAACTGTTGATGCTGACTTGGTGCAGAGTCACTTGGACGGACGGGATGTGTTCAAGTCAGCAGGCCCAGATGAGCTACATCCGAGAGTACTGAAGGAATTGGCCAGTGTCATAGCAGAACCACTGGCATGGCTGTCTGAGTGCTCATGGTGCTTGGGTCAAGTCCCAAAGGACTGGAAAAGGGCAAATGTGGTCCCTATTTTCAAGAAGGGGAGGAAGAAGGATCCAAGTAATTATAAGCCAATCAGTCTCACCTCCATCCTTCGAAAGGTCTTTGAAAAGATTATGAAGGATCATGTTTGTGGGTGTCCAGCAGGAAAAATAATGCAGCAGGGAAACCAGCATGGATTCATAGCAGGTAGATCATGCCTGACCAATCTGGATTTATGGCAGGGTCACAAAATGCTTAGATGCAGGAGTAGAGATGGATGTCATTTTCTTGGACTTTAGTAAGGCCTTCAATACAGTATCTCATCCCATTCTCATAAATAAATTAAGAGGCTGTGACATAGATGTTTACACAGGCCGGTGGGTGGCAAATTGCCTTAGTGGTCTTACCCAGAGAGTGTTAGTAGATGGGTCAATATCGACCTGGAAGGATGGGTGTAGTGGGGTCCTGGAGGGTTCGGTACTTGGACCTGTACTCTTCAATATTTTCATCAGTGACTTGGATGTGGGTGTGAAGTATACTCTTTCCATGTTTATGGATGATACTAAATTGTGGAGTAAAGTGCACACTCCAGAGGGTAGGGAATGATTGCAGGCAGACCTGGACAGGTTAGAAAAGTGGGCAGTACACAATAGGATGCAGTACAACAAGGACAAGTGCAGAGTGCTGCACCTAGGGCACAAAAATATCCAGCACACCTACTGGTTGGGAAATGATCCTTTCATCAGCACAGAAGCAGAAGGGGATCTCGGAGTCATAGTGGACTCCAAGATGATCTGTTCTCCCACAGGTTGGCTGATCTCCTCCATAGAGCTTTAAACTAGGTTTGATGGGGGATGGGGAACCAGTGGTCATGGAGAACCCAGTGTTGGCAAGCCACAAACAAGGCACCAGACCAACCCAGGTAGGCACTAAGGGGCACACTAGACATCAAGGCAAAGGGGCACCAATATCACCCATCGGAGGCCTAACGTGTATTTACACAAATGCCAGGAGTATGGAGAATAAGCAGGAGGAGCTTGTACTCTTACTTGCTAGCACACGTTATGACCTGATTGGCTTAATGGAAACAAGGTGAGACTCTACTCATGAGTGGGCAGTAGGCATTGAGGGGTACAGGTCGTATAGGCGGAACAGAGTGAGGAAAAAAGACGGGGGTGTAGCTCTCTATATTAGGGACCAGTACACATCTACCATCATCAAGGCAGGGGTAGAGGAGGGGAATACCAAGGCATTATGGGTCACGATACCCAGGGGGATCCAGGGGTGAAGGACTTGGTAGTGGGGATCTACTCCAGACCTCCTCATCAGGATGACGAGCTAGACCTGGTATTCACCAGGCAGCTCTCAGAGGCTGTTCAGGAAAAAGTGGCGGTGGTCATGGGGGACCTAAATTACCTGGACATCTGCTGGGAGGAGCAGACAGCCAAAACAAACTGCTCACGTAGGTTCTTAAACTATGTGCAGGAGATCCATCTAACTCAGGAGATTCCCTGTCCCACCAGGGGTAATGCCTTGCTAGACCTAGTCTTAGCAACAGGGTAACCTGTGAGTGCACGGTAGCCTAGGAGATAGTGACCATCATTTGGTTGAATTTACAGTCCAAAGAAGGGTGGAAAAATAACCAGCAAGGCTAAAGTGTTAAACTTCAGAAGGGCCAATTTTAGTAAACGTAGAAGGCTAGTTAGTGAAGTGGCTGAACTCAAGAGCATCGAGCATATGGGGGTCCAGGAGGGTTGGCGTTTTCTCAAGGGCGTGATCCTTGGGGCACAAAAGGAGACTATTCAATTACACTGGAAAGTGGGCAAGGGGACTAAAAATCCCCCTTGGTTGAACAGGGAACTCCAGAAAAGACTGGAGGCAAAAAAAGAGATGTATAGGCAGTGGAAGCAGGGGGCAGCCTCCAAGGAGGAATATACCTCTCTGGAGCACCATTCTAAGGAATCAGTTAGGGAGGCCAAGGCAGGACTGGAGCTTAGGCTGGCTACAACAATCAAGGACAATAAACAGTCCTTCTACAGATACATAACGAGCAAAAGGAAGCCATAGAGTAACATAGGGCCCCTGCAGGACAAATCAGGACAGTTGGTGGCCAACACAGGGAAAAAGGCAAAGCTCTTCAATGACTTCTTCACTTCAGTATTCCTAAGTACTGGCCAAGACAATTCCCCCAATTTGAACATAGATAGATGTCCAGAAGGCACTAGACTGCCAATGGTTAGTGCTGACTTAGTTAAGGAGCACTTGGAGGGGCTGGATGGCTACAAGTCAGCAGGCCTGGATGACCTCCATCCATGGGTGCTGAAGGAATTGGCCAGTGTCATAGCTGAGCCACTGGCACGGCTGTTTGAGCACTCATGGTGCTCCGGCCAGGTCCCTGAGGACTAGAAAAGGGCCAACATGGTGCCCATTTTTAAGAAGGGGAGAAGGGATGAGCTGGGTAACTTTAGGCCAGTCAGTCTTACCTCTACCCTTGGGAAAACACTGGAAAAATCATTAAAGAGCACATTTGGAAGGCCCAGCAAGAGAAATGATGGACAGGTAGGGTCAATGGGCAGGACAAAACAGTATGCAATTCAACAAAGACAAATGCAAGGTACTCCACCCAGGAAGGAGGAATCCCCAGCACACCTATAGGTTGGGGGATGACCTCCTCAGCAGCTCAGTGACTGAGAGAGATCTTGGAGTCATAGTTCACTCCAAGATGAACATGAACTGACAGTATAACAAAGCCATCAACAAAGCCAATCGCACCTTATGGTGTATTAGCAGATGCGTGACCAACAGATTCCCCTCTATGTGGCATTGGTCAGGCCACAGTTGGAGTACTGTATCCAGTTCTGGGCGTTGTACTTCAGGAGGGATGCAGAGAATCTGAATAGGGTCCAGAGGAGGACCACTCATATGATTAGTGGCCTCCATACAAAACTTTACGAGTGGAGGTTGAAAGATCTGGATTTCTTCAGCCTTCACAAGAACCATCTGAGGAGAGACCTTGTAGCAGCCTATAAGTTTATCAAGGGAGGACAACAGAGAGATGGAGATGCGCTATTTACCAGCGCACCCCTAAGAGTAACTAGTAATAATGGGTACAAACTAATGGAGAGTAGATTCAGGTTAGACATTAGGAAGAAATTTTTCACAGGAAGGGATTTTTCACAGAATCTGGAATGGGCTGCCAAGAGAGGTGGTACTATCACCTAATTTGGAGGTCTTTAAGAGGAGGCTAGATAGGCTCCTGGCTGGCGTTGTCTGATCTCAGTCCTTTTCCTGCCTGGGGCAGGGGGGCAGACATGATGATCCTTCGGGGTCCTTTCTGTTTCTACTATCTATGAATCTAAGAATCTATGAACTAGAAATAATGGCCACAAACTAGAAGACGGCAAATTCAGATTGGACATCAGGAAAAAATTCTTTACAGTGAGTGTTGCCAACATGTGGAATAAGTTTCCAAGGGAGGAGGTGCTGTCCCCTTCCTTGGAGGAATTTAAAAGGAGATTGGACAGACACCTGGCTGGGGTCATCTCACCCCAGCACTCATTCCTGCCCAGGGCAGAGGGTCAGACTCGATGATCTAATAGGTTCCTTCTGACCCTAACATCTATGAATCTATGAACATCAGTCGTCAGTGTAACGAAATCATCAGCAAAGCTAACCGCAATTTATCATGCATCAGCAGAGGCATGACAAACAGAATCAAGGAGGTGATACTTTCCCTCTGTGCGGCACTGGTCAGACCAGTCAGAGTACTGCATCCAGTTTTGGGTGCCGTACTTGAAGAAGGATGTTGATAGACTTAAGAGGGTCCAGCGGAGGGCTACTCAAATGGTTATGGGCTATGAGGAGAGACTGAGAGACCTGGACCTCTGCAGCCTCTGCAAGAGAAGGCTGAGAGGTGATCTTGTAGCCACCTACAAATTCATCAGGGGGACTCAGCAAGGGATCAGAGATGCTCTGTTCAGCAGGGTGCCTCTTGGAGTAACAAGGAACAATGGGCACAAACTGACAGAGAGCAGATTTAGGCCAGATATCAGGAAAAACTTCTTCATGATAAGGGTGGCCAAAATTTGGAATGAGCTTTCAAGAGAGGCGATGCTCTCCCTTACCTTGGGGGGTCTTTAAGAAAAGGCTGGATAGGCATCTGGCTGGGGTCATCTGACCCCAGCACTCTTTCCTGCCTAGGCAGGGGGTTGGATTCAATGAACTGTTGAGGTCTCTTCTGACCCTAGCATCTATGAATCTATGAACTTTGCTTCAACTCCACACTGATTACAGTGCTCTTCTGGTATTTTTTCCCTCTCTTGAAGTCAGGGCTGGCTCACAATTTTTGGGCCCCCTGCAAGAAATACTCTTGGAGCCGCCTGCCTCGAAGAAGCTGGCAGCGGAGGAGTGGGGTGGCAAGTGGCTGAAGAAGGTGGTGGCGGTGATGTCAGTGGGGTAGGCGGTGGTGAGCGGCTGTATGCAGGAAGCCCCTTAGCTGTGAGGCCCCCTGTGGGCACAGGTTTTGTGGGATAGGACAGGCCAGCCCTGCTTGAAGTAATGGGCCAGAAGCCCCCTGTTACACTCCACAGGGCTATATACTGTAAAATCATTTTTATCATCAGTTACTTAAGTTTTGCGTGTGTTTTGCTAAATGAAGAGAAATAGACCTATTAAGGATATGTGAAATGACTTAAGCTAGCAGCCAGAATTATCAATGAATACCCATTTTAATGTCAGCATGCTACTTGATCCTGTTCAGATAAATATGTTCAGTTTAGATGAATATGTGCAGTTTTCAATGGATGCACTATTTTGGAGCCTGTGCTAGCACATCTCAGCAACTTTTTATTTGACTTTCATGGAATTTTATAATTAGAGAGTATGCAGGATTGGGACACTATAAAAAAAAAGTTTTCAGTATGCTTAAAAACCGAAGTCCCATATTCACAAAAAACTTAAGCATTTAGGAAATTAGAGTGGAAGATTTTCAGTCACAAATAATGATAAGACACCCATTTCCCTTTGACTGCGTGGGAGAGTTATATTCCTGACTGTTTTTTGTGCCTTTAAAATTCTCCATCAACTTAGGGGTAGAAGAAGCAAATGGTAGATTTTTAAAAAATATGTTCAATAAGTTGAAGTGCTTCCATACTGCTTCTTTTCCAAAGGAAAAAAATAGCAAATATTCTCCTTTGGTGGAAGAGACAGGTACCTCTTTTTTTCTCTTTTAATGGTCCAATTTTGTAAGGTGCTGAGGCTTGCAATTTCTGACTCCTCTAAGACTCAGGTCTTCTACTAGAGAACTTGCAGTCTATGTTAAAACAAAATGCATAAAGTGTATGCAATAGACAATGGAGATGAGAGATAGTAACAGTGAAAGAAACATGAGATTTGCATAAATTGGCAAACTTATAATTTGACACGTTTTCTTATAGTTAATATTAACAATAGATATTAAGGTCACCTGCCTAGCAATTATCATTTGGCTTCAACTTTAGAGTATCATGGTAAAACATTACCTCAGCTGAAGTTAAATTGCACCCCAGTCCTGTAAGCCAAAAGTGTTATTCATACACTGAAACACTAAGAGATGTGTCTAGTGTGACAAATTCAGGATTTCTAATGTCACTGGTAATTATCACCAGCTTTAGTAATTCCACAGAGGACATTCCAGAACTTAGACCATTACAGTGTTTGGGCTTGCTGCTGGGTAGTTTAGAAGCACCACATTGGCTACTGCATAGTTTACTACCACTGCCATACTCAATTCACAATGTTGGATCTTGGTTACAGCCATCTAGCAACTTCAAAACTGTGTAATGATCATTTTAAATCTGAAACATGACGTTGAGCTGGAGGCAGACTTCAATTTTGTATGCAGACATGACAACAGTAGCCAGAATCTTAATTGTGACCACTTAATTGTGATCACTTCCAGAAGGCTCAGATTATAGGAGCCACTCTTAAAGCCACTCTCACTCACATTCAGAATGCAATTTGGCACAGATTAATTTGATTACCCAAGGCAAAGGATGCAAGTCATTGATTAGCTGTATGTATTCCGTATAATAATTTTTTCTAGCATAAACCAACCATGTAAAATATCAGGCCAAAAGAAATTATAATGGAATAATTACAGTGGTTCCAAAATCACTCTAAGACAGCTGCTTACTAGGGCTGCATGAAATTTCAGCAGCCATTTCATTTCAGAAGTGTTTTGGGCCATTTCATCACCTGAAACATGGAATCTGAATTAAAACAGAAGGCTCTGAAACATCTCCCAAATGAAACGAGGCATCCAAAATGTTTCAGAAATGTTTCCAAAAATTTTGGAATTTCAGAGCCGGACTTGCAGGGAAACAGCTGGCCCCTGCTGTGTGGCCTGGCTCCACAGGAAGCAGAGATCGGTGCCGGGGTCCCCTTGCCACCGCTGCCCCCCTGCACTAGCGGGGAGTAGGATAGGATCATGGGTGGCTCATTTGGGGGAGGAGGAGGGATGCTGCCCTCTGTGCAGGTGAGAAGACCCCCGCATGGATCTCTGATCTCTGTCATGCCGGATTGCGTAGCAGGGAAGCAACGCAGCGTGGTGAGCAAGCCTGCTGGTCCCTGCCACATGACTCAGTTCTGCAGGGAGCAGAGCTCTGCACTGAGGGTCTCCTCACTACCACTTCCTGCCCTGTGCTGCGCCGGCAACATGGGGCTGTGCAGGGGTGGCACTAGGGCTGTGTAAAGCTTGTAGCCTGTTCAAAACAGATTCAGCCAAAATGGAACAGGACAGTAATCCGAAACACCAAAATGAATCACTGTACTCTAAAACAACAGAATCCAAAACTGAATTGAAACACAGCCATTTTGCACAGCTGTACTGCTTACAGACATTGAAAAAAAACCCAAACTGTGCTTTACTGGAAGAAACTGTGTGATGGTTTAACCCAGTTGTGTAGCCTCTATGTAGATCAGGCACTTCAGTGGCACTTTTATCTAATAGCTGATTCAGCTACCAAAAAAGCCCCACTGAAGTGCCTGATCTATATAGAAATGCAAAATTCTAGAACTCTTGGTTCAGAGATGATACTTTTTATTAGACCAACTAAGAAATCGCAAAAATACCCCAAAATACTTTCTGCAAGGTTCGGGTATACATGCCCTCCTCAGGTTCAGGAAAAATTAAAGTTGATAAAAAGTCCCCATAGGTAGAAAATAAACTTCATTTTTTCAGAGAGGAAGCTGAAGGTGGGAGTCTGTTCCTTTAGGTCAATGAGAGTGTCTTATATCTATATAAGATACATCTATATCTTAAGATATCTATATAAGATATAAGATAACAATCTATACAGACATTGGGTGAGCTGGGTCCAACTAATACAGTGCCTCTTCTGGGCCTGTGCTGGGCTTGGAGTGGTGATGCGTGGAGTTTAAGGTAAGCTCCTCACTCTGGGGCAGGTAGCGGCTCCTCCCCGAGGTGGGACAGGGGCTGGCAAGGGCTCTTCTGGCTCTGGGGAACTGCTCTGTGGGCTCCACTGGCTCCGGAGAACTGCTCCACACTCCCACATCGCCTCGGGGACTGAGGAGGCACATGACATCAGGGCTGGGAAGCGGAGCATTTCCCTGGAGCCGGCGGAGCCCGCCCCAGCCCTCATGCCCAGCCCCCAGCCAGGATGACATCTGGGATGGCACTCGTGGACTGACCTGCTGATGAAGTGCTTGGAGATTCCAAAATAAAGATGCTAAAAACCTGCAAGTGTTATTTATATTATTTTCTGTTAGGGGAGAGAGGACCTTCTCATACCCACCCCCCAGACATTTTTTTCACTCTTAAAAAGCTGCAAGACCAGATGGATTTTGTGCTGAAATAAAACACCATTATAGTACTTACTCAGCTCCCAATGCTAAGTTAGTGGCTCAACTGGTGACGTTGTTATACAATAACACAAGAAGCACCATGTAACTTAAAGGAAAGAAAGATTAATGTTAAATGTGCAACCAGAGATGAATTTGGAGCCTATTTAAAATATATATAAATTTACATTTATAAAAGGTAACTAACCAGAAAAGCTCTACTTTTCTGCACCATGTTTCAATGGCAAACAAAACAATTACACTCTCCTTAGGGACACTTACCAACAGACTGGGCCAAAAGAGGGAAGCAGGACCGAAGTGGTGTGCTCACAGACTGAAGCGGTGCGCTCATGGACCAAAGCGGCGCTCTTACAGACCGCTACTCCTTAGAGGGAACATTGCTCATAGTACCCTTCAAAGAAGCACACGGCACCCCTGCATGCCACAGCACCCTGCTTGAGAATCACTCTTCTACATCAATCACTGCATTCATCTTTCCACGAAAAATTAATTTACCTCCATTATATGTTAATGTTCAGTTGACCCAGAAGGTTACTTTGTGATTTGAGTCTGTGCTGTACCGTGTAGTATGAGCCTATGCTGTGTTTCAAAACCTCAGCTCAGCCAGGGAAACCTGATTTTCATGGGGCTGAAATTCAAATCTTGCAAAAGGTCTTATGCCTAATCCTCTTTCTTATTAAACAACTTGCAGTGAAGTGTCAAAACATTTTAGTGTTTTTAATCTCATTGTATTGAGGTCTGAGAGGATGCTAAAATCTGGATATCCAGGTATTAGTTATAGAACACTATCATCTAGCTCCAAGCCAGGTAACTGGCCCCAAGCCAGTTCAAGGATTCTTTTCCTTCTTACATTCTGTAAATGTCACTGAATAGCAGGGTATCAAATATGCATGTTAGGAAAAAAAATAACATCAACTTCAAATCTCTATTGGATTTTAACAATAGTACATTTTTTTAAATGACAGTTAATTCAGCAAAGGTTGAAATCCATCCCAAGTTACAATTTTATAGTAATTCAATGCTTTTTAAAAAATAAAAACTCTAGTTATTGTGTTACATAAAATTAATGTTCTGGAAGAAAATTGTTTATCTTCATTTTTCAGAATAAAAATGCAACGTGAAAGTAGAAAAATGGTACTCCAAGTCAGTAAAATTCCAAATGCTAGGTTGTGGCAAAAATGCCCTAAATTACTAATGTGGATTACACACCATACAACGTTAATTATAACATTAATTATGTTTACATTTTTCAAGGAAAATAGGAATTAAAATATTATGTATGCTTTTCTTGAACTTTACTATTGTATAAGACTTGTTTGGTTGATTTTTTTACAGTTTCATTTTCCTGTTTAAAACATGCAGCCTCTTGGGTCCTTATAAATTCATGGGCCTTGCTAAACAAGCGCTCCATTTTACCAAACGGTACAGACCATATAAACAATCAAAGAAACTATTTTAGTACTTCTTGCATTAACATATAAACATCTTATGTGACATCTTTTATTAGATCAACTAAATAGTTTGAAAAATTGTTCTTTGCAAGGTTTGAGAACAAATACCCTTCTTCAGGCATTGGAAAGAGTCTGCTGTTGGTTTAGGTGCTCTCCTAGGTAGATTAGAAGCCAATATGCAAAGATGCAGGTCTGTGAAAATGCAAATGCGTGGTAGACAATAGGTGGGTGGTAGGGTGGGGAGAGAAATGGGGATACTGACCTGGTGAAAGAATGTAGCTAGTAAATTGTAAAGAGGTTACCTGGGGTTTTCAGATAGCAGATAAGTTAAAATGTGCTATAAATCCAATGTCTATATGTAGTCCATGTTTTGTTGTACCCAGTAGATCTATTAAGTGAAGTTCATAGACTCATCTACTAGACGTGTTTTGTAAATTCCTTTTGAGGATTAGAACTGAACGATTGGAGAGAGACTGATTATCTTGTGAAAAGTGTATGCCCACAGATAATTGGATATTTTTATCTTCAACGGATTTTCAGTTTGTGTTCATTCTGGTACACAGCTGCTGTTTGTTCTCGTCTACGTGTTTCCCATCAGGGCATTTAGTGCACTGGATGAGATATGTTACAGTTCTGGAGGTGCAGGTGTAAGATCCAAGAATGGTGATAGTTCTGTTATAGGGTGTAGTTATTGTAGGAGTAGTGGAGATGTCTTGGCACGTTTTACATGTCTTGTCTTGGCATGGCCTAGTTTCACTAGGTGTAGCTTGGGCCATAGGAAGTTTCCTTCTGGTAATGTGGTAATGAGGTTAGCAAGGTTCAGTGCTTTTTTAAAGGCTAGGATGTGTGGTTCTGAAAAAATCTCTTTGAGAATTGGGTCTTCTTCTAGTATGGGTTTGTAACATTGGGCTCCCTGTTACTTCAAGATAAAAGCAGCCCATCCAGGAAGCTCTTCAGGCAAGGCAGTGGGCAGCAACTGCCAGTTGCTGGGAAACAGGGCTAATGGGGCAATTAGCAGCCAGATCCAGCAGTCACAGACCGGATGTAGGCAGGGCCCTGGGAGCTTATAATCACAAGGCTGAGGCTGCCTTGGTGGGTGGGTGCAGGGGAGTTCTCCCTGGCTGCCACAGGGCAAGGAGCCCCTGCCCAGAGCAGCCACCCAGGGATGCTGGGCCGACTGTTTGTTACCTACATGAACAAGGAGGCTTAGGGAACTTGCGAGGTACCCTGGCTAGGAGGCACACGATGCTAGGGATAAAGGTTTGCCTGCTTAAAGAGACAGAGGTCTGTTACTTTGTTATTATTATGTTATAACCCAGGGGCTTATGTTATGTTGTTGTTACACACGTGATTTGGAATGAGGCTGGAAAGGGAGGTATGGCAGCTTCATTACTGCCCAGGGGATACTTGACTGCTTCAAACCCTGCCAGGGACAGATTTGAGGCTCAAGTAGTTCTTTAGCCCAGAGTGGGTAAAGAGAGAGAGGTGCAGCCAGGCATGGACCAGAGGATCAGTGCCAGAGAAGATACAGAGACAGGGCCAGAGGCCTGGTGCCAGAGAAAGTGTAGCCACACAGGGGCCTGGGGCCTGGCAGACAGGGGCCATGGGCATGGCGACTGCCTCAAAGCCAGATCTGAAACAGTGGGCCTAGGATAGGATGCCTAGCTAGTTTAAGAGGCTAAGGCCAAGGAGGCTGAAGTCCCAACAGAGGGGACAACATTTTTAGAACTCCTGCAAGGCATGGGGTGTGATAAAAGGAAGGATTTAGCGCCACACAATTAGCCCGTAAGGCTTTGGGTGCCCTGCTGGGCACAGCGGATAAGAGTAAAACCCAGTGAGGGGCCTGGGCACAGGCAGAAACTGATGGGGTTCAGGGAGACTGAACCCTAGGAAAGGCCTGTGGGCAGCTTCCCTATATATGATAAATAACACCAAGGCATGGCAAAAGAGACAGGAAAGCCTCCTGGGGCAGAGCAGGGCACAGTTGCAGAGCCACCAGGGTGTGTCACAGCCACCCCTGGGACCCCGATGTGTTACAGGGCTGCAATTGTTTGAGAATTTTAGGTATAGGTTCCGGGAATGATGGTGTGTCATAGCTAATGGTGCGCAATTCATGCGGATTTTCTTTTTGTACTGCAGTGATTATTCCTGTGGTATTTTGGTAGCTCTTTCAAAAGTGACATCTATGTCTGTGGAGGTGTTTCCTTGTTGGGTGAAAGCCCTTTGAAATTTGTGAGGTGGCAATCGTGGGTATTGTTCTCAGTGAAAATTCAGAGGGTTTGCTATAAATTACAGCTTTCTTGGTGTGTTTAGGGTGATTACTGGTTCTGTATAGATATGTATATTGGGCCATGGAGTTTTTGTATGTGGTGGTTTCTATCTAACCATTCTGAATATTCATCATATAGTGTTTAAAAAGGAAATCTTAGTGCTGGAGTATTCAAGAGGTAGCCTGATGGAAAGGTGCTGATTATTGAATTAGTGATGGTAATGAATCCATCATAGACTGCAAGTTTTTGGTCCAAATGATGAAGATGTCACCAATATATCTTAGGTATAGCATGGGTTTGATGATGCCGTTCTTGAGAAATGCTTCTTTCAGGTGGGCCATAAAAAAGTTGGCATATTGTGGGGCCATTTTGGTGCCTATAGCTGTACCCATGGTCTGGAGAAAGTGTTGGTTATTGAAACTGAAGTTGTTTTATGTGAGGATGAAGTATATAAGTTCAATAATATCTTGAAGTCTCTACTCTGACTTATAATCTTGCTCTTGTAGATATGTAAGGCAGGCTTGAATGTCATCCTTGTGTGGGATGTTGGTATATAAGCCAGTAACATCCATTGTGGCTAGGAGGGTATTACTGGGAAGGTGATCTATGTTTTAAGTTTTCATATAATGTCTGTTGTCTTGGACAAAACTGGTCTCTGGGTATGTGGTAGGCATGGGGGGAACCTTTCCTGGAGATGGACATGAGCAGAACCAACTCTATTATATAGAGTAAAAAAGTGCCTGGTCAGAGGTGACTGGACACATCCCTTCTGTAGATGAGTATGGGAATTGGCACACACCACTCTTATGGGAGGCCACTTTGGGAGACAGAAGACTCTCTTCAAAAGTGAGCAATGGTTTTTCTGTCCCAGAATGAGGGAAGAGATCACATGGCAATGGGGCTGCCCTGAATGCCAAAGGGTGCAAGAAAGACAGCTGCTGAGAGCACAATTATAAGTGATGCCCCGTATGGAGATACTTTTTGATAGAATAGCATTAGATATTGTGGGCTCCTTAATGAAAAGCAGTGCCAGGTACCAGTACATACTGGTTGTAGTAAACTACGCAACCCACTACCCAGAGGTAGTAGTCTTTGGATTGGCAACCACACCCTGAATTTCTGAAGAACTGATAAAGTGGATATCTAGGGTAGCAGTCCCTAGAGAAATATTTACTGACCAGGGTACAAACTTTATAGCCAGGGTTATTAACGCCATGTGTCAAGTACTGGGAATACAGCAATTATGTGCATCCATTTATCACCTACAGACCAATGATCTAGTGGAACATTTAAATGATATGATCAAACCCTGTGCCCAAGAAGAACCATGGAGGTAGGACCTAATTCAGCACAGAGGCAGAAAAGGATCTTGGAGTCATTACTGATTCCAAGATGAACATGGGCCTCCAATGTGAGGACACGGTCAGTAAGGCTAACTGTACCTTGTCATGTATCCACAGATGCATCATGAGCAGGTCCAAGGAAGTGATCCTCCCCCTCTATGCGACACTGGTCAGGCTGCAGTTGGAGTACTGCATCCAGTTCTGGGTGCCGCACTTCAGGAAGGATGTGGACAACATGGAGAGGGTCCAAAGGAGAGCCACTCACATGGTCAGGGGCCAGCAGGGGAGGCCCTACGAGGAGAGGCTACAGGACCTGAATCTGTTCAGACTCCACAAGAGAAGACTGAAGGGGGGATCTTGTGGCCATCTATAAACTCAACAGGAGGGACTAGTGGGGAACAGGAGAGTCCCCGTTCCCCCAAGTGCTACCAGGAGTAACTAGGAATAACGGCCACAAGTTGACTAAGAGTTGTTTCAGGTTAGTTATCAGGAAGCACTACTTCACAATCAGGGTGGCTAGGATCTGGAACCAACTTCCAAGGGAAGTGGTGCTCACTTCTACCTTGGGGGTCTTCAAAAGGAGGCTAGATAATCACCTGGCCAGGGTCATTTGACCCCAGTATTCTTTCCTGCCCATGGCAAGGGGTAGGACTTGATGATATGCTCAGATCCCTTCTGACCCTACCAACTACTATGAAACTATAATTTTGATACCCCTCCTTTTTGCATTATGGGAGATGTCCTAGACATCCGCAAAGTTTTCCCTGTTTGATTTAATATTTGGACATAAACTCAGGGGCTTATTGCAAGAAATAAGGGAAGAAAGGAAGAGTATGGGTAGGCCAGAAGTCAGAATTCAGCGACATAGACAAGACATGGTAGACAGGCTTAGAAAAGCCAGGAAATTGGCCCAAGAGAACCTGGCAGAGGCTCAACAGAGGCAAAAACAAGAGTATGACAAACAAGCATGTGTCGGGGAGTTCCAGGTAGGAGACAAAGTCCTCTTATTACTCCCCACAATGGCAGACAAATTATTGACACAATGGCAGGGGCCATTTGAGATTATAAAACAGGCCAGCCCCATAGATTATGAAGTGTACCACCCAGGGCACTGGAGGGAGTGACAGATTTATCACATTAACCTGCTGAAAGCCTGGCAGGAACCAGAGGGCTGTATGCTAAGTCCAGAGTACTGTCCTGAGGAGGTGGGACCTGAAGCAGACAACCTGCCAAGAGGAGTAGCACAGCATAGGAAGGTAGAACAGGGGGCAGAACTTAGTAGGGAGCAACATGAGCAGTTACAAGTACTTATAGAAGGATTTAGTGATGCATTTAACGAAAGGCCCCGGAAGGCAAAAGATGTGAGGCACAAGATTAACACCCCAGTGGGAACCATCGTACGAGAAAAATGAAGACCCATTCCTCGCCATTTCCAGGCAAGGGTATGTTAGGAAATGTGGAAGATGCTAGACCAAGGGGTCATTATACCCTCCCACCATCTGTAGTAGTACCTAAAGCTGATGGGTCCTTGAGAATATGCATAGACTTCAGGAGGGTGAACGAAATTGCCAGGTTTGATGCATTCCCTATGCCCCATGTAGAAGAACTTTTAGAGAGAATAGGCCAAGCTCGTTACATATATAAAAGTGATATGTCAAAGGGGTATTGACAAATACTTATGGCTGCCAAGGACCACAGAAAACTGCCTTCGGCACGCCATGGGGTTTATTTAAATTTACAAGATGCCATTTGGCCTCCATGGGGCTGCTGCTATCTTTCAGTGCCTCGTAGACCATACTCAGACAGCACATAATGTAACCACCACCTATACTGATGACATTGTAATCTACTCACTATCTTGGTTCCATCATTTGTGTCATCTGAAAGCGGTAGTACGAGAACTTCATCAGATAGGGATGACTGCCAACCCCAAAAAGTGCTCATTGGGGATGCCAACTTAATGTTGGCACAAATTTGTTAAGTTTTCTCTCAGTCCATTTCTCCAAATCATTAATGAAGGGCTTCTATGCACATGCAGGGAGGCTGCTCCAATGCACTGTATTACAGTGAATGAAAGAAAACTCAATTAATTGAGTTTGCTGGAGCATGGTAATTACTATGGCTCAGCAGATTCCAGCATCATGTGTATCAGAGTCCCCATGCTGAAAAATGGTGGCAGGGTGATTTAAACTAAAGCACATTAGATGACTTTTAGTTTAAAGCACCCTGCTGCTATTTTTCAGAGTGGGGACACTGATACATTTGACACTCCAGGCACTTTTAATGAGCATGGCTCTCAGAGCTGTGCTCATTAAAGTGTCCCACGCCCACTTCTTAGAACACATCTAAAAATACCCGAGGGTGGTATGATCAAAACACCTGAAGATTTTAAACAATACCTGGCCCAACACAGTGTAATGAGGCCAGACAAGAACCCTGGACCCAGCCAGCACTGGTGAGGTCATATCTGGAGTTCAGTATCTAGTTTTGAGCCCCCCACAAAGAGAAGGGATGTGGATGAGTTGGAGAGAGTCCAGGGAAGGGCAGCAGAAACAGTTCAGGGGCTGAGGCACATGACTTCTGAGTAGAGGCTGAGGGAGTTGGGCATAGTTAGTCTGGGGAAGAGAAGACTGGGGGAGGAGCTGGGGATTTGATAGAATCCTTCAACTATGACAGAAATAGAAGCAATGGTCTCAAGTTGCAGCAAGAGAAGTTTAAGTTGGATATTAGGAAACATTTGCTCAGTAGGAGGGTAGTCAAGCACTGGAATGGGTTACCTTGAGAAGTGGTAGAATTTCCATCCTTGGAGGTTTTTAATGTATGGCTTGATGCCAAATCCCTGCACTTATCTCCTTGAAACTTGGCAGGCTTTGTGGCCTCAGCAGGGGTCACCACCCCTGCAGTTTTCACCCCCCTGTATTGTAACACATAGACCTGACATGAGTTTTCTTTGGGGTCCAGTTCCCCCTGAACCCCTGTATAGAACTTCTTGAAACTTGGCAGACTTCATGCTCTCACCAGGGGCTACCACTTCTGCACATCTCATCAAAATCAGACAAGAAAAAACAAAGTTATAGATATTTCATTGATTCCTCATTATACCCTATGGCCGGATCTCCGAAGTGGCTCCAAAGCTTTTCCGAAGTGCTTCAGAAGCTGTGATCTGCTTCAGAAAGCCTAATGAAGCCAGTGCTTTGTTCTGGACATGCTGCTTCAGATGCCAAAGCATCCAAAGCTTCTCCAGATCCAAAGCATGGTTCGAAGCCTTGCACAGCCCCATGAAACACCAAGCTGTGGTTACAGCGATAGAAGGGCTAAGGGTAGATTGGTATGTTCCATCAAATACTTCTGAGGAGACCGTTTGTGTCCTTTGTAGGGATCCCAGGTATGCTCTGTTTTTATTTTGTTTTTTTTAATACTTACTACATGTTCAATGCTTTTTTAAAAATTGTAGCTAATTATACAATAGGCATTTAATTAGCCATTCCAATGCTTACCCAATAAGTTGTAATAGCCATTGTCATGATGGGGTTGCATCTGTGCACTCAGCTACACTTGTGAATTATTTCCAAATAACACCAAGTATGGGCTAAGATTGTCATAGTGGTTTGCTTTTCAATCACGCTTCCATTTCCTTGCTGTGCTTCAACATTTACTGCATATGGTTGTTCCAAGGTGATATACTACTGCATGGTTAAGCTAGGTAAGGTGAAGACAAAACTTTTCTGACCCACTGCCTTTCCACAAGTCTTGGGAAGTGAAAGCTCTCAGCTCACGCATCTTCAGAACTTGTTGCATCACAGTGATGCAAATCACTTCACACACTGAACATTTGATGTAAGAGGGTACAGAGAAGAGTCTAATTTAGTTTTATGTGCTTTTTCTGAGTATTTAGGTTTCGTTTGTTTGTGTGTATATTTTATAAAAGCAAGGGACAGATGCTTTCAGTTCACAGGGCTTTCATTTTTCAGGACAACAGAAGCTGATAACTGAAGCAAAGGCTTACCAGACAAAAAACAATACACTTCTCTTTCCACTTTTGAGACTTAAGAATCAGAACGGATCTCTTTGCTCATGACTTTGTAAAATAGAAGCAAATACTGCTCAAGTGAAGGAAGAAAACTTAGCTTTTTTCTTTCAATCATCAGACTGGGTGAAGGGAAATAATGCTCTCTCATTTTGTAATTAATTTTAAAAGGATCTCTTTTGAAGAAAGATTTACTTTGTGATTGACATTCAGAATTGTGTTACATGCTTTTCTGTTCTTCTCCGTTCAACCTGTCACAGATTGACAGTCTCGAAAAATCTGCAAATGCTTTGTTTGCAGCAGTTATATTAAATGCTGTTCTTTAGCATCTATAGAAAGAGCTCATATCACTCCTGTTTTCCTAGAAAATTATTTTCTGGAATATGAAAAGCTAGAAGAGAATGCTGGTGACTTCAGTAGAAATTACTGTGTACTTGCTCATGCTTAACAATGTTTTGTGATAGGTTGTTTATAGAGAGGTTTCTGCCCCTTTCTCTCATCTCCCTCTTCTCCCCCCCCTCCCACTTGAGTGCTCACTTTATTATCTAGAAAATGGGTTTCTCGGTAGGAGAACTATGGCAACGAAATGGGCCTTTGGCTCAGAACCTAATGTTGTCAGGGCTGCATTTCTGTTTAGAATAGGACTTGATATTCCTTTAAATAAGTTCATTAACTGTTTGACCTTTTCTACTCACAAGGAAGATAGAAGTATCAATGCAAATTGAACAAAAAAACCTGGACCACCTAAGATGATGCTACAACAGTCTTTCAATAGGAACTGGTTATAAAAATAGTAAGCAACAGTCTGTTGCATACTGACCAGAGCTGTATAAACCTAGCAATGAAACCAAAAGTCATTAATATTCCCCAACACTTTACTGGTAGGTACACAGCTATTCAGATAAATAAGCTTTGTCCATTGGTTACAGTACAGTCAGTACCCTTTGCCCAAACATCCCTCCCCCCTGCTGTATTCCCAAGCTGACAGATTGCTTTTATACTTGTCACATTACACAATTAACAAAATTACTGCAAAATAGTAATTATCCTGCTTGTTCTCAGATGTGTAAAAAAGACCCAACAACACTCCCCCCCCCCTTGTAACATTATTGTTACATTAAACCAGACTGTAAAAGTGCCAGGCTTTCTGCCACTTGACGTTCATAACATCATGCTCCAGCTGTTTTCAGATGTAATGTCATGTTTTACAATGTAAACACATGATGAAGACGCACACATGGTACATGGTTGGTTCATTCTCTGGGAGCATTCTCTTAAGCTTTGTTACACACTGCAAACAACAAAATAACTCCAGTGTTGTTTTGTGCAACCTTTGTCCCTCTCTTGCCAATTTATTGTCAGCTCCCTGTGATATGGCTAACTTCAGATTCAGTCTTATGAGTTAGGGACAGGCATTCGAAAAGTCTGAGACTGAATTGATTCAGTCTTTTAGGTTAGTCTAACCTGGCTAGGCTGAACTAGTTTGTAACTCCACAGACATCCCAGACATGCAACCACATGCCTGCAGTGGCTCAGGATAGAAGATGGAGGGCACTAGAGCAACCCTCCCATCCCTTCCACAGCACTGAGCAGAGGGTTGGTGTGACCAGACCCAGGCAGGATACTCTAATTAACTCAGCAAGGAATTGATAATAGTGTTTATCACCACATTAAGAAAACAACAGAGAGATACTACCAGCTACCTGTTGATTCTGCGTGTTGATTATATCTGTTGATTCAATACTCACCATAGCCAGCATGTGGTCTGCTAGCTAATACACAGACACATCTTCAGCAAAGCGGAGGGGAGGGAGGGATTTCTGCTTAGCAGGGAGTGGTGGTGGGGAGCAGAGGAGCATCTCGCAGTCTGTGCTGGAGCTGCAGCCAGGGAACAGAGGGGAGAAGTCAGCCATGCTGTGGAACAGAGAGCCCCATCCAGGCCAGAGAACATGCTAGGATGCTGGAGGCATCTGGTTTATCTTAAACCACCAAGGGGTCTGGGCAGACATTGCATTAACCAATTCGACCCAAATCAGTTAAGTCTGATACTACATTCAACCACGTTTATCTTAAAACAGTTTCGGCCATTTTCCAACTGGTTTATATGCACTGATTACAGTTCTATTACAGGCTTAAATCAGTTTCTGATCACTTAAACCAGTTTATGTGTAATGTCTGGCCCTAGCCATGAAGACCAAGGCATGCATTTTGCTTTAAACATGCAAGTAAGCCTATTACTGACTATTTAGAACCATTAAAAAACGTGTTGTTACTCCATAGGTACCATGAAGTTACTATTCTGTATATAACAAAGCTACTGAGCTGTCAGATACCATTGTGTTGTGGCTAATGGAAAATGGACATTTTTAATGGTAGTATATTATATGTATATAATGCTTTCACTGGGCACATCTACACAAGATGTTATTGTACATTTATTTAGTCTGTGTATAATCAAGTACCAAATAAATGCATAGCAACCAGAGCTACTGCACAGTAGTGATACTACTTTTTAGTGATACTACTGTACAGTAACTTGATAATATTGAACAGTAGCATATTAGCACTGCTTGTGCTGTGATGCGGCACCACACAGTATTATTCAGCTACTGTGCAGTTAGTGTCTTATGTATACAGACCCATTGAGTGGGTCTACACATACGCCTGACTGCATAATTGTTACTTTGTGGTTATTTAGTACTTGGTAAAGCAAGTACTTGCTTTAGCAAATACTAAATGATTGAGTAATAACCACCAGTACTATGCAGTCCTGGCACCTCAGAGGTCATTTCTGACCCTTCTGTGCAATAACAATGAGCTACTGCACTGTAGCAGCGGTATCACAGTTTGTGACTGCCAACTCAATGTCACCATAGCAATGAGCATGTCACTGTACCTCGTCACTTCAGCAACATAGCATCTTGTGTAGATGTGCCCACTCTATACTATACTTGGGCAAAAAGATCAGATTCCTTCCCCACCTCACACCGCCATCCATAAATAGCCACACCTGAATAAACAGGCATGCACCCCTTTCATTTTAATGAAAGGTTGCTATAGTTTGTGAATACAAAATCAAAATGATTTCATTTTGGCACACTTGGACACAAAAATAACAGCTTATCCATATATCAGGAGCAGTTCAAATGACAATAGGAGAGGATTGTTAAGCTAAAGTTCTTTTATACACAGGTTGTAATATAAAATTCGTCCAAAAGGAAGGCTGAATTAGTAGCTGAATTATTGTTATGGGTGTGGAAAGAGAGATGTATATAATATTTGAATTCATTAATTAATAATTGTAATAAATAGTTGTTATTCAAAATGCAGTAGTGTAGGTATAGAACCACACCAGAACACAAGATCAGAATAACCCAGGAATTGGAGAAAGACTCTGAAAATCTTTGCCCAACTCTGACAAAAAGGGAAATGACCAAAGGATTGAAGTCTCAGTGGCCCTTGTTATACCACTGGTATAAGGGATTACTATAACAGTCAAACAGCTCTTGGGGATTAGGGGACTATCTTGGGTACTCCAAGAGGACAGTTGCAGTCTAGGGTAAGTTAGAGTACCCCTAAAGATGTTCCAACCTATGCCAGGTACCATGATAAGTATGTAAGTGGAAAAGTGATTTAAAATGATTTTGGTAGCCTCAGGTCCTGCACGTTGCACATTGACAGAACATAATGATTCTGACCTTCTCCCCATGCCTAATTCTTTGCCTTTTGAGGAGCAGTGTCAAAGGATTTCCCAAGGGTTGGAGCAAATACATGCAGGAGTCTAAGGACTACATTAAATATAGTGCTGTTCTCTTCCTTTTAAAAAAAGAGACATGCTGGGTACATTTACATGAGATGCTTACTACAGAGTTGTCTAATTAGCTCTGCAGATGAGTGGTGCTATTAGATTGGACTAAAGTAATTAACTCAGTCATAGGATAGTACTGCCCAACACAAGTACTATTCTAAGGTGGAGTTATTTACTCCACTGCTACTCACTTGTAGACAGTGACCAGGCCTGACAGGGCCACAAGGGTTGCCTGTAGGCTAGCCCCACACTGTAGCATCCTTGTGCCCCAGCAAGCCCCTCCACAGCACATTCAGTTGAGCTAGAGCAGCCCCAGGGTGGCAGGTTGACCCCACAGGCCTCTTATCATCCAGGACTGTTCCACCCGAGCTCAATGTGCTGTAGTCCCAGTTGCATGTGTAAATACTGTGCTCAGGAGCAAGACACGCCGGTGCAAACTGAGTTTGTTGAATTACACTGTTCACATGTAGACACCCCCCCCAGTGAGTTAAACAATCCTAAAGTTATTGAGGATTTAATCCCTGCACTTACCTTCCTCTCTTTCCCACATGCTTATAATATTCTTTCGAAAGATTCATGAACTAACCATTACAATAATTTACCAAGACTTGTGCTGGATTTTTCATCATTGGGAGCTTTTTAGTCAAAATTGGCTGTTTTTCTACAAGACATGCTCAAGCAGGAATTAATTCAACTAAATCCTGTGGTCTGAGCTAGACGTCAGACTTGATAAAAATAATTGCTTCTGGCCTAAATCTAAACAAAGAACATTTTAATTTTCTTTCTTTTTAGTTTTCTTGTGGTTTACCCCTAGAAAAATCTGTGAGATTTTGCCAAGACTAAAATGATCTTGTGCTTTGCTTCTACATACACCCCCCCCCTTAGAAAGCTAAGCCACTAACCATGCCTCATTAAAGCTACCCAAAGGAATCAAGTTGCCAAATATACTCACACTAATTATATGAGAAATAAAATCTTTTCAAAGGTTCTTGTGTCTGTATCATATTTATCTGTGGACAATTATTTGCTAGATAAATAATGAGGAATATTTTTATATGTAGCCTTGACAAACTTTTTGTTTGCATTTTTAAAATAAAGCATTTTTAAAATTAGAACTCTATTTAGGAAAAAAAGGGGTTTTATGAGCTGTGGGAGGGGTTGGGGGAGTGGATTAAATTTAAACTGACCTGATCATTTTCTGGTTAACAGGTAAATAATGTGCAGCTATTTTGTTTGTAGACAGAAAATTCTCTTTGAGTCAAAAGGGAAAAGAGTCAGAACAGATTTATTCAGCAACCAGAAAATAGTAGGCTAAAAATATCTAGTTAAACTAATGCTCAGAAATGCTCACTTAACTATCATCCTTCTGATAGAAGAACAAGACTTGGAGGTTTTTAATAGTTTGTATTTATTATTTTACATATATAAAACAAAAAAGACACAGCAGTAACTAGCCGCTGGAATCATTGGATATAACTGCTGTCTTATAGCCAGTACATTTACATTTTATAACCCTGATCTTTGTGAGGTGGGTCATAAAACAAAAATTGTACTCTCACCAAGATCCCTGTGTGACATTCACCTCAGCTTTGCTTCACAACTCTTCATCCTAAGGCCACCTATGTCCCCACCTATATCCCCTTCATATGTATTTCCTCTCTTGCCCCCAACCCTCAAGTCTTCACTGACCCAGTGTCGTCTTCTAGAGCTGCTGGCACATACTGAATTAGAGCTGTGGGAAACCAAGAGAAATTGAATAGGTGAATGGAGTTAAGGAGCTAAAGAAAAGATGCAAGTGTGATGACAGGTTGGCTGAAGGCATGAGAAATGGCAAAGGGAAGCTGGCAGGATCCACCAATGGCCTAATATGGAATTGCCAGATGTACAGAGGGTGGATTTAGGGAAGTGAGGAGTTTAGCACCTCTACAATGGACTGAGTAACTTCCTCTTTTACCCATTCTCTGGCAGGCAAATTGGCTCAGAGTTTAATATTCTTAGATCAGTGTTAAAAACATAAAGGGGGAAAACATATCAGCCAGTTGGAGAAGGAGGAAAAGTTTTGTTATCCGCTGATGAATTACCTGGATTGTCTCTAGGGAAAGTAACGTTAATCTCTCAGTTGATGTCCCTGCTGTGCACAAAGGGGTGAGAAACAGCAACAAAAGGCACATAGGGTTTAGGGAAATCCTCAGGGACAGCAAACCCTCACAGAATCAGTAAAAATCAAGAGTTTACAGTCCCATGAAAAAAAAAACTGAACTGTCTTCAGAGATTCAAAGCATCATTCCTGATCCAAAGCTATCACCAAAACAATTGTATATGTACTGTGCAAGGATAAATCCATCAGCAACCAGATACTGAAAAAAATATCACTGCTCAGAGTTGTGTACAATGAAGTTATTTAATTGGATCTTCATAAAACAGTTAGCTTCCTTCTGCCAATGATGGGGGTGGGGAAAAGTTTGTTTTCCTACAAAATATGTTTTGGAGCAAGTACAATGCCAATGCCATGCACCAAAGGATTGCTTTATTTCAAACTCCATATTTATGCTGTGATAATCTCTTGTTATTGTGTTCCAGTTTGATGGATATTTGGATAACTTGATCCGGCTCATTCAAAACTGTCCCCAGGCCTTCACTGAAATAAGTTTTTGTCTCCATAGGACTGTAGGATGAATGACTATTTCTCTTTGAAAAAAAATCCTTTGATCTTTCTGTAATTCAAGTCCACAGGAGTATTTGTCCACATACAATACAGTTAAGGTTATTTGTGATTACAGCTGAGTTCTATTATGCTGTGTTTACTTATTTTGGTAATATTCTTTCTGATTTGCCAAAATTCACTTTTACACAGCTTGATGCTCTCAGCTACACTGTGATGTTATTCTTTTAAGCTTAAAAATGTGTCCAAGACAAAACAGTGTCATTCTGAAAACAAAGCAACATGAGAATCGTATTTGTTTTTTTTCAAAAATGAAAAATAATTTGTTAAATGCTTTTTATATATTTATAAAGAAAGCAGAAGACATTAGGCATTTAATGGTTACCAGAAAGAGATTTTCATATTAAAAAAAACAAACAAAAATCCTATCACACAAAGTTATACAAAGAAGGATTTGGTTGAGGTTTATTTAAAGCAGTTAAGTCATACAACTTGGATTTTGAATATTTTATGAAAGGTGACCTTTGGTCATCTACAGTTGAATGAGACTTACATCTGTAATGCAGGCGTTAAGCAGCAGGGGAGAAAACAACAATAATACTATGTTTGCTATGGTAATTTTCCTAAGATTGTAGTCCTGGCAATAGTTCTGACACATTTAAAAATTTTGGGAATGGAACATTACAGGCAGTCCTTGACTTAAGCATTTTGACTTATGGCGATTTGCACTTGCGGCATTCCACCATTTACATCCATGTTATTGCTTATGGTGCTGGATCCTTCCACTTATGGCACTATAAGGAAATTTACAATGAGATCAACAAAGCAAACATCCCTGGATCAGTTTCTCAAAAAGCCATCAAGTGGCCCTGAGTCTCTCCAAAATCTCCCCAAAGAAGCCCTTCTGAATTCCATGACCCTGATGAAGGCTTTCCTTCATCTTCTGATTAAATAAAATTTTACGTGATTAGTTACTGTATTGCTCTGTTTAATCGATTTATATACAGTACACCTTAGAAAGCTTTGTACTGTACAGTGTATATAATTTATAGTTGATTAAATAGTTGATTTAAATATGGTGTTTATGGTCATTTCTATAAAAAAATGGGCATCAGGCCCTTGGTTCGGAATATAACCCTCTATTACAACATTGTTTCTATGGGAAAATCAGATTCAACTTACATCATTTTGACTTACAGTGCCTTTTCAGGAATGTAACCCACCATAAGTGCAAGGACTGCTTATACAATTTTGTGTTTGAAATGACTTTTCTTTTAACATTTATTTTGTGTTATATACTGCTGCTGACTCTGAGTGAGTTTTGATTCCTGGCTGTTGTTGATTCTTGTGGGATTGCTGACTGCTGTGTGATTGCTGCCTGGACCTGACACAAAGGGGCTGAGTCAGCCCAAGCCCAGAAGGATATAAAAAGAGACTCCCCAGGTGACCAAGGAGCCTGTGACCAGGAAGCCAGTGAACAGAGCCTGTCAACAGTGGAAGCAGATCGCTGACCAGTTCGCAGGTAGTTGCATAGCCTATTACCATGCAAACACTCTCGGGCATGGGGGCGACTTGTCATACTCGCAGACTTCCTGGCATTTCTGAGACCTCTACCTAGGCAGAGCCTATGGCCCCAGACTGTGGGGACTGCCTGGTGTGGCTGCTGGCAACTGTGCATGGGGGCAACCCCATTTGTGGGTTATGTTCCCTAGTGGTGTCTCTGGAGGGCAGAGTGTGGGAGCTTGAGGAGGAGGTACATCAGCTATGCACCATCAGGGCCCATGGAGATTACATCAACAGCTACTGCCAGGCCCTACTCCAGAAAAAGGAGAAGTTGAGAAGAAGAAGGTGGAGGCAAAGGTGGCCACGAAGAAGACTGGCCACAAAGACCATCCCAGAACTACCTAGAAGATAGTAGTCTCCAGATCCAGAGCATGCAAAGCTAGGGCTACTCCTCCCCTGATGCTGCATAACAGGTATACTCCCCTCATCACTCATGAAGAGACCCCGACAGAGACACCAGAAGAGGAGGTAAATACTTAGGAAGTAAGTACTCCCATCCATTGGAGGGGATGCTGCGTGGCTGTGAGGGACTCTCTTCTGAGGGGCATGGAGGGACCTATCTGCCATCCGGACCCCTTGGCCCGAGAGGTCTGCTGCTTTTTTGGGGCCCACATCTGGGATATTGTGGAGAGGATCCCAGGCTCGTCTGTCCCTCCAACTACTATTCCACGCTCCTCACCAATGTGGAAATGAACAACAGAGCCAGGAGGAATCCAGACTTCATCCTGAGTGACTACAGGGCTCTGGGGGCTGGGCTCAAGTAGGTTTTTTTTCTGTGCTTCCTGTTGCAGACCATGGACCCAAGAGGGAAGGCTGTGGGGAAGAAGTAAACAAACACCTCCAATAGTGGTGCTACCATTAGGGCTTTGGTTTCTTCGACCGCAGTATGCACTTCAGGGAGACAGGACTCCTGGGATGAGACAGCATCCACCTCACATGAAGAAGTAAGTCCCTGTTCTCAGCCAGGATAGCTGATCTATTAGACAGCACTTTAAACTGACTTTTTCAGGGGGTGGAGAAACTCCAAGTGGAGCATGCTTGGGGACTGACACACAAGAAAGCTCCCATGTGGAGGGCACTAAGATAATTGTTTTTTAAAATGCTAATGGAAAAGTTCTCCCACAGCATCTCAGGAAATTGAGGGTGCCAGTTGGGGACCTCATCTGCCTGTTAGCCCTCTTGCTAGTGCTCCTGCTCTCTAGTGAGAAATATGACCTGGTAGGGATCACAGAGACCTGGTGGGACTCCTCGCATGATTGGAAAATAGCTGTAGAATACTACACCCCACACAGAAGGGACTGAGCAGGGAGAAAAGGCAGAGAGGTAGCTCTCTCCGTGAGGGAGGAGTACACCTCTCTGAAGGCTGATATTGCCTCCAGGGATAAGCAACTTAAAACCCTCTGGGTCAAGCTTCAGGGTGGAGGTGAGGCAAGAAACCTAACTGTGCCTCCAGGCCACCAAACCAAGGGGAGGATCTTAATCTGCAGTTCTCTCAAGAACTGTCAGAGGCCAGGGACTTGGTTGTCATGGGTGACCTTAATTACCCAGACATAGATTGGTCATGTAGCTTAACTGTAATTGAAGAGCTCTTTCTGACCCTGGAAGTGCAAAGGCCAACCAGAAGTACTGCTCTCCTAGACTTGGTCTTGGCCAAAGGAGATGATGTCGTGTGTGGCTTGAACACTGAGGGTAGCCTGGGTGACTGCGACCATGAGCTCATCTGGTTCACTGTTCACCACAAGGTTGACAAAACAACTAGCAGGATCAAAGTCCTGGACTTCAAAAATGCTGACTTCAACAGGCTCAGTGCATTAGTAAGGGAGGTGATGCAGGACCAGGGATGGAAAGTGAATGGAGTGCACAAGGAGTGGTGATTCCTCAAGGACACAATTCTCAAAACACAAAAGAAAACTGTTCCCATGAAGAGGAAAGGTATCAGAAGAGCTGGCAAGCCCTCCTGGCTCAATAGGGACATTGCAGTCTTTTTGAAAAAGAAAAAAGAGGCATATACACAGTGGAAGCTAGGGTCAGTCCTCAAGGGGGACTATACAACAGCGGTATGCATTTGTAGCAAAATTATTAGAAAAGTAAGGCGGTGACTGAGTTTAAGTTAGCTAAGGGCGTAAAAAATAATAAGAAGTCCTTCTTTAGGTATATATAGAACAGAAGGGAAACAAATGAAAGCATGGGGCCCCTGCTTAACACCTTGGGACAGCTAGTAATGGACACTCAGGAAAAAAACTGAATTCCTGAATGCCCACTTTGCTTCAGTATTTCACCAGACCAATGGGAAAGACAAGTGAGATAAGGATCACAAGGGACATGCTAGGAATGATAGCCTTCCCACTGTGGATGCTGAGCTGGTGGAAAACCAACTAGAAATCTAGACATGTATAAGTCAGCAGGACCAGATGGACTTCACCCAAGTGTACTGATGGAGCTGGCTGAGGTCATTGCGGAAACCGTGGCAAAACTCTTTCAGAAATCATGGCACACAGGAGAGATCCCTGAGGATTGGAAGAGGGCCAACATTGTGCTTATCTTCAAGAAGGGGAAGAGGGAGGACCTGGGCAACTATAGGCCAATCAGCCTAACCTCCTTCCCAGGGAAAATCCTGGAAAAACTCATTGAAGTATTTATGTGTGATACATTCATTGAGGGTAAGTTTCCTAATGACAGCCATCATGGCTTCATTGTGGGTAGGTCTTGTCTTACCAATCTCATCTCCTTCTATGAACAGGTCTCTCACCACCTGGACACGGTAGAGAGGTCAACATTATATGCCTAGACTTCCAGAAGGCTTTTGATCTAGTATCCCACAATATCCTTGTGGAAAAATTGAAAGATTGTGGGCTTAACTGCTCAAAAGTTTAATGGGTGGAAAACTGGCTGCATCGTAGGACCCAGAGAGTTCTCATGAATGGATGTGTGTCGCCCTGGTGAGAAGTGGCCAGTGGTGTCCCTCAGGTGTCCATGCTTGGACTGGTGCTTTTCAACATCTTTATCAATGATTTGGATGTGTGGATGAAAAACTCACTAGCCAAGTTTGTGGATGACACCAGGTTATGGGGAAGTGTGGCCATGCCAGAAGATAGGTTGCAGATACAGGTGGACCTGGACAGGCTGGAGAGATGGACAGACCAGAACCAGATGAAGTTCAACACTCAGAAGTATATGGTGCTCCATTTGGGAGCAAACAATCCCCAACATACCTACAGGTTCAGTGGCAACAATTTGACCTCCACCACAGCTGAAAGGGACCTTGGATAGTGATCAACCATCACATGAACATGAGCCAGCAGTGTAAAGCTGTGGCCAGCAGGGCAAACAACACACTGGCATGAATTAACCATTGCATCTCAAGGAACTAAGGAAGTGATACTCCCACTGTACTCTGCACTGGTGAGACCACAATGGGAGTACTGCACCCAGGTCTGGGCACTGTACTTTTCCACTGGATGTGGAAAAAATTGAGGGTCCAGAGAAGAGCCACACATATGATCAGGGACTTGCAAGACAAGTCATATGGGGAGAGGCTGAGGGACTTGGGCCTCTTCAGCCTACAGAAGAGGAGGCTGAGAGGGGACTTGGTAGCAGCTTACTGCTACATCAGAGGAGTACATCAAGAACTCAGTGAACAGCTGTTCACCAGGGCACCCCTGGGGCAGACCAGGAGCAATGGATATAAATTCCTAGAAGGCCACTTCAGGCTCAATTCCAGGAAAAACTCCTTCATAGTCAGGGTGTCCAGACTGTGGAATAATCTCCCTCCAGTGGTGGTGGAGTCACCTACCCTGGAAATCTTCAAAAGGAAACTGGACAGTCACCTTGCTGGGGTCACCTGACCCCGGTTGTTTTTTTCTGCCTAGTGCAGGGGGATTGGACTCAATGACCTGCAAAGACCCTTCCAGCCCCTAACAATCTATGAATCTTTGAATATTATACTATTAATTCAATTAAAATGAAACTATTTGAATGATATAGAATATAATTTTATCAGATTTTTTTAGCAGTGAATCTTAAACTGTTGTTGTTTTGTTCTCATTGAAAATAACAATTCTTGAAATCTTGAAAACCTTAACAAAAAGCTATTTCGATTCTGTGAGCAACTCTGTTTTATTGGAGATGTTCTGCTTATTCTAACAGAGGATTAATCAGACCTATGAAATCTAATCATGCATAATTTTCAGCAACTGTCAAGAGAAGCCCGTCAGAGATAGAAGAGATACCTGGGAAGATAATTTGCTTTGCACAGGTTACATCCTATTTTCATATGTCTTTGTGTCACTTAGGAAATCTGCTGAAGAACAACTTGTGATATCAATGACACACCCAGAAAAAAATTGTGTCTTTACCACAACGAGTTAACTCTATAACAATTTAGACAGATATATGCAAGCAATGAGTTATGGTTCAGGTAGCTCCAAAAAGAGGCTATGAATTCAAGTTTCTTACATCCATAGAAATAAACAAAGAGGTAAAAAAGAAATGTGTTCAATTTCACTAAATACAGCTGGCCAGAAAAATACTTTCAAAGAGCAAATGTCCATGATATTTCAAAATTGAACATACATTTTAAAAAGATGTAATATTTTTTCTTTATTTTAAAAATCTGTTCTTGAAGCTTCATTTACAGTACAGAGCATACTCATTCCCATTGCGATAATATGGCAAGGCAAAAGACCTTACATGGCTTCAAGGAGCCTTTTCACTGATGAAGTGTAAACTGATAATTTAGTGTACTTTGTTCATTTGTGAATGTTTCCATCAATATACAGTTGTAGCAGTGTTGGTCTAAGGACATAGGCAGGCGAGGTTGTTTGGGTAAATCTGATATCTTTAATTAGACCAACTAAAATAGTTGGAAATATTCTTTGTTGCAAGGTTTCGGGTACAAACACCCTTCTTAAGGATGAGGAAGTCTCAAAAAGGGCACTCATCCAGAGATATAGATTTCACTTTTCAAAAAGCCATTCAGAGACCATGTGAAGAATTGCTTCAGTAGAGGAAGAAAAACCCCATGATTCACACAGCACTAGTTATGACATATCATCATTCCCTGGAAGCTATATGGAAAATCCTCACACAATTGCAACCCATACTAGAAGACCCAACTCTTAAAAACATCTTCCCAGAAACACTCATCCTAGCCTTTAAACAAGCAATGGACTTCATCAACCTCATCACCAGAAGCAAACTTACTATGGCCCAAAACACACCAAATGGATCTAGACCATGCCATGACAAGAAATGTAAAACCTGCCAATGTATCTCCACCACCCCCACAATAACTGCACAACATAACTGAACCATCACCATTCCTGGATCTTACAGGAATTGCACCTCCAGAAATGTGATATATCTCATCCAGTGCACTAAATGCCCTGCTGGAAAATATGTAATAGAAACCAAATAATAAACAACTGCATACCAGAATGAATGTACACTGAAAATCTATCAAAGACAAGAATACCTGATTACCTGTGGGGGCAAATTTCTCACAAGAAAACCACTTTCTCTCCTTAATCTCTCAGTTCTACTTCTCAAATGGAATTTACAAAACACCTTTCATAGATGAGTATATGAACTTCACTTCAACCTGTTGGATACAAAAAATCATGGACTAAAATATAGCCACTGAATTTATGACACATTATAATCTGCCTAACAACTGATACCCCAGGTAACCTCTCTACTATTCACTAGCTATAACTTATCACCAGGTCTGCATCCCCCCCCCCATCCTTCCCGATGACCTTTTTGTCACCCATTGACTGCCTTAATATGTATTTTCACTGACTGGTATTCTCCCATTCTGGTCTCTGGCTTCTATTCTGTTCCATCTAGGAAGACAACAGAACAACGGCAATCTTGCTCAGCCTGAAGAAGGGTGTTTGTACCTGAAAACTTGCCACTCCCTCAGCAGGATCCTCTGTAGCCTGCACAAGCCCTTAAAGTGATGAATATCCAAAGGTGTGCAGCCACAGAAGGTTTTGTTTTCTTCTATCACAGCACACACTTTAGAGATAGCAGCTTGTTGTGAAGGGATAGCATCCATCTCACGCCAGAGGGCAAGGAGTTTTTTTCAGCTAGAATTGTGGACCACCTGGATAGGGTTTTAAACTGAGATTGCCAGGGGACAGGAGGACAACTACCAGCACAGGCCAAGGAAATGACAACCATGGAACCAATAAGTCAGGAAACATTAGGAAATATACTCCAACACCATCCAAAGGGTGGTTTTTTTCTCACCAAACTAGGAACCCAAGGGCCTGTACATAAATGCCAGGTTCATGGGAAGCAACCAAAAGGAACTGGCCTCCTGCTAACCAATAAGGAATACAGTCTCATAGGAATAATGTAAACCTGATGGGACTCCACCTATGATTGGACCACAGGTATAGAAGGCTGCACCTTGCATAGGAGGGATCATGTTGGAAAGAAGGGCAAGGATGTAGCTTTCTATGTAAAGGAGCAGTACACATCCCTAGAAGTTGAGCTTGGCACTAAAGAAGGGTGACTTGAGACTATCTGGGTTAAAATATGGGGACAGCATGGTGAAGCGGATTTGACTGTAGGAGTTTATTACAGACTTCTTAAACAAGACGAAGAACTCAACCAGGAATTCTCTAGAAAACTGGCAGAGGCTGCATGCTCTCAGAGCATGGTCATCAATGGACAACTTCAACTATCAGATATTTTGGGGGAAGAGCCGTCACCAAGATCTGATTGTTCATAAAGCTTCCTTACTTGCATTGAAGAGCTCTATTTAAGTCAAGAAGTCTATGGGCCAACCAGGGATAATGCACTCCTGGACTTTGTTCTGGCCAAAGGAGATGCTCTAGTGAGCAACCTGAAGATTGAAGGGAAGCTAGGTGACAGTGACCATGAGACAATCACTTTCTCCATCCATTGCAAGACAAGGAAATCATTCAGCAAGGTAGAAATCCTTGATTTTAGGAAAGCTGACTTCTAAAAGATTAGGAGATTGGTTGGCAAGGCCCTGCAGGACCATGATCCAGTGGGGAAGGGAGTCCAAGATAAGTGGTTGCTCTTCAAAGATGTGAACCTCAGAGTACAAAGGAAGTCCATTCCTGTTCATAAGAATGTAGCAAAAGGGCTGGGAGGCCCCCTTGGCTCAATAGGGAAGTCACTGATCTCCTGAAATTAAAGTTGAGGATAGAAGTTGAGAATTACCACCAAGGAGAAGTACACAGCAATAGCCTGCACTTCTTGGGAGAAGATTAGAAAAGCAATGGCAGAAACCGAATTCAAACTGGCTATGGACATTAAGAGCAATAAAAAGTCCTTCTGTAGATATGTAGGAAGTTAGAGAAAAAATAAGGGACCCCTGCTGAATGTAATGGGGCATGTGATAATCAACACCCAGGAGAAAACTGAACTCCTTAACAAATACTTCATAGTATTCCACCTGTCTTAGGTTGTTACCCTGCCTGACAGGATACAAGATGATCAAGGCGTAGGTGATCATGAGGGAATATCAGGAGAGGCTGGCTATCCACATATCAACAGGACTGGATGAACTACACCTAAGAGTGCTGAAAGAGTTGGCTGACTTCATCACATGACCAATGGCAAAGATATTTGAGAACTCATGGCACAGGGGAGAGGTTCCAGAAGACTAGAAGAGAGCCAATGTGGTGCCTATCTTCAAGAAAGGAAGAAAGGAGGACCCAGAGAATTACAGGGTAATCAGTTTGACCTTAATCCCTGAAAAATCCTGGAAAAAATTATCAAAGTATCCATTAGTGATAGTCTGACTGAAGACAGCATTCTAAGAGGTAGCTGACATGACTTTGTTGTGGGCAAGTCATGCCTGACCAACCTTGTTTCCTTCTATGATCTGCCAACATGCCACCTTGATAAAGGAGATCAGGTTGATGTCATATACTTGGATTTCAAAAAGGCCTTTGACTTAGTCTCCCACGATGTTCTCATTGAAAAACTGGGGAACTGCGGCCTTAACAACTTAATGGTCAGGTGGCTAGGAAACTGGCTCTGAGGCAGGGCCCAGAGAGTATTAATAGATGTAATTGATTCAACATGGCACATGGTGACCAGTGGCATCCCCCACGTTTCAGTACTTGGACCGGTGCTTTTCAATATACTCATTAATGATTTGGATTTGGGTATTAAATGCATACTGTCAAAGTTCATGAACAACACTAAATTATGAGGGAGTTCAGTTATGTTGGAGGATAGGCTGGGGATACAGGCTGACCTGGACAGGCTTGCAAGATGAACGGATCAAAACCTGATGCTGCTTAGCAACAAGAAAAGTAAAGTGCTCCACTTGGGGAGAAATAATCTGCAGCACACTTACAGGGTTGGCAATGTTACACTTGCTAGCACCACAACTAAAAGAAAACTGGGGGTCCTGATCAACCATAGAATGAACATGAGCCACCAATGAGATGCTGCAGCCAGAAAAGAAAATAAGACACTGGCATGCATCTACCAATGCATCTCAAGCAAGACAAAGGATGTCATCCTCCCACTTTACTCAGCTTTGGTGAGGCTGGAGTACTGCATCCAGTTCTGGGTGCCACACTTCAGAAAGGATGTGGAGAAGCTTGAGAGAGTCCTAAGGAGGGCTGTGCTTATGATTAGAGGTCTAGGGAGTAGACCATATGAGGAAAGGCTGAAAGACATGGAGCTATTCAGCTGGAAAAGAGAAGACTTAGAGGGGACTTGGTGGCTGCCTATAAGTCTATAAGGGGCATGCATCTGTTCATCAAGGTACCCCAGGGGAAGACAAGGAATAATGGTCATAAATTGCTAGAGGATCACTTTAGATTGGTCATAAGGAAAAACTTATTTATGGTTTGAGTGTCCAGGGGCTGAAACACACTTCCCCCAGAGGCAGAGCCAACCCTAGCGGTGTGTGGGAGCCAGGGCAAAAAAGCCTGTGTGGGGCCCCCTTAACACTGCGTGGGGTCATGGTACCCCCTGCAAAGAGGAGGTGGTCTCCGTGCTTCTTCTGTGGCATGGGGCTGAGCTGTGAGCTTGAGGTGGGCCTCATGGGAGGGGCCATGGCCCAGTTCCACGAGGGCCCCCCAAAGCGTAGGGCCTGGGGCAGTCACCCCATCTCACTGTACCCTAGAGACAGCTCTGCCCAGATCACCTACTCTCAAAATCACAATCACCTACTCTCAAAATCTTCAAAAAACATCTGGGTGCTCACCTTGCTGGGGTCCTCTGACCAGTTTTTCATGCCCAAGCACATGATTGTGGTTGGGTGTGAGGTTTGTGGGTGGTTTTCAAGAGGTATAGGGGGCTGTGGGGTGTGGGGCGTGGGGCTTGTGGGGTTTTGGAGGTTTGTGAAGGGGCATGGAGTGTCTGTGTTGGGGGGGTTGTGGGTGAGTGCGGGGTTTGTCATGCACAACACTGTCAGCAGCTCAGCAGCAGCAGGCCACAGGCTCTTGGGGCACTTATGGCTGTGGTAGGCAGAGCCTCCACTGGTGTGCACCTCTAGCTGAGTCCTAGGACTTGCACATGCTGGCATGGAACTGGTTTGGTCCCCTGGCATGCACCTTCAAACCAGGCCAGGCTGGCTCTGTACCAACACATGTGGATTGTGGCAGTGCAGGTGGGACCCAAACACCATCAGTCTGGGCAGGGTCTGTGCCTCCATGTGTAGCTTCCCGCTGGAGTGCTGGAAGGCCCACATGGAAGGTCAGCCTGGTCTGGCCTCATGACTCATGGACCAGGAGCCACACGCTGTCAGGCCAGGTAGGTTCCATGTCCCCACATGGAGCTTCCAGTGCTTCAGCAGGAAGTCATATGTGGAAGCAAGCATGAGCCCACCAGACCCAATGGTGCGTGGCACCATGCCTCCATGTGTGACTTCCCACCTGACCTGATGGCACCTGGTTCATAGTCCATGTATCGGCGGGCTGGGCCAGGCTGGCCCTCCACATGGGGCTTCCAGCACTTCAACGGGAAGCTACACATGGAGGCACAGAGTTGTGTGCCATTGAGCCAGGTGGGCTCCTGCCTGCCTCAATGTGCAGCTTCCCACTGAAGTGCTGGAAGTCCTGTTTGGAGGGCCAGCTTGACCCAGCTCAATGGCATGTGGATGGCAGCAGCATCTCGGTACCCCCCCGGCCTCTGGCATGCTGCAGCATCCCTTGAACTAGTAGGCACACAGGCCTGCCTGCCCATCCCTACCTCTGGTGGAGTGCAGGGATGATACCGAGGTTTTCCTGTAGGCTGTTTATCTCATTCCAATGAAGATATATTTGTTTTTGCTTCAACCTTAAAATGAATAATACAACTCTAGGCTCCTAGTATAAATCTACTAGTTTATTTTTAACTGGAGAAAAACATGCATTATTTTATATGTGATAATGTACCTTACCATCTGCACCTGCCTTTTCAAAATTCCAGATCTTGTCATGAAAGAGCCAGAAGGTTTGTGTGTGTGTGTCTAAGGTGCATGCCAGGTAGATTAGTGTGCCTGTTTCAGAGGCAATGAGGGTGCACTGGAAGAATAAGCAGAAGTGTGTGTCAGTTGAGAGAGTAGAAGAATCCTATGATTGAATGGAATTCTATATTTGAAGGGAAATTAAAACATTTGTAAGGCTGGTTGCTTTAGAAAATGAGAACTGGTGCCTGTTTGACCTGTATGATATGAATGTTTTGTTTTGGGGTTTTTTTTGGAATGATCAAGGTGAACTGGAGTAGCCATGTGGAGAACACAAGTTAAGGCATGGATATTACCACTGGAGTGTGGCAATTACTCAAGTATACAGAAGGGGCTGGGAAAGGTCAGGGGGAGGATTCTTTTGGATATTTAGCAAATTCATGTGACTCGTGCAAGCTGTGCATGTGGGTATGTACAGCATGGGGATAACTTTCTCAGCCATTTCCAGCTGCAGGAGCAGTAGAGGCCAGTTGTTTATGCAGGAAGTAAGGCATAATTGCACATGTCCCCACATTTGTGTGCAAGGCAAGGGCAGGCAGCCACTGTTGGGGCAGTGGACCTGCTGCCACTGCCCCAACAGCTACATAACACCATGTGTCTGCCACAGCTGGGTGGGCAGGGGACAGGGCACATCCTGGTGGTGACAGGAATATGGCTTTGTGCCACTCCCAGTGCACTGACAGCAGTGTAGAGCCCCAGTGTGCAGTGACAGCCCACCCTCACCCCATGCGCAAAACAAGGAGGTGCGTACCCCCTGGCCCTTCACTGGGATGCACACAGTGGCAGGAGCTCCCCTGTGCCTCTGGACGAGCTGCCTGGGGCTCTGGTGTTCTCATAACCCAGCTCACCCGGAGCCCCATTCACCTCAGCCCCTGTCTCTGCCCCACTCCCACCAACATGGTGGGAGCCTCAATCTGCCTCCCTCAGCTCCTTTCCAATGACGGACTCACCTGCTGGATGGGGAGGTGTGTGGGAGCACGTGAGTGCACAACATCTCCGCCCCCGCAAATATTTTCTCCTTCTGCCTATGGGTGCTGCTAGTTTGCAGTGCAGGGGCAAAGTTTGCTACCGAGATTTCCTCATACCAAAAAAAACACAGGAAAAAATGTAGAAAGCACACAAAATTAGTGTGTGCCGGGACAAATGTGGAAGTGAGGAAACAGGCCTGCTCACCTGTCTTTGCACATTATGGAGCCCCCATGGTGAGGCACACTGTGTCCCAGCCAGCTGTGAAGCAGAATTACTGGTTGGGGTGCAGTGTGCCTCGAGATGAGGGGCAGGCAGCCCTGGGATGGGGTTCCCCTGGCCTTTTACGTTATTTTACTAAGATATTGACTTAAGTTATGTTATGTTTGTTCAGTTTAAGCATGCTCAGTATAGGACAGCTACAGAACTTTTTAGGCCTGGTGATCTTGTTACCCAAGATTGCATCATGGCCTAGTTAAAACAGTTGAGCATGCTCAGTACAACTGTAGTTTCAGGTGCAAGTTATTTGAGTGTGGCTTGCTTGCTTAGGTTGGTTCTAGTGCCTGTGGTGTGATTGGGGTCAAGTGTTCAATTGTGGTTTGCCTGATGTGATTGCCTAAGTAGCACTCTGAGGAGAGAGTGCGATTGCTGAGGCAGCACTTTGAGTGCATCAATCAGCAGCTTCTCAGGGACCTATCACTCATCATTGCCCCAAAGAGATCACAGCCAAGGAGGGTAAAGTATCACCCTGCCCTTAATACACACAAGGCCATTGTTTAAAAAGGCTTCTAGGTGGCGGGGGTGGGGATGGAATCTAGGTCTTATACCTCTTGCTATAGGAAAAGTAACACCAAGATTGAGACTGTAACATATGTAGTGAGTGACAAAGAAGGAGCGAGCCTCTTTTGATCTTTATAATCTGTACTGCACTGTTATGCTTATGACTATGATTATCTCTCTTATTGTTATGGTCCATTAGTTATATTGCATTTTCTCTGTTATACAACTCATTAATTCATCCCCAGCGTGAAGTGTCCTCTCTCCACCAGGGCTGCCAGGGCAGAGTTGCAGGAGACATGGGCATTGTGGGTGCTGCCCACCCAGCCAGCACTCATATTGGTGAAGGCACCACAGTGGTTGACAACAGCCCGGAGCACAATAAAGTGGATGCCCGACCAACTGAAGTAGGGGTGGTCATTGCAGGGAGGGCAGGTGATGGGAATGTGGGTCATGTTCAAGGCCCTGATGCACGGCAGGGATTCCCAGAGTGTGGAACCCCACCACCACTTCCAGAGGGTCATGCACACAGAGCATGGTGTGATCCAGCATGTCCTCCAGGATGGCCTCCCTGGAAGTGGCCTTGCCCATGCTGAAGAGGAGGCCGATATAGCAGAGGCTGGCAGGCATATCCAGCTTGAGTAGGGCAATGTCAAGCCACGTGTCTGTGGGCCAGTGGGGAGGGGTGATCACCTGGTGGTATTCTGCCATTCCAAGTGTGCATCAAGCTGCTCCAGGAAGTCCAGGAAAGTGGCTTAGGTCTTCCAGAATGAATCCAGCCACTGATCATTATCCCATGTGTGCTGGATGTCTGGGCAGGCCCACAGGTGGTGGGGCTGGAGGCCTAGGAGAATGTGAAGGGCAGCATAGGGTCTGGGTGGCAGAAGCATGGCAGCAGGGGTCCTAGGATGGCTCAGTGATCCTGTCCAGGTGCTTGTGCTATGCATAGGGGCTGCCAGAGCCAAAACTGACCTGGGCGAGGCCGTAATCACTGTGATGAGCCATCATAGTGAGTATGGTGGCCAGCAGGATCCTGGAGTGCTGGATGTCACTTATGATACCTTGGGGTGGAGCAGCCATGACTTAGTGGGCAGAAGCCGCAGCAACAGAGCCACAGTGGACAGTTATATACATACTTTTTTATCTCATGATGCGCTGGAGAGCCTCCACTTCGGAGCAGACCCAATTAACTAGTCTGCTCCACACGCGAGCTGACATGCACTGCACTGCACTGTATGCACTGTACATGAGGCTAAATGCATATCAGCATGCAGAAAATGGCAAGAGTGCATTTTTGAACTAAAGCACCTCTGAGGTGTTTTAGTTCATAAGTGCACTGCCACCATTTCCTTTGTGCTGACGTGCATTTTGCCACATATACAGCTGTATGCATCACAGCACTGGGTGCTTTTCAAAGTGCCTGACGCTGCAGCACACACGTGTAAAAAAGTCCAGTGTGTTTGCATCATGACCTTGACACTGCTTTGGGCCAGGAAACCAGGGCGCCACGGACCACTGTGCGGGGCTTGCTTTTAAAGATAGCTGCTGGCTGCAGGCAGATGTGGCTGGTGCCTCCTGCTCCCCCTGACTGCTGCAGGGGACTTGTGCAGGGGTGGGAGGGGTTGAAGTGAACTGCTACCAGTTAGTACTTGAATTTAGCTTGCTGCTGCCTGGCTGGCTGGGACAAAAGGGTGCTTCAGGGTGGGGGCTGCCTGCCAGCTATCCCTGCACCAAATCACCCTTGTGTCCCAGCCAACCCCTCTGCAGTAGATTGATCCCAGCCAGGGCTCCTCCAACTGGGCTTAATGTGTTGCACATGAATAAACTCCAGAGCAATATACTCTGGAGTTTTTTGTTCCCAGGTATACAGTCAAACAGTGTGCCTGGGAACAAAACACTCCAGAGCAATAAGCTCCAGAGTTTATTCATGTGCATTAATTGTACACGTAGACATGCCCATAAGCAGGCAAATTGTTCTCAAATGTAAATAAAGTAGCAATTTAATTGCCAAGCTCTGGTACAAATACTATAGTCCAAAAATACTGTCTGAGTTCTGTTTATAGCCTAGGTGGTGAGCTTTGCCTATAAGCTATATTCAGGGAATTCCCTCTGGACCCATCACAAGAAGAATGTTGCTAATAGGATCAGACCAAGGAAAAATCATTGTTTATTTATTTGCTGTATATACTGCCCTGTCCAAAAGAGGCTCAGGGAAGCTTACAATAAAAACAGGTAAGTTACAAGGTTCAATTATTAACATTAAATAAAATGTAATAGAACAAACTCCTCAGACAATGCCTCAAAATTTAACCTCACCTGTTGAATGTCTGCCCAAATAAAAATGTCTTACTAGATGTAGAATAGAGGGCTACAGCCCCTCAGAATCCAGGGCATATATGCAAATTGCCAGTCCCTCCCTTTTCCAGCAAATAACTTAAAAATAAATTCAACCCCAAAATACTGGGAGGCCATTAATTGCAGTAATAAAATTATTTGAAATTTTCTTTCTTGCAGTCATATTTTCACTTCACCTCTTCACTTGCTACACATGAATATTAATGCAACACAATAAACTCCATCACATATCATGCCAGTGTTTACTGCTACCAGGCACAGCATTTACACATGCACCTGGGACTCTGGCACATTGAGCCAGAGTGCTGCAGCCATAGCTGGCAGGGGCTCACAGGGGTCAGTCTGCCAGCTGGGGGGCTGCTCTGACCTGGCTCAATGCACTGTAGAGGGGCTGGCTGGAGTACAAGGGTGCTCCAGTGTGGGCCAAGTAGCAAAAAGCCTGTGCACTGAAGCACTCTCATGTCCCAACCAGATCTGTTAGCATCTACATATGTATTGTGGGAGAGTAAATAACTTTGCTATATGATAGTGCTTGTGTCTGGAAGTACTATCCTATGGCAGAGTTAATTAGTTCATTCTGGCCTAATAGCACCACTTTTGTAGACCAGTGATGCTCTACTGCAGAGCTAATTAGGCAACTCCAGTGTAAGCATCTCATGTAGATGCACCCAGTAGCCAAGTCTATACAAGATACTAACTGTGCTGTAGCTCACCCACAAAGTGTGACATGATGCTATGGCACAGCAGTAATAAGATACTGCGCAGTCACCATCACCAAAACGCCACTCAGGGTGCTGCTGTGAAATCATTTCGTACTTGTGTAGATGCAACCAGAAGCACCTATAGCCAATGACTCTGTCCCTAACAAGCTATCTGAGGCAGCAGCAAACTCCTGGGAATCTAGTTCATGGAGTTGGGGCTTTGGCAGTGGGCAGGGAGCTTCACCTATACTGTTCCACAGCCGGGTGCTTTGCTTATGCTGCACTAGATGGCAGAAAGAAATGGCAGTGGGGAGAAGAAACAGCAGCAGCATCCAGGCTCTAGCATCAGCCTGCCTTCAACCAAAGCTGGATCAGTCCAGCCTGTTGCTGTAACATGTTGCTGACCCCTGATTGAGGCTGTAGTTTTATCTGGAATTAAAAGGGTCTTTGTTTAGACAAGGTTCACATAGGTCTTGCTGTTTTCTAGCATAGTATGACAGCCAATAATTCATCCATAGGATGAATCCATGCAATTTTCTGCACTGTCACAAGACTGATTTTTTTAACCTCTGAGCATGTCTACACATGCATTTAGGCATGCCTAAATTTAACATGCATTAGCTTAATGTTAGGTGATTAAGGTGATTTAGGCTCATGTCTACAAGTGCACACATTAAAGTACATTGATGCCATGTGCGTGCACTGACATAGAACTAAAGTTAGTCCCAAATTAGTCCATATACAGCATTAATGCATTTTAATGCATCTACATAGGCTTTAATTTGCTTTAGCTATTCACACCTAAATTTGATATGTGCTTTTGCAGATATCAGATTTAGGTACACACACCCATAATGCATCTTAAATTAAGCTAAAGTGCCTTAAATCGTCATGTGTAGATGTGCCCTCTGTGTAACTCACACTTGTGAGCTAAAAGATCTGTGAAAGTCAGTAAATCACCTAGTGAGGCCAAAGCATGATAGAGACAGTAGCCTGAATTTGGTGAGTCTACTTTGTAAGTAAAATGAAGGTGCCCCCTCTCAACCTTGTTTTCTTACCTGGAGATAATTCAGCTGAGGTAAACATAATCCTTTTCTTAGCAGTAATGATAAGCCCCCATACAAAAAAACCCCAAACAAACCCACCCAAAGTTAACTGCCTATCAAACATTATAACATTTTAGAAACCTGTATAGGGGACATGAACTAAATTCATGCCTAGTCTAGCTCTACCACAATGAGAATAATGTCAAGTGAATTGTTCTTTGTGTTAACTTAGATCTAATAGGCATTCTCAATATACCCTATCACAATTTAGTGATAAATCTTACTATATATATTTATAATGGTGCTTACAAGATACAGAAGTATCTTGCTTTTATTTTGCAACAGTAGAATCTGATATTACTTCTAGAATGACCATCACTTGGCATCTTCTTTTAGAGAGACCTCATAATATCAGTGGGTGCTTCCACATGAGACTCTTTACTGAGCAATACTAATTTGCTGCACCATAAAGAATCACCATCTACACATGCACAGCACTTAGGGTGCAGTAAACTAATTTACTGTGCTGCTGGATAGTCCCATCAAATACAAATACAGTCAATTACTGTGCTTAAATACATGTAGATGGAGATATTGGAATTAGTTTACTCCAATTCAAATTGAGCCAAAGTATATTCAGTGATATTAATTGCATGTGTAGACATGCCTAGTGAAACCAATATTTGTCCTGATAGCATTACAGCAAAATCTTGACTTTTTTCCTATAGAACGAACTTGCAAACCTGTACTGCAGCAATGCCTTTTGCAAATCTTACTGTTATTCTACATACATTCCAGTCTAGGACAGCAATAGTAAATTGATGCTGCTTTGTAAGCAGTGCATGCATTTACATGCACAAATACTCCTGGGTGGGTTTACTCCAGAGTAATTTACTCTGGAGAAATTGTGCTCTGGACAGGCAAGTACATGTGCAAGCATTCAGGAGCAGATTTCCATGTTAGTATTTGTATTTACAAGTACTAGCTTGTTCCATAATTTATTAGTTTCCTGTACCCTAATAGGTGCACACATGTAGACGTGGAGACATTTACTTTAAATATAATTAGGCACCTCTGAGGCAGATGTTTTATGTATATGTGCCCTGTTGCTCACAACTTTTAACCCACACAAGTGTGGCTCTAATTGACTCTTTCTCCTGTGCTGGTTGGAACATAAAAGCTGGAAACCAAAACCTTGGAAACAGCACCCATTCATTCTGTTTTGTTTAAGAGGTTTATTATCCTGTTTGAAAAATGTAACAGAAATCTGTTCATAAACTATTTTGAAAAAATAACATAACATCGATTTCTATCCCTATGGGCATTCTACATGTCTCTGTACAGTGATGTTGCTATGGCACCATGCTTTAGTACATCCCTTTGGAAGTACTAAAGTATAGCACAGTATGGGTAGTTTCCCGTGCTGTGTGCATAGTGCACAGGTAGAATTCGCTGCTACATTGCCATAGTGGTGCATTATACCCAGGGAGCGTGCTGTTACAGTGATGTAGCTGGAGATCATGTGTAGGCACACATGACTGCTACGTCACTGTAGCATGCTGTACAGTGATGTAGTGCATTGCTACATCACTGTAGGACAACATATAGACATGCCCTAAGTTTGTGGCTTAAGAGCTCATCCCTGGCTGAACGAGTGTGAAGCACAGCCTCCTCCCACTATTCCAGCTTTCCCATGCCTCCACCCTGGCGCAGAATCAACCCAGAGAGGTTTGAAGCTGGCTCTATCGCTTCCCAAAACAGTGCTGTATACAGCCATTATTCAGTCCATTCTCTGGTATTGCTTGTAATGTTGGTCTCCTGGACAGCCATGAGACGGAGATATGTGGTGCCAAGAGAAAGGGAGCAAGTTAGAGGGTGTGTGGCTCAGTGAGCCAACTGCTAGCTTGGAAGGATGCCCTGGACTCTTGCCCTTGGTGGGTAGAATCTTCCCTCTGTACTATCCATTTTTTTCCAATGACCATATTAGTGGCTCAACTTTAAAAGGAATGCCAGAAAGTACAGGTAATAGGTGACCTGTAATGTGGTGGTTAAAGTGCTATGCTTAGAAATGAGTGAGGCCCTGGTTCAAACCCTTAGAGATGAGGGGGACTGAGAATCCATGGTTCTCACCTTTCTAGCCCTGTGCTGTAGCCTGTGAGCTATGAAGGTAAAGAAGGACCCTCAGTCCTGAGCCTAAGTCTGGTAGCCCTGGGTTTTGGCCAGCTTCATTTTCAGGCAAGTAAATCCACTACATGTCCATAAGGGGCATGAGTATGGGATATGACTGATGCTGTGTATTTTCAGTCACCCATGTATGCAGAGCAATGGGGCCAGGAACAGAATTCCTTTGGGGGCATATGTGTGAAAAATGGCCACTGAGGTGACCAATAAAAACACAGAATGTCACCCCTGAAGTTTGCAACTGCAGCTGACTCCTGTTCCAGTAGAACTCTCCCAAGGTCCCTGCCACTTGTGTACTCCTCTAAGAGGCAGCTGCAATTTGACCTGCTATTTCCATAACTAAACTTTGGTGTTTCAGCTGAGTGGAGATGTTTCTGCTTTGAGACAAGCAGGCTTCAATTCTCTTCAGCCTGTAAGTGATTCCTTGAGGCACATATTCTTCTCTTTAGCATTATTAAAAAAATCAAGATAAGGAATGGAATCCCTGCATTCCACTGTTACTGCAGTTATCAAAAAGAGGACCAATCCAGCTCTCACTGAATTCTGTCACTGCCTAATGACTTAAAGCCACATGACTGAAAACACCAACTTTCATCCCTCACTATATACAATTAAGCTGAATGAATAATGTGGCATATTATGACAACTAGCACTGATGCTTCATTAGTTATGCTACTTTTTGTACAAACCAGCTCACTGACTTCAAGGGTACTACTCACATTCTTAAGGCTAAGAATGTGCTTAGGTGCTTTGTTGAGTCAGCAGTTCCAAACCCACAACAGGGGGTACATTATATGAGACACTTTACTTCACAGTAGTGCAATTTACTGCACAGTAAGAATGCATGTCTACACATGCACACACTTCCTGTGCAGTATGCTTTGTTACTCGCGAGTAAATTTGCTACCTGCAAATGCAAGTAGCAGATTTACTCAAGTGTAGTTACTGCACAATAACCCATGTATAGATGCCAACTCAGAGCAAGTTTGCTCCCGGTCAGCCCTGCTACTAGGGGGCAGCCTTAGCTCAGCCCCAGGGCCCTGAGGCTGGGAGCTTCTCCTGCCCTGGGCTATCCCAGCTCTCTGGTAGCGCCAGCCTCAGGTCCTCAAAAGCCTGCAGGCAGTTTGAGCCCTCAGGCACAAGAGTAGGGAGCCTGAGGTGACTGCTGGCCTCCACTACCCCTACACAAGTTTCAGGCTATTTGCGGCAGCCTGCCTGCACCCCAGAGCTGCTGCCTGGCACTGCAGTGCCATGCAGCTGCTAGTGCCATGCTGTCCAGGCCTGCAGGGTGCTTCAGGCTCCTGCCAGACCTGACAGCACTTGATCCCAGCTGCAGGCATCTCTTGGACACCAGGACCACCTCCAGCAGCCTGAAGCCAACCCCCAGCAGTCTGCCCAGAGCCTGCAGGTTCTGCAGGGCATTTTCTTACAACATGGTTCCTAGTTGTATGTTGTGCCCCCGTGCTGGGCACTGAAGGCAGCTGCCCAGGCCCAGCAGCACAGGGACAGCCACACTGAGGCCTAGAAAGCCAATGGACCTGATGACCTTGTCCTCGCCCACACCACACACTGCCACTTGTGGCCCCAACTGGTCCATGGAGGAGACTGACAACCTTGTGGCACTGTGGGGCAAGGTGGAGGTGCAGCAGCAGTTTGCACAGGGTGGGCCCTCCAACATACACATTTATGAGGGACTGTCAGGCCAGATGTGGGAACGCAGGCATGACTGACCAGTGTAGCAGTGCCACATAGATGTCAAGGCCTTGCAGGCACAGTGGGTTTCCATCTCTGACCACAACCATTGGTTGGGGAGTGCTCAACTGCATAAAGTCCATGCTTTTTATGCAGCAGCTGACTGATATCCTGGCAACCCGGGACCTAGGCCTCAGCTATGCTGTATACTGCAGCATGGGTAGCCTGCCAGGGCCCCCAGTCTGGCCTGACATCTTCATTAAGATTAATGTTACCAGGTGTGGGCTCCTTAGCTTACCCTCAACACATCCCACAGAACTCCCCACCTGCAGCCTCCACCAGAAGCTCAGGGAGCCTGAGCTAGCACCTGCCCTGACAGGTGCAAGAACTCAACCTCACCCATGAGGCAGGGCCAGCCATGTCACCACCAGCAGCACCTGTTTCTCCCTGAGGAGGGCCATGCCCAGGTACCTGCATGCCATGCCCCTCTGACTGAGGAGATCACCAGGAGCTGCATGCTATTGTCACCAGTTGGGACTGACCAGAGCTGCTGGGTACATCAGCCCCACCCATGTGGTAAGAGCTGTACTGGCCCTTCCTACCTCAGCCCCGGGCATCAGCCTCAGCCCCTGCACTGCTCCCCACCCAGTCTGGCTCCCCTGGCCCCTGGGTTCCCTCCCTACAACATGCAGGGAGGAAGGAGATGGTGTAAAATTTTATTGAGCATGCTGCGCCTCCTTAGCTGAGGGGACATGGACCTTTTACACACCAAGGAACATGTTGTTTTTGGCAGCAATGTGCTTTTTGGCTGTGGGGGTCAGGAATGTGTAGCACACCTACAGATACCTCTCTAGGTGGTGGTGGAAGTTGCAGGGCAGTCCAAGCTTGCTCTCTGAACCATTGAAGCTTAGGGTCCCTGCCAGGTGAGTACCCCAGGCATGATGGCTATCAACAGCAGCAGGGCATAGTGGATCAGGTACCCTTCAGTCCACACAAACAGTTCCTCACATGGCACCCAGGACACACATAGCAGATGCATGCTCAGGGCACAAAGTGGCCATTGCAGAAGGTTGGCCCTATGGCACATCCCAAAAGAGGCCCTCTGAAAAGAGGGTGGAAGCAGGAGTGCAGAGAGCTCCATATCCCAGTTGTTTGGGAGCCCCCTGCCTCCCAATCCTAGGTGCTGTGGGCATGGAAGAAGCACAAGAGACAGGCTGGCCTGCAGGAGAAGTTGGGAGGAGCAGGGTCTGAAGTTACAGCAGCAGGTGCAGAGGTCAAGTGACTGCTGATACCCCTGAGTGAACCCCCCACCCTCCAGGCCAGAGGACTGTGCATCTGCAGGGGAATGATCAGGGGCCAGGGTGCTGGCCACATGTCTCCAGGTTCCACCCCCTAGGACCCTCATGCCATGGCTGCTCACCCCTCGAGCGCACCCACACAAACCACCACATTGTAAATAGTTTGCATGGGGAAGAAGGTGTTTTATTGTTGGTGGGTGGGGTGGAAGGTGAAGGGATTCTGTTTTTGGGGAGGGAGGGGGAAATGCCTGCTTGTTGGGGAGGGAGGAGAAGTGGGATTCTGTTTTTTGAGAGGGGAATAAAGTGTTGTTTTGACACATGTCTGCAGTGAGTAGGGGGCTGGGGGTGGGCAGGGGTGGTGGGTCTGTGGGCAGCTGTCCGGGTGGGCTACGACAGGGAAGCAGGAGGAGGTGGTTGGCCAGCATCTCTCATACATGCTGCCCAGGTCCTCACTGGCACATGTGCAGAGCTTCAGCAGGTGGGACCACTGCTTTTGATACAAACTTGAGGCAGGCAGTGAGGATGTATCAGTGTCCCTTGTGGCTGAAGGCACACTCCACCAGGGTATGGGAGCAGCCCAGACACTGGTAAAAGTGGGCCTGGTGGGGGTCCAGCTGGCCGATATAGGGGTGTATGAGTCATGGAAGGAGTGGGTAGGTGGGGTCCCTAATAAGGAGAAGTGGAACCACCACAGCATCAAGCTGGAAGTCTAGCACTCCTGGCATGAACCTCCCACTCTGCACCAGGGCTGGGAAGGCACGCTTAGGGGAGGCATAGGGGTATATGCCCCCATATTTATGTGCAGGATGAGGGAAGGCTTCCCCCTGTGGGCTTGGTGCCATGGGCTATGCCAGCCTGTTCTTGGTGGGGGCACTGGGCCATGGATTGGAGCAGGTTGAGCTCAGCAGGAGGGCAGTGGTGGCACTGGGAGAGGTGGCTACAGTGGGGCTAGGGGGAATTTTGGGGTATCGATAGCTCCCCAAACCTCCTTAGTGCTGCCCCTGCTTGGGGCTCTCTACTCTTCTGCTTTTCCCTTGGGAGCCCCGTGTGGAGTTCCCCAAGAAGGCACTATAGCCACCCCAAAATTCCCCATAGCCCCTCCATAGCTAACCCTTCCAGCACTGCCACTGCCACTATCCACCCCATGCAGCTGAGCACTCCCCAAGCCCAACCCTGGTGCAGCCCCCCCATGAAGAAGCTGATGCACTCCCTGGCCCTGAGCCTAAATCAGGCAGCCCACCATCACCCATGACTGCCTCAGGGGTATGTGCAGCAGTGAGGACCTGCCCCCCTTGCCCCCTACACTTCCCAGACAAACTGCTCACAGTTCTGTCCCACTCTGAACAGAAGCAAAAGTTGTGGTTTTAAACTTGGCACCATTTTTGACTCCCTGCTCATGTTTGGATTAGGGGTCCCAGGGGTTCAGCTACTTGCTGCCCTTGAGCAGTTTTTACTTCCCTGCTGATGAGGAGTGAGCTGCAAACAGGGCCTGTGATTGGCAGGAGTCCCTGGGCCCAGGCCTGTGCATTAATCTGCTTATGAGCAACAGGTATTTGTGAGTGGGGAAAATGACAATTCAGACATTAAGCTGACTGATGTAGTATGTAAAGTTTCATATGGTGGAATATCAGCACTACGTAGGGAATAACATACCTTTTCTTTGCACTTTTCTAGATTTATAAGAAGTCTTGTATGAAGGTGTACACACCAGAGCATTCACATGCTGGGATTGTCCTTTGCAAGTGTAGCAGCATTAAAATTGTACTCACCTGTAGAGGACAGTGTGAAGAGAGAGAGACTTTGTCCCAGTAGGGACACCATTTGCCCTGAAGGTGAGTGAAGCTGCTTTGGAAGCAGCCCTCTTTGAAGTGGAAGGGGTGATGTAACCCCAGCAGGGGTTTGAATGAGAGGAATGTTAGCAAAAGCCCAGGAAGAGTCCTTCCCTGGGATTAGCTGAGAGGGCTTGTTTAAAAAGGGGGAGCAGATTTTCCTGGGGAGGAGAACCAAAGGGGAGGAGAAACAGGCTGGAAGCCAGGAAGAGGACCTCACCACGGCCATCCCTCACAGGGCCTCTGTCAGCGCCCTGCAAAGGTGGCAACTAGAGGCTGCAGTGGTGAGAAACAGAGTAGTCTTTCTTCCTCTCCTCCCCCTTGGAGTCTTGCTAGGGCAGGCACAAAGAAGAACTTCATGTCATGAGACTCCAAGCCTGGAAAGACCCTCTTACAAACCCCTGTCTGGCGTGGGTAAGCACATGAGTAGGGAGATGCAGGACCAGGGAGAGACTTCCCTGGTTTTCTCCATGAGTGAGAAGGCACTTGGGGGAGGGGCAGGCTCAGGTGCCAGAGGGAGCCCTGGGCTGGAGGGGCAGGGGACTGCTTCAACCCTCCTTTTTTGGTACTTTCTCTTTTTTTTTTTCTCCTTCCACCTTTTCTTCTTTCCTCCTCTCCCCCCCTTCTTCTTTCCCTCCATCATAAAACATAGGTAATGAAACTGTATTTTAAGAAGTATTTTATAAGACATGAGATACAATTTCATATCCTATAGGTATTTTATAGGACATAAAATAGTATTTTTAATAGGTTTATTGCAAGATACTGTATTTTGGTTATTCTGTATTTTTATATTTCATCCTTCACCTTTACCTTTTGCCATGGAATTTTTTATTTTATATTTTATATGTTTAAACCTTAAGGAATGCATTCTCTGTAGAGTAAGTTACACCCTGTAATATTATTAGAACCATTGTTAAAGAGTGCATTGGGATTATAATTATAAGTGTTCTACTTTTGTTGCCTCTTTCCCCTCTGTGTCAGACTGGTTTCCTGAACAAGTGAGAGAGAGTCTGACTAAGTGACTGAATAATAGGTGTGACCATCTGAAGTAACCAGTTAACAAGTGGCCATTAACAGCTCCTAGCCATAGACTGACAAGAGGAAAGTATCAATACCAGTGCCTGAAACTCCATTCTGTGTGCAACAGTGTATCCACCTTGAACTAATCAAAGCTGAAGACTAGTTTCTGGAACTTAGCACCCACTTTATTGACTATTCCTGTAACCCGTTGAATCAATCAAGTCAAGGGTGGAATCCCTAAACTGCACCATCAGGCAGAACCCCAGTGACTGTGACTAACAGCTGTCATGCACTACTCAAGACCCATGTGGGACAGCGACCTCCAGATTGGGCAGCCAAGATGATTCTGGGGGATCACAGAAGTCTGCCAGAGAGAGATAAAAAGCAGTGAAGCTTGACCCCCAGTGGCGCCCTCTTCATCTTCAACCTGATCAACACCCAACACTGTCCAACCAGAAGAACCTGCCAGTGACCCACTTCTAGAGACAACACCACCTTGAAGGAAATGTTGACTGGCCATCTATGGCAGACTCCAATGCCCCAGACAGGAAGATATACTAACATCAGTGCTCTCAACAATCACTACAGCAGCTACTATATACTATACTCTATGGGTTCGAAAGAGTGAATGCGTGCGTATGGGTGTGTGTGTGCGTATGGGTGGCCATTACCTATCATAACCCTCCAGAATTTGCATTTATAATTTTATTAAAGCTTCACATCCCATCTAATAAATTAGAATTTATGATGATCCTGTGAATTGGTCCTTTGTAGCCAACAAGAGAATGGCTGCAGTGTGCTAAATGAGAACCAATTAGTTCTGGACATGGCTGTCAGTAACACCAGGCCTTTGCTTGCCCACAGGAAGCATAGCTGCTGACCAGCCAGGTCCAAGCTCTAAGAATTTGCTTGCTGTGGTGGCAAGGACTGGTGCTGCTATGGTGGCAGCATAGACCAATGTTGCTGTAGTGGCAGGAACCAGTGTTAGCGCCACTGCTGCTGCTGCAGTGACAGCATGAGCTAACTTTGCCAGTCACTTCCAGCTCACCTAGTCCCCCTTCTCTGGCATGGGGAAAAGGCAGGGTGTTGGTGATGGGGTTCATTGGCAAGTTCCCCTCCCTTGGGGAGTGGAAATTGGGTATGGGAACATTCCTTGTTGTCCCCTATTTAGCAAGCAAGCCTTCAAAGTAAATTTATAGTCAGGGGGCTCTGAATGCCTGTACACTCCTCATAGCACTATATTTCTGTAGCACTTCAAAGTGCTGTAGAATTTGTACTGCTGCAAATGCACATCTATCCATTGCCTAAATGCCATACATTAAGATGCCTGAAAGTTCACTTTCACAAAGAAACTTGTCTGCCTATGTCCTCTTAGAACAACACAGCTACACACAAAACCCCCCAAAACTTTTTCTTGCAACACTCTTAAAATAATTTCTCAATTTTTTCCCTCAGGAGAGAATGGTGACATCCTTCTTGTCAGTGGTCCTTTACATTAATTTACTGGAAAAGACCTTGTTCTAAACCCATTTCGTAGTTAACTCTGCATGCATTTAGAGCTTGGTGTAAACTACCATGTACTATCTTCTTTGCCAAATAATGTAATCCAGGTGCTGCTGAAGGTGTTAAATGTACTTCTATACTGAAATCTATGTAGCATCAAGGCCATACAGGAAATGTACTTGGGCTGAATATACCTAGCCTATTCAATAGCACTGAAGCAGTCAATTAATTTTTCCAATATCAAATTTTCTGCAGAATGTGAAAGTAATATAGGCTCCCTCTTGTGGCTAATTGGCATAAATTTTGGTTTTGGTTTTTAGAAGGTTTCCGTGTGAGGTAATACATTTGAATGTTAGTCTTATGAAGATAAATTAGTTTGAGGCCTATGAGGCTTCTTTAGTAACATGCTTTTCTTTCTAAGGATATAGAGTAATATGTGTTTTTAACTTTGGGAGATTTAATTCAAGTTGTATACAGTCTTTTTCACAGAGCCCATCTGTATGGTGAATTCCATCCAGAGAAATGTATTATGACTTGTAGTTTTTAAAACATAGACTTTTTAAAGGGTTATTGTATTAAGTAGATGTCTTGATTGATATATACACATTCCTTCCAGATATTAAGAAAATGTTCTTTAGTTTTAATTTCACCTTCATGTAGCACTTAGACACTAATCATATTTATTATACATTTCAAAAGTCTGGTGTTATCTAAGAAATGAGTTTTGAAAGATTTTATAAATACAAAATAACATCACTTTTCAGTCAGACAGCAGATATGCGGCTATGGTTCACCATGATGACTATATAGGGTGGCCTGGGCAAATATATGCTGGGTGTTAAGAACTGTGTGTGATATATTACAGATCTCAACCTGCAGCATTCACTGAGGTGAAATCCTGATTAAGAACAGGGCTGTGCACACACAAAAAATGTCTGTTTTCCCTTGGGTATCCAGGTTTCCATTTGGTGTAAGTGATTGGTTGCAGTTGTATAACTGGAAAAATGTATCCCACACTACAGGAATCTATACTTCCTATAGTGCATAGCTTCCTAGAGTAAGTACCCTTAAACTTAAATTGAGACAAATTAAGTAACTGTGTGGTGTGTCCTATTTCAGGGTAGAAATATTGACTAATGGTGACAGCCTGTTAGGTGAACTTTAACTTAACCTGACAGTTCCTAGTGTCTGCACATCCATAGATGAGACTTCAAAATAGAAGTGTGCATGATTAAGGTTTATAGAGGTTGATTTATAACTATAAAGTTATTGGGCAGTTAACATCAAAAGTAACCAAGGATTTAATGATACTAGATTTTGTTTACAAATACCTTGACACAGCAGAATGAACTCTAGTTTTACCTTTAATTTATTTTGCAAGGTTTTATCTTGACAAGTGCTATGTTCACAGCTTGTCATAGAACCCTTATGTGCAATGCTTTCCACAACTAATATATTTCTTCATGAAGCTTTTGCCCTGATTCAGTCATATTTCATTGCCTTACAAATAAGTAAACAGTTTTTCTCTGATTCTCTTTTTCCTCCCTTCCCCTGAGCTAAGAATTTTCAAATCTAGTTTAACACCCCTTCCCCCTGCATGTTTAAGAAAAATTCTTTCATTCTGTAGTTCACATTTTTCATTCGGCCTTTAATATTGTATATGCCCTGCAGGATGAATTTCAGAGTAACTGCAAACCCTGGCTTCCTGAAATTCAGGTGAAAATTTAGGGCGTATGGAACAGACTATTTTACATTTAGATGACAGCTCTTTAATTTTTCTTTTACACCAAACTAACTCATTGGGCATTAGTGGTGTTATCCTTGACTGACCCCAGTGTACACACTCTGACCCAACCCTTTGCCAATTTTATTTTTATCTTCAATACTTTTTCATGTCACATTTATAGTTTTCCTACTTCATGTAGCCATGGCTAACCCTAACCATCGGGGGCTAGTTTAATGAGAAACTCCTTCCACTGTTATTTATATAACTAGCCAATATTTTGGTGTCAAATTAGGGCTAGTTTCACTAAGGGCAGAATTCTATTTCACTTAGTGCAACTAAGTGCAGCTTGAAGCCAACCTTTAAGTTAGTGGACTAACTAGTATTAACAACTCTATTACCCTGTCTTTGCATGTAAGTGTGTTAATTATAGGGACAGGAGATAACTGTGTCTCTGGAAAGAAATTCAATTTCTATCATGGGGTAATAGATTTCTATTACACCCACAGATGTGCAATAGGATTGCTTCTGCACTGAAACAGGGTACCTCAGAGTTGATTAAAAGCCAGGTGGATTAACAGGGGGTGCAGGGATGTTGTTGCATCCCTCTTCTACCACTGCTGCTACAGTCTCCAGCTGATCCAGGTGCAAAGGGATCCCAGAGCAACTCCTGTCTCACTCCAGCCCCTTGCTGCAGGGAGTGACTGTGTGGGGAATCAGACTCAGCCAGGGATAGTGGGGGTAACCTGTAAGTTCCTCCTTCCAGTGCCTGAATCTGGCTATCCAGAGACACTGAGGGAGGGAGGAGTTGGACAGGAAGGAAAGGCTGGAAGGAGGAAACTTTATGATGCTATTACTATCTCCAGCTCTGCCTGGCTCCCCTCACAGCCACTCCCACAGCCCCTGCCTGGACAGGGACAGAAACAGCTCTGGGCCCCACTTCTGGGGGTGGGGACAATGGCACCAGTGTTGGTGGGGGGCCAGTCCTTGCACCCTTTATTTGCCTGTTCCCTGTCTCCTTCCCAGTCACATCTCACCCCTGTTCTTCCCTGGTCTGAGGAGTGGCTTGTCATACCTCCTTTAAGGATATTCTGGATCTGTCCATAGTCTCAAACTGCACTTTGTTCACCCATTCAGTGAACTAAAAGTCTACCCCATGGGTATAGGGAAACGTAAGTGTATTTGCTATCAAAGGGTACTGTTATAAACTGTTATGATGTATCTGTTACAGCTATATGATTCTGTAGCCATGCATGTATGACAAAATCACTAACTTTAACCCTGAGAGTCCAGCTGTATATTTACAGTCTATGTATGTGTGTTAGGGGATCTTTTTATGATTGGAAATAATTTTTTAGTTGCTTAGGGTGAAATTTAGCCTGGGGGAGGGTCAATTTTCTAAAGCTGGCATTTCAGCATCTTTAAAAATGGTGGTGATGACTAATGAGTTATTTTTCCTTATGTCCAGCACATAATGGTAGCTGCTGTTAACGTTTTGGTAATCCTATCCTTTTGTTCTTACTTCTTATCTACATCAATGTTTTATTTTTTATTTTTTAGTGAATGAAGACAAGATGAATATTTAAGAACAATGGATAAAAGAACAGGGGCTGGAACTTCCCAGCAAACTAAAAGGCCAGCACTTTTAGTTGCAACACTGTCAGAATCAGTCAAGAAAAAACCTAAAACGTGATAATGATGCGTGTGTCATATGTGAAAAAATTTCAGCATCCAAAAAAGAACCTCTTACAGCAACTTTTTCAGGATTTCATAGATTTCATAGACATTAAGGCTGGAAGGGACCTTACAGATCATCAAGTCCAGCTCCCTGCCCCAAGGGCAGGAAGTCAGCTGGGGTCAAAGGATCCCAGCAAGATAAGCATCCAAGCGTTTCTTGAATGAGTCCAGAGTAGGTGCCTGCACTATGTCTGGAGGGAGTCTATTCCAGGCCTTGGGGGCTTGGACAGTAAAGAAGTTTTTCCTTATGTCCAGCCTAAAACGGTCATGGAGGAAATTATGACTGCTGGTCCTTGTTATCCTGTGGGGTGCTCTAGTGAACAGATGTTCCCCCAGATCCCGATTCACACCCCTCTCACCCAGAAGTATGTACTTCTGGGCAGCCACCAGGTCAGCCCTGAGCCTGCACTTCTCTAGGCTGAAGAGTCCCATGGCTCCCAGTCTCTCATCATAAGGCCTATTCTCTTGCCCTCTGATCATGCACGTGGCTCTCCTCTGGACTCTCTCAAGCTTCTTGACATCCTTCTTGAATTGTGGAGCCCAGAATTGGAAGCAGTACTCCAGCTGTGGCCTCACCAAAGCTGAGTACAGCAAGAGGATGACATCCTGACATTTACTTGAGAAGTATCTATGGATGCAAGCCAGAGTTTTATGTGCTTTACCAGCTGTGACATCACATTGGTGGCTCATGTTCATCTTGTAGTCAATCATGACCCCCAATACTGTTTCAGCCATGGTGCTAGCAAGCATAGCATTGCCAAGCCTATAAGCGTGCAGCGGGGTTTTTTCCCCCCGAGGTGGAGTACCTTGCATTTTTTTGGTATTGAACCTGATCAGGTTTATATCTGCCCACTTACTAAGCTTATCGACGTTAGCCTGGATCACTAGCCTGTCCTCAGGTATGTCCCAAAGTGTAGTGTTATCAGCAAATTTGGCCAGTGCGTTTCTGACACCAATGTCCACATCCTTGATAAAGATGCTAAAGAGAACCGGTCCAAAAAGAGTGTCTTGGGGGACACCACTGGTCATGGAGCACCATAATGATTCGCTTCTATCAACTACTACTCTTTGGGTCCAACCTCGGAGCCAGTTTCCCAGCCAACAGGCTGTTGTGTAGCCGAGGCCACAGCTGCCCAAATTTTCCAAGAGAAGGTCATGGGACACCAGATCTAAGGCTTTTTTAAAGTCTAGATATATGATGTCAATCTCTTCTGCCTCGTCCAGGTGATATGTCACCTGGTCACAGAAGGAGATGAGATTGGTCAGGTAAGACCTACCCATGACAAACCCGTGCTGGCTGTCCATCAGGATGTTGCCATCAGCCAGTTTATCAAGAAGAGTCTCTGATAATTTTCTCCAAAATCCAGGGATTGAGGTCAAGATGATTGGCCTGTAATTTCTGGGATATACTTTCCGCCCTTATGGAAGATGAGTACCACATTGGCTTACTTCCAGTCTTCAGGTACTTCACTTAAGTGCCATGAGTTTTCAAATATTTTTGCCAATGGTTGGGGTATGACACCTGCCAACTCCTTGAGTACTCTAGGGTGTAATCTGTCAAGACCAGCTGACTTGAAGTTGTCCAGCCTCTCAAGGCGTTCCTTTACAAGGTCTATACCGATGCTGGGTGTAAATACGCCCTTATCCTGGCTGTCCCACATCATGCTAGGCAGGCTGGTCCCTTTGTGCTGGTGAAAAATGGACACAAAATACCCATTAAGCAGGTTGGCTTTTTCCTGGGTGTCAGTTATCAGTTATCCCATTTAGTTCAGCAGGGGTCCAATGTTACCTTTGCCTTTTTTCTTACTCCCTAAATATCCGAAAAAGGACTTTTTATTCTCCTTGATATGTCAAGCCAGATGGAGTTCAGTTGCAGCCTTGGCTTTCCTGGTCCGCTCCCTGCAGGCACAGACCAGTGCCGAGTACTTCACCTTGGTGGTTATTCCAGCCTTCCATCCTTTGTAAGTGTCTCTTTTTAGGCATAGGAGTTCCTCAGGTTCCCTGCTGAGCCAAAGGGGTTGCTATGCCCTTTAGCTACCCTTCCTCCGAGATGGCATGGACAACCCTTGTACTGTCAGGAACTCTCCCTTGAGGAGCAACCACTCCTTTTGGACTCTTCTTCCTGTTGAGTCATGGTTCCTTAGGGCCTTGACAATGAGCCTCCTGAGCTTGTCAGGGTCAGCTTTCCTAAAGTCGAGGACTTCTGCATTGCTGACTGACTTGCCAGCTTTGCAATGGATAGTAAAGGTGATGAGCTCAAGGTCACTATCACCCAGCTTTCCATCAATTCTTAGGTCACTGACTAGATCATCCCCTTTGGCCAGTACCAGGTTCAGCAACGCTTTACCTCTTGTCAGCTTATAGACTTCTTGAGTCAGGTAGAGCTTGTCCATACATGTGAGGAAGCTTTCCAGCCAATCAGATTTGACTGGGTGCTCTTCCCATGAGATGTCTGGGTAGTTACAGCTTCCCATGACAGCCATGCACTGACAGCATGCAGCTCAGCCAGTTCCCTGGTGAATTCCTGGTCTAGCTCTTGTTTCTGGTTGGGAAGTCTGTTGTAGACTCCTTCCATGATGGATTACATTCCCTATGTATTTTAATTGAGAGGGACTCCAGTCATCCTCCCTGGGTGGCTATGTCAATTAACAGGGATGTGTAGCTTTGCTTGACAAAGAGAGCTACACCCCCACCCTTTTTATCTACATGATCTATCCTGTACGGGGTATAACTATCTATACCTGTGGCCTAGTTGTAGGTGATGTCCCACCAGGTCTCCGTTATCCATATGAAATCGTAGACTTCCTTCCTTATCAGGAGGACCAGTTCCTCCTGTTCTTCCCCCAAGTTCCTGGCATTGGTATACAGACATGCTGCTATGTCTCAGAATGCACCAGCTCCACCACAGCTACCTGGTGCTGGTCCTGGATTCCTGGGGTGATGGTCTGTGCCTCCATCAGTCCTGGGGGAGTGGTGCAGCATGTGGGCATCATGGGCACTCCAAGTCCACCCAGTGTAAATATGGGTGAAGTGGCCATGATGGTCTACGACTGCTTTAAGCACAATTGAGTTGGCACTGCAGCAGTTGATGTACTTCTGCCTTCCACCAGGGAGGGGCAGAGAGTGGGGATGTGGGTCCCAATGAGTGCCCCATCACAGCTGAGAACCCAAGGCCCCAAACCTTGCCACCACCCTGGGGTCTGCCAGGCAGATGATCCAGCCATGCTGCATGGCTGAAGAATACTCTTATACTCCTCCCTAGTTCTTTGTCTAAGTCTTGTAAGCTTCCTTTTTGTGCTTTACCTTACTGAAGAGTTCCCTGCTGAGCCAAGCTTGTCCTCTGCCATACCTGCTAGTTTTCCTGCACGTTGGGATGGTTTGTTCCTGACTCTCAGTAAAGTTTCTTTAAAGTACAGTCAGTTCTCCTAGACTCCTCTAACCCTCAGACCAGCTTCCTAGAGGATCCTGCCCAAGAGTTCCCTGAGTCAAGGTCTGCTTTTTTGAAGTCCAAGGTCCTTACTCTGCTGCTCTCCTTCCTTCCTTTCCTCAAGATCCTGAACTCAATCATTTTGTGGTCACTGCTGCCCCACTTGCCATCCACTTCTACATTTCCCACCTTTTTGTCCCTGTTTGTGAGCAGCAGGTCAAAAAGAGTAGTCTCTAATTTGTCTCTCCAACACTTGCACCAGGAAGTTGTCTCCAGAATTCTCCAAAAACTTCTTAGATTGCCTGTGCACTGCTGTATTGCCCTCCCAAAACATGTCATTATGACTGAAGTCCCCCATGAGAACCAGGGCCTGTGATTTCAAAACTACCACTAGTTGTCTGAAGAAAGCCTCATTTACCTCATCCTTCTGGTCCGGTAGTCTGTAATTACACACCCACCACAACCATCCCTTGTTGATCTTCCCTTGTTGAGCTATCCCTTGTTGATCTTCCCTCTGACCCTAACCCAGAGATTTTCAACAGGTCTCTCCAGTTTCGTACTGGAGCTCTGAGCAATCATATGGCACTTTTATATAAAGTGCAACTCCTCCTCCTCTTCTTCCCTGCCTGTCCTTCCTGAAGTTTGTACCCATCCATGACAGTGCTCCAGTCATGAGAGGTATCCCACCAACTGTCTGTTATTCCAACCACATCATAGTTCAATGACTGTGCAAGGATTACATTTATGTATTCCCAGTCAATGAAATCAGAGCAGATACCATTGTAACATAAATCTTAGTTGTAGATGATGGGTGTAGTGGTAGGTTTAGGCATGTGGGTGGCATGGAAACAGCTGGAGTAATTGGATGGTTTCTGATACAATGTGGTGGTGATGTGACCATTGCAAAGTTTGACAGTGACTTCTAAGAAATGAATCTTCTGGGTTATTAAAATCCTGGTAGAATTTTTCTAGAAATTACTTCCTATGCGTTTTAATAACGTTTGGCTTCCTGCAGTACCCAATTGGAAATGTAAAGGCTTTAAAACTGAAAAGAATGAAGCTTGGAGAAGAAAATGTAATATAGTGGGAATGAGCCATTACGGTCCAGCAGGAGATCTGAAACCTGTTCCTGATGAAGAGCTGATGGAGAGGAGAAAACACTTTGGCCCCTTTAAGAACTGAACTTCTGTGGCCCAGAGGTGCAGGGTCTTAGACAGGGGATGTGCTGCTACAAAATATGGTGAGAGATTTAGCCCTAGACACTGCAGAGAAAACAACCCCAACTATGGAAGGAAGAAAGAAACACTGTAGTTGTGGTGCCCTAGCTAATAGGGGAGACAAGTTACATAATCAGAGTCTGCACTGAAGCAGAGCTCTGGACCAAAACTGAACTCCAGTATGTTAAATGGTGCAGGGGCTGCTGACAGGAAAGAAACTGGTCCCAGGTGTGGGCCTGCCTGTAGTAGAGATAGCTGAAGGCAAATGAGGCTAAAAAATCTAAAAACCAGATTTCTGTTAGAGAGCAACTGACTGGCAGGGGAAGCACTGAGCCAACATACAAGCTGACTCCAGGAAAGAAGGAATACTATGCTCTGGAGTGTCAGGGAAGAAGGAGCTCTCTTGCACAGTAGGTAAACTCTGGCCTAAGAGGATGGTACTCCCAGGAGCCAGAGGGGCCATTGTCAAGTTGTAGAGAAGTCTCTCTCTCAGTGGGTGAACATCCCCAGATGGATTAAAGGTTTTGCTGAGAGATATTTCAGGCCACCCAGCAGGGTATATTTTTGATTTCTCCTTTGTGACCCATGAGGGTTAGAGTTTTTAGTTGTGAGTGTTTTGAGTAACCACTGGTGGCTTGTAAGTAGTTATAAGGGGCAGTTTGGAGGCCAAATAGTAAAGTACCTAGGTTCTCTGTAGCTGGAGTCCTACATAGCTGAGGCTGAGTGGTCTGAGGCCCAGAAACTGAAATCAGTGGGCTAAGGCTGAAGGCTACCGCCACAGAAAGTGGATTAAGGCCAGGGGGGACTGAAGCCTGGATAGAGGGATTGGAGTCTGAATGAACAAAACTGCATATCTGATCTGGAAGGTTCAAAGAATGGAGACTGAGAAATGCCCAGGAGTCATGGATAAGGCTATGGGAGAGGTTAGAGACTATGACTGATGGTCCTAAGGCAGGGATCACCAACGTTTTTAGTCAGAGTGCTCAGAACATCCACAACCTCAGCTTGTAACTGCTGTGGGCTTTGCCAAACTTCCTTACCATGGCACTGCCCAGGCTGTAGGAAAGGTAGCAGGGGCCTGACCAGAGTTCAGGCTGGCTGTATCAGGCAGCTGGAAGGTTGTAAGTCACTGCACTGGGGTATGAAGAGTCATGGCCTGGCTCACTGCTAATGGTCAGTGCATGTGCACCTCAAGGGGGAAGGAGCCATGGCTGTGCTGCCACAATAATGGTGGTTCCTTTGCTGTCTCTTCCAAGGTGCACATGCCCCTGACTCCAGCAGTGAGCTGGGCTAGATCTCTGTGGACATCAGTGCATCTACTTGCAGCTTTCCAGATGCCTACCACAACTGGCCTGGACTCTGGAAAGGGCCCTGCCACCTGCTAGAGCCCAGCCTGCTTGCAGCAGCAAAACCTTTAACCCATCTGGGGGTGCTCACCCACTGAGAGAGCCCAGGCTGCTTGCAGAAGGCAGCACAAGAGCTGCACCAGGGTCAATGGAACCCCAGCCCAACTTGTTGCTGCCAGCAGGTCCACATGTGTTTTGGGGCAGATGGTAGGGGGAGCCTCCTTACAGCAGCACAGCTCTGGCCCCTTCCTCACCATCTGCCCCAAGGTGCACATGCTAAGCAAAATGCATTCATGTCCCATGCTCTGGCATGTATGCTGGGGTTTGCCAACCTATGCCCTAAGGCATGATTAGGGCCATCAGGTCACACCTGCTAACATTAGGGCACAGGCTCTGTACATGTGTGCAGTGCAGGTCTGGAGAATGACATGGCTATGTAGGCCAACAGGCTATTGGCCTAAAATAGAGTAAAAGAGTGGGAGAGAGTGGCACCAGAAGGAACAGAGGCAGCTAAGGACTCACTGGAATCCCAGGGAGGCCTGTCTCCCTAACTTTATAGTAATATCCCATCAAGGCACACCTGGCTAAGTTAGGCAGCACCTTGGGGGAGCTCAGGCAAAAACTAAGGGAGGCAGGGATAGTTCAGATACCAAAGGGGCACAATGGACATCCTGGAGCCTGCACCCAGGGATCAGTGGCAGCGCAGAGCTTAAATGGGCAGTGTGGGTGTGAGGGAGGGTGGAGGGGTATGGAGACCACCTCCACACTCCCCTCATGGCATACAGTCCCCACAGGCAGTGGCACCCCAAGAGGTTGGGGTGCTCAGGGCATTCATTCCTGGCGTAGGCGCCCAGTGGGGAGTGGCTCCTACCAGTGCTGCACTTTGCAGCCAAGGGGCAGCATCCACCAGGCTGTCTGTATCACCGGAGCTCTCACTACAATGTGCAGTGATGCCTGGATGTGTGCTCCATAGAAAGCCTACAATGGCACCCTGAACACCCCCAACTGCTGCTGCTGTACCATGCAGGGAATGCAGGGATCCTCACATCCCACCACCCTCCTTCACATGCCACAAACCGCACACACTCACTGCATCCTGTCCCCACAACCCCTCAACATACCTTATTTCCCCCCCACAACCACACCCCCTTACAAACCTGCCACACCCCCACGCCCTATCATATACACATATCCACATCCCCCACACCTTACCAGACACACACACACACACCCACACTGCTCTGCACCACACCATACACATACACCCCCCCAGACCCCACCATAGACTCATACACACCCGTACATACACACACCCCACCATACACACATTCACTCCACAATATACAAAACTAATAATTTATTTTTGAGTTATTATGTAAATACCTCTATATACACTATGCAAACACAAATAATGATAAAAAATTGTAACAAAATTAGAATATGTTACAATAGGTGTTTGACTTTTAGTGGTGACTTTTAGTTGTGGGGGGGAGGTTCTGGTTCTAAGATGGCAACCCTTTCCTCCCAAAAGGAGTATTTCTGGGGGGGGAAAGGAAAGGACTTCTGGTGGCAAAAGCCAGGGATTAGGGGGTGGGTTCCAAGATGGTGACCTGGGGGTGGGGAAACTGCCAAGGGTCAGGGCTACCCATTTAGTCCTCTACAGATCACCAAAACTCACTAAGTAGCCCCCCACCTGAAATAATTGCCCACCCCTGAGCTAACATTATGATATAGTATTTTTGGATGATCTATTTTGAGGCCATAGGTGGATACAGGATTTTAGGAAGTGTGGTGTAGCAACAGCCAAATGTACTTCAAGGGTAACTGAACCCATCTCACAGCATTCCTCTGTTAGGGGCAGACCATGCTTCACAATAGAAAGGAACCTTTGTTACGTCTTTCAAATAAGTAAGAATCTTCCTTTTCCCCTCCTTTCCACTCCAAGATTAGCTGTAAATTCCCTTCCCTCCCCTCCCATTAGTCTCCTCCCCTACCAGCTGTTGCTGCTGCCCCTAGCTGAGCTAGGGATGGTGGGGGAGGGAGGGATGGGGGAGGTGGTGTCTAGAGACACTCCTGCCCTGCTGGAGCCTGGACGCACATGGAATCAACATTTGCTGTGGACAATAGCAAAAGCAGGTAGATTCCGTTCCAGAACATCTGCTCTGGTGCTGGCGGTGAACACTGCGGAGACTGGGCAGCAGGGGGGAATCCACTTATTTCTCCTCCTGTTCCTGGCTAAGTCTGGCATCTTGCAAAACCTGGATGGATCCTCAGAAGAGGGTCTAAAACTCTATCTGCCTCTGCCTCCAGCCCCAGAACAGTTGAGGAAAGCAGAAGCAGTGGGCAAAAGAAAGTGAAGGTGCTTCTGAGCACATAAGGAAAGGGCAGGGGAATATATATTTATTTCCTCAACTTAAAAAAGTCCCCAGCTGCTTCTCCTGGGTCTGGTCTGTCCCACTGCATGTACCCTGCCCTCCCTCCCTGCAGATTTGTACCTGTTTCAGGCCTTCTTTTATAATGTCTTCTTTCAGGTATTGTGCTTTGTGTAATTAAAGGCTTTGGCTTCCTTGACCACAGCACACACTTCACGGACAGAGGACTCCTGGGAAAGGACAGCATCCACCTTATGTTTCATAGTTAGTAGGGTCAGAAGGGACCTAAACAGATCATCAAGTCCAACCCCCTACCATGGCAGGAAAGAGTACTAGGGTCAAATGACTAGCCTTGTCTTAAAGATCTCCAGGGTAGAAGCCAGCACTTCTCTTGGAAGTTGGTTCCAGATCTTAGCTGCCCTGACTGTGAAGTAGCACCTCCTGATGTCCAATCTGAATTTACCCTCTGCCAGCTTGTGACCATTATTTCTAGTCACTCCTGGTAGTGCTCGGGGGAACAGGGACTTCCCCAATGCCTGCTGGTCCCCTCTGAGTAGTTTGTAACAGGCCACTAGATCTCCCCTCACCCTTCTCTTGTGGAGGCTGAACAGGTTCAGGTCCCGTAGCCTCTCCTCATAGGGCCTGTCCTGCTGCCCCTTATCATATGAGTGGCCCTCCTCTGGACCCTCTCCCTGTTGTCCACATCCCTCCTGAAGTGCGGTGCCCAGAACTGGACGCAGTACTTCAGCTGCAGCCTGACCAGTGCCTCATAGAGGGGGAGGATCACCTCCTTGGACCTGCTTGAGATGCATCTGTGGATGCAGGACAAGGTGCGGTTGGCCTTCCTAACTGCCTCTCCACACTGCCGGCCCATGTTCATCTTGGAGTCAATGATGACTCCAAGATCATTTTCTGCTTCTGTACTGACAGGAAGGGAGTTCCCCAGCTTGTACATATGGTGCCGGTTGTTCCTCCCCAGGTGCATCACTTTGCACTTGTTGGTGTGAATCCCACCCTATTCTTGTCCACCCACCCTTGTAACCTGTCTAGGTCCAATTGTAGCCTATTTCTCCCTTCTAGCATGCCCACATCCCCCCACAACTTAGTGTCATTGGCAAATTTGAACAAGGTGCTTTTTACCCCTTCGTCCAAGTCGCTGATGAAGATGTTGAACAGTGCGGGCCCGAGGACTGAGCCCTGAGGAACCCCACTGCCCACGTCCCTCCAGGCCGAAAATGACCTATCCACCACCACTCTCTGGGTGCGGGCCTCCAGCCAGTTGGTGACCCAATTGACTGTGTGGGTGTCGATAACACAGTCCCCCAGTTTCTTAATGAGAACAGGGTGAGAGAGTGTTGAAGGCCTTCTGAAAGTCCAGGAAGACTATGTCCACTGCTACCCCTGCATCTAATGATTTGGTGATCTGATCATAGAAGGCCACCAGGTTGGTCTGACAGGACCTGCCACTAATGAACCCGTGTTGGTTGCCCCTAAGCATGATCTCCCCTGCTGGCCCCTCATGGATATGTGCCAGAATAATTTTCTCAAGGAGCTTGCCCAGGATCGAGGTAAGAGCATGTGTGCTCGTTAAGCTGTGCCAGGGGTTCTGCAAGACTGAAAGTATACTTGGTAGCAGCTTACTGCTACATCAGGGAAGTATTTCAGGGGCTCAGTGAACATCTGTTCACCTGGGCACCCTTGGGGAAAACCAGGAGTAATGGCCACAAACTCCTGGAAGACCATTTCAGGCTCAACATTAGGAAAAACTTCTTCATAGTTATGATGTCCAGACTGTGGAATAAGCTCCCTCCGGAAGTGGTGCAATCTCCTACCCTGGAAATATTTAAGAGGAGACTAAACAGTCATCTTGCTGGGGTCAACTGATCCCACCTGTTATTTTTCCAGCCTGGTGCAGGGGACTGGACCTGATGATCCTCTGAGGTCCCTTCCAGTTTTACAATCTATGAATAATTTGATTTCACTACTGTTTTAGCTTGATATGGTAACTATTTCCTTTACTTTGCTGACCAAGACAATTGTCACTCAGAAACTGGGATTGGGACCTTCTATTTCAGCCACACTTCTGAAGGTTGGATTAAGCCCCTTGAAAATAGCCAAAGCTGGCAAGAGGAGATAAAATTCAGCTTCTACCACAATGTAGGAGACTTCCCAAATTGTACAGTACCTGATTTGTGCATACACCGAATTCCAAGGTGTGCACCCAGGATAAGCATCTATACAGATGTAGGTATACATGGATGTCCAAATCTCTATTTTGCATAACTATGTTGAGCACTGTGATCACCCCAGGGAGACTGCTGAGGTTCATCTGAGATCATAATCCAAACAGGGCATATCTATATATGCCGTTCATGCACATGAATAAACTCTGGAGCTTATTGCTTTGGGGTTGACTGCTCCTAGACACCAAGTCTTCACATGTGCCCAGGGCTGCAACACACTGAGTTGGGTTGGAGCAGCCCCAGCTGGCAGGGAGCCCAGGGGGACAGTCTTCCAGCCCAGGGATGATCCCCCCTGCCGCAACTCAACTTGCTGCAGAGGTGCCTGCTATGGTGAGAGTAATTCAGTGCTGGGCCAGACAGCAGGCAGGACCCACACTGAAGCACCCTTGTGCCCCAGCCATCTACACTTGCATTGCATCTACACTTGCATTGCTGTGAAGTTTTTTACTTCATAGCAGATTAGTAATTCTATTTACAAGTACTATCCTGCTACAGAGTAAATTATTTTACTCCAGTCTAATAGGGGTGCATGTGTAGATGCACAACATTTACTGCACAGGTAATTAGTCTACTGAGATGTTAACATTTAATGTAGATGCTCCCACAGGTTGTGTCTACATGTGCAATTAATATGCACAAATAAACTCCAGAGCCTCAGGCAGATTCTCCCCCGACTCCATGCGCTGCCAAGTGATTGCCTGGGGTGTGTGGTGCTTCATACTAAAGGTACCCTATGTCCCAGCCATCCAGGCCAGCATCTACACATGAGCTGCTGCATGCACAGACACACAAACTCCACAGCAGGGTGGTATTTGAATTTTACAAGACTATCCTGCTGTAGAGCTTTTTAGTATTAAGGTCCCTAAGAGGGGCACATGTGTAGATGCCAAGATGTTTAAATGCACAGTTAATTAGTTAACTGTGCATTAAACATCTCATGTAGACATGTCCACAATGAAATAATCCACCACTCTTGATCTTAATCAAAGTATTATTTATTTGGAATTGTGACTCAACACTACAACTTATTACTGGATTGTGTCCTTAAAAATATGTATTATCATGTTTAGCAACTTAATATGCTTCTCATGAGTAGATGAGACCTTTTTTAAATTTAAAAACATTCATATTATTTAAATTCCAAATCTTATCTAAAATTCAGATCAGCTCAAAAAGGTGGAGATAGAGTTGGAACTGTAATTAAAGTAGAAGCAAAACAATCATGATCATTCAAATGCCAGTGAGGTATACTGTATACATTTGGATGGCCAAGAAAAAATCCAGTATAGCAGATGTTGAGGGCATGACCCTTTTCTGACATGGAATTGCAGATAACTGATGTGGGAGTACATTAAAGCTGCAATGGTTCATGTATCTCCAAATTAATGACAGTATCATTCGTGGTGAATGTAGGTATTAAAAGCATAATTTGTTTCTCTACATGAAGCTTTCATTTCATGACTAGCAGAAGCTATGCAAAATTGCCTAGGCTATTGTATTCTTAAGTATAATTTGGAATGCATGAGTCATATCATTAATTCTGGTAGGAGTTTGTTAGTTGAAAAGTGATTTCTTTATTTCCTTTATGACATATCAGATAATGTGTAATATTCAAAATTCAAAACACAAAACAAGTTATAAACTGGGTATAAAGCACAGCTGTTTATCATATTTCTTAGGTGAAAAACATTAAATAGCTTTGTACCTATATTCTTGAACCCAAAATTCTATTCAGGAATATCTTTTAAAAATAAAACCCAATGCATCAAAAGGAAGATATTTATGCATAACATATGGGCATCATTGAACTACTTTACTGATGAGTCTTATTTCACTAAATACACAGTTAAAATAATTTAGCATGTATTCCTACTAGCATAAATAGTAGCCCTCTGCAACGATAGTCTTCATGTTGTAGTAATGACATCCAAATATAATGTTTATATTAAGTCTCCATGGATTTTATAAGTTGTTTTTTGGGTGAATGTAGTAACCTTTGTCTATAATACATGCACATGTTTTTGGGTTTTTTTTTTTCTTTTAAGAAGTCCCATAGTCTATTCATCTGAAAGCATCTGACTAACCTCCAAAAGAGCTGATGATCTCATACCTCCACAAATGATCCAAGTGCTACTTGGCCCCCCACTGGAACCAGGTGTTCTTGTCCTGAATCCTGGGATGCTCCACAAATTTATATGCAGATTAGGCACAGGGCAACCTAGTCTGGCTCTACCCCATTGGGGGTGGGGCCACAGTAATCATATGTAACGGGCAGAGGGGGGGGTGACAAAGGGATTCTGGGTAAACTGCTTTGGTCCTCATTTGGTGATTATTCCCAGGTATTTAAGGCTTATCAAGAAACAGGAATTATTGGAAATGGAGAAGAAAGGTTCAGCTCAGCCATGGGAGTGAATAGGAAGTAAAAATGTATGAAATGTAGTGGTTCACCATGACTTGGAAAAGAGTCAGTGGTGAGAGGCATTATCTTATTTTGATATAGAGCACTAATCTATTTTTGTGGTTGGTTTTTCTCAGTTTGCTTACCTAATAAGGGCTATGTATTTTTTAGTCAAGCTTATTGCTTCTTGTCTTTATTTGATTTCATAGCTGGTTTATATTATTGAGGTGTTTTTCCATTACTGATCTTTTCCCATTACTGCTAGTTTAATGACAAGTAATACATTTAATGAGGTTTCGTTATTTGAAAATATAATGTAAAGTGATCTATTTCTCCATACTGTTTTTTTGGGGGGGGTGGAAACCTCATTTTATATTTGAGTAAATACAGTAGCTATTAATACTACCAGAGTACAGGACAAATAAGAAGCATGACTAGAAAATTAATGTTGCTAAGATGTTGAGGCAGAAGAAATGTCCTGCTAACTTTTCTTCAGTTTTTTACTCCAAAATTATTTCCTAATTAGTGTGGATAGTGAATTTATAAAAAACCTGAGAGAAAATGGGTATCATGCCTATTGACCATTGAAGAGGCATCAAACTTGTCTAGTCCCCAGTGTTAGATCTGGACCATATGGCTCCTGGGGGAGCAGATTAAAAGTCACTTACGGAGGTGGCACAAAAGGGCAGTGGCAGCAGCAGTGGGGTGAGCAGCATTAGGGACCAATGGGGCTTAATGCAGCCATTGCTTTCCACATACAACTGAAGCATGTCCCCAGCTTTCTGAGGCACAACCTGACCCTGCTCACCTCACCCTAAAATTGCCAGTTCTTCTGAATCCCTGAAGGTTGGCGATATGGATCTGCAGGTCAAATCTGGTCTGTGAGGCATTTAACACCCCTAAGATATGCAATAAGGCACAATGATCAATTCCCATAGTCATTATTATACCCTCCCTCTTAATTGTGGTTGACTATTATTTTAAATTAGATTTCAAGCAGTTAATATATTATGGATACTCATAAGAAATAAATCAAATGGATTTTCAGAAGACAACTGAATGAAAAATAATGTACAAATGTTTGTTTCAAAGTCTCAGTTAACTTTGCAAATCAGAGCCTAAGAAGATATGAAAGAACATACGATAAAATATGACCGTTATGTTTATAATAATATATTATAAATAAATATATATATTATAGTAAAATATTATGCTTATAATAACAATTAATAAACATAGGTGTGCACTTGCCTGTAAACTTTGATTTTGGAATGTCTGACAAAAATATGAGCTGGCTCTGAAAGTCACTCTAATTAAAGCGCCCCGAGCGTCTCATGTATCAACTTCCCTACACTTCGAAGTTGTGGTGGTGCCACTTTATCTAAAGTTCATTCAGTGAGCTTTAGATAAAGTGCCCCCACTGCCATTTTGAAGTGTGGGAGCACTGATATATGAATTTGGGAGGCTGCTGGAGTGTGGTAATTGCCACAATCCTGGAGACTTTATTAAATCACGTTTGCTCCAATGTGCTAGAATTACAAACACATTGGAGCAGCAGCTGTGCTTAATGTACAGGCACCCACAGAAATTGGGTTCTAAATTATTTTACAGTATACAATAAATACCTCCACTTTATTCAGTCAGATGCTTACTTGACAGTAATTAAGAGCAGTTGAGAGTTTGACATATTGTATTTCTCAGGTGAATGTTTACCAACAGAACCACTATGTAATAATCATGCAAATGTCGTTTCTTGATTCCTTAGCAGTTTGAAAACTCTTAAGTAAAACGGATAACATAAATACATAATAAGGTTTTGGAGTGCAGTTTAGTTTAAAGAAAAGGAATTCTTTTAAATAGGAGTTGGGAATCTGATCTAATAAAGTAAAATACATTCCACCAGAAACAATGCCTCTTTATAGTCCAGGACACATTCAGGAATTTAAAGTTAAAATATTAGTATTTTGGCCACTATTATACCAAGGTAACAAAGAAGTTAGACTAGTTAGAAAGGTAGTATAATTATTTTCATTAGGAACAGTTTTGTAATTGTCATAAAGCATCATTAGAACTTTTAGAAACAGGGCTTCATAAAGGCTTGTGATTTTAATGTGGTCCCTCTTCCCTCCCAACTCCTGCCAATCCAAGTGTTAAACCTCCTCTTGTACAGCCAAGAAATATCTGATTTTTCTTTGAGAAATTGGTAAAGAAACAGTGCCCAACTCTCTGGCCACAATCTGTCTGCAATATTTTGGAAATTCTTCCTGTATTAGACAATCTAAAAGATCATCTAGTCCAAAACTTTACTCTCAGCAAGATCATCCCTGTATAAACCTTTCCAGACAAATGTCTACCTGCATGTTTAGTCTTAGGAATTTCACAGTCTCGCTACACATGCAATTAATGCACATGAATAAATTCTGGAGATTATTGCTCCTGGGTGCCGGCACATCCCAGTCGGACCAGCTCAGGCTGGTAGGGTGCCTCAGGGGCTGTTCAGGGGCTGCTCTGACAGGGCTCAATGTACTGTGGAGGAGCAGGCTGGGGCATGAGGGTGCTTCAGAGTGGGGCTAGTCTGCAGGCAGTCCCTGCACTGAAGCACCCCCATGCCCCAGCTAACTGGGTCAGCATCTACATCTATGCTGCTGAACACACAACACAAAAAAATTCCACAGCAGGGTAGTGGAACTACATTGATGTGGATTTTTTTGCGTTTTATGTGCAGCATCGTAAGTGTAAGTGTACATGTATTTACAATCACTATCCTGCTTCAGTTTATTAGTTTTCTATGCACTAATAGGGGCACACATGTAGACAATGAGATGTTTATTGCTGGTAATTAGTCTGATCCTCAGTAAACTTCTCATATACACACACTCTAGATACTCTGCTCCATTGCTTAACCAGCCTCCTTCTCATAGTTAGAAAATTCTTCCTAATCTCTTCTCCTTTCCAGCATGTTTCCCAGTAAATGGGCACTGCTATTTGAATTCCCATTCTCCAGAAGCTTTTGCCCATTGGCACATGCTCTCAGATCTTGTGATTATATACACTTGTACCATGTCTTCTTACATCTTCCCCTCTTTCTGTTGCTGTCCACTTTGAAGATCTGAACTTTATTTCCCATAAAATATTCTGGCTACATGCCCAAGCCAACTTAGTCTCTTCACACTCAGCTCTTTATTTATTTGTCAAGGTCATTTTAAATTCTTATCCTGCAGAAGTTCTCATTTTCCTCCTGGGACCCATCTGCCAAGGTCAATGGCTTTCCCAGTCCCACTCCACCCTATCCCTGCCTCAGGTTCAGCACCCAGCCACCTTTCCCCAGTATGTGTGGACACCTGCACCTGACACACAAATATCCCCTCTACACACATGTGCACACACACACTGCCCCTCCACCCCAACAGACCCCAAGCCCTGGCCTTCCAAGTCCCCTGCTTCCATGTCTTTTCCTTCCAGCAGAGTGTCACCTGCAAATGTATGCTTCAATAACAACTTGGAGAATTGAATTAAGATTTTAAACAGTATGCACATACACACTTTAATGTGTATTAGCCTATTTTAATTCACATTAAGCATCACTAAAAACACCGTGCAATTTAATTAATGTGCTTTAAAATAGGCTAATGCACATTAAGCATCACTGAAAAAATCATGTTCTTCAGTTACTGCACATTATGTAACAAGCTCTTTAGTTATATGCGTTAGGGTGATAATATTTGGATCTTAGAGAGCACTGGATTTGCAGCTGAATAAAAGGCTTTAATCTGTGACCCAGCAAAAGCTGCTGACCACAAGGCAGAATTATATATATTAAAAGTAACTTTGCAAATGCTTAGGCAAGTAGTTTTAACCATATATAGCATTGGTGTGAGATATATAGCTTTTATATGTAAGATTTTGCTTATGAATGCTTATGCTAAGTAACCATCTGAATTGTGTTATCCATTTTTCTGAAAAAAGCAGCAAGTAAGCCTGTGTGCTGTGAACCAGCTATAGTGAGGAACAAGATAAGATACAGGGGCCCAAGGAAGGTGGAGATGGTACAACTTGGGGCAGAAAAACAGATTGGAATGTGGAAGATAACACATAACCAAGAGGAACAAATGCAAAAGGGTGAATGGTGATTGGTAAAGAAGCCTCCAGAGTCTGCCCATTGACCAAAAGAAGGGAGTTCATGGCCCTAGACAAGCACTCATAGCAAAAAGACATGTAAATGAATGGAATGCATAGGCAATTCCATGCTAATGATGCAAAAAGTAAACAGAGGCAGAGCTTGAAGTGGGAGGAGAAATGGGTGGAACATAGGAAGAGTGAGGGTAGAATAAATGGTAATAAGCATAAACCAACGTGTATAAAATGTGGAAAAAAAATATTCTTCAAGGCTGCTCCCCGTGTTCATGGGCTGCGTGTTTGTGAGGGAGCTCACCCGAAACTGTCTCCATCCTGAATAAAGTTGTTGCAAGCAATGTGTTCTGGTGTTTGCTCCCTGCCTGCTCTGGCTAATGAGTAACAGGACCCATGAGCAATTGGATCATTGTCTCCCTAGTTGTTGGGCACTGCATGGAGTTGGGGTCTAACAACATGCAGTTTCCTAGAACCTCATAATAGAGGATGCCTATTTTTGATGTGACAGAGACAGGGGAGAGAGAGGGAGAAACCTGATGACAACCCACCGTTATCACTCACCTTAGCTGAAGTGGAGAATACTATTAGGAAGCAGGGTCCTAAGCAACACTTCCAGAGTTGCTATTTCATCAGGATTGGTGGTCAGTAGTCATGGAAATGTACTTCCAGTTCTGGTGAGAGGCCATCAGGAAGAGTCCAGAATGTCAGGGAGGAACATATGCCATAGAGACTCTCCACCTGTGAGTTGTAGGCAGCTGGTGACAGCAGCATGGAGCCAGCTGCTTGTGCCGGTAATTGGAAGAGTGCTGGTAGGAGCAGACGCTGAACACCAGAATGCCACATTGACCAATCGGAGCTCCATAACAGGCATCTGAAAAAAGAGAAATAAGGTCAGGCATGGCTGGGGCATGTGTGAAACATGAGGACTCCCCCCTCAAGTGGGAACCAGCCTGAGAGGGTTTCTGTCCCCCTTAAGACTGAGCGAGTATGGGCCTAATAAATCATAAGTCTCTTGGAGAGACTTATGTATGGATTGAATGAGGAGCAGCTCAGGTGGGGTTTTCCTTTTCTACAAGATCTTTGTTTCAATATTTAGGGCAGTATCCAGGGAGAGGGCACTGCATCTGCTTTTGGGGAGCCGGGTTTGGCAGTGTGTAGAACTAGCCCAGAGAGGCCTCCCAGGTCTGCAAGAGCAAAACTGAAGCCCCAGAGGGGTATGGCAGATGCTAGACCATTCTTTTTTTGTTGGAATTTTTGGCTACTTATTTTGTTTGCCTTTGATAGGATTGAATGAGAAGTGTCCAGGGCTGTGGGTAGGGATTTATGTAAATAATGATAACCATTGTTGGTGTTAGTACAGAGCCATGGGAGTTGCATGGAAAAGACGAAACTTGCATCTTTCCACCTACCAGTCGAGAATAACATCCAATACTCAGGAATCGGTTAAGGTGGGATGTAGGGGAGGTGGAGCCCCATGAAGAGACCAGGGTTGAGGGTTACAGACCTAGAGTGTCATTCAAAGGGGAACTGGCTCCCAACCAAAGTAAAATCAGGTTGTGGTGGGTAAGAGGGAAATCTACCAGAACACCAGAGAGACACTTTCTAGGTTCCCCACCCTGTCATCACCTAGTAGAAGCTTGCCTTTCCAGAAGGGACCAAGGCATATACCACCTAGAGGTGACATCTATACATGGGAAGGCAGGCTGCTCCAACATGCTTTAATTCTACTGTAGTTCCAAAGCAGCATGCTGTAATTCCAGTGTAATTCCAGAGCAGACTCAATTAATCGAGTCTGCTGGAGCAAAGCAAGTACTGCACTCCAGGAGCTTCCCACATCTCATGCATCAGCATCCCCACACTTCAAAATGGCAGTAGGGGCACATTATCTAAATCTCACCAAACAAGCATTAGGTGAAGCACCCCTACCACCATTTTTAAATGTGGGGATGCTGATACATGAGATGCTCTAGGCACTTTATCCCCCCCACCCCCGAGTGCATGTACAAATGCCCAGAGGTACTAGATTTAATGCACATTAACTACCATTTGTTACTGCATGTATAGACATGCCCTATTAGACCTAAGATAAACTCCTGTAAAACCCCACTTCCTAGTTTGACACTGATCCATTGATGACTACTCAGAACATAATTAGCCAAACAGTTAAGAACCCATATTATAGTAGTTTCATCTAGATATTATTTTCTTACTTCATTCATGGGAATGTTGTGGAAAACAACATTCAAAACCATATTAAAAATCAAACTATATCACATGCACTGCTCCCTGCTATGATAACATCATGACAACACTGAAGGAAATGTATTTGGTCATGCACAACTTATTTTTCAGTTTCATAGTTGGGAGGGTCAGAAGGGACCTAAGCAGATCATCTAGTCTGACCTCTGCCATGAGCAGGAAAGGATGCTGGGGTCAAATGACCCCAGCTAGGTGGCTGTCCAGCCTTCTTTTGAGGACACCCAGGGTAGAGGCAAGCACCACTTCCAGCTCCTAGCCACCCTGACTGAAGTGATGCTTCCTGATATCTAGCCTGAATCTACTCTCAGTCAACTTATGGCCATTGTTCCTTGCTACCCCCAGTAGTGCTTGGGGGAACACGAACTCTCCCATTGCCTGCTGGTCTCCCTTGACAAGTTTATACAGAGCCACAAGATCCCCCTCTCAGCCTTCTTTTGTGGAGGCTGAACAGGTTCAGGTCCCATAGCCTCTCCTCATAGGGCCAGCCCGGCTGCCCCCTAATCATGTGAGTGGCCCTCCTCTGGACCCTCTTGATGCTGTCCATATCCCTCCTGAAGTGTGGAGCCCAGAACTGGATGCAATACTCCAACTGCAGCCTGACCAATGTCTCATAGAGGGGTAGGATCACCTCCTTGGACCTGCTCATGATACGTCTATGGATGCATGACAAAGTGTGGTTATCCTTCCTGAACGCGTCCCCACATTGGCAGCCCATATTCATCTTGGAATCAACAGTGATTCCAAGATGCTTTTCTGCCTCTGTGCTTATGAGAAGGGATTTCCCCCAGCCTGTAGGTATGCTGCTGGTTCTTCCTTCCCAGGTGCAACACCTTGCACTTCTCCATATTTAAACCCATCCTATTCTCGTTTGCCTACCTTTGTAACCTGTTGAGATATAGTTGTAGCCTGTCCCTCTCTTGTAGCATGCTCACTTCTCCCCACATCTTAGTGTCATCTGCAAACTTGAACAAGGTGCTTTTCACCCCCTCTTCCAAATCACCAATGAAGATATTGAACAGTGTGGGCCCAAGAACTGAGCCCTGGGGAACCCCACTTCCCACATTGCTCTAGGTCAAAAATTACCCATCCACCACCACTCTCTGGGTGCAGCCCTCCAGCCAATTTATGACCCATCTGACTGTGTAGGCATTGACACCACAGATGCCTAATTTTTTAATGAGAATGGAGTGAAAGACAGGGTTGAAGGCCTTCTGAAAGTCCAGGAAGTCTACATCCACCGCGACACCTGCATCCAAGGCTCTTGTGACCTGATCATAGAAGGCCACCAGGTTGGTCTGACAGGACCTGCCTCTAATGAACCCATGTGGATTGCCCCTAAGAACAAAATCCCCTCCTGGCCCCTCAGAGATGTGCTCCTGGATAATTTTCTCAAAGACCTTTCCAGGATGAAGGCAAGACTAATGGACCTATAGTTTCCCAGGTCCTCTTTCCTCTCTTTTTTGGAAATGGGGATCACATTGGCCCTTTTCCAGTTATCAGCCACCTCACCAGAGCACCACAAGTGCTCATAAAGCTGTGCCAGGGGTCCTGCAATGACCTCTGCCAATTTCCTAAGCATTCTGGGGTGGAGATAATCAAGACCTGCTGATTTGAACAGATCAAGTCCCTCCAGAAGTTTCCTGACTAGGTCCTCACCATCTCTGAGCCTAGCTGCGCCTCCCCTGGGTCCATCCAGAATCCCAGTGGTGTGTATGTCCCTGTTCCTATTCAGAAAAAATGGAAGCAAAGAATCTGTTAAAGACATTATCTTTGTCATCTGTTGCTACCACCAGATTACCAAGCATGTCCTGAAGAGGCCCTACATTATTTGGTACCTTGTTTTTACCCCCTATGTATTTTTTTAAAAGGACATCTTGTTATCTTTAATCCGGGTCACTAGTCCCAGTTCCATCTCTGCCTTGTCCTTCCTAATAGCCCCTCTACAATCTTAAGCCAAGGAAGTATAATCCTCCTTGGTGGTGGCCCCTCCCTTCCATTGAGTGTACACCTCCTTTTTGGCTTTGAGGCATTCATGGATGCTTTTAAAGTATTGAAAAACCCTTGTTGGCTGTTACTGATTTATTATTCTCTGGGTGCTCACAGATCAATAAACTGGTGATTGAGATACACCACAGTATCTTTCCAACTACCAAAGTCAGAAATTAGACTGGTCAGTCTGACTCCTCCTTTTTTCCCTTCTAAACAGGGTACTATATTTCTTCTAGTTTTCTCTGACCTCATGTGGCCCCCAGCCATTCTCAAAGATAATAGTCAATGGGTCCACAATTACTTCAATCCAGTTTCTTGATGACTCTAGTTTATAACTCTTATAAATCACTAATTATTCTTGGATTTTCTGTATAGGTGGATTTTTAAGCTAAACAGACTTTCCAAGATAAGTTGTAGTGTGTGTATGGGGGGTGGGAATGCACACATTTGAAGTGAAGATCCACTGAGCCTAAGAACTAAAGGCTTCTCATCAAATCCATTCCACAGCCATTTTAAAACATCCTGCTTCCCTTAAGAATGCATTCATTCTAACTAGTTCTTCCCATTATACTTGTTGAAGTTTTTGCATAGTGCAGTATTAACAGAAACTATACTGTTTAGCTGAATTAAGAACCAGGATAAGTTTCTCTACAAAAAGATTTCTGAGAGACATTGAAAGGACAAAGCAACTAAACAATACACTTCAAAAAGAGGAACTGACCAGTTCCTTTTTAAAAAAAACTAAAAGTCCACCCTGTTGCCAGAAGAATGAAGAGACATTGAGACCACCCAGAAAACAGAAGTCCTGCCAAACATCCAAAATTCACAGTACATCGTGAATAAAGGGCCGCAATTTACTTGGAGAATTCTCAGTCCTCTCTCCTCCCCCACCCACCTCATGTATCAGTACCTAACTGCAAATCTATCTAGCAGATAATTTTACTTTATTTTTTATAAATTAAACTCTTCACTTTATAAACAAGTTATTATTCTACTTTTTCCACAGAAATTAAATATGTGCCAGTAAAGAAAAAGTGGAAGAGGAGATGGAAAATGCCCCTCAGTCAAAATGTATTGCTTTTCTTCATGCAGTGGAAGTCAAGATAATTCATAAGAATTCAAATATGTAAAAGAGACATCTCCTGTTCTGCCACAATGTACTCATAGTCGATATGATGCACAAAATTATTAAAATTCTGTGTATCCCTGCTGTAATGGTGTTAGAGAGACAAATTCACACTGCTTAGAATCAGTTATGTTTCAGTTCTGAGGAGCAGGTGTTTGCAAATTTGTCACATGACTGCTTCTGGCCCTTCCCCTTCTGGGACTGGCAGTAAATTAAGGGAGGGCAGTAAATTGAGGAAGGGAGCCAGCTTTTCCACAGTAGTCAAAGAGGAAAGAGCTCCCAGTCTTGGGAAGTGGTGCTGAACAGTAGGCCTGTGTGAAGAGGGAAGTATTCAATTCAGGTTCAGATTTGGCAATTTGGAGGACAGTGATTTGATTTGGTGATTCGAATCACTGTCCCCATTCAATTCAGCTGAATTGAAATCAGAGAGTTGGTGCTGGTTCAGCACAGATTCGGAGATTTGAATCCTCCGGGGACAGGCAGGCACAGCTGAGAAGTTGCACGTTCTCCCTTGGCTCCTCTGGCTGTGCCTGCCTTTCCCCAGGTGGGGGGAGCCATGGGAGAAGCCCCCATGGCTGCCCTGCCTGGCCCCCTCCCCTGCCCAGCCACAGCCTCCTGGCACTTTAAAACAAACAAACAAAAGCCTTGCACTTACCAGCTGTAGCAGGGGCTGTGGGGCCTCCTGGGAAAGCCCCCCCCCCCGCACAACCCCCAATCATCAATACCCCCCCGCTCAGCTCCGCCCCAATGGTCCCCCCCATCTGGCACCATTAGTCTGGGAATTAAAAAAAAACCAAACAAACAAGCAATAAAACCCTATACTCACAGGGAGTAGCAGCAGCTGTGGGAGCCCTGGGGCCATGTGGCAGAGCCCCCTATACAGCTCCCACTCCCCAATCTCCCTGTTCCACCCAGCCCCAGCATCCTGGCAATTAAAAAAAATAAAAGAGCCCTGCACTCACTAGCTGCATCAGTGGGGATCATGGCAGAGCCTCCCCCATGCAGCACAGGGCAGTGGGGGTGAAGAGGAGATCATCAGGGGGCTTCTCCCATGGCTCCCCCAACCTGCGTGGTGGCTGTTACATAACATGGGTGCAGTGCAGCTCAGCAGGGTGCTACACACTGTCTCAGAGCTGGGGTGACTCCAGAAGTCACCCAGAGCCCAGGACCTCTCAGCCCCTGTTCCAAGGCAGTGCATGGGGCCCTGCCTAGCCATTCTGCACCCATGCCCTGGGTCAGCTGCTGCATGGGTGCCAGGTGGGGGGGCGATGCCCATTGCCCCCCACTGCATGAGGGGGTATGCCAAGAGCCATCAGAGGCCCCAATCACCACTGCCAGAGCTGGTGAGTGTCGGGCTTTTTTTTTTTTTTTTTTTTTTTTTTTTTAATTGCTGGGATGCTGGGTCCAGGTGGGGCTGGAGGCAGATATCAGGGAGCAGGGGCTGCATGTGGGGGGACTCTGCCATGTGGTCTCAGAGCTCACACAGCCACTGCTACTGCTGGTGAGTGCATTTTGTTTGTTTGTTTGTTTCTACTGGGATCAGGCCGCGGGATGGGGCATGGGGGAAGGACTGGTTGGGAGTAGAGTGATCATGGGCTATGAGGGGGGACTCAGCCATGAGCCCCCACAGGCCCTGCTGCATCTGGTGAGTGCAAGGCTTTTTTTTTTTTTTTTTTTTTTTAGTGCTGGGAAGCTGGGGCCAGGCAGCACAGCCATGGGAGCTTCTCTTGGGGTTCCCCTACTCAGAGAGAGGCAGGCACAGCTGGAGGAGCTGTGGGAGAACCTGCAGCCACCCAGCTGTGTCTGCCTCTCCCTGGCTGATCCAAATCTTTGACTCTCTCTGAATCTTTTCTGAATCAATTCAGAGGTTTGGGATTTGATTAAGACCTTTTAATGGGTATCCTAATTCAGTTCAGATTCAGAGATTTGGCTGCCAAATTGGGCCAAATCTCCTCCAAATCAAATTGGTGACCGAAGCTTCTCACAGCCCTACTGGACAGCTCCCAGGAAGAGGAGGAGTTCTGCAAGTAAGGATTCATGTATAGCTCCAAGTGACAGCAGAGCCCAGTTGCAGGCCAAGGGCCCTTGCTCTATTTCATGGCTCTTTAAATAGAATAATAGAATCACAGAAAACTAGGGATGGAAGTGATCCCAGGGGACCATACAGTCCAATTCCCTGCTCAAAGCAGGCCCATCCCCTCCACCACCTCTCTGGGTTATCTATTCAAGTGTTTTACTGCCCTCATCACGAGAAAGTTTTTCCTAATATATAACCTAAGCTTCCCCTACTGCAACTTGAGACCATTGCTCCTTGTTCTGTCATTTGCCATCACTGAGAACAGTCCAATACCATCCTCTTTGCAACCACTCTTCAGGTAGTTGAAGGCTGCTATTAAATCCTCTCAGTCTTCTCTTCTCTGGACTAAATAAACCCAGTTTTCTTAGTCTCTCCTAAGAAGTAATTTGCCCCAGCCCTCATGATTTTTGTTATCTTCTGCTGGACTCTCTGCAATTTGTCCACAACCTTTCTGTAGTGGATGGCCCACAATCAAACATGGTACTCCATGTGTGGCTTCACCATTGCTGGATAGGGAAATAATCACTTCCCTCAATCTGCTGGCAATTCTCCTACCAAAGCAGCTCAGTATGCTGTTAGCCACCGTCACAACAGTGGCACACTGTTGGCTCATATTCAGCTTTCTCTCCACTGTAACCCCTAGGTCCTCTTCTACAGAGCTGCTGCTTAGCCAGTCAGTCCCCAGCCTGTACCAGTGCATGGGATTGTTAATCCTAAATGCAGGAATTTGTGCCTGTCCTTATTGAAACTTATGACATTACTTTTGGTCCAAACCTCCAATTTCTTGAGTTCTCTTTCAATCCTAGTCCTACCCTTCAGTGTGTGTACTACTCCCCACAGCCCTGAGTCATCTGCAAAACTTACTGAAGGTGCATTCTATTCCATCTTCCAGATCACCGATGAAAATATTGAACAAAATCCACCCCAGAACTGGCCCCTGTGGTACTCTACTTGATATTGGCTGCCAACTGGACATCAAGTCATTGACTACTACACTCTGGGCACATGATCCAGCCAGTTTTTTATCCACCTTACAGTCCATTTATCCAACCCATACTTCTTTAGCAGGCTTGTGAGAGTGTCATGGGAGACTAGATCAAGAGCCTTGCTAAAAATCAAGGAATATCACATCCACTTGTTTCCCTGCATTCACAGAGTCAGTCATCTCATCATAGGCAATCAGGTTGGCCAGGCATGAATTACCCTTGGTGAATGCATGCCAACTGTTCTTAATCATGATCTTGTCTTACAAGTACTTAGAAATAGATTCCTTGAGGACCTGCTTCATGATTTTTCCAGAGACTGAGGTGAGGCTGACCAGTCTGTAGTTCCCTGGATCCTCCGTCTTCTCTTTTGTAAAGATGGGCACTATATTTGCCCTTTTCCAATCTTCTGGGATATCTCCCAATTGCCAAATGATGGCCAGAGGCTCTGCAATCACATCAGCCAACTCTCTCAGTACCCTCAGGTGCATCCCATCGAGCCTCATGGACTTTGTATATGTCCAGCTTTTCTAAATAGTCCCTCACCTGTTCTTTCACCATTGTTGGATGCTCACCTGCTCCCCAAACTGATGCAGTAGTCTGGGAGCTGACCTTGCCTGTGAAGACTGAGGTGAAAAAGGCATTGAATATTTTACCCTCTGTTACTAAGATGCCTCCCCCATTTAATAAAGGACCCAAACTTTACTTAATGCTCTTCTTGTTGCTGGCATATTTGTAGAAACTCTTCTACTTACCCTTTATGTCCTTTGCTATCTGCAACTCCATTTGTATTCTGGCCTTCCTGATTTCATCCTTTATGCCCAAGCAATACTCTTATACTCCTCCATAGTTGTTTGTACAGGTTTCCACTTCTTATAAGTTTCCTTTTCTCATTTTAGTTTACTGAAGAATTTCCTGGTAAGCCAACTTGGTCTTTTGCCATACTTGCTAGTCTTCCTAAAAATCAGGATGGTTTGTTCCTGCACTCTCAGTAAGGTTTCTTTAAAGTACAGCAAGTTCTCCTAGACTCCAGCCCCTCTTAAACTGGCCTTCCAGGGGATCCTGTCCACAAGTTCCCTTAGTGATTAAAAGTCTGCTTTTCTGAAATCCGAAGTCCTAATTCTGCTGCTCTCCTTCCTTCCTTTCCTCAGGATCCTAAACTCAATCATCTCATGGTCACTGCTGCCCAAGATGTAATCCATTACTACATTCCCCACCAATTATTCCCTGTTTGTGAGCAGCAAGTCAAGAAGAGCATTGTTTTCAGCACTTGCACTAGGCAGTTGTCCCCAGTACTCTGTAAAGACTTTCCGGATTACCTGTGCACTGCTGTATTGCTCTCCTAGAAGATGTCAGGGTTATTGAAGTCCCACATGAGAACTGGGGCTTGTGATTGGGAAATTTCCATTACCTATTTGAAGAAAGCCTCATCCACTACTTCCTCCATGTCTTGTGTTCTATAGCAGAACCCCAACACAACATTACCCTTGTTGCTCTCTCCTCTCATCCTAACCCAGAGACTTCCCACAGGCCTCTCTCTAGTTTCATACTGGAGCTGTGAGCAATCATATGGCTCTTTTCAATAAAACACAACTCCTCCTCTTCTTCCCCACCTTTCCTTCCTGAACAGCTTGTACCAGGGGTGGGGAAAATGGTGGATCCAGCAAGTGTCTGGATTCCATTTCCCAGCAGCCCCTGCCCACATCACTGCACCAGTTTCCATGGATACCCCATGAGTGATGGGGCCTTGACAGCATGTAGACAGGGTTTCCATTAAAACTGGCCCCAGAAGCACTTTCAGGGTACACAGCTGCTTGGGGAGCTGCTCCAAGACTGGTTTGGTGTCTTGTGGTGGGGACAGCATGGTGTGGAGCTGGGACAGAGCTGCAATCCACTGCCTGCATACCCCTACCTAGGACATATGCGCAGCAGTACCCCAACAAACTGCACACCAGAATCTAACAGAGACAACAATACCCAATTACCTGTGGAGGCACACTCTCTCAGGCCTGATCCTGAAAGGAAACAAATTACAAACCATTTTTCACGGCTGGGCCTATGAACTTCACTTCATCAGCCTCCTAGGTATAGAAACTCATGGACTCAATATAGATTAAACAGTGGAATTCTGACACACTGCAACCTGTCAGACATCTGACTCCCCAGGTCCCTCTCCATTTTTACCTCTGCTGCTACATTCCCCTTTGCCCCCCTCCCCAGCCCAAACTGTCCCTCACCCCCTAACACCTCCATTTCCATTTCCACTTACTGGCTCTCTTGCCTGCATTGCATGCCAGCCTCTTGCTTCTTTACTATTTCTTCCACCCAGGAACAACACAAATACCAACTGCCAGTGCTTCCTCAGCCTGACAAAGTGTTTTTCAACCCAAAATCTGGCATCCAAGGCAGATAAGCAGAGCTCACCTGGAGCCTCACTACTCCACTGCAACCAGCAAACATCAGGCCTGGCACAGATGTGACAGGTCTGGGCTTTCCCCAACCAGGAATGTGTACTTACGTTAGCTGGAGGTTATGGCACCTCCTACCTGCCTTTCACCATGGGCCATCATTGGTCCTGGCATTTATGGGGCTGCTGCACTGCCAGCAGTCCCACCAGGCCTCCCTACCATGGCAGGGTGCAGTTTTAGTGGCAGGACCTGAGGCCTCCTCTTATCCCATAGCCCCAGCCCATATCTCTAAGTTTGTCCTGGCACAGGAGCTCAGCAGGGACATGGTCTTCCCCTGGCTGTCTGCAGTGAGTGCCCCTCCCACTGACAGTGGGGTATTAACTGGTTTTTAAAAAATGAAAAAAGGAAATAGGTGTGGACAGAGTGAGGAGGGTGGCATTCACTCTGTCTGCACCTGGAGCTTAGGGAACCCAAGCATTGAGAGGCTCACCTTCAAGAACACCAGCTGCTCCACCAAACCAGGATCCAAGCAGGTGTGATGAGGTATCACTGCATCCCCAGCAATGTTGAACACTATTTCACTTGGAACACTGGTCAGTGGACAAGACAGGTACTCACGGGCAACTGCGGCCAGATCTGGCCACATCTGGCTGTGGCTTGCTCAGTAAGCCAAGGGGATGCACAGCAGTGCCTCCAAGTCCTCACCAAGATAGGCAGCCACCAAGGCCTGAGCACTACCTGTGGCAGAAGGCCACCTCTGTTTCTTCCCGTAAACTCTGCTCTGTGACAATTTGGTTAGGATGGGCCCAGCAGAGGATACACACTTTACCCTATCTCTTTAGGTAACCTGAGCTGGATACATTCCTGAAGGAGGGGGAAACCTGCTCCCTCTGCCTACATGACTGGCATCACATGACTGGCATCACATACCTGGGTGAGGGGCTTGGGGTCCCTGGTGGGCTAGGGACTGCCAGTCTGCCCAGCAAACAGTGATGCATTTCAAATTGGTTGGCTGACAGCCAACAGGTGCTGGCCTCCATTGGACCAGATAAATGAGGTCACAAGGGCTATATAAGTTAAGGACTGACCAGGAGCAGGGGGCAGCAGCCATGAGAAAGACTCAGAGGGAGAAGAGCTGGACCATTTGAAACTTGCTCTCTCTCTCAAAACTCATGATCAAGGAACTGCCTGCCTCCAGAGGGAGTCTCCACTTGTGAGTAAGATACCTGAGATCTAACTAGACACACAGCTTGCAGTAACTCAAGTGCATGATCAAAGGCTACCCAGCCATGGGAGTTTGCTCTATGACATTTCTCTGATATTGCTTTACCCTGTACCCTATTCCAACCCTACCCCTTGTAACCAATAAAGTTCTTCTTTGTACCTGGTGTGGGAGACTTATTGGGAGTGGGTCTAGATTATGCCTTGGGGTCCCTTTGGTTTGGCTGGCTAAGGGAGACCACTACTTGAGCTTCTGACTGAGGGGAGCATCCCGAGTTCTTGAAGTGAATCAAGTACCCTTGAGGGCTACTAGGCCTGTGTTTCCCAGGGTGCAGAGAGCCAGAATCAAGCCCAGCCCTTGGTGGTGGCAGAAGAACCCCCAGGCTAGTGGGTGTGCTTCAGGAAGGGGCTCAGCCAGACGTGAAGCACACCCAGGGAGGCACTCAGAGCCTGGAAGGTGGTCGGGTGCAGTGAGGTGGGTGGCTCAACGCAGGAGTGCCCCCTACTGGCCCACCACACTACCTGCCTGAGCGTGGGTTGTGGTGCCTCTGGACCCCACCATGGAAGCCATGCCCTTGGCCCACACTGGCAGCACCTGTGGTGGATGAGGAGACTGGCTGGTGGATGGTGTGCTAGCAGGGGACAGTGAATTCCATGTCCCCCCACCTCCACCATTCTGTCTCCCTGACTTTCTTCACCAGCAGCTTTGTCCACTGATTTAGGGTTTGGCTACTTCATACACTGCCCTTCACATTTGGGTCACACATGACAGCAAGCATGTGGATTGTACTGGACCGCAAGGGATCAAGCCATTTCCTGATCCCCTCCTTCAGCTGCCTCACCAGTGCCTGCACATCTGGTGACAGCGGCTTGCCTCAGCCAGGGACATTAATCCCCTGGAAGCTCTCAATTTGGCTCTGAAGTTCCCTCACTATGGGGATCAGCTGGCTAAGGATGGCATCGCAAGCACTGAGTCTCTCGGTGGCCTTGAGGAAGGACTTGAGGACCACCAAGATCCAGAAGATAGTATCCCACTTTGCTGTATTCAGGGGGCCACTGATCCCAATCTCTGCAAGCAAGACCATCTCACGAATGGCCTTCTGTTGCTCCACCAGCCTCTCAAGCATCAGCTACATGGAGTTCCACCCAGTCTCCACATCCTGAATGATTTAGTGCTGTGGGATGTGTAGCTCTGTTTCTTTGGGGAAAAGGATTCTGTCTTACAAGTCCAGACCCTTCTGATTTGATTCATTATCACTGAACAGTGGACTTACATATTGAGAACCCTCCTCCTCTGAAATGTATGGACTGCTATTGCTACTAAAGTTTTACACAAAAGGGGTCTAACAGTAGATGAGACGGAACATTTAAAAAACCTTCAAAAGTGTTGACTATTTTTCTAAAACACTTGTCAATGAACATATTATTAAGAAAACTCTTGACGTTTAGTTTCTTAAAACAAGTTTTCTTAAACAAGTTACCATTTCTGTTACAGAAAGTCCTGTCAAAAACAAAATCCTTTCAGTCCTACATATATCAGTGCTGGCATATTACAATAGGCATGTCTGATTTTGCAATTGATTTTCTACTGTTTAATCCTTATCATGTCCTAATGACTTCCTCCATAGGTAATTATGTTGTTCTGTTCCATCTTTCCTGCCACATATAATTTTACAGGAACTGTTTTCAAGTTAAGCTTGTCACCAGTAATGAAAGTTTAAATTGCATTTTACTGCAGGGTTGTGACCTTCAACACATCAAAATGAAATAAACCAAGGGAAAGTTGAAACAGATTGTGTAAAGTAAACTGCTTTTGAATTTGACTAATGGAGTGGTCATAACCTTCTTCCAGTGGCTGTTATGGTGATCTGCAGTTAATTTAAGTCTCAAACAACACTGCCCAGACATGGAAAAGAACTAATCCCATTCGATAAAGAATCTGTCAAGCTTCTTTGAAAATGATGAGTTTAGTTTTTTTCATTTCTAGTTTAACAAGAGCATCCACCTGGAATGAGACTTTATTGCCTTTCTCCTAAAAGCAAGTAGCCTGGAAGATGGTGACAACACAAAAACTAAACTTGCATCAAAATATAGTACCACTCTCACAGTTCATCTTAAAAGTATGTCTGTTAAACAACCCAACTTCTTTGTTGCCAACACTAAACTCTAAAAAGTGTGTTCTTATGTCTTTGTCATGCTTGGTTGAATGAATTTTGGAAAATGGATTGTTGTTAAAATACAGATTCCCTTATACTTCAAATCCGGCTTTCAACATATGGTTATGTTTCTAGAAGTAGCTATTCACTAGGCCTGTGCAAAGCAGCAAGTATTCGCTTTGGATTTGGATTCAGCCAATTCAGCGGGACAGTGATATGATTCAGAGATTTGAATCACTGTACTGATTTGATTCAGCTGAATCAGATCCAAAGCAAGTACTTGCCGCTTTGCACAGGCCTAGTGAATAGTTCCCAATCCTTCCCTCTCCCATGCCTCTTTCCTTCCCCCCTTCACCCACCACAACAGACTTATCAGCTGGAGACAGCTGTGTCCAGTGTCAAGGACTGCTGCCTGTTTAGTCTATGGCCAAATCTCTGAAGCAGCACCAATTCTTTTCCAAATTGATTTGGAGGCTTCCAATTCAATTTGGACTTTTTAATTGGTCTCCTGATATAATTCAGATTTGGAGATTCAGTCACCAAATTGGGCTGAATCTCCTCTGAATTGAACCATCTGCCAAAGCTTCTGACAGCCCTACTATTCACTATTATTGGCCATGGAAGGAAAGAGATGCATGCCCTATGACAAGACCATACATTCTTTGTTAGGTAGGAAGTATCTTATTTGTGCCTCAGTTTGCCAATCTGTAAATGGTGGTGGGGAGGACAATGATAGTTACTTTTGTAAAGCACTTTGAGATCTATCAGTGAAAGGTGCTATATATGAGCTCAGCAGCAACATTCTGAACAAAGGGTCCTGAAAATTACAAAAACTTTCCCAGTTAGTATCTTTTATTTGCCTCAGTTTTTTGCCAAAGCTGAGATTTGCTTCAGAACAAGTGTTCAGGCATGTCTGCAATCATGTGACTAAGAGCTCTCCAGTACTAGTGTAGACTTTTTTGTCCCAAAACCAGACCTTTCTCCACAGTAACAACTTGATGGAATGGAAGCTTTAAAAAGGACTTTTTCAACATCTGTCCTTCATAAAACATTACAGTACATTCCTGTAACAGATTTGTTATCTCCTCTTCACTCTCCTTAAATGTCTACAAATTACATTTACAGTCAGTAATACTTAAATACTCCCTGTGCATAAGAATGATAAAAAGTTACAATGAAAATACACAAGGGTGTCATGTGAGAAGGGCCAGAATCAGTGGGCAGCAAATAATTATGTGCTGAAGTTGTCTGTGTCTTTTTCACATGAAATACAGAGATGACATATCATTTCCAGTGAATAGTATGTACGTTAAACTCAACAGGTGCTTAACTTCTGTAATGCTTCTGTAAACCCATCATTACAGGCCTCTCCAACACAAGACATCTTCATTTCATGCAAAACACAATTGCTATCACCAGTAGGATAAGGTGAGTGAGGCACCAGTCCTGAGTGCTAATTGATTGGGAGGGGCTGTGTGTGTGTGTGTGTGTGTGTTCATAGGGTAAGCCCCACATGCACACCCCACTATACACATGCACATACATGTAAGACCCCCACACCCACATCTCCTCACACACACCAGCCACCCTCTCTCCCACACAGCCTCCAGTAAACCCCATACCCACCCACACTCCACATATCCACACACACATTCTCCCTCACCCCACACCCACACCTATCCATCCCCCACAGACATACCGACACCACCCTCCCCCACACCCCACATACCCAAACACCCAGAGCTTCCCACAAACCTATATCCACCCCCGCAATATACAAGAGTTAGACTTAATTTTAAGCTATTATATACAATCACCTCTACATACACTACACAAACACATGTAAATCAGGACAAAAATATTTTTTGAAATCAAATTAAAGTTTTAGATGTTTGCTTTTTACAATATAATTTGATATTTTTCTGGTTCTGAGATGTCAAAACCCCTTGCTGAAAGGGGAAAGAGAGGGACTTCTGGTGGCAAAGGTCAGGGGTTAGGGGGTGGGACTTCCAGTCACAAGATGGCAACCAGGGGGCAGGGCATCTGTCAAGGGGCAGGGCTACCCATGTGACACTTGATAGCTTGACAAAACTCGGTGAATGGCCCTCTGCCCAAAATAATTTCCTTCCCCAGCTTAGTCCATCTGTCTGTGCATCTGTCTTTCCAAAACACTCTTGGGGGGGCATGGCTCCTGGTGAGGCATGGCTCCAACCAACCAGGGCTGTGTCAAGAATGCCTGTCAAGAATGATGGGTGGGGTGTGGCTCCAGCAGACCAGACCAGACCAGGCGGATATGGAATGGGGGAGGGGGGGGTGCAGGGCCAGATGTGGAGTGTTGGGGAGGGGTGGTGTGAGGCTGGACACAGAGTAGGGCTGGTGGTGTGTGGTCAAATGTCAAATGGGGTGGCAGGGTGGGCTGGTGGGTGGCAGTGGCAGCCATTGCATACAAACTTCCTCCCCGCCACTCCCGGAAGGCAGCAGCAGTGTGGGGTGGTGTGTGGTGGTATTCTGTCTCTGCCTACCCCCCTATTCTTGACCAGCAATTCACTAGTATCTTATAAGAATCTCTTATAAGAATCAACCAGCCTTGGCTATGAGGTTTCAGAGCTAAGGCTTGGAGATAAGAATCTCCCAGCCCTCACTTCATGATTGCAGAGAGTGGGGGCTGGGAACTCCCTGCTGCTGGGGGCAGGGAGCAATCTCTCACCCCCGCTGTCTGGCTGACCAGAAGCAAATTTGCCTCCTGTCTGCTGTCTACATGTGCTGTACTGTGTACTAATTACTTCCAAGTACATGTAGCTAGCACATTTACTCAGGATTACAGCAAACTATCATGCAATAAGCATCTGCACATGTAGACAGTGCTACTGTGCAGTAATCAGCTCTAATCTTGAGTAAAGCATCTCATGTAGTTGTGCCCACTGTGTAATAGAGGATCATATTGGTGCTTTGTGGCCTAACAATTTATGAACAAGGCACGGTCTCAAGTTAGGATTTGTGTGGAAGTGTCTTCCTCAGTGGGGAGTCTCAGAAGCATCTTAGCTGAGGCAATATAACCTGAAATCAGGGCTCTCACTATACTTGCAAGCTAGCACGGTGTTTGGGATCTAAATTTAGGAAGTGTTAATGTAAGCACATGCTGATTATGGCTGCATATTTGTGGATTACAAAGACTGAAAACGCTGCCAAATAATCAGTTATTGGTATATTGTATATCCAACAACTTGCTGAAAAATATCCCAATTGATACCATTGCCAAGGTTGTTATTGGCCTGGTATCCTGAAGTCACTGTTTTGGAAATCATCAATAGCTCAGAGGACTAATAACACTTGTTACTATAGCATACATAAATTTAAAAAAGCATTGTGAATAAATTAGATGGTTCTTTTCATCCCCATCTCTAAGCCAAGGACAGTCTTCAGTCTTGTTGTTTATTGTTTATTGTTTAGGGAAGGCCAGATTAACAAAACTGCTTATCACTTCAAAATACATTTAGTTACCTCTAGTTTTAAGTTGACTGTGGTACATGAAGTAAAATCTTAATCTCTATGGACTTGGCAATTAAGTTCAACTAATAGTTTGGTAACCAAGTAAGCATAACAAAATGTTCCTCTCATTAGTTTCAGAGGCAACTTATAGTTACAAACATAAATGTGAGCAACTAGGGGAACCATGTTTTTGAGAATGTAAAGGGTGATAGCAGAAGAAAAAAAACTCTTAAACTGGTGACCTAGAAATGAATGGTCATGCTAACCAAATTAAGCTAAAATGCATGTTATGTCTAGCCTTAAGTTCTGAGATACTAATCATTGCCTCATTGCTAGTGAATGAATATTTATAAATAGAACCTTAAAAAGGACCATGGATGCTATGCTCCTTTCTTAGAATATATCTGTCCAATACAAGAATACAAATGGCTGGAGCCACTTAAGGATTTAGCTCACGTTGCTTTCACTTTTACATCCACAGGTGGGAAGTTGCATGTGCATTTCTGGGTATTAATTTTTTAAGGGAAGATCCATTTCCAAAAGACCTGGGGCCTGCATAGATTGATCCAGTAAGACATCAAGGAGCATTGTACTAAGTCACACTATGCTGGGTCACACTGTGCCAGGTGTGTTGCCTCAGAAGTGGAATATTTGAGTACAGAATGGTGCATGTATTAGGAAGCTCTCTAAAGAGCACACACCTGCATATTAGGGCTGTGTGAAATTTTTCTGGCTGTTATGTTTCAATGCTGTTTTCACTCATTTCAAGCTTAAAATAGCAAAATCAAAATGAAACAGAGGGCTTCAAAACAGACTTGAAACAAAACAAGGCTAATCAAAATGTTTTGAAACTTTCAAAATGTTTGAGTTTCAAAGCTGAAGCTGGGCTTGCCTGCAGGGAAACAGAAAGTAAGGACAAGGAGGGGAAGGGGAGGAAAAAAAAAAAAAAAAAAAAAAAGTGGGGAAAGACTACTCTCATTATTGACTGTATAGCTGGCCAGTGACTGTCATCCTTCCATGAGGTCCCTTCCAATCCCAGGGCTTTGGAGGAGGGATGAAAAAAAAGAGTAGAAAAGGCAGCATTGTTTTTGAAGTCTTTTGAATTTTATACTTGTATTGGATAGGATAGAATTATTATACAAATTAAATTCTATAGGAAGGGAAATACATTATTTTATTTCTATAATTTTAGTTTTGCAGCATAGATCATACATACATAATAGAATTTATATAGGAAGAAAGGTATATTTGTATTTGGTTTTAAAAAGTCATTTTATGCAGCACACCTACACTTTTGAATTTGTGAGAGAGAGTCGTATTTCTATTTGTTTAAATACATTTCCTCACAGGAGGACACCTACACCTTTAAATTTATATAAGAATGCAAATACATTTATATATTTGCAGAAAGGGAAGACATGAAAAACACCATGAAGCATAGTGGAAAGCCAGGTGGCCAGCTTTCAGGGAGAGGCAGAAGAGGGGGTAGAGGGAGAGCTGTAAGTTCCCCCACAAAAAAACTGAGACACAGCCTCTTTCCTCCAACTGGAAGGGATAAGGTTGCTACAAGCAGCAAAGAGAGGGGAGCAGTACTAGTGCTACTGCCTGTGCCCAATACTGTATCTGCTCCATGAGCACCGGCCATAACCCCCCCCCCATCAGCACCATGATGACAACAACAGATGGCAGCACCAGCATTACCACCAGAATGGCAGCCTACGACACCCCTATTTCAATTCCCATGCTGAGCATTCACCAAAAGAAGAGCTGGTGCTGGATCTGGATCTCAGTGCCCTAGCAAGGAAAATTCTGGGGAAGGAGGGGGAAAATCACCCGAGTTGGTGCTTGAAACCCCTCAAGTTTCCCTTTGAGCCAGATCCCCTTCCCCAGAAGTCACTTCAGAGGAGGTTGATGTGGAGGTGGAGGCAAGTGGCTCAGCTGAGTCAACTCCTCTTGCTGTGCCTCTGCCTGCTGAGGAGGGGGAAAGTGCAGAATCCACACATGCACCTGAACCCCAGAAGCGATCTGGCAGTGTGGTCTGAGATAATTTTGAGCTGGAAGATGATCCTATGTATGCCATCTGCCTGCACTGCCAAGCCAAAACCAGCCAGGGCAAGGGAAGATAAGCACCACAGGGATGCGGATGCATTTCTGCAGGCACCACCCCCTTCCCCTTGCTACTTCTCAGTGTGGCACCAGCAGGAGCATGCGCAAGGGGAAGTCCCCCACTCACTCCAAAGCCCCCCATCCCCCCAAAACAGAGGCAGGCCACACTGGAGCAGCGGAGGAAATGTGGACAGAAACAGGGGCACATTCCAAAGCCAAGCAAGCTCACACAGAGCACTGGGGAGATGCTTGCTGTTAATGACTAGCTAGGCAGGGCGAGCTCACCCGTAGGTTCATGGCCACTGACAATGGGGCCAATATGGTCAAGGTGGTCTATGATGCCAATTTTGTTGGCATCCACTGTGTGTCACACAAGTTGCACCTTGTTGTCTGGATGCCTTGGAGGGGGGCAGGGCTGCTGGTGATGGCGCTGCTACTACCAGCAAGCTAATTTAAAAATGCAGGAAGGTGGCAGGCTACTTCCACTGGAGCATCAAGCTGGGCAAGATTGTGGGATAAATAAAAAGAGCTGAACATTCTGCAGCAGAAAATCATGCAGGTTGTGGAGACTCCACATACCTGATGTTCAAGAGGCTGGTGAAGCTGCAAAAGCCCATTCATGAGATGGCCTTGCTTGCAGAGATTGGGATCACAGATCAGAGCTGAGTGGGATACCATCTCCCAGGTCTTGGTGGTCCTCAAACCCTTCCTTGAGGTCACCGAGAACCTCAGTGCTGCTGATTCCCTCCTTGGCCAGGTGATCCTTGTAGTGAGGGAAATTCAGAGCCAAATGGACAGCTTCCAGGGGATCAATGTTCCTGGATGGGGCAAGCCACTGTCACCAGATGTGCAGGCACTGGTGAGGTGGCTGAAGGAGGGTCTCAGGAAACAGCTTGATCCCTTACAGTTCAATACAGTCCACGTGCTTACCGCCATGTGTGACCCAAGTGTGAAGGGCAGCATATGCAGTAACCAAACCCTAAATCAGTGGATGGAGCTGCTGGTGAAGAGAGTCAGGGAGACAAAATGTTGGAGGTGGGGGGACATGGAAGAGGGGGATTCACCGTCCCATGCTAGCATGCCATCCACCAGCCAGTTTCCTCGTCCACTACAGCTGCTGCCAATGTGGGCCAAGGGCAAGGTTTCCACAGTGGGGTCCAGAGGTACCAGACCCCACACTCAGGCAGGTAGCGCTCAGGCCTTGGTGGCTGCCCATCTTGCCAAGAATGTGGAACTGCTGCTGAGTGACCTCTTGGCCTACTGGGCAAGCTGCAGCCAGATATGGCTAGATCTGGCCAGTTGCCTGGTACAACAGGTCACCCTCCCCATCGCCATCTTTCCTGTTATCCGTGCCTTATGTGGGGTGCCCTTAAAGTCCCCTTTAAGATTCTTGTGTCCCACTCTCTACTCTTCTGCCACGTCTTGATGGAAATTATTATATTGATGTTCTTGTAAGCGGGAGACTGCCTATTGTATTTTGTATGTTGGGGTCTTCTGCCTCCACGGGCCTTGACCCCTGTCTTTCTCTACCTAGGCCTCCCTGTCTAAACACACTAAACAGGGTTTGACTCAGAGGCACTAGCCTTTTCTTTTCTTGTCTTGAGGCTTGTGGCCCTCTTTTCTCCTTCAATCTAGAGCCTGGCCTAGCAGCCCAGCCACTAGTCCCGCAACTATGAGGTCACAAGTTCAAGGCTAGGGAACAGCCCTAGATCCACACTGTCTGAGTCTAAAGAAAAACAGAACTGCACCCCAGGTGTACCAGACCACCCTGGCCTTTCAGGATTGAGGTCTTTGGCACCCTGGTTTGTATACCCTAAAATCATATGCCCACACAGGTGCTGGTTACCCACATTGTAATGGTGTCCCAATGAGGCCTCCTTCTTGCCCAAACCACCAGTCTTACTCAAAAAGAAAAAAAAAAAATTATTTAACTGCTACCAAGAGGAATGTGATTAAAGGAGGCAGCATGCCAGCTTACATTTATGCAGGGTTCATGCTTCAGCTCCCCACTGTCAGCTACAGTCCTTCCTCTGCAGTTGCTGCTGTCTCTCCAGGGTCCTCCGTAGTTCCCCTCCTCCAGCCTTTGGACTGCTCACCAAGCCTCTCCATGGAGCTCTGAAATGCACTTCTTCTCCTTTGGCTGCTAGCCCCTACTGCTAATCAGCCCAGGGTATTTATAGTCCTGGCTCGCCCCTTCCAGTCAGCTGACTAGCTGGCCAGGCTCAGCTTTTAACCCCAACCTTACTGGCACTCTCTGCCCAGAAAGTTCTGGCCTTAAAGGGGCCAACCTGTCTTCTGGTGACAGGCCTGTTACACCTGGGAACATCTGTGCTCTCCACCGACCAGTATTCTGAGTGAGAGAGTGTTCAACATTGATGGGGATGTAGTGACACCCCACTGCACCTGCTTAGATCCTGGTTTGGTAGAGTATTTCTAAAGGTGAACCTCCCACTGCTGGGGTTCTCCAAGCTCCAGGCGCAGATGGACCGAATGCCACCCTCCTCATTCCATCCACACCTATTTCCTTTTTTCATTTTTTTTAAAACAGGTAATGACTCACTGTCAGCTGGAGAGGGGAACTAACTGCATCACCAGCTAGCAGGGGAAGAACATGTCCCTACTGAGCTCATTCCCCAGCCGAGACGAACTTGGTGGTATGGGCTGGGGCTATGGGAAAATAGGATGCCCCAGGTCCTCGGCATGACCACTAAAACTGGTCATGGGAGGTCTGATAGGACTGCTGGTGTCACGACAGCTGCATAATAATCCCCTGGTGAAAGGTGGGTAGGAGGCTCCATAACTTCCAGCTAACACATTCCTGGCTGGGGAAAGCCCAGACCTGTCATGTCTTTGACAGGCCTGACATTTGTAGGTTGTAGTGCAGTTGTGGGGCTCCCGGTGAGTTCAGCTTAGTTATCTGGGATACCAGCTTTCAGGTTAAAAAACCCTTTGTCAGGCTGAGGAAGTATGGAAATACTTCCAGTTGATGTATCTGCTTGTCCTGGATGGAAGGAATAGTAAAGGAGCCAGAGGCCAGCCTAGCATGCAATGCAGGCAAAAAAGCCCATCAGTGAAAATGGAAATGGAGGGAGTGAGGGACAGGCTGAGGTGCGGGGGGTATGGTGGGGAAGGGGATGTAGCAGCACAGGGAAAAGTGCAGAGGTACCTGGGGAGTTGGATGTCTGGCAGGTTGCAATGTGTCAGAATTCCACTGTCTATATTGAGTCTGTGAGTTTCTGTACCTAACAGAGTGATAAAGTGAAGTTCATAGGCTCATCTGTGAAAAGTGGTTTGTAATTTTTTCGCTCTCAGGATCAGGCCTGAGAGACTGGAGACAGAGTGCTTTTGTGGTGAAGAATGTGCCCCCATAGGTAGTTAGGTATTGTTGTCTTTGATAGAGTATGGTGTGCAGTTTGTGGGGGTACTGGAGATAGTTGGCAGGTTTTGTGTTTTGAGCTGTAGGAAGTTGGCTTCAGTTTTCGTGATGAGGTTAGGTGCTTGTTTGAATGTACAAATCACTTTTCACAGCTGGGCCTATGGACTTCACTTCATCAGCCTTCTAGGTACAGAAACTTGTGGACTCAATATAGACAGTGAAATTCTGGCACACTGCAACCTGCTAGACATCTGCACACCACGTACCTCTACACTTTTACCTGCGCTGCTACATCTCCCTTCTTCCCTCTCCCCAGCCTAGCGCAGCCTGTCCCTTACCTCCTGATGTTTCCATTTCCATTCTCACTGATTGGCTTTCTTCTCTGCATTGCAAGCCATGACAGTGTCTGGCTTCTTTACTATTCCTTCCATCCAGGACCAGCAGACACACCAACTGCAGGTACTTCTTCAGCCTAACAAAGGGTTTTTCAACCTGAAAGCTTACTAAGATGTATTTCTCTAACGATTCTGGGTTTTTTCATAATAAACATATAAACATAACAAAAGAAGATAAACCATCACACACAGCATGAGTAACACATATCCAACACATCATCTTTACTTCTTGCTGTCAATTTCTTTATAACAAGAAAGGCTCTGTGACAGTTCCCTTAGATGCTGCTGGTGCTACTGGTGCTGTTGGTGTTGAGCCAGCTAAGTTATTTTCACTTGCCGTTGTCTACCATGGTGGACTAGATGGAGGCTGTAGGGGAGGAGGTGACCTCACTGGGGTACACTGCCTTGTTGTGCAGAGTCCCCAGCACCAGGAAGAGTTCACCTGAACACACACACTGTCTTTCACCCATGTCATGAATTTTGCCTGCCTGCAGCCAGAAGTGCAGGGCCCCAGAACCCAGAGTCCCCCTATCTCCTTGAGAACTGGCAGGCTTCATGACCACAGCAGCACCTAGCAGCCAGGCCTGCAGTAGTTCCTCCTCACCCTCTGCCCCAAGACAGACACAGTTGCACAAGCACTCATGTCATGATTTTTGCTTGTCTGCAGCTTGAGGTGCAGTTTCCCTGAACCCCTTGCACCTATCTCCTTGAAACTTGGTAGCCTTAATTGCCCCAGGAGGGGCTAGCAAGCCTACAGTTTTGTCCCCACTGTGGCTTAACACATAAGTAACAGGAGTTTTGGTCTCAAGAATTTGGGGTACAGTTTCTCCAAACTTCCTGCGTCTATCTCCTTGAAATGTGTCAGACTTCATGCTCCTATAACCTTTTTGAGGTGTGGGGACCAATACTGGATACAGTATTCAAAGTGTGGATACACCATAGATTTAGAGAGCCAGAATTAAACTTTCTGTTTTGTTCACCATTCGTTTCTTAATAATCCATAACATTTTTGTTTACTTTTTTGACAGGTGCTGAGCACTGCACTGACATGATGTTTTTAGTGTACTATCCCAAAGGATTTGATTCAGTGATTTGAATCACTGTCCCAAATCAATTTGGCCAAATCTGATTTGGAGATTCAGCAGCAACCAAATCTTTGAATCTCTGAATCAGCCAGGCTAGGCCTATCCCCCCCACCGGCTCTCCCAACCCGGCAATGGCTGCCCCACTCACCCCAGCTCTGACACTTTGAAAAAAGAAGCCCCGATTCAGTGGGTGCTGCTGGGTGGTGGGGTGATCCCTGCTGCCACCCACTGCTCTACACTACACGGGGGGTCTGCACAAGCCCCCTGACCACCCCTGCTCCCCCAGCCCCCCCACGGGTGCCCCACCTACCTTAGCTCTTGCCGTTTAAGAAATAAAAAAACAGAAAAACCCTTGACTCTCAGTTCCTGCCTGGCGGGGGGTGATCCCTGCTGCCACATGCCATGTGGGGGGCTCTGCATGATCCCCCCAAAGCCCTGAGGCTGCTGCAGGAATGGTGTGTCCAGGGCTTTTCTCAGTTTTTATCCTTAAAGGGCCAGAGCTGTGGTGAGTGGGGAAGCCATGGGGAGGGGCTGGGGGAGTGAGTGGGGATCAAGGGTGCTCAGGGAGCAGGCAGGGGATGCAGCCTGGCAGGCCCATCCCATGAACAGCCTCTGATGTGGGACCTTGTCCAAGACTCTTTGGAAGTCCAGATATACTATGTCAACTGAATCACCCTGTTTCACCTGCTTATCGACACACTCAGAAAAGTATAGTAGGTTGGTAAGACATGATTTCCCCTTGACAAAGCCATGTTGATTCCTCCCTAGCAAGTCATGTTCATCCATATGCTGAACAAGCCTTTTTTATTATTATTGTTTCTACCAGTTTTCCAAGAACAGAAGGTAAACTAACTGGCTTGTAATTCCCTGCATCTCCTCTAGAGCCTTTTTCAAATATGGGAGTCTCATTGGCAATCCTCCAGTACTGATACTGTTTTGAGTGATGGGTTGCATACTAGTTAGGAGTTCTCCGAGTTCTTAGCTGAGCTCCTTCAGAACCCTACTGTCAGGTTCTGGTGATTTGCTACTGTTAATTTATCAATCTCCTCTATGAGCTCATGTACTGAAACTTCAATTTGGGTCAGCTCCACTAAGTTTTCCCTGGAGAGGAGTGAATCTAGTGAGGAAATCTTCCTGATAGAGACATTTGCTCTCAAACAGCAAATCGTCTCTGGGTCAGTCACACTAGAAGCACCTAGATACTGATGAGCTCTTCATTCCAGAAAGGCATTACCAGACCCTCATATACCATCTAGCCCTTTGAGAAAAGGTGTTTGAACCTCCCTAGGGAGTAATCGTACAATGTTTCTCTGATTTTGAAAGTCAGACTCTTTCTCTCATGAGAGACTATAATTCACTTCACCCTTCTAGGAAAGAAAGTCATGAGCCATGACTATCTGCAGTGTTAGGACAGCAGGGTTTCCAGCTAAGGTATCAAGTACCTATTTCTGCCTGGCACTCAGGACATGGAGAAGCATCATGTCAATGTAAATTATGCTGGCCTACACAAGTGGGGAGAATTTCAGGAGGATGGGGATGCAAAGGGGTTAAACCTATTCTCTGCCTTCTCAAACCCATCCCCTGCATTCCAAGGCAAATAACACATCAGCCTAAGTGAGGAGCACCTTCCCCATGTTGACCACACACTTTGGGGTCATCAAAAATAGACTAGAGGGTCACAGATGGAAAGAGGTCCCCCTATCAGTCACCTGTTCAGCTAGATAGGTGTCCCATTTCAATTTTCTATTGACAAATGTAGGTTTCCTTCTATTGCTAATAAACACTGGAGGGGTATTAAGCTCTTTCTTAAGGTTGAGGACTAAATTGAGGTGGTCACTTTCTAAATAAAATAGTATTTCAAAATCAAATATATCCCCTCACATAGAGGGTTAAATTAACATATAATCAATGGTACTTGATCCCCTAATGGAGTTATAGTTGAAATCTTTCAGGTAATACTAGGTGTAGTAGTAAATTTAGTCGGGCTTCTGGCCTACTTGACTAGAAAAACAGACAGAAACCGGAAGTGCTGATACTGCTTATTTCAGCTACATGTTCTGAGATAAGGATTCCTGCATGCCTTGTTTAGTCTTGATATATTACCCTGTACGCAGATGTTTTCTTTAAATAAACTGCCTGTATGTTTGTGATTGTGTTAGATCAGTGATTTACTGTCCAAGATCGTATCTTTTTTCTCTCTCTGTCTTATGTATAAATATGCTTGTAAACTCATAGAGTTTGAGAAATCTTTTGAAACAGACAAGTGGGCGATTCCCCTTGCTGTGTGGAATTCCCCCTGTGATCACAGTATAGCCCTCAGTAAAGAAAAGCTGGCTCTGTCAGTTCTGATTCAACCACAACGCAAAGTTTGATTTCTTCCACATAGGGTATGATCCATTAAACGATCTTGAATTCAATTAAATGGAACATCAGTTCCCCAAATCTCATTAAGTAGCAAATAATCCTTATCTTTCCATTTCAGCCCTCCTATTCTAGCATTAAAATCTTCTACTAATATCAATTTGTCCATAGGATATTCTAATTTTATGGATTCTGAATGTTCAATGAGTGAATGCCATTTATTACTAGCTTGTTCTCTTCTCAAAGCCAGGGCAATATATATATTTGCAATAATCCAAGAGCCTGTCCTGGGAATAATAAATCTAATTGTAGACAGCTATCAAGGCAAGTGCCTAGTTGCTTTCCAGTCTATCCTGGATGATTTGCCAGGATTTTCAAAAGACCTAGCCTGGGCCATCTCCCCTTTTTGCCTGCTTTTCCAGGCAGACTAAAGCATAAATAGCCCTTTAGGAGAAAAGGTTCCTTACACCAAGTTTCTTGCAATGCTATAACATCATGACTGGTTAAAAAGGCCTTGAAGTCAGTGTTACTTAGTTTGCTTAATATTCCTTCTACATTCCAAGAGATAATTGAAAATTTTCTGAAGCTATTCTGATGGAGCTTTCTGAGTCAGGATGATTTTACATCCTCGACTTCTATGTCAAGTGGGGCAAGAAAACCCACACCATCACAGTCTAATGGAATTAACCTATATATAACATCTTGTTTACTAATTACTGTTGGTATAGGAATTGCTGAGAGGGGAGATTTCTTGCTCCCCTCATTATTTATGGTGCATGAGTTTCTACTATTGGATCAATTATCATCTGAAACATCCATCAAATAGATTTCTCTACTAGTCTGTGTAATAATTAAGCTATCCTTGACCTTTTGTTCTTTGTCCATCTCTCTATAGACTTGGGATATCATTTTAGTGGGCTGAGCTAGATTACTATCCCCCAACTCATGTGCATCCAGATACCTATACTCCTACCAATAATTGCTCCTATCCTTATGCATAGTTTCCTGGGAGAGGTTGAGGTCTATGAATGCTGAACCATCGGAAACATCTATAGTTATAAATTGTCCCTGATGTTTCACATCCTGATTTATTATATTTGCTTCTAATTGCAATGGGAATGCCACACCTTCTCTCTCTCTCAAACTCAAGTGAAATGAATTTGGACAGGACAAGGAACTATCTTGAGTTATTCAAGGTAACTTGCAGGTGGAGGATAGGGATCTCAAGTCTTCATTCTCAGCAAGTCCCTTACCCAGACCTCCCATTTCCATTCTTAGGGATGTGTCTAATTTCTCCAAGATGCTGGTAAATTTTCTGTTGCTGGATAGTGGGGAAACATTATCCCTTCTATTAAATCCCTGGAAATTAACTGGGTCATCACTGTTATTCTCACTAGGGGTCATTACAAAGGGCTTCTTAATAACTAGCTCTTCAGGTTTGATAAGAGGAGTCTGTACCATGAAATGATCAGGTTTTCCCCTCACCTCCTTTCTATCTTGTGAATCTTGATTCAGTTTGCTCGTCTGGGGATCATTCTAGCCTTTCTGGTTAATTTTAATTAGATCCTCCTGGAAATCTTGCTGTCATAGAATCATAGAAGTAGGGTCGGAAGGGACCTTGTAGATCTTCAAGTCCGACCCCCTGCCTGGGCAGGAGAAAAAACTGGGCTCAAATGATCCCAGCTAGGTAGGCATCAAGCCTCCTCTTAAAGACCCTCTCAAGCAAGCCAGGATGTTATTTTTTTCTTCAAGTGGCAAGCTTTCAAAGGAAGTCAAGAGATATAATTTCTCATCCAAATAAGAGTGTTGATATCCCTCCTTTCCTCCAGTAGGTCAACCTCCAGTCCATCAGCTGAGTCCAATTCAATCACATTTGTAGATACCTGTCTAGTTTTCTTAATATCTAATTGAGTTGACACTCCAGTTTTAGGAACCCACTTAATTTTCCTTATCTTTTCCCAGTATGGGTGGATTGGGCCTAAAGTAAGAGATTTCTTACAAAGGGGTATGATTTCAGAGACAGCAAAAACCCTTGTTGGATGAACTACCTGGTAATCTGTGCACTCTTTCTCCTCATGACCCGGGACACTAGTGAGGGGGAGTGTGGTTGTATCATATATTTCTTAACCCATGTATTACTATATAATTGTTGCTTTTTAAACATCCCTTCTTCCTATATTCATAGACAGTACCATTCCTAGATGTTGTATGACCCTTCCAGGAGTGTTCCAAAGGGGGATATAACCATGGGGTAGGGGAAATACTGTTATAACCAAAGTATCTTTTATTAAAATGGCATTTCCTGCCCCATCTTGATAAATGGGGACAGTCTGTGTTAGACCTCGTCTCCATGTGATGCCCAATGACTAGGGAGACAACAGATCAATGCCATCATGCATCACCTGCACACATTGCTCATCAACAGCTTGATTCAAAATGGAGATGGCTTCAGACAATGCTCCCATGAACTGGGGAGCTACAAGTGAGCATTAGTTTTCTTCCACACCTTGGTTTATGCTCATTAACATTGACTTCACCTTTGTCCCTCCTTTGTTCCACCTTTAGTCCTTCCCATTCTAAGCTATGCCTCTGTTTACTGTTTGTTTCATTAGCATGGAAGTGCCTATGTATTTCACTTATTTACATGTCTTTTTGCCATGAGTGCATACCTAAGACCCTGACGCTTGCTTCTTTCGGTCACTTGAGTGGACTTCAAACAAAGCCTGGAAGCTTCTGGAGGCTTCTTTGCCAATCACCATTCACCTTTTTGCATATGTTTATCCCAGATTCTGATACCAGTTATGTGTTGTCTTTCACATTCCAGTCTGTTTTTCAGTCCCATGTTGTACCATCTCCACATTCCTAAGACTTCACCTCATTCACAGCACATAAACTTACACAGACTCACTTGAAAATGGTTGACACAGTTAAGATGGCAACTTAGCATAAGTGAATGGCTGGCTTAGCATAAGCATTCATAAGCAAAATCTGCTTTATCTTCTAATGAGAGCTGGTGGTTTGCATCCTGTTTCTTTTACACAATGAGCTATATATCTTACAACATACTATACTTTTAGGAAAATGCTTGCCTAAGTGTCTTGCAATGTTACTTTTAACATACCATTCTGCCTTGTGTTTAGCAGCTTTGCTAGTCCACAGGTTATAGCCTTTTATTCAGCTGCAAATATAATGCCCCCCCAAATCTAAATACAGTACCCTAAAAGTCTGATTGGTATGTTTTGGCTGATCTCTATTCCTCATAACCTCTGGCTGGTCTGGGTTTTGTTACATCTCAGCTCTGTGTTCTTGGGGAACCCTGGCACAATATGCAGCCTGTTTGACCCACAAAGAACTACCCCCCTCCCCACCTCTGCCTAAACAAGAACTGATTAGAGGAAGGACTTACAAAAGACAAGGAAGATGCAGTGGGAGATGCACCTAAAGCCCTCCAGACAAGGGTAATAAGAGTGAAGCAAATCCCCTGGTCTCATTTGCATCTGAGATGGAACCAGATAACAAGTCATTTAAATGGGAGATGGAACAGGCATGCATCTTCATTAGCATTCAGGATGGAGAACAGAGACTCCAAGGCAAGGACTGCACTGAATTCTGGGATCAGAAAAGCAGGGGAGCACTGCATGATGGGGAATCCTTGCTCCTAATGCTAATCAACCCACATCTACACACACCCAGCTCAGCATTTATCAGACCAATTCTAGTAATGACTCCTCTATTGGTATCCAAAACACTGAATCTTCCTGTCTATATTGTGAGCTCCCTCAGATTAATGCCACCTATAGCCAGCAGTTATCAGTTCCTATTATCCAGCATATGAACTACTGTTTACCCCTAAACAAACCTAGTGTTTTCCCATGAGCCATTGTTAGTTTTCTGCAACAACCCCTGTGCAAGCTCAAGTTTCTGTCCTTGTGCTTGGATCCAAAGCTGCACCAGTTCCACTCCTTTTTCTGCCTGGATCCCTCCATTAATTGTGCTCAGAACTCTTCCTGTCTGCCAGCTCCAACAAGACCTGGGAACCTTGACTGGTTCAAGCTTTGCTGAGTGGTGAGATCTCAATTCTTTCTATCTTTCTCTCTCTCTGCCTCCAGGAACCTGATTTTTTTTTTCTCTTACTCCAGGCACAGCTTTCTAAACCTGACTTTTGCTAATCAAATTCAAGCTAAACTTCCCCACAAACTTAATTGAAATTATGTAATATAATAACTCTTTATTTGTCTCTCTCTTGTATGGCTATTATTACCGGTGTCATCATAAGTTCATATACATGGCAATAAATAGCTTATGGTCAAGCTAGTTGCTATACTTTCTCTCTGAACCTCACCTACTCTTTCTCCCCTTTGACCTCCCCATTTGCTCTGCAGCAATGCTTCTTTTACCTAACCCAAAGATCCCTGTGATGCCCAAAACCACAGTGGGGTCTGCTCATCAAGGGGGTTACTACTGGGACCATTGTGACAAGAGATTTTGACATGCTGAGTTTTGAGACACATGAGGGTATCAGCTGAAAGTGCTGCTCAGACCCAACCTCCTCAGACATACTCTGTTAGCATGTGTGTATGTGTGTCTAACTGCATTTATTATTGTCTTGATGAACTGAGTTCAAGGCACATGAGGGTGTCAGCCTGTCAATTCTGATTAGCCTGGCTTGACTTAGATGTGCTCTGTTAACCTGTGTGCTTGTGTCTGACTGCATTTTATTGTTGCCCTGATGAACTGATTTCAAGGCATATGAGGGTTTTAGCCTGTCAATGCTAAATAACCCAGCCTGGCTCAGGTGCATCCTTTTGATCTGTGTGTGTATGTGTGTACTTGTGTTTGACTGATTCTGTGTTTGGATGAACCCAGCCCCACTAAAACTGAGTCCTTCAAGATAGCTCCATTGGGGGTTAGGACTTGCAGAAGGGAGAGACACAGCTCCATATAGAAACAAAAGTAACACAAACAGAGCATTGATTGAATTACAGAGACCCCCAGAAACATACCCCTAATAAATGAGCACACCCCAAAGTGACAGGCAAATCTGGTAACACCTTCTCTTATCCTTTTCCTCCTGTCATCCCCCAGAAAGATTTATTCTCTCAACAAGGTGCTGTTGCTTACTCAGATTATCCCCCTCTTAACATTACTTCTAGGTCTCCTATTTTGGAGTATAAAAATTCAATTCGAAGAAAGATCTGTTGAATTGTTTTAGCTGTCAAGAAGGTGTGGCCTGAGAGTGTGGTAAGGAAGACTGATGCTTTCAGCTGTCTGTGAGTTAGAGTTGTTGTCTATTCCAGGTACACCTTCCTCTAAAGGTTGACCCTTATGTAATAAAGAATTAAAATCAAGGACCATCTTGGCACCCAAGTCTGAATGAGAAAAGGAGTTTGATGATTATATATGTGCTTGTGGATGATTTATATCTAAAATGTGATTTTTTAAAATCAAATAAGGGTCAAGTTTACTTTGCTTTATAAGGGGTATTGCAGTAGCTAGAGATGCACAGGGACTTTTTGTTCTGGGAGCCATTTAAAAGACAAAATATCCAAGTAATAACACTAAAATACAATTAACAACAGTAACAGTAAGTCTTCTTGGGTGGCAATAATAATAATTATTATTATTATTATTACTATTACAAATGGAACTTCATTTAAAAAAGGGAAAGTGATAAATAAAACAAAACTAAAAAAACATTACTGGGGGAGCAGTAAGTTAATTCTGCTTGTCAATTGCCCCCCACTCAAACAGGTCACTCATGGGTAAAATTATTCAATTGCTTCAGAATTCTGAATAAACCCAACAGGTTCTCATGAATGAATCAGGGCAATCAGTCTATCACAGAGTTCTCACTGAGGATGTTGGGTTATCTTCATTTTAACATAAGGTGTCTTTACTAGCCTATTTGTCATACAATTTCCACCTCAGCAATGTGTCTGCTGAGCAGTACCCTTATTCTCACCACCGCTCAGCTCCCGGCCTGGGTCTGTTCACAGGGCACTCACCCGGGGCTCCACAGCCTCTGTGTTTGTCTTACTTACAGTTTGTTGCCTTCATTGGGTTCAACACCCATCAGATAGCCAGTCTTGGATTTCCAAGGGGACTTGGGGACTTGGAGCTGCAGTGCCATCACTGCAACAGCTGGATTCAGTGACCCATAGTGTAGCTCACTGCTGAAACTATGGAAGTCCCAGCTGCTCCAGCCTCCGTTGTTGCTACTAGTGCTGTCACCAGTGCTTCAGCTCTCGTTTCTTCTGTTATGGGTGCTGCCGGCTTTCTTTCTGTTGACAGCCCCTCTGCTGCTTCTAGTGGAGCAGGTGTTCTAGCTGTTCCAGTCCTCATTGTGTTGTTTTATCAGGAAATTTAAAAATGTTTATGCCATTCTTGGGGGGAAACTAGACAGTCGTGTTAGTTCTGGGACCATGACAAGCCTGAGAGCTATACTTTCTCTTCCTCACAGTAGCAGCTATGATTCCATTTAAAATGTAACACTTATCAGCACATTATGCCCTCTCACAGGACTTGGTGTATGTGTGAGTGTGTCAAGTCTTAAAGATAACCCACAGGGCAAAGTCCAAGAGTAAGACAAGTCAGGATTGGGAGTCAGGAAACAGGTTGAATCCAAAGGCTGAAATCCAGGAGGAAGCTGAAAACAGGGTCAGGAACCAGGGAAGCCAGAAATGTTGCTGGGATAGGAGATGCTCAGAGACTGGAGACCAGACTATTGTGCAGCCAGGATAAATGCAAAATGTCACCTCTCATTGTTAAGAGACTTTTGAAGAACTTCCTCCAAGTTGTCCCGTGGGCAGCAGCTCAGCCAGGTGTTGTTGCTCTGGCTGCCAGCAACAGACTGCTCTGGGAGCATGGCTTGCAGCCAGAATTCCTCATAAATTGAAATGGAAAGCTAGGGTCTTGTGCATTTACCATATTGGAGGCATGCAGCAAACAGTTTCATAGTTTCATAGTTAGTAGGGTCAGAAGGGACTTGAGCAGATGATCAAATCCGAACCCCTGCCGTGGCAGGAAAGAGTACTGGGGTCAAACGACACCAGCAAGGTGTACATCTAGCCTCCTCTTAAAGATCCCCAGGGTAGGAGCCACCACCACTTCTCTTGGAAGTTGGTTCCAGATCCCAGCCACCCTGACAGTGAAGTAGCGCCTCCTGAAGTCTAATCTGAATTTACCCTCTGCCAGCTTGTGACTATTATTTCTAGTCACTCCTGGTAGTGCTTGGGGGAACAGGGACTCCCCCAATGCCTGCTGGTCCCCTCTGAGTAGTTTGTAACAGGCCACTAGATCTCCCCTCAGCCTTCTCTTCTGGAGGCTGAATAGGTTCAGGTCTCATAACCTCTCCTCATAGGGCCTGCCCTGCTGCCCCCTGATCATGCAAGTGGCCCTCCTCTGGACCCTCTCCCTGTTGTCCACATCCCTTCTGAAGTGCAGCACCCAGAACTGGACGCAGTACTCCAGCTGTGGCCTGACCAGTGCCGCATAGAGGGGGAGTATCACCTCCTTAGACCTGCTTGAGATGCATCTGTGGATGCATGACAAGGTACGGTTGGCGTTCCTGACTGCATCCCCACACTGCCGGCCCATGTTCATCTTGGAGTCAATTATGACTCCAAAATCCTTTTCTGCCTCTGCACTAACAAGAAGGGAGTTCCCCAGCCTGTAGGCATGCTGCTGGTTCTTCCTCCCCAGGTGCAGCACCTTGCACTTGTCATTGTTGAATCCCATCCTATTCTCGTCTGCCCACCCTTGTAACTTGTCTAGGTCCAATTATAGGCTATTCCTTCCTTCTAACATGCCCACATCCCCCTACATCTTAGTGTCATCAGCAAATTTGAACAGGGTGTTTTTTACCCCTTCGTCCAAGTCACTGATGAAGATGTTGAACAGTGCGGGCCCGAAGATGGAGCACTGAGGAACCCCACTGTCCACATCCCTCCACGTCAAAAATGACCCATCCACTACCACTCTCTGGGTGCAGCCCTCCAGTCAGTTCATGACCCATTTGACTGTGTAGGTGTCGATGCCATGGTCCCCCAGTTTTTTAATGAGAATAGGGTGAGAGACAGTGTCGAAGGCCTTCCGAAAGTCCAGGAAGACTATGTCCACTGCTACCCCTGCATCTAAGGATTTGGTGACCTGGTCGGAGAAGGCCACCAGGTTGGTCTGACAGGACCTGCCTTTAATGAACCCATGCTGGTTCCTGCCTCTTCAAACATGCCAAGAGCAGACTCAAGTTTTGGTGCTAAAATAGCTCCCTCCTCATCTGCACCCCAAAAGCTTCTCTTCTGGCTTCCTGCCAGGCATCCACACTGTGAGACTATGGATCTTTTGCTCCAGTTTGGGAGAAGAAGCATCCCATGAGCACCCTTCTCAGACACTTCTCAAAGGAAAGCAGCACAGTGTTGAACTGTTACCTTTTCACCCTCCTGCTCAATGGGGCAGTGAAATGCCTCTTTATTCAACCCACAAAGTTGCTTCTGCTTCTTTTGCAATTCAATAAGCTTGTGAAGGTAGAAGTAAGCCATTTGTAGGCCACTTTCTGGGAGCACACCTCCTTCTTTCATTTCTTCAGTTTACACACCAACATTTGCCAACACACTTTGTGTGCTGTTCTCATTAAACAAATTGGGTGTGTCTACATGTGCATTTAGGCAGGACTAGATTTACTGCACATTACACTAATGTGCGATAAGCAAATCTGGGTAGGTGTCTACACGTGCAGCGACTTGGAACCGACTGCCTTCTGCCCATAGGCATAGCTATCAAACTCATCCTGGATCTTTGCCCTGTCTTCAGATGTGCCTGCATATCTCCACAGCTTGGTGTCATCCACAAACAATCATTGCACTTTCTACTCCCTCATCCAGATCATTGATAAAGATGTTAAACAGCACAGGCCAAAACACTGATCCCTGGGAGACACCACTGGAGACAGCCCTCCAGGATGAGGCCACCTCATCAATTACAACTCACTGGGATCAGCCACTGAGCCAGTTGCCACCCCACCCCACTGTAGCCTGGTCTAGGCCAGTACCCTCCAACTTGGTTGAGAGTATTTAATGGCAAACAGTATCAAAGACCTTGCTCAAGTGTAGGTAGATGATGTTCTCCTCCTGTCCCATGTTCAGCTGGCAGGTTACTTGGTCATAAAGACACCAGGTTTGTTAGGCATGACCTCCCTTCAACAAAGCCATGCTGGTTGTTTCTTAGTACCCCACCAGTTATGAGCTTGTGGTTGATGGCCTCCTGGACAATATTTTCAAAGATTTTTCCCAGGACCAAAGTCAGACTGACCGGTCTATAATTAGCAGGGTCATTTCTTTTCCATTTCTTAAAGATGGGTACTACATTAACCTTCTTCAAGTTGTTAGGGAACATTCCCGAGTTCCATGATCTTCAAACAGCCTCACCAGAGGCACCACTATGAGTTTGGCCAGTTCTTTCAAGAACAGGTCATCTATGGTTGCCAGAAAGTTGGTTGACCTGCTGGAGCTGGCTGTATAATCTTCCCAACAGATGTCAGGGTAGTTGAAGTCACCCATGACACTCAAGTCTTTAGTGCTGGCTGCTTAGGTCAGTTCCCTGTAGAATGCCTGGTCACTCTCCTTTTCTTGGTAGGGAGGCCTACAGTAGACTCCCACCATCAGGTTCCCTTCTCCTGAACCCCCTTGTATCTTGATGCAGAGGGTCTCAAGGGACTTCCCTCTGCAATCAAATATAACCTTCAGGGAAGGGTACTCCTCTTTCACATAGAGGGTTACCCCTCCACCCTTCTTTCCAACCCAATCCTTTTTATAGAGCCCATAACCCTCAATATTCACTGACCAGTCATATGTATTGTTCCACCAAGTCTTCGTTAATCCAATGAAGTCAAATTCCTCACCTGCCAGAAGAAGTTCCATTTCATCCTGTTTGTTGCCCATGCTCCTGGCATTCCCACAAAGACAGCTGAGCTTACCCCTAGTCATCTTAGGTTTTCTGTCCCTCTGCAAGTGTTTCTGGGCATTGATAGTTATCTGGATGCCCCCTATGTAAATAACATCCTCTGGGTTATCTTGATCAGAGGATTTATGCTCAGCCATGGATTTATGCCCAGCTGTGGAATCTGTCCCCAACTCCCCTGGGCTCGTCTAGTCAGTGAGTCCACAATTCTTGTGGAGAAGAGATTCTTCCCTTTGCCCATGAGGTGGATACCCTCTCTTGCATGCAGACCAGTGCTTTTGAACTGCAAACCAAAGTCAAAGAATCCAAAGCCAGCACAGTGACACCAGTTCCACAGCCTTTGGTTGACTTCTTCAATGCACTCCACCCTCTAATGACCTTGGCCTCTAACTGGAAGGATTGAGGAGAAGACCACTTGTGCTCCTAGTTCCTTGAGCTTTGCCCCCATGATCTTATAGTCACTCATGATTTTCCCAGGGTTGTTTCTCGCCGTATAGTTGGTGCCCATGTGGACGAAGAGCATGGGGTAGTGGTCTGTAGGGTGCACCAGTTTGGGGATCCTTGCCATCACATCTCAGATCCTGGCTCCTGGAAGGCACCAGACCTCTCAAGCAAAGTGGTCTGAAGGACAAATGACACCTTCTGTTCCTCACACCAGGCAGTCTCCCACAACAATGACCTTTCATCACTTCTGTGGTGGTGATGGCTGTTCCTGTCTTGTCCTCAGTGCAGAGGATGCAGATGCCTCATCCATCAATGGTGTGAGGGAAGCATAGTAGTTGTGTAAGGCTATTGGTGGAACAGCTGACGCATATCCTGGCTTTGGGCCTGATGTTACCAGTGTCTACTCTCCATAATTTGGGGTATCTCACTGAAGCTGTCTCTTCTTCCTGGTCTCTGTGGCATTGTTCTTCAGGAGCAGGATCTGGCAGTAAGCATCAATGTCTTCCTCATGCTCGTGTAGCAGGGCACTTTTGGTGCCTGCCACTTTAAGGGTTGAGACAACCAGCTAGCAGGTGCTTGATTGTGATGGCCATTTTAGATCTCTGGCCACCAGAGCAGAGTTGCTAATGAATAGAATATAAAAAGAGCAGTTTGCTGCTGGCAGGCCAAGCAGAAACATCACCTGGCTGCAATGCTGTATGCAACATCCTGGAGATAAGGGCAGGAGCTTAAGGAGATGGTTTGGAGACTCCTGGTCCTGGGTATGACTTAAAACTGCACCCTGCCAGGAGTGGGTGGCCTGGTGGGGCTCCCAGTGGTGAAGGAGCCCCATTAAATACCAGGCCAGTTACCACCCTGATGAAAGGTGGGTTGGGTCATCTTAACCCCTAGCCCCTACAATACTGTGGGTACAAGGGGTCCAGGCATGGCTATAGCCACCTGAGCCCAGGAGGGTGTAAGACCCAGATGGGGCCAGGCATGGCTATGGCCACCTGATCACCAGGTAGGGAAGACCTGTGGCCCCAATGAGGGGGAAGAGATGAGGAGCCCCAGTGAGGGGGGAAGCCCCAGTGAGGGAGCAGGTGTGGAACCCCAGTGAGGGGGAAACCAGAGGGCTGGGAGCCCAGTATATTTGTGTATGAGTGTATAGAGTTGCCCAGTGAGGGGCGTTAGGTGGAATTAGCTCAGAGGTCAGCACAAAGCCAGATCACACAGAGTCAAGGAACTTCCAGGAACCAAAGGGGCTGTGTGGCAAGGCCAGTATATGAGTCATGAAGCCTAATGGGCCAGAGGGGTTGCTCAAGGAGGAACAGGGCAGTGGAGTGTGGCCCAGTGATGGGCAGTATGCCAGAGGCCCCAGTGAGAGAGGGGCGGAGGGGAAGAAGGCTCCTGTGACAGGGGAGGTGGTATGACTATGCATGTGTGTGGAGCTCAAGTTTGGACTTAGTTTGCTCCGGTCTCAGGCTGGGAGCAGTATTAACCTGGATGCCATCTGTGAGGCTTGGGCTGCTGTGGAGGGGAGGAATGGAGCTGCAGATTGTGACCTCTGGCATAGGGGCAAGAATGGGCAACTTCCCACCTAATTAACACCATGATTATTTATCATTAAGGTGTGGCAGGAGAGGAGGCAGTTGGTTGGCTCAGATGCATTGCCAGATCTTGCCTATGAATTTGAGTAGGAGCTGTCAGGAGGAGTTGCATTATTTCCTAAGCTCCCTTACCTTCAAATTTTTTTACTTGTGATTTTTGTGAATAATTCAACCTAAAAATAATATTGTCTTTGCTCACTTATTCAGATAAAAGCATGGATGTGAAGGCAAGAATATATTGAAGATGATCATACTTTCCTGATGTCGCCATAGTTGCTCACAAATAGAATTTACCAGTAGAAAGCTAGATTTTTCAAAGTGGTGGTGTGCTGGGAGGTGGCGGTGTTTGGCAGCTTTGCAGGGGAAGGTAGGGCTGCCAGAAAAAGAGCTAATGGGAATATGCTTAGATACTAGTAGACCCAGGCAAGATAACATGTGTTCTACAGTGCTCACTTGCCCTTCAGAGAGAACCTACACTGTGTTTTTAGCATTTAAATTAAAATACATCCCAATGTGTTTTAGTTTGGATTGGTAAGAACTAAACCAATGCATTCATGATTTGTCAAGTGAAAAAAAAGTGCACTCAAAGACATGTAATGAGCCCCTTTGTCCACCAGATGGTATGGCAACTTTTGTGTAGTTCACCCCATTGTCCACCAGATGTCGCTTTGATTTGCAGCTAGGAGGGGAAGAGGTTATCTGCCCTGTGTCAGTAACTGGGTGTAATGTGTTTCTTGGGATGCCAAGTGCTACATGCCAGATTTTGCAGTCCTCCCAGCCCAACATGAACCAATCTTTGTTCTCCTATATGAACACCTGCATCCCCTACTCCTTTGGCCATGCCCTGGCCAGGGTGATCATGGCACTGGCATTCCATAATCTACCCCTGGTTCTATTCAGGAATGAAGAATCGCTTGGGTCCCTGAAAGGATGAGCAATACAGGTTGATACCCATGTTGGTCTACAGGCAAAAAGAGTCAGAACGTAAGGTGGTGTTTGTGATGCCTTTTATTAGACCAATCAAATATTTTCAAAAAAAGCCTTTATTTTCAAGCCTTTGAGTACACTCACCATCCCTTTCATTTGCTTTCAGAGTGAATAACTCCCTCCTCATCACAGGATTTTAGCCTATAACCTCCACACACAATCTCACCCCACAATCAGACCCCTGGCAGCAAGCAGCCTTTAATGAAAATGGCACTGTTACCATATATCTGCCTCAGGTTCAGTCCAGGAATGAAGAACCACTTGGATGCCTATAGGGGTTACAATGGACTGCTTTCAATTTTCCCATCAGTCAGACAGAGCAAATGGTTCCTACTGTCTCATAGCACTATCCATAACACTGTACGTTGTTCATGCTTAAAAAGTCCGTAGACCCTTTCTTTTCCTTCTTGTACTGCTGGCTACACCATGTGTGATTGTACAAGGTCATCCCATAGTCAGACTCATGGCAGCAGGGGAGAATGGCACCATCACCACCTAATCTGTCATGCCCTGTACTACTTTTAGATGTCCTTAGAGCAACTGCCCGCCCCCCACTCATAGCACTGAGTGCAGCCCATAGACGCCATACTTATTTCATAGACATTAGGGCTGGAAGGGACCTTGGGAGATCATCGAGTCCAGCCCCCCGCCCAAAGGGCAGGAAGTCAGCTGTGTTCATAGGATCCCAGCAAGATAAGCATCCAATTTACCCTTGAAGGTGTTCAATGTAGATGCTTGAACCACCTCCGCTGGCAGACTGTTCCAGACCTTGGGGGCTCGGACAGTAAAGAAATTCTTCCTTATGTCCAGCCTGAAACGGTCTTGCAGGAGTTTGTGACCGTTCGACCTCGTCATCCCTTGGGGCGCTCTGGTGAACAGACGTTTCCCCAGATCCTGGTGGTCACCCCCGATAAACTTATAGGTGGCCATCAGATCACCCCTGAGCCTGCGCTTTTCCAGACTAAAGAGTCCCATGGCTCTCAGCCTGTCATCGTAAGATCTGTTTTCCTGACCTCTGATCATGTGTGTGGCTCTCCTCTGGACTCTCTCAAGCATCCTTTTTGAATCATGGAGCCCAAAACTGGACGCAGTACTCCAGCTGCGGCCTCACCAAGGCCAAGTACAAGGGGAGAATGACGTCCCGGAATTTGCTCGAGAAGCATCTATGGATGCACGCCAGCATTTCGGTCGCTTTACTAGCCGCAGCATCGCATTGCAGGCTCATGTTCATCTTGTGGTCAATGATGACCCCCAAGTCTCTTTCTTCTGTAGTGCTAACCAACGTAGCACTGCTGAGCCTATAAGGATGCTGCAGGTCTTTCCTCCCAAGGTGGAGAACCTTGCATTTATCGGTGTTAAACACCATGAGGTTCTCGTCTGCCCATTTGCTGAGCTTGTCCAGGTCAGCCTGGATCACCCGCCTATCTTCTGGCATGGATGCTTTGCCCCAAAGTTTGGTGTCATCGGCGAACTTGGCCAGTCCACTCCTGACTCCAATGTCCACATCGTTAATGAAGATGTTGAACAGTATGGGTCCCAGGACAGAGCCTTGAGGGACCCCACTGGTCACAGGGCACCATGATGAGTGACTGCCATCAATCACAACCCTCTGGGTCCGACCATGAAGCCAATTTCCCAGCCAGCGGATCATGGCAGAGCCAAGGCCACAACTGGGCAGTTTGGCCAAGAGGTGATCATGGGATACCAGATCAAAAGCTTTTTTGAAGTCAAGATATATGACATCAATCTCTTCTCCCTTGTCCAGGTGATAGGTCACCTGGTCATAGAAGGAAATGAGATTGGTCAAACAAGACCTACCCACAACAAACCTGTGCTGGCTGTCCCTTAGAATGTTAGCCTGGGCCAGTCCCTCAAGGATGGCCTCCTTAATAAACTTTTCTAAGATCTTCCCCAGGATAGAAGTCAGGCTAATGGGCCTGTAGTTAGCCGGATCCACTCTCCTCCCTTTCTTGAAGATCGGCACCACATTGGCCTTCTTCCAGTCTTCGGGCACTAGACCAGAGCGCCAGGAGTTTTCAAAGATCCGTGCCAGGGGCTGGGCTATGATGCTCACCAGCTCCTTGAGTACCTTGGGGTGCAGGTTGTCAGGGCCAGCTGACTTGAAGGTATCCAGCTTCTCAAGGTGTTCCTTCACGAGGTCAGCATTGATGGAGGGTAGGGGATCCCCCTCACCCAGATTTCCCTGTCCCATAGCAGGCATGGGCATCCCGTGTGACTGATGAAAGACTGACACAAAGTACCTATTTAATAGGTTGGCTTTTTCCTGGGCATCAGTTGTCAGGTGCCCCATCTGGTTTAGCAGGGGTCCAACATTGCCCTTGCTTTTCCTCCAGCTCCCCACATATCTGAAAAAGGACTTTTTGTTGTCCTTGATGCCTGAAGCTAGTTGGAGTTCAGTTGCAGCCTTGGCTTTCCTGGTTTGGTCCCTGCAGGACCGGACCAGCGCGGAGTAATCCTCCTTGGAGGTGAATCCCGTCCTCCATCCTTTGTAGGCTTTCCTTTTTAGCCACAGTAGGTCCGCTACTTGTCGTAGTAAAGTTTCCCTTGTTCTGGATACCAGTCATGATTGCGCAGTCTTATCCCAAAGTCAGACTCACACAACAGCAGCAGGCAGCTAGCCCTTACATCATCATCATTACGGTTACCATATTTACATTAAAAAAAAAAAAGAGGTGCCTTGGTCCAGCCCAATCCATTGTCCCTCACTCCAAGATTTAGGCCCCTGAGCCATCTTGCTGCCTAACTCACAACTTGGGCACCCCGACGCTGCCAGTGCCCTTCACTCCCAAACTGCAGTATGCTGCCCCCCATGTGTCATGATGTTTCCACTCGGGGCTTTACTGTTTTTTCCAGTTTTACAGGTTAAGCAACCCTCAATGTTGCAAATAACTGTTTATTTGGCAGTGATGACAACAAAGCCAGGAACAAAGCCTGGGACCGTGGCCTGATGATCCGATGTCTGTCCACACTGAAAGAAAAGAAGACAGAAAAGTTTTTTACATAATTAACCTTTGCTGATTCATTAACCATAACTTACATAAATAACCAACCAACCATCACAGCATTTACAAGGTAACCATTATCAAGGAGCAGTACTCTTCAACTTTTTAAACCACAGGCAATAGGCAGTGAGTTTCATTACAAGACCTTTCTTACCAGCACACAGTAACCATAGACATTGTTTATGCTTAAATTAACAAATAAAATTAATAATCAGCAATAGTCAGCTACTATCACTGAACATAAGTAATACTGGTTTTCTTTGTTTCCGAGATGAGCTGCCCTTCTCTCTCGCTTTCTCGTGAATGCCTCCTGCTGCATTACCCGGTTGACACTTAGCCACAGACTTGATGTGCCTGTCTTGGTATCTCCTGCAATGACACCATGCAGCTACTGATGGATCTGAAGATTCTAGCTGCCTGGGCATCATTATCAGGCTTCCTATGTGGCTTGTGTTTTTTCAGTGGTGATAATGGTGGCAGTGATGGCAGTGTAACAACTGGAGCTGAAATTGAAGGAATGAATGAGGGGAATTATTCTGTGCTCTGAGAATCAGACGAGCAGATGAGGAAAAAAACACCAAGTAGGGCTTTCCTGTTTGCCTGTGCAAGTTGTTGGACTGCAGGCCCTGTACATCTGCAAACAAGTTACCAGCTGAGCTCCGTGCTTTGGGTTGCCTTTCACCTTCCTACATGACAATCCAATTCAATCCCCACCCCCACAACCTGCCAGTTAGTTATCGGTTGTATTAACTCCCCACCCCCACTGTCTCATGTCAGTTGTCACATTTCAGAAGGATGATAGCATCATAAAATCATAGGTTCAATCATCTTTCTACTGCCTAATTATCCCACTAATCTGGATTTCACTGGGAGGAGGGAAAGCATCTATCTTGGTGTTGCTGCTTGAATTCCCTATGGGTTTTGGTGAGAAAAAATTATAATTAGATTTCTAGTAGCGTCTTCCTGACAAATATGGTCAAGAGATGTACAAAGTCATGTGCGCGATTTACAAAGACACTTAAGTGACTTGGAAGCATTATTCTCTATGAAAGTTGCTAAGATTTAGACTTAGTAAACATTGATAAACTAAATAAGATGCTGACTGCACAGGAGCCAAAAATACTGTTCAGTAGCATGTCACAAGACAGGAACAGTATTATTAAGCTGCTGCACAGCAGCATTGCCTAAAAGATGTTCACTGGCACTACAGTGCAGTAACTCTAGTTACTGTGCATTTATTTAGTCCTTGGTAATACAAGTACTGTGACAGGGCAGTTAACATGCCCTGCCACAAGGACATGAGGGAAGTAAAGAGAGAAGAATCTTACCAGGGTGAACCCAGACAAAGGAAAAGATGCAGCAAACCTGGGCAGGAGGGATGTCATGTCCAGGCTGATCAGGGGAATCATCTGGGGATGCCAGAGCCAGGGCAGATCAAAGACTTCCACAGTGAACCCAGATGCTCTGGAATGAACCCGGAGGGACGAAAGAGATGTGGCCAACCCAGACAAGAAGAAAGCCACACCAGAGACCCTAACGGGAATAGCTGGGAAAGTTAAAGAGGCAGTGAATCACACGCTGCCACAGCAGGCCCAACTGGCCAGTGCAGAAGATTTAAGGGATGCCAACAAAGCAGTTGGGATTGATCCCCAGGAAAGAAGAATGAGAGAGAAGTGTGGAGAGTGTGGAGAGACCACAACTGAGGGGGATTGACCCCGGCACTTGGAGGGGAATCCCGGCAACTGAGTTACCTGAGAAAAGTTGGAGACAAAGTGATGAGAGGGTGAAAAGAGCTTCTCTGGGGGCCTGGAAGAGAGGAGAGGCAAAGGAGAGGTTACAACCCAGGAGGGTAATCATTCCAGTCCCAGCCCTGAGTGCCAAGGGCAGGATTTGAACCAGGGAGCAGCCAGCTTGGGACCCATGCAGGGAAGAACGGGGCATGCAACTGGAATAAAGGGAGCACCTTGAACAGGGACCCAATAACCAGGAAATTAGAACTCCCAGCAGCAAAGGCTAGGAACAACAAACCCAGAGATGCACTGCTAGATCTGGTTCTGGCCAAAAGGGATGATCTGGTGAGTGATCTGAGGATTGAAGGCAAGCTTGGTGACAGTGACCATGACCTGATTACTTTCTCTGTCCAACACAGGGTGGGCAAATCCCTCAGTAAAACAGAAATCCTCAACTTTGGGAAGTCTGATTTCCCCAAACTCAGGAGACAGGTCAGTCAAGCACTAGGGGACCATGGCCCCCTAGGAAGGGGAGTCCATGAGGAATGGTTGTTCCTAAAAAATCTCAATCCTAAATGCACAAGGGAAGTCAATCCTGTCCCACAGGAAATGCAGTCAGAGGTCAGGGAAGCCCCCTTGGCTCAAAGGGAACTTCTTGGTCTCCTGAAACAAAAAAGAGAAGCCTACACCAGATGGAAAACTGAAATCATCACCAAGGAGGACTACTCAGCATGAGCCCACACCTGTAGGGAGTGGTCCAGAAAAGCCAAAGGAGCAACCAAACTCAGGCTAGCCACCAGAATCAAGTATAACAAAAAGTCATTCTTCAGATATGTGGGAAGTCAGAGGAAGAACAAAAGCAGCATTGGCCCCCTGTGAGATCAAATGAGGCAGCTGAGGTCTGGTGCCTAAGAAAAGGTCAGTTTCCTAAATGATTACTTTGCATCAGTTTTCCACCCACCCAAGGGGGTCACGCTATCAGCCAGGATGCAAAGCAACCAGGGCTCAAGAGATGGGCCCACAATTGACATAGATCAAGAGAAAGAACACCTCGAGAGGCTTGACATCCACAAATCCATGGGCACAGATGGATCAAACCCAAGAGTCTGAAAAGAGCTGGTGGACATCATAGCAGGCCCTATGCCCAAGATATCTGAAAGCTCATGGTGCTTGCAGTATGACAGTGATGTACAGGAATACTGGAAAAGAGCCAGCATGGTCCCAATCTTCAAGAAAAGGAAGAAAGAAGATCCAGAGAAATACAGACCTATCAGTCTGGTGTCCATCTCTGGAAAGATCTTGGAGAAAATTATTAAGGGATCCATATGCAATAGGCTAACGGAAGGCAACATACTGAATGCCAGCCAACATGGTTTTATTACTGGAAGGTTTTGCCTGACCAGTCCCATCTCCTTCTATGATCAGGTGATACATTGTCTGGGCAGGGGAGATGAGGTTGATGTAATTTATCTGGACTTCAGGAAGAACTTTGACTTGGTCTCCCATGATGTCCTCATGACCAAGCTGGGGAACTGTGGCCTTGACCATCTCATGGTCCGATGGCTGGGGAACTGGCTCTGGGGTCAGACCCAAAGGGCACTAGTTGATGGGAACAAATCAAAGTGGTGCAAGGTTACCAGTGAAGTCCCCCAGAGCTCAGTGTTTGGGCCAGTACTCTTCAATATCTTCATTAATGACCTGGATTTGGGCATCAGATTTGGACTGGCAGAGTTTGCAGATGACACTAAACTACAGGGGAAGGGGGTCACACTGGAGGATAAGCTGGGCTTATAGGCTGACCTCGACATGCTTGCAAAGTGGGCAGACCAAAACCTGATGGCATTCAATGCAGAGAAATGCAGGGTACTCCACCTTTGGAGAAAAAAAAAATCATACTTATAGGCTTGGCGATGCTATACTCACTAGCACCGCGACTGAAAGGAACTTGGGGGTCTTGATTCACCACAAGATGGACATGAGCCCCCAATGTAATGCCATGGCCAGCAGAGCAAACCAAACTCTGACATGTATGTACCAATGCATGTTGAGCAAAACCAGGGATGTCATCCTCCCGCTTTACTCAGCCTTAGTGAGACCACAGCTGGAGTACTGCATCCAGTTTTGGGCCTCCCACTTCAGAAGGGATGTGGATAAGCTTGAGAGAGTCCAGAGGAGAGCCACCCAAGTGACCAAAAGCCAAGAGAGCAAGCCTTATGAGGTGAGGCTGAGAGACATTCTGCCTGGTGAAAAGAAGCCTCAGGGGAGACTTGGTGGCTGCCTACAAGTATAAAAGGTGGGGGGGTGTCAGGATCTGGGAGAACAGTTGTTCACCAGGGCTCCCCAAGGGATAGCTAGGTCCAATAGCCACAAACTTCTAGAAGGCTGATTCAGACTTGATATAAGAAAGAACTTCTTTACGGTCCAAGTGTCCAAGGTCTGGAAAAGCCTCTTCCCCCCGCCCCCCAGAGGTGGTGCAAGCACATACTCTGGACTCATTCAAAAGGCTTTTGGATGTTTATCTTGCTGGGATCATCTGATCCCTGCAGACTTCCTGCCTTTGGCAGGGGTGTGGACTAGATGATCTCACAATGTCCCTTCCAGCCCCTAATGTCTATGAAAGCTATGAAATCTATGAAACATCTGGTGTGGATAGGGCAGGGGATGGAGATGGTGGAGTCCTGCAAAGAGGAGGCAACTACCTGAATCATTAACAGACATCTTAACTCCTAGGATTGTTCCTATGTTTTCCTCCTTAGCATCGAAGTCATGGCAAGGGCGTTTTAAAGGGAATAGCCTATCCTAGCGAGGCAACAAACAGGTTCCAGGTGGCTCAGCATTAACCTTCACAAGTACTAAATAAATGCATAGTAATGACTGCACAGTAGAGTCTTATGTCGACACATCCACTAAATGGTGCTGGCCACATAACTGTGCAGTCATTACAGAGTGATCAGGTGATTGTGCAGTCACACCAAGGAACACCTCTTTTGTGGAGCTGACTGTGCAGTAGCTTCTGACTACTGTGCAGTACCATCATGTCATGCTTCCTGTCACACAACACTACTGTGCATTAGTCATGGGGAACTGCACAGTCAGCATCTAATGTAGATGTGGCCACAGAGACTTAGGTTCAGTAAAATTAGACTCCTAAACATTGGTTTAGAGTAACCAAAACTTAACATTTCGGTTTTCCACAAAAAAACCCCAAAACTTTATTTGATACCAAATACTTCATAACATAGTTCATACTTCATAGAACTCAAAGCAAAATATTTTGGCACTCATAAGAAGAGAATGTGAAGTATGTTGGACAATGGTGATATTTTCCTGTATGTAATACATGGTGGTCAGAGCAGTCATCTCGGACGAGAAAGAGCAGGGCTCCATTCCTTCTCTGCTTGAGAGGATTCAAACGGATAATGGCTGAGTCAGTGGGGCATCAGCCCTGGATACTGATTTGAAGGGGAAACCAGAATGCCAGTCTCCGGTGAGTCCATGCCATGGTAGCAGCAAGAGCAGTAAGCTTTAAGCCCTAAAAGAGTGTGGGACAAAGTTCATGGCAGGTGTGCTACAAATTAGCCCTATTACATTCCAATACCCTTCCGCTGCCTGATCTGTTGCTCTGCTTTCTGCTTCCTTCTCTTTGCTTCCTACCCACCTGCTACTCTCCTTTCTGCTCCCATCCGTATTTACCACTGTACTTTCTGTCCTTTTCTCAGTCTGGAATGTACTGCATAGATGCTGCCAACGTCCCTTGTGGAATACATGATGCAGATTGCCTACCCTTGGCTTATAGCAGCCACCCACTATGACATCTTGTTCTTTTTCCCCTTTCCCATTCCTTTTCCCATTAGCACAGCATTGTGATAATAGCCAGTATGCTCCTGCCCCTGAATGGACCTTTACCCTGGACTGGAAGGATTCCGGAGAACATAGCTTTAACCCCCTTCTCCCTTCACCTTTGACCAAACAGTTCTTGGGACACTTTTGACCTAGTCAGAGTCACCCCTAGCAGTATCATTAGTCCTCAAATGGATGAGAAACATAAGGTAGTAATAAGAGGACTGGATGAGTCTCTGGCACCTTTCTATAACATCTTGGATTTGGGCTCTTGACCAGCAGCAGATCTCCGGATACAACAGGTCCAGTCAATGAATGGATGTCTGCATCTTCAGCAAAAGGGTGTTGTCACTCCCAGCTTCATTTCTTACTAGGAGAATGGGTGTCCCTACGCCATTGGGATGAATGGTATTGCTTTTTGTGCAAGTGTAGTGTGCTCCCTCTCCCCTGATGTCAGGATTTGCTATGTGTTCTTTACTACAATAGTGGTTAGGAATCAAAGAATCATAGAAAATTAGGGTTGGGAGGGATCTCAGGAGGTCATCTAATCCAACACCCTGCTAAAGGCAGGACCATCCCCAGCTAGATCATTCCAGCCAAAGCTCTGTCTAGCCAGGTCTTAAAAATCTCTGAGGATGCAGATTCCATCACCTTTCTGGGTAACCTGTTCCAGTGTTTTACTACCCTCCTGGTAAGAAAATTCTTCCTAATATTTAACCTAAACTTCTTTTGCTGAAGCTTGAGACCTTGTTCTGTCATCTGCCACCGCTGAGAACAATCTATCTCCATCCTCTTTTGAACCTCCCTTCAGGTTCTTGAAGACTCCAATGAAATCCCCTGTCAGTCTTCTCTTTTATAGACTAAATAAACCCAGTTGCCTCAGTTTTTCCTCATAGTCATGTCCCCCAGCCCTCTTTCCATTTTTTATTTCACTGCACTGGATTCTATGCAATTTGCCCACATCCTTTCTGTAGTGGGGTGAAACTGAACACAGTTCTCCAAATGTGGCCTCACCAGTGCTCAATAGAAGGAAATAATCACTTCCCTTGACCTGCTGGCAACACTTCTACCAGTGTAGCCCAGTATGGCATTAGCCTTCTTTGCAACAAGGGCACACTGTTGTCTCATATTCAGCTTATTGTCCATAGTAACCCCCAGGTCCTTTTCTATAGACTTGCTGCTTAGCTAGAATGTCCCCATCCTGTACTGGTGCATGGGATTGTTCTGTCCTCAGTGCAGGACTTTACACTTGTCCTTGTTGAACCTTATGAGATCTCTTTTGGCCCAATCCTCCGGTTTGGCTATGTTACTCTGAATCCTAGCCCTTCATTGTATCTGCTACTCCCCATAGCTTGGTCTAATCTGTAAACTTGCTAAGGTTGCACTCTATGCCATATTCCAGGTCATTGATGAAGACATTGAACAAAACCAGACCCAGGACCAACACCTGGGGCACTCTATTGGATCTGGGCTGCCAACTAGTCATCGAACCATTGATTACTAGCCAATGAGCCAGTTTTCTATTCATTTTACAATCCATTCATCCAGCCTATGCTTCCTTAGCTTGCCTGCCAGAATGTTGTGGGAGACTGTATCAAAAACCTTGCTAAAATCAAAGTATATCACATCCACTGGTCTCTCTGCATCCGCAGACTCGCCCTTGGTGAATCTATGCTGCCTGTTCTGGATCACCTTCTCGTCCAAGTGCCTCAAGATGGATTCCTTGAGGATCTGATCCATGATTTTTTTCATGGCTGACTGGAATGACCCTCCTTTTTTCCCTTTATTAAATTTGGACACTATGTTTGCCCTTTTCCAGTTATCTGAGATATCTTCTGATCACCATAGGTTTTCAATGATGGCCAGTGGCTCTGCAATCTGGCATTCAGCAGCAGGCACTTATCACATGGGAAGCAGTCCTCCATGTGGTTGTGTTTGGGCAGGGATATGCAGTTTATATTTCCCAAAAAGACAAGCCAGGATATGGATGGAATTGATTATATACTTACATATTTATTTATTTTCTGCCCTGTTCTAAAGGCTCAGAGCAGCTTACCAGAAATAACTCACGGACAGGATTCCCAAACAACACCGCCAGACCTGAGAACTCCAGCCCTCCTCTGGAAGTTGTGCTGCTACCCCTAATGTTGCAGTCATTCTCCGGATGGTAGTCATGACATCCTTCTGTACTTGCCTGCCGTGTCTTAATGGCAAATAGATAGAAGTAGAAGGAAAACAGCTTTGGAGGTGACCTTCCTAATATGTGTCCAGGTCATAAGCCCTGTCTCTTCACAGGGCTCCCCCAACCCCTACACTCTGTCCTTACCACACTTGTGATATTTTGGGCATATGTGCCCCTCCAGGACTCTCCCTCTCCCTCTCCCTCTTCTTCAGCTTGGTCTCATTAATCCCCCTTCCAGCTATTCCTTAATGAGCTGGCCTCTGCTGCCTATACTGGCTTGTACTTCTTGGCATGCTGTCCTCTTCAGCCTGCTCATTTCACAGCTCCTCAACTGTCCCTGCCAAGCGGCCCACAGGTTGGTTTCAAGTGGTACTGGCTGGACCTTGCTTCTTCAGGCTCCTAGTGTCCACCCATATCTCTTGGCATGAACATCCACCAGACCTCTGAAATGTCCCTTCATAGCTTAGCCTTTTTGGGCTCCTTCAGCAGTAGAGGAAAATTGACTCCTCTCTCCCTGCCCTGTGAACCGGCTCCCCATCTTTTCTTTCTGCAGGAGGGACCCCGTGATAAGTCTCCACTCACCCAGGTAGCTGTCCTTGTCACCACCAAGCAAGTCTCTGCTGCCTCCCACCCCCAGTGAGTACCTGGGTTCTTTGGAATCTGGATGTCTGCCATCTCGGGGCTCTGCTCTGCCAGTCCACATGGCCCCTGTTGCTTCAGATGTTCACTCTCTGGGGGCCTCCTTTTATCTCCCTGCCCATTTTTATATTCTGGCTCCTCCTCTGAGAGCCAATCCACCTAGCCATGATTCCACATACTTCCCTGCTGTGGCCCAGGTGGGAACACTTTATTGGGAACTCCTGGGCTCCCAGGTGGGAACACTTCATTGGGAACTCCTGGGCTCCCAGCACTCCATATCATCCTGCCTTTCCTACAGCAATTCCAGCATGGGTAAGTTGTATTCCTAGTAATAGGCACCACCTCAGGTACCCTGTTATGCCTCCCCTCCCTCACAACCTTCCTGCTGAAAACCCATACAATAGTAAACCTTCCTGCCAATCCCAACCTCATCTCCCTACTGTCACTCACAGACACATGCAAGAAATATCTTTGTACCCCCCGCATGCCTGCCTAACTCCCCCCAAATCCCCACCTTACCCCCAGGGAGATTTCCCTAAATTCTCCCAATATTGCCTCTAAGCCTCCTCCAAAATGCAACACAACATAACCCTAAATTCATAAAAACCCAAACCAAAAAGTAAAGACAGATACTGAAGTCCCATCTCAGTCACTCCTTTAAGTACCAGCCTTCAGCATCACCTGCCTAGGAAAAATCTGATGGCTTTGTAGGACCCAAAAGCTGGCTAGGTCCTTCTCCCTCAGTTTGGGTGGCCAAGATGGTGCCTCAGCTGAGCCCCAGCCTTCCCCAGAGGAGAGATGGGGGCAGGGACTGATGGCAGGCCTCCCTGCAATGAAGAATTTGCTGCCAGCTTTGCAGAGTTTGCAAACTGGCTGGGCCCTTCTTTAGAAACTCCTCCTGGACAAAGCCCACACAGGTACAGACAGAGAAGGAGCTAGCAGTAGTAGTGTTTTTGGCGTAATGATTCCTGCCAGCCATTACAGTGCTGCTACTGTTCTTACCTCATAAAAGTTAAAGCAATTTTCCCTTTACTGAACCTGTTGGTAACTCACCAATCCTACACTAAAAGAACACACTGAGGGAACTCATCCTGAAAACTCCCACTGAAACTCCTGCATCAGTTTTCCTGTTTGCTGTATCATAATTCTTGCGGGATCTAAGGCTAGCTAAATATAGGTTATTCTGCTTGATGTTACCACACATGAGTGTGCATGTACTAACTTGGTTGTGAAATGCTACCATCTTTGAGTGTAGAATTGTGGGTTTACATTATGCCTACTTAAAGCTGTTGTAAATGACAATGAAAGGAAAAACAAAGGCAAAGCAAGGTGTCCTTAATCTCAGGCATTCCTGACTGCACAGTGAAATCATTTTTTTAAATCTACATAATTATACCAATTCATCTTCATCAAATTAAAAGCAAAGGTTGTGTGAGGATTGACTGGGACCTAGGTAGCATGATCCCCTTGAACTAAGTCAGAGGTTTACAGAAGTGAAAGCCAAGGCCAAAGCTAGGTGTCAGTCCTGGTCTAGATTAGCAAACTAAAGGTTTAGAGAAGGTCATTGTTAGAGCCAGCATTTGATCCAGAATGAAAAATCCAAGAAGAGAAAAGGCAGGAGGGGGCCAACCCAGAAGTTCAGAGTACACAGTCAGTATTAGAACTAGAAAACCAAAGGCACAGTAAGGTAGCCTGTTGCCCAAACAGCCTGCTGCTGTCTAGTGGGAACTTATTTAGGCCAGTGTGGTTGGGGCCCACTTCCTGAGGAATGCCTCAGCTTGATTCCCTGATTATGCCTAGCTGGGGTCCTGGACTGAATCTGCCTCAGCTGGACCTCAGATCATTACAGGCACTTGGAGTAGTGTTCCGAACTGTAACACTGGGCCCAAATACTGTACAAGAAGTTCAGGCAAAGGCTTAGAGGTGCTTCAGGTAGTTACTTGAGAAAGATTCCAAGCATATAAAAAGAATATATTGTAGAATCTGTATATAACCAAACCCCAAGGCTTAAGAAAATGGTTTCCTGTTAAAAACAGTGAGGGAGCCTGAAGAGGCAGGCACATCAATCTAACGAAATGGTAACTGGCTTCAGCTACTTTAAAAAAAATCAGTGATAAAGCTCAATGCCAATCTTTTTTTTTTTCAAATGTTTGTTGCTTGGAATGCCTAGGTCTCGAGTAAAGAAAAGGAGAATACCCAATTCAGTCTTTAGCTCACAAAGGATGGTCAAAGTAATAGCTGTTCTTGAAAGACTTTATATTAATAATGCCCAAATTCAACATCCTCAAAAGCAGAAATAATATAAAACCAGCACTAGATTCACCAGCCTATCCATAATCTGTGACTAATCCATTACCGGGACTATGATGATACTATAGTGGAAGCAAAGAACCTATACAAACCAAATATATAAGTTTAAAAGAAGCCTTTTATTTTACATGCTCACTTCTCAAAATACCTAAAAATGGAGGTAGCATTAATTGGTTTGGTAGTGCAATGCATAATAAACCAGTATCTTCCTTACAGTGTCTACAGTTGAAGAACTGACACAAAATCCAACTGAGTCTGCATCTACATGAGACATTGACTTGTCAGTCATTAGGGCACAGTCATTTAGTACATGTACAAACAAGTGAACCCCAAAATGAACAGTCCCAGATACCTTAGCCCTTCCCCATAAGGTTCATCCTCTGGGACCTTAATCATTCTTGTGGCCCTTCTCTGGACCCTTTCAAGATTCCAACATATTTTTGAAGTGCAGCACCCAGAACTGGACACAGTACTCCAGCTGGGTCTCGCTGGCACTAAGTAGAGAGGAAGTATCACTTCCTTAGCCCTGTTGGTGATGCATCAGCTAATGCATCCCAGTATGCCATTATCTCTGTTGACTACAGCATTGCACTGGTGGCTCATGTTCATCCTGTGATCAACCATAACATCAAGGTTCCTTTCAGCCATTGTGCTGGCCAGGACATCTCCACTTCACCTATATTCATGTTGCTGGTTACTTTTCCCCAGATGAATCCTCTGCATTTATCCTTATTGAATTGCATCCAGTTCCTCTCTGCCCACCTTTCCAGCTTGTCCTGTTCTGTTTGGATCTGCATCCTATCCCCTAACATGACCGCTTTTCCCCATGACTTAGTATTGTACACAAACTTGGCCAGCATGCTTTCAACATCCTCATCTAAATCACTGATAAAGTGTTGAACAGCACAGGGCCAAGAATCAAACCCTGCAGGACACCACTGGCCTCCTCTTGCCCAGACAATATAGATTGGTCCACTAACCCTCTCTGGGTTTGACCTCTTAGCCAGTTCCCAAGCCACCTGATCATGGCTTTTGCCAGCTCACAATCCCCCAGTTTTTTTATAAAAGTATCACGGGAGACTGTAACAAAGGCCTTTTTAAAATCCAAGTGTATGACATCAACTACATCTCCCACATCTAAGTAGTTTTTTACTTGATCATAGAAGGAGGCAAGGTTGGTCAGACATGATCTGCTCACAGTGAAATCATGTTGGCTATTCTGCAGCGTCATGCTTTCTGCCAGTCTCTCACAAATAGACTTCTTGATATTTTTTTCCAAAATTTTACCCAGTAGGGAGGTCAAACTGACCAACCTATAGTTTTGTGGATCCTCCCTTCTCCCCTTCTTAAAGATTGGCATGACATTGGCCCTTTCCCAGTCTTCTGAGACCTCTCCCAAACACCATAAGTTTTTAAATAACATTGCCAATGGTCCCACAATGACTCCAGTCAATTCCCTCTGCACTCTCAGGTGTAGTCCATCCAGTTCTGCCAACTTGAAGACATTCAGCTGCTCTAAGTGCTCCCTCACCAGTTTAACACTGACCATTGGTTGACAATCACCCCCCACATACCTCGCCCCCCACATCTATCCAACCAGGCAGATGATCACCATTTGTATGCAGGAACACAGATGGAAAGTATTCATGAAAGAGTTCAGCTTTCTCCTAACTGTTATCAGCTGTCCTGTCCCATTCTGCAAGAGTCCTTGGAGGCCTCAGAGTGCGCAAGTCCCTGGAACTGCATGTGGCCCCATATCACACAGCTCCTGTGCTCCCACCCCAGTCCCTGGCCACAGGTGGTGGCAATGTGTGGGCCCAACCCCACCCAGCCCCATGAGACATAGCTGCTGATCCAGTCCCTGGTTGTATATGGTGGCAGGGTACAGAGCCAGACCAAAATGGCCCCTATAGCAGCAGTTCCTGCACTTCCACCCAGTCCCAAGCCACATGTGGTGGCAGCATGCAGGGCCAACCCCAACCAGCCCCATAGCATTCAGCTCCTACATCACGCAGGACCAACCAGGCTCCACAGTACATAGCTCCCCATGGTCCCATCCCCTTTCTTCCAGTGGGAGTCCCTGGCCCCAATCTGGTGGGACCCTTACCCAAATTCCCATTCTTGCAGGCAGGAAGCCTGAAGTAGCTTTGGGGTAATACAGCAAAAGCCTCTGCTGGGAAAAGGCTTCTTGTCTCTAGTGCCCCCTGGCTTGGAGCAGGGGCAGGTCAGCCCAGGCTAGGGTGGGGTGTGGTTGCTTAGCACCTCTTGCATGAAGGCACCAGATTGCAAAGAGGCAATGAGGGCCAGGGTTTACAGAGGGCTTATAGAAGGGTCCCATTGGCTAGATGGCCTGGTGGGCCAGATCTGGCCCATGGGCCATATTTTGCCCACCCCTGGCGTAGCACCTGACATTTGAGTACATCAAACTTCATTTTGTTGTCTCTAGCCCAGATCTCTCATCTGAAAAGGTCTTTCTGGAATCTACTCATGATCTCCAAAGTATTTGCAGTCCTTCCCAGTTTCACATCATTGTGCCATTGAAGCCCTCTATTCTGGCATCCAGATCACTGATAAACATGCTAAATACCACTAGACTCAAGACAGATCCCTGTAGAACCCTACTTAAAGCCTCCTGTCATTCTGACATTGAACCCTTAGCTTGTGGTTATTGAGCCAATTAAATATCCACCTTATAGAAATTTTATCCAGCCCACATGTCTCCACTTTGTCTATGGGAATGTCATATGGCACTTTATCAAAAACCATACTGAAGTCTAAGTATACTATGCCCATTGCATTCATTTCATCCACCCTACTAGTTACTTTGTCAAAGATGATGATCAAGTTAATTTGTTATGATTTGTTCTTAACAAATCCATGATGGCATTTATCAATCTGGCTTTCCTCCCCACTGCTTTTTTCAAATTTAAATTTTTAAAATTTGCTCCAGTAAATTCTTAGGTATTGAACTGAAGCTGACCAATATGACTGAACTCTCCCCACCCCTGTCAACTCTCTTTTTCCCTTTTTTGAGGATGGACATTATGTGAGTCCTTTTCCAGTCCTCTGGAATCTTACACATTTCCCATGAGTTTCTAAATACTATTGTTAATAGCTCCAAGATCCTTTTGTGTAGTGTCTTCAGTACCCTGGGATGAATGTAATTATTTCTAAAGCACTGTGAATTATGTCTATCTCAGGTTAGCAAAGACAAATGAGCATGAATCAAATCAGCTCCAGATAACTTATATTTTAGGGATTCCAGTTTGAGCCTGGACTTAAATATATTCAGCTGTACTCTCTACCAGGCTGTGGAACTCTGTGAAGGGCTTATCATGAATTCTAGACACACTCTAACTTGCAAATGCCAACCAACAGTGCTGCAGTACAGTGATCAGCAGAATTGCTTTGCATTCTAAAACAGTCTTTTATTGAACCCCGCCCCCAAAAAAGCACCCAACCCTAAAAATACATAGTGGATGAATGTGGTTACCTTTCTTTTCATGGGCTTTTTTCTTTATGCATTTGTGTTTTTAACTTAACAAAAGAAAGCAATTGGAACACTGATTGTCAGAAGCTTGTGTGTGTGTGTGGGGGGGGGACTTAGTAATGCATAAAAAGGCTTCAAATGGCCAAAGAAAGTCCTGTTTAACTATTTTGATAGATGGGACCTTGTTGTTGTGATTTGTATTTTAGCTAATTTCTCTACCCCTAAACAGAAGAAATTCTCCGTAATGAGATTGTAAAGAGTCTGCATTCTGGGAGGCTGAACCTTCCTACAGAAAGAGTGCAAATTGTTTTATTCTACATTAATCTAGGTTTTAGCAGTCACAGTACACAGCACTGCCAGGCTTATGCACCATGCTTGCAGATATGATATAAATTAAGCATTCCTCACAGGCATGCTTGACAGCAAGAAATTTAAAAGAGAATTCACAACAAATAAATGAAAAACAGACCATATTTATGAATTCGCTGAGCATGCTTCACTAGCATTTTGTACCATGTGATTACTTGTTCCCAAGGCAATAGCTGCAAAGCAAACCCTGTCCCATATAAATTCAAAGCCTGGGTTTTGGGGGGAAGACTGCAAATATGTTCATACATCCTACATAATCTACAACACATTGTTACAATTATTTTCTGGTGCATAATCACAATATGAGGCATTACATATCTAAGCCTTAATTAATAAGTGACAAAATATTTAGTAATTTTGTAGTCAAAGAAGTCACTATAAAGAATATGGCAAATGGAACCGTCACATCTTCCAAGGCTGCTGTTCAGCTACTGTCCCTGAACTGTGCATTTCTTTTAATTATTTGCACTTCATTAAAGATGTACTTGCATAGTGACTGTTTTACTTGCTCAATAGCTATAGGGTATCTATGTAAATCTCACTTCTCTGATCATCCAGTATTCAAAGCAAACATAGTTGGAGCATAATCTCACCCAACACAACCCCAGATATTAAGCATAATTTGGTAAGGAACTGCTCTCAGCAGAAGTAAGTAGACCAGATAGCTGTGATGCAGACTGAAAGTGCTTCTGGTCCACTTCCAGGTCTGCTGCTGAGCACACTTGGGGATTCCCTCACACCTCAGTGGGACGTGCCATCCTCCCCAGCATCGCAGCACTCATGAGACCCCTGGTGCCTAGAGGTATGTAGAAAAAACATTTAAAGCTGTGTCTATGTCTGAATCTACAAATCTCTCTGAATCTCTCCAAATCTATTCCAAGGGTTCAGATTCAATTTGGAGAGATTAAAGGCTCTGATTTGATTTGCATTCAGAGATTTGGCCACCAATGGGGCTGAATTTATGCTGAATTGAATCAGGGACTGAAGCTTCACACAGCCCTAGTAGGGATATCTCTGGAAACTCACTAACGCCCCATGAACTGCCTGCCTCCAGAGGAAAGCTCAGTCAGCATCTGGATGATACTTGTGAATGAACTACTTGAAACCTATCTAGATATATGGCTTGCTGTAAAGGAGGTGCGTGATCAAAGGCTACCTAGCCACACTGTTTGTTCTAAGGTTACTCTGTGATACATCCCTATCCTGTACCCTGCCCCATGCCTACTCCCTGTAATCAATAAAGTTCTTCATTGTACTATGGGCCACAGGCAGACCAGAACTCCTGGGTGGTGGTAGAGGTATGCCTGGGCTTGCAGGAGTGCTCTGGGAAGTGGGGTCGGTCAGACATAAGGCACCCCAGGGAGACACTGGTAGGTGGTCAGGCACAGTGAGGTGGGTGGCCCAGTGCAGGAGCACCCCCTACTGGCCCACCACAGAAGTTACCTAATTTTGATGTTTTCAAAAAAATACCTACAAGACCTAGGCCACCTTCAACCACCAAGAGTCTTTTGACAGTTAATCCTTCTCAGTCCATCCCCACCAAATGTTTAGATTGATTTTCCACCTTAGACTCACAATAAATGTGTTAAACAATGAATGGCCGGGGAAGACATGGTTTGAAGCAAGTCTATAAAAAAGGATTTTTTAAAAAAAAATAAAAAGGAAGGCAAAATCTGATGTCAGTGGACTCCTACACATGTGCAGTGAGACTGCCCCAACATGGTCAGTGAGTCAGAACAGACTCATCTGCTGGAGCACAGAAATGAACATGCTCCAGCAGCCTCCAGGATCACATGGATCAGTGTCACTCTTCTGAAAAATGGATGCAGGGCACTTTAAACCTAAACGCCTTCAATGAGTTTTAGTTCAAAGTGCCCTACCACCATTTTTCAGCATGAGGATGCTGATACTTGTCATGCTTGAGTGCTTTTAATTAATGCAGTTTGCAACTTAAAGCACATACACACCCCTGCCGCCACTTCCTGGAGCACATCTATAAACACCCTATGACACTGTTGTAAAGTTGGATGAATACCAACTGCTCCAATGGGAGAGGCTGGCACTGAGATCTTCTTAAAAAATATCAGAATATTTAGGACCCAAGCTGTAGCTTTAGAAGTCTTCTAATCTGGGCCACTGTTTTATTTTTGACACCAGGACTCTGGAAATACTTAAGAATGTTGTAAACACCTGTGGGTTACCTTATTCTGATGTCTACAACTTGAGGAGTGGTCTTCAGTGCTCCCACCTTTAGGACCTGACATTGTACCATAAAGGCAAACTGATAATGGTGCAAACCTTCATCTCTCCTAACACACCTTGATGTCACATATTAAAGAAGAGGGAGGTTCACTGTTAGGTCAAGTGGTGTTCCTCGGGGCTCCGCCTCCCCTTACATTCCATCCTAGTACTAGCCTGATGTTTCATAGATTTCATAGATTTCATAGACATTTGGGCTGGAAGGGACCCCGGAGGATCATCAAGTCCAGCCTCCTGCCCCAGGGGCAGGAAGTCAGCAGGGATCATAGGATTCCAGCAAGACAAGCATCCAAATGTGTCTTGAAGGTGTTCAAAGCGGGTGCTTGAACTGCCTCTGGCAGCAGTCTATTCCAAACTTTGGGGGCTTGGACAGTGAAGAAGTTCTTTCTTATGTCCAGTCTGAATCAGTCACAGTGGAGTTTGTGACTGTTCAATCTTGTCATCCCTTGGGGGGCTCTGGTGAACAGATGTTCCCCCAGATCCTGATGATTACCCCTGATAAACTTATAGGTAGCCACCAGATCACCACTGAGCCTACACTTTTCCAGGCTGAATATCCCCATGGCTCTCAGCCTCTCATCATAAGGTCTGTTTTCCTGACCTCTGATCATGTGCGTGGCTCTCCTTTGCACCCTCTCAAGCTTCTCCACATCCCTTTTGAATTGTGGAGCCCAAAACTGGACGCGGTACTCCAGCTGAAGCCTCACCAAGGCTGAGTACAGTGGGAGAATAACATCCCAGAATCTGCTTGAGAAGCATCTAAGGATGCACGCCAGCATTTTGCTTGCTTTACTAGCCGCAGCATCACGCTGAAGGCTCATGTTCATCTTGTGGTCAACCATGACCCCCAAATCCTTTTCATCTGTAGTGCTAACCAGCGTAGCACTACCAAGCCTATAAGCATGCTGCAGGTTTTTCCTCCCAAGGTGGAGAACCTTGCATTTTTTGGTGTTGAACACCATCAGGTTCTCATCTGCCCATTTCATGAGTCTGTCCAGAACCTCCTGGATCACCTTCCTATCCTCAGCTGTGGATGCTTTACCCCAGAGTTTGGTGTCATAGGAAAACTTGGCCAGTCTGCTTCTGACACGTATCTAAACAAATATCTAAATATTTTCCTTGATATTTGTAGCTAGCTGGAGTTCCACCTCAGCCTTGGCTTTCCTGATTTGCTCTCTGCAAGTCTGGAATAAAGCAGAGTATTCCTCCTTGGTGGCGGTTCCAGTCCTCCATCCTTTGTAGATCTTCCTTTTAAGATGCAGGAGGTCCGCCAGTTCCCTGGAGAGCCAAGGGGGCTGCTGTGCCCTTTGCTGCTTTTCCTCCGAGATGGGATGGACTTTGCTTGCACATCCAGGATTGCTCCCTTGAAGAGCAACCACTCATCCTGGACTCCCCTCTCCATTGGTTGGTCTTAATCATGTTGTTAGTGTCGCAAATGCACCATCAACATCCCCTAGTATTTGATGAATACTTAGCACAAGCCTTAAGCCTCAATTTAATTAAGTCCACCAGTCTGTCAGACTACCTCTATTCAAAATTTTATTCCCCTGGATGGGATTTCATTCCTTGTTAAATTAACAGTAGGTCCACACTCTACATGTTCTTTGAGGGTTGCTGGAGAATCCTTTCTCCTCACCTCAAACAACTCACAGTTAGTTGTGTTCCTTCCACAGGATGGCGAGGGTTCTTCAGTGCTTGACTGACTCAAGAGCAGGTCTGGGACTCTCATCCATTTTAAAGATTCCTCCAAGTCTTTATGTGTGGGAACTGGAGTCATTCCAACTTGTTGGGGCAAGTTGCAATGCGATCCGGCTTCTTCCCCGCCATGCTTTCTCCTCTGGGACCTTTTTCATTGAGGCTGGGTGTACCTTTATGATATCCTCTGGCATGCACCCTGCCAGACAGAGCCAGCATGCACTGATAGAGTGCAGTGGGAGCAGTGCTGGGGTTTCCCCAGACTCTGTCACTGATGTGCCTACTGGTAAGTCTTAGGGGTGTGGGTCTCCTGATGCTTCCAGGCCACTCACTGCCTTGGCAGCTCATGTCTTGCTGCCACACATGTGCTTATACTTCATACAACTTGACTTAAATGTAGTCCCATTAATAGTATACCATAGATAAAATTAAGCAATGCCTGCATACTTGAAGGAAACAGCTTTAACTTGCCAAGTTGACTGATGATGAACTGTGTATAGGCAAATAAATAGGACTTCTGAAAGAGAAAAAAAATCTATTAAATATTACATGTCTCAAAGAAAAGCACCATTGATTTACCTAATTTTCCTAAAAGTCATCACTTGAGCAGAGGTGAGCCACAATTACTTACATAAAGTAGACTTTTTCAAGATTCAGCTACATTTGAATAAAAGTGGCTGTTATGGAAAATGGAGATGTCTTTATCTACATACATAACTGCAGCATGTTGAGCCAGGTAAGAGCACACCTGAATGGTAGGGAGCCCAGGGCTGCTCTGACTGAGCTTAACATGCTGCAGAGGGGCTGGCTGGGGCACAAGGGTGCTCTAGTGTACAGTCTCAGCTCCACTGGTCTCAGCCGCCCTGTGCATCTCCAGAGCCAGTGGAGGTCTCAGAACATCTCAAGCAGGTCCAAGGAGGTGATACTCCCCGTTCTGTGGGGCACTGGTCAGGCTGCAGCTGGAGTACTGCATCCATTCCTGGGCACTGCACTTCAAGAGGGATGTGGACAACATGGAAACGGTCCAGAGGAGGGCCACTCACATGATCAGGGAGCAGCAGGGCAGGCCCTATGAAGAGAGGCTATGGGACCTGAACCTGTTCAGTCTCTGCAAGAGAAGGCTGAGGGGGATCTAGTGGCCTTTTACAAACTAGTCAGAAAGGACCAGCAGGCACTGGGGGAGTCCCTGTTCCCCCAAGCACTACCAGGAGTGACTAGAAATAACAGTTACAAGCTGGCAGAGGGTAAATTCAGATTAGACTTCAGGAGGCGCTACTTCACTGTCAGGGTGGCTAGGATCTGGAACCAACTTCCAAGAGAAGTGGTGGCTCCTACCCTGGGTGTCCTTAAGACAAGGCTAGACAATCATCTTGAAGGGGTTGTTTGACCCCAGTACTCTTTCCTGCCATGGCAGGGGGTTGGACTTGATGACCTACTCAGGTCCCTTCTGACCCTACTAACTATGAAACTATGACCACAGGTCAGCTAGGCCCAAGGGAGGTGATGCCAAAAGAACTTGCAAGGGCTGGACAAAGGGCAGTTGACAGTACACATGGCTACTGTGACACAGGGGACCGATAAATCTTCCCCAAAGAACAGAGGGCCCTGAGAGAGGGGATCTCAGGAACCCACCAGCAGAAGCCGGTCACTTTCAGTTGAGTTCTTCAGTTACAGTTTGATACTGGACAGGGAAGGTTTAGTTTCTCATGCAAAGGAGAAGATGACCCCAGAGATGAGGGATGGACCCCTTAAGGATTGATGGACAGGAAAACCCAACCCTATCAAGGCAGTGTGGGAAGACCTGTGGGAAGCAGCATCAACCCAGGCTGACCATGTGGTAAGGGTGGTGTAAAGGGGAAGTTTGGAGCCCACGAAGACACCACAAGGTCGAGACCCCTCTGGGTCCCCCGACAGGGAACTGCCTCTCCAACAACAACACCGAAGACATGGCAGGAGATAAAAAGGGACAACACTCAGACCATCTAGGGGGCACCGGAATAGAATTTCACCCTGATGTTACTGTGGGGCAGGGCACCAATGAAGAGGTCCCCAAAGCCATACAACCCCATACCAGTGACAGGCAGCTTTTCAGCTTCCCAAACCTGGTGCCTGAGCCCTGCAGCCTGTGCCAGCTGCTGCCTGACCCCTGGGCATTCTGACCCACTCATGTGGGTACGTGTCAGCTGCAGCAGTCCTGTTGAACCCAGCTCTACCCGCCAGGGCCCATGCCACTACCTGCCTGGCACATGGGCTCCATGCCTCACTTGTGTGGACATGTGCTTGGCCCTGCAGCCCTGAAGACCCTGGTTCTGCCCCCCAGGATTCCTCAGGTGCAGAGTCTGCCATGCAGGCACCACACGCCACATCAGCAGGCACGTGGCACACAACACTGGGACCCACAGCCCTGGCCTGACCCCCAACTCCTGAGAAGCAGCTGCCATGGTGGCCTCCCTGATGCCAGAGTCAGCAGCTTGGGGACCCAGCTGTATGGAACAGGAGGCTGTGGATCTTGTTACAATCTGAGGTGACATGGAGGTCCACCCCCTGCTTTGCTGGGCTTCCAAAGCAAACACCCATGTCTATGTCATGATGTTGGACCAGTACTCCAGCCAGCAGTGCTGTGTGAAAGTTAAGATCCTGTGGGCACAGTGGGTCCAAGTTATGTATCACAATCATTGCTCAAGGGTTGCCTCAGCAGCTGGGACTGAGCCTGGGTCCCTGGGACTGAGCCTTATTGTTCCTGGGCCCTTGGGACCCTGGTGAGGCCCACCATGTGTACTCCATCATGGGCAGGCTGCTAGTCCCTAAGCCACCATCCACCAATGAGAATTCAGTAGGGGAAGGCCTCTCAGGGCACCAGTGCTGGGTCATGGAATCAAAGAATCATAGAATCATAGAAAATTAGGGCTGAAAGAGAACCTCAGGAGGTCATCAAGTCTAACTGCCTGCTCAAAGCAGGGGCAGCCCCAACTATATCATCCTAGATAAGGCTCTGTCTAGTTGAGTCTTAAAAACCTCCAAGAATGGAGATTCCACAACCTCTCCGGTTAACCTGTTCCAGTGTTTTACTATGTTCCTAGTGATAAAGTTCTTCCTAATATCTAACCTAAACTTCCATTGCTGCAACTTTAGACCATTACTCCTTCTTATGTCATCTGCCACCACTGAGAATAGTCTTGCTCCATCCTCTTTGGAATCACCCTTCAGGTTGTTGAAGGCTGCTATTAAATCCTCTTTCAGTCTTCTCTTCTCTAGACTTAATAAGTCCAGTTCCCTCAGCCTCCTCAGAACTCACGTGCCCTAGCTTCACAGCCATTTTCATTGCTCTCCCCTGGACTCTCTCCAATTTATCTACATACCTTCTATAGCGGGGGGCCCAATACTGGACACATTTCTCCAGATGTGGCCTCACCAGTGCAGGATAGAGGTGTATGCTCACTTCCCTTGATCTGCTGGCAACATTCCTACCATTGAAGCCGAGTATGCTGCTAGCCTTCTTGGCAACAAGGGCACACTGATGAATGGGTTGTTCCATCCTAAGTACTTGGACTTTGCACTTGTATGTATTGAAACTCATGAGATTATTTTTGGTTCAATATTCCAATTCCTTGGGGTCTCTCTGAATTCTAACCTTACCCTCCCAATGCACTCCCTGGCTGTGGCCTCACTAGGCAGGTTGGGCAGCCCAGTCCACCCCTGCCCCCGCCAACTGTAGCAGCGCACCCCAAGCCAGGAGACTGGTCAGGGATGGCCTCATCAGCAAACACCTCCAGCCCCTCTCTGGACAAAGTCACTGCCCAGGCAGCCATACGCTGTGCCACTGCACTCCAGGACACCACAGGCATCTGGACCATGTCACCTCAGCCAGGTTATGAGTCCAAAAGCTGGGAGTGCCTGTCATCCCCATCTGCACAGGGAGGCGGGTGGAGGGGAAAGGGGGTGCTGCAGCCACCCAGGCCCATGCCAGCTCACCCACCCACTCCCAGGCTGTTTACCTAGAGCCAGGATCCAGGAGCCTTGCATTGGGGGTGGGGGAGGCTTTCCTCCCCTTCCTACCCTGGCTGGCTGAACTACCCCACTGCAGGCTGGAGTTTCCCTCCCAAACAAGCAGGGAGGCAATTAAGGACTTTTCTGATCAGCCAGAAGCCTCCCAGTTAGGCACCCATAGGCCTATCACATGCCGATAAATTTGTTGATGGTAACAGCAATCCTTTCTGCAGCTGCACAGGGTCAGCAGAGACTCATAGAATAGGCATAGATACTCCTCCAGGCAGTGGCACATGTTGTGGAGAGGCTCAGGCCTGCTTTTGGCACTGTTGAAGATCAGAACCCTGCACCACATTCTCAGATGCTCTTGAGCCACCATGGCAATCAGCAGCAGCAGGGCATGGTGGGTCAAGCACCCCTCAATGAATTCTAGCAGCTCTCTCATTGCAGCCTGCCCAGGGGACTCTGATCAGGGGCATGGTTGGGATTCCGGCTATGTGTTGTGGGGGCCCCTGGCCCATGGCACCTCTCCAAATAGGGCTGCCAGAATGTGTGGGGGTATCTCAAACTTATTGTGCCAGCCAGGTGGGAGCCCCTTGCCCGCAGAACCAGGGTGCCAGTGGCACTGGAGGAAACTGCCTGGCTTGCAGGGAGGAGAAGGGGGAAGTTTGTCTGGAGCCACCAGGTGAACTGCTGGCAAAAGCCAGCCCTGGCCTAGCTTAGGTAGGGTATAGGGAAGGCAGGCAACCTTTGGCAAATGGCAAGTGGCTTGCCTGCCCATGCTGTGGGAGCAGGGATGAAAAACTCAGGGAGCAGCCACTTGTGGAAGGGCCCACCTGGCTAACTTATGATGGTCACTGGGTACCTGTCCACACACGACCCCTGAACTGAATGCTCAGCCCCTTGGTACAGTGCATGTTGCTTCTGAAATGTTGCAAACCCTCACAAAGAGCCACTCAGTCATTGCTCTGCAGGTCTAGCAGCTGCATAAGAGACCAACCAGCTACCAGTGGAGATGACACTGCAAGGATGCTGCTACCATTGGCCAGCACACTTCACATGCACCACTTTCTCCAGTGCTGGACCCAGGACCAGACCCTGCTGCTAGACCAGCTGATCATGGTGGTGGAGGAGTGGCTGGCAGACTCTTGGGCTTGGTGAGCCCAGGGCCTGGGGAGGAAACAGAAGAGGGACTGGGTATATCTTGCCCTCACAGAGAGACATATCACCCTCCTGGAAAGGCTGGTAGAAGCCCGAGACTGGCAGGGCACAATGGTGGCCCAGGTTGTGGAGGCAACAGAGGAGGACCACTGGGTCCTCATCACCATCCTGGCCTTGGTGATCAGCTCTGCATGTGGGCCCTACTGGCTCCAGCCTTGTGGAGAAGGGAGGAGGGGAGTGGGCTGTGCAGGCTGGGCAGTCCCTGCTCTTGCCCCTGGGCCAGACCCAAGCCTACTACGCTCACCACAGTGTCTGCACCTGTGGTGGTGATGGTAGAGGCCAGGGTGCAAGGTACCTTTTCCCGGGATTTACACTGTAGGTATATTCACCCCATACCCCCTCCCCCCAAGAGTTGGCAATGCACCATTATAAATAGTTTCATGAGGAAGAAGGTGTTTTATTGGTGGTGAACCTTGGGGTTATGAACGGCTGCACTGGAGGGAGGGAGGGAGGAGTGTGCAGGTGGGTTGGGAGAGAAGAAGGGGGGTTGTTGCTGGGGAGGGCAGGAGGGAGTTGTTGTAGTGAGGGAAGCGGAGGGTGGGTTTATGTGTGGTGTTTCTTGCAAACTATCCATAGTGTGTGTTTTTGGGTAGCACTGTGGGCTTGGAGTCCATGGGCAGCTGCCCAGGCACCCTACTGCAGAGAGTGGAGGAGGACATGGTCAGTAAGCACCTTGCAGGGGAGGAAACAAGAAGAGTCCATGGCATGCTGGCCACCAGCTCCCAGGAGGACTTCCCCTTCCAGCCTGAGGCTTCCCCTGGATCCTTCTGCCAGCTCAGGGCTGGCACCCACGCAACTGTGGCTACAGCCTGGAGCTCTCTTGGCTGCTGCAGGGGGGCAGAGCAGGGTAAGAGCAGCCCTGGACTTGAGGGCTCCCATTGGGTGGAAAACTGCACCCAATAGGGTGCATGTATAGATGCATTCCCGACCCAAGATTAATACACTTGAATTTACTGTGCAGTAACATTCAGGCACATTAACTGCACATGTAGATGCACCCTCTCAGGGCTTGTACATACTGCTTGCAACATTCATTCATCTTAGGGCAGACATTCATTCATTTTAAGGTAAACAATTGGGATTGAATCTTTCCAGTTACTTTGAAATAAGTATTTCACTCTTATTGGTCACTTCATATTAAATGCCTCAAACTCTTGAAAAGGAAAAGTGTCTGTCTATACTTTTCTGCCAGCTATATTTTTTACTGCGCCTTGCAACACAGGATTGGAAATGTGTTGGGATAGATATAAATCTTTAAGTATGAGGCACCAAGTTATATCTTGTGAGTACCCAAAAGAAGAAAGAAAAGTGACCCAAGATTCAATCCATTCCTAGAACGAAAGATTCAAAGTATAGATGTAGACTACAGGAAAAATCATCTTTAAAAATGTATAACTATGAGGGGTGAAATGGCCAACCCAAGACCACAGAATATGTTTTACAAAAAATAAATTCAAAGTATTTTAAAAATTGGGCATAAACCCACGAAGTAATTGGCATCAAATGTGATCAACAAAAAATGAAAAATGTGCTACTTGTAAAAATGGAAATTCACTCTAGTTTTCTCTTGCTTAATATTCTCTGATGAAAGCTTCATCCTCAGAAACCTTGGCTGACCTTATACCTGGCATTGATTTTCTCTTGACAATGGAAGAGTAAGGGCTACAGTTGCAGAAAAATGGTGACTTAAAAAAAATGTTAAACAAGGTCCCCAACTGGGTAGAATCTCCTTTGATTTAACTTTGAAAAAACAGATCTCTCTTCCTCTAGATTATCAGAATAATTACCTCAAATTGATATAATCCCTGTTACTATGAGAGATCTCTGTTCACTACCAACAACTAACACCAAAAAGCAAATGAATAGATACCCGATCCTGGGCAGGTGTAAATCTAATTTAAACAACTGCAGCTCTAGATAGGTTTAATACATATGGGTAAGAGGCTAATTATTTTCTGATATATATATTGGAAAGTAGAATAAATTGATACTTACTGATTCAGTTAATTTGGCTAATTTTCTTAAACTCTTGTAGTGAGTTATTAGAAATGGAGTCTAATCTGTTCTCTTACTCATACAGCTCAATTTTCTTCAATGGAGATACTTCTAATTTCTACCTATGACTCAAGTTCTGTCTTCACTTTTATTTGTATCCATTTAACAGATACAGAGAGAGGTCTCAATACAGTTCCCATTGCTGTCAATGACAACTTTTCCACTCTCTAAGCTTGGATCTATGGTCTTCACACTGTTCCAGTATCTGAGACTGATGAAATCCATCTGTTTTAAATCAATCCAAATTAAGTGGGGATGAAAAAGGCTGGGCAAAAGGAAGATGAAATTGAGTGGAGAGGAGGTGATTGCTGCTTAATCTCCAAGCTATTTGAAATATTAAGGTCTATTTAGATTCCCAAGTGGAATCTAGAAATTATTTTTCACACCCAGAAATCTCCCTTTACATTTGGGGTAGAATTTTATGCATTTCCCTTTTTGAGTCTAAATGGCTTTCTTTTTTTAGCAATTTAAGTGTCAAAAATGCCCCTTACACACACATAATTATGGTATTTCTCTAGCAGCATGTAGGGGTAAACTGGGCACGAGCAGTAGGTTATGTAATGGCTGGACATGTGCGCATGCCTGTTATGTACAACGGCTGGCATCTAAAGCATGAAAATCTAGGCAGCCAGACACCAAGACTATTGGCTATCAGGCTGAAGGAAGAGAATGACTGTTCTCCCAAAATGTAGACCCAGTAGCTGAGTGGTAAGGGCTCTCACACAGAAAGTCATAAATCCATGTTCTATACCTCCAGAGGGGAACTGAATCCATCACTCTCTAGCTTCTAAACACAGTGCACTCAACCACAACAGCAAAAGTCTGATATTATACAGGCTTTTCTCCAGAGCTCCTTTTTTAAGCTCTCCCTCTAAGAAGCTAAGAGAGGAAGATATGTGGATCCCTCTGGGTTAAAATCCACAGGGAACACAGTACAGGGGATACTATGGTACTACAGACCCCCTACCAAAGTCAAGACCTTGACAAGGGGTTCACCAGAGAATTGGCTGAGGCTGCACGATACCAGTGTATGGTTGTCATGGGAGACTTTAACTACCCAGATATCTCATGGGAGGAGCACTCAGCCAAATCCGAGCGGTCTCAAAGTGTTCTCTTGTGTGGATGACCTCTATCTGATGCAGGCAGTCTATGGGCCAACAAGAGGTAAAACACTGCTTGACTTTGTACTGGCAACCAGGGATGACCTAATCAGTTACCTAATGATTGAAGGTAAGCTGGGTGACAGTGACCTTCACCATCTGCCACAAAACTGGCAAGTCAGCCAGTAATACAGAAGTCCTCTACTTCAGGAAAGCGAACTTTGACAAGCTAAGGAGGCTTGCCAGAGAGGCCCTAAAAGGCCACAACCCAATGGTGAGGAGAGTTCAGGATGAGTGGTTGCTCCTCAAGGGAGCAATCCTGGATGCACAAGCAAAGTCCATCCTGTCTTGGAGGAAAGACAGCAAAGGGCACAGCAGTCCCCTTGGCTCTCCAGGGAACTGGTGGACCTCCTGCATCTTAAAAGGAAGACCTACAAAGGATGGAGGACTGGAACTGCCACCAAGGAGGAATATTCTGCTTTATTCCAGACTTGCAGAGAGCAAACCAGGAAAGCTAAGGCTGTGATGGAACTCTAGTTAGCTACAAATATCAAGGAGAATAAAAAGTGCTTGTTTAGATATGTGGGAAGCTGGAGCAAGGGCAACACTGGATCCCTGATAAACCAGATTGGGCAACTGACAACAAATGCCCAGAAAAAAGCAAACTTGCTAAATGGGTACTTTGCATCAGTTTTTCACCAGTTCCATGGGACAGCCCTGCCCACTATGGGTCAGGGAGGCCCAGGGGAGGGAGATTCCTTCCCTCCATCAAAGCTGACCTTGTGAAGGAACACCTTCACAGGCTGAATAACTTCAAGTCAGTCAGCCCTGATGGGTTATACCCAAGGGTACTCAGGGAGCTAGTGAGCATCATAGCTCAGCCCCTGGCATGTATCTTTGAGAGCTCTTGGCACTCTGGTGAAGTGCCCAATGATTGGAAGAGGGCCAATTTCATGCCTATCTTCAAGAAAGGGAGGAAAGTAGATCCAGCAAACACTGGGGAAGGTCTTAGAAAAGATTATCAAGGAGGCCATCCTTAACAGATTAGCTGAAGACAATATCCTGAGGGATACCCAGCATGGGTTTGTTGCAGGTAGATCTTGCCTGACCAATCTCATTTCCTTTTATGACCAGGTGACTTATCACCTGGACAAGGGGGAAGAGATTGACATTGTATATCTTGACTTTAAAAAAGCCTTCGATCTGGTATTCCATGATTACCTCTTGGCTAAACTGGCTAACTGTGGCCTCAACCTCACCACAATCCACTGGCTGGGGAATTGGCTCCATGGTAGGACCCAGAGGGTGGTGGTTGATGGAAGCCAATCATCTTGGTGTGCTGTGACCAGTGGAATCCCTCAAGGCTCTGTCCTAAAGCCTATACTATTTAACATCTTCATCAATGATGTGGACTTTGGTATCAGAAATGACCTGGCCAAGTTTGCTGATGACACCAAACTCGGGGGTAAAGCGAAGGTGATCCAGGCTGGAGGGCTGGACCCAGAGGGTGGTAGTGGATGGGTCCTTCTCAACCTGGAAGGACGTGGGCAGTGGGGTTCCGCAGGGCTCGGTCCTCGGGCCCACGGTGTTCAACATCTTCATCAGTGATTTGGATGAGGGGGTAAAAAGCAGCCTGTTCAAATTTGCTGATGACACTAAGATGTGGGGGGATGTTGGCACACTGGAAGGATGCAACAGGCTACAATCAGACCTAGATAGGTTACAAGGGTGGGCGGACGAGAATAGGATGGGATTCAACACAGACAAGTGCAAGGTGATGCACCTCGGGAGGAACAACCAGCACCATACCTACAGGTTAGGGAACTCCCCTCTTGTCAGCATGGAGGCAGAAAAGGATCTTGGGGTCATCATTGACTCCAAGATGAACATGGGCCGGCAGTGTGGGGAGGCAGTCAGGAAGGCCAACCACACCTTGTCATGCATACACAGATGCATCTCAAGCAGGTCCAAAGAGGTGATCCTCCCCCTCTATGCGGCACTGGTCAGGCCGCAGCTGGAGTACTGCGTCCAGTTCTGGGCACCGCACTTCAAGAGGGATGTGGACAGCATGGAGAGGGTCCAGAGGAGGGCCACTCGCATGATCAGGGGACAGCAGGGTAGGTCATATGAGGAGAGGCTACGGGACCTGAACCTGTTCAGCCTCCAAAAGAGAAGGCTGAGGGGGGATCTAGTGGCCTGTTATAAACTAGTCAGGGGGGATCAGCAGGCATTGTTTGAGTCACTGTTCCCCCAAGCACCTCCAGGAGTGACCAGGAATAACTGTCACAAGCTGGCAGAGGGTAGATTTAAGTTAGATATCAGGAGGCGCTACTTCACGGTCAGGGCGGCTAGGGTCTGGAACCAACTCCCAAGAGAAGTGGTGCAGGCTCCTACCCTCGGGGTTTTTAAGAGAAGGTTAGATGAACATCTTGCTGGGGTCATTTGACCCCAGTACTCTTTCCTGCCATGGCAGGGGGTCGGACTAGATGATCTGCTCAGGTCCCTTCTGACCCTAGAAACTATGAAACTATGGATCTTGACAGGCTCAGGAAATGGGCGGATGAGAACCTGATGTCATTCAACACTGAAAAATGCAAGGTTCTCTACCATGGGAGGAAAAACCTGCAGCATGCTTATAGGCTCAGCAGTGTTACGCTGGTTAGCACTGCAGATGAAAGGGACTTGGGGGTCATGACTGATCACAAGATGAACATGAGCCTGCAGTGTGATGCAGCAGCTAGTAAAGCAAGCAAAATGCTGGCGTGCATCCATAGATGCTTCTCAAGTAAATCCCGGGACGTCATTCTCTCATTGTACTTGGCCTTGGTGAGGCTGCAGCTGGAGTACTGTGTCCAGTTTTGGGCTCCGCAATTCAAAAAGGATGTGGAAAAGCTTGAGGGGGTGCACAGGAGAGCCATGTGCATGATCAGAGGTCAGGAAAACAGACCTTATGATGAGAGGCTGAGACCCATGGAGCTCTTCAGCCTGGAAAAGCGCAGGCTCAGGGGTGATCTGGTGGCCACCTATAAATTTATCAGGGGTGCTCACCAGGATCTGAGGGAACATCTGTTCACCAGAGTGCCCTAAGGGATGACAAGATCAAGTCACAAACTCCGCCATGACCGATTCAGGCTGGACATAAGAAAGAACTTCTTCGCTGCTGTCCGAGCCCCCAAGTTTTTGAATAGACTGCCACCGGAGGCGGTTCAAGCTCCTACTTTGAACACCTTCAAGACACGTTTGGACGCTTATCTTGCTAGGATCCTATGGTCCCTGCTGACTTCCTGCCCCTGGGGTAGGGGGCTGGACTCGATGTTCTTCCAGGTTCCCTTCCAGCTCAAATGTCTATGAAATCTATGAAATCATTGTAGTCAATGACTTAAATGAAGAGGTGATGGCTCAGTTTCAAAAAACAAAAAAACAAAACTGAAGCAGGGCTGGAGAATGTCTGCTCTGTGTTGTGGTATTCAACCAGTGTGCTGGGAAGCTAAAAAAGCACAGGTTCTGTCCTCCTTCAAATATAGGGTGGGAAAGGAGACTAAAAACTGAGTCAACAGATTCCTGTTCAAATTGCCTAACCAATTGGCTCCTGGTGCTAAAATGTTCTCTTTTTTTCTGGGACTTTTACTGAAATATGCACCTATTAGGGCTACATGTATGCATAGCTATAAGCAGACGTGCACAGATAACGTATACTCTATGCGCACAAGTTTATGTTACCAAACAGTAAAGTGGGGGCCAAAACATTCAGGTGGTTACAAAACTACCACTTAGGCCCCATTTCTTGTCACTGTCAGCAATCCCTCAATTAAAGGATGATTTCTACCATGGCTCATTGATGGGTATTGAGGTGACTTAGGCGTCCAGTCCTACAGCCACAGATCCATCCACAGAACTTCCAGGTTTTTCTGCAGGAGGGAGTAGGCTGCATGCTGTAGGCTGGGATCCCTCTCCTTTTCCTTCCTCTGCTCTCTTTTATCCACCTTGGGGGCAAGATGCTTTACCATGAAATGAGCTGCTGCTTGGTTCAGGTTGTAGCACCACTGGTGTCAGTTGGCAGCCATATCCTCCCAACTCTTGATGTTGGCATTGGTTTTCTTTAGCTATGCCTTCATTATGTCCTTGTAGCATTTCTTCTGTCAACCATAAGGGATCGGGCCATTACTAAGCCTTTTGGGGTAGTACAACACATGCAACAACACGTACAACATGTGTTGTATGTGTACAACATGTATAACATGTACAACACATACAACATGTTACTAAACCTGTTGGGAGTACAACACATGTTTTGGGAGTCTAGAAACAGGCATTTACACTCAATGTCCAGTAAAGTGAAATTGGTGCTTAAGGATCACTGACTCAATGCTGGCTTCAGCAAGGGAAATCCCATTTGATGTGGAGGATTTTTCAGAGCAATCATTGGTGATGCCTCTCCAGGCTCTTGAGATGACATTAGTAGGTCTCCCACATTTCATATCCATACAGGAGGGTAGGGCTGACAACTGTGTAGTTGACCTGTATTTTGGTGTCTTTTTAGCGATCATGATGAATAAAGACATGCTGAAGCTATTTCCCAAAGGAAGCACGTAAGCACCAGATTCTGTACTGAATCACTTGATTAAGGAGGGCCACTCATATGGTTGGGGGCCTCCGTGGCCAGCCCTATGAGGAGAGGCTTAGGGACCTGAATCTCTTCAGTCTCTGCAAGAGGAGACTGAGGGGGGATCTTGTGGCTGCCTACAACCTTATCAGGGGCCACCAGCAGGGACTCAGGGAAAGTCTGTTCACCAGGGCCCCCCTTGGAGTCACCAGGAACAATGGCCACAAGCTGAGGGAGGATAGGTTTAGGTTAGATATTAGGAAGAACTACTTCATGGTAAGGGTGGCCAGAGCCTGGAATAGGCTTCCCAGAGAGGCGGTACTCTCACCTTCCCTGGAAATCTTCAAGAGGAGACTGGATAGGCACCTGGCTGGGGTCTTATGACCCCTGTCACCCCCCGTGCTTCTTTCTGCCCATGGCAGGGGGTCGGACTAGATGATCTGTCTAGGTCCTTCTGACTCATTGATTTTATGATTCTATGATTCTATGATTAATGTTCACTCTCTAACAGAGGTGGCTACCATGATAGGGAAGTGTTAAACTACATCCAGAGCCATTGCCTTGATGGTAATTTGGAGAGAGGTGTCACATTCATGGTCCAGGGCAGGCTGATAGAGCAGTTTAGTCTTCTTGAGGTTGAGAGAGAGGCCCAAAGTCAGTAGGCATCTTTGAAAAGATATAGCATGGTCTGGAGGTTTTCCCCAGTGTGCACAAGGATGGTACAGTAACTGACATAATGCAAGTCAAGGACGGTGTTTTGAGTACTTTGGTCTTTGTGCAAAAATGACCCAGATTGAAGAAGCTTCCTTTCATTAGGTATTCTATTTCAATTCCAGAAGGAAGACAGTCCTTAATAAGAAACAGGAAGACCATCAAAAATGGAAAACAAAGTCAGGGTCATGAAGCATCCTTGCTTCACCCAAGTTTGGATGAGAAATGGATTTGTTTCTGAGCTAGTAAACAGAATGGCTATGGAGAAACCTAAGGACCTTAATGTATTTTTCAGGACATCCAAATGCAGCTTTTCTACAAGGCTTTCAAACTGATGGACAAAAGACCTTAGTAAAGTAAATGAAAGTCTTATACTGGTGTTATTCCTGATACTTTTATTGGATATGGCAGACATCAAAGATTATGCCAAATGACCCATGGGATGGTTTGAAACCATACTGAAATGCTGGCAGGGCTTCCTCAGCAAGAGGTAGAAGATGGTTTAGGAGGAAATGGGCAAGGATTTTGCCGGCTGTAGAAAGGAGTGTGAAACCTTCGTGGTTTCCACACACAGACTTATCTCCTTTCTTGAAGATAATTATGATGTTGGCATTCCTCAGGTCCCCAGGGATCTCTTTGTTGTTCCAAATGCACAGAATAAATTTGTGGTGTCTCAGTACCAATCCCTTGTTGTCAGCCTTGTGGATTTCAGCAGGTATGCCATCCAATCCAGCATCCTAGTTGTTCTTAATTTCCTTGATGTCATACTAGACCTCTTCTAGGACAGGAGGATTGGAAGAGGATCTCCTTTTCAGAGTGCTAGGGGTTTTATCCACAAGTTGATTTACAGTTCAGAATTGCCTCAAAATCCTCTTTTCATATAGCTTGGAGAGATTCATTGCCTTTGAGGAATATCAAGCCATTCTGCATTTGCAGGAAAGTAGGACCATAGGAAGTTGAATTGTAGATGGTTTTTGCTGTCTGGGAGAAAATATGTATGTCATGTTTGTTAGCACAGAACTGGAGCTCCTTGGCTTTATCTTGCCACCACTGATTTTTGATTTCCTGGTTTCCTTCATCTGCTGAGATGAGGTTTCATCTTGGCAAGCAGAATGATTCCTTCTCTTTCAGTTGAGGAGGGCTTGTCAAACCAGTCTTGCTGTTGATGGGTGGTATAGCTAATGGATTTAGCACAGGCTATGTGGATGGCAGTTTTAAACCTCTTCCAGAGTTCCTCAACGTTGCCGTTATTTGTGGAGCTTTTCATGTAGATACTGTTGGAGATCCTTAAAAGACCTCCAGGTCTTGAAGAGATCTGGTGTTGAGAGTCCTGTGCATTGCTTTTGTCTGTTTTTGGTGTTTTAGAACAAGCTGAATGCTCAAAATGGATCTGAAAGATGGTGATTTGTCCAGTAGTTCTGGGTTCCTTGTACATCTCACATGATCTAGACATCCATTTGATCATAGACTCTAACAACAACATAGTCAAGGAGGTGCCAGTACTTACAGCAAAAGTGTCTCCAATGTGTTCATCTAACCTCCTCTTAAAAAACCCCAGGGTAGGAGCCTGCACCACTTCTCTTGGAAGTCGGTTAAAGATCCTAGCCTCCCTGACAGTGAAGTAGCAGCTCCTGATATGTAGCCTAAATCTACCCTCTGCCAGCTTGTGACCGTTATTCCTGGTCACTCTTGGCAGTGCTCAGGGGAACAGTGACTCCCCCAATGCCTGCTGATCCCCCCTGACTAGTTTATAACAGGCCACTAGATCCCCCTCAGACTGCTCTTTTGGAGGCTGAACAGGTTCAGATCCCATAGCCTCTTCTCATGCTGCCCCCTGATCATGCGAGTGGCCCTCCTCTGGACCCCCTCCACATTGTTCACATCCCTCTTGAAGTGCAACGCCCAGAACCGAACGCAGCTGGAACGCAGTATTCCAACTGCGGCCTGACCAGTGCTGCATAGAGGGGGAGGATCACCTCTTTGGACCTGCTCGAGATGCATCTGTGGATGCATGACAAGGTGCGGTTGGCCTTCCTGACTGCCTCCCCACACTGCCGGCCCATGTTCATCTTGGAGTCGATGACTCCAAGAACCTTTTCTGCCTCTGTGCTGACAAGAGGGGAGTTCCCCAACCTGTAGGTATGGTGCCGGTTCTTCCTCCTCAGGTGCATCACTTTGCATTTGTCTGTGTTGAATCCCATCCTATTCTCATCAGCCCACCCTTGTAACTTGTCTAGGTCCAATTGTAGCCTGTTGCTTCCTTCCAGTGTGCCCACGTCCCCCCACATCTTAGTGTCATCAGCAAATTTGAACAAGGTGCTTTTTACCCCTTCATCCAAGTCGCTGATGAAGATGTTGAACAGTGCAGGCCCAAGCACCGAGCCCTGCAGAACCCCACTGCCCACGTCCTTCCAGGTTGAGAAGGACCCATGAACCAACCACTCTCTGGGTGCGGCCCTCCACCCAGTTGGCGACCCATTTGACTGTCTGGGTGTCGACACTACAGTCGCCCAGTTTCTTAATGAGCACAGGGTGAGAGACAGTGTCGAAAGCCTTCTGAAAGTCCAGGAAGACTATGTTCACTGCTACCCCTGCATCTAATGATTTAGTGATCTGATAATAAAAGGCCACCAGGTTTGTCTGACAGGACCTTTCACTGATGAACCTCTGTTGGTTGCCCCTAAGTATGCTGCTGTATGTCCCATGCTGGCCCCTCATGGTTGTGTGCCAGAATAATTTTTTCAAACAGCTTGCCCAGGATCGAGGTAAGACTAACTGGCCTATAGGTAAGACTAACTGGCCTATAGACTTCATAGACTTTCAAAGACATTAGGGCTGGAAGGGATCTCAGAAGATCATTGAGTCCAGCCCCTTGCCCCAGGGGCAGGAAGTTAGCAGGGATCATAGGATCCCAGCAAGATAAACATCCAGATGTCTTTTGAAGGCATTCAGAGTAGATGCTTGAACCACCTCCGGTGGCAGTCTATTCCAGACCTTGGGGGCTTGGACAGTAAAGAAGTTCTTCCTTATGTCCAGCCTGAAATGATCATGGAGGGGTTTATGACCATTTGCCTTTGTCATTCCTTGGAATGCTCTGGTGAACAGATGTTCCCCCAGATCCTGATGAACACCCCTGATAAACTTATAGTTGGCCACCAGATCACCCCTGAGCCTGTGCTTTTCCAGGCTGAAGAGTCCCATGGTTCTCAGCCTGTCTTCATAAGGTCTGCTTTCCTGACCTCTGATCATGCATGTGGCTCTCCTCTGTACCCTCTCAAGCTTCTCTACATCCTTTTTGAATTGTGGAGCCCAAAACTAGATACAGTACTCCAGCTGCGGCCTCACCAAGGCTGAGTACAATGGGAGAATGATGTCCTGGGACTTACTTGAGAAGCATCTGTGGATGCAGGAAAGCATTTTGCTTGCTTTACCAGCAGCAGTATGACATTGCAGGCTCATGTTCATCTTGTGGTCAATCATGACCCCCAAGTCCCTTTCATCCATAGTGCCCCTGGTCTGGCCCACACCTAGGGTCCCCTGCCAGCCACCTGAGCCCAGGCCCACTAATTGCCCAGATGTCATGTGCCTGAGGACCCAGAGGTGCCAGGCACAGCATGGCAGGGGGGTGCTACCTCTGGACCCGGGCAGCTGGCGGGGAGCTGCCTGCCCTCGAGGAGCACTGTTCGGCATCACTGCAGGATGAACCTGCCACCTGCTGTGGTTCCTGTGGCCCCCAGACCCACAGGGGAAGGGCTCAAGGCCAGGGTTCTGGCTGCCTGCTCCTGGGCTTGGCCCCCACCCCACAGTCCCCGATTCCAGGGCAATAAAAAACTGAGATTCTTGTATATAGTTTTCACATTGGGAAGAGGGTTATTTATTGTTGGTGGGTGGGGAGGGTCATAGAGGGGCTTTGTTTCTTGGGGAGGGAGGGGAGAGGGGGTCCTGTTGATTGTGGGGGAGGGGATTCTGTGGCTATTGGGGATGGAGGGGCCAGAGGGCTCTATGTGTTGAGCAGGGGATGGGAAAGGGTTGGCGCTGGGGGTTGTGAAGGGAATAAAGCTTTTTTTTTTTTAACCATGTGCATGTGCTGAGAGTGGTGCTGAGGGTGGGCAGGAGGTAGAGAAGGTGTGGGTGGTGGGGCAGGCAGGCAAGATTGGGAAGTGCTGTAAGAGCTAGTTTGCTAGGGCCTCCCACACCTGGTGCCCTGGTCCCTGCTGTGGGTGCATGACTTGTCTGGAGCTTAGCCAGAGGGGACCCACTGCTGGCATTTCCACTGCAACTGATGCTCCCGCTGCCAGGCTGCCTCCATCTGGTGCACTTCCTCTGCCCAGGCCTCCTTGAAAACCTTTCCATAGGCCTCAGAAATATTGTGCAGCATGCATGCTGCTACAATGACCCTGGGAAGCTGGGCCAACTCTTGGCCACCTTGAGGGACTGCCAGAAGCCTTTGAGACTGTCAAAGGCGCACTTGACAAGGGAATGGGTTTGTCCAAGGCATCAATTAAAATGGGCCTGGTGGGGATTTAAGGCCTCATCAGCCACGGGAGTAGTGGATAGATAGCACTGGGCCTGCTATATCATCTTTGGAGATTTTCAAGACTAAATTGAATAGATGCTTGGCTGGGATGGCTTAGTCAGGGAAAACCTATCCTTTATCAGATGCTGGCATTGATGGCCTCGTGGCCTTGTGAGGAACATAGTAATTACAGAAATTAATTGAGTCTGTTCCAATGCAGTGGAATTACACTGCGTTGGAACAGCCTCCACACTCATGTACAGGCACCCTGTGATTCTATGAAATGCTGGAAATGTCACGTGAGTAACAGATTTCTGGATAATTATCTCTTACACTCTGGAAGTTTCAGAACATATCCTCTAATCTTATCATAGACCAAAGTCTCTTGCAGATGGTTGCTTTTGCAACGTTTTTTATAATTTGAAAAACAAGCCACGTCTACTGTCAACTCTGATGCAAAAACATAATTGTAAAGTGCTTAGTTAAATTCAGGAGTTCTCAGCTCCCTCTCAAAAATACGGGCCATTTCTTACATTTAATTTCAGATAGGGGTCATCTTTAAAGTATATTGAAAGTATATTTTAAGTGCTAGCCAACTGTCTGCCAAGAATGAAAGGGGGGGTGAGGATGGAGCGCTGACACTCAATGCCCTATGCTACTGCTGCTCTGCATCTGACCCTGTGCCCCCTTCCACTCCCGCAGAGCCTCACCCACCCATTCTGGCCCCTCAGTTCCCACTGTCATGGAAGGGGTGGTGGGTGGGGATGAAGCCCCATGTCCAGCCCTGCCTCTGCCCCTGCCCCTGCCCCTGCTTCTCATCCATCCCTGTTCCTCCCTGCTCCCTCCTCCCCCTTGTCATGGCGGGTCTGGACCCCTTGCTCCCCCACTCCTTCCTCCTCTGCTTCCAAGGCCCTTGTGGGGGACCTCAGGGATGGTGCTGCCATGACAGTGGGGGCAACAAGGACAGTGGGGACAGTTGGACAGGAGGACAGAGGACCTGGAGGATCCCTGCTCCTTGGAGATAGAAGGCAATGGTGGGGATGGTGCCGCCCTGACAGTGCAGATGGAGAGGCTGGGTGGGGGGGTAAGGCCAGCGCTGCGGGCCTCATCAAACTCCTCTGACCCCTCTGTCCCTGCTGTCATGTGGGGGGCAGGCAGGGATGGAGCCCTGTGGCTGGCCCAGCCCCCATTTCTTGTCTGGCCCTATCACCCCATGCTCCCAACTCCCCACCCTACTGCATCAGGTTGAGTCCCATTCTCCCCAGCCTTTCTGTCCCTCTCTGTCTCCAAGGAGCAGGGCTGGGGATGGGGGCAAGGCTTGCACCACTGACCTGACCCCCCACTCCAGCCCTGCAGGAGGACAGCAGGGATGGCATCATGACAGTGGGAACTGAAGGCCTGGTGTGGGGGGCAAGGCCATCATCGTTGGCCTCACCCTCCTCCCCTCATGGTGGTGCTTCTCTCTGTGCAGAGCACTTTGATTGGTTGTTTCAGTAAGCATTGTGATTAGCTACCAAGACAACCAATCAGAGTATGAATAAAGCATTACAGACAGACAAATGAAGGATTTTATAATATTAAAACATTTAAAGTATATTTAAAGTATAGTTATTGTTATTAGAATAGGCAGGTATACTGTTGCTGCTCTTGCTCTTGAGCATGCTGTAAAATCCCAAAGCACACTGTTAAAATACACACAAATCATCCATTAGAACTTCTCAGAATCTGGTGTAACATATTTGGTGTCAGCAATTAAAATATGCAAATGTAGAACCCAAGGTCTTTAGCAGGTCATAGACACATAAACAAGAAATCATACTTCTGATACGAATTTGCATGAGAGCTTGAGATAGCAAACTTTCAAAATCAGAAAGAGGGCTGCACATTGGTCTCAGATGCTTGGCAGAATATGAAATAGAACCATGGATGGATTACATAATTTGATTAGAAAATAAGTAAACTTCTGCTATTTCTAACATAACTGTTCAAAGATAATGATTAGACTGTTTGTCTTTCACTAGGCTTTTGATGGTCTGTGGTGACACTATGTGGCTAAGCAACGTAATATCTACTACCTGTATCCCTTGAAAGATTGCCCTATTTCTTATTATGGAACTGCTAGATTTAATCATTTATTCTGAAAACCGAAAACATGCTGTTAGAGTACGTCCAACAGAACATTAAAATGCTGTCTTCACTCTGCTTCCTACCTTCAGCCTTCCTGCCATATCCCTCAACATTAGTGAACAGAGGGAAAATACACATTTGTCATAGTGCTTAGGGTCAGAAGGAACCTAAACAGATCATAAGGTCTGATCCCCTACCCCAGGAGGAATGGGTGCTGGGGTCATATCACCCCAGCCAAATATCTGTCCAGCCTCCTCTTGAAGACCCCCAAAGTAGGAGAGAGTACCACCTCACTTAGGAGCCCATTCCAGAGCCTGGCAGCCCTAACTGTAAAGTAATGCCTCCTGATGTCCAGCCTGAACCTTGTCTCTAACAATCTGTGGCCATCATTCCTACTAACCCTGGGTGGTGACCGGGGGAACAGAGCCTCACCCAGTTCCCTCTGCTCCCCCCCTGGTGAGTTTGTAAACGGCCACCAGATCCCCTGTCAGCTTTCTTTTGTGGAGACTGAATAGGTTGAGGCCCTTTAGCCTCTCTTCGTAGGGCCTTCTCCGCTGCACCTTGACCATGAGAATGGCCCTCCTCTGGACCCTCTCAAAGCTAGCCACATCCCTTTTGAAGTGCGGCACCCAGAACTGTGTACCCCAACTGCGATCTGACCAATGCCGCACAGAGGGAAAGGATCACCTCCCTGGATCTGCTTGTGATGCATCTGTAGATGCACGACAAGGTGCAGCCTTACTGACCACTTCCTCACATTGGTGGCTCACGTTCATCCTGGAGTCAACAATGACTCCAAGATCTCTTTCTGCTGCCGTGTTGAGAAGAAGAGTGTTTCCCAGCCTATAGGTGTGTTGCTGGTTCCTTCTCCCTAGATGCAGTACCCTGAACTTGTCTGCGTTGAATTCCATCCTATTCCCATCCATCCACCTCTGTAATTTTTCTAGATCTAGCTAGATTCTCCCTCCCCTCCAGCATATCCACCTCGCCCCACAACTTAGTGTCATCAGCATATTTGGACAGCGTGCATTCCACACCCACATCCAGATTATTAATAAAGATGTTAAACAGTACAGGCCCCAGGACCGAGCCCTGGGAGACTCCACTGCCCACATCCCTCCAGGTCAAAAACGACCCATCCACCACCACTGTCTGGAGGCAACCATCTAACCAATTTGCCATCCATCTGACTGTGTAGGCATAAATACTGCAGTCACCTAGTTTTTTTTAAGAGAATGTGGTGGGAAACCGTGTCAAATGCCCTCTTAAAGTCCAGGAAGACGACATCCACCTCAACACCCTCATCCAGGGACTTTGTGACCTGATCATAAAAACAAATCAGGTTAGTGAGGCAGGATCTGCCCCCAGTGAACCCATGTTGGTTGCCCCTGAGCATTACCTCCCTTTCTGGGCCTTTGTAAATGTGCTCCTTGATAATTTTTTCAAAGGTCTTCCCAAAGACCGAGGTAAGACTGACTGGCCTGTAACTGCCAGGGTCCTCCTTTCTCCCTTTCTTGTAAATGAGGACCACATTGGCCCTTTTCCAATCCTCTGGTACCTGGCCCGTACCATTTGAAATATGGGATCACACATTGTTATCATTTTTGACACAAGCAGATTGCCAACATTCTGGATTCTGCAGTTTATTTTTGCTATGGGAAAATTATGATGTAATCCGATATTTCTTTAACACTGTCCCCCTTATGTGCAAACTTTGTTTCTCTGATGCCATGGCAATAAAACAAGAGACAACAGTATCTTGCATAGGTCCATTCCTCTTATTCATTATACCTAACAGCTTTTTCTCCTCGATTTTTTCCCTTCAGAATTACATGCTGCAAGTGCTTCTCTGAGGTTCTTTGCTGACTTCTGGCATTTCTGCAGTTTTCTTGGTGTTTCTGCTGCCTTTCTCATATAAACACATCTACATACATGTCTTTCAACAGTACCAAGACCTCCTTACTTGCAGTCAGCTCTCTTGAAATGTCATTGTCCTCATAGTTTAAGTTCCTGTCAGGCTCATATGTGCCCTGTGTTTTCAAATTGTCCTTCCTATTGTTTTGGTAGTGTATACCATAAAGAACATTAATTGTCTGGTTATATTTATCCCAAGTGAAAGGCAGCTGTTATGAGGGCAAGCTTCAGTAAGATTTTATTCATCCCCCTTCATAATCTCTCTCACTTTTCAGATCTTTCTATTGCCTTGATGAAGTCCAAAATGGCATTGCTCTGTATGACCCAGCACAAACAGAAGGAAAAGCAATACTTTATAAGTGATATAAGCTTAATTCTTCCCACATTTACATAACATTTCTCTGTTGGGACATTTTTACATAGAAAAACACAAATTGGTTTTACTCCCATAAAAATTTCCTTGGGGTTCTTTTTCTCCCTGTCTAATTTCCTTTCAGTCACCTGGACAGGACACGTTTAAATAAGCCCCTAAATAACACCTCTTATTGCTGTAAAATCTGCTGGCTGAGACTGACCCTGCCCATTTTTCCCTTAATGGAGAAGTCTTATCTCTGTTGTTGCTGGCAGATATTAATTTAGGAGTAGAGTTGGGATCTGATTAATTTTATCTCAAAGTTCAAAAATTGCACATCCTGCAATGCTAGATATGCATAACAAGAGCCACAGTTTTGGGGAATTGGGATAACATTCCTCATACCCCTCCACATACACCTGGATCTTTAAAGGCACACCATGCAGCCTAGCAATAAGACTGGTCCCCAATACCATTTTGCATAGTGTGACTTTTAAGGCAAGTTTAAGCTTTGCCATGCAGCCAGATGCAAGGCTGCACAGCAGGGCTTTAAACTTGCTGACACAGAGGAAGTCCAATGGCTCCCTGAACCATGGCAACTTTTTGACAGAGCTTTAAACTTGCCATGAAGAGGGTACCTGATGGCATCCCTACATCCTGGTACTAATAAACCACCACTATTCAGTCTGATGCAGGACTAGACAGCAAGGCTTTTACCAGTACAAGGGAACTAGACTGGTTCCCTATGGTCTGACATCTTAAAAGCTTTGCTCTGCAGCCCAAAGCCAAGATACATAGCAAGACACATGTTCAAACTAAAGCAAATTGTCCTTCCTATTGTTTTGGTAGTGTATGCCATAAAGAACATTAATTGTCTGGTTATATTTATCCCAAGTGAAAGGCAGCTGTTATGAGGGCAAGCTTCAGTAAGCTTCACGCAAACCACAACGATATTCCACATTGCAGCTGGTTTGCCATTTTATCATGCAATGAACTGGTTGAACATATAGCATGTTACAATTAATCTTGATATAAATATAACATCTGCCAGGGGCCTGACACTTCCTTCTGGATTTTGCTTCTATAACTACATTCTGAGGTACTGGAAGACATTCTCTGCTGGGTAATTTCAATGTGTGTTGTTTATCCAACAGGTTATGTAAGCTTATATGCCTTTTTCTAATCAATATTATTCATGTATTAATAACAACTTTCATATCTAAGTACCTGTGTAAAGTTGTAAACTTATGATGCATTTCATTATTCTTAGTGGGCACCAAGCTATGGATTTTGTTACACATTACAGTCTAGCATGTGCTAACTGCACTTATAGTGTTTGGGGTCCTATACATGTGCACAGAGCCTTCTCCAATGTGCTGGAAATCCAGCGCGTCAGAACAGATTTGATTAACTGAGTCTGCTGGAGCACAGAAGCTGACATGCTCTAGCAGCCTCCCACATCATGTGTATCAGCATGCAGCATGTCTCCTAGGCTTTTACACACCTGATGAAACATTCTATATTCAGAGTATCTCCCTTGAGATGTGTATAACTCACCTCAACTTCAGATCTGGAGAAGAATTCATGCAGCAACTTCTGCTTTTGCTACTGCTGCAATTTCTAAGTTCCTTATTGGGTAAACTTCAGGCCACTTTGTAAAAAAGTCCTTGGTGGCCAAGAAAATTATTGATTACCAATTCCTCTCAAGTAAAGAGACTTTATTTTCTAATACCAAGTTCAGCCCAACCAAACTGATAGTAGTTATGTAAGAACATTATATCGATAGAATTACAATTTGATATAACTGATATGGTTAATTAAAAAAAGAAAAGAAAAATGATATAAATGGACTACTTCTGCCTAAAAGTAAAGAAAGTTTGTATAGTGTGATAAAGGATAAAAATAAAGACAAGTGTTAATCTGAATTACTGAGGTGTTTTTACTATTATATTATGAGATGAAGCTCTTACATTACAATTTCTGTTTCTGAAGATAGGCAACTTTACCCTTGCAAGCCAATGGCTTATGAATCATTTGCTTAACCTGATCTGTTTTTAAAAGATTTTTCAGGGGCTAAATTGTTAAGACACATTCCCTAGCCTTTATTATACAATTACTAGTTATGATACAATCCAAATTAAATTAATTCAGCTACAATTTGGGTTTGCTTGCCTTCCAAAGTTGCAATGTTTCCAATATGGGAATACGTTTTCCAGGTACCTTATTCATTTACAACCAATTATATGGCCACATGGTACTCAGCCCTTACCAACTTCTATCAGAAAAAAAAACAAATCAACAATTTTGTTCACAGTAGAACATTTCCTTACTTTGACATTGTTGTCCATTTTCATTGTTTTAAAAATGGAAGGTAACAATTTTCCTAGTTGTTTGTGGGTGAACCAGATTAGCATGCCATTTAAAGTGTTCCTGTTAGACATACAGCTATACTTACAGGGAAGTCAGACTTCTGGAAGTTACGTACTGTCAGAGTGTGAAGTTACATTTCACACTTAGCCCATACTAAATCTCTGGAATGTTAAGTGGTGTTAAAGTTAGAACAGGCTGTCTGCAGTCACACATTAAGCTTTAATACTGTTTCTTGACTGTGCAGCTCTGACTTCCTGCTAAAGAGATGGTAAAAAGTGGTGTGGCTAAGAGCCAGGACACTTGGTTTCTATCCCTGCTTGGGAAGGAGGGGTGGTGAGGCAGGACAGAGCTGGGAGCAATGCATCCTAGTATTCTGGAGGACTACAAACTGCTTGTTTTACCTCTGTGGAACAGAATGAAGTTACCCTGACATTAACTACATAGCACAGCCCAGAGTTAACCCTTGCCTGAAGTGGCATAACTTTGAGACTCTCAGAGCACATTTAGCATGAGTCACAGAACCTTAACATGTGGATTCTCACATTTTAAGTTCCCTCAATATGGTGGTCTAAGTGTAATGTGTAAGTTCACACTCAGGCGTGTTTACATGTGCATTTTCTGCACAGTAAGTTACTGTTCAGTAAGTGGTTTTTAGGCCGGTGCCTACACGTGCAGCCATTAAAGCACAGTAATGCTGTGTGTGGTCTGACCTGGGACTAAAGTTAGCCCCAAGTCAGTCCACACACACACTGTTACTGCGCAGTAAGGTGTCTACACATGCATTACTGTGCAGTAACTTATTCAGTCATAAATTTGATACTTGCACAACACAGGTATCAAATTTACTTCCAAGTTGGCATAAGTCATCATAGTTACTGCACAGTACAGGTGTGTATGTGTAGACATGTGCCCATAGTGTTTAGTAATTTTTAGTTACTGTGCAGTAACCTCAATTATTGTGCAGTAAATGTGCATGTGTAGACATGCCTATTGAGAGGCAGGTCTTACTCAAGCCCTCTGTCTGGCTTTGTTCCACATCTGAAGGACTGATTTTTTCCTGGGGTCTTATGACTCCACTTTCCTTCTCCAGATAAATATAAACTTTCTAAGTTCTTATTGTAGCTAATGTTCATTATCAAGTTCCAAACTGACAAAGCTTCCCTGGACACCCCTATTTTGTAGAAAACCTTCTGGTCTATGGCAGTTAGGTAGCTGCCAGCTACCTTGATCAGTTTTACCATTTCAGCTTAAGAAGTCAGGTCACAGCACTGCCTGTATGGATGCTCAGTAGTTACTGTCCTAATAAAGGTTTATTTTCTTTCTTTTTTGTCAATTCTCATCTTTATTTGGGAAATCTTGAAGAAAATTTAATTCATTTTGTGAAGACTTGTGATATTGTTTGAGGCACTGCTTAAATTCCTTTTTGTGAATGGTTTGGCAGGTTTTCTTCAGAATGCAATCCAGTAAATTTTTGAGCAAATATGTTTATTTGTCAATGACACAGATGGCATAGTCCTGTTGCATGAAATGTGCCTTGCCCGAACTAAGCTGCAAAGTTGGTATTCCCAAATGGTCCTATGGGGTTGTAAATTTGCATGCATGAATTTGAGAACTAAAATTATAACAAGAAGGACATTAAAATTCCTGCTTAGGTAACAGGGTATGTGAGCCAGAAAGGAGAGCAATTGTGCTAATATTTTATTTACATAAAGAATGAAATTAATCAGTTTAAATGTTTTATCCTCAAGGTTGTCCAATTCATTTATTGTATGGTTTAATTCATTTATTTTGGTATGTCAATTATTCTTTAGGAGTTAAAAATAAATGATCCAGTAAGTAAAGGTATTTAGCTTTCTTTGGAACAATAGTTTAACTTGTTCTAAGAAAAGATCAGGAAAAGCAATAAAACATACTGTATTGTCTGCTTTGGTATTTGGAACCTGAAAAAAAAAACTCGTTGAAATTAAACCTTAAATTAATAGCCTGATTTTTAAAAAAAATATTGAAGCTGCCTAACAAAAGCAGAAGGAAGAAAACTGGGAGATCCAAAAGAAATAAATAAAATTGGTGAAGGAATAGAAAAGTTAAAAAAGATAAAAAGACTGAAATAAATGTTTTTATTATATCTCATATAATCTTAACCATGGATCTTCATTTACTCATCCAAACAGCTGCACAGAACCCTACAAATCTACCAAGATGCAATGTATAGTGTAGTGGGATACTTCACCATGGCCCATGATTCTTTTTAACAGCTAATAAAGTGGAAATTACAAGGAGACCAGAACTGCAGTTTCAAAGTGAAGCTCATTTTTATTCTGTTGTGAAAGCAGAAACAAACAGGCTGAGGTACAGTAACTCCTGAGTGTGATTTATGGTGTTGTTCAAGGATCTTTGGGAGCTTTTAGATGAAGATTAGGTAGATAAAATTCAAATAATTAGACTGAAAAAATGTAACATCCAAGAGATGTATGTTGCCCTGCATTCTGAGCCTATAGAATATAGTATGCCATGATTTTAAAAACATTGTTCAACCTGGATTGTATCCATGTTCCTAAATTTCATCATTTCTGCTTTCCATATAGGTTCCCCATTTTGAAGACTTAAGAAATTTATATCATTGTACCCACTTTCTGCTCAATAGTGAATGTCTTTTTATATGACTAGGACCCTGAGTGATTTAGGCCAAGCTAACATCCTGCTCTTGATGTCAGGACCCATAAGATTTTTCCTGCTTAATTGCTGAGCTTGAGTACTTTACAAAAGAAACAGGAACAAGTGGCCAGGGCTCACTTCTCAGCAAAAATCAGCATGGATTTAGCTAACTCATTTTGTTCTGAACTTTCCTATTTTGCTAAATGGCCTACCTTTATCATTATTAGCTGCAGTTCTGCTGTATTATAATGAAAACCCCACTGACTAAGCCAAGCTGAGCTTTTTATTTGTTTCTGCTTATTCACATAAACTACAACTGATGTATGTCTTTCTATAATTATTCTATAAGATATTTTTTCAGGGATAAAAGGGCATGGTCTAGCCCGGGGTAGGCAATGTTTTTTGGCTAGAGTGCCAAAAAACCCACAATGTCTACCTTGGAAGGTGCCGGAGTGCCAACATCCTGGAGTCCAGAGCAGCTGTTTGCAGCCTCCTGGCTGCAGCCGGTCCAGGGAGCCCAGTCTCCTTGCAGAAGGGCTTGCAGCCTCCCAGCTGCCTCCTGGGAGCAGCCTGGGCTCCGTGGCTGGCAGCAGCTGCTCAGAGCCTGGGCTGGTGATAGTGTGCTCAGGAAAATGGCCTTGCATGCTATGCTTGGCACGTGTGCCAGGGGTTGCTGACCCCTGCTCTAGCCTTTCTACTATTGCCTGGTGTTTCTAAAAGGCAAACTTTACCAGTGTTCCTAGAAAACTCTTCCCTGGATTGTCTACATATCTTAGTCTATCAAGATGCTTTGGCTTCTTATGAGTATGACTGAAGAATGCAAGGAACAGAATAGGGGAATAAATCTCATTCTCAAATCTGTCTATCCAGTACACAATTCTCACAAGGTGGTAGGCATACCCTTTTCTCCAAATTAGCAAAAAAAAAAAAATTGTGCAAGCACATTTTTCATATTGTAGCATGTCAGGGTCCCGGGGTGGCTGTGATGCCCCCTGTGGGCTCTGTGACCATGCCCCATGGCGCCTTCCCTTCTCTCCTGCCATTCCTTCATGGAATAATAACAATTATTATTATTAATAATCCCATGGGCATTCCCTGGATCTCACTGGGGTTCCTTGGCACCCTATTGGTCTATATTATGCTATGTCCAGGCCCCATCTTCAGGCCCCAGGCCCCTCACTGGGACTGTATGTGACTGTGCCACTGCAGGTCACTTCAGGCTTCAGGGGCTAATTGCATGGCTCCAATCCTTCCCTACATCATGCCCCAAGCCTCGCATATGTTACTGTAATTGTGTTCTCTTTTGTAGGGCTTCAGCCTCCTTGCCCTCTGCCCCTTTACTCTGGTTAGCCCTTCTACCCTGGGCTCACTGTGTTGGACCCCACTTTGAGACACTAGCTCAAGTTTGGCCCTTGCAGGCACTAGGCCACTGGGCTCCTGGCCCTTATCTGGTGGGGCCTTAGCCACTGTCTGGTCATACCCCTCTCATACTCCAGGCCCCTGGCCCCTGCCTGGTTGCACCCCTCTCAAGTGCTGGGCCCCTGGCCCCTGCCTGGCTCCGTGGCCTTTCACTCTGCCCACTCCAGGTGCAACAGTGGCCTGGCAGGGCTTAGGTTATTGTGTGCCCCTCAGGCACCAATGGGATCTTCATATACTGCCCCTACAGTCCCAACCCAAACCGGCAGTGTAACTGCAATGTAAACAATAGACCACTAGGCTAAAACATAAGGATAAAAGGGAATCAGCTCATTGCCCCTTTAAGAGGGTAAACCTCCCCTCCCTTCTAGTGCTGGTATACCTTCCAGCCCTGGGCTAGCCTCACAAGTTCCCCAAGTCTCACTGGGTTCCACAGGTAAGATATCAGTCCATTAAGGAGCCCTGCTGGCCAGAGCTCTTCATCCTGTGGCTTCCAGGGAAAAACTATCTTGCTAGCCCCAGCCCCCTTGGGCCCTCAGACCCCTGGTTCCACATGCAGCCCTTCCTTCAGTCTCTTGACCCCTGGTTGTGCACACAGCCCCTCTGGCAGACACCTTAAATCCTATAGCAGTTTAATACAAAACAAAGGATATTTGCCTGTAAAACTCCTTCATTGTCTGGCCAGGGAACTTGCCTCTACTTCCAGACATGCAGACTTGTTTAGATATGTCCAAGGTCCTACAGGAGCCCAGCTGCTGTTCTGCTGCCAGGAAGTCCTCACTTCATGGCTGTCGGGGAGAGACTGCCTGACCAATTCAGACTCTGAGGTTCTATAGCTCTAGCCAGATCCCTCTTCTGGTCAGATAAGTCCCTCATTAGCCCCCTGCACCACCTGGAAGTGGCCTCTCATACTGCTTCTTCCCTTAGAGAAGCAGGCATACCCCAGTGCCCTCTACACATATGTATAAGAAAAGAGATCTTATTACTGTTTCTTCAACCTGTACCTTTAAAAATGCACTTCAGGTAGAAATCTACATGGTCAAATAGCAGTTTTCCAGCTGCATAGCTTCAGTTACTACTTGTTATTACAGCTACAATGTGCCATAACTACAGCACATTACTGCACATGTAGACATGCACAGTCCCTCTCAAAACTGGGCCACTGCATCTTGAAATTAATATTCATTGTATGAATGATTGGGGAAGTTAACTCCCATTAAAAGTAAGTCTAGAATGCAGGGCATTTAATCTTCTAGAGCAGCAGCTATCTCACATCCCCTAGTTTTCTCTTTTCCTCCTAGTCCCACAGATCTCCCTTGTTCCACTGCACAAAGGTTACTGGGACTTAGGCTTAGATATGTGCATATGGAACAAATTCCACTTGTCTGGTGGGATGACCCAAAGCATGTTTGTGTCCTGCCTCATAATGTGTGGCCCCAGCAGTGAGACAATATTATAGAACTTCTTCCTTTTCATTCAAAACATCTCCAGCTGCTGCTGGTTGGTCCAAGTTGTCAGCAGGTCCCACCAGTCCAAGATGCTGTTGTGTGCCCACACCTTGTGGATTCTGGTCCTCCTCGTCAGGTTTCTCAAAAGAACCTAGTCAAATTCCACTTGTTCACTTTTCTGTGTGTATTCCAAGCCCCCTGAATACAGTTGTATCTTATTATTATTATTATTGTCATTGCTGTTAAAGCAGGACCACAAATTGCAAGTGAACACTGTAGCACAGTTCCTATCCTTCTCAAGCATTCCAACAGTAATCCCACTGTGGCGGCAAGAAGCCCCCACAGGCTCCACGGGGGGATACCCTGAGAGCCCCAGCATGGGATAGACAGACTCCCCCATGCCTGGGAAAACTCACCTTCAGGCACACGGCCAGAGCAGGAACTGGTGCTGCAGTGGTGCAAGCCGGCATTTTGCTGGGTCTTCAAACGGCTGCTTCCAGGGTGGGGGAGCGCTGGGCTAATAATGTTGGTGGTGGGAGACACCGCTGCAGGAAGATTTAAAAACCCCACCAGAAGCCGGCAGGGAGGAGAAGGAGAGTGAGAGCCAGCAGGGAGCGTGCCAGGCTTGGAGTGACTCCTCCTGCTGGCAGGAGCACTGTTGCAGGCACAGAGCCTGCATCCAGAGCATCCCTGCATTAGGCTGGGGAGTATCCATTCCCACCCCCAGCTATCTACAATTTCAAGGGGATAAGATGTCAGGCTCTCTGGAGAAAGAGAGCCTGACATCTGGAGTCCAATCCTCTGGCACCAGGGGCTGGGGGCTCCAGTTGCCTTAACACCCAGCCAAAAAGAAAAAAAAAAAAGAACCTACCGGAGCCAAAGTTGATGCCCAACCGCTTAACAAAGGGGCTCACAGGACATGGTGGATTTACACTGGCAACACCCAAGTGGTTGGTGAGTGGATGGGGTATGGGGAGGCAGAACCCCAAGGAACACCGTGGCACAACTGTAAGTACCTCTGTCAATGGGTCCCCCACCGAGAAGAAGAACACCACTGAACCCCTGCTTTCACCCAATTACATCAAATTGTGGCAGGTGAATTCAGGGGGGAGGGATGCCGGTAAGAGAGGATGGTACAGTAGCCGTCATGTCCACTAAAGACATCACACCCTTTGCAGAACAGCATTTGCAGAAGCAGTACTGCCACCTCCTCCTCCTCCTACTCCTGTTCCATGTCTTCCTCCTGCTCTATGTCCTCCATCACATCACATGTTTCATCCTTGTCTTCCATTTTGCCCCTCTCTGTCAGCAGTGGCTTCTCACCTGTCTGCACCAAGTGAGGGGCAGGAACTGCATGATTAGTCTGGAGCTTGGTGTAGCTGTTTTTTCAACACTTCACCCCAGCATCCCGGGGCACTGGGGCTTTTTCACATCCTTTCATCCTGAGCTTTGCAGTCACTGGTGTTCTGATATAATCAAGCTTGCAAACAAGAAATGTTTTATCTACTCCTCTCCTGAGGCTACTCAAAAATTTGCTACCTTAAGGGAAAACAGGCTGTGCTTCTGTAATAAAATTATTTTGCACAAGCAGGCAGGTAGGTCTTGATTTTTGCAACATTCTGGGCCTGTGAGCAGCCATCCCAAAGTACAGTGGCCTTATTTACCCCATCACCAAGTATTTTTTGCTGTTAACGGGGTACTTCATTACCTTTGGGTCTTACAGGTAATTACTTCACAATCCTTGGAATTTTCCCAGACCCTCTTGCAAGCACAGCCTGAGTATAAAGGTCCCCCACCAAAATTTGCCAGCCCCTTTCAGAAATCACTTGTGCTGTTTACCATGAACTGCTTTCTCATATCTCAGAAAGCCAAGGCCAGCAGTATGGAGCTGACAGGCTAATACCTCTAATGCTTGTGGACACAAATGGATCTGGGAAGAATGGGAGGACTTAATCAGCATATGGTCAGAGCAAAGAATCATAGGCTGTAAAGTAAGCCTGTTTATGTTGAGATCACAAAAGGCATGTAGGTGTGAGGGCACAATCATGAGTGGACCCAGGTTTAATTCAAGATCAAGTCCCAGAGATCAGCCTTTTACAGAGCCAACGATGCAAACTCTCGTTCTGGGACAGATTGCATAATTTCCCCCTTCTATGGCAAGCTGTCTGTCATTCTCTCAAAGGATGTGGGTGACAACCTGGGTTTGGAGACTTTCAGCACCAGGGTTGGGTTGGAGGTGGAGGTGGCAGAGGAAGAGGTAGCGGCAGCAGCCCCTCCTGATGGTGAAACCATTAGCATGTCTCAGTTGTACAGAAACTGCTCTCTGTTCCCTGATGACCATGAGTGGCAGGAAGAACCATCGGTCACCTTACAGTTAGTGCCACTTAGCCGCTCCTTTCCATGGAGTAGCATGGATGATGAAGTGGAGGAGGTTGGGGGTCAGGAAGAAATTCATGCAGCTGATACATCATCTCTTACCAAGATCCAAGAACATGCCAGTCCATGTAATTTTTTTTAATGTGCCTCTCACCTCTGCCAGCAACTCCTAGGTTCATACTGGTTAGGTTTAGGAGGGGACCCCAGAGGGAGGGGGAGAAATTCATGTGTTGCTGTAGGTGGGTCTCCATGTTCTTTCAGAGGTGATGCAGGCTGGTTTCAATAGCTAATTATTTGCTTTAATTAATTTTTTGCAGCTAGCAGTGGCAGCCATGGACCTGTTCCTGGAGCAGTGACTACTTGTAAGTTTTGGGCAGCACAAGTGGTGCCCCAGTGTTGCAGGGTCTGTTTCCATGCCTGCTGGCATTTTGTGCACTGTATGGTAGGGTTGGGGGTGGGGGTATATATTTTCCTCCTCTTGCGGGGAAGGCAACCATTCCTTTTTTCTTTGTTTATCAGCCACTGTGACCCATAGCCACTGGGAATGGCACCCCACTCACACTTCAGCAGAGCACTGTAGACATTTTCACAGCAATGTCCTTGAGGTTTTTGCAGAGTCCTCAGTACCCAAAGTGCAAGGCAAAGATGCGCGGCAGGCCAAACTCCATGAGTCCCCACATAAGGAGGATGCCATCCTTGAGCAAGTGTGAGACACTATGAAGAATCTGAAAGGCATGGTTGAGGAGTCCCATGCTGAATTACAGAGTTCACATGACACTTTCAAGGATGCCTTTCAGAGTGTGCAGAACTACCTAAAGAAATGGGTATGGTGCCTAAAAGAGAAAAATCAGTCCGCTCGTATTGCCTCTGTGCAAGATGAGCCAAGAATTACAAATGAGCCTGTTCCCCCTAACTCAGCAGGGCCATATGACTGCCAGCAGGGCCAGGAAGGCATCACTGCATTTCAGGGAGACGAGTAGTTCAGGGTCATGGTGGGGTAAAGGCAAAGAAGCTCAAGTAACTGCTGTAATACTGTGTTACAAAAAATAAAAACTCGTGGTTTCCTGGCTTCTTGTGTTTGCCTCCATATCCACCCCTACACTGCTTGGTTAAAAAGGTGGATATAATTCTTTGGGTTCATGTCCTTCTGTTCATTTTCCCTGCCACTTCCTGTGTGGTGCTGAGGGAGAGGGGTTGTCAATCTCTCTTGCACATGGTGGGGGGCGGGGAACGCCCTGGGGTTTGCAGCTTTGCTTACACACAAACACAATCTCTCTTGCACAGGTACACAGAGGGGGCTCCAGAGGTAAACAGGTGTGTCACCTCCCAGTAGCCAGCCTGGATTGCTTTTTGGAAAGCCACCAGCCTTCTTTGACCTGCTTTGCTTGCAAAGAAACCTAGGGACTTTGCAAACTTTTCCGCCTTCTCTTCATGCTATTTCCCAGCCCAGCCCCAGCGTGTCTGGGCTTTTTTCCACACCCAAATGAGGCTGCTGGAGGGGGTTGCCCCACTTAAGCACTATAAATTGGGGGAGCATAGGTCAGGGTGCACATTTGCTGTATTGATGAGGGAGGTTTGAGGTGGGCAAGGGATGACAGCACAGCAGGAGCAGAGAAGGACTCATCCCAGTAATGAGACTTTCCCCTGAGGGGCACAGCAATGTGAATCTGAAGTTCAGGAAGACTGCGGGCTTATTGAATGGGGTGCAGTGAAGTTTTGAGTGCTATTTGATGCCACACTTGTGTGACATGCGATTCAAAAGTGGACATGGCAATGTGCTACACACCACCTTTGGTACACCTGACACTTGTCTGTACCCTGTCATCCCTAGGGGGGCTTGAATACAAGCAACTGCCCCAAGCACAACGCTAAGGGGCCCCCACAGAGTCGGGTGGAGTGGATGAGGTGACTCCTCAGTGCCGCGGCCAGCTTTGCACCTGGACACTTGCCAATTCCCCTCCCCTGCTGCCGCTGTGGCACACAGGATCAGCTCTGCATGGAGTGGGTGTTAATTTGCCCAAGGGCCTGCACCAGTGGCATAACGTGAGTCAGTTCTGGTTGAGGGGGGATGCATTGTTTAGTTTAAATTTATTGTATATGGGGCTGGTGGAATTTTAGGGGCATGAAGGAGGTACTTGAGGTGCACAAGAGGCACCAATACAAATTCCTGTGCTCTTTTAATACTTCATCCTTCCGGTTTTCAGATACCCTTCAACTGCTAGCCAGTTGTGTGTGACAAGAGCCAGAAAGAGAAAGGAAAAAAGAAAGAAAAAATGAAGAGCATGACAACACTTCCTTCAGGTTTCATTCTCTCAACAACTGAACTATTATGCATTCTAATCATAGTTGACATTCATCTTGCCTGATATAGACTTATAATATAGCAACATGTAATACTAATAATAGGAGACCACTATTAATTCCAGTAGTAATATATTAATAAAAGTTTATAGTAATAGTAATGATGATTTATTAATGGCCAATAATGATTGTAATGGTTCAATTCCTTATCACAGCATTTCAAAGCAGGTAGATCTGTCTTATCAGGCTCCACACATCACACAAATCCTGGGGCCTTCACCATATATATGTAGCCAATGTATGATATAGACTCATGCTATATATATTTCTGTTATATATACTTAGGTCAGCTCTGGTTGGGGGTATGCATTGTTTAGTTCAAATTTATTGTAAACAGGGCTGGTGGAATTTTAGGGGCATAAGGGAAAGTACTTGAGGTGCACAAGGGGCACCAATACAAATTCTTCTTATCCTCCCTCCATCTGGTTTTCAGATCCCCTTCCACTGCTAGCCACAGGCTGATCCATCCCTGTTGGTGTGAGAAGAGGCAGAAATAGAAAGGAAGAAAGAAAGAGAAAATAAGCATGACAACACTTCCCTCAGGATTCATGATTGTAAGGGTTCAATTCCACCATGTATATGTAGGCAATGTATGTTCTATATACTTCTGTTATATACAGAATTATAGTTTGATTTCTTTCCATGAGAAAGCAGATAGTGAGCATAAGGCAGGTGATTATGCACCAGCACTCCCTGCTTCTTTCTCCATGGGGAGGTGGGGGGAAGGAAATGCCCACCTCCTGGTTCCTGAACTTCTTTTACTTCCTTCTCCTGGTTGTTGGCCACAAGTACTGTTGAGGCTTCCCCTTTGTGAAGTACTTGAATTGTGGAGGATTTCTTCCCTTGTAACTTTGCAATCATTGCTGGCCACAAAGCAAGCTGTTCTCAGGAGCTATGACTACAGCATTGGCAGAGGGCTCTTGTTGCAGGGGGTGCCTTCCACTAAGGAAGCTTGAGTTTCTCCTCTAAATTGCGGGGGCCTTCTTTTTGGTTGCTGGCCAAGACCTCCGGGTTCTGGGTAGTAGGCCCTACAGCCCACTTGCCCTCTGCCTTACACCTCTCTGTAGCCTTGAGTCCCATTGACATAGGATTTCAATCTGGGCAGCTTAGCTTCTTGGTTGTGGTATTCTGCCCGGCTGTGACTTTTGGGGCATACACCTTCCCCATGTCTGGGGGTGCTTCTGGGGCAAAATATTCTTTCCCCCACCTTCACTGAAGGCCCATGGCTATGGGCTTCAGGCTTTAGGATTACAATATTGATGCTTTCATGCACAGCACACTTTCTGCTGTAATGAAAAATTGACTTAGTGTCTTCCTTTTGCAAAATCTGAAAATAACTTTTAAAGTTTTTTTAATACCTTTTTTACACCTCTCCATTGCACCTTGGTAACTCTGGAATCCTTGCTGAGGAAAAGCTTATTGCTGTGTGGAGAAAACCCTGCCTGATTCCCACCCTTCTCTTTGGAATCCAGGACTACTACAGTGACAGAAGCTGAGGCACAAGCATCAGCACTTGCCCTGTGCTTTAAACCTCTCTGTTGCATCCTTGTAACTTTGGAATCATTGCTGGGGGAAAGCTTGTTGCTAGGTGGGGAAAACACTGCCTGCTTCTTGCCCTTCTCAGGACCACTGCAGTGGCAAAAGCTAAGATGACTTGGCCTGAGCATCAGCTCTATTTGCACAAGTTCTGTTGGCCCACTTCATAGCTCTCTCACCCTCCTTCTGGTTACTGGCTATGTCCTAGCAAGTTCTGACTGGGATACATGTATTTTGCCTTGGGGAAAGCTTGCTGGTGAAAACGCTACCTTCCTCCCACCCTCCTCCTGGTTAACTTTGACCACTGCAGTAGCGGAAGCTGAGGCTTCTTCACTGGCTTTGGCATGAGCATCAGCACTTGCCCTGTGCCTTACACCTCTCTGTTGGACCCTCATAACTTTGGAGTCGTTGCTGCTGGCCACAAGGCAAGCTGTGCTCACTGGAGTGGCAGAGGGCTCGGGTTGTATCAAGGACCTTCCACTAAGGAAGGTGATGAGGCTTGAGTTTCTCCTCTGAATTGTGTAGGCCTTCTTAGGCCTTCTTCTTGGTTGTGGGCCAAGACTCCCACAATCTGGGTAGTAGTCTCTTTGCCCCACTTGCCCTCTGCCATACACCTCAGCAACCAAGCAGACACATCATGACCTGACCTCTCTCCATTGCACCCTTGTAAAAAAACCTGTCTGCTTCTCACCTAGAAGCTGAGGCTTCTTCACACACTTTTGCACCCTTGGAACTTTGCCATCATTGCTGGCTACAAAGCCTTCTTCTTGGTTGCTGACCTCCATGGTCCAAGTAGCATGTTCTTTGCCCCATCTTCTCTCTGCCTTATACCTCTTACCCTCCTCCCGATTAGCTTTGGCCACTGCAATGAAAGAAGCTGAGGCTTCCTTCCTCTAAGGAAGCTGATGACGCTTGAGTTTCTCCTCTGAATCACTGAGGCCTTCTTCTTGGTTGCTGACCTTCTTGGTAGCTGGCCAAGACCTCCATGGTCCAAGTAGTAGGCTCCTTTCCCCGCTTGCTCTCTATCTTACACCTCTCCATTGCAGCCTTGTAACTCTGGAGTTGCTGCTCATCACAAAGCAAGCTGTGATTTTGAACTATGACTACTGCAGCGGCAGAGGGCTCAGGTCACAGGGGGTGCCTTCCACTAAGGAAGCTGCGGCTTGACTTTCTCCTCTGAATTGTGGAGGCCTTCTTTTTGGTTGCTGTTCAAGACCTCCATGTTCTGGGTAGTAGGCTCTTCGCCCCACTTTCTACCTGCCTTATACTTCTCAACCTTCTTCTGGTTAGCTTTGAACAGTTAAAGAAGCTAAGGTTTCCTTCCACTAAGGAAGCTGATGAGGCTTGAGTTTCTCCTCTGAATCACAGAGGCCTTCTCCTTGGTTGCTAGCCTTCTTTGTTGCTGGCTAAGACCTCTTCATCCCACTTGCCAATCTTACACTTGGAAAGCTTCTTGCTGTGTTAGGAAACCTGCCTGCTTCCCACCTTGGGAGCTAGAACCACTGCAGCGGCAGAAGCTGAGGCTTCTTGACATGCTTTAGCATGAACATCAGCAATTGTCGTGTGCCTTACAGCAATCCATTCCTTACTCCTCTCCCTTGCAAACCTTCTTCTTCATTGCTAGCCAAGACCTCCACATTCTGGGTAGTAAGCTCTTCGGCCCACTTGCCCTCTGCCTTACACCTCAGCGACCAAGCAGACACATCGTGACCTGACCTCTCTCCATTGCACCCTTGTAAAAAACCTGCCTGCTTCTCGCCCAGAAGCTGTTGACTGGCTTTGGCATGAGCATCAACACTTGCCCTGTGCCTTAAACCTCTTCATTGCACCCTTAGAATTTTGGAATTATTTCTGAAGGAAATCTTCTTGCTGGGTGAGTAGAACACTGCCTGCTTCTCGCCTTCCTCAGGACCACTGCAGTGGCAGATGTTGAGGTGCCTTGGCCTGAGCATCAGCTCGATTTGCACAAGTTTTCTAGGCCCACTTCATATAGTCTTCTCGACCTCCCCTGGTTACTGGACATGTCCTACATCAGTACAAGCAGGACAAGTTGTGCAAGTGCATTTCATTCATTGCTGCAGAGGGCTAAGGTCACCGGGGGGGGAGTGGGGAGAGGCTTCCACTAAGGAACCTGTGGCTTGAGTTTCTCCAATGAATTGTGGAGGCCTTCTTCTTCGTTGCTTTGCTTACTCTCTGCCTTACACCTCTCACCCTCCTCCTGATTAGCTTTGACCACTGCAGTGGCAGAAGCTGAGGCTTCTTCACTGGCTTTGGGCTGAGTATCAGCTTGATTTTCACAAGTTCTGCAGGCCCACTTCATACAGATTTGTTGCCCTCCACCTCATTACTGGCCATGTACCAGAAAATTTGGATTGTGGTACATGTCTTCTGACACCCACCCATGTTTCTGTCTCCTTGAGGGAGGTTGCTATATTTTAATAAGGTGATTTTAAATACATTTTAAATGAACAAGGAGATTTTAAATAAACAAGGATAAATAGATTTTAAATAAACAAAGATATTGTAAATAAATAATAGTACCAAGTCCCCCCCCACCTAAGGAGAATACATAGAGAGACAGGAGAACAGGAGAGTACATGGGTGTGGGGTGGGGAGAGGCATGGGGGCCCATAGAATTAAAGGGGGTAGAAAACTAATGTATTATTTCTCTTCCCCACCCATGCCTTCCTACATCCCTCTCTCCCACCCATGTAAGCTTTGTGTCCAGCAAAGATTCCAAAGTTATAATGCAATGGAGAGTAGCATGCCTCCCCCCCGCCTAACTAAGCTTTGTGGGTGGGGTTGCTTTCTTTCTTGCAAGAAAACGTTGGTCATGCATGGGTCTGAAATGGAATGTGATGAAGTTCACAAGGTTTGCGATATTGAAGGGAGTCATGTAACCACTCACTCCAAAGCTTCATACCAAGCCATCTCCCTGCTGGGACACGTTCAGAAACTGGGATGGGGGTGCAGGATGCCTCCCTCCCTCCCTCCACCCATCTCCCCCACTCACCTGGGGGCCCCCTTCCTCCCTTCCCAAGCTTTGTGCCCAGCAAAGATTCCAAAGTTGCAAAGTGACATGGAGAGTGAGTAGCATGGCATGGCCCAACTCAGCCAGCCAGATGAGTCGGGCCATCCCTCTGCACCTGTTGGGGCCCCAAATGTGCCTGGGGACCCGCACATGAGGAGGCCCCCTTTGGGACCATAGATGCCCCCCCCAGACCCAGCCATGTTCCTGCTAGGATATATTCAGTGTCTGGGAAGAGAGTGCAGGACGCCTCCCTTCTTCCACCCCTCTCTCCCTCCCACCCACCTGGGGGCCCCCTCCTTCCCTCCATAAACGATCAAAGATTCCAAAGGTACAATGCAATGTACCTGACCACCCACCTGAGGGGACCCCTGGGGGCTGCTACCTGAGGGAACCCCTTTGCAACCATGCCTGGGGGCCCCCACCTGAGGGGGTCCCTGCCTAACTAAGCTTTATGGGTGCATTTATTTCTTGCAAGAAAATGTTGGCTACAGACTAGCACTGGCCAATCATTTGACCTCCCTCCGATAACAGTCCACCCTGCAAATTTCCAGTAATGTGATGACTCCATAAAAGTTGTGCGGTCATCAGTTACCAGGAAGGGCCAGTAACCAAGCTGGCTGGCTGGCTGGCTGGCTGCCTTCCTCCATCCTTCCCTCTCGCCCTCCCACCATGCAGCCCGCCATCAATCCATATCATATCAAGGGATTACTGAAGGGACATGGGAGCATATTTTGAATTGGTGTTTTAGCCTATCTTCTTGCATTTGCTAGTAATGGCTGTAGTGTAAAAATGTATTCACCATTTGATTACCAACATTATTGGTGAGTAAAAAGGGCCAGGGGGGGCAGAGATTGGGAGCCCCCACACCTGTCCAGCAGGTGCCCGGCTTAGGGCTCTGGAGGCACAGGTGAGGGAGCTCCGGGAGGAGGTTAGCAGGCTTAGGAGGATCAGGGAGGTGGAGGAGGAAATTGACAGTTATTTCCTTTCCCTGCAGGACCAGGCACCCAAGGAAGAAGCAGCCCAGGGAAGGACCTCCACAGCAGAGTGGCAGACAGTCACAGCCAGGACCGGAGCGGCTCGCAGCGAGCAGGTACAAGCTTCTCCAGTCCGACTGGAGAACAGGTACGAGGCCTTGGCGACTCTGCAGGAGATGGAAAGGGAGGAGGAAACCCTTGGGCAGGAAGAAATGCCACATTCTTCACACTCCAAACAGATCAAGAGATCCAAGAGGACCCAGAAGAGGAGGAGACGCGTGCTCGTCATAGGCGATTCCATCCTGAGAGGTACGGAAGGGCCCATATGTCGCCAGGACCCTTCAGCACGAGAGGTCTACTGCCTGCCTGGAGCTAAGATTCAGGATGTGACGGAGGTAATCCAGGCCAGGATCAAGCCCACCGATTACTACCCCATGGTCCTTGTCCATGTGGGTACTAATGATGCGGCCAGGAGAACCCCCGATCACCTGATGGCAGACTACCAGGCTCTGGGCGGCGTGCTGAGGGAATTTGGTGCACAGGTGGTATTCTCTTCCATCCTACCAGTGAACGGACGCGGAAGACGGCATGAGAACTGCATCCGAGAGACCAACTGGCGGCTTCGGCAGTGGTGTCTCGAGGCAGGCTTCGGCTTCCTGGACAATGACCCACACATTACAACGAGGGACATGCTCAGCTGGGATGGGCTTCACCTGTCCCCCAAAGGTAAGCGTGTGTTTTCTTCCAGGTTGGCGGATCTCCTCCGGCGGGCTTTAAACTAGGCTCGTCGGGGGGAGGGGAAGATGAGGGTGGGGGAAGCTGTGGACCACCAAACCAGGTGGCACCCACAAGGACAGCCCAGCCTGAAGAAAGAGCTTTGGGAACGTGAAAGACAGGGGGTGGACAGCAATACGGCACAGGTAAGGAACGGGAAGGTTAGAGACAAAAAGCCCTTTAGGACTTGGAGCGAAGGGGTAGCAAAAGCACCAGTCACAGGGCTCAAGTGCCTATATACTAATGCTAGGAGCATGGGGAACAAGCAGGATGAACTAGCGCTCCTGGTTGCACTAAACGACTACGACTTAGTGGGGCTGACGGAAACCTGGTGGGATCCATCCCACGACTGGGCGGTACATATTGAGGGCTATAGATTGTACAGAAAGGACAGAGTGGGGGAAAGGGGGGGAGGGGTTGCGCTCTATGTTAAGGAGCAATATACATCAACCCTCATCAAGACAGAATCAAAGGATGAGGAAGTAGAAGGACTGTGGGTTAGGCTACATGGGGGGCAAGGAGAAAAGGATTTGGTGGTAGGGGTCTGCTACAGACCCCCACATCAAGGGGAAGAAATAGATTTGGGGCTCCTGAGGCAACTCTCGGAGACCATAAAAGCTAAAGAGGCGGTGGTCATGGGGGACCTAAACTACCCGGACATCTGCTGGGAGACACAGACAGCAAAGTCCCACCGCTCACGCAGGTTTCTAACCTGTGTACAGGACCTCCACCTGACGCTGGAGGTACATGGTCCCACTAGGGGGAATGCCTTACTGGATCTGGTATTGGCAACGGGGGACGACATAGTAGGGGACCTACAGATCGGTAGCCATCTGGGGGACAGTGATCACCTAAAAGTACAATTCAACATAAGGCGTCGAGTGGGTAAGGTAACCAGTAGGGTGAACGTGCTGGACTTTAGGAAAGCTGATTTAAGCGAACTCAGGCAATTAGTGAAGGATGCACTGCAGAGTAGTAGTTTTGAAATGATGGGAGCCCAAGAAGGGTGGCTGTGCCTTAAGGAAGCTATCCTTCGAGCACAAAGCGAGACGATCCCCGTGCGAGGTAAAAGAGGGAAAGGGGCCATGAGGCTTCCCTGGCTGACCAGAGAAATCCAAAGCAGACTAAGGGCCAAAAGGGGAGCACATAAAAAGTGGAAACAGGGAGAGATCACCAAAGAGCAATATACCTCTTCTGCTCGTGCTTGTAGAGAGGCAGTTAGACAGGCCAAAGCTACCATGGAGCTGAGGATGGCAACCCAAGTAAAAGACAATAAGAAATTGTTTTTTAGATATATAGGGAGTAAAAGGAAGGCCCAGGGAGGAATAGGACCCCTGCTAAATGGGCAGAAACAATTGGTGACGGACAGAGGGGACAAGGCTGAACTCCTCAACGAGTTCTTCGCCTCAGTGTTCCTAAGCGAGAGGCATGACAAGTCTCTCACTGGGAGTGTAGGGAGGCAGCAGCAAGGCACCAGACTTCCATGCGTGGACCCTGAGGTGGTGCAGGGTCACTTGGAGGAACTGGATGCCTTTAAGTCGGCAGGCCCGGATGAGCTCCATCCGCGGGTACTGAAGGCACTGGCCGACATCATTGCAGAGCCACTGGCGGGAATATTTGAACGTTCGTGGCGCACGGGTCAAGTCCCGGAGGACTGGAAAAGGGCCAATGTGCTTCCCATTTTCAAGAAGGGGAGGAAGGAGGTCCCGGGTAACTATAGGCCAGTCAGTCTCACCTCCATCCTTGGCAAAATCTTTGAGAAAATCATCAAGGCTCACATTTGTGAGAGCCCGGCAGGGCAAGTTATGCTGAGGGGAAACCAGCATGGGTTCGTGGCAGGTAGATCATGCCTGACCAATCTAGTCTCTTTTTATGACCAGGTCACAAAAAGCCTCGACGCAGGAGGAGGGGTGGATGTCGTATACTTGGACTTCAGGAAGGCCTTTGATACGGTATCCCACCCCATACTGGTGAACAAGTTAAGGGGCTGTGACTTGGATGACTGCACAGTCCGGTGGGTGGAGAATTGGCTGGAGGGTCGCACCCAGAGAGTCGTGGTGGATGGGTCGGTTTCGACCTGGAGGGGTGTGGGCAGTGGGGTCCCGCAGGGCTCGGTCCTTGGACCGATACTCTTTAATGTCTTCATCAGCGACTTGGACGAGGGGGTGAAATGTACTCTGTCCAAGTTTGCAGATGACACTAAGCTATGGGGCGAAGTGGACACGCCGGAGGGCAGGGAGCAGCTGCAAGCAGACCTGGACAGGTTAGACAAGTGGGCAGAAAACAACAGAATGCAGTTCAACAAGGAGAAATGCAAAGTGCTGCATCTAGGGAGGAAAAATGTCCAGCACACCTACAGCCTAGGAAATGACCTGCTGGGTGGCACGGAAGTGGAAAGGGATCTTGGAGTCCTAGTGGACTCCAAGATGAACATGAGTCGGCAGTGTGAGGAAACCATCAGAAAAGCCAATGGCACTTTATCGTGCATCAGCAGATGCATGACAAATAGGTCCAAGGAGGTGATACTTCCCCTCTATCGGGCGCTGGTCAGACCGCAGCTGGAGTACTGCGTGCAATTCTGGGCGCCGCACTTCACGAAGGATGCGGATAATCTGGAGAGTGTCCAGAGAAGGGCCACTCGTATGGTTAAAGGCCTGCAGGCCAAGCCCTACGAGGAGAGATTAGAGAAACTGGACCTTTTCAGCCTCCGCAAGAGAAGGTTGAGAGGCGACCTGGTGGCTGCCTATAAGTTCGTCAGGGGGGCACAGAAGGGAATTGGTGAGTATTTATTCACCAAGGCCCCCCCGGGGGTTACAAGAAATAATGGCCACAAGCTAGAAGAGAGCAGATTTAGACTGGATATTAGGAGGAACTTCTTCACAGTTCGAGTGGCCAAGGTCTGGAACGGGCTCCCAAGGGAGGTGGTGCTCTCCCCTACCCTGGGGGTATTCAAGAGAAGGTTGGATGTGTATCTAGCTGGGGTAATGTAGGCCCAGCACTCTTTCCTGCTTATGCAGGGGGTCGGACTCGATGATCTATTGAAGTCCCTTCCAACCCTAGCATCTATGAATCTATGAATCTATGAATCTATACTGTTTGAGCTTTATTGTGATTTCTCAATGGAATTGATTGCAATTCAATTTATTGTGTAAAAAATAAAGATGAGGAACCAAAAACCTGATTTGTACTTGCTCCTGCTTGATTTCATGGATCTGGGAGGTGGGGGAGGGAGCAGTTTACAGCTGGGTAGGCGGGTTGGGGGAGTGAGTGCGCTTGCTTCACAGGCAGGACACAAACACGGCCCATATTTCAGATTAGTTGGCCTCCCCTCCAGGCATCTCAAAAATATGTCTGGGAATAGCCATCTGATGCATACAGTCTGGATATAAACATAATCAGCCACTTGCATGTGGCTATGCATCCAGAGACAGAATAACTGTAGATGTGCAAGTACCAAAAATGCACTGTAGATGTCCAAAAAGGCCACTTAGGTGATCAAGAAAAAAGAGAATATGTCAAGGCCTAGGAGTAAGCAGGCCAGCTATTGCAATGCTTGTACAATGCTTTATCTCTGCAGCATGAGCAGTTATTACATGGACAAAGCACTGTCCTCAGATCACCCCCATAAGGAACTGTCAGCACATGATCAGATAACCCCTCTCCAACCTCAAGCCTCTGCTCAGCTCCTTCTCTGCAGGTGCAAACCTGACTCTGACTCTGTTTTCCCCTGCAAACATCTGCCTGCACACTTGAACTGACCACCCTTACAGTGGAGCAGCTGGTAGACACCTGCAAACCCCAGTATCCCCTGTGGACTGTTGTGGGTGCCAATCTGAGGGCACACACTGGCCCATATTAGTTATTGCGCATGGGATTTAGGGGTACCACAGAGACCTAGGAGGCTGAGAGGGGAAGAGAAACTGTGGGGAAAGAAAAAACCCTGGGCATAGTGCTTTTTGAAACCATGGCCGTGGCTAATTAGCAGCTCCCTACTTAGCTGAGACCCGTCTGATGAGGACACACCAATGCCTAGTGTAGGAGAAGGAGGTATTACAATTTTCTTGAATTTGGATGAAAATAAGTTCTTTCTGAATACACTTTATTCTGGAAAGGTCTAGAGGTAGCTGAAGAGATTACCCTGGGCTTTCTTGGGAGTGCTACTCCTCATCTCTCTCAACTTCTCCCTGTGCTTTGAGGAGGCTGAGAGGGGAGATATGGCAAGGGAAGACAGACCAATCCTGAGTAAAATGATGAGTTCTCTCCAAGGGGGAGCGGGTTGAAGCAGTTGGGTGGCGGGGTGGTTTGCAAACCAGGTTCTGAAAGGTGCTGCATGCAGGATTTTGTAAAGCAAACATTGCATTGCAAAGCAAGCATTGCAAACAAATTCATTTTTGCATCACAACTCCCATAACAATACAGCCTACCTGCAAAGAATAAAAGCTGTTTAGGAGCTGTGGCAGCAGACGTTAACCCTAACCCCCACCCTCCTCACCGACCATATCATATGCATTATAATGCATTTTAAAGACTTGTATTAGTAAATGTTTAGGATTGGGAATCCAGAAAAAAGATGACAAAGCTGATAGGGAAATACAGAGCGCTCGAGTGAGGGACTAACAATAGAAGGATGGGGGTGAGGAGGGGAACACAACTAGGTTACAAGAGATACAACGTTAGCCAACTAAGCCAACTAAGGTGGGCTGAAGGGGGAAGGGGAGGGAGGGGGTTCATGATGCTGAGAGAGAAAGGAGATAGATACACACAAACCCATTACAATGGTCTGCAGTAGTGGAGGAAGTGGTTGGGAGGAAGTGCCTCAGTCCATATAGAGTCTCATTGCAGGGGTCCTCTTCGGGTGGAGCAGGGTCGTCCGTGGTCGAAGAATCCTCTTGGAGTGAAGTGAAGGTCCGTCTGGCATGGGGGTGCAGTTCAGGTGGTCTCCTCCAGGTCTGGTCCAGCGGTGGCTCATCTGGAGGGGTCAAAGTACTGGCAGTGGCCCGTAATGTGTTCCATGTAGATGTCACGGGACCAACGGATGCTGTCGGACACCGTGAGGCAGCACATCAGCTTGGCAGAGCGGCGGGAGACATGGCAGGAACACAGGACACTCTCATTGCTGGGGTCCCAGGCTCCAAGCATTCCCATGATGAGTGCGTAGACCATCAGGTCGTAGCCCCGGCCCCTCAGGGTGTCAGCCAGCGGGGCATATTTCTCCCACTTGTGAGCCTGGGTGTCGGTGAAGGCTTGGCACCAGTTCTTGAAGGGGATGGTGACGTCCACGATCACAGCCTTCTTGGCCTCTTCGTTGGTGATGACTATGTCGGGTCACATCCGGCTCTTGCAACCCAGGATGGTATGGTTCACAGACATCTCCCCCACCACAGCTGGGATGGCCCTCACCAGGCAGTCCTGGAAAGTGTTGTGGCAGAGCTGCCAGGCTCTGGCGTGTGGCTTGCAGCTGCACAGCACATGGGGGAGGGTCTCTGCTGTGTAGCCACACCATTGGCACCTCTTATCCCGGTGGCCGAAGTGCACAGCCCCGTTCAGAGGCAGGCAGTTGAGGCGGGCAAAGTGGAGGAAGCTCCAGTCTGCGAAGCGCATGAAGCTCCCTCTGGGCATGAAGTGGTTGCCAGCGTCCCACTTCGAGGTGATATCAAAGACCTTGCCCTGGTCAGGTTTGGCCCTCAGGTCGCCGGCATACTTGTTTCAGACGGCATCCTTCAGGAACCTCTCCAGGAAGGTCCTCGTGCGGGGCGCTGCGGTGATGTGGTCGGCATGCGGACTGGTCACAGGGAGACTCCCAGCTCCTGATGCTCCTCGGTCCAGGTCCAGGTGCAGCCTTTAGCAAGTCTTTAAATTCCCTTTAAAGACTTGCTAAAGGCTAAAGGCCTTAAGTGGCGTTGTTTAGTCTTTTTTCTTATAAGCCATATCTGGCTGGACCACACCTTAGCTAACACTTAACAAGTCCACCCTGCACCTCTTTGCAAGTATTTCCAGTAATGTCATGACTAACCACCCCCCCTCGCCCCCCTCCCAGGCACAGCATCCCCACCACTGAGGTGGGCACGGTCTCCAAAAACAAAACAAACCATCCCAAATAAAACATGACACAACTATTATATAGAATAAAAAACTTACTGAAAATGAATAAGTATTCAAATTGACAATATAAAAATAAAATAAATACAAAATAAATACCAAATGTAACAAAAATTTTAAAAGGTTCAGACTCTCATCCTTCTTAGTAAAAATAACTATATTCTAACTATATAACTAAATACAAAGTCACAAACATACAATATACAAATAAAAATGTAAAAAGAAAAAGATTTTTTCAGTATCTTGATAGTGACTGTGACTCTTCACTGGCCCATGGGCTCGTCCTGGTGAGTTCTGCCCATGAAGTTTTCTGTGAGGAGGTAAGAAAAGGGAAGAGGAAAAGGAAGGGGGCTTGGTGCAGAGTTGAAAAAACAGATTATGCCACACCACCCTCCACACACACACTCACATACACGTTAATGCACGCGCACACACACAAGCACACAAGGTTAGTAGAACCTTTTACCTAAATATCACCCAGGACTATGCATACTCTGGGTGTCAGGTCTGGCAGACAGCACCATGCTGCCCTTGGACTCATGCCTCTGAAATGGAATGTGATGAAGTTCAGGTTTCAATATTGAAGGAAGTCATGTAACCACTCATCACTCCTTCCAAAGTTTGAACCTACTTTACTTTGAGAAAACTTATCATGAAGCTGATGGCATCACTGCCGCTACAGGTGTTGCTGCCTTGGGGAGCCATGGCCACTGTATTGGCAGACAATGAGAGGGCGGGTGCAAGGTCACAGCAGGTGGAGGATACCAGGCAGGTGGGGCTGAAGGACAGAGACAACAGGTGGCAGGGGGGGGGCAACAATTAAGAAGGGGTAGAAAATGATATTATTGCTATCCCCATTCTTTCCCATCTTTTAAAATAAAGTAATAATAAAATAAAAAAAGTTCATCTGATCAACAAAGACCTGACTGCAGGGTGAGGAGTCAAAGAGGGTAAAAAAAAACAACACAGCACCACCTACTGGCTAGAGGCTGGAATGCAGCAGCCCCTTGTGGTGAAGGGGATTAATTACAAGTCGTTGAAGTCTCTGGCTGCTTGCGTGAACAAAATACACAGTTAAAGCAGCATAACAGGAAAGCAACACAAATTAAAACATCTCTGAGTAATATTAGTTTAAGGCACTAAATGGATTTTAAAGCAGCAGCAGAAAATACTGGGTCATGCAAACACAAACACAGTTGTGTCGAAGTAAATGGCAAATTTTGTTTCATCTACACACACCCCAAGACAATCGGATACCCTTGATCTGTTGCAGCCTTCATCCACCTTCACAGTCACTGGAAAGGGGGTTTTCTTTTTTCTGTCTGGTCTACCATTGAGGTCTTCTTGGTCTTCTTGGATCACTCTTAATCAGGAACCTCCTTCATGACCTTGCCACCATGGATGACCTACCAGAAGCATGAAGCTCCCAATGGTCTTTCTCTCAGGATCATTGGAATATGCAAGTCCTTTCAACACTACAAGGTGGCAACGCCCAGAGAGGGCAATTGTACATACAATTATTCCATACACAGTGCAGGACTTTGTACTTGTCCTTGTTAGATCTTATCTGTTTCACTGAAGATTTTTTCCAGTCTATCCAGGTCATTCTGGATCCAACAGCTGTCCTCCATAATATCTGCAACTCTATCCAACTTGGTGTCATCCATACATTCCTAAGCATGCACTCAATCACATTAGCCAAATCATTACGATGTTGAACAATACAAGACCCAAGAGAGACCTGTGGGGAATAGCCTGGGAAACTGCACACTGAGCCTTTGGTGTCTACTGGTTGAGAACAACGAAGCAATGAGTTATGTACCCATTTGACAGTGTTTTCATTTAGTCTGCATTTCCTTAACTTGCAAATGGCAGTGTTGTGGGAGATGATGTAAAGAACCTTGCTAAAGTCAAAGTATGTCGCATCCACTGATTTTCCCCCATCCACAGAGCCTGTCAGCTTATCATATGCAAAAGATTGCCTATGCTTATCCCAACAATGAAGCTGACCCAATAAAATATATCACCCAGAAGAATTCTTGCTTCTAATTTCTTTTTGTGCCTTTTGCAATCTGCCTTTTAATTTTTGATGAGTAAACAAACTACTTGAGAGGCAGGTAGAATGCTTCCAGAAATTGCTAGGATATCTTAAGACATGACTGATATTTATTCTCTTTTCAGAGTAATGGTTCATTTAATACATTTAAATAAAACCTTCATATATATCTGAAGCATCCTGGAAAGGCAATTATTTATAAGACTTTTGATAACACTAGAGTCTATGTTATTTACCAAAATATGAGTACCAAAAAGACCATTAACTGGAAAGGACTATATTCAGCATGTTAGCATCACAGTTGTATTTTAATTATATTGTTAGATTGTTTAAACTATTTACTCCACATCAGCAGGTTACTAAGTAGCAAAATTCGAACCCTCTTAATAAAATTGTAATATTTTCTAGATGCTGACTGTGTAAAACTTTACTGCAATAAAAAACTGTAAAGTATATATTTGGATAAATAAATAATAATTATTAGTGATTCCATCCCATGCTGCTAAATTTTCAATTTAGACTATATATATATATATATATAGAGAGAGAGAGAGAGAGAGAGAGAGAGAGACTATATAAAGAGTATTCCTTTATCTACCATGAGACACTCAGAATTCTGGAAAAAACAGAAGCAGATCCAAATGAAAAAAATTTTTTGAAAATGTTCACATTGTCTTCCCCTTTGTTCTTAACATTTTGTTTTAAAATTTAAAACAACTTTAAAAATGTCCCGTTTTTGTTTGGAAGCAGGAAGAGTCTATCCTTCCAAAGCTGTTGATATCTTTAATTATATTTGAATAAGCCATCTTTCTCTCTCTCTGTTTTTTTATGCCCGTAATTCCCAATATAATATACTCCATGTTACACAGTTCTTCCCTGAGTAGTATAGAGCTCCTCTGATTCATTGAATTATAACTAGGGCAGGGAGTAACAAAATATCTGGAGCCAAATTCCTTTAATTTTTGATGCAATACAAGCCAACTCACATGCTCCCTAGCATCTCATCTGAGAAGCCCTAAGCAGTTTCCAGACCAATGAGTTGATATCATATTTGAGAACCTACTAGGTGAAGAATTCTGTTTCATATGTGTTATACCAGGGGCAGGCAATTATTTTGGGTGGAGGACTGCTTAGTGAGTTTTGGCAAGCTGTCGAGGGCTGCATAGGTAGCCCCGCCCCTTGACAGGTGCCCAGCCCCCTGGCCACCAGAAGTCCCACCACTAACCTTTGACCCTTGCCACCAGAAGTCCTTCCCCTTGCCCCTGGAAGTACTCCTTCAGGGAAGAGGGTTTGCTATGTTAGAACAGAAAAAAACCCCCAAATGATGTACTAAAAATCAAATACCCATAATACTATATTTTAATTCCATTTAAAAAAAATATTATGTCCTGATATGTGTGTGTTTCTGCTTTATATGTAGAAGTGATTGTATAAGAGCTTAAAATGCAGTCTTATTCTTGCATAGTGTGTGCAGCATGCAGCGGTGTCAGGGAGTGTGAATGGGTGGGTGGATGTGGGGTTTGTGCAGAGCTGTGGATGTGTGTGTGTGCAAGGTATTTGTGGGATGTGTGATTGTGGATGAGGGTGTGACTGTGGGTTTGCAGGAAGGGTTTGAGAGTATGTGAGGTGTGCATGGGAGCACCCTGCACACTCCCCACTGAGCTGCTCAGCACTGGCCCACACTCTGCACCCACCCACGCTGCAATAGCCCAGAGCCTAAAGGTAGTCTGCCTGAAGCCTCATGACCGTGTTTGCACTCATGCCATGGCTTCTCTACTGCCCCTGGATCCTGTCATTTTTCACAGGAGCCAGAGGCAAATAAATATTATTTTAAAACAAAAATTCAGGGGCCTCATGGCCAGACAGAATGGCCTAGCAGGACAGATCTGGCCATATTTTGCCCACCCCTGTGTTATGCACTATTTGCAACAGCTGTTAGGAACATTTTGTGTTGGAGTAGCATAAAACTGTCATAAGTTTCCTTTTCTACTACCATGCAGCTTGTCAGTAAACAATGGCACACTCCAAAATTCTTGTTCTTAAAACAACTGCTTTTTGCTCTGAAATTGATTAGCTATGATGACATTCAGGACATGTTTCAAAACTCATCAGGTTTTAACTAAGCATCTGACTTGTGAGGGTAATGGTTGTTTGGATGCTTGGCGAGGCAATGCTGTTTCAAATGGTAATTTGATATATTGGTGGCAGGGAGCTCCTTGGCATGGAATGACTACAGTTTGGTTCAATGGACTGCATTTTTTGTATTTGTGTTTTAAACTGTGCCAAAGGCACCTAGACACGATGGAGAATTCATTGTTTTCCTCTTTATAAATTATAAAAATTCCATCCCTAACCTGTTTTCAGTTTAACAGTAATAGCATGGTGGTCTAAGTGTAATGTATAAGTTCCTCCTACATAAATGTCACCATGGAGATTGGGAGGGAAAGCCCTTTAAGTGTTGTTACCTAAAAATAAATTGTTATCTAAAAAGGTCTTGGCTGATGTGTATCATACACTTGTGCTTACAGAGACTGTGGAAGCCCAAGACGGAAAGTGCTCAACCAGTGCCTAACCATACAACCATCTTTTATTTTTTGCAACATTATTTTTTCAGTATAATACAGCCACATTGCTATAAGCAGAACACCCACATTTCCCAAGTCACTTTACACAAATGCTAAATAAAATGAAATGAAGGAGAGATCCAATAAACAACATCTCAACCTATATATGGTAATAAAAGAAAAAATATTGCCAATGACTTCTGAGAGACCAGGAGGGGTAAGAGACCAATGCTGACTTGTATAATTTTTCTACATATGCTCACTGCATCCTGCCCGGTGGTACAGAAGCTAATGTTACAGTTTTATCTCTTTCTCAGGCACTGCCAAATTTCTCAGCCAAAAATTACTGCCAATTCAGCAGGGATTATGAGTTAAAACTAATTGTGAACTGAAGACTGCATTCCTAGTAGGGGCATACGAAATTCAAATTTGGATTCGGATTCAGCCTGAATCAGGGACAGTAATTTGATTCATTGACTCGGATCACTGTTCCTGATTTGATTCGACCAAATCCAAATCTGAAGATTTAATGCTGATTTGGAGAATCAGTGATTCAGACATAGACAAAGCTTTAAATGTTTTTTCTACATACCTCTGCACTACTCCACACCCCAGCTTCTGCACCCCTGTATCAGCCTGCTGCCCAGCCTGCCGTCAAGCTGTGGTCGGGGGACAGCCTGGGGTGGGAGCCTGCACTGCACTGCCAGAGCCTAAAGGAACCTTGCCTGTCCCAGCTGCCTTAGCAGGCCACCCCTACCTTCACCTCCACTTTCGCCACAAGCACACCCTGAGTGGCTGAACTGGATGGCTCCTACCATCTCTATTGCTGCTGCCCCCTCTCAGGAGAGAGGGAGATGCTCTGCTGCACCACCTGACAGCACATCTGTACTGGGTCACTTCCTAATTGACTGAGTGCTCCTACCTTCTCCCACAGCTCAGTGCATCTGATCCTGACTTGTCTTCCTGCCTACTGATCTGCTGCTGAGTGACTGGCTGGAGGTCTGAGGGGCTTCTGGACAGAGCTTCCACAAACAAAGCCCCTCCATTGCTCTAGCCATCTTTTACACCTGCCTCAGCAGCCTTGCCTGTGTAGTTTTTGCCATAGAGTGGCAAGTCTTGTGGTCCACTCCCCCTGACCTGGTGTTTGTTGTGTGGCTGTGTAAGCCAGCTCAAGTTTCCCCAGCCCGTGTGTGTGTGTGTGTGTGTGTGTGTTTCCCCTCTCCCCCACATTTTCAAAGCATAGACCTCCTAGTTTTTGTTGTTGTTGTTTTTTTTCCCTGTGGGGCTCTGGCTTAGTGAGCTTCAGCTCCCTTCTTCCGTATCCCCATTCTGCCCCACAGCCCCAGCCTGCCCCTACTAGATTCACCAGCCCTGCAGGATATTTTTTCTTTATTGTCTTTTCTTCCCTCATGTGAAACAATGGCAGGGCAGGAAACTTCTGTGGTGGCAGATGACCACACAGACTTTCCTGCAGCCCCCACTATGGGGGTGGATCCCAGCCAAGCCCCCAAGGGGATGTATGTCTCTGCATCCTTCACTCCAGAGGCAGAGTCTAACCAACTTCATTCCAGGAGTGGAGAAGCCTGCAACTTCCACTGCAGGGCCAGGTGGGACTCTGGTAGGGAGCCAACAGGGCCAGGGGGTCAACCCTGGCTAGGCGCCCCCTGGAGAGGTTCCCAAGCCCCCTCTCCCATCATCAGGGACCTAGGGCAAGGGCAGTGGAAAGGGCTCCTCTTCAGCCTCCTCCACAGCTGGGGAAGGGAAGGGCAAGGTGCTGCCCTGAAGCCTAGACCACCAGTGCCTGAGGGGACCGGGTGCACTACACCAGCCAGCACACCCACTCAGCCTGTCCCTGGACCTAACTCAGGCCCCACCAACATGGCCCCCTGAGGGGGGGAACTACAACTATGCACAGACAGTTGCAGGGAGACCTGAAGCCAGTGGGGCATGAACCCTCCACTGCCAGCCCTTCCAGCTTGGGCAGTGGGGCCCCATTTCCAGCACTCATCTGCAGGCACAGGGTGAACTGTCAACTGCGCAAGTGGCAGAACCTGCACTTTGAGACCTGAGTGTGGGCCCTGGCTTGGGAAGTGGGGGGCCCCCCAAGATCATGGTGGCCTTCTGCTTTCATGGCAAAGGGGTCTTTTTCCTTGGTCTGCTCCCTACTGGGGTCTCTGCCGCACCAGCTGGAGGAGCTCCAGGCCACAGTCCAGAGACTGCGTGCCATCAGGGACTGTGAGCAGGAGATAGACTCCTACTGCCAGGCCCTTCTCCCCCAGGAGCAGCAGGGGAGAGCTCCGTCTCCCTCCACGACTAAGGAGGACTCTGGGACCTCCCGCTCTGCCCAATCAGGGGCATGGACCAAGGTGGTCAAGGGCCTCAAGGCCCGCCGCACCAAGGCCACTGCCCCGCCGGAGCTTAGCAACAGGTTCGCACCTCTTGCAGCCCCAGCAGAGCCCACTCAGTTGCCAGCTCCCGCAGGCAACCCAGGCTCGACCGCAGCTACTGGCCCCGCTCTCCCCAAGACAAAGCGTAAGGTGTTTGTTGTGGGAGACTCCATCCTGCGGGGCACTGAGGGGGCAATCTGCCGTCCTGATCCATTAGCCCGGGAAGTCTGCTGCTTCCCGGGGGCCCGCATCCGAGACATTGCGGAGAGGATCCCGCAGCTCCTCCAGCCCACAGACCACTACCCCATGCTCCTTATTCATGTGGGCACCAATGACACGGCTCGGAGCACCCCCAGCCAGGTCATGAGGCGCTACAGGGAGTTGGGAGTGGGGCTTAGGGGTCTGGGAGCTCAGGTGGTGTTTTCCTCAATCCTCCCAGTCTCGGCCTATGGGCTAAGGAGGGAGAGGAGGATCCACGCGGTGAACCAAAGACTGCGGCACTGGTGTTATTGGGAAGGCTTTGGCTTTCATGACCACAGCCCGCTCTTTGGAGAGAGAGGCAGCGAGCTGCTGGGAAGAGATGGCCTCCACCTCTCTCCTCTGGGGAGGAGGCTCTTCTCAGCCAGGCTGGCTGACCTGCTCCACTGGGCTTCAAACTAAGCCCGCTGGGGGATGGGGGGACTACTGCGCCTGCTGGCCCACTGAACGGCCCTTGCAAAGCCAGCGGACCAAGGCACTTAAGGGGGCACTTAAGGGATCTCACCCCTGCCCCAGCCCTGGCACAATCTGTGGGCAAGGCAAGAGCCCCCAAGGGCACACTTGCCTGCCTGTACACTAATGCCAGGAGCCTGGGCAACAAGCAGAATGAGCTCGTCCTCCTGCTCAGTGCAAAGAAATATGATGTCATTGGGATAACGGAGACCTGGTGGGACTCCACCCATGACTGGACCACGGGTAAAGAGGGCTATACCCTATACAGGAGGGATCATGTTGACAAAAGGGGCGGGGGTGTAGCTCTCTATGTGAAGGAAAGCTACATGTCCCTGCAAGCTGATGTTGGCGACCGGCATGGACAGCTAGAGACCCTCTGGGTAAAAATTCGTGGGGAATTCGGCACAGGAGACACAACGGTGGGAGTCTACTACAGACCTCCCACTCAAAGTCCCGAGCTTGACCAGGAGTTCGCCCGGGAACTGACTGAGGCCACTTGCTCCAGGACCTTGGTTGTCATGGGTGACTTCAATTACCCAGACATCTCGTGGGAAGATCACTCAGCTAAACCTGAGTGGGCGCAAAGCTTTCTCTCGTGCGTGGATGACCTCTACCTGACCCAAGAAGTCTATGGGCCAACGAGAGGCAAAGCGCTGCTTGACCTGGTACTGGCTATGGGGGGCGACCTAATTGGCGACCTAGTGATTGATGGGAAGTTGGGTGACAGTGACCACAAGCTGATCACCTTCACCATCCGCTGTAAAGCTGGCAAGTCAGTCAGCAACACAGAAGTTCTTGACTTCAGAAAAGCCGACTTTGACAAGCTCAAGAGGCTAGTCGGTCAGGCCCTCAGGGACCATGACCCCAGGGAGATGGGAGTTCAAGAAGAGTGGTTGCTTCTTAAGGAAGCGATCCTCAGTGCACAAGCTAAATCTATTCCAACACGGAGGAAAGGCAGCAAGAAGGCACAGCAGCCCTCCTGGCTCTCCAGGGACCTAGCGGACCTACTGTGGCTAAAAAAGAAAACCTACAAAGGATGGAGGACGGGATTCACCTCCAAGGAGGATTACTCCGCGCTGGTCCAGTCCTGCAGGCAGCAAACCAGGAAAGCCAAGGCTGCAACTGAACTTCAACTAGCTTCAGGCATCAAGCACAACAAAAAGTCCTTTTTCAGGTATGTGGGGAGCCAGAGGAAAAGCAAGGGCAATGTTGGACCCCTGCTAAACCAGATGGGGCAACTGACAACTGACGCCCAGGAAAAAGCCAACCTATTAAATAGGTACTTTGCGTCAGTCTTTCATCAGTCACACGGGATGCCCATGCCTGCTATGGGACGGGGAAATCTGGGTGAGGGAAATCCCCTACCCTCCATCAATGCTGACCTCGTGAAGGAAAACCTTGAGAAGCTGGATACCTTCAAGTCAGCTGGCCCTGACAACCTGCACCCCAGGGTACTCAAGGAGCTGGCGAGCGTCATAGCCCAGCCCCTGGCACGGATCTTTGAAAACTCCTGGCGCTCTGGTGTAGTGCCCGAAGACTGGAAGAAGGCCAATGTGGTGCCGATCTTCAAGAAAGGGAGGAGAGTGGATCCGGCTAACTACAGGCCCATTAGCCTGACTTCTATCCTGGGGAAGATCTTAGAAAAGTTTATTAAGAAGGCCATCCTTGAGGGACTGGCCCAGGCTAACATTCTAAGGGACAGGCAGCACGGGTTTGTTGTGGGTAGGTCTTGTTTGACCAATCTCATTTCCTTCTATGACCAAGTGACCTATCACCTGGACAAGGGAGAAGAGATTGATGTCATATATCTTGACTTCAAAAAAGCTTTTGATCTGGTATCCCATGATCACCTCTTGGCCAAACTTGCCAGTTGTGACCTTGGCTCCACCACGATCCGCTGGCTGGGAAATTGGCTTCGTGGTCGGACCCAGAGGGTTGTGATTGATGGCAGTCACTCATCATGGTGCTCTGTAACCAGTGGGGTCCCTCAAGGCTCTGTCCTGAGACCCATACTGTTCAACATCTTCATTAATGATGTGGACATTGGAGTTAGGAGTGGACTGGCCAAGTTCGCCGATGACACCAAACTTTGGGGCAAAGCATCCACGCCAGAAGATAGGCGGGTGTTCCAGGCTGACCTGGACAAGCTCAGCAAATGGGCAGATGAGAACCTCATGGTGTTTAACACCGAAAAATGCAAGGTTCTCCACCTTGGGAGGAAAAACCTGCAGCACCCTTATAGGCTCGGCAGTGCTACGTTGGTTAGCACTACAGAAGAAAAAGACTTGGGGGTCATCATTGACCACAAGATGAACATGAGCCTGCAATGTGATGCTGCAACCAGTAAAGCGACCGAAATGCTGGCGTGCATCCATAGATGCTTCTCGAGCAAATCCCGGGACGTCATTCTCCCCTTGTACTCGGCCTTGGAGAGGCCGCAGCTGGAGTACTGCGTCCAGTTTTGGGCTCCACGATTCAAAAAGGATGTGGAGAAGCTTGAGAGAGTCCAGAGGAGAGCCACGCGCATGATCAGAGGTCAGGAAAACAGATCTTACGATGACAGGCTGAGAGCCATGGGACTCTTTAGCCTGGAAAAGCACAGGCTCAGGGGTGATCTGATGGCCACCTATAAGTTTATCAGGGGTGACCACCAGGATCTGGGGGAACGGCTGTTCACCAGAGCGCCCCAAGGGATGACGAGGTCGAACGGTCACAAACTCCTGCAAGACCGTTTCAGGCTGGACATAAGGAAGAATTTCTTTACTGTCCAAGGCCCCAAGGTCTGGAACAGTCTGCCAGCGGAGGTGGTTCAAGCACCTACATTGAACACCTTCAAGAGTAAATTGGATGCTTATCTTGCTGGGATCCTATGACCCCAGCTGACTTCCTGCCCTTTGGGCAGGGGGCTGGACTCGATGATCTCCCGAGGTCCCTTCCAGCCCTAATGTCTATGAAATCTATGAAAAGGCAGTGGAGAGGGGGCTCATGGTGGAGGGTGAGTACTTCCCCCCTCGAACCTTTAGAAGTGCTGGTGACCAGGGTGGTCCTCAGCCCCATCCCCGCCTATAGCCCCAATTGGGCCTTGCTTCCCAGCTCCAAACCCTGGGGAGACTTATCTCCCTGGTGGTGGCCCTGTCACTGAGGTGCTGAGACCCTGGTCTCTGTCATGTGTGCTCTTTCCATCACCAGGTCATGATCCAGCTGGTGGCAGGAGCATGGCTGGAGGCTGAGGGGTGCCCGGTAATTCCTTTTCAGGGGGCCCTGGTGAGGATTTTCTATACACTGAGGGATCTGCAGTGCTTCTGGTGCCATGCCCTGGGGCACTCACATCATGAGTGTCCCATGGGCCAAGTGTGGAGGGCATCTACAGGTCCCACTGGAACAAAGGGTGCTTCTACTACAAATACCCTCCCTCAGCTGCCCCCCCACCCCCCCAACACCCAAACCACAACTTGGGTCCAACTAAGTCCAAGGTGAGCTATACCTTTCTGGTGGACTGGCAGGTGTAGCTGCGGTGAAGAAATGCAAGTAGCTTACCCTTGGGGACCGCTGGGTTTAAAGGGTCCACAGGCTCCATGGAGCCTGCTGGTTCTTGGGCATCTTTCTCCTGGGCCTGGGTTTCACTGGGCTTCTTAGTTATCATCTGAATCCCCCAGTCTTTTAAGACCCCAGACTCTAACAGGGATTGGGAGAGCTCTGTAGCCTCTTGGGATGGGGGTGGGGGTAAGGGTGGGGACGGAGTTCCCTCAAGAGATGGAAGGGCAGAGCTGGAACCCTGGTGGGTCTGCACAGGGTCCCCAACAAGATCAGAATGTTGGTCCAGGGACCCCACCACAACCTTCTCTGGTGTGGCATCATTGGGTGGGCGAGTAGTGGGTTTTGATTGGGAGGGGGGAGAAGGTGACCCATCAGGCACTGGGGTGGTATTAGTGCCTGTCTCGGGGTCCTGCAAGAGGTTACTTACCCACTCAGAACTCACCAGGGTGAGCCTCAGGACCTCTCCCACCCCTAGGTCATTGGATGTGGACAGCTCCACTGATGAACCTTTCACTGGGTCGGCCTCAGCCTCAGCACCCATGATCTCAGGCAACAAGCTCTGGCCTCCTTCATGGGCTCCTGTTCAGGACTGTCTAGAATCCTGGAAACCTCCTCCATGGGAATCACTCATTTGATCTTTCCTGGGGTGGGGTGTCAGGTGCAGCTGGGGAGGCCCCCAGAAGCCAGGTCACTCCTTCCCCAGGACCTCACCAAACTTGGTTTGAGGGCAGGTTCCCTGACCTCACAGGTGGGCCTGGGCCAGGACAAGGTTGACCAGGAGGGCACAGGCAGGGTGTTTAAGTGGTGCCAGAGCATGGACAGGACCAGCTGGTTCAGCACCAGCACTCTCCCACACAGGGAGAGACATCTCAGAAGCTCTGCCCATGCCCAAAGCTGCTCCACGACCCTTGCCTCCAGCTGGTTCCAGTTCTCTGGTGGGGACAGGTCTTGTCTGTGGGGGACAGGTAGACCCCCAAGCAGAGCAGTGAGCCTGTGCTCCATTGGATTCCAAGGAGCGTGGGTGGGAATGAGTTCACTTGCCACCCTTCACCCACTGCCAGGCCAAAGATCTTGACCCAGTTGACCTGGGCAGAGGAGGCTGCCGAGTACAATGCCTGGCAGACTTCCACCTGCACCAGGTCACCTGCATCCTGGACCACAAGAACTACACTGTCAGCATATGCTGAAGGGTTAGCCACACTGCCAGTTCCTGAAGCATCAACACTGCCACCCGCTTTTGCAGGAGAATAAGGAAAGGCTCCATGGCCAAGGCATACAGCTGGCCTGACAGTGGGAAGCCTTCATTCACCCCTCTCCTGAACAGGATGGGCTCCATCAGGGTCCAGTTGAGCTTGACCAAACACTCTGCAGAGGTGTACAGTATCTGGAGAGCCCATACGAAGTGGGTCCCAAAGCCAAAGGACTGCAGCATGCCTGTGGGGTACCTGTGATCCACTCAGTCAAATGCCTTCTCCTGGTCCAGGGATAGGAGGGTGAAAGACAGGCCTTCCCAGTGCTCTAGCTCCAGGAGGTCCCAAATGAGGTACAGGTTGTCAAAGATGGAACATCTGGGCATTGTGTACATCTAGTCGGGATGGATCAAGTCTGTAAGCACAGACTGCAGGGGCAGCAAGACAGCCTTTGCTGCCACCTTGTAGTCTGTGCAGAGGAGGGACATGGGATGCCAGTTCCTCAGCTTGCAGGGATCCCCCTTCTTCATCAGACCCACTGAAAAGAAGGTCCCCTGCGACACTCTCTGGGTCTGAAGGCTTTTTCACTGGAAAGAAGGTCCCCTGCGACACTCACCCAGGGTACCAAGATGCTTGTTGAGCCCCTCCTCTGGAACCCCCAGCTGGAGATACCAACAGCACAGGTGCCCTGGTTATGACAGAGGTTAATCCTGGCTGATGTCACCCATATCGGAGACCTCCTGGATTATGATAGGCAGGACTGAGTGGACCCTGCTGCCCTGGTCCAGCACATGAGTCTACCCACAACATATGCAACCTGCCATCAGGTCCAGGAAGTGAAATCTTCCCTACTTTCTGATGCCCTTGCCTTTATTGACCAGGTCTCTGCTGCTTTCCACCCCCGTGTTCTCCAGCCCACCTGAGTTTGTCATGGGGCACCTCACCCAGTCTTATGGTACTCCCCACTCAACCCGATCCAGCTGGAGGACATCAGACTGGTCCCCTCTTCCACCATCCATCACCACCACCTCTATGATCTCCATCATGCTGCCCTCACTTCCCACTTAGACATGAAGGGGCAAGACCTGCCTGGTAAGGGTGTGGTTGGGGCAGCCCAGTGGCTGAGCCTCTACTCCATCATCATCTCACAAGTCACTGGGGACCTCAACTGGTTGCTTCCTCATGGAGCCATCACCAAGGGCATGTATGTGGTGAACTTCACAGACACCCCAGTCTCCTGCCTCTTCTGCATGCGGAAGGAGAACCTGGCATACATGACCCTTGAGTGTGCCAAGTTGTAGCCCCTCCAACTCCAGAACCTGCTCATGAAATTCTTATTGAATTTCAAAACCTACCTTTTTGTTTTTGGTCACCCCATCCACAGCCCCACCAAGTCCTGGGACCTCTGGTCAACCTCCACCTGGCCCTGGCCAGGTGTGCCCTGTACTTGATCAGAAAGGAGACTGTGGCCAGGAAGGTGCCCAGAGCCTGTGGGGGCACTTTACTTTCACTTGTCCATGCATGCTTCCAGGCACAGCACCAATGGGCGGCATCCACTGACTCCTTGGATGCCTTTGTGGACTGATGGGTGTGGCCCAGGGGAAGAGGGGTTGCTCACTGTCCCCCTCTGGGAGAACTTCTTTTCACATTTTTAACCTCTGCCCCCACCATGTCACTCCTACTCTTTTCTTCCTTAGTTGTTCCACCAAGAAAAAAAAGTGTATCTTTCAATCTTTGACCCCACACACTTGGGGATACTAGTTAATTGGGTAGGCCTTAAAGCCCACAATCTCCTGAATACACAAACAGACAGGAGTTTCTGGGGACCAACCAATTGGTACCTGGGGACACTACCCCTTGTGCCAGCCTGACTGCTGAAGCATCCTTGAGAGTTGTCTGCACCCTCTACCTACTGCAATAGTCTGGCAGTAGGGTCTGCTGTATGGCTGTGACCTGCTTCACACTTGCCAGATCCAGATGGTGACTTCATAGCCAGTAGAGGTATCTGCCCTTCTGGGATTGCTGCCAGTGGTTTGTGGCTGCAAAGTTGTCCTTTGTGTGGCACTACTGCCATGTGTGTCCCTGCCTAGCCATCTGGGCAGCTATCGCCCAGAAGATTTTCCCACTGTGGTGGCTTGCCAAAGCATGATCTCCTGGCCCCAATTGGCCAGGAAGTCAGCCCCCTCCAGCTGGGTCCAAGATGCCAGCTCTGAGCAGGCTCCTCTGCTTGGATCCTGCCACTTGCCTCCCTACCAGGAATTCAGGTGTTCCCTATTTAAAAACTGAAAAATCCCTGATAAAAGAATCCCAAAGTCACTGTGCAAAATACCCCAAAATCCATGTTTCTCCACAATTGAAAAAAAATTGAGAGTGAGAGAGACAGTACTTTGGAAGCCTACCAGTGTCTCTATCATCATAATAGAATGAATTCTAGATACCTATATGTTTTGCTTTTTGCCTTTGGTTTTCTTACCATTGAGCAGTTAGAGCTCCCCCGACCCTTTCACTAACCAGGATGTGGGGACAGCTGCCCCTGCCAGCAGGTCTCATCCTGTGTAGCAGCTGGGCACACAGGGTATGTGCTGGGGGGATCTTGGGTTTGCAGAAGCGGGGGTGAGAAGAGGGGTGGGAGGATGTGGGTGGCTGTGGAGAGATGTGGGGCGGCATGGGGTGTGTGAGTAGGTGTGGGTAGATTGTGGGAGGACTGTGCAGGGGGGCTTCTCAGGAGAAGTGGGTTCTCTGCCCCCTGCAGGGCACAGCACACCCACAGGGGTAACAGCCCCCCCCACAAGGGCTACAGACCCCCCAACAGGGGCCACATGCCCACCACAGGTGCTATTCCCCCTCTGCAGGACCCATGTGCCCCACCCCGCCTTGCTCCCCCAGCCCCCAGAATGCTGCCTCACCTGGCCACATCCCCTGCCAGCTCCTGCAGCCCCTCCTGATGGATACCCCACCCACATCCACCCCCACTTGCACGTCCAGATACCTGATGGCTGCTCCACCAGGCCCCAGCCTCCCAGAACTTTAAAAAAAAAACCCAAAAAAACCCCACACTCAGCAGCAGTAGCAGCAGCCAGTGGGGTCACTGAGGCCTCCTGGCAAGTAAGGAGAGAGTGGGGTGGGGGCTGGAGGATGAGGTACGGACCATAGGGTGACCTCCACCAGCTCCATCCTCCAGCTGCCCCTCAAGTCCCCCCCATTGCTGCCCCACCTGGCCCCAGCATCCTGGCAATTAAAAAAAAAAAGAAAAAAGCCTGGCACTCACCAGCAGTAGCAGCTGTCATTGGAGTCACTGGGAGAGTCCCAATGGGACTCTGGAACTCCCCACTGGGAGAGTCAGGGTCATGGCAGAGTCCCACCTCCTGCCACAGCATGAGGCAGCAGGGGGCAGTGGGGACCAGCCCCCACACTGACATTGCCTGGCACCCGCACTGTCATTGCCCCATTGCATGGGTGCAGCCTGAGTTGGCAGGGTGCTGTGCTGCTCCACAGGCTGTCATACAGCTGGAGTAGCTGTGGCTGTCACCTGGGGCTCAGCACCACTCAGCCCAAATGGCGCCAGCTGCCTTACAATGTGTAGAGCCACACAGTGCTTGCTGACCCAGGCTGCACCCTTGCAAGGGGGCAATAGCAATGTGGGTGCCAGGTGGCCAGGGCTGGTCCCTGCTGCCCCTTGCTGCCCTGTGTTGTGTAAAAGAACTCTGCCAGGAATTTCCAGTGATCCCAATGGCTGATGCTGTTGCTAATGAGTGCAGGGATTTTTTTTTTTTAATTGTCAGGATGCTGGGGCTGGGTGGGGCAGCCACTGGGATCAGGGGGCAGGTGGGAGATGGGGTTGGCTGGGGCAGCAATTGGTGGGGATCAAGGGGCAGGCAGGGGATGGAGCCAGGCAGGGCAGCAATCCGGGGGGTTGGGGGAGTGGGCGAGGGATGGGGCCAGGCAGGGCAGTGATGGGGGGGTTGAGAGGCACGCAGGGGATGGGGTAGGATGGGGCAGTGATTCAGGGGACATGGGGAGCGAGCAGGGGATGGGGCTAGTGGGGGTCTACCTATGGTCCCCTCCCCCCTCCTCCAGCCACCCCACTCCCTACTTACTGGCACAGAGCCTTGGTCTAGCTCCCTGTGGCTGGTACGCTGCCTGGCCACATAGGCAGGCAGTGTGCTTTAGCACTGGGGTAAGAGCCAATCATAGAGACCTGGCTACCATAGCTCTGGCTACCAGAGCATCTCTGTGGAGGGCCAGAACCTCCTGTTGCTTCATGGCCCAGGACCATGCCCTGCCCCACTTTTTTCCCCTGGGGTACTTTTTAACCCCTGAATATCCAGGGGTCTAGTTTTGCCCCAACCTCCAAATTTGCAGTGTGGGGAAGGTTTTTTTGTTCCTGTATGTGTCTCTTGCAGCATCTGAATGGGCTTTGAGACATTGCAAGAGGCATGTGAGTGCTTATCTGGGTGCACCCTCTGTCTATGCTGTTCCCCTTAAGAAACACCTCATATTCTTTGAAGGGAAGAAAAGACACTCCTTTCTCCGCTTCCTAATTTGCTGCCTTCAGAAGAAGCAGTGACTTGATTTTCCCTTCTCAACCCAGTCGATTCCCTAAAATTTGTACAGAATTTTGGAAGCTAAGAGACAGTCACCCTCCTAAAGCCCTAGTGAGTGGAGGTTGTCTTAGTTGCCAGCTCATGCCTCAGAAAGGATGACATAGAATCACCAGGTACTTGGTACCATGTCAAAGTTCCATCAGTTCTTTTTTAATTGCCTAATTACTTTGTGCACTAACATTTCTTGCTGATAGGAAGCATTGTGTATCTGCTGGACAGGCAGTGGAGCCATTACAATATGCTGCAGTGATAGTACACTACAGTGTTTACCAAAAGGTTATTGGAAGGTTTTCAAAGGTGTGCAAAGTCTGTTTGCACTCAGGCATAACACTCCCATTGTGTGTTTTCTAAACTAGTCTAATGGATAGTGCAGTGGACTTTGGGATGGGGATTGTATTTTTTTTAAGTTTATCACAAATCGTTCAGTCACATGCAAGTTGTTGAAATGTCGTAATACTTAAATCTGAAATTGGAGTAATTTTCCCTTGATTTCAACTGGAGCAGGATTGGGAATTTGTACTGTGCTGTTTAGTTTATAAGGTATTCTTCCCTTGTTTTGCCTCCTAGCAGTGAATTGGAGAAATTGTCTGGACCGTAGAAAATCCCATCCCCAGCTGGGTAATCATTAAGAACAGTTACAAATATCCAGGCCCTCTCTCAGGTCATTGTGCCTGAGAAGCCCACAAAGGGGCTAGGGTAGAGGCAGTGACTGGGTAGTGGTATGGTGGGGTGCAGGAGGAGGGTAATTAGCTTTCTTTCCATGCACCTTCTCCTGCTGAAGGCCAAAGCCTTCCCCGAACCCCTGCAACCCCAAAGCTTTGGAGCCAATTCGGCCAAATTGAAATGGGAAACCAATTCAGAGCTCCAAATCAAACCTCTGGCATCTGAATTGGCTGAATCTGAACCCAAACTGAATAGTTCCCTATTCCCACAGGCCTACTAGTTCTCCCTTCTCCCCCAATCTTGGGCACTTACAAGAACATTTCCCATTTAATGGGATCATACATTTTCCTAATTAACACATCCTTGCCATTCTGTGCTTAATGGGAGATTGGAGCCTAAGCACAGAAATGTCAAACATTTGGATGTAAACAGCTCCCCCCTCCCCCAAAAGCACTCACAGAAAGGCATCGATAGCATTTATTTTTAACAGGCAAAAAAGTAAACAGCAGTTTTGGCAGAGAGCACAACCAGGTCAGGGACAGTAGATATGATGTATCTATGTCTAGCAACAGCTGAAGGAATGAGGAAAAAAGGTCCCCTTGCTAGGTCCCTCCCTCCCAGTCCAGAAAAGGAACACATGTGATGGAAGGATTCCCAAGTGGGAATTGTTATTTCAGTCACTTGGTTCCTGCTGCCAGGGCAACTCTGAGTTCCACACCTGAGCAGGCTGGCAAACAGCCCAACAACAGTTTTCAGCTTCCCCTTTGATCCAATATGTGGGTGAAGTCCGATGAACGTTGGCTGACTCCAATTTTCATAGCACAGGCACTCGTGCTATGGACAGGTGCAGCACAGCTGAGAGAATTGCAGTACCAGGAAGAGTTAATACACATGGTCTTGGACCACTGGCAGTTGCCCCATATGACCCAGCCCCCTGAGAAGTTCCAGGCCTGAAGGGGTGCAGGAGCACTAAGGAAAGGTGGGAGAGTGTGGTCACTGAGACAGCTTCTGAAAGCAGACCTCAGCAGCCCCAGCTTATCCACACCCCTCTACCAGGAGGCTCCTGGGGGAAGTTTTCTGCTCCCCATGTCTCCACTGCTCACCCAGGTCACGCTGCAGGGAAGCAGCACAGCCTTGGCAGAGATAGACAGCCTGCCAGCTCAGTCTGGCTGCCCGACATGTTGGTGAGGGCTGTGGGTCCATGGTCCTTGAAGGGGGTGACATGTCCATGGAAGTCAAGGGGCTGGGGGGCCCATGTGGGAGGGCCAGTAGTCTTCAGGACCCACTGTAGTGATGCCTCCCAACCCACAACCCCTCTCCCTCTTGCTCAGCAACCCCCTCCAGGCCTGCAGCTCTCTCAGACAGATGTTGGGGACAGGATCATGTAACTGTCTAACATCTAAACAAAGTGCCTGGCCTTGACTCTGGATCCCCTGGAAGTAGGGCGCCAGGTCAAAAGTCCCCTGCCCTGTGCCTCCCCTCCAAGGTTTTGTGTGTGTTGAGTTCAGGCCCTGCAGGGTCCCCATTGACCCAAATCCTCTTCAAGGTTCTGTCACCCCATTCTCAAACCCACCTCCCCCACACCATCCCACTACTGCTAAATGTTTGCTGTTTTGTGTAAATTGGGAAGAGGGACAAAGCTGAAACGTGGGTAATGTTCAACAAGTTTTCTTTATTAATCACAGGAAAAGTTTGGCAACTACAACATTTTAAGCTGTGGCATGTCTCTTTCTCATGCCATATCCCCTGCGTCCCAGCGTGTGCCCTGGGCAGGAGGAGGGGCAGGGGGTGAGAGGGAAAGGGGAACATGGCCTAGGCAACCTGGGTTGTTGACAGCAGTGCCTGTGAAACAGAGCCAGATGAGCCCATGACAGATCCATGGTCCAATGCGGGGGCGCACACGCTCGCGCGTGCGCGCGCACACACACACACACACACACTGGATGGCCATGTGTGGGATGACCAGCTGGTGGCTTGTGGTCATGAGGGTGCATGCCATGATAAGAGTCTGTGCTACATCATGTCCAGTTGGGCAACTGTGCTTTCTCCACCAGCGAGACAGGGGCAGTTCAGCTGTTCAGCTTTGCTGGGAGTCTTCAGCAGCCTGGGAAGCCCACAGGGCATGCTGGGAGGCATGTGAGAGACCCGCCCCCCACCTCCTGGGTTCAGGCTGTGCAGGCAAAGTCTGAACTGCCCCCCTTACCTGACTAAGGGCTAACATGTGTTCTGCTTGCTCCCCATCTAACCTTGGGCACTTAGAGTAAACCTTGACAGTTGGAGCACTTCTGTCTTGGCTTTCTAGAATGCCTGTATTTAGCCTAAAAGACTTAGGGTGGGGATGAGTGTTTGCTTGTTTTGTTTTGAACTGTGTGTTGCTTAATATTTTTATCAGGACAAAGGTTTAAGTTTTATGGGTATTAACCATTTAAGTACGTTAGTCCTATTAACTGTAAAGAGGATCCATATTTTAAAGTCACATAAGCCCTTGAAAGTGTTACCTTGAGACAATTCCTCCAAGTTTATTTCCTTCTTGGTCCTGCTATGCCATTCCTCAATAAGGATATGTGAACCCTATGTCAATAGAATAAATTAGAGTAGCCTATGGGGCCAGGTTTGTACAGAATCAGTGTTATGACCATGCTGGCTGTTTGAATCCTTGCACTGAGCAATTGAACAAATTAATTTATATGTGATTACAAGAACATAATGTACTTCAGCTACCAGTTCATGGAGGTGAAGGTATAAAATTTTTAAAAAAATCATTCTTGTAGGCACAAAAATTAGATAAAGTAATAGCTTCTTTTTGTCCCTGACTTCCTCATCCTTAACCTTGAAAAGTCAGTTGCATACCCAGGTCTAAAAAGCTTGGAAAATAACTGGCTTTCGGAAATTCATATAGGAAATTAGGTATTGGGGGAAAATGTGCATTTTTCTGAGATGCCTTTATTACTTCAGGTCTGTATGAAACAATGTAGAAAAATGGAACGATGAAGCACCAAAGAAAACCAAAACCTACAGGATTCCAACATGGGATGCTAATCCAAGCTAGAAGTGAATGCATGTAATGCTTGGAAGATGGATTTAATTGCACAGAAAAAAGGTACAGCACAGGCAGTGCAAGCTTCTCAGCTGGCCATGATTTTACTTCTCCCAGTATATCCCCAGACCCCTGATTTGACTACCCTCCAGGGTGCCAATGAATGCTAACTACAACAGAATTTCGTCAGTTAAAACATCTGTCAGAGAAGAATGTGAGTGAAAGCAACACAGTTCAAATAGTTTACTGGAAAGCCATTGTAGTCAGCAATTGTTTTTTGCTACTGCCTTTCTAGGTGGAGTCAAACAGATTGCCTTAAATCTATTTTCCTGTCCCAATCCCTTGAAACATCCATTTTCCCAACAGGAAAAAAACAAGACCAATAAAGCTCTTTAGAATGATATTTTCCCTACATAAGAAAGTCTCAACCTCAAAATTGTGCATAGTTTCTGAATTTTGAATATATGCAGCGAAGACACTCTTGAGAGCTGGGAGTTCCATGGCAGTCTATGAGGCAGGGTTCTCCGGTGGAGTTAGGACCCCGAGATGCACGGTCAGAACAACTCTGTTGACTGTATTTTCTTTAGAGGAACAAGTTCCCCAGCCCAAGATCCAAAGCTTTTTCTATGCAGTAGCGGCAGAGAAAATTTGAATTCGTTCAGCTGTTTATCAGACCCACTGCATATAGTGGAGTGTGAATGCTGCCCTTTCCTGCCCTTATGAGTAGCTGTGTTTAATAGCTGTTGCAATTTGTTGGTCATTTATGAACAGATCCCAAGTTGTAGTGAAGTGTAAAAGTCCATGCATACCAATAAATCATTTAATTTCTTCATATAACATGTTTATACTGTTAACATGCTTATAAATATTCATTGTCATTGAGAAAGAGTTTATAGAATGGTGTGTACGTGAGAAATTTTATTTCTGTTTTTCTGACTACAACAGGACCAATGGGTCTAGCCTCCCCCTCCCACTGTTTTCTGCTTCTGCCCCTGCCTGTGGGGCAATATGGAGCGTGGCAGTGTAGGCCAACAGTCCAGGGACCTGGAGAAAGGCCTGCATACCAAAGGCACTGTGTAGAGGAACACAACACTCCCATACTCAGCAATTCAGTGCAGCATATCTTTCGGGGGGCAAGAGGGCATTTGTGTGTGGCACAGTACAGCACAGTAGAGTGGGAGACATCTGCATGCACTGTGATGGATGGGGGGGAGGGGCAGCCACATGGCACATGATCCTGGGGCCACCTGGCCCATGATCGTATGGTCCATACAGCTTGCAGTCCCCAGCTGCTTACCAGTCCTGTTCTAGGACACTCAACCAGAAGTTAAACATCAGATTTAAAAATCTAAAATTTGCTACAATGCTTTATTTCATTCAGGTTGTGTTCATGTACCAACACAAAGTTAGTGTCAGTGGTATTAGAGGAAGTCCAGATTATAAGTAATTTGTGCACCCCTCACCATGAGTGCATTTCCGCCATGAGTCCCCCCACAGCAATGCTGAAGGTGGCATTCTATTTAATTTTGGCCATCTGAGTGGAAGATTTTTAGTGTTCTGAGTTGCATGTTTTGACATTTACATACACTGTTTCCCAACAGTGTGGGCATGCATGTAGAATGACCATGCTCATGCATATACACACCCTGTGTGGACACATAACAGTCTTAGGGCCCAGAAATGTAGGTGGCTAAAAAAAAGCATGACTAGCATGTGTTAGACTAAAGAGGAGGGCATCTGCACACTGTTTTAGACTCACCCTGAGCAGTGGTTTGGATGCTTGGCTGTGAAGCTGAAGACTGAAGTTCTAGAGCCCCCTCCTAGACTGCACAGCATAGCACTGTAACCGCTATGTCACAGGTCAAGCATTACCAATTCCCCTCTATAATGGGACCCCTCCCCCATTACTGAGAAAGGGGAGGGAGCCCAGAGCCCACTGGACAGGCCAGACCTTTGAACCTTTAAATGGTGAAAAGGAACCTAAATAAGATAGCCTCCGGCTACAGGGGTTGGCAGTGATTGGCAGGCCTGGGACAAAAGTAGAGGGTCAGGTGACCCAGGGAGAGGAAAAGCCCAGGGCTTAGCCCAGAGGAGACAATGTGGCCAGAGGAGCTGCAGAAAGCAGAGCTCCAGAGGGGAGCCTGTTCAGACTATCTGGAAGAAAGGGCTTCCAGGAGGAAAGGACTGTGTGCCACAGTAGGGTAGAAGAGACCCTGTGCTGCGAGTGACATGAGAGAAGTATTTTGAACCTTCTGCATTTGTGCTAACTCAGGGTGAGAAATAACTCCAGTAGGTGAGTTTGTGTTTGGCAAGCCTTATGTTTGAGAGAGGATGTTCATTCTTTTGATTTATGATTGAAATGGAGGACTGGATTGGCTGTAATAGGCAGATTAGAGGCACCCAATTTTGAGCACTCCTAGTGACTGGAGCCCTGGGGTGTTACATGTGGGCAGTAGCCCAACTCATATGAAAAGGGAGGACTGTGGCATGTCAGAGGACTGAGTATCTGGAAGCAAAGACTGGGGGAAAATGTAACCCTGTGCCTACAAAGGTACCTAGGGGCCAAGTGGCCCAAAGCCCACAAAGGGCTGAGCTGGGGCTTGGTCTCAAATTTACAGTTCTGGTGTGGTGGATCCCAGACTGTGAGACCCAGCCAGATTAAGAGTGAGCCAAAGTCTAGAAGTGCCTGAGTTTAGACAAGGACCTATCCCAAAATACGCATCTGGCTCCTGGGGCAACCTCACTATGATCCCATAGCGTTAAGTCATGGCAGGTGAGATAACTGTTGTGGGAGGTATAAATGTGTTAGGCAGGTCCCAGAGAGCCCAGAAATGAAGGTGAGGGGGGTGAAACCTGGTGGCAAGCGAGGCTAGGAACCTTGTTGCATCAATACTGAACTTTCTACATTACACCTTCCTCAAACTTTTTGAAGCTGGCCCTCTGGGCAGCAAAGAGATTAAATCTGATGGTGTGTGGTTTGGCAACGTGGGAGGTTTGGAGTGAATATCAAGTGGGGATTCCTGGGTGCCTGTTCAACATCTTCATTAATTTTTTGGCTGACAATTATTTGAGTGCACACTTATCTAATTTGTGGATGACACCGAGTTGGATGGAGTTGCAGGGCTTACTTCCAGAATGACCTAGATAAACTGGAGAAATGGTTCAAATGGTTCAATGTCTTATATGCATGGAATAACAATATGTAAACAACCTAGAGTAAGGCAGTGGTTCTCAATTGTTTTAGGATTGAGGCATCCCTTGTTTAACTGGGCACCCCTCCATAGCATTTGTGAATTGAGCAGCACTCCATTTTAAAAACTAACTTATTTGTTGCAGTGTTTACCACTTTGCAGAGAGGATGGGTGGGGATGAGGCAGGGGACAGCATCCAAGGCAGGGACAAGCTAGATTTTTCACTTATCTCATCATACCTGCTTATCTCCTCATGGCATCTTTCAAAAGATGTTGTGGCATCCTAGAGTGCCCTAGCACTCTGGTTGAGAATCAGTGGACTAAGGAATGATTTGCTAGGCTGTAGTGCAGAGAAAGACCTGTATAGTAGAACATATAGTACAGTAGACCATAAGCTGAATATACACCAACATTGTGCTCTTGTTGCCCAAAAAAACCCAACAACAGTGTGCTGACATGCATTAAGGGGAGTGTCACTTCAAAAGCCAGTGAAAATATTCTGGTGAATTCAGCACTGGTGAGGCCTCACTTGGACTACTATGTCCAGTTTTGGGTCCCAAGTGTCAAGAAAGATTTGGACAGATTTGAAAGAGTCCAGGGAAAAGTGAAAAAAATATTAGAGAAAGATGATTTCTGAGGAAAGGCTGAAAGACCGATGATTATTTAGTTTGGAGAAGAGAAGGTTTAGGGGAGATTTGATAACAGGCTTCAAGTACTCAAAGAGTGATTATTAAGTGGATGGAAATATATTTTTATTTGTGGCTATAGGGGACAGGACTAGGAGCAATGGCCTCAAGCTGCAGCAAAATAAATTTAGGTTGGAGATTGGGAAGAAATTTCTGATAAGAAGGGTACTCAAACTTAGGAACAGGCTATCTAAGGAAGTTGTGGAATCTCCATCCTTTGAAAAGTTCAAGAGCAGGTTGAACAGACATTCAACTAGGATAATTTAGTCCAGTGTGTATCAACCATTTTAGACTCAAGGTACCCCTCAGAAAATGCCAGCTCTTAGGTTTCACACATTTTCTGGGAATAAAAGCAATTCTTTTGTTGCAAAGAAAACAGAAAGACCATAACATGACAGAATTATTTTTTCACTCTGAATTCCTCATTGAAGCCTCAGGTATCCAGGTTGTATTGGTCTAGAGGAAAAAGCAATCAGGGCTTGTAATAGAGGTGATATCTTTTACTAGACCAGCAAGATTTTTGGGAAAAAAATCTTTAATTGCAAGCTTTTGGGCACACACACACTGTTCATCAGGCATCAGAGAAAAGATTGTAAAAGTTCTCCTGGGTAGAAATGAAAGTTCATATTTCATAGGATTTTGGAGAGAAGTCAATAGATGGAAAACTCCTCTGGGCAGGTACTTATTAGCTGGTAAGGAGTCTCAGTTCTTATGAGGCTCTGTGATGATGGAAATTACCTTGAAACAAAGGTCCCTCTAGAACCAACTTCCAGGAGAAGTGGTGCTGGCTCCTACCCGGGGGGTCTTTAAGAGGAGGCTAGATATACACCTTGCTGGGGTTGTTTGACCCCAATACTCTTTCCTGCCATGGCGGGGGGGTTGGACTAGATGATCTGCTCAGGTCCCTTCTGACCCTAGAAACTATGAAACTATGAAGGGCAGGAGCAGTATCCCCCTAAGAGAACTTCTACAATAATAAAAAATACCACCTCTACTACAAGTCTTTGAAACCTCTGCATTTATCTTTTGAATCATGTTTTCATACCTAACAGTGGCACTCTAAAAAGGCACTTATGTTACCCAGCATACTTCAGCACCCAATTAAGAATTATTTGCTTGGTCAAGGATGATCCTGCCTTTAGCAGGGGGTGGACTAGATGATCTTAGAGACCTCAAGAGACCTTTCAGCCCTAATTGCTTATGACCCTATGATGGCTGTTGCCTTGGAAGATGTGGAGGAGAGGAAGGCTAGATTCTAGCTTGGAGCCTTGTCGCAATAGGGCAGAAACTTTTGTGATGCCCTCCATAATTTTTTGCAAATGACTGTTTAATACAAGGGGCAATGTCCCAGCTTCACAAGAAGTTCTAGAGAGGGGGCAGGAGAATGGTTAATCAGGCATGGCAGTCAGAGGGCTGTGTGTAGGAAAATTGGAGAGATGCAGGTTTTAAACCCCCTTTCTGTGCAAGGTCCTTAGAATCTTGGTGTCCATTTTACCACGTCAATACCTTAATCACTCAGCTATACGGGTTCCAGTCATTCAAATGTAGTTCTTTTCCCCCTCCTTCTCTTCCATCTCACTCTCAGTAGCTGAGTGGCTATGGCACTGGCCCAGGAAGCTGGAGTCTCACCCCTCAGGTACTCTGCAAACAAGCTAAGTAAGTATAGGTTGGATGAATGGACTGTAAGGTAGATAGAAAGCTGGCTGGATCATCAGGCTCAATGGGTAAGTGATCAATGGCCTCATTGTCTAGTTGGCAGTTGGTATCAAGTGGAATACTCCAGAGGTCAGTCTTGGGGCTGGTTTTGTTCAATATTTTCATCAACAACTTGGCAAATGGGATGCAGCACACCCTCAGCAAGCTTGCAAATGACACCAAGTTCACGGGAGTAGTAAATATGCTGGAGTGTAGGGCTAGAATTTAGTGAGACTTGTTTAAATTGGAGGATTGGACCCAAAGAAATCTCATGAGGTTCAAGATGAAGAAGTGCAAAGTCCTGCACTTAGGATGGAAAAATCTCATACACCCTTACAGGCTGGGGACTGACTGGCTAAGAATCAGCTCTGCAGAAAAGGACTTGGGGGTTACAGTGAACAGTAAACTGAATGTAAGCCAACAGTGTGCCCTTGTTGCCAAGAAGGCTAGTAGCATACTGGGCTGCATTAGTAGTGTTTCCAGCAGATCAAGATAAGTAATTCTTCCCCGCTATTCTGCACTGATGAGGCCACATCTGGAGTACTGTGTTCAGTTTTGGGCCCTCCCACCCCTCAAGTCCTTGTGGGCAAAGGGGGGGGTGGCCCTCCCACCTCCCTACCCCCCAAGGATGTGGGCAAGTTTGAGAGAGTCCAGTGGAGGGCAATGGAAATGGTTAGGGGGTTGGGGTAAATGTCTCCTGAAGAGAGCCTGAAGGAACTGGGCTTCTTTAGTCTGCAGAAGAGAAGACTGAGGGGGGATTTGATAGAAGCCTTTTACTACCTGAAGGGTGGTTACAAAGACTGTTCTCAGTGGTGGCAGATGACAGAATAAGGAACTATGGTTTCAAGTTGCAGCTTGATCAAGTTGAACCGATGTTTCGGTTTGATATTCGGAATTTTTCTCTCTAAGAGGGTGAAGCACTGGAACAAGGTTGCCTAGAGAGGTGGAATCTCCATCCTTGGAGGTTTTTAAGGCCCAGATCAACAAATTCCTAGATGGAATGATCTAGTTAGTGATGGTTCAGCTTTGAGCAGGGGGTTGGAATAGATGACCTCCTGGGGTCTCTTGCAACCCAAATTTTCTATGATTTTATGAAGGGAGAAGAAATTCCAAGGGGTAGGAGATAAGCAGATCACAGAAGAAAGGATAATTTGATTAGTAGATGAAGACCTTTAAGAAGAGAAGTGAGTTGTTATCACCTGTTGTGTGAAGAAAGAGTAGCAGAAGTCATGTAGATAATAGTATATCACAAAGTTAGTATCAGTGTTCAATTCTTGGTACTTAAGTGTTCAGCCAGCTTATCAATTTTTGTTCCCAGACTTATCTTCTGAAGATGTTTTGTAAATTTCTCTTGAGCACAAAGATCCTGAGGCCATGAGAAGAGTGTAGTGATCATACAAATTTGTGTGTTTCTGTCCTTAATCTTTTCCCTGTGCTCATTTATTTTGGTGCATCATTTTAGTCTACTTTAATTCACATGGTTTGAGGATTGCAACTTTGTATTTGAGACTTCTTAAGCCATGTAAGTACTTCTGTGTATTTGGGCCTTAGCTGGTAAGGACTGATAGGCAAAGAATGTTAACAGAGTGTCGGTTACATTAGGTGTCATTGTCCAGATGCAACCTTTGACAAACAAGGGAAAATTTTGTTACATTTCAGGTAATATTTCAATCAATTAATATGCCTTGTCTCTGTCTCTGTCTCTCTTATTTTCTTTTGGTGTTCTGCTTTCCTTAAATGCTTCTATTATAGTGAGATTAGACCTTTTCCTATACCAAGGCAATATCTTATGTGAAATACATGTAGTGGCATTTGTCCTACCTTGGATTATAGGCCACTTTCCCCCTGAATTTTATTGTGCTTTACACAGGGGGTGAAAAAAGTGATGGATGCAAGCAATGTCAAAAAAACAGTAAAATAACCAGGTTTGTTAAAATCAGAATGCTTTTTTTTCTCCGTTTCCTATGATGCATCAATAATTCTGTCCATGTTAAATGGCATTTGAACTTTAAAAATCAGTTTTGCATGTTAAAATAGTAGTACTACTAAGATTCTGCAAATAGGGTGAAACAGAAAAGGTCACATGCTTTACGAGTTACACAAGAAGATGAAAGTACCTCCTTGACATCATGATAGACAAGAAGATATTAAAATCATGGAAAACTATAACAGTCTGTCTCTCGTATGGACCATTGCAGGACAAATCCACTTCATCATCTAATGCCATTACTATTCTAATTCACTTTTCAAAATAAATAATATGTATTGCTTACTTTTCAAATGAGCTTTATATGGACAGCTAGTGTTGTGGTCCGATCTGTATTCAGTACATGCAATACTCCATTTGCAAAGGATAGGCAATTTTCCTAAAATAGTAAGAGACCCCTTCCCAATAAATGGGTGAATGCATTTAACATATGTCCATGCCCCCCAACACACACACACACATGCACGCCCACATACACACACAAGAAAACCTACTGCTAAGAACATATTGAAGATTTGAGTCATGCTAGCCCCCAGTCCTGCATACTCTTGCTACATGTGGCAGTCTTATCGAAGGCAATGAATGCAGATAACTTAGACATCTTCTTAAATGTTTGCAGGGGAGGGGCCTAGGGGCCAAGATTTAAACTAAGCAGGAGCAGGGGAGGGGACGGGAGGGAGCGCGGAATCCTTCCATGTTACTAAAAACGTAATATTGGTAAGCATAAAAACAAACTAATGCCAAGCTCAGGTAATCCACTAAATATAGTAATCATTAGTTCAAAAGAGGGGATTATTTTCAGCAGGTGCTTTATAGAAGTTTACGAGTTTTAGTTTTAGTTTTTGATTCATTACCCTCATTTTAGTTGTTATATCTCTTTTATGATCCCTAGCAATACTGCCACTTAACCGGTTTTGCCAGTATATAAAACTCTGGAATCTAGGGAGGAGTTAGAGAGGGGAAAAAAACTTTATTTTATTAGTGTATTACCCTTTAAGAAGAGCTGTTATAAGAACATTTTTACCTGAAGGCTTTGTATATAAGGAAATTTGATACTAATGGCATGGGTGGTGAATTCAGATGGATTAATACCCAGTAGCAGGTATTTTCCTCAATTCACTTTGAATAGCAGCTGAAGTATTACATTAATTATCACTGGGCAAAACCCATGATGCTGCAACTATGTTGCCATAGCAATGCAGGCCCCCATTATAGCTCGTTGCTACGGTGATATAGTGCCTAAAAATAACCATGTGTGGTGCACACGGCACAGTACAGGCTGTTACTGTGCTGTCTTTTACTACTTCCTTGTGGTTGGAAGTACTAAAAGGTGGTGCAGTAACAATGGTGCCATAGTGGCACATGTAGATACACCCACCCTAGCACTGGGAAAAGCTAGTGAAACTCACATAATGGGCAAATGTGCAGAACATTAAGAGATGTTGAAGGAGATTCTCTATTGCATATCTGTCTTGCTTATTTCAAAACCATTGTTAAAACTGAAGTGAGTTATTTGTCTGAATGTTACAAGACAGCTCATGGTGCAGTAGCAGCAGCTAAAAATTGCCAATTCAACACTGGGCTCTAGCTCTCAGAATTGGCAGAAACAGCCCCGTCTACAATTTTGAAGGTCATTGTCCGAAAGATGGTATACAGACTCCAGAATGAATGCCCTGAAAGGGAAAATCATTAGTATTAGATTTCATTTGCTTAATTGGGCCCATAAGGATATAGATAAATCTAGGACTTACTTAATAGAGGTGTGGCAGGCTGCTCCTTATTCCATGGAGGCATGGGGAGCAAAGCATAACTGGAGCCCTGGGCTGGTGGGGAGCTGAGGAAGGAGCAGAGGTGGGGAATGGGGGACCCCACCCACAGCCACTGTCCCCAGCTCACCCAGGTGCAGAGGGACCCCCACAGCTGCTACTGCCTTGCCCCAGCTGTGGACTGTGGACTGCTGTAGTGGGTGCCAATGGAGACAATGGTTGTGGAGGAGGGTGGACTCCCCCTTCCCGTACCTGCTACCTGCCCCCAGCCTGCACCCCTTTTTCCCTCCAGCCCTGGCTCACTGGCTGGGGAGCAAGCACTAGGAAGAGGACCCTGCCTGCTGCTGATGCTGTCCCCTGTAAGTCCAGCACCCCATGCAGCTACTCCTTGTAGCCTCTAGCTGGAGTGAGGCAGGGGCACCTTAGGGGTGACAGCAGTGGCAGGGGTTAGGTTCCACCTTCCAGCACCTGCTTTCTGGCCAGCAGGGATTACAGAGGGAGCAGTGGACAGCAGGGAGCAGGTTCAGGAAAAGGAAACACACCCACCCTGGCAACTTTCATTGGCTGAACCAGCTTTTTGTGCAGTCATTCATGGCAGCCCATGGCTGGAGCAGAACAGGAGAGTTGGTGGCAATGACAGAATGGAAATGTGGCCAGATCTGTAGGGTGAACTGACCAACAATCAGCTGATAATCAGCCCCAGTCCCTGCACCACACCAGAATCCTGAACTCATATTACCTTCACAGAGCTGTTGGATGATAGCTGAATTCATATTACTTAATATGATCTGGATATACTCCTCCCATGAAAAGTCATAACTGCTAAGATTTAATTATACTTAGCATGTGTTTTACTACCTAACTGCATGGACACTTGCATTTTAAGTGCAGTTAACATGTTCTAAATACAACATGCAATATGGACCATAATTTTCTGGGCTGGCTGCTCATGTTTGGTCTACAAACGTTGTCACTGTTAGCCCAGAATGATAAAAAGGCTTTCATAATCAGTTTCATATCACCTCTCCAAAAATATTTATACAAACCTTTACACTAAAATATGCCTCTGGAACTAAAAAGCTATATTGTATTAATTCCAAGTTAAAATAAAGAAGGATGTTAAATTCAGACCATTATTATTCATGCTGCTTTGTGAATTTATTTTTTTTAATTTTCCACTTGTGCTCCTGCCAGAAGATATCTATTAGACATCAACCAGCAAGAGTAAAACTTTACCATTTTGTTTCAAACTATAAAATAATTTACATCACATATTTTACTTACTTTTGTCTTTTTTTTTTTTGAAACCACAAACATTCCAGCATCACACTGTAGGAATAAGAATAACAATAGAAAGCATAACCTTTTGCATAGTATTAAATGAACAGAGACAGTAAGTTCTTTATTTACAATTATTGTCTAGATAAAAAAATTCATAAAAACAGATGAATGAACATATAATAATAACCCCTACAGGGATGCTTTGCCAAATGAATGACTGTATTGTTTTCCACAAATCTCATGCTGCTAGGTACAGTATGTAGAGAGCAAGCATTTATATATTGCAGTGAGTTTTAACAAACTGATCATTTTGGGTTTTTTGATCCATTGTTCCCATCATAGAGAGGTCAAGCAATAAAAGAAAGGAATTGTGATGTACAGCTTTTGTAGTTGAAAGGTCATAACTATTCTTCTTTTAAAAAAAAAAGTCTATCATTTATCATATACATAAAGCACAGTCTCTGCTCACAAAAGCCCAAGTTTTCTATGCATCTCAGTTTATATGCTTAATTCTATATACACAGAATGCAGTATTCATCTTTTTTAAACAGTTTTTCAAGTCTGCAAATGGTACCCTATGGTTATTTTGGAGGGGTACTACTACTGGGAAAGTCAAACAAATGAAACGAAGAAAGAATCTGAAGAGAGCTTGAAAATAAAAGGCAAATAATCAGTGTTAAGATGCTGAAAATAAATTCTGTTCCAGTACTGATAGATTTTGTTGACAATAGAGTCCAAAGCTAGAGGCTCTTTCCTGTAATTCGATTGGATAACTTTTTTTTTTTTCTGAACACAGTATCCCAAATAGGCCATAGAAACCCAATACATATTATACAGAGGTTAGTCACTGTATTTACAATGCAAGGAACAATCCTGACTATTTCAATCACTTTGCTGTTAGGAATTAGCTAAATCCAGTTATGTTTTCAGGCCAGCTTACTGTTAAGAGAAGAGTAATACTATCTGTTTAACAGAGACTTGTGTAAGCCTTGATAGACCTGCTGTGCAGTGAAAAGGTTGGATCAGACAGTGAGCTATAAGTTTGAGCCAAAAAACTTTCCAGCTTCTACACAAGTCCGGAAGCTGGCAATTCAAGCTGATAGATCTTTACCTGGCTGAATAGTCTTGATGCACCCTGAACATTTTTAGTCATTTCAATCTGCAGTTTGACCATGAATCTAATCTTGTTTGCAGAGTTCTCTCACTTGGAATAGTTCTCGTGACTGCAGATATGCACCACATTATTAGCCAACTTTAAAATGATAGGCAATGCCACAACAAATCAGTGTATCAATCTAGTTTGTGTCTTCCAACACATCTCAGATAATCGATTATGTAATTCAAAATGTCTGTTGCACTGTACAAGTTTATGGAAAAGATCATATGCTGAAAAGTCTTGAAGCAAACTTTGTATTAAATACAAAAGTTATTTATGAAAAATCTGTGACCCACAAAGTGCTTAGCATTCAAGTGGTTGACATAGCAATTATATAAGCTGATAAATTTTAGTTACCAGGGCTGTTACCATCTTGAAAAAAATTCTCACCTATGATACTGAAGGAGTTCAAATAGCTTTCCTTATAGAAAGCTCAATGCTCAGTTAAAATAACATTGTTAATTTCCTACAGTATATTTTTTTACTACAGGAAGACAAGCTTGGTAAGAAAAAAAAATCACACAAAGCACATCTCAGTATATACTTCATAAAGTTTCATTCAGATATACATAGTGCAGAAAATTTTATATATATGTGTGTGTGTGTGCATGTTTGTGTGTGTGTTTTAAAAGGTGAAAGCAACAAAACAGTGATTCTCATCCAAAATGTCAACAGCCCATACTTTGCAAATAGTAAGGAAATAAATGTCTAAATTACTAAACAAAAAGAATCAACACAATATATTACAATATTTCCACACTAGTTTGATTTCCATAAAGACAAAGCCAAATATAACTTATTTATGAATTGTTATTTATAAACTCAACTGAGTTTTATACAGTCTATTTTTTAAAATACATTAAGGAAGCCATTGCAATACACTTAAATAATGAAATGGCCTCCATCACTGAGTGTTGCACCAAAACAGATTCAAGCAGTTTATTTTTTTTTTAAAAGAAAGAAAACCTGATCTTTCCAAATTTTAGTTTGAAACAAAGGAAGCCTGTTTCACTGCCCTGTGTATAGGATCACAATGCTACATCCAATATGTTATATTTTGGCTTCTTTTGCTATTTGCTAATGGTATCTACACTATTAAACAAAAAGTAGCAGGCAAAATCAGAACACATTTGTAATAAAACATCCAGGGTGCAATATTACAGAAGTTTTCAATGAGCTGAGCCATTTTTTTACTACTTCGGCAGGAAGTGCTTTCTTAACCCTACAAATAGTTAAGGATATTATCTACAGGTTTGTAAACAAATTACATTCTTTTCTTTAGGACATAAATAAGTTAAAATAGTCAGAGCAATTTGAGCAGAAACAAGGCAACATGCCAACAAAGAAACTTTATATATATATATAACTATATATATATAGAGAGAGATAGATATATACATATATATATAGTTAAGTATGTATACATTTATATGTATATATCTCTATATATAGTCTCATAAATGCTTATTAAATTCTTCTGTTCAACTGGTGCAAATCTACTGTGCAAGTTAAGCTTTGCAACTTCAAAAAAGTTATTTAAATTAATCTATACAACTGAGTCCATGCCACACAAGCATTTAAAAAAACTTACAGACCAGTGAATTGGATAAATAACCTCAGAAAGAAGTCCACTGCAGTTCCTGCTTAGGAAAAAAAAGAGAGGGGAGGGCTGGAAGTGTACAGTACATTCATGCAGGATGTTCTGTTTGTTCGTTTGTTTGTCTTTTCTGCAAGGGAGAAGAAGGTGTATGTAAATTCATTCTTTCCCCAAAACTACTGTGATTCATTCACTTGTCCCAAAGTGAGTAAGAGTTCAAACAGCTTTTCAGCCAGCAAGATGTTCATCTTTCTCTCTCTCTCTCTCTCTCTCTCTCATTATATATATATATATCTATATCTATATATCTATAGATATATATATAATGAGAGAGAGATTCCTGTTGCTTTTTTATTTATTTATTTATTTATTTTTTGCAGTGACCTTTTCAGCTAAAGTGATGTCTCCAGGCTATGTATTGGGCTTCCTGGACTAGAAGAGGTAGCTGATTTACTTGTGTCAGTTGTAAGATTTATTCCACTGTCGATAGCACTGTTGTTCTTGTTCAGTGATGATGGTGGACTAGAGTTTTGCTTGACAGCAGTGTCTTCTTCTAGGTCTGTGTCATCAATGAGTGGGATGTGGGGTTGGGAATCTTCTATCCTAAATTCAGGATGAGTCATAAAATTGTGAATGGAGGTTCTAGATTCTGGTTTTTCTAATCCTTCATAGAGAGAGCTACGGAATGCCTTCACGACGCGGATCTGGGGAGGAAAAAATGAAAGAGACATCAGAGGTGACAGTTTTTGCAGAATAATGTGTTAGAGAATACTTTCGAAAACTGTAGCATATGGTTAGGGCAGTGCAGGCAGCTGAAGTCCATAGTCTCGGATGTTATATGCATAAACGAGTGGCTCAGTTTTGTGCATTTTGAGTATCTGTACCAACTGCAATATTAAAATAAATCAAGTTTAAAGCCATCAAAGAACTGATGGGAAGCACTGGTTAAAGAAAGCAAACGTCCACTCATGTGGTACATCCCTAGTAAAAGACAAGCCGTGTTAATTGTATTGCAAATGTATAACCATGCATGTTGATAGTTTTGCAGTGAGTAAGTAAGAAGACTTTTTTAAAGTTTTATTTGGATATTAAAAAATATAACGTATAACATATCACACTTCTCAAACAGGAAAGCACAAAACACAGACACAATTAGGTGAGTATGTATGAGACACACACACAGAAGCCAAATGTAAAATCAGAAAAAATATAAATGTTTTCAAAGCAAAATCTAAATGAAGGCAGCCAAAAGCACAAAAAAGCCAAGCAGACAAAATACTAGGCAAAACCATGCTACCACAGGAAAAAAAAGTCACAGTCACTATGTGAACACAGATAACTGGCACACAGCTACACTTGGAAGCCTGGATAATGTGAACATATAACTGTTGATTCAACTTTTAGTTTTCCTTCATGCATATGTGAGGTAAACACTCGAGTATAGACCCACTGTTCTAGCCATTTAATTTGTTTAATATATAAAGAATAGCTATAAAACAATGTATTGTTTGTTGGGTTGCACAGAATTGAGTTACTAAACAGCAAGTTCTCTTATTTTCTGTGTCTCACCTGTGAATACTGTTCCCAAGGTTAAATCCTGAAAACTGTACATTTTATGCCAAATCTGCAGTCCTTATATTATGTCAGCTGAATTATGCCAGGATGACTCTAACGCCTTTTACCACCAGCTAGGGGAACACAGGTGAAAGTAAGCTACAGAACTTTCAGTGATAGTGCCACACTGCTCTGCCAGTAAGAAGTGACAGGAGCAGAAGAGCATTGCAGAATAGGGACAATCAGTGTTGTATGGCCATTGGAAGGGAAGGGGTGCTAGTCATAACTTGGTAACCAGTCAGGCAGCTTTGAAAAGAAGTGAAGAGTGCACTACATGCTACTGGTGAGAAAACATCACTTTTTGAGAGGGAAAAGTCAGAGAGAAAAAAACAGAATGGCAAAAATATGATCTCTTGGCAAATGCTTTATGACTAAGATATGAGTTCTATCCTTCTCCCCCCACCATTTATGAGTGAATTTTTAGCATCTATTTGAGTGACAGACCAATAGCACAAGCAGAGGCAGAAAATATGCAAGCAGGCATTGTGAAAGCTTTACACAAGTTGAAATGAGTTGGTGGTACATATCTGTATCACTGTCCTATGTGTGATTATGCTTCTCATTAGTTGGCCTTCAGAGTAGTCATAAAAGTTAAAGCATCTCTTCCTTTAGCTGGCAGAGGCCCATGTTTTAGAAATGAATTGTCCAATTCCAAGCTGCATGTGAGTAGTTTAACTGACACTATGTTATCTGAGTTTTAGAGCTCCTATAGAGTCTATAAGAAAACAATAGTGTTGGGAAAAGACTTCACTTTAATTGGAAGCTGATTGTAATTTGCTTTCTCCCACCTCTTTTCTTATTTATTCCCTCCATGTTGTTTATTCTCAAATCCTGTCATCATGATGACAATGATGGCCATTTGATATTAGATTGCCCTCATTCGGCCCAAGTATTTTCCATTTCTTGGAAACGCACATAATAACACTAGAAAAGAAAGCCCCAATCAGAGTGCTCATTTCTTTGCTGGGACCATGTATTTTAGAAGTGAGGGAGACAAAGAATTAGCTGAGTAGGACAAAATGGCCTAAGCAGGTTAAGGGATGCAGGAGAAACTGATACTCCAGGTGGCTGGTGGAAGTGTAGGAGCAAAACATAGAAGCAGAACTTCAGGAGTGCGAGTGGGTAGCCTGAATTGCCTGAATATTACGTATGATGAAACAGGCTCACAAAACCTGATATGCAGAGTTCCTGGTATTACAAAACTCAGCTTTATGTGACTCAAGACTTCCTGAATTGTACTGCGGTACTTGGTTGTTTTTAATATGTACAGACAGAAACTAGAATAGGACCTTCATTTGCACCTTTAAACACAGGATTCAAATTCACACTATATTTCCAGAATAGACAAGCTGGGGTAGTCATTTCCTAAATTATTTAGGCACTTCCAACATTTATTAAAGTGAAAATTTCAATAGCCATTGTGTAATAATAATCAATAATATTTTTTGCAAGGTGATCCTTAAATTGGGGCAATCTGGAAAATAATTTTAAACTGTAAATGTAATAAAGTGTACAGTACGAATGCTTAAACATTTTTTAAGCATTCCTACTGTACATGGTGAGTTGTTATGGTGGTGGTGGCTTTCTAAAATGTGATTTATCATTTCTTCCATACTTTCTTGGTACAAAATACTATCTGAATAAAAAAAAAATCTTCTTATCACTTATCACTTAGTTAGCATCTCAATGTATTTGATCTATTTGTGTGAAAATTCACTTTCATTCCCTTCAGCACAGCCAGTTCTTATCTCAGAGATTTAGGTTCTAATCTGCCAGGTGGATTTTTTTTAAGGTGAATTACTTTTTTATTCAAATAAAAAGTCTTACAGTTTCAAATTGTACTTAAATTGATTCTTCAGAACTTACTTAGCTACAGCTTTTATTGAGGTCATAATAACCTGTACTTCCAGTCTGTATGCTAAGCAAAGAAGTAAGATCTTTAAGTAGGCAGAACTCCCACTTAGCTCATTGGCAGTCCTGCCTGACTAAAACCTGCAGGAGGTGGCAGAGGGAGGGGCAAGCAGAATAGGATAGACTGTATATAGAGATTTTAAATTCAGTATTCCCAAACTTCATTCTATATTTAGGCTAGAATCTCAACTGAATTTATGCTTGAGTGTGAACTGTTGAAATATAGCTTGGTATTTCAAAGTTACCTCTCTCTTTACTTGACTGTAAAGATTTAAGTTCAGTGCTTACTCCACTGAGGTTGATACAGCAAATACACACAGCATTTCAGGAAAATGCAATTCCCTACTTATTGTTAGATATTAATGGCATGATAAGTAGGAAAAAACACAAAACACTCTACTCATATGCTGGCACCTTTTTGTAGCAATAGGCATGTTCACACTGTAGTTGAGAGGTATGCTAGCAGCAAATAATGCAAACCTGACTTAACTTTAATCTCTCCATGTTTGGTCCCAATACCAATGAAAACCCACTGATCAGTATGACTATACAAGTCCTCTTGGTACCTTGAGTATTTTTTGGATAATAGGAAATCAGGAACATTTTTCTGATTGAAAAAAATATATAGTTCCTTTCTGAAAAATGAATTTAGCCTCTTAGTGTTCTGTACCTATCTCTCAGTGACTTCTTGTTTACATAGAAAAAACATGGTTTAGGCTCTTTTTCATAATTTTTTTGTTATCAGTCCTGCAGATTCAGCTTGGGACCTGAAAGGTAACACTTCTTTTTTCCAGCTTGACTTATTGTCCCCAGTAAAAAAAATCCTGCAGCAGAAATATCATTCCAAAGTATGTTAAAAATCTACCACAAAGGGCACATCTACACATGCAATTAATGTACCTAAATAAACTCTGGAACAATATGTGCCAGCATTTTTTCTTCTGGGTACAGTCTTTACATGTGCACCTGGGACTGCAACAGGTTGAGTCAGGGTGGCACAGCCCTAACTGGCAGGGAAACTAGAGGATCAGCCTGCCAGCCCAGAGGTGCCCCCTAGAGCTCAATGTGTTGCGGAGGAGCTGGATTGGGCATGTGTGTGCTACAGTAGAGAGTTAGCCAGCAGGCAGCCCTCCATTGTAGCACCCTCGTGCCTCAGCCAGCCCCATTCAGAATCTACATGTGCATTGTGGCGGAGTAAAGAACTCCACCATAGGATAGTACTGGTGTCAGGCAGTACTATCCTACAGCAAAATTAATTAGTTTAGTTCAGCCTAATAGCTCCATGTGAGTAGATGGTGATGCCTTACTGTGAAGCTAATTAGGCAACTCCACAGTAAGCATCTTATGTAGATGCTGCCACAGATACATTGATGCTGATGCTATCAAAAGAATAAACCTTTTTTTTTTCCAATTAAACTAAATGGAAACAAATCAGTATATACATGAAGCAGGTCTACTGAATAATAAAATGCTATTGTCACTCCACTTTTATATGAAGTTGCACTAAGATAATTAAAATACTTTATTTGCTTAAGTAACATGGCCTCAAATCAACAAATGTCATAAATGTGTAGTTAACTTTAGGTACTAGAGTGTACCCAGAGTAATGCCTAAAGATAGCCACATATAAGTATTTGTCCTAAATCAGAACCCCTGTGCAATAATGTTGTCTATAATTATATGTATTGTTGTAAGTTTAGAATCTCACTTCTGAGTGGGCACATCTACACGTGCACTAGACAGTGCAGTTGTTACTGCGCAGTTATTTAGTACTCGCTTACTAAATGACTATTCAGTAACCAATGTTACTGCACAGTCCAGATGCCACACAGGTCTTTTCCCACTCTACTGCACAGTAACAAGTGACTGTGCAGTAGCTCATTGCTACTGAGCAGCTGCATCGTCATCATGGTTCACACCTGCTGGCGCTATGTCACCACAGTAACAAGCTACAGTTTGTCGCTATGGCAATGTAGTGTCTCATATAGATGCACCCAGTGAGTCTTGTATAAGACTGTTCTTACTGTGCCTTGAGTGACAGCTGGGGACACACCTATGTTGGATAGAACCTGGAATGTCTTAGTTCTTATGACCTATGTGGAATTAATGTAATGAAATTTTGTTATGATGTCAACAATGGCAAGGGAAGACAGACAGTGTGATACATCTCCCTTTTCTCACAGTAATGGAGACAACAGAAAAAATGAACTGCTTTTAACAAAAGACTGTGGGGACAACATTTCTGGACATTTCAACATGGCTATAAGTTTCCACTTCTTTCTTCTCTGTAGCTGTAATAAAAAGGCTCTTCAGTTTCACCCCACCCTGAAAGTTAGACTTAAAATACTGCATCAGGCAAGAAAAGTAAAAGAAATATCATTTTTAGATCTTGCAGATTTTTTCCCCATCAGAAGAAAAAGTGTAAGCACAGAATCTCACCCCTAAGTCCAACAATACAGGTGGAATGCACAAGACCTGTGTAAAGATCAACAGGTATAGGACAGCTGGTAGTGTATGGGCTTATACTCGAATGTTTACCTAGCTTCATATAAGCCAAGTATCTTGAGTTTGGTTCACATTCATTGTAGGCTCAAGGTTAAAGACTCACAACCTCTTTTTATTTCACTCTCTCCTGCTGAACCCTTTTGTCCAGTGTTCTCTAGCCCTCTAGGAAAACAAACACATTTAATATTCAGACAGTAGAGAGTAGGGCACTGCAAAAGCAAATAAATTCAATTCTACTGAAAATTCAGTAAGGTGATTAGTATAAAAATGTAAATGAGGCCAATTTTGCAAAGAGATGCCAACTTTTAGATATAACTGATACCACTCCAAGTCAAAACTATGACTGTGCAAAGGTAACAGTGATAGCATTTGGTTAAGTAGCATAGCTGTTGTGTTTAAACAGAACACAAATAATTCGTATGTTTATCACTTGTATTATCACACAGGTAAAATATGATAAAATGATCATAAATGGTTACAATGTATGTACTGAAGTCATTTTCTAAATATGGTGAGTAAGTAACATGTTCTATATTGTATGGCACAGAGGTTGAGAACATTACAAGGTAAAATGAAAAAGCAGTAAATTTTAGAAAATAATAAAACTTCTCTTTTTTAACTATCATGAAATGAATACTAAGTGTTTGGGATATATTGACAATATTACTTTTTCTGTGTAAGAATACAGCAGCTTTCATACATACTGCTGGAACACTGTTGCATGTTGTAATAGTAGAAGAGAATACTGTGTGCACTACTATACAAAAAACAAGGGGCCTGATTTTGATGTATCATCACTTTTATGCTATTATTACTTTATAGCATAAGATCAGAACAATGCCTAAAGTATCCACAAGCACAGAGCAGTACAGGCTGTTCCTGCACTGTCATTCAGTACCTCTTAAAGGGGCCTGATTTAGGAAGTACTAAATGAGGGTGCAGTAACAATGACACCATAGGGACATGTGTAGACGTGTCCTCTGTCTAGTAAACTGAGCAATATTTGGCTGTTAGTTTTGCAGTCTGCATAATTTCCTTATGGGGGAACCACAAAGAGCTATCTGACCTCAGATGGCCACATATAATGCCATAATATCTTTGTGGAAGTCATTGGGATCCTCAAGTTTTAAAGCAGTGTATTTAAGATCAGAATCTACCTAATATTTCTCACTAAGGAGTAGGTATATTTTTTCCAATATCAAATTTAGCCAACTTAAAAATAATGCATATAAAGATATAAAAAATATTTTAACACTATGGATTCTAGAGTTTTGAAGAATGTACAGACATAAATTCAGATTTATTTTAAAGTCAAATGCTGTTTGTTTTAGTATTTATATTCATCTCATAATGTTGAATGTACATACAGAATTAGCCTTTTAGTAATGCATGAAAGGCTGGCAATCCCTTTGAAATGACAGAACTCCTCACATGAGTAAAATGAGCAGGATTTGTCCCACTTTCTGGATGTGATCAGCTCTGTAGCTGATACTGATGGCTTTGATATCAGTGTCTTAACTTCATAAGGAATATGTACATATTTTCTTAAGTGTTGCTACATATATATAAGAAAGTTATATATATATATATGATATAAATCATCGTGTGTGTAATCATACACACACACAATGATTTATATCATAATTTTATATATCTATATCTATATGTAGCTATAGATCTATATAGATAAAATCTGTGTGTATTATTTACAGTTAATGCAAATGTATACATATTCTTTTTTTGGCTCCATGTTTAGAAGATTCACCATGCATAAGCACATAGCTGATAAATGTTGAATAATCATTCTGAATTTGTGTGATCACATAACGTGTACGTTAGCCATTATGTTTATTCAAGATAAAAATGGCAAAAGTTAACTCTCATTTAAAATGAGTTTATACCAAAGAAAAAAATCTATGTTTAGTACCATGGACTGGATGGTATTTTAAAATTATATATTGTATAATAGATTATAATTAAGTTTGCTAAATATTTTTTCCATAAAACCACTAATACAGCTTGCCTCAAGAACATTAACATTTGTGTTAATAGGGCAAGCACAATGCAAGGATTTTGACATGATGTTTCCTGGCAAGTTTGATTGAAATATCTGCCTACTTAATTATGGAAGAATGAAAAATATACATTTTTCTCCATTAGAATAGACAACAAACCCAGTTTTGAATAGGAATGCAGCAACATTTGTTAACACTTGAAAATTGGGAGACTAAAATAATTTAAACTACATGGTATCCTTTTTTTTTCTTTTTGCTTGGAAAAATTAAGAAAACAAAAGAAAAGAAGCTGTATGTAACTGAAGGGAAAGCTTCTGAGCATATTCAATGTGCATCTGTTAGAATTTTAATGAGAAACAAAGCCAAGAAATTTTGGCTTTTGATTATGCATTTTTCCTTCATGTCCTTCCCTGCTTAAATGAAGCTTCTTCTATTGCTATTGATATAAGAAGATTACAAATGTTTTTCCAAGAAAAAATCTGAACAGAAATAATAACCCCAGACACGGAAGGAAGGAAGGACTTTGGCTTTTTAACTACTTTATTTAGGGGTTCAGGATACAAAAAGTTGGCCCCTCTGGGGTCCAGGTCCAATTTACAAAGCAAAGACAAACGAATTACCATCAAACCAAGAGCACCATGTCATTACATTCATAACAGCACACCGTGACAGACAACTTTGCTGTATTACATATAATGCATAACATGCTGTTATGCGGTTGGGACACTGACCACATGGTTGTATAGACTAAAGCTCTCTATAAACAAATTATTCCTACCCTGCTGTATCCAATCATACATGTGACAGCACCTTCAACTTCCCACACAAATCAAAAAGCAAAAACCAGCCTGATGAGAGCCTAGGGTGCACCATAAACTGGGAGTTCCAGTCTGACACTGAGTCTGCCCGGTAGCCCGGACTGGTCATGACATCAGAGCATGTATTGAAGATGGCTGAAAGTTGGCCAGGCATACAATGCCCACTTGGCCACCCAGTAAGGGTAGAAGCACGTGTAGGTGGTCTCTGAGAGGCGCCTGCCCAGCACCTGCAGTGGTGGCTTGAGGGTGACAAAGAGCGGCCACAGGCAGGGATAGTTGAGGAAGGCATGAACGAGGTTCTCAACGCCCCCAGGGAAAGAGGGCAGCTGTGTCAAACTGGGACACAAACATACCTGTGGCTAGGATGCTGTGCAGCAACCGCCACTGTAGGTCGTCAGTCTTCTTGGTGGTTGGCACCTTATACAATGTGCACCAAACCAGGTGGACTGGTGGGAAATCTGGCAGCCCCAGGCACTGTTGCTATGGTGTACTGAGGCAGCCTGCCCAGGCATACAGGCTTCTACATGACATAGAAGCAACCTGTGTCACTGTCAGGAGGCACAGGGAGTGTCAGCAGGGTGCCAGGCCCAACAGGCCCACCAGCCAGCTCGCTGGCCACAGCTGGGGTGACTGGCAACATGGGAAAAGCCTTGATCAGGGTATCCATGGTGTGGGGCACCTGGAATACCTGGAGATGGTCATCTAGGGTGGCTGTTGCCTCTGGTGGGAGGGCAGCCTGGATGTCATGCAGGAGATGGCCCATGCTGCAGACGGAGCGCATACCTAGCCGGGTGGTCAGGGCCTTGGGCAAAAGCCAGGCCAACCTGTGGGAAATGCAGGTGCTGGGCCCAGGGCTGAAAGCAGATGGTGGCCTGCCAGGCTCGTACCATGCCATGATGGAAGGCTGGAAGCACTGCCCAGTTCAGTAAGAAGAGCTCCCAGTTGAAGCCAAGGGCTCCCACCCTCTGCAGGAAGTGGCACACCAGATGTTGCCAGGGTAGGCACTCCTCACCATAAAGGAGTCACTGAAGGGCTGGCAAGTAGAAGGCAGCCATCTGCTTGTCAGGTCAATCAGGCTCTGGCCCCCCTTGGTGACAGGCAGATAAAGGACAGTTCGTGGGATACACTGGTGCCTATCCCAGAAAAAAAATCTACCAGGAGGCACTGTAGCCTCTCAAGTAGATCCTGTGGTGGGTTGAGTATGGCATACCAGTGCGACAGGGTCACCGCCACAAGGTTGTCTGCAATGAGGACACTTCCATGGTAGGAGAGGCTGGGTAGGCACTAGTGCCACCTTTGCAGGTGGGCCACCACCCCCTCCTCAAGACTGACCCCAGTTGCACACCATGAAGGTCAGTGGCCCCAGGAACATGCCCAGGACCTTGAGGCCCTCTCAGCACTAGGTGAGGTCCCCAGGCAAATCTGGGGGGGTTTATGCTGATCCACACATCAAGCAGCAGGGTGTCACTGTTGGCCCAATTGATATGGGCTGGGGAGGCACATTCATAGGCTCACTGGCAATCCATCAGGGCCCACACATCTTCCTGGGCATTAAGGAAGATGGTCATTTCATCTTCATGGCCGATGGCAAGGCTACATCACTCAGGTAGCGCTGCAGTACATGCAGTAGTGGCTAAATGGCCAGGACATAGAGCATGTCCAACAAGGGGCAGCCCTGACGGATGCCTTTGTGTGCTGGGAATGGGGCACAGAGCACCCTGTTCACCTTGAGCAGACTGGAAGTGTCTTGGTACAAGACCCAGAGGGCCCTGGTGAAGAGGGGCCCAAAGCTAAAGGCCTCCAGGGTCTGGAAGAGGTAGGTGTGGCCCATCTAGTCAAAGGCCTTCTCCTGATCCAGAGAGATGAAACTGATGTCTAGGCCACAGAGTTCACTGTTTGTGAGTACGTCATGCAGCAGGAACAGGTTGTCTTGAATGGTCCTGCTCAGGATGCAGTAGCTCTGCTCAGGCCCAGTGATGGAGGTCATGATGGTGCAGAGGCAGGTCACCAGGGCTTTGGCTAGAATCTTGTAGTCTATGCACAGCAGGGAGACTGGCTGCCAGTTCTTAATGCATCCAAGGTCTCCTTTCTTGGGCAGCAGCAAGAGCACCACTTGGCGGCAGCTGATCAGCAGGATCTTGTCAGCAAGACTCTCTTGGAAACTGCACAGGAGGCAGGAGCTGAGGAGAGACCAGAAGGTCTTGTAGAACTCAACAGGTAACCTGTCAAGACTCAGGGCTTTGCCAGAGGTGAGGCCAGCTGCAGCAGCTGCCAGCTCCTCCAGAGACCATTCTCACTCAATCTCGCTGGCCTCCAGGTCACAGAGATGTGGCAGGCCCTCGTGGACTTCCCGTGTGGCCTCAAGGCAGGACGGGTTAGCCACAAACAGGTCACGATAAAAGATGATGGCATACTCATGTACTTCTTCCAGGTCCGTGATTATCCAACCCTCAGGGGTCTTGAGGTGATCTAAAACTTTGCTTGCTGCCCCCCGCTGCTCCAGGCTGAAGAAGAAGTGGGTTGGGGTGTTGGTTTCTGCCAGGTCTTGGTAGCCAGCGTGGATCCTTGCTTCATGGGCTGCACTCTTCGCTAAGTCACATAGGCATTTCCTGCAGAACTGGAGGCTCTCATGCAGCACCACATCACTGCTGGCAGCCAGCAGGGTGCCCTCAAGCTCTGCCACATCTTCCTCCAGCTCTTGGATATGGCAGCGCAATTCATTTGTGGCCAGCTGGGTGCACTGGTCACAAAAAGCCTGGATCTCTACCTTGCCTACGTCCCACCATAGTTTCCAGGAGTATCTCAGTCTTGTGGCCTCCCAGCCCTACCAAAAGTGGGCAAAGCAGTCCCAGAGGTAGAAGTCTTGAAGCAAGCTGATGTTGAAGCACCAATAGGGTGCCCACACACAGGATCTCCCTGGCAACCTCAGTTCACAGAAGGCCAGGCCATGATCTGACAGGCCCAAGGGAACAATGTGGCTGCTGTGCAGGAGTGGCAGATGGTGCCTGATGACATAAAGGCGGTCAAGGCAGGCCATGGTTAGACCACCAGTGCTCATCCTGGCCCAGGTGTACTGGGATGCATCAGGATGCAGGGCTTGCCAGATGTCAATGAGGTCTGCAGTCTCCAGGGCAGACTGCAGCTTGTGGGCTGAGAGCAGGTGAGACTCAGGCCCCATGTGGTCAAGCAAGTTGTCAATGGTGCAATTAAACTCCCTGCCTACAAAGAGCCAAGGTCCTCACTAGCATCATGCAGGAGGGTGGCCAAGGTCTCAAAAAAAGCAACTCTCTCCTGGCTATCAGTGGGTGCATAGACATTGATGAGTAGCAAGTGGTGTTGTGCTAGGGTGTTGCAGGCAGTCAGCAGGTGTCCGGGGATGACCTCCCATGCCACCACCGTATTATGCTGTAGTTGTGGCGATAGGAGAGTTGCAATTGCGGCACTAAGTTTGGTGCCATGTTTCAGGAACAAGTGGCCTTGCCAGGCAGCGCACCAAGCTACCTGGTTGAGCCTGTCAGAATGTGTCTTCCAGAGGAAGGTGATGGCTAGCCACTTCTGGTGCAGGAGCTCCGGAATGGCCTCCCGTTTCACTGAATCTCAACAGCCATTGATGCTAAAAGTGCCAATGGTCATGGCTGCCACAGGTTTGGGTAGGTGGAAGAATGACCACTCAAGAGTAGAGCACAATACCAGGGACAGGTTGGGGAAGGCCTATCATGCCCTACTCTATACCAGGGACACCCCCAGGCCCCACTCATCTCCCACCCACTGTGCAAGGTTCTCCATATGGTAAGCCATTTGCCAAGTACATAGATCCTATTGCATATGTTTGGCTGCAGCTCTGGCAGCTAGACAAAGAGTTTAGGATCTGCACACCACTGGGTGATGCATCCCACAACATTCTTCTGTCCTTTGGTCTGCTTCAAAAAGGCCAGGAGACCCCCCTAGTCAGGGCTAACCCATGGGGGGGTGGTCTGCCAACTTGGGCTGCACATTTCTAACAGAAGCACGATGAGGCTGCACCCCAGGTAGGAGCTCACCCACAAATTCAGTGTCTACACCCTCAAGGTCTAGACACATCAGCCTCTTCTCATTGTCCAGGTCCAGGATTGGCTAAAGGAGAGTGATCCCCACCTTCTTGGGGAGAGAGAGGTCATACTGTTTTCAAGGTCACTTGTGACAGTCAGAAGGCTGAATCTCTATCTCACTAGCTTCCTCATTCAATTTAGTAGGCTGGGACATGACCAAGAGGTCAGCAGACTCCTCTGCTGCCCCCTGGGTCGCGCCTCCAGAAGACAGGCATTCACTATCACTTTTACTGCCACCTGACTCCAGAAGCTGGGAGACAGGCAAGGAGTTGGTGACCCCCACTGTTGCCACCCCCACCTCCAAGCCATCCCTGTCTATGGTCACATCCAACAGGGTTGCTGACATGACAGCCTATGTGGGGTCAGGCTCTCCAGCAGGGCACCCCCCCTCAGCGCCAGTCAAGGAGTATCCTGGTGGGAATGGGGTGTCCTGAGATTCCCCCTTCACCTTCCTCTCTTTGTTCATCTTCTTCTTAGTGGCAGGTGGCCCACCCATCATAGGGGCCAGGTCAGACTGCTCCCAAACCACCTCTCTGGGGCCAGCCACCTCAGACAAGGCCACAGCAGAGGGCAGCTGAGAGGAGACCCAAGCCCCATCATCCAACAGAACCTTGCTGCCACAGTCACTGGCCACCCCAGCTGCCTCAGCTGGAGTGGCCAGGACAGGCAGGGGGCAAGTGAAGGCATCAGCCCCTCCACCTAGTGGGGCCTCTGCACTGGTGGGGTGGGCACCATAGGTGGAATGAGTGGGGGAGAGTCCCAGCCCATTCGCTGGATGGTGCTCTCACAGTAGAGACCCCAGCCCCCTCATATGGAACAGGGGTGAAAGGAGGTTGGGAAGAGCTCCTGGCCTAACTATGTGAGGCCTGTGTCCCAGAAGTGAATGCACCATACATCAGTGCTGCTTCAGTCACTGATGTTCTGGCCATTTTCCCCCGTGGGCACTGGGCTGTTAGGTGGGAAGAGCTACCATGCTGGCAACATGTCGTCTCTCCCAAGGAAAAATAAATCACAAACCTCTGCCCATTGAGTGTGAGGTTCAAGAAGCAAGTCAGAGACTGAGGGCCCTCCCTGAGGAGCATCAAAACCTGCCTTTGAAAAGACAGGACATGCTTCAGTTTCAGGTCCTTGCTTCCAAACAGCACTCAGTGAAAGGGACTTGTAAGAACCCCATAGTGCTCAAGTCCCTTGTCCAGCTCTCAGCTGGACACATGCAGGGGCACATTGGAAATCACCACCCTCACAGCCTAGGTATCTAGGGGTGTGACAAGATAGTGTATGCCCACGCTGTCCAGGCCCTCCACACACATTCTGTTGATCAGGGTGGAAGTGCTCAGGTAAATCACTGGGACTGTGTTATGCTGTCCCAGGAGACCAGCTAGGGCACCTACCCAGCTGGTAGGGCTTCCCATGCCAGCCACTGTAGGAGTGGCCATTCCTGCTAGAACAGGGTTAATCCCAAAAGCTAAAACTAAGGAAACAAAAAAAAAGTTGCATATGTTAACTACAGAGATAAGTGTCTGGAAATGCAGCCATAAAAGCAAGAGGGGGGGTGCCCAAAAGGGGGTGGGAGGGGGGAGGGAGTTAAGAGAGAGAAAAAAATGAAAAAGAAAAAAAAAGAGAAGGGGATAATTTGCACCCCTCAAACGACAAGAGATAAATAAGATAACTCCCTGGGGCAGACAGATAAGAAAGAAAGAAAGAAACCGTGAAGTAGCAACTTGTAGACAAAGAAACTGGAAGTAGAGGGGAAGGAGACAGAGAGCAGAGAAAAAGATGAAAAAACACTGCAAAAATGTAAGAAAGAAATCAGAAAGGGAGATAAACAGAAGCAAGAGACCTTTAGACAAGTGGAAGTCAGAAAAGAAAGAGACAGGAAGCCAGGGATTTTTATGCTCAGGATCACCCCACATAGCTCCAAGTCAGCCTGGTCCAAAGCATCCAAAGGAAGGAAGGAAGGATAGGAATTGCAGATGTAGGGACTGCTACAGCTTCCATGACCATGGGATTTTTTAAAACAATGTTTGCTTCCTTTTCAAATGTAGGCTATCATTAAAGCAAAAAAACGGGTTTTTTTTATTTTTTCTGTTGTAAATCACCAGCCACTAGCAACACAAATTTGTATCTTTTTAGAGAGTGATATTTACATACCAGCTGCATTACACATAAGTTAAATTGTTCTCTTTGGGGCTGAAGAAGGTGATGGTAGAGGAATGTGGTTCCTTAAGGGGAGACTGTCAGCTTAGAAAACTAAATGTCTCTTGGCAAATTTACCTACTAATAGTACAAACAGCATTTGATTACTATATATTTAAATGAGGAAAAAGATCTCTTTGTTCACTGTGTGCAGTGAGATTCATTCTGTCTCTAAATAATTACTGTCTGATCAAGCAAAGCCTCTAAAAGCATGTTTAAGCATGCTTCTAAATTCTCATTGTTTTCAGTGACTAATCATGAAGATACTTGGTTCAGGATCTTCCTGAAAAAAGGATTTGTTTTTTCCTCCCCAAAAACAACAAGGGGTGTGTGTGTGTGTGTGTGTGTGTGTGTGTGTGTGTGTGTTTGTTCTTAAAAAATAGAAAAAGCTATTGTACATTCCCAAATAGTGTCGTTAATTTAAGGGAAAGTGTGTTATCTCTATTTCCTATTAAATATTTTTAGTTGCTGAAATTTCGAGTTACAGCATAATATATAACATTTTTATATGATGGAATCTATACCATACAATACAGATAAAGCTTGTAACATTGTTTACCTAATATTGCTCTGGAACTTTAACTGTTCCATGTCTTTACTTCCATTTCAAGTGTGCAGACATAGTATTGTATTTAAATAATTGCCTTACATTAAGTTTTATATACAAATGTTTCAAACTCTAAGACTTATCAGGAGAGATAAGAAATAAGAGATTCTGGTCTTGTACACTTAATACTGTCACTCATAAAAGAAGAATTCAGAATGGTCAGAGAAAATTCTAAGTCAGTATGACGACTAAACAGCAACAGCAACTTGAACTGTGGAGAACTAAAATAAAGTATCTCTGCCTATAAAATTGCTTTTTTAATTAAAGTGTTTCTTAACATTTGATATACTTGAATGTGATCACATATATACGTGAGAAAAATATGCTGGTAGTGATAATGGTAATATAGTCTAAATGTAGGAATTATAGATAAGTAATGTCATGAGTTGAAGTAAAATAAATAACTGTACATTATCAATGAAATAATAGATAGGCAAGAGCTAGCAGAGAAAAAATTACCATATATATTATAGAATCAATGTGAGCTCTGTATATAAAATCATGTTATATGTTTTCCTACCAGTGTAACACACCTATGCATTTTTTTTATGTCAGAAGCTATTATCATCATCATTTGGGCATTCTTAGTATGTAGTATCAGATCAGAATTGCTCTTATATTATTAAGTACAAGTAACTTACATATATTTAAGTAATTTTCCTTTTAGTCTGTGTAGTCTACAGCAGATTGGACTAACATTCAAGATTCTTTCCTAAGAGTGCCATTTGACCTAACTGTACTTGAGTGTCCTTATTTGGAAATCAGTGCTGTTATTAGTGTGATGTGAACATTAACTAGTAACTGTGAAGATCATTAATATAGAAAACATTTTTAAGTGATAAGTAGTAATGAATCTCCCAAACAGTTTTACACTGATAGAAATTGCAGGCTTACATTCTCAAATAAGGAGTGATTTGCCATTCCTCAAACTTAGGGTATTCAAAGTGAAATTCTTTAGGATAGACTTGAACCTGGATCAACCACATTTCACGAGTGAGTCAATTGCCAGGTTCCCTGGTAGATCTTCATTCCTTCCTTGTTGCAAGTGTTATACTTTGTATAAATAAATATACATTGACCTAAGCCCTTGCCCTTAGTGTTCCATATCCTAAGGTACTGCCCATGTACTGGGAATTCCAAGGTGAAGAGCTTTTCTGATCTCTCCCTCATGAAAAACTTTTAAAAGTTTCAGTTTAATCAGGATGAGAAAATACTTTTTAAAAAATCTCAAATTTTCTCAAGACAGCAAAATCGTTTCCCACAAAGTTCATCTTTAGGCCTACAAGAAAACATAGGGAAGATTTCCTAAAGACAAATGTTTACATTTTAATTTAGCCTAAGTCTGAGAAATCTTCCGCAACTGGATGGATTATCACAAACATAAATTTGCAACAATGTTTTTTTGGCTTCCTGAAACAAAAGCATAATGTTACTAAAAATCTCTAACACTTCTGCAGAAACAATTGCTTTTTCATAATCAAGCCCTAACAAAAATGTTTCACAGGAATCACCTTCTATTCTGGGTGAATTGTTTTTTCGAATTGCTGAAGTCATCAGATTTCCTAACTCAAGAGGATGCTGTTCCGACAGAATACAGCAAGGAGACACAGAGGATTCCATGTGGCAAGAGATGTGTGGTCCTCCTCTGTGAAAGAACAGTGCTTGCCCACAACTAACTTGTATTGCTGGCAACAGGTATTCAAATTAATGTATTTGTCCAAGCAATTGCCATCTAAACATGTCCAGGCTGCCCTACTGATGTGCTCATGCATGACCTGATGGGGCCCATCTGAAGGAACAAGTAATAATTTAGTTTCCTAGTTTCCCTTTTGTTCAGTTCTTATCCTTTCTTATGAGACTACTATGCAAAGAATGAGGATGAACTGTACCTATTGCTTTTTCTGAATCTATATTTTGAGGTCACTGAAAAGGAAGTGTAGCTAAAACATTTGTGGCCCATAGCAAAATTGGCTCCTCCTCTGTTTTCCTGAAAGGATCTTGTGGGTTATTATGGGACCAGAAGACCATTTACATATGGTGCTGCTTGGTTCTATTCTGCTCCACAGCCTACTGAGTATGGAAATTAGATGATACCGGAGGTTAGTGATTACAAAAACCTACACAGATACCTGTAGTGTATTTGCGATACCCAGAGCTGTCTCTGTCTCTACTGATCCTACTTCTGCAGCAAGGACAGATGGTCATGTGTCTAAACAAGAGTCTGCTGTGATATCTCAGTCATGAGACCAACAGTAAGTTGAGGAGGCAGCTGCAGAATTTGGCAAGTATTACATTGCACTACTCAGTAAGGGTCTGATAGTGCCATTTGTTACACAGGTTTGAAATGTTGAGGTTAAATTAGATCTAAAACAGGTATTGCATGTGCAGATAGCAATTACAACCAACAATATACATTTGTTCCTTTTGACACAGATCTTGCCCTGTCACGTCAAGATTAGACAATGCACTGACTAGAATTGTATGCAGTATTCCAGATTAGCTATTTTAGTAAGAGTTGCGATCTTGCTTGTTAACATGCGGGATCAGTAGAATTATTAATTTTAAGCAAATAGTTTATAATAAAAATAAAAATATCAACCATGATGAGGAAATATATGATAGAAACATTTCAGTCTGGCAGACATCTGTGTCTACTCTATAAAGAGTTACTTGAAACTGGTGCCCTATCAGTCAGATAAGGACCTGTAATTAAAAGTGCAAATAAATGAATCTATATTATACAAGGTAACTTAGCTACTAAGTTTTGATTTTTTTAAGGGCAATGAATGTAGATCAGTCCTGAATGACTGCTAAGTAAGTTGGCATCTCTGTAGATCTGATGCATTAAGAATATACACTCACGCCCAGCTGCAGCAGCAGATGTGCTGGTAGGAGAGGAAAGAGCATTGGATAACGATACGTGACTAGGGCTAGAAATATTGGTTACATCCTGGGTCTGGCTTGTGACGGAGGACTGTCTCCTTAGAGCCCCCTGAAAGGAAGTGCCACTCTTGAAAGTATTGACTACTTCGATCTGCAATGGAGGAAAGAATGAGACAAGTTGCTTAAGGTATGGACATAATTGTAAACTAACAGGAATAATTATTAAAAACAATACTTAACTATAAATACAATTTAAATTCAATTGACAGAATTAGAAGTCACGTGTTGATTTTATTGTTTAGGAATAAATAGGGCCAAATTCTCTGGTAATATAAGATGGAAAAGTTCTATGGAGCTATACCAGCTTACACTAACATTGGATATAGTCTATGTTCTTTGAAATTTAAGCCACGCTGTTTATACAAATGTACCAGGTCAAATACTTTGATGACACTTGTTGATATCAAAAACTCCACTTTCTCCAATAAGAGTACATTCCATTTGATTGGTGCCATCTAAATTTTCTTTCAGAAGGGGAAAAATTCAGTGATCTAAATCCTTTGTAATAAATACAAAAACCTTTTCAAAATACAGAGATTTGCTTTTGTTGGTTGTTTACAAATTTAATGAATTTGCAGAATACTGAATTTACTGGTTATTTTATCTTCAGTGCAAAGCAGATAAAAATCAGACACAAATGTTACATTGCTTTGAAATATTGATTCCTTGTGTTTCACATTGTAATGCTGTATTTGAAGTCATATGGGAAGGTGGACATGTTCCTGTGTGCGCTGTAATTTTGTTTGTCAGTATAATATAACATGTCAAATATTTTAGGTACATCTATTATCGATACTTACAAACATATTGAAAACATAAGGATTTCTCTTTCTGCAGCCTCAAAGAATTAAACCATTTATTTTATCCCAGAATATTTTATGCTATTTTATAGGGGTGTGCAAAGTATGCCCTATTAGATTCAGATTCATCCCAAATCAGGGACAGTGATCCAGTTAATTGATTTGGATCACTGTACCTGATTCAGTTCAGCCAAATGTGAATCTGAAGATTCGATGCTGATTTGGAGAATCAGTGATTTGGACATAGACACAGCTTTAAATGCTTTTTCTACATACCTCAAGGTATCAGTGAGGCTTGTGAGTGTGGGGGAGCCCTCCACGTGCTTGGCAGTGAATCCAGAAGTGGTCTGACAATGCTTCTGGTCCACTTCTGGGTCTGCTGCTGAGCATGCTGGGGAGGCCCCTGTGCTTCTGCAGGACACTCCATGTATCACAGCATTCATGAGCTGCCTGCTACCTTGAGGTATGTAGAAAAAGCAATTAAAACTGTCTATGTCCAAATCTCTCAGTCTTTCTGAATGTCTCTGAACTGATTTGGAGGGTTCTGATGCGATTCAGAGAAATTAAAAGGTCTTCTAATTTGATTTGGAAATGGAGATTCAGCCACCAAATCAGGCCAAATCTCCACCAAATTAAATAAGGGACCAAAGCTTTGTACAGCCCTACTATTTTACACTATTTCCCTTTTTTCTGGGTATGAGAATCCAAAGCAACCTTTAGATACAAAACCTGGTGATAAAAACTATATTGTAGTTTTCAAGCATTTCTGTAATAAGTATAGGTTTGCAGCAAGACATAGGGGGTAGGGACAGAAGCTATAAATTGCTATAAGTAATCAGAAACTGGTTCATATTTGTAACACAACAGAAGTTCAGTGCACATAAACTGCTTTCACAATGGCTGAAACCAGTTTAAGGTAAACCTGGATGGATGTAGTATCAGACTTAACTGATTTAGGTTAAAATAGGTTTATTGAACTTCTGTCCCAGATCCCTTCCAGATTCAAGTTAACTCACAGTCCCCCAGCATCCCAGGATGCTTTACATTTCCCCTGCAAGCCCCACCTCACAGGGTGGGCTTGGCCCAGGGGCAGGCAAGTATTTCAGGTGGAGGGACGCTTACTGAGTTTTGGCAAGCCATCGAGGGCCACATGACAGGCAGAGGGGGCAGATAACTATTAATTTTTTAGGGGCCCCATGGGCCGGATGGAATGGCCTGGTGGGCCACATTTTGCTCACCCCTGGCTTGGCCCAAGCTGTCTACTCCAGCCAAGCAGGGAAGTGTTCTTTAGTGCCCCCAGCTTCTAACCTGAGCCACTGCAGCCATGTGGCTACATTTCCAGAATTAAAATTAATGTTTGTTCACTTGCTTATCAGTTCAATGTATGCAGCTTAGACTAACCTGTGACGATTGAATTGATTCAGCCTTGGGCTTTTAGACTCTCTGTACTGAGACTCAATAATCCGTTTAGTTTGCCATAGAGGATGAACATTAGACACATACAGCCAGGTATTCATCTACCCACTATACATTTAAGCTGATTTAGGTGCTTAAATGTGATTATATTCCATCCTCTTCAAATACTGTAAATCCATTAGTGCATCTACATTTGTACACATTGGGCACATCTGCATGTGCCTTAATGTTTCTTTTCTAATGCACATTAAGTTTAGTACCTCAAATGTGAGGGCGCCTATATATGACCATGGAGTCTGGTTTGATGTGCTGGAATTCTAGCAGCATCAAAGCAGACTTTATTGATCAAGTTTGCTGGAGCATGGCAATTACCATGATCCAGCAGCTTCCTCTGTCACATATATCAGCGTTCCTGTGCTTAAAAATGTCAGTAGGGGCACTTTATCTGAATCTCATCAAACCAGCTTTAGTTCAAATGCCCCTGCCATCATTTTTAAGGATGGGGAAGTTATTACACAATATGTAGTAGTGCTTTAATTAGAGTGGCTCCTGCAGCAACTCTAATTAAAGAGCCACCAACCCCCAGAGCATATGTCAAAATGCCTTATGGTACTAAATTAATATACATTAGGCTCTGCTAATGTGCAGTACTGCATTTGAACCCTTTTTTTTTTAGTCATGCTTAATGCACAGTAAACTATTTTACTGTGCATTAGTGTATTGTCACAGTTTGTATGTGGTGTTTTAACGCTCAGTAAAATAATCTGATGAGCATTAAAGCACTCCTGTAGATACCCACTGACATCTTACCAGTCAGGCTATGTCCCAAAAAAAGCAGTGAGGAGGAGGACCTAGCTACCTTTTGCATTAACTGTTTTTTGGGATCTCAAGCAGGATGGAATAAAATCACACTTTGGTGCTTAACTCCACTTACGTGCCTAATAAGTGGAATAGAATCTGACCCTAAGTCATTTTAAGCCGTGTACCACAATGTCATTTTATTTACATAAGTACAACCATAGTTCAATGGAATCACTTCTTAAATAATACTAATTGGCATTTAATCACTTTAAATCACATTTTTGGATTTATATTCTTGGAGTTCAGCTTTTCCGGAAAAACAGGTTAGGCATTCCCAGAGTTGTAATTCTGAGGGTTGTTTTCAATGTACAATAGATATTTTTTCTGTCATTTTTCACTGAAAGCTTGTTAATTTTAAACTCAACTTAATATTCATCTGTGATTTTGTCATTCGTTTATAAAACATCCAAAAGACCATTTTAGCTCAGATTAAATCATCCTGATGTTTCTATTACTGTGCAATGTTAACTCCGTGATTTAGGTAAAACAATGATGCTGTGGTAAAGGATGAAATAATACAATAATACCAAGAAGTGTATGTATAACCTCTCTTCCCAGAGCTTTTGTTTTAACAACAAAGACCAAACTGACATGACACTGAATCATAGTAGATCACATAATAAGGCATTGCTCTAGATGAGTTATGTAACTTGATAAAAAGTTACATTTCAAAGCAAATTATCATTAGGGTGGACCAAAAATTTACATAAAGCCCAAAGCACCACCCCTGTGAATATGGCCATATTTCATCCACTGCATACTTTAATTTTCTCAACATTTAAAGAGTAAAGATGGAAAGTCAAATAATACTCCCCAAAAGGCAATATAAGGCCTTTTCCTTTTAATAGGAAAGAGCTAGATTATTAGTTAAGATGGTAATGTTGCATTTTTATTGATTATATATCCGTTTTAAATATAGGTCCATGTCTTCATAATATGTGATGTTATGATGTTATGAACTCACCAACCAGCAATACCATTTGGCATATTTTATTTACAATGCCAATTTTAGGGATAAAAAATGTCATATGAACAAATATTTAATGAAAGAGCTTCATCCTTTTAGTTTTTGGTGATCACTTAATTTTCCTGTGCTATATTAAATCCATGGCTAAGTACAGACATACAAAAAGACCCTAGCAGAAAGCACTCTAACTATTGCACTTTGCTTGAAGTGCTATAAGTTACACGCATTCTAACCAAACAGTGCACTGTTCAGTGGAGGTGCTTAGTGCCTGATTGCACTGGCCAATGCCAACGGTGGGAGGCACTCCCATACCCCCCCAGTGACTGCTGGAGCAGTTCCTGTTCTAAGCTCTGCCACCCTGTCAGCTGGAGACTGCCAGCAGTAAGTGGGGGCTGAGAGAGGGGAGAAACAGATACCCCTGCCACGGGGTCCCCCCCCTCAAAGCTTGTTAACTGGGTTGGGAAGGGGAGCAGGCCGTGTGTCCGTAGCAGGGGACTCTCCCCCCCCCCAGCCCCAGTTTCCAGTGCAGGGAAATGCTGAGCTACCCCTTTTGCCATTGCTGGCTGGCTCTGTCAAAAGGCTGGAGAGGGGGGAAGGGAGACCCCCCCTGCCATGAGAACCCCCCACAGCTTGCTAGCTGTGGTCTTTGTGGGGCAAGGTCAGGTTCTTGACCTCTACCCAAGCCTCTTAACAGTGGCAGACAGCAGCTGCAAGAGGAGCAGACTTGCCTAGTGTTTCCCTGGAAACTGGGGCCACAGGAGAGGGAAACCTCGGTTGCATGAACCCAGCCTGCCCTGCTGAAGAGGACAGTTAGCAAGCTGTGAGGAGGGGTAGCATGTGATGGGGGCTTTCCTTTTCCCCCCATACTAGCTTCTTGAGAGTGGCAGCCAGAAGCTGCAGCAGAGCTGTCTGGCCCATATTTCTGTGGGCCAGGAAGTGAGGCTGGGGTGGGAAGGAGCCTCTTGTGCTATATGGACCTAGCCAACCCCCTAAACTCTAAGTATGAAATGTGTGGTAGAGTTCTCATGGTAGATGGGCTCCCTTCCCCCCACATCACCCGTCTGGCTGCAGTTCCTGATGCTGTGAAATAAAACCCAGAACAGCCCTGCTCTTCAGCCTCTGGCTGCAGCTGCTGGGTCACTCAGGTGGGGGTGGGGGTGAATGAAGCCCCCTTGCTGCACGGACTTAGTCTGCCCCTCCACCCAAGCCCAAGACAGCAAGCGGTGGATGTGGCCTCAGAAGGGAGAGCTTCATTCACCCTTTCCACAGTTGGAGCTTGACAGCTATAGCCAGAAGCATGCAGCATGGGGCTGCTCTGGCTTTTCACAGTGCTGGAAACTGCAGCTGGGGAAGTGGGGAAGGGAGTCCCTGTGCCACATGGACCCAGCCTGGCCCCCCAACTCCTGGTCCAGGAAGCTGGGGGTGGGGGGGGATCTTCATGGCAGAGGGGCTCCTTTCCTACCCTCTCCCACTTCAGCCGCTGCTGACAGTTGCCAGCTGGCAGGATGGCAGAACTGAAGAGAGGGGCTGCTCCAGCAGCAGATGCCAAGAGAGACACCCCAGACTCCTTGTCTCACATCACCCATCTGGCTGGGCTGTGGCACACTGTGGGGGACACAGCCAGGCTGCTTGTGGGGCTGGGATCAGAGGCTGTCACTGATTCAGGTCAGAGAAAGACAAGGGGGCAGGGCCAGCCTGGCACTTAAGCAAAGCAAATGAGTTCTGCCCAAGGCTACAGCAGCCCTGTGCAATATTGCCTAGGATGGCAGCAGCTGTGCTCTAAGTTAACCTTTAATGGGATCTGGCACAAATATTCAAAAAAGTGCTCTAACAGAAAGCACTTTAGGTTAGTACACATCCATCTAGGGTTAACTTAGAGCAGGATCTGCAATTTTTAAAGTGCTTTATGTGCTGTGAACTTCAGGTTTGCTACAGCTGTAAAATGCTTTTTGCGTGCTTAAAGTGCATTAAGTGTATTGCCTGTACTTAGCCTGTATGTCTCTATACAGAATATTGTCATAGAAAAACCAAAACCAAAACAAAACAAAAACAAAAAAACCCTGTAAGAATTGAAAGTAAAAGGAGTAAAGGTTTTTGGTGGAAAGTCTTGGCGTTATAAATGCAGAACAGTTTCCATTGAAGTATTTTATATGCAAATACTAAACAGTTGATTTGATCACTGGTACACTGTTTTCCTACGTGAATTTAAGTAAGGCACATCTTAACATGAATTTAATCTCTTTAAATTTTCCATTGGCTCCTGACCATGCCACATTAATTAAACACAAACAAAGGTGTTTCAAAATTATGAAAATCATATTTCCTTCAGAAGGCCCATTCTGGGATGTTTAATAGTAGCAGGCATCTGTCTGTCTCATGAGACAACAGAATTATGCTGAGACATCAGCTTGCTGAACGTAATCTTCACTTGAAAGACAAAGGGAAGCTGGAGTGACTTATCCACGGTGCAAAAGCCTGGACAGTGTATATGGAGACACTCAAGTGCCCCACCTTCAGCCTTGCTGGTTTAATCCAAAGAAATATTTACTGAATACAAAAACTGCAGTTAGAGACTCTGCCATCACACTAACTCTATGTGGAAAAGTGTTATAGGTGATTTGTATATACTGGCATGTAGAATCAGTATGGCTCAAAAAAAATGATTACACATGAAGATACATTGAATTACTTACCTATCAGGTTTAATCTCTGAAGATGCCCATGATATCATAGACCCTGTTTTTTCATGTTCTGACACAAGGACATAGAGCACTCTCCAAAAGAGAGAATTCAAAAAGATTTCAAAACCCCATACTGAGAGCACCAAGTGTGCACCATTGTGGATGATATAGAGGATAAATCCTAAGCCTTCAGATATTTTTAAAGCTATTTACAAAGAGCTGGAAAGATCTCCAGGATAAGTGAAAGTGGAAAAACTAGGGAAGATCTGTATTTAATATTATCTTGAGAGAACAAGAATTACAGATATGAAATTTCTTATTTCCTATAAAGTGACTAAATACAGATCTTCATTCATGGACTTTAGGCAGGCAGATGACTAGTTCTGCATAATATCCAAGGCTGAATGAATATTGCTGAATTATGCCTGAAGTCAGGTGGAATTATTTGAAATATGGACCATGGAAGAATTTGGCCCAGAGGAAAAAGTAGCCAAGCAAGAAGAGAAAGTTACTGTAAAAAAGTGAGTACATTTTAAATCAAGGTATTTACTCAGAGAATAAAAAGTTGATGTTTCTAGAGCAACTGTGATTTTAAAGAAGTTAGCAAAATGTAATGTATAAGCCTCATTGAAAAACATTAAGTAAAAGGTAGGTTCGAAATAATTGTTGTCACTCCATTTTAATCAGGCTTTCAACTCTAAGATAGAGGAGAAATCATACTGTCAGGTAACTGATTCAAAAGACAAGGATTTCTTAGGGTGGTATCTTTTATTAGACCAGCTATGTAATTAGGATAAAATTAGACAAGGTTTCAAATGCAAGAGATTCTTTGTCAGTTTTCTGATCACAGGAAGCCAGGAACAGCATTTAATTGATGGTTATTTTAAATATTGTAAATTATCCCTTTTGTGTTTTTTTATTTTGTATCCAGTTTACATTCTCTTTTAAAAATTAAATTCAAAAGAGCTTTTTTTTAAGATTCACACAATTAGTAAAAATTATATTATGAAGGAGGTAGAAAGACCTGGACTTCTCCCCTCTGTAAGAGTCCTATGACAAATAAATCAGATTTCAGTTCTATTTAAATGTTTACAACTAGTTAATCTTCATCAAGAAAATTAAAGCCATCATTAAAGATAATGATTGCAGGGTTTTAGGTAGATTTTTCATTTTGGCAGCATATATTTACAGTTTTCTTTTTAACTGGACTTAAGCTGCTCCCTTGCAGCATGGACAAAAGCTGAATGTGGCACTGCAGATGAATCTGTGACATCACATACTGTACAGCTGCACTCATTTGGACGCAGCCAAGATATCTTCTCTACTATCGCTGGCCATGCCTCTTACACAAAAGGCTTCCATGTGGCTTTTGCAATTTTTCACATAATTCCTTGAAACCTGTACTGTTTACATGTCAAAATACACAGAAATGGTGAGACAAACTAAAAGTTTAATTTTGCCTCAATTAATTCTTTCATTTTTTTAATTCCTAGGACACATTTTGTATTAAAAAGCCCTGAATGCATGTTCTGAAAACTTATTTTGACTAATTTAAAACCCATTTGAAAACTTTTATTTTCATGCTACTAGGTTTTCATTGGCCCTAGGAGTCACTTAAACACAGAGAATGCAAGGGTATAAAAACTTAATGAAGAAAGCAGTAAAGCTCCTTCATTCCTTGTTGTATATCTATAATGTCATCAACCAGTATCAGCCTAGCTTTTTCCATAGTTTTTTCTACTTTTAACTCAAAGCAGAGACTTCCTGCTAACCTGAAAGTTGTGGTCGCAGTTAAGATTTTGTATATATTTTTTTTCCTATGGCAATCCCTATGGTATCTGTGGGCTTGTCTAAAATAGCTTATATTGGGATGATCCTGCCTTGAGCAGGGGACTAGACTAAATGACCTCCTTCAGTCCCTTCCAACCCTACTTTTCTATTTCTACAACTTCTCAAAAGACTTTGGATTCTCACTTTTGGAATCTGAACATTATATAATTTTTCAAAACCTCAGACTCAAAATTTTGTCCAACATCACATGTGAAATAATTACAGAAAAACTTGGCACTGTTTTGTTTTTTGATGTTATCTGGGTTATTAACTTTGAAAGCAACTTGTCTGAAGACAAATTATTTTAACTTTGAGGAGGTCATTTCTGCTGCTTCTGCTGCCTAGTCAGTCTAACCTTAAGATTATCATTACTAGAATTAGAATATTCTGAATATATTGAGGGAAAATGCTGAATAAATAAAGATGAAAGAAATGTATGAGCTTTTTATAGAATTTCATATCACTATGACTTCCTTTAGATCAGTTGTGAGAACCTACATGGTAGTCATAAACTAAATAAGAGAATGTCTTCAGCCACAAATAATTATACCTTCACAAAGGCTAAAAAGGTTAGTGGACATAAGTAAAGATGACAAGATTAAGAGCATATAGCCAGAATTTGTCACTTAGTAAGATTCTTCCTTCACCTTTCTTTTAAAAAGTAAACTTTGAAGTCTTTTCAAGAACAGCATGAAATTGAAATCCCTGACTTCGGAGCATAAGAAATCAATGGTAAAATTCTTCCTCTTCTGTCCAGATGTGAATGCTCTATTTTCAGCTTAAGAAACCTCTGATTAATGAAGTCTTTAATATCTCTGATAGTAGCTTTGATCTCTCTAATAATAGCTATGATGAATATTCACTGGGACAATGCAAGTGAGAGAACTTCAAGTTGTCTCAGAAAAAATTGTGGATGCTTGTTGAACTATCTTAGTACTCTGGTTGCTTGCACACACACAAAAAAAACAGTGCTTCACTTTAAACTTGTTATGCTCCTGTGCTGAGCCCAGCACATGCCCAGAAGAGGCAGCATTTTAGCTGAACCCAGATCACCCAAAGTCTATATAGATCAGGTGATTTAGTGGGGCTGTTTTGGTGTTTTTATTTAATAGCTGCTTTAATCAGCTTTAGGTAAAAGTGCCAAAAAGCCCCGCTGAAACACCTGATCTATGCAAACACTGCGGAACCAAGTTGAAGTAACAAGCTGCTGCTTCTGGTAAAGCATGGTTTTGTTATTGTTTCTTTACCATTTGCAAGCAGCCATAAAGATTATGTTGGATGCTGCTGCTACCTGCCCAGTAAGGACTGGACAGAAAGTTACAAAAATATTCTTTCACCTAAAACAGAACTGTGGAAACTGATGGAAAATAGTCCAGATTGGAATGAACAAACTACTTGTGACAGATTATATACCCTACTCCTGATATCACTGCCATCCCCTGTATATATAAAAAGGGAATGGATGCTCTACCTTCTTCTCCTGCATCTCCAGAAGGTCATTAGACACCAGAGGATTCTTGAAAATCCTCCAATTTCACAAGGATGCTAGATCTTCTTCCTTCAACTCTTCTTTAGATGGCTTCCTAAGAGCACTTTTACACATACTCCGGGGCTGTTGGGTGTGGAGGGGGCATTGCTTTAAATAGAGTGACTCCAAGAGCCACTCTAAATTGCCACAGTGTCTCGCATATCAGCATCCCCATGCTTTAAAATGGTGGGGGGGGGGCACTTAAACTAAAGCTCATTTGATGAGCTTTAGTAAAAGCACCCTTGCCATTATTTTTAAGCATGGGGATGCTGATACAGGAGACACAGGAGGGTGCTGGAATGTGGTAATTGCCACAGTCCAGCAGACTCAATTCATCAATTAATTACAGTGCATTGAAGCAGCTTCTGCGCATGTGTACAGACACACTAAGAAATGTAGTAGAAGTATATGAATTCATTAGGATTGGCTACAACATTTGGTGCATCAAAATGCACCGAATTCTTAAGTAGCACAGTTCACAGTGGTTCTTGTACCAATCTGCTAAGCTGTGTGCATAACAGTATGCTTGCCAGTGGTCATCTAGTAATTGCATTTTGTACTCTTTCTGTATCTGCTGGCCCATTTCCTTTTTCTAATATCATTCCACAGATGTGAAATGGAGGAAGAAAAGAAGACACTGCATACACAAAACAGGATCAGGGGAGGGGTCACAGAAACCTACTGGTAGGAAAGGAAACTGTATATCCTACCAAACATAGTTCTACAACTACCAGTAGAAAGGAAACTAAGTAGATGTATGTTAGCAAGAAAATACAATTAATGTTTATTTTTTAAATAGTAAACAAGAAAGATAATTTATCTGTGGATTAAGAAGCTAAAAATATAAAGAAGAACAAAAAGATACTGCTCAACTAGAGGTGGAACTAAAAGGGTATAATTTGCAATTTTTGTTGTTTTTTACACTCACCACAACCAGAAAGACATCCTGATAGAAATGCCAACAGACAACACTCCTCCTACAGCCACCAGGAAAAAATAATGCAATTTAGAAAATAACTTAGAAAGCCTTTACCTGAACATGTGACTGTAACCCTTGTATCAAGGGGCCTTAAAGTGAATTTTCTCTCTTGATGAGTGCTCTTTAGTCAATGTACCCAGGTCACAGAGTCCCAGGGCCAGGATCTGTATTTATTTGCCTTGGCAGATTTACCCAAATCCTTAATGTAGCAGCAGTTGCCATCTTTTCTCCTGATTTTTAATAGGAACACAAAGGTGTCACCAAGGAGAACGGATGACAACAAACATTATTCCTTGCACCTACTTATCCTAAGACATATACCCATGTATTTTTTTATGGAAAATTTGCCAATGTTTAAAATAGAAAAGGGAAAAGATACTTTGTGTTTTAATGTAAAACAAATGTGCAAAATTAAAAAAGCACAACAAAAGTTTTGGGGAAGAAAATTTCATTTATAAACTCTTTGGGAAAAAGCACTCTTAATTATTCATATATTTTCTTTTTAAAGCACTGTGTAAATCTGATGTCATGGGAATTGCATATCTAATTGTACAAAGCTGCTCTCTTTCTCCAAGTTAGCACAAAGGCTTAACATTGTTGAGAGTATGTGTTTAAAATGATATTTTATTGTGGCAAAGCACATTGCAAGGAAGAAATTTGAGTTCTGCCTTAGACAAATGTTATTTACTTACTGCCATGTCTTTTAGTGAACAGATGTATTTCACACATTTGTGATGTTGTAATCACGATTTCCTTCCTCTAGGTACAAGAGTAACTTCTGCATATATTTTTGCATATTTAGTAAAATGTTGAAAATATACAGTATGAAGAATATATAAAACCCATAAATAACAGTAAAAAACACCAACAATATTATGGTGGATGGTTAGCTTGTTACTTAAAACAAATTTGGGATCAAATTTGTCATTACCTGACAGACAAACCAGTTGTTTCTGTTAAAATACAAATCTAACTGCACTAATGTTAAGGTTTCTACAGAGGAGATTTTTAAAAAAATCAAATTTAATCTTCAGTTGCCTTATTGCAGAAAGGAGCCACAAATGTATGAGGAAATGGAAGCTTTGCACTTTCTAGCAGAATAAAACAACATGTTTTAAAAGCAGTAATAAAGTACAGTTAGGTAGCATAACATAGGGATGCTCTATGTCAGCTGTTATAACAGTAAGTAAAAACATTCATACCAGTTCAAAGTAGTTTCTCAGCAAAAGCCATACATGGGTGGCAATTTTTATTCATATATAACTGTTTTGCAACTAATATTTTTTTAAATTCCTCATGGCCATTTTACCAAGTTTGTAGCTTGAAAACTTAAGTGCAATTTAAGAAACATCTTTCTTCCTATCATATGCATAATGGAAGTGGCTTTAGCCTATGGCATTGTCTTGTTAGAATGCAAAATTAAACATATGGTTTTGCAGAAGTTCCATAACCAGTCTTTGTAACATACCTGGGTTTGGATTCTGTTCAGGCCTCTGAACCAGAGAATTTGTCCACGTCGAAGTTCTCTTTCCGCATGGTCAATTTCTTCTACATCTTCATTCAGCTCTTCTTCAGGGACTTCCTCTTTTTCAGTGAGCCTCCCTGCTTCCTTTAAAAACTTTAGCCTACTCGTTGGGATGGTTGCAATGACCTAAAAACACAGTATAAGAAGGTACTAAAAATGTCAACCTTATTGCAGGTTTTTCCTGTAAGGCATGTAACCCACCTAGAATGCTAGGAGAAACACGTTTATGAAAGTGCTTTACAGTCATACAGCTTTGTCCAGTCTGGAATGCCATATATGTTTATTGATGTGTAAAATGTAGACAGAATTCATTTCCTGTACCATTTCTTTGCAGCCATTTCCAACAAAACATAGCAACTGTTTAACAATATGCAACTATGCAGTAGATGTAGGGCTAGGAAAGGAATTGTACCTCCCTAACAAACTATAGCAAGAATGTAAATAGTCAGAATGTAATTATTCAGTGAAATTTGAAATTAACACCAAGGGAGGAATTCTGTTTCTTTCTGTGTACCTAAAACAGCAGTTTTCTAGGTTGGCTTTGGCCCTACATCTAAGCATGCACAATAGAGCCAAACACTGGCTGGGTATATATGTGCATGAAGTTAAGTCCAGGAAAAAGAAAGATTTTAGCTCCACTAGTTCCATGGTGAGAACACAAAACCAGAGATCCTAAGCCTGACTGACTTAGAGGGGTTTGAATATCCATCACTCTGACTTTCCAACACAAGTCAAACCATTCCTTGCTTCAGCTTTTCATTTGAAGTTGAACCATTGCCCCTAGAGTATAATAGTCATTAGTTAAGATGGATGTCATGCACTTGGAAAGTTACTTCCCCATTGGAAGAAAGGCTCCAGGCTAGAACCTAAGTCCAGCTCCCTTCCCTACCAACATCTGTTTCACTTAGCCACATTTGTAAAATAAATATGGACATATTTGTTTCACATCTCCCTCTCTTGGGGGTGTCCAGAAAGACAGCTTGTAAAAGAGCACTGGAGGGAAATGGTTAATGATTGACCTGTGCTAAGAAGTTAAATTCCTTATCCCGTCCCCAACTACCTTTCCCCTCCCCCAAATGCTAGGAGAATTAGAATTCATTATTGTTTATGGATGATAATGCAAGCATGAAACAAAGTAAAGAACCTGAACTCAAACATGCAGCTAGTACTCCAAAGCTTTTCCCCCACTAACTGATGGACAGATTTGGACTAGTAGGTCTTATTTTTGGTTAATTCAGTTTTCTTGCTTAAATACATGTGAACTGGATGACATGTTTCAGATCAGTGCTCTCCACAATGTGGTTCTAAACTAATATTAAAGCAAGATCTACCAACTGGGTGTGTCTACACATGCAATTAATGCTCAGTAAGTTTACTGCACAGTAAAATAAGGTGAAATAAACTGTGCCTGGGAACATGCCCTGCTAGGTACACATTTTCTCACAATGGCAGCACTCGACTTCCAAGAGATACAGTCAAGAATAATAAAATCCTTAGTGTGATGGCTACATCTGGAACCAAGGTCAACAGTTAATTTTTTTTTTGTGCAGTAATTGAATAGGTTCCAGGTTTGTGCTGCCTACCAAGAATATGAGGTTCAGTGCAAATCCCCAGGATATTTACAGGAAAGAATGACTCATCACTAGGCTGCATATCATCTAATGTTCTGCTTAAAACAATGCATTGCTGTTTATAATCTTTTGTAGGACTTTTAGGTATCTAGGAGTATATAAAAATACATACATCTTATGGCACTCTCCACATCTTTCTTTAAGTGACTACACAACTTTATTCAAAACAATACAAAAATGGCTTCATATTTCTTTTCCGGATTAGTTAACAATTAATTTCTTACATCATTAACAGAAACTTTCTCTTTAGCTCCATACTATAATTTGTTTTTCTTATGAAAAACAAGCTTTGGTTTCCAGCTCTTCAGTCAAAACCACTGCAAATCCCTTATCAAAGTTCCTTTACTAAGGACATTCTTTGAAGCTGTTAGCTGATGTGTTGGTCATTTGAAATCTTCTTCAGTTTCTTAAAGCCTTTTATTTTCAGATAGTGCCACTGTACAAAAAAAATTAGATGGAAATTTTGGGAGCCAGCTATTTGGTGTTACTTTCCATTTCTTTTCCTGTGGGTTCCTTGAAGCCTGAAACTGGAACTGTGTGTATAGTTTTCTGAAACTAGGTTCTGAAATACAGAGTGCATCAGTTCAGCCTTGCCATCTCATTTCAATTATGGGTTCTGATATCAGGCTGGTCACGTGATGATACCTTACATTTCAGTGGAACACCACAAAAAAGGATCAATACTTTGAACAACACAAAAAACCCACTGTAATTATATGCAACATCCAATGGCATTATTGAGTGTGAGATCCAAAGATATGCATTGCATGAGACAAATCCCAAAACCTCATTAAGGTCCTAAATTTTTAAAGCTACACACAGTGTTTGCCTTTCTTATTTGCCTCATTGTTATCATCTTGACTTCCCAAATCAAGATTCCCACTTGTTACTGTCTGAGGACAGCTTGTGTCATTCCAGTGCAAGTAAAATTCATCATGTTAAAAATAAATTAAGTGTTCTTTGATTGTAACATGATCTTCTCCTGCCACAATTCCTTCTTTTCCAGAAACCAATCTAACTCTCATGGTCATCTTCTCTTACTTGCTAATATTTTGGTGCTGTCAAGAACAATAGAATAACACTTAGCAGCTTTCAAGGTAAAACGTCCTTCTTTAGCATATTCCTAAAAATATGAATAATTTTGTTTTGAATAATTTTAGCCACTGTTACATTGCAATAAATGCTGAAGCCAGAGTAGAAGAGTGGCTCTCATCTGGCAGGTAAAGGCCAGGTCATCATGCCACTTGCTGCACTCTCCAGATTATTTGAAAGTCTGTAACAAAGACCACAAACCCCTGTAACTGGGCAGGATGCAGGCTGTGTAGTGCAGGGTTGCACACCTATTGATTACTACGAGAACTCCTGTGTCATATTATGAGAATGAGGCCTTAGGTGATCAAACTGGGTGGAGCATAGGAGCCATATAAGCCTGGATCCTGGATTGAGGAGTCAGTCTGGCCCAGGTCAGGGCTACGAGGGCCTCTCCCTGGGGGAGGACTATAGACAATAAGGTAGCCCTGAGCAGCTGGTCTTGGATAACCAGCTAGCAGTAAGGTTTTCGTTTGTGTTGCATATTTACCCTGAAAGGAGTTGGTTATTTCATTTTTAGCTCATCTTTTGGTTATGATTTGGGAAAAATAGCTGTGAGATATGGGTTAGGTTTAAAAGGATTAGGGAGGCCACAGTGGGTGACTGGTGAGGGCACTATATGGTTGACTTGGGACAGGCTAAGGCCCTTAGAACTGATAGTAGGTAGAGAACCCAAGAGAAATCCTGAGACAGATCCCATTGCAACTCTTAGTTTGAACACCTACACACTGAATCCCTTCATAGATCACTGCTATTAACTGAACCACAGATCCCTCCATATATGTACTAACCACCAAACTATCAGCTGGGCTTGGTGATGGAATTTCCCACCATTCCTTTTGAAGCAGTGCTGTTGTACTGACAGAAATACAAGATTCATGAGACCAAGAAAGAAGTAGAAGAGTTCTCCTCAAATGCTGTAATCCAGCCATTTAGACATTCACCCAAATTTAGCCACTTAGGGTTCCAATCTGCATACCCAGACACATTGCAGTCTTTTAACTACTTGCTATTTAATGTGAAAAACAAAAGACATTATGGGAATATGGACCAAAAGCAAGAACTCTTACTTAAAAAGTTAAGAGTTATACTTCCCAGTCCAAGTCTCTGCACCTAGGAGTTATTTCAACCGGGGGGAAGGGGAGGGTAGAGGTTGTTTCTTTCAAGGCATTGACTATTTAATGTAAAATACAAGTTCAGATAAGGCCCTACCCTGAAGGGTAGGGGACTATTCTGGGAGGTGTGATGTGTAGTTTTGAATCCACTTAGGCTTGAAAGATCATTAAGTGCAGGTCCTTTCTACCTGGGTGAGTTGCCTAAGAGATTTTTTTCCAAAAATCTAGTTGGTCTAATAAAAGATATCACCTCTACCATGAGTTCTGAATCCTTTTGCCTCTAGACTAATACAGCTACAACCTGGATACCTAAGAGAATGTAATGCTTTAAACCTGGAGTGTCAAAAATCCTGCCTACAGGCCAGATCCAGCCGTGGTGCTGTTTCACCTGGCATGTAAGGCTCCTTGTGGGGGCTACCACCAAATTCCTGGGAATGATTAAGGATATGTACCAACACAGCTGTGTTAACTGTCCTCCCACCACTGCCTACCACACCACTACTGCTTGCTCTGCTGCTGCTACTGGATATGCATCCAGCCTGTGAGGCTCCTGGCAGTCTGGATACAGCCTTGGGGACCAGTCAACTTTGATACCTCTACTCCAAAACAAGGCGTGCAAGACACAAGTCAGAAAGGGAACAGAAAAAGCAGCCTGAATCTTACGCCTAATGTTTTAAGATTTCCCTTCAGAGCCTAGCGTTTGTCATTTTAATGTGCTTTCTCAGGTGGTTTCTACTTTTTAGCTTGAGTGCTTATGCAAACAGTGCACAGTGAGTTCTTGGAGAAAGGAGTCCAAAAACAGAACTACTACCTCTCAGGTCAGTGCCCCAAGCACCTGGACACATTCTGTACTGGAGCAGGCAGGTGGCCGCCCTCTTGTAGCTGGTCCATGTTGCACTTCAGGAATTCAGCAAAAAAGAGCACCAGCGAGAGCTTGGCTGTGCAGCCAAGCAGTTTGAATGTGTGCTTGAGAATTGGAAGGCCAGAATGCTGTTCCCAGGAGGGGGTAGGGGTTTAGTATTTTGGGGGTAATTTTTTTGGTTTTGTTTTAGTCAATGACTGTTGAATGTAAAATGCAAAAATCTATCCACCTCCTTGCTTCATGATTTGGACACTCTTCTGAGGTGGTCGGGGTGAGAAGTTCACTTGTCAGTCCCCTCAGGGTGAGAGTACCATCAAACCCACCACCTGGGTGAGTAACTAAAGGGGATACAAAAGCGAAGGAGTGAGAAACCAGGGAACCCTCAATGGTATTCAAGCCCACATCACCCACCTTCCCCAGAAAAGGGTCCAAACCTCCAGGCTACAGGTTGGGCCCACAGTCAAGTTGCTTTCCTGCTCTTCTTAGGCCAAGAGGCATGTAATTTCCATACGGCCCTAAGGAAAGGTCTGAGTTAGTAGTAGCCTGATTCTATGGTTTTGTAGTTTGCTTTTTACCTGGGAGCACAACATTCTGAACTTTATATTCAGGGGTTTTCTAGTTTTTTGGACAATGCCTGTTTCTTATAAAGTTTATAAGGCGCTGTGAAAATATGGAGCTGAACATATGATTACAAGGTCCCAAGCAGGGGTCAACTCCCCAGATACAGGCTACTATCAGCAGGAGTAGGATGATCTGCTATTATGTTGCTAATTACAAAAGCTTCAGAGGGTCAGGAAGAAGGAGCATCACAGAATGCCTAACTCTGCAGCCCAGTGCTTTGACTATTATATATATTATTGTGGGATGAGGAAACTGAACGCTTCAGGCCCACAGTTTAGGCAGGCACCCCAACCAGCATGGTATAGATTATATGGGGCAAGAGGCTCTCCTTGAGAAACTCAGCCTATTACCAGAAAGAAAACCCTTTAGGTTCTTCTTCAAATACTAACCATCACTCCTGAAAATTATGTAGATTGGTGGCTTTACATTATGCAAGTTACATTACACATTTGCTTCAGGATAATACCTGTTTTGAGTATTATCTACATTGCCTCTTCCAGACAGCTGATAATATGTTTTACTTACTTCTGATAATTAAAGATGATTGCTGCACTCATCCACATAACACTTCTATTAACTTTTGGTGCCAAAGGTTGCAGAAGTTCTTATTATTGGCACCTAAATTAAATTGCATAAAAAATCATCAGCTGTTCTGAATGCACTCCAATAAGAAAAGGGAGGGTATCTGTGCCTGAAAACTTGAAAAAACAAATTTTCCATCTACTTAGTTGGTCTAACAAAAAATTTCACATTTACACAAAGAACCTTGTCTATCTATGTCTTTAGCCCAACATGGCTATAACCAACACCTATGTCCTAAGAAAGAATTGATATTAAAATGTCACTATTGCTAGCAAGCTCAGAATAGAAAATGAGTGGCTAAGCATGGACACTTAACTACCCTTCCATTTTCTTCCAGCTCACCATTGCAGAACAGTCTCCAGTCATGTAGGCTGAGGCAACAGTTGGAAGCATGCAATATATCTGCCCCTAATGGACCTATTCCATAGCTATAATTCTAACAGCCATGAATACAGCATCTTTTGCAAACAAATTTAGTCATTGAAGAACTTAGTCATTGAGTTTTGTGTGTACAGCTTAAGAAAAAAACCCCCTAAAAGTTACCTAAAAAGTGTAACTTACCTTAATGGGGAAATAACACAATAGTTTAACACTTTTATTTTAACAGTTAAAAGTATTTCTCAACTCTAGTGTATACTATATATGATTCAGTGTGAGAGATCATCTTGGGGACACTTCTGTACACATGATTGCAAATAGTTACTTGTAAGTTAATGTTTCCCAATTCAGACCTTATCAGTTAGTAATAATACAATAAGGTAAGTAAAAATTCACATATTATCAAGTAGCACTTACCTGACCCCAGACAAGTTCTCCTAATCCAATAAATATACACCACATCCACTGGTCAAGCTCCAGAGGAGAACAGCTGAAAGGCTTCCCACCAAACTGTACAATTACTATCTGCAGAGGAAAAATGGGAGGAGGGGAAACATATTATCTTTCCTGTAAAGATGTGTTATATCTCGCTAGTGGAACAGTTAAGCATGCCCTAAGATAGTGATTGGCAATCAGTGTGCCATGTGGCATCTTGGGGTGCCCTGAGATTGAAGGGTTCCACATAATGTCAGCACTGTTTAGCATACAAACATGATTCATGAAATAAAACTACAGTCTTCAAATAGGAATCCATGATGTTAAAACAATTTGACCTTTTGTGGTCTGAGTTCTCTGCAACAGAAGAATTGCTCTTTTTTTTCTATACTTAAAGGGGAATGAAAACTAAACAATGGCATTTTCCAAGCATGCCTCTAATCTAAACCGGCTGAGAACTTCTGCTCTAAGCATACTCAACTGTATAGTGACCTGAACATGTCAGAAAGTCAGAGAAGCTACATTCTGATCCCAATCTTCTACGTGCTATCCTATGAGTCCTTAGGTAAAGGCAGACTGATTTGAGTGATCTATTCAAAATACCTTGGGTCTTATTTTCAGAAGTGCTGACCACACACTCCCTATCGTGATCAGTAGAGGCTGAAGCTTCTCAGAACTAAAAATCCATATATTCATTTAAACGCTGAACTCATGAACTGATGAGTCTTGAATGAGAGCTAAAGGCAAAGCATTATTTTATGTTGGAATTTATTTGGAACAAGAGAATTTTATTAAGTGTCAAACATCTTATTCCATTGCCATTATGTTTTATATTAAAGCCCCAGGCAAACAATACACCAAAGCCATGATTAATTGATTAACTGGTTTATTGCATCTTAAAGGTGGCAGAAAGAAGTGCAGCTCCCTGCTGTAACTGAGAATGCTTTGCAGGAAGCATTCTGAGTTACAATGATGTCCTGGACCAAACAGGAGTTCACTGCTGGTTTCAGGGGTGTAGCTGGCTATCTGTGAGCCTGCAGCTGTTTTCCCCCAGCCTGTCCCTTTTTCAGAATGGGTGAGGCAAAATGGAGCAGAGGGAAGCAGTCTGGGAGTCTTTCAGCCCAGCTGGAGGGTGGGGTGGGTGAATTGGAGCCCCCCTGCTCAAGACGGGGTTCCAATACACCCACCCCACCCTCTACCCGGGGCTGAAAAACCCCCAGACCAAACTTCCTCTGCTCCCTTCCCCCGCTCTTATTCTGAAAACAGTGACAGGCTGGCAGGCAGTGCAGACAGAAGTTATAGCAGATGCTCTATTTTGAAATGCCTTCATCTGATACCTTATGTAATGAGGGGTCAGATTTCCACCCGAATGGCCATTTTCAAAGCTGTTTGCAGCCATGCACTTGTGTTTGGTCACAGTTTTAAACTGCTTTCTGTGACCAGACAAGGAGAAAATTCTCACTTTTGTCTGTACAAAATGTAAATCAGCCCATACATATTCAGGATATTAACAGTGCAATAAACCAGGACACCAGCAACAAAGTTATTACACAGATATGTGTAATAACTTTGTGGCTGGCTTCTATGGGGCCTTAAATAGAATGTAGCAGGGTAGACCACACCAGGGTTTGCAAATGGCAAACAATTGTTGGTTGGCAGGGACCACACCAAGGTCAAATACTGGTTCAGTCCCTGCCAGTTGACAGTAGATTAGGATGACTGTGAGCTAAAGCTCTGTGGCAGTACCAACAATCAGCTGATTGGGGCTACTCCTGGGCTCAATTTCTAGGGTGGTCCCAATTAGCTGATCATGGGTCTCCAGAGTCAGCTGATGATCAGCTGATTTCTGAGCACCCAGATTTCAACTTACTCATGCAGGAGGATATAAGGAGGTTCCTGGGATCACAATCCCAAGATCCCACTGCCCCAGCAATATGGTACAATTCAGATTTGATCCCACAGTTATGCTGCCTGCCATGCATGTGTGGAAAGAGCTTTCCCATTCCACCTTCAAATGAACATCTGTCAGCAATCTAAATCTTATTAAAATAACAGATTAATATAGAATGCATTCATTTATCAAAAAAACTATCAGTTATTAAAATGTATCATATATGTACACGTAAGTAAATAACAACTGAAACATTTTAAATGGAATTACCAATCAATTCTGGATAATGTGATGTTAATTACATTATTTTTTCTTAAATGTTTTCTTAATTTATCTTCTCTTTTTAACAGCATCTTACTAATGACTGATATGAACATAGGATAAATTAATATATTCAACAGTAATCTGGGAATGGGTAATTAGTTAATCTAAACACCATACCAGTGGACTAAATTGGTGATAATTGATCAAGTTTATTTGCACAAAAAACATTCACAGGGTAATTATAAACTAGAAATGTTGATGTGGGTATGAGACACACACTAATTTTGTGGCAAACATAACACCTGAATCCCACCAGATGACTGTAGCCAAATAAATCATATATACATGGCTTCTGTAATGCGTGTAGTTCTGATCTAATTTATTCAAATTTCAAAACACAAACTTTAATTCTCTTCTGATATTGTGGTTTATAGGACTTCTGCATAGGAAGATGAATCATCAATAGCTATAATAGTGTAAGTGTCAACAATTTAAATGGGTAGTCTAGGTCCCATTTATCACATTCACTAAGGTCAGGGCTGTCCAACTGGAAGCCTGTGGGCTGCATCTGGCCTGAGGGGGTTAATATGTGGCCATCAGATTCCCACCCAGCTACCATTGCTCTCTTTGCTCTGGCTGCCACTTTAAGGGCTCAGAGCTAGCAACAGAACAACCTGCAGATGACTGCACTCCCCAATCAGGAATCACATGGCCAGCAGGGGATTGCCTGATTGGGGAAGAGAACTCAGCTGGTGGCAATAAGAGCAGGCCTGAGCAGGGAAGCCAGCAGTTTGATGTCTGCAGTTGTAGAAAGTACATTGCCCAGCTGGAGCTCCTGCTCAGAACATCTTGGAGGTAAGGGCAGGAGCTATGGGGATGGCAGGAGGCTCCTGGTCCTGTGGCATTACCAAAAATTTCACCCTGCTGGGGTAAGATGGTATCGTGGGTCCACTCCTGGCAGGGTGTTTCCCACAAAATGATATGCCAGTTGCCTTCCCAGTGAAAGGAGAATAAGGGGTGCCTTAAAGCCCCTTCCCCCTATTCATAGGTAGCCCAGAGTATGGACAAGCAGTAGAGCTAGGCATGTCTATGGACACCTGAGTTCATGGGGTGTAAGACCCCAGAACCCCAGTACGGGGGTTTGAATCATTGAATCATAGAATAGAAGGACCAGATGGGACCTGTAAGTTTGAGTCTGGTCCCCTGCCATGGGCAGGAGGTAATTGGGTTCAAACAAACTCCATGAGTTGCTTGTCCAGCCTCCTCTTGAACACCCACACAGATGACAACTGCACCACCTCTGCTGAGTGTGTGTTCCAGATTCTAGTTACCCTTATGGAAAATAAGTTTTTCCTTATGCCTAGCTAAATTTTTCCTCAACTAGCTTGTGCCCATTGGACCTTGTCCTCCCAAGGGGTGCCTTTTTGAAGAGATGCTCCTTTAGTGTTCACCCCTGAGATACTTGTAGGCAGCTATCAAATCTCCTATCAGTCTTCTCTTACTCAGACTGAACAAGCTCAGTTCCCACAGTCTCTCCTTATATGACCTGTCCCCCAGGCTTCTGATCATGTGGGTGGCCCTTCTCTGTTCTCTTTTGAGTTTATCCACATCCATCTTAAAGTGTGGTGCCCAGAACTGACACAGTAGTCCAGCTGTGGCCTCACCAGTGATAAATAGAGGGGGAGGAGCACCTCTTTGGATCTATTGGCAACACATTAGCTGATGAACACCAGAGTTCTATTTTCCCTGTTGGTGATTTCATCATACTGATGACTCGTATTCATTCTTTGGTCGATTGTCAACCCCAGGTCCCTTTCACATGCAGTGCCAGCCAGTGGACCACCACTGTGAAGGTTTTTCCTATCCAGATGAAGGATCCGGCACTTATCCCTACTGAGCCATATCTGATTGCATTCTGCCCATAGGACCAGCCTGTCAAGGTTATCCTGGATACCTGTCCTGCCCTCAGATGTGCCTACATTTCCCCACAGCTTGGTGTCATCCATAAGCTTAATGATTGTACTTCCCACTCCCTCATCCAGGTCATTGATAAAGATGTTAAAGAGTATGGGCCTAAGCACTAATTCCTGGGGGATGCTACTGGAGACGGCCCTTCAGGATGAGACCACCCCATCAATTGCAACTCGCTGGGATCAGCCACCGAGACAGTTGCCAACCCATCTCACTGTAGCCTGGTCTAGGCCAGTACCCTCTAGCTTAACTGAGAGAATCTAATGGGAACCAGTATCAAAAGCCTTTCTGACATTTAGGTAAATGATGTCTACCTCATGCCCCATGTCCAGTTGGTTAGTTACCTGATCATAAAAGGACACCAGGTTTGTTAGACATGACCTCCCCTCAACAAAGCCATGCTGGTTGTTTTTCAGTGCTCCACCAGTTATGAGTTTTTGTTTGATGGTTTCCCTGGTGATTTTTTTTTTTTGGAAAGATTTTTCCCAGGATCAAAGTCAAACTGACCAGCCTATAGTTTGCAGGGTCATCTCTCTTCCTTTTCTTAAAGATGGGCACCACGTTAGCCTTCTTCCCATCATTCAGGACCACTTCTAATTCCATGACTCTTTGAACACCTTTGCCAGAGGCACCACAAGGAGTCAGGCCAATTCTTTCAGGACTCTCGGGTGCAGCCCATCTTGCCCAACCAACTTGAAAACATCCAAATGCTCTAAGAGTACCTTCACCTGTTTGGGGCAGTTTTTATGTGGACTACTGTCATTGCTGTATTCTCTAGGTTGCTGAACACGTGACGAGTTCATGCCTGGTTTCAAGAATACTGCTGTGAAGTAAGAATTAAGGAGCTCAACCTTTTCACAGGGATCAACTATAGGCTCAGTGGAGGACTTACAGTGGAGCTTGATTTCTTCTTGCTCCCTGTGTACCTATAGAAGAACTTTTTGTTGTCTTTTACTTCAGTTGCCAGCTTTATCTTTATGCATGCCTTGGCCTTCCTTTTCTCATACCTGCAGGAAACCATTTTTCCATTGCCTGTATGCTTCTTATTTCTTTTTAAAAAGTTCCCTTATGTCTCTGTTGAGCCAGGCAGGTCTCTTAGCTCCTTTCCCACATGGGGATGGCCTCTTTTTGAGCAGTGAGAATTGCCCCATTAAGGAAGTGCCACCATTCCTGAACTCCCAAGTCATTCAGTCACTAGTTGGGAAGGGCATTTCCAACTAGACTCCTGAGTTTACTAAAGTCTGCTTTTCTGAAGTCAAGGACTTCTGTTCTGTTGGTAGAATTCCCACCCTTACAGTGGATGGTGAAACTAATCAACTCATGATCACTAGCACCCAGAGTACCTCCAATCTTCAGGTCACCTACCATTTCTTCCCTTTTGGTCAGCTTCTCCACAGGCTGTAACAAGCACAGGTTGTCTAAAGTTGCCAAGAAGTTGATTGACCTGCTGGAGCTGCCTGAATGGTCTTCCCAACAGATGCCAGGGTAGATGTAGTCACCCATGACAATGAAGTCCTTCGTGCTGGATGCATCAGTCAGTTCTCTGTAGAATGCCTGGGCACTCTCCTCTTCTTGGTAGATATAGTAGATTCCCACCATCAGGTCCCCTTCTCCCATGCCCCCTTATATCTTGACCCAAAGGGTCTCAAGGGACTTCCCTGTGCAATAAAATGTAACCTGCAGGGAAGGGTACTGCTCTTTCACTTAGAGGGCTACCTGTTTACCCTTTTTCCAAACCTGGTCCTTCCTGTAGAGCATATAGCCTTCAATATCCACTGCCCATTCATATGTATCGTCCCACCAAGTATCCATCAACCTAATAATGTCAAATTCCCCGTCAGACAGAAGGACTGCCAGTTCATCTTGTTTATTGCCCATGCTTCTAGCATTCCCATAAAGAAAGCTGAGTTCCCCTCTACTCATCTGAGGTTTTCTGTCCCTCTGCAAGTCTCTGAGGTCATTGGTGATAATCTGGATGTCCCCTATGTGAGTACCCTCCATTGGGTAATCTTGGCCAGAGGATTTATGCCTAGCAGTGGAATCTGCCCCCACTTCCCTGGGCTTGTGTAGTTTAAAGCCTTCCTCAGCAAGTCTGCAATTCTCATGGGGAAGAGCTTCTTCCCTCTGCCTGTAAGGTAGATACCATCTCTTGCATGCAGGCTAGTGCCATTGAACTGCATACCAAAATCTAAGTGTCACTGAACTGGTTTTGGATTCTATCTCTGAAGACTTTGGTTGACTTCTTCAATGCATTCCTCCCTCTGATGGCCATGGCCTCTAACAGGAAGGACTGAGGAGAAGACCATTTGTGCTTCTGATTACTTGAGCTTTGCCCCCATGGTCTTGTAGTTGTCCATGATTCTCCTGGGGTTGTTTCTTGCTGTGTCATTTGTGTCCACGTGGACAAGGATCATGGGGTAGTGTTCCATAGGGCAGACCAGCTTTGGGATCCTCTCTGTTGCATCTCAGATCCTAGCTCCTGGGAGGGAGAAGGACTCTTGTGCAAGGGAGTCTGGATGATAGATGGCACCTTCTATTCCTCACAGCATGGAGTCTTCCACAACAATCACCCTTTGTTGTTTCTTCAGTGGGGAAGGGAATGGTTCTCTCTTCTTCTTGGTGCAGAGGACATGGATACCTCAACCGATGATGGTGCCAGGGCTGTGTAGTTGTTGTATAGGGCTATTGGTAGAGCAGCTGACACATGTCATGGCTTTGCACCTGATGTGACCAATTTCCACCCTCCATCATTAGGGGCAACTTGCTGAAGCACACTCTTCTGCCTGAACTCTGTGGCATCATTCTCCATGTGCATGGCCTAATAGTAAGCATCTAGGTCCTTCTTGTGGTCCTTGATGGTTTCAGTCTGCTCACCTCCTCCTGGAGTTCCCTCATTTGGCCCTCCAGAACATCCGCCAGTAAGCACATCCCACAAGTGTGGGCCCTGTACTCATAGCTTCTTAGGTGTTTTATTGAGTAGAAGACCAGGTAGGTATGATGATTATCCCCACACAGCCCTTTTCAGCAGCTGATGCTGATGCGGTGGCCTGGCAGACATGGTTGAGTAGCTGCCTACAGATGGATTCCCTGGCTTCCCAGTTAGGGTTCCCTGGCATCCTGGTTTCTAAAAGCAGCTGGGGGATTCCTTAGGTCCCCAGGTCTCCATGGAAGTGGTGAGGGAGGGCTGATTCCTTGTTGCCTTTACCTGAGTTCCAGCATTGGGGAGTGGGAGCACTGTCCCATGGTGTGGGGAGGCTTTGGCTGCTCGGTGGTGCAACAGTCATGGGAATGCCATGCATCACTGCCATGGGGCAACTCAGTGGCCCCTCGGTGGCCCCACTAGTGGCCCCTCGGTGAACCCTCCCACACAAACTCCTGTGTTAACTTGTGCACTGGGCTCTGGTTGCATGGGTCCCTGGTGGCTGAGCTAAGTAGGGGCCAGGGGAGCATGACCCACCTCAGGTCCACTCAGCTGTCTCCCACCATTCTCTGTCTACCTGCTGCAGTCCCCCACTTACCTCCTGGCTCCTTGCTTGGGGTCAGAGGTCTTGGGGGTCTGCCTGGGGGTCCACCGAGGGTCTATGGTACTCAGGGACATGACAGGCTTCTGCCCATGCATATCCTCCTGAGAGCTGGTCCCAACTGTAGAGTGGCCTCAGCAAAAGGGAAGAGGAATCAGCTGAAGTTTAGGCTGTGCAGAGTAGGCCTGCAAGGGCAACCTGAAGGGCTGCACACAGGCCAGCCCCACAAGTAGCTAGATGAGTGAGCCCCAGTGAGGGGGCATGAGTTTGGGTGTCCCAGTGAGAGGGTGGTGGAGTAGCCCCAGTGAGGGGGAAGATGAGTTAAGACTCCAGTAAACCCTCAGACATTTTGAGACTGAGTTTTGGGTCATAGATCAAGAGAGTGTAGAAATAATGAGTAGTCTGGGCCAGTAGAGACTAGTATTTTGGATACCATCTGCAAGGCATGGGACATGGTATAGGGAAGTTTCAGAGCTGTGTATAATGTCCTAGGCATCAGGGCATTAAATGGGCAGCCTCCCACATTCAACATCTAGTTTAGTACAACAAGTTGTGGCAGAAGAGACAATGCAGACCACCCTAGACAGATGGGCGGGCTGAATATGAGACTCACTCCTAAGATGGCTCCCTGCCACACTGAGACCAGGATCCCTGTGGCAGGGTAGTGAAAGGCTTGGTGAGTTTTCTGTCTGTGTAGCAGTGCCAGTGGGATAGCCTGAGCAGGGGGCTCATACTGCTTGTGTCAGAGCAATTCCCCACATGGTGGTGGTAGCCAGGGTGCCTGTATGGCAGCAGGAGACTCACATTGCTCACACAGCAGGGTTCTGAATGTGACCCAAGTTCCCTCTAAGATGCACATGTGCGTAGCCATGCACAACTAAAAGTGTGGCCATGCATAGCCTTTTCAACACCGCACACCAGGAGAGGATGGGGCGGGAGCTTGCTATGGGCTCACCAGCTCTGGGGAAATGCTCTGCTCCCCCGCATCAGGGCCAGGGAGTGGACCACTTCCCCAGAGCCAGTGGGGCTCACGCCAGCCCCCTGCCCCAGCCTCCATTCCTGCCTTGCCTCACCTCAGGGAGGAGCCACTGCCTGCCCCAGTGAGGCTCTGCCAGCTCCAGGACACTGCTCCACTCCCCCACATCACCTCAGGGAGTGAGGAAACATGTGGCATCAGGTCTGAGGAGCGGAGCACTGTCCCAGAGCTGGAAGAGCCTCACTGGGGCAGGCAGCAGCTCCTCCCTAACATGAGGCAAAGCAGGGATGGAGGCTGGGGAAGGGGGCTGGTGCAGGCTCCACCAGCTCTGGGGAAGTGCTCCATTCCCTTGTCCTGATGCAGGGGAGTGGAGCACTTCCCCAGCGGTCGGGAGCCCGTGGCAGGCTCCAGCCCCTGGCCCCTGGCCCCCGGGTCCCAGGCCCTGGCCCCAGCCCCTGGCTCCCAGCCCCCAGCTCCAGTCTCCAGCCCCCAGCCCTCAGCCCCCTTTGATAAGTGTCCCACACCAGACTGAGGCAGTGTGCTCATGGACCAAGGCGGCACGCTCATGGACTGCTGCTCCTTACAGGGAACATTGAATGTGATGGGTCCGAGGGAGATTGTACAGTCCCTAACCTGTGCAATGCATGGCCCTGAAGTTGTGGCTTGTGTGACAGCTCTGAAGTTGGCAAACCGTGACTTAGGGTCATGGTATTTCACCTAAACAAGTAGCTAAACACTAAATCAGATTTTTAAAAACACTGAAGTATTCAACTCCTGTTAAAGTCTAAGAGGCACCTATATTTCCAAAATTCATTCTAATAGATATTGCTTATTAGATATGATTCTGATCCAGCATAATCTCAGTTAATTAAACTATGCCTCATAAATTTGGTTTGAGTTCACTGGTGCTCAACCATTTCAGTCCTGTGGGCCAGATGAGTGGCACAAGGTTAGCACCTTCATCTAGTCCTGAGCACCTGATATAGTATGCAGGGCCATGCTATGGGCTCCTCAGAGGTTCAGAAATCTTGCAGCGGGGGGCAGCAATTAATAGTGCCTCTTCTCCCCAACCCCCAAATCTTTAGAACTGTGGGGAGCCCTGCGTGCAAGAGTACATGGCTCTACAGGTTGGATTTCACTTACTGGCTGGAGGTTGAGCATCCCTATTCTAATCCATTTCCAGGGGAGTTGAGTTCAGTGGTTAAGATGCTATCCTGAGATGCTGGGGTTTAATTCTTTTCTCCTCTGCATGACTTTGGGCAAGTCACTTAGATCCAAGTCCACAAAGTTATTCCATTTGTGGGTTACCACGGTGTAAATATGAATTATTAATATATCCCCCTTATTTCTTAGTTCGGGAATTTTGGAAAGACTGTCTTTTTCTGTCAGCATGATCAGATTTACAGAATTCCAAGGTTTCTTCCCATTAGTGTAACATATTGGATTCTGTGCTATCATGCAGTAGTACTGGGGGAATTCCAAACAATAGATGAGGGCCCCACTGTACTGGAGGGTGTAAAAACATGTAGCAAAAAATATTGTCCCTAATGTACTTTCTATTTAAGGCCAATAAGATACAATAAACAGTAGGGCTGTGCGAAGCTTCAGGTAGTGATTCAATCTGAAGGAGATTCGACCTGATTTGGTGACTGAATCTCTGAATCTAAATTGAATCAGGGGACCAATTTAAAGGTCCAAATTGATTCAAATCTCTCCAAATCTTCAGAAAAGATTCAGAGAGCTTTGATGATTTGGGCAGGCCCTGTGGCTGCAGCAGGGAGCAGCAACTGACTCTGAGCTGGTAAGTACTAGGGGTGTGGAAGAGGGGGCTGGGAGAGGGGACCAGCCCCCCAACCCTCACCCACTCCCCTAGCCCCCACCATGTCTGCTCCCACCCACCCCAGCTCTATCCTTTAAAAAAAAGCCCTGGTCCTCACTGCGTGTTGCTGGGTGGGGGGGCAATCCCTGCTGTTCCCCACTGCCCCATACTGCATGTGGGGCTCTCCAATGAGCCCCCGACCCCTCTGCTCCCCTGGCCCCCACACAGGTGCCCTTACTGGGCCAATTCTGGCCCTTTAAGAAAAAAAATGAGAAAAGCCCCAGGACTCACTGCTCCTGCAGTGGCCTCAGGGCTTTGAGGCTCATGCAGAGTTCCCCACATGGATTGGAGCAACAGGGATGGACCCCTGCCAGCAGGAGCAGTGAGTCTGGGGGCTTTTTTCACTTTTTTCTTAACCGTCTAGAGCTGGCTCTGGTGCGGCATCCATGGGGGGGCTAGGGGTGTGGGGGGGTCATGCAGAGCCCCTCCCTGCAGCATGGGGCAGAGTGGGGCAGTTGGGATCACCCCCCCTCCCAGCAGCACCCAATGAGCCAGGGTTTTTTTTCCCAGAAAGCTGGGAGCTGGGGTGGGTGAGGCAGTGATTGCTGAACTGGGAGAGCAGGCAGGGGATGTGCCTGGCCTAGCTAATTTGGAGATTTAGCCCAATCAAATCGGGATAGTGATTTGAATCACTGTCCCCTGAATTGGCCGAATCCGAATCTGAAGTGAGTACTAGACACTTTGCACAAGCCTAATAAACAGATATTAATAGGATTCACAAAATAATGAGATAAAAGTGTTTTGTATACAGCAGTCAGGGTCACAGGTAAGAATAAATACTAGTACTGTAAAGCTGGTGCTGATGTTGTCAATAAGAGCACAATATGGCCCTCCCCTTTTCTAATATACAAAATGGTTACTGCCCTGTGGGTAACTAAGGTCATATGTCTGAAAATTCATAGACATTAAGGTTGGAGCATATCACTTGGAAGCCTATAAGCATGATGTGGGGGTTTTTTCCCCTGAGGTGGAGTACATTTTTCTGTATCAAATGTCATCAGGTTTTTACCCGCCCACTTTCTAAACCTATCAAGGTCAGCCTGGATCACCAGCCTATCCTCGGGTGTGGATGCTCTATGCCAAATTTTGGTGTCATCAGCAAACTTGGCCAGTCCACTTCTGACACCAGTGTCCACATTGTTAATAAAGACATTAAAGAGTATAGGTCCAACGATGGAGCCTTAGAGGACAGCACTGGTCATGGAGCGCCATGATGATTCACTTCTGTCAACCACCACTGACTGGGTCTGATCTCAGAGCTAATTCCCCAGCTATCAGACTGTGATGTAGCTGAGGCCACAGTTTGCAAATTTTTCCATGAGGAGATTGTGGGACACCAGATCAAAGGCTTTTTTAAAGTCCAGATATGACGTCATTCTCTTCTCCCTTGTCCAGGTGATATGCCACCTGGTCATAGAAGGAAATAAGATTGGTCAGGCAAGAAACCCATGCTGGCTGTTCCACAGGATGTTGCCATCAGCCAGCTTGTCACGAATGGTCTCTCTGATAATTTTTTCCAAAATCTTTCCAGGGGTTGAGGTCAAGCTGATTGGCCTGTAGTTCCCTGGATCTACTTTTCTCCCTTTCTTGAATATAGGCACCACATTGGCCTTCTTCCAATCTTCAAGTACTTCACCAGAGCACCGTGAGTTCTCAAACATCCTTGCCAGTGGCCTCAAAAACAAGCCTCCTGAATGAGTGAGAGAGGAATGTGAGGTGTAAAGGAAGAAGAGATGGTAGCTTGGAGAATGTGGAGAGAAAAAAAGGAGGAGCAAGCAGAGCTTGATACTAAAGAGGTTAACATTGAAAAAAGTAGATGGAAATAGGATTCGCACTGGAAGTAGGATTCTCAACAGAGATTTAGGGATAAAAAAGAGTGATAGATAATAGATATGTTACAGGGTAGAATACAGAACAAAAGGGACTAAGGGTCAGGGTGCAATAATGGAAAGAGGCATAAATTGTTCCATTCCCTTTTACTGTAAACATATTTTGCAATTTTACTCTGAAAGAGGGGAGGGGTGTTTTGGGAGGTGATGGGAAGGTATTCCTTGATTGAGACAAGGAAAAAAAATGCTACCATTTTCTCCTCTATATATGCAGAAACCTTCATAGACCTATCTTCTTGATCTTCACCAAACTGCTACCCAAATGTATTGGGTTCTCTGTTTTTTATGCTAAAACATTGGTCACCCTGATGTTACATTCTTTGGGAGACTGCACATGAAGGTGAAATCCCAGGAATAGTTTTGCTGTATCTCATAGCAGATTCAATAACTATGCATGAAACTGAACAAGTTTATGGATGTGGCCAAGCCACATTTCTTTTAATCCATCATATTAATTCCCAAGGACAGGGTGAGCTCCTGTGGATCATCAATTAGTTTTACTTATAGCAAACAGTAAGCTCATCAGATTGGTTATCATAACATATCAGCCAGCTGAAGAACAATAAATATCATTCCGAGCTGCTTCAGCAAACTGTATTATAAAATTATACTCTTCAGAACATATCATATAATCGCTAATGTGGAAAATTTAATTGAAAGAATAACCTATTTTACCTCAAGATATATTACCCAGATTTAAGAAAGACTGAAAAGCAAGCAAAACCCCCAGACTACATAGTCTTTTATCCTGTATTTTCTCAAGGGCATAACTCCCATTTGCTTTATTGTACATTGCATATGAATGAAAACTGCAGAAGCAGACTTCTGAGTTATGCACAGAGACTAATATATCTATTTATTTTAGAAGGTTCTTTGTTGGGGAAAGAGAAAATTGAGACCAAAGGCTAAAATTTATTAAATGGACTCAATATATCAGTTGGATGTCCCTCTCCCTTCAGCAGCAAATGGGGCCTCTGAGGGCTCATGGCAGAGACCTGCCCCCCCCACAACTCAGTGTGGGGCAGCAGGAGTCAACCCACCTCACCTGGCACACACATGGCAGCTGCACCATCATGCAGGTGCAGTATGGCTTGGCAGGGTGCCGCATGCTGTCCCAGAGCTGGGGTGGCTCCACATGTCAGCCAAAGCTCCCAGTTCATTCCCCAGCTCTCTTATCACTTCCCCCAGCTCTTTCCGGGGGGTGCAACCCCCAGATCTGCATGTGGGGTTTCATCAGATTGCTGCTGCCAGTTCAGGAAGTAGTCCAAAGTTGCCACCATCCCCAGCTGGCAATGGCAGCCTGCTGTCTTCCTACATCATCTGGGGGCCCACACCTCCCAGGAAGAGGTGGGGGAAACAATCAGAGAGTTGGAGAAAGATCAGGGAGCTGGGGAATTGAACTGGGAACTTAGGTCCTGGCTCAATTCCCCAGCCCCAGGTTCAGTACTGCAGCTCTTGGTTTAATTACCCAGCCCTCAGTTTGATTCCCCAGCCCCCTGTTCAATTCTGCAGCTCCCAGTTTGATTCTGCAGCCTCCAGTTCAATTTCTTAGCTCCTGGGTTGATTCCCCAGCCTTCAGTTTGATTCCCCAGCTCCCTGTTCAGCCTGCTGAAACCCCACATGCAGATCGGGGGTCCACATCCCCTGGGAGGAGCTAGGGGGATAATCAGAGAGCTAGGGAATTGAACTGGGAGCTAGATGTCAATAGCAGAGCAGTCCTTTCTCCCTCTTTCTCCTTAGTTTCTGTTTAGCTGCAAGCTGGCCAGCTTTGAAACTCGAAACATTTTGAAACTTTCAAAATGTTTCAAATGCCTTCATTTTGTTTCAAAGATGTTTCAAAGCCTTTCATTTCAATTTCTCTACTTCAACCTTAAAATGAGTCGAAACAGCTTTGAAATGAAACACCCGTTGAAATTTTGTACAGCCTTAATGTCCAGGGATTCTCAGGTGTTGCAGTAGACTGTACAAAGGCTTTTGTGACTAGTATCTGGTACAGGTTTTACAGAAGACTGGCTAATAACAGATTAAAAGGAAAATACTAGAGAGGAGAATATAATCCTTTAAAACACCTCTAGGAAAAACACAGTGCTTCTGCAGTGATGGTTAAAGCTATTGTAACGTGCTAGGAACAGAAGTTACACATAAACTGATATAAGTGATTGGAAACTGGTTCAAATCTGTAACGCAACATAAAATCAGTACACATGAACCTCTTTTTCAAACCAGTTTAAGATACACCTGGATGGATGTAGTATCAGCCTGAACTAATTTAGTTTAAATCAGTTTATTGAACTTCTGTCTCAAATCCCCTCCAGATTCAAGTTAATTCATAGTCCCCCCAGCATCACAGATTGCTTTACACCTCTTCTGCAACCCCATCCCCTCACAAGTTGGGTGGGATAGCCTTGGCCTAACCTGTCTGCTCCCAATAAGCAGGGAGGTGTGCTCTAGCACTCCCTTGCTTCAGGCCTGAGCCACTGCAGGCATGTGTGGGGCTGCATTTCCAGAATCAAAATAGAAGGTCTGTTCACTTGCTTATCTGTTCAATCTATAGCGTTTAGACTAACTTGTGAAGATTGAATTGATCCAGCCCATGAATTTTTGACAGTCTGTACTTAGCCTAATTATGTAGGCAATGGTACAAAGCATCATGTAAATTTAAGTCAGTGTTTGACTCAATTGTGAAGTTATTTAATGAGCACCTTGTTTATCACTACTACTAAAGGGTAAAAAGGGTAGATATTATTCACCGCTACTAGTTGCATTCTTAATCTCCACTGGTATTTATTTATTTATCAGTTATTCATTGCAATTTATTAAATTATACTTACTACAAATCTTTATGTACAGGTGCGGTCAAGACTTTTTCTGTATTTCTAGTCTACAAACATATTAAACCTAAGCTAAAGTGTTCAAATGTACTATTACTGAGTTATGAGATATTTATAAAACCAGAATATGTCTGATAACAGATAGATTGGTATGAACTGGGCCCACTACCCAACTTGGTTTTCTGAAAAGTAAAACTAGAAAAAGACACGATGTATTATTATTTTTGAACAATTGCTGATTCTTGCATAAATGATTACCTGTATAGCAAATGTACCCAATACAATAGTGCAAAATATAGGATTTCTGAAAATGCCATCAAAGACATTCCTCTCGCCATGGATTTTGCGTGCATTGATTTCATTGAAGAGCTGCATCATGACGAAAGTGTTGAAAATAATGGTATAATGCTCTGAAGGAGGAGAGTGGAGCGGTGCATTCCTCCCACTGTCAATCTGAAACATTTGTTCACCTTAATAAAAAGGAACAAAAAAGTTGTTTACTGTTCCAAAGCATTCTGTCTTGTATTTTTATGTCCATCTCTCTGCAATGGATAGCCTTTTTGCCTTGAAATGCTTTTTAACATCATTCCTTCCTGAGCTACCATAATAACGGCACAGTTCCCAATTCAGTGAGCAAAAGAACTACTGAGTTCCCCACTGTGAAGTTTAACAAAGTTGATTTTAGTTAGTGGCTTGGAATACATTCAGATGTTACACTTAGATTGACCTAACTAGGAATAAATCTAAGTGCTGAAATGTACACACATTTGGGGAGATTAGATCAGGCAAAAAATAGCCAGACTGACCTAACTTAGTTCACTTATAGAGCTGTGCTACATAGACGAGGCTAACTTGTGCCTGATCGAGCCAAATGTTTGGAGTCCAACCTCAGGGCTGGGAAAGCCCAGCTACTCAGCCCAGCCCCAGGGCTGCACTTTTCCTATGCCTCCACTCTGACTGGGCTATTTTGAGCCATTCTAGCCCATCCATCCCTCCCATGGACCTGTCAGCCTCCCCATCCTGCCAACCATCCCCCAAGGACCCATTAGACCCCCTCCCAAATCCTGCCTGTGTGTCCCCCTGCCCCAAATTACTTAGATTGTGGCCCTCAGCACCAATAAACATATGCAGAAGCAGGGGTCTGATCTATGATTACATGGCTTTAAGTAAGCTGCATGATCATAGATCAGGTCCCAGAAATGTGTGCACCAATACACCAGCAAAAATTATTTTTGAGGTGTTTTTTCTCCTACAAGGTAGACAAGAAAGAAATTAAAGACTTATTTTTTTTTCATCCAATGGACTTGCTGACCATGCATTTGCTGTTTTTGTAATAATTAGTAGCAATTGTTCTTCACAATTTCTGAATATTACTGTCTTGTACGCTATACCTTTTGATAAATATTTAGGATATGAACTGGGGAAAAACAATAGCTAATATAACCATTACCAATTTTAAAATTAGTTGCTTTTGCAATTTTGTTAACCTGCTGTGTAAGCTCATCAAAAGTCATTATATTGTTTATTTAAATGGCAAAGCATAAAACATTGGTTAGGGACAAGAGTGACTGTCAGTGTTTTAAAACAAACAAACAAAAAAAGAGCGAGAAAAAGCTCAGTATACAGCAAATATCAATGACCAACAAGTTTATATCAGAAGTTATAGAAACATAGAATCAAAGGAAAGTAGACCTCCAGGGGTCATCTAGTCCAACCCCCTGCTTGAAGCAGGATCATCCCTATCCAACCATCCTGTACAATCCATAATCTAAACTCTAAATAAGACTACCATCAACCTCTGAGCATTCAAAACAGGCTCTTAGTAGAGGAAGTGGGGGAGGGGGAGAAAGAGTGGAGAGGATTTAAGGCCACATAAATCAATGGGTGACTCAAGACCCTGTGGGTCAAGATACAGGGGAGACAAGGAGAAGAGGACTTGATGGTAGGCAATTGCTACAGACTGCCACACCAGGAGGAGGAGCTGGATCTGGAATTTTCCAGAGAACTGATGGAGGTTACACGTTCAAGGGACACGGTTGTCATGGGTGACGTCAATTACCCTGACATCTTCTGGGAGGAGCACTTGGCCAGATCTGACCAGTCACATAGGTTTTTGAACTGCATGGAAAAACTATGGTTAGTACAGGAGGTGAACTGACCAACCAGGGGAAGGCTTTGTTGGATTTGGTTCTAGACAAAGGGGATGACCTGGTGGGACATCTGAGGATTGAGTGTAATCTGGAAGACAGTGATCATGAGGTGATAGAATTCACTATCCATCATAGGGCAAGCCATTAGGATAGAGGTGCTTGACTTTGGGAAGGCTGACTTCAATGACCTTAGGAAAATAGTGGGAGAGACCTATGGGAAGAGGGACTGGAGGGGAAGGGAGTTCAGAAGGGGTGGTCATTCCTCAAAGAAGCAATCCTCAGAGCACAGAAAAGGTCTATTCCTGTGTGCAGAACAGGTGGTAAAGAAGCCAGGAAGCTCTCTTGGCTTACCGGAGGAGTCTGGGAGTGCTTAAAAAAGAAAAAGGAGGCTTATGAACAGTGGAGACAAGGGGTAATCACCAAGGAGGAATACACAAATATAGCCTACATTTGTAAGGAGAAGATAAGGAAGGCAAGGGTGGAGACTGAGATCAGGTTGGTGACCAAAATCGAAGCCAATCAGAAGTCTTCCTTAGTTATATAGGGAGCAGGAGGAAGACCAAGGGAAATGTAGGGCCCTTGCAGAATGGGACAGGACAGCTGATAACAGTCAGGAGAAAGCTTGCAAATGATACTAAATTATGGGGAAAAGTGGTCATACTAGACAATATGATGTGGATCCAAGTGGACCTGGACAAGCTGGAAAGGTAGGCAGAGCAGAACCAGATGCAGTTCAATACAGATAAATGCAGAGTGTTTCATCCAGGGAGAAGTAACCAGCAACATCAATATACAAAAGAAGGAACATGAGCCACCAGTGCAATGCTGTAGTCAACAGAGATAATAGCAGAGTGGGATGCATCAGCTGATCCATCACCAGCAGGGCTAAGAAAGTGGTACTCCCTCTCTGATCAGTGCTTGTGAGACCCAGCTGGAGTACTGGATCCTGTGCTGGGTGCTGCACTTCAAAAAAGACATGGGGAATCTTGAAAGGGTTCAGAGAAGGGCCCAGAGAAGGGCCACAAGAATGATTAAGGGCCTGGAGGACAAACCTTTTGAGAAAAGATTAAGGGATCTGGGACTGTTCAGCCTGGGGAAGAGAAGACTGAGGGGAGACTTGGTGGCCATCTATAAGTATGTGAGGGGTGAATATCGGGAGCTGGGAGAAAAACTGTTCACTAGGGCATCCTGGGGAAGACAAGGAACAATGGCCATAAACTGCTAGAGGATGGTTTCAGGCTGGATGTAATTAGGTGCTGCAGTCTCCAACCTTGAAATTCTTCAAAAGGAGACTTGACAGATGCCTTGCTGGGATCATTTGATCTTAGCAGTATTCCTGCCCAGAGCAGGGGGTTGGAGTTGATGATCTTTTGAGGTTCCTTCCATCCCTTAATTTATATGATTCTATGTTCATAGGTTATGCAGAAGCATTCTTCCTTCATCTATCTTAGCAATTATTATTATATCACACAGAGATTTGGGGATTTGGTTTTGAAATTACAGAAATCAGTAAAATTCCAGAAGGGCTGGGCAAGGCTTAACATTAAATTCCAGTTTAGGAGCAGGGTAACCACTTGGGTATATATTAACTTAACACATTAACTTAAACCCCTACCGACTCCTGAACCTAATCTTTTTCTTGGCAATCTGTAACTTGGATTGAAGGCATGCACCTCATGGGTGCATCTACACATACACTTTAGTGCAGAGTTGACTAATTATCTCTGCAGTAAGGCATCACAATCTACACACGTGCCAGTATTAGGGCACAGTAAACTAATTAACTCTGCCATAGAATAGTACTGTCATGGACAGGACTATTTTACAGTGAAGTACTTAACTGTACTGAAATGCATGTGTAGATGGTGACCAGGCAGGGGCCAGACTCCTGGCTCCCACCTATTCACACAGCTTTGCAGAGTCTGCATCCTTACGCCCCAGCCAGCCCCTCTGCAGCCTGATGCTGCCACCCAGACCCCAGGGCTGACCTCTCATGCCCTGTACCAGCCTGAGCATGCCCCACCCTGGCTCAAAGTGCTGCAGTCACAGGCACACGTGTAAATGCTGCACCTGGGAGCAGTTCGCTTTGGCTCAAAGTGCTCTGGAATTTCTTTGCCTTAATTGCACACGTAGATGCACCCCATGTCAATGAAAAACAAAGCAGAGGTCACAAAATCATCCCAGTGCCCCCCTTTGACCTGCCACGTAGAACTGTTTTCCTTTATCTCTTTTGATGTCATTGCATGGCTCAAACTCTGGTACTATTGCAGTTGAGCCCCGATAGGCTTAATGTCAGTGTTATGCACTATTTCCTCATATATCACACACCCTTTCCCCCAAAAAATTAGCCATTCAAAATGAGGGGGTGTGTATTAAGCAGGGAAACTGATTTCTTTGATTGAATAGAGGCATGAGGATGCTGGAATGGCTGACAAGGGCTATGAATTCTTTCCACATAGGAGGAGAAGAAAATAAGTTGGTGGTGACTGTGACAAGTGTAAACCTTTAGTGGATGAATGGACAACCTTAACTCATAGTAAACCTGTGTTGTGGCAGTTCAGATTTCTTTATTCTGCTTCCCTAAAACAGGGCACATGTCTTATTATGGCATGTGCCGTATATCAGAAAATGCAGCTGGGAGGCTCAGTACATTTTGTGGCACCTAGTTGCAACTTAGGATACTTCAGAATTAAGCAAAAGCAGATTTAAGGGACACTTGAAATGGAAAAATAAAAAACCCTTTATCTTACCTATGAAAAGGAGTGTAAAAATGAGAGTGAGCTGGTAGACAGCATGCCCCAAGATATTCTTCATCATGGTACGTGATATAAGAGGCTTGTTTCTACCATATGGTTTCCTTAGCAGCAGAGACTCTGTAGGAGGTTCAGTGGCCAAAGCAAGAGAGGCAAAGGTGTCCATAATTAGATTGACCCAAAGCATTTGTACAGCTTTCAGTGGAGAGTCCTTGGGAGACAAATTAAAAAGTAATGTATTTGATAGAATAATTATGGTGTTGTCAATTCCTTGTCTTCATATATACTGTATTATTGTGTGACTACAAGGGAGAAACTGAGGGAACTGTTTGCATTAAAGCAAAAATATCTAATCAGCTATTAGATATTTAGGTATCAGCTATCTAATCAGCTATCAGCTATTCAGTCATTTCAGGAAGTAATATTTGAAACCTCACAAATCTTATTTGGCATGCCCTTAACTCTACCTGAATAATTTGTTAAACAGTGTTCCCTGGCATGCCAGAAAATGTATTGTTTCTAAATTTTGAGTTAGGTTTGGATGACCAACAATTATGAACAGTTTGGGTTTTTTTTCTGAACATAAAATCTAAACTAAAGCACAATAATAATAATAAAAAAGAAGAAGCATGCTTAAGTGAATCATATCTGAATGAAGTTTAATTTCCTCTAGTACATAGTTTATATCATCTGAAATTAACCAAAATCTTGGAACTATAAGAGTTAGATTTGAATAACTTAAACTGTTTTGGTTTTTTAGAATTACATGCATTGAGCATTCAAATATGACTATAACGAACCAGCACTTTATTGAAAACATCAAAACAAATAAGGCAAGAAAATATTGATACGTCTATTGCATCACAGAATAAGTAATAGAATGGTAGTGCTCTTTAAAAAAATGTTCAATGGAACATCAGCATTAATCTAAAATATCAGATGGTTTTGGTAGGCTTATGCATTTATCTTAATTAGATCAGAAACCACTGGATGGAGCTATTGCCTCATTGAAACCAAGAAAGAGATAAGCTGAGGTCACATCACACAAGACTTCAGAACATTAGAAAAGAGGACCCAAGACAGATATCAGGAGAAAAAACTAAGTATATCTATTAAGATTAAGATCTTTATTAGATATCTATATATCTATTAAATTCTGACTTCACTCTTGGTCTTTTCTCAGTAACTGTAAATCACTGGGAGACCTGTGATGACATACAACTGAGACTGTTTTCTACAAGCCATATGAAGGAAACAAATGCAGATTATTTTCATTGTGACTAATTCTACTTCTTTTGCCTTTGGTCTGAATCTGAAATAGACAGCACTAGTGGGTGTGTCCAGACGTGTGGATGTTTGGTTCCCCAGAGACAAGTAGCAGTGGCATACCTTCAGCTGCTGCTGCTTGTCCCCAGGGAACACCCATGCCATGCGCACTTTAGTGCATGGCAAATTGCCCTGGGTGTAGTAGGGGAGGCTGGGGAAGGCACTGTGCTGGCCCCAGCAGCCTTACTTGAGGTCCTGGGGGCCTTTCATGACTGCAACAGTGGCAATTCTGCCACACAAAGCCTGGCCAGCAGCTGCAACACAGCTCCAGATGGCCCAGATCCACTTTTCAGAAGCACATGCTGGCTGAGCGTGCACTGCACTGGTTTTTTCCCCCCATGTCTTTTTTTTTTTTTTTTTTGCTCCTGAATATCCAGGGGTTAAAAAATTCCTGCCAAAAGAAAAAAAAATGGTGTAGCGCATGCTCAGGCAGTGTGCCCTTGTAGCACAGAGATCACTGGACTGTGCAATTTAAAGAGCTGCAGACAAGTTTGTGGCACTACATACCGCACAACTGCACTCATCTGGACATGCCCAACGAGACTCGTTTTCAGATTCAGAGAGATGCTTTTATTTCTATTGAAGATGAAGCAGCATTCTCAGATATTTTATCATAGAACAAGGATATTTATAGCATGAATATTTGAAGATCACAATATTTTTTTGAGCATAAATACATAGATACATATTCTACTGGGAGGCATAAATGAGGCAAAAAACTATGGGAAAAACTCACAGGTCAAAACAAATACAAAACAATTTTGAATTTGAATTCTGCACTTCTTTTGAAAGAAGTAAGTAATGTAACATAACATTTTTATATCATTTTAAAAATTGAAGGAAATATTCTATTCAATATCATAACGATCTTTGGGGTCTTTTGGTTTCTGTGGTGACTAGAATTTCTGGTCTTGATCCCACTAGAGATACCATGGTATTATCCTCCTGAAAATATAGATACTTCTATATTCAAAATCTATTGTTAAACACTATTTAAAAAAATACATTTGGCTTACTCAGTGGGCGCATATACACATGCATTTGATCTGATATCAGCTTACTTGCAAGTAAACTATCTGTGAGGAAATGCTCCTAGGCAGGTGTTTACACATTCAGGGAATAGGAAGCAGATTTGCTGCTCTTAGCACCAAACTTCCTGCAGCCAGCAGCTTTATTGAAAAGGCAGCTCTGTTCTCTTCATCCTGGCCAGTAACTTTCCTGGCTAGAAGCAGTGTGCACAATTCAGGGGCAGCATGCGGAAGCCCTCTCTTCATCACCTCTGCCTCCCTGCACCATGGCTAATTCAGCCCTTGCCCCTGGCAGCAATGACCAGTGCCTGCAGGTCCTTCTGGCCACTTCCCTGGCCCTGCTGCCCTGCTGCACTGACCTTGGCTGGCCCATGGCTGTCTTGCCCCCCACATGCATGTCCAGCACCACCGTGTCATCCCAGGGCTCCCACTGCTGCCTGGAAACCATCTAACGGGCTGGACCCCAACAGAAATGCCACCAACATGGTCCTGGACACCACTGCTGGGACTGCCCTTGCCCTCCTGGGTCTCCAGCCCCACCACCTCTGGGCCTACTTCACCAGCCAGGAGTAGTGACTACACATAGTCTAGCAGACCTGGGATGACAAGCAGTGGCTGCAGAAATTCTGCATGAACTGGGTCACCTTCTGGGACCATCTGGAGCAGCTCCATCCACACCTGGAGCAGCAAGACACCACCATGCAGCTGCCCCTCCCCACAGACACATGGCTGGCCTTTGCCCTGCTGAAGCTGGCCATTCCAGCCAGTCTCTGATATGTGGGCTCTCTCTTTGGGGTGGGCAAGGCCACTGCCAGGGAAGCCATCCTGGAAATATATGGGGCCCTCCAGGACATGATGGGAAACAAGGTGTTTCATGTGCATGACCTCTTCATGGTAGTGGCAGGGTTGCATGCCCTGGGACTTCACCAGTGCATTGGGACCTGGACAGGACCCACATATCCATCACTTGCCCATCCCATGGCAACCACCCCTACTACAGCTGAGGGGTTTTCATTCATGAAGTTCCGTGACATCATGGACCACTAAGGCACCTTGATGCATGTGAGTGCCAAATAAGCAATCAGAGCCCATGATGCCTGTGTCTTCTAGAACTCTGCCTTGCTAGGCATGGTGGAGAGTGGGTGTTTCATGCCGGGGCTGCCAGACTTAAAGCTGGGTGCCACTGTGGTCCTGTACCTCCTTACTGGGGAACCTTCCCCTCACTCTTCTCCTGGCTCATGCAGCCCTACATTGGGCACCTGGACCCCCACTAGGCACACTTTAACTGTTGCCTGGGCAGGACCCATGTCCTGATGGAGTGCACTGCTGGACATCTGAAGAGACGCTGGGGCACCCTCATAGCTCTTCTTGAGTTTGCCAAGGACAACCTCCCCCAGGTCTTCAGTGCAGCCTGCATGCGGCATAGTATCTATCAGGCCTGGCAGGAGCTCTTCTGTGAGGCCTGAGCAGAGGAGGCAGAATGGGCAGAGGCCGTACAGTGGGCAGAGGCTGCCTGGCAGTGGGAGCAGCATTTGCAGTATCAGTGACAGCAGTGGGCCCCTGCCAAGGCCCAGGGTGAGCTGCACACCCACCAACGGGAGCCAAGGCACCAAGTTTGAGAGGTCCTGATTGACCACCTCCTCCTGCACTCCCCACTGTAGCCTACCTGGACCACTGCCCATGGCCCCCACTCCCAGCACCATGCTCACTGTAGACACGTCTCACAGGAACAACTGTTTTTATTTCCCTCACTTCAAACAGACCCTCCTATCTCCCCAGTAGAGCCCCTCATCTCCCCCAACAAACAGAAACCCTCCACACCCACCCCACACACCAACAATAAAATACCCTTTTCCCTCTGCAAACTATTTACAAAGTGTGTTGTGTTTTGTCCTGGGGTGGGGGGCCTTGGGGTGAGAGCACCTAGGGGAAAGAACCCATGGACAGGTGACCAGAAGCCTGGCCTCTAGGTGTTCACCCATGGGTGCAGGCACTGTGGCGAGCTCATTGAGTAGGGTGCTCACCCAGGGATGATGGGAGCTAGTGCCCCCCTTGTGTGAGTGGCTCCCCCTCTGGTGGCCAATGTCCAGGGCCAACATAGTCAGTGTGCAGTCCTGGCCTCACTGCAGGCAGCTCTAGCTCTGCACCTGTGTGGAACTGGGTTGAGTGGCGGACCTGGGCCCAATGGGAGCAGCTGGGTGGTGGGGCACCCAGGGCAGGGGCCAGGCCAAGAGCTCCTGCCTCCTAGAGGTGGTGCAGGACCTCCTCCCAGGACCATGGGGGGCCTGCTACTGGACAGTGGGTGACTGCCAGGGGGCAGGCAGGGCTAGGGTCAGGGACCAGGCAGCTGCTGCATGAAAGTGACCTCCAGGGCCAGAACAGTGTCCACCACCCAGTGGTCATTGGCTGGGACCTCCACTGCCCAGGCCAGGATGGTGTTCTGCTCCCACAGTGCCTCCACCTGCTTGTGCTCCAGGACTAGGATCTGCTCCCAGAACTCCCTGTCTGTGTTCTCCCGTGCTTCCTCACAATGTTGCACATTTGCCAAGCCCTTGAGTCCTCCAGCCAGTCCTCTGACACTTCCACCAGCTGATCCAGGAGGACTGTGTGGTCCTGGGTCCACCTCTGGCAGAGCTGGTGCACCCAAAGGGCCCCAGCTATGGACAGTGGTGACCCTGAGGCTGTATCCCCACTGTGAAGTGTGGCCTCTTCCCCATGTGCAGCTACAGGACCTGCAGAGCCATGAGAAATAAGTTGTTTATATGAGTTTGCAACATTTCTGAGATAAGATGCTCTGTATCGGGGCTGTGCACTGCCCAGCCTCAGATTGGGGCTCAGCATGCCAGGTGCCCAGAGACTGATAAATGGCGGGGGGGGGAAGCCTGGGCCTAGGCGACCAGCCAAGCTCCCCCCTCCTCCCCTTTCATTCCCCTGAGGCTGGCAGGCCACTGGGTGCTGGCCATAGGCATCCTGCCTCCCCTGTCCCCTTGTGTGGGACAAGCCAGGCTCCTGGAAGCACCTGCTGCTATGGGTCCAGACCTCACTTCCTCCCCACTCCTCCTGCAGGCCAACTACTCTCCTGTGCTGCTTCCTAGCTCACAGAGCCTAAGCTTGGGAGGAGTAGGGCTCCCAGATGACTAGGAAAAGGAGCTGCCTGCACCCCTGCCCAGCCTTTAGGGGGCTTCTCCAAAGCTGGGGCTGCACCCTCCAAAGGTGGGGCTGCACCCTGAGCTTACCCCAGCTGTGTGTGTCATGGGCACTGCACGAGGAACTGTTTGTACAACCTGAAGGGTGCCTGACCCATTATGCCCTCCTGATAATGATCACCATGGTGCCCCAGGTACACCTAGCACAAGACCCTGAGCTTTGACAGCACAGGGAGCAATCCTGGGCTGCCCCACAACCTCTGACACCACACGGAAGGCTACTTGTGGCTGCAGTATACATCCCTGCTCTCTGTAGCCAAGGAGAACTTTGCTGCCAGCATCAATACATGCTGTAGAGGCCTGCATCCAATTAGATTTGGGGGTATGGAATGTTCAATAAAGTTTTTGCACTGCCTCTCACCTCACCATGTGCTGTGGGGAGGGAACCCAGGTCTAGGGGAGTGTGGTCAGGCCAGGCAGGGAGGGAGGCAGAGACAGGTGCTGGGAGCAGGGGCAGGGGTAGGGGCAGAGAGGCCTTCCACCCCCCAGTGCAGGCCTTACCATGTGGCCAGAGCTGGTGTGGCTGGCAACCTGTCTGGCAGTGACAGCATGCGGCTTCAGACAGAGTCCTTGGTCAGCAGGATGCAGCATACAGGTGCTGGGCCAGCTCCCCCCTGCCCACCCAGGGAGGAGCTGGCACTGGTGGCAGATGGTGGTTCCATGGCCAGTCATGCCTCAGGCCTGTGCTGGGGCTATGGAGCTGGTGAGGCAAGCACTTGCCCAGGCTCCCCAAACTTCTAGTGGAGACTGAAGACAGAAGGCTCTACAGGATGGGCTGTTCAATGCTCAAGGGGCCTTCCTCCTGTGATGTGTCACCATGGGTGCCAGGCTGAGGCAAAGGCTCAGACAGATCACCCATGCTGCTGTACACAGCATGGCTGTGGTCTGATTCACAGGGTGCAAGAATCTCCACCAGTCACCACACAAAGGGCATGGACTTGTGGGCACTCCTGGACCAACAACTGTGGTTAGTCATGATCATCATGGTGCCCACAGACCTACTGTGCCCACAAGGCCTTGACCTTTATGCAGCTCTGCTATGCCAACTGGTTGTACCAACACTCCTGCATCCACCCTGACAGACCCTCATATACTTGGGCATTAGAGCAGTTGCCCTGCACAAACTGGTGCTGCAACTCTGCATTGCCCTACAGTACCACAAGATTGCCAGACTCTTCCTTGGACCATTTGGGGCCCTGGCTGGTAGGCACAGGTGTGGGCATTGAGGGTCCTGTGCTGTCTCTCAGCCTCCATTTGGTGTTCCTGTGCTGCCAGGCCTGGACAGCTGCCTGCAGTGCCCAGCACTGTGGCATGACATGGGACTGCCAGCCACTTGACAGAGGCAATGCCCCATGGCACCTGCAGGCTCTGCACAGGATGCTGATGGTGGGCTGTGGGCAGGTAGAGCTGGACCTGCTGGCCAGAAGCTGCCTGCAGCTGGGGCTGGGGGCTGACAGGCCTGGCAGGAGGCTACATCAACCTGCAGCACCCTGTAAGCCTAGATGGCATGGGCCTGCCAGGCAGTGGTGCTGGGATGAAGGCAGGATGGTGAGGCTAGACTATGGCCTGCCCAGGAGGCACAAGACCTAGAGTTATTTCAGACTGCCTGCTGGTGTGCCTCAGGGATCAAAATGCTAGGCTTTTAAACACCTAAGGTAGGTGTTGCTATAGAGGTGGCCTAGCCCTGGGGCAGGAGAGACTCCCAGGCCAAAGCCCTGGGGCTAGCCTCAAGCCAGCCCCCTAGTGGCAGGGATGGCCTGGGAGCAAATATGTAACTGTGCAGTAACTAATACTGAGTAAATTTGCCACCTGCATTTGCAGGTGGCAAATTTACTTGCAATTAGCCATTTTTACTGTGCAGTAAGCATGCACCCATGTAGATCCATGCACTTACTGTGCAATAAACAAGGCTACTGCACAATTAAGTATCTTGTGTAGATGTGCCTAGGGATGATTATGGTAGAGGTTGAGGAATAGAAAAATATTAGCTTTAATAACATTACTGACCTTCTGGTCATGAGCCAGCCACTTTAAGTTGGTGCTTCTAATAAGGTGCTTCTAATAATTACCTATTATTGGTAGAATTGCACAGTTCAGTCAAGTGTAAAAGCTCATTCTGAGCCAATGCCAAAACATTAAATATACATTAGTTTGAGCAGTCACTAGAATGCAAATTCTACTGCAACCCTCTATGATAGCTGAACAGTTGGTAAAAACCAAAGTAGATGCTTTCAGAGATTGAGCTTAGTTGTCCATTACATATTTTACTCACCAATGCAACATAAGAACTGGCTAGATGGAATGCAAATGTAACATTGTTTTTAATAGTCTCTGGCCACTGACTAAATAACAGGAATTCTTTGATCTTGTAGGTGTAATTCAGAAAAAAAAACAACTTTCATGTAGCTCCTGACAATTTTTGAGAGGGATAAAAAAGATGTTTACGTTGTAAACCACCCAAATCAGTGTCTGTTTCTCAAGTTCTTTTCCAGCTGAGCTTGGAAGGGGTTAGCCTTAACCTGGGGATAAAAGAACATCCCTTATATCAAGTGATGTTGCACTTTACTTTAGAAAACTGTTAAAATACAAGTCACCAAAGGCTGGCAATAAATTACAATCCTATTGTGAAATACACTTCACCCACTGTGACATACACATCTTAGAGCTTTGATTTAGTTGACAAGTTGTAAGGAACTATAAAGGCATTTTTGCCCTTACCTGTTAACTCCCACTGGTCATGCAGCACATGCATTCCCTCACAAATGTGAGTATATTTAATAGGACTAGAACTATTTTTGCAAACTTTTTAAAACTTAGAAACACGATTGAGGCCTTAGTAATTAGGCTGATATTCATATTATATACTGGTTCAACAGACACTGCCCTTCACTTAAATTCTACTTACATAGTTCTTCCTACACCCAGGTTTGCATGATTAATAGTACTATATTGTCAACTGAAAGAACAGTGGACTCCTAATTTGTTAGGGCTTGTCATTCTAAAGAACAGTACATAATATTAGCAATAACAGTTAAAAGGATGTTAGGAAATTCAAAGGACACTGGAGGTGGGCTGCTACCATAGTCAATGCACAACCTTTCACAGCACTTCAGGCAGGGCTTCACAATAACATCTTTTGTACACTGAATGAGTGAAGACCCTTAAAGTTTACTGGTATCCAAAAAATGAAGTGAGAATATGTCAGTCTGTCCCTCTACTGACAAAACCAACAGATTTAGCTTGAATATAGGTCACTAGTAAACAGATGCTCAGCTCACAGAAAGGAACACTTGTAGTAAATTAATCAAGAATCACTCAGACCCAGGAAACATGAAAGCACAACCTGGAGAGCACCTTGTGACTGAGCCATAGACTAAATGAATTAAATTAATGAAAAGTGAAGTTAAAATAGAGATAGCTCAGCTGTTTAAATCTCTGTTCTCCATGCACACTAATACTGAATGAGACAGTCCTGTAGACATAAGAGTTGTTGTGATGTAATTAATGAGTAATGGATATATGCTGGAGGGGCCAACCTAAATTTAGCAATCTCAATTCACTTTGCAACCTTAAAGTTTTTGTTTGTTTGTTTTCAGCATGGTTATATGTATGGCCTGGATCTCAAGTATTTTACACATTATGGAGCTGATTCTCTGCTGCTGATTCTCTGACAGGCACAACTCAAATGTAAAGATCCCAAGGCATGAAAACCAGGAAAGTGCCCTAACTGCCTAGCCACAGGCAAGTCTGGAATAGAGACACTCTCCATCTTTGCTGCTCTGTCACTGTGCAACAAGGAATGCAAGATTCCAGGGTCCAGAGAGCACCAGAGAGCATAAGCAAACACAGCACAACCCTGTGATAAGGGCACTCCCCCAGAAAGCAGAATGCCCAAATTATCCTTCTCCCAGATTTATTGTGTTGCCATTATTACTGTTTAATGAAAAGTGTGGACAGACAAAACAATTATGCCAATTTAAATTCAAGGGGAGGGGTACTTACAACAGTTCAACTGAATAACTATTACTGTTTCGCCTATCTGCTTTATCCTGCAGTAAATGGAAGCTAAAACCACAATAATATACCACCTGCTTCATTCATGGTTCAATTGTTGCAATTTATCTTCACATACTGCAGACAGGCAAAACAGAATGGGCCAGCCCAAAGACACTTACAAGTGACAAGTTCCCCATCCCCTTTCAAATAGTATAATTATTTTGTCTGTCCACCATAAAATGCATAAAACTCAAGGAATGCCTGAACCAGAATCACAAACTCCCCTTCTTCCAAAAGGAATGGGCGTAAATTCTCTCCATCAGCATACATCTACAAACATGTGATTCAGAAGCATTAGTGAAAATAAAATATATAATTAATACTACAGAAAAAAATGAAATAGGTCATAACTAGAGTGACTGTACATCCTGGTTTGGCTGGGACAGGCCTGGATTTCAAAGACTAGTCCTACCCAGTTGGTCAAAATTAAAACAAGAGTCCCGGAATCACAGGGGCATGAGACATAACCTGAAGGGAGGGGGAGGGGAGTGGAGTGCCATGGTGCACCAGGGTGCTCCTGTGCCATGGCCTCTGCCACTGACTATAGCAGTGCCATTGACTAGGGGAGTGGGAAAAGGGGAACAGTGTCCTGGAAGTTCTGGATGCCCCAGATTTCCTTATGGTCACCCTAGTCATAACTCCCTACAGTGAATTTGGCTTGGACAATACCATGATTTTTGCTCTTACAAAACATCGTGAATTCTTCTAATGAATGCCAATGATTAGGACCTCTAGTCTGTATTATTTGAAAAAAATTCAAGACCAGCATTATCCCTATGTCTTTTTAAGTCACCAGGTCAGTACTCACTGGACAAAATGCTGCATGTACGGTATCAATATATGCAGCACTTGAATGTTCCTGTGAAGCCTCATTTAATTACTAACAGGAGCTAATATGTTGCAACTGTACCCAGGAAAGTGGAGTCCATGGACTTCACTGGAACTCCACAGCTACAGAAGTCTGCCAATGCAGATGCAATTGCAGGATCAGGCCTATATATAAATTCATGGGATCTAATAAACTGAAGGCCAGAACACTGCACATTAGAATGCTAAATGATTAGAAAAAAAACAGATTGCATCTGGTCTGTGCCTTCTTTGAGCAGGAATACTTAAAAGATACAAGTCAAATTAGGAAAGGAAATCTTTCCTAAAGAAAGCATCAAGAAACTTTTCAAGTGTTGAATTGCAGGGAAGTTTTTGAGACAGGATGACATCTAGGGAGCATGAAAGAGATACTAGTATCTAATTAGCACTTTTCTCACCCTGGATCAGATGAAATGGCATAGAAAGTGTAATTTATTACTATTGACCAGAATGTTAACCTATGAATAAAATTTCTGTGCCCAAGAAAGCCAAAAGTCCAGGTAAAAACAGAGTAAGTTGTAGTGCAATGCTGAACTGCTGTGCATGAAATCCACATTCAAAGTCACTGAAACCTATTCCGTGTTTGGAGAACAACAGTGTTAAGCTTTCCTTGTTTATTAAGGATTTAAATGCTTCAGTCAAATTAATATTTAAGACCAGCATAAACTTTTTCCAGCCTTTGTACATATAAATGTGTATTTGCTACAGTTTCTAATTTTAAATCCTTTGGAATTATTTCTTTTGCTTTCCTATTTTGTCATAACAAAGGTCTTGTCTTTCATCACAGAACTAAAAAGTTGCATAAGATTCTACTTACACAACGATGCATTAAGCATTGGGAGGTGTGCATTTTTACCTGAATGGTTGTACATGAAAAGAAAATGCCTAGAGGAAATGAGTACAAGGATATCCAAGGGTGCAGAGTAGGCCTGTGCGAGTACGTAACTATTCAATCCAGCTTCAGATCTGGCCACTTCAGATGCCAGGGATCTGATCCAGAGCTCTGGCTCAGTTTCCCACTTTGATCCAGCCAAAGTGGCTCTGAAGCTTCGGAGCTGCCTTGGAGATCCAACCATAGGGTATAAAGGAAAATCAAAGAAATATCTATAACTTTGTTGTTTTTTGTCTGATTTGGATGACATTTGCAGGAGTTGTAGCATATTCAGAGTGCACGAACTCTGCCACATTTCAAGGAGATAGGTTCAGGGACTTGGGAGAAGCTGTATCCCAAATTCTTGAAAGCAAAACTCATGTCACGTGTAAGTGTTATATCACAGGAGGGTGAAAACTGCAGAGTTGGTAGCCCCCGGTTAGTTTGCAAAGCCTGCCAAGTTTCATGAAGGTCAGCGCAGGGGTTTGGAAGAAACTGCACCCCAAATTCTTGAAAGCAAAACTAATGTCACATGTATGTATTAAGCTGCAGTAGGGTCAAAAATGCAGAGATGGGAGCCCCTTGTGAGGCCACAAAGCCTTCCACATTTCAAGGTGACAGGTGCAGGGGTTTGGGGAGACATGCACCTCAAGCTGCTGACAGGCAAAATTCATGACATAGATGACCCTGTGTGTGTTAAGGCGCAGTGGGCTGAAAACTGCAGGAATGGTAGCCCCTGCTGAGGCCACATAGCTTGCCAAGTTTCAAAGAGATAAGTGCAGGGATTTGGGGGAAACTGCACCTCAAGCTGCGGACAAAAAGCACCCTGTTCAAATTTGCTGATGACACTAAGATGTGGGGGGATGTGAGCATGCTAGAAGGGAGGAATAGGCTGCAATCAGACCTAGAAAGGTTACAAGGGTGGGCGGATGAGAATAGGATGGGATTCAACACAGACAAGTGCAAAGTGATGCACCTGGGGAGGAACAATCGGTACCATACCTACAGGCTGGGGAACTCCCTTCTTGTCAATACAGAGGTAGAAAAGGATCTTGGAGTCATCATTGACTCCAAGATGAACATGGGCTGGCAGTGTGGGGATGCAGTCAGGAAGGCCAACCGTACCTTGTCATGCATCCACAGATGCATCTCAAGCAGGTCCAAGGAGGTGATCCTCCCCCTCTATGCAGCACTGGTCAGGCCGCAGTTGGAGTACTGCGTCCAGTTCTGGGCACTGTACTTCAAGAGGGATGTGGGCAACATGGAGAGGGTCCAGAGGAGGGCCACTTGCATGATCAGGGGGAAGCAGGGCAGACCCTACGAGGAGAGGCTATGGGACCTGAACCTGTTCAACCTCTACAAGAGAAGGCTGAGGGGAGATCTCGTGGCCTGTTACAAACTAGTCAGAGGGGACCAGCAGGCACTGGGAAAGTCCCTGTTCCCCTAAGCACTACCAGAAGTGATCAGGAATAACAGTCACAAGCTGGCAGAGGGGAGATTTAGGTTAGATATCAGGAGGTGCTACTTCACTGTCAGGGCGGCTAGGATCTGGAACCAACTTCCAAGAGAAGTGGTGCTGGCTCCTACCCTGGGGGTGTTTAAGAGGAGATTAGATGAACACCCTGCCAATCTTTCCTGCCATGGCAGGGGGTCGGACTAGATGATCTACTCAGGTCCCTTCCAACCCTAGAAACTATGAAACTATGACAAGCAAAACTTGTGACATGGGTGGACTGTGTGTGTTAAGGCACAGCAGAGTGAAAGCTGCAGGGATGGTAGCCCCTGCTGAGGACATGAAGCCTGCCAGCTGTCAAGGATATAGGTGCAGGGGATCTGGGTTCTAGGGCCCTGAAACTCTAGCTGCTGACAGACAAAACTCATGACCTGGGTGCTTGTGTATCTGTCTTGGTGCATGGGGAGGTGTGGCGGGGATTACTGCAGGCCTGGCTGCTAAACTACCAATTAATCATGATTCACTCAGGGACCAGCTCAATACACAATACTTAGCTACTACATAACGAGCTAACGAGCAAGGATTAACACCTAGAAAATCACAGACTAAGTAGAAGAAATAATCAATACAGACAATCAGCTGCCCCAAGACAGACAGTCAGTTGTACAAGCACCCATGTCACAAGTTTTGTCTGTCAGCAGCTAAGGGTGTAGGGCCCCAGAACCCCCCTGCACCTATCTCCTTGACAGCTGGCAGACTTTGTAGCCTCAGCAGGGGCTAGCAGGTCTGCAGCTTTTATCCCATTGCACCTTAACACACACAGTGTCACCTATGTCATGAGTTTTGCCTGTCAGCAGCCAGAGGTGCAGGACCCCAGAAGCCAGACTCCCCCTGCACCTATCTCCTTGACAGCTGGCAGGCCTCACAGCCAATGCAGGGGCCACCACCCCTGCAGTTTTCAGCCTGCTGCACCTTAACACACACAGGGTCATCTACGTCATGAGTTTTGCCTGTCAGCAGCTTGAGGTGCAGTTCCCCCCAAACCCCTACACCTATCTTCTTGAAACTTGGAAGGCTGTGTTGCCTCACCAGAGGCCACCACCCCTGATGTTTTCACCACTCTGTGGTGTAACACATAGACACGACATGAGTTTTGCTTTCAAGAATTTGGGGTGCAGTTCCTCCCAAATCCCTTCACCTCTCTTCTTGAAATATGGTAGGCTTCCTGCCCTCAGGAGAAGCTACCATCCCTGCAAGTTTCATCCAAATTAGACAGAAAACAACAAAGTTGTAGATATTTCATTAATTCCCCGTTATACCCTACGGCCAGATCTCTGAAACAGCTCCAAAGCTTTTCGGAAGCAGTTTGGAAGCTCTGAACTGCTTTGGAAAGCCTAATGAAGCCAGCGCTTTGATTCAGACATGCTGCTTCAGACACTGAAGCACGGTTTCAAGCCTCACACAGCCTTAGTGCAGAGATATTAGTTACAAGCCATTTGGACAAAATACTTGTTCAATTTGCACAATGAGGACCTGATCTAATTCTGAATGTATGCCCAGATGCTTCAACAGAAATGGAATAGAGACACTGAGGGTGCTGACAGACGTGACACTTTGTCATGAGATCAGCCACTGAAAGTGGTCTACAGCCAGCACTGACAGAAGTATATGGCTACTAGGGCTGTTTGAAACAGCACTGTTCTGTTTCAATTTCCATTTCACTGTTTCAGTGGGATAGTGTTTCATTTCAAGTTTCATTTAGTTTTGAATCACTGTTCCGCTTCGTCAAAACTGTTTCACTGTTTCAAGGCTGTTTTGAAGTTTCGCCCATAGACTATAATGGGGAAACACGAAACAGCTTATAACTTTGTCATTTTTGGCAAATTTGGATGAAAACAGCAGGGATGGTAGCCACTTCTGGGGGCATGAAGCCTGCTAAGTTTCAAGGGGATAGGTGCAGATGTTTCTGGGAAACTGAATCTCACATTATTGAAAGCGAAACTTATGTCACTTGTAAGTGTGATGACACAGGGGAGTGAAAATAGCAGGCATGGTAGCTCCTGCTGAGGCCTGTCAAGTTTCAATGAGATGGACACAGGGGTTTCTGGGAAACTGCAGTTCAAGCTGCTGACAAGTAAAACTTGTGTCACGTGTGCATTAAGGTGCAGTGGGGTGAAAACTGCAGGCATGGTAGCCCTTCTGAGGCCATGAAGCTTGTCAGGTATCACGGTGATAGGTGCAGGGGTTTCTGGGAAACTGCACCTCAAGCTACTGACAAGCAAAACTCATGATGTGTGTGACTTATTGTGTTAAGGTGCACCCTCACTGGCACTGGGGCCTCTACATGACATGGTAGTGTGCCCCAGTGAGGCCTCCTCTTCCCCCACAGCCTCAGTTCAGTCTACCACTTTAAATAACAACAGGTAATAATAACTTAGTGAGCAGCAGAGTAGCACCAGCAGCATCTCAGGGAGTCATCCTCGGCTTGAAGGAGAGCCCATCACTGCCCTGACTGGTCACACCATTGCCCTGTGAGGGAGAGGAATGCTCCAGATATCTGAGGTGAAGTGTAAAGCCACCTGCAGACCTGCCTTGTGCAGCTCCTCTCTCCAGTACTCCCTGCATGCCTCATACAGAGAGGGCACCACTAACCTGCTGAAGGTGGTGCATACGGGCACTTGGTATGATGGGGCCTCGAGCGCCATGAGCCACCTGAACCCTAGCCTGTTACCTATCAGCTCCATGTTCTTGGGGAACCCTGACACAGGACGCAGACTGTCTGACTCACAAAGAATCCCCCCCTCCACCTACACAGAAACTGATTAAGATGCAGTGTGAGACACACTTAAAACCCTCCAGATAAGGGTGACAAAAGTGAAACAACTGCCCTAGGTCTCATTTGCATCTGAGATGGAACCAGATGACCATTCATTTACATGAGAGATGGAGAACAGAAAGCCTGAAGCAGAGACTGCAGTGAATTCTGGGATCAGAGGGGCAGGGGAGCACTGCATGATGGGGAATCTGTCCTCCAAATGCTAATCAACCCACACACCCAGCTCAGCATTTATCAGACAGGTTCTAATCTGGATTTACAAAGGACTTTTCCTCCTTTCCCCTCCCACACACACACCTCTAAGCAGAAGTAAGTTTAATAGCCATCTCGGGCCGTACATTCCCCGGTCCCACTATGGGGGGCCTATTTAAACTTAACTGGCTGAAACTCGGTTGCCGGGTTGGGGAATGCTGAGGCAAGACATCGCGTCAGGGGGTATGGGCAACATTTGAACAATGGTAAAGTGTTCATCACAGTGTCCAGCCTGTTGGAGCCCTGACCACAAGTGTTGTCATACTTTTCCCGGGACAACTGGTAGAAGTCCTCTCCACAAAAGGTTATGAACACTCCAATAATTGCCTTAAGTCTGTTAAAAGACTATAGTAAGATCTGGAAAACTCATGCTAGGCTGAGGCTTGTTCACAAGTAAAAATCCCAAACCCTGATGCTGCAAGCTATCTATTGTTTCCGAAGAAACCAGGAGATATCCCATCAATATATTTGCTATCCAGAGGAATGTCAAGCTGGCTCCTAAGTATGTGTTTCCTGAGTATCAATCAGTTTCCTGAGATGCTCCAACCAGATAGCCACTTGTCAATAGAAAAGACAATTTGATTTACACTACTGAGAACACTTGAAAGAAGCTGAACTGAGGGTATAAAAAGCTGTAAAAGAAGCAGCAGTGTGTGTGCTGACACCACCCACTTTCTTCTCGAGAGGCTGAAGGAGGCAGAATACTTAGTGAAACTAGGGTAATACTGTAACTGTTTGTGTTTTTTTTTCCTTTGCATGTCTCTTACTACTAACATCATTACATATTTCATATACTTAGCAATAAATAACTTTTTAGTGAAATTGGTAGTAACTGGGTATATTTTTCCTTCACTACTTCTCCTTCCCCACTTGCTCTGCAGCAACGCTTCTTTTACCTAAGCTAAAGATCCCTGTGAAGCCCAAAAGTATTATGGGGTCTGCTCATCAAGAGGCTAAAAGATTTAGACTTGCTGAGTTTGAAACACATAAGGGGATCAGCTTGTACAGGCTGATTGACCCAGTTTGGCTCAGACATGCCCTAATGAACTGAATGCTGGCCCATGAGGGTGTTATCTGGACACCCAGTTGGATTCAGAGGTATTCTGTTTACCTGTGTGCTTGTGTGTGACTGCAGTTATTGTTGCTCTGATGAACTGATTCTTGGCATATGAGCGTGTCAGCCTGTCCATGCTGATCAATCTGGCCAGGTCAGGTGTGTAACATTAATCTGGGTGTGTTTGTGTGTATGACTAATTTGGGGACTGGAGGAACCCAGCCCCACTGAAACTGAGTCCTGCAAGATAGCTCCATTGGGGGTGAGGGCTTGCGGAAGGGAGAGATACAGCTCCATATAGAAACACAAGTAACACAAGCAGCACATTAATAGAATTACCAAGACCCTAGAAAGGCCAGCTCCCTTTCCAACACACTTCATGGTTTGTTTCATAGTGTCTTGTCTTTGCCTTGGTGTGTCTCATCTTCTGTAATATTATCTATTAGGGGTGTGTGAAATGGGCCCTATTTGATTTAAATTTGGATTCAGGGACAGTGATTTGATTTGTTGATTTGGATGACTGTCCTTGATTCGATTCGGCTGAATCTGAATCTGAAGATTCAATGCTGATTTGGAGAATCAGTGATTCGGACACAGATGCAACTTTAAATGTTTTTTCTACATACCTCCAGGTACCAGGTACAGCTCATAAATGCTGCAATACTGGGGTGGATGGTGCATGCTACAGGAGCATAGGATGCGGGGGCATGTGCACAACAATGAACCCAGAAGTGGACCAGAAGTACTTCTGGTTCACTTCCAGGTCTGCTGGGGAGTGCACTCTTGGCCTTGCCATGCTCCCCCAGATCAGCAATAGGCACGCTGGTGCCCCCTTAGACCCAGGAGGCACCAATTGCTGATCCAGGGGGGCCCCCTGTGCACTCCCTTGTGGTCCCAGAAGTGGACTGGAAGTGCTTCTGGTCCACTTCTGGGTCTGCTGCCAAGCACACTGAGGAGCCCCCTGTGCTTCTATGGGATGCTCCATCACAGCATTCATGAGGTGCCTGGTATCTTAAGATATGTAGAAAAAACATGTAAAGCTATGTTTATGTCCAAATCACTGAATCTTTCTGAATCTCTGTGAATTGATTCAGAGGGTTCTGATTCGATTCAGAGAGATTAAAGGGTTTCCTAATTCAATTTCAAATTTGGAAATTTAGCCATGGAATAAGGCCAAATCTCCACCAAAGTGACTCAGGGACCGAAGCTTCACACAGCCCTATTATCTATCTGAGTTATATATGTAGATATGATCATTGTATTCATATGTATTTGTGTAATGTATGTGTGTATTTATGTAATTAAAATAATAATATGTAAATTTATGTATTAGGGCTGTGTGAAATGGCACTGTTCCGTTTCACCTTGAGTTTTGACAGTTCAAGGGAATGGTTTTGTCTTGAATTTCATTTAAAGTCAAAACAGCTGTTCCATTCCATTCCATCAAAACAGAAAGCCTGTTTTGACACTGTTTGCTGTGGGTGGGGAGGCCACACAGCTGAGTTGACTTCCCATCCCCAGTGCTACAACACTTCGGGGGTGGAGGCAGCCTAGCTGGACTGCTTTCCTGTCTCCCATGCTACATTGCACTGGGGGTGGGAGGCAGCCCAGATGGTCTGCTTCCTGGTGCCCCACACTAGATCTCACTGGACCCAGGAGGCAGCCCAGCTGGGATTTTTTTCCCATCTCCTGCTGGATTGTGCTGAGGCAGGAGGGAGTCCAGCTGGGCTGCTTCCCTGTCTCCCACACAAAATCATGCCAGGGGGTGGAAGGCAGCTCATCTGGGCTGCTACCCCATCCCCCATGCTAGATTGCACCGGGGGTGGGAGGCAGCCCAGATGGGATGCTTCCCAGTGTCCTGTGGTAGATCACACCAGGGCCGGGAAGTAGCCCAGCTGTGCCGCTTCCTTGTCCCCCACACTAGATTGCACCAGGGGTGGGAGGAAGCCCATCTTGGCTGCTTCTTGGTGCCCTGTGCTAGACTGCACCAGGGCTAGGAGGCAGCCCAGCTGGGCTGCTTTCCTATCCCCTGCACTAAATTGTGCCGGGAGTGGGAGGCAGCCTAGATGGGCTGCTTTCCTGTCCCCCATGCTAGATCACGCCGATCTAGTGCAGGGCACTGGGAAGCAACTCAGCTGGGCTGCCTCCCACCCCCAGCACGATCTAGCATGGGGGACAGGGAAGCAGGCCAGCTGGGCTGCCTCCTGGCCCTGGTATGATCTAGCATGGGGCCCCAAGAAGCAGTCCATCTGGGCTGCCACCCCCAGTGTGATGTAGCACGGGGGTCGGGGCAGATATTGCACTGGGGATGGGAAGTCAGCCCACCTGGACTGACTTCTCATCCCCAGTCTATGGTCGAAATGTTTTGAGCAGCCTCATTTTGTTTCGAGGCTATTTCAATGGCCTTTGTTTCATTCTGATTTTGCTGTTTTGATCTCAAAATTGGTTGAAACATTGTCAGAATGCAATGGCCAGTGAAATTTTGCACAGCCCTAGTATGTATGTGTTTTCCTGTATAAATTCTATATTATAATATGCAATATAATTATGCTATGTTTCCCTGCAGAGTGAATGAAATGCACACTATGAGAGAAAACAGATTTGAAAAAAAATCAAAACAGACTAAACAAAAAGAGGATTTGGGAGGAGGAATAAATTGAAAGGAATCAATCAGTGAATATAATAATAAAACAAAAGTTTATAGAAACTAAAGCAAAGGTATTGCTGAATCCCACTTGCTAGGCTAGCAAGTAGGAAATGAATGGTAGACTTCGTTGTCTAGTGCTGTTGAGTTTCTGGAAGACAGCTCAGGAAATGACCCCAAGGCAGAAAGCAGCTCATGTCAAACAATGCTGCTTCTTATGCTGTTTTTCCATCCATTCCCCAGAGTACTGGGATTGGAAGGGACCTCAGGGAAGGATCACAGTCACTGAGCAGCTACACCAGCTACACAGTCAATATCAGAGCAGTCCTTCCTGCTTCTTCCCCCTCCATCTCCTTACCTTCCATCTCCCTGCAGGCAAGCCCATCTTCAGCTTCAAAACTCAAAATGTTTCAAAGCTTTCAAAATGTTTTGACTGCCCTCATTTCATTTCAAGGCTGTTTTGAAGCCCTTCATTTCATTTGAATTTTGCTGTTTCTAGCTCAAAATGAGTCAAAACAGCATCAAAATCAAACAGCAAGTGCACATCCCTAATGGTTACGAAGCACTTCAATAATGCCCAATCGCATGACAATCTGAACCCTCATTATATGAGGGACCACCAAAGTGGAGCATCTTAATTAATTAATATGTCTGCGCAGCCTGGAGCAGGGCTCAGCTGACACAGGCAAGCCCTGCTCCTCATGCTGTCTTTGGAATGGGGGAGGAGGGGAAGGGAACAATACTCCTTCCCTTAGCAACACCTTTCCCATCTCCAGGGGAACCCCCAGAATAAGCTCCCTCTGCTTCTTTCCCACCCTCCTGAAAACAGTGCAGGAGCTAGGAGGAGGGAGGGGCATTGCTAGGGGAGAGCAGCTGCAGAAACACCGCCACTCTAAACTGCAGCTCATCTTCCAACCCCTGGGACCCAACGATGAATGTTTGTTGGGTCTGCAGGATAGCTGTAACTCATGGCATTTTCTGTGAAGTGCCATGCATTACAACAGGAAGCTGCACTTCTGTCTGTGCCCTGAATGATTGGGGGCAGGAATACACACTTCTGTGTATGCTCAGCACATTGTTTGAGATGTTTATAATTTATTTCATATTCTAAATGTCTGGTAGCACAAGTGTTACCAGACAGGGAAAAGAATGACTAGTTATGCAATGATGTTGGACTTGTATAAACGCAAAGGGGAACTATACCTTTTAAGGAAATGGCATTAATTTATTGTCAGGCTCCCAAAACTAATACGAAAAACATACTGGAAACCAATTATCAAAAAAAATCATCATAAAAGGAATTTGCTGCAGCAGTTACTATTGATTGACTATAAAAAGCTTTCAAAGGGAAATTACTATCGCAGTTTTAACCACAATATCATTACCATGATATTATGAAAATAATAATTTCTGTTCCAGAATGTTTGCTGTTGTGTTCTAGGTTGCATAAATAGTTGCCATATTTTAGTTACCGTTTATACATACTTTAAGTTACTAGCCATGATCCTTTCCTGCTAAATATTCTCCCTATATATACTTTGAAACATTTCTGAAAGAAAAAAACAAAGTAATTGAACCTCTGTTTCCTTCATATCCATGATGTTGCCACTCCAGTCACCACACACACAGTAAAACCTAAAAAAGCAGAAGGTACTGTGGAGGGGCACCAGCTTTAACAGGTCCAAGAGAGCTACGGGACTTAGACTACTGTTGACAACATATAGCAGCTATTTCGCTTATGCAAATAAGTGTTTGGAGGCACTCCTGTTCCCTCCAATGAGACTAGAACTGACAACAGTCCTATGCTCACATATTTCAGAAGAACTTAACAATGACAACAGTGTCCACTTGTTCTGAAGTTGCTACCCAGATCCAGTAGGAAAAACATACCACATCTCCATACCTTACCAAATAGATTTGAGACCTATTAATTTAGACGAGTAACTGGGGATGACTTAAATATTTTTCAGTTTTGTAAAAAAGGCCAGGCCTCTGGTTTCTAGCAATTCTATGAGTCTACACCTAGCGTGTAGCTAATGGCCAACAGGCATCTGAGGTGACTTCTGAAGTCCAGCCAGTTGGTTGGGGACATAGGCCCTTGTGCCAACTGGTCTACTGAAGCAGCCCTAACCTAAAATGGCCCCTGCACCCCCTACCCACTGCAGAAGTCTGGCAGTGGGGGCTGCTGCCTGGCTGTGACCTGCTCTGCACCTGCGACAGCATAAGATCTCACGGCTGTGTGCCTGCCAGATGTGGACGGGGACCACACAGTCACCTGGGTTTGCGATATGGACACTGTAGCAAAGCCTCCTGCACTTCTGGGCCAGTTTCCAGTGGGCCATGTCTGCACAGTTGGCCAACATGCAGAACTGCTGTCATGCCTTCAGCTGCCCCCACCCTGCCATCTGGGCAGCTGTCACCCAGAATGTGTCCTTGTTTCAGTGGGTTGTTGAACTGTCAAAGCATGTCCTCCTGGCCCCCAGGGACCCCTCTGGCCAAGCTGGCCAAGTCAGCCACCTCATCTGCCCTCCAGCTGACTGCTGACCTGGGCAGGCTCTTCTGCTCAGGTCTCACCACTTGTCTCACCAGCAGAGATCCTGGTGTTCCCTGTTTAAAAATTGCAAATTCTCTGATAAAAAACCCAAATTCTCTCATTAAAATACCCCAAATCCATGTTCTTCCATGATTAAAATGAAACACCACTACATATAGAGAGATAAGCTGGACAATGTTTTATTGATATATTTACAATTTTAAAGCAATTTGGAAGCCTACCAGTGCCTCTATCATCATAATAAATAAATTCTTAATATCTATCACTTTGGCATTTGCTTTTGGTTTCTTTTATCATAGAAAAATCAGAGCTGCCCCTGCCCCCCTTGCTCATCAGGATGTGAGGTGCTGAGTAGCATTGATATTCCAGTTCCCTGCCCCTGCCCTTGCCCCTCACTCTCAACCCACAGCCCCTCCCACCCCCTGCCAGTGCCCATCACTCCTAACCTGCAACCCTGCCTGCCCACCACTAGCTCCCTCCTGGCAGCAACTCCATCTCAGCACCAGGACATGAATCCACCTACAAATGTTCCACCTACTGCTTTGTTGCTCTGATCAATGCCAGCTCTTGCTGTTCTGCTCCTTGCGCCTGTGCCCAGGCCCCAGTGATCCCCATGTCATTCCTGGGAAGCCCCTGACTGATTCTCAGGGACTGGGCTTGGCAAGCCCCTTCTGTTTCAGGCCAGTCTCCCCCTGTACAGGCTGCTCTAGAGGGGTAGAGGGGCTCCAAACCCAGCTTTGGGGGCCTCTCCTGCCTGGAGCACTCCCACACACCTGACCCCCATCTCTCTGTCACACACAACCCTGCTGTCACTTCCACCCCTTCCCCCATCCCATCACACCCCCCAAGTGGTTCCTGGGACCAGGAGGCCCCCCAGGCTGGGGCCACGTGTCCAAGCACCAGTGTGGGCATGAGGCAGTGCTGCAGTGTAGCAGCTGCCCCTGCATCCATGGCTCCTGCCAGCAGGTCCTTTTCCATACTATTTGGCCAGCTAGCCATGCAGAGTGTGAGATTTGTGGGGGGAATGTGGGGTTTGGGGGGGAAGGGGTGTGGGGGAGCAGGCTTGTGGGGGGCTAGGGGGTTTTGGATGGGTGTAGAGTTTGTGGGGATTAGGTTTCTGGGGGGTATCAGGCTTGTTCAGGGGCTTGTGGTTCATGGCTGGGTATGTGAATGGAGGGTTTGGGGAGTTGTTTAGGGGTTTGAGATTTGTGGATGGATTTTAGGGGGTTGTGGATGTGGGGGTACAGTGGGTTGGAGGGACACTGTATGGGTCTGGGGGGAACTATATGGGTGGACAGTGATTTTGTAACAGTGCCCATATAGAGCATAGGTTTTGTTTAAAGAACATGTTTTTTGGAGACATACTGAAAATGCTAAAAATGATACCAGTGACTTTTTTCTTCCAGAGAAAGAGACTTCTCATGCTTCACTAATTATAAAAAATACTTCCCTATTACTGTATTAAACTTAATTTAAAATAAGCATTAATAAGTATTTCTTTATTAGGAAGTGATGGTTTTAAAGTGGCATTTTTGTGGTTTTTTACATGCTTTTTGCAAGAGATGTAGCTAGATTATCTTGGGTGTGTCCACATGAGATGTTTACCATGGAGCTGGCTAATTAGCTCCACAATAAAGTCTCTGCAGGTACACATGAAGCCCTATTAGAGTGCAGTAAGCTAATAAATACCACCGTAGGTTAGTACTTGAAAATACTAGTAATGTGGGAGCATTATTTTCTGTGCAACAATGCATGTGTAGACATTGATGGCACTGGATGGGGTATGAGAATGCTACAATGCAGGGGGTTGCCTGCTGGCTAGCCCCTCACTGGAGCAGCCTTGTACCCCAGCCAGCCCCTCCACAGCACACTGGCTTGGGGCGGAGGAACCCCGGGTTGGCAGACCTACCCACCTGAGCTCCGTGCCAAATGGGGCTGTTCCAATCCAGGTCAGCATGCTGCAGTCCCAGTTGCATGTATAAACATAGTGCCCAGAAGTAATAACCTCCTCTGCAATATGCACCTGCGTTTATTAATTCACATTAATTGCATGTGTCATGCAGATGCACCCACTGTCTGTTATTTGTAGCAGATCTTAGAGATCTGGTCAACCAGACCACTAATGCATGTAGGAATATGTTAGTCTGCTTTGAATGTGAAGAGAGTTGTTGTTAATGGACATTTAAAAATGTCATTTGGTTCCATTACTAAGGGTTAGTAGACTAGTTTGGTAGGGTATTTAAGCAAGTGATAAGTGCTTTGCTAAACTACAATAGGGTAATTGTTTTTGCTCCATTTGTCCCAATGGGAATGTAAAACTCAACATTGTTGCTAAAAAATGTGAGCTAGAATAGTCATATCTCCAATTAGCAATTAGAGTGGATTATTCTGGTTAAAAACTAACCAGAAAAACCCAAGTCTAGCTGCTAAAACTTATTTTATATGGTTACTTGGATTAGAAAGTACAAGGATCCATTTTAAAGCACACAATTTTCTCATTACTAGCAGAAAGTTTTCTAGATAAGATTATCTCTAAATGACTGCTTGAAACTAGACTGAATGTAAATCATATCCCCCACTTCATGAAAAGCAATATTTGTGGACATATGTTTATGACTGATAAATCTAGATATGACTCTAATCTATTATTAACAATTCCCAGGAAATCTTCTTTCTAAAAGTACCATAGGAATGACACATAAGATGGTGATACACTTAGAAATATGCTGAAAAGTAGTAAAAATATTTGGTTCTTTAGTCAATCAGTCAGGCTAGTATCCCTGTTTTCTTTTGTCTCTGCATTCTTACCTGTGTAATGCATGCCCCAGTGAAAGCCACAATAACAGCGACAACATTAACCGTGAGCTGGAACTGCAGGAATTTGGAGATACTGTCATAGACATTGCGACCCCACATTACAGCCTTCACAATGCTACTGAAATTGTCATCTGTCAGAATGATATCAGAAGCTTCCTTTGCAACATCTGTGCCTGCAATACCCTGGAAAAAATTGCAGAAAATTACAATAAAAATTACTTACAGGAAAGTATAAGGAGCAGCTAGAAAATAGGTCTCCCCATAGTACATTTTCATGCTGATGGCAGCATGAAATTATAGTAATTGATGAGTACACTCAGCTTCTTGGACATGCTAGGCAAGAAGTTGTTCTTTGGTTTGGCTTGGGGAAGTTTAGAACAAGAAGGAGGCAAAAGTGGTAAAGAGCAGGGGACAGTCTATGATGAACTTTTTGAGTGTCAGTCGAAGCCTGTTAGTAGCAACATGCTGGTGCTTTGTTACTTCAGAGCAATGGTTGCTGTTGTAGAGAGCATCATCTGGATACATGGTAAGGAAATATTCCTAGGGGAAATGCTGCTGGTGAACAGTTGTTGCTCTAACCAGGTGTTGCTGCAAAAGGACATAAACCACTGAAGTATAAAGATATCAGCTGACAGCAAATGAGGGAGTTAACCTCTAGAGGCTGCGGTGATTCCTTTTGGATTGTAGTTTTGGGGTTTTTTTTATATTTTACTATACACAAACATAACTGCCAATAGAAACTGGAATTGTACAAATCAGTGTAAATGCAGCAGCATTTATTTGGACAATGAAAAATTCCTTCAGATTCAACTGAAGAACTTCCAAAAATATAGAAAGGACTAACATCTGAAGGCTGGATAGGCATCTGGCTGGGGTCCCCAGCACTCTTTCCTGCCTAGGCAGGGGATTGGACTCAATGATCTGTTGAGGTCCCTTCCAACCCTGCATTTATGAATCTATGTATCTGGTATTTGGAGGTAGATTGTCAGACTATTGCCCTATCTCCTCCTCTTCTGATAGTAGGAAGAGAAATAGATGCAGTTTTCCTGAAGTGGTATTAGGATTCTGCATGTGTTCAATATTAATCTTTGATCAAAAAAATAGAATCAAACTAATCAAGATTTCTCTGTTTATCCCTGTAGGTAAAGGTGGGCTCTGAAGTGTCACAAAAATCTCATAATTAAAACCACTGCCAGACATCTGTAACTTCTGCATATATATCTTTATTCTCTACCAACACAGTATAAACAGAGAAACTTTCTTTTGGCAAATCTATAATACAACAAAAGCAGCAAAAAGATGTGTTACAAAATATACCATTGCAAAGCCAACGTCAGCTTTTTTAAGTGCTGGTCCATCATTGGTTCCATCACCAGTCACTGCTACAACCTGCCTCTGTTCCACCTGTGTGCTATCAATAATACCTGCAAAAAATAAAAGACAGTACATTGTTAGCAGTAGAAAATACTTACTTTCAAATAAACAGGTTCCTTTCTGAAACAAAATATCTGTTTAGGATAACACATCACAAATTCCAAAGAGAATAACAGACTTAATTCAGAGAAAAATGATGTGGCAAGCAACATGACACTAGGAGTAAGGATTATATGGGGCCCGGTCCTCCAGCCTGTCAAATCACTGGAAAAATTTTCATTAAATTCAAAGGGTATGGGAATTAGCCTTTTATGTGATGCCTATAAGAGCTGAAGATGTCTATTACTTGAACTGTTGTGTCACAATATAATCTGTTTAGAACCCAATTCCCTAATTAAATTCCAGATGATTTCAGCACAATCTGAAGTGTCTTGCTCAATGGGAATAAACTTAAGCATCTGCCTAAAGTAAGCATGCAAGTGCTTTCCTAAATTGTGCCCTTAATTGGGACATCTGCTGTATTGGGATGTCTCCCAGGAATCAGTTTAGCCCAAGATGGAAAACCCCACTGATGACTGCTATATAGTTGGAGCCAAATTAGCATTTTACAGGGATATGGTCAGTTTTGCAAAAAATGAACTGAGAATTAAAAGATATTATAGATTTCATAGACGATAGGGCTGGAAGGGAACTGGAAGATCATTAAACCAGCCCCCTGCCCCAGGGGCAGGAAGTCAGCTAAGGTCAAAGGACCCCAGCAAGATAAGCATCCAAGTGTTTCTTGAATAAATCCAGAGTAGGTACCTGCACCACATCTGGAGAGAGTCTATTCCAGGTCTTGGGGGCTCAGACAGTAAAGAATTTTTTTCTTATTTCCAGCCTAAAATGATCTTGTAGGAGTTTATGACTGCTGGTTTTTGTTTTTCCTTGGGGTGCTCTGGTGAACAGATGTTCTCCCAGATCCTGAAGAACACTCTTTGTGTACTTATAAGTGGCCATCAGGTCCCCCCTGAGCCTGTGCTTTTCCAGGCTGAAGAGTCCCATGGCTCTCAGCCTCTCTTCATAGGACCTATTCTCTTGCCCTCTGATCGTGTGTGTGGCTCTCCTTTGGACTCTCTCAAGCTTCTCAAAATCCTTTTTGAATTGCAGAACCCAGAATTGGATGCAGTACTCCAGCTGCAGACTCACCAAGGCTGGGTACAGCAGGAGGATGACATCCTGAGATTTACTTGAGAAGCATCTATAGATGCAAGCCAGGGTTTTGTTTGCTTTACCAGCTGTGACATCACATTGGTGGTTCATGTTCATCTTGTGGTCAATCATGACCCCCAAGTCTCTTTCTGCAGTGGTGTTAGCAAGCGTAACACTGCCAAGCCTATAAGTACGCTGCAGGGATTTTTCCCTGAGGTGGAGTACCTTGCATTTATCGGATAAGCTTATTAGGTGGGCAGACACAAACCTGATGACATTTGATACTAAGTCAGCCTGGATCACTAGCCTGTCCTGAGGTGTGGATACTATGCCCCAAAGTTTAGTGTCATTGCCAAACGTAGCCGGTGAGCTTCTGACACCAGTGTCCACATTGTTGATAAAGATGTTGAAGAGAACCAGTCCAAAGCCAGAGCCTTGGGGGATGCCACTGGTTACAGAGAGCTGTAATGACTCACTGCCATTGACCACTACTCTCTGAGTCCAATCTCAAAGCCAATTTCCCAGCCATTGGACTGTGGTGTAGCTGAGGTCACAGCTGGCCAATTTTTCCATGAAGAAGTCATGGGACACCAGATCAGAGGCTTTTTTAAATTCCAGGTATATTACATCAATCTCTTCTGCCTTGTCCAGGTAACACATCACCTGGCCATAGGAGGAGATGAGATTGGTCAGGCAGGACCTACCTGCAACAAACCCATGCTGGCTATCCCTTAGGATATTACCTTCAGCCAGCTTGTCCAGAAGGGTCTCCTTGATAATTTTCTCAAGAATCTTACCAGAGATTGAGGTCCATCTGACTGGCCTGTAATTCCCAGGATCTACTTTCTGCCCTTTCTTGAAGATGGGTAGCACACTGGCTTTCTTTTAGTCTTCAGGTACTTCACCTGAGCACCACAATTTTTTAAATATTTTTGCCAATGCTTGGGCTATGACACCTGCCAGCTCCTTGAGTACCCTAGCGTGTAATCTGTCAGGACCAACTGACTTGAAGGCATCCAGCCTTTCAAGGTGATCCTTTACTAGATCAACACCGATGCTGGGTATAAATATGCCCTCATCCTGGCCATCCCACGTCTTGCTAGGCAGGGCGGCCCCATTGGACTGATGAAAGACTGACATAAAGTACCCGTTAAGCAGGTTGGCCTTTTCCTGAGTATTGGTTATCAGCTGTCCCATTTAGTTTAGCAGGGGTCCAATGTTACCCTTGCTTTTTTTGACTCCCTACATGTCTGAAAAAGGACTTTCTGTTATCCTTGATATGTGAAGCCAGATGGAGCTCAGCTGCAGCCTTGGCTTTCCTGATCTGCTCCCTGCAGGTACGGACCAGTGCTGAGTACTCATCCTTGGTGGTACATCCATTCTTCCATTCTTTATAATTCTCCCTTTTGAGGCATATGAAGTCCTCGAGTTCCCTGCTGAGCCAAAGGGGTTGCTGCGCCCTTTTGCTACTCTTCCTCTGAGATGGGATGGCCATCCCTTGTGCTGTCAGGATCGCTCCCTTGAGGAGAAACCACTCCTCTTGGACTCCTCTTCCCGTCAATTCATGGTTCCTTAGGGCCTCGACAATGGGCCTCCTGAGCTTGTCAAAGTCAGCTTTCCTGAAGTTGAGGATTTCAGTATTCCTGACTGACTTGCCAGCTTTTGTAAGGGTGATTAGCTCATGGTCATTACCACCCAGCTTCCCACTGATTCTTAGGTCACTAACTAGGTCATCCCCTTTGGCCAGTACCAGGTCCAACAACGCTTTGCCTCTCATTGGCCCATAGACTTCTTGAGTCAGGTAGAACTCATTCACGCATGTGAAAAAGCTTTGCAACCAATTGGATTTGGCTGAGCGCTCTTCCCATGAGATGTCTGGGTAGTTGACAACTGTGCACCTAGAGTGTGCAGGCTCAGCCAGTTCCCTGGTGAATTCCTGGTCCAGCTCTTGTTTCTGTTTAGGAGGTCTGTAGTAGACTCCTACCATGATGTCCCCTGAGCCATGTTCCCCACATATTTTGAGCCAGAGAGACTCCAGTCATCCCTCCTAGGTGCCAATGTTGATTTGGAGGGATGGGTAGCTGTCCATGACATAAAGGGCTACACCCCTACCTCTTTTATCTGTATGATCACACCTGTACAGGGTATAGCTATCTATACCTGTGGCCCAGTTACAGGTGGAACCCCACCTGGTCTCCATTATCCCTATGAGGTCATAGTTATTCTTGTTTAGCAGGAGGACCAGTTCATCCTGTTTATTCCCCAAGCTCCTTGCATTGGTATACAGACAGGAAAATGTCCCATTGGGGACCCTTGCCTTCCCCACAGATCATTCCAGGACTAGGGTAGGGGTGGGTTCCCTTAAGTGCCTCAGCCTACTAAATTTACAAGAGTTGCTCAGAGGGCTAGCAGTGGTGATACTCCCCCCAACCCCTGGCAGGCTTAGTTTACAGCCTGGTTGAGCAGGTCAGACAGTCTGGCTGAGAAAAGCCTCCTCCCCAGCAGAGTGAGGTGGAGACCATCTCTCCCACAGCAGACCACTGCCTCTCTCACCAAAGAATGTACTGTGATCATGGAAGCCAAAGCCTTCATGATGACACCAGCGCCACAGTCTTTGATTGACAACCTCAACCCATCTCTTCTTCCTCAGTACATGACTTTATAAATATAAAGTTCTGGATGACTAACATATTTTAGGGTTGTTGTAATAGGAGGAGAAGGAGGAAGAGTGCTTCATGATACCATTGTTCCAGGAATCTCAAAGGATAAAGTTGATAGTATGAATGAATTATTTCTCCACACCCCTTATAGAACGGAGGAAATGACATATAGATATTAAGCTATTGCCAAAGGACAAGAAGTTCTGTACTTTAGTCATAGGATCATCTTCACCCTAACTTTTACTTCCATATGAAAACAGGCTAAATAATGAAAGGGTTTGGGTGGTTTTTTTTGGGGGGGGGGGTTTATAGACAAGTATTGGATCGTTACTGTTATATACTTGAGAGAAGCCACTGGAGAATGGCTTCACCAGTGCAATTCTGGGTTTGCCACATGCCAGCAGGAGCAGGTGGGAGGGGGGATTTGGGAGCAGCTGTGTCGCAGTAGGAAACAGAAATAGGCTGGGCTGTGGTCTAAACACTAGGGCTGCGCAACACAGCTATGTCTCATTTTGATTTTGGATTTGGGTGTTTTGGAGGACAGTGATTCATTTCAGTGTTTTGGATCACTGCTCCGTTTTCATTTGGCTGAATCTGTTTCAGAGTTTCAATGCTGTTTCAGAGATTTGGATCAGTCAGGGAGAGGCAGGCACATCCAGGCTCCAGCTGTGCCTACCTCTCCCCAGTCAGCTGCAGCCTGGCACCACTCAGCCCCAGAAGCCCCAGCTCCCAGACAGTGTGCAGCACCCTGCCGAGCCACACTGCACCTGTGCCATGGCAGGCTGCCATGTGGGTGCCAAGCAAGGGAAGCGATTCCTGCTGCCCCTCACTGCTCTGAGCTGCATGGGGTGGCTCTGCCATGAGACCTCAGGGGCCCTAACAGCCATTGCCAGAGCCAGTGAGTGCACATCTTTTTTTTTTTTTTTTTTTTTTTTTTTTTTTTAAGTACCAGAGCCTGGGTGGGGGATGGGGATGGGCAGGGCAGGGGAGCCATGAGGGCTTCTCCTGTGGCTCACCTAGCTGTGCTCGGCATGGGCTGTGCCAAAAAGACTCAGGTGCTGGTGCTGGCCCCAGCCAACAGCAGCAGCTCCCTGTCATCCTGCACACAGATCCAAGGGCCCACACCCCCCAGGAGGGCTGTGGGGCTGTGCCAGACTCCTCCCGTGGGGAGCTGCCCCCTGGATAGATGTGCTGGATGACAGCAGGCTGCTGTCCCTCCCCCAGAACACTGGGATTGGAAAGGAACTTAGGGACAGATTGAAGACACTGGCCAGCTACAGATGTCAATATCACTTCAGTCCATCTGCCCCTCTTCCCTGTTCCTCTTCTTAGTTTCTGTTTCCCTGCAGCCTAGCTTGAAAACATCTGAAACATCCAAAACATTTCCAAATGTTTTGCATGTTTTAATTTTATTTCAGACTGTTTCAGAGCCTTCCATTTCAAAACAGGCCGAAACAACTCTGAAATGAAAGGGCTGCCAAAATTTTGCACAGCCTTACTAAACACATCCAGGTGCATTTCTGGATATGCATGAAATAAAAGCTATTGGTGTCTGAGAAATGAATGGCCAAAAAGAGTGGTACCTGTGACATTTTGGCACCTCCACAGTTAGACAGCCACGAAAGTAGAATTTCAGGACTGCAATTTTGGATTTGCTTCTTAAATTCTGCATACATCCCAGGAAATCATGAAAGGTTCTTAAGACAGGGCACATGGTAATTAAAGTTGCAATTGCTAGCACCTCCCTAGTTCAGCCACTCTCACTCCCCCTACAGTTCAGCAGTTGCCACCATTTCCCCCAGTGCCAGTTCTCTCACACTCCCTTACTTCAGCCACTGCTGCCAGTTCCCCAGATGCTGATCCCCTTTGCTCAATTGTCACCAGTTTCTTTTCCAGCAATTGCCACCCACAGGAGGAAGCAGTAGTAAGGGAAGTAACAGTGGCAGCAGAATTAGGGGGTCACAAGACTATCAGAGATGAGGGAAACAGCAGCAGTGGTTGAACTAAGGGGGCACAAGGTTGTTTGACCTCCTTACAGGGAGGCATCAACCCACAAGTTGTATAAATGTTGCTATAAACTAAGATATGTGTATGGCACAGATCAAGGTTAATTGGTTAAGTCATTTGTAAAGTGCAATTAATTGTTTCCACAAAGCTCTGAATGACAGTGTAACCAGCCTTAATCAGATACTAACAAGGGGCACTGACAAAAGTGACATTTTGTCATGCAATCAGCCACTGAAAGTACTCTAAAGCTGTGACCTTACAGAAGTGCAGGCTGCAGAGTGCTTTAAAAGGGCCTGATCCCGTGACAGTCAGAACCCTCATTACATGAGGTTGAGATCTGAACCCTTGTGACAAAGCAGAGCACCTTCGTTAATTTGTGTCAGCCTCCTGACTTGGGAGAGCTCCAATCAACCTGCCCCACCCTCCAGCACCAGCTAGGCAATCCCCAGAATGAACTCCCTCCACTCCTTTCCCCCGCTCCCTTTTTGAAGACGGCACCAGGGCTGGGAGGGAGGAGGGGCAAGGCTAGGGGAAAGTGGCTGCAGACTCAGAGCCGCTCTAAATTACAGTTTAATCTCCCAACCTCAGGACCCAACAGCAATTAATTGCCTGTTGGGTCTGGGGGATTACTGTAACTCATAATGCTTCTTGTGAAGCATTATGAGTTACAGTGGGGAACTGCACTTCTGTCTGTGCCTAGGGAGTCTAACAGGAGCCGCATTTGTTTTATGTAATTTACAAAGATGTCCTCACCTGCTTGAAAGTTCTCTTTTTACTATTCTAGTGTAGTACTTTTTCTTCAGCTGCCCACAAGTATGTCAGAGAGTAAGGTCTTGAGAGCAATTATTCTGAGAGGGATGCCTTTTTCCAATTTCAGTACTATTTTTATGTAATATGTTTCTTAAAAAACATGCTGAATAAAAAAAAAGTCATAACATGGCAGCTCCATGTCCTAGGCAGCAGCAATGGAGGGGGCAGCGGTGGCTGGTCTGGCACTGATGGTGGTAGTTTGGCCAGCTGCCACTGCAGCAGCTGCTGCTTACTACTCCCCACCTGCCAAAAGCAGCACATAAGGCTACTGTCCCAGTCACCCCCCCTTAGTTATGCTACTGCTGAATGAGCATGTACATAGCGATGAATTTATAGATAGATACAAATTTGAAAAGAGTGCTATTATTTTTAAAAATTCATCTGGTCTCATTTGCTCTGGGATCATCCCAGACATAACTCAGACAAAATAGGAAGAATTTATTCAATTCTACTTTAATGATATGTACTACAATACTAACTATAGGTTTCAGCCTTGCAAAACTAGGAAATTCTACCAAATCAGGTACCTATCTACTCACATCCATGCTCATTAGGGTGAAAACTGCATAAAAAATAATATGCAATTCATTTGCCAAATACCACAAGTGGAAGAGAGCTACTACAACTCATTGTTTTTATGATCTCTCAAAGCAGTATCATTACCTGGTACCTTCTAATGCTGACACCTTCTCCCCAAAGGGTTTTTCTCTCCTCAACCAACCTACTCTATGGAAACCATAAAAAAAAGGACTGTATCAGAGAAATAACTATCTGATCACTCTTGAAAAATTTCTGGTTTGTCATATACCAAGAAAAAATAAAAGCTCCAAGTTCAGTTCGGTCTTTAATTGCAAAGCTAACTACTGACTGTCTAGGGTACTTAAAGTTAAAAAAAAAAAAAAAAGCAATTTTACCACTGGCTGTACCTGGCTCTTGTAGCCCTTTTAAAAAACTAATCTTAGATTTACACAATGGTGACCTTCTCCAATACAAATCACCCATGCATTGCGACTAGCCCTCAGTCTAGGCTGGTGTCCTGGTTGGTCAGATGTGCAAATGCTTATTTAGGAGCACTGGAAGACAAAGATGATGGCAGACAAATGTGAACAAGGCTGAAGGAAAAGAGAGATGATGTGTTATCTTGGGTAAAACAAAGGGACTATTCATTCACAGAAGATGAGCTGAGAACTGGGCAGGAAAACTTAATAATGGAGATGCCAAAAGACTCATTCAGAAAATGTAATCTTTCCAAGTGCCTAAACACCACAATCACTTACCCAGTTATCACAAAATCACAATATACAGCTTGCAATAAAATGACATTTCACTTGCTTAAAAAATCAAGTATCTTTAGCCCTAAGAGCATATGGAAGTTGGTGCATGAAGTCTTCCAACTGAAGTTGCTTAAGTCAGAATCTGTAATTGCATTTTCAAAGTAGGATAGAGAGGATGAGAAGGGGCAAATGTTTCAACATATGCCAATATGTTTTCTGATTCAGCCAAAGAAAAAAATCAGGAGGTCACATCCAGATGAGTGCACAAGTTGGGGCATGTGTTTGCTGCAACAAAAATAGCAGCACAAATTTGGGCCACTGCTTTTTGCCACTCTGGATGCCCCTGCATGTGGGGTTTGGTTCAGGGCTTTTTCCCTATTTCAGGGAAACAGCCATTTCCCTCTTCTTCATACTCCCAGAATGCTGGAGGAGTCAGGGAGCTCTCCAAGTAGCAGCTCATGAAGGGTTAGGTGCACCCCTGGAGTTTCACCTGGCTGCTCCTGCTTCCCCTTCCACCCCTCCCCCCATCACTCTGGCTGCAACAGCAGCTGGAGTCTCTGGGCTCCCCCTCCCTCCTCTGGCTGCTACTTCCAGCCCTTACCCGAGGGGTAAAATGGTATTACTTTGCAGCAAGAAAAACATAGGTTGGATATTAAGAATAACTTTTTCACTAGTGGAGTGGTTGAGCCTTGGAACAGGCTACTCAGACATAATGTAGAATCTCCATTCTTGGAAGTTTTAAAAGCAGGTTAGACACTGTGGGTGCTCAACCACCTGGCCAATAGCTATCATCGCCTACTGGAATTTACCATCCAGCGCAGGATGGCAAAGGCCAGGGTGGCAAAGGCCTGCAGCCCTGGACTTCAGGAGGATGGATTTCAATTATAGTAAGGAGACTAGTCGGGGAGGCACTGAGGTCCTGGAGGGGAGGGTTGTTGGGAGTCCAAGAAGAGTGATCATTCCTTAAGGAGATGATCCTCCAAGTCCAAAAGGTGACAATCCCCATGCAGATCAAAGGGGACAAGAGTGCTCAAAAGCCCAGATGGCTTACCAAAAGCATCCACAAACATCTCAAAGCCAAAAAGGAGGCATACACCCAATAGAAGGAAGGGGCCATTACCAAGGAGGATTATACCTCCTGGCTGGAGATTGTAGGGGGGCTATTAGGAAAGTTAAGGCAGAGATGGAACTGGGACTAGCAACCTGGATCAAAGATAACAAGAAGTCCTTTTTTAAAAACATACGGGGGTAAAAATAAGGTACCAAGTAATGTGGGTCCTCTGCAGGACATGCTCGGTAATCTGGTGGTAGCACCTGATGACAAAGCTAATCTCTTTAAGAGATTCTGTGCTTCCATTTTTCTGAGCAGGGGCAGGGGCATCCCCCCCACTGGGATTCTGGATGGACCCAAGGGAGGCGCAACCAGTCCTAAGGTCAATGAGGACCTAGTAAGGGAACTTCTGGAGGGACTAGACATGTTCAAATCAGCAGGTCCTGATGATCTCCACCCCAGGGTGCTTAGGGAATTGGCAGAAATCAATGCAGGACCCCTGGCACAGCTTTATGAGCACTCGTGGTGCTCTGGTGAGGTGCCAGAGGACTAGGAGCTGGAACCAACTTCCAAGGGAAGTGGTGCTCACCCCTACCCCGGTGGTCTTCAAAAGGATGCTAGACAGCCACCTAGCTGGGCTCATTTGACCCCAGCATCCCTTCCTGTCCATGGCAGGGGGTCAGACTTGATGATCTGCTTAGGTCCCTCCCAACCCTACCAACTATGAAACTTGGCTGGAATGACTCTGTCAGGGGCAATTTTGCCTTAAGCAGGAAGTTGGATTAGATGACCTTTTGAAGTCCCTCCCAATCCCTCTTTTTTATAAGTCTATGAAAGTAAACAAAAGCAGATACACCTAGGACAAGGTCTTTTAATATGACCATTACCTATGACACTGTGCTTGGAAAACAACTGTTGTAGTGGTCTGTAGAGAATGCAAACAGTTAGGATCTGACAGAATTCTGATTCAGAGAATGGGTTTTTCATTGCAGCTCCATATATACAGAGATGCTCTAATAAAATAGCTTGATTTCAGTTGATGACTTTTAAGGGCCAGGCAGAAAAGGTAAGATAAATAGATTTACTTAATTTAGATACATACTTAGAGAAACTTAACATACAGTGAAATATGGGAGTGCAACTTCAAGGTCAAGGAGGACCTCCCACCCAAACTACCTCTTCTTAAATTTTTCTGGCTTTATACCTCAGCACAATCTGTTTGGCAACAAGCTGTGCTGAATATATCTACATTGAACCACTTCAATATTTAACATGCTCAATATGATTCCAAATAGAGTATACTATATTGAAAGATTATTTGAACCTGACTTCAGGAGGAAGAGCAAAGGTTTATAGGTTTCAGTTTTTCATACAAATTATGCAAATTCTTTTAAGAAGGAAAAGATCATTCCTTGTGCTCTTTGTGCATAGCCAAAAGCAGCCATTACCTGCCACCCAGAACAAGATCCTGTAAATAACTTAAAATGAAATATCTCAGATCACATGTCTCCCCTCATGAGGCAGCTATTAGATCTAATCTGCTCTGGATATTACAGAGAATATTAGTCAGCAAGTGTATCTTCAGTTTAATTTACAAGGAAACCCCTTTCCACTCACAGCTCAGATCAAAGTCATCAGCAAGTGGAGTCTCAGGTTTCACTTCACTGCAGTTCAGTTCAGTACAAAACAAATACCACTTTATTTCAGTGGCTCTTATTAGCATTGCCACCCTTAGAGTCAATGGGTAGGACTGTTTGCTTTAAAAGAATAGAACAGAATATAATTTAGATGCCCTTTTCCCCATCCACTAATGAACTGAAAAAATTGTAAAACAGCTTATCTAGAAATAAACAGAGATTCAAGGTACACTAACATTAAGATATTTTCATACAAGTATGAATTATAACCTTATTTAAAAATATGTATATGATTTTATTTCACAACTGTAATATAAGCATTTAAAATTACATTTATATATTTTTTAATCTCACAGTTATTTACTTTTACCTCCTAATTTTTAAATGGTATAGTCTCTCAGTTAATAAAATAACAGATTGGGGCTTAAAGTGTTAAGGTTAATATGAGCTACAGTATAAACACCTTCTTCTCATTAAGCCTCATACTTATTTTTGTGGTTTTGCAATCCTTACATTTTCCCACTCCATTGCAGCATGAAAGACACTTAAATATTAGGGCTGTGTGAAGCTTCAGTTGCTGATTCAATTTGGAGGAGATTCGGCCTGATTCTGCAGCTGAATTTCTGAATCTGAATTGAATCAGGAGACCCATTAAGAGGTCCAAATTGAATCCCAAGCCGCCAAATCAATTCAGAAAAGATTCAGAGAGATTTGGATCGGCTGGAGAGAGGCAGGCACAGCCAGGTGGCTGCAGGTTCTCCTGTGGCTCCTTTGGCTGTGTCTAACTCTGCCCCAGCGGGGGGAACCACAGGACAAGCTCCCATGGCTGCCCCCTATGGGGAAGTGGGGGGGCAACGGGGGTGCCGCCCCCACCGCTTGGCACCCGTGCAGCATCTGTCACATCATGTGGGTGAATCACAGTTTGGCAGAGTGCCACATACTGTGTGAGAGCTGGGCCAGCTTCACTTGTCACCCAGAACCCAGCACCTCTCAGCTCCAGTGGCCCCAGCTCCCAGACAGTGCACAGTGCCCTGCCGTGCCACTCTGCACCTGCGTCATGGGATAGCTGTCATCTGGCTGCCAGGTGGGGTGGGAAATCCCCACTGCCCCACACTGCATGGGGGGCTCTACCACAAGCCCTCAGAGGCCCTGATTGCCACCGATACAGCCAGTGAGTGCAGGGATTTTTTGAGTTTTATTAATTTTTAATCCTTGACTCTGCAAATGCTTGTATGACTAATCCCCTGGATTATGCACATAAAGGAAGTCAATAAATGCATGCAGGAATAGGGTCTTGAAAACTATTTCTAACAGTATGATTTTTAATTATTTTTAATTATTTCATGACATGTCAGTAGCTGTATGGTCAGTTGGGACATGTCACAATATGTCAAAATATAGTAGCTGAAAATACTCTTTTTAAAATTATTATTACTTTTAAAATAAGTAAGACAAGTTGCCATTTAGTACTGACTGAAACAGAGCAAAGTATCTTTATTGTACATTATAATGAAAAAAATTAACAAACAACGGAAGAATAGCTCTTTTCAATCTCCCAGAAAACCATTCCAGGCTAACAGAAGTATACTGAATAGCACTGTTCTTCTAATTAGTATTCTAAAGGCATATTTGGTTTTATAGATCTAGGGGGAAAAGAGATGTTTTAGTCTGTACTAAGAAGCCAATCTCCTATTTTTTAAATACAAAATAAAAGTATTAGAGTATTTCAATTTGTCATGGATGGCCCCGCGAGCGGCCGTGAGCTCGCGAGCGCCCCCTCGCCGTGCCAATTAGGGTGGTCTGACACCCTCTACTCGCCCGCCACGTCTTAGATCTTATTGGTTCAGTATGGGAGGCTGCCTACTCGCACCCAACGGCACCTCAATGGTCTCACTACCGCTCCAAAGTGGGGTCCTCTCCCCCAGCCTTATGGGCAAATGCGTGCCTCCAAAACCTCCCCTTTAGCACGCCCCAAGCCTCGCAGCTGTCCCGGGGGACGTTGTCTGGTCCCCTTCCTGTTCTGCGCCCTCTCCGGGCCTCGCCCTCTCTCTGGGGCCTATACCGCGCTCTCGGCGCTCCGCCCTCTCTCTGGGGCCTGTATCGCGCTCCCTCGCTCTGCGCCCTCTCCGGGCCTGGGGCTCAGGTGGCCTTAGCCGTGCCTGGCCCCCGCTTGGGGCTCAGGTGGCCTTAGCCGTGCCTGGCCCCCTTGACCCTCTCTTGGGTCTTTTGCCCCACTGGGCAAAGTGCACCGTGCTCACCGCACTGCGCCCTCTCCGGGCCGCCCTCTCTGGGGCCTGTATCGCGCTCCTCGCGCCACGCCCTCTCTCTGGGGCCTGTGTACCGCGCTCTCCGCGCCGCGCCCTCTCCGGGCCTCGCCCTCTCTGGGGCCTGTATCGCGCTCTCGGCGCTCCGCCCTCTCCGGGCCTTGCCCTCTCTCTGGGGCCTGTGTACCGCGCTCTCCGCGCCGCGCCCTCTGCGGGCCTCGCCCTCTCTGGGGCCTGTGTACCGCGCTCTCCGCGCCGCGCCCTCTGCGGGCCTCGCCCTCTCTGGGGCCTGTATCGCGCTCTCCGCACTTGGGGCTCAGGTGGCCGTAGCCGTGCCTGGCCCCCTGGCACCGTGCCCCTACTGGGCACCCGGAGCCCCCAAACTGCTGGGGAGCCCCGCTGAGGCCTCCTCGCTCCCCTACAGCCTCACCCGGTCCTCCGGTGTAAACTGTAACTTAAAGCCAAGCCCGAACGGCTGTAACAAAATCAACGAAGAGCCTACCTGCTCGTAAAGCCAACGCTCCGTCCTACCTCTCATCAGGGCGATCTTGTTCCCTGCATCATTGCAGCCGGTTAGCGCGATGAAGTAGTAGCCACTAACCCCGGCCGCTCAGCTCAGCCGCAGAGCTCCTGCTCCTGCGGCAGCCAGAAGGGAACTGTTCCCTAGGCTTTGGCCTAGCTGTTTATAAGGGCCTGGCCCTGCCCCCTCCTGGCCACATGACCTGCCTGGTTGCCCTAGCAACCCCCATCTGTGTTGCTTCAGGCCTCTCCTCTTCCTGGTCTCTCCTTAGGAGCGGGGCGCGGGAGTGCCCCGCGACACAACCCCCCCCCTTAAGTTCAACACTCACCGGGCCGGTCTTCCATTTTCCAGGCAGTGTTCTCCCTCTAAAGTTCTTTTCTTGGTCTTTCGGCAGGTATCCAGCAGCGTATCTTAGAGGCGGAGGTTTTGAGGCGCCTCCTACCCGCCTTTTACCCGAGGGGCAACAAGTGGGATTTCCTGGGACGTACCCGCCACAGGTAGCCCCCCCCACCTTCGCTGGCCTCGGTACTTTACCTACCATGCTAGCTGAGTTTCTGCCTAGTCCCTGGAGACTCTTTCTCTTGTCCAACCTCATGGGTTCTTCCTTCACTGCAGCTGGTGAAGTTCTAGCTCTTGTTTCCCCATCTTGGAAATCCTGGAGTTTGCCCCAGATCTCCCACTGACAGCTCAGCGCCTTTCTTGCATCTTCCTCTGTGCAGAACTCGATTCTCCCCCGACCTGTGGGCCGCCCTCGGGGTCCTTTATAAATTTCCACGAAGGCCACCCTGCCTATTCTGGCCTCGAGGGTTCTCTTTAGTACCCTCCAGGAGGTTTTCCTGGGCAGACCGTTCACATAAAGTTGAGATCTCTTCCTCTTCTTCTCTCTACCTTTACCCGGCGGCTCCGTCTTCCTTCTACCTTGCCCCTCGCCTCCATCCGTTCTCTGGGGCTGGGCTATGCCTCCGTTTACTGACCCGCTTCCTGTATTCTGCTGTCTCAGATGGGAGACTCCCGCTGCCTTCCCGTTGTCTCTCGGGTGCAAGGACTTCCTTTGAGGGGAAGTGCGTTCAGCTGACACCGTTCCTACCCTCCCTGCTAGATCGGCTGTTTCTCGCTTTTCGGTGTCCCGTATGGCTCCTCCTTCCTTACTCTGCCGCCAAGTCATGCCCCCAAGTTGTTCCCTCAATTGGCTCATTACTTGGGCCTGACGTTCCTGCCACTGGCCCCATCTGAGGTCCCAATATTCTTGAGCAGTCAGTAGAACCTCTTTCTTTAAGGCCTCTAGTTTCCCAGCGAGAAAATCTTCAACCTCAGCACTCCTCCCAGGGTGCTCTGGTCCAACTCCCTTTCCAGGGTCTCCCGGGTTCTCCATTGTGGGGCACCCTTCTTTCTTTAGGCCTTGCCTTAACTTAGACCCAGCCTCCCCCATGCTTATCTCCATGGACTTGAGGGCTTTCATGAGCCGCTCTTCTTCTCGCATCTCCTCCTCGACAGCCTTTCTTTCTCGGCCTAGTAGCTCTTCAAGCTCTCCTAGCTGTTGCCTTAGCGGGCTCATGTTCTCCAAGGTCTGCACCTCCTGTTCTACTAGGGTCCTGGCCTTTAGCCCTTCAGTTTCCCTAACCTCGCGAATCTCTAAGGTTAGTTGGTCCTTGGCCTCCAGGAGCCCCTGTATCTTTCCCTCCAACATCTGTTTCTCTTCTTGTAGCTGTTTCTTGTCGATAGCCAATTCTGTCTCTTTACCCTGGCTATTTCTTAAGAGAATCTCCAATGACAGGGCCTGTTCTTTTATATGATTATTTTCTACTTGCAAGTTCTGCACCTGAGCCCTTAACTCCTCCTTTTCCTTTTCTTGTTCCCTTAGTTCTTCCTGCAGGGACTGACATTGTTCCTGTAGCCCCTCATATTTCTTCAGGAAGGCTTTTACTTTCTCCATCTCCTGTCCCACTATTGTATTCTCCTCCTCTATTTGGGCCTGGGATCGGTTCCGCTCTTCCCGTAGCTGTCTGACCTCCTGTTCAGCCTCCAGACAGCCTTCCCGCCACTTCTCTCTATCTGCCCGTAGCTCTTCTATTTCCGTTATGTGGTCCCGGATCTCTCTCTGAAGAGCTCCTATTAAGTCCCTTGCCACCTCCAACTTCCGCTGCGTCTGTAGCTGTTCCTCTGTCGGGGTTCTGCCTGCCCCAAGAGCCTGCTCCTTCCAATTCCCCAACTCTGCCTGCATGTGGCACAGTTTATCCTCCCTGACCTGGCTTTTCTTAGCTTCTTGGGCCATTACTCGTTCTAACTCCTTAGTTTTCTCCGCCTCAGCGGCTAGGAGGCGTCTTAGTTCTTTTATCGCCCCGTCCCTTTTCCCCGACACTACCTGTCGTTCAAGGGCCCCGGCTCTCGTCTCGGCTCTTTCTTTCAGGGCCCTAACCAATCCCAACTCCTGTTCCAGGCGAGCCACCGTCTCTTCTAGCTCCCTTGTTCTTAATTCCCATGCCAGCATTTCTGGCCCTTGTCCTTCTAGAGGCCCTTCCTGGTCTCTGTCTAGGTTCGGGCCATCTGCATAATAGGCATCCATACCTGGTTCTGCCTCGGGGTCTGTGGTCAACAACCTTTTCTGCCCGCGCTCTAATCGGGCTATCCTTTCTTTCATTCCCTCTATTTTTAGCAGGTCAACAAAATTCTCTGGCCCCTGGCCGTTCGGCTTTTTCTTCTGAGACATTATTAGCCCTACCCTTATCTGCCTTGGGTCCGGGCCTCAGTCTTTCCTCCCCAATTCTTAGCAATGGGTATCTTCCCGTTGCCCCACCACTAAACTGCGGCACTCTCCTCTCACTATAAGGGTCCGACTACTAGTTTAGCCCTGGGTCCTCTATCCCTCTAACGGGACACGGGCTTCCTGCCCGCGCACAGCCGGCTTCCCGGCCAATGCACCACTTTGTCACGGATGGCCCCGCGAGCGGCCGTGAGCTCGCGAGCGCCCCCTCGCCGTGCCAATTAGGGTGGTCTGACACCCTCTACTCGCCCGCCACGTCTTAGATCTTATTGGTTCAGTATGGGAGGCTGCCTACTCGCACCTAACGGCACCTCAATGGTCTCACTACCGCTCCAAAGTGGGGTCCTCTCCCCCAGCCTTATGGGCAAATGCGTGCCTCCAAAACCTCCCCTTTAGCACGCCCCAAGCCTCGCAGCTGTCCCGGGGGACGTTGTCTGGTCCCCTTCCTGTTCTGCGCCCTCTCCGGGCCTCGCCCTCTCTCTGGGGCCTATACCGCGCTCTCGGCGCTCCGCCCTCTCTCTGGGGCCTGTATCGCGCTCCCTCACTCTGCGCCCTCTCCGGGCCTGGGGCTCAGGTGGCCTTAGCCGTGCCTGGCCCCCGCTTGGGGCTCAGGTGGCCTTAGCCGTGCCTGGCCCCCTTGACCCTCTCTTGGGTCTTTTGCCCCACTGGGCAAAGTGCACCGTGCTCACCGCACTGCGCCCTCTCCGGGCCGCCCTCTCTGGGGCCTGTATCGCGCTCCTCGCGCCGCGCCCTCTCTCTGGGGCCTGTGTACCGCGCTCTCCGCGCCGCGCCCTCTCTCTGGGGCCTGTGTACCGCGCTCTCCGCGCCGCGCCCTCTCCGGGCCTCGCCCTCTCTGGGGCCTGTATCGCGCTCTCGGCGCTCCGCCCTCTCCGGGCCTCGCCCTCTCTCTGGGGCCTGTGTACCGCGCTCTCCGCGCCGCGCCCTCTGCGGGCCTCGCCCTCTCTGGGGCCTGTGTACCGCGCTCTCCGCGCCGCGCCCTCTGCGGGCCTCGCCCTCTCTGGGGCCTGTATCGCGCTCTCCGCACTTGGGGCTCAGGTGGCCGTAGCCGTGCCTGGCCCCCTGGCACCGTGCCCGGCCCCCTGGCACCGTGCCCCTACTGGGCACCCGGAGCCCCCAAACTGCTGGGGAGCCCCGCTGAGGCCTCCTCGCTCCCCTACAGCCTCACCCGGTCCTCCGGTGTAAACTGTAACTTAAAGCCAAGCCCGAACGGCTGTAACAAAATCAACGAAGAGCCTACCTGCTCGTAAAGCCAACGCTCCGTCCTACCTCTCATCAGGGCGATCTTGTTCCCTGCATCATTGCAGCCGGTTAGCGCGATGAAGTAGTAGCCACTAACCCCGGCCGCTCAGCTCAGCCGCAGAGCTCCTGCTCCTGCGGCAGCCAGAAGGGAACTGTTCCCTAGGCTTTGGCCTAGCTGTTTATAAGGGCCTGGCCCTGCCCCCTCCTGGCCACATGACCTGCCTGGTTGCCCTAGCAACCCCCATCTGTGTTGCTTCAGGCCTCTCCTCTTCCTGGTCTCTCCTTAGGAGCGGGGCGCGGGAGTGCCCCGCGACACAATTGCTATGTCACATTACTGCACAGCTAATACTGCCATGGCATGAAATAATAAAAACATAATGCAAAAATAAATAAAAAAAACAATATATAAAATAAAATATGAACAGAATTTCAACATTCTGAAATGGTAAACTTTTTTATCTTAAAAATTCTTCCATAGGAACATTTACTGAAAACTGATATGACTTGGCAAACATTTGGTTTTGTTTAAATGGCTTTTTCTGATGATAAACAGTTTTGACAATTTTTTTCTAACCTGATCTAGTCCAAAGACTGACAGTAGTTTTAAATATTTAACAAAGCAACGTCTTCCCAACTTGAAATGCTGAACAATGCTTTCTTTCCAGTCCTTTAATCTTTCTGATGGGTAGAATTGTAACATGTTAAATAGAAATAATACTTCCTCCATTATCTAGATTCCATTAAAAATGAAATATCAAAAAATGATTTTCTGATGTATATGTTCTTCCCCAGAGCATATCTAATATATCAAATACATGAAAATTATCTCTGTACCTCAAGTATCTGAGAAACACATAGCTTTTGGCAAAAAGACCAAAATTAGCGAATATTAAAATGGTACTGTTGAGTGGCATTGTAGCTGTGATAGTTCACATAAGCGTGCACTCTCTGTATATCTTATTTAGATAGCCTATATCTACCCTGCCTTCTGTCTGACCTCAGACTAACACAACTAACTACCTCTATCTTTTATTGGACCAACTGTATAACTGGGATACAGTTAGGCAAGCTTTCAAAGGGAAAGCGGTCTTCATCAGGTGTGGGGAGGGAAGCAAGCAGAGCTGTTAAGAACAGTGGGTAGGTCTATGAAACTGGAAAGGGAAGAAATTCCTGGTGGTATCAGGCAAACAAAAGAAGAAAAGAATCTTGATTACCGGGAGACCTATCAAAAGGGAGGGGTATCATTACCATACGTGGTATGTAGGAAGAATTTCAGGAATCAGGTAGATTATAGTGTGTCATATAAACAATGTTCACTGCTTGGTTCCTAGTGTCCAGCCAGCTTTTGTTCCCACTTTTAAGGGTATTTGGTAGATGTCCCTTGAGCACAATGAGACTGACATCAAAAAAGGAGTAGCTGTTCTGTGAAACAAAGTGCTGCTACTGATGTGTGTCCATTGTCCTTATTTTTTCTGTGAGAGTTCGTTCTGGTATGTAGTTGTTGCTTGGTTTCACCCATGAGGGCATTTGGTCTATTGGCTCAGGTATATCATATGTTGGGAAAGGCATGTGTAGGATCTATGAATTGTGACTGGTTCATTGTGGGGGGCATGTTGATTGTAGTGGAGATATGTTGACAGGTTAAATGTCTATTGGGTGCTTCTACACATGCCCCTGACTGAGCTTTTGGTACTGCACAGTCATTTAGTACTTGCTTTAACAGTATTGCCAACCTCACCCTGTAAAAAATCATGAGACAAACTCTTAAAAATCAATAGATTTGGACTCTAAATCATGAGGTACTATTTTTGAAGTGTGTATGTGTGTGGTGGGGTTATTTGTGAAGGTGTGGGGGGATGTGGGTGCATGTGAGGTTTGAAGTCCAGCAAAGGGGGGTCCCCACACACCCTGGCAGGATGTGGGGTACTGTGGCTCAGGAGTGAGGGGCAGCAGCAGGGTGGGGGGGGGCAGTGGCTTGGGAGTGAGGGGAAGACAAGCAGACAGACACACAGGCAGGCATGCAGGCAGAGAGGCAAGTAGGCAGGCAGGCAGGATGTGTCACAGGCTGTGCAACAGAGCACCAGGGGAGGGGCGGGCAGCTCCCTGCCCCTGCTGTACCCCTGGGGGAGGCATGGGGGACAGGTGCCCCCCAGATTTGTGCCCAGGGTGGAGGCAGGCTGCGGGCTGGGGCTCTGTACCCTGCTGCCTTTGCCCCAGGAGCTGTACAATGCTGCATTCCTGAACAAACTTCCCACAGTTCCATCCCACAACCCTCCCCAGCCCCAGTCTCAGCCCCATTCCATCTCTTACCACGGCAGCCTTGATCTGCCCCTGACCCCTTCCCTCTCCCCCACCCCTTCCTCTTCACAGACTTACCTGCACAGCACTGCTGTACACACGCCACAAGAAAAAGTCCCAAGATTTGATCTTTCTATCCAGAGATCATGAGTTAGAGTTAATTTGACATGGAAATCAGGAGCCTCATGATTTTTCATGAGAGTTCCCATTACTGCTTCAGCACGTACTAAATGACTGTGTAGTACCCACCGGTACTGTGCAGTCCTGGGGGCACATGCTTATTTTTAAATGCTACGCTGCCATAGCAACAAGGTATGGTGATGTAGCTCATTGCTACAGTGACATAGTGTCTTGTGTAGACATGCCAAGAGTTAAGGCAAAGTTATGCCCCATTTGATGTCTGCAGAGCTGCGGGGAGTTTGCTTCTGATGATGAGTTGGGCAAGGGGGGTTGTTTGAAAGCCAGGAGCTAAGAAGTTGGGAATGTTTCTTGCAAGGTCTAATTTCATCAACAATAGGCTGTAGTTGTTTGATGATTCTTTTAATTGGTTCCAGTGTGGGGTGGTAAATGACTACCAGGGATGTGCAGTCGGAGGGGGGCTTCTTTTTGTATTGTAGCAGGTTACTGTGGGTGGCTCTTTCAGAGATACTATTTCTCCACTAGAGTATGCTTCTTGTAAAAAAATTAGATTTTAGGTTATCCAGGTCAGCATCATGAGTAAATAATTCAGTGTAACTTTTAATTGCCCTTAAAGCATTCTGCACATCAATGTAGAACTGCTCATAAGCTACATTAGACAATTCATTGATTTTCATTTGACATCATCAGATCTCTAAACGTTTAACAGTACTAGCATTCTGTAACAGTATATCCCTTTCAGTCTCTTAATGCACATACTGTAAATCTAATTATCATTTTGTTGATTACTACTGTTCCGCTCTATTGATTTCTTTTTTCAACTGATAATTTAATTTTCCTGCAAAGGGAAAATCCTGCATGATTCACTTCCATAACCATTCCCTAGAGATATTTATTTAAATGTATGAGTCCTACAACATGCACCTATGTTAAGCTTTAGAGCTATGCACCGGTCTTGGGATCTGTGGTAAGTTTCTGTGTAGTGATTCTTAGACGTGTAAACTGAACTCATAACCAAGAGGTAAAGTGAACTTCAGGTAGCTTTAGCCACCTTTGTGCCTGTCTGATTCTGAGCTGCTCTGGAGGTTGAGGTTGCACTTGCATTAAGACAAAGCTAAAGCTGAATACAGACAGAAGTGACACTCAGAATCTCTGGAGTGCTAAAGCTACATATCTGACTTGTCCAGTAGACCACACCTAAAGAAGGTGTTGGTCCTCAGAAGACAGCTCATGGCTCCATGCTAGAATTCTTGCATAAGACGAATTCTCTTTTCACAGTTGCCTAAATGACCTACAAGCATAAGACCCATTAACTTTCAATGGAACTTGTACTCTCAAGATGTTTTGATGCTTTGGAAAATTCCACTCTAGTAGAATGCCATTGATGTCCTATATCTATATAGTCCCATTAAAAGAGTTATTACTTACCTAAAGTATGAAAAAATTACCGAAGAGAAAAATCAACATAGTAAAAAATGTACACGCTTCCACCACAATTCAAGAAACAGGCCTGGGAGCAGTAACATAACCGAGGGCAAGCAACCAGGGCAGGAACCCTAGTATTGCCTGTTTGCCAGGGTGTGGGAGGGGGGACAAAAATAGCTACTGCTGCAACAGTGGCTGTTTCGCTGCTGTAGTTGACATGGCAGCAATCTATGATGCCCCAAGGATCTGTGTCTATTACCACAGGCACAGGACTGTCCTGCTACACCTCTGCCTGGGAGTGTGGCCTCAAGCTCACCAATTTCACATTTTAGAGCAAAGAGCAATGGAACCCAGAGTTCTTTCTCTCTTTTCCTTTCTCCTTATCTCCATCTGTTTTATCCTTACCACTAAGGTCTCCTATGCTCTAGGATGGGTTTTCCAGCTATGCCAACAAACATCGATCATCCCCAGTGTAAATACTGTGTTTACTGCAAATGCTTGATTTTGACAGTATAGCTCACACCAGTTTCTTTAATAAAACAAGATACCTTGTTAGAAAATTTATTTTCTAGGGCTTTTCCCACTCTAGACTCTCAGAGAGGGGAAAAGATTCACATCTCCAACACTCCTATACCAGTAGAATGCAGGTACAGTAACAGAGGTCTGTCAAAATTGTGTCATGGCTGAAACAATTGTAACATGAGAAATAACATACCTAGCCCCTTCTCTTTCCCTTCCTTCCTTCATGCTGCCTTATGAGCAGTATGCTACCATGAGTCAGGACTGTAATATGGAAACATGTCTTTTACATGACAGTATGATCAGTCCGGGGGCAACTTATTTTGTTTTCTTCTGCAGGCCACCCTGAGCCTTTGTCAGCTTGAGTGGCACATAAATCTAACAAATAATAATAAAGTAAAGAGACAGACAAGAGATAGACCATTTCTCTCTGTCAAACAAACACACATACACATACACATCATTTGCTTTTACCTTTTACCAAAGTGTGTTTGTCAGTAGGAGATGAGCGAGCAAGTACCCGAAGTTTTGGCCAGATTTTGTCAATTCGTTCTTGCTCAATCTGAAAAAAATGATATAGTCATAAGTCTACAATATGCAAAATCTGAATATGTTTGTGCCAACATTGCAGATGGTTCCCTTTCACACTCAAAGCTGGGAACCAGCCCATACAGTGGTCGGATTTCTCCAAAATGACTGACCAGCAATATCCAAGACTATATAAAAGGAAAATAGTGTCACAAGAGAAAATGAATTTGCCATAATCTTTTATTTGTGGTGTTCATGAATCTCTTGCAGCTGAAAATTACAGTGCCATACTGAACTGCCTTAATTTCTGGATGCAGGATGTAGGATCCACCATAGTGACATTCACTTTTTTATTGCCCTGAAGAATAATTCACCTCCAAAATATGACTCTAGAAGCATCAGTGTTAAGTTCCTTCTTCACAGAGTTTCACTGGCTCCCACACTAGACTTTTTTAGTCTACAGCTGAGACAATGTTTCAAACTGCTAGCTCTGCCAACTTTACCTAGTACATAGAAATGGAGTTGGGTTCTCCATCTTATGCATCAGCAACATATTTAATGTTCTGAAAACCACATTACGTCCTCAGTGGCTTATGTGCATACTTGAATATTCATGAGCTGTTATGAATATGCCTTCATGCTGTTTTAAAGAGATTTGCATCAATGTAACTGCTTTGTTAAAAAACACTGCAGATGTAGTTGGAGAATCTAGTTCACTTTTCCTTTTTGTTCTTAATGGTTACTGTGTTGGCTCTTTTATAAGAGAATATAAGAACAGTAGGAACTAATTTTAGTTGTCACAGTCAGATAATAGAATATATGCACAGAGATGAGCTGAGTAAAATTGTGAGAGTGCAGAGGGCTCCGAATATGGAGAAATATATGATATCAAAGGTTGGCTCCAAAAGGTACAGGTTGCCATTGACATATGAGTGTGTTCTTTGTATATTATCCACCTGCCTCAACCAAGAGCTTCTTGATATATTTAAATTTGAACTTTTAAAATTTGAACCTCACAGATTATGGTTAAGAAATAAGGACAAAGTAAAGGCATCACAAAAGTCACTGTCGGGCTAACCAGTTCAGAGTTGGATTAAATATAACATGCTCATTTTCAATGTCATTTAAAATTATACTGATGTAGTATTAGAATTAGCACCATCTCTCCAGTTATGTTTCAAGGCTGAGCTTTTATCTATTGCAGCAAGAAACATAACGGTATAGGAGAAATGCAACGTATTTTGGTCTCTACCGCTATAGTCTGTGAAACATAACACCTAAAAATATACTTAATGTTTAATTTATTAATTACCTCTCCCTTTTCATTTCGGATTCTTCTGTTAAATTCCTTTCCCTCAAGGCAAAGAAAGTCTTCTCCTGGATGAATAATTCCACACTTTATGGCAATGGCACGAGCTGTATTGATGTTGTCCCCTGTGACCATGCGAACAGTAATGCCAGCTCGCTGGCACTTTCTTATTGCTTCTGGGACCTACAAAAATAGTGAAGTACAAAAAAAAGGGGGGCATTACAGGATAAGGAAAAACAGGTATCACTGTCTAATTTTCTATAGTTGCAATATCTCAAAGCAGAGGACGTTCTGGAAGAATAAGAAGGTTCATATAATACCAAAAGTCATAGCACACGTCAGGAATATCTAAATATTGCCCATCTGAAGGATACATTAAAAAAGTGCTCATTGCACAAAAGCCAATCCTGTGTCTTCTTCAATGTCACAGATGATACATTTAAAAATAAAGTTGTGTAGTAGAAAAGCATTAATTTACAAGGATAAACTGAATTACTAAAAGTTATTTTTCTAATAGCTAAATTACTTACAATTATGTTCTGAAATTATATTCTGCAAATGTAGTGAAATAAAATTGCAAGCATATTATCAGTAATTTCAGTGATTGCTACTTTTAAAGAATATAGAGGTAAGGCTATCAGAAAACAGACATTCAGAAGTAAGATTACAGTTGCAAATGAAGTAATGAAATCACCTTAAGTCAGCACCCACATATATGCCATTTTCCTTTTTTGATTGTGTAATATTGACTACATCACTAAAGCACATTTGTTTTATTACTTGTTTTGTACATACATATTGAAACTTAATGCGCTGCGTTGTTGTTGCTATGCATTTGTTTTCATGCAAATTGCTCTCATTTCATGATCTGTACACAGGAACCTGACAACATGGACACATAGCTGGCTTTGTCTTGCCATACTTAGAAAACAGAATGCCACATGGAATCTTATGATTGACCTTAGTCTGCCAGTCTCAAAGTCCTTGCTAAAATTTCCCACCCAACTATCACTTTGTGCAAGGAAGTCCTGACACAGCAAATTTCTTTAGATCCGCAAAAAGAGGAATCTTCGTGAATACTTGGGATCAGAGCTTCTCTCTTGCATAGAATGAGATACACAGAGACAGCATCATAGGGTTTGGGTGGGAGGGGGGGTTGTGCCTAGATAACCCCCATTCCTTTTCAAAATACAAAAATGAGTTTGCATTACATATTTGTTCATATATTTCCTCATCAATGTTTAGAGTTCCACTGTGGACAGAGAAGCATATAGTTCCAGCAGAGTCTTTTTACAGTAAATAGTCTAATAGAGATAACATTTAGAGCAGAGGCCAGTAACCTTTTTCAAGCTACAGGCTGGAACAATCTGGCTCTGGTCTGATACTGTGGCAGCATATCAGCTGTGTTGGGGATACTTTCCCTGCTTCTCCCCTAGAGCCACTCAGCTGGGAACTGTTTCTATGCCACTGCTGCTTCCCTCAACCCTGCTCCCAGGCTGTGGTATGAATGCAGCTCCCAAATAGAGGGGAGCCATGCCCTATGCGGCAAGGCTGAGTTGGAAGTAGGAGTACAGAGGAGTGTATCAGCATTGAAGCAGCTCCCTGGCCCTTGTGTAGCTTCTCACTACTCAGCCCCAGTGCAGGCTTAGGCACAGGCAAAATCCTGCAGCTCTGCAGGCCAGATCCATCCTGCAGGCTACATGTCTATCCCATTTTAAGGAAGACAAAACCAATATAACTCTAAAGTGACCTGAGGAAGAACATCTAACCATTTTTGCTTCAAAACTGTTAAAAGCAAAGACTATGATTAAAAATTCGAGAGTTCTTTGCCTAGGAATATCCTGATTAGATTTTATAAGTACAGGTGCTGTACAGTGGAGTAGGGGTGATTTTTCTTCTCTGTACAGAAAGGAACAGTGTTCCCTGATAGAAACACTATCATGCACATAAGTAATACAGCACTAAGTAATTAATAAAAATAGTACAAACTAATCTGGTTTTTACAGATTTTACTTTGCCAAAGGCCCTCAACAGGCCTCTATGTGTACCTGCAAGAAGCAAAATGGACCACAAGGGGGAGCACACTTTCATGTTTTAGCCTAGTAGCATAGAGATTAGATAATTCACCCAGGAATCAGTAAAATAAGAGGGGAGAGGGCCTATAACTCGAATCTTCCAAGTGCCTTGCCCATTAGTCTATTGGGCTAAAACATAGGAAGGCCTTCCTCCTCCTCCTTTTCTGACATTTAGTCATGGGTTTTGGCTGGCTACAATTTAGGACTTACCTATACTTATGCACTTACCAAGGTAAGCATATAGCACTCACTTGGGGGACCATCTGCCTGGCCAGAGCACAGCTCTACAGAGCATGCTTAGTAGGCACATGGAGACTTGCCTGTTCACAGCTAAATCACACTGCTGATATAACAAGTAAGAAGTAGGTCATTATGAAGGGAATATAATATAATTTTTCTGTAGCCATTTATAAATTCAGTTACCTAGCCCTGATAAAAATAAACTCTGAGTAATCAAGAGATTTAAGCCACATATGCATCTATTATTAATTTGTATTGTACATATTATGATCAGAAGTTGTTTTGAAAACAATAATTGTTTAATGAATATTTAATATCAAGAATTGTGCAATACAGCCACAAGGTTGTTATATTTTTTTACTGAATCAATGAATATAATTAAAAAGTGATGTTTCAAAATAGAGATCTTCCTAACTTTAAAAATGGCAAAACATGAATGCATGTTTAACCCAAGACATTTTGTTTTTAAGGAATATGAATATGTTGGACCAAGAAGAAGGATTGCCAGGAAGAAACAGGATCCACCGGATGAAGAGAAAGAAGAGGATCTTCACCAACAGGCTCACTAACCTAGTTAGGAAGGCTTTAAATGAGGCTCGCTGATGGAGTGCAAAGGTAAGTGGGGAAGTGGGTGACCTGAAGGAAGCACAAGTCGGAGGAGGCATGGGAGACCTCATTTTTCCTGAGAAAGTAGGGCACCAGCTAGTAACCACAGCTGTCTCTACATGAATGCATGGAGCCTGGGAAACAAGCAGGAAGAACTGAAAGTCCTTGCACAGTCATGGAAAGATGATGTGATTGGAATAAGAGACTTGGTGGGATATCTCGCATGACCGGAGCACTGTCATGGATGGGTATAAACTGTTCAGTTAGAAGAAGAGGAGCAAGAGTTGCATTTTATGTAGAAGAGGCATAGGATTGCTCAGAGCTCCAGTATGAAACTGGAGATAGACCTGTTGAAAGTCTCCGGGTTAGGGTCAGAGGGGAGAACAACAAGTGTTGATGTCATGATAGAAGTCTGCTATAGACCACCAGACCAGGAGGATGAGGTGGATGAGGATTTCTTCAAACAACTAGCAGTTTCCCGATCACAGGCCCTGGTTATCATGGGGGACTTCAATCACCCTAACATCTGCTGGAAGGCCAATACAGTAGTACACAGGAAATCCAGAGAGTTTTAGGAGAGTGCTGGGGACAACCTGCTGGTGCAAGTGTTGGAGAAGCCAACTAAGGGCCATGCTCTTCTTGACCTGCTGCTCACAAGCAGGGAAGAATTGTTTGGGAATACAGAAGTGGATGGGAACTTGGGTAGCAGCAACCACAAGATGATTGAGTTCAGAATCCTGAGGAAGAAAGGAGAGCAGCAGCATAAAGATCCTGGACTTCAGAAAAGCAAACTTCAACTCATTCAAGGAACTGATGGTCAGGATCTCCTGGGAGGACCATCTGATGCGGAAAGGAGTTGAGGAGAGCTAATTATACTTTAAAGAAACCTTACTAAGGGCACATGAATGAATTATCCCAAGGTGCAGGAAGACTATCTGGAAGCAAGTATGGCAGAAGACCAGCTTGTCTTATCAGGAAACTCTTCAGTAAACTAAAACACAAAAAAGAACCTTACAAGAAGTGGAAATTTGTACAAACAACTAGAGAGGAGTATAAGAGTATTGCTCAGGCATGCAGGACTGAAATCAGGGAGTCCAAAGCACAACTGGAGTTGCAGCTAGCAAGGGACATGAAGAGGAACAAGAAGGGTTTCTAAAACTATGTCAGCAACAAGATGAAGATTCAGGAAATTGTGGGTCCCTTTTGGAATGGGGGAGGCAACTACTGAAAGATTATGTAAAAAAGGGAAGTACTCAATGGCTTTTTTACCTCAGTGTTCACAGGCAAGGTCAGCTTCCAGACTACTGCATCTGGCATTACATTTTGGGGAGAAGATGAGCAGTCAATATGGCAAAGAACAGATTAAGTTCTATTTAGAAAAGATGGACATGTACAAATCCATGAACCAAAAGCAATACACCTAAGGATACTGAATCAGCCAATGTGATTGCACAGCCACTGGCCATCATCTTTGAAAACTCATGGCAATTGGGGGAGATCTCAGATGATTGGAAAAGGGCAAATATAGTGTCCATCTTGAAGAAAAGGGAGAAGGAGGATCCATACAAGCCATCCTCACCTCAATCCCTGGAAAGATCATGAAGCAGGTCCTCAAGGAATCCATTTCTAAGCACTTGGAAGAGAAAAAGGTGATTAGGAATAGTCAGCGTGATTCACCAAGGGCAAGTCGTGCCTGAGCAGCCTAGTTCATAGTTCATAGTTTTTAGGGTCGGAAGGGACCTGAGTAGATCATCTAGTCCGACCCCCTGCCATGGCAGGAAAGATTACTGGGGTCAAACGACCCCGGCAAGGCGTTCATCTAACCTCCTCTTAAAGACCCTCAGGGTAGGAGCCAGCACCACTTCTCTTGGAAGTTGGTTCCAAGCTTCCTGACTGCCTTCTGTGATGAAGATCCTGACTTCAGGGTTTGTGGCCTCCCCCTCTGGCACCTCAGAGACCTCCACCCAGACTGGCTCTTGGCTGCAGGGGTCTGCCTGTCACTTTTTCAGGCTCTGGGGTCCGGGAGCATGGCCATCTCCCTTTGTGAGGTCTGCTCCCTTTTGGGATCTCTGGTGCACCAGCTGGAGGAGCTCCAGGCCTCTGTCCAGAAACTGCATGCCATCAGGGACGGTGAGCAGGAGATAGACTCCTACTGCCAGTCCCTTTTCCTTCTGGTGGCAGAGGGTAGACCACAGTTGCCTTCCAGGACAAGGGAGTACTTGAGGACCTCCCATGCTGTTCAGCCAAGGGGTTGGACCAAGGTGGTCAAGGACCCCAAGACCCGCTGTGACCAAGGTCCCCACCCAGCTGGAGCTTTGCAACAGGTATGAACCTCATGCAGCTCTAGCAGAGCCTGCCAAGCTGTCAGCTCCTGCAGGCAACACAGGCTCAACTGTAGCTACCGCCCCTGCTCTCCCTAAAACAAAACGCAATGTGTTTGTCATGAGGGATTCCATCCTGGGGGGACTGAGGGGCAATCTCCTGCCCTGACCCCTTAGCCCAGGAAATCTGCTGCTTCCTGAAAGCCCAAATCGGAGACATTGTGGACAAGATCCCTGAGCTCCTCCAGCCCACTGACCACTACCCTATGCTCCTTATCCATGTGGGTACAAATGACATGGCTTGGAGCACTCCCAGCTGGGTCATGAAGTGCTACAGGGATTTGGGAGCGGGGCTTAAGGGGTTGCAGGTGCAGGTGGTGTTTTCATTGATCCTCCCAGTTTCAGGCTACAGGCTGAGGAGGGAGAGGAGGATCAAGGTAGTGAACCAAAGACTGTGGTGCTGGTGTCATCAGGAAGGCTTTGGCTTCCATGACCATAGTCTGCTCTTTGGTGAGAGAGGCAGTGAGCTGCTCGGAAGAGACAGCCTCCACTTCTCTCCGCTGAGGAGGAGGTTCTTCTCAGCCAAACTGGCTGACCTGGAGGATTGCAACCAAAAGAAATCTCATGTAGAAAAATTGGAGAGAATCCAGAGGAGGGCAATGAAAATGGTTAGAAGGCTGGGGTTTGGGCACATGACTTCTGAGGAGAGGCTGAGAGAACAGGGTGTATTTAGTCTTGAGAAGAGAAGACTTCTAGCCTTGACATTTGGTCCTATTTCTTTTTGAAGAAAAACAATTGTTTAAGTATTATCGCTCTTATTATTCGAAAGGGAAATATATTTATTATAGAACATTTTAAAAGTACATATGAAAGTCTGGTAATCTTACTAACTAGTGTTTATCCTCCAGTTATAAATATGCCTAAATATTAACTTTAAATTTATTAATCCTTGTTAACAACTTATCCATCAAAATTTTCTTCCCTTTTTATAATAATGCAGATGCGTTTTATAATAGTGGTAGATCAGGTCAAGAAAAAAAGATTCTCTTATAAGCACGTTTCTCTGGTAGCCAGAACTCCTTTTCCTTTCTATAGCTTCTTGTCTCCAGAGCATGAAATACACAACTTCACGACAGTACCACAAACATGTGTCCCACTATGCTTTCTTATAATAAAGCCCATACACATTATCTACCTCCTAATTGTAAGTTTCATTCCAGTGACATTCTTTAAAGCAAGGGTGTCTAACTTGTGAGTGGCCAGGGCCACACATGTGGGCCACATACCCCTGGGCTGTATACTGTGAGGGCCACATGCTGCATTGTGCTACTTGTACCCCTCCCCAGTACACATTGTACTGTCCCAATACCCCCATACCCTGAACCCTGCCTCATGTTGGTCCCTCCTACTGCAATGCACAGAAGGTTCTCTACTGTACCATCCAAATACTCCACTGAGCACAGCAGCTCACCCCAGTCTGCCACCTATTCCCAGTGGAACGCTGGGGCAGACTGAGGTGACCAGAACCCTCCGTCTGGGCCTATGCACACACCCATGCCCTGCCACCACAGTGGCCAGCCTCTTACCCCTTCCCCTGTGAGCCCCTGGCTCAGCATGGGAAATGTCCAGACAACAAGGTGCAATCTTGTACCTAGGCTGCTGCACCCTTGGACTGTGCTACTGCTGATTTTGACAGATTCACTGGATACCTGATCCAGCTAGCCTCCTGATCATGTGTTTTGCCTGACCCGCTGGATACCTGACCCAGGTCTGGCCTGATCTCCTGGATTCCTGATCTGGCTAGTGTCCTGACCTGACATTCTGTGTGACCCTTTGGACCACTGACTTGGTTTCCTGGACAGATCTCCAGGTTTTGGACTTCCTGGTTTCCCTTAACCCTAAGATGACCCTCAAACTTGGCTACCTATGGCTTGGCATGACACCCCATTGGGTCCCTAAATCTCCCTGAGCCACCCAGCCACAGGTTCCATCAGCCCCACCTCCAAGTCTGGGGTCAGGTAGAGGAATCTGGAGAAGGGAGGGGGAGTTTGGATACTCTGAGAGTAGCAGCTGCTAAAATAGTAGTGGGAGGGAGCAGAGCTTGGAATGGGACCCCAGGAGCTGCACATTAATTCCTCAGGGCCTCACACAGCTTGTGCACCGCCAGTTGGACAGTACTACTCTAAAGAGACTTCAAGAGGAATTTGAAATGGTGAAACTGGTTCATACACCGAGTCAGATCACATGGCTGAATTCTTACCTCTCAGCTCCATGTCGTTGGGGAACCGTGACAAAGGATGCAGCCTGTCTGACTCACAAAAAATTCCACCACCCCCTTGCCCTCGTCTACCTAAACAAAACTGATTAAGATGCAGTGGGAGACACACCCAAAGCCCTCCAGATAAGGGAGCAACTGCCCTAGGTCTCATTTGCATCTGAGATGGGGCCAGATGACCATTCATTTACATGGGAGATGGAGAACAAAAAGCCCAAAGGAAAGACTGCAGTGAATTCTGGGATCAGAGAAGCAGGGGAGCACTGCATGATGAGGAATCTGTGCTTCAAATGCTAATCAACCCACATTTACACACACACAGGTCAGCATTTATCAGACCAGTTCTAATCTGGATTTACAAAGGACCTTCCCCCTCCCCCTCTCCCCCCCACCACACACACTTCATCTAACCAGAACTAAGCAGAAGTAAAAGTTTAATAGGCATCTTGGGCCATACATTCCCTGGTCCCACTATGGGAAACCTATTTAAACTTGATTGACTACAACTTGGTTGCTGAGTGAGGGAATGCTGAGGCAAAGAGACTGAGAGTGGGTATGGGCAACATTTGAACAATGGTACAGGGTTCATCACACCATCCACCCCATTGGAGCCCTGACCACAAGTGTTGTCATACTTTTCCCAGGATGACTGGTGGAAGTCCTCCCCACAGAAGGTTATGAACACTCCAATAATTGCCTTAAGTCTGTTAAAAGACTATAGTAAGATCTGGAAAAGTCATGCTAAGCTGAGGCTTGTTCACAACAAGTAAAAATCCAAAACCCTGATGCTGCAAGCTCCCATCAGTATATCTGCTATCCACAGAAATTTCAAGTGGGCTCCTAAGTGTCTGGTTGCTCCTTAACCTTATGTTTTCCTGAGTATCAATCAGTTTCTTCTGATGTTCCAAACCAGATAACCCCTTGTCAATAGAAAAGACAATTATTTACACTATTAAAAATGCTTTGAAGGAGCTGAACTGAGGGTATAAAAATCTGTAAAAAAAAAGCAGCAAAGTGTGTGTGTGCTTCAAGAGGGAAGTCTCTCTAACACCATCCACTGATGTTCTTGAGAAGCTGAAAGAAACAGATCGCCTCCCTTCAAGGATCGTGCTAAGAACTTTACCTGTCAGCACTGTAACCCGAGTGCCTTGGACTGGTGAGATCCCAGTTCTCACTCTTTTTTCTCTTTTCTCTCTAGGCATAGATTTCTGATCCTGAACTGTATTAGTTAAGCTTGAGCTAAGTTTCCCCAAATACTTAGTGAAACCAGAGTAGTATTGTAATTGTTTGGGTTTGTTTTTCCTTTGCATGTCTATTACTACTAGTACCATTATATACTTCACATACTTAGCAATAAATAACTTGTATAGTCAAACTAGTAGTAACTGGGTGTATTTTTCCTTCTTTACTTCTTCTTCCCCACTTGCTCTGCAGCAATGCTTCTTTTACCTAAGCTAAAGATCCCTGTGATGCCCAAAGATACTGTGTGGTCTGCTCATCAAGAGGCTAAAGACTGGGTCATGCTGAGTTTGAAACACATAAGGGGATCAGCTTGTACAGGCTGATTGACCCAGTTTGGCTCAGACGTGCCCTAATGAACTGAATGCTGGCCCATGGGGGTGTCATCTGGACACCCAGCCAGATTCAGAGGTATTCTGTTTAACTGTCCTTGTGTCTGACTGCAGTCTATTGTTGCTCTGATGGACTGATTCTTGGCATATGAGGGTGTCAGCCTGTCCATGCTGATCAACCCAGCCGGGTCAGGCGTGTCATGTTAATCTGTATGTGTTTGTGTGTGTATGACTGATTTGGTGACTGGAGGAACCCAGCCCCACTAAAACTGAGTCCTGCAAGATAGCTCCATTGGGGCTGAGGACTTGCAGAAGGGAGTGATACAGCTCCATTTAGAAACACAAGTAACACAAGCAGCACATTGATAGAATTGCAAAGACCCCAGAAACATATCCCTAATAAGTGAGCACACCCCAAGGTGATGGGCAAATCTGGTAACACAATTGGTGGAGAAGGCTGGCAGCACATGACCCTAATCATGTGGTAACTGTTGAGTAGTTGCTGCAGAGTGGTAAACTGAGGCACCAATCTGAAAGCTTTATTTTCCTTTTTCTTTTCCTTTTTCTCTTTTCTTTCTTATTAGACCAAGCTCCTTCAGCAAGGTCCCTCTCTCATAGAACCTCCTGTAACTTTTAAGTTAAGAACTGTGCTGGAATAACTTTAATACCATGCTATAGAGTTAAAAGTTGTACTTTAGAACTAAAATTGTGGAGTAATACTGTTTCAGTGTTAAATCTAAGTGATTGTGTAAAAGAGACTTTTTGATAGTGATCATTAGTGTGATAAGGGAAGTGGAGATGTCTGGAGAAACCCCTTTAGCTGCTTGTTTGAGGCAGGAGAAACCCTGCAGGTTAGAGAGATGGGTAATGCAGAAGGGAAAATGTCCCTGGGAAAAAGGGTGCTTCAAAGGTGAGAATCTTCTGACTGAGGCAGGTTTGAGTTTTGAACAGTATTGCACCACTCTTAAGCCACATAGTAGTGCAAAAGATGCAGCTGCTGCCTGGGCACTGTTTTACGCATGTTTGGAAATGATTGAAATGTTGAAGGGGAAGCAGGAATTGGAGCTTGAAAAAGAACAGTTACAACAGCGTTTGAAAGATTGTAAGATAAGCGGATGTGATTTTATAGCAGAAAAGCATAAACTGGTAACTATACTTAGAGATATACAGGAAGACAGAGAAAAGGCAAACAAGACTTTAGAGCTGTATAAGAAAGAATTAACACACACACAAGTGTTGTTAGAAGAAGCAAGAGCAGCAACTCATTTCCTGGCAGAGGAAAACAAGGCAGTAAAGGCAGCAGCAAGCCATCAGCAGTGTGAGGCAGAGATCAGTAAATTGCATGCCCAACTTAGTGTCTATAAGGGAGTGGTAGCAGCTGTAAGGTTGAGAGAAGATTGTGACTTTGAGTCCCCTGGGAAAATAGAGATACTCCCTGATGCAGTCCCCAAAAGCCCATTCAACCCTGAATGGCCCCATGTGCACAATGCTGCCCCTGTTACCACAAAGGAGGTTAAATGCCTAGTTGCAGGAGATGATCTTCCCACAACAGAGATGGTCTCCCAGTCAAGCCAAGGCTATTGCGGAGAGACTGGGGCCACTGAACCGAGACACTGCCATTGCGTGGCTGGCTCGTGTTTGGCAAATGTGCCCCTCTACTGATGATATAGACTTAATTCAGTTAGCTCAGTTATGTGCCTCTCCTTGTGATGCAGATGCTCTAGAGATGGGCATAGGTTCTTGGGAGCGAACTGCTCCTGGACCCTGGGAATGGACGATAAGCACTCTTAAAATATTACTGCCTGCTTCTTCCCTTAAAAAAATTGTATGCAATGGAAGAACAGAAGCCAGAAGAAACCCCAGAATCTTACCTGATCTTAAAGAAAATGCTAGCAGCTCTCTCTGATTCATTACCCCAGACAGAAGAGAATGGAGTTATCACTCTCCAGTATCAGGGACCTGAATCAATACACAACACCTATGCAGGGTTAAATTCCCAGACAAAAAATGACGATAGCGGTTGTGGATTTAGAACACATAACCTGGAATGAACTAGTGGCAAAAATCAAACAGGCAGGAGATTTGCTGTGAGAGACTGGTGTTTTAAAGAGACAAGCAGGCAAAAAGATTACATCAGAGCCTGTGCAGGCTATCACCTTTGTGAATAATGGTCCTCACTCTGCCAGTCGCCCTCCCATTTCTAATCCCCCTTTGCCTCACAACCCTGGGCAACGACAACCCAAGGAGATCCTTAGGAGAATGATTTGGAAAGAGCTAATGAATTTAGGGGAGGAATTGGGAAAATATGATCGCCAGCCCATTAGTGTCCTGATTAATGCTTTGTCTCAAGCCATGCGGAGAGCAGAGCTAATGCAGGCAGCACCCTTTCAGCCCACTGCCCCAGTACAGAGTGCATCCCATGCTCCCGCTCCCTCTCAATGCCAGACCCCTACCTCCTCTCTTGAGTGGAGGCTCCAGAGGGAGTCTGTTGATCAATAGGGGTGCCCGGTTCTCCTTGGGCTCCCCCAGCTGGTCGCAAGACTTCAGTGTGAAGTCTAGGGGAGACCCACTGTGATGGCTACAGTGGGGAACCCAGGGATGTTAGCCCAATTGCTAGTGCATACTGGATCATCGGTAAATATTCTAAGACCCCAGTAGAGACCCACCACGAAACATGTTCAGCTCAGCGGATATAGGGGAGAAATTCAGGAAGCTCCTGTCTGGTAGGATGTTCCCTTGCAAATTGACGGATTGCAAGGAAAAGCAGAGTGCTGTGCTCATGAGGGAAATGAGAAGGGAATCCTAGGAGTTCCTTTCCTCCAGGCATTTCAGCTCACTGTAGATCTAGCTAATGGGGTGTTATGGAAGTTAAAAGGAGGACCTGCAGAAGTCTCTGCTGTGCATCGCTGTGCTGCCATAAAGACACCTACTGCCACCCTAACCTCCATTAGCGATCCATGGGTACAGGAATTTCCCAGTGTGTGGACTAAACAAAAGGCAGAGTGTAGAAAAATAAATGCTGAAGTTTTGATTGAAGGAAAAGATCCCCCTCCTCAAATACCCAGCTGCAGCAGAGGAAGGCATAAAAGATATTATAGACTGTCTCTTAGAACAAGGAGTGCTTGTGCCTATGCAGAGTATTTGCAATTCACCAATATGGCCAGTTTTTAAAGTGGATGGGGTCACTTATAGAATGACAATGGACTTCCGTGCCTTAAATACAGCCACCCCTGCCAACCTTCCTGTGGTAGCTAAATACAATGAGATTCTAGCAGCAGTAGCAGCTGGCTCCAAATGGTTCTCTGTAATCAATTTGGCTAATGCTTTCAAGACTATACCCCTCCATCCTTCATGTTGGTTTAAGTTTGCTTTTACCTATAGGGGACAACAATATGCCTTCAGCCGAACTCCCCAAGGTTTCCATTCTTCCCCTAGTATTTGTCATGCCCATGTCACTAAAACGTGGAACCGTTTGAGCCCTAAACACCACTCACATGTAATTTCATATGTGGGTGACATTTTGATACACACACCCCTGTTCAGAAATGAACAGAGAAATCACTAAGGAGGTGCTGACTATAGTACAGGAAACTGGATTTAAGGTAAATAAAGGCTCAGTTAGTGCAGCAACAAGTGAAATACCTGGGTGTATGTCTTGGAGAGGATGGCAGGACTCCAGATCAGAAAAGGATAGAAACAGTAGGAAAGCTGCCTGCTCTCACAGATGCACACTCTTTGTGAGCTCTTTTGGGAACTTTTAACTTCTCCAGAGAGTTCATTGAAATGTTCTCTGACAAAGCTAAGCCTCTGTACAAATTAGTAAAGAAAAACAGGATTTGAGAATGGGAAGCAGACCAACAAATTGCCCTGGCTACCTTAAAACAAGATTTAGCTTGTGCTCCGGTGTATCCGGACCCTGTCCTTCCTTTTGTAATTCAGTTGGCCTCTTCAGGGACAAGCATTGGAGCCACTCTTAATCAAAAGCAATGTGATAAGATCCGAGTCATTGCATATGCCTCCAGGCTCCTAAATCAAACAGAGCAAGGCTTTACCCCCTGTGAAAAGGAGTGTCTTGCCCTGGTCTGGAGCCTTGCGCATTGGGAATTTATTATTGGAGGGTCAACGGTCATTGTTCAGACAGTGCATTCCCCACTTAAGTACCTCATATCAGGGAAAATACAAGACGGCCATGTTTCTAACTTACACATTGCTCAGTGGACCCTCACCCTAGTAAACCAAGGAGTAGAGTTTAAAAAAAAGAAAGCTGTTTCACCAGCCCCGTATGGATTAATCATAGAAGGAGAGAAGCATACCTGCCCCCTCCCTCTTCTAAAACACCTTGAATGGCCTGTCAAGGGAGGCAAGAGGCTTGCAGATGCACAACAGAAGGGGTTTGTAATTTGGTTTACAGATGGATCAAGTTTCTACTATAAAGGGCATCCCCAAACGGAGTATGGAGCCATCCACATAAATGACGGAGAGGTGCTCCAAGGACCAGCTCGCCCCCATTCTGCCCAAGCAGCTGAAGTAGAGGCAGTTAAAGCCGTCCTAGCTTATGAATCTTGGGACACTTCTGTTGTTATTTATACTGACTCTGACTGGACAGCCAGAGCAATCACCATGTGGCTCCCACTTTGGTTAGATAGAGAAATGGTAGCTGCAGATGGATGTCTCATTTCTCATTCAGACAAATGGAGACAAATTGCTAACCTGATCAAAAAAAGAACTGGGGACACCTGAGTGACTCACGCAAAGGGGCAACAGAAAGATCACGCAGAAGAAGCACACTGGAACAATAAAGCTGATGCCTTAGCCAAGGCTGCTGCTACTAGTAACCACACTGAAGACACAGACCAGGTAAAGAAAATAGATGCAGTAACTACTCGGGAGACAAACTTTAGGGAAAGGAATGGATACCTTAGACTTAAGTACCCTTCAGGATGGGGATACAGAAATCCAGTCCTTAGCCAAAGCAGGAAAAGATCTTACTGGCAAATACAAGATTGAGCAGTTTGATAATATCTGGTGGGCAGTGAATACAGATGGTCAAAGGCACTGGATAATCCCCAGCCAGGTACAGGGGGACCTGATTCAGTTTGTGCATGAGCAAGGGCATAAAGGGAAACAGGATACTTTGAATAGGATTAAAGATACAGGCTGGTGGCCAGGCATGAAAGCAGATGTAGATCAATGGTGTAATAATTGTTTACAGTGTGCAATGGTTAATGTTGATCGCCAAGTTCAAAAGAATGCATTGGGGCATCAAAGAATAGAGGGTCCTTGGTCCCAGGTTCAGATAGATTATATAGGTCCTTTGCTATAGGACCTATATAGGTCTATATAGGACTAGCAGAAGGAATAAATACTGTCTGGTAATATTAGATCCCTTCTCCAAATGGGTGGAAGCTATCCCTACTAAAACCAAGACTGCCTCTGTCACTGCTAAACAGCTCCTCAACATAATTTTCTCAAGAATGGGAATTCCTAGAGTAATTGATTCAGGTTTAGGATCTCACTTTGTGGGAGATGTTATGCAAGAGCTATGTAAGGCTCTAGGCATTAAGCAACATTTCCACTTAGCTGGACACCCTGAGTCCTCTGAACAAGTAGAACAAACCAATTGCACTCTGAAGGAAGCTTTGAGAAGACAGATAAAAAGCTCAGGAAAAGATTGAGATGAAAAGTTACCAATCATCTTAATGGCCCTAAGAGGCTCTAAGGCAATACATGGGTACACTCCCTTTGAGGTCATGACTGGAAGGCACATGTGCATGCCTGAAAGCTGGTGGTTAGGAGTAGAACTGTCTAGTGCCTGGGAAGGGAAGGTGGTGACAGATGAATGGGTACAGACCCTTGTGGAAACAATAGCTGGTCTACACAAGCAAGTGGCAACACAGCTAGGCATAGTATAGCAAAACACAGACAAGAAGCTAGGATGGGGAAAACCTCCTTTAATATGGGAAATAGGTCAACCAGTAATGTATAGGAAGTTTTCAGCAAAGGAACACTCTTTGACTCACACCTGAGATGGTCCTTGCTTTACTGTAAATCGAGCCAGCCCCAATGTTTATCAGGTTGAAATCCTGAATAGAAAAGGTAGAAAACCTTGGAAAAAATGGTTTCATTCTTCACAGCTCAAAGAACGGAAGGGTAAACCCATAAAACTCCCCCCCGTATATTACTTCCTCCAAATACACATAGTTTCCAAATATAATTTAATGCATAGCCTCCAAATATAACTTATAGTTATGGAGATTTCATCAGAGTAAATGAACAAGCGCTGGAAAATACTTAAAAGAATACTTATAATAAAGTCCTAATACTTTACTCCATATACATGGTTGTTAATAATGATTTACAGCCTATTGATTTCCTACACAAGCAACAAAAACTGATGGGCCAAAGAGATTCAAAGTAAACCACTGTTTCAATTTATATTTTAAGAATTTTTGTTTCAAAATACTTACTGCATGCAGCAGATAGTACTTTAATATCTTTAGTCTGGGTACAAAATATGAAAAAAAGAGGAAAAAATTACTGGTTAGTTTGCAGGGCAATAGAAGTCCATATCAGGAGTGTGCATTTCAAACTTTAATATGGGTCAATTCAAAAGACACACTTTCCATTGGAGAGCTGCCATTAATGGAATCTTGTATGATCAGATTCATAGATTCGTAGATTGTAGGGCTGGAAGGGACTTCAGAAAATTTCATAGATTTCATAGACATTTGGCCTGGAAGGGATCCTGGAGGATCACTGAGTCCAGCCCCCTGCCCCAGGGGCAGGAAGTCAGCAGGGATCATAGGATCCCAACAAGATAAGCATCCAAATGTGTTTTGAAGGCATTCAAAGTGCGCTTGAACCGCCTCAAGTGGCAGTCTGTTCCAAACCCTGGGCGCTCGGACAGTGAAGAAGTTCTTTCTTATGTCCAGCCTGAATCTGTCACAGTGGAGTTTGTGACTGTTCGAACTTGTCATCCCTTGGGGGGCTCTGGTGAACAGTCATTGCCCCAGATCCTGGTGAGCACCCCTGATAAACTTATAGGTGGCCACCAGATTGCCCCTGAGCCTGCACTTTTCCAGGCTGAATAGCCTCGTTGCTCTCAGCCTCTCATCATAAGGTCTGTTTTCCTGACCTCTGATCATGTGTGCGGCTCTCCTCTGCACTCCCTCAAGCTTCTCCATATCCTTTTTGAACTGTGGAGCCCAAAACTGGATGCAGTACTCCAGCTGCGGCCTCACCAAGGCCAAGTATAGCAAGAGAATGATGTCCCGGGATGTGCTTGAGACTCATCTATGGATACAAGCCAGCGTTTTGCTCGCTTTACTAGCCGCAGCATCACACTGAAGGCTGATGTTCGTTTTGTGGTCAACCGTGACCCCCAAGTCCTTTTCATCTGTAGTGCTAACCAGCGTAGCGCTACCGAGCTTATAAGCATGGTTCAGGTTTTTCCTCCCAAGGTGGAGAACCTTGCATTTTTCAATGTTGAACACCATAAGGTTCTTGTCCACCCATTTCATGAGTCTGTCCAGATCTGCCTGGATCACCTCACTGGCTACAGTGCACCAAGACGATTGGCTCCCATCGACCACTACCCTCTGGGTCCTACCGCAGAGCCAGTTCCCCAGCCAGCGGATCATGGTGACGTCAAGGCCGCAGTTAGCTAGTTTAACCAAGAGGTGATCATGGGATACCAGATCGAAGGCTTTTTTAAAGTCGAGATATATGACACTGATCTCTTCCCCTTTGTCCAGGTGATAAGTAACCTGGTCATAAAAGGAAATGAGATTGGTCAAGCAAGACTACCCGCAACAAATCCATGCTGGGTGTCCCTCAGGATATTGCCTTCAACTAGTCTGTTAAGGATGGCCTCCTTAATAATCTGTTCAAAGACTTTCCCCAGGATAGAGGTCAGGCTGATGGGCCTGTAGTTTGCCGGATCTACTTTCTTCCCTTTGTTGAAGATAGGCATGACATTGACCCTCTTCCAATCATCGGGCACTTTGCCAGAACACCAAGAGCTATCAAAGATCCATGCCAGGGGCTGAGCTATGATGCTCGTCAGCTCCCTGAGTACCCTTGGGTGTAACCCATCAGGGCCAGATGACTTGAAGGTATCTAGCCTGTTGAGGTGTTCCTTCACGAGGTCAGCTTCAATGGAGGGCAAGGAATCTCCCTCGGCCGGGGCCTCCCTGACCCAAAGTGGGCAGGGCCATCCCATGGGCCTGATGGAAAACTGATGCAAAGTACCCATTTAGCAAGTTTGCTTTTTCCTGAGTGTCAGTTGTCAGTTGCCCTATCTGGTTTAGCAGGGGTCCAGTGTTGCCCTTGCTTTTCCTCCAGCTCCCCACATGTGTAAAAAAGGACTTTTTATTTTCCTTGATATTTGTAGCTAGCTGGAGTTCCATCGCAGCCTTGGCTTTCCTGATTTGCTCTCTGCAAGTCCAGACTAAAGCAGAGTATTCTTCCTTGGTGGCGGTTCCAGTCCTCCATCCTTTATAGGTCTTCCTTTTAAGACGTGGGAGGTCCTCCAGTTCACTGGAGAGCCAAGGGGGCTGCTGTGCCCTTTTGCTGTGTTTCCTCTGAGATGGGATGGACTTTGCTTGTGCATCCAGGATTGCTCCCTTGAGGAGCAACCACGTGTCCTGAACTCCCCCCTCCATTGGGCTGTGGCCTTTTAGGGCCTCTTTGACAAGCCTCCTTAGCTTGTCAAAGTCAGCTTTCCTGAAGTCGAGGATTTCTGTACAACTGACTGACTTGCCAGCTTTACGGCAGATGGTGAAGGTGATCAGTTCATGATCACTGTCACCCAGTTTCCCTTCAATTGTTAGGTTGCCAGTTAGGTCATCCCCGGTTGCCAGTACAAGGTCAAGCAGTGCTTTACCTCTTGATGGTCCATAGATTTTCTGCATCAGATAGAGGTTGTCTACACAAGATCACTGGGTCCAGTTCCTGCAACAAGCAGGAAAGACAACTGGGGTCAGGTGACCCCAGCAAGGTGACTGTCCAGTCTCCTCTTGAAGATTTCCAGAGTAGGCAATTGCACCACCCCTGAAGGGAGCTTATTCCACAGTCTAGACACCCTGACTGTGAAGAAGTTTTTCTAATGTTGAGCCTGAAACAGTCTTCAAGGAGTTTGTGACCATTACTCCAAATTTCCCAAAGGGCACCCTGGTGAACAGTTGTTCACTGAGCCCTCAGTTTACACCTCTGATGTAGCAGTAAGCTGCTACCAAGTCCCCTCTCAGCCTTCTTTTCTTTAGGCTGAAGAGGCCCAGATCCCTCAGCCTTTCCTTGCCATTTAAGACTCTGATCATTCAGGTGGCTCTTCTTTGAACTCTCTCAAGCTTATCCATGTCCTTGTTAAAGTGTGGTGCCCAGAACTGGATGCAGTACTCCAGCTGCAGTCGCACCAGTGCTAACTAGAGCAGAAGAATCACTTCCTTAGTTTTGCTGGAGATGCATTGATTGATGCATGTCAGAGTATTATTTGCCCCACTGGCTATAGCATCTCACTAACAGCTCATATGCATACTGTGGTCTGTTATTACCCCAGGTCCCTTTCATTTGTGGCCCTAGTCAGTTTGGTGCTGCCAAGCCAGTTGAGTTGGGGGTTGCTCGTCCCAAGGTGGAGCACTTTATATTTCTCAATGTTGAACTTCATTAGGTTCCAATCTGACCAACTTGCTAGCCTGTCTAGGTCCACCTTTATCTTCAAGCATGACCATGCTTCCTCATAACTTGGTGTCATCTGCAAACTTGGTCAGTGAGCTCTTCACCCCGACATCCAAATCATTAATAAAGATGTTGAAAAGTACTGGACCAAGCACCAACCCCTGTGGGACACCACTGCCCATTTATTGCCAGGATGATACAGATCTGTTCACTATGACTCTCTGGGTGCTATCCTGCAGCTAGTTTCTCACCCACCTGACTGTCTCAGAGTTAAGCCCACAATACTCCAATTTTCTCATGAGGACATCATGGAATACTAGATCAAAGTCCTTTTGGAAGTCTAGGTATACAATGTCAACCTGCTCTCTCATGTCCAGGTAGTGAGGTAGGTGGTTATAGAAGGAAATGAGGTTTGTAAGGCAAGACCTGCCTGCAATGAAGCCATGCTGGCTGTCATTCAGAATCTTACCTTCTGCAAGCTTATCACAGATAGACTCTGTGATGAACTTTTCTAGTATTTTCCTTAGGATGGAAGTTAGGCTGACTGGCCTATAGTTACCTGGGTCCTCCATCCTTCCCTTCTTGTAGATGTGCACAACACTGGCCCTCTTTCAGTACTAAGGGACTTCTACCAGGGCACCACGAGTTCTGGAAGAGTTTTGCCAGGGGTTCTGCAATGACTTTGGCCAGCTCCTTCAGCACTCTCGGATGAAGATCATCCAGTCCCGCTGACTTATATATATCTACTTTTTTTAACTGGTCATAAACCAATTCTACGGCAATAGTAGGAAGGTGATTATTCCTACTGTGCTCATCCTGTACTCTACCAGGCACTGTTTTCCCAGACCTTGTTTTGAAACTGACCCCTGGACACCTAAAAGAAAGAAATACATGGAGCCAGGATAGGAAAAGCAACCAGAGTGTGTGTGGCTCACTGAAATACTGCATCTCTGAAATAGAAAAGGAGTCTGGGTTCTAGCCTGGATCCTATTGTATATGAGGGTAAAAACATCCCATCTCTTCAATTATTATAATCTAATGAATACTGAATGTAAAGTGCCACAGTTCAGCTTCATGAGGATGGCACCACACTGCACATAGGACTGCACATTATACTACTAAAAAGTGGGCTACAGAGAGAACGCATCACTACATTTTCAGAATACAGCCAGAATATTTGCTGTTTTTAGAACAGATCTCAGTTACTATAACTTACATAATGGCATACAGTGCCAAAACAAAAAAACAAATAAGGGATTTATCTTCCTTTGCCCCTTATGCCTATAACTGGGTCAAATCCATATAGCTCCATATAGTTTCAAAAAAATATCAAAATAATATACAGCATGAGCAATAATGCTGTTTTCTTTAGTGGACAGCTGGTGAGAGTTATCTGGTCTAGCTCTGTGTACAGTAATTATAGTTAAAATATTTCTCATGTTTTCTTTTATTGCTGTAGGAAAGAAGCTGTTGATGCAATGAGTAGGCAGTGGGAACAGATGCATCTACCATTAGTTTTTGCAAAATATATGTTTACCTTTAAAAATATTCCGTGTTTTAGCATCTATCCACAAAAAAATTATTCTGGATTTGAAATTAACAAAACCAATGCAGAAATATCTATCCAAAACTGGAATGGTGTCTCAAGGCGGGCTTTGGTTTCCTTGACAACAACCCGCACATCACAACAAGAGACATGTTCAGATCAGATGGGCTTCACCTTTCCCCTAAAGGTAAGCGTGTGTTTTCTTCTAGATTGGCGGATCTCCTCCAGCGGGCTTTAAACTAGGCTCATTGGGGGAAGGGGAAGATGAGGGCAGAGGAAGCCTTGGACTGCCAAACCAAGCAACACCCACAAGTACAGCCCAGCCTAGACCAACTTATACACAGGTAAACAACAGGGGGCAGGGTAATGCTGAAAGTAGGGGGCCAGTGTACACATCCTCAGGAGGCCTCAAATGCCTCTACACAAACATTCATAGTATGGGAAACAAGCAAGAGGAACTTACCCTCCTGCTAGCTGACACCAACCCAGACATAGTGGGGCTCACTGAAATGTGCTGGGACCCAACACATGACTGGGCAGTGAATATCAAGGGCTATAGGCTATACAGGAGGGATAGGACAAGGAGGAAAGGTGGGGGCATGGCGCTCTACAATCAGGAGGAATACAGATTCTCATCAATTAGCAAAGAATCAGAGGAGGGGCACTCTGAAGTGCTCTGGGTTAGAATACAGGACAGTCGAGGGGAAAGAGATTTAATGGTGGGGGTCTACTACAGACCACCCAACCAACGGGAAGAGCTAGACCAGGAATTCTTAAGTCAGCACACGGAGGTAGTTAGGTCAAAGGATGCGGTCATCACGGGGGACCTGAACTTCCCAGACACCTGCTGGGAAGAGCAGTCAGCCGGGTCTGATCGCTCACGTAGGTTCCTAGCCAGAATGCAGAACCTCCATCTAACCCAGGAGGTGTACAGTCCCACCAGGGGAGATGCCTTGTTGGACCTGGTGCTGGCCACTGGCGAGCTGGTGAGGGGGTTGTGGGTGCTTGACCACCTGGGCAACAGTGATCATCGCCTGCTGGAATTCACCATCCAGGCCTACAGCAAGGCAGCAGCCTTAGATTTCAGGAAGGTGGACTTCAATGAGCTTAGAAGAATAGTTGAGGAAGCACTGAGGTCCCGGAGGGGAGGGGAGCCAGGTTTCCAAGAAGAGTGGTCGCTTCTTAAGGAGACAATCCTCAAAGCCCAAAGGGAGATAATCCCAACACAGATCAAAGGGAGCAGGAGGGCACATAAGCCCCCATGGCTCACCAAAAGCATCTGGGAATGATTCCTAGCTAAAAGGGAGGCACACACCCAATGGAAGGGAGGGGCCATCACCAGGGAGGATTATACTGTGGTTGCTCGGGGATGCAGGGGAGCAGTCAGGAAGGCCAAGGTGGAGATGAAACTGGGACTAGCTTCCCGGATCAAAGACAACAAATACTTTTTTAATACAAGGGGGGAAAAAGAAGGTTCCGGGTAATGTGGGGCCCCTGCAGGACACACTAGGAAATTTGGTCGTCACACCAGACAACAAAGCTAACATATTTAAAGATTTCTTTGCCTCCATTTTCCTGAGCAGGGGCTGGAACAGCCACCCCCCTCTGGGCCCCCCTTACACCCCAGGGGAGGTGCACCTAAGCCAAGGGTTAGTGAGGAACTAGTTAGGGAACTTCTGAAGGGACTGGATATATTCAAATCAGCTGGTCCAGACAATCTCCACCCTAGAGTACTGAGGAAATTAGCTGAGGTCATTGCAGGAACCCTGGCACGGCTTTACGAGCACTCGTGGTGTTGTGGCGTGGTGCCAGAGGACTGGAAGAGGGCCAATGTGGTTCCCATCTTCAAAAAAGGGAGGAAGGAGGACCCAGGAAACTATAGGCCAGTTAGTTTTACCTCAATCCTGGGCAAGCTTTTTGAGAGAATTATTCTGGCACATGTCCACAAGAGGCCAGCAGGGGAGATTATGCTTAGGGGCAACCAACATGGGTTCATTAGAGGCAGGTCCTGTCAGACCAACCTGGTGGCCTTCTGTGACCAGGTCACAAAATCCTTAGATGAAGGGGTAGCAGTGGACATAGTCTTCCTGGACTTTTGGAAGGCCTTCAACACTGTCTCTCACCCCGTTCTCATTAAGAAACTGGGGGACTGTGGTGTCGACACCTACATAGTCAAATGGTTCACTAACTGGCTGGAGGGCCGCACCCAGAGAGTGGTGGTGGACGGGTCTTATTTGACCTGGAGGGATGTGGGCAGTGGGGTTCTGCAGGGCTCAGCCCTTGGGCCCGCACTGTTCAACATCTTCATCAGCAAAATGGATGGGGTGGTAAAAAGCACCCTGTTCAAATTTGCTGATGACACTAAGATGTTGGGAGAAGTGTGTATGCTAGAAGGGAGGAATAGGCTGCAATCAGACCTAGACAGGTTACAGGGGTGGGCAGATGAGAATGGGATGGGATTCAGCACCAACAAGTGCAAGGTGATGCACCTGGGGAGGAACAATCAGCACCATGCCTACAGGCTGGGGAACTCCCTTCTCATCAGTGCAGAAGCAGAAAAGGATCTTGGAGTCATCATTGACTCCAAGATGAACATGGGTAGGCAGTGTGGGGATGCAGTTAGGAAGGCCAACCACACCTTGTCATGCCTCCACAGATGCATCTCAAGCAGATCGAAGGAGGTGATCCTCACCCCCTATGTGGCACTGGTCAGACCACAGTTGGAGTACTGCATCCAGTTCTGGGCACCGCACTTCAAGAGGGATGTGGACAGCATGGAGAGGGTCCAGAGAAGGGCCACTCGCATGATCGGGGGCAGCAGGGCAGGACCTACAAGGAGAGGCTGAGGGACCTGAACCTGTTCAGTCTCCAAAAGAGAAGGCTGAGGCGGGATCTAGTGGCCTGTTACAAACTAGTCAGAGGGGACCAGCAGGCATTGGGGGAGTCCCTGTTCCCCCGAGCACTACCAGGAGTGACTAGTAATAACAGTCACAAGCTGGCAGAGGGTAGATTTAGGCTAGATATCAGGAGCCGCTACTTCACAGTCAGGGCAGCTAGGATCTGAAACTGATGTCCAGGAGAAGTGGTGCTGGCTCCTACCCTGGGGTTCTTTAAGAGGAGGCCAGATGAACACATTGCTGGGGTCGTTTGACCCCAGACCCCAGTACTCTTTCCTGCCATGGCAAGGGGTCAGACTCGATGATCTGCTCAGGTCCCTTCCAACCCTACAAACCATGAAACTATGAAACTGCTGACAAATAATGGACCAAATTTAGATATGATGTAAATGGTGGGGGGTTCATATTGGCAAATTGGTGTAAGCCTAGATGAGTTACGGTATATGAAGAAGATATATTACAGCCACCACAAGGAGGCTGTGTCCAAGTTCATGGTATTTCCTTAGACCTCCCAGAAAAGTGCCACTATGACATCATAAGCATCTGAGTTTGGGTACCCAGATATATATGAAAAAAGTATAAAAACAAATGCTACTACGTTTGTGGAAGAAGCATAGGCTCAACTTCCTTCACATTTAAGGAATTCTTGAGAAAAGAGAAAATGAGGCTTTTTCCTCCATAATTTAAAAACCAGTATCTGACCATGTTGTGAGGGCTGTGACATTGCATTATTTTTATCCTAGGTTAATAACCCAGCATTTCTGGCAAAGTAAAGCATGACTTCCACAAATACTGAGCTCATTAAAATGAGTAACTATTTTAATGTCTCTCACTTTTACATGTCTTTTCCTTTCTCAGCAAGGACTCTGAAAATCCTTTAAATTGCAATGAGATTTCTATATGATCATTTTTGTTCTACCAAATTAACAGAGAAATAAAAGACATAGCAGTACATAGCTGTCAAATTCAATTATCTACCTCTTCTTCTAAGTTAGATATTTCATGTTGGTTTTGTTTTTGTTTTCTGGCAATACCCTTTAATACTTTTTTACAATTGTTTTAAAAGGAGTTGTGATCATTTGTACTTTTTAGTATTTTGATTTCAAAATTTAGAAATTTGCATCTTTACTGTTTTACTCCCACTTTTAAAGTAGAAAATTATACAGGGGAAAAGAATAAAAACCTAGACTCAACTGAAATTTTTGTCAAATGTCTGCTGAAATTATAAAAGAACAAACATTTTATTGAATGTTTTGAAACAAACAGAAGCAGAGTTGCTTCAGACTTCAATATTCAACATGTAATTCACTAAATTATTCAAATAATACTTTAGAAATATTTTGGTTTTGCTGCCTGTATTTTCCTTGACTATCTAAATATACATCAGACTTGACCTGCTTCTTCTTAGTAGCACAATTTATTTTACTTTGAGCTTCTAAGATATGAAATATGAGCCATTCTCTCACAAAAACATATTAGAAATAGTCAAATGAAAGGATAGCTATCAGCTATTAAAAAGCACCCTAAGTATAATCCTATTGTAGGCCACTTCTTGTGACCATTATGTGGTAATAAAATTTGAAAAACAGTTAATCTAAAATGCAATTTCTTAACAACATATTAATAAGAACCTTACATCTCTATATTTAGAAAAATATTAGTGGACTTATCCACTATAATATAAAATATATAATAAAAGTTATTATGATACATGAGAGGATGATAAACTATCTGCTAGTTAGTTAATCAATGAAACTGCTAAATTCTGTTCTGCAGCATTTTACAGTACACAAGAAACTAATCTAATAAATTTAGTTAGTCTTACAGCACTTTATAGACATGTTATTTTTAGTGGTTAAGAAATATTTAATAATAGAATATAAAAGAGTTGCAACGATTTTGAAGTTTCAGAGGTCCCACTGTAGATATTTTTTGTAATAGTGGAAAGCTTTTCAATACATCCATGAGGATAAGTAAGTATACGTAACTGTTATATAAATGATATATAATGACTTAACGTACAATTTCTTCAGAAGACTTCATCTCTGGCTTGAACATTAGAATATTACTTAGAGAAGCTAGATGCTTTCCTGTTGGCAGGGCCAAATGAGTTGCACCCTAGGATTTCATAGATTTCATACACATTAGGGCTGGAAGGGACCTCAAGAGATCATCAAGTCCAGCCCCCTGCCCCAGGGGCAGGAAGTCAGCTAAGGTCAAAGGATCCCAGCAAGAAAAGCATCCTAACATTCCTAGTATTCCTAGGATACTGAAGAAATTGGCTCAGATAATTTCAGAGCCATTGGTTTTTGTCTTTGAGAACTTCTGGAGGTCTGATGAAATCCCAGATGACTAGAAAAGGGCAAGTATAGTGCCCATCTTTAAGAAAGCGAAAAGGAGGATCCAAGGCATGAATGATGTGTGCCCCTGGTGGCTGGGGGTCATGGTGGCAGCAGGAGCATGGCAGTGGTGGCGGGAGCAGCAGGAGTGCAGTGGCGATAAGCGTGGAAGCTCGCACAGATGACGCCGGCACTGACAGTGGCAGGGATGGGGGTGGCAACCACCAACCAAGGGTCGGTGACCACCTGCAGCATCTGCCGGCGGCAGCAGTGGTGGCCAGTGGGGATTGCGGATTTCCCACAGATGCCACTGGCAGTGTTGGCAGTGAGGTGGCAAGCAGTGACTGCCTGCAGACACCACTGACAGTGTCACTGGCGCCTTTTTGCAGGGGGGCCACCGCCATGCTCAGGGGGTGCATGTACACCCATGTGCACCCCCTACACATTGCCCCTGATCCAGGGAATTACAGGCCAGTCAGTTTGAACTTGATACTTAGATCATGGAGCTGGTCCTCAAAGAACCTATTTCAAAGCACATGGGGGGAACAAGATGATCAGAAGCAGCCAGCATGAATTCACCAAGATAAAGTCATAGCTCATGACCAACCTGATAAAGTGACAGACTCTGTAGTGAAGGAAGAGCAGTAGATATGATGCATCTTGATTTTAGCAAGACTTCTTACACTTTCTCCTATGACCAAGAAAGATAAGTGATCCAGCTGCCTGAAGCTTTGGTTCAGCTGAGTGTGTGTTTGTTTGGTGGGTGGGTGCTCTGAGAAGCTGGGAGTGAGTGAATGACTGTTGACTGCTGATTGTGATTGCTGTGGGATAGCTGCCTGGGCCTGAGTCAGCCCAGGCCAGGCTCAAGAGGGTATAAAAGGGGACTCTCCAGGCAACCAGGGAGCCTGTGACCAGGCAGCCAGTAAACAGGGACTGTCAACAGGAGCAGTTTCCAGGCAGTTAACAAGCCAGTTCATCGGCAGAAGTACACAGGATATTCCACCACAGATTCTCAGGACCATAGGATAAGGTAAGTGTGGCAGAGGGAGCCAGTACAGCGTGCTTATATTTGCATAGGCAGGCAAGCAGGAAGAGCCAGGAGGAAGTCTTCAGAAAGGGTAAGGTGAAGGCACCACATACACACACACACACACACACACACAAAAGTGTAAACGTGGAGTGCTGCTAGGACCTCTGCCCACAGGGCGCTGCCTTCCCAGGGCTCCTCTGAGGCCTCCACCCAGACAGAGCCCACAGGGGAGCTGGCATCACTCTGCCCCCTGGCCTGTGGGGGATGCCCAGTGGGGCCAGAGTGGCAGGGAATGGGGGCCCCCATGCCTGTCTTGCAGGTGCTTATCTTAGGGTCTTGGATGCATGGGTGAGGGAGCTCCAGGAGGAGGTTAGTAGGCTGCAGGGGATCAGAGAAGTGGAGGATGAAATTGATGGGTATTTCCTTTCCCTGCAGGGCCAAGCACCAAAGGGAGAAGCATCCCAGGAGATGTCCTCCACAGCAGAATGGCAGAAGGTTCACTCCAGAGCCAGGGCTGCTCGCAGTGGTGCATCACCAGTTCCCCCAGTCCAGCTAGAGAACAGGTATGAGGCCCTGGTGACACTGGAGGAGGAGAAGGAAGGAAAGGAGGAAACCTCTGGAGAGAAGGCCACTTCATACACTGAACAGACTGAAGGAGGCAAGTTGACCCAGAAGAAGAGATGCTGAGTGCTCGTTATAAGCTACACCATCCTGAGAGGTACAGAGGGTCCCATCTGTCACCAGGATCCCTTGACACACGAGATCTCCTGTCTGCCCGGAGCAAGGATTCAGGATGCGATGGAGATGATCCCGGCCATTATCCAGCCCACTGATTACTATCCCATGGTACTAATGCATGTGGGCACTAATGATGTGGCCAGGAGAAGCCCAGATCATCTGATGAAGGACTACCATGCTCTGGGGGGCAAGCTGAAGGAGACAGGGGCACAGGTGGTCTTCTCATCTGTCCTTCCAGTGAGCAGACGTGGATGATGCCATGAGACCTGCATCAGACAGGTCAACTTGTGCCTTCAGGAATGGTGTCTCAAGGTGGGCTTCGACTTCTTGGACCATGACCCATAATTCAAGACAGGAGATATGCTCAGGTGGGATGGGCTTCACCTCTCCCACAAAGGTAAGAGTGTGTTCTCTTTCAGGTTGGCTGATCTCCTCCGACGGGCATTAAACTAGGCTTGTTGGGGGAAGGGGAGGATGAGGTCAGAGGGAGCCCTGAAACACCAAACCAACTGTTGCCCACAAGAACAACCCAGCCAAGACTAGCAACAAGCACAAGAAATACCCAGGTAAGAGATGGGGGCCCGGATAATCCTGGGATTATGGGGGCAGTGCATACACCTTCAGGAGCCCTTAAATGCCTATACACTAATGCTCATAGTATGGGGAACAAGCAGAAGGAACTTGCCCTATTGCTAGCTAACACAAACCCAGACATAGAGGGGCTCACCGAAACATGGTGGGATCCAACACATGACTGGGCGGTGAACATCAAGGGCTGTAGGCTGTACAGGAGGGATAGAACAGGGAGGAAAGGGGTGGGGTGTGGCACTCTATGTCAAAGAACAAGTCACATCCTCAACAAGCAGCACTGGTTCAGAGGAGGGGCAGACTGAAGTGTTCTGGGTCAGAATACAAGGGGGTCGGGTGGACAGGGACTTAACAGCAGGGGGTCTACTACAGGCCACCCAACCATGGAGAAGAGCTAGACTGGGAATTATCAGGTGAGCTTGTGGAGGTGGGTGGCCTAAACTATCCAGATATCTGCTGGGAAGAGCAGTCAGCCAGGTCTGACCACTCACGTAGGTTCCTAGCTGTGTTACAGGACCTCCATCTAACCCAGGAGGTGCACAGTCCCATCAGGGGAAATCCCTTGTTAGACCTGGTCCTGGCCACAAGTAACAGCCTGGTGAGGGGACTGAGGGTGCTCGATCACCTCGGCGATAGTGATCATCGCCTATTGGAATTCACCATCAAGCACAGGGTGGCAAAGGTCTGCAGCAAGACAGCAGCCCTGGACTGCAGGAAGGCAGATTTCATTGAGCTAAGGAGACTAGCTGGGGAGGCACTGAGGTCCCAGAGGGGTGGGGAGTTGAGAGTCCCAGAACAGTGGTCGTTCCTGAAGAAGACGATTCTCCAAGCCCAAAGGGTGGCGATGCCAACACGGATCAAAGGGGGCAAGAGTGCTCAAAAGCCCCCATGGCTAACCAAAAGCATCCAGGAATGTCTCAGAGCTAAAAAGGAGGCATACACCCAATGGAAGGGAGGGGCCATCACCAAGGAGGATTATACCTCCATTGCTCAGGATTGTAGGGGTGCTGTTAGGGAGGCTAAGGTAGAGGTGGAACTGGGACTAACAACCCAGATCAAAGATAACAAGAAATCCTTTTTTAAATACATAGGGGTTAAAAATAAGGTTCTTGGTAATGTGGGGCCTCTGCAGGACATGCTAGGAAATCTGGTAGTCTCACCAGACGACAAAGCTAAATTATTTAACAACTTTGCCTCCATTTTCCTGAGAAAAGACCAGGTCATTTCCCCACTGGGATCCTCAATGGTCCCAGGGGAGGCACAGCCAGGCCCAGGGCCAGAGAGAACCTAGTCAGGGAACTTCTGGTGAAACTGGACATGTTCAACTCAGCAGATACTGATGATCTCCACCCCAGAGTGCTGAGGGAATTAGCAGAGGTCATTGCGGGACCCCTGGCACAGCTTTACAAGCACTCATGGTCCTCTTGTGAGGTGCCAGAGGACTGGAAAAGGGCCAATGTGGTCCCCATTTTCAAAAAAAGGAGGAAGGAGGACCTAGGAAATTATAGGCCTGTTAGTCTTATCTTGGTCCTGAAGCTCTTTGAGAAAATTATCCACGCGCACATCTGCGAGGGGCAAGCAGGGGAGTGTATGCCTAGGGGCAACCAACATGGGTTCACAAGAGGCAGGTCCTGTGGTGGCCTTCTGTGACCAGGTCAAAAAACCCTTCGATGCAGGTGTCACGGTGGACATAATCTTTCTGGAATTTAGAAAGGCCTTCAACACTGTCTCTCACCCCATTCTCATTAAAAAATTAGGAGATTGTGGTGTCAATGCCTACACAGTCAGATGGGTCAATTAGCTGGAGGGCTACACCTAGAGAGTGGTGGTGGATGGGTCATTTTTGGCCTGGAGGGATGTGGTCAGTGGGGTCCCCCAGGCTCAGGCCTCAGGCCTGCACTGTTCAATGTCTTCATCAGCGACTTGGATGAGGGGGTGCAAAGCACCTTGTTCAAATTCACAGATGACACTAAGTTGTGGGGAGAAGCGGGCATGCTAGAAGGGAGGATCCTGTGTCCCCTATGGCCTCAGGGGAGAAGACTAGGCGCAATGGCCTCAAACTGAAGCAGAGAAACTGAGGTTGAGGATTAGAAAAAACTTTCTGATTACGAGGATGCTTAAGCTTTGGAATAAGCTATCTACAGAAACTGTGGAATTGCCATCCTTAGAAATTTTCAAAAGCAGGTTGAATGACACTTGGCTAGGATGGTTTAGTCAAGGATGATCCTGCCTTCAGCAAAGGCCTGGATTAGATGACCCTGGGGAAAACAGTGGATGTGATATACCTTGACTTTAGCAATGCTTTTGATACTGTCTCCCACAGCATCCTCACAGGCAAGCTAATGAAGTATGGATTGGATGAATGGATTGGACCAAAAGAAATCTCATGAGGTTCAACAAGGACATGTGCAAAGTTCTGCACTTAGGATGGAATAATGCTGTGTGCTGGTACAGGCTGGGGGCCAACTGGCTAACCAGCAGCTCTGCAGAAAAGGACCTGGGGGTTACAATGGACAATAAGCTGGATCAATGTGCCCTTGTTGCCAAAAAAGCTAATTGGGCTGCATTAGTAGAAACATTGCCAGCAGATTGAGGGAAAGTAATTATTTGCCTCTATCCTGCACTGGTGAGGCTGCATCTGGAGTACAGTGTCCAGTTTTAGGGGCCTCACTACAGAAAGGACATGGACACATTGGAGAGATTCCAGTGGAGGGGAACAAAAATTGTTCGGGGGCTCAGGCACATGACTTCTGAGGAGAGGCTGAGGGAACTGGGCTTATTTAGTCTGCAGAAGAGAAAACTGAGGGGGGATTTGATAGCAACCTTTAACTACCTGATGGGGGGTTACAAAGAGAATGGAGCTAGACTGTTTTCAATGATGGCAGATGACAGAACAAGTAGCAGTGGTCTCAAGTTGCAGCAAGGGAAGTTTAGCTTGGTTATTAGGGTAAATTTTCTCACTAGGAGGGTGGGGAAGCACTGTGTTTTATCTAGAGAGGTGGTAAAATGATCCTTGGCAGATTTTCAGGCCCAGCTCAACAAAGCCTTGGCTGGAATGATCTAGTTAGAGCTGGTCCTGCTTTGATCAGGGAGTTGGACTGAGGTCCCTCCCAACCCTAATTTTCTATGATTCTATTATTTTATCTACATGTAGGCTTTACTGCAGAATTGACTAGCTCCACAGTAAAGCATCACTGTCTATATGTGCAGCACTACTAGGCCACAGTAAACTAATTGATTCTGCTCTAGGATAGTACTGCCCGACACAAGTACTATTCTATAATGGAGTTACTTAGTGTACCACAACACATGTATAGGTGGTGACTGGGGCTGGTTGGGCTTCTCTCTGGGTAAATGATACCCAAAATGTTTGTCAGGGACTGCTTTTCACTTCCTTGTTCCTAGAAAGACTAATTACAGATGCCTCCAGGAAGAGCTGGGAGACATGGTTGGATAGTTTTCCATTTCATAGACTCTGGTTCTTTCAGATTTTAATATAAATGTAACAGAACTTGATTCCCTTTGTGTGCCTAAATGGCAGTTTTCTATGCATGTACCTCAAATGTTTTGGCCCTATCTTTGCCCAGTGGACATGCAGACATAGACACATACACCAAGCAGTCTCAGTTGGCTTTGCACTGACCAGGTACATATACTTTTACTTGTGCATGAATCCAGGAAAATTAGGTGTGTATTTTGAGGGAGAAGGCCTTCTCATGTTTTAGCCCCAGTAAGTGAAAGGTGAACTCATCCAGGAATGAGACTTGAGTTCTAGTCTCTCCTCCCCAGTCTCCACAGAGGTTTTGAAACTGTTTCTCCAGCCACCTTGCACAATGCTATAACCACTTTATGGTGTCTAAACAGTAAGGTACTTAAATAGGTATTTCTCCCGGTTCTTCCCCCCATCCCATGGAATCTACCTTTGAATTGTGTCTTTCTGTTCACTGGATCACCGTTCAATTAAGAATGTCTTTCAAGTTGCAATTCTGAGGTGATGTAGCCATGATGGTCCAAGCAATATGCAAGAAACAAGGATTTGGGGTGGGGTGATACCTTTTATTGTATCAACTATATAGTTGGGGGAGATCTTAAACAAGCTCTCAGGCACAAGTAGCCTTCCTCATATCTGGGAAAGAAGGAAACACAGTTTGAGCTAAGTAACAGACAGAATGCAAGTCATTGTTCTATTTGTTATTTAGCACAAACTGTATCATTTTCTTTCCCAGACCCTTTTATGCTTGAAAGATTGCCTAAGATCTCTCCTGACTATATAGTTAGTCCAATAAAAGATATCATCCCCCAAAATTCCCTGCTTTTCTTAGTGGCTATTAACTCATTCCCAAGGTGATGAATGAGATTCAGGTTTTGATGGAAAGGACTCTTTTATATGATCTTTCAAAGGACCTCACCTCAAATTTATATTTTTTTCAAGACTTTTCCATCAACAAATATGTACATGTATAAAGTTGAAATAATTTTGAGTTGTGAAGATTATTTTTAGCCTTTAAAGTACAGAAGATAAACCATTTCATTCCAAAGGGTCCTGAGATGGGTTTCTAATTGTATCATCATCATCATTAGCAGCCATCAGTCTCAGGAGACCATGAAGATTATACTTTTGGTGGGTTCCTGGGTACCACCATAGCTTCTTGAGTGGCTGAGGAGCCCAATGAGCAACAAGCAGGCCCTTCAGCAAGTTGCACATACAAACTTGCTTAAGGTTGCACCAGCATGCTGAGTATGTACCATCTTGTCTTGCCTGCGTCTGATGCCTGATCCGATAGTATCAGGACCTATTGAATTGAACAAACTGGCTCCCATCTCCCAGATTAGCTATCATTTTACTATTACTCTGATGATATTGAGTGCTTATGGCTCCCATAGTTGACAGCTATTAGAAGTTTCGTTCATTTATTTACAACTTACATTCATTAGCGTTGGTTCCTAGATTAAATGCCCAGTTTGGTAGCATTATCCTACCAAGTTTAGTTAGGTAACTTTCTTAATTTCCACATCATTACCAGGTTTTTACTAGCCACTTACTAGGGACAAGGGATCCATAAGGAGAACTACCAAAAGAAAAAAAAGGTTATCTACTTCAGAGCAACTGTAGTTCCTGGAGTTCTGTTCCAGTGATCCTACACGTGAGCTAGACAGCAAATTGTTTTCCCATCTCATACAATTTTTCAAGATTTAAAAAATGTGTCCCATCCTGAGTTGGGATTAAAAGTTAGACTTGGAAGTTTTCATAAACCATAACTTCAAATACATTTTCAGACTAGGTCATATTAAAAAGTTGTGTGTAAATAATTTTGAATCTTGATTCTGATTTTCATCTTGTTATTTTTTGCCTAAGTGGCTGCATCTACATGTTGCCGATATGGTGACATATGGTGGTGTACTTTGCCTTTTGGAAGTACTAAAGCATGGCACAGTACAGATGGTTACTGCACTGTGCGCATGACGTATGGTTAAATTTTGCTGTTATGATGACGTAGCATACCGTATAGTGACATAACGTGTTGCTTCATCACCGTAGGGTGACATGTAGACGTGCCTAAAGTTTACTTGAATTTCTAATGAAAAAGTAATTTTAAACTAAAAAATAAAATTTTCAGTTTTAAAAATGTCACAATGGTATGTTTTAGAGATTTAAAAAGTTGTTTGAAATGAAAAATACTTTTAGACAAATCCCCACCAAAAGTTTTAATTTAATCAAATCAGAGTTCTCTGGCAAAATATTTCATCCTGCTATAGCCTGCATCATCCTGGATTGTATGAGGTCCTTTAATTTAAGATTTCTTCTATACAGTAAAGGAACTGAGTGGTATTTTGGGTTACTCCATCCTTTATGCCCAGTCCTAAAAAGACATTATTAATTAACAGACTATGATTATGCATTCACAGGCATAGACATCAATAGTGGAATCTACATGGACAGTACCTCTAGAAGAATACAGTTACCTTGAAGTAAGGGACCCCTTATTTTGCTGTTCAACCACAAAAGGAATTATTCCAAGTTTATTATTGTAATGGGAGAAGTGAATCAAAATCCTTTCCCACTGGATATAAAAAGTATTTCAGTTATGAATACCACTTATGCATAGAGCATCTATAATATTTAAATATCCCATTATATAATTATGTTGATGTAAACATTTGTGGAATTAGCATAAAAACTATTATTATTATTTTATCAAACATATAAAAAAGTGTATCTTTAATCCAAATTCCTATTACATTTTGGAACTCCAGTGTGGAAGCACAGTCCACTGAACTCAATAATGTAATAAAAATGCTTTTGGCCTCATATAATGGCCTACAGAAGTCTGCTATGACATGAATAGATTACTTTTTTAATATTTACAAATATAATTTTGGTCTCTGGATTACAATGGAAAGGTCTTCAGTATTTTGATTTTTTATGCTATATTTTATGCCTATCATTCAACTTCCTAATAATTTTCTAAAGCAAGCACAAAAGGATTTTCAGTACCAGCCATTTGGATAATTCAATTATTTTAATAGAATGCTGGAAAAGTTATCTTAATTGTAAAACTGAAATAACTTTTATGTTGCTGAAGTAACCTCTGCATCATAGTAGCAACTAAATTCACCACTAAAGAACTAAAATTGAAGTTCCTAAAGTCAGAAGTAATAAAAAAAACCCAATCTTTTTTAAATAAGATTTTTAAAACTACATACAGATGCCCAACCAAAATATCAGGAGCTAGCTATTTCAATCAGAAATTCAACTGCAATAATACAACATAGAAGCAATTTTGCAACTGATATTACAAATCTAATTCTGACTGCATTACATTTCATTCAAAGCTGCCAGAACTATAAGGGGATGGAGAAAAATCTGTAATATATCCCGCTGATAATTACCTACTATTTCTTTATAGGCTATTTTCAGTAATGAGGTCCTGCATCATCATAATAAGTGTACACATTTGTATCTTATAATGAACAAGCACCCTAAAAGAACATCAATAAACAATGCATCAAAGCCAGAACTGTTTGACACAACTTCAGTGCTTGCAGAAATACTAAAAGAAAGTGACACAAAAACAAAATTCACATTTCCTCCATAGTGCAGTGTACAGAATTGCTTTTGTTGTTATCACATCTGAGTAAGAAAGAGAAGCTAACAAAATATTAGCTAGGCATAGGTAAACTACAGTGTATTTGCAACATTCAAACCTCTTGTCATGAAGGAACTCAGAAAATAATGAACAGAAATGAGTTCCAGGTTGGTTACAAAGTATTAAAAAGAATGCCATTGTATTACTTTTGGCCAAAAAGCTGTCTTACAGAATTCTCATAAAAACAATGTGCCAACAAAAGAAAAACAGAAAACTGCCTAGAGAGTTATATAAATTAAATGGAAAATGCTGATATTTCCACTTAGTGCAACTAGCAAAGTTCCCTGCACATTTATATTTGAGAATTTTCAGTGAATCATTATAAAAATGTCAAGTTTACTAAAGCAGATGATAAATAACAACCTAGAACAGGGCTTGGCAACATAGAGCCCACAGAGCCACTGGATTTGGCCCACAGAACTGGATGGCTTTGCCTTTGTCCACAACTACAAGAGGGTAAAGCAGTGAGGAGCTGTGCTGGGACCAAGCAGCTCTCCACTAGCTGGAAACTGCTCATATCACCAGTGATGAATTTGAAATCAAGAAAGACAATGAGTGGATCTGGATTTCTGGCTATAACAAATTAGGAAGTGCTGCCCAGTTCCTGAATTAGAATTAATGTAATTAAACAACTAAAAGTTAAATTATACATATTCATCTTCATGGAAGTTGGTTTTAGAACTATTAAGAAAGACCTGGATAGCCTAAACCAGGAATGATCAACATTTATGAGGCCAGGGGCTGCATACCCCATGGACCATATCAGTGGGAACCAGGGGAGCCACAGCATGGTGAATCATGGGTCCCCGGGCCCACTTACTGAATGGATGCCCCTGTTCCCTGCTTTCCCATGCAGGCATTCGCCCACCGCCACTGCACCATGCACTTACATGGGCATCATTCTTCCACCACTATGCCACATGGCTCTGGCCTTAGGCTCTACTCCATGTGCTGTACCACCCTATGCCCCAGGAAAGCAACAGGCTGTGGAAAGCCAGAGGTCTACTCCTAAGTGTCATTGTCAGTCTGTTTGATGAAGCTAATTAGAAAAATGGATACCAAAAAAGAAGAAAAGCAGTTGCAGGAAGATGTACAGTTCCTTAATTTCACATAAGTATATGCTAGTATTGAGACATGAAAGTTAACACATACCTCTGGCCTTACTGGATCTTCAATACCAACAACACAAATGCAGGTCAGGTCAGTTAAAATGTCATTTTCATTGTCCCAGTCTGGTTCTGGGCTGCTGCTGAAGTCCCGGTAAGCAATACATATAGTCCTCAGTCCATCACAGGCCATAGGTTCAATCACTTTCTTTACCATCTCATCTCGGTCACGAGGTCTGAAGATACGAGGTTCACCTGCTGCATTAAGGATTCTAGAACACCTTTAAAGGAAGGGCATGCGTTATACATGTGAAGTTCCATTATTCAGTTTGTTTTCAAGGTATTCATCCAAAAATTAACTTTTTTTGTTTTTATTTTTAAAAATATTTAATTTGCAATGCATTCCACAAGCAAAACAAATGGATTCACTATTCTAGGATATAACTGTTTTATACTAAAATGTCTTTCCAATTCCTGCCAGATTAGTAATGAATACTTGAAACACCTGTTTAGGTTCCAACTGAAAACCAAACAACAAAGGTTTGAACCTTTTCTTATTGAAGTCAATGAAAATTTAGTGGTGTCAGATTACCCCAGGTTGTTAAACCATAAATAAATATAGCAAGAGACACAGTAGACTTACTTCTTCAGAACTATTTCAGAAGCACCTTTGCTGTACATTCGGAAACTCCCATCTGACATTTTAATGACAGTGCTCATTGACTTTCTCACTGAGTTAAAAGTGTACACTTTGTAGAGTTTCTCCTCAGGAATTAGATTCCGAACAGGCTGGTAATCCTGCTTCAAATTCAGAACAAACCCCAAGAGGCCGCACTCAGTCTTGTTGCCTACCTGACGAGGCAGGCCACCTTCCCTTTCTGGTGGCTAAAGAGAAGAAAATATCAGATTTGAACCCTTCATTTAAAGAAAAAATTGTAGTACACAGTATTCTGCTAGCTCACTAAATAACAAGATACCAAGCAACTACGTTATTTTCTATGTAAAGTCAGGGCTCAGGCAATTTTAAAAGAGAAGCAGAAGTTCCTCTGAACTATAACAAACTAAAACCCATCTATTTCATAATCTATTTGAAACTGCTTCTATTTAAGTAACCAAGCAGTTCTCTTCCGCATTTCTTACCCTTTGGCAATTCAAGACTTTATGACGATCATGAAATATGTCATTAAAAATAAATTTATGTTCTTCTGGGTCAACAAAACTGGGAAGGATTTCTAACGTTTTGAAGGATAGGAGTAATTCTAAAGGATCTTGATAGACTGGAGAGCTGGGCTAGAGAAACCAGAATGAAATTCATCAAAGATATATGTAAGGTGCTATCCCTAGGGAAGGATAAACAAATGCATAAATATAGAATGAGAGATAACTGACTTGCTAGTAGTGTTGCTGAGAAGGACCACAGAGTTTTGGTAAATCACAGACATACTGGGTGTGCCTACATGTGCAAATGCTGCTGGATGAGTTTACCCCACAGTAATTTACTGTGGAATAAACCCACCCTGGGCAGGCATCTATACAAGCTCTCCCTGCGTGTTTGTCTTACTCAGAAGTTAAGTTGCTACCTGCATTTTCAGGCAGAAAATTAACTGCTGAATAGAGCAAATAACTGAACAGTAAGAGTCTGCATTTGTAGATGGTGACACTTAGTGGGTGTGTTTACATGAAATGCTACATTGCCATAGCAATTAGCTATGGCAACGTAGTTTGTCACTATGGCAATGTAGCATAGGAGGGCATGAACTGTGATGCCACTGATACCGTATAGTGCCAATGTGCCGCCACTGTTACTGCTCATTCCTACTGTGCAGAAGGGTCAAAAATACCCTGTGTGGCACCAGGACTGTGAAGTACTGGCAAGTACTAAATGACTGTGCAGCAACAATGGCATAGTCGGGAACGTATGTAGTCATGCCCCTTGAGTAGTAATTTGCTCTACTGCACAGTAAAGCATCTTGTGTAGAGACGCCCACTGTGAGTCAGCAAGCAATGTGATGCAGTTGCAAAGAAAGTAAATGTAATTGGGGGCTCCATCCACAGAAGTGTTAGATGTAAAGCAGTGTAGAACTGCACCTTTTAAGCTAACTAAAACATAAGCAGCAGCTTACTTCATTAAATGCTAGCAACTCTTATCCATCTTAGCTTGAGTTAGTATATAAGCTGTAACTCTAGGCTGCCTTTTGCCTTGCTGAACAGATAACCACCTCTCTTGATCAGGTGATTATACATGGGAGGTTATAGTATTATTCTTCTTGACACTGGTTTGTAGGGCTGTGGGGGCAGCCTAGGCATCTTACTGGTGCCTCAACACTAGTCTGTTGCAGGATGCTCACTTTCATGATTGCTTTGCTCACTTCTGGCAGACATGGGAGGCCACAAGAGCCACCTTTTCATCCAGGAAGCAGCGGTGGGATGTGGGAAAGGTGCAGATTAGAGTTTTTGCCGCTGTGTTCGGGAGTTGGAGGATGTGGTGCAGCTTCAGGTGGCCCTGCATGATGCTGGCAGTGATGCGGAGCTGCTCGAGAATCTCAAGCTCTGCAAGCAACATCTGCAGGAGCTGGCAGAGAGTGCAGCCTGGGGTGCAAGGGTCCGTGCCCACTGCCAAGAACTGGCAGAGACTGATGCTCCGACTCACTTCTTCTTCAGTCTTGAGAAATGACAAGCTTCATGGAAGGACATTGACCATCTTAAGACCCCAAATGGCCAAATGCTCAGAGATCCTGTTGAGTCTGAGGCCATGCCATCACCTTCTATCAGAAACTGTTTGCAGCTGTACTAATTTGCCTAGAGTCTGCTAAACACTTACATGAAGGCCTCTGTAGGGTTTGCTCATGAGAGGCTGACCATCTTAAAGAAGAACTGCCTTTGGAGGAACTCATAGCTGCCGTCAGGAACCTTACCTCAGGCAAAGCCCATGGTATTGATGGGTTGCCTGGCAAGTTTTATAAGACCTTCTGGCCTCTCCTCGGCCCCTACCTCCTGTGTGCCTTTCATGAGAGTCTTATGGACCAAAAAATGCCAACCAGCTGTCACTGAGCTGTTCTCACCCTTCTGCCTAAGAAAGGAGACCTTGGCTGCATCAAGAACTGGCAACCAGTGTCCCTCTTGTGCATGGATTACAAGATCCTGGTCAACACTCTGGCTAACCAGCTGTGCACCATTCTGACTTCCATCATCAGCCAGAGCAGAGCTACTGCATGCCGGGCAGAACCATCCAGGACAATCTGTTCCTGCGTTGAGACCTGCTAACAGTTGCAGACCACTTCAGCCTCTACATCGGACTCGTATCCTTGGACCAAGAGAAAGCTTTTGATTGAGTTGGCCATGACTACCTGTTTTGGACCCTTGAGGCCTTTGGCTTTGGGCCTGTCTTCACCTCTGCCATCCGGGTCCTGTATTGGGACATTTCAAGCCTCCTGAAGGTGAATAGCACACTCTGTGCCCCATTCCCAGTCTGCAGGGACATCTGCCAGAGCTGCTCTGTGTCAGGAATGCTGTACACCTAGTCCATAGAGCCACTACTCCATGCACTGCGGTGGCACCTGACCAGACTGACTCTTCTATCTGCCTCTGTCTCAGCGGGCTGCCTGTCGGTCAGGCTGACAGCATATGCAGATGACGTGACTGTTCTCATCAGCACCCATGGTGACATCCAGTCCTTGGTCACCCGTCAAGAAGCCTATGAGTGTGCCTCTTCAGCTCGCATGAACTGGACCAAGAACGACACCCTCCTTCTTGGTCCCTGGGTCAAACCCCTCCCGCCCGACTTGCCCAGGAGTCTTACCTGGTGTCGGGAGGGCTCCAAGGCCCTGGAGGTGTTCCTTGGGCTGTTGTTCTTCTCAATATGGAAATGAGAGGATCTTGGTGCCGAGGTGGAGGCACATCTGCTGCAATGGCACTGGGAACTGCCCAGCCTCCCCTACCATGGATGGGTCCTTATTATCAACAGCCTGGCAGCTGCAGCATTGTGGCACTGCTGTGCTGTGTTGGAACCCCATTGGACCTGCTTGAGAAGCTCCAGTGACTGATTCTGGATTTCTGTTGGAACGGGGATCACTGGCTTCCCCAAGCCATTCTTCATTTGCCGGTGGCCAAGGGGAACCAGGGCTTAGTTGACCTGGTGGATAGGGTGGCAGCCTTCTGCTTACAGGCCCTTCAAAGTCTCCTCTACTGCGAGGACCACCTCCCCTGGCAGCAGCTAGCTAATTTGTGGGGGGCCTTGGTTTAGACCGGGAGTTGTTCCCACTGGTCCCCACCCTCCTGGACTCGGGTGTCCTCCCACCCTTCTATCGAAGCATGGTGCAGTCCTGGTAAGCTGCTTTCTGCCTCCTACCCCAAGCCAGGCATCTGTTGTTTCTGCATGTACTGCAGGAGCCCCTGGTCCATAAACCAGTCCTGCAGTACAGTCTGGCAAGCCTCACCTCTAGCAGCCTTGTCAACTCCCTCATCCAGTCACATACCATCTGGCTGGGACATCTCTTCAACATGACCCAGTCAGACTGGTTGTCAGCTGAGGCTCTGGCCACATATTTGGGCATGTGCTCAGTCTGCTGTGCTGCATACTTCCTAAAGGATGTGTGGGCCATTCTCCCACAGGATGTGGCAGCCACCCTGGAGGAGCACCTCTGAGCACAGAGAGCCCTCCCTGCTGGGGATGTTCTGGGTGAACCCTTTCCACCACTGCCCACTGTCCCTATTGTGGATGGTAAGCTGTGTGGTGGGCCTGCCACCTTACTGGCTCTACCCATGTCTCCTGACAATGGTATCAGGATCCACTTCAGCATGCTTCCCCAGAAGGCCATGTACCTGTGAGTGATTTGGGTCCACCACACCCGCATTCTTGCCATTCTGCTCGATATGGTGTGACGGAGGCACATAGCAATACTGGTGTTCATGCCAGCCCTCCCCATGTGACACGCTTCATAAGCACCCCCCCTCCATCTGCGAAAAGAACAGTGACCTCCAGTGGCAGTTGCCACATGGAATACTGGCCACCACATGGACCCGGCTGCATCAGTGGCCTGTCCCTTTTGTCTGGGGGGAGTGGAGGAGGATCTTAACCATACCTTCCTCAGATGCCTCTGGCTGTCACAACTGTTTGCTGCCCTCACTGCTTTGCTTGAGGTGCTAGGTTTGGACCTCTCAGAGGCCACCTATTTGTTTTCCTTCCCATACCCGGTGGCCAATGTGGGTGTCATCTGCCTGGCCAACTTCTTACTCAGCCAGGCTAAGATGGCCACCCTCAAGAGCTTCAGGAACTGGCTTGCCAGGGCTGGCTCAGAAGATGCCCTGAAACTCTTCTAGTTTTTGGTGTGGGCATGCCTGTTGCTGTAGTTTGAGCACACTGTTCTCCAGCACATGGTGCCCACCTTCCAGGCAAGTTGGGCAATTCAGGGGGTGCTCTGCAGCATCAAGGGTGGCCATTTAGTCCTTGCACTGTGATACTACTAGCCCCCTTCCTGGGGTACTGGCAGGGGTCTCAGCAGGCTGATGTTGCACTGAATATTTTTGTTTTTAGACTGTGAGGGCAAGGCCTTCCAGTCCAATGCTCTAAGATCTGAGTGTTGTAGCTGGACCTGTGCATCGGCAGTATTTTAGTACTTTGTTGGAGTGTTACCCCCTTTTCCCTTTAATAAACCTTTATAAAAAGTCACTGTGCTAAGTCAAAGGGGGACACCTGGTCCTTGCTCTGTGATGCCACCACCTGCTCAGGGTGCTGGGACAGGTCCAGCGAGCTGAGACCTTGGGCTTTGTCCATGCGGCCAACCCCTGATGTCCTGAGGCCCTGCTAGGTGTCCCTGCTGGCAGTACTGTACATATGTATATACTTCTTTTGTCCTTTGTATTTTGTTTTCTTTTTGTCTAGAGTGCGCGGGCAGGCCCTGCAGGCCATGAGCCCAGGCCTTGTCCTTGAGGCCCAGACCTTCAGGCCAGCCTGTATATGTTCTTTACTACCCCCCATTTGTCACTCTCCCAAGAATAAATGTTTATTAAAAGTCAAAGGTTTTTCTTTCTTTCTTTACTTTTACACTTTTAAGAAATGTTTATTCCAGGGAGGGTGACAAACGGGCGGCAGTAAAGACTATATACAGGTTGGCCTGAAAGTCTGGGCTTCAAGGAGAAGGCCTGGGCTCATGGTCTGCAAGGTCTTCCCACACACTCTAGACAAAAATCAAAACACAAAGGAAAAAGAAGTATGTACATATATACAGTTGTGCCAGTGGGGACACCCTGGGGGGCCTCAGGACATCAGGGGTCAGCCCACATGGACAAAGCCTGAAGTCTTGGCTTGCTGGACCCATCCCCACACCCTGAGCAAGTGGTGGCATCACAGGGCAAGGAGCAGGTGTCTCCCCTGACTCAGCACAGTGCCACCTTGACGGCCCAGCATATCTCAAAGGTGGGCACTGTCCACTGGAGGACTGCATGCTTGAACTCAAGTGAGATGCGAGCCCACACCAGCAGGCAGAAGAGCTGCAGGGCATCATCTATCTCAGTCCCAGCAAGCCAGTTTTGCTGGGTCTTTAGGATGGCCATCTTGGAAAGTGTTTCTTTCTTTCTTTTGAAATGGCCACTGACAGCTTCTCCCTGTTTTGTGAGCCTTTCTCCTTCTCTTGTTTTGTTTTCCCTCTTCCAGACAGTCTGACCCCTTTCCCACTGTAGGCCCCCACTTTTCATTACTTTTCCCTGCCTTTTTCCCCTTTTCCCAGACCTTTATCCTGCAGTCACCCTCTCCCCCTTCTTCAGGTCGCCCGCCCCCCACACCCCGCAGCCTTTCGGCTGGTGTTTAATGTTTCTCCCTTGCCCTCCCTGCCACATTGCTTACCCTTCTCTCTCCCATGGGGTTAGTTTGTTTCCAGCTTCTTTGTTGTCCCTTCCTGTCCCTGCTCTGGCTGGGGAACAAAGGGGAGGGGCCAGCCCTGGTGGGCTAGAGCAGAAAGCCCAGTGCAGAGAGCATGCCAGGATGCTGGGAGACTCTGGTTTAAATTAAACCAGGAAGGGGTCTGGGACAGACATTGCATAAACTGGTTTGAGCTCAATCAATTGTCTGATACTACATTCAACTAGGTTTATCTCAAACCAGTTTCAGCCATTTTGAAACTGGTTTATAAGCACTGAACATATGTTCTTTTACACATTTAAACCAGTTTCTGATCACTTAAACTGGTTTATGTGTAATGTCTGTCCCTAGCTTTTGTGGCTTCATCTTGCACCAACTGAAGTCAGTGTGAGTCTTGATATTCCCTTCAGTGTGAAAAGAATCAGGCTTTGGGTGGCCATATACTAGAAAACAGTATGACACATAGGGCAGTATTATTGTCAGTGATGCCATAGGCAGTTAGGAAGTAGATGCTAAGAAAAAAACGTTCTGCCTATTAATATATTGTCTAGCTATCATTGCAATCCAGTTTTCATGTCCCTTTAAACTAGATTTCTTAGTAGGATCTAATATCAGGTGTTTTTAGATAATTTTTAAAACTTAGATATGCATTCAGGAAAAATACTGGTAAAACAAACGTGAAAAAAAAATGCAAAAAGTTTTTTTGTGCTATTAAGTGGCCACTTCCCCTGACAGCAGCTGTTATCTCCACATACTCTGTACAAGACATTAAGATAAAGCATATGGTGCTGAGAGTTGGCAGTGGCACTTCCTCCCTTTTAGAGTTTTAACTTAGCAGCTAGCTGGCAAGCCAGTCTCCTTGAAGACTGTTCTCTATAACCAATTGCAGAAGCTGCCAGCTGGTATATCTAGAAACTTTGCCCTCTCTAAGTTTATTTCCTGCTTAGATCTGCAGCGTATAGCCCTTGGAAAATAATTTAAAATACTGAAGAGTGAAACAACAATAATTAAATAGGAACTGTTGTGTTCACTAGGGGGAAGAAAATGATTTGACTACATATATGAGATATTGGAAAGGCTTTTAATTGTGATTTCTGAATAATTTGTGATGCTCCCTGTATCTAGAACCTGCTACAAAAAATTTTAGCTATGCACAAGATTTTTTTTCTATATTATATATTAAAATGCTGTACTAGAACAGGCACCATTTTCATGGCTTAATATGATTTTCCAGTAATTGTTATCTCTGTTATCCCATGCATATCAGAATGCTTTCATCTGGTTTATCTAAGACGCTGTGCAATTTTACATAATAAAAATATTCTAATTGTAGGTATTCACTTGTAAAATATACCTCGTGCTCAAAGAAGTTATTGTTTTCCCCCGCTAACAAAACCAAAAATGTTTCTAAGTCAAAGAATAGCTGCAAAAAAGTCGTTATTTCTAAAACTAGTATTGACACAGGGCAGGGTCAGAATTAGAACTGCTCAAGAGTTTTCCAGTGTTATTAGTGTTGGTGGAAAAGAAAAACTAAACAAAGAACAAGACAAACATTTTCACAGGAATATGTGTCACTTTTGACAGAATTTCTACAGTAACAAAAGTACAAGTAATGTTCCAGTAGTTAGAGCACTTAACTGTTGAAAATCTAGGTTCAGTTTTATGCTCTTACTTTTTTAGATGAACTTCAACCTCCCTCTCCCACATCCTAGGTGAATTCTGTAATCCCCCAGCTGTGCTGGAATGTGATTCTCTTATTTCATTGTTGGTGCCATCATTGTTGTCACTGTTGTGGGTATTGTTGTTTATAAATAATTAAAAATAATTGGAGCAGGAACTTGAAAATTCATCTCCCACTTCCCATTAAGTGCTATATGCATGGGCCAATAATGTCATTCTCTAGCTATGCATAGGCATTACATTTGTGCCTTTACATTTATTACAAAAATAGAGCATGCAGCCATTCACTAGCTCTTCCATGAAAAGCTGGATATCCACAGTATTCCACAATTCTCTATTCTCCCTTCCTTCCTCCAAGGGAATGAAGAAGAAGCAAGTCCCTGTTGTCCCTGGATGGAAAGCATGCTTTTGTTGCTCTCCAGTCAAAGGTCTGGAATGCTTGCGTTCTCCCTCTCTTACTATGTTTTCCACTGGAAGTTGAATGCCTGTACCTAGCCTCCTGTCTCTCACAGTTGCTTTGGCTCAATTGCTATTTAATTATTATAAGAGGTAAAATAGCTGTACCAGGAGAGACACTTTGACATCACAGATAATCACTAACCTGGTGGTAAAGGCACCTTTTGGGGATGTGGAAGACAGATTTAAGACTTTGATCCAAATTAGGCTGGAGCTTGAACTGGTTTCTCCTGCTCCCTAGGCGAGTGATTTAACCACTCTGCCTATCCTCATCTTTGATTCATATCACTGTGGAATATGATAATTTTGCCTTGTCAGCCTACAGCTCAACAACATGTAGTTTATATAAAAACTTTTAAACAGCTCTTATTTGAGGATCATCACTTATTCTCTGTCACTCTAGCCTCAGAGTTGTATGTCACTGCAGAAGACATTTACTACTTGCCACTATGATCATTAACAAGCTTCTGGCACCTGGAAGTATTATATGTTACTTCATTGATGGAACTATAGCTGCCATGTTCCCTGCAAAATGAAAATATCACTGCCAATTTACTATGCAGATGGAAACAGGAAAAAGATAAATAACCGATTACGGCAAGCTTGTTAAGAAGGCAGGTTGAAATTAAAAATGCAACTGTCTCAATATGACTTAAGAGATGCTTCCACCTTTTAATTAGACTGAAAAGTTAAAGAATTTCCAAAGTAATCATAATGCTTATTAAATTTGGTTTAATGCTTAATAAATTACTGTTTTCCTAGTTTGCCTAGGTCCAGACCTAGACAGGGTGACAAAATAAGCCTTTTCAATTCTAATTCCAATAATATTTTTTCTCTAACAAATGCTCCCTTTAATCTATATTTGCAAGAGAAAGTCTGAAAAACAAAAAGAAAGAAAAAATATTTAAATTTCAAAATAATTTGATTCTATATTTTATGTACAAAGCTATAGAAAAATGGGACAGGATGAGTGGAGTATATTTTTGATTTTGTCTTTTTTTTTAATATTAAAAACAGAGCATTTAAAAATAAATTTGGAAAAATAAGGCTGTTAAAACAATGTGTTATTTTCTCATTCCCAAAGGGAGAGCATTTAAAATAGCTAAACATATAACCCTGTCAAATTCAGAAATACTCTATTTTAATGCATATTTTGGTTTACTGTTTTAAAATTATTTCCTAAAGAAGTCATCTGAAAAAGATAAAACAGCTGCAAGCTGGATTTAAAATCAAAGCTATCAACCTTTCTTAGAGAAATGTTGGGGTGAACAGATTTATTTCACTGAAGTCAAGATGATTCAAGAAGGTTTTAAAGAAGGGACTTTTACTTATTTACAGGAAATTGCTGCAAGGAGAATAGCAGTGAATTTATACTCATTCATTACTCCAGAGGCACCATAGATTCACCTCTTGCTCCATTCCTTCAGGCTGATACCCTATTTTTCTCCTCTGGCCCCAGAAGTTTACCTCTATTCCTCTTAACATGGCTATTCAGTTTTAGGTTTCATGTCTGACTTCCTTAGGTTCTTTTGGAATACTAGCCCTAAGTTAGTTTGTCGTGTGGAATATGCAAGATACATTTTAAACGCAACTATTTTTAGCTTAATTAATTTTATAAAATTAACCCAGTAAGGAGCCACTTTATCAAATACATTATGCACATTTTATCCCCTGCTGCCTTAGCAACCTTTTGCTGGCACAGGCCAGAGTTTGTGACTTGGACCTGGCTGCAGGCCACAAGTGTAAAATCCCTGGAGTAGCCTGTACTCAACCTTGCTGCAGATACCCAGACCCCTGCAGCAAGAGAAATGCAAATGCAGTAGGCTCTTCAGTGGAGGGATCCACTGTGGAGGGAGGGAATGGGCAGCGTAGCTCACCTCGTGCCCCATGCCAGATTGGACCTTTGCTGAACCTGACCAATGGACCATAGCTTGTCTACAGCTGTCTACATTATTAAAGGAACTGGCTGAGGCAATTTTAGAGCCACCAGCTATCATGTTTGAGAGGTTATGTGTGTGGGGGATGTCATGAATGACTGAAAAAGGGCAAATACAGTGCCCATCTTTAAGAAAGGGAAGAAGGAGAATCCAGGAAATTACAGATCAGTCAGCCTGATCTTGATACCTGGAAAGACCTGGAGTAGGTCCTCAAGAAATATTTCAAAGTACCTGGTGGAGTTCAGGAACAGCCAGCATGGATTCACCAACAGCAAGTCATGCCTAACTAACTTGATTTCCTTCTATGATAAATGATTGGCTGTGTAGATGGGGGAGAACAGCAGATATGATGTACTTTTGACACTGTCTCTGGCAACATTCTTATTAATAAACTAAAGAAATACAAACAAAATTAAGTACTATAAGATGGATATGAAAATCATGATCAACCAATGGTCACCGATGACTCAAAGTATGGTTGAGAGGAGGTATCAAGTGACGTTCTCCAGGGGTCTGTCTTGGGTCTGGTATTGTTTACTGTCTTTGTTAATTATCTGGATGATGGGATTGAGTGCATGCTTAGCAAATTTGTAGATTACACTGATTTGAGGGAAGTTGCAGACACTCTGGCCAGGATCCAGAATGACCTGGATAAACTGGAGAAATGGTCCAAAATCAACCAGATAAGAATCAACAAAGACAATTACAAAGTCTTGCACTCAGGATATAATAATTGCACGCACAAACTGGAGAATGTCTGGCTGTGCTGCAGTACTGCAGAGAAGGACCTAGGAGTTACAGTGGACCATACACCGAATATGTGCCAAGCCTGTGCTCTTGTTGCAAACAAGCCAACAGCATATTGAGTTATGTTAGCAGCAGTGTCATTTCCACTCTTTTCATCACTGTTGAGGTCCCAGATGCAGTACTGTAGCCAGTTTTGGGCCCCACACCTCAGTAAAGATTGGAAAGAGCCCAGCAGAGTGAAAAAAATAATTAGAGGCTTTGAAAACATGATTTATGTGGAGAGGCTGAAAGAACAAGGATTATTTAGTCTAGAGAAGAGAAGATTGAAATGGGATTCAATAGCAGTCTTGAAATGCCTGAATAGCAAGTATAAAGATGGAGATAGATTACTTTCTGTGGCCATCCAGGAAAGGACTAGGAGCATGGCCTCAGACTGCTGCAGAGGAAATTTAGGTTGGATATTACGAAGCACTTTCTCCCTATGAGTGTGGTTAAACAGTGGAACAGGATACCTAGGGAGATTGTGGAATCTCCATCCCTGAAAATCTTCAGCTAGGCAGACAATTGACTGGAATAGTTTAATCAGGAATGACCCTGCTTTGAGCACTTCTGCATTGTTAAAATATGTTAAAGTGCCATTTGTTTTTAGTTCTACTATAGTTTTGTTAAGGAATGTTACCCAGGCATAGTTTTGCTTAAAGTGCCCCTGGTATAGATCTGGAATTATTCTCTTTATTTAACACATAACAGGGATTTTGTTCCTGGTTATTCAGGATTTTTTTCATGTTAAGTCATATTATGGAGTTTAATAATAGTTAAAAAAAAACTGGTAACAAATTGAATGTGGGTAATCTTCATTCCCAAAAAACTTTCTGACTTGTAGTTGAGAATGCTTATTTCCAATTCTCACATAAGATGACTACTAACAATCTAAATCAGTAGTTCCCAACCTAGTTAGAATCAAGACATTCCTCGTTAGAGTCGAGGCATCCCTCAAAAAATTTCAGCCCTTATTTTTCACTTGTCTTCTGAGCAGTTTTTCTATTGCAAAGAGCTCAGAAAGATCACAACAGGTCAGAATATTTTTAACACTATGAATCCCTATTTGATAGCTCTGGGTTTATCTTGTGAATCGTGTTTGCATATTTACAATCCTAACATTGTATAGAACCTTGGAACACCTTTGAAAGGATCTCAAGGCAACCCAGGGTGTTGTGTCCCCTGGTTGATAATCACCAACCTAAACAGAAATCATGTTATTGCCAATAAGACAAAAATGTGTTCTGGAAATTAAGTTAAACTGAGGATGCATAAGTTGCCTTGACATGAGATTATGAAAAAGGACTGTTAAATTCTTTGAGCAATCGGTATAATAATTTTGCTACCAAAAGAACTACGAGTATCTGAATGTACCTTATATAACATTTTTATCTCATTCATTGGATTTAAAGCTTTTAGAAAAAAATCTCCCAACATTTCAGAGTTTAAGATCTTCTATTCTTTATGCATAACCTGGAGGGACTCATTTTAGTGTTACCAGTTACCTATCTGGATCTACCAGTCAAGGTTCAACTGACTAGGTTGAGGGCACCTAAGAGAAACTTTTCTATTATTTTGCCCTAAACCTAGTCAGTTTTTTAAAAACTTCCTAACATCTCCCAGAAGAGTTTCCCACTTCCTTAAAGGTGGGTGAACTCCAAATCACCCTGACTGGTAAAACCTTCCTGTGATTAAGGTTCATGTTTTAATTCGAATTATTACATATGCAGTGCCCTAAGATCATCTTCTATGCACATAGCAGGAATTTTGAACCAAATCCTGGTATTAAAAGATTTTTGTGAACCCTGCCACAAATGAAAATCAATACCTTCTGTATTTTGGATGAAAAAAAGGTATATCCATCAGTTTTCTAAACCACTACAATACGGTTTTCATTATGCATATTGTAAAACGAGAAAAACAATGTATTTAGATTTCAGAGCACTTTAATGGGAGAAATGAGAATTTTCTGAGTTAAGGGGGTAGTTAAGGGAGGCAGAAGAGGCATATGTTGGATTCTGGTGGTGGTGGGTTCTGTAAACCTAGGGAAAATCAGAAGTATGGTTCATGGGCTTTAAAAGCCAGGGTAAACACTGAACTGTGAAGTAGTTGCCCAGGAAAGAGGAGTTCTCTGACAAGATATTTTTTAAGCTATAAATGATATCCTCCTCTCCCCCTCCTTTTCCCTCTCTGTCTCTTGCACGCATGCATGTACACATGCACACATATGCATAAATGCACACATACGCTGTGTGTGTGTGTGTGTGTGTGTGTGTCTGTCTGTCTGTCTGTCTGTCTGCATATAAAGAGAGAGAAAGACTAAGTGCAAGATTCTATTCCACCTTTTAGGCATATAAGTTGACATAGGCACCTAAGTGATATTTTGTTTCACCCTGATTCAGTCCCTGAAAAGCCATTAAGTTATCTATATTTGTAACAACCACACTTAAGACACAAAAAAGCAATAAGGAGGACAGGGACTGGCCTACCTGGTCCTACATATATGTTTTCACTTATTTTAACAACGTAAAAACAATGATTTAAATCTCAATTTCAGTGATTAGTTATAATATTATCATGTTGTTTTGCATTTTTGCTTTCAAATTATAATCCTAAAGAAGACTGATTCTCATTGTTTAATGGCAATTAAGGCATGTTTATTTGCAACCACATACAGACTTGACACTACATTTGGTAGCCTTTATGCTAACAGTTAAGTGATTATAGATCTTAACCTATATTTATTCAGATTATTAGAAAATGGTGAATGACATTTCTTATTTACTGGATAAATAATTACCATTCAGGATTTGTATCAAACTGCTTTTAGAAGGAAATTGAATGGAATTACATTCAATTCAAATGTAGTAAACCCGCATTTTAAAATTATTGTTATTAACTAAAGAAAATCAAATTAAATATGCTGTATGTATATATATAGGAAAACATGTTATCAAAATATATGTTGTATTTAAAACAAACTGATTTATTAAACAGAGAATTATATTTTCTCTCATATCCAGCTTTTATTCATAATTGGAAAAAGAAAACTTTTCTGCTTTTTCAGTTCTCAGTTGGTTTATCAATGTTGAATGAATAGTTATTGGACTGAATTACACTAAACAAACTGAAATGAAGAGAATAGTCTCACCTTAGTAACTGGAAAAGTTTTGCTTCTGGGTGCTCAGCGAGTAATATTCCCCAGTTAAGTAGGGTAGGTTTGTTTGTTTTTTTAAGTGGTTATTATTATACACTGCTCGAACAATATATTTATTTAATTTAAATATTACTATTATTACTACTTATTTGATCTATATGCCACCTTGCCCAACAAAGGCTGAGATCAGCTTACAGTAAGAGAACAAAACAACTTAAAACACGAAAATGAACAGGAAAACAAAACAAATTAAAGAGATTGTGTAGTATCAGCATAAAGCAGAAAACCCCTAAACAACAGCCCAGCTAAATGCCCGCCCAAACAGGAAGTTCTTAAAGTGCTTTCAAAAGATATCCAGGATTGGGCTATACCAGGCCTCAAGATGGTGAGTTTCACATATGAGGAGGAACTACTGGGAACAACCTTCCATGCATTTTTGTTATGTGGACTTTGTGCATTGATGGTACTTGTAGGAGGTTGCTGTTGACTTACTTTAGGCATCAGAGTGGAACAGAAGGGAGTAGGCAGTCCTTCAAGTACATAGGGCCCCAACCATTTAGGGCCATATAGGTCAAAACAAGCACCTTGAATTTTACTACTGGGAGCCTGTGTAGACTTTGGAGCACTGGAGTTATGTGCTTTTCCTGCTGACTGACCTCCATCATAAGGTATGTCACTGCATTCTACAGGAGCTGCAGCTTCTGGATGGTTATCAAGGGCAGCCCCACACATGGTGTACTACAATGGTCTAGTCTTGAGGTTACAAAAGCATGAATGATGGTGTCCAGATTGAATCTAAAAGAAAAGGTCACAATCTTCTCACCAGATGGAGTTGGTGAAAGATGCTTCTAGCTCTACTCCACTGCCACCTGAAGATTCAGGTGCAGCCAAGAATCCAGGAGCAACAGGTTTCAGGGTGTAAACCTGAGTGACAAAAGGAATCTGGATCCCATTAATGATAGGTGTCCTAATCCCCCACAAGTCATGCAGTCTGCCAACTATCATCACTTCTGTCTTGTCTAGATTACATTTCAATTGGTTCACCTGCATATAGTCCCCATGCAGCCAGGCACTGGGAGAGGACTGAGACTGTGAGGCCTCGGTCAGGTGAATTAAGGGGGTAGAAATGGGTGTCATCAGTATACTGAAGACACCTCATTCCAAATAGCTACACAATTTCGCCAGAAACCTCAAATACACATTGAACAGGAGAGGCAACATGATGGAACCTCAGGGGATGCCCACAGGAAAGATCCTGAAGGGGTGATGAGCACTTGTCCATCACCACCATCTGGAATCATTGTGCTTAGAAAGAGTGAAACCAATCTAGAGAGGTTCCACAAAAAGTCATCAGGTCATGTAAATGCTTTATCAGTACTTCATGGACAACTGTATCAAAGGCCACTGAAAGATCTAGTATGATCAGCAATTTCCCCTGTTGATCTCACAGCAAAGATTGTTAAGCAAGGCCATGAGTGCAATCTCTATGCTACACCTGGGATGAAAACCAGACTAACAAGGGTCCAGGAATCTGAATGCATCCATTCAATCACCTTCTTCAGAAAGGAGAGATTGGAAATGGTCAAAACTGGCCAGAGGTTCTGCATCAAGCAATGGCTTCTTGAACAGGGGTGGACAATTTTCCTAGATTATAGTAAATTCAGGAATTAATACCGGTTGTCCTAACTTCAAATAATTTAAATAGGTTTATTTTAAAAAATAAAATATATTTAAAGTAAATAAAATATCCAATCTGGACATATATATATATTAGATATTGCAACTTTATTAACAAGGAAGGGTGTTATCTCCTTACCTTTTTTCACATCTTGCTAATTTAACTTGGTCCAATGCAGAGGTGTTTGAGTTCATGATCCTTACTTCTAATTTACTCATTTAATTTAGTACACTAAGTTGTGTTTAAGCAATTACAGCTTTTTTATGAATTCTCTTATCCATACTCAACAGTTAAGAAACATTTTGGCTAGAACGTGTTTCACTTCGTGTGTCCAAACAGCATTTATTCAGCTACATAGGTACTGTTTGGGGCACTTACCCAGAGTTTCCAAACTTATTCCATGTGAAGTGCAGACCTGCAACCATCCGTTGCTGAGTATGGTCAGTAGGCTGCACTTTAGCTAGTCATATATGTGGTCTACAGAAGTCCCAAAATTGTAGCTACACAAAAACAGGAGGGAAAGAGAAGCTTCCTCATTTTGCTTTGCCCCAAGAGCCTTTTGGTTAGGGCACTCTCCCAGGGAGCAAGAGCCCCAAGTTCTAGTCTCCCCACCAGAGGGAGCTTGAACTTATATCTCTGACTTTCCAGCACAGTGCTCAAACAATCGGTGTACAGCTTAGACATTATACAGGCTTATAGCCAGTCCTCCAGTGTCTAATACCTGCTAAGTCATTGGCTTTTATATGTAAAGTGAAATAGGATTCTGCCCTTTCTCTGAGTGAAGACTATAATGGTCCAATTGTAATACTGTATAGAAGTAATAGCAGGTGGACTGGCTACCAAACTATTTTATGGTATACTTCAAATATTCCTTATGATTGAAATCATTAGATATTGCTGCACCAACATTTACAATTACACTGAGATAATAAAAGATTCCATGACTAGCCTATGATGTGGTAGTGTTAGAGTGATATTATAGCCATAATGGTGCAGAAAATATGCGAGAGGTGAGGATTTTCTCGGGTGATATCTTTTATTGGAGAGTTCTTAAGTTTTGACCACAAGGAAAAGAAGCAGACACAGCTTGAGATAGAAAAGGCAGATAGAAAACAGATAGCAGATAGGAAAACAGCATATATAAAACTGTACAGAAGGAGTTTTATTAAGGTCTACATCACTTAATATGTGCTTTAATACAAAATTACTTGGTTACAAGTATATATTTTATACGTATGTGGGGCCGGGAGGAAGGGAACAAGGAGGAGACTGTGTAGTTCACTGAGGTGGCTTCTGGCTGTGAAGGGAGGGAGCCCTGGGTTCTCATCAAAGACTTTTGTTCCAGTCAGGCAAAAGCTCCACTTTTTTCCCAATGCCTTTGTTAATGGGCCAGCTTCAAAAGAAGCATCAGAGAAGGAACTGAGCAATGGATAACTTCTGGCGGTATGGTTAGCACATTATGCTGGAAAGTGAGAGAAGCCCTGAGTCAAACTTAGAACACCCCATGTGAGTGCCCTAGCCTGTCTTTCATAGATTTCATAGACATTTGGGCTGGAAGGGATCCCGGAGAATCATTGAGTCCAGCCCCCTGCCCCAGGGGCAGGAAGTCAGCAGGGATCACAGGATCCCAGCAAAATAAGCATCCAAATGTGTCTTGAAGGCATTCAAAATGGGTGCTTGAACTGCCTCTGGCGGCAGTCTATTCCAAACCTTGGGGGCTCGGACAGTAAAGAAGTTCTGCCTTATGTCCAGCCTGAATCGGTCACAGTGGAGTTTGTGACCGTTCAATTTTGTCATCCCCTGGGGGGCTCTGGTGAACAGTCGTTCCCCCAGATCCTGATGAGCACCCCTGATAAACTTATAGGTGGCCACCAGATCACTCCTGAGCCTGTACTTTTCCAGACTAAAGAGCCCCATTGCTCTCAGCCTCTCATCGTAAGGTCTGTTTTCCTGACCTCTGATCATGCACATGGCTCTCCTCTGCACCCTCTCAAGCTCCTCCACATCCTTTTTGAATTGTGAAGTCCAGCACTGGACGCAGTACTCCAGCTGAGGCCTCACCAGCCTTGTGCTGGGGAATGGTATTCTGGAAAGTGAGAGAGGTCATGTTTTAATGCCCCCTAAATGAGATGGCCTAGAACTTGGGACCTTCACCAGGTGAGTGCCTTAGCCACTGAGCTCCGTGGGCAAAAGAGGATAGGCCTTTCTCATGTCCTGAGTCTAAATCTATTGGTCACAGGTCCTGTAGCAGATTTAAATGCCTAAAAATAGAATTATTTTCAGCATCTAATCTGCTGTATGTCCACATGTGGATGTATTTAGGGCTACAGTCACTACTATGCATGTTCGGTTTGCATGACTAGGCAACCATCCAGGCACACGGGGTCACACACCCATCAACAGATTACATCTGGACACAGAAATACCAAAAATGCCCCACAGATATCTAAACCTGGATGCTTACACAGCTAAGAATATAGAATAATATGTCACCCTTAAGTGATCACTAAAATATATGCATCATCAGTTACCCCCTTTAGCTACCTGATCATTTTCTTGTTTAGACCAGTATTTCATTCTGTTTTTAATTGCTATTCCATATTTCAAAATACAAAAATGGTTGTGAGGTTGTCTATTTCTCTAACTTAATCATTGCTGAGGTAAAATGATGAACCCAAACCCAATAACCACAAAGTCAAGTAATTTAGAATGAAGGAATCAAGGGTAAACTTAAAGGAAATCACGTTAAGATATAGAAATATATAGTAAAAGCACCAGATAATTTCAACTTTGTCATGTAGTGACACCATTATGATTAAACTGAATTTAAAAACAGTATTCAATGTTTTATTTCTTCTCCATATTATTCTCTATGTAGTACCAATATATTCCACAGCAGCAGTTGTTCTGGATATCTTAGCCATGCATTTTCAATACCTTAACATGATTCTTACTGATGCACACTGGGTGCATCTACACATATGATTAATGCACACGGATACACTTTGGGGCATATTGGTCCAAAGTTTATTCATCTGCAGCATGTGGAGCCTGGTCAGAGCAGCCTGGACTGGCAGGGAACCTGGGGGGTCAGCCTGTCAGCCCAGGGCTCGTCCAACCAGGCTACACATGCTGCAGAGCCTCTGGCTGGGGCAAGAGTGTGCCCCATCCAGCTACAGCAGTGTGATATAAGTATTACCCTGCAGTGGAGTTTCTTAGTTTCATATGCCCTAATAAAAAACACACGTAGACACCAAGACATCTGCTGTGCAATTAGGCAACTGCACAGTAAGCATCTTGTGTAGATGTACCAACTGGGTTCATCTACAATAAATGCAACATGATAAACTCTGGAGCTGTTTGCTCTGGATCATTGCTCTGGATCACACTGCTCCTGGGTGCAGTGTTTACTTGTGTGCCTGGAACAGCAGCACTTTGAGCCTGGGTGGAGCAGCCCAAGAGCTGGCAGCAGGCTTGGGGAGTCAGCACTGGGCTCCAGGTGATGGGGTCAGGTGGTAGGCTAGGGCATGAGAGTGCCAAACATGTGCAGTCATGTGGCTAGCCCCCAAAAACTACTGCCAGCCTGGGGCTGCTCCACCCCAGCTCAAAGTGCTGCTGTCCCAGTCACTGTCCACTCATGCATTTCTGTGCAGTAAATGACTCTATGGTAAGATAGTACTGTCCTCGACTACTATCTTATGGTGGAGTTAATTAACTTACAGTACCCTAACACCAGCACATATGTAAATGGTGACACTTCACTGCGAAGCTAATTTGTCAGCTCTGCAGGAAAGCACATGTAGATATTAGGCCTGTGCGAGTAGGCAGCTATTCGATCCAGCTCCGGATCTGGCTGCTTCAGATGCAAGGGATCTGATCTGGAGCTCCAGACCGGGTTTCCGCTTCAATTCAGCCGAAGCAACTCCAAAGCTTCAGAGCTGCCTCGGAGATCTGACCATAGGGTATAATGGGTAATCAATTAAATATCGATAACTTTGTTGTTCTTTGTCTTATTTGGATTAAACTTGTAGAGGTGGTAGCCTCTGCTGAGAGCATGAAACCTGCCAAGCTTCAGGAAGATCAATGCAGGGGCTTGGGTGGAACTGCACCCCAAATTCTTGAAAGCAAAACTCATGTCACAAGTATGTGTTAAGTCACAGTGGGGTGAAAATTGAAGGGGGAGTAGCCCCTGGTGAGGCTACAAAGCCTGCCAAGTTTCAAGTTGAAAGGTGCAGAGGTTTGGGGAGAACTGCACCTCAAGCTGCTGACAGGCAAAACTCATGACATAGATGACCCTGTGTGTGTTAAGGCGCAGCGGGCTGAAAACTGCAGGGGTGGTGGGCCCTGCTCAGGCCACAAAGCCTTCCAAGTTTCAAGGAGATAAGTGCAGGGGTTTGGGGGGAACTGCACCTCAAGCTGCAGACAAGCAAAACTCGTGGCATAGATAACACTGTGTGTGTTAAGGCGCAGCTTGGTGAAAGCTGCAGGGATGGTAGACCCTACTGCGGCCACAAAGCCTGCCATCTGTCAAGGGGATAGGTGCAGGGGATCTGGGTTCTGGGGTCCTGCACCTCTAGCTGCTGACAGACAAAACTCGTGACATGGGTGCTTGTGCAACAGACTGTGTCAGTTTTGGAGCAGCTGATTATCTGTATTGATTCCCTCCTCTCCTTAGTCTCTGGTTTTGTAGGTGTTAATTGATGCTAAGTAACTGGTGACATTAGCTACCAACTGTGTATTGAGCTGGTCCCTTAGTGAATCATGACTGATTGGTAACTGGTAACACAGTAGCTCAGCAGCCAGGCCTGCAGGTTGGAAGCTCCAAACCACTTCAGAAAGCCTAACAAAGCCAGCACTTCAATCCAGACATGCTGCTTCAGATGCTGAAGTATCCAAAGCTTCTCCGGATCCAAAGCACGGTCCGAAGCCTCGCACAGCCCTAGTAGATATATCCGCTCTCATTTTTAACACTAGTGTGATACAGCTGTTTGTTTGATTTTGTTTTAAGTATTCAAAAAGTTATACATGAATGCTAAGCAAAGAACCCAAAGAGAAATCAACCATGCAATACCGCTAATGATTTGAACGTATGTTTTAACAACCTTCATACCTTTCAAAAAGAAATGGAGAAGCGTAGTTCCACCTATATCCAGAAGCACTGCAAAACAAAGAACACTATCCGGGTAAACCAGGCTGTCTTCTTCAACAATCTCTCACAGACAAGGAGGATTGCCTTCTATGACTGTTTTATCTGTGTATCCAAAGTTGGCTGATGAGGCCTATTTGGGATTGACACTCAACTTCAGGTCTAACATGTATTTCCCTGAGGGATGGGTGGCACTGGATTCTTGATTTGGTCCATGACATGCTGTTTCTCCTGCTCCCACGTTTCCATCTCCTGTTGTTTTCATGAGGTTTCAAAGTTCTGAGATCCCTGCAGCAGACTCTTCCTCCGTTTAGGGCATTCCTGGGTGACAGTCTCCCACATGCTGACATTGATGTTAGATTTTTTTTAAGATGGCCTTGAGGATGTCCTTGAAGCCCTTTCTCTGTCCTCCTCTTAAACGTACACTTTGGCTGAGCTGGGAAAATAAAACTTACTTCAGGAGTCTCGAGTCAGACATCCAGGTGACATGACTGGCCCAACAAAGTTGATGTTGGATGATCACTGCCTCAGTACTTGTAATATTTGCTTGCAGGAGAATGCTAAAGTTATTGTGTCTGTCTTCCCACTGTATTTAGAGGATCTTCTGGAGGTACTATTGATGGTACTTCTCCAACAACTTTAGATGTCTCGTGTATGTTGTCCATGCCTCAACTCCATATAGCAACGTGGGGATCACATCTGCTCAAATAAACCATGAGCTTGGTTTCAGATCTGATGTTGTGATCTTCAAACACATGTCTCTTCAGGTGTCCAAAGGCTGCACTTGCACATTTGAGGTGATGTTGGATTTCTTCATCAAAGTCAGCCAAGTTTTGAGAGAGATGGCTTCTGAGGTATAGGAAATACTTAATGTTCTCCAGAGTCTCACCGTGAATCTTAATTACTGGAGCTGAGGACTGTTCATTAGGAGCTTTTTGGTGGAGGACCTTAGTTTTTTTAATGTGAAGTGTCAGTCCCATTGTCTTGTATGCCCTGATTAAGACACTGACAACTGCCTGAAGGTCTGCTTCCAAGGGAGCACACACTACAGCATCATCAGTGTACTGGAGCTCAATGGTGTTGATGGTGGTGTTGGTTTTGGCTCAGAGACAGCTTAGGTTAAACAGATTACCAACCATATGGTATGTAGTTTAGCTCCACTCTGGCTGGAACCTTGTTGGTGGTCAGATGTAGCATCACAGCAAGGAATATTGAGAAGAGTGTTGGAACAATGATGCAGCCTTGTTTAACTCCCTTTTTAATCTCATAGGATCTGTCACAGATCCATTACTGAGAAACACCACTCCTATACCATTATGGAGCAGGCAGAGAATAGTGGCAAATTTCAGCAGGCATCAATACTTCAGAAGGATCCTTTGCAACACTTCTTGGCTGATAGAGTCAAAGGCTTTTGTGAGGTCAAAGACCATGTAGAGAGATTTATGTTGTTCCCAGCATTTCTTCTGCAGCTGGAGAACTGTGAAGACCATGTAAGCTGTGCCTCTTGATGGCCTAAACCCACACTGACATTTCAGGAAGAGCTCTTGAGCAAATGGAAGGAGACAGTTCAGGAGGGTTCTCACAATGATCTTTCCTGTGGTTGACAGCAAGGCAATCCCTCCGTAGTTTCCACAGTTGGACTTGCCTCCTTTCTTGAATATCACAATCATGGCATCCCTGAGGTTGTCAGGTATTTCCTCATCATTCCAGATCCATAAGATGAGGGCATGAAGCTGCAGTGTGAGCTCCTCTCCTCCGTATTTCAAATTATTAGGAGGGATTCCATCTGCTCCAGATGCCTTGTTGCTCTTCATCAGCTTGATGGCTTTCTTCATGTGCTTGATGGCTTTCTCAATCTTATCAAGGGTTGGAGGGATTCCAAGATCATCTCTTACTGGGTGTTACAGGATGGAATTGAGAATACTCTTGTCAACAGCAGAGTTTTGACTGAGAAGTTCCTCAAAATGCTCCTTCCAATGGGCATTGATGGCTCCCCTTTCCTTGATCGGTTCTCCTCCCTCCTTAGGTCTCAAGAGAGTTGGTCCCTGAGTGCTTGGACCATATAAGTTTTTGGTGGCACTGAAGAAGCCACGCGATTTATAGATGTCAGCCAGATGTTGAATCTCCTTAGCCTTGTCTTCCCACCATTTGTTCTTTATATCATAGGTCCTCCTTTGGACCTCTGCCTTGGTTTGTTGGAAATGTAATTTCTTTTGCTTGGAGATTAGGGCTGTGCAAAGCTTTGGGTGCTAATGAGATTCAGAGGAAATTCAGCCCATTTCAGTGGCTAAATCTCCAAATCTGAATCAAATCAGAGGGTCAGTAAAAGGGTCTGAATTGATTTGAAGCTCTCTGAATTAATTCAGAAAAGATTCAGAGAGCTTCAACAATTTGGGCAGTCCACGCCCACTGCAGCAGGGAGCTGGAGCTGGACTCTGAGCTGGTAAGTAGGGAGGGGGGTTTGGAGAAGGGGGGAGAGGACCACAGGGGGACGGACCTCTGCCAGGCCCCATCCCCTGCCTTCTCCCTCAGCCCCCCAACCCCTGCCTGCTCCCCCATGGCTGCCCCACCTGCCCCAACTCCCGCTGCTTTAAAAACAAGCCTCTACTCACCAGGTACTGCCTGCTGTCCCCTACTGTCCCACGCTGTATGGTAGGGCTCTGCCATAAGCTCCCTGTGCCCCCCCAGTCCACCAGCCCCCCCCATGGCTGCCCCACCCACCCCAGCTCCAGCCCTTTAAAAAAAAAATGAAGAAAACCCAGACTCCTCAGTTTCTGCAGCAGCCTCGGGGTTTCAGGGGGCTCATGGAAGACCCCCCCCCCATGTGGCACAGGGCAGCAGGGGGCAGCAGGGATCGCCTCCACCAGACAGGAACCAGTGAGCTCAGGGGTTCTTTTTGTTTTTTCTTTTTCCTTAAAGGACCAGAGCTGGAACAGGCAGGGCAACCATGGGGGGGGGGGGGGCTGGGACAGTGGGGTGAGGGTCAAGGGGCTCATGTAGAGCCCCCCACACAGTGCGGAGAAGTGGGGAGCAGTGGGCATCACCCCCTACCTGGTAGTACTGGGTGAGTTGGGTCTTTTTTTTTTCAAAGAGCTGGGAGCTGGGGTGACTGGGGCAGCCATTGCTGGGGCTGGGAGAGTGGGTGGGGGATGGGCCTGTATGATTCACAGATTTGGTCAATTCAATTCAGGACAGTGATTTAAAACAACGAATCAAATCACTATCCCTGGAATCGGGCAAATACATATCCAAAGCAAATCCTAGCTGCTTTGCACAGGCCTACTGGAGATGGTGTTGTTTTTCAAAGTAAAAATGGCCTTGTGCTGGTGATCAATTAACTCTCAGTCACATTCATCAAACCAGTCTTGATATTTCCTGGTAGAGAATCCAAGTGTCTCTTAACAGGTGCTGATGATGGTGGCCTTGAAGGCACCCTACATGCTGCTGACATTCCATTGTTGTTGAATGTAATTCACCTGTTTTTCACTGAGGCACTAATCTCAATGCCAGAACAGGTCTCACTTGCTTTGTTTCCTGAGTCCTTCAACACTGATCTTCTGTTGGCATTTCTTCTGCTCCAGTCATTATTTGGGGGACAGTTTAAATGACATAAATGATCATACAAATCTGTAATAATAAGTGCAGCAATCATCAACTTCTAGGATAGCTCAGATGATACAGATATCTTTGCAATCTCAGGCATGGACAATGGTGTAGTCAATCAGGTACCAATGCTCAGATCAGGGGTGTTTCCATGATATGTCTTGTGCCTGTTTTTTCTGGTGGGACAGGGTGTTGGTGATAGTAAGTCCATGTTCCACAAATTTGGTCAAGAGGAGGATGTCACTGCAGTTGACCTCTTCTATTCCTTCCTTGCTCGTGGTTCCATTCCAGAGGTTAGAGTCCCTTCCAATTCTGGCACTGTAATCACCATGAAGAATAAATCTGTCTCCCTCCAAAACATCAGGATGGACTTGGTCAAGGTTGACATAGAATTACTCCTTGGTTTCATCAGTGATATCAAGAGTCAGGACATACGTGCTGATGACAGCGGCATATTGGCTCCCTGCCACTTTAAGACAGGGAGTCATGAAGCACTCATTAATTCTGATAGGGAACTCACTGAGTTGGTTTATGAGTTCATTATTAAAGGCAAAACCAATTCCATGAAGTTGGTGTTCTCCTCCCTGTTTATTCTTCCAGGAGAAGGTATAACCATCTTCATGTTCTTTGAGCAGCCCATCTGCCACTCACCAGATCTTTCTCAGTGCAGGCACACTGATGTTGTGTTGCCTGAGTTCTCAGGTCATGGTTACAGTGTGGAGCTGTAGGCGTTCACTATTGTCCATGAGGGTCCTGATGTTCCAGGTCCTGATACTGATGGTGTGTCTTTGTTGATATTTTTGACCAAGTAAAGGTGATCCCACTGGACACAGTTGTCCAGTCATGAAGATAAAAAAAAAATACTGTATTAGACAGGCTATGTTTGGTCATAGTTTCTACATTCCTCCCATGTCAGATAAGCAGAGTAGAACCCAAAGAGGGCTGCTCAGTCACAGTTACTGCTATTTAACTGCACTCCTGACTCATCCAAGTGCTAGACAACTTTCTTGTAACTGATGCCTTCATGCCAGTTCATGACTAGGAGTTTCTAGACTTCACTGCCATTCTTGCTCCCATTGCCATTATCTGGTCACCAAAGGGAATGTGTAGAAAAAGCTGTTTTCATGGAAGACACCTGTGCGTGACTTCTTTTATCATGAAGAAGCTGCTGCTGCACATCAGTTTCCACACAGCTCCTGACAGAATAAGACGTTGATTCAATGACAAGAAGACCAAGATAACTGGTAATCTTGTCCTGCTGCAGCCTTCATCCACCTTCATGCAGCCTTCATCCACCTTCACAGCTGTTGAGATTCTAACATCTTCTTCCACCTGCTCCACCTTTGAGGACTTGTAGACCTATGGCTGGAAGTTGGGCAGATTTATTATAGTGGTAACCTGTGCTTGCCATGTCATAGCACCATGAAAGGATACATGTGGCTTTTCAGGAGAGAAACTGTTGCCATCTGCTGTCCACACCACATCCTGGGGGTGCTGCTGCTGTTTAGTTTGCAACAATATATTTATCAGAGTTACCCCTGCTTATTTCACAGCTTACCTTCCCTGAAGGTCATTCCACTATCCACCACCTGTGGATGTACTGTGTAGCAGTATAACTCTGCCCCAAAGTAAGCTAAGCTGTTTATGTTTTAAATCACTAAAGTAGGATAAAAAGGACAAATCATGCTAATGAATCCAGCTCTTAGCTTACTAATGGGCTTATTTAAAAGGTTGTGCTTATGAAACTGGACTTGCGTGCTATGGATAACAAGTGGCCCCTGAGATCCACTGTATTTAAAAGCTACTTTATGATCCTAGCTTCATGTAAAGTGGATACAATAGTGCCATGGGTGCCTTTCAAGCACTGAGGCATAAATCATCAGATGACCTGGAAACCTTTAAAATGAGTGACAATTGGCCCAAGTATCCTGCAAATGAGAACTCTGGACATTTGTGTCTAATCTCCTCTGTCAGACTCCTGATTTATTGCAAACAATAGAATTGTTGGATACAAGTTAGCAAAGGAGGTCAAGCTGGATGTAATTTTTCATATAAAACTTTTTTCACTGAAAATTCCTGTTTGGGTTGATCAAAATTTGTCAGATTATTTCAGCCAGTAAAAACACCCCATGGACTGAAATAGCTTTGTTGACATGTCAACAAAGGTGGGATTCCAAGTGACACCCAGAAAGCTCCAGGAAATTAGATACACAGAACAATGAACAGAGCCAGATGAAACAGCAGTGTTTGTTTCCGCATGCGGGCGAGGTGGGGGGAAGAATTTGAAGACAGAAACCAGTGGGGCAGCTTTGGGTTTCAGGAGGTGATCAGACTGCAAAGAGAAGAACTAAGAAGCGCTGGAGTGCGCAGGGCCATGCAGGTTGGAACAGGAACTGCTGGATAGCTTAACACTTTTGAGGGGGCAGAGAAAGGGCCTTGTTACACCTTTACACTGTGAGCCACACAGGTATAATAGCTTGAGTTTGGAGCAGTCACACACAGGTTTCTGTGTTTAAGGGGCACACACAGAAACCAGTAAAACCTACTGTACTGCCTAACAAGTATCCCCCATGGAGGACATTTGTGACAGGGCACCAAACTAAACATTCAATTGCTTGCACCGCTATAAATAAAGGGATGGCTGTAACTGGTTGTGTTCACTGTAATGTCACTCTTACTTTAATATTACAATTTTTGTTGTCATGACTGTATCTGTATGAAATCATAACAGTTACATACAACAGTTGTTATTACCTTGTCTAATTGCAGTCAAATTTCTCTACATAGAACCTATGAGCAAGTTTTCAATTAGCATAAACTAAATTTAATCTAACAGGTTTTCTTATTATTCCTCTGAAAATTCAGTCCGTAAGTTTGGGGAATATGTACTGTATTTATCATACATAACAAATAGATTGAATCCCTGACTTAAGCACAAAATTGGGATTCAATTTAACTGTGGAGCCGCAATATAATGAGATACATATTGCATAAGCATCTAATGCTTTGTTTTAGACCCATTAAGCTGAGTACTTTGCTGAGTACTGATATCAGATTGGTCTAGTGTTTGTTGCAAGCACAGGCTTACCAGGGACTAGTGACAAATGTAATAGAACTAGCCAGAAATGATATTTCAGTGTCATGGTAACTCTTGATGTTTCAAGATTTTTTTTTCAGTCCACATTAGAACAAAAAAGAAAGCATTTGAATATTTTTGAAAAAACAGAATTTTGTTAAGATGTGTTAAAATACTTTTTCTAAATCAAAACCTGAGATTTTGTCATGTGTGGGGAATGAGTGTGCATGCACACACACATAGCTATCTGGCTGGCAAGACAGGAAATTTCCTTCTTTAGCTGCTTTAGAGATAAGTGTTCCATCCCAGATCACTCTGAATTAGGTGAAGTAGAAACTTTTGTTTTTGTTTCCACCACTCCAAGCCAACCTACAGGGCCAACCTACATGACTTTGTCCATGTACAGACATTCATCTCTACCAGAAGAATTACTGCTATCCCAGGAGAAAAAAAAAAAGGTACAGATGTTCAAGTTTTTTTTCTCCTGGAGCAAAAGTGGTTGCTATAGGAGTAAAATAACCCAGGAACAACAAAGTTAAATTACTTCCCAAACAGTTTATCCCAGGAGACTTAAAGTCTGTACAATTTATCCCAGCTTAACTCCTCCTGGGGATCAAGAGGAGTGGATCTGGGGAGAGGCTTCCTGGTTTCCTGAGACCAGGGTCAGCCTCATCTGGAGAAGGTCCCAGTTGGAAGGCAACTGACTCCTCCCTTGTAGATGGGAGGGCAGGGGAGGGAAGGAGCAGCCCCAGCTTCTCTCCACCTGCTTCTCACAGTGGAGTTCCTGATGTGAGAACCAAGCAGGAGCTTTGCCATACTAATGCAGTGTCACAGCTGGCAAAGCAAACAAAACTCTGCCTTGCATCCATAGATGCTTCTCAAGTAAATCTCAGGATGTCATCCACCCACTGTACTCGGCCTTGGTGAGGCCACAACTGGAGTACTGCATCCAGTTTTGGGCTCCACAATTCAAGAAAGAAGTTGAGAAGCTTGAGGAAGTCCAGAGGAGAGCCACACACATGATCAGAGTGCAAGAGAATAGGCCCTATGAAGAGAGGGTGAGAGCCATGGGACTCTTCAGCCTGGAAAAGTGCAGGCTCAGGGGAGGCCTGGTGGCTGCTTGTAAGTATGTAAGGGGTGTACATTAGGATCTGGGAGAACATCTGTTCACCAGAGCGCCCCAAGAAAAAACAAGGATCAACAGTCATAAACTCCTCCACTCTTTAAGGCTGTACGTAAGGAAAATTTGCTTTACTGTCCGAGCCCCCAAGACCTAGAATAGACTCCCTTCAGAAGTGGTGCAGGCACCTACTCTGGACTCATTCAAGAAATGTTTGGATGCTTATCTTGCTGAGATCCTTTCACCCCAGCTGACTTCCTGCCCCTGGGGCAGGGGGCTGGACTTGATGATCTTTGAGGTCCCTTCCAGCCCTAACATCTATGAAATCTATGACATCTATACTGCTCCCTCTGCTCAGATGCTCAGAAGCCAAACATAGGAAGTGTTGTCCCCTGCCTGTTTCCCCTTGCCCCTAACACACCCTGCCAGACTCAGCTGAGCACCAGGGAGACCAGTGACTCCTGGTTCTTCTGGCTCCCCCTTGTCTCCCCACACTGCTCAGCTGAGTGGTTGAAGCGGCCATTAAAAAGCTGGTGTGTTCCACAGCCAGGCTGGCAAGACTTGCTCTCCGCTACACTGAATTCCCTTTACATCCCCCTGCCATGTAGCCTAGGAGCAGAAGAGGCATTTTAAAATGCTGGAGGGGCTGGGAACCTGGCATGTGGAGACTTTCCCCATGCCTGGCTTTGAGCCTTGCCAGTTTCCCCTTGCTGTCAAGCTGACTCAGAGCAGAGCAGGGTGAGACAGGTTTCTGTGCCCCTGTTAAGGCTCCTGGAGCCTTGCTTCCATGGAAGAGCAGTCTCCGACTCCCCGCACATCCCTCAAGGTCATCCCAGAGGAGTGCAAGGACAAGAGATATTCTCTTGTGGGGGAGAACTGGGAGGATGTCCACCAAGGGAGAATGCTCCCCTTTCTGCCAACCTCCCAGGGCTGCCTAAGGCAGCAACTGCCAACTGGCACTTACTGGCCTGTCCCCTTGCTAAGCAGGGGAGACGTTGGGATGTAAATTAACTGGATCCTCTAAAAGCAATGGTCACCCAGGAAGCAACTCTCTAGTGCCCCCTCGCTGAAGAGCTTGCCTGTGAAGCTCTCCAACCATGAAGCTGAGGGAACAGTGGTACAGTTCAGATTCTTGGTTTTTCATGTCTTGGTTTTTCATGTCTTTCCTTTTTCAGATTCTTGGTTTTTCATGTCTTCCTTTTCAAGAAATATATACAAGTATTTGTGACCCTATATAAACTCAAAACTGTAGGTCTGAGGCAGTGAAGAGATGTATGAACATGATAGAAATATATCTGTCTGTGTATACAAACTCCAAGCTAGGTCTGGTGCAGTGAAGAGATTTATGAACGTGATACAAATATATCTGTCTATGTATATAAATTCAATAGCGTTGCTGTGGTGGAAATAATGAACATATATATACAAATATATATAGTATATTCCCATATATATATATATATATATATATATATATATATATATATATTCCTACATCAAATCTATGCTGGTAGTAGACTTTGTTGTCTAACACTCCTGAGCTGCTGGAAGATAGCTCAGTTACTGTCAGACACCAAGGCAGAAAGCAGGCCAGTTCAAATAATGTTGCCCTTTTTGCTGTTTCTCCATTCCTCCCCTAGAGCCCTGGGATTGGAAGGGATGTCAGGGAAGGATGACAGTCACTGGCCAGCTACACAGTCAATATGAGATCAGTCCTCCCCCGCCACCCCTTCCTCACTCCTCCCCTTTTTTGGAGCCTATAGCCCCCCTCACAGCCAGAAGTAACCCAGTGCAGATGTCCCAAACAAGCATGCCAGGAGAAACAATGCAGGCTCAAGGAAACAACGGGGGTGCCTGAGGAGCACTGAGAGGCATATCACTCTGCCAGCAGGGAGCCAGTAATTCTAGCCAGGGCCAAAATCCCCAGAAAGTGAGGCAAAGACTAGATAACCCAGGCAGACCTGCAGATAGCTGTCCACACCAGCTGGACTGTGACAGCAGGTGAGTCGGGTGGCTATGACCTCTTATCACTGTGTGATGCCCATGAGAATCATCACAGGAGCATGCAAGTCAGCTGGGCCTGGGAGAGGGTGGCACAAGTCTGCACGGCCAAAGCCTCTGAATGGGAGAAGCTGGCACAGGACCCTACTAGCTGCACACATCCCCATTGAACATTCATGGAATCAGAGTGTCCCAACAGTGGGTTCACAGAACCATAAACAGACTGTGGGCACAGAGTAGGGGTGTGTGAAACAGGCTTTTTCAATTTGGATTCAGATTTGCCCTGGATCGGGGACAGTGATTCCATTCATTGATTCTGATCACTGTCCCTGATTTGATGCAGCTGAATATGATCTGAAGATTCGATGCTGATTCAGAGAATCAGCGATTTGGCCGTAGACACAGGTTTAAATGTTTTTCCTACATACCTGGCTGACTTGCTCCACTGGACTTTAAACTAAGCCCGCTGGGGGATGGGCGGACTACTGCCACTGCTGGCCCGCTGAGCGACCCTTGCAAAGCCAGCAGACCAAGGCACTTAAGGGAGCCCACCCCTGCCCCAGCCCTGGCACAATCTGTGGGCAAGGCAAGAGCCCCCAAGGGCACACTTGCCTGCCTGTACACTAATGCCAGGAGCCTGGGTAACAAGCAGGAGGAGCTTGTCCTCCTGCTCAGTGCAAAGAATTATGACGTCATTGGGATAACGGAGACCTGGTGGGACTCCACCCATGAGTGGACCACGGGTATAGAGGGCAATACCCTGTACAGGAGGGATTGTGTAGACAAAAGGGGCGGGGGTGTAGCTCTCTATGTGAAGGAAAGCTACATGTGCCTGCAAGCTGATGTTGGCAACCAGCATGGACAGCTAGAGACTCTCTGGGTAAAAATTCGTGGGAAAAACGGCATGGGGACACAACGGTGGGAGTCTACTACAGACCTCCCACTCAAAGTCCTGAGCTTGACCACGAGTTCACCCAGGAACTGACTGAGGCCGCTTGCTCCAGGACCTTGGTTGTCATGGGTGACTTCAATTACCCGGACATCTCGTGGGAAGATCACTCAGCAAAATCCGAGTGGTCGCAAAGCTTTCTCTTGTGCGTGGATGACCTCTACCTGACTCAAGAAGTCTATGGGCCAACGAGAGGCAAAGCGCTGCTCGACCTGGTACTGGCTACGGGGGACGACCTAATCGGCGACCTAGTGATCGATGGGAAGCTGGGTGACAGCGACCATGAGCTGATCACCTTCACCATCCACCGTAAAGCTGGCAAGTCAGTCAGCAACACAGAAGTCCTTGACTTCCGAAAAGCCGATTTGACAAGCTCAAAAGGCTTGTCAGTCAGGCCCTCAGGGACCATGACCCCAGGGAGATGGGAGTTCAAGAAGAGTAGTTGCTCCTCAAGGAAGCGATCCTCAATGCACAAGCTAAATCTATTCCAACACGGAGGAAAGGCAGCAAGAAGGCACAGCAGCCCTCCTGGCTCTCTAGGGACCTAGCAGACCTCCTGCGGCTAAAAAGGAAAGCCTACAAAGGATGGAGGACGGGATTTACCTCCAAGGAGAACTATTCTGCACTGGTCCAGTCCTGCAGGGAGCAAACCAGGAAAGCCAAGGCTGCAACTGAACTCCAACTACCTTCAAGCATCAAGGACAACAAAAAGTCCTTTTTCAGATATGTGGGGAGCCGGAGGAAAAGCAAGGGCAATGTTGGACCCCTGCTAAACCAGATGGGGCAACTGACAACTGACGCCCAGGAAAAAGCCAACCTATTAAATAGGTACTTTGCGTCAGTCTTTCATCAGTCCCATGGGACGCCCATGCCTGCTATGGGACAGGGAGATCTGGGTAATGGGGATCCCCTACCCTCCATAAATGCTGACCTCGTGAAGGAACACCTTGAGAAGCTGGATACCTTCAAGTCAGCGGGCCCTGACAATCTGCACCCCAGGGTACTCAAGGAGCTGGTGAGCGTCATAGCCCAGCCCCTGGCACGGATCTTTGAAAACTCCTGGCGCTCTGGTGTAGTGCCCGAAGACTGGAAAAAGGCCAATGTGGTGCCGATCTTCAAGAAAGGCAGGAGAGTGGATCCGGCTAACTACAGGCCCATTAGCCTGACTTCTATCCTGGGGAAGATCTTAGAAAAGTTTATTAAGGAGGCCATCCTTGAGGGACTGGCCCAGGCTAACATTCTAAGGGATAGCCAGCATGGGCTTGTTGTGGGTAGGTCTTGTTTGACCAATCTCATTTCCTTCTATGACCAGGTGACCTATCACCTGGACAAGAGAGAAGAGATTGATGTCATATATCTTGATTTCAAAAAAGCCTTTGATCTGGTATCCCATGATCACCTCTTGGCCAAACTGGCCAGTTGTGGCCTTGGCTCCACCATGATCCGCTGGCTGGGAAACTGGCTCCGTGGTTGGACCCAGAGAGTTGTGATTGATGGCAGTCACTCATTGTGGTGCCCTGTGACCAGTGAGGTCCCTCAAGACTCTGTCTTGGGACCCATCCTGTTCAACATCTTCATTAATGATGTGGACATTGGAGTCTGGAGTGGACTGGCCAAGTTCACCGATGACACCAAACTTTGGGGCAAAGCATCCACGCCAGAAGATAGGCGGGTGATCCAGGCTGACCTGGACAAGCTCAGCAAATGGGCAGACGAGAACCTCATGGTGTTTAACACCGAAAAATGCAAGGTTCTCCACCTTGGGAGGAAAAACCTGCAGCACCCTTATAGGCTCGGCAGTGCTACATTGGATAGCACTACAGAAGAAAGAGACTTGGGGGTCATCATTGACCACAAGATGAACATGAGCCTGCAATGCGATGCTGCGGCTAGTAAAGCGACTAAAACACTGGCTTGCATCCATAGATGCTTCTCGAGCAAATCCCGGGACGTCATTCTCCCCTTGTACTCGGCCTTGGTGAGGCCGCAGCTGGAGTACTGCGTCCAGTTTTGGGCTCCACAATTCAAAAAGGATGTGGAGAAGCTTGAGAGAGTCCAGAGGAGAGCCACACGCATGATCAGAGGTCAGGAAAACAGATCTTACGATGACAGGCTGAGAGCCATGGGAATCTTTAGCCTGGAAAAGCGCAGGCTCAGGGGTGATCTGATGGCCACCTATAAGTTTATCAGGGGTGACCACCAGGATCTGGGGGAACGTTTGTTCACCAGAGTGCCCCAAGGGATGACGAGGTCGAACGGTCACAAACTCCTGCAAGACCGTTTCAGGCTGGACATAAGGAAGAATTTCTTCACTGTCCGAGTCCCCAAGGTCTGGAACAGTCTGCCAGCGGAGGTGGTTCAAGCACCTACATTGAACACCTTCAGGAGTAAATTGAATGCTTATCTTGCTGGGATTCTATGACCCCAGCTGACTTCCTGCCCTTTGGGCAGGGGGCTGGACTCGATGATCTCCTGAGGTCCCTTCCAGCCCTAATGTCTATGAAAAATCTATGAAAAAACCTTGAGTATTAGACATGGCTCATGAATGCTGCAATGGTGAGGCAGATGGAGCATCCCACAGGACCCAGAAGTGGACTAGAAGTACTTCTGGCCCACTTCTGGGTTTGCTGCCAAGCACGCTGGGGAGCCCCCCCATGCTCCTGTGGGATGCTCCATCCACCCCAACCTTTCAGCATTCATGAACCATCAGGTACCTTGACATATGTAGAAAAAATATTTAAACCTGTGTCTATGTCTGAATCACCAAATCTTTCTGAATCTCTCTGAATCAGTTTGGAGGTTCCAATTCGATTCAGAGTGATTAAAGGGTCTCCTGATTCAATTCAGAATTGGAGATTCAGCCACTGAATCAGGCCAAATCTCTGCCAAGTCAAATCAGGGACCAAAGCTTCGCACATCCCTAGTATAGAGGGATGCACCCTGCAACACTATAGCGCCTGCCTGGGTGAAGCACAGTCCTGGAAGCAGGCCCAGAAGAGGGGCATCCTTGAGTGCAGATTCTCTGGGAGATGTTGCATGGTGCACCACCTAACCCCACATGCTGAAAGAAAGTGTTCAGCGCCCTGCCCACTGCAACTTCTGTGCTATTTTGGGTTGAATACTTGATTTGTTGTAGTTTATACAATTCTACAGGGTCACAGCCACACCTCCTGAAGCTGTCCCTGTCACCAGGCCTCAACACAGGAGAGAAGCACCCCTTCACCACATCAGCAGCATCATCCCAACTGATCCAAAGCACCTGAGTGGAAAGAGGTGGGAGAAGCCCCACAGAAGATGAACCAGCAGCGTCACCTGGGGTCACAGGGGAACTACTGAACATGACCTCCAGAGGTAAATTACACTGAACAACAAGTTATAGCAGGCAAGTAGATCCTGGTGTGACATAGCCAAGTAGGCGAAACATACCCAACAATTGATGCAGTGGTCGTGAGCCTGTCACACATGCATATGAGCTAGCCAAGTGAAATGCATGAGGGCAGCACTGTTGGAAAACTTTGCTCCAGGGGAATTAGGTTGATGGCCTTACAAGCATAGGAATCACAGATTCATAAAAAACTGCAGCTGGAAAGGACCTCAGGAAGTTATCTAATTCAACTGCCAGGTATCCCTATTTGAACTAACCCATACAAGTGCTCATCTCACATATTTCTAAAAGCACACAATCAATCCTCTTACACAACTACAAGGCACAGTGCTTTAAATGATCAAAATCACCCTAGCTTGTCACAGGTAAGGCAGGGGAATGAGGCTGTCAGCGTCCTGCCACCACAAGTGCTGTTAAAATTAACTCAGGAGATCCAAAGAGCCCATTGTGTGTCATCCCCTCCCCATCCCCAGGTACATAGGAAGTCAAAAATCCCTACACTACAAACTAATCTGAATGTGGGGGGAAATTCTTCAAGATCCCAAATGAGGCAATTGGCCTGACTCAGAGCAGTCTGACTGGCCTCTAACCTGGAGTGTCTGTATTTTAGTTCCAGCAGGCATTTTGGCCCACCCTAGTCAAAACCCTCAACCTTGGCTGAAGCCAACACCTAATGCTTCTGAAGAAGGCAAAAAAAATACTGATACCTGTAGCAGCAGCAGCAGAAAAACCTCCAGTCCCAGTCCATGTGGCAAACAGTGAAGTTTAGAATCACAGGAAAAACCAAATGCACTACATTCAGTTCTACAACCTGGAGACAGCAAGTATAACTCCACATATCACACACTCTTACCAGAGAGCCAGAACTCTGATTCATGTATCTCCTCCATAACCTGATCCCAGATCCTTTAATCTTGTGAAGTTCTGCTACATTTTCCTGCTGCTGAGCACAGGGGGGCAGGCAGCAAAATCCTTGACAATGGCTACCCAACCTCTTCATGAAAACCTCGAAGGATGGAGATTCCACAACCTTCTTCTACCGCCTCACTTTTCTAACAGTGAAGAAGTCTTTCCCTGGTATCTAATCTAGACCTGCAGCTTCAAGCCAGCATGTGATCTGCTCTCTGTAAAAATGGAAAGAAAGGTGTTCTCCCTCCTGTTTATGACAATTCTTCATGTATTTTAAGACTGCTATCATGTCCTCACCTAATCTCCTTTTTCACAGGCAGTAATATGCTTATTTCTTTTTTTCTCACCTTGTAAGGATTGCCATCGAAGCCCTGTATCATTTTGTTGCCTGTTTCTGAACCCTCTCTAATTGCTCCCTGGCCTTTTTTAAATGTGGAGTCCCAAACTGCACACAATACTCTAGGTGAGGCATAATCAGTGCCAAGTAAAGAGGTGCTATCATCTCCATCATCTTACACCAAATGCTCCTATTAATGCAGCTCAAAACTGTGTTAGCCTTTTTTGCAGATATGTCACACTGCAGACTCATATTGAGTCTGTGATTTAAGACTCTGAGGTCTTCCTCCACAGTGCTGCCATCCAGCCAGTTATCACCCATTTTGTATTTGTGTTTTTTATTATTCTTTCTGAGGCATACCATCTTGTATTTATCGGCATTAAATTCCATCCTACTTGTTCCAGCCCAGGTTGTCAGTATATCAAATTCCTTTTGAAGTCTACTTCTGTCCGTCAGTGTGTTCATCATCTAAATTAAAGTATCATTTAGAAAATGTATGCCCTTTATTTGTACAAATCACAACCCGAATCCTAATTTATAAAGGAATAAACAAGAAAATAGGTAGCCAGCTTGCTCACGAAAACTACCTATGTAAATATAGTACATGTTAGGAATTTCTATTTTGGGGTGCATCTGAGATAAGAAAATTTAAATTACTGAAAATTGGTGCTTGCAGCTGGTAGCTGAGAACTGAAAGGGCATGAGGATAAAGAATCCTGTTCCTGTACTGCTGATGTTGTTTGCCAGCTGATTTTGGAGATGACAGCTCTCCATGATATCTTGAAGATGTCTGTCTGGAAGTGATAGGATGAGTAGGAGAATCTCTTCTGAGAACAGGAAGAGGGATGAGTTAACCTAAAACGATGAAGTTTACAGTGACGCTAGTACCTTTGATCTTTTCCAAAGTATCATGCTTCTCAACTGGGGTTTTGCAGCACACCATGCTGCCACAAGACCCTTTCAAAGGTGCCATGGCACTAGTGTTGCTGCCATCACCATATGAACAAGATGGAACTTCCCTGGGTAGCAAGCAGAAAAGCCTGTTTCTGCTGCAGCTGCTTTGTGGTCTGACCTCTCATACTCCCCTTCAAAAGAGGCAAGCTAGATAGTTCCACCTGATGGTGATGCAGTGCAGCAGCCTAGAGTCACACAGAAAACATGAACTGCAATGCTGCCATCTGGAACTGTTCTGTGCCACATGTTCCAGGAGAAAGGGTGGAGGCAAAAGTCGGTCTTCCTGCTTTCACTGGCTTTATCTGATAGGCAGGCAGGAGGACTTTCTTTTGCCATAATCACTCCCTGATCAGGCTCTGCATGAGGTGTACAGAGCATGTTCACTCAATGCAGTGGCAGTGGCATCACCCCAGAACAACTGAGGTAAGCTAAGGCAGTACAGTAGTGGTTCTGAACTGGCACACTGCTAAATTCAGAAATGTTATGGAGGGGTGCATTAGGTCTAAAAAAACTGAGAAGCACCAGTCTAGTTATTAAGGAAACCACTACCTTCAGAAAAGGAAGCCTAGAGAGACTAGTCCAGAAGTTCCCTTCTGAAAACCACTCCACTGGCCCTAATGTGATACTAATGTCAGTGTTTCTCTCAATGACTTTTAGTGACTGTACAAACATTGGTGACCAGATTCCAGTTACTTCTTTTTTTCCAGGATACTGAAGTCATGTCGCAGGCTGTCTATGTTTTCTAAAAGAGTCAAAGCTACTCCAAAGCGGCTGCAGCTCAGGCCAGGGAAGTGAATGCAGATGTAAAGTTAAGATTCAGGAACGTATGCAATAAGGTAGCTAATAGTTTCAGTGGTGGACTTGAACTCAGTGGAGGACAGACTAAAGACGTAATCAGGGTCTGAGCTGGTAAGAAGTGCAAGAGATTTTTTTCTATGGAATGTGGAAAGTAGTAACAATGGTATTATGGACATACTCATAAAACAGAAACAATAAGGAGAGGATCATTTTTTTTTTCATCTATTTATTAATTGGTAGCAGCAGTTCCTTGATGCAAGGATGATAGTCTACAAGTAAATAAGAAAGTTATATGAGTCTATAAATGACTGCGGAGGCTGATCCAAGATCTGAATGTTCAATCGCTGATGTGGAGAATAGCTCTGGGAAGGAGTAGAGTTTGATGATGTCAGGTCACAGCTATGTCCCTTTGTCTGCCATGTATCCACCTCCATTGTGAGGCAAGTTTGCTTAAAATGATCAATGCCTTGTTGTACGTCATGAAACCACTGGGGACACTTTGGTGTTTGAGCCTCCCAGGTATTGATGTTAATATTGCATTTCTTCACCGTAGCCTTCAATGTGTCCTTGAATTTCTTGCTTTGCTCACCTGTGGAGCGGTGACCATGGGTGAGTTGGGAGTATAGGTGCTGTTTTGGGATCCAGTTATCAGGCATTCTTATGACATGTCCTGTCCAATGGAGCTGCTACCATATAAACGTATCTTCAGTAGTGGTGGTGTTTGTTTGGCATTTTTCTTCTGACCTTCCAACTGATATGGAGGATTTTCTGAAGACATAGCTTACAGTAACGTTCCAAAGATATGGGTGCAGGCACCAAAGAGGAGGTCTGCAATCTGTGCCAGAGGCAATAGGGCAAGGTGAGGGATCAGTACTGGGACAACTGAGTTCTTAAGTTGCAACAACATTTCGGGTTTCATGCTGCTTTTGATAATTGATCAATCACTGTCCATGAGGGATTCACACCCAATATAGAGCCCACCCAGTGGGCTTTCCTGTCTCAAACCCACCGTAAAAAGCAATTCACTGATGAAGCAGAAAAAAGTGCTTTGGATCCTGTGTATGAACACCTGAACAGAGAGACATAATCCCAGCACCATAGGCAGACGATCAGAGTATGAGACTGGAGGCACTAAGGACAAAATTTTACTTTCTTTTGTATGCCTAAATTGCAGTTTTCTTGCCATCTAAATAGCACTTTTGGCACTTATGCCAGGTAGCAATCCAATTTCCCCTGAACTATAGATGCATAATTGTGCATGCAGAATAAGTCTGCCCAGGTGCATCTGCATATACCTGTGTGCAAGCCCCAGAAATGCAGGGAAGGGGAGGAAAGAGAGGAAAAGGGCCTCTCTTGTTTTATCCCCAGTAGCTGAGTGGTAAGGGCACACAAGGGGAAGTAAGAGACCTAGGCTCTAAGACCTACCCTACCAAAAGAGGATTTGAATCAGCATGTCAGAGTGAAATTATATGTATTATTTAGACCAAATTAATGGCACTTAAAATGCAACTATTAATACATTAGAGCTCATGAACTTCTTTCAAGTGCCCTTTGAGCATCTCAAAGTTAGGCCACTTCAGACGAGAGTTAATTTTGGGTTGTGATACCTGGTTTGTGTTGGAGTAACTTCAGTCTGGCCTACAGAGATAAAACAAGCAATTTGCAGTCTTTCAGCATCCCAGGAGGTACAACTCCCAGCTCCCTACCCCACTCACAATAGGGATACAGCCCAGAATTCCTGACTCCCAACCATGCCTCTGGCTTGCTAGCCCTCTAGTGGCAAATGAGATCTGTGTAGGCAAGAAAAAGTATTAACTGTTAACGTGATTGCTTACAGCATGCTCTGACTTTAACACCACTTAACATTCTACAGATCAGTATGGTTTAAATGTAACATATAACTTCACCCTCACTGACTTCCTAGCACATATCACACCTTAGTCACTATACAGGTACTTCTCCAGTGCTACTATTTCTTGCATTAAATAAAAATCTAGGGAGAGTGCAGCTTTGAGGAATGTCCTACCCCATTAGGAAGATGTTTCTAGGCTAATACCCAGACCCTGCTCCCTTCTAGGGCAGCATCCATTTAACTGAACCACATGGGACCCACAGCTTTCTTGCTTCTTCCTGGTCTCATGTCTCTCCCTCTCAGCTTCCCAGAGGGCCAGCTTCAACAGGGGCCTTGGAAAGAGAACTGGATAATGCTTAACCTGTGTCATGGTGGTTAGAGCACTGTTCTAGGAACCGAGAGAGACATGGGGCCAATCACCATCTAGGTGAGAAGGACCTAGAATTCCTATGTCCAGCTTTTTGAACTACTAAGGTCATTCAGCTTCGAGGCTAAAATGTAGGAAAGTCCTCTTCCAGAGTCTAAAACTATTAGTCATGGGTTTCTAGCTAGATACGTTTTCAGGACTTAAACACAGGTGCACATCAATAACAGGCAGCTGTATACGTTCCTGGTCAGCCTTCAGCTGCAGGAGAAGTTGAATTGCTTACCTCCTACATATGCAGTTAGCCACACAAAGCACCATTTACAAAGTTAGAAAACTGCAGGGGCACCATTTCCACAGAAATGAAAACAGAGAGAAGCCAACCATGAACAATATAACTTTTATTTTTGTTTTAATCCTTTGTTTGACAAGGTGTCTCCGCAAGTTTTTGCATGGGGAGCAGCAGGGGGAACAAAATTATGCATTCCATACCAAAGTTAGCGGGACTGCATAATCAACAGTGTTAAAGGGATGGCCCTGCATACTGAGTTGTAGTAAGGCTCAAAACCCTCTATCTGACTGCTTCTTTTCTCTTGAGTGCTAAAGGAAGAAGAATGAGTTTCTCATGAGTGGAAATGAGGTAAAAATTACAAAAGTATAACTTTTAGCATTCAAATAAAGCACATGGCCATGTGTTTCTCAGACATCATTCAGCTAGTAGGCAAGCATAGCTCCCTGGTAGGCCTGTGCAAAGCAGCTAGTATTCGCTGTAGATTTGGATTCAGCCAATCTGGGGGACAGTGATTTGATTCAGTGATTCGAATCACTGTCCCGAATCAATTCAGTGGAATCTTCGAATCACCCAGGCCCATCCCCCGCCCACTCTCCCAGCCTGGCAATGGCTGCCCTGCCCACCCCAGCTCCTGGCACTTTGAAAAATAAAGGCCCAACTCACTGGGTGCTGCCAGGTGTATGTGGGGGGGCTACCCCCACTGTCCCCTGCTGCATGGGGGGCTCTGCATGAGCTCCCATATCCCCCCCGCTGTCCCAGCCCCTGTCCCCCGCCCCATGGCTGCCCCGCCTACCCCAGCAGGGTAGGTTTTTCCTTTAAGGAAAAAACAATTAGAAACCCCCCCAATCTCACCAGTTCCTGCTGGTGGGGGCCAATTCCCACTGCCCCCCACTGTGTGGGGTGCTCTGCACAAGCCCTCCAAAGCCCTAAGGCTGCTGCAGGAGCTGGTGAGTCTTGGGGTTTTTCTTGGGTATTCTCAGGTTTTTTTCTTAAAGGGCTGGAGCTGGGGCAGGCAGGGCTGCCATGGGGGTGGCTGGGACAGCGGGGGCAGGGGGTTCATGGCAGAGTCCCCCATGCAGTGTGGAGCAGTGGGGATCACCTCCCTGCCTGGCAGCACCCAGTGATTCTGGGCTTTTTTTTAAAGCTCCAGGAACTGGGGCCAGGCAGGTCAGCCATGGAGGAGGCTTCGGGAGTGGGTGTGAGTCGGGGGATTGCTGGGGGAGTAGGCAGGGTATGAGGCCAGGCAGAGGTCCACCCATGGTCCCCTCCCCCCTCCTCCAGCGCTGCCTCCCCTTCCCTCTACTTACCGGCTCCGAGGCTGGCTGCAGCAGGCAGGAACTTTTCAAAAGATTCAGAAAGCTTCAAATCAATTTGTACCTTTTTATTGGTCCCCTAATTCAGTTCAGATTTGGAGATTCAGCCACTGAATCAGGCCAAATCTCCTCCAAATCGAATCACCACTCGAAGCTTCAAACAGCCCTAGTATTTGTAAGTTATTTTTGTGAGAATTAGTTCCTTTATTTACTTTGTTATGTAATATAAATATCGATGGTAAGCCATGCATGAGGTCTGGTACACCCTGCTAATTAGCACTTCTTGAAGCAGAGGCAATAGACTAAATATAGAATCCTATTTCACTTTACGCACCAAAATGGCACTTACTCAGCTGCATAACTGCTGTTTTTGGCACATACACACTGTTTGCAATCCTATTCCCTGTGCAATGCGGACAAGCAAGCATTCACAGGCTACTGAGCATGCACTCTGACTGGGCAGGTACATGGCTCTGTTTGCATATAGCTCTGTTTGCATATATAGCTGTGTATAAGTCCTGAAATTGTAGCCAAGCACAAAACTGGGGTTGGGAGAGGCAAAATTGTTGAGTTACTGCACCTTACATTTGATACTGGATTAGGGGCTAGGCCAGAATCTGTTAGAGCACAGCCATCTCACCAAGCCATGCATCTTCTAACTTGTTCTCTCCTTCCTGGCTCCACATATCTCACAACCCCTCCCTAGTGGCATGCCACCTTCCTCTTGCAGGGTTGGGCCACACCCCCATCTCTGAAGGGCTGGATCAGAACCAAGCCAAGCCCCCTCTTCCCATGTGGCTGTATTGGGGCTGGGCCAAGCCCCTTCCCCTACATGGCTGGTTTGGGGCTAGGCTGCTCCACTCTGTGCAGCATGATAGGGCCCTGTTGTGCCCAACCTGGGTGCCAGATTGGGTCCACCTATTTGCTCTGGACTGTAGAGGGATTAGGCATCCCTCATCCAGCCTGAAAGCCAAAAGGGTTAACACCACTGCTGCCTTAAATGACCTCTTATTAAAATATTTATTATTTATGCTAGTACAAGTCAATTTCTTCTAACTCATTATTCTGTCAAAATGTATGACATGCACTTCACAAAAAACCTTTCAAGAAAAAGCATGTTTCCCCTGTTCAGTGCTGAGTGCATTATTTTTTATATATTCATAAATACAGTACTGTATAACTCGCTCCTGTCCAAGCCCTTATGAACAAGAAGTTGCTTTTACAAATGGAAATGCCACAATGTTAAGTATCTTACCCATAAAGCATGAAAACACATGAGTTAGGATTAGAATTGAAAATGTGTTACTGAGTCATGTTCAGACTTAACCTCACTATCACCTAATCCTATGTTAATTGTGTACTGCAATCAAAGAGAAATTTGGTTAGGGTCTTCTTTGTACATATAAATGAACTACAAACTTTTCCAACTTGAACAAGTGAATACCATAGTTTTCAGAAGAAACTTACACATTTTGTTTTCAGTAGGTGTGTCTACATGAGACAATTTACTCTGAAGTAGTGTAGTTATTGGGCAGTAAGCATGTGTGTCTACATGTGCACATGCTTACTGCACAGTTAAGCTCACTAATCATGAGTAAATCTGCCACCTGCAAATGCAAATTTACTTGCGATTACTAACTGCACAGTAGCACTGGTGTAGATGCCTGACTGGGAGTTAATCTGCACCCAGTCAGCCAGCTGCCAAGGGGTAGGAGATTGTGTCCTGCCCCCAGCAGCTGCCTGCTGCCAGACTGCAGTCCAGGTAGGGACTATGTCCTCCTGCTCTGGCATCAGGGACCTCCAAGCGCGCCGCCCCTCCCCACGATTGCAATCAGGGAGCAGAATCCTTATCTCCAAACCTCTGCTTCACTATCACAGTCATGGAGCAGGGGGAGGACTGGGAGATCCATATGTCCCAGTGCCAGCTCTGCAGTCACAGGGCCAGCACTGGGAGATTCTTAAGGATCTCCCAGCATCATCCCCACTATCACAGAGCTGGCTCCCAGCACCAGCACCATGACCCCAGAGCTAGTGCTGGGACCTCCCTGCTGGTAGGGGCAGGGGACCCTGTTCCCCACCCAGTTCCATGATCATGAAGATGAAAAGGGAACAAGCTCTCCAGTTCCCACCCTGGGATCGCAGAGCAAAAGCTGGGAACTGTGCCAGTCAGGGTCAGGTCCCAGCCCTGTACCCCGATCAGATGATTGAGGCCCTGGGCTTGGAAAGACCTGCAGGGGTGGGGCAGCTCCCAGACCCTTGCCCTGATCCACTGGTGGGATATCTAGTAGTAAGCCTGCAGCTGGGCAGAGAATCCCTCTCCTGCAGATGTTTCCAAGTTCCCTGCCTTGATCATGGAACCAGGGCTGGGGGCTCCCTGCTGCTAGGGTAGGGAGACATTGTTCCTGTCCCAGCAGCAGGCAGCCCCCCAGGGGCAGGGAGCAATGTCCTGGCCCTAGCCAGGAGACAGCGGCATGGGGGCAGGGAAAAACACCCCACCTTTGATGCACCATGCAAGCCACCTGGCCTACGATAAACAGAAGTGAGTTGTTCTGGTCTACAGTTTGTAAAAGGTTGCTGGCACTTATCTAAGCAGCAGACCTAAATTAGACAGACACTCCAGAATTAGATGTTAATTTTAATCTCTTGATATAAATAGGGTATCATTCAGTTTCACCTTAAAGGTGAGATCCTAAGGAGTAGAATACTCCTTGCTATTCTAGGATGAAGATCTTCTGACAGTCTTAATAGGAATGGCTATAGCTTGGAATTACATGTCCATTCAGTGTGACATTGCTTCTTTTTTTTGTTGTTGCTATTTGCATTTTTCTTAGTATCTTACATTATATAATCTTTTACATTCTATACACTCTAGTACTGAAGAAATGAATCAGAATTTCATAACGTAATACACCCCCCCCCCCATGCATCCTGGACACAATGAGTTTTTTAGCCAGTGAGAAAGAACTGTTAAAACCCGGTATAAATTTCCTAATCCACCAGTGTAGGGTGTAGTAACAGAAGTTAAAATTTAGAGACACCTTAGAAAACTACAGAAGTTGGGACCTAGGGGATGATCCCTTAGTTAGAGCAGTTAGACAGAATTTAGGGTTCTGCAGAGGTTGCTTATTCCTCCATAAAGCAGTTAATTGTTTAATTCTTCTCATTCATTTATGCCTGTGTTTCCTGAGAATCAGCGATTCAGAGATAGACACAGCTTTAAATGTTTTTCCTACATACCTCGAGGCACCAGGCATGGCTCGTGAATCCTACAATGCTGGGGCAGATAGACTGTCCCACAGGAGTGCAGGGGTGTCCCTTCTGTGCTCGGTGGCAAACCAGGAAGTGGAGCAGAAGTACTTCTGGTCCACTTCCAGGCTTGCTGACGGGTGTGCTGGGGAGCTCACTGCGCTCCTGTGGGTTGCTCCATCTGCCCCACCATCTCGGCATTCACGAGCCACCTGGTACCTTGAGGTATGTAGAAAAAACATTTAAAGCTGGGTCTGTGTCCAAAACATTGAATCTTTCTGAATCTCTCCAAATAGATTAGGAGGGTTCCGATTCGATTCAGAGATATTAATGGATTTGGAGATTCGGCCACCAAATCAGATCGAATCTCCGCTGAATCGAATCAGGGACTGAAGCTTTGCACACCCCTACTTCTTTTGGATGTAAACCTATTCCTTACAAACAAAGAGAATCCTTTACTTGTTCTAATTCTATGTGGTCAATATCAATATTCAGTTTTCACTGATTCCTGTACAGCTTATGTATTGTCTGTTGTGCTTAAACCTTATTTTTAGTCACTTATACTTAGTCCAAGAAAGCACTTAGTTTAATATAATTTCTTATGCTGGCATTGAACCTAAAGACAGCCCCTTTTTTGAAGAAGCATTTTTGATATAACATTTCCTTTTCTATATTTGTGCTATTTCTTTTTATCGGTAAAAATCTAGGTTGATATCTCTTGAACTTCTTTCAGGATCATGAAATTTAGAATTATGTTTCTCAGAACAATTTTCATTGCCTCTACTTATATAAGTGTACTGTAATAAGGTCTTATATAAGTTTTTACACACACACACACACACAGAGGCATATGAATATCTAAGTTAACTCATTCCTCTCTATCTCCTTGTAGGTCTTAACTTTTATACACACCCTTTTGATGGAAAACCTGCCCTCGTGCTCTTGTTTAGTCTAATGAAGAACACAGTTGACAAACAACATTAAAAATTACAGCAACAATAGTGAGCAATGATATATGAGAAATGTTATAGATGATATAATGTTATATAATAAAAAGAATTCACACTCTTCTCAATACTTCTGGTAAATTGTGTGAATTCTGCATTTTTTACGTTTCATCTGTGCTTTTTTATGTAACTGTAGAGAGATCTACCTTTTAAAAACATTTACCTTGTAACATAAAATAATGGACAAAAAACTCTTCAAGAGAGTTCCTGGTTTCTGGAATATTTTTGTTTGTTAATTACATATCATATTCTAGCAGAAATGCATATTTTTGATGTGCATAAAAGAAAGGTGAATGTTTTACTTTTTCCCTAAGGCAGTTAAACAGCTTTTTATAGAACCTCAGCAAGAGAAACAGCACCACTACATACTGCACAAATATAGCAACTTACAGTCTCTGTTCCCAAAATTTTATATTCTAAGCCAGTGGTGTTCAATCTCCAGCCCATGAAGCCATGTCATCCAGCCTGTGGGGCTCCCCAAGGGTCCAGAAATTTGACAGTGAAAGAGTGGTGATAATATTAATATTCACCTCCCAATGCCAAATTTATGAACCCATAGGGGGCAGTGTAGGCTAGATAATGTGGTCTTGCATGCCAGATCATGCTGGCATGTGGCCAGATCCAGGCATGCAGGACTGGTCAAGTGCATGGCCAGATCTGGGTGCACAGGGTCAGTCCAGTATGCTGGATCACATCTAAAGACGAACCCTGCATAAAATCTGGCCAGCAGTTCAACCCTATACAACACAACCAGCCCACAGGGCCAGAGGGTTTGGCACCACTGATCTTAAGGTATTGGAAGATATACATTGTATTAGTGAGGCAGACACCAGATAGCATAAGTAGGCATGTCTCCTCTGACTGAAATGCATAGGATTTAAGATGGAGTACAGATTGGGTGGGTCCCCATATGAAGGGGCATGTGATTTATGGTGCCACAAACCTCACACAAGGAACGTGAAAATGTGTACCATGCTGCAAATTTGCAGAACAGTGGCAAAGTTTGCTACTGGTAAATCCTGATGCACCAGGACACCAGCTAATACTGCTGGGGCAGCACAGCCTCCCTTACCCCTACCCAGGACAATCTGCTGCACACTGAAGCTCACGTGTAGAGGCATGCAATGGGTCACAAAACAGTGGCATAAATTTGTGCCATTGTTATTTATACCTCTACAAATGCATGTCCCTGTATGTGGAGACCCTACCATTGAATCCATTGCTACTGCTAATAAGGAAGGATTTGGTTGAGGTGCTTTGGTTGGGCTGAATACAAGCTGGCATCAGCTGCGTGCCACACAAGTTCCACCTCATTGTCATAGATGCCTCGGAAGGGGCACATAGCTGCTGGTGATGGCACCAGCACAACCAGCAAGCTCATTTCCAAATGCAGGAAGGTGACAGGCTACTTCCAATGGGCAAGTTTCTGAGGGACAAACAGAAGGTCAGCCAGGAGATGGCCTTGCTCAGAGAGATTGGGATCAGTGTGGCCCCCTGAACAGAGTTGAGTGGGCTACCATTTCCCAGGTCTTGGTGGTCCTCAAGTCCTTCCTTGAGACCACCGAGACCCTCAGTGCTGGCGATGCCCTCCTTAGCCAGGTAATCACCATAGTGAGGGAACTTCAGGGCCAAATGGAGTTTCCAGGGGATCACTGTTCCTGATTGGGGCAAGCCACTGTTACCAGACATCCAGGCACTGGTGAGGCTGCTGAAAGTGGGCATTAGGAAATGGTTTGATCCTTTGCGGTCCAGTATGGTCCACATGCTGGCTATCATGTGTGACCTGAGGGTGAAAGGCAGTTTATGCAGCAGCCAAACCCTGAACCAGTGGACAGAGGGGAACCTGCCCTCCCCACAACCTGTCCCTCACCCCCTGATTCCTCCATTTCCATTTTCAGTGACTGGCTTTCTTGCCTGCATTGCATGCCAGCCTTTGGCTTCTTCACTATTCCTTCCATCCAGGAACAGCACACATACAGACCAGTGGAGGTGCTTCCTCATCCTGACAAAGGGTTTTTGAACCCAAAAGGATGTTAAGATATATTTCTCTAACTATTCAAGTTTTTTTTAAATAATAGACATATAAACATAAAAACCCAATGTAACCCATCACACACCACAAGTAACACATCATTTATATACCCAAAACAACATCTCTATTTCTACCATTCAATTCTCTTACAAAAATTCTCAGTTCATTAACCATAAGTCATTTAACACCATTGGAAAATCAAGGAAAACCCCTCTCCATAAAATCAAAACACAACCGTTCATTGTCCTGGCTTTCTCTAACTAGTCACTTGGTCTACTAAAAGATACCAGATTGACCCACAGGACCTTGTATGCCAGTGCCATGGCCTTATACCAACACCTCTAGCATCTGACCAGAAGATTGCAGGGCCCTGGGCACATCTAAGCCCCAGGGCTGGGGCTGGCAGGGAGAATTCTCTAGCAGCTGCTAGAGAAGAAGCTCCTGCAGAAAAAGAAGGAAAGCCTCTAATATGTGAAAGTTTGGCTACCTGAGATGTTGCTGGTGCTACTATGCTGCTTACTAAATTATTACCTGTTGTCATTTCAAGTGGTAGACCAGACTGAGACAGTAGGGGAGGAGGAGACACCACTGGGGCACACTACTGTGTTGTGTAGAGGCCGCAGTGCCAGTGAGGGTACACCTTAACTCACACACAGTCACACAGTGAGAGCACGCCTTAACACACACACACACACACACACACACAGAGTCACACAGTGAGGGTGCAGCTTAACACACACACTGGAAAAGAAGCTCCTGCAGGAGAGGAAAGAAAGGGTCTGTCATAATCTGGCTCCCAAGATGCTGCTGGTGCTACTGTGCTAGTACTCACTAAGTTATTTTATTACCTATTGTCATTTAAAGTGGTGGGCTGGGCTGAGGGTATATAGGAGGAGAAGGCCTCATTGGTGCACACTACTGTGTTACATAGAGGCCCCAGCACCAGTGAGGGTGTGCCATACCACAAACACAAAGTCAAACACATCACAAGCTTTGCTTGTCAGCAGCCTGAGGTGCAGTTTCCAGGAAACCCCTGCATCTATATCCTTGAAACATTTCAGGCATCATGGCCTCATCAGTGGCTACCACAAGTGACATGTTTTGCTTTCAAGAATTTGAAGGTGCAGTTTCCCAGAAACTCCTGTACCTATCTCTTTGAAACATGGCAGACTTCATAGCCCCAGAAGGGGTTACCATCCCTGCAAGTTTCATCTAAATCAGGCACAAAATGGCAAAGTTATAGGCAGCTTTGTGCTTCCCCATTATACCCTATGGGTGAAACGTCAAAACAGCAAAACTGTTTGGACAAAACCAAATGGAACAGTGGTTTTGAAATGAAATGAAACTTGAAATGAAACACTGTTCCATTGAAATATTGAAATGGAAGTCAAAACAGAACGGTGCTGTTTCACACGGCCCTACTAAATATCACTATATAATAGCTAAAGAGGAGCTCCACATAATAATGTCCATTAAACTCATATTACCAAAACATAGACACCATCTGAACTGGTACTTTAGAATGCCTTTTTAAGAAGGGTAAGAAGTTCAATAAAAGTTTGTAGCTACTAGTTTGAGCAACTTCAAATGTGTGGAATCTTTATTTCCACTTGTTCTATACAAAAGCCCCAAAATACATGTTTTCAGAATAAGAGATATTTTACAGTCCCCATCCATTATTTAACACTGTAATGCATGAACTATTATTTACTTCATTCTGGAAAAACATATCTCAGAGTTATCTGAAACAACATTTATCCTGAGCAAAAGACTTTTGAGAGAACAGCTTCATACCAGCAGCTTAAGAGCTGCATTAACATGGTTTTGAAGTGAACTGAATGCCAATTTAACTCATCACATAACCCTGTCCTTGAAAATATTACAAAGGACTAGATTTAATTGTATTATTGTTCTGGTGCAATAATGTGTGTCTACTTTCTCAGGGAAATGCAAATCTTTTACCCAAGCAGTGACATTACCTTTCCTTTTTTTTTTTTTTTTCTTTTGAATTAATGGCCCTTTAATCAAAAGATAATGCAAGAGTGAACTCATCATCATTTCTCATTCAGCAGCATATTTTGACTAATTTTCTAGTCTAATACATAATCACTCTCAATGTAAGTTCCCACAAAATACAACTTGTAGCATACAGAAATCTGTATAATTATTAAAATGAATAAAAGTCCATTTTGTGACATATTATTAATATGCTCTTTGAGTTTCAGTTGATATTCACAATTTCATTGAAATATGCATACAGAATTTATGTCTAAGTATACATATAACTAGCGGTTAGAAAAATAACCTTGGATACATAGAAACATTAAAAAAATGTTTGCATTTTATACAAGACTTATTTATGATCTAGTCTTAATGAGGTTTGTGAAACTAAGACCTCATTGTGTTATGCTTTACTTATTATAACTATTCTCTTTGACAACACTGTCTTCAAGTTCATTAAAAAATGGAGTCAAGTAATGAAGATAATACAACTATGATATTATCTGGGGTTTGTGCTGCAATGGTCGTGATCATGGTGTTAGTATAAGGCTGATTACATACTCACAACTAACATTACACAAACAAACACAAACATTGGCTTGACAGAAATTCTGGAGCGGAGGTGTTTTCCCTAGCATTTCAGGCATTTATCAGTTTTACAGAAACACAGTTTGGTTAAGGAGAACTGAAGAACAGATGATGCTTCAGCCTTTCCAGTGGAAACATACAATCCACTTCAACTAGGTGTTGGAGATGAAACCTAGCTAGGAGTCACATTGAAGAAAATAAAAGTCTGAATTATTCTTGACCAGAAATTACATTGTATCAATACTGAGAATGTTCTCCTAAGGGAAGTGGAAACACTTGGTGACAACATTTTGCTGGCCTGTTACCCATTATTGTCATCCCAATACTATATTCTGAGAAGCTGAACTTGTACAGAAATGCTTCTTTAACACATGTTAATCAAAGTTATTTAAAATGAACAAGAGATAAAGCAAAATAAAACATAATGAACTGAGGTTTCTCCCTGTTTTTGGTCTGTTAGAAAGACTTGACTTAATGGCAAATTTAGTTCTATTTCCCACACACACTTCTTCCACACTGCACTCTCTTCCACACTGGCCTTCATTAGCAGATAAAAGGGCTCCTATACACATGCAGAGAGGCTGTTCCAATGCATTATAACTATAGCGCATCAGAGCAGATTCAATTAATTGAGACAGCTAGAGCATGGTAATTACCACACTCCAGCATCCCATGTATCAGCATCCTGGCACTGAAAAATGGCAGCAGGGCATTTTAAACTAAAGCTTCTTTGATGAGCTTTATTTCAAAGATCCATTTTTCAGCACAAGGATGTTGATACACATGATGCTCTGGATGCTTTAATTAGCGTGGCTCCTGGAGCTGTGCTAATAAAGCTCCTCCCCCCACCTTCTGAAGAATGTCTGTTAATGCCCATTAATTCCTGCTAAAATTTGGAAATCCACTGTGCTATCCTTTAAAGCCCTTCCTGAAAATGTACTTCTACAATGAGAGCTACAAATTGCTACTCTTCATGCAAATGCTTGCCATTGAAACAATACATGCAAATACCCTCATTCTTCCTATTCCCTTTTTCCCGCCATTCATGTTTGTCTGTGCACTCAGTTTATTGTCACTTGACTTAATGGCTCATTGTCCTTCACACTAGTGGCGTCAATGATCGTTTCTCTTCTTTAATGCTGTTATGTTCCACTAATCAAACTAACCTTTCTTAGGGCTATTGTGTTATTTTCTAGGTGCTCCTGGTCTCTCTCCTCCTGTTTCACAGCTTCTTTAACTCTTTTCAGAATCACAGATCCACCATGGAGACCAATCTTCAGGATCAGTTAGGGTTTTGGCTTTAGGTAAGTAGGAAAAGGAAGGTGACTCAGCTGAAGATTTGGCTGTGTATGTGTTCTATGCAGCCATAACTCTGGAAAAATCTTTTTTCTTCATTTTGCCTTTCAAAATCAAGGAGTGTGTTACATGCTGGGGCATGTTGTGTGTGAGAAAGTATGGTATTTCCTACTCAGTGAGCACATCTATAGGAAATGCTACACCACGGTAGTGATGAGTTATGGTGACATAGCTTGTTGCTATGGCAACTTAGTATCAGAGGGCACTAACCATGATGTCACTGCTATGTTGTTGCAGGAATGAGTTATGTCGCTGTAAGTTGTTGCTACAGCAAGGTAGCATCTAAAAATAACCATGTGCCACTAAGACTGCACAGTACTGGTGGGTACTACACAGTCATTTACTACATGATAAAGTAAGTACTAAATGACTGTGCAGTACCAAATGTGCTGTCAGGGGCACGTGTAAATGCATCCAGTATATCATGACTTTCATTCTCAAAGCTTTGGTTTATACTAGGGCTGTGCAAAATTTCACTGCCCATTTTGTTTTGACGCTGTTTCGAGGTGTTTGCTATAGAAACAGCAAAGTCAAAATGGAACAGGAAGGCTCAAAACAGGGTCATAACAAAACAGGGTAGGTCAAGTTTCAGTCGGGAAGCTGGGCTATGGGCTTACCTTCAGTGGCTTGGCTTGCTTCCCTGCAGGGAAAGAGAAGGTATAGTAAGGGGAGGAAGGGGGAAGGAATACTCTCATTGTTGACATATGTAGCTGGCCAATGACTGTCACCCTTCCCTGAGGTCCCTTGCAACCCTGGTGGTCTGGGGGAGGGACAGAAAAACTGCATAAAAGGCAGCATTTTTTGAACTGCCCCTGCCTTCTGCCTTAGGTGACTTACTGAGCTGTCTGTTCTAGCAGATCACTGTCAGACCAGTAGGGCTAGCAGCACTGATTTTCTAAAGGATTCCCTGCTTGTTACGCTGGCAAGAGGGATTTCAGAATACCTTTTTCTTGTAGGCGCTTCTTTTTATTATTATATTCATTGATTTATTCATTTGAATTTTATAATTACATTGCATAGGGTTACTATAGAATTTACTCTATATAGGAATATACTATATATATTTGTTTTTATACATTCATTCTTTGCACCACAGCAATGCTACTGAATTCATATACACAGACAGATATATTTGTATCATGTTCATAAATCCCTTCACTGCATCAGACCTAGCTTGAAGTTTATATACACAGATATATTTCCATCCCATTCATATCACTGCACCAGACCTAGCTTGGAGTTTATATACACAGACAGATATATTTCTATCGTGTTCATACATCTCTTCACTGCCTCAGACATACAGTTTTGACTTTATATAGGGACACAAATACTTCTATATATTTCTTCAAAAGGAAAACATGAAACACCTCATGAAGCATGGTGGAAAGGCATGTGGCCACAATGGCCAGCCTTCAGGGAGGTGTGGAAGAGGGGGTAGAGGGAGAGCTGTAAGTTCCCTACCCTGCCCCCTGCCACCAAATTGAGATGCAGCCTCTTTCCTCCAGCTAAAAGGGATGAGGCTGCTACAAGCAGCAAGAAGAGGGGAGTAGTACCACTGCCACTGCCTGTGCCTGAGACTGCATCCCCTCCATGCTCAGCATCCATAAACCCCACAACCCCCAGCATAATGACAACCACAGCAGCAGTACCAGCACCAGCACAGCAGCCTACTCCACCCCTATGTCACTTCCCATGCTGAGCCTTCCAGTGCCAGAAGAGCTGGCACTGGATCTGGATCTCAGTGCCTTAGCAAGGGAAATTCTGGGGAAGGAGGGAAATCAGCTGAATTTCTGCTCGGCACCTCCTCTCGCTGTGCCTCTGCCTGCTGAGGAGGGGGAAAGTGCAGCAGCATCCACAGATGCACCTGCACCCAGTTGTGAGTGGATAGTGTGGTCTGGGATCATACTGAGCTGGCAGATGATCCCACATATGCTATCTTTCTGCACTGCCAAGCCAAAACCAGCCAGGATAAGGGAATAAAACAGATGAGCACCATGGGGATGCTGATGCATCTCCACAGGCACCACCCCCTTTCGCTTGCTCCTCCTCAGCCTGGCACCTGCTGGAGTGTGCCCAGAGGAAAGGCCTGCGCTTGCTCCAAAGTCCCTGTCCCCCCAAAGCAGAGGCAGGCCACCCTGGAACAGTGGAGGAAAGGCAGACAGACAGTGGGGTGCTTTGCAAAGGTGAGCGAGTTCACCCAGAGAATTGGGGAGATACTTGCTGTCAATGGCCAGCCATTCTCCCTAGTTGAGTGGCCAGGGTTCAGGTGGTTCATGGTGCTTGTGGTCCCATCATACCAAGTGCCCACATGCACCACCTTCAGTAGGATGGTGGTGTCATCCCTGTATGAAGCATGGACAGAGTACTTGAGGGAGGAGCTGTGCAAGGCAGGTCTGCAGGAGGCCTTACACTTCACCTCGGATATCTGCAGCAGGTGGGGTGGAGACCATGCCTACCTCTCCCTTACAGGGTACTGGCATGACCAGTCAGGCCATCGGTGGGTTCTCCTTCAAGCTGAGATGATGGATGAGTCCCATACAGAAGAAGAGATGATGGTGGCCATGAACTGCTTGGTGCAGGGGTGGCTCACTGGGCAGGGAGAGCTCACCTGCGGATTCACGGGCACCAACTATGGGGCCAATATTGTCAAGGCAATCCATGATGCCAACTTTGTTGGCATCTGCTGTTTGGCACACAAGTTGCACCTTGTTGTCAGGGACACCTTGGAGGGGGACAGGGCTTCCAGTGGCAACGCTGCCACTACCAGCAAGCTCATTTCAAAATGCAGTAAGGTGGCAGGCTACTTCCACCAGAGCATCAAAGGGGCAAACATGCTGCGGGGTAAACAAAAAGAGCTGAACATCCCACAGCACAAAATCATGCAGGATGTGGAGACCTGGTGGTACTCCACATACCTGATGATCGAGAGGCTGGTGGGGCAACAGAAGGCCATCCATGAAATGGCTTTGCTCGGGGAGATTGGGATCAGTGGCCCACTGAACAGTGCTGAGTGGGATACCATCTCCCAGATCTTGGTGGTCACCAAGCCCTTCCTTGAGGCCACCAAGAGCCTCAGCACTGCTGATGCCCTCAGCCCAGTGATCACTGTAGTGAGGGAACTTCAGAGCCAAATGGAGTACTTCCAGGGGATCAATGTTCCTGGCTAGGGCAGGCCGCTGTCACCAGACATGCAGGCACTGGTGAGGCAGCTGAAGAAGGACATCAGGAAATGATTGATCCCTTGTGGTCCAGTACAGTCCATGTGCTGGCCACCACGTGTGACCCAAGGGTGGAAGGCACCGTATGTGGCAGCCAAACATTGAATCAGTGGATGGAAGTCCTGGTAAAGAAAGTCAGGGAGGCAGAATGGTGGAGGCAGGGGCACATGGAACAGGGGGTTCCACTGTCCCATGCTAGCATGCAATTCACCAGCCAGTCTCCTCCTCCACCGCAGGCACTGCCAGTGTGTGCCAAAGGCATGGCTTCCATGGTGGGGTCCAGAGGCACCAGGCCCCACCATCAGGCAGGTAGCACAGAGGCCTTGGTGGTTTCCTATTGCCCTGATGATGTGGAGCCACTGCTGTGTGACCCCTTGCTTTACTGGGAAAGCCAGAGTCAGATGTGGCTGGATCGAGCCATGGTTGCCCAGGAACAGCTTTCCTGTCCACCAGTGTTCCAAGAGAGAGGGTGGTCGCCATTTCTGGGTATGTAGTGACACCCCACCACAACTGCTGGGATTCTCGTTTGCTGAAGCAGCTGGTGTTCCTCAAGGTGAACCTCCTGCTGATGGGGTTTCCCAATCTCCAGGTGTACATGGAGTGAATGCTACTCTCCTCATTCCATCAACACCTATTTCCTTTTTTCATTTTTTAAAAACCATTTAATGCCCCAGTCTCAGAGTTGTAGGCAGCACTCACTGCATCACCAGCCAGCAGGGAAAGAACCTGGCCCTGATGAGGTCCCGTGCCAGGATGAACTTAGAGGTATGACCTGGGGCTAAAGGGAAGGAGGAGGCTCAGGTCCTGGGCATGATCACTAAAAGTGAACTCTGCCAGGGCCTGGGAGGTCTGGGGCAACTGCTGGAAGGGCGACAGCCCCACGAAATTCCAGAACCGAGGATCCCCCTGGTGAAACGCAGGTAGGAGGTGCCATAACCTCCAGCTACCACACACACACACACACAGTTCTGGCTGGGGAAAGCCCAGACCCATCACATCTTTGACAGACCTGAGGCTTTCTGAGTGAGCTCAGCGGAGCTGCCTGGGATACCAGCTTTTGTCAGGCTGAGGAAGCCCCTCAGTTGGTGTGTGTGTGTGCTGTTCCTGGGTGGAGGGAATAGTAAATAAACCAGAGGCTGGCATGCAATGCAGGCAAGAAAGCCAGTCAGTGAAAATGGAAATGGAGGCATGAGGGGGTGAGGGACAGGCCGGAGGGGGTGGGAGGTGGGGAGGCAGAGGAAGGGGGATGTAACACCGCAGGAAGAAGTGGAGAGGTACCTGGGGAGTCATCTGTCTGACAGGTTGTAATGTGTCAGAATACCAGTGTCTATATTGAGTCCATGAGTTTCTGTACCTAGAAGGTTGATGAAGTGAAGTTCATAGGCTCATCTGTGAAAAGTGGTTCATAAATTCTCTTTGAGGATGAGGTCTGAGAGATTGGAGGCAGGTAGTTTTCTGTTGTCATCTTTGATATATTTTTGGTGCATGCTTATTCTGGTGTGCAGTTGTTGCTTGGTGTTCATTCAGTGTGTTTTGGGCTATAGGAAGTTGGCTTCTGGTGATGAGGTTAACAAGGTTCAGTGCTTGTTTGAATCCTCAGGTACCTCTACACTTATACCTGTGCTGCTACATCCCCCTTCCTCAGCCTGACAAAGGGTTTTCAGCCCAAAACTTGATAAGATATATTTCTGTAACTATTCTGTTGGTCCACTAAAAGATACCAGATTAGGTGGACCCAAAGGAAAGGACCTTCTCTTGCAGTGCCATGTCCTTAGACCAACAGCCCTAGCACCTGACCAGAAGGATGCAGGGCCCTGGGCACATCTAAGCCCCAGGGCTGGGACTGGCAAGCAAAGTCCTCTGGCAGCTGCTAGAGAAGAACCTCGTGCAGGAGAGGAAAGAAAGGCTCTGTCACAGTTTGGCTGCCTGAGATGCTGACAGTGCTATTGTGCTAGTGCTCACTATGTTATTTTATTACCTACTGTCATTTAAAGTGGTGAGCTGGGATGAGGCTGTACAGGAAGAGGAGACATCATTGGGGTACCGAGGATCCCTCTGGTGAAAGGAAGGTAGGAGGCACCATAACCTCCAGCTCACAGCTCAATGGCTGCCTATCTTGCTGAGGACATGGATCCACTGATGTGCTACCTCTTGGCCTACTGGGCAAGCCACAACCAGATGTAGCCAGATCTGTCCACCGACCAGTGTGCCGAGTGACAGGATGTTCAGCATCGCTGGGGATGTAAGTAACACCCCCCACACCTGCTTGGATGCTGGTTTGGTGGAACAGCTGGTGTTCCTGAAGGGGAGCCTCCCGCTTCTGGGATTCCCCAGTCTCCAGGTGCTGATGGACTGAATGCTACTCTCCTCACTCTTTCCACACCAATTTCCTTTTTTAATTTTTTTAAAAATCAGGTAATGCCCCACTGTCAGCTGGAGAAGGCACTAACTGCATCACCAGCCAGCAGAAGAAGAACTTGTCCCTGCTGAGCTCGTTCCCTGCCAGGACAAACTTGGAGGTATGGGATGGGGCTGTGGGGAAGGAGGAGGCCCCAGGTCCTAAACATGACCACTAAAACTAGACCCTGCTAGGGTAGAGAGGCCTGGTGGGACTGCTGGCAGTGTGGGAGCCCCATAAATGCCAAGACCAACCATCTCCTGGTGAAAGGTGGGTAGGAGGTGCCATAACCTTCAGCTAACACATACACACACACAGTCCTAGCTGGGGAAAGCCCAGACCTGTCACGTCTTTGACAGGCTGGTTGCAGTGCAGTTGTGAGGCTCCTGGTGTGCTCAACTTAGCTGCCTGGGATGCCAGCTTTCAGGTTGAAAACCCTTTGTCAGGCTGAGGAAGTACCTGCAGTTGGTGTGTTTCCTTGTTCTGGATGGAAGGAATACTAAAGAAGCCAGAGGCGAGCCTGGCATGCTATGCAGGCAAGAAAGCCAGTCAGTGAAAATGGAAATGGAGGCATCAGGGGTGAGGGACGGGCTGTGGTGGGGGGGGGGGGAAGGGGGATGTAGCAGTGCAGGTAAAAGTGCAGAGGTACCTGGGAAGTCAGATGTCCAGCAGGTTGCAATGTGTCAGAATTCCACTGTCTAATCTACAGTGAGTCCATGAGTATCTGTACGTAGGAGACCGGCTGTGAAAAGTGGTTTGTAATTTGTAATCTCTCTTAGGATCAGGCCTGAAAGACTGGAGGCATAGTATTTTTTTGGTGAGGAATGTGCCCCCATGGGTCATTGGGTTTTGTTATCTTTGCTAGATTCTGGTGTGCAGTTGGTGGGGGTACTGGAGATAGTTGGCAGATTTTGTGTTTTGAGCTGTTGGAAGTTGGCTTCAGTTCTGGTGATGAGGTTAGGTGTTTGTTTGAATGTACAAACCACTTTTCAGAGCTGGGCCTATGAACTGCACTTCATCAGCCTCCTAGGCAGCAGGTACAGAAATGCATGGACTCAATATAGACAGTGAAATTTTGGCAGAAATGACAAAGTTATAGCCTGTTTTGACCTTCCCCATGATATCCTACGGGTGAAACGCCAATACGGGCTTGAAACACGAAACTGTTTCAACGGAACGATATGGAACAGCCATTTCGATTCAAAACAAAAGTTGAAACAGAACGCTGTTCCATCGAACTGTTGAAACACTGGTCAAAATGGAATGCTTCTGTTTTGCACAGTCCTATTATATAGAATCTGAAATGACCTCTTGAAACAACCATAAATCTTTATCGTTTGTCTGTCAATTACTAGATTTGCAGAAGGATAGCAGTACAAGATCAGAAAATGCACATATGAAAGCTATGTGTATACTCAACACGATAACTGGCTTTGATTCTACTGTTTCTCAAGAGCACCAATAACCTAATGCCATGTGCACAAAAGTTAAAATATGCAAAATAAAGAGGTCCCTGAAAATATAAAAGCCCAAACTATGAGAGGGTTGATTACCTGCAGCTCTCATAGTTTAACGAGTACACAATCCTTTTCAAAATATAACCTAGCATTAGGAAAGAAGAAAAATCTCTCAGCTCGGGCAAATTTATTTATTTAATTAATTATTTTAGATTTATAAAGGTCATTGCCTTTAAAATATGTGCACTGAATTGTGACACAGCAAGATTTACATTAAATCTCAGGTATAATTACGAAGTTTTGCACTCCGAGCAAAACCCTGCTAGAGACCTGGGGGCTGGGGAGGCTGTCTGGCTGCCCCAGTTGTTGATGCTATTGCTGTGGTGTGATGTCCCTGCACCCAGTTGCTGCTGCTACACTAGTGATATAGGGCTGCTGCTAGGCCTGTGCAAAGCGGCTAGTATTCATAGATTTCATACATTTAATAGATATTTGGGCTGGAAGGGACCCCGGAGGATTGAGTCCAACCCCCCACCCTAGGGGCAAGAAGTCAGCAGGGATCATAGGATCCCAGCAAGATAAGCAGCCAAATGTCTTTTGAAGGCGGTCAAAGTGGGTGCTTGAACCACCTCAGGTAGCAGTCAGTTCCAGACCTTGGGGGCTCAGACAGTGAAGAAGTTCTTTCTTATGTCCAGCCTGAACCAGTCACCGTGAAGTTTGTGACCATTTGATCTTGTCATCCCATCGGGGGCTCTGGTGAACAGTCATTCCCCCAGATCCTGATGAACACCCCTGATAAACTTACAGGTGGCCACCAGATCACCCCTGAGCCTGCGCTTTTCCAGGCTGAATAGCCCTATTGCTCTCAGCCTCTCATCATAAGGTCTGTTTTCCTGACCTCTGATCATGCACGTGGCTCTCCCCTGCACCTTCTCAAGCTTCACCACATCCTTTTTGAATTGTGGAGCCCAAAACTGGATGCAATACTCCAGCTGCAGCCTCACCGAGGCCAAGTACAGCGGGAGAATGACGTCCCGGGATCTGCTTGAGAAGCATCTATTCACTTGGGATTCAACCGATTTAGGGGAAATGTATTCGATTCAGTGATTCAAATTACTGTCCTGAATTGATTCAGCCTAATCTGATTCAGAGATTTGGCTGCTACCAAATCTCAGAATCTTTGAATCACCCAGGCCTATCTCCCGCCCACTCTCCCAGCCCTGACAGTGGCTGCCCCACCTGCCGTGGCTCCTGGCTCTTTGAAAAAAAACATTCCCAACTCACTGACAATCCCCACTGCCCCTCAATGCCCCATGCTGCATGAGGGGCTCCACGTAAGCTCCCTGCCCTGCTGTCCCAACCCCCCGCCATGGCACCTACCGAAACTTGCTGGATCTCTTTTTTTCTATGGTGGGTTAAGTGAACCTGAATACCACTCCACTAAAATTAAAGTGAATATAGGCTATTAATCTAATTGATCTAATCAATCTAATTCCTTTTATTCATGAATTAAGGTTCCAATCCTGCAAAGTCTGAGGTGGATAAGTAATTTGACCCTTAGCAGTCTTATTTAAGACAGTGAAAGTTAGATATGTGAGCAAATATGAATATTTGCATATTAAATAATACTGATCCAACAACAGCATGGGGTTCAAGGTACAATATAGCAGTTTGAGACCAGAGATGGATGTATTTCTCTCTCAAATATTCAACCATATATTTTTTCTAATGTATAAAGCCATAATCGTCAAAATATACATTAAAGCATTTCCATTCTTTAACAGTTCACAGACACACAAAACTGTGTGCAACTACTACCCATGTTTAAGGACTTCAATCCTATTTAATAGTTCATGATTAATAGCATGACACTAATGTATTAGCTATGCTTCAAATGCATGAACCTTATTATGCCATTTTTCATTTGATTATCAGTAAAGTCTACTTACCAGAATTTTTGTTGTATAAGCACTGTTGACCGCAATGGCATTAACCAGCAATTCTAGGGTTTTTGCTGGTATAGCTTCTGGGTCAGGGATCTCTTTGTGGTGGACATCACCAACATAAGCTTGTACAACTGTCATCCTATTGGTTGTTAGTGTGCCTGTTTTGTCAGAGCAGATGGCTGTAGCATTACCCATAGTCTCACATGCATCCAAGTGGCGTACCAGATTGTTATCCTTCATCATTTTCTGATGGAAAACAGGATAAAAAAATCTTCAAAATTTGCTTTTACAGACTTTAAATACCTTTAACAGTAGCAAAAATAAACACAGGCTGGATTATTAAAATGGTGTTCTTGTTTAACACAGGGTTGGGACCAAGTAGTAACCATCTCTTGAAATGCTTGCCAATTTAATCTTCAATGAGTGGATGTAGTTATCTCAATATTCATAGCGTATCTCATCTAAGAAATTTCTGCAACATCAGTTTAACATGTTTTTACTTATCAGCTTATCTATTCAAATTATTTACCTATCCAAAGTATATGCTAGTAAATAGGGTTTTTTTCAACATTTATCACTGTAACAAATGAAAAGGATACATTTGAATTTTTCATAGTTTTTTATATAGATATCTGTTTTCTATCAGCAAAGAGCTCTAAAGGTTCAGATTTATTTAGTAGTAACTAAGTCTGAAAATGAACTTCTTACTAGGTACAAATCAGCAAAGATAAAAGTATAAAAAGAGATGTTTAAAAAGCTACAGCAAGTGCCAGAAAATTTGAGAACTATTAATTTATAAACTTTTAAATACTTATTTTAATATTGAACCAAAACTTCCTTACTCTGACAAGTAATGTATTCCAAGAAGCTAGCTATACTCAACTGACTTAGATTCTGTTGTAGTTTCTCAGATCCCATTATTATTCATCCCATGAATATAGGTGATCTTATAGAAAAAAATAAAACTAACCAGTTGAGCCATGCATCTTGCAAAAATCTGTTACCATGAATAACTGAATCTTTTTCTCTGTTGCATTAGCATCACTATGCAACAGATTATTAAACCTGTACTTATAGAGCAGTATGTTACTCTAACTGAAGGTCCACGGAAGTCAGTGAAATTTATATGGCATAAGATGGTAAGCAACTGGGCATCACAATCTGGCCTTGCAGGTAGAAATTAAATATATATATTTTAATGCAACTGATTCAGAACACGGTTTGCCATATTTAATGGTCAGAACAAGGAAATAAGAATGTGAATATCTTCTTTCCCTTTCAAATTTAGGTGCAACTTTGGTGTGTGACTATGTGTAAATCATTTCAAATGTTCATGCTTTCTCTCTGCACCTCAGTTTTTCTTTACATACAACAAGAAAATAAAATGTTTTATTTTAATTATTTTTAATAATAAATTTATTTTGTTAATTGGCAGATGAATGCACACATAACAAATAGATGTGTAATGTAATCTCAGGACACGCTTCTGAGACTTATCCACAACTCCAGGTTTTAGAATTTAAATTTTAAAGCCCTTAACATTTCTGATAGAATAATTTATATTAGCTTTAGATAATATGGGCACTTTTACAAGTATTCCAGGGGTTGGGGGGAGCAGGGAGTCTAGAACTGCACTAATTAACGCTCCACAGTGTCTCATGTACCAATGTCCCTGTGCTTCTAAATGGTAGGGGGGGGCACTTGAACTCAAGCTCATTCAACAAACTTTAGTTCAAGTGCCCCCACCACCATTTTTTCAGCGTGGGGACATTGATACACAAGACACAGGAGGCTTCTGGAGCACAGTAATTACCACACTCCAGTAGACTCAGTTAATTGAGTATGTGCCAACGCGCTATAATTACAGCACATTGGAGCAGCCGCCGCACTCATGTACACGCACCCTCTAACAGCATTTAATAAAATGCATGAAAAAAACTTATAGAAACTGCCTTCCTCAATATAGAGAGTTTTAAAGAAAACAAATCCTTCTCAAAGCTATATTTTTTTACAAGGAAGTTTTAAGTTACTGGTAGCCAAGTTTGGGGTCAGGAAGGAATTATATTTACTAGGTCAGATTAGCACAGGCTGGGGGTGTGCAAGGTCAATTGTCTTTTGCAGTAACATGGGGCATTCTCCTTACATCTTCTAAGCAAAACTGTAACAAGGCACTTACGGTTCCTGTTATTTTAAGGAAAAAAAGATTGCAGAGAGCATAATCAGCAATCAAGTGAGACACCTGACTAAAAGGGGTCTGGACTTAGGGTGTATATAAGCCCAGGGCCTGAGGTGGGCAGGAAGTCTGGCCCTGAAGGCTGATGTACGAAGGGCTACAGAGCAGTCTACAAAGAAACTCTTAATGGATGCCAAGAATGCCTATGGGTAATACACCCTTAGGCCAGCAGTTTAGGGTGGAATTAAGGGGAGGTGGAGATCCAAATAGGCCAGTACGGCTTGGGAGTAGGGCTTGGGAGTAGGGCCAGAGGTCTGGGAGTAAGGCTAGCCTGGGAACAAGGCAGAGGAAAGATAGACAGAGATCTAGGAGTAAGACCCAGAGTCTGGGAGCAGGCCAGAGACAAGGGGCTAGAGAGCTCTGGGACCAGAGAGGGGCCAAGATGAATGAGGCTAGAGAGACTAGGGCCCATAGTGGGGCTGAAATGGATGGGGATAGGGAGCCTAGAGCCTAGAGTCAGGCTGAGGAGGCTGGGGAGCCCAGGGCCCAGGGTGGGAATGAGAAAGTAAGGTAGATTGGGGCCAAGGGTCCACTGGATGAATGATACTTGATTGATTGGTAACAACTGCAAGGCTTGGGCATGGCTAAAAGGGGAGAATGCTTAAAAGTCAGGGTAAAAAAAGGGCTCAGATGCCACCAGAAGATATCACAGCCACCCCTGGCAGCAGCTTTTGTTACAATAACGAACTACCTCCCTCTTGCTGCAGTGGAGTGTTCCTCTGTACCTGAAGGTTCGCAATAGTTGTATTGGAGCTTCTTTCAGTTGATGAATGACTGTGAATTCAGGGTAATGCATTTGAGGTCTGACTAGGCCCCTTCCAGTATATTCCTAAAATAATTAGATGCTCTAATATCCTCTTAATACATCTTGCCCAAAGAATATCAGAGAGCCTACTTTAAGTATGGGCAGGATTTTATTTTACTTTACATGCCCAAATGACAGTTACCCATCCATGTAATCATCATTTTTGGCCTTTACATACAGTTTGTGATCCTACCAGTAACATAATGATGGGTGGGCCTGGGGGAGGAGAGGGAAGGGGAGGGGAGGGTGCTGGAATGGGAATAGGAGGCACCTCACCACCCTCCCCATTTCCCCGCCTTCACCTTCCCTTGCGCTTTGCACCTTCCCTGCAGAGAGACAACGGTCACATGTGCTGCATGAGCAACAGCCAGACATTCGCTGCTCCTGGGGAGACATTACTTCCTTTTTGTCACAGGAAACAGGTGTATTTTTGACTGCTCAACATGGATATGACCAGCAAAAAGGAGATAACATCTCCGTCCTCCCTCCTTCCTCCCTGTTCAGCAGCAGCAAACCTCCAGCCTCTACTGCTGCAGCCTGTGCCACTGATACTTTTCTGCTTTCCCTGATGCCAGAGACAGAGTCACTGCAAGGAAGCTACATGATGCAGAGGAGGTGAAAATACAGTCTGGGATACAGTACAAGCCAGTTTTGAATCTGGATCCTACTCCACGTGGTAAGCAGTCACACAGCCACTGAGCATGTACAGTAGGCTATGCCAGACAAGTATGGGGCTCAGTACAGACATACCTGAGCATACATCCTGAAGTTCAGACCCCATGTCCCATTGGGAGCAACAGTCCATGGTAAGACCCAGGACTGTTTCCTTCACAGATCAACAGTTATTTCACTGAGCCATGCACCCTCAAGCTTGATTTTTTTTTGCTCAGTCCCCTATATATCCCTACCTTAGATGGTCAGGGAGCCATCTTCAAAAGGAGGCCTTGGAAGGGGTCTGGCTAATACCCATCCTGTACCCTGTACTGAAATGTGGAGAGAGATAGGTTCAAATCCTCTCTAGATGAAAAGCCTAGAATTCGAGTCCCCTACTTCCTGGATGAGTGCCACAGTCACTTAGTTATTAAGCTAAAATATGAGCGGTCTCCCCTACTTCTAAATCCTCCTGGGCCTCAATCTTTTGCAATTTCATGGCTTATGCTCATCCAGGGCAGGTGTTTAGTTTCTTGTTTCCTGGTTCCTGCCTATTTGTTCCTAGTGTCCTGGTCTCTGGGTCCTCTGCTTGTGACCCCCAGTAGTGACTGTGATCTAGATCTTTGGCTCCTGTTCCTGGCCCCACTCCCAGCCCAAGCTGACTGCCTACATTTTTGATCCCTTACAGACCTCAGTCTCCTGAACCACCGGCTCCTGATCCTTTGGGTTGTAAACCCTAATGCCTATGTCTTGGTCACGCCCCTGAAAAAAAGAGCCAAAAATGGCAGTTACGCAACTGGGTAGTGCCCGTTTGGGCACAAAAAGTAGAATAGAGGTTTATTTTAAATGTCTTAATTGCTTGTTTAGTATTCTTCTCTGAAGTACAATTTTTGGAATGTATGGCAGTAAACTTATTTTGCTGGCATTTTGCTTAGAAGAACTTTCAATAATGAAGTAGTGCCAAGCTTTTAAAGCAGCTTCACTAACAGCAGAGATGCTGATTATATTGACTAATATGACACAACTTTCTTCCATACAGTAATATTAAAGACTGTGTTACTAGCAAATTAATTCATCATAAGAGAATTGATAGATATGATATTTTTCCCCATTTATTGTTTAAACTGTTGCTCACCTTGACAGAATAAGCGAGAGAAATAGTGACAGCAAGTGGAAGTCCTTCAGGAACAGCCACCACAAGCACAGTGACACCAATGATGAAGAACTTAACAAAATACTGTACATAGACAGGAGTGCACTCAGGCAACCACTGCTTCTTGTTGATCACGAAGGTCTCAATAGCAAAGTACAGTACCAAAATGATTACAGTTATGGCAGACATCACCAAACCTGTAAATATAAAAAAATGACTTACAAGGCAAAATATTAAGAAATAAAATCATATTCAGCTTGAAACTCATATTTAATCTGATATGAACCTACCCTTAAGTCAAATGACAAAATTCAGCATCAGTGTTGAATGCTGTAAATAGACTATAGCATAAGCATAGTCTATATCATACGCATAGTCTATAAGTAGGAGGAGTATACACAGAATCATAGAATTGCTATCGTCTATAAGCAGTTTATAAATAAAGTATATATATAACATAACTATAGCATAAGGATAGTACTAGTTATAAGTAGCATCAGTGTTAAATGTTATAAGTAGACTATATTACCTCAGTTGTTTCTGGGATTTCTATTAATATGAGAGAACTGAACATTACACACTTGTAGGTTATCTCACATCTATTTTTTTTAATAACTCTACTCTCAGTGTCTTATTGTGCAGACTTTGAAATTAAGCGTTTCTTTTTCCAGTTTCACCCTTATCTCTACTGTTATAACAACGTGAAATCACCAAATATTATTGTTGTTATTACCTCTTAGATATATATACTAAGCTGTATTTTCACATGCTTTTGTTTATATAAAAGCATATTTTCATAGACTTTAAGAACATATCCATTTACATGTATTAGAAATTAATATACTATATTTAAGTTTATTTGAATACAGTGGCTGGGCAAGATTACCAATGTAAAGATGCATTTGCCTCCAAGACATGTATTTATTTTTGATATGGAGAATGATGAATTTTTATTCTTAAAAATTCTGAAGTATCAGTGTTTCCAAAGTAGTGTTTTACAGCCAACTAGTAAGCATTTTTCAGTGATTTATAACACTGGAGAAACCTAACATTATATCAACACTGGGAAATCCTTTTTACCTTACTCCAAATAACTACATTCACACTGTCTTTCCAATTTATATGCTACACTTTAGAGTCACTATTTTATATGTGTAACAACAAAAGATACACTTTGGTAATTTTGAATTGTTGTAATTCTTATAAATTAAATACCACTTAAGACTTTATTGGGGTAAAGCTGGGAGTCTGTTGTGGACCCTGGTAATGGGAGACCTCTTAATCTCATTATAATGAGGAGATTGAGTGTGAGAAAAAAAGGGAAGCTGTCCCCTTAAGGCCAAATTGTGCTGGCCAGAAGGGTGAATCCCTGGGGCCTAATTTTAGGGACAGCTGGGCAAATAGGCACTGGCAGTGCCAGAACGAGAATATCCTTGGCAGCAGAGCTATAGTTATAAACTGCTTGTGAGCCGATTTGGCCCAAGGGACTGCAGGGCATGGGCCTGGGCAAGATGGCCCTGTAGATTACTTGTACAGATTAGAGGCTGATGAGCCCAAAGTGCTGACTGCAGGGGCAGGGTGATAAACCTGAAAGACCTGTGAATGATGGAGCAAGGTTTGATAAGGCCAGACATTGCAAGGGCCTAAGGCCATGTGTAGACGAAAGGAGGGGCATCTGTGCAAGACACTTTAAAGTAGACTAAATGCTTTTGCACCACTTTGGTGTTTGCACATGTAGGCTGCATATTATGCAGTAATTTCAGCCACTGTAGCACATTCGGTGGTGTAATGCACTCAAAGTCCCAAGCTTGACCAGGAGTTCACCCGGGAACGACTGAGGCCGCTTGCTCCAGGACCTTGGTTGTCATGGGTGACTTCAATTACCCGGACATCTTGTGGGAAGATCACTCAGCTAAATCTGAGCGGGCACAAAGCTCTCTCTCTCGTGCGTGGATGACCTCTACCTGACTCAAGAAGTCTATGGGCCAATGAGAGGCAAAGCGCTGCTTGACCTCGTATTGGCTATGGGGGACGACCTAATCGGTGACCTAGTGATTGATGGGAAGTTGGGTAATAGCGACCACGAGCTGATCACCTTCACCATCCGCCGTAAAGATGGCAAGTCAGTCAGCAACACAGAAGTTCTTGACTTCAGAAAAGCCGACTTTGACAAGCTCAAGAGGCTAGTCGGTCAGGCCCTCAGGGACCATGACCCCAGGGAGATGGGAGTTCAAGAAGAGTGGTTGCTTCTTAAGGAAGCGATCCTCAGTGCACAAGCTAAATCTATTCCAACACGGAGGAAAGGCAGCAAGAAGGCACAGCAGCCCTCCTGGCTCTCCAGGGACCTAGCGGACCTCCTGTGGCTAAAAAGGAAAGCCTACAAAGGATGGAGGACGGGATTCACCTCCAAGGAGGATTACTCCGTGCTGGTCCGGTCCTGCAGGGACCAAACCAGGAAAGCCAAGGCTGCAACTGAACTCCAACTAGCTTCAGGCATCAAGCACAACAAAAAGTCCTTTTTCAGATATGTGGGGAGCCAGAGGAAAAGCAAGGGCAATGTTGGACCCCTTCTAAACCAGACGGGGCAACTGACAACTGACGCCCAGGAAAAAGCCAACCTATTAAATAGGTACTTTGCGTCAGTCTTTCATCAGTCACATGGGATGCCCATGCCTGCTATGGGACAGGGAAATCTGGGTGAGGAGGATCCCCTACCCTCCATCAATGCTGACCTCATGAAGGAACACCTTGAGAAGCTGGATACCTTCAAGTCAGCCGGCCCTGACAATTTGCACCCCAGGGTACTCAAGGAGCTGGCGAGCGTCATAGCCCAGCCCCTGGCACGGATCTTTGAAAACTCCTGGCACTCTGGTGTAGTGCCCGAAGACTGGAAGAAGGCCAATGTGGTGCTGATCTTCAAGAAAGGGAGGAGAGTGGATCCGGCTAACTACAGGCCCATTAGCCTGACTTCTATCCTGGGGAAGATCTTAGAAAAGTTTATTAAGGAGGCCATCCTTGAGGGACTGGCCCAGGCTAACATTCTAAGGGACAGCCAGCACGGGTTTGTTGCGGGTAGGTCTTGTTTGACCAATCTCATTTCCTTCTATGACCACGTGACCTATCACCTGGACAAGGGAGAAGAGATTGATGTCATATATCTTGACTTCAAAAAAGCTTTTGATCTGGTATTCCATGATCACCTCTTGGCCCAGTTGTGGCCTTGGCTCCACCACGATCCGCTGGCTGGGAAATTGGCTTTGTGGTTGGACCCAGAGGGTTGTGATTGATGGCAGTCACTCATCATGGTGCCCTGTGACCAGTGGGGTCCCTCAAGGCTCTGTCTTGGGACCCATACTGTTCAACATCTTCATTAACGATGTGGACACTGGAGTCAGGAGTGGACTGGCCAAGTTCGCCGATGACACCAAACTTTGGGGCAAAGCAACCATGCCAGAAGATAGGCGGGTGATCCAGGCTGACCTGGACAAGCTCAGCAAATGGGCAGACGAGAACCTCATGGTGTTTAACACCGATAAATGCAAGGTTCTCCACCTTGGGAGGAAAAACCTGCAGCATCCTTATAGGCTTGGCAGTGCTACGTTGGTTAGCACTACAGAAGAAAAAGACTTGGGGGTCATCATTGACCACAAGATGAACATGAGCCTGCAATGCGATGCTGGGGCTAGTAAAGCGACCAAAATGCTGGCGTGCATCCATAGATGCTTCTCGAGCAAATCCCAGGACGTTGTTCTCCCCTTGTACTCGGCCTTGGTGAGGCCGCAGCTGGAGTACTGCGTCCAGTTTTGGGCTCCACAATTCAAAAAGGATGTGGAGAAGCTTGAGAGAGTCCAGAGGAGAGCCACGCGCATGATCAGAGGTCAGGAAAACAGATCTTACGATGACAGGCTGAGAGCCATGGGACTCTTTAGCCTGGAAAAGCACAGGCTCAGGGGTGATCTGATGGCCACCTATAAGTTTATCAGGGGTGACCACCAGGATCTGGGGGAACGGCTGTTCACCAGAGCGCCCCAAGGGATGACGAGGTCGAACGGTCACAAACTCCTGCAAGACCGTTTCAGGCTGGACATAAGGAAGAATTTCTTTACTGTCCAAGGCCCCAAGGTCTGGAACAGTCTGCCAGCGGAGGTGGTTCAAGCACCTACATTGAACACCTTCAAGAGTAAATTGGATGCTTATCTTGCTGGGATCCTATGACGCCAGCTGACTTCATGCCCTTTGGGCAGGGGGCTGGACTGGATGATCTACCGAGGTCCCTTCCAGCCCTGATGTCTATGAAATCTATGAAATGACTTCGGGGCCTAGCAAACTAAAACTCTTCTGAGGAGTTTTAGTTTGCTGCCCTGCCACCACAAAGTTAAGAACCAGGCCCTGTGAAGCTCAGGGGCTCTGCAGAAAGCCCACGCAGGCAGCCTGGGAAGGCAGGCTCCGCCCGAGGGGAAAAAAAAAGTGGTGAGCCTGATCCTTCCCACCCCCACCCTTGGAACCTGTCTGCCTGCCTGAGATGCGCAGGGGCCCAGTGCTTCTCTCTGTGGCTGTGGTGCCTCTCGAGATGGCACAAGCCGAGGAGGCAGGCGGGTGCCAGCTGGGGGTGGGGGTACCACTGCCACAGAGGGAAGCACAAGCCCCTCTCCCCAGCCTAGGGACCACTCTGCCCACTGGCAGCTTGCCCTCCCTTCCCTGCTGCCAGAGAGGCAGGTAAGTTTGTGTGTGTACACGACATGGGGGTTTAAAGGGCCCTAAATTGAAGCGGTGTTTTTAAAAACCCACTTCATCTGCACATGCCTGAAAGTGAGGGCAGCCCTACAATGTGAAGAGTGAAAGAGAGAGACCTAAGGTTTCTCTCTGACTGAACTTCAGGCCTACTCCCTAACAACTGAGAATGCCAAAGGTGCAGAGGCTGTATAGATCTAGGCTGTGAGACTGTCAGACAGACAGGTGAGGGCCAAGTGCCTGGAGGTATCAGACAACACTGGAATTTTCTGGACCTACTACAACAACACCCCAGAATCAGATTTGCATATGGGCAGACCCCTCTATGATGCTATTACATTATAAAGATATTCAGCAACTGTGTCATTGTGGGAGAGTTTAAACTTCTTATATTAGAGAAAAAATGGTATACCTAATATATTCCTGGATGTGAACCATGACAGATTTCTTCACTGAATGGTAATGGAAAGAAAGAGTATACAAAATCCCATCAGAGAAGATTTGAAAGATCAAGATTTGAAACATTGTAAATTGAACAGAAGGATAAATAGAAAGAAACCTATAATTATGGCATTTTATTTTAGAAGGGAGAACTTAGAAAAATTAAGGAAATTATTCAATTGAGTTGACTGAAGAACTCAAAGACTTTAATATTTTGAAGTGAAAGGTGCAAAAGCTATCTGGGACTTGCTTCCCAAGCAAGGTGAAAAAATACAGATGTAAATGGACAAATAACCACTTCAAAAAGACTATCAAGCATAAGCAAAGAGCCTATTAGGAATTTTTAAAGAGCTTAATCAGCAAAGAAAGCTACATTTAGCATTCAAGAAGTACTAGAATACAGTGAGAATTGCCTAAAGTCAAGGTAAATCAGACCTTACAAAAGAAATTATAACAAATAGCTCACTGCTTGTGAGCCGATGTGGCTCATGGACTGCCAGACAGGGAGGGGGAGTGGCAAGGAGGTTCTTCAGGCAAATGCATAAGTGAAAACAAAGAAAAGAGGGATGTAATTAGGGAGGACCAGCCCAGACATAAGCCTGATTTAGATGGGGGTCAGCAGCATCCAGCCCTGCCCTGCACCCCTGCTCTTCAGTGCCTGGCTTTCCCTACCACCCAGCACACTCCCCAGCACTTGCCACTCCCCACGTTCTCTGGTGCTTGTCACCTCCCCTCCCCCTCTCTATTACTTGAAAGCATCCCTGCCCAGATCACCAAAATGATTAGTCAGGCCTCCAGAGTTGGGCCTTTATGCAATGAGGATGAAAGAGATTAACAATCAGCTCTGCATGGCACAAAACCTCAACAAATACCTGTTTTTAATAAGGATGATGATGTTGAAAATGTGGGCAAAACTATGGGAGTGAGGGTATGAAATAGAGGTTGCTATCCAAGGCAATTTCTGAACTATTCAAGTCAGGGAATCTAGATCATATCCACTGAAGAGTTCGCAAAGAATGGGGACAAGATACTGCTGGCCTAAGAGGAAGAATTCTTAGTAAATCGATAAACCTTGGAGAGGTACCATGTAATTGGAAAATAGCAAACATAGTACCTATTTTTAAAAGGGAAAAAATGGTTACCTGGGCAGGTACAAAACTCATTAATCAAATCTTTATACTATGCAAGTCTATATAATAAATTTTGAAGGAAACTATAATTAAACTGCAGAAAAATGGGATAAAGTGAAACATGTGTTTAATATGTAGATTATGCTAGATTAACATCATATCTTTCTTTGAAGAAACAATTGACCTTCTAACAAAGGGAATAACATACAGCTAACCTATCTGTTTTTTATTAGAGGATTGATACAGTACCATGGGAAATTATTAGGTATGCTAGGAAAGATGGGGAACAGTACAAGAATTACCCAGTGAATACAGAACAGGATAAGGGGAGATATCAACATGTTACATTGAAATAGAAACTATGAGACCGAAGGGAGAGGACTATAGTAGATATCCTTAAGGATTAGTTTTAGGATCAGTCTTTTTTTAGTATTTTTATTAATGACCTTGGCACAAAAAATGAGAATGTGCTAATTTAATTTGCTGATGTACTGATTTAATTTGCAATATAAGGAGGCATCACTAATACAGAGAATAGCAACATCAGACAGAAATAAGTGGATGGCCTTGAATAGTAGGGTAAAAGACATAGGATGCAATTTCATGACATTTATTTTGTCCTAACAACAGGACATAGTTCTAGTAATAGTTGATCACAAATGTGACTATGAACCAACAAAAGAAAAATGAAAATGTGATCCTAAAGTGGGTCATATTTTCAAAAGGCAATGAACATTACCTATCATTTGAAAGCTAAATGCTAAACCCAACCCAAGATAGTTTTTGGCTGATTTATTTTTGAAATATTTATTGAGCTCTACCCAAGTAAGTAGAACATTTGTGGGAACCAGGGGACCCCGTGGAGAATAATCCCCAAGCACCAGAGAAAAGCACAGTGGCCTGGTAAGGGCTGGAGGCATTCCCTACTTACCTGTAGGGACATCGGTGGTGCCAGTGGAACAGCAGCAGCAGCAGACGCAGCAGTAGCCATGTTTTAGAAGCGTCTGCTCACTGTGTATAGGCGGGTGTGCCGAGACATCCAGTATAACCAGATGCCTGGTGCCAGCCCAGGAAAAGGAAGGCGCAGCATAGACACAATGCCACGTAGGGGCAGAGCAGGGGCTGCTCCAGGAGCAGAACGCAAAGCTGTTCCCTCCGATTCTGGAGAGGGAAGTGGCCTGAAGACTGAGTGCTTGAAGGAGCACTCAGCATCTAGTACCCAGGCTGGGACTCCTTTATGGCAACTAAAATGGCAGGGATCTTACCACTGGGAGCGAAAAGGCACGAACAGTTCCTTAATGAGACCCTAACTAGGTCCTTTGGAGAAGCAGGGCCATGGGGCCAGAATGTGAATCAGTGCCTGGTAGGGCCTCAATTGATATATTAACCCTGTAATTGCTTTATTATTTTTTAATTAACCCAGTGGTGGGTGTTGCAGAACACTTAGGTGCCCTGCTCCTTTGAAGAGTGGAAACTGCTAGGAAAAGAGCCTTAGCAGTGAGTGGGGAGCCCCAGCTGCTGGTTACCAGGGCAACCAGAGGGAGCTAGTGGCCCACACCTGCCAGCTGACCAGAAGGGGCAGGGCCTGGCTCACATATAAACCCAAGGCTGAGACCAGGGCAGGATTCCCTGCCAGCAGCCAAGGGAGAAGGAGCTCTCCCAGGGCAACCTAAGGGGAGAGGCCTGACTGTAGGTACAGCCTCTGATACTGGTGAGGGATGGAGCACCTTTGGTGTGGCTTGAATGATGTTATAGCCCAGGGGCTTGTGTTTTGTTTACTATTTAAGACCGGTGGCTTGGGTGAGGCTATTAGGGGATGGAGGGGAGGAGGCCTCATAGGGGACCCACAGCAGTGTGGGGACCCCAGTGCCAGAGAAGGTGCAGCATTTTGGGGTGCACCGACTCTGGTGCCAGAGAGGGTGCAGCACTTTGCAGGGCTGCAGAGAGCCCAAGCACCAGTGGAGGCACAGTGCGAGCCAGGGGCTGCGGAGAGCCGAAGCACCAGTGGAGGCGCAGTGCGAACCAGGGGCTGCAGAGAGCCCAAGCACCAGTGGAGGCACAGTGCGAGCCAGGGGCTGCGGAGAGCCCGAGCACCAGTGGAGGCACAGTGCGAACCAGGGGCTGCAGAGAGCCCAAGCGCCAGCGGAGGCACAGTGCGAGCCAGGGGCTGCGGAGAGCCCGAAGAGGACCAGGGGGCCAAATTGTAACAAGGCCCAGACCAAACAGCGTTAGTTCCATCTGCAAGGCTGGAGGCGTGGTAAAGGGGCGGTTTGGAGCCACGCATAGCCCATAAGGCTATGGTGCCCCGAAACACTCATTGCAGAATGGGATCCACAAGGGGTCCAGGAGCCCATGGGGTCAGCGTACAGCAAAACTGTGACCAAGGTGACATAAAGGCAGCCTCCCTAATATATATTTACCAGTAAAGACGTGGTGGATGAGAATCGAGGGTTCTCATTGGGCCAACTTGGCACGGTAAGGGGGCTTTGGGGAGATCATGGCCATCCTGCAGGACCCCACCATGACAGCAGGGATTGTTACAGGTCTGGTGGGGCTGAATTGACGAATAACCAGCCAGACACCTAAGGGAACACTGAGTCTGACTCAAAGGCCAGAAGTCCTCTTTTATATTGGGAGGACTGTTATTTAGTCAGGAGAATATTGACACAAGCACGAGAGGCTCCTCGGCATTGAAGATCCTAGAACTCAAAAATCAGGACTGAGAGTCTGTGTCTGTGGTTGGGACATGGCTTCCAGTGTCTGGGTATTTTTGTTCCCTCTTTATTTAGGACCAGTCCTATGACCTTAAATGTAGGCTGGCATATGGACAGGGTGAAGAGAATGCAAGAGCCCTGCAAGAAAAGCCATCCACATGCAGAGCTCCAACTACCATTTGGAACTTTCTACTTATTTAAATAAAATCAAGACATGGTGGGCAAGATTAGAAGGGTGGCTCCCAAGTCCATGTACTAAGGCCAAGCAGTTGGCCTACAAGCCCAAGACTGTTGAAGTCTCAGGCTCTTGAGCTTGGTGGTACTGGACCTATCTCCAGTGCCAGGTACAACGTTCAAAGTTCAATTATAAAAAATCCCTAAATCTGAACACAGAATTGTTTATCTATCTTCCAGGTATAAGAAACTGAGTTAAAATAACTTCTGGTAGGCTAGAGTGACAAAATTTGAAAGGACAGCCAATATTACATGGATGACTTAATATGTGAACTTTCCCAACAAGTGAATCTTTACCAGAAAAACACAAGAGGGCTTGTCTACACATGCCTCTATGGTGCCACTGTTACCATACCATCATTTAGTACTTCCAAGTATTAAATGATGGCATGGTAGAAACCCATAGTGTGCTGTACCAGTGGTGCATGGTTATTTTTAGCAGCTATGTCACCATAGCAATACACAATAGCAAGGGAGTGAGTTGTTATGACGATGTAATGGTGGTGTTATGGTTTTTGCCTGCACATGAGCAGAGAGTACCACAAGTCAGAGTATATCCAGATAGGACACGGAAGTTGGCATTTGTGAATATAATAAGATTTTAGAACAGCTTATTTACTGATATAGCTGAACTTACAAGACTGTTTTTAAGTACTTTTATCATTCCAGTAAAATCATTTATATCTTTGCACTACAAAACACTGTCAACAGCGATTTATTTTTCATCCTTTTTTGAAAGAATGGCATAAAAGTATGTCACATTTGGGGCAAAAAAATTACTAAGTGGGGCAGGGAAGCAAAAATTATGCCAGAGACCATAGAGGAAGAATAGAATATCACAGAGATCCTGAGAAATTATTATAGATTTTGGAGGAACATTCTCAGAAGTCTTGATGGCACAGAAAATTAAATAGAGTAATTACTGCACATGGGAACAGTGACTAGGAGAAGCTGCACTTCATTCTGATTCAAATATACAAAACAATCCAAGTTACTTAAAGCTTCTAGTCTCTAAGTTTCTAAACTAGAAGAGTATTAAGTGAGAAAAGAGAGTTTTAGAAGAAAAAGATCTTCAGTATTCTAGGGCGTGTCTGCATGAGACATTTAGGGCATGCAAAACTAATACACTCCACAGCAGGATAGCACCAGTTCTACCCTGTTGCAGAATTTCTTCATGTACAGCAGGGCATGTGTAGATGCCAACCCGGCTAGCTGGGGCACAAGGGTTCTTCAGTGCTGGGGCTGCCTGCCAGCTAGCCCTACACTGAAGGACCCTTGTGCCCCAGCCAGCACCTCTGCAGAACACTGAGCCTGGTCAGAGCAGCCCCAAGCTGGCAGGCTGACCCCTCTCCCCCCCATGTCCCCTGCCAGTCAGAGCTGCTGCAACCAGGCTCAGTGTTCTGCACTTCCAGGTGCATGTGTAAACTGCCCGCCCAGAAGCTTCTGGGGAAGCAATACAGTGCAAAGCAATACACTCCACAATGTATTACTGCCCCCTAATGACACAAGTAGACATTCCCCTATAGTACAATGGCCATTTATTTCTAAATAATCTTTTAATTAAACACAATCTCTTAGAACAAATTCAGAGGAAATTATTGCGATGTGGTACCCTTTATAATATGTTATCTAGCCAGTTACCCATTCATACCTGCTTTTCCTATCTGGACTGCCAGTTTGGTCAGCTTTCCCTGAAGGACAGATTTCTCTTTTTTATGCATGTTAGCTTTCTTCTTGTCTTTGTCATCTCCATCTCCCCCTTCTGCACTCTTCAGTGGTTGCATCTCCATGGCAGCAGCTCCATCCTGCTGCTTGGCTAACAATGTAAAAGAAAACTGTTACTCCAGAACTTTTATTTTATATCATTTTTATTGAATTGAGAGGGTAAGAGCCCTAATGTAGGAACCAGTTCTACATGTTTGATTACCTATGAATATATTCAGCAGAATATTCAGTAAACCAATCCTGCAGCCAAATAACCATGTGCAGATCTACCAGGTAGGTGTGTGTGTGTGTGTGTGTGTGTGTTTGTCTGTCTGTAGACCACCTACAAAGTCCTGCCGTCTGATTTACAGATAACAGTATCTCAAGATTACAGTATTCCTTAAATTGTCCCCAAAATTAATACACTACCTTTATATTTATTGCCTAAAAACTAAGCTATTAGGCATAGATGAAAAATGATGGTTTTCATCCTTTAAAGTTCCAAGCTATATAAGAAATTCTCGAGAATACCTCACTTAGAATACTAAGTAAACTTTATCTTGGCATCTAAAGTGTCAATTTTTTTAAGGGCAACCATGTTTAAGTATCTGTGTATGTGTTTTAGAAAGATAAAATTACATGAAATGGAATGAGATGAGAAATCTTTTTGGTTCAAATTTGGCATTTACTACCATTTTTTTTAATGAAATACCCTGATTTGACCTGAAAATTGAAGTTTTCTTCAAGTATAAGCCGTCCTTTTATTTAATAGTCATCACCACAGAAGTTTGAGAGTTTATCTAATCAGTTTTGAGTCCATCTCACACCTTGTAGGAATGCATCTAAATAATCTTTGGGGAAACAAAAAGGTATATCTTACTAATTTGTTTATTTGGCAGGTTCTAAAGCAAGCCCGGAGCTGATTTCTCTGGCATAATCAAAAAGCAATTAAAACTTCACTAAAGAGGAAGCAGCATGTTTACATTAATGGATTTTGAGAATATGCATTCCATTAGAAACTCCTAATACTCTTAGGGCATGTGTAGACAAACTAGGCCCTAAATTGAAGCAGTGGGTTTTTAAAACCCCCCCGTTTTTCTTTTTTTCATACATACATATACATATATGATAGATATGCATTCTCTTCCCTTCCCCAATTATTTCTGGCTTTTCTTTCTCTTCCTCTCTATTCCCTACAGACAAGCATAAGCGAGCTCAGACAAGATAAGCTTTAACATTTTTATTTTGGTAGCAAGTTTTTGGTTTTGCATATCCACTGTTTTATATTGTATTATTATTAGGTTTGTATCGATTCTTACTGTTGTATATTTTATATTATCATTTTTGTATTGATTGTTATTGTTTCATATGGATATTGTATGGTTTAGACCTGTTTGTAAGTGAACCAAAGTAATGTCAAGTTTCCATTTTGTATGGCAAGTCTCCTCTGCCCAGGCATCCCCCTGTTGCAACTGTACGAGTCACATACCCCTCCCATGTAAACTGGTTCCCGGATGAATGAGAGTGATTGGGAATGACTGAAATACAATGGTAGCAGGCCTCTACTGAATGGCCTGTAAAGACCGGGCCATCACCTCACATTGACTCATCCAGGAACACGGACCTCACTCAGGAACAGAGACAAGACCAGCATTTGAAAGACAATGACCCTGCAGAACCAGCAACTCCACCATTGTACCCCCACCATTACAGACACCCAAAACTGCACATCCCTACATAGAGCACACATGCTCAGTATGCCAGTGGCTGACCCTTGCCTGGGCATGCCTCCTGTCACTAGGGTCACACAAGGTCTGCCCGTATAAAAAGGGGCAGTGAAAACAGACCCAGTGGGATGCCCTCTCCATCTGGACCAGCACCATGCCACACCACCCATCCACCCAGAGGCCCTGGTGGCAACCCCACTCTGGACAACACCTACTGGACAAGGATCCCTTTCCAGCCTGGATAGGTAGCTATCAACCCCCCACCCCTTCTTCAGCCAAGGACTTGGACTCTGCTTCTCTTCCCTACCTGGACTCCAACCATTCCACTGAGTCTCTTTCTCCTGCTGCCATCGTGAGTTCATGTGTGTGTGTGTGAACCAATAACTTCATGGGGCTGTGTAGTGTGTTGTCTGTGTAATAAAACTGTTATTTGGACCCCTAAGTTGGGTTTTGTTTTACTACGGTTCTGGCCCTGCTCCAATCTCTGCTTCTCTAACGTCTGTCTCATTTCTCCCTCCCCTGCTTCTGGCTCACCACCACCTCCAATACCTGATCTGAGCTCCTCTCTGCCTCCAAACCCGCTGTTTCTTTGCCACTGCCTTTTCCTTTTCCCCTGAGCAACCAGGTTTCTGCCTCAGTTTCTTTCCTGGCTGTCTCCTCCTTGCCACCACTTATCTGCCCCTCCCCTCCCCCCAATATCTCAGCTGTCTGCCTCTGTTTCCAGCCCCAGGCTACCTTAAATAAACACAAGCATCAGTTCCTCAGCCAGCTTCTCTATACTCTACTGGTTCTAATCCTGGTTCTGGCAACTTTCACTCCCTACACTTAAACTCTCTCTTTCTCACCTGAACTTTCCCCCAAGTATCCCAGGCACACACATACACACTGTACCATCCAAGTTAAGAACTTACCTGTGTGCATGTGTTGGTGGTTTGTATGTGTGTGAACTGGTGAGTGTGCATGTGTATATATATGGCATTGTGTGCATGATATATGAATTAGTGAACTGTGTCTAACTTTTGGGGGGATATAGTATATGTGCTTGAATTGGTGAGAAGTATGCATGTGCCTAGGCTGGTTTGGATGTGTATGTGCCTGAGCTGGTAGTGTGTGTGTGTATGCACCAAATTGATTTGTATGTTTGTATATGTGCAATTGTGTCACACCCTCCTGTCTAACAACGCAATATTGAGATCCCGAGAGTTGGCCTGACCCCTACAAATTTAGGGTGAAGTAAATCCCTGTGTGATGTAGACCCATGTCTTACCTTCCTCTCCAGTGGTGGGGAAGAGAGGGTGAGATGCCAGAAGGCAGAGAGGTCCCAGGGCTGAGGGGAGGGGGAAGCTGGTGCTTCCCTCTATGGCAGTGGCACCTCCACCCCAGGTGGCACCTGCCCACAGGCACCCGGCTCGGGTGCTCCCAGGGGGAACTACAGCTGTGGAGGGAAGGATTGGGTCCCTGTGCAGCTCATGCAGGCAGGCAGGCTCCAGGAAAAAAAATGATCAAGCTCGCCACTTTTTTTTTTCCTTCAGTGAAGCCTGCCTTCCTGGGCTGCTGCCAGTCTGCCTTCATGGGCTTCCTGCACAGTCCCTGAACCACACGGAGCCCGGTGCTTCACTTTGTGGGTGTAGGGCATCAAACTAAAACTCCTCAGAGGTGTTTTAGCTTGCTGCATCCCAAAGTCATTTAAGGTGCATTACACCGCTGAATGTGCTACAGCGGCTGGAATTCACAATACACCGACTCATGCAAACACCAACATCATTAAAGCGGTGCAAAAGCATTTAGCCCACTTTAAAGTGTCATGCACACATGCCTCTTGTTTTGTCTACACACTCCCTTAAATTTTAAATTAATCAACAATGGGTATGTATTTCTGCAGTTACTTTATGACACAAGTCAATGTGTACTGTTTGGCATTGTAACTGCTACATGTAGCCTTATTTACCTTCTTCCTGGAAAAAAAAAAGTAGATTTATACCCCATCAATAGACAATGAAGGATTGTAAGACTTGAGGGGCAAATAGGATTGGGAATATATTAGCAACAGATAGCATAAATCTGGATGTGCAAGAAGAAACCAATAAATGCAAAACAATTTTTGTAATATTAAAGCTTCATATTAGGGGTGTGTAAAGTGGGTCCTATTTGATTTGGATTCAGCCAGTATCAAGGACAGTGATTTGATTTGTTGATTTGGACCACTGTCCCTGATTCTATTTCACTGAATCTGAAGATCTGATGCTGATTCGGACATAGACACAACTTTAAATGTTTTTTCTACATACCCTGAGGTACCAGCATGGTTTGTGAATGCTGCAATGCTGGGGCAGATGAAGCATCTCACAGGAGTGCAGGGCGGGGTCCTCCACATGCTTGGCAGCAAACCCAGAAGTGGATGGGAAATACTTCCGGTCCACTTCTGGTTCTGCCGGGGAGCGTGCTCAGTGATCGGCAGTGGGGGGACCCTGGGTACCCCCCCCGACCCAGGAGGAACCAGTTGCCAAGCCAGGGAGATGAGAAGGGGGGTCCCCAATTCGCTCCCCAGCAGACACGGAAGTGGACAAGAAGTGCTTCTGGTCCACTTCTGGGTTTACTGCTGACCACTCTGGGAAGCCTCCCATGCTTCTGTGGGACACTCCATGAGCCCCAGCATTGCAGCATTCACAAGCTGCCTGCTACCTAGTGGTATGTAGAAAAAACATTTAAAGCTGTGTCTATGTGCAAATCTCTGAATCTTTCTGAATCTCTCTGAATTGATTCGGAGGGTTCTGGTTTGATTCAGAGAGATTAAATGGTCTTGATCTTTCCAATTCAACTCAAATTCAGATGTATTAAAATTCTGAATTTACAAGTTATTTTTCTTGCACTTCCATTATTTTTTGACATGGTTCGCTGCCCAATTTTTAAAAACATTTTTTCATTACAGTGAATGTTTGAACAGATATGATATTTTCTCATATACTGACAAATTACTACTTTACTTACTAAACAGAATCTAATTCTAGGCTAAAAATAAAAACTAACAACCTGCTTAAAATGAAAGAAAGTTACCTTTATTCTGGCTGTTCTCCATATTCCCATCCTGCATTTTGCCTATATGATGAAAAATTGTAACAGACAACAAAGAACAGACAATAAACAATCATCACACAGACAGAATGCCACAATGGGACTTGTGAATGAACATATTTCAAATGCACATTTATGATCAATAGGCATTGTTATGATGTATTTATTTAGCAGCATGAACGTACTAACTAGGACAATCTCAAAGAACTGCAACCACAGAAGTTCAAAATACTTCTGGGTAAAATAGCTAGATTTTTGTTCCTCTCTAGGAATAATAAATGGTAGTGCATACTCTATGGGGAAATGAAAACCCAAAAAGCACATTACTCAGCAAAGAGAATAGACATATTATGGATGTTAGTTGTTATGGGCTGCATTCTATTTCAGCTTTGCACACCCTAAATGGCACTCACTTAGCCACATAATTGCAATTTGGGGCATTTATGCACAGTTATCTTCTGAAATGAAAATGGAGAAGAAAAGTGGCATTTTTTAGCTCAGTAGTACTTGCCCAAGAAATTAAGACCCAAACTCTAGGCTTTCTTCAGCTAGAGGAGATTTGAACTTGCATTTTCTCTTTTTAATAAAATCCTCCAACCAACTGAGAATGGGCGAAGCATTAACTAGAACAGTTCCCAGAACTCCTTTTGGAGCTGGCCAACTGGGAAGAGATGAAGTGTAAAGCCTGGAGGAAAGAAAGAAGCTAGAGAAAGGGTGGTTTAATAAATGCATGCTCCTCTGGAAGGGAGAGAGCCTCAGGTTTTGTCCCTGGCCTCTGTCTCAGTCATGGGCGACTAATTCCTCCTGAGTTAGGGGGACACTAGCCCCCCATGGCTGATAGCGCAGATGTGGAAGTGCCAGCGGCATACCACAGGCACTTCTGGACATGCTGCTGGCATTTCTGGACCAGCATGATCAGCCATGGGGGAACCCTCCCTCCTCCCCCAGTTAGCACAATCGGCTGTGGAGGGACCACAGGGATCACTTCTCCTGGCAACCCCAGTCCCCGGCCGGTGTTCTCAGGGGGGGCACTGGTGCTCTCACCTGCCCCCCTGCCCATCGTCTAAGTGGGGAATACTGCTGCCAGGGAGCATATCAGTGCTTTCAGAGGGTGCATGTGCACCCCCATGGACCCTGTATGCATTGTCACTGGTCTCAGTAGAGCAGAAACTATCCCATTGCTGTTTATTTATATTATCCAATGAATGTAAAATGTTGGCTGCAGAAACACTGTTACAGAAAGGGCTGGAGTGCAGGAACAACTCCCTTTAAGAATAGCAGTCACCTTACTGATCCACCATTATGTGAATCTGATTAAAGGCTGTACATGAATACTTGAATTTGCTTTCCCCACTTGGCCCTACATAATTTTCACTGTGGGCCAGCTCTAGAGATGTGTGAAGCTTATGATGTGACCTGGAGGTTAGAGTACTTTCCTTGGAAGTGGGAGATGCAAATTAAAAACCTCTCTGATTGAAGGGGGCCTGGCATGGTGGAATCCAGAGGGTGTATGGTGATACAGTTACAACTCCCTTTTGAACCATGCTGTGGGAGTGACATCTGGGAACATTTTTATCAGGTGTTCTCCAACAGTCCAGGAGTAGGCTTAGGGAAGAGAAGCATGCTTGGTGCTGGTGCTGCCCCTGGCTGAGTCCAGCTCCCCATACAGCCTAGCTCGAGTGGGGCACAAGTGGCTCTTGAGTTCCCATTGTCCCTGCTCCATCCAGGGACAGCAGCAACAATGGACAGAGTGGGAAGGGGAGGGAACGGGAAGGGAGGGGGGAGGGGAGAGAAGGAACATATCACTAAGCATAGAGGGGAAGAGATAGTGTGCTGAGAGAGGAAGGGGGGTTCTTACCTGATTCAGGGACCTTAAAAAGTTCCTGTCTGCTGCTCCCATGGCATAGTCTGCCTACCTTACTGGAGGTGGGAGATTTGGGAGGAGAGGCACAGACACACCTGCAGCACTGGTCAATATTCCTGAACCTGTCTTTAAAAGAACCTGGAACCATCCATGGTGCCCCTAGAATCCAGATCTACCATTGCCTGGGTTTGTGCCCTAAAAACTAGGCCCGTTAAAAGGTAGAATGATTACTGTCATTTCCCTCTTTCATTTTACTTCTAGCAGGTGTGTATATATCTGAGCAATAATATTCTGTCTCAGGTGGAGATAGAAGCCTAATTTGTTATAAGTGCTAAATTTGCAGTTACATCACTATGTAAGTAACACATAGGTGTGTAAAGGTGCGATAGGACTTAGGATATATCTATCCTACAGAAAATGTTTTACCATTTAGACCTGTATTTTTCAAATGTAATCACATTCAGCCTTTTGGAGTAAATATGCAATGTCAAAGCCATCAATTGAATTTTTGAGATGTTGAGAAGTCATTAAGAAGTATGTAGGACGTAAGAACGGCAAAAGAGCAGTTGAAGCACCAGCAGTTCAGCAATCAACATCACAAATTAATGGTTTTAATTTTTTTTCAAAACTTGGACACGATAGGTCTTATGAATTATCTTTAGTGATGTGCCCACTTCTTAAACTGAACAACATTTGAGTCTATAAATTTTATATGCACACATGTACCATGGGTCTCCAGCACCCGAGGACCAATGCTTGCATTTAAACCTCGCCCCCATCTATGGCTGATGGCTGAGCGGTGGGGAAGGGAGTCCCCTGGCAGCCGATCGATGAGCCCAGAAACACTGGAAGTGCTACCAGGCGACCAAGTACCCCTTGGAGGGCCCAGCCAGTGCCACTCCACGCTGATGCCCAGAGGCATGCCCTCCCCTCCCCCACTTTGGTACTACAGCGGTAGTCTCTTATCTTCAATCTTTTGTTGAGTGCTAATATAAATACATGCAAACATATTAGTTAATATAACATTACAATAAGGAAGATGAGGAGGTATGGCATTTTCTTGATAATTCTGGCCCTTTCTTATTAGAATATGGTTCAAGAGAGCATACTATCATCTTTGAAGTGGGATCAGCTGTTCTGGGATGTGTCCCTGTACAACTGATCTACTTCATTGGTGTCTAAAGATATTGCTTGAGTCCTAGTTGCACCAGGTTGGGTATCATTCTCAGGACATCAGGAGCCCAACGCTGTAGGACAATGGCCCCAGGTGCCACGCCCTGACTCAGGGCATGGCAGCCTGATATATGCACCATGGGAATTGCCTACAGAGCAATTCCTGGAGCACATATCTACAAGCGCACCCCAGCAGGGGAATTTCCATGGTGCACAATAAGTAAACAGAGGTCTTTTAATTTAAGACATCACAAACTGACAATTTTTGGTTGTGGCAATATTTTTGGGCACTTGGAGCATGACAATGAGCGAGGATGTCTGTTTCCTTGTAACTTGTTCCACCATAAAAAATGTCATGGCAGTACAAGGGTGATAGTTGTTTGCACCCAGGGTGCCTGTATGTACATGAGTGTAGAGGCTGCTCAGATGTACTATAATTACACCATGTCAAAGCAGACATGACTACTCAAGTGGCAATTACCATGCTCATGAAGCTTCCTGAGTCTTGTGTATCAGTGTCCCAGAGCTTCAAAATGTCAGTGGGGGCATTACTAAGCAGTAACTAATCAGGCATAAATTTGATACCTGCATGATGTAGACACGCCCAAATAAGACCTAGTTGGGAACCTCTTCTTTTCTTTTGCGACTAACACCTTGTGATTTGGGGGAAGGTGAAAAGAAAACCCTAACAATTATAGTAACAGCAGAGGAAAAAAAATTCTTCTTGGCACTATGTGGCAACTATTAAAGCCTAGAAGTACAGGACAGCCAAACACTTCCCTCTCTGCACTGAGACCTGGGGACCGCAAACTACATTTAGGGTGCATCACACACCCTAAATGGAGAACCAGAATTCCTCTTCCAGTCAGTCTATCCCCCCCCTAAACTTGTCCTGGCTCTTTAAGCTTGTTTCATAACCAAGCCAGTTGTGGAGCTCTGCTCTGTTTTCCTGCTGCTGAGCAGGGTCCTTTACAATTTCCACCTGCTCCAGGCTACAGAGCTCTTTTCATGGTCTCCAAGCGATGTGGGTAGCTGAGCAGGTCCCCCATGACTCCAACTGTTGGTCCTTATGGAACACTCCAGGCACAGCTATTCTAAGGGACAGATCCAGACAGAGGGCAGTGGTGTGATTGCATCCCCCCTTCCACCATTGCTGATGTCCCCGGGTAATGTGCACAGCCACTCCCTACAGCTGAAGACCCTGGGCTGGATGGGTGGGCACAAGAAGAGGTACCCATCCGTCACTGTCACTATTCCCATTTGACCTGGGTATGGGGCATGACCCTAGAGCTGCTCTTGACCCACTCCAACTGCAGACTTCAGGGAGTGGCTACCCAGAATGCCAGTCTTCAGCTGTGGACAGCAGCAGCAGTAGGCAGATTTCCTCTTCCTGTACCTGCTCCCTGCCAAGCCCTCCACCACACCCTCTGCTGGATGGAAAAGAGGACTTGGAAGGAGAAACCTGCTCCCCACCACCACCACTGTCCCCACCTGACACAGGCATAGAAGAAGCTGCAGAGACAATCTTTTATGGCAGCCCTTCAGATATTTGAAGACTGCTATGATGTTCCCTCTTAACTGCCTTTTCTGCAAGCAGAACATGCTTATTTCTTTCAACCTCAGGTAACAAGAGCCCCAGAGCAGCAGAGGTTTGAAGCTACATCTCCAGTTTCCCTGAAAAGTGCTTTATGCACCAGGCCACATTCTAGATAATGCCTATAATGTTCTCTAAACTCTCTCGAAGCTGAACTAAGAGAAAGTCAGGAGGGGCAGCCAGGTGTGGCCAAGAGGAGGATAAGTCAGAGGAAAGATGACAGTGAGATGGGTAGTGCTCTGGAATGCAAACAACCCAGATATAATTAACCTAGACCACGGTTGGCCGTGGGGCAAGCCTAGCCTATAGCCTAATGATTAGAGTTATCCATAGGAGTGGTCACTGGCCAAGTCAGGACCTAAGTCAGGACCTCCTGCCAGCTCACCAAAACTCCCTAAGTGGCCCCCGTGTGCAGCTAGGCAGCTGAAATGAAACTGCCAAGGGAGCAGAGTTCAGGACTGGGACAGGTGGGTGAGGTTGGGATCACAGGGCAGTGACAGCATTGGGCCAGGACTCAGCTGTGATCCACTGCCCATACATTCCTACAATGGGTGTGGGTTCTGTGGGCAGGGGTGTGCACAGGGTGGATTGTAATTAGGCCCAGGCCTGGACCCCAGCCCTGCACTATCACAACCCCAAGATTTTGAACTCAGGCCTGGATGCAGCTCTCCACCTTCCTGCAGCCCCATCCCATCTGCTTGGTCACATGACATGTGTCCTGGCGAGGCTCTGGGATCATGGGATGGTGACAGCACAAGGCCAGGGCACAAAGCAGAGCCACAATCTTCTCCCAGCATATCCCTGCCCACAAAGCCTATGCCCATCACAGGATGTGAGGGGAACAGCTCTGCCCCAGGCCCTGATGCCACACTGTCACTGCCCCACAGTTCCACCCTGTGATCCCAGGCTTGCCCACCCATGCTTCTCCCAAACACCACTCCATGCTTGTTTATGGGCCCATCCCAGATGCTAGGACTGCTCAGGTCCTGCCTCTGGTGGTAGATGTGGGGCAGATGGGCCAGAGTGCCCAGGCAGCGGGGGCAGGTCCAGCAGCAGCAGCACCCATAAGAAGCTGCCACTGCCAGTGCCACCAGGAAGTAACTCCAGCTGCTGCACCACCCTAGCCCTGCTGTGCACCCAGGACAGGGCCAAGGGATACACTGTGGGCGAGACAAAATCCCTTGCTGGGCCAGATCTGGCCCACAGGCCATATTATGCGTAAAACAAAATGCGTAAAATGTCTTGGGAACAAGGCATAAACCATGTATTGGCCAATTATTAGCATTACGGGCAAAGCTACTTGAGAATTGTCTTTCAAATCCTAGTAGTTACAAACTGCTTTATGTTCAGAAGAATGAAGATCAATAGCCCCATTACATTTTTATCCAAACTAGTCTCACTATAAATATTTTTATTATTCATGTAGAGAACATAGCTTTTTAGAGGGGCAGAGCATTAGAGTAATGTAGCTGTAATATTCCAGGAAAAGTATGAGAGGTAAGTTTATTTCATTAGGCCAGCTATAAAACTGGTAACAATATGTTATTTTATTATGTTTTATTGAACCAGGTATATACCTGGTCCAATAAAAGACATGACAAAAAAAAACCCCTCAACTCTCACTGGAGGAAGTGGGGGGAGGTAAAACATGGGGATTACCACTGCCTTGATAAATTAGAGTTTGCCTGTGGAATCTGAGTAGTGGAGTACTCAAATATCATAATCAGCTGCATAATAACAGCCTTATTTGTAAAATAATGTGTTTGATAAGCATTTTTCAAATGCGCTCCAATTTTCTCTTTCCTATACGTGTATTGTCAAGACAACCTTAAATCTACCAACAGAATGGTGGATTACTTAATTTTTGTCAGACTCTTTTGAAATATTTCATAAGCCTTGGTCTTCATTACTAAGTTTATCTCATGCCTATGTTTTATCATGGTCACTGTTTCACCTTTTCAAGATCACTAGTTATTTATTATTAATTACAAAAACCATTAATTTAAAACAGGGCTTAAACTCAGATTCCTGGGGTGCCAGTTATTAACTTCCTTCAAATTTTGCAATATTGTAAATTTTTACTCGTCATCTCATTTGTGAAATGATTTTACATTCATGACTTTTCTTTTCATAAAAGTCATCAATAGTTCCTACTTCTCCTGAGCAAGTTTATTGAGAGATTGTCACTTTTATACCCAGTGAAAAGAATATTATTCAGGGGAAACAATAGCAAGTAAAACTGTCTATTAAAAACTATGTTAAAGATGCCTCAAGGTCCAGATGCTCTCTTTTTTGTGGTATTAGAACTATCATCTGCTTGATGAACTACTATTCAATTAGGTGGATCTTCATCACTAAATTTTTCAACAAAAAGCTATTATCTTTTATCTTGGTAACATCAATGACATGCAAAAGAATGAGCTGTCACCTATCATCCTTGGCCAAAAGCAGTCTTAATATTTTACAATAAGTAACAATGAGGTACTTGAAAACTGCCCATTCAGATATCTGTCTGTAAATAATAGCTAACAATCACATAGCATGAGACACAAGAGAATAGATTAATCAAGTAATTTGTACACTCAAATTGTATGGTTATGTGTTGCAGAGCACATAGGTACCCTGCTCCTATGGAAAGTGGAAACTGCTACGGAAAGAGCCCTAGCAGTAAGTAAAGAGCCCAGCTGCAGGTTGATAGGGTAACCGGAGTGTATTAGTGGCCCACACCCGCCAGCAGTCAGCTGACCAGAAGGGGCAGGGCCTGGCTCCTATATAACTCCCAGGCTGAGGCCAGGCAGGGAGTTCCCTGTTGGCAGCCAAGAGGGAGGGAGCTCTGCCTGAGTGAGGAAAAGGAAGAGGCCTGAATGACTGAGCAATGCAATACTGGTGAGAGTTGGAGATACCCTGGAGTGGCTCGAATGTTGTTATAGCCAGATAGCTTAGATTTATGTTATAGCCAAGGGGCTTGTGTTTTGTTTACTGTTAGACTGGTGGTTTGGGTGAGGCTATTAGGGGTTGGAGGAGGCCTCACAGGGGACCCATGGCGGCATGGGATTCCCAGCCCCAGGTGAAGGGGACAGCACAAGAGGCCCCAGGCAAAGGGGGCAGTGATTGACAAGTGCCTGTGGGATGCGGTGAGAGACAAGGCTGTGGAAAGCCAGAGCGCCTGTGGGGCACGGTGACACAGACAAGTACTGCGGTTAAGACCGAACAATGTCCAGTACATCTGCGAGGCTTGGGGTGTGGTATAGGGGTGGTTGGAGTCATGCATAGCCCATAAGGCCAGGGTGCACAGAACCCCATTATAGAAAGAAGACAATTGATAGCAGGAGCACCGTGGCCAAGAGGACGAAAGGCAGCCTGCCTTTAAATATATATAAGATCAACACGTGGTGGGCGAGATTCGAGGGTGCTTTTAAGCGAACTTGGCATGGTAAGGAGGCGCTAGGGGAGATCATGGCCACCCCTAGGACCCCACTCCATGACATTATATAGTAACCAAAACATCAAAAGGTGATGCTTAGCATATTCTAAAGCCCTGATTCTCAAATATGTATCATTATTAATCACTTATGAAGATATGGATGGAAAATATTCCTTTCCAACCACCCAATACTGATTTTATTCCTTTCCTTCAGACACAAGATTTCATGAATCAGCCACAACTACAATTAGGAATATTAATAAACAAGAATTTAAATAAAATTGCCCTACTGTAATTGTTGAGGTTGCTAGGTTATATCCTGTCCCAGTTTGCCTTTATTCTACTTGTATGCATTCCATTCTGATTCAGGGTCAACATTAGGAAAAACTTTCTCACAGTCAGGGTGTCCAGACTGTGGAATAAGCTCCCTTCAGAGGTGATGCAATCATCTACCCTTGAAATTTTCAAAAGGAAACTAGACAGTCATCTTGCTGGGGTCACCTGACCCTCAGTTATCTTTCCTGCTTGATGCAGGGGGCTGGACCCGAAGATCTTCCAAGAACCCTTCTGGCCCTACAATCTATGAATTATAAGTTGTAGTGGAATATCAAAGATGTGTCAGATTCCCATAATTTATTTATGTTATGAAGCTTGGGAGAGGTGGAGTGGTTAGCACCAGAGGTTTTCTACTATATGAATTTTGATGTGAATTATTTTTCCTTATCTTTTAAAAAACATTCTCTCTCTCTCTCTATTTGTAACATGACAGGACACCTCCCAGCCAAGGTTCTTATCACAAAAATAGTTAACAAATTCAAATTCACTTTGTAAGTAAACCAATTTTATAAAGAGACCATGAGGTAGGATACTCATATCCTATGGCAGGTATTACAGATATACTTGATATCACACATAATTACCAAGCTCATTAAGAGTAGCTTAGGAACTGAATACTTGTTGGCAATTCCTTTTGTAAAACTTTGTAGCAGAAAGTTTAATTTATACTCTAATTATATCCCCTTGTTCTTCATATAGAAACGAAATGCACAGTACTATAATTATTCTTCAGAATGTATCATCTTACAATGGAAATGAATTTTAGCTCCCTCAGTGCCAAGCCAACCTAAAGCTACAGGCAAATGATCAGCGAGATGCAGCAAATCTATATGCAGAAAAATGTGATAAGTGAAATTTCTAATAGTTCTTTTATACTCAGTGGTGTCAGATGCATTGGTTTAACAAAATCAAGACTAATAACAATGCAGTAATTCCAATATCACTATATAAATTAATCAACTTTAGAGAAATCTTTTCTGTTTAGAAAAAATATTTCTAGGTAGTTCAACCAACACGGGTTCATCAGTGGCAGGTCCTGTCAGACCAACCTGGTGGCCTTTTACGATCAGATCATCAGATCATTAGATGCAGGGGTAGCAGTGGACATAGTCTTCCTGGACTTTCAGAAGGCCTTCAACACTCTCTCACCCTGTTCTCATTAAGAAACTGGGGGGCTGTGGTGTAGACACCCACACAGTCAAATGGGTCGCCAACTGGCTGGAGGGCCGCACCCAGAGGGTGGTAGTGGATGGGTCCTTCTCAACCTGGAGGGATGTGGGCAGTGGGGTTCCGCAGGGCTCGGTCCTCGGGCCCGCACTGTTCAACATCTTCATCAGCGATTTGGATGAGGGGGTAAAAAGCCCCCTGTTCAAATTTGCTGATGACACTAAGATGTGGGGGGATGTGGGCACACTAGAAGGAAGCAACAGGCTACAAACAGACCTAGACAGGTTACAAGGGTGGGCGGATGAGAATAGGATAGGATTCAACACAGACAAGTGCAAGGTGATGCACCTGGGGAGGAATAACCGGCACCATACCTACAGGTTAGGGAACTCCCCTCTTGTCAGCACAGAGGCAGAAAAGGATCTTGGAGTCATCATTGACTCCAAGAAGAACATGGGCCGGCAGTGTGGGGAGGCAGTTAGGAAGGCCAACCGCACCTTGTCATGCATCCACAGATGTATCTCGAGCAGGTCCAAAGAGGTGATCCTCCCCCTCTATGCAGCACTGGTCAGGCCGCAGCTAGAGTACTGCGTCCAGCTCTGGGCACCGCACTTCAAGAGGGATGTCGACAGCATGGAGAGGGTCCAGAGGAGGGCCACTCGCATGATCAGGGGACAGCAGGGCAGGCCCTATGAGGAGAGGCTATGGGACCTGAACCTGTTCAGCCTCCAAAAGAGAAGGCTGAGGGTGGATCTTGTGGCCTGTTATAAACTAGTCAGGGGGGATCAGCAGGCACTGGGGGAGTCACTGTTCCCCCGAGCACCGCCTGGAGTGACCAGGAATAATGGTCACAAGCTGGCAGAGGGTAGGTTTAGGCTAGACATCAGGAGGCGCTACTTCACGGTCAGGGCGGCTAGGATCTGGAACCAACTTCCAAGAGAAGTGGTGCAGGCTCCTACTTTGGGGGTGTTTAAGAGGAGGTTAGATGAACACCTTGCTGGGGTCGTTTGACCCCAGTGCTCTTTCCTGCCATGGCAGGGGGTCGGACTAGATGATCTGCTCAGGTCCCTTCCGACCCTAGAAACTATGAAAGTATGAAACCTCCCTTATAACTCAGTTAACATAAAATATATATTTTACAAATTATTTTTCAGAAATCCCAATCATAAACTTATATATATTAGGGGTGAGTAAAGTGGGCCCTATTCAATTTGGATTTGGATTCAGCCCGAATCAAGGACAGTGATTTAATTAGTTGATTTGGTTTACTGTCCCTGATTTGATTCAGCCAAATCTGAATCTGAAAATTCAAAGCTGATTCAGAGAACCAGTGATTTTTGGGCACATACACAGCTTTAAACATTTTTCTACATACCTTGAGGTAGCAGGTGTGGCTCATGATTGCTGCAATGCTGGGGTGCAAGGTACATTGGGAGCAGCTGCACCACTGGCACTTAGATTGACTTAACCCTAGTTAGGATGAGCTAAATGTAATGTCTGCACATACCATACATGTGCATGTACATATCTATTTGGAAACTTTCATTTATAGGCAGATTAATGATATGTTAACTGAAACATATCTTCAAACTAGTATGGTAATTCAAAATGAACATGTATCTTGAAATGACATTAATTCTCTGACCTGATCCCTTAAAAGCAAATCTTAAATAAAATAACCTTCCATTAGACACACAGTACAGCCATTGCTGAATTTCATAGAGGGTACCTGTTATTCCTAAGTAGAATGTTCTGCTAAGATTGACAAATAAGTATAAAAGTACAAAACTTATTGATGTTATGCTGACAAATATTAGAGAGCTGCATATAATTATTTAACTTCAGGTATTAACTACTGTGAACTGAAAAAAAAAACTCTTTGAATTTATAGCTACAACTTTTCATCAAACTATAATTACAATTAAGAGGTTATCACTTGCTATTGTTCAAATATCACTCTCACTACTCACAGAAGTAGCTTCATAATTATAGGAGTGTTATAACCTGCTTTTTGTAATGTGTTGATTTTTATCTATGAGGCAGGATTTCATGCTACATTCACTACTGAAGGGACTGAAGATGTACATATTTTCATATAGATAGAAGATATATATATCTTCATATGCATTACTTAATGTATTATCTAATTTACATTTTTTGTTTGAAGTTTGCTTGTTTTGTTTACTTTTCATTTTTCTTGAAACTGCTATATAAAATAAGAATGAATAAATATTGGCCCATTTATCCACTCCTAACTTAACAAAACTTCTAAGACATAAATGAAAAAGTGTTCATTTTAAAAGTACAAAATAAGTTCCAAGATAAAATTCTCTTTATACTAAAAATTGAATCACTATCACTACTGTCTTGAAAAGACATAATACAAACAGAAACCAAATGTGCAATATTTCTCCAGTCTGCATTAAGTTAAACATCTCTATCCTAACCTAAGCCAAACAGCTCTTTGCTTCTAGTCTGGGTTCTTAAAAGAACATCTGCTGATAGGTAAGCTGAACTGTAATGGGAGTTTCCTATCTACATGGGCAAAGATCAATAGGAATTTATCTAAGATACTGGTTGTCAACCTCGAGACACCCCTCAATAAACTTGAGGCACCCCTTGGAAAATGCCATTTCCTAGTTTTCATTCATTTTTTTACTACAGAAAAATAACAGAACAATTGTTCCATTGCAAATAACTCAAAAAAATCCCCACAACAGGTCAGAATCTTTTTATCATTACAGGTTCCTATTTGAAATCTCTGGGTTTATTCTGTGAATCGTGTTTGCATGCCTAACAGTGCTAACATTGGGTGGCACTCCAACATACCCTTGAAACTCCAGGGTTCTGCAGCACCCTGATTTAAGAATCACTGATTTTGATCTAAGAGCATTAAAACAGAAGATAGAACTGTACAGTATCTGATTTTTACTTTACATAGTACAGAATTGGATTTGTAGATATTTGTGGATATGATAACTAGAATTCTGAAACAGACGTAAAGGGTGACCATAATTTCTTCAGGGAAAAAAAAAAGAAAAAATCCACTACACCAATTGAACCAAAACATTGATTTAATATTACTGGCTGTGTCTACACACGTAATTGATGCAACTGAACATACCCCAGCTCAATTTGAGCCAAAGTAGACTAACCTCAACATTACCATCTACACATGTTTAAACACAGTATTTTACTGTGCTGCCAGATACCATTTGTATCTTATGGGGTTATCAGTTCAGTAGACTAGTCTACCCTGCCCTAATTGCCGTGCATATGTAGATGGTGATGCATTACTGTGCAGCAAATTAGTTTGCTGCACAGTAAAATGTCTTGTGTAGACGTGCCCACTGTAAATTCAATCTCAACAGTTAATTGAAGTAGTAATCCCAAACACAGCAGACCTTTACTAATCAACTAAAAATGAATATGAGTCAATGGCAGAGAAACAAAGCTGGCGTCACTTGGGACTCACTCCTGCAACAAATGCTGGCTCTGATTCAGCAAAGCACTTAAGCAGATGCTTAACTTTAATAAACTGCTCTTGCACTTGAGTGCTCAGTGTATTTTAGAATTGGATCTTTAATGTAGTATTGGTCCCTTAAAGGACTAAAGGAGGAAACCAGCAAGACTTTACTGCATTCATATGTTTGCCTTCTACAAGAAAACTATACAGCAATTGCATTCATTGGAGCAATGAAACATGGAGAATTAAGTAGTCATTATTACATTTCTAATCCTCTGCTTCTAAAGAATTTGTAAACTAGTAAGAAAAATGAAATAGAGGTTCCAGTTTTCCAGCAAGTATTTAACACTCAGAAATAAAATTCAACAAATTGCTAAATTTATATACATTTTAGTTTTCATATAACTATGTAAAAACAAATGTGGACAATGTTTTATGACTTTGCTTGAAAGAAATTTCATGCTGCTGAAACTCAGTACTGTTTCCTCTTGTGTCAGAATTCTACATTCCTCGATATGCACTCTGCAATAATTTCTGTGAGGCTAATTCTATCACCAATACAATGAATAATTTTAAATAGTAGTATTAATATTTTTTCACTGTTATTAGTGCTATAATTCTGAAAAAAGAATTATAAAGACGAATGCATATGATAATATTCAGCAATAAAATACATACATAAACCTAAGTTGGTATCCATCTACACCATTTAACAATTCAATTAGACTACCAGAAAGGATGTTACAAAATTATTAGCATGCTAAAAAATGGGGTAAAGAAGCAGTACAACGACAAAGTCCAACCTGATTACAGTAATATTTTGTAATAAACAAAAGCATCCCAACCAAAATGCAAAAGGAAACTGTTTCTTTCTTCAGTTATAACCTCTTTCAAAAGGATTTTATTATAACATTTAGGTGAAAGATAACTCTGAAGTGTTGCAAGCTGTATCACAGGCTGATTTCTGACCCCGGTACTATTTCCCAAAATTATATTGAGACAATGACTGCTTATAAGAGTGCCACATAGGAAAAGCAGGAAGTAAAATACATTTAGAATAGTGCTGTATTTCAAATCTATGTTGATAAGTATGTAAAGTAAAGTTTCACATTGAAAATATTGTAATAAGGCAATTTCATTTAAAAGCTTCTGAAGATCATAATTCCTTACATCATTTTAATCGTAACGTTTAACTAATGATAAAAGAAAAATTGTAATTCCTTTTTGTTCCTTTTTCTTGCTGTTTCCTTGCTATTCAGTGGGTGCATCTATATGAGACACTATGTCACCGTAGTGATGAGCTATGGCGATATAGCTTGTTGCTAGTGACATAGTGTTGGCTGGTACTAACCATGACACCACTACTGAGCAGTAGCAATGAGCTACTGCACAGTAGCTCATTACTATTGCATAGTAGGGTGAAAATGACCCATGCAACATTGGGACTGTGCAGTACTGGCAGGTACTGCATAGTCAGGGGCACATGTAGATGCACCCAGTGTGAATAAAATATGTAAATTCTTAGTCACATTATTGTTGTGGCATCTCTTATAAGCTACTGTATAGTTTATGGAGTAGGAGCTCTGAAAAGGTAATCCTATGCACATACAGTATCTGTGCAGTTTATAAGAGGAAGAGGGAATCATATAGTCAGGAAAGAAATCCATTAAATAAAACAAGCTAGGTGTTCTTGACATACCATTGACTAAGCTGGCATTTGTATTATCAGTGGCAGTTGCGCCTGCTGCATCATCAGAAGCTGAAGGAGGGTGGGAGGAGGTATGGGAAGAATCTACTGAGCAATAATGGATAGAAAATAATAATAATAATAAATAATAACAATAACAACAGAAACAAATTAACTTGACAAAACAATAACATGTATGGACTAATATAACTTTGCTTTCTCCAAAACAAATTTGTTTAAAGTAAAAAACACAATGCATAAATGAAGTCATTATATAGATGTTACCAAAGTCAGAAAACACATACATGAAATATTTAAAAAAAAAAATGAAAGACACATTCATCCTAAGTAAACAGAATTCATGAGAATGAATTGTACCTACTGGAATTTTATAACTCTGATCTTGTATGTGGATATTTTATAGCCTTTATTTTTTTAAAAAAATTCAGAATGGCTTGAATAGAAATTGTGTTGGTAAATGCACTGTTAGTCTGTGGGATTTGAAATATGACACGTTACATTTTATAAATTATTACTACTGGCACAGCTATTACGTACAATGTATGGGTCTGGAAGTTGTGTTATTGTCACCTATTGAATGTGATCCCTGATTTCAAATGGAGAAATGGCATTTTTTCTGTACTACATATATTTTGGGAAATACAAGATATACAACAGCTTGTCTAATTTGGTCTCTGTTTGAAAAACACTCATTATCCTACACAATTATAAGATATTGTACAATTATATATATGTTATGATAAAAAAAAATCATCATAGAAAATAAACTCTCACGCCCCTGTATTAGGGGAATATGGTCATATAAATGTACCTTCGTAACTGGAAGAAAGAAAATTCCCTGAAGATTTTATTTACTATTAATGTGTATATGCACTAGAACTGTGAGAGAAATTCTCAGTGAATAACTGATTCCGTGAATTTTGCCTTTTTAATGGTTCACTGTTCATAAGCAAACACGAAAATCCTCACATTTTATTGTTTGAAATTCATGTACTTTCTCAATAAAAAGTTTTTTGTTCATAATTGACAATTTCACATTGTACAGGTTAGTTACCCAAGAAAAGTCATGGTATTTCATATACATGTAGCAAAGTGTAACAAAAAAAAAATAAAAACAATAAAATACAGAATTTGAAATTCACCATGTTTTAATATTTATATGCCAATTTCAAATTGCATATTTGATTGCTATAGTCATAATGAACAATGGTATTGGTTGCATACCATTTGAATACCCATGTAAACCCACGCAAAAGAAAATGCTAATAGTAAATAGCATACTATAAAATTTAAGTTACTATAATTTGCATTTGGAGAATAGTAATTTGTAGCACCAATAAAGCTTTAGCACTCAGCTGTTTACAAAAAAGAAACAAGAAATAGTTTCAAATTAGATCATACAGAAATTAACTTTTTAATTGGAAAGAAATATCCCAGGATAACTATTTTAACCCTGATTTGTACCACAGTTTCGCAGAGGCTGCAGTTACAAGCCTCTGCTTTTGATCTAATTTCTTACTGTACCTGAAATCTGATGTCCATCTTCCTGTTTCACACCTGTATGATGATTTTTACAAAATGTTAATGAGGGATAAAGGCATGCAATTGAGAGAACTGAAATGCAGATACATGCAACTGATAGAGTTTGCCGGCTTATATACAATGAGAGTATTTTTGATTTCATGACTGTATCCCACAAGCAGGAGTGCATAGGCACACTGCTGCACCCACCCACAGAAGTTTGTAGGGTTAGATCCTTAAGTCTTAAAAAAAACTGACTGGTGTTTTAGTTGTGTGGTTCCAGTCAGAGTTAATGTCTGTTATATGAAATACTTGCGCATTTTTCAAAAAAAGGGTGCCTTTCAGCACTAATTTGCAATCATATTTTGTTCTATTTTTTTGCTATGCAGATTTCCTACTTTTTGTTACAGGATACAAACAGTGGAGCATTGTGTTCATATCAGCACTAAGCAAGAGGATGTACACAAGGAAAATCTCCTTACTCAAAAGCAAATGGGCATTCCAGACAAGCTATAGCAGTTTTAAGCAGATACTGGAGTTTTTAGATCCCACCCACCATGCTCATGTGAACTACCAAAATAGAAGTTGTCACTCCTGCCTAAATGTGGTTTTGTTTGTTTGTTTTGTTTTTTGCTTCTATTGCCTTCAATAAGTACAGCATCATTGCATTCAGATATTGATCAAAAAACAGACCATGAAGCTTTGAGAAACATCAAACATTCTCTCATTAAGTACCCAGACTTGGATGATTAGTGGTTACTTTGCATCTCTCTGGAAGCTGTATGGTAGAAAATGTGTAATGTAATTTCAAAAGTAAAAATATGTTCCTTTGCAAATATAGAGTTGAGTGCCACCACCTAAGTGACCCACATAATAGTTCTTGCCAGTAGTGATCACATTGTTAGACTGAAGGCATAGAAATTGGGAAATTTTAGGCCCTAAAAACCATTTAAGTCTTCCCCACTGCTATTCATCTTCAAACATATGCAATGCAAGGCAAAATTAAATAACACCCCACAACTTTTTTATCAGTGGAAATGTATGAAATTTTTGGAATTTTTACAAGTTTTATTTGTTGACCCTTAAAATAAATAGGATGCTGGACATTTGTACTTAGGTTAAAAGTACAGCAACTGGACTTCAACAGATGACAAAATGACTGTGTGTACATACATTTAGACAGAAGCACATTAAGCAGTTTATCCTTACAGTGTAGCCTTAAACTTGGTAGTTTTTCCTGACTTTACTATACAACAAGGTCTTTAGACTTCTAGTTTTCACTGCTTGAGACCTGAAGGTAACTGTAACTCTTTATTAACCCCCACTAGGCACACCTACATGAGATGTTTACTGCACAGTTGAGTAATTAACCATACAGTAAAGTCTCAGTGCCTAGACATGCACCCCTATTAGGGCACATGAAACTAAATAAGCTCCACAGAAGAATAGGAATTATAAATACAGGTACTACCCTGCTGCAGACTTTATTCAGGTACAGCAGCACACATGTAGATGCTGACTGGCTGGCTGGGGCATGAGGGTGCTTCAGTGCAGGGACACACTGATCCCAGTAGGAGCAGCCCTAGGCTGGTGGGCTAACTGCCCAGGCCCCCAGCCATCTGCAGCTGCTGTGACCCAGTTCAATGTGCTGCAGTCCTAGCACATGTGCAGACGCATGCCTGGGAGCCCCCTCATGGCATGTATAGATGTGCCCAGTGTCACCAATATTGCTTCCAGTATTCTGACTGGGACCTATCAATTCTAAGGAAATATTTGTCTGTAACCACTGAAGGCCATGTCCTGTTCCACCTATTGGGCATCTAAGTGTACATAAGTTCCTAAGAGTGAACCAATTCCATCTGGCTTGAGACCATGAAAATTCATTAATGCATTTACTTATGTAACAAACCAGAATTTTTCCCTTAAGACTGTTGCGAAAAAAGCAGTGAGGAGGAGGAGGACCTACCCACCTTTTGCAGGAACACTATTTCAGAGAATCAAGTGTGGTGGAATAGGATTGCATTTATGTGCATACATACACTTACATGTTTAATAGGTATGTGCTCATCCAGAAAGCTAATCCATAACAAAAAAATCTACAAAACAGACTTTTACCATTTAAGTAAACAGAAAGGCACAACTTTTCCTTCTTTTCTTTTTGAAACTTAAATGTGTTGTTGCTATGTCAGACTTATGAATAACTATATATAAATTCATATATTAATGTGTTATATCTATTTTTATGAAATGTTGCTAATTGTAAATTTATACGAAATTATTAAAAGGTAATAAGCAGAGTATATGCTATTCTTTTTTTCATTTGATTACATGCTGCAAGATTGCAACTTTAAACTGAATGTAAAAAAACCCTAATCATTGTATAAAAAGCAAGAATTATTGCATTCCCTCATAACATGCATGAGAAAATTCATATAGAAAAGTACTTTTAAATACTTTTTCAGGTCTCAAAAATTGAAGCAATTTTCATCTCTGAAGAGTCTATGAAAATTATTTGGGAGCACCTACATGTGTTCTAGGGGGGTTACCTTTCTTATCTTTCTTTTCTTCTTCTTCTCCACCAGCACCTAACAGAGTAAAGATGATGCCCGTCTGAGAATTCACACCAACAGCAGTGACAACCATTCTCCCAGATCCCTCCATGACATGGGTACCTAAAAATGAGAAGTTAATATAAAAAGTAGAAGTTAATATATGTGTATTAATGTTCATAAAAATGTTTCTAAAGTCTGAGTAGGCACAGATTCTGCCAGAGCAGTTAGTGGACCCGATTCTGTTCTTAGTTACACTGCAATAAACCTGGGGTAATTCCACTGATGACACCCACCAAAGAATCAATCCTCGTCTTTGTAGTTAACAAATGCTTAACTACATATCTCAGAGTACTGATAAACTGGCATATTTTGTTATCCGACACCCCTGATTCCCCATGGGTGCCGGATAACAAAGAATTTGCTGTATTAGGAAATTGTTCAGTGTATAATTTTCCATCTAGAAATTAACTCAATAATACATGAATAGGTAACTGCAGCTCTCTTTGAAAGACTTTTAGATATATAGCAGGGGAACAATGATTCTGAGCATTACAAGAAGAAAATCTATAAATAAAGAGAAACTTCCCAAGAAATGGTACAAATAATGAATTTTCTATTTGGAGAAAAAAAGAGTTGTAAATTTTAATATAAAAGACTTATAATCAAATTAACATTAGGCTCCAGTTTTACATTGAATGTTGCTAAAAAAGTTTGGAGGGAAACTGTACTTTTTAGGCAGTGTTACAAAATAATGAGAGAAAGGCTGGTTAGTCATCAGAGTATAACAGTGAATGTGCAAAGGAAAGTACCAAATTTGCCAACTCAGTCATTTAATGTGGTGATAGTCTTAATCTTAAATCATTAGTCAGCTAATGATTGGATAAAAGATTTAAAGAACAGACAGGGCTGGTATTGTTTAAATCATTTACCTGGATATGTACAAAAGAATGAAAATGAAACAGCAAGTTACTAATGTTGCCTGCAATTTTTTAATCCCTCTTGTCATTTCTGCTTAGGATTTTTATTCCTTTTTCTGTTTGTATGGTAATGATTGCCCAATTTTTAATAATGTGACTTTGGATTTGTGGAATATCTAGTAACTATACATCAATGTTACATACTTATCACAACACATTTTACTTTCTTTTTCTAGTATTTTCCCTGTGTGCCCAAAATGAACATAATTAATAAGTGGATGGTCACATTCATACTATTTAAATTAGAATGTGTTAGACTAATTAATATATTATGCAGGCCTTATTCACATCCAAATATTTTATAGAAGTAGAAAGATTTAGAAAAAAAGATTATATGCAGATAAATGTTAGGATTTTTTTTTAATTCCTCAAAACCACCCCTTTTGGAAAGGAAAGATAGTGGCACTGAGACTGGTTTATTTTGCTCCTTTCTGCATAAATGAATAGTATTAGTTAGGCTGCACCATTCGTGTCCACTGAAGATAGGCAGGATTCACCCTTATGTCATGTATGTGGTACTACTATGTAGTAATCTAAGAGTACTGATATGTACTCTAGTTACCGAGATAGACTCTGTATCTTACATGATGTATTGGAATGCTTACTATATGCTTAAAATGCCTTAATTTGATAAGGGCTATTGGAGGGAAAAACAGGAAATGCAGTAGCTTTCCAATTAAGGACATCTTGAAACACATCTGAAAGACAGTAGGATTTGTCAAAAGGACTAAACAGCTTTCAAAAACACTTCCTGAACAGGTAGAGAGAACTAGTTTGTAAATTAAGTGAAAAGTCTGTCATCTAGAGCTCATGGAGGGTCTATAACAATTTTAGACTAACCACATTTCTCATGTGGGAAGTGAATATGCACCTGATAAAGCAATACTATAGACTGTGCACACATTTAGCTTATAGTTTTCTCTTAAGTGCCTTCTGATCAAACAATATGCTGCTTTAATGATACTCTCATCACTGGTTACTGCCAACCTACAGGTGTTAGATAAACATTGGATTTACTATGGCAACCATGTTTAATAAACATAGGGGACAGGTACAGATATTTGACTTTTACCAGCATAAGTGCTCTGAAACAGGTCTATCTATACCTGTAAAAAGCATAAATTTGGCACGCAGAACCAGTCTATATCCATATCAGAAGTTTGCCCCACCGGGCATTTATCCACGTAATTGGCATTTATCCTCTAAAAATGTTTGTGGTTTAATTTTCTTTTCTTACTCTACGATGACTAAATGAGTAAAGTGGATGTGACTTACCACATTATGGTTTATTGTGATATAGCTAGTAAAATGCACTAGGGGGCACATCAGAACAATTTTACCCACCTGCCCTTTCAGTTCTACTTACTGCCAGGTGGCTTTTTAGGACAAGAAATGCCCAAGGAGAATCCTCCCAAAGGGCTTCGCCCTCTTCTTCCCCTCACTTTTTTGTGGGATTTGGTGGGTAAAACCTTTTTGTGCAAAAGCACCCCAGAGGCTGCCTGCCTTCTGCCTTGCCCTGCTTCCCTCGGTTTCTTTGGTGCTTGTTGAAACAGCACTTTTAACCTCCCTCTTTTTCTGCATGCTTTTTGCACTGGGTGTAGAGAACCTTAGGGCTACAAAAGTGTTGCATCTCCCATACAAGCATGGCATCTCCCACGTACCCATTTTACAAAGCTGCCTCCAGCATTTTTTTTTCCTGCTATGTTTTGCACAGGGAAGAGTTCTATTTTGGTTGGTTTTTGGGGCTGTGCTTTTTGCACACTTTTGCAGCCATGGGAGTTTTCAAGCACTTTCCATGCCAGTGCCACACTCTCTGGGTTTTTTTTAACACCAGAATAAGGCCGTTGTGGGGGGGAGGCTGCCCTCCTGAGGGTCTATAAATTTGTGGACAGGGATCAGGGTGCATATACTGTGTCCACAAACAGAGAATGGGACTCAGTCCAGTGGGACACTTGCCCCTGGTGGCATAACTGCTTCGACCGTTTTGACAACAGTGCTAGTTGCTGATGTCCGTGCAGCATTCTACTACAGGATGAGACTGCTTTTGGAAGACTTGAAACGGGACACCCTGAGCTGTTCCATAAGCAACGCCTAGGTAAGTGAGACACTTGGCTGTGCCCTGAGGGAGGGTGGCTTGCATCATTTACTTACATTTTCATGTAAATAGGATTTAATTGCTGTGAATGTTGGTGCAAGCTGTCCCACAGTATGAAGTCCTGCAGTCACAGGGCAAGGTTTCAAGGTGGGGTGGGGGATACACCCTATGTCCCTTCTCACCCGTCCTGCCACCCCCACTCCTCCCTGCCCCTGCTCGCATACAGCAGAGGCACCACTATTTCAGGGCTGCATGGTGGTTTTACAATACAGTCTTATGCTCTTAACTTCCTCCTCCCTCCTATTTCTAGTTCCCAAATGCTATGTTTCATATGCTTCTCCTGCCGTGCACAGCAGGTAGAAGAGAAAAACGGAAGCCTCAGATACTCGCCTGATGCCACTTCCATCTCCAGTAAAAATGCTGGCAATGTCACTGCCAGATGCCTCTTCACTACTCTGAATATGGTGATTTTACTGAAAAAAGCATGTCAGAATTCACCATTAACCTCCCTCTGCCATGATGTAGACAAGTCCTCATATTCTGTGAATACATCAGCAACTCAGTTTGGTCAACCTAGTCCATGCAGCTACTTACTGAAATATGTTTCATTAGGTCTTTTCAAAGATCATGTATGTAATGTTTCTTTTTCTTTGTTTCTCTTTCTTTATGTGGCCATTTTTTAATTTTTTTTTTTACTAAAATGCAAGATGCAGAGGGGTTTTGCCACCAGGCAGTACAGTTGATGTAGGATTTCAAGCTGTACAGCTTGTTGTCTAAATAGCTCCCTCCCTGAATTCAGCCATGCATTTTGAAAGGAGTACTTTGCAAATCTTTCTTCTAAATAAATATTTAGCCTAAAAAGCCTAGTCACACGTAAAGAACAGACTTTTAATTTTATTAGAAAATGTCAATAGAAAGTCTTTCATAGCACAGCACTAAGAGCTCACCTACCACCTAAACTCACACATTCAGACACACACACATCCTTATTCCATATTCCATGCACACCCATATGAGCCTGTTCACCTTGCTCCTTTGCCTATGGCCACATCTCCCCCTCCCCCCCACACACACTCAGCCAATCCCATTGATGTAAGAGTTCAAGCTGGGCAGCTTGTTGGCAATTTTCATCAAGCTAGGCAGCTTCTGCTGAAGATTCACGCACACACACGTATGTATAAAACCCACTCTAGAGCTTATGCTTCACCACTTGAATACCAATGGAATCCCAGCTTCTCCAGATCATAATGTATTAACATTCCTCGAACAGTTGGCACAGGGTAACACTCCTGGGAGAAGTTGGCAGAGGGTAAAGCTTACTGTACTGGTTACCCTCACTGATGGTGCTCTGCAACATTATTATCTTGTTATTACCTTACCTGGGCTCAGTGTACTCTCCATCCACATACAAAGGAGCACTGTCATTTATGGGTGCTGGGTCCAGTAGGTACAGCAAATTAAGTAGAATGAATGGTCTTCGGATGTAACATGTCAGAGAAAATGGCCTCTCTCATATTTTGGGTCTCATTTGGGTCTACATACCCTCTCTTGCCACAGTGCAGTTTTTCAGAGAACTCCCCTCCCTGGACAGGCCCTCTGAGCCGTTTCCCATTGCTGCTTGCCCCACTTCTGCCACACAGCTGGGGCTTCTCAGGTAAAATACTGCCCCCCCCACAGCCTTTGAACTCTTGTCTTCTAGCATTGCTGGTGCCTACTGTTCAATCATATTTTTCTATATGGGGCTTTCTATATGGTGCTTACAGACACACAGACACAATACCCCCCCTCACACACACTTGCTTATGCTCTTATCACTGTTTCCCATGTCTGGGGGTGCCCTCTTAGCACTCCTGGTTGGTGCTGGCCGATGTGCCCCTCCCACCCCCCTCCTTCCTGCCCCATGCCTTGGAACTTGTTTTTCTCTTCACAGATAAGAAAGTTTTTCAGCCATCCCAGCTTGCCTACTCCATGGTGGTCCTTACAATACAACTGACCACCCACCCACACATTCAGTCAGTCCTGTTGATGTAGGAATTCAACCTGGGCCGGCAGCTTGTTGCTCATTGCTCAGCTCCTCCCCCTTCACCCTCCCCCAGCCCAAAAAGCAGGGTAACATTCCTGGGAGCAGTTGGCAGAGGTAAAGCTTAACATACTGGTTACCCTCACGGATGGTGCTCTGCTGTCCTCCCAAAAACCTTCTTCATGCTTAGGAAAAATGGGTGCTAAAAATGCTCACTTTTCTCACTGCAGAGAACAGGCTGTTTCTTTTTCTCTCTGTGTGTTAAATCAATAAAAAAAGTACGTAGAAAACTTAATTGTCAATTCCTGGACTTATACTACTGTAATTCAAAAATGGTTTGTCTATGAATGCAAACAGTCTTACATAATTTTGCATGTAAAACACAAAGAATTCTGTGTCATCCCTCATTTGTATTATGTCAATTAAAGAAAGGATTTTTTGCAAAGTAGAGAACCAGCATGGGTCGGTGGCTTTGGGCAGTGGCTGTTCTGAGGATCACCAAGATTCCTTAGGTATCAGGGATCCCCTTGCCCAGGACAGCTGCCCCCAAAGTGATTTTGGGTAGGGGAGTTGCAATGACCCTACTCCGAGCCCCCCTCCCCACTGTGATGAGCTAATACCACTACCGAGGTGAAGAAAGAAAACTGCCCAGGCTCAATGAAATTTCCCCCCTCTCCTACCAATCACCACATATAGTAGTCAGAAAATCAAAGTCTTCACTGCAGGGGAAGGGGTGGTTTGTGGTGCATGTGGCAGAAAGAAGGAACCAGACTATTGTCTAATCAATTAGTGTATTAGCTAATAATACACTAATCAATTAGTGTATTAGCTTGTGAGCCTTATAACAGCTTTCTAGGTACATTATCCCCTCCACTCAACTCCCCAAACAATTTTGGTACCTGCTTGTCTACCTAGGTTGCCTGCCTCCCACCAGAAAAGACCCGTGATCCATCACCTCTGCCCTCACCCCACGGCCCCCTCAGGGCAGCAGTGGATAAGCTGTATCTGGGGCTGTGGGCACTGAAACACCCTGAATGACAACCTCCTCCAGACCTGGGGCATATAGGCTCTTGCCCATCATCTCAGCGAGGGGTGAGTTTTGAAACACATGAGCATCATGGGCACTTCCTGTCCATCCTACATAAATGTCTGTAAATCTGCCTTGGTGGTCCATTACAGCTTGCAGTATCACAGAAGGAAACTCCTTTCCATTTATGAATGAATGGTTGTCCTGGGACCAGCTTAGGAGGGGAATGTGTGTGCTGTCAAGTGCTCCCACGCAGTTAGAGAAGCTCATTTTCAGGTATCCTTCCACGAACTTGAGGGGGTTACTTAAGCATATGAATTTGTTTGCTGCCAGGTCCTGTAGCAGTTGGCAAACCTCACTGATGGTCCTCCCAGAAGTGTAGGGAGCCATGCCAAACTGATTTGCAACATGACACAGGCTTGTTGGAGTGGCCAGTTTCATGATGGCCATGGCAACATGCTTCTCTGGGCTGATGGGATTCCACAATAGTCCTGTGCTGCTGGATGTGCAATTTCAGCAAGCTAACGATGTGGAAGAACACCTCGCTCATTCTGCATATTTCCAGCCACTGGTCATCATTCCATGTTGACATGACTATTTTTTCCCACCAATCAGAGCTACTTTTGTGTGACCATATCTCACAAGGTTTGCCCTTAATGTATGGCCAGAAAGCAGCTATAGTGTTTTGCAATTATGCTTTCTGTTTGCTGAGATGACAGAGCAGTTTCCTCAGTTCAGTTAACAGCATTCTCTTCGGGGCAAACCTGTGAAGTTGGCTCCTCAGGAGTTTAAATAAAACAGACCAGAGGTACATCAAGTTGCTGAAGCCCATCAGCAGAACCATACATCTGCAATGGGAATATTGCACAGCCTTCAACATTAACCTCCACTTTCTCCTTAGTTCCTCAGAATTCGAGGAAGACATTGTCTTCAGGTAGCAGGACAAAGACTGTGACCCATTGAGTGACCTCTGTCTCAAATGTTTGCAAAAGTCAGTCTCCTAGATTAGCATGAAACCACTCCTGTCATTTACACGTCAATAGCTACTGAAACAATGAGCTCCCTGCCAGCACAGGTTGTCTGTATTTTTTTAAAGAGCCAAGATGTTACCACATTCCAAAAATGGTAGCTGGTGTGCTTGAACACTCTAGACCAAACCAATACGTGACCCATACATGAGAGAGATCTTCTGGCTTACCACTCCCATTCCCCGCCCCACCAACTGTAAGGACCCTGATCACCATATAGAAACTGCTCAGAAGGTATTTGTTTTTACCCACATATCTAAAGGAAATGGGTTTCATTGATGCATTAGAACAGTTTCATGCTTTCTCCCCTGAAGTGATCACCAGGTGCCCAAACATCCAATTTTGGAAGATGTGATGGATCCTTTGCAAGGACAGGGACCAAACTGGATTTATGCAGAAGGTAAGGCACTGATTGACATTTGAAGTGAGGGGAGCGTCATGACACAACTGGGAAGCCACAAGAATAAATCTGTTCACGTCTCTATTTCTGAACAACTAGAGCAACTTGGCATCAAAAACGACTGGGAATAGTGTCACAGTAAGATGAAGGCCTTAAAGTGTGCCTTCAATGCATTTTGGTACCAGATACCCAGGAGACTCAACAGAGGCTCAAAAGAACTAAATCTCTTGTTCCTGATGAGGAAGAAAATTCTGACTCAACCGTTGTTGTGTCTCAGGACTCAACAGGTTCCAAAGGGAGTACTGTGTCAGGGAGGCAACGGCAGAGTCCTGAGATGGAAAAAGCACTATCCTCACAAAGGGAGACTTGTAAGTAACAGTATTGGTATTAGCAGTGTTCTGGATTTTTGGTTTTAAAGATTTACACTCATATAAATTCGGGGGGGGGGGGCAGTGGAGGGAGAACACGGTGCCACTCCCTGTGGCAGATACTGCACCTGGGCACTTTGCTTGGGCCTGCAGGGCTGTAGCCACTTCCAGGGGGAGTGGAGCTCCAGGGTCTCACCCCTGGCAGGGCCACTGCAGCAGGAGCTGGCTGCCACAGCCACCTGCAAAGTTAGGTGATTTTTGGTGCAGGGCGGGTGCATGGTCAGGGGGAGCAGCATGGATCTTGCTTTAATGCACACCCTGGGAACCAGGGTGCATGCTGTGATGCTGGGACAAATATTTTGGTGGTATAGCCTTAAGAAGATGGTTGGGTGAGAGATAGTAGGCTGTCAGTGGTAATTCTTGAAGCGGCAGTCCTGTTAAAATAATTTAAGGAGGACTCACTTTTCTTTACAAACGTTCAAGAATGGATGAAAGCTTTCTTTTTGTCTGTGGACAGGTGCTCCTTCATTTTCATCTTCAAAAGCAGGTGCTAATGCTGTATGTCAATGTAATTATCAAAAAATTAATAAGAAGCTAAGGAAAGTATTCTTCATCTACTGACAGATGTGTCTGAAAGCATGGCTACGTCCAGTGCAGAAATGACATCTGAACTGAAAGATGTGTTCAATGTGTTAAAGCATAGTGAGCAAGCCAATTTGGAAATTGCACTGTACAGTTATGAAATGCACTAGTAATGACATGGTACAGTGTTTTAAGGAATTAAATCAGAAGGTTGATCTCATTTTAAGGGGGGATCAAAGGTTCAGACAGGAGTTTGTATTAGAGTTTCATGAATGCTGATGTACTGAGAGCAGCATTGAGAGTAGCCCATCCAGAAAAACTCTCCAGTCTCTTGTAGAGGAAAGCCATGCCTCATGTAGCTGCAAGACTAGAGCCCCAAGGAGCTTCAGGGATGATGATGACGAGGAGGGGGATGCTGATGTGACCTGGGGAGGGTGCAGGAGGAGGGCATCTCATGGGGGAGCAGGTTCTCATAACTAGAGTTTTCTAGGACTCCACAGGATTGGTGTGCTTCTCCCTCCCTCATGTATTGCCAACCCAGTATTCACAAAGCAGATTGCACTTCAATGTACCGGGGGCTGCATGGGGGCTGTGTGACCCAGGTTACGTTCACAATCTATATCTTTCATTTCTGTCTACCTACTTTAGGAATTTTTATTGAAATCTCTGATAGAAATAAAGTATCACATAAGGCCTTGGAAAAGTGTCCTGTATTTTTATTTTCCATACAAACGGCTGGGTGAAAATCTTCTGTGACGCTGGGTTGGGTGATAAAGGAAGGTACCCTATAATATGAATCCCAAAGCTGTTGACAGCCAGCTTGGGGCCAGCATGACCAAGGCTAGTGTCTTGTGGCTGAGGGCACTTATCAAGTAGATCACCAACCATTAGGCCTTTACAAAGGCACTAGGGGAAACACCCTACATAACGTAGCATAAATTAAGTACAGGGCACAACAGGAAGGCAGACAGCTACAAGATGCTTTTCATAGTTTCATAGTTTCTAGGGTTGAAAGGGACCTGAGCAGATCATCTAGTCCAACCCCCTGCCATGGCAGGAAAGAGCACTGGGGTCAAACGACCCCGGCAAGATGTTCATCTAACCTCTTAAACACCCCCAGGGTAGGAGCCTGCACCACTTCTCTTGGAAGCTGGTTCTAGACCCTAGCTGCCCTGACTGTGAAGTAGCGCCTCCTGATATCTAACCTAAACCTACCCTCTGCCAGCTTGTGACCGTTATTCCTGGTCACTCCTGGCGGTGCACGGGGGAACAGAGACTCCCCCAATGCCTGCTGGTCCCCCCTGACTAATTTATAACAGGCCACAAGATCCCCCCTCAGCCTTCTCTTTTGGAGGCTGAACAGGTTCAGGTCCCATAGCCTGTCCTCATAGGGCCTGCCCTGCTGTCCTCCGATCATACGAGTGGCCCGCCTCTGGACCCTCTCCATGCTGTCGACATCCCTCTTGAAATGCGGCACCCAGAACTGGACGCAGTACTCCAGCTGTGGCCTGACCAGTGCCGCATAGAAGGGGAGGATCACCTCTTTGGACCTGCTTGAGATGCATCTGTGGATGCATGACCAGGTGCAGTTGGCCTTCCTGACCTCCTCCCCACACTGCCAGCCCATGTTCATCTTGGAATCAGTCATGACCCCAAGATCCTTTTCCGCCTCTGTGCTGACAAGTCGGGGAGTTCCCCATCCTGTAGGTATGGTGCCGGTTATTCCTCCCCAGGTGCATCACCTTGCACGTGTCTGTGTTGAAACCCATCCTATTCTCGTCTGCCCACCCTTGTAACCTGTCGAGGTCTGATTGTAGCCTGTTGCATCCTTCCAGTGTGCCCACGTCCCCCCACATCTTAGTGTCATCAGCAAATTTGAACAGGGTGCTTTTTACCCCCTCGTCCAAATCACTGATGAAGATGTTGAACAGTGCGGGCCCGAGGACTGAGCCCTGTGGAACCCCACTACCCACGTCCTTCCAGGTTGAGAAGGACCCATCCACTACCACCTTCTGGGTGCGGCCCTCCAGCCAGTTGGCGACCCATTTGGCTGTGTGGGTGTCTACACCACAGCCCCCCAGTTTCTTAATGAGAACAGGGTGAGAGACAGTGTCAAAAGCCTTCCGGAAGTCCAGGAAGACTATATCCACTGCTACCCCTGCATCTAATGATCTGATGATCTGATCGTAAAAGGCCACCAGGTTGGTCTGACAGGACCTGCCACTGATGAACCCATCTTGGTTGCCCCTAAGTATGCAGTCTCCTGCTGGCCCCTCCTGGATGTGTGCCAGCATAATTTTCTCGAACAGCTTGCCTAGGATCGAGGTAAGACTAACCGGCCTATAGTTTCCCGGGTCCTCCTTCCTGCCTTTTTTGAAGATGCGAACCACGTTGGCCCTCTTCCAGTCCTCCGGTACCTCACCAGAGCACCACGAGTGCTCGTAAAGTTGTGCCAGGGGACTTGCAATGACCTTGGCCAGTTCCTTTAGAACTCTAGGGTGGAGATCATCCGGGCCGGCTGACTTGAATACGTCCAACCCCTCCAGAAGCTCCCTAACTAAATCCTCGCAAACCCGTGGCCCAGGTGTGCCTCCCCTGGGGCCCGAGGAGGGCCCAGCAGGGAGGCGGCTGTTCTGGTCCCTACTTCGGAAGACGGAGGCAAAGAAATGGTTGAACATGTTAGCTTTAACGTCTGGTGTGACGACCAAGTTTCCCATCGCGTCCTGCAAGGGCCCCACATTACCTGGGACCTTCTTTTTACCCCCTACGTATTTAAAAAAGGACTTCTTATTGTCCTTAATCTGGGAAGCTAGTCCCAGTTCCATCTCTGCCTTGGCCTTCCTAACTACCCCCCTACATTCCCGAGCAACTACAGAATAGTCCTCCCTGGTGACGACCCCGTCTTTCCATTGGGTGTAAGCCTCCTTTTTAGCAAGGAGACATTCCCGGATGCTTTTGGTGAGCCACAGAGGCTTGTGTACTCTCCTGCTCCCTTTGATCCTCATTGGGATTTTCTTCCTTTGGGCTTGGAGGATCGTCTCCTTAAGGAGTGACCACTCTCCTTGGACATCTGGCTCCCCTCCCCTCCGGGACCTCAGCGCTTCTCCAACTATCCTCCTTAGCTCGTTGAAGTTTGCCCTCCTAAAATCTAGGGCCGCTGCCTTACTGCATGCCTTTGCCACCTTGCGCTGGATGGTGAATTCCAGGAGGCGATGATCGCTGTCGCCCAGGTGGTCGAGCACCCGCAGCCCCCTCACCAGGTCATCACCCCTGGCCAGCACTAGGTCCAACAAGGCATCCCCCGTGGTGGGGCTGTGCACCTCCTGGGTTAGATAGAGGTCCTGCACTCTGGCCAAGAACCTATGTGAGCGTTCAGACCTGGCTGACTGTTCTTCCCAGCAGATGTCCGGGAAATTCAGGTCCCCCTTGACTACCACATCCTTAGCCTTCACTACCTCTGTGAGCTGACCCAAGAATTCCTGGGCAAGCTCTTCTCCCTGGTTGGGAGGTCTGTAGTAGACTCCCACCGTTAAGTCCCTTTCCCCTCGACTGCCTTGTACTCTAACCCAAAGCACTTCAGAGTGCCCCTCCCCTGACTCCTTGCTAATTAACGATGATGTGTATTCCTCCTTAATATAGAGTGCCATGCCCCCACCTCTCTTTCCTATCCTGTCCCTCCTGTACAGCCTATAGCCCTTGACACTCACCGCCCAATCATGCGTTGCGTCCCACCACGTTTCTGTAATCCCCACTATGTCCGGGCTGGTGTCAGCCAGCAGGAGGGTGAGTTCCTCCTGCTTGTTGCCCATACTACAAGCGTTTGTGTAGAGGCATTTGAGGCCTCCTGTGGGTGTGTGTACTGACCCCCAGTGCACTGCCCAGTGTGCCAACCTTATCATCAGGCATGGGCAGCCACTAGGGGTACTTCTCTACCCACTCTGTGGGTAATATGGATCCCCCCTTACTCCCTCAAATTGTAATGCACACTACTGTGTATATGCTGCAGTACAACCACCTTCCCAGAACGGGACCAGTGGGAATGCCAGTAGAAATGCTGTGGACATCTGTGCTTTGGGGACAAAGGAGAGATCAGGACAGTAGTAAGTTGGTGGATGGTGGGATAGCTTGCAAAAGGACAGCGATTTGGAGTTTAATTTTTGGAATGGGGTAACTGCTCAATGTCATACCCCCAACAGCTCTTCAAAGGCCTGACAGCAGAGATGCAGCAACACAGACAGAGGAGGACTGTTATCACTGGGGATAGAGATTCATTACTGCGGTACGTATGTAATGGAAGGAACTGTTAAATACAGTTTTGTCCTGTGATAAGAAAGTCCAAGTACTTGGATTCTCATATTTAGCAATCAGAGACACTAACATTGTACAACACAAATTTTTCAAATTTTTTTGGCAGAAGTGAAAGCTGGCATAGGAGCATGATGAGGAAGGATAAAGAAAATCTTTCTTTCTTTCTTTCTTTCAAAACGGCCACCGACAGGAGTGTCTGCTCAGAGCTCTGAGAACTTCTTCATTTTGTGAGCCTTTCTCCTTCTCTTTTGTTTCCCCTCCCCTAGACAGTCTGACCCCCTTTGCACTGTAGTCCCCCACTTTTCATCACATTTTCCTGCCTTTCCCTGCTTTTTTTAGCTCTTTCTCCTACAGCAGGATTGTCCAACATATGGCCCACGGGCCGCCATGCAGCCCTCCAAGCTGTTTTCTGAGGCCTGAGGTGCTGTGATGGGAAAGTAAACACTGTACTTTCATTTCCAGGGGCTGATGTGATACTGTTTCCTGTGAGGTCTTTGAATATGGCTCACTGGTTGATAAAAATTTCATGATCCAGCCCCACATTCAAAAAGGTTGTACACCCCTGTCCTACAGTAACCTTCTCCCCCCAGCAGGTTTTTTTTGTTTGTTTTCTCTCCCTCGCCCTCTCATAGAATCATAGAAGTCGGGTCGGAAGGGACCTTGTAGATCTTCAAGTCCGACCCCCTGACAGGGCAGGAGAAAAACTAGGCTCAAACGACTCCGGCCATCAAGGCATCAAGCCTCTTCTTAAAGACCCCCAGGGTAGGAGCCAGCACCACTTCCCTTGGAAGTTGGTTCCAGATCCTACCCGCCCTAACTGTGAAGTAGTTCTTGCGGATGTCTAATCTAAACCTACCCTCCAACAACTTGTGGCCGTTATTCCTTGTTGTGTCAGGGGGCGCAAGGGGAAACAAGGTCTCTCCTAAACCTTTCTGGTCCCCCCTAGTGAGTTTATAGACAGTCACCAGGTCCCTTTCAGCCTTCTCTTGTGAAGGCTGAACAGGTTCAGGTCCTGCAGTCTCTCATTGTAGGGTTTCCCTGTTGTCCCCGGATCATGCGGGTGGCCCTCTGGACCCTCTCATTGTTGTCCACATCCCTCCTAAAGTGGGGCGCACAGAACTGCACACAGTACTCCAGCTGTGGCCTGACCAGTGTCCCTCTCCCTCTCCCTACAGCTTTTCTGTTGCTTATTGTTTTCCCTTCCCTGCCACATTGCTTAGCTTTCTCCTTTCCCCTGGGTTTAGTTCGTTTGGTTGTTTGTTTCCAGCTTCTTTGTTCCCTGCCACACAGGGCTGCCCATCCCCCTCCCCTCTGGTTCCTTCCAGGGTTAACTGTTTTTGCTGGAATGGCTGAAGGCAGCTCCTAGCAGTTCAGCCTCTCTGGACTGGAGCTTTGGTCTCCAGCTTCATGCCCCTCCCTCCACTGGAGTGCAGAGTTATGCTGCTGCTGTGGGGGCTCTCATAGGCTACAGACATGTCCTCTATGCTGCCCAGGTGAGTTCAGTCCCCATCATCTTCCTGAGCTTCCCTGCTTTAGTGAATGAGGTTGTGCTTCTATTTCTATGAGATGATGACCTTACTAACTGCTTGTGCACTTATGGCATGGTTACAGGGCCAGTCCATAGACTGCTGCTTGGCAGCAAGGTCCCTGAGCTCTGGCATGTCTTGTCCTTTAAGAGGCAGCTGTTCATGCTGCTTAACAGGGAGGGTTGGTGTTCCCCTCAGTCCATATGCTTCATGATTGATGGCCAGTGGTATGAGATCTACTTCACAACTGGGGACACCTCATGTTTTTGTTGTAGTAGCAGGTCCCACCTGGTTCCCAGTGCCAAAGAAGAAACTGGTCATGGCAGAGCCACCTGTGGCTGTCCCTGATGGTGGTTCATCTGGCTCTGGTGCAAAAGCCCCACTGGGTGGTGGGGAAGGGCTTTCCTCCCAGTCACTCCCCATTTCATCGGAGCTAGATGGCTCTGTGGTGGACCTGGCTCTCCCTCCCTGCCCCCTTCAGGGGAGGATTTAGCCCCTCCTGCTGGGAAGGGCAAATCCCAGAAAAAAAAGAAGTCTTCTAAAATGGCCTTGTTGTCCCCTCAAGACCTCCCCACCACTCCAGGGGAGCTGAGGTTCGTAAGCAGGGCCCCTCCTCTCTTCCTGCCTCCTTGGCATCCTCCGCAGGCCCTATGGTACTCCAGGGTGACCTGGGGGTGGGGGAAGTAGTGGTGGAGTCTGACGGCCCTCCCCCCACCTCACAGCTCCTTGAGGATGATGAAGTTGTTATGGAGGTTGGATCCTCTGGGAGCCGCAAGTGGTTCCAGGAGAAAGAGTGCCTAACCCATGAAAGCACCCCACCCAAGACATCAGGGACTGATATCCCTCCCCAGGTCTCCTTGGAGGATGCTGCTCCCACAGGGCCAGATGCTGAGGACCCTGGTGAGGAGACAAGTGCTCCTCCCAGGACTTGACGACTCCCAGTGCCTGATGTGTACAGCTCCTCCTCTTTGGGGTCAGATTTTAACTCTGCCTCTGAGCATGAGTTCACAGAAAACCTGCCTCAGGAGGTGGCATCCTCTGATTCAGCTAAGATGTTCCCCCTCAATAGGGAGCATCCCCACCCCAGAGGCGTAACCTGTTCCTGCTTCTGAGGAACCTCCCTGTGTCAGTTACTCAGTTGAAAGCCTTAAGTTTCTTGACCAGACAAAGCACCACCAGAGAGTCGCACAACGTATACAAAAATAGTTCCCAGAACTGGAGACATTTGTGGTGTCTGCTAAGGCCACAGCAGCAGCGCTGCACTCCACTGTGGGGAAGCAGTGATATAGTTCTCAGTTAAGCAAGCTTGCAGGTGATGTTGGGTGCTTGTTGAGAGCAGCACCGGCTGGCAAGCTGTAGGCCTGATATTTTTCCTGTCTTGCGTGCTTGCTCCTCTCTGCTGTTCCTCTCTGTTCCCTTGGCTTTGTCTGTCTCCCTTCACACATGGCTGCTACAACCTTTGGTTCACTCAATGCCAATGTGAAGTGGATGGCACTTTTTGATTTCCTGCATCAAAAAAAGCTGGATATCACCTGTCTGCAAGAAACCCATACTGATGCAGCTAGTCAAGCCGAATGGCATGCCACCTGGAAGGGCCATAAGTTCCTATGCCATGGCACCTCTTTCAGTGCAGGAGTCGCAATCCTCTTATTGCTGCAGCTGATGCCTGACTCGGCAGTAACCCAAGAGGTCATCTCTCGCTGACTACTAACTGCTCGTATCACATTGGCACAACATCATCTCCTCCTAATTAACATCTATGTTCCCTGCTGGGTGAGAACAGACAGCCTTCTTTGAGACCCTGGCTGACTTTTTAAGGAGTGCAGCTGATGTCCTCCTGGGCAGGGACTTAAATTGCATGGTCAACAAATGGTGTTACCAGAATGGGCCAGAACCACATCTGTCCTCAGCCCGGCGGCTGCGGACAGCTTTGGAGGCAGGGGACGTTATGGACATGTGGCGCCATTTCCATGCTGATGCCAGGCAGTACACCTGGATAAAGGCAACTGCTGGTGGGATTGCCATGGCGCACTTTGACCACTTCTACATCACCAGGCATTGCCTGCTGATCCTGCATGGCAGCTGCATTATTCCACCCGGACTCTCAGATCACAGTCTTATTTGCTGTGAGCTGAGTCTCCTTGGCAAAGTGCATTCCTGGGCACCCTACTGGTGCTTTAACACCAGCTTTCTGCAAGATGCTTACTCCTGTGAATGCTTTGCCTTTTTCTGATGGACATAGGAAAAGGTGGTTTTTGCAGTCTCCTCCGGGAAGCGATGGTGGGATGTGGGGAAGCCACAGATCAGAGCTTTCTACCAGCAATACACACAGCTGGCAACCACCAGGTCCAGGGGTTGGAGGAGGATGTAGCAAAGTTTGAGGCAGCCCTACTGAGAACTACTTGAGAGCCTTAAGCTTCAGAAGAAGCACCTGTGGGAAATGGTGGAGGGTGCAGCCTGAGGTGCAAGGATTCGTGCCCACTGCCAAGAGATGGCAGAGGCTGATGCCTTGACCCAGTTCTTTTTCACCTTGGCAAAGCAACGGGCCCTGAAGAAAATCCTTGGCAAAGCAATGGGCCCTGAAGAAAATCCTTGACCATCTCAAGATTCCAGACAGGCAGATATTCATGAATCCTGTTGAGATCCACCATCACACTGTAGCCTTCCATAAAGACCTATATAAGGCTGAACCTCTCTGCCCGAAGTCCACTAAGAGCTTACACAATGGCCTTCCCAAGCTGTGTCCAATGGCGGCTGATGAACTTGAGCAAGAGCTGTCCCTGGAGGAACTCATGATTGCAGTGGGAAGCATCACCACAGGCACAGTCTGTCTGCCAAGTTTTATAAGATGTTCTGGCCCCTCCTTGGCTCCTGCCTCTTGCATATGTTTCATGAGAGCCTTGCTGATAAAATCCTGTCTGTCAGCTGTCACCAGGGGTGGTTCTAACCCTGCTACCAAAGACAGGGGACCTCAGCTGTATTAAGAACTGGCGGCCAGTATCCCTTCTGTGTGCCAACTACAAGATAATGGCGAAAGCCTTAGCCAATCGATTGCACATTGTCATAACCTCTGTGATCAGTCTGAACAGAGCTACTGCATGCCGGGCAGGACCACCCAAGATAATCTGTTCCTGCTTCGTGACCTGGTGACAACCATGGACCTCTTTGGACTGAATGTTGGGCTTGTCTCCTTGGACCAGGAGAAAGCCTTTGATAGGGTTAGCCACAACTACCTTTTTCAGACCTTAGAGGCCTTTGGCTTCAGACTGGTCTTCACCTCTGCCCTCCGGGTATTGTACCAGGGCATCTCCAATCTTTTGCAAGTGAATAGCATGCTCTGTGCTCCATTCCTGGCTCACAAGGGCATCCGTCAGGGCTGCCCTCTCTCAGGAATGCTGTATGGCCATTGAGCCCCTGCTTCACACACTGCGATGGCATCTGACCAACCTCATTCTTCCATTGACCTCTGGTTTGGTTGGCAGCCCACCAGTTAACATACACAGATGATCTGACCATTCTCCTCAGCACCCAGAATGACATCCAGTTGCTGGTGGACTGTCAGCATGCTTATAAGCATGCTTCCTCAGCTTGCGTTAACTGGCTTAAGAGCAACTCCCTACTCCTCAGTGCATGGACCAATTGTCCCCCGCCAGGCCTGCCCAGGGGTCTCACCTGGCAGCGTGAGGGCCTTAAACCTCTGGGGGTGTTCTTTGGCCCATCAGTCTTCCCAGCCTGGAATTGGGAAGGCCTTAGCAAGGTGTGGAAGTGTGCCTGCAGCAGTGGCGCTGGCACTTGCCTAGCCTCTCCTACTGTGGGGTGGGTCCTCATTGTGAACAATATGTCAGGCACAACATTATGGCACCAGTGTGCCATGGTGGACCCCCCACCAGAATTACTCAAACAGGACTTTTTTTGGGACGGATGCCATTGGCTCCCCTGAGCTGTTCTCTATCTGCCTATGGCTGAGGGAGGCCAAGGCTTGGTTGACCAGGTAAGTAGAGTAGCTGCTTTCCACCTGCAGACTCTCCAGAGACTCTTTTATTGTGAAGATCGCCCTCCCTGGCAGCAGCTGGCCCGTGTGTTTCTGCGCCGGGTAGGGAAGCTGGGGTTTGACTGAGAACTCTTTCTCCTGGATCCTGTCCCCCTGAACTGAGGCAACCTCCCACCCTTCTACCATAGCCTGCTGAGGGCCTGACAGACTGTCTTCTGCTTCCAACCCCAAGCCAGATGTCTGAAATTTCCACAGTTGTTGCAGGAGCCGCTTTTCTACAACCTGGCCCTGCAGCACAGACTGTCAGGCCTCAGGTCTGATAGCCTCACTGACTCTCTCATCCAGTCACGTAAAGTCTGGCTAGGCTAACTTCTCAATCTGGACCAGTTGGACTGTCTGTCAGCTGAAGTTCTGGCTGCCCAGTTGGGCATGCATTCAGTCCGCTGCACTGCCCATCTCAAGGGACGTGTGGGCCACCCTCCCAGTGGAGGCAGCAGCTGCCATCAAGGATTACCTCCGAGCACAGTGGGACATCCCTGCTGGAGATGCCTCTGGAGAGCCCTTTCTACCACCACCTGTTGTCCTGGCTGTGCATAGTGACCTGGGTGGTGAGCCTGGCACTTTATTAACTTTTCCCATGCCTCCTGACAGCGATGCCAGGATTCGCTTTGAAGTGCTTCCCTGGAAAGCTCTGTATGCATGGGTGGTTTATGTCTGCCATGCTCATGTCCTTGCCACTCAAACTGACAAAAGGTGGAGCCAGCACCTAGTGGCACCGCCACTTACACCAGCTCACCCTACATGGCACACACTTTATAAACTACCCATTCCCAAATGGACTGGTGACTTCCAGTGGTGGTTGCTGCATGGGATACTGGCCATCAGCATTCTTGTCTGCCACATGGACCCAACTGCATCAGTGGCCTGTACTTTTTGCCCAGGGGAGGTAGAAAAGGATTTATTCCATGCCTTCCTCAGGTGCCCCTGGCTGCTGCCACTCTTTGCTGCCCTTTCACCTTGTTTGAGGAGCTAGACTTAGAGTTCTCAGAGACCACCTATTTGTTTTCTCTCCCATACTGGGCGGCAGAGGGGGGTGTCATTTGCCTGGCCAACTTTTTGCTTGGTCAGGCTAAGATGGCCATCCTCAAGAGCTGCAGGAACCGCCTTGCTGCAGCCAGCTCTGATGATGCCCTGAGACGCTTTCAATTCTTGGTTTGGGCACGCCTGACACTGGAATTTGACATGCAGTCCTCCAGCAGACAGTACCAGCCTTCCAGGCATGCTGGGCTATTCAGGGGGTGCTCTGCAGCATCGAGGGAATCCATTTAATCCTGATGCTGTGATTCTGCTTGCCCCTTCCCAGGGTACTGGCAGGGATCTGAGCAGACTGTTGTTGGACTAGCTATTTTGGGGTTTTTTAGACTGAGAAGGCAGAGCTTGCAGCCCATAGCCCTAGGTTCTGTCTGTTATACCTGGCCCCTATGTGGGCAGTTATTTATTTTTTCTGTTGGATTTTTACCCCCTTTTCCCCTTAATAAACCTTTATAAAACATCAAAAGTCTTTCTTTCTTTCTTTCTTTCTTTCTTTCTTTCTTTCAAGATGACCACCAACAAGTGAAGCCCTTCTGAGCTCCTCCAGCTCAGGTCCCTTCTGCATGTTCCCCCCTGCTCCCTGTACCTCCAGTTTCTCTCCCACTTAAACCTTGCACCTCCCCGCCTGTGCTTGGGGACCCCCTCTATGCCCCTTTTCCTTGCTTTCTGAACTTTTTTCCCCTGGCTTTGGCATCCTCACTTGCCTCTACCTCTCCCCCATTCCCACCTGTGCCCTCCCTTTGATTCCTGCTGCCTCCCTCTTCCAGAGCCCCTTACCCTGATCCCTGCCACCTTCTCCTGCCTTAGGGCTTGCCTTCAGCCCAAGGCTGTTCTGCCCATGATGGGGCCAATTTTGGGGCTGTTTTAGCCCCTTCCCAGTCTCCAGCTTCAGTCTGAGGCTTTTTTTTTTTCTCCCTCCTGTAGCAGCCCCAGTAGGCATCCCCAGTGTAGAACTGTAAATACGTATATATTTCTTTGTCCCTTGTTTGGTTTTTTTTGTCTAGAGTGTGTGGGCAGGCCTTGCAGGCCATGAGCCCAGGCCTTGCCCTTGAGGCCCAGGCCTTTGGACCAACCTGTAGGGTCTTTACTGCCCCCCATTTGTTCACCCTGGAAAGACACTGAGGCTGATAAGGACAGCCAGAAGCAAGGTGCGTGCGAAAAGGTAAAACATGTTTTTTGGAAAACTCATTTTTCATTAATCTAATATAAGGAATAAAATAATTAGAAAAATTTTGAAAGAGGAGTACCCGGCATCTGGAAAAAATCAGTGCAAGAGAAATTAGATGAACTTCCATGGATTTACAAGTGAACCCATGTGGCCTGGCTGCAATAGTTGCAAAGCAAGGAAAAGCACATTTTGGCATAAGTCAGATCCACGATAGAAATTTAAAATGACAAAAAAATAACCGTCAGGGAAGAAATTTAGGAGGTAAAAGTAAAACATGTTGGAGGTGTTTTAAATTACCAATCAATAAAATCATCTGATAACATGGATATACAAATGCAATTTAGCTAGCTTAACGGCGATTTTTGTAAGGTGGTAACAGGAAAAGTGTAACATGGTAACAGGAGAGGTGTAACGTGTACAAGGGCCCACATAAATTACTTTAAAAATGTTGAAACCTGGTCTAAGATTTGCTCCCCTGTAAAGGCTGAATGTGCATTCTGTTCACTTCCAATCTAAACTATACCACTTACAGAAAACCATATAAACTTTGATCAATTCCACTTCAGGCTTTTTGAATATCTGTACCTAGCCAGGGAGTGCAACTTCCGTGACTCAGGTGGATGTGTTTTCATCCCAAGGGATGCAAGGATGGGAGACCTTAGCTAACATGGTCCCCATCTTAGCTAACGTGGTCCCCATCTTCAAAAAAGGCAAGAGAGTGGACCCAGGCAACTATAGGCCCGTCAGTCTTACCTCTATCCTTGGGAAGCTCTTTGAGAAGATCCTCAAGGAGCACATCTGTGATCAGGGATGATGCTCAAGGGCAACCAGCACAGTTTCATTAGGGGCAGGTCATGTCAGACCAACCTGATTGCCTTTTATGATCAGGTCACAAAGGTAATGGATGCAGGTGTTGCCATGGACGTAGTTTTTCTAGACTTCAGCAAGGCCTTTGACACCGTCTCCCACCCCACTCTCATTAAAAAACTAGGCAACTGTGGCATTGATGCCTACACAGTCAGATGGATTGCAGATTGGCTCAAGGGTCGTACTCAGAGGGTGGTGGTGGATGGGTCATATTCGACTTGGGGAGAAGTGGGCAGTGGAGTACCCCAGGGCTTGGTCCTGGGGCCTGCGCTGTTCAATTTCTTCATCAGTGATTTGGACGATGGGGTGAAATGCAACCTGTTTAAATTCGCTGATGATACCAAAATTTGGGGTGAGGTGAGCACGCTAGTACGGAGGGAAAGACTGCAACAAGACCTGGACAGGTTACAGGAGTGGGCTGACATAAACAGGATGCGTTTCAATACTGACAAGTGCAGGGTGCTGCACTTAGGCAGTAGAAACCAGCAGCACGCTTATAGAATGGGAAACTCCCTTCTTGAAAGCACGGAGGCAGAAAGAGATCTTGGAGTCATTATTGACTCCAAGATGAACATGGGCCGACAACCTGAGGTCACGGTTGGCAGGGCTAACCGCACCTTGTCGTGCATCCACAGGTGCATCTCAAGTAGAGCCAGGGAGGTGATCCTCCCCCTCTATGCGACGCTGGTCAGGCCACAGCTGGAGTACTGTGTCCAGTTCTGTGCGCCCAATTTCAGGAGGGATGTGGCCCAGAGGAGGGCCACACGCATGATCCAGGGACCACAGGGCAGACCCTACACTGAAAGACTGCGGGACCTAGACCTGTTCAGCCTTCACAAGAGAAGGCTGAGGGGGGACCTGGTGACTGTCTATAAACTCACTAGGGGGGACCAGAAGGGTTTAGGGGAGACACTGTTTCCCCTAGCGCCCCCTGGCATGACAAGGAACAATGGACAGAAATTATTAGAGAGTAGATTTAGAGATTTAGATTAGACATCCGCAAGAACTACTTCATAGTTAGGGCGGCTAGGAGCTGAAACCAACTTCCTAGGGAAGTGGTGCTGGCTCCTACTCTGGGGATCTTTAAGAAGAGGCTTGATGACTACCTGGCTGGACTCATTTGAGTCCAGTCTTTTCTCCCGCCCAGGCAGGGGGTCAGACTTGAAGATCTACAAGGTCCCTTCAGACCCTACTTCTATGAGTCTATGACCTGAGAGCTAACAGAAGGGGGTTAAACTCCAAGAAACTGGGAAGAATCAGAAGAGACTAGTACATTTTTTTTCTTTCATTTTGAAGAAAGAAATGTATATAAGAGTTATTAAGTGGACAAACTGACCACTGAGAGATAAAAGTCCTTGGAGTTTTAAAATGTATTTACCCTGCTCACTTCACATATTTTTTTTACCACAATGTTTGTAATTTTCCTATTTTTAAAAGGTGAAATTAAACCATTTTTTTGGTTCACTGTGTTCTATTATGTCACGGGGCGGGGGTCCCAGGAGTGGCCGTGTTCTCTCCTGGCATCCCCTTACCGTGCCAAGTGGGTGTCCATGCACCCTCGTTCTCGCCTGCCATGTCTTTAATGATAAAAATGCGTTAAGGGAGGCTGCCTTTTGTCCCCTTGGACACAGTACCCCTGATGTATCCCAGTTGTGTCCTGTCTTAGCAGGACAATGGCTACGTGTGGCTCCTACCACCCCTAATACCATGCCCCAAGCCTCTCAGATGTACCAGACATTGTCAAATCAATTTCTTAGGTGGCCTGCATCTTCTCAGATGCTCACTGGCCTCTCCTTCTTTAGAGTCGCCCGCGCTCCCCACGGATGCTCCCAGGCCTCTCTAGGCCGAACCCACACTGGGCCCTTCTCCCTCATGCGCCCTCCTTGGGCTACTTGCCTATGCACCCTCACGGGTGCTCCCTGGTTTCCCTGCAGCTACTGCCTGCTCTGGGCCTTCTCTCTGTACTCTCGCCCTCCCTGGGGCTTCTCTCTGTACTCTCGCCCTCCCTGGGGCTTCTCTCTGTACTCTCGCCCACGCCGGGGCCTTTCCCCGCAATTCCCGCCCTCCCTGGGGCTTCTCTCACACTCATCCTCCCTGGGGCTTAGCCTCCCAATTGGGCTCAGGTGGCTGTAGCCATGCCTGGCCCCGAATCCCAACTCTGGGGTTAACAATTCCTGTACAGCTCAGGCAGCCTCGGCCTTACCTGGCCCTCAATCCACTGAACCCCCTTCTCAGGGTTGGGGTCAGTGCACCCCCTGACTACTGTGCCCTCTCTGGCACGGGGTCCCCACACCACAGGAGTGGGCTGACATAAACAGGATGCGTTTCAATACTGACAAGTGCAGGGTGCTGCACTTAGGCAGTAGAAACCAGCAGCATGCTTATAGAATGGGAAACTCCCTTCTTGAAAGCACGGAGGCAGAAAGGGATCTTGGAGTCATTATTGACTCCAAGATGAACATGGGCCGACAATCTGAGAACCCCTAATGAGGCCTCCTCCAACCCCTATTAGCCTTACCCGGTCCTCCGGTGGAATAACAAAACAGAAAACTCCCACTACTGGGCTACAACATAAACTCCATACCAAACTGGCTATCCATCATTCCTCTCCCTACCAGGGTTTCCTCCACCCCGTACAGTCTCGCGGAACACTGCTCAGGCCATCAGGCTTCTCTGCTATGCCTACTCCCAGCAGAGCTCTCTCCTTCTCAGCTGCTAGAGGGGAACTTCCTTCTTGGCCTCAGCCTAGGCTGTTTATATAGGCCAGGCCCTGTCCCCTTCCGGTCAGCTGACCGACTGCAGTTGCCCCGGCAACCAGCACCTGTCCTTCTTACTAGGAGCAGGCACTTCAGTGCCCTGCAACATATTATTTTAATAAATCTTGATATTTAGAAAGGTAATCACTGTCACAGGTGTGACCTCATCCCAAAACTTAAGTTTGGATAGCCTTTTTACTAATTTATAAACAGTATTTTTCATTTAAGTTTCCTCACAAATGTACGTTTCTCAACACCCCTATTAGATAGTATATTATTCTATCTTTATATGGATGAAATAAGGTACATAGCAATTAAATGTACTGCTCCAGATCATACTGAACAACTTGGGATTAAAGTCCTGGAATCCTACTTCTCAAATCTACCTTTCTAACTTGCTTTTCAACTGCATTAAAACTGTTCCCATTATGAAAACACTTTAAATGTTGATAATGCATGATCTATAGTTCAACAATACTCCAATGCAAGAGGTTTGAGTTACAAAGGGGTCCCAACATTGACAGTGGAACCGGGAAATTTCCTAAGCAGACTACTAAAATATTGTAATATAAACCAACTGAATTAAGTAGTCACAGATCTCATGCATGGCAGGTAATATGTATGTGTGTGTGTGTATATATATATGTATATATATATATATGTATATATATATGTATATATATACACACACACACACATATACATACATACAGATACATATACACTAGCTGAAACCTGCAAAACATTTGCAATTAAATTTTTATTGCAAAAGTGTTTTTTTAAATACAGGATTTTTAGTTATCCTTTGACAGGATACTTTAATGGAATCAAAACTGCTCACCCTCAAACAGCATACATATATATGTCCATGTATAAACACAGGCTTAGAAATATAAATACATACTTTGTCAGAAGTCTGACCTTGTGACTTGTTTGTAGTCATAGAATAAGAGGTCACTTGCACACATGAGGAAATTGCCCCTTCTAGTGGTTTGTCTTTTTTAATGATTACATGAGTAACAGTGTACATGTTTGGTGGCAAGTTACAATTATATTTCATAACAGTGTACATGTTTGGTGGTATATGCCAATTTAAAGGACTTTTTTATGTAGCAAACTAAAACACATCCCATGTGTTTTAGTTTTCTATGTAACAAATTACAGTGATATGTACAAGGGCCCTATATGGAAAAGGTGATGGGGACAGTGCATGGGGTGCTGGAAGCCCAGGCATGCTCAGGGAAGCTTGGGCTTTGTGGGCTTCCAGAAGACTGTTCCCTCCACATTCCCTGGCTGCCAGGACACCTAACTGCCCTCCTGCCACCTTCCTGGGGCAGTCAGCCCATTTCTGGGTGGTCCCAGGTGGCAGGGAGGCAGCAGGGACAGTGTACAGTGTGCTAGAAGCCGGCCAAGCTCGAGCTTCCCCAAGCCCTGCACACCATTGGATCTGGCTAGTGCTGCTTGCAAGTTTGGGCTGCACCCACACAGCTAGCACCCCACTTGAGTGGCCCCAGGGGGCACCACCACCCTGAAGGGAAGCACCACCATCCCTGCAGCTCAGGAACTGTGCAATCACATGCAAGTTCATGTGAGTAGGCTCCATCGAGGAAAAAACAGGTGCTGAGGGCCCTGATATATATATATTTTTTCCTGGAGCCTGCCTGCATCTCCTATGGCCAGGAATTGAGCTGTCGGTGGATCACAGGGCCCCTGAGCTGCGGGGGACCCCAGTGCCTCCCTCTGTGACAGCAGTATCCCTCAGGCAGCACTCACCTGCTGGCACCCTGCCCAGGCGGTCCCAGGGGGCCCTGCTGCCATGAAGGGAAGCACTGAGGCCCCCTGCAGCTCAGAGCCCTTTGGCAGCTTGCCCCTAGCCACAGGAGAGGTGGCCAGGCTCTAGGGAAAACAAAGGAAAAGATTGAGCCCCTCACTGCTTTTTAATTTTTTTACCCTTTGGCGGCGCCTGCCTGCTCTACAGCAAGCGGGTACTGGTGCTTCCATCCAGCTCTGACTTGCCTGCATATCTGTTTGAAATGCCTCGGGATTTATAATAATAACATGATTATTGTGCCTGTCTGGAGCACTCTGATTGGATGTTTCAGTAAGCATTGTGATTGGCTGCCAAGACAGAGTGCTCTGGACAGACAGAAACAGCCAATTATCATTATAGATTATATCTATATAGATATATATGCTACCTTTCTCATGCTTGAGATTTTATTTTCCCACAGGAAATCCTGTTGACCTTCAAAGCTGTCAAGCTCAAACCGCCATGGAAACAATCTTATTCCTCTTTTTAATCTGATTTACTGAGTTAAACCCTTTAGTTACGTTCACTTTTAATTTTTAAAGTTTTCAAGAGTGAAAATCTTTTATGTCAAGCCATTCCTTATAAAATATATATGATGCAACACTTTTCTTGAACATAATTCTCTTAATCAGATAAAATAGTATTAGAAACACATTCACCTATTCTTTGTTCATCCAGCTTTATAGACAGGGATAAGGAAGCTGCTTTCTGTTGTGATTTAAATATTAATGACCTTCTACACATACTTAAAGTAGCAAATCTACAGTTGCTGTGCCAACTTTAATAGGTTCAAATGCTCTTTTCTTTCACAAAATACTATCAAACTCTCCTTCTACCAAGATGTGTAATTAAAAGATGCTACACAACTTTTTCCATAACCCCACCATGTTTTAAACAGTTCTCCCACTCCCCTATTTTCTTCCAGCCATTTGTAATCTTCAAACACCCCCACCACGCAAGAAATAATATTTAGAAACATAAATAATTAAAATCCATCTCCCATGTTCTTAAAATCAAAAAACGAACATAATACCATTGCAGTGAAACAAGACATAAATCTTTAGACATTGGGTAACAGAGAGCTGAAATTCAAGAAGTATTGTATTTTATAGTGAATAGTTGAGACTAAGAGTAGGTAGAGATTTTAGAATGCAACATCAGTGGTGCCAAAAGTCATTAGGGAACAGTGCTACATAGTAAAACCTCATAAACCTAGACTTCAAAAATCTGTAATTATCAAAAATCCAGCACTTCCCCCCACTGCTCCAGAACCGGTGGTCACTTCCCCCCAGCTTCCCAGACATGGAGGGGAAAACTTGCACACAGTGGTTGCTACCATTCACCACCCCATGGCACTGCTCCATGTGCAGCCACTGCTCTGGGACTGGCTGCCGCTACCCCCCCCCTCCCTCTCCCACTCTGTGAATGGCTGCCACGCCAGTTTAAAAAATCCAGCATTTTCAAATGTCTGGCAGATGCTTGATCCTGACCATTCTGGATTTCTAAAGTTATACTGTAGCAATAACCTGAGTTGCTGTATTCTTTCCACAGACAATCGTGTTATTTTGCAGTCACTACAATCATGTCACCGATGTAAATTGGCAGATTAAAGAAATTTAGACAGTAGCATTGATTGGCTTGGCAAGCACATCACAGTGGAGAGTTCTGTCATCACTAAGCCTGATTTGAGCATAAGTATCTCATCACAGAACACTATTTCAGTAGAAATAAACCAAATGCCAATGAAAATGCACTATAGAACAGATATAATAAATGTGATTTTTTTTCAGTGTTCATATTTGGAAATGCTAGTTGACTTGTGTAGTTTGATTCCCCCCAGGATAAGTTACTCTTTCAGAACTCTCTCAGCCATAATATACCAGGCATTGCATTCCCTGAAATCCTTGTTTTGTAATGCTTTGGGGCTGGTATAGCAAGACACAAATCTGTACTTAGTAATAGCAGTAATGAACCAAGATGAATGATTGCTTTTTTATGTCAATCCTGTCTGAACAGGAGAACAAGCTATTATCCATAAGCATTTCTGAGTATAGCTGATAAAATAACAATTAAATATATTCAGTACTGCAGAAAATTGATAGAGCTCACACTAAACTTAGCTTAGAACTCTTATCACTGGAAGTAAAGAGGCAAACAGGTAAAGGCATAGCGGCAGCACATTTTCAGCAGCAAAAGGACAAGGCAATTTACCTTATTGCTATCATTTGCCCTACTTCCCACAATAATTCCAGACACTCTTACTATGAACCTCCAACAATCAACTCCAAAACTCCTAAAATAAATCTGGTTCTCTCTTTCCTCCTTTCCCTTAGTGTCTTCAGGCTTTGCCTTGAGTTCTCTTACTGTATTTTCTCTACACATCATACTGAGCAACTCATTTAGGCATCCAGTCTCATTTGTCTCTACCAATGACATACTGTTTCTCTATCATGGTGTTTGTGACAGTGTCCGGCCCTCTGTTTCTGACCATTCATATGGAATACCAACGTGATTAAAATCTTGACTGTATCTCAATTTTCCAGCTGCTCCAAACCAGTATTCTCTCTCACAGTCCACTCAAAATTATGTACTTAAAAACTTCTCCTAAGACTTTTACTAGGACAATGGAAATTTTCTACTTTAGATTACTTCGTTAGATTCTTTACAATTTCATATATGGTTAAAAATCTAATTTTGTGCTTCAAGAATGCAGAGAGCACTGCATTCATCAAAGAGTGAAGGTCTTTGGTTTTATCCTTCTCCCAGAATATGGTACTATGTATTTGCATATCAGTGGCAGTCACATGAGCTAGGAGCTCATCATGGATATGTAGAGTTAAATGCTGTATGAAACAGGCATTTCAGTTGGAGTAAGCGATTCGTAGCCTCAGCTGGATATTATGGATAGAGGTATCTCTAGAACCTAGAATGCAAAGATTCTGTCTTACTCTCCTGCTGAGGAAAAGGTCCTTTTGTTGCAGTATCCCTCTTGTTCCTTTCTGCATTAATTTTTTCTATTCCAGGAAAGATTCTAGGAAATGGTTTCTGTTCTTCCCTATTACTCTAAGGATGAGATTCCCAGAGAAGATGCTTCTATAGGGGAAGATCTAGGAGTAAATCCTTTTAAATCAATGGGCACGTCTACATGTAACACTACATCACTTGAGCAATGCACTATGGTGACATAGCAAGCACGGGCATCTACAAGTGACCAGCAGCTACTTCACCAGGGCAGTGCACTCCCTCATTAGCACACTGCTATGATGAAGTAGCAGCTAAAAACAACCATACACCCAGCATACAGCATAGTACAGTCTGTGCCATGCTTTAGTACTTCCAAAAGGAATTCATATTTTTTCAAGTTGTGATTCCATGGCTTTTGTAGAAACCACTAAATCTAGGATTGCCCAAGAAACCAACTTAAAAAAAACCTTAATAAAAATAAAATGCTGGCTCCCCAGTGAAAGCCAGAGGTCCTCACTGTCACTGCAGGTCAGCCTTGCAGCCCACCTTGGGGGGGGGGGGCTGGTTGGCAGGCCAGCACAAAGGGCAGCAGCAAGATAGCAGCCATCCCTTTGTCCCTCCTTTCCTCACTGGGGCCTCTTCACCAATCAGCACTGCCAAATGAAGGCCAGCTAGCAGACAAGATGGCAGCTTCTTTCTCACCCCTCATTCCTCAACCAGGGTCTCTCTGCCAATCAGCACTGAGGAAACAGTACCAATGGAGCACATCCAAGAAATATCTGCAGAATTTGCTATTTATGCCACTACTACAGCAAAACAATGATTAAGTTTTTTTGCAATTCAAGTAGACCCCTACTTATGCCTACTGCTTGAAGCTGGCTCACTGAGCTGAAAGAGGAACATATGTAGGACCCAGAGAAAGCAAAAAAAGCTAGAGGTTATATGTATCAATGAGGTGGATGTTGTTGGTTTCTAGCCTGGACCCTTGCTCCCACCCAGGCAGGAGCTTCCCTGGTGCTTTTTATTCAATGGCTATTAAATTCAACAGCAGTGGGTCAATTTCAAGAGAAGGCATGGAAAGAAAACAATAATGCCTAGACTAGTTGTATGAGCTTGTTTGTGAATCAAGAGTTGCAGGTTCAAACTGCCTCAGGGGGAGAGGGACCTAGAATGTCAGTCTCCTAGTCCCTGGGGAAATGTGAGAACACATAGGAGGGCCTTCTTCCTCCAACATTAAATGCCAGTTAGTCATAACTTTTATGCAACTAGAATTTTGGGACTTTCCCAGTTTTGTGTGCATACCCAGGCAATCCTATTTTTCCATGTACCTGTCAGCTAGAGCAGGGATTCCCAACCACTGGGCTGCTTCCACTGAGGGCAGTCACATGTGTGCAAGATTAAAGCTGGGCAGCCCTGGAAGGGAGGCTGCTGGCCCTGTACACCCCGTCATGCTCCTGCTGCCATAGCTGCACCTGGCAAGGTTCTGCCTGCACACCAGGTACTGTGGCCTGCGCCAGGCCAAGCAGGACCCCCCAGCTCTGCCCATGGCTGGGAGCAAGGCAATGAAGGTAGGAAAATGACCGGGGCAGCTCCTACTGCTTGCTCCTTCTTCCTAGGCAGCCCCAGCTGCGTCCCCCGGGACAGTGCCTGCATGGCCCCCTCTCCTGCAGGGTCCCCCAGTGTCCCAACCCGATCTGATCCTTGCAACCCCACCCCCCACCATGTAAAAATTACGTTCAAGTATGTAAACTAGATTTAAACATGCAAATAGATTTAAGTATGCAAATTAAACTCACATATGTAAATTAGATCGCTTGCTGGCCCACGGTATAAAAAGGCTAGGAAACAATGAGCTAGAACACAGCCCTACTGAGCAGGCTCATCAATCATGAGGCACAGATGCTCATCCAGAGCTAAATCATAAACTGTGCATAAGTGCAGCAAACTGTCGTTTACACAACTCCATATGTGCCACTTGGGTGCTTAAAAGTGAAATAGGATTTAGCCCACAGTGCCTTCTCAAAAACATTGCAGAACTGGGATCCTGTAATTACTGTGATCTAAGCCATGCCCGAGTGGGGTGGGAGAAGAGGAAGAATAGGGGAAGACTTGTGTGGCAGAGCACCTTTGGGGTGCTCGCCACTTGAGGGCTCTCACAGGCTCTGAGGGGAGCCTGCTTTGGAGGAGTAGCAGGGGAAACCTTTTCCAGGTACCATTTTAAGGGGGAAGGTGTTTGGCACGGCACTGTGGGTGCCTGCACTTTAAGACAGGAGCCAAGCAGCCAGCAGGTGCTTGATTGCAGTGGCCATTTTAGATCTCTAGCCACCCATATAAACAGGGCAATTCACTGCTGGCAAGGGAGGCAGCAACACTGCCTGGCTGCAAAGCTTCATGTATCATCCTGGAGGTAAGGGTAGGAGGCCCACAGGCCATATTTTGCCCACCCCTGATCTAGTGGCAAGTCACATCTGTGCAGGTAAGGGGCAATCACAGCAGGTTTTCTACCTTAATGTGCAACTGCTCCACTAAGTTGAACAGCACTACGTTGACTAACATTTATGGCTTACAGCATAAGAGCTGCCAAGGCCTTTCACTTCTCCAGCCAACTCTATGGACAATTATGTCAGAAATAATCATCCATGTCAGAAACAGGATGAGGAAAAAAACAGGATAAATGCAGAAAATCTAGTTTGTGATGAAACAATGAGGTGGAAGCTTCAGCCAGTTAGACACAATTGTGAGGTGATGAATGATCACCCACTAACAAGTGTGATTTTTTATCTGGTAATGGAAAACACACAATGCAGAATAGGTGATATTGGGGCTTTTTCACTCATCTAAATAGCCATTTTTGGTCATTTGCAGGGTATTTGCACCTTCAGGGCAGTTTTATGCCTGGGTATATATTGATGACTACTGAGTTGCACAGGCAGGCAATAAAATGGGACAGCAAGACCACCCATATCGTAAAAACAAACAGTGACATTCTCCTGGTAAGGTAGAGGGCCAAGCTCCACCATCACTCAGGGTGCTTTTCTATCAAAGCATTCTAACCATCACACCTTGGGTCAACCAGTGCCTTCCTAGGCCCTCTTGCAATGCAGCCATGAGAGAGAAGTATGTAGCAGATTTGTGGGGCCAGGAAGAAAGGAGCAAGGTGAATGAGTGTGGCTCAGTGAGGTGGCTGCAGGCCTGCAGGGCAGAAGCCCATGAGTTCTAGCATAGGCCCTTGTCCCCACTAGAACAGAAGATTCCCTCACTGTCCCATTCATTTTTGTTTTTTTAGAAGGACTATGTTAGTGGCTCAGTTTCAAAAGAAGCATCAGAGAAGACAGTAAACAATTAACAACAGCACGGCCATTACTAGGCCTGTGAGAAGCGGCTTATATTGGCTTTGGATTTGCCAATTCAGGCAACAGTGATTCGATTTGATGATTGAAATCACTGTCCTGAATTGATCAGCCAAATCTGATTCAAAGATTCAACCACTACCAAATCAGCCAAACTCTGAATCAAACAGGCCCCCTCTCCTGCCTGCTCTCCCAGGCCATGCAATGGCTGCCCCGCCCAGCCTCAGCATTCCAGCTCTTAAAAAACAAACAAACAACCCCCCCATAACTCAATAGCTTCTGCCAGGCATTTGGGTGATCCTTGCTGCCCCCCACTTCCCTGCATGAGCCCCAAGAAGCCCCAAAGGCCGCTGCAGGAGCTGGTGAGTGCGGAGTTTTTTTCTTTTTTTTTTTAAAGAACTAGGAGCTGGGGTCTGGTGGGGCAGCTATTGATGGGAGTGGGAGGGGAATGCAGGCTCATGGAGAGCCTCCCACACGTAGAGGGGAAGTTGGGGGCAGTTGGAATTGCCCCCTGCCTGACAGGAGCCAGTGAGTGCAGGGCTTTTTTTTTAAAGAACCAGGAGCTAGAGACAGGTGGGGCAGCCAGTGATGAGTCTGGGAGAGTGGGTGGGGGATGGGGGATCATGGAAAAGCCCCCCCCAGAGCACAGGGCAGTGGGGCGCAGCAGGGATTGCCCCCCACCTGGCAGGAGCCAGTGAGTGGGGGCTTTTTTGTTTTTTAAAGAGCTGGGACAGTGGGGCTGGGCAGGGCAGCTATTGACAGGGCTGGGAGAGTGGGCAGGTGTCAGGTGGCACTCAGGTGGGGCTGGGGGAGCAGGCAAGAAATGCGGCCTGGCAGAGGTCCTCCCATTGTCTCTTCCCCCCTTCTCCAGACCCCCCCCCTTTGCCCCCTACTTACTGGCATAGAGTCCAGGTCTAACTCCCTGTGGCAGTGAATGGTGACTTTCTGAATCTCCGAGGCTCTCCGATTCTTTTCCACATTGATTTAGAGAGTTTTGAATCAATTCAGACCTTCTTATTGGTCTCCCAATTCAATGCAGATTTCAAGATTTAGCTGGTGAAAAAGCCGAACCTCCTCCAAATTGAATCAGTACCCGAAGCTTCACACAGCCCTAGGTGGAGTGATGTGCTAGGAAATAGGAGTGGCCCTGGTTCAAGCTTCCTTTGGGTGAGGGGGGGCTGAGACCTCTAACCTTCCGTATGGGATCTCAATCCCCTGAAATTAAATGGGGCAGGACAAAAGAGGAACACATGCCCACTCATGCCTCCTCTGTTTCTGAGTCTGTCTGACCTATGGCTTTGGCTGACTCTAATTTCAGGCATTTAAGGCAGCTTCCTTAATGTGTGCTATGGTTTCTACTGCACATAGTCTGCATGACTACAAAGTTGCAAACAGTCATGCAGACAGGGCTATATGTTATAATTTAGAGATGCCGCCTAACTAAGGACACTAAGACAAAGACAGTTCCTGATTTTAGTAATAGTTAGAGACACTAAAGCAGAAGTACTCAATCTCCCACATGCAGAACAAATGTGGTCCAGGGTACCATGGCTTACTCCAGGTTAGGGAAGCACTGACCATTAATACTTCCATCTTTCTCCACTGCCAAATTCCCAAGCCCCATGAAGCAGGTCAGAGCTAAGCCATGCCCCCTACCCCCACACAGCCAGATCAGGACCAGCCCGTGTCTCCTTCCACCCATGTGGTTGAATTGGGGCTAAGCCACATGCCCACTTCTCCATCATGGGTGGATTGAGGATAGGCTACAACCCCTTCTCCCTGTTCAGCCAGGCTGGGGCTGGACCATGCAGCCTTCCCCACACCAGGCTGCATTGGGGCTGGCCATGCCCCCTCCCCTTGCAGGGCCACGTTGTACCAGGGTCAAGTCCCCTTGCCCCCATGCAGCTGAATGGGATCTAGGCTGCCCCCTACCCCTCTGCACAGCCACATAGGGCCCAACAGCAGCTGCTTTGGGCACCAGATTGTGGCCACCAGCCAGATACGGCACACAGACAAATTGGGCACTGCCCATGTAGTCTACCAAGTGAAAAGCTTGAGCACCACTTAATTAAAGTATTGCAGAGGCTCACCTACTGCTCTACAGTAAAATTTGTTATTTAGTTCTTCCTCTTCATTCCTGTCTCACTGAACCCAGTGATCACCCTGGCTTTGGCTGACTCCAGTTTCAGACCTCTAAGGCTGTTTCATGTCCACAGTGGGTGCATACATATGTGCTATGGCTGCCACTGAACATCTTGAGTCTGCATGTCTATGTATCTGCAAAGAGTCACTCTTGCTGGCAGGATTATGCATTCAGGAATAGAATGCCCCTGAGTATGTAAGTACCAGGAAAGAACAGAATGTTACCCACAGTGGCTAGATGACAAAACAGAATGGTTTATCATACTTCTAAACATGTGTGGAACAAATCAAACTTCACATTGTGTTTGGTATTAGGATTCACAGGCCCAGTCTGAGTTTATTGGCGCTCATACAAACGATTGCAGGGAGGGTTCTAAACAGAACTCCTCCTCTCTACAAGTTAACATACCTTTTTATACCTAAAACTGTGAAAATAAACACATGATTTAAACAAAGCATCCTTGAAAGGGAGTCAGAGGTAGAGCATAACAGTTGCTCGCTCAGCAACACATTTTGTTTCAAGAACTGTTATCACCTTTCTTGTTTTTAGGAAAGGGAAAAAAAATTGTTCCCAGGGAACTGTAAAAGACATAATAAAGCAGAAGGGTTTTTCTTATCTTAGAATATTCTTAAACATACAGCATCAGCATCTTTTTGAATTTTTTTTCTTCACTTTCTTTTCTTAGTCAAGTTAGAGGCCTGGATAAATTTATTTCAACACATGCTATATACTGAAATGCCGGCCAAATCACAAAGGAAAGTTAGAGCAAAACGTGTACCTAGCTCTAAGTGTCACTGCCACTGTAACATTACTCCAGTAAAACCAAAACATTACACTATCATGCAGAGAGAGGTGCAAATGCTGGTGTTGTTATGTATGCTGCTTGACAATAGAGACTATAAAATTGTTAGCTATATTAAAAATCTCAAATGCAAAAAGGATTTGTGAAGGTCCAGAATGTCACTGCCTTACGGTGGTTCTGCATTATCTATACTGCCAATCTACTATAAGTCAATTAACTATCTTCACACTTCATATTTGTTGACACTGTGCCTAAGTTTGCAGTGTCAGAACTGAAAAAAATGGTTAGAAGTCATATTAGGGTTGGGGGTTCATTTTAAAGAAGAACCAACTTGAAACTTCACTCAGGACTTCAATAGAACTTTTTATAGGAATAAAAATATTTAAACATGTAGGGAGCATCCACACATGCAAGCAGGTGCGCTTGCAGGAGCTCAAATAGAAGTGGTGCAAATTTGAGCCAGGCCTTTTTGCCTCAGCACACGTGCTTGGACATGCACTTTGTTGTGGAGCAAATGGTGCCAGTTGGGCCAAAATAACCTTGCCTTGCTCCTCCTGCATCTGCAGCCAGGGAGAGCTAGAGCCTGGGACCAGCACCTGTTTTGTCCCCAGCAGTATAAAAAGCTGCCCTGTCCTGGCCCCATCCATACAAAACCTGCCCTGGCAAGCAGCTCAGGGCTACTCACTTTCAAGAGCTTCTGGGGCCCAGCCAATTGATACCTGGGGACACTACTCCTTGTGCCAAGTGGACTGCTGCATCAGCATTCCAAATCCATTTTTAAAAATACCACAAAGTCCATGTTTTTTCACAATTAAAACAAAAAACCACTCTACACACACACACACATCTATAGAGAGAGAGACAGAAAGAGAGACAGTGATAAGTTGGGCAATGCTTTATTGGTATATTTACAATATTAAAGCAATTTGGAAGCCTACCAGTGTCTCTATCATCATGATAAAATAAATTCTAAATACCTATATGTGTTGTGTGCTTTTGGTTTTCTTCACACATGATGGGTGTGTGATGAGGGGATGTAGTGTTTGCAGAAAGGGGGTGAGAAGGGGTGTGGGGGAAGGCGGATGTGTCTGTGTGGAGGTATGTGGGTTGGTCTGTGGGTAGGAGTGGGACAGTTGCTGAGAGGACTGTGGATGTGGGGGGCATTGTAGAGGGACTGCTCAGGAGGGGTGGGTCACCTGGCCCCCACATGGTGCAACCCCCCAGCACATGGAACACTCCCTCTGTCCAGAGTCCCAGCTCCCCCCTGGACAGCCACAGCCCCCATCTCCCACAGGGCTCCAGCCCTCCTGCCCAGGGTCCCAGGCACCCTGGAGGGCACCCCCCAGGGTCCCAGCCCCCCCTGTCCAGGGCCCATAACTAACCTTTAACAGCAGCAGTGGGGGACCATGCGCTGAGCCCAGGCAGGTCCTGCTAGCTCTGGGGCTGTTCCTGCTTCCCAGTCGGGCTGGTATCAGGGCAGTAGGACCTGGCACAGCATGCGGGGACTGCATGCCAGGCCCAGCTGGGCCCTGGGCCCCTCTGTAGCCTGGCTGGGCTGTGCCCATGGTGACAGGGCCCAGCGTGGTACATGGCAACCACGTGCCAGTCCTAGCTGGGTCCTGGGGCCCCTTGGCAGCCCAGCCAGGGAGGGCCTATGGTGACAGGACCCAGCACAGTGCCGACAGAGGGGTGAGGACCTGGCCTAGGCCCATGTGGCTTGCTAATCTGGCTTTGCACGGGAGTGGGTCACAGGGCACCAGGAGGCGTGGCTCTTGTGTGTGCCTCCCGGAGCTGTGCAACCCGCTTCAGTGAAAAGCCAGATTAGCAAGCTGCAGGGATCTGGGCCAGGTCCTCACTCCCCGCAGCCCTGGGGACATCTCCCCTGTGACTCCCCAAGTTCCCCCCACATCCCCCCTGCTACCCCTCACCCACCCACACCCATGACCCCCCCAAACTTACCTTTGACAGCACCGGGGGCAGCAGGAACACCAGAGATGCTCTGGTCAAAACCAGAGCATCTCTTTTGGAGGACTGGCTCACAAGGCACAGTCTTGAACCATGCCTTGCTCCACTCTATTGCAGAGCAGTTTGTTTAGATCCCTGGATATCCAGGGGTCTACATTTGTTTTTTTCATTCCTGCACGTGCCTCTTGCCCTGCCTCAAACCCCTTTGGGCAACATGTACATGAGCACTCATTTGGATGCACCCGTAATGTGTTTTAATTTAGAACTCATTTCAACTTTAAGTTGCGGGATTTCAAGCTCAGTTCTCCAGCTTTGAGATCATATATACCCAAATATCTAGTTATGTCTCTAAACCAGTGTTTTTCAACCTGTTGCTTAAGGACTCCTGGGGATATGCAGACAATTTCTAAGGGGTCCATAAAGATGTCTACGATCAATAAAAAGTTTGTGAATACCCAAATTTACAATTCAAAGGTGTCCTCAACCCTATTAGAAATTTCAAAAAGGGTCTGCACCTCCATTTAAAAGATTTTAAGTGTCCAGAAATGAAAAAAGGTTGAAAACCATTGCTCTAAACTAAACCTTGCCAAAGCTTTTGAGGCATTTCATTTCCTAAAGTAATGCTAATAGCATGTTAATATCTTTAAACTGCATGCACGACACAGAAGAATAATTTGGAGCAGGTATTGAGTATCAGCAATTCTGCAGGCTTATCTAACCTGTGGCATTTGATGAACTCTTAAATGATGAACAGACAAACAAAGGTACCACTGTCCTTTCACTTTTTATGGGCAACTGCACTGATTTCAATGGAACTGGGCATGTCTATGTGAGACATTTACTGCTCTATTTACAAATTAACTGTACTTTAAACACCTCATGATCTGCATGTGTGCCCTTATTAGGACACACAAAAATAATAAACACTGCAGCAATAAAAGTACCACCCTCCTGCAGAGGTGTTTTGGTTTTTTTTGTGCACAGCCGTGCATATGTACATGCCAACATGAGGGTGCTTTAGTGCTGGGGCTGCCTGCCAGCAAGCCCCATGCTGAAGCATCCTTGTGCCCCAGCCAGTCCCTCCACAATACTTTGAGCCTGGTTGGAAAAGCCCTGGGCTGGCAGACCAGCCCCCTAAGCCTCCTTCTAGTCTGGGCTACTGTGACCTGGCTCAGTGTGCTGAGGTCCAGGTAGACATGTAAACCACATGCCCAGGAGCTTCCTGGGAGCAATAAACTTTGGAGCAATAAGCTCCATAGTTTATTGCTGTGCATTAATGGCATATGTAGACACGTCCATAGTAACCAACTCTTATTAATTTTATTAAAGAATTAGGATCTAGCTCTTTGACCAGGTATGGTTGTAAAATAATTCATATTTTCACATAATCTGCACAGGGAATATAAAATCCTAAATCCCTAATGTCACATACATGTGAAACAAATGTGTTTATTTCTTTCCTTTCTCAAGAGTGACTTTTCAATTTAAAAATCCCTTTTCCTACTCTGTGTATGGAAACTTATACATTGTATTCAATGTTCAGAAAAACTCTGACTTTTGAAGATACTAATAAATAATGAATTTTTTAGAACGGGAAAATACAGATTTTATCAAAATAAGAAAACTAATTAAATATATATGGGCTACAACATTGAGCAAGAATCATGTACATGTGATTTCATTGTATTCATATTAATTTGGAGTTTTTAAGGTTGGATGCTTTATTCTAAAAGTTCCTGCTTTGCATGGGGCCCAGACTGGAATATTTACTGGCAGAGAATTGAGACAGAATATGAACTATTTTTCTCCAGGCAGAGTGTGACCTAATTCCTTAATCTAGCCTCATTTTTATTCCCAGAAATTAAAAAACACCAGGACAAGATTTATTTTATTTTATTTGTTCTTAAATAAATGAACCTTCATTGTTATGGATTCCTGCTTTACGTGGATAAAAATGAACATTTATTCACCCTGTTAAGTTCAGATAAAGTAAGGTGCCATTTCCAATTCAACTGGAGTTCTTATATAAAATTAACAATAGATTAACTGAGTTACTCTATGTAATTATTTCATATTTTAACTAAATTAACACAAACTTCTGAAGAAAAGTTATAACACTGAGTCTAAGATGCATGTAAAATTAGTCATTACCTACTACCTAGTATGCCAAAATATTTTTGTATATAATAGCAGGATTAGCTTCACAATCAAACTTTGCATGTAGGTTTTAAGGACTCAGGTGAACAGATTCTCCTGAAAAATGCGAAAGTTAAAGGACACATCAGCTTCAATCAGGGGATTTCTCTTGAATATTGGAAAGTCTGGTTAATTTGGGCTGTCTTCACTGGGTAGTTTATATAAATCTCTACCCATGTAAGGGTATTTCTTGTTAATTTGCAAATAAATGAGCAGGTTCATGCTGAAATATCTGTTTGCATAGATAGATACACATCACTTCTCTTTGAATTTACACCAGGTACTGCAGATGTTGGAAAAAGTTTGTACCACAACTTGTCCTTTCATATCTATGTCCCTGCTGGGTAATGAAGACAAATGCTGCTGCTTGAGGTCGTCTTTGATCTGCTTAGGAAGGTAGGGGTCTTTACTTTTCTTAAGAAAACTGAAATATTTTGTACTACATGTTTCTGCATTTTCTCCCTAAAATATTAACTTGTCAACATACTACCCTACATACTACATGCCTCCATCCTTCCTTATGAAATTCAAAATATTGTAAGTTTAACTCAAATACTTCCTCAGAAGTGGCTGTTGATTAATGATTAATTATAGTAAAATTTACCACAGGTAGAATTCTAGAGCAAAAGGACTTAACCAGGAAGCAGCAGGCACTAGTTCTAGGTCTGCTTTGCCCATAACTTCTATGCCTTCTGAGCACAGTGGACTAATCACCATTCCACAAGTCAGGCACCACCCAGTTCCTTCTCCAGCACACATTTCAAAACTGACCCACTGACTCTTGCATTTAATAATTTCTGAATGGAAAGCAGTACCGTGGGGAACCCTCTGCCCTATTGGGAGTCAGATCCCTTCTAGTGTAGCAGCCATTTCACTGAACCACACACACTCAAACTGCTCGTCTGTCCCTTCCACCCACCATCCCCCCATATATCCCTCTTGGCTACCCTGAGAGCTAGCTTTAGAAGGGGAACTAGAGAGGAGACCGTGAAACTCAGTAGTTAGGCCTATGTGATGATAAGTCAGAAAGATACAGGTTAAAATATTTATGGATAACAACAAGCCCATAAATGGGTAGAACTCAAGTATCCAGTTTCCTAGATGAGTGCCTGAACTACTCAGCTAGTGGGACTACAACATCTTCTACAGTCCAGCATCCAGTACTAGCCAGGGGTTCTGGCCATCTACAGTTTTGGGATTTGGACTCAGGTCTTAGTAAAAAATGGGCATACATGTAGCCACATAGCTACCTGTGGCCTTTCTAAATAGTCTATTGAACATGTTTGTGTTCAGAAATATGTGGCCTTTCTGAATATCCTATTGAACAGGTTTGGTCTATGCATGCACACTTACACCTGTACCCCCCAAAGTAATACAATCACACACCAAACATTAAGTGGCAAAAGCATCACATATACAGCTAGATGGCTTCCATTTAGACACACAGGCCAAGTCCAGACAAATATAGATGTACAGTATGGGCAGCACCGCATACTGCATGTCCACTTGTTCCCTGCACTGCAAAGGAGCATTTCCAAAGGGTATATCCAGGTGGATGCAGCCACAAGGGGAAATTGAGTTCACCCGAGTATATAAAATGCCTGCATTAATAATAAAAGATCTCAATCAGACTGATCAATATTGAAATTGAATTGGGGGACTGTGGTGTCGACACCTACACAGTCAAATGGGTCACCAAATGGCTGGAGGGCCGCACCCAGAGCAGGGTGGTGGATGGGTCTTATTCAACCTGGAGGGAGGTGGGCAGTGGAGTTCTGCAGGGCTCAGTCCTCAGGCCCGCATTGTTCAACATCTTCATCAGTGGCTTGGACAAGGGGGTAAAAAGCACCCTGTTCAAATTTGCTGATGACACTAAGATGTGGGGAGATGTGGTCATGCTAGAAGGGAGGAATAGGCTGCAATCAGACCTAGACAGGTTACAGGGCTGGGCAGATAAGAATAGGATGGGATTCAACATTGACAAGTGCAAGGTACTGTACCTGGGGAGGAACAACTGGCACCATACCTACAGGCTAGGGAACTCCCTTCTCATCAGTACAGAGGCAGAAAAGGATCTTGGAGTCATCACTGATGCCAAAATGAACATGGGCCAGCAGCGTGGGGATGCAGTCAGGAAGGCCAACTGCACCTTGTCATGGCTCCACAGATCCATCTTAAGCAGGTCCAAGGAGGTTGTCCTCCCCCTCTATGTGGCACTGGTCAGGCCACAGTTGGAGCACTGTGTCCAGTTCTGGGTGCCGCACTTCAAGAGGGATGTGGACAACATGGAGAGGGTCCAGAGGAGGGCCACTTTTATGATCAGGGGACAACAGGGCAGGCCCTATGGGGAGAGGCTACGGGACCTGAACCTGTTCAGCCTCCACAAGAGAAGGCTGGGGGCGGATCTAGTGGCCTGTTACAAACTACTCAGAGGGGACCAGCAAGCATTGGGGGAGTCCCTGTTCCTCCAAGCACCACCAGGAGTAGCTAGAAATAATGGTCACAAGCTGGCAGAGAGTAGATTTGGGCTAGATATCAGGAGGCGCTACTTCACGGTCAGGGCAGCTAGGATCTGGAACCACCTTCCAAGAGAAGTGGTGCGGGTTGTGACCCTGGGGGTCTTTAAGACAAGACTTGACAATCACCTTGCCGGTGTCGTTTGACCCCAGTACTCTTTCCTGCCATGGCAGGGGGTCGGACTCGATGATCTGTTCAGGTCCCTTCTGACCCTACAAACTATGAAACTATGGAAGAAGGAAGCAGCAGCAGCGTGTGTCTTGAAAAATAAGGTCTTAATTATGGAATTATGGAAAATAATCCCCTGTGATAGTATGCAAGATTTGCATAACTGACAAAAAAATTATATGAAGTTTGGGACTACAGTTTGATTTGATAACTGTCCTACAGCTCTGTGCTGTGGCCAAGACAATGACTTTTTGATGCTACTGCTCATGGGACATATTCCATTAAATTAATGTTAATGTTCTCAGAAAAATGGAGATATATGTAGTATTAGCACAATAAAACTAGAGAAGAGAAAATGTTTAGTGTACTTTCAGTTGTCTTTTGGAAATGAAAACTTTCCGCTTTCCAAGGTACTTCCAAATATGTAAATACAGATGGAAACAAGTTATCATTTTAGTACGCACTTCACTGTAAAAACTGCTTCTCATGTATAGTAAATGACTGTCTAGGTGATTTCAAAAGGACATCAAGAACTGACATTCCTCACAGTTATAATTATATCATTGAAACTTTGATTGCATATTAAACACACAGTTTTAGATGCCAGACTGCCACTTAATACTTTCCTGCTTCAGTTTGTCTTTCACAAGACTTAAACTTGAATGGCACTGAACTGAGACTGAATTTCAATAATAATATTTTGTATCTATTTTTTGTAATGACAAGACCAAAAAAAAATATTTCTTCATCACCAGTGGATGAGTCAGAAGACAGATACACTAAAAGTTGTCTATCTTAGTCTTTGGTTCAGAGTTTAAAATGTCAACTTAAAATGGTTAGCCAGTGTCATTCATATACAAAAACATGAAGAATATAAGACATGCTTATAGCAAATTTGCTTCACAAACTTGTTTAAAACATTTAGCCCAAGCTAACTTAATCTATTTGGGCAATAAAAGCATATACTTCTGCTTTTTCCTTTTTTAAACATATATTTGGGATTTTCGGCATTAGGAAAGGGATCCCTTAATTTTCCCCTAATTCTGTAGGAGTGTGTGTGCGTACATGTGAGCACATGCGAAATTCACCAAGTGACACCTATCATCTAATTCCTGTACATTTAAGAGTTTGTGCACTGGTGGAAACTTTATATCAGTTGCCCTCAAGAATCCCATGTTAGTCACCATTTTAACTGATAAAAAGTTCTCAGTTAAATAAGGACATTACTGGCACTTGATACTAGATACCTGGACTTACAACACCAGAAACAGAACCGCAAATTTGGGTCGGTACTCTAAGCTGTAATCTTGTTCTTGTAGGTATGTAAGGCAGACCCAAATGCCATCCTGGTGGGGGATTCTGAAATATGGGTTGGTAACATCCATACATACATATCTGCACAGAACCAGCAATCACCCTAAACATCTGAACTATTCCCCTTTTTACCAGCTATATTCATTCTCTCCCCACGCCACTCCTGTCTCTCATCCTTTGACTACAGCTACATTCATTCCCCTTCTCCCTGCTACTTTCCCATCTGTCTCTCACCTATTGACCAACCCAATTTACATTTTAACTGACTGGCTTTCTTGCATAAGTACTGGCCTCTGGCAGCTTTACTACTCCATCCAGGAAGAGCAAAGACCATCTACAGACACTTCCTCTGCCTGATGAAGGGTGATTGTGCCTGAAAGCTTACAAAGAAGAATTCTTCCAATGATTTGAGTTGATCTAATAAAAGATATCAGATTTAACCAAAGAACCTTGTGTGCCTGTGTCCTTAGACCAACACGGCTACAACCTACACTCCTGAAAAATGCTCCTTATACTACTGAAGAATTGCTATTTACATATATAATGGGGAATTGAATTCTATCCTTCATCTATTCAGTGACTTAACATCAAACTATCTTAGAGTACAGGATTTTCAAGGACAGTTCAAACCAACGGTAAATCTAGTTTAGCTTTCTGCCTCCAGTTATGGTTAGAACCCAATACTTATATCCCAGAAGTCCTATCAACTTCCGGGAACCAGAAAGAGAGTATTGAGGGTACAAGAAAGATGATTTATGAATTGAATTCAGTTCCTGATATCATAACATAACAGTACTGACAGCAAGGGAAAGTTCTGCTTACTTCTAGGTAGAGTATACTCAGTACAGATAATATACAGAGAATTTAGAGGCCAAACTCTAGTGTGTCTACTGATCATGTGCAACCTGATTTTTCCACAGCTTATAAACTTGGTTAAGGTAGGCATTTTCTTTAAAAGACAGCAAAACAAATAGGCCTGGCACCAAAAAAGCTCTTTGGCAGATTTCAAGTTGTTGTACCAAAACATGAAAATAATGGTGTCTAATGAACAGTGATTTTTGTATTTTAACCTGGCCAAACAAATGCATTTTTCTCCTCATCTCATTTTTTAGAAAACTACTGACCCATTTTTCTTACAAACTAAACTAAACTAAACTAAAATAAAAAACAAAGGGAAATAAAATATAGTTTGAAGCAGACATTGGTCATGGGAAGCTTTCAAAAAGTTATAGCCACCTGAAAACAGAAATGTCAAGGAACATTGGCTGCTTGGAGATGTTTAACACCCCCCCAAAACAAAACAAAACAAAACAAAAACAACCCACCAAACAAACAAAGAACCCACACATTTTATCAGACGAAACTGCACATTACTTCTTCAACCTGGCTCCTCAGCATCTGTACAGATTGGGTACTTCAGCAGGCCTTTTAGATGCCTTAACTAAAGCTGATACAAGTAGCTATTGGATAAAAGCACCAAAAAACCCCACTAAGGTGCCCAATCTATACAGGCACTGGGCAAGCTGGGTCCAACTAACATGCAAGCTCTTCTGAGGATGTGCTGGGCTCAGTGCAGAAGTGTACCAAGTTTAGAGTAAAGCCTCATTTGTTTGCTTTTTTTACATTTGCAAGCAGCCATAAAGTCTAAGTGCAACTGTTGGTTCTGCCAAAGATACTGATAATATGGATTTCTTCATCTGCTAGATAAAGGCAGGAACCCTGGAGGGGGGTTGGGGGAGGGGGGAGGAGATGTGCTAACTTTTTCACAGTGAACAACATGGCAATTTATAGGGAAACTGATGAAAAGTTCTGTAATCAGCAGACATTGGTAAGATTAGTACCCTACTTCTAACAAAGTGCCATGCATTTTGAATAACCAATAACAGTCTCCTCTAAGTAATAATAACTTCAGCAGTTGTTGCTTGCAAGGTTTAGAATTTTGGAATGGTTTAGTAGGGAAAATCCCCTTCACAAGATCTCCTTCAATACTTAATAAATTCCAGCACAGTAATCTAATCCACAAATAAGAATTAAGATGGGTTTTACAACCACATGCAAAAGACGAGGAGCATTTTTCACACATGAAAAAGTCAAGAGCTCAGTTTAAAATGAAAGTATCAGGTTTTAATAGATTGACTTTTTCACTGCTGTTTTAATAACACAGGCCCCTGCCATGTTACATTTAAGAGGTAATTAACCAGTTAATCGCACTTTAAATTGTGACTCAGCCACACATACAATCAATTAGTGGTGTGATACAAGGAGGAATAAGCCACAAAGTTATTTCACAAAAAATGTGTAATTACTTTGTGGCGGGTTCCTATCATCCTATCAACTGAACCCATGACCAGGGGTGACCCTGTGGCTGGGATCCTCACCAACTGATCAAGGCTCCCTGCTGGGCAGGTTCCACCATGCACCCCTGCTCCTGGGAGCCCACACAGCTAATGGGCCTCATGACTGTCGGGGTACACTTTACATCCCTGCAGCTGGGAGTCCCATCAGCTGACCTGGGCTCTCAGCCACAGGGATGTATGATGTGCCCCTGTGGCTGGGAGCCCTGCAAGCTGAGGGAGCTCCCAGCCATGGGAGCTTGCTAGTTGCCATTGCAAGGGGAGCCTAGGATTGTGATCCTGGCCTCTACCTGCACTGGCAATAAGATGTGATGGGATCTGATGTGCAGTCCCACAATCAGGCCTTCTGTCATGTACATATGGTATTATAGCAAGGGTGACAGTGTAGCTAATACAACAGATCCCATAACTCTTTTACCTTCATGTCTGGAAGGGCTCTGGTACTGGGCAATCTGGAGCCTGCCATTTTGGGAATGAGCACAGCCGATAACCCAGCAAAGGAAAAATAGTATTCCACATAACCAATTCACATAACCAATTCAGTATGCATAATTATATTAAATATGAGACTGTAAAATGTAAAATTTGAATTCACCTTGAAGGTTACTAAGAATGCTTAGACATAAACTAGGATGATTTCTTAGTTTAACTGTTTTCTCCTTAATACAATCTATGTTGTCTTTTCTATTTTATTTCAGTAAGTATACTAAGATTTATTTCACAGAACCTAATATTTAAGAAGTTTTTAGGAACAGCAGTATATATTATCAGTTGTTAAATTAAGACTGGCATACAATGAATTGAAATAAATGACTGTAATACCCAATACTGTTATAACAATACCAATATACTGAATCAGTTCTTGAATTAAGACTTGATAGACAATGACTGATCTAAGTACTGATACCTAACTTGCCCTATATAAATATTTTCTTATTATTGTTTGGCAATGCAAGATCTAAATATTATGAGCAGAAACAGATACACAGTGGGCACATCTACAAGAGACACTGACTGTGCAGTAGCCAGATAATATTGTGCAGTGTGCGTCATAGCACCAACAGTGCTAATACACTATTCTGCAGTATTATTAGGGATTAGAACTGTGCAGTATTATTAGGGATTAACTACTGTGCAGTAGTGTTTCGTGTAGACATTCCTCGTGAAAACAAAAATAATGCATATTGTACAGGAACTATGCAAGATTTCTGCCTAAATCTGCACATACAAAATCAGTAGTACTTTAAAAATATTTTTAATACCACCTTTCCATTTCCAAATCTGACTGTGTCTGGGAAGCAAAAAAACCCACAACACACACACACACACACACACACACGGATCTCATGTGCATAGACCTCTACTTCAGAAGGAACAAAATGCTGACTTACCTGACAGCAACATAGGGTCTTTGTCAACAGATTTGCGGACTTGGTCTGACTCTCCAGTTAAAGAACTTTCATCAATTTTAAGGTCATTTCCTTGAATAAAAATCCCATCAGCAGGTAGGAGATCACCTGTCAATAATAGCATGGTATAGAAAAACCAGAAGAGTTTATGAGATTATTCTTTTTCTTTAACCTGCTCAATCTTATTAAACAATGATAAGAGTCAACAATAATTAAATATTTAATAAATGGATTTATATAAAAATAATCATTGTTGTAGTTCACCTTCACCCTTATATTTCTGGTTTCTCTAACTGTTTAGAAACAGATCCTGTAGAGGGCCACCATTGTCATCCAATATGTTCAACACAGTCTTTAACAGGCATGCACTGAAAGTTCTAATCCCACTAAAATTACAGGATTTTTTTTCCTTTTAGTGCTAAATCTCCTCCTAGATGATGGAAGAGAAGGCTATTCTCATACATTCTACTAATTCAAGAACAGGTGGTGAGGTCATCTCAGTCTGATAGGGCCTATGGCATTTCTTCTCCTGTTTTCAGACTTCTTGTTGACAGGGCTGCCCAGTCACATGCATTTCATGTGCAACTCAAGCCTTTGGAAGCTTTATATTGCATTCTGACAGCAAAGCTCAACCCTTGTTTGCCTGGGTTGTGGACATGGCCCTTGCTAGCAGCAGCTGGTAGAAAGAGCCAAGCAGTCACTTTGGCTTCCTGTCTCAATGGAAGGAAAAAGGCATAGTCAGGCTCAATAGCATAGATGTTTCACTGGAATTTACCAAGGTGGTCAAATAAGAATGTTTTTACAAAGCCAATCCAATATGCCAAAGTACCAGCACAACCCAGGCAGATTTCCAACCTGTTGGAACTCTATTTACATGCCAGTGCACCCATCTGGAGGGCTTCTAGAGCACTCAGCAACTCTAGGGCAACCAGCTAGAGGGAACCTAGATATCCTAAGACTTCCAGGGTTATTGGCTCTGGGGCAGCCATTTCACCAATTGCTCTGGGGCTCTACTCCTTTTTGTAAAGGATATAAAAACTTTGTGTTGCCATTCCTAATAAAAAATGCAACCACGCTGAAAATATGGGAATCTTCCATGAAACAGAATTAGCTTTCTCTGCCTGGCTCTAATCATCACCAGCTTCATTATCAATAGGAAGTGAAAGCAACACAAGTAAAGAGTTCTGTGTCAGTCCCTAGCTATCCTGCTTTCCTCCTAGAAATTCTTGTCATCCATTTATTCCAGTCACTCTCCATCCTCCAGCATCCACTGAGCTGTCCAGCTCCTCAAACACCTTCCTAAATACCCCAGCTAAAAACCCCTATGTTTTATTCAATGCTAAATCCTGTTCCAACCTACAAAGTGTATTGACTGAATGACTGAAGATTACACAAGTAGTTGTAGGAATCTACATGGTGAAACTTACCATATTTCACCTGTGCAATATCACCAACTACGATCTCTGCAACTGGGATCTGAATAACTTGTCCTCCTCGGACTACAGTAAATTTCTGTTCCTGCTCAATACGACTTTGAAGCCCACGAAATTGCTTCTCTTTACTCCAATCATTAAAAGCAGTGACAACTACCACACAAATAACAGAGAGTAAGATGGCAGCACCTTCGATCCAACCAGCTTCTGCCTCACCCTCATCTTCAGTTCCTGCTGCGGCAGTAGCACACCCTAGGGAGATAAATGGAGGTGCAGCCTTAAAAACAATTGTCTAATTTATTGAGATTACAGAACAAGAATCAAAACAGATTTGAAATAACAAAGATAAAATACCTACTGAGTCTCTCTCCAAAACACTATCAGAGCTCCAGAAAGAGATGTGCTAGAATAGTCAGGTTTTGAGAATACTGAGACAGAAAAAATATGAGGGCAAAAAATACCATCAATATAGAGAGCAAGCATTCACCAGGATGGGGAAAAATGTATTCAATCACAACAAGGAGTGGAGAACTATGAGAAATAGTAATCAATTCTGTCTAGAAGGTATGAGTTAAAATTAAGAAAGGAAAATTGGTACAAGGAAAACAATGAACGCCATTAAATTGTTTTGAGTCTGTACTTAACACATCCCAGATATGAACATCTTGCATCCAGGTGATATTTACTATGTTAAGACACTTTGATTTACAAGTGTCTGTTGCAAATTGATTAAAGGTAAAAAAATGGGGTTACTTCAAACTTATATTTAAATTCTTTTACCTCCCTGCAGAAAAACACTGAAAAATAGCAGATGTAATATGGAGCTTGATATCTGTTCTTGTTTCTTTAATGTTATCAGGTAGACTCCAGTGACCATATGTTTTCTAAGACGGTTTTATTAAGCATTAGTTAACATATCTCTACATTCTTGTGTGAGCTAACCCACCAGAGATGCATGCATTGCAGTTTGTTTAACCTAAGACAAATTTGTTCAAAAAATCATTTTTTTCCATGCAGTTAAGCAAATTCCTTAAACAAATCTTTAAGTGATAATAATCTAACTTCAACTAACTATGAATATCAGGGGGGAAAAAATCTATTTTATAACATTACCCATATCCCAGATTGACCATTTATAATTAGTAACTTCCCCACAAAGGAACACAACATTTTAATAGTATTGTGGGTAGATTAAAATTAAATTGTAACTTTACCACTTCAGATATTGGTTCACATAGGAAATTAAAGTTAGAAAAAAGTTTTACCTCACCACAGGCAACATTTTTTTTCTGAAAAAAAGTACATGACATCACTTAAAATTCCAGATGCAGTTCATTTTACATAACTTTGATAATCCTTTAAGAATAATGGGATTCATTCTTCTTCAATATGATTAAAATCATGGAGGCAATGCAAAGCCAGGGCTTTAATACAGAACTTGTGGTACAGAGGTGATGTTAATTAAAATTGCTTCTAGCACTAAGCTGTTGAAATATACAGCAAAATTCAAATGAGGTAACTGTATCATAATCTGAGGAGAGATTTTTTAAAAAATATAATTGTGTGTAAAATAAGCCCAAGGCTTCAGTGACACCAGAAAATAATAAGATATGTACCAGCACCTTCATTCAGCTCCACTGTTATCAGCATGTACATGGACCTTTGGGTGGAAGTTTGGTTTTATGGTTAATGCATGACATTGCAACCCAGGAGATACAGATTCAGTTCTCAGCGATGCTCTGTGAAAATCAAATTCTCTCTTTCTGCTTTTTTCTTATCTGCAAAGTGGGTATAATGCTTCCTTTCTTCTATCCTTTGTCTCATCTATTTAGATTGTAAACCTTTTGAAGAAGAAACTCTTTTACTATGCATTTGTATGATGGGTAACATAATGTCTGCATCTCACTTTGATTCTTTCTCATGGCTAAATTATTTACTTAGAATTAACTACTTCTATCATTTGGATTCAACTTAACTGATATTCTAACAGCACATAAATATTATCTCTTTTTATATCATGATAAATAAAAGCAAAATCTGTATTTCACCTGTGCTATTTTAAAACTGTGCAAATACAATTGGCAGGGTTGAACAAAACTGCTTACATTTTGACTTTGGTAGTATTTTTGTCCACAAGTGAATTCTGAATTAGGTGATTTGATTAAAAAAAGGAATTATTTTATATTGTTTACATTAATTGTTTATATTAAGTATAAAGTATTAGGGCTGTGAGACGCTTCAGTCACTGATTCGATTTGGCGGGGATTCGACTGCATTCAATGGCCAAATCTCTGAATCTGAATTGAATCAGGAGACCCTTTAATCTCTTTGAATCAAACTGGAAACCTCTGAATTGATTCGGAGAGATTCAATAATTCAGACATAGACACAGCTTTAAATGTTTTTTCTACATACCTCAAGGTACCAGGCAGCTCATGAAGGCTGACATAGTGGGATAGATAAAGCACCCAATGTAAGTGCAGGGGGGTCCTCAGTGTGCTCAGCAGCAGATCCAGAAGTGGATCAGAAGCACTTCCAGTCAGCTTCCGGGTCTGCCCTGGAGCATGCAGGGAACCCACCCTCCCCCACCCCCGACTCGGTGACTGGTGCCTCCTGGGTCTTGGGGGGGGGGGCACCCAGGGTCCCTCCATGACTGATCACTGAGCCAAAGGAGTGTGTGGGGGGGATCCTCTGCATGCTTGGTGGTGGACCCAGAAGTAGACCGGAAGTACTTTCAGTCCACTTCTGGGTTCACTGCCAAGTATGCAGGAGGGCCCTTTGCACTCCTGTGGGACGCTCCGTCCTCCCCACCATTTCACGAGCAATGCCTGGTACCTTGAGGTATGCAGAAAAAAACATTTAAAGCTGTATTTATGGCTAAATCACTAATTCTCTGAATTAGCATCAAATCTTCAGGTTTGGATTCAGCCAAATCGAATCAGGACAGTGATCCAAGTCAACTAATCAAACTACTGTCCCCTGAATTCGGCTGAATTTGAATCTGAATCAATATGGCCCGCTTTGCATACCCTTATAATGTATATTAGGTGTATGATTGTTTAAACTAAGTAAATATATAAGATTATACTCCCTAACTCATTATGTTTTATAAAGTCCTCTAACATCCAAGGCAATTATTTGTGATTTTAAGAAATAACATCTGATACCATTCTAGAGCATTTTCTAAGATCTGGAGATAAAAATAACTATTTTACTTTATTGGCAAACAGAATAACAACTGATTAATCCAGCAACATTTGGATTTAGACTAGTTTTAGCCACAAAGGACACAACTACACAAGACATTTACTGTACAGTTAATTAATAGACATCTCAGTGTCTATATGTATGCACCTATTAGGGCACACAAAACTAATAAATGCCACAGCAGGGTAGGACTTTAAATACAAGTTCTATCCTGCTGCAGAGTTATTTCATATGCAGCAGCACACATGTAGATGCTGAGCTAGCTGGTTGGGGCATGAAGGTGCCTTTGTGAGAGGGCTGCCTGCTGGCTAGCCCTGTGCTGGAGCACCCTCATGCCCCATCCAGCCCCTCTACAGCACTTTGAGGCTGGTTGGAGCAGCCTCAGCACAGCAGGCTGACCTCCATGACCCCTGCCAGCTGGGGCTGCTATGACTTGGCTCAATGTGCTGCAGTCTGGGTGCATATATAAACTGCATGTCCGGGAGCTTCCTGGGAGCAATAAACTATGGAGCAATAAATTCTGTAGTTTACTGGTGCACATTAATGGCATGTGCCAATACTCCCAACGGAGCATAAGTTTGTTATATCTAAGCCAGGTACAAGACATTACACTTTTACTGGTATAAGTGATCAGAAACCAGTCTGTAACCATAACAGAACAGAAGTTCATCACACATAAACTGGTTTAAAACTGGCAGAACCTGGTCTATTTGTTCTCTCCACCCCCCTCCGCACCCCACCCACCAATAGGTGAACATGTGTTCTATTCACTACTGATCTAGATTGTACCACTTATGGAAAACCATACAACTTAAATTGATTCCACCTCAGATTTTTTAATACTTGTACATAGCCCTAATCTCTTCTTTCCTATCAATGCTCCAGTGTTAGGGACAAAGAACAGAGCAAAAAAAGGCTGTGTCATAGTGGGTCACAGCTGGCTGAGATATTCAGATTTCTGTCTGATCCATTTGCTGAATCCTAAATTAAGCAGATTAAAGCAATCTGTGCTGTTACAAATCACTAATTCATATATCATGCGCACACACACACACTGCCATACACACACACACACACACTAGCAACTCAGATACACACACATTCCAGATAATTAGTCTGGGTTCACACACACTACACACACCAAATTTAGACAGAATCAGTTACCAGTTACCAACACCTGCACATTCAATACACATATGTGGATTACTAATTCATATACCACACACACACACACACACACACATACATACATATATGTATATACACATACATATTTGTATTCACTAATTTATGCACATACCACCCACCTACACATACACACAGGTGAGTTCCTAAGTTGGGTGTTGCGATGTGTATGTATGTATGTATTTGGTGTACTTGGGATACCTGTAGTGAGCATGAGGCAAAGTGGGTGAAAAAGGAAGTGAAAAATTTTCATTTTGCAAGACAAAACCACATGGAACTTCGATGACTTAGAGTACAATGTTTTTTCACAGTGGAAGTTTCCCTACCATTTTTGACACTTACACATAATATGTAAACCTATTCCATTGCCAGAATCGACGCCCATGATGTTAAATGAGTGGCGCAAGGTCAGGCTGCAGGCTGGATTCAGTATGGGCTTGGTGCATGGGGTTAGTCCATGGACACACTCTGGCATGCCAGCCTGGTCCCTCAAAGTAGATCTGGCTGTGGAGAGACTTTGCATTTTGGTGTGATCCAGTGGACAGGGCTATATCATCTGGAAATTTAGCAATGGAGGAGATGCACAATTAATGCGTTTACCACTCCCCTTTCACTGAATTTCCAGATTGCTGGGGAACCCTAGAGGCTGGATTATACTGCCCCAAGGGCCATATTTGGCACACAGACGAGAGATTAAATATTGCTGTAACCATTACGGCAATGACTGGCATTTGGGACACCTGAAATAGAATAAGGAATAACTGCTTATTAGCTAAAAGTAGGCATGTCACAGGGCACTTATAGAATAAGTCAGGGGTTGTCAACCGAGGGTATGTGTATCCCTGGGGGTATTTGTGAAGGCTCCAGAGGGTACACAGCATCAGTGCAGAGAAGCAGGGGTACTTGGGAAGTGGCAGTTAGGGGGGTGGGGCTGCAGACACCTCCATCATTCCGTGTTGCCGCTGTGTGCCACTTCCCCACGCCCAAGTACTCCTGCTTCTTCGCAATGCCAGGTTCACATCCGTCTGTCCAGGGGAGTTGCTGATGACTGGACCCTCCCCCATTCCCCAGCCAGCCATCAGCACCCCCACACACACACATCCACAAGGGGTACCCACAAGAAGAGGTACCCATCTGAACAGGTACTCTGCTTAAGAAAGGTTGAAAACCACTGGAATAAGTGACTTACAGATCTGAACATTTAAAATGTCACCTGCCCTGCAGGAAATGGTCTATCTTAAAGAGGATGTTTAATTATATTATGCTAAGTTCCTGTGTAAAAAGGCTTTTGAAAAGGCACTTTATTTCTTCAAGAAACATGGAAATGTAAGTTTCAGGACCACAGAGGACCACAGTACTGAAAGGGGCTCCTGGCCATGAAGTCTGCATTCATAGATAATCATTTACCCATGTTATCCCAAAATCACAATTTCAAACTCCCACATACAATTAAAAGGCCCAAAACCAAAAACACAAAGAACACCATTCAACATACCATAGGTAAAAGCAGGGGAGATGATAGCACTGCCAATGCTTGCCACTGCAATGACAGAGAAGCGATTGCTCAGAAGATCTTTGGAAGAGGACCACGGCCGACATTATAAAGGAAGCCAAAATCCCTCACAGTCCATACCAATCAAATTTGGGATAAAATTCCTTCCTGGCCAGGTACAGATATTAAACTTTAACAAATTACTCTACACCATAGACACATATGGAGCCATATACATTTGCTGGTAGCACACATCCTGTGGTGCATGAGTCCATTCTACAGTTGGAATAGGATTACAAATAGCACGTAAGTGCCAAAAATGGTATAAGTAATTGGAAACTGGTGTATACCCACAATAGAACAGAAGTTAAATGCACAAAACTAATCTATACCTGTAACAGAAGAGAAGTTCAGCATGCATAGACTGGTTTAAAAATGGCAGAACCCAGTTTAAGGTTTGGCCTCCCCTCCCCGCACACCAAAGGGCGACTGTGTGTTCTATTTGCTATGGATCTAAACTACATCCCTTATAGAAAACCATGTCACTTAGATCGACTCTGGCCTGGGCTTTTTGAATGTCTGCACCTAGCCCCTGGCTTCAAATTTGGTGATTTATATGATCATGAAGGGAAGACCAATACCCTCTAGTCAGGAACCTGTCAGTTCTCTAAGAATCTGCAGGAGTATCAGCATATCCCTGTGGCAGGCCAGTAGGGGATGCTCCTGCATTAAGCCATCCACCTTACTGCACCTGACCACATTCCAGGCTCCAAGTGCCTCTCTGGGGGTGCCTCACATCTGGCTGACCCCCTTCCTAGAGCACACCCACTAGCCTGGGAGTTTCACTGCCACCACCCAGGGCTGGACTTGATTCTGGCTCTCTGCACCCTGGGAAACACAGGCCTAGTAGCCCTCAAGGGTACTTGATTCACTTCAAGAACTTGGGATGCTTCCCTCAGTCAGAAGCACAAGTAGTGGTCTCCCTTAGTCAGCTGAACCAAGGGGACCCCAAGGCATAATCTAGACCCACTCCCAATAAGTCTCCCATGCTAGGTACAAAGAAGAACTTTATTGGTTACAAGGGGTAGGTTTGGAATAAGGTACAGGGTACAGCAATATCAGAGAAGTCCCATACAGCAAACTCCCATGGCTGGGTAGCCTTTGATCACACATCTGAGTTATTGCAAGCTATATATCTAGTTAGATCTCAGGTAAATTACTCACAAGTATCATCCAGAGGCAGTTGGCAATTCCCTCTGGAGGCAGGCAGTTCCTTGATCATGAGTTTTGAGAGAGAGCAAGTTTCAGATGGTCCAGCTCTTCTCTCTCTCATGGCTGCTGTCCCCTCCTCCTGGGCAGTCCTTGACTTATATAGCCCTTGTGACCTCATTTACCTGGTCCAATGGAGGCCAGCACCTGTTGGCTGTCAGCCAACCAATTTGAAATACATCACTAGTTGCTGGGCAGACTGGCAGTTCCTAGCTCCCCAGGGAGCAAGCCCCTCACCCAGGTATGTGATGCCAGTCACATAGGCAGAGGGAGCAGGTTTCCCTCCTCCCTCAGGAATGTTTCCAGCTCAGATTACCCAAAGAGATAGGGTAAAGGTGTGTACCCTCTGCTGGGCCCATCCAAACCAAATTGTCACAGAGCAGAGTTTTTGGGGAGAAACAGAGGTGGCCTTCTGCCACAATCCCCACCAAAATAAAAAAGGAATCACTCAGCTCTACCTGTGGCCAATGTCCCAATACTTTAGGGGAAGGAGGGAAAAAATCAGAAGGTATATGCATCCATGAAAGGAAAACATTTCCTTCCCAGCTTTACAGGTGACTAGCAAAAGCTCTGAAGCATGGAATTGCCAGAAATCTACCATGTGACACGGGAACAAGGGACTTACTTTATACCATGATAGGAGGACTGCAAATTTTAACAAATTATTCTTCTTATAGTAGCAGGACACTGAAAATGCCCTCAAGCCACTCTCTCCCCACCACACACACTTTACCTGTAGCAAATGAAAGTGTGTTTGTGATCTTTTGGGTATTATGCCTCATAGTAGTATGTGAAGGTTCTTTCTGAACAGAAAAAAAATGTTTAGATAGGAATGATCCTGCCTTGAGCAGGGGATTGAATTGGATGACCTCCTGAGGTCCCTTCTAGCCCTACTTTCCTTTAATTCTATGATTACTTGGTCCAGAAAACCTGTCCGAAACTTAACCTCACTGAGAGGTGGAAAGCTTCTCCTAATTTCCAGTATAAATTTGTAGCCAGTTTGTAGTAAATTGATCTTGTGCTAAGTCCTAAAACTGACCTCTGAAGGATACAGCTAGTAACCTCTCTCCAATCACAACCTGCTATAGTAGCCCTTTGAGCCAACTCTTTATTTGCCTCAGGATTGTAACATTGACCCCTGTCCTTTTGAATTTGGCCATTAATTTCCCACAAGGGATAGTATCAAAAGTTTTAAGTACATTGCGTTGCCCTTATCCAAGAAGTCTGTAACTTGTCATTGAAGGATATTAAATTAGTCAGATACCATCCTCCTTGGACAAACCAAGGTTTGGTTTTGTTCTATTTTCTATTTACCTCCATGTCTTTTACTATTTTTTCTTTCAATATCTCTTAAAAAATCTTACATATGATTGAAGTCAAGCTAACAGATTTGTAACTGCCACAATTACTTTCTTCTTCTAAAAAACAGGCACTGCATTTATTATTTTTCAAGTCACAGGGTACTGTCCACGGGTTGACAGTAGAGCTGTGCAAAATTTCGACCGCCATTTCGTTTCAGCAATGTTTCAAGCATTTCAACGCTTGAAACTCTGAATCTAAACTGAAACGGGAGATATGTTGAAACATTCGGACTGAAACAAAACAATTTTGAAGATGTTTCAACGTTTTGAAGGTGTTTCAAAGCTGGGCTTGCAGGGAAAGAGAAAGTAAGGAGAGGGAGGGGGAGAAGGGAAAACAGACTGACACCTGTAGCTGGCCAGTGTCTGTCAACTGTCCCTGAGGTCCCTTCCAATCCCAGTGCTCTGGAGGGCAGACCTAAACATTTTCTAAACAGCATATAACCCTGTGACTGCCTAAGCTGCCAGTCTTTGTCAGCCTGTCTCTCACCAGAAAGAAGCAACTGAAAAGCACTGACTCTGGCTGCTTCCTGGCTCTACTGTCTAACTAGGGTGTGTGTCTTTTACTTCCAAAGGATAGGATAGGACAGAGCTTATACTGACAGTTTAGCTATACTAGCCTAACTCCAATACTAGTATTGTTATCTCTATATCATTTTTCCCCTATATCCATTCCTTTGAAATTCTTTTTTTTTTTTTTACCTGAAGAGAAAGAAGTCTGTGTTTTGCCTGACAGTGTGATCACTGGGTACTGTTCAGGAAAGCACAGCATAGATTAGATAGATTGCACACACAGCCACCTACATATATTATGTATACTACACATACATACTACACACAGCCATACACTTTTTTCCAGCATAGTAAAACATGATGCATTCTGGAAAGGCCAGTGCTGCTGAGTCTGAGAGAGGAGTGAGAGGGGGCAGAGGGAGAGGCATCAGTTCCCCACCACCCAAGCTGAGACACAGCCTCTTTTCAACCAGCCATGAGGCTTCTGCTGGTACTGGGAGCAAGGAGGTTGCAGCAGTGCCTGCAGCTACACCTCCTCTGACACCAGCTGTGATAATAAACCCCAGCACCAGAAGCATGACAACAAGCAGCATCAGCAGCACAGTCTCCTCTACCCCAACTGCAGGTCCCAGCTCAAGCCTCCCACTCCCAGTCTTAGAGGAGCTCAATCTTGAAGTAGGGGACCTCAACTTGATAGCACAAGAAATTGTTGGGCAGGAGGGGGAAGCAGAGTTTGTGCTCCACACCCCTCAAAATTCCCCTACAGCCTGGTCCCCTTCCCCGGAAGGGACTATGGAGGAGGCTGTGGAGACAGCTGGCTCAGCTCCTCCTGTAGTTGTGCCTCTGACTGCTGAGGAGGGGGATAAGCCAGGAGCCCAACCTGCACCCCAGAAGTGACGGGGTAGTGTAGCCTGGGATCATTTTGAGGTGGCAGATGATCCCACACATACTACCTGCCTGCACTGCCGAGACAAAACCAGCTGAGGCAAGGAAGCAAAATGGACGAGCACCATGGGGATGCTGACGTATCTCCGTAGGCACCACTGCCTTGCCCTTGCTCCTCCTTAGCATAGCACCAGTGGGAGCATACCCCAAAAGAAGTCCCCCTCTTGCTCCAAAACTCCTGTCCCTGCAAAACAAAGGCAGCCACCCTGGAACAGTGGGGGAAAGGAGGGCAAGCAGGGGAGTGCGTTCCCAAGCTGAGCGAGGTCACCCAGAGCACTGGAGAGATGCATGCTGTGGATGCCCAGACCTCCTCCTCTGTTGAGCAGCCAGGGTTCAGGCAGCTCATAGAGCGGGGGGTCCCATCATATAAAGTTTCCACATGCACCACTTTCAGCAGGATGGTGGTGTCCTCCCTGTATGAAGCATGGCAGAGTACTTGAGGAAGAAGCTGCACAAGGCAGGTCTGCAGGTGGCCTTACACTTCACCTCGGACATCTGAAGCAGCCAGGGTGGAGATCACACCTACCTTTTCCTCAGAGGGCACTGGCACAACCAGTCAGGCCATCAGAGGGCTCTCCTTCAGGCTGAGGTGACTGATGAGTGCCACATGGCAACCGAGACCTGGTATTGGCAACAGGGGATGACATGATAGGGATACAGATCAGTGGTCAACTGGGGGACAGTGACCACCAAATAACAGAATCCATCATAAGGCGTAGAGTGGGTAAGATAAGTAGTAGGGTGGAAGTGCTAGACTTCAGGAAGGCTGACTTCAGCGAACTCAGGCGTTTAGTCAATGACGCACTGCAGAGCAGGAGATTTGGCGAGATGGGAGTCCAGGAAGGGTGGCTGTGCCTTAAGGAAACAATCCTTCGGGCACAGAGGGAGATGATTCCGATAAGAGGGAAAAGGGGGAAAGGGACCAAGAGGATTCCTTGGCTTACCAGAGAAATCCAGAGCAGCCTAAAGGCAAAAAGGGGGACATATAAGCAGTGGAAACAGGGACAAATTACTAAAGAGGAGTATGCCTCCTCAGCTTGCAGTTGTAGGGAGGCAGTTAAAAAGGCCAAAGCTACCACTGACCTGAGGATGGCATCCCAAGTTAATGATAACAAAACATTGTTTTTCAGATATATAGGGAGTAAAAGGAAGGCCCAGGGTGGAATAGGACCACTACTGAATGGGCAAAAGCAACTGGTGACAGACAGGGAGGAAAGGCTGAACTCCTCAATGAGTTCTTTGCCTCAGTCTTCCTAAACAAGGGGCAGACAAGTCTCACATGGTAGAGAGGCAACAGCTGGGTGCCAGACTACCAAGCATTGACCCTGAGATGTTGCAGAGTCACTTGGAAGGACTGGATGTGTTTAAGCTGGTAGGCCCGGATGAGCTCCATCCGAGGGTACTGAAGGCACTGGCCGATATCACTGCACAGCCGCTGACAAGAATATTTGAGCACTCGTGGCACACGGGACAGGTCCCAGAGGACTGGAAAAGGCCAATGTGCTCCCTACTTTCAAGAAGGGGAGTAAGGAAGATCCAGGCAACTATAGGCCAGTCAGTCTCACCTCTATCCTTGGCAAAATCTTTGAAAAGATTATTAAGGTTCATATATATGAGAGCCAAGCAGTAAAAATTATGCTGAGTTTCACAGCAGGTAGATCATGCCTGACTAATCTAGTCTCTTTTTATGACCAGGTTACAAAACACCTCGACAGGAGTAGAGGTTGATATCGTTTACTTAGACTCCAGGAAGGCCTTCGATATGGTAACCCACCCCATACTGGCGAACAAGTTAAGAGGCTGTGACTTGGATGATTACACAGTCTGGTGGGTGGCAAATTGGCTAGAGGGTCGTACCCAGAGAGTGGTAATGGATGGGTCAGTATCGACCTGGAAGGGAGTGGGTAATGGGGTCCCGCAGGGCTTGGTCCTTCGACCGATACTCTTCAATGTCTTCATCACTGACTTGAACGAGGGAGTGAAGTGTATTCTATCCAAGTTTGTGAATGATACAAAACTATGGGGAGAAGTGGACATGTCAGAGGGCAGGGAACAACTACAGGCAGACCTGGACAAGTTGGACGAATGGGCAAAAAACAATAGAATGCAATTTAACAAGGAGAAATGCAAGGTGCTGCACCTAGGGAGGAAAAACATCCAGCACCCCTACTGCCTAGGAAATGACCTGCTTGGCAGCGCAGAAGCAGAAAGGGATCTTGGAGTCCTAGTGGACTTCAAGATGAACACGAGTTGTCAGTGTGATGAAGTCATCAGAAAAGCTAACTACACTTTATCATGCATCAGCAGATGCATGACAAACAGAACCAAGGAGGTAATACTTCCCTGCTATTGGGCACTGGTCAGACCACAGTTAGCATGGAGTTTTGGGCACCACACTTTAAAAGGGATGTGGATAACCTGGAGAGGGTCCAGAGAAGGGCCACTCATATCAGAGAAGGGCCACTCAGAGAAGGGGCAAGCCCTACAAGGAGAGACTAGGGCACCTGGACCTCTTCAGCCTCTACAAGAGAAGGTTGAGAGGTGACCTTGTGGCTGCCTATAAATTCATCATGGGGATGCAGAAGGGAATTGGTGAGGCTCTCCTCACCAAGGCGCCCCTGGGGGGTGGTCACAAGAAATAATGGCCATAAGCTAGCAGAGAGCAGATTTAGACTGGACATTAGGAGGAACTTCTTCACAGTTAGAGTGGCCAAAATCTGGAATGGCTCCCAAGGGAGGTGGTGCTCTCCCCTACCTTAGGGGCCTTCAAGAGGAGGTTGGATGGGCATCTGGCTGGGGTCATCTGAACCCAGCACTCTTTCCTGTCTATGCAGGGGGTCGGATTCGATGATCTATTGGAGGTCCCTTCCGACCTTAACATCTATAAGATCATGGGGTACATTAACCGCTTGGTGCAGGGGTGGCTTTTTGGGCAGGCCAAGCTCACCCACAGGTTCATGGTCACCAACAATGGGGCCAATATGGTCAAGGAGGTTTGTGATGCCAACTTTGTTGGCATCCACTATGTGTCACAAGTTCCACCTCATTGTCAGGGATGCCTTGGAGAGGGACAGGGCTTCTGGTGACAGTGCCAGCACCACCAACAAGCTCATTTCCAAATTCAAGAAGGTGGCAGGCTACTTCCACTGGAGCATCAAGGGGGGCAAGATGCTGGGGAAGAAACAGGCAGAGCTAAACATCCCACAGCACAAAATCATGCAGGATGTGGAAACTAGGTGGAACTCCACATACCTGATACTCAAAAGGTTGGTAGAGCAACAGAAGGCCATCAGTGATATGGCCTTGCTTGAAGAGATTGGGACCAGCACCCCCCTTAACAGAGCTGAGTGGGATACCATCTCCCAGATCTTTCTGGTCCTCAAGTCCTTCCTGGAAGCCACCAAGACCCTCAGCATTGTTGATGCCCTCCTTAGCCAGGTGATCCCTGCAGTGAGGGAACTTCAGAACCAAATGGAAAACTTCCAGGGGATCAATGTTCTTGGCTGGAGAAAGCCACTGTTACCAGATGTGCAGGCACTGGTGAGGTGGCTGAATGAGGGCATCAGAAAATAGCTCGATCCATTGCTGTCCAGTACAGTCCATGTGCTGGCCACCATGTGTGATGGAAGGATGAAGGGGAGCGTATGCAGCAGCAAAACCCTGGATCACTGGACAGAGGTGCTGGTGAACAGAGTCAGGGAGGCAGAACAGTGGAGGCAGGGGGACATGGAAGAGGAGGATCCACTGTCCCATGCCAGCAAGCCATCCACCAGCCAGTCTCCTCCTCCACCAGAGGCACTGCCGATGTGGGGCAAGGGCATGGCTTCTATGGTGGGGTCCAGAGGCACCAGACCCCACCATCAGGCAGGTAGCACTCAGGCCTTGGTGGCTGCCTATCTCACTGTGGATGCAGAGCCACTGCTGTGTGACCCCTTCACCTACCGGGCAAGCTACAGCCAGATGTGGCAGGATCTGGCCAAGGTTGCCTGGGAACACCTGTCCTGTTCACTGATCAGTGTTCCAAGAGAGAGGGTGTTCAGCATTGCTGGTGATGTAGTAACACCGCACCGCACCTCTTTGGATCCTGGTTTGGTGGAGAAGCTGGTTTTCCTCAAAGTGAACCTCCTGCTGCTGGGGTTCCCAAAGCTCCAGGTACGGACAGAGTGAGTTCCACCCTCCTCACTCCATCTCTACCTATTTACTTTTTGTTTCTGGTTTACAAACTATTTAATGCCCTGCTCTCAGAGCTGGAGGCAGCACTCACGGCATCACCAGTCAGCAGGGGAAGAACATGACTCTGCTGAGCTCCTGTGCCAGGACAAACTTGGAGGTATGGTATGGGGCTATGGGGAAGGAGGAGGCTCCAGGTCCTGGTCATGACCTAAAAGTGCACCCTGACAGATTTGGGAGGTCTGGTGGGACTACTGGTGATGGGGAAGCCCCAGGAAATGCCAGGACCGAGGACCTCCCTGATGAAAGGTGGGTAGGAGGTGCCTTATAACCTTCAGCCACCACATGCACACAGTCCTGGCTAGGGAAAGCCCAGACCCCAAATATCTTTGAGAGGCCTGAGGCTTGCTGGTTGCAGTGGAGATGTGAGGCTCCAGGTGAGCTCAGCTTAGCTGCCTCAAATGCCATCTGCAAGGCATGGGCTGCAGTGTGGGGAAGTTATGGAGCTGCATAATCACACACCAAGCAGAGAAGGTTCTTTGAGTCAATCTGATGTCTTTTAGTAGACCAACTGAATAGATGGAGAAAGTTAGCAAGCTTTCAGGTTGAAAAACCCTTCATCAGGCTGAGGAAGCATCTGCAGTTGGTGTGCGTGCTTTTCCTGGATGGGGGGGAATAGTAAAGAAGCCAGAGGCTGGCATGCAATGCAGGCAAAAAAGATAGTGAAAACCACTTTTCACAGATGAGTCTATGAACTACACTTCATCAGCTTTCTAGGTACAGAAACTCATGGACTCAATATAGACATTGGAATTCTGACACACTACAACCTGCTGGACATGTGACTCCAAAGGTACCTCTCTACTTTCACCTGCTACATCCCCCTTACCCCTTACCCTGTCTCTCATCCTCTGACTCCTCCATTTCCATTTTCACTGACTGGCTTTCTTGCTTACATTGCATGCCAGCCTTTGGCTTCTTTACTATTCCTTCCATCCTGGAAAAGCACACACACCAACTGCAGGTCCTTCCTCAGCCTAACAAAGGGTTTTTCAACCCAAAAGCTTGCTAAGATATATTTCTCCAACTATTCAATTGTTCTACTAAAAGATATAAGATTGACCAAAAGAACCTTGTTGCCATGTCCTTAGACGAACATGACTACAACCTGTACCCTTAGCACCTGTTCCCGGTCAGCTGGCCAGAAGGAGGCAAGGACCTGGGCACATCTAAGCCCCAGGGCTGGGGCTGGCAGGGAGAGTTCTTCGGCAGCTGCTAGAGAAGATCCTGCAGTAAAGGAAAGAAAGGCTCTGTGACAGTTAGGCTGCTAACATGGTAGTGCTACTGTGCTGCTTACCTGTTGTTATTTAAAGTGATGGACTGGGATGAGGCTGTAGGGGAAGGCCTCACTTGGCCACACTACCGTGTTGTGTAGGGGCCCCAGCACCAGTGATGGTGCAGCAACAGGGGCATAGAGAGCCAAGTGACAATAGAAGGTAGAGTGAAACCAAGACCTTATTACAATGATGATATCAATATACTATCTGCGAGGCATCGGGTGTGGTAAGGGGTGGTTGGAGCCATGCATCTAGCCCATAAGGTCCTTGAGGTAACTATTTAGAGCGAGCCCCAGGAAGGGGTCCAAGAACCTACAGGATTTAGTGGGGTTCATCAGGACTGTGACTGAGCTGAAGCTCAAGGGCAACCTCCCTATCTATTATCTTTTTCAACAAGATGTGGCAGCAGGCAAGAAAAGAAGATGCCTTCAGGGTCAAGCTGATGCAGTCACAGGGACCTAGGGGTATCACGGCCATCGCTAGGGATCCTACTCTGTGACAAAGTGCAGTTTCCCAGAAACCCCTGCACCTATCTCCTTGAAACTTGGCAGGTTTCATGCCTTCAGAAGGAACTACCATTCCTGCAACTGCTATCAGAATCAGGCAAGAAATGACAACGTTATAGGCATTTTAGTCATTCTCCATTATGGCCAAAACAGTGTTGAAACTGTCTAAACTTGAAACAGTTTTGGTTGAAAAAAAACTAACAAAGCAGTGATTCAAAATGCCAAAATGAATTGCTGTCCTGTCAAAACACTGAATCTAAAACCTAAACAAAACATAGGCGTTTTGCACAGACCTAGTTGACAGACTTGGTTAAGATTTTTGCTAGAGGACTTGTTATAGCATGTTAACTTGTTCATTATTCTAGCACCCCCAATTTTGTCACGATAAACAATCTAAGGTATGCTTCTAGCTCAGGTGTGGTAATTTCCATGTATTTGTAGCTTTCTCTGGTTCATACTTTAGGAACACAAGTAATATCATCTCCTTTACTTATTTTTTTTTTCTTTTTCCATTTTACTAAAAAAATATTTTCCACAAGTTTTATACTAATTTAGTTATCTAGGGCCCATAAACATCCATATCAGAGTTAATAAAGCAATAATAGAATTGATTTATCAGATTATCATTGAAGAAAGTATGTCAGATGATTTATGGTAACATAAATAATAAATATAATAGCCTAGGGAATGGTAGGGCACAAGGTGGCATAATAAAGTATTTAATATCAGAGAAAGTATTTAATATATGACCAGTTGTTTCCCTTATCTTGCTAAAATCAACCATTTTTGAGATTATACTAGTTCAGAATGAAGCAAATTTTAATTTAAATCCTTCCAAATTACATAATCAGAATGGAAACTCTGGCAAAGATAATGTTTCTTTTGGCAGGAAATGAAGGGAAGATCTCTACACAAATTGTCTTTTAAGTTAGATCTCTGCAGAAGAGTAACCAATGTCTGAACTTTATGGATTTATAATGCCAGGAAATTATCATTCCTTATTTATGCATAATTTTTTCCTGTCAAGGTTTTGCTATTTATGAGTAACTACACACTATATTAGAATTCATTAAAAGTTTTCCCTGGCATATACATATTGAGCTTCTTACACACACAGGAGAACAGAGGGAGGAAAATATAAATTGCAGAAAAGAGGAAAATACATGCAAGGTAGAATGTGCAGATGTGTGAATACTTTTATGCACAGTGACTCAAATGATAATGTAAACAATGAAATCTCTTGTACATTGTCAAAAGGTAACATTATTTCAGGGTGTAAATAGCAAATTATATGACTTAATAGTCTGGGGTTTCATTATTACAGGACACAGATTGAAAACTGTCACTATTATATCTATTACTACATGTACATGCTGTCTATGTGATTTATTCACACTACACAGATCCTTAAAACCTCTGTCGTGCATGCAGAGCATCAGTTTAACTGACAACACTTATGATAAGTTCTATGATAGATCAGAAAAGAGTTCTATCAGAACAGAAAAAAGTTCTATGATACATCAGAAAAGTTGACTTCTAAAATGTAATAATTTTAACAAAGAAAATATGACACTTTAAGAATGTAATGATACCAGACTAATAAAACAAAATGTGCCCAAAGGAATTCAAAAAGGGACTCACTTTTAATATACAGAATTGTACATTCAAGATGAGATATGAGATTGGAAGAAGGAATTTAGGTCAAGAATTTATATTTTTATCTGAGGTTTTCCTATAGCAAAACAAGATGGAGCCATATGAATTGGTGAAACCATCCAAAATAAAATGAGCAAAAAGTAGGAATGGGCCTACCGCAAAGATCCACAGCCTCCCAATCCTACCCTCTCTGAAAAGTGGTAGAGCCCTCAAAAATATATTAAAAGACACAAAAGAAGAGTCATAAAATTAGATTAACCTCCAAAAACAACAGGAGAAAGTGGTCAAACAAAAGGAAATTGTAGAAAATGGTGCACAAAGGTAAAGGTGAACAAGGATGGAGCTCTGAGTGGAAAGAGGTCAGCAAAGGTCTGGATGTCACAGGAGCACTGAGGTGCTCTGTGCCTTAAGGAAAGGAAGTAAGTAGAGCCACCAATCAATGGGGTGGCTCAGGTGTTGGTTGCCGTGGCAACCAGGTGGGTCAGGTGGCCAGAATGGCAGGGCTAGGCCTTATAAATAGCCTGGGCTGGAGCCTAGAGAGCAGTTCCCTTCTGGCAGCCACAGAAGCAGGAGGTCTGCGGCAGAGCTGAGCGGCCTGAGTTGGTGGTTGCAGCCTTACCTTGCTGACCGGCTGTGATGATGCTAGGGATGAGAACACCCTAAAGGGAGGTAGGGTTGGGAGCCCTAGAGTTTACATTATGAGCGGGGAGGCTCTGTGTTGTTTGTGTTGTAGCCAGGTGGCCCGGGTTTCGGTTATGGTTACACCGGAGGACCAGGTGAGGCTGTAGGGGTGTGAGGAGGCCTCACAGGGGCTCCCCAGTAGCTTGGGGGTTCCCGGTGCCCAGCAGGGGCACACTGCGTAGTGCCACTGTGGGCACAGCACGAGGAGTGCCAGAAAGGCGCTCGGGGTGTGGGGTTGTACCCCCAGCCACGAGAGGCGCGGCACAGGCCCCAGAGTGGGGCAGTGGGCGCGAGAGGCACGGCGCAAGGCCCCGGAGGGGGCAAGAAGCCCAAGAAGTGTGGCAAAGGCCCGGGAGGGGGGCGAGAGGCTCCCAAGAGGGTGAGGAGTGGCAGAAGAAGCCGCAAGACAGGCCCAGTGGGGTGAGGCCTGGGCACGGCAGGTCCAGGGGCACTGGTATCAGGGTACAGGTTGCAGCAGCGGCCCAGGGGCGCCGGTATCAGGGTGCAGGTTGCTTAACTGGCCCGGGGGTGCCAGTGAAGGGGTGATAGGCACGTGACCAACCCAGGGACGCCGGTAGAGGGACTGCTAGTTGGCAGGACGGGCCCCGGAAGCCTGGAGAGGGGTGCCAGGTGGGTGACAAGCCTGGGGTGCCAAAAAGGGGCACCAGGGCAGGACGAGCCCGAGGGGCACTGGAGAGGGCGCCAAAGGGCAGGGGACCCAAACAACGTCCAAGGAACAGCTGCGAGGCTTGGGGCGTGCTAAAGGGGAGGTAGGAGGCACGCATTGCCCTTAAGGCAGGGGTGCGCTGAGGCACCCCATACGGAGTAGGGGTGGTAACACTCACACTGTTCACTAGGGGATAAAGGCAGCCTCCCTTCTGAACTAATTGTCATCAAAGACGTGGTGGGCGAGAACTAGAGGGTGCTGAATCACCTTGAGTGATGGTAGGGGGCACCAGGGAGTACACGGCCGCTCCTAGGCCCCACTCCCTCACACTGGATGAAAACATATTCAGTGCAAGGAGAAAAGAGCAAGGAGAGGTGAAGAACTCAAAAGCACTGACTATAGATAGTACATATAACTGCAGTGTGTGCATGTGTGTGTCACACACATGCACACACGCATACACACATCCCCCTCCCTCCCCGAACTAGCCTTAAACCAACCAATTTGGGTACTGGGTAGTAGTTCAGCCATAGAAAAAGGGAGCTCAGCTCAAGAGGAAGGACACATCAGCATTATGCTTTCCAAACACAATTTTAGAAGTTTTTCTATGATTTATTAAAGGGGGTTAAAAAACCTGCTTTAATTAGGATATCAATTATAGCTAAGATTCATTTAGTTTCATACTAAGACACAGTAATTTTCAAATCAGATAAAGCTTTCTTTTAAGGAATCTGAGAACCTCTGTATTCCTACCTCTGTCCTGATATTCACTGCATACCTGTTAGCAACTGTACAACCCACACATTTCTATTTTTCAACTTAGAACACCTTGTGGCATTTAAGTTCCCCAGAAAAATATCATAACGCCCCCAGAAGTAATTTTGTGGATCAATCAAGATGTATTTGTCAGACAAAAGCTCTTATACTTAAAACTTCCATTAAATCACTTTCTCTAAAGTTGTATTTCCTTAGTTGGGTCTCCGATAGAAACTTTAAAAAGTAAAGGTCACATTCTGTTTCACTTCATATATTAAAATGGCACATGCATGGTCCCATAACTGCAGCTTCTGGAATGCACACAGTTTGCAATTCAGCTTTATGTGTGTAAGCCTAAGCATGCTCAGTAGGGTGGCATGCTGGTCAGACAGCTATGTGGTGAAATAAAACAGGTAACACATGGAAGGCCAAGCAAATCCTGAAGTTGCAGTCAGAGAAAAAAAACACACAACTAGCCAAGCGAACAAGGGGTCATACTGTGTGTGATTATTCACTCAAATATGAAAAACCACTTGTTTTAAAGTAGCAGTCAAATTGGCAGCCTCTGCACTGAATTTGCATGAAACACATATTGGTCATTAAAGCAGAAGAGATTTACTAATAAAAATATGAATACAACATTACATTTAAAATTTGCGATGCCTGAAGAGCCACCAACAGTGCTTTTTGAATGCTTACTTCAAAGTTACACTAGAAATTTTCAGTTTATGCTCTTTTTGTTACATAAGGTGTTTAATGAAGCAAAGGAAAAGAGGATGAAACTTATGTAACTAACTAGCAGAGACAGTTTCAGCATTCGAATATTAGATATTCACAAAGAACAGCGTATGAAATTCTCAGAGAAACAAACTTGCAAATAAATTTGTAAGCATTTTAAAATAATTACTGTATTTTCTCACTTGCCACATGCGCCCAAATAAGATATACATTTTGTTTTTGGAAGACAGAATAAGAACAAACAAACAAACAAATAATTTTTCCAGAGTCATAGCTGACTGTGACACACAGCAAATCTTTCGGGAAGTGTGGCATCCCAAGAGACAGCGTGGGTGAGGCAGAAGGAACATCCAGGTATGGCAGGACAGAAATGAGACCAGATGCCAAGTTCTTTCAAGGGCAGTGGCAAGACTTCAAGACTTCTTTATTGTAAATATTTTTATACAAGTTTCTGTAAATAATAAAGGGTCGTTTCCATACATCAAGCTTCATCAAGATACTACAGACTACATGCAGCAGTTCATTCGTTATGAGCCAGATCAATTGCTCCTTCAGACTACAGTGCTCAGCCAATAGCTGTAGCTGTGAGAAAGTTAACACAGGCCTGCCTCTTCTGCTTGCTGTGGTCAAACACGAACAGCTATCCTGACAGCCAAAAGCAAACAGACACTGGGTTCTAATATCCTTCCATTTTGATTCCAGAGAAGAAAAATTTGGTTCCCTACTTAAGATGTGCACCCCAATCTCAGAGGACTGATTTTGGGGGGAAGGGTATATGTGGTATGCAAGTAAATATGGTCATATATTTGACCATTTTTTCAGTCTGATTACCCACATTTTGTGAACACAGAAAAAACTAAAACTTGTTTTTTATAAATCTATTCACTCACCCCAAAAGTCATAGACTGATGCTTTCAGAAAACAATACTCTTCTAAAAAAGAGCAAGTCATTAGGAGAAGCACAGTCACAAACAGTGAAACCTAAAACAGAATTACATGGGATTGGGAAAAACTGCCGGCTTAAACAGAATTCCAGTTATAAGGGGAACTTCCCAGCCCCTCTGCTCAGTGCTCTCTATTTAACCCCATTGCCCTGTTTTCTCTGGTCTGCTCTACCGCTCTGCACTCACACCCCACCTATGCACAGACAAAATAGGTAATTACTTGCAGTGACATACAGGATGATTCTACAAGTGGGCCCCAAATTTCCATTCTGATTTGACATGAGGCAGTTTCTAATTTAAACAGACTACATATATATAATCCCCTATAAGGTATGCCATGACCTAAGAAATTTTTCAACTTAAGCAGGTTTCCAGCTTTTACAGCATCTACCTTAAGCAAGTTTCACAGTATTTTAACTGTTCCTGCTGTCTGAGTTAACCTTTTTAGACATTGATGCCACTGATATTTCAAGAGGCAGAAAAGGAAACTATAATAATAGATTGTGTTTCTTACAACACAAGATAGTTCAAAGAAGTAATTAGAAAAGTTTTATTTTTCATGAACCCTGGAAAATATGACAGATAATTTGGTGAACAGAACAATGTTCTTCAAATTAAGGGTCTTATTCAAGAAAGTTGACTAATGAATCTTGAGCTTATTAACATGAGATGTTCAATGGTATAGAGAGAGATATAAAATTTGAAGCATTCAAATCAGGCCATTCCACCTTAAAAATGACAAATTTGAAGTGCTTCACTGTGAAGCAGCTGTCAAACATCATACTCCACCATCCCCTCATCTTCAGAAATTAGAAAATGAGGACATAACTGCAATTTCCTAGATCAGACGATAGGTCCATCTTGCTCAGTATCGTATGTCACACAGTTGCAGGGAATGGATGCCAAAAAGGAAAGTGAACTGGGTATGACAGGGGGTTTTTTCCCTGTTCCTCTACCACTTGCAACCTTCAGCATTTAAGGCTTAGGAAGTTTTGATTCAGAGGCTGTACCCCTAATTCTCATGTTCTATAGCTACAGATGCTCCTTTCTTCCAACAATTTGTCGAATCCCTTTTTGAATCTGGCTAAACTGTCAGCCTCTAGCAATGACTTCCACACTTAAATTACATGCCGAGTGAAAAAAGCCCTTCCTTTTGTTAGGTTTAAATATACTATGTACTAGTTACATTTTATGACCCCTAGTTCATTGTGCGGCATGGTAAATAATAAATTCCTATTTACTTTCTCTTCAGTGCTGAATATTATGTAAATCCTTACCATGTCTTCCTTCAAGTATCTCTTTTCTAAATGGAATAGACCTAGCCTCTTTAGCATCTCCTCATATGGAAACCCTCCATACTATTATATCATCCTTGTTGCCCTTCTCCATACCTTCTCTTGTTATTCTATAACTTTTTTTGAGTTGTGGGGATCAAAACATGGCATAAATTTCAAGATGTGGACCTACCATGGATTTATAGAGGGGCATAATGTTTTGTTTACAAGTCCCTTCTTAATCATCCTTAATATATTGTTTGCCTTTTTGATGGATGATGAGCACTAAGCTGATGTGTTTGGGTTTTTTTAAGCAAACTGTCAACAATGACTCCCTGATTTTTTTCCTGTGTGATAATAGCTAATGTAGAGCCCATCACAACATAGGTATAGGTTTGTGTATTTTTGCCTAGGTGGATCACTTTGCACTTCTCTACACTGAATTGCAATGTATCAGCCATTTAGTTGCCCATTCACTCAATCATGCCAGATCCTTCTGTAGTCCCTCACAGTCTGCCTTGTCTGTACCACTTTGAATAATATTGTTTCATTCACAAGCTTGGCCATTTCACAACTCACCCACTTTTCCAGATTATTTTCAAGTATGTTCAGCAGCAGTGGTCCCCACATAGATCCCTCAGAGACCCTGTTTACTTCTTTCCATCCTGAAAACTGACCATTTATACCTACTTTTGCTTTCTATCTTTAAGCCAGTTTTTAATCCACGAGTGGACCCTCCTTTAATCCCACAGGGCGCATCCACACATGCAAGCATGTGCACTTGCAGCAGCTCAAATAGAAACAGTACAAATTTGAGCAGGGGCTTTTTGCTTCAGCACATGTGCTCAGACATGCACTTTGTTGTGCAGAAAATTGTGACACTTGCAGCAAAATAACACTGCCTGGCTCCTCCCAGATCTTCAGCCGGGGGGAGCAAGAGCCCAGGGCCAGCACCTGTGCTGTCCCCAGCAGTAAAAATAGCTGCCCTGTCCTGGCCCCAGCAATATAAAAAGCTGCCCTGGCAAGTAGCTCAGGGCTGCTAGCTCTCAGGAGCTTCTGGGGCCCAGCTAGTTGGTACCTGGGGACAGTATCCCTTGTGCCAGATGAGAGTTCCCTGCACCCTCTACCCACTGCAGCAGTCTGGCAGTGGGGGCTGCTGCCTGGCTGTGACCTACTGCACACCTGCCAGACTCAGATGGGGACTGCACAGCCAGTAGAGGCATCTGTCCCTCTGGGCCAGCTGCCAGTGGACTGTGGTTGCAGGGTTGGCCTTTGTGAGGCACTGCTGCCATTTGTGCCCCCTGCCTGGCCATTTGGGCAGCTATCACCCAGAAGATGTTCCAGGTATGGTGGCCTGCTTTGAACTGTCAAAGCGTGTCCTTCTGTCTCCATTTGGCCAGGAGGTCAGCCACAGCCAGATGGGTCCAAAATGCCAACTCTGAGCAAGCAGGGTCCTGCCACTGGCCTCCCTAGCAGGAATTCTGGTGTTCCCTATCGGAAAACTGAAAAATCCCTGATAAAAAAAATCCCAAAGTCACTCTGTAAAATACCCGCAAATCCATGTTCCTCCACAAGTAAAACAAAAGACCACTATAAAGACAGAGAGCAAGACAGAGACAGTGATCAGTTGGACAATGTTTTATTGATATATCTTACAGTCTTAAAGCAAGTCTCTTATCATAATAAGAACGTGAACGCTAAATACATGTTTAATGAATTCATGAATTCATGTTTTGCTGCACTCGCACAGGGTGATGACCCCCACACAAGGGGTTTGGCACCCTAACAAGGTGTTCAACCTCAACACAAGGCGTACGGGCCCCCAAAGGGGGATTCAGCCCCCCACACAAGGGATAGTCCCAAGAGGGGGCCCACATGCGCCACCCCAGCCCAACTGCTGTCCCACCTGGCCCCATCCCCCACCAGTTGCTGCAGCCCCCCCAATGCCTACCCCACCCAGACCCCTCCAATGGCTGCCCCACCCAGCCTTACCCCCCAAACCTGCACCCTCAGGCCCCCGATGGCTACCCTCACAACTCCAGGCACTATCACTTAAAAAAACAACAGAAAAAAACCCAGAAAAAATGGGGGGAAAAGCGCCTCTGCTTACCTTAGAAGCAGCGGTGGTGAGGCTCCATGGCCTCCTGATAGAGCTCCCCGGGGCAGCACAGGGCAGCGGGTGGGGGGGCATCAGGGCCCAGGCTGGGGCCACTGGGGCTGTCACCCTACCCTTGCTGTGTGGCCAGGGCTCCAGTCAGCCAGACGCAGCTAGACTGCAGCTAAGTGCGGGGGGGAGGTTAAACTATGGGGTGGGGGACAGGGATTGGGAAGGCATTTAGGGGCCTCGGGGGGGCTGGTGGGGGGAGGGGCCAGCCCCAGCAGGGGTTGGGGGCTTCAGGGGGCTGGCAGGGTGAGGGGCCAGCCCTGGCAAGGGTTGGGGGTCTCAGGGGGCTGGTGGAGGCAGGAGCCAGCCCCAGCAGGGGTCACAGGGGCCTTGGGGCCAGCCACGGCACACGGAGGGGGCCTCAGAGGGATTGGTGGGCGGTAGGGCCAGCCCCAACAGGGGGCAGGATCTTTGGGGGGCTGGCAGGGGCAGGGGCCAGCCCCAGCAGGGGTTGCGGAGACTTCGGCGGGGGGGCTAGCAGGGGGCAGGGCCAGTTGTGGCAGTGGTCGGGGCATCAGAGGGGCTGGTGGGGGTCAGAGGGCGGGGGGAGTGGGAAGGGCTGTCGGAGGTCCCCCCCAGGGTCCCCTCTCCCCTCCTTCAGCCCCCCCCAACCCCTTACTCACCAGCAATGGAGCCCTGGTGCTGAAACATGTGGCCGGGCCAGCCGCATGTTTCAGCACCAGGGCAAGGGCCAACCATAGAGATGCTCTGGCAGCCAGAGCATCTCCATGGAGGACCCAGCCTCTGCTTACCTAAGGCATGGTCAGGGCTCTGCTTTTTTAAACATCAATTTTTTTAGACCCCTGGATATCCAGGAGTCTAATTTTCTCCCCACGCTGCAAGGAAACATTTTTTTGTTCCTACACATGCCTACTGCCCTGCCTCAAATGGGTTTGAGGCAGGGCAAGAGGCACATGCGTGCTCATGTGGACATGCCCATAGTTACCTAACTTCAGTAAGAGCCTTTCATGAGGGATCTTGCTAAAGGCTTTTTGGAAATCCAAATGTATCACAGAAACATGCCAGAATGAGGAAAACCAATGAGATGCTGTAATACCAGGATAAAAATTTTACAGGAATAATAAAATAGGTCATACTCACGGGCAGTGGTACTCCACATCTAAGACTTTACTGAATCAAATAGGTTAGACTTTTAAACTGGGAAGAGAGTTACTGTGTTTAAATAGAAAAGGTACATGTGGGGGGATATACTATTGACTCTCAGACCAGCATGGCAGCAGTGAGCTAGAAATGTTGGGGAGTTCTGCAGAGAGAGGCTACAAAAACAGAAAACCTTAATAATGGTAACTTCAATTATTCAGAAAAAGACTGGGTCAGTCTAACCTCAGGCTGGGATGCAGAGACCAAATTCCTTGACATTATAAAAGACTGTTTTCTAGAGCAATTAGTCCTGGAACCTACAAGAGGAAAGGCCATTCTTGATCTACTCCTAAGTAGCACACAGGATACAGTGCAATAGGTAAGTGTTATTGAGCTGTTCTGCAATAAGTGACCACAGTGCAACTGGGTTTGACCTCCATGTTGGAGGGGAGAAGAAAGAAAAGTAAAAAGAAAATCTACCACAGTAGTCCATAGCTTTAAAAAGGGAGACTATACCAAAATGAGGAAACTAGTTAGAAGTTAAAAGGAGCCCCTAAGGAGGTGAAGAGCTTGCAAGCAATGTGGGAGGTGGTAAAGAAAAGCATATTGTAGGCACAAAGCAAATATATTCTGGCAGTCAAAAAGAAAAAAAGAAAAAGGAAAGTGGACCAAAAGAAAGCCAGCCTGGTTTAATGGCAGAGTTGCAGAGGCAATAAGCAGAAAATAGGCTTTTTTTAAAAGGTGGAAGTTAAACCACAAGGAGGAAAATTAAAAAAAAGAGCACAAACTCTGGCAAATCAAATGTAAAACTATAATTTAAAAAACTGTAGAAAGATAAGCAGATAAGCTAAGAATGAATTTGTGGCAAAGCTTGCTAGAAACATAAAAGGTAAGAATAAAAATGTCTTTAAGGACATCAGAAGCTGGAGACCTGCCAGCAAGTCAGCTGGTCTGTTGAATGATCAAGACGTTAAATGGAATTGTAAAAGATGACAGGGCCATTGCTGAGAACCTAAATCCATTTCCAATGACTGAATCTCCCAGTACTACCACATGCTTCATCCTACCCTAGAAGATCACTGAAGTGAAGGAGTAAACTCGGTGCAAGAGGATACCATGCCATTAGCTGGAGGACAGGTCCCATCTAAAGAACAGTTCCTCTCCTTTTGAGCTTGATGCCACCCTTCCCAGAAGACTTTCATACCTCCTAGCAGCTTGTGGGCTGCTACAAGGGAGCTGGGACCACCCAACAATGTCCCTGAAAGCCTCCTTTACGACCCTTCTGCCTCCCTCAGCTGTGCCAGTTCAGCCCCCCAGATCACAAGACAATGTACCTGTTCTCTGAAGGCCAGGAGCTCCTTTTACTGGATGTACACATAAGAAACCCCAAACAAAGGGAGGTAATCATACATGCAGCTTTTGGTGCAGGCAACTGAGGAGTCCCTGCTCTGTTGCAGGACTTCAACCTGTATTCCTTTTATTTTGTTTTTTCTTTTGTATTCCCTGTGGACTAGGAAACTTGAATTTATAGTCTGGCCTTCCATTTACCTAACTTTGTCTGGAAGGTGTGCTGATGATGACACCATAAAATGGTGTCTGGAGCTTTGCTGTGGGTCAGCTGCCATGAGGGAGCAGAAGCTGCACAGACAACAGGAAGCTCATTCCCTGACCCAGCGGGGCCCAACAGAGATGCCAGGTAGCTGCAGCTAAGTCAGACCAAAGGGAACCCAGAGGGGCTGGGCTGTGGTGTGGAACACTTACTGAAGGTAAGCTCCTCCACAAGGCAGGGGGCAGGAGCATGGCTCTGGATCTGGGGAACTGCTCCACTCTCCCACGTCACCTCAGGGAGCGAGAAGGCATGTGGCATTAGGGCTAGAGAGTGGAGTGCTTCCCTGAAGCCAGTGGAGCCCATGGAGCAGTTCCCCAGAGCCAGCAGAGCCTGCACCAGCCCTCGGCCCCAGCTTCCATCCCTGCTTTGCCTCACCTTGGGGAGGAGCTGCTGCCTGCCCCGAGTGAGGCTCTGCCGGCTCTGGGGAAGTGCTCCACTCCCCAGCCCTGATGCCATGTGCCTCCTAGCTCCCCGAGGTGATGTTGGGGAGTGGAGCAGTTCCCTGGAGCCGGCGGAGCCCGTGCCAGCCTCCAGCCCCCAGGGTCCAGCCCCCAGGCCCCCAGCCTCCAGTCCCCACTGCCTGTCCTGGGTGAGGAGTGAGGAGCTTACCTTCGGTAAGTGTCCCATGGCACACCGAAAGGGGGAGGCAGAACCAAAGCGGTGCCCTCAAACCGAAGCAGTACGCTCACTGGCCAAAGCAACGCGCTGATGGACCGCTACTCCTAGAGGGAACATTGATTGTGACTAGACTGGTTGATGAGTAGATAGGGTATAAAGAGCATGGAGCCCCAAGTCACCTGCCTTAGTACCGAATCTCCCTTCCTGTCAGCGGCTTCTGATGAAGAGGACATGGCAGCGAGTTGAGGGGAGCCCATCCCAGGGAAGGAGGCTCTGGTTACCTGGCAGTATACTAGACCAATGTGCTGGGGGAAGTGATTGGCACAGGAACTACAACATGAGACCTGCACCCTTGCAGCCGGCTCTATCCTGGGTATAGAGAGCTAGTAAGTAGTGTTTAAGGAAACAGGCCAGGTAGTATGGGAAAATAAGTTACCAAAGTTAATTAAACTTTTCCACAGATTTTGTTTCTCACAAGCAACAGAGTTCTCACAGATATTAGAAGGCAATCAACTTGGCAATCAACTTTCTAGTATACAAACTAAGATGTCTGTATACTAACCAAAGAAGCTTGGTGACTGAGCCAGAAGAACTGGAAGAACCACAGTAATATGATATAATTGGGATAACTGAGACTAATTGGGGTTTTGGGCACAAAGTGTTCTTCAGGACTAGGAAAGAAATGAGTATGGCCTAAGATAAATACCAGATGAAATGATGTCTTGTGTTTAATTCAATTTGTGAAATAAAAGAGCTACTCAATGAAGTGCAGGGGGTTATACCTAGGAGAAGATATAAGTTATAAGAAGTAGCTTCAAAGCTAGAAAAGTGGAATAACTTAATTCTGTAAAAGAGCAAGGAAATTCAGCTTTATTAGCTGTGGATTAATGAGAGGCTAGAAGAGACACAAGTTAAATTATAATGAATCATCTCTCCATCAAACTATCATGTGCATCATGTTGAGTCCTCAAACCATCATCTATATTCATTCCATGTTGTTTATTTTCTCGTAAATTTATAACTTTTTGTTCCCAGACCCATTTTATGAAGGTTTTTATAAGTTTTGAGTATAAGGACTGTGAGGTCAGAAATAGAGCGACCTTTTTGAGAAAAGTTTTCTTCCACTCGTTAATAGGTGTCTCTGTTCTTTATTTCCTTTCCCAGTGATTGTTCAATCTATGGCATAGTGGTTTAGTTTCATACACATAGTTTCTGTGAGGACATTTAAGTTGCTGTATACCACATTCTATGACAAAAATATGTAGGATCCATGGATTCTGATGGATTGTGGATAATATTGATTGTAGTGGCAGTGAAGATGTGTTGACAGGTTTTGAATCTATTTTTAAAGTATGCTTGCTCACCACTTTGTGTTTGTTGATCAGCAGGAAGTTGGTTGATGGTAATGATGATGGCTAAGGTTTGGACATGATGTGAAAGCCAGGAATATAGACATAGGTAAGATTTCTCTCCAGCCACTTGATTTGACATTTAGCTGAGGCTGCATTTGCTTTTATTCCAGACCTGAAGAAAGGCACTTTATGCCACAGGATTCACAAACCTAAACACTTCCTTTATCTAGCAAGAATGTTCCAGCACAGAAATAGACCACATCTTTGAATATTCCAAACAGGTACCATACGATAACTTACTACAATATGAAAATAAACTGCCCACTGACTGCATACCACTGGTTATCTCACCATCCTAAACTGGCACCTATAAAAAGATCATTATAACATTACAGCCAATACTTGAGGAGGATCAGACCTTGAGAGAAACATTCCTAACATGCACAATTATAGACTGGGGGAAAAACAGGTAGGCTATATTACTGCAGAAAAGGATCTTGAGATTTATAAGGGATTATAAACTATATATGAGTCAGTAGTGTGCTCTTGTCACAAAAAAACAATAGCATATTGGGTTGTATTATTAAAATTGTCAATTGAAAGTCAAGGGAAGTTTTTCTTCCATTTGATCTGGCACTGTTGAGGAGTATTATGTCCAGGCTGTGGTACCACATGTCAAGAAAGACAGGGTGAAAACAGAAAGAGCATAAGAGAGAGGAGAAAAAGTATCAGAGCTCCAGGAAATATTTCTTATGAGAAAAGGTTCTGAAGAACTGATCTGAAGATTATTTATCTTGGAAACAATAAGATTGATGGGGGATTAGATAGTAGTCTTCAATTACAAGAGAAGAGTCATAGAGATGATGGTGATAAAGTATTCTCTTTTTTGGCTGTAGGGAACAGGGCAAGCAATAACAAACTTGAATTGCAACAAGGAAAATGTAAGTATGATATGGCTTATGAGGGTGGTTAAGAATTGGATAGGATTACCTGAAGAGATTCTGGAATGTCCATTTTTGGAAATTTTTTAAGAGTGGGCTAGACCAGTGGTTCTCAATCTTTTTTTTAGATTCAAGGAACCTCTCCATATCTTTGTTAAATTTAGCTTCATCCCATTTAAAAAACTAATTACATAGATTCATAGACTGTAAGGCCAGAGGGGACCTCAGAAGATCATTGGGTTCAGCCCCCTGGACCAAGCAAGAAAGATAAATGGGAGTCAGGTGACCCCAGCAAGATGACTGTTTAGTCTACTCTTAAAGATTTCCAGGGTAGGTGAAAGCACCACCTCTGGAGAGAGCTCATTCCACAGTCTGGACACCCTGACTATGAAGAAGTTTTTCCTAATGTTGAGCCTGAATCAATCTTCCACCAGCTCCAGGAACAAAACCGACCCACCCAAGGGGGCTCACATCGAGGACTTGGGATGACCGAACATCCTTCCCCAAGGAGCAGGAGGGATATCGTCTAGACAGCATGCAAAGAACATCCATACCAGAGGGGGGGGGGCCGTTTCAAGACTAGGCATCCAATGACAGGTTGGCATAATGTTGGGGTGTAGGGAAGGTAGAGCCCCATGAACATCCTGCAAGCAGAGTGATCCTCCCTGAGGGGTACTTCGAGGCTAAACCCCACACTGACTTAACATTCAAAGACATGGCAGGAGAGTTTGGGGAAAGTCAGAGGGACAACAGAAGTTCATCTCGGGGAACCCATGAAACCAGAGAACAGACATCCTCTACATCTCGTGCCAAGGTGGCACGTGAGTGGGCGTTCAAGGCAAGGTGGGTGCATTGTGCATGACACCAAGTTATGGGGAAGGGTGGTCATGCTGGAAGATAGGCTACAGTCACAGGTGGACCTAGACAGGCTAGCAAATTGGGTGGATCAGAACCTGATGAAGTTGATCATTGAGAAATGTAAAGTGCTCCACCTCAGGATGAGCAACCCCCAATACACCTACAGGCTTGGCATCACCAAACTGACTAGCATCATGAATGAAACAGACCTGGAGGTAATAAATAGATCACAGTGTGAATATGAACCAGCAGTGAGATGCTGTAGCTGGTAGGAGAAATAATACTCTGGCATGTATCAAGCGATGCATCTCCAGCAAAGCCAAGGAGGTGATTCATTTGCTTTACTTAGCACTGGTGAGACTGAAGCTGGATTAGTCCATCCAGTTCTGGGCATCACACTTTAACAAAGATGCAGAAAGGCATGAGAGAGTCCAAAGAAGAGCCACCCGTATCATCAGAGTCTTAAAGGCAAGCCATATGATGAAAGGCTGAGGGATCTGGGACTCTTCAGCCTGAGGAAGAGAAGGCTGAGAGGGGACCTGGTAGCAGCTTACTGCTACACTAGGGGAGTTCATCAAGTGCTCAGTGAGCAACTGTTCACCAGGGCACCCAAGGGGAAAAACATTCACTTTTACAACAGAAATTTCACAAAAGGGGATAGGATGGAAGAGCTCATTATAAGTAAAAGCTTATTAATGTATGTCTTCAAGGTAATTTTTAAATTGTAGTTTTTTCAGAAGTAGTTAATACATGCAAAAAAGTATTCTTTTTACTGTTAAGAGAGCATCAGGTTTTAAAAATAATTTATTCCCAAATCACGTTATTTCTCAGTCCAGAATCATAAGCTATTTAAAAAGGAAAAAGTGAAAGTTTATTGTCAGCAATCTATCTAAATATTGACATGATAAAATATTTTTTTAAATTAATCTTTTATCATATTTTGAAAGCTGAACTAAATTTTCTTTCAATCTATAAACCAAATTTCTGTGGACATTTGCTAAAATAATTAATGCATTCAGAAAGAAAGTTGAGCAATATCCAAAATCAAAAGAAACTATACATAATAGCTATAAGAAGAATGAAGAATATTAAAGAGAAATCTTCCATATTTAGAATTACTCTTTGATTTGAGAAGTAGAATTATCCAACTCAGCTAAGATTTTCTATACTTCAATCTTTCTTTGAAGTATAAGGTCTCTCAAGTGTCATTAGAGCTATAAGTTTGTTAAGGTTTAATCTAATAATATACCCATGCACAAGTGCAATGGAAATGTTGCCTTTGTTTTTAAATGGACTTTGGAAGGTATTTGCAGATTCAGTGCTTACTCACTCCTTCTTTAAGATACAGAGACCAAACCATGAAGCACTTGTATAGTACATGAAGAGAACAAAGAGCTGAATTCAGTTCTAGAATTTGCTGTGGAATTCTATTTCTCTTTGCTTGTCTAACTGACAGGTTTTTAATGGTCTAAGGGCAGCATTGGCCCATATGTGCAGGTGACAATTCTATTCCTGAATGTAATATTTGCACATATGTCTGCATATACCTGAGTGCAGGTCCCAGAAACAAAGTGCTGGAGGTGGAGAAGGTCTCTCCCGTGATTTAACCCAAGTAGCTGAATGGTTTGGGCACTCCTCTTCAAACTGAGCCGCTGACTCTTGCTTCTAATAATCATTGAAAAAAATAGATGTCAGGGGAAACTTCTGCCTAACAGCAGAGTTCCAGGCTTGAATCTAAGCTCTCTTCCAGTAGCAATGACCTACAGATTCTTCAGCTCAGGGGTGGCTAACCTGCAGCTAGCACAGGTGCCAAAAGTAGCATGGACAGTCCTTGCATGTGGCATGTGGCATAATGGGGAGGGGACACGCAGCAGAAAGATGATAGGGCAGGAATCAGAAAGCAGGGCAGCAAATCAGGCAGGGAACATGGGAAAAGAAGCAGAAAGCAGAGCAGCAGTTTGGGCAGGAGAACAGGAACAAAGTAGCAATTGAGAGGGTACAAGATTAAGCTCTGGCATGACTGCTAAAAATGTCATCCCCCACTGGTGTAGCTTGTGCTCTTCCAATCATGCTCAAATGAGAGAGCCACTATCCTCCTTCTGAGTCTGTGAGCCCTGCTACAGATTCAAATTAAAGCTAGGTAGAAATCAGCTATTTTCAAGTACTAACTTTGTAGCTGGTTACCTTTTTCTTTGCTAGATAGTCACTTTTATGGTGTGATAATTACTTTGCACGTGTGGCTAGTCTAAATTTACTGCGCCATTAGGCAGTTAAATTGTGTGATATATGTAACGTGTAGCAAGGACCTATTGGCCTTGTCACACAGGCCCCTTATCATGTATTATATTTAGATCATAGTAAGCATTACTATGGCTTATTAAGTTTTCTGAGCAGTCATACAGTAATGTGTACTATGATCTAGATATAACACATCTGAGAAGCTAACATGTCTGGAAGCTGTTTGGAAGACTTCAGTGTTGTGGGAGGGATGGGATTAACAAAGAGCTGTTTGTTCAGGCCCAGAGTCGGCACTGCAATGGAACTGGTGAAGACTGCTTGTATTATCTCTCTGCTGCAATCCCACAATACCTGAACACATGTTACTTAGCACCATTAGGAGATACTCACCCATCAAATGAGCTTTAGTTAAAGCACCCCGCCGCCAATTTTAAGTGCAGGGATGCCAAAACACAAGATGCTCCAGGGGCTCTAATTAGAGTGGCTCTCCACTCCCAGAGCACCCATATAAATGCCCCATGTGCCCATGTATGTGTCCACCATGCTGGAAGCCTGAATAGCTATATGCATGTAAGTGCCAACATTTTTCACTTAGATACTGAAAGGGAAATAGAATTCTACCCTTGGTATATATAAAAAATGTACATGTAAGCCTGTATAGCACTTAATACATTTAATTTTGGTTGATGACACATGAACCTTAAAATATGTAACAGTCTGGTTTGGACAAGCAGCCAAAAACTGGATTCTTACTTGAATTCTTTAAGTGTGAAAGGTGGGCTGTAGATTTCACAAGAACAGCAGGTGCGGGATTTGCCATTGATCTCAGCAGAGCCATATTTCACCCAGCATCTTTTGTAAGATTTCCAATACTCCCTACGTACAACTAGATGGCAAGCGCTATGCAAACAATCTCAGTGCCACCATTTCCACCTCCAGACTCAGTAATCACAGCAAAATACAGAATGGAAAATATAAAAATGAACAAATGCTTTACTACAAGCAAGGGTATTGGTTGTCACTATGTTGCATACCAACCTCTGGCTTTTTTACTGTTCATTCCATCCAGGAACAGCACACACCAACTGCAGATGCTTCCTCAGCCTGATGAAGGGTGTTTGTAGCCTATAACAGCGGGCCTGATCGGGGCCAATCTCTGTGTGGCCTGCCCACCTGATTCTGGGTTAACCACCCGTGTTCTCACCCACCACACCTTGTTGGTATCATTAATTAATGGAGGTTAAGTAAGCGGGAGGCTGCACATTTACTGCCCCAATGCCAGGGGGCGCTATCTGCAGCTCCTTTCCTCCCCTACACTGCAGCCCAAGACTCACAAATGGCATCATGATGTTCCTTTAATCACTGGCCCCCACAGTGGGCCCCAGAATCCTCCTATTGAACCCCACCTGGATTTCTCTTCCTCAGGCGGCCTCTTCCACCATCATACCGGGCAGCATAGCTCATTGAGCTGGTTCCCCTTTGGGTGTGGTCCCCCCACTGACACCTTCAGCTTATCTAGCCCTGGTCCACCTCCAAGCCAGTTGGGACCCTAGGCCTTCAGCTCTTGGGCATCCCTTGTGGTGGGCCCCTGGCCCTTCAACACTTCCAGTCCTGGCCCCAGCAAGGGCCAGTCAGGGGAAACTCAGACAGGCCTAAGTCTATGGCCCTCTTCTCATTCTCTGAGGGTCCACCCTCTAGGCCCTCCAAACAAAGGGATAACCCACCCGGTCGTGGGGGCTAGGTGTTAAAGCACCCCGACCTGCCTTTCACGGGGGTGGTAACTGGCCTGGCATTTCCTGGGGGCTTTCTACCCTACCAGGTCACCCACTCCCAGCAGGGGGCAGTTTTAGGTCATACTCGGGACCAGGAGCCCCCTATCCATCCCCTACAGCTCCTCCCTTACCTCCAGATGATATCAACAGCCCTCCAGCCAGGCGATGTTGTTGCCTGGCCTCCAGAAGCAGAACTGTCTTGTTTATATGGTCACCCCTGAATCTAAAATGGCTGCCCTCATTAGGCACCTGTTTGCTGCCAGCTCCAGGCCCTTAAAGTAGCAGGCACACACAGTGTCCTGCTACATACCCGAAAGCTTGCAAAGAAGATTTTTTCCAACAATTTGAGCTGGTCTAATAAAATATATCAGATTTACACAGAGAACGTTGCCTGCCTTACTACAAGCAAGGCATTTTATTTCAATGTGAGCTTTCCTTGAGTATGACTAGAAGTAAAACATTAAAAATGAACATGTAGAAACAAATATTTCATAAACATACAATCCAATCCAGAGAACCGTCTGTCTTGCACAGACTTCACCCAATAAATCTACATAAACAAGGCCATTCTCTTCCTCTTTGATTAGTGAACCCAGTAGGATGACAAAGGCAGGGCAAACTGGGAAGCAGCCTAGTGCCAACTTGTGCTATTGCATCACTATGGTTTCATTTTAAAATAAAATTACTTTCTTCCAATATTTTAAGTCCCTCCCCCAACCCTTTCTCTTTCAAATAAGATGTTTTAACCAAGATAATTTTGGAAGGACATTGCTTTTAAGATAGTAACTACCAGAGCCATGCAAAACAATTCTGCAAAAGGGGATTTCCTCACACGCAACACAGCAATGGATGTCTCTTTCCACAGAGGTATCCCAACCAGAATCAAAGCTCAGTATGGAGTTGCGATGTGTTCATTGATTTCTCAAGAGAAGGCATCCTGAGAGTTTTTGTTAACTAGCTGATTTTCATAAAACATAAATACATATTTATTACATAAAACAGCTAATCAGAAAATGAAAGTTAGTGTTTCTCCCCTCCCTACTTAAACAATTTAACAGTAGCCATGATGATTACACTAATCTCCTAATTTGTTTTGATTCCATTGTGCCTAGAAAATCCAAAATTCAAGGCAGGAGTATGTTGCCAGACTGCACTCTGGAGTCAATGTCTGGTCCTCATTCTCTTATCTGCCTTATAAAGATAAGTTCATCATGGGTGTAAGTATCACCCTGATTTCCTGGAGGTAGTTTCTGGGAATTTTTACCCGTGTTAAATTTACGTTAAAAAGTTTTCTCCTGGCTACAACCAGAAAGATACAATCATTTGCTCTTGTTTCTAGTCAATTCTGAGGGCCACCACTGTAAAATGAACCTTTTATCTAGCACAGGGGTATCCATCATATGGTCTGCAGTCCAGATCTGGCCCATGAAGGTGGATCATTTGGCCCATAGGACTTTTTGTTGGCTGAACAAACCACTTCTTTAGGCTAGATTTGGCCCACAGGACTAATCACTGCAGTTGCCAGAACCTCAGTGGTAGCTGTGTTAATTCCCATGACTGCCAGAGCTGCTGTTTCAGTACAGCTCCAGAACCCACTGAATTAACACAAAGGCTTCCCCTTTCCTCCATCCCCCACACCTAATCTGCCTCTGAAATTGGAGGTTTTAGCTGCCCCTTGCAACTAAGAGACATGGCATTGAATGATACTGTGGTAAATTCTTTGGGTTCCTGAATCACAATGAAACAGCAACTCTGGCACCATTTGATACCATCATATTAATACTGCCACTCATGAACAATGCATGCCCCCGGGGGCAACAGCAGTGGTGGTGGTACCGGTGGGGTCATGCCAGCAGTGAGCGGGGAGGGGAGTGGGGGTGTGAGCACTGACCAGCGGTTGGCGACAACTCATATATGCCACCGGAAGCATTGGCGCTTTTCAGGGGGTGCACCACCAATCTCAGGGGGTGCACGTGCATGCATATGCACCCCCTACATCACCAATGCCACCACTACTACTTACAGGTCATCCAGCCTGCAGGTAGCCCCAGATCAAAATTGGTTAAACATTCCATTTTGACATTAACCAAAACCAATAGTTTCAGTTTCAAGAAATCAGCATTTTTCAATGAGGAAATATTTTGCTGAAAAATTCCCAATCAGCACTATTCAATGCTTTTAAAATGTGAAAAAGATCTATATCCAGCAATGGCAATAAAAGAAAGGAACCTAGCAGGCTATTTCAAGATACTAAAATGACATCCAATCTGGCAAATGTTGAAATACCAGAGGAAACTTAACACTTTTTAGCACATTTAAAAACCTTTATGCTCAATAGCAATCTGGTATTTGCTTCAGATAGCATGGGACAAATGAGAATTCTGTTAACATATCAATAGAGGACCATTAAAATTCATGAAAACTCCTGTAAGTTTCCTATCAGATACATATAGATATTCTTTGTGTATAAACAACTTTTGTCTCCTATGTCTGATTTGAATTTTTTTCAATTTTTTCCTTCATGAGCAAGCATTTTCAGTCTCCATTAGCATTTTTAGTGTCTTCTCTTTTACCATTTCCCCATGTCTTTGCATTCTCACCTATTTATTATACTAATTTAAAAAGGAAAATCTGTGAGGGAAGAATAGAAAAGATTCATGTAACTCAGCTAATAATATCAGCTTTTCACCAGCAATATTCCATATTTTATTTTTAAGCCGCACCCTTTGCTATAACATTTTAATAGAAGAAAAATGCTTTTTGCAAAAATTACAGGGGTGTAGGTTGTAGCCGTGTTGGTCTAAGGACATAGGCAGACAAGATTCTTTGGGTGAATCTGATATCTTTTATTAGACCAACTGAAATGGGTGAAAAACTTCCCAGAGACGAGCCTATGAATTCCATTTCATCAACCTCCTGGATACTAAAAATCATGGATTAAATATAGACATTGGATTTATGACACATAACCTTCCTGACATCTGACTCCCCAGGTACTTCTCCACTATTCATCCCCATTCTCTCCCCACCACCCAGACTGTCTCTCACCCATTGACTCCTCAATCTACATCTTCATTGACTGCACATCTTGTATCAGCCTATCAGCCCAGTCTCTGGCTTCTTTACTTTTTATTCCATCCAGGAAGAACACATACCAACTGTTGAAATTTCCTTAGTCTAACGAAGGGTTTTTTAACCCAAAAGCTTGTTTAAAAATTGTTTTCCAACTATTTAAATTGGTCTAATAAAAGATATCAGATTCATCCAAAGAACCTTGTCTGCCTTAGTAAAAATTAGACATTTTGGCTAAGTGCAGATGTTCAGGGGGGTTAAGAAGAGGTTAGATCATTTTAAAATGGCCACCTGTGGCAGGGTAGTGTTTGTGCCTGCTGCTTTAAGGGGCTGAAGCCAGCAGCTGTCAGGTGCCTGATTAGGGCAGCCATTTTGGATTCAAGGCTGCCCATATGAAAAGGGCATTTTGCTGCTGAAAGGCAGGCAACAACATCGCCTAGTTGCAGGTATCAACTGGCGGTAAGGAGAGGAGCTGCTGGGGATGGATAGGAGGCTCCTGGTTCTGGGTATGATCTAAAACTGCACCCTGCCAGAAGTGGGTGGCCTGGTGGGGCTGTCAGTGGTGCGGGAGCCCCCAGGAAATGCCAGGCCAGTTACCACCCCGGCAAAAACCGGGTTGGGGCATCTTAATCCCAGCTTCCACCTTTGGGTGTGTCAGGACATCAGAGGTAGAGGGCGCCAGGCATGACTACAGCCACCTGAGCCCATCTGAGGAGGGAAATCCTGAGACCCCGAGCAGAGGGAGCATTGTGGAGCCTTAAGTAGAGGGGGCATTATTTAAGATCTCAGGGTAGCACCATGACCTGCTGCTCCAGGGGGGGAGTAAGAGTCCCCAGTGAGACCCTGGAGCATTAGTAATGTTGTGAGTCACCCCATCTCCCCACATCCAAGGGGGGGAACCCAGAGAGAGTGTGGGGCTAGTGAGGCCAGAGGTAGAGTGTCCCTCGACTGGTCCATACTGGGGCCAGAACCTAGAAGGTCAAAAGGGCCAGGTGCCCACCGTGATGGGCACCCAGAGTTGTGGGCCTGGGACCCTGCCTGGTCTTGATAGTGACGCCAGGGCCTGTGTGGCCAAAGGTCCCGAGTGGGAAGCCAGCTACAAGCAGCTCAGCAGCCCGAATGAAGGTGGTGTAGGCCACCTGAGTGGAGAGATCAAAGGAGGGTCTTGCCAGGAGGATTCTGGAGCCTATTGTGGGGCTGGTGTGACTGATAACATCTGGATGCCATCTGTGAGGCATGGGCTGTGGTGTAGGGGAGGTACAGAAAGTGCCCCCTGGCATCGTGGCAAGAAACGGGCAGCCTCCCGCTTAATTAACAATTAATAAATTGTTGTTTATTAGGCGTGGTGCATGAGAAGGCGGGTGGCTAGCACCGAAACAGGTGGGTGGGCTGCATTCCAACATTTTTAGACTGGTCTCTGTGCACAGAACTTCTGTACTTCTGTACTGTTATGGGTTAAGATCGGTTTCTGATCACTGAGACTGGATCTAAGTGTAAGGTCTAAGTGTACCTGGGTGTACTAAGTTAGATTGGGTGGTATTACAGGGGCCCTGATCTGGGCCACTTTCCCCGTGGTGTAGGCCTCCTGAGTGGAGAGATCAAAAGAGGGTCCTGCCAGGAGGATTCTGGAGTCTACTGTGGGGCTGGTGTAACTGATAACATCTGGATGCCATCTAACCTAGATCAATTAAGTTTGAGTGTACATCAATCCAGGTCTACACTCAAACTTAATTGATCTAGGTTAGACTGGTGCATTGAATTTCACTACAATTACCTGTGAAGCCCCAGAGCTGGGAAATCCAAGTCACTGGCTGCAGTCTCAGAGCTGTGCTTTCCTACCCACTGGTACCAGGCTATTTTTAGCCCTCTAGTCCCTTGCCCCATTCCCATGGAACAGCCAGCCCCTGCAAACCATCCATCCCATAAACTTCTTTGGGTTCTGGTTTTACAAGTGTTGGCTGATGGCAGGAGCCAAGGAAGCAACAGTAGTCAGGGGAGGGGTTGGAAGGATGGGGGTATAGGTTTGCCAGGAGAGGGGGGTGAAAAATAGTCCTTGTTCCCCCCAAACCGCCCAATGGACCCCATGAGCCCCCCTTGACCCCCAATCCCACCAAACCCTCCTGAGGGCCCTGCAAAACCACAGACCCTCCCTGCTCCCCCAATCAATTTCAATTTGTACAATTTCATATATTTTAAAAATGCAAGAATCCTTGTATGTTTATAATGAAATAGGATGAACCATGGATTTCTGGTAAAAAAAAAAAAATAGTGGGTAAAAAGAAGCACTTATTAATAGGATAAATTTATTTATATTGTTTTTCCAGTCTTTTATTGGGATACAAATTGCATTTTGTATCTAAAGATTGGCATAATTTACTCTTACAATCTCTAGCATATTCTATTTTTATCACATTATTTCCACTTTCACTTAAATGGAGGTTTATTAAGGATGGCCACTTTAATAAACTTTTCTAAGATCTTCCCCAGGATAGAGGTCAGGCTAATGGGCCTATAGTTTGCCAGATCCACTTTCCTCCCTTTCTTAAAGATAGGCACCACATTGGCCTTCTTACAGTCTTTGGGCACTTCACCAGAGCGCCAGGAGTTCTCAGAGATCTGTGCCAGGGGCTGGGCTATGATGCTTACCAGCTCCTTGAGTACCCTGGGGTGTAGATTGTCAGGGCCAGCTGACTTGAAGGTATCCAGCCTCTCTAGGTGTTCCTTCATGAGGTCAGCATTGATGGAGGGCAGGGGATCTCCCTCACCCGGACCTCCCTGTCCCGTAGCGGGCATGAGCATCCCATGGGACTGGTGAAAGACTGACGCAAAGTACCTATTTAATAGGTTGGCTTTTTCCTGGGCATCAGTTGTCAGTTCTCTCATCTGGTTCAGCAGGAGTCCAATGTTGCCTTTGCTTTTCCTCCAGCTCCCCACATATCTGAAAAAGGGCTTTTTATTGTCCTTGATCCTTGAAGCTAGTTGGAGTTCAGTTGCAGCCTTGGCTTTCCTGGTTTGCTCCCTGCAGGACCAGACCAGTGAAGAATATTCCTCCTTGGAGGTGAATGCCATCCTCCATGCTTTGTAGGCCTTTCTTTTTAGCTTCAAGAGGTCTGCTAGATCCCTGGAGAGCCAGGGGGGCTGCTGTGCCCTCTTGCAGCCTTTCCTCCCAGACGGAATAGAATTAGCTTGTTCACTGAGGATTGCTCCCTTGAGGAGCAACCACTCTTCCTGGACTTCCCTCCCCCTGGGGTCGTGGTCCCTTAGGGCCTCACTGTTAAGCCTCCTGAGCTTGTCAAAGTCGGCTTTCCTGAAGTCAAGGACTTCAGTGTTGCTAACTGACTTGCCAGCTTTACGGCAGATGATGAAGCTGATCAGCTCGTGGTCACCATCACCCAGCTTCCCATTGATCACTAGGTCGCTGATTAGGTCATCCCCAGTAGCCAGTACCAGGTCGAGCAGCACTTTACCTCTCATTGGCCTGTAGACCTCTTGAGTTAGGTAGAGGTCATTGATGCATGATAGGAAGCTTTGTGACCACTCAGATTTTGATGAGCGATCCTCCCACGAAACGTCCGGGTAACTGAAGTCACCCATAACTACCATGGTCCTGGAGCATGCGGCCTCAGCCAGTTCCTGGGCAAACTCCTGGTCAAGCTCTTGACTTTGGGTGGGAGGTCTGTAGTAGGCTCCCACTGTTGTGTCCTCTGTGCCATGTTCCCCACGGATTTTAACCCAGAGGGTCTCTAGCTGTCCACCCTGGTTGCAACTTCAGTTTGCAGGGACAAGTAGCTTTCCTTCACATAGAGACCTACACCCCTGCCCCTTTTCTCTACTCGATCTCTCCTGTAAAAGGTATAGCCATCTATACCGGTGGTCCAGTCATGGGTGGAGTCCCACCAGATCTCCATTATCCCTAAGACGTCGTAATTATTTGTGTTAAGCAGGAGGACGAGTTCCTCCTGCTTATTCCCCAAGCTCCTGACATTCGTGTACAATCAGGCAAGTGTCCCCTTGGGCGCTCTTGCCTTGCCCACAGATTGTACCAGGGCTGGGGAAGTGGTGGGCTCCCTTAAATGTCTTGGCCTGCTGGTTTTTTCAAGGGTTGCTCAGCAGGCCATCAGTGGTGGTAGTCCGCCCGTCCCCGGTGGGCTCAGTTTAAAGTCTGGAGGAGCAGGTCAGCCAGTCTGGCTGAGAAGAGCCTCCTCACCAGGGGAGAGAGGTGGAGGCCATCTCTTCCCAGCAGCTTGCTGCCTCTCTTAACAAAGAGCAGGCTGTGGTCATGAAAGCCAAAGCCTTCCCGATGACACCAGAGGCACAGTCTTTGGTTCTCTACCTGGATCCTCCTCTCCCTCCTCAGCCCATAACCCAAGACTGGGAGCATCAAAGAGGACACCACCTGTGCCCCCAGACCCTTTAGCCCCACTCCCAAATCCCTGTAGCGCCTTCAATCTGGTATCCCACAATCACCTCTTGATGAAACTGGCCAATTGTGACCTTGGGTCCACCACAATCCACTGGCTGGGAAGTTGGCTCTTTGGTCGGACTCAGAGAATGGTAATTGTTGAAAATAAATTGTAATGGTGCCCTGTGACCAGTGGGGCACCCCAAGGCTCTGTCCTTGGACCCACATTGTTCAACATATTCATTAATGATGTGGACATTGGAGTCAGAAGCGGACTGGCCAAGTCTGCCAATGACACCAAACTCTGGGGCAAAGCATCCACACCTGAAGACAGGAGGATGATCCAGGCTGACCTGGACAGGCTCAGCAAATGGGCAGATGAGAACCTGATAGTGTTTAACACCGAAAAATGCAAGGTTCTCCACCTTGGGAAGAAAACCTGCAGCATCCTTATAGGCTCGGCAGTTCTACGGTGGCTCTTACTATGGAAGAAAGAGACTTGGGGGTCAACATTGACCGCAAGATGAACATGAGCCTGCAATGCAATGCTGCAGCTAGTAAAGTGACCAAAATGCTGGCTTGCATCTGTAGATGCTTCTCAAGAAAATCCCAGGACAGCATTCTCCCCTTGTACTCGGCCTTGGTAAGACTGCAGCTCGAGTACTGCATCCAGTTTTGGGCCCCGCAATTCAAAAAGGATGTGGAGAAGCTTGAGAGAGTCCAGAGAAGAGCCACGCACATTATCAGAGGTCAGGAAAACAGACCTTATGATGACAGGCTGAAATCTATGACGCTCTTTAGCCTGGAAAAGCGCAGGCTCAGGGGTGATCTGATGGCCACCTATAAGTTTATCAGGGGTGACCACCAGTTTCTGGGGGAACATTTGTTCACCAGAGCACCTAAAGAGATGACGAGGTTGAATAGTTATAAAGTACTGCAGGACCATTTCAGGCTGAACATAAGGAAGAATTTCTTTACTGTCCAAGCCCCCAAGGTCTGGAATAGCCTGCCATTGGAGCTGGTTCCAGCACCTACATTGAACACCTTCAAGAGTAAATTGGATGCTTATCTTGCTGGGATCCTATGACCCCAAATGACTTCCTGCCCTTTGGGCGGGAGGCTGGACTCGATGATCTTTCAAGGTCCCTTCCAGCCCTAATGTCTATGAAATCTATGGAAAAAAAAAGCATGCATCCCTGCATGTCTACTTTTTATTAGAACTTTCCAGAGAGGGGCACCTATAATTTATTTCATTGGATAATCCAAAATAAAGCAAGCCCATGCCTATTTGGAACTGGAAATTGTTAGTTTATTTTTTCAGGGGCCTAATTCAGTTTCTAGTTGTAAATATGTTTATAATCTTAATACTAGGTTTTAGACCTATTGTCTCAAAGCTCTTCTTTAGTGTTTCTGTTTTCTCAAAAAAAAAATAAGGAAAAAATGCCAAACAACTTCATAGTTATGTTACTCACAAAAAAATAGCTATCTTATTTCAGTCATATTTTTGTACCTACTTTTTAAAGCAAATTAATGCCAGAGCATGGCATGCAAAGACATTTTCCTCAGGAAGCCACAGTCAACTCAAACTCTGGGCAGCTAGCTTCTACCAGCAGCTGCCCAGAGCCCAGGTCAGCTGCAAAGAGCTGCATGGGGCTCTGCAGCCCCAGCACAAGTTCTGTGGCTGTGGCAGCTGTGCTTGCACCTCTGTGTGCATGGCTGGGAAGGGGCCTGAGGCAGCACAACTCTGGCTCCTTCCCCACCATCTGCCCAGGGGCATGTGTGCAGCTGCCTACACCATGGAGCCAGTGCTGGGGCTGCAGAAACCAGCACAGCTGTTTCCAGCATCCAGTCACCTGCTGCAGCTGCTCAGAGCCTGGAATGGCTGTGGAAGGCAGCTGGGGAGCTGCAAACAGCTGTGCTGGGCTTCAGAGCCCCAGCATCAGCTCCATGGTGGCGGTGGGTGCATGTGTGGATAGCAGCACATGGCAGGGAAGGGGCTGGGACAGTGCAACCCTGACTCCTCCCCTGCTGCCCACCCAGAGTTACATGCCCCGGGCCTGGACCAGCTGTGTTAGGCAGCCAGAAGGCTGCAAACAGCTGTGCTGGGCTCTGGAGCCCTGGCACCAGCTGTGTGGCAGTGGGAAGTGCATATGCAGTTCACAGCACATGGTGGCGAAGGGGTTGAGGCAGTGCCACCTGTGCCCCTCCCCCACTGTACACTTGGAGGCATGCATGCAGCCACCGCCAGCAATGAGGTATGGGCCCCTTGTGGCTCCCCCATCTCTGGCACACCAAGTCAAAGCATGGGTGGAGGTTGGGGTGATTTTGGCACTCCAGCCAAAAAATGTTGCCAACCCCTAAAACATCACATTTTTAGGAACAAAAAGTCAGTGGCAAAAATATGCCAAATTGTAAAATCTGACAGTGAAAAAGCAGACTTGGTGATCATGAGAATTATTCCAGTTTATGCTTTTAAAATTCCCTCAAATACTGCCATTTTTATAAAATTCAAAGTGAAATATGAAAATGTCTAAGAAATAAGAATCCTGTACTCTACATAAATATTGTGTACACTGCAAATCTTTTCTAACTTTTATTAATGCTCTACAGATCTGGCACAATTTTTTTCCTCACATACCACTTTTTACATAGTTAATGGTAAAAATAAGTTTAGTTTTTCTATGTAAGCTCATGTCTAATATAAATAGCAGTATCCCCTTTTAATTAGGGGTAGATTCTCCAAATCTTAAAGAAAGTGGATTTGACTATACTATTTTATGAATCAGAATCCAAGTGCCCAGTTGTCAGAAATAACCTTTAATTTGGTTTCGGTTTCCTAAAGAAACAGTTTATTTGTCTCATTAATCATTTCAAACCTTTTTTTTTCCAATTCTGCTTTAGGATCAAGCAGATGTTTTCATGATAGTTCAAAAAACATATGAGGAAGAATCACCCTACTAGTCAATAGCCGCTGGTTAGGCCAGTCAGATTAGATGTGGGAGATCAAGTTTCTACCTGATTTGAAACAAAGTGTGGGTGTGTGGGTGCTCTCACCTCCTTTTGCCAGGCTATGATCACTGGGACCTCTGCCTCATCTTCGTCCCCTCTCACCTGGCATGTTTTGATATTATGATAGTCTTTGGGAGGATGGATGGTATCTCATCTGACAGGGGACTAGTCTTCTGCAGGGCTCCACCTCCCCTATGCCCTGCCCCTTTTCTCTCAGGTGATGAGTAGTTATTTTCTGTTGATGGTGAGTGGGAGTCACTGGACCTCAATTCCTCCCTGGCTCAGTTTAGTTCCTTGCTCCACAACTTGTCAGTGTCTGTCTCCTCCAAATAAGTATCCTTCTTCAATCACCTTACTTGCTTCTTTTCTTCCACTCCCTTCACCTCTGGCTCCTCCTTTGTGAGGCTCTACATCTGGTGGCCAGTCTCATGTGGGTTGGTCTGTCCCCACCTGATTCCAGGACTCTTGGACTAAATTGCTTTATAGAGTCCAGGTTCATGGATTAGACTCTGATTAGTTATAACTCAAATGCAATGGGGATTCTCCATCCCCAGCTGTCTTTCATGAGCCTGGGAGTAATGAATAAAAAAAAAAGAACAGTCTGTCACTCACCGTGCCTGTGGTACAGGCTCTCAAATGCTAAAAAGAGAAGCTCTGAGCCCCCTGGCTCCAATCCCTGGTTCAAAGGTCCACCTAGGCTCACTATAGCTGGTTTGAACCTGATGGATATTTTTTCACGTCAGTCAAGAAAAATCCACCCTTTGTCTGGGCCATTTCTGTGTCCCTTGAGGCTACTTCCTGATCTGCGGGTCTGCTCTCACCCTCTTCTCAGACAGGCTTGACTACGCATCTTCCGGGAAATTCCCTCTGCATCTCCCCTGCCCTCTGGCTCTTGGGGCCACACACCATTACCTGTGGCCAATCAGCACCTGCTCCTGGGGACATGTGACAAAAATATTGTGGATCGCATCAATTGGAATTTCTGGTCGGGACACATGTAAAGATACTTCCACCCCCCAGGTGTGGGGGTGAACCCAAACCTAAACTGTGGCTGCCATGGGCCTTGCAGGACGAGTCACAGCCTCTCTGCCCAGCTGTGCGGGGCTGCAATTTTCCAGTCTGCAGTCACTTCCAGTCCAGCAACTGACCCTTCACAGCCCGGGGGTTGGTTTAGAGGCCCTTCACAATGTGAAGCCCTAAGCTGAAGCTTACTTAGCTTATGCTTAAATCCAGCACTGCTGCAGAGCTAATTAGGCAGCTGCACAGTGCATGTCTCATGGAGACATGCCCTCTGGCAGTTCAATCTTTTTCCTTACTATTTGGATGTTGGGGAATGTTGCAATGTCATAACTTCTTGCCAAGTTAAATGTTAAGGCTGAGTTGTTCAGCAATCTCTCAGAGCTGTTGAATCTGATAAGTCTGTCTCATTCATTGTCTTCAAACTAACTGATCATCATTAGAAAATATAACCTTCTGTACAATACAACTAGTTCCAAAAAGCTCATGACAGAGCCTCTTAAAGGTTTAGTTCTCTAGGAGGATTACTTTAGCCAAATAGATCTTGCTTTCCTGGTGACCTCTTTCAGATTTGTTTCTCATCTAGTACCTGTACCACATATAGAGTTAATGACTTTGATTTGAGCCTTCTCTTTGGACATATGACTTATTAATATTAAATAAAAGCTATTTAACATTTACACTATCTCCAGCCTCCCAAGATTTTTATTAACCTTTCCAGGGCCTCACTGCCTCCTCAGTCAGGGTTTTCACTGCTACCTTCTGCATGGCCTCCCATTCCTGCTGCTCCCAGAGTCTTTCCCAGTCTTGTCAGTGGAGGGAGCACCACTAATTTTGTGCCTTCCCCTTCACAACCTCTCTCTTCCTAGCTGTTGGCTCTGCTCCATTTTGCACCATGCACCTGTCTCAGCCCACCCCACCCTACCCTGCCCTGCCCCCTCTAAAGCAGGTAAGCACCCTGCTCCACTCAGGGCTTCCCTATGTTGCTCCCCTTACAGGCAGCCCTAGCCCCAGCCCTGGGCCTAGCCCCATCCCTGTGCTGGCCTAAGGTGAGGGCAAAATGTATCACTGCCCCACCATGGCAGCCCCCTAGGCACAGCCCAAACTGGCAGCCTGCCAGGGGGCAATGCAAAGCAGGAGTGGCACTATCAGCCCACAGCTTGTGAAATGATATCCCTAAGACGCTAGTGTTCCTGAAGCTGTGGCTCAGAAGGAGCTGGGATAGGCAGTGTGGGCAGGGTGATGCCTGCTTCAGTCCTTCCCAGTCCTGTGCCCCTGCCCACCTGCGTCTGCATCCAGCAGCATTGCTCATGTGCAGGAGTGGGGCAGGGTTGGGGGGGCATCAGAGGGAGATGCTGTGGGGGGGATGGGTAAGTTCACCCAGGGAACTATTTCCACTAAGGCTGGTTCACCCACACCAAAATGAATCAGAAATGTGACATTTTTTATGAACAGATACAGTCACACTTTTCAGGGTGCCAGACTAGCTTCGCAGTTGGCCACAGATTGGTCAGAAAGCCCATGAGACAAGTCAGAAGGGTACCTGGAAAAACACACCTGTTATCATGCAAGCTTCAAAACAAGAGTAGCTGTGGAGCATAGAAAACAGGGCAGGCAACCAGGCAACCCAAGGTTTTTCCCTATCTGCTGCCCAACATGCTGCACACAGGGTCAACAGTCAATATGCTGCATGAAAGGTCAGTCTGGCAGGCTGCCTCATGTCCAGGTACCCTGGACCTCTTTGCTGTGTGCCATGCCAGATCCAGCTCATGTACAGCCCAGCTGCATGTGCCGTGAGCCCCAGGGCTGGTGCATGCTGCACATGGTATGTGGGATAGACCAGCCAAATATAATGCAGGGGGCTAGCAGGGGGCACAATCTGGGTGCACAGCACTAGGTCCAGCCCACACAATACATTCAGTGCACAAGGCCAGAGCCAGTATGCCATATGCAAGCACACGGAGCTGGTCCAGAGACCAACTCCAGATTTGGCCATGTAGCTGCATGGGCCACATCTGGAGCACAGACCATACATTTGACACCTGTATTCTAAACAATTTTGGTATATGTTTACAGGAGCTTGAGGTCTTCAGTTGGTGGTAACCCACTACAATTATTTGTCCCATACAAAAATATCCTATATTTGTAAGTGTCAAGGGAAAAAAGGGAGCCATAGAGTGGATCCCGAAGGACATGGTAAAAGGCATTTCTAACAGGATACATTTTCCCACTGCAGAACATGGGTATAATTTTCTTTTTAAAATGTTTCTAAAAACCTTGGGGGAGGAAGAAGGTTTAAAGGATATTTAAATGAAATGTTGTGTTATGATAAAGCATGAGCACATTTTCCCAGGCTGTGTTGCTGACTTTTTCATACTATCCCAGCTCACATGTGTGATAGATTCCCATGGGAAAAGGACTATTTTCAATGCAATATTGAGGTAAAATTTATAACCTAGTGGCGCACAACCAAAAAAATCAGTAACGTAAGTGTATTCATAGACTCATAGAAGTTAGGGTCAGAAGGGACCTCAATAGATCATTGAGTCTGATCCCCTGCATAGGCAGGAAAGAGTGCTGGGTTCAGATAACCTCAGCCAGATGCCTATCTAACCTCCTCTTGAAGACCCCCAGGGCAGGGGAGAGCACCACCTCGCTTGGGAGCCCATTCCAGATTCTGGCCACTCTAACTGTGAAGAATTTCTTCCTAATCTCCAGTCTAAATCTGCTCTCTGCTAGCTTATGGCCATTATTTCTTATAACCCCTAGGGGTGCCTTAGTAAGTAGAGCCTCACCTATTCCTTTCTGTACCCCCATGATGAATTTACAAGCAGCCACAAGGTCGCCTCTCAACCTTCTCTCGTGGAGGCTGAAGAGATCCAGGTGCCCTAGTCTCGCCTCGTAGGGCTTGGCTTGCAAGCCCTTAACCATATGAGTGGCCATTCTCTGGACCCTCTCCAGGTTATCCACATCCCTCTAGAAGTGCGGCACCCAAAACTGCACGCAGTAGTCCAACTGCAGTCTGACCAGTGCCTGATAGAGGGGAAGTATCACCTCCTTGGTTCTGTTTGTCATGCATCTCCTGATGCACAATAAAGTGCCATTAGCTTTGCTGATGACTTTATCACACTGATGACTCACGTTCATCTTGGAGTCCACTAGGACTCCTAGATCCCTTTCTGCTTCTGTGCTGCCGACCAGGTCATTTACTAGACAGTAGGTGTGCTGGACATTTTTCTGCCCTAGGTGCAGCACCTTGCATTTCTCCTTGTTAAATTGCATTCTATTGTTTTCTACCCATTTGTCCAACCTGTCCAGGTCTGCCTGCAATTGTTCCCTGCCCTCCAGTATCCCCAGTTCTGTATCATCTGCAAACTTGGACAGAGTACACTTCACTCCCTTGTCCAAGTCACATTGAAGAATATCGGTCCACGGACCGAGCTCTGCGGGACCCCACTGCCCATGTTCTTCCAGGTCGATAGTGACCCATCCACCACCACTCTGTGGGTATGACCCTCTAGCCAATTTGCCACCCACCAGACTGTGTAATCATCCAAGTCACAGCCTCTTAACTTATTCACCAGTATGGGGTGAGATACCATATCTAAGGCCTTCCTGAAGTCTAAGTAAATGACATCTACCCCTACTCCTGCATCCAGGTGTTTTGTAATCTGGTCATAAAAAGAGACTAGTCAGGCATGATCTACCTGCTATGAACCTGTGCTAGTTTCCCCCTCAGCATAATTTTTCCTGATGGGCTCTCACATATATGAGACTTAATAATCTTTTCAAAGAATTTGCCAAGGATGGAGGTGAGACTGACTGGCCTATAGTTGCCTGGTTTGTCTTTCCTCCCCTTCTGGAAAATAGGGACCACATTGGCCCTTTTCCAGTCCTCCAGGACCTGGCCCATGCACCACAAGTGCTGAAATATTTTTGCTAGTGGCTGTGCAATGACATCAGCCAGTGCCTTCAGCACCCTCAGATGGAGCTCATCTGGGCCTGCTGACTTAAACGCATCCAGTCCTTCCAAGTGATTCTGCAACATCTCAGGGTCAATGCTTGGTAGTCTGGCACCCTGCTGTTGTCTCTCTATCATCCCATTGTGAAACTTGTCTTGCCCCTTGTTTAGGAAGACTTTTACTCCCTATATATCTGAAAAACAATTTTTTGTTATCCTTAACTTGGGATGCCATCCTCAGCTCCAAGGTAGCTTTGGCCTTTCTAACTGCCTCCCTACAACTGTGAGCTGAGGAGGCATACTCCTCTTTAGTAATTTCTCCCTGTTCCAACTGCTTATATGCCCCCCTCTTTGCCCTTCGGCTGCTCTGGATTTCACTGGTCAGCCAAGGAAGCCTATGTTCAAAGACCTTCTGCCCACCTGAAAAAATTAAAATAAAAAGAGACCAGCCCTACAAATCCTTACCCAAGAAAAAAAATGACTGTCTGAGTAAGAGAACTGCACAACTGAATCCTTGTTTGTTATCCATCCTTCAAAAAGGCAATTCCAAACATGTTCCAAAATGTGTGACTACAAAAACATCTACAAAGATTTTTCATTTAGGAAAGAAATGACTCTTTGTATGTGTCTACACATGATAGTTACAGCACATTGGTCTGATAACACTATTCAGTAGTGTGTCATGGCAAAAACCACAATAGCCTACTGTTCGGTGTTATTAGTATAGCTGCACCAGTATATCTGTCTACATTGGATCAGTACTGATAAAAGGAAAATTGGCATTACCATCAATTGGCTTTGTTTGGTCGGTATAGCTGATAATGTCACCAATAAACACCATGTGCATGCATACAGCCACATGCATGCACACAGCCAGGAATGAAGCCCAGTAACTTGGAGACAAGTGTTCAGCTGGTAAGTCTGCAGGGGGGAAGAGGTGTGGGGGTGGGGCTGATCAAGGCCTCCATGGTCAGGGAGGGAATGGGGCCATGGGTGGGACAGAGGCAGGTGCTCCCATTGGGTTGGGGCATGGGACAGAGGTGTGGGTGGCTCATCTGGGGAAAACAGGGAAGTGGAGAGAGTGGGAGCAGTTCCAGAACACTGCATGAACCCTGAGGGAGGCATAGGGGGCATATGCCCCCCAGACTTGTGTGTGGGGTGAAAACAAGGTGCCTTGTGCAGACTTAGGGGCAGGGACTGTGCTGGACTCTTCCCACTGTGTGTGGGGGGGCGGGGGTTAGCGGGAGCTGCACTTGGGGTGGGCAGGGGCAGGGCAGGTGGTGACACAGAGAGTGGGGTCTACAACCACCCCATAATTCATTGTAGCCACCCCATACCCCCCCTCCCACCCCAAATGCAGCCCCAGCCTAGGCCCATCACTAGGAAGAGGCCAGCACAGCCCCTGGCCCTAAGCCTGCAGTAGGCAGCCTGCTCTTGCCCCACACAGAAATCCGGGAGGCACATGCCCTCCCATGTCTCCCCTGGGGTACATGTAGCAGCCCGAAGCTTCCCCTAGCCTCACCACCCCCTGTGGTCACTGGACAAGTTACCCATGGCTCTGTCCTGTGCCCCACTCTACCCCACCTGGGTAATGCCTGGCCCTGGCCCTGCACTAGCCCCATTTCCTCCCTCATTGTGGGGGCCTCAATCTTCCACCTGCCCATTCTCCTTCCATCCCCCAAGCCCCTTCCCCCCCAGCTTACCAGCCAGTTCATGCTGCCAGGCTGCATATCAGCAATTGGATCGGTATCAGCCGCTATGGCTAATCACTGACGATTGGTATCGGCCAAAAAAAAAAAAAACCTTTATTGGTGACACCCCTAGTTATTAGGCAAATACACAGTAAGCATCACTAAATAACTATCCACCAGCACTACTGCCAAGTTGCTTTAGGTACTGCACATTTAGTTAGAATTTAATTAAAGAAGTACTAAACTAAATGCACAGTATCTAAGGCACATTAATGAACATGTAGACACACATTTTCATTTAAAATTGTGCTCAATTTAGTAGCAAGCCTGCTAATGATGTCAGTGAAACCAGATTAATAATGCACAGCAAAGATTCCTGAGTATAGCCGAAGAATCCTATCGGCAAAGGATTACCCCAATGAATTATGAAAATGTATGCTGCATGTACTGTGAATAGTTTTGTCTACACATGCTGTGTACATGCTTTGTGAATGGAAAATAAGAAAGGAAGGGCCTTCAAGGAATGTATACAAGGGACAGTGTAACAAGTACAATGCTTTTCTTGGCTTTATTTAGATGAAGGCTTTCTTAATGCATTTGCCAAGTTGTTCACATCATTTCACACAGCATGTTTCATCCAGCTTTATAGGTCTAAAACGGAACTAAAAAAAAACCTGGATCATTTGCCAAAAATGGTAATCTTGCAAATGTTGAGGAGTCCTAGTATTTTAAGCATGTGAATTAAGCTAGAGAATTCTCCAGAGACACAAACACAATTTAAAATGTTCTACAAGCATCAGAGAAGAATACTGCAGTAACTGATTTGTAAATTAAGCTAGGGCATCACAACCTTCCATCTGTCTTTCCTTTTGAACTAGGATTATTAGTCATAAGGTTCAAAATATTAGCATTAAAGATGATCCATGAGTTAATGATTATGACACAGGTCTTCAGCTAGGGTAAACTTTCAATGGCTGAAAACATATGGCGGACAGCAAGACATAACAGGTAAGTAAACTGATTGTAGACTTCCCTCTGTTATTAAGAATGATCATCCAAGATGAGGAAATCCAGAAACTAACAATTATAAAATAATTTTTTAAAAGTTGTGGAGTATTTTTCTTTAAATGTGTCAGTACATGTTTTGGAGTACAATCTTACAGCAACAAATCATGTAAAAAACGGAAATTTAGGTATTCACAGAATAAGGGTCAGGTGTTAGGAAAAAGTCACAGGAAATAGAACAAACAACAAAGGAAAAAAATAATTTAACCAATGAAAGTAATGCTCCAGCTGAAATTTACAAGGTTAATACTGTAATGTTTTTTTTACCTTCATTCCCTTCTCCAGGTGGCTGATAAAATGAGAGACCCAAAGATATGATGGCTGCAATTTCCAAAATTATAAGTGTCACATCCTGTAGTGCTTCCCAGACTAGCTGCAAGAAAGTTTTTGGCTTCTTTGGAGGTATAAAGTTTTTCCCAAAAATAAGCTTTCTTTTGTCTAGATCAGCAGCAGTGCCAGGTAAGCCTGTGAACAAAAGAAAATGAAAAAATGATTAAAGAAAATTCCCAAAAACATTCAAGTTAATATAAATCATATTTTCAAAATAGAACTGCAAGTCTTATTGCCTATGGCATACTGGACAGGTTGGTAAATTTTTTGTATTTTGACCAGAGACCTAAAAAGTGTTTATAGAACTTTTATTGATACATTACTTCAAAACACTTGTCAGTCATTGTCAGTCAAACAATTTGCTTCTGGCTTCTTTGAAATGATTTACTAAATAAATCAATCACCTTGCAGCTGGAGTGCATGCTTCCTAGCTTTTTCAACAAGGAGGGTTGGAATTTTCTCCCTTTAATCTAATGTGTATCCTAATATCCCTTTAAAATGTCACATAGGGACATCAGACAATATATACAGAGGGGTTATGGGAAACGTCATGATAACCTAAGACTGTAGGAGTGTTGATGCAAGAAACAAAAGTTTCTCCAAAAGGTCTGCAGAAAGCCTAAAAGTAAATGCTCTCTCATAAACCCAAAATATTATCATCATCCAAAACAGTAACACATTGATGGATTGAATACAGTTTGTCAAGAAGTCATGTGCAATCTCAGTTTGTATGCTAAAGAAACTGCAGTCCTTCAGTGCAGTACAGAAATGCAAATAAATTTATTCCAGTTTAACACTAAGGCAGGGTAATGTAGTTATAATTATAGTATATTGTGATGCACTACTAATATGCCTACATGACAGCAGAAAACACTAGTCACCACAGTCAGTGTTCCTTTCACTCCTCTCCAGCAGAACTCAGAGGCAGTGAGTAATTGTTCCTTCTCTCTGTTGGCTACAAACTGCAGGGTCCTTCAGGGATCCAAACTATCCCCATTTCTCTGCCATTCTCACCTGGGACAGATGGTGAGATATAAAGGGGACTAGCTGCCAACAGTCATCTCATTTAATTGATAAAACCACCATACCTCCAGGATGTACCAGAAACAAGCCAGAAAACAAAGACAAGATGACTCAAGCTAAACCCAGGAAAGACTAAAGTGAAGCTGTTTGGCAGGGTAAAAAATACCAAAGAGCTGATTGAAAAGTGGAAATGTACTGAAGAGCTGCAGAAGCTTTTGTCACCTGTCATGGAAGGCATACCATTCAAGTGCATAGCCTCAGGGACCTGAATGACCTGATAGATTCAGTTTCCAAAAACAATGAATTCAACCTCCATCTTACAAGAAATCATTGTCCTTTTTTCCTAAATGAGGACCTGGACACAGTAACCCATGTATTTAATACCTTCAGGCTGTATTAGTTTTAAGTTTCAATATCTGAAGTTCAATGTGACAACAATGTACAGGCTGTAGCCAATAATGAGAACAGCAGCTAACTTTTCCATAGCTCAGGCTACAGTGAGCACATGAGCCCTATGCTCACATCCCTTTACGAGGCTAGGGACAGACATTGCACTTAAACCGGCTTAAGTGATCAGAAACTGGTTTAAACCTGTAACAGAACAGACACTAGCCGGCAGTGGCTGAGGTGGGAAGACCCCACTGTGGTCCCCAAAGAGCAGAGAGGGAATAAGCCTACTCCCTGCCCACCACCTACGAAGCCCTCCTGGCCAGTGTCTAGTCCAACCCCCACCCGGTCGCTGGAGTGGTGGGCGGGAGGGATTTGGGGAGGAGTGGCCATGACAGGGGCAGCAGTCCCTGTCACAGTTTCCCAGAGTGCACACGATGACAGGGGCTAATGCTCCCCATCAAGAGCCATGCCCCCTCATCACTACAGCAGCCGGGTGGGGGCATGGCCAGATGCCAGTTGGAAGGGCCCCATAGGCAGGGAGCAGGGTTACTCCCCCCTCCATATAGCATCCAGTGGGAGTGGCAGGAGGGGGCTTATTCCACCGCCTGCCCCAAGCAGGGAGTGAGTGGCAATGGCACTGCTTGGGGAGGCAGACCTGGCTGTAGTCATAGATTTCATAGACATCAGGGCTGGAAGGGACGTCGGGAGAGCATCAAGTCCAGCCCCCTGCCCAAAGGGCAGGAAGTCAGCTGGGGTCATAGGATCCCAGCAAGATAAGCATCCAATTTACTCTTGAAGGTGTTCAATGTAGGTGCTTGAACCACCTCCGCTGGCAGACTGTTCCAGACCTTGGGGGCTCGGACAGTAAAGAAATTCTTCCTTATGTCCAGCCTGAAATGGTCTTGCAGGAGTTTGTGACCATTCGACCTCATCATCCCTTGGGGCGCTCTGGTGAACAAACGTTCCCCCAGATCCTGGTGGTCACCCCAATAAACTTATAGGTGGCCATCAGATCACCCCTGAGCCTGCGCTTTTCCAGGCTAAAGAGTCCCATGTCTCTCAGCCTATCATTGTAAGATCTGTTTTCCTGACCTCTGATCATGCGCATGGCTCTCCTCTGGACTCTCTCAAGCTTCTCCACATCCTTTTTGAATTGTGGAGCCCAAAACTGGACGCAGTACTCCAGCTGCGGCCTCACCAAGGCCGAGTACAAGGGGAGAATGACGTCCCGGGATTTGCTCGAGAAGCATCTATGGATGCAAGCCAGCGTTTTGGTCACTTTATTAGCTGCAGCATCGCATTGCAGGCTCATGTTCATCTTCTGGTCAAAGATGACCCCCAAGTCTCTTTCTTCTGTAGTGCTATCCAACACAGCACTGCCGAGCCTATAAGGATGCTGCAGGTTTTTCCTCCCAAGGTGGAGGACCTTGCATTTTTCAGTGTTAAACACCATCAGGTTCTCGTCTGCCCATTTGCTGAGCTTGTCCAGGTCAGCCTGGATCACCCGCCTATCTTCTGGCGTGGATGCTTTGCCCCAGAGTTTGGTGTCATCGGCGAACTTGGCCAGTCCACTCCTGACTCCAATGTCCACATCATTAATGAAGATGTTGAACAGTATGGGTCCCAGGACAGAGCCTTGAGGGACCCCACTGGTCACAGGACACCACGATGAGTGACTGCCATTGATTACAACCCTCTGGGTCCGACCACGGAGCCAATTTCCCAGCCAGCGGATCGTGGTGGAGCCAAGGCCACAACTGGCCAGTTTGGCCAAGAGTCTCCTGGGGCAGTGGGGAAGAAGGGGGAATAACTAACCTCCATAACCCCTCTGCCTCAGGGGCCATGCTGGCCCCTCTCCTGCTGCTCCCAGCCCCGCCACTGCAGCAGCAAGGACGGAGTGCCTGGTGGACCCAGCTCAGGTCTCTACCAGTGGAACAGGGAGGGGGGCATTAAACCCCTCTCTGGACAGCTCACTCCAAGGTACTGCTGGACTGGCCACACTCCTCTCCCCCACAGCTTCCCTGCAGCTGAGGGCACACTCTAGTGCCCCCAGCTCCCGGCCTGAGCAACTGCAAGCATGTGCTTGCATTTCCTCAGTCAAGAGGGAGTGTCTGTGCGGTTACAAATCAGTTCATCCGAGGCAGGTTAGATTAACCTGCAAAAACTAAATAAATTCAGGGTCTAGCTTTTTGAATGTCTGTCCCTAGCTTTATTGAGTGGTAGAGCTGTGCTAAGCTTCAGGTGCTGATTTGATTCAAAGGAGATTTTGCCCAATCCGGTGGCCATATGTCCAGTAAAAAGGTCTGGATCAATTGGAAGCTCTCTGAATCAGTTTGGAAAAGATTTTGAGAGCTTTAAGAGAGATTTGGGAGATTCAGACAATCTCTGTTCACTGCCGCAGGGAGCTGGACCTGGATTCCATGCCGGTAAGTAGGGGGTGGGTCAGGGGGACTGGAGGAGGGGGGAGGGGATCATGGTGGGGCCCCTGCCAGGCCCCATCCCCTGCCTGCTCCCCCAGCCCCCCCTGAGTGGCGCTGACCCCTGCCTGCTCTCCCAGACCTGTCAATGGCTGCCCCACCCAGCCCCAGCATCCTGGCTCTTTAAAAAAAAAAAAAGCCCCACATTCACCAGCCCCTGCTAGGTGGGGTGGTGATTCTCACTGCCCTGCACCGCATGCAGGGTTCTGCCACGAGCCCCTATCCCCCGCCCACTCTCCCAGCCCTGTTGATAGCCCCAACATCCTGGCACTTTAAAACAAAAAAAAAGCCCCTCACTCATCATCCAGTTGCTGCAGCACCCATTGGGGCTTCTGGGGGCTCATGGCAGAGCCTCTCACATAGTGAGGGGTAGCAGAGATCTCCCTTGTGCCTGGCAGCAGCTGGTGAATGAGGAGCTTCTTTTTTTAATTGCCAGGACCCTGGGGCTGGGTGGGGCAGCCATTGAGCAGGCTGGGAGAGTGAGCAGGGGATGGGGGCTCATGGTAGAGCCCCCTACACAGTGCAGGGTAGTGGGGATTGCCCTGCTTTCCCCACCCCCATCTGGCAGGAGCCAGTGAGTGTGGGGGGTGTTGGGTTTTTTTTGTGGGGGGGTTTAGGAGCCAGGATTCTGAGGCTGGGGCAGCCACCGATGGGCCTGGGAGATGGAACCTCTTTGATTCAGAGATTCAGCTGATTTGGTGGTGGCTGAATCTCTGAATCAGGTTCAGCTAAATGAATTTGGGACAGTGATTCAAATTACTAAATTGAATCACTGTCCCCTGAATTGGCCAAATCTGAAGCGAATACTAGCCGCTTCACACAGGCCTGTTGAGCAGTTAATTAGTTAACTGTGCAATAAACATCTCATGTAAATATGCCCACGTACAAAAATTATCTGCTTTATAAATGAATAGCTGCCAAAGCAAATGAGAAGGAGATGGTAGGACTGATTCTGCAGAAGAAAGGGAGATGCTAACAAAAACCAGTGCTGGAACACAGACCTTCCAAGGCTAAGCACCAGACCAGGGCTGACAACAAGAAAAGTTCTCTCATTTTTTGTTTTACCTGACTCTTCTTTATTGTCAAGTTTATATCAAATCTAACTGAGTTCTTATTCAGCCTGGAATTTACATAAGGTTCATTTTATTTAATATTATATTTGTTTCTCACTTGTTCTTTTAAATAATCCTTGTTTTCTTTAAGATACATGAGTAGACCACAGTGAAATTTTGGCATGAATAGTTTATCTGATAAAACATCCAATTCTGGGTCAGCCAAAACCATTCACAAGTCAATGTTGATTCTTAGTTATGGAAACAGAGCTAAAATAAATTTCCAACATAGTAGGAAGTTAAGAAATGAAATATTTCCTTGGACCTTTATTTATTTTTTACTTCATCTGTCAGTGAAAAAAGTCATTCACACAGCACTGCAGTCTCAGAGTAAAAGCAAACAAACTGTTGCAATGTTGAGAGAGAATTTGGTGAAGAAAGAGAATTTGATGAAGTCAAAGAATCCTTTGGTAAAAAGCACGGGACAAGAGTTTAAAGAGGTATTGGTGAAACAAAGTCAGCAAAGGATGCAGAAATAGCTGTTGTCATGAAGTCCTATAGAAAAAGGGGACTGAAGGTTATATACAGAACACATTGATAAAAATATAAATGAGAACCTTACTTCCTCCAGGTAAAAGCTTTCTGGGGTTTTTTTTAATTCATATACAACATCATTAACTTTTCTGCACAATTATTATTTTCTACCCTGTTCCTTACACTTTAAACTATCAATCTGGAGATAGTGATTATTATGACATTTTTAATGAAGAAAAAATGTGAGTCAAAAATATCTGAAGTGTCAAAGAGGTTCAAATTAAGAGGTGAAATATTTAAGAGTTGATTAAATAAATCAGTAAGAATTATGCAAAAGAAATCAACTAATGGAGATGTCAACTCTAACAGACTTCATGATCTGTATGTTACTGACTTCAGAAGAGGGCATTTAATGTTTCATTTTGTAGCTTGATAAATGTAAGATTTTCTTGATATGCTTGGGTTCCTATGTTTACATAAAGTATGAAAATATGCAAAAAATATATTTTACATTAAAAGCCCAACTTTTCAAAATAAAGCTTTTGCACTTCTATGCCATTCAACCTCATTTTAAGAGGGTTTCATAAAAGAGATTATATGTATTTACAAATAGCACAGTTATGTTTTAGTAAATGTTACAACAAGGTATTATGGCACATTATTCTGATACAACAATAGCTTTAAAAGATTTCGGTTTCTAAAAGGTCTTTTTTACTTGCCCGCTTGCAAATTGTGTGGAGAAAAAAATTGTCTAGAAAACTTGAATTTTTCATTGTAAATTAGTGCTTTACTTTAAGTACTTATTTGACTTCAGTACATGTCCTAGATGAGTGAATAAAGTAATATATGTTTTACTGATTTTTTTATATTATTTGTTTTAGTTTAAAAAAAAGAAACTAATTAATGATTCTGTTTATTCTTTGTACATTTGGGACAATTACTGCATAATGGATAAAAATCCATCAGTTAAATAGTCATTAGTGCCTAATGGAAAATGTTGTTTGGTATAACAATCATCTCTGCACCAAACAATTGGAACAGCATAAACAGAAGAGGATTTCTAGTGGAGTATAAGTAGCAAAAATAGATCATTACTAATAATGAAAATATTGTAAGAGGAGGAAAATGATTTACAGAGCCATCTGTCAGGAAACAGGGAATGTTTTATAGCTGTTCACAAAACTATAAGATAGAGCATGAAGAATCTTAAAGAATCATTATATTTTTAATAAAATGCCATTCCTTTAACACCCCCAAGACTGATATTACAAACAAAACTCTTTTTACTTATAGCATGCCACCTAATTACAGCAGTTCATGACATTTCCATTAAATTGGGTGAAGATACAAAAAGGCAAGAATTATAAATATTTTAATTGAACAGACCCTGTGGTTTTAACTTCAGAATGTTCATTATAAAGGCAATCCATTATTCATTATGGAAATTAAAAGTCCAGCAAGGATCCTCGATTGCTATGTTTATGGTGTATTATACATGCATAGACAGAGCAGAAAAAAACAAATGTTTTTAAGTAGAAATAAGCACATGCTAAGTCTCACTAAGTGTCCAGAGAGTTAACTTATTTACAAAGAATTTAGCAAAAAAGAAAATTATTCAGCTCACAGATGCAATTACATTTTATCCTTCTTATTTCATCTAATAAACAACTATAAATTCTAGTCTTAAATTAGCACTATTAGTTTCCAAAATATCCTCACAAAGGATGTTCACACAGGGCACAAAGTGGCATTATGATTCTGTTTATGTGCCTAAAAGGCAGTTTAATATACACATATCTCAGTATTTTTGGTGCTTACACCTGTAATGTGGTCATGTAGGGATATACAATAGGCTACCCAGACCACATGGGGAGTATGCAGCCATGTACACACCCAAACATAAGTCTGGGGGAAAAAATGTGAAGGGGATCCTCCTATGTTTTTATCCAAATAACTAAGTAGTTATGCACTTACAAAGCAATAGGCCCAGGTTCTACATCCATCTTCCTCATAAGGTGTCAGAAGATGCATCTGACTTCTCTGCACAGTTTCTTATCACCACACAAGTTAGGCATTGCCCAATGCTCCTTTTGGAAATAAGGCACTGCCTCTTGGATTTAATATTAACTGAATAGAGAGCAGCACAGAAAAATCAAGTCTGGAAACTTTGTGCTCTACCTTTCCAAGGGAGCAGCCATCCTACTGAGACATGGACCTCTACCTTGCTCTCTTCCTTCTGGTCCTACATATAGTGTTGCCAACTATCAAGGGGACCAGCCACAAAAGGAGTGCTAGAGAAACCTCAGAGAAATACAGAGCCATTGGTATAGTGCAGGGGTGGGCAAAATCTGGCCACAGGCTGGACCTGGCCCACCAGGCCATTCTATCCAGCCTGTGGCGCCCTAAAAAAATTAGAAAATATATATTTATCTGCTCCTGACTGCCTGTCAAAGATGAAGCCAGCAGGACCCAGAAGCAACGTCGTTCCATCCCCCTCCCACCTCTGCCCCCCCCCAAGAAGAAGCCTCTGCCTGCTGCAGCTTTCACTGTTTCCATGCTCACCTGCTGGCTGCTCCAGCACCACATGGCCCTGGCTGCATCACCAGACCTCAAAAGCACAGGCCTGCAACATAACCCTGGGGCCAGGAGGAAGTGAGAGAGTATGTGTGTGTGTGGGAACACTGATAGAGGGACAGAGTGTGAGTGTGTGTGTGCAATGACAGAGGGGCAATGTTTGTATGTGTGTGCATGTGTGTGTTTATAGGGTGAGTCTATACCCTACCATAGACATACACCCACACCCCCCCCACACGGCCATACATGTAGACCCCTCATCCCCTCCCATACCCCAGCCATCCTCCCCCACACAGCCCCCACAAACCCCAAAGCCACTCACACTGCACATATCCAGAGACCCCACATGCTTCCTCACGCCACCCCCACACTCCCACCTATCCATCCCCCCACAACCTCCCCACACACATACCCTCCCCACACCCCACATACCCAATCACCCACAGCCTCCCACAATATACAAGAGTAAGATTTCATTTTAAGCTATTGTGCAATTATGTTTATGTACACTACACAAACACATGTAAATCAGGACAAAAATATTTTTTTAAATCAAATTAATGAATGTTCTATTTTTAGAAAATAATTTGGTATTTTTCTGGTTCTGAGATGGCAAACCGTCTTGGTAAAAGGAGTACTTCCAGGGGCAAGGGTTGGATGTTAGGGGGCAGGACTTCTGGTCACAAGTTGGTGGCCAGTGGGTAGGGCACCCATCAAGGTGTGGGGCTACCCATTCGGCCCTCTACAGCTTGCCAAAACTTGGTAAGTGGCTCTCTGCCAGCAATAACTTCCCTCCCTGGGTATAGTAGTTAGCACTATCCTAGGAAGTGAGAGTACTCACAGGTTAAAAACCCTGCTTGATGAGGGAACCTAGAACCCATGTCTCTCGCTTCCTAGACAAGAAGCTACTGCTGGTGCTTTGTCATAGGAAACTACTCTTCTTCCTCTGTCATCTAACACCCATTAGAACTATGTTTCTGGACAGCTACATTTATGACTTGTGTGTCCAGTATAGGCATGTACACATAGTTATATTAATACAACTAGAAAGCAGTCATTTAGGAACAAAGGGGAACAGAAGTCTGCCCACAGACAAAAAATATGGTCTTTATTTCACCAGACCTCTATTAGTTCTCTATTTTTATACTTATCTTTTTTCTTCTAGTGCTACCAGTAATCCTAGAGTATAATTTGCACATTTATAGAAATCTGCAAATTGGGCACGATTCTTCAGGATGTCTACACGTGATGATTTTTGCCATTTAAAGTGCTCTGAAACTGTCACTTAATACAGGAGTGACTTTAGAATGCTTTTAAAAAGGTGGAAGTTGTTTTAATTAAACCTCGTTGTATGTTTTTTAAATACAAAGCGAACTAGCATAGTGCGTCTCAGCCTACCTAGTTCATCTTTATTTCACATGTATTTAACTGATGCTTTTAATAGTAGCAATTACTAATTTCTACCACCAGGTGTAGGTAACAGAACCAAAAAGTTGCTCATTATGGGCTGTGGGGGCAGGGAAGAGGTAAGGAACAGGCAAAATGATTGTGAGCCAGAAAAATCAACAAGCAGTAGCAGCAACAGCAGCTGATCCAACCAGCTGTGCTGAGCAAGATATGAGAAAAGCTGGAGTGCCAGAGGTCACTGTGGGGAAAGAGGGAGCACAGTCCACACCTTGGGCCCTCCCTGTACACCCACTTCCCTTCCCCGGGCTCCCCAGAGGAGCACCTGTGGCTCCAAATCCCTGAGGAAGGTGGCTGAGGACAGGTTTGTGGGGATGGGTGCTGAGAGCCCTGCAAGTGGTAGCTCTACATGGCCTGGCCTGGCACCCACACCACCTTTGGTCCCCTGCCCTGGAGCACTCTGTCCATGACGTGTGGGAACCAGCAGCAGATAGCAGAAGTCAGGCACTCAGCAAGCAGGATCCTGAGCTCAGGCTTCATCCAGTCCTCCTGCTCCAGGCCTTGGCAGAGCTCTGTTTCCTCATGCCCAGCTCAGCATCACAGCAGAGGCCAGCAGCCACCCTGGGAACCAGGCAACCCTCTGGCTGAATGACAGTTTTGCTCCTGGTCATAACAGCAGTGGGTGTTCCATGCTGGCACCAAACAGGCCACCTTGGAGACAGCACCAGGAGGGGTACAGGGCTTCGAGCATGGAAAAGGAAGGAAGTCATGGAGATGCTGAGTCCTAGCATGTTAGAAGGCCAGCTTGCCCCTCTCTCTGCAGAGGTAAAGCAACCTGCACATCCAGGAGCTACCCCATACAGGCTGCACCTCCTCTGCTTTGGGGCTCCCAGCCCTAGGCCAAGAGCCATGGCATTAGGGAGCTCAGAACCACACACATGGTCATGAGAAGGCACGCACGCGCGCACACACACACACACACACACACACACACACAGATATCCAGACACAGACACACAAACACACAAAGCACATGCATGCACATAGACACATGGGCACACACACAGGGGGACACCCCCCACATCACCTCCTTTCCCAGACTGCACAAGCAGAACAATAGGTGGCAGGATTCCTTTGCCAGCCCACTCCTGCCTCCAGGGCAGAGGAATCCTGTCAGTGGCAGGGGGTACAGTGGCAAGCCATGGAGCAGGGGGAGCTAAGGGCATGTGGCTGAGAGCCTGAGCTGGGGCTGGCTGTGCACAGTGAAAGGGTTAAAATCCTCATGCCCCTTTCCCCACATCCCTGCATTCCCAGGAAGGGAGAGCAGGGGGAGGGTAGACAGCACTGAAGCTAGGGACAGACATTAAAGAAGTCTGAACCTGAATTGATTCAATCTTTGTAGGTTAGTCTAACCTGGCTAGATTAAATCAGTTTGTAATATAGGCCCATCAGCCTGACTTCTATCCTGGGGAAGATCTTAGAAAAATTTATTAAAGAGGCCATCCTTAATGGACTGGCCAATGCCAACATCCTAAGGGATAGCCAGCACGGGTTTGTTGCGAGTAGGTCTTGTTTGACCAATCTCATTTCCTTCTATGACCAGGTGACCTATCACCTGGACAAGGGAGAAGAGATTGATGTCATATATCTTGACTTCAAAAAAGCCTTCAATTTGGTATCCCATGATCACCTTTTGGTGAAACTTGCCAAGTGTGGTCTTGGGTCCACCACGATCCACTGGCTGGAAAACTGGCTTCATGGTCAGACCCAGAGGATAGTAATTGATGGAAGTCACTTGTCGTGGTGTCCTGTGACCAGTGGGGTCCCCCAAGGCTCTGTCTTTGGTCCCATATTGTTCAATATCTTCAATAATGGTGTGGACATTGGAGTCAGAAGTGGACTGGCCAAGTTTGCCAATGACACCAAACTTTCGGGCAAAGCATCCACACCTGAAGACAGCAGGGTGATCCGGGCTGACCTGGACAGGCTCAGCAAATGGTCGGACAAGAATCTGATGGTGTTTAACACCGAGAAATGCAAGGTTCTCCACCTTGGGAAATAAAACCTGCAGCATCCTTATAGGCTTGGCAGTGCTACACTGGCTAGCACTACAAAAGAAAGAGACCTGGGGGTCATCATTGACCACAAGATGAACATGAGCCTGCAGTGCGATTCTGTGGCTAATAAAGCAACCAAAATGCTGGCTTGCACCCATAGATGCTTCTCAAGCAAATCCTGGGATGTCATTCTCCCCTTGTACTCGGCCTTGGTGAGGCCTCAGCTGGAGTACTGCGTCCAGTTTTGGGCTCCACAATTCAAAAAAGGATGTGGAGAAGCTTGACAGAGTCCAAAGAGGAGCCATGTGCATGATCAGAGGTCAGGAAAACAGAACTTACGACAACAGGCTGAGAGCCATGAGGCTCTTTAGCCTGGAAAAGCGCAGGCTCAGGGGTGATCTGATGGCCACCTGTAAGTTTATCAGGGGTGACCACCAGTTTCTGCGGGAACGTTTGTTCGCCAGAGCATCCCAACGGATGATGAGGTCGAACGATCATAAACTACTACAAGACTGTTTCAGGCTAGACATAAGGAAGAATTTCTTTACTGTCCGAGCCCCCAAGGTCTGGAACAGCCTCCCATTGGAGGTGGTTCCAGCACCTACACTGAACACCTTCAAGAGCAAATTGGATGCTTATCTTGCTGGGATCCTATGACCCCAGCTGACTTCCTGCCCTTTGGGTGGGGGGCTGGACTCGATCTGCCGAGGTGCCTTCCAGTCCTAATGTCTGTGAAATCTATGAAATGTAACTGTACAGACATCCCAGACATGCAGGCACATGCCTACAGTTGCTCAGGTTAGAAGCCTGGGGGTACTATGAGCAGCCCTCCCTTCCCTTCTACATTGCTGAGATGGGGGGGGGGGGTGGCCAGGCCCCATCAGGATGCTCTGATTAAAAAGGTATTCCCCCCCCCCAGTCTCCTGACCAGCCCATCAGGGAATTGATAATACAGTGTTTATCACCCCAAATTCAGTGTTTATCAGCTTATTAAGAAAACAATGAATGGAGGCGGGGACCCTGTAGAACCCCTGCACTGAGCCAGCTCTGCTGTGCTTAGAGAGCAGGGATGTAGGGGAGTCTTATCAGCCTGGGACAGACATTGCACAAAGTTTGACCCAAATCAGTTAAGTCTGATACTGCATTCAAACAGTCAAACTCAGCCATTTTTGTTTTAGCACTAAACTTGATGGCTCATCAGGAGAGAGCTGTTTACAGCACTGAAGCAGGGGTACTTACAGCCTGAAGATAAGCCACTCCTTCGCAGTTGATTTAGAAGCTACACCCCAGGTTGACTCCCCATGGATTTAATTGCTGTGAGGAATGTAAATTGCAGCCCTCTCATTCCTTGCATTCATAAGTGGGCAAATGATAAAGACAAGCCTCACTCTTAACTGATATCATGATCTGTGCTGTGCTCCCACCCCCATGACCCTCCAGGTTCTTGTAAGCCAACCTAACCCATGGTACACCTCTCTGTCTCACAGCATGGCAAGTGTCAGCCCAGGGCCCAGTTCCCAACATGGGGTCCATTTAAGCTGCACTGAAGTCAAGCAGCCCTACTTAGTCATGGGCTCACAATCCCTCTTGGAATCAGCTTAGTTTTGAGACAGACCAAATGGAGAAAGTCATCAAGACTTCATAGAATCATAGAAAATGAGGGTTGGAAAGGACCTCAGGAGATCATCTAGTCCAACCCCTTCCTCAAAGGAGGGCCAGCCCCAACGAGAAGCATTCTAGCCTTTAATTCAACACCAATAAAATCCCCTGAGGAAGACGATAGCTGCAACTAGGGATGCATGCTGGAAATTCTATGCTGTGAGCAGCCTTGCCCACTGGCAGAGCAGGAGGTTGAATTAATCCCTGCAGTGGTGAACAAATATCTTGCCTTGCATTCTCACATATCTGTATTGATGATTGCCACTACAAGCCAGCCTGTCACTTAAATATTGTCTAGTCAGAGGCTGTAACCTCAGGCATAGCAAGAGGAAGGAATGTGCACACACACACACACACACACACACACACGTTCATTGCAATTAGAATTCAAGATCACCAGCTTCTTTTGACCAAGCATTCAGATAAATAAATGAAGTGCACACACCTTGGCTGGGAGATTTCTCATGTGGGGGGAAGGGAATGATGACACAAAAGAGTCTGGGTGACAGGAGGGGAAACAAGGGAGAGGCTCCAATCCATTGACAAACCATGCCTGCAATATGTCCCCGATCTCCAGCCTGATTAACAGGCAAGACATGAATTGTCCTGTTCGTAATCCACATGAAGGAATGGGCATAAGTGGGCAATGCTAGCACAGCTCTTTCACCAGTTTTCCCAACTCTGAGTTCCCTCTTGTCAGCCACAACACCTCGCAGGTGCACGCAGCCCCTCAGGTGGGTGGCTCTTCCCCACACTGCCCCTCCAAGCCCCACCAGCCTGGCTACCCCCAGCCATGCCCCAGCACAGCACAGTTCCTCCAAGCTGTGTAATTTGTTGCCCCAGTCATTTTAGACTTCTGCACAGTCTCAGGCTGCATTGTGTAGCATCTGGTGCCCCTGCCTCCTACTCTACGGAACTATAGAACTACAGCAAGAATGCACTAAGACAACTCACAGCACAAAAGCTGTAGAAGTGTATGCCCTGCACATTAAGTTTTAAGGCAAGGGCATGTACCTAACAGTACTTTAAATAAAGTCACATAAAAAATGTGCAATTATGTTAATGGGAAGTGAAATAGGCTGCTGCACATTAAATTAAATATTTAATAATACTGCGCAAAAGTTACAGCACCTTACTTCGGAGGTACCTTTGCATTAATAAACATGAAATAAGAATATTAATCTGCTTACTGCTCTTCCTGCCCTGCACGAGTGACTTGGCTCCACTCCATCTGGTGACACTGTATAGGCACCCAAACATTCATTTTAAATAGCATTTCTTAATCCATGATTCTTGAAGCAAATGTCCCTCTGGATCGGGTGGCCATATGTCCCAGGCAAACTGGGGCAGTCCCAACTTCCATAGTCTGGTCCTGGCTGATTGGTCAAAAGTCCTGGAGTGGAGTCTGGCAGGAAAGTGGACCAGCATGCTGCACCAGGCAGGTGGCCAAGCAATCCACACCTTGCTCCCCCACAGCATCAGCAGTGCCTGCCCAGCTGCATGCCTGGGGCACCATGCTGCTCTGTGTCCCTGCCAGACTCCACTCTGGAACTTTTGATCAACCAGCTGTGACTGAACTATGGAAGCTGGGACTGTCCCAGTTTGCCTGGGACGTATGCTCACCCTACCTCTGTATGACTCTATATGTATTTATTGCCAAGGTGTATTATCCAACTAGCTCCCTCTAAGCCTAACTTTAATTGCAAAATTCTGTTTTGTCTAACACAGAAAAGAGAGTACTAAGGATTTAAAGTAAAAATTTACAGAGCTTTAAACTAATCCCTAAGATTTTAACCATGGCCCACCCACCTGTTTCTGGGCTAACCACCCACCTTCTTGCCCACCATGCCTTGTTGTTAATTAGTTAAATAATGTAATTAAGCAGGAGGCTTCCCATTTACTGCCCCAATGCCCAGACGTGCTATCTGTGGCTCCATTTCTCCCCTACACCACATCCCAAGCCTCGCAGATGGCATCGTGATGTTATCATTATCACCAGCCCCCACACTGGACCCCAGAATCCTCCTAATTGAACACCACCTGGATTCCTCTCCTCAGGCGGTCTCATCCACCTTCATACTAGGCAGCATAGCTCCCTGAACCACTTCCCCTTCAGGTGTGGTCCCCCCAGGACCTTTGGCTCACTAGCCCTGGCCCACCTCCAGGCCAGCCAGAACCCCAGGCACTCAGCTCTTGGAGGTTCCTCACAGTGGGCCCCTGGCCTTTTCTCTCTCTCCAGAGGTCCATCCTCCAGGCCATCCAAAGGGGTAACCCACCCATTTGTGGGAGCTAGGGGTTAAGGCACCCCAACCCACCTTTCACTGGGGTGGTAACTGACCTGGCATTTCCTGGGGGCTCCCACACCACTGGGAGCCCCACCAGGCTACTCACTCCTGGCAGGGTGCAGATTTAGGTCATACCTAGGACCAGGAGCCTCCTTACCATGCCCTAGAGCTCCTCCCTTACCTCCAGATGACACAAGCAGCCCTCCAGCTAGGCAATGTTGCTGCCTGGCCTCCAGTAGCAGAACTGCCCTGTTTACATGGGCAGCCCCAGATTCAAAATGGCTACCCTCATCAGGAACCTGGCAGCTGCCAACTCCAGGCCTTTAAAGTGACAGGCACAAACAGTGCCCTGCCACAGTGATGATACCCATATAGGTGATGCATTGTAATGAGACACACTTTGATGAGATATATAGCTGTGTACATTAATGGAGATTTGCAACTCAAAAACAATGGGTCAAAAGTTTTGTGTAAGCTTTAAGAACATGTGCTCTAATAGCATGGATGCCTATTTAAATACATGCTGGACTGGATTGATTTATGTTGAACTATTCAATCAAACTATCTGTATGCCTAGACACTGAAATCAGGAAAGACTATGGGTCAAATCCTATTTCACTATTACGTGCCTAATTGGCACTCACATACCAAATACATGCATTTTTGGGCATTTACACAGAATTCATATTCTGTTTTCACCGTGTAACTATGCTTGCCTTGTGTTTTCCTTCTGAGCATTGTCAGAAGGCTGCACTATGGCTTCATAGGCTCTGAGGTGGAACAGGATCACCAGGTAGCACAAAACTGCCATGTAAGTCGCTGAAACTTTAGTATCAATAAAAAACATAGCTAAGGGGATGAAAGCTTTTCTATACCTGGTGTCTTATAATCACTGTATAAATATCAGTAGGATTTGCCCTACTGAGGTAGGGCCAGGACTAGGGTTAGAACCCAAACCACTCTCCCTTTCAAGGCAGTATGCATACAACAAAGCTGTCCTCACTCTTATCTTCCCTCTTCTTGGCTCCACATATCTTTCTTTCATTTGCCCAGTGGGATAGCTTCCAAAGAAGGCCTGGAGAAAGAGCTAGAACGTGCCTACCCTGTAGCTTGATGACTAAGACATTTTGCTGGGTAAAGAGACATGCAAGCTCAAACCCTCTCTGGGTGAGAGGAGGGCCAAAGTCTAGGTCTCCCATGTGGAAACAGTATAGCCTCTAAGTTAGTGAGTTAAAGGCTGGGGATCCTCTTTCTCTTCCACTCCTCTCAGGTGTCCCATTATACCCAAGCAGATTTTGAGTCTTAAAGCTGCTTAAATGCCAACAATTGAACTTATGTGGCTACATACATGTAACTTAGTTGTGTAAAATGAAATAGGATTTGACATGTATGACTGCATTGCCCCTCAGCAGCAAAAGAAGTATCCTGAAAGCCCTTATACAGTTCTTCATATTTGCTGTGTCCTCAAGCAGTAGTGACTCAAACCAAACAGCCATAGCTTACAACTTAACTATAGTTTCTATTAGTGTTAAAAGTAAAGAATAGCTATTTTAATGACACAGCTGCAAAATCAATATGAATATTATTACAAAAGGCATTATCTGGGAGATTCCAAGACAAATAGGGGTGCTTTCAATAATGTACAGGAAATGAACAAATGACTTCTCAAATTTTACCCAATTTGTTGATTCTAATAACTATTCTTGGTTATAATGTAAGCAATGACTTATCTAAGCCATATGAAAAAAAGATTTGCTTCTATTAACTCTTTCATCAGATTAAAAGATTTTAAAAATAGAGGTTTTTTTTAGTTTCAGCAGGCTAAATTTGAACTTTGATAGTGAATAACCATTTCTTTTTCATATCGGTACAACAACATTGTATACATTTTAATAAGATTCATTACAAATTTTCATCACTATAGTTTATTTTTACCTTCTTTTTTAAACTTTTATATAAAAGCTTTAAAATTAACAGCCTATAACAGTTCATTGTCATGAATCACTTAGACTGCGTGTTTTTTTACACACGTTGCTAATGCTATCTATTTTTGCATTACAGAACTTCACAGAGACTCCTACCAATAAGACTGTACAAATAGGGAAGTATTTGATTCGGACTTGGATTAGGCTGATTCAGAGGACAATGATTCGATTCGGAGATTCGGATCACTGTCCTGAATCAATTCTGCCAAATCAGCTTTGGAAGATTCGTGGCTGATTTGGACAGGTTCAGGTCCACTGGGGAGAGGCAGCACAGCCAGGCAGCTCTTACAGCTGTGCCTGCCTCTCCCTAGGTGTGGGGAGCAGTGGGAGAAGCCCCTATAGCTGCTCTGCCTGGCCCCAGCCTAGTCCTGGCACTTAAAAAGTTAAAAAGCCCCACATTCACCAGCTATAGAAGTGGTGATTGGGGCCTCTGGGAGCTTGTGGCAGAGCCCCCCCATGCACTGAAGGGCATTGGGGGGCAGCAGGGATCCCCCCCACCTGGCACCCATGCAGCAGCTGCCCCATGGTGCAGGTGCAGCACAGCTCAGCAGGGCACTGCACTGCTTGGGATCTGTGGGCTGCTGGGTCTGAACAGTACTGGGCTCTGGGTGACTGCTGGAGCCGCCCTAGCTCCCAGACAGTGCGCAGCATCCTGCCAAGCCATGCTGCACCAACACGATCTGACAGTGTGGGGGGGAATCCCCACTGCTCAACATTGCACAAGACAGCTCTGCCACAAGCACCCAGAGCCCCAATCACTGATGACAAAACTGGTGAGTGCAGGACTTTTTTTTTTTTTTTTAAGTGCCAGGAGGCAGGTTCAGGTAGGGAACCGTCAGGGGCAGGGCTGGGTGGGGGGGTGGAGATTGGGAAGCCAAAGCCTCCACACACCCTGCTATAGCCGGTAAGTGCGGGACTTTTTTTTTCTTTTTTTGAAGTGCCAGTAGGCTGGGCTGGGCAGTGGATTGTGCTGGACAGGGCAGCCATGGGGACTTCTCTCATGGGTCTGCTGGCTGTGCCTGCCTCTGCCTTGGCAGGGAGAGCCATGGGGGTTCTGCCCTGCTGCTGACTGCTCAGTCAGTGCAGGGGGGGAGGGGCGCGATGCAGGCATGGCTTGCTTCGGGTGGCAGCACAGCAAAACCCCTAATCCCAGCACTACTGTGCCTACATCAGTGCTGGGAGTGCAGGCTTTGCACTGCTGCTGCTTGCCAGCCAGTGGGGGGGGTGTAGGATGAGGGTGTGGCAACAGTGGGAGCAGGGGCTATGCTCTGCTGCCGCTTACCCTTTTCTGCCTGGAGTGATCTGCACCTGCATCCTGCCCCCCCACCCCAGTTGTGCAAATGGCAGCAGGGCAAAGCCCCTGCTCCCAGTGCTACCGTCCCCACATCCTGCAACCCTCTCCTCCCCCTAAGCAACGTGCCCCCTGCCCCAGCAGGACATCTTGTCCCAGCCCCAATCCCTCCCTCCCCCAACCCCAACAGACTTACCAGCTGGAGGCAGCTGTCAGCTGCCTGTTTAGTCTATGGCTGAATCTCCATATTGGCCAAATCTTTTCCAAAATTATTTAGATGCTTCAAATCAATTCAGAGCTTTTACTTGGTCTCCTGATTCAATTTGGATTCAGCGATTCAGTCCCCAAATACAGCTAAATCTCCTCCAAATTGAATCAGCTACCAAAGCTTCACACAGCCCTACCTACCAAGATCAGTGCTTCACTGTGGTAGGCAGAGCACAGCTGCATGCTAAGAGAGATTTTATATCCTAGAAAGCTCAAATTTAAATAGTTGCAAAGATAGTAGTAAAATCAGGAAAGGAACTCAGTCCCCCAATTCTCTGTCTAGGTCCCCATATCTTTTAGATTATGCTACTCCCTTATGAGTAACAATCTCCTTGTTTGTCAAGCAGAACAGGATTATGCTTCTAGAACCCTTTCTGTTCTGGCTTTATGGACCAAAGACATTTAAGTTGAAGTGAAATCAGTGAGCTGATTAAAACAACCAAACTTGTGCACTTCATTGAGTAAGGATTTGACTACTCTGCCCTAAAATAAATAAGAACAAGACATGCAGTAGGAGTGCTTGTCCATGGTATCAGCTTTTTCTAGCTAAAGATATTCCTGGTTTTATTTTCACTGTCATAATCACTATGATGAATGGCATAACGTATATGTTATGTAGTGGGTTTAAGTCTCATTATAGATAATAGATTACTAGTAAAAGACGCTAGGGGGTACCTCATAACAATTTTACCCTCTTGACCTCCCAGTACTAAATTACAGCAGGGGTCAGTTTAGGATACAATTGTGATTGGTTGGTTTATTTCTGGGGGTCTTTCGTTGGGATTGTTGGTGGCTTGGCTTGAGATACACACAGTTTTGGTGGGGTTTGGAGTTCAATAAACCCCTTCAGCCTTTTCACTCTTGGCTGCTCTCTCCTGGTCCTCTCCCCAACAAACCGTACATGGTATTCCCTTTACCCACTGCCATCATGGGGGCTGCTCTCGGGCTTTCCAGGGGAGCCCCTAATTTGCAGCCCAAAAAATATTGTTCCCTACTAGGCAAAGCCACCTTAGGCTAGGCACCAATGTTGGCGGGGAGGTGCTCTTTTTGGCAAGCCACTGCTGGCTAGCATGGGCACTCCACCCCAATACCAGCACCCAAACAGTGGTTCCAGCACCCAAAGGGTGAACCCAATGTTTAGGCTTCACTTGCAACCTCCAGTGAGGCCCAGACACCCAGCATAAGCCATAGGAGAGGCAGCTGTTGGGGTGAACAGAGGTTGGGGGGAAGGTTGTCAGCAGCTTGGCTTGAAACACATGGTTTTTTTGTGGGGGGTTGGAGTTCAATACGCAGTCTCCCTTTCAGCCACCTCTTCACTGTTGGCTGCTATCTCCTGGTCCTCTCCCCAACAAAATATACATGGTATCCCCTTTCCCCCCGCCCATTATCATCATCAGGGGATGGGGAAATTCCAAGGGCAGCACGTCCAGGGACTGTAGCACAGGAAAGCTCCATTGTGGAGGACACTAAGATAACCACTTTTGACAGATCTCAGGGAACAGTTCTCTCATTGCTTATCAGGAAATCAGGAAGTTGGGGAACTCAGGTGCCTCAGTATACGCTAATACCAGGAGCATGGGGAACAAGCAGGAGAAGCTAGCCCTTCTACTCTCTAGTGAGCAATATGCCCTTGAAGGGACCACGGAGACCTGGTGTGAGGCCTCACATGATTGGAATGTAGCCAAAGAGGGCTACACTCTGCACAGAAGGGACTGAGTATGGAAAAAAGGTGGAGGTGTAGCTCATTATGTGAGGGAGAAGTACATCTGTCTTGAGGCTGACATTGGCTCCAAAGATAATCAGCTTGAAACCCTCTGGGTCAAACTTCGGGGGGTGGGGGGTGGTGAGAGAGACCTAACTGTAGGTGGGAGGAGGGGCATGGTGGGAGAGACCTACTTGTAGGCATTTGCCACAGGCCACCAAAGCAGGGGGAGAAGTTTAATCTGGAGTTCTCTTGAGAACTGGCGGAAGTTGCACATGCAAGAGACATGGTCATCATGGATGACTTTCACGTAGGTTCTTAACCTGCATACAGGACTTCCACCTAATGCAGGAGGCATATGGCCCCACTAGGGGGAATGCCCTACTGGACTTGGTGTTGGCTACGGGGATGACCTGGTAGGGGAGCTGCAGATCCGTGGTCACCTTGTGGACAGTGACCACCATTCAAAAGAATTCACCATATGGTGTAGGGTGGGTGATATAAGTAGTAGGGTAAAAGTGCTTGACTTTAGGAAGGATAACTTCAGTGTGCTCAGGAGTTTAGTCAATGACACACTGCAGGATAGGAGTATTAGAGAGATGGGAGTCCAGGAAGGGTGGTCATTTGTGAAGGAAGCAATCCTTTGGGCACAGAGGGAAAGGATCCCAGTGCAAGGGAAAGGGGCAAAAAACTGCCATGGCTAAATAAAGAAATCCAGGGGAGCTTAAGGGCAAAAAAAAAGAGGCATACAGGCAGTGGAAGCAGGGAGAAGCTACCAAGGACTTTACCTACTTAGCCCGCACTTGCAGGGAGGCAGTTAGAAAGGCCAAAGCAACTACAGAGCTAAGACTAACAACATATATTAAAGACAACAAAAATCTTTTTTTAAATATGTAGGGAGTAAAAAGAAGGTGCAGGGCAGCATAGGACCTCTATGGAATAAACAAGAGCAACCAGTGACAGATGGGGGGGACAAGGCTGAGCTTTTCAATGAGTTTTTTTACTCAGTATTCTTGAACAAGGGTCAAGATAAGTCTCCTAACAGGTTCTTAGTTGGGCATCAGAAGGACACCAGCCTACCAACTGTCAATGCTGACTTGGTGCAGAGTCACTTGGATGGACTGGATGTGGAAAAGGGTCTTGGAGTCATAGTGATCTTGGAGTCATATGTGACATTTACTCATAGAGGATAGGATTCTGAACGACAGCCAACATGGCTTTGTTGTGGGCAGGTCCTGTCTTACCAATCTCATCTCCTTCTATGACCAGGTATCTTGTCACCTGAACATGGGAGAGGAGGTTGACATTACATACCTAGACTTCCAAAAGGCCTTTGATCTAGTATCCCACAATATCCTCATGGGAAAACTGGAAGACTGTGGGCTTAACTGCTTGACGGTTCAGCGGGTGGGAAACTGGCTGTGAGGCAGGACGCAGAGAGTTCTTGTGAACAGATCTGTGTCATCCTGGTGAGAAGTGGCCAGTGGTGACCCTCAAGGTTCCATGCTCAGCTTGGTGCTTTTCAACATCTTTATCAATTATTTGGATGTGGGGGTGAATAGCTCACTGACCGAGTTTGTTGATGACACCAAGTTATGAGGAAGCGTGGTCATGCCTGCAGATAGGCTGCAGATAGAGGCGGACCTGAACAGACTGGAGAGGTGCACAAATGGGAACCAGATGAGGTTCAACACTTAGAGGAGTAAAGTGCTCCATATGGTGGCAAATGATCCCCAACATACCTACAGGCTTGGTGGTGACAATTTGCACCATGGCTGAAAGGGATCTAGGGGTAATAGTTAATGATCACATGAACAGGAGCTATCAGTGCGATGCTGTAGCCAGCAGGGCAAACAAGATTCTGGCATGCATCAACCGATGCATCTCATGTAAAACCAAGGAAGTGATTCTTCCACTGTATTCAGCACTAGTGAGACTGCAGCTGGAATACTCTGTCCAGTTCGAGGTGCTGCACTTCAACAAGGATGTGGAAAAAATTGAGAGGGTCCAGAGAAGAGTCACCTGTATAATCAGAGACTTACAAGGCAGACCATACGAGGAGAGGCTGAGGGGACTTGGGCCTCTTCAGTCTAAAGAAGAGAAGGCTGAGCGGAGCCTTGGTAGCAGCTTAACACTACATCAGGGAAGTACATCAAGAGCTCAGTAAGCAACTGGTCACCATGGTACCCTTGGGGAAGTGCCACTGCTGATGGCAGCACCTGCCCTGCACTCAGTGCCAACCATCGCCACCACAACCCCAGCACAGCATAGCGGGGCTGGTTCAACCCAAGGAGAATTACTAATCCTAGTTCATCATATCAGGATGCTATTTCTTCTGTCCACCTTGCAGTGAAAAAACAAGCCTATTCACAGTAGTGTTTGCACAAAGCAATCATATGTGTTTGCAGCATCTGCATTTGATGCCAAATTTTGCTGCTGATGCCTGCAAAGTGTATTGCTTTTCTGGGTGTGACCTTTCAAAGGATAGGTCACTCAAAACTCTATAAATTACTGCCCCAAAACACTTGGAGGTACACCCACACAGTAGAGATGGCTGAGGAACATCAGAAGACCAAGCACATAGCAGCAAAGACTAGAGTAGCATGGACCATGTGGGAAGTTAAGAGCCTTGTACATGTACTCACACAACCAGAGGTGCTTCACCAATTTGTGATCAGCCAGAAAGTAAACTGGCACATATAATGCAACATCTCCAGCAGAGTGGCAGAATGTGGCCACAACAAAACACCTGAGTAGTGTTGTTTTAAGGCAAATTTGCTTCACACCAAATTCCATAGGGATATCACTAGCACACAGGTCAGGGGCACACTGGTCAGGCATATATTCAACTATGAATACAGGCATTGACTTATGGATGTGTTAGAATGATGGACATCCACAACTACTAGCACCAGGGCAACTTCTCCCCCAGGTTGTTCTACTAGTGGCAGCAGTTCTTCCACCACTCCAGATGCAGACACTGCTGTCAGCGACTCAAGTTTGGAGTGGTGTATGGGCTCTGTGCACCAAGAGGAGAGACCTGGCAACTCCATCTCTGCACAAGGTATGTTGCCTAATAATTTGGAAGGTCTATTTGTGTAGTGAACTAGGTGGGGGTGCCAGCATGATTTTGCCATGGTGTTAAAAAGCCACTGGTGATGTCATATATCAAAATGGAGAACACACAACCAGGTGCAATTAACCTGCTGCTTTTTTAAGGTTCCATTCAATCATGGTGTTGAGTTGTCACTCTCTGGAAAACTCAAGGAATGCAGACACTCACAAGAAGCTTTGGCAATTTTGAGATAGCTATGTTTCAGCAAGAGTTCTAATTTTCATAAAATGAGAACTGTTCAATGACGTGTTTTGTGTTACAGTTCTGATTGTTACCCCTCCCCCGAGAACAATTAGGAGGACCAATGTGTGAACCAATTAGATCATGAAGAGCCCAAATGAATGCACAAAATGGATCAAAGAACTCATCTGACAGGTTTGCCAGTCTGTGAGAAGTGTCACTGGGGTGCTTCTCAAGATTATGCAAAAAAACAAAAAGAAGTGATATACAAGACCAACAGGATCTACAGGTCCTAGGCAGCATGCTGATCACCATTCTGGTCCTGATGGTGATGGGGACAGTGTCACTTTCCAACCCCTCAGCTTCCTCACCAACCCCTCCCAACAAGGTTTTCACGCATCCAACCACTTCCAAGTGACACATCTCAGTCGAGCTCTGATGAGTGAGCAGATTGCTTCTGGTCATCCTATTTGTAAAGTATGATCACAATGTACTCTAACCTTAATTAATAGCAATAAATTGCTTCTGGTGCTCCCAGCCTTAATGTATCTTCAAAGCATGCTATAACTTTAATTAATCAAAAACTGCTTGTTTAAAGCATTAATAAGTCAATGATCCAAGCTGCTACCTCAATTTCTCTCTTTGTGGAACGGTCAGTCCTTTTGTCCCTTTCCCTGTGCAGGGTGGGGGAATTGATTGTCTCTGTGCCCGTGTGCTATAGCAGGCAGGCTTGTGCATGAGTGGGGTGAGCAGCTACTATTTCTCTTTCGGGTGCAGGTTTCCTGATTACAAATAAATAGGCTTGTGTAAATCTTTAATGATAACACTATACACTCCTCAAACATGCATGCTCCTCAAAATCCACAAATCAATTGGCTTGTGTAAATATTTAATTATACAAGACAGTCTTTGCAGGGTGGTCAGTTCCTTTGGCCTTTTCCTGTGTGCGGTGGGAGATTATTTGTGCCTCTGTGCCAGGGCAGGCAGGCTTGCCCGAGAGCAGGATGAGCAGCTACTATTTCCCTTTGGGGTGCTGGTCTCCTGATTACAAATCAATAGGTTTGTGTAAATCTTTAATCTTACCAAGATGTCTTTGCAGGGTGGGGCATAGGTGGAGGGAGAAAAAAAATTGGGGGGGGACACTCATGGCACCACGCTGCGCCACTTTCAAAGCAGCAGAAGCAGCAGCAGCAGTAGCAGTGAGGTGCAGAGGCAGGAAGCAGAGGTACAACCCAGCTCATGGCTGTAGCCCGCCCTTGCTCTGTGCAAAGTACAGAGAGCCATGTACCCCACCCCCTGCTCCCCTTGGCTCCCCAGCACTCTGCCTCTGGGGGAGCTGCCAGGCTCTGATTGTGGCAGTGTCATGGGGCAATCCCCACAGTGCAGGAGGGAGTGGGACAGGGACAGGGATGGATGATTCACCCCTGCCCCACTCCCTCCTGCTCTGTGGAGTTCTTGATCTGCCCACTCCACACCCCTGCAAGCCAAGGCAGTCAAAAAGAAACTAGACTGAAAGCAACCTGCCTGCTGCCTGGGCTGGCTGTGATCCTGGCTGTGCAGGATATCTCAGTTTGTGTGTCCCTCCCCCGCTGCTGCAGCAGCCAGTAGCTGGGCTGCCCTGGGGCTATACCTGCTGCCTGAATTTGAAAGGGCTGAGCCCCATTAGCCCTCCCCCTTCTGCCACCTCTGGAGTGGGGTGAGCGTCAACATTTTCCCTTTTTCACTGTTTTGGTGCATTGAAATATATTATTAAGTCAGTAATAAAACAAATACTTTTCAAGAGATGGTACAGATTGTTTTTAACAGAGAACTGGTTGCAACCCAATTCAGTTCAGCGTATTCAAGATACTCCTTGTGCAGGGTGGGGGAATTTTCCTGCCATGGGGTGGGGGAAACTGAGAGGGACCCCATATTATGAATCACAAGACTGGTGACAGCCATCTTGGGGCCTGCACATGACCTATGCCTTTTATGTCTGGTAGCTGAGGACATTTATCACCAGAAAGGACTTTAAGTAACGGTCACTGATGACCAGCCATTAGCCCTTTAGAAAGGCAGTAGAGCACACCTTAGATAATCTAGCATAAACAAACCGAACAGGGACCAGCAGGAACCCACAAACACATGATGCCTTTCAACTGCCCCCAGTATTACTGAAACCCTATTGGGAATAGAATGTGTTCACCACTGCCTCAGGCATGAACACCCACTCATGCTCCTCCTTTACCCATTCCACAGGTGCTAGGGATAAGACCACCCCATGTACTTCTGGTACACATGACTGTGTATATGCTGCCCCCCTCCCCTCTCATTGCCAGGATTACACCATTCTGAATACTCCAGTCACCAGCCAGGGTTTGGGGACCAACAGTGACAGTGAGAATGCAGGACATTGGTAAGTTTCCCGACGGTGGGATACTTTTGAAAAAGACAAACATTTTAGTAGAATTTGTGAATAGGCTAACTTCTCAATGTCATATCCCCTGCCAGCTGTTCCTTCTCTTGCAACAGTGATACCATGACCCAGGCAGAGAAGCAACAGTCAGGATATTGACTGATTATGTAACTATTTTATCAGAAAGACATTTAAAAATCAAAGTTATGAAATTATGTATTTTGAGAAGAAAGCTCAAGTAATTTCATTCTTTCTTATTTTCACATTTACTGTTCACAATATTCAGCAAATCAACTGAAGGTGCTGATCTGGCCCGATGCCACCTGCCCCGCCTTGGGCAGGACCCTTCCCAGTTCTTGCCCAGGGTGGGCATCAGGCCAGGTCAGCACCTTGCACCATGTGCAGCAGGGATACAAGCGGCAGTGGAAGCTGCTGCTGACATTGTCAGGAGCTGCTGGCCAATGCATGAAGGGTCCTGTGGCTGCCTTCTGCTGGCAGCTGCAGGACTCTGGTGGGGGTGGGGGAGAGGGGACATACTCCATCCCCTGCCAGAGTCCCACAGCTGCCTCCAAAAGGCAGCTGTGGGACTGTCCATGTGATGGCCAGCGGCTCCTGGGAGTGTCAGCAACAGCACCCAATGCCATTTGCATTGCTGCTGCGTGTGGCTGAAGGTGCCAATCTAGTCCAATGCCTCATGCCCTACCTCCAGCAGGACCATGCCAGTTCTTGTCAGGTGTGGGCATTGGGCCAGGTCAGCACCCTATACTACATGCAGTGGGGAAACAAGCAGTGGTGGGAGCTGCCTGCCAGTGCAGGGACAGTCCTGTGGTTGCCTCCTGCAGGCAGCTGCCAGACTCTGTGTGGCAGGAATGTGAGGCCCCCGCCACCAAGGCAGCTGGGGGCTCTGGGGTGGGAGTGTAGACCTTCTCTTCCTCCCACAGGCAGCTGCAGGGCTCTGTGGGGTGGTGGGGTGTGCCTCCTCCCCCCTCCAGGCAGCTGCAGGGCTCTGTGATATGGGAGTGTGGGCATCCTCCCCAACACCCACCTTGCTCCCTTGGATCCCAGTAATGTCAGCCAGTGGCTCCTGCCACTGCTTGTTTCCCCACTGCATGTGGCGCAGGATACTGACCCAATCCAATGCCATCACCTCAGGCAGGATCAGGCCCAGGCCTATGCTTGCAACCACCATGCTAGGTGCAGCATGTGGCATTGGGCTGGGTTGGCACCCTGTGCCATGTATAAGCCCATAACTCACCACAGATGGTCTCACAGCTGCCTTTTGCAGGCAGCTGTGGGGCTGTGTGTGGCAGGGGTTGCGGAGGGAGTGTCTCCCCTCACCCAAAAGCCCCCAATCCCACATACAGTGCATATTGGCTCTCAATACCCACCCAACACCCCCCACGACTCTATATGTGGTAAAGCCGGGCTCTGCCAGTATGCACTACGTGTAAATGTGAAACACAAGTGGGGGGTGCTGCTGGCCAACTCTGCCAAGAGTTGCCAGCCAGTGCAGAGACAGCCCTGTGACTGCCTTTTGCAGGCAGCTGCAGAGCTCTGTGACGCAGGGGCAGGAGTGTAGGGGGGCCCTAACCCTGCCAAGAACCCCCCAACCTTACCGTGGCACAACCAGGCCCTGTGGGCATGCACCACGTGCAGCAGGTGAGCTCAGGTGGCAGCTGGAGCCACTAGGGGACTCTGACAGCAGCAGACAGATAGTGCTGTGAGGATCCTGGGGCTGCCTGATGCCAGCAGTTGCACAGTTTGGGGGGAGGGGGCAGGGGCACGCAAGTGGCTGTCTCTCCCCACCTACCCCCCACCACATAAAATTCTCCAGATGTCATTAAACCACTGCCCAGCTTTTTTTCTCTCTTGCTGTCTCTTGCTTGCTGTCCTTTATACATGTGTATATAGTGGGGTTCCAGTTCACTTGTGGAAATTCACAGGTTTTGGGGGGTTCTTTTCTAATGCATGCTATTGGGATTTGTTAATCTGGGGTTTTGAAATGTGTACACAGGAAACCTCAGGAACTCTGCCAGTGAGGCAACTGGTGTAACCTTGGCACAGGAGCCTGGCCAAGGCTGGCACCAGGGACCCACTTGGAGGGCAGAGGAGGTGGCTGACTTCCTGGTCACTTGGGGCCAGGAGGACACATTCTGGCAATTTAGAGCAGGTCACCATAATGAACATATCTATTGGGTGACAGTTGCCCAGATGGCAGAGAGGGAACACCAGAAGATATGGCAGCAGTGCTGCACTAAGACCAAGGCATTGTGGTGGCAATTTATGGCTGTCCGTGATGCCAACCAACAGTCAAGAGCAGGGTGCACCACCATGCCCGAGTACAAGCAGCTGATTTGCATTCTGGGGCCCACAGCCACCGAGCCCCCCCTGTTAATCCTTTGCCACAGGGCAAAGGGCAGCAAGAGGGGAAGCCAGTGCAAGGAACCAGCTGGACTCCCTGGAAGCAGGACCATCTTCTAGACCTGCTGGCCTACCATCGCCAAGTGTCAGGAGCAAGAGCACTGAGGGGCAGATACTGCCAGGTGCAGCCAGTGCCACCACTGTGCCTGAGGGGAGCCCCAAGCAAGAGGACCCCTTCCTCCTAATGAACAGCAGTAGCAGTGGAGAGGGGCAGCCCAGGGTGCCACCTACATTGGTGGAGAGCACACCCCAGTGACCTTGCCACCATCCCTCACTCCCCTTGGAGGCTGGATCCAGCTCTGCCACTCAGCCACCTGTCACCAAGACCAGGTGAGTCCTACATATGCCATGGGGAATTGAGCTTCTCCACCTGCCCACTCCACTTCAAGGCCTGCATGTGCCTCATGCGTGTCCTTGACACCTCCCTCCCTATCTTTCTCCTCTCCTGATCACCCCGCATCAACCATGCTGAGGCCTACTTCCCAGCAGTGTCAAGACAATCCCCCCACCTTGCCCACACTCCCTGCTGGGTGGAGCTGGCCCTGGTGATAAGGGTAGGGGGCAGGAGTAGGACTCATCCCACAAGCCCATGGGGCCCCAGCTCCACAGCACTGGGGCCACTACCTGAGGACCTCTCTCTCTTGGAATGCTGATCTTCCCTGGTAGGGAGATGCTGGGCACCATAGCCTGAGCTGGCTGTGATATTTGTCCCTAGGAGGGTTCCTCCAGGCACATAGTGGGAGGGGATGACCAGATCCCAGGATGGCCATGGCCCTTGTCATGGAGATAGGCCCACATGGGTCTGGGCATGGACTGCCTACATGGCCATGTGCCCAAGAGTGAAGCTAATCTTAGGGACCCTCACGATGATGTTCTTGAACCATGCCATGTTGCTGTATCTAAAGATGGCCATCCATTAGTTCTTTCTCCAGACAGCTCACCTGCCAGAGGAGAGGCCACTGCCCTGTGCCCATGAGTAGCCCGCCAAGACTCCCAGGCACCAGGGGCTATCTGGATGCACTGCCTGTGGTGGGAGCGGTGCACCCAGTGAGAGGGCTGGCAGGAGGTGGCAGTCTGGGAGGAACAGTTACACCACCAGCAGACTCAGGACTTCCAGACCCAAGTCCTGTGGGAGCTCCATCAATTCTGCCGCAGCGACCATGCCGTGGCCCATTAGGGTGACAGTATTTGGATCTTGGGAAGCACTGGATTTGCAGCTGAATAAAAAGCTACAACCTGTGGCCTAGCAAAGCTGCTAACCACAAGGCAGAATAGTATGTTAAAAGTAACATTGCAAGATGCTTAAGCAGGCATTTTCCTAACAATATAGTAGTGTTGTAAGCTCATTATGTATCATTAGAAAGTAAAGCAGATTTTGTTTATGAATCCTTACACTAATCCATCCATTTGCTTATGCTAAGTAACCATCTTAACTGCGTCAACCATTTTCAAGTGAGTCTGTGCAAGTCTGTGTGCTGTGAATGAGGTGAAGTCTTAGGAATATAGAGACGGTACAACCTAGGACTGAAAAACAGACTGGAATGTGAAAGGCAACACATAACTGGTAACAGAATCCAAAATAAACATATGCAAAAAGGTGAATGTTGATTGGTAAAGAAGCCTCCAGAGGCTTCCAGGCTTTGATCAAAGTCTGCCCAAGTTACCAAAGAAGTAGAGTCAGGGTCTTAGACATGCTCTCATAGCAAGAAGAGATGTAAATAAGTGAAATGCATAGGTAATTCCATGCTAATGAAACAAACAGTAAACAGAGGCAGAACTTAAAATGGGAAGGACTAAGGGTGGAACAAAGGAGGGAAGAAAGTGGGATAAATGTCAATGAGCATAAACCAAGGTGTATAAATATGGAAAAAACTAACGTTTGTAGCTGCTTCCCGTTTTTTTGGGGAGCTCGTCTGAAGCTGTCTCCACTTTGAATAAAGCTGTTGATGAGCAATGTGTGCAGGTGATGCATAATGACATTGATCCATTGTCTCCCTAGTTATTGGGCATCACATGGAGTAAGGGTCTAACATGGCCATTGGGGAGTTGCAAGCTGGGAGGGTGGCCTTGGAGGACCTAGTCACCCTGATTGAGGGGAGTGGCAACTGGTCATGAAGAGCCTGGAAGAGACATGACAACTCCAGGGCTCCGCTGATAGCACACGAGCGCAGAGTCAGTGACCAGCTCATGGCTGCCATTCCTGCCCCAGCTGCTCCTGATGCTGTCCCCCAGAGTTCACCAGCTCCACCACAGCCATCTAGCCAGCCTGTGACCCTGGCACCAGCTGGGGGAAGGATGGCTGGATGGTGCCACAGTTGCCCTCCCCAGCAGGTCCTACAGGCCCACTATGGGCATCAAGGGGTATGGGGCCCCTTGATGCCCCCTCTCCCAGGCCTAGACCAGCCTGCAGTGGCTGCCCCACAGGAGGATCCACCCTCCTCCCGAGAGTATCTGTGCCCTAGGCCACGTCCTCATGGCCCATTCACATGTGGTGGTAGGCCCAGGTCCCAAGGCTCAGCTTGGGGCCATAGGGCAGCTAATCCCTAAGCCCCTCCTCCCCATGCTGCTGGTCCCTCTCCTGTTCCCCATGGTCACATGTACAGTATTTATATTTACTTTGACAGTTAGGGTTGCTGCACTAGTGGTAGTTGGATAGTTTTGTGTTGAGGGAAGGGGAACAGAATTGCCTTGGTTTTCAACATGGCTGTATTGTGTGTGCTACTGAGGTCCTGGTTGTGGACGGGGACGGATGCCCCTGAGCAGGTGTCCTGGTGCTGGTGAGGAGAGGTATAGTTCCCTAATCAGATTGGTGGATGGACCAGCAGCTTGGAGGTGATGGCATCCCACACTCTGGCTCCCAAGTGTCGCTGCTGGAGGGGGTGCTCATCTGCAACACTGTGCCTGGCTCATCTGCAACACTGTGCTCTGCTGAAGCTGCTGCTGCATGCGCTGTGATACTTGACAGGTCTCCTCCATCCACTGGGGCTCAAACACCTCTCTACAGGACTCGCACACATTGTGCAGGACACATGCTGCGGTGATAATGCAGGGTAAGTGTTGTGGCACTGCCTCCAGATGGGTGGCAAGGCTCCGCTAGTATCCCTTCAGACAGCCAAATGTCTGCTTGATGGTGCACTGGTAGTGGGAAAGGGCCTCATTGTACCTCTTCTGCCAAGCATCCAGAGGTCCTGGGAAGGAACACACCAGCCAAGGGAGAGCGGGTATGCTGCATCTGCCATGATCACTGGTGGTATGCTGACATCCCCAATGGTCAGGTCTTGGATCCGTGGGGCAAAGGTCCATGCTTGCATCAGTCCTGGAAGTGTCAAGTAGTGCAGCACATAGGTGTCATGGACACTCCCAGCCCAGCTGGTGTAAATGTGGGTGAAGTGGCCACAATGGTCTATGACAGCTTCAAGTACCACCAAGTTCCTGCCGTGGTGGTTGATGTACTGCCACCCTCCCCTAGGGAGGCAGAGAATAGGGATGTGGGTCCTGTTGAGTGCCCCATCACAGTTGGGGAACCCAAGGGCCCTAAACCCTGCCACCATCTCCCCTGGGTCAGCCAGCTGGATGAATTGGTTGGCTAGGGTGTCCTGGATGGCCCCACATACATCTAAAACAGCCTGGCCAGAGGTAGACTTCCCCACCCCAAAGGAGTGGGCCACATACTTGAGGCTGGCAAGCATGGCCAGCCTCATGATGGCTACGGGCAAACACTTCTCCAGGGTGAAGGCATTACAGTGTCTTGCCACTCAATGTTAGTTGCCACGAACGGTCACAAACTCCTGCAAGACCAATTCAGGCTGGACATAAGGAAGAATTTCTTTACTGTCTGAGCCCCCAAGGTCTGGAACAGCCTGCCATTGGAGGTGGTTCAAGCACCTACACTGAACACCTTCAAGAGTAAATTGGATGCTTATCTTGCTGGGATCCTATGACCCCAGCTGACTTCCTTCCCTTTGGGCAGGGGGCTGGACTCGATGATCTCCCGAGGTCCCTTCCAGCCCTGATGTCTATGAAATCTATGAAACCTGGGCTACCAAGTGCATGAATGTTCCCCTTGACATCCAGAAGGTCTGCATCCAGTGTGTGCCATCCAAGGTGGGGAGGACTATACACTCACACCAGTGTTTACTGGTAGCCCAGGCCCAGGTGTGGTGGTACATGCAGGGAATGACGACAGTGTCTTGTCAGTTGCTCCTTCTGTTGGTTCTGACGTGGCAGTAGTGGGGCAGAGGGCTGCAGCAGGGGCTGGCAGCATGGGTATGCTCCTCCCCAGCAGGGCCAGCTGGTACTCACAGCCCCGAGCTAGGCAGGTGACTCTGGTTCCAGACTGGGCCATCTGGATGTAGTGATGCTGCTGTGCAGCCACTACCCGCTGGCAGCTGGCCCAGAGGTTCAAGAGGCTCTGCTGCAGGGCCCGTACCAAAGCTCAGGTGGCCGTGTGGTATCTTTCTGTATCTGGTAGGTGTGCAGCCATGAGACCACAGATGCAAGGACGTAGATTCTGTTGCAGATGGCAGTAGGTTACAGCCAGGCAGAAGTCCTTGCTGCCAGGCTGATGCAGTGGGTAGAGGGTTCAAGGGCCACTGTAAGTCAGGGCAGCTTCATCAGTCCAGCTGGCATGGGGGGCTGGTGTCTCCAGATGCCAAGTGGCTGGGCCTCAGAAGCTCCTGAGGGTAAGTAGCCCTGAGCTGCTGGCCAGGGCAGCTTTTTATACTGCTGGGCTCCAGCTCCCCTTGGCTGCAGATCCGGGAGAAGCCAGACAGGGTTATTTTGCTCTGAATGGCACAATTTGCTCCACAGCAAAGTGCATGTCTGAACACTTGCACTGAGGCAAGAAGTCCTGGCTTAAATTTGCACCGCTTCTATTTGAGCTGCTGCAAGCACATGTGATTGCATGTGTGGATGCACCCATGATGCTACTATGCAGTAGTAATAAGCTACTGCACAGTCAGCATCTCATGTAGACACGGCCAGTTTTGAGCTTGGATGAAAAAGTAGTGGTTTAAAAAAAAGGGTGGGGGGTGGTAGGAATTTATATGATGGTTTCATTTCAGTCCTGTTGAGATACATGCAGTGTTCATAGTCAAGGATTACAAAGCAGCCTTTTTAAAGATGAACTTTCATGACAATTACTCATTGTGTTTCTGAGATAATTAAGCGTATTATTAACAAATAGAGATTGGAAAAGGGGTTGATTGTAGCAAAGTGATTTAACAAATAACAATAGGGTATTAACAATAAAGACAGATATTTTTCTAGCCTAAAAGGAACAAAGATTTTTAGAAGATTCAGCTTTCCTCCCAGATGGAAATGACTAAAGTAAACATTACAGACACAAATTAGTAAAAATAATTTGAATTTTTGACAAGCTTTTCCATCTGTACTTCACAACACACTTTCTAAATCTGAATAAGCATCATTATTCCTGGTTTTCAACTCAGAAAGAGGCTAAATACCTTGCTTAAGATAGGTCAGAAGCAGAATTGGGAACTGACTCTAGCTCTCTTGAGAGTCCTTGCTCCATATTCAAGTTACCAGGCTATATTCTATATAAGAAAATGTATTGTATATGTAAGGGCCCCCCCACACATGCAGGTAAAAACACGATGGGATCTAATAGGTGATCCACGCAATTGGTGGGTATTGGTGTAGATACTTGAAAACTGCACTGCAGGGATCCAATTTTAAAGAGGCAGAGCAGTGGAAGACCGGCAAGATCAGTTTCCAAAATGGAAAGCAATAGCCTTACTGCCAAACACAGATCATGGAAAGATGATGAAATGGTATTTGAACATTTTTCTTTTGTTTGGACAAAAGAAAAGTGTTTGGACTCTGACTAACATAATGACATCCTGATTCTTGTGGGAGGCACTACAAGAATATAGATAAATTATAATCCAAATCATACTTCTAGCAGTAGCCCTCATCCATTATATTTAAATGTATTAAATAACCAGTAAGTCACTGAGCAATGCTTGCCATTATCAAAATGGCAAGAGAATTGTAAAAACCAGCATGAATTTCCATCTCACAGCAGGAAATCATCAACCAAAAACCAGAAAAATGTCCTTATTGTACTTAGGCCTAAAGCTAAACTGGAAGAATCCAGTAGTGACTGGACATCAGTATCCAGTATCGACCAGACAGGAAGCTTTTCAATATTGGGTGCTTCTGGACAAAACATGAAACTCACTACCAAGGACCTTCATGACCTTCAGTTTGCAGATGATTGATGAGTGATGGCTCACTCTGCACAGGATGTGCAAGCAACCGTAGATCTCTTCAATGTATTGTATAAGAAACATGGCCTGTCCTTGAACATCACCAAGATGAAGGTTCTCCACCAAACATCCCCAGACCAGCTGAACATCCCTCATGCTATCTACATAGGTGGGGAGGCTCTGGAGTACATGGAGCTCTTTCCTTATCTCGGCAGTCACCTCTCTGAACAGGCTACCATTGATGAAGTAGTTTAGCACTGGGTCAGCTGTGACAGTGACACCATCTTCAAGCTGCAACAACGTGTCTTTGAAAGTAGAGACCTTCAAAAGTCGATGACGGTCCTGATCTACAAGGCTGTCATGCTGACCACCCTCCTCTACTGCAGTAAAACCTAGACTGTCTATCAACACCACATTAAGACCCTTGAGAGCTTTCAACAGCGGTGCTTGCATTGAAGCCTGAGGACCAAATGGGAATACCGCTGGAACAGTGCGAGTGTCCTCCATGAAGCTGTGTCCACCAGCATTGAAGCCTTGTTCTTGAGAAATCAACTCCAATGAATGGGTCACTGTGTCCAGATGTCCGAGAATCACAAGCCTCACAAGATTCTCTTTTCCCAGCTGTCCACTGGCCAACGCTCAAAGGGTGGCCAAAGAAAATGGTACAAAAACACACTCAAGGTCACCCTCAAGTGCAGAGTCATTGACACCAATGGGTGTCCATTTGGTGTGGTGCCACCTGGTCCACCAAGGCACTTTGAGGCCCAAAGACTCAATACTGAGGGGGAACGGTGGCAGCAGAGAAAGGAGAAGGAGACCAACCTGAGGAATCCCAATGCCCCATGCGACAACATGCCCCCATTGCCGAAGAACATGTGTATCCAGAATTGGACTCCTTAGTCACCTAAGAACCCATCAAGCCTGATGGACATCATCCTCGACTCCAAGGGACTGCTGACAAAACCTAAACTAACAAGAGCATAGGAGACATATAGATTTCAGATAGTATAATCTGTTGGAACACAATACATCTTCAGCACTGTTTGTCCAAAAAGTGATAGGCAGATAACTGGAGAGACTGTCAAGGAGTATCTAAGTACCTACTTCAAAATTGGCTGGCATCGTGCCTTCCCAAAAGAAGGCATTATGACTTAACGTATTTATTGCAGTAGGAACTATGCAATGGCTCCAGCCAGGACCAAGATCCCCTATGCTATGTGCTGTACAAACACAGGGCAAGACAGGGAGCCTACTACAAAGATCTTTCATCCCAATCTGAAATGGAATGTCTGAAATCTAATAATGTGAAGAAAGTGGACAGAAAGAATAAATAAGGCTAACGAGCACTTTGTAACACTGATTAATTATAACTTGTTTGTTCTAAACATTTGAGAGCTTTTCTCCGCCCTGTATAAATAAAATTAACTATTCCTGGCTATAGCTTAAGTTAACCATCACAGGCTGTATAATGGGATCATACTGTAAAGTAGCTAACTTAATGGTAATGTTAGGGCAGAGAATGGTGACCAGGTAACATTAACATAAAGGATCCAAGGTGACATTTTTGTAACACATCTACGAAATGAGCTGAGAATATAATTAACCCCACAAAAAACCAAAGTGAAAACTTTCCATAGCCACCTGGTGAAGATTTTAGTTGCAACTCTATAGACCTTTACAGGGAAATGGCTATACCATAAAACGATTCTATCCAAACAGCTGGTAAATATCCTCCCTCCCTTAAATAAAATCTATATATTGCTAAATTTAAACATTTAACAATAATCTTTTTCTTCTATCTCCTGATTGACTCTCCTCAGATTCTTTATCAATTTGGAGAAAATAGTTAAATAAAATAGAAGGTTGCTAGTTCAGAATTAAATTCCTCTCCCGAGTCACAACCACAAACATAAATATTTGAAAATGGTACACAATCTCTGTAGCAAGTCCTTGTATATAGTCAATTTCAACAAAACTAGTCAAAATCTAGTACAGCAGGGGTTCCCAAACTGTAGTATGTGTACCCCTGGGGGTACATAAAGATATCTCTCGGGGTATGTGGGAGCAATTCTGTAATGGCGGATTTAATTTTCATTATAATTGGCATTTAAGGGGTTAAAATATAAACATATGTTGTTAGGGGTACATAGGCAGCAGGTATGTAATAAGAAAATGTTTGGGAACCTCTGTAGTAGAGAATTAAGAATGCTAGCAGAACCATTGAGGAAAAGTGCAAGGGCTGAATGCATATCTCCCAGTAGCCTGCCTGTTATGGTCAGATTTACCTATAGATGAAGTCTGATGTCTGTTCATTCCGCAAATATGTTCCGAGATAGGCAGAAAGTGACAATGAAAAAATTAAGATGCAGCAAAATTAATTTACATGCTGAAGACTATCTACAGTAAAATTACTAAGAATACTAAGCACAATTTTCTGACTGGTCTACATTGTGTTCTGTTCACTAGACACTAAGGAAAAATGCCAGGAATGTCTCCTTAGAGTATACGCTCTTGTCTTCTCAAAAAAGACACCTCTCATGTGACCTGTGGAATTAAATTTAAAGGATCTTAATATGTGAGAGGTAAGATTTATTGTGAGTAATATCTTTTATTGGATAAACTGCAAGGTTGGGAAACCAAGACATGTTTTCAAGTGAGTTAAAGAGTAAGAGTGAATGCAAGAATGCACTTCATTTAAAAGCGTGTCTTTCTCAGCCATGTAGTTGGTCCAATAAAAGTTATCACCCACAGTAATCCTTGCCCCTCACGTATTTCCTAGACTATCACAGCTACAACATCACTCCAACACTTGCAAGAATCCCAACACTCTGTTATTGTCTCTTCCCCTCAGTTAACAGGACTGATACTACTGTATCTGATTATTCATAGGCAACTGCAATTGAATTATATAAATATAGGTTTGATTGCTTGGGACAATTTTACTGTACTAAGCCTCTTTGTTTTATGTATTCACAAATTTTCCAATCTGAAGCTATCTCTGATTTGTTTGGACCTATCATCAGAGGAGAAATCCTTGTCAACAATAACTTTTCAAGCTACAGTGCCAAGCTTTATTGCCCCCCTCTACCCCCAGGTTTTAAATAAAAAGGGAACTGACAGAGAATATTATGTTTCAGCTTGTATAAAAATTCAATTAGTCTAACCTCAGGTTATTCTAATTAAATGCAGGATTTTTTAAAAAAATCTTTGAACCAGACTCATCAGGAAAAATATTTGTGTCAGCCAAGATAATTTAGTGGGAGATGTAACATCACATAAAATATAGCAACCATAATTTTTTTTTTTTAAGGTGAAAAATCTAGGAGGATAAAGGGAAGCAATTCAATATCTATTGAAAAAATGAGTCTAGGCAAAATATGGGTTATGAGAGCCTGCAAACACCTACAAAATAGATTAACACACAACAGGAATAACATAGTGCTCACAATTTATTTACATTATTTTAACCATAAAAGCTTTTTGGTGTGCATTTTGAATGGTTCTGTCCCCCTGGCAGCTAAGACAGGGAGATATCTAGGGCCAAGAGGAGGAGAACAAGCCAGAGGAGTGTGGCAGAAGGCCACCTCTGTTTCTCCCCAAAAACTCTTCTCTGTGACAATTTGGTTAGGATGGGCCAGCAGATGATACACACCTTACCCTATCTCTTTACGTAACCTGAGCGGGACACGTTCTTGAGGAAGAGGGGAAACCTGCTGGCATCACACACCTGGGGCTAGGGCACCCTGGTGGACTAAAGACTGCCAGTCTGCCCAGCAACCAGTGATGCATTTCAAATTGTTTGGTTGACAGCCAACAGGTGATGGCCTCCATTGGACCAGGTAAATGAGGTCATAAGGGCTATAAGTTAAGGACTGCCCAGGAAAAAGGGACAGCAGGCATGAGGAAAACTCAAAGAGAGAGAGGAGCTGGACCATCTGAAACTTGCTTTCGCTCTCAGATACTTGAGATCTAACTAGATATATAGCTTTCAGTAACTCAGATGTATGATCAAAGGCTACCCAGCCACCCTGTTTGCTCTATGGGATTTCTCTGATACTACTCAACTCTGTACCTTATTCCAACCCTACTCCTTGTAACCAATAAAGTTTTCCTTTGTACCTAGCGTGGGAGACCTATTGGGAGTGGGTCTAGATTATACCTTGGTTCAGCTGACTAAGGGAGACCACTACTTGTGCTTCCGACTGAGGGAAGTACCCCAAGTTCTTGAAGTGAGTCAAGTACCCTCGAGGGCTACTAGACCTGTGTTTCCCAGGGGGCACAGAATCAGAATCAAGCCCATCCTTCGGTAGTGGCCACTCTACCCCCAGGCTAGCAGGTGTGCTCCAGGAAGGGGGTCGGCCAGATGTGAGGCGCCCCCAGGGAGGCACTCAGAGCCTCGAAGGTCGTTGGGTGCAGTGAGGTGGGTGGCTCAACGCAGAAGCACCCCCTACTGGTCCACCACAAGGAGTATGTGGCTTCATGAGATGGATGCTGCTTTCAGTGAAGTAGAAACTTCTCCACTGCTTTCTAACCATTGCATCCAAGGAACGCAAAATGCAAGGTGCAGTGGCCCAGCTTCAAGAGGAGGGCTACAGAATTGACTGGATCAGAGGCATAATGTGATGCCTGAATGCCCTGGGTGGTAACAGTGAAAAGAGCATAATCACTGGCTAACCCATGGAAGAGGCCTCCTCCTCTAGCCGTGGGTTTTTGCCTAGCTACATTTTCAGGGCTTGTGAGCATACAGTGCCATGCATGTGCCCAGGAGACCTCAGCCCTACTAGACATGTTCAATGATCATATGGACTTGTGCATCCACACTGCACCTAGAACAGAATTGCAGACTGTACCTAAGTGCCAAAAACAGGAGTTATGGCTGCTTACAGACATTTAATAAAAAAGGCACTTTAAACTAAGAGAGCTCAGAAGAGGTACTGCATTAGTTGGACCCAGCTCGCCCAACATGTGTACAGACCATGCACTGAAGTGGGGGTTTTTTGAGATTTGCCCAAAAAGTCCAGCTGAAGTGTCCTATCTCTACAGATGCTGCAGAGCAGGTTGAACTAACACATTGCTTCTTCTGGTAAAAAATGTTTTGGTTTTTTGCTTTTTTTAACATCTATAAGTAACTGTGCCTGGGTAAGTGCCATTTGGGCATAAACATTTAAATAAGATCTAACTCAAAGTCTCTAGGCAGAGGAGTCAATTTGTGAATATTTTTTAGATTGTTCGAAGAAGGTACTGAAAAACCTTGATTTTATATTTAATTTACTCTTCCTTAGCCTTTGGTTTTATTTAGGGATTTCTCTTGTCTATTTTAGTGCTGAGACACGGGTAAGAATACCTTTAGTGTTCTGTGTTCCCATCATCTAAAAGACATTAATTGACAGCATGCATGAAGCAATACCTATACCAACAATAAAAAATTCAATATACATGAATTTCAGGGGTTGTATTTACACATGCTCTGACTGCACATCTGGTACTGCACAGTTATTTGGTATTGCTAAAGCAAGTACTAAATGACCATGAAATATTCGCTGCTACTGCTCAGTGCCAGCAGTGCTATGTCACCATAGCGATGAGCTATGGCAACATAGCTCATTGCTACAATGATGTAGCATCTCATGTAGATACGCCCAGGATGTTGTAAAAATTGTACAATATTTTATTTGAAAAATCTATGTAAGCAAGCATTCTCTGTCCCGCTTGCCAGCTGGGCCTCTTGGCCATGCATTCCCACCTGCTCCGGCCCTGACCCAGGCCCTGGGCACCACACACCACCCCAGCTGGGCAGTGCCCCCAGCCCCAGCCACTAATCCTGTTCCACTCGCTCTTTCACCATGTAGGCTCAATGAAAGAGACCACCACCTCAATCTCTCCACAAGTTGTATGCCGCAATGTTCCTTTCCATATGTCACCTATGTCCCCCCTATAGACTTACTTGCAGGGAGCTGTGGAAACTGCTTTTCACCATGCATGGCTGCATTGCTGGCAACTTGCATGTGTGTGTATGCATAAGCATCTGGCACCTCTTGCCACTGATCAACCACTTCCTGCTTCCTCTAGTCTGAAGCAGTCCCTTTAAAGGAGATAAACCACGTTTTTCCACAGGAAATGAAAAAAACTGGATCCCTGGCTATCACTATACCACCAAAAGAAGGGGAAGATGGAGAATTATACTCAGTAGTCTGTTGCTGTACTAGTAATTTAAGTAACTATAGACTCTGAACATCAACCCAAAAGAGTAATAAAGAAAAGCAATGCCTGGGCTCCAAAACATCTATCATTCTGCTGCAGGAGGAGAGTGTAAACCTTGTCAGTGGTAGCACTTAAATTAAAATTGCTGAGCAAGCTAAATAGAGTATACTTTAAGTGGGAAATGGGCAAGTAAGCAAGAAATCTATTATTTAAGGAAAGGGAAGGTGTTTTTTCATTTTCTTCTAGGTGATGTGAGCATAAACATAGAATTGTGCCCATTGCAAGCAGGAAGATATTGCCTGAAAGAACAGTAACCAGCATAATTCAAGTAGAGGGAGTTTCATAGTTTCATAGTTTCTAGGGTTGGAAGGGACCTGAGCAGATCATCTAGTCCGACCCCCTGCCATGGCAGGAAAGAGCACTGGGGTCAAACGACCCCAGCAAGATGTTCATCTAACCTCCTCTTAAACACCCCCAGGGTAGGAGCCTGCACCACTTCTCTTGGAAGCTGGTTCCAGACCCTAGCCGCCCTGACTGTGAAGTAGCGCCTCCTGATATCTAACCTAAACCTACCCTCTGCCAGCTTGTGACCGTTATTCCTGGTCACTCCTGGCGGTGCTCGGGGAAACAGTGACTTCCTCAATGCCTGCTGATCCCCCCTGACTAGTTTATAACAGGCCACAAGATCCCCCCTCAGCCTTCTCATTTGCGGCCTGACCAGTGCTGCATAGATGGGGAGGATCACCTCCTTGAACCTGCTCGAGATGCATCTGTGGATGCATGACAAGGTGTGGTTGGCCTTTCTAACTGCCTCTCCACACTGCCAGCCCATGTTCATCTTGGAGTCAATGATGACCCCCAGATCCCTTTCCACCTCCGTGCTGACAAGAGGGGAGTTCCCCAACCTGTAGGTATGGTGCCGGTTGTTCCTCCCCAGGTGCATCACCTTGCACTTGTCTGTGTTGAAACCCATCCTATTCTCGTCCGCCCACCCTTGTAACCTGTCTAGGTCTGATTGTAGCCTGTTGCATCCTTCCAATGTGCCCACGTCCCCCCACATCTTAGTGTCATCAGCAAATTTGAACAGGGGGCTTTTTACCCCCTCATCCAAATCGCTGATGAAGATGTTGAACAGTGCAGGCCTGAGGACTGAGCCCTGCGGAACCCCACTGCCCACATCCTTCCACGTTGAGAAGGACCCATCCACTACCACCCTCTGGGTGCGGCCCTCCAGCCAGTTGGTGACCCATTTGACTGTGTGGGTGCCTACACCACAGCCCCCCAGTTTCTTAATGAGAACAGGGTGAGAGACAGTGTCAAAAGCCTTCCGGAAGTCCAGGAAGATTATATCCACTGCTACCCCTGCATCTAATGATCTGATGATCTGATCATAAAAGGCTACCAGGTTAGTCTAACAGGACCTTCCACTGATGAACCCATGTTGGTTGCCCCTAAGCATGCAGTCTCCTGCTGGCCCCTCCTGGATGTGTGCCAGCATAATTTTCTCGAACAGCTTGCCTAGGATCGAGGTGAGACTAACCGGCCTATAGTTTCCCAGGTCCTCCTTCCTGCCTTTTTTGAAGATGCGGACCACGTTGCCCTCTTCCAGTCCTCCGGTACCTCACCAGAGCACCACGAGTGCTCGTAAAGTTGTGCCAGGGGACTTGCAATGACCTCGGCCAGTTCCTTTAGAACTCCAGGGTGGAGATCATCCGGGCCGGCTGACTTGAATACATCCAACCCCTCCAGAAGCTCCCTAACTAAATCCTTGCTTACCCGTGGCCTAGGTGTGCCTCCCCCAGGGCCCGAGGGGGGCCCAGCAGGGAGGTGGCTGTTCTGGTCCCTACTTAGGAAGACGGAGGCAAAGAAATCATTAAATGTGTTAGCTTTGCTGTCTGGTGTGACGACCAAGTTACCCATGTTGTCCTGCAAGGGCCCCACATTACCCAGGAGCTTCTTTTTACCCCCTACATATTTAAAAAAAGACTTCTTATTGTCCTTAATCTGGGAAGCTAGTCCCAGTTCCATCTCTGCCTTGGCCTTCCTAACTGCCCCCCTACATCCCTGAGCAACTACAGTTTCATTCAGAGTTCCAAGAATCATGAACGAAAATGGAAAAATTCAATTAATTTTTGATTTACATCTAACTCCTATCAATGTAGGACCATCCAATGAACTCTTACAACAAATTAAAGATTTCTCCAATATATGGCAAAAATTAAGATCCTGGAAACAGTCCTGAAATTACCTAGAACTAATTTTAAAACACAACCACCAAAAATTGATACAAGCCTTGACTATTATTAAAGACACTAAATTCAGGAGGTGCACCACTTAATTCAGGAGGTGCACGGTTCCATCAGAGGAAATGCCCTGTTGGACCTGGTCCTGGCCACAGGCGATGACCTGGTAAGGGGCCTCCAGGTTCTTGACCACCTGGGTGATAGTAATCATCACTTCCTGGAATTTACCATCCAGCGCAATGTGTCAAGGGCCTGCAGCAAGACGGTAGTCCTAGACTTTAGGCGGGCCAACTTCAACAAGTTGAGACTAGAGGGAGAGGCGCCGGGGTCCTTGAGGGCAGGGGAACTCAGTGTCCAGGACGAGTGGCTGTTCCTTAAGGAAACGATACTCAGGGCCCAGGGGGTGTCCATCCCAACAAGAAGCAAGGGGGGCAAGAGTGCCCAAAAGCCCCCCTGGCTCACCAAGGGTGTCCAGGAATGCCTGACAGCCAAAAAGGTGGCATAGCGCCCCCCTTCCACCGGGTGTATCTCCAAAGACGAGTATACCTCCTCTGCTCGGGCCTATAGGGGGGCTATCAGGAAAACTAAGGTGGACATAGAGCTAGGACTAGCGTCCAAGATCAAGGATAATAAAAAGTCCTTTTTCAAATATATAGGGAGGATGAAGAAGGCACCGGGTAATGTGGAGCCCCTGCAAAATACACTGGGCAATCTGGTGGTTGCGCCAGAGGAGAAAGTGGAACTCTTTAACCAATTCTTCACCTCCATTTTCTTGTGCAGGGACTGGGACTGCCCTGCTGTGATACAAGATGGACTCGAGGGGAATGCTTCCAGACCTCAGGTTGGGGAGGACTGGGTTACAGAGCTTCTGGAGGGGCTGGACATGTTCAAGTCAGCGGGTCCAGATGCTCTCCACCCCAGGGTGTTGAGGGAGCTAGCTGGGGTTATTGCAGGGCCCTTGGCAAAGCTTTACAAGCGCTCGTGGTGCTCGGGCTAGGTGCCAGATGATTGGTAGATAGCTAACGTGGTCCCCATCTTCAAAAAAGGGAAGAGAGAGGACCCAGGCAACTATAGGCCCGTCAGTCTTACCTCTAGCCTTGGGAAACGCTTTGAGAAGATCCTCAAGGAGCACATCTGTGATGAGCATCATCCCTGAAGCCGGCCCAAGGGCAACCAGCATGGTTTCATTAGGGGCAGGTCATGTCAGACCAACCTGATTGCCTTTTATGATCAGGTCACAAAGGCAATGGATCGATGCAGGTGTCGCCGTGGACGTAGTCTTTCTAGACTTCAGCAAGGCCTTTGACACCGTCTCCTACCCCACTCTCATTAAAAAACTAGGCAACTGTGGCATTGATGCCTACACAGTCACATAGATTGCAGATTGGCTCAAGGGTCGTACACAGAGAGTGGTGGTGGACGGGTCATATTCACCTGGGGAAAGTGGGCAGATGAGTCCCCCAGGGCTCAGTCCTTGGGCCTGTGCTGTTCAATTTCTTCATCAGCAATTTGGATGATGGGGTGAAAAGCAACCTGTTTAAATTTGCTGATGATACCAAAATTTGGGGTGAGGTGAGCATGCTAGTAGGGAGGGAAAGATTGCAGTAAGACCTGGATAGGTTATAGGAGTGGGCTAACATAAACAGGATGCGTTTAAATACTGACAAGTGCAGGGTGCTGCACTTAGGCAGTAGAAACCAGCAGCACGCTTATAGAATGGGAGACTCCCTTCTTGAGAGCACAGAGGCAGAAAGGGATCTTGGAGTCATGATTGACTGCAAGATGAACATGGGCCAACAATGTGAGGTCATGGTTGGCAGGGCTAACCGCACCTTGTTGTGCATCCACAGGTGCATCTCAAGTAGACTCAAGGAGGCGATCCTCCTCCTCTATGCGACGCTGGTCAGGCCACAGCTGGAGTACTGCGTCCAGTTCTGTGCACCCCATTTCAGGAAGGATGTGGACAACACTGAGAGGGTCCAGAGGAGGGCCACCCGCATGATCCGGGGACTATAGGGCAGACCCTACATTGAAAGACTGCGGGACCTAAACCTGTTCAGCCTTCACAAGAGAAGGCTGAGGGGGAACCTAGTGACTGTCTATAAACTCACTGCGGGGGACCAGCAGGGTTTGGGGGAGACACTGTTTCCCCTAGCGCCCCCTGGCATGACAAGGAATAATGGACATAACTTATTGGAGAGTAGGTTTAGTTTAGATATCCACAAGAACTACTTCACAGTTAGGGCAGCTAGGATCTGGATCCAACTTCCAAGAGAAGTGGTGCTGGCTCTTACCCTGGGGATCTTTAAGAAGAGGCTTGATGCCTACCTGGCTGGACTCATTTGAGTCCCATTTTTCTCCCACCTAGGTGGGGGGTCGGACTTGAAGATCTACAAGGTCCCTTCCGACCCTACTTCTATGATTCTATGATTCACTAGCTATCACAAAAAGTATGTTAGGTTGGTCTCCAGATGCTACCAGTGTATATAATACACTATTACATCCAATAGTCATAGTAGTAGTAATTCAAATTATATGTATGATGTCTGTAAGTCTATTAGCTCCAGCCGTACAGAATATATTTAATAGGCCTGTGCAAATTGGGAAGTATTCGATTCAGATTCAGCCAACTCAGAGGACAGTGATTCGATTCGGAGATTTGGATCACTGTCCCAAATCAATTCGGCTGAATCAGCTTTGGAAGATTTGGTGCTGATTTGGACAGATTCAGTGATTTGGCCATAGACCATAATGGGGAATCACTGAAATGCCTATAACTTTTGTCATTTTTTGTCAGATTTGGATGAAAACAGCAGGAATGATAGTAGCCCCTTCTGAGGGCATGAAGCCTGCCAAGTTTCAAAGAGATAAGTGCAGGGGTTTCTGGGAAATTAACACAAACTGCTGAAAGCAAAACTCATGTCACTTATGTGTGGTAAGGCACATTTGTATGAAAACAGCAGGGATAGTAGCCTGTAAGAGGGGGCCTTCCCAGTGCCAGTTAGATCTTTGCCCACCCACCTGTTTCTGGGCCAGCCACCCGCCCCTCTTTTGCTAAGGTAGAAACAGCTCAAAAAAAGGACAGACAGGCTGCAGAAAGAGGCTTATATGCTGTTTCTACATTCCTCCCCAGAGAACTGTAATTGAAAGGGTACTCAGGGAAAGATTGCAGTCACTGGACAGCTACAGATGTCAGTCTTTTCCCCCCTGCTCCCCCTCCCTCTTCTCAGTTTCTGTTCCCCTGAAAAACTGCCTTCCGAATCTCCAAATCTTTTTCCAAACCTTTCGTTTTGGTCTTCTGATTCGATTCAGATTAAGTGATTCGGCCTCCAAATCAGGCGAAATCTTCTCTGAATGGAATGGGCTACTGAAGCTTCATACACTCCTAATATTTAAGGGTACATGAACTCAACCAGGAACTAAGCATCCACCAAACTTTATTACCCAAAGTCTAAGAACTGGCCCACCCTGTGCCTAATTAGAGTTAAAGTGTTATCAGCCAACAACCAAGTCAGGGCACAGTGTTGGCAATAACCTGGCTTGGGTGATGAGATATCCTGAGGCTGAAAAAAATGTCATCAAGGTGGGAATTAGTAATAGAGGCAGATACCTGTTAATTATTCAGCCTCTAGACAAGTCAGGATGTTAGAATGTCTTGTGTTAAATTTATCTAAGTGTTCCTAATGTACCAGCCAAAAGACCACCTTGCATTGCTCTTGAATCTCTCCTTGTAGTAAAAAAGTGTCTTCTAGTGGCTCACTGGCTACAAAGTTGATCTTACATAAACAGGAATTCTTTGGGCTCCATTTGTGCCAGTTAAGTAGAGATCCCTGTCATTCCACTTTGCCCAGCCTACAGGAGTGCAACATAGTTGGCAACTGTCCTTTTTTTGATCTGCAGCAGACAAGTCTTACTGTGCTATTAAACCCCAAAGCTGATGTCCCTTGAACTGTTCATAATTCAAGCTTTCCAGGCCTTTCTATCAGAACAGAATAACAGGCATGTTCTTCCCTTTTAGTTCATGAGTATAAAGTATCCTTCGTTTGGGTAAGCCTAGGTTTTTCTCACAAACAGATCTCTCTTTCTGCTATACTTCAACAGGGCACGGGAACAGGTCATGAGAGCCTATATTTGGATCTCTGAGCCTTCAGCCCACAGGCAGGCAGCCAGCTCCCCTCAAGGTTCACAGCTGGACACTGATGACGAGGCAAATCTGAGTTGGCACTAAAGAAGGCATGCTAGTGCTCCTTTTATAATCTTCAGGAGCCAGGAAACAACCTCCTAAAATCACTATTGTAAACAGGGGGTGAAAAAAATTAAGGGATTTTGTAAGGAAGTTGGATTTATTCATCAGAGCACAGATTTAGGGCAGAGGCAGGATTTGTTCCCCAAACAATGACTGTAAACTGGTCTGAAATACTGCAGCAGAGGATACAACAGAAACTTGACAGACCTCTCTATGTATTGACAAGATGAGACAATAAATGAAGTAAGCAGTTTGAATTAAGAGCATCACTAATTACCCTCCAAAGTGTCCAATTTGGTCCCTAAGTCCAAGCTAATTCCTAGCCCCACTTTAGCAAGTAGCTAGAACAAGCTCTTATTCCATAAGGGGTTCATTTTCCTCATAAATTTAAATTGGAAATAGATTTAAGAGAATAATCCTTTAAAAGAACCTGTAAAATGGGGTTGGAGCTCCCAGCATGTTTCAGTGCCTCTCCATGCAGCATTTTAACCCTCATACAAAAGGAGGATTAGGTACCATCCAAGAGCTAGGGATCAGTTGAGAAGGGATGTTTGGGGAGTGATGGCAGCCTCTGACAACTTGGAAACAATTAAAAAAGGAATCCTGTCTTGGACTGTGCAAGATACTGATGGAAAGCACCAAGTGAATTCAGCTATTAAAGTTCAGGCCAAATTAAACCACATTCCTTGAATCATCTTTCTTCTTGCATATCCAGAATAACATTTTTGCTTTGAGATAGATGACTACCATACAGTCGAGATCAAAGAGGCTTGCTCCGCATATTGTCATGGGGAGGGAAAATATGCCGATTTCAACCTTCAGGGTTTCAATAGGACTAATCCAGGGAGGGAAATATGCATGAACATTTTAGGTTTCACAAGTAACATGATTTACTAAAGGAATCTGCCTGCTGGCATATTTTCTGCTTAATTAAGCTGACTGCTATAGAACATAGATCTAAAGGCTTACATGAAATACAAACCTCACACCCTTATCAGGAACCAGAACCTGTGCATGTTCCCCACAAAGGGGAACAGTATGTAGATCAGTGTATACGATATACAGATAAGTATATTGTAAAATGTTTAAAATGTGTATTGGGTATCTTTGCCTACAGTAAAACTTTATTACAACCATTATTATCATTATTATTACTGTAAAGTTTCTCTTTACAACCACCATATATCGCTTTAATCTGGAGATTAGTTACTACAAAACTCAGTAGGTCTTAGAAGCCATCAATTTCAATAAAACAATTTTTTTTCAATATTGCCTTTCTGAAATACAAGAAATACCTAAAACTACTGTTATTATCTATTTGATCAAGGTTATGGAATGAACTGAGGGCAGGCTTCCCACAACAATCAAGAGGTAAAAAAGAGAATTTCATAGGTGGCTGGTAAGCTCCTATGAGGATAATTATAATAGTGGTAATGGGGTTTTATTATGTGCTACTGTACTTAAATCAATTTATATATAACCTTTTATTTCTTTATAAATCAAAAATATAATTCTGAAATAAATATAATTTAGAAATAAAAATAAAACTGCTGGCTGTTTTGTCTGTTTCCACAGTATATTTATTTCTCTCTCCCAGCCTTTTCCATTTAAATAATGAGAAATGAGGATAACTACTATGAGGATTTTTCTGAGGTGACACCTTCAGGGCTGCTACTTGGCGACACTTTTTAAGTTTGTTGTTATTTTTGTTCATTTCATCAGCTTTCCTCTGAATAACATCAACTTATCAATTCCACAGCAACTGTACTCGCTTAAAGCTGTAGCCTTGCAGGAGGCAGATCGCTAGCTAAAGTGCATTTTTCAGTGTCACAGAGTTCGGAAATTAATTAAGGTATAAATGAGAAAATACACACACACACACACACACACACACACACACACACACACACACACACACGCAGGCACAGAGGCTATGTACAGGGGTTATATTTCTACCAGGAGAATCACTGCTCTCCTAGTAAAAACTACAAGTGTACAAACATTCAATTTTTCTCTGAGAGAAAAAGTGGCTGTTCCAGAAGAAAAATAATCCATCTTCAGCCTGGTAGAGGTCACTCCCAGAGGAGTTTCTCTTGGGAGAATAAATGCCGGTAAACTTACTCTAGAAGGAGAATTATGCTATACTCCAGAATCTCAGTATGCACTGCTCCCAGACCACATCATGGCTCTAAGAAGACAGTTAGCGGCTTGGGCTGGATGCCACTGCTTCAACCAATCATAGATCAAACTACTTCCACTGACAGCTTTGGAGCAGGAAAGCAGCTGAGGCCAAACCTAAAAGCAGTGCCCCCTTTTAGCTCTGGCTAAATTAAATATTTGTACACTCGTAGTTTCTGTTTTTGAGCCAGGTCTGAGAAAATGAAGCACAGGACATGAGGGACAACTCTGGTGAAATCACAGTCAATATGCAGGACGTAGACCCCAACGCCATGCTGTCAACACTGCAGGTGGCCCTGGGAAAGGCACCTGTTCCCCCACCAACCTCAGCTCTAGAGAATCACAGTGATGCCATGTGTCCAGATACTTCCCCTTCCCACTTCTGTACCAAGGTTGCTCCATTCCCCATTTTGAACGGCACATCAGAGCCCTTGACACTAAGCCAGGTTGCCTATACACATGCTCCTCTGTGTTCTAATTAATCTGCTCCAATTAATTGAGTCTGCTCCACATTTCAGTTGGAACAGTACAGTGACACTGCAGCATCATGTGTATTAAGCCCCCAAATGTTTCTAAATGGCCATGGGATGCTTTATCTAAACCTCATTGAAGGAAGTGTAAATAAAGCATCCCACAGCTATTTTTAGATCTGTGGGGGCTTAATGCATGTAATGCAGCAGTATTTTAATTAGAACAGCTGTCTGAGATGTGTGCCCCACACCAAAGAACATGTATAGGCAGCCCCAGTGACCAGCACCCAGTTCTCCCACTCCCAGCACTGAGGAGGCTGCATGCAAAACTCAGCCTGCTGCACACTCCGTTAAGAGTACACACTCATGAGGCAGAGCAAGACAGGCTTGGACTGAGAAGCTAGGCCAGAGCCAGTGGACCTAGGTTGAGGAGTCCATAGCTAGAGCAACCAATGGGTCAAAGCCAAGAGGACTGAAGCCTGTACATCTGTAAGACATGGCCATAGCTACAGGGGAGGCCATAGGGCACTAACACAGCCCATACGGTGATGGGTGCCCCAAGTCACTGATGAAGTCAAGGGAGCCACAATTTTAGTGCCAGAGAAGCAAGACTGAGATCAGCAGGGCACAGGAAGGACCAGCGGGCAAAAGAACTGATGCACACTTTAGGACCCTAAGAACAGCCTTCCAGTATACCACACGATACATCAAGGCATGGAAGGTGAGTAGGGAAAGGAAAGAGAGGGTACTCCGAGCTTCCAGAGTAGGACATGAGCCACTGGGAGGCATCACAGCCACCCCTGAGGAAACACCCCTGGTCCTGCCACACCCTCCCCTCCAAGCCGCTTCTCATCTTCCATGAAGTCTGTTGCCCCATTGGTGCACCCCTGGTTTCCTACCCACCCTGGACAAGTGCTTTCCTTTCTCCCCATATGTTTAGCACTTGACGAGAATCATGGGGAAGTATAAAGTTTTATTTTTTTAAAGTAAAAGAAGTAATTGTTTGTTAATGTAAAAATAAACTGAGTCATTCTTCATTGTTTCACCCTAAGTGCACATGCCTGGGTGCTACTCCACATAACAGCTTGTGTTCAGTCAGTCAAGACTTCCCCTACCGTGAATCCCTCATGGTTGCCAAAGAAAACTTCTTTCTTCTTTCTCTTCGACAATCCCTTGTAGTTGAGGATGATTGTCTTCCATGACTGTCTTATCTGTGTGTTCAAAGATGGCTGATGAAGCCTTTCTGGGATTGACAGACTCTACTGCAGCTCAAATATGTGTTTCTGTGTGAGGTGGGTGGCAAGGGATTCTGGATTTGTTCTGAGACACCCTGTTCCTGCTGCTCCTGCTTTTCCATGTCCTGTTATTTTCATGATGTTTCAAAGTACTGAGATCCCTGCAGCAGACTCTTCCTCCATTTGGGGCAGTCCTGAGTGATAGTCTTCCATGAGTTGACTTAAAAGTTGCATTTTTTTAAGTTGGCCTTGATGACATTCCTGAAGTGCCTTTCTCTGCCTTGCCTGACCTGGGAGATTTAAACTTGCTTCGGGAGTCTGAAGTCAGACATCCAGACGACATGGCTGGCCCAATGACGTAGATGCCGTATGATCATTGCCTCAATACTCATGGTATTTGCTTGCAGGAAGACACTAATGTTACTGGGTCTCTTCCTACTGGATGCAGAAGATCTTCCACAGGCAGTGTTGATGGCACTTTTCCAACAACTTTAGATGTCTCCTGTACATTGACCATAACTCATCTCTGTACAACAAGGTGGGGATCATAACTTCTTGTTAAACCAGGAGTTTGTTTTGGGCTTTGATGTTGTGATCTTCAAAAACCAGTTTTTTCAGGCATCTAAAGGCTGCATTTGCAAATATGAAGCAATGTTGGATTTCTTTGTTGATATCAGCCTTCTGCAAGAGATGGTTTCCAAGATATGAGAAATACTCAATGTTCACCAGAGTCTCAACACACATCTGGATTACTGGAGCTGGAACTGTCCATTAGGAGCTTGTTTGTGGAAGACCTTAGGCTTCCAAATGTTAAGCATCAGTCCCATTTTCTTGTAAGCCTCAGTAAAGTTGTTAATGATTGCTTGGAGGTCTGCTTCTGTGTGAGGACACACTACAGCATCATCAGCATAGTGAAGCTCAATGATTGTGACCAGGATGATTTTGGTTTTGTCTCAATTGATTGAGGTTAAATAGCTTACCATTTATTTGGTAGTTTAGCTCCACTGCACCTGGAAGTTTGTTGGTGGTCAGATGTAATATTGCAGCAAGGAATATTGAAGAGTATTGATGCAATGATGCAGCTATGGTTAACTCCCATTTTAACTTCAAATGGGTCCATTACTGAGATCCATTACTGAGAATCACTACTCATCATGCAGCAAGCAGAGAATAGTGATAAATTTTGGTGGGCACCCATACTTCAGAAGGATCCTCCACAACATTTCTTGGCTGATAGCTTTTGTAAGTCCAAAGAAGGTAATGTAGAGAGGCTTATCCTGTTCCTGACATTTCTCCAGCAGTTGGCAAGCTGTGATGATTTGTGCCTCTTGATGCCTTAAGCCCACATGGATATTTTGGGAGGAGGTCTTCATCAAGTGGAAGGAAACAGTTCAGAAGGTTTCTCATAATGATCTGTACTGTGATTGACAAGAAGATGATCACTCTGTAGTATCCACAGTCAGACTTGTCTCCTTTCTTGAAGATTGTCACAATCATAGCATCCCTAAGGTCATCTGGGATTGCCTTATCATTCCAGATCCTTAAGATGAGGGCATGAAGCTGTTATGTGAGCTCTTCTCCCTATTTTAAAATTTCAGCAGGGATTCCATCTTCTCCAGATACCCTGTTGTTTTTCATCTGTTTGCTGGCATGCCTCACCTCATCAAGGGTTGGAAGGATTCCAAGATCATCTCTGACTGGATATTATGGGATTGGAGTTGAGAACACTCTCATCAACAGAAAAGTCTCAATTGAGAAGGTCTTCAAAATGCTCCTTCCAATGGGCATTGATAGCTCCCCTTTCCTTAATCAGGTCTTCTCCATCCTTAGGTCTCAAGGGGGTTGGTCCCTGAGTGTTTGGAACATGTATGGCTTTAGTGGCCTTGAAGGAGCTGTGCAAATTATAGATGTCAGCCAAATGTTGAGTCTCCTTAGACTTGTGTGTCCGACTGTTTGTTCTTTATATCGTATTTCCACCTTTGGACCTCTGCTTTTGCTTGGTTGGAGTTGATGTTATTTTGCCAAGACAAAAGGACTTGTGTTTATAGTCAATTAACTCTTGGATCTCCCAGTTGTTCTTATCAAACCATTCTTGATCTTTGCTGGTAGTGTCTCTTCATAGTTGCTGATCACTGTAGCCTTGAGGACACCCCAGATTGTTGCTGACATTCTCCCATTATTGTTGATTGGAATTCACCAAACAGGGTGTTGGTGATGGTGAGTCCATATTCTGTGCATTTGGTCAAGAGAAGGATGCCACTGGAGTTGACCTTTCCTACTCCTTCCTTGTTGATGGTTCTGTTTCAGAAGTTAGAGTCCCTTCCTACTATGATATTAAAATCAGCAAGAATAAGTCTGCCTCCCTCTGGGACATAAGAAAGGACTTGGTCAAGGTTGGCATACAATTCCTTCTTGGTTTCATCTGCAGCATCAAGAATTGGGGTATACATGCTGATGACAGTGGCGTAATGGCTCCCCAAGAGTTGGCTCTCATTAATTCTGATGGGGAACTCACTAAGTTGGTTTATGAGTTCATTTTCAATGGCACAACCGTGTGAATTCAGAGTTCTCCTTCCTGCATGCTGCCTCCCTTTTCTTTGAGCTGCCCATCTCCCGCTCACTAGGTTTCATTCAGTGCAGCTACATTGATATGTGCCACATGAGTTCTCATGCCACAATTGCAGTGTGACACTTTGGGCGTTCACTATTAGGGTTGTCCATGAGGATCCTGAAGCTCTAGGTCCCAAAAATAATGGTGTGTCTTCTCTGGTATTTTTGACTGCAGTAAAGGTGATGCCACTGGGCGCGGCTGTCCAGTCAGGAAGAAATACAGAATACTATATTAGACAGCCTATGTTTAGGGAACCTTTTCTAGCCCCGTCCCCATGTGAGGTGAGCAGAGTGGATCCTAAAGAGGGCTGCTCCATCACAGTTACAGCTGCTGAATCACACTTCTGTCTCATCCAAGTGTCAGATGACCTTCTTGTAACTGCTGCCTTCATGCCAGTTCATGACTTGGAGCTTCCAGATCTCACAATCCTGCTCCTGTTACCAGTAGCTGGTAGCCAAAGGACTTGAGGAATGTGTTGACTTTCTGCCAAAGGAGAAGAGTGTCAATTCCCTGGTCCACCATTAGAAGGCAGGCGAGATGGAGCAGCAAAGGTGTTGACACTGGATTATGACCCAGATACTTTGTTCTGGGCAGACCCAAACCCTCGGACTGACCACAACATCTCCATTTGATAACAGGTGATTTTTATTGATACACGTCATAGCAGATATAGAATTGTTTGCATTATTCTTATCTACCAGTCCCAGGGCTGCCATCAGAGGGAAGGTACATCTGGCCAGTACATGAGCTTCAGTCTGAGGTTCTCTCTTTCTCTCAGCTGTCAGAAGCCTAGAGGTCAGAGACCAAAGCCCACCTCCTGCAATGGGTGGGGGTGAGACAGGCTTGTGATGTGCCCTCTGAACATGGGGACCTCAGGTTCCTCTCTTGGGGACCCTTTGCTGCTTTAAAATCCCTCCTTTTGTATTTTTTTCTCCTCCTAATGACTTTTCTTCTTTGGGCATTACTCACTAGTCTCTCTGTGGTCATCATACTGTCCACGTTCTGTCATTTCAGCATATTCTTTTGTTTCACTAACCCATCACATGCATAGATCCTAATTTGGGCTTTATGGGTCTTCTAATTGGATCTATTCCCCCTAGACCGGAAATCTCAAGCGTTCTGCAGTTGGGCACTGTGTGCCATCTTACCTCACATTATGGAACACTGTGGAACATGTCTTCATTTTCCCAGCCTGTCTTCTTACTGCTTGCCTGTGTCATACACAGTGGGTTTTGAAGGCACAAACAGGAGTTTTAGAAATCAGTTAACCGTTGCAATTACCCTGGACCATTGTTCTAATGTTCTACAAGCCAATTCCCAAAAGCAAACCCCTAAATGCCTTTTCTAACCATCACTCTGCAGGACATTTCTGGCCCATTGGCCACATGTTTGACACCAGACAGCACACAGTGAGGCGTATCTAATTAATGTTAAATAAAAGGTTTAATTACCCAGATTCTAAAGGAAGGGTAGATCGTGACCTGGGTAATGCCTAGCCCATGGCCTAGTAAACAAAGCAATTTGCTGAACTGAATATCCAAACCCCCTCTGGTGACATGGCTTATAACCTAGGTCTCCCACTACTTTGGCTGAAAGGAGTGAGGTCTGACCTGCTCCTTCTTCCAGTAGATATTTGTACAGGACAATCTGATTCTGACACAGGTGGAAATAGAATCCAAACTGTGCTTAAGTATGAAAAGTTACCCACCTCTGTAAGGACCACTTAGGCAAGTAAAAGTAAAGTAGGATTTAGCCCTAGGGAGATTACTTTTGAATAATTTTAGCAGGTCAAGAGTGTTCCAAATTGCCCCACTTTTTACAGTTGTCAGAGTAGAAGTTTAGTCTATTCAAACAAAATTTTCTGATGATGTGCCCCCCTTGGTCCACAGCAGCTGCTCAGGACTGAAAAGGTTGCAGGGTAGAATAGAGAATTCACCAACCATGGTTCATTACAGTCAGGGCAACAACATTGCTAGAGGGTTTCAATATGAAGGCCACATCCACTTGAGTGTGTCTGTTTGTTTCCCTGAGACCCAGTAGCAGCAGCACACCTTGTGCATATAAGATTTTCTCTTATATGAAGTAGACACTGTCAATTCAATTTGAAGGAACATATGTAACCAGTTTCTGATAAAAGAATTATCTGTTATTGTGGCCAAGCTTCTCATCTATTTTCTTTTCTAGTGCATAGTAAGTATTAAATAAAAATTCAGACTGAGCCTTCTTTAGAAAGAATTATGGTATCCTACTTTCAGCCTAATTATAGTTGTTGATAGGGCAAGTCAACAGTGCAAGAGTAGCTTATATTTTTTGTTTCTCATATTCATAACATCTTCATAAGCTAATGTTAATAACTATATTTCAGATAATACACAGGCTAGACCCAAGGCCTGCTGATTTTTTCTCTGAGAGCTTTGTATCCCACTGACAATTGCTAGACTTGGTCCATTATGTGAATTTATCCTGTTCACATGGAAAGTATCACAACAGAAAGCTTTTTTAAGTAGCTGAAGCAAGGAAGAAAAATATCATTAAAAAAGCACATTATGGTTATTTAATCTTTCTAAAGAACATACACATTTATTATTCACTTTTGGTATATGTTTTGAAGCTTCTTAGGCTTTTGAATGTACTCAATATTAAATTAGGTTTTATTTAATCAATTTAAGGTTAAATAATTTTCACAGTATAGCTTTCACATTATTTATGCCAGAGAATTTGTTCTGCTCCCAGCCCCATTTATTCAGCACTTTAGCTTAATAAAACTAAAAAAATGCACTTTAATTACAGAATAAGAATACCCACACATGGGGTTAATCAGAAATTGTTAATGCACTTATTCCGGAATGGTTAATCCAAAACAGCTATTCCAGAATAAGAGCAGCACAACATAGACTTTATATTGAGTTTGAGCTAAGCTTGCCTCAGCATAGCCTACTAAAAGAGTTATTTACCAGTTCTGCATATCTGAGTTGCCTCACTTCATCCTATGAAAGGTAGACAGAGTGGAAAGGTGGCATTCCATTCTTTCCTAGTCACCTCAGCGGGTCTTTTTGGGTGTCTAAATGACATCTTTCATACTTACACATCCAAGAATATTCTCTTCCTGTATGTATAGCTCTATATGCATAGACACATACATACAAGTGTAGACCACAGATTTATCTACCAGTGTAGATGCACAATAGCAGTCCATAAGCATACCCCTTGTGGATACATAGCAGACTTGTCATCCATCCCCCTCCTCTGGCCACATCACCCAGTACCTAAGATGCTGACTTGGGATGATCAAGGTCTCCCTTCTTTCCCCTGCTAGGGGAAGTTTGAACTAGGGAGTCTTATGATTCCCAGCAGAGCATGCAAACCAATACAGCACAGGTCACACATTATTCATGTGCTCCTTCAGTGGTCCTTTTGAAGATATTCCACTAAAAAAAGTCCTTAAAAAATGGGTAAAGCTTGGCAAGTCCTAAAGCTTTCATTGGAGAAAAACCATAGACAATTGTTAGACACCAAAAGAGAAGGAGCAGCCTCCTACCTTTTAGGTCAGTAATTGAGGCACTCACCAAAGGAGCAGGAGTCTCAGGTTCTAGACTCCCAAACCCAAAGTGTTCTAATCACAAGATGGGAATTAGCCACGTCCCGGTCTTGAAGGTGGCCTTCTGTGAAGCCAAGAGGTCTCTGGGAAGTAATACTGGTGAGATCAAATGATCCCAGCAAGGTGTCTGTCCACTCTCCTCTTGAAAACTTCCAAGGTTGGGGACTGCACCCCCTCCTTGGGAAGTCTATTCCAGATTCTGGTCACCCTTACCAGGAAGAAGTTCTTCCTTACATCCAACCTGAAACCATCCTCCAAGAGTTTATGGCCATTGCTTTTCGTCCTCCCCTGGGGCACTCCAGCAAACAGTTTTTCTCCCAGCTTCTGATAGTCACCCCTTACATACTTCAGCCATCATGTCCACCCTCAGTATTCTCTTCCTCATGTTAGAAATGGAATGTTGTTAGAAATGGAGTATTGTTAGAAATGCACAGCTTGCATCTTGCACCCAATAAGAAAGAAACACTGCCAAGGACTTTTTTCCTTGCCCAGCCTTGCCACAGCTTTTCTTATACCAAATCGCAGACTCTCCCCCAGCTTCTCCCTAGCCTTTCTCATACAGATTACAGAAGTTGGAATTCAACTGACTGTGTCCTTGAAAGGGGGGGGGGGGTTTAAACTCTTGGTGACCTATAGTAGTCTCTGAGCATGCTTAATTAGCTGATGCATATTTACCTCTCCGCCCTGCATACTTAAGTAGTTAATTATACTATACATGCGATGTATGTAGTGATGTAACCACATGTATGCTTGTATGAAACGGAAGTGAGCTGTAAGAGTTCCTGTTTCTGCACATGTGCCCAGGAGGAAAAAGATAAATACAGCCTGCAAAATTCCTTGGTGGGTTCAGAGTAATCTGAGTTTTTGACTCTGCTCTGACCCTATTTTCAAATACACCTTTTGTGCCATCTAATGAGTGTGTGTCTGTGATTTTGGTGGCCTCCAGAGAAACGAACTGCTTTAAGCATCACTCAGATCCCTTAGTCTTTCCTTATAAGTTTTATCCTTCAGGCCCTTAATCATTCTTGTGGCCCTTCTCTGGACTCTTTCAAGATTCTCCCCATCTTTTTTGAAGTGCAACACCCAGAATTGGACACAGTACTCCACCTGAGGTCTCACAAACACTGAGTAGAGAGGAAGTATCACTTCCTTAGCCCTTCTCATAATGCATCAGCTAATGCATTCCAGTATACTATTAGCTCTGTTGACTGGTGGCTAATGTTCATCCTGTGATCAACTATAATTCTGAGGTTCCTTTCAGCCATCATGCTGGCCAGGGCATCTCCTAACCTATATTCATGTCCCTTGTTACTTCTCCCTAAATGAAGCACTCTGCATTTATCCATATTAAACTGCATCTGGTTCCACTCCTTCCACCTTCCCAGCTTATCCAGGTCAGCTTGGATCCGCATCTTATCCCCTAGTGTGACCGTTTTTCCCCATAACTTAGTATTTTTACATCATCTTCATGTAAATCATTGACAAAGATGTTGAGCAGCATAGGTCCAAGAACCGAACCATGCAGGACACCAATAGCCTCCTGTCAAGATGATACAGACCCATCCTGTCAAGACCACCTCCTGCCAAGACGATACAGACCTGTCCACTAACACTGTCTGGGCTTCAGCCCTTAGCCAGTTCCCAACTCACTTGGCCATGGACTCTGCTAGCCCACAATCCCCCAGTTTTTTTTTTTATAAGAGCATCGAGAAAAAACATAACAAAAGCCTTTTCAAATCTAAGTATATTACATCAACCACGTCTCCAACAATTAAGCAGTTTGTTATTTGATCATAGAAAGGACAACGTTGGTCAGACACGATGTGCCTACAATGAAACCATATTGGCCATCCTTCAGCATCATGTCTTGTCAGAGACAGGCAGAAATGGACTTCCTGATAATTTTTTTCAAAAATTTTACCTGGTATCAAGGTCAAACTGACCAGTCTATAGTTTCCTGGATCCTCCCTCCTCCCCTTCTTAAAGACTGGCACCACATTAACCCTTTTCCAGTCTTCTTGGACCATTCTTGGGCACCACAGATCTTCAAATACCTTAGCCAATGGTCCTACAATGACTCCAGCCAATTCCCTCACCATTCTCGAGTGTAATTCATCCAGTCCTGTCAATTTGAAGACATTTAGCCACTTTAAGTGCTCCCTCACTAGTTCAACACTGATCACTGGTTGGCAATTGCTCCCCTACCTCATATCCATCCAGTATCCAACCAGGCAGGCAACCACTATTTGCACATAGGAACACCAACACAAAGTATTCATTATGAATTCTGCTTTCTCCTGACTGTTATCAACTGTCCCATCCCATTCTGCAAGGCCTTCATCTTGCTCCCTATATACCTAAAGAAGGACTTCTTATTGTCCTTGATTTTGGTCACCAACCTGATCTCAGTTGCCTAACCCTTGCCTTCCTTATCCTCTCCCTACAAATACAGGCTATACTTGTGTATTCCTCCTTGGTGACTACCCCTTGTGTTCACTGTGCGTAAGGCTCCTTTTTCCTTTTTAAGCACTCCTTAACTCCTTTGGTAAGCCAAGAGGGCTTCCCAGCCCTTTTACAACCTTCCCTACATACAAGAATGGATCTTTTCTGCACTCTGAGGATTGTTCCTTTGAGAAATGACCACACTTACTGAACTCCCTTTCCCTCCAGTCCCACTTTCCATAAGGTCTCTCCCACTATTTTCCTAAACTCATTGAAGACAGCCTTCCTGAAGTCAAGAACCTTTGCCCTGTAGGACTTCCCTGCCCTATGACAGATAATGAATTCTAGGGCTGTGTGAAGCGTTGGGTGGTGATTTGATTCAGAGGAGATACGGCCAAATTTGGTGGCTGAATCTCTGAATTTGAATTGAACCAGGGGACCAATTTAAAGGTTTGAATTGATTCAAAGCTCTCCGAATCTTTGGAAAAGATTAAGAGAGTTTTGATGATTCGGGCAGTCCCCAGTGGCTGCAGCAGGGAGCTGCAGCTGAACTCAGAGCTGGTAAGTACTAGGGGCAGGGAAAGGGAGTGGGGGAGGGGGAAGGTGGCTACGGGGTGACCCCTGCCAGCCCCCAACCCCTCCCACTCCCCCATCCCCCCCGACTCCCACCCGCTCCCCCAACTCCACTCCGCCATGGCTGCCCCCACCTACCCCAGCTCCCAGTACTTTAAAAAAAAGCCCATGTGCTCACTGGGTGCTGCCAGGCAGGGGAATGATCCCCACAGCTCCCCACTGTTCCACACTCCATGAGGGGCTCTGCCACGAGCCCCCAGACCCCCCTCACTCCCCCAGGTCCCCCATGAAATTGATTCAGGACAGTGATTTGAATCACCAAATCAAATCACTTTCACCCAAGTCAGCCAAATCTGAATCCGAAGCAAACTTCATTAGCCACTTCATACAGGTCTAGTGAATGCTATCATTTCATGATTGCTATCACCCAGATTACCCTCAATCTTCAGATCTCCCACCAGGTCATCCCCTTTGCCTAGAAGCAAATCCAACAAAGCCTTCCCCCTGGTTGGCCTGTTCACCTCCTGTACTACAGTCATTTCATACGGGTCAAAAACCTACATGACAGGTCAGATCTGGTTGAGTGTTCCTCCCAGCAGATATCAGGGTAATTAAAGTGACCTATAACAACCATGTCCCTTGAACGTGCAGCCTCCATCAGTTCTCTGGAAAATTCCAGATCCAGCTCTTCCTCCTGGTGTGGCAGTCTGTAGTAGATGCATACTACCAAGTCCCTTTCTGCTCATCCCCTCAGTATCTTGATCCACAGGGTTTTGAGTCACCCTTCTCTCGAACCAATTTGGGTCTCTGAGGAAGCATACCGCTTCTTTACATAAAGAGCTACACCTCCTCCCGTCTTCCCTACCCTATCCCTTCTGTGCAGCCTGTAGCCAAGTCATGCAGGGCATCCCACCAGGTCTCCATTATTACAATGAGATCATAGTCCCTGTTTTCTAGCAGGAGTGCCAGTTCCTTCTGCTTATTTCCCATACTCTTAGCATTTGTGTTTAGACATTTAAGACCCCCAGTTCCCTACTGCCCCAATGTCATTCCAACCTCTTGACACCTCCCAGCCTGCCCTCTTCTACATCCTTCCTGCTTGGCTCTCCCCCAATTTGCATTCCCATCTGCAGACCCATTCCTTATATATGATGGTAACCTAGAACCTGGATCTCCTGCTCCTTTCAAAGATGTTTTAAGCACTATGCTATTGAGGAGAGGGCTGCTCCTCAATCTTGCAGATTATACATGCAGGGCAATTCTATTTGGTCAGAGTGGAAAATAGAATCCCAAACCATGCTCAAACCTGCAGGTACATTGCTATGCACATGTTCCTTAGGCATATGAAGGATTTTTGTAAATAAAAATAAATTGAGGGGAGTATTGTCTAGAGGGCATCATATTATGATCCTGAAAACCAGGACAGGTTCCAGAGTTGTGTCTTGCCACAGTTTTCTCCATCCTCCTCTCTTAAATGGCAAACATTTTCCTGGATCTTTTTAACTATTCCTTTCTTCTGCTCAACACAAATACTTCTTCACCTTTTCATTAGTATGATGCCAATGTTCACCTCCATATGACTCTGACAAAAATATATATTAAGCACAATTTTCCAATCTACAGGTTCTATCACTTAAAGCACCTATGGCTACTGCAGGCATTTAAATCAAGATATTTTTTGTATCCATTTGGCACCCACATAGACCTCAATGACAAAGGTACCTGTTACATAATTTGTAAGGGCACCTGATCTATCATGGGGACTTAGTTGTTCTCATTAGCTTCACTGACAGTCCTAGCTCTGAAACCACCATTCTTGTCAGTTTCACTGATAGTATCTGCCATAGTTCTACCGTTCCACATAATTTAGCAGGCATTTAGCTGTTAGTCCAGTGAGCCCACTATAAGCAGTCACGACTATAATACAGGCTTTAAAATATTTTGAGAGAGACAAACCTACTAGGGCTAAATTTTGCTGGCTGTTTCAACTCATTTCATGCTTGAAACAGTGAAATCAAAATGAAATGAAGGGCTTCAAAAGAGCCTCAAAACAAAATGAGGGCAGTCAAAATGTTTCAACATCTTTTTAATGTTTCAAGTTCTGAAACTCAAGTAGGGCTTGCCTGCAGGGAAACAGAAAGGAGAGGGTAGGGGAAGAGAAGAGAAGAGAAGGACTGCTCTCATATTGACTGTGTAGCTGGCCAGTGACTGTGGTCCTTTCCTGAGGCGCTTTCCAATCCCAGTGTTCTGGGGGAGGGATGGAAAAACAGCATAAAAGGCAGCATTGTTTGAACTGACTTGCTTTCTGTCACCCATGTCATGAGTCTTGCTTGTCAGCAGCCTGAGGTGTATTTTCTCAGAAACCTCTTTACCTATCTCCTTGAAACTTGGCTGCCTTCATGGCCTCAGCAGGGGCAACCATCCCTGCAGTTTTCACCCTGCTGTGCCTTAGCGCACACATGACACAAGTTTTGCTTTTAAGAATTTGAGGTGCAGTTTCCCAGAAACCCCTGCATCTTTGTTCTTGAAACTTGGCAGGCTTCATAGCCTCAGAAGGAGCTACCATCTCTGCAAGTTCCATCTGAATCAGGCAAGAACTGACAAAGTTATAGGCAGTTGTGTGGTTCCCCATTATAGCCTATGTGCAAAACAGTGAAACCGTTTTGACAAAAGGAAACGGAACAGTGGTTTCAAAATGAAACAGAATTCGAAATGAAACACTGTCCTGTCAAAACACTGAAATAGAAGTCATAACAAAATGATGTTTTGCATAGGTCTAAAACCTACATAGAGCTGAAAACCTGATGTTTTCACTGGACCTTATACCAAGCATAGTACTTGCAGTAATATGCACTATAGTTAGTTGAGTTTGCAGGATTACACCTAGAACCATTTAAAAAGAATGCCTCTTCTAATGATGCAAGATTCATTCATAGGACTGTTTCTGCATGTTATGATTCTGGCCCTTGTTATTTTCTTCTTGCTGCTGGTTTGCATGGCAAGTTGCATCTCAGGCAATGCCTATGCTGCAGTCAGCGCTTTGACGACAGCCAAGTTTAATCTAGCTAGCTCAATTAAAAACTGCAGTACAGTCACACTGACAGGGATTTCACCCAGGTTGTACAAACCCAACAGGGAGTACTGGAGATATATTAGGGAGCTACCACAGGACACTAGATTGCCCAGGTATATGTATAAGCCTAGACAAGTTCTAAGAGCATGACTCCTAGGCAGCAGCACAACCACTGGGAACTGCAGCAACAGCCACTTTTGTGCCCGCACCCCCTCCCACATGCCCAACTCCAGTCAATGCCCAGGACTGCTGCCCCGTCACCCTGCCTTACTTAACCTACTAAAGGGGAACATACTTGAGCAACTAGCATGTGTTAAAGCCCAAATTGCCAGTCTTGTTAAATTAAAACTCTCCTTGGTATGTCTGTTTGTACTTCAATTACACTTCTGGATTGAATGGAGACAGAGGCAGAAGTAGATTGAAGAAATCCTAATATGGAGCACTCCACAACTTGTTTCTTGCTATAAAAACCACAATCAAGACTGCTCTCACTTGTACTGAAGTCAGCAGAAGTTTTGTTGCTATATTTTGAAGTAGGATCAGGATTTGCAGGCATGTTATCCAGCAATTATCTATATGCTAATATGTGAAGCAGATGCTGCCACCCCCACTTGGGCTTAGTAGTACTGGAAAAATGGCCGTAATAACAAGTCTATCATCTTATGTAAACCCTTTTTAGACAAAAAAAAATATCAAACAGAGAAAATTATTTATACTATTATTTTTAGTACTTGAATATTTTGTGCTCCTAATTAAGTATCCTAAAGTTATTTAAATATACTCTGGTCTCACTGTATTTTAGCTTCTTCTTTGTTGAGGATGCTTTGAATTTTCTATATTTGTACTCCATCTGTTGGAACAGTTTGTACTGCTGTACATAGTGCTGCTTTGTGCAATGTCACAGAAGCTGGGTACAAAATCAGAAAAAAAGTCCAAAAATAAGACAAAGCTGGCTGTAATTGATTTTTAAGAGAGCCTGGATTCAGTATTGAGGCTCTAGCTTCCTAAAATTGAACTCCTTGAAGCTGAAAAATCTTGAACTAGTCTGCATTCTGTCCTGAATCTTAACGTCATCAGGCTGCTGCCTTCAGTACCCTTGGCTTGTCCTTGAAAAGACTCTCTACAGCAGTGACTCATCCTGCTACAACATTCATTTTACTGTCAGAAAATTGAGCAGAGTGACACCATATTAATCATATACAGAATTCTCTGTGTGCTAGGGACAGCTTGAAAAATCCTAGGGCAACAGCAACAGAAAGGAAAACTAAGCAATCACATTCTGGTTTTTATTACTTTTTGCCCACCACCCTTTGTCATACATTGCTAAAAGCAACAGATTCATAGCAGGGGAATAATTAACCTGTTTGTAGGTTGTCTGGTTTCTGATGCATCACACTACTATTTATAGGAATTCCTTGCATATTTTTTCTCAGACAGATACCCGCGTAAGAATGTGCATATTAAACCTTTTGTCTCAGAAGTTGATAGTAAAGGACCAAATGTTTTTCTTAGTTTGGTAGTCTACAAAGAGATGGTGAAATAGTAATATCTTATCTAGACCATTTAATCTGGATTTTGCCATCAAATAAGTTAAGCCAGATCCAAGGAATTCATGGAAAGATAATATAAAATGCTTGTTGGCATGCATTTAATGTCCAGTAAATCCAAAACATTTGTAACGGTACTTTCTTCTCAAAAAACTTGTAAAACTCCCATGAACAATCAGACAAGAGTTTTGTATTGTCAATGATTGGAACTCATAGGGCATTTGTAGATGACACTTTAAAGCAGATTTAAAGCGAGTTAAATGCCTTTTAAACCACTTTAATGGCATTGCTGTTTACACATTCGGTGGCATATAGTGCATTAATTCCAACTGTTGTAGCCCATTCGTTGGTGTAATGTGCCTTAAATGACTTTTGGGCACAGCAAATGACTTTTGGGCACTGCAAAGTAAAACACCTCTGAGTAGTTTTAATTTCCTACCCTACACCAGGCTCTATGCGGCTCAGGGGCTGTGCAGCCATACCATACAGGCAGCCTGGCAGCAGCCCAGGAAGACAGGCTCCACAAAAGGAAAAAAAAAAGCAATGAGCCTGATCTCTCCCCCACCTCCTGCTGGAGCTTGCCTGCCTGCCTGAGCTGGGTTGGGGACTGTTGCTTCCCTCCATGGCTGTGGTGCCCCCCAGGACTGCCTAAGCGGGTGCCACCTGGAAGGGTGCCTGCAGGCGGGTGCCACCTGGAGGGAGGCCACTGCTGCTGTGGAGCGAAACACCAGCCATCACCCCCTACCCTGCAGCAGCTCAGGGACCGTTCTGCCCACCAGCAGCTCGCTCTCCCCTCCCCACCACTGGAGAGGCAGGTAACGATTGGGCTTCAACATGGGTGTCAGGCATTTAAAAAAAACACTGCTTCAATTTAGGCTGATTTAAAGCCCCATATCTTGTACAAATGCCCACAGGCATTCCTGTAATACAGATAACAAAGAAGGCAATTTACCTCTTAACATTAGTCCTTCAGAATTACACAAAGGGTGTTAGGGATACTTCCGGGTTCATTAATTCCTTTTCTATTGTTCTGGTCTCCTTACATCCACTTATAGTTAAACATGAAGTAGTTACAGTAAAGAAGGGACTAGTTACACAGACAAAATTAATTTTGCATACTGTCACAGACTCCACATTAGCTATACCTCTGACCTCTTTGTGGTCTCCTCTAGGGCACCCTGCTCAGGTATTAATGAGAGCATTTTTCTTAAGTAGAGAATCTCCATTCCCCATCCTACAGTCCCCCTACAATTCGCTGTGATTATCTCAGCACAACTGATTACAGCTAAGCACCTGCAGTTTTTTTTCTCTCTTGGGAGCAATGACAGGATTATTCAATGAGCAACCTGTTTTCATAATCTGCAATTCATTTAGAGCAAAATCATTACAGAGAAAACTACCTAAAAATGAATAAAGTAAACGTAAACCTACACTGCCAGGCAGCTGCCCAACTTCTACATGAGACTTCTACAGGGACTGAAGTATCTCAAACCGTCTTGCCAGGCCCCTCTATCATAGTCACAGTACCATGTCTGTTCCTAGATCTACTGTTTGACCTTCTCCTGAGACCAGGGCTGTAGATTTACTTTTTATTCTCTTGTCATCTTACTTCTCCTGAACTAGATCAAACTACATAGCTCTTCCATCCCATGGATATAAAACTTCAAAGGGCTAGTTACTTGCCTTGTTTCAGCAGTGGGCAGGTGCATTAGCCTCTTTCCAGTCAATTTTCCTCCCAAAGGAAATGTCCCTTCTGTGACCCATATGTTTACTTATACAAGATTTACTTGCACACCATGCATACTTGTTCCCCAAAAATTGGCCCTTCAAAATTGAGATGCATGCCTTTAGCAGGGAAGCTAATTTTCTCTGCCAGAACAGAAACATGAAGACACTGCATTTCAAAAGGGCTTCCAGGTCCTCTCTCAGCAAGACAGCAGGAGGGACAGCTTCCAGTATTAACCCTTTCCTAGCACCTCCCATCTTACTAGCTGAAACCAAAGTTGGCAGCCATTTTGCAATAAACCTTCTCCAGGAAACATCCATGCCTCTAGAAAAGTCTTTTTTCCCTACATTCTGCTTTCTAAAAACAAGGTGTGTGTCTTATTTGGGAGTGTGTGGTATGTGAGAAAATATATTAATGCTTCTGATATTGCTACAACAGTCTTTAAATATTCCATGAGTCCATTGCCTTCTATCACATTTGAAGTAGACATTGACTCTTCCATGTCTACTCCCCATCTTCTACATGAAACTTCTACAGGGACCTGGCAAAAAATGAATGTTTAAAAAATCTCAGTGCTACTATGCAAACTAAAATGAAGAAAATATCTTTATTTGTAGACATGATGTTCTAACGAGCATATGGAAGCACAACTCTGGGGTAGATGGCATTTTATAAGCTAATATCTAGCAGCAGTGATAGATTTTCAATCTGTTTTATTTGAACTTTTTATGCTTATACAAATGCAACTGCATATTATTTCCTTTAACAGTTACTACACTATGCATGCTATACTGAATGCTCCTTGCAACCTTATCTGCCTATATATTTCAAAACTTAAATTTTCATATCTGTCAGGCATGTTTGGTTCTGGAAAAAGTGAGGAACAAACATAGTTTTGAATATAAACCCTGTGCAATAAATGCCATAACAAATCAGTAACCATTGTTTAGTCACACATTACTAATTTTTTGAACATCCATACATATTTATTTCCTTTTACATACAGATATAAAAACCATTAAGTGTAGAGATACCACATGGATGAAGCATTCAATAAGCACTAGCAACCGTTTCATTCAGATCTGGAGTGTTGGGTTGAACCAGAAATGTTTTAGGGGTTTTGTTGATGGTGGTGGTTTGGTGAGTGTTGGGTTGGACCAGAAATGTTTTAGGGGTTTTGTTGATGGTGGTGGTTTGGTTGGCATTTTTAGATACTACTGTCAACAAAGGTGGTTAGTTTACCTAAGAGTTCCCTACTAGGCCAAGCTGGACTTCTGCCATGCTTGCTAGTCTTCCTGCACATCAGGATGTTTTTTCCTGTGCTCTCTTTGAAGTACAGCCAGCTCTCCTAGACTCCTCTTCCCCTCATTCTGGCTTTCCAGGGGATCCTGCCCATGAGTTCTCTGAGAGAATCAAAGTCTGATTTTCTGAAGTCTAAAGTCCTTATGCTGCTGCTCTCCATCCTTTCTTTCCTCAGGATCTTGAATTCTATCAGTTCATGGTCACCACTGCCCAAGTTGCCATCTACTACTACATTCCCCACCAATTCATCCCTATTTGTGAACAGCAGGTCAAGAAAAGCACGGCCTCTAGTTGGCCGCTTCATCCCTTGCACCAGGAAGTTGTCCCCAGTACTCTCCAAAAACATCCTGGATTGCCTGCATACTGGTGTACTGCTCCCCAGTTGATGTCAAGGTGATTGAAGTTCCCCATGAGTACCAGGGCCTGTGACTGGGAAACTTCTGCTAGATGTTTGAAGAAAGCCTTATCCACCACTTCCTCCTGGTCTAGTCATCTATAGCAGAACCCAGCCACAACATCACCCTTGTTGCTCTCCTCTCTGACCCTAACCAAGAGACTTTCAAAAGGCCTATCTCCAGCTGCATACTGGAGCTCTGAGCAAACATAGGGCTATTTTACATAAAGTGCAACTCCTCCTCTTCTCCCCTACCTATCCTTCCTGAACAGTTTGTACCCATCCAGGACAGTGCTCCAGTCATGCAAGCTGCCACCAAGTCTTTGTTATTCCAATCACATCATAGTTTCATGATTGTGCAAGGACCTCTAATTGTTCCTGTTGGTTTCCCAGGCTCTGTGCATTTGTGTACAGATTCCTAAGGTAACTAGTTGATTGCTCTGACTTCTCAGGAAGTATGAGAGCATATCCCATTGCCCCCTCCTGCTTGCTCTTGCCCTAGGCCTCTGCTTGCCCACTTAGCTTATGGCTTTGGTCTCCATCCTTCAGCGAACTTAGTTTAAAGCTCTCCTCACTATCTGCGAAGACTCTCTTCCCTCTCTTCATCAGATGGAGTCCATCTCTTCCCAGCAATCCCTCTTTTTGGAAGAACATCCCATGGTCAAAGAAGCCAAAGCCCTGCTGGTGACACCACCTGTGCAGCCAGGTGCTCATCTGCAGGATGCACCTGCTCCTGCCCAGTCCCTTTCCCTTGACCAGAAGGATTGATGAGAACACAGCCTGAGTCCCAGACCCCCTCACCCATGCACCCAGAGCCCTTTAGTCACTTTTGATATGTATCATTGCTACCCACATGGATGAGCAGCATGAGGTAGTAGTCAGAGGGCCAGATAAGCCTCGGTAGTCCCTCCTTCACAGCTCAGATCCCCTGGCTCTGGGCAAGCAGCAGACCTCCCAAAACAAAAGGTCAGGCTAGCAGATGGCTTCCTCCATCTCGTGGAGAAGGGAGACTCCAACTACCACCGCCTGTCACTTGTTCTTGGTGGTGATTAGCTCAATCCTTCCCACCTTGGTGAATCCTGGCCTGTCCTCCAACACCAATGGAACATGTTCCTCCCGCTCTGCTGCTAGGGCTTCATATCTGTTCTCTAGATGAATGACTGCAGATGGAGGTAAAGAACTGCAGATGGAGGTAACTCAAATCTTGTAAACTTAAAGCTATGTGCTCCTTCAGGAAAAAAAAAAATCCAGTCCAATAGATTCTTTATTTGGAACTACTAGACAATAAGACAAGAGAAAAAATAAATTTCTAACAAGTAAGGCAAAGTTGAGAAGAAAGAGAGATATCTTTTTCTCGGAATTGCCAAATTCAATTTGGCACTTCTATTTTTCAGGGTCTGTTGTAAAAAAGGACACAAATATTTTCTAAAAAATAAAAAAAAAATCAAATTAATGTGCATACATGAGGAATACCACAGACTCTACTATCTGTAATTCTAGTGGCATTTTGTGGGGGGATAAAAGAGATATCGCATTAAGTCTGTGCTACCACATAAGCCTGTGTTACTTCACCAGCGCTCCCAAAGTCTTCACAGAGACGTTGAATAACAAATTAAATGTCTACACTGAGGACAGGAGGGTGATCCAGGCAGACCTTGACAGGCTCAGGAAATGGGCGGACGAGAACCTGATGGTGTTTAACACTGAAAAATGGAAGGTTCTCCAAGGTCTGGAATAGATTGCCGCTGATCCAAGTAGGTCCAAGCACCTATTCTGAATGCCTTCAAAAGACATCTGGATGTTTATCTTGCTGGGATCCTATGATTCCTGCTGACTTCCTCCTCTGGAGCAGGGGACTGGACTCGATGATCTTCTGAGGTCCCTTCCAGCCCTAATGTCTATGAAATCTAATTTACTTTTTATTTCTAAAGTTTTTTCTAAAATTATATGCAGTTGGGAAATTGCATTAAAAGTCTTTTATTTTGGATTCCTTCCTCCATGCATTTTCTGATCTGGAAATAATGTTTGACCTCTTAACTACAAAAACATTATCATTATACAAAACTTTGAAGTTAAACTATAGCAGGCTTTGAAACTTAAAAAGAGTTGAGGAAAATACTTCCTACAAGCTGTGAGCCAGCTAATTGGGGAAACCATCTTAAATGTTTAAAATAATTTTCCTGCAGAATTCTATATTTCAGTTATTTGGACTTGGGTCACAATGACATGACTACAGTGATTCAACTACTCAAGAGGCTTGTCAAAGAGCTCTATGCTAACATTCATTTTGTAGTAGTGAAAAAATTTGGGGATAGAGTAAAATTATTCCAAAGAAAATCACTAAAAATTTATATTTTTCATCTCAAATTTTCTTGAAACATTCCATGGCTATGCATGGGAATTTCAGGACTTGAACTCAGGCATGAATGTATGGAGCCACATACAATGTAAGCTGTGTTAACTGGCATTTTACTAACTGGAAAACTCTATTAACCAGAATTTCCAATATCCCCCAATACAAAGCCTCACATTAGGCATCCGGAATCTTTGCCGAGTCTATCCAGCATGTACATCAAGTATTTCTGTTGTTTACATTATTTAGTGATGCTGCTGATAGAGATGCTGCTGGGAGTCTGTGGGGGAAGGGTTGGGGGAGGGGAAAGGGATCTGCATGGGGCAGGGCAAGTTGCTGCTGCTGGCTGGGGTCAGTATAACTTTCAGATAATTGGAATTTTTAGATAACCAGCACCCTCTTACCCAACTCATGCTGGATAGCATGGACCAGAGTGCAGCCTACCATGTATGCTCAGCAGGTTTTAAATGTTTGCCACTCCTCACCACACATGGAGTAGGAACAAAACTATGTGTAAATAGCAAAAAGGAGCATGCAAAATGAAATAGGATTCTATTGCCTGTAGTTCTAGTAGCATTTTTGGGGGGGATAAAAGAGTTATTGCACTAAGTCTGTGCTACCACATAAGCCTGTGTTGCTTCACCAGCTCTCCCAAAGGCTTCACAGAGATGTTGAATAACAAAAAAAAAAAGAAGAAAGAATTAAGCCCTTTGGGAGTTTGTGCATAGCTTAAGCACTATGAATAATACAAAACATAGTTTCATATTTTGCTAGATCACATCCAGAGCTTGTGTTAAGGTAATTAAGTGAGATCCTCTACACAGAGCGACTGAATAAGTATTATTAATTATTTTGAAATAGTTGCTATCATAAGCATTGACAACTAGTCATAAAATAAGAGCTTTCCCTTGAGGTGGAAATGCCTTAAGAGTGTAGGCATTGTTATTTAAATTATCTCCTTATTTGCTCTCTAGAGAAACTAAAGGCAACCAGGGAATGTTCATGCTGCATCTACATATTTCCAAATGCTGATGAATACATGAAACAAACTTGAACTTATTTATCAATAAATAAATAAATAAATATATCTACTAGGAAAGCCTTTATTTACCCTGTCTACATCTAAATTTAATTTAATCTTATCAAGTGAACTTAATTTTATAATACACAATTTCAACACTGTGGGCAGAACATTTTGATTAAAAGGAAACGATTAGCACTATTCAGTCTAACTGTATCACTTTCATATTATTCCAGCTAAACACATGTATTTCATAAGCAAACAAACAAACTCTAAGGGATGGTTTATTTGAACTACAAAATATTCCCAAACTTAAAGTTCTGTTCATTAAATGTCACTTAACACGTACTTGTTACTATTAACTTTTTCTCCTAATATTAAGCAATGTTTTTACGTAAACTTTTCCTTCTATACATGTTCTATGGACAAGATGAAATCTCATTTCATAAGACTTTCCATAAGCTGTACCAAACAATGAACTTTTACAAGGCAACTTTATAAAAATGAAGATCAGGAAGCGAAGTGGTATAGCAGGCACTAATATATACCCACTAGACAAGCGAGGAAGTGCCTGTTGTTGCATCTCAAAGCAGTTTGAGATGCCTCAGGAGGCATGCTGGGAATGAAAAAATGTTCCCCGTGCTGCAGCGTGGGCTCTAATTTTAATACTGGGAAATCCCAGTATCAAAAAAAACCAACCATGCTGGGAAAAAGCAGTGCAAAGAATGCTCCTGGAGTGTGTCCTGAGGCAACCAGAGGGTGGGTCCTCCGAAGAGATGCTCTGGTGCAGTGTGCTGGGGCAAATAGGAGCAGGGCAAGGCTGCAGCAGTGGCTCAGACCCAGGTGCTGTTCCACATAATTAGGGATGTGAGGGTGGCGAGGACTGTGTGTGAGGGGGTGGGGTGAGGGTGGTGTGTGAGTGTGGGGTCTAACAGTGGGGGCTGCTGCCTGGCTATCACAGCATCCACACTCTTGGACCTGTGGCCCATGGCTCTGCGCCTTCCAGACCTGGATGGGGACCACACAACTGTCGCGAAATGCCGGATTAGAGACTCCGACACCGCATGGTGAGCCGCGGACTTTACGGAGCGAGCGAGTACGCGGCTTGTGGGGCGGGATAAGAGGTGGCTCGTTGACCACCCTCGAGATTCGCCTTACTGGTGCAAGTAGGCGAAATGCTACACGCTTTTAAAGTTTATAGTAAAAGGGTTTATTCAACTCACCTGGCCTCACCCTCTTACGAATAAGAGGGGAGACCAGCTGGAGCGAAGTTGCAGCTAAAGTATAAGCGCAGAGGTATGGTAAAAGTGGGTATGCGGTCTAAGCTACGCTGAGAGGCTAATGTTTGTTGTCGGGTTTTCGAGGCCTTTGACGGGTTTTCACTGGGATAAGCCCAGATGGAAGGCTGAGGACCGGCAATAGGGTGATCAAGCCTGAGGTTTATCCAGTCATTGTCTCTGCCATTTCCTGCTTCTTCGCCTCTTTATTGATGTTGGTTGGACCGCCTCTATGACACTAACTATGACATACGCTAAGCGTGCAAGGATAGGATAGTTTCTTTTACATGGATGTTGCTAGGCAGATTTTTATATAGGTTCTGTTTCTGCAAAAGTGAAACTTACAGGATAGAAAAGAAACTTACAAAGTACGCATGCACAGCTTGATACAAAACTCGCACGTGCAGCAAATACAAAACTCGCGCGCTTTCGGTTATAGCTATTACTAAATAAACATTTTGGTTTGGGTTGACTTAAAAGATAAGACTATAAAGTTACATAAATGTGGAAAATGCCATGCGGCAGTTATACAAAATGAAATAAAACATTTACAACAACCATCTGGACTGTGGTATGGGCACTGTAACAGAGCCTGCACCTCTGGACCAGCTACCAATGGGCCATGGCTGCACAACTGGCCTTCAAGTTGCACTGCTGTCATGTCATATAAGCTTTTATATATAAGCACACCTTCCAGGGATAGCTTCCCAGATGGCAGAGCAGGGGCACCAGAAGACTTGACAGCAATGCAATCCAAAGGCCAAACCCAAATACACACACACACACGATCAATTGAGCATTGTTTTATTGATATATTTACAATTTTAAAGCAATCTGGAAGTCTACGAGTACCTTTATCATTATAATAAAATAAATTCTAAATATCTATACATGTTGGCATTTACTTTTGGGGGTTTTTTGTCACAGAAAAAACAAAGCTGCCCCTGCCCTCTTTGCTCACCAGGATGTGGGGACAGCTGTGGCTGGGTCCACAGCTGCTTTGTGGTACTGAGAAGCACTGATATGCCAGTGCCCTGCCCCTGCCCATGCCCTTGTCCCTCACTCCCAACCCACAGCTTCACCAGTACCCTTCATTCATGACCCACAGCCCCTAACTGCCCTCCACTCCATCCCAGCAGCAGCTCCATCCCAGCACCAGAACATGGGTCCAGCTGCAGCTGTCCCACCCACTCCTTTGTGGCTCTGAGCAGTGCCAGCCATTACTGTTCTGCTCCCTGCACCTGTGTCCAGGACCCAGAGATCCCCATGCTGTTACTGGGAAGACCTCAGCTGGGGCACAGAGACTAGGCTGGGGAAGCCCCTTCCTTTCCGGGGTGGTCTCCCCCTGCACAGGCTGCTCTAGAGGGACAGGAGGACTCTAAGTCAGGCTCTGCCATCCTCTCCTACTCAGAGCACTCCTCCCTCCCCAAGCTATCTCTTTCTCTCTCACACACCTCCGCTGCCATCCCTGGCCCATTACATATACCCATAGACCCTGCTGTCACCTCAATTACCCCTACCCATCACCCATCCATGCTGACATCTACACCCCTCCCCACAACCCATCACACCCCCAAGTGATTTATTGAACCAAGAGACTGGCCAGGGCAGGGCTGCAGTGGTCCCAGGGCACGGCTGCAGTGTGGCAGTTGCCCCATAAGACCTTGCTTCCACCAGCAGGTCCCATCCCGTCCCATCTCATCTAGTGGCTGAACATGCAGGGTGTGAGATTTATGGGGGGGGGATGAGGAGTTTATACCCACACACAGTCCCCCCACCCCTACAGTCCCCTCACATTCATATCCCTGCTTACTGGGGAAAGAGCTTGGGTCCAGGCCACAGCTACTAGCTTTTCCCTGCTTCTATTTCCTCCAGCACACTGGGGCAGCGTTATGGAACAGTAGAGGCATGCAGCAGGCAGAGAGACACTAGGGCCAGGAGCTAGAGCATTTCCTTGGAAGAACCAGCCTCCAGTGGCTTTGGGTTACACTCCAAGAGCACACCCCGCATCACTTTTTTTCTTACATGTTTTCTTTTGATAGTGGGATTTCCCAATATCAAATTTAGAGTCCATGCTGCAACATTTTTTCATTTATGGCATGCCTCCTGAGGCATCTCAAACTCCTTTGAGATGCCAAAACAGGCCCCTACTCACTCGTTTGGGCATAGCCTTAGAGTCTTCTGCTAGTTAAAATAATTTTATTGAGCTCACTTTACTGCTTTGAATAGAGTCAGTGGACAAGTTCCTCTAAGTACATGGTGTGTAAAGATGAAAATTCTCACAACAGTCAAACATTTGGCAAGGGCTCATTTGGCATTCATGTCAATGAAGAAGATATGGAAGAAAAGGGATATTTTTATGCAAGCTGAAGTTAGGCTGGAATTGATATTTACCTGCCTTACTAGCTATAGCTATGAGTATCAATTATTCAAAAATAAGGAAAAGCTCAATACAAGGACTGTTGCATGAGTGAAAATCCCAACAGAGTCCTGAAGTGAAATGTAATACATTAGAGAAAATGTCACCCAAGATGCAGCTGTGAGATTAGCTCCTGGAAGCACTAGTTTATAAAGAGCAATGAGAGACCAATACAAACATATTCCCAGTCAGGCTGGAAAGCCAAAGGAGACACATGTGTACTACTAGTGCACGTGAGCCTTCAGCGCCCCCTGCCCCACCAACCCCACAGAGAGGAGAGGAGAGACTGAGCCAGCAGCGTTAGCAAGGTAAGCCAGGCCAGGCAGAGGGAAAGATGAAGGTGGAACTGGGGCAGCTGTAGGGCATCAGGAAGGGTTTCCCCCCCCCCATCCCTATTTAGCTATGCCGGATGGGAGCCGCACTCCCAAGCTGGGCAAACAAGCTGGCAAACAGGTGCACTCATCAAAGAGTGTGCCGGAGTTTGCACAGGAGTGGGCGCAGGGGAGGGGGAAACCAGGGAGGGCTAAGGACCCTTAAGGGAGTGGGAAGCACTTACTGGGGGGATCCAGAGGGAGGCCCCCTGGGGCAAAGTTCCCACAGGGGAGGAGGCTGCCGGAAGCCCTTCTGTGCAGGTGTGTGCAAGCCACACCTACACAAAACAGGTGATAGGCCAAAAGAAAATAAAAAAGGCAGAAGATTTCAATCCCCTCCAGTCGGGCTGGGAAGCCAAAGGAGGCAGGTAAGGGAACTCCAGGCAGAGGTGAGCAGGCTGCAGGGCATCAGGGTGATTGAAGAGGATATTGATGGGTACTTCTATTCCCTGCAGGTCCACATACCTGGAGGGAACGCATCACAGGAGAGAACTGATGAGCCCAGATGGCAGACAGTCACCTCGAGAACAAGATGTTGCAAAGCCAGGGCGACTCCCTCTGTTCAGCTGGAGAACAGATTTGAGGCCCTGGCATCACTGCCAGAGAGCACAGTAGTAGGGGCCGTCACCAAGCCAACTGAGAAAGAACCATGCAGCCGGAGGAGAAGATGTTGGGTCATCATGATAGGTGACTCTCTCCTGCAAGGAACAGAGGGAGCCACCTGCCGCCCAGATCCCATGGAACAGGAGGTACGTTGCCTGCCCAGAGCCTGGATTTGTGACATCATAATGAAGATTCCAGACTTGATCAGGCCCTCCTGCTACTATCCCATGGTCCTCATCCATATGGGAACAAATGAGACAGCCTGGAATAGTCCAAGCAGGGTCATGAGTCACTACTTGGAGCTGGGAACCAGGCTCAGAGGTTCAGGAGCACAGGTGGTCTTCCCATCCATTCTACCAGTCAGAGGTCAAGGACAGCACCACAGCAACTGAGCTAGAGAAGTCAACTCACAGCTTCAGAGCTGGTGTCACCGCATGAGATTTGGGTTCCTTGATCGCAACCTGCACTTCCAGGATACAGCCTTGTTTGGGCAGGATGGACTACATCTCTCTCCAAGAGGTAAGAGTTTCTTCTCTTACAGGTTGGCTGATCTCCTTCACAGGGCTTTAAACTAGGTTCGTCAGGGGACAGGGACAATGATGACAAGGAGAGGCCAGGTACAATGAACCATAAGCCATGCACTGGAGCAGTCCAGGTAAGTAACAAGGGCCCTGCTAGGCAACAGAATGGGAGATTAGCAAGTGCACCTACCAGGAGGCCTAGATGTCTCTATATCAATGCTAGGAGCATGGGGAACAAGCAGGAGGAATTTGGACTCCTGCTTGCAAATAAAGAATTCAACCTGGTTGGACTAACAGAAACCTGGTGGGATTCTACCCATGACTGAGCAGTGGGCATTGAGGGCTACAGGCTGTACAGACAGGAGAGAGTGGGAAAAAAAGGGATCAGTATACATCTTCCATAGTCAAATTGGGACCAGAAGGGCAAATTGAGGTATTATGGATCAGATTACAGGGGGGTTGGGGAGAAAGACCTAGTCATAGGGGTCTATTACAGACTGTCACACCAGGGAGATGAGTTAGACCTAGAATTCTCAAGGCAGTTCTCAGAGGCGGTTTGCTCAAAGGACCTGGTTGTCATGGGGGACTTAAACTTCCCAGATATCTGCTGGGAGAAGCAAGCAGCCAGATCTGCCCATTCACGTAAGTCCTTACAGGACCTTCACCTATCGCAGGGGGTACGCGTCCCCACCAGGGGTAATGCCTTCCTAGACTTGGTACTGGCCACAGGGGATGACTTGGTGGAGGATATGCAGGTACAAGGTAACCTAGGGGATAGTGACCACCTATTGATACAGTTCACTATCTGGCGAAAGGTGGGGAAGATAACTAGTAGGGCAGAAGTACTGGACTTCAGGCAGGCCAACTTCGGTAAACTCAGGAAATTAGTTAGGGAGGGACTGACTGGTAATAGCCTCACAGAGATGGGAGTCTAGGAAGGGTGGGTGTTTCTCAAGGGACTAATCCTGCAGGCACAAAAAAGACTATCCCAGTCCACGTAAAGGGGGTGGGGAGAAAGCAAATAAACCCTCTTGGCTGAGCAGGAAAATCCAGGAGAGCCTTATGAGGACAAACAGGTCCTATAGGCTGTGGAAACAGGGGGCAGTCACCAAGGAAGAGTTCACCTGCTTGGCTTGAGCCTGCAGGGAAGCAGTGAGGAGAACCAAAGTGGAGATGGAGCTTAGGCTGGCAACAAAAGTCAAGGATAACAAAAAGTCATTTTTAAGTACATAGGCAGCAAAAAGAAAGTGCAGGATAACTTAGGACCACTTCAGGATGAACAAGAACAACTGGTAACAGATAGGATGGCTAAAGTAGAGATTCTAAATGAATTCTTTGCATCTGTGTTCCTGGACATGAATATAAATACGCATCCCATTAGGACTTTAGACAAGCCCAGAATAGATACCAACCTACCAGCGGTTCATGCAGACCTAGTAAGGGGGCATCTGGAGGGGCTGAATGTATTTCAGTCAACAGGCCCTGATGATCTTCACCCTAGGGTACTTAGGGAATTAGCTGGAGTCATAGTGGAGCCGCTGGTACAACTGTCTGAGCACTCGTGGCACTCAGGACAAATCCCAGAGGATTGGAAAAGGGCCAATGTGGTCCCTATCTTCAAGAAGGGGAGGAAGGAGCAACCAGGTAACTGTAGGCCAGTTAGCCTCACCTCTATTCTTGGCAAGACCTTTAGCAAAATAGTTAAAGATCACATTTGCAGGAGACCAGCAGGTAAAATAATGCTAAGGGGCAATTAGCATGGGTTCACAGCAGGCATATCCTGCCTGACAACCTAGTTTCATTTTATGACTGGGTCACAAAATGCTTGGATGAGGGAACAGAGGTAGATGTTGTTTACCTAGACTTTAAAAAGGTCTTTGCTACAACGTCACACCCGATTCTTATAAATAAACAAAAAACCTGCAGTGTAGATTATTACACAGTTCGGTGGGTGGAAAATTGACTTATAGGATGCACTCAGAGAGTGGTGGTAGACATGTTGGTTTCTACCTGGAGAAATGTAGGCAGCAGAGTCCCCCAAGGCTCTGTCCTGGAACAGGTACTATTCAGTATTTTCATTAGTGACTTGGATGAGGGAGTAGTAAGCATCCTGTCCAAGTTTGCTGATGACACAAAACTTTGGGGTGGGGGTCAACCCACTAGAGGGCAGGGAGCAAATCCAAGTGGATTTGGACAGGCTGGGAAGGTGGGTGGAACAGAATAGGATGCAGTTTAACAAGGATAAGTGTCATGTGTTGCACCTGGGGAGAAAGAATCATCAGCACTCCTATAGTCTGGGAGGGCTAAGCAGTACAACTGCAGAAAGGGATCTCAGAGTCATAATCAAGTCCAAAATGAACATGAGTCACCAATGTGATGAGGTAATAAGTAAAGCTAAGCGCACTCTTTCTTGAATAAGTAGGTGCACCAAAAACAGGTCTAGAGAGGTCATACTTCCCCTCTATGCAGCACTGGTCAGGCCACAGCTGGATTACTCCATCCAGTTTTGGTCACCGCACTTCAGGAGAGATGCGGATAACCTGGAAAGGGTTCAGAGGAGGGCCACGCATCTGGTTAAAGGCCTACAGAAAAAACTCCATGTGGAATGACTGAGACACCTGAACCTCTTTAGCCTCCACAAGAGGAGGCTGAGAAGTGATCTTGTGCCCCTACAAACTCATCGGAGGGGTCAGCAGGAAGTGGGGGATATGATGTTTACCAAGGCAACAGTTGGGGTAACTAGAAACAATGGACACAAGTCAAAAGACAGCAAATTCAGGCTGGACATCAGGAAAATGTTCTTTACAGTGAGGGTCATCAAAATATGGAATAGGCTTCCAAGGGAGGTGGTGTTGTCCCCTTTCTTGGAAATATTCAAAAGGAGATTGGACAGACACCTGGCTGGGGTCATCTGATCTCAGCGCTCTTTCCTGCCCAGGGCAGGGGGGTCAGACTCAATGATCTAATAGGTCCCTTCCAACCCTAACAACTATGAAATTATGAAACTATAGATTTAGCATGGACAGGTAGGAGATGAACAGGTGTGATACAAGTCAATGATAGAAGGGGCAAAAGAGAGGAGATAAAAATTAAGAAAGACAAAAGTGGTAGAAAGCGAAATGCACTTCAAAGGGCTTCAGAAATAAATCTACCACAAATATCATTGATTATAAACTAGTAAAGAATGGCATGAGCCATTTTAGGCATAGACAGAAGAGCAGCTCCCTGTTTTAACTCATGGTGCTTTGTAGCAAGCGCCATGAGTTAGAATGAGCCCCAGGACCTAACAGACATTCCCTGTTGGGTCCTGGGGCTGGGGGATTCAGCTGCTGTTTAATAGGGCTATGTGAAGTTTCAGTCCTTGATATGATTCGACAGAGATCTGGCCCCATTCGGTGACTGAATCTCCGAATCCAAATCAAATCAGAGGACGCTTTAATCCCTCTGAATTGAATTGGAACCCTCCAAATTGATTCGGAGAGATTCGAAAAGATTTGGCAATTCAGGCAGGACACAGACACAGCTTTAAAAGTCTTTTCTATGCTGCAATGCTGGGGCATATGGAGTGTCCCACAGGAGGGCAGGGGGCTCCCCAGAAGCACTTCTGGTCCACTTCTGGGTTGGCTGGGGAGCATGCAGGGCCCTCCCCCCACCCCCTGACTCAGCAACTGGTGCCTCCTGGGTCTGGGGAGGCACCCGGGGTCCCCCTGCAGCCAACTGCCAACCTGGGGAGGCGCCCCAGCATGCTCCTTGGAGGACCTGGAAGAGAAACGGAAGTACTTCCAGTCTACTTCTGGGTTTGCCACCAAGCACCTGGAGGGCCACCCTGCACTCCTGTGGGATGCTCCATGTGCCCCAGTATTATAGCATTCACAAGCTGCACTGGTACCTCAAGGTATGTAGAAAAAAAAAAAGAAAGCTGTGTCTATGTCTGAGCTGAGCTGTCTGAGCTGTGTCTATGTGATGATTCTCCAAATCGGTATCGAATCTTCAGATTCCAGTTCAGTCCAATTGAATCAGGGACGGTGATCCAAACCAACAAATTGAATCATTGTTCCTCATTCAGGCCAAATCCGAATCAAATATGGCCCGTGTCACACACCCCTCATGTTTAGAGTGGTTGTGAGCGTGCAGCTGCTCTCCCCTAGCAATGCCCCCTCCCTACTCAGTCTCCCTTCCTCCCTTCAGATGGGGAGGCTCTAATTCACATGCCCCGCCTCCAGCACTGGCTGGGCAACCCCCAGAACAAGCTCCCTCTGCTCCCTTTCTCCACTTCTATTCTAAAAACAATGCTGGGAGCAGGGCGGCTCCAGGCACATGCAGACATGAGTTACTGAGGGTGCTCCATTTTGTAGCATCTTCATCTGAACTCTCATGTAAGGATGGTTTGTATTTTCATAGGATCAGGACCTTTTAAAGTGCTCTACAGTCATGCACTTGTGTTTGGTCATGGCTGTAGAGCACTTTCAGGGGCCAGATCAGGCAAAAAAATGTCACTTTTGTCTGAATCTTTATGCTCTCTCTTTTTTAATAGAAATGTAAGGTAGAAGAATACTGTTTTCATATATAATTATTAGAGGGGTCCACTGCTCCTGGGAGTTGCATATGCCACTTCAGGAGGCTGTAAAAGTTGAAGAACTGCCCACTCCAAAGGAATGAGTACATGTTCAGTCCTCCATATGTATATAGGAGGTACACATTTGCCTGACCCAAGAAAAAGAGATCTTTTATCTGGCAACCTTCATGTGATATTTTTGGCAACTTTACTTAAATTAAACCCTAATGTGTCAAAAATGTGAAATTATCATATGCATCACCCTCAAAATAACCACCAAAATGCTCACAAACACCACATCAAGAATTAACTCATATTGGCTGCCTATACGTGTTCTGGTTCACATTCTAATTAGAAAGCATTAAAGGAGACTCAATTAATCAAGTCTGCTCTAACTAGATGCTTCAGCATGGCCTCATCATCATATGTATAAGCCCCTATGGGTTTAAAAATGGCTGTTGGGGCACTTTATCCAAACCTCGTTGAATTAGGTTTAGATTAAGCATCCCATGGACATTTTTAAACTTGCAGTGGCTTATTAGACATGACGAGGCACTTTAATTAGAGAAGCTGTCCAGGTACCATTCTAAGTAAAATGCCCCCTTACTACCTCTGAGCATGTGTGTAGGCAGCTATTCTCCCCAAAAGCCTAAGAAAGATATGGCTTTGTAAAACATCTGAGAGGCTATAGGATCCAACTTTGGGCATACTAAACCACAGATTCCATAGCTGAATGATGTTCATCAAGGGGCTGTGATAGCTTAACAAGAGGCAATACTCCATCTTGAGAGACTCCAGAGACAGCAACTTGAATAATATGATATGGTGTTATATGATCTAGCTGCCTCGTGTTTATCTCATATCTCTCCAGTCTGTGCATCTCTGTCCAGCTTTTGCTCTTGTCTTATACTTAGACTGTAAGCTCTTTGGGGCACCACTTCTTTGGTTTCTCTACAGTGGGAAAATCTACACAAGGCACTTTTCATGGAGTTGCCCGATTAGCTCCACAAAAAAAGCATCTGTCTACAAATGCGAAGCTACTAGGCCAGAGTAAACTAACTAACTCTGCTGTAGGTTAGTACTGCCCAATACAAGTACTATTATATGGTGGAGTTATTTACTCTGTCATAATGTACATTTAGATGGTGACCAAGGCTGGCTGGGGCACAAGTGTGTTACAGTTCAGGGCTGCCTGTCAGCTGGCCCCACACTGTAGGACCCCTTGTGCCCCAGCCAGCCCCTCTGCAGCATGTTACATAGTTTCATAGTAGGGCTGGAAGGGACCTGAGCAGATCATCAAGTGCGACCCTCTGCCATGGCAGGAAAGAGTACTGGGGTCAAACGACCCTAGCAAGGTGATTGTCAAGCCTTGTCTTAAAGACCCCCAAGGTAGCAGCCAGCACCACTTCTCTTGGAAGTGTTAAGCCAGGTCAGAGCAGCCATGGGCAGGCAGGCTGACCCCCCAGACCTCCTGCCAGCTGGAGCTTGTTCTGCCCTGGTTAAACATGCTTTGGTCCCGGGCCCACTTGTAAACACTTCCTGTGAGCAACCCTGGTGTGAACTGCAGCAGAGTTTATCATTTTACATTAATATTCACATGTAAATGTGCCTAGTATCACTATGGTCCATGACTGAAGGGTGCATGTTATGGTAGTTATACAAAATAGTTAATATGGTTGGTTAGTCATTCCATTCTAAATGAGTTCATGTTGTGTGATGCTCTCAAAAAAATCAACTGGATTAAAATTATCATGGTTTATTTCAGCTCAGAGGTTAATTTTAAACTGAACTAGCTAAACAGTTTTTCCTTGGGTAAACTTGAGATGACTTTATACATCATACTCAAACTTATCTACACTGAATGCGATACAAAAGCTAGATTCTTCTTAGTTTGGAAAAGGAAATACCAACTTATCAGCTAGAACTGTTTTTTCCTTTATTGAGGTAAGGGTTGCTATACAACTTTTTCTCTTTTTTAACTCTGGACACATTTTCACACCACGTAACTTTTTGGCACATCAATGCTAAAATGAAAGTTCTTGAACAACTGAAATTCTACAAGTAACTGCATACACTAATAATTAGAAACCCATATTCTCTACCTATCCAACGCTGCATGACATGCTCACCAACGTTCCTAGCAAGGGTGGTATAACACAATATTATAATTTAGTTTTACACATCAAGGAAAAGTAGCAGAGTACTGAGTGCTGCAGCCTGAATCCTTTCCTCTCCTATGGCTGGTTCTGCTTGGCAGGGAAAATACTTTAGGCCCCCAGTTCTGAAGTGACTTGGAGGGGAAGGGATAAATATCACAGACAGGGTAAGGGGCAGGAAGATGTTACGTAAGGCATCTCATCCTTCCCTATTGTCACAGCAATAGATGACACAGGTGCTAAGAATGCTGCTTCTACTTCCGGTGAAGCAACTCTGCTATTCCATTAGTTAGAAGAGCAAGGATTACACCCACTTTCTGCTTTTGCAGAGTTCCCTCAATTTTTAAGAGAACTAGTTAGTCTAGAAGCAGGATTTTAGACTAAACAGTGGACACTTTCTCTCATTTCTTCTCTTCCAGCTTATTGTGAACCTAATGTCTCCAAGACAAGGATAACATGAAGGACATTTAAAAAAGTATCTTGGCATATGACTCACAAAGATGGAAAAGATTATGTCACTCAGGTTCTTCAAGCCCCCAAACCTGTTAACTTGTTTGAACAAGAATTTGCAGAACAAGAAATCACATACAGACTGGACTGTGTTAGGTATATTTTAAACAGGGACTACAGATTCTTATCTCATTACCTGGATTATCTTTTGTACCTATTGCCCTTTTTTCCTAGGGGTTCTTTTCTTGTCTGCTGCCACTTCCCCAACTCTCCCCTTCCTCTCCTCCTCCCTTCCCCACTTCTGTATTGAAATCGCTCCTCTGTATACATTGCTCTATGGTTTGTCCTTTTACAGCATCTGATGAAGTGAGCTTGAGTCCATGAAAGCTTATGCTCTCTATATATATCTGAGTTAGTTAGTATATAAGGTGCATATCTACCCTGCCTTCAGCCTGTAGAGTGTCAAACAATGTACTGTTTGGGGCTTGGATGCCAGAGGAGAATGTACTAAAATCATTCTTGCACTTTCACCTGGTTGTCAGTGATAGTTTAGATCCTTCATGGGATCTTTTATGGGAGCTAGGGATTTTTAAAAGTCCTTTACCAAAAGAATAGTGGTAGGAGAGGTCAGGTCCTGTGGTTTTCCATTGGCCAGAGGCAGAAGATTAAGGCAGTATATTTGTCAGTGACAAAATGTCAATGTGCTGCATACAGTTATCTGGGGTTGTCGCCCTGGTAAACAAAGATAGATGTAGAACTGGAGTTTTCTGGAAGTTTGTGTTGATGTCTGTAGTTGTTGCTGGCTTTTTAATATCATTGTTTACAAAAATTATTTACAAATATATTACAAACTATGTTTTAACATTATTTAAAACTTTTATTTGCTTACTGTTACACTAAATGTAACTCCATCCTCTTCAGGGCATGGATGGCAAGGAAAATTTAATGTTTCAAACTACTGCAGGACAGATTTTTAAACTAATCAATAACCTGGAAATGTGTGCTATGACTTCTGGTTATTGTTCCACACCCTGTCTGTAAAAGCCAAGGGGATAGAAAGCAGAATGTCCTGCTATCGTTGAAACACAAATAGTCTCTATTAACTGCTTTTATAGCAAAACCCCCAGTTTTCCTTTTTTTTATTTTGAAATACATTCCCTCCCCTTCCCCTAACCATTTCTGATTTGCTTTCTGCCCTCTCTCTCCCTTATAAGTGATTACAAGTAGTACTAGGTAAGCTAAGTTCTTGTATGCTATTACTGTAATAAGCGCCTTTTTATATTGTAAATAGTGTTCTGTTATGTTTGCACTGATTTTACTGTTTTATTTTGTATTATGTTGTACTCCTATCATTTTTGCGATGATTTTTATTGTTTCATATTAATACTGTATGGTTTAGGCCTGTGTCTGTAAAGTATTGTCAAGTTTCCACTTTGTATGTTAAACCTCTACCTTGTGTCCCCTGCCCTATATAATATGTTGCAACTATGACCCATACCTACCCTTTCTATGTAAATTGGGTTTCCTTGAATGCCTGAAACAAAAGAGTGAATGGATGGAGTGAAACACAATGATAGCAGGACTCCCTAACTAAATCACCCCACCATCAAAACTAATACCTGGACCAATGATCCAGCCATTGGAACCACCCTCAGCATTCAAGAAACAAAAGATGAGACAACCCACCATTGTGCCAAGGCTGCAAATGCTCAGTATGAACATCTGGAACCCTCTGAAACAGGGCTGACTTTGCCTGGACATGCCCTCCCCATAGGAGATCATAGGTAGTCTGCTCTGTAAAAAGGGGTAGTGAAGACTGACTCCTTGGGATGCCATCTTTACCTGGACCAGACGTGCTCCATGTCATGCTGCCTATCAACCCCGAGGCCCTGCTGGCGACCCTGCTCTGGACAACACCTGCTGGAGAAAGACCCCAACTGGCAATCAAGGACCCCCCTCCCAGCCTGGATAGATAGCTATTACCCCCATCCTCTCTTCAACCAAGAACTTGGACTATGTTTCTCTTCCCTACCTGGACTCCAGACCTTCCACTGAATCTTTCTCCTGCTATCATTGTGTGAGCGCGTGTGGGAGTGTTTGTGTGAGTGTGTAGGAAACAAGCTGTATGGTACAGTGCTCATTTAATAAAAGTTTTATTTGGAGCCCTGAGTTGGGTTTTGCTTTACTTCGGTTCTGGCCCTGCTTCAATCTCTGCTCCTCGCCCCTCTAACTTCTGTCTCATTTCTCCCTCTCCTCCTTCTGGCTCACCACCACCTTCAATACCTGTCCCATGCTCTTGTGGCTCCAACTGTCCTGAGCTCTTCTCTGCTTGCAAATTAAACTTGATGGCAACCACCTATAAATTAGGGATGTGCAAAGCAGGTCCTATTCTATTTGGATTCGGCCTGAATCAGGGACAGTGATTTGATTAATTGATTCAGATTACTATCCCTGATTTGATGTGACCAAATCTGAACCTGAAGATTTGATGCTGATTCAGAGAATCAGTGATTTAGACTAAATCATCAGAAATTACACCTCCCCAGAAGTGTTAAACTGTTTATTTTGTAATATGGTAACACTAGTTAAAGAAATCTGATGGTGTCCATAATATACGAATTAGTGATCTGTGTATATTGAGTGTGTGGGTATTGACAACTGATTTTTGTCTAATTTTTGGTGTGTATAGTGTGTATGTGCTTGAATTGGTGATAGGTGTGTATGTGTCTAGGTTGGTAATTTCGGATGTGTGTGTGCCTGAGTTGATGGTGGAGGTATGTACGCCTAGTGTGTGTGTGTATACACCTAACTGATTTTTGTGTGTGTATATGTGCAATTGTGACACACCCTCCCATCTAACAGTGCATTTTTGAGTTCCTGAGAGTTGGCCTGACCCCACAGTTCAATACTTTTAGCATAAGACTTGACATATACGTGTGCAATTCTAATACCAACCAGTAGAAGGTAGTGATACACAGCACAGGGAAGTTGATTACATTTCAGATGGTAAATCTTCAGGTTGTGCTAGATGCCAATGCAATTATGTATGCACTGAGTACAAGTTTGCATGGTGTGAGGTAATTATGGCTAGCTGCATCCTTGGCTGCATTATCAAATAAACCTTCTTTTGAGGGAGCACCAATGTTTACTTAAAAACTGTATGCTGGGAACAATATATATATTTGCCAGTTCACACACATACCACCCACCCCGCACATACATGCAGGTGAGTTTGTAACTTTGGTGGTATGGTGTCTGTGCTTGGGGGTACTTGGTAACTGAAAGAGCAAGTGGCAGACATCAGGGAAAAATGCAGAGAGATCAGGGAAAAAGGCAGTGGGGATGAGGCAATAGCAGTGGCAGGAAATCATCATGTTTTTTACTGACTGGCTTACACTCAAAATAATAACACCTCACCACAACTCCAGTTTTTAATGACTGAGATTCTGCAGTACTTTAGGAACTTTTCTGAATTATTTGTAGGATCTTCTGGTTAAAATGTTAAGGGCTTGGTTCCACAGGGAAAAAATCTGTTATGTAATATTTAATATTTGAAATAAAACACTAAGGAAGCATGGATCTTAATTATTTAGTTTCTGACACATGCCCTCCCTTTAAAAAGTCAGTGTCTGACTGCAGATCTGAAGAACTTCTCTATGAATAAGTTATCTTCTCTGAAGCTATACAAAATTCAAAAAGTACTCCAAAAGTTCTCAACTGATCAGAAAAAGCACACCACTACTAAAATGCAAAACTGTGCCTAAATAGTAATTTGGGGGATTAAATCATATCAGGATTTTGGGATTTTATTTAAAAATGGGGTTCAAAATTGGTCACTAAGTACCAAGGAACAGTGATTCTTATAAATTATATAGTGAAATCACTACTCTGTTAACTTTGTGCTGATCTACAACATACTTGTTTTTCTGTAAGTATTTTCTTAATAGAAAGCATTACAAATTAACAAAATAAACCTCAAGAGACTATAAACTAATTATTCCATGTATATATACATTGTTGTTGACTTAATTTCTTTGAACACAAGTGAGGTAAGTGTATATTGAGTTATTTGGGCCAAATTTATCGCTGGAGTAATTAACTTCAATGAAGTTACACCAGAGGGAATTTTTCACATTAAGTAAAGCCAGATCTGTCAGTCTAAGTGCTTAGATTTATTCTTACCTGGGGAAAATGATTCTACCTTCTAATCCCAGAGACGACTTCTCCCAGCACACCAGTTTCACTTGTATGCTTTGTTATATAAAGAAGTATTTTTGCTGTTTATGGACTATAGTTGCATAAACAATCACTTTTAGGGTCATTATCTATGTCCTTTTAAACTGAGCACTGACTTCAAAATAGGTGACTGTAAAGAACTGTGGTTAGTGATTAAACAAAATGTTCTAGAAAATAACTCACCAAAAATTCCTTTTTTCTACTATTTGCTAGTAAGGTGCAGATAAACAGTTCACACTGGCTACATCTACACAAGATGCTGACTGTGCAGTAGCCTGTGACAACTGCACAGTAGCATCCTATTTCTGCTCCTATTTCTGACAACTGCGCAGTAGCATAGCAGGAAATGTGAAGCAACATTACTGCTCAGTGACAGAGATCAAGGGAAAAGGCATTGGGGATGAGGCAGTAGCAAAGAAACAGGGGTTTGCAGGCAGACAGAAGGTCAGGATAGCTGGAACCACAGGAGCATGGGACAGGTGTTGGAGGTGGCAGTGAGCCAGAAGCAGGAGAGGGAGAAATGAGACGGAAGTTAGAGGGGCGAGGAGCAGAGATTGAAGCAGGGCTGGAACCGTAGTAAAGCAAAACCCAATTCAGGGCTCCAAATAACCCAGAGCGGGTGGTGGGGCTGATGCTCTGGAAGCTGGCATTGTGGCTAGTCCTGTCAGTGTATGCTGATGACATACTCCTTATGGTCCAGAACTCAGGAGCCCTGGTGCAGGTGGAGGCATGCCGGGCATCATACTCAGTGATCTCCTCTGCCCAGGTCAGCTGGGTCAAGAACTTTGGCCTGGCAGTGGGTGATGTGTGACAGGTGGGCTTGTTGCCCTGTGGGGTCAGGCCAATGCTCAGGATGTCAATATCGCACTGTTAGACAGGAAAGCGTGGTGTACAATTGCACGTGTGCACATACACACACACACAAAATCAATTAGGCGTGCACACACCTCCACCAGGTGCACACACACACACACACACACACACACACTGCCATCAAGTTTAATTTACACATGCTGCAGGGTCTCCCCTACAGCTAGGACCCCTATCAGCTAACAGATTACTATATAATGAATATTAAAGAAACTTTATCCTCTGAATACGTAACCTTTTGTTTTCAGGTGTCCTCTTGTTTAAACTAGCAATTCATACAGAAGTTTATTTTCCTTTGGGACCAGAAGTATGTTTCCCTCCCCATCATAATTTGGGAGAAGCTTCAGATAACCCTCAAAACATTTGGAACCAGACCTGCAGCTGGTGCAAACTGGCAGAGCTCCTCTGATAGCAATAAACATTAGTTGATTTGCTCTGCAAAGGATGTAGGTCTTCAGCTCTTATCTGTTCCTAACCATTATTTTGGAGAGGTTGTTGTCTCAGCAACCAGTCTTGAAAAAGTTTTGCCTTATTATGGAAGTTACCTATTATTATAAATTTCCAATTGAAATCAAATGGAGGAAGTGTGAAGAGTAAATGAAGAATCAGCATGACACACGAAGGCAAATTGAAACTATCTCCAGTGCAAGCAGTTCTATTGCTTGCTTATTTGATAAGCAACTGTAAGAAAAATGGAGGCAGAGAGACTGATTCCCTTGTTGTCTAAAGGGATAATTTTGCAACCTTACTAAGTCTGTCTCCAGTCTAACTAGTATTTGCCTAACAGCTGCAAGTATGTAAAGTTTTAATTTTCTTCTCCTAAGTAGGTTTATTCATATCACCATCATGGCAAATTTAAAATGTAGCCTCACAATATGGCTTTAAGTACCTAGGTGAAAAAAGCAAGTTAAATTACATTAGGGAAACATGTAAAATTACTGGTTTTAAAATCAAAACCCTTACCACAAAGTATTATGGTGATCACTGAGAAAATTGCTATAAAAGTAATAAGGCTGTTTTCTTAGCAAGACCAAGAGGATCTTTACCATTGTTCTGTCAAGATTCACAGCAGCCATAGATATGTTTAGCTCTTCCTGAGATTCATCACTGCGGTACAGCTGTTGTCTCACCCAGAGAAAAGTGTCAACCCCCTAGAGAGTCTTAATTAAATAAGAGGCAATTTTGGAGGGAGACAGGAGAGTGCTATTTAGAAGTCAACCTTACTATTTGGTTGCAAATTTGTATAAACTGGCTTTGTTTTTGATTCTACTTACAAACTACCTCTAAAGAAGACAAAAGCAAAATTATTGCTGGAAACTTCTGCTTAACCAAGATATTATCAGAATTTAGACTAAGAGAAACACTTCTGTTAACCTTCTGTGATGGTGTTCAAAGACTCCACACTTCAAATATGTGAATCTGAACCAAATAACCAAGTGGCCTGATCTTTGCAAGTGCTGGGCTCCTGCAGTTCCTTCTAAAGTCATCAGGAGTTGTTGGGTGTTTAGTACCACCTGGTAAGGGCAAACTAAATAGAGTTTTTGGTTCCCAAGCTTCACACCTATGTGTATGTATCTTCCTCACTTGTGTGTCTAGGTATATACTCATCAAGCCAGATTTCATTCTATTTCTCTAGGCCTGCTACTCACCGCCTTCAAAAACTGCTGTTCTGTATGCTATTCTTTATAAAACAAGTAATGTTTTTTCCTTCCGATGTTGTGATGAATCAACCACCACTGCATAAATGAGACCCCAAAAAGGAGTTCAGGGAGGTATGAATACATAGAAATGTCCACCTTATTCGAAGATGTGCCTCTTTACAAATACTAAAATCAAAAGGAGGGGTTACTTGCCTGTATTTCCTATGTGTGGGTGGAAGTGGCTGTTTGTCCTCATCAAATATGTCTCTGAGAATGTGATATCTTTGAAAAAAATCTTTTTAATTAAAGGGGGTAGGTGCACAGGGAAGCCAGACAGACCCTGCTGTGCCTGCAGGTCTGTGCTAGAGCTCCATCCAGGGAGCAGAAAGGAGGGGCTAGTCCTGCTGCGGAACAGAGAGTCCCAGCCAGCCCAGCGAGCATGTTGGGATGCTGGGGGTGCCTGGTTTAGCTTAAACTAGCAAAGGGTCTTAGACAGACATTGCATAAGCTGGTTTGACCCAAATCAGTTAAGTCTGATATTACATTCAACCAGGTTTAGCTGAAACCAGCTTCAGCCACTATGAAACTGATTTATGTGCACTGAATATCTGTTCTGTGACAGGTTTAAACCAGTTTCTGATCACTTAAATTGGTTTATGTGTAATGTCTGTCCCTAGGCTTTAGGGCCAAACCTAAAAAAGCAGTGTTAAAGACTTAAGTACCCTAAGTCCTTTCTCTTAATGTGTTGAGGTGTTTACAGTTGTTCACCGTACCTTTAAGTCACGTAAATGTAGATTGGGAGCAGCGCGTGAAGCCATTCTCTGGTGCTGGGAGCCACATGGGAAAATCAGTTTAAGTAACTCAGGATAGCTGTGGGGTGCATGGGATTAAAGAAGGGAAGGGGGGCTTGTAGGTCCGCAGGGGAGTTGGTGGTCTATGAGGAGGAAGATGTTGCCTGGTTGGGGGGGCTAAAATACCCCAGTCAGGGCTGGGTGTGAAATAGTGCAGCCCTGGGGCTGAGTTGAACAGCTGGGCTCCACATCTGAACTGAGATCAGATTAACCCAATCTTAGTCTAAATTAGTTCACCTATTCAGGTGAATTTAAATCAATCTAACCCTTCAGAATACATACTGTCTTAGGAACACATGCAACATTATGTGTTCTTATAGTCTCCTTAAAAGAAGTGATTGTCTAGATGCTGTAGATACAACTGGGGAAATATAATAGTTAGAATTTTAAAAATGGCAATAAAAGACTCTGCAATACATCATTTTATTTGTCTTACATATATTCCAGCCAAAATATTTGGGAGGAATTTAACTTTTTCATCTTCAGATTTCTGAAAATAACTTTCTGGGAGAAGAGAAGGCTGGTTTCAAAGGTTGTTCTTGCATGGACCACTGCTTAATGTTGCATTATTTGGTACCCAAATATGTAAAAAAACCAAAATCCTTCATAGATCTAAAAGGAGCTTTTGAGTTTATAGACAGATTAAAATTATGGAAGAACTTGAAACAACATCAGTGGATAAAGCTCTCTTACAACTAATTGTTACTTACTAATCAAATACAGCATCTATGGCATGGTATACGTACCGACTTTAATTTCTGCCGGTGGGGGGCCTAAAATGATGGATATGTGCCCCCCCTCACCCCAAGTGCTCAGTGTGTGGGGAATGAGGTAGGTGTCTAGGAAAGTTAGGGTGCGGGCGCAGGCAATATATGGGCGGATGGGAGGAGGCCCAGGCATCATGGCAAAAGTGTGGGGGGCATGTACCCCTGAGATTTTTGTGTCCACAGTGCAGAAATCTCAGGGGGCATGTGCCCCCCCACTGCATCACATTTGTCCACACACCCCTCTGCCATATTGCCTGTCCTACTCACACCACCCCAACATATTGCTTGTGCCCCAATCTCACCCCCTCCCTTAGACTTACCTAGAGGGAGCTACAGGAACTGCTCTCTACTGCTGCTTGGCTTCCATGTGCATGTGTGCATGCATATGCAGTTCATGTCTCCTGCATCTGATCACTCTCCCCAGTCCCAAGCAGCCAGCCTGCAAGGAAAAACTCAGTTTCCTGCATTGTCTCCTTTCCTCAGGGTTGGGCCCTGAGTCCTCTCCCCAAAAGGGGCCAGAGCCCTCGGCTGCCCATGTACTCGGTGCCTACGTGGTGTGGCATATGATTGGTTTGCCCTGTCCATTAATTTTCCTACTAAGATTTGGATAAAATGACAATGTTTGCTTGCTTCACTACTATTTAATAATTCTTAAATAATTTCAAACATTTTCTAACAGAATCTATTCCACACACCCAAGATTCTGAAAGCCCCTATGTCCATCTTGCTTTATGCAGATACTGCATTATTAATGTCAGAATCCAAAATAGGCCTCCAAAAGATGTTAGATGTTTTTCAGCAGTATTGCATCTCTGATACCTTGGAAATCAACACAGCTAAACCCAAGGCACTGATTTTTGAGAATGAAAGGAGGAAACTAATTTGGTTTTTACAGGAAAAGAAATTAGAAGCAGTGTCTTCAATTTACATATCTTAGAATTGATTTTAATAGAAAACTGAGTTAGAATGAGCACATTAAAATGTAATAGATGGAGTTTTATCCTTTTAAAATAAGACTGGTAGAAGAGTGGAGTGATACCGGCAACACTAGATGTTTATAGATCTAGGTAGAGTCCATTTTATTGTATGGAACAGAACTATGGGGTGCTTACCCCATGATTCACTCCAAAATAGAAAATATGTCTAATTACTTTTTAAGGTAGCTTTATCTCTACCTATGGTAATTCTATGACCAGGGGAGAAGGGGGAAGGTTGGAGGCGGGAAGGGAGAGGTAGGCTTATGGACTCTGAAATGGGAATGATTAATTTGAGTACTTTGGGCTCAGACAGAAGTACAATTCCCCACTATGCTTTGCAGGAAGCATTCTGAGTTACAATGATCCCCTGGACCAAGTTCATGTTTGGTCTCAGTGGAAAGGGAATCTAGCCTGGTTGTGAGCCTGCAGCTGGTTTCTCCTAGCAATGCCCCCTCCTCTCTACCAGCCTACACTCTTTTAAGGATGCAAGGAGGGAAAGACAGCACAGGTAGCTCATTCTAGGGGTTCTCCAGCTGGTCCTGAAAGGTAGGGTGGATGAACTGGAGCCCCTACACTGCACCCTCCAGCAGGAGCTTAAAAAACACCAGATAGAACTCCTTCCACTCCCATTCTACCCCCTCCCATTCTGAAAACAGCTGAGAGGCTGCACAGACAGAAGTTACAGAAGATGCTATGTTTTCAAACGTCAATCTGAACCCTCATGAAATGAAGGTTCAGATTTTCTCTCCTTCAGCCATTTTGAAGTGTCTGCAGCCATGCACTTGTGGTTGATCACAGCTATAGACTTCTTTCTGTGGCCAGATCGGGCCAAAATTGTCACTTCTGTCGGCATACTTTAGCTCAATTAAGAATTCTAAATTATTCAATGAAAATTAGATTATTTACACCTACAGATACCCCAAGAAGTGCATTTTATAAGTCAGTGGTTCTCAAACTTTTTTTTTCATGAACCACTTGAAAATTGCTGAGGGTCTCGGCAAACCACTTAATAAACTTTTTTTTTCTTCTACAAATCAAAGCACACAACTCATATTGTAATATCAGTAGGCTTTCCTTACAAGTACAGATATTTTTGATTGTTCTGCAACCTTTCTATGGACCACCTGAATGGAGCTTGCAGACTAGTGGTGGTGCGTGGACCACAGTTTGAGAACCTCTGTTATAAGTCACTCCTTTCCCAAATAAACCCTTGTTTGAACGGTTAACGAACATCTATATTCTCCTCCAGACAAATGGCCTGGGAAATATACTGGGAATCACTGAACCAATAATTACCCTATATTTAAAACAAGACAAATGTAAGAATGAATAGATGCTAGCATACAGACAGATATGTAGCCAGTGAGACTTTCTCAAACTTTTCCTTATTTGAGAGAAATAAAGTACTCATTTGGCCCAGAAACTTACCTAACTGCAACATAAACTACAAGCAATGAGAGGCCATTACTAGGCTATAATTCACTCTAATGAGCTCTGCAGTTTACATGGGCAGATGTTATCAGACCCCCTACTTGGACAGAATAATTTTTCTTGTGGGAAGAATGAGCTAGATGAATCATATGACTATTTGTGGTCTTGGTTGTTCTTCAAAGAAATAAAAGGAAAATGGATCTCTCCATTAATGAACAATTTTAAATATTGTACTTGGGTAATGCAGAAAAAACAATTTGGCTTTTCTCTAACAGCCCAGAGCCTGTCCTATACTCCCTATGTGCAGCTGTATTACTTGCATAAAGAATAAGGGCCAAAATCAAATAGAAATCCTTTGTTTCACTTTTATCGCCCACTGCTTCATTTTATTTATTTTTTGTGTTATTATATTGTGTTTTAATTTTGTGTAAGTGAGCAGAATGGATAAACTTATAGGATGCTTTGGCAAAAATATAAATCATATAAATAAGGTCATACTATATAGACTTCTTATTGTTCATTTTATTGTATTGTTTTAGCAAAAGCTACATATACTACTACTAATAATAACTTGTAGAATAGTCCTAAACTCTGAATCACCAATTTCTTATCTTCTGGGAAGCAGATGTGTAGTGCAGTTTTGTTATGATGGCTGTACTTATGCAGAGTCTTGCTGAATACAGTAATAGTACTCATAGGTCCTATTCCATCAACTAGACATCAAATCCTGTGTGGCTGATAGCCCCCAGAACATGTCTTGCCTTAAGGGAGTGATCTTGTTTTGCCCAGACTGTCATATAGCTACTAGGCATTGTGTGGCTCCGTAATCTTGGGAGCCAAGTCATCCAGAGGGAAGGCATTTACCTGACTAGTAATGAGTAAGAGACTTGGAAACAAATATATCTGGATATGCAAACCAAAAAGTATGCTAATCTGAGCAGTGCCTAAAATAGGAATCCTTTGTAAAAGGTAAAGGTTTTCACAATCTACATAACAAAACAATTAAATATTTAAAATCAAATAACTAAAATGTAAATCATAATGCAAGTGCCAAGCCTCTTTCTTGCATGGTTCTACAAATCTTTTTAAAGCTTATTTTTAAGTTAACATCAAAATCTTCAGTTTATTGATTTTTACTCAAACTTTCAACTCTCACTTCTGCACTACTTTAGTTTAGTATGCTTTAGTTCTCCTCTCTCCTACATTCTTCCATGGCTTTATTCCTTTCCTTTTGCTTTTACTAAGATTTTTTTTTCTCTTTTCAGTTTCTTTATTTTCTCATCTCTTGTATTGTTTCTCTTAACCCACTTCTTTCCCTATTCTACCCCTTCTGATTTAATGCCAAAATTTGCTAAAATGTACCATCTAGCTTAGCAGAACTCTGTGAGGCTTGTTTACTTACTGCAGCCACCACAGCTACCATTTTGGTGCTGCTACTCCTCAGATCATTATTACAATACTTCTTTACTGAGCTAAGTATTGCTGATAGTGAGAAAGCAGGATGGTTGCCCATCACATAGGCTAAGTACAGAGAGTCAAAAAGTCTGGGACAGAATCAATTGAACCTAGGCAGCTTCCTTTAAGCTGTGTAGGCTGAACTGATAACCGGCTGAACTGACATTCAATTTTCAATTGGAAAAGGCAGGGGGAGGTCTGCACTGACTCAGGTCATTATGCAGCAGGCACTAAAACACATCTCCCAGCCTGATGGCCACTGCCAACCCAGCCAAGTGTCTCCAATAGGCTCCCTAGTACACACCCCCTACTGTCCCCACCTGCAAGGGTTAAGAAGCGCCCCCATCCAGGTGCTGGCCCACCTTGGGGGAACCTCCCCCTCAGGAGGTTTCCACCAGCCTGGGTTCCCCAGCCCTGGAAGCCTAGGGAGCTGAGGGGAATTTCCCCCTCCCCCTTCCCAGTTGCTAACTGCTTCATCAGCTTGCACAGGAGGGAGGGAGAAGTTCTTGCAGCTAGATGCCTGCCCATGCAGCCCAGCATGTGGACACTGAGGAGCCACCACCAGGGTGGTTTCCCCTCACCCCAGGGAGCTGAGGGGGATTCTTCCCCTTCTGAGCCCCAGAGCTCCTTGCCTTAGCCCCTGTAAGTCTCAGGGATAGCCCAGGGCAGCCTCAGGGAGCAGAGGAAAATGTCTTCAGGTCCTCTGCAACTAGTTTTACCTCAGACTCACAGCAGCTGAGGAAAAACCAGCTGCAGAGGAGAAGGTGCATTTCTCTCCACTCCCTGAGGCTGCCCTGGGCTGTCCCTAAGACTTCCAGCAGCTAAGGCAAGCAGCGCTGGGGTTTGGAAGGGGAAGAATTCTCCTCAGGAATTTTTATCATGGATTTTGGGGTTTTAATCAGAGAATCTGCAATTTTGAATGAGAGAAAACAAGGATCCCTGGTGATAAGAGTGAAGCAAGTCCCCATGTCTCATCTGCATTGGAGATGGGACTTTGTTAGCATTCAGGATGGAAAACAAGGCAAGGACGGCACTGAATTCTGGGACCAGAGAAGCAGGGGAGCACTGCATGATGGGGAATCCCTGCTTCAAATGCTAATCAACCCTTGTCTACACACACCCAGCTTAGCATTTATCAGACTAATTCTGGTAATGACCCCTTTATTGGTACCCAAAACACTGAATCTGCCTTACTGTGAGCTCCCTTGGAGTAATGCCACCCATAGCCAGGAGTGATCAGTTCCTATTATCCAGCACATGAGCCATTGTTTAGCCATGAACAAACCTATTGTTCCCCCTTGAGCCATTGTTAGTTCTCTACAAAAACCCCTACCTAAGCTCAAGTTTCTGTCCTGGTGCTTGGATCCAAAAGCTGCATCGGTTGCAATCCTTTTCTGCCTGGGATCCCTCTGCTAATCATGCTCAGGACTCTGCTTGTCTGCAAGTTCCAACAAACACATGGGGAACTCAAGTGGGTTGAGCTTTGCTGAGTGGTGAGATCCCAACTCTCTCTCTTACCCTCTTTCTCTCTCGGGGTATGGGCTGAGGAGAGAGAGGAGGATCCACGCAGTGAACCAAAGACTGCAGAGCTGGTGTCATCGGGAAGGCTTTGGCTTCCATGACCACAGCCCGCTCTTTGGCGAGAGAGGCAGCAAGCTGCTGGGAAGAGATGGCCTCCACCTCTCTCCCCTGGGGAGGAGGCTCTTCTCAGCCAGGCTGGCTGACCTGCTCCACCGGGCTTTAAACTAAGCCCACTGGGGGATGGGGGGACTACTGCCACTGCTGGCCTACTGAGTGACCCTTGCAAAGCCAGCAGACCAAGGCACTTAAGGGAGCCCACCCCTGCCCCAGCCCTGGCACAGTCTGTGGGCAAGGCAAGAGCCCCTAAGGGCACACTTGCCTGCCTGTACACTAATGCCAGGAGCCTGGGTAACAAGCAGGAGGAGCTTGTCCTCCTGCTCGGTGCAAAGAATTATGACGTCATTGGGATAACGGAGACCTGGTGGGACTCCACCCATGACTGCACCATGGGTATAGAGGGCTATACCCTGCACAGGAGGGATCGTGTAGACAAAAGGGGCGGGGGTGTAGCTCTCTATGTGAAGGAAAGCTACATGTCCCTGCAAGCTGATGTTGGTGACCGGCATGGACAGCTAGAGACCCTCTGGGTAAAAATTCATGGGCAAAATGGCACAGGGGACACAACGGTGGGAGTCTACTACAGACCTCCCACTCAAAGTCCTGAGCTTGATCACGAGTTTGCCCGGGAACTGACTGAGGCCGCTTGCTCCAGGACGTTGGTTGTCATGGGTGACTTCAATTACCTGGACATCTCCTGGGAAGATCACTCAGCAAAATCCAAGCGGTCACAAAGCTTTCTCTCGTGCATGGAAGACCTCTACCTGACTCAAGAAGTCTATGGGCCAACGAGAGGCAAAGCGCTGCTCGACCTGGTACTGGCTACGGGGGACGACCTAATCGGCGACCTAGTGATCGACGGGAAGCTGGATGACAGCGACCACGAGCTGATCACCTTCACCATCCGCCGTAAAGATGGCAAGTCAGTCAGCAACACAGAAGTCCTTGACTTCAGAAAAGCCGACTTTGACAAGCTCAAGGGGCTTGTCGGTCAGGCCCTCAGGGACCATGACCCCAGGGAGATGGGAGTTCAAGAACAGTGGTTCCTCCTCAAGGAAGCGATCCTCAATGCACAGCCTAAATCTATTCCAACACGGAGGAAAGGAAGCAAGAAGGCACAGCAGCCCTCCTGGCTCTCTAGGAACCTAGCGGACCTCCTGCGGCTAAAAAGGAAAGCCTACAAAGGATGGAGGATGGGGGTAACCTCCAAGGAGGATTATTCTACACTGGTCCGGTCCTGCAGGGAGCAAACCAGGAAAGCCAAGGCTGCAACTGAACTCCAACTAGCTTCAAGCATCAAGGACAACAAAAAGTCCTTTTTCAAATATGTGGGGAGCCGGAGGAAAAGCAAGGGCAATGTTGGACCCCTGCTAAACCAGATGGGGCAACTGACAACTGACGCCCAGGAAAAAGCCAACCTATTAAATAGGTACTTTGCGTCAGTCTTTCATCAGTCTCACGGGATGCCCATGCCTGCTATGGGACAGGGAGATCAGGGTGATGGGGATCCCCTACCCTCCATCAATGCTGACCTCATGAAGGAACACCTGAGAAGCTGGACACCTTCAAGTCAGCTGGCCCTGACAATCTACACCCCAGGGTACTCAAGGAGCTGGCGAGCGTCATAGCCCAGCCCCTGGCACGGATCTTTGAAAACTCCTGGCGCTCTGGTGTAGTGCCCGAAGACTGGAAGAAGGCCAATGTGGTGCCGATCTTCAAGAAAGGGAGGAGAGTGGATCTGGCTAACTACAGGCCCATTAGCCTGACTTCTATCCTGGGGAAGATCTTAGAAAAGTTTATTAAGGAGGCCATCCTTGAGGGACTGGCCCAGGCTAACATCCTAAGGGATAGCCAGCACGGGTTTGTTGCGGGTAGGTCTTGTTTGACCAATCTCATTTCCTTCTATGACCAGGTGACCTATCACCTGGACAAGGGAGAAGAGATTGATGTCATATATCTTGACTTCAAAAAAGCCTTTGATCTGGTATCCCACGATCACCTCTTGGCCAAACTGGCCGGTTGTGGCCTTCGCTCCACCATGATCCTCTGGCTGGGAAACTGGCTCCATGGTTGGACCCAGAGGGTTGTAATCGATGGCAGTCACTCATCGTGGTGCCCTGTGACCAGTGGGGTCCCTCAAGGCTCTGTCCTGGGATCCATCCTGTTCAACATCTTCATTAATGATGTGGACATTGGAGTCAGGAGTGGACTGGCCAAGTTCGCCGATGACACCAAACTTTGGGGCAAAGCATCCACGCCAGAAGATAGGCGGGTGATCCAGGCTGACCTGGACAAGCTCAGCAAATGGGCAGATGAGAACCTGATGGTGTTTAACACTGAAAAATGCAAGGTTCTCCACCTTGGGAGGAAAAACCTGCAGCACCCTTATAGGCTCGGCAGTACTACGTTGGTTAGCACTACAGAAGAAAGAGACTTGGGGGTCATCATTGACCAAAAGATGAACATGAGCCTGCAATGCGATGCTGCGGCTAGTAAAGCGACCAAAATGCTGGCTTGCATCCATAGATGCTTCTCGAGCAAATCCCGGGACGTCATTGTCCCCTTGTACTCGGCCTTGGTGAGGCTGCAGCTGGAGTACTGCATCCAGTTTTGGGCTCCACGATTCAAAAAGGATGTGGAGAAGCTTGAGAGAGTCCAGAGGAGAGCCACGCGCATGATCAGAGGTCAGGAAAACAGATCTTACGATGACAGGCTGAGAGTCACGGGACTCTTTAGCCTGGAAAAGCGTAGGCTCAGGGGTGATCTGATGGCCACCTATAAGTTTATCAGGGGTGACCACCAGGATCTGGGGGAATGTCTGTTCACCAGAGCACCCCAAGGGATGACTAGGTCGAACGGTCATAAACTCCTGCAAGACCATTTCAGGCTGGACATAAGGAAGAATTTCTTTACTGTCCGAGCCCCCAAGGTCTGGAACAGTCTGCCAGTGGAGGTGGTTCAAGCACCTACACTGAACACCTTCAAGAGTAAATTGGATGCTTATCTTGCTGGGATCCTATGACCCCAGCTGACTTCCTGTCCTTTGGGCAGGGGGCTGGACTTGATCTCCTGAGGTCCCTTCCAGCCCTAATGTCTATGAAATCTATGAAATCTATGAAATCTCTGACTCCAGGAACGTGACTTTTACACTCTTACTCCAGGCACAACTTTATAAACCTGACTTCTGCTACTCAAACTTGAGCTAGACTTCCTCAAGTACCTAATTGAAACTATGTAATATTGTAACTGTTTTATTTGGTCTCTCATGGCTATTACTACTGGTATCATCATAAGTTCATATACATGGCAATAAATAACTTTTATGGTCAAGCTGGTTGCTATACTGTCTCTGAACCTCACCTACTCTTTCTTCCCCTTGACCTCCCCATTTGCTCTGTAGCAATGCTTCTTTTACCTAAGCCAAAAATCCCTGTAATGCCCCAAACTATGGTGGACTCTGCTCATCAAAGGAGTTACTACTAGGACCATTGTGACAAAAGACTGGGACGTGCTGAGTTTGAGGTGCATGAGGGTATCAGCTGAAAGTGCTGATTGGACCCAGCCTGCTTAGACATACTCTGTTAGTGAGTGTGTATGTGTGTCTAACTGCATTTATTATTGTCCTGCTGAAATAAGGGATGAACTGAGTTCAAGGCACATGAGGGTGTCAGCCTGTCAATGCTGAACAGTCTAGCCTGACTCAGATGCGCTCTGTTAACCCATGTGCTTGTGTCTGACTACATTTTATTGTTGTTCAAGGCATATGAGGGTGCTAGCCTATCAATGCTAAATAACCCTGTCTAGCTCAGGTGTGTCCTTCTAATGTGTGTGTGTATGTGCATATATGTGTTTGACTGATTTGGTGGTTGGAGGAACCCAGCCCCACTGAAACACAGTCCTGCAAGATAGCTCCGTTGTGGGTGAGGACTTGCAGAAGGGAGATACAACTTCATATAGAAACTCAAGTAACACAAGCAGCACATTGACAGAATTACAGAGACCCCAGAAATGTACCCCTAATAAATGAGCACACCCCAAAGTGATTGGCAAATCTGGTAACAAGCCATAGAGAAACCAGCAATGGGTAGAGAAACTGCTGACAGAAGCTTCTAAGAAATGGAAAAATGGATTATAAGGGATGGCAGAACAGAGATGCTCCTATGAAAATAAGTGACTAGAGATAAATTTGATGTAGGAAAAAACAATCCATATTGAAAATAATATAAATGTTGACAGAATTTACCTTCTATTTCTAACATCAAAGTGCTACCAAATTTCTAAGTGCTGTTTGGCTACATGAAATGGCAGTGCAGAGGTATATTCCTAAAATAATCTGCATACAACTTGGAGTCAATGTAGTAGGTCTGAATGGCATTAATTGGAAGTAGCTGCAAATAAATCATTTCCCAAAGACTACATACAACAACCACCACTGTCTAGTATCAGCCTTTTAGTCTGCCTATTTCAGTGCGTATACTGCATACATTGGTTTTAATGTACGCTGATACCTTTATCCAGCAAGTAAGATCCCTAGACAGATATATAGAGCACACTGAAACGGTATGCATATGTTGCTAAATGTTCTGTAGAGTCCAGCCCTGTGATTTATTTACTACTGATCATGTTGACTGTTTTCCTGTTTGCCCATCTCCTAAACAAAGAACAAAAACAAGCAAATATATCAGGAAGCAAGTGAGAAGGCATGTTCCTGCAAATCTAGAATCTTGTTTGATTACATGAGTCTGATTCTGAAATGATCAGAAATGTGGTGATACAAGCTAAGAACTGCAGACAGATGCAACTAAACTCATCAGAATATGCTGCTGCCATAATAAAAAAAGCAACAACCAAATGGGACTTCTTTCATGGCCCATTTCTAGCTCCTCCTTTGCCCTGTTCTTGCGCTTTCCATGTATCTACTCTTCTGTTCCATTTTAATGTTGTATACTTTGTACCAGTTATCTCTTCACCTCAATGAAAGACAGTATCCAACAGTCCGTACTGCTATTGATAAAATAATTAGTTGCTACAAACAGCAATGTCAGTCCTACAAAGTATATTCTAAAGCCTAATTTCAAGATTAGCCATATGCAAATATCAACAATAAAGCATAACTAAAAAGTACCGTCACATAATACAATATCACAATAGAATGAAGTTTGGCATTTGCTTAATCTTAATCTAGAATAAAAAACAGATATTGAGGAAAACCTGAAACTGATGCATCTTTGAGGCCTGAACTGAATTATTCATTTAGAAATAACATCAAAATCACCAGAACTCCTACAATTAACCTTCAGCTCCCCTGCTTATTTGGGCCCTATTTCAATAAAACACTTAAGTAAATAATCCTGTTTCTGTTCAGTCAAATACTTGAGCACATCTGTAGCTTTAAGCATACAATAGGAAGGCATGTTAAATTAAGCAGACACTCAGGGGCCTTTCTAAAAGCACACAAAGAAGGCATGCTGCACATGCTAAGAACAAACATATTTACATATTTAACTCCATGCACACTTAGTGTTATGGAAGATGGAGCTTTGATGAGCTGAAAAATATTAATGCTACCATATTATAGACTTGAAGGAATCTCACATACTGTTTCTATGCTATATATGGCACAGAGTACAAAAATACTTGTAAATACTTGCATTTACTATAGTGCCTTGTATCAGGAAATGAGAGTTATCTATACAATCTGCCCAAAGAGATCTCTATGAAAGTGAAAACTCAAAACGTTCATATTGCCGGTCTTTTTTTTGGAGAATTCTATCAGCTCTCCCCTACAATTTCTCCAGCCTGCTTCTTTACTGTACAGCTATAACCTTTAATAAATATTTTTAAATGACTCAATTGTATTTACTCACATTGCTACGTAGACATATAAAGTAGTATCTTGTAATAAAATCACACCACTAAATCACTCAGTAAATAACATTTTAATTCACATGATGCTTTTCCAGCTTGATATTTAAAGCACGCTATCCTGCAATGTCCTCAAAACAGACAGTTCTGTACCAAAGAAGAGTGCTGCCCCTTTTGTACTTTACATAATGTACAATCTAAAAGAGTGCTCTATGCTCTTGTTTTATTTATGAATCGACTGCTGCTAAAGGACTTTATTCTTATTCTTTTAGATTTGTTTTCATGAACGATAGGGTCTCACCTTCAAAGTATAAGATTTTTGAAAACTGAAAAAATGTACTTTTTTGCAATGATGAACTCTCCAGCAAAACTCACAGAAGAAACTAGAAGTAAATTTCTCCTGCTATGAAAGCAAGGCCACCTTGCGCTTCATTTATAAAATCAACCCTACAAAAAGTAACAGAGCATATGAGTATATTTAAGATGACACAGATAATATTTGTGTTACCTACGGCCAAGTTAATATTGCTGTAAAAATAACTAACTTAGGTATATCCTAATATTTTAGGGATCAAATTGTGTTAAGAATTTAATCAAAGCAAATATAGTATAATGTTGTTAAAGTTAAAAGAATTACTTTAACACTTCACAAAGGTATGAAACCAGTGTATTGGTCTAGTGGATTACATTTAGTAGTGGATTACAATTTGCTGCTGTCCCAGGTGCACATATAGACCCAGGAATAGTTTACTGATGCACAAATTGCTCCATAATTTATTCAGTCACACTAACTGCACATGTAGACCTGTCCACTGAGAAGCAATTAAATCTGTATACCTATCTACACAATCACATACCATAATTAAATGCATTTAACTATCCATTTCTGCAGCCAACAGGCCTGCATAAGAATATAAGAATTGCCATTTAGTGGGTTAGAACACAAGTCAATCTTGCTTAGTATCCTGTAGTATCCTGGAAATTTCTTTCCCAAATTCTTTACTGACTTGATGTTAATGGACTCAAGACATCAGAGAAGCTGGCACCCAATTATGGAACTAAATATTTAGATGTACATGAGTTTGTACACTATACCAGTCCTGCAACTGCTCAAAATGGATTTTCAATTCTTATGTCTTTTGCAGCTGTATATGCACCTGGAGCCATTTTCAAATGCTCAATAATCTTAAAAGAAAACATGCTCTAGATTAGTCTCACTACTAATTACTAGAACTTATAGATAGTATCAGCTCACCATATAATATGTTCTACAGTTTGGCTTCTATTTGCAGTGAAATAATTTGAAAATAACAACTGTTACTTAACAGTCACTGTAAATTCTTTGAAACAACTGTCAAGTAAGGCAAATCAGATAGAAAAGAGACTATTCAAGTGATAAATGAAACTGAAGGGAAAATACAGGCTGAAGAAGAGAGGAAGGATCATATGGGCTATGTACAGAAATTACACATAAACTGGTATAAATGATCAGAAAGCAGTTCAAATCTGTAACATGGCAGAAGTTCAGTGCACAAAAATGTTCTACAAATGGTTGAAACCAGTTTAAATTACACCTGGATGAATGCTGCATCAGGCTTAACTGATTTAGGTTATATTGGTTTATTGAACATCTGTCCCAGATCCCCTCCAGATTCAAGTTAAATCACAGTCCCTGAGCATCCCAGGATCCTTTGCACCTCCCCCACAAACCTCACCTTAAAAGGTGGGTAAACTAGCCTTGGCCCAAGCTGTCTGCTCCATTCAAGTAGAGAGGCAAGCCCTAGCACTCCCAGGCTGCTGGCCTGGGCCACTGCAGGCATGCAGCTGCATTTCCAGAATCAAGAGTCAATATCTGTTCAGTAGCTTATTGGTTCAATCTGTGCATTTTAGACTAACCTGAGAAGATTGAATCAATTCAACCTCAGGCTTTTATACTGTCTGTACTTAGCCCTAGCAACCACAGTAATAGCTTATGATTTGGGAGAGCTGGTTCATAGATGTTTGGGTCGGAAGGGAGCTTAGCATATCATTGAGTCCGGCCCCCTTCCCTAGGCAAGAAAGAGTGTATGTCTAGCCAGGTGTATGTCTAGCCTCCTCTTAAAGACCCCCAAGGTAGGGGACAGCACCACCTCCCTTGGAAGCCCATTCCAGAATTTGGCAACCCTTACGCTAAAGAAGTTCTTCCTGATGTCTAACCTAAATCTATTCTCTGTCAGTTTGTGGCTGTTGTTCCTAGTTACTCCAAGGGGTGCCCTGGTAAATAGAGCATCTCCTATTCCTTGCTGTCTCCCCTTTGCTAAATTTGTAGGTGGTCACAAGATCACCTCTCAGCCTTTTCTTGCGAAATATGAGTTCAATTCCCTATGTGACAGATTTCTTCGATACCCATGAGCACTTGGCCTCATTGTGCACCAATTTCCCACCTGTAAAATGGAGCTAATAGCAAATGAGATAATTCCCCACATCATGGGTATATCATGATACAAATACATCTGGATCACCTATACAGTATGATCATAAGGACCATATAAGTACCTAAAATAGGTAAAGTATATAACATTGAAACTTACCCAAGGTTCACAGGCTTTTAAAATGTCTATGCAGAGATCTGGTGGAAGCACAGATGTCTTATCCTATTCCATGGTGCTTGCTACACTAAAGCACACAATTTGCTTATAAGTAGGGGAGATTCTGCTGCTAAGTAAGCCTCCTGTCTTTCCCTTATGCTCTGAAGAACATTAAAAAGCCAATGCAAGAATATTTCTTAGTTTCCTTCAGAATTAAGGAACTTACTCCTAAGACTATAATTAATCCATAAGTAGATATTAGTCGTAAATGAGGGAAGAGCACCTGGGAGACAGTGGGCGTGTTTACACTGCTTTTACTATGCATTAAATTAACTGCGCAGTAAGTGGGAATAGGCCAGTGTCTACACGTGCAGGTGTTAAAGCACAGTAATGCTGTGTGTGGACTGACTTGGGACTAAAATTAGTCCCAAGTTAGACTGCACACACAGTGTTTACTGTGCAGTAACGAGTCTACATGTGTGTTACTGCGCAGTAACTAATTGGGTGTAAATTTGATACCTGCATCATGCAGGTATCAAATTTATGCCCAAGTCAGAGGAAGTCACTATATTTATTGTGCAGTATGGGCATTCACACGTAGATGTGTGCCCATACTAAGCAGTCATTTTCAGTTATTGCACAGTAATTTTGGCTATTGCACAATAAATGTGCACGTGAAGATGCACCCAGCCTGACGCGATGTAAGCTACATTGTGACTGCAGTGTACAGCAGACATATCCAAACTAGTTTTCCACTAGTTTGCTGACATGCTGGCATTAATTAAATCATGGTAGTGTAGAACTTAATGCAGGCTGAAAATACTGCTCAAGAAATGGAGTAAATGTCCAGTTGGTTATGTGAGCTGACAGCTGTGCTCCTATAACCAAGGTTTTACTGGCCTCCAAGCTAGCTACTTCAAAGCTAGTTCAAATGTGTGTGTACTGCACTGCAATCACAACTGTGTGACCTTAAAGACTATTTACTTTTGTCTCCTTCCACCTCTGCAAAATGAGAAGCATGTCTCTACCCATCTCCCAGGGATATTACATAGATTCATGTTTATGTATTCATTCCAACAGCTGAAGAGCTACAAAATGCTAATTGGTACATGAAAGTGAGGACATCAGGCTGGAAAATGTGGGGAAAAAATCAGTATGTAAAACTTATTCAGAAATCTAAACAGTGAAAAACACTTCTTGAAAAGTATACAAAGTACCTTAAAATGTTAGGTATGCAAGTGAAAGATTACAAGGGCTGAGAGTACATTAATATATCGAAGTCAATTAATAATTAGTCTAAGTTTTAAACTGACTCACAATTAGTTACTGCACAATAATGCATGTGTAGATGTGACCTGGGAGCAAATTCAATCACGAGTCAGCCATGCCACTAAGGGGCCAGCCTGAAGCTAGTTCCAGGACTCTGGGCTGGGAGCCTTTACTGCCCCAGGGCTAGGCTGCCTCTATGACAGCCCCTGCCTCAGGCCTTTAAAAGCCTGCAGACATTTTGAGCCACAGGGCACACAACCAGGGAGCCTGAAGGCACTCCAAACCCCTGTGTCCCCCTGGCCAGGCCACAGGCCAGCTATACCAGCCTGCCTGCACCCCAGCACCACAGCCTGCTGGACCCATGTGCTGGGCACTGCAGACAGCTGCCCAGGCATGGAAGCACAGGGACAGTCACATGGAGGCCTACAAACCTGACACAGAACCCATGATGGCCTCCTCCTTGCCAACACCCATGCCCACACCCATTCCCACCACCTGGGGCCCCAACTGGTCCATGGAGGAGAACAGTGATCTTGTGGTGCTGTGAAGTGAAGGTGCAGAGCCAGTCTGAGTGCGGCAGACACTCCAAACCCCATGTCTAAGAGGGCTGTCAGGCCAGATGTGGGAGCATGGGCACCAGTGATCAGCATGGCAGTGCCGCATAAAAGTCAAGATCATGCGGGCACAGTAGGTTGCCCTTGCCAACCACAATCATCAGTCAGGGAATGGCCATAAGTCCATGCTCTTTATGCAGAAACTGATAGACAACCTCACACCTAAGGACCCAGGTTGCAGTTGTGTTGTGTAAAGCAGCACAGGCAGCCTGCCTGAGCCCCCACCTGAGCCTGGCACCTGCAGTGACATGTCACTGGGGGAGGAACCCCCTGAGCATCCAGCAACCCATCCCACCAAGCTCCCTGGCTGCACCTTCCACCAGCAGGTCAAGGAGCCCAGGCCAGTGCCTGTTGTGCCAGTTCTGCAGTCCCAGCCCCAGCCCCTGCCACAAGGCGTGGCCATCCATGACACTGCTGGCCACCCGCCTCACCCTGCCATCCAAAGACACTGCCTGGAGCCATATGCCATTGCTGACAGTTGTGAATACATGGAGCCATCAGCCATGCCAGTCCTGGCCACATGGTAAGGTCCATACTGGGGGCAGGACCCTCACTGCCTCAGCCTCTGCACCCCCCTCCCCACCTGGCCCAGCCACAGTGCTCTGGACCCAGGTTCCCTCCAAAGCACTCAGAGAGGCAAAAGACAGCTTAAAACTTTATTGAGCAGCCTGTGCCTCCACAGCTAGGTGGGCACAGGTCTCTGATACACCGAGGAACATGCTGATGCTGGTGATGTCCTCCTTAGAAGCAGGGGGCAGGGACATGTAGCACAGGCACAGGCAGTGGGCTATGCTAGCTCAGCTTGAGGACCCTGGACCATCCTGGACCAGCTGGTCACAGCATCAAAGGACTGGCTGGCAGACACTTGGGCCTTGCAGGTGGAGGACATGACCCACCAGGACAGGTGGTGAGCAGAGGATGTCACCCGTGAAGATGTAGAGGACTAGCACAAGGAGGCATGGGCCTGGTGCAGGGAAGTGCAGGACAAGGTGAACTGGGAGTTCTGGCCCTGGAGTGTGAGCAGATGGAGGCACTGCAGGAGCAGAATGCCATCCTGGCAGTGCAGGCCACTGACGATGACCACTGAGTGGTGTGTGCGGATGGTGAGGAGTGTATGGGTGGCGGTGCAGGTGGACTAGAATGGAAAGTGCTGCAGGAAGTGGTTGGCTAGTTCCTCCTGCACCCTGTGCCCTGGCCCTCACTAGCGGGTGTGCAGCTATCCTGAGGCCTCAGTGGGGGTAAGGGGGGAACTGCTGCTACTACATTAGGTGTTTCTGCTGTCAGGCATCCTCCATGCACTGCACCTCCTCCACCCAGGCCTCATGGAAGAGCTTGCCCCAGGCCTTGCACATGATATGCAGCATTCAGGCTGCAATGATGACCTAGGGAAGGTTTCCTCGGAGAACTTGAGGCAGGTAGTGAGGGTGTGCCAGCATCCCTTGAGGTGGCCAAAGGTGCATTCCACCAGGGCATGGGTCTAGCCTAGGGAATGGTTAAAGTGGGCACGGCGGGGGTCCAGGTGGCTGGTGTAGGGCTGCATGGGCCAGGGCAGGAGCAGGTAGGTGGGTTCCCCAATGAGGAAGGGCAGGACCATCATGGTGCCCAGCTCCAGGTCTGGCACTCCTGGCACAAAGCTCCCACTCTTCACCAGGCCTAGCAGGCCAGAGTTCCTGAACATTCAGGCATCATGGGCATTGTCCACGATCCCCCAGCACAGACACTTCCCTGCCCAGGATCCAATAAAATATCATGAAAGCTCTGAAACTTCAGCACAGAATGACTGCCATAATTTTTTTTTTCATTTTAGTAGCAATTTCATTGTTGAAAATTAGGTTTTCTTTAATCCAACCTAATTAAATTTTGAGTCTTTAGTGAATGGCCTAAAGAAATAACATCTTTTCTCTGTGAAGTAGATGGACCACTATGTTGAGAGAGGATGTCTGTCTTTGACTTTTTTATTCAGATTATAAACTAACTGCAGGTCAGTCTGACTTGATGCTTATACATCTTTATAGATTCTTACACTATGTCTACCACTAAGCAAGAATTGGATAGTACTCATCAAAAAGAACACTTTAAAGTTTCCTGAGCTACATGTTATAACAGGAACTGAAAGTAGCACGCATCAGAAAGTGTATATAAGAAGTTTAAAATACACATAACTGTAGAATTAAAAAGTGATGAACAAAATCCATGGTGAAACCTTAAAAGCAATTTCTCCTTGTTCAAGTAATTAGGTCTTATAAGTTGTCAGTAAGAATGCTGATGCTGACTATGGGATTTGTAAAAATTAAAATCTTTCCTGCATCTCCTGTAATTGATGTTAGAGACTGAAGATAACAGTTTAAAAAGACAACTCCTCCTTTCCCCCGTTTTAACCTAACTACTTATAATGCCAGAATTCCAAATACTTATTCTGGAACTCCAGAGTATAGCATCTTTGCTTTTATTCAAATACACATCTCACTCAAATATCTCTTTCTATTTTTTGTCCCTTTATCAATCTGTTCAGTTCAATTTTAATTGTGATTAATTACTACACATTTTTAATAATGATCAAACATCTAGTTACCATGAAAATATATATTTGGTCTTTAATACTTCCAGTCTAACTGAACGGTCATAAACTACTACAAGACCATTTCAGGCTGGACGTAAGGAAGAATTTCTTTATTGTCCGAGCCCTCAATGTCTGGAACACCCTGCCATCGGAGGTGGTTCAAGCACCTACATTCAACACCTTCAAGAGAAATGTGGATGCTTATCTTGCTGGGATCCTACGACCCCAGCTGACTTCCTGCCGTTTGGGCAGGGGGCTGGACTCAATAATCTTCCAAGGTCCCTTCCAGCCCTAATGACTATGAAATCTAGGAAACCTATGATATTTAGTCACCTGTTACAGTGTGACATTGAAATAAAAATACTTACTTTGTAAAAAGCATAATCTTTAATGGACTATACCTCAAAAGCCATCCTTTTTGTTCTTAAAAAGTAGAATTCTAAAATGGTAGCTTTTGCTCTACATGAGCCAGAGTTCTAAAAATGAATGCCTATACAAATAGTACATCAAATAGGGCTGTGCAAACCAGCACCATTTCGTTTCCACTTCCATTTTGCCATTTTGAAGGGACAGTGTTTCATTTAGCTGTTTTGAAGCACTGTTCCCTTTCGTTTTGTTAGAACTGTTTTGCTGTTTCAATGCATTTCGATGTTTTGCTCATAGAGTATAATGGGGAATCATGAAAATGCTTATTACTTTGTAATTTCATGCCTGATTCAAATGAAAATTATAGGGATGTTCACAGGGTATGAAACCTGACAAGTTTCAAGGAGATAGGTACAAGGGTTTCTGGGAAACTGCACCTCAAACTGTTCAAAGCAAAACTCATATCACTTTCTGGCAGCCTGCTGTCATCCCGCAAGCAGATCTGGGGGCCCATACCCCCTGGAAGGGCTGTGGGGCTGTGCCAGACTCCTCCCAGGGGGCACAGGACCCCAAATCTGCATGGAAGAGGATAGGATGCTGCCAATGCCAGCTGGAGACAGCACCAGCACCTGAGTTTGCCCAGCATTTGGTGCGGGCTGCACCAGGTAGTCTCGGGTGCTGGCACTGGCACCAGCCAGCAACGGCAGCCTGCTGTAATCCCACGCACAGATCCAGGGGCCTGCACCCTCCAGGGGGACTGTGGGGCATGAACATTCCCCAAGTTCCTGGTTTGATTCTCTAGTTCCCTATTCGGTTTCCCAGCCCCCTGTTCAATTCCCTCAGCTCTCTAATTGCTTCCCCCAAATCTCTGGTCATTTCCCCAGCTCTTCCTGCAGACTGCGGACCCCCAGATCTGCAGGCTGGGGCTAGCAGCAGCACCACAGTCTGTCTGGCACTCAGAACAGGCTGCACCAGGCAGCTGCCGCTGGCCCCAGCCTGCAGTAGCAGCCTGCTGAAACCCCACGCACAGACCAGGGGCCCACACCCCCTGGAAAGAGCTGGGAAAATGATCAGAGAGCTGGGAGCTAGATGTCAATATCAGATCAGTCCTTCCCCCATTTTCCCCCTCCATCTCCTTAGTTTCTCTTTAGCTGCAAACAAGCCCAGCTTCAAAACATTTTGAGTGCCCTTATGTCATTTCAAAGCTGTTTCAAAGCCTTTCGTTTCATTTCAATTTCACTGTTTCAAACTCAAAACATGTCAAAATAACTTTGAAACGAAACACCCATCAAAATTTTGTACAGCCCTAATATCAAACAGTACAAGGATTACATTTCCTACCTCTCACCTGCTATTGCAAGTGGTTCTTGAAAATACCTGACCAAGGTACTTGTATAAGTGTTGAACTATCACTACTGAAGAATGTGAAGATGTATGTGAACATTTTGCTGTTAAGAACAAATTTTTTGTTTCATGTATCTAATAGAATGGTAGCATCTTTAACGCACAAAGGCAAACTGGTCTAAATCTAACTTGAAAGACAACTTTTTTCCTAACGTGTTAACATGAGCATACAACACACTTGAAAAGTGAACAATGATTTTGGTGCCCAGCCTCACATTCAAAGGGTCTTGACTTTTGGAAAGTGTCCAGCACTTTATGCTTCAAACTTCAGAGCTCTTTAATATGTGAAGCTGGGTATACAAAAGCAAAGAATCCTACATCACTAGCTACTGTCTTGGTCACTACTCTTGTAAAATTAAAATATTGGTAAGTTAACCTTGCTGCCCTAAATCAAACTGAGTAAACTACAAGAATCAAACAATCTGCTAACATGAGATTTCAGTTGCATTAAACAAATATATATACTAAAAATCTCACTATAATTACTGAACGCAACCTTACACAATGTATAATGCTAAAAGCACCTCAACTCTAACCCTATTACTCATGCTATTGGAACAACATAGTTAAAAAATAAAAACAATGCATGAAATAAATACAACAAAACAGTGAAATGATCAACAAAATGATCTGTTGTCTTAAGATTGCCAGTTGGGGTAAAGGAACAGTTTTTTTCTGGTACTGCAAACATTTGGGGCCTTGTTTTAGAGCAACTCCTGACTTATCCCTGTGCCTTGTATGAACTTTGTCCAACATTCAAGCTGTAATAAACTGTTGGAAAAAAGACAGTGTGTACTCAAAGAAAGACTGTACAAGACAATGCCTCTCCTTTTACAAAGAAGGGCATTATAGCCTCCTCTAGTGCATGCTGCTTGAAATTGCCATAGACGCATTTTAACGTGAAGGAAAAATGCTTATCTATGTAGGTCAATGCTACCTCCCTATCCCATACACAGACCACTAAATTATTAAAAAACTTCCTTTTCTTTAGGCATCCCTTTCATAGTCTAGCATCACACAGATCTGATAGCAGTCATCTCAGCCCCCTCAGGTGCATTCATCTATAATTTACTGTTCAGAATTTCAAATGACTGCAAATTCTCACTGACAGTAGCAAGGATTTATCATCTTCTAACATAAAAGACAGTGGACGAAAGTGGACAGTATTATAACACACAAAGTCTTATGGCTAAATCCTCTTTCATGTTCATGTGCCAATGTAGCTACATAATGCAAAATTTAGTACTTGCACATAGCTTAGATTGTATTTCCAAAATACTGTTACACTAAGCCAACCTTCCTTCAGCCTTCCTCCTCCCCACCCGATGTTGCTTTTCTGCAACTCATGTTTCAGATTTACAGACCATTACATGCACCCACAGGTGATTCTATTCTGCCTAAGGCACTCATATCAGCAGAGTGCAGCCTACTGATGCTACTGGAATAGAAAATGTGTGAGTGCTAGTCGTATGACATATTTTCTTAAAATGCAGAGTGCTAGTGTTAATAGGTGAAGTTAACTTGATGTAGTGGGTACGTATACATAAATCTTGTATATTTACCACTAAAAAGTGTAGGAAAGTTCCTATAAAAGTAACATTTAGTCACCATCATTACTGTGACCTTTTCTATGCCATTCAGTTTCAGAATCCATCTAATTTATATACATTTCAGGAACAGGGGTGGGCAATTATTTCAGCTAGGGTGCAGCTCAACAACTTTTGGTAACCTGTCAAAGGCCACAACAGTAGCCTCGTCTCTTGACAGGTGTTCTACTCCCTGATTCCATCTTGGGACTAGAAGTCTCACCCTCTAACCCTTGACCTTTGCCACCGGAAGTCCCCCCCTTGTCCTCTATAGTACTCTTTTTTGGAGGGGGATCTGCCATCTTGGAACCAGAAAAAAACAGCAAATCATATACTAACAATCAAACATCTACTATAACATATTTTATTTCAAAAAATATTTTTGTCCTGATTTGTGTGTTTGCATAGTGTATATATAGATAACTGCAAAATAGCTTGAAATGAAGTCTTACTTTTGTATATTGTGCGTGTGGAGGAGGAGTGGGGGATTTGTGACAGTGAGCAGACCGAGAGCTGCAGGGAGTCACATGCCATTTGGCCGGGTGAGCTCCATGCCTCCACATGCAGCTCCCTACTGGAGTGCTGGAAGCTCCATGAGGAGACACAGAGCTGGGCCAGCCCACCCCAATGGCAAGCAGCTCCTGCCTGCAGTGCCAGGAGCCCCACATGCTGCCATACAGCCAGTCTAGTCTGGCTCAAAGGCACGTGCAAATGGGCCAGGCGGGAGAAGTTCCATGCTGACACAGGCAGCTCCCAGGATTCATCTGGAGTTAAGCATCAAGGAGGGGGTTCTGCCTGCCACGGGCCAGAAGCACCCTAAGGGCCCACTGCCTGCTGCTGCCGGCAGCGGCAGGGGCTGTGCACTGTGCCAGGAGGGCCCACCTCCACCTCCACACCCAACTCCACCTCCTGCAGGTGGGAACTTCCTACTCACCAGTCATCCAGTTGGGTTCCATCATGCTCAGTGCCACCACATAGGCCTCCCAGATGGAGTGTCAGGAGCCACACAGAGGTGGAAGCACAGAGCCCACCAAATCCACTGATGTGCAACCTTTGAAATCCCACCTCCACACCATAAAAATTGATATGGTTTCCATAAATGACATGGAACTATGTGTATTAAGAAACCTTATTTAATAAGTGTGTGCCACAGTGAAATATATATTTTTCAAGCAACTCACATTTTTGGGATTCAATTTTGAATCAGCAACTTTAAGCTTTTATAGATCATTTGTAAGTATATGTGTTTATATTTACCACCATGTCCTTCAGACAGAGCAAACAGGCTAGGAATGGATCCCCCCTCCACATACCAATACTCACTTTCAAGATTGAACCAGACTGAAAAAACAGATTGAATGTGCTACAGCAGGGGTGTCAAATGTATGGCCCACAGGCTATATTTGTCCCATAAAGGAATTCCATCCAATCTACCAGGCTACCACTGGGCTACTGAAAGTTGGCAGACAGGGACAGGGCCTGCTACAGAGTTCAGGGCCATTGCACCCCAGTGAACAAGGCCATCAGTAACAGGGGCAACGTGAGGCTCTGCAGGACCTATGCCACTGCTGCTTTGCCCTGATACTGTTCCTGGACCTCTGTCACTGTTGCTTCGTCCTGCTGCCAGTCAGGCAGAGAATGGTGAATTACGATAGGTGAAGGCTGAAAGACTGAAGGCAAGTCTGTCAGAATAGCAACAGCAACAACTGCACTGCTAACAGAGGACGCTTTCAGACAAATACTGTTTTAAGTTATGAGAGGTGGGTTAAATAATGGGGGTACACTGTCCTCCTCCATAGACTTCAATTACTCCTGATCTTTCCCTGCCTGTAAAGCTACCATAACATGTAATTGTTATTGTTTCTGTACTTGCACATAGAACAACTCATTCATTATAAATCATAGAAATCATAGAAACATAGAACCATAGAAACATAGAACCAGAAGGGACTTGTAAAATCATCAAATCCAGTCCCCTGCCACGGGCAGGAAGTTATTGGGGTCAGATAAGCTCAACAAGGTGCCTGTACAGCTTCATCTTGAACACCTCCAAGGAGGGTGACTGCACCACCTCTGCTGGGAGAGTGTTCCAGGTTCTGGTGACCCTTAGAGATTTTTTTTTTCCTTATGTCTAGCCTGAATTTACCTACTATTAGTTTATGCCCTTTGGTCCTCATTCTCCCTTGAGGTGTCCTCCTGAACAGTTCCTCTCCTAATTCTTGATGCTCACCCTGACATACTTATATGTGACTATTAAGTCATCTCTCAGCCTTCTCTTACTCAGACTGAAGAGGCCCAGTTCCTGGAGTCTCTCCTCATAGGGCCTACCCTCTGTGCCCTTAACTATACGGGTGACCCTTCTTTGTACCCTCTTGAGCTTATCTACATTCTTCTTGAAGTGCAGTGCCTAGAACTGGGCACAGTACTCCAGCTGAGGCCTCATCAATGCCAATTACAGAGGAAGGAGTACCTCCCTGGATCTATTGACCACACATTGGCTGATACACAGCAGAGTTTTACTTGCCCTTCTGGAGTTTTCATTCCACTGTTGGCTCATATTCACCTTCCAGTCGATCATGATTCCCAGGTGATGTTCAGATGCTGTGCCAGCTAGTGGACTGCCACCCACTGTATCATTGTGGTGAGGGTCCTTCCTACCCAGGTGAAGGACCTTGCACTTCCCCTGTTAAACCTCATCTGATTTCATTCTGCCCATAAATCCAGTCTGTCACAGTCATCCTGAATCTTTGCCCTATCTTCTGGTGTGCCCATGTTTCTCCACAGCTTAGTATAGTCTACAAAATTAACCACTGAGCTTTCCACGCCCTCATCCAAGTCATTGATGAATATACTGAATAGCACATGTCCAAGAACCAGCCCTGAGGAACACCGCTAGAGATGGCCCCCCAGGATGAGACCATCCCATCAATTATCACTCTCTGGAAGTGGTCTCTAAACCAGTTGTCCACCCATTTCACTGTAGATTGGTCCAGCCCAGAACCCTCCAGTTTGTTAGAGAGAATCTTCTCGGAGAGAGAATCAGCTTACTTCACCTGAGACACATTTTAAGAAGGATTTCCACAGACTTCACATGTAGAACACCTTTCCTAACATTTATTGCATAGATGTTGGCTGTCATGAAATCCAAACACAGTATTAGCTCATCTACTAATTTCACTACCCAGGTCCAATTTTTAATGCATCCACCCAATTTTTGGAAGGATGTGTGGTTACTATCATTGTTTCCATGTTGGACCACTGAGGTAGTTCATTTTTAATCCTTTGGCTAAATGATGAACTCTTTAATAATGTGTCAGAAATGGGAATCTCATGAAAGAGAGAAACTTGGCCATATTACTAAGAATAGCTATAAGACTATAATACAGGCATGTAGGGAGAAAACCACGAAGGCCAAAACACAAATTGGGATGCAGCTAACAAGGGATATGAAAGCTGACAAGACATTCTGTAAAGGTGAAGTTGCATGTTACACTTAGACTGTGCTAAATCTACAGATTTCAACTAATGTTAAATTTAGAACATGCTGTGAGCAGTTGCACATTAAGGGTTAATGCAATTTCTTGCCTGCACAGCTCTGACTTGCCACTAAAGGGCCGGTGAGCAGGGGTGTGACTAGAAACAAAGACATCAAGGCTCTACCCTGCACTGGGTTGGGGGGGCGGGGAACTGGAAGCAATGTATTCTGGGATGCTAGAGGACTACAAACTGCTCATTTTATCTCTGTGGAGCAGACTGAAGTTACCCTAAAATAAGCTAGGTATCACAGCCCAGATTTAACCCTCATCTGAAGTTGCATAACTTTGAGAGGCTCAGAGGTCAATTAGCATAAGTCAATAAGCTTAGTATGTTTTCACAGATTTCATAGACATTAGGACTGGAAGGGACCTCTGAAGATCATCGAGTCCAGCCCCCTGCCCAAAGGGCAAGAAGTCAGCTGAGGTCATAGGATCCCAGCAAGATAAGATTCCTATTTACTCTTGAAGGTGTTGAATGTAGGTGCTTGAACCACCTCCAATAGCAGGCTATTCCAGACCTTGGGGGCTTGGACAGTAAAGAAATTCTTCCTTATGTCCAGTCTGAAACAGTCTTGCAGCAGTTTATAACCATTCGACCTCATCATCCCTTGGGGTGTTCTGGTGAACAAACATTCCCCCAGATACTGGTGGTCACCCCTGATAAACTTACAGGTGACCATCAGATCACCCCTGAGCCTGCGCTTTTCCAAGCTAAAGAGCCCCATGGCTCTCAGCCTGTCGTCATAAGGTCTGTTTTCCTGACCTCTGATCATGTGCGTGGCTCTTCTCTGCATTCTCTCAAGTTTCTCCACATCCTTTTTGAATTGTGGAGCCCAAAACTGGATGCAGTACTCCAGCTGCGGCCTCACCAAGGCCAAGTACACGAGGAGAATGACATCTCGGGAGTTTCTTGAGAAGCATCTATGGATGCAAGCCAACATTTTGGTCGCTTTACTAACCACAGCATCACATTCCAGGATCATGTTCATCTTGTGGTCAATGCGGACCCCCAAGTCTCCTTCTTCCATAGTGCTAGCCAGCGTAGCACTGCCAAGCCTATAAGGATGCTTCAGGTTTTATTTCCCAAGGTGGAGAACCTTGCATTTCTCGGTGTTAAACACCATCAGATTCTTGTCCGACCATTTGCTGAGCCTGTCCAGGTCAGCCCGGATCACCCTCCTGTCTTCAGGTGTGGATGCTTTGCCCGAAAGTTTGGTGTCATCGGCAAACTTGGCCAGTCCACTTCTGACTCCAATGTCCACATCATTATTGAAGATGTTGAACAATATGGGACCAAAGACAGAGCTTTGGGGGACCCCACTGGTCACAGGACACCATGACGAGTGACTTCCATCAATTACTATCCTCTGAGTCCGACCATGAAGCCAATTTTCCAGCCAGTGGATTGTGGTGGACCTAAGGCCACACTTGGCCAGTTTCACCAAAAGGTGATCATGGAATACCAAATTGAAGGCTTTTTTGAAGTCAAGATATATGACATCAATCTCTTCTCCCTTGTCCAGGTGATAGGTCACCTGGTCATAGAAGAAATGAGATCAGTCAAGCGAGACCTGCCTGCAACAAACCCGTGCTGGCTATCCCTCAGGATGTTGGCATTGGCCAGTCCATTAAGGATGGCCTCTTTAATAAACTTTTCTAAGATCTTCCCCAGGATAGAAGTCAGGTTGATGGGCCTATAGTTTGCTGGATCCACTTTCCTCCCTTTCTTGAAGATAGGCACCACATTGGCCTTCTTCCAGTCTTTGGGCACTACACCAGAGCGCCAGGAGTTTTCAAAAAGCTGTGCCATGGAGGCTGGGCTATGATGCTTGCCAGCTCCTTGAGTACCCTGGGGTGTAGATTGTCAAGGCCGGCTGACTTGAAGGTATCCAGCCTCTCAAGGTGTTCCTTCACGAGGTCAGCATTGAGCAAGTTTTAAGTGTCCTTAGTATGGGCTAAGTGTAAAGTGCAACTTCACCCTTAGTAAGAGGGAGACCATAGAAAGCATAGGTCCCTTATTATATGGAAGGAGAATCTAAACGTGAACCCTGCAGAAAATGCTGAAAAGTGTAATGCCTCTCTGTAGCAGGGGCTAGGGCCAAGTCCCTGCTATATGCCAGAGATCTGGCTGTGCCAGCAGGAACTTATCTGGATTGGTCTGGGTGAGCGGCATGTTCCTGGTGCACCAAAGGAAAACGTCCAGGGAAAATTGGGGAAACAGGCAGGAATGTGGGCAGAAGGACATGTGCTCTGGGGAGCCTATACTGACTGACCCAGAATGAAGACCGGGCAGTTTAAAGGGAAATACTGAAAAAGGTGTAGCTCTTAGTATCTCCAGAAGCAGGGACCATGCAACTGGACCAAGAGTGAGGAAGACCAGCAGAGCTGAGAACTCAGCCAGCTGAACCGTCATGGAGCATTGTGACCCAAGTGAGCCATGACCAAGGATCACCCCCTGCATGCCCAGAAAGATAAGTAACAGCAGGCTGTGGGGTAGTGTGGGTTGTTCCAGTAAGCCCCTCCTATATACCCAAGGACAAGCAAGGTACGTATACCAAATGGAGGCTGGGAATACGAAATCTCTTTTTTGATTTATTGTCCCTAAGTAAATGAGGGGCAGCTGGAGACAAGGATCCCCTTTGTGTCTGATTTACCATTATCAGGGTCCTATTCCCTGCACCTAGGTCTTTGAGTGATTCAGGCTACAAGGCTTGAAGTAAGACTAGAAGAGACCAGAAAGTGTGAAACAAGTTGATTCAGGAATAATCACAGATACTGGGAGTTCCACAAAGGAAGAAGTAGAGATGATGACAAAGAGAGAAAGAGAGAGACAGAGAGAGAGAGAGAGAGGACAACAGATGAGGTATAACCTGATCAGTTAAGCCAAGGAGCAATTTGATCAAAGGAAACAGATATAGAGGATCTGTGGAGTAAAGAGCTTGAGAAGAGACTTTACTAGGTATTTCACACTCCACATCAGCAGAGAATACTAACTGCCTAAGAGGAAAGGGGTGGGGTGTAAAAGAAATGGACCCCATGCAGAAAACCAGTGTCCCTGCCAGACTGATCTCCACTCAGAGAATCATCCATCCTCCCAAATATCATCATACCATCAAAATATTGCAGGCAAGTGGAGAGGACGAGCCAGAGGTCAAGGCAATTCCAATGCAGTAGGGGGGAAGGACGACACATACATTCATACTCTCTTATTTCTGTCATAAAATCAGAGAATCATAGGAAGTTAGGATTGGAAGGTACCTCAGGAGGTCATCTAGTCCAACTCCCTGATCAAAGCAGACCAGCCCCAACTAGATCATCCCAACCAAAACTTTGTCTAGCCAGGTTTTGAAAACCCCCACAGATGGAGCTTCCACCACCTCTCTAGGTAACCTGTTCCAGTATTTTAGTACTTTCCTAGAAAGAAAATTCTTCCTAATATCTAACCTAAACTCCCCTTGCTGCAACTTGAGACCACTGCTTCTTGTTCTGTCAACTGCCACCACGGAGAACAGTTTAGCTTCATCCTCTTTTAAACCCTCTTCATGTAGTTGAAAACTGCTATTAATGTTGGAGGCAAAGTCAGATCTGAGTCCATGGCACTGTTACCTAGCTCCACCTGTGCAGAAAGCACAGATGCATAGCTTAAGTAGGTCACATGTTGAACTTTGAATGACCTCCTACTTGGAAGCATGATCAGTTTGCTCTGAAGGTGCTGGAGAAGAGTACCTAGTGCAAAAAGTCTACCATGTGCAGAGCCCTGGTGTGCTGGGTGCACTGCCCCATAAAGGTTTTGTGGTGATTGACACTTGGCGCCTGAGTGGGGCTGTCTGCCTGAGCACGTGTGTGCGCGCATGAGTGGCGGCAATTGGTATTGTGTGGCCTGTGGTAGAGGTGCACCAATACATTGGTCCAATATCGGATCAATACCAATATAAAGAAACCTGGTTGTATTGGATATTGGCCCAATGAGGCTGATAATTGGCCAATAAATGCCCTGTTGCGTACAGCTGCAGTGCAGCACTTGGACAATGAGAAGCACAGCTTGCAGCAGGGAGAGCTGCCTTCAGCTGGTAAGTCTGGTGTGGTGGGAAGGGAGTGGGGAGAGAAGGGGAATGGGCAGGGGCAGATCAACACTCCATACAGCAAGGGAGGGGACAGGGGCAGACGTAGGCACTGCCCACATGGGGCAGGGGGTGGGGCCACAACCTGTGGGGGGTGGCTCCCACTGCTGCATGCACCCCGAGAGGGCATGGATGGGGGGCATGTGCCCCCTGGATCTGCACAGGGCAGGCTGCAGCTGGGGTTGTGTGGGGCTCTTCTCGATGCGGGCTAGACAAAGAGTGGGCACCAGCAGCACTCGGAAGATGCTGCTCCACCCCAAATTTCACCACTGGTCCACTCCCAGTAAAGCCACTCCCGCCTGGTGCAGGCCCAGATCTTCCCATTGAGTGGGTGGAGGCAGAGTATTGAGCCGAGGCTCCGCCAGGCCATGCAGGGAGCAAACCGGCAGAAAACTCTGAGGTGGATGCAGCATCCTCCCAGTGCCACCAGCGTCCACTCCAAGCCCAGCCCCTACCGAGAAGAGCCCCACACAGCCCCGGCTGCAGCCCACACCTTCCTACACAGATCCAGGGGGGCACACACCCTCTCCCATGCACTCCCAGGGTGCAAGCAATGATGGGAGCTTCTCCCCTCCATGAGCCATGGCTCCGCCCACTCTGCCCCACCTGCACAGCACCTGCCTGCACCCTTCCTCACTGTGGAGGGTGTTGATCTGCCCCCCCCGTACCCCTTCCCTCCCTCCTCCCCTTCCACCATACCAGACTTACCAGCAGGAGGCAGCTGTATTGGAAATCGGATCTGTATTGGCCAATACGCCTCCTTAAATATCGGCTATCAGTATCAGCCCCAAAAACTTCTATTGGCGTGTCCCTAGTCTGTGGGAGAGAGGGAGTGCAGGCCTGTTAGAGTGTATATTCTGAAACAATTTTGAAAGAGAGAGAGAGAGAGAGAGAGAGAGAGAGAGAGAGATTGTCAATGTGGTGAATTAATCAAGTGGAAGTGGTGTTGTGGTGTACTGGTGCATCGGTGCGGGTGATCATTGTGTGGTGTTGTGTATTGGGCTATGCTGCGACTGTGGAGGTCCAAAAAGCTGAGCACACCCTGGACAGCAAGGTCACTATAGAGCTGGCATTCATCCCCAGTGACCATTACCTTTGAGACTCCACCTGTCCTCACCACTGCTGGTCTCCTCTGAGTGTGGCCAGGGTTGGCTCCTCAGAGTCTTTCTACCTGGGTGCACAGTAGTGCCTGGGTCTACCTTGGTGGAGGTATTAGGGCTGTGTGAATCTCCAGTCCCTGATTTGATTCAGCAGAGATTCGGTGTGGTTCGGTGGCAGAATCTCCAAATACAAATTAATTTGGAGGATTTAAATTCGGAGATTTGGACATAGAGACTGCTGAGATACTGGGGCACATGGAGCATCCCACAGAAATGTTGGGGGCTCCCCAGCATGCTCAGCAGCAAACTGGTCGAAGCACTTCTGGTCTACTTCTGGGTCTGCAAGAGAGCATGCTGGGGGGACTCCCACATCCCCCCCCCAGCTCAGTGACTGGTGCCTCCTGGCTCGGGGTGGGGCAGCCAGGATTCCCCCGCAGTCATTTGCCAAGCTGGGGAGGCACAGGGGTAGGGGGCCCAGCGTGCTCCCTGGCTGACCCGGAAGTGGACCAGAAGTACTTTGCACATCCCTAGTAAGTATACCCCTCTGCCTTTGATTCTCCCTCCGCCCTTCCTTAAAGCAGAAGGTAAGCTGCCATCAGATCATCACCCCCAGTGTGATCTATATTCACTCTGTTCCAGACCAGTGGAAATCCAGTGTTAAATAAAGTTTTGCCCTCATTTAATAGATTTTATATCCATCCCTGAGTTAATATTGATTCTAAGGTTCTAGAGTTTGTGGAGATTGAATTGTAAAGTAGGTATTAGATCAGTTGATATAGGTTTTAGATATTACAAGTATAGTTTTACTGGGTGTGTATTTTGTAGTGTTGTTGCTTGCTGTACCTGTTCTCTGCATCTATATCCAAATCACTGAATCTCTCCAAATTGCTCTGAATTGATTTGGAGGGTTATGATTCAATTTGGAGAGATGGAAGGGTCTTCTGATTTGATTCAGATTCAGAGATTTAGCCGCTGAATTGGGGCGAATCGAATCAGCAACTGAAGCTTCACACAGCCCTATCAAGGGCCTGGTGGAAATGATGGCAGAGCTTTGGCTAATATTTTCAAGACTAAATAACAAAAAAGCCCTGGATCAAGAACAGCCCAGAGGAAAAGGCCTCCCAATCTATTTTTGATACCTGAAAAATTACTAAATCAGCATTTACATCCAAGCAAGCACTTGGAAGATAACAAAATGAACCAACATAGGTTTGTTATGAGCAAGTCATGATTTCTGTCTATGACAAAGTGATAGGGTTTGTGGGTGGGAGAGAACAGTGGATGTTATATTCTGACCTTGCAAAGTCTCTTGGCACTGTCTTCCATTACAGTCACATAAATAAGCTAAAGAAATCCAGTCTAGATAAATATAATAAATGATAACTGCTAGGATATTTCTGCTCAATGGGTTAAACAAGGATGATCATGCCTTGGCAGAGAGTTACCAATAAGAGCAGATCCAGAGAAGTGATGGGTCCATTTGTACCCCCCTTCCACTATGTAGCCCAGTTAATTCTCTACCCCCAGGCAAGGAGCAGGCCCAGAAGCCACCCTACTTATTGCTGACATTGCCACGCTCAGCAGAGCCCAGCTCCCCATACAATCACTCCCAGCACTTACAGCCCCTAAATAGGCAAGGGAAACCTGGGAGGGGGTCAGCCCACCCACCCCATTGCCACTATTCCCAGCTGAACCCAGCAGACCACACAATTATTCTACACAGCTAGAAGTTCCAGAAACAGGCACAGGAAGAGGTAACCCCCCTGGGGGCCCTACCCACTGCCACTTCTGTCCCCAGTTGACCCAGACATGAAGGGAGCTCAAGGGCCATTCCTATCCCCCTCTAGCCAGGGGTTGCAGGGGGTGGTTAAGCAGGATGAAATCAAGGTGGACAGCTCAGTAAAGGGACAGTGGCAGCAGTGAGAGGTCCTTGCTTCCTGTGCCTACTCTTGCCACCCACCCCAGGTTTCCCCCACCCACCTGGAGGCTCCAGCTTCATGAAATGGCTGTGTGGGATGCCACACTTGGTTAAGAATAGCAGCAGCAATAGACGGGTTACTGTTCTGTGCCCAGCCTCCCTTCCTTCCAGTTCCTCCTGCTGGCCCAGCCATTCCAGCTATGGGAAGCAGCTACACAGAGAGCTGTGCTTGTCTGGGGTCAGCAGCAGCAGTGGTGGCAGCAGGTGGGTTCCCCATCCCTTCTTCTGCTTCCTGTCCACCCCACCCCACAAGTCCCCCAAGGCCTGGGGGCTCCAACTGTGTCTATATGTGACCAATGAACTCAAGGTGAAGCAGAGGAAAATTAGGTTGGATATTAGGATTAAAACAGGCTACCCAAAGAAGTTGTGGCATCTCTATCCTTGGAAGTTTTCAAAAAAAGTTTACACAGACACTTGGCTGGAATGGTTTAGTTAACGATAATCCTGCTTTGATCAGGGAGCTGGACTAAATGGTTTTAAGAGGATCCTTCCAGCTCTGGTTTCCTATGATCCCATGCTTGGTGTTTTAGGCTTTTTTTGTTTTGTTTTGTTTTGTTTTTTTAACCAGTTTGTCATGAACACAGTCGATTTTGATGTGTTTTGGGAATGTCCTGCATGTTTCCCTGAATTAGGTATACTGATATAAATTGCCTGGTGTCACAAAACATGTGAAGATATGCTATTTTTAATTCTGTTATTTGTATGAGATATGATGTTTGATATGGTGATACTTCTATACCTTTATATGATAGCCACTGAAAGAAGGTGGATAAGACTTCAAGAGGCACAAAGGCTATTCACACCTAGAGGATCAAAGCCCACATGGTTGGGAGAAGTAAACGCTGAGAATTTACATTAGCATAGCATTGCATTTTGGGTGCAGAGGTGAGGTACCAAGGCCTGACCCAGGCAAGGGAATTGCTTAAGGGAAATAAGGGAAATAGTATTTGATCATAATTGGAAGACTAGACTAGTCATCTTAATTTCTGATGGGATGCAACTATTCCTCTAGTCATACATGGGTCAGTAAAGGTGCCTGACTCATCAGAGGGATGTACTTTAGAGGGACAGGGATGTACTTTAGAGGGATACACACAACATTTGAACCTCAATAATTCTACAGAAGAATAGAATTGGTAGGTGGAAGATAAGGGATTTCATAGTTTCATAGTTTCTAGGGTCGGAAGGGACCTGAGCAGATCATCTAGTCCGACCCCCTGCCATGGCAGGAAAGTGTACTGGGGTCAAACGACACAAGCAAGGTATTCATCTAACATCCTCTTAAAAACCCCAGGGTAGGAGGCTGCACCACTTCGCTTGGAAGTTGGTTCCAGACCCTAGCCGCCCTGACCGTGAAGTAGCGCCTCCTGATAGCTAACCTAAACCTAGCCTCTGCCAGCTTGTGACCGTTATTCCTGGTCACTCCTGGCAGTGCTCGGGGGAACAGGGACTCCCCCAATGCCTGCTGATCCCCCCTGACTAGTTTATAACAGGCCACAAGATCCCCCCTCAGCCTTCTCTTTTGGAGGCTGAACAAGTTCAGGTCCCATAGCCTCTCCTCATAGGGCCTGCCCTGTTGTCCCCTGATCATACGAGTGGCCCTCCTCTGGACCCTCTCCATGCTGTCCACATCCCTCTTGAAGTGCGGCGCCCACAACTGGATGCAGTACTCCAACTGTGGCCTGACCAGTGCCTCATAGAGGGGGAGGATCACCTCCTTGGACGTGCTTGAGATGCATCTGTGGATGCATGACAAGGTGCGGTTGGCCTTCCTAACTGCCTTCCCACACTGCTGGCCCATGTTCATCTTGGAGTCAATGATGACTCCAAGATCCTTTTCTGCCTCCATGCTGTCAAGAGGGGAGTTCCCCAACCTGTAGGTATGGTGCCGGTTGTTCCTCCCCAGGTGCATCACCTTGCACTTGTCTGTGTTGAATCCCATCCTATTCTCATCTGCCCACCCTTGTAAACTGTCTAAGTCTGATTGCAGCCTGTTGCTTCCTTCTAGTGTGCCCACATCCCCCCACATCTTAGTGTCATCAGCAAATTCGAACAGGGTGCTTTTTACCCGCTTGTCCAAGTCACTGATGAAGATGTTGAACAGTGCGGGCCCAAGGACCGAGTCCTGCGGAACCCCACTACGCTTCTGGAGTAGAAGGGCACTCCAGAATGTGAGAGAATATCCTGGGACTGTTTCAAAGGTCACATTCAGGGTCAGGACATGTCACAGTTTTTGGAAAGTGTCTTTCTGAGTAACATAACTCTTATGAAACAAATTCCATAAAATCACATCATGCATTTTGAGCAGAACTACCTTTGTTTCATTATTTTTCTATCCAACTACCTTTACCCTTTATATCTGACACCCTGTAGATGATGATTTTCATGATCAATGTCTTGTTGACACCTTCCTGGATATTGCACAATGGGCCCTACACATTGCCCTACAGTGATGCAGTGATGTGCTACATTACCATATTGTGCACTATGATGACATAGCGATCATGAAGGTCTACACACGATCACCAGCTATGTTGCCCTAGCAATATGCTCCCTGGTTATAACACGCCGCTATGGCAATGCAGTGGCAAAATCTAACTGCGTGCCGCATACATGGAGCAGTAACCGCCCATACTGTGCCATGCCCCAAAAGAAAGTACTAAAGCATGGCACTGTAGCAACATCACTGTACAGCGACATGTAAATGTGCCCAATCTTGATGTTTCCCACTGCAAAACAATATTCTGTTACTCAGTCACTCCATATTAGACACTCTCTCTCCTTTCGCATTGGAAAAATCTGTGAAATAAAATATTGTGGGCTAATGCCAGGTTTTCAGTCAATATGTTGAACTTTTTTGTACTACTTTACTTGCATAAAACTTTGTTTAAATGTTGTATCTAGTCTGGAGTTTAATAATTCCAAGTTGTCTTAAATAGCTCACTAACTTAATTTTCAAATATATGATTGCTATTGGAAAAGATTTGGGACTTCAGTGCCAGAAAATTTAACTTTTTTGCACTCTGATCAAACTTACTTTAAATATATAATATGCCAAAGTTTTGAGGAGAAAAATTATTACAAATGTCATTCAGTAACTGAAGAAATCACAGGGCTTGAAAGATTAACCTTTCACTTGGTTAAGAAAAACTGGAACTCTGATATATTGCACATTGTAGACTGAAATAATATAAAAATCCAATATATGTGAAACTAGATCGGATTAGTGAATGACATCCCAGAAGAGCATTCTCATTGATCAGAAACACAATTTTCTTCACGAAACTAAGCAAACATCCCTGTATTTCTTGTCAGTCCCACCTCTAGATACAATGCAAAATACAGCCAGGAAGTTCACTGAGATCCTCTACTAGCCTAGCAAGGATTTCCTGCTTTAAAAAGAAAAAAGCTGCCTTGATTTTCCAAGATGTGTTGTTGTTCTTTAGATAAATTCGACCTGCCAATACCTGATGTCAGGGTAGCATTTTTAACTTCAATAAAATGGTTTCAGTTCTGTGAAAAGGTCAGACTCTACAATGAACATTTCTCTGACATGGTGCATGAAACACCCCCATCAAAAATAAAAGGATTAGATTGTTCACAGAACTACTCTCTCTGGAAGAATGGCTATAAACAGCAAACTTAAATTGTGATAGATTTCAGACTAAGAAGGAAATAAATTATTTAAAATGGATATCTGAAACACTAAACTATTTCATTAACTCAGATTCCACTTTGCTTCAAATGCCTTGAAGTGGCAATCACCACTCAAACCTTGCAATCAAGTCACTCCCACAGTCAACCCAACAAATAAGGCTTTGCTGTGGATTAGACCATAGCTTCTCCACAGTGAACTGACTGTATATTGACTTCACTTGAGTTGCCCAGATATTTGAATAAATTCTTAATCCTGCTGCCTATATTAAATCAAACATTTAAAGGGTCCTCCTGTTTTGTCCTATCAATGAGTTCTATTTTCTTTCAAATTCCTTGGTACAAGCTCTGTGAATGTATAGCTTTCCCTGTGTATCACCATGTTTAAAATATTCTAATGTAATTTTCCTAAGTGTCAAACTACAGGGAAACTAAATCCATTGTAGTGCAAGTTAAAATATCAACTGAACCTTCTTACATAACAAAATAGAATCTAAATGTAAGACTAGAGACAAATGGCCTACATTAAAAGAAGAAGGTAGTAGGAACTTCCCAGTTAAACACCATCTATATAAAGTAGCCTTTGGTTTTAAAAAAATGTATTAACTTTTCTTGCCATTACACCTTATGTGCACATACTATATACATACTGGATTTATTATTAAATATAATGTCAGGTGTTTGAAAAGACTAGGAACATGCTTACTAATTAGTTTTGTTGCTAAATCACCTTAATTGGCTCTTGGATTATTTTAAACAAAATACAGGGCTTTGCTTTAAAAAAAAAATAAAAAAGCAAAACAAACTAATATTCCAATAATTTAAGATTAGACTATCATGGAATGTAACCTCAGTTTAAAACAACCTATAAATTTTCATGTAAGATTTATATAAGATGTATGTAATAGTTTTTTTTCCTAATTCAAATATCACAGGAAGAGTTACTTTGTTTTATTTTCATCCTGTTAATGCAGATTTACATGAAGCATTCCACTGAGTCTTCTGTACTTATAAGTACAGCTTTTCATTCTGATCCTACTATGTTACAGACTGAATTAGTTTCAAGCTCACCTAACTATACTTAATCAAATTTATATTTAATTGTAAATTTACCTTTGTCTTTATATATAGGAGGGAGTTTCAGAAAGTAACAGCCATTTCAAAATAAAACTATTTTATATGCCATGAGTGGAAACCTACAGAGTAGCAAAGAACATCAAAGGCAGCATTGTCAAATGCACCCATTATTTACGACTACATAGAGGAAAGATGTGGTCCAGTAAATGATCAGTGCACACAAAATGCTTTTATTTCAACATTGCTGTTACTTACGAAAACACTCACATATATATGCAGTAAGTCCATTATCTGGTCTTTGAGTATACTTTGTAATGAGAATTGATTTTCCAGACACATTTAAAAAAATAAGCCTTTTGTAAAGTTTGTGCAAAACTCTTCAAAAGGACATCCACTCTACAAACTTCCATAACATTCAGTATGTTTTGCTTAAAGCATTGAATAATAAATACAGACCTCAAAATCCACCTTTACCTTTCCTTAGAAGCCCCTTCAGGCCTTATATAGCACTCCTTCGCACAAGTTGATGATTACTTCTTAGTAACAACTCACTTATAAGTCAATATGGACCATTCCATAGACTCGAGTATGAAAACTGTAAAAAGTGTTCATGCCAAGTTTCAGACTAGAAGACTGTTACCTCTCAGCTCTGTGTTCCTGGGGAACCCTGACACAGGACACAGACTGTCTGACTCACAAAGAATCCCCACCCCGCAAACAGAAACTGATTAAGGTGCAGTGAGAGACACACCTAAAACCCTCCAGATAAGGGTGACAAGAGTGAAACAACTGCCCTAGGTCTCATTTGCATCCGAGATGGAACCAGATGACCATTCGTTTACATGAGAGATGGAGAACAGAAAGCCTGAAGCAGAGACCACAGTGAATTCTGGGATCAGAGAAGCAGCGGAACACTGCATGATGGAGCATCTTTGCTCCAAATGCTAATCAAACCACATTTACACACACCCAGCTCAGCATTTATCAGACCAGTTCTAATCTGGATTTACAAAGGAATCCCCCCCACACACACACACACACACACCCCACTAAGCAGAAATAAGTTTAATAGGCATCTCGGGCCGTACATTCCCCGGTCCCACTATGGGAGGCCTATTTAAACTTAATTGGCTACAACTCGGTTGCAGGGTGAGGGAATGCTGAGGCAAGACACCGAGTCAGAGGGGGTATGGGCAACATTTGAACAATGGGAAAGGGCTCATCACAGCGTCCAGCCCATTGGGGCCCTGACCACAAGTGTTGTAATACTTTTCCCAGGACGACTGGTGGAATTCCTCCCCTCCCAAAGGTTATGAATGCTCCAAGAGTTGCCTTAAGTCTGTTAAAAGACTATAGTAAGATCTGGAAAAGTGATGCTAAGCTGAGGCTTGTTCACAAGTAAAAATCCAAAACCCTGATGCTGCAAGAAACCAGGAGATATCCCATCAGTATATCTGCTATCCATAGGAATTTCAAGCTGGCTCCTAAGTATCTGGTTACTCCCTAACCTTATGTGTTTCCTGAGTATCAATCAGTTTCCTGAGATGTTCCAACCAGATAACCCCTTGTCAATAGAAAAGACAATTTGATTTACTCTATTGAGAATGCTTGAAAGAAGCTGAACTGAGGGTATAAAAATCTGTAAAAAGCAGCAGTGTGTGTGCTGACACCACTCTCTTTCTTCTCGAGAGGCTGAAGGAAGCAGACCGTCTCCCTTCAACTATCATGCTGAGAACTTTAACCTGTCAGCTTTGCAACCCGAGTGCCTTGGACTGGTGAGATCCCAGCACTCTCCCTTTTTTCCCTAGGCATAAATTTCTGAACCTGAACTGTATTAGTTAAGCTTGAGCTAAGTTTCCCCAAATACTTAGTGAAACCAGGGTAATACTGTAATTGTTTGTGTTTGTTTTTCCTTTGCATGTCTATTACTACTAGCGCCATTATTTATTTCACATATTTAGCAATAAATAACTTTTATAGTCAAACTAAAGCTAAAGATCCCTGTGAAGCCCAAAAATACTGTGGGGTCTGTTCATCAAGAGGCTAAAAGATTGGGATGTGCCGAGTTTGAAACACATAAGGGGATCAGTTTGTACAGGCTGATTGACCCAGTTTGGCGCAGGTGTGTCCTAATGAACTGAATGCTGGCCCATGGGGGTGTCATCTGGACACCCAGCCAGATTCAGAGGTAACAGCCAGAAATAGAACCAGATTCTGTTTACCTGCATGATTGTATCTGACTGCAGTTTATTGTTGCTCTGATGAACTGATTCTTGGCATATGAGGGTGTCAGCCTATCCATGCTGATCAACCCAGCCGGGTCAGGCGTGTCATGTTAATCTCTGTGTGTTTGTGCGTATGACTGATTTGGGGATTGGAGGAACCCAGCTCCACTGAAACTGAGTCCTGCAAAATAGATCCATTGGGGGTGAGGACTTGCAGAAGGGAGAGATACAGCTCTGTACAGAAACACAAGTAACACAAGCAGCACATGAATAGAATTACCAAGACCCTAGAAATGTATACCTAATAAATCAGCACACCCCAAAGTAATGGGCAAATCTGGTAACAAGATAGTACCATTGACTTAGAAAAGAAATATGCTTTCAAGTTGACAGGGCCAAATGGGATCTACTGTAGAATACTAAAGAAATTGGCTGAAGACATTTTGAAGGCATTGGCTATCCTCTTTGAGAACTTGCAGAAGTGTAGTAAGATCCCTGGTGATTAGAAAAGGGCAAATATAATGCCCATCTTTAAGAAAGAGAAGGAGGAAAATGTGGGGAATTACAGGCAGTCAGCCTGACCTCAATATCTGGTAATATCATGGAGCAGATCCTCAAGACATCTATCATGAAAAACCTAGAGACAAGGTGACCCAGCATGGATTCATCAAAAGCAGTCATGCTTGGTCATGAGGGACTACACGGCTCTAGGAGAAGAGCTAAAGGGGTGGTGGGCACAGGTGGTCTTTTCCTCACTCCTCCCAGTTGTGGGTCTTGGGCTGGAAGGGAAAGACGGGTCGAGGTAATCAACCAAAGATGGTGGTCCTAGTTTCATCGTGAAGGCTTTGGCTTCCACTATCATAGTCCTCTCCTTGCTGAGAGAGTCAGCAGTCTGCTGTGGAGAGACGGCCTCCACCTCACTCCACTGGGGAGGAGGCTCTTCTGAGCCAGACTGGCTGACCTGCTCTACTGGGCTTTAAACTAAGCCTGCCGGGGTTGGGATGATTACCACCACTGCAAGCCCACTGAGCAACCTTTGTAAACTCAGCAGGCAAAGGCACTTAAGTCAACCCACCCCTACCCTAGCTCTGGAACGATCTGTAGGGAAGGCAGGGGCCCCCAGTGGGACACTTACCTGCCTGTACACAAGTGCCAGGAGCTTGGGGAATAAACAGAAGAAACTGGTCCTCCTTCTAAAAAAGGATGACTATGACCTCATAGGGATAACAGAGACCTGGAGGGACTCCACCTATGACTGGGTCACAGGTATAGATGGCTATACCCTGTACAGGCGAGATCATACAGATAAAAGGTGTGGGGGTGTAGCTTTCTATGTCAAGGACAGCTACACATCAGTGCAAATTGACACTGGAAACCAGGAAGGACAACTGGACTCTCTCTGGGTTAAAATATGTGGGGAACATGGCACAGGGGACATCATGCTACGAGTCTACTACAGACCTGCTAACCAGAAACAACAGCTGGACCAAGAATTCACCAGGGAACTAGCTGAGGCTACACACTTTTGGTGCATGGTTCTCATGGGAGACTTTAACTACCCGGACATCTCACAGGAAGAGCACTTGGCCAAATATGACAGGTTGCAAAGCTTCCTACCGTGCATGTATGAGCTTAAGAAGTCTATGGGCCAACAAGATGTAAAGCACTGCTGGATATGATACTGACCAAAGGGGATGACCTAGTCAGTAACCTAGGAATTGATGGAAAGCTGGGTGATAGTGACCACAAGCTGATCACCTTTACTATACACCGCAAAGCTGGCAAATCAGTCACCAATACAGAAGTCCTTGACTTCAGGAAAGCTGACTTTGATGAGCTCAGGAGGCTCACTGTCGATGTCCTAAGGGACCATAACTCAACAGGAAGAGGAGTCCAAGAGAAGTGGTTGCTCCTCAAGGGAGCGATCCTGACAGCACAAGGGATGGCCATCCCATCTCAGAGGAAGGGTAGCAAAAGGGCACAGCAACCCCCTTGGCTCAGCAGGGAACCTAAGGACCTCCTATGCCTCAAAAGAGAGACTTATGAAGGATGGAAGGATGGAATTACCACCACGGAGGAGTACTCAGTACTGGTCCATACCTGTAGGGAGCAGATCAGGAAAGCCAAGAATGCAACCAAGCTCCATCTGACTTCACATATCAAGGATAACAAAAAGTCCTTTTTCAGATATGTAGGGAGTCAGAAAAAAAATAAGGGTAACATTGGACCCCTGCTGAATCAAAGAGGACAGTTGATAACCAACATCGAGGAAAAGGCCAGTCTGCTTAATGGGTACTTTGCGTTGGTATTTCATCAGTCCAATGGGATCACCCTGCCTAGCAAGACACAGGATGGCTAGGGTGAGGGCATATTTATACCCAGCATTGGTATTGATCTAGTAAAGGATCACCTTGAGAGGCTGGACACCTTCAAGTCAGTTGGTCCTGACAGATTACACCCTAGGGTACTCAAGGAGCTGGCAGGGGTCATAGCCCAACCACCGGCAAAAATATTCAAAAAATCATGGGGCTAAGTTTAAGTACCTGAAGACTGGAAGAAAGCCAATGTGGTACCCATTTTCAAGAAAGCGCAGAAAGTAGATCCCAGGAATTACAGGCCAACCACCTTGACCTCGATCCCCCATAAGCTTCTGGAGAAAATTATCAAGGAGACCCTTCTGGATAAGCTAGCTGAGGGCAACATCCTGAGGGACAGCCAGCATTGGTTTGTCTTGGGTAGGTCTTGCCTGGCCAATCTCATCACCTTCTATGACCAGCTGACATATCACCTAGACAAGGCAAAAGAGATTGATGTCATATATCTGGACTTGAAAAAAGCCTTTGATCTGGTGTCCCATGGCCTCCTCATGGAAAAATTGGTCAACTGTTGTCTCGGCTACACCACAGTCCAGTGGCTGGGAAATTGGCTCTGAGGTCAGACCCAGAGAGTAGTGGTCGATGGTAGTGAATCATTATGGCACTCCATGACCAGTGGCATCTCCCAAGGCTCTGTCCTTGGACCAGTTCTGTTTAACATGAAACATGCATCGTGGAGACCAACTGGCGGCTACAGGAATGGTGCTTTGACGGGGACTTTGGCTTCCTCAACCATGACCAGCACATCACGACGAGAGACATGCTTGGATGGGATGGGCTCCACCTTTCCCCTAAAAGCAAGCATGTGTTCACTTCTAGGTTGGCGGACCTCCTCCGGCAGGCTTTAAACTAGGCTCGTCGGGGGAAGGGGAAGATGAGGGCGGAGGAAACATCGGACTGCCAGACCAAGCAACACCCACAACTACAGCCCAGCCTAGACCAACGAGCGAAACAAATAAACAGGTAAGCGACAGGGGCCAGGGCAATGCTGGGACTAGGGGGTCAGTACACACATCCACAGGAGGCCTCAAATGCCTCTACACAAACCCTTGTAGTATGGTGTCCCGGGGACCGGGGTGAAAGAAGACACTTACCTGCAGCAGGGGATGACGCACTGGCGAAACCCGCATGGCTCGTGAACCGGCTTTTTATACAGCTCTGGCCGGCCGGTGACGTCAGTACCAGACGCCGGCCAGCGAGGATAAAAGCGGCGATGGCGGAAGAAGAGGCAGCGGATGGCCCGAGAGTGAAGCGGCTGCAGGAATCGCAGCAGCGGCAAGCCCCAGAACGGCCCCCGATTCAGGGGAAGCAAGCTGGGTTACAGCCAGCATCGTCGGAGCAAGGCAGGCGACAGCAGTCACCGCCGGAGCAGGAAGAGCGGGAGCAAGGGAACCAGCAACGACTCCCAGGAGCCAGCAGCAGACGGATGGCATCTGGACAGGACGATAGAGAAAAGGAGGCATTGCAGAGGATCACAGGAACCAGGTGCACACTAGGCAAGGCAGGCCGGCAGGGGTCCCAAGGGAGGAACTGAATCGAGGCGGGGTCGCCGCCAGAACCACAGGTGCCCGTGTCCATTAGGGATGAAGGTCCGAGGGACTGAAGGTCCAGAGCCAAACTTGTAATTATAGAGGCTCGACCCTTTAGGTATAAGGGATTGGTAAAGAGAAAGGCTGTGGATGGGCAAGAGGAACCACGTGTCTCCTCCTTAGGGTCCGCTTCTGAAGGTGGTGTGAGGCAGGGGTGCAGGGGTGGTTGGAGCCCTGTGTACACCCACTGGGTTGGATCCGGGCTACGAGGGACTCGCTAGACGCCCCCCGCCCCCCACTTACAGTACAGCAAGACGTGGCAGGAAAGAACGGGGCAGTGAGGAGAAGTAAGAACACCCGCACTACCCTCTAGAGTCCTGGGGGGGGGAACATCAAAAGGGCGGTAGCCAGCGGAGTGATTAAAGCCTGGCGGGCACATATGGGAAACAAGCTAGCACCCTCCTGCTAGCTGACACCAGCCCGGACATAGTGGGGATCACTGAAACGTGGTGGGACTCAACACATGACTGGGAGGTGATGGTCAAGGGCTATAGGCTGTACAGAAGGGACAGGATAGGAAGGAAAGGTGGGGGCATGGCACTCTATATTAAGGAGAAATACACATCCTCGTCAATTAGCAAAGACTCAGAGGAAGGGCATTCTCAAGTGCTTTGGGTTAGAGTACAAGGCAGTCGAGGGGAAAGAGACTTAACGGTGGTGATCTACTACAGACCTCCCAACCAGGGGGAAGAGCTTGACGAGGAATTCTTAGGTCAGTTCACTGAGGTAGTGAAGTCTAAGGATGTGGTAATCATGGGGGACCTGAACTTCCTGGACATCCACTGGGAAGAGCACTCAGCCAGGTCTGACTGCTCATGTAGGTTCTTAGACTGAATGCAGGACCTCCATCTAACCCAGGAGGTGCACAGCCCCACCAGGGAAGAGCCTTGTTGGACCTGGTGCTGGCCATGGGAGATGACCGGTGAGGGGGCTGCGGGTGCTCGACCACCTGGGTGACAGTGATCATCGCCTGCTGGAATTCACCATCCAACGCAAGGTGGCAAAGGCCTGCAGTAAGGCAGCAGCCCTAGATTTCAGGAGGGCAAACTTCAACGAGCTAAGAAGGATAGTTGGGGAAGCGCTGAGGTCCCAGAGGGGAGGGGAGCCAGGTGTCCAAAAAAAGCGGTCGTTCCTTAAGGAGACGATCCTCCAAGCCCAAAGGAAGGTAATCCCAATGAGGATCAAAGGCAGCAGGAGAGCACACAAGCCTCCATGGCTCACCAAAAGCATCCAGGAATGTCTCCTTGCTAAAAGGGAGGCGTACACCCAATGGAAAGAAGGGGACATCACCAGGGCTGACTATACTGTAGTCACTCAGAGACACAGGGGGCAGTCAGGAAGGCCAAGGCAGACATGGAATTAGGACTAGCTTCCCAGATTAAGGACAATAAGAAGTCCTTCTTTCAATACATAGCGGGTAAAAAGAAGGTTCTGGGTAATGTGGGGCCCCTGCAGGACGCATTGGGAAATTTAGTCGTCACACCAGACGACAAAGCTAACATGTTTAACGATTTGTTTGCCTCCATCTTCCGAAGTAGGGACCAGAACAGCCACCTCCCTGCTGGGCTCCCCTCGGGCCCCAGGGGAGGCAAACCTGGGCCCAGGGTTAGTGAGGAACTAGTTAGGGAGCTTCTGGAGGGACTGGACGTATTCAAGTCAGCCGGTTCAGACGATCTCCACCCTAGAGTTCTAAAGGAATTGGCCGAGGTCATTGCAGGACCCCTGGCACGGCTTTACGAGCACTCGTGGTGCTCTGGTGTGGTGCTGGAGGACTGGAAAAGGGCCAACGTGGTTCCCATCTTCAAAAAGGGAAAGAAGGAGGACCCAGGAAACTATAGGCTAGTTAGTCTTACCTCGATACTAGGCAAGCTGTTTGAGAAAATTATTCTGGCACACATCCACGAGGGACCAGCAGGTGACTGCATGCTTAGGGGCAACCAACACGGGTTCATCAGTGGCAGGTCCTGTCAGACCAACCTGGTGACCTTCTATGATCAGATCACCAAATCATTAGATGCAGGGGTAGCAGTGGACATAGCCGTCCTGGACTTTCGGAAGGCTTTCGACACTGTCTGTCACCCTGTTCTCATTAAGAAACTGGGGGACTGTGGTGTCGATGCCCACACAGTCAAATGGGTCGCCAACTGGCTGGTGGACTGCACCCAGAGGGGGGTAGTGGATGGGTCCTTCTCAACTTGGAAGGACGTCAGAAGTGGGGTTCTGCAGAGCTCGGTCCTCGGGCCTGCACTGTTCAACATCTTCATCAGTGACTTGGACAAGGGGGTAAAAAGCACCCTGTTCAAATTTGCTGATCACACGAAGATGTGGCGGGATGTGGGCACACTAGAAGGAAGCAACAGGCTACAATCAGACCTAGACAGATTACAAGGGCAGGCGGATGAGAATAGGATGGGATTTAAACACAAACAAGTGCAAAGTGATGCACCTGGGGAGGAATAACTGGCACCATACCTACAGGTTGGGGAACTCCCCTCTTGTCAGCACAGAGGCGGAAAAGGATTTTGGAGTCATCATTGACTCCAAGATGAACATGGGCCAGCAGGGTGGGGAGGCAGTCAGGAAGGCCAACCATACCTTGCCATGCATCCACAGATGCATCTCGAGCAGGTCCAAAGAGGTGATCCTCCCCCTCTATGAGGCACTGGTCAGGCCGCAGTTGGAGTACTGCGTCCAGTTCTGGGCGCGGCACTCCAAGAGGGATGTGGACAGCATGGAGGGGGTCCAGAGGAGGGCCACTCGCATGATCAGGGGACAGCAGGGCAGGCCCTATGAGGAGAGGCTACAGGACCTGAACCTGTTCAGCCTCCAAAAGAGACGGCTGAGGGGGGAACCTAGTGGCCTGTTATAATCTAGTCAAGGGGGATCAGCAGGCATTGCGGGAGTCCCTGTTCCCCCAAGCACTGCCAGGAGTGACCAGGAATAACAGTCACAAGCTGGCAGAGGGGAGATTTAGGCTAGATATCAGGAGGTGCTACTTCACGGTCAGGGCGGCTAGGCTCTGGAACCAACTTCCAAGAGAAGTGGTGCAGGCTCCTACCCTGGGGGGATTGAAGAGGAGGTTAGATGAACACCTTGCTGGGGTCCTTTGACCCCAGTACTCTTTCCTGCCATGGCAGGGGGTCGGACTAGATGATCTACTCAGGTCCCTTCTGACCCTAGAAACTATGAAACTATGAATCAACTTTATCAACGATGTGGACATTGGTGTCAGAAGCACACTGGCTAAGTTCGCTAATGACACCGAACTTTGGGGCATAGCATCCACAACCTGAGGACAGGCTAGTGCTCCAGGCTGACTTGGATAAACTTAATAAGTGGGTGGATACAAAGCTGATGATGTTCAATACCAATACATGTAAGGTACTTCACCTTGGGGAAGAAAACCCCACAGCACACTTATAGGCTTGGCAGTGCTACGCTTGCTAGCACCACTGCTGAAAGATACTTGGGGTCATGATTGACCACAAGATGAACATAAGCCACTAATGCGATGTTTCAACTGGTAAAGCAAACAAAACTCTGGCTTGCATTCATAGATGCTTCTGAAGTAAATCTCAGGATGTTATCCTCCTGCTGTACTCAGCCTTGGTGAGGCCACAGCTGGAGTACTGCATCCAATTCTGGGATCCACAATTCAAGAAAGGTGTTGACAAGTTTGAGAGAGTCCATAGTAGAGCCACGCACTTGATCAGAGGGCAAGAGAATACGCCCTATGAAGAGAGGTTGAGAGCCATGGGACTCTTCAGTTTGGAAAAGCGCAGGCTCAGGGGGGACCTGGTGGCTGTGTATAATTACATAAGGGATGTACATCAGAACCTGGGAGAATGTCTGTTCATCAGAGCGACCTAAGGAAAAATAAGGATCAATGGCCATAAACTCCTCCAAGACCATTTTAGGCTGGACATAAGAAAAAACTTTGTTACTGTCTGAGCCCCCAAGACATGGAATAGACTCCCTCCCTCTACTCTGGACTCATTCAAGAAACACCTGGATGCTTATCTTGCTGGAATCCTTTGACCCCAGCTGACCTCCTGTCCCTGGGGCAGGGGGCTGGACTTGATGATTTTTGAGGTCCCTTCCAGCCCTAATGTCTATGAAATTTATGCTTAACCACCCTAATTTCCTTCTATGATAAGATGATAGGCTCTGCAGTGTAGAGAGAACGGTGACTGTCTCCCATGACATTTTCATTAAGAAGCTAAGGACATACACACTAGATAAAAGTACTATAAGGTACATAAATAATTTTTAGGATCAATCTGTTCAATGAGTATTCCTCATTGGTTCAATATTTAATTGGAAAGAGATATCATATAGGGTTTCTCAGGAGTCTGTCCTGCTAAAGTATTACTCAACATCTTTATTAATGATTTGGACAACAGAATTGAGTATAGGCTTAGCAAATTTGTGGCCAACTCTTAAGTTGGATGGAGTTGTAGACCCTCTTGAGCAGAAGTAGGCAACCCCAGGCATGCATGCCAGAGTGTGGCATGTAAAGGTATTTTGCTTGGCACGTGTGGTTTCGGGAAGGAGTTGGGGCTGCACTGCCACAACAAAGGTTGGCCTCGTGGCTCCCCTGCTATCCGGCCCTGGCATGCCAGCATCTTACAAGTGGAGGTAGCCGGTGTTTTTGGCATTCTGCCCAAAAATGTTTCCAAACCCAACTCTGGATGGTAGGGCTAGATTCATAGATTCATAGACATTAGGCATCGGAAGATCATCGAGTCCAGTCCCCTCCCCAAAGGGCAGGAAGTCAGCTGGGGTCATAGGATCGCAGCAAGATAAGCATTCAATTTGCTCTTGAAGGTGTTCAATGTAAGTGCTTGAACCACCCCCAATGGCAGGCTATTCCAGACCTTGGGGGTGCGGATAGTAAAGAAATTCTTCCTTATGTGCAGCCTGAAATGGTCTTGCAGTAGTTTATAACCGTTCAACCTCGTCATCCCTTCGAGTGCTCTGGTAAACAAACATTCCCTCAGATACGTGCCCAATTTCTCCTAATATAAGACTGCAAAGCAGTATCACCAGCTTTCCCTTCTATAAAATCTTGAGTGTGAATTACCAAAAATAAGAAACAGCATAATTATTTCAGTTAACAGTGTAAAAGCCATATGTGAAAGCTAACTTTTTAAGGTCAGTGACTATACAAACCTGGCTTTGGAAAGATATCAGTAAAAAAACTGAAAACAAACGCATTTTTCTGGTGTAGCTAGGAATGAGTACTATACAAATAAAGAAGGCTACCAGTTTAGGTAGGTAGGTAGGTAGATAGATAGATAGACAGATAGATAGACAGATAGATATAAACTGGGTTAATTCTGTGGTCTTTGTTAAGCATCTAACATAAGCTTACTTGCAGTAATTGTACAATATTTGTCTTTAATAACGCGAACCTAGGATTTGACAACTAACAGAAACATAATCAATCAACCGTCCAAGAAATCTTACCGTTCTGCATGGCTTAACAAGTGCATGAGAGAGAGAAGACCTAGTTATGAGCAAAAATTGTCAGTCTATGAAACAGCTCAAATGCTTTAGTTGCCCACTTCACGTGAAAATCAGTTCCAAAGAAATGTAGAGACATATGTCTCCATTTCATCATGCCCCCCCTGCACCTTTTTCCCAAAAGAAGGTTTTTCAATAAAAGGAGGATCTAGTGCAAAAGAAACAGCACCTCGGGCATAAGGCCAAGAGGTTTGCTTTTCTTATAGCCAAACACAGGACAACAGGCTCCAGCAAACACCTGGTAAGAGGTGGAGAATAGAAGTGGAATTAGAAAAAAATATGAGAAAGAGAATCGGAAAGAGAAAGAGAATCAGCAATAAAGAGAATCAGCAAATACCAGAAAGAGAATCAGCAATTAAACAGAGCCCTAAATGTGATACATGAAATTGACTGTCAGACCAACCTGGTGGCCTTCTACATCCAGGTCACCAAATCCTTAGATTCAGGGGTAGCAGTGGAAATAGTCTTCTTGGACTTTTGGAAGCCCTTTGACACTGTCTCTCACCCCATTCTCTTTAAGAAACTGGGGGACTGTGGTATCGACACCTACACAGTCAAATGGGTCGCCAACTGGCTGGAGGGCCGCACCCAGAGAGTGGTAGCAGATGGGTCATTTTCGATCTGGAGGGATGTGGGCAGTGGGGTTCTTCAGGGCTCGGTCCTCAGGCCTGCACTGTTCAACATCTTCATCAGTGACTTGGACAAGGGGGTAAAAAGCACCGTGTTCTAATTTGCTGATCACACTAAGAAGTGGGGGGATATGGGCACATTAGGAGGAAGGAATAGGCTACAGTTGGCCCTAGACAGGTTACAGGGCTGGGTGGATGAGAATAGAATGGGATTCAACACAGACAAGTGCAAGGTGATGCATCTGGGGAGGAAGAACCAGCACCATACCTATAGGCTGGGGAACTCCCCTCTTGTCACCACAGAAGTGGAAAAGGATCTTGGAGTCATCATTGATGCCAAGATGAACATGGGCCAGCAGTGTGGGGAGGCAGTCAGGAAGGCCAACAGTACCTTGTCATGCATCCACAGATGCATCTCGAGCAGGTCCAAAGAGGTGATCCTCCCCCTCTATGCAGCACTGGTCAGGCCGCAGTTGGAGTACTGCATCCCGTTCTGGGCACCGCACTTCAGGAGGGATGTGGACAACATGGAGAGGGTCCAGAGGAGGGCCACTTGCATGATCAGGGGGCAGCAGGGCAGGACCTACAAGGAGAGGCTACGGGGCCTGAACCTGTTCAGCCTCCAGAAGAGACAGCTGAGGGGGGATCTAGTGGCCTGTTACAAACTAGTCAGGGGGGACCAGCAGGCATTGCAGGAGTCCCTGTTCCCCGAGCATTACCAGGAGTGACTAGAAATAACAGTCACAAACTGGCAGAGGGTAAATTCAGATTAGATTTCAGGAGGCGCTACTTCACTGTCAGGGCGGCTAGGAACTGGAGCCAACTTCCAAGCGAAGTGGTGCTGGCTCCTACCCTGGGGGGTTTTAAGAGGAGGCTAGATGAACACCTTGCTGGGGTCCTTTGACCCCAGTACTCTTTCCTGCCATGGCAGGGGGTAGGACTTGATGATCTGCTCAGGTCCCTTCTGACCCTACTAACTATGAAACTATGGAACTATGACTGTAAAGATAAGAGAAGCCAATTAATTTTCCTGATCAGAAAATGGTATAACAGAATCCTGTTTCACCTTATGCTCCAAAAAGGCAGTTACACAGCCACATAACTGAAACTTTGGGCACATGTGTACAATTTGCAATTCTACTCCACATGACATGGTCATGTAAGCATTCCACTACTAAGCATGCACAGTAGGCTTTTTATTTATTTATTTATTTTATTTTATTTTAATTTTGAAGGGTTTTTTTTTTCATTTAATGCTGAATGAAATTCTATGCTGTGCCTCTAAGAGGGGTGAGTCAACAGTCTCAGTATAAAGGCGAGGACTAAGCAGGCATTAATCCACTTTGCATCCTCACAGTCTTTGCCTCCAGAGACAGAAAATACACATACAATTGGCAACCAGTTCAAATCTGTAATACAACAGAAGTTCAGTGCACATAAACCATTTTCAAAATGGGCAAAACCAGTTTAAGATAAACCTGGATGCATGTAGTATCAGACTTAACTGAGTTAAATCAGTTTATTGGATTTCTGCCCCAGATCCCCTCTAGATTCAAGCTAACTCACTGTTTCCCAACATATCAGGGTGCTTTGTACCTCCCCCACAAACTCCCCCTCATAGGATGGGTGGGCTAACCTTGACCCAAGCTCAGCAGGGACGCATGCTTTAGTGCCCCCTGGCTTGTGGCCAGGGCCACTGCAGGCATATGGCTGCACTTCCAGAATCAAAAGCGAATGTCTGTTCACTTGTTTATCAGTTTAATCTACATAGCTTAGTCTAACTGGGCATGAGGATATGATTCAGCTGCCACATAAATGGCATGGTCCTGTGGTTACTCCCCTAACTGGCACTTATGGCTGGTCATGCAGACCCACTGTGCCCGCAGGGCCTTGACCTTTATGCGGCACTGGCGTGCCAACCAGTCATGCCAGAGCTCCCACGTGTGGCCTGCCAGGCCCTCATCCATGTGAATGTTGGAGTGCCCACCCCAAGTGAACTGGCTCTGGATCTCAACCTCACCCCACAGTGCAGTAAGGTCCACAGTCCCCTCCTGGGACCAGTTAGGCCGCCAGGATGCAGTGTGTGGCAGCATGGATGATGCCACTGTGGCTCCCTTGATGACTCTCAGGGCTACAGGATAGAGTTCTCAGCATTTTCTTGGGGGTGATTTGAGTCTGACTCCTGGCACACCTTGTCAGACTCAAAGCACCCCTAAGAAAATGCCATCTCTTAGCTGTCACTGTTTTTAAGTATAGAAAAAATAATCAAGCAATTCTTTTATTTTATTCTTTTACCCCATTTAACAGCTCAGTGTACTGACACTGCATGTTGCTGCCTGGATGGAAGAGGTGGCAGGTTTGTGAAGCTGCTCATTTTACTATCAAGGGAAGGATGCCAGCCGTCACTCTTGCACAGTGACCATACACTGTTGCCCATATACAGCTTCTGCCAACACTGCTGGCATCATCCCTCGAGGAACACTTTATGACCACACAGCAAGATGAAGGGTCTCTCATAGCAGCTGGTAAGCACAAAAGATTCAAAGGAGAAAACATCAGAACAAGTGAATGCATAAAGGTTTTTACCATGCATCACCAGTGGCAAAACATTGTTGATTACCAATACATAGCAAGCAAGAAGAGGTTTCTCTCCAATAATTTTAAGCTCCTAGTTGCATTAACATTACCATTTGCAGCAGTACCTTTGGAAAACTGGGGCAGCAGAAAGAACTGCCAGCATCTTATGGCAAAGCATGCTATGCTTTGATATCACTGTTAAACAGAATTAGCATCAGAAATTAAAAATAACATCTACCGTTCAGGAAAAAGTCTGATTTGGCCTTAAGAGTTTTTGTGTGCTGTTAATGTTAAAACAGTTACCAGTGCTACAAAAGTTATTTTTAATCAATTCAGACACTTGCTGGCATTTCAGCCAGCATACTCTTTTAAGGATTTGAAACTAAGAATCTCTGATTCTCATATCTGTTAACATTAATTTACCATGGACATTAATACAGCCTTTCCTTTGGCTATTACACAGTATTTAATAGCAGTTGAGTAAATGTATTTGAAATAATTATGCACCTACTTTGTTCTCCATTGGAAGCAGGTCACTATAAAAAATAAAAAAGCTTTAACTTACTGACTTGTGCAATCTCATATTACACAGGTAAGCAATGCTATGGCAGAAAAAACAGCTTTAATAGAACATTAAAGGGAAGACATGATGTCTCTGTAAAGCTAAGTCAATACAGTTATTTCACTAAAATCTGATTTTAGCATAATGTGCTTCTCTTAGTATAATCTATTATTCAAAACTGTTTTATGATAAACGAAGATTGAATTAAGGGTTCAGATAACAATTTACTTCCATAGTTTGTGGTCTTGGTTCTTGTCTCACACATATTTGAAATGTTTATTTACACACAACACACATGGTAATGCGGGTACACAGAGCAGTCAAGGGAATGAATACAAAGGATAGTTTAAACACTGGGGCATACATTCAGGTCTCTCTTTATGCACATTCGTTTTGTGGGAATTTGCTTATATACGCTGACCTTATTTATACCAGAAATTGACTTTGTGCCAGAAAAGTCCAATCTTATGCAAAGTCCAATTTTATGCAAAGTCGGTGGGCAAATGAGCTCCCTGCAGGCTGGCAGAGTTCCAGCTTGCAGGGAGCTGGGAGGAAGTGGAAGGAAGGCAGTGAGACAGCGGGTGCCATGTGCATGTACAGTACATGCATATGTCCCCAAGTAACCTTGAGGGGAGCTCTGGCAGATAAGTGGGGGTGGGGAAAGGGGGATTGAGACCCCTGTAGAGAGGAAGCTGGGCAGGACCAGGTGCTTTGGGCCTGGGACCACAGTGTGCAGGTGCAGGCACCCAGCAGGGAGCAGGATGGAGCCTCTGGTGCCTCACTGGGGGAGGGGGAAGGCCAGCTCTCCACTGCTGCACTCACTTCCAAGGGGAAGGGGCAGATACATGGGCACAGTGGACCCTAGCCCCAATCCTGAGCCCAACTCAGTTCCTCTCCATGCCTGGTCCCAGCACCCTGCACTCCACTGCTCTGACCACACACCTCCTGTGCCTGGTGCTGCACCCCTCAAACACCAGCAGGCAAAGCAGGCTCATCCCCAGGGCAGCACAAGACAAGCAGCGGCCATTCCCTGCTGCCCTGCTTCCCTGTCCTGGGTGTCTCTCCAGCCCCGTAGGCATGACCCAGTAGGGCTGCATGGAAAGACTATGAGCTCCCTGCTGCACCAGGTCATGCCCACCAGACTGCGGAGGCTCAGGGGCAGGGAACAGCAGAGCTGTATGGAGAAGGTGTTTGCCCTGCAATGCCTTGGCAACATGCCCGCTGCACGGGCCACTGCTTCTATGACCTGGTGCAGCAGGGAACTCATAGCCTTTTCGTGCAGTCCCGCTGTAATTACAGCACGTCAGAGCAGACTTAATCGAGTCTGCTGGAGCTTGCTAATTGTGGACTCCAGCCAACCTCCTCATCTCATGTATCAGCATCCCCATGCTTCAGAATGATGGTGGGGGCAATTTAACAAAAGCTCATTTGACGAGCTTTAGTTAAAGTGCCACCACCACAATTTTAAAGCATGGGGACACTGATACAAAAGATTTCATAGATTTCATAGACATTAGGGCTGGAAGGGACCTCGGGAGATCATCGAGTCCAGCCCCCTGCCCAAAGGGCAGGAAGCCAGCTGGGGTCATAGGATCCCAGCAAGATAAGCATCCAATTTACTCTTGAAGGTGTTCAATGTAGGTGCTTGAACCACCTCCGCTGGCAGACTGTTCCAGACCTTCGGGCTCGGACAGTAAAGAAATTCTTCCTTATGTCCAGCCTGAAACGGTCTTGCAGGAGTTTGTGACCGTTCGACCTCGTCATCCCTTGGGGCGCTCTGGTGAACAAATGTTCCCCCAGATCCTGGTGGTCACCCTTGATAAACTTATAGGTGGCCATCAGATCACCCCTGAGCCTGCGCTTTTCCAGGCTAAAGAGTCCCATGGCTCTCAGCCTGTCATCGTAAGATCTGTTTTCCTGACCTCTGATCATGCGCGTGGCTCTCCTCTGGACTCTCTCAAGCTTCTCCACATCCTTTTTGAATTGTGGAGCCCAAAACTGGACGCAGTACTCCAGCTGCGGCCTCACCAAGGCCGAGTACAAGGGGAGAATGACGTCCCGGGATTTGCTCGAGAAGCATCTATGGATGCACGCCAGCATTTTGGTCACTTTACTAGCCGCAGCATCGCATTGCAGGCTCATGTTCATCTTGTGGTCAATGATGACCCCCAAGTCTCTTTCTTCTGTAGTGCTATCCAATGTAGCACTGCTGAGCCTATAAGGGTGCTGCAGGTTTTTCCTCCCAAGGTGGAGAACCTTGCATTTATCGGTGTTAAACACCATGAGGTTCTCGTCTGCCCATTTGCTGAGCTTGTCCAGGTCAGCCTGAATCACCCGCCTATCTTCTGGCGTGGATGCTTTGCCCCAGAGTTTGGTGTCATCGGCGAACTTGGCCAGTCCACTCCTGACTCCAATGTCCACATCGTTAATGAAGATGTTGAACAGGATGGGTCCTAGGACAGAGCCTTGAGGGACCCCACTGGTCACAGGGCACCACGATGAGTGACTGCCATCAATTATAACCCTCTGGGTCTGACCACAAAGCCAATTTCCCAGCCAGCGGATCGTGGTGGAGCCAAGGCCACAACCGGCCAGTTTGGCCAAGAGGTGATCGTGGGATACCAGATCAAAAGCTTTTTTGAAGTCAAGATATATGACATCAATCTCTTCTCCCTTGTCCAGGTGATAGGTCACCTGGTCATAGAAGGAAATGAGATTGGTCAAACAAGACCTACCTGCAACAAACCCGTGCTGGCTATCCTTTAGGATGTTAGCCTGGGCCAGTCCCTCAAGGATGGCCTCCTTAATAAACTTTTCTAAGATCTTCCCCAGGATAGAAGTCAGGCTAATGGGCCTGTAGTTAGCCAGATCCACTCTCCTCCCTTTCTTGAAGATCAGCACCACATTGGCCTTCTTCCAGTCTTTGGGCACTACACCAGAGCGCCAAGAGTTTTCAAAGATCCGTGCCAGGGGCTGGGCTATGACGCTCGCCAGCTCCTTGAGTACCCTAGGGTGCAGATTGTCAGGGCCAGCTGACTTGAAGGTATCCAGCTTCTCAAGGTGTTCCTTCACGAGGTCAGCATTGATGGAGGGTAGGGGATCCCCCTCACCCAGATTTCCCTGTCCCATAGCAGGCATGGGCATCCCGTGTGACTGATGAAAGACTGACGCAAAGTACCTATTTAATAGATTGGCTTTTTCCTGGGCGTCAGTTGTCAGTTGCCCCATCTGGTTACCAGGGGTCCAACATCGCCCTTGCTTTTCCTCCGGCTCCCCACATATCTGAAAAAGGACTTTTTGTTGTCCTTGATGCCTGAAGCTCGTTGGAGTTCAGTTGCAGCTGTGAGCACTTCAATTACAGCAGCTCTTGGAGCCACTCTAACTAAAGCCTCTCCTTCCCCCACCCCCACCTGGCCCTTCACACCCAGAGAACATTTTGAAATGTCCTCTCTGCTTACCCAACTGCCCCACAGCTAGGCTTTCTTAAGAGGACTGACTGTTCCTTCTTAAAGAGGCAGATGTGCTGTTACAGGCCATCACAAATTAGGAAACAAAACTTGTAGTGTTTCTTGAAGGTCAATAAACTGGGAGTAGCTTAATCTGAAGACTCTTTAGTGAGAGCACTGAAACTGATGCCTGCCGGTTATAGACATATGAGACAGAGTTTCCAAGATATATCCAGGTCTGCAAATATACAGAGCTTTATGAATCAAAATATACTAAGATTCAAATGTCTGGCAATCAAGATTCCAAATTGCAGTCCCATTTCACAATCTTGGGAGGTTCAGATATATACATTACATACCAGGATTGGTAAGACCTTTTATGATTGTCTGTGAGTATAAAATGTGAGAGTGGTGGTTCCTTTTCTTAGGAAGCCCATCAGTTCTTTAAAAAATGGTCTTTTCTAAGTACACGCCTTAAGGAAAAATAGTGTGATGTTGGAAGCACAGTAGTGACTTTGGTTTTGCATTCCAATTAATATATAAAATTTACTTAGGAAAATCGTGACTGTTGACTTCTCGACCAAGGTTATAGGAGGAAAGCAGCTGCTCCAGAGAATATAATGTATCAGTTCAATACAGTAACTCTTTAATTGACATTAATCCTGTTTTAGAGATCTTGGAGAAACTTACCAGTGAATGTTGCCATATAACTAACACCCACAAACATCTTTGGTTCCAGCATTTCTTTCAGTGTGTTTTCTCACTTTTAAAAATTACTTGCACTGACCTCAGTAACTAGGCACACTGTTCCTTTAGGCAGGCTCATATCTACTCAATGTACATTTATGAAATAAGAGACAAGGTCAGCTCTGTCAAAGCGTCCTTGCACCTGGTGAACATAACTGCAAACTCACTGGGTTGAGAAAACAATAGAACAAACGAAAAGTCAAAGGACTGAGTATTTCATTGTTGCCACAAAATGTGCATACAAATAGAATAGGTGACGCACAATAAGCACACCTCAGTACATGAATCATTTTCTAACCATATCCAGCATTCGTGTTCTTGGAACCCATCTGGAAAAGCAGTATCTAGCAATATCTAAATATTAACTCTGACGAAAAGAAAATACTTTCCCCTTATCTGCTGCTTTTTACCTTTTCTAATTGAATCATTAATTCATCGACAGAGGTAATTTTTGCTTAAACAGAAACATGTCCAGGACTAAAAGTCAAAGTGGCAAACGTCATTAGTTTGAATGTGCTAAAAAAAATCAGTCACATGACTGGCATTCAAGTTACCATGGTAAGGAACAAATCTCAGCAGGGATATTGCAGGACTAAAGAGCCTAGCTGAGTGACATTAACCATCCATGCTGAGGTATGCAACACTCAGAACCCTCCTGACCAAACAGAAGCAGAATGCAAAGGAATTGCTGTCAAATCCTTTAGTTTTTACCATCACAGCAATAGTACTTCAAAGTACAATACCATTATAAAAGTCATCATGATTCCTTTAAAATTAAGAACTTACGTACTGGGTGAGGGGCCAATTGGGCAGCTTTAGTGAAATTCAGGCCTCACCATCTGCCATTGCAAATGCCAATTTGTGATAATGGCACAATATTGGGAGAAAACCTGAGAGTAATTTAAAGAAAACTGTGGTTAAGGTACAGATTAAATAAATTGCCTGGAAGTAAGTGCTTCCTAAGGGCTAAGAACACAATTTGATACTTACTCTTTATTTTTCCATGTTATTACAAGGAGATTGCACATACATATCTCATATCATTAATGGTAAATAGAACTTACTTAGAACTTAAGCATTTAGTTTATTGTCTCTAGAGCCAGTGTGTGTTTTGCTGGCTGTGTGCATGTATGTTTGCGTGTGGGTGTGTTGCTAGCTGTTGTACAGGGGCTCCCTGCAACTGCCCTGAAACTCACTGAATCTCTTCACAAGGAGGGGCAGAGAATAACATTACAAAATGCAAAAGGAACAATTGTATTCATAGCAATGACTTTTGGCCTCAATGTCATAAGACTTAGGAATACAGAAATTATAGCAAATGATTTGAACTCTGCAGTCCATAAAGTGCATCCTACAAAAGCAAGAGGAAACAAGACATAAAAACTTTTATCATTATAGAAACAGCAGCTATATCTAATCAACTGTTATGCAACAAAAACACACTAGGCAGCTAATATAGCTGTGGTTTGGGCATGCTGCTGTGTTCAGAACTGCTAATAAGTTGGGAGATAAATTTTGCTGTTTTGCCTGCCCTAAGGAAAGGACAAGGCAAAGGGATTCCTTGTGTTCATTCTGGAAAAAGGATTCTTTTTTCTCAGTTAAACTGAAGCTGCCAAGCTACCTTGGTCACAAATTATTTCAGAAAGACAGCCCAATAAGTGGCATTAGGTGAGTTATTACTACAGATTCAGTCCCATAGGAATCTTTGCAAAAAGAGGTACTACTGATCCTTACTGAAGGCTCCAGGTCTGAAAACGTACTTTAAGACCTGACTGAGACTCCATACAAGTCACAGTGGCAGGGACTCCTTAAAAGATGTAGCAGTATTGTTCAGTCTTATCTCCTCTGGGTGTGCACCAGAAAGCAGATTTCTACACAGCTGTGGCACAGCCTCACCAGAACGGGGATATTATGGATCAGTGTTATGGAAACAAGGCTTCACAGAAACTAGTACCTGTGTTAAAGCTAAGCTGTAATGAAGATATGAGTTATAAAGGTATGGGTTAGGGCATGTGAGCATGACATGTTAAAGCAGGTTAAATGCTTTTGCACCGCTTTAATAGTGTTGATGTTTAATAGCGTTGGTGTTTGCACGCATTGTCACTGTAGCAAATTTGGTGGCGTAATGCGCCTTAAATGACTTGGGGCACAGCAAACTAAAACTCATCTGAGGAGTTTTAATTTGCTGCCCTACAGCTGCAGAGTGAAGCACCAGGCTCTGTGCAGCTCAGGGGCTCTGCAGGAAGCCCATACAGGCAGCCCAGCAGTGGAGCCTGACTGCCTTTTCCCTGGAGCCTGCCTGCCAGCCTGAGCTGCACGGGGGCCTGGTGCTTCCTTCCGTGACTGTTGTGCCCCCTGGAACCACCCAAGCCAGGTGCCTGTGAGTGGGTGCCACCGGGGAAGGGAGGGAGAGGCACCACTGCCATGGAGGGAAGCACCAGCTCTTCCGCCGCAGCCACGGAACTGCTCCGCCTGCCGGCAGCTCAACTTCCCCTCCCCACCACTGGAGAGGCAGGTAAGTGCACGGGTGTGTGCATGACAAGAGGGTTTGAAGCGCCCTAAATTGAAGCGGTGTTTTTAAAAATCAATCACTCCAACTTAGGGCCTCCATTTCATCTACACACACCCTTAGATATGAATTAAATGTGTAACTGAAGAGTGAGGAGGAAATAATTATTGCACAGACTAACAAAGACCCCTTTTTATCCCAAGATATACATACAGATACTGTAATACCAGTAGTATGAAAAATATTGAACAGCCTTCTCAGTTCCGTAGGCTATACTTATAAGGTTTCTGCTATGAGTCTAGTAATATTCCAATCACCGCAGTTCAGATGAACATGCTCAAAAAAACCTATGTTTTGTAATTTGTGTCTGCAGGACTCCCAGCCTGTCACTGTTTTCAGAATGGGAGGGGGGAAAAGGGAGCCAAGGGAGTTTGGGGTTTTTTAAGCCAGAACCTCCAGTGCTAGGAAACCCAAGAACTAGCTCCCTCTGTTCTCTTCCCCCCTTCCCATTCTGAGAACAGCATCCAGGCTGGGAGGGAGAGTGGCATTGCTATGGAGACTGTGCTGCAAGCTCACAGCAAGCAGCTGGCATCCCCAACTCCCGGACCCCCTCCCAGCCTGGATGCTGTTCTCAGAATGGGAAAGGGGAAAGAGAACAGAGGGAGCTAGTTCTTGGGGTCCCTAGTACTGGAGGTTCTGGCTTAAAAACAATGGCTGGGGTGATATGCCCCTGGCACCCATTCCTGCCCAGGGCAGGGGATTGGACCTGATAATCCGTTTAGGTCCCTTCCATAAGCACTATGATACCAAGGCCCTGTTCTAACTGCACTCCAGGTGACTACATTCCTTTCTTTCCTTAGGGGAGCTGGTCACATACAACTGAAGTTCATACATGTAATTTCTTGCTTTCTTATAACCCAGTATACTCTACTTATGTGTATATATAATGTATAGGTGTATAAATAATGTCAGTCTCAATTCACCGACTAAAGTTTGTTACAATGTAGACAACAGATACTTAATATCAGTTAAGCGTGTACATCACTTAAGTACATAGCATTTTTCAGCCATGCTGCCTACTCTCTAACCTAACAGTACTTCTCAGTTTAACTGCATATTAGTGAAACTGACCATGGAATATTGATTTTAATATTTCTAAAACAGCTCTAAATTGACTTTTATTGTCAGTTTCAAGGCTGATATTGGCACAAATTGCTCTACAAAGTACAAGCTATGAGGTTAAAAAAATTTAACTCATGCCGTTCCTGAAAGTAATGAGGTTTGTTGCTATTTTTTTTTTTTAGCTAGATGTCATGCTAGACATTTTGGGCTGTTGTGCGTGTGTTTGTGTGTTTTGGGTTTTTAATTTAAAGAAGAACTAGCATGGATTATCTGCCCAAAACACAAGAGTAATTTAGTTTGTCTGAAAATAATTTCTGCAAACACTCTACTTACAAAGCCTCAGGTAAGATAATCACTCATAGCAAGAAACCATCCTATGTAATCTCATGAATAAATTAACACAAACTTCATCGTCTCTAAATAAGCAGACATTTGCCAGGTACATTTCATTTAAACAATACCAGTTTCATAAGATAACCTTTTGATGGATCATAATAATTTCAAAATATCAGGTGAGTTAGCTTACATTTATTTTAAAGGCCCTCTGGGGAAAATGCAGCATGCAATATTTTTTTAGTTAGTAAAGTAAATCAGCAAATGACATGACATGCCAAAATTCAGAAACAAAATGAACAATCAGATCTTGTATTTTTTACAGTGAAGAATATAAGGCATTCAGTTAAATTCTTATATTTGGGCAACCTTTGAAAGAGTGTTTGTTCTACTAACTGAACAATGGAAATGTATCAAGATAAAGAATATATGTACAACTGCCAGGAACGTACCAACATGCCCCACCATATCAAAAGAAATGCAGATACCATCTTGCTGAGATAAAGCATATTATATACTTTCAGAACATAGTTTAGGGAGCAGAGTGGAAGACTGGATAAATCCTACTCTTCTTAGCCTACATCATGTGTTAATTCTACCTAAATAAGAGTCCATGGCCGATTTGGATTCATCAAGTATTCACAAAATTTGATGTGCATGGTAGACAGCTAGAGTTTCTTTACTCAAAAAATTTCACTGGTAGAAATTTTGTATCTCTGAATGCAGTAATAGGGAGTGGCAATTCAGTTGCTGCAGCATCAGATGCACTAATACTTACATAAAACTGATTTGAATATTGGAGAAAAGCTAATTTATCTGGGTAATAAAGGAGTACAGGTTGTCCAATACCAATTGTTAATATCACCAATTCTGTACACAGCTCAGCACTGCAATTAATTATGATACCTTTCTGGTGACATATGGCAAAAATATTGTTCAACATGCCTTAAAGACTGAAGATACAACTATCCTTATATTTCCTAACTTCAAATTACAACCTAAATTCCTAATTTTAATCTCCATTTAATTAACCATTCTAGGTCTCTACAGCAACTGACACGCAACCTGTGAAATCTGCAATTACCTTCCGGCATGAGGGGTCAAACACTAATCTGCTCTGTAGCATTCAAATGGCTCTTGAATCTCTTTAAACCTTTATAAAAATATTCTATTTTGAAACAGATTTTCTATTTTAAATTCCCATTGGCTATGGAGAATGAATCTGTAGGTATCCATGCTTAAAATATTAGTACAGATGGAAACTTAGAAGTTAATGGGCTCACTTCATAGACAACAGTCAAACTTACAAATCAGTTGACTATTCCATGTGGCAGTGGACTCAAGATAACACATGCACAGAGTGCTATGATCAGTAGAAATTTCTCTGATACCACCGTACAACAACAACAGCTTTGGCTAAAGAAAATGACACACTGAAGTCCAAGATGGAATTGACTAGAGAGAAAATTGAGGATGAGAATATCATGCATGCAAGCATCTGGGTCTACTTGGAAGGGTCCTCTTGTAGCGATAATTAAGAACAGTGGACAACCTATAATATAGCAGTACTTTTGCAATCTCCATACTCTCTACCAAGAAAAAACTTCCAGACATCAGACTCTCAACAATATGTGAGACTGAAATAAGATACTATGTACTGAAAGACAGGCCTGAGACATTACACGTGAAAGTAAGCCTGTGAGACTCATCCTAGACAACACATCACTATTATTAAGACAGGGTTTTTTAGAAAGTAGAGACATGTGCAGACAATGAGTCATAACTCTGTCCTGTTGGCTCATTTTTATTGTGAGCAGTTGTGTTTATATTATTTGTATTCCTGGGCAAGCCAACCAGCTCGAACACCAACATAATACAGTTGTGGAAGCAAGACATGGAATTAGCATTTGGGGACAGCAGTGGAATAGATTTCATGGGCCTTACAGAGATGAATGTTAGTCTGTTATTATTTTGTATGTTATGAGTGAAATTCTTATACTGTAAAAATTGGTGCAGTTTTAAAATGTTTCAGTGAAGTGGAGCTGGCATCAGTGGTTGAAAGATGGGGCTTTTGGGGCAGGTGGTAATTATAACAAAGACAGGAAAGTTTTAATTTACACAAAATACACTCAAGCTACTGTCTTTCTATTCTACCCAGAATTATATAAATTACTTTGTTGCCTTGTGTAACTGTTCTAGAAAATCTAATAACTGTCATGAATCTGCCTTGACATGTCTTCTATGATATAGCCTTGGTTCAAAGCCAACATTTTCCCAAAGAATATATCTTGAAAGAGCCAGATTTGTAATGTTCTGAATGTTTCCATCCATTATAGGGAACTGAGGAAATAATAAACCCAGGATACAGATTAAGAGGGTGAGTCCCCAGGAGCATGAACATATGTTTCCCTGGGGACAAATAGTAGTGATACATATTTGTGGCACTGCTAGCTGTCCCCAGAGAATGCCCTTGCATGCACACTCTGGTGCAAAGCAAATTGCCCCCGGTGGGAGTAGGGGAGGCTGGGGCCAGCACCTGGGCTAGCCTCAGCAGCCTTTCCTGGAGTCTTGGGGACCTCCTGGGGCTGCAGCAGCAGCAGCAGCAATCCATATGTGTGAAGCCTGGCCATGAAGCTAGAGCATAGCTCTGGCCAACCAGAATCCAGCACACGGCTACCACTTGCTCCATGCTGCTTTTTTTGCCGTTTTTTTAGATACCAGGAGTTCCCAGTATATAATTTTGCCACCATGCAGCAAATATGCAGCATGGTGAACCAATTCCTGTGCTCTGTGTGCATTCTGTGGCTCCTCAAAAGGCTTTGAGGCACTGCAAAGTGTATATTCCCACTCAAGGGGATGCAGCCAGAAGGTGCAGAAAAGGTGATGGGGAATGCCAATATATGTCTCTCCACCTCTTCCTCCTGATTTAATTCAGAGATGAGAGAGCTGGAACCAGTACTATTTTCATCCACAAACCTATAGTAAAAATAAGGTAAGTTTACGCTGAGTTAATACTGTCTTCAATGTATGCATCTTCATGCATGAAGCCTCACCATGGCTGCAGAGGCTCTCCACGCTGGCAGCAGGCAGCACCGATGCAAAAAGGAGGATCATGAAGATGCATTAAGCCTCACCATGCCCACCACCAGGCACCCATGCCCAGGCAGCGAATATTCAAAGCAAGGTGGTCACAGTCTCTTCTCTTCCTGCACCTATCTGGAATCTTGTATGTTTGCCTTATTTTAATGACTAGTTTCTACTTCGTTATTCATGTCATTTTTTAAATTTTGTACATCACATTTTGTACATCAATATTAACTTCTATATAAAATATTTTAATTTAAATAACTTTTCATTTAATCCACAGCCAAATGTAGTTTCATATTCAAATGCCATAATAGTTTAAGGAGATGTATACCTGATTAAAAGTTCCTGTGATCATACTTTAAATGAAACAGGTTCAAATGTTTCCAGTAGTTTTGCTATATGTTTATTGGGCCTGTGGCACCAAATAACTGATCTATTTATTATATGATTGTTCTTCACTCCTTATTTATGTTGTTTGCATATTTAAAATGGTGAGTTTTCACTAGCCTGAAGAAATGGAAAGTGAAAAAGTCCTACACTTCTTCAGGTGCTACTTTTAAATCATATGTGCAGTGTAGTAATCACAGTTTTTACAGTAAACATCAGCAGATACAGATGCTAAATAAACATTGTATTATATCTTCCTAAATGAACAGTTAAGATGGTACAAAAGTGGGCTTCTATCCTGAAAACGTGGGCCAAATCCAGATGTGCAGGCATGTATGGTTTGTGGTACCACAGACATCTTTGTGGCACCACAAACTGAACATGTTACATGTTAAACCATTCATGGCACTGCTAATTTGCAGCACTGGGGCAAAATCTGTTAATAGGATTTCATAGTTTCATAGTTGGTAGGGTTGGAAGGGACCTGAGCAGATCATCAAGTCCTATCCCCTGCCATGGGCAGGAAAGAATGCTGGGATCAAAAGACCCCAGTAAGGTGTCTATTTAGCCTCCTTTTGAAGACCCTTAGTGTAGGAGTGAGCACCACTTCCCTTGGCAATTCCCCCCCCCCGCCACCAAAAAAAAAAAAACAGAGGAAAAGAGCAGCATAAAGCACATCAACATGGTGTGCACCAGGACAAACACAGAGACAGGGGAGCAGGCAATCCAGGCTGCCTATGTGCTACCCCTGTACTGAGGCACTGTCTGCCCCAGCCAGCCACTTTGCAGCAAAATGTGTCCCACTGCAAAGAGCAGGGGCAGGGGCATACACTGCAACGTGAAAGTGGGAGCACAAATTTGTGCCACTACTATTTGTGCTGCTATAAATGCATTCCCCTGCTCATGTGGACCTGGCCATCATGGTGGCTAAACATGCTTATTGATACCATGGACTTACTATCATGGAATCTTTTTACAGTATCCTAATAAAACCACTGTTAAAAATGGCATGAACTTTTGTTCTTAAAATTAAATCCAGGTTGAAATCCAAATTCCACTGACTCAACCCTGGATGAAAGCAGAAGTGATTCAGCTAACACATAGATCAATGTTACACACAACTTGTTTTTACCTCCCATTTTTATAACACAGTAATATTTTGGAAACTTACCTTGAAAACTTTTGGCTGGGGCAGACATTCAAAAAGACTCAGGTGGAATTGATCTAAATTACATGGCCTTCAGTAAGGGTTGGGGCTGGGGGCAAATCTGAGACTGGGTTCCTCCATTTTAAAACCTGTCTGTGTGTGCTGAACTTCTCTTCTGTTATAGGTATAGAGCAGTTTTGCATGTCAAATTTCTGTTCTGTTACAAGTATCGACTAATTTCTGATCACTTCTTGTCGCAGAGCACTGAGATGCCTACTCCTAGAAGAGCAGAAACTGCCTGGGGAGAGAGCCCAAAGAGAAAGACAGGAGCCCAGGTGCAGGTTACCAGGGCAACAAGCCAGAGGGCAAATTAGGCTGCACCTGCACATGGTCAGCTGACCACAAGGGGCAGGGCCCTAGGCCCATATAAACCCCAGGCTGGAACGAGGGAGGGTAGTTACCTGCTAGCAGCCAGAGAGACAGGAGCACCCAGTGACACAGCAACTGCCTGATATGCTGCACATAAGGCTAATGGGGCTCCATGAGCTCCACAGGTACGCTTGTCTACTAGACACTTAGTGCCAGGGATGAAGTTCAATGCTTTTAAAGGGGCAGAGCACACCCTGGTCTTTTGTATTATGATATAGCCCATGGGCTTATGTTTGTTTGCTGTTTATAATACCAGCGATCTGGGTGAGAATATATGGGGAAGGAGGAGGCCTCATTGGGGGCCCACTGCAGCGTGGGGACCCTGGCGCCAGAGAGGGTGCAGCATTTGAGGTGCACAAACCCTGGCGCCAGAGAGGGCATGGCATCTGGGGGCACAGACCCCAGTGCCAAGGAGGGCACAGCAAGTGCCAAATCACAGCAAGACCTAGACCAAACAACATCAATGTCATCTGTGAGACTTGGGGCATGGTAAAGGGGCGGTTGGAACCACACATAAAGCCCATAAGGCTGGGGTGCCCCGGGACACGTATTTTAAAATGGGACCCACAAGGGGTTCAGGACCCATGGGGTTCAAGGAAATCCATCAGGACCGTGTCCAACAGGACGTGAAGGAAGTCTCCCTATATTACAAATACATCAAGATGTGGTGGGCAGGATTAGAAGGTGCCCATCGGGCCAAACTGGCACAGTCAAGGGGCCCTAGGGGTAACAGTCATCCTCAAGGACCCCCATCCCGTGACACTTATACTGATAAAAGTGTCATGTCTATACCTGGCCTTTGTCTCACACGATTTCTCACTTAAATAATGAGGTAACTTCTTAAAGTGACCTTATGTTTTTGCCACACAAAGAAAAATATGCCAGATACTTTGTATTGGTATATTCTGCATAAAGATATCGGTGAAATACATCAATTTCAGACAGGAATACAACTTCAGTCTTACTTGGTATTCTTCCAACTACCTCATCACATTGTATCAGCAGCCTTTCCTCCATTGTAAGGTATCACTATGCTTGAGTGGGCCTCAGAGACTCAGATTCCATGGAAACTTATACAACTATCAGAACAGCTTTCCTCCGTTGACTAACAGACAGTTGGAATCTCTTTACTTTTTGCACCATCCCAAGTAAATACAAATGAAATTGAATTAAATTAAAAATATTCTGAAATAGAGTGCAAGATGGGGGTATTTATATTTTTCCATTGAAAGTGTTCTCACAGTCTTTTTGAGAAAACTCTAAATTATAGCTGTTCAACAGAATAAAGTTATATGTTAGTGCAACAAATCACTTAGGAACACATAGGAAACATGAGATCAATAAACATTTTCAAAAGTCTGAAGACATCTGATATGTATATTACATGTTCAAGAAGCAAATTTCTTTTATACTGTATAATATTAAAGAAACTCAATACATATACTGCATTAGCATAATTTACATATTTAGTAACCACAGTTCAAAGAGTCAAGAAAGCATGTGCACCACAACATAGACCAAGGCAAGGTATGCTTGCATTTTCTTACCTACGTCACATGGGGGGGTGTCCTCAAACTGGCACTTTTATGTAGCTTTTCCTTGGTATACAAGTGTTATATCAAATATTAACATATGAAAGGAGGTGACAAATCCATTCACTAGTCACAGCTTATAACTTTCTTATGACATCAAGCAAGTAGGTGGACTCAGATCAGATGCCATTTTACCAAACTCAAATTTAAATGCCAACTTTCATGTGAAACTTTTTTTCTGTCTAATCTTGTACCCACTTGTTATATATTCTATAAAATTGTAAACGCTTCATGAAAACAAAATCACAGTGGACATTTTAAAGTTGCTCTTGCTTCCTGGATCTGTGCATAGTTAGCAGTCTCTGAAGCATGCACACTTAACCCAACACAGGATCTTTCCTTAACATAAATTTATTGATGGGAGAGGATAGGTAGACCAGGTTAATGCATACTGTATCCCATCTCATGAGTCCTGTGTGGAAACTGCAGCTTGAGTCAGTAAAAACCAAGCAAGCTGGTGATAGTGGAATTTCTACCAGCCTGGTTTTGTTGAAATTGGATTGGTTAAAGCAGTACGCTGCGGAGATCATTGTGAGGCACAAGACTTTGGGAAGATGGCCCCTGAGGGCTAAGTGAGATGGGGTGAATACATCCTTCACACACAATGATGCTGTTAAGTCATATCAGCAGACAGATGTGAAACTCACAAATCCGCAGGTAACTCCACCAATTGTTTTCTTCATTCCATAGCAAAACACACATTGATAATATGTTTTCTTACTTGTGTTATATCCCTCTTTACTAGAGTTTACAGAACAGTAAACTTGGATGGAATGAATAAAGATTTATTTTTAAAAATGCATTTAAATTTGACAGAGCCCTTTATTTTATTCTGATTTCATACAGATAGCTTCCCCAGCATATAAAGCACTCTCTACATGAAATACAATTGGTCAGTAGAATTCATATCTCAAAATATTTTTTTCCAAGAAAAAAGTTCAAAAATAAAGTTTAAAACTTATCGGTAATAACTCTTAGATGAGGTAATTAAAAAATTTAAAACACTACAGAGGTTTCATGATTCAAAGCATATGCTGATTGCTGTTTGGAGCTGGAGAAGTTTTTCCCTAATGAACAAAAGATTAGGTGCACGAGGGCTTAGTTACCTTATCTGTAGTATCAGATATAGATTTACTGCTGGAGACAGCACAGCCAGACTGGTTGGATCCATACAGACTGCTCTGGTATGAGGAATTAAATTATTTTGCTGCTGTATATTGTGCAGATAGTGCAAATAACACTTCCTGTGAAGTACAAATTGCATGAGGTTTTCTAGAAGTAAAATTGCTGTTGCTCCATTGAATCTGGTTAAGTTCTGGTGACTTATTCATGCGGAGAAAGCTCACCCATAAAATTTCATGAACATTTAATGGGCAAACAGGTTGCTGAACCTTAGCAGTAGTACCAAACTTCTATTAGTATTTATTGAATGGTTCTACTATATGGCATTACTTTAGTTTATCATTCATAAACAGGCATTTTTCATGTTTTAGTCTAAACTTTTATTATGACAATTGTCATTTGATCATTTCTAAGACTGCACATCTGAATACCATTAAGTGTAGCACAGTTGTAATAAAGATTTAGAATAAACATGAGAAATGTATCTTTCCTGTAAAAAATAAAAATTGGTTGCTATTCTCCTAATATCATTTTCCTGGTATAAGTTTAGGATAACACATTGTATGACATTACAATTAAATGGTATGTTTACCACTGCAGTTTACTACTAATACTTCAGGGTTTTCAGGTCTAACAAAACAAGAAGCTAATTACTAAATCGAGTGAGATAATCAAACCTTTAAGTAATATTTTTATCCCCCTGAAAAGGGGAAAAAAAAGAGTTGTCTTGGATACATTACAATATAAGACAAAGGTAAACATACTATAGGTTCAAAGTCAGTATTACCAACCTAATGTGTTATGGTCCATTAAAGTTAGTATTAGAAGCTATGATTAGTACATTCTAATCTGGTATAGCAGTCCAAGGATATTTACAAGAGTACACCATCTTCAAAAGGTTATGAGTCAGATTATTAGTAGTTATCAAGAAGAAAACAATTAGGCTAAAATATTAATAATGTAAATAGAAATATCTGCAGTGTGTTGAGAGGTCAAGGTTAGTAATCAAAAATATATAATGTTTATTAATTTGTGCAGTAGTCATAGCCAAATCCTAAAAGTTAATGTTTTGTCTCTATATGTCCATATTATTTTAAAATCCCTTCAAAGCAATTCTTCTTTTTCATCCAAAAAAACAAAACACAAAGTAAATCAGCTTGGGGTTGAATTTCTCATCTATTTACTTATTTTTAAAAATAGAACTAATTCATTTAAAAACCTGAATAAACTACTGAATAAAATACTATTTATATTCTCACACTTGCTTTAACAACTACGTATATTTGACAAAGAGGTTGTCTATTTCTCTCTCCTATTTTCTTTCTGAAGTATTTTCCCCCTTAGCTGTGGAGTTCTGCCATAGGAATGATGAAAATGCTGTATGAATTCCAGTGAAGAGTGACAGAAAATTCATTTCACTGACCATTCACTTTATCTGGAAGGTCATTATAAGAACCCCAGTACTGTACAGAATCTGTGACTAAATCAAGAAAGCAAAACTCCCTTACCTTCTATTGGTGATGTCTTTAAACGTCTACAGAGCCCCTCTGTGTCCCCATATGTCTCTTTAATTTTTACTACTGCTTCTGTTCCTCGAAGTTCCATGAGGGAGCGCAATTCCTCCAGTGTGCACCCAAAATCTCCTGCGTGGTTGGCCTCATTTCTTTGGTTCTTGGTATAGAAATCGCTATTTGTCATGTCACCCATTGTTGCTGTTTATATTGCTCCACTCTGTATATTTGATGGAATTTTAAAATTGCTTAAAAATTGCAAGGAAAGAAACTCAAATTCCAATCTAAAAGAGTTTTAAAAATCCAATGTGTTCAATGAGCTCTGAGGAGAATGCCTCTGGTGACTGAGGTGTCCCTGACAAGCTCTGAGTCCACAGGACGACTGCTTTCAAGGCTGCAGACAAGCTCCATTCCATTCACTGCTTCCCATTATGCTGAGCACAGACAGTAGTATCTACATGTTCATCTCTTCCAGTGGCCCTTTGGAAGCAAACACAAAATACTCATTAGAAAACAGGACTTAGAAAGCTGCTTTGAAATTCATTCTATCTGTTGCCCCCAACTTGGTCTATAGAAGAGTCTACATAGCTTTGTTGGAAGATATTGCAGACAGTCACCACTGACTCCCAAGATTCAGGTGCCACTAGCTCTGTCGTAATACAGGCTCTTTACAGCTACAGCAGCAATAACAGTGTCCCTTACTTTAATCAAGTCCCAAGAGCTCTAGCTAAATGAGATGGCTTATGAATATTTATAAGCAAGCCATTAGTCCAACATCCTAGATGTGCCTCTGGTATGTGCTCCGGTTCACACTGTTATATCAATCTTTAACCTGACAAGAACAAAAAAGAAAAAACTGTAGGGACGACAAGTAATAAAAATGTATTGAACACTATTACTATGCCTTCATCCATTATAAACACTATTTTTCAGTGCAAAAAAAGTAAAACTGAAAGGAGATTATCCATTGTCAATCCAGAATACATTTAAATAAATTAAGTTTTGCAGCTTTGTCAGCTATGAAAATAAACACACAAGGAAACAAAATAAAGCACCTGAGTCCTTGAGCTAAACAATGAGTGCTGTGTTTCATACAAATCAGAAGGTTGTCAATTAGCTTTCCTTCAACACTACCTGCTATCTGACTCACCAGCACATTTGAAAGCTTTTGCCTGATGGTGACAAAGCATTCAAGTACAGAAGGGGACATACTTTCACAGGATTTTTAACATACATACTCCTGAAATGTCACATATAGACCATCTGGGAAACGACTGATTACTTTCCAAACCAGCATTTAAAATCTGTTCTCCTTGATTTTAAAATCTGTTTAAAATCTGTTCTCCAACTCTAGTAAACTTGGGTTAAATGCTGTTGAAATGAGTTTTTACATTGGCCTTAAGAGTTTTAGCAGAAATTAAAGGTTTCCTTTTTCCTAAAGGGAATTAGTGCCTGCTCACTGCCTAATTTATAGAACTCAGAATTGTTCTCTCTGGATAAAAATGACTGGAGAGAGAGCATGGCATCGGGCTAATGAGTAATGGACCTCCTACTGCCAAAATGCATACTTTATAACATGCCAGGAACAATAATACAGAATTAAATTAAGTTGTTGCAGCGATGAGCATGCAAAAATGTGGAGAAGCACCCCAACATTTGAAATTCCCTGTCCTTTTTTTAACAACCTTAATTTGATGTTTGTGCCTTGTTAATAAAGTCTATAGATCCAGTATTCTCCCTGATTCCAGTGGGAAAAGGATCAATCCCATTGTGTTGAGTATTTCCTATTTGCCCACAATCACATTATCTGCCTTCAAGCTACTTAGAGCTGTAACTTAAATAACCAAAGTGACACCCCTTAATCCTTTCTCACTCCACATCCCAACTGTACAAAGTATAATATGATTTGCTTTGACTTGAAACATTTTTTGGAAGACAAAAATATTACAAAAAATAGCAGAGAACTGGCATTAAGAACATACATACATTATGCTGTATGTTTATAACATTAAGATTTGTAATATATTTTAGCACAGCATACACATTATTACATGCCCCCCACACACCATCAGTGTTTCAATACTAACAATTCTGCTATGCAGTTTTATGTATCCCTTTCCCCGTTCTCAACAAGAATAGGGATTCAGTGTCAAAGGATGACTTGCATTGTACAATAAACACAAGATCAAGAAAAACTGAAAGAAACAATGAAAAAATGTTTTTTGTTCTTGAAAATGGATGTTGTGCCTCTTAGAGAAGCAAAACTGCCTGAAATGTCTATCTAATCGGAGATCTTTCATAACACATATATACATAATTATCTCTAAATATGTATCTACCTGATTTTTTCTGAGCAATAGGTGTCTAGATTTGGATAAAATGAGAACCAGCTCACATGAGTATTCAAAACTATAGGACTTATCATAAAATTCTTTAAAATGGGGGAAAAAAGTTTTGCATCCCCACACAGCAGGCCTAATCCTAAAAATGCACTGAATTACTTTACCATCTAGTTATCAGAAGTATCAGACTTTGGCCCTTTCTGGTTTCATCTGTGACTGGTATTTCTAAGTTAGATGGAATATACAAAATCTCACTAGAAAGCACATCAAGATATGAGCTAGAAAAAAAAAATAAGCCAAAGATTTTGATGTGAATAAATGGGGGTCAAAAACAAAAGGGATAATGGAAATGAAAGACTGGTATTTGAAGAATCACCACCTATAGATATTTAAAGAGGAGTCAGAAACAGTCCTGGTACAAGAATCCATAGTATTTACCTAGCAGAGCATTCATTACTTTAGTCCTTACTCCCTACTCCGACCAAATCAATTTTTGAAAAATTTTATTCTAATAAACGGTTCATGACATTGCATAAAAAGTGAATGATTATTTCTCTTTGATGAATACCTCCCACTGTTTTCACTAGTAATGCAAAAGGTATTAAAGTTGTGTGTTAAAGATGTTCTCCATAAGGTTTTTTTTTCTGCAGCATGTTAATGTGAATGCTAATCTCAAGTAAAACCATTTCTTTTGACTCATAGTGCAATCACTATGTATTAAACTTCATTATTACTCTTAGAAATTCCACTTGTGTCATTTGTCAAACTACTTTAGCCAGTGACATTGCTTCTTTGCAGGTGATTTAGTCATTTGCTTGCATCCTTTTTTTGATTGACCTTCAATTAAATATTAATCAATAGATATAAAATGAAGGATGTAATTCCCCTAGTTCTCCAGGAAGAAATATCTCAATGTTTATCTGATCTCTGGGTTCACCAAATCTTATGATACCAGGGAAACACCATATTTTGTGTTTCTGAAAGACAGAGGGTAATGCACCTCTCTAATCCAGTGGAACAAAACATGTGGGTTTCATTTAACCCTGGAATCTCTTTTATGAAAAACATAGGAACTTTGCCACAGTGTATATCGGCCTAGTGTGACAAACATGTGGTCCAGCTCATCTTTACTGAGTGATTGTTTGCTTAACAAAAACTGAAAAACCTGAACACAAGATCAGCTCCAACATTAGTGCAGCTCCCACACTTGTAGCTCCAAAATAGATCTAACCATTAAAGATAAGTGAAATTTAGTTTCCTTCTTCAGGAAATTTTGCTGCTGTGACACTTGGGACAAGTAAGACAAAAACTTCCTGATGGACGTTATAGTTCCGGACATCCAACGTGCTGTATGGTGCTTGGAAGGCTGTCTCTCCAATAACACAATGTAGATCCTGCTGATGAACCCATATGTGGTATCAATGGAGTCACAAGCTCTTGATCACATCATCGGAGATGCAGTACAGTTAGGGAGCTTGAATCCCTTTGATCTCTTATTATGTTTTTGTACAGTATCTAGCATACCAACCTACATTTGGATCATATGCCCTACTCTAGTACAAATTATTTAAACCTTTCTTATTTAACCTTAATCTTCTCCCAGGCACTTACCAGCAGCGTACACTTGTCGGAAAAACCATGCTCTCCAGAACTTTCTGCAAAGAAGCCTAATGCTCAAGAGAGAATATAGACTAAAAAGGTAATGTGTCCCTTCCAAGTCATGTTTTGTCTTCTGACTTAGTCCATTTTATTCCATTTTAGTCCATTTTACAGTTTTTATTCCTCATTATACATTACTAGCAAATAAGCTTTTTAGAAAAAACAGATAAAAAATTCTAAAAAATATGCAGAGTTAAAGTTGTAGAACAGCTGGTTGTTTCAAACTGAGCTGAGGTAGTATCCTATATATATTCAATCTAGGTAGCAAAATCACATTTCATTTTTCCTGAGAATATCCATCAAAGTTAAATTTAAATAAAAATAAATGTTACTCATAAAAAAGGTTTGAGTGTATATCTTAAATTTGCTTAACATGGTATAACCTTTGATTTTGTTCTTCACTGAGAGGACATGAATTTTTGCCATATGAATGCACTGAAAATAGTGATTATTTGATTCTTATTTGAAATGGCTTTCCCTTTCGGAACAACCATCCACTCCTGTGGCACCCAAATAATTTTTTTCACTTCCAATTATTTAAAGGAAATACACATCAATTAAAATAGAACACATTTGGATGAAGTACCTGCATGTCTGCTGGGAAATATAGTTTTTGATTTTCCTAAGTAAATCAATCTCACCCCAGAATTTGTTTCTAATGTCCAACCTCTTGCCACTGGTCTGGTTTTTAAAATATGAATTGCCTTTTCACATAACAGCAACAGTATTCACTGACTCCAGTGACTGATGTAAGTCATTGCACAGCTGTATAGCAGCTTGTATACATCTTTAAGAGATATTTAACACAGGTTAAATAACATTCTTAAGCATTTGGAATAAGAAAGAACTGCATGATCTTTCAGAGGGTTCAGCTGCCCTCCTCATAAGATCCAAGTTTTCATAAAAAACACAAAAACACAGCAGCCTTAAAGATGGAGACAGAGGGAGAGAAAATGGTCCTTGGTCCCACAGAGGTTGAAAGAGTGAGGCAAACAAAGGGAAAGGCAACTCCTGACTTTATAAGCCAGTCAGTAGAGCTCCCACAAGCCAATGACCCCTGCACATCTGGGGAATGACACAATTCTAGTCCTTCAAATCTGAGCCCTTTTTCATCCCAGATTAGCAGCCTTTGTATCCATGAAATGAACAGGTCTTTTGCTCTGTTTTGATGTATTGTTTTTGGGTTGTGTTTTTTTTGGGGGGGGCAGGGAGGAAAGCGGGGGGCGGGGGGGACTGGGGAAAAAAATCTTCTTCACTGCTTCATTGACTGGGTCAGTGTGGATTTTTTCACCTTCTGCCAACAGAGAGCCAATAGAATAAGTCAGGAGGACAGGTTAAAGCAGCTGTGGAGGATTGAGAGGCTAACTATAATCCTTCATTAGGTGGAAACAATTAAGGAAGAAATTGTAATTTACACCATATGAATTACTGCCAGACAGATCACAAATTATTTAAATTAATAAAGTTGTGTCCTATTTAAACTCCATCCTTTGCATCTTGTCTTCTTCCCACATGTCCCAGACACATAGTTCTACCTCCTCTACCTGTACACGTAACCTTGACCATTCAGTGTGACAGATATGTAATCTATCTGAATTTTTAGTAGCTAGATAGCTTAATAAAATGCACCCAGAGTAATTCAATCTCCCTTTTCCAACTTAAAATGATATTGACTTAAAAAGAAATTGCAGGTAAATTATCACAAATGGATAATGTGCAGAGAAAAATAAGGAATAGGAGCAATAGAATAGAATTAGGCTTAAACTTTCACATATATGAAATTCCTATTTGATATAAAAAAAAAGCAATGACCAAAAAGGGAAACAAATATTTGTAGATAAATATAGTCTGAAAACATTTCTTTATAACTGAATCTCTTCATCATTTATCGCAAGTTGAACTTCATACATACACTGGTAAATAATTCATTTGTACTAAATATATAGAAATAGCAGGCAGTTAAAAAAAAAAACCCCTGCAAAACACCCAGAGTTGTAGCAAGATATTTCAGCACCCAGGGCAGGAGAAGGGAGGAGGAACAAGTGGGGGAAGGGGACTATGCTGGCCATTAGAGGCCAGGGCAGGGGTAGAAGAATTTTACCTGCCCCAGCTCTCTGTGCTCTGGTAACAGTGTGAGCTTGGCTGCTGTTGCTGAGGGACAGGTTCACTGCACACTTGTGCAGCAGTGCCGCCAGCATGGATTTCCTGCAGCTGGTCTAGGTGCACAATTCCCTACCCCTCTCCCTCGCCACACTCAGATATGCTTCTGGGCATAGGATGCAGCCCCCATGGCAAAGCCTGTGGTGGGCTCATTCCACTCACCTCACTCACTCCCTTCCCAATTTGTACACAACATGGCATGGGACTGCGCCTGCCCAGCTCCCTAAGGCTAGGCTGGGTAGGGCTGTCCGTGTCATGGAAAACACCCGATGCCCTCCCTTGTCCCCCTCCCTTAGTTAAACCACTGAAAATACCATTTCTACTATCTGTGATACTACAGCTATTTTTAATTCTAATAATGAAATACTATACTACCTCTTAAAGTTTGACGTGAGAAAGGTTAATAAATTAGCTTTTCATGATGATCACTACAGGCATTACTTTTTTAAAAACCAGATATAAGGAAAAATTATTATACAGTTTTAATCCCAGGAAACTGTCAGAACATTCTGTTATCATTACTAAATTAATTAGTCCATTTCATTCACCATAAATCTGTGTATCTGATTAGTATTATGAATTTGTTTTACTTCTTTAGCAATGCTATATCAATCTTTGACGTTTTGATTTTGTTCATTTCTTGTAACAGTTTTATTTCTACCGATAGGAGACATATTTGAAATTATTTCCCTTTAGTCTATAGCAAGATGCTATTGAGTATTAAAAATAAACTATGATTCCAAAGAAAAATTTTCTCAATTCATACATCAGCAATTTCCTAGAACCTTTTACATAATTTACTTATTAATCTATAATCACTGGAGGAAAGAAGAAATGTAAGCTGTTCATAGCATTTACAGATGTGTTTCCATTTCTATAACGATACAGAGAGGGAGAACTAAAAGAGCTTAAGAAATAAAATTACCAAAAGTATTCAATTACAGGATATAGTTCATCAAACCAAGTAAGATATAAGTTCTGTCTCTAAAACCTGTATTCAAAAGTAAAATCAAATGAATTAGAATTTATTGCCATGAGTAAAGTCTATAACATCAGTCCAGTACCATTTAAGTCAATGAAATAATTCTGTTTTCATTTAGATTGGATTAGACTCTATGTATGAAATCCCTGACTTGGAGGGTCCAGGATTCTGTGTTATGTGCATATGGCTAATAAAGATTAAACAAATAGGACTGCTATTAATTTGTTTCTACCGTCCAACCTCTTGCCACTGGTCTGGTTTTTAAAATATGAATTGCCTTGTCACATAACAGCAACAGTATTCACTGACTCCAGTGACTGATTCATTGCACAGCTGTATAGCAGCTTGTATACATCTTTAAGAGATATTTAACACAGGTTAAATAACATTAGGTTTTTTCCCAACAGACTCTGTACAGGCCACAAGTAAAATGTTTCTCTTTTTTCTGATTTTTTGCTACCACTTTTGTACTAAAAATAACTTATTTCAACTTGCTTTACTTTCACAGATAAATGACATTATCTTCTATTGCCTTTATATTCTCCAGAAACTAAAAACCAGCATTACCTAGCAGTAACTGGACATCTCCTATGCAGTAGCAACCTCCACAGATCCATAGTTTTTGGATTTGTACCATCACAATCCATCATTTGTAAGGCACTGCACAAAGACCAATTACATGTCATAAACTTTTAAATTTAATATTCATATTTGCAGCAGCATCAACATAATACAGATACCAATATAATACCATTGTCTCAGTGAAAAACCATTTTCAAAAAACATGTACATATAATATTTTGTAAGAGAAAAAGGTCATTAGACACCTAAATCCTTATTAAATAAGAAATACTTGATGAAAAATCGAAGTCAAAAGCACTGAAAAGAGAACTGGTACAAGAAACATAGGGCTGAGCTCATAGGGCCAGTTTGCACTATAAAATTAGGTGCATTTTGGCACAGGTCCTAGTAGTTCTAGAGACTAAGGCATAGAAGGTTTTCATATCATCCACTGAGAGGTCTACAGGGGTCTTGGCTAAGAAGGTGATATTGTCAGGAGATGAATTGATATGGTACATGTCCCTCAGCAATATATCCACATGGGACTAAAATTAGACTTAATCACATGAGGCAGTGAACACTACAACTGAACTTCTTCAGGATGAAATCTCCAGAGTCCAGGACTGAACAGATATTCTATCTTGCATAATGCTGTGCTAACTTTGTTGGAAATTAGAGCCAATGCCCTGATCACAGTTCAATAGCCCAAAATCTCACATTTTACACTTAGAATTATGAACCAAAGAAAATAAAATCATTATACATCTTTATCTCTCTATCTCCTATATTAAAACTTTGCCACAGATTCTTCAAGTGGCAAAGCTATGCTTGCTAATTTATTCCAATATATCTGTTATACATTATTAAGTTTACAATAGCTTTTGTTCACCATTTTATGGTTTCATTAATTATGAAATTAGGTGCACAGCTGCATTTGCAAATCAATTAAACCTAAGCTCCAATATGTTACCAAATTAATTGCCCTTCTACTCCACAGGAGCCCTTTCCTGGATCTTTCAGCCAATGTACACTATGGCAAAATAACCTGAGCAGTATCAAACTTGGAAGTTATTAAATACAACAATTGTTTTTAGCAGTACATTTTCTCAAGGTTTTTTTATGTACTATGTTCCAGTAAAAGTTAAATGTTACATTGCTGTTTGTTCAAATTTAGAAGGCTATGATGCAAAAATGTACAAAATAAATTATTCCAGGTATACCAAGACCCAGCATAATACTTCATTACTCCCCCACACTTCATTAATAATATGCTGTTTAAAATAACATGCTGAGTTTTGGAGAAAATTATTTGGCCTGTTTATGTTTCAGTTAGATTTGACTATCTTCTTTTGATTAGTAGCGTAGAAGATTTATAAACTGCAAGTTTGGAAGAATTTTACTTGTCATCCGACTTCTGTTATGAAGAAATGGTGTAAATTATGCTATTTCAGAACATTTTGACAGGAAGCTGGTTGTACAGACTTGTTACGCTTCAGGTTCCTGACAGCCAATGAAATCTTGTTTTAATCAATCAAATCTCAAAGCTCTCTTAATACAGATGGTTTATCTAGTTGTTTGTAAGATCTAGGACCTTTAGCTGGACAAAGATTTATTAAATGCAGTATATGGTTGTAAGTCTCCTTTTATTCAGTATTTATAAAATATTTTTGTACTTTTGTTCAACCCCTATTCACATGCAGCACTGAACTTGCTTCTTAATGTTCTTTATGTCTCTATATCTTTTATTATAGAAAAGGTATCTATTCTTTGGTATCTTCACTTTGAAGATAATGCATAGTTTAATAACATAGGAAAACAAGTTTTTCTTGATAATTAAGTCCAGGTATTAGTCTAATTTTACATTCTTTTCTCAGGTTTTAAAACCTTCATTAATGGCATCTTTTTATTTTAACAATTGAGAAGCATTAATCTTGTTAGGGATGAGTAACTCCAAAATTAGGATTAAATAAATCACTAAGATATAGTCAGTTATAGTTTTGCTTGGTTCATTGTTTTTGTTCATTTGTTTATTTGTTCATTTGTTTCTGTATGCTAACCTAAAATAATTAGACAGGTTCTTTTTGCTTGTTTTTGTTTTTTAATATAAACAAATGTGAAACCATTTTCTGTTCTGGATAAAAAACAGAAGAAACTCATCTAGAGGCTAGCCTTCTTTCAGGAAAACTAAGTAAAGGAAGAAAGGAAAGCATCTGAGTATGGATTCTGGACTTCAGAAAGGCAGACTTCAACTCACTCACAACTCATGGGCAGGATCCTCTAGGAGGCCACCCTGAAGGGGAAAGGCATCCAGGAGAATTGGCTGTACTTTAAAGAAACTTACTGAGGGTGTAGAAACAGACCATCCCACTATGCAGGAAGACTAGCAGGAAGACCAGCTTGGCTTAGCAGGGAACTCTTCAGTAAGTTAAAAACAAAAAGAAAGCTTATAGGAAGTGCAAACTTGGACAAACAACTACAAAGGAGTATAAAAGTATTACCCAAGCATGCACGGATGAAGTCAGGAAGGCCAAGGCACAACTGGAGTTGCAGCTAGCAAGGGACACGAAGGGTAACAAGAAGGATTTCTACAAGTATGCTACCAACAAAAGGGAGGTGAGGAAAGGTGTGAAAGATGGAGGATCCAAGGAACTACAGACAGTCAGCCCCACCTCAGGCCCTGGAAAGTCATGGAGCAGGTCCTCAAGGAGTCCAGTTCTAAGCACTTGGAGGATAAAAAAGTAATCAGGAACAGTCAGCATAGATTTACCAAGGGCAAGTCATGCCTAAACGACCTGATTGCCTTCTATGATGAGCTGACTGGCTCTGTGGATGTGGGAAAAGCTGTGGATGTGATATACCATGACTTTAGCAAGGTTTTTGATACAGTCCCCAACAGCATTTGTTCAAGCAAGTTAAGGAAGTATGGGTTGGATGAATGTACTATAAGGTGTATAGAAAACTGACTGCATCACTGAGCTCAATGAGTAGTAAAACCAAAGGCTCATTGTCTAGCTGACAGCCAGTATTAAGTGGAGTGCCGCAGGGATCAATCTCGCACCTGGATTTGTTCAGTATCTTCATTAACTATCTGGAAAATGGGATGGAGTACACCCTCGGCAAGTTTGCAGATGACACAAAGTTGGAAAGAGTAGTAGATATGCTGGATCAGTGGCTCCCAACCCTTTTTTGCTGCAACTCTAAATTGGGGTCATGACTCTTGCCCTCACCGCTGACTCAGTCAAGTCCATGCACCAGCAGAGCCCAGACCGAGCTGGGATCCTGGGGGGGCAGTGGTGATGGGAGGAGCCAACACTGTGCGCCTTTGTTGTAAAGAAGGCTAATGGCATACTGGGCTGCATTAGTACGAGCATCGCTAGCAGATTGAGGGAAGTGATTATTTCCCTCTATTCTGCACTGGGGAGGTGAAATCTGGAGTACCATGTCCAGTTTTGCGGTCCCCACTACAGAAAGGATGTGGACAAATTGGAGACAATGCAGCAGAGGATAACAAAAATGGTTAGGGGCCTGTGGCACATGACTTACGAAGGAAGGCTAAAGGAACTGGGCTTGTTTACTCTGGAGAAGAGAAGACTGAGAAGGGATGTAATAGCAGCCTTCAACTACCTGAAGAGTAGTTCCAAAGCAGATGGAGAAAAATTGGTCTCAGTGGTGACAGATAACAGAAGGAGTAATGGTCTCAAGTTGCAGCAAGGGAAGTTTAGGTTAGATATTAGGAAATTATTTCTCACTAGAAGGGCAGTAAAGCACCAGAATAACAAGACAAGTTATGGACTCTCTATCCATGAAGGTTTTTAAGACCCAGCTATTAACTGACTGCCCAGAGGAGTTTTCCATCTATTGACTCGTGTGTGAAATCCTGTGAAATATGAACTTTCATTTCTACCCAGGAGAACTTTTACAATCTTTTCTCCCATGCCTGATGAAGGGTGTTTGTGCCTGAAAGCTTGCAATTAGAGAATTTTTTTTGCAAAAATCTTGTTGGTCTAATAAAAGATATCATCTCTACTATGAGTCCTGATTGTATGTTATAACACATGCTGTTTTCATTAGATACTGTCTTACTGTTTTAAGAAATGACAAATTATACTTTCCAAAATAATACACATCATATAAATGCGTCAGTGGCAGAAATTGCATTTTTCCCATCTACTAAGGACATATGAGCAAGATCAGAAATATTTAATATTAGTGGAAGAAAAATAAAAGTTCAAACTAAAAGCATTGTACTAGACAACTAGTTGCCAGATTTAAAGGACCACTGCAGGAGATCATCACCATTTTGAAACAGTTAATTCTAATTGACAGAAAACCATAACACCTGCCTTAGGGGAAAACACTTTCCGGATATGCATATGTATACCAGATCTGACACCTAGAATAGCCTCATTACTCCTAAAAATGTGTTAGAAGAAAGGAAAATGGATGGGGAGAGACGTTCCAGAAACAGTTGTAAATCCATACTAGTTAAGAACCGGCCCTGAAACTGAAAGTTCAGAGCAACGTGCAAACATAAAATCCCCCCCTCCAGTATTAGTATGGTTCAGACACTGTTTTCTCTGTTTCACATCATCAACACTTGGAAAACTACTTAACCTTTCTATTTTTATCTGGGTACATTCAAATCACCAATAATGTACAACATGCTGCAACAAAACCACTGATGTAGGGTATAATTTTCCCTCAAGCACATTATCCTAGCTGGTGGCTTAGAAAAATAAGCTGATAAAACAGCAGCAGACATCAATTGTCAGATAAAAGTGAATTCAACTATGTAGAATGTTGCAGCACAGCATCTGAAAATCATACAATTAGACAAAAATACACACAATAAGACAAGACACTATATATGTATTACCCATTAGGTCATGCTACAAATTTTTGTGCAAATCCTGATGCTAATACTTTTAAACATACCATAAAATTATCACCAACCTTATTTAAGAGTTGAAACAGATTTATTCTGGAAACATACCTGTTACTTGTATTTAATATCTTTCCTTGACAAGTTCACTTGGGAGCTCATCCAACCATAAGAGTTTCTAATGTCTGTTTTGTATATAGCCCTTGCTAAGTTAACCATAAATCTGTTACTTTTGGAATACAATATTGTAACTTGTTTGGGTTAAAAACTAAGTATATGAATTTCTCTTCCTTTCTCTTACTGACTAGCCTGAGTACCTGCAAGCATTGGATAAAGCACATAGGTGAATAGGGAAGAAATGGGAATCAAGTGATGTACATTCTTAATCAGCATTTCACACTATTACCAGAGCAAAACTAGGGACATACTGGTTGTGGCTACATGTGCAGTACTGTGCCATTGTTACAGCACATTAAATTTAGTAACTCTAATATGACATATGAGCAAGATCAGAAATATTTAATATCAGTGGAAGAAAAATAAAAGTCAAAACTGCAAGGGAAATAAAAGTCAAAACTACATAAAAGTGCAGTAGCTGGTGCTAATGCGCAGTAGCAATGGCACACAGTCTTTTTGTGATGCTTAATGCACGTTAATCATTAGCACAGTTTTTGCCATGATGTATTAATAATGCGCAGTAGAATTAATGTACTGTGCATCAAAAGTTTCATCTAGACACACCAACTGAAACATGACAAAGAAAAAATGATGAAGAAAATCCACCCTAAACTGTCCACTGAACTCTAAGGCTGCTTGTACATGTCACAGGGGTTTACTTTGGTTTAATTCTCCCTAAACTGAAGCAGTGGGTTTTTAAAAAGCCTGCTTCAATTTAAACTGAAGTAAACCCATGTGGCATGTACACCACGGTTGTGTGGGGAGGGGAAAGGGAAGTGCATGCTGCTGGTGGGCCAAGCTGTCTCTGAGCTGCAGGGGTCGGGGCAGTGCTTCCCTCCACAGTAGCAGCAGCGCCCCCAGTTGGCACCTGCCTGCAGGCCCCTACAGGTGGTCCCAGGGGGTCACCACAGCTGCAGAGGGAGGCACTGGGCCCCTGCACATCTCAGGCAGGAAGGCAAGCTCCAGAGAGAAAAAAAGAAGAAAAAGATCAGGCTCACCACTTTTTTTTTCCTTTGCTGGAGCCTGCCTGCATGGGCTGTCACTGGGCTGTCTGCACGGGCTGCCTGCACTGCCCCTGAGATGCACAGAGCCCAGTGCTTCCCTCCATGGCTACTAAGATAGCAAACTAAAACACCTCAGGTGCGTTTTATTTTGCTATGTCCCAAAGTCATTTAATGTGCAATATGCCACTGACAGTGTAAATAGCAACTTCATTAAAGTGGTGCAAAATAGCATTTAAGCCACTTTAAAGGCCACTTTTGTGGTGTGTACAAAGGCCCTAAAGCACCTCAGAAGCCCTCTGCCAGTTTATCAATGGACAAAGTGTACAATAAATGACTTGATCAGCATGAACATACTTCAGTACCAATCCTCATCTTCACTTCAGAGTGTGCTCAACTTTCAACACACGATTAGTTTCACTAAATTTTGATGGGAACACTCCTGGCCTGAAAACAGAGACAATGTTCAAGTGCTTTACTAGATTGGGCCTCATCAGTATGGTACATAATAGGCAGTTCAGTAACTACCATGCAATTAGGTATGGAATCTTCTGCCGCTGGAAATGAGCCTGTGCCAGGAAAGGAGAAGCATGGGAAGGAGCAAGGAGGAAGAAATCAGAGCTCGACCATGAGGAATGATTAAGCATCATGGCGGTTACTCCCATGATTCCTCTACCCTCTGACATACAGGTCCCAGTTACAGCATCTTCGATTCCTTGGACTATGAACCGGAGAGGGAGTCACAACCTGAATCATCCAGGAAAAACAAGTGAGGCTGGACTTTTGTTCTAGCAGTAAAAAGTAGTAGCATTGTTACAAATTCCATTGCTACAGCACTAGCATTTACCATAGTCCCGCACATACTTTTGAAACAAAGTTGGTCTATAATGTGATTAGTACTGACTTAGCACAAGAATAGGACAAGTATTATCGTTTGCAGGAAGCCATTCAAGCTAGAAGTTAAGCGCTCTAACCAGCAGGGCTGTGTGAAGCTTCAGGTGCTAATTAAATTTGGAGGAGAATCGGCCCGATTCAGCAGCTGAACCTCCAAATCCAATTCGAATCAGGAAACCAATAAAAAGGTTCATATCAATTCGAAACTCTCCGAATTGATTTGGGAAAAGATTCAAAGAGCTAACAGAGAGATTTGGAGATTTGGGCAGTCCCCGCTTGCTGCCACAGGGAGCTGGACCCAGACTCTGTGCCGGTAAGTAAAGGCCATGTTGGATGGGGATTGAAAGAGGAGGGAGGGGACCATGGGGGGACCCCTGCCAGGCCCCATTCCTTGCCTACTCCCCCCGAGCCCCCCTGAGTGCCCCCCTGACTGCTCTCCTAACCCAGTCAATGGCTGTCCCTCCCAGCCCTAGCATCCGCAGCGAACGGACCAATCACAGAGAAGGTGTTAGTCCCCTCTCTGGTCCAGCTCTTTGCCTTGCCCCTAGGTAGGGGCAGGGCAAGCCTATCCCCTGCCATCACCTGATTGGTAGAAAAGGGGAACTGCCCCAATAATCACCTTGAGTCTCCTTGAAGCTGGCATGCTAGGCTGCCAGGGGCAAATCTGCCACAACAAAAATAAGAACCTTCAAAGCTGAGGAAGTTGCTTTGAGATCTAAAAATGAGAACCTCCTCCATAAAAACATGGTAATTGCCAGTAGGGTAATTTGGAGTGCTGATTTTTTGGCTTGGAACCCAAACAAATAAAGTTACAAAAACATTCATTTTGTGTTGGCTCAAAAGCCGAATGTTTTACATTTTCAATTAATTAGGAACGATGTTGAGTCAAATGAAATCAAAAGAAAATCTGAGCACTTTCAATATAAGCAAGAAGCTACATTCACAAAGCAGCAAGGAGGATAAAATGAGGGGTATATCAGTCAACAAAGAAGCTATTGAGTATTATGTGGTGGTGTTCTCTCTTTTCCTTTCCTGTTAAAGCCATTCTGCTTCATATAAAGTAGGGATTTCACATTTACCTTTGTCCCCAGGCCAACTCTGGCCCACACAGCTGGTAGCCAAACAGGTCAGACATAGCAGTCACAACAGACAGAGTGGTGAAGGGGGCTGTATCAGTACTTGCTTGCCCTCCCAGTTCCAATTGTCATGTCCACAACAGCCCAATGACCCTGGATTTTGCAGGCAGCCCACTCCCCTGCCCATTCCCCCAACTTCCAGGGACCCCCTGGCAGCCCAGTAGACCAGACAGAGCAGTTCTGTGGGACAGATTCAGCTCATGTGCCATATATTTGACAGCCCTGATATAAAGTATGTTAAAATTAATTGGGACAAAAAGAGAGAGAAAATAATCCCATAGCCCAGTGGTTACAATGCTCTTTGGAGAGATGGGACACCTTGCTTTGTACCCCTGCCTTGCCTGAAAAAAAAAGATATTTTGTCTCAAATCTCCTTTATTTTAGGTGAGTGGCCTAACCAGTGGGCATCAGGAAAATAATCACAAATAGTACTGAAATATCTGAAAACATCTTTGTAATAAACTATTCATCAAAAATAATATACCAAATCCTAATCACCCGTAACAATTCTAGAAAGAAGATTTAATCAAATAATTACATTCACAAAGCATACCTTAAAAACATCACTTTTTTCTAGACAGATGTTACAAAGATAGCTCTTAAAAAAAGACAAAAGCAAAAACATATTTAATGGTAAAGAAAGCATATCTGGTATAAGGTTACTAAGAGCCAGAAATACTTTTTCTCCAATTTTTGTTTATCTAAATTAAAAACCTTAGCAGAAGTATATATTCTGTTATTTATACTCATCAAAGAGTGAACAAACATAACGTCCTTAGATCCCCTATTATTTACTTGAATATTACCACACTACATGCTTTCTTCCTCCACCAAAAGCATAAATAAATGCCAAGAAATGGGATATTTTGGAAATTTGTTTTCATACTACGGACTTTAATTTATCCTGAGGTTCATGATGGATGCTGAACAAAATATTGCTATGATTATAATGCATTGTTCTATGGTTTTCTTGATTTTTTGTATTATTATACAATATAGAAAACAATTAAGTAACATTTTTCAAGCAGCTTCCACAAGATTCCCATTTCATTTCTGGATCAGATTAGTTTGGGTATATACTTACTTCAGCAATCCCTTGCAGTTGAGGATGACTGTTTTCCATGATTGTCTTATCTGTGTGTCCAAAGTTGGCTAATGAGACTTATCTGGGATTGAAAGACTCCTCTGCAGCTCAGACATGTTTCCGCGTGGGGTGGGTGGCACTGGATTCTTGATTTGGTCTGTGACATACTGTTTCTACTGCTCCTGCTTTTCCATCTGCTGTTGTTTTGTGAGGTTTCAAAGTACTGCAGTAGACTCTTCCTCCATTTGGGGCAGTCCTGCGTGACAGTCTCCCATGAGTTGACATGGAAATTGCATTTTTTTAAGTTGGCCTCCAAGACATCCCTGAAGTGTTTTCTCTGTCCTCCGCTTGAGCATATGTCTTGACTGAATTGGGAAAATAAAACATGCTTCAGAAGTCTGGAGTAGATATCTGGATGACATGGCTGGCCCAACAAAGTTGATGTTGGGTGATCATCGCCTCAATGCTCATGATGTTTGCTTGCAGGAGGATACTAATGTTGGTGCATCTGTCTTCCCACTGGATTTGGAGAATCTTCTGCAGAAAGCACTAATCATACTTCTCCAACAACTCTAGATGTCTCCTATACGTTGTCCATGTCTCAGGTCCACACAGCAAGGTGGGGATCATGACTGCTTGCTAAACTGTGAGCTTTATTTTGGATCAGACATCATGATCTTCAAACACGCATTTCCTCAGGGGTCCAAAGGCTGCACTTGCACGTTTGAAGCGATGTTGGATTTCTTCATTGACATCAGTCTGCTGCAAGAGATGTCTTCCAAGATATGGGAATATTCAACATTCTCCAGAGTCTCACCATGGATCTGGATTACCAGAGCTGGGACTGTTCATTAGGAGCTTGTTGGTGGGGGACCTTAGCCTTCTGAATGTTAAGTGCCAAGCCCATTTTCTTGTATGCCTCAATAAAGATATTGACAATTGACTGAAGGTCTGCTTCTGAGTGAGCACACACTAGAGCATCATAACAGTAACGGGGCTCAGTGATTGAGGGTGGTCTTGATTGAGTGACTGAGGGTGGCCTTATTTTTGGCTCAAAGTTGGTTAAGGTTAGATAGATTACCATCCACTCAGTAGTTTAGCTCCACTCCAGCTAGAAGCTTGTTGGTGATCAGATATAGCATCCTACCAAGCAATACTGAAAAGAGTGCTGGAATGATGATGCAGTCTTGTTTAACTCCCATCTTAACCTCAAAGGGATCTGTGATAGATCCACTACTGAGAACTACCACTCTTATACCATCATGGAGCAGGCAGACAAACTGAATGGTAACAAATTATGACAAATTTTGGTGGGCATCTGTACTTCAGAAGGCTCCTCCATAACACTTCTTAGCTGACAGAGTTGAAAACTTTCATAAGGTCAAAGAAGGTAATGTAGGCAGGCTTATTTTGTTCCCAGCATTTCTCCTGCATTTGATGAGCTGTGAAGATCATGTCAATTATGTTTCTTGATGCCCTAAACCCACACTAAGATTTCGAGAGGAGCTCTTCAGCAAATGGAAGGAGACAGTTCAGAAAGTTCTTGCAATTATTTTTCCTGTGGTTGACAACAAGGTGATCCTTCTATAGTTTTACAGTTGGACTACTCTCCTTTCTTGAAGACTATCACACTCATGACATCCCTGAGGTTGTCTGGAATTTCGTCATTCCAGATCATTAAATTGAGGGCATGAAACTGTGATGTGAGCTCTCCTCCCTGTTTGGAGATTTCAGTGGGGATTCCATCTGCTCCAGATGCCCTGTTGTTCTTCATCTGCTTGCTGACTTTCCTCACCTTGTCAAGAGCTGAAGGGATTACAAGATTATCTCTGACTGGGTGTGGCAGGATGGAGTTGATAACATCCTTCATCAATGGCAGAGTCTCAATTCAGAAGGTCTTCAAAATGCTCCTTCTAACAGGCATTGATGGTTTGCCTTTCCTTGATCAGATCTCCTTCATCCTTATGGCCCAAGGGGGTTGGTCCCTCAGTGCTCAGACCATAGATGGCTTTAGTGGCACAGAAGAAACTGTGCATATTGTGGACATCAGTGAGATGTTGAATCTCCTAAGACTCATCTTCCCATCATTTGTTTTTCATTTCACAGGTGCTCCTTTGGATCTCTGCCTTGGCTCGTTAGAGATTCGATTTATTTTACTTGGAATTGGTGTCATTTTGCCAAGCACAAAAGGCCTTACACTTGCAATCAATCAACTCTTGGATCTACCGCTCATTCTCATCAAGCCAGTCTTGATGTTTCCTGGTATAGAATCCAAGTGTCTCTTTACAGGAAAAAGATTTAATCCTCCCTGAGTTGCATCCAGACACTTCATGGAAAATGTGGACACCTACTCCGTAAATGAAGATTCAAAGAGAGTCCAGGTTGCAACTGTGGTGCGATTTTTCAGACAGTGCAACACACTGTGAATGAATGCCCAATTAGATCATTAAATGGTGATCTAAAATTAATACATGCATCTACCCCTGAAGCAACTGAATGACTATCAAAATTTAGATATTAATGTATGAATGTTGTAACCCTAAAATGTCATATGAAAGAGAAAGAGACAGGCACTGATGTCCTTGAGAGCATCTCAAACGCTGCTTACATTCTTCCATCATTGTTAGTTGCAATTCATTGACTTGATCTGGATACATATCTAACACTTGGATACACACCAGAACTAAACCTTTGAAGTTCACCTATCACTAATGCTCAGAGAACCATAAAAATCAGAGAAACGTAGGTTTGGAAATAACCTTAGGTATTCATCCCATTCAACCCTCTGTGAAAGGATGGGACATCCCTGGCTAAACTACCTCAGCCAATAATGGAGGTATGGGTGCAGCTGGGTGGGGGAAGCAGGGTATCTGTGGTAGAGGGGAGGAAATGGGCACAAGGTCAGGACCTAGGAAACCCACACCACAGGGCTTCTGAAGTTGGAGGCAAGACTGCTACACCAACCGCAGTGGCAGGGGCACCAGTGCCAGCTATCTTCAGCATGCAAAGTCCAGGCAAGTAAGATTTCCCTTCCCTTCTCTTTTCCCCTTCCCCCTGGTCTACAGTGCTTGGCATCCCCTGCTTCCCAGGCACTGAATGAGTTTGCTATCCTTTGATCCCAGGAAAGTATTTGTGTAAACTGCACTTTAAAATGTTAATGATAGAGATTCCATAACCTCTCTAGAAAATCTGTTTAGTACTTAATAACCCTCATTAGTTAAAAAGTCCTTCTTAATATCCATCTGAAATGTTCCCTGTTGCAATATAATCTTGTATCCAGTTTATTGTCCACTATAATCCCAAGGTTCTTTTCTGCCATACTCCAAGCTAGCCAGTGATCCCCTCCTTTGTGCATTTGATTGTTCCAGCTAAATGTATTACCTTGTGCTTGTCCATAGTGCATTTTATCCAATATACTTCAAACTAGTTGTCCAATTCATGAAGGCTGTTTTAAATCCTAATCCTATCCTTCAAAGTGTTTGCTGTGCCACCTAGCTTGACATGATACGCAAATTTACTAAGCCTGTACTTGATTCTATACTCCAAGTCTTAACTGAAGACATCAAACAGTATCAGATCAGCAACTGATCTCAGCAACCTTCACTTGATACCTCCTCCTACTTAGACATTTAGTCATTGATGACTACCCTTGAGCATAACTTTCCAACCAGTTTTACTGCCATCTTCAGTAGATTCATATACACTGTTTTTCCTTATGATATAATATTAAGTTATGATAATATCATGGAAAACAATGCCAAAAGCTTTACTAAAGTTCAAGTATATGATGTCCACTGCTCTTCCCCCCATGATCAAAGATTTACTATGAACCTAAGATTCTAGCACTGATCTAAACTATGCATCTTTGACAGGAGGAGAATATCAAAACAAATGCACTGTATCTTCAGAGATATGGATGTACTGGATGGCATTCTCTTCCCTTCCTCATCATCTATGTAGCTATTTTTTGAATGTCTACAGGGCTTTTTGATACATATACATCCTGGGGTATTCAAATTTTGGACATGTAGCCCTGCATACATGGATGACTATGTAGATGAGCCCTCTCATCATTTCTGCCAATAACTGAGTGGCTAAGATACTTATCTGGGAAGCTGGAAGGCCTGGGTTCCAGCCCTCCACCCTGCACCCCACCTCAAAAAGGGTTTCAACCTTGGTTTCTTTGACTTCCTAGCACAACATTTCAATTGCTACACCACAGGTCGGACATTAATTAGTGACTTCTCTGGCATTCCTTCTTAAGTTGGCCTAGTGGGCAGTTGCAAGAGGGAATTCTGTAGGAGCTACAAGGGCCCAGCAGAAAAGAGCAAGGCAGAGGAAATACAATTCACTGAGGTGGCTACTGAGCTGGAAAGGACACAGCTCTAAGAGGAGAAAACAGAACTCTTTAACCAATTCTTCACCTCTGTTTTCTTGTGCAGGGACAGGGACTTCCCCGCTGTGATGCCAGATGGACTTGAGGGGAATGCCTCCAGACCTCAGGATGGGGAGGACCGGGTTAGAGAGCTTCTGGAGGGGCTGGACGTGATCAAATCAGCAGGTTCAGATGCTCTCCACCCCAGGGTGTTAAGGGAGCTAGCTGGGGTTATTGCAGGGCCCTTGGCACGGCTTTATGAGCACTCATAGTGCTTGGGCCAGGTGCCAGATAATTGGAAGATAGCTAACGTGGTCCCCATCTTCAAAAAAGGGAAGAGAGAGGACCCGGGCAACCATAGGCCCGGTCTTACCTCTATCCTTGGGAAACTCTTTGAGAAGATCCTCAAGGAGCACATCTGTGATGGGCTGGCTTCAGGGATGATGCTCAAGGACAACCAGCACAGTTTCATTAGGGGCAGGTCATGTCAGACCAACCTGATTGCCTTTTATGATCAGGTCACAAAGGCAATGGATGCAGGTGTCGCAGTGGACGTAGTCTTTCTAGACTTCAGCAAGGCCTTTGACACCGTCTCCCACCCCATCCTCATTAAAAAACTAGGCGACTGTGGCATTGATGCCTACACAGTCAGATGGATTGCAGATTGGCTCAAGGGTTGTACTCAGAGAGGGGTGGTGGACGGGTCATATTCAACCAGGGGGGAAGTGGGCAGCGGAGTCCCCCAGGGCTTGGTCCTGGGGCCTGTGCTGTTCAATTTCTTCATCAGTGATTTGGACGATGGGGTGAAATGCAATCTGTTTAAATTCACTGATGATACCAAAATTTGGGGTGAGGTGAGCACGCTAGTAGGGAGGGAAAGATTGCAGCAAGATCTGGATAGGTTACAGAAGTGGGCTGACGTAAACAGGATGTGTTTCAATACTGACAAGTGCAGGGTGCTGCACTTAGGCAGTAGAAACCAGCAGCACACCTACAGAATGGGAAACTCCCTTCTTGAGAGCACGGAGGCAGAAAAGGAATTTGGAGTCGTTATTGACTCCAAGATGAACATGGGCCAACAATGCGAGGTCATGGTTGGCAGGGCTAACCGGACCCTGTCATGCATCCGCAGGTGCATCTCAAGTAGAGCCAAGGAGGTAATCCTCCCCCTCTATGTGATGCTGGTCAGGCCAGAGCTGGAGTACTGTGTCCAATTCTGTGCACCCCATTTCAGAAGGGATGTGGACAACACTGAAAGGGTCCAGAGGAGGGCCACACGCATGATCTGGGGACAACAGGGCAGACCCTACACTGAAAGACTGCGGGACATAAACCTGTTCAGCCTTCACAAGAGAAGGCTGAGGGGGGACCTGGTGACTGTCTATAAACTCACTAGGGGGGACCAGAAGGGTTTAGGGGAGACACTGTTTCCCCTAGTGCCCCCTGGCAAGGCAAGGAACAATGGACACAAATTTATTAGAGAATAGGTTTAGATTAGAGATCTGCAAGAACTACTTCACAGTTAGGGCAGCTAGGAGCTGGAACCAACTTCCTAGGGAAGTGGTGCTGGCTCCTACCCTGGGGATCTTTAAGAAGAGGCTTGATGACTACCTAGCTAGACTCATTTGAGTCCAGTCTTTTCTCCCACCCAGGTTGGGGGTTGGACTTGAAAATCTACAAGGTCCCTTCCGACCCTACTTCTATGATAAGTTCTACATGGTACACTTGATTTCAGGGATGCAGAAACTTCTACCTATGCTATCCTCCATCCTTTCTTCCCAAGGACTATGTTAGTGATTCAGCTTCAAAAGATGTACTGGAGAAAGCAGTTTGCAATGGTTGACCTGTGAGGTCTTGTTCAACCCCAGTTGTGGGGAAGTGAGGAGGGCTGGAGTCCAGAACTTCCAACATCCCAAGTCTACTATGTGTTTACAACAAGTGTGTGTATAGGCCATGGCTGCTACAGTGCAAGCTCACTTGGTGCAACTATGAAATCATACCTAGTCATCCACATGTGAAGGAACAGAATTCTCCAGGATGCATAAATAGTAAAAATTCTCTGTAGGTGACCAAGAAAGAAATTGAATGCTACCAAAAGTGTGAGATATGGTTGTCCATATGGTGGTTTTGGTCATCTCAATGCCCAAAATGCCACCTAAGCATAACTAGTAATTATATTGCTGGCTGTGTAACCCTGCACACATACACAGCTATCTAGGCAGGTGCAGAATTGGCATTATGCATTAACAACAAAAGTGAAGAGGGAGGGAAACTTCCTGTCCTTTCCCCTCATAGCTGATTGGCTACAGAAGGGGTTCTCAACCCCTGGCTTGAAGACCAGATCTAGTCCATACCACCGTGTTATCCAGCCTGTGGGGCTTCCCACAATTCTACTTTGGTGGTAGGGAATCAATCCCAACACTCCCCTGTTGCCAATTTTTTGGACCTGGGGGCACCCCTGGCCCTGAGTACTAGACTGAGCACCTGTTCCCAATGTGCAAGGCCAGGAGGGGGTAGCACGGGGCCCCAGGGCCCAATCTTTGCATGCAGGCATAGTGTGGGGGAGGGGACCCAGGGGGAGTGGGATGGTGCTGGTCTGCCAGGTACACAGGGACAAGAGGGGTCATTACCAAGTCCCAGGGTCCAATCTTGGTGCATGGGGCATGGAAGGGGTTGTTCAGGGCCCCTGGCCTGAATCTGGCATGAAGGGATCAATCCAACTTCCAAGCAAAGTGATGCTGGCTCTTACCTTGGGGGTCTTTAAGACAAGGCTAGACAAACACCTTGCTGGGGTCGTCTGACCCCAGTACTCTTTCTTTCCATGGCAGGGGGTCAGACTTGATGATCTGCTCAGGTCCCTTCCGACCCCCTACAAACTATAAACAACCTGTTGACTGGCCCCACACTCCTCATCTGACCCACAGGGCCAAAAGCTTCAGCACCAGTAGGCTAGAGCAGTATTTCTCAACCTTTTAAGTAGCAACTACCCCCTAACTTCTGAAAATTTTAACAAGGACCCCAACACTCAATTTTCCAGGGGATTTTATATTTACAGACTAATGTGTGCCATATGTTGGAAGAAGGGCTGCATATATAAGGGTGTGATATGACAGATGTCTGATCTGGTATGGGTAGGGTTGCTACCTTTTACACCAGGGGTGCCCAAGAATGTACCTGGGCTAGAGGTGATGTTCTCCAAAGCTAGGAGGACTGAACCCAGTGTCATGCAAAGTGTGGCACCCCAAATTATGGCTACAGGTGGGGGCTGGCAGTGGCATAGGGATTTTCCCTATGTTCAGCAGCAGTGGCACTGGGGGGGACAAGCAGCAGCCCCCCTCCCATCACTCTGAGTGTCGGAAAGAGCCTGGTGCCACTGCCAGCCCTCCCGCCCACAGCAAAATGGACCCCAAGCAGGTTGGGTTGTGGGGCCATTCCCCACAGTGCAGGAGGGAGCGGGGCAGTGCCCTGCCCCTCCCACACTTTGGGGGTCACAGTCTTCCCCCTCCCCCCAAGCCCAGGCAGAATAAAAAAGGAAGAAAACTTACCTGCCTGAAAGTGGGGAGTGTGTGGGTATCTGTGTGCTCACCCTCTCCCTTCTGCAGCAGCCATTGACTGATTTGGGGGTGGGGGCAAGTGGCCAGATGTGAACCTAATAGCAGCAGGGGGAACAGTGGTGCCCCCTTGCTGTGGGGGTTTTCCATGCCCACATACCCTCTGCCCGTCCCTTGTGTACCCCCAGGGGTACATGTATCATGGGTTGAGAAATAATGCCCTAAAAGACACTGCTCCATGAAAAAGGGGGCCTCGAATCTAGTTGCTTTGACTTGCAAGGGGAGTACCCTAGCTACTCAGCCACCAGGGGCAAGACAGGAAGCTTTTCTGTCCTCTCCCTCAGTGTCTAAACCCCACTAAGCATCAGTTTTGGCCAACTACATTTTCAGGCCATAGGCCGTGTGTAGATGAAACAACGGGCATGTGTGCATGACAATTTAAAGTGGGCTAAATGCTTTTGCATTGCTTTAATGGTGTCAGTGTTTGCATGCCTCAGTGGCATATTGTGCATTAATTCCAGCCACTGTAGGAAATTCGTCAACGTAATGCACCTTAAATGACTTGGAGCACAGTAAAATAAAACTCCTTTGAGGAGTTTTAGTTTGCTGCCCCTACAGCTGCAGAGTGAAGCATTGGGCTCCATGCAGCTCCATGGCTATGCAACAAACCCTGCAGACAGCCTGGCAGCAGCCTGGGAAAGCAGCTCTGCCCAAGAAAAGCAACAAGCCTGATCTTTTTTTTTTCCCCCGGAGCCTGCCTGCCTGACTGCACGGGGGCCCGGTGTTTCCCTCTGCAGCTGTGCAGTTCCCCCTGAAATCCCCTGAGCCAGGTGCCTGCAGGTGGGTGCTGCCTGGGCAGGGGCAAAGGCTGCCATGGATGGAAGAAGCACCAGCCCCCCTCTGCAGCCCAAGGACTGCTTCGCCCACCAGCAGCTCACCCTTCCCTCCCTGCCAGAGAGGCAGGTAAGTCATCAGCGTGTGTGCACAGCTTGGGGGTTTAATCAGCCCTAAATTGAAGCAGTGTTTTTTAAAACCCACCACTTCAATTTAGGGCCCCCATTTCATCTACCCACACCCTTGGATACCTCACCTACATGGGATATGCGCATCTGTGCTGAGTATGTACACATACAGTGAGCAGCTTTTCTGCACATACCTATGCAGTATGCATAGGTAGATAATTATCCAAACAGGCTATGTATCCAGGAGTCAAATTCTGAACTGTGGGTAACTAGGGCAAGAGTTGGTGTGTGTGATATCTTTTACTGGACAAACCAAAACATATTCTTTTGTTCCAAGTGTCCTAGTATCTTTGTCTTTTATCTTTTTTTACTGATCATTTATTCTGAAGCATAGTTTTTATCTGTTTTCATGTACATGGTTAATATGAGGGCGTTTGTTACTCTGAATGAGGTATACCATATTCTGGGCTAGGTATGTCTATGATCCATAGATTCTGATGGTTTTCTTGTGGGGAGTGTCAATTGTTGTGGCAGTACAGATGAGTTTACAGGTCTTGCATTTATTGATGAGGCAAAACTGGGTTCCATTAGGTACCTCCTGATCAGAGGGCAGTTTGCTTCTGAAGACCAGCTAGGCAAAGTTGAGGGCTGTCTGAAGGCAAGAAGCAAAGGTGGGGGCTGGGAGTATTTCTCTCAATGTCTGGTCCTTTTCAAATATAGGCTATAATTGTTTGATACTCCTGCTTACTCAGAGGCAATGCATGGGGGTGCATGGGGGTGCACGTGCACTCCCTGAGAGTGATGGTGCACCCCCTGTCAGGCCACACTCCCTGTATAGCCAGTGGGTAAGGGGGCAGACAGGAGCACTGGTGGCCCCCTTGCACGCAACGGCCAAGGAGCAGGGCTACCAGCAAAAGCGACTGTGCCACTTCTGAGTGAAATCAGCCACTGGGGGCACCCACCCCAGTCGCTGACTGGTGTCAGGGTGGGCACACACCCCCCTGACTCAAGAGGCACCACGGACCAGTGTGCTTACTGGTTCACATGTAAGATGGTAGGTGACAGTCAAGAGTACAGTCAGTAGAGTATTTTCTTTGTATTATATATAGTAGGTTACTATATTAAAAATTACGGTCTATTTCTCTGCTGGGGTGTCCTTGCCTGGTCAAGGCAGCTTTCAGTTTGGTATGATGGGCATAACAAGTATTCTTCTAAGAGTAAATGTGGTGGTAACAGAAAGCCTGATTATAGTTCATGATTTTTGGGTGCTGTAACAGAGAGACTAATGTTTCTTTTACTTTAAAGGAAAACCTGTGGCAGACAGAGGACAGGCAGCAGAATAAAGAAAGGTCAGCTGCAAAGGAGTAGGCAGCAAGGAAGCACTATTCCCTAGGCAAAGAGTTGTACATTAAGGGAGAAGGGGAACACCTGCAGCCAGTCAAGGGAACATTGCTCAGAGCCAGCTGGCTGCAAGGATGCAGGCAATTAGATGCCAAAGGCTAGGAGTGCCTAGTACAGGGGTAGCTCTGCTGCCATGAGAAGAGGGCAAAGCCTAGATGGGCAACAAGGAAGGAGCAGTAACAATAAGTGTAAGCTCCCTTGTAAACTAGATGGCAGGTACAGATATGCAATCTCTACAGAGGTTGAGGAGAGTCCTCAACCTGACCTACAGGAGCAGGATTTAGGGCAGGGGCATGCAATTATTTCAGGTAGAGGGCTGCTTACCCAGTTTTGGCAGGCTGTTGAGGGCTGCATGGGTAGCCCCACCCCTTGACAGGTGCCCTACCCCCTGGTCATCATCTTGGGACCAGCATCCCAATGTCTTGGGACCAATCTCCCAGGGGCAGCACTGGTGGGGCCCAGAGCGGGGCACAGGTTGGCAAGGGTCTGTGGAGCCAGGCTGAGCTGCACCAGCAGGGAGTGAGGAGCTGGCCTGGCTCCACAGAGCCCATGCCAACTGGGACCCCGCACTCCTGCCATGCTGCTCTGGGCCTCGCTGGTGCGGCCCCATGCTCCGACCAGCTCCCCACCTGCTCGCACCCAATGCCCCCCCAGCACCACAGTACAGGCAGCGGGCAGCGCTCAGCCCTGACCCCCTGCTCGCCAGCAGGGAAGAAACTGGTGCCGAGTGTGGGGAAAAGTAGCCCTTGCCTGCTCCATGGCCGGCACTCCCAGCCCACATGGAGCTGTCTGGAGCAGACACAGGCAGCCTCATGCATGCTGCAGTGGCCGCAGCATGGGGCGCTAGCCATGGGGCGGGCAAGCGACCACTTTTCCCTGTGCTCAGCACCAGCTTGTAACCTGCCTCACTGCCAGCCTAGCAGTGGCGCCGGGTTACAAGGTGGTGTTGAGCATAGAGGGGGGAAAAAGCAGCTCCTCCCCACCCCATGGCCAGCATCTTGTGCTGCAGCTGTTTGCAGCCAGCCTGGGGCTGCCTGTGCCTGCTCCAGACAGCCCCACATGGGTTGCAAGCACCTGCAGCACAGGGCACTGGCCATGGGGTGGGTGAGGGGCCACTTTTCTCCATACAGGTAAGGAGCCCAGGGAAAAAGTCAGTGCAGCGGGGGGAGTGGCCCCTCCTCCACCCCATCCCCGGTGCCCCATGCTGCAGATACTCGCAGCCCACATGGGGCTGTCCGGAGTGGGCACAGGCAGCCCCACACGGGCTGCAAGCAGCTGCAGCATGGGGCACCGGGCGTGGGAGAGGAGAGGCCGCTTCCCCCCTTCCTACTTCCTCCCTGCCCGGGGTCCCATCCCCCCCAGCCACCCCCACCCCCCACTTACCTGAGCTTCCCACGCCAGGGCAGCCACATGCTCCCAGCTCACAAATCCCGGCTGAGGCTTCCAGCTGGGGGGCGGGGCCGGGAGAGCCACTGTTGTGGGAACCCGCTGGACTTCCCCTGGGTCCTACGGCCCTTGGTTCCTGTCATTTTTGACAGGAACCAAGGGCAGAGAAATATTAATTTTCTGCATTTTTTTAGGGGTCCCGCAGGCTGGATAGAATGCCCTTGTGGGCCAGATCCGGTCCCCAGGCCGTATTTTGCCCACCCCTGATTTAGGGAGTATAAAGGCTCAGGGCTTGAGCTAGGGATCAGTTCAGCCCTGCTGGTAGCCAGGAAAGGAGCTCAACCCTGAAAAGGACTCTACAAGAGTGACTGGCCAGGAGCTCCTTGTCTGGAGAACTGCAAGCTACCTTGGAAAATATAGCTGAGAGACTTACTGAGATCTGTCTGCAATGAAGAATACAGACAGTGGGTTAAAGGCTAACAGGGGTAGGTTAGTTATATAGCGAGTAGGCTGGTAGCCAGTGGGCTTATGTTTGGTTATAGTTATAAAAAGTGGTTTGGGATTACTGGGGGGGAGAGGTACCAGCCATGCCTGAGGGGCACATGACTGCATTGAGCCCTGCCAAGGGTAGGGTTCCAATTGCAGGAGAAGTAGAGACAAGGCAGTGGGGGAAGGGGCAGTGCATGAAACAGAGTCAGGGATATGCACCCCAAGAAGGATGAAGCAAGTGTCCAAGAGAACCATGGCCAGAGGCCCATAGCCCAGAGGGGTGGAACTACAGCCTGAAAGAGATGAGAACCAAGGCTAGAGGCCTGTAACCAAAAGAGGCTGAGACTAAACAGGGCCAGAGAGCCCACAGCCCAAGATGGACAATTGGACAAAGATAGGAAACTAAGCCCCAGGAGGGGCACAGACTGATAGAGGCACAGAGACCTGAGCCCCAGGAAAGGCTCAGATTGACAAAAATCGAGGAGGCCTAAATGGACTAAAGCAGAGATTGGTGGCTTGAATGCCCACTGATGAGTGATTCATAAAACCTGTGAGGCATGGGCACAGCTGTAGGGGAAGTCAGAAGCCATAAATAGCTGATAAGGCATCTGGTGTAAGTGGGGTACGTACAGGCCAGCAGGACCCACCTAATATAGGGATATACTGGTATCAGTAAGATCTTAGAGCAATATGCTGGCCAGAAGATAGGCCAAAGCTCACTCTAAGGCCCTTGGACAGCCTTCTTTTCCAACTCTATTTAAAAATACCAAAGCATGCCAGGTAAGGAAAAATGCCATGTAGGTAATCAAATGTGGATACCTGGATGACCACAAAAGGGAATGGTGTGCCACCCATTGTTACTCCAATGATAAAATTAAATATATAATTCTGCAGTTAAAATTATTAACATGGAATTATCCTTAGTTTGTTACAGTTAAACCTTTACTATACAAAGGCTTATCCCATTTAAATAAATGAGTAATCCTAGGGAATTCAGTGGAAGCAGTCATATGCTTAAAGTTAAGTACATATGTAAGGCTTTACAGCATTAGACCTTAATCATTAACTTTAAGGTGATATAAGGTGCCTAAAAGCTGTATTTTGCCAGTTAGTAAGTGGTTTAACCTCTAATTCATAAAGCAGTTATCAGTCACTTTGGGTACGTCTACATATTACCATACAGTGATGTTGCTATGGTGCCATGCTTTAGTACTTCCTTTTGGAAGTACTAAAGCAGAGCACAGTATCTGCCTGTATTTTGCTATGCACATGGCAGAGTTACATGGTTAGATTTTGCCACTACGTCACTGAAGCAGAGCACTAAAATGGGGGGAGCACACTGCTAAAGCAATGTAGTTGCTGATCACGTGTAGAACTACGTGATTGCTATATCACTGTAATGTGCTGTAAAGCAATGTAGCACATTGCTATGGTGACTTAGGGTGACCTGTAGATGTGCTGCCTCTTCATAGAAAGTATCACTTCAACAAAACCAAATCCTTTCAAAGATTTATTCTTTTTTTTTCCTTTGGGGGGTGCATTTTTATGTGTTTTCTTGGGTGCTTTCTGGTCAACCCCAGAAGAAAAATAATGAAAATATTATCCAGAAGTGAATGTTTGAAAAAATTCTGTTTCATGAAAAGTCTTAAAAGGTTTAGCTCCTATTTTGATATGGAACAAGAAGGAATCTCAAAATTTGAAGCCTGCATGAAATTAAATTGTTGGTCTCCAGCCCATTCTAATCACTGTTTGCATACTTACAAAAATGCTAATTACACAAAGACTTAGAAACAAAACATTTTCCAATATGTTTCCTTCCAATGGGCAGGTTTACGTGTTCACTAATGTGCCTTAGATACTGTGCATTACTTTTAGTACAGTAAAAGCTTAATTATCTGGCATGAGTGGGAGGGAGTGCAAGGTATCTAAAAATTCCAATTATCTGAGAGTAATATTGGCCCCAGCCCACAGCGGCAGCCTGCCCTGCCCGTGCAGATCCCTTTCCCCTCCCCCCACAGACTTCTGGTATCTCCTCTGTCGACAGCATCACTAACTAGTGTAAACATCAGAAATGCCTGATGCGTGTACTGGATAGACTCAGCAAAGATTCCAGTTGCTAAAGTGAAGATATGTATTGGGGGATATTGGAAATTCCAGTTAATAGAGTATTCCAGTTAGTAAAATGCCAGTTAACACAGCTTTTATTGTACCTGTTTAATAAAGTACTAACTAAATGCGTAGTAACAAGAGGTACTGTGCAGTACCTCCAGCACATGCTTATTTTGTAGTGCTTACTGTGCATTAGCTTAATAACACTGTGCAGCAGGCCATGAGCATGGTTATTAACCACCACTCTACTGTGCAGTGTTATTAGGCTGATGTACAGTAAGCGTCTCATGTAGATGCATCCAATGAGCTGCTAGTCTTCTTTAATAGTCATATGTTAAATAACATTCTACTGTACCTTGTTTTAGTTTTTCAAATGATACTGTTCACGCAAAATCCTATTTCACATTACTTGCCTGAATGCCACCCAGTGACAAAACTGCCATTTAAAAACAGTTTGTGATACTATTCCATTTACCATGTAGATGCTCAAGGAGGAAGGCCCTCCCATGTTCTGGCCTAACACTCTAGCTATTAAGCAAAAGACTGAAGTCCTAGGTCCAGCAAGTGGTCTGAACTTACCTCACAGTACTCTAACTATCAGGCCCAGCAAGTACTTTTTTTAGTACTCCTCTTGAAGGTGGGCCATCTAGCCTCCTCTTAAAGACCCCCCAGGGTAGAAGCCAGCACCACTTCTCTTGGAAGTTGGTTCCAGATCCTAGCCGCCCTGACAGTGAAGTAGCACCTCCTGATATCTAGCCTAAATCTCCCCTCTGCCAGCTTGTGACTGTTATTCCTAGTCACTCCTAGAAGTGCTTGGGGGAACAGGGACTCCCCCAGTGCCTGCTGATCCCCTCTGACTAGTTTGTAACAGGCCACAAGATCCCCCCTCAGCCTTCTCTTGTGGAGGCTAAATAGATTCAGGCCCCGTAGCCTCTCCTCATAGGTCCTGCCTCGCTGCCCCCTGATCATGTGAGTGGCCCTCTTCTGGACCCTCTCCATGTTGTCCACATCCCTCTTGAAGCGCCCAGAGCTGGATACAGTACTCCAACTGCGGCCTGACCAGTGCCACATAGAGGGGGAGGATCACCTCCTTGGATCTGCTTGAGATACATCTGTGGATGCATGACAAGGTGTGATTGGCCTTCCTGACTGCATCCCCACACTGCCGGCCATAAGTGGTGGGGAACCTTGCACACTGGAGACAAACTGGCTCGGCCCTGGTCCCTACTTCCTGGTGGAATCTTGGGGCTGGGCCAGGCTACTAGTTCCATCACATGGGTCCCTCGCCTCGTTGTGCATGACTTCGGTTGGGTCTCAGGGGCTACAGAAGTTGCCAGCAACCCTGCATGATAGAACCAAGCCGGCCTCCCCCAGTCCCTGCCACCGCATGCAGTTCTTGGAACTGGCCAGAGCCGCATACTACAGAGGGGTTCCATCTGCGCAGGCTATGAGCGCCCAGAGGGTCTACCCCCCTGCTGCTGCCACCAGTGGTGGGGGCTGTACTCTAGGGCTGTGCAAAATATCACCATTTTGTTTTGACTTCTGTTTCACCATTTTTATGGGACAGTGTTTCGTTTCAAGTTTCATTCCAAAGTACTGTTCCATTTCATTTTGTCAAAACTGTTATGCTGTTTTGATGCTATTTTGACATTTCGCCCGTAGGCTATAATGGGGAATCATAAAACTGGCTGTGGCTTTGTCACTTCTTGCCTGGTTCAAATGAAAACAACAGGGAGGGTATCCCCTGCTTATTCCACAAAGTCTGTCTAGTTTCAAGTTGATAGGTGCAGGGGTTTCTAGGAAACTACACCTCAAAGTCTTGAAAGCAAAACTCATGTCACTTGCAAGTGTGAAGGCACAGGGGGGTGAAAACAGCAGGTATGGTATACCCTGCTGAGGCCACAAAGTCTTCCAAGTTTCAAGAAGATAGATGCAGGGGTTTCTGGGAAACTGCATCTCAAGCTGCTAACAAGCAAAAGTTGTGACATATGTGACGGTGTGTGTGTGTGTTAAGATGTGCCCTCACTGGCACGAGGGCCTCTACATAAAACAGTAGTGTGCCTCCTCCTCCCCTACAGCCTCATCTCAGTCCAGCACTTGAAATAACAACAGGCAATAACTTAGTAAGTACCACTAGCAGCATCTCAGGCAGCCAAACTGTCACAGAGCCTTTCTTTCCTTTCCTGCAGGAGCTTCTCCAGCAGCTGCCAAAAACTCTCCCTGCCAGCCCCAGCTCTGGGGCTTAGATGTGCCCACAGCCCTGCATCCCTCCAGTCAGCTGACCTAGAACAGGTGCTAGGGGTGTTGGTTTAAGGACATGGCACTGGCAAACAAGGTTCTTTGGATCAATCTAATCTGGTATCTTCTAGTAGAGCAACTGAATAGTAAGAGAAATATATCTTGGGAAGTTTTGGGGCTGAAAAACTCTTTGTCAGACTGAAAAAGCACCTGCAGTTTGTGTGTGTGCTGTTCCTGGATGGAAGGAATAGATGGACAGGTTAGACAAGTGGGCAGAAAACAACAGAATGCAGTTCAACAAGGAGAAATGCAAAGTGCTGCATCTAGGGAGGAAAAATGTCCAGCACACCTACAGCCTAGGAAATGACCTGCTGGGTGGCACGGAAGTGGAAAGGGATCTTGGAGTCCTAGTGGACTCCAAGATGAACATGAGTCGGCAGTGTGACGAAACCATCAGAAAAGCCAATGGCACTTTATCGTGCATCAGCAGATGCATGACAAATAGGTCCAAGGAGGTGATACTTCCCCTCTATCGGGCGCTGGTCAGACCGCAGCTGGAGTACTGCGTGCAATTCTGGGCGCCGCACTTCACAAAGGATGCGGATAATCTGGAGAGGGTCCAGAGAAGGGCCACTCGTATGGTTAAGGGCCTGCAGGCCAAGCCCTACAAGGAGAGACTAGAGAAACTGGACCTTTTCAGCCTCCGCAAGAGAAGGTTGAGAGGCGACCTGGTGGCTGCCTATAAGTTCATCAGGGGGGCACAGAAGGGAATTGGTGAGTATTTATTCACCAAGGCCCCCCCCGGGGGTTACAAGAAATAATGGCCACAAGCTAGAAGAGAGCAGATTTAGATTGGATATTAGGAGGAACTTCTTCACAGTTCGAGTGGCCAAGATCTGGAACGGGCTCCCAAGGGAGGTGGTGCTCTCCCCTACCCTGGGGGTCTTCAAGTGAAGGCTAGATGTGAATCTAGCTGGGGTAATGTAGGCCCAGCACTCTTTCCTGCTTATGCAGGGGGTCGGACTCGATGATCTATTGAGGTCCCTTCCGACCCTAGCATCTATGAATCTATGAATCTATAAAGAAGCCAGAGGCTGCTGCAATGCAGGCAAGAAAGCCAGTCAGTGAAAATGGAAATGGAGGAGTCGGGGTGAAGAACAGATTGGGGTGGAGGGGAAGGAGGATGTAACAGCGCAGATAAAAGTGGAGATGTACCTGGGGAGTCAGGTGTCTGGCAGGTTGTAGTGTGTCAGAATTCCAATGTCTATATTGAGTTCATGAGTTTCTGTACCTAGGAGGTTGATGAAGTGCATATCATAGGCTCGTCTGTGAAAAGTGGTTTGTAAATTCAAACAAGCACTGAACCTTGCTAACCTCATCACCAAAAGCCAACTTCCTACAGCCCAAAATACACCAAACAGATCCAGGCCATGCAATGACAAGACATGTAAAACCCGCCAACAATATCTCCAGTATGGAGATATCATCACAATACAATTCATGTCTCCATTAGGGCACTAAGTACCCTGATGGAAAATACGTGGAGGCACCAAGCAACAACTGCACACCAAAATGTGTGCACACCAAAAATCTATCAAAGACAAGAACAGAACACCACCTGTCTCCAGTCTCTCAGGCCTGATCCTCAAAGGGAATTTACAAGCTATTTTTCACAGACAAGCCTATGAACTGCACTTCATCAACCTCCTAGGTACATAAACTCATGGACTCAATATAGACACTGGAATTCTGATACACTACAACATGCCAGATATCTGACTCCCCAGGTACCTCTCCACTTTTACCTGTGCTGCTACATCACCCTTCCCGTTCCCACCCCTTCCCACTGACTGGCTTTCTTGACTGTATTGTATGCCAGCCTCTGGATTTTTTACTATTGCTTATATCCAGGACGAGCACACACATCAACTGCAGGTGCTTCCTTGGGGGGCGGGGGTTGGGAATTACAGCTCTCCCTCTACCCCTCTTCTGCCCTGCCTGAAGGCTTGTCAGCTGCCTTTCCAGCACACTTCATGGGGTATTTCATAATGTCTTATCTTTGCTTTGGTGTGCTGGAAATTCTGTCTCTTCTTTTGTATTATCTGATTTATGTAATAGATTTCATAGACATTAGGGCTAGAAGGGACCTTGGAAGATCATTGAGTCCAGCCCCCTGCCCCAGGGGCAGGAAGTCAGCTGGGGTCATAGGATCCCAGCAAGAAAAACATCCAGGTTTCTCTTGAAGGCATTCAAAGTACATGCTTCAACCACCTCCGGTGGCAGGCCATTCCAGACATTGGGAGCTTGGACAGTAAAGAAGTTCTTCCTTATGTCCAGCCTGAAACGGTCTTGCAGAAGTTTATAATCATTTGACCTTGTAATCCCTTGGGGCACTCTGATGAACAAACGTTCCCCCAGGTCCTGGTGAACACCCCTTATAAACTTATAGGTGGCCATCAGGTCGCCCCTGAGCCTGCACTTTTCCAGGCTGAAAAGTCCCATGGCTCTCAGCCTCTCATCGTAAGGTCTGTTTTCCTGACCTCTGATCATGCGTGTGGCTCTCCTCTGGACTCTCTCAAGCTTCTCCACATATAGGTAGATAAATAACTGTATGTATGTGTATTTATGTAATGTATGTATTTATGTAAAAAATAAAAAATATAAATGTATGTATGTGTTCCTATATAAATTCTATATTATAATATGCAATATAATTATGCTGTGTTTCTCTGCACAGTGAATGGAATGTACACTGTAAGAGAGAGAGCACAGATCTGAAAAGAATCAAAATAGACTAACAAAAAGACATTTTTGGGGGAAGAATAAATTGAAAGGAATCAATGAATATAATAAAATAAAAGGACATAGAAAGCAAAAGATATTGAAGAATCCCATTTGCTAGGCTAGCAAGTAGTAAATGATAGCCTTTGTTGTGTGACACTGCTGAGCCGCTGGAAGACAACTCAGTAACTGACCCCAAGGCAGAAAGCAGCTCAGTTCAAACTATGCCACTTTTTATGCTGTTTTTCCATCCCTCTCACAGAACACTGGGATTAGAAGGGACATCAGGGAAGGATCACAGTCACCGGCCAGCTATACAGTCAATATCAGAGCAGTCCTTCCTCCCTCTTCCCACTCCCTCTCTTACTTTCTGTTTTGCTGCAGGCTAACCCAACTTCAGCTTCGAAACTCGAAATGTTTTGAAAATTTCAAAACATTTTGACTGTCCTCATTTCATATTGATTTTGCTATTTTGAGCTTGAAACAGTGTCGAAACAAAACAGCCAGCAAAATTTCACACAGCCCTACTGTGCACCATGCATGCACCCCATACACACTCTACCATACCCCCCACCTCTACACACACATCCAACCCCCCACACACACCATATATAGTGTAAGACTTTATTTTGATCTGTTATGCAATCTCCTCTATACACACTATGCAAACACATGCAAGCCAGGACAAAAATATTTTTTGAAATAAAATTAAAATATGTCATAGTACATGTTTGATTTTTTAAATTTATGAATTATTTGGGGGGTTTTTTCCAGTTCTAAGTTGGCAAATCCTCTCCCCCAAGGAGTATTTCCAGGGGCAAGGGGAGGGAAGGGACTTCTGGTGACAAAGGTCAGGGGTTAGGGGCCAGGACTTTTGGTCCCAAGATGACAACAAGGGAGCAAGGTACCTGTCAAGGGGGAGAGATACTCTTGCAGCTCTCACCAAAATTCATTCAGCCCTGTAGCCAAAATAATTGCCCACCTCTGGTCTAGTAGAACTTTAAATACAAATTTAGCTCAGATAATTAAAATTGTTAGAATCAATTAATTTGCAATTTTCAAAAGAGCCCAAGGGATATTGTTCCTGAAATTTTATTTAATTTCAATGAGATTGGAGTGTAAACAAGACTTAGTTTCCTTTGCAATCCCCGATACTGATTTTGTCCATAACACTGTCAGGCTGAATAAACACTTATATAAATTCTGTGAGAAGTCAATTTAAGCTTCGCTGCTTTAGAAGCTACACTATCTATGTACCAACAATGCCACTACCTGGGAAAAAGTACTAAGATAAAAATGTTCAAGAGTACCCATGCCCCATTTTGAAAATGGGTTGGGCATTTAGGAACCAAAGGGCTCCTCTACATGTTCAAGTAAAAGTGTCGTTGGATCTGCTGTGTGAACCAGCAATCATGTCTCCTGCCGTGCTACACATGCATGGCAGGAGAGGTGCTTGTGGGATCAAACATCTGATTCTATCACAGCTTATTGCCAGAGAAAGAGCAGCCCAGGATCATGATCCCAGGCTCCTTTGCACATGCGAGCCTCATCAGCTGACAGGGCTTGCAGCAGAGCCACTGTTCCACATGTTGCCCTGGCTGGGAGCCTCTACAGCTGACAAGACCTGCAGCAGGGCCAGCCAGTGGAAGCCTGGCCACCGGTGCAAGCACCAGGAGCTGATGAGGCTCACAGCCAGGGCAGTACTTGGAACATTGCTCCCACTGCAAGCCATGTCAGCTAACAAGGGCCCACAGTGGGGCCAGCACATGGAACTCTGGTCCTACTGTGAGCCTCATCAGCTAACAAAGCTCCCAGTCTGGGCAGTACATGGTGCACCCCAGGGGCTGACAGTCACATTAGCATTAGCTCATGGGGCTCCCAACCACAAGGGAGCACCTGGCCAGATGTTCAATAATGGCATGATAAGAAGATGCTGCCAAGTTATTACACATTTTATGTGGACTAACTTTGTGCCTATTTTATCACACCATTAATTGACTGAATGTGTGGCTGGGTCACAACTTAAGGCTGTTACATGGTAAATCATACCTTATGTGAGTGGGCTTAAGTCTCATTGAAAGATAATATATATGTCTACATGACACTGTCATGTTAATAGCTGAGCTAGCTCTAAATTAGCTAGCTCAGATGATGGAACCAGTTTAGGCCAAATAGCATGCATGGTATTATCTCCAGGTGAATATAACCTATTGCTAACTTCATTGTTTCTCCTAGACATACCCCAGGGTAACTTGGGATTTGTAAATACAAGTCACATTTTAAAATGGATGTAGTCTTCTGAGTCATTAAATTGCTTTTGAAAAATGTATTCCTAGTCTGCTATAGACTCACCCAGTTGACTGTTTCTCTCCCTCTCTTCCACCTGTCTTTGTATATTATATTTCTGTTTTTACTTACCTATTTAGCTTTATAATATGTGCACTTTTGAACAGCTCAGATCATAAGAAGATGATGGTCCCTGTGATTAAAATATTAGACTGGCACTTGAAATCAGGACACAAAACCCAGTTCCGCCACACATTCCTCTTCCCTTTGTCAAACACTTTTTCTAGTTCTCTTTATCCTCACTAAAATAGGGACAGTCTCCACATTTCTACCTCCCTGTCTTAAAATATGCTCAAGAGATACAATGGTAGGATAGGGCATGTCTCTTACTGAGTGCATCTACATGCGAAATTAATTTGACTGAATAAACATGGACACAGTTCATGCTAGAGTTTATTGCTCCTAGGCACAGCATTGAATGTACACCCAGGACCACAGCATATTGAGCTGGGGTGGAACAGCCCCAGCTACCAGGGGGGTTCCCAGGGAAACCCTGCCAGCCTGGGGCTGCTCCAACCCAGCTCTATATGCTGCAGAGGAGCTGGCTGAGGCACAGGGTTACTTTAGTTTGGCAATAGCCGGCAGGCAGCCCTTGTACTAAAGCACTCTCATGACCCATCAGCATCCCCACACGTTACAATGCACTAAATGCTGCCATAGGATAGTATTTGTGTTCGGCAGTACTATCCTACAACTGTTTATTAGTTAGGGCTGCACATGTAGATGCTGACATTTTACTGCAGAGCTAATTAGGTAACCACAGTAAACATCTAATGTATGTGTGCCCACTGTGTGCTTTTACAGTGCATAACACATTGAGTCTCAACCTCCATGGAATCCGTAAGCATTAATGAAATACTAGCAATAATAAGGTATAAGTCCTATGCAAATCTCTATAACCATCTCTTTCAGAAAAGGAAAAACAGCTATCTTCTATAAACCAATTCCTCCCCACCCCAAAACATGCATGCTTGTTTCTCAATAAGGTACAAAATATAGAGCTCTGCTCATTCACTTTCTGTATACATCAGAGTCAAAAGGCAATGACACAAGAAAATCTGTGTGTATGTTTCTGTTTATCTGTTTTTTCAGTTGACCTGATTTGTCAGTTGAGAGCATACAAGGAGGACAGCTTATTTGTTGAATCAGTTTATCCTCACTGTCAGTCAAGATGTAGCATACTGCCTAAAATTGGCAAAGCCCTCCCCAGCCCTGCTGGTGTCCCTCACATCCCCCAAAGCCCCTCCCTCCAGCTCTGCTGGTGCCCTTCACTCACCCCAAAGCCCTTCCCAGCCCTGCTTGTGCCCCTCACTCACCCCCAAAGCCCCCCCCAACCCTTCTGATGCCCCTTACTACCCTCAAAGCCCCTCCCACCCTGCTGGTGCCACTCACTGCCCCCACAGCCACCCCCAACCCTACTTGTGCCTCTTTCCCCCCACCCACAGCCCCTGCTCCCCAGCCCTGCTGGAGGGAGCTCCCAGCTCCCACGGCTATGGGGCCAGGGACCCAAGTTGGCAGCTCCCTGCCCTCAACAGCAGGCAGCTGGAGCCGGCTGCAGCAGAAGCAGCATGGAGCCAGCTCCCCCACTGGTGCTGCCTACTGGGGCATGGTTGGTGTCAGCTCCTGGCTCCCCACCAGCCATGACCCGCACCATGACCCGCAACCCCCCATCCCTGCCAGAGGGGCCCCCAGCCTCCTGGAAGCCCCACTTACCTCACAGGCTCCAGGAGCAGAGTGAGGCTGAGCTGAGCTGAGCTGAGTGACTGAGAGCCTCAGGCCGCACCCTTCGCCCTCCCCCTCTGGGCAGGGCTAGGGGCTTCCTGCCCTGTTTGCAAACAGCTGTTGTGGGCTGGAGCTGCACCAGCCTGCACAGCTCTTTGCAAAAGCAGGGAATCCACAGGCTTCTCTGCTAAAAGGAGAAAAACATGTTTTCTCTGATAAATAGGGGAAATCGGTGGTTTTCTCCATTTTTCCATGGGAAATGGAAAACCCAGATCCCTAATCATCAGACTCCATTCTGGGCACAAGGGAATAAGAAAATATCACAGGAGGAAACCCTAAGGTTGTTTCTTTACTAAAGAGACTGTATCCCTACAGTAAACTTCCTAGATTTTACCATCTTTGATGTCCTAAATGGGATTTTCAAAAGTGCTAATTGTTGATCTCTTATAAACCAGTGGAATTTTTATCACTGATATCAAAGGAAACAGATTCAAGTCAATCTTAAGCCTTTTATTTTCAAATCCCACGTTAAATGACAGGATCTTCCAAGTCTTCCACAGAGTATTAAACAACTGAATTGCTTTCACTATAAAGAAATTCATCATGATAGATTTCTCTGTGAGCAGCTGATATCCCCTAGCTATACTCAACTGTAAGTTACTCTCCTGTACCATTCTAATCAATCCCTTCCTCATCGTTAGTGTTTACACCTTTTGTGTACGTTTCAACCCTAATGGTCTCTTACATACACTTTGTTTCTTTAGTATTTCCACAGATCTATCTACCCACTTCCTTAGGGGAAAAATTACTTGTTCTTATATTTTTCAGTGACCCAGCCTGTCATCCCTAGAAACAAAGGTACTGCCTAATTAGGTAAAAACAAAAGATTCAGTTCATCCAGTGGACCAGAATAACCCAGTTATGTTTAAAGTTTTCTGTCAGAGATAACCATCCTCTAAACAAATAGAACAATCTTAGCCAAAACAGAGCTGCCATTCTGTAGTAGATGTAAGCAGATATTTGCTTGTGTTAAACTCCCATGGGTAAGTAACAGATTTATTCTATAATATCTAGCTTCATTTATGCATGGAGATACATACATAGCAGCAACCTAATAGTCATAATGCCTCAATCAAACTTATCCAAGTTGAATCCAATATGGTTTGTGGTAACAAATTTGAATACATTTGTAGACTTCACATTTATTCATAATATGACTACTTAAACACAGATGTTAGTTTCCTTTTATAGAATCAGACTGAGATCTCATCCAGTCAATTACTAAAGAATTAGCTGTTTTGCAAGATTATATAACTAATGTTTATGCATAAAGCTGAATGTGTTGATTTAATCTTAACAAAAAATGACATTGAAAGTAGAAGTGATACACATCAAAATCCTCAAAATACTGACCAACATTTCAAAATCAAATTGCATGTGAAACAAGAAGAAAAGCCAATTTAACATATTAATGTTTTACAGAAGGAAGACTGATTATGTAATACAGGATTTCTAATCATGTAGGTGACATTTTTGGTACCTATGTGCATGTTACAGCTCTATTACCCTTGCTTGTGGATGTGTATGTGTGCACATATTGACTGAATAGCTATGTACATGCATCCATTCTGGAAACTTAAGTTCAGAAGTCAGGAAAACATAGTTAGCCAGAAACCCAAGACTGACACATGTTACGCACAAGAGACAAAAGACTTCTGTGTTTTACCCCCAATTATTGATTGGTTAGGACACTCTCCCAGGAAGCAAAACACACAGGTTCTAAGACACCTTTAGCCAGAGAAAGTTTGAACCTACATCTATCTCTCCAGCTTCCCAGCACAGTGCTTCACCATGTCATAAGTTAGGCATGGCATAAATCTAGGCCCTTTGAAAGGAGCTCTTGAACAGACAAGAGAGTGAGCTATATCAGGCCAGAAACAGAACAAAGTAGAGAGGCCCTGCATTCTAACCTAGACCCTTGCTTCCCAATTAGGCAGAAAGTTCCCTAGTGTGCCGTTATTGGATAGAAAAGAAGTTCTGCCAGAACCTGCCTGGCCAGCATATAGTCTATTGTACATGCTCACTCTCTATATGCAAACAGAAGTGACAATTTTCACCTGAACTGGCGCCAGAGAGTGCTTTACAGTCATGACCAAACAGAAGTGCATGGCTGCAGAGCACTTCAAAAGGGCCCAATCCCAACAAAATATGAACTACATGAGCGTTCAGATGAAGATGCTCCAAAACAGAGCATTTTCAATAATTTGTGTCTCTGCCTCCCAGCAGAATGGAATTGTTTTCAGAATGGAATCAGGGAAAAGGAGCAGACACAATTTGGTCTGTGTTTTTTTCAGGCAGAGCTAGAGGGTGGGGCAGAAGCACCTCCACCGCCCCCCCACCGCCCCGGGTAAAAGGGCTCCAATCCACCCACCCCATCCTCCAGCACCTGCTGGGAAACACTCAGAATGAGCTCCCTCCACTCCCTCCCCATTCTGAAAACAGCACCAGGCCTGGGACAGGGGAGGAGGATTGCTAGAGGAAACCAGCAGTGGGCTTGCAACCAGCAGCTGGATTTCCCAACTCCCAGGACCCAATAGCAAAATTCTGTTGAGTCTGGGGGATCATTGTAACCTGAGAAGCACAATGACTTACAACAGGGAGCTGTTCTTCTGTCTACACCTTATAGGCTCATGCTTCTGCATTAATTCAACGTCCCATCTCCAGTCCAGAACTACTATTAAACCTCATCATACATAAATGAAAGGTGTCTTATGCTTGTAAGCTGTCAGTATCAACAATACCCAACAACCCTGAGGATGATGTCTTCTCCTACCCCACATATGCAATTAACCACACACTGGTCCAGAAAAATGTAGTTTGCACTTGTAGCTGGCATATAGTCACAAACATCCATACGAAGATGGCTGAAGCTTAATCCTGGTGGTTGTTGTTTTACACAAGATAGAAAGAGTAATATGTGAAAGCTGTATGCCACTCAACTTTGTTTCTGAAAGGTTATTTCATACTTCCTCAGATGACAGTGTAAATAGTGCTAAACCTTTCACTGCTTTTGAACTTTAATTCAAGATAATTCGCATGCCAAGAGATGCCTTCCTCCATTATGTATGTATGTGTACACACACACGTATAATATATACAATTATTGTAACTGCTCAGGCCATGCCACAATAATCTGTAACTTTCTAGTCTCTGAACCAGACTCCCATTACGAGTACATGGGACTGGATTTAGCTGACATTTGTAATGGTCTTTAATACAGAAAAGCCTGATTGTTGTACTGAATTGAGCATAAGCAGCACATTATATCCCTTTTCCATGGACCTCTGTAGCTCCATATGGTCTCAAACTGCTTTTCAAGATATTGACAGTTTTCTGAAACTGAACATATACCTGAAAATATGCCTATTTTCTTGAGAACTGCTGGGGCATTTGAATTGTAAATGGTCAATAAAGGGCCCTACATTTGATAGTCTAGAAGCTGGTACTAGAGTGTTTTTAGTGTTGAATTTTGGAAATCTACTTCACCAAAGGGTGTGTCTATACATGCAAATACTGCACAGTGGGTTTCCTCTAGAGTAAATTACTGCACAGTAAGCATCACCACCTACCTGTGCAGACACTTACTGCACAGTAATTGGCTCTAATCACAAGTGAATTTGCTGCCTGTAAATACAAGTAGCGAATTTACTCCTGATTATTTATTGTGCCGTACAGCCAACTGGGAGCAAACTGGACACTAGAGTAAACCCACCCCAAGCAGGCATCTAGATATGCAGGGATGCAGGAGCTGGGGACAGTTCCCAGACCCTCTCTGCAATCATGGAGCTGGGCAGGGAACAGGCTCCCCAGTCTGTTCCCATTGTTGCTTGGCAATCACGATTGTGGAGCTGGAGCTGGGAACAATCTCTTTAGCAATCGGAGAGCGGGAGTTGGATGCAGTCCCAGGGGCAGGAAGCAATCTCCCACCTCCTGCTGCCTGGCCAGCGGAGCACATTTGCTCCTAGAGGGCCAGTTACACATGCCATATGGTGTAGTGAGTAACTGGGAGTAAAATTGCTACTTGTATTTACAGGCAGCGAATTCACTCATGGTTAGAGCCAATTACTGCACTGTAAGCATCTGCATGTAGTGACACTTATGGTGCAATAACTTGCTCTAATGTCAAGTAAAGTGCCACATGTTGATGCGTCCAGATAGTCTTAACCTTTAGAGTGCCAGAACAAAAGCAGACTGTGTGACAAGTGTTTTGTTTTTCAGTATCATTCATATGACAGATTCATGATTTTATCTTTGTGTTTAATAGTCATAAATCCAGGGGAAAAAAGCACAGCCAGATACTGATAGCGTGTTGTTACATTTTGCTATGATGATATAAATGTGCTCAGAGATTCATGCAACGTGTGCAATTCTTTATATACTTTCATATACTAAATATGGTATGCAGCACTATTTGTAGATTGAAAATCATGGCATATCTGCCATATTAAAAATGCAACTCTTCATAAGAACAAGGCACCAAGGTCTTGGCATTAGCTGCTATCTTTTACTAATCACATTTATGATAGTTACAGAGTGCCTCTTTAGTCTATAGTATGACACACGCAGATTCCATGTTGATTACAAGAGAGTTACACACATGCAGCTCCAGAAAAGCAGAGGTTACTATAAATACCAATTTCTATGCATTTGTGCTTTGCAAATGAATTGCAAAATAGACTTATTTAATTAAACAGTTATTTTATATAATCTGTTTTATTCCTAAGTACAACAAAACCAATGCAGCTATTGAAAAGCTGGCTTAGGCATCATCAATAAAATATTCAAATTCCAAGTGATGAGCCAAATTGTGTTTATTTCATTTGTAAAACAGAACTGAAAGCAAAATGGTAACAAGGACAGAACTTGTCAAAATCAAAGAGAACATGATTTGATTTCCAAAGTTAAGAATTAAATCGCACAGCTGGCAATTCAGAAAAACATATCTTTTCTTGTAATCATGTTGTTTTTAATAAAAAAATAAAATTGAAAAATTGAAACACCAACGGAAAACCTTCTCTGTGACACATTTATAATATTTTTAAGGAAGATACTGCTTTCAACAAGGTCAGCAGTTGCAGGAAAAATTAACTAGATTCAAGATATTACTGTTACCTGGTATGCAGAATAGTTATATGAGACATTTTCCTTCAGAAGTGGTCTCACTGCAGACCGTATGTTTAAAAAAGTTGAAATTCCCATTCATAACAGTTTTCCTAGTACTAATTTTCTACAGGAAAATACAGGAAAAGAGGTATAAAATTTGTACAGTACCTTCAACAGGTAGTGGAATTTCTAAAAACAGAGCAACAATACTGATTTAAGCTAAAACAAAGTTTTACAATATACAGAAAAATAAAAGACCTGAATTTTAAAATATTTGTAGTAATGCATTTCTCAATAACATTAAATAGATACTATACATAAAACATCAGTTGACGGTTTATGAGTAACAAAGGTATACCAGGCAATTTATAAATAAAAGTGCAATCCTGCAAGAACCTGTCCATGTGCTTACTTTTAGACATATGGGCTTCTGACAGACGTGGGGGAAAAAAAACCCACATGCTTTAACAGGAGAAGCAGTGCATTAGTTCATCCCAGCTCTGCAGGGTCTGTATAGATCGGGCATTTCTGTGGGGCTTTTTGGTGCTTTTATCTAAAGCCAAGTCAATCAGCTATTAGAGAAAAGTGCCCAAAAAGCCCTGCCGAAGCAGCCAATCTATACAGGCATACTGCTAGCATGGTCCTACTAATGGAATGCCTCTTCTGGGTATGCATGGGCTCAGTGCAGGGGTGCGTGGAATTTAAAGTAAAGCGCTGTTTTGAGTTTTTTACATCTGTAAGCTGCCTTGAAGCCTACATGGTTAAATTTAAGCATGTGTCAAATTTAAGCTTTGTCAGATACTCAAAATCATTCAAGTAACCTGTGAACTGAACAGTAGGAAGTTTTCTCCAACTGCAGTTCTGCCTCCTACATAGGTTTGCTTCACTGTTTTTTAATGTTTAGTTGTACAATCAGGCCCTATTAAAAACTTAAAGGCATGCAAAAGGAAAGCAGAAAAGCATTCAGAGATGTGAAAGCATTAACATACCTAACTCCCTAGAGATTAAAGTAAATTGAATTGAGCTGCACAGGGGAAGAGTTGTGATTGTGCATTAGGTAATGGGTAATAGCCATCAAGGCAGAGGAAAAACAAAACAAATCACTAGTACTTCAGCACAGCTACTGTAATAATGAAGAAAACTTGTACATTAAGCCAAGGCTTTTCTTTTGTTAAAAAATACTGTTAGAAACCCAATGTGCATGCAGGCAGCAGGGCTAATGGAAGTGCTCAGCATGCCATATTTTACTGTTTTTGTAGGGGAAAGGATGCTAATTTAGTTATTTAAAAGATACTGTAACAGATTCTCTCACAAGGATACAGTGAAAGAAGAAAAGCACTAAAACTTATCCTGACAGGTAAAGCCAAGTTGGAGAAGATATGTAACTGGGCATTCTGTTCTTTCCAGAAAAGCTACAAGCCAGCAGAGTCCTATTACTGATTTCAGCTCCAAATGGAGGCAGTTTGAGGGCTGAAGTTCCCAGGAATCAGAACTGTGAGCAAGACAGCAAGGGCCTTGTTACATATTGCACTTTGAGCTGCTCTAATGCTGATTGGTGTTAGTGGTAGTTCAAGTTTGAAGCAGGCACACAGGCAGGCCAGTAGAGGTCTTGAGGACTTAAAATTAATAATTCCCCCCCTCCTCCCCCACTACATTCCAGGCTTCCCCTGCCACCTGCCTCTCAAGGCTCCTGCTTATTCCCATCCCCTGGGCTCCTCTCTGCCCCTATGGCTCCCCCACTCCACTCCCCCCTCCCCCCCCACACACACTTTGCAGCTCATCTATACCCATTTCCCCTGAGCAGCAGTGGTAGTGGCAGCCAGGCAGACACCTGCCCTCCTGGGACATCACCAACAGCCACAAATAAGCCAAGAGCTGTGGGGGAGAGGGGAAGGGGAAGAGGAAGATTTGTAGTGCTGAGGGGTAGGTGGCACCAGGCTGATTCAGGCTGGTGGTGGACAGTAGACCCAATCAGATGGTGCAGAGGGGACCAGCAGGCCTGACCCAGGCCAGTGGTGGATGGGGAGGGGCAGGTGGGGTTTTTCCACTAACCTGTAGCCTAGACTGGCCACACAGTATAACACAACTGGTTAACACAGATCACAGATAAACCTGCCCTGGAATGACATAACTTTAAGGCACCTAAAGGGTGCTTAAAACTAGTTTTGAATGTTAATGTGTAGACAATTCAGGTGTTAAGAGCTCCATGAGCCACTTAAAACTAACATGCAACAAAGCCCCAAGACATCCTGGGAAACAGGAAAAGGATTAAGGGAAAATGGATCTCTTTCACGGTGACAGGTATCAGGCAATAGAACAAAAATTGCAGGTAAAGACCTAGAAAGAAATGGACTGCAAATCTGTCTACAGAGGAGTGGGCACAAAAAGCGAATTATAGGCAGGTGTTTTACAGGTAAGTGTTTCTATGTCAGCTTTAATCTGTTTATCATGGTCTATAATAGTACCAGAGAGACAATAGCATGAGCTAGCAAATAGAGTATGCACCCAGGATCTTTGGATGGCTTGTACTGTAATTTCTACCTCTTGTGCTGAAGCATATGCTAACTAAAGTAAAGCCAACATCAATGTCTCCCCATTCAATAATCACATTTTGCAGGCATGCCCTTGAAAAGAACAAGAGCTTTGAACCTTGATAAATGGGGAAGAAGCTGAATTTTGTAAAACAGACCTTGTGAGCAGGATGGTAAGACTTCTGTGTGGTATATGCTAATGATAACAGAAAGCAGTACCTCTTATGATATAAAGAGATTTTGTGGAAGAATCAAATGGCTTCATTATTTAAGGTATGTCTAGGCTGCATGCTGCAGTGTAGTTTATAGATATTCAAGACAGTTGTAAACAAGAAGCAGGATAAACAAGCCTATGCTGTTGCAGCTAGACTAATTCTGACGTATGGATAGAAGTTACACATAAACAAGTGAGTTCCGATAAGTGATTGGAAACTGGTTCAAATCTATAACACAACAGAAGTTCAATGCATGTAAACCTCTTTCAAAATAGCTCAAACAGGTTTAAGATAAACTTGGATGAATGTAATATTAACTGATTTAGGTTAATTCAGTTTATTGAACTTCTGGCCCAGATCCCTTCCAGTTAACTCACAGTCCCCCAGGATCCCAGAAGTTAACTCACAGTACGCAGCATCCCAGGATGCTTTCCCACCTCACCCCCCACCCTACCACCTTGGAGGGTGGGCAGGCTAGCCCTGGCCCAAGCTACCTACTCCAGCTGAGCAAGAAGGTATATTCTAGCACCCCCCTTGGCTTATGTGACTGTATTTCTGGAACCAAAAGTGAAGATCTGTTCACTTGCTTATCAGTTCATTCTACACAGAAGCTGTGTCTACAAGAGACGCTGACTGCACAGTAGCTCGTTACTGCTGCACAGTAAGTCATTACTACTGTGCAGTAGTGTTGTGTGGCATGAAGCGTGATGTGATGCTACTGCACAGTAGTAATGAGCTACTACACAGCCAGTGTCACCAAAAAGCCATTTGGGGATGCTACTACATAGTAACTCTGGTTACTTCTCAGTCATTTAGTATTTGTGTATGCAAGTACTAAATAACTGCACAATAACAACTGTGCAGTCAGTCTCTTGTGTAGACGCAGCCATTTTAAACTTACCTGTGAAGATTGATTGATTTAGCCTTGGGCTTTTTTACTATTTGTACTTAGTCCTAATGTGCAAACTAGTTCTCTACAGATACCTTAACACTACCCATGCAATCTGAAATACACATGTGGCTTAGTAGCTCAGAGCTGAAACTCAGGGAAAAGGCAGAAAAGTAGCTACCCTAGAACAGAGTTGTCCAGCTTCTAAGTCCCCAGGAACCACACCAGCAGGAGCCACTTGCCACATGGACTATACCAGGCACCATGTAGATGCTCCCCCAACCTACCGCAGCACGGCATGCCTGTGCAAGCATCACCTCCCACTGCTATACTAGGCACACCCCCTCAATTCTGCATGATCCCCCCACCACCATAGATGTGATCCTGCACCCTGAGGCAAAGGCAGGAAACAGCAGCTAGAGGAGGGAGGTAGGAAGGAACCTGGAGACTCCAGTTTCTGTTTCAGCCAGAGTGGTAGGAGCATGGTGGCCAGGTGAGAGCCCAAGAAATTCAGCTTAACCCCTTGCAAGCCACATGCAGCCTGTGGGCCATCATTTGGACAGCTCTGCCTTAAAATTCTAAGAAGTGGAGGCAGAAACACTGCTGTCAAATGTACAAAAAAGAAAACAGAGCATTAATGAAAGGCAGTGCCTACAGAACAGTCTATGTAACACTGGGCAGGAATGCTTTCACCAATGTGGAAAAGAATACACGGAGTTCGTATGCCCCGAGGCAAAAAACTAGAGAAGAATTGATACAGGTCTTCACCTAAAGGCTCAGAGGTAAGACCATCTGTTGGTATTGTTATTTGTTTGGACTTTTATTGCCATGGAAGGGGTGGCATAGGGCTTAAGACACCAACTGAGACTCTTAACTGCATTATAGCCTAGTACTTCTCATAAGCCTGTTTAGAGATTGCTAGCATTTGCCAGGAATAATATGCTTGTACTAAATGAACGTGGTCAGGTTCTCTGCAAACAGCATTGACAGCTTGTCTAGACATGAAGTTATTCAGGAAGAGCTATTCAGAAATAATGTGAATTCAATAATATAGGGGAGTACATTATGTAAATAGAAATAAGGCACTCTCCAGCCAGAATAACTTTCCACATGTACAATATAGTGATTCAGGAACAAGTATTGTCTTAAATATGTGAAGTCAAATACAGCACTTTTAAAGATAAAGCCAATATTGGCTGATAATGAGACATTTAAAGTTATACCAATTAAATTTCAGAAATGAGATGACTGAGGAGGTCTCTTAGGCACACTGAAGTTATCCATTATGATGCATATGAATTTTGCCATACAAAAATCCCATTAGTAGTAATAAGCTGTAGGACTTAAACCACAAGATGCATTAATATTGAAAACACACCCTATTAAATTAATAAAGAAAATGCAAACATTCTTTTCACTTGACTTCTACAGCATTAAATTTCTTACAAATTTTTCTGCAAATGCTTTTATCATTAAACACAGGCTAAGATGTTATGATTGACTTTCTTCACTGCAACTAAAATATGGGCCTTAATTACAAACAGTTGTTAAGAACTGATATTTCTCTCAATACTAGCAGAGCGCCTTTTCACATCATTTCTTTTCTTTGGAACTTTCATACCTTCACTTAAGAAATTTTGCCCTGATGATATATTCATGTTTTATTATCTGCTTTCACTAGCTTCTTTAATTTTGAGATAGTTTTATATAGTTATAGTTGCAACATGTGGGTGTATATGAAACCTTTCCATCAAAGACAGGCCTGGTTGTTGTGCCATAGTAACAGTAAACCTTCGGTCCATCAGGAAAACTTTAAGTCTCCCTTAATTAGGAGGCTAATAGGGGAACACAAACTGATTTTGTGGAACAACAAATATGAAAACAGGGATGGGAGTGCAGGTCAAAGGTTAATAACAAGTGGTCCAAGGGGGGACACTGAGCAGAGAATACTGGCCAGAGCCCACTGGCCTCATACAAGTCCAAGGAGCCAGTGGATACCAATCTGTTAAACTCCATCCAGAGATGTGAATGGATGAGGGGCTTGAAGTCAGTCCCTCCAGCCAAAGCCTTCTTCCTAGTCAGATAGGTGGCAAGCCAGGAGGAGGTTGCCCAGGAGGTCACCACAGATCAGGAGTACATAAATAAATAGGTGTGGGGAGTAGTGCAGCCAGAACCTCAGCAAGAGGTTCTTGAGAAGGCAAGGAAGGGGCTGCAACCTACCATACACAAGGTAAGTGTGTGTGCCAGGGTCTCCATCTGGTGACAGAAAAGGCTGGAATGAAGGGTGTCCATGAAGGGCACCAGATACATGCCCATGGCATTGGCTACATGTAGGAGCTGCCAGCTGAGGTCCCCAGTGGCTCATGGGATAAAGGTGGACAGGCTTGTCCACCAGGGACCCTTCCAACAAAAGGAAAGGGAAATGGCAGATGCATGAACTGTTATGTTGCAAGATGGCACAAGGTGAGATTACACAAATCTGGCACTGTTCCTTACTGGAGGAACTAGTCAACTATTGTAGATAATGAATTAAATTTCTTCAAATTTGCTCTAACACTGATAAGACTGACAGCAAACTTTCGTATGATTAATAATCTCAATAAGCCTATTGTTTTAACAATGGTTGTCACTATAATATATATAATATAACATAACATTTGAAGCATGTTTCATATGTTCAGGAAACTTTTTTTAATTTTTCAAAGACAGAGAAATTATCAAAATGTTCTCATGTGTAGTTGCACATATAGAAGAAATGCACACATTTTTGTGCTTAATTTACACACAGAGCTTAAATAGCAAAGAGGATAGCTGCACACTCAAATAGACCAAATCACCAATTTATATACATTTACCCCAGTTGCACATATAGATCCAAAGTTTGTGTCCCTTGGGTCCCATAAAGGGAAGCTGAGGGTTCCAGTGTGGATTATTCCAGAGGCGGCATACTTTGGTATGAACTTAGACTGCAGATTTTTACCTGGGTAACACTTAGGTATGACAGTGATCAGTGCCACCAGATCTCTTAAAATATAAACCTACCCATAATGCAGCTTAGCATGTTACTGAATGTGTTAGAAACATGAACAATAATTCCATGCTTCCTTCTCTAACTAAAAGAAGTTTCTTAAACATGCCAGAAGATTCAGCTTTCCTGAGCTAATAAGTATGCAGCTTCTGAACTGAGTCCAGGGCTCCCTTATATTAAACTGTATATGTAGAATGTGTTGAGGTGTCAGCAGAGCTAAAAATAAAGGGGTAACACAAATCAGAATGTTTTCTGAGGCCATTCTCCTCCTAGTGAGGGGATTCCCCTGAATTGAACTCTGAATGGAGTCAGCCCAGTGAGTGGTTTTCTCCTTTTTCCATTTACCTCAACTTGAACCCACTGAAGAGTTATTTTGTAGACTTCACCAATGTCCTGTCCCCACCACACCCCACATTTCTGATTTACATAGAAAAGTTACGCCTTGGACTGTCTGCCCAAGTTGTTAAGTATGATATGAAATCCCTTCTTTATACAGATGCCTATGACTTCTCAATCTTCTCATCAAGTCCAGACTTCCTGGGTATGTGGAAGTCTTAAAACAAGTAAGTACAAACAAATTCCTTTCCTTTTTTACTCATGTATCTATGAGAATAAAGATGGTAATGCTGCAAAGCCCTGCAGATCCACCATTAAAATGGGGCCACAGCTACTGCATACTTCAGGTTTTTTTCCTGACAAAATGACAGGTATCCAAAGCGATGAAGCAAGGGACTACCTTGGAATAAGGAAGGACAGGTGTGACAATACACAGATCCCTTTAAGGACAGAGTTGCTCAGCACATCTAAGGTAACCAGATGCCATGGGATTTAACTAAAACTAGAACAAAGCTCTATTTTCAATAAAACCCTTCGAGATCCCAGAACTGTCCATTTTATCCAGGACACTCCTTGAAAAGTAGGCTATCTGGTGACTTCAGGGAGGGATGGTAATTAGTCACAACCCTGCATTCTTTTCTCCAAAAGAATAAGGGGTAGTAACTAACCAGTACCAGAAAATCTGAATACACTTTATATCAGTTACAAAACAAAATTGTATGTTATGAAGTTTGTTTCTTTTCAGACAGAATTGAATTTCACTAATTCACTCCACAATGGAATATTTTTAAACTTGCTACTATAGTGAGCTTGGTTCTCTCTTACTAAGGTAGTTTAAATTATTAAAGTATAAAAGTATATTATAATCTATAATAAAAAGCACTTGGTTCCCAAATATGTTCCACTTTAGACTAAGTGGCATGGCCTCTACCCAACATCTCAGACAGAACTAAGCCATTAAAATAAATACAGTCTTGAGGGCCTCTGAGCAACTTAATTCCCAGTGATATTCAGTCCAGATAATTACTTGCAAAATCCCAAATATATATATGTCATTAATCTAGCAATAAAAGGTGAGCTAATATTTTGCTTGCATTTTAATTATAACAGCTCAAATGTATCTGAAATTCTGATATAAATAAAATTTGGCTAGGTCAACCACTAAGCCCAAAAACTTGCAAAATGTGTCTGGATTTCATTCAAATTAAAATTCTGCCTCTTTTTCTCACCTCTCTTTCCAAAAAGGAGCAGGAGGTGTGATGCATACTATGTTCTCATGTGATAACCAGTCTGAATTTACTAAATCAAGAGATTTAGTTTGTTCAGGGAATATGATTATTATTAAAAATACACTTTTGAATTCAGTGTTTTCTCCATCAGGGAAGATGAATGATGGCACTTTATAACCCCTTTGTTCCAGATTAACAAAGCAAAGAGTGTAACAGGAGAATGTGTGAAGTCTTTTAGGGTTGAATTCTGCCCTAATGCATTTGAAAACTGATCAGTAAAAGGACAGCATATGTTTGAAACACAGTTATTTTAGGACGAGATCCTGGAAAAGTATAACTATGTACTGTCACTAATAATCTGTACATGATGCAATTGTTATCTAACAACATTTATATGTGTTTCAGAATAGTCATATAACTATTACAATTTCACAGCATATTAACAATTTCTTACTGCCTATGAAATTTAGCTAACTGTATTTGTACTTGAAGTAGGCTGTAATGCATGCTAGATCACAATTTTCATTAAAGGTAATATAATAATTTGTTTAAATTTTTTTGTTACAAAAATGTCACTAGCCGACAAATCCTTCTAAAATGTTAAAGTTTAATTTTCCTTTTCATTCCTTTAGTCTGCAGTGATAAATCTATTAAGAATTGTGCTTCTTTAAAAACATTTTTTAAAGTATTTTCCTAGCAATAATCTCTTGATTTCCGTCTCTTCAAACAAAAAATAGATTTCTCACTGTTTTAAACCCACCCACCTGGTTCACAGTTACTGTCCATTATATGCTCCCCCTGCGTAGCCCACACAAGCAGGAAATGTTTAGACAGCATATAATTGTTTTGGGATAGCAAAAGTATTGCATTAAGGTTAGCATTAACTCACTAGTATCCTATAGCTGAAATTCTCACAACACTGGGATAGTATTGCTGAAGTGAGACATAAATTATGCAAGTATGTGAGACAGATACACATTACAGTAAGATTGTATAAATGACAGCAGTAAGAAGGACTTACCCATACTAACTCCTGAATGCAGTGAATGTGTGTGTAGAAGAGAAGCATCTAGCTTACTTGTAAGTAGAATGATTTTTCTCCACCCCCTGTGGCTTTTTTTTTTGTTGTACACTGCCTTGAGGAACAAAGGCAAGTGAAGAAGCTGCTTTCTTCAGTGTAAAACACACCCAAAGTGGGCAAATGTAGAGGGTTAGGGGTGGGGTAGTTTAAGGAGGGAATAAAAGCTGTTATAGTAAAAAAAAAAAGCAGTTAATGAAAAGTGATTCCACTATTCTCTGTCCTAGAAGTTTTAAATCATCCTCTGCACCATTCAGTACTTACTAATTTTGGGGACAGGATAGCTAATATTATGGACCATTAGTTTTATCTGCTATGCTAATTTCTGCATAACTGGTTGCTTAGTGTACTGGATCCCAAACAGGGAAGAGGAAAAAGAAAGAAATTCTCTACACGTTGTGTATATATCAAGCTATACAGTCACAATGACTAAAGTCAACTGTGTGTGTAAATCTTAGCAAGACTGAATTGTGTCCCATTTAAGTAAAAACGGCTTGAGAGAGGGAGACAATGATTGTATAACATAGGCTAAGTGCCGCTGATTAAAGCATGCCCCCTTCCCCCCCCCCAACACGTGTATAAATGCCCTTATACCCGTACAAGTGTAATGCCTGTACCTGGCCTTAGTGCTTAAAGTACTGTCCTGGGAGTTAAGACATATTCATTCCAGTCAATGCTCAAATGAGCATTCAGGTATTTTATACAAGAGGAATAGTAGAAACAGCAGAGGTTGTGAGAAGATGGATGTTGGGGCACTCTGCTGGGAAGCAGGAAGGATAAATTCAGATCTGTACAGACAGAGGAGTACATTTTAACCTAGGCTTCCTATGTCCTGGATGTGCCCTAAACACTAGGCCACTGAACTGAAAGAGAGCAGTTACCAAGATTCACAGTGAAATTTTTTTCAGGATTAGTTATTTGTAATTTTTACTCATAGAAAATATTTTTAATGCTTCATTTCAGCAAGAGAAAAAAGTAGGTATGGTCAAGCTAAATATTTTTTAAATGTTTCAGGTCACTGGCCTTAATTTTAATATATATCTCACATCAATAGACATGTGTTATGGCATAAGGAATCCATGTGTAAAAATCAGATATGCCCTCTCCCACAAATATATTATATATTACCTTTACTGACTATACTTCTTTTCCATGTTTTATACTCTTTTGTTCTTTCTACCCTTAGGGTAGATTTGGTTAACTGCACATGAATGCTATGTTATAAGAGAATAGGACAGCGTCTACACAAGACACCGACTATGCATTTGTTACTGAGCAGTCAGCATCTGCGCAGTAGTGCTGTACTGTCTGCACTGTAACACTGATGAGCATCTTTTTTGTGACACTACTGAACAGTAGCCTGATACTACTGCATGGTAGTGTCGCATCACGGCTGTTGCCATGTGATGCTACTGTGCAGTACTTTCAGGCTACTTCGCAGTCAGCATCTTGTGTAGATGTGGCTTAGGAGTATATTTTAAAGAGAAATTAAGAGAATTTTAAGAGCAAAAATTTTTAATTCATATTAAATTTCCAAAATAATATAGATGATTTCAAGATTGACCTTCAAAGTCTGGGTTTTGGAGCTATAAAAGCAGATAGTTTCATTTAATATTTCCAAAAATTTGTACGATTTCAAGCACAGACTTAAAAAAATCTAAAATTCTGAAATATCTGACTGCAATATATGGTGCTACTGAATCTCCAAATATCACTGCTTACATGATCAAATAAAATTAAAATTATACAATAACTATGCAATACATGAATCAGAAGCTGTAAATGTGCAAGGTCATCCAAAGCAGATATATTTCCAGATAGTCCAAGCATCCATTAAATAATTACATTTTTTTTAGGTTGTGTTTTAATGAAAAGATGTAAAAGAACATTTTAAGACTCATATTTCATTGCTCTGGATTTTTCTAACTGATACCATAAAAATCCCAAATGCCTTACCTATCCCAAACAGACTTTTGAATAAAATAAAATATAACCTAAATTTTCAAAGGAGAGCACAGAAAAGTGACATCTATCATTATGTCTGTTAGTGGCATTCAAAATACGTTAAAGCATTTAAAACAAAAATATCCTAAAATATAGGGGCTGCTTAATTCTACCACGTGCTGGATCTCCTTGCTCACATGCTTAAAATTAAACACATGCGTTGCTATATTTGCCTACAATGCTCAGTACCTTTCTCATAAAAAGTTCATAATAAGTGTTTTTAGACCCAAATTACTGGTACAAGATCAGACTTGTAGCTCATGTTCTATTCCTTCTGCTGAAAAAGGAAGCAAATTACTTCTGATTTATCAAGAAACTGTACATGATTGAACAATATGCTGTGAAACATAGAAAAAAAGAGTAGAAGTAGCCAATAAATATATTATGTGATTTCTCAAAGCCCAAATGGCACTGTGACCTTCAAAAGTACATACTGCACTAAGCACAGTCAGCCAAAATGTGACTGTGCCCTGTACATATGAACAATGAGTACTTTGGGAAAAAAAATATCAAAAGCTACTCTCAGAAAGAGGTGGGCAAAAGCTAAATTTTATTTGAAAACAAATACAGCTAACCATGCAATCTTCACTCTAATCTTTACTCCAAGCTCTTTACTCCATTATTTTAAAAATACAATTCCTTGGATCAGGAAAGGCTTTAAGACATGCATACTTTCAACCATCTATTTAAGTACCATCATGAATATAGAGGCCCTCCATGGGCCTCAAAAGTTAATGATTACAATTTAAAATGGCCAACTAATAGCAGTGATTTTTCATCTGCATCACACATTGCATCCTGAAAGATCTCAAATTTGCTTCACTGGCTTTTTCTTCAAATGGCTGTTCTTTTAAAGAAAAAAATGAAAAATTTTAAATTTTTTAAAGAAAATTTATTGGGTTTCATAAAATGTTTGAGAATCAGAATGCCAACATATCAATAATTTCTCTTCTGATACTTTTGTGCAGCTCAGCACCTCTGGTACATTACTAATAGACATTTCCTTTACAGACATTAAAACAACATTTCTATAAGAGTTTAATTCCTGGACCCAGATAAGAATATTGTATCTAGCAATTTGTGATAAACCACATGTAATTAAATATACAGCTATAAAAATTAATCACCTATTAAAAAGTACATAAATAATGTACTACAAGACTTTGGGTTACTACAATTGGTTGTTTTGGAGATACTTATTAGGTCCTAAAATAATATTATATCTAGTAAGGAATACGCAAGCAGGAGCAGAGGATGAAAAGTCAATTACTCTTCCACCTACCCCAAACACAGCTGGATCTCATAAACAAAATAATTCTCAGATCTTGAACTTTCTGTGTGTGACATCAGGCCAACAATCTCAATGGTAATCTAAAAGCTACAATCAAGAAGCAAAATAGGAATAAGCAAAATACTGAGTGGAACAGAAGAAATAAGATGCCTTGGGTAAATATAAATTTAAAAAATACGAAAAAAAGGAACTAGAAGAATCAATAATTCAGGAGGGGGAAGAGATGAAAGAAAACTAACTGTAGTCTAGTAAATAAAAAAACTGCAAATAGTAATTGAAGAATTAACTATCAACTTTAAGAAAAACACATTTTATTTAAAAGAACACTAAAAAATCTAATTCCTACATGCTAAAACTCTGCAATGCTTCAATTTTTTTAACTGACACCTATTTAACTGTACAGAAATGCATGAATTACACAGTTTCAGAGGCAATGCTGACTTTGGATGTTCTGTTTCTGATCTCCTACGACATTTTAATATAGGCCATTTCCTTGCAACCTGAGTAGTGATACAGCAACGAGAGCTATGAAAAGAAAGAGTTACCAGAGGGGCATCATAGAAGATACCTATTGTAGAACAAATACCTCCAAACCTGGCAGCTAGTAAAAAGAGAGCCCCTTTTTCACTTCTACATAAATCCCTCTTTTGACCTATATATTACCAAATTTTTCCATTTAAAGAAAATTTAATTTACGCTTTAGAAAGGGAAAAACCAACTCTTAAATCCATAGGTCTTTTGTGCTATTGCAGCAGTATTTAAAACATGGTGCCACGGTACAATTTTAGACATAACTAGCAACTGATCAGTAATATTTAATGAAGATGTCAGGTTACAAGAAGTAACTGAAAACTGCACAACAATCATTATGTTCTGTCTCTACATTCTAACTACATCCACAAATACTTACATGGATCATTATACTATATGCTATTGACCTTGCTATTCTAATCTGAATCTCATGTCTTTACCAAAGCACATAGAATTGAAAAAATTCCAATACTTCCCCATCATCTTTGTGACACATTCTAATACCTTTACTCGTATTGAACCCTACTTTACTCCACAAGCAATTTCTAAGAACTCAACTGGTTCTAAAACTTTTAGACACAAGGCACACCAGGCAAATGCCACCTCTCAGTTTTCACTCTTTTTTGGCTACCAAAAAATAACAGAGCAATCCTTCTGTTGCAAAGATCTCAGAAAGACCAAAACAGGTCAGAATGTAAATATTATGGATTCGCATTTGAAAACTCTGGGAATCTACTGAAACATGATTCCATATCCTATGAATTATGGCTGCACACCTGACAACGCTTACATTTTGTGGCACCCTGTGGCACCCTTTAAAGGTTCACAGGGCATCAAAGGGTGACACAGCACTCTAGTTGAGCATCACTGAACAAACAATTCACTTCAAGGCTTTCATAATCTAGTCCTTATTTAGTATTACAAGTTACTTGGGTGAAGTCTACAAATGTAGATGCATATGACAGTATTCTCTATTTCTCTTTTTATCATCTTTTTATCACCTAATGCATGGTGGAATTAAATAGTTGGACATGGACACTGCACAATTCCCCTTCTCAACGGCCACTGAACATAGTTCTACCATCTCCTGTATTAGGCATACATCCCAAGCCTGGTATAGAGAGAAAAGGGGAATGTAAGAAAGAAGGGGCAGGAAAGCAGAACTACACACGTAAAGTAAGGTAGTAGTTAGATAAGAGGTGTATCACAGATGCCTCAAGTATACAGTCCACTTTCACTAGAATATTTGCTCACAATAGAGCAAGTACACAATAAAAACAATTCCCTGAACTCTGACCAGTAACATTAATACATCATATATTGAAAAGATAATGGGTGAAATTCTCTGCATAGCTGTGCCAATTTAAACCTGCAAAGAATCTGACTCACCATACTCTACAGTAAAACAAACCTTAAAACATACCTTTAAAATGCAGAAACTCAGTGACTCCTAAAAATATATAAAGCAGCCTAATTGCATTGATTTTGATAATCTAAGTGATCTATCAACTGTAATGATGACTTACTAATAGCCACTTTCAAATATGAACATTTAAAAGGAAAGAGCAGGCAGGAAATGCATCCTTTTAGGCTAGGGACAGACATTCAAAAAGCCTGAGCCTGACTTGATTCAATCTTTGCAGGTTAGTCTAGCCTGGCTAGGCTGAACCAGTTTGTAACCAATGACACGTCCCCTCTGGACTGAGGAAATGCAGGCACATGCCTGCTGTAGCTCAGGGTAGAAACTGAGGGGCACAAGAGCAGCCCTCCCTTCCCTTCCATAATGCTGAGCTGAGGGGTGTGTGGCCAGGAAGGACACTCTGATTAGGGAGGGGTTACCCCCCACACACTGCTCCTTTGACCAGTGACAAAGCCAGCAGGGAGTTGCACAGCATTTACTTACACAACAGGGAGTTACATAGCATCAGCAAAACAAAAGCCTCTCTCATTAGTTCAGTCTCTTCCTAACTTTTTCCAAGGAAGGATCAAAAGGACATTACCAGTTACCTGCTGATTAGTTCCAAAAAGCCCTAAGTGGACATTGTCCTGTCTGCTTTAGTCAGACACCCCTCAGCATTAGCTAGCCTACCACATGCTGGCTATGCGAGAAAGGAGGAAGGGATCCCTGCTTGAACAGCAGGTGGTAAAGGGGGGAGGAGGGGGAAAGGGGGCAGGGGGAAGACAGGCAGTCCTGCTATGCCAGCACGCCTCTACCAGAACTCTAGACAGGGAGCAGAGGGGCAAGGCCAGCTCTGCTGTGGAGCTGAGAGCCCTGCCTAGGGCTGCAAAGCATCTGGGATGCTGAGGGATTCTGGTTTAAGTTAAACCAAGAAGGGGGCTACGATAGACATTGCATAAATTGCCCCAAATCAGTTAAGCCTGATACTACATTCAAGCAGCTTTATCTCAAACCAATTTCAGCCATTTTCAAACTGATTTATGTGCACTGAATGTCTGTTCTGTTACAGGTTTAAACCAGTTTATGTGTAATGTCTGCCTTAGTAAGTTCTGTAATTTGAATAATGACTTTCCTTTCTGGATCTGATGTTTTTGCACAGTCCTACTAGTATGAAATAAAACACTCTCTCAAACAACTTTATTAATCTATATTCATTCAAATATATCTACCTATGAAAAAGATACTTTCCCATAATGCCAGAATGGGTTTTCTTCTACAAGGATATTTTTCCAAGGGTAAATGTATTTCTTCTCAAATCTTGTAACTCCAAAAGTGATTTTTTATAGGAGCCAAATTGTATTTATGATTTTTGTAATCATTTTTATGTAAAGACTAATGGAAACAGAATTTGCAAACTATCTTTTAATCTTCATGAAATGGATATTTAATTACATGCAAGGCCCCTTCTAAGATGAAAATCCAGGATTTCGAAATCATATTAGTATAATTTTGGCTCCCAAATTTTCTCATAAGGTGTTACCATGAGAGTTCACTCTTTACACTGCTTTTCCCCCTATAATTATTATGACAAATGTAATTCAGAGATATGTGAACTAAAATAAGAATTGTCCCAAATTTTTTAGCAAAATCCAAGCATCATTTTTAAAATACTGTTTTGTTTTAACGTGAGCCAGAAAAAGCTATAAATTCCTGATAATCAATTTACTCAAAAAGTAATACTCTTAAATTTATAACAGTTTGGGCCATTAATGAAAGAAAATAGAATTCTTCCCTTCTATAGTCCCAGTCAAAGAATTGTCTCTACAAGGACAAACACCTGGGTTCAATCATAACAGAAACGAAGCTCATGTAAGGCAAAAACAAGACCTAAGCCACCAGTCTGAATTACACACTGAAAGCACAGGCTAAATTCTTATTATAAAACAAATTCTTACTATAAACCAGGACTGGGATAGTGTCCACATTGGTAACAAAATGTTTTTATCATTGGCTGCTCTTGTTGGAAGTCTCACCTGAAAGATTATAGGTTGTAATCTATTGCTTTTCCCATTAAAAGTGATCTTGTGGTCATTTGGGCTGCTGACATGGGAAGAAAAAAAATACACAAGCAACACACTTTATTGAAAGAAGCAGTGCAATAGTTTGACCCAGCTCTGCAGCGTCATGTACATTGGGCACTTTAGCGGGGCTTTTTGCTGCTTTTAGCTAAAGCTGGTTCAATCAGCTATTAGATAAAACAGCCTAAAGAGCCCCACTAAAAAGCCCAGCGAGCCGGGTCCAATTAACGTGATGCCTCTTCTGGGCATATGCTGGGCTCTATGTGGGGGTGCATCAAGATTAAAGTACTGTTTTGTTCAGGGTTTTTTACATCTGTAAGTAGCCTTGGGGATTTTCTTTAGAAGAGTTCCAAGTGGTATTCCTACTCAAGTTCCCTGCTGCTCCCAGGAAAAAGTACACTGTAAGCAGCTCCATACCTATCACTATGTATGCCCCCCAACATGCCAGTGTAACTACATCACCAAGTGCACTTCAAGATAGAGATATGAGGCTCTGCCCTGCTTGCTTCTCCACATGTATAGTTGATTGATACTGGGTGCAGCACTTACATGTGTGCCTGGGACCACAGCATGTTGAGTTGGGGTGGTGCACCCCTGGCTGACAGGAGGCCCAGTGAGTCAGCCTACCAGCCTGAAGCTGCTCTGCCCTGGCTCAACGTACTGTGAGGGGGATGACTGGGGCACAAGGGTGTTGCAGTGTGGGGCTAGTTAGTAGGCACCCCCTGCACTGTAGCACCCTCATGCCCCCATCAGCCCTGGTCACTGTGTACACACACACTGTGGCGGAGTAAGTAACTTCACTGTAGGACATATGCTGGACAGAACTATCCGACAGTGGAGTTAGTTTATTCCAGCTTAGCAGTGACACATATGTACATGGTAATGCTTTATTGAGGAGCTAAATCAACTCTGCAGTAAAGTGCATGTGCAGATGCCCCCTAGAGTAGAGCAAACATTTAGCACTCCTTTCTTTAACCACAGATGGTACTTTACAAGGTTGGCTTATTACTAATTTACCTAGAAACCTATGAAACACTAAAAGAAACAGCATATTTGTGTAGATGAATTTATTGTTAGTGAAAAATGCTACACATGGAGTCCAGTATCTTCAATGTATATACTTTTTTAGAGGCAGCAATAGAGCAAGCTTCTCCATGCTGTTCTAACCAGATACTTAAAACTTCAATCTTACCTTGAAAAATTTGCTCTTGGAGGTAAAAGTGGTGATTTAGGTTTCATAATCTACCTCCGTTCTTGGTCAGTTTTCTGTACATGCTAATTGATGTGTTGGAAGGTTTTTTTCCTCTCTGAAAGGAATATATAGTCACTTGAAAATGGCATGAAACCATTCCTCAGTTACATGTTTTAATTAAAATTTGTAAAAAAATAAAAAATATGGCAGCAAACCTAAATGCAAACTCACAATTTTCCACTGGCATCAATAATGGAAAAAAGTGCTCTTGTGCCCCTTTTTATCTGATATTTTATATGCATACTGAGTAATTACACAAGCAATGAGGTGCAAGACACTAGATCAACACACTTTAAAAAAAAGTATCCCTTCACAAACACCCAGACAATAAGGTCACAGTTATTATTTGACAAATGGGTAGTATAAAAGGTGAAACTGACTTCTAATGTCCTTGTGCTTTCCTATTTATTGCACCAAGCTACTATTTCCAGTCTCTAGCTTCAAATATTAGATCTTAAAGGTAGGGTGCATCTTCTGGGGCTTTTCTTCACATAAAATTTTCCCACAAAAGCTATTAAAAAATAACTATTACTGACTGGCCATGTCTACACATGCATTAATAAGCCATAATAACGGTGTATTAAGTTAATTATGCACTTATTATGAACTTTGTCTGAGAAAGCTACTGAGCACTGTAGGCAAATCTAGGAAAGCATGTGTTTAATTTTAAGCATGTGAGCAAGGGGCCCCAGTAGAAGCACCCAGTAGAATTAAGCAGCCCCTATATTTTAGTCCCCTGTATATAGAGATTTTGAACATAAAGCCTACATAGGAGTTGATGGCTTTCCCATCCAAAGAAGAAGGCCTCCTACCCTGGACAGCAGGAAAACCATCTTCCTGTGGCTGTGGGAGAAAAAGGTACAAAAAATTGAAATATGTTTTACTGGTTTTCTGAGAGAAATAAAAATAATTATAGACCTACTTACAGACACTTGTATTGTGAACAACTGGAATCATGGAAAGACCAGTAAGTCTGTTTGCTTGACTTCCATCTTTCAGACAGGACCTGTTTTACTCATTAGGCTCCCTTCAGCCTTTAGTTCTTGCTTATTTATCCTATCAAAATTTCTACATCGAGGTCTTAACTATGTGGGTGGAATCATAAATCTAATAACTGCTATACAACAATCTTTGCTTTCTTCCAAGCTCTTAATGCCACCACCCATTGATCCAGGATACCACTTCAAGTTAATCAAGTTGATCTGACCAGTTTATGACAGAGTGAATAACACTTGGGGACATGGACTTTGCCTACCTGGCACAGTATTTGACCTAGTAGAGTAATTGGCCAGGAATAAGCTATTTGAGTTCATTATAATATAAATGACAAGCTCAAAGAAAAACTACCAGGGCCAGTTAATTTTTTAATCCAAAAATTAACACTCCAAATTGAAGAATCATTGTTTCTACCCCAATTGGAGAAATACGCTAAGATGAGAAAGAATCAAGATCAAAGGGTTCCTGCTAAGGTTTCTCTGTCAATTACTACTGAACAATCAATAGCTATTGCAACACGGATAAGCTGGTTCTGTTGAGAACAGCTGCCATTAAAAGTCTCTATGCAGGCCACATACAAATGTTTTGTGGGCTACACTTCGGGACGTCCTACTTTACACAATAGTGCTGGCACTATTTTTGCCAGTGCTGAATGCATAAAGACCTAGCTTTTCATAATTCTGTGTATTCCAACTTAAATTTGATTTATATTTTCAACTTAAAAAACAAACTTCACTTCAAACCACTGTTAGGAGTAAGAAACTGTGCATGCTCAGTATAAATACATATTTCCTACATGAAGATGACACAGATTCTGTAGGTTTTTTAAGTACATGAACAAAAATTTTGTAAGAAGATATAAAATATATTAAACATTCTTTAATTGTATTTTTGTAGCTTGAACAAAGTTTTGAGCCTCATTCTTCTTTAACAGTTGTTTAACTGTGGGTGACAATCTAATTAATAAGAAAAAGCACATATTTTAACTTATTACTAGGTCACTTGTCTCTTGCTAGGGAACCACTGAATGTTGTATGAAGAAATGGAAAGCAGACATTTCTAAAATTTTCACTATATGAGTAAAATTACAATTATGAAACCCAGGACTTGAAGCAAGGAATTCCAAAAAATAAAGAGGAAGACCAGCTAAAAGAAAAAAAAAAAATCAGATTTCATGCTTGCATCTTCTGCCCAATATTTCCATTATACACAATCTCCACCAACAGGTACAAAATATAAACTTCTGCAATACATAATGAAAACCACCTATTATTATTTTTAAAATGAAAATATACAATTTTACCTATCAATAATTTTTCTGCTGCTCATCAGCACCAACCCATCCAGTAGCTCCTCCTAACTGAAAAAGAACTGGCTTACACGTTTTGGTACTAAGAATCTTTTATAACCATTGTTCCAAACCTTTTTAATCAGATGACGTTTCTATATTGTTCTGACACAAAAACAGTTAAACAATTAAAAACATTATCAACTAACCTTGGAAAAAAAGTGTAAAATGATCTCTAAACACTAGGCCATTAATTCTGCCTACTAATGAAACAAATACAAATGTAAAACCACAAATCTTCTAAACTGAAGCTCCTTCACACTTCTGGGGCATGTCCAGATGAGCAGGCACATGTGGTTTGGGACACCTCAAAGCTGTTTGAGGCACTGCAAACTACATGGCACATGCACAACATTCACCGTGCTGCTAATTTGCAGTTAAGTGGCAAAATTTGACACCAGGAGATCCCGGGGTCAAAAGAAACCACTGTGAAAAAAGCAGTGTTCAGCAGCAGTGTGTGCTGCCAGAAACGGACCCTGGCCATCCAGAGCCATGCTGCTGCTCTGGGAGGCCCCGAGGACCACAGGTAAGACTGCTGGGACCAGCACGGTTACTGGCCTCAGCCTCCCCTTTTCCACCTGCAATAAGTTGGCGAGTGCCAGACCATGAGTGCATCAGCATGCCTAGGGCACAAATCAGCAGCACAAATATGTGCCACTGCTATTTGTGTTGCAGCAAATGCTTTCCCCTGCATGTAGGGACACGCCCGTAGATAATAGCTAATATTTTAGGCAAAAATCTCTTATCTGCACCCTTCAACTGAGGAACCCTGGGTGAAAAAAAAACTCTAAAAATCTTCTATAAAAAACACAGGTTACTCAAATAGTGGAGGGAAAAAATTTCTTAAGACAGCAGCTCCTACAGTGCCCAGGAAAAGAATGCAAATCTTTGCAAAAATTTTGTAGCAATTAGATTATGAAAATGCTGCTAACAGAGGTACTATCTTAGATACAGATGTTTACCTTTTAAACATACAACTAGGCTTAGAAACTCCTCAGAAAATGTAAACTTAATCCAATACTCCTTGCCTGTGACATACTTAAAAAAAGGCTATGTACCATCAAAGGACTGTTCTTCTAACCACTAGAACACAAAAGACAGTCAGGAATATATACTCTTACTTCCTGCTGTGCCACAGATTTGCTATGTGACCTCAGTTAAACCACTTCAGTGTTCTATGTCTTACTTTATATATTGTCTACATAACAAAACTTGTTATAGTTCATTCAATGCTAATAGTTTACTTGGAAATGATATGACAAAGATTCAACAGAAATGCCAATGTCATCATTATTAATTGAAAATATGGAGCAAAAACTAGGAATGGGTATCTCTTGATTTAGTTGAAACCTATAAAAGGAAGTTAGGAATGGAGAATAGACAACTAGATAAGAAAAAATAAAACAGCATCTTGTCAATTAATTGTCAAAATCCCGGAGAGCAAAAGTCTACAGGATGGGACAATGAAACAAATGAACAACAATAGGAAATCAAAAACTATATCACTCTTAATACAACCGTTGAAAAGTAAAGCATCAAGTCAAAATGCTCTAAATTTGTTTAGTCTTCCTGCAGGAAATAAAAGGCAAACCTCAAGATGTTTGCAAAACTAGGATGGGTTTACACACACACACACACATATATGTGTGTGTATGTATAATATGTATATTAGGTTCATATAACCTGGCCTCCAGTCCCCATATATAATATATAGGACCCCAGGCTCCACGTTATATACTCTCTCTCTCTCTCACACACACACACACACACACACACACACACACACACAATATAGATATATATACACACAATATACACACATGTACATACATACACATACATATATACACACATATATAGACATACATATACATAAATATACATATACACACATACACATATACATGCATATACATGCATACATATACATACACATATATACATACAGATATTCTCCACATTATATATATGATTAATCATTTAAAATATATGATTGACCATTTTTCTATGTTTGCATATCTACAATGCTTCATTCAAGCTAGTGTCCCACACAGGGTCACACTTCTGCTTCAAGTGGGCCAAAAGTCTGTTGAGAGAATCTAATATATATTAGATTATACTAGCTTGAATGAAGCATTGCAGATATATGCAAACATAGAAAAATAGTCAATCATATATTTTAAACCTTGGAAAGTGTTGGTGGATGATTCCAAAATGAGTCAAAGCAACAAAATATATAATTTTCCAAGCCATTTTTCCCATCTCAACCACTTACTTTTTTTGATGAAAACAGACATGCTTGGAACCCCAGTTCCTCACAAATCAATCAATCAATACTCGGCTGGCCTGAAAAGAGACTAGAATTTTATCAGGTCTTATTAACAACTCGAGCCAATTTTTTTTATCTAAGCCCACACTTTTGGTAAAAGGAGTGTCCCTTTAGCTATCTTCTTTGAGTTTGTGATTCAGTGAGTATGCACATGGTTCTGAGAGGCGAAAAGCAGGGCAATATCCATTAAAAATGCAGCTAGATTCCAATGGATAGTCAGGATCATTATTGGCACAAATGAAATCAGTGGAGCTATGCCAAATTGAAGTTTTCATACAGACTACACTCTGAAATATTTGGATACAGTGAAGCTACTTTTTAGATGTATGATCAGATGCCTGATTTCCAGCTCTTTATTATAAAGTGCCACTTAAATTTGGCTACTGGTAGTTTGCCAAATGAAGAACTGGCTGTAGAAGTTGCTTCTGTGATGGGTAACTATGGCCACTGAGCCACACAGCATCTAGTGAAATTGTCAGAAACAGTCAGAACAGAAGAAAAAATAATAAATACATATATTTATTTATTTTATATATATATATATATATATATATATATATCTATCTCCACTACCTGGTTTGCATCAAAGCTGCCTTACCCAACTAATAGATGCTTTCCTCTAACTAAGGAGCTGTTAAGAAGGTTGTTGAACTCTATCTGGTTTCTAGAAACAGACCTCAATTACAATGCATACAAACCAACATTTGTAAGGTGCAAAATAATGTAAATAAACATAGAATTTCTTTATGTCAGGGTGTGGTTTTGTTGTAATGTGTCTGGTTTAAATGTCATGTTTAGTAATGTTGCATGACTCAGTTTCCCTGACTAACTTGTACATGGGGAAAAACAAGCGGTTAAAAGACAGAAGCTAGAGTCGTCTGGCACTTGCCACCTCCTCCCAGTCACCATGCACCAGGATTGGGCCCCAAGGCCCCATGCCACCTCTACCCAGCTCTCACACTAGGATTGTGCCACAGGGCCCTGTGCCATCCCCACCCAGCCAGGATCAGGCTCTGTACCATCCCTACTCAGTTTCTGCATGCCTGGATCAGGCTCCAGGGACCCATGCCACCCCCAACCCAGCTGGGACCAGCTCTGATAGGGTAGAGGCCGCATGGAGGTGATCAGGGCCTGATCACAGTACATGGGGGTAGCTCAGGGCCTGATCCCAATGTGGATCAGCTTTGTATCACTCATCTGGCCTGCAAGGCTGAAAATGTGAATACCACTGATGCAGTTGAAACAGAAAAGATACAGAGAGGGGCAACCAAAATGACCAAGGGTATGAAGCAGCTGCCATACCAGGAGACACTAAGAAAAGGTTAAGACTCTTCAGTTTGAAAATGAGAAGATGGAGGTATGGATATGACAATAGTCTATAACAGTCATGAAGGATGTGGACAAAGTTAACAGAGAACTGTAATGGGGCTCCAACCCCATTAGTAGGAAGATGAAGACACTAAGAACTCAAGGGTTTCATAGGAGAAGGACAGTTAGCCCTCAGCAACTCACACGATTGCTTAAAGATGAGGCCATAAAATGGCTCTGCCCAAAGGAAAGGACTTTAAATGAAATCATAGAGTTAATAGTACTGGAGCAGTTCATATGGGACTTAGAAGGTGGAACAAAAGGTTGGGTGAAAAGACGTCAACCTCAGACACTGGGAGAAGTGGTTAAATAGGCTGAATATTAAGCAGCTGTGGGGAGAGTACCTGGGCAAAAGTGAGGGGAGGTGAGTAACCAGTTAAAAAAGGAACCACAACCAAAGAAGAAGGCTGAGATAAAGGAGGGACTGGTACCTCCTGACCTTTCCCAAACATGTTTCCAGTGTGGGCGTGTGGGGCACTTTGCTTGGAGTTGATCATGGGGGAGCCTGCCAAAAGCAAGATGGGGAAATTGAGATAAGGGGTGTGAAGGCAGGAAGGAGGACTCCAAAGTGGAAGAAATGGAGTCTGGGTTTGGGGCCATCTATTCCACACCAGCATGAAGGGAATAGCAAGATGAAGCATCCCTCATAGTCAAGACATAGGTAGAGGGACGATGGGTACCAGTACTTGCAGATAGAGGGCCAGGAAGGTCATAATAAAAGATGGCCCACAATGCATAATAGATTGGCACACACTGGTATGCATACATGGGGAGACCAAGCGCTACAAACAGGCAAAAATATAGATGGGGGTACCTATCAGATCCTAGCATGCCTTGCTCATAAGTTGCCATATCCTGTACTAACAGGGCATGACTGGCGTCAATTTCACAAGCTCCTATAATTGACCATCATGAGTATAAAGCCATGGGGAAAACTATCCCCTTAGAGCCAGAAGAGGAGAATGCATAGAAGCAGATCCTGAACTTGTCCAAGCAGCCAATGAAGCAGAAGAAATAGACACTGGGCAGCTGTTGGAACACAGGCAGCTATGTGTCTGGTGAGCAGATCTGGGATGACAGCTTTAAGAGTATATTTGAGGATGAGAAGAATATAGCACATAATGATGAAGAGGTACTACAATCTGGTCTGGCCTTGATGCTTCCCAGGTTTGAGGTGAGACAGCGATTATTGTACGATGGATCAGAGGCAGCCCTGGTAGGGGGAGGGAAAGCTAGCATCTGCTTGTACCAAAGGTATATCACCAGGCTCTCATGTGAACAGCCCACAAGCTCCCCACAGGTAATAAAACTCATGAATGGTTGCTTGGCCATTTTATTTGGCCTGGGATCAGCAATAAGTAGAAAATTTTTGCCAGTCTCGTCCTGAATGCCAGTGGGTTCATCCCAGAAAGCTGTTAAGGTTACCCATGGTACCTGTGCCTCTAACAGAAGAGCCTTTTGAGTGTGTAGCAGTAGATAACATAGTTTCATAGTTTCATAGTTTCATAGTAGCTAGAGTCGGAAGGGACCTAGGTAGATCATCTAGTCCGACCCCCTGCCTTAGCAGGAAAGAGCACCGGGGTCAGATGACCCCGGCAAGGTGCTCATCTAACTTCCTTTTAAAAATCCCCAGGCTAGGAGCCTGCACCACTTCCCCTGGAAGCTGGTTCCAGGCCCTAGCCGCCCTGACTGTGAAGTAGCGCCTCCTAATATCTAATCTAAACTTACCCTCCGCCAGTTTGTGACCGTTATTCCTGGTCACTCCTGGCAGCGCACGGGGGAACAGGGACTCCCCCAATACCTGCTGATCCCCCCTGACCAGTTTGTAGCAGGCCACAAGGTCCCCCCTTAACCTTCTCTTGTGGAGGCTAAACAGGTTCAGGTCCCATAGCCTCTCCTCATAAGGCCTGCCCTGCTGACCCCTGATCATACGAGTGGCCCTCCTCTGAACTCTTTCCATAATGTCCACGTCCCTCTTGAAGTGTGGCGCCCAGAACTGGACGCAGTACTCCAGCTGCGGCCTGACCAGTGCCGCATAGAGGGGGAGGATCACCTCCCTGGACCTGCTCGAGATGCATCTGTGGATGCATGACAGGGTACGGTTGGCCTTCTTGACTGCCTCCCCACACTGCCGGCCCATGTTCATCGTGGAGTCAATGACGACTCCAAGATCCTTTTCCGTCTCCGTGCTGGCAAGAGGGGAGTTCCCCAACCTGTAAGTGTGGTGCCGGTTCTTCCTCCCCATGTGCAACACCTTGCACTTATCAGTGTTAAACCCCATCCTATTCTCATCCGCCCACCGTTGCAACCTGTCAAGGTCAGCTTGTAGCCTATTGCACCCTTCTAGTGCACCCACATCCCCCCACATCTTAGTGTCATCAGCAAACTTGAACAGGGTGCTTTCTACCCCGTCATCCAAGTCACTGATGAAGATGTTGAACAGTGCGGGCCCGAGGACCGAGCCCTGCGGAACCCCACTGCCCACATCCTTCCAGGTCGAGAAGAACCCATCCACTACCACCCTCTGGGTGCGGCCCTCCAACCAGTTGGCGACCCATTTGACCGTGTGGGCATCGACACCACAGTCTCCCAGCTTTTTGATGAGGACAGGGTGAGAGACAGTGTCAAAAGCCTTCCGGAAGTCCAGAAAGACTACATCCACAGCAACCCCTGCGTCTAATGATTTGGTGACCTGATCGTAAAAGGCCACCAGGTTGGTCTGACAAGACCTGCCACTGATGAACCCATGTTGGTTGCCCCTAAGCATGCATTCCCCCGCAAGGCCCTCCTGGATGTGTGCCAGGATAATTTTTTCAAAGAGCTTACCCGGGATTGAGGTAAGACTAACTGGCCTGTAATTTCCCGGGTCCTCTTTTTTTCCCTTTTTGAAGATAGGGACCACATTGGCCCTCTTCCAGTCCTCCGGCACCTCGCCATTGCAACTGCTCAAGAGAATCTTAGAAATCCAGAAGAATAACAGGCTGCTTGTTATAACCACTGGGCCTTTGAACATAGGCTTGAGGCAGGTGATCAGGTAGTGGTGGTGTTGCTGGATGAGGCCTCTAAGTTAATGGCTTGCTGGCAAGACCCATACAGAGTGTGGCCCGTGTATTACAAAATTTGGCAACCTGGCCAAAGGAAGACATGGCACATATATTATATCAACACTAGCTAAATTTTTATGCAAAAGTATTTCTTTCAATACAGGATTTTTAGTTATTCTTTGACCAAATACTTTAAGGGAATCAAAACTTCTCTCCATCAAAAAGGCCAAGAAAAGCTGTCTGTGTGTAAACACAGCCTTAGGACTATAAATACATATTTTGATAAAAGTCTGACCTTGTGACTTGTTTATAGTCATAGAATAAGAGAGCCCTTGTACACATGAGGAAATACCCCTTTCAGTGGTTTAATAGCTCTTTTTAACTGATTTCATTGCATAACAGTGTACACGTTCAGCAGCATGTTACGATTAAATTTCATATCAGTGTACACGTTTGGTGGTGTATTTTGATTTAAATGACTTGTCTACGTAGCAAACTAAAACACATCCCATGTATTTTAGCTTGCTACATAACAAATTAGAGTGATATTCCTCACATGTACAAGGGCCCTATCCAGAGAAGGCGGCTCGGATGCTACGTGGGGCACTGGCAGCCAGGGTGTACTTGGGGTAGCTCGGGCTTGGCGGGTTTCTAGTACCCTATGCACCATCCCCACTGCCTTCTCCGCCTGCCAATACACCCAACTGCCCTCGTGTCACCTTCCTGGGGCAGCCAGCCTGTTCCCAGGCAGTCCCAAATGGTGGGAAGGCAACATGGATACTACACAGGGCACTGGAGACCCACCAAGTGCTTCCTTGAGCACGCCTGGGCTTCCAGTGTCCCATGCACCATTGGATCCAGTGGGTGCTGCCTGCGATTTAGGTCTGCACCCACACAGCACTATGCCAGGCAGCCCTGGGGGAGCACTGTCACCACGGACAGAAGCTCCTGGCAACCCTGCACCTCAGGGGCTGCGTGACCCAGCTGCAGCTCACACAGGCAGGATCCACGGAGGAAAAGAATACAAAAGCAGCATGGGGCCTGATTTTTTTTTTTCTCCTGAAGCCTGCCTGCATGTCGCATGGCTGGGGAGTGAGTGGCCAGCAGGTTATGCAGTCCCCGAGCTGCAGGGGACCCCAGTGCTTACCTCTACAGTGGCAGTACCCCACTAGGCAGCACAAACCCACTGACACCCTGCCTGGGTGGTCCCAAGGGACACTGCCACTGCAGAGGGAAGCACCGGGACCCCTGCAGTTCAGGGCCCACCAGCAGCTCACTCCCCCCAGGAAGCTGGGGAATCAAGCTGGGGGCTGGGAAATCAAGCCAGTGGAATGTTTAGGTCCCTGAATACTCCCCCAGTTCCCAGTTCAATTTCCCCAGCTCCCTGATCATTTCCCCCAGCTCTTCCCAGGGAGCATGGGCCCCCGGATGATGTGAGATGACAGCAGACTGCTGCTGCCAGCTGGGGATGGTGGCAGCTCTGGGATATTTCCCCAGCTGGCAGCAGCATCCCGGAAAGAGCTGGGGGAATAATCAGAGCTGGGGAATCGAACCAGGAGCACTGGCTGACAGGTGGAGCCACCCCAGCTCCAGGACAGCGCATGGTGCCCTGCTGAGCCATGCTGCACCCACGCAATGGTGCAGATGCCATGTGGGTGCCAAGTGTGGGGGTGACCCCCACTTCCCCATGCTGCATGGGGGGGCTCTGCCATGAGCCTTCAGAGGCTCCAATCACCAATGCCAGAGCCAGTGAGTGCGGGGCTCTTTTTTTTTTAAAAGCTCCACGCACTGGCTGCAGAGCATGTGGATGACAGCATGCTGCCACTGCTGACTGGAGCTAGCACCAGCATCCAAGTCTGTCTAGTGCAGCCTGCACTGAGTGCTGGGAAGAATCCAGTGCTGGCGCTGGTCCCAGGTGGCACTGGCAGCCCTCTATCATCCTGCATGCAGATCTGGGGGCCTGCAGTCCCCCCCCGGAAGGCTATGGGGATGTGCCAGACTCCTCCCAGGGGGGACAGGCCCCCAGATCTACATGAGAGATGACAACAGGCTGCTGTTGCCAGCAGGTGATATTAGTTTTGCTTTGAACAGTTTGAGATGCAGTTTCACAAAAACCCCTGCACCTGCCTCCTTGAAACTTCATGCCCTCAGAAGGGGCTACCATCCCTGCAACTTTCATCTGAATCAGGCAAGAAATGACAAAGTTATAGGCATTATCATGATTCCCCATTGTAGCCTATGGGCGAAATGTCAAAATGCATCGAACCAGTGTAGAAACAGTAAAACAGTTTTGACTAAACAAAATGGAACCGTTCTTTGAAACAGGGAAACAAAACACTCTGCCTTTGAAATGGTGAAATGGAAGTTGAAACGAAGCAGTGCTGTTTCACACAGCCCTTATAGCCAGGTTCAAAAAGGAACTAGACAAATTCAGGGATGATAGATCTATGAAGAGCTATTAAAAAGAGCAGTCTGGGATGTAGTCTCTGCCATCTCTAAACCAGTGCTGGTGGATGCCAAGGAAAGTATAATGGGACAAATCATTCTAACTCTACTGTCAGAGACATATACTGGTATAGGTGGTTCATTGGTCTGCCCAACATGGCACTTATGTCTGTTTTTAACAAAGACTTGGATAAGAGAGAATAGGAAGATGTGCCTAAACTTTGGTGCCAAAACTCTGGATATTTTAATATTTGCATTGAAATATGTAGGGTTTCAGAGCATCACTCCAGGAGACTTTCACTTAGTCATTCTTAATTAAATGATCTAAAAATCATAATAGCCTTGATCTCTCCTAGTTAGCACATTTTCAGAAAGTGTGAAGTACTGTTTTCAGCCTGTGCTTGTATATCTGCATGCACTGTTGACAAATCTCAGCAAAGCCATGATAATCAAAATACGAAGAATAGACTTCCTTGTGCACAAATATTGGTATGTCATAGACTTAAGTCGTGAATTCTAATAGCTGCTTGGAACTACTCAGAGGGTGCATCCAGATGAGCCTGCACATGTGCTTTGTGGTTCATCAAAGGCTTATGAGGCACTGCAAAATGTACACAGTGCATGTCAAAAGATTCCTCACACTGGTTTGCAGTACAGAGCCAAAATTAAATACCAGGAAATCCCGGTTATCTTAAAAACAACAACAACAACAACAAAAGCAGGGTGGTTCACATGGCTACAGTGTATGACACCCAAAAAGGAGCCTCACCAGCTAGATCCATGTTCTGGGTACCAGCCAAGCTCCATGCACCCAGATTGCCACAACTGGAGCTCCAGAAGGCCCCCAGGACACCAGGTTACAGGTTAGGTTGCTACGGCCAACCCAGGTGCTGGCCCAAGCCTCCCCTACCCTACCTGGTGCAATTTGCCATGCACCACAGCGTGTGTGCAGGAGTTTCCCACGGACAAGTAGCAGCAGCACAACTGTGTGTCACTGATATTTATTGTCAGGGAAATGCACATGCACGCTCTCCTGGATGAACCCAAAGTGCCTACTGGTCATATTATGTCTGCAAATTCAAATAGAATCAATGGAATCAAAATTTACGAAGAGTGCATACCTTTCAAACTGTAGTTGACATTTTATTCCACCTCATTCAATACTGAGTAGAAGGCCGCTTGAGAACCAAAATATGAAAAGAAGTCAGAATAAAACATAAGAAAGTCAGAGCTCCATTTAATTCTGGTATTGTGCAGTGAGATCCAAGAATAAAACTAACTCATGAAACACAACCTCCTCATACAGATGCAAGAATTTAATGTCACAGTGTTTTGTTAACCATTAAAGATCTTCTAGTATCAATAATATGCAGCCACATCAGGGTAATAAAAGGATATTCTCTGCTATTAATTCATGGATGAACTATATTTTAAAGGAGATTTATTAAAATAAGTTTCTGTAAGGATATTAAAAGAATTAAAACAGGCTTTGGAAAAACATTTTCAGCAAAATTGATTTAGCTCAGTGATTACTACCTGATAGGTACCGAGAATCAATATTGAAAATTTACTCCAGGCACTTACATTTTATAATTTTTTCCTGTCTCCCCCACAACACATTCAAATATTTCCTTTCCCATTATGGAATTAATCAACAGATATATTTTCCATTGTGTTCCTTTAGAATGAAAGTCTGTCAGTGAAATGCTGCTTATAATATACTGTGACAGGTTTGAGTCCCAGAAGTGGCCATGACGCCCCCTGGTGGCCACAAAATTCCTGATCTGGCTCCAACTCTAGGGACCCTCACTTCCTTTACTCACCTGCCATGCCTTTGATGTTACTGTTTGGAAAGGAGGGAGGCTGCCTGAGGGACCTAGAGTGAGCCAATCATTGTTCAGGTGCTGGGCTTTGGCCTTCCCAGCCTCTGCTCTTTTGCTCTTACTGAGCCCTCTAGCTGTAATCCAGTGACTGAACCAAGCTTTGCAGTTTCCAGCTTCTCTTCTGGCCCTCCAAGAGTCTGGCCATAAAGATCTCTGGCCCTTTCTCAGGCTGTTGAGCCTCCCTAGGCTCTCTGGGCTCCAAGCCCTGTCTCCGCCCTGCCTGTCCCTCAGTTACAGGCACCTCTACAGAGCACCTTCTTCCTCCATTCCCATAGCCAGACTGTTTGGCCAGCCTCTGGGACTGCTTTATATCCCTCAGGCCCTGCCTCTTTTCCTGTCAGCTGACTTATTCAGGGTCGCCTACTAACTAATTTCATCAATTGGTCTCTACAGCAACTCAGCAGCAGTTCTGCCTGCCTCCAGAGCAGGGCTCTCTGCATGGGCTCTTGCTCTCCTAAAGTGAAAGAGCCTCCAGGTGTTCTGTCATACTTGCATTGATCCTTGAATTTGTGGTTTTACAGATGGTTGCTACTTGGATCATTAGGTAATCATAGAATCATAGAAGTAGGGTTGGAAGGGACCTTGTAGATCTTCAAGTCCAACCCCCCACTTGGGCGGGAGAAAAGACTGGACTCAAATGAGTCCAGCCAGGTAGTCATCAAGCCTCTTCTTAAAGATCCCCAGGGTAGGAGCCACCACCACTTCCCTGGGAAGATGGTTCCAGCTCCTAGCCGCCCTAACTGTGAAGTAGTTCTTGTGGATGTCTAATCTAAATCTACTCTCTAATAACTTGTGTCCATTGTGCCTTGTCATGCCAGGGGGCGCTAGGGGAAACAGTGTCTCCCCTAAACCCTTCTGGTCCCCCCTAGTGAGTTTATAGACAGTCACCAGGTCCCCCCTCAGCCTTCTCTTGTGAAGGCTGAACAGGTTCAGGTCCCACAGTCTTTCGATGTAGGGTCTGCCCTGTAGTCCCCGGATCATGCGGGTGGCCCTCCTCTGGACCCTTTCAATGTTGTCCACATCCCTCCTGAAATGGGGCGCACAGAACTGGATGCAGTACTCCAGCTCTGGCCTGACCAGCGTTGCATAGAAGGGGAGGATCTGCTCTACTTGAGATGCAACTGTGGATGCACGACAAGGTCCGGTTAGCCCTGCCAACCGTGACCTTGCACTGTTGGCCCATGTTCATCTTGGAGTCAATAATGACTCCAAATTCCCTTTCTGCCTCCGTGCTCTCAAGAAGGGAGTTTCCCATTCTATAAGTGTGCTGCTGGTTTCTACTGCCTAAGTGCAGCACCCTGCACTTGTCAGTATTGAAACGCATCCTGTCAGCCCACTTCTGTAACCTATCCAGATCTTGCTGCAACCTTTCCCTCCCTACTAGCGTGCTCACCTCATCCCAAATTTTGGTATCATCAGCAAATTTAAACATGTTGCATTTCACCCCATCGTCCAAATCACTGATAAAGAAATTGAACAGCGCAGGCCCCAGGACCAAGCCCTGGGGGACTCCGCTTCCCACTTCCCCCCAGGTTAAATATGACCCATCCACCACCACCCTCTGAGTATGACCCTTGAGCCAATCTGCAATCCATCTGACTGTGTAGGCATCAATGCCACAGTCGCCTAGTTTTTTAATGAGGATGGGGTGGGAGACGGTGTCAAAGGCCTTGCTGAAGTCTAGAAAGACTACATCCATGGCAACACCTGCATCCAATACTTTTGTGACCTGATCATAAAAGGCAATCAGGTTGGTCTGACATGACCTGCCCCTAATGAAACTGTGCTGGTTGTCCTTGAGCATCATCCCTGAAGCCAGCCCATCACAGATGTGCTCCTTGAGGATCTTCTCAAAGAGTTTCCCAAGGATAGAGGTAAGACTGACGGGCCTATAGTTGCCCAGGTCCTCTCTCTTCCCTTTTTTGAAGATGGGGACCACGTTAGCTATCTTCCAGTCATCCAGCACCTGGCCGGAGCACCACAAGTTCTCGTAAAGCCGTGCTAAGGGCCCTGCAATAACCCCAGCTAGCTCCCTCAACACTCTGGGCTGGAGAGCATCTGGACCTGCTGACCTGAAGACATCCAGCCCCTCCAGAAGCTCTCTAACCCAGTCCTCCCTATCCTGAGGTCTGGAGGCATTCCCCTCGAGTCCATCTGGCATCACAGCGGGGAAGACCACACAGCAGGGAAGTGCGCACAGCATCACAGCAGAAGGCAGGGCAGGATGGCACCTTATAGGCCAACTCATTCACAGCGACACAAGCTTTTGTAGGCTACAGACTACTTTGTCAGATGGTGTAAATGGACCTGTACGAAAACACAGTATCTGACATAGTATGCTATAGCTGACAAAAGTTCATACCTCTCTGAACAAGTTAGTTTATAACGGAGCGGGCAATTATTTTGGCTGGAGGGCTGCTTAATGAGTTTTGCTGAGGTGTCAAGGGCTGCATGGGTAGCCCTGCCCCTTCACAGTTGCCCTGCCCCTGGTCACCATATTAGGACCAGAAGTCCCACCCCCTAGCCCTTCACCTCTGCCACCAGAAGTCCTTCTCCTTGCCCTGGAAGTACTCCTTTTGGGAGGGAAGCTGCTACAATCTTGAAACCAAAAAAAATCATATACAAAAAAATAAAACATCTACTATAACTTATTTGAATTTTATTTAAAAATATGTTTGTACTGATTTATGTGTGTTAGCAAAGTGTATCTAGAGGTGATTGCATAATAGCTCAAAATACAGTCCTACTCCTGTATACTGTGTGTGGGTCAGAAGGGGGTGTATGTGGGTGGAGGCAATTGGGGAGTGGGTGTGTGCATGTGGGGGAGTTTGGGGTGTGGGTATGGTGGGTAGGGTGGAGGCTATGGGAGGGTATGGGGTTATGGTGGGTGAGGTAGGAGAGACAGAGAGAGATGGGTCCAGGTTGCCAGGTCCAATGTGTGTGGCTCTCATGGACTGCATGAAAGCCTCATACAATGCAGCTAGGCAGACCCTGCACCCAGGCTCCAAGCTCCTGTCACCCCACCCTGGGGTCCCCACCAGACCCAAAGCACTGGCAGAGGCTCTGTGCTCCCAGTCACCACCTCCACTCCCCTGCCACTTCCCTACTTTCCCTCCCGCATACCCACCCACCACTGCTGCTGCAACTTACCACCCGTGGCCGCTGCCACTTCCTGCCGCTGCCCCACCTGCAGCTTCCCATGCTTGCTGCTACTTCCTGCTGCCATCCCTGCAGCTACCATTTCCCACATCCCTGTGCCACTCCTGCTGCCTCCCTTGATCCCCCATGCCACTCCCCCTACCTCCACTGCCACTTCCTGCAGCCTCCCTACCACTCTCTCCACCTGCCACTTTGGCTCCAGCCCAGCCCAGCCAGCACCATGTGGGCCCCACAGCATAAGCTGATCAGGTGGTTCCTCTCCACCCACCTCCATCTTATCTGTCCAATCTTATCTGACTTTTCACATGGATGGAGGGAGGGCAGGGAACAGTCAAAGGGTCACCAGGCCAGAAGCCACAGAGGCTTCCAACTGGGGGCTGGGGATGCCAGAGGTGGGGTTGAGCCAGGCAGGCCTTGCTGCTCAGTCACTGGGTCCTGCTGCCAGCTTCCCCTGGGTCTTGTTGCCACTGGTGTCTGTCATCTTTGACAAACCATGCAAAGATAATAATTTTCTAAATATTTTAGGGGCCCTGTGAGCAGGATAAAATGGCTTAGTGGGCTGGATCCAGCCCACAGGCAATATTTTGCCCACCCTGGTCTAAAAAGGAAGGCCAAAGTGACACCTTAATCTAGTTTCAGGCTCTCTCTCTAATAGGGAATGGTTAACAAAAATAAGTATCAGATCTGATCCATAAGTTCTTGCTAATTGTTTTTGTTATTTTAGAGCCATAAATGTGAAATAATTAGATTTACTTTCAGTAGTTTCAAATACTGTTTCCCTGTGGGTTAATTTCCAAAAAATGCAGCATTACAGTGCTATGCCAGGAAGATGTTGCTCAAAGGCTTTAAGAATGACAGTAGCATGCCAATTTCAGAAGCATACTGCCAATGACAGATATCAAAGTATAGGCAAAACATGATGAAAAGGTATTGTTTGTACCAAATATTGAAGAAGAAGATTTTATTCAATATAAAATAACACCACTCCCCCCAGCACATAATATTTTCATTTTCAAAGCTATTATTTTGATTGTGTTTCAGGAGACTATACATTTCCCTTATAGTCTAAAACCTCATTTAGTGAGGGAGCCTTGACCCCAGGTTTCAAGCTTCTTTGACCAGTTCCCTAAGCACTTAGGTATTAGGGTCAAACCATAGGAGTGTCCTCTTCCTCCTTTTCCATTTAACATCTACTACTTCTGGGCTACATTTTTGGACTTTGGATCACAGTATGTATTCACAGGAGGCATATGCGTGCTCAATCTGTGTACATATTTGGAATTGCTGCCTGTATATAAGTGCCAAAATACCACCTGGCTGACCAAAGTGATAGAGGATTCTACCCCTGCTGCAAACATGTCACAAAATCAATTATTTTAGAGGCTAAAAATTGTATTACCTGTAATTCTTCAATGAAAGAAGATTAAATATTATCTCAGGTGCCTTTCATATCTTTTGGAATCTCTCCTTTTTCAAATATATTTAAAGATCAATGGAAGAATCATTAAAGATACAGCATTGGTATATATTAATATATATGAATGGTGCTTACAATCTTGTTATGTATTGGATTTTTTGGAAAACCAAAAGTGCCCTATAGTAGAGGTACAAGCTAATACATTGGAAATAGAACCTAGCACCATAGATAAAGGTATGGGACTGTGCAGCCTCCTAGTAATTTGTTCATCTTAACTCGATGCATTTCTATTCCATATATAAGAGAATGCAAACACTGACAAGTATAATTTGGACAAGGTGAGAAGTAGTTAATTTAAATGTAGTCAGTTTTTTTCAGCTCTCAAAAATGCTTGATTCCAAGTAAGAAAATATCTTGCTGTATTAGCCAAACTTATTGGCCCTTCCTTAATGTTTAATAAGCCTCATTCCTGAATTGAGTAATATGGTCAGGTAAGAATAACTTTGTGTTAAATTTATGTACAGTCAGAACTCAAGCATAAATCACTTGCAATGTTCTCCTTCCCCATTCCCACTCCATAAGATATAATGATATTCATGAGCACCAACTGGTAGCAACTTAAGCCCAACAGAAATCATAAAAAACATTGCTCATCAGAACTATGCAGAGGAAGAAAAATGCTGAGCGGCAGCTGTCACAGAGTGGGAGGACACAGAGTGAAACCAGAGAAGAAAGGGCCAATGATTTTTTTAATGTTTTTTGTCTAACAAAATGAAATTCAAACCAAATCACAATTTTCAAAGTAAGTTTATTTGCATCATTGCAACTAATTTCATGCCTCTATTTCTTATTTTATTTTGGTGTACATGCTGTTCCTTATAGACCTCGTATAAAGTCTTCTAATGAGAGAACCCTCTCCCACTTTAGAAAAAAACAATCATTTGGCTGTTTTCAAGAACATCATGACACAGCTGTTTATGCATGTATACTGCATGTTTAAACATTAAATAGCATTGCAAATGTTTCAAGTTCATCTGCACTGGCAATGTGCTGAACAAGTACAGGAACAGCTGGAGGTCTAAAACTTCGTATATATATACCTGAACTGCTCCTTCTGCAGTCTTCATAAATTTATTCAGATGACAATATTAAAGCGCACCATGGAGAAATCATCTGAGTTATTTTGTTTGCTTTTCAAAAAAATGGTACCACTCAGGATTTAGCAGAAGAGAGGACAAAGTAACAAAATTTAACCCTGTATTTTATTTAGGTACCTGCCACCATTACACTTAAGATGTGATTAACCAGTTAATTACATCTCAAGTTGTAACCTGGACACAAGTTAAAGCAATTAATGCTGTCATAAAACAAGGAATGAGCCACAAAGTTATTCTGTAAAAATGTGAAATAACTTTGTGCAAGCTGCCAGGTTTGGCCAGGGACAGTGGCAGCAGTGGCGTGTTTCCTCTTTCCTGCTCCTACTCTTCGCTTGCCTCTCCAGTGGCCTCACTGGCTGGCAATAAATGCTGAAAGGAGGTACCAATCCCTGCTGTCACAGTGGTTGTCCCCAGCCAAGCCTAGCACCCAAACAGCTGCTTCCTGCAGTCTGGCTCAGGTGGAGCAGGTACAGCTCTGGGGTGACCCCCATACCTATGCCAGGCAAGAACAGTGGCAGAAGTGTAGGGGGAGGGTTTCTTCTACCTGCGCCTGCTCTGGGGCAGCAGGCAAAATTAAAGTGGGTGGGAAGAAGGAGGGGTGAAGGAGGGATGGAGGGAAAGGCAGGAAGCAGGTGCAGGAAGAAGAAACCTGCTGGCTGCCATCACTGTCCAAATCCAAGCTCAACACACTGTAAAGCTGCAGCCTGTGGACAGCAGTTGCAATGGTTATTTCCCACCCCCTCCCTGCCACCTTCCTGTGGCTGCTACTTGTCCAGACCTGCAGTGTTCCCCCACAGCCTGGGGGCTCCAGCTGCAGTGATAAGGCTGTCTGCAAGGCTGCCAGGCTCAGCTGGAGACAATGACAATGGAAGGAGATGCAATTGCAGAACCACACACCCTTGCCTTGGGACCAACAACCTAATCTTCCTCAAATAATTAAAACCAAAGAGAGGCAACAAAAAGGCACAGCAATTTTGGTTTATAATTATAATATTGGAGCACAACCATCCCGTGACAGAAGAAGAGAGGTACCAATGCAATAGTTCAACAAGCCTGTATAATCTAACGTAGGACTTATTTATTTTACCTAAATGAACTTTCTGATGGCTTGTGGACATCTGGCTGTAAACTGAAACCTGGGTTTTCAAGGATTTTTCACCTTATTTTTTAAAACAATCTACTTATGTCAACAGGTCAGTAAAAACTTGTTCAGTTTCATGAAACATCCATTCTCTCTCCAACAGATGTTCTGTTTCACTTGGTTACAATACCCATGCAAGGATATGGCAGGAACAGCCTAACTTCTCTACTTCCCTACACTAAAACCATTGTGGTTTTCTATTCCAACATTTATTCCAAATTATAGCTGCTAATACATGAACATCCAGCCCCCACAAATGTCCACAAAAATAGCAAGGAAGTAAAACTTTTGAGGAATAATTTAATATAATCATATTATTTTAATACAGTATTTGCAATGATGCACTTCCTTTGACCTCAAACGGAGTTTGTCTGGTTTATCTGATGAATCCTATGGCCTCTCTACAAAGTTCAAATAAATTCAAGGTCACTGAAAAGAAAAAAAAGATGAATATGCTACTTTTGTACTATACTGTTTTCCATATGAAATCCATAGGGACCAAAAGTGCTAACTGTAACCTGCAAACTGCTTTTGTGTTTCATGGACCAAGTGATAAAGACAAATGAGAACGGTGTTTTGAAAGTATGCACCTGTGCAGGCAGGAATTCTTGCTGAATTTTCAAATAAAAGGTGAAGGAGAAAGAAAAGCAGCTCCATTCTGAAGTGCACAAATCTCCAAACAAACAATTTTTTCCCTAGTAAGACTGGGTACATCTGACAAATGAACAAGACTTTATATGTACTACAGTTGCATGTTTTTTTTAAAAAAAAAAACTTGAAATCCCTATTTTATATTAAATTAAATATCTCATCTGGAGAGTTAATAGGCTAATAGTTTCATTATGATTTGTTTGACTTGTATGCTTATTCTTCCCTATAAATCAGGTTACCAGTTACAACTCATTTTGTCCAAAGAATAATATTAAATATGAACTACACTTTGTCCAATAATAAATGTAGTATCTTTTTCAAATTCAGTCACAGAGATTCTCATTTTTTCATAATGACATTCTTAATATTGTATCAATATTTAATCAGGGAGAAATATACAAAAAGTTTTCCTAAAAATGTTTGTATTTATAGGAAACGGTGTTTAGAAACCAAAATCTATTTAGTTCCAGCAAGATTCTCCAGCCTAGGACATATCAAAATCTCCTAACTCAAATGTACTTTGCAATCATAATAGATAAACAATGTTAATTAATTAATTGTTCTAACAGGAAAAAAAGTAGGCTGAGGGATCCTCCAGGGTCTGTCAAGTTTAAAATTAAACCAAAAGTTCTAACCTAAAACAATTCCTATGACATTTCCAGAAAAATCCCAAAATATTGACTCTACTTACGCCAGTTTGGTAAAACTCATTCAAACTAGTATGCCTGATATTAATGATATTTCTGCTTTCTTCTACATTAGTGGGTATCAACCTTTTTGGAAGGTGTGCCACAAATTAGTCCTGCATCCTCCCGGTTGCCATTCCAATCCTTGTCCCTTGCCCAATCTGCTGCTCTGCTTTCTGCTCCCAACCTTATTCTTCCTACCTGATCTTCTGCTTTGCTTCCTGCTTCCTTCCCTCATCTACTACAAATTAAATTATGCCCAGTATTATCTGTTTCATCATTGTCAATGAATCCAAGGGCATTTTGAAAATGTAGTAAAGCAATGATATTCATCCTTCTAGCACAGTAACACTCTTTTCGTTCCCAAAAAGTATTCCCTTGTTCAAACTGTGAGCCCAATTTGAGTGCTGCCAAGTTCTGGCAAAATCTTACTGCATACAGTGGAAGTGACCTATGTTCAGCTGCCTTATGTCTGTAACTCCTTAGCCTGGACCCTTTTCCACAGCTCCTATTGGTGAAAAAAATCACAGGCACTCATGGGAAATAGCTAAACATTGGCAACTGACACTGACTTTTCTTGCTCTTTTCTTTAAACCATTTCAGTAGCATTTCTTTTTAATTTAAAAGAGCTGTTTGCTCCATGAAAACTCCTAGTACTCGTTACTAATGTCAAACCACACCATGGCTGAACAAAACCTAAAAATGGAAGGAAAAAAAGTGCTAGAACTCTACATATTGTATGGAATAATACTAGAATCTAGTTCTGTTCCATGGCACAATTCTTTACATCTAAAAAGAGGTGAAAAAGTTATATGGAACTAATTATAGTTTATAAAATTATGCATAGGCTTGGGTTTTTTTTAAAGAAAGTTGAAAGAAGATTATGGTGTATATACAAATACATACATTTACCCAAATCCAAGATAACTCTGAATTTAAGATGACCCTCCAATAATTAGGTTCTATGCATGGGAATTCATAAATTTGTTATAATTATCCATGTAAAGAATGTAATTATTGGAGAATCATCCTAAATTCACACCCCCTCCCTCTCACTGCTGCTACAGGGAAAGCAATGGCAAGGGGTCAGGCAATGGGGGAGTGGGGAAATCAAGCAATCTGACCCCTATCCGTTGCCCCACTGCCTTGCCTCCTGTCACCTTTACCTCCCACCACTTACCCCACATGCCACTTGCTGCCCCATTCCTGTACCACCTGGCACCTGCCCTCCTGCCCCAGTGCCTTCCCCCCTAGCTCTGCCCCATGGCTTGTCTCCCTCCCCCCCACAGCCTATGCCATGCTTTGGCCCCAGCCCTCCCCAGCAGCAGCAGCTACAGCAGTAAAAGCACCAAAAACAGCTCTGTTCTGAGCTCCAGGGCCTGGACAGACCAACTGCTGCCACATAAGCTGTTACTGGGCTAGGCTAGGACTGGGCTAGGGCTGGAGCAACCATGAGCTCCATGCTCCAGGTGGAATGGGGTGGAAAGCAGTGGAAGGTAAGCAGTGGAGGCTGGGGGGAAAACCAGAGACAGCAGTTGGAAGGCAGAGGTGACTGGGTGGCAGGCAGCACCTGTGGCTCCAGCCCAGACCATGGTCCCAAGTCTAGGGTCACCCCTGTAGCATATGGACCAACAGGTGTAGGGCCCTGGCTACCCCAAAGCTGAACAGCCCTGTTTATAAAGAGTTACTTTATATTTTTAGATTAGAGAGGCAGGTGCAAGTACAATGGGATCTCATTAATGTTCAGATCATTAATTCATACCTTAATCTGGTGGCTTTGGACCACTTTTCAAGATATATTTTATAACAGATGCTCTGATTCAGCAAAGCACTTAAGTGCATACCAAACTTCAAGAAGGTATTTAAGCACCTTGCTGGGTCTGAAGGCTATAGTGAAGTCTTATATTACAAGGATTTCATTACACTTATCAATATGAACTTATCATAAATTAACATCTAAAGCCATGTCTACATTTCATATTTTTCCTGGAAAAGACTAAAACGGAAAAATACTTATGCCCATAACTAACGCAGCTACAGCATGTAGAGGCCAAGATGGGTCTTTTACATGGTCCATGGTTAAGACGCTGTTAAGTAGTCACTGTCTGACCTCTACGTGAACTACATGTTAATACCATTATGTCATCACCTGAGACTCACCCAAAATAGCGTAGCGTATGTGTTGAGGAACATGTGAGTGCCTCTGAAGTGTGCAGTGCATGGCCCCTATAAAGAGTGCTGTGATTGACAGCTGGGTATGTGCATGGGCGAGTGAATGAGTGTGTGCTGGCATTGGTATGGTGTGATGCATAGAGAGAGAGAGAGAAAAAAAAGAAAGAGTGATAGGACTTTGAGATGCTTGGTGTGTGCAAACACACCAATCACAGTTTGGTATGTGGAGTTCCAGCCTGGTCGCTGTGAGCTAAAGAATGTCCTTCACTGTAAGACATTTCACCAGAATAGCAAGGGCTGGCTCCTCAGCATTACCCATTGAGTGTGTATTCACTGTAGTAGTGGCTCTCTATCCCCTTATAAGCAACACCCTTATGCTTCCTATCCCTCCCTAAGATTTACCTGAGGCCTAGTGATTCCTTGATATCGGAGACTCAGGTGAAGACAGTGTTACAGTTCTGAGCTGTTGAATAAAGTTTCCCTAACCCACTAAATAAATTTGAGTCCCCTTCACCTGAGATTACTGTATTAGTGTTACAGGTTATGTATTTGCTGTTTACCTGTATTGGGCATGTAAGTTTCAGTTAAATAAACTGTTTTGTTCGTGTACACTTGTACTCTTGTAGAGTGATTGGTAATCAGTCAGTTCATACCTCAATTAATTCTCTGCTCCAATCTAATGGTGATTAGATATGGGATATTGAGTTATAAGTGATCTAAGGGGCAAAGTTCCACCCTTTCATTGACCAGACCTTGTAGCTGCTATTTTGGCACAGCGCTAATTAGACTCCAAAAAGGAAACTAATGAAAGAAGAGGAGGATAGCTATGAGAATAACAAGGAACTAAAGAAACATCTGAAGAGGCTAGAGAAGAATCTGGATATGTTAATGCTGGAATGAGAGGAACAGAAGTCCAAAGTTTCTGATGTTCAAACTGCTTATAGGGTATTGCCAAGAGAAAATCAGAATCGACAAGTTGATCGTTCCGTATATCAGGAGAAGATCCAAGAGTTGATGGAACAGCTAAAAATTCAGAAAGGCTGTCACATACTGAAAGTTCAGCCTCCGGTCGCTCATTCAACAGAAGACTACAATACAGACACAGAAGCATCAGATAAATCAGAAAAGAACCAAGAGAACTGCCAGGTTCAGAAGAAAAAGAAGCTCCGGTGAATTCCTAAAAAGGACATGAAGAAACATAAGATGTCTATGTGTGAATCTGAAACCACTGATAGTAGCAATAATTCAGTATCAGATTATTCCTTCAGATCAGATAAGACTAAAAGGAACACAAAGATAAGAGTGAAGTCAAGACATGCTCCTATGGCATCCATTAAGAGTACCATTATTGAAACTGTAGCGGGAAGAACTTGCACTGAGCAGGTAACCACGCCGTTCAAGGCAGATAAACTCTGAGCCATACGCAAGCAACTTGACAATCTGAACAAGCATAACTTAATCAACTGTCTCAAGAAAGCAGACCTTGTTAGAGATAATCAGCAATATATGTTAACTGACATTATTGATATTATACAAGCATGCATATCCCAGAAGGATTTTTTGGCACTTCCTATGAAGATCCATTCACAATCTAGAGAAACGGAACAGAAGCTAAGAGAGGCTCTGTTTGACTTACTGTATTCAGGAACTCCACTTGCAGTATTATATTTCCAAGAGGTGCAGTCCAAAGATGAAAGACTGGAAGCGTACATTCATCACAAGAAGATGCTGTTTGAGGTCATTCAGCATCACTGGGGAACAGTTCCCCATTTTGATAATGAAGAATTCCTCAAGAAGTTAGTGAAAGGTTTTGTCTCCAGTATTAAGGGTTTTTTTTAGGAACTGGTTGGCGTCACTCAACTTGTGAAGAAATAAGGGAAATGGCAATTGAAGCCTATCAATCCCTTAAAGAAGGAAGGTAAGGTAAAGTCTTGGTTGTTAGTGCCCAAGGGAAATACCCAGAAACATCTGAACCAACAGTCTCAGAACAATCAAAAGGAGGACAAGAACTAGTCTGGACAAAAGCATCAAGATCAGCAGAAACAGAGGAAGAACTGATAAAAGAATGACCAATGAGAATGACTTACTTCAGATAGTACTGAGGGGGAACTCAAGAGGAAGCCTGAAATTGCAAAGGTCTCTTTTAAGGATGAGGTGGATAGATCATGTCAGTCTAGTTCTGGGAAGAAGTCTGACTGTGTGGAAAAGAAAAATCATAGACCCCGCAGGAGCTTCAACCGAGGAAGCAATTAAGGTTCCCAGGGAGTTTCAACACCTACCTTGAGATTGCTCCAATTCAAGGAAGCATTGAAACACTGTGATTTCCACACGATTGACGGAGCAAGTAACACTAAGTTACTTGAGGTGCTTGCAAGCGTGGAATGGAAGGGCAAGCACTGTAAACCACATCAAGAGGGCTCCCCGCTGCCCCTAATTGTCGCTTGCAGTCAATTGGATTAAGCCAGCCCAGTATTTTCTGGATCCCACTCTGGCACCTTGAATTTGGATGACTGTACTATCCCTGAAAATGTGATGAAATTGGTAGATTTTACTTTGGATGATTGGGGCCAACCCATCATAAAGGTTTCATTCCTGAATGGAAAGAAAATGCTGAGGCATGAAGCCACCATGTTGGTGGATTCAAGTGCACATTTTCTCTGGTTTTGGATTAAATTAATCCATTCCAGAACTGGGCAGTGAGGACATGGAAGAACCTTGAGGGTTTCAATGGAGCGAACTCTCGAATTGGCTTTTCAGTATTGCAGAAATTTTGGATTGGGCCAAAATTGGGAAGGGCTTTGTTTGGACTTGCCAAATGGTCTGGGGTAGGGATAATTGCAGTGAGGTCTTCACAAAATTTGGGATAGTAACTAACTACCCAGATTGACTACCCAGGCCTTTGGGCCTGTGAAACACTGAATGAAGATCATGGGACAAGGAACACAAGGGTCGTTACGATCCAGGCATGACACCAATGTACAGCGATAAAGGCAATAGATACTGGATACTGATACTGACCTGTTACTAATTAAATGAGGAATAGAGAGTTATTGTGAGTTATTGAAATACTCTCCAATTTAGAAGTTACTCCTTTCAGAAATATAAGTGCTTTCGGGGATTCGAGATGGATTAAGTATGAAACTGATAGGCCTTGCAACTGGATGGACATTGATAGTAATATAATCTATGGGAAATGGAACGTTCATTACCAATCTTAATAATACAGGATGGTGGTTGGTTTTATGACCCAACCATATCATAGAATTTTTTTGGGTTACTGTTATGTCTATTCCTGTTATATTTCCCAATGTGGCACGAGTAGCTGTTTTATAAACTCTATTTGCTAGAAGATTTATTGAATACGATTTAACCTATAGCAATGTGAATAATATTAACCCTAGTTGTCAACAGTTTGTACCCATTTTAATGGAAGGGTATGAGTACCATCTGATAAAACTTTCTAGTCTAAATGTTAGAATGATCAAAACTTTGAGTGAGGAATTTAGGAGACCAGATGGAAGTGACGATTATATTTTGATGTATTGTAACAGTGCTTTGAAGGAGGAAGAAAGCAATGATAGAGCTAACAGAAGTATGTATGATAATATGTAAGATAGTTGTATGATATACAGAATAATATGACAATTGTAATAGTTATAATAGTTATGAGTTACTGTTAACAGACTGTTCCTAAACTTACATAAGTTGGAATGTGATGTTCCTGTGCGTCTCTTACATGGGTTCTCTGGAGTGAGTCAAGGGGTTCCCATAATGTATGGGCATGGTATTCATTGATTGTTATAAGGCCACGAACCAACCCCTCATGTCATTGGTGGTGCTACATAGCCAATATTAATCAGGTATCAAGGAGGGGACTGTAGAGGCTAAGATTGGTTTGTTACATGGTCCATGGTTAAGATGGTCATTGTCTGTCATCCACATGAACTATATGTTAATGCCATTATGTCATCACCTGAGACCTACCCAGAATAGCATGGTGTGCGCACTTTGAGAAACATATGCAGTGCCTCTGAAGTGTGGATTGCACAACCTGTATAAAAAGTGCTGTGATTGACAGCTGGGTGTGTGCGTGGGTGAGTACATGAGTGTGTGCTCGTTTTGTTATGGTGTAACGCATAGAGAGAGAGAGAGAGAAAAGAAAGAGTGATTGGACTGTGAGGGGCTTGGTGTGTACAAACAGATTAATCATAGTTTGGAGTGTGGAGTTCCAGCCTGGTTGCAGTGAGCTAAGGAGATGGCCTTCACCATAAGACATCTCACTGGGATAGCAAGGGTCAGCTCCTCAGCATTGCCTGCTGAGTGGGCATGCACTGTAGTAGCGGCCCTCTATCCCTTTGTAAGTATCACCATTATCCTTCCTTTCCCTCCCTGAGATTTACCTGAGGCCTGGTGATTCCTTGATACCAGAGCCTCGGGTGAAGGCAGTGTTATGGTGCTGAGCTACTGAATAAAGTTTCCCGAACCTGTTAAATAAATTTGAGTCCCCTTCACCTGAGATTACTGAATTAGTGCTATGGGTTACATGTTTGATGTTTAATTATATTGGGTGTGTAAATTTCAGTTAAATAAACCGTCTCATTTGTGAACCTTAACACTTGTAGTCTTGTTGAGTGATTGGTAATTAGTCAGTCATACCTCAGTTAATTCTCTGGTCCAATCTAACAGTGATTAGATATGGGAGATTGGGCTGTAAGTGATCTAAGGGGTGAAGTTCCACCCTTTCATTGACTGAACCCTGTAGCTGCTATATTGGCATGGTGCTAATTAGACTCCAAATTAGTTCCAGGCTCAACAAGCAGCAAAAAACTCCATGTAGACACAACTAATTCCAACAAGTGAACTCTTTTGCCAGCGCTGCTGCTGCTGTTTGGGGTGATGGTTTAACTGTATTGACAACCCCCCCTTCGACTGTATAAACTGTACATCCACTAAGGGTTTTTACAAATATTGTGCTAGAAGCAAAGCCTTTGTGGTCTAGATTAAACTTTAAGTAATTATAACTATGGCTTTGTCAGCTGAATGAAGAAACTTCTGTGTCAAGCATTTTTAATTGTGTTTGCTTCCTTTCTTGTTAATACACAAAATTCAGAAACTCGTATTTTCAGCTCACTAGTGTGAATTAGCAAGGTTCTACTGTATTATTAATTAGAATATGAATTAAAAGAAGAATTCAAGTCATAAAGGAATTTGCTATAAATATGACAAGCAAAACGCAAAGCAGCAGGAATTTAAATATGTTTGTGAATATAAATACTATATAAGCTATTTATTGATGTTTCTAAACTTAACAGGCTTAAAAAAGAAACGTAACCCAAAATAAGATATTGTTTTCCATTGTTGCATGAGAATTCATGTATTTCAAAGCACCTATAAGGCCAATATTTAAAAGCATAAATAAGTTGTAGGAATCGTGGAAATTTTGAATCAGACATGCCCAATTTTCTGTGCAAGTTGTCTTTTTTATATTACAAGCTTACAATTCCCTGACAATCTTAAATCCTGTATATTTAGAATTAAGCTATCCTTGAAAATGGGTGTTAAGGATGGTCTTTGTGTCTTAAGCAGAGTTGTGAATGATGGCAACTTTTAGGCCCCTGGTAGATATTACAATTATGATGTCCTTGACCTCTTAATCACACCATAAACAGTGAACCTGCCACATGTTCAAGGAAACAAAAACAGGAACCCAGGAGCAAAAATATTCCAAAAAAGATGTATAATATGCTCGTGGCTGATCTACACCTTAAATTGCCTTTATCACACGGTAACAAGAAACAGATCAAGAGTCCAGTGCAGTCCTGGGTTTGATTGTTGGCCCCAGCCCTGGGATCACACCAAGGACTTGAACCAGGCCCAGTGAAGTCCCAGAGCTGGGACCTACAATTGTTGGTCCCAGCACAGGACCACACAGAAATCTTGAATAGCTCCATTGCAGTCCTGGGGCTGAGACCAACAATTAGCTAGCTATCAATCCCAGCCCTGAGTGATCTCAGGTTCAGGCAGGTTACCAGGAGAACCATTACATATGCCAGGCTACCAGGAGTACTACCAGTACTACCATTATATATGCCAGTGAAAGGAAGCCTGCATGCTGCCTCCCCCACATTAGCAAATGTAATAGTCCCAAAATCGTGCCTCCTGCCTACGCATGTGGTTTGTTGCTGCTGTAATATGCCAGCAAGTGTGATTTTTGGGATCAGGAATCAGATCCCATTGTGCCATGAAATCAACATGTGGCAGGGGCTTTCATGAAAATGATAGTAGTTCTCTGATGTTAACTTATCTAAAACTGCACTTGAGACTGCTCCTCTAGCAAGATTCAAATATAGTTTCTGAATAGGCACACATACACGACATGCTAACTGTGCAGTAGCCAAATAATACTATGCAGTAGCCCATCACAGCCCCAACAGTGCTAATATGCTACTGAGCACTATTATTAATCTACTGTGCAGTAATGTCACTAAAAAGGTGTTCACAGTAACTCCTGTTACTGCACATTTATTTAGTACTTGATTATAAAAGTACTAAATAAATGCACAGTAACCACTGCACAATAGCATCTTCTGTAAATGCACCCAGTGTGGTTTGCAGTTGTATTGAGTGTGGATGGAAACAATGTTTCAACCTTGCAAGCATGGTTTCAGTTACTGTCACAAGCACTCTTCAGCTGCATCAAAATGAGCAGGAACATGCACTTTGTGATGCCTCAAAGACTTTTGAGGTGCTGCAAAACAGATACAATGCATGTAAAGAGGTTCTCTGCACTGCACAGTTGCAGTGCAGAGCCAAAATTACATACCAGGAAATCCCAGTATCTAAAAAAAATGCTTTAAAAAAAAGCAAGGCGCCACATAAGGCTTCAGCATGTAGCAACCAAAAGCAGTCTGGCCAGCCAAAGCCAAACTAAGGCCGCCAGTCTGCACACCTGGATTGCCACCACTGCAGCCCTGGAAGACCCCCAGTACCCCACGTAAGCCTGCTGGGGTGAACCAAGGTGCTGGACCAGGTCAATTTGCCACACGCCAGAGTGTGCATGCAGTGGCATTCCCCAGGGACAAGTATCAGTGGCACAACTATTTGCCGCTGCTTTTTGTCTCTGGGGAAATGTATGTGCATGCTCACCTGGATGCACTCTTGAGGACAAAACTTCACTACTGTGTATATGAGCATTTTTCTAAATATACACTCATATTGAGCAAAAAACTGCTCAATATAACTTGTATTCAGAACCTAGAGTTCAACTCTGTCTCTTGAATTAAGTTAATCTCAGGCAACATTTCTTGGTCTTACATTATTCAAACGGTACGAAAACTGCAGTAGGTATTCTTCCCTCATTGCAAATTCAGCACCTCACACTAAATACATACCTGAAACCTGAGATCCTGCTCCTGCCTTTGTTTCAAGGTAATCTCCATCATCACAGATCCTCACAGGAGGTGAGAGGCTTCATACCAGCTAAAAACTGATTGCCCAGAGGAGTTTTCCTATCTACTGACTCCTGTGTGAAATCCTATGAAATATGAACTTTCATTTCTACCTAGAACTTTTACAATTTTTTCTCCAATGCCTGATGAATGGTATTTGTGCCTGAAAGCTTGTAATTAAAGAATTTTTTGGCAAAAATCTTGTTAGCCTAATAAAAGATATCATCTCCACTATGAGCCCTGATTGACTAAATACATACTGCACTTTTACATGTGCTTGGGACGGAGCAGTGCTATAATTACAGCACCTCTGAGAGCCACTCTAATTAAAGCACTGCCGTGCCTCATGTATCAGCGTCCCCATGCTTAAAAACGGCAGAGGGGGCGCTTGAACTAAAACTTGCTCAAGATGCAGGACACTGCTGGAGTACAGCAGTAGCCATGCTCCAATGCACTGGAATTCCAACATGTTGGAGCAGCCTCTGCATTCATGTATAGGTGCCCATAGTGCTTGATTATTTACCATACTTCTAACAGCTTTAACACTTTTACTAGTGGAAAATCATTTAAAATAAGTTCTATTGTTTCTTCCCACACAAGAAACTTGTCTTTATATTTCATTTCCAATCACAAAAAAAACACTTTTTGAGGTATTTAAATGCTAATCATGCTGTAAAAATGTAGAGACTTGTCTTCTGTACAGGAAAAAGGATTTGTACAGAATTCAGATCACAATCCCACTAGGCTTCACATTTGCATGACTGGAAATTATGCATCACAAGAACATATTTTCCTTGCAAAAAAATAAGGATTCTAATCATGAACCTCTTCCTGTTGAATTATTTCATATATGACGTGAAAAATATTGTTCACACTATCCAGTTGAATCAGTTAATCTATGATAGATAGTAAGGTTTTTTTAACTTTGTTTTTATCCAATAGCTGGGAAAGTGCAATTATTCTCTATGGCCAGCTCTTGGATTGCCACATAATGATATGCTCTCCCCAGGCTTTTACTTTACATTTGTTCATCACATACTACCATGGCTCAATCTCATTCACATTTTGTTTGTTTAAAATGAGTAAGACCACTTCAAAGAGTAAAGCTGAATAGGAAACATTTGTACATATAAAAAAAGTAATTTTGAAGCTAAAGATTGGTCAGTCTTCAGGAAAGCTAGTGGTATAATTTAGACATCTAAATTATAGCAGTCCCTATATGTATGTACGGACTGAAATTATTTTAGTTCAAATATAAAATTATTTGCTGTTTAATTAGTTTATTTATGAAATTGCATTTGTTCAATTTAAAAAATAACCTATTTCAGGAGTTTTCAGATTTGCAGAAGTATTTTCTTTTTATTATTTATTTCTAACTGTGTTTTATTCTGACTTCATTTCTTCATTGAGGACATGTTATGATATCATATGCAACTAGAAATCAAGAGCAATGAATGAAGATACCAATATGAAGGAGACACCTATTTTTAAGGCTTTCATCCAAAAAAGGGTACACACAGCAAACTAGTGTCCCCAGTGTATCTATTTCAGAAAGATGAAGAGCTGAGTCAGCCCTCTTGGGATTTGGTGGTGAGGCTTCAAGGAGGTTAAGCATACTAAACTTGATGCAAAGACCATTAGGAAGCACATCTTCCTGAAAACTGTAAGGGAAAGCCAGCAACCACACTATTCTGCATATTCTTTCAAGAGGAGGTAGGCAAATTTTTAAGTTAGTCCTGTAACATTGTTTAACTTTCTGTCTCTACTAGGTCACACAGAGAATGTATTCCTTGAGCAAGATCTGCTTGGGCTCCTTCACACCTGGATGAAAAGCTGAGGCATGAAATGGGGCCCTGAAAGCCAAGTGGGGAAGGAATCCCCAACACTTGCACCACAGAAGTAACCATACAGCCGTATTCTGAAGTTTCCCTCACAAACACTGAAGTAGAGGCAGAGAGAGATGGGGGACAGGGGCAAGGCCTAGAGATTCTAACAGTACTATTTCCCCAGAAGCTCCTGTAACAGGTGGTCATATCCCCAAAATGTCTCCAGCTTGAAATTATTCTGGAAGAGGAAGCAGCAAAGGCATTCAGACTGCAAATGCCCCCTCTCCCCTGCACCTTCTGTAGACACAGGTGATTGGTCTAGGGAAGGCATGGGAAGCAGGCTGTTCCTGCTACTTTCCAGACCAGGGACCCCGTGGTGCTGCAGGTACAGGTTTTGAATATGCCGCACAGGGGGAACTCCCCCACCCAGTGCAGCCCTTTAAAAGACATGCAGTTACAGCTCAGTGTGCCGCTCTCAAGTAGCAGATGGAGGGAGCTTCTCCCCCACATGACTTATAAGTCAGCAGCTGCAGGTCCTACCAGGAGCAGAGGGAACAGTGGGGCAAAGATCCTAGGCCATTCCCGAGACTGGGCAGAAAGAGTTGCCTTTATGCTCTCTTCCCCTTCTCTCCCAGACTGGCCTCATCAAAAAAAAATTTTTTTACAAGAAGGATCTTCCAGGTGTTGACCAGAAGGGTATGATCCCCCCAGGAGAAATTGAATGAATTCCTGTATGCTTGTCATTTCTACCAGAACAACAATTCTCCTGGTGGAGTGTAATGCCAGTACATGGTCTTAGTCATCGAAATTATGCTACAAGCTTTTCTGAAGAATGACCGTTCTTTAGTTTCAACATTAAATTATATTGAGCAGTAATTGGCCCAAATGAGTGACCTACTGTTAATAGACTTCCTACTGGATACAATGACTTAATCTGCTAGAAAAGAGATTATATAGAGTAATTTTCCATATCTAATTAATAAAATCATGGATTCACCACTTCTATAACTGGGTCCCTTCCAAGCACTTAAAACCCACAGTAAAACACATTGCTTCTTTCACCCTTACTTCCTAGACTGTTGAAGAAATGGTTTCCTTAGATTGTGGTGGCTGTTATGTGTGTGTCTTTATGAAATAAATAATTTGTTCTATGGTTAGTCTTATCCCTTGCAAAAATGCATCCCATGTCTCCAGGGAAATTTCTATGTTGTACAATCATAAGCTTTTCTTTTACTCACTGTTTTAACGTCATAACAGGGCACAAGTACTGTGAGAGGCCACAGTCACAGGCAGATAATAAATACAGTCAAACCCTTGCACAGTTTTGACTAAGAGCTCTGAGACTTTGAAATGGACTCTGTGAGCAGAATTCTCAGGATCAAGCAAACTGGAGGGTATATGGCTCACTTAGATGGTCTGGAAAGGAACAAGTCCTGGGCTCTACTGGCATACTTCCTCATTCTTCTCCCTCTAATGACTATTACATTGAGGAGGAACACAAGGCTCAGCTTGAGAAGGAACTGGATAAAGTGAGGGTCTAAAACAAAGCTAAAACGCAGGACCTCTTCCTTTTTAAGACAGCATCCATATCACTGAGCCATGCACACTCCAGCTTACTCTACTCTTCCACATATCTCCCCCACTTCTAGTCAGGATCCTCTCTTCGGGATGACTGCCTAACCAGGGATTTTCAACCTTTTTTAATATATGTACCCCTGGCAGCCAGACATAGTGGGGGAGGGGTGGGTTGGCACATGGCCAGATGTGGAGCAGGGTGCTGAGTGACAGTGTTTCATCCTCGTCCACCCACACGTATCCCCTAGGGCCTTCCCAAGTACCCCCAGGATTACATGTACCCCCAGTTCATAACGCAGCCTACTGCATGTACTCTGTAGCAATATGAAGATGTAGAGAACTGCACTGCTCTTGAAACAGGATCACAAGCTGTGATCCTGTACCCCAAATGGAAATTGCATGTTTTGCTTCTCAGACTGTTATTTGGGTGCATAAAGCAAGCTTACTGCAGAACAACTAGAGAAAGCAGACCACCAGCATAATCTATTGCCAATGCTCTTCAGTGTTACTAACCTAAACAGAAAAATCTAGCAGCCAGCACAAAGATTTCTGAAGGAAAAGTTATGAAACCAAACCAAAAAAAAAGTATTGAGGAAGAGAGTAGATCTCGTGTGTGGGAGGAAGTACAAAATTGTTATTGTTTTCAAGTGAGCCACTAAAAGAGTAATTTAAATCTAATTAAATTACACAGCAAATTAGAACAAATAGTATTTTATATAAACTACTGTATTTTCCAAGTGCTTTGTATAATATGAGAAAAGGTTTCAAAGTGGTATGTTTAAGAAATTAACAACAAATGTTGGAATAAAAGAGAATATTCACCTACCATTCATACAAATACTCTTGCTTTCTGAGCCTTGCTTCTTTGTTTACAGTTTAGTATATGGTGATCAAGGTAGAGGAGGGGATGCCATGAAGCATGAGAAAACTGCTGTAGCCATTGTTGGTAGCTTGAATTAAAATAAATTATTCTGCTGCTATGTCTGCTGTCTCCTGCATATTGGCTTGAGTTTGACAGGTTATTCTCTCCCCAGTTGATTCATCTATTCAGTTTTCATTATTTTTTCATTTCACAGGACTCTCTCTTCTTTGGTAATTCAAGAGTCTCTAAAATTTCTCTCAACCAAATGCCACAATGCTAAAATTAGCATAAAATCTTTAGTGCAGTGCTGCGGCCCAGCATGCAGTACACCATCCTGATCCAAATTTTTCTGCTGTTACCCATGGACTGCAAACTTGATCTAAACAGAATGATGATTATGAGCTTTTTCTTAAAATACTAGGATATATTTGGAAAGCCAACAGGCTTTCTAATTTAGAAACTGGGCTGAAAGTATCTGGTACCTCCTTCAGGTTTCTGAACCGTTGTGAAAACACTATACTTTAAGGCTAGGGACAGACATTCAAAAAGCCTGAGCCTGAATTGAATCAATCTTTGCAGATTAGCCTAACTAGACTAGGCTAAACTGGTTTGAAATTGGACAAACATTCTCTCTGGACTAAGGAAATTCAGGCACAAGCATGCAGTGGCTCAGGCTAGAAGTCTCAGGGTGCTAGAGCAGCCCTCCCTTGCCTTCTGCAGGGAGCTGAGCTGAGGGGAGCATGGCTGGGCCATGGCAGGACTCTTTCATTAGGGATTTCTGCCTGCACGCTCCCAGGGTTTTCCCCACTGGTTGCTCAAGGGGCAGGTGCATTGCCAGCCCCCAGTCACAGGCTAGCACTCTGAGACAAAGGGGTGTGTGCAGTGCATGCATCTGTCTATGATATGGAGCTTTTCAGTCCCCCCTGCTACTTCTTCATACTGTCTGCAGCAAACTGACATGTGAGCAAGCCAGCCAGGGGGCTAATAACAGTCCTTAATATGCAATTAGCAAAACAATAGACTCACCCCACATTACTTCAAACTTCTTAAAAAGATAACTGGCTGACCTGTTGCTTAGCTCCAATAGCCCTAAGCAGTCACTGTTCTGTCTCCTTATCCCAGTGAAATTGAAGAGAGACACATACTCAAACACCTCTCAGCATTAGCTAGCATACCACATGCTGCTATGGTCCTGATGTGGCACAGAGGAGGAAGGGATCTCTGCTTAAGCTATGAGTGTTGAGAGCAAGGGAAGAAGGGGACACAGGGAAGCCAGCAGATCCTGCAGTGCCTGCAAGTCTGTGCCGAGCTCCAACCAAGGAGCAGAGAGTAGGGTCCAGCTCTGATATGAAGCAGAAACCAGCCCAGAGAGCGTGCCGGGATGCTGGGGGAGTCTGATTTAACTTAAACCAGCAAGGGGTCTGGGACAGACATTGCATAAACTAATTTGAGCCAAATCAGTTAAATCTAATACTACATTCAACGAGATTAACTCAAACCAATTTCATCCATTTTCAAACTGGTTTTTGTGCACTGAATATCTGTTCTGTTACATGTTTAAACCAGTTTCTGATCACTTAAACTGGTTTATGTGTAATGTCTGTCCCAAAAGGACAGAACTCAAAAGCTTGAAGAAATAGTCCATTAATGCTACTGTCTTCCACACTGAACTAAGAATGATACAAACTGCTTTCTACCAAATATATATATATCTCTATATTTTTATACATTATTTATTGACTCATTGACATTCTTTATGTATTCATTCTAAAATGTATATCAAAATTTCCTCTCTCTCAGAGACTGACAATGAAAACTTCTAAAATACTAAGCCTGTCTGATTAAGACTGAGATAAGAAATACGGAAAGCTGGTATTCTACATAACTTTAATCTACTATACATAAAAGATAAACATTTCAGAAGAAAAATAATATTTGCTTTAAGTAAAACCACCTTTTTTCAAATCCAAACAATAAAAGAAAACAGACTTATCTTAGTCCCAAAAATCTTATTACCAGCAATTGTTTTAAAAAATATGCTAATAACACTGAAGAAACCAATAAATGAGGATTGTATGCCAAGGCCTCATTTACAGAACGTTAATGTTTCAACTGATTTTTGAGAAAGATCATTTTCCATTCTCATTTTTGTTTTTTTTAACATTTTTTTAAATTAAATTTCTTGCATGGAAAAAAATCTTCAGATAATTACTAAATAGCAAAAAAGGGGGACAGAACAGAGAGAAAGACACCTCCCCTTCTCCCTCCTCCATATGCAGTAAAATTTGCAGTTCCAGAAAAACTTTAGTAACAGAGCACTACAGAACTTGCAAACACATTCAGGCCAAATTTGTTTTATATTAATAATTTATTTTTATCAGAAGTCACAAAAATATAAGACAAATATATATTTGATTGTATGTTTTTACATGGCCCAATAGAAATTTGAAAAGGAAAAGAAAGCCCTATTTCTCTTATACCAGCTTTCATATTCATAGTAAATATTGCTCAGGAAAAAAGGCAAGTCATAAACTATGGGATAGGATATTTTATTTAATGCTATTTTGCTACCAACTTGGTTAAATAAACATGAATATGATGTATTTTAATAGATGAAATGGGGAGGAAGGTGATTATTACACCACCAAATGGTGACTGTTGCCTCTCAGTCTTAGCATGATTTGTCCTGACTGGCAAATGACCTTCCCACCTTAAAGTCAACATGATATCCAGACAGAAATAACAAGCTGGCCCACTTTGGCCTTATCACAAAAGATGACCCATCTGTGTAGCATCTGAGTCAGGTTCCCAGCTGTATATCATATCCATTAATTCTGGGAAATATATAGGCAAGCTTCCTTCCAATCTCACCACAAATAGCTGAACGAATGAATCCAGGTTTCGTAGACTACATATTACCCAAGCTGGAACATGCCAGTACCAGTGTCTAGGCCTTCATCCCCAGGGCATGAAAGGGAAAGCCTAGCTACAGCAAGAAAAAAAATGTGAATGATTATTTGCTTTTCCCACAGTTCAGCATAAGAGGAAAGGGGGAGTTCCTTTCCTCCACTTGTAGGATGAAGACAGAAGAGAATCCTTTGGCACAACTTAACACCAAACCAGACTATAATTTGTTGGGAGAGCCAAGAAGTCCCTGGCAAACCCAGCCCATTGGCCATTTCAACAACTCTGGGTATGAAGGGTTGGGGAAGGAGTTTTAGAAGGGACAGCTAAATTGAATTAAGCAATATGGGTTTTTTGTTCCAATGGCTTGTCTTACATTGTCAGTTAGCATTTTCAATAATTCTGATTTAGTACTACCATCTTATTCTGGATCTTTCTGCATGTTATTCAGCAGACCAGTCTTCCAAAAAAACTACTCACAAAATAGTGCAAGTGCTCTATTTGTATAGTAACAAAATCTTACCAATAGCTAATGATTCTACATGCAATGTAAGAAATGCCATGCAGTTCTTTTTGATATTTCTTACCATGTATCTTGTGAGCTGTTCACAAAAAATGTCCCTTAGCATTAGAAGGAAAACAAGTAATACTTTCATTTCTTTATGAATACCAACATAAAATCATCATCTCGTTGCAACCATATTCTATTGGTCCCTTAACATCAAACATCGATAGGGGTATTTTTAGAACAATGTGCAAAATCATTCATTATAATTCAGGCAGAGAAAAGAATCATAGGAAACAATTAGTGTAAAATTAAATATCTCTCTTCAGTAAGGACAGCAATTTCTTCCTAAACTGACTTACAAATGTTATAAATCAACATTGTCTCCTGATGGTTTGGTTGGATGCTTCCCTACCAAGTTTGAAACAGTTTATTAGAAATACCACTCCTTTCTAATCATCTCCAGTACAGAAAGGGTACATTTCTAAAAGACAAAGGAAATGCCTTAATGGTGATACTATATTATTATTGCACTATCATCAGCAGGTAAGTTTATATAAAGTTTAGTATAAACATGTAGTTTATTCATCCATCCTGTGAGACAAACTGCCTTTACCATGCCAAAACAAACAGATATCTGTACACTATAACTCTTTTTTCTGAAGGCCTGCTATTTTAGAAAACATTGTAGCTATAAAAAAAGCATCATTCTTCCTGTTTTGTTAGACCCTGGGCAGGAGGAGGGAGTGGAAATTAAGAAGTTCACCATTTCTAATCATTGCTAATAGAACAGAGGGTTTAAAGCTGAGGAGCATGTTGAATGGCTCCCCCTTCCCTTTCACAGGCGATTATCAGCTCTGTGGTAAAGTATGAGAACCTGTTTCTCCAAGTCATATGAGACCATGCACATGCTTCTTCATGTGATGGTATATAGACTTTTATTGGCATGTTGGCTGTTAAGCAGTGTTATCTCTAACTTTAGGCACAGACTTCCGAACATCCTTATGACTGTTCTGTACTTCACTTTTGAAGATCAGCAAGGAATTTCTGTCCACTGTTGCCCAGCGGTGCCTCAGTAATATATGGATGGAATTAGTTTTGACTTGAACTGTTCATTCAACTATGCTAGTTGTTTCTTAACACTATTTTAAACAGAAAGAATGAGTTGTCACCAGCAATGCTACTCTATGACCATTGTCTAAATTTGGTGGGGGAAGTCTTCTGGGTTCTGATACATTGTCACCTTACAATGTAAACTGATTAGGAGTTGAACTGGGCCAGGAACCAGAGTAAGAGAGAGAACAAGAGGAAAGGATTTTTCATATTAAAGACACTTTTTTTTAGGTACAAGTCTTCTCACTTGGAATGGGTTTGTTGAAGATGTCCCAGATTTAAGGACTAAAACAGATCTAGTGCATTGGGGCCTGGAGAGCCAGGGAACAGAACAAAAGGTGAGTGATGAACTGTTTTGTTTTGGGTTTTTCCCCTGCTACATAATGGATAAGATTTTCCTTCTCAGGTTGGTCATTTGTTTAATAAATCTGAATTTTGTAGAACTTCTATTTTTTATTTCTTTTCATAGAATATATGGTTAACAAAGATAGCAGAAAATAAGTTTTAACGATTTTTGTAGCATCTTTAAAATAATTTCCTTTTCCTTTTTCCACTTCATTCAATTTACCAAAACTGATCTTATTATATACCAGTTCATCTAGGATTCCATCACTACTATGAACTGTATTATAGTTTTCATATTCTTTAAACAATAAGACATCCAAGGCATCTATCACATTTCCTCAGTTTGAAAAATAAAAACAAAATATGGCAATTCCATCTAATATAAGTTATTTTCTGCAGGCCAAATCCTGTTGTTTCAACTCAGTCTCTCATAAAAAAAAAACCTCTCACTGAAACGGCTTTTGCCCAAGTAAAGATTTGCTGGCAATTGAATTTACACTGATTACTCTTAAGGTACATTTTTAAATGCTAGTGCTCCAGTAAATATTGCAACTGATGTTAAATCAATGGTTTGGATGTGAGAGATAGCAGCATGGTCTATCACAAGGGATGGCAATCTACAGCCTATGGGCTGGATTTAGCCTGTAAACAGGTCTGACCAAGCACAGTGGTTTGGTGGCATAGAGCTGCACTGTGCCACCCATTGCTTCTACAGGGCTGCAGAGCCTGGTGCTCCACTATGTCTATACTTCTTTTGCTGCAGAGAAGCTGGGAATGTACAGTGAGGAAAGCAAAGACAGGGCAAAGAACAGTGAGTGCAGGCAGCTGGCCACTGTGGGGAGGGGAAGGAATGGACCAGCCATAGCCTGGTCACAAACTCCAGCCTGCACCAGCAATATGCTGCTGACCCCCAGCACAGCAGATAGCCCATGCAACTGGAAGTTCTAAACCTGCTGTTGCCACTGACTACCAGTGATACTTTGGGCAAATTACTTATTTTTCTGTGTATCTCAGGTTGTTTGGGTATGAAATGGCAACACTATTTTTCCCTCCAAATGTGTTCTGAAATTAATATTTGCACATCCCTTTCAATTAAATTAGAGTTGCTCCAGTTGATCCTTGGCTGGGCTCTCTCATGATTGTTTCCAAGACAGTTATTGTATCTCAAGATACAACTGTATGTCTTATCCTGAGTAACTGGTATTTTAAAAGGGACACACTGATCACAGAGACTGACTTACATGAAGTGTGATAAAACAGTACTTTGTGGTTTGTCTGGTTTCTTCACTATGCTAAGTGATACCTAGTGGCTAACCTGTGAAACACATCACTTTTAGTATCTTCTTGACTCACTGTAGTTTATTATATTTTTTCTGATATCTCTCTCACTACCTTTTTCCCCTCACTCCCTCACTTTTTTTCTGAAATCCCCCTGATATCACTATCTTTCTATGTGAATTCAAATTACATATTTTTTCAATTCATCAGCTCTATCTGTATAATTTTAAATTCCATGTCCTTTTTTAAAATCACTGATTTTCAGTTGTTTTAAAAACATATAAATGCTATGTGCAAAGGATCAGTAGTCCTAAAAAAAGTAAAGAAAATTGAAAGCAAATTCTTTTTCCCCACATATCTACGGCCAGCTTACTTTTTATTACATTAATAGTCCATATTATGAATCCAGTTTCCTGAAACTGAATTTTAAAAGTGTTTGTGTGTGTATGTGTGTTGTATCTTAATTTACAATTTATTGCGCACAAAAATTACACTAAAATGTCCTTTGCCCATTTCCATGACTATATGTTTGAAGTTTAATAATGCTAGGAAAATATAAACATAATTACTTACAAGATAACTGTAAAAAGCATAATATAAAACACATGCCTACCTTTAACAAAATATCTTACTTAGTTCTACTGAAGAAAAAAAGAATAAAACAGATATATGTTTATATATACAAACACGTCTTACAATATAGAGAAGCACTGTTGTGCGTTTTAAAGGCACTGACAAGTTGCATCTAAAATAAGGTGTGCTAATTGCTAGCAAAATGTCTGGAATGCAGGTGCTGCAGAGGCAGCACAGTTATACTAATCAGACACACAGAGATTTTTGTTACTTGATTTGCTACCGGCCCAGGCCATCGCTAAGTCTTCATTCAGAGTGGATATATTTCTATTTCTTCTTTTAAGGAGAAAGCAATCCTACTTAACATTGGAATAGATATAGATATATCTATCTATATCTATAGAAATATAAAATATATTTATGTATATTCATCTTTTAATAATAATGATCTCACTCATTTTTTCATTTCTCAATTAATAATTTTCTAAATTATTCAAAATTTGTCATGTTAATCCTCAATCTATTATTTAATTGACCAGATTATGCAATGAATATTTCCCATTCCCTAAAATTAACCTGAAAACTATTTGGACTATTTGCTAAGTACCATGTAGTGGAAAATCCTACCTTGTCTCTGAAAATGTTTGCTTTAATACCTAGTGGAAATAGCAATATGATAAGGCAGAGCTTATGCACTTCACTACAAGGTCCCAGCATAGGGTAAATCAACTGTCATCTGCTCTCAGAGTGGTCTTGCACGCCAGCCTTAGGTAAATGTATTTAAATTTATTAAAGAAGCTATATAAATATCAGGTGCTAGAGTACTACTGCAGAATACTGAAACTTTTAATGAGAGTAGACTGTGCTTACAAGGTCGTGTCTTTTGTAATATTTTCAAAGTATGAGGAACAATTATTTTATCTACATGTTCAGAAATAGCAACTGCAGCTATTTCGAATTTTGAATCTAGAAACGTTTGAAGAACAAGAGAAAATCCTTTTTCAACTCTTTTCTTAAAAACATAGAATAATATAACATCTCACTTTTGTTGTAGACATAAAGGCAGAGAAAAACTGTTCTTTCTTGGCACTGAGCAAGACAAGAGGCAATGGGTTTAAGCTACAGCAACGCAGATTTAGATTAAAATCGGAGGAAAAACTTCCTGACGGTAAGAACATAGGACCAAGGAATAAGCTGCCTAGAGAAGCTGTCATATCTCTGTTATTGGAGATTTTTAAGTAAAATCTGTATAGGCATATGTCTGGGATGGGTTTAAAACAGCAAATCCTGCAGCCATGAAGAGGGTTCAGCTGGATGACCCCTAAGGTCTCCTCAGTCTTTAATTCTATGACCAAAACAGGACAATGAAAAAGAAAGTCCACACCAAAGGAAAACTTAGCTTTACAAAAATCAAAACAAAAAACAGTCAAAATTTTACAACATTTGAAAAGGTCTAATGAATATTTTAGATTTGGAGGAAAAAAAGAGAAAAAAAAAATCACTGAGACACTGTTTCTTGGATACATGATATTTAAAGAAAAAATGAACTTATACAAGTAACCTCATTTAAGCACTTAAAAAAGTGTGATGTCTAGTTATCATCACCGTGTTTTCCTAACCCTAGAATTCCAATGGAAAAATATTAAATGACCCTCAATGCTGCATCAAAACACAAATGAAACCTTTTAAATGTGCATAACGTAATACGGATACCAGCCATTTTCCATTTCCAATAGGAAAAATATTACCTTTCCTGGGGAAATATAAGTATATTTAACTCTGATACACTGGGCCAAAATCAATTCTTCACAAGAAGATGGAAAAAAAATTATTTTGCTGCATTACTACGTCCAACTTGTCTACAAACCTTATTTTCACATGTTATTTGTTAACCTATTAACTTTGTCAGTACAACAGGGCAAATATGAAATACTGTGTTCACAGGTAGCAATTTAAATCAAAACGAGAAGAACATGAACAAAGTAAAAGCTGTATGCGATCAAAGACATGCTGGATACCTGAGTCAAAAAGCTATTTGTGAACAAGGTAGGAAAGCTAGTCATGCATATGGACGACCTTTCACAAAATTAAATGCTAGTCAGAAAATACATTCCTGAAATACAAAATAAGCATTATGAAACAGATTAACAAGCTGTTTTTTCACTAAATAAAAAATTGCTATTTTAAGCACCATTCATAAATCTCATTTATATATATGTAGTTAAAATAGGAATAGTTTTTTGTTTCTGTATCTATGTGTGTATATACATATACACAGATACATGCATATGTATGTATAAATACATATATGTTAGTGTGTGCAAGTACACACACACACACACATCCACTAGTAACCTAAAATCCCAGAAGTGAAGGTAGAAATATTAGGCATGCCTATTACCTTACAAATACCCTTCTCTTTCATTCACTAAATAATCACTGAAAGGATGTAAACGAAAGGTCAAATGAGCGTAACTCTTGAGAAGTATGCAGTCCTCCTTTTTTTGCTCAAGCATGGTGAAATGAATAGTTTTATTATAAAAGAATACACAATCCTAATTAATTACTCCAATACTTACCTTCCAGAAGGTAAGGAAAGCACAGGGCTATTTATTTATTTCTTACTATCTAAGGGTTTCAAGACTTCCTAAAGTGACCATCTCATTAGACCTAGGTAAGTATGTCCAATGTAGAAGCAAGTGGGTAAGCTTGTATAGCACAACTTAAAGTCAGTAAATGGAGAACAGATTGACTCCTGCCTTATACAAATCAGACAGATGATCTGTAAATTCTGCAGCCAGAGAACAAATGTGTAGAATCTTCTTTTACATAATGGGCAAAGATTCCAGTTATGTTATTTTTCTGTTAAAGCATTATACTATTTATGAAGTCTACAAAGCCCTTTCATTCAATACTCATGATTTTTTTAAATTATTAAAGAAAAAAAAGAGCTAATTCAAAGAAGGCTCAGGTAAGTTGCTATGCCACAGAAAGGTTCCCTCTCCTATCAGGAAAATACTACCCATACTCAAAAAAATTACAATGAAATTACAGACACACACACACACACACACACTTTTATTTAACCTAACCCATTTTAACACAAAGGACCTGTAGTTTTTACATCAATTTTTCTCTTCATTTTCAAAAGTACATACTAAATGACCATGACAAGCTGTACAAAATAAATCCATTTCACATCTAGATCTTTTTCTACTTTTTTTTTTTTTTTGGGGGGGGGGGGGTCCTAGCATCCTAGCATAAGATAATGCCATAGTGTTATGATTAAATTAGCTAAATGTATGAGGCAAAAAGTCTATCTGTACTTCTATTTTGGAGCATCTTTGCACTTTGTTTGAAAACACAGCATTAATGCCTGATTTTTCCTGGTAATGATAAAAGCAAAATCCCATCCACGTTTTCTCATTATTAAATTACAAGCTCAAGCAAAAGCATGCCCACTTTGTCTTAAAAAGAGACAAATCCCATACTGTTTTCTCAACCTCCAAAATCTCAAAGGATTATTCGTAATAGAATATTACCCTTTAGCAATACAGTTTCTGCTACTTCTTAGAGAATACTCTGTAGACATCAAATTACCTTTCCAGAGATTCATAGGACATGAATTAAAATCTAATGCATCACTCGGACCGGGTCTCCACACCATTTTCTCATCAGCTTGTGCCTCCAAGAGAAGCAAATTGCCAAATTAACAAGCTCAGAGCAAAAAAAAAAAAAAAAAAAGGGAAAGATCTTATTTTTTTTATTCTCATGCTGTGGATGTCGCTACTTACTTGGCTAAGATATCATCACAAATCCAAAATGATTTCAATTACACAGCGGAGTAATCACTGTTCGGCATCTGTAAGGGATAGATAAACTGAGCTACATTACAGGAGTCCCTCTGCAGACTGTACCATCCTGGACAGGCAGGTGGGGGTGGGGGGGAGCTGCTATTTCTGTCAGAGCATCTTGGTAGCAGAGTGCAAGCACAGGGGATGTTTTATTGGCCGCGCTCCCAGGCTGTAGAAGGAGGCAAGTAAACAGCAGGCTTGGGAAGGGAAGAAAATGTTGTTTCTAAAAGGAAAATGGACTGAACCACCATGTTGTTGTTTGTGGTTTTAATACTTCCCTTGGGATAATGACAAAAACGGAAGATGGCAAACTACCAGGAATATGCCACTTACTCAGAAACGGGAGAAACCTTCAAGGACAAGGACCGTCAAGTTCTATCACTATCATTTGAGAAGAGGAAAAAAAGGGCGGGGGATCTGTATGGAGCGGGTTGCAGGGGGTGAGGGGGCGCTCCCGAAGCACTGCATCCCTACAGCAGACATGCGCTGGTGCGTTCTGAATGTCAGAGCCCGCTGCCAAGCGCTTCACCACTCCTGTTAACTATTTAAAACTCAACAAACACGGACCAATAAAGAAATAAATAAATGACTGTATATCGAAGGATTTCATCGTCAATCACACTGTAGCAACCAAAGCAAAGCAAAGGTGTAACAGAGAACAAAGCAAATGCACCCTGGATGCTGTGTGTTTCTCAACCGTTTTGTGCTGCTTCACCTGCAGGAGTCAGATGCTGTTTGTGCTGATTTCAGAGGAATGCTCACAAAGTGAAGGTGCACGTCTTTACCTTTGGTTGGGATCGAACTCATTACCATATGCTGTAAAACCTAATGTACATACAGTGATAGTGTTCTGCTTTTTTTTTTAACTGATTCCAATGCATTTCAAATGTTAATGGCAACCTGTCACTTCCTCAAGAATAACTGCATGGAGTTTTAAGGTGGAATGATTCTTTGAAAAAAATACTGGTGTGAGACTAGGAATTAATCTATGTGAACAATACTCAGGCTGGGGGCTTGGGTTTTTTACCTAGAAAACAAGTCATGTCTTAACTGCACAATAGGCTTTTTAAAAATCTTATTAAAAAGAGTTCCAACTGCTACCGTTTAAGAGAGAAAATGTTCCTTTAAAAAATTGACATTTTACATATGAGAATAGCAGAGCTTGTTAATAGGAACTAAAGTACTGTCAACATCTTCCCACAAGGGCTACAATATGCATAGGGTAAGCATATTTAAAAATTTCTTTTAAAAATGCCAAATATTCAGTTGTTCTAAGCATTGTTTCCTGAGTTGCAAGCTGAGATTCTGCAATTGCAAGAATGCATTTTATCTCAAAACTGACTAAATACAGAAAAATATTATTTGTTTCTTAAAGAATGAATACAACAGCATGCATCAAAGTAGGAAGCTATAGTATCCTAGGGACAGCAGTGCTTCGTGACTGTGCTACATCTTGGACTGAGTAGGCAATTGCAACTAAGCACACCTCCCTGAACACTAATAGGAGTAGCTGTACTGATGCTCTGTCATCCTTGCTTACTTGCTGCTCTGAATATCAATTCAGCCAGTTAAGCCAAGAGTCTGCACTGCACTGCACCAAAATGGAAGCTATTTTGAAAAAAAGCCTGCTAGGATCACTGATCAGGGGATTTTATCTTTGCTGAATTAAAATATGAGGTGAAATTTAAAACAGTATTGGACTAAATAAAGATTTTTCTAAAAGGAGGCTGGCTTTATCACTGCAAAGTTCCAAGCTATACATGCATGTCATGACATCATATGCAGTAACACTTTTGCATGTAACAGCATCCTGTTTTTCTAGGCAAGGCTTTGTTTCTAACTGTGACTTAGTTCACATTTTAAATCATGCTAAACAAAGAAACCACTGAGAAGAAAATGCTATAGTGTAAATGTGTTGTGCTTACAGTCAGGATCTGTAACTGCTGATGACCTCTACTGCTCTGCTAGAGCACAAGTACTTTATACTGGATTTTTTTCCAGTATTAGAAACCAGTACTTTTCCAATTCAAGTTATATATCCATGTTTAAAACCTGCTTAATGGATATTACAACAAAGCCTAAAGATAATAAACAAGAAAGACTAAACCACAAGAATGTGTAGGGGTTTTTGTTTTAAACAATGTAAAGAAATACTAATAACATTTAAAATCCCTTGTTCATTGAATCTGACTATCACCAATTTACATGTTCCTTCTCTGAAAGATTCTGGCCTTTCCATACTGTAACTATAATCCAGTTATGGAGTTATAACTTGCTGAAAGATGTATATTGCAAATATTTAGAGAATGCTTTTGTCTTTACTCGGTGTACAGAGAAAACAAAGGGAAAAGAGAAGGAAAAAATTAATATATTCAATAAGCAAAAAAAGTTCTAGTTTATTTTTGGACAATTTAAATGAGTTAAGGAAGAACCATTCTAGGAAAACAAGTTTTCACATGAGTATTCCCAATGCTCATTTAATATAGGGCCTCAAAAGTGCTGTACCACATAACGTGATGATCAAGCTATTAACCTTGTTGCTAGTCTCATTAGTAAGGGGCCCACCTCCCAGTGCTGTGTGGGTATGTAACAAGAAACCCATTCTTACAGAGACCTAGCACACCCATTGCATTGGTGTGGCAAGGCCTAGTGCCTTTCTATAGGAGAAACTTACAAACTACATCTACATATCGATTAAGCTAAGTGTCACTAAAGAAAACAAAAGAACTAAAATATCCACTTCAAAGAATGTAGATATATCCTGGTGTTAACCTAACTCACTTACTGTCCCCAATAGCCTTTGATCCTCACTACCTCACATTGCATTTTACATATTTCTCACAGTACATTTTTATATTTCATCTGTCTCATCTTTACATGTATTTTATATTTTATCCTTTTAAACCCTTAAGGAATGTACTCCCTGTAGAATGAAGTTAAACCCTGGACCATTGTTACAAACTGCATTGAAACAGTAATTGTAAAGTGATAAAGTCTGCTGTATTGGGCTGGTCCCTTGAGTAAATGCGAGTATGAGTCAGTAGATAATTAAATAACAAACCAAGAACCCCTGCCTGTTAATTGACAGTAACCTAGCCAGAGGAACTTACCATTACAAAACTCTACAAGCCATTTTAGGCTAATCAACGTGGAAGATTGATTCCTGAAACTAAGCACCCACCCTATTGACTATTCCTGTAACCCCTGACAATACAACCATTGAATCAATCAAGTCAAGGATGGACTCCCCAAACTGCACCATGGGGCAGAACCCCAGTGACTGTGACTGACAGCTGTCATACACTACTCAAGACCCATGTGGGACAGTGTGGCAGAGCACCTCTGGTGTCTGCCATTTTAAGAGCCTGAGGAGACAACTGGCAGGTGTGGCCCAGCTCTGATGAGCGGTCATTTTAAGATTCAGGCCAGCAGAGTTAGAGGCAGCACTCTGCCACCTGGCACTGAGGAAATAATATCTCCTGGTGGAGCTGCTGCTCCGATAACACCAGGAGGTAAGGGCAAGAGCTGATAGGGATGGTTAGGAGGGTCTAGGTCCTGGGCAACACCTAAAACTGCACCCTGCCGGGGATGGGTGGCCTGGTGCGGCTGTTTGTGGTGGACCAGCTCCCCAGAAATGCCAAGCCAGTTACCACCCCGGTGGAAGGCAAGTAGGGGTACATAAACCCCAGCCCCCACCTTCAGGTGGGTCAATTAACATTGGAGGTAGTTGGGGTCCAGCATGACTGAGGCCACCTGAGCCTGTGTGGGGTGCAAGACCCCAGAGAGTGGAGAGTGGGGCCAGATACAGCTGTGGCCACCTGAGCCTGTGGGGTATGTGTGTGACCCCAGGCCCCAGCATAGTGGGGTAGAGTATTGGCCTCAATGGAGGCAGAGGTGTAGAGCAGGTTGCAGTGGGGCACCTGACAGCCTGCATCAGAGTGGCAGTTGGGAGGCCTGGAGAGCCTAGCTAGGGGCATGGAGCCCAGCGAAGAGGCAAGGCACCCAGAGGCTAGGAGCCCCGACTGCATGTGTGCGGGGAAGGAGCCTGGTGAGAGTGAGGGGCTCAGAGCTCAAGGAGAGAGGCTGGCATTAGGGGCTGGGATATAGTTACAACATGGGAAAGCCGAGAGGGGTGAATAGTGAGGCCCTCTAAACAGGGGGCCTGAGATGAGGACCTGTGAGGAACGCATGTGAAGTGGGTCCCAGTGAGCAGGAGGCTTGAGGGTAGGCCTTGCTAACATGGGGACCAGGTTAGGTCCAGGTAAGCCTTTAGGTGCCTGAGGCCACAGGCGGGCCAGAGGCCGATTGGGTGGGGTGGCTGAGGAAGTGCCTCGGGTAAACAATGGGGCGAGTCAGGAGCCCCCGATTCAGAGCAGCTGGGTAAGGGACCCGGTGAGGGATTAGAGGCAGAGTCACTCCAGTGTTCTGCAAACTGCCCAGCTCTCACTTGGATGAGGGTTGTGGGAAAGGCCCAAGAGCCCATGTGCTTGCTGACCAGGGAGTGCAGGGAAAGAAGCCCCAGGACCCTTTGGGCAAGGGCAGGGTGGGTGTGGCCCCAGGAAACAGAGGGGCAGTATGAGAGTGGTCCCGCAAACAGGCAGCATGAGAGAGAATGTGTGAGAGGCGGTGGGGTGGGCAGAAACCCCAGAGGCCTAACACTGATATGAGTTGAGCCCAGCCTCAGGCCAGAGCAGAGCTGAGCTGTTAGGAACATCTGCGAGGTTTGGGATTCAGTATAGGGATGGTTGGAGCTGCATACATAGGCCCAGGAGAACAAGGAGTTCAAAGGGCAGCCTCCTGCCTCATTAACACCTTAATTATGTATCATCAAGGCATGGCAGGGAAGAAAGGCAGGTGGCATACCCAGAGGCAGGTGAGGAGACTCTCACTGTGGCTAGTCAGGGAGTTCCCACTTTGCCACAGATAGCAACCTCTGGATTGGGCAGCCAAGATAATGCTGGGGGATCACACAGGCCTGCCAGAAAAGGATAAAAGGCAGTGAAGTGTGATCCTCAGTGGTGCTCTCTCTTCCAGCACTTGACTTACTGAGACAGAAGGATAAGCAGGCGATACCCTTCTGGAGAAGACACCACCTTGGAGGAAGCTGACCATTGACAGCAGATCTGCAGGGCCTTGGATAGATAGATATACTAACAGTGGTGCTTTCACAATCACTACAGCAGCTACTATATACTATACTACATGGGTCTGAATGACATAGATTTGAACGAGTGACTGCATGTGTGTGTGTGTGTGCGCTAAGGTGACTAGTACCCATCATTACCCCCCAGAATTTGCACTGATAATTTTATTAGAACTTAACATTCTAATAAACTAGAATTTATGATGAACCTGTGAGTTGTTCCTTTGTAGCCAACACATATTACAGCCAGCATTGGTCTTCCCTTCATTGTAAAGCGGTGAGTCATCTTGCTGTCACCTGGGCAACAAGGGCCAGCTTAACATTACTGTGCACAGTCCCAGAAGATATGCCTTCTGAAATAAGAATTGAGCTGCTAGGTTCAGAGACTGTACCCTGTACAGGGACAGAGACTGCACTATAGTTTGGCAACAAGTGAAACTATGAATGGAAACTCACTTCATATGGGTATTTCCTTAGGGCTTGTAAGTACAAAATCCAAAGAGATGCCACAGGTTCTTTCTTCTGACAAAACAGGGCTACTACAAAATGCCAGCACTACTACAAAGCCCATGCCAGGTAGTTGTCTAGATCCGGGGATAAGAATGAGGCTGACACTTTCCTGTTACAAGACTTAATGCATTATTACACTAGTCAAAGTTCACGATAGACTCCTTGAAGGACTGCAACACAAAGAAAGCCTAATACACATATAAGGCAGGTACTATACTTGATCTTAGGTCACAAGAGACCTAGAAGCAATGGGGAGACATCTATCAGTATTTGTATTATTTTCTAACAACTACAGACAAAAATGGCATCTATTTGCTCCCAAGAATATGCCATATCTGTACCATATATAATTGCCAGCATTAAAATTCTTATTCTTACCTCAGGTTTTAAACCTTATCTAATTTTACCCATAAATTATGAAATGAAATGAATGATCTGGTCTCTCTCACTTTCTCTTAACCACACAAAAGCTGAAGTAACTGCAAGTGTGCACGAGCAGTTTACATATTCGTTAGAATATTTTTATAGCAGAATACATAGAACAATATGCTAAATGAACCAACCTTTTACTGAAGCTTATAAACCTCAACTTCTATTAATTTTGAGGTGTTTCAGTGTGCAATGCTGAGCTCCAGTAAGGAATAAATTACAATCCAAATTCTCTAACAACAAGGACCATTCTAATAATTCTTTCATTCATGTAACTAATCACTTCAAATTACACTGCATGTGGATTAAAGTGGCAAAAATTATCTAGAAGATAACCAAATAGAACATAGGTTAGATATTATTATTTGTACTATGATTAAAATTCCCATTAAGATATGATTACATATGATGGCTTGGCCCAAGGAAACTTTATATTTTTCTCCTTTACTTGTAACAAATGAGAACAAAAATCATTTGGAACCTAATATTTTAAGAGAATGTATCATTATCAAGTCCTGTTTACTTTATGGAAATATTAGTCCAGTGTCCAGACTATCATTGGGACATAATTTATATATAATGTATTTTGTTGATATACTGCATGACACTCTAGAACAGAGGACACACGATTTCAGAGAGGACTGGCAATGGCACCAATTTCTTGCTTTATCAATTACTTTTCACTGGAATTTTTTTTCCTGGCCTCAATATGCTATGAATGATTTTTAAAAGCCTATATTTAAAGACTCAAGATCTTAAAATCCTATCAGAGTGGTCAGCTACAACATCCTGTTTTTTCAACAATGAGTTCTCTGATTTTTCTCATTGAATGGGGAGTTCTGTTCATAACCTGACTGAAACACTGAGTGCTAAACTACATGGACACTGTCATCTGAGAATAAAATGGAAGAATATTCCCTGAAGCTTACTTCATAAAAGATTAAATGGCTAAAATAGACATGAGGAGGCTTAGGGAAATTAAGATGCAAAGGATGGCAGACTTTTGCTGTTGAACTAGAAACACCACTTAAAAACAGAGAATGAAAGCCCTGGTAGGTCAAACTTCAATTGACTATTTAAGAATAAGGACACAGTATACCTAAGTACTGGATCTCCCTGAAGACAAAAGATATCTGTCTACTTTCTTTTTAGAACTATTTTCTTCCGCTTGCACTGAAGATGGACATCATGAACAACTTTTTTGGAACCCCTATGGGAATGGCAATTAAAGACAGGAATTATGGGAGCATGCTTTTAATTTCTCTTTCAGAACCTTGGGACCCAGCCATGATTTTCTGGGAGGCTATACAATCCAAAAAAAAAAAAAAAGAAATCAGCAGCAGACTCCTAATATTTTTTTTCTAATCTCACTTAAACTAGAACAGCAGACTGGCATCCTTTCATATTTTTAAACTTCATTTAAAATCTTATTTGTTCCATTTTGAAAAACAGGAAACCTGTTTTCAAACTGGATGCCTCTCCAATTTTGCAGCATTTTGCAGTAATATTTTGCAAAAGGAAACAGATTGTATTTCAAATCTACACAAGCATGTTGCTATCATGGGAAGCAGTGTGACCTAATAGGCGAAACATAAGACAGAAGCCCTGGGACACCCAAATTCTAATGACCACTAATTAATTGTTTGACCTTGAATAATTCACTCATTCGTACTGTGCCTCAATCTCCCCATCCGTAATATAGGGATAACAATAGTATTTACTGGGTTATATTACAGGAATGGTATCTCCGTTGGTAAACTAACTCTTTCCTTTCTTTAACAGAAAAGTAATTTGACACAGCTTAACTGCTTTTTCAGAGACATGTTTCTAAGTAAGCTATTTAATTGCACAAACCATGCAATGTGAAAGTTGCAGATACTTTACATCTGCATGTTGATTACTGTATTTTGTCACATACCACGCATACCTATTCCCAAAAATCTGCCTTCAAAATTTAGGTGTGTGTCTTAACTAAGAACACTGAATTAGGTACTGAAATCGAAGCATAGGGAAATTGTAATAGCCGTGGGGACTATCTTTTCCATCCATTAAAGAGAGGGGCAGCCAGAGTGCACAAGTCAGCATCATATTTTTAACCCTTTCACAACTGCTGTGAATTTGGCCGTAGCTTTCAGCTGAGTAGCAGCAGCTGCCAAAGGGTTAAAATGGCAGCTTCTTCCTGAGCAGTGTAGGTCAGGATTCAGCTATTCAGTCAGCATCTCTTGCAGTCAGGACCCAGCCATGACTCTGGAAAAATATTTTTCTTCATTCTGCCTTCCCAAAACAAGAGGTACATCTTATTTGGGGGGCAGGGGCGGGGTTATGTGAGAAAATATATATTCCTTTCAATAATTTTCTGATTATGTGTGGCATCTATTTTGCCACCTCTCCAAACAAATACCTGCTTTGCCTCCTAACCAAAATTTGCAAAAGTACTGTATCCCAGCTTACCTCCTGGTTTTATGGATTCCCTGATTTTCCACAGCACCTCCAAACAAATCCTAATAGATGTATGATACCTCAAGCTCCTGCTCTATACCATGAAAACACTGGATATCCAAATCACAGTTCCTCTCTCAACCTTCCAGTTAATCCTCAGACAAACTGACTCCTCATTCCCATTTTACATGTCACTGCCCTTTCCAGAAAATACTTTGTCCCCCATTCCAAAAGGATCAGTTCCCACAAGAAATGCTTAAATCCTTTTCCTTTGCAATGACTAATCACAGCTTTGCTTCATAAACTTGTGTCACACAGTTTCTGTCCCCCTGGTTTGTCTCCATAGAGGATTTGTTAATGGGTGCACCTACATGAGACACTACTGTGTAGTGCTTACTGTGCATTTATTTAGTACTTGTATAAGCAAGTACTAAATAAATGCATAGTAACCGAAGTTACTGTGCAGTAGCACTGGTAAATGTCTTTTAAGTGATGTTGCTGCACAGTAGCCTAATAATGCACAGTAGCATATTAGCACTGTTTGTGCTGTGACATGCTACTGCACAGGATTATTTAGCTAGAGCACAGTCAGCATCTCATGTAAATGTGCTCAATAATGAGGGAATAAACCCACCATAAACATTTGGGCTCACCTAGTATGATTTTTATTATCCAAATAAAAATCTGCAACCTCAGCACCTAATTTTTCTGTGATAGAAATCTGGTTTTTCTTTATCTGGATAGGTGAGGATATACCTGGAAATATCAAAACCCCATCAACCTGACACATACACCTAGACTGGATTTCACTTTGTATTCAAATGGCACTCACACAGCTGTGTAAGTGCCATTTTTAGCACTTGAGCTCAGTTTGCAATTCTGTTTTGGTCTTTGGCCCTGGACTTCTGTGCATGTACCTGCTTAAAACAAAATGAAGAAGGATGAAAGAGCCTCTCACGGTGGAAAGAGCCTGTCATGGTTTAGCCCAAAAGGTTAATGGTGGTTTTGCAAAAAGAGTCAATCTTGCAGGGAGAGGGAGACTCAGGTTTTAGGACCCCTGACCCAGAGAGGGTTTTAACCTGCATCTTCTGCTTTTTTAGCCTAGTGATGTAATCACCATGCCATAGATTGTATATTATTTAGTGGGTAGTATTCACTGCTCTTGCCACTAGGCTATTAAACTAAAACATGAGGAGATCTTCCTCCTTCTGTTTCTAATCAGCTACACATGGGGCACGTCCACACATTCAAGCATGTGTGTTGCAGCAGCTCAAATAGAAGTGGTGCAAATTTGAGCCATAGCTTTTTCCCTCAGCACACATACTTGGACATGCACTTTGTTGTGCAGAAAATTGTGCCACTTGGGGAAAAATAACCCTTCCTGGCTCCTCCAGGTTCTTCAGCCAGGGGGAGCTAGAGCCTGGGGACAGCACCTGTGCTATCCCCAGGAGCATAAAAAGCTGCCCTGTCCTGGCTCCATCAGTACAAAAAGCTGCCCTGGTAAGTAGCTGAGGGCTATTTCCTCTCAGGAGCTTTTGGGGCCCAGCCAATTTGTGCCTGGGGACACTACACCTTGTGCCAGCTGGACTGCTGAAGCAGCCCTGTGAGTTCTCTGCACCCTTTACCCACAGCAGCAGTCTGGCAGTGGTGGCTGCTGCCTGGCTGTGACCTGCTGTGCACCTGCCAGACCTGGATGGGGACTGCACAGCCAGTAGAGGCATCTGCCCCTCTAAGCCAGCTGCCAGTGGACTGTGGCTGCAAAGCTGGCCTCTGTGCAGCACTACTGCCATGTGTGCCCCCCGCCCAGCCATCTGGGCAGCTATCACCTGGAAGATGGGTGTGATGGCCTGCTTTGAACTGTCAAAGCATGTCCTCCTGGTCCCATTTACCCAGGAGGTCAGCCACAGTCAGCTGGATCCCAGATGCCAGCTCTGAGCAGGCAAGATTCTGCCACTGGCCTCCCTAGAAGGAATTCTGGTGTTCCCTACTGGAAAACTGAAAAATCTCTGATAAAAAAAATCCCAAAGACACTCTGTAAAATACCCCAAAATCCATGTTCTTCCACAATTAAAACAAAAGACCACTATAAGGAGGGAGAGAGAGAGTGAAACAGAGATAGCAATCAGTTGGGCAATGTTTTATTGATATATCTACAGTGTTTAAGCAATGTGGAAGCCTACCAGTGTCTCTACCATAGTAATAAAGTGAACTCTAAATACATATTTAATGAATTCATGAATACATGAATATATATTTTCCTGCCCTCCCACAGGGGCTATGGCCCCCACACAAGGGCTACTTCCCCCCAACAGGGGCTACAGCCCCCACACAGGGTTATGGCCCCTCTACAGGGACTAAAGCAGACACACAAGGGCTACAGCCCCCCAACAGGGGCTACGGCCCCCACACAAGGGCTACAGCCTCCCAACAGTGGATACAGCCCCCACACAGGGGTTACGGCCCCAACAGGAGTTCTGGCCCCCACACAAGGGTTACGGCTCCCGAACAAGAGTTATGGCTCCTGAACAAGGGTTATGGCCCCCCAACAGGGGTTATGGCCCCTACACAGGGGCTATGGCCTCCCACCCCCCCTGCAAGGCCCACATGCCCCACCCCAGCCCCCTGATTGCTTCCCTACCTGGCCCCATCCCCTGCCAGCTGCTGCAGTCCCCGCAATGACTGCCCCACCCCCTGCTCCCTCAGACCTCCCCAGTAGCTTCCCTGCCCAGCCCCCACTTTCACCCCCAGGCCCCCATGGCTGCCCCCCCAACCCCAGGCACCATCACTTTTTAAAAAAAAGAAAAAAAAGACCTCTACTTATCCTAGAAGCAGGGGCTGAGGGGGCTCTGGCGCCCCTTGGCAGAGCCCTCTCAGGCAGCACAGGGCAGTGGGAGGGCAGGAGGGCCCAGCCTGGGGCCACTGGGACTGTCCCAGATGAGGGATCAGGAGACTTGGGGAGGAGACAGGGGGTGGGGACAGACAGAGCAGGGATGGGGGACCTCAGGGAGGCAGGCAGAGGATGGTGCAGGGCAGAGCAGGGTTGGGGGGGCTGGAGGAGTGGGTGGGGCCCATGGGGGTCACCCTCATGGTCCCCTCTCCACTCCTCCAGCTCCCTGACCCCTTACTTACCAGCACTGCATAGCCCTGGTGCAACTCCATGGTTCAGCACCAGGGTGAGGGGCCAGTCATAGAGATGCTGTAGCAGCCAGAGTATCTCTGTGGGACCCAGCCTCCAGTTGCCTCAGGGCATGGTCTTCAGTACATTGAAAACACTTAAATCATCTACTTCAGGGCTGTCAAGCTTGTTTGGGCCCATGGGCCCTATCTAGAGAACTGGTTTTGTCCCAGCTGGATCCAGAACACAGGACTTCCTTCAGGCCAGACAACCTGTGACTGGATGTGGTAACATTACATCCTGGCTGCTGCCAGGGATTTGTCAGCAGCTTGAGAACCCAGGAGCTAATACTATTGCCACTTGCCTCCCCTTTTTCCTAAAACTGAGTGTAGTTATGGGGGTGGAGACTAAAAGTAGCAGGTAAGGGTGGGGGTAGGTGAGTGAAATTAACTTCCTGAATCCCAGTGCTGCACTGAAACAGCGGCTCCATCACTGCAAGGATTAACACTGCTATCTCAGGAGCTCTGGTTGCTGCAATGACAAGCCCTGCAGCCAGAATCCAGCAGAAGGAGGTGTGTGGTCCAGCCTGCAAAAAGCCCTGCAAACTGGGTGGACCCACCTCCCAGGTCTGTTTAACACCCTTGGCCTACTTCATTTAATACATCTTTCACTTCTGCTGTAATGTGTCATAGGGCTGTGTGAAGCTTTTGTCATTGATTTGATTCAGAGGAGATTTGGCCCGATCTGGCAGACAAATCTCCAAATCTGAATTGAATCAGGGGACCCATTAAAAGGTCTGAATCAAATCTGAAGTCTCCAAATCGATTCAGAAAAGATTCAGAGAGGTTCAGAGATTTGGATGGGCTGGAGAGAGGCAGGCACAGTTGGGCAGTTGCAGGTTCTTCTGTGGCTCCTCCAGCTATGCCTGCCTCTCCCCAGGCAGGGGGAGCCGCAGGAGAAGCCACCAAGGCTGCCCTGCCTGGCCCCATCCTCTACCTAGCCCCAGGCTCCCGGCACTTTAAAAAAAAAAAAAAAAAAAGAGTCCTGCACTCACCGCTGCAGCAGGGACTGTGGAGGCTCTGGAACCTCCTGGCAGAGCCCCCCTGCACAGACCCTGTAACTTGATCAGCACCCCCCCTCAGCCCTGCCCCTGATGGCCCCCCTGTCTGGCCCCAGCAGTCTGGGAATCAAAAAAAAAAGCCCTGCATTCACAAGTTGTAGCAACAGCTAAGGGAGTAGAGCCCCACCCCGCACAGCCCTGCTCCCTGATCTTCCCCCCACCCAGTTCCACCCCAGATGACTGCCCCACCCGGCCCCAGCATCCTGGCAATTAAAAAAAAAAGTCTCCAGATTTACCGGCTCTGGCCAGGATGTCGGGACTAGGTAGGACAGCCATCGGGGCAGGGCTGGGCAGAGGGAGAGATTGGGTAGTGGATGCTGCATGGTGGGGGGGCTTTGCCACCTGGCCCCAGAGCTCTTCTAGCCCCTGCTTACAGCTGGTGAATGTAGGGCTTTTTTTTTAATTATTCCCAGACTGCTGGAGCTGGGCGGGGGTTATCAGGGGTTGGGCCGGGTGGGGAGGTGATAGGGGTGTGGGATCTGCATGAGGGAGCACTTCCAAGAAGCCCCATAACTCCCACAGCCCCTGCTGCAACCAGTGAGTGCAGGGCTTTTTTTTTTTGTTTTTTAAGTGCCAGGAGCCTGGGGCTGGGCAGGGGATGAGGCCGGACAGGGCAGGCATGAGGGCTTTTCCTATGGCTCCCCCTGCCTGGTGAGAGGCAGGCACAGCTAGAAGAGCCACAGAAGAACCTGGAACTGCTCAGCTGTGCCTGCCTCTACCTGGCCCATCCGAATCTCTGAAACAATGCCGAATCAGCGCTGATTCTTCGATTTGATTTAGCCAAATTGAATGGGGACAGTGATTCAAATCACCAAATCAAATCACTGTACTCTGAATCAGCCGGATCTGAATCTGAATTGAATACTTCCCTATTTACGCAGGCCTAATGTGTCACTTCCTTTTACTAAAATTGAAGTAATACCAAACTTCTAAAAACACATTCTTCCAAAAATGCAGCTCCATGCTTGCCACTCGCCTTGGATCCACATTTCTAACTGAATGTGCCCCCACCAGGAGGGGGCATGAGGTCTGGATCTGGCCCAGGGTGCAAGGGATGAACAACACCCTGATTTAATATAATGCACACTGGTGCTAGTAGTAGGTCTTAGAGTTAGTTTCTCTCTTTTCACTCTACTGCTTCTCTGTTTTGGGTTTTGGCCAGACTGGTACATTTTTTATATGGTCTTAGCATACTTGCCCTTTTAGTCATAAGCAGACCATGGTTCTTTCTTGACCTACTTTCTTGGAAGCTGGCAATCCCAATGCCAAGGGACAACTTCTACTAAAGAGAAACCTAAGATGCATCTAGATGCAAATTTCAAATACCTCAAACTTCAGAAATATCTCAGAGCAGTACATGAGTTTGACAGAGTATAGAGATGTATGTGGAATGGGGATCCAGCAACTAATTTCAGAGCATGTCCTGAGTGTTTTGGAATGTTTAGAATCAGTTTAATTCAGTGCCAGCTTATACTTACATGGATGCAAAGTATCATCAGGAGAACAAGCAGAAGAGTATGTTCTTCCTACTACTGGTCTAGATATTATATAATGGAAAATATTGTTCTGAGAAGATATTATATAATGTAAAATATTGTTCTGAGAAGTTAATGTTGTTAAAATTGCAAAATGCTTCCATAACAACCACTTTGCAGCAGCTGCTCTGAAGAAAGCAGAAGGAATGAAACTAACCCTTCCACAAGACAGGCAGTGGAACTCAGTAGTAGACTGTTTTGAGCGATACATTGAGAACTGGTCTAATCTGATGACAATTTGTGAACAAAATCATGACAAAATAGATGGAACTGTCATAACAAAAAGTTCTCGACGTTGGACTAACGAGAAATGTAGAACATATGCAGACTATCCTGAAGCCTATTTCCTTAGCCTTCAACAAAGTACAGGAAAATCACTGTTTTATTGCTGATGCTGTTGAAATTTGGAAGGAACTGAGTGAGATCTTGAAAAGAGAAATATACAATGACAGATTTAAATTAAAGACATTAAAAAATGAATGGATCAAGCACTATCTCCAGCTTATTTTCTTGCCAGTATTCTCAATACTCAGTACCACAGTCAATTCTTAACAACTGAAGAAGAGGAGTTGGCTATGGCATGGGCATCCAGCAATCAACACTCCATCATATCAACTATTATAAATTTCAGGGCTAAGGGTGAACCATTCAAATAATATATGCTTGCTGATGAAGTTTTAAAGAAAGTCATACCAGTGAACTGGTGGAAGTCACTTAAGCACCTGGATCCATTAGAGACTACTGAAGTGATAATCCAGATTTAACAGCAGTAGCTTCTTCCACAGTTGTAAAGGGAATATTTTCTTCCTTTGGGCTAATTCATTCTAAATTGAAAAATTGCTTGTGAAATGAAACAGCGGGAAAACTTGTCTCTCTTTTCCAGTCTATGAATAAACAGGAAGAGGAAGGTGAAAACTGAGCTTGCTGAATAACCCTGTATTTTAAGTTTCTCATGCCTGGCTGAAATAATCTGTTTAATTTTTGTCAAAAACACATTTCATGTTTATAACTAAAATAGTTAAAAATTCAAAAATACATATTATTATTTTGTTAAAATAATTATATATGTTAGTCGTTGAAGAAAAAATATCCAAAATACATACACTTGTTGTTTTAGTTAAATAAAATAATTAAAATGTCTGTTGCTTTTGGTGATGGTTGCTATTGTCCTAATATAGCATGGCAAAAATATCCCTCAAATAACTATGATTAATATAGTGAATTGGAGATAGTTCCCCTCCCAATAACTTTACAAGCATCCGCTTCAATTAGCTTTGGTAAATAAAATAACTAAATTATAATTCAATTTTCTGATGTAGCTGCAAAATTAATTTGAAAAAAATATCAAAATAAATCACTGCAATGTATAGTGTGTCCATTCTAAAAATGAAACCTACATCTATCTCTGAATTGTGAATAATATGTATTAAGGTTATATCAAACAACAAAAATGCACTTTTTGTAGAAAATAGTGATTAAATCAAGGCTTCATGATTTAATTTGATTTGATTTAAATCAAATCCACCCTGAAACTACTTGAGAGTAAACTTTCCCAGGCACATGTCTGCATATGCAGGAATACAGGAGTATATTTGCTGCTCCTAGCAGTAGACTGCTCCCACTCCCTGCAGCAGGCCCCTGAAGCAGCCAGGGAGAGCTCTAGGGTGCTAACCTGCCTCCTGGTGAGGGCTGGGACATTGTTCCTTGCTCCTAGAAGCTGTCTGTGGCTGAAGCAGACTTCACCACTCAAGCCCAGGCAGTGACTCCCTTGGCAACAGGGAGCTCCCAACTCCCTCTACATGACTGTGGGCCCCAGGCTGAGAGATCCTTATCACCAGTGCCAGCTTACCAGTTGCAAAGCTGGCACTGGGAGATTCTTCTCTCGCAATGCCAGCTTCATGGTCACAGGGCTGGCACTGGCAGAGGAGGATTTCCCAGCCTAGGTCCCATGACCACAGGGCTCAAGCTGTGAAATAAAGATCTCCCAGCCCTGGGCCCGTGACCATGGAACTCAGGCTGGGAGATAAGCATCTTGGGCTGGGAGCTCCTGCTGCCAGGGCAGGGGGACAGTGGACCTGGACTCTGGTGGTGGAGCCTGCCCCAACAACAGGTAGCTCCTGGAGGAAGGGAGCAATCTTCCACCCTCTGGTGCCTGACTGACTGGGAGCACATGTGCTCTCAGTCAGGCATCCACATGTGTGCTACTGTGCAGTAAGTAATCTTGAGTATATTTACTACTTGCATTTGCACTTGCACTTGCATTAGCAGGTAGTAAATTTACTTGTGAGCCAATTACTGCACAGTAAGCATCTGCACATGTAGATGTGGATGTTTACTGTGCAGTAATTTGCTCTACTGCACAGTAAAGCATCTTGTGTAGGTAAGCCCTGGTTGTAGTAAGTCTTAGATAAAGTGAAACAGCTAAGAATGGATGCTGGTATTAGCATTGTTTATTTCCTTTCCTAAAAATCAAAAGGAAACATCAATAGAAATAACAATAGTAGAAATAAATTATTCTCAATAGTTAAAAGGTAAAATTTGTAACCCAATATTAAACACCAAAGGCATTTAGACACATGCTTTAGGAGTGAATGGGAGTGGCACTTCAATTAGAGTGTCCCTGAGAGCCTCTCTAATTAAAGTGCCCCTCCATTCACTCCTAAAGCATGCGTCTAAATGCCCAGGTTGTTTATCTCTGAGAGCCGCTCTAATTAAAGCACCCGGAGTATCACATGTTGTCAGCATCCCCGCACTGAAAAATGGTTGTGGGGGCACTTTACTAAAGCGTGTTGAACAAGCTTTAGTTAAAATGCTCCCGCTGCCATTTTTCAGTGTGGGGATAGAGATACATGTGATGCTGGAGTCTACTGGAGTGCAGTAATTATCACATACCAACAGACTCAATTAATCTGTAATTAGTGTGTTGGAGCACCTTTGCTGCACGTGTATAGGTGCCCCTACTGACTGCTGTCTTTAAATGCTTCCACAAATTATTTAACTAGAATGTATTTTGGGTAAGAATAAATAAATTTGAAGGAATTATTGAGGTCTTTTCCCAATATAATAAAATAAAATTCTGGCTACAGTTTATAAGTAAAATAGTCTGCCAAGTTAAGTTTTTTAAGTCCAGGTGCTTGCAAAATTTTCATCTCTGAACTGTAAGACAGCACTTAATAACACCCACCATATTTGAGACAACACCTGAGGGTATTTAGGGTTGTTTGAAAAATACATTGATCATTTTTGCGACTGATCATTTATGATAAACTGATGATTTCTAGAAAGCTGGTAGTAATAATTGCCCATAAGTCCTAGCAGCTGAAGTACCTTCATCCCCTGCTTGAGAGAGTCCAGAGGAGAGCCACGCGCATGATCAGAGGTCAGAAAAACAGATCTCACGATGACAGGCTGAGAGCCATGGGACTCTTTAGCCTGGAAAAGTGCAGGCTCAGGGGTGATCTGATGGCCACCTATAAGTTTATTAGGGGTGACCACCAGGATCTGGGGGAACGTCTGTTCACCAGAGCGCCCCAAGGGATGACAAGGTCGAACGGTCACAAACTCCTGCAAGACCGTTTCAGGCTGGACATAAGGAAGAATTTCTTTACTGTCCAAGCCCCCAAGGTCTGGAACAGTCTGCCAGCGGAGGTGGTTCAAGCACCTACATTGTACACCTTCAAGAGTAAATTGGATGCTTATCTTGCTGGGATCCTATGACCCCAGCTGGCTTCCTGCCCTTTGGGCAGGGGGCTGGACTCGATGATCTCCCGAGGTCCCTTCCAGCCCTAATGTCTATGAAATCTATGAAATTTGACTCATACTACACTCCGGATGAAACAAGGTTATTTGTCACAGCACTTGCTGTCCTTGTTTTTAGGTGAAAACAACTAACTGAGACCTCTCTTTTAGGTTGCTTACGCCATATGGGGCTAGGAGGTCACAGGGAGTCATTCCACAATCTGCTGCTACTGTCTAGGGTACAGACACAGATGTCAGGTGCAGTGTCACAATGTTGATTTACCTATTATCAGCCAGGTACTTTCAAACATCACTGTAGTCCAGTATGTAAAAAGGCCACTAGCTATTAGGGCTGTACAAAGCTTTGGTTCCTGATTCAATTAAATGGAGATTCAGCTCGATTTGGCAGCTGAGCCTCTGGATCCAAATCAAATCAGGAGACCCTTTAATCTTGCTGAATCAAATTGGAACCCTGTGAATCAATTCAGAGAGATTTGGCAAGATTCAGTGATTCAGATATAGACACAGCTTTAAATGTTTTTTCTACATACCTCTAGGTACCAGGCAGCTCGTGAATGTTGAGATCCTAGGGTGGATGGAGCATATCACAGGTGCACTGTGGAGCTCCCCAGCATGCTCGGCAGCAGACCCAGAAGTAGACCAGAAGCATTTCCAGTCCACTTGTGGGTTCACTGGGGATCAAGCTGGGGGCCACCCCATGCCCTCTTGGCTTGGCAACTGGTGTCTCCTGGGTCTGGGGGCACCCAGGGTCCCCCCTGTCACTTGAAGGTGTTATATGGCTTCAGCCTTCTCTTATCAGGCGCCTTGCTCCCAAGTGACATCAGGGTGGGGTTCGAGCTCAGATGCCACCTGGGTGGTATGGGTGCTGCCCTTCCTCACCTTCCACGACTTTGATGTTCTAACTGGGGAGGCAGTTCCCATCAGTCCCTGCTCTTGCTTCGTGGGGCTCCAAACCTCCCTTTTACCCCACCCTTACCACATCCACAGCTAGGATGTATACTGTCTTCTATCGGCATTTGCTTTGGGCAGGTCTTCCTCCTTGCTGCCCTTCACTGTAGCCAGTTCCTTGGCTTCAGGCTGACTAGTGTATCTGGGCGGGCCCGGTATGGGGCCAGCTAGAGCTTTCAACAAAACTCAACACCCGGATTTTCACTTGAAGGTACCTCCTGGGATCTTGCCTCCCAGTGTCCCTTTCAGAGTCCAATGTAAAGGAGAAGCTTAGAGGAGTGAATAAGGGACCAACGCATCCTAGCACCCCAAGTGACTATGGGGGTGCATTGTGGAGATGCCTCACCCTGGTCCGGCCTTTCTATTTGGCCAGCCCTGGCCCCCAGCCAACCTAGAGTCATTCCTGGTCCTCCCAGGCTTGGAAGAGTGAGTGGTTCCCATTCAGGGTTGCTCGTGCCTCCCCTGTCGTGCCCCCCGTGTGGGGTACCTGCTCGTGCTGGTTCCTCTCGCCTCCTGTGCCAGGGCCCCCATCTTCCCTCCTCTTGTCTGCAGCTGGGGAATCCTTCTGGCTCCCTGCATGTCCGGGTCACCATCTGTTCTTCCCTCCACCAGTATCCCTGGATCAGTGCTTTCCTCTTCCTCCAGCAGTGTCTCTAGGTCAGCGTCCTCCTCTTCCTTCCCCAGCGTCTCTGGGTTGGCATCTTCTCTCTTCCCCAGCATCTCTGGGTCAGCGTCTTCTTCTTTATTCCCCAGTGTCTCTGGGTCAGCATCCTCTTCCCCCACCATTCACCACCCAGCTGCTTTTCTGGCTGCCATTTGAGCAGCCTGAAGTTTCTGGAGGCTCCGCCCCCTTCTGCCACCAATCCTTAGCTGCAGGCAGCTCCAGAACCGTGGGGCCACCACCTGCGTTTCCTCCAGGCTTCTGCTTTCTGGGATCCCTAAGGTGAGTCATGGGGTGGGGGTCCAGGACCGCTTAGAGGGGCTTCCACTGCCCCTTTCACACCCCTGCAGACAAACACCGAGCTGGGGGAATGGTACAGGGGGGGACAGGGGAGCCTCAGTGCGCTCCCTGGTGGACCTGAAAGTAAACCAGAAGTACTTCCAGTCCACTTCTGGGTTTGAGGCCCCTACACTTCTGTGGGATGCTCCATCCACCCCAGAATTCATGAGCTGCACCTGGTACCTTGAGGTATGTAGAAAAAATATTTAAAACTGTGTCTATGTCCAAATCGCTGATTCTCCAAATCAGCATTGAATCTTCTGATTCGGATTCAGGTGAATTGAATCAGGGACAATAATCCAAACCAACTAATTGAATCACTGTCCCCAATTTGGGTTGAATCCAAATCTGAATTGAATATGTCCCATTTTGCACACCCCTATAGCTATCACTTACCTCCCTAACTGAGCTACCACTCAGCTCCCCAACTACTCAAGACAATCTCCCAGTTCTACAAAGCTGACAAGAGTGCACATCTGATATTGCTAAGACTCACTGTGAGAGCGTAAAGGAGCCTGGAAGGGAGGGATTGCTGAGATCAGCAATGCTAATGATGCTGGCAGTCACTTTTCTCTGGGAAGGCTGTTGTGGCTTGAAACCTTTAACTGATACATTTTGGATGTGTCCACACTCTCCTAACAAAGTTTTTAAACCAGCTCTGCCAATTGCCTACACTGCACATAATAGCTATTTAAAAAGAGGCTATGATTTGGACAAAAAGAAGGGCTTTACACCAATCATTTGGCTTCTCATACAAAATCAAGTAATGTCTCACATAAACTCAATTTGGGGAGCATAAATTACTCCCAGGTCAAATCATATCTGGAAAATGTTCGCTCTCTGTAACTTTCCTTGCAATGAAACTAAGAAGAAGCTTTTGTATAAATATACAGCAATGTGAGAGCTGGCATTCAGAAATACAATCTGAGTATTTGAGACAACACCTGAATGTATTTAGGGGTATTAGGAAAATACATTGATCATTTTTGTGATTTATCACCTCTGCCATGCTTTTTTATAAAGGTGGATGTAATAATCAGAATAATAGACAAATGTTGTTTATAAAAGAAATTAAGCCCAGATTTCAGCATGGATGACAAAAGCACATCATACACCAAAATAAATTTGACATCAAGTCTTGCCTTTGGAATGAACCTATTCATAAAGCTTTCCATCAGCTATTTCATATACACAATTTTTTTTTAAATCTGTAAGTAGTTTGCCGTTTATTGTAAGCAACTCTAAGCTTCTGTGGATAGGGCGAGATATAAATCTAAATAATATATTTTATATTTTAATAATATATTATTTAGATACAATAAATAATAACAAAGATCAATTAGATTTGTTTTCCCAAAGCATAGCAGAATAATGTACCCCTTTTGTGGCACATAGTATGTGTGTCACAATTGATTTTAAGGGCTTGTCATACACATGAAAGCAATTCTAGACTAACCTAAAATGTAAATTTAAAACAGAATACCTGTTCCAGAGGATCCCTACCTTTGCACACTCTTATTCTGGAATAAGACTCTCTTTTTCTGGTTTTGCTGAACCCCATTTCAAAATATCCCAGAATTAAAGCGTACGCATGGAATTACTCTACAATAAACCCATATGTAGAAAAATACATCACATGCTGGCTTGTCAAGCTTTTCAAACCCCCAGACTACAATATGCCTCGTAACTCATAAATGTCTCCTGCAGTGTCTTCCCCACACTACCAACCACAGTAAACAGGACATAATAGGAGCTTAGTTCAGGAGTTAAATGGTATCTAGAAAATGGGAGATATGTCTATATGGAAATATGTTCATAGTATTTTCCTAAGGGAAGTAGCTCTTCAAAGTTATTTTCTAGAATACTGATTTTTCATAATAAATAATTTATGCCCTAGATAATAGCATTCCCGATTAAAAGAATATCAGTATGTTTGCAGGTGGGAAAAAATTGTAGGTTGCTCTACATTTGTAAATAGGAAAGCATGATAAATCTTCCAGAATATACCCAGGAACAGAATGAGACAGGATTCATGGAAAATAATTTGGGAATCCAAAAGACAAGGGACAGGGGACCTAACTTTGCACTGCAAAAAGTCAGAAACATTGATTTATTATTCGGGAATCATTTTGTTACAGCTGAAATGGATTTAGACCACATGCAGGCTTAAATCCCACCACATAACATGGACAGATAGTGGTTACATTTTAATGATGTATTTCTCTCATGCAGATTTGTAGCTTTTACTCACAGCCATACTGAGAATATGTTGTGGTTGAGGGAAGAAAATGGTAGTAGTTTTGTAGTGCTGATTTTGAGCATAAAGAGCAGGGAACTAAGCACAAAAGTTGTTCAGAAAGTACTAAAAGATATGATAAGTCTAGTTGAGGGTCATCTGACAGGTCTTTGTATTGAAATGCACAAAAATCTCATTTTGGAGTGCCCCAGAGAGAGTGGGAAGCTGATTGCTGATTCTAGGATAAACTGATGATATTCCCAACATTGAAAATAATGTGCACAATTATTCTTGCAGGTGAACAGACAGTAAATCTCCCCTTCCTCCCTCCACCCTGCCCCCACACACCCTTTTTTCCCAATGCTAATACCAATTTATATTCTCACATGAAGGTACGTGGAATAAATCTCTTGGATGACTTGATGTGCACCAATAAAACTGCTGACCATAATGATGAAATCCCCTGAGTCCCTGCCTACTCTTAAACTGGCATAAAGTTCCATAATTCTCCTCCTCTGGCATATGTCCTTGCCAAATGTGTAGGCAAAGAACACTAACACCTGAAATTCTACAAGGCATGAATAACAGACCCAAAACCCCAAGAAAGCAGAAGTAAAGTTAATAAATACAGATATCTCACAGAAGGGTTGAGAGAGGAAAGAGGGAAAGGCTGTTTAATTTACAACGTCAAAACAGAAATAGAATTGCTGAGTAACTGCAGACCAAGAACACAAAAGCATCACACTTCTATCCTCCATTAAAGTGATGCAACACATAGTGTGCACAGCCTATTCAGGGGCTGATAAAGTAGATGAGCACTATCATTTCTCATGGCAACTAATGGAGCTGAAAATGCTTATAACCCTTAGGAACCGGACTGTAAAGAACAAATCACTAATGCTGTGAATATAAAACATTTCCATATATGGAAAATAATAGGGAGGTGATGAATACCTGACTGGTCTGTGAATAGCATAATCTTAGGTTAGTGTAAAAATAATTAAAATGCATACAGAAGTCCATACGTGAAAAAGGATAACACTTAGCATGTGTCTATGCAACATAATGCAGTATACTTGTATTAGCATAACACTCTACAGAGGCAAACATATCCTGCTTCTCAGCAAAGTTAATTCTTGTTCAGAGCTAGCTCAAGTATCCCTACATGGCACTGAAGTGCGATGTGTACATACATCTTTAGTGGTGGCAGTATTTTAGGTATGCAGCAGCTATTGAAATTCTACCTTGAACAGCATCACTTCTTAAATATGTATTCTGGTAGTATATCGCAAATTTCCAAGTGTATATGATACTAACTTATAATCACTGCCAAAACATAATGTAAAAAGATTTTTGTACAACTTGATGGAGTTTTCAGCTATTCACATTTTGTTTCCAAATACATGTTTTTAAAGTCACAACCTGAGAAAAACATGGCAGATATGCAATCTCTATAATTATGGGACTTGTGGGGTATTCTCCAAAACATAAGAGGAAAAAAAGTAATTAAAGTTCCACAAAACTTGTTGAATGTTAACATTATGAGCATACCAACTGACTTTAGAAAGAAATTTGTGAACTTAAATTTAAATGTTAGAATAAAGGTCTAACTTGTAGAAAATACTGATTTTCTGCATTCAAAAATGTTATTTCCCCTTAAGAATAGGATTTAAAAAAATTCCATCCTCCAATTTTTATGCATTTCAGCTGACTGCAAACATCTACATTTTCCTTTCTCGTATATCAGAAAACAGTTCAACTTATATATTCTATATTATCTTCACTTCTAACTTCAGTTAGAAGAGCTATAAATTAGGCTGCTTGAGTGTTCCTGTTGGTTTCAAACAATACCTTACATTCATTCACAAGCAAAAGGAATATTTGCACGTGTATACACAGATAGAAAAATGTTGTAAGAAAAGTTTATCAATTTTCCAATTGTAGAATTAGACCCACTTGTTTGGTTTTTTCCCTCTAGTGACTCAATTAACCCTGTGGAGCACAAAAGTAGATTGTAATATTTATGTTAGTTAAATTCATGTACATTAAGACAATAAATTCCCAAAATAAAGTTAAATGTCTTGCATAATTTCTTTCTAATTTTTGCAGTTGTAAAATGTTAAAACTTCAGAAAATCAAAAACAAATGGTGTGCAAGCTCCATAAGCAGTTAACATGTTTATGTTATGTGATAACATAAAGAAGCACTTAAGCACACAAGAAGGCACAAATACATCATTTTCTAATTAACATACAAATATTTCCAAGATTAGTATTTTAGTTTCCTAAAATGTTTTACAAAAATTCCAGCTAAAAAAGACTGCTTGATTTCTGGCCATGTGCAGCACTTTCTGAATGTAACACTTGCAGCTGTTCATAGGGTCACCTGAAGTGTTTGTATTAATTTACTAACTTACCAGCTTGTCATGTTTTAGCTGATTTTACTGAAGCAGTCTACTAGAGTCTAAATTTCTGGAGAACAACTTATTGGCCAGTTTTAAAATGATCTAATCAGTCTTTCATTCTGTATATTCAGCAAAGTAAATGCCGACACCTCCAGCTCCTAATAGCCATTGAGTTTGATTTAAAAGACTGAAACTGATTGTGGCTATAAACAGACATTCCATTTGTGTTAGGAGAAAAGCCTTTCTCCCAGCAGAAAGAGACCTATACAGATGTTCAAGAGATCTCTTGTGGAAGAGACCTGGCTCTTCTACAAGAAGTTAGATGGGATGCTAATGATGAAGATTTCCCTCCTCTCAATCTAACTTGAATGCTTGCACACTTTTCTTGGATGTGCAGGACACTGAATATCCCATAGTCCTCTGCTCTCTCTTGTTCCCTTCAAGGGAAAGGGAGGAAGAAAAAGCACTGGCTTACTTGCCCAGGGATGAGCTGTTGTGCAGTCCTTTGGAGACCATGGCCTGGAAAATTAACCTCCTAATCAGTCAATCAGCTGATTTGCAGCAGGGAGGCATTCTCCTGAAGTGGGAACCCTCCTTGAAGGGGTTCCTTCTGTGGCAGAATACCAGCATCTTGTCCTTATTGCTCTGGGCTGACCAGAGTGAGGAAGGCTGCTGTGCTATGGCAGCAAGGTTTGCAGAGCTTGCCACAGTAGCAGAATGCTTCCCATTCTCCCTACACTCCTTCATGTTGGATCAAAAGAATGCAAGGAGTGCAGGCTATTCTCCTCAAGTGAGAGCCAGAAGGGTTGCCACCATGGGAGAATGCCCCTCTCCTCCCACCCCCTCACCAATTAGCAGGATAGAGAGGGATAGGTATTTTCCCAAGGCTGGAACCCTCCCCAGGCTCTCTGTGGCAGCCGCTACTTTTCAACAGCTGCCAACTGCCAATTGGCAGCCTGTCCCATCTTAGCCAGAGGAGAGGACAGGCTGTGAATCAATGGGCTCCTCTAAGGGCAAGGGTAGCCCAGCAAGCAGCTCTCTGGTGCCCCTGGCTGGAAAACTTACCTGTAAAGCTCTCCAGACATGGGGCTGGAATGTATGCATGCTCTAGCTCTCGGGCTGTTTTTTTACCTGTAAGAATTTTGGATAAATTCTTACCAGTAGAAATGAACATTTATATATGGCCTGTGTGTTCACAAGCTAAATTAAAAAAAAAAATTCTTATGCTCAAAATTTTGCAGTAACATTGTATAAACCAAGACCATGAATTTACTTCCTAAAACTGCTACTGGTAAATCCCAGTAGCAAATAAAAATGCCACAGAAAAAATCAGCATGGCACATGCCGCAGGAGCATACACCAGCAGACGCAGAGGCTTGGTCCACCAGGGAGACACTTTGGCTGCTGCCCAAAGCATCTCCCCATCTCTTGTTCTGCCCCAGCTCTTCCAGCAAGTCAGGAGCCAGGAAGAGTGGGGAAAAAGCTGTTTCCCCAAAGTAGAGGATTTTGTTCTGCACCAAACCCCATGTCTAGGGGTGTGCACAGCAGCAAAAAAAAAATTATAGAGAGAAATCAGCATTTATAATCAGCCAATTAACTAGAAATATTCCTTAAGTTTTCTTTTTTAAACTAGTCTGGCCGAGCAATTCTAAAAGCAGTGTTTCTAGCATATTTTTCTCAATCTGAACTAAAATAATATAATAAAATTAAACTAATTTTACTGAGTGAATTCATTTTACTTAAAAATATTAAATATCTTAATCATCTTCTAACATTTTTAAAGAGGACTATTTTTATGAAGTGATTTATGAAAAGGAACAAATTTCAAAGGTGAAATAGTATAGGCCATGTTATTAACAAATGCAAAAAAGTACCTGCTTGGCAGTTTTTCAACATGTTGGTTTGCATGAATCCTTTGGTTGACTCCTTTTTTATCATTCTATTTAGGATTTCTCCACTGACCCTATAATAAAGCCACAGGCCAAGATTAAATCATGCCTCTTTTGCGCACTGTACGTTAAATCTTGCGTACTGTATTTTAAAATTGCATTAGACTATATTAATCATCTTCATTCAGTGAATAATCAATTTATACTTTTCTTTCCCAAGTAGTCAAATGCCATGAGGCAGCAGTTGTGAAGCCAGTTTGGGAACTAATTTTTTTTCATGAGGCAAATTTGAGAGAAATCAATAGTGATTTCTGGGGGGACACAAGCCCCAGGCACTGATCAATGCAGAATGCTGGAACTGAAGCTGGAAGGTTTGCATCAAAGCACCGAAGCTTCCAGTCCACCAGCTACAGGGTTGTGTGGGGAGGGGCTGGGCATTTGGCATGATGCCAAGGAAAATATCGGGTCCTAGAAGATGAATGTGGTGGAGTATTTGGGGGGGGAGGGGGGAAAGCATGGGATGAAAAGAGGGAGATGACCCCCTACCACTGAAAAAGGGCTTCTATTTCTTTACTAAGCATCAGGACTTATAGTAGAGATGATATCTTTCATTAGACCAACAAGGTTTTTCCAAAAAAAATTCTTTAATTGCAAGCTTTTGGGTACAAACACCCTTCATCAGGCACTGGAGAAAAGACTGTAAAAGTTCTCCTGGGTACAAATGAAAGTTTATATTTCATAGGATTTCACAGAAGAGGTAATAGATGGAAAACTCCTTTCAGCAGCCAGTTCTTAGCTGGTATGGAGCCTCCTGTGAAGATCTGTGATGATGCAAATTACCTTGAAACAAAGGGAGGAGCAGGATCTCAGGTTTCAGGTGGTCACAGTTGCTTCCTGCTTGGGATAATATGAAGATTTCATTTTTAAAAATCGGCTAAAATTCAGTATCTTCCATGTGTCAGGTATCCAGGTTGTAGCCATATTGCTCTAGAGGAAAAGGCAATCAGGACTCGTAGTAGAGATGGTATCTTTTATTAGACCAACAAGATTTTTGCAAAAAAAATTCTTTAATTGCAAGCTTTTGGGCTCAAACACCCTTCATCAGGCACTGGAGACAAACTTGTAAAAGTTCTCCTAGGTAGAAATAATGGCACTTGGCAGCACTTTTGGCAGTGGTAGACCCTAGAGCTGCCCTGGCTCCACCCTAGCCTCTTTCCCCACTCTGCTGACCTATAGACTTTCAGTTGTGAAGACCCAAGAACCCCCTATCTTTACCCTCTGGGTCCTGGACACCACCCAGAGCCTCAAGTATGCCCCTAGGTCACCCTTCCCCAATTTTGCCCAAGTGGAAAAAAGAGCTTGTTATGCCTCCAGAGAAATACTTTTCTTGCTGGTTTTTTCTGCATCATATGCCAGTAATTCAGTTCATATTTCATTATTCTCTGTGCTCAGAGATAGGCCAGGCCTAATCCAAAGACCTCCATTGTTTAATGGATTCCTATAAAGACATGTAGGACAGCAATTGCACATAAAGTGGTATAAGTGATTGGAAACCAGTTAAAATCTGTAACACAACAAGAATGCAGTGCATATAAACCTGTTTCAAAATGGCCAAAATTGATTTAAGATAAACCTGGATGGATTTGACTTAACTGATTTAGGTTAAATAGATTTATTGAACTTCTGTCCCAGATTCAAGTTAACTCATAGTCCCTCAGAATCTCAGGATGCTTTGTACCTCCCCCACAAATGCCCCCTTGCAGGGTAGGCAGGCTAGCCTTGGCCCAGCTGAGCAGGGAGGCATCCTCTAGTGCTCCTCAGCTTCTCGCCTGGGCCACTGCATGCATGTGACTGCATTTCTAGAATCAAAAGTGAATGTCTATTCCCTTGCTTCTCAGTTCAATCTATACAGTTTAGGCTAACCTGTGAAAATTGAATCAGTTCTGCCTTGGGATTTTTGCGTGTCTGTCCTGAGCCCTACACTTTCTGAAGGACAGATTTGGGAGCTACCTAGATGCCTCTGCCACATTAAAGAATCAAGTGAAAAAACATAAATAAGGGCACACTTTAAGGGGACAATGGCAAGAAAATGATTCCCCCACCCCGTCACTCCATTTAGGGGTATCACACTCCCACAATAAATCATATTGGGGAGCTAAGAGAAAGATCAAATCCCAAATAAAACAGAGCCACCCCAAAATCATAACAGTTACAAAACCAAGAAGAAAAAACTCTCATGTTTTGTGTAATAAAATCCAGCTTCTTTCTCTGTAAAGATCTTGTTCCAGGAAAGGTTTTAAGCCTATGATTTACTTTGGCAATATGAACAATGTCAATGATCTCCGTGGGACTAATCATGTTAGTAAAGGTATGTACGTGCTTAAGTGTCTGCAGGACTGGCCCAAAGAGAATAATTCGGTGATTCTATGTTAGTGGGCAATATACCAAACACCTAAGTTTAAAATCTGTCTGCAAAATGCTTGCATATTAATAACTTATTAACAGCACAGATCTAAATAACTCATATTAAACATACCTACTGATTTCTACAGTACTCTCTCTCACGTCGTTCAGCAACAGAAACCAATTTGATAGTTGTGGTAATGGATGTAAAAAGGATATCATATTTATCACTGAGAAGTTGAAGTACTAGGGCTTTACAAAGATTTAGTGATACCTTAAATTAGCTCTGTTTTGGCTAAGATGGTAAAATGTTAATGCATCAATTTTTCTGGTTAATGTCTGTGGTTGCCACATGTGGTTGCTAAGGTCCTACTTTAGTTGTGCTTCCTCTTGGACTGAGACCCTCTGTCTTCTAGGACAGGGTGGCAATGTGGGAACTCCCCAACCAGCCACAGTGCTGGTCTCCACTCTCTCTGAACACACCACCCATCTATCTCTCCTGCCACACCTTGTTGTTAAGTAATTATGGTCTTAATAGGCAGGAGGTTGCCCATTCTTGGCCCTGGTGTCTAGGGATTTTAGTACACGCTCTTACCTCCCCTTACATGTCCCATGCCTCTCAGATTCCTAACAACTATGTCAAGCTCTGGCCTGAGACTGGGCCCAACTCATTAGGGCCACACTCACAGCACCTCCCTCTCACTGAGGCCTCTCTCATTCCACTGTCTCTCACATGGTCTCTCTCATACTACCCTTGCTGGGCTTTACTCATACCACCCCTCCTTTCCCCAGGGTGCCACACTCACCCTGCCCTCACCCGGAGGGTTCTCAGTCTTGATGCCCTTCGCTCCGTGGCCAGGAAGCACACAGACTTTTGGGCCTTTCTCGCTGCCCTCATCTGAGTGAGTGCTGGGTGGTTCACCAAATACTGAACAAACTCTATCCCTGTCTCATAGCTGGGTAACTCTGCCAGCTGCTCTCCAACCAGGGCTGCTGACTTTCCCCTTCATATCTCCATGGGTTCTCCTGATGGCCTATGGGAGCTACTTAGAGAAGCAGGGCAAAGTGAAGGGGGCACAGTTCAGTGCAGCAGGAAAGAGGCCAGGTGAGAGAGGGCCCAGTAAGAGAGGGATGATATGTGTAAGGCTCAGAGTAGAGCAGCGCGTGAGAGGCCTGATAGAGGACAAAGTTTGGTCCAGCTTTAGGCTGAGAGAGTAATAATATTCAGGATGCCATCTGCAAGGCATGGGCATAGGGGCAGTACGGAGCCATGAATAGCGCCCCCTAATATTGGGGCATAAAATGGGCAGCTTCCTGCATTTACCACCAGTTTATATAACCAGCAAGTCGCAGCAAGTGAGACTGGGTGGACTGCCCTACTTAGACAGGTGGGCAGGTCAACATGAGAACTGGCCCTGGGATGACTCCCTGTCACAGTGCCCGGTGAGATATCTTTCATCTAACAACCTCAGTGAAATTCATAACTATTAAATAAGACTAAAACTATGCCTGTGATTATGCACATGTAAACAATCAGGAGTGCATGATATAGACTGGTTAAATAATTTGCCCAGAGCCACCATTTAGATAAAGGTCAAGCAGATGATTGCTCAAAAAGTTTGACCATCCTAGTAAACCACAGGGACAAAAATCTCAAATTTTGGTGAACATTATATCATTGTGATGAAAAGAATTTTCAGTTGTAATATTCAGTTTAAAAAATGGAGTTTCATAAGCTTGGAAAATAGTGTTCAATATGAAATTATAGAAAATCATTATAAAGTACTTTAAAAATAATTTTAAAAATGAAATATATTGCAATAAAATCAAGTTTTAAAGCACAGCTAACATTGTTATAATAATTACTATAAAGCTTTTCAATTTACAGTTGTTATAGGACTTTTTCTTACGTTAAAAAGTGGTAGAAAGACAAAGATCTTTACTGAGTAAACTATGGTGCTCACAAAAAATAACTGACTTATAAATGCTCTTGACAAGTGAAAGACTGATATCCCTAGACACCATTCTTTATGTATAAACAAGAAACAGAATAGAGAACATCACTGCAAGCTTTCCTACTCTGTCCACATTAATATGCCTCAACCTTGACTCCAGTGAAACATCTCTGTGATAAGAATTCATTAATTCTCTGTGGCCATTCAGTTTTGTATCTAAATAATGAAATTACAGTGGGGTTGCCTTGTAGTGAGAGCTTTGGTTGATACTTTATTTTGTTTTTGTTTTATTTTGTTTTGGGATTTTTTGGTGGGTGACAATACATATGGTGACTAAGAACTGAAATGAGACCAAAAACACATCCACATAGCTCACTGAACAGTTACCAGTAATTAATTATCATTATCATCAGTTACAACTGCTATGGCTAGATTTTTGATCCATTATATGGATGGAATACAATGGGAAATGGGCAACACATACCCCAAGACAGGTCTAGCAACACCACATTTCATGAACACTCGGCACCTCTCTGCTCTTCCTGACTCTACTAAAGAGAACACTGTTGACTACTCTTGACTGCAATTCCAGCTTTTATTCACATTAGCACCAATCTCACTTCATAACATGACAATTTCAATCCTGAAAATACTTACATAAATATGTAAGTTTGTGTACTGTAAGCATTCTCATTAAACTTCACTCTGAGATTCCAAGGTTAAGTAAGTAACTTATTAGGAGGTAGGGACCTGTGACTCCTCATGTCTTTAGTTACCTTCTCAGGTAATCCCTTCCCCTGCTTTACTTCCTGTATTGTTCTTATTCCCATATCATACTATCCTTCCCTACATCTCAGAGCTCCTCTACATGAGCAGGTAGAGACATGACAGACAAGGGGGAACAGATTGATGTCATATATTTGGACTTTAAAAAAGGCTTTGATCTGGTGTCCTATGACCTCCTCATGGAAAAATTGGCCAACTGTGGCCTCTGCTACACCACAGTCAGATGGCTGGGAAATTGGCTCCGAGGCCAGACCCAGAGAGTAGTGGTCGATGGTAGTGAATCATTATGGCACTCTGTGACCAGTGGCATCCCCCAAGGCACTCTCCTTGGACCAGTTATCTTTAATATCTTTATCAACAATGTGGACATTGGTGTCAGAAGCGCACTGGCCAAGTTCAACAATGACACTAAACTTTGGGGCATAGCGTCCACACCTGAGGACAGGCTAATGATCCAGGATGACTTGGATAAGCTTAGTAAGTGGGTGGATACAAACCTGATGACATTCAATACCAATAAATGTAAGAGACTCCACCTCAGGGGAAAAAAAACCTGCAGCTTATAGGCTCAGAAGTGCTACACTTGCTAGCACCACCACTGAAAAAAACTTGGGAGTCATGATTGACCACAAGATAAACATGCACCACCAATCCGATGTCACAGCTGGTAAAGCAAACAAAACTCTGGCTTGAATCTATAGATGCTTCTCAAGTAAATCTCAGAATGTCATCCTTCCACTGTACTCAGCCTCGATGAGGCCACAGCTGGAGTGCTGCATCCAATTCTGGACTCCACAATTCAAGAAGGATGTCAAGAAGCTTGAGAGAGTCCAGAGGAGAGCCACGTGCATGATCAGAGGGCAAGAGAATAGGCCTTATGAAGAGAGGCTAAGAGGCATGGGACTCTTCAGCCTGGCAAACTGCAGGCTCAGGGGGGACCTGATGGCTGCTTATAAGCACATAAGGGGTGTACATCAGGATCTGGGAGAACATCTGTTCACCAGAGCACCCCAAGGGAAAAAAAAGACCAATGGTCATAAAATCTTCCAAGACCATTTTAGGCTGGACATAAGAAAAAAATTCTTTACAGTCTGAGCCCCCAAGACCTGGAATAGACTCCCTCCAGAAGTGGTGCAGGCACCTACTCTGGACTCATTCAAGAAACATTAAAGAGTAAAAAACAATAACCCAAATAATTCTAAAATATTCATTCTCTGCAGAAAAATAAATGAACTAGAATTACAGCTGTATTTTGAGTTGGATATTTACCTGATTTCATTGAAATGACATTTCACACTTGGCTAGTATCATCTTATATTTCTGGAGAATTTAAATTTGTATTAAAACATTTTGCAATTTTGTAATCCCATGTTTGCTAAAAAAACCTTCCAAATGTGAACTGATGCAGTTTCATCTACAGTCTTCAGGGAGGCAACAAAATAGAAGCAAGGCTGAATCCATGCATTTCAGGATGCAAACATTGCCCTTGTTCCACCATAACAATTGTTGTGATGGCACAAGTTGAATCCACACAGACATCCTATTCCATTGTCATGCTGCAATTTCCCCAAAATGTTGCCATGAGCAGAGGTAGCCATACAGTTTGTGACACTTTCAATGGGAGAACATCTGGTGGCTTATTGTGTGTGGGGGGAATCCCCCCACAAGGGAGTCCAATAGCGTGTGTATCAGGCTACCACCCCATGACTTGGGTTGAACATATACAAGCAGGAGGAATCCCTATGGAGGTTCCACAACTTGCAGACACACACCCCAAGTTGGGGTGCAGCACCTGGCGTCATTGTTCCGCACAACTGGACCCCTAAAGCCCCAGGAGTGGGGCTGCAACATCTATTTACAGCCTCAATTAAATGCTAAATGTGCAATAGACCAACATCTAAAGGCATTTAAAAATACTTCGGTGCTGATTGGCTTAGCAAAACAACCAGTTTTTACTTACCTTCTGCATGATTAGGTAAACTGAAAATTAGAAATAGAAGGAAGAGAGCCATTCTGTCTCTCTTCCCTAGTACTGCATTGTTTCTTACAAGTTCTCCCCTCCTTTCAGTTAAACATTTTTTCCCTGAATAAAACTACTACTTCATAATTACAACTTTATCATATTTGTGGAGGTTTAACTTAGTAGTCTATTCCATTCTTTTTCACTACCGAACATGAGCACTACCTCTTTTCTCTTCTATAGTAGCAGTTTTTACTTCCAGATATAGACATAGCCTTTGGGTTAGGTGTGTAGACTGCATAGACTCCCTCTATTTGTCTTCCCATTAGAGATTCTGATATCTATCCTGTTCTGGGTTTTTTTGTTTGATGCAGCAGAAATGTAAAAGTCAATGTGATATCACCTATGAAAGATAGTAAACTGTTCTTTTGTTCTTTTTCTTCTTTAGGTTAACTGATTTATTGATTTCTCTTTCCCTCCCTACTTCCTTGGGAAATAGGGAAAGAAAAAATGAACACTTGTGAGCAAGTTAAAGGTACTTCATGCCAAGTGACTGGCTAGTAAGCACTAGCAGTATCAGACTAGCCACACCTGATCACAGGTGGATCAGGTAACTGGGAGCTTCTGCTTCAAAGCTGGTCATTGAGCATGTCAACAGGGTTACAACAATGTACAGGGGGTATAAAAGGATAACAGTATATCTTAATTTTATCCTCAAAATAGCTATGCCAAAGTTAAGGATATTACTTTTCTTCTGCTAAGTACAGAGGTTCAAAAAGCCCAAGGCAGAAGTGCTCTAAGTTTTGTGTTTTAAGTGCCCTAGGTTAGGTCTGCAGGGAACAAAACAGACATTCCCCCTTCCTCATGCTGCGGAAGAAGGGTGCCTGGATTGGCTGAGGCCAGCAAGATGAGGGAGCTCAAGCATGCCTCCCAACAGCCAAGCCACCCATGATTGGCCAGTCCAGCCCTCTCCCCAATCCCACCCTGTCCTCAGGAGCCAGCTCTCAGTGGCAGCCCAGCAGCCTGCCCCACTCATGCTGGCTGGCTTGTGCAGGGGGGCAGGGCCTGGGATAATTTTGTGGGCATATGTTCCCCCCAGCTGCTGCCCAGCACCACTGACAGGCTCTTGCAGGGGCTGGGCAGCTGCCACCCCCTCCACACCAGTGCTGACTGGCTTATATGATGGAGGAGGGAAGGTAGGGCTCACATGGCAGAGGCATTTGCTCTCCCACCAATGTACCATGCCCAGTGAAAAACCTCCAAGCCCCAAGCAGCAGTAAGCAATCCCTAGGGCTCAGGGAGGCATGAAGCCCCCAAGATGCTGTGGATCCCTGGCTGGCACAATACCTACGATTTGGGTTTTTTTCACTGGGCATGGTGCACTGGTGGGGGAGCAGATGCCTCTACTGTCCAGGCTGATCCTGCCCCTCTGCCCTTCACACAAGTCAGCTAGCACTGGTGCAGGGGCCTACTGCTGTTGTCTGACTCCCACTGATGACACATGCAGGCAAGAGACAGTGCTGTGCAGTAGCTGGGGGAAGCAGATGCCCCCACCATGCAGGCCTAGCCCCTGCTGAGGAGACCTCAGCTGGGGGGAGATGTGGGAGAGGGCTGGAGCTGGATCAGGGGGGCTATGTTCCCCCTCTTGTTCACCTTCCATGCTTAGGAGCTGGGCTGGGCTTAGGAGCTGGGTTGGGCTTAGGAGAAGAGGTTTTGCTGTCCCATCTCTATGATAACCCTGGGGCAGGCCAGCCCACCAGAGCTGGAGCAGGCAAGGGGAGGAGGCTAGCCTGCCCACCCTGGAAGCAGGAGTTAGCAGGGGGCCCTAAATAGCTTCTGGGATACTGGGGGATTGTGACCAAAGTTTATTCAGGAAGAGATCTGGGACAGGAGTTCTATACACCAGTCTAACTAACCTGTTTGAATCTGAAACTACCTCCATCCAGGTCTATCTTAAACTGGGTTTGGCCATTTTGAACCAGTCTATGTGCTCTGAACTTTCATTGTGTTACAGGTTTCGACTGGTTTCTGATCACTTATACCAGCTTATGTGTAATTTGTCTCCCTAATCTTTGTCTTTTGTCCTGATGAAGAATATTTTGTATTCAAAATCTTGTCTAACTTTATCCCAAATAAATATTTAATTCAATGAAATATATCACTTTGAGAAATCCTTGCCTCTCTCACAATTTCTGGACCATCGAAGCTACAATATCACTCATACACTACTTCTTTTATCCTATGCATTGGTGGAAATGTGTATATTCTTCCCCTTCTTGGCACAACTGGAATAGAGGAGGACAGAAAAGTACTAATCTCTTTTGAAAGTAGTATTTGACACCTACTGGCATGTCTACACATGCACATTTAATGTGCATTAGCCCAACATAAGGTGCATTAAGAGTGCACATCTACATGTGCACACCCTTAATATGCCTTAATATGCATAAAGCAGTTATCAAATTTATGCAAGGATAGCTAAGTCGCATTAGCAAGTGTGTAGGCGCATTAATGCACATTAATATGGTATGTGTCCATTGACTTGGAACTAACGTTAATCCGAAGTCAGTCCACACACCCATGTTAATGTGCCTTAGTGCATGCATGTGTAGACATGTGCCTAAGTTGCTTTCATGCACATTAGGCTAATACACATTAAGTTTAGGTGCAAGTAAAAGCATTTGTGGACAACCACCCCTAGGTAGGTGATATGGCTACATTTCAGCAAACTGACATAACACCATGTATTTACAGTAAAGTGAAACATCAACAGAAGAAGCCTGAAAGTCCACTGAAGCAACTCATACATTACTTTCATTCTATTTCGTTAGGAGGAGTCCCACTATCATTAACTATAAACTGATTCTACTGTTGTTTCTACATTCACAGTAAGAAAACAATAGTAGTATATCACTTTATTTGTGCTGATTGATATGAATACAGACAGTACTCTTCAGTTCTCAAGGAAGATTAAATGTGTAAGGTATTTTAGTTATTAAATTAACAAACAAATAAAATGAAAAAGCATTCCATAAAGAAAAAGAAAATTCAATTAAATTTGGTAAGTAGCAAGCATGCAGAAAACAAACTAAAAATGAATCATGACATTAATATTTTCCAGCTCCCTCTTCTTATACTATATCATTAAACCAGCACCATCATAATGTAGGGAAAGAAAGTGGCAGGAGCTTTATTTAAATATAAACAATTATGTAATTTTAAACAAAACAGCTCATAAGAATTACAGCAAGAAAGCAAGACAGCTATTAATTCTGCCAAGGTTTGGACCACCCCAGATAGAAACTACCACCCAATGCTTCATTCAGAGGAGAATAATATCCACTTTCACTTTCAGCGTTCCTAAACAATCCTATCATCATCTGGCGTAATTTATAACTCTCTTGTCCCCTAAAAATGTCCCAAGCCATTCCTGCTTTGGCCCAAAGCTCATTTGGACAGTGTACCAACAATAAACTAAAAACCCCCAAATCAGCAAAGCTGCATTTACTCTACAGACTTACTGAAACAAGTTTACCAAGATCCCAGTAGCATTTTATTTACATTAAAATGTTTAATGCTCTTAATTGAAAATGTGCATCTTTTCAGCAGTAGAGACAATTTTTCTATTGTTCCAAATAGCAAAGAACACAAAAGCAGAATGCATTGCAGACACTGCTTGACTTCTACAGAAATACCTGCAAAACAACTTGCATGTACAACCTGCAGATATCACTGCTAAACTGACTGCCACATACCAATCCAAGACCAACCAATATTCTGTCACATTTTTGGTTTGATTGTCAGATTCAGAAAATGAAAAGTCCTCACTTAAATCTGTCTCCCCAGCTTGTCAAAGCTATGTCTCTGTTTCCAAAGGTATCTAAGTTGCTTCATAAATATCACTTACCTAAGACAAACAAAGCAATACTGGCCAGACCAACTCTGTGTATGTGCTATAAGATGACTCTATGAACAAAATGAGTACAACAAGTTTCACTACAGTAAATCTCAGACTACAACTGATAAAGACAAAATGGTTATTTTGATTTGTTTGCCAAAATGGGACTTAAGTTCAGATTTCTCCTTCTATTCCACTTTACTACTGTAAAAGTGCTTTTGATAAAATTCTTTAGACAGATTCTATTCCTTGCCCAAAACTTGAATTTCTTTTAAGTTCTTACTATGCCATTGTATTGTTTGCCACATGAAGAATGAGGCAAGATGGAAAATGATCACCTGATCTTTGCTAAATTGGTCTTAAGTAACTGAATAGCCAAAAGCTAATTTTTCATATCAGATGAAGTCAGGCAAACAACAATCACGAAGGTAGCATAAAAACATCACATTCAAAACTGTATACTCACCAATCAATGTGAGTAAAGTTACTGTACCCTCATAAATTCCAAATTTATAAATGGATGAATAAACCTCTTAATGTGTTAACTTTTCTCATATTTATGAGAGTCATGCTGTCATGATTTGTTTAAGAACAAATCAGCCTTACAAAAATATAGTATAATGTTCTATTTTGTTTTCCCCTTTATTATATTGCGTGTTTACAAGGAACAGGTGAATTTGTTGGATAAAAAGGGAACTTCAAAAAAATCAAATGATCATTTCTATTGTCAAATATGTATATAATATCTTCATATAATATCTTCATAAAATCCTCTGTAGTACATAATTTCAACTGGAGAATCTACTGCAAAGTTGTAAATGGAGGAGGTACTGACAGATTCTTCCAGTCCACCAGCCACAGGAAATATAAAAATCTTGCCTCAAAGCCAGTTCTGGTAAAATATCCAGCCCAATGTTTAAATGAGAAATATACACATATATAAACAAAAAACTTTTTACATTTATACCTCCAAATTTTAACATCTCTGTAAGTGGGTCACTCACCCAGCTTCCTTACTGAGGCCAGTCAGCTCCAAGGTCAGGTTTACAACTGTTTTACTGGGGCAACTTTGTCCCCACAATAAAACAAAAACAACAAAACAAGCAAGCATGTAAACAGCAATCAAATGAACAAACAAAACCCAAAAGCTGTAGTCTTTTCCCAGACCTTGGAAGGAGTAACAGAGGGCAAAGGGAACATCCAGAGTTAGTATCTGAGGGTCTGGACTGCCCACTTAAAGGCACTCCTCAATCACTACATATTTCTGTTCCTGGGGCCAGAGCTTCCTACCCAAATATAGGATTAGGTGTTCCCCATCCTCAGACTCCTGGGACAGAACAGCTTCCAAGGCTCTCCTGAGGTACCAATCTATACCACAAATTCCTTTGTGAAATCTGGGCTCCTCAATACCGGGCACTGCAGAGTCAGTCAGTCAGCATGTGTGTAATTGCCAAGCCATGCAATAGCATCCTCAGTGGCCATATGCAGCTCCTGTAGTCCACCACTGACCTTAGTCAGTAGGCGGTCATTGACAATATGAAGCGATCCTTCAGGCACAGAGGAAAACTATCCCAGTATGAGGGAAAAGGGGGAAAGAAGCCAAAAATCTTCCTTGGCTAAACAGGGAAATCCAAGGGAGCCTAAAGGCACAAAAGAAGGCATATAGGTGGTGGAAATAGGGGGAAACTATCAAGAAGGAGTATACCTACTTGGTCCACACTTGGAGGGAGGAGTTAGAAAAGTCAAGGCAACTACAGAGCTGAGGCTGGCAACACAAAAGTCAACAAAAGACAACAAAAAGTCCTTTTTTTTAATATGTGGAGAGTAAAAGGACCCCTACTGAGCAAGAAGGAGCAATTAGTGACAGATGGGGTAACAAGGCTGAGTTATTCAATGAGTTTTTTGCCTTGGTGTTCCTGAACAGGGCTCAAGATAAGTCTCCTAATGGATTCTTAGATGGGGAACAGAGGGACACCAGCCCACCAACTGTCAACGCTGACTTGGTGCAGAGTCACTTGGATGGACTGGATGTGTTCAAGTCAGCAGTCCCAGATGAGCTCTATCTGAAAGCACTGAAGGAATTGGTCGATGTCATAGCAGAACCACTGGCATGGCTGTTTAAGCACCTGGGGCACTCGGATCAGGTCCCAGAGGACTGGAAAAGGCCCAATGTGGTCCCTATTTTCAAGAAGGGGAGGAAGGAGGATCTGAGTAATTATAGGCTACTCAGTCTCACCTCCATCCTTGGAATGGTCTTTGAAAAGATTATGAATGATCATATTTGTGCAAGTCCAGTGGGAAAACTAATGCAGCAGGGAAACCAGCATGGATTTGTAGCAGGTAGATCATGCCTGACCAATCTGGTTTCATTTTATGACAGGGTCACAAAATGCTTAGATGCAGGAGTAGGGGTGAATGTCATTTTCTTGGACTTTAGCAAGGCCTTTGATATGGTATCTCATCCCATTCGCATAAATAAATTAAGAGGCTGTGACACAGATGTTTACACAGTCCAATGGGTGGCAAATTGGCTTAGAAGTCACACCTAGAGAGTGGTAGTAGGTGGGTTGTTATTGACCTGGAAGGATGTGGGTAGTGGGGTCCCACAGGGTTTGGTTGTTGGACGTGTGCTCTTCAATATCTTCATCAGTGATTTGGATGTGGTTGTGAAGTGTACTCTGTCCAAATTTGTGAATGATACTATATTGTGGGATGAAGTGCACACTCTGGAGGGTAGGGAACAGTTGCAGGCAGACCTGGACAGGTTAGAAAAGTGGGCAGCACACAATAGGATGCAGTACAACAAGGACAAGTGCAGAATGCTGCACCTACAATGCAAAAATATCCAGCACACCTACTGGCTGGGAAGTGACCCTCTCAGAAGCACAGAAGTGGAAAGGGTTCTTGGAGTCATAGTGGACTCCAAGATGAACATGAGTAGTCAGTGTGATGAAAAATCATCAACAAAGCTAACCGCACTTTATCATGCATCAGCAGATGCATCAGCAGACAAACAGAACCAAGGACGTGATACTTCACCTCTATGCGGCATTGGTAAGACCACAGTTGGAGTACTGTGTCCAGTTTCAGATGCTGTACTTCAAGAAGGATGTGGATATCCTCGAGAGGGTCCAGAGGAGGGCCACTCATATGGTTAGGGGCTTACAGGGCAAGCCCTATGAGGAGAGACTGAGGGACCTGGACCTCTTCAGCTTCTGCAAAAGAAGGCTGAAAGGTGATCTTGTGGCTGCCTACAAATTCATTAGGGGGACACAGCAAGGGATTGGAGATGTTCTGTTCACCAGGGCACCTCTTGGGGTAACAAGGAAAAATGGTGTGCATGTATCCCCCCTGACTAAGATGGCACTAGTCACCCATGACCTAGACTGGAGTCTGGAGGAGACTCTAGGAGACCCAGGCCAGCCCCAGCTAAATAGCTAGTAATCTTACATGCTATTCAAGCCCTCCAAGATTTTAACAAATTAACCTAATAGTTTAATGGTTTTAGGAACCTTGCTGCTTTCCCATTAACCACATCTCATAATTCACTTGCCTGACCTGGCACAGGACCTCAAACTCCCGTGGCTGGGTAGCCTTTGATCACTCATCTGAGTTACTTCAAGCTATATATCTAGTTAGATCTCAGGAAGCTTACTCACAAGTATCATCCAGAGGCAGGTGGAAATTCCCTCTGGAGGCAGGCAGTTCCTTATAGTGAATTTTGAGAGAGAGAGCAAGTTTCAGCTGGTACAGCTCTTCTCTGTCTCTGAGTCTCCCTCATAGCTGCTTCCCCCTCCTCCTGGGTAGTCCTTAACTTATATAGCTCTTGTGACCTCATTTACCTGGTTTGAACCAATTTGAAATACATCACTAGTTGCCAGGCAGACTCTAGCCCACCAGGGAGCAAGCCCCTCACCCAGGTATGTGATACCAGTCACGTAGGCAAAGGAAGCAGGTTTCCCCCCTCCCTCAGGAATGTATCCAGCTCAGGTAACCCAAAGAGATAGGGTAAAGGTGTGTCTCTTCTGCTGGGCCCATCCTAATCAAATTGTCACAGAGCAGAGTTTTTGGGGAGAAACAGAGGTGGCCTTCTGCCACACACTGCTTCTCGATACTGGGCAGCATAATCTACCAGCACAAGAATAAACCAACACCTGTTTGCCCTTGGCTCCACCGGGCCAACCAAAAATATTCCCACACATTCAAATACAGTTTTGACCAGTGGGAGAGGCATTAAAGGGACTCTATGACTCGACCTGAGCCCAATGAGCTGACACTCTAGACAGGAGGCACAGAACTCTGACATCTTTATAGAATCCTGGCCAGAAGAACCTCACAAGTACCTTCTCTTATGTCTTCTCCACCCTCAAATAGCCCACCCAGAATATGTCATGGCTAACTTCAATACTTGTCTTCAATACTGTTTTATCACTAACAGTTGATATGGCTAGGTCCCCATAGTTTTGTCTCCCGAAGCATTTACCAAAATGTCCCCCTGTAATTTAGAAAGATGAACCTGTAATGCCAAGTTGGGGTCTACCATGACTCCCCTGGTTCAGCCCAATAGACCATACAGGGGGCCATAGATATAATACTCCCTTTGGCTATGAATAAAGTCAGGAGCTTTCCCACATACTGGAGGGATCCATGGGGTTTTGTGTCCCCCTGAGTTTCCCAAGGGTTGTCTAAATCACACTGTATTCCGATGCTCTTCCCCAATCTCTAACTGTGGGCCCATTCTATCAAAAGGCAGTCCTTGTACTGATAGCTCTCCTCACCACATTTAAAACAAGTTAAATGACCATCTCAGTTCCCTGTCAGGCTGTCCACTTTCTCCAGCACATGTAAGCAGAGCACACATCCTACTTCCTTATTAAGTCACTCCTTATTAAGGAGGTCCTTATTAAGTCACTTCTAAGGTCAGGTTTACAGCCTATTTATTTTACCAGAGCAACCTTGTCTCCACAATAAAAGAAAAAATAACAAAACAAGAAAGTATGCAAACACCAACCAAATGACCAAATTAAACCTAAAATTTGTGGTCTTCTCACAGAATTTCAGAGGAGGAACACAGACTAAGTTCTTCTTCTGAAGAACCACATCTCTTTACCTCCCTTTCCACTCTGCTCCTGGAGCTTTTAAGTCTCTTCAATAACAGCTGTTATCAGCCTTCCAGCCAGGCAGACTCTTAACTGCTAACTTCTAGGGGTGTAAGAAGCAGGCCGTATTCAATTTGGATTTCACCCAAATCAGGGACAGTGATTTGATTAGTTGATTTGGATCACTGTCCCTGATTCGATTCAGCCAAATCCAAATCTGAAAATTCAATGTTGATTCAGAGAATCAGTGATTCAGACATACACCCAGCTTTAAATGTTTTTTCTATATACCTTGAGGTACCAATGCAGCTTGTGAAAGCTGTGATGCTGGGGCACATGGAGTATCCCACAGGAGTGTGAGGGCAGGGACTCTCCACATGCTCGGTGCTGAACCTGGAAGTAGACTGGAAGTACTTCTGGCTCACTTCTGGGTCCACCAAGGAGAGCACTGGGGGGCCCCTGTGCCCTTCCCAGCTCGGCGATCAGCTGTGGGGGGGACCCCAGGTGGCCCTCCAGACCCTGGAGGTACCAGTCACTGAGCCAGGGAGGTTGCGGGGGGGGTGGGCCAGTGCACATCCTGGCAAACCCAGAAATGAACCGGAAGTGCTGAGTGTGCAGTGGAGCCCCCTGCACTTCTATGGGGCACTCCATGCACCCCAAAATCACAGCATTCACGAGCTGCCTACTACCTAGAGGTACGTAGAAAAAACATTTAAAGGTATGTCTATGTCTGAATTGCCGAAACTTTCTGAATCTCTCCGAATTGATTCAGAGGGTTCCAATTCAATTCAGAGACATTAAAGAGTCCTCTGATTTGATTTGGGTATAGAAATTCAGCTACTAAATTGGGCTAAATCTCAGCTGAATCAAATCAGGGACCGAAGCTTCGCACAGCCCTGGGTCTCAGGCTGCATCTGGGTCTCAGGCTGAGTTTCAGGCTGAGCACTTCTTTACAGTTAAAAATCAATTTTTAATCTATTTCTACATTGTCTCAAAGCCATTTCCCTTTTCATTATTTCTAGTTTAAGCCCTTACTAAAGATCATAGATGGCTACAAGCATATGACAAGAAGAGAATGGGAAACTACTGAAGCTATTTTCATTCAAATTTATTTGCAAGTGTTTTCATAAAAAAATACTCTTACAGTTATACACTGAATGCAAGAGTTGCATGTATTTTTTATTTTATGTACATCTGTCCTAGGAAGAAGAAAAACATCTTATTATGCTCTTTTACTTTTAACAAGCTCAAAAAGAGGTGGGGTCTAACAATAATTTACAGGTCTCTCATAAACAAGGAGTAACAGGATGCATCTACATATACTATTAAGGCAATTGAATAAACTCCACTAGAGTTCATGCCAGAGTTTATTGCTCTTGGGAATGCCATTTGCATGTGTCCCTGAGACTGCAGTATGCTGAGCCGGGGTGGCAAAGCCATGGCTGGCAGAGGGCCCTGGGGATCAGCCTGCCAGCCTGTGGTTGGGTGGGGAAGGAGCTGTGGACCTACGCAGGCCCTGGCCCCATTCCGGTGCTACAGACATCTCCGGCCACATGCTGCAGCAGGCCCAGCCCCAGCCACCACCACTGCCAGTCCAGGGCCATCGGCAGCACCAAGATGAGGCCAGGGCCCAGCCCCGTGGACCTGCATGGGCCTTGGCCCCATCCTGGCACTGCTGGCGGGCTCGGCCTTGAGCTGCTGGTGGGCCTGGCTCTGGCCAGCACCTCCACCACTGCCGCCCACCCCAGCCCAGCACTGCTGCTGGGCAAGGGCTGTCTGCAGTGCTAGGATGAGGCTGGGGCCTGGGCCCATGGATGTGTGTGGTCCCCGGCCCCATCTTGTCACTGCTGACAGCCCCAGCCCTGGCCATGCATTGCTGGCAGGCCAGGCCCCAACTGGGGCGTCGGCCCTGGCCCCAGCCCCAGCCCCAGCCGGCACCTCTACTGCTGCTGCTGGGCCAGGGCCAGTGGCAGCACCAGGATGAGGCCAGGGCCAGGGCCTGGGCCCGCAGACATGTGAAAGCCCCGGCTCCATCTCGGTGCTGCAGATGGCCCTGGCCATGGCCATGTGCTGATGGCGAGCCAGGCCCCGGACCCATACTGGTGCTGCCAGCGGGCTTAGCACCTCCACTGCCACCACCGGCCCCACCCCAGTGCTGCTGCTGGGCTGCTGCTGCTGCTGCTGCTGGGCCGGGCCGGGGCTGGGGCTGGGGCCGGGGCCATAGACCTATGAAGGTCCTGGCACCATTCCAGTGCTGCCAATCATCCCGGCTCTTATCACGTGCTGCTGCCAGCCTCAGCCCTTGCTGCTGCTGCCAGCCCCAGCCCAGTGCCACTACCAGGCCTGGGCCGGCAGCAGCATCAGGATGAAGCCAGGGTCCACAAAGGCCCTGGCACTTCCAGCAGCCCAGGCAGCCAGCTGGGGCCAGGCTGGGCCCAGCCATGGCAGTGGTGCCAGCTGCCAGCAGGCCTGGCCCAAGCCCTCACCACCACTGTGGGCCCAAGTACAGTCCCACTGCCAGGTATGGGCTGTCAGCAGCTTTAGGATGGGGCCAAGGCCCGCATGGGGCCAGGGCCATGGACCTGCATGGGACCCAGTCCCATCCCGGTGCTGCCGAAGGCCCTGGCCATGTCCTGCTGATGGGTCCTGGCCCTGCGTGGGCCCAGCGCCAGCCAGAACCACCACTGCCACAGGCCCCAGCCCTGCACAGCCCCAGCCTTAGTCCAGTGCTGCTGCTGGGCCCAATCCTGCATTAGTGACAGCCCAGCTGCAGCCCGAGCCCCATGCTGCTGCAGGGCCCAGTCCTTTGCTGCCAGTGCCCTAGCTCCAGCTGCAGCCCCATGCTGCCCATGACCGGGCTCCAGCCCCAGCCCCCTGTTGCCCATGGGCCCTGGCCCCAGCCCCATGCTGCTGGGTGGCCCTGGACCCACAGCCCCAGCCCTCACTGCCAGTGGGCCGTGGCCCCAGCCCCAAGCTACCCATGGGCCCAGCCCCATGGGCACAGTGCCAGCACCTGCTGTCTTCCAGCATTGGCACTGGGCACAGGGACGGGAGACAGCCAGGGCCGGGGTAGGGAGGCAGCAGTTGTTTGCAGCCTCTCAGCTGCCTCCTGCCCAGGTTTTTGGTAGCTTCTGATAGCCATGGAACTTGGGCTGCTTCCAGCACCTGGCTGGGAGGATGGAAGCCCTGCTGCAAGCAGCCCGGGTTCCGTGGCTATCAGTAGCCACCCAGAGCCTGGGCTGGCTGCAGCTGAGAGGCTACAAACAACTGCCACCTCCCAGCCCTGGCCCCAGCTACCTCCCAGCCCCAGATCCAGCCCTGGGCTCCAGGGAGGCAGCAGGTATTGGCAATGCTCCCCACTGTGCTGCCCTTGCTGCCACTTCTGCAGAGCAGCACATGAAACCTGTTGTGGTAGGGCACAGCGTGGGGTGCAGAAAGCTGCCTGTTGCTCCAAGCCCCCCACTGCCCTGGCCACACTTACCCTGCAGGTGGGAGCAGCAGTAAGGGGCTCAACCCTTCATGCTGCCCATGCTGTTCCTATGCACACAGGGGAAGTGTGACCTGGGCAACGTGGAGCTTGCAGCAGCAAGCAGATTCCTTGTCCAGACCCTCTGTGCACTGCCACTCTGGGTCACACACACTGTGGTTAGGAGGGCCCAAGGAAGGGCAGCAGGGCTGGGAGTGTAGCATGTGCGAGGGCAGCACAGCGAGGAGCATTGCTGGTATCTGCTGCCTCCCCAGAGCCCAGGACTGGGTCTGGGAGGCAGCTAGGGCTGGGGCTGGGGCAGGGAGGCAGCAACTGTTTGCAGCCTTCTGGCTGCAGTTGGTCCAGGTTCTGGGTAACTGCTGGGCTGGGGGGCAAGGGGCAGCAGGCTTAGGGGGCAGGGGCAGAAGGGGTAGGAGCAAGGCTGGGGGGGCAGGGGCTTTGGGTGGGGGTAAGGGGGACAGGCAGGGCATCCTGCCACATACCCCCGGCCCTCATTTTGTTTTTCTGGCATGCCGGCACTCCGGCACCTTCCACGGTAGGCATTGTGGGTTTTTCAGCACTCCAGCCAAAAAACGTTGCCTACCCCTGTTCTAGATCATTCCTGCCCAATGCTTATCCAACCTCTTCTTGAACACCTCAAATGATGGCGATTCCAAAATTTCCCTTGGCAATCTATTCCACTCAAGTATTTTTTCCATCCTCTACATAGTAGCCCTTCAGATATTTGAAAACTGCTATCATGTTCACTCTTAATCACTTTTCCCCCAAGATGAGCATGTTAATTTCCTTAAACCTGTCCTTGCATGGCTTGCCTTGTGGAACTCCACTCAAAGGCTGCCATTCTGATATGGATGGATCCATTTGTAATTACCCTTTACTTGCAGCTATGCAGCCAGTTGTCTATCGACCTTGTGGTAGTTTTGTCTATTTCTCCAGTTTCTCTCTTCAATTTGTTTATGAGAAAGTATTGTGGGGGATTTCTCAAAAGCCTTGCTGAAGTCCAGATACACTGTGTCCACAGCATTCTCTTTATCCACTGAAGTAGCTACTTGTTAAAGAAGGAGATCAAGTTTGTTTGGCACAGTTTTTTCATAGCAAATCCATGCTGGCTGCCATGATCAGCCTTTCCTTCTCCAAATGCTTGCAAATGGATTTCCTTATTATATGCTCCAGTAACTTTCCAAGTGTCAAAATGAGGTTAACCAATCTATAGTTTCCTGGATTCTCCTATTTACCCTTTTTAGAAGGGCACTACACTCCAGTCTTCTTGTACTCCAGTGTCTCCCATGACTCCATAAAAATTATTGCCAAGGGCTCCAAGATCCCTTCTGCCAATTCCTCAAATACCCTGAGATGAAGTTCATCAGGCCCTCCTAACCTGAATTCACTCAGACCCACCAAACACTCGCTGTTTCTTTTCTTATCTAAACCCTCAGCTTGTCCCCTTTCTTATCCAAATATTTCTTATTAGCTGTCTGGTTGTTGCTTATTTTCTTTTTGTGAAGACTGAGACAAAGTAGCTGTTGAGCAGCTCCACCTTCTTTGCACCTTCTGTTAAGAGTTGACCCTATTTAACAGCTTCCTTGGTCATTCTTTTCTGCCCACCATATTTATAGAACCTCTTGTAGCTCTTCAAGTCCGACCCCCTGCCTGGGCAGGAGAAAAAACTGGGCTCAAATGATTCCAGCTAGGTAGGCATCAAGCCTCCTCTTAAAGACCCCCAGGGTAGGAGCCAGCATCACTTCCCTTGAAAGTTGGCTCCAGATCCTAGCCGCCCTGACTGTGAAGTAGTTCTTATGGATGTCTAATTTAAACCTACTCTCTGTGTAGGCATTGGTGCCTACACAGTCAGATGGATTGCAGATTGGCTCGAGGGTCGTACTCAGAGGGTGGTGGTGGATGGGTCATATTCGACCTGGGGGGAAGTGGGCAGCGGAGTCCCCCAGGGCTCAGTCCTGGGGCTTGCGCTGTTCAATTTCTTCATCAGCGATTTGGACAACAGGGTAAAATACAACCTGTTTAAATTCGCTGATGATACCAAAATTTGGGGTGAGGTGAGCACGCTAGTATGGAGGGAAAGACTGCAACAAGACCTGGATAGGTTACAGGAGTGGGCTGACATAAACAAGATGTGTTTCAATACTGACAAGTGCCGGGTGCTGCACTTAGGCAGTAGAAACCAGCAGCACACTTATAGAATGGGAAACTCCCTTCTTGAGAGCACGGAGGCAGAAAGGAATCTTGGAGTCATTATTGACTCCAAGATGAACATGGGCTGACAATGCAAGGTCACGGTTGGCAGGGCTCACCGGACCTTGTCGTGCATCCACAGGTGCATCTCAAGTAGAGCCAGGGAGGTGATCCTCCCCCTCTATGCGACACTGTTCAGGCCAGAGCTGGAGTACAGTGTCCAGTTCTGTGCACCCCATTTCAGGAGGGATGTGGACATTGAAAGGGTCCAGTGGAGGGCCACATGCATGATCCAGGGACTACAGGGCAGACCCTACATTGAAAGACTGCGGGACAAGGAACAATGGACACAAGTTATTAGAGGGTAGATTTATAATTAGACATCCACAAGAACTACTTCACAGTTAGGGCGGCTAGGAGCTGGAACCATCTTCCTAGGGAAGTGGTGCTGGCTCCTACCCTGGGGATCTTTAAGAGGCTTGATGACTACCTGGCTGGACTCATTTGAGTCCAGTCTTTTTCTCCCGCCCAGGCGGGGGGTCGGGCTTGAAGATCTACAAGGTCCCTTCCGACCCTACTTCTATGATTCTATGATTCTTCAACAACTTATGGCAGTTATTCCTTGTTATGCCAGGGGGCGCTAGGGGAAACAAGGTCTCTCCCAAACCCTTCTGCCCCCCCCCCAGTGAGTTTATAGACAGTCACCAGGTCCCCCCTCAGCCTTCTCTTGTGAAGGCTGAACAGGTTCAGGTCCCACAGTCTCTCATTGTAGGGTCTGCCCTGTCATCCTCGGATCATGCGGGTGGCCCTCCTCTGAACCCTCTCAATGTTGTCCACATCCCTCCTGAAGTAGGACACACAGAACTGGACACAGTACTCCAGCTCTGGCCTGAACAGTGTTGCACAGACGGAGAGGATCATCTCCTTGGCTCTGCTTGAGATGCACCTGTGGATGCACGACAATGTCCGGTGAACCCTGCCAACCATGACCCATTGTCAGCCCATGTTCTTCTTGGAGTCAATAATGACTCCAAGATCCCTTTCTGCCTCCATGCTCTCAAGAAGGGAGTTTCTCATCTTATAAGTGTGCTGCTGGTTTCTACTGCCCAAGTGCAGCACCCTGCACTAGACAGTATTGAAACGCATCCTGTTTTCATTACCCCACCCCTGTAACCTATCCAGGTCTTGCTGCAGTCTTTCCCTCCCTTCTAGTGTGCTCACCTCACCCCAAATTTTGGTATCATCAGCAAATTTAAACAGGTTGCTTTTCACCCCATCCTCCAAATAGCTGATAAAGAAATTGAACAGTGCGGGCCCAAGAACCAAGCCCTGGGGGACTCCGTTGCCCACTTCCCCCCAGGTCGAATATAACCCGTCCACTACCACCCTCTGGGTACGACCCTTGGGCCAATCTGCAATCCATCTGACTGTATAGGCATCAATGCCATAGTTGCCAAATTTTTTAATGAGGATAGGGTGGGAGATGGTTTCAAGGGCCTTGCTTAAGTCCAGAAAGTCTACATCCATGGTGACACCTGCATCCAATGCTTTTGTGACCTGATCATAAAAGGCATTCAGGTTGGTCTGACAAGACCTACCCCTAATGAAACCATGCTGGTTGCCTTTGAGCATCATCCCTGAAGCCGGCCCATACCAGATATGTTCCATGATGATCTTCTCAAAGAGTTTCCCTAGGATTGAGGTAAGACTGACAGGCGTATAGTTGCCCGGATCCTCCCTCCTCCCTTTTTTAAAGATGGGGACCACGTTGGCAATTTTCCAATCACCTGGCAGCTGGCCCGAGCACCACGAGCGCTCGTAAAGCTGTGCCAAAGTCCCTGCAGTAACCGCTTCTAGCTCCCTCAACACCCCGGGGTGGAGAGCATCTGGACCCGCTGATTTGAACATGTCCAGCCCCTCCAGAAGCTCTCTAACCCGGTTCTCCCTAACCTGAGGTCTGGAGGCATTCCCCTCGACTCCATCTTGCATCATGGTGGGGAAGTCCTGGTCCCTACACAAGAAAACGGAGGTGAAGAATTGGTTAAAAAGGTCTGCTTTCTCCTCTGGTGCAACCACCTTTCTCTCTTTAATTTTATTCCTGAAAGTTCTTATTTGTTGGTATATTTCTTTGGTGACCTGCCCAAGTTTCCATTGCCTGTATGCCTTTTTTTCTTTCTTTCTTTCTTTTTTTTTTTGCATCTGAGGCATTCTAGAATCTCCTGGTGCAGCCATATTGGTCTTCTGTTGTGTTTCCATCTTGTTGAGAATAGTTTCTTGTTGGGCTTCAAATACCATGTCCTTTAGAATCTTTCAACTTTCCGGAGCACCTTTATTCTTTGTTTTTTCCTGCCACAACACCATATACACTATTTCCTTGAATCGGTTGAAATCCACTTTTTTGAAATCCAGCATCTTTAATTTTGTTGCTATCTTACTTTCCCTGTCTCAAGATCATGAATTTGATCACACTGTGATCCCTTCCTTCCAAGTTTACTATCATTTTCATATCCTCTACCAGTTCTTCCCTATTGATCAGAACAAGATACAAGATAGATGATCCCCTAGTTATAGCCTAAACTTTCTGGAACAGTAAGTTGTCCTCCACACAGGTTAAGAACTTGCTCAATGTTGTATGTTTGGCTAGATCCTTCTTCCAGAAAATGTCTGGAAAATTGAAGTTTCCCATCAGTACCATTTCATAATTTTTGGACAGTTTTGTCACCTTCTTGCAAAGTGCCTCATCCACCTCTTCTTCCTGACTTGGCTGTCTATAATAAATCTCCACCATTATTTTGGTGCTGTATCCTTCACCTTTTATCTTTACCCAAATGCTTCTTCTTACCTTCTTCTTCCTGAACCAAGGAACAAGTGTATGTATTTTTATATATATAAGGCAATGCCGCCACTTTTTCTACCAACACCGCCTTTCCAAAAGAGAGTATATCCCTCAGTGTTGATATTCCATTTAAAAGAATTGAACTCCAAGTCTCAGTGGTACCATAGTTCCTTTCATAGGCTGTGACTTCCACAGTGTCTTGTTTTTTCCCCATACTTCTCATATTTGCATACATACATTGTATGTATTTTACATTCTGACCTATTTGCTTCCTTTTTGCACCTCTTTTTGTTGTTCTGTTCTCCAAGCTCCTTAATTCTTCTGAGTGTCATAGTCCTTAATTCTCCTGAGTCTCATAGTCTCTTCTGATCTTCTCAGTGTCATTCCTGGTGGTATTATTGATACCTACAAGAACAAGCAGTAAAGGATGGTCTGACAGATAGATGAGTTCAGCAGTCTTTCTGTGAGTATACTGAATATGGGCTCCAAGCAAGCAGGATACCTTCAGGGACCCCAAATCCAGAGGACAAATTGGTGCTTCTGTCCCCTGCAGAATGGAAATCATCAATCACCACCACTTTCCTCTTCCCTCTTGGTACAGTGGTCTTAGAGCCCCCATCTCTGGGGACCTGCACTTCCTGCTTTCTAGACCACGGGGTCCCCTAGTTATTTTTCTCATCTATGCCTTTCCCTCCAGTTGTTCCACAACAGAATGTTTGAAATTGGTTATTGACTTCAATCTGTTCCTCTTGAATTCTGGGGACCTCCTTCAGTAGTCACCTGGTACCACTTCTGTTCTTTTCTTTTTGGCCTCTCCTGTGCCCACTTCTCATGATTCCTACCCAAGAAGTCGCTAAGAAGTCTTCATTTTTCCTAATAGTACACAGCATTGATACAGTAGAATAGGCAACCTAGTGGCAGATTGAGACCATTGAAGTACGAAGAGGGTAGTTGTTACCTATAAAGTGCAGGAAGTAGCAGCTTTTGTTAGGTTATAATGAGCCACAAAGCCACTGCCTATATTTCATAATTTCAAAGTTTGTAGGGTCAGAAGGGACCTGAGCAGATCATCAAGATTGACCCCCTGCTATGGCAGGAAAGAGTACTGGGGTCAAATGACCCCAGCATGGTGTTCCTCTAGCTTCCTCTTAAAGACCTCCAGCTTAGGAGCCAGCACCACTTCTCTTGGAAGTTGGTTCCAGATCCTAGCTACCCTGACAGTGAAGTAGCGCCTCCTGATGTCCAGTCTGAATCTACCCTCTGCCAGCTTATGACCATTATTTCTAGTCACTCCTGGTAGTGCTTGAGGGAACAGGGACTCCCCCAGTGCCGGCTGGTCCCCTCTGACTAGTTTGTAAATAGCCACTAGATCCCCCCTCAGCCTTCTCTTGTGGAGGCTGAACAGGTTCAAGTCCCTCTCCTAGTACGGCATGCCCTGTTGACCCCTGATCATGTGGGTGGCCCTCCTCTGGACCCTCTCCATGTTGTCCACGTCCCTCTTGAAGCGCGGTGCCCAGAACTGGACACAGTAATCCAACTGCGGCCTGATCAGTGTTGCATAGAGGGGAGGATCACCTCCTTGAACCTGCTTGAGATGCATCTATGAATGCATGATAAGGTATGGTTGGCCTTCCAGACTGTGTCCCCACACTGTTGGCCCATGTTCATTTTGGCACCAATAATGACTCCCAGATCCTTTTCTCCCTCTGCACTGATGAGGAGGAAGTTCCCCAGCCTGCTGCTGGTTCTTCTTCCCCAGGTGCAGTACTTGCACTTGTCAGTGTTGAAACCCATCCTGTTCTCATCGGCCCACCCCTGTAACCTGTCAAGGTCCAATTGCAGCCTATTCCACCCTTCTGGTGTGCCCACTTCTCCCCACATGTTAGTGTCATCTTCCTACAGTACCCTAAAAGCAACCTTTCACCACCCCACCACAGGGGGGCCTCGACACAGTATTGAGTCCAGATTTTTTACTATCTGGTAGGTTTGTGAACTTGTTTTCAGGCACCTCTTCTGGACATATTTTGTAACCTCCCTTTAAGAAAAAGGATTTTGAGGTCAGACAGGGAACAGCTGTTCTGTGAAGGATGTGCTCCTACTAGTGTTTGTCTGTTTCTGTCCTTTATATTTTTTTTTCTGTGAGAGCTCATTCTGGTGCATAGTTCCCATCTGGTTTCACCCACATAGTTTCCACAAGGACATTTGGCTCACTGGATGAAGTATATCACATTCTGTAATGTACATGTGTAGGATCTATGGATTCTGATGGTTTTGTTGTGGGGGTGTTGACTGTGGTGGTACTGGAGACATGCTGACAGGTTTTGCATTTAATGTCATGGCAGGGTTAAGTCTCCTTTGAAATCTGTTGATAAGAAAGGAGTTTGCTTTTGATGGTGAGTTAGGCCATGTTTGGTGGTTTCTTGAAGGCCAGGCATGGGGGAGATGGGAATAATTCCCTCAAAGTCTGATTTTTTTAAAATTATAGACTAATTTTTCGATAATCCTTTTTATAGGTTCCAGTGTAGGACAGGATGTGTTTGTCATCAGGAGAGTGCCGTCAGCAGGGTTTTTCTTTTGTAGTAGATAATTATGGGGTATTTATGTGACTCTTTCAAAGATATGATCTATTTCTCTGCTGGAGTGTCCTAGCTGGGTGAAGGCATGTTGCATGTTGATGAGGTGAGCACCATGAGTATTCTTCCCTAAACAAATGTGTTGATAACTGAGGATCTGCACTATAGATTACAGTTTTCTTGATGCATCTGGGGATTTTGCAGGTTCTCTGGATTTAAGGGAATTTTCTGTATACAGGCAACCCCTGCTTAGTGGTCCTAATTGGTTCCTGAAAAAACGAGCATTAAGTGAAACAAGCGTTAAGCAAAACTGAAAGTACTTGATGACCCAAGATGGTGACTGCAATTATTTTTAATGACCCAAGATGGCAACCGCAAGCATTATCACAAAACTCACTGAGTGCTAAGTGAAATCAGGTATCAATTTCAAATGAGCATTATAGCAAAATAGTGCTAAGTGAAACAATGTTAAGTGGGGGGTTGCCTGTATACATTTCTGTATATATCTTTGAATAAGCCAAACAAATCCTTGGAGGGAAATCACCTTTACTGGAGATTTTCAAGAGAAGGCCAGATAAGCACTGGTTAAGAATGATGTAGGAAATGCATTCCTCCATTTGTGAAGGGTTTTTGAGCCACCTGACCCTCAGCATCCCTTCTTACCCTGTAATTGTATGATTTCTGCAATGTCCCAATACAGCTTTTGAAATATATTGTACTGAAGTGAGGATTTTCTAAACAACTTTAATCCCTTCAGGTTCAGAAGCATAGGTCACATTTCAAATTACTCTTTGTAAGCCAGTTTACATAATAGTAAGTATTTGCTTTATGAGAACTATCTTTTTTTCTGAATAAGGATGTCATGACTACATAAAGTAAAGAATATATATGCTGAGGGTAAAATAATTTTATTACACAAAGAATTATTTCTCTTGTTACTTGCATTGCAGTAGAAGAGTAAGAATAATGTAGCTGCAATTGTCCAAGAAATATGTAAAAGGCAATGATTTTTTTATTGATAGCTTTTATTGGACCAATTGTATAGTTGGGAGAAATGTTACACAAGCTTTTTGGCACAAAATCACCCTTCTTCAAGTCTGGAAAGGAAGTAGACACAACGTGAGCTAACAGATAGAACAATAACGTGTATAGCTCCACAAGTAAATGAAAGCAGTCTGCTTAAAGGAAAGGAGAGCTGAAAAGGAGGAGGAAAGAGAGGCTTCAAAACAACTGCAGTAGAACAGATTCCCTAATTAGTGGAAGAGCAAGACCACTCAAGACAGAAAATATTGTTATTACCTCTGGAGTTCAGGAAGATAAGCAGTGATACCTCATTTACTCAAATATAAGATGACCCTAAATATAGGATGACCCTCCCAATAATTAGATTCTATATTTGGAAAATTTATACATTTGCTATAGTTTTCCAGGTATAGAATCTAATTATCAGAGGGTTGTCTTTAATTTGTCCCATTTCCACACCTACATCATAGAAATTAGTGGCTGGGGGTGGGGGTCAACTCTCTTTTGTCCTCTTCCCCCCCACCACTTCTTCTCCCTGCAGCCTTCCTACCCCCCTTACTGTCAGATCCTACTCAGGGTCTGTTCCTTGACAAAGCTGTCCATGACAATAGTGGACAGAGGGGAGGGAAGAAGCTGTAGAGGGCAAGCAGAGAAGCACAGTTGGTCTGAACTCTGGCCCTAATCCAGACTGAGGGCCAGAATAAGAACACAGCAATTACCTGCCTTCCCTCCCCCCTCCATTAATTTGAAATGTAAGAGACAGAAAAACCCACTAGTTTTGCAACAAACATACCCATAGTAACTTACATATATGCAAATTATTATGTGTAAATTCATCCAGGATGAAGGCATTTTAACTTGTTGCAAACTGCTGCAAGTTTCTGCACAGCTATTCCATAACTACAACTTTCAAGGAGCCCTTTTGTACCTGCTGGGCTTGTTTACACGAGACATTTACTGCAGAGCTAACTAATTAGCTCCACAGTAAACATTATGCATCTATACATGCAGGACTATTAAGCCACAGCAAACTAATAAACCCCGCATGTATAGATGTTGAATTGAGTGTAAACTGAATCTAGGTAGCTCAGGCAGCAGGGGGCCACACTCCTGCCTGCTGCCAAGCCACATGGCTTGCTAGCTGCAGGAGACTCTTGGTGCAGGCAGCTCTTCCACCACCCAATAGAGCCACCCACAACTCCAGCCCAGGGCTCACCCTTGAGCCTGCTACCAGCCTGGGGTTGGGGATGACCCCAAAGACCCCTGCCAGCCTGGGGCTGACCCTGGAGCCTGACTGCCACTAGCCAGAGCTCAGGGCTGCCCCAGGTACTGTGCCAGGCTGCCACTGCCAGCTGCTGTCCAATGGTGCCACCCATTGCCTGGGTCTGACCCACCAACTCTGCCTCCCCTAAGCAGGAGGTGGCTATGGCAGGGCCCGCTCCTCACATGGGCCCTGCTGGCCCTGGCCCCATGGAAGAGGAGGGGGAGAAGAATGAGTAGGCTGGACAATGCCCACCCTGGGCCCCAGGGTACTCTCCAGGCCACCAGTCTCACACAGACAGGAGGTTTTAGTGGTCAAGGGTAGGGTACCAGTGCCTCCCTCTGGGCTTTGTGTCCTAGGTGCCTCCTCCCAACTGTTTTTCCCCAAGACTTGGAAATAGACACTGTACAGAGTTTCATGGAGATGAGGGTGCTTTTTTGGTGGTGCATGTTGGGGCTGGGTGGGGAGTCCATTGTTGTGTTGTAGATGGAAATAAAGTTTTGGGTTTGCTGCAAACTGTCTGTAGGGTGTTTGGGGTTGTCCTGTGAGCCTGAGGTTTCTAGGCAGCTGCCCAGGCACCCTACTGTGGTGGGTGGAAGGTGAATTGGTTAGCAACTGCCTCATGGACACGGTGCCCTGGCCACTGCTGCTGGGGGGGTGGAAAGGAGTGTCTGTGGTGTGCTGGGCACTGGCTGTCTAGACAGCATCCTGGAGGGCTGTATCAGCAAGTTGCAGACTGCTCAAAGCCACAGAAGTGTGTGGCTCCCTGTGGCTGATCACACAGGTCAGGAAGCACAAGCAGTGATCCCAGAAGCAGCTGTGGTGCTCCTGAATGTGGCACCCCCACTCCCCAGCTGGCATTTGCAGAGGTGAGGGACCAGTGCTCCTGCCTGGCCCCCTTGCCTGTCACCTAAGTGGGGAGCGCTGCCTCTCAGGGGGTGCACCAGCACTCTTAGGTGGTGCATGTGTACTCCTGCGTTGCCCCTATGCATTGTGTGTGTGTATGTGGTGGCAGTGTTTTATTTTGATTGTGGAAAGACATGGGGGGGAGTGTTAATCAGAGAATTTGGGATTTTTAAAAAAAACAAAACCAGGACCTGTGCTCATGACTTAACATATGGTTCATTGGACTTGGTCCCCAGCAGAGTCAACAGTATTTCAAACCAGGGTGACCCCACAGCCCAGCACTGTTTAGTATGCGTCTTTACTCTAGATGCCCCCACAAAGGATCCACATGATAATTAGCTCCTCACTCGTGACTGGAACTGGGTGTTCTTGTCATAAGTCTGGGGACCATCCAAAAATTTATACACAGATGAGGAGCACGGCTGCCTAGTCCATCTCCACCCCACAGAGTGGAGGGCAACACTAGTCTGACAGAGAGGGTGACAGAGTCTCTCAGCTACATGGTAGTTTGTTGATGTTTGCTAAACATTTAAGGATCATGAAGAAATAGAAATAATTGGAAATGCAAAGCACATTTCAGCTGTGGGAGTAAAGAGAAAGTCAAAATATATTTGAGGGAGTGGTTCATCATGATCATTGTCCCATTGCTTCATGTGGTGCAGGGGGGAGGGGAGGAGGGATGGCACTGGCTGGGACACACAGTGCCTCAGTGTGGGGCCACCTGGCAGGCAGCCACCACACTGAGGCTCCCTGTGCCCCAGACAGCCAGGGAGTGGCACATGGAGTAGCACATGAGGGAGCAGCAGCCCTGGGCTGCCTGCTCCCCAATCTCTGTGTGCTTCAGAGCCCCCAAAGTGAGGCATCCTGCACCCCAGCCAGCCACCCCCTGGCTGTCTGAGGTGCAGGGTGCCTTGAGATGGGGGAGCAGCTAGCCCTGGCCTAGCTGCTCTCCTGTCTCTGTGTGCCTCAGTGCAAGGGCTCTGTTGCAGAGCCCATGTGCTGAAGCACATGGAGACAGGGGAGCAGCCACCCCCGGGCTGCCTGCCCCACCCCCATCTTGAGACACCCTGCACCCCAGCCAGCCAGGGAGTGACTCCAAATGCGTAAGCACAGTGCCACAAACCACACAGGCCTGTGCATCAGGATCTGGCCATATGTATGTAAATACCATAAACATACCTAGAATGCTACAGAATGTGGTGCTTCAGAGAATATTTGTTGTTTAATTTTCTAGTAACACCTTTTCAACATAGGGCAGTTAACAACATTTCAATTGCGTAGTTCTTACTGAAGGAAAACTCCCGGTCATTTTCCCAGATCTCTTTAATTAAGCCTAGATAAGGAATGAGTTAAAACTGAAGTTTCATTTTTAAGGGATTTCATAGAAATTTATAGCAAAGGTTTTGTGTGTGTGGTTAGTTCTGGAGTATGATCATGCTCATGAGATGGAATATACAAAAATTAAAGTCATGTTTCACTTTAGGTGCCCATATGGGATGTAAACAGTCACTTTGACACAGCCTGTGATTCTGTTTCAACCAACAGCAATGTAGGATCACCTTGTGCACACACCTGCTGAAAGTAAGGACATGTAGGTAAGAAGGGGCCAAAAGGCTGAGGAGTTAGGGCATTGACCCACACATCAGAAAATCCAGGTTCTAGGCTCTCCTCATGTAGAAGGATTTACAACTTGCGTCTCCTGCTTCCTAGTAAAGTAAACCACCGATCCAAAAGCTAAGTATTACCCAAGCACTACACTTGAGCCTAACCATTTGCACCGTGCACTTAATATTCACTAATAAAATGGATAAACACAACTGCAAAGATCTGCTATGCTGGGAGAAAACATCAGGGTGCATCCACACATGCACTTGCAGCAGCTCAAATAGAAGCAGTGTAAATCTGAGCTGCAGCTTTTTGCCTCAGCACATGTGCCCAGGCACGCACTTTGGTTTGAGGCAAATCATGTCAGTTGGGGTAAAATAACCCTGTCTGGTTCCTCCTGGATCTGCATCCAGTGGGAGCTACTGGTGGAGGAGCCTCTGAGAGGAAGTTGGCCATCCCCCTTCCTGTCCCAGGCTACTGCTTCTGCTCTTTCTGGTTGCTGAAAGCCTGGTCTCAGGAGCTTCTGGGGTGAAGATAGCCAGGCCCTTTCCTACCTCTGGCTACTACTGGCTTGGTCTCAGAGCTTTGGGGAGTATGTTGGCCACACCCCTTCCTGCCTGAGGCTGCTGCTGCTGCCACCCCCCCCAAGGGGCAGTTCTCTGCTGAACACTGCTACCCCTTTTGGGGAGGGGCCCACTGCACTGCACCACATCCTATCACTGCAACCCAGCTTCTGCACCCCTGTCCTGGCCTGCTGCCCAGCCCACCACCAAGCCATGGCCAGAGGGCAGCCTGGGGAGGAAGCCTGCACTGCCTGTAGGCTCCTGCTTCCCCACCATTACTGCCAGAGACTAAAGGTGCCTTCCCTGTCCCACCTGCCTTGGCAGGCCAACTGCCACCTTCACCTCCACTTTCATTAGAGACACACGCTGAGTGGCTGAACTGGGCGGCTCTTAACCATCGCTGCTGCTATTGCTGCTGCTCCCATTGTTTCTGCTGCTGTACCCTCTCAGGAGAGAGGGAGAGTCCCTGCTGCACCACCTGACACCACAACTGCACTGGATTACTTCCTAATTGACTGACTCTTACCCTCCCCCACAGCTATCTGACTGCATCTGATCCCGCTTTGTCTTCCTGCCTACTGCTCTGCTGCTGAGCGCTTGGCTGGAGGCCTGAGGGGCTTCTGGACAGATATTTAACAAACAAAGACCCTTCACTGCTAGCCATCTTTTACATTTGCCTCAGCAGCTTTCCATGTGTGTTCTTGCCCTTGTGTGATAAGTCATTTAATCTACTCCCCCTGCCCTGGTGCTTGTTGTGTGACTGAGTAAGCCAGCTTGAGTTTCCTCACCCCCTGTGTGTGTTCCCCCACCCTCACATTCTCAAAGCATAGCCCTCCTGGATTTTCCTGTGAAGCTGTAGCTCAGTGAGCTTCAGCCCCATTCCTCCTTACCCTCCTTCTCCTCCACAACCCCAGCCTGCCCCTACTAGATTCACCAGCCCCACTGGATATTTTTTCTTTATCATCTTCCCTACCCTCATGTGAAACAATGCAAGGGCAAGAACCTTCGGGGGGGGGCAGATGCCCCCAAAGAGCTTCCTGCAGCCCCCACTATGGAGGTGGATCGCAGCCAAGCCCTCAAGGGGATGCATGCCCCTGCAGCATCCACCCCAAAGGCAGAGTCTGACCAACCTCCTCCAGAGGTGGAGAAGTCTGCAACCTCTGCTGCAGGGGCAGGTGGGACTCCGGTAGGGAGGCAACAGGACCAGAGGGTCTTCCATGGCCAGCCCTCCCCATGGAGGGGCTCTCAAGCCCCCTCTCCTATCATCAGGGACCAGGGGCAGTGGGAAGTGTTCCTCTTTACCCTCCTCCACAGCTGGGGGTGGGAACAGCAAGGACCCTGCCCCCTGGTCTAAACTACCAGCACCTGGGGGGACCAGGTGCACTACACCAGCTAGCATACCCAATCAGCCTGTCCCTGTCCCTAGCTCCAGCCCCACCAATGTAGCCCCCTCCCCAGGGGAGGAACTGCAGCTATGCACAGGCTGCTGTGGGGAGACCCAAAATCAGGGGGCCTAGAACCTCCAGTGCTGGCCCTCCCAACTTGGGTGGTGGGACCCCCTTTCTGGCACTTACCTACAACACAGGGTGAAGTGTCAGCTGCCCAGGTGAGAGAACTTGCACTTTGAGACCTGGGTGCAGGCCCTAGCTTGGGTGGTGCGGGCCGCCAAGATCATGGCAGCCTCCTGCTTTCATGGCAAAGGGGTCTTTTTCCTTGACTTGGAGGCTGCCACACAAAAGGCAGTGGAGAGGGGGCTTGTGGTGGAGGGCAAGTACGTCTCCCTCAAACCTCTATTAGAGCTAGGGACCATGGTGATCCTCAGCTCCATCCCTCCCTATATCCCCAATTGAGCCCTGTTTCCCCAGCTCCAAAACCTGAGGAGAATTATCTCCCTGGTAATGGCCCCTTGCTGGGGTGCTGAGACCCCAGCTTCTGCCATGTGCGCTCTTTCCATCACCAGGTTATAATCCAGCTGGTGGTACGAGTGCAACTGGAGGCTGAGGGGTGCCTGGTAATTCCTTATCAGGGGGCCCTGGTGAGGATTTTCTATGCATTGAGAGACCTGCAGTTCTTCTGATACCATGCCCTGGGGCATTTGGATCATGAGTGCCCCACAGACCAGGCAGTGAGGGCATCCATGAGTCCCATTGGCAAGAGGGGTGCCCCTGGCACCCCAGCCATAACTATGACCCCTCCCCCCCGTGAGCTCAAGGGACCCTGCTCCCCAAACAAGTTTGGCAGAGTCCCATGAAGGGCAGCAACCAAGGGGAAGAATGGCCCCCCTGCCCCTAGTCAAGCCTCTGTTGTAGCTGCCCCATCCCCCCAACCCTCATCTTCTCCTATTGGAGCCTGTCCACCTGAGGACCACCACATGGCTGAGTGGGTGCAGGTCCCCTCTAGGTGCAAAGGCAAGAGAAAGGCCCAGGTGCAGCTGGAGCCCTCTTATACAGAGGACTCCTCTCCCCCTCCCAAGACCACCACACTGGAGGAAGGAGCAGCCCAGTCTCCAGAGCCCTCCCCAGCTGCACCAGGGAAAGATTAAACAGGTGATCCCCATGGAAGAGATTTCAGGGATGCTAGACAGTTCTGAGCAGGAAGCCCTTTATTCTGCTGACCAGAGCCTACCCCCTGAGACTACAGGCGCCAAGGCTGAGGCCTACCCAAAGGGAAAAAAAGGTACACATTTTTACAAAAACATTGTTTCCTTCCTGTCATGGTAAACTTTACAGAAACTATGTAAGAAGGTAGCACTAACTACAAATCAAAGATGATGATAAAAATAACTAAAGTGGGTTATGAGTACAACTTAATATTATTTAAATGAATTTCTTTAATATAGAAACTTTTTACAAAGCCAGACTTCATGATTAAGATGCCATTCTCAGTGGACATTTCGCAAAATTTTCCCCATGCAAAGCACCTGTAAAAAATTGTGAATTAAAACCAACAGTTTAGAGCCCATGGTATTTCCTCCTTTCTACTGTTAACTTAACATCATACAGCAGTTATGTCTTCCTTTCTTATATTTTCCCAAAGGCTTTTTAGACAATATTTAAATTATGCTGTTTCCAAATAAATCCAAATGCCAGATTTCACCTCATGAATGTCAGAACCTGTGGATCTCAATTTAAAATAGTTAGCTGGAAATCAATTTTTGCCCATCTATACTATGCAAAAGTCATATACATAGTGAATACCTTCATGATCAAATTAAAAATCCTTACAATTAATCATTAACTCCAGAAAATCCACCAACACCTCATAACCTTGAAAGATTTTAAAGAGGAGCCAGAAACATTTCAAAAACACTGCATTGCGGTGGTAGGGGTCTGGTTGTGACATGGGTCTGAGATCAGTGAGGGCTGTATCTATAAAGCCTTTGCTTGCCCACCCCCCACTAATTTCCAGCCCCGTTAGGGGCCCAGGGACCATGGATGCTGTAGCAGCCTCTGCCCTACCAGCCCTCAGCATCCAATAGCCTACCAAACTACTGGAAGGACAGGTGGAATGGTGCTGTACACAGGATCCAGTCCATGGCCAGATGTTTGGTACCCATGGTTTAAAAGACGTCAAAGTTTACTCAAAATTTGTAATAGTAAAATCAAATACGAATTAGGCTTTAGTGGTAGCATATCTGAAACACTTCAGATGAAAGGAAAATAGTGCTGGAAGGGACCTCAGGAGGTCATCTAGTCTAGCCTCCTGCTTAAGGAAGGATCATCCCTGACTAAAACATGTCAGCCAAATGTCTCTCTAACCTGGTCCTGAAAATTTCCCGAGATGGAGATTCCACAACTTCTCTAGGTAGTTTGTTCCAATGCTTGACCACCCTCCTAGTTAGAGTTCTTTCCAAACTCCTACCTCAATTTCCTCTGCAGCAGTTTAAAGCCATTGCTTGTATTCCTATCCCCTATATCCACAAAGAAAAGTATGTCTCCATCTTCTTTATAATCAATCTTCAGATATTTGAAGACTAATTTAACCTCTCCCACACCCTACCACAACTCAGTTGCATCTTCTCCAGACTAAACAGTCCTAGTTCTTTCAGACTTTCTTCATAAGTCATGTTTCCCAGGCTTTTAATATTTTTTCTCACTCTCCACTGGACTCTTTACAATTTACTTACAATCTACTTTACAATCACACTTGAAATGTGGGGCCCAAAACTGGACACAATACTCTAGGTGAGGTCTCAATGATGCCAAGCTGAGTGGAAGGATCATTTTCCTTGGGCGCATCTACATGAGACATTTAATACACAGTAGACTAATCCTACTGTGTACTAGCACGTCATTGCAAAAAAATGTACTAATGCACTGATGCATAGTAAAAGTAGTCTACTGCGCATTAAGCACCATAAAAAGACCATGTAACTTTGCTACGGTGCATTAGCACCAGCTACTGTACATTTATGTAGTACCTTATATTAGAGGTACTAAACTCAGTGCTCAGTAGCAAAGGCACATTAATGCACATGTAGATGTTCCACTTGATTTGCAAGAGCTACAACCCTGTATATTGTTGACTTTCCTTTTTTGCAGCAAGAGTACACTGTTGGCTCATGTTCAGCTTATATACATATCCTTCTGAAGAAAGTTGAATATTTCCTATGACAGTGATAAACTATTTGATCTGCCTGTGTGTCCACACATATGAAATAATTTTTCAAAGTTTTCATTAAATTTAAAAAAAAACACGTGATTTTTGTTTTTCATTTTTAAATACTTTTTCATTTCCCATCTATTCTATCCTAAGTAAGTTCCAATAAATAACTTTTCCACCCTGTGGGTGCATCTACACATCTAATTAATGTGAGGCAATGAACTCTGGAGCTTTGGAAGTGTGGCATGTTGAGGCAGGACAGGGCTGCCCCAGCTGGCAGGAAACCAAGGGAGTCACTCTGGCAGCCTGGAGCTACTCCCCCTGGCTCAGTGTGCTGCGGAGGGCCCCCACACTGAAGCACCCTCATGCCCCAGCCAGCTGGGGCAGCATCTACACATGCACTGCTGCAGAGTTTTTAACTTGCAGCAGGATAGTAGTTGTATTTACACCCTATGGGCATGTCCACACGAGCACGTACATGCCTCTTGCAGTGTTTCAAACCCCTTTGAGATGCTGCAAGACACATGTGGGGGAACAAAAGCATGTTCTCTGAGCTGCATATTTGCAGCTCAGGGGAATAATTTGACACCTAGATATTCAGGTATCTAAAAATACCTTGAGAGAAAAAAGATGGGCAAGGTACAGTCCCAGACCATGTCCTGAGGCAAACAGCAGTTCAGTCCTCAATGGAGATGCTCCAGTAGCCAGCCAAAGCATCTCTATGGCTGGCCCTTTCCCCAGTGCTGAAGCAGACTGCCCACCCATGTGGGGCAAGAAGTGGTACAGGCAGCAGCGACTGGGACCTGGGCCCCATGCCAGGTAAGTAAGGGTTGGGGGGGTGTAGGGGTGGGAACCATGGGATGGGCACCCTGGGAGGGCTGGGTCCCCTACCCAGACTTGCCCAGCCACCCCATTGTTACTCCTATTATTCCCCTGCCTGGTCCTAACCCCCACCCGCCCCCCTGCCTGTGCCAGCATCCCTGCATGCACTGGCAGTTGCAGCAACTGGTGGGGATGCTCAGGGCCTTCTGGCACAGGCCCCCCCGTGGGACAGCAGGGCTCGGCCCCAGCTGCATCATGTAGCTGTAGCCATGCTCATCAGGGTGCAGTGCACTTTCAGGCAGCTCAGGGCTGTGTCCTAGGAACCCATGCCACTCATGAAAACTGCCTGCCATGCCAGGCTGGGCCCCGCATGCATGGAAGTGGCCTGGCCCAATGGCGCACTGGGCCCCTGCACATGGGGCCCTGCCTAGCATGGCAGGTGGTCTTCAAAAGTGGCACAGGGCCCTGGGTCACTGCTCCAAGGTGTCCAAAAATGTGATGCAGTAGTGCAGATGCCAGGTGACTGGGGTCAAGCCCCGCTGCCGCCTGCTGCCCTGTGCTGCATGGAGGGGCTGTGCCAGGAGGCTCCAAGTGGCCCTGATGGTTGCTGTGACTATTAGTGAGTCTGGGGATGCTGGCACCAGTGGGGAGTGGGTAGACAGGCTGGGGAGTGAATGGTGGGGCTGGGACCCTACAGAAAGGGTCTGTGGCCCTGCAGGGGGACAGTTCATGTGCTGTGTGTGGGGGCTGTGTCCTGTAGGGGGCAGAGGACCCACTCCTCCTGAGCAGCCCCCACACACAATCCCCCCACCCCTACCCACACTCCAACTCACATCCCTTCTCACTCCCACCTGCAAAACCCAACATCCCCGCAATCACATACCCATCGTGTGATAAGAAATCCAAAAGCAAAAATCAAAGCCTATAGATAGAGTAAAAGCTCTGTTATCTGGCATCCCCTGGGAAATGGGGGATGCCGGATAACAAAATATACCAGTTAATTGAGCAGCCGAGGCTGCCGCTTCTCCCGCCGCATCTGGGGCGTCCCTCCGCCCCTCCTGCCACATTACACCCCCTCATAACAGCAGTGGGGGCTTGGAGAAACTGGAAGTGCCATGGCGGGCACTTCCAGTTTCACTTTATCTTACAAACTGGTGTGCCAGTTAATGGAGCATGCTAGCTTGTAAGATGCCAGTTAACAGAATTTTTACTGTACTTAAAATTTATTTTGTTGATAGGGAGACTGGTAGGTTTCCAAATTGCTCTAACATGGTAAATATAGCAACAAAACATTGTCTGACTGCTCTCTCTCTCTCTCTCTCTCTCATATATATATATATACATACTAGCCTTTTGTTCTACTTGTGGAAGAACATGGATTTGGAGGTATTTTAAAAAGTGATTTTGGGGATGCTGCTTTGGCAGTCCTTCTGACACAAGGAGTAGTGACCCCAGATACCAAGGGGTCAGGCCTCAGAAGCTCCTATCTGTTTGTATCTTCCAGAGATCATGGGTCTTAAGGCCCACCTAGTTAACTAATAGCCCCCACTGTGTGGGGTCAAAGTTTGCAAGGTACAACTGATTTTTTTTGGGGGGGAAACTAAGGAAGAACAGGATAGAAGTGATTTGGGGAGTCAAAGGCTCAAAATGTGAAAAGAAGTTCTCCAGAGGGGGACATGGAGCAGAGCCCCCTGGGCCACACCCACCAGTCCTCAAAGGCATCCAAGGAGCCGGTAGATGCTGCCCACTGGTGCTCTGCCCAGATACTTGCATGGACAAAGGAGAGGAAAGCAGATCTGCAGTCTCCAGGCACCTTCCCAGCCAGAGCTTCCTTCCTGGTCAAATACAGGGCTCACTTGGCCAGGACCAGAAGGAGGTTGACCAGGAGGCCCTGGGACTTGGTGGGGTGCAGATGGAATGCCCAAAAACAAAGGTGGGGGGTGAAATTCAACCAGAATTTCAGGAGGAGGATGTGGAGGTGGAGGAGCTTCAGCCTGCCACACTCAAGGGCATGTGCACCAGGGTCTCCTTCTGGCTGAAACTGGGGTGCCCATGAAACTCACTACATAAATGCCCATGGAGGAGCCACCAGCTGAGGTCCCCAGTGGCTCATAGGTTGAGGGTGGAGTACAGACTCAGCCACTGGGGTGCTCCAGCCACACCCTCACTGAGCACGTCCTGCAACTTGCTGTCTTGGTGGGATGCGAGGGTGGCATGATGGATCATGCAGCACATGAGCATGTAGAGGTGATGGCAATGGACAATGGAAAAGTGGACTGGTTTGCTATCCTCAAGCCAGCTTAGGCAGTGCAGCAGGGAGTGCTGTGAGGCTGGGTGAGGCACTGGCCCCACGACAAAGTCTAGTGGGCTGAAGGGCACGGGGTGTGGGGGCAGGGTGGTGGGGACCACCACCATGCAGGACCTGGCCGACAAGGGCAAGGCTATTGGGAGGTAGGGAAAATTTCACCTCCTGGACCAGACAGTAGGTTGTACATGTCATGGGTAGATCCATGTGCTGGGCCAGTGCAGCAGGGTCCACCCACTCCTGCCTATTCTAGTCCAGGAGGTTTCCAAATGGGTGACACAAGCCAGGATCAACCTCTGTCACAACTGAGGCACCTCTGCTGTGGCACCTCCAGCTGAGGGTTCCAGAGGAGGGGTTCAATCAGCAGGTCAGCACTCTGGGTGAGCCTCCAGGCCTGGAGGAGCTCCTGGTAGAACTCCAGCAGCCCTTACAGGTCCTGCAGGGAGAAACCCCACAGGCCAAGGAGCTGCCAGTCATATCAGAGCTCTCAGAAGTGGTGAAGGAAGGTGTGCCCCCAGTAGCCCCATGCTGTGTTGCTAGTGACACTGTATAGCAGTTGCTGCAGAGCATGAAGGCGAAACGTCAGGACCTGGCTGTGGAGGCAAACTAGGCCATGGCTGCCCTCCTGCAAGGGGAGGCTCAGGACCCCCATGGTGACCCAGTGCTGTCCTGGCCAGAAAAACTCCAGCGCTCATCTCTGGAGCCCTGTTAGGACTTGGGGGGGGGGAAGCACAGGCAGGGTGTGTAAGAGGTGCCAGAGCATGGACAGGACCAGCTGGTTCAGCACCAGCACTCTCCCACATGGGCAGAGATGCCTCAGGAGCCATGACCCTTGCCTCCAGCTGGTGCCAGTTCTCCGGTGGGGAGGGGCCAGTGTAGAATGGGTAGACCCCTATGTAGAGCAGCAAGCCTGCAATCCAGGGATCCTGAAGTGCGCAGGTGGGAGTGAGCCTGTAGCAAACCCCCCAGTTTGTTTTATTTTCAAAATGCATTCCCTCCCTTTCCCCAAACATTTCTGATTTTCTCTCTGCCCTCTCTATCCTTTATAAGTGATTTCAAGTAGTACTAGGTAAGCTAAGTTCTTCACCTGGATCTGTGAGTGGGGTGCCATCACCTGCCAGAAGTTATTGTACTAAGCCCCTTTTTTAGATATTGTAAATAGTGTTCTGTGTAGGTGAAGAACTTAGCTTACCTAATAGTGTTCTGTTATACTTGTATTGATTTTTACTGTTTTATATTGTTTTATATTGTATCTGTATCATTTGTGCATTGATTTTTATTGTTTCATAGTAATATTGTATGGTTTAGGCCTGTGTCTCTAAAGTGATGTCAAGTATCCATTCCCATCTTGGTCCCATCTTGTTCCCGTGCCCTGTTGTGTAAGTACGTTGCAATTCTGTAACCTCTCTCATGTAAACTGGCTTCCCTTGAATGCCTGAAACAGAAGAGTGAATGGAACACACTGATAGAAGGACACCCTACTCAATCACCTCACCATCAAAACCAATACCTGGAAAAATGACCCAGCCAGTAGAACCACCCTCAGCATTCAAGAAACAAAAGATGAGACAACCCACCTTTATGCTAAGGCTGCACATGCTCAATATGAACATCTGGAACAGGGCTGACATTACCTATGATCTCCTATGGGGAGGGCATGTCCAGGCAGTCTGCCCCATAAAAAGGGGTAGCGAAGACTGACTCCTTGGGATGCCATCTTTACCTGGACCAGACCTGCTCCATGTCACGCTGCCTATCAATGCAGAGACCCTGCTGGCGACCCTCCTCTGGACAACACCTGCTGGAGAAAGACCCCAAATGGCAATCAAGGACCCCCTCCCAGCCTGGATAGATATCTATCACCCCCATCCTCTTTTCAACCAAGGCCTTGGACTCTGTTTCTCTTCCCTACCTGGACTCCAGACCTGCCACTGAGTCTTTCTCCTGCTACCATTGAGTGTGAGTGTAGGAACAAAGCTGAACCGTACCGTGTTGATTTAATAAAAGTTTTATTTGGAGCCCTGAGTTGGGTTTTGCTTTACTACATTTCTGGCCCTGCTCCAATCTCTGCTCTTCGCCCCTCTAACTTTCATCTTATTTCTCCCTCTCCTGCCTCTGGCTCACTTCCACTTTCAACACCTGTCTCATGCTCCCGTGGCTCCAACTGTCCTGAGCTCTTCTCTGCCTGCAAACCAGTGTTTCTTTGCTATTGCCTTGTCCCCCCTGCCTTTCCCCCTAATCCCTGCCACTTACTCTTTAGTTACGAAGCACCCCAGATTGAACACCTGGGCACCATGCAAGTCTGATTGGGATGGAACATGTCTATCAGCACAGACTGCAGGTGCAGCAACATAGCTTTCACTGCCACCTTGTAGTCCATGCATAGGAGGGACCATGGGACACCAGTTCCTCAAGTCATGGGGATTTCCCTTATTTGGTAGGAAGGTCAGCACAGCCCTCTGGCATGACAGGGGGAGTTCCCTTTTCCCTCAAATTTGGCTCAGACTGCGGCAAAGTCTGGGCCTAGGACGGTCCAGAAGGCCTGGTAGACCTCCACAGTCAGCCCCTCTATGCCAGGCATCAAGCAGAGGGCAACCAAAAACTCCTCCAGCCAGGAGCCTCCAGCCAGTCCCAGTCACTCATGCTGACCTGAAGGAGTCCCTCCCACAGGTTCTGACAGGCTTCAGCGTTGGTCAGATCCAGGGACAAGTGCTCTTCATTGAATACCCGTATGCACCGGCACATCTCACCTGGATCTGTGAGTGGGGTGCCATCACCTGCCAGAAGGCAGGTGATGTACTTCTTGGACCCCCTCCTCCTCTCCACGGCATAGAAGCAGGAGCCGCCCGCCACAATCCATCTCCTGAAGGAGCTGCACTCATGAGCGGACGGACGCAGTGGTCGTCCAGAGCATGAAGCTCTTCCTGCCTCTCCCAACACTCTCTGCAGAGGGATGGGTTGGTTGGGTCGGTGGCCAGCTGCCTCTCCAGCTCCAGCACTTCCCATTTGAGCTGCTCCCAGACTGCCTGCCTCTACTAGGTGTGCCCCCAAGTGTAGCTACAAAAAAGTTGGATGCACAGCTTTCTCACAACCCACCATCTCCAAGCCAAGGGGAAAGCTGCCCATTACTCCTGTCATGCCAGCCAGAACTCCTGGAAGGCCTCCCTGAAGCCCACATCCTCCAGCAGACTGACACTGAAAAGCCAGTAGGCCAATCCCGGATGCCCAGGCCCTAGCATGGCCTGGGCCCACGCAAGCTGGTGATCACTGAAGGGGGTCAGCCGGATGCCAGAGAAGTGGGCCCAGACAGTTCAGCAGAAAGATATAAACCCAATCCAACCAGGAGTGGCATGCCTGCTCCTCCTCCACCCTCACATAGGTAAAGGCAGAGGGTCGGTAGGATGACAGGCACGGGCAGATGTCCACCACGGAGTAGTCCATCAGGATCTCCCTGAGGATGCCCACGGTGGCCTGGTTCCGTTCCCTGCCCAACCAGTCTCATGCATCTAGGGTGACATTAAAGTCCCTGCCAAGGACCAGGCAATTGCAAGGGTTGAGGGGGCTGATGTAAGTGGCTGCCTGGCTGAAAAAGTCTGCCAACTCAGGGTCCCTTGTAGGGGCATGTGCATTCAGAAGGTTCAGGACCAGCCCTTGCATTTGGACCCGGAGGTGCAGCAGGCAGCCCAGCACCACCTTAATGTCCTGGAGAACCTCTGGCTGCAGGCCTGGGGAGAACAAGGTGGCCACCCAGCAAGAGGTGGCTGAGAGGTGACTAAAAAAAGACCCTGCCTCCCCACTCCAGCTGCTTATTAGGCTTGTCAGCCAGAGTCGTCAGGGTCTCCTGCAAGAATACCATGGGGTAACCTCCCTCCTGAAGGAAGGAGAGTACCCAGCATCTCTCTCCAGATGCTTTCCTGTAACCGTGGACATTGAGGGTCACAATCTTGAATGACCTCATGTCCGGGAGGGTGGAGTAGATGGTTTACCAGGGGTCTCGTGCAACTCAACGCCCAGTGTGGGGTGCACCAGCTTATGGAGAGCCACCCCATGCATATAGAGGGCATCTGCAAAATTGTGGTCCTGCCTATAGATCCGGGCACTGCAGCTTTTGGGCCCCTTGCCATCCACCCCTTGCAGTTGCAAGGGTGCTGTCAAAATATCCCCAGCAGTCCAAGGCATGCTGTATCTTGTTGGCGGACCAGCAGGCATAGTCCCGGTCAAGAAATGGAAGTAGCTCACCCCTGGGGACCACCAAGACCAAGAGGTCTGCAGGCTCCATGGAGCCTGCTGGTTCTTGGGTGTCCTCCTCCTTGTCCAGGGGTTCAGGGGGTCCCTAGGTACTATCTGAACCTCCCAACGCACAAAGACCCCAGACTCTATCTGGGATTAGGAGAGCTCTACAGCCCCTTGGGATGCAGGTGGCAGTAGGGTTCCCTCACAAGATGGTATGGTAGAGATGGAACCCCAGGGGGTCTGCATGGGTTTCCCAAGATTAGACTGTCAGTCCAGGGACCCCACACTGACCCTTTCTGGTGTGGGATCATTGGGCAGGCTAGTAGTGGGTTGTAATTGGGAGGGGGGAGGAGGAGACCCATCAGGCACCGGGGTGGTACTAGTGCCTGTCTTGGGGTGCTGGGAGAGGGGACTTCCCCCTCTCAGAACTCACCGGGATGGACCTTTCATTGGGTCATCCTCAGCCTTGGTGCCCATGGTCTTGAGGGATAGGGCCTGGCCAGTGGAGTGAGGGGCCTCCTCCATGCAGCTGTCCAGCAGCCCTGACACCTCCTACACAGGGATTGCTCATTTGATCTTTCCCAGGGGTGGGGTATCAAGCGCAGCTGGGGAGGACCCCAGAACCTGGGTCGCTCCTCCCCTCTATGTGGTGGCCTTGGGATGGGGCAGGAGTCCTCACTTCAGAGGGCTCCAGCTGTGCCCAGGACTTCCTTTTGGCTTTGTGCCCAGAGGGGACCAGCACCCACTCAGCCTTGTGGTGGTCCTCAGATGGACAGGCACCAGTAGGAGAAGGTGAGGGTTGGAGGGGTGGGGTAGCTACAGAGGGGGAATGACAAGGGGCATGGGGGCCCCACTCCCTCTCTCTGCTTCACTGCTGCTGCCCTCCCTGGGACCCTACAAAAGCTGGTTTGGGGGCAGGGTCCCCTGAACTCACAGGGGGCCTGGATGATGTGGCTGGGTTCCCAGTGGGGCCTGAGAGGGAGGGGTATTGGTGGCAGGGGCTCCCCTCTCACCACTGGGACCTATGGAGGCATCACGAGTGCCCCATGGGCCAGGAGAAGAGGGCAAGTGCTCCGGGTTGCAGCACTAGAAGCATCACAGATCCCCCAGTGTATAGAAAACCCTCACCAGGGCCCTCTGAAAAGCATTTAGCTGCGTTCCTGCTGCCAGCTGGCTCATAACCAGGCAATGGAAAGAGCACTCATGGAGAAGGCCGGGGTCTTGGCACCCCAGCAAGAGGGCCACCACTAGGGAGATAACTCTCCCCAGAGTTTGGAGATAGGGGAGTAGGGCTCAATTAGGGATACAGGGAGGGGTGGAACTGAGGTCCACCCTGCTTCCCAGCTCTTCTAGGGGCTCAAAGGGGATGTATTCACCCTCCATCATCAGCCCCCTCTTCACCACCTTTTGTGCAGCGGCCTCTGAGACAAGGAAAGAGACCCCCTTGCCACAAAAGTGGGAAGCTACCCTGATCTTGGGGGCCCCCACTACCCATGTCAGGGCCTGCACCCAGATCTCAAAGTGAATATTCTCCCACTTGGGAACTTGGCACTTCACCCCAGGCCTGCAGGTAAGTACCAAAAAGAGGACCTTACCACCCGAGCTGGAAGGGTCAGCAGTGAAGGGTTCAGGCCCCATGGCTTTGGGTCACCCCACAGCTGCCTATGCATAGCTGCAGTTCCCCCACTGGGGGGCTGCATTGGTGGGGCTGGAGCTAGGGATAAGGATAGGCTGAGTGGGTGTGCAGACTGCTGGAGCACACCTGGTCCCCTCAGGTGCCAGTGGTCTAGGCTTGGGGGTGAGGCCCTTGCCCTTCCCACCATCAGCTGAGGAGGAGGCTAAAGAGGAGCCCTTCCCACTGCCCTTGCCCTTGGTTGCTGGTGGCAGGAGACAGGGCTTGGGAACCCCTCTGGGAAGGTGGGGCTGGCCAGGGGAGATCCCATTGCCTTGTTGGCTCCCTACCAGAGTCTTGCCTGCCCCTGCAGTGGAGGCTGCAGGCTTCTCTACCCCTGGGGTTGGGGCTGTAGGGGCATGCATCCCCTTGGGGGCTTAGCTGGGATCTGCCCCCATAGTGGGGGCTCCAGGAAGGTCTGTGGGGCATCTGCCCCCACAGAAGTTTCCTGCCCCACCATTGTTTCACATAAAGGCAGAGAAGTCAATAAAAAAAACCCAAAATATCAACTGGGGCTGGTGAATCTAATAGGGGCAGACTGGGGTTGTGGGGGGGAAGGAGGAATGGGCCTGAAGCTCACTGAACTATAGCTCCACAGGAGAAAACCCAGGAAGCCTATGCTTGGGGAATGTGGGGGAGGGGAAAAACACACACACAAGGGCTGGGGAAACTCAAGATGACTTACTCAGCCACACAAAAAACACTGGGGCAGGGGGAGAAGACCACACAGGGAAGGCTGCTGAGGCAAACGTAAAAGATGGCTGGAGTGGCAGAGGGGCTTTGTTTGTTGATGATCTGTCCAGAGGCCCCTCAGGCCTCCAGCCAGGTGCTCAGCAGTAGGCAGAAATATAAAGCAGGATGAAATGCAATGAGGCAGCTGTGGGGGAAGGTAGGAGCATTCAGTCAATTAGGGAGTAATCCAGTGCAGGTGTGGTGTCAGGTGGTGCAAAATGGGATCTCTCTCTCTCTCTCTCCTGAGAGGGGGCAGCAGCAGCATCAACAGCAGCAGTGGTGGTAGTAGTAACCATCCAGTCCAGCCACTTAGGGTGTGCTTCAGTGGAGGTGAAGGTGGGGGGTGGCCTGCCAAGGCAGCTGTGGCAGTCAAATCACCTTTAGGCTCTGCCAGTGATTGTGGGGGAGGGGCCCACAAGTAGTGCAGGCTCCCTCCCCATGCTGTCCCCCAGTCATGGCTTGGCTGTTGGGTTGGGCAGCAGGCCAAAACAGGGGTGCAGAAATTGGGGTGCAGTGCTGGGGAGCAGCGCAGAGCAGTGGGCCCCTCCCTGAGGGGGGGGCAGTGGGGTGCAGCAGAGGACTCCCTGTTCCCATGGGTGGGGGCAGCAATAACACCAGCAGCAGCCCAACACAAGAAGGGGTGTGGCCAACGTACCCCCAAAAGCTCTGAGACCAAGCCAGCAGCTAGCAGTATCCAGAGGCAGGAAAGGGCCTGGCCATTGTCTCCCCAGAATCTCCTGAGATCAAGATTGCAGCAAAACAGCTACAGCCTGGGATAGGAAGGGGCATGGCCAACTTGCTCCCAGAGGCTCCTCCCCCAGAAGCTCCTGAGGGCATGTAGCCCTAAGCTGGTGGCCAGGGCAGGTTTTTATACTGCTGGGACCAGCACAGGTGCTGGCCCTGGGCTCTAGCTTCCCCTGGCGGCAGATCTGGGATGAGCTGGGCACTTTTATTTTGCCCCAAGTGGCACAACTTGCCCCACAGGAAAGTGTATGACTGGGCATGTGCACTGAGGCAAAAAGCCCTGGCTCAGTTTTGCATCATTTCTATTTGAGCTGCTGCAAGCACACGTGCCTGCATGTGTGGATGCGCCCAAAAGGTTCATCTACATAAGACATTTTCCTCAGAATAAACTAATTTGCTCTGTAGTAAACATCATGCATCTACAAATGCACCCCTATTAGGCTGGAGTAAACCAATTAACTCTGCAGCAAGATAGTACTTGTACATACAAGTACTATCCTCCTGCAGAGCTTTTTACTTCAAAGCAGCCACTTCTACATGAGAAGCTGACTCCACAGTAGCCTATGACTATGGCGCAGTAGTGTTCTGTGGCAGAAAAGTGTAATGCTATGCTACTGTGCAGTAGTCTCAGTATTGCAGTCAGCATCATGAAAAAGCTGTTCCTCATCACTACTGTGAGTAACTCCACTTACTGCATAGTCATTTAGCACTTGTTTATACAAGTGCTAAATAACAGCACAGTCAGCAACTTGTGTAGACACAGCCAGCAGCACATATATAGATGCGACTAGCTAGTTCTGCACTGGGGCATCCTTGTTCTCTATCCAGCCCCTCTGCAGCATATTGAGCCATGGAGGAGCAGGCTGACCCCACGGGCTCCCTTTCAGCCAGGGCTGCTCCAACCCAGCTCAATGTGCTGCACTCCAGGGTGCACATTCAAATAGCATGCTGGAGAGCAGTAAAATCCAGAGCAATGAGCTATGGAGTTTATTGCTTCACATTAATTGCATGTGTAGATATCCTCAAACTACTGAATTCCATGAAAGTTGTTTCAATGATTTCCGTGGTGTCTGAATCTATTCCTCTGTAAGTTCTTCCATAACTGCTGAAATGTATCTGTTTTCAAGGATGATGCATTTTGAGAACTTGGGAACTGCATATGAAAATAAGGGGAGGAGGGTGATGGCATGGTTCAAATTCTATAGATCTAAGACATGACAGAGAAAAAGTTGAACCACAACCGACTATGTAGAGTTAAAGACAGATGAGGGTTAGCATAACAAATGAGCAAGTAGCAAAGGATGATGCAGCATAGGAGGAAATGCTTATAAGATCAGAGGCATTGTTTGGTAGACCCAGAAGATTACTTACATTGATTCTAATCTTGTGTTTCCTGTTCTCTCTTAACTTGTTTACTGTCTAAATTCATACTTAATAAGCTTTTTCAGTACTGCTATTGACATTGTTTCATAAATAAGAGAATCACGCTTAATATAACCAGTTTTAAAGAAAAATGAATTTAAAATTATTACTTTTCACATTGTGTTGTAAGCAGCATTCTAATTGACACCGCAGAGAATAAGGCTAAACACATCAGTTCAGAATATCTGGAATGTTCTCTTTTGTTTTCTTTGAACAATATTGGACTCCCCAGAAGCACTTTTTCTGGCTGGCTAGATAGCAGATGCCAGATGAATTACCTGTGGGCCAGGCAGTATGAGCATTATCTAAGCTATCGTTTCATCTTCGGTTCATGCCAGTTGCTTGCCTAGAATTCACTGCAGAGAAACAAAACAATTTCTTCTTTTTCTCATTCTCTTTCAAAGTTATACAACTCTGATTGCCAAGTTACTTTTTGATGTTGAATATCTGTTCCAATTAAAAGACCTCTCTCTTGCACACATTCTTCTATTTTAACACTATTTCAATTAATTTAAACTTGTGTCCAGATTGTTGGTGACAGAGAGAAGAAAAAGCTTACTATGGATAAGGCTCTGGACAGGTGTCCCTGTGATAAAAGTTTTTTATTCTAAAGATGGAGGAGTCCATAACAGAAAGACTGACTCTTAGATTTTTATAAAGGCAGTTAAGTCTAAATAATGGTTCTCTTACATTCTGGGCAGAACAGTTTTCTTTATGGTTAACAGACTAGCTGATGGCAATATCCTGAGGGATACCCAGCATGGGTTTGTTGCAGGTAGATCTTGCTTGACCAATCTCATTTTCTTTTAAGACCAGGTGACTTATCACCTGGACAAGAGGGAAGAGATTGATGTTGTACATCTTGACTTTAAAAAAAGCCTTCAAACTGGTATCCCATGATCACCTCTTGGCAAAACTGGCTAACTGCAGCCTTGACCTCACCATGATCTGCTGGCTGGGGAATTTGCTCTGTGGTAGGACCCAGAGGGTGGTGGTTGATAGAAGCCAATTGTCTTGGTGCACAGTCACCAGTGGAGTCCCTCAAGGCTCTGTCCTAGGGAGTGTACTTTTTAACATCTTCATCAATGATGTGGACATTGGTGTCAGAAGTGGACTAGCCAAGTTTGCCAATGACACCAAACTCTGGGATAAAGCATCCACACCTGAGGATAGGAGGGTGATCTAGACAGATCTTGACAGGATCATGAAATGGGCAGATGAGAACCTGATGGTGTTTAATGCAGAAAAATACAAGGTTCTCCACCTTGGGAGGAAAAATCTGTAGCATGCTTATAGGCTCAGCAGTGCTACACTGGTTAGCACTACAGATGAAAGGGACTTGGGGGTCATGGTTGACCACTAGATGAACATTAGCCTTCAATGTGATGCTGTGGCTAGTAAAGCAAGCAAAACACTGGCTTGCATTCATAGATGCTTCTCAAGCAAATCCCAGGACGTCATTCTCCCATTGTACTCGGCCTTGGTGAGGCTGCAGCTGGAATACTGCATCCAGTTTTGGGCTCTGCAATTCAAAAAGGATGTGGAGAAACTTGAGAGAGTGCAGAAGAGAGCCATGCACATGAACAGAAGTCAGGAAAACAGAGCTTATGATGAGAGGCTGAGAGCCATGGGGCTTTTCAGCTTGGAAAAGCGCAGGCTCAGGGGTGATCTGGTGGCCACTTATAAGTTTATGAGGGGTGCTCACCAGGATCTGGGGGAACATCCATTCACCAGAGCGCTCCAAGGAATGACAAGATCGAACGGTCACAAATTCCTCCACAACCAATTCAGGCTGGACATAAGGAAGAACTTCTTCACTGTCCAAGCCCCCAAGGTCTGGAATCGACTGCCACCGGAGGCGGTTCAAGCACCCATTTTGAACGCCTTCAAGACACATTTGGATGCTTATCTTGCTGGGATGCTATGATCCTTGCTGACTTCCTGCCCATGGGGCAGGGGGCTGGACTTGATGATCCTCCGGGGTCCCTTCCAGCCTGAATGTCTATGAAATCTTAGAAATGATAAGGAAAGTTATCACATTCTTTCATTTTAAAGATTCATAGACTCATAGACATTAGGGGCTGGAAGGGACCTTGTAAGAGTCCAGCCCCCCACCAAAGGCAGGAAGTCAGCTGAGATCAAGTGATCTCAGTAAGAAAAATATCCAGATGTTTCTTGAAAGAATCCAGAGCAGATTCTGGCACCACCTCTGGGTGGAGTCTGTTCCAGACCCTTGACATTCACACTAAATAACTTTTTTCTTATATCCGGTCTAAATCGGCCTACCTGGAGTTTATGGCTGTTAGACCTTGTTATCCCTTGGGAAGCTCTGGTGAACAGTTGTTCTCCCAGGTCCTGATATACCCATCCAAGTCCTGCCTAAGCCTTCTCTTTTCCAGACTGAAGACTCCCAAGTCCCTCAGCCTCTCCTTGTATGGCCTGCCATCCAGGCCTTGGATTATATGAGTGGCCCTCCTCTAGACTCTCTCAAGCTTTTCCACATACCTCCTGAAGTGGGGGCCCCAAAAATTAACAAAGTACTCCAGATACTCCCCTCTTGTAAATTATAGCTCTTTCCACCAGAGTGCTGTGATATATATATTGATAACTGTTGAGCAAAGCCATAATAAAATTCCCTAATCTGAGCTTAGGGAGGTATGGTTCTTTTGCAACTTAAACACAGCTTGAATCTCAGGCAAAGAACATGTTGAATCTCAGGGAAGACAAAAATAAAGAAAACTGGCAAAAAGAACTCATAGTAAGAGGCTCCATTTGGCTGTGGGTGTCAGTAAACTGTAGTTACTGACAGCAGTTGGAGGTGTAGATAAGTAAGAAAAAATTACCATAAGCATTAAACAAATGTTGTGGTATCAAAAAGGAAAGTCTCCAGAAAGATCACCAGAAATCTATAATGAAAATGAAATGAGAAGAAATCAAGATTTTGCATTTTTATAATACCTTTTAACATTTTATATTTAAGTAAATAAAGTATTATAAGATGAGCCCTCTGATAATTAGGTTATATATATGGAAAATTTATAAATTTGCTAAAATTTTCCAGGTATAAAATCCAGTTATAGGTGATTTGCTTTGAATTTGTCCCCCTCCCACTGCTATATCAGGGAAAATAAATCAGGTGACCCTCTTGCCCTCTGCCTCCCCAACTTCTTCCTCCTGCAGCCCCTTCCCCCTACTGTCAGACCCTCCTCTCCCTGACCAAATGGAACTAAGGGGAAAATCTAAAATATTGAATTTGAAATGAATATGCTTCTAGCAACTTATTTCATCCAGAATTGATGCATATTACTTTTTTTGAAACTGATGACAGTTTTAGCATGGTCACTCTATAAATACATCGTTGAGCAGTACTTTTGTACTTAACTTATATATAGCAAAAACTATGCATAATATAAATCCAAAGCTGAAAGGTTCATGGTTTACCATATAGTTCATTTGGCTGGATCCCAGCAGAGTCAACAGTGTTCCAAGCCATGGTGACCCCTGTAGCTCAATGCTGTATATGTATGTATTCCCAATACCCCCAACAAAAGAGCCATGGGTTAATTAGCTTCCCACTCATGACTGCAACTGAGTGTTCTTGTCATAAGTTGTGAGATCCACCAAAAATATATACATACGGAGATGAGGTGCAGGGAAACCTAGTCTGGCTTTACCTCATGGGGGGGGGCAGGCCCACACTAATTATATATGACAGGCTGAGAGAGGGTGACAAGGCTATTTCAAAATACTGAGATCTTTGCAGAAGATTTGCTCTTCATTTTGGGTGCTCCTGGGTGGTAATCTCCCAAGATTTGATGTTGATGTTGTATTTTTTTTAAGCTGATCTTGATGGTGTGTTTGAAGCACTTTCTCTGTCCTCTTCTTGAGCTTATGTCTTGACTGAGCTAGGAGAATAAAAGTTACTTTGGGATTCTGGAGTCAGACATCTGGATGATGTCGCCAACCTGGTGAAATTGACATCAGATGAGCATTGCCTCAATGCTCATGGTGTTTGCTTATGAGAGGATGCTGATGTCGGATTCAAAGAATCTTCTGCAGGCAGTGTTGATGGTACTTCTCCAAAAACTTGAGGTGTCTCCTGTACATTGTCTGTGCCTCAGCTCTGTACAGTAAGGTGAGGAGCACAACTTCTTGATAAACCATAAGCTTGGTTTCAGATCTGATCTGATCTTCAAACACCTATTTCTTCAGATGGCTGAAAGATACACTTTAACATTTGAGGCCATGTCAGATTTCTTTGTCAATGTCACCCTCAAGAGATAGCTTCTGAAGTACAGGAAATAATGTTCTACAGAGTCTCACTGTGAATTTGAATTGCTGGAGCTAGGATCTGCTCATTAAGAGCTTGTTGATGGAGGATCTTAGCCGCCTTAGTGTCAAATTAGAGTCCCGTTTTCATGTATGCCTCAGTAAATGTGTCTATGATTGCCTGAAGGTCTGCTTCCAAGACAGCATGTACTACAGGCTTATCAGCATACTGGAGCTCAATACTGGATTGAGGTCAGGAAAGTTTTGGTTTTGGCTTGGAATTTATTGAGATTAAACAGCTTACTAACATTTTGGTAATTTAGATCTACTCTGACTGGAAGCTTGTTGGTGGTCAAACGTAGCATCATGGTAAAGAATACCAAGAAGAGTGCTGAAGCAAAGATGCAGACTTGTTTAACTCCTGTCTTAACCTCAAAGGAATCTGTGAAAGATCCATTACTGAGAACCACCATTCACATACCATTATGGGGCAGGCTAAGAATGATGACAAATTTCAGTGGCATCCATATGTCAGACGTGTCTCCTTTCTTGAAGATTGTCACAATCATGGTATCTCTGCAGACATCTGGGATTTCCTCATAATTCCAGATCCTTAAGATGAGGGCATAAAGTTGTGATGTGAGCTCCTTCCCTTTTGAAGATTTCAGCAGGAATTCCATCAGCTTCAGTTTCCTTGTTATTTTTCATTTGCTTGATGGTTTTTCTCACCTCATCAAGGGCTGCAGGGATTCTGGGATTGTCTCTGACTGAGTGTAACAGGATGAAGTTCAGAACACTCTTGTAAACAATAGTGTCAATTGAGATCTTCAAAATGCTTCTTCCAATGTGCATTGATGGCTTCCCTTTCCTTGATTACATCTTCTCTATCCTTCTGTCTCAAGGGAATTGGTTCATGAGTGCTCATACCATAGAGGGCTTTGGTGGCATCAAAAGACCCACACACACCATGGATGTCGGCAAGATGTTGAATTTCTTTAACCTTGTCTTACTACCATCTGTATCACATCAAGCTTTCTTCTTTGGACTTTTGTCTTGTCTTGTTGGAGATTCAATTTTTTTTCTTGGAGTTGATGTTGTTCTGGCAAGCATGAAAGACCTTGTGCTTGCAGTTGATTAACTCTTCGATCTCCCAGTCATTCTCATCAAACCAATTCTGATGTTTCCTGGTAGAGAATCCAATTCATAGAGATAGTAGACTTGAAGGCACCACAAGCGCTGTTGCATTCTCCCATTGTTGTTGATTTGAATTTGCTATTTTTTCATTGAGGCACTTGTTGTGGAAGAGGTCTCTCTTGATTGGGTCCTTGAGTCCTTCGATGTTGATCTTCCATCAGTATTGATTCTGCTGTAGCCATCATATGTAAGCCAGTTGGAGTGACATAACCAAGTGGATAGTTAGCTCCTAGCATACCTTGCACGATGAAGACATTTTTGTGATCCCAGGCACAAACTATAATGTAGCCAATCAGGTACCAATGTTTTGGTTTCAGATGTTTCCATGTTGTTTTGTGCCTCTTTTATGGCATAATAGGGTATTGGTGATAGTGATTCCATGTTCCATGCATTTGGTCAAGAGGAGGATGCCATTGGAGTTAACCTTTTTGGCTCTTTCCTTGCTGATGGTTCTGTTCCAGAGGTTTGAGTCGCTTCTGACTGGCATTGAAATCACTGAGAAGAATAAGTCTGTCTCCCTCTGGAATTTCAGAAAGGACTTGGTCAAGGTTGGCATAGATTTCCTCCTTGGTTTCATCAGTGGTATCAAGAGTAGGACATACACACCGATAACAGTGGCATATTGGCTCCCTGCCACCTCCATGTCCTTTGAGTTGCCTGTCTCCCATTCACTGCGTCTCAATCAGTGCAGTGATATCAGTGTTGTGTTGCCTGAGTCCTTGAGCCATGATTGCAGTACAGTGCTCTGCGAATTCACTATTAGGATTGTCCATGAGGGTCCTGATGTTCCAGGTCCTGAAACTGATTGTGCACCTTCACTGATTTCAACCATAGCAAAGGCGATCCTACTAGATGCAGCTATCCGGTCAAGAAGATGGTATACATAGAGCACCTTCTCTAGCTCCTTCACCATGTGAAGTGAGCCAACTGGATCCTGAAGAGGGCTGCTCAGTCACAGTTACAGTTGCCACTCCTCCCTCATCTAAGTGCTAGACAACTTCTTGTAATTGCTGCCTTTGTGCTGGTTTAAGAGTAGGATCTTCCAGACCTCAAAATCCTGTTCCCATTGTCACCAGCTGGTCACCAAAGGGCTTGAAAAATGTGCTCATTTTCAAGGAAGATGCCTGTGTGTGATTTCTTTTACTGTAGAGAATCTGCTGCACATCAGCTTCCACGTGGCTCTTGACAGATTAGGGCCTCAATCCAATGGCAAGGAGGCCAAGAAAATTGGGGACCTCGTTCCACTGCAACCTTCATCTGCCTTTGCAGCCATTGAGATTCTAACTTCTTCTTCTGCCTACTCTGCTGCTGAGGACTTGTAGACTTGTAGCTGAAGGCTGGCCAGGCTTATTATAGCACTAACCATGTCACCACACTGTCAAAGGATATATGTAGTTTTTTAGGAGGAAAAAAAAACAATGACATCTTCTGTCCCTACCACATCCTGGTGGCTGCCACTGGTTGGTCCATGCCTATTTATTCACTGAGTTATCCTTGCCTATTTCACAGTTAATTTTCCCTGAAGGTCATTCCACTGTCTGCCACCTGTGGACATGCTGGGTAGAATTACAGCTCTGCTGCCACAGCCATTCAATAGCACAAAAAAGGCGGCCTAAACTGTGGACTTTGTGAGCCATTCAATAGCACAAATTCCATAGTTTAGGCCTTCTTGGAAGGACCAATTAAGGAGAGGAGAAATAGAGAGAGTTATCTTATGGCTCTTCTACTACAATCCAGTCAGGAAAATAAGCTCCACTTAGGTTGTATATATACACAAGGAAGTATAATCTACCCTCTCTCTGCTCTCGTAAACTTATTCTGCGAGTCAATGTAAAAGAAGGGGTGGGTGGGAGACCACGATCCTGGCCCTTTTTGGAGTCCCACACCCCATAGAAGGAGAGATCAGTAGAACCTGCCCTGCAAGAAATAAAATGACTGTGGCTGTGGAAAAGTGTGCACTTTGACAGGGAAAGGCCTCTTGTGTGCTTTTGAGTTAGTCCATATGGCAACCTGTAATTTGCAAAGTCTTACATCATGTAACAAATAGGCAACTGAAACTGAGGCTCTGCGTGAATAGATCCTCATCAAGCATCTTGTCTCAGAGTGATAAATGAGCTGCACATTGTACCAGGAGTACCATGGAAAGTAAAGAAAGAAAGGAAAGGAAAGGAAAGAAAAAAACATCAAATGGTTGTGTGGAGCAATTAAAATCTTCATTAGGGTTGAAATTCCCTGAAATAAGGAAGACAACTGTAAGAAGTTCAAACTGTGAATCTTGTTACGCAGTAATTTTGGGTGGCTCCTGGAGCTCTTAACCCCTGGACTGTCTGCACATTAACACCTGAAACTAGTTTTAAGCAATTGTTATGAAGCTCAACGTTATGCCACTCCAGGCCATTATTATTTCTCATCTGTTACCCAGCTTGTTACATTAAGGTGTAGCCATTGTCTTCTATACCTTAATGTAAATACCCCACCTGTCCCTTTCCCCTACTTGCTCAGATTGGACCCACTTCTTCCTCCCCCAACATTCCCCAGCATCCCAGATCCCCACTCATTGCCCCTTCTTCCTGCTTACTTGTGACTATCTGCACTGTCCATCCTGCATGAGCAGGAAAAGAAGGGTTAACCTGCCTGCTCTGCCCCCACCACCCCCACTACCACAGCCACCACTGTTGTCTGGGAAGGCTCAGACCAGAGAAGAGCAGTAACCCAGCAGTGGTGGTGGTGGCACCAGGCAGGCATGTTAACCCTTCCCTGCTTGCTCCTTTGAGACAGATAGTGTGGGCAGCCACAAGTAAGTGGGGGGGAGGGGGCAGGGAGAACCCTGAGGGACAGGGGAAGCCCCAGGAGTGTACAGGAAGCTCAGGGACCCTGAAGGGCATGGAGAAAGCCTGGGATAGGAGAGGGGGATTCTTATCTTTCAATCCTCCAGGCCCCTGCTAGCCTGAAGTGTGACTGCTCCAACCTTAGCTAGCACTAACACTGATCAACATTTGTGTGGCTCATGGTGTAATATGTAACAAGGCCCTGGTTTCACTCTGTATGTGCAATCTGGGCACAAATAACAACAGACTTAAGAAGATAGCATTATTTTCTACAAGGCTGGATCTGAAGTGCTTGATGTATTTAAATTAATTGAAGCTAGTACAGAAATTTAAGGAGGACTGCATCTCATGTCAAAATGAAGCATTTGAGAGAAACTAATGAAAAGGAAGGTGAAATTGTAGAAGAGTATGTGACTGATCTCAGAACTGCATATCTTGAAATCTGGGGTAGGAAGGGAGGAGAAGTAACTGAATCTCTGCTAAGAGGCTGTAGAAAAAAGTGGAGAGAGAGTGTTGATAGAGTCAGAAATAGTGCTTGAGAAAGCATTTAGAATTTGCTAGGGGACAGTCAGTCTAGATGGGGTTTAAATCTGTAAATATAGTTCAGAATCAATAATACTTTAAAGAAAGAGAGCTGAGGTATAAAGCTGCAAAAAGCTCAAAATCAGTCAAGCCCCAGGAATAGCATTTCTTTTGACAACTAATATAAATGAGGATAATTCTTTAGATAGTCAGTGGATTACATCACTTCGCAAGAGTTCACAAATGGTAACAGAGCATACAAAGCATGGACAAAGAGATAATGATGATACCACTGGCTCAGATGAATTCCTCATGGAGTCAGTTGACCAAATTTCATCTGATACTGATTGGATTATCAAACCAAAAACAGGAGATTTATTAAACTGGAAACAGATGCACAGTGTAAAGCAAAATATTAGCAACTCTAGGAAAAAGGAAAAGATAGTAAAAGAGAAATGGATAACAAAGAGGGCTTATGCTGGTGAACTTATTCACATCAAATAAGTACATAAACTAGAAGCATGGCTAAAAAACAAACTGGAAAAGATACAAGAATTTGAAATAGTGCCAGAAAAAAAAAAGGACCTATGAGCACATCTACACATGCATTTGATCCAAGATCAGTTTACTTGCAACAAAACTGGAGCAAGTAAAAGCTCCTGGACGGGTATCTACACATGCAGAGAAGCGGGAGCAGATTTGCTGCTTTTGGCACCAAACTGCAGCCACTTCCTGCGATCCTGCAATGAGCCTCTGCCACAAATGGGGGGAGCTCCAGGCTCCAGCCACAGTTGCCAGCAGCCAGAAACCCTCTTGAAAAGCCAGCCCCACTGTCTGTTCCATGGCCAGCCACTTCCCTGGCCAGGAGCAGCATGCACAGAGCAGGGGCAGCATGTGGCAGCTCTTTCCTCACTGCCCCTGCCTCCCAATGCTATAGCTGCTCCAGCCTTTTCCCCTGGGCTCCTGCTGGCCATCACGCTGGCTCTGTTGGTCCACCATACCAACTGCTGGCTGGGTACAGTACAGTATGACAAAGGAAAACAAAACAATCTTTATGGTGGTTTTTATGTCACTTCCAATGGATAGTATGTGTTAGGGAGACAAAAATAAAGAGATTTAAATGTTACAGCAATATCTTCTAATTTTTAAAAACAAACTGCTTATATATGAATTTTATCCTTGATTAACATAAGAATAATTAGTGAGCAACATGAACAGCATACCAAACATGAATAATTCTGAGTATTTTTACAAGAGATACAGCTGGGAGTACATCAAAACATTTCTGAGGAACACAGAATCTTGCCCCAAGATCAGCATATAAAAATGAGATTTTTTTTTATCATGTAACTTTTGGTTAAGAAGAAAAACTGTAGCAAAGAATACACCCCATCAACCACCTCCCCCCACTGCCCTCACACATTCAGGACTGGATAGAACCAGGGCAATTCAATAAATCTTTTAAAATTAGCTTTACAACACATGCATCAGTTTGAAATTTCCATTCTATCCACTGGGGGTAGCATATTGGTGAGGAGTAAAGTCATAAAAGAACATATTTAAGGAGACCATGCTTGCAAAGCAGTGAATACTTAAGCTAAATAGCGACTTATAGTTTTTAAGGAAACATTGCAGTTAGGGTGGCCATGGTCCTGTTTTATACCAGACCATCCTGTTTTTCAACCCATTGTCCCCTGTCTGTTTCTAAATGAGGAATGGGCTGCAAAAAAGTCCTGTTTTTTAGTTCATTGATGGAACTGCATGTCAAGCATTTGTCCTCACAATTCTGTTGGCTGTGCCTAGAGGTAGGACAGTGCACCATCAGGAGGAACAGCCAGGGAGGAAGGTGGCCTTTTGGTGGTGGCCCCACCTCTTGGTGCTGATTGGCTGAGGAGGATTGACCAAGCCCCACTCACACCCACCCCCCACAAAGGGGATGTCCTGTATTCTGGGGATGCGTCAGCAACTACTCTAATTACAGTGGATAACTTACTATAACATATTGTCACAAGTAGTTAGCCATGTTACTCTGAAGTCAGATGGAATGGATGGCAACTTTAAGGAAGCTGTTTCAGAGAGGCATTAACTTTCACAGGCAATGACCTACTTCATCAGTTCATTCACAGCATCTGATAAAGTAGGGTGTTACCTAGGAAAGCTCATGCCTCTTTGAATCAATTAGTGTATAAGACCCCCTCCACATATTAATTTAATCAAGAAATGGGATCTGGGAAATTTTATACCAGATTCCTGCTATGTCAAATATTCAATGTCGGGGTAAAATTTGTAAATGTTTTAGTGGAATTTTGAGCCAATTTTTTGGGATATGGGATAAAATCCTTCAGATCCCATCCTGTACCTGCCAGCATACAAGGAGTTCAGGATTGGGGAGCCATTCAGTGCTGGGTCTCACACATCCCTTTAAACTTGATGAGATATGGGGAGACCCACATGGAGGATTAGCTCTCTGGTTCTGGGGTCCCCACAAGCCAGAAAATTTAAATGGGCTTGTGGAGAGCCCAGCAGCATGAGGCAGCTCCCCAGTTTGGATTCCCCATGCACCCTTTAAACTAACATGCCATATATGCTAATTAAGGCATGATACAAATAACAATAAAGATGTTCAGACAAAGTTATTTGGGTGAATCTGATCTCTTTTATTAGACCAACTTAAATAGTTGGAAAAATATTTAAGTTGGTCTAATAAAAGATATAAGATTTGCCCAAAGAACCTTATCTGCCTATGTCCTTACACCAACACGACTACAACCTACACCCCTGTAACAAAGATGTTCCACATTTAATGAGTGACATCTTTGTCATTGGTTTGCCCCTTCTATTGCATGATAAATTGCTTGAATGTGTGTCATGTTACAATTTATTGTGTGATTAACTTACTAATCAATGAATAAATAAAATATCTGGAGATGGCCTAAGCTGTCACCTTGACCTACTTTCTATACTGCTATAAAGAATCTTAACACTGCATGGCTTAATGAATACCACATTATGCCACAACTCATGAAACTGGATTCTATTCCCAGTGGTACCACTGATGTGCTTTACCTTGGGAAAGTTGTTTTATTCTATGTGTTCAGTTTTTCAATCTGTAAAATGGGGATAATGTTCTTCCCATGTTTTCTAAAGTGTTTTAAAATTTACTGATGAAAAGTGCTATACAAGATCTAGATGTTATCACTGCCCTGCTCTTCATTTTTATTTATTAGGTGTATAAGTTGCCCTCCCCTCAAAAAGGCTCAGGGCAGCTTACCATAAAACAAAAAATATAGCTATACTGTAACATTACAATAGTTGGGGCAAGCTGTTTTCCCATGGCCAGTGAGAGGCAAGAGATGGTGCATGGTGCTATAGCACTACAAACCAGCCTAGCATACATGAGATATGACCCTGATGAAGCATGAATTACCCTGAAATACTTCACTATTAAACTCTTAAACTTGCATGTAACCTTTCCACCGGAGAGCTATAGGGTCATCCCACAGCAACGGTGGGCAGGGAGGGTGGGAAAGTATGCAATAACAGAAGCAACTGCACTGTCAGCCTGGCCACTGTTGCACCATTGTGAGTGCAGCCACTGACACTGCCCTGGGGGCAGCTGCCACCCAGGGTGGTCAAGTGCCCAGTTACTCCTGTTTGCACCATATGTTCCATATATTACAGAATATCTGGCTCCACAAACTGGACCTAAGTGGAAGTCCTCAACCTCCTCTTCATCCTGGACCTCCTCTCCATCTCTCCCTTCTCACTGGCCATGGGAAAACAGCTGTTCCTGCTTCACCCTTGCCCATCACCACACATGCCCAAGGGTTCTGGGAAATTTGTAAGTTGTTTTCCCAGAGTAAAGAGCAGACACAAAAGAAGGAACTTTTGGCTAAATCAGTATTTGTATTTGCAAATGAGGGCAAGTTCAAGTAATGCAAATCATTGTAAGTGGAAAAAGCATTTAGAATAACACTGTGTTTGCTCACAATACTAATTTAATCCTCTTTCATGTCTCTATAGCCACCTCCCCCAAATCAGCAAACAGTCATCATTCCTTTAAAAAATACAAACCATAACCAAATTCTCATGGAGCTATATGGGTTGAACAGGGCTTATGCAAACCTGCAGAGACTTTGGCTCCCCCACATTCTCTGACTGTTAGAAAAGCATGTAATTTGTGAAAGAACATGGGTCCTTGCAGTTTTAAGAGCAGACAGTTATAACCTGTGGTCACTGCTCCCTTGCAGCCATATTTTAAATAGCTTGAGAAAAGTTGTTAGGCTGTAGCTCAAACCTGATAGCATTCAGACAGAAGAGGGAGGGATCCTGAAATTTCATGGACAGCAGTGGATATGCAGCAGCAGAGCATCCCAGCTTGTCATTCCAAGAAGGAGTCTGTAGAGCACTTTATTATCACTTAGTCCTCCAGGTCAAGGTACTCAAACTTCCTCAGAAGATTACAGCCTTGCTCCAATGATGAAAGGCTACCCCCTTTTATCTAGAGTTCCATCATAAGTAGCTTGACCTTTCTGGTTAGTAAGTTTGTCAGACAGGGCCATTTTGCTCAGAAATAGGAGCAAGTAGGCCACTGATTTTACCCCTGAAATAATGTACAACTCTTTGTGCCTCACTGATAATACACACTTGAGGACTGGGGGCCTGCAAACTTTTTTATTGCTGGAAACTGGAAATTGTTTCCAGTGATGGTGCCTTGGGAACAACCAAGGCACCACTTTCTCCAAACCATGTGCAAAAATCTGGGGAAAGTCCCAGCACAGCACAAGTGAGGAAGAACCCTCTCTAGGTTGATCCAGCACCTTGGTGTCACTAAAAGGTGTCACAGGTTACAGAGGTGGGCAGATGAGAATAGTATGAAATTCAACACAGACAAGTGCAAGGTACTGCATCTAGGGAGAAGGAACCAGCAACATACCTATAGGCTGGAGAACACCCTTCTTGTCAACACGATGGCAGAAAAGGATCTTGGAGTCATTGTTGACTCCAGAATGAACATGAGATGCCAATGTGAGGAAGCTGTCAGTAAGGCTAACCACACCTTGTGCATCTACAGACGCATCACAAGCAGGTCCAGGGAGGTGATCCTTCCCCTGTATGTAGCACTGGTCAAACCACAGTTGGAGTACTGCTTTCAGTTCTTGGCACTTCACTTCAAGAGGGTCCAGAGAAGGGCCACTCACATGGTCAAGGGGCAGTGGGGCAGGCCCTATGAAGAGAGGCTAAAGGGCCTGACCCTATTCAGCCTCCGCAAGAGAAGGCTGAGAGGGGATCTGGTGGCCATTTACAAACTCACCAGGGGGGACCAGGAGGAATTGGGGGAAGCTCTGTTCCCCCGAGCACCACCGGGTTTACTAGGAATAATGGCCAAAAATTGTTAGAGAGAAGGTTCAGGTTGGACATCAGTAGACATCACTTTATAGTTCGGGCTGCCAGGCTCTGGAATGGGCTCCCAAGTGAAGTGGTACTCCTACCTTGTGGGTCTTCAAGGGGAGACTAGACAGATATTTGTCTGGGGTGATATGATCTTGGCACCCATTCCTCCCTGGGGCAGGGGGGTTGGACCTGATGATCTGTTTAGGTCCCTTCTGACCCTAAGTGCTATGACACTATGAAAAGTACTCTGAGTAGTTGGGGGTGGCTGTCATGGACTTATCTCCAAGGGGTTGCTTCCCTGGGACCACTGCAACCTTATCTGGTCTCTGAGGCTGTCCCCTAAAGCTAGCCCAGGCATAGCTTCCAAAGGAAAGGAGGAAGCCTGGCTCCTTCACACTCTGGAATCCAGCCTTTTCAGTCCCTTGTCTTCCCTGGTTGTTTCTGGCCCTGGCTACCATTCAGTTCAGCTGCTGAGAGACAGTCTTTGTACAGAGACAGAAGTGGCAATATTCTCCTGATCTGGCCACAGGAAGTGTTCGATAGTTGTGACCAAACACAAGTGTATGGCTGAAGAATGCTTAAAAATGGCTAATGGGCGAAATTCTGAATCCTTATTGCATGAGGGATAAGAGGAAAAAGTTTCAAAACAAAGCATCTTTTGTAACTTCTGTCTGCACTGTCTCCCCACCGTGAGCTGTTTTCAGAATGGAAAGGGGGAGGAAAGGGAGTGGAGGGAGTTCAGTCTGGGGTTTTTCCAGCCCCAGCTGGAGGGTGGGGTGGGTGTATTGAATTGGAGATGGGGGGAGGGGCTCCAATTCACCTATCCCACCCTCCAGCATTGGCTGGGGAACCCCTACAATGAGCTCTCTCTTTCCTTCCTCCCATTCTGAAACAGGGACAGGCTGGGTGACAGGAGGGGCCATTGCTAAGGGAAACCAGCTGTAGGCTGGCAGCCAGCAGCTAGAGTCCCTTCCCCCCTGGAACCAACAGTGAACTTCTGTTTGGTCTAGGGAATTGGTATAACTCAGAATGCTTCCTGCAAAACATTCTCAGTTGCAGTGGAGAGCTGCACTTGTATTTGAAACTTTTCTTTCCTGTTGGGGAGAATAAGTGCAACTTGAAGTTTCAAGAAGCAAAACAGCTAGTCCTTCTCCATTTAAAGCAAATGAAGCTTGAAATACCCTCTGGGGCAAAGGCCAAAGATCAAGAAGAGCAAAAAGTTAAGCAATCTCTTTCCCCAGCCCAGCCCACAGAGGCCTGAGCACCCAAAATTACTCAGCTATTTCCTCTCCAGTCTGCGCAGCATCTGAACTTCAAAGCTACTCAACTCCCCTTTGTCTTCAGACACCCTCCATACTTTTATCATACTTTGTCATGCTTATCTTCTCCAGCTTCCCAGGAACTAGCCATCCCACCTTCTTGATGTATCAACAAAACTATTAAATTCCTTTGCTGCCGGAGTTCCCTCTTGTCTTGGCCAGCACACAGGTAGCACTGTTAATAGCAGAGATTTAACCCTTATTTCTACATGTAAAAACCTAATTGGGTAAACTGAGGCACAGAACATTTAAAACAGAATTATTACAATAAAACCAATAGTCAGTCACAGTGACAGAAGGAAAACGATCTCAATTTTGGAGCCATGGGGCAAGTGTACTTTCCAATTTAGGAGCCTTGACCAAATATGAGGAGGCTCCTACGATGAAATTTTAAAAATTTTGGGGAATTTCATAATTTATGATCAAGTCACACAAGCTTAACAAAGACTCTTGGGGTATCTATTGTCTTTTCAGCTTCATTGCTCTGTTTCTGCCACTCCTGAAGCCTGAAGGTCCCAGACCATGCTGCTTTCCCCAAACAAATAATGGAAGATTGCTGCATGCTGGGCCTGGCATATCCGTTTTCTAAACAGGCCAGTGCAGTAGCTTGGAAAATACTCCATCAAAACTTGCCATCCCTTGTAACCAAATCTCTCCTCTTTGATTATGCAAACTTCTCCTTCTTTTTCTGTCTCTTCCTGAAGGATCATGAAGGCTTGAGCTGCCCTGCTGTGACACACCAGCAGAGAGATGTGGTTGAACAGAGCAGAAAGCATAGTGAGCATGAATGTTTACCACCATGGGCTGAAATGAAGAGACAGTACTCCTGGACATCTCTGGCCAGGGTCTGGCCCAGCCAAAGCACAGTTTGTGCATGCCAGGCTGTCAACTGACAGTCCTCCCACCCACGGTGCTAAGTATATGGACCCTAAGAAGGAACTGGCTTTTGGGCTGAGATTATACCTAGAAATGCTTCTTGGGACACCCCATGGCATATCTCTGTGCTACTAGGGGACTCGCCTGGCCATCTCTGACCAAAGTCCTGCCTGGCCCAAGACATAGTTTAGCTGTGCCAAGCTACCAACTCACAGCTCCCACCCCCACTTTCTAGCACAGTATTAAGTATTCAGGCTTGAAAAAGGAACTGGGTTTGCAGCTGGGATTATGGCAAGAAATCCTTTTTGGGCCACCCCGCACCATGCCACGACTAGCTCATTGGGCTTTCCAATAGGGGTGCACACCCGGGGCTTCACGCCTCATCTGTCAGCCTTGCTGGGGTGCTGGTTTTTGGGTGACCCCACTAGTCACCCAGGCAGTTCCCTCATTTCCAGGACATCTCCCCCTGACACTGACCACAGTACCAGACCATGTGTCACACCAGATTTCCAGCTGTCATCCCAGCCCAAAAACCAGTTCCTTATTCAAGCCCATATACTTAGTACAGTATGCAGGGGCAGGGGTGGGGGGACTGTAAGTTGGCAGCCTGGCATGAACAAACAGTGCTTTGGGCCAGTCAATACTGGTCAAAGATGTCTGGGAGAGTCCCCTGGTGGCACAGAGTCATGGTGTAGGGGGACCCAAGAAGGACTTCCATCTTTAATCCCAGCCCAAAAGAAATTCCTTATTCAAGCCCATAAACTTATTACAGTGTGTATGGGGGGCTGTCAATCATGTTATGCTTTGGGATGTTCCAGACTCTACTCAGAGGTGTCTGGGAGAGTCCCCTGGTGGTACAGAGGCATAGTGTGCAGTGGCCCAAGAAGTATTTTCCTCCATAATCCCATCCTAATCTGATCTTCATTTAGGGCTATGTGTTTGGTACAGATTTACCAGCTGCTCGTGTATTCTTTCCAGCATACATTTTATATTTTAACCCCTTAAATGCTAATTATTATTGTAATGAAAATTCATAGATTCATAGGTATTAGAGGCTGGAAGAGACCTCACGAGTTCATTGAGTCTAGCCCCCACTGCCATAGACAGGAAGTCTGCAGGGATCAAAAGATCCCAGCAAGATAAACATCCAAATGCCTTTCAAATGAGTCCAGAGTAGGTGCTTATACCACCTCCGGGGGGAGTCTGTTGCAGACCCTGGACACTTGGACTTTGAATAAGTTTTTCCTTATGTTCAATCTAAATCAGCCTTCTGGGGGCTTGTGACCATTGGACCTTGTTGTTCTTTGGGGAGCTCTGGTGAACAACTGTTCTCCCTGAATCTGGTGCACCCCCCTTATGCACTTACAGGCTGCCACCAAGTCCCCCCTAAGCCTTCTTTTCTCCAGGCTGAAGAGACCTATGCCCCTCAGCCTCTCCTTATAAGATTTGCTCTATTGGCCTTTGATCATATGGGTGACTATCCTTTGTACTCTCTTGAGCTTATCCATGTCCCTCCTGAACTGGGGTCCCAAAACTGGATGCAGTACTCCAGTTGTGGCCTCACCAAGGCTGAGTAAAGCTGGAGGATGACATCCCTGGTTTTGTTAGAGATGCATCGATGGATGCATGACAGGGTTTGGTTAGCTTTGCTGGCCATGGTATTGCATTGGTGGCTCATGTTCATCTTGTGGTCAATCAAGACCCCAAAGTCACTTTCAGTTATGGTGCTAGCAAGCGTAGCACTGCCGAGCCTATAACTATGATACTGGTTGTTCCTCCCAAGGTGAAGCACCCTGCACTTCTCTACATTAAGTGACATCAGGTTTTGGTCCAACAACCTTGTGAACAGGTCCAGGTTGGCCTGTATCCCCAGCCTATCTTCTAGTGTGGCTGTCTTCCCCCATAGTTTAGTGTTGTCTGTGAACTTTACCAGTCCACATATGACATCTGAATCCAGATCATTAATGATGTTGAAGAGTACGGGCCCGAGAACTGAGCCCTGAGGGACTCCACTGGTCACCTTGCACCACGCTGATTCACTCCCATCAACTAGTATTCATTGGGTCTGACCCCAGAGCCAGTTCCCCAGCTATCAGACCATGAGAGGGTTGAGGCTGCAGTTCCCCAGCTTAACCATGAGGACATCATGGGAGACCAAGTCAAAGGCTTTCTTGAAATCCAGGTATATAACATAAACCTCATCTCCCTTATTGAGGCAATGCATGACCTGATCATAGAAGGTGACAAGGTTGGTCAAGCAAGACCTTCCAGTGACAAAACCATGTTGGCTGGCATTCAGAAGGTTGCCTTCCATTAGCATGTTCCTGATGGATCTCTTGATAATTTTCTCCAGGATCTTTTCAGAGATGGACATCAGAGTGATTGGCCTGTAGTTCCCTGGATCTTCCTTCCTTCCTTTTTTGAAGACTGGAACCATGATGGCTCTTTTCCAGACTTCTGGCACCTCACCCAAACACCATGAGTTCTCAAATATCTGTCATAGGGCATGCTATGATGTCCACCAGATCCTTCAAGACTCTTGGGTGCATTCTGTCTAGGCCTGTGTACTTATAGACATCTAGCCTTTTGAGGGTTTCCCTCACCTGATCAATGACAATTATGGGCCCATCTCCTACTCCCTGGAAGTTCTGTGTTCTGTTTGACAGTGTGACCCCTTGGGTGGGTGGAAAACTGATCCAAAGTATTCTTTTAGAAATTAACCTTTTCTTAGATGTCAGACATCAGCTGCCCTATTTTATCTCACCGGGGTCCAATGTTGCCTTTCTTCTTTTTTAAATTAAATTTAATTAATTAAATTAAACCCACCACTCCACAATTTCTACTGAGTACCCCACCCAGAGATGTTTTGCATACCCCCGGGGGAACCACGTATCTAGTCAAAGGATGTGGTCTCTTCTGAGGTCTCTTAGTGATATGGTCACACACCTAGTGAATAATAAGGATTTGTATCAAGGGAAAGAAAAAAAAACCAAGAAAATATGTGAAAACAAAACAAAAAAATAAATCTCCAGCTCCTGGAGACATTTTATAAGCAATTTACTTCAGATATTCTCCACCAGCCTGAGTTTCCAGTAAGCTTCAATGGTAGTCCTGCTAGGTATACTGTAGCAGTCTGTTCTGGACATGAAAAAAGGCTCTTGTTTCAAGGCTGAGATGAGTGAGGAAATGGTTACACACTTATGGAAAGCTGAACAAAATGAAAGGCACTCTTTAAGAAGCAGAGAGCGCCAAGAAGTCTACTGCAACCGTGGGTATGCAAACCAGTTAGGTGAATGGCAGGAGAACCTGTAGTTGCTATCACAGATATATTCTCTACCACCATCTCCAAATACTTTCCACAACCCAAAAGCACCATGCTGGTTTATCTGAACTGACTTAGATGTTAACCAGGAACTTGGGTAGTGAATCAACTTTTAACATTTAAATTTAATAAAATAGCTATAACACCAGTAAGGAAACAGAAGATGTTTCCTCATTTTTCTTAGATGCTTATGCAAATAGTAAAGAGAACAGCAGAACAATCTTTGTGGTATTTCATACGTAAAGGCTTTTGAAAAAGCCCCTCAGTGACAGCTAATAAGGAAAAATCGATACCAGTGAACTCATAGCTTTGTCAGACAAACTCTTACAGACAAATTAACATCCATTCCTACTTAATTTTATCTATGTATATAGTACAAGTTAACCAAATCAGAATGGATACCTGATCTTTGTTCATCTCTAAAAGATTGTATTCATCTTTAGTTATGTATCACAAGAAAGATGAGTTGAAATGGGTTTTAAAATTCTGCAAAACAAGAGATAGTCAGAATATTACTTCCCCGTATCTTTCTCAATAGGCTTCCTTAAAATTCAAAACAGGGTGTTTATTACTGAGGCTGCTCTTCCCAAGAATGTTTTTGGAGACTTTTACTTTAAATATCAGCTGTGTGATTATGTCTGCAGTTTGCATTCCAGAAGGAAAATGAAAAATAATGGCTATTATCATGAGAAATACAAAAAATGATAAAATTTCAAATTCATCCTTGTTCCTTTAAAAGAAAGTTGAAGGAGCTGACTTTTTAGAAAATCAAAGTGCTGTGTTCCTAACAAAAAAAACTCATTTGGTTATAGTATGTCTTAGTCTTTCAATCTAAAGATGGTCATTTCAATGTCTAACTACCTAAATATTATTGAAAATGATTCATTTCAAGAGTGCGTTACAAATAGAGGTTTGAATCTCAGAGTATATAAGAGATTAATAGTTTTTGATCTATGCAGTATATAACACCATTTTAAAAATTCAGAAAAGCAATACTGATATATTTTTTCAGTGGAACACAGATAATGTCAACAAGAGGTAATGTTTAAAATACACCACTGTGATCTTTATGTCCACACTGTCTTGTACTTTAAACTGATAAAAGATAGCTAATGATTAGGAAGAGTGGTTGTTAACCTTTTTAGATTCAAGGCACCCTTCATTTGGCTAAAGGTACCCCTTGGAAAATGTAAATTCTTAGTTTTCATTTGTTTTTCAGTTTACAGAAAAATAATAGAGCAATCCTGTTGCAAAGGACTCAGAAAGATTACAATGAATCAAAACATTTTTAACCCTAGACATTTCTATTTAAAATCTCTGGGTTAATCTACTGAATCTTGTACACATGCCTAATGGTGCTAGTATTGTGTGGTACCCCACAATGCATTTGAAAGGATGTTAAGTCACCCCAGGGTGCTGCAGCATTATGGCTGAGAACCATAGGATTAGGATATACAAATTTTAGATTGAAATGAAGTTTTGTGTGTTTCTGTGAACAGTAGTCAGACTTGACATTTAGCTAGAATGTATTAGCTATACAAGTGAAACAGAATTATACATATATAATTTAGGGCCCATCAACAAATTTATCTTTAAGGCTAGGGACAGAAATTACACTTACACCAGTTTAAGTGAACAGAAACCGGTTTAAACCTGTAACAGAACACAAGCTCAGTGCACATAAACCAGTTTCAAAATGGCTGAAACTGGTTTAAGATAAACCTGGTTGAATGTAGTATCAAACTTAACTGATTTGGGTCAAATCGGTTTATGAAACTTATGCCCTAGACCCCTTCCTGGTTCAAGTTAAATCAGAGTCCTCCAGCATCCCAGCATGCTTTCCAGTCCTGGCCTGGGGTGTGCTGTCTGCTCCAGAGAGCACAGCTGGCCCCATCCATCTGCTCCCTAGCTGGAGCAGTGAGGGCTGGCTGACAACTGCCCCCTCCAGGCAAACCCCAAGTAGGGTCTGGGGCCAGGAAGGGGAGTTAAACACCCCTTGCCCCGCTCAAACTTACTGCTGGTTGTGACTATGAACTACAAATCCTAGAGGCACCTGGAAGCAGGAAAAGGAAGTAGTGAACGGCCCTGCAGAGTCCTGCTGCTGAAATTCTGGACTGCAAGTCCCAGAGACTTCAGGGGCAGCAGGAAAAGGAAGTGAACACACAGGCAAAGAGCTGTGCTCCAGCACCTCCACCCCTCCCAGCTTCTGGTCTGAGTCACTGCAGGTATGTAGCTGCATTTCCTAAATCAAAGGTAAATGTCTGTTCATTTCTGTTTCAATTTAATCTGTGCATTTTAGACTAACCTGCAAAGACTGAATTGATTCAACCTTGGATGTTTTGACTGTCTGTACCTAGCCTAAGTGAATTGCTTTAAATTGTACATATGCTATATTATGCATATTTTTGTATATTTTAACAATAGAGCTGTTACCTATGCATTTCCTTAAATAAGGGCTAAGATGAATAAATAACTATAAATCTGCTTACTTCTGTATAATTTGACATGGGATCCTTTAGGAACAGAAAAGGTTACCCTAGATTGAAGAGGTAGTCCTGCCATATTTGCATCTGTATTTATGGTATATGATAGTTCATAAATTTGATTTAATCAATTATCTTCAAAACATTTCTTCAGAAATAAATTTGTACTGACATAACCTATTTTCTACCTCAAATACTCCCAATATAGTATGCTGGGTTTTTGGTTGTACTCATGTTGGTCTAAGGACATAGGCAGGCAAGGTTCTTTGGGTAGATGTGGTATCTTTTATTAGACCAACTGAGTAGGTGGGGAAAAGGTTTCTGCAAGCTTTTGGGTGTGATCAACCTTCTTTAGGTATAGGGAATCTCTGCTGTTATGAGACTCCAAGGAAGACTCCAATAAAAAACCAAGTTTTATCCAAGACATAACAGACTTCCTGTGAACACTCAAAAACATAAACCACCTTCCCAGCCATACCCTCCTAGCCACCATGGATGTCACTAGCTTATACACCAACATCCCACACCAGAAGGGCATCCAAGCCTGCCTCACATATTTACAAGAGCAAGATTACAACTCAGAGTACAGACTTCAGGATATCACTGAACTCATATACTTCATCCTCATACACCACAACTTCAGTTTCAATAACCAACACTTCCTCCATACCACAATCACAGCTATGGGCACCAAAATGGCCCCACGATATGCCAACATTTTTATGGCCCACTTAGAAAAAGAATTCCTCAAGAACTGCACAATCAAACCCATGCTATACCTGAGACACATAGGTGACATCTTCATCATTTGGACCAAACCCCTGCACTCTGATTTCCACCAAAAATTCAACAATAATCACCTCCATCAGACTATCACTTGAATACTCTAACATCAGCATTCCTTTCTGGACACCATGATCAATATCCCAAAATGGTAAAATACAAACAACTATATACAAGAAACCAGCCGACCAACATACATATCTGAACAGAACCAGCAATCACTCAAAACAAACCAAGAAATCTGTAATTTACAGCCAAGTTCTCCAATACCACTGAATCTGCACTGAGGAGAATACCAGTGATCGCTACCTCACAAATTTCAAAAGGGCCTTCACTCAGCAAGGATACTCCTCCAGAGATAAAGACCATACTTTTAAAAGAGCTACCTGGATACCCTGTGAAGATTTGCTGCAGTACAAAAAGAAAATCCCCACAAATCACACACTATTAATTATGACATATGACCTTTCCCTAGAACTTACATGGAAAAATCCTTAAACAATTGCAACCCATACTAAAAGAAGAACCAATTCTTAGAAAGCTGTTTCCAGAACAACCCATCTAGCCTTTAAACAACCTCATTGAATTCTTCACCTGAAGCAAACTCCCTATGACCCAAACCATACCTAATGCCAGGACATGAAATGGAAAACCTGCCAACACATCTCCACCGCTCCCACAATAACCACAGCCCACAACAGAACCATCACCATTCCTGGATCTTACACCTGCACCTCCAGAAATGTAATACATCTCATCCAGTGCACCAAATGTCCTGATGGAAAATACGTAGGGGAAACCAAACAAGAACTGTGCACCAGAATGAAAATGTCAAAGATAAGAATACCCAATTACCTGTGCGTGCTCACTTCTCACAAGACAATCACTCCCCCTCCAATCTCTCAACTCTAATCCTCACCTTTCATAGACAAGCCTATGAACTTCACTGTATTAATCTACTGGATACATAAATTCATTGACTCAATATAGACATTGGCTTTATGACATATTACAACCTGTCTCACATCTCATTCACTAGGTACCTACCAGATTTCATCTTTTACACTTTTCTTCCCCCCTGCCTTCCTCCCCTTCCCTCCCCTGGAAAAAGTAAATTTCCAGCTATTTACTTTTTCACAGACAGCCTCTTTTATACCTTGGAAAACTACTACAGTAGAGTCTCCCTTACTTACCTTTGGCATCCTCCCTTCCCCCACTTTGTTTTCCTCCTTCCCTTCCCTTCTCTACCTTTTGTTTTCCTAATTTCTACCTATTTACAGTCTCACTATCATCCTGTCACACTTTTAGCTTCTTTTATTTCTTGGAGTCTCATAACTGCAGAGACTTCCTATGCCTGAATAAGGGTGATTGCACCCGAAAGCTTGCAAAGAACTTTTTTCTATCTACTCAGTTGGTCTAATAAAAAATATCATATCTACTCAAAGAACCTTGCCTCAATATAGTATATTGCATAAAGCAAATCTCCACAGGCCACCACTTCCTTTACATAAAGATTAGATAATATTTGGTTCTTCCTTACAGAAAATCCTAATAAAAATTATTTATTGCTTATTTTCCTTGATTAATTCTGAAAAATCTAGTTCTACATTCTTTACTGTTCCATACACTTGGAAGCAGTTTTAGTAGCTGAATATAATATATACAAACTTGTCTATAATCGTTTTCCCCCTTCTATTTGCTAACAATGTTTAAAAGCCCTACTGATACAGAAAAAACCACTAAACGAATAATTTTCAAGTATTCATAAACACCTAAATCTCTCTATATAAAAAATTTATACAGAAGTAGTCTAACACTTATAAGGAAGTAAAGCCTAAGGTTCACCAGTGAGTACATGACAAATCACTGCTGTTTTCTTTTGCCTAGAGAAAATAGAGTTTTTTAAGCTTTGACAGCAAATTATGTTATCACATTATTCACCCAATTCAAACTTTTGGCTTCTTATACTTTTTTATTAAAGTGATGGCTTTTTTGTCTTGTACAACCTACTTCTGCATTGAGTTCTGCTTGTTAGCTTCATGCAGATTGACAATAATGTCAGTGGACCTCCTTGTATGTTTGGGGCTCTGCTTATGCCAAGTTCATTAGGAAAAGAAGCCTACTGACTCTTCCTACCCATTATCTTTCAAAACATATACATGGTTGCTTCAGTAACAAAGTTCCACAATTAAAAAAAAAAAAAATCACAAAACTGGAAAAATTAAATATCAAAGTATTGATAGCAATGTCAATGTGGCCATGTTGCACACATATATTGGTTCCTACTTTGTTTAATTAATAGCTTATAAACTAATGTCCATGCTCTACACAAGCATAGAGAAAGAGGGATAAAGAAAGTGAAACAAATATGTACAAAAAGTAAACACACACACACATATAGTAAAAACATTAATTATTTCCAGAAACTCCACTTTTTGCATTTTTGAACTTTGCAATATGGGTTGCATAATTGGATGTTGCATTAGTATAGGTTATTTTTCTTGTTAACATTTATGTATATAGAGAGCATACACCTAAAATCATAAACAAACATGCATGCAGAACTTTAATGCTAAATGGTTCAAAATCCTAATGAAAGCCAAATGACAAGCTACAAAGCTACAGCTCCACTGGGTGTGTTTGGGTAGGTATGATAAGAAGTACTGCAATTTCTTCATGTATTCACTTTACCTTTCCTGCCCTGAATTCTTGACGGTTACATAATTCATTACCAATTCAGTCTGTCAAGTGCTAAACCACATATTTGCCATAATTACTAATCCTTTACTTTATGCAACTCCATAATCCCACTTGATTCAGCATTCCTTTTCTATATCTATTCTTTAAGTATCAAAGAAAGCAGGTAAGTGTCCAGAACTAGCAATACTCTCCTTAAATGATATGGGCATACTTTGGTGTTATCAAATGGAGGTAGGTTCTTATTTGTAGCATGGTAAAGTAAATTGGTTGACTGATAAAACTAACCTGCAAATCAAGATTTGATTCACTATGATTAATTTGTTTCTCTGGAGATTTTTGTTTTAATATATGATTGTGAACATTTTAAAAATACTTACAGTACTGTCTTCCTATAAAATGAATGAGTGCTTCATAAACAGGGACCCCAGTCACATAACCACCTGAGACTTTCTATGATAATGAACCTTGGTTTCAAAACTGAAAGGGAAAAAAAAAAACCACAATATTACATATGTTACAAACTCTAAAGGAGTAAGCAAAATAATATAACAAACAAAAAATATTCATCTGTTGGACATCCCTGTAGGATAAATCAGGCTGACAAAATATTAAATGTCATGAATTGTTATGGATCATGCTGCACTAAGGTAAAGCAGTTAAAAAGATCCTAACAATGTGGTCAAAGACTTAAAAAATTGGCTTAAAATTATGGGCTTTGAATTCAACAGCCCCTTCAATCATACCCACTTTACAAAACACTCTAGTTTCAGTAAGATTTAGGTTTCTCATCTATTTTAATGCACTGCATTTTTTAATTCACACAAGATTTTGGGGGGGACTTTCAACTGGCTTGAATTTCTAACATTTTTAAAAATAGGCTATATACCAAAGAATATAAGTTTAAACCTTCAGCAGTTCAAGCTGTGAAACTATTCCAGAATAGTTCCTTGACACCAATAATATTCAGTGCTCACAGGACAAGTGTAGCATATTAATAAGTGAGCATTGGGAAGAAAAGCTTATAGTGGAAGGTAAATATATTGAGCTTGAATGCAGGGAATAGGTAGCAAGGAGATGACAAAGAACAACTGAAATGGACAGCAGCTATCATCAGACACTGAACCATGGTAATTTCTACATCCCTTGCTATGTCTGAGCTCAGCAAAGACAGGGAAGGAGATGAAGGAAGATGCTTTACCATTACTGTAAGTAACTACAGGATGCAACCACTGCAGACGATGGCCCATTGTGTGCAACCTGCTGGTGTTAAATGAAGAAATTACCCTACTGAATGCCAAAGCAGAGAGAGAAAGATCCCTTGTGACTTACTGCATATAACCAGGATCAGAGCAATTGGTATATCTTGGCTAGGGACAAAAGTTACACATAAACTGGTTTAAACCTGTAACAGAACATAAGTTCAGTGCACATAAACCAGTTTCAAAATGGCCAAAACTGGTTTAAGATAAACCTGGCTGAATGTAGTACCAGACTTAACTGATTTGGGTCAAACCAGTTTATGCAACTTCTGTCCCAGACCCTTTCCTGGTTCAAGTTAAATTAAGAGTCCTCCAGCATCCCAGCATGCTTTGGGCTGGGTTCTACCCCTCTCCTCCCTAGCTGAAGCACTATCAATGTTCTGGCTGGCTGAGAGGGGAGTAGGGGACTGCAGGTACAGCAGCATCTGCTTGGCTTTCCCTTGCTCACCCCTGCTTCTTGCCACTCAAACAGGTATCCCCCCCTCTTCCTTCCCCTTTCCCACAGCATGCATCACAGTGGCACAAACCGTAACTGGCATCTGATCATGGTCATGCCACCACCGTGGTAGCTGATGTTGAGCAGTGTGTGTATCTCCAGTTTCACTGGGACAAAGGCAAACAGGACAGCAACTGCGTAGGGCTTTTTGGAGCTAATCAACAGATCATCTGGTTAATGTCTCTCCCTTCCTTCCTTGGAAAAATCTATTTAAGAAGAGCCTAAACTAATGAGAGGCTTTGTTTTCTTGATGGGCTGATAAGCTGCCTGCTGCCTTGCTTCCTTCAAAGGGTGCATTCTGTCAGTATTCAAGAGTAGAAAGACAGAGGTGTGAGAAATGATCTGTTTTGCAATGCATGAGATTTGTGGGTGCCAGTTTGCTGCAGATAATATGAAAAAGCAGGAAAAGTGAGATTGAAAAGCTTAGTATCATCAACAGATGCATGCACTGCACACAACCAGTCCTTCCTCTTCTTCCCCACCCCTCTTGCCTCAGAGTGCTAGCCAGAGGCTGGGGTCTGGTAACACTCACCCCTTGAGCAGCAAGCCAAGAAAAGCCTGGCAAGGGCTGCTTCCCCTTCCTCCTCCAGGCATACCCAAGCTGGGGACTATGCATGCTGTGGCTGGGTAGCAAAGAGAAGCAGTGACAGCAAGTGCATCCTGAAATTGGTCATTGTGGCTTACTGTTGGAAAACCTTGCTGACCACTGTTTTAGCTACTTAGTTATTAGTGGGGACATGTAAAAAGGTCTTCCTCCACATATGGGCATGACCATTGTCTACTATGTATCCAGAGAGCAGAGGCAGGACCACAAACAGCCAGGACCACAAACAGCCTAGTTAAGTAGCTAGGAAAGTTTCATTTAGGTGCACAAAGAGAAACAGAACTCTTCCCTAAAAGTTTCATATAAAAACCACTTTCTTGCCCCTCATTTTTATGAGACACAGAGAAGGGGAAAGCAGATGTATATTTTCCTGCAAAGAAAGACATAATAGCCCCATAAAACAAGTGTTACCCCTCACTTTAGTGAAGTAAGAATCTTGTTCTATATGCCAACTAGGAGTGTGTGAAATGGGCCATAATTGATTTGGATTTGAATTCAGCCTGAATCAAGGACAGTGATTTGATTAACTGATCATCCCTGATTCGATTTGGCCATATCCAAATCTGAAGATTTGATGCTGATTTGGAGAATCAGCGATTTGGCCATAGACACAGCTTTAAATATTTTTTATACATACCTCAAGGTACCAGGCATAGCTCATGAAGGATGCAATACTGGGGCAAAGGGGTTGGGGGAGGGAGAGCATGTTTAGCAGTGAACCTGGAAGTGAACTGGAAGTACTTCCAGTCCACTTCTGGGTCCACTGGGGAGTGTGCTGGGAGGGCCCCCCAGCACCTCCCCAGCTTGGCAATCAGCCATGGGGGGACCCCAGGTGTACCCCCAGACTCAGGAGGCACCAGTCACCAAGCTGGAAGGGGCGTGGGGAGACCCCACAGTATGCTTCTTGGTGGAGCCAGAAGTGGACTGGAAGTGCTTCTCGTCCAGTTCCGGGTCTGCTGCCAAGTGCGCTGGGGACCCCCCCCCCACTCTCCTGTGGGACGCTGGGGACCCCCCCCCCCCACTCTCCTGTGGGACGCTCCATCCACCCCACCATATCAGCATTCATGAGCCACCTGGTACCTTGAGGTATGTAGAAAAAACATTTAAAACCGTGTCTATGTCCAAATCTCTGAATCTTTCCAAATCTCTCCAAATCAATTTGGAAGGTTCTGATTTGATTCAGAGAAATTAAAGGGTCTCCTGATTTCATTTGGATTTGGGGATTTGGCCACCCAATTGGGCTGAATCGCCGCTGAATCGAATCAGGGACCGACTGATGCTTCACACAGCCCTACTTCCAACCTAAGAAAAATCTAGCTATGCTCTACACCAAGGGTGGGCAAAATGTGGCCTGGGGGCCATTCTATCCAGCCTGCAAGGCCCCTAACAAATTTAGAAAATTAATATTGATCTGTCCTGGGCTGCCTGTCATGTGGCCCTCAATGGCTTGTCAAAACTCGGTAAGCAGCACTCCACCCAAAATAATTGCCTGTGCCAGCTCCTACACTTTATATTTTTACTAAAAAAAAATTTATTTTTTTTTAAATCAGTGAGCTTACACTTTAATTTCTTCCAGATGCTAAGTGCTTTTTTCCCAGTTTTTTGCTAGCAGCTTTGAACTGCTATTTTGCTTTGAGAATTGCAACAATACCTACAGCTGAAACTAGAGCAGAACACGCTGATATCGCACTGTTAAAATCAAGTATCTAATTATAAATCTGCTGTTATGATCTTGCCTACCAAGCAATCATATTCTTAACACAGGTTTTCACCCAAACTTTCATTGCTACAGTACACCACCAGGTGGCAAGATTGCAAAAAAAGATGAAAAAAACCCAGTTCCTTGTAACTTAACTCAGTAGCTCTTAATAACACTTCTCTATAATACTTGACTTATGTTTATTATAGATTGCGAACACCAAATAATTAAATGGTGGATTTCACCTGATGTAGAAGGCTTGTACTTTTCTTCATTACCCTTCTGCTCCCATTGTCTTTAACATAAATTGTATTCCTTATAAAGCAATTACTGACTGGCGTTTTAATCTTCTAAATTAGAAAAACCATATATGCCTTTCATAGTTTATCTTGAACATGTCTAGGTAAACACATACACTTTTTGTCTATGTATGCCATATTACAGAAAAATATTTTTAAATACGTATCAGGAAATGCTATCTTTAATATGGATTGTGGCACTTGCTTAACAAAACATAGCTAAACTTGGCAATAAATTAAATATTTATGGCTAGTTTTCTATTTCATCTCATGGATATCTAAATGATATGTAGGCATTTAAGCACAACCCTATTCCTTTTTTCTAATCCCTAAAAAAAAATTTCAAAATGTGGGTAAGTCCTCTTATTCTTTAGTGTCTTCAGGCCAAGATGAAAGTGCATTAGAAAAATGACAGTTTTTCAGGGACTCATGCATGGTGAAATACAATCACACTTCACCAACTAATCAGTGTGAAAGGATCTAGCCTTAGTTATTACTTACTGAAATGCAATTAATTAAGTAGACATCAAGAGCCAGATTCTATGCCACATGTTAGGTGCCTAAGTCAATTTAGGTGCCTACGTACAACTCCATTTCAAATGAGACATTACTGTGCAGTTGACTAGTTTACTGTGCAGTAAGTGCAAGTGTCTACACATGTGTGCACTTACTGCACCATAAACCTGCAAATGCAGGTAGCAAATTTAAGCATGATTAGTAACTGAGCAGCAACACACACATAAATGCGACCCAGCAGCAAATTTGCTGCCAGGTCTGCCCAGGCACTAGGGAGTCAGTCTAAGAGCAGCCGCAGGGCTCCTGGCTGGGGGCCTTTCCTGCTCCAAGGCTGGGCTGCCTCTATGGTGGCTCCTATCTATAAGCTATGAAAGCCTGCAGACATTTTGTGCCCTGGGGCACACACACAAAGGAATCTGAGGGCACCACAAGAGGGCACTGCAAGCCCTGTGTGTCCTCCTGGGCAACACCCCAGTGCTGCTGCTTGGCCCTACTTAGCCACAAGTTTGCCAGAGCACTGTCATCAGGGCCAACAGAATTTTGCAGCCTGCTGTAGCCTCTGTCCAGACCTTCCAGCCCCCAGGTCTACCTTCAACCAGCTCAATGAAGCAGGGCCAGCCCCACCAGTCTTCTGCGCACCCCCAGCAGCGTGTCCTGCATCTGCAGGTACTGTGGAACATAGCTTTTTCCATGTGGCTCCCAGTCCTGTGCTGTGCCCCTGCATTGGGCACTGCTGGCAGCTTCCCAGGGCCAGCATCATCAGGACAGCTGCTCAGGGGCCCATAGAGCTGGCATGGGACCCAGCATGGCCTCGCCCTCCCATCCAGGCCTGGCAGCACTCATATGCGCATGCCTGTGCTCTCCACCCAGGGCCCCAGCTGGAGCCAGGAGGAGATGGCATCTTCATGGCACTCTGGGGCAATGCAGAGGTGCTGTGCCAGCTTGAGTGGGGTGGGAGCTCCAACACCTGATGTGGGGGAGAGGCTGCCATAGCTGAAGACAGTGGGTTCCCTGGTGTTTGGTACTTGGACCAGTGATGTGGATGTGAGGGTGAAAAGCACACTGGAAAATGTTGCCAATGTCACTAAGCTTTGCAGAAGTGCAGACACACATCAGGCTAGGCTGATGATCCAGGCAGACCTAGACAGATTAGTTAAATGGGTAGACTGGAATTAGATGCTGTTCAACACTGAGAAGTGCAAAGTGCTCTATCTAGGGAGGAAAAATCCACAATAAACTTACAGGCTCAGTGGTGCTATGTTAGCTAGCACTGCATCCAAAAAGTAAATAGAGGTCATAAATCACCATAAAATGAATATGAGCCACCAGTGTGACATTACAGTTAGCAGAGCAAACAATACTTTGGCAAGCAAAACTAAGGAAGTAACTCTCCCGCTCTACTCAGCATTGGTGAAGCCGCAGCTGGAGTGCTGCATCCAGTTCTGGGCACCACACTTCAAGAAGGATGTGGAGAAGCTTGAGAGAGTCCAAAGAGCCACTCATATGATTAGAGGCCTGAAGAGCAAGCCATATGAGGAAGGCTGATAGACATAGGCCTGTTCAGCCTAGAAAACAGAAGACTTTGGGGGAATTTGGTGGCAGGTTACAAATATATCAAGGGAGACCATCAGGTGATAGGCAAACAACTATTCACCAAAGCACCCCAAGGTAAACCAGGAGCAATGGTCATAAACTACTAAAAGAAGGTTTTAGACTGGATACCAGGAAAAACTTCTTCATGGTACATGTGACCAGACTCTGGAATAGACTTCCAGCAGGGCTGGTGCAGGCACCTACCCTGGAGATCTTCAAAAGGAGACTGTATGCACACCTTGCTATTTGACCCCTGCAATGAGGGAGGAGGAGAGAGAAACAGAGAGATCAATGAGGGGGAGAGACAGAAAGTGAGAGAGAGCAAGACAGAGCAATAATTTTTCCATGGATGGACATCAGAATGATCAGTCTATAATTCCCCGGGTCATCCCTCCTCCCTTTCTTGAAGATAGGGACCATGGTGGCCTTTTTTCAGTCTTCCAGGACCTCACCTGAGCACCACAAACTTTCAAATATCTTTTCCAAGGTGGGCGTAATGATGTCTGCCAGCTCCTTCAAGACTCTCTGGTGCATTCCACCTGGACTTGTGAATGTCCAAATTCTCAAGGTGTTCCTTCACCTGATCCACATCAATTTTAGTCCCACCACCTGCTCTAGACTCTTTCAGAATGATCTGCAAATTGGAAACTCTCTGAATTGATTCAGGGGGTTCCAATTTGATTCAGAGATATTAAAGGGTCTCCTGATTTGATTTGGATTTGGAGATTCAGTCACCGAATGAGGCCGAATCTCCACTGAAATGGATCAGGGACTGAAGCTTCACACAGTCTTACCACTTGTCTCCAATCTGTTAGGCATGATCCTCAAAGGGAATTTAAAAACCACTTTTCACAGATGAACCTATGAATTGCATTTCATCAACCTCCTAGGTACAGAATCTTATGAACTCAATATAGACATTGGAATTCTGACACATTACAACCTGCCAGACATCTAACTCCCCAGGTACCTATCCACTTTTACCTGCACTGCTACATCCCCCTTCCTCCCCAACCCCAGCCTGCCCCTCACCCCCTGACACCTCCATTTCAATTTTCACTGACTGTATTTCTTGCCTGTGTTGCATGTGAGCCTCTGGCTTCTTTACTATTCCTTCCATTCAGGAACATCACACACACAAACTGCAGGTGCTTCCTCAGCCTGACAAAGGGTTTTTTAAACCTGAAATCTGGCATCCCAAGCAGCTAAGCTGAACTCACCTGGAGCCTCACAACTCCACTGCAACCAGCAAGTCTCAGGCCTGTCAAAGATGTGATGTGTCTGGACTTTCCCCAGCCAGGACTGTCTGCATGAGTGTGGTAGCTGGAGGTTATGGCACCTCCTACCCACCTTTCACCAGGGGGATTCTCAGTCCTGGCATTTCCTGGGGTGGCCATCAGTCCTACCAGGCATCCTGACCCTGGCAGAGTACAGTTTTAGTGGTCATGCCCAGGATCTGGGGCCTCCTCCTTCCCCATACCTCCAGTCCACACCTCCAAGTTTGTCCTCGCATAGGAGCTCAGCAGGGACATGTTGTTCCCCTGCCGGCTGGTGATCCAGTGAGTGCCCCCTCCAGCTCTGAGAGTGGGACATTAAATGGTTTTTAAAACATTTTAAAAAGAAATAGGTGCATATAGAGTGAGGAGGGTGGCATTCACTCAGTCTGCACCTGGAGCTTGGGTAACTGCAGCAGCAGAAGTCTCACCTTGAGGAACACCAGCTGCTCCACCAAACCAAGGAGGTGGGGTGTCACTACACCCCTAGCAATGCTGAACACCCTCTCACTTGTCCACCTGTCCTGTCCACCAACCAGTGTTCCAAGACAGGTGTTCCTAGGCAACCATGGCCAGATCTGGCCACATCTGGCTGCAGCTTGCCCAGTAGGCCAAGGGGTCACACAAAAGTGGCTCCACATCCTCAGTGAGATAGGCAGCCGCCAAGGCCTGAGTGCTACCTGCCTAATGGTGGGGTCTGGTGCCTCTGGACCCCACCATGGAAGCCATGCCTTTGGCCCAAATTGGCAGCACCTGTGGTGGAAGAGGAGACTGGCTTGTGGATAGCGTGCTGGCACGGGACAGTGTACCCCCAGCACAAAGACTGGACTGGACTGCAGGGGATCAAGTCATTTCCTGATGCCCTCCTTCAGCCACCTCACCAGGCCCTGCACATCTGGTAACAGCAGCTTGTCTCAGCCAGAAACATTGATCCCCAGAAAGTTCTCCATTTGGCTCTGAGGTTCACTCATTACAGGAATCACCTGGCTAATGAGGGCATCACCAGTGCTGAGGGTCTTGGTGGCTTCAAGGAAGGGCTTGAGGACCACCAAGATCCAGGAGATGGTATCCCACTTAGCTGTGTGAAGGGGGCCACTGATTCCTGTCTCCCCGAGCAAAGCCATCATATGGATGGGCTTCTGTTGCTCCACCAGCATCCTGAGCATCGGGTATGTGGAGCTCCGTCAGCGTTCCTTTACATCCTGCATGATTTTGTGCTGTGGAATGTCCAGGTCTGTTTGTTTGTCTGATAGCTTCTTGTCCCCCTTGATGCTCTGGTGGAAGTAGCCTGCCACCTTACTGCATTTGAAATGAGCTGGCTGGTGGTGCTAGCACCATCACCAGCAGCCCTGCCCGCCCCCCCACCCCAGGCATCCATGACTATGAGGTGAAACGTTTGTGCCACACAGTGGATGCCAACAAAGTTTGCATCACGGACCAGGCAGGGTTATGTGGGGTTATGCTCCCCTCTCCTTGCTGCCTGTAGAACTAGTGGAAGCCTCATGCCTGCTTGTTGGAGCAAAGAGGCTGCATCTCAGTTTGGAGGGTGGGGGGAACTTACAGCTCTCCTTCTAACCTCTCTTCTGCCTCTCCCTGAAGGCTTGCCAGCTGCCTTGCCAGCACACTTCATGATGTCTTTCATAGTATCTTGCCTTTGCCTTGGTGGGCTGGAAAATCTGTGTCTTCTTCTGCACTGTTAACTGATTTATGTAATATATATAGATAAGATAATTGTATGCATGTGTATTTATGTAATAAATAGAATAAACATATATAAATGTATGTATGTGTTCCTCTATATATTCTATATTATAAATATGCAATATAATTATGCTGTGCTTCCCTGAACAGTGAATGGAATTCACACTGCGAGAGAATGCACAGATTTGAAGAGAATCAAAATAGACTAACAAAAACAAAAAGAGGATTTTTTTTGGGGGGGGGGGGGAATAAATTGAAAGGAATCAATGAATATAATAATAGAAGGGTATAGAAAGCAAAAGGTATTGATGAACCCCACTTGCTAGGCTAGCAAATAGGACATGAATGGCAGCCTTTGTTGTCTAACGCTGTTGAGTTTCCGGAAAACAGCTCAGTAACTGACCCCAAGGCAGAAAGTAGCTTAGTTCACACAATGCTACTTTTTATGCTCCCAGAGCACCGGGATTGGAAGGGACCTCAGGGAAGGATCACAGTCACTGGCCAGCTACACAGTCAATATCAGAGCAGTCCTTCCCCCCCTCTTCCTCCTCCCTCTCCTTACTTTATATTTCCCTGAAGACAAAACTAGCTTTAGTTTCAAAACTCAAAACTTTCGAAATGTTTTGACTGCCCTTGTTTCATTTCGAGGCGGTTTAAAAGCTTTTTGTTTCATTTTGATTTTGCTGTTTTGAGCTTGAATCAAGTTGAAACAGCATTAAAACAAAACAGATGGCAAAATTTCATGCAGCCATAGCTGCCAGCTACTAGCAGCTGCAGCTGGAGCCTGGAACTCTCCTCTGTGGTGGCAGGGACACATTGTAGGGCTTCAGGGAATTGGCAGCAAATTTTCTCCCTATACTCTCACATGTGCAGACACCGACCCAAAAACGTTTACTGTGCAGTTGTTTACTACACAGTAAATCTAGGCTTGGCTAAATGCATGTGTAGAGGCAGGTCTTAAAAGGTAAGATGCCATATTTTCAGGAGCTTGAGCAATGTGGAATAGGATTTCAGTGGGTGCATCTCCATGAAATGCTGACTGCACAGTAGCCAAATAATACTTCACAGTAGTGCATAATGGCATTAACAGTATTAATATGCTATTAGTAGGCTACTGCACAGTAGTGTCACCTAAAAGACCTTTGCTGGCACTACTGAGTGGTAATTCTGGTTACTACACATTTATTCAGTATTTGATTATACAAATACTAAATAAATGTGCAGTAACCACTATGCAGTGGTATTTCAGGTAGATGAGTCCACTTAGAAGCTTAAGGGTGGTATTCCATTTCCTTTCATGCATCTAAATGACAGTTTTGACCTGTAAAGATGGTATTTTTGGTACTTACACACAATTAGTAATTCAGGCAGAGTGTGAACATATATGCTGAGCATTAGGGCTGTGCAAAGCTTCGGGTGGTGATTTGATTCAGAAGAGATTTGGCCCAATTCAGCAGCAGAATCTCCAAATTCATATTGAATCAAAGGAACAATTAAAAGGTCCAAAACAATTCAAAGCTCTCTGACTATTTGGAAAAGATTCAGAGAGCTTTGATTTCATAGACATTAGGGCTGGAAGGGACCTCGGGAGATCATCGAGTCCAGCCCCCCGCCCAAAGGGCAGGAAGTCAGCTGGGGTCATAGGATCCCAGCAAGATAAGCATCCAATTTACTCTTGAAGGTGTTCAATGTAGGCGCTTGAACCACCTCCGCTGGCAGACTGTTCCAGACCTTGGGGGCTCGGACAGTAAAGAAATTCTTCCTTATGTCCAGCCTGAAACGGTCTTGCAGGAGTTTGTGACCGTTCGACCTCGTCATCCCTTGGGGCGCTCTGGTGAACAAACGTTCCCCCAGTTCCTGGTGGTCACCCCGATAAACTTATAGGTGGCCATCAGATCACCCCTGAGCCTACGCTTTTCCAGGCTAAAGAGTCCCATGTCTCTCAGCCTGTCATCCTAAGATCTGTTTTCCTGACCTCTGATCATGCGCATGGCTCTCCTCTGGACTCTCTCAAGCTTCTCCACATCCTTTTTGAATCATGGAGCCCAAAACTGGACGCAGTACTCCAGCTGCGGCCTCACCAAGGCCGAGTACAAGGGGAGAATGACGTCCCGGGATTTGCTTGAGAAGCATCTATGGATGCAAGCCAGCGTTTTGGTCGCTTTATTAGCCGCAGCATCGCATTGCAGGCTCATGTTCATCTTGTGGTCAATGATGACCCCCAAGTCTCTTTCTTCTGTAGTGCTAACCAATGTAGCACTGCCGAGCCTATAAGGGTGCTGCAGGTTTTTCCTCCCAAGGTGGAGAACCTTGCATTTTTCGGTGTTAAACACCATGAGGTTCTCGTCTGCCCATTTGCTGAGCTTGTCCAGGTCAGCCTGGATCACCCGCCTATCTTCTGGCGTGGATGCTTTGCCCCAAAGTTTGGTGTCATCAGCAAACTTGGCCAGTCCACTCCTGACTCCAATGTCCACATCGTTAACGAAGGTGTTGAACAGTATGGGTCCCAGAACAGAGCATTGAGGGACCCCACTGGTCACAGGGCACCATGATGAGTGACTGCCATCAATCACAACCCTCTGGGTCCAACCACGGAGCCAATTTCCCAGCCAGCGGATCATGGTGGAGCCAAGGCCACAACTGGGCAGTTTGGCCAAGAGGTGATCATGGAATACCAGATCAAAAGCTTTTTTGAAGTCAAGATATATGACATCAATCTCTTCTCCCTTGTCCAGGTGATAGGTCACCTGGTCATAGAAGGAAATGAGATTGGTCAAACAAGACCTACCCACAACAAACTCGTGCTGGCTATCCCTTAGAATGTTAGCCTGGGCCAGTCCCTCAAGGATGGCCTCCTTAATAAACTTTTCTAAGATCTTCCCCAGGATAGAAGTCAGGCTAATGGGCCTGTAGTTAGCCGGATCCACTCTCCTCCCTTTCTTGAAGATCCGCACCACGTTGGCCTTCTTCCAGTCTTCCGGCACTACACCAGAGCGCCAGGAGTTTTCAAAGACCCGTGCCAGGGGCTGGGCTATGACGCTCGCCAGCTCCTTGAGTACCCTGGGGTGCAGATTGTCAGGGCCAGCTGACTTGAAGGTATCCAGCTTCTCAAGGTGTTCCTTGACGAGGTCAGCATTTATGGAGGGTAGGGGATCCCCATCACCCAGATCTCCCTGTCCCGTAGCAGGCATGGGCATCCCATGTGACTGATGAAAGACTGACGCAAAGTACCTATTTAATAGGTTGGCTTTTTCCTGGGCGTCAGTTGCCAGTTGCCCCATCTGGTTTAGCAGGGGTCCAACGTTGCCCTTGCTTTTCCTCCGGCTCCCCACATATCTGAAAAAGGACTTTTTGTTGTCCTTGATGCCTGAAGCTAGTTGGAGTTCAGTTGCAGATTTGGACAATCCCTGGTGTCTGCAGCAGGGAGCTGCAGCCAGACTAGGAGCTGGTAAGTACTTAGGGGTGAGGGAAGGGGATCTGGGGGAGGGGGCAGGGGACCATGGGGGGACCCTGCCAGGCCCCATCCCCTGCCTGCTTCCCCAGCCCCCCCCACCACCATCCACTCCCCCAGCTCCCCCATGGGTGCCCCTCCTGCCCCAGCTCCTGGCCCTTTAAAGAAAAGCCCTGGTGTTCCCTGGGTGCTGCTGGGTGTGGAGGAGTGATCCCTACTGCCCCCCACTGCCTCATGCTGCTAGAAAACCACCATTTAGATGAAAAGGGGAAGTAGAATTCCACCCTGAATCCACTTAGATATGTAACAGGTGGAACAGAATTCAGCCCCAAGCAATTAAAAATAAGTATTAAATAGTAAATATAAATTTAAAAAAACTCCTCAAGATAACAGATCAAATTATTGCCATTATTGTGCATAAAATTATGTGATCTTTAACAGTCACCACCAGGTAGGACCAGCATATCATTTCCTATGGGCTCTTGCTTCCTGTTAGCTTCCTGAAGCACCAATGTAGCCAAATCATGAAGATGGATACTCACTAAACCACTTCTGCAGCAAAACTAGTTTTCCTTAATGTTCTGCAGTTCAAATGCTTTATATAGGCCTTGTTATATAAAGAACATTCTGGAGGAGAAAATGGAGGGATGAGTAATACACAAGATTTTAAAGCACAGGAAAGTACCACAAATCTAAACTGAAAAATAAACTGCCAAGTTTTAAAATCTTTGTTTACCCATTAAATAAAACAGCTTGTTCAATCCATTTTTAATCCTCAAATTCAGTAATTATCAAAATTAAAATCAAGCACTATTTAACCCAAGTAAATACATGTTTCAATTTGGTAATATCTAAGCTCTACATTAAATTTGTATACTCTGTGGAGTAAGGATCTTATTTTAATAATTCTAGCTAATGTGACCTCAATTCTAAATAGGACTTCTGGGCTCTACCACAGAACGGGCATTACATAAAGCATATAAGAAATTTTTCAACTAGCAATAATCGCGCCTCGGATTAACCTCATTGGCTATGATACTGCCATTGCGCAAAGCCTTGAAAGTCTTAAGAGCAGAAATTTCTGTCCTGCCCTTCCTCTTCACTGTGAAGCACTTGAAGTCCCATTTGTCTCCCCTACTAAACTAAATGAGTTGGTCAGCCCAGAAGCATCCCATAATGCTTCACTTTCCACCTACAGCTCTCTGCAGTGGCCCTTGTGACTCCTTCCCATCTTCACTTTGTGACTGCCTACAGGACTTTGTGACTGCAAAGTGAGTTTTCAAAACCTAGGCAGAAAGGTACATTACTGCTACTCTTTGCAGGGCCAGAACTCCAGAAATGTAGCTTCTCAAGAGTAGCACAAAGACTCTGGACTAGCCATTTACCCACCAAACAAACAACAAGCACTACTGGATGGGTGGTGTGTGGGAACACAAAATATTTCACCAGCTGGAGACAAGCAGTTCCTGGACTTCCTCTCAACCTTGGTCGAGGAGCCGCTGACAAAGAGCCATTAAAATCAGGCCAAAACCAAAACAAATTATAGCAGAAATGGCAGCTAACTGACACCACTATTACTGGCATCAGTGCTGAGCCAACCTGGAAGTCCTGAAGATGTAGTACAAGAGAGCTCAGGATGCCAGCTGGGTTTCAGGTGCAACACAACCACATTATGACAAGCCCTCCTGGATCAATACTAGAGATGATTCCATTAAATCCCAGTTTGTCACCACATTTGAAATATACTGGAAGCAGCCCAACAACAACAATAACAAAGACCAGAATGCTGGTCCTTGGGCCCACACTGTTTAGCATCTTCATCAGCAACTTGGACGAGGGGGTGGAAACCACGCTTTCCAAGGTTGCTGATGACACTAAGATGTGGGGCAAGGTGGACACACTTGAAGGGAGAGAGAGGCTGCAAATAGATTTAGATAGACTACAAAAGTGGGCAGATGAGAATAGGATGGGGTTCAATGTAGACAAATGCAGGGTGCTGCACCTTGGGAGAAGGAATCCACAGCATACATACAGGCTGGGGAGTTCACCTCTTGAAAGCACAGAGGAGGAACAGGATCTTGGAGTCAAAGTTTCATAGTTTCTAGGGTCGGAAGGGACCTGAATAGATCATGTAGTCCGACCCCCTGCCATTGACTCCAAGATGAACATGAGCTGCCAATGCCAGACCGCAGCCAGCAAGGCCAGCCATATCTTGTCATGCATCCAAAGATGCATCTCAAGCTGGTTCAGAGGTGATACTCCCCCTCTATGCGATTTTGGTCAGGCCGCAGTTGGAGTACTGTGTCCAGTACTGGGCGCCACGCTTCAAAAGGGATGTGCCAACCTGGAGAGGGTTCAGAGGAGGGCCACCTACTTGGTGAGAGGGCAGCAGGACAGGACCTATGAGGAGAGACTGAGGGACTTGAACCTGTTCAGGAGGAGGCTGAGGGGAGACCTGGTGGCTGCCTACAAACTCATCGGGGAGATCAACAGCAAATAGGTAGAGCCATTTTCTCCCCAGCACCACCTGGGGTGACAAGGAACAAATGGTAATAAGCCAATGGAGAACAAGTTTAGGTTAGAGATCAGAAGGCAATTTTTTACAGTTAGGGTGGCCAAAATCTGAAACCAACTTCCCAAGGAAGTGGTCCTCGCCCCTACCTTGGGCAAATTCAAGCAGAGGTTGGATGATCACCTGTCTGGGGTCTTGTGAACCCAGCATACATTCCTGCCTGTGGCAGGGGGTCAGGCTAGATGATCTGTTCAGGTCCCTCCTGACCCTAGCTACTATGAAACTATGAAAGAGGCTGTGGCCCAAACCCTGGACTGGGATAATTTCCAGGAAAGATGGGAGGATCCTCATCCTGTTGATGGCGGTTGAGCAAAAGAGGTGCCAGCTATCAGAATGGGATTGTCACCAATATTGGGGAGGACTGCAAGTCCAGCCTGCCATCATCCTTCCAAGCTATCATGCCCTCATTTTCTTACCATCTAGGTCCCAGCCACCTTTGGAGAATGCCTGGAGGGCTGGACACCAAACCAGAATCACTGGCTGACTCTGCTTGTTTCTTTCTAACCTATCAAATGCATCCAGAAGTTTGCTATGTCTACATGTCCTATTTGCAGATCTATGGTTGCAGATCAGTCAGAAAAGGGCCCAAAGTCTTTCAATATCAGGCTCCTGTATTCACCTCATAGAGAGGCTAGGATTGGCTACAGAAGCTTAGGGGCAGTCAGATGTTTTGAGTGGGTATCATGAATCATCAGGGAAGCAGTGATACTAGAGCCTATTGTGATATGTTACTTGGAAGTCTGATTGTCAGTTTCAGTCACACAAAGGTGGGGCAGAGGCCAATTTGTACTTCTCAAATCTAAGCACTAATTAAATAGAAGTGGCTGAGGCTGGCCGACTAGTGGAGGTTTGTGGGGGGAAGTTTGGGGTCCAGGTGGAAAGAAGCTGAGGCTGGCTTGGCTAGCTGACTCACTGTGATAAGCAGCAGGCAGCACAGCAGGGGTGGGTGGGGGATAGCAGCACTGTTGGGGGGGAGTGTAGAGGCAGGGGTGCCCCCCCAACTCCAGGCAGAAGCAGGGGAAAAAAAGTTTGGGGTCTGGGTGGAATGTGGCTGAGGCTGATAAGGACAGCCAGAAGCAAAATGCATGTGAAAAAGTAGAACATGTTTTTTTGGGAATCTCATTTTTCATTAATCTAAAATAATCAGTAAAAATTTGCAAGATTAGCACCTGGTGTCTGGCTGAATCAACGCAGGAAAAGTTAGATGAACTTCAATGGATTTCCTTGGATTTGCAAGCGAACCCAAGTGGCACCTGGTGGTGCAGTAGTTGCAAACCAAGGGGGGCAGGGGGGAAATCACATTTTCAGGCATAATACAAATCCATGTTACAAATTTAAAACAACAAAAATAACCCTCATGGAAGAAATTTAGGAGCTAAAAATTAAACATGTTGGAGGTGTTTTAAATCACCATGGGGGAAAAAACCTGAAATGATAAAACCAGCTAATAATGTGGATACACAGACGTGATTTAGCTAGTTTATTGGCAATTTTTGTCATGGAGACACAGAAAAAGTGTAAGGTGGTAACAGAAGAGGTATAAGGTGGACAAGCACCCTATGATGCAGACTGTACTTCTGAAAACTGCCTTAGTAAAATGCTTAGCATAAGCAATGTCTTTTTGTGCCTTGACATAACACCCCTAAATGCAAAAGCTAGTGGGTCATGGTGACCTTATAAATACATAACTCATGTCAGCCAAAAGTTAAAAGAGAATGTGGTTTAGCATTCTGAGACAGCAGGATACAGATGGCACCCTGGCAGAAAGATGACCACTGTGAAAGATGACTGATAGATATTTATGACATAATGTTTTCTGGGACATACAGAAGGGTACTGCAAAAAAAGTATATAAAAACTTAGGGAAACAAAGTGGAGAGGAGCAACACATAGGCAAAGAAACAACAATGACCAAACCCCCAGTGCAATAATAAATGCCTGACCTGCTGAACTCAGAGTATCCATCAGACAGCTCACATAAGAATATCTGTATCGACTGTCAGGGCTTGCTTAAAGGTTAAGCGTTGCATTTAAAGACTTATTTAACTATTGGTATTGCTTACAGGTTCAATAAATTAGAATTTGAGATCACAATAGTGTCACCAATCAATTCATTTCCATTCATCCCACCCCTTAATTAAATTTAATACACCAGGGACAGGGTGGTAAATTATGTCTTCTTGGGAAGGAAAACAGACTACTCTGCAAACTTTGCTCTTTTTTTTGAGGTTTCAGTGTCAGTTGGCAGGTCATTGTATTAACAGCAAATCACATTATTTCTCATTTGTCCACCCTTATGAAAGGACATGGTCCATCCCCTCCCCCTTTGCTGGCTGGCGAGGCAGCCTTCACTCAGCCCCTTTAGCCAGCCCCTAATTAGAAACCCTTCCACAAGCAATAGTCATGGTTGTCTGTGGGCAAAGTGCTGCTCTTCCTCATCCTATTCACATTTCCTAGTGGCTGAATCTATGAATACTCCAAAGCCCCCTGTCCTACCCATCACCTGGTACTGGGCATACACACCTTTCAGGGATGAATCATTGTAGGCCCCTGGGAACAATACTCAATGCTGTATCTTCCTCCCCCCGATCCATGTAATTTTCCCAGAGAAGGACCCATTAAGGAAAGCCCTTTAAATGAAGTACTTTTGAATTTGCAACAAAAAAAAAAAAAAAAAAAAAAAAAAAAAAAAAAAAATCAGAAATGCAGCTAGATCAGGGTGAGCAACTATTTCAGATAGAGGGCCACTTAATGAGCTTTGGTGAGCTGTCGAGGGCTGCAAGGGTAGCTCCACCTCTTGACTAGTACCCTGCTCCCTGGTCACCATCTTGGGACTGGAAGTCCCATTCTTTATCCCTGAACTTTCCCACCGGAAGTCCCTCCCCTCGCCCCTGGAAGTACTCCTTCGGGGAGGGTTGCCATCTTGGAACCAGAAAAAAAAAACAAATCATATACTAAAAGTCAAACTTTTACTATTACATATTTTAATTTTATTTTAAAAATATTTTGTCATGATTTGTGTTTGCATAGTATATACAGAGATGATTAAATAACTCAAAAATAAAGTCTTACTCATATATTATGGGGGGGGGTGCCATTGGGAGGTGGATGGGTGTGTATGGTGTGGTGTGTGAGAGTGTATGGGGTATGTGAGGGGATTTAGCCTGTGGTGGGGTTTCGGGTATTTTGCAGGTTGTATGTATATGTGAGGGGGCTGTGGTGGCAGGGTGTGGGTGTGTGGGGTTTGAGGGATGGTGGTAGGGGTATACAGACCCCCCACACTCCCTCCAATGGTGCAAAGACCCCATGCTGGTGGTGGATTCAGCCCATGGGATGTATTTTGCCCATTCCAAGCTAGATTGCAAGTGGAGAAACATTTAAGAATAATTCTGTGTTTGCTTTAAAAATGCTCCAAACCTACGTCACCCTGGTGCTCGTCATGCACCTAAAGAGGGAGAGGTCCAAGAGCAGGGAGATTTGCAGTGTTAAGAGCAAACCATTAAACCAAATCATCATTCGTCATCAAGTCCGACAATTTTAAAAAAGAATCCTTGTTTATTTATTATCTTTTTAAGATCACACCTGAACCTAATGGTGCTTCAACTTTTACTGATATGCTAAGGCTACTGTCTGAGACTTAATGAGTGATCAAGCGGATGGGGAGAAAAGAGAAGAGCAAGGAGGAGATGCTTACAGACCCAGCTGAGAAAGCAGAGAAGCAGTGCCTACAAGGACTGGCATGCTCAGATGGAGTTATGCTAACCTGATCAGTAGGGGGATACCCAGGCCAGGCATGCAGAAATGTTTTGGCATGCAGGAACACCAAGGCCAACAAGGAGGCTGTGGGCATGGTGAGGCAGACTATGGAAGTTGTTAGGGTGACAGTATTTGGATCTTGGGGAGCACTGGATTTGCAGCTGAATAAGGGCTTTAGGCTGTGGCTCAGCAAAGCTGCTGACCACAAGGCAGAATGATATATTAAAAGTAACATCACAAAATGCTTAGGCAAGCAGTATCCTAACAATGTGGTGGTGTGTAAGATATACGATTCATTGCATAAGGAAAACAGGATGCAGCCTACCAGCTATCATCAGGAGATAAAGCAAAAGTAAGGCCTTGGAGATGAAGAAGGAGTCAGCAAGAAATGGCAAGTGACAGGAGGAAGTGGAAGTCAAAGTCTTAGGCATGTGCTCATAGCAAAAAGACATGTAAATGAATGAAATGCATAGGTAATTCCATGCTAATGAAACAAACAGTAAACAGAGGCAGAGCTGGAGATAGGAGGGAATATGAGTGGAACAAAGGAGGAACAAAGGTAGAGTAAATGTTAATGAGCATGAAAGAAGGTGTATAAATGTAGAAAGAACTAATGTGCACGGCTGCTCCCCATTTTTTAGAAGCTCGCCTGAAGCTGTCTCCATTCTGAATAAAGCTGTTGCGAGCAAGGCGTGCCAATGTTTGCTCCTTGTTTGCTCCCTGAGCAAGTGAATACTTGAGCAATAGGATCATCATCTCCCTAGTTGTTGGGCATGGCATGGAGTTGGGGTCTAACATCTTGGCATAGTAAGCAGGATTTGACACACATTTGGAGGGGACTGATTATCCCGATCCTACCAGGGTAAGGGCTAGCTGCGTACTTACACATGAGTGTACCTGGTTCTCTAGGGCCGCCTTAGCTATTGTACCCCATCTTTTACCTTTCCCCAGTAGTGTGGCAGCGGATTCAGAGGCTTTTCCTCTGTGTGTGGGGTCTAGGGGACCTCAGGGATTTTATTGAGTATTGTGTTAAACAGAATGGAGGTCTGCTGCAGGGGCCCCGGGAGATTCTGTCTAGCCCAGCTTGGATTACGGCCTGGGGTTAGGCTGAGGGAATCTTAAGTGAAAAATCACAGAAGCAGGCCTTCCATAAAGCAACTGCCCTCTAGGCTTTAGCTTGGGGTGTTCAAGATTTCACCTCCAGACTGCTAACACCTAAGAGAGAGAGCCTCAGAGTGAAGCCTGAATTCTGGCCAGATGTACCTTAACTCTGCTGACAGCCCTAGGCTTAGTAGATATAGAATTGTTTAATTGTTTGTACGGCTGCTTTTTTGTTTTTACTCTGCATAAATAAATTCACCTATTATCAACTGGCAGGTATTGTGGTCAGTTTAAGGGTTGTGTCCATCCAGAACAAAGCTGTAGGTACTGGGTTCAAATCCAGTCCAACAATTGGCAAGTTCACCAGGACACAAGCATAGTAACCTAACCGATCAGGGAATTTGTTGATGCAGAGTGATCTGTTTTAGAGGGGTTAGCTGAAACTTGTAGTAAGGTAGAGTTGTCACCCACAATCTTTCAGAGAAACTTTCTTAATCCTAAAGTGGAGCTTGCTGAGCTGTACAGATGCGAGAGAGAGATATTTAATACATGAATTAGTTTACAGAGAGCAAGACAAGAAGGGGTCACCGATGAGAACACATTGTGATGCCTGTAGCCCAGAAAAAGGATATAGTTAAGATCTGCTAAGAAAAGGAAAACCAGAAGTTAAGTAAAACCTAGAAAGAAAGTGTTAGAGTTCTAGAAAGTTGTTAAAAAGAGAGAAAAAAAGGGAAATGAAGGATCTAATAAAAAGTCTGCAGGGCCCTAAGAGACCATGTAATCTGGCAGTCCAGAAAAGGGGCACAGAAAGAAAGATCACTGTTAGAGCTGCCAGAGCTGGAAACCTGCAATCTTAATTGACCCAACTGGGGAGCAAGAAGCCCAGAAGTCAAATACTGTACCCATAATAAGTAAAGAAGACCAGAGCAGGAGAGTAGCGAGTTTAGTCCTAAGTATGACCTAAAACTGCCACCCTCCTAGGTGTGGTTAGTGTAGCAGAGCTACCTGTAGCAGGGTAGGCTCTGCAAAATGCTACATAATAACCACCCTAAGGAATAGGCAGAGACAAATATAAAGTGCCTTAAGACCCTAGCTCCCACCTCCTTGTGGGTTATCCTTCATTAACAAAAGGCTAGAGGGAGCATACTCCAACAGAAAAAAACCCTTGGTGCAGGAAAAGATGTGGGACATACAATGGGGCCTGCCACTTTAAGAGAAGAACATTACTGTAAAAGTAGCCTTTGCAAAGTGCAAGGAGGGGAAATTTTTGAATAAGTGCCAGCCTGGCTAGAGGCCAAGCAAAGCCAATCACAGTGTATAAGCTAAAAAGAAACTGAGAGGGGTAGACCCCCCCGCCGCCTTTTGGTCGTCGTGTTTTACAGGATGGAACCATCTCTGAAGCATCATGAAGTTTACTGAGTACAAAAAAGAAATCAAGCTTAACTGTGTTATGTGTAGCGATTGTGTTTTACTACATCTGTAAAATATTATAAGTGATTATGATGTCAACTATGCTGGACTGTGAAATATAAAGCAAAACTTCTTAATAAACTATGAAATACCTGAACAGTGGCTACAAAAATAGTACATCATGCTGAGCATCACCTCCATAATCTCACAGAGTTCAGCCGTGCCAAAGATCAAGAAGGCTACTGAATTGTTTTACTGTCATCCTTTATTTCTTCCGCCCCCTTGTTTTTGTTATGTTTGTATCAAAATTAATGAATTTTAGTTTGCATAGTAAAAATAGTAATGTAACGTGGTTTAATTAATTCCCAAAATTTGTGCAAAGATTAGGAACACAAAGTAAAATGATAGACTCATTAAAAAAAAAAAAAAAAAAAAAAGAGCCTTGCTGTGCAAACAGCATATCTAGTTTCTATAGCAAGTTGAAAAAAAAAAAAAATCAACGTTTATCCAGACTTTTACAGAATAGAGAGACACTAGTAGTACTACAATAACACCAAGCATCCAGTTAATGTTCAGCTGCATATTCATGCCAATAAAAAAAGCACAAAATATCCCTATAGTATCATCATCCCAGTTCCTGGCTCAGTCCCAGACTAAAAAGCAAGTAGCCTAAGCACTCTCTCACTCATTACCAACAATGGGCAAAAAGGGCAGTCCTTTGTCTGAGTAACACAAAAGCACCATCTACCTTGCCAGGCCCAAAGGATGTATTGTGCAGGGGAATTGATGACCTCTGGAGAATCAGCTGGGTTTCTCTTTTGCTGTCTATACTAATTTTGTGAGGGAGTGTTATGGTGCCAATATTTGGATCTTGGGGAACACTGGATTTGCAGCTGAATAAAGACTTTAGCCTGTGGCTCACCAAAGCAGCTCACCACAAAGCAGAATGATATATTAAAAGTAACAATGCAAGTTGTTTAGGCAAGCAGTATTCTAACAATGTGGCAGTGTGTAGGATGTATGATTCCTTGTATAAGGAGAACAGGATGCAGCCCACCAGCTATCATCAGGAGATAAAGCATAGGTAAGGCCTTGGAAATGAAGGAGTCAGCAAAAAATGGCAAGTGACAGGAGAAGCGGAGGTCAAAGTCTTAGGCATGTGCTCATAGCAAAAAGGCATGTAAATGAGTGAAATGCATAGGTAATTCCATGCTAATGAAACAAACAGTAAACAGAGGCAGAGCTGGAGATAGGAGGAAATATGAGTGGAACAAAGAAGGAACAAAGGTGGAATAAATGTTAATGAGCATGAACCCAGGTGTATAAATGTAGAAAGGACTAATGTTCATGGCTGCTCCCTGGTTTTTTGGCAGCTTGCTCAAAGGTGTCTCCATTCTGAATAAAGCTGTTGCAAGCTGGTGTTCCAAGTCCTCCTTGGATTTTTTTCTGTCCCGCCCTAATCTCACCTGCCATATCTTGTTAGAAATTATTATGTGAGTGGAAGACTGCCTAGTATGTTGGGGTCTCTCCTAGGATCTCTCCTAGGATGGCCAGACCCCTTTTTCTCTAGCTAGGTCTCCGGCGTCAAACCCTGTTTGGTGGGTTTGGACAGGAAGCTCTAGCTTTTCCTTCCAGTGTCTCGATGCTCACAGCCCCCTTTTCTGCTCCCTTCCAGAACATGGCTCTCCCTGGCCCCAAGGCATGGGTGCCAACCCCACAGCCAGGGGTCTGAAAGTTCAGAACCAGGATGCAACCCCAGACCCTCTCCCCACCAATCCAAAGAAGAAAAAAAAAAAAATTATATATACATACACATACACACACACTTGCACCCCAGGTGCGATAGCCTCCCTGGCCTTTTTAAAGTTCATGCTTTGAGTGCTGGTGTTTATGTCATCCCAAACTACGCACTGGCACTCGGGCTTTCTGCAGCCCTGTCTTACTCTGTGCCTCACTGGCGCTGGGGCTAGGGCTGTGCCCCCTCCCCCCCGCAAGAAAGATGCGCCCTCACTGGGACCAGGGTCTACGCACTCAAAAGCTGCGCCCTCACTGGTGCCGGGGCTCCCACTCTGGAGTGGGTCCCCTGAAAATGAGGCCTCCTCCATCCCCTAACAGCCTCACCCAAACCACCAGTAAAACAGCAAACAAACACGAGCCCCTGAGCCACAACACAAACTCATGCCACTTGGCTAAAATGTCCCTCAAGCCACCCCAAAGGTGCTCCATCTCTCACCTGTATCAAGCTGCCCATGCATTCAGGCATCTCCTATTTACTCGATCAAGTGGAGCTCCCTCCACCCTGGCCGCCAGCAGGGAACTGCCTGCCTGGCCCCAGCCCTGCAGTTTAAATGGGAGTCAGGCCCTGCCCCCTCCAGCCGGCCAACTGCCAGCAGGGTTGAGCCACCAGCTCCCTCAGGTTGCCCTAGCAACCGGCACCTGGGTAGTTATCCTGGCTGTACAAGTAGCAGTCACCTTAGTGCCCTGCTACACAACCCTACCCCACTACATCTCTGTTCCTGAACTTGCAAAGCAGTTTGTTCATTTCCAGAGTACAGTAACTTCATAATCTTTAATAAAGAAACCTTTTATGAAGCAAATAAATAGCCAGTGAATTGATCTGAACTTTACTCAGTGGTGCTCTCCTCCCATCCCACTACCTGCCATCAATGCAAGTAAATCTCTATGACCTCCATCACAAGAATGCCATGGCAACAGTGCTGCTCTAGAGACTCAGTTTCTGGTGACTGATACTGAGTGCTAGGGTCATAAAGCCTTTAACTGTCATTCTGTGGCCTACCAGCTAGAAGACACGATTGAAAAGATTGGAAAGCATAATGTTTGCTGGAGAATAGAAGCAGTATGTTGCAGTGGTACTCATTCAAAGAGTCTAAGGGAAAGAAATAATAAGTATTCATTCTCTGTTCCTGTTGGGAATGTTAGACATACCTGACCAGACTTCCTAACAGTATGATGATGGCAGGGTGTCAAGAGCAGAAGTCAGGGCCTGAAATAACCAAAAGGTTTTGCAGTTGCCATATGGCTGTCCTCAGAAGTCTTCAGAGAATGCTGACTGAAATGGATGCTGGGATCTCTGCTCACTAACCCCCAGCAGTGCTGTAGCATTTGGCACTCACACATTAAGATGCTTTGGCAAGAGGAGGACTATGCACTACTACTATACTACAGTTAAAAAAGCTTCAAATAAAGTTACATGTATATTGATCCATATCTTACCTTAATGTCCATTCAGCACAAGGCAGCACTATATAGAAATACTCATGCTAGTTTTAATCAAGATGGTTCCAGAACCAGCAGTGTAGCTACATCATCACAGCACTTCATCCAGGATAATCAGAATCTCTAATGAGCAGCTAAACAGTGTGCTAATGCAGCTGTACTCTATGCTCCATGTTAATGTTGCTGTACTGCTCCCAGCACCCGAACTGATATATTTGCCCTGCCTTGTGCTCTGTAGACATACTAGCATTTCAGAGCTAGTACAGTCTGTTATCTGTCTATGACACTATCTTGCACCATCTAGTCATGAATCAGTACTGAATTAATTTGGATTCAAACCAGGAACTAAAACTACTGGTCCTATTACTTTACCCTAGCTATACCATCAGCAAAATATTCATATATGAAAGGAGATGAGGAGAAAAAAAACCCTAATATTTCCTGAAATGCTACTAACAGCATCTAAAAAAAATTGCCATATTACAATATTTTTTTTCCCCCCATGTCTTGGTAAATTCAGGATAATCTTTAAATCACCAATGAAACATCACATTCCTTGGACATAAATTAACAAATATAAATTAACTCTACAATTTTACAATCAGCTTACCAAATTAGGAATACAAGTATTTATAGCCATAGATGAAATAACAAAAAAATCAAAGGCTTTAGTGATCATTTAGCATTTCCTAACAAATCATTTCCCCTTAATTCAGTAATACCATTATTACTATTCCACTAGAGTCTGAAAGAATTGGTCCTTACTAATTCAGAGATTGATAGAGTTGATATAAATACAGGATGCTTTAATCTGTAAGATGCTTTTTTTCTAAAATGTTTCTGTTCTAAATATAGAACAGAACTGGGGTGACCAAGATACAGCTTTGTGCGGTGAGGAATGGCAGTGTTAGGGCACTATTACAACTAGCATATTAATTACAGTTGGGCTGTGGCTAGAGTCTGATTAGTTAAGGCTGGCACATTCTGATTAACAATGCATAGGTATACATCATCAAGACATCAAGGGCCATGCCCTTACGTGGGGCTCCACATATTTCCTGGGGGACCTGTAACCTTGACAAACCACTTTGCTTAGTTTGAGCCTAGCTGGGTCCCTCTATACTCAGTCCTTCTTCACTCTTACCCTTCTCTTTTCTTTTGCTTTAGGCCTCGACTGCATCAGTCACAGTGAGGATTCCCCCCACCCCTCCACAAAACAAAGAAGAGAACAAAACACAGGAGCTTTCACTTTCACAGATCCACAAGTCATACTTTTCCCTAGGTCTGCCCTGTTTTCTTCAAGGACACCAATCATTTCCCTAATTGATTAGTGTTAGTGCCCTCCTAGAGGTCAAACAATTTCAAAATCCCTGTGACAAGCATCACAAAAGTAAAGAAACTTCCCTGTGTATTCAAGGTCTCTTCTCTGCAGTCCCTCATTTCCCAGGGCTTTAACCATCTATGTTGCCATGTTGGGAAGAATGCTGATGTATCAGAGCTCTTCTGAGCTCATTGAATGGGACCAGGTCTAGAACCCTGTTCCTGGGGTTCAGCATCATCAGCTTCTATTGAGAACCTCCGTGTTGCCTCCGTTCTCTCTTTCTGGAGGGAGTTCCCAACCAGAAGTAGCCCCGGCATCCCATGGGGATCCAATCCAGATCATTCAGCACCCTGGAAAATAGGGTTCTGGGATGCCAGGATGTCCCTCTTCAGTGTCATGACTGATCCCGCTGGTAAGTCCAAGTGTGAATCTTCCTTTTTTCTGAAGAGGCACCGTGAGCCTCTTCACAGGGCCCCATCATACACCCGAGTGATGGGGAGGTGAAAACTGGTTTTAAATATGCCGCAGTTTTTGCCTCCCACTGTTGAGTGGCAGAGGGACCTTGGAGGCCCCACCGCTTGCTGATGACAGGATGGGAAGCAGAGACCACAGCATATTTAAAAACTATAGTTTTCATGTCCCAGTCATCAGGGATGAACAGCAGGGCCAACAGAGTCCCTCTACCAATCCACAGCAGGAGAGGGGGTAGGGTGGGACACTCAAGGGAAACTACAATACTAGAGGAGCTACCATGCAGTTCACTTCCAATGCAAATTATAGTGGTCCCTAACTATGATATAAACAAAACACATCCTAAATGTAATGTATAACAAAGCCCTTAATTGCTATGGTTCCCAAAGTCATGGCACTTAATGCTGCCACTACTCATCCTGATGCCAAATATCCAGACCCATGACCATCCCCACAGGCTGGATCTGGAACATGGATCTAAATCATTCATCAGGTCCCAGGGCCAGAAGTTTAGTGATAGAGGGAGTGGCAGCTGTCACAGCACTGGGAACCACAACAATTAACACTGTCAGCACCACATTCCAGCCCCACAGACCAGATTCATAGACAATGCAGCTCTTTTCCAGATCTGACCTGCAGACCAGCCCTATGCTCTGGATTCAGCCCACAGACCAGCTCTGCTTCACTCGTCCAGCCCAATGGGTTAGATGGGTTGGATACCACTGCTTTAGAGAGTTAGTATGGTCACTGATTACCACTATCAATGCCCCTAAGGAAACAGAATTTCAGTTTCTTGATGTAAAACCAGACCTTTTGAGGTGATTGAGTAAAAAAATCCCTTGATAAGTAAAAAATACCAGAACTGCATCTCACAGTAGGAAAATCGTATGATTCAACTCCAATAAAAAAGTTAATGCCCTGAGAATCAGAAAAGGAAATAATCAGAGAAATTAGTACAGGGGTGTAGTACCCTCAGTAATTGTGACACTATGCATTTGTCACTCTGTATTGAACAGATTACCAAAGTATAAAAAGAAAACAACAGCTTTTTCTATGGATTTTTCTATGGATATATGAATGTTACATGCAAACACACACCATTACAGGCATGTTTGTCTTCTCTAGCCATGCCCAATCCACTGGTTTAAACTGAAATGGAAACATAAGCACACTGGCCATAACCAAATTCTGAGTCCACTGGCTGGGTTTTTGGTTGTAGCTGTGTTGATCTAAGGACATGGGCAGGCAAGGTTCTTTGAGTAGATGTGATACTTATTACACTAAGTAAGTAGCTGAAAAAAAGTTCTTTGCAAGGTTTTAGGCACAATCATCCTTCTTCAGGCAGAGAGTCTCTGCTGTTCTGAGACTCCAAGGAATGCCCTCTGGCTGTAACCCAACTCAAAGGGCTCAAACAGAAGTTATATTTGTCTTGCAATCAGCCCCCTGAAAGCACTCTACAGCTGTGCTATGATACATGTGTATGCCTGTAGCACGCTTTAAAAGTGGGCAACAGCATGACAAATTACCCCTCATCTAATGAGTGACCAGATGAAGGTGCTCCAAAGTGCAGTGTCTCAGGGAACTTGTGCTCCCAAGGGTCAATCTGCCAGCATGATCAGGGATGGGCTGATGAAGCCCAGTCCAGTCCTGTCCCACCCCACCCCACCCCCAGTACTGTCCGCAGGAAGGGAAGGAGGGAGATGGGGAGGGGGAGCTAGGGTTTGCCCTGAGTTTGGGGGGTGGATTTGCATCCCCCTGCCTGTGGCTATCCCCTGCCCCACATTTTTCTGTTCAGGGCAGGCAAACCCCAGCCCACAGTGACCTCTCCCTCCACCCTTCCTGAAGAAAGCTGGGAGGGGCAGGTGGGGCCACATCAGCCCAGCTCTGATTGCAGTATAGGCTGATAGACTATCTTCCCCGCCCCCCACCTTGACTCAACAGGAGAACACCTGTTGGGATGGGGTAGTCACTCTAAATCATGGAGATTTATGCAAAACACCACAAGTTAGAGCAGGGACCTGCCCATCTGTCAGTGCCCTAAGCCTACTAACTCTATGAAAATGCCCTCCTCATCCTGGGCTCTGGCTCCCTACAAACCATCAGCCCTTTGCGTCCAGCTCCCAGGTCCACCAGGATCCCAGCCAGTTTTTTCAGCTACAGTCCTCGCCCAGCATGACTCTTTCCCTGTAGTCCACAAGGCCCAACTGACCACCCTGACTCAAGCCCTGGCTTATATGTTCCCTAAGCCCAGCCCTCTTCAAGTCAGTTGACTGTCCCAGACTGACTGCAGGTGTGCCCTTTACCTTGACGAGCCATTTACTACTCAGGCAGAAACATCTTCTTGCTGCCTTCCCTCTTACAGCTGGCCCTGTTTAACTGCCTGAGCTCTGCTGCTGCAGTTTCTCCCCTTAAAGTGACAGGAGCTCTAAGCTCCATTTCACAGTCCTATGTACAAAGTCAGTCGGTAGGTTGGTCACAACATTTATTCTCTCTAAACACCCTTGTTTCAGAGTATTGAATGAAATCTTTACTTTTTGGAGACTATAGTGAACGTACAAAAGTAAATATAGTATGATTAATTTTTTCAAAGGTGATGTGAAAACCTTAAGTGCTGACTGATGCAACTTTCTTCCCCTATGACTACTTCAGATCCATTGCACTTCATTGTACACAGGACAAGTTGGGTACTGTGAGAATAAAAACATACATGGCAGTTCTTCACATCGCTAGGAGAACTGGATTTGAATATTTTATGCATACCTGTAGGAGTTCAAGAGTTTTACCCATCTTATATTGATATTCATGAACACTAATCTTTACATCAGTTGCTATCTCCAAAGAGAACAAGGAAAAACAAACCAATAGCCCACTGGCAATAAATGTAGCCCTCTCTCAAAAGAAGCTATTTTGTTTTTGTTGCTTGGGATGCAGTAAGGGACAGTTCCAGAGCTGTACAGAACTTTGTAGAACATATAAAAAAAAAAATTAAAATATTTGCCAAAATATTGCTCTATGTTTAATTAGCAATTAAAATTAAAATTACGGTTTGATTCATATCAAGGCCCTCCTTTCCCCCATAAATGCATAGATTCCAAAGTTTCAGGGGTGTATGTTGTAGCTGTGGGGGTCTAAAGACACAGGCAGACAAGGTTCTTTAGGTAAATCTGATATCTTTTATTAGACCAACTCAAATAGTTGGAAAAATTCTTTGCAAGCTTTTGGGTACCAACACACTTTGTCTGGCTGACACTTTATCAGCTTTATGAAGGGTGTTGGTACCCCAAAGCTTGCAAAGAAGAATTTTTCCAAGTATTTTAGCTGTTCTAATAAAAGATACTGGATTTACCCAGTAGAGTGTAATGACCCTAAGCCCAACTGAAGAAGATTCTATCTGATTCCCCACCTGGAAGTAGCCAGGGAATAAGCTGAACCATCCCTCAGAGCTACAAGAAGAGGGCTCCATCTGCCTGGATAGCAGCAAACTGTACGCAGACATCAGCGAACTGTCTTGGCAAAATCCACCATGCTGTGCTCCTAGCCTGCTCAGACTCCTCTTATTATGACATTGGTTCCTCACCTTGGCTTCTGACTTTGACTCTGCACATCTGACTCTGTTCCTCAGCTTGGGTTCCTTACACCAGCTCACCAAACCCTGATCCCTGCCCTCACCACACAGGTTACCTACCCTGACCACCCATGTCCCTGTTCCTTGCAAGGAGATGCTGTAAATGGCTTAAAGGAAAGAAATATAAATACTACAATATGGAATCCAATACTTCCCCCATTCCTGCTTCAGAAAGGGAAAATAAAGCATAAATCCAAACTCTCCACAAATTTGTACATCTTGCAGGAAACTAAATGCAACCCCTCAGGGCAGGGCAAGGTGCAAGGCACACCTCAGTCTCCCCTAGCTCTGCAAGGCAGCCAGATGTCATACTAAGAAGATGCCTATCAAGCCAAAAGCGCAATCCAGCTCATCAGGACACTGCCCAAAACACTGCACTTCAGAAGTTACAGCAGCAAGCACAGAAAGCTTGCAGGGTTTTTTTAGTTCCCCAGCACAGTATACATTTAGTACCATCTTTGAGACAGCAGGTAAAATTCTGCTTCATGGGGATCCCTACCCCCTAGCAATTGATTATTCAGGAATAAGTCAATATTTGGGAAACTGAATATTGGGGTTTTAAGTGTCTCTTAGCCTGATACCTGACTCAACTTCACTCTCCTGATAAGCTTGTCAGGGTCACTTCAATTATAAGAGGGAAAGTCACAGCAGCACAAAGCTTCAGGTTATATTTTATCCTTCCCAATTCTAAAAATGCCTTCTAGCTTCCTAGGAAACTCCACTCTGGGTGATGACCTAGCCTGGGTAAGCCCAGCTTTTCTCACTTCTAGGCTAACTGTATCTGAAGTTAAATGCAAAAATGATGTGCATGGTCATTTGGTACTCAACATGACTGCCTGCTTTCTCAATGGCTGGGAGTACAACAGGACTAAGCTAAGTCCTTCTACTGACCTTCAGTTTGCTTCTGATACCAGTTTAAGGCTTTAATTACTGTTATGTATTAAATTAATTAATTGCTTAATTTAAGCAATCAATGGATCAAGTCTGAGTTATGAAGATGACCAGATTTCAGTCCACAAGTTGCTATGATCTTCACTCCTCCAGGACCACAAAGCTACAGATGACAATGCTCACCATAAAGCATGAGAGAGCTGGAGACAGGGCATTTGACATTGAGAGGATCCAGGCACAGGACAATCTTCCAGAGGAGATTAGACAAATTCAGAATCTGACCACCAATAGAAAATCCTGAAAATCTTTCCTTCCTTTTTGACAAAGCCTTTTTGACAAAGCCTTTCCACCATGAATGATAATCATAATTTGAACACCATTTTTATTACCAACACCCACCAGCTTCTCCTCCCCCAAAAAGCAAAGTTTGGACCCTAAAAGAAGAGAAGTACCAATGCCTTCCAAGCATAAAGCCTATGCTTCTAGAGCCTAGAAAGAAGCAGACTTTGGTTCTAGCCTGAGCTCTTGTTTTCAATGGAGTTAAAACTTCTCAATGGCTCTTTATCCAGTGACTCTTAAAGGTAAGGGTTCAACTTCATAAAGAACATTGGCAAGGGTAATGCCTCATCTGTAGCACAGTGGCTAGAAGGTTATGCAGGGAAATCAGAGAGAAATGGAAACCAAGCTGTCTCTGGGTGAGGGGTCTTTAGCTTCTTAGGTGATTGCCCAACTTGGAACTAAAATATTGGAGAGCATGCTTACTTCCCTACCTCCTTTTTTCCCATACATTCACTGCAGTACACATGCATGTAGCCTGCGCAGGCCATAGCCGTACTAAATATGCTTAGTCTACTTATGCACACTTGCACATCCACTGCATAAAGCCAGGGGCAAAAATCGCAAGATATATGGCTAAAAAACTATTATTTAGACACAAAAAAGGAAACAGACTCTAACCCTATATTTGTTCTCCACTCAAAGGTACTATCCCTGAGTGGACAGACTTGCAGGCCCAGGCTAAAGGAGTTGCTATCTCATGTGACAGTTCCTTCAGTGTTCTTGTTTGAAGTTTATCTGGACCTCCTCATTTTGAGACAATAAGTCATCTAAGTACTGCTTCCATCTCCTTCCATAAAGTGGTTAAGATGGGACTTTTAATCCTAAAATTCCTCTAATCTAGAATTTTTAACTTAAAGAAGTTTACAAAGTAAAACAGTAATTATAAACGGAAAGGGAAACGGTCAAAGCTGAAGCTTATAGACACAGAAGATTACTTTGGTAGTAAAGTTGGAGTGTTGTTGCAGTTGTGATGATCTAGGAAATATATGAGAGGCAAGGGGTTTTTTTGCTACCCTTTATTGGAGAGAGAAATTTGACAGGCTTTACAGCACAAAGCTTCTCTGTACCAGACCTGAACAAGGGTGCTTCATGCCTGAAAGTTTGTCAGACTTGTCTTTTATTGGACAAACTGTATAGCTGAGAGAAAAGTCTTACCAACTTGTGGGTGCAAAGCACGTTTCTTCAGGTCTGGTACAAAAAGCTGGTCAAACTTATTCAACTATATAGTAGGCACATCTGCACTTGCATTTGAATCTGCATTAGCTTATTTTAATGAGCATTAAGGGTGTTTGTACGCAACACATCTTTTAATCCTTGTTAATTTACTGAGCCTTAAAAATTTTAACCCAGGTTATTATGGTGCATTGCATTTGTGTTTGAATGACATGCACTTTTGAGTGACTTAAGTCAGTGTGCAATTCCCTCTAAATTCCAGCAGAGGGAGCCAAATACCAACCTGGCTCAGATTGCAGCCCCCTGCTCCCACCAAGCAGGCCCTGCAGGACAGGACTATAGTTCCCAGCATCCCCCAGGTATCCAGGCTTAGTATAGTTTCCATGGGAACCCTTGACAGACCCAGGGATCACTTCTGGGTGGGAGGGGGGAGAGAGAAAACCCCTCAGCTTCTCCAGACACAGCTCAGCCTGAGGGGGTGCAAACTTTTAACAAAAAGGCGGGCAAGTAGATATATAAAATAAAATAAATATAAAATAAAGGATATTTTCTTTATGGTTTGCCAGTTGGTCTAATAAAAGGTATAATTTCAGAACCGAAAGTTCTAGATTTTTGTATGTCTTTTTGAGGAGATGTGACATCTTTTTTTAGACCAACTGAGTAGTTGGAAAAAAGTTCTTGGCAAGCTTTCAGGCGCAGTCGCCCTTCTTCAGGCATAGGGAGTCTCTGCTGTTCTGAGACTCCAAGAAATGAAAGCTAAAATTGCAGCAGGATGTCCATGAAAATGTAAACAGATAGAATTAGAAAGACAAAAGTTGAAGCAGAGAAGTAAAAGCAGAGGGGGGGCAGGGAAGGGGAACAGAGCAGGGGAAAAGAAAAAAGGCTGAAAGGAGACGTTACAGTGATAGAGTACAAGGTAGAAAAGAGGCTGTCACTGAAAAAGAAAATAGTTGGAGATCAGGAAAACAGGATTGAGAGAAGTTTCCCAGCATATTGTTCCCTAGCTACTCTTTCTTTTGAATTGGTTTGTAATGAGAGGGTGGGTGGATAATGTGAAGCCAAAGGATACAGTTAAATGGAAATGATTCAAAAGAGTTTCAGATATATAGGTGGGCAACCAAATAATGCTGTGTGTTAATAACTGATTAATGCTGTTAGTATTAACAAATACCTGGCTTATATCATAACGTGTTCATGATGAGAGGCTGTGAGAAAACCCCTAGCAAACATGCCAACATCAGGGAGTTCTCTCTGTTTATTTTAGTTCAGTTACATGCAGTGTTTTTGGGGTGGTCAGTGTAGGAAGGAATTATTTATGAGGGAAATAAGACGAATAAATACATTATGTCAGTGTTTGGCATAAAAGCTATAATTTGAGGTCTGACCTATGTTATGTGGAGGATTCAGTCAGAACAGTATTTTTTGGACACAGGCAACAGATAGGGCTGGGGGAAAAGTTTCCAGGTAAAATTACTTTGAACCTAACACCCAATGGCACAAATACCAAAAAAAAAAAGTTAAAGCTTTCCTACTGGGGCAAAAATCCCTTGCATCTCCAAATGATTTAAAAATGCAAGAAGGAACAGCTTCTTCCCCTCACTCCGACTGAATGGGTTCGTTTTGCTTTTACTGAAAAGTTTTTACATTTCAAAGAAGGCAGTTAGCACCTGATAGCACCTCCTCAGGCCTCAGAGGTGTGTCTCTTTGGAAAAGCAGGGTGGGAGGGGTGTTCTCCCTCCCGCCACCCTGCCCGCACCATAAACAGACATTTCCGCTCCTTTGCAAAAAAAAGGTTTTATTGCACCTGAGCAATTGGTAAGATGCGCACATACACAAGTGTTAACAAACTCTCCCCTTGAAAGAAACTCTGGCTTGATGGAGAAAAGACACTATGCATCAGGAATCCCTGAGACAAAACAGTGATCCCTGGGTCAGTCAAGGGTCCCCATGGAAACTGTACCAAGCCTGGACAGCTGGGGGATGCTGGGAACTGTAGTCCTGTCACACAGGGAGGGGCAGTGACATGCCTTTCTTTGTCCATTCTGTTGCCCCTCGATGCCAAGCCACAGCCCCTCAGCCCTGCTGCTGCCCCTCACTCCTGACCTCTAGCCTCTAGCCCCCCCAGCCCGGCCAGATTGTGACTCCTTCTCATGCAGGTGGCAGCATGGTTCTGGCCACCAGTGCAGACTGGATGGAAGAGAAGAAGAGGTTTGTGGAACATCCCCCACCCTTTCCCCAGCCTGGGATGGGGCTGCTGTGTCTTGCCAATTCAAAACACCATCTGGTGGACAAAGGGGTGAAACACAAAATGGCCACAACACTAGGGCTTTGTGAAATGCCATTGTTTCATTTCGATGCCCGTTCTGCCATTTTGAAGGGACAGTGTTTCATTTCATTTTGTTTTGAAGCACTGTCTCGCTTAGTTTCGTTGAAACTATTCTGCTGTTTCGATGCATTTCAACATAATGCCCATAAGCTATAATGCAGAATCATGAAAATGCTTAAACCTTTGTCATTTCTTGCCTGATTTGGATGAAAATTACAGAGATGGTAGCCCCTTCTGAGGGCAGGAAGCCTGTTAAGATCAAAGGAAATAGGTGCAGAGATTTCTGGGAAACTGCACCTGAAACTCTTTAAAACACAGCACCTGACACTTGCCAGCAGCAGCAGCCTCCCCTGATCTGGCATGCAGATGCTGGGGCTCACACTCCTGGGAGGAGTCCAGCACAGCCTGGCAGCCCTCCTGGGGCTGTGAGCCCCTGGATCTGTACTCCAGATGAGGAGCCTTGCCCTGTTGCCTCGGTCTGGCTCTGGGTAAGGGCTGCTCCCAGCACCGGAGAAAATTGCTGCTGCTGCCTGTTCCAGGCACCAGTGGCAGCCTCCCCTCATCTGGCATGCAGATCTGGGGGCTCGTACCCCTGGGAGGGCTTCTGGGCTGCGCCAGACTCCTTCTGGAGGTGCGAGCCCCCAGATCTGCACATCGTATGAAGGGAGGCTGGTGCTGCTGTCTGGGGTGTAGATTCGGGGGCTCACATACCTGGGAGGACTGCCAGGCTGTCCCGGTCTCCTCCCAGGGATGTGAGCCCCCAGATCTGCATATCAGATGAGAGGAGGCAGCAGTTTTCTCCAGTGTTGGGCACAGCCCATGCCCAGCACTGGTGCCAGGCAACAGGACACCCTCCTCCCATTCAGGGTGCAGATCCAGGGGATCACAGCCTGGAGAGGGCTGCTGAGCTGTGCCGGATTCCTCCCAGGGGTGCAAGCCCCCAGATCTGCATGCCAGATGAAGGGAGGCTGCCACTGCTGCCTGGGACCAGCATTGAAGCCAAGTAAGCCCAGCTTCAAAACACAAAACATTTTGAAACTTTCAAAACATTTTGAGTGCTGTTTCAAAGCCTTTTGTTTCATTTTGATTTTGCTGTTTTGAGCTCAAAACATGTTGAAACAGCCTCAAAATGAAATACCCAGTGAAATTTTGCACAGCCCTACGCAGCACCATCTGGTGGAGAAAGAGGCTCATTACACATCCATGTGTTTACACAACGAGCCCATAGATTGGAGTGAGCTAAGCAAATCTGATGCAAAATAAAATGCATCCGAGCAGTGTTAGTTTAACATGCTGAAAAGACTTTTAGAGCAGTGGGAAATCCTGATTGTGCAAGCACAAATGGAGTTGCATGGACATAAATGGGAAATCTCATGTCATGTACTAACTCCCTAAAGCATCACAAAAAATCCATGCACTTTCACTAATGCGTACTAAAATAGGCTAATGTACCTTTTTGTTCTACTTTACAATGGAGGTACTAAAAGTGCACTAATGAACATGTATATGTACCCAGTTAATCCAATAAAAGACAGCACAAGTAAAACCTTGCCCCTCTAATTATTTTTGTTCAGTCAGTTCATTATTTTTCATGTCTGGCTCTCTAAAAACATATGTTAATTGAGTATTTTTATTAGTAGAGCTCATGGGTGCTTTAGGCAACATTAAGCGTCTTCCCTTGAAACTTTTCTATAGCTATATTTTTATCCACATCAACAACCTAGCATTATTGGAGGCAAGAACAAAAAAGCTTTTATATTTTTTTCCCCTTAAGGTTCAATCCAGAGTCTAGCTGTCAGAACTGATTTCTCTGTTCAGTGAGAAAACACTAAAATAACAACAATGGTAGTCATAATGATAACAGTAATTATAACTAACAACAACAGTAATATTATAGATGTAGGTATAGATATATGGATATAGATAAACTACTGTTGTATAAGGACTACACAGTCATAGATAATGTAAATCTAAGCTATAAGAAATTTACCTGTAGACAGGAAACCTTGCTTCATTAAATATAACCTTTTTTATATAAATATAACACAGTGCAGAATTTTGTTTCACCTAGTGGACAACCAAAGTGTATGTTGCAAACAACTTAGATTTACCCAACTAAAGTGCAGGAGTGATTCTCTTACCCCTTCTGGGCATATAAGTGCCTCCATTATAGAAACAGTATTACACTCTGGAAATGTGTATTATTCTTATAATGTGCAATTTTGGCATGTACACTGAACTCCAATTTTATTTCATCTTCCATTGAAATAGAATCTCCATGGATGCTTCAGGATGTACATGTCAGAAACAAAAGGAATGAGGCAGCAGGTCCTTCCATGCTTTAGCTTGGGGCACTCATCCAAGAAGCAAGACAACCACATTCTTAAAAAGTAGATGTCAGTTCAACGTTCAACAAGCTTTAGTTAAAGTGCCCCGACACCATTTTGAAGTACAGGGGCTGTTATATGAGATGCTGCAGTGCTTTAATTAGAGCAGCTCTTGAGCCACTCTAATTAAAGTTCTCCCCCTCTCCTCCCACAAGCATGTATAGGACTGTTCACTAGGATTATTTCAAGAGTGCTCCAAAGAGTACATGCCACAATTTTGCCTAAAGTCCTCTCATGTAAGTGATTCCCACAAATAATTTTGAGTTATCGAAATTATCAGACAAAAAGAAATTTTTAGCAAGTAGACTTGACTAAAGCTTAATTCTTTGATATCGATGTTTATACACAAAAGCTGGGAAAGACTGATCATTGGTACATGCATAGCTAAAATTGCTGATGCTTCAAGCAAGGGAAAATAATGTTTCTATGGAATAAGTTTCACATTTCATTTCTGAGCCATAATTTAAAACACTGCTTCAGTAACTAATATAGGGCACCCACTCTTGCTCTCATGGAAATCAGTATGTCATCCATTGTCATTAAAAGAACAAGCTTTTAGAACAAGCCTTGATATTTAATAGCTACGCCTTATAAACAAATCTACAATCTGCTGTGTGGATGATGCTATAAAAGATGATTTCACAGAAGAGAGTAACTTATGCTCCTATGAGGAACCTGGCCAACACCACAGTGTAAGCCAGTGAGTAGAAGATCCACTGGGTACAGAATCAGATTTTTGGGACCAGGCATAAAATGTCAAGGCTGCTTAAACATCCAACACACATAACAAGGATTTAGTTAGTTATTTAGTTAGGTATTTAGTTTTGTAGCAAAAGATCAAGATGTAATTTTTGGTTGTTTCTCTTTTGTACAAAATTGGGTGCTGGTTCTAAAAGATGCAAAATAGTATGATTAATATCCCTTAATGGGAAAAGTCACCATACCACTTGCTTTTCTCACTGTTTTGTTTGTCTGAGGGCATTCAGAAACAAACAACTCCTGCTACAAGTGTAGGGAAGCCAGCTGCTAGGCTGGCAAGCACAGAGTATATTATGATCATAAAGTAAAACTATGCTTTCATTGCCATTAACAGATTCATTGAAAAATAACTTCAGATTCTTATGTGCAAAATAAGCACATTCACATGTCTCACACTAATGTGCTGGTAAAAAAGAAGGAAGTTATGAATGTATAAGAAAAATGGTGAATTTACCATTGGTCCCTTTGAAAGTGTTCTCTAAGTGAAGAGGTACTAAATCTGGGAGATCTGAAAATATCCAAGAGCTTTGGGCTAAGAACTCCCCAAGAGTTCTTCTAAAAGACCTTCTAAACTAAACATAATAAAAAAGGAAGGCTAGGTAACTAATAAAGGAAAATTGAAGAGAATTTTTTCTTTGTTAGGAAAAAAGTGCTCTCTATTTACTCATATGTTACAGATGTAGAAACTTTGCCATATAGATAGAAAGTCATGCCTTTTCTGCTTTCAGGTTGCCAATTTCCACATCAAGAGGGTAGAGAACCTTAGTGGAATAAAAGGGACCTTAGTGGAATAAGGGAAATTTTTCCCACACACACAGTATCTGTACAAGTGTTAATGTCAACATAATACCCAATTACTGGTGGGGCACATTTCTCACAAGAAAACCACTCTTTCTCCAATCTCTGAGTTCTAATCCTCAAAGGAAATTCACAAAACACTTTTCACAGATGACCCTATGGACTTCACTTCATCAACTGCCTGGATACAAAAAATCACTAACTAAATATAGACACTGAATTTATGACACATTATAACCTGCCTGACATCTGACTCCCCAGGTTCCTCTCCACTTCTTACCTGCTACAGTCATCCCCCTGCCCCCCCATCTCACTCACTGACTCAATTTACATCTTCACTGAGTGGCTTTCTTGTGTGCATAACAGCCTCTAGCTTCTTACTTTTCAATCCATCCAGGAAGAGAACACACCAACTGCAGATGCTTCCTCAGCCTGTTGAAGGGTTTTTAAACCCAAAAGCTTGCTAAGAACTTTTCCCCCCAACTATTTAGTTGGCCTAATAAAAGATTTACCCAAAGAAACTTGTCTGCCAATGTCAACATAAGGCAACCTGGAACGTATTTTTTGTTCCATAGCATGATAAAACTTTCATGTAGAAAAAAACAATACTGAGGCTAGATCCTGCCCTTAGGGTTGTTATCAGTGCTGATGCCCTGGAAATACAGAATTCCAAGCATATAGTATAGCAAAAAACATCTGCTAGCTTCATAGAGCTCCTGCATCTCTGTGTAAAAACAGAGCTCTTTTTAAAAAATTGGCTTGGAATCTTGATTGGATTAATTTTCTACTTGGTGTGAATCAACGCATACGTCATAGAAGAAGCACAATTAGTTGTAAGAAAATGTTGTGATGACTCCAATAACCGCAGATACAAACCCAGCAATCAGGCCTGGTCTACAAACTTTTTTTTAAAACTGTTTTGATAAAGTAGGTATTGTTTAACCAAAATAATTTAATCCATACAACCTCTTCTGTGGGGCAGAGTTGTACTGCTACCCAGTGTGTCCACAGGTGGTGGATAACCTTTAGGCAAGGTTAGCTGTGAAATATGCAGAAGTATCTCTGGTGAATAAGCAGTCATGGGCCAAGTAGCAGCAGCACCACCAGAAAGTGGTAAGGACAGTAGATGGCAATGGTATCGCTCCTGAAAAGCCACATAGATTCGTTGACAGTGCTGTGATGTGGCAAGTACAGGTTGCCACTTTAATAAGCCTGCCCAACCCCCAGCCATGGGTCTACAAGTTCTCAGTGGTAGAGCAGGTGGAAGAAGATGTTAGAATCTCAATGGCTGGAAGGACAGATGAAGGCTGCAGCAGAACCAGATCCCCAGTTGTCCTGTTCTCCCTGCCACTGGATCACAGTCTTGTTCCATCAAGAGCCGTGTAGAAGCTGATGTGCAGCAGCTACTCCATGATGAAAGAAGTCATTCACAGGCATGTTCCAAAAGTTTGCTTGGGAAGGTCTACTTTGAAATAGAGGCAGGAAGTGAGACACAGTGGATTAAAAGACCCAGAGACATGGCTGTAGGACATCGCAGCCCCAGAGTCATTGCCACTTCCAGCTCTTCCTCTGCTTCCCCCTGTGAGGTGTCTGTCCAAACAGGACCACACATGGTTGAGGTTTCCACCCAGGTCCTGGTTTGCTGCTGTGCAGACTGTGATTTACAGCTTCCTTACAGTGTCAGGCAGGTTGGGCAGTGCCTGTGACGTGAGCAGTGCCTTCTGGTGATGTCCCTGATGAAGAAGGCAAGAGAGCTAAGGAGAAGGTAGCAAGGGTCAGAAGCATCCTTCACCATGAGAACTTCATTGATTCCAGGACTGTGGAGGAAGGACTGCCAGAGGTGGTATTAGAAAAGGAAGAGGGCATGGACTTCTAGGAAGGAGGAAGCTGAAAGCTTGTGACCTCTGTTAGCAAGAATAAGTTGTCATCCTCACCTATAATGCTTTATCTGTAGAACAGATATAGAGTGCTAGCAACAGAGGAGGAGGAGCACATTCCATTGGTAGAAGAGGCCAGGCCAGAAATCCCCAAGGTGGGGAGGAGCAAGAAGAAGTTCCTCCTTGCTCCTCCCCCTCTCTAAGGTCCCACCTCTCCTGGGCCCCCACTGCCACGAAGAAGAAATGATGGGTGGTGGTGGTGGTTCCCTTCTGTGGGGGAAAGAGGGAACCATCTGCTGGCCTGACCTGTTGTCCCAGGAGGTTTGTTGCTTTCTTGGAGCTTCGATCCAAGATGTCACAGAAAGATTACCGAGACTTGCCTTACCCTCTGATTACTACCCCATGCTGCTCATCCATGTGGGCACTAATGATACAGCCAGGGGTGACCCTGAGCAGATCAAGAGTGACTACATGGCTCTGGGTGCAAGGGTGAATGGGACAGGTGGTATTCTCCTCAATCCTTCCAGTCAAGGGGAAGGGCCCTGACAAGAGTGGATGCATCCTGCAGATCAATGCATGGCTGCTTAGGTGGAGTCACCAGCAAGGATTCAGCTTATTTGACCATGGGATATTGTTCCAAGAAGAAGGATTGCTAGGAAGAGATGGGATCCACCTGGCAAAGAGAAGGAAGAGCATCTTTGCAGACCGGCTCACTAACCTAGTGAGGAAGACTTTAAACTAGGTTTGCAGGGGGATGGAGAACAAAGCCCTGAGGCAAGTGGGGAAGTGGGAAACCTGGAGGAAGCACAAAGAGGAGGGACAACACAGGCAGCCTCCTCATTCTTCTGGAGAAAGTAGGGCAATTGGCTAGTTACCTCAAGTGTTTGTACATGAATGCATGGAGCCTGGGAAACAAGCAGGAAGAACTGGAAGCCCTCGTACAGTCAAGTAACTAGGATGTGACTGGAATAGACTTGGTGAGATAGCTTGCATGGCTGGAATGTTGTCATGGATGGGTAAAAACCGTTCAGGAAGCAGAAGCAGGGGAGAAGAGAAGGAGTTGTGCTTTATGCAAGAGCTGTATGATTGCTCAGAGCTCCAGTATGAAAATGGGTATAGCCCTGTCGAAAGTCTCTGGGTTAAGGTTAGAGGAGGGGAGCAAGAAGGGAGATGTGGTGGGTGTGTGTTACAGACCACCAAACCAGGAAGATGAAATAGATGAGGCTTTCTTCATACAACTAGTGGAAGTTTCCAGATCATATGTCCTGGTTATCATGGAGGACCTCAGTCACATTGACATCTGTTGGGAGGGCAATACAGCAGTGAACAGGCAATCCAGGAAATTTTTGGAGACAAGAGGAGACAACTTCCCGGTGCAAGTGTTGGAGAGACAAACTAGGGGCTGTGCTCTTCTTCACCTGCTGTTCACAAAGAAGGAGGAATTGGTGGGTGATGTAGAAGTGGATGTCAAGTTGGGCAGCAGTGACTAGGAGATGATCCAGTTCAAGATGTTGACAAAAGCAAGAAAGAAGAGCAGGAGAGGATGGACCCTGGACTTCAGAAAAGCAGACTTTAACACACTCAGGGAACTGATGAGCAGGATCCCCCAGGAGGCCAGTCTGAGGGGGAAAGGAGTCCAGGAGATCTGATTGTATTTTAAAGAAACCATACTGAGGTGCAGGGGAAAACAATCCTGATGACCAGTAAGAATAGCAAATGTGGCAGAAGACCAGCTTGACTTAGCAGATAACTCTTTGATGATCTTAAACGCAAAAAGCTTACGACAAGTGGAAGCTTGGACAGATGACTAAGTAGGAGTATAATAATATTGCTCGGGCATGGAAGGATGAAATCAGGAAGGCCAAAGCACAAATGGATTTGCAGCTACAAAAGGACATGAAGGGTAACAAGAAGGGATGCTACAAGTATTTTAGCAAGAAGAGGAGAATCAAGGAAAGTGTGGGTCCTTTACTGAATGAGGGAGCCAAGCTAGTGACAGATGAGGAGGAAAAGGCTGAAGTACTCAATGCCTTTTTTATGTTGGTCTTCACAGGGAAGGTCAGTTCCCAGACTACTGGACTGGGCACCACAGTTTGGGGAGAAGGGTAAGCAGCGGTGAAAGAACAGGTTAGGGACTATTTAGAAAAGCTGGACATGTACAAGTCCATGGGGTCAGCTGCAATGCATTCAAGGGTGTTGAGGGAGTTGGCTGATGTGACTGCAGAGTTGCTAGCCATTATCTTTGAAAACTCATGGTGATTAGGGGAGGTCCTGGATTACTGGAAAAGGGCAAATGTAGTGCCCATTAGGACTGTGAAATTTCACCAGGTGTTTCATTTCAAAGCTATTTTGATGCATTTAGAACTTGAAACAGTAAAATCAAAAAGAAACAAAAGCCTTTGAAACAGCTTTGAAATGAAACGAGCACTCAAAACGTTTCTAAACTTCAGAAAAGTTTTGAGTTTCAAAGCTGGGCTTGGCTTCAGCATCAGTCCCAGCCAGCGGCAGCAGCCTCCTATCATCCCACATAGATCCGGGGGCTGTGACCCCTGGGAGGATTCTGGCACAGCCCCAAATCCTCCTGGGTGGTGCAGGCCCCCAGATCTGCACACCAGATGACAGCATGCTGTTCCTGCTAGCTGGGGCCAGCGGTAGCACCAATGTTTCCAGTGCTGGGTTCAGGCTGCACCCAGTGCCCAGGCAGCAGAAGCAGCTTCCTGTCATCTGGCAGACAGATCAGGGGCTCACCTGCACCCCCGGGAGAAGTCAAGCAGAGCCCCATATCCCTCCCAGGCATGTGGGCCCCTGATCTGTGTGCTGGAATAGGAAGCTGCTCCTGCCACCTGGGACCAGCCCTGGGCACAGCCTCACCCAGCATTGAGAAGACTAGTGCTGCCACTGCTCCCAGGCAACAGGAGCAGCCTCATGTGATCTGGCAGGCAGATCATGGGCCTGCATCCCTAGGACAGCTGTGAGGCTTTGCTGGACTCTGCTCAGGATTGCAGGGGTCTCCTGATCTGCCTGCTGGATTACAGAAGGCTACTCCTGCTGCCTGGGACCAGTGGCAGCACCAGTCTTCCTGGTGCTGGGTGCAGGCTGTGCTCAGTGCTGGTGCCAGGTGGCAGGAGCAGCCTCCCATGATCCAGCAGGCAGAGGGCTGTGGGGCTCTGCCAGACTCCTCCCAGGGGTGTGGGGGGGCCTCCGGTCTGCCTGCCAGATCACAGGAGGCTGCTCCTGACACTTGGGATGGGCAGCAGCACCAATCTTCCTGGCACTGGGTGCAAGCTGCACCCAGCACCAATCCCAGGTGGTAGAAGCAGCCTCCTGTCATTCAGAAGGTAGATCAGAGGCCACACCCCTGGGAGGAGTCCAGCACAGCCCTGCAGGTGCAGGCCCCCAGATCTGGCTGCTGGATGACAGGTGGCTGTGGCTGCTGACAATTGACAGTTTTGATTGTCAGCAACTTGAAGTCCAGTTTCCCAGAACCCTCTTCACCTATCTCCTTAAAACTTGGCAGGATTCATACCCTCAGAAGCAGCTACCATCCCTGCAAGTTTCATCCACATCAGGCTATAAATGACAGTTACATGCAGTTTCATGCTTCCCCATTATAGCCTATGGATGAAATGTCAAAACAGCGTCTAAATGGCTAAACAATTTTGATGAAATGAAATGGAACAGCGCTTTCAAAATGAAATGACACTCGAAACAAAACACGGTTCCATTGAAACATCAAAACAGGAGTCAAAACGGAATGGTGCTATTTCGTGCAGCCCTAGTGACTGTATTTAAGAAAGGGAAGAGGATCCAGGGAACTACAGGCCATTCAGCCTCGCCTCCTCCTTAGAAAAAAATATGGGGCAGGTCCTCAAGGAATGCATTTCTAAGCATTTGGAAGAAAAGAAAGTGATCAGGAACAGTCATCATGAAATCACCAAAGGCAAATCATGGCTGAACAACCTGATTGCTTTATATGATGAAATAACTGGCACTGTGGATGTGGGTAAAGCAGTGGACATAATATACCTTGACTTTAGCAAGGCTTTTGATACAGTCTCCCACACCATTCTTGCAAGAAAGCTGAGGAACAATGGGTTGAATGAATGGACTGTAAGGTGGATTAGAAAGCTGGCTGGATAAGCAGGCTCAACAGATAGTAATAAATGGCTCAATGTCCGACTGGCAGCTGGTATCAAGTGGAGTGCCCCAGGGGTTGCTCCTGGGGCTGGTTTTGTTCAATGTCTCCATCAACAAGATGGAAGATGGCATAGAGTGAACCCTCAACAAGTCTGCAGATGACACCAAGCTGGGGGAGTAGTAGATATGCTGGAAAGTACAGCTAGGATTGAGAGTGACCTTGACAAACTGGAAGATCAGCCCAAAAGAAATACCATAAGGTTCCACAAAAACAAGTGCAAAGTCCTGTACTTAGGATGAAAGAATCTCAGGTTCTGCTATAGGCTTGGGATCAACTGGCTAAGCAGCAGCTCTGCAGAAAAGGACCTGGGGTTTATAGTAGACAGCAGGATGGATATGAGTTAGCAGTGTGCCCTTGTTGCCAAGAAGGCTAACAGCATACTGGGCTGCATTAAGAGAAGTGTTGCCAGCAGATTAAGGAAAGTAATTGTTCCCCTCTATTCTGCACTGGTGAGGCCACAACTGGAGTACTGTGTCATGTCTTGGGCCTCCCACTATAGAAAGAATGTGGACAAGTTGGAGACAGTCCAGTGGAGGGGACTGGGGCACAAGCCTTCTGAGGAAAGGCTGAGGGAACTGGGCTTATTTAGTCTGCAGAAGAAAAGACTCAGTGGGGATTTAATAGCAGCCTTCAACTACCTGAAGGGTGGTTCCAAAGAGGATGGAACTATACTGTTCTTAGTGGTGACAGAAGACAGAACAAGAAGCAATGGTCTCAAGTTGCAGCAAAGGAGGTTTAGGAAAAACTTTCTCACTTGGAGGGTGGTGAAGCACTGGAACAAGTTACTTGGAAAAGTGGTGGAATCTCCAACCTTGGAGAGTTTTAAGGTCCGGCTTGACAAATCCTTAGCTGGAATTATATAGTTGAGGATGGTCCTGCTTTGAGCAGGGGCTTGGACTAGATGACCTCCTGAGGTCCCTTCCAACCCTAATTTTCTATAATTCTATGAATCCCTGTTGAAATCTTCAAGCAGGGGGAAGAGGAGCTTATATCACAGCTTCATGCCCTCATCTTAAGGATCTGAAATGATGAGAAAATCCCAGGTCACCTCAGAGATGCCATCGCTGTGACAATCTTTAAGAAAAGAGAGAAATCCAACTGTGGAAACTACAGAAGGATCACCATGCTATCCACCATAGGAAAGAGATCATTGCAAGAACCCTCCTAACCTGTCTCCTTCCACTTGCTGAAAAGCTCCTCCCAGGATCTCTGTGTAAATTTAGGGCATCAACAGGCACAACTGACATGGTCTTCACAGCTTTCCAGCTGCAGGAGAAATGCCAGAAACAACAAGCCTCTATATGTGACCTTCTTTGACCCCATGAAAGCTCTCAACTCTGTCAGCCAAGAAGTGTTATGGAGGATCCTTCTAAAGTATGGATACCCACAAAAATTTGTCAACATTCTCTGCCTGCTCCATGACAATATGCAAGCAGTGTTTCTCATTAATAGATCTGTCACAGATCCCTTTGAGGTTAAAATGGGAGTTAAGCATCATCACATCATCACTTTTTACAATATTCCTTGGCATGATGCAACATCTGACTACTAAGCTTCCAGCCACAGTGGAACTAAACTACCAAATGAATGGTAAGCTGTGAGCTGTAGTGCACACTGTAGTGTGTGCTAACTCAGAAGCAGACCTTCAGGCAATCATCAATGTCTTTATTGAGGCATACAAGAAAATGGAACATACACTTAACATTCAGAAGACTAAGGTCCTCCACCAACAAGCTCCTAATAAACAGTTTCCAGCTTTGGTAATCCAGATCCACGGTGAGACTCTAGAGAATGTTAGGCATTTTTCATACCTCAGAAGCCATCTTTCACAGAAGGCTGACATCAACAAAGAAATCCAACACTGCCTCAAACGTGTAAGTGCAGCCTTTGGATGCCTGAAGTAATAGGTCTTCGAAGATTGTAACATCAGATCCAAAACCGAGCTCACGGTTTATCAAGCAGTTGTGATCACCACGTTGCTGTATGGTGCTGAGACATGGAAAACAGACAGGAGACATACAAAGTTGTTGGAGACGTATCATCAGTGCTGCCTGAGGAAGATCATCCAAATCCAATGGGAAGACAGATGCACCAGCATTAGTGTCCTCTTGCAAGCAAACATAATGAATATTGAGGTGATGATCATCCAACATCAACTTCACTGGACTGGCCATGTCATCCAGATGTCCAACTCCAGACTCTTGCAGCATGTTTTATTCTCCCACTTCAGCCAAGACATATGCTCAAGAGGAGGGCAGAGAAAGTGCTTCAGGGGTATCCAGATGGCCACCTTAAACGGATGCAACATCTATGTCAACTTGTGAGAGACTATCACCCAAGACCACCTCAAATGGAGGAAGAATCTGCTGTAGGGATCTCAGTACTTTGAAACTTCATGATAACAACAGAAGATGGAAAAGCGGGAGTGGCAGAAACAGCATGTCATGGACCAAATCAAGAATCCAATGCCACCCACCCCACACAGAAACACATGTCCAAGCTTCAGTAGAGTCTGTTGATCCTGAATAGGCCTCATAAGTCATCTCCAGACACACACACATAAGCAATCATGGAAAACAATCATCCTCAACTGCAAGGAATTGCCGAAGAAGATGACGTCTATGAATACAATATTGTCAGTATAATTCACTTTATATCAAATTTATTATTCCCCTAAATGTATGGGAATAAGCTGTACAGAAGTACCTTTCTACTGGTGTAACTGTCCATGATAGGAACTTGTATGACTTTATACTGGTTTGAACCATATATAATTAAAACAGAGCAAAAAATAAGCATAGAAAAACTCTACATCCTTAGTATTCCCTCACAAACATCCCAGAAGTATATTTCCATTAAATGATCATGTCTTTACTGAAGACTAAAATGAATTGCAATTCACTGGAAAACTGTGATGTTTACAAGTTAGTACATGGTACAGTGGTGTCACAAGTTCACATCCAACAGTTGAAAATCATTGGAATGTAGGGGGAAGATGCACAGAAAACTTAGAACATGCTAAGGGCACTTAAAACATGAGTATCCACACATTAAAACTCATTAACAGGTGTTAAGCACCCTCTGAGTGGCTCAAAATAATGTCACTTCAGGCAAGTGTTGACTGGGTTGTGCTACCTTATGTTAGGGTAATTTCAGACTGCTCCATGGGGATTTCATAGATCTAACAGACTTTAGGGCTGGAAGGGACCTTGGAAGATCATCGAGTCCAGCCCCCTTCCCCAGGGGCAGGAAGTCAGCTGGGGTCACAATTGACTCTTAAAGGAATCCAAAGTAGGTGCTTGCACTACCTCTGGCAGCAGTCTGTTCCAGGTCTTGGGGGCTCAGACTGTAAAGAAGTTCTTCCTTATGTCCAGCCTGAAACAGTCTTGGAGAAGTTTGTGACCATTTGACCTTGTCATCCCATGGGGTGCTCTGGTGAACAGGCGTTCCCCCAGATCCTGATGTATACCCCTTATATACTTATAGGCAGCCACCAGGTCCTCCCTGAGCCTGTGCTTTTCCAGGCTGAAGAGTCCCATAGCACTCAGCCTCTCATCATAAGGTCGGTTTTCCTGCCATCTGATTATGCACATGGCTCTCCTCTGGACTCCCTCAAGCTTCTCCACATCCTTTTTAAATTGTGGAGCCCAGAACTGAATACAGTACTCCAACTGCAGTTTCACCAAGGCCAAGTATAGCAAGAGGATGACATCCTGCGATTTGCTGGAGATGCATCTATGGATGCAAGCCAGAGTTTTGCTCACTTTGCCAGCTGCAACATCACATTGATGGCTCATATTCATCTTATGGTCAGTGGTCAGTCGTGACCCCCAAATCCTTTTCGGTTGTGGTGCTAGCAAGCATAACACTGCCGAGCCTATAAGGATGCTGCAGGTTTTTCTTCCCAAGGTGGAGTACCTTGCATTTTTCAGAGTTGAAGGCCATCAGGGTTTCATCCACCCATTTTACAAGCCTTTCAAGGTTGGCCTGGATCACCATCCTGTCCTTGGGTGTGGACGCTTTACCCCAAAGTTTGTTGTCATCGGCAAACTTGACCAGTCCATTTCTGACACCAATGTCCATATCATTAACGGAGATGTTGAAAAGGATACGCCTAAGGACAGAGCCTTGGGGGACCCCACTGGTCACAGCATACCACAACAATTGATTTCCATCAACTACCACTCTCTGGGTTTGACCTTGAAGCCAATTCCCCAGCCAGAAGACTGGGATGTAGCTGAGGCAGCAATTGGCCAGTTTTTTTATAAGACTATCGTGCGATACCAGATCGAAAGCTTTTTTTTAAAGTCAAGATATATGATTTCAATCTCTTCTCCCGTGTCCAAGTGATATGTCACCTGGTTGTAGAAGGAGATAAGATTGATCAGGAAAGACCTACCTGCAACAAACCTGTGCTGTCTATCCCTCAAGAAGGTGCCTTCAGCCAGTTTCTTAAGAATGGTCTCTCTGATGATTTTCTCCAAGATCTTCTCGGGGATTGAGGTCAGGCTGATGGGCCTGTAGTTCCCCAGATCTACTTTCCTCCCTTTCTTGAAGATAGGCACCATATTGGCCTTCTTCCAATCCTCAGGCACTTTGCCTGAGCACCACAAGTTCTAAAAGATCCATGCCAGTGGCTAAGCTATGATGCCTGCCAGCTCCTTAAGTACCCTGGGGTGTAAACTGTCTGGGCTAGCTGACTTGAAGGTGTCCAGCCTCTCAAGGTGTTCCTTCACATGGTCAACATTGATGAAGAGTAACAGCTCTCCCTCACCCTGGCTGTCCTATACCATATTGAGCAGGGCTGTCCCTTGGGGCTGATGAAAAACTGATGCAAAATACCCATTGAGCAGGTCACCTTTTTCCTGGGCTTTGGTTGTCAGTTGACCCATATGGTTTAGCAGGGGTCTAATGTTACCCCTGCTTTTCCTCCAGCTCCCCACATACCTAAAAAAGGACTTTTTATTATCCTTGACACATATAGCTAGTTGGAGTTCTGCTGCGGCCTTGGCTTTCCTGGTTCACTCCCTACAGGTTCAGACCAGTGCAGAATAGTCCTCCCTTGGGGTGGATCCAGTCCTCCATCCTTTATAGGCCTTTGTTTTTAGTCGCAGGATGTCCACTAGTTCCCTGCAGAGACAAGGGAGCTGCTGTGCCCTTTTGTTGCCTTTCCTCTGAGACATTGCTTGTGCTTTCAGGATCACTCCCTTGAGGAGCAGCCACTCTTCCTGAACTCCCCTCCCCTTTGGTTCATGGTCCCTTAGGGCCTCACCAACAAAACACCTGAGCTTGTCAAAGTCAGCTTTCCTGAAGTTGAGGACTTCTGCATTGCTGACTGACTTGCCAGCTTTACAACAGATGGTGAAGGTGATCAGTTCATGGTTACTCTGTCCCAGCTTCCCTTCGATCATTAGGTCACTGATTAAGTCATCCCCCATTGCCAGTACCAGGTTGAGCAGCGCTTTGCCTCTTGTTGATCCATAGACTTCTTGAGTCAGATAGAGCTCATCCACACACATGAGGAAGCTTTGCAACCATTCAGATGTGGCCGTGTGCTCTTCCCATGAGATATCAGGTACCTGAAATCTCCCATGACCACCATGCACTGGAAGCGTGCAGCCTCAGTTAGTTCCCTGGTGAATTCCTGGTCAAGCTTTTGATCCTGGCTAGGAGGTCTGTAGTAGACCCCCATAATTGTGTCCCTTGTACCTTTTTCGCCATGGATTTTGACCCAGAGAGTCTCCAATTGTTCCCACTGGGTGCCAATGTCAGTTTGCAGGAATGCGTATTTTTCATTGACATTGAGAGCCTGCCCCTTTTGTCTGCACGATCTCTCCTTTACAAGGTATAGTCATTTATACCTGTGGCCCAGTCATGATCCAGCAGGGGTTGCTTGGGTCATGAGAGACTACAGGGCTCTGGGAGCAGGGCTTAGGAGTTTGGGGGTGCAGGTGGTCTTTTCCTTTCCCCTTCCCGGTTGTGGGTCATGGGCTGAGGAGGGAGAGATGGGTCAAGGTAGTCAACCACAGACTGTGGTGTTGGTGTCATCATGAAGGCTTTGGCTTCCACAATCACAGCCCATGCTTTGGTGAAGGTGGCAGTGGGATGCTGGGAAGAGATGGGCTCCACCTCACTCCGCTGTGGAGGAGGCTTTTTTCAGCTAGACTTGCTGACCTGCTCGACCAGGCATTAAACTGAGCCTGTTGGGGGATGGGGGTGGTACCACCACTGCAAGCCCACTGGGCAGTTTTTGTAAACCCAGCAAGCTAAGGCACTCAAGGGAATCCACCCCTAACCCAGCCCCAGCAATCTATAGGAAAGGCAAGGACCCCCAATGGAACACTTACATGCCTGTACACCAGTGCCAGGAGCCTGGGGAACAAACAGGAGGAACTGGTCCTCCTGCTAAACCTCTCCTTCAGATGAAATGAAGAGCGCTTATCATGGGAGACTCCCTCCTGAGGGGGACTGAGGAGGCAATCTGCTGCCCTGACCCCCTAGCCCAGAAGGTCTGCTACTTCCTGAGGCCTTGCATCTGGGACATAGCTGAGAGGATCCCAAAGATTATCAGGCCCTCCAACCACTACCCTATGCTCCTTATCTATGTGGGCATGAATGACATGGTTTGGAGCAACCCAGCTGGATCATGAGAGGGAGGAATTAAATGAGTAATTTGCAGTCCTCTGGCATCCCAGAGTATGGTATTCCCAGCTTCCCTGCTCCAAGAGCAGGGGCAGAGCCCAGGTGTCCTGGCTCCTAGACAGGCCCTGATCTCCAGCCCCAGTGGCAAGTCAGAGCTGTGCATACATGGAAAGGTATTTGTGTGCAACTACTTACATCATGTTCTAACTTTAACATTTCTTAACATTCCACAGATTTAGTGTGGTCTAGGTTAATGAGCAACTATGACCTATTAAAGTTAGGAGGTGTTAGGCAATAACCCTTGCCCAAAACAGAAAAACTTTGCAAGACTAGGAGGGCACATAACACAGGCTACATTATTTGAACTGAGTATGCTATTTTTTTAACTCAACTTAGTAAGTGTTAAATTGAACATGTGACACAGCCCTAAGAAACAATGACTGCTCTGTGTGAAGGAGTTAATTAAAAAATGGATGTAGCTTCTCAGCTAAACAACAGAAAGTATGTCATGCAAATATAAATGCTTCTTCAGCCTATCTGCTTCTATATCTCCTGCGATCAGGTCTGCCTGATCCATAGCAGTATATGTTAGTATTGAATAAATACATAGTCCCTAAACACAAAGGCATAATGAAGGTCAAACAAATTGAGTGTGAACTAGAGAGTCCTTTATCTACTTTACTTTTAATGGAAATACAGTGCAATATTTGCAAGCAGTCACCTACTGTCTGCAATGCAAACAAGCACTGGAGTTCAGTGTGTGAAACTATTTCAAACTCTGTTATCTTAAATAGTCAAAAACAAAGCATTAAGTAGATTTTAATACTTGACTTTTGAAATATCTTAATTTTATCACATTGGGCTACTTAGAATGCAAAACTATAACATCTACAACTGATCGAATTCCCAGCTGCAACCTGATAATAAGGGTTAAATCAATAACAGAGAGAAATAAAAGAGCCTGAAATATATTTATTTGATCCAAACAAAGGATGCTTGATATGTCAATTTTCCCTCACTTGCAGTCAAATTAGAAGTGAATATTATTAAATAAATCAAGGTAGGTATAGAAAGCTGATTTAAGTGCTCACTTGAATTATCAGCATACTTTACACCAAACCCGAATACCTGATTTCAAGCTGAGGACATTTATCCAAAAATAGGGAACAAAAGATTAAATGCTGATAACCAAAAAATAAAATAAAATCAAACCCCAGAATGAATTCAATTGCCATCCCCACAACTACGGTGCCCTTTTAAAATTCTAACCCAATACATATAATTAAACTGCTTACTAAATTACAGTAAAGTAAGCCCTCTGGCATTGATTTCCATAGATAGTTTAGCCATGAAGTTTCTCAAACACTAATCTATAAAATGAACATTAAAAGCCTGCTTATTTTATGTAAGTATGTCAAATGAACCACATTTAATGTATAATACACAGCTGTGAATTTTTAAATCCAATTGGCTATTTCATGCATAATGGTGTGTCTACACAAGATGCCTAAATGTGCAGTAGTTTACTAGTTTACTGCTCAGTAAATGTGCCCATCTACACATACATGCATTTACTGCATAGTAAAACACAATAATCACACATAAATTTGCTACCTGGAAATGCAGGTAGTAAATTTACATGGGATTAGTTACTGCACAGTAACAAACATGTAGCGGCAACCTAGGTGCAAGTTTACTTCTAGGCTTGCCCTGCCACTAGGGGGGCAGCCTCAGCCTAGCTCCAGGGCTCTGGGCTAAGAACTTCCCTTTCCCCAGGGCTGGGCTGCCTCAATGGCAGCCCCTGCCTTAGGTTTTAAAAACCTACAGGCATTTTGAACCCTGGTGCACACATTCAGGAAGCCTGAGGGCATGCCAGGTCCCTGTGTCCCCCTGGGCAGGCTGCAGCCTAGCTGTGCCAGGCTGCCTGCACCTCAGTGCTGCAGGGTGCTGTAGCCTCCAGCCAGGCCTGTCAACCCCCAGGCCCAGCTGTAGGTAGCTTCTAGCCAGCAGAGCCAGCTCCACCTGCCAATAATGCATCCCTTGAAGCCTGCCCTGAGTCTGCAGGTGCTGCAGGGCATTGCTTCTGCCATGTGGCTGCCAATCCCATGCCATGCCCCTGCGCTGGGCACTGCAGGCAGCTGCCCAGGTCTGGCAGCACTTGGACAACTACAGAGGGGCCCAGAGAGCTGGTCTGGCATCCCAGACAGCATCCTCTTCACCCCGGTTCATGCCCATGCCCATGCCCACATCCGTGTCCTCCACCCAGAGCCCCAACTGATCCATGAAGGAGACTGGGGACCTCATGGCATTGTGGGGCAAGGTGGAGGTGCAATGCCAGTTTGAGTGGGGCTGCCACTCCAACACTCACATCTATGAGGTACTGTCAGGCCAGATGCAGGAGCACAGGAACAACTGGTCAGCACAGCAATGCTGCATAAAATCAAGGCCTTGCAGGCACAGTGGTTCATTGTGACCAACCACAATTATTGGTCCAGCAGTGCCCATAAATCCATGTCCTTTATGTGGAAACTGGATGCCTTCCTTGCACCATGGGATCTAGGCTGCAGCCATGCTGTCTACAGAAGCATGAGTGACCTGCCTGAGCTGCTGCTCCAGCCTGGCACTGCCAGCGACATGTAACCAGAGGAGAGCCTATCAGGTGGCTGTTTCTTGCCAGCACTGCAGCTCCAGGCCCAGCCATGAGGTGCAGCTAGCCATGACACCACTGGTTGCCAGCAGCATCAGATCCTCCCGGGGGGGGGGCAAAGGGGGGAGCTGGCTAGGTGGCTGCATGCCGCACCCCACCATCTGAGGACATCATCTGGAGTCGCATTCCATTGCTAACACCCAGGAGCAAGTGGAGCCATGAGTCACACAAGCCTCAGCCATGTGGTAAGGCTTGCAGTAGGGGTAGGGCTCTGCCTGCCCCTGCCTCTGTTCCTGCCACCCCACCCCACCCCACCCCAGCCACCCTGACCCCAGGTTACCCCCCACAGCTTGCAGGGAGGCAGGAAACAGTGCAGAAGTTTATTGAGCAGCCTGTGCCCCTGCAGCTAGGTGGGGCACATATACCAAGTAATGTGTTGGTGCTGATGGCAATGGCCTCCATGGCTGCAGGGGGCAGGGACATGTAGTGCAGCCACAGGTAGCCCTTCAGTTGGAGGGGGAGGTTGCAGAGTAGTCCAGGCTTGCCCCCCACACCATGGTACCTCAGGATCCCATACCAGCTGTGAAGGTGTACCCAGGGCACCATGGATATCAGCACCATGGATATGCAGGGCACCATGGATATGCAGCAGTAGAGCATAGCAGGCTGGGCACACTTTGGTCCATGAAAACATCTCCTTGCACACTACCTGTGATATGCACAACAGGGGCATGCTGGCAGCTCAGTGCCAGCAGGGGGTGGGGGGCAGAGAAGACCCCTGCAGGGAGGCCAAGGGTGGGGGCAGCCACCCGATCCTGGGCACCATTGGCTGGGCAGCAGCACAGAACAATGGCTGGCCTGCAGGAGAAAAGAGGGAAAGACAGGGGTCTGGAGCCACAGCAGCAGGTGCTGCCAGGAACCTGGTCTGTCCTGGTCTGGAAATGAGGCAGGGGAGGCAGGCTGCTTGCAGCCAATATCCAGTGGTCCAGAAGCCCAGGGTAGGGATGGGGGGCTCAGCCAGCAGCTACCTGGGCCTGGGCCTGGGCCTGCTCACCCAAATTACTCTGGTCCCTGAGTAGTGGGGGGGCTCCATTTGATGTGAAAGGAATAAAAACTTGTTTTTCACACATGGTGCTCAGGGTGGGCGGGGGGTGGGGCACAGTGCAGGCAGCCTACAGTGGGGAGTGCTGGAGAAGGTGGTCAGCCATAGCCTCCTGCACCTGGTGCCCTGGCCCCCACCGACAGGTGTGTGGTTTACCCGAGGCCTCAGCGAGGGTGAGTGCTACCACTGTCACAGCTGCCACAGGTGGTGCTTCTGCTGCCAGGCAGCCTCCATGTACCAGAGCTCCAAAACATGTGGGCATAGTGGGTGCTGCCCACCCAGCCAGCACTCACATGCATGAAGGTCCCACAGTAGTCCACAATGGCCTGGAGCACCACAGAGTAAAAGCCCCCGGCTGTAATAGGGGAGTACTCTATGGGGCAGGCAGGTGATGGGGATGTGGGTCCCATCTAGGGCCCCAATGCACTGGGGAAGTCCTAGTACACAGAACCTCACCACCACCGCCAGGGGGTTATGCATGCAGAGCACAGTTTCTCCCAGCACATCCTGGGGGGGCACCATACACATCCAGGACAGTCTCTCCAGTGGTGGCTTTGCCTATGCCAGAACAAGCGTGTGATGTATCGCAGGCTGGTGGGTATGCCCAGCTTGAGCAGTTCAAGCTCTCTAGACCCTGCATGTGTAGACCCACTCAGGAGTGCTTAATCCATAGAAGTTTATACCTGAGTAAACTAAGCCCAGATTAAATGCATGTGTAGATGCACCCAGCTGATTTGCAAATTCTGGGCGCATCTACACATGCACGAATAAACTCTGGAGCTTATTGCTCCCAGGTGCATTGTTGGAACATGTACCCAAAAGGAAAAAACTCCAGAGCATATTGCTCCAGAATTTATTCATGCATAGCACATGGAGCCCAGTAGGAGCAACCTTGACTGGCAGGGGACTTAAGAGATCAGCCTGCCAGCATTGCTCATACCAGGCTCCATATGAGCAGCTGGCTGGGGCACAAGTATGCTTCAGTGTGGGGCTAGCCAGGAGGCAGCCCTCATGCTGAAGCACCCTCGTGCCCCAGCCAGCCACTCTGCAGCACATTGAACCCAGCTGGAGCAGCCCTGGGCTTACAAGCTGACCCATGGGTCCCCAACCAGCCCAGGCTGCTCCAACTGGGGTCCATGTGCTGCAGAGAGGCTGGCTGGGGCATGCAGGTGCTTCAGCATGGGATCTGCCTGCCAGCTAGGTCCACACTGAAACACCCTCATGCCCCAGCCAGCCCCATTAGTATCTAGACGTGCTGCAGTGCATGAAAAAGCATCACTGGAAGGTAGTAGGCTTGTGTGAGTAGGCAGCTATTCGATCCAGCTTTTGATCTGGCCACTTTAGATGCCAGGGATCGGATCTGAAGCTCCAGACCGGGTTCCTGCTTTGATCCAGCCGAACCGGCTTCGAAGCTTTAGAGCTGCCTCGGAGATCCGGCCATAGGGTATAATGGGGAATCAATGAATTATCTATAACTTTGTTGTTTTTTGTATGATTTGGACAAAACTTTCAGGGGTGGTAGCCTCTATTGAGAGCATTAAGTCTGCCAAGCTTCAAGCTTGGTGTAGGGGTTCGGGCAGAACTGCACCCCAAATTCTTGGAAGCAAAACTCATTTCATGTGTGTGTTACACCACAGGGGTGTGAAAACTGCAGGGGTGTTAGCATCTGGTGAGGCCACAAAGCCTGCCAAGTTTTAAGAAAATAGGTGGAGGAGTTTGGGGGGAACTGCACCCCAAATTCTTTAAAGCAAAGCTCATGTCATAGGTATGTATTAAGCCACAGTGGGTGGTGGCCCCTGCTGAGGCCATGAAGCCTGCCAAGTTTCAAGAATATCAGTGCAGGGGTTTCTGGGAAACTGCACCCCAAATTCTTGAAAGCAAACCTCATGTCACATGTACGTGTTAAGCCATGGTGGGGTTAAAACTGCGGGGGTGGTGGCCCTTGATGAGGCCACAAAGCCTACCAAGATTCAAGGTGATACGTTCAGGGGTTTGGGGGGAACTGCACCTCAAGCTGCTGACAGCGCTGGAAGCTTTTCCAGTTCTGAAGCATGGTCCGAAGCCTTGCACAGCCCTAGAGGGTGATAATTGTGTTTAGCCACATTACTCTACAGCAGACGTTTATTAGTCTACTGTGACCTAATAGGGTCACAACTATAGGCGGTGATGTTTTACTGCAGAGCTCATAGTCAGCTCGCAGTAAACATCTCTTGCCACAGAAAAAGGAAAAGAAAAAGAAAAAAAAATGCTGCACAGAACATTTTTTCAATGAAAACTGAGCCAGTTAGATATACCAGAAATGTTTCATATCAATTCAAATGACAATTTTATTTCACAATAAGATGAAACATAGTGGGTGCATCTACACACAAATTAATGAGTTTTGCTAATGTACATTAAAATTAGTATCTCTGTTGTGAGGTACTAGAAAAAGGTGCACTCAACTATTTTAGTGAAAGCACACTTTTCTGTGATGCTTTAATGCACATTAAAGCACACATGTAGATGTGCCACTATATGCTATTGGAATGTAAAAAATCACCCTTCAGGTAGAATATCTACAGCTACTCAGTACAGTAAGTCAATATTTGGTTTTCTTATAACTGTAGTGTACTTTTGCTCTGTTTTTTTTCTTAATCAAATATTTGAAACTTTTTTCATGTAGCTTTCCACAAAACATTTCTACAAGTGGAGATATAGTAAAAGAGATATACATTAGGAAGTGAAGTTATGTTTATAATTTTCCTTATTCTAGCCTACCTATCTTTCAGAATCAGAGCAGTAATGGATGTGAATAAAAATTTACTGTAACTTTCCTTAAAAAACAAAAACAGGTTGTCATGCTCAACTACACATTATAACAATATTTCATACTTTTGTTTGCACTTCTATGTAGTGGTCATAACACAAAATAAAGGTGTAGTGGCCATAATACAAAATACACGGATTTTGATTTTGGGGGACAAATTTAGAAACTTACTCTATCTGCTAGTGAAGGAGTACAAAAATCATAGCATCTATGTTAATATTTCCAGAGTTTCTAAAAAAAAGATTTTGTCAAAATAGAAATTTTGTTAATTACCAAATTCTAAACCATGATTACATTTGTTCATCATGAGCTCAGGTTAGCAAAATGCTTAAACACATACTTAAGTTTAATAGATTTCATGCTTCTTAAGCATGTACTCAACAAGTACTTTGCTGAATAATTATATAGATCATTACAGCATAAGTGCTTTGTTGAACTGGACTATTGCAAGTAGAAAATAAAAGGAGAAATTGACTTGTAAGCTGCACGGTCTTCTTATGGCTAGAAATAGCTCTTCCATGTATGCTTAATGTTCCTAGTATAAATAAGGATTTTTTGTAATACTGCTAGACCTGCCAGTAGACAAAAGTCTTTAGGTTATAGAATATATATCTCCAATGTTACATGTTCAAACAGTACCTGAAAGTAAAAAAGAAAATACTAATTACTACTTTACAGACATTTAATCAGGAAGTTTACAAGGCAGTTTCCTGTTTTTGTAAGTAATGATCACAGATGTAATATCTGGAAAATATCCCAATTTTTTTCAAGTAACGCACAATAGTTGTCATATAATGAATATCTGTCTATATCTTGCATCCTAAATGTAATATATATCCTAATATACTTTGAAAAAAAAAGATAAAAAATAGATTTTTTACAACAGAAACACAACAGGAAGTAAAAACTCTTCTAATCAAGATTTTTTTTTCATTCTGAACACGATGGGCACAGCTACACGTTCATTAATATGCTTTAGGTAATGCACATTAAATCTAATACCACTGTTGTGAGGTATTCGAAAAAGGAGCATTCACTTATTATAATGTGCATTAGCTAAAGGGCAGTTTTTTGTGATACTTTAATATGCATTGAAATAGGCTATTGCGCATTAAAGCACATGTGCACCTGATTTGGCCTATTTCAAGTTAGTCATTTATTGCAGCACAATGTAAAACAATTTTATATAATTTTGTATAAAAACTCCACTGAACAAGAACTATTTCAGGCACTGCCATAGAAACATATTGTGGACTGTGTCATTTCTAGCTGAGATACCTGACTTTTAGTTATTTTAATTTTTGACTTAAAAAAGGCTCTGCTTTAGTGAATATGTTTATTCTGTGGCATAATGAACATAAAACTAGTTAAGTGTTAATTCCATTTAATTTTTTCAGCTAGGAAAGATAATCTTTTATTTATAGTTAATTGACGATTATATCTGAATATATCGCTAGCTCTGACACTTCAGAATTCCTTTGTATCTGCCACAATGCATAAATAGAGATAATAATTTCCAGCCTCTCAAGATAATCTGTCTCCAAGAAGCAATACTTGCTAAAAAGTAGATTTTCTCAAAGGCATATATCCTTCTAGGGTACAAAGTACTTATAATGAATATTTAATATGCCACAACAAAAGCAAAGCTTAACAAAATATAGAATGGTTATGAAAAGCCAGTTATGTATTATTTCACACCCAAGTGTATGTAAAATCTCTGTACACTTTTAGCTTCTTTAATTCCTTGGGGTCTCAAAACAGCAGACTCCTTATGCCTGAAGAAGGGTGATTGTGCCCAAAAGCTTGCTAAGAACTTTTTTCCAACTACTCAGTTGGTCTAATAAAAGAGATCACATCTACTCAAAGAATCTTGTCTGCTTATGTTCTTAGACCAGCATAGCTACTAGGGCTGTGTGAAGCTTTGGTCCCTGATTCGATTTGGTGGAGATTTGGCCCAACTCAGTGGCTGAATCTCTGAATCGAATCAGAGGACCTTTTAATCTCTCTGAATTGAATCAAAAACCTCTGAATCAAACTGGAGAGATTCGGAACAATTCAGAGATTCGGACAAAGACACAGCTTTAAATGTTTTATCTACATAGCTCTAGGCTTGTGAATGCTGAGAGGTACATGGAGTGTCCCACAGAAGCAGGGGGGGCTCCCCAGCACACTCAGCAGCAGACCCGGAAGTGGGCCAGAAACACTTAAGGTCCACTTCCAGGTCCACCGGGGAGTGTGCTGGCCCCCCCCCCTTGCCTCCTCAGCTTGGTGACTGATGCTTTCTGGGTCTGGGGAGGGCACCTGGGGTCCCTCTGAGTCTGATCACTGAGCCAGGAGCTATGGGGCGTCCCCCAGCATGCTTCCCAGCAGACCTGGAAGTGGATCAGAAGTACTTCGGGTCCACTTCCGGGTTTGCCACCGAGTATGTGGAGGGCTCCCCTCCACACACTCATACACACATACACTCCTGTGGGACAATCCATGGTCCCCAGCATTGCAACATTCATGAGCCAGGCCAGCTACCTCAAGGTTTAAAGCTGTGGCTATGTCCAAATCACTGATTCTCTGAATCAGCGTTGAATCTTCAGATTCAGATTTGGCCAAATCGAATTAGGGACAATGATCCAAATCAACTAATCAAATCACTGTCCCTGATTCGGGCCAAATCAGAATCTGATTCGAATAGGGCCCTGTAGCAGGGCACTAAGGTGCCTGCTACTTGAAAAGGAGTAGTATGGGCTCAGGTGCTGGTTGCTAGGGGCAACCAGGAGGAGCTAAGGGCCCACACCTGCTGAGTCAGCTGACTAGAAGGGGCAGGGCTGACTACTGTAAGACACAGGCTGGAGGCTGTGAGTGCTCTCTCTGCTGGCAGCCAGGAAGGAGTACTGCCTGAATGTGGGAAAGAGAATAAGGCCTGAATGTACCAGCCACGAGTTACACGGGTGAGAGGTGGTGTGGTTGGAAGATGTTTAACCAGGAGATTTAACTTTGTGTTATAGCCCAGGGCCTTGTGTTATTGTTTTGTTCTTGTTACACCAGAGGACCGGGTGAGGCTATTAGGGGTTGGAGGAGGCCTCATAGGGGCTCCATGGTAGCATGGGGACCCCGGTGCCAGAGAGGGCACAACATTCAGGGGTGCATTGACCCCAGCCCTGAGAAGGAGAGCAGAGGATTGGGAGGGAGCCAGGTAAAGCTGAGACCACCTGAGCCCTAAGGCGAGAAGCCCCAGTGCGGGCAGTTGCGAGACAAGCCACAGAGCGCCAGTGAGGGCTCAGGCTGCGGGACAAGCCAGAGAGCGCCAGTGGGGCATGGAAAGGGAAATCGACCAAACAATGTCCAGTACATCTGTGAGGCTTGAGGCGTGGTACTGGGGTGGCTGGAGCCACACATAGCCCATAAGGCCAGGGTGCACCGAGTCACCCAAGACAGCACTAAGACTGAGTTACATCAGAGCACCGTGTCAGATAGGACTAAGGGCAGCCTCCCTTAAACATTATTAACATTAAAGACGTGGTGGACGAGATTGTGAGGGTGCTTTTAATATCAGTGTCGCGGGGCACTCCCGCGCCCCGCTCCTAAGGAGATGCCCCAGGAAGAGGAGAGGTGTAACAGGGCACCAGGGTGCCTGCTACTAGCAGGAGGAATAGGGCTGCTGAAGCACCCTGGAGCAACACAGATGGGGGTTGCTAGGGCAACCAGGCAGGTCATGTGGCCAGGAGGGGGCAGGGCCAGGCCCTTATAAACAGCTAGGCCCAAGCCTAGCTAACAGTTCCCTTCTGGCTGCCGCAGGAGCAGGAGCTCTGCGGCTCGAGCTGAGTGGCTTGAGTTGGTGGTTGCAGCCTTACCCCACGAACAGGCTGTGATGATGCAGGGAACAAGATCACCCTGACTGCAGGTAGGATTGAGAGCCCTGGCAGGGCTTGGAGTTATTGTTAGGCGTGTGGAGCCTCTGTTTAGGTTGGAGCCAGAGGGCTTGACTTTGAGTTACAGTTTACACCGGAGGACCGGGTGAGGCTGTAGGGGAGCGAGGAGGCCTCAGCGGGGCTCCCCAGCAGTTTGGGGGCTCCGGGTGCCCAGTAGGGGCACAGTGCCAGGGGGGCACAACGGTTTATGCCGGAGTGGCACGGAGCACGGGGTTGGACCCCGGCCCGTAAGGATGGCACCTTGCCCAGTGGGGCAAAAGACCCAGGGTAGGGTCAAGGGGGCCAGGCACGGCTATGGCCACCTGAGCCCCAAGCGCGGAGAGCGCGGTACAGGCCCCAGAGAGGGCGAGGCCCGGAGAGGGCGCAGCGCGGAGAGCGCGGTACAGGCCCCAGAGAGGGCGAGGCCCGGAGGCCCGGAGAGGGCGCAGCGCGGAGAGCGCGGTACAGGCCCCAGAGAGGGCGAGGCCCGGAGAGGGCGCAGCGCGGAGAGCGCGGTACAGGCCCCAGAGAGGGCGCGGCCCGGAGAGGGCGCAGCGCGGAGAGCGCGGTACAGGCCCCAGAGAGGGCGCAGCGCCAAGAGCGCGATACAAGCCCAGAGAGGGCGAGGCCCGGAGAGGGTGCAGAACAGAAACGACCCAGGAAAGGGTCAAGGGGGCCAGGCACGGCTACGGCCACCTGAGCCCCAAACACGGGAAATCCGCAAGCGCGGAGGACGCGGCGGAGACCCCGAGAGGGGTGAGAGGAGCTAGGGAGACCCAAGGGCATCAGGAATAGGCCGGTGGGTGAGAGCCCGGCCCAGGGGCGCCAGGTGGGTGATGAGCCCAGAGTGCCAGAGGGAGAGCACCAGAGGGGCAGGGGACCAGACAACGTCCCCCAGGACAGCTGCGAGGCTTGCGGTGTGCTAAAGGGGAGGTTTTGGAGGCACGCATTTGCCCATAAGGCTGGGGTGAGAGTACCCCCACTTTGGAGCGGAGGTGATACCATTAAGGTGCCGTTAGGTGTAAGTAGGCAGCCTCCCATTCTGAACCTCAACAGCAAAGACGTGGCGGGCGTGTAGAGGGTGTCAGACCACCCTAATTGGCACGGCAAGGGGGCGCTCGCGAGCTCACGGCCGCTCGCGGGGCCATCCGTGACAATCACTTTGGCATGTTAGGGGGCACTAGGGGGGTTCACGGCCAGCCCTAGGACCCCGCGCTGTCACAGACCTGCTTTGCACAGCCCCAATGACTACAACCTAAACCCCTGTCTAAAAACCAGTCAAGTTTGTACTGTACTGTCCAAAAGTATGTGCCAAGTAAAGAAACTCAAAATTATATTTGTTGATACAAGGAACTAAAACATTACTTAATATCAACCGGAAAAGTAATGACAGTGGAAGAAGGAATATAAAGTACTATTTCCTTCAAGTTTTCTATGAGTAAATCTTCATGAGTTTAATATTAAGTCACATGAAATATTACATTCATAGGTTACTTTAACCAATGAAGTCTAAGGCCAGGTCCCTACATGCAGGGGCATGTACTTGTAGCAGCAAAAATTTGTGCCACTCCTTGCCACAATGCACACCCCTGCACATGTGTTTTGCTATGGGGCAAATTGCCCCACTTTGGGGAAACTTTCCTTTCCCTGCCCCTTCCAGTTCCCAGTGTGCTGGAGGAGCTGAGGGACAACTAATCCACTCTGGCCAGCAGCCATAGCATCTTCTGGGGGGACCAACCTCTGTATCTGCCAGCACAAGCTCCTCTCATGTGCACCATGCCACTTTTTTTTTTTTGCTACTGGGATTTCCTGGTAGCCAAATTTGCCCCCACTTGGCAAATATGCAGCATGGGGCACATTTTAACATTGTGGGCAGGTGGTTTGTAGTGCCACAAAGAGATTTGCAGTGCCACAAAACACACATGCCTGCATATCTGGATGCAGCCTAACATACCTAATCCTAGAAAGCCTATGACAACAATTAGGGTCCAGATTCATGCTTGCATTCTCTCTCAGAGATGTCATAAATTAAATGGTGTTAGAAAGTTCAGAATGTTCTGATGCTTATTTTAGACATTGCATAGCCAGGGTCAGATAATAAAAGCACCATAAACTGCCTTTGAGAGTGCAGAGGTGACCAGTTAAAAATCTAAGTTTAATTTTTAAAAATTAAAGTTTCTAGTTCATACAGTATCAAAATAGCTTCAAAAGAACCTTAAAGACCTCTAAGTCATAAGGCAAATAAAAATAACCCAAATATATTATGCTGAAACTATAATTTTAAAGGCAATCTTAATTTTTTTATGATCATGACTTTTTCCTGAACAAGTTCAAGTTGACAAAAAGAATTCATCTTAAACTTTTGAAAGCACGAGGATTTCTTTATTTAAAAGGGGGGGGAGTCAAATATCGGCAAGGATCCTGTTTTTTTCTGTTTAAAAATCCCAAGTTCTATGATTAAAACTCCCAAAATTATCTGATTAGAAAACCCAAAATCTGTATTTTTCCATGATTAAAATGAAATGTTACTATATACATATAGGTATCAGTTGAACACAATGTTTTATGTTCTAAAGCAATTTGGAAGCCTACCAGTGCCTCAGTCATTGTAATAAAATAAATTCTACATACCTATATATTTTAGCATTTCATACTGGTCTTTTTATCACAGAAAATCAGAGCTCCCCCTGACCCCTTTGCTCACCAGGACATGGATCTAACTGTGGCTGTCCCTCAACTGCTTTGTGGCACTAAGAAGCCCTAATATCCTGGTGCTCTGCCCCTGTCCATGCCATTGCCCCTCACTCCCAAGCCGCATCCCCCTTCCCCCCCAGCCCTGCCAGTGCTCCTCACTCTCAGCCCACAGACCCCTGGCCCTGCCAGTACCCCTCATTCCCAATCCATAGCCCCTTGGCCCTACCAGTGCCCCTCACTCCTGGCCCACAGCCCCGCCCCAGCCCTGCCAGTGCCCCTCACTCTCAGCCCACAGACCCCTGGCCCTGCCAGTACCCCTCATTCCCAATCCATAGCCCTCTGGCCCTACCAGTGCCCCTCACTCCTGGCCCACAGCCCCACCCCAGCCTTGCTAGTGCCCCTCATTATTGACCCACTGCCTCGAGGCCCCAACCCCTCAGTATGTGAGGAATGGGGTGGGTGTGTGGGGAAGGATGGTTGTGGGCACAGGAGATGCATGGAGAGGGACAGGTGATGTGTGGGGAGAGTAGGGAGGCAGGTGATATGGCAAAGGCACATGCCCCCCACCCCAGATTTCTTCACCCACAGCACAGTGCAGGGCTGCAGCTGGGCTGGATGAACTCTGAGCAGGAACTGCCTCTACATCCCAGTGTAAGATAGAATGCTGCACTGCCATGGCTACAAAGGTGAGACATTGCGGTGTGGGGTTGTGACGCTACTGCTGCCAGGCAGGCAGAGGGCACCTCATCTGGAAGTCCATGGTGGCACAGCACTTCCTCCCACACCGGGTCCCGCCCACTGGGTTGTGGAGGTGGCTCCTGCCCAGAGTTGGTCCATCCAGGCTGCAGCCCCACATACCACTGTTGGCACAAAAATCTGCAGAGGCATTGTCCCCCTGCTCCCCATTGCATTACTTGTGCCCCACCACCCCCACAGACTTATCCCGGAGATTTACTCCCCTAGACTTAGCTGGAGGGAGTGGAAGGAGCTGCTCTCCACTGCTCTGCTTAGATGCCAAGTTTCTCCTGTGTCTCCACCCCACCAACCCCAAGCAGCCTCTTGCAGGCTGGAACTCTGCCAGTCTGCAAAGGAAACCTGCAATTTCCCAGGTTTTTCTCCTTTAATCCATGATTTTCTCCTTTTCCCCATGGCAAACTGAAAACCCAAATCCCTGAATATCAGTCATGAAATAAGTTGTTGAAACCTTTACTCTAGGGAAGGTATATTATCTGGTTATCCATTTAAAAAAGAGATAAAAACTAGATATTTAAATAACATATTTGGCTATTTAATACAAAACTGTATTCCATTCACACTGGGTATGAGTATTGTCTTAATAGAAATAAATACATAAAAAAAAAAGGTTCGGGTTTATATGAACTCCTGAGTGAGTTTGGGAAGATGAATGATACTTCGTATTTTGTGTTAGTACATCTGGGATAGCTAGCCAAGAATGTGAAATAAGTGGGTGAAATTGTAATTTGGAATGAGGGTGAAGAAAGTAAGAAAATGAAGTCTTCCACAAATTGAGTCCTCCACAAACAAGCTGACGTTTCACTCAATATTTACATATTACTGTAGTTTGTTTAAAAAAAAAAAACAGGCTGACACTGTGGCTTCTTACAGATGTGGCAAAAAAACCCCACTTAAAACTCAGTGTGTCCCCACACTGAGCACAGCACATGCCCAGAAGAGGTATAGTTTGACCCAGCTTGCCCAACACCTGTATAGATCACATACTTCAGTAAGCCTTTTTTAGCACTTTTATCTAATAGATGATTGCACTAAAAAGCCCTGCTGAAGCGCACAATCTATACAGGTGCTGGGGAACAGGGTCACACTAAGGTGCTTCCTTTTCCAATAAAGAGCGGTTTGTTTTGTTTTCTCATGTTTGGCAGCAGCCTGTGAACACTTCTGTTTTCTTTTATTAAAAGGTGCATGATGCTCTGGTAAATGGAGGTTCCTTTCTCTATACATGAAAAGTATGACTTCCCTTGGTACTTAGGTACAAGTATCTGAATTAGCTTGGCCCACATGCAAATTGAACCAAGCAGATCTAGATCTATAGTAGTAGAGTTGTGTGCACTTTAGAAGTTTCCTTGAAGTAGTGTTGTCTCTCTCAACTCAAGTGGTTTAGCCTGTATTAACAATGAAAAGTAGCTGAGACACCAACTTGCCTGCAGGCACATTTACACAAGACACTTTTTACTGCAAAGTAACATAGCTTACTACACAGTAAGCATGTGCATCTACTTGTGCACATGCTTACTGCACAGTAAACCTTGCTAATTGTGAATAAATCTGCTACCTGCAAATGCAAGTAGCAAATTTACTCATGAGTAGTTACTTTGCAGTAGTGCTCATGTAGATGCCTGACTGCGAGCAGATCAGCTGGGAGCTGACCTGGCAGCAGGGAGCTTCAAGTTTCCCATTCCAAGATCTCAACTGGGGACTTATTGAAATTGGGGAACAGGGGGCTAGGAGATCCTTATCTCCCAGTGCCAGCTCTTCGACAGCAGGATTTGTGCTGGGAGATCCTTATCTCCCAGGCTGAGCTCTGCAGTCATGGGACTCAGACTGGGAGATCCATATCTCCCAGTGCCAGCCCCACAATTTCAGAGCTGGCAACGGGAGATAAGGATCTCCCAGCATTGGCTCCGTGGTTGCAGAGCTGGTACTGGGAGCTCCCTGCTGCCAGGGGCTGGGGAGCCTGTTCCCTGCCCAATGGGAAACAGGCTCTCCAATCTATTCCTCACCCAGCTCTGCAATCACATCAACTCTACCATTACCCTCAACCAGTTAGTCTCTAATAGGAAAAACAGACTTAGATTTCTCCCTGGACAAAGCCTTTTATTTTGGGATCTTACAGATGTCTACTATTCCATTTTAAGTACCTGTGAAGTACCTGTAAAGTACCAAGATAACACTTTCCCCTCCAGGACAATCAGGACTACTTTGAGTTAACTGCCATTCAATCTGCATATGTAAACAACTATCCCACTTTGAATGCCAGTCAAAGCTCAGGATAATCAGACCCCGCATAAACCAGACTGTTTGTTTTTAGCCTAAGGTTTCACCCTACCTTGCTTTCTGTCTGTCTTCAGACTGGCACAGCTATCTCCTTCAATGCTGAATGAGAACTTCCAAGTGCAGACAGAACTGCAGCTTTGCAAGAAGCATTCTGAATTAGAATGATCTCCTGGACTAAACAGAAGTTCACTGTTGGTTCTAGTGGGGAGGGGAATCTAGCTTCTGGCTGCCAGCCTGAAGCCAGTTTCACTCACTAATGGCCCCTCCTCTGTGCAAGGCTGCAAAGTTTTCAGAATGGGAGGAAGGAAAGCAGGGGAGGGAAAGGGAGGCAGCTCATTGGTTCCCCAGCCAGCACTGGAGGCTGTGTGTGGGGAGGGGGGGTGAATTGCAGCACCCTGCAGCAGGGGCTTGAAAAACCCCAGACAAAACTCCCTCTGCTCCGTTTCCCTCCTCCCATTCTGAAAACAGTGACAGGCTGGCAGGCACTCCAGAGGCAATTTACAGAAGATGCCATTTTGAAATGCTTTTGTCTGACCTCTCATGGATTGAGGGTTCAGGTTTTCACCTGCTCAACCATTTTTGAAGCAATCTTCAGCCATGCACTTGCTTTTGGTCACAGCTAATAGACTACTTTCTGTGGCCATATCAGGCAAAAATTGTCATTTCTGTCTGTGCCCTTAGAGCACTGAAGAACTCCTTAGTGTACTAGCATCAGAAGTAGATCCAGGGTTTTACAAGGTGGGGGTGTGGGAGCAGTGACCAGTGCATGACAGTACCACCTCACCTCCTCTGTATTTGCCCCTGCCAGCATTTCAAATGACGACAGTAATATTTCACTGGCACTGTCTATTGTAGATACAGTATACAATTCTTTAAATCTATGATTAAATAGCAAGATGACGGAACTGGGGAAGACATCCAAAGGGGCCAGTCAAAAAGATCCTGAGGCTCATATCATTGGGTGGTGCACGGCCGGGGTGCAGGGGAGGTTGGAGCCCCGTAGTCATCCACCAAGGCCCGTGACAACTCTGGGAGCATCCTCCAAGGGGACCCCCTCCACTGAAGATCCATCCAAACTCTCATGGCAGGAGAGTTTGGGGGACACCCGTAGAGTCATCAAGGAATCCTCCAGGGTCTACATGAGAGTCCCAGACTAGTAAGCCCAGTTGCCCAGGCAAAGGCAGCGTGGGATCATGTCATCAAACAGAGATAGGCACATACACAGTTGAATATTTAGTTACCATAGTATTAAACACAACTTTCAAAAACTATATCCATTTTAAACATGCACACACATTGTAAAAATAAAGCTCTTGATCAATTAGTATGCTATGTATTTAACAAGATAAATGGAAATGTATGTCACTACTGTGTAAAAATGAGAAAAGAGGCCTCTGTTTGTCAAGGCAGCATCTACAGGCTATAATTTAGTAACCTGATCCAGTAAACAGCAAATGGAAAACTGGCTGTACCCACACAGTCTTATTCACATCAATGGGGCTCCACAACAGCACAGCAGGTAGATCAATATGCAATATGCTACAAGCTCAGGCCATCTGTCAAGAGAGACAGTACTATGTGCCATTAGAAAAAGTGACAAGAGCAGAAGTGGGTAAATCCAATTTCCCTTCACATGCCTATGCTGCATTTATTTTGGCATGTAACTGAAATTGTTGGCATTTATGCACTATTTAGATACTGCATAGCTTATAGTGCTCTGTCCTCTTCTGTACTGTGTGCTCTATAGGCTGAACTCTGGCTGTGTAGCTGCCCAAAAGGAACAGCTGCTCCTAAGCAAATGCAAATATTGAAAGTGTTCTGAAATTTTAGCTGCAGTAAAAACAATGACCAGAAAGAGGACATTCCCTTATTTTAGCTAAGTGATTATAGCAAGAAGACCAAATTTTACAGCCCTGTCTCACTCAGAGAATATCTGAACCTCTCCTTCCTGATGGCTAGGAATGATATTTAGAAATTTGCTTTTAGAAATTGGTTTGCATTAGAGCCAATGGTCCAGGGGAACAGCGAGGCTTAATTGGTTTCTAAAGTCTGTTTGTAGAAAAGATTCACATTCTCATCACTGTGTTCTAAGTTAGCAGACAAACAGGCATATATACAGCCTGGCAATCTGAGAACATGAGGTGGCAAAACAGGCACTTTGCTACCTTGACACCCATAACAAGATAGCAACATGCAGACTTAGCATCAGGTCACAATGACCAGTTGTAACTTAGCAAGACATCTCTGATTTTGGTGGAATGACCAAATTAAGAGACTGGGAATGCCCAAATTAAGATGTATTCTTGTGATGGGTTTGAAGAAACAAAGGATTAGGCTGACAGGACAGAACATGGACATCATGGCGATCACAGGGAAACCAATCAATGGTACCCAGAAATGAAAAGTCATCAGGAGAAAAAAAACTAAAAAGGAGAGATTTGCAGGGCAACAAGTTGGCATTGACCCCCAACCTCCAAGGCTGCTGGTATCCTTCAAGCAAGAACCACAAAGTGGTGCTGACATACTGGCCAGACATACTGTCTCCTCATGAAACCTTAGGACCGGCAAATGAGTAGGACTGCATTGTCAATTTGCTTGCTTTGCTTGCATTAATTTTATTTGCTATTACTGTGTATCAGTGAAACTTGCCTATTATCGAATGGAAGAGGTCGTGGTCAGTCATTCAGAAAAGTTGTCTGCCCGGAACAAGGTATCAGGACTAGGTCATAAATCCTGTGCCACCACTTCCCATTTTCTAAGTGAGGACTCCTGCCCCAGGTCTTCTGCTTCCTGGATGAGTTCCCTAGCCACTAGGACATTGGACTAAAATATGAAAGGGCACGCCTCAGTTTTGTTCATAGATTCATAGATGTTAGGGTCAGAAGGGACCTCAATAGATCATCGAGTCCGACCCCCTGCATAGACAGGAAAGAGTGCTGGGTTTAGATGACCCCAGCCAGATGCCCATCCAACCTCCTTTTGAAGACCCCCAGGGTAGGGGAGAGCACCACCTCCCTTGGGAGCCCATTCCAGACCTTGGCCACTCTAACTGTGAAGAAGTTCCTCCTAATGTCCAGTCTAAATCTGCTCTCTGCTAGCTTATGGCCATTATTTCTTGTGATCCCCAGGAGCGCCTTGGTGAGTAGAGCCTCGCCAATTCCCTTCTGCACCCCCATGATGAATTTATAGGCAGCCACAAGGTCACCTCTCAACCTTCTCTTGTGGAGGCTGAAGAGGTCCAGGTGTCCTAGTCTCTCCTCGTAGGGCTTGGCCTGCAAGCCCTTAACCATATGAGTGCCCTTCTCTGGACCCTCTCCAGGTTATCCACATTCCTCTTGAAGTGTGGTGCCCAAAACTGCATGCAGTATTCCAACTGCAGTCTGACCAGCGCCCAATAGAGGGGAAGTATCACCTCCTTGGTTCTGTTTGTCATGTATCTGCTGATGCATGATAAAGTGCAGTTAGCTTTTCTGATGACTTCATCACACTGACGACTCATGTTCATCTTGGAGTACCGAGCAGGTCATTTCCTAGGCAGTAGGTGTGCTGGACATTTTTCCTCCCTAGGTGCAGCACTTTGCATTTCTCCTTGTTAAATTGCATTCTATTGTTTTCTGGCCATTTGTCCAACCTGTCCAGGTCTGCCTGTAGTTGTTCCCTGCCCTCCGGTGTGTCCACTTCTCCCCATAGTTTTGTATCATTCACAGACTTGGATAGAATACACTTCACTCCCTCATCCAAGTCACTGATGAAGACATTGAAGAGTATCGGTCCAAGGACCAAGCCCTGCGGGACCCCACTACCCACTCCCTTCCAGGTCAATACCGACCTATCCACTACCACTCTCTGGGTATGACCCTCTAGTGAATTTGCATCTACCGGACTGTGTAATCATCCAAGGCACAGCCTCTTAATTTGTTCACCAGTATGGGGTGGGTTACCATATTGAAGGCCTTCCTGGAGTCTAAGTAAACGATATCAACCCCTACTCCTGTCTCAGGATGTTTTGTAACCTGGTCATAAAAAGAGACTAGATTAGTCAGGCACGATCTACCTGCTACGAACCCATGCTGGTTTCCCCTCAGCATAATTTTCCTGCTGGACTCTCACATATATGAGCCTTAATAATCTTTTCAAAGACTTTGCCAAAGATGGAGGTGAAACTGACTGGCCTATAGTTGCCTGAATCCTCCTTACTCCCCTTCTTGAAAATAGGGACCACATTGGCCCTTTTCCAGTCCTCCAGGACCTGTCCCGTGCATCACAAGTGCTCAAATATTCTTGCCAGTGGCTGTGGAATGATATCAACCAGTGCCTTCAGTACCCTCAGATGGAGCTCATCCAGGCCTGCTGGCTTAAACACATCCAGTCCTTCCAAGTGACTCTGCAATATCTCGGGGTCAACGCTTGTTAATCTGGTGCCCAGCTGTTGCCTGTCTACAATCCCATTGTGAGACTTGTCTTGACCCTCGTTTAGGAAGACTGAGGCAAAGAACTCATTGAGGAGTTCAGACTTTTCCTCCCTGTCTGTCACCAATTCCTTTTGCACACACAGTAGTGGTCCTATTCCACCCTGGGCCTTCCTTTTACTCCCTATATATCTGAAAAACAATTTTTTGTTACCCTTAACTTGGGATTTTTTGTTGGAGCACAATACCAGGCTAGGTAACCACTAAAGTGTAATTGGATCAAATTCCATTTTACATTCCTTAGGGCCAAATTTGATTTTACCTGTGGGGCATCTAAGTAAATCTAGGCAGCTAAGTGCAATTTTATTCCCCCCTGAAAATCCATGGGAGCACGGGATCTGAGGCAGCTCAGCAAAGAGCCGTGGAAGACCCCAGCTGGGGCAAGGACACAAATCCTAAATAAGGAGACATGTTAGTCTAGAGTTCGGGTGAAAGAAAGAGGGATGCACAGCCTGATACCCCTCCACTTTTTCTTTTAGACTTTCTTTATTTTACTGCAGTTATTATTAGTTAAGGTAGTTCTTTCTGTCTTCTTGGTCCATTGGTTTTCTTTTTCTCTCTCTCTTTTACTTTGACACAGGCTCTCACAGGTTATTTTCCTGTAGATAGGTCTTAAGGTGCCAGTAAGTGAATTCTGATGGATGAAGAGAGCAGCAGTAGCATACAGCTCAGGATGGAACCACCAAGCTACTGAGATTCATCTCTGTGGGCAGGACATCCAGAAGCCCCTGGGTTAAGACAATAAGAAGGTCAGACTAACAAAAGCATAAGGAATGTGAAGCTCTGAAATTAACATCACCGGAGGGCAAGCCGCACGAAGATCTTGAGGTCCGTCTCAAAGGCTGGTATATGGATGGGGTGTAGGGGAGGTGGAGGCCCATGTACATCAGCCAGGCAACAACTCCGGAAGTCATCTCAACGGGAATCCCTGCTACTGAAGATCCATCCGAAGTCATGGCAGGTGAGTTTTGGGGTTTTCCCTGAAGTAACTGAAGGTTTCTTCCAGGAATATATGAAGTCCCATTGCATCCAAAACCAGGCGCATGTGCTAAAGCTGCACAGGCGTGGATAATTGAACTGAGAGGGGCACAAAGTGGTGCACTGGCTGGGAATCTGCAGGGAGATCTGGGTATTGAAGACTGCAACATCATGCAATCTGTGGCAATGGCCTCTCCAGATGTCCTCGGACAAAACCTACACGTCCTGACCCAGACCCTGGATGTCTAACAGCACATGATGAACCGACAACAGGATTGGCTATGGTACAGCCTGGTGTCCTTCAAAATGCGAAAGATGACCCATGACAATGACCCAGAGGCCTGTATTGAGGCTTTTGAACACCACGCCATAATGACTGGGCTCCATAAATGGTACTGGGCCAGTCAACTAGGTGCACTTGTGGTGGGCAAAGCCCAGGCGGCATATCGGGCTCTGCCAAGGGATGGAGCACACAATTATGAGCGAATGAAACCAGCTATCTTGTATAGGCTGAAAATCAACCCACAGCATTACTGCAAACTATTCCAGGCAAAGAAAGGACCAGAAGAGAGGCAGACCTGGATATTATTGCAGCTGCTGCGGGACCTCCTGAATAAATGGGTGACTCCTGTGGTGCAAGATAGGGATGCACTAGCAGATCAGATCCTCTTAGTACAATTCCAAAATGACTTAGAAGAATGAACACAACAATGGGTCCATCAGCAATCCCCATGCACGTGTCATGAGGCTTTGAAGCTGGCAGAGGTTTTTGCGGCATCAGAAATGGGGTACCCTTGAGAAAGTTGGAATCCAGGACCTCCAACTTCACCACCGAGGGCACCTGAGCGGAGATGACCACTCAACTGAGGAACAACTAAGGAAACGATATGCTTCTGGTGAGGAAGAAACAGACACTTTGAGGGATTGCCCTAGTAATTCCACAGAGTGGTGGCACCCAGAGAGTAGCCCCAGGATGCAAGTTGAAAGACAGAGAGAACCAGGAACAAATGAGCCCATGGATTGCAGCTATGCAGCTAGGGGAGATCGTGCAACTTGGAGACAGCCTGTTGTGAAAGCCTGGGTAGAAGGCCTCCCTGTACAGGCCACATTAGATTCAGGATGTGCCCAGTCCCTGGTGAGGGCTGATCTGGTGAGGCCCTGGAAGGATCGGAGAGCCAACCTGGTAAAGGTAGCGTGTCTCCATGGAGAAATGAAGCTGGTCGACTGGCAGTGGATATAACTTCGGGTGACAGAGCACCAGGGGGAACTCCTGGTAGGCATGGTGCCCTGGCTGGCTGGCAACATGCTGTTGGGATGCAACTGGGCACCGATCTGTGATACCCTGGATAGAGTCTGTGATGCAGAAGCAGAGCATACAAGGATCCAGAACCATGAAGGATAGTTAGGAGAGCTTGAGACCAGGTCACAAAATCCTTGGACACAGGTGTCGCAGTGGACATAGTTTTTCTGGACTTTAGGAAGGCCTTCGACGCTGTCTCTCACCCCATTCTCATTTAAAAAATAGGAAATTGTGGTGTTGATGTCAACACAGTCAGATGGGTTGCCAATTGGCTGGAGGGCCGCACTGAGAGAGTGGTGGTGGCTGGGTCATTTTCAACCTGGAAGGATGTGGGCAGTGGGGTTCCACAGGGCTCAGTCCTTGGGCCCGCACTGTTCAACATCTTCATCAGCAATTTGGACTTGGGGGGAAAAGCACCTTGTTCAAATTCACAGATAACACAAAGATGTGGGGAGAAGTGGGCACGCTAGAAGGGAGGGACAGGCTGCAATTGGATCTGGACAGGTTACAGGGGTGGGCAGATGAGAATAAGATGAGATTCAATACTGACAAGTGCAGGGTACTGCACCTAAGGAGAAAGAACCAGCAGCATACCTACAGGCTGGGGAACTAACTCCCTTCTCATCAGGACAGAGGCAGAAAAGGATCTTGGAGTCATTATAGATTCCAAGATGAACATGGGTCGCCAATGTGGGGACACAGTCAGGAAGGTTAACCACACCTTGTCATGCATCCACAGTTGCATCATAAGCAGGTCCAAAGAGGCGATCCTCCCCCTCTATGCGACACTGGTCAGGCTGCAGTTGGAGTACTGCATCCAGGAGGGATGTGGACAACATGGAGAGGGTCCAAAGGAGGGCCACTTGCATGATCAGGGGGCAGCAGGCCCTATGAGGAGAGGCTACGAGACCTGAACCTGTTCAGCCTCCACAAGAGAAGGCTGAGAGAGGATTTGGTGGCCATTTATAAACTCACCAGGGGGGACCTTCTGACCCTACCAACTATGAAACTATGAGGAAGGCAAGGAGTCGACCGACAAGGCAGATGAAGTAGACCTCTGCAACACTGCCAGCAGCCTACAGTTCGGGGAAGCTCAAGAGGAGGATCAGGAACTTCAGACACTCAGAATGCAGGCTTGCAGTGCCAGTGACTGCCCTACACCGACACTGATTGAAACTCCATGATTTGAGGTAAGAAATCAACTTTTGTATCGCATGCAATGGAGCAGGCCAAGCAAATCTGAGAATACACAGTTGGTAGTTCCCACATGGTTCCACCAAACTACATGGCAATTGGCTCATTTCAGCCCCACAGGAGGACACCTGGGTCAAGACAAAATCATCACTAGGGTGACCTGGTGGTTTTTTTGGCCAAGGTTAGGGTAGGATATTGCTTGCCAATGCACAGCCTCCCCTGAATGCCAAAAGATGAGGGAGGATCATCTGGCATGGGCACCACTCCAACCTATGCCCATCTTTGACATCTCCTTTTCAAGGACAGCTATGGATGTGGTGGGACCCCTTCCCCGCAGCAGCACAGGGCACCAATATAGGTATTCGTGGACTGCGCCACCTCTTACCCTGAGGCAGTGCCACTTCAGGCAGTGACTGCCCCACATATAGCAGAGGAACTTGTTAAATGGATAGCCAGGATGGAGATACCAAAGGAGATACTAACGGATCAAGGGCAGAATTTTATGTCCGGAGTATTACGCGTGGTATGCCATACTCTCTGTATAAAACACCTCCACACCTCAGTGTACCACCCGAAACCAATGGTCTTGTAGAGCATCTTAACGGGACTATAAAGCAGATTTACATCAATGCATACAAGGGGATCTGCAAAAGTGGGACTTGCTTCTCCCACTAATATTGTTCACTATCCGAGACACTCCATAGGATACAACAAAATATTCCTCCTTCAAACTGGTACTTGGACATCCCCCGAAGGGACTCCTCCAAGCCCTAAGGGAAGATTGGGAACAAGATTCAGGAAACTTGCAAGAACCAACAGTTTATCAGCGAGAGTTCCAACAGAGGGTCTGAGTGGCCCAGGACCTAGCCAAACACAATGTACAGGAGGCACAACTTAGCCAAAAGGAAATATATGACAGTCACGGCAAGAAAAGAGAATTTGAACCCAGACAGGGTGTTGGTGCTTCTGTCTACATCCACAAGTAAGCTACTGACTCAGTGGCAGAGGCCATTCAAGTTAACTTGCATGGTCGGGCCTGTAGACTATGATGTCCACCGTCCAGACCACCTATGAGAAAGGCAGATTTATCATGTAAATCTCTTATGGGAGTAGTGGGAACCCAAGGGATGGGCCACTTTCATGGAATTAGATACAGAAGACCTTGGACCCAAGGGTTGACCAAGAAGGAAGGGATGACTAGGGCAGAAAGTCAGGTCCAAATAGGAGAAGAACCATCAATTCCACAGAGACGTAAGATGCAGGTATTGTTGAAGGAATTTCAGGACGTAGTCTGTGAGGAACCCAGATGGGTCCGGGGCACCTATCACTCAATAAAAACTCCACCAGGGACCATAATGTGGGAAAGGTGGAGACTGGTACCTCACTACCTCTTAGAAGAGGTCCTCAAGGAGATAGAGAGAATGCTGGAACAAGGAGTCATACAGCCATCCAGGAGCCCATGGCAGAGCCCTTTGGTTCCAGTACACAAGCCAGACAGATCCCTGTGGCGGTGCATCGATTACAGGCATTTGAATGCAATGGCTGTCTTCGATGCATTCCCTATGCCTCATGTGGCCGAACTGCTGGAACATATCGGGAAAGCCCAATATATTACAATGCTCGACCTTGCAAAGGGGTATTGGCAGATCTCCCTGGCGAAAGGGGACCGGCCAAAGACAGTCCTTGGGGACTCTACGAATTCATCTGAATGCATTTTGGGCTCCATGGGGTGGCAGCAATGTTCCAGCTCCTAATGGACCAGATCTTAGCGCCACATGCCGAATATGCTGCGGCTTATATAGACGACATTATCATATTGTCCCAAACCTGAGCACAACACAAGAGAGCCCTTAAGGCTATTCTGTCAGCATTCTGGAAAACAGGATTGACTGCTAATCCCCTTAAGTGAACCCTGGCACAAAGGGAAACTAAATATCTGGGGTTTCTGATCAGAAGAGGTACAATCAGACCACTGGCGGATAAAGTGGAGACAATCCGCAACTTCATCACACCCCGGAAAGACAGACAGCTCAGATGCTTCCTAGGACTAACTAACTATTACCGATGATTTGTTCCCCATTTTTCTAGCAGCACCCCTGACAGAAGCCCTCAAAGGCTGGCAACCGGGATCCATAAAATGGACAGAGGAAATGACACGGAATTTTGAATTACTAAAGAAGGCCTTAGGCAAGACGTCATGATACACGCACTTGACTTTCGAAAACCTTTTGTCTTCCAGACAGATGCCTTGGAAACTGCTGTAGGAGCCATCCTAACCCAGGAAGAGGATAGGATAGAAAGGCCAGTCACCTATGCCAGTCGCAAACTACTGCTGGTGGAGACATGGTACGTGACAATAGAATGAGAGTGCCTGGTGATTCACTGGGCGGTAGAACATTTTAGGTACTACCTAATGGGCAGGGAGTTTAAACTTTTGACTGACCATGCTCCCTTAAAGTTGCTTAGTATGGCCAAGACCAATAACACTCGGATCACAAGGTGGGCCCTTGCCTTACAACCATTTAAGTTCCACATAGTACACCGACTAGGGAAAAGTAATGTCATAGCGGATTTTTTATCCGGATGCAGGCATGAGACCACATCCGGAAACCCAGAGCACCACTCTAAAGAAACAATCGAGTTGACAAGTAGGGCCTTGGGAAGGAAGAACAAAGCGCCCCAAGGCATCTTAAAGGGGGGGTTGTGTCCCAGGGGTACAAACATGGGGAAGCAAGGAGCCCCACCCACTGGGGAACCCAGGACAGGGGAACACAACCCCAAAAGAAAATCCCTGTAAAAAAAGAAAACTTACCTCTTTTAGGATGCTGGTGATCTGGGGAGACAAAAGAAAAACCCGCATGGTTCATTAGCCACGCTTATCTGCAGCTGGAGTCAGGTAACTTCAGAGGGAGATGCTGCCTGGCAGATTCAAAAGCTGGCTCTGAGAGGGAGTGAACAGGGATGCCAGGAGTGAGAGAAGTGGCAGGGATCCCCCATGCTGGGTGCATCCAGCACCAGCAGAAGCAGGAAGATCCGCCGCGGAGGCTGGCGTCAGCACCAACAGAGTCAGAGGAAATGTTCCACACTGTCAGTGAATGGCACGGGAGCACAGGACCTGAGGCATCTCAGCAAAGAGCTGTGAAAGCCCCAACTGGGGCAAGGATGCAAATCCTAGGTAAGGAGATGTGCTAGGCTAGAGTCTGGTTGGAGGAAAGAGCCTGATATCCCTCCACTTTTACTTTTCAGTCTTTTCTTTATTTTACTGTGGTTATAATTAGTTAAGGTAGTTCCTTCCCTCTTCTCAGTCCGTTGGTTTTCTTTTTCTCTCTCTCTTTTACTTTGATGCAAGCTCTCACAGGTTATATGTATTGCCGTACATAGGTCTTAAGGTGCCGGTAAGTGAATTCTGGCAGAGGAAGAGGGCAGCAGTAGCATACAGCTCAGGATGGAACCACCAAGCTACTGAGATGCATATCCACAGGCAGGACATCCAGAAGCCCCTGGGTTAAGATGATAAGAAGGTCGGACTAATGAAAGAGTAAGGAGCATGAAGATCTGGAATTGACATCTCCAGGGGGCAAGTGGCATGAAGATCTTGAGGCTTGTCTCAAAGGCTGGTGCATGGATGGGGTGTAGGGGAGGTAGAGTCCCACATACATCTGCCAGGAGACGCAACAACCCTAGAAGTCCCCTCAATGGGAGTCCCCACCACTGAAAATCCATCCAAAGTCATGGCAGACAAGTTTTGGGGTTTTCCCTGAAGTGACCAAGGGTCTCTCCCAGGATTGTATGAGGTCCCATCATGTCCAAACCAGGCGCGTGTGATAAAGCTGCACAGGAGTGGATAATCAAACTGAGATGGGCACATAGGTTATTGTAAATGGAGGGAAGAAAATACAGAGCAGCACTAGGTATTTCCAGAGCTGCTCTTATGAGTATTCCTGAGACCATGAGATCAGCACTGGAATACCCTGGGTTTGTACCAAAGGCAGCTGCATGACTTTCTTCCAGCCCTCAGAGTGTGTGAGCAGAGTATTTTCACAGTGGTACACTATAATATAAACACCTCGCATAGTTTCTCTTATCTGTTAGTTACAGGATCATTTTTTAAATCCAAATCTTGTTTTGAATTGAAATATCACATACATACACTGTGGCAATAGAGCCACTCCATAGATACTGTTAAATATGCAGGAATAGATAGATCTTTAGACCATTTCATTCTATATTCTGGGTGCATTTACACATGCTATTACTGCTCACAAGAAAACTCAAGAGCTTATTGCTTTGAGTTTATTGCTTCCAGGTGCACTGTTTGAGAACACATGCCCAGAAGCAATCAACTCTGAAACATTAAGCTCCAAAGTTTATTCATGCACAATATGTGGAGCCATGTCAGAGAAGCCCTGGCTAGCAGAGTCCTCTTTTGAACCCCTCTTCAGGTAGTAGAAGGCTGATATAAAATCCCCTCTCAGTCTTCTCTTCTCTCTCCCTTTTTCTTTTTCACAAAACCAGTGACTTGTAGGACCTAATCTACCTCTATATAATTGTTTATTTGCTATAACTTTAACATGTGGCTAAACTTCTTATAGCATGGACAGACCCAATTTTGTTCAGTTTTGTCTCTTCATATGAAAGGTACTTTCAGCTCCCTAACTTTTTTTGTCACCCACCTCTGAACCTTATCTATAAAACAAAAATGTATTTCAGGGTCAACTGGAATAATATTCTAATTTAAAATAGATTAAAAGTGGAAAATATTTTAAAATTTGGATTATAGTTAATAGTATAGCAATTGTCCATACTTACTTATAATTAATATTATTCTCCAAAAGGAAAACAAAATTGTTTATTAATTTATTTCACTACATTGAATTTAGATATCAACTGAATAGATTTCTCATATTGCATACTTTAATAGCAACTTTGATTAAAATGTTGGGATGATTTTAAAGTTTCAGGACTTCATATTGAGTAATGATTTCTGCTACATAATGGGAACTAATTTTTCAAACTCCCAGTGTCTTTGTGCTTTTAATGTGACTCACTGAATTTACATTTCTGTGCAGGTATGTGTAGGAGTGAAAGCTCATATGTATTATCAAAGAATATGACATAATCCCATAGAGATTACTTATAGAAAAAAATAGAACTGTCCCCATTCATTTCCAAACATGTTGTGTAGCATGAACACCTTCTTTTAGATTAATCAATAAAACCCCAAATTTGTTATTGTTTTTAAAATTTATTTTTAACTTTACATTTAAAACTAAGCTTTAGAGCAGCTATAAACTAGATCAAGGCAAACCTTTTTTGGTGAAATAATGAGTTCTGGGAGCATTAAACTATTTGTTAATTCAAGTAAATAATTAACAAATAAGACACTGGACCAAGATGAATTCCATCTCTTTGGCATCTGAGTGAATCTAGTCATCTATATGTAATTCTATTCCATCCTGTTCAATAATGCATCTACTTTTATAATACACCATCATCTGACCCATTAGATTGAGTCATAAAAAAGCAGCAAGGAGAAAAATGACTGACCATTTGTATTAACAGTTTTTCTGGGTCTTGAACAGGGTGTTATAGATTCACATTTAGGACTGAATATGCATAAGAACTTAACCATTACAAATGTCACTTATTGGAACTGGTTTACAATTCTGGGAAGTGGTTTGGCTCTGATGCAAGGGAAAGACAGTGAGCAACCATCCCAGCATGCCTCACAGTGGGTAGGTGGGCAGGAGGGGAGTGCCTGTGGCCAAACAGAAGTGTAACTGGGTGTTTGAGCACTCAGTGGCAGCCATGCACAGGGCAACATCAGTAACTGTGGAGCCACCACCACAGTAGTGGCAAGGCCAGCAGCATATCTAATACTCTTTTGCTCATCCTCATTGAAGGTTAGCACCTGAGGACAGTGCACTAGTTACCCACCTGTCCTTCATTACACTGCCGCATTCATGATTTGCAGATCTTAAGGAGTGGGTGACCTGAAGCTTGGGGTGTTTTCACTTTCCCTTGTTTCTTAAATATGAGTCCAAGAAACCTCAATATCCAGCAAATGACCGAAGCCTGCAAGGAGTCAGCATTAGGGGTGGGCAATGTGGACAACCACCCAGGGCACCATGTTCAGGGAGGCAGCCCCCCCCCCCCACATGAGCAGCCTGCACTTGCAGTAGCACTTTTTCCCCACCCTGTTCTGCCCCACCCTGCCCTGGCTAATCCCCACCCCAGGAAGGAGGAGCAGTGACCATCCCACCCACTCCCCATCTCTAGCCACTGTCCAGGAGGAGCCAAGTCAGGCAGTACAGGTGGCAGAAGCCACCCACCTGCCTAGCACACCATAGCACTGTCTCCCACTGGACTGTTTCCCCTGCAGTTGCCTGTCTGCGTGCCTCTGCCTGCAGTAGCCCTCTGACTTGGGTGGGAGGGGGGGACACACCAAAATACAAGTTCACCCAGGGCGCCATTTTCCCTAAGGCCGGCTTAGGGCTGCAGTGTGTTTGCCTGATTTTGATAGGGAAGCAGGGTGTTTGGACCCATGCTTTTTGTTTCCCAGGGTTTGGAGAAGCAAGATCATAGAATCATAGAAGTAGGGTCAGAAGGGACCTTGTAGATCTTCAGGTCCGACCCCCTGCCTGGGCAGGAGAAAAAAATGGATTCAAATGACTCCATCCAGGTAGGCATCAAGCCTCTTCTTAAAGACCTCCAGGATAGGAGCCAGCACCACTTCCCTTGGAAGGTGGTTCCAGATCCTAGCTGCCCTAACTGTGAAGTAGTTCTTATGGATGTCTAATCTAAACCTACTCTCCAACAACTTATGGCCGTTATAAGGGGCTGAAGTAGAGTATGGAGTGAGGACACAACTGGTTGTTAGAAAAAAAACCCCAAGCTTTTACTGAACAAGCATTGCAAGGCAGCTCAGTGAAAAAAGTGCCAAAAAAGTTGGAAAAAGGAGGCAGTAGAGTCCAGCCTATATACCAGGACAGCCATTAGCAGCACTGCATGTGGGCAGGTGAGGAGCAATGCAGTGTGGGATGCCTAGAGGACTGACCAAACCCATGTCACAGAAACTTGTCACTTACATACAAAATTGAATCAGTTCACAATAGTACTCATTTTCCAGAACCATTTTTGAATCATCCCAGGACTTTTGAATCATACAGGTTTAAGCATCCTGTATCTGTGCCTACAGATGTGCTCCAATGCATTCTAATTAGGTGTAAAGTGCCATGAGTTACAGCAGGGCTTGAACATCTGTCAGTGTCCTAATCATAGAATCATAGAAAGTTAGGGTTGGAAGTGACCTCAGGAAGTCATCTAGTCCAACCCCCCGCTGAAACTCGGACCATCCCCAACTAGCTCATCCCAGCCAAAGCTTTGTCTAGCCAGGTTTGAAAACCTCCAGTGATAGAACTTCCTGGGTAACCTGTTTCATTGTTTTACTACTCTCCTAGTGAGAAAATTCTTCCTAATATCTAACCTGACCTCCCCTGCTACAGCTTGAGATGGTTGGTCTTTGTTCTGCCATTTGCCACCACTGAGAACAGTTTGGCTCCATCCTCTTTCAAACCCCTCTTCAGGTAGTAGAAGGCTGCTATTAAATCCCCTCTCCATCTTCTCTTCTCTAGACTAAATAAGCCCAGTGCCCTCAGTCTTTCCTCAAGTCATGTCCCCCAGCCCCCTCCCCATTGTGTTGCCCTCTGCTGGATTCTCTCCAATTTTTCCACATCCTTTCTGTAGCAGAGGGCCCAAAACTGAACACAGTACTTCAGATGTGGACTCACCAGTGCCAAATAGAGCGGAATAATCACTTCCCTTGACCTGCTGGCAACACACCTACTGATGCAGCCCAGTATGCCATTAGCCTTCTTGGCAACTAGGTTACAGTGCTGACTTACAATCAGCTTATTGTTCACTGTAACCCCCAGGTCCTTTTCAGCAGAACTTCTGCCCAGCCAGTCAGCCCCCAGCCTGTACTGGTGCATGGGATTGTTCCATCTGAAGTGCAAGACTTTGCACTTGTGCTTCTTGAACCTAACGAGATTTCTTTTGGCCCAATGCCTCAATTTGTCTAAGTCACTCTGAATCCTAGCCCTATCCTCCAGCATATCTACTACCCCCCGCCCAGCTTGATGTCATCTGAAAACTTGCTCAGGGAACACTCTATGCCATCTTCCAGGTCATTGATGAAGACACTGAACAAAACCAGCCCCAGAACTGACCCCTGGGGCACTCCACTTGATACCAGCTGCCAACTAGACATTGAGCCATTGATTACTAGTCTCTAAGCCCTATGCTCCAGCCAGTTTTCTATCCACCTTACAGTCCATTCATCCAGCCCATACTTCCTTAGCTTGCCTGCAAGAATGCTGTGTGAGACCATATCAAAAGCCTTGCTAAAATCAAGGTACACCACATCCACTGGTCTCCCCACATCCACAAAGCCAGTCACCATAGAAGGCAATCAGGTTGGTCAGGCCTGACTTGCCCCTCGTGAATCCACGCTGACTATTCCTAATCACCTTTTTATCCTCCAAGTGCTTAGAAATGGATTCCTTGAGGATCGGCTCCATGATTTTTCCAGGGACTGAGGTGAGGCTGACTGGTCTGTAGTTCTCTGGATCCTTCTTTTTCCCTTTCTTAAATATGGGCACTATGTTTGCCCTTTTCCAATCATCTAGGACCTCTTCTGACTTGCCAGGAGCTTTCAAAGATGATGCCCAGTGGCTCTGCAATCACATCAGCCAACTCCTTCACCACCTCTGGGTGCATCTCATCTGTCCCTATGGAATTGTACACACCCAGCTGTTCTAAGTAGTCCCTAACCTGTTCTTTCACCACTGAGGGCTGCTTACCTCCTCCCTAAACTGTGCTGCTCAGTGCAGTAGTCTGGGAGCTGACCTTGCATGTGAAAATGGAAGCAAAGAAACCACTGAGCACTTCAGCCTTTTCTGCATCCTCTGTCATTAGGTTGCATACCCCATTCAGTAAGGGACCCACACTTTCCTTGATCTTCCTCTGGATACCAACATACTTGTAGAAACCCTTCTAGTTATCCTTCACATCCCTTGCTAGCTACAACTCCAATTGTGCTTTGGCCTTCCTGACTTCCTGACATTTCTGCATGCATGAGCAATGCTCTCATACTCTTCCCTAGTAATTTGCTCGTGTTTCCACTTCTTACAAGCTTCCTTATAAGATTCCTTCCTTCCTTTATAATTTAGTTTACTGAAGAGAGTCTTGGTGTTGTAACATAGGGAATCTGATTTAAAAAAACAAAGAAACTGGATCTAGCCATGTGAATAATCTCAAATTTTGATATGATTAAAATAGCCTGAAAATTTTTTTAAAGTTCTAGAAATGTTGGTTTGGGCCAGACCAGAAGTTCCATAGCAACTACCTCCCTTAATCGGACAAAACCATGAAGAATTGAAATTAAGTATTTTTTTTAACTTTTGGAAATATAAACATTTTTGTCAAGTACAAACTTTTCCTGCATATTATGATAGTTGCCTTTAAGCAAACTACTTCACTGGAAAAGTACCTATCTTTATACACTAGATTTTAAAAAATCACTTTATATTTAAGCCAAGTATTCAGACTGCCATACTATTGTGGAGCCAATACATCTGCTGATACTTACTTTGCCTCATGAAACACAAACCAAGTTACTAAAAATTCCATCTAAAAAAGAATGTGGTGACAATATACTATAGAAAATAGAAGATGGTTGTTATGTATTGTATACACTTGCCTTAGAAAAAGATATTTGTACATGCTATAATATAAGAAGACTTCCCATCACGGCCCAGCACTTCACCCTCCTTAAATGACCTAATTTTAATGAACATTTAATGTACTATGAAGTTCAACCCTTTCTGTGAAAAGTAAAATGATTCAACCCTCCCCTCCCCACACCTGCCCCCACCCTCCAGCATGAAAAGAGTAAGATGTTCATCCTTTACAAATGAGCTCACATGCTGATTTATTCTGTACTTAGTAACATAGCAATTTAGTCTTAGCCAACCTGCCAGTTATTGATGATGACTACAATGTTATTCTTGCCCAAGAGAAAAAGCAGTTGAAAGTACAGTTCTTCTGTGGAATATTTTTGCTTTATCCTCAAGCAAAAAGCAGAAAGTTCTACCTAAAATCCAAACTACCTTCAGCTTATGAAAGCAAGTCTGATTTTCTTTGGAGTTTGTAATGTTTCAGATGACTAATACTGTCATTAATGCAAAGTATGCCTATTACTCAGACAATTTAACCTATTAGTAAAATTAGAAGTATTTCTGTCCCTTATTTTGTTATCATACAGGTCTTCATTATTAGCAAGAATTAATCACTCATGGGAGGCCTTTAGCTTTAAAAAAAATAAAATGATTATATCATTATGCAGTGTTTTACAATTAAAACTAAATTTTACAACTAAAATATATGTCCTTTTCCGTGGGCATTTATGGCATATCTGGTGCTTACACCATATGGTTACAGCATGGTTGTCAAAAAAATCCTGCAGGGAAGATACAGCCCACAGACTTGGGTCATCCAGCCTGCAGACTTTTGCAGCAATGGAAAACCTTGCAGCAGTGTTAGTTGTAACAACCTGCAGGTTCCTGCAAATTAGAACACACATTGTAGTGGGAGATTGTTTCAATAGTGACACCAGGTAACTTAGTGAGCTTGCAGAATTTTGCAGTTCTAAACACACTCTGCACCTCATGGAAGCAAACATCAGCATCAAGTACAGTCAAGTGCCTCAGAGGGACCCACAGCACTAGAGTCCCAGCAGTGCTGTGTATTGTTCTCATGGCAGTAGCCAAGTGCCTACAATTCCTGTGATGTTTTTGTGGTTCCAGCATTGTTACTCTTATCCAGGCAATTGGCTGCAGCTACAGGAAGAAGCCATGGTGCTCCTGGGGCTCCAGCACTGTAGCACTCACTTCGGCGCTTGGCTACTGATGGGAGGAAGCTACAGTGCTGCTGGGGCTCCAACATTGTAGCCCTCACCAACTTAGCTGCCAAGCACCCAGGGTCAGAACAACAACACTGTGGGCATGGCAGCTTGCTCCTGCAGCATCAGCCAAGTGCCCAGACAGGAGTTACAATGCTGGAGCCCCAGCAGCATCATGGCTTCTTCCTGTGGCTACAGTCAAGCACCTGGGATGCTGGGCATCTTCCTGCTGGGTTCTGGACTAGCCAGAACAATGTCAAATGCACTGGATTCAGCATGGGTGGGAGGTCAAGTGTCTGGGTACCTCGGCCCAATCCAGCCCATGGAGCCAACCCCTCCCATGCATCTGGCCCATGGACCAGTACTGCACCACTTATCTAGCCAAACAGGTTCCATAGAATCCTATAGAAAATTAGGGTGGAAAGGGACCTCAGGGGGTCATCTAGATTCATAGATTCATAGATGCTAGGGTCGGAAGGGACCTCAACAGATCATCGAGTCCGACCCCCTGCATAAGCAGGAAAGAGTGCTGGGCCTACATTACCCCAGCTAGATACACATCCAGCCTTCGCTTGAAGACCCCCAGGGTAGGGGAGAGCACCACCTCCCTTGGGAGCCCGTTCCAGAACTTGGCCACTCGAACTGTGAAGAAGTTCCTCCTAATATCCAATCTAAATCTGCTCTCTTCTAGCTTGTGGCCATTATTTCTTGTAACCCCCGGGGGGGCCTTGGTGAATAAATACTCACCAATTCCCTTCTGTGCCCCTCTGATGAACTTATAGGCAGCCACCAGGTCGCCTCTCAACTTTCTCTTGCGGAGGCTGAAAAGGTCCAGTTTCTCTAGTCTCTCCTCGTAGGGCTTGGCCTGCAGGCCCTTAACCATACGAGTGGCCCTTCTCTGGACCCTCTCCAGATTATCCGCATCCTTCGTGAAGTGCGGCGCCCAGAATTGCACGCAGTACTCCAGCTGCGGTCTGACCAGCGCCCGATAGAGGGGAAGTATCACCTCCTTGGACCTATTTGTCATGCATCTGCTGATGCACGATAAAGTGCCATTGGCTTTTCTGATGGTTTCCTCACACTGCCAACTCATGTTCATCTTGGAGTCCACTAGGACTCCAAGATCCCTTTCCACTTCCGTGCCACCCAGCAGGTCATTTCCTAGGCTGTAGGTGTGCTGGACATTTTTCCTCCCTAGATGCAGCACTTTGCATTTCTCCTTGTTGAACTGCATTCTGTTGTTTTCTGCCCACTTGTCTAACCTGTCCAGGTCTGCTTGCAGCTGCTCCCTGCCCTCTGGCATGTCCACTTTGCCCCATAGCTTAGTGTCATCTGCAAACTTGGACAGAGTACATTTCACTCCCTCGTCCAAGTCGCTGATGAAGACATTAAAGAGTATCGGTCCAAGGACCGAGCCCTGCGGGACCCCACTGCCCACACCCTTCCTGGTTGAAACCGACCCATCCACCACGACTCTCTGGGTGCGACCCTCCAGCCAATTCTCCACCCACCGGACTGTGCAGTCATCCAAGTCACAGCCCCTTAACTTGTTCACCAGTATGGGGTGGGATACCATATCAAAGGCCTTCCTGAAGTCCAAGTATACGACATCCACCCCTCCTCCTGCGTCGAGGCGTTTTGTAACTTGGTCATAAAAAGAGACTAGATTGGTCAGGCACGATCTGCCTGCCACGAACCCATGCTGGCTTCCCCTCAGCATAACTTGCCCTGCCGGGCTCTCACAAATGTGAGCCTTGATAATTTTTTCAAAGACTTTGCCAAGGATGGAGGTGAGACTAACTGGCCTATAGTTGCCTGGGTCCTCCTTCCTCCCCTTCTTGAAAATGGGAACCGCATTGGCCCTTTTCCAGTCCTCCGGGACTTTACCCGTGTGCCACGAGCGTTCAAATATTCCCGCCAGTGGCTCTGCAATGATGTCGGCCAGTGCCTTCAGTACCCTCGGATGGAGCTCATCCGGGCCTGCCGACTTAAAGGCATCCAGTTCTTCCAAGTGACGCTGCACCATCTCAGGGTCCACGCATGGAAGTCTGGTGCCTTGCTGCTGCCTCCCTACACTCCCAGTGAGAGACTTGTCATGCCTCTCGCTTAGGAACACTGAGGCGAAGAACTCGTTGAGGAGTTCAGCCTTGTCCCCTCTGTCCGTCACCAATTGTTTCTGCCCATTTAGCAGAGGTCCTATTCCTCCCTGGGCCTTCCTTTTACTCCCTATATATCTAAAAAACAATTTCTTATTGTCTTTTACTTGGGTTGCCATCCTCAGCTCCATGGTAGCTTTGGCCTGTCTAACTGCCTCCCTACAAGCACGAGCAGAAGAGGTATATTCCTCTTTGGTGATCTCTCCCTGTTTCCACTTTTTATGTGCTCCCCTTTTGGCCCTTAGTCTGCCCTGGATTTCTCTGGTCAGCCAGGGAAGCCTCCTGGCCCCTTTCCCTCTTTTACCTCTCACGGGGATCGTCTCGCTTTGTGCTCGAAGGATAGTTTCCTTAAGGCACAGCCACCCTTCTTGGGCTCCCATCATTTCAAAACTACTACTTTGTAGTGTGTCCTTCACTAATCGCCTGAGTTCACTGAAATCAGCTTTCCTAAAGTCCAGCACGTTCACCCTACTAGTTACCTTACCCACTCGACGCCTTATGTTGAATTGTATTTTTAGGTGATCACTGTCCCCCAGATGGCTACCGATCTGTAGGTCCCCTACTATGTCATCCCCCGTTGCCAATACCAGATCCAGTAAGGCATTCCCCCTAGTGGGACCATGTACCTCCTGCATCAGGTGGAGGTCCTGTACACAGGTTAGAAACCTGCGTGAGCGGTGGGACTTTGCTGTCTGTGTCCAACCCCCTGCTCAAAGCAGGACCATACCCAACTAGATCATTCCATCCAGGGCTTTGTCAAGCCAGGCCTTAAAAACCTTCAAAGATGGAGATTCTAGCATCTCTCCAGGGAACCTGTTCCAGTGGTTCAATACTCTCCTAGTGAAAATGTTTTTCCTAATATCCAACTGAAACCTCCCTTGCTGCAGCTTGGGTGCATCTATACAAGATGCTTACTGCACAGTTACCATGTGTATCTATGTGTAGCAGGCTCACCTTTCAGAGCTTGGGTTGAGTCCCGTCTTGAGATCCTGCTGTTTTGATTGGTGACACCCATCCACCAATCAGGAGGCAGCAAGAAAAATAAAGTCATGCCCTTTTCCTGAGGGGAGGGGGAGAAGAGCTCCCTGGGACCTGATTGAAGACTGTAAACTGTCAGGTCCAGAAAACTTCAGGGGTGGAGCCCTGGAGCGTATAAAAGGAGTTGCGTGCCCAGCACAAGGGGCAGATGCAGCAAGGAACTCAAGAAGAGTGGAGCCAAGAAAAGCTGGGGAGCTCTCCCCCGGTGGGCAATAGGCCCAACACTCCTAAAGCTGCCACTGGAGGAGCAGCTTTGAGAGCAGTGCAAGACCTCTCAGCCTGTTGACAACGCACAGGGATGGTGTGCGGAGACCCAGCCCTGGGAGTGGGGTGTAGCCACTCAGAGCCCATCAAGGTACACGGTTCAGTGCACAGAACCCAGGCTTTGGGAGCTGCAAGCGGTGGCTCAAGCCTGCAACCCCAGAGGGCCAGCAGGCCACACGGTACGCAGGGTGGTGCATGACAGAGCAGAGCCAGAGAACACTGGAGTCTGTTTGGGTAAGCCACCCCGAGTTAGGACAGATGGCCAGAGTCTGAAGGGCCCGGCCTGCAGTAAAAGAGCCCTCAGTGCTGAACCAGGGCATGGGGAAATAGTAGTGCTACAGCGTGAGGCCTGGCACTCAGGAGCCTGGAGCAGTTGAGAGGAGCTGAGCCCTCGGTGCCCAGAGTGGCACACAGGGTGGGGAGGAGCCCAGCAGTGCAGGAGAGGCCTGAAGAGGTGCTCCAGCAGAGGCAACCCCATTGAGCTGCGCCCTGACCACTGCCACCTAAGGGAGCATGAGTTATTGGGCCCTTGGGTCCCACAGGGGAAAGATGCTTGGGGAGGGCAAACCCAGAGAAGGGGCTGGTAAGCAGCCCCCCGCCTAGTCAAGGCCCTAAGGGGAGGGGCCCCTGGTGCTTTCTGGACACCCCCAAGGGACCCCATTGGAAGGAGGACTATCTCTTGCCATGGGTCAGGGACTATATTAAGGAACAGGTGTTATTAAGATTGTTCCTGTTTGCACCTTATATTTTGTAATTGAAATGTTTTATTGTGATTTTGTATTGTGTTGATGCTGCTGAAATTGTTTTATTGTGATGGGTAAATAGTGTTATTTAGGGTTTAACCTTGGTTATTGGTTAATGTTCACTGTGTTAATATATGTATATGATATTTAGTTTTATGATTATGTATATTATAACTCAATAAATTGTATATAGTTAAGAACTTTGGGCTTGGGCTAACTCTATAGAGGAAAGAAGGATCTGCTTGAAATTCTGGCATCCCTCTCACAGCACCCCCTCCTGCCTACCCATCCCATCCAATTGAGAATAGGGCACACCCTTGGGTGTACCCAGGTTACAGATACATCAGAGTTGTAGATCTGTCACTAGCAGCTCCCTTCTGATGGGACTTGGAGAGCCTATTCCCTGACCAGCTCTGTAATCACAGAGCTGGGTGAGGAACAGGCTGGAGATTCTGTTCCCCAGTCAGTTCTGTGAGCATGGAGTTGGGCAGGGAACAGGTTGGGGCACTTGTTCCCCACACAGCTCTAAGAGTGTGGAGCTGAGTGGAGAATAGGCTTCCCAGCCTGATCCCTACCCAGCTCCACACTCATGGAGCTGAACAGGGAACAAGCTCCTCAGCCTTTCCCTGCAATCCGGGAGCAGGGACTGGGAACTGTTCTGGTCACAGGCAGGTCACAGACCCATGCCCTGATTGGGTGACTGAAGCATGGGGCTTGGAAAGAGCTGTGGAGGTGGGGTAGGCCTCAGCCCCCCTACTCTGAACTGACAGTGGGGAAGCTAGTACCTAGCATCTGCCAGTGAGGCAGCTAACAGGCTGCCCCCACCCTGTAACTCTTTTCAAGTCCCCTGACCCTAATCAGGAAGCTGGGACCAGAAGCCGGGGCAGGGGGGCATTGTCCCAGCCCTGGCAGCAGGCAACCCCAGGGGCTGGGTGTAATGTCCCAGCTGGCTCCTGGCCTAGTGATCCCTGCCAGGCCCTGGGCTAGAGCTCCCCCTGGTGTGGCAGGGGTCCATTGCAGGGCCCCAGGAAGTGGGAGAATTTGCTGTCATTAGCAGCAAATCTGCTCCCGTTTCCCTGCATGTGTAGATGCCTGCTTGGGAGCCTTTACTCATAAATAGTTTACTCACAAGTAAACTGATCCTGGATCAAAAGCAGGTGTAGATGTGCCCTTTGAGCCCATTGCTCAGTGTTCTGTTATCTGCCACCACTGAGAACAGTCTAGCTGGAACCACTCTTTAGGTACTTAAAGGCAGCTATCAAATCTCCCCTCAGTCTTCTCTTTTTCAGATTAAATTAGCCCAAATGACTTCTCCTCAGAAGTCTTGTGCCCCTTCCCCCTAGCCATTTTTGTTGTCAGACTGTCTCCAATTTGTCCACATCCTTTCTATAGTGGGTGACCCAAAACAGGACACAGTACTCCAGATGTAGCCTCACCAATTAAGAATTGAGGGAAAAAATTACTTTTCTCGATCTGCTGGCAATGCTCCTACTAATGTATCCCAGTATTCCATTATCCTGCAAATTATTGACTCATATTTAGCTTATTTTCCACTGTAACCCCCATCTCCTTTTCATAGTTTCATAGTTTCATAGTAGCTAGAGTCGGAAGGGACCTAGGTAGATCATCTAGTCCGACCCCCTGCCTTAGCAGGAAAGAGCACCGGGGTCAGATGACCCCGGCAAGGTGCTCATCTAACTTTCTTTTAAAAATCCCCAGGCTAGGAGCCTGCACCACTTCCCCTGGAAGCTGGTTCCAGGCCCTAGCCGCCCTGACTGTGAAGTAGCGCCTCCTAATATCTAATCTAAACTTACCCTCCGCCAGTTTGTGACCGTTATTCCTGGTCACTCCTGGCAGCGCACGGGGGAACAGGGACTCCCCCAATACCTGCTGATCCCCCCTGACCAGTTTGTAGCAGGCCACAAGGTCCCCCCTTAACCTTCTCTTGTGGAGGCTAAACAGGTTCAGGTCCCGTAGCCTATCCTCATAAGGCCTGCCCTACTGACCCCTGATCATACGAGTGGCCCTCCTCTGAACTCTTTCCATATTGTCCACGTCCCTCTTGAAGTGTGGCGCCCAGAACTGGACGCAGTACTCCAGCTGCGGCCTGACCAGTGCTGCATAGAGGGGGAGGATCACCTCCCTGGACCTGCTCGAGATGCATCTGTGGATGCATGACAGGGTACGATTGGCCTTCTTGACTGCCTCCCCACACTGCCGGCCCATGTTCATCGTGGAGTCAATGACGACTCCAAGATCCTTTTCCGTCTCCGTGCTGGCAAGAGGGGAGTTCCCCAACCTGTAAGTGTGGTGCCGGTTCTTCCTCCCCATGTGCAACACCTTGCACTTATCAGTGTTAAACCCCATCCTATTCTCATCCGCCCACCGTTGCAACCTGTCAAGGTCAGTTTGTAGCCTATTGCACCCTTCTAGTGCACCCACATCCCCCCACATCTTAGTGTCATCAGCAAACTTGAACAGGGTGCTTTCTACCCCCTCATCCAAGTCACTGATGAAGATGTTGAACAGTGCAGGCCCGAGGACCGAGCCCTGCGGAACCCCACTGCCCACATCCTTCCAGGTCGAGAAGAACCCATCCACTACCACCCTCTGGGTGCGGCCCTCCAACCAGTTGGCGACCCATTTGACCGTGTGGGCATCGACACCACAGTCTCCCAGCTTTTTGATGAGGACAGGGTGAGAGACAGTGTCGAAAGCCTTCCGGAAGTCCAAAAAGACTACATCCACAGCAACCCCTGCGTCTAATGATTTGGTGACCTGATCGTAAAAGGCCACCAGGTTGGTCTGACAAGACCTGCCACTGATGAACCCATGTTGGTTGCCCCTGAGCATGCATTCCCCCGCAAGGCCCTCCTGGATGTGTGCCAGGAGAATTTTTTCAAAGAGCTTACCCGGGATTGAGGTCAGACTAACTGGCCTGTAATTTCCCGGGTCCTCTTTTTTTCCCTTTTTGAAGATAGGGACCACATTGGCCCTCTTCCAGTCCTCCGGCACCTCGCCAGAGCACCACGAGTGCTCATAGAGCCGTGCCAGGGGTCCCGCAATGACCTCAGCCAGTTCCTGTAGAACCCTAGGGTGAAGATCGTCCGGACCAGCGGACTTGAACACGTCCAGCCTCTCCAGAAGTACCCTAACTAACTCCTCGCTAACCCTTGGCCCAGGCGTGTCTCTCTCGGGGCCCGAGGGGGGCCCAGCAGGGAGGTGGCTGAACTGGTCCCTACTTAGGAAGACAGAGGCAAAGAAATCGTTAAATATGTTAGCTTTGTCATCTGGCGTGATGACTAAGTTGCCCATCGTGTCCTGCAGGGGCCCCACATTACCCGGGACCCTCTTTTTACCCCCTATGTATTTGAAGAAGGACTTCTTATTGTCCTTAATCCGGGAAGCTAGTCCTATCTCCAACTCTGCCTTGGCCCTCCTGACTGCCCCCCTACATCCTCGGGCGACTATAACATAGTCCTTCTTGGCGATGACCCCATCTCTCCATTGGGTATATGCCTCCCTTTTAGCAAGGAGACATTCCCGGATGCTCTTAGTGAGCCATGGGGGTTTATGTGCCCTCCTGCTCCCTTTGACCCTTGTTCTGCAGAGCTACTGGTTAGCCAGTGTGTCCCAAGCCTGTAGCAGTGCATGGAATTCTTCCATCTTAAGTGCAGGACTTTGCACTTATTCTTGTTGAACTTTGTGAGATTTCTTTTGGCTCAATTCTCTAATCTGTCAAGTTCCCTCTCAATTGTAGCCCTACCCTGCAGTGTATCTACTACCCCCCCACAGCTTGGTGTTGTCTGCAAACTTGCTCAGGTTGCAATCCATCCCAACTGCCAGGTTGTTAATAAAGATATTGAAAAAACCAGCCCCATTTTTTTATTCATGTTACAGTCCATTCATCCAGCCCATATTCCTCAGCTTGCCTGAAAGAATGTTGTGGGAGATTTTATGAAAATCCTTGCTAAAATTAAAGTATATCACATCCACTGCTTTCTCCACATCCCAAGAGCCAGTCATCTCATCATGGAAGGCAATCAGGTTTTTGAACCATGGCTTGCCCTTGGTGAATTTATGCTGACTGTTCCGGATTACTACCTTCTCCTACAAGTGCTAAAAAAAATGGATTCCTTGAGAATCTGCTCCATGATTTTTCCAAAGACTGAGGTTAGGGTGACTAGTCTGTAGTTCCCTGGATCCTCTTCCTTCCCTTTCTTAAAGATGGGCACTATATTTGCCCATTTCCAATCATCTGGAACCTTCCCTGATCACCATAAGTTTTCCAGGATATTGGCCATCAGCTCTACAATCACATCAACCAACTCCTTCGGCACCCTCAGATGCATTGTATCTGACCCCATGGGCTTGAACAGGTCCATCTCGTCTAAACAGTCCCTAACCTGTTCTTTCATCACTAAGGGCTGCTTACCTTCTCCCCAAACTGTGCTTCCCAGTGCAGTAGTCTGGGAGCTGACCTTGCCTGTGAAGATTGAGGTAAAAGAGGCACTGAGTACTTTATCCTTTTCCTCATAATCTGTCACTAAATTGTCTCCCCCATTGGACCCACACTTTCCCTGACCTTCCTCTTATCAGTAACATACTTGTAGAAAACCTTCTTATTACCCTTCACATACTGCAACTACAACTGTGCTTTGGTCTTTCTGATTTCATTCCTGCATGTCTGAGTAATATTCTTATACTCCTCCCTAGTTGATTGTCCAAGTTTCCACTTCTTGTAAGTTTCCTTTTTATGTTTAAGATCACCAAAGAGTTCTCTGCTAAGCCAAGCTGGTCACCTGCCATATTTGCTATGCTTCCTGCACATCAGGATTGTTTGTTCCTGTGCCCAGAGTAAGGTTTGTTTAAAATACAACCAGCTCTCCTGGATTCTCTTCCCCCTCAGATTTGCTTCCCAGGGGATTCTGCTCATCAGTCCTCTGAGGCAATTGAAGTCTGCTTTTCTGAAGTACAGGGTCTGTACTCTGCTGCTACCCTTTTTTCCTTTTGTTAGGATCTAGAACTGCATCATCTCATGGTCATTGCTGCCCAACTTGCCATCCACTTCTATATCCCCACCAATTCCTCCCTGTTTGTGAGCAGCAGGTGAAGAAGAATATGCCCCTAGTTAGTCTCTTCATCACTTGCAGCAGGAAGTAATCTCCAACACTCTCCAAAAAACTTCCTGGATTGCCTGTGCACTGTTGTATTGCCCTCTCAGCAGATGGCAGGGTGATTGAAGTCCCGCATTAGAACCAGGGCCTGCAATCTGGCAGTTCCAGGAGAACTTCCACTAGTTCTCTGAAGAAAGCCTCATTTACCTCACCCTCCAGGTCTGGTGGTCTATAGCAGACACATGACCACCCTTGTTGTTATTCCCTCTAACCTTAACCCAGAGACTTTCAATAGGTCTTTCTCCAATTTTACATTGGTTTGATGCTCCTGGGCTAGTCTAAGACTTAGACTGGCCTATTTTATACAACCTTGCAAGGAGCATCAAAGCCTCTTTTGCTCCTCAGTATTATACCATGTTTTCCTGGACATAGAAAATAGAACACCATGCAGAGTGGCTACATTTCCACAAATTTATGAAAGTGGGCAGGAAGGGGTTAGGCATTCTAGCTCCCTGTCTGCCCAGACACACACGGTTCAGAGCAGCATAGTTATGCAAGTACATCAAAGACATATGTTGTTCTAGATACATTCCTAACACAGTTTATTTAGAGCAGCTGGGAAGCCAGGAGGGATCTTGTGACTCTCTGGCCAACTCCAACATTAGAATGTTGCCCTTTATTGGGCACATGTAAACTAATCACACCTATTAAACATCTACACAATCCCAGACATCCCAATGAAGCTGATGTCATCTAGTGCAAGTATTACATCAAATTTTAAAAGACATAATCTAAAAGGCTATTACACTTTGATTAAACACCACCATTTTGGGGGGAAGAAATGAAATAGCTAAAACGTGAATATTTTAAGGTAGCATCACAAGCTGCAGAACAGTCACAATGTTCAGTTAAGGATAGTTCTTTGCCATTTCAGACAAACTTGATTACACATTAAAAGGAGTAGTTAGCATCAGCATGTTGACATGTAAGTGACAAATTATTATGGCACAGTAATCTGAGCTTTCTAAACAACTCCTGTTAAACAGATAAACGTTGACTTATTGTTTGGGTAAAATACTATGTTCAGTCAGCATGCTGTTTATACTAGAGAGCACATTGAAAAGACACCCTTATTCTCAGTCCAGACTAATAACCAAAAGACATTGTTGGAGTGGATTCAGTCATATTGTTCATAGTGGCCATATCCACGAGGTGCTACTGTGCAGTAGAAATGAGCTGGGCTGCCCTTTACTACTAAAAAGTTATCTTCACCATAAAAAGGTTAGAGACCACTGCTATAAAAGGTGCCCTTAGGATGTGTAATTTGCACTTGGCAGTTATCTGCTTCCTCAGTCTTGCTAAGACCTAATTTATTAAGGACAAATTAAGAAATGGACATTTTCTTATGTCCATTCAACTAGATATCTTACATCCAGAGCATATCTTGGAATAGGAGCACAACATACCGATGGTGGTATCAAATATAGCAATTATCAGTTACGGTATTTGAATGCCAGAAGTCAGCAGACTGGATGTATAAATATGTCATTATGCATTTGGTCCACTGGTATGAGGCCAATTATCCCTGGTGCGCCTCAGCATTGAAACTGCTTTCAGCTAGTATGCATGGAGAGACACTACTAGGAAGTAAGTGCCTGGATCAAGAGAACTAGTTTTGGATCTGTTGGTATTGAAGCATATGAGTGGAGCAGTCATTTTTCCTAGAATTCCCTAGCTAGGTTTCAGGAATGAGGTAAATCTGAAATGGCATGATAAGAAAGGGACCAGCTGTTGCTCCTCTCCCATTTTTCATTAGTCAGGAAGAAGCCACCTGATTATTTTTGCATACCTAAATAAAAAATGCATGTGAGGAGGGGGGCAGAGGAGAGGGGTAGAAAGGAGAGTTAGTCCCTTAACTTAGAAAAAGCTGGGAAATAGGGTGAAGATTCATAGCATCTGGTACAGTGAAAAGGTAATGGCCTTTTCTTACTGCAAAGAGAGAGTAGTGGGATCCTAGCAATGAACTATCAACCAGCTGTGAAGAAGTGAGGGTGGCATGACAATCTTCCACCAGGTGAAAAGAGACTACAAGCACTTACAGATTGGAGTCAGCATTGGACCAAAAGTTATGGAAGACTTATTTGCAGATCTAAAGGGAGTTGTGCCATATTTTGATGATGTCCTTAGAGCAGAGTTCATTAAAAAACCAGCTGTTTTGATAACAAGAAGTATTACACTGCATCACCAATGCTGTTCTTACACTTAAGAAAGAGAAATGTGCTTTGGGAGTAACCAATGCTGAGTTCCTGGGATTCTGAGTTGATGAAAATAGAATTTATCCAGTGAATGCAAAAACAGAACTAATTCATAGACCTCCAACTTTCAAGAACAAGAAGGAATTGCAATTATTGCTTGGGTTTGCTTAACTTTTACCGTTCCTTCTTTAAAAAAACAAGGTCACAGTTGCAGAACCTTTACATCATCTATCAGATAAAGATTCAACATGGAAATGGACTAAATGTTATGAGAAGGCCCTACCAGTAGTGCCCAACCTATTTGCCCTGCAATCTGGATGAATGGAGCCAGTTTCATCTTTTGGCAGGATCTGGTCCATGTGCTTGCTCCAGCATATGGAACAGGTCAGGGTGGGGCAGGCCAGGTGGTCCCAGAGCTAATTCAGTTGTGTGGCAACCACTCAAGGCTAATCCATCCATGGAGAGCCTAGAAATTTGACAGTGGAGGAACAGTGGCAGTGTTAATTGCCACTGCTCCACCACCACCACATTTATGGCCCCATGAGGAAGCCTGAAGGCCAAATGATCTGGCCCTGTGGGCTGAATTTAGCCCATGAGGCAGGGCTTGAGCACCCCTGCTTTAAACAATGTGAAGAGTTGTCATTTGACAGCACACTAGTCCATTATGACATGGAGAAGCACTTCTACTTACTTGTGATGCTTCACCATACAGTATTGAAGCTGTCCTGAGTCATCTGTAGCATGATGGATGTGAAATTCCAATTTCCTGTTATTCCCAAATTATTAATACAACTGAAAGGAATTATGCCCAAATTGATAAGAAAGTTCTTACCATCATTTCTGGAGTAAAGAAATTTCATGCCTACTTATAAGTCCATAAATTCACAATTGTGATGTGGCACAAGCTACTGCTGAGTTTATTTATCAAACATCCCAAATCATTTTACCATGCATACTTGTTGGTCTTTACTCCTCAAAGGATATAACCGTGAAATTCAATAACACCCTGGAAAGTCAGTAGCCAATGTGAATGCATTGTGCCAATTGCCATTATACAGTCCTAAATGTATCCTTGCTCCAGTGTCTGAAATTCTGATGTTAAAAATTTTGTGATTTTCCTCTCCAAGCAGACAACACTGCTCCCATAATTAGCATGATAGCACTTGCCAAGAATTATGTCTGGTAAGCAAAGGTGGACACTGACATCAAGCAAACCATAAAGAAGTGTGAACCACACCAAAGTATTTGTCATGAACCAGCTACGGGTCTAGTCCACTTGTGGGAGGTGACTAGGATGCCATGGTCAAGTCTGCATCTAGCTTTTGGTGGTCTATTCCACAGCTAGATATCCTTCATTGCCATTGATTCCTTCTCCAAGTGGCTAGATGTTGTTCCAGTTGCAATGACATTATGCATTATAATTCAAATTTTATGAAAAGTGTTTGTCTTCCTAGATAACATTGTGTCTGAAAAATGGTGCACACTTCACTTCTGAAGAATTCAGGAAGTTCACAAAAAGAAATCACATCGTGTCCACATTGTTTCATACATCATCCAATAGCTAAGCCAAATGGGTGAGCTAAACTATAAAGGATGCATTGAAGCAAATCATTAACAAAGACTGGAGCCTAAAATTATTTTTTCCTACAACAACATGTGACACTACGCATAGCCACAAGTTGAAGTCTGACAGAACTACTAGTGAACCAACGAGCTGAAGACTTTTTTGGATCACCTACACGTAGTAGCCAAGCACCACGCAAAGAAAGAAATCCAGTTTTCTACAGAACTAGCCACTTCCCCTGTATGGATTTTCAAACCAAACAATTTGATGCATGTCTGAAAACTATGCAGATTTGGCCACAGTGGGTGACTCCCCTTGAAGCAACAGGACCAGTATTATGCAAAGCCAAATCGCTATATTACAAGATACTTACGAGACATGATGGCCCCATGCACATCAAGTTCCAAATGATATACCATTTAGTCATCCAGAAGATATTGGTACTTCCAGAAGGGTCAGTCCTTACAACCCATCAGTTGGTGTCCTAGATTCACTAAATTATCCAACTGTTGAAATGACTTGAGAAGAACTGAAACAGCCTGCTACCTTTCCGAAGATGACTCCAGCCCCTGTACAAGGTCATTTGAAGCAAGTCACTGACCAGTCCAAGTGCTTAAAGGACTACATTATCTGAGGAGAAGGGCATTATGTACTGAGTGTTTGATATATGTGTTATGTATTCCTATGCAATAGATGCCACTATTCTGCACTGTCTGTATTTCCTCCTGCTGCCTGTGGTTTTGCTTGAGAAGCCTTCAGGTAAGACTTCTTTTGTTCACTAAAGAGGGTTGTCCTGTTGCTCCCTGATTTCACTGCAACAAACCAACACCTGGAATAACAAAAGGTATAGCTATCCCAAATAGCCCTCAGATAAAATAATAATGCACCTAATTAAGCCACCTTATATTTCTTCCTATGTGTTTGAGACAATAACAACAGAAGACTTTGAAGTCGATTCAGCTAGTACCTGAATACAATGTGGGGTGACTCCTAGTGTTCTACTGGTGAGTAAAGCAGAATTACTTGATGAAGGGAGAGGTAGTTAGCCGTGCTAGTCTGAAGTCAGAAAGAAGGTAGCCTAAAGTTAGGATAGCACCTTTGGGCATATCCATATGAGTGCACACATGCCTCTTGCAGCATCCAAAACCAGTTTGAGATGCTGCAAGAGGCATGCTGAGAATGAAAAGAAATGTTCCTTGCACTGCACATTTGCAGTGCAGGCTCAAAATTTGATACCTGGAAATCCAGGTATCAAAAAAATCCCACAAAAAAAAAAAAAGGTTGTCTAGACAGGTTACAGAGGTGGGCAGATGAGATTGGAATGGAATTCAACGCAGACAAGTGCATGGTGCTGCATCTAGGGAGAAGGAACCTGCAACATACCCATAGGCTGGAGAATACCTTTCTCAAGAACACAATGTCTGAAAGGGATCTTGGAGTCGTTGACTCCAGGATGGACATGAACCGCCAATGCGAGGAAGAAGTCAGTAAGGCTAACCGCATGTTGTCGTGCATATACAGATGCATCACAAGCTGGTCCAGGGAGGTGATCCTCCCCCTCTATGCAGTGCTGGTCAGGCCACAGTTGGAGAACTGCATCCAATTCTGGGCATCAAACTTCAAGAGGGATGTGGCTAACCTTGAGAGGGTCCAAAGGAGGGCCACTCGCATGGTCTGGGGGCACCAGGCCAGGCCCTATGAGGATAGACTAAAGGGCCTGAATCTATTCAGCCTCCACAAGAGAAGACTGAGAGGATGTTGGGGGGGGGGTATGAGGAGTGGCAGTTACATAGGGTACTTACATAGGGCTTGAGTACTTACATGGGGCTATTTTATTCTGAGCACAGGTTAGTCACATAAGTGTTCATAAAGGTACTAAGTATAGTCAATAAGACTACACCTTTGCACAGGCACATACATGGCACCTTATGCCTGACCAGTTAAATGCATGAGGCTAGGCAATTCCCAAAAGTGAAGCTGGGAAAGACCCCATAACTAACAAACATTAGATAACGGAGGAGAACCTTCCCATGTTTTAGCCTACCAGTGTCAAACTCACCGTGCACCCTGAGCCAGATCCGGATGTGTGGTTCCTTGTGGGCCAGATACAGGCTGAGGCATGTGGCAATGACAGCAGTGATGGCTCCAGCTCTAACCCGGAACATACAATTGTGGCACTGGCAGCTCTGGGCCATGTAGTGCAGCTCCAACTCCCACTGTGTGGCCAATGCCAGAGCTGTGGAGATGGGAGAAGTGGCTGAAGGGCAACCAAGCCTGTATCAGCCCTCACCTGCCCTTCTCCCACTAATCTTCATGTCTACCACAACCTAAAGGCTCCAGATTCTGCAGCAGGCCCCTCTCCCCAGCACCACTGACAACTTCTTGTGGACCACTGTTACCCCAGCAGAACAGACAGTGACTCCACAGGCTATACATTTGCCATCCCTATTTTAGACCAGTGGGCACATGTGGCTTATGTCTAAGGAAAGAAGATCCAGGTTCTAGACCCCCTACAGCAGAAGGTATTTGAATCTATGTCTCTTGCTTCTTAGCACAGTGTTCAAACCAGCAGGTGTTACGTGTTATCCAAACTACTCTCCAGTCCTCCTCTTGAGACTGAGCCACCACACCTTGCCTTTAATGTCCATTAGATAAAATGGATGGAGAGCAGTGCTGTGGGGAATTTTCTTTCCCACAGGGGGAAAGGGCCCAGACAAGATACACGTGGAATCCATCTCACTGAGCCACTTACTCTATAGTTTGCTCAATTCCTCCTGGACCCAAATACTTTCCTCTCTTGGCTGCCCAAAGGGCCAGGACAAATGGCCTAGCATTCTGATGACTGTGCAGAGGAGGAGGAGATTTAGTCAAACTACCTCTGGGTTTAGAACCCAGGTGCCCCTGGGGGTCAGACTTGATGATCTGCTCAGGTCCCTTTTGACCCTACCAACTATGAAACATACAACTCTTATTCACATATACTATTTTAAAAAGTTAATAATAAAAATGAATCTGACTATGTGAGCCCCATCTAATGTAAAGACAGGTCACGAGGACAATAATGCTCCACCTAATCACATCAATAGATAGACCCAAGGTATCATTCTTCTAATCTCTTATGCTGAATTGCTTCTCTAACTCAATAACATAAATTGTAATCCATTTTTCACAAGTATATATAATTGAAAATGCCAGATAAAAAGGAGACAAATGACTCAAAATAATTGCCATCTCTAAACTACATTAATCAGATATATTATACTTCAAAGGTAAGTAACAATATTGGGATCAGCCTGGAGAACAATGGATATCTAAAAACAAACTGGAAGTTTAAAATGCCAGCTAGTATCCTCATTCTTTTTAGAGAATATTTTTATAAATTGCTTAGGTTCATTCTTTTTTAGAAGACATATTCAACCTATTCATACAAATGATAGGAAAAACTATCTGTATTCATCTGCAATTTACCACCAATATCACAACCCCTCCAAGTTTGTGAACCCATTCTTAACACAAGCAAGGATGCACTTCATACATAGAATGCACACAAAAGATATAGTGATAATTTTTAAGGTTCAATTTATTTCCCCTCCTACCTTCCTACAATGTATCAAAGTAGTCCCACAGATCAAAGCCTCAGACAGCCTTATTTTGTGAAGCACAAACTGGAAGCAACTAGGGAAAATACCAGTCCCTCTGATCCACCAGTGCAGAAATTCCAGTCTTTAGACTTGCAGATACCTTTGATGAGCAATAAAGTATTTCATGTGTTATGTATGCAATATGTATTTTTTAATTATAATTTTCTCTCTTTCAAAGCCATTACAGACATATTGTACAACATAAATGAATTATCCATTCAGTTTCAAAGTGAGTAATGGTACAGATTATTTGTTTGTTGTACTTTCGGCTTGATCTGAGAAACAAAAAGGAAAAGAATGAATTACGCTAGCAGCAATACAATTATCTCACTTGCCCCAACCTATAAAATAACTTGTATTAATAAGGAAAAAAAATTGAGATTACTACCATTTTCTTGCATCTCACACAAGATTACTATGAGAAAGAAATCTTAAGCCTGGAGCTTATATTGATATAGGCATTAGCACTTGCTGATGTAATGATTATGTAGCTCTGCTCTTTCAGTGACTCTTATTTGGGAAAAAAAAATCTACAAGACTTGCTTTGGATAACAGCCTGATAGAATCTACAAAAAAAAGATTGTCTATCCATACTCTGTGAGAATGTCCCAAACACAAAAATACTGGTCCAGTGTTTGAAAACATCATGTAAGAAAAGAAAAACTACAAATAGATCCATAGGTAATGCTTCTTGGGCTTCCAGATTCATCAGAATTACTATGTCACGATATAACTTTATTCCAGCTGTGCAGTTGGTCCAATAAAAGATTTCATCCTGAAAAACTCCTTGCCCTCTGACATCATTTCTAGACCATCACAGCTACAGCATCACTCTAATATTATTATATCATAACAGCATTTTTCACATATCTTCAAAACACTGAGATATGCCAAAAGAAATGTAAATGTGCAAAGGACATGTCTTGGAAATCATTCACTGCAAATATGCTTGTTGAGACTTTTCAATCAGTCTTGGGGAAGGTTTTTCTTGAGATTTTTGGGGGGGTTTTTTAAACTTTGACCCAATTCCCTTAAGTCTACCTGGCTGAATAATGAATGAAAATGGTTATATTTTAGTGCTCTGTGGGGAAGATTTTGTTTGATTATGGGTTTGTTTTGGGGTTGCTTGTCCTGGGGATATTTTGGCTTTTTTTTATGATCTCAAAATTTCTATGGGTCAAGCCTTCACTGGCTAAATACCTTGCTGGTTTTCTGAATAGATGCCGCAAGGACTTAATGGCCATAGGAGACTACCTTATAATCTTACCTGACTTCTAAACTTGGTTTCTGGTCAAAGCAGACACACATGGTTGCAGTTCATGCAAGCAGTTTCCACTATTATTATTTGTATTACAGTAGGACTCCTGGCACATGTTCATTTAATGCTGCAGTGGGACCTGATCACTGATCCCAAAATCACATGTCCTGCCATGCATACATGGCATGGCAGGATGCACAATTTTGAGATCAGGGATCAGAACTCAAAGGTGCCATTGCTACTTGCCAATGCACAGTGAGTTCAGGATCATGATCCTAGGATCCCCCTTAAGTGGCAAGTTGCAAGCTGGGTGCCCATGCCCACTATGAACCCAGTGCGAACCCAGTGCCAGGGCTGACAATCAGCTGACTGTTTTTGCCAACCTTGGGCCCACACAGGACTCTGGTATTAGCTGGTATTAGTCCCATCCCTGAGACTGCAAAGGAGTCTGGAACGAGCTTGAGTTCTTTACTGCCCTGCCAAACACTCAACTTAAGATGCAATGAAAACCAGCCACAGAAATATTCCATGTCTTTTGTGGAATATTTTTGTGGCTGGTTTCCTGCTTGTCTGTGCCATTAATTCCTTAAACATATGGCAGGGTTACTATTCAGAGTGTGATTGAGTGGTTAATTGCATTTTACATGTGATATCTGCCAGCAGCCTAAAATGGAGGTGCTCTTCCATCATGGATCAGGGAGCTACTATACAAACACCGTAAAACGGTAAACCCTTTGGAACAGGGACCATCAAAGCAAACAATGATTTCCACAAACTTGCCATGGGAATAGAGGGTGTTAGTCCAGTCAATCCAGCACCTCTCACTAAAATTAAAATGCAGTGTGACTACAGGTCTGAAAGTGGAATTCCTACAATCTAATCATCAAATACATGCACATACTTGACAGGTAGCTTCCCTATACAAAACTAGAACAGTGGCTTTAATTGAGTAGATTAATCAGGAATAATGCCATTCCAATAAGTTTTTGGGGTGATTTCAAATGACAGACTGAGAAAGCAGAACTATGTCATTATAACAGCATATATTGAGACAATACAATGGTACTTCCAATAACTAAAAATGAAAGACTTACCATAAATAAGGTACACAGCCTAATCTGATTTTTTATGCAGCAGAATACAAAACCTAATAAAAACAGAAAACAACAAATATTCATTTTTAATTTTTGGCAGTGCAAATTATTGATTGAACAAACTAAATCTATGACCTAAAGAAACAGTTCAACCAGTTTAAAATTTCCAGCTATATAAAGTAAGATTTATTCCATTCCATAACTTCTAAACGTAAAACCAACTTCCGTATGATTTTTCTACTCTACAAATTGTGAGTCATAAAAATTATGTTATTACTTCAAATGCCAGAAAAAAATATTTAAGAATGCAGTCAAAATTGTTAACAAGAAGTTGTGATTCACAATTACATTTTCATGACATGGAAGACTAAAGACACTGAAATAAGCCAAGAAATCCTCAGTGTTGCCTTGGAAACAGATATATTGAAGAAGAAAGCACCAGTAAATAAATCTGTGCATAAATTAGATAGTACAAAAATTATAGACCATAATGGCATTTGGAGGAGATAAAAACAAACATCTTTTACTAATTGGTACCTGGAAAAATCATGGACTTAAGCCTTTAGTTTCTAAAACTGATGCTTTCAACATACAGACTTTGCAATAATAATGATCTATTTCATAGTCTTTTGGGGATGATTTATATATCCAATATAATAAAAGGCTTAGTCTGTATGTCTGTGTGTCTGTCTGTAACGCTTTTGCCCAACTGCACATGCACTGATTGGCTGCGTGGGCCAGGTGGGCGGAGCCAGCTGAGTTAAAATGGGAGTCCCTCTACTGGTACTGCCTACTCCTGCAGCCTCTGGTGCAGCGACTCCCTCCACCCCAACTCCACACATGGCAAAAAAGTAACTTGGCATGAGCACTTCATAAGTGGTAGGGCCAGCTAAGAAAAGGTGGGAGCCCCTCTGTTGGCCCTGTCTCTTCCTGCAGCCTCTGGTGCGGCAGCTTCCTCTGCCCCACCTCCACACCTTAGAAATCAGTGAACTGGCACAAGCACTTTAAAAGCGGTGGGGACAGCTGTGGAAAGCCGGGAGCCCCTTTGCTGGCACCACCTCCTCCTGCAGCCTCCACTATGGCAGCTCCCTCTGCCCCACCTCCATGCCCTGGGTGGCCAGCTGCTTCTTCCACCTCCTTTTCCACACACTTGAAAAAATCAGTTAGGCTTTGCCATTAATTAGTGGCAGGGCCAGCTGTGAAAAGTGGAAGCCTCCCAGCTGGCACCACCTCCTCCTCCTCCCTCCACCCCAGCAGCTCCCTCCACCCCTTCGCCACACCTGGGAAATAAATCAATGGTCAATCACAATTTAATAGCAGCAGGGTCAGGTGAGGAAAAGAGGGACCCCCTCTGCTGCAGCTGCCACCTCCTCAAACCTCCAGTGAAGTGGCTCCCTCCACCCCTTTTTCACACACTTGTGAAATAAATAATGTGGTATTAGCAATTCATTAATGGTAGGGCCAGCTGAGGAAAAAGGGGAGCCCTTTTCCTGATGCCATCTCTTCCTTCAGCCTCCCCATGGCAGCTCCCTCTGTCCCTTTTCCCACACATAGGAAATCAATAATGTGGCAGTGTACCTTTGGGTACCTCTCACTTTAAGGGCAGAGGCAGGCAGCTACCAGGTGCCTGATTTCATAGATTTCAGAGACATTAGGGCTAGAAGAGATCTCAAAAGATCATTGAGTCCAGCTCCCCACCCAAAGGGCAGGAAGTCAGCTGGGGTCATAGGATCCCAGCAAGATAAGCATCCAATTTGCTCTTGAAGGTCTTCAATGTAGGTGCTTGAACCACCTTCTACAGCAGGCTGTTCCAGACCTTGGGGACTTGGACAGTAAAGAAATTTTTCCTTATGTCCAGCCTGAAATGGTCTTGTAGCAGTTTATAACTGTTTGACCTCATCATCCCTTGGAGAGCTCTGGTGAACAAACATTCTCCCAGATACTAGTAGTCACCCCGATAAACTTATAGGTGGCCACCAGATCACCCCTGAGCCTGCGCTTTTCCAGGCTAAAGAACCCCATTGCTCTCAGCCTATCATCGTAAGGTCTGTTTTCCTGAACTCCGATCATGTGCGTGGCTCTTCTCTGGACCCTCTCAAGCTTCTCCACATCCTTTTTGAATTGTGGGACCCAAAATTGGATGCAGTACTACAGCTGAGGCCTCACCAAGGCCGAGTACAAGGGGAGAATGACGTCCCGGGATTTGCTCGAGAAGCATCTATGGATGCAAGCCAGTATTTTGGTCACTTTACTAGCAACAGCTTCGTATTGCAGGCTCATGTTCATCTTGTGGTCAATGATGACCCCCAAGTTTCGTTCTTTGGTAGTGCTAGCCAGCGTAGCACTGCCCAGCCTATAAGCATGCTGCAGGTTTTTCCTCCCAAGGTGGAGAACCTTGCATTTTTCAGTGTTAAACACCATCAGGTTCTCATCTGCCCATTTGCTGAGCCTGCCCAGGTCAGCCTGGATCACCCGCCTATCTTCTGGTGTGGATGCTTTGCCTCAAAGTGTCATCGGTGAACTTGGCCAGTCCGCTTCTGACTCCAATGTCCGCATCATTAATGAAGATGTTGAACAATATAGGTCCAAGAACAGAGCCTTGGGGGACCCCACTGGTCACAGGACACCATGATGAGTATCTTCCATCTATTACTATCCTTTGGGTCTGACCACGGAGCCAATTTTCCAGCCACTGGATCATGGTGGACCCAAGGCCACACTTGGTGAGTTTCGCCAAGAGGTGATCGTGGGATACCAGATCGAGGGCTTTTTTGAAGTCAAGATATATGACATCAATCTCTTCTCCCTTGTCCAGGTGATAGATCACCTGGTCATGAAGGAAATGAGATTGGTCAAGCAAGACCTAACCGCAACAAACCCATTCTGGCTATCCTTAGGATGTTGGCGTTGGCCAGTCCATGAAGGATGGCCTCTTTAATAAACTTTTCTAAGGTCTTCCCCAGGATAGAAGTCAGGCTGATAGGCCTATAGTTAGCTAGATCCACTTTCCTCCCTTTCTTGAAGATTGGCACCACATTGGCCTTCTTCCAGTCTTCAGGCACTACACTAGACTGCCAGGAGTTTTCAAAGATCCGTGTCAGAGGCTGAGCTATGATGCTCACCAGCTCCTTGTGTACCCTGGGGTGTAGATTGCCAGGGTTGGCTGACTTGAAGCTATCCAGCTTCTCAAGATCTTCTTTCACAAGGTCAGCATTAATGGAGGGCAGGGGATCTCCCTCACCTGGACCTCCCTGTCCTGTAGCAGGCATGGGCATCTCATGGGATTGATGAAAGACTGATGCAAAGTACCCATTTAATAGGTTGGCTTTTTCCTGGGCATCAGTTGTCAGCTGCCCCATCTGGTTCAGCAGGGGTCCAATGTCGCCTTTGCTTTTCCTCCGGCTCCCCACATATATGAAAAAGGACTTTTTATTGTCCTTGATGCACGAAGCTAGTTGGAGTTCAGTTGCAGCCTTGGCTTTCCTGGTTTGCTCCCTGCAGGACCAGACCAGTGCAGACTATTCCTCCTTGGAGGTGAATCCCATCTTCCATCTTTTGTAGGCCTTTCTTTTTAGCCTCAGGTGGTCTGCTAGGTCCCTGGAGAGCCAGGGTGGCTTCTGTGACCTCTTGCTGCCTTTCCTCTGAGATGGAATAGACTTAGCTTGTGCATTGAAGATCACTCCCTTGAGGAGCAACCACTCTTCTTGAACTCCCCTCTCCCTGGGGTCATGGTCCCTTAGGGCCTCACTGACCAGCCTACTGAGCTTGTTAAAGTTGGCTTTCCTGAAGTCAAGGACTTCTGTGTTGCTGACTGACTTGCCAGCTTTATGGCAGATGGTGAAGGTGATCAGCTCATCGTCACTGTCACCCAGCTTCCCATCGATCACTAGGTCACCGATTAGGTCACCCCCAGTAGCCAGTACCAGGTTGAGCAGCGCTTTGCCTCTCATTGGCCCATAGACTTCCTGAGTCAGGTAGAGGTCATCCATGCATGAGAGGAAGCTTTGCGACCACTCAGATTTTGCTGAGTGATCCTCTCATGAAATGTCCGGGTAACTGAAGTCACCCATGACAAGCATGGTCCTGGAGCATGCAGCCTCAGCCAGTTCCCGGGAGAACTCCTGGTCAAGCTCAGGACTTTGGGTGGGAGGTCTGTAGTAGACTCCCACCATTGTGTTCCCCATGGGTTTTAACCCAGAGGGTCTCCAGTTGTCCACCCTGGTCACCAAAATCAGCTTGCAGGGATGTGTAACTTTCCTTAACATAGAGAGCTACACCTCCGCCCCTTTTACCTACAAGATCCCTCCTGTATAGGGTATAGCCATCAAATACCCATGGTCCAGTCATGGATGAGGGCAGCCAGTTTGGAAAACTAGGCATATAAAGGCAGAAACGTCACCTGGCTGAGCACCACAGAACATTTAGAGGTAAGAGCAGGAGGCTTTTGGTCCTGGGCATGACCTAGAATTGCACCCTGCAGGGAAAGGTGGCCCAGTGGGGCTCCTCGTGGCATGGGAGCCCCCAGAAAATGCCAGGCCAATTACCTCCCCAGTGAAAGTCAGGTAGAGCCACCTTAACCCCAGCCCCTACCATCTGGTGGGTAATTCTGAGAGCTGGGGGAGTAGTGGGGTCCAGGTATGCCCACATGTAGGTGCCTGAGCCCAGCAGGAATGCAAGGCCCAGAGACCCCAGAGAGGGTAGTGCATAGAGTGTTGGGAGGCCCTGCACAGAGTAGGGATGAAGTGGGAGTAGGCCTGAAGGATAGTCCCAGGGGCATGCTGAGTAGGGCTGAAAGGGAGTAAGCCTGAAGACCAGTGCAAGGGCCAGCCCCATGAGAAGGTAGCTGCAATCATGAGACAGAGACCCCAAGGTGGGGTGTAGTGTAGAGTTGCCCAGTGAGGCGCTAGGGGCAGAATTAGCCCAGGGTTTGGCACAAGGCCAGACCACATAGAGTAGGGAACTTGGAGGACTGAAAGGATTGTGTGACGAGGCCAGTATGTGTGTAGCGAACCTTGATGGCCCTAGAGGGGCCACTCAAGGAGGAGCAAGGGCAGTGGAGTGTGGCCCAGTTATGGGTGGTATGCCAGAGGTCCCAGTGAGACAGGGGTGGAGTGGAAGAGGCCTCCTTTGAGAGATGAGGTGGTGTTAATAAGCAGATGTGTGGATTCTGACTTTTGACTAGGTCTGCTCAGAACAGGGAGTAATATTAATCTGGATGCCATCTACGAGGCATGGGCTGCAGTGTAGGGAAGGTTCAGAGCCACAGATAGCACACCCTGGCACTGGGGCAGGGAATGGGCAGCCTCCCACATTTAACCACCAATTTATGGGAACAGCAAAGTTGTGGCTGGTGAGACTGTGCAGACTGCCCCACAGAGACAGGTGGGTGGGCTGGCATGAGACCTGGCCCTGAGAGGTGCCCCCCATCACAAATAAATTGGTATTAGCACATTATAAGTGGTGGGGCCAGCTGAGGAAAATCAGGAACCCCTCTTCAGTAGCTGTCACCTCCTCAAGCCTCCAGTGTGGCAGCTCCCTCTGCCCCTTTTCCACATCTGGGAAATAAATTAATTCATAGATTCATAGAAGAAGGGTCGGAAGGGACCTTGTAGATCATCAGATCTGACCCCTTGCCCCAGGCAGGAGAGAAAACTGGGGTCAAATGATTCCAGCCAGGTAGACGTGAAGCCTCCTCTTAAAGACCCCCAGAGTAGGAGCCATCACCACTTCCCTTGGAAGTTGTTTCCAGATCCTACCTGCCCTGACTGTGAAGTAGTGCCTTCCAATGTCTAGTCTAAACCTACTCTCTAACAACTTGTGGCTGTTATTCATTGTTACCCCGGGGGGCGCTAGGGGGAACAAGGTCTCTCCCAAACCCTGCTGGTCCCCCCTAGTGAGTTTATAGATGGCCACTAGGTTCCCCCATGGCCTTCTCTTGTGAAGGCTGAACAGGTTCAACTCCCACAGTCTCTCATTGTAGGGTCTGCCCTGTTGTCCCCGGATCATGCGGGTGGCCCTCCTCTGGACCCTCTGAATGTTGTCCACATCCCTCCTGAAGTGCAGCGCCCAGAACTGAACACAGTACTCCAGCTGTGGCCTGACCAGTATCACATAGAGGGGGAGGATCACCTCCTTGGCCCTGCTTGAGATGCATCTGTGAATGCACAACAAGGTATAACCATACCCTACTGACCGTGACCTCGCATTGTCAGCCCATGTTCATGTTGGAGTCAATAATGACTCCAAGATCTCTTTTTGCCACCATGCTCTCAAGAAGGGAGTTTCCCAGCTTATAAGTGTGCTGCTGGTTACTACTGCCCAAGTGCAGCCCCCTGCACTTGTCATTATTGAAACATCCTATTTTCATTAGCACACCCCTGTAACCTGTCCAGGTCCTGCTGTAATCTGTCCTTCCCTACTAGCGTGCCCACCTCACCCCAAATCTTGGTATCATCAGCAAATTTAAACAGGCTGCTTTTCACCCCGTTGTCCAAGTCAGTAATAAAAAAATTGGGAAGAGCAATTTATTAGCAGTGGGACCAGCTGAGGAAAAGTGGGAGCTAAGCTCCAAGCTATTGTGTGATTACTGTGAGAGGACAATTGAATGCCCAACGCCATCAAAAAAGTTGTCACAGACTCTGCAAGTGTTTCACGATGGGACGCGAATCTCTTGCTGAGAGAGAAGATCATCAAAATAAAGAGTGTCAACAATGTTGGAGACAGAGCCAGACTCAAGAACAATCTGCTAAAAAAAGACATTTAGATGCAACTAGAAAAAGACATTCATCAGACAATGAATCTGAGGACTGAGCTAAACAAAGAAGGCAATTGGACTTGCAACAACATCAAGAGAGCCATGCAGCTGAGTCCCAAAAGAAGGCTACTGTGTAAAGACAATTAGAAGCACGAAGCCATCAACAAAGTCATGAAAATGAGTCTGTAGAAGAACACATTATGAGAAGACAATTAGGTGTCAGACAACATCAGGAAAGCTGGGAACATGAATCGCAAGAGGCGGCTGCTGTGCAAAGAGAATTAAATACAGGATGAAATCAAAAAAGGTGAACAATTGAGTCCTATCAAAATGCCACTGTCAGAAGATGAGTAGATGCAGAATGCCATCATGAAAATTGTCCAAATGAGTCTCAGGAAAAGGGTGTTATGCAAAGACATTTAGATGCCACACAACATCAAGAAAGCTGGGCAAACGAGTTCCAAGAACATGCTGCGGTGAGAAGACAGTTGGACTCTGTTCACTCTGCAAGAACACGACAGTTCCAAATAAGAGACAGTCATCTGTTAAGAAAGTCAGAAGTAGAAAGGCATTACTATGGTAAAATGGATGTCGTTTGCCAATTTTGTCATTCTTTAAATTTCACAGCTGACCAGCCATCAGATAGTTTAAAAATTGCTGTCACAAAGGAAAAGTGAGATTGCCTGACCATCATGAATTTCCTTTGTTATTGAAATGGGTCATGAGCAACTGACAACATATGTTTTATGAGAACTTCCAGAGCAACATTTAGTTGTATAATAGTTCTTTAAGTTTTGCATCTTTGGGAGGAAAAATTGTACCCATTCTTGGACAGAGCCCATAGTCCTTTTGTGGCCATGGACAATTCTATCACCCAAGCCTAGAGAAATAGATACAAAATCCTATGGCCAGCTTTATATTTTGGATCCCAATGACCACCTGCAGGTGCAGGCTAATGCCCTCATTCCTGCTGCCATGGTAACTTGCAGCTGAGGGGTTCCTGACTGACTACTAGGGCTCTTTCCCTAGCAATTTCAGCCCTTAAAGGAAAATGCACCTTAGTGCCCTGCAATAATGATGTAGTGAAAAAATACATGATACATGGACCATGTGGTACTTTCAACGGTAATTCACGATGCATGAATGAGGAAAAGTGTACCAAAGATTTTCATAAGCAATTTCAACAAGAAACAATAGCCAATGTCAATGGATATTCTTTATATAAAAAAAGCTAAACACATACAATCCAAGTAGGCAAAAACACAGCAGACAGCCATTATGTTGTTCCATACAATAATTATCTTTTGTTAAAATACAACTGTCATATCAGTGCTGAAGTATGCACATTGATAAAGTCCATCAAATATATCTTTAAATATGTTTACAAAGGGTATGACTGCACCAATATTAAAATAGCAAATAACCAATGACTACAGCATGACAAGATAACCAATTACCTCGATGCAAGGTATGTGACACCATCAGAGACTATGTGGACAGTGCTGGAAAACCATATGCATGATACATCTCATGGAATCATTAGATTAGCAGTTCATTTGCCATTCCAACAATCAGTATATTTTGAACCAGGCCATGAATGTGAGGCCATCGACACACAGGTATTTCAAAAGCAACTTTAAACGTTTGGTTTTCATTAAATCACAATTGCCCCGAAGCGTGATAGTATTTATACTGTGAAATTCCATACCATTATGTATTTCAAAAAGGTGTTTGGCAAAGAAGACAAAGAGGTGGACACAGTTCTCCCTAGGATGTATTCAGTGAGTCCAACTGATATAAAAAGATTCTGTTTAAGAGTGCTATTATTGCACATCCATGGAGGAACCCGCTTTGAAGACATATATACCATTAACAATGTCATCTGCAATACATTTCAAAAAGCAGCAAGATGATGAAATTTGCTGGCCAATGATGAAAAATGGAGCCACTGTCTGGAGGAAGCAGCTGGACTTCAAAGGCCCAGACAGTTGATGCAGATGTTTGCATTCATTTGCATATTTTGTAAGCCATCTAATGCATTTCAGCTATGGGAACAATTTAGGGATGCCATGACAGAGGACCATAGGAGACATCACAATTCTGACATGGCAGTATAAAAGGCATTGCTGGTTGTACAAGAATTGTTGATGGTTCATGGACTGAACTGTACTTCTTTTGGTTTCCCTCACCCAGGGGTGATTGTTGAACAAAACAATGACACCCTTTACGACATCGCCAAAAAAGTCACAGAGGCAGAACAATGAATTAGAAACCTCATTGCATGTCCAGGAGTTACCCGGACTAGGAGGCTGCAGGAGGCTCCTTCAGCCCAGGCACAGGGGGCGGAGCAATCACTCCCCCAATCCAGGCTCCCGGATCAAGCGGGAAGTTTAAAAGAGGCCCCACGAGTCACATGGGGAGAGAAGCGGTGGGACCGGAAGCGGAGGTGTGGATCGGTGCCTCCCAGAGCACGAACGCCGAACCAGAGCTGTGCGGGTGGTCCCCAGCCGCCACGGAGGAAGCGGCAAGGCAGATCCACGCTGCCCAGCACCGAGCCGGGAAGCCGGCGCTGCCAGCGTGGCCTTTAGCGGTCGCAGAGGAAGCGGAGGGGCAGAGGCACGCCGCCCAGCGTGAAACCGTGAAGCCGGGGCTGTCAGCAGCAGTTCCAGCTGCCGGTAAGGGAGAGGAAGGGCAGATCCACCCCGCTCGGCATGGGGCCACTGAGCCGGAGCGGCCGTGGATTCCCGAAGCCGGCAAGGGCGTGGAGGGGCATAGCCACCACGCACCATGCAGAGCCGCCGAGCTCAGGCAGACAACATGGTCTCCAACCGGAGACAAGAGGGAGACGGAGCAGATCCACATTGCCCAACGAGGACCTGCTGGGCCAACATGGCCGACAGAGATTGCTGTCGCAGACGGAGACGCACGAGAGCGACTACACGCTATCCAATATGGTGCCTGCACGTTCTGGCGCAGCGAGCAAGGACAGCTGACGTGGATGCGGGGAACCGGTTGTGAGTCAGGCGTCCGGGAATCATGATACTCAGTGGGCAGAGGGTGCGGATTAAGCTGGGGGCTGGCCAAGGCGGATAGACCCCAAGTGGTGGCCGGGCCATATGACGCAGGGGAGGAAACTATGGGAACCTCCCTAGACTGAGGATGAAAGCAGCAGGGGTTTACCACACAGCACCCTGGTAATGATACTTTGCATAAGGGGGAGCGATGAGGATGCTCAACCCGGAGGACCGGGCGAGGGTGTAGGGGAGGAGGAGCCCTCAGGAGTCCCCACTGACCAACCAGTCTCGTTACTGGACACTTTGGCACGCGCTGCACAGGAAGATCCAACTGAACCAGAAGTTACATCAAAGTCATGGCAGGCGAGCATGACGGGTGCAAAGACCAAGGGAAAGGAGAAAGAGACTGGTGACCTAAAGCGGGGACACGGGAACCGAGTCACCTAATGAGGGACTGGACTCGTTCACATTGCACAACAGAAATATGCCTTCAATAAAATTATTACCGCCATAAATGGAGACAGTGCAACTCATTGCTTATATTTGTATGGACCTGAGGGATATGGGAAAACTTACTTATATAACACCTTCACAAGTTACATTAGAGGAATTGGACAAATTATTCTCCTTTTTGCAACAATGGGAATAGCTGCTCTTTTAAAAGGAGGAAAAACAATACACAACGGCTTGAAATTATCTATCCCAATACTTGAAACATCTATTTCACATATGAGCTTATGTTCACCTGAAACTGCCAGACTGAAAAAGGCCATGCTAATTATAATTGATGAAGCCACTATGATGTGCACTCATGCACTTATATGCATTGATTTATTGTTAAAAGAGATTATGCAAAATGATACACCCTTTGAAGGAAAAATGCTTTTGTTAGGTGGATACTTCAGACAAATATTACTAACCATAGTAAGATCTACAAGAACCAAGATGATTGAGGCATGCATAAAAAGTAATCATCTGTGGTCACATTTCACCAAAATCAAATTATCACAAAACATGAGAACTGAAGGACAACATCAATTGAATGAATGGACTCTTAAAACTGGTAAAGGAACTATGTCGAATGATTATAGGTTGCCACCAGATCTAATAGAAATACCAGAAACCTTTATTGAAATGGAGTCCATTGTCACAGCAGTTTATGGGAAACACATCAAAGCAGACAACTTGGATTCCCTTGCAAAGAAAACTATCATAACTCCTAAAAATAACCATGCCATGGAATTAAATACTGAAATTATAACTTTGCTGCCTGGTTGATTCAAAAAAATCAAACTACTTATCTCATTGAATTTTTAGAAGTGCAAACATCATCAGGACAACCACAGCATGAATTGTAATTGAAAATTGGTGCTATTGTTATGTTAATCAGAAATATGAATCCAAAAATGGGACTGTGCAATGGAACTTGACTGATAAATAAGAGGATTACACCAAAATTTCCTAGATGCTGAAATAATTACAGGAAATTGCATCATCATTCCTCAGATTGATTTGGCTCCATTGGACACACAACTACCTTTCATTCTAAAAAGGAGACAATTTCCTGTAATAATAGCATTTGCAATAGCAATTAATAAATCACAGGACAAACTTTTGACTCTGTTGGACTCTACTTACCAAACCAGTGGTTTCGACAACTCTATGTGGCTCTAACGAGAGCCAGGAATAAAAACAACTTAAAAATATACATTTCACTGTGTAGCAGAGCACTAGGGTGCTCGCTACTAGTAATAGTAATAAGGACAACTGCCAATCAACAGGGCAGCACAGGTGAGGGTTGCCAGAGCAACTAATGTGGGTCAGCTGGCTAGAAGGGGGCAGGGCCTGGCCTTTATAAGCAACCAGGCTGAGGCCAGAGCCAGTTCCTTTCTGGCAGCCTGAGGTGCAGGAGCTCTGCAGAAGAGCCGAGCTGAGCGGTGCAGCCTGAGCACCTAAGGGGACACAGCATGGTGAGGGCAGAGAGAATCCTGGTGGAGATGCCTTTGCAAGAGGGCCAGTTTGGGCCTGGACCCTTATGTTATAGCCGGTAGGCCTATTTTGAGTTAGAGCTGGTTGGCTAGTAGTTTGCTTTGTGGTAGGGCTGTTTGTGTGAATACCGGAGGACCGGGTGAGGCTGTAGGGGTGCGAGGAGGCCTCATGGGAGCTCCCCAATAATTCGGGGGTTCCTGGTACCCAGTAAGGACACAGCAAGTGGTGCCAGGGTGGCACAGTGATTGGTGCCAGAGCTGGCACTACGGGTGAGCACCAGGGAGAGGTGCGACCTTGTGGGGTGTTGTGACCCCAGCCCCTTAAGGGGGCAGTATTCTGCCCAGTGGGGTATACGACCTAGAAGAAGGGTCAGGGGCCAGGCATGGCTACAGGCCACCTGAGCCTCAAGCACGGGAAGCACGTGAGCTAGGCCCAAGAAGGCGGGTCTGGGGGCCAGGTAAGGCTAAGGCCACCTGAGCCCCAACCACGGGAAGCCCCGAGTGCAGGCGAGAAGCGCGGGCAGCATGGCATGGGCCCCAGAGAGGGCAGGCATATGGGAACAGGAAACCTGGGCGAGCGTGCGGTAAGAGTCTGGGAGAGAGGCTGGCATGCGAGAACAAGCCTGGAGGGCAGGTTAAAATAAGAGGCTCCAGGGTGAGCGACTAGCACCCTACTGACACAAAGTCTCAGAGAAAGGCAAGCACGCGGTAGAAGTCCCGGAGAGGGGCCGGTGCGCGAGAGTAAGCCTGGAGAGGGGCGGACATGCGGATAGGGGCCTGACCGATAGGAGCTCGACAGAGTCGAGCATGTGACTAGAGGCCCAGAAAGGGCGAGAGGGTGGACAGAAGCCCGGGAGGGGCGAGTATATTGGGCGCGTGTATGGAGAAACCCCAGAGAGAGGGAGTGAGCGTATCCAGAGACCCCAGGTGGGGGCAAGCATATGACACGAGAATGTCCGGTACAGCTGTGAGGCTTGGGACATGCTAAAGGGGAGGTTGGAGGCACACATAGCCCTTAAGGTTGGGGTGCACCGAGTCACCCCATACGGAACGGGGAATAGTTCCAGCATAACACCGTGTACTAGGGGATCAAAGGCAGCCTCCCATATAGAACCAGATATCATCAAAGACGTGGCGGGCGAGATAAGAGGGTGCTGGATTGCCTACTTGGTACGGGGGTGCTAGAGGGATCATGGCCGCCCCGTGACACACTGGTGACAAACAAACAAGGATATTTAAACAGTGATGAGAAAATATTCACCGAAAACATAATCTTTAAGGAGATATGTGATGATAACTGATTCTTGCCACATCTGGATGGTTAACCAAACTGTAAGCAACCCAAAGGAAGATCAGGTAACTAAACCCAGTGGCATATTGAGTCAGAGAATGAGGAAGCAATTCGTATCTTTACATGTTCAGCCTACTTCATTTAAGTTTTATACATATTTACTTTATTTATAATACATATAAAAAGTAAAATCTATGTGTTTGTTTTTGTTATTTTAAATTCATCCATCATTCATAACGGGCAATTTGCTAGTCTTAAATAACTGAGGACAAAATGCCCTTGTGCACATAAATGTTTGTCAAGATGAGACAGCTTATGCTAATCAAATATTAAACTGACTATTTTAATACTAGCAGATGAGTATTTTTGGAGAGAATGCAGGTTATGTAGGGTCGCCTATCAATCACACCCTTGTGATGGTTTCAGAGATTCTGAAACAATGAATACATTGATTTTAATACGAATGTTTTTCCTAAATTACACAAGCAGTTCAGACATATAAACATTGATATGCAAACATTAAAATTCATGTTACTTATAATCCAAATGCAATCATTTCTTGGAGAAATACTTAATGGTTTATTATCTGCACCTTTGTACATTTCATAAGGCTAAGAAATAAAATGAAAGTCGTCTCTCATTTAAACTTAAAGCGCGCAATGTGACTAACACAGTTAGATTTTGACTAAAAGATAAAGGTTAACACACTTGTTGAATATGCCATGGTATTTGCTGACTAGGTAGGCAAGTCCTTGAAGTTTGAAGTTCCAAACACCTTGCTGAAGCACAGTTTCACTAGTGCTATCACTTAGGCCCCTTCTATGTACACAGGTAAAGACACAACGGGATCTAAAGTGTGATTCACACAAACATGCTTCTTGACATGGCACATGTGCATGGCAGGAGGTGCACCTGTAGGATAATACTTTAAATCCCATCATGCCTTATTGCCAGGGCAGGGGGAGCCCAATCCCAGGCTCTTCTTGTGCTGGTAAGAAGCAAGGTTCTGTCACTATTTGGATTTTGGGGAGCACTAGATTTGCAGCTGAATAAAGGCTTTAATCTGTACATCAGGAAAAGCTGCTGACCACAAGGCAGAATGATGTATTAAAATAACTTTGCAAGTGATTAGGCAAGCCGTTTTCTAACAAGGTTGTAGTGTTAGAGCCCATTGTGTAAGAAGAACAAGATGCAGCCCACCAGCTATCATCAGGAGATAAAGCAGAAGCAAGACCTTGGAGATGAAAAAAGGAGTCAGCAAGAAACCAGAAAGAACCAGCAAGTGACCAGGAGAAGCCAGGTTCATGGCCTTACGCATGCACTCTTAGCAGAGAGGCATGTAAATGAAGGAAATGCATAGTCAATTCCATGTTAATGAAGTAAACAATGAACAGAGGCAGGGCTTAAAATGGGAGGAGAAACGGGTAGAACTAAAGGAGGGGTGGAGGTGGAACAAATGTTAATGAGCATAAACCAAGGTGTATAAAATGTAAAAAGAACTAATGTTCAGTGCAAATCCCCAGTTTGCTGTTTTTTTGGGACCTTTGCCCAAAGCTGTCTCCATTCTAAATAAAGCTGTAGTGAGCAATGTATGCAAGTAGCATTTGCTCCCTGCTTGCTCTGGCTAATAAGTAACAGGATCCATGAGCGATTGGATCATCATCCTCATAGTTGCTGGGCGCCACTTGGAGTTGGGGTCTAACAGCTCCCATGACTGGGAGCCCCACACACTCCAACTGAGTGGCTCCAAGCTGCAAGGGTACCTCATGTACCCTCAGGGCAGGGGGATTGCCCTTGTGGTGATCCTCTGGCCCTGGGAGTTTCCCACACCCCCAGGAGATCAGCCTCCTGGTAACCTTCCAGCCCCATGGATATCCCACATGCCCAGGCCAGGGTGAAATGCATTACTGGTGATCCTCCCACCCTGGGGGTTTCATGCACCCCCAGGATGGGGGGAACACTGAAGCTGCAATCTGTCCACCCAGAATCAGACTTAGGCATGGGTGGTTCAGGGCACCCTGGTCACATGGGCACTAGCAGTGTGGTGCAGCTCTGCCAGCAGAAGTGGAGGGACAGGAGGGGGAAGGGTGGTGCAGTGCAGCTCTAGTATTACTATTCAGGCAGCTAAGGAAGATGATCATTAACACCTGTGAAGTAAAAGGCAATGGGTCATCAACAGGCCATTAACTTCCTTATATATCTGAATAGTAATACATACAGGAGTTGCACAGCAGCATTGACAAAAGTGGGGCCAGAATCTGGATGCTCATTTTAATTTTCACTGGCCATGAAAATTGGAAGGAAATAAAATGTTACAAGTACCTAAGAAGAGGATGTCAGGGTCATAGAACAGGAGATGAAAAACTCAGTTAATGACCGTAATGGAAAGAGATGCAGACATGATCAAAAAATACTTGGACTCTGTTAATAACACCCTGTTCATTGTTGACGTGATCTGTGGGAATTTTCCAATGTCACTGCTAAGCCAGCATGCAAAACATGTTGGGAGTGCAGAATTGAAAGCATTAAAGCTGCTCAGTACCAAACAGCCAAAGTCCACGATGCCCTCATTACGTTGGCTAAATTGGGGCAAACAACTGCTGGTATCCGTCATAAAGTGCTCACCCTGGGATGATTTGGATAATTTTTTCTTTAAATAAAATTTAATTTAATTTAAGTGTCATTTCCTCTTTTGCATTTTTTTTAATAAATTATTTTTAACAATTAGACTATAGCGTTATTTCTGAAATGGGGGTGGGGGGTAGTGCCAAAATAGAACTTATTTGCCCAAGAAACCATTTTCCCTAAAGCTGGCTCTGCTCCCACACCAGGGGTTTCATGCTCCCCCCAAGTCCAGGAGATCTCCACAGTGACAATCCTCCTGCCCTAGGGCTTTGCTGAGAGGTGCACTGCAGGGACCCAGCATCTGCAGCTGTGGGTTTCTGGGTCCTAGCAGCTGCCCAGTCCATAACTACTGGGGCTGAGAGTCCTCAGCAGTTTTGGGACCCATGTGGCTGGGAGCCCTTTTGAGATTTGTGATGTGATGATTACGGGTGATCTCAGTGCAAATTCACTGGTGTCAGAGGGCTTGGCTGTACGTTTGCCCATGGGTTTCTTGTATATGGTGGCTTGTATTGTACTATTCTGAATATTGGGCATGGTGTCTAACAATGAAATGTTGGTGCTGGGAGTATTCAAGAGAGAGTCTGATGGCTTGTTCTGAAGAAATGTAAAACCTGTCAACATATCTCTGCCACTCCCACAATAACTACACACCATAACAGAACCACGTATACATAGGAGATGCCAGAACATGTAGGAGAAACCAAACAACAAAACTGGATATCGGAATGAACGCACACTGAAAATCTATCAAAGACAAAAATACCCAATTACCTGTGAGTGCACACTTCTCACAAGACAATCACTCTCCAATCTCAGTTCTAATTCTCAAAGGGAATTTACAAAATGCCTTTCATAGACGAACCTACAAACTTCACTTCATAAATCTACTGGATATAAAAAAATCATGGACTAAATAAGGACATTGGATTTACGGCACATTATAGTCTGCCTGCCATCCAATAACCCCAGGTAACATCTCTATATGTTACCAACTACAATCTATCACAAGTTCAACCTTCCCCCCTTTCCCTGCCCCCCTCCACCTATCTGTCTCATACCTATTGTCTCCCATAGCCTCTGATCCTCACTGCCATGCATTTGCATTTTCACAGACCTACATTGTACATATTGGCTTTTATTTCATCCAGGAGAACACAAAACAACAGCAGACTCTCCCTATGCCTGAAGACAAGTGTTTGTGCCCAAAAGCTTACAAAGAACAATTTTTCCAACTATTCAGCTGATCTAATAAAATATATCACATTTACCTAAAGAACCTTTTCTGCCTATGTCCTTAGACCAACAGAGCTACAACCAACACCCCCAAAATAACTGTATTGGCTTCATGCTCACGGGCCAGCTGGGAAATCCTACAGGAGTTGTTTACCCAGTTTAAGAACTGCAACACACCATCTGAAATTAATAACATTTTGCACATGCTGATCTCCTAATACCTTCTAATATTTACTGCACAATGCATGTGATTTTATCCATTGTACAACGTGCCACCCTATAGGACTGAATCACAACTAAGCATCTTGACTACCATGGCAATAATGAAGATTCCATGCAGTCTCTCTCTTCCACATTTGTGAGCAGTAGGAAAATAAATAAATAAAAAGCACAACATTACAATTGTATCCATTCTACAACTTTGGATTAAAAGTTTTTCATTTTAAATAAATATCTTTTTTTTTAATTAGTTAATGCTGAACTTAGAAATCAATGCATTTTTACACTGAAACTGAAACAACATTCCACTGTAAAGTTTTTATGCATCTGTCTACTAATCGTTCACATTTTATGAATACCATTGAAAAGGTTCATTTTTAGTATCCATACCTTGTTCACGTAATCTGTACTACTGTGGTGGGACCACTGATTTATATTTCATAGATTTCATAGACATTTGGGCTGGAAGGGACCCCAGAGGATCATCAAGTCCAGCCCCCTGGGGGGCAGGAAGTCAGCAGGGATCATAGGATCCCAGCAAGATAAGTATCCAAATGTGTCCTGAAGGTGTTCAAAGTAAATGCTTAAACCACATCTGGTGGCAGTATATTCCAAACCTTGGGGGCTCGGACAATGAAGAAGTTCTTTCTTATGTCCAGCCTGAATCGGTCACAGTGGAGTTTGTGACCGTTCCATCTTGTCATCCCTTGGGGGGGGGGGTGCTGGTGAACAGTTATTCCCCCAGATCCTGATGAGCACCCCTGATAAACTTATAGGTGGCCACCAGATCACCCCTGAGCCTGCACTTTTCCTGGCTGAATAACCCAATTGCTCTCAGCCTCTCATCCTAAGGTCTGTTTTCCTGACCTCTGATCATGTGCATGGCTCTCCTCTGCACTCTTTCAAACTCCTCCACATCCTTTTTGAATTGCTGAGCCCAAAACTGGATGCAGTACTTCAGCTGCGGCCTCACCAAGGCCGAATACAGTGGGAGAATGATGTCTCGCGATCTGCTTGAGAAGGATCTATGGATGCAAGCCAGCGTTTTGCTCGCTTTACTAGCCACAGCATCACACCGAAGGCTCATGTTCATCTTGTGGTCAACCATGACTCCCAAGTCCCTTTCATCTGTAGTACTAACCAGTGTAGCACTGCCAAGCCTATAATCACGCTGCAGGTTTTTCCTCCCAAGGTGAAGAACCTTGCATTTTTCAGTGTTGAACACCATCAGGTTCTCGTCTGCCCATTTCATGAGTCTGTCCAGATCTGCCTGGATCACCCTCCTATCCTCAGCTGTGGATGCTTTACCCCAGAGTTTGGTGTCATGGGCGAACTTGGCCAGTCCACTTCTGACACCAATGTCCACATCATTGATGAAGGTATTAAACAGTATAGGTCCTAGAACAGAGCCTTGTGGGACCCCAATGGTCACAGCGCACCAAGATGATTGGCTCCTGTTGACCACCACCCTCTGGGTCCTACCGTGGAGCCAGGTCCCCAGCCAGCAGATTCTGGTGACATCAAGGCCGCAGTTAGCCAGTTTAGCCAAGAGGTGATCATGGGATACCAGATTGAAGGCTTTTTTAAAGTCGAGGTATACAACATCGATCTCTTCCCCCTTGTCCAGGTGATAAGTCACCTGGTCATAAAAAGAAATGAGACTGGTCAAGCAAGACCTACCCGCAACAAACCCATGCTGGGTATCCCTCAGGATATTGCCTTCAGCTAGTCTGTTAAGGATGGCCTCCTTGATAATCTTTTCCAAGACCTTCCCCAGGATAAAGGTCAGGTTGATGGGCCTGTAGTTTGCCCAATCTACTTTCCTTTCTTGAAGATGGGCACAATGTTGGCCCTCTTCCAATCATCGGGCACTTCACCAGAGCACCAAGAGCTCTCAAAGATCCATGCCAGGGGCTGAGCTATGATGCTTGCCAGCTCCCTGAGTACCCTTTATATTTATATGCATGACTTCAGAAATAAGATCTGGTAACATTCTTTAATAATTTTAAACTGTTCTAATCATGTGCTTCAAGCAAAAAGTTATTCCAGCATCTAAAAAGAGCTCCTTCAATTGGTAGTATTTTCCACTACTCAATATGCACAACCGTGCCATCTGATAGTTAGGATTCTCCATTATTTTCTTTATTTGATTTGCTTCTAGTTACACAACTTTTAATCAAAGTGTGTACATACCTGTAGTTGACAGAAAATAGCCCAAGGGTTAGGGTTATTGCAAAAGATAAAAGATATTCTTAATCTAATCCACATGAATACCCAAGTACAAAGCTTCAAAATACCATTTGATTTTCATATTTGGATAAAAATATAGGATATCGGTAAGACAAAAATTATCAAAACTTTCATGCCAAGACTAAATTACTGTTAAAAGTTGATACCAGATATTAGTCAGTTCCTAAATATCACAAAATTGTGTTGTTTATATTTTTTCAGGTTATACAAGATTCTATTCAATTATACTGTGCGATATCATGACTTGCTGCAAATTGATTAGTACACTCTTGCTGTTACATGAAAGACCAGAATGATCTATCATAAACTCAGTTTATTCAAATAAAATGGAATCCTTTCATTATTAAAGGTTGCCAAAGAGGAGTAGCTAAAGCAGTCAGAACTATTAGAGGCTTATTTTGGGAGGAAAAATACACCATAAGCAATGCTTTCAAAGACTAAAGATCTTGGGAATTTGGGAATTAACTTGGAAATTAACTCAAATTTTAAACCATGGCAATGGCAAATGCATTGGTAGGAACCATGAGCTAAATTTCTTCTCACCTTTACATGCCCAAGTAGCAGATACACACCTGTTGGATGCAGTTACACAAGCTGTGTGGATTCTATACAACTACTTGCCCTGCACTTCCCTTCTCAGCATGCTCAGAGAGTTGAATTCTGGCTGCATAAGAGCCCAGGTGGGACAGAATCACCTGGTTATGCATGTGATCCCTGAAAAGTTCCACAACTTTAATTTTAGAAAGAAAGCAACTGGCAGGTATTTGACACAGGGCAAGGGCTACTGTTCATCTTTGAATATAAGGGTTTAGTACCTAAAGCATTTGCAAAGAGCAGGCAACCCAGGTCCCAGGCCCCTTCTTCCAGAATGGATTTGAAGTTACACCTCCTGCTTCCTAGCAAAGCATGATAATCACTGTACCATTGGCTATCCATTAAACAGGAAGGCTGAAGGGCATATTCTTGAAGCTGACCCAATTGACAGTCAGGAGAGGAAGACACCCAGGGCCAGGAAGAGGCAAGAAAACCAGAGCAAGTGCAAGACAGATGCAGCCCTGAAGGTAGGAAGGGACCTGTGATTTTGACCTAGTCCCTGGACCCTAATGAGGCAGAAACTTTCCTATGATGTGCAGAAAAAGCTATTAAAAATTTCCAGATCACCTGTCTCATGGAGTCACATTGCCTCTGGTTTACTTGCCTCTGACCCTACGTATCCTCCAAAGGAGGGCTAGAAAATGCTCTGGACATGGGAGAGGGTCAGGAAGGTGTTAGAAGCAAAGTCTCTGGGTCCCTGGACAACTAATTTAGCAGCTATGCTACTGGGCTAAAAAGCACCAGCTGGACTGCTGAAGCAGCCCTGAGAGGTCTCAGCTGTCTGGCAGTGGGGGCTGCTGCCTGGCTGTGACCTGCTGTGCACCTGCCAGACCCAAATGGGGACTGCACAGCCAGTAGAGGCATCTGTCCCTCTGGGTCAGCTGCCAGTGGGCTGTGGCTGTAGAGTTGACCTTTGTGCAGCACTACTGCCATGTGTGCCCCTGCCCAGCCATCTGGGCAGCTATCAACCGGAACATGTTCCCAGCATGGTAGCCTGCTTTGAACTCTCAAAGCATGTCCTCCTGGCCCCACCTGGCCAGGAGGTCAGTCACCTCCATCTGGGCTCAAGGTGCCAGCTCTGAGCAAACTCCTTTGCCTGGGTCCTGCCGCTTGCCTCCCTAGCAGAAATTCTGGTGTTCCCTATTTGAAAACTAAAAAATCCCTGATAAAAAAATCCCAAAGTCACTCTGTACAGTACCCCAAAATCCATGTTTCTCCACAATTAAAACAAAAGACCACTATATATAGAGAGGGAGAGAGTCAGCAATCAGTTGGGAAATGTTTTATTGATATATCTACAGTGTTAAAGCAATTTGGAAGCCTACCAGTGTCTCTATCATCATAATAAAATGAATTCTAAATACCTATATGTTTTGCTGTTCACCTTTGGTTTTCTTACCATAGAGCAGTTAGACCTCCCCTGACCCCTGAGGACAGCTGCTCCTGCAGCCACAGCTCCTGCCAGCAGGTCTACTCCTGTCTGGCAGCTGGGCATGCAGGGTGTGTGCTGGTGGAATGTGGGATTCGCAGAAGGGGGATGGGAAGAGGGATGGGAGGATGTGGGGGTATGTGGGTAGGTGTGGGTGGATCATGGGGGGGGACTTTCAGGTGGGCTGCTCAGGAGGGATGTGTCCCCTGCCCCCTGCAGGGGGTAGCCCCCATGCACCGGTCATGAACTGCCCCCCACAGGGCTAAAGCCTCCTCCAAGGGCCACAGCCCCCCACAGGGGCCACAGCCCCCTAATATGGGCCACATTGCCCTTGACGGGCTCCTTGCCCTGCAGGGCCCAGGTGACCCACCTCTGCTTGCTCCCCCAGCTCCCTGGATTGCTGACCAACCCAGCTTCACCCCTACTGGCTCCTGCAGCCCCCCAGTGGCGTCCCACCTGGCCCCACCCCCGCTTGATCCCCAGACCTCCAATGGCTGCCCCTTCCAGCCCCACCCCCAGACTCCCAATGGCTGCCCCACTCAGCCCCTCCCTCTGCTTGCACCACCCCCCGCCACACATACTGGCAGTAGCACCTGCTGCTGGGGTCACTAGGGCCTCATGGCAGTTCCCTCTGCACAGCACAGGGCAGTGGGGGGCAGTGGGGACGGGCTCCAGATGCCTGGCACCCACACTGCCACTGCCGTATTATGTGGGTGCGGCCAAGGTCAGCAGGGTGCTGTTCGGCAGCTGGGACTGCTGTAGCTGCACTCAGCATGAGTGGCCCCAACTGCCTGACAGTGCATGGAGCCGTGTGGTATCATAGCGAGCCGGGCTAACACGTGCTATTGAGCAGTGGCAGTGTGGGTGTCAGGTGGCTGGGGCTAGTCACTGCTGCTGCCCTCCATTGCCCCATGCTGTGAAGGCGGGGTGGGGCTCTGCTGGTGAGTGTAGGGTTTTTGCTTTTTTTTTTTTTATCAACAGGATGTTGGGGCCAGGTGGGCAGTGATGGTAGGGTGGTTTTCAGGGCAAGCAGGATATGGGGCCAGGTGGGGCATCAATGTGGGGGCTGCAGGAGTTGGGAGGGAATGAGCTCAGATGAGACAGTGATCGGGGGGCTTTGGGGCCAGGTGGGGCAATGATCAGGGGCTTCGGGGGACAGGTGGGGGAGGGGGCTGGGTGGAGCAGCCTTCAGGTGGACTGGGGAAGTGGACAGGGGATGGGGCCAGGTGGGGCAGTGATCCGGGGGCCAGGGCAGGTGGGAATCCCCACATGGTCCCAGTCCCCCCACTTACATCCATGGAGCCCGGATCCAGCTCCCTGCAGCTAGCAGGCAGTGTGCTCCAGCACCAACCACAGTGAGGGCCAACCATAGAGATGCTCTGGCTGGCTACCAGAGCACCTCTCTGGAGGACCTGAGCCTCTAGTTGCTTCAGGGGTTGCTCTGCCATGCTTTTTTCTCCCAGGGTATTTTTTTACCCCTGGATATCCAGGAGTCTAATTTTGCCCCCACGCTGAAAATTTGCAGCGTGGGGAATGTTTTCTTGTTCCCTCATATGCCTCTTGCAGCATCTCAAAGGGCTTTGAGAGGCCGCAAGAGGCACATGCATGCTCATCTGGACACGCCTATATGGATGAAATATAACTTAGGCCCATGTCACTATAGCAGATGTTCTGGTTCTGTATTGAATTCAGCACCAGAATTGCCAGTCTATTAAAAAGTGTCATTAATAATAATGGCATAGAAAACAGCTTTCTGCCATCCAAGCTGGTGATGACAAGGCCCTGTGACAGAAAAATGCTAGGGTGAGCAACCCATGCTGGAGAGAGAAGTACCAAAAAATATTTTTTTTAATAAAAAAAAAAGTGGGAGGGGCACAAAGGAGATTGCATTTTATGAGTATAAACCTCTAATGCTCCATTTATATTTTTTATTTCCCATAAATATAAAATTTACTTAAAATGTGAAATAATCTTAATCCTTCTGATAAATCCCCAGAATTTCAGTATTAGTAATCATAGCATCACAAAACAAAATTGACAGTTGCTGTTAGCTCAGTATTTGAAAAACACACCCTGTATATCCACTAAGTAGTTTGGTATATCTACTGTCATCTCTTATCAGGTAATGAACTAAAAAATATGCAAGTGCCAAGTTTCCTTGTCCTACCATATGAGTCATGAATGTTGTTTCTGATGAGCAGTTGTCTCTGAAAGGAGATATAGCCTGAAATATAAGCTGACACTGTGGCACAGAACCCACTGCTTGCTCAGCATAAATAGTTACCATAGATTGGCTGAGAACGACTATTTGGTGCCCATGCACTAAAAGCAATAGGTACATTAGTAACAAGGTAAGATGCATGATCAAACCTCAGGTGTTACCTTCTTGTTCTTTAAACCAGAAAGGGTTACAACCATGGCAGAGGCAATGCAATTGTCAATCGTTGGTCGTGAAGGTCGGATACAACAGTCAAAAAAAGAAGTTGTCTGCTCTACTTAGCCGTGGAAGATCACTGATTTTATTTTGTCAATTACAACAAATCTTAAGTAAAAGAATTATGTTAAAGATAGATACCTCCTTATGGAAATACAACACCCTTCTTAATTTATCACAGAATGAGCATGTGCTTGATGGCTAACCATCAGTCAAAGCCAAAGCCTGTCATAAACTGTCAGGTGATAACAGTATAATAGGAGTGTTCTGAGTAAATGATCCACTTCAGCTACTCTTAGGTCGCAAGTTTTTTGGAAGCAGTGACATTTTCTTCAGAGAGAGAGAGAGAGAGTGTAGTGCCTAGTACAACAAGGCCTTCATTCCTTCCCAGGGCCTTCAGGCACACCATCAATAAAGTAACAACGCCTAACCTGCTTCCTCAAAGGACAGTGGGTGCATGTGGAGAATGTCCAAAGTTCCATGGTTCTGTAGCTACCTAACCCACAGAGAGGAAGGAAGCAGGATCCAAGGCTCTTGATCTGGTCATCAGCCCCAAGTGAAGCTTTTCCAGCCCATATGTTCCCTATTCAGAAAAAGAACCCAGAATGTGAAGCACTTGAGAGCTTATTTAAACATGCAATGCATCTTTCCAAATGATACTTTGCAACCTTTAACTGCAAGAAAAAAACTGCCTTATACATTTGAAAATAATATCACTGTACAGCAGGCTAGTCTTAAACAGAGATTGTCCAAATCTACTAACTGAAGCACACAGTTATAGAAAGGAAAGTGATCTTGGAAGGTGGTGGAAATTAAAATCTAATAAAGAGAGGTTACATAAACCTACTTTATCCCCACCGATATAGATCATCTAACTAAAAGAATAACATATTCCTTCAAACGTAAGGCATACTTGAAATTAAGATGCACCCACATTTTCTGATGCAATTTAAGAAAAAAAATCAAATAAAGACAAGGATACAATCTCTTTGGTGTATATAAAAGCTCTTCCCCAACTTTTTTACTTGAATTCAAGACAGGGCATTTATTGGAAGTAATTTTTAATGTTAAGAGGTTTGAAAACTGATAGCGATCAGGAGAGGATGCCTGGAAAAGGGCAAACATAGTGCCCATATAACAGAAAGGGAAGAAGGGGGATCCAAGTAACTACAGACCAATCAGCCTCACTTCAGTACCTGGAAAAATCATGGAGCAGATCCTCAAAGAATCCATTTTTAAGCACATGGAGGAGAAAAAGGTGATTATGAACAGTTGGCATGGATTCACCAAGGGCAAGTCATTCCTGACCAACCTCATTGCCTTCTATGATGAGGTGACTGGATCTTTGGATTCAGGGAGACCATTGGTGTGGTGTACCTTGATTTTAGTAAGGCTTTTGATATTGTCTCCCACAACATTCTCCCAGGCAAGCTAAGGAAGTATGGGCTGGATAAATGGATTGTAAGGTGGACAGAAAACTGGCTACAGCATTGGGCTCAGAGACTAGTAATCCATGGCTTGATGTCTAGTGGGCAGCCAGTATCAAGTGCAGTGCCCTAGGGGTTGGTGCTGGGGCTGGTTTTGTTCAGTATCTTCCTCAACAACCTGGAATATGGCATAGAGTGCACCCTCAACAAGCTTGCAGATGACACCAAGTTGCAGGAAGTCGTAGATACACTGAAGGGTAGAGCTAGGATTTAGAGTGACCTAGACAAATTGGGGCATTGGGCCAAAAGAAATCTCATGAGGTTCAACAAGAACAAGTGCAAAGTCCTGCACTTAAGATGAAACAACCCCATGCACCAGTTCAGGCTGGGGGCTAACTGGCTGGGCAGCAGCTCAGCAGAAAAGGACCTGGGGGTTATGGTGGACAATAACCTGAATATGAGACAACAGTGTGCCGTTGTTACCAAGAAGGCTAATGGCACACTGAGCTGCACTGATGGTGCGTTGCCAGTAGGTCAAGGGAAGTGATTATTCCCCTCCATTCAGCACTGGTGAGGCCACATCTGCAGTTCTGTGTTCCAATTTGGGCACCGCACTACAGAAAGGCCTGAAGCCTGCAGCAGCCCAGTAGCATGCAGAGCATTGCCCAGCACAGCAGGTAAGTCTGTCATGGAGAAGTAGCATGTGGGGCAGATTGAGGCCCCCATGGTGAGGTAGAGAATGGGGTAGAGGCAGGGGCAGGAGCAGGTCATAGAACACTCAGAGCCCACATGGCTCATCCAAGCGGGGGGGTGTGGGGGGGCTTCTACCACTATGTGCATCCCAGGGGAAGCCATGGAGGCATGTGCCCCCAGATCTGTGTACAGGGTGGAGGTGGGCTGTCACTGCACACTGAACTCTGGAGCAGCATGACCTCATGTGCCTGTTGTGCACGGGGTGCAGAGCCCATTGCAAAGTGGCAGCCCGCCTCTGCCCTGTGCACAGATCCAGGGGGCATGTGCCCCTTGGGCCTCCCCCAGGGTGCACACAGCAGTGGGAGCCCCCATTCCCCCACACTCCTGGACGAGATGCCATGGCTCCGAGCATCCCTTGACCCACCTGGGCCCCAAGGCACCATTCACCCCAGCCCTGCCTCTGCCTCTGCCATGCTCCCTCCCTCACTGTAGGGGCCTCAATCTGCCCACCCATGCCACTTCCCCAAGACAAACTTACCTGCTGGGCAGGTGGGTGCAATCATGCACAAGCACATGCACATGCTCATCCCCTTTTCCCCTGAAATATTTTCTCCCTCTGCCTATGGAAAGAGTCCAGAAGAGGGCAACAAAAACGGTGAGGGCGCTGGGAGACTTCAAAACAGGATGGAGCCAAACTGTTCTCAGTGGTGGCAGATGACAGAACAAGGAGCAATGGCCTCAAGTTGCATGAAGAGAAGTTTAGGTTAGATAGTTTAAGTCATATATCTTGACTTCAAAAAAGCCTTTGATCTGGTATCCCATGATCACCTCTTGGCGAAACTGGCCAATTGTGGCCTTGGGTCCACCATGATCTGCTGGCTGGGAAATTGGCCTGCAGCATCCTTATAGGCTCGGCAGTGCTACGCTGGCTAGCACTACCAAAGAAAGAGACTTGGGGGTCATCATTGACCACAAGATGAACATGAGCCTGCAATGTGATGCTGCAACCAGTAAAGCGACCAAAATGCTGGCGTGCATCCATAGATGTTTCTCAAGCAAATCCCGGGACGTCATTCTCCCCTTGTACTAGACCTTGGTGAGGCCGCAGCTGGAGTACTGCGTCCAGTTTTGGGCTCAACAATTCAAAAAGGATGTGGAGAAGCTTGAGAGGGTCCAGAGAAGAGCCACACGCATGATCAGAGGTCAGGAAAACAGACCTTATGATGACAGGCTGAGAGCCATGGGGCTCTTTAGCCTGGAAAAGCGCAGGCTCAGGGGTGATCTGATGGCCACCTATAAGTTTATCAGGGGTGACCACCAGGATCTGGGGGAACGTTTGTTCACCAGAGCACCCCAAGGGATGATGGGGTTTAAAGGTCATAAACTACTGTGAGACCATTTCAGGCTGGACATAAGGAAGAATTTCTTTACTGCCCAAGCCCCCAAGGTCTGGAACAGTCTGCCAGCGGAGGTGGTTCAGGCACCTACATTGAACACCTTCAAGAGCAAATTGGATGCTTATCTTGCTGGGATCCTATGACCCCAGCTGATTTCCTGCCCTTTGGGCGGGGGGCTGGACTTGATGATCTTCCAAGGTCCCTTCCAACCCTAATGTCTATGAAATCTATGAAATATTAGGAAGATTTTTCTCACTAGGAGGGTAGTAAAACACTGGAACAGGTTACCAGAGAGGTGGTAGAAGTTCCATCCTTGGACGTTTTCAAAACTAAGCTAGCCAAAGCTTTGGTTGGGGAGATCTATCTACATTAAACTGGTAGAACATTTGTTTAGCAAAACTACTGTAAAAATAAATGGGCACTTTAAACAAATGATGATACAATGGAAATAGAATTCCGAGCAGCAGTGTAACAGTGCAGCTGGACACGCAAGGCACTGCCACACATGGGGCAGCAACAACCTACAGCTGACACTGGTGCAATCATGTGGCTACAGTATCAGTCATTTTTTTCCCACACCACCCCTTACTGGACACCCAGGGCAGGTGCCCAAGTCACCCTATCCTAGTTATGCCACTACTTCTGACACTTGGAAGTTCATAGATTGCAAGGCTGGAAGGGACCTCAGAAGATCATCAGGTCCAGCCCCCTGCACCAGGAAGGAAAGGCAATTGGGGTCAGGTGACCTCAGCAAAGTGTCTTTCCAGTCTCTTCTTGAAGATTTCCAGGGTAGATGATTGCACCACCTCTGAAGGGAGCCTGTCTGGACACCCTGGCTGTGAAGAAGTTTTTCCTAATCTTGATCCTGAAATGGTCTTCTGGAAGTTTAGGGCCACTACTCCTAATTATCCCTAAGGGCACCCTGGTGAACAGTTGTTCACCAAGCCTTTGATGTACGCCCCTGATGTAGAGGTAAGCCACTATCAAGTCCCCTCTCAGTCTTCTCTTTTTCAGGCTGAAGAGTCCCAGGTCCCTCAGCCTTTCCTTGTATGGTTTGTTGTGGAAGTCTCTGATCATATGGTTGGCCCTTCTCAGGATTCTCGGGAGTTACCACATCCTTCTTGAAATGGGACACCCAGTACTGGATGCAGTACTCCAGCTGTGGCCTCACCAATGCTGAATAGAATCAAAGAATCACTTCCCTAGTTTTGCTGGAGATGCATCGATTGATGTATACCAGGGTATTATTTGTCCTGTTGGCTACAGCATTACACTGCCAGCTCATATTCATACTGTGGTCTACTATTACTCCCAGGTCCCTTTCATTCATGGTACTGGTCAGTTTGGTGTTGCCAAGCCTGAGGGTGTGTAGGGGGAGGGTTATCCCCAGATGGAGCACTCTACATTTCTTGATGTTGAACTTCATTTGATTCCAACCTGCTCAACTTGCTAGCCTGTTTACGTCCGCCTGTATCTGCAGCCTATCTTCAAGCATGACCATGCTTCCCCATAACGTGGTGTCATCCATGAATTTGGCCAGTGAGCTCTTCCCCCCTGCATCCAAATCATTGATAAAGATGTTGAAAAGCACTGGACCAAGCACCAACCCCTGAGGAACATCACTAGCCACTTCTCGCCAAGACAACACAGATCTGTTCATTAGAATTCTCTGGGTCCTATCCCACAGCCAGCTTTCTACCCACATAACTGTCCACAGTCCTCCAATTTACTCACAAGAACATCATGGGATACAAGATCAAAGGACTTTTGGAAGTCAAGGTATACAATGTCAACCTCCTCTTCCTTATGCAGATGGCAAGTTACCTGATCGTAAAAGGAGATAAGGTTGGTAAGACAAGACCTGCCAGCAACAAAGCCATGCTAGCTGTCATTCAGAATACTACTGCGATGGCTGTACATATTGTAGGTCTTGCTACCACTGCCCTGAGCTCATCTGCCTACAGGCAGCGACAGGGTGGACCTCAGCTTTGGATCACCTGGTTTGCCAAGAAGTTAAGTTAACATCAGACATGTTTTCTCACCTGCCATGACTTTTTCCCAGGAGGCACTTCCCGCAGTGATCCTGCCTCGTCTTGATCCCTGTTTCTTCTGTTGGGCTCCAAACCGCCCCTTACCCCAGCCTAGCCTCTCCAGATGGTACTCACAAAATCCTTCTGCAGCCAGGTCACAATGCTGCCTGTTGTGGTATTGTTTGGCCCTCTATCCCCAGGGTGACCTTTGGCCTCGATGAGGTACGCCCATCCAGGGCTGATCTTTGCCTGTGCTCAAATATCAAAAAGAAAAGGCAAAAAAACCCAAGGAAAACCCCGACTGCTCTCATCCTCCTTGTCAGGCTCAGTCCATGTCCCCTTTTACCCGGGATCAGGCTCGCAAAACCCCAATCACAATGATCAAGAAATCACTTAGTCCAGTCGTTGTTATGCACCGGCCTACCCTGCACCCCTATGAACATTGACCATCTCCTTGGGGTCTCCCTCACGTGCAGGAAGTCTCCACCTGTAACTGCAGTTTCCTCAGGCCCCTCCTCCAGATCCTCTGTTGAAACTCCATTCTGGAGATCACAGGTCTTGTGGATTCCCTCTCTCTGGATCTTCAGCTGCGGTTTCACTCTGGAGATTATCACCAGCCATGTGTGTGAAGGCCTTCGCCTGCTTCCCACTTAGGGTCACTCCCACAGTGTTCCTCTGCCTATTCTGCAGCCCTTGCCTGCTGAGACGCTCAGCCACTCCTCTCCTGCAGCCTGCAAGGAACTGACCCCTCTCTGCCCCTCTCCGGAGCCAGAAATACCTTTGGGCAACCTCCCTCCTCCAATCCTGAGTGAGATGCTGCTCCAGAAGTGTGGTGGGTACTTTCCTTCCATTCCAGTCTCCAGCTGCAGCCCAGCCAGCTCTCCATGCTGTGAGTTTTGCTTTTTTTACTCTCTCCATCTGTTGCTGTAGGCTGCTTTCCTTCTCCTGACCTCCCCTGCCCAGCATGTAAGACACCTTGGGGCTTCTGTTCGCTTCCTTTCACTCCTTCACACCTATCTTCTGCAAGCCTAGCACATATAGGCTCCTTGATGAATTTTTCCAGGATCTTCCCTGGGATAGAAGTTAGGCTGATTGGCTTATAGTTACCCGGGTTGTCCCTCTTCCCTTTCTTGCAGATAAGCACAACATTGGCCCTCTTCCAGTCCTCAGGGACCTCTCCAGAGTGCCATGAGTTTTGGAAAGGTTTCCCCAGCGGTCCCTCTGAAGTTGTTTCTTTTTTTAATCGAATTCAAGAGGTAAGCACCAATGTTAAGGTAGCAAGGTTAATAGAACAATGGAGACAATAATTGGAGCAATTGTTTTGTTGTCTTGTCACTGCATCAGAAAATTAAAACTGGAAATTAGATATTTAAAATTTACTAATAGTGAGAAGATATTGATTTTTTTTCCTTCTAGATTACATTAAAATATTAGGAAAGATAAACTTTAAAATTTTTTGGAATCTTGAACTAGCAAAAGGAAAGCAATCATGCTCCCCTTGAAGGTTCAGTGATAGTTTGAAAAAAGCCTCTTCCCTACTTATGCTGCTAATCAAATGGTTAGAAATCTATTTAGTAATTCCTGACTATATATACATACATATATACATACATACACACACATTTACATATTAACTTTGTCCACAATAAGCTCTATCTATGCATAATTCAGTTTAACTATTATGAAAGTGTAACTGATCCTTCCTGTATAACAAATGTGATTTGGTTCTGTAATTAACCTAAATTAAATTAATCAAAATCAGGCACCTCTATTTAGGCTTATATGGTTAATGGTTTAACATATTGTCTCAATATTATGCATTTTACATAAAGAGATCAGTAATAGATGGCCCTTGCACTATGGGAAGTAAACATGAGTCCCTAAAGTGATTTATTTCTTCACTTTTCTAAGGTTACTAGTTATAAAAAAGGAAATTGGCAGTGAAGATTTCATTGATGCTTGGAATTAATATCACAGATAATTCAAAGTGATGTTGACCTTTATTTGGTTAGCCATTATTTATATCCCCAAAGAGTCAAGTGTTACCCTTCTTAAATTATTTTGGTAGGAAGAACATTAATTTGCTTTAAAGCCTGTCAGCATCTTCACTACACTAATATTTAAAGAGATACATTTTGTATGTACTTTATAAATATTCCAGATCTTATGAAAATGAAATATACTGAACAGTTCTGTAGTTGTAGCACAACTCCAACTATCAGAAAATAGTAAGATAAATATGAGCCAGTCAAAATGAAAAGTCCTTCATTATTCATTTTACCAGCCTTTCATAAATTAGTCACATATACAGAAATGGGTCAGGAGTTTTTATTACTAATTCTTTTATAAATTCATCTGTTTAGCTCTAAAAAAATTTAGAAGGGTTCTCAGAATAACAATAATAAAGTTATTGTTAAACATATTAAACATTAACGTTAGGTTTCCTGTACCAGTGGACTATTTCAGCTCTTTTACATCACATTCCTAACCTATCTGAAAGTACACCCCAAACATGCCATCTATCAGTAATTCAAAAGAGCAGACTCACCTTTTATGCACTCAAATTATTTTGGGGTTGCAGAATGAAATCTGTTTTCTTCTGAACAGCATATTCTCTTGATTTTAAAAAAGGAAAATCCAGGAGCAAATGCTGCTGCTTCAAATATACCAAGCTTGGAATCAAGCCCTAATTTTTGATGGATGTACAAAGTTTATTGACTAGTTATATTTATGCCTGTGTGTTAAATTGGCATTCTTCAAACTAATGGTACACCAGGCCAGTCTCCCTACAGCTAAGTGCAAACAGTAAAGTGAATCCAATGGACATTCTGCTACCTAGTACCATCTCTCTCTGCTGAAAGGAGTCCTTCCACTGTGACAGCATGGATGCATTCACACCGCATGTCTCTTTATACTAAATCAAAGCCTGTTGTTAGTGATGTGCCAAAAAATGCATTTGAACAGTTTGAGGGAGAGGGAGAATGACATGGCCACAAGCTGTTATGGCTGCAAATGAGACTATGTATATTGCAAAAGGCACTTAGGAAACCAAGCATGAAGTATGACTATATATGTTAGATATGTATTGTATGTTACATAACGGAAATGCCTCTGAGCATTCTGCACAACAGCAGAAAGTGGCAGTAGAGGATACCCTGAATCACAAAGTAAGGCATCTGACAGAGCATAAAGTGAAAGTTCATAGATTTCATAGACATTAGGGCTGGAAGGAACCTTGTAAGATCATTGGATCCAGCCCCCTGCCCAAGGGGCAGGAAGTCAGCTAGGGCCAAAGGATCCCAGCAAGATAAATGTCCACATGTTTCTTGAAAGTGTCCAGAGTAGATGCTTGCATGTTTTTGGCTTATCTCAACAAATGATAAATTTAATGTACACAAGGATTCAACAGATTTATTTTTATTTCCATAGGCATTTTTAGAGAGGCATAACCTACTGTATTCAGGACAGATGATTCCATCATGTTCCCAGATGTTCTAAAGCTCTATAATAAAAGTATATTATTCTTTATTGTAAGAGAATGGCTCTCCTTAAAAGTAGTCTGCTTTCTGGTAGCCTCTAAAATTTCTGCAGGCCACCACAAATAACTAATGTGCTGTTAAAGGCTCAATGGCCTTTCCGCTGTATCTAGCACCTTTATACACATACACACATGCATTACTTCTCTAATGCACATACTTTTTTGTTGTACTACTAAATTTCAACCAATGAAACTGTGGGATTTTACTCATGTATTTGTTTGTTTGTTGCCTTCTATTAATTAGATTTGCATGCCATCCTTCCCCAAAAAGCTCAGGACAGCTTACAATAAAAGATTAAATAATTTTTAAAAACAGCATTTGATATTGAAGTAAGATAGTTTAACAAAGCAAACTCCTCCTCAACATCCCAAAGTTTAAAAACAACCAACTCCATCCCACACACTCCTGCTTCCCTGCTTCTCACTTATGAAAGAGCTCCCCCTTACCCACTGCCCACCTTTCCTTCTCATGCCACTTTCACTACCTGCATAAAAGATAAAAATATTTTTTGCATATTTCTTCCTATCACTACCCACTCCCATGCTTCACGCATTAATGTCCTCCATCTCTGAGGGTGGCCATAGCTGTCCCTAAAACCCACTGATGCTCCCCTACCCCACAAAGAAATTCATTATTCAATTTAAACAATTATACAAAAAATACAGTAACCCTACCCTGTCCTTGTCTGTGTCTGCTGACATGCAATGTCAAAGGGCACCCTTGAGCATCACCTGCTCCAAAGCAGTTGACAGTCTTTATAGCTTGGTGGAGGCCCCCTTTACAGTACCAATATGCTAAATATGTTCTTGGGAATTATCAAATCCTTCAAAGGAAAATGAACACCCAAGCAAGGGACAGACATTACACATAAACTGGTTTAAGTGATTGGAAACTGGTTTAAACCTACAACAGAACAGAAACTCAGTGAACACAATCCAATTTCAAAACAGCCAAAACTGGTTTTAAAGTACACCTGACTGAATGTAGCATCAGACTTAACTGATTTAGATTACACTAGTCTACTGAACTTCTGCCCCAGATACCCTTTTGACTCAAGTTAACTCTCCCAGCATCCCAGCATGCTTTGTACCTCCCCCACAAAACTTCCCCTCACAAGGTTGGCTGGCTAGTTTTGGCCTGTGATGCCTGCTCCAGCCAAGCAAGACTGGCCTTGTCCTGGGCTGTCACAGAACTGAGACAGCAAGGCCTCTGTTCTGCAGCTCCTGGTCCTGCCTATGGCTTGATTTAGTTCTATGGCTTTGTAGAGACTACAGGATATTAAGGTTAGATACTGTCAAGAGACTGCCATGTCGAAGCCTAAGCTCCTTTCCAAGGTAGGAGGTTAACTTTTTATGAAAGGCATACTTTGGTTAGTCTGTATGTTAATGCCTACTGACTTATCATTAATAAGAATCAATTAGATCAGGGGTTGTCAGCCAGGGGTACTTGAGAAGGCTCTAGGAGGTACACGTGGGTAGGCGGGGATGGAGTGCCACCATGCACTATTCTGCATTGCCATACAGGCGCCTCCCACCTGGCAGGACGCAGGGGGTGGCAGAAGCTCCCACACAGCCGCTGCCACCGCTCTGAGTCTGGCTGCATTCCCCACCCCCATGCCCAGCTGTCATGGGTACTCTGCTCCGCATCTGGCCACCGGGGGTACCCTAATCCAAAAAGGCTGACCACCCCAGAATTAGATTTTCACTTACTTTCTAGAATAAAACACAAATTCTTTTAGTGCAAAAGTGCACATGGCAAGACTTTTTTTTTTTACTTCTGTAATTTATTATAAAGCAGATGATTGTCCATCTTATCAATAATAATAAATGTAAAAATAAAATGCCATCCAGAGTTTTTATGGTTGCCAAATAATTTGATTTGTCTTTTCTTTTTGTTATCTGTAGGAGGAAATTTTGGATGAACATTATACATTACTTCTTTGAATGGTTAGATATTTTAAGTTGCCTATTTCTTATGTAACACCAGATAGTCTATTTAAAATCTAAGCAGACTGCAACTCTTCATGTATCATAGATGAGATTTCATAGACATTAGGGCTGGAAGTACCTCAGAGGATCATCTAGTCCAGCCCCCCGCCCAAGGGGCAGGAAGTCAGCTGGGGTCATAGGATCCCAGCAAGATAAGCATCCAGATTTCTCTTGAAGGTGTTCAATGTAGGGGCTTGAACCACCTCCAATGGCAGGCTGTTCCAGACCTTGGGGCCTTGGACAGTAAAGAAATTCTTCATTATGTCCAGCCTGAAACGGTCTTGCAGGAGTTTGTGACCGTTCGACCTAGTCATCCTTTGGGGTGCTCTGGTGAACAAATGTTCCCCCAGGTACTGGTGGTCACCCTTGATAAACTTATAGGTGGCCATCAGATCAACCCTGAGCCTGCGCTTTTCCAGGCTAAAGAGCCCCGTAGCTCTCAGCCTGTCATCATAAGGTCTGTTTTCCTGATCTCTGATCATGCGCGTGGCTCTTCTCTGGACTCTCTCAAGCTTCTCCACATCCTTTTTGAATTGTGGGGCCCAAAACTGGATGCATTACTCCAGCTGCGGCCTCACCAAGGCCAAGTACAAGGGGAGAATGACGTCCTGGGATTTGCCTGAGAAGCATCTATGGATGCAAGCCAGTGTTTTGCTCACTTTACTGGCCACAGCATCGCATTGAAGGCTCATGTTCATAATAAATAAAATAAGTACAAATAAAACTCCACAAGATTCCTTTGTAAAGCTTTTCCTACACTATTTTGGTGAAGAAGCAACTTCTCAGCTCTCACAGCAGGGAAACATAGACAGAAACTGGAAAAAACTGTTCCAGCTGGCCTAGGCTCTCTTCAGCAGCACAGCTCTTGGTGGAACAGCATTACAGCTAGATATTACTTCCTGCTTAGACTTTTGTGTGATCAAGGTGCAATTCAGAGAATGATGCTATGAAGGACTCCCACACACAATCTCATGCTCCAGCATTGCCATTAAATTTGAACAAAGCACCAGCAATAAGGCATTTGCAGAGGGCTATCCAGGTTTTTCAGGTTCTCCTTCTCTCTAAATAAAAATGGGGAGATCTGCAAACATGTACACATACGTTTGACAAACAGCCCAGTAAAGGTTATTATTTTCATGTTGGAATAAGAAAACAGAGTCATAATAAAAATATTGCCACAGATGGGTAACACATGGTGATCAAGTTAGCCAAGTTAGCTAGTAATTATCTACCCACAATCCAATCCCCGGTTGTCGTATTGTTATTGGTTATTACTGGATAGTTTCAAAATATTCCAATCAAACTCAACTTAAATACAGATTTAAAAACCAAAGTCCCTTAACATGGAAATTTAAATGCCTTTTTATGATGCTAGTCACCTTGCTAAATTAAAATTAAACTAGTCAGATTTTTGTGTTTTTAATTTTTCATAGCCTGAAGTATATTCATTTTACATTAATGATGGAAAAACAGGACTGGGGAAAAATAAGGTATGTAAAAATCCCATACACTTTTAATTTGAAAAAAAAATTAGCCAAATAAAAATCCTTTTCACTGTGCTGTGCTTCTTGCTGAAACCCAGGTCTCATTTAATCTCTTCTAGACCACTGCCATCCTCAAAATTGTTTCTCATGTTTTCTCATAATTGGGCAATGCAGTATGAGAGGCCTCTGCCCAACAATGTGTACGTTTTCCAGTGCTCCCAATCCTTGTAATTTTATCAAGACTCTCATGATATCTGGGATATTTGCTAAACCCCTAAAATCATAAGATTATGTGAGAAGGATAAAGGATTCATAAAGGATTTCTAGTTCTTTTGTGCAGAAAATCTTGAATCCTAGAGATTCACAAAACAAAGCAAATAAAAACTAAAAAAGGTATTTCCTGCTTTCAAAAGATCTTGATTATTAAATCAGTTGATTTTATTTTTATCTCTGGGGTGGGCAAGAATGGGTTTCAGACAGATACGGCCATTTTTTGCCCAAAGATTGTGCTCAACCAAACCCCAAAAGAATAATAATTATGAATCTGGTGTCAGGGAAAGGAAGAATACTCTAGGTATCTAAGAAAAGTTAAGGGATGGGTAAAGTTGCAACATAGGATCCACATATGCTGATTTAAAAAAACAGAGAGATTCATGGCAGTTTCCGAAGAATGACAGAATAATGACACACTGAGCTAGTAACACTATATTAGGTAGGAGGGTGCCATTGAAGCCAATAGGGCACTGGACAGGCACACAACGTATCACTATATCCTGACCTAATTAAAGATGGAATGGAATGAATTGAATTCTACCCACGCAATTTCACCATGTAGTTCAATTAAATGCAGGGTCTGCACAGGGGGATTTGCATAAGGACCAAAGACAGATTGCAGAAAGTTTCTGTGCACCACTCTTTAGCTGATACTGTCCAACCCAAGAAGTGATTCCACTTCAGTGGGGAGTTAAGAATTTATAACTCGATAGTTTTATCAAAGAAATGGAACTTGGCAATTAGTCTTAAGAAATACAAATAATAGTTTACAGAAAGAAAAAAAATGGGGGGAAAGATATTCTTATATACTTCCCAAAATAAGGAATAAGACCTTGAAATGTTCCAAGGTTACAATTTATAAGAAGCAACTGTCTAATTTATCTGCAGTTTTTCCATGCTTAGCAAATCTGACAGTATAGGATACAAGTCTGCTGTGTTCTTAATATGCCCACCAAAAAAGGAAGCTGACCACCAATTCAATGCATTCTCTTGCTTCAGATTTTATTATCTATAATTAGTTTTACTAACTTATTCCCTGTAGTCATTTCAGTTTATCTTCAAAATGCTCAGCACTCACAAGTAATGTTTGCCAATTCTTAGAACAGCTTTTATGTGAGATAAAACTTCCAGGCAAAGATCAAACTTTATCCAAGCACAATAGTGGTTAATTGCAATACTCACCAGTATTTTTCCAATATTGGAACACGTTTCTGTGGTGATCTTTCTACACGATGGAGTTTTTCTAGCATGTATATAAAAGAAACCAAGCTGTACCATGTACAGTTATGGATAATATAAAAGTTAAATGAATCTAGTTGAGAATAGTCTGGACTTAGCCTGAGTGGAACCCAACAGCAGAGGCTCACCATTCTTATGCTGTCAGCAAATCTCTGTGAGGCCTACTTGCTAAATGCTAGTGCATGCAGAGGATGACAATCTTTTACTATTATCAGTCAGTTACTCTATTGAATTAAGGGGCTGATGGCCCACGTGGATCATTCCACATACTGGAATTTCTGGGTAGAGGGGTGCTATTTATTTTTTTAACACACCTAGGAAATGACAAGTTAAAAAAAGAAACGTTAAAAGTCAGGTACTCAAATGTAAAGAAATACCGAAAGTATGGCTGCCTTTGCTATCTTAATTTGCTCTGTATGTGCATCTGTAGAACGATACAGTCTTAATCACTTGATCTCACGCTACATTTTCCACAGGACCACCACTCCCCCACAGTATCTTCTAGAACAGGCAAACAAAACAGTTTGCAGAACTCTAGCAGCTATCTCCAAAGCATAGCTGAGTTTAAGTCCCGGAGAAAAGCACAGGGAAAGAAAGAAATCCCTTCTGTGTTTTATTTATAATAACTGAGCCATTAGGACACTTGCCAAGGAAGTAGAAGACCTGGATTGTAGCCCCCCTTCACCAAGGTCTTCAAGCTGCATAATTCTGATTTCTCTGTATAGCACTCAAAACACTGTACTACAGGTTAGGCATTACCCAGTCACCACTCCTTTGTTCATTTTGAAGTTCAGCCACTGCCCATTGCACAGTATAAAATGGATAGAAAGCAACATACTGCACAAATTTCTGCCAGATTAGGAACATGTATCCAAGGCAGAACCAGAGTTTGTTCCATTCTAAGGCAGCAGCCATCTTACTCTGCCACAAACCACCAAGCCTTTAATTTAATTCTTCCTGACCCTATGTGTCTGTCTCTCTGCATTGCCCAAGGTGCCAGATTTGAAAGGTGTGCCAGAAAAAGGCCTGGATAATGTCTAACCTGTGGCCTGGTAGGTAGCACATTGTGCTGGGAAGTCAGAGAGGTACAAGTTCATATACTTTCTGGGCACTGAGGGCTTAGTTCCCAGGTTGCCCCTTTCCTGGACAAAGTACCCTAACCACTCAGTTACTGGGGCTAAAACACAGTAGGTGTGGTATCAGTGGCTGCTGCCTCCTCCATCTGACACCTGTCATTTATGGGTTTGTGGCTGCCTACATTTTAATTATTGACATCCATTTATGCATCTAGAATGTGCACGTGTGTAGCCATGTACCTGCCCTGCCAGTGTGCAGTTTCTAAGCATCTATGCATATGCACACTCATGTGTCCACAATGTAGGGGAAATAGAATTACTGCCTGTGCATAAATGGCAAAAATCCTAGAAAGCTGCCATTTGGAAACACAAAAGGAAACAGAATTCCAAAATGAGTGCAAAGTTTAGCATATTTGCAGGCAGGGGGAGGGATGTCCCAGTGACATCAGACAGGGAGTAACATGGCAGCCATCTTTATTGCACTAACAAAAGTCTTAACTGAAGGCTTCCAAGCAAAACAGCAGGCAGCAACAGGAGATAAACAGCATTTGAAATTGTTATTTACTGACAGGCATGTATAAAATATATACATAATATTTAGTATACAACACCCCTTTCATCCCTGATAACATAGGCCTTTAAGTACTTGGGGCAGATGGTAAAATGCTTCAGGTGACCAAATTCAACAGCTGGAGTTAGCTCACTGGAAATAGCAGCAGGCTCTTTCAGGATTTCTTGAGTCACTTCAGCAGTTGGAAGGGTTTGATTGGTCTGGTAAAACAGCCAATGGATAGATAAGAACTGATTCTGCTAACAGTACAATGGTTTGGTAGATGGCACTTCATCTGGAACTTGACTTCAAATTTGATAAACATCTCTGCTAAGTATTTTGCCATCTGGAGTCTTTGTCTTGTATGACACTGGTTCAGTAGCCTCGAGAACAGTTGTAGACACCCATGTGGACTGGTTCCATAGTTTCAGACATACACAGGACTACTTGGTTTGAAAGTCCACACTGGTGAAGTAGCCTGTTCTGTAGAAAACTGTATTTCTTGCTTTGTTTTGTGCTCCTCTACCAGGTCCAGGTAGAGCCAGTCATGGACCTACAGTGTTTTGGGATGTCATGTACATTTTTTTCAGTGTATTTTACTGATATGGCCTGTGTGGTTTCAGTGAATAGGGGTATCAAGCTGTGTTCCACTTCAGCATCCTTATGTTCATATCAGTGGTGGTATAAGATATAAATGTATTTCTTATAAGTTCCAATAGGGTCAGGACTGCAAAATAATTTTCACATATGGGAGAGGCTGAAAGCCTCAGTGACCAAAGAGAGGTAAACGGTAGGTGTAAGTAGGTAAGTGATGACCTGGTGAGGGGGCTGCGGGTGCTCGACCACCTAGACGACAGTGACCATTGCTTGCTGGAATTCACCATCCAGTGCAAGGTGGCAAAGGCCTGCAGCAAGGCAGCAGCCCTAGATTTAAGGAGGGTGAACTTCAATGAGCTAAGGAGAATAGTTGGGGAAGCACTGAGGTCCTGGAGGGGAGGGGAGCCCAGTGTCCAAGAAGAGTGGTTGTTCCCTAAGGAGACAATCCTCCAAGCCCAAAGGGAGATAATCTCAACACGGATCAAAGGGAGCAGGGGGGCACAAAAGCCCCCATGGCTCACCAAAAGCATCCGGGAATGTCTTCTAGCTAAAAGGGAGGCATACACCCAATGGAAGGGGGGGGGCGGGCATTACCAGGGAGGATTATACTGCGGTTGCTCGGGAATGCAGGGAGTCAGGAAGGCCAAGGTGGAGATGGAACTGGGACTAGCTTCCTGGATCAAGGACAACAAGAAGTCCTTTTTTAAATACATACGGGGCAAAAAGAAGGTACCAGGTAACATGAGGCCCCTGCAAGACATGCTAGGAAATTTGGTCGTCACACCAGATGACAAAGCTAACCAATTTAATGACTTCTTTGCCTCCATTTTCCTGAGCAGAGACCAAATCAGCACCCCCCACTGGACCCCTCTCAGGCCCCAGGGGAGGCATTCCTAGGCCATGGGTCAGGCAGGATCTAGTCAGGGAACATCTGGAGGGACTGGATGTATTGAAATCAGCTGGTCCAGATGATCTCCACCCCAGAGTGCTGAGGGAATTGGCTGAGGTCATTGCAGGACCCCTGGCATGGCTGTATGAGCACTCGTGGTGCTCTGGTGTGGTGCCAGAGGATTGGAAGAGGGCCAATGTGGGTCCATTCTTCAAAAAAGGGAGGAAGGAGGACCCAGAGAACTATAGGCCAGTTAGTCTTACCTTGATCCTGGGTAAGCTTTTTGAGAGAATTATTCTGGCATATGTCCATGAGGGGCCAGCAGGGGAGATTATGCTTCAGGGCAACCAACATGGGTTCATTAGAGGAAGGTCCTGTCAGACCAACCTGGTGGCCTTCTACGACCAGGTCACCAAATCCTTAGATGCAGGGGTAGCAGTGAACATAGTTTTTCTGGACTTCGGAAGGCCTTCGATACTGTCTTTCACCCCGTTCTCATTAAGAAATTGGGGGACTGTGGTGTCAACACCCACACAGTCAATTGGGTCACCAACTGGCTGGAGGGCTGCACCCAGAGAGTGGTGGTGGATGGGTCATTTTCAGCGTGGAGGGATGTGGGCAGTGGGTTCCCCCAGGACTCGGTCCTCGGGTCTGCACTGTTCAACATCTTCATCAGTGACTTGGACAAGGGGGTAATAAGCACCCTGTTCAAATTTGCTGATGACACTAAGAAGTGGGGGGGGGGGGTGGGCATGTTAGAAGGAAGGAATAGGCTACATTTGGACCTAGACAGGTTACAGGGTTTGGCTGATGAAAATAGGATGGGATTCAAGACTGACAAGTGCAAGGTGATGCACCTGGGGAGGAAGAACCAGCAACATACCTACAGGCTGGGGAACTCCCTTCTTGTCAATGCAGAGGCAGAAAAGGATCCTTGGAGTCATCATTGATGCCAAGATGAACATGGGCAGGCAGTGTGGGGATGCAGTCAGGAAGGCCAACCACACCTTGTCATGCCTCCACAGATGCATCTCAAGGAGGTCCAGGAAGCTGATATTCCCCCTCTACGTGGCACTGGTCAGGCCGCAGCTGGAGTACTGCGCCCAGTTCTGGGTGCCGCACTTCAGGAGGGATGTGGACAACATGGAGAGGGTCCAGAGGAGGGCCTGTTCTGGGAGATCCTTCTCTTCCAACCCAAGTTCTGCAGTCATGGGACCCAGGCTGGGAGATCTTATGGGAGATAAGGATCTCCTAGCCCACGCTTCCCAGCCATGGAGTAAAGGCTGGGAGCTCCATGCTGGCAGGGGCTGCTGGGTAAGGAACAGACCCTCCAGCCCCCACCCTGCAATCAGGGAGCAGGGACTGGCAACTGTCCCAGTCAGGGGCAGGTCCCAGCCCCATGCCCCAATTGGGTGATCAAGGCCTGGTGCCTGGAAATTCTTGTAGGTATGGGGCAGGTCCCAGCCTCTTGCCTCATCCACCAGTGGGGCAGCTAGCAGTAATTCTCCACCTGGGCAGGGAATCCCTGACATCAGGGGGCTCGCTGCTAGCTGTCCCACCAGTGGTGTGGGGCAGGGGGCTAGGACCTGGGACCTGTCCTTCCTCTGCAGCTCTTTCCAAGTCCTCTGTCCCTGATCAGGGAGTGAGGGTCAGGAGCTCACTGTTTGTGGGGCAGGGAGACATTGCCCCCACCCAGAGTCCAGTGATGGAGCCCAACCCAGCAGCAGGCAGCCCCCCAGGAGCAGGAAGCAATGTTTCAGCCCCCTCCAGGAGAAAGTTGTCTCCTGATGGTCAGGTACACCTCCAGTGGCCACAGTTGTCTCCTGGCCCCATGCTTCTTTCCAGCCCCTAAGCCAACACCCAGGGGGAGCCTCGCACTCTCCCTGAATGCTGCAGGGGACTGGTGCAGGGCCAGCAGAGGCAGAAGCAGCAAGTCTGGTCCCAAGACCCTGCATGTGTAGACACCTGCCAAGTCAGTTTACTCTACAGTAAACTGATCCTACGTTATTTGCATGTGTAGACATGTCCAATCAGTACATAACACCCATAATGAATAGCTAGTCAATTTATTTTGTTTTAGTTCCCTTATACAATAGCTGGCCCAATCCTTATTTTTTGCAAACTGTTCACATCCTACAGTTATATTTGAAATTTGTATGTTTTACAGAGTAAATGAGATTTTCATTGGAAGATGTTGCTGTCACTCATTTGAGGTGAAACTAATGTTGGTATAAATATACATTTATAGTGTGGCCTAATGAAGCTCATGATGATTAAACCGTTATTCCAAAACATCATGTATTTTATAGTGCATCTCTCTCAAAAAATTGGATGCTGCTACATACAAATGACTACTACAAGACAATATATAGTCAAACGTTAACTATGTTATATCAAATACTTCTTCATAGAATACCCAGTTTGACTAATAAAACTGGGAGGCATTCCAGGCCATAACAAATATTTCTGTCAGCTAGGAAAATAATTATAGAGTCCAAGAAATTTGTCAAAACATTACTGCTATTTTAGTTAAGCCAGACATTTGCAAAAGGTAAAGATGTAAGTTAGTTCCTATAAGTTATGAACTTGAGAAGATTTAATTGACAGCAGATAGCAACAATTGGGCTGGGATTGTTTTCTGCCATACTAGTGATTTCAGGATGTTTCATTCAGCCATTAGTATGATTGTTTCCCCATGGATGCTATGCTACGGACCATCAAATTAAAGCCCATTCAGCCATCACTGCCACTATCTTGTTAGCCAATGAACAGGAAAAGGGACTCCTTTCATAAGTAATTCTATTGTTTGTATATAAACCAGTTAAACCTATCAGTATACACTAGGGGGAATACTATTTGTAGTCCCCTTTGCCAAAATCAATACTTCAGCTAAAGGAGAATCTTTAGCCATTTAGCCTACAGTACTATTATATTTAGTTTTCCAGCAACCACTAGAGAATCACAAAATAGAACATCTCAACAGTTACAATTTTATGTAATAAAAGACAGTAATAGCACTGGCATATTAGAACTGGAGTAAAATACAAGGTACTTGGTCATGTCCATTTGGAGATGCTCTTGCCTCCATAGGCTTCCAGACACACAATGACATCCTACCAAGACAGAAGTGCGTTGTCCAATATAAGCTTCAACCCAAATTAAGGTTTTGAAGTTCAAATACATTTTCTTTATTTTTAACAAAAATAAAGGTTTACCTGAACTTCATTGCCCACTGGATTAGCTTTGTTAAAGAATACCAGTTTCTGTACCTGATATGATGTAAAGGACTTGATGCAACTACCATGACTTCAAGTTGCCTTTAGCTCTGCCACCAGAAGCTAATACGGGCATTTAAGTAGCCTGCAGTACAAGCACTCTAACTTTCCAGCTTTACTCTAAGCACCCTTGTTTAGGTGGGAAGGAAGCAAGACACATGTTAGCCCTTGGTGGGAGGGAAGGAGGCTGGAGCCTGCTAGCACAGCCTAAACCCAGCAGGTGGGAGGGGCATTCGCACACCTGTCAGCATGCCCTATGGACTCCCCAAGCTGCCCAAGACTCCTGAACAGAACTGAACAGCCTAGCCACTCCTGACTAGGGATATCATGGCTGCCTACCTGGATGCCACACACACACGCATACAGAACTCAGGCATCCAGACTGGGCCACCACTTTTCATGTGGCTGAAGACAATGCTCACCTTTTCCACAACTCTCTGTTCCTAGGGTGATGGGATCCAAGGGAATGAAGCACAAGGAAGAGGAATGCTTTGTTTTAATCAAACATTGAAGATGCAAAACTGTTAGCATGTTTATTTGAAAAAAAACCCTGTAACATTTCATAGATTTCATAGACATTACAGGCTGGAAGGGACCTCATGAGATCATCAGGTCCATCCCCCCCCCCCCAACCATAGGTGGGAAGTCAGCTGGGATCAAGTGACCCCAGCAAGAAATAAATCCACCTATTTTTTGAAGGAGTCCAGAGTAGGTGCTGCACCACCTCTGGGGGGAGTTTGTTCCAGACCCTGGGCACAAGCACTATAAAGACAATTTTCCTTATGTCTGGTCTAAATTGGCCTTCCTGGAGTTTATGGCTGTTAGACCTTGTTATCCCTTGGGGAGCTCTGATGAACAGGTGTTCTCCCAGGTCCTGATGTACCCCTATTATGTAATTGTAGGCTGGCACCAAGTCCCCCCGAGCCTTCTTTTCTCCAAACTGAAGAGTCCCAAGTCCCTCAGCCTCTCCTTGTGTGGCCTTCTTTCCAGGCCTTGAATCATATGAGTGGCTGTCCTCTGGACTCTCTCAAGCTTCTCCACAACATCCCTGAAGTGGGGGGCCCAATACTGGATGCAGTACTCCAGCTGCAGTTTCACCAGGGCCGAGTAAAGCGGGAGGATGACTTCCCTGGTTTTGCTTCAGATGCATCAGTGGATACCAGAGTTTGGTTAGCTTTGCCAGCCACAGTATCACATTGGTGACTCATATTTATCTTGTGAACTATCAAGACCCCCAAGTCCCTTTCAGTCATGGTGCTAGCAAGCATAGCACTGCTGAGCTTGTAAGTATGCTGAGGGTTCTTCCTACCAAGGTGCAGCACCTTGCACTTTTCTGCACTGAAGGCCATCAGGTTTTGGTCGGTCTACCTTGAGATCGTGTCTAAGTCAGCCTGTATCCCCAGCCTGTTCTGCGATGTCACTACCCTCCTCCATGATTTGGTATCATCCGTGAACTTGGCCAGTTCCCATCTGACTCCTGAACCCAGATCATTGATGAAAATGTTAAAGAGTACTGGCCCGAGTACCAAGGCTGGAGGGACTCCACTGGTAACCCTGCGCCACATTGATTTGCCCCCTTCAACCAGTACTCTTTGGGTCCGACCTCATAGCTAGTTGCCTAGTCATTGGACCGTATGGTGATCAAGGCCACAGTTCCCCAGCTTTACCATGAGGACATCATGGGGAATTAGGTCAAAGGACTTCTTGAAGTCCAAATATATGACATCTACATCATCTCCCTTGTCCACGGCATGTGTTACCTGGTCATAGAAGGAGATGAGGTTGGTCAGGCAAGACCTGCCAGTCACAAAGCCATGGTGGCTGGCATTCAGAAGCTTGCCTTCCATTAGTCTGGCATTGTCAGATCCCTTGACAATTTTCTTCAGGATTTTTCCAGGGACAGACGTCAGACTGATTGGACTGTAGTTCCCTGGGTCATCCCTCTTCCATTTCTTGTAGATAGGGACCATTGTTGGTTCTTTTCCAAACATCTGGGACCTCTCCTGAGTACCACGATTTTTCAAAATATCCCTGCCAAGGGGGATGCAATGATGTCTACCAGCTCTTTCAAGACTCTCGGGTGCATTCCATCTGGGCCCATGGACTTGTGAACATCCAGTTTCTCAAGGTGTTCCCTCACTTGATCCACAACAATTTTGGGCTCATTACCCACTCCCAAATTGGTTTGTGCCATTCCTGGCAGTTTGATCCTTGTAGGAGGGTGAAAAAACGATGCAAGGAAGTCATTTAGGAGATTGGCTCTTTCTTCGGCATCTGTTAGTTCCCCGTTGGGTCTCTCGGGGCCCCAATGTTATCCTTGTTCTTTTTTCTACTTCCCACATATTTGAAGAAGGACTTATTGTTCTCCTTGATCCCTGTAGCTAGCCTAAGTTTGGCTATGCCTTGGCTTTTCTCGGCTGCTCTCTGCAGGTGCAGGCCAGTACAGAGTAATAAACTTCTTTGGTAATGCTTCCTGTTTTCTAGCTGGTGTAGGCTACTCTTTTGAGTTTAACAAGGTCCAAGAATTTCTTATTTAACCATGGGGGGTTCCTTGCCCATTGACTGCATTTCTTGTGAGATGGTATGGCTTTGCCCTATGCTTCAAGGATTATGTTTTTGAGTGATGACCATTCCTCATGTATTCCCTTTTCTGGGGGGGTATGGCCTTTGGTTGCCTGACTGACCAATTCCCTCAGTTTGCAGAAGTCAGCCTTCCCAAAGTTAAGGACTTCTGTTTTACTGAGGGGTTTGCCTGCTCTTCAGTGAACTAAGAAGGTGTCCAATTCATGGTCACTGTCACCAAGCTTCCCCTTGATCTGCAGACCCCTCACCAGGTCCTCCCCTTTGGCCAGGACTAGATCAAGCTGCCTCTCCCCTAGTCATCCCACAGACCTCCTGGGTTAGGTAGAGGTCATCAATGTACATGAGAAAGCTACATGACCTGTCAGATTTGGCTCATCCCAAGAGATGTCAGGGAAGTTGAAGTCCCCCACAATGATCATGTATTGGGAGTGTGTGGCTTTGACCAGTTCCCTATTGAACTCCCAATCTAGGTCTTCCTCTTGGTGGTGGTGGTGGGGGGGGTCTACAGTAGACTCCTACAAGTAAGTCACCCTCCTCATGTTCTCCTTGTATCTTGACCCAGAAGGTCTCAAGACTCCCTTCCTGGTTTGGAAACTCAATCTGCAGGGAGGTGAGCTGATCCTTAATGTAGAGAGCAACACCCCCACCCCTCTTCCCCACACAGTCTCTCCTATACAAGATGTAACCCTTTACTGCCACTGACCAATCATAGGTGGAGTTCCACCAGGTCTCTGTAATTCCTAGAAGGTCATAGTCATTATCACATAGGAGAAGGGCCAGTTCTTCATGCTTATTTCCCAAGCTCTTGGCATGTGTGTACAGGCAATTAAGTCTGCCATGAGAAGCCCAATGCTTCCCTGAGGGTTTAAGTGGGACCCTTCCTTGGGCTGTCACCAGAGTGAGTTTATTAGGTTGCACAAGTTATTGGTAGTGTGGCTGACATGACCTGGGCTAGACCTGTTAGTAGACTGCCCATCCCACAGCGGTCTCAGTTGAAAGCCCTGTCAAGAAGGTCAGCCATTCTGGCCAAGAAGAGCTTCTTCCCTTTCCAGGTGAGGTGGAGGCCATCCATTCCCAACAGTCCAGTCTCTCTGAAGTCTATGGTTAAGGAAGCCAAATCCCTCATGACAGCACCATCACCAGAGTCTTCTATTCACCTTGCCAATGTACCTATCTCTCCAGAGTCCATGGCCTGCGACAGGGAGAATTGAAGAGACAACTATCTGTGCCCCCAGACCCTTGAACCCATCTCCCAGAGCCCTGTAGTTGCACATGACCTGTCTTAGACTTCTCTGTGCTGTGTCATTGGAGCCCACATGGATGAGGAGCATGAGATGGTGGTGGGAGGGCTAGATGAGTTTGGGGATCCTCTCCATCACATCCCAGACATGAGCTCCAGGCAGGCAGTAGACCTCATGGGCTAAGGGGTCAGGGCAACAGATAGCTCCCTCAGTCCCCCCTAAGGAGGGAGTCACTCACCACAATAACTCTGCGTCCACTTCTAGGCACACATTCTGGAGCCAGTGGAATGGCTGGCTCTTTTGATGCAAGAGATGCAAAGTGGTTGTGCAGCTCCAGGGGAATGGTAACCCTGGTGATGTGCCTCTTTGGGTCGGAGACAACCGTAGTCCAGGCAACCCCAGGCTGGACTTCATGACTGTGATTAGGGGGCCAGTACACACATCCACAGGAGGCCTCAAATGCCTCTACACAAACGCCCATAGTATGGGAAACAAGCAGGAGAAATTCACCCTCCCCCTAGCTGACACCAACCCAGACATAGTGGGGATCACTGAAAGGTGGTGGGACTCAACACATGACTGGGCAGTTAATGTCAAGGGCTATAGGCTGTACAGGAGGGACAGGACAGGGAGGAAAGGTGGGGGCATGGCACTCTACATTAAGGAGGAATACACATCCTCATTAATTAATGAAGAATCAGAGGAAGGGCACTCTGAAGTGCTTTGGGTTAGAATACAAGGCAGTCGAGGGGAAAGAGACTTAACAGTGCGGGTTTACTACAGACCTCCGAACCAAGGGGAAGAGCTCGACCAAGAATTCTTAGGTCAGCTCACGGAGGTAGTGAAGTCTAAGGATGTGGTAGTCATGGGGGACTTGAACTTCCCGGACATCTGCTGGGAAGACCACTCAGCCAGGTCTGACCGCTCACCTAGGTTCTTGGCCAGAATGCAGGACCTCCATCTAACCCAGGAGGTGCACAGCCCCACCAGGGGAGACGCCTTTTGGACCTGGTGCTGGCCACGGGAGATGACCTGGTGAGGGGGCTGCGGGTGCTAGACCACCTGGGCGACAGTGATCATCGCCTGCTGGAATTCACCATCCAGCGCAAGGTGACAAAGGCCTGCAGCAAGGCAGAAACCCTAGATTTCAGGAGGGCAAACTTCAACGAGCTAAGGAGACTAGTCAGGGATGCACTGAGGTCCCAGAGGGGAACGGAGCCAGGTGTCCAAGGAGAGTGGTCGCTCCTCAAGGAGATGATCCTCCAAGCCCAAAGGGAGGTAATCCTAACAAGGATCAAAGGGAGCAGGAGGGCACACAAGCCCCCATGGCTCACCAAAAGCATCCAGGAATGTCTCCTAGCTAAAAGGGAGGCGTACACCCAGTGGAAAAGAGGAGACATCACCAGGGATGACTATACTGCAGTTGCTCGGGGATGTAGGGGGGCAGTCAGGAAGGCCAAGGCAGAGATAAAACTGGGACTAGCTTCCCAGATTAAGGACAATAAGAAGTCCTTCTTTAAAAACATAGGGGGTAAAAAGAAGGTTCCGGGTAATGTGGGGCCCCTGCAGGACACGTTAGGAAACTTGGTCGTCACACCAGACAATAAAGCCAACAATGATTTCTTTGCCTCTATCTTCCTAAGCAGGGACCAGAACAGCCACCCCCCCCCACTGGGTCCCCCTCAGGCCCCAAGGGAGGCACACCTGGGCCAAGGGTTAGTGAGGAACTGGTTAGGGAGCTTCTGGAGGGACTGGACAAGTTCAAGTCAGCCGGTCCAGACAACTTCCACCCTAGAGTACTAAAGGAATTGGCAGAGGTCATTGCAGGACCCCTGGTGCTGCTTTACGAGCACTCGTGGTGCTCTGGTGTGGTGCCAGAAGACTGGAAAATGACCAACGTGGTTCCCATCTTCAAAAAGGGGAAGAAGAGGGACCCGGGAAACTATAGGCCAGTTAGTCTTACTTCGATCCTAGGCAAGCAGTTCGAGAAAATTATGCTGGCACACATCCATGAGGGGCCAGCAGGGGATTTCATGCTTAGGGGCAACCAAGATGGGTTCATCAGTGGCAGGTCCTGTCAGACCAACCTGGTGGCCTTCTACAATCAGATAACCAAATCATTAGATGCAGGGGTAGCAGTGGACATAGTCTTCCTGGACTTTCGCAAGGCCTTCGACACTGTCTCTCACCCTGTTCTCATTAAGAAACTGGGGGACTGGAGGGCCACACCCAGAGAGTTGTGGTGGATGGGTCATTTTCAGCCTGGAGGGATGTGGACAGTGGGGTTCCGCAGGGCTCCATCCTCGGGTCCGCACTGTTCAACATCTTCATCAGAGACTTGGACGAGGGGGTAAAAAGCACCCTGTTCAAATTTGCTGATGACACTAAGATGTGGGGGGATGTGGGCACACTGGAAGGGAGCAATAGGCTACAGTCGGACCTAGACAGGTTACAAGGGTGGGCGGATGAGAATAGGATGGGATTCAACACTGACAAGTGCAAAGTGATGCATCCGAGGAGGAACAACCGGCACCATACCTTACACCATACACAACAGGCTGGGGAACTCCCTTCTTGTCAGTACAGGGGCAGAAAAGGATCTTGGAGTCATCACTGACTCCAAGATGAACATGGACCGGCAGTGTGGGGAAGCAGTCAGGAAGGCCAACCATACTTTGTCATGCATCCACAGATGCATCTTGAGCAGGTCCAACGAGGTGATCCTCCCCCTCTATGCGGCACTGGTCAGGCCGCAGCTGGAGTACTGCGTCCAGTTCTGGGCACCACACTTCAAGAGGGATGTGGACAACATGGAGAAGGTCCAGAGGCGGGCCACTCGTATGATCAGGGAGTAGCAGGGCAGGCCTTATGAGGACAGGCTACGGGACCTGAACCTGTTCAGCCTCCAGAAGAGACGGCTGAGGGGGGATCTAGTGGCCTGTTACAAACTTATCAGGGGGGATCAGTAGGCACTGGGGAAGTCCCTGTTCCCCCGAGCACTGCCAGGAGTGACCAGGAATAATGGTCACAAGCTGGCAGAGGGTAGGTTTAGGTTAGATATCAGGAGGCGCTACTTCATGGTCAGGTTGGCTAGGGTCTGGAACCAACTTCCAAGAGAAGTGGTGCTGGCCACTACCCTGGGGGTCTTTAAGAGGAGGTTAGACAAACACCTTGCTGGGGTCGTTTGACCCCAGTAATCTTTCCTGCCATGGCAGGGGGTTGGACTAGATGATCTACTCAGGTCCCTTCCGACCCAAGAAACTATGAAACAATTCCTTGGTTCTGCCACTCTGTCATAAGCCATCAGGTGCAGATCCTTATAGTAGGAGTCCAGCTTCTGCTCCACATCCCTAATGGAGTGCAGCTGCTGGACCATTGCCTGGAGTTCCCTAATCTGGCACTCCAGGGCCTCCACCACTGGGCACACCCCACAAGGGGAGGTATCACTGCCCCCAAACCCAACTGCCAGGGACTCCATCTGAGTGGAGGCTGGGGCCAAGGGTCCCACCCAGGATGGGGCAGGAACTGCAGGCTCCGTCTGGGTAGAAGCTGGAACCATGGGCTCCATTTGGGAGGAGACCCTAGAGGTGACAAAGCAGGGGAGTCCGGGTGCAAGGCGGGGGGGCCTTGGAGTATGATGTGTCCCACTCACCATGGTCCTTGTAGTAGTCTGGCTACTGCTGTGCAGACCCTTGGCTAAAGCTCAGTGCTTAGAGTCTTGGGCCCTCCTGCTCGCCCTCCTGTGCAAACTCCCATGCTAGCTCATGCACCACACAGACAAGCATGCATTACCCAGTCTGGAACTTGGACCCTTCTTCTCAGTTAACACTGATAGTGGGGAAAGACCCTGGCTGCACAGGGCAGTTATGTCATTGTGGAGAAGAGGGGGATGGGCACCTTTGGCAGGGTACAACTTAAACATGAAACTGTAGGGTGATGGGGAATGCCATGTGCAAAACTGCTGCCCCTCAATTGAATTAAATGTTGCAGCTGCCAGACCTTTCATGCACACAGTAAGAAAAACAAACACTGCTCCCTCCAGAACTTGGACCAGAAACCATGGGGCTGCCATTCCCAGCAGCAGGACCTGAGCCTGCAGTGGCTTGGTTCAGTGGGCTGATGGGATGCTACCCCCCACACCGCATTCTCATTGGGGCTTTGTGCCTATGCCTGTGTTTGCCAGCAGCAGGATGTACCAAGTTGGCCCTGAAAGGTGAGCTGAATCAATGCTGGCCCTGGCATCACGTCACGAGTATCACGGTCACCCTCGCCTCCCACACTGCTGCTCTCCAAAGCAGACCCTGCCAGACACCTTCCTGGCTGCTTTGACAATGGGCCAGAGCTCCCACTCACCATATCTCCTGTTCTGGGATCCCCCCAACCCCCAGAATCTCCCAATCAATGTGCAGTGTGGACTGCTCCCCCACAGCTGCCATCCAGGGCCTTCTCCCCCACCATGGGACTCCTGGGCATGTTGACCTAGGGAGCAGTTCCTGGAATAGGGCTCCCCATGGTGGGGAGAATCATTCTGTCCCCCCACTCTGGCTCAGGAGGGCAATGGTCTCCCCATGGGAGATTCTGCTGATGCCACTCAGGGGTGTTGCAGATGGATCCCAAGCAGTCTTTGACCCTGTGCATATACTCCTTATCCTGGTGCTGTGACTCTCTCATCTCCATAGCAGTGTGAGCAACCTCCCGCAGAAAGTGGCTGGCCAGCCATAGACCTTGTTCTTGGACCTTTGCAGTGCATTCCTGGTTCTGCACAGCTCATGCAAGTGCCATGGCACTGTGGGTGCAAGCAGTCACCAACCTGTCCATCGCAATCTCTCACATCAGTGGCCTCTTTGGTCCTCATGTCTCTGGTAACATTTATATACATGTCTCCAGCACTCTGCAGGTGTCTGGGCAACCAATGGGTCCAGCATCTTGGGTTCCATGACCAGGCCTCCTGCACACAAATGCGGCATCTTCAGACAAGGGAGACACAAAGAGACCTATAGTGAGTCCCCTGCCTGGACCCTTTCCTCATCCCAAGGCCAGAAGCTTGAAATGCCTGCATTCTGCCTCCCAGCTGAGAAACCCCAGACACTTGGGTTCCAATCTCCCTGCTGTGGGAGCCAGAGGGCTAGAAAACCCAAGCATCAGGGCCCAGAAAGATAAGCATTCTCTGCTTCTCCAGGAGGAGAGGGAGGGAGGGAGTGTGGGGGTGAGGGGTTTATTAGGGAGAATTCCCATTTCTGCTGTGCCTTACCTGCAGCGGTGTTCATTCATAGCTGCTCTGCCAAGTGGTGCCTGAAGGATTGCCAGCAAAGATGCATAGATTCTCCTGTTGGTTACACCTTGGCTGTGAGGCTCCAAAAAGCTTTCAGTGTATATCAGGGTCTGTTTGGGATAGGGTTGTCTCAGATGGATCCAGGTAACTTGCTGGCCTCTCTCAGAAAAGCAACACAATCTTGAGGGATAGTGCAGTCTGTTGACAATTACCTTGATTTATGGCCTCACTCAATGTAACACAGACAGATAAGCCCCCAACAACAGTACAGGGTCCTAGCCCTGGAGCCTCTGCTTCATGCCACGCCAATGGCACAGGGGTGGGGGGTGTTTGAGAGGCACAAGATCAGTGAGAAGTATCAATAAACCAGTATTATCAATTTTCTATGTGGACAATTATTGAGACAATACCACACTAAATATCAGAGTAGGCAGGCTCGTATTTCCATATGAGGTTACCCCAGGAGTTATATGAGACCATTCCCTCACCTATAAACATCACATTCAGAAGGTCAGCAGCAGTCTCTGCACAAGTAGCTGCCTTAAGACATTTAAACAGCATGACATGGGGTGCCAACTGCAAAGAGCTCGGGACCAATGCACATGCAATGCTATATGCCCCAGCAGATTACTGTGCTCCTTTATGTTACAGAAGTTGTCACACTAAAGATCTTAATGATGTACTTAACAGTATGCAAAGACTCATATCAGGTTTCACAACTTGCACACACATATATGTATATCCTGTATGCTAGGACATTAGACCAAGTGACATAAGACCACAAGCCCTAACCACTCCCCAAGTGGCAGGTGTCTTGGCCTGTGGAGAGTCCGGCAGGCCAGACACTATGGCCTTGTTTGTTGCGCTAAATTTAGGTAAGAGGTGGAATGAATAGATCTAAAATGATTATTCAGAGTAATCTGGGCTGAAATCTATTCCTACAGTATTTTATATCAGCACCAAAAGAGTCCCCCATTAGGTACAGCCTTGATAGAGATGTGTGGGTCAAGCTGAACAGACTGAGATCTGGATACAGGCATTTCAAAATAACACTGTACAAAATGAATCTCTTCAACTGTGAATGTGGTGTCCATGATCAGCACAGCACTTAAGCAAAACCTGCAATCTTTACAAATACCCACAAGGGATAGATGGAATGCACACACTGAGTGATACCAGACAGTGGCTCAAAGCTGGCCAGGGGTTGGAAATAGAGGCTTTGCTAACTCGTCGTTGACAGTCCAGGGGTTGGGCAGGGCTGGCCCAGCACTCAGGCAGAGGAATTGAGCACTAGCCAAGATTAGACCACCACCCGGTGGTGGGGGTGCCTCCATGGAATTTCAGGAGAATGTGACATAATGCGAGTCATGATAGGATGTGGTATTATGGTTCATTATGGTGTTCTGACTTGCAGTACTGAAGTCTGATACCACATTCATCCAGGATTATCTTAGAGTGGGATTTACCATTTTATAGAACCATCTGTTTGGTTACAGCTGTAAAGTGTGCTCTGTGCACCTACCGCTCAATATAACTTCTGTATCATTGAATGATCAAGTGCCCTTCTCAGCTGGGTGATGGTGGGAAGGGGGGGACAAGGTCTTTTTGTTTTGTTTTGTTTTGTTTTGTTTTAATAAATTTTACTTAAAATCGCACAAGAAATTTTGGTCTCTTGAGATATCCAACCTTATTTCAAGACCACAGTTGTTCAGATCAAACACTGCTTTTAGAAAATGAAAACAGCAGACTTTAAAGATAAGAAAGATCTGAACTTTTTAAGGGTTCTCTTATCACTAGGTTTAAGCATCCTTTGGGGCACACACAACCATTACACAATTTTAATTCTATACCATTACTATACAGGCAGTCCTTGGACTTGCAATACAATTGGTTCCAGAAAACCGTGTCTTAAGTCGAAAAGTTGCAACTCAGAACCAACTTTCTTATAAGAAACAATGTTATAAATAGGGAATTAGTTCCTAAACCAAGGCCTGATACCCTATTTTCACTAAAAAGTCCCCAGTATTTTGTACTTGATCAATTATAGATAAATAATATAGCTACATTAATATATTTATACTGTAAATAGCAATCATATTGATTTGGAAGGACTTGTTTGAGGTGACTTTGCTGGACTTTTTGAAAGGCTCTTGGTTGGACTTTTTGAAGGGTTCTTGGCTGGAGTCTTCTCAGGAGCCTTGGCTGCAGGTTTTTCTGGAGTCTTGGCTGCTTTCCTAAGGAAAACGTCCAAGGAAGTTTGGACAGGTATTCTCCAGGGAGATGAGCGACGCAGCGAACTTGTTCACTGGCATGGCATGGCATCAGATCAAGTGCTGTAAAGTCAAAACTGATGTTATAAAGTTGAAACAGGGTGTCAATTTATAAATGTTGCAAGTGCAAAACGCTGTAACTCAAAACGTTGCAAGTCTAGGACTGCCTGTATTCACATATTGGCAACAGGCAAAAAGGAAAGCTGCATAGACAACTCTGCGTGTAATACTACCTAGGTCCTTCCAATGTCATTAACAGATTATTTTGGTTTACTCCTTTCAGTTATTATTTATATTAGTGAAGTGCCTAGTAGCTCCAAAGCATGGAAGTAGATGCCACTATCAAGCACTAAGCACACAACAAAGAAAAAGAAGAAAAAGACAGCCCCTGCCCCAAACAGTTTATCATCTAAGTATAAAACAAGGCAATAAATGAATGTAGACAAATTGGGGGAGTACATTAAAATACTATTAGTTGGTATCTTAGCATGTCAGCACACCAGAAAACTAATCCCATCAAGGTTTTTGTAGGCATCACAACATTTAGGAGGAACTTTTGAGATAATTAGGAAGGGATTTGCAAATGCTGACAGAAAGCTCCTCCTAACAAATTAGTTTCATAGTTTCTAGGGTCGGAAGGGACCTGAGCAGATCATCTAGTCCAACCCCTGCCATGGCAGGAAAGATTACTGAGGTCTAACGACCCCAGCAAGGTGTTTATCTAACCTCCTCTTAAAAACCCCCCAGGGTAGGAGCCTGCACCACTTCTCTTGGAAGTTGGTTCCAGACCCTAGCCGCTCTGACCGTGAAGTAGTGCCTCCTGATATCTAACCTAAACCTACCCTCTGCCAGCTTGTGACCGTTATTCCTGGTCACTCCTGGCAGTGCACGGGGGAACAGGGACTCCCCCAATGCCTGCTGATCCCCCCTGACTAGTTTGTAACAGGCCACGAGATCCCCCCTCAGCCTTCTCTTGTGGAGGCTGAACAGGTTCAGGTCCCGTAGCCTCTCCTCATAGGGCCTGCCCTGTTGTCCCCTGATCATAAAAGTGGCCCTCCTCTGGACCCTCTCTGTGCTGTCCACATCCCTCTTGAACTGCGGCGCCCAGAACTGGACGCAGTACTCCAGCTGCGGCCTGACCAGTGCCGCATAGAGGGGGAGGATCACCTCATTGGACCTGCTCGAGATGCATCTGTGGATGCATGACGAAGTATGGTTGGCCTTTCTGACTGCAAATAGGGCAGCAGGAGAGAGTTTGTTTTAAGAATCTAACAAGTGGACTGACATCACAGGCTGATTGGAGATGGGAGTCAAACTCTCAACATTGAATGACAAATGATAATAGGCTAGGGACAGACCATGAAGGACTTTGAAAGTGGGGACTTCTGACATGCTAAATAAGGGGAAGGCAAACACAGGAGTGATATGGAGCACAAGGCCCCCTGACACAACCCTAACCCCTTTTATAGAAAATGTAGTATGTGCCCTATACTTAAAACACATTTTTCTTAACATTTGGGGATGAACAATAACTAAAAATATATTAAGAGGTATGGTACACAGGTAAAACAGTAGGGAACCAAAAGGAGAAAGCTTTCATTTTTATTTCCAAGCTTTCTAAAGAACAAAGTTGCCTGCATTGTGATAACTGGGTCACCAATGATTTATAAAATGGAAATAAAACAGATTAAAGAATAGAGCTATTTAAATGAACATCACAAGTATAAATTATTCACAGACAGAATTCTGCCTTCAGTTGGAGCCTTGCAGAACTGAATTAAGTCTGTGAAAATACTTAGGTGTAACCATTCCAACCCCAAAACTATAAAATATTACTTTAAAGCAGAATTGTAAATAATTAAGAGTCTTAGTCTTAGGCTGTAATGCTAGTGCTAAATCACATGATATTTCTATATTTGGGTAGATCTTTTCAGGTACTTTCAAAAGCATTCAAGAAACAACTTTCAAATTCCAAGGTGAAAGAAAAGAAAAAAAGAGTCAAAGACACGAAGTGAACAAACTTGTTTGAAATTAAATGAATAATATCTTGGTACTTTCAAGACTTCTGTTGCAGATACAACATTGTTAAAGGAAAATATAAGAATCTTTTTCTAAAATTACACAACAAAAATTATTTTTTGATGAACAATTTTGAAGGTAGCTTGTCACACCTTTTGTATGCTTCATTAAACACTTCGTAAGTTACTCAAAGAAAAGGAACTTTGGGCAGCAAGTTTGATTATCATTACAACTGCTTACAGACATTAAAAAAAAAAACAACAACAACAAATGGTGATTTACTTTAACCTCTGTGCACCCCTGCACCAGCCCCAGCTCATGCCCAGAAGAGGCATCACATTTGTTGGACCTGGCTTGCTTGTCTGTATAGACTGGGTGCTTTAGCATGGCTGAAGTGCCTGATCTATACAGACACTGTGGAGCTGAGTCAAACTAATGTGCTGTTTCTATCAGTAAAGCATGTTTTGGGGTTTTTTTCTCATGTCTGTCAGCACCCTACATGGCTAGAGTTTCTGAAATCAGGAAACAGAATTTGATGATCTTGCCAACTATGCAGTAGTGTTCTGAGATCCTCTTGAAATGTAAACCTTTGGTTTCCTTTATCTTCTATAACCTTTTTTTTGCATATCCATGTTTAGCTTATATTGGGAAAAAATAGTCCAGGCAATGGAATAAGAACCTAGAGTTTCTTTTGAGACCATACTCAACACAATTCAGTCCATGGATAAATTACTGTCTGCAATTTCACAATTCAAGTTGGTTTTTAAAGCCTTGCTATATAAGGATAGCTAATCTGAGGTCAGTAATGAAATACCCAGGGAGAACTGAGTATCTTTCACAGGCTTTTGTGTCTTTCTGGAGCCGATATTAAATCAGTGTTCATTCATTCTTTCACTATAAGCAAATTATGATGTATATTACAGGTATCAAATATATGGCCTGCAGGCCAGATCCAACCAGTGGAGCTGTTCTATCCAGCTTTGCTAGTAACAGTGTCCTGCCTCGGAATCTGGGACACTCGGGCCCTCAGTGTTAGCAATCCCTCAATTCAAGGGTGGACTCTACCATGGCTCATTGGTGGGTCCTGAGGTGACTTAAGAATCCAATCTTTGAGCAACAGACCCATCTGCATAAGTTGAAGGTTTTTCCATGGGGGATAGTAGGCTATAGACCAAGATTTCTCTCCTTTTCCCTCCTCCATTCTCTCTTCTCTGCTTCAAGGGTGAGATGCTTTACTTCAAAACAGAGTGCTGTTTGGTTGAGGTTGTGGCATCAATGGAGTCAGTTGGCAGCCAGTTCCTCCAGGCTCTTTCGTCAGCTGGAATTCACCATCCAGCGCAAGGTGGCAAAGGCATGCAGTAAGGCAGTGGCCCTAGATTTTAGGAGGGCAGACTTCAACGAGCTAAGGAGGATAGTTGGAGAAGCGCTGAGGTCCCAGGGGGGAGGGGAGCCAGGTGTCCAAGGAGAGTGGTTGCTCCTTAAGGAGGTGATCCTCCAAGCCCAAAGGAAGGTAATTCCAATGAGGATCAAAGGGAGCAGGAGAGCACACAAGCCTCTGTGGCTCACCAAAAGAATCCGGGAATGTCTACTTGCTAAAAAGGAGGCTTATACCCAGTGGAAAGAAGGGGTCATCACCAGGGAGGGCTATTCTGTAGTTGCTCGGGGATGTAGGGGGGCAGTTAGGAAGGCCAAAGCAGAGATGGAACTGGGACTAGCTTCCCAGATTAAGGACAATAAGAAGTCTTTTTTTAAATACATAGGGAGTAAAAAGAAGCTCCCGGGTAATGTGGGGCCCTTGCAGGACAACATGGGTAACTTGGTTGTCACACCAGATGGCAAAGCTAACATGTTTAATGATTTCTTTGCCTCCGTCTTCCTAAGTAGGGACCAGAACAGCCACCTCCCTGCTGGGCCCCCCTCGGGCCCGGGGGGAGGCACACCTAGGCCACGGGTTAGCGAGGATTTAGTTAGGGAGCTTCTGGAGGGGTTGGACATATTCAAGTCAGCCGGCCCGGATGATCTCCACCCTAGAGTTCTAAAGGAACTGGCCGAGGTCATTGCAACTCCCCTGGCACAATTTTATGAGCACTCGTGATGCTCTGGTGAGGTACCGGAGGACTGAAAGAGGGCCAACGTGGTCCCCATCTTCAAAAAAGGCAGGAAGGAGGACCCGAGAAACTATAGGCTGTTTAGTCTCACCTCGATCCTAGGCAAGCTGTTCGAGAAAATTATGCTGGCACACATCCAGGAGGGGCCAGCAGGAGACTGCATGCTTAGGGGCAACCAACAGGGGTTCATCAGTGGCAGGTCCTGTCAGACCAACCTGGTGGCCTTTTACGATCAGATCACCAGATCATTAGACGCAGGGGTAGCAATGAATATAATCTTCCTGGACTTCCGGAAGGCTTTTGACACTGTCTCTCACCCTGTTCTCATTAAGAAACTGGGCGGCTGTGGTGTAGACACCCACACAGTCAAATGGGTCGCCAACTGGCTGGAGGGCCGCACCCTGAGGGTGGTAGTAGATGGGTCCTTCTCAACCTGGAAGGACGTGGGTAGTGGGGTTCAGCAGGGCTCGGTCCTCGGGCCCACACTATTCAACATCTTCATCAGCAATTTGGATGAGGAGGTAAAAAGCACCCTGTTCAAATTTGCTGATGACACTAAGATGTGGGGGGACATGGGTACATTGGAAGGATGCAACAGGCTACAATCAGACCTAGACAGGTTACAAGGGTGGGCGGATGAGAATAGGATGGGTTTCAACACAGACAAGTGCAAGGTGATGCACCTCAGGAGGAACAACCAGCACCATACCTACAGGTTGGGGAACTCCCCTCTTATCAGCACAGAGGCGGAAAGGGATCTGGGGGTCATCATTGACTCCAAGATGAACATGGGCCGGCAGTGTGAAGAGGCAGTAAGGAAGGCCAACTGCACCTTGGCATGCATCCACAGATGCATCTCGAGCAGGTCCAACGAGGTGATCCTCCCCCTCTATGCGGCACTGGTCAGGCCGCAGCTGGAGTACTGCATCCAGTTCTGGGCGCCACACTTCAAGAGGGACGTGGACGGTATGGAAAGAGTTCAGAGGAGGGCCACTCGTATGATCAAGGGTCAGCAGGGCAGGCCTTATGAGGAGAGGCTACGGGACCTGAACCTGTTTAGCCTCCACAAGAGAAGGTTAAGGGGGGACCTTGTGGCCTGCTACAAACTGGTCAGGGGGGATCAGCAGGTATTGGGGGAGTCCCTGTTCCCCCGTGTGCTGCCAGGAGTAACCAGGAATAACGGTCACAAGCTGGCGGAGGGTAAGTTTAGATTAGATATTAGGAGGCGCTACTTCACAGTCAGGGTGGCTAGGGCCTGGAACCAGCTTCCAGGGGAAGTGGTGCAGGCTCCTAGCCTGGGGATTTTTAAAAGAAAGTTAGATGAGCACCTTGCCGGGGTCATCTGACCCCGGTGCTCTTTCCTGCCAAGGCAGGGGGTCGGACTAGATGATCTACCTAGGTCCCTTCCGACTCTAGCTACTATGAAACTATGAAACCTGAACCTGTTCAGCCTCCACAAGAGAAGGCTGAGGGGGGATCTTGTGGCTTGTTACAAACTAGTCAGGGGGGATCAGCAGGCATTGGGGAAGTCACTGTTTCCCCAAGCACCGCCAGGAGTGACCAGGAATAACGGTCACAAGCTGGCAGAGGGTAGGTTTAGGTTAGATATCAGGAGGCGCTACTTCACTGTCAGGGCAGCTAGGGTCTGGAACTAGCTTCCAAGAGAAGTGGTGCAGGCTCCTACCCTGGGGGTGTTTAAGAGGAGGTTAGATGAACATCTTGCTGGGGTCATTTGACCCCAGTATTCTTTCCTGCCATGGCAGGGGGTCGGACTAGATGATCTGCTCAGGTCCCTTCCAACCCTAGAAACTATGAAACTATGTTTCAGGGGTCAAAAGTTGGGCCTCCACACACGCTGTCCAGTACAGCAAATTGGTGCTTAAGGATCATCAGCTCAATGCTTGTACCACTGGCTTTGGCAAGGATGCTGGCTTTTGTGTAGCTATCTTCCCATTTGATATGAAGGATTTTCCAGAGACATCATTGGTGAAACCTCTCCGGGCTCTTGAGATGATGAAGGTAGGTCACCCATGGTTCAGATCCATAGAGGAGAGTGGGGATGATGACAGCATTGTAGACCTAGATCATGGTGTCTTTCCAGAGATCATGATGAATAAAAACACACCAAAGCAATTTCCCAAAGGAGGCACTTGCATACCAAATCTTGTGCTGGATCTCCTCCTCAGTGTTCACTCTCTGAATATATGTCTCCTGGAGTACAAGAAGTGCTGAGCTACCTCCAGGGTCTTTCCCTCAATGTTTAATATGGGGAGAGGGTCACATTTATGGCCTGGGGCAGGCTGATATACAGGGTGACCATACTTCCCAGTTTGGCCTGGACAGTCCCAGATTCCATAGGTCAGACCTAGATGGTTGGTAAAAAGTCCCAGGCCAAAGTCCAGCGGGGAAACTGAGTAGCATGGTACACCAGGCAGGTGGGTGGGCAGGCACCACTGCCACTGTGTAAGAGCAAGGTGATTGGACATATAGTCACCCTAAGATGTCATATCTGAAGCCCCTGCATTCCTTGCTCCCATACAACAGCAGAAATGCCTGTCCACCTGCCTGCCTGCAAATTATGCCATTTCTACTTGCCAGTACAGGGGGAGGCTGGGATCATGATCATGCTGACCTATGGGTGTCCACAGCTCAGCATGACCTAGGACCATGCCAGGACTGAGGCAACAATCAGTTCATTATCCTGGTAAAGACAGCCCTAGGTTTCAGACCCAGGGCTGCCTGGGCTAGGGCCAAAAATCAGCTGTTTGTCAGCTGTGCTCAGGGGCGATGAAGAGTTCAACCCCACTGAGGACTTTAAACCCCACACCCATGATTTAGAGTTCCAGTGGGAGAAACTCTTTACCTCCCCCCTCCACAGCTGCGGGGTACAAGACATAAAGATCCCAGTGGGGGAAGCCCTTTGACTTCCCTTGCCCAGGAGCCTTTGATTCCCAGGCCATACCCCACCTCTGCAGGGCAGCCTTGGGTCCAGTTGGAGAACCACAGCTGATGGTAGGCACCAGCCCTGCACAGCCCCCAACCACTTGCCAGTATGCATGTTGGAGACTGGAGCTAGTCAGGACTGCAATTACTTCTAATGCCACCTGCAGTTATCATGGCCAGGTGGCATTGAATCCCATATTCTGACATAATTTGTTCTTGTGGGCAGGAAGAGATAAATGACTTAAATCAGTATTTGTGGTCTTGTACCTTCTTTGAAGAAAGAAGAGGAAAATGGATCTCTTCACTAGTGCAAACTTTTAAGTGCTGGGCTAAAAGAAAAACAAAATGGCTTCCCTCTAATAACTTACATTCTGTCCTATACTCTCTAGGTGTATTTGTGTTACTTACAAAAAATAAGGACCAAATATCAAATAGAATCTCTATTAAACTTTATTGTCCATTGTTTCATTTTTACCTGTTTTTGTATCATCATATGCTATGTTCTGTTTTCATTCTGTGGAAACTGATAGAATGTGCAATCTTATTGAATGCTTTTAGCAAAAATTGTACATTTTATTATTATATTATATATACAGGTAAATATATTGTTCATTTCATGTGATTGTTTTTGTGAAAGCTACTATTGCTATGAATTAGACCTCTTGTAAATTAATTCTATGTGGAAAGTGGGCACCAACCAATATGAGTTCTCCTCTTTTTTACCAATATGATTCTAATATTCCATGTACACACACTTTGCATAAAACAAGCAAAGTACCAAAGATAAATATCTATGGAACAGAAATGGTCTTTACTTTAAATTCAGCATACTGAGCCCACCACATGCCCTGAGAAGGCAGTTCATTAGTTGCACCTGGCTTTCCCGGCATCCATATAGAACAGGTGCTTTAGTGGGGCTTTTTTGCACTCATATCTAATAACCAACTGAATCAGCTTTAAATAAAAGTGCCAAAAAGCCCTGCTGAAGTACGTGATCTATACAGATGCTGCAGAGCTAAGTTGAAGTACTGCTCTGCTGCTTCCAGTAAAGCATGTGCCCCCTCCACACCCTCCACATCTGTCAGCACCCAGTCTTCACCATGATACTAACATTTAAAATGATACAGAACAGTAAGCTTCCCAGAGCCAACCAATTAAAAAAAAAAGTAGCTTACATATGTTTACATACAAAGATAAAGAAATGATACACATGCTACAAAGGACCTTATTAGTAACACACAGGATTATTTTCCTGCATTGGAAAAGAAAGACATTTCCAAAGGTTGAAATCTGATACAATGTGATGGGGTAACTGAGATTTATGGAGTCCACATTTAAGCTGGTGATCCATAGAGCATTCTGCACCTTGCATAGCCCTGGTGATCTAAACTGAACATCAGGATTCATACTCCCAGACAGGAGGTTGCTTCAAAACTGAACCATATTGATGTTTCAAAACTTCATATGGAAAAGGGGAGAACCCCATTAGCAAGTTGCACTCACACTGCATTATCAAACTATGCCAATGTGAGAGCGAGCAAAACTGTCAATGAAAGATTGGGTGCCTTTCAAACTGCAGTGCAATCAATGGCTAAAGAAGTCCTTGGTGTTCCAACTCGATGAAATGTGCACTGGTCTGATGCAAATGACAATAATATTCAAGCACACCTTGTGGCCCATTGACCCATACACCAAGTTAAACTGAACAATCCCTCCTCTCTCATGGCTGCAGAAGCCTTCAAGAAATTAAAATCTGAAGTGCAGAAAAAGGTACAGGAGATGACAGACACTTGGTGGAAAAACAAAACAACAGAACTACAAGCTCTTCCTGATACTAATAACACCCAAGATTTGTTTCAGGAGTTAAAATCCATCTACGAACCATAAATAGCAAATACCTGTCCAATCTAAAATGATGGAAAGAACATTTTGTGACCCTCCTCAATCATGAGTCCAGCACAAATGATCAAATCATAGACTCAATTGAGCAAAGAGCAATTCAAAATGAATTCAGAGATCTACGAACTCTAAAGGAGACTAAGAATGTACTTTTGGAAATGGCAAATGGAAAGGCAGCTGAAGCTGATGAAATCCCAACTAAAGTGCTTAAATACAGTAGTCCTACGCTTAAAAAAGCTTTGCTAGACCTATTTACTTTCTGCTGGGGAAATGATGCTTTGCCCCACAATTTCAAAGATGACAAAATTGTAACAATCTACAAGCGCAAAGAAAACAGACATGACTATGGCAATTACTATGGCATTTTGCTCCTCTCCATTGCTGGTAAGACTCCAGGTAAGCTATTGCTGAAAAGGCTCCAGGTTATTGCAGATAATGTGCTCCATGAATCCCAGTGTGGTTTTTGTTCATCATGCAGCACTGGTGACATGATACGTATCATACACCAATTACAGGAGAAAGCTGTCATTCAACAAATGCCCCATATATTGCCTTTGTTGACTTCAGTAAGGTATTCAAATCTGTTAGAAGCTCTGTTCCCTGGTGTCTCCTTGCAAAAACCGGCTGCCCAGGCAAACTAATTAATCTCGTATGCTGCTCCCATGATAACATGCAGGCCCGTGTATCAGTAGGTGCTGACTGATCTGATGCCTTTCATGTAGCCCATGGTGTTAAACAGGGCTGTGTGCTTGCTCCTACATTATTTACTCAGTTCTTTGCTGGAGTGCTAGAAGTCACTGAATGTACTACCACTACTGGTGTCACCCTAACAACACATTTTGATGGCAGACTTCTAAACCTCCACTGATTCAAGGCCAAAAGCAAATCACAACAAAGTGAAGTAAAGGATCTACTCTATGCTGATGACTCAGCATTTGTCACCCTTTCTGAGAATGACCTGCAACACTGACTGAACTCCTTTCCTCATGCTGCATCCCTTTTTGGTCTCTGTGTGAATGTAAAGAAAACTTAAGTCCTGTACCAACCCCTCTTGGCAGAAAATTATCACCTTCATCACCACCAAAAATAAAATTCAGTAGTAGCCAATTAAACAACATCTAGTCCTTTTGTTACCTAGCTAGCACAGTTATTGGTGACATTCATAGTTTCATAGTTGGTAGGGTCAGAAGGGACCTGAGCAGATCATCAAGTCCGACCCCCTGCCACAGCCAGGAAAGAATGCTGGGGTCAAACGATCCCAGCAAGGTGCCTATCTAGCCTCCTTTTGAAGACCCCCAGGATAGGAGTGAGCACCACTTCCCTTGGAAGTTGGTTCCAGCTCCTAGACGCCCTGACTGTGAAGTATTTGTTACGGATATCTAATCTAAACCTACTTTCCAACAACTTGTGGCCGTTATTCTGTGTTACTCCCAGTCGTGCTCAGGGGAACAGGGACTATCCCTTTGCCTACTAGTCAAAGAACTTTCAGCACACTTAAAGCCAGCTGCCTCAGCTTCTGGTCACCTACAAAAAATTTTATGGACTAAACATAGGGGTCAAAGTGTCTACAAAGTTTACAGACCTGTTGTGCTCCCTTGTCTCCTATGCTCATTAGAGACCTGTCCCCTTTATCATCACCATATCAAAAAACTTAACTGCCTGCAACAACACCACCTATGCAGCACAATGGGAATGAAATGGTCTGACAAAATCACCTCAGTGAAGTACTATGATTGTCAGGCATGGCAAGCATGGAAGCCAGGCTAGCACAGAGGCAAATGACCTGGGTCAACCACGTCATCCATATGGACAACAATCAACTGCCTAAGAGAGTTCTGTACAGTGAATTTGTAAAAGGCAGTAGAAAGGTGGCTGTCCCAAACTCCACTACAAGTACTGTATTAAGCAGCAAATACAGTCTACTGGGCTGGGAGGGAGGGAGGAAAGTGGGAGGGAGAACTTGGAGCCCCTGGTTGCATCAAAAGCAAAGAGCAGTCACAGCTGGGGTAGAGCCCACAGGCCTCATGTTAGCCCCTCATGGGCACCAGTTGGATAGTCCTACTCTAGACTGTTTAATTCTGCTGGTATAACTAACTGAGTTAAAGAACAGCGGGCATGTCTACACATTCATTAATGTGCCTTAGATACTGCCCATTAAGTTCTGTACTTGCTTAAGAAAGAACTAAGTAAATGCACAGTAACTAGAGTTACTGCGTAGTAGTGCCAGTGCATGGTTTTGTAGTGATACTTACTGTGCATTAGCCTAATAACACTGTGCAATAAGCTATTAACACAGTTTTTAACCACCATATTACTGTGCAGCGTTATTAGACTAATGTGCAGTAAGCACCTTGTGAGGATGTGCCCACTGGTTCCAAAAGTAGAACCTAGTGAGATGATGAGTAAGAGAACTTTAGATGGGAGAGGGGTAAATAAATTAAATTGACAACATTTTTATTTAACTTTTCAATCTTAGCATTAAAAAGCTATTGTCTGGTCTTTAGTTTCTTTTACTGGAAAAAAAATCACCTTTTAAAAGTTCTGTTGTTATGCTGGACTCTCCATTCAAAACAGCTTTACTTCTCAAGTATTGGAAGTGGAATATCTATCAATTTCAAGCCTATCCTCATGCAAATGGATTTTAAACCTAAATTTATTTGCACAGGGTGATGAAAGGATCATGCTGCATAACCCTTCTATGTTCAGCAGCACCTATGCCACCACTGGGAACTAGCAAGAGGCTAGTGCATTACAGAAGTAGCTGTACTAATGGATTTTCAGAACTTGAACAAGCTAGAAGAGAATCACACCTAGATGCACAATAGATGGAGCGAAAATCTATCCCTATGTATTTTGGCTGATTCTACTCAAATTAGGCTACGTCAAGAGGTTCCTATGAGTGTTAGCCAACGAGTCAGTTCAAGTTAAGACAAAAGTGAGCCCTGAAGGAAGAAAATATAAGATACATTTGTAAAAATTAGTAAAAAATTTTATTGGTAAATTTGTATTTCAAATTTCCATTTGTAAAAATTAGAATTATATATACACACACACGTATAAAATAATGAAAACATAAAATACTCCCTATGCAAACTTCAGGTTATAGGGAAACTGTATAACATTATACCGTAAGTAAGAAATAGTGAAGAGTGATGTTGAGATAAAAGACAACTATAAAGCATACCCACAAAACAGAATTAAGAGTTGATGTGTAACCTTCATCTTTGTCATTTCATGAGTGCTTGGCTGGATGGTCCATGAATGCAGTGTAGACTGCAATTACACATTTATCGTCAAACCAAGGCTCCTGGGTTTTTCTGTTTAAAAATCCCAAATTTTCGGATTAAAACACCAAAAATCCACATTCTTCCGTGATTAAAATAAAACGCCACTAGATATATAGGTGTCAGTTGGACACAATGTTTTATTGATAGATTTACAATTTTAAAGCAATTTGGAAGCCTACCAATGCCTCAATCATTATAAAAATTAAATTCTAAATACCAATATTTGTTGGAATTTGATTTTGGTTTTTTTATCACAGAAAATCAGAGCTTCCCCTACCCCCTTTGCTTACTAGGACAGATCCAGCTGTGGCTGCTCCCCTACCCCACCCTGTCCTGCTGCTTTGTGGCACTGAGAAAACTCGATAAGCCAGTGCCCTGCCCCTGCCCATGCCATTGCCCCTAACTCCCAACCCAGATCTTCCTCAGCTCCACCAGTGCCTCCCACTCCCAACCTGAATCCCCCTGGCCCTGCTGGTGCCCCTCACTCCTGACCCACTGCTCCCTCCCCCATTGCCCCCCAGCCCAGCTGCCAGAGCTATAGGACTATCCTGCCTGCTCCCTGCTCTACAGGTGCCAGTCACAGCTGGCCAGCAGCACTCAAGCCCCAGCTCCCATGCATGGGGGGCAACAGCTGCTGAGGCTGGAGCAAAGCACAGAGCACAGTTCTCCACCCTGCTCCCTGAGTCAAAGCAGGGCAAAGAGGAATTCAGGGAGGATGGGGACAGATGTGGACTGACTACTGTGGCTTAGGACTCCCCATCCTGCTGCCTTCACACCCCAGGAGCCTCTGCAGGACCTGGTGAGGGACAGTAGAGTGGGTTTGAGAGACTTGGTGCTGATGCCACCACTGGGAACCCTGTGCCAGCTGCTGCCATGACAAGGTACCCCCTACCTACCTGGCAGCAGCTGGGGGGCACAACTCTGCACCACTGCCATCATCCCCACTGTTGCCAGGTGGGCAGGGAGTGTCTTGCCCTGGTGGCATAGCTGGCACAGGGCTCTCAGTGGTGGTGGCAGCAGCACCGAGCCTCCCCACCCCATGCTGCCCTATACCAGATCCTGTCCACTGGGCCACAGAAGTGGCCAGGCTGCAACCACACCCCACTCCCTTCTGTGGACATACAAATGGGAGGGAGCATTACAGGTAGCTGCCCTCCCCTATTAACCCCGCATAGGTCTGTCCCACTCTCCAGCAGGACCGCACAGCTGTGCATTCCAGTCCTGGCTCCAGGCACCACCCCGGCTTGGCAGCACCTAAGCCCTAGCCATCAATCGTGTCCCACTCTCTCCCTCACTGTGGCCATTGCTGCCTCAATCTGCCCCTCCTGCATAACCTATACCCTGACATATCACCAATGCCCACCACACCAGGCTTACTTGCAGGAGCTGCTCTCCACCACTGCCCAAGCCTGTATTCCCAGCCATGTGCATGCATGTATGCACACACATGCACATGGCACCCCATACATCCCGCTCCCCTGGCCCCAAGTGCCCCTTGCAGGTTGGAATTCTGCTAGCCTGAACAGGAAACCTGCAGTTTCCCACATTCTTCTCCTTTAAAGGAGAAAATCTCCATTTTTGAGCAAATGGAAAACTCAGATCCCTGGCATAACTTAATACAGTTTCCAAATAATGATTTTTTTTTTTTTACTTTTTAACCTGTTTACCATTCTTTAAGCTTTTATCTGTTCTACATTATTTATTGCCTATTACTCAAAGAGACCTTTAAACAAGCTCTATTTGTTCAAAGCATCACTATAAAATTTCTGCATTATGCCATCTCATTATTTAAAATGCACTCAACCATGGTATTAGAGCATTAAGCAAGAGTTAAAAATGGTCCAAGTTCAGCTTTTCTCTTTCTTTTATCAAGGACATGTATTTAGCAGTTACATTAACAATAATGAATATTATGGGAATCCCACTAGTTGAACATTTTATATTGTGCTTTGAAGGTAACACAGCAACTGCTTAACTTTGTAAATGTGCTTGCAGTGTAAGTAATTTGAGGACATATAGTTTTCACTCTCAGTAAGCCATTTATACTAGTATACGTCAGCTATGAGACTAGGAAAAAGCCTCTTCCTTGGTTCTTAGCTATCTAGGAAGAAAAATAAGCTACTATATAATGTAAATAGAATCAAACAAATATTAGCTCAGGAAAGTACAAATATTTTTGCTAACATATTTGGAACATATTGTCCAATTTCTATGCAAAACTCAAGAATTGTTTTTCCACCTTAAGTCTGACATTGCAATAGAATTTAATTTATTACCCTAAGTCTTTTGTTGCAAAGAGTTTTAAAACTGCATTCATAATATCAGTACATCTAAACAAGTGTTAACAGCATTATGAGCATTAACATCGCTATGTTAATTTTAACCCGCTAGCACATTTTCAGCACCCTAGGGAGTGTGTAGACAACACAATATTTTCCATTTACACTGACGCAACAGCATTAGCGTTTGCACGATCCAGGATTTCCTGCCACTCTAAAGTCCATTTAGCACCTTAAACTAACACTGCTTGGAGATGTGGTATTTTGCAGTGCTCCATAGTTAAGCCACCCCAGCTATGGAATTGTTTCATGCATACAGCCATTGACACAAAAACTTGTAATTAATCCCCTTTGTTACCAGGTAGCATTATGTTCCTGCCTCTAACTAGTAGGTGCCGCTGTGGTTTTTGTTGCCCCCCCCCTTTTTTTTTTACTTTCATCCTGAAAAGGGGTTATCATCTACCCCAAGCAGAACCCTAAGTATTATACTACCCCCTCTTAATTTGGCTGCCAGACCCGCTGGCCAGGATATACCGTGTCATGGGTCATATTTAGGTAATATGTCCCAAAGACCTTGGGGGAGGTGCTGGGGGGTGAGAATCTGTTTTTTTTTTTTAACTGCATTCCAAACTCCACCCCCTTCTCCTTTTTCTCTGCAGAAAACTTCCGTGGACAAAATCACCAGGGACAGGGATAAGGATAAAGAACCAAAAAAAAAAAAAAAAAAAAAAGAGCAGTAAAGAACATTTTTAGTCCTGTCCAGAGCTGTAAATAGTTTTTATATATTTTTCACATATTATTTTGATAGTATTTTAATACTTTTTTTACAATTGTTTACATTTTTTTATCTTTATAAATTATATGTTATTACATGTATGTCTTTGTATAAATTATATTTCTGTATAAATATATTTTTATTTTATATTGTAAAGGTGCTGGGGGAGGAAAACTCCTTGTTTTGTATATTATTTCTGTTATTATTATTTTAATTTCAAAAAGCACTCTGCTCCCTAATGGGGGTGGGGGTAGGGTAAGGCCCCAGATATGGCCCCCCAGGAGGATTCTCTCAGTGGGATTTTGCCCAACTGAGCTGGCTGAGTCAGGTGAAATCCCACACCTAGGGCCTGCCTAGGGCTAATTGCCTTTCCATATAGTAACTTTTGAATTTTGTCTGGCCTCAAAGTTTAGGGAGGGAGGCAGGGAGGGAGTGCTGCATGGTTAGGTCTGCATGGGTGGAGGGACAGAGGGAATGTTCCCCAACAGGAGATGGGTGGGTAACTCAGGGTGGGGGGGGTTAGGCCCCAGGCATGGGCCCAAAGGGTCCCAGGAGGGTTTTCCCCATTGGATTTCGCCTGACTCAACTGGCTGGCTGAGTCAGGTGAAGTCCCATAGCCCACACAGAACCTAGGGCTAATCTCCATTACATACAGTAACTTTTGAATTTTAGCTGGCCACAAAGCTGAGGGATGGAGGTAGGGAGAGAGGGATGCATGGATGGAGGGCTGCATGGGTGGAGGGCCAGAGGGAGGCAGGCAGGCAGGCAGGCAGTCCACCATCCTGGGATTTTGTTTCATTTTTGGTTTATATACATGTCATGTTTTATTTGATAGGCAGCATTGGCATGCATGGCCAATGGGAGGGTGGCTGGGGGAGGTTTCAGGGAGCTGATGACCATGACCACCGCAGCGTGGGAATGCTTTGCTTGCAGGTTTTTATGAAGTCATGCCATTCCTGGAAATATTTGCAGGGTGGGCTGTTAGCAGGGAGAAGTTGAATGCTTGTTCAATGCTAGTCCGCAGCCAGCATTTTGATGTATGGATGGAGGCTTCAGAGAAGAAACATGGATTCAGATTCAGAGAAGAAATTCAAGGAGACAGAAGGCTCAGCTGCAGTTTTGGCCAGTAAGTATTTGAAAGTTATAGTGTGTAAGGGAGAAATTTTTTAGCCAGAAAAAATACTGGTGGATGGCTGAGTGGGGCAAAAAGCACCCAAGAAGATGACCTCCCCAGTTCAGAGAAGAAACTCAAGGAGACAGAAGGCTCAGCTTCCATTATGGCCAGCAAGAATTCAAATTTCTGCTGGCTGGCCTTGCATCCACCCTCCGCTGTATGCCACTGCGGTGGGCATAGATCCCGAACACGCTGCAGCATCACCTGAATGTTAATGAGGTGGAGGGAGAGTTCTCCACCATTTTACATTGTAAAGGTGCTGGGGAGGAAAACTTCCCTTCTGTTATAAGACTCTGTGAAGAGCCCACAGGCATGGGCCTACTACAAGACCCCGGGAGGGAACTTGGAGGAGGGCTCAGCCAGCACCAGAAAAGAAGGCCTCCCCAATTCAGAGAAGAAACTCAAGGAGACAGAAACCTCAGCTGCAGTTGTGGCCAGCAAGAAATCGCAAGTTACAGTGTGTAAAGTCAGGTTGGCTTTTCCCAAGCAAGAACCAGGGGGTTGAGACCACCAGGTAGTTAGTAGTTATCATAGCAGTTATAGTAAATAAAAGAAAAAACACATATATTTGTAACGTGGTGGGATGGGAAGGGAAAGGAATGGGAGGGGAGGATTCATGGGGCTTGTCTTTGGGATTGCAATAGGGTCTTCAGGATTGCATACTGATGGAGAGATACCAGAGTGACCTAGCATAGGTGGGTGCAAGTGACAAGGATTTGGGGGTGACCGTGCCCAGGGCAGACTCCCGGTAAGAGTCCAAACTGTCCAGTGAGAGTCCAGGGGTGGGGACTGGGGAGACTGGTTGGTTTACATGTGCCTCCTGCTGCAATAAATAAAAGGAAAGACATTGCAGGCGGCAAATTGGTATTTTACTCCCCCTACAGAAATCTTCAGAGAATGACACATGAGGCTTAACTTGCTCAATTTGTGCAAACACAAATGCACTGCACCAAAAAAAAAAAAAAAAGCCATGTTAAAATGTTCAGGCTCTCTAAATTACCACCTGTGTGTTTACACATGCCCCTATAAATTAGACTGCTGCCTTCTATACAGGGATATTGGGAAGATTAGTTAGTGTTGCAATCAATACTAGAATCTCAAAAGTAATTTTAAAAGTATGCTGATGCCAGTAGGACACTGCTTAAATTGTTTTTCCACAAAATTTTACACTGGTCATTTCAGGCATACAAACATGGAAGGTGTTAAGTCCTAACTCTCCTGCTCAACAAAAGAATCTGACATTATGCTCATAAGATTTAATTTGAATCCCATTAGTTTTTTTAAAAGATTTTCAGTGATCATTTTGTGTTGGTACAGGTCTTAACACAATGGGCTGGATATGAGTGGCTCATAGACACTATCATGATCAGGGGCTGTGAAGGGTAATTGCTGTAATCCCTTGGCACCAAGTGTCTGCCCCAACTTGTTTGTGCTTGGATCATAAACTGAATAATATAGCCCTAGGCCCCTAGCAGCTTAAGAGAAAATATGATGCATATTTATATGATGATTAGGTTTGACAGAATTCAGTTTTTATTTGTAATAATTTTGATAGATAATATTGTTATTTATTTTTAAATATTTATTTAAAATGTTATCAAGTGTTCAGGGATGTGTAAAATTAGGGGTGCAGGGACATGCACGTGTGCATACACACACAGAAACACAGCCACTTCCCATTTCAGCTGAGCACACAGCAGACACAGGAGTAATTGCTGTGCTGCCAGGCTGTCAGCCTGCCACCCAGCTCCTGTGCACAGCACCACAGAACTCAGTAGCTGCAGCAATCACTTATCACCTACCCATCCGGGAACCACGTGGTGCTGGAGCAGTGGACAGAAGGACGGGGGGTGGAGATGAGCAGCGGCAGCAGTAGACAAGAAAGCAGGGAAATGTCTGTGGCAGGCAGGGGGAAGGGCAGCAAGTGGGTGCATGGAGTACAGCAACAGCTGGGCCAGCGCATGGGGCCCACACCAGCAGGGGCCCAGTGCAGAATGGCAGGGTTGTAGGGCACAGGCCAGCAGGGGCTGTATAGAGCCAAGCTATGCCAGCATGCAAAGTGGGGTCCCAGCCTGCAGGGGTGAGCCTTGCTGCTGGGCTGCTTTGTCCTGCTACTGGCTCCTGTCATCTTTGACAGGCAGCCAAGGGCAGATAAATATTAATTTCGTAAACTTTTACAGGCCCTCTGGGCCAGATAGAATAGCCCAGTGGGCTGTATTTTGCCCACCCTTGATATAGGCTAAGCACAGATGTTCAATTTCTCCAGGGAGAGCCCCTGCTGTTTCAGGAGAAACCACAATTTGTACAGATATTCGTAATTTTCTCCCAGGAGACCAAATGTCTGTACAGGCAGATTGTTACATCTGTTGAATTCATCAACAGTAAGTTAGTTACTACTCTTAGTGGTACATATCATCTGAAATGATAAAAAATTGCTTTGCCAACTTCATAATAGCTGTGTGATTATGGTTGGGGAACAAACACTGAAGTGCAGTCAGTTCTCTAGTACTGTGCCTGTTAACAATACATAGCAAAGCTACATAAATGTGATACATTAACAAGACAGTAGCATGCAAGTGGCAGTGGTCTTTTCAGCACTGGTGGCCTCATCTGGAGTACTGTGTCCATCTTGGGTACTGCACTTAAAGAAAGATCTGGACATAAGGAAAGGCTCCAGAGGAGAGCAACAAAAATAAATTTGATGTCTAAAATACTTTACTTACAAGAAAAAAAGTTAGAGGGACTGAGATTATTTAGTCTGGAAATGAGAATTCAGAGCTGGAGTGTTGCTAGTAGTCTTCAAATATATAAAGAGTTTTTATAAACAGGATGGCAGTAGACTACTCTCTGAACTACAGGGAACAAGACAAGACATAACCGTCTTAATTGCAAAAAGAGAAATGTAGCTGGATATTAGGAAGAACTTTCCAACTACGATGGCAGGTAAGCACTGGAACAGACTAGTTGCAGAGTCTGTGGAATCTCTCATTGGAAATTTTCAAGTAGAGGTTAGAAAAATGTTTATCTGGGATGATGCCCCTGTACTGAGGAACGGGCTGCATTTGATGAACTCCTTAAGTCCCATCCAGCCTTGTTTTTCTATTATTTAACATGTTCATAGCAAATGAAAAAAAATAAATTTCTAAAGCATGACTGCAACAAAAAAAAGAACAAACCAAACTTTGTGTGGAGAGGTGAAACATTTATATGAATGAAAGCAGCTTACACTGTTGCACCTGCATTACTAAAATCAGATAGATAACAACCCCTCTAAACAGACTGCCTAGTCCAGTGAAGAACTGCCTCAAGAAGTATAAGAAATACATATTCAACTGGTATAACATACATGTTTCATCTGTCCACTTCTCTCCTAGGATACTCATTTATTAAATGTGAATTGAAAAGTAGTGTATTTCCTGCCACCAGTGAAAGGCATTTTATAACATACTATCCCAGAATAGATGCATGTCTTTCCTTTCCTGATCCCAGGCCAATTTAAATCAGTAAACAAAGCTAGTGACAATTACACCCAGATAAAACTACACCCTTTTTCCAGCAGCAATGTAAATGCAAATAATATACATGGTAACTAGGACAATGCATATTGAATCAAGGAAATCAATACATATTAGATAGTTTATACAGCAGAAAAATTCAAACACCATTGGCCCTTCAGCAGATTTTTAAAGTGGAAGTGTCTTTCTCTCTTGTTTGATGTGTCAGCATTTCAATTAATAAGCCAAGGTAGAACAGATTAGATGAAAGTATCATATACTACTCATCAAGGGATCAACACCTAGATGAGAGGTGGTATCAAGTGTATTGTTTAAACAGCTTCATTAATTATTTGGATGATGGAATTGAGTGCATATTTAGCAGATTTTCAGATTACATCAAATCTAGTGGAATTGCAGCTACTCTAGAAGGCAAGGCTAGGATCCAAAATGACATGGATAAACTAGAGAAGCAAATCAGAAAACAAACAATCAGATGAAATTTAGCAAGAATAAGTGCACTTGAGGCCTTAACAGTGCATATCATCACTTTCTCTCATCTAGGAGTATTGTATCCAGTTTGGAGTCCCACAGCTCCAGAAAGATATGGACAGACTTTAAAAAAAAATCCAGTGGACAGTGACAAAAAGTTAGAGGCCTGGGAAACACAGCTCATGAGGAAACTCTGAAAGAACAAGGGTTGCTTAGTCTAAAGAAGAAGAGCTTGAGGGGGATTTGATAACGGCATTCAAATACCTGAAAGGTGATCATAAGCATATCACTCACCCACCCTTTAAGCCATGCACCTCTGAATTAAGGTTCACCATCAAGTATCCCATAGAAAACAACCAAAATAAGCAAGTGTACCAAAAACAAGCAAACCCTAAACCTGTGGTCTTTCCTCCTAACCTAAAGGCAACAACCAGAGCTCTAGCTTTCTTTCTCAGCACACCCACCTCCTCTCTCTCTCCCTTTGTACTCTCCTCCTGGAGCTTTTTAACCTTCTTTGTGGCTTCACCCTTATTTACCAGTCATTTGCAGCTGGGTCCCTGCCTGCCATCTTGGTAGATTATTAGGTGCTAACTACTTGAAGCTGGGTTTCAGCCCCTGAAGGCTGAGCACCTTCAAACAGTGATTAGAAATAGGATGGAGGAAAACTACTCTCTGTAGTTGTACAACAAGAAGATTAGGACCAATGCCCTCAAAACAGCAGAGTAAATTTAGTTTGGAGATTAGGAAGAACTATGAGGATGGTCAAGCATTGTAATAAGCTACCCACACAAGTTGTGGAATTCCCATCCTTGGAAATTTTCAAGAGCAGGTTGGACAGACACTTGGCTGGGGTGGTTTAGTCAGGGATGATCCCACCTTGAGCAAGGGGATGGACTAGATGTTCCTTATAGCCCTAGTTTCCTATGATCCTATGATCTTTTGAAAAATATTTGAGCAATTCTGTATGCAACCCAAAGAAAAGAAAGAACTGCTGTTGATCTAATTTTGTAATTGTATAATTTAAAATGTACCAGTCAGAACTGAAGTGTTCATTTGTCACACTTCCTATATAGACAAGTTGTGTTTTTAAAATGTCAGATTAACTTCTTCACTAAAAAAAAAATGGGAGCATTGGGAACAAAAGTGGTTCCCATGGGGAGGGGGGAATCTAATCCTTATTACATGGAAGAATTCTTAGATAAAAACATTAAACGTAGTCCAGAACATGGGCCATCTTGCCCTAAACCAGATTCGTATAATAAATATATATACTCATGTATATTATGAAAAATAAAGAAACTCCATATTAAGCCCAGGCTAGTAGATTTCATTTATTTTAAAAGCCTGTGGCTGCATCTATATGAGGTGCTGACTGCACGGTCATTACTGTGCAGTCATTTAATACTTGTATAAACAAGTACGGTGTATAAACAAGTACTAAATAACTGCACAGTAACCCACGTTACTATGCAGTAGCATCGCTGAACAGCTTTTCCAAGATGCTGACTGCAATGTAGCATCTTGCTTTCTGCTACACAACACTATTATGCAGTAGTCTCAGGCTACTGCACAGTCAGCATTTTGCATAGACGTAGCCTGTATGGAATATATCTCCAACTGTGTGTCAGAACAGCATGAGATGATTTCATTTCTATTTGGACCTCTCTCTCTCTTTGTTCCTCCTACCCCAAAAAACACTATCTGCACAGAATACAGTCTTTTCACTTATACTTGTGTTTCAATTGTCTGAAGTTAACACTGAATGAGAGAATAACAATATACAGAATTATTCCATAAAATATTGCACCACCAGTTAACACTTGTGTTCTAGAAAGAAATTTCACTGTAAAAATAAAAACTTATCCCTTTAGAAAAAAAATAATTTCTGTTCTGTTGAAGAGTTTCTTGGATGCAGTAACATTAGGAAGCTGCATTACAGCCACTATATTTTTATTCTCTGGTTCTGCCACCACTGGATTACAAAAATATCAAAGCATGTGATGGCTTAATATTTTTCTGTTCTGTTCTACTTTCACTTGAGTATCTTCATTAACCCTTTTCTGGGTGTTATTTTGCACTGTATTTGCTCAGGCTGCAGTTCTCAGAACAAAGAAGTCAGAAAAATCTATTAAGATTTATAGCATTAAGATGTACCAGGAAGATATGGCCCTTCAAATGCTACACCCCGAAGATTAGGTTCAGAGGAACTGGACACTAGAGCGAGGGACAAACATTCAAAAAGCCTGAGCCTGAATTGATTAAATCTTTGCAGGTTAGTCTAACCTGGCTAGGCTGAACCATTTTGTAACTGTACAGACATGCCCTCCGGACTAAAGAAATGCAGTGGTTCAGGCTAGAAGCTGGGTAGGGCACTAAAGCAGCCCTCCCTTCTCTCCCACAATGCTGAGCTGAGGGGGGGCATGGCAGGATGCTCTGATTAGGCAAGGGTCCCCGCCCTTACTGGTCAGCAAGGGAGCCAGAAGAGGTATAATTGCACAGAAGGGAGCATTTATCACCCAATCAGCAGAACAAAAGGATCTGTCATTAGTTCAAGCTCTTCTTAAACAACTTGTTCCAAAGAAGGAACAGAGGGACATTGCCAGCTACCTGTTGATTAGCTCCCAAAATCTCGGTCCTGTCTGCCTTGTCTCCCACAGTATGGACCATAGCCAGCATGTAGTATACTAGCTAATGCTGAGAAGCATCTGTGTAAAGCAGAGGGGAGGGGGGAATCCCTCCCCTGCTTTTGAGGGGAGCAGGAGGAAGCCAGGAAGACACCCTGTATCTGAAATCTCTGCCTGAGCTGCAGCCAGGGAGCAGAGGGGAGGGGCCAGCCCTGCTGGGTCAGAGCAGAGAGCAGAGCCCCATCCAGAGCTGCAAAGCAATTGGGATCCTGGAGGATTCTGGTTTAACAGACTAGGAAGCGGTCTGGGACACGCATTGCATAAACTGGCTTGACCCAAATCAGTTAAATCTGATATGCTACATTCAACTCGGTTTATCTCAAACCAGTTTCAGCCATTTTCAAACTGGCTTATGTGCATTGAACATCTGTTCTCTTACAGGTTTAAACCAGTTTCTGACTATTTAAACTGGTTTATGTGTAATGTCTGTCCCTAGCCTAGAAGAAGTGATATTCAACCTTTTGGCCCTGTGGGCCAGACAAGAGGTGCAGAGCTGTCCCAGGGACTGGGCCCTGGGGCACTGTGCCACCTCTGCCCATTGGGATCAGACCCCAGGGAGCCCTGCTGCTTCTGCCCAGCAGAATCAAGCCCTGTCCCCATGCCACTTCTACCCAGCCCCATGTGCAAGGATCAGGCTCTGGAACCCCACACCCTCTGACTACCTGCCCTTGTCCAGTCCCACGTGCATCCGGGTTTCCCTGGATATTTCCTGTTTTTTGGCCGCCTGTTCTGCGTTCAGGAGTATTTTTTAAATGCAAGCTAAGTGTCCAGGATTTTCTCCCCAGGTCCATTTTAACATAGCCACCACTAGGTAGAACTACAGTTACCAGAACACTTAGCATGGTGCCTGCACAATCAGGAACTGAGTTCATGATTTTGCTTTGCTCTGCTGGTGGGAGCAAGAGGAAGGTGATCAGAGGCAGCAGGGAGCACAGAGGGTCAGGGGTGAGGAGCACTGGCAGAGCTACAGGGCAGAGGGCTGTGGGTCAAGAGTGAGGGGCATCAGCAGGGTTGGGGGGGACAAGTAAGAAGCAAAAGGGTCTGGGTTGTGCACACACGTGCACACACACAATTTCAAAGGCTTCAAAAGGAGGGTGGACAAAGGTAAAACAATGCCTAACTCCCAACCAAGGTACTGTGATGCCCTAGGGTGCCATGAGAGGTATGCAAAGATCTACATGTGATTCACATAATATACCCAAAGATTTCAAATAGGAATCGATCGTGTCAAAAACATTCTGACCTCTTGTGTTATGAGTTCTTTGTAACAGAAGAATAGCTTTATTATTGTTCGGTAGTAAAAAAAAAAAAACAAGTGAAAGCTAAGAGCTGGCATTTTCTGAGGGGTACTTTGATTCTAAAAGGATGAGAACCTTTGGCTTACCCTATGGTCTAGTGGCTAGAGCACTATGCAGGGAAGTCAGAGAGGTGCAGGTCATGGTTCCCTTTTGGGTTCAGCAGTCTGGAAACCAGGTCTCCTGCTTCCCAGAGAAGTATCCTGATCATTCCACTATTTGGACTAGAACATGAGAAAGGCTATATTCTCCTCTGGAAAACTACCATTTGGATGAGTAAAGTGAAATGGAATTTGGCCACAGGTGTTGAATATAATTCCCATTAAAATCAAATGGATTCTGTCAAAATAGAAATTAGAGCAGACCTTAAATTCCTTGCAAGTTAACCCCCCCTTAGCTAAATAGATTTTAAAAAGGCATTGGTTCTTCAAAAGGGGAGATCTGGGGTGACCATATATTCTTTCCTGGCAATTCAAGTGGCCATGTTTTGGCTATCTGCAGAGCCTTTGACACTTATTCACGCAGAGGAATTCTATTCCTGGACCCATAGCCCCGCGTATGCGCAACTGTGCAACTATGTAGTCACTCAGATTGAGGTTCGCACCCATGGCCATAGCATGTATGTGAGCCTGTATGTGGACAACCAACTTGGATCCCTGGAATCAGTCAAATTCCAAACTGTCAGGTTTAGCTTCAGGAACAGAAAATGCAGTAGTGTAACTAGGGGTAGGTGAACAGGGCACTAGCTTCAGGCACTAATTTTGTGGTCATACCAGAATGGTGGCCCCTGAAGAGCCAATGTTGCGACACCAGCATCCTGGATCTGGGGAACCTGTGATGCAGCAGCCATGCCTGGCATCTTTGATCCTCTGGGGTTAAGTAAGATTCCCCATGCTCTGTCAGTCACCACCTCTCCCCTATCATTTGGCATCTTTGCCTAAGGTGTAAAAATTCCTAGTTATGCCTCTTTGAAAAATGGGTGGATGGGTCTTTCAGACCTCAAAAGCTATTTCCCTAACTAGGAAGCTGGAGCTCCTGGGTCCCTTTTATCCACAGGGAGTTTGAGCCATGGTCTCTTTTACTTCCCAGCACTTGATCTACCACACCACAGCTCCTAGGCCCTTCTCCAGAGCTCCTTTTGAAGCTGAGCCACTAACATAATCTTTGGAAGAAAAAAGACATGGAGTGTAGGACAAGGAGGAAGCTTTTGCCCCACTGGGGACAAAGGCCCAGGCTAGGATCCTTCTTGCTAGGCCAGCAATGTAGCAGCCAGATCAATCAGCTGAACAACTGGCTTGCTTCTTTGGACAGAGACAGTGATCTGAATCAATTAACCAAATCACTGACCCTGATTTGGGCTGAATCTGAATTAAATAGGGCTCACTTCGCAGACCCCTACTGGAGACCACTCTGGGCTTGTTAGCAATGTAAAACAAACAAAAGACATTAAACAAATAAGCTACTGCTTAGCTTTCTTTCAGCAGTTCTCCCAGGTTTTGCCTTCTGGTTGTCTCTCATATTTCAGAGGCTTTGCAGAGCCTTCAGGCTTGTACAACAAAACAAACAAAAATGCCTTGCACTTGGCTTTCCCAGTGGCTGCTTAACCTTGAGCTGTAGGTAGCCTGCTCCCTGGCCAACCTCTTGAGCCTGCTTTCAGGGTCTTTTATCCTTCCCACTCGGGGACATGTGGCTAACTCTCTTTCACTCCCCACACCTGTCAGCTCCCTTGCTGGGAGACTCACTATTTCCCAGGTTCCCCTGGTTCCCCATCCTCTGGTGAGTCCTCCCAGGTCTGAGGTGGGCATGCAGAGGTGCTTCTGGGGTGTGGGACTATTCAGACAATGCATAAGAACCATATATGAATGTCAAACATGCCACTTACATTGTTGAAATAGCCATTTGGACATGTAAAGTGAAGCAGAATTTGGCCCGTAGCATTTATTATGCATTAAGGAGCTTAAACTTGTAATAAAGTCAGCAAACAGACAATGCACTGCACTTTCACACACTTCCTGCATCAAAACACACCTTGGATGGAACAGGGATAAAGAAAATCACTTCAGGTTATATAAGTCTTCTCTACCTATGTATATTAGGGAGCTGGTCAGCCCAGAAGTATCCAACAGTCTTTAGCTCCTCCACAGGGGTGGATCCAGCTGGGGTCTGGTGGTGTGGCTGCATCTCCTCTTCCAAGTGGGCCACAGCACAGGAGCTTTGGTGACTTTTTTAAAGTTCCCAAAGCAGGTGAAAATCTGCCCCACCTTCCTTTCCATACTCAGTGGCATTTCTCCTTCCCTCCCCTTCCCCTCTTCCCCATCTGCCACTGTTGTTGTACCTGCTGTCCTGGGGATAGGGAAAGTTTCAGAGTTGCTCCTACCTGCTCCAGCTGGTCTGGGTGAGCGCTGGGCTAAGGACAGCAGCAGCAAGGGAAGGAGGAGTACCACCTCCCCATTCTTGTACCTGGGGGAACCTACCTTCCATCACACTGCTACTGCTGCTGTTCCTATCCATGCTGATCCCATCCCTGTACAGCCCAGCTAGAGAAGGAAGGAGTAGCTCTGAAGTTTTGCCTGCTCCCAGGGACAGCAGGGAAAGCAGCAGCAGCAGGTGGGAGGAGAAGGGAAAGGGAAGAAAAGGTGCCTCTGAGCATGAAGGGAAAGTCAGGGGGGATTCTTACCTGCTTTGAGGACTTTAAAAGTCTCCAAGGCTCCTGCAGCATGGTCTGCTCCTACTGGTAGGGAGGGTGGAAGAGGTTTGGAGTGGGGGTTACAGCCATCCCTGTAGTAGATTGCTGCTTCCATAGTGCTCTTTGCCAAATCCTAGATCTGTCCCTGCTCCTCCCTCTGCAATTTCTACCCAGAAGACAAGAGCAAGATTACAACCCAGTGTAAAGACCTAAAGATATTACTGAACGTATACACTGCATCCACACACACAGCAAATTCACTTTCAATAACCAACTTTTCCTCCAGACCATGAGCATAGCTATGGGCACCAAAATGACCCCACAATATGCCAACCTTTTTATGGCCCATCTGGAAAAACAATTCCTCAAGAACTGCACCAAAGCCAGGCTATATTTAAGATATATAAACTGACATCTTCATCATTTGGACTGAAAACCTGCAATCTTGTTGATTTCCATCACAAATTCAATAATCATCACCCCTTCCATCGGACTATCTCTTGAATACTCCAGCACCAACATTTCTCCTTTTTATACACTATGATCACTATCCATAATGGTAAAATGCAAACCACCATATACAAGAAACCCATGGGTCAACATACATATCTGCACATAACTAGAAAGCACCCTAAAAATGTAAAGAAAGCTGTAATATACAGCCAAGCCCTCCAATACCACCACATTTGCACTAAGGAGAACACCCATAATCATCACCTCACAAATCTCAAAATGGCTTTCACTCAACAAAGACAATCCTCCAGAGAGAGAGATTGCACTTTTGAAAGAACCACCCAGCTACCACGTGAAGAATCACTGCAGTACAAAAAGAAAATCCTCATAAATCGCACACCATTAGTTATGACATACCATTCTTCCTGGAACCTGTATGGAAAATTTTCAAACAACTGCAACCCATACTTAGAAGATGACCCAATTCTTAAAGAGATCTTCCTGAACCACCCATCCTAGCCTTTAAACAAGCAATGAACCTCACCAACCTCATCACCAGAAGCAAACTTCCTATGACTCAAAACACCAAATGGATCCAAACCATGCCATGACAAGAAATTTAAAACCTATCAACACATCTCCAACAGTCCCACAGTAACCACACTCCACAACAGAACCATCATTATTTCTAGATCTTACACCTACACCTTCAGGATATATACCTTATCCAGTGCAATAAATGCCATGATGGAAAATATGGAGGAGAAACCAAATAACAACTGTGTACCAGAATGAATGCACACAGAAAATTTATCAGAGAGACATTTCTCACAAGACAACCATTCTCTCTCCAATCTCTCAGTTTTAATCCTCAAATGGAATTTACAAAACACCTTTCAAAGATGAACCTATGCACTTCATTTCATCAATCTACTGGATACAAAAAATCATGGACTAAATATAAACACTGGATTTATGGCACATTATACCTGCCTGTCACCTGATAACCCCACATGACCTCTACAATTGACTGGCTACATTCCATCACTAGCTCACCATTTCCCTCCCCCCACCTGTCTCTCACCCACTGTTTCTTAAAATAATGCATAAAGTTATTCATTAGGGCAATATATTTAAAATATTTGGTGACTGACAGGATTTAACAAATAAGTAAACATATATGTGTGAACTTCAATAAATGAATGCACTAGTGGGAATTTTAATAAAAGTCCAGACTAGCCAGTTCATATGCACATCTTGTGAAGCTGCAGCATATGTTTCACTAAACAAGTCTATCAGAAAGAAAAGGCTGAAGCATGCAACTACACTCTAAAACATCACTCAGAGAATGTAATTGCTGCCTTTGGCTATTTCTTTTGTGCAGCAGTGTTCTGAGTCTAGTACAGACTGACATTATATAAGCCTAAATATCTCTGAGATAGTTTGTAATTCCAGTTTGGACCTCCAGCTAACCTAGAGCATTGATTTCTGAAACTCCTACAAAAAATGACAACCTAAAAGTCTCTGCTAGATGCCTCCTTTGGAAAGATGGAAAACACACATGATGCTAAGTTAGCAATGAATGTGTAAACAACAGCTTTTAAAACATCGGATAATGCCAACAGGCACACGTCGAGAGTACCCAGTTGCATACCTGAGGGTATGGGGGGTGACCACGGTAGCAGGGCACAGCAGCTGCCCATGGCATGGATCTTCCCTTCTTCACCTCAGAGGACACATCCAGATGAGCGTGCACATGCATTTCCCCAGGGACAAACAGCAGTGGCACATAGTTGTGCCATTGTTATTTGTCTCCAGACAACACCCCTGCATACAGGCACAAAACAAATTGCCCCAGAGGGGAAGGAAAGGCTGGGGCCAGCACCTGGGCTGGTCCCAGCAGCATTATCTGAGGTCCTGGGGGACTCACAGGGCTGCAGCAGCAGCAATCCAGGCACACAGAGCCTGGCACATGGGGCCTGGTGCATGCTTTCCACGTTTTGACATACACCATGCATGTTTTGCAGCACCTCAAAACCCTTTGAGGTGCCACAAAATGCACATTCCCACTCATTTGGATGCACCCTGAGATTCTTGATGCATGTCTTTTGGCACTATCAGATGTGTAATAAAAGCTGTGATCTACAGGAGACATCAGGGGCAGACACAATCTGTGGGGTGGTGGTTGGAGTCCAGAACTGTTTGGCAGGATCAGGGGGAGTGCAGAATCCATGGGGAGGGCCTGGGGAGGACCAGGGGCTATTTTTAGACTATACACTCATTCTCCCCACCCTTCCCCCCAACCAATACTTACTTTCTCAGCTCTCAACACTAGCAAATTATAAAGCCAGCATCTGGAGTGGCTTGTAGGAAGTGGGGTTTCAAGGTGGTGGCTGGTCCATTGTGGGGGTGTGGGTGAGGTCCAGGGGTGCTAAAACTTGCCTGGTGCCAGGGGTTTAGGTAGGAAAAAGTCAGCCCTGGAGCTGAGGCCAGTACCTGGGCTTTCCCAGCCCTGGGGCTGTGCAGGTACAGTTGTATAGAATTTGTACAGGTACTTGTACAAAAGTTCCACATACCGGTCTAACCTAAATTGATTAAGTTTGAGTGTACATTAATCCAGGTCTACCCTAGACTGGGTTCTGCCATTTTTAGAATGGTCTATGTGCACAGGACTTCTGTACAGTCATGGGTTTAGATTGAGTTCCAATCACTGAGACCAGGTCTAAGTGTAAGGTCCACTCTGGGGCGAGCTAAGTGCGATTGGGTGGCCATTTTTAACCCAAACTAACTTCCCATTAAACCCCACAAATGTCTGCATTTAGCTTTCAATTGTCAAATATTATAGGAGTTATTTCAAGGCCGGGCCTGTTTAACATGCTTGTTAAGCCATCACTTTCAACATGTCTACATTACATTTTAATGTTTGTCTCAATTACAATCTCCTGTCCAATTATGCCCAGTTCTAAGATGTTAAAGCACAGATGCTGCCCATAATCCTTTTTCAAAATTGAAAACCTAACTGACTAGACTTTTGGAAGGCCTTCAACACTGTCTCTCACCCTGTTCTCATCAAGAGACTGGGGGACTGTGGCGTTGACACCCACACAGTCAAATGGGTCGCCCACTGGCTGGAGGGCCACACCCAGAGAGTGGTGGTGGATGGGTCATTTTGACCTGGAGGGATGTGGGCAGTGGGGTTCTGCAGGGCTCGGTCCTCGGGCCCGCACTGTACAACATCTTCATCAGTGACTTGGACAAGCGGGTAAAAAGCACCCTGTTCAAATTTGCTGATGACACTAAGATGTGGGGGGATGCAGGCATGCTAGAAGGAAGGAATAGGCTTCAATCAGACCTAGACAGGTTACAGGGGTGGGCGGATGAGAATAGGATGGGATTCAACAACGACAAGTACAAGATGATGCACCTGGGGAGGAACAATCAGCACCATATCTATAGGCTGGGGAACTCCCTTCTCGTCAGTGCAGTGGCAGAAAAGGATTTTGGAGTCATCATTGATGCCAAGATGAACTTGGGCCGGCAGTGCGGGGATGCAGTCAGGAAGGCCAACTGCACCTTATAATGCATCCACAGATGCATCTCAAGCAGGTCCAGGGAGGTGATCCTCCCCTCTATGCGGCACTGGTCAGACTGCAGTTGGAGTACTGCGTCCAGTTCTGGGCACCGCACTTCAAAAGGGTTGTGGACAACATGGAGAGGGTCCAGAGGAGGGCCACTTGCACGATCAGGGGGCAGCAGGACAGACCCTACGAGGAGAGGCTACGGGACCTGAACCTGTCCAGCCTCCACAAGAGAAGGCTGAGGGGAGATCTAGTGGCCTGTTACAAACTAGTCAGAGGGGGCCAGCAGGCACTGGGGCAGTCCCTGTTCCCCCGAGCACTGCCAGGAGTGACCAGGAATAACAGTCACCAGCTGGCAGAGGGTAAATTTAGGCTAGATATCAGGAGGCGCTACTTCATGGTCAGGGTGGCTAGGGTCTGGAACCAGCTTCCAAGAGAAGTGGTGCAGGCTCCTACCCTGAGGGTCTTTAAGAGGAGGCTAGATGTACACCTTGCTGGGGTCGTTTGACCCCAGTACTCTTTCCTGCCTTGGCAGGGGGTCAGACTTGACGATCTGCTCAGGTCCCTTCCCACCCTACCAACTATGAAACTATGACATAATCAAAACTGTGCGTAAAACGAATAAAATATTTTTTCTTGCGATTGCATATGAGGAAAATGTCAGTGAAGAAAGGAAACTATTTACCTATACAAATCCTAAGTACTGACTGGCTGGCATGGAGATTTCTCTGTTATCTGCTTCACGAAGTGTGATGGGGACCAGTGACTGGGAAAGTGAAGGTTGGCAGCTAGCAGCCAGGAGTAGGAGCAGTATGTCTCTGTAAACCTTCCTAGAATTTTCAGAAGCACAGGCAGGCTGAAAGGACTGAATATTGCTTCCTTGGCAAGTGTTGATTTCCAAAATGTGAGAGCAGCATGTGCAGAAAAACTTTTAGCTGCCCTGCAGAGTTTATTTTCATTAAAAAATTAATTCCTGCCTGCCACGGTTGTGAAGAAAACCCTCAAAATATGATACAAATGAAACCCATGCTACATTGTTAGCCTGGTTTTGCAAACCTTAACACTTAGCTCTCATATATTAATTGCCTTATATATACCATATTTTCTCCTGTATAACATGGCCCAGAAAATATTACACCCCTTGTTTTTGAAAAGCAGACCATTATGTCAGCTGAGTCCCTTGCCTATTTAAATAGTAATACCAATGCTGTTGCACTGTGGAGCAAGAGTTAAAGAGTAATTCTTTTGGCTTTTTTTTTTTAAAGGGCCAGAGCTGGCCCAGGCGGGGTACCTGTGGCGGGGCTGGGGGAGTGGTGGGGTCAGGGGGGACTTATGGCAGAGCCCCCCATGCAGCATGGGGCAACGGGCATCACCCCCTTACCCGGCAGCACCCAATGAGCACCGGGGCTTTTTTTAAAAGTACCGAGCTGGGGTGGGTGGGGCAGCCATGGCGGGGGCTGGGGGAGCGGGGGTTGGGGGGCTGTCAGGGGTCTCCCCATGGTTCCCTACCCCCTCTCCCAGTGTCCCCTCCCTCACCCCTAGTAGTCACCAGCTCAGAGTCAGCTGCAGCTGCCTGCTGCAGCCACCAGGGACTGCCCAAATCATCAAAGATTCAGAGAGCCTTGAATTGATTCAGACTTTTAAATTGGTCTCCTGGTTCAATTCAGATTCAAAGATTTGGCCACTGAATCAGACCGAATCTCCTCCGAATCAAATCACCACCCAAAGCTTCACACAGCCCTAAATAACCATGTTACAAAAATACATAGTAAACCAGTGGCCACAATATCACTTGATTTTCTATTTATTAGACTCTCTATGAATCATTTATTAGCACTTTATGTTAATCAATTGTAAATTAAATCCTTAAGTATAACCCAAATGACCATACCTATGTTTTTTGTTAGGTTTTTTTTAATTAAAAAATATGTTGCTATTACTGATTTGTAGGAATGGGACTCTTCCTAGCTTAACAAGGTAGCTGAAAATACACCTTAACATTTGTCCCAGAATGCAACATGTCAAAATAATGCAAAAGGCCAAGTAGTGTCACAAAGAAATACAAGATTTTAAATTCAAGGCTTTGAAGTAAATAATAACTTCACAGTTTATTTATAAATCTTAAGCTGCTTAGTTGACATTATGATTCATGTTTTTTAATGAGTTTAATTAGTATATTCTGATGGGTGGTATCTAGCCAGCATTCAATAGGCACAATTCATTGGACATGTAAATATGTACACACAGACTAATGGAAGGAATGGAATGTTTACTTAGACAAAACATTGCTGAATAAATGAAGTAGAAAAGTTCAAATCAATGAGAAAGTGCACAGATTTTAGAAAATAAGCAATATTCAGACTTGCTTTGCTGTTTTATTTAGTATTCTTCCCTATGCAATCTGCAGTAAATGCAGTGACAATTTTAAAACTTTCATTATGAGCTCTGAACATTCCTCTTATAAATCCTGAAAAGTTTATGCTTGCATTAAAAATAATTCCTTGGCTTGATTTCTATGTCTGTGTTTGCCTAAGCATTTTTTATTACAAAGACAGTTAGCTAATTGCCATATCTGAATTAGATATATTAGAGGGGTGTGGTGGGGGTTTAAACTGCATAACACTTTTTGGCTCTGTTAAGCAGAACATAATTACACTGCCCTCTCCTCCAAATATTATAAATCACTCATTTTTCTGACAGTTTGAAATAATTATTTAAGTTTAATAAAAATATAAAGTTACACAAAAACTAGGTTAGAGCTTTTGTGAATTTGCTACACTTTTGGACGGTAGAAAGTATCAAAGTGTTACTGGAGGTTACCCAAAGCTTTGATACCCAGTAGGTCTACCACTTCCCATTTTTTACCTTCAAGTGCTGTTCTCCTTTAATGCTATTCTTTCAAACTAAGATTTGTACCAAACCACGTATTTCCTTGCAATTGTAAAGTCCTATTCCCAGTGCCAATTCTCAACCTCCTGTGAAATCCACAGATGGAAGAGTGATCAGGTGTGGCATTCTAGTCTAATTATCTTGAGTATTTACACATCTAGATATGTTGTGGCTCAGTAGTAGAATCCTTGTTTGCCATACAAGAAATCTGGGTTTAATTCCCAGATGTGCCTATCACAACAGCCATTGAGGCACTGAGCAACCAGACTCAGTCTGCCTGTTAGTTTCCATATCAATGGTCTAAAGTGGGGATGGAAGATCTGGGCAGCCTCTGCTCCCTATTGCTGCCTAGGTGTATGTGATGAAGGTCCTGGTGATTTCTAACGCATACAGCATGATTCAAGAAGGATTGATGATTACCTACTACTATCCTATTCCTGGATACACAGCCCTACGTATGTAGATAGATAACTGAAAATGCATGCACACTAGCTGGAGGGAGAGAGAGAGAGAGAAAACTCCCATCCCCCAAATAACTCAGTGGCTAGGGTTCTGGCTTCTACTCTCACCCAGAGGGTGTTTGAACCTGGGTCTGTCTGCCTTCTCAGCATATCATGCTAGCCACCACACCACAGGTTAGTTGTTATACAGGTTCCTCCCTGTGTACCTTTTGAAACTGACCCCCTGGACAGCCATGAAAGAGAGGTCTGTGGGAGGCATGTGAGACCAGGAGGAAAAGAGAAAAAGTGTGTGGTTCATTGAGATGGCTGCTGGCCTCAAAAGGCAGGTAGAAGCTTCCCCCCTGAACTGTCCTCTATCCATTTTTTATAAGGGCTATGTTAGTGGCTCATCTTGCAAAAGTGTGGTGGAGAAAGGAGTGCATAATTGCTGATCTAAGATGTGTTGCTTAGATTGTTATGCTGGGAAGCTAAAGAGGGCCTGCTACAAGTCCCCAGGTGATTGCCCTATCATAACCTTTAATTAAAATTGCTGTGTTGGGAAGAGAAAGTGACCCTAGTTCCAACTGCTTCAGGATGAGGGAGGCCCAGGATGTCTAGAAACCCAGGTCAGTGCTTAAGTATTAAGGTAACAAAATGCCCAAACAACCAGGACACTGGCTAAGCATTCCCAAAAGGACCCCCTTCTGTCCCGTTACTAGCCTCCTGAGCATCCAGGAGGGAAAGATACTTAAGACCAAAAGAGAAAGCAAGCTAGAAGTGTTTCAGTGAGATGGGCACTCTGTTAAAGGGAAGAACCGTGGTTTCTGGTTGGTGCCCCCCAGTGAGGCAGCAATTATGCCACTATTAACTAGGGTCCTTTACTTTAGGGTCCTTTATCTAGGGAAGTGGGAAATATAGTCTCAAACCCTCTCCAGATGAGGGGGGCCTAAATATTGGGTCTTCCATTCTCTCAGGAAATGCCCTATTCACTAAGCAACTAAACTAGAAAGTGTGAGGTCCTTATTCTTCATCCAAACCAGCGGTTCCCAAATTCTGACAGATTGCGTGCCACCAGTTTCAAATGACACAAACTTAAGTACCACCAGGAAATTTCTGTCATATAAAGTAATGATAATAAATCTGTTAACGCATACCACTGGCAGGTTGACTGCATACCATTGGTGGTACCCACAGATTGAGAACTGCTGATCCAAACAGTTGCTAATTGTGTTTTCTCTGTACTTATCATTGCAGGGACTTATATGGAGTTTACATTCCTACCTGCGTGGAACTAGGATGCAAAAAAAGTTTCCGACCACGTGCTCAGCAAGACAAAGCACATTGCTTAACGGGAGTGGATATAAAAGTCTCTGTAAATAGGTCAAAACTACTTAATCTCCAAAAATGGAGTTAGATTTGGAGCTAACAATTCAGAGATTGCTTTGGCTAGTTTCCTAAGTATTCTGGGGTTAATATCTTGAAGCCCTGAGGACATGAATCCCTCTAATTTAGCTAAATATTCTGTAATCTGTTTTTTGTCGGCCGTGCCTCCAGCCCTGCGGCACAGAGGGAGCAGCGGCTAGGGCTTGGGGAGAGAGCTTGTGCCCCAAGGCCCCATCACACTGTGCTGGATGTGCCAGGTGTCCTGGAGGCTAGGGGTGCCAGTCAGCCCCCCACTCCACTGCGGAGAAGCAGCAGTGGCCAGGAGTGCAGGCAGCATCCTTATCCGGAGCAGGAGCTGGGCCAGTGAGTTGAGGAAACCCCTCACCTTCCCTGGGGAGGCAGGATAGCAGCAGGCAAGGCACTGGGATCCTGAGGAGAGGCAGATCACCAGGATGAGGGTCCCCAGGAGCTCAGGGCTCAGGCCAGCGCTTGGAGCAGGATTGGCAAGCCGTGAGGTGTGTGAAGTGCCTGGCCAGTCATCTGGAGCAGGGATTTGGAGCAATGACCCCTGGGAGCTGCCTGTGCTGCTGACCTTCTGCCACTGACTGCCCCAGAGGGGACTCAGTCCTGTCCCTTATTCTGTAGCTGATTGTCATTGAATGGAGTCCCTGAGCTTTGTGCTTGGGTCATGCTGATTGCTGCAGGAGCCTACTCTGTTGCTTGCCTTTTTTGTTGCCACAGAGGGTCACCCTTCAGCCTCTTTGGGGGTGGGTAGGGCACTGTTTGTGCCTGCCACTTTAAGGAGCCAGAAGACAGCAGCTGGCAGGTGCCTGATTAGGGCAGCCATTTTAGATTCAGGGCTGCCCATAAAAGCAGGGCATTTCATTGCTAGGAGGCTAGGCAACAACATTGTTTGGCTTCAGGGCTGTTAGTATTATCTGGAGGTAAGGGAGGTGCTGTAGGAGATGATCAGGAGGTTCCTGGTCCTGGGCATGACCTAAAACTGTGCTCTGCTGGGAGTGGGTGGCACCCAGCGCCCCCCTCCGCGGTCCTGGAGGAGGTCCGAGACGGAAAGGCAGCCAAGCTGGGGAGAACGGCCGGTATTTAGCCTTAGATGGAGTTTACCACCAGCTTTGGGCCGCATTCCCAAGCAACCCGACTCCAAGAAGACCCAGTCCCGGCGCGCCGGGGGCCGCTACTGGCCTCATACCCCTAGCCCCCACAACTGGGTGTGTTACCCCTTTTTGTAGGGTCTGGGAGGTGGACCCCAGAGGAAGAGTATGAGGCCATGGACTCATGAACCTGTCTGAACACTTCCCCCAACTGGCCAATGCTGGGGCCAGGACCAAAAGGGTCAAAGGGCCAGAGGCCCACTGTGAGTAATGCCCAAGAGCTGAGGACCTGAGGTTCTGACTCCACTGGAGGTGGGCCAGTGCTAATAGCCCAAGGTCCCGGGGAAACACATCCATGAGGGGGAAGCAGCTCAGGGAGCTATGTTGCCAAGAATGAAGGTGAATTAGGCTGCTGGTGGGATGGGGTTCAATGGTAGGATTCTGGGGGCCAGTGATTGTGAGAACTATGGATGCCATCTGTGAGACTTGGGCTGTGGTGTAGGGGAGGAATGGAGCCACAAATAGTGCCCCCTGGCATTGGGGCAGGAAATGGGAAGCCTCCTGCTTAATTTGCATCAATTAACTAATTACCAACAAGACATAGCAGGTGAGAAGGCAGGTGGTTAGCCCAGAAACAAGTGGGTGGGCCACAGGGAAATCGGCCTTGAGAAGGCCCCCTGTTACAAGTGGGCTGGGGTTTGATACAATTTGATTGCTGCAGATCAGAAGAGCTTAACCTGTTGCAGTCTGTCACTTATTGGGAAGCCTGTTGTAGCTACAGGGAGTGACCACCTTGCTTCCCTGTGGTAGCATCTTAGCAGTGGCTGAAAACTGCCAGTTACCCTACCTGTGGTTCTTGAGTCAAGGGTTGACTGATGCATTCTGGTCTTCTGGTTTTGCCTTTTAAGCTCACTTGTAAATAACCTTTCCTATTATTCGTGTTTTGAAAATAGTTAAATCAGTTAAGTGTTAGACCTTCTTGGGACCACAGGCTGCTCTGTGGGGAGCAGGGGCTGGCTGGAAAGCAAATTGGTGCTGGCCAGAAGACCTGCCCCACTCTTGCCACCCCCCACCCCCAATATCAGGGATGGTGTGGCAACTACTGGGCCACCACCTGGGTTACACTGATTAATTAGATGGCCCACAGGAAGCTGATAGAGCTCCTGAAGCCAGACAGAGAGACTTTCAAGGAAAAGAACCTGAGGGGTATGAGTTGGGCTTCTAGGGAAAGGAGCCAGTGGCTGGCAAATGGCTCTCAGCCCCAGTCCCAGCTCCCAGAGTCTTAGTCAAGAGCCAGGGCTGAGACAAGTACCTGAGAACCAAGAGGGAGACAGCCAGCTGCTCAGCTCTTGGTGGAGCCCAGGGACCACATTTGGAGTCCTGTTGTTCTGAAAGTTGGCCTGTGATTGTGAAGACAACCATGGGGTGTGAAGAGACTGAGTGTATCAGCAATGGTATATACAGCTAGCATGAGCAGACACAAGGAGGGAGTGCAGGCTGGTGGCAACAGATCCAAGGCCAGGTGCTCTTGGTGGTCCAAGAAAAGACCATGTGTGGTTTATTTGCACAGTGTGAAGTGTACATATTGATTGACTTCTGCCAAGAGAGAGTTTGCCCTGACACTGAGGAACTGTGGGAAGAGCTAGTTAACCCCAACCCCAGTACAGCATTCTACCAAAATTCAACTCTAGTTTTATATGGAATCAGATGCATCTTGAGCTTGAATAAAACTTTGGGCCTACTTGAGTAGGACAGTTTTGTACAAATGTAATATAACATCTTGTATCTATACAAAGTCTTCTCTAAGTACAGGTGCAAAGCATTTTGACTGGAAGTATGGCTGGCTGCTTTCCCTGAAAGACCTGTAGAGTCCAATTCACCATAAATACCTTAATAGTCATACCTGAAAGAATAAGATCTACCTCTGAAGAACTCAACTAGTCTCTTACATATTCCCTAGCTCTTCAAGGAGGATGACTGCAGGTGGCACCATTATAACAGGTTGCTCACTTTCAGGAAAATGTGAAAATTAACTGGCAGAGAGGATGTCTTTGTAATATGATGCTTTGGAAAAATGAAGAAGCAATACAGAACTGTGTAGTAGTTCAGAAACACATTCAGCTTGGTAACATACTATCCTAGTATCTTGCAAATGAAATGCAATGACTACCCTTGATAGTCTTTACATCTGCTTCTATTCACTGACACTGACGTACTTTTTTTCTTTATAAGAACATACAAGGGAAATGGAAGCATCACCCAAGTCTCATCCAAATATATATACACAAGATTATTTTTTGTGGCATTTTGAATGGGTATTATTATTATTCACGCTATTTTCTGATCACAAACATTTGCAGGTAACTTTCTCCTGTTTCTATTGCTTTGTCAGATTGGAGAACAGAAACAGACTTGGCCAGTCAGCTGTTAGACACACATTACTACAAGTTTCCCTCACTTTACGTAGGTTCTATATGTACGAATTCACTCTTACAAGAACTCTATTTTGTACTAAAAATTTGTTATGTGCAAGGTAAGTTCACACCTACATGATTGGTGTGGTGGAAGCCTGAAGCCAGATGCTTTGTTTGGTGCATTGTGGGAGTGGCACACACCAGAATAGTCTCCTGTGTGGATCTGTGTTCCTCATTCATTATCTGCGATATGTGTTTCTGTAGTTGGTATCCCCATGATAGTAATGTTTACCACCACCTTGTGCTTATGTGTACTGTCTGCTGTTGGCGAGTACCAAAATTGTCTTATAGAAATGGGTCTTGGGGTCAGTACAGTCAAGGTCTTGGAATGTATCCTTATTTGTTACATGCTAAAGTGAGTTCCCTTTATGCAAGTTCAAGTTTTATGCTGTTCCTGGAAAACAGCACCTAGCAAAGGAAACCTTTACTTGCAAATTGTACAAAACAGCACTTGTAAAAAATTTTAGTAGCCTTAATCAACCTAGCTTATTAACTGTAAGCCTGTGGTTAAATTTTGTACACACTGCCCACTTTGAAAAATTGCAACTAGGTAATATTTTCAGATAATTCATGAGAGAAGGTCGTGGCTCATCAAAAGCTACTCCTAACATTTTGGGGTTTTTTCAAAAAATATTAGTACAATATGCATACTAATATATGTATGCCTTAGATGTTTCTTGCCAACTGTTTTGAGAGCAACATATAAATGCTGCTGCTAATTTCAATGTGCACAACAGAGTCAAAAGCGTATGCGTTTGCCAAATAAATGAGTTAAAAAAACAGTAACACAGCCAGATTTGCAGCCTTTGAATAATAATAATTCTGGCTTGACCAGCCAGCTGTAATAAGGCAGTGTTCCTAGGTAAAGCCTCAATAACTTTAGATAACATTTCTGTGCCCACTTTTAATAGACAACAAGACAATTTTCCAAAGGCAGATAATCTTCACAATTTTTTATAACCTTCAGCTAAAAGTACTGAACTTACTCTTGCAAATCAGTCACTATTTAACCCAGAACAAAACTACAAGCAAAAGTGCCTCCTTCTGTTGAATACTAATAATTGGAAAAAATATACTATACTTGACCTTACTGAAGCTCTTGTCTGCCCAGACCCCTTTTGTCTTGCAAACACACTTCTCTTTTTTTCAGTTTTAGGCTGGCATTGATGATAAGGTGCAATACTTTTTTTGCAGCCAAACAAGTAATTCTTTCATGGGTTCTGCTTTGATACGGCCATCAACAAAATATGACACAACTCCCTTTAAACTTGCAAGTCTTCTATAAACTTTCAGAAATTTCTAGTATAATCCTAACTCCAAACTGTAGACATTTGGCTCAGAATGCTACTTGTATTAGCAAGTACTAAATAAATGTGCAGTAACCAGAGTTACTGTGCAGTAGTGCAGGCAAAACTCTTTTAGGTGATGCTACTGTGCAGTAGCCTAATAATTGTGTTCAGTAGCATATTGGTACTGTCCTTGCTGCGACATGCTGCTGCCCAGTATTTTTTGGCTACTGTGCAGTCAGCCCAGTGGGTAATGACTGTTAAAGCCATAGTAATTAATATGTCTCCTCTAAAATTAAGGCAAACACAGATCCTGAATCTATCTCAATGACTCACAGAACACCTTCTAGCATCACTGTTGTATAAGTTTTCTATAGAAGCAGCATTTCCATGCCATTGACAAACCAACTAATGTAGATATTTATGAGCACTGAAATTCTAATGGAGTCAGCAACAGAACTTACAGTAGCCAGAAATGTACCATGCTTGTTTGACTTCTTCTTTTCAGATGGCTTGTACGGCTGGTGACATACTCATTCGGTGTGGCACTTGCACTTGCAATAATGGCATTCTGTACCATGGAAACCGCATATGTTGAATCTGGCTTCAGCAGCTATAGTACATTCCTTGGGATGACAAAGGCATTTTGTTGTGAGCTAATGGTAATGTCTTTGAAAAATTCCCTTTGGATTGCATTTGGAGAGTCTCAGGTGACACTTTCACAGACGATGCATAGATACAGCTTCATGAGGAAGCTCTTCTTCACAGGAATCTGAATGTCATGGCTTCTTCACCCAAGCATAAGTCAATTCGTCCGTAGAGACTCAAGACTGGTATCAAAATAACTGTAAAGCTGTGTTATTTGTCTGAGAAGCACATAAACTGCAATCCCTTTGGCAGCTGATTTGTATCAGTTGAAATGAAACCATCTCACTGTCACATGGAGTGAATCCGTTTTTACAGGGTTTGCCCAGGGACATAAGTAAGCAAACGATGTCAAAATCCTTTTGAGACAATGACAGTCAGTAATGCTGCATTTTTCAGGTTAGGCTCAGTGCTCTGACTTCCAGACAGAAGACCAACAGTTGGCATAGAAGTGTCAGGAAAATGGTCTGGCCATGTCAATCTTTTCAGTGTTGTAATGAGCCAAGGCCCAGTTAGGGCTCATCCAGTTCCAGGCTAAGTCATCCTTCAGGGAAAGGCCCTGCCCACCCTGGCTATATAAGCTTAGACCAGACAGGAGAGACCTGTCTAGTAAACATCTCCCCTTGCTGTGCCTCTGGCCTGCTCAGAACCTGAGCCCATGTTCTAAAACTCTGGTTTGAACCCTCCTGCCTATTCCTAAATTGATCCCGTCCTGGATTGCTTCAGTTCCTCTCCTGGCCTCAGTTAACTACTTGCCCTAACCATGACCTCATCTTGAACTCTACCCCCTGCAGATTGAGATGCAGGGCTGGCAGGCAGCTGCTCAGGAGGTGGAACAGTTTCCCCACCCCCTGCTTCCTGGGCTGTCTACACATGTGCTATTGTGCAGTATCCAATGTGTGGTTAATCTAGTATCTGTATCTACAGGTACTAGCAAGCCATGCATTAGACTTGCTTACTGTGCAATAATTGCTGCACATGTGTAGACAGTGATGCTTTACTGAGTATGAGATTAGCCTAACGCACAGTAAAGCATTCCATGTAGACATGCCCAACCTCTCTCAAATATGGGACTTCACTGCACACATCTTGAAGTAACATAATAAAGTAATACTTGTTTAAACATTAGTTCTAGAAATTTTGGAAGTCAAGACATGTTCAATCCTTTTTGAAGTCAATCCTTTATTCAGCATACACCCAAAAAAGGACAGTGAGTTTCAACAGACATTTTGGGCCAGATCCTACTCCAGCTATTAGATGCCTAAGTGGACTTAACAAAGATTAAGTGCCCTAATGTGAGGAACGTTACTTTGTGCCTGAAACCTTATCTAATTTCTCCCAACTATATAGTTGGTCCAATAAAAGATATCACCCCAAAAAAATTGTTTCTCGTATTTCCTGGACCATCATGGTTACAAGAACACCCAACCCCTTACTAAGTCAGCCTAGACACTTAGAGTGCCTATACACGAATACAGAAGCTGCTCCAATGCACTGGAAGTCCGGCACATTAGAATGAAAATGAAAAATTCAGATGCAAAACATCATCTAATCTAACAAAAACAAGCCAATTTTAAAAACTGGTAAATATGCTACAATACCCAAGCAGCAGTGATGCATACAGGAGAGTCTATTATTAGACTTGTATTGAGCCTGTGATCCACCAAGATTTCAAGAGACTTCTCTCTTATGAAATAAGATTATCTGGGAGATAAGAATCTTATACGATTCTTATCTCTCAGCAAGGCCAGGGCTGGGAGATAAGAATCTGGGAGTGGGAAGAATTTCTAAGCTTGCACCCTGGCTCTAAACTATTTACTGCAAATCATGTTCCCAGCTCCTTTATGCAAGAATTGGATATCTAGAAAGACTAGCATCGTGCAGCTGACCTGATAAGCTAGCTCACCTACTCAAATTCCAGTCATCCTCTAGGAAAATCCAACTCATTCAATGCATTTCACCATGACAATAAATAAAGCAGCAGCTGAAGAGATGAAACTAACAAGCACCACTATGTAGAAACTTAACCTATAGTCATATCGACATGAATATAAAACAAATACCTGTTTCTCCACAAAGCAGATTTTCTTCCTCCTACAACACTAACTGAGGAACAGACTATATGCAAGGTCATTATCAGTACATAGTTATTAATTTAAGATGCTTCAGTAATGGAAAACAAAATACCTGCTACAGTTCAATGCTGAATCTTGACATGCCAGAAAACAAAGTGAATTGTAGCAAATGATTTGGATTGTAAATTGTAAAGCCAGCAGAGAAAAAGCAGTCATTCTTCAGCTCTAGCTCATATTCCATACTATTTGACAATGGCAGAAAGTCAAGTATAAATTATACACAAACCCTGGAACCACAGCCAAACATGGTGCATTATTCTGCAAAAATACTTGACACATAGAAGTAGCAAGTTGTAAAATGGAAAGAGCTAAAAACAAAACCAAGCCAGCAAACCCCAAAAGCTCTATGTTTCACATAGATGGTAAAGGGGGAAAAGGTACACTTAATTGAATTTAGGCATAGTTTGTCATTATTTAGGACCCAATACCTGGAAAATCTGCAAGTTTGTATTCATAGTGATTCCTTATGGTCTGAGACAGACATTGGGTCAAACTAATGCACATTAGTTAAGTCTGATAACTACATTCAACCAAGTTTATCTCAAACCGGTTTCAGCCATTTTCAAACTAGTTTGTGCACAATGAATATCTGTTCTAAAACAGGTTTAAACCAGTTTCTGATCATTTAAACCAGTTTGTGTAGTATATGTCCCTAGCCCCCAAATTTAGCTAGTCAAAAAAAATTGCCAAATGACTGAGTTCAAAATGGTTAATTCAAAACAGCTCAGGTTTGCCAAACTTTGATATGGTGAAAGTAAGGATTTTAATGGAACCTAACAGGCTTCCTGAGAGCCACATGCCCCATGCTCCCAGCATGTGAATTATTTGTCAGACACTACGCATGGCAGGATTCTGATGCCCATGGTCCTGGGGCCGATCCATCAGACAGAATGCTCCAGAGCTGGGAACCACAGGATCCTAAGGGTCCAAGAGTGAGAGCAGTTTACACTACCTCCATGCCAAGTCTGATGGTGACAGTAAGAAGCACACACCATCCAGTCACTCCACTCCTGCTTCATGTGTATCAAACCCTGGAAATAAGGCAATGTAGCTGCTGTAGAGCAACCCTGAACATGACCCAGTAAACACATTCAAGACAGGGAGTCTAAGGCCATATATATACAGCAAGTGTATTATACACCTACCATTCCCAGCAGCAGCACCCTGAAATTTGCTGTGCCCTTCCAGATAGATACAATATTTCTAGTGTGGGAGGCAGCCTGTGTCTAGGTGATGCACTGGGCAGGATAATTAGGACTGATGATGCCAATTAGCCCTCCTCAACATAACTGGTCTTTTACTGGTATCAGAGCCAGCTATGCTGCTTTTGCTGTAGGAGGCAGTTTCTCCAGAGAAGCAGGCCAAGTGATGGAGCACTAGCAGGGAAACTAAGTTTACCATGTAGATGTAGCCTGACAATAACTCTGAGTGAATCCTTAGCACCACTTTAAAGTGGCAACACTGCCTTTTCTGGACTTAGCTTGTACAGAACACGAGCAAGGGGACAGAGCAAACTTCTCACTTGTGCTTCTAGGTTGAGCACAGCATGGTGTGGACATGCCCTGAAAGCTCTGGGATCTCCAACTCCAAGTTCCATAGTAAGCACCCTGCAAGCTATGAGAACACCAGTTTTATGGCCAGGGCTCTTGGAGCTTCCATATTCATTGCCTTGGAGCCTGAAAATCCTAAAATGGACTCCCAGAATCTGTGACTGTTGTACTCAAGTCCTCTGGAAAAAGAGTCTTTTAGTCTCATGAGCTAAGAGAACAGCTTAATTTGGGCATCATATAATTTTATTTTTTTTTAAGTAGTGACATAAGACAGACTTCACCTTTTGGGGCTATCATTGCAGTAATATAAACTTTAATGATTATTCAGTTTGCAGCTACTACACATTATTCTGTATTATATCCATTTTATTCTATCTGAAGGTTTCAGTGATATACTGCAGATAATACAGCTCCCTTTTGAACTAATATCTCTTTAATAACATACAGAAACTCCTGTAATTGCTGTAGCTGATGATGAGGGTGAAGGAGTATAAGATCAATCTTGTTTCTTTATTAATCATAGTGATACACTGAATATTATCATCAAGGGCATTAGGTATGTATTAAAAAGATTTTTGGAAAAAAAACCAAAAAAAAACAAGTACTTGCTGACATTCTACCAAAAGAAAATAAATATAGTCCAATTTGCATACATCATCCTGAGAAACAGCTTTTGTGAATTTTTAACCACTCAAGAATAGCTTCAGGTAACTGAACTGGCATTGGGGGAACAGTAATTTACAACTCTGCCTTAGCAATAATAATATTTATTATGGTCTCATACCCCTTTAACTCGTATTTCTCTAAGCCAGCCTTTGCAGAAATGTTACCCTCCAAAATGGGAAGGACACTTATCTATCATAAATTTGCTGAACTAAATTACACTTTATGTAACTTTCTGGAGACTGCAAGATGGCTGGAGGGTCGCACCCAGAGAGTTGTGGTGGATGGGTCGGTTTCGACCTGGAAGAGTGTGGGCAGCAGGGCTCGGTGCTTGGACCGATACTCTTTAATGTCTTCATCAGCGACTTGGACGAGGGGGTGAAATGTACTCTGTCCAAGTTTGCAGATGACACTAAGCTATGGGGCGAAGTGGACACGCCGGAGGGCAGGGAGCAGCTGCAAGTAGACCTGGACAGGTTAGACAAGTGGGCAGAAAACAACAGAATGCAGTTCAACAAGGAGAAATGCAAAGTGCTGCATCTAGGGAGGAAAAATGTCCAGCACACCTACAGCCTAGGAAATGACCTGCTGGGTGGCACGGAAGTGGAAAGGGATCTTGGAGTCCTAGTGGACTCCAAGATGAACATGAGTCGGCAGTGTGAGGAAACCATCAGAAAAGCCAATGGCACTTTATCGTGCATCAGCAGATGCATGACAAATAGGTCCAAGGAGGTGATACTTCCCCTCTATTGGGCGCTGGTCAGACCGCAGCTGGAGTACTGCGTGCAATTCTGGGCGCCACACTTCAAGAAGGATGCGGATAACCTGGAGAGGGTCCAGAGAAGGGCCACTCGTATGGTTAAGGGCCTGCAGGCCAAGCCCTACGAGGAGAGACTAGAGAAACTGGACCTTTTCAGCCTCCGCAAGAGAAGGTTGAGAGGCGACCTGGTGGCTGCCTATAAGTTCGTCAGGGGGGCACAGAAGGGAATTGGTGAGTATTTATTCACCAAGGCGCCCCCGGGGGTTACAAGAAATAATGGCCACAAGCTAGAAGAGAGCAGATTTAGATTGGATATTAGGAGGAACTTCTTCACAGTTCGAGTGGCCAAGGTCTGGAACGGGCTCCCAAGGGAGGTGGTGCTCTCCCCTACCCTGGGGGTATTCAAGAGAAGGTTGGATGTGTATCTAGCTGGGGTAATGTAGGCCCAGCACTCTTTCCTGCTTATGCAGGGGGTCGGACTCGATGATCCATTGAGGTCCCTTCCGACCCTAGCATCTATGAATCTATGAATCTATGTACTTGGGGACAGGCAAAGCAACTCTGAAGGCAGAATTTCTCTCTCCCAGACCAGTAAGATAAGTGATGACAGCCTCTTATGATTCCCCACCCCCATCTCTATGTTAGGAGATGGGAAGGCAAGAGATAGGACTAACAAGAAAGCATCAGGTAGGATACCTGTCCCTTATGCATCCAGAGCAGAACCCCTGTAATCTCCCAGCCCTTCCTCAATCTCACCTGGCCATTGCATCTGGCCTACAGGTCTCCCCATGCAGTGGGAAATTTGGCAGTGGGGGAATAGTAGCCATTAATATGGTCACCTCCCCCTGCCAAATTCCCAAGCCCCAAGCCCTGCACTGCCAGGCAATCGTGTCACTTCCCCCTACCACATCTGAATCAGGAGCTAGGCCATACCCCCTACCTTCTCCTTCCCCCCATCTGGGCCAGTCTGGGGACAGGTTATATCCCTTCTTCTAGGATCAAGCCTCACCCCTTTTCCCATGGAACCAGGCTATGTCCCCTTCCTCCACAGAGCCAAGTTGGCAGGTCACACCCCTTTTCCCTGCATATCTGGTTTGGATTTAACTGCCTCCTACCCCTCTCCATGTGGCCAAACTGCTTACTGTGCCCCATTGCCACAGATTAATCATTGGGATAATTCTTAACAGTGACTCCTGAATCAACAAAGGGATCAGTCAACAAACACTTTATTTTCTAAGTGGAAAAGCACTTAAGCATTTATACCTGTAGGGCTTGATTTAGATAGAATTATAAACAGAAAAACATAACAACTAATATCTTTTAGCAGAGAACTGTTTTTCAAATGGTCTGGGAATATTACTGTAGTAGCTATTAGGCACACGCAATGCACCTGAACAATTCTTATTAAGTCTAATAAGACAGAGTACTGAATCAGCTATAATAATTATAGATATTTCTAAATCATGTTACTACGATGCATATAATGGATAAGAAAATGTTTGGTAGATCAGGCTGTGCTTTCTTAAAACCCAATATAAGGAAAGCAAAGTTGTACCTTCTAAGAACGGTCCAGTTTGACATGTATATTCTATTACTTTTCTACAGTATCTTTATAGAGTAAAGAAACAGGCTGTTAGTATCTGGAAAAGCCTTTCAACCTTTTGATGCATCAGACAAGTGACTACAGGTTTCCCTCACTTTGTGTGTTCTGTATGTGCAAATCAGCTCTTATGCGATGACCGTTTTTATACCAAAAATTCATTATCTGAGAGCTAAATTCGTTCTTATGTGATTGGTGTGGTTGAAGCCCACAGACAGCTGCTTTGTGCAGTGCATTGTTGGAGTGACATACCCCAAAATATAATCTCCTGTGTGGAACTGTGCTCCTTGTTCATTGTCTGCAACACGTGTTTCTGTTGTTGCCATCCCCATTAGGGTAACATTCATCACCACCCTGTACTTGTGTGTACTGTCTGCTATTGGTGAGTACCAAAATTGTCTTGTAAAAGTGGTAGAAATGGGTCTGGAGGGGTCAATACAGTTGAGGTTTTGGAACTTATCCCTATTTTTTACATTTTAATGAGGGTTCCCTTTATGAGAATTTGAGTTATACACCATTTTCCAGGAATGCATGTACAGCATAAGGTGAGGGGAAACCGTTAATATATGAAGTGCAAAATGAATTTTGTTGAAGCTCTATGAAATGGGAAGAAAACATAAAAGTACAAAGCAGCCTGTTTAATCATAAATTCCTTCATTTTCAATTAGTTTTGAGAATAAAGTTTAAAGTTTGTGTTATACCACCAATAATGGCAAATGTAGTTGGGAAATAATTTTATACCATTCCTTTCCTAGTAATGAGTCTCTCTCAGGTACTGGGATACTTGGGATATACAAAATAAAAAGAATTGGAACAATATCACCAGACTAAGTAATGGACAAGACAAAACACACAAATTCCTAAAATAAAAAAGCCAAAAATATGGAAGATTCAAAATAGTTTGCCGACATGACACACAAGACACCAGACAGCTTTATGTCTTTTTAAGTCTCCAAAGAACCTATTCCATTACTGTTCATCTGCAAATAGTTGGAAGTGCAGCATAGTAATGTAGCTGGATGCCTGGAGCATCAATGACTTCCAGCTGCTGCTCTCCAGTGTGATTACATGGCTCCTAGTGGCCACCGTTTGGTTTTTTTGTTGTTGTTGTTTTTTCTCCCTCCCTCCCCTCAAATCTGTCTTCAGTGTGTTTGCCCCAGTTAGAAGTTTTAACTGATGTTTTAAAAAGTTTGATTCCACAGGCCTTAGTCATGAATTATAGCCTGGTGGTGTAAATCACCTGATGACCTCTGCCTCATGTAACAAAGCATACAAATTCACTTTGTTTTGTCCCAGGTACTTTTCTGAATTGCCTGTTCAGACTTCTGGTTGAAAGCTTCTGACTTAATCTGAATATACCAGATTAACCCACTGAAAATTGATCAGTACAGCAAACCAAAACATATTTGAGTCCATTATCCCATATATGCCACTGACCTGTTTTCCATTATTTTCTATAATAGTTGTATTATGTTTCAGCATTTGAATATCCTGTCATGATTCCAGTCTAATAAGGCTATCTTAATCAGAGTCTAATTTAAGGATTATGGGTAAAATTATATATCCCCTTTTCCCCTAAATGGTAGTTATGTAGCTGCATATCTGGGTGGTTTGGCACTTAACCGTACACTATGAGCATCAAAAACCAGGGATGATTTGGTCCCAAAGTTTAGACCCATATTGCAGTACTGAACTGAGAAGGGCATGGTCAGGCCCTGGCAGGATGCTCTGATTATGGAGGGGTTTCCCAACCTAGCTGCTCTTGAGCAGCTCAGCAGGAAGTTAATAACAGAGCATTTATCAGCTCATCAGTAAAACAAAAGCCTCTCTCAGTAGTTCAAGCTCTTCTTAAATGACTTTGTTGCAAGGAAGGAATGAAGGACACCTGACCTGTTGATTAGCTCCAAAAAGCCTTGAGTGGACATTGACCTGTCTGCCGTACACCAACACCTCACAGCATTATCTAGCATACCACATACTGGCTACCTTGCATAATGTGGGAGAAGGGAAATAGGAATCCCTGCTTGAGCAGGGAGAGGTGGGGCAGCAAGGTGAAGCCAGGCAGACACTCCTGTGCCTGCCCATTCTGCTGAACCTCCAGTCAGGGAGCAGAGGGGAGGGCCCAGCCCAGCTCTCTGAAGTAGAGAGCCCTGCTGAGAGCTACAAAGCATCTGGGATGCTGAGGGACTCTGGTTTAAGTTAAACAAGGAAGGGGTCTAGGACACACATTGCATAAATTGGTTTGACCCAAATCAGTTAAGTCTGAGACTACATTCAACCAGGTTCATTTCAAACCAGTTTCAGCCATTTTCAAACTGGTTTATGTGCACTGAATGTCTGTTCTGCTATAAGCCAGTTTCTGATCAGTGAAACCAGTTTGTGTGTAAAGTCTGTTCCTACCCATAATGTGCTGAGAAAACAGACAAATGCAAGTCTTCAACCTAGGTTCCTACTTCTTGGATGAGTTACCTAACCACTCATCTATAAGGGCTGAGACACAGGAGCATCCAGCTCCTCCTAATACTACTTAGTCATGGATTTTTCACCAACTACATTTTTGTAACTTTCACTCACTTAAACATCCAGAACAGGCACACATGTGCAGACCCTACTGCATGTTTCATGCTTATACATCTAGGGTGTGTCCACACATGCAAGCACATGCACTTGCAGCAGCTCAAACAGAAGTGGTGTGAATTTGAGCTGGGGCTTTTGGCCTCAGCGCGTGCGCTCAGACATGCACTTTGTTGTGGAGCAAACTTCATAGACTTAGGGCTGGAAGGGACCTCGGAAGATCATTGAGTCCAGCCCCCAGCCCAAAAGGCAGCTGGGGTCATAGGATCCCAGCAAGATAAGCATCCAAATTTCTCTTGAAGGTGTTCAATGTAGGGTCTTGAACCACCTCCGATGGCAAGCTGTTCCAGACCTTGGAGGCTTGGACAGTAAAGAAATTCTTCCTTACGTCCAGCCTGAAACGGCCTTGCAGTAGTTTATGAACGTTCAACCTCGTCATCCCTTGGAGAGCTCTGGTGAACAAACGTTCCCCTAGATACTGATGGTCACCCCTAATAAACTTATAGGTGGCCATCAGATCACCCCTGAGCCTGCGCTTTTCCAGACTAAAGAGCCCCATAGCTCTCAGCCTGTCATCATAAGGTCTGTTTTCCTGACCTCTGATCATGTGTGTGGCTCTTCTCCGAACTCTCTCAAGCTTCTCCACATCCTTTTTGAATTGTGGGGCCCAAAACTGGACACAGTACTCCAGCTGCAGCCTCACCAAAGCCAAGTACAAGGGGAGAATGATGTCCTGGGATTTGCTTGAGAAGCATGTAAGGATTCAAATCAGTGTTTTGGTCTCTTTACTAGCTGCAGCATTGCTTTGAAGGCTCATGTTCATTTTGTGGTCAATGATGACCCCCAAGTCCCTTTCATCTGTAGTGCTAACCAGCGTAGCACTGCCAAGCCTATAAGGATGCTGCAGGTTTTTCCTCCCAAAGTGGAGAACCTTGCATTTTTCAGTGTTAAACACCATCAGGTTCTCATTTGCTCGCCCATTTGCTGAGACTGTCCAGGTCAGCCTGGATCACCCTCCTGTCTTCAGGTGTGGATGTTTTGCCCCAAAGTTTGGTGTCATTGGCAAACTTGGCCAGTCCGCTTCTGACTCCAATGTCCGCATCATTAATGAAGATGTTGAACAATATGGGTCCAAGGACAGAGCCTTAGTGGACCCCACTGGTCACAGGACACCATGATGAGTGACTTCCATCTATTACTACCCTCTGGGTCCGACCGTGGAGCCAATTTCCCAACCAGTGGATCATGGTGGACCCAAGGCCACAACTGTCCAGGTTTGCCAAGAGGTGATCATGAGATACCAGATTGAAGGCTTTTTTGAAGTCAAGATATATGACATCAATATCTTCTCCCTCATCAAAGGTCATGGGTCACCTGGTTGTAAAAGGAAATGAGATTGATCACGCAAGACCTACCCGCAACAAACCCATGCTGGCTATCTCTAAGGATGTTGGCGTCAGCCAGTCCATTAAGGATGGAATTTTAATAAATTTTTCTAAGACCTTCCCCAGGATAGAGGTCAGGCTGATGGGTCTATAGTTTGCCAGATCCACTTTCCTCCCTTTCTTGAAGACAGACACCACATTGGCCTTATTCCAGTCTTTGGGCACTATGCCAGAGCACCAGGAGTTCTCGAAGATCCATGCCAGGGGCTGGGCTATGATGCTTGCCAGCTCCTTGAGTACCCTGAGGTGTAGATTATCAGGGCCAGCTGACTTGAAGGTATCCAGCCTCTCAAGATGTTCCTTCACAAGTTCAGCATTGATCTCCATCACCCGGACCTCGCTGACCCGTAGCGGGCATGGGTGTCCCATGGGACTGATGAAAGACTGATGCAAAGTACCCATTTAATAGGTTGGCTTTTTCCTGGGTGTCAGTTCTCCCACCTGGTTCAGCAGGGGTCCAATGTTGCCCTTGCTTTTCCTCCGGCTCCCCACATATCTGAAAAAGGACATTTTATTGTCCTTGATACTCGAAGCTAGTTGGAGTTCAGTTGCAGCCTTGGCTTTCCTGGTTTGCTCCCTGCAGGACCGGACCAGTGCAGACTATTTCTCCTTGGAGGTGAATCCCATCTTCCATCTTCCTTTTTAGCCTCAGGTGGTCTGCTAGGTCCCTGGAGAGCCGGGGGGGCTGCTGTGTCCTCTTGCTGCCTTTCCTCTGAGATGGAATAGAATTAGCTTGTGCATTGAGGATCACTCCCTTGAGGAGCAACCATTCTTCCTGAACTCCCCTCTCCCTGGGGTCATGGTCCTTTAGGGCCTCACTGACAAACCTCTTGAGCTTGTCAAAGTCAGCTTTCCTGAAGTTAAGGACTTCAGTGTTGCTGACTGACTTGCCAGCTTTACAGTGGATGGTGAAGGTGATCAGCTTGTGGTTGCTGTCACCCAGTTTCCCATCAATCACTAGGTCACCGATTAGGTCATCCCCAGTACCCAATACCAGGTCAAGCAGTGCTTTACCTCTCATTGGCCTGTAGACTTCTTGAGTCAGGTCACTTAGGCCACTTGGGACAAAATAACCCTGCCTGGTTCCTCCCCGAACTGCAGCCAGGGGGAGCTAGAGCCCAGAGCTAGCACCTGTGCTCCTCCCAGCAGTACTAAAAGCTGTCCTGGCAAGTAGCTCAGGGCAATTCACTCTTAGGAGCTTTTGAGGCCCAGCCAGTTGGTACTTGGGGACACTACCCCTTGTGCCAGCTGGACTTCTGAAGCAGACCTGAGAGTTCCCTGCACCCCCCACCCACTGCAGCAGTCTGGCATTGGGGGCTGCTGCCTGGCTGTAACCTGCTGCACATCTGCCAGACCCAGATGCGGACTGCACAGCCAATCTACTCCTCTGGGTCAGCTGCCAGTGGGCTGTGGCTGCAGAGTTGGCCACTGTGCGGCACTACTGCCATGTGTGCCCCTACCCAGCCATCTGGGCAGCTATCGCCTAGAAGACGTTCTGGGTGTGGTGGCCTGCTTTAAACTGTCAAAGCACATCCTCCTTGGCCCATCTGGCCAGGAGGTCAGCCACACCCAGCTGGGTCCAAGGTGCCAGCTCTGAGCAGGTAGAGTCCTGCCACTGGCCTCCCTATCAGGAATTCTGGTGTTCCCTATTGGAAAAACTGAAAAATCCCTGGTTTAAAAAAATAAAAAATCCCAAAGTCACTCTGTAAAATACCCCAAAATCCATGTTCCTCCACAATTTACAACGAGAGAGAGAGAGGAAGATCAGTTGGGCAATGTATCGTTGATACAGCTACAGTGTTAAAGCACTGCCTGTTGGGGGGCTATGGCCCACCAGCAAGGGCCAAATGGCCCCCGCAGGGGCTAGCACACTCCCCCCCTCCCAAGGGCTGCCCTCCAAACCCCAGCCACTGTCACTTTTTTTTTTTAAACAGGGGAAACAAATGATGGGAAAAGTCTCTACTTACCCTAGAAGCAGCAGCTGGGGGGGCACTCCAGGGGCTCCTGGCAGCACTCCCCTGGGCAGCACAGGGCAGAAGGGCCCAGCCTGGGGCCACTGGGGCTATCCCTCTGCCCCACACTGTGCCCCAGTGATAAAGATGTCAGCTACAACCGTTAAGTGCTGGGGGAAGGGGGGGGGGTCTTCATTTTTTACTTTGCTGATGCTGGGGTGGGGGGGCAGGGGGTGGGGACCTTGGGGGAATGGAGGGGGATGGGTCCTGGCACAGCAGGGAAGGGGAGGGCTCAGAGGGCTGGCGCCAGGCACCCTGAGGATCGGGGGCTTTAGGGGGGCAGGTGGGGGATGGGGCCAGGAAGAGCTGGGGTCGGGGGGGGGCTGGGGGAGTTGGCGGGGATGGTGGGGGTCTCCCCCATAGTTCTCTTCCCCCTCCTCTGGCCCCCCTGACCCCTTATACATGGCACTGGAGCCCTGGTACTGAACACAGGGCCATGCGTTCAGCATCGGCAAGGGGTCAACCATATATGGTCTGGCAGCCACAGCATCTTCATGTAGGACCCAGCCTCTGGTTACCTCAGGTCCTGGACCAGGCCCTGCCCTGTTTTTTTAACTTCAGTTTTGTTTGGGTTTTTTTTAAGACCCCTGGATACCCAGGGGTCTAACTTTCTCCCCATGCTGCAAACTTGCAGTGCGGGGGACATTTTTTCATTCCTGAATGTGCCTTTTGCCCCACCTCAGAAGGGTTTGAGATGGGACAAGAGGCATGTGCACGCTTGTCTGGACACGCCCCTACAGTGAAGAAGTGATAGAATCATTATTTGTGCATAAGTACTAGCAATGCTATTTGTACAACTAGAAAACTACTACTGACATGTACAGACAAAAACCTGTACATTATATACTGTGATATATACTTCTGCTGTGATATATACTTCTAGTCTCTTGGTGTATGTCACCCAGATTAGGTCTCAAATTATCAGATTATTCCACTTTTTTTCTCCATGATGACCCCAGATCTCATCTGCCATGTCTTGATGTTAAAGGATTTATACTGGGCATGTGCAACTTAAACACCACTGGACAAATGGGATACTGATCAATTCCCTTGAGTTTTCAATTTTCTTATAAAATGAACTGGTTGACCAAAAAAATTAAAACTCACACTGTGTTCTTTAAGATAAGGTTCTTTTATTAGGTGTCTACAGTTAAAGCTGCACCATCCAGCATCTTACAAGCTGGCATGCTTCACTAACTGGCATACCAGCTTGTAAGATAAAGTGAAACCAGAAGTGCCCACCATGGCACTTCCAGTTTCTCTGAACCCCCACAGCCTGGGGGCATAACTGGCTGTGCAGGGCCATGTGGGTCCACCGCTCTGTCGGCAGGGCAATGTGGCGGGAGGGGTGAAGGGACACCACAGATGCAGCAAGAGAAGTGGCAGCCGCTCTGTTAACCAGCATATTTCCCAGGGGATGCCAGGTAACAGTTTTTACTGTATCTTACTTTTTTTTATTGTTTTCTCTTGTTTCTAGGTATTGCCACATCCTGGATTGGGGGAAATGACAGAAGCCTGTTCCCCAAGCTACTGATAAATGCATTCTCCCATTGAGATAATTATTCTGTCCAAGACCCCTATCTAAGGATCCCAAAATAAACGCGGGTATCATAAATAAAGATGAGTTAGTGTCCTTTGGGCTCGAGGAGCCTAATTTCCCTTTTCTTTCTTCAAGTCCAACAAAAAATAGGTGCCTTCCTCCTTAAGCACCCTAAACAGTGTTGGGTTTATTGTATTTATGTTTTTTCTTTACAAAGGTGATCTAGCCTGACCTGACCTTGTAATAAAAAATAAATAAATAATCAGAAAAGTTTTACTTGTCCCTATAGGGCTTAGCTGTCTCTTCTTGGCTTGCCCTCTGTTTCCTGAAGTCGTGCCAGCTCCTGAATCATGTTCCCAGCAATGATTTCTCAGGCAGGATCTTCCGGCTTGATGCTCTTTTCTGTCTTCCCTAGCCAGCTGACATCTGACTCTTCTTTGCCTCTGCTGGGGGGAGATGCAAAGCATCCTGGGAAGCTGGGAGACTGTGAGTTAACTTGAATCTAAAGGGGATCTATGACAGAAGTTCAATAAAATAATCTAAATCAGTGAAGTCTCATGCTACATCCATCCAGGTTTATCTTAAACTGGTTTCGGCCATTTTGAAAGCAACTTATGTGCTGTTTCTGTTGTGTTACAGATTTGAACCAGTTTCAAATCACTTATGCCAGTTTATGTAATTTTTGTCCTTAGCCATGGAGTGCAGGTCATTCAACAGCAAACGGTCTTTTACAAGGCATTCACAAAGATGAATAAGATCCCCTTTCAGTTTCTGGGTTTGTCTCAGACTCTTTGTGTGATGTTGAGCAAGTCATAATCCCAGTATCATTGAAATACAATACATACAATGAACATAGTAATACTTCCCTTGCTTTGTCTGGATGTGAAGAGACAGTCCCTGCTCCAAATAGCAGACAATGGTTACATACAGCGCATAACTTAATGGATCCTCTATCTTAATTATGACCCGATGAAGGAAGAAGAAAGGACAAAAATATCTTGAGTATTATTTTCATTTTTAAGCTGATGTTTTTAAAAGGTGGGCTACCAATGAAACACCCATATTATCACTAAAAATAGGAAAACCTGATTATTAAAATGCTAATATTAAGAAAAATACAGATATTCCATAATGAAATTCTTTTTCCAGATATGCAACCACCTGAGACATCAACGCAATGAAAGTATTCCCCAAGAAGCTCTACTGACAGCAAGAGCTAGAAGAACAGAATGTGTAAGTATATGTTGATAAATTCTCCACAGTGAATGGCTGACTTCTGCCAATCTGTCCAGATGGACCGTATTTATATTTTGAAAGCCTGAGGAAAAAAATTCTATATTTTACTTCTCTGACTTGGTTTATACAATGTACCCCAATATACTAATTTTAGAGTACTTATATAGTTTCATAGTTTCTAGGGTTGGAAGGGACCTGAGCAGATCATCTAGTCCAACCCCCTGCCATGGCAGGTAAGAGTACTGGGGTCAAACGACCCCAGCAAGATGTGCATCTAACCTCCTCTTAAACACCCCCAGGGTAGGAGCCTGCACCACTTCTCTTGGAAGTTGGTTCCAGACCCTAGCCGCCCTGACCGTGAAGTAGTGCCTCCTGATATCTAACCTAAACCTACCCTCTGCCAGCTTGTGACCGTTATTCCTGGTCACTCCTGGCGGTGCTCAGGGGAACAGTGACTCCCCCAATGCCTGCTGATCCCCCCTGACTAGTTTATAACAGGCCACAAGATCCCCCCTCAGCCTTCTCTTTTGGAGGCTGAACAGGTTCAGGTCCCGTAGCCTCTCCTCATAGGGCCTGCCCTGTTGTCCCCTGATCATACGAGTGGCCCGCCTCTGGACCCTCTCCATGCTGTTGACATCCCTCTTGAAGCGTGGCACCCAGAACTGGATGCAGTACTCCAACTGCAGCCTGACCAGTGCCGCATAGAGGGGGAGGATCACCTCTTTGGACCTGCTCGAGATGCATCTGTGGATGCATGACAAGGTGCAGTTGGCCTTCCTGACTGCATCCCCACACTGCCGGCCCATGTTCATCTCAGAGTCAATGATGACCCCAAGATCCTTTTCCGCCTCTGTGCTGACAAGAGGGGAGTTCCCCAACCTGTAGGTATGGTGCCGGTTGTTCCTCCCCAGGTGCATCACCCTGCACTTGTCTGTGTTGAAACCCATCCTATTCTCGTCGCCCACCCTTGTAACCTGTCTAGGTCTGATTGTAGCCTGTTGCATCCTTCCAGTGTGCCCACGTCCCCCCACATCTTAGTGTCATCAGCAAATTTGAACAGGGTGCTTTTTACCCCCTCGTCCACATCACTGATGAAGATGTTGAACAGTGCGGGCCCGAGGACCGAGCCCTGCGGAACGCCACTGCCCATGTCCTTCCAGGTTGAGAAGGACCCATCCACTACCACCCTCTGGGTGCGGCCCTCCGGCCAGTTGGCGACCCATTTGACTGTGTGGGTATCTATACCACAGCCCCCCAGTTTCTTAATGAAAACGGGGTGAGAGACAGTGTCAAAAGCCTTCCGGAAGTCCAGAAAGACTATATCCACTGCTACCCCTGCATCTAATGATTTGGTGATCTGATCATAAAAGGCCACCAGGTTGATCTGACAGGACCTGCCACTGATGAACCCGTGTTGGTTGCCCCTAAGCATGCAGTCCCCTGCTGGATGTGTGCCAGCATAATTTTCTCAAACAGCTTGCCTAGGATCGAGGTGAGACTAACCAGCCTATAGTTTCCCGGGTCCTCCTTCCTGCCTTTTTTGAAGATGGGGACCACATTGGCCCTCTTCCAGTCCTCCGGTACCTCACCAGAGCATCACGAGTGCTCGTAAAGTTGTGCCAGGGGACTTGCAATGACCTCGGCCAGTTCCTTTAGAACTCTAGGGTGGAGATCATCTGGACCGGCTGACTTGAATACGTCCAACCCCTCCAGAAGCTCCCTAACTAAATCCTCACTAACCCGTGACCCAGGTGTGCCTCCCCTGGGGCCCGAGGGGGGCCCAGCATGGAGGTGGCTGTTCTGGTCCCTACTAAGGAAGACAGAGGCAAAGAAATCATTAAATATGTTAGCTTTGCCATCTGGTGAGACGACCAATTTCCCAACGCATCCTGCAAGGGCCCCACATTACCCAGGACCTTCTTTTTACCCCCTATGTATTAAAAAAAGGACTTAGAGATTCATAGACAATTATGAATTCTGCATTATGGGACATGAAAACAAGGCAGTTTCACTAAAATGATGTATAGAGCTGTTATGAGGCAAAAATTAGAATATCAAATAACACAGTATTTTACCCTTTAATCATCAACAAAATTAAATGGCCAACCTACCACAGGCCAACACACATACAGCACAAGAAGACCAGCTCCTAGACTCTACTCTGGACATATATAAACTGTTTCTGCCTCTATGCCCACTCTGAGATTGCACAAGAACAACATTTACATTATGATCTCAGTACTGAGGAACAGAAAGCCATATTCAGCCTGAAAACAACCCAGATATTATCGTACAAGAAGTTGATAAGGGGAGTGCCACTGCTAACATGGACAGTATACCTGTAAAAAGCTGAGACAACTTTCCAATATGGAGCTTTACAAACTCCTGACAGAAGCCCCTACACCACAATACTAGGAGGAATGGGAAGTTAAACTCTTACATGATCTACCTCTGGAAAAAAAGAAGAGCATAACTACTTCCACTTCGTAGGAACACAAGGCCAGGCAATTTTTACATATTTCCCAAGGTCTACAAATGTGGCAATACAAAATGCCCCATTGTCTCTGGCACTGGCACCATCATGAATGCAATTTCTGCCTACCCTCAATCCTATTCCCATATGCCATTGGAGCTGCCAGCTATTTGAAAGACACCACAGTTTTCGTAAGTTAACTGGTCTTCTTTGACTAGATTCCAGACATTATTATATTAGCAACCATGCACATCTCTGTACACCAACTTCCCCCATTAGGACATGCTATAAGGAACATTATCCCTAATGAGAAAACTGTTTCTGTTTCCATTGCACTCTCCCACTTTGTCCTCATGCACAACTATTTCAGGTTTGGAAATACCCTAGACCTACAAATGAACGGCACTGCCACAGGCACATATATACCTCCCCCATATGCCAATACATTTATGACAGATCTTGAAGTCTGTTTCCTCGCAGCTGCTATCTCAACCCCCTAAACTACCTGAGGTGTCTTCATTGTATGGATACATGAAAAAGAATGTCTAAGAGAAATTTCACCTCAACTTTAACAATGTCCACCCCTTTATCAAACTAATACTCCACCCATCAAATTCATTTCTTAGTCACTACAGTGAAGGTTTGCAATGGCCACATCGCATTTCCACATTATATTGGAAACCAGTAGACCATGGCAGCTACCTTCATGCCATCAGCTTTCATCCTAAGCACACTACTAGATCCATTGTCTACAGCCAAGCTCTATATTACCACCATATCTGCTCTGATCCCACCAACTGGGATGCTCACCTTAAGGATACAGAGCACAGATTCCTACAATTACAATACAATCCCCAAAATGTTGCCACTCAAATCAACAAAGCCAGACTCAGACCTCACTCCAGACTGCTACTTTACCAGCCCCAGGAGAATAGCAGTGTCCTGTTGGCTGTCGCCTACACTCCCTAGCTTGAACGCTTAGACTCATCATTAATAACCTCCAAGACCTCTTGGAAAAGCATAAACATCTCAAAGTAGCCATGGGAGACAAACCTGTGTTATCTCATAGGCAGCCTCCCCCTCCCCACAAACCTCAAGCAGTATCTCTTAGCAACAGGCTACTTTTGTTCTCAGTCTCACCAAGGCAGCAAGCCTTGCAACAGACCCAAATGCCTTCTGTGCCCCAACACCAATACAGACCACATCATCACTGAACCAAATAACATGGTTTATAACATCTACCAATGTCATACTTCATTATTTACTTACAGTGCCCCTTTGCAGTCTGCATTGGATAGACCACGTGGTCCTTATGTGGTAAAAATGAATGAACACCAATCTGACATCAGCTACACAAAGACAAGCAGGCCTATGGCAGAACTTTTTAACTCCATCATTGACCTCAGGGTTGCTGTTGCAAGCCTTTAAAAACCAAGTTGAATGGGAAATTATGCAGGAGGAGAATCACCCATAGATTTGATCATGTTAAACATGGACTGCAGATTCTTCAACCCCTTTATTCCTATGGGTTCTTAGCTTTTTTGTTCTCCCAGCACTGTCAACATAACCCCCTCCCTATCCCTTTTGCCTTTGTATACAAATATAAACTGCTATAAACTGCTCCCTGCACTTCCATTCCTGTATCTGATGAGTGAGCTCCAGCCCATGAAAACTTGTCCTATATATATTTTAGTTAGTCTATAATGTGCAAATCTAGCCTGACTTTTATTTGATTTCAGACTAACACAGCTAACTACATCTATCTGTTGGCATTCAACCAGACATTTAATACATATAAAATAATGCATAATATTCCTCCAAACTTGTAAAATGGTTCTATTTTCATACTTTTCCTAAACTCTTCATGCTTAGCCTAAAGAGGGTGGCCAACAAGAAATAGTAAAAGAACCATTACAGACCAAAGTCATACCATGTGAAAGTGGGGGTTGGAAGGGGAATGCTGCCTCAGATAAGTTTTTTCACAAGCAAGATAAATCCTGAAAACAGATTTACTTAGTGAAGCATATAAATTGTATGCAGTACACAGAGGTCATTTCAGTTAAGTGACTTTTACAAGACAAATGTACTAGAAGTCTCTTTTATATCATATCATGATATTTAAAAAACATAGCTAAAGAACTTAGCACATATGAAAATAAATAAATTCTTATTACATAACCAGATTACAAATATTTACATTTTTTCTTAGATATAATTGATCATATCAGTGGAAGATGTAGCAATTATCTCTTTGACAGTTTATTTACAATCAAATGCAACATCTTCAAGAACAATCACCATCAAAAGCCCTAATCCTACTGGGCACATCTACACATTCAATTACAGTACCTGAATAAACTGCAGAGCTAGCCAGCAAGCAGTCCCTGCACTGAAATGTCCTCAGGCCCCAGCCACCCAGACAGCATCTACACATGTGCTGTTGTGGAGTTTTTTACTTCACAGCAAGATAGTACTTGTATTTATAAGTACTAGCCTGTTGAGGAGTAAATTATTTTACTACAACCTAATAGAGGCATAAGTGTAGATGCTGACATGTTTACTGTGCACCTAATTAGTCAACCATTGCCTCTTCCATCAAATCTTACGTATTGGTAAGACTTTTGCAGTCTGCTATTAAAAACAGGTTTTTCTTAATACAGACTTTAATAATAAATATTATTTCCACTAATAAGGTCCTGCAGAGGACATTGCAACTTCACTGGAAACATTTAAGAAAAATGCCAATAGTAATCCACATCCAACTAATGGAGGGGTGGGCAAAATGGCAGATTCTGGATACCCCAGCAGCAGCCACACTGTGAGGCTGGGGTTTCTGTGGAGACTGGCTTCAGCAGCACTTACAGGGCATGCAACGGAGCATGGAGTTGTTCTGGAGCCAGGGCAGAGCCACAATCTGCAGCCTGCATGCCCTGGGCATGGACATGCAGGCAGCGGATCACAGATCCACCCCAGGTCCTTGCAGTGAATACAGTATGGTCTGGAGCTGGGGCAGAGCTGTGATCCACTGCTTTCACACCCCTACCTGGACATACAGGCTACAGATTGCAGCTCTGCTCTGGGTCTGGACCATGCTGTCACCACCATAAGATTCCAGCATGGCTCCAAAGCAGCGCCCCAACCTGCCATGCACCCTGCCAGCAGAGGCAGTGCTAGGAGGGAACTTCAGGGTGGGGGGGTGCTATAGCCACCTCAAAATTCCCTATAGCCCCCTGTAGTCACCCCTCCCAGCAGTGCCGCTGCCACCCAACCCACACAGGTGGTGGTAGCTGAACCCATGCCACTCCCACCCATAGCACAGCCCCCCCTCAGCCCCATACCAGGAAGAGGCTGGCACTGCTGCTGCCTGCCAGCACTGCTGGGGCCAGTCTCCATGGATACCCTGGCCCCACCTTATTATAACAGAGCTGCTGCTGGAGTCTCTGTGGAAACTGGCCTCAACCACACAGGCGGGGATTGCTGGGAAATGGAGTCCAGTGGCCAGAACTAATGTCTCACTCAGCATAATTCTATTGCTCATGAGACAGATGGATGCCTACTACAGTTACAAGTGCAGTATCAGTGCACACAAAGTATCTGAGCAACTAAGATAAATAAGTAGCTAAAACTGTAATAACCAGAGAAAGCTGAAATCATCAATATTTAGCAGGAATATGAATATTATTAGTTAAATGACTATAAGCTCATAGCTAAAAAAAATTAAATTTGAGAAATAGAATACTATCTGTTTGACATCTCCACATGTAGTTAAAAACTATAGGAAAGAATTTTTAAAATATTTTCTCAATTTTAAATAAAATAACGCATGTGCATTTTAACATTTTTCAGTGTCCTCAAGGAATAATAACAAAAGTTTCCATGAGACATGGAAAAAAAAATATACAGCAGGAAAACTATTATGCAAAGTGATGAAATAAGAAAAATAAATCTATCTAAATCAGGGTTAATCAAGATATAGTCTGCAGGCTAGATCTGGCCCATGGAGCTGTGTCTTCTAGCCCACAGGGTTCTCTGCCTCTCTGGAAATTTGGCAGCAGCATGAGGGGTAGCATTAATTGCCGCACCTCTAGGAAATTCAATAATTAATCCCTGCCACCACCAAATTCCAGCCCCACAGGCTAGATGAGGTGGTTCTATGCTCCGAGACTCTGGCCTGCAGACCAGACCTATGCTCCAAAGCTGGATGAATCAGATCCTATTAATCTAAAACTAAAGCCACTCCTAAACTATTAATTTTATATGACGTTAATCAACATAGGATTATTTATATGACTAGGTGTCAGACAACTGAGAAGGAATGAAAGAACATTTGCAAAGCCAAATGTTTCAAATCTGAGGGTAACCTATCATATTCCAGGTGCAAAGGACAGGCCATGGGGGAAAAAAAAACCAGGTTCAAAAATGGTATTTCTGTATGTCAGTTTAAATATTTCATACATGTTATTGCACAGGCCAACTGCAGACACTTCCTCAGCCTGACAAAGGGTATTTGTACCCAAAGGCTGGCAAAGAAGAATTTTTTCCAACTATTTGAGTTGGTCTAATAAAAGATATTGAATTTTCCCAAAGAATCTTGTCTGCTTATTTGATGTGATGTACTTACTCAAACTTTGTCCAAAGCCCCCTCTCAAGACTATCAATTGAACTGTCTATCTTTTAATTTTCCATCTACCATTCCAAAAGAATGGAAAAATTACCTAAATACTGTATTTACTTAATATAAAAAGTAAATACTCCTCCAATAATTAGATTCTATATATGGAAAATGTCTAAATGTGTTGTAATTTTCCAACTATTCCACGTGTTCTTCCAAACAACTATTATTAATTGTAATTACCTAACTATTGGAGGTCGAATTTATTTGCTTCCCACTGCTATGGGGCAGTTGGGGGGGGGGAGGGTGGTTGCGCCAGAGGAGAAAGCAGACCTCTCTAACCAATTCTTCACCTCCATTTTCTTGTGTAGGGACCAGGACTTCCCCACCGTGATACAAGACGGACTCGAGGGGAACACCTCCAGACCTCAGGTTGGGGAGGACTGGGTTAGAGAGCTTCTGGAGGGGCTGGATGTGTTCAAATCAGCAGGTCCAGATGCTCTTGACCCCAGGGTATTGAGGGAGCTAGCAGGGGTTATTGCAGGGCCCTTGGCATGGCTTTACAAGTGCTTGCGGTGCTCGGGCCAGGTGCCAGATGATTGGAAGATAGCCAATGTGGTCCCCATCCATAAAAAAGGGAGGAGGGAGGACTCGGGCAACTATAGGCCCGTCAGTCTTACCTCAATCCTAGGGAAACTGAGAAGATCATCATGAAGCACATCTGCGATGGGCCGGCCTCAGGGATGATGCTTAAGGGCAACCAGCACAGTTTCATTAGGGGCAGGTCATGTCAGACCAACCTGATTGCCGTCAGATGGATTGCAGATTGGCTGAAGGGTCGTACTCAGAGGGCGGTGGTGGACGGGTCATAGTCGACCTGGGGGGAAGTGGGCAGCGGAGTCCCCCAGGGCTCGGTCCTTGGGCTGCCAAACTGTTCACAATGAGGACCCACCCACAGTAGGAGAGGCTGGGCAAACACCAGTGCCACTGCTGCAGGTATGCCTCCACCTCCTCACTGAGGCCTTCCCAATTCTGGACTGGGAAGACTGATGGGCTGAGAAATACTCCCAGAGCTTTAAGGCCCTTGCATTGCCAGGTGAGATTCCCAGGCAGGTCTGTGTGCGGGGGATGAGAGAGGATGATTGGTCCACGCACCAAGGAGTGGGGTGTTGCTTTTGGGATAGTTAACATGAGCTGAGGAAGCATGTTCATTAGCACTCTGACAGTCCACCAGTGACTGGACATCACCCTGGGTGCTGAGGAGAACAGTCACATCATCTGCATATGTCATCAGCCTAACTGGCAGGCCACCACCCAAACCAGAGGCCAATGGAAGAACAAGGCTGGTCAGGTGCTGTCACAGCACATGAAGCAGGGGCTTAATGGCCAGAGCGCACAGCATGCCTGAGAGGAGGCAGCTCTGGTGGATGCCCTTGTGAGCTGGGAATGGAGCACAGAGCATGCCATTCACTTTCACAAGACTCGAGACATCTCAGTACAGTAACCGGAGGGTGCAAGTGAAGACCAGACCAAAGCCAAAAGCCTCTAGGGTCTGAAAAAGGCAGTTGTGGCTAACCCTATCAAAGGCTTTCTCCTGGTCCAAGGAGACAAGCCTGACACTCAGTCCAAAGAGGTCCACGGCTGTCATCAGGTCATAAAGCAGGAACAGACTGTCCTGCATGGTCCTGCCTGGCATGCAGTAGCTATGTTTGGGACCAATGACAGAGGCTATGACAGTACACAGCTGACTGGCTAAAGCTTTGGCCTGAATCTTGTAGTCAGCACACAGAAGGGATACTGGTCACCAGTTCTTAATGCAGCCAAGGTCCCCTGTCTTTGGTAGCAGGGTGAGAACTGCCCAGCTACAGCTGACAGGCAGGATCTTATCATTCTCATGAAACACATGCATGAGGCAGGGGCCAAGGAGGAGTCAGAAGACCTTATAAAACTCAGCGGGCAACCCATTGAGCCCTGGGGCTTTGGCTGCAGTGAGACACCCCACTGCAATTGCGAGTTCCTCCAGGGACAGCTCTTGCTCAAGTTCATCAGCCACCAATGAGCACAGCTTGGGGAGGCCATCATGTAAGCGTTTAGTGGACTCCAGGCAGAGAGGTTCTGCTGCAAATAGGTTTTGATAGAAGGCTACAGCATGACAGCAGATCTCAACCAGATCCAGGAGTATCCAGCCATCTGGAGTCTTGAGATGGTCAAGGGTTTCCTGCAGGGCCCATCACTCTTCCAAGTTGAAAAAGAACTGGGTCAGGGCATCAGCCTCTGCCAGCTCTTGGCAGCAGGCATGAATCCTCGCACCTCAGGCTGCAACCACCACCAGCTCCTACAGGTGCTTCTTCTGAAGCTTAAGGCTCTAAAGTAGTCCTGTGTCTCTGACAGCATCACATAGGGCCACCTCAAGCTTTGCTACATCTTCCTCCAACCACCAGGCATGGCAGTGGAGCTCACTCATTGCCAGCTGTGTATATTCCTGGCAGAAAGCTCTGATCTGTGCCTTCCCCACATCCCACCATTACTTCCAGGAGGAAAAGATGGTTCTCACAGTCTCCTATGTCCACCATAAATAGGTAAAGTATTCACAGAAATTAGCGTTTTGCTGCAAGCTGTTGTTAAAACACCAGTAGGGTGCCCAGGAATGTGCTTTGCCATGGAGACTCAGCTCACAGCAAATAAGACTGTGATCTGAGAGTCCAGATGGATTATTGCAGCTCAGGGAATGCTTGGTGAAGTAGAAGTGGTCAAGGCATGCCATGGCAATTCCACCAGCAGTTGCCTTTATCCAAGTGTACTGCCTTGCATCAGCATGGAAGTGGGGCCTGCCCAGGAGAAGGTCATCACTGTCAGCTGCACTGCTCAAAAAAAAAAGTTGGCCAGGGTCTCAAAGGTGATCCATTCTCATCTGGCCATAGATGTTAATTAAGAGGTGGCGATGTTGTGCTAACATGATACAAGCAGTCAGCAGGTGGGCAGGGATAACTTCTTGGGTTACTGCTGAGTCAGGCATCAGCTATGGTGATAAGAGGATCACGACTCCTGCTCTGAGAGAGGTGCCATGGCTCAGAAACATATGGCCCTTCCAGGTGGCATGCCAGTCAGCTTAACTAGTGGCATCAGTACGAGTTCCTTGCAGAAAGGTGATGTCCAGGTTTTTCTGGCACAGGAAATCAAAGAGTGCCATCTGCTTCACAGGATCTCTGCAGCCATTGGCGTTGAGTGAAACAAAGGTTTTGGCAGCCATGAGTGAAGGATGTAGAAAAGGGGGACAGGCCAAGTCAAGGGAACAGAGAGGAACAGTCGGGAGGAGAAAGCATGCAGGACAAGGAAAAAGCCAGGCCTACAGCTTGCAACAAACACCCAACATCACCCACAAGCTTGTTTAGGCAAAAACTATACTGCTGCATCCCCACAGTGGAGTTCAGCACCACTGTTGCAGCCTTAGCAGACATCACAAATGTCTCAGGTTCTGGGAACCACTTATGTATATGCTGTGCAACCCCCTGAAGGTGCTTGGTATGGTCAAGAGACTCAATAATGCTTTCAACAGAATAACCAACACAGGGAGGTTCCTCGGAAGCAGGAACAGGTTCTATCTCTTGGATGGGGACATTCCTTATTCAGGGGTGTACCTGAGCTGAATTGGAGGACACCACTTCCTGAGGCAGGACTTTGGTTAACTCATCTTCAGAGGCAGAATCAAAATCCAATCCCAAGGAGGAGGAGCTGTACATGTTAGGCACTGAGAACCACCAAGTCCTGGGAGGATCACTTGTCCCCTTACTAGGATTCTAAGCATCAGGCCCTGTGGGAGCAGCATCCTCCAAGGGGGGATATTAGTCCTTGATCTCTTGGGTGGAGTGCTTTCATGGACCAGGCACTCTTGCTCCTGGAGCCCCTTGCAGCTCTTGGAGGGTCCAACCTCCATATCAAACTAGTCAGCCTCAAAGAGCTAAGAGGTGGGGGAGGGCCAGAGTCCACCACCACTTCACCCACCCCCAGGTCACCCCTGACCACTACAGAGTCTGGGGGGGATGACAAGGAGATAGGCAGAGAGGAGGGCCCTGCTCACTAACCTCAGATCCCCTCAAAGTGGTGGGGAGGTCTTGAGGTGACAACGAGACCTTTTTAGAAGATCCCTTTTTTTCTGGGACTTGCCCCTCGCAGCCGGAGGGAGAAAATCCTCCCCAGAGGAAGGAAGAAAAGGTGGGGCTGGGTCCACAGCCACAGAGCTAACTGACTCCAATGAAGCAGGGAGCAACTGGAAGGAAGGCCTTTCTCCACTACCCAACAGAGCTGCTGCACCAGAGGTGGATGAGCCACCATTGGGCACAGCCACAGGAAGCTCTGCTGCATCCAGCTTCTTCCTCAGGCACTGGGTAGCCAGGTGGGACTTGCTACCACAGTGAAAACATGAGTTGTCTCCAGTGGCAAGATAGACCTCATAATGCTGCCCATCAAACAGGAAGGACATGGAGTGGGGCAAACCCTGACCCTCTCTGATGAGAATCATAAACAGCTGTCATGCCAGAGCTCTGGAACCTTGCTGCCAAGCAGCAGTCTATGGACTGGCCCTGTAACCATGACATAAGGGCACAGGGTGGTTAGTGAGGTCATCATCCGAGAGAAATGGGGATGTTTGAGGCTACCACACAAATAGCTGGTGTGTCTAGGGGTGTTATAAGGCAAAAAACACTCCTACAAACACCTGCTACCACAACCTCATGCACTAAAGCAAGGGAGCTGAGGAAGATGATGGTTACCAAATTCACCTGGGCAGCATAGAGGACATGTTTGCAGCCCACAAGCACCCCCACAGCAGCAGCACACTCTTCCACTCCAATGGAGGGAAAGGCATGAAGCCAGAGACCAACCTATGGTCTAGAGGGGCTGAAGCCCCAGCACTGAACTGCTGGGACCTGCCTTCAGCCATTCCAGCAAAAAAGGCTTAACCCTGAAAGGAACCCAGAGAAGTGGGGGATGGGCAGTCCCAGTGCACAGGGAACAAAGAAGCTGGAAACAAATTAACCCCAGGGGAGAGGAGAAAGGTAAGCAATGTGGCAGGGAAGACAAGGGGAAACAATAAATAACAAAGCAGCTGCAGGGAGAGGGAGGGAAAACAAAATGTAACCTTAGGGAGGGGAAGGGAAGGGAGAGACGGTTACTTCAGGAGAAAGAACTTAGCAAAGGGGAAAAAGGGCAGGAAAAAGTAATAAGAAGTTAGCGGCTATGGTGGGAAAGGGTCAGACTGTCTGGGGGAGAGAAAACAAAGCAAGAGAAGGAGAAAGACTCACAAAACAGGGAGAAGGTCTCAGAGCTCTAAGCAAATGCTCCTGCCATTGGCCATTTTGGAAGGAAGGAAGGAAGAGGAGGTCACAGCCACCTTTTGTGTTATCAGTTTGTATTAACAGGACTTGAGCAGGCTGGAATAGGATTTCATGTCCTACTGCTCTCTCTCATGCCTTAATCTGCCTAAACAATTTTAAAGGGCTTTACAGCAACACATGACTACTCCCATTATATCTACCTGTATACTCCACACATACCCGATCACCCAGTCATTACTGATTTAAGGTATGCCAACATCAAATCATGCATAACTGAATAGGAATCAAGTGTAAAGCAGCCTGTAATGGTCTGTAAAATGCTGCAAATCTCATAATCTCACAGCCTCAAATCTTACATCAGTGAACACTACCTTGGAGCATCATCTAGCATAAGATTCAGTATTTCTCAACACTACACCAAGATGTCACATCTGAGTTGAAGGAAGCAAGCACTTACAGAAAATTAGGTTTATTGAACAGAGCGAAGAGTCTAAAACTTAGGAGATTGCTGAACTTCCTCCTTTTACAGTTTTCAGGGTATTACTCTGGGAAGATTGCTATTCTGTTTTTGAGAATCCATGAAAACATGGCAAGAATTTACAAGGGTCTTAGATATTAGCAGTGGCGTTTTATTAGCCCATTTAGCTATCACAACAGAACACCACTTTGCTTTAGTTTGCCCTTCTGGCCCTAGGTAACTTGGGTGTCTAGACAAACAGTCCTTGTCTTTCTATATGTATTTGACAGGCTCCTGAGAATTGCCTTGCTCTGTGAAGTCTTTTATCTGCAAACAACTGCTGTGTGCACAGGAGGAGGAGCAGAAACAAGGGTACTCAGAGTAGGCCCAAGTGAGGTACTGTCCTCCCATAACATCTCTGGACAGCCACATGCAAAAATCAGCCTGGAGGTCTGGAGCTCTGGATACATGTGAAGTATTGTGTCCCTGTGGATACCTACACAGATTCCTATATTTATAATCACAGCCTACAAGCCCACAGAGGGTGCAGCTACATGAGATGCTTTACTGCACAGCTGACTAATTACTTCTGCAGTAAAGCATCACCATCTACAGACGTGGTGCTATTAGGCCACAGCAGACTAATCAACTCCTCTGTAGGATAGTACTGCCCAACACAAATACTATCCCACATCAAAGTAATTACATGCAGTGAAATGCATGTGTAGATGATGACAGGGCTGGCTGGGGCACAAGGGTGCTGCCTGCCAGCTAGTCCTGCACTGTAGCATCCTCATGCCACAGCCACACCCTCCACAGTATGTTGAGCCAAGGGGGAGCAGGCCCAGGCTGACCCCCCAGACCTTCATTGAGGCATGAGAGTGTTATACAGCATGCTGCGTTGGGTCACAGCAGCCCCAAGCTGGCAGGCTGACCTCCCTGGGCTACCTGCCAGCTGTGATCCCAGATACATATGTAAACACTGTGCTCAGGAGAAATAAACTCAGGCATGAACTGCACAAGAGTTTATTGCATTGCATTAATATCACCTCTAAACATGCCCAGAGAGTAGTAGAATGCCACTCATGTTTTTAACACCCACATAGCTTTGTTAGGACCCTTGATTTTTGTGTCTCCAGAATAATAGAATGTCACTCAAAAAGTATAAAATGTAATAGATAAACTCATAAAAAAGCTATACTACATATTTATATAAAGGTTTAAATTAATTTAAGATTTTTGTGGCAGTGATTACTTAGGTGTTTGTACGAAACCTTGGACAATAAAGGGATAAGAGGTCTTTGTTCTAATACCACATAAATAATATTAAACTTGACCTTGATGTGAAAGATTTTGAATTCTAGTACATGTTAATTTTCTATTTAAAAAAGAAAAACCCTCTTGTTTTTATAGGAGAATGAGGCAACTAGTATGTACAAGTAGTTTTTAAAGAAATTATGTAGAACAAACACTTTGGAGGTTCTTGCAAATTTTGACATAGTCTGGTTTCTCATACATTTTAGAAACATCTTCCTCCCCCAAATACCTTACAAAGAGAAGTCAGCCAAAACTGCTACAGGGCATCATCAAGAGTCAAGATAATGTTTTCTATTCTAATTTTGCCTGAGCTGTGTTTTCATAACTACTTTGCGGTACACTCTAGCAATTGGTCAGAATTACTGAATTTCTCCTGTAGAACATTCAAATCTCTTCACTGATGAAGTGGGAAATTGAAACATTATCATTAACCATTAAATTAGCACTCATCACTGACATCCTGCCATTTTGGACTCCACATATTCTGCTTTCACTATAATTTAGTGTTATCATCCAGTATTGCTCCTGTGAAATCAAAAAAACATCTTTTGGCAAGGCAAAAATTTAATCTGTTACATGTTGTTGAGTTATAATCTTTTAGCATTTTTGGTTTGGGTGAGTGACCCACTAATTTCAGTTCAACTGAGAAATACCACAAGCAGAATTCTGTTTCACTTAGTGGGTGACCAAAGTGTAGACTGAGACTTTTATTGCGTAGAAACAATTCTATTATCCCCGGGTGCATAAGTTCCCCCATTATAGGAATACAGAGATATCTTCACTATTCTGTAGAGTAATTCAGTTCCTACAATGGAGGCCTTTGTGCACAACAGTGGATGCATCTACACATGCTTTTACGTGCACCTGAATTTAATGTGTATTTTCTTAATGTTAATTAAAGTGATTTAGGTGCATGTCTACACATGCATGCACTCAGGCACATTAACATGGTATGCAGGCTGACTTGGGGCATACACAGCATTATTGAGCCTTCGAACATCTGCGTGTGTATTAAGGCACGTTAGCTATTTGTGCCTAAATTTGATATTGCTTTTTTAGGCTATTCGCACCTACACATCACCATTTTAAGACTCATTAAGGGCATACATGTGTAGACCCATGCTCTTAATGCACCTTAAAAATAGCTAATGTGTCTTAATTTGACACATGTAGATTCACCCAGTAGATAACAGAATTATTCCTATGCTTTAGTTGGTAACTCAGAGTTAGTTTCAACTTATGCTTACATTGTTCGCTAAGTGAAATATGAACCGGTTTTATATTTCAGACAGATTTAGAACCCAAAACAAACTGTGTCTTTAAATATGCAAACAAAGACTGATTTTTTTTCCTTGTGCCAGTGATACAAGCATAAATTTCACAGGGCAATTTGCTGCATCTCAGAACACAGCCATGAACAGTCTTTAGCTTACAATGATTCACAACCAGACAGGTTTAATCAGAGAAGAGAGAGAAGGAGCTATGGGGCAAAGCATCTTTGACCTGCCTGGAAGGATGACATATTTCTGAAAAGATGACCGTAGTCTGCAGTATTGACAACATCTTAAAGATTTTCAGCATCAGCAAATCATGCCAATGGAAAAACTGTTTTGTTCTTCTACTGCTCACTAAAAGGGATTTGATGATACAGTAGTCAATAAAAGGCTAGCAATATTCACCATACCTGATCTACCATTGTTATTTCCATAAAATTAGAGCCTTGTGTGGAAACCTAATAAATATTTATTTGAATAGTGTCTACTATAACTAATACAAGGCATATTAGCAAAAAAAATCATATGCAATACATTTTATATTTTACTGATTTACATTTCCATACAGTGGGTGAAAAATCAACCATATCAGAGTATAATAGAGTAGAGAAGGCAATTTGTTTTCATAATGAAAAGGAGCTGAATGAATTCTAAAATATCACCAGAAAAAAATTCTTTAATTTCCATGTTGTTGCCAGATAACCAGAGTAATCAGCCACATTGTATTCATTCATACTATGCTATACTTCACCACATTGATAAATAATTCCTGTTTCAAAAAATAATCCAGGAAGATAGCCAAAAATCAATCCCAGATATTTTTTCTTCTTTGAAGTATTACCCTTCAGTTGGCCAATTCTCCAAGCCTAAAACTGGGATGTTCATACCAATATGATTAGAAAGTATGCAGGGTCATGCTGCCTGGAGTCAAGCCATGTCTGCCCTTGTAACTCATCTACCATGCTTTTGTTGGTGATTAGAGAGGTACCAAAATGCTCTGGGAGACAAAAACTTGGTTAGAGGCTCAGGACATCTGCTTTTCTTCACAGGGCTCCACTACCCCCATCCCCACCCCTGCCCTAACCACACCAGATGTTCCAGGCTTGATGTCCTTAGTCTACTAAATAGAGGGTCCATCCACTCTTAGTCCTATGAATACACTATTCAGGATCCCCTGCTATGCTGACTGCTTATCCTGTTCTTCCCTGAATGGGTGCCAGGACAGCCACCTCTCTGGTCTAGTCCTGCCCTTACCTTCAGGGTCGGGATGAACCCCCTCCTCCTGAAGAGATAATCCCATCCATGACTCTTCTTCTTTCTAGAGTTCTGAGGCAGTTTTCTTCACTCCCCAAGACTGGACTCATGGACAAAGGGACCTCCACCACTTCACTGGCTCCTCTCAGGTAAGTCTGGAGGCTGAGACTTTCACCCAAGCCTCAGAGTCAGCTCCTCTTCTCCACACTTGGTGCCTCCTTTTTCTTGCAGCGCACTCTTCTTTTCCTTGGGCTGACCATAGGCACTTCCCTCGCATCTCCTTAAATTCTTCTTCCCCTGCTTCGTCCCCCCTGGCAGCGTCTGATTCGCTGTCCTCGGGGCACAACTGTTCTCCCTTATCTTCCTTGGCACGGCTCTTCTTTTTGCTCCCTGCCATGCTATTTTTCTTCCCCTGGCCTCAAACTCCAGCAGTTGGGCTTGCCATGGCAGCCTTTGTTCTGCTGCGGCCCCACCTAGCTTGTTTAATTAGTCAGGGCACGATGTCTCTGCTCCCTCCACTTGACACAAAGCAATGTCATTATGCCACATCAGAAATTAAGATCTTCACATGATTTAAATAACAATGTAAATGTTCTGTAAGCAGAAAAATAGGCCCTAAATATAACCAGGTTAACACTGGAGACATGTTTTGATAAATATTTCAAAACCAGCCAATATCAAAGAAATGGGTATAGTAAAATGTACATTAAGTAAACAATCTTTTAAAATAATTTGATGGATGGGGTTGTTAAAAATTAATTTTAAAGTAGATCGTTTTCCTGAGTAATATGCTTGCTTTCACTGACATAAGGAGCAGGAATAATTAATGAATTTGGTTGTTTCTGTGCAAGAATGAATAAAATTGATCTGTGCAGGAAAAGGGCTTTGACCTAGCCAAAAGTAAAATATACAGTACAGCAGATAGAAAAAAAAAAAATCAGAAAAATAATTTTGCTGTCATGTCTCTAAAACAGAAAGCTGTTGTTTGAGATGCTGAAGATGATGCTAATGATCACATTCCCCTTTCTTTTATTAACTTAAGTGAGGGGGCTTTTTGTTGTTAGCATGACTGGTGTAAGGTCACATCCTACTGAGAACAAATAAATGGGGTAGCTATTCTTTCTTCATGAAGCACTGCTCGTCTTAACCATCAGCTCCCAAGCATGTTTTATTTTTATTCTATCCACTTGTAATAATAAACACAATCATTTGCCTAACAACATATGACTCATAGGCATAACAATGAATGCAGTTTCTATGATTTTACAACTGCTTTACTCATTATCTCTTCTACTGACAAATATCTCTTGAGGGCATAAAAATACCTGCTTTGCATTTAATCACTAATAAGCATTTCGGTGATTAGTTAGCCCAATTAAAATCTGTTCTCAAGGTATCGTTTGAAAATCCTGGTTGTGAAAATAAGTGCCCAAAGTTAGTCTTATACCTATATTCAGTATATGAATAAGTGGCCTAGATTTTCATAGTCACCATCTACTTTAAAAGAAAAGGAAAGATTTCATGTCTGATACATTAAAATAAATTACTGGCAGTAACTGTGAAGACAGATGGTTGTACTATTGGAAATTTTCTGAACCAGCAATCCCATCCAGGAATAATTCACTTCATCCTTACACTGCCTTTTTCATCCTTTTTCCACTCCTTAATGGTTCTGGGTAAGCTTTTTGAGAGAATTATTCTGGCATGTCTGCGAGGGGCCAGCAGGGGAGATTATGCTTGGGACAACCAACATGGGTTCATTAGAGGCAGGTCCTTCAGACCAACCTGGTGGCTTTCTATGACCAGGTCACCAAATCCTTAGACACAGGTGTCACAGTGGATGTAGTCTTTCTGGACTTTAGAAAAACCTTAGAGACTGTCTCTCACCCCATTCTCATTAAAAAACTAGGAGACTGTGGCATCGATACCTACACAGTCAGATGGGTCACTAGTTGGCTCGTGGGCCACATCCAGAGAGTGATGGTGGACGGGTCTTATTCGATCTGGAGGAATGTGGCCAGTGGGGTTCCACAGGGCTCAGGCCTGCACTGTTCAACATCTTCATCAGCAACTTGGATGGGGGGAAAAAGCTGCTGTTCAAATTTGCAGATGACACTAAGATGTGGGGAGAAGTGGGCATGCTAGAAGGGAGGAATAGGTTGCATTCAGATCTGGACAGGTTACAGGGGTAGTTGAATGAGAACAGGATGGGTTTCAACACTGACAAGTGCAAGGTGCCAGAACCAGCAGCATACCTACAGGTTGGGGAACTCCCTTCTTGTCAGTGCAGAGGCAGAAAAGGATCTTGGAGTCATTACTGATGCCAAAATGAACATGGGTGGACAGTGTGGGGACATGGTCAGAAAGGCCAACCATACCTTGTCATGCATCCATAGATGCATCTCAAGCAGGTCCAGGGAGGTGATCCTCTATGCAACACTGGTCAGGACACAGTTAACTTCATCCAGTTCTGGGTGCCGCACTTCAGGAGGGATGTGGACAACATGGAGAGGGTCCAGAGGAGGGGCACCTGCATGATCAGGGGCCAAAAGGGCAGGCCCTACGAGGACAGGCTGTGCGACCTGAATCTGTTCAGCCTCCACAAGAGAAGGTTGAGGGGAGATCTAGTGGCCTGTTACAAACTAGTCAGGGAGGGAACAGCAGGCATTGGGGGAGTCCCTGTTCCCCCAAACACTACCAGGAGTGACAAGAAATATGGTCACAAGCTAGCAAAGAGTAGATTCAGGCTAGATATCACGAGGCACTATTTTACTGTCAGGGAAGCTAGGATCTGGAACCAGCTTCCAAGAGAAGTGGTGCTAGATCCTACCCTGGGGATCTTTAAAAAGAGGCTGGATGAAAACCTTGCAGAGGTCATTACTTTCCTCCCATGGCAGGGGGTCAGACTTGATGATCTGCTCAAGTCCCTTCCGACCCTACCAACTATGAAACTATAATGACAAAAAAGACATACTCTTATTTCACTTTACGTGCCAAAATGGCAGCTACCCAGCTGCACAACTGCCATTTTTGGCAGTAGCCCAGAGGTTGCAACACTATTCCATGTACAGTGTGGACATGTAAGCTTCCACATGGCTACTAATCATGCACAGTAAGCGCTGCTAGCTAGGAAGCTACACACATATACACTGGTTGAATGCAAGTAATAAAACTGCACCCACAAAAAAGCCATGAATAGAGGGTATTAGGCCCCTCTACATGTGCAGATAAAAGGTGCAATTGGATCTAATGCACAATCCATGCTGTCCTGGGGTGCCAGAGAAGAGGAATCAGGAAGCCCCGCCCAAGAGGCGTGGCACAGAAAAAAATAGTGAACTAAAGAAGGGAACATAAAAAAACCCCACTTATCTGCAGGAAGAGCAAGACCGGAAGGATGAGAAGAAGAGCCTGTGCGGTTCACAAGCCGTGCTTTTCTACAATTAAAGCCGGCGGGTGACGTCATGGAGACATGTTGGCCAGCGGAGATAAAAGCGGCCACCAGCAGTGAGAGCAAGGGAGGAGGCGGAGGCTCTCCGTCCCAGCATCAGGCAGAGCCAGCACAAACAGGGAACGCCCAGGTGATGGGTGGCAGCTGGGGCAACAAGGCTCCCTTGCACCGAGGGGGCCAAGGCAGGATCCCAGGAGGGGAGGAGTGTCGGGGGTGACTTTCTCCTCATAGTGAAGAGGTTCAGCGGCAGAGGTTCTGAACAATGGAGCATCCAGTGCAGTGACCCAGAAGAACAGGTTGAGACCTATCTCGAGAAACCTGAAGGTTTCTTACCTGGATACTCCCAGGTACTGGGTTGGGAAGCTGGGCTGAGAGCGGAAAGGGGAGAGAGACCCTGCAGGACCAGCATCAGGGGAGTACTGCCAAGCATAGGCAGGAGTGCGGAAGAACAAGCTGGTAGGAGACCAGACGGGAAGAGCCTTTTGGGGTTCTCTTTTTTTTTTTTTCCTTTTCTTCATTTCATTTCATTACCGGTGTTCAACAGAGGAACACATGCCAACCCCAGGAATAGAACCAACAGGCTCAAAGGGTCTTGGGCATAGGGTCAGAAAGAACCAAAGATCCTGCCTCAAGGAGGAGGGAGTAACACAGTCAGGCACAAGGAACATCCACTGAAGGGAGGTGGCTGTGTTAAGACCTGGCACCCTGCCAGAGGTTGGCAAAGGTTGGAGCATAGGGGAGGTGGAGCCCCACAGACATCCCACAAGTGGAGTGGTCATCCCTGAGGGGACTTTTAAGGATATCCCCCCCACTGAAGTAACATTCAAAGATGTGGCAGGCAAGTTTGGGGGAGGCCAGAAGAATACCTGAAACCGACCTTGGGGTACCCACGAAGCCAGAAAGCATGCGCCCTCTACAGCACAGGCCAAGGCCACATGGGAGCGGGTCTTCAAAGCCAGGCGGGTGCAAAGTGATGCACTGTCTGGGAAGCACAGCAAAGATCCAGCCCCTAGAGGACCTCTCGCAATGCAGCTGGCAGCCATGGTCCCTTCAGATGCACTGGGGCAGAATCTACAAGCCCTAACACAAATCCTCGATGCCCAGCAGCAAATGATGGAATGGCAGCAGGACTGGCTGCAGCATGGCTTGACCACATTTAGGATGCCAAAGATGACACATGAAGATGACCCAGAGGCCTACATCGACACCTTAGAGCGGCACACAATTATAACAGGCCTAAATAAGGGGTATTGGGCCAGCCAGCTCAGGGCCTTCATAGTCGGTAAGGCTCAGGCCACCTACCGGGCCCTTCCCTGAGATGAGGCCCATGACTCTGATCGGGTTAAATCCGTGATCTTGTACCAATTGGAAATTAATCCAGAATATTACAGGTGGCTCTTTTGGGCCAAGAAGGGACCAGAGGAAAAGCAACCCTGACTTGTTACAGTTGCTGCGGGATCTCTTCAATAAGTGGCTGAGCCCTGCGTCCAGTGACCAAAACACTTTAACGGACCAGATACTGCTGGAGCAGTTCATCAATTATCTACAAGAGTGCACACAGTGCTGGGTGCGCCAACATTCACCCCAGGATTGTGAGGAAGCCCTCAGATTCACAGAGGCATTCGCAGCCTCTGAAGCTAGTTATGGTCGAGAGAGATGTGCTCCTGCCCCCCTGACGTATAACCCAAGGAATTCAGAGAAGAGGTGGACCACGTTCAAGGGAGCAATCAGAGATGTGATCTGTTTCCATTGTAGAAAAGTGAACCATTTTTCCAAGGACTGTCAGAGTGAACCAACAGAACGATGGCATCCTGATAATGCAATGAGAGGAGCAATGGAGTGAAGAAAGGAAGGGGACCAGATGGAGCCCATGGACTGTAGTTACGTCACCGGGGGGGGTGGAGAGTGATGTGTGGAAGTGCCCGGTAGTAAAAGCTTGGATTGGAAGATGCTCCATTCAAAGCATCCTGGATTCAGGGTGTGCCCAGTCATTGGCAAGGGCAGATCTGGTCAACCCACAGCCAGACAGGGAGGCAGACCCGGTGAAAGTGTCATGTCTCCATGGGGAAACTAAGCATGTTAACTGCCAGTAGATACACCTTGGGGTCATGGAATTCTGGAGAGAGCTACTAGTGGGGATAGTACCACACCTGGCTTGTGACATGCTGCTAGGATGTGACTGGACCCCTATATTTGATGTGCTGGAGAGAGTCTGAGACACTGAAATGGTGGGGAAGAATCTACAAAATAGAGAAGGATGGCTTGGGGAACTTGAAGATAATGAGGAGTCATCGTGTGACACGGAGGCACTCAACCTCCAGGATGTAGCCAGCAGCCACCAATTCCAAGAGGTGCAGGAAGAGGATGCCAGCCTTCAGGAGCTGAAGATGTAGGCCCTGAACCTCTTGAACACCCCAGCAATGGGACCAGAAGATGCTCCTCGGTTTGAGGTAAGACATCAGCTCCTGTACCAGGTTCACCCTGGAAGGAGAGGGGACCCCGAAAAAACACAGCTTGTGGTGCCCACCCGCTTCCGCCATACTATCTGGCACCTCACTAATTCCAACCCCACTAGAGATTATATGGGTTGAAACAAAACCATAGCCCACATAGTGCGGTGGTTTTTTGGCCTGGGTTGGAGGAAGACATTGCGCACCACTGTGCCGCTTGTCAGGAGTGTCAGAAAGCTAGGGAGGCTCTTCAGCCCCTACCTATTATTGATGAGCCCTTCTCAAGGATGGCCTTAGATGTGGTTGGCCCTCTTCCTTGTACTAGTGCTGGCCACCAATACATATTGGTGTTAATTGATTACACTACCCAGTACCCGGAGGCTGTACCTTTGCAAACGGTGACTGCCCCATGGATCGTGGAGGAGCTCCTCAAATGGATATCCAGGATGGGAGTTCCTCAAGAGATCCTTACCGACCAAGGATGCAACTTTGTCAGGGGTGTTGCGGATGGTTTGCCGTACCCTCCAAATAAAACACGTGCATACCTCAGTCTACCACCCACAAATGAAAGGGTTAGTGGAAAGACTAAACGGGATGATCAAGAGAATGCTACGGTGCTACATAAAGGGAGATCCTAGAAAATGGGACCTACTCCTCCCTTTGGTTCTGTTCCTGAGGGACACTCTACAAGACTCATTGAAATACTCCCCCTTTGAGCTAGTTCTAGGTCACCACCCTTGCAGCCTTTTGCAGATATTGAGGGAGGACTGGGAACACGACACCGGAGAAGCAAGAGACCTGTTGTCATACTGCCAGGAGTTCCAAAGGTGAGTACAGCTGGCCTAGGATTTTGCTCAGAGTAACCTGCAGGAAGCACAGCTCTGCCAAAAGTACCAGTACGATGCCCACACCAAGGAGCAGGAATTCAGACCTGGGCAGAAGGTTCTGGCATTATTACCTATGTCTTCCAGTAAGCTGTTAACTCAATGGCAAGGCCCCTTCAAAGTGATCTGCCAGGTAGGCCCAACAGACTATGAGGTACACCGCCCCAGCTACCTCCAAGAAAAACAAATATATCATATTAAGCTCCTATGGGAGTGGTGTGGGCCTGAGGGGTGGGCTGCCTTCTTGGAAGCTGAGATAGAGGACCTGGGGCTACAGGGCATGACACAACAAAAAGTCATGGAGGAACTGGAAAAACAAATCCAGATAGGGGAGGAACTGTCGAAGACACAGGAATAGGAGGTAAAAGCTCTAATAGAAGATTTCTGAGACATGTTCAAGAAGAAGCCGAGGTGGGCCTGAGGAGTCTATCATTCTATACAAACACCCCTGGGGGCTATAGTACAGGAAAAATGGTGACTGGTGCCCTGCCATCTATCCAGCAAAATACGGGATGAGATCAGAAAAATGACTGAACAGGGCGTCATACATCCATCCCGTAGCCCATGGCATAGTCCCCTTGTACTGGTGCTGAAACCCGATGGCTCCTTGCGACTATGCATAGAATACTGGCAGTTAAACACCATGACGATTTTTGATGCATTCCCAATGCCCCTTGTCACAGAGCTGTTGGAGCTCATCGGTAATGCCCAGTATATTTCGACTTTAGACTTAGCAAAGGGATACTGGCAAATTCCAGTGGCGCACAAGGACATAAAACCACTTTTGGGACACCATGGGGGCTATATGAATTTGTCCAGATGCCGTTTGGGCTTCACAGAGTGGCTGCAACATTTCAGCATTTGATGGACAGGATATTGGCCCCACACACTGAATATACCACAGCCTACATTGACGATGTCGTGGTATTCACCCAAACATGGGCCCAGCACAGAGGACCCCTGTGAGTAGTACTCACAGAATTAAGGAAGGCAGGCCTGACAGTGAATCCAAAAAAAATGTGCGGTAGCCCAAAAACAAACTAAATACCTAGGGTTTCTAGTTGAGCAGAGCACCATACAGCCTTCAGATGATAAGGTGAAAACCATCCATGATTTTCAGGCACTGCAAGCCAGCAAACAATTACTATCCTTTTTGGGTTTAACCAATTATTATCGGCAGTTTGTGCCGCAATTTGCAGAAATAGCAGCACCCCTCTCACATGCATTAAAGGGACCACGAGCACTTATTCTGTATTTAGGAGGGATAAGGTGGACAACTGAAATGAGGCAGAACTTCAAGCTATTAGAAAAGGCCTTATGTGAAGAGGTAGTCATGCATGCCCCTAACTTCCATAAACCTTTATATTACAAACCAATGCCTCTGAAACAGCGGGGGGGGGCATATTAACCCAAGAAGATTATGGAATAGAAAAGCCAGTTGCCTACGCCAGCAGAAAGCTACTGCCTGCAGAAACACAGTATGCCACCATAGAATGGGAATGTCTGGCAATACGATGGGCAGTAGAGCACTTCAGATATTATCTGATGGGGAAAGAATTACATTAATAACAGATCATGCCCCTTAAAATCAACCAAAACAGATAACACCCACATTACAAGATGGGCCCTAGCACACCCACCCTTCAAATTTCATATATTGCACCACACAGGAAAAAGTATCATAACAGAGGATTTTTTAATCCAGCTGTGGGGACTACTCCTAATATGACGGACGCCAACAACAGACTAAAGAAACAACCGTTGACACAGGCAGAAACCCAACAAAACAGAAAGAAATGCCCCAAGGCAGCTTAAGGGGTGTGGTTGTGTCCTGGGATGACAGAGAAGAGGAATCGGGGAGCCCCACCCAAGAGGCATGGCACAGAAAAAAAAAAAAGGGAAATAAAGAAGGGAACACACACACACAAAAAAACCCCTACTTATCTGCAGGAAAAGCAAGACCAGAAGGACGAGAAGAAGAGCCCATGTGGTTCACAAGCCGCGCTTTTGTACAATTAAAGTCGGCGGGTGACGTCACGGAGACATGTCGGCCAGCAGGGATAAAAGCGGCCACCAGCAGTGAGGCAGGGAGAGCAAGGCAGGATGCAGAGGCTGTCCATGCCAGCATCAGGCAGAGCCGGCATGAACAGGGAACGCCCAGGTGATGGGCAGCAGCTGGGGCAACAAAGCTCCCTCGCACTGAGGGGACTGAGGCAGGACCCCAGGAGGGGAGGAGTGTCGGGGGTGACTTTCTCCTCATGGCGTTGAAGAGGTTCGGCGGTGGAGGTTCCAAACAATGGAGCATCCAGTGCAGCAACCCAGAAGAACAGGTTGAGACCTATCTGGAGAAACCTGAAGGTTTTTTACCTGAACACTCCCAGGTACTGGGTTAGGAACCTGGGCTGAGAGCGGAAAGGGGAGAGAGACTCCACAGGACCAGCATCAGGGGAGTACTGCCAAGTGTAGGCAGGAGTGCGGAAGAACGAGCTGGTAGGAGACCAGACGGGAAGAGCCTTTTGGGGTTCTCTTTTTTTTTCTTTTCTTCATTTCACTTCGTTGCCCCTGCTCAACAGGGAAACCTGTGCCAGCCCCAGGAATAGAGCCGACAGGCTGAAAGGGGCCTCAGGCATAGGGCTAGAAAGAACCAAAGATCCTGCCTTGAGGAGGAGAAAGGAACACAATCAGGCACAAGGAATATCCACTGAAGGGAGGTGGCTGTGTTAAGACCTGGTGCCCGACCAGAGGTTGGTGTAAGGTTGGGATGTATGGGGAGGTGGAGCCCACGGACATCCCACGAGTGGAATGGTCATCCCTGAGGGGACCTTTGAGGCTATCCCCCCCACTGAAGTAACATTCAAAGATGTGGCAGGCAAGTTCAGGGGGGGCCAGAGGGACAACTGAAACCAACCTTGGGGTACCCACGAAGCCAGAGAGTGTGCGCCCTCTACAGCACGGGCCAAGGCCGCACGGGAGTGGGTGTTCGAAGCCAGGTGGGTGGGTGCACACACTATTGTGCCTCCTGTCATACCATACATGCATGGCAGGAGGCCTTATTGTGTGATTGTGAATTACACCCAATTGTGCCTTATTTTCAGTGCAGGGGGAGCCCAATCCTGGACTTTCCCTTCATTGGCAAGAAGCAGAGTCCCCTTTGCTAACCAGGCTTCCAGCCACAGGAACCACAGGCAGCCAGGACCAAGAGTCCTGTCCCTGATGGGTCTCAAGGTTCTGGCTGCACCCCACATGTTGACAAGAGGTTTGATAGTTCATAAACTTTAGACATTTTTTCTTCACTTTAAATGGAAATTGATCAAAGCTGTGTTTTTTCTATGTTTAACTATTGCAAATAAATGAAAGGGAAGCAACATGTAATTAACTATTGGAATTCATTGTCACAGAAGGTGGTAAAGGCAGACAGCATAGCCAGGTTCAAAAACAGACTAGATAAATTTGTGTGTGATAGATATTTTAATACCCGTTTAATACTGTTGAATGCAACAGTTGGAAATGGCAACTCTAAACCAGTAATGGTGAATGCCAGGAAAGGTAATAAATACGGAATAAGTTACTCTAGATATATCTGGTTCAATGCTTTCCCTCCAATGCATCTACCCTGCCTTTGTCAGAGATACTGGGCTAAACAGACCTTATGTTCTTATGACTTCATAAAGCAAGGGCTAAAAATGGCCTGGTAGAGAACTAGAAAACTGCCACTTAGATGCATAAAGGGCATTCCTAGAGAAAACAATTTCACCCCTAAGAATACGAAGTGATCAGCCAACATGGATTTATCAAGAGTAAGCAATGCTTTGCCAATCTGAGTTCCTTCTGCAACAAGGGTCTAGATGTTTTATATTGGAGAAAGCAGTAGATGTGATATTTTTTGACTTTCACAAGGCTTGGTACTGGCTTCCATGACATTTCCATTATTAAACCAAGAAAAAAAACTGACTAAACGACTGTAAGGAGTATGCATAACTGATTGGATCATTGCGCTCAGAGAGTATTCATCAGTAGATCAATGTTTATTTGCAATAAAGTATTAATGGGTTTAATCAAGCATCTGTCCTGAGTCTGATACTGTTTAGGATTTGAATGATGGGACTGAGTGAACTTAGGAAATATGGAGTGGACACCAAGCTGGGTGGGGTTGCAGACACTCTGGAAAATTATTAGGATTCAGAATGACCTTGACAAATTAGAGAAATGATCTGAAATTAATGAATGAAATTCAGTGCGGATAAGTACAAAGTCCTACATTTAAAACAGAACAAATTTCATGCAAAAGTACAAATTGTGAAACAGCTGATCAGGCTGTAGTACTGCAGAAAAGGACCTGGTGGTCATAATGGAATGGAAGCCGAATGTTAGGCAACAGTGTGTTATTGTTATCAAAAAGCCACTAGTATACCGGATTATATTAAGCAGAATACTGCCTGCAAGTCAAGAGAGATGATTCTTTCATTAGTTTCAGCACTACTGAGGCCTCATTTACTGCATCCATTCTGGGCACCACAGTTCAAGGAAAATGTGGACAGATTGGAAAGATTTTATCAGTAGACAACAAAAAATATTACATGTCTAGGAAATCTAATTTACAAGAAAAGGTTAAAATAACTGGAATTATTTAATTTGGAGAAAACAAGGTAAAGGGGAGATTTGATTGCCATTTTCAAAAATAAAGAAAATGGTGATAAACTATTCTCTGTGGTTGGAGGGGACAAGACAAAAACTAACAATGTAAATTAGAACAAAGTAAATTGAGGTTGGATATTAATTTTCTTCTTGTAAGTGTGGTTAAGCTTCGGAACAAGTTACCTACGGAAGCTGTAGAATCTTCGTCCTTGGAAGTCTGTCAGAGGAGGTTAGACAAACACTTGTCCAGAATGGTTTAGACAGGCATGATCCAACCTTGAGCATGAAGTTAAACAAGGGGACTTCTCTCACATAGCCCTATGTTCTATATTTCAGTTTCAGCAACTACTTGAACATGTTTGGGTTCAAGCTACACCTTCCAAGAAATTGCCTTCACTACAAGGCCACAGGAAAAATTCAGGATGGGATGAAATGTATATTTATTGTTCCTGTCAAAACCATACCACTTTGCATAGAACACAAATACTGTATTGTAAAAATATTCATTGGGACAGAGAAAGAAAGATGGCATTACTTTACAGATACTGGTTAGAGCATTTATGTGAGAGAAAAGACCCCTCTCCAATAACTAATTAAAATAAAATCAGCAAATATTCAGTGACCCAGAAACTGTTTTATATAGCCTAATCCATTAGACTTGCTCTGATAACACCGACTGAATCAGGGCTCACAAGCCGTATAAACAGAGGAATGTCTGATTTGTTCATTTATCTGGTTGTCTAAGTGCTAAAAATAACACTTGCATAAAGGTTGTCATTCTATTTCTGGCCGCATAGCCCTGCACAAATGGATCACTGTATATGTGTGCAGGCTGCCAATGTATACTGGCATTGTCATGCGGTGGGATCCCCAGGGGTGGCCGTGATGCCCCTGGCAGCTCCATGATCATGCCAGCTCTACCCCGAGAGTGCCCTCTCATCTCATCTGCCATGTCTTGCTGGGAAAATAAATCAGGAGGCTGCCCACAGGCCTTCACATGGCCCCGGGTTGCTGGACCTCACCAGCACTCACTGGTCCTTGACCTCTTCACTGCACCTCTCTTCAGTACTGTGCCACACGAAGCACGCCAAGCCTTATAGGTTGATTACATGGCTCCAGACCTCCCATTTACCATGCCCTATGCCTTGCAGGTGTTATATGAATATTGTTCCCTCTGCTGGGATCTCAGCCTACTTGGCCTCCACCCCTTTTATGTAGCTAGGCCTCCTAGCCTAGACCCACTGTATTGGGCCTGGCTTTGTGGTCACTAACTCCAATCAATCTCCTCTTATCACCAGGCTCTCCAGCCCCTGTATCTGCACCCTGCTGGGCTCTAATCAACCATGTGCCCCTGCCTGGGCACTAATGAGGCCTCCACCTCTGCTTATAGCCTCATCCCAAATCACTAGTTAAAAGAATAACACAAACATAAGCCCTAGGCTATAACATAACCATACCAAAAAAGGTCATGCTCTACCCCTTTAAGAAGGCAAACGTCTCCCCTTGTATAGTGTGCCTCTTACCCCTCGGTACCTTATGGGCTCCTGGAGCCTTACTATACTTGGAGGTAGCAAAGCAGGCAACAAAATGTCTTGGGTAACTGTCTTATGCAGGAGCTCCTTCTCCTGGCAGCTGCCAGAGAGAGTGAACCATGCCAGTTTATATGCTGGCTTATATGTACCCAGGACCCTGCCTCCTTCCAGTCAGCTGACCAACCTGCAGGTGCTAATAATCTCATTAGCCATTTGCTCAAGCCACCTTCACCTGTGGAGCTCTGACCAGCCTGCAGTGCCCCTCTAGCTAAGCTGCCTGTGCCCTTAAAGGAGCAGGCATCCCTTAGTGCCCTGCAACAGGCATCAAAATGGAAGAGAGAAACAGTGTTCCCATCTTTCCACCCTTCCCAGGTAAGGAGCACCCAAAACCCTGTCTGGCTTCCTAGGCGAGTGCCCTAACCACTGAGCTACTGGGGAAAAAAAACATATGTGCACACACATGACCTTTTTCCATCCTAAATCTAGTAGTCATAGGTTTTATGTGGTTCTATTTTCAGGAACCTAGGGCTGCTATGTATCCACAAGGGGTACGTAGACATGTCCCACTTACTTATGTACAACTACAGTTATACACAGTTGTCCCTGTATGCAGGGCTATGTTAGAAATATTATTAAAAATGCATTATCAATAGCAGATTTAGAAAAAAACACAGCTGCTAGCCCTCCTTGTCTCCTTAATGGGAGAGGGAAGGGGGGGTTGGAAATTGAAGGGAAAACTACCAAAGGCTCTTTGTATTAAGTATCACTCCCTCTTTGCTTTGCAAAGTTACTATCTCTTTGTTACAGTAAAGCATATACTCCTCAGCTTTTCTCATGCAGATAAAAGTAAATTACAGTTCTAACCTTGAGGCAAGGAAAATTCAGACTCTTGTAACCTCAAATATTGTCTGCCCATGCGCAATAACCTAATACATATTAAGCCTATCCGCCCCGCATACTTAAGTAGTTACTTATAATGCACATGGGACGTATGAAGCAACATGTTTACATATATGTTTGTATGAACCGGAAATGAGTTGTAAAAGTTCCTCCTTCTGCACACGTGGTCAGGAGAGAGGGGATAAAGCCAGCTGGGCAGTTTCCCTCGGGGGCAGCAGAGTGTTTGATCTTTTGTCTCTCTCTCTGACCCTATTTGCAAATATATACCTTTTGTGTTGCTAATAGAGTGTGTCTGTGGCTGAAAGTTTTTTTTCCGCCTCCCAAGAAACGAACCGCGATTTTTACATCAGCTACATGCTCAGGAACAGAATTCCAACCAGTGCATAACTGACATTTTTGACACTTCAATAACCAAAAATGTCAAGCAGATGACCAAATCTGAACACTTAGCATGCATGCAAGCATTCAAATGAAATTTAGCAGTTTAGTTTGAGCAGCTAAAAACCCTACTAGCAGAGGACTGTACAAGCATTTTAGGGGATTCACTGGGAGCTCTACAGGCAGCCTGCACTGTTGACAGTACCCAGGCACAAGGCCCAAAAGCATACATCCTAACATGCTCTGCAGGCTCCCTGTCTGCCTGGAAACAGTCAACAGCACCCAACGGTCAACAGCACCCAAGGGCACAGGTCAGGATTGATTGGCTGACTGGCCCAGGGAAATCAAACCCTGCTCCTCAAAACACTTCCGCCCTTCCTAGTTGTCAGGTAGATCTAATGCTATTACAGGTTGAATGAGTCTGCCTGGGGTCAGGTGCTGGCAGGATGAATCCTGTTGTTGCAGGAGCTAAGGGTTCTGTTCCTTATAGGGCAGGAGTCACATTTATGTTGTTTAATTACTGGGAGGGAAAGGAACAATGTCTGGTGGCTGCAGCGGCAGACTTTGGCTATGGTGATGTTGTGTCTGCCAGTACCCTGATTATCATTAGAGGGCAGGCTGCCGCCATGAGAAGCCTGGCCACTGCAACTACAGCTCCAGTGTTAGTAGCAGGACTCTACCTGTAGCGCTGCTGGGGCAGCACTACAAGGAGTCCAGCCACCATGGACAGAGCTGGGGCTCTAAGCTTGGTGGTGGGGCTTTGCCATCGTAGCTAGGGATCCAGAACTCTGGCTGCAGTGGCATAGTTTGTCTGTCATTGACAGTTTCTGGTCCATAAACACGCTAAATACAGCTGGTGCTCCTGATCCAGTGTCCAGGCAGGCACTATCTGGCCACATGGGGGAGGGGGGGGAAAGGGAAAGGAACCTGGAAGGGGAAAGGAGTTTGACCTGTGGACATGGAAAGGAGTGTGTGGCTAGGCCCTGGATGATCAGGACCCAGCCCCAAAATAAGGACTTGGGTTTCCCAATCCCTCAGCTGTCAGGGAATGTTGTGTCACATCTGCAGCGATACAGTGGGGGGAGAGTGGCAGTTGGAGCAAACTGCACTGGGATACTACAGGACAGCACAGAGGCTTCTATCATAGGAGTAAGTCTACAAGTGTTCATTTATCTGATTTAAAAAAAAAAAAAATTCTACCAGAGACCACTTTTCATTGGACAAGGTAGAAGTTTCTATCAGCCTTGCCATTTTTGGTCCAGTAGAAACTGCTTGAATACTGGTATACCTAGGGTTTCTATGGGTGGAAATGCAGCTTTACTAGCTCTGGTTTTTGTACTAATGGTAGCATTAGATAATGTGCATTTTATGGAAATGACACAATCTTCCAAGAAGCAGAAAAATACATATGCAAAGATGCAAAATGTGAGAAAGGTAATAACTTTTTCCTTGTTACTGAATAAAATTGCATTTGATTGTTAAATATATTAGTTATCTACCTACTTAAACACAGAGGACACTTGCTTTGCCAAAGCCATTATGAAACTATTGAAATGAATCAAACACTTTCTTTACCAGGGTGATACCTATTTCCTGACAGGATTTGCACAAAATATTGGAGTTTCGACTCAACTTTAACTGACCAAGTCAATTTACTAATGGCATGAAATCCTGTCAGATGAATTAGCATAATAGGTAATATAACTTACCTAAATTTCTGCAGCGAATTAAACCAGTGTCAGTATTATTTCTAATTTTCTATATAGTATTTTGTACTAAGTCAACTAGGTTGGAATATTCATATATGCTGTAGGTACCAAATAACACTCAGGAGCTGATTTGCTGACAATAAATCAGCTGTTAGCAGAACTTTTTTCTGTTAGCAGAAGAAAATGGAAGAATTGAATGGTTTCTGAAATCCAGACATAATCTAGTTTTATCATGATAATGGGAAAAAACATCATTTACAAAAAAATAGGACAACCTCAGACTAAAGAGTGTGATTAAATATAAGATTTATTTTTATTTATTTATTTATTTTATAGATTTGCAATGGAGAATTGTTTAGGTATGCCATACACTCAGTCTATGAATCCTTCATAGCCAGAAAAGGGTAAAATACAAGTATATGTTAATCATCAATATCCTTAATAATATATTGTTGATATATTCTTGAATCAGAGTCAGTTGCAACTGATGTAATTCACAGTGGATTACCAAATAAAAAACAAGCTGCTCAGTGGCTTTTAATTCAAAGGGTCTGCCTCTCCCATTAGCTAGAGCTTATCATCAGTTCCACACAGCTGATAGGAAAAATGACACTTTTTGAAATAAAAGCCAAAGTAAACAGACAGGTTTCTTTGGTTGAATCTGACATCTTTTATTAGATCAACTTAAGTAGTTGGAAAAACAATTTTTAAGCAAGCTTTCGGGTTCAAAAACCCTTCTTCAGGCTAAGGAAGTATCAGCCGTTGGTGTGCGCTCTTCCTGGATGGAATGAAAAGTAAAGAAGCCAGAGATTGGGCTGGTATGCATACAAGATAGGCAGTGAGTGAAGGTGTAGATTGAGGAGTCAATGGGTGAGAGACAGGCTAGGGGGTGGGGAAGAAGAGGGATAAATAGTGGAGAAGTACCTGGGGAGTCAGATGTCAGGCAGGTTATAATGTGTCATAAATCCAATGTCTATATTTAGTCTGTGATTTTTTGTATCCAGGAGGTTGATGAAGTGGAGTTCATAGGCTCTTCTCTGGGAAGTGTTTTGTAAGTTTCCTTTGAGGATCAGGACTGAGAGATTGAAGAAAGAGTGGTTTTCTTGTGAGAAATGTGCCCCCACAGGTAATTGGGTATTCCCATCTTTGATAGATTTCTGGTGTGCGTTCTTTCTGGTGTGCAGTTGTTGTCTAGTCTCTCCTTTGTATTTTCCATCAGGGCATTTGGTGCAATGGATGAAATACATTACATTTCTGGAGGTGCAGCTGTAAGATCCAAGAATGCTGATGGGTCTGTTGTGGGGTGTAGTAATTGTGGGGGTGGTGGCAATGTGTTGGCAGGTTGTGACAGTTGTGCCTCCTCCGTCTGTCTACTAGTGCCCCACAACACTGATTAAGGGCCAACCACCCGCCTTCTTGTCTGCCATGCCTTTTTTGTTATTTGTTTTATTGGAAGATATTAATTGAGCTGGAGGCTGCCCTTCTTTTGTCTCAGCACCTGGGGCACTATCTGCATCTCCTTTCCTCCTCTTACACCGCAGCCCAAGCCTCACAGATGGTACCGACGTGTTTTGACCTGGGCCCTGTTATGCCTTGACCCTCTCCTTTATTTCCAGGGCTCCTCACTGCCCCCCACCTCTCACTCCAGCGCTGGGGTCAATGTACCCCCAAAACGCTGTGACCTCTCTTGTGCCAGGGTCCCCACACTACCACGGAGCTCCTATGAGGCCTCCTCCAACCCCTAATAGCCTCACCTGGACCTCCGGCCAAAAAAAAATAAACACAAGAACACAAAACCCCTGGACTACAACATAAAAGCTAGACTGTCCGGTCAAACAAGATTCAATCCCTACAAGAGAAAGACAGCACCCCAACTCCAGCAGCAACCAGGGGATGTTCCCACCATCAGATTTCTTCCCCCCCCCCGTCTGCACTAGCCAAGTTCCTCCTCCCTCAACTGCTAGAAGGTAACTGCCTTCCTGGCCTCCTGCCTGGGCTTAAGGAGGGCTAAGCCCTGCCCCTTCCTGTCACGAGGTTTCACTGGTTGCCCTAGCAACCAGCACCTGCACAGTCCTGGTGACTGGAAACTAAGCCTCCCCTTTCCTGCCATTAGGGGTCTCTCCCAAGCCATTTCTGCTCTCAGTCTCAGGGCACCTGAATGCTCTGCGACACAGGTTTTGCATTTCTTGTCATGGCATGGTCTGGATCCATTTGGCGTGTTCTGAGCCTGAGGAAGTTTGCTTCTGGTGATGAGGCTAGCGAGGTTCGGTGCTTGTTTGAAGGCTAGGATGGGTGGCTCTGGGAAGATCTCTCTAAGAATAGGGTCCTTTTCTAATATGGGTTGCAACTGTTTGAGGATTTTCCATACAGGTTTGAGGGAGGGGTGATATGTCATAACCAATGGCATGTGATTTGTGGGGGGGTTTCATCTGTACTCCAGCAGTTCTTCACACGGTATCTGGATGGATCATTCAAACATGTGATCTCTCTCTCTGGAGGAGTGACAGGACTTGGTCTGGAACAGCCATGGCCCCCACATGGGGATTGGTGTTGTGGGGGCTCCCTCAGCCACCTGCTTCTGACAGGGTCCCTCTGGGAAACTCCTCCAGAAGAACCTTGATCCCATGTGCATGGAAAGGAGCATCTGCCCTGTTCTTGGAGAGGAAATGGGACAGGTCCTTGTAGAATGGCATAGTCTGCCCTGGCCTATAGGCTGCTTTCTAGTGTCCAGCATGTGTAAATATTGTCTCATCAGCATGGTCTTGGTGAGATGCTATTCCCAGTCTCTGTTGTGACCCCTTACCTGCATCTCCTGGACAATACATTTGAAGATATCTCTGATTTGATATACTACCTGGAGCTGTCACTTGCCCCAGATGGCAATAAGATCCTTTATTTATCTGAAATGCCACTTACATTCCCAGGCTTGGCTGGTCGTAGCACATGGGCCAGATTCATCCATAGTCTGCAGTGTTCCCCATTGGATTTTGATGTCTAGAGGTGGAGAAGATCCAGCTGGAAGGGAGTGGATGGAAGACTGGAAGGGTTCATGTAAGGATGGAAACAATGGATGCATGAGGCTTCAGTTCCCAGCATGTGGTTCTTGCTCTCACTTCAGAGGCTTGGGGCCCCTGCTCCTGTGGCACCTGGCCTCCACTACTTAGGTCACCTCCAGAATCTCAAAATGTCCAGGGGCTTTCAGCTGAAAAACCATGATTCTGGCAATGTCACACATGCTACTCAGGCTGGTGCCTCAGAATCACAGAGCATCTCTATTCACCTGGCTTGGTTCAGTGCACCATCCCCACCAACCATATCCCACTCTCCACCGCACCTCCCACACACATACCAAATTACTTAGTTGATCATCTTAGTGATCAGATACCAACTCACTATCTGATCAGTGATCAAGAAGTTGGGGAATCAATCTGCATTGAATGAGAGTGAAGGACACAGCAGGCGCCTTCCCTACAAAAGCATTTGAAAACAGGCATGGCAAATATTTAGGGCCCAACTCAACCACCCATACTTTACATCCTTATATGACAGAGGACTTTAGTGTAGTAGATTCTACTATTGGCATGTTATGAATTTCAACCTGAAATAATACTTGCCAAATTTTTTTCCACTTTCACCTCTTCTTTCCCCATCCCATAACTGGCACTCTATAAAGTCCAGCTGGCACAAGGGGTAGTGTCCCCAGATACCAAGTGGATGGGCCCCAGCTCTCCTGAGAGCAAGTAGCCCTGAACTACTTGCTAGGGCAGCTTTTTATACTGCGGGGGCTAGCACAGGGCAGGTTTTTATAGCTCTGGGGACAGCACAGGTGCTGTCTCCAGGCTCTAGCTCCCCCTGGCTTCAGAGCTGGGAAGAGCTGGGCTGGATTATTTTGCCCCAAGTGGCACAACTTGCCCCACACCAAAGTACTTGTCCAGGCATGTGTGCTGATGCAAAAATCCCTGACTTAAGTTTGTGCCACTCCTATTTGAGCTGCATGTACCTGCACATTTGGACGTGCCCTCTGAGTGTAAACAGCTGCTTACTGCACCAGATGTCTCTGAAATCACTTGGGAGAATGCAGGATAGTAAAAAATATGTATTGTAGGTACCAAAACCAAGAAATACAGTTTATTTTTTGGTTATATTTTTCCCCACAAAAGCCTTCAGATGTAGAAAGTAGAGTCCTATTAAAATATTTCAGGCAAGGTTTTGTTTCCTAATTTGCTCCCACATATACACCTGTCTGATATTTTTATTTTCTTTACAGATGTATGAAACTCAGCAGTGTCACCTCATAAGGGTCACTTGGCTTCATTCACCCCTGAGTGTGCTATCTTCTCCACCCCACCCCACCCCACCCCTTCCAAACTGCAAAATTTTTGCATACTTGTAACTGCTTTTAATGATTATGCAGATTGGGAAGTGATTTTCCCCCGCTGAAGCAATTTCTCTAATTCACTGCAAGGAGACAGAATAAGAGAAGGTTAGAGATGTACCTTATAGAGTAAACAGTACAGTAAAAAAAACCTGAATGCTGCTCCAATTGAAAAAAGGGAAAATTACCCCAATTTCAGATTTCAGTGTTATTGCATTTCAACAACTTGTATCTGACTGAAGGACTGTGATAAACTTAGAAAAAAAAACAACACCCCTCCACCCCAAAGTTCACCGCACTATCCATTAGACCACTTTAGAGAACATATACTGTACTTGGAAGTGTATTTGCCCTGAGTGCAAACATTCAATGCCTTTTAAAACCTTTGGACAATTTCTTGGTAAGCAATGTATTGTCCTGGGCTGGGGGATCATGGCTCCACTGCCTGTCCTGAAAACACATGATGCCTTCCATTGGCTTGTAATGTTAGGGCACCAGCTAATTAAGCAATTAAAAAAAAAGAACTGCTGGAATACTGTCACCATACCAAGTACCTGGTGATTTAAGTAATCCTTTCTGGGGCATGAGCCAGCAAATGGGACATCCTGACTGCCTCCACTCACTAGGGCTTCAGGAAAGTGAATCTGCATGTCTGGTGGCTTCCAAAATTCTGTACAGATTTTAGGTGATCTACTAGGTTCAGAAGGAAAAAAATCAAATCACTGCTTCTTTTGCAGACAGCAGACTGGGAAGGCAGGGAAAGAGTTTCCTCTCCTCCTATTGAAGAATGTGAGGTGTTTCCTAAGGGGAACATCATACAGTGTCTGTATCCCAGAGGGTTTTTTATTTTAATTACTGAGTGGATGTAAGAAAAGAACTACATTAAAGCTAGAAAGACCACTAGATATTTTTATTCATATAGCCAGGAAAAGCGACAACTGAAAAACAGTAACCAATAAATTAAGCAGTGCAGGAGCTTGACAAAAAAGTCAGGTGCCCTACATATACTTCTGTGGGATTCACAGCAGCATACCTCAAATTCTGTAACACACTGTCTGAACCAGTTTTCTATCAAGTGTACATGGTTCCAGACCATTACTTGAGTGACCATAATTATTAGAAATTGGCTTTAAGACATGAGAACAAAGAAACACTCTGACTAGAGACAGACATTACACATAAACTAGTTTAAGTGATCAGAAACCTGTAACAGAACATAAGTTCAGTACTCATAACCCAGTTTCAAAATGGCTGAAACTGGTTTAAGATAACCTTGGTTGAATGTAGTATCAGACTTAACTGATTTGGATCAAACTGGTTTATGCAACTTCTGTCCCATATCCCTTCCTTATTCAAGTTAAATCAGAGTCCCCCAGCATCCCAGATGCTTTGCAGCCCTGGGCTGGGCTGGGCTGTCTGCTCCAGAGAACAGGGCTGGCTCTTCCCCTTTGCTCCTTAGCCAGAGCTCCAGCAGAAACTGCAGGCACAGCAGGGTTTAGCTTCTCCCTGCCCCACTCCCCACCCCACTGCTGCTCAAGCAGGGGCCCCCCTTTCTTCCTTCCCATCTCCCACAACACAGACCCCAGCCAGCACGTGGTATGCTAGCTAATGCTGAAAGGTGTCTGTGTGTGTGTCTCTAATTTCACTGGGACAGGACAAAGGCAGACAGGACAGTTTCTGCTTAGGGCTTTTTGGAGCTAATCAACAAGTCAGCTGGTAATGTCCCTCCATTTCTTCCTTGGAAAAAGCTGTTTAAGAAGAGCTTGAACTAATGAGAGAGGCTTTTGTTTTCTTGATGGGCTGTTAAACACTGTGATATCAGCTCCCTGCTGGCTCTCTCACCTGTAGGGTTTGCAGACAGCATGAAAAAGCATGGAGAGGGAAACTGAAAAGCTCAGTATCATCAACAGATGCATGCAGTCCACTCCCCCACCTTTGCCTCAGAGTGCTACCTGGGGGCTGGCAGCACTCCCACCCCTTGAGCAGCAAGCAGGAGAAAAGCCTTGGACTGTGCAGAGTTTAAACCCAGGTTAAGCCTGGGCTTAAATCTCTCTCTAATCAGAGTGTCCTGCCTAGGCCTGGCCATGCCCCCCTTCAGCTCAGCACTGTAGAAGGGAAGGGAGAGCTGCTTTAGCACCCCCCAGTTTCTAGCTTGAGCCACTGCAGGCATGTAAGTGCATTTCCTCAGTCCAGGGGGAATGCCTGTTCACTTGCAAACTGGTTCAACCTAGGCAGGTTAGACTAACCTGAAAAGATTGAATCAATTCAGGCTCAGGTTTTTTTAATGTCTGTCCCTAGCCTTTCTGGGCCATTGAATGTATCCAAGATTTCTTGGACTGTGTATGTGAGGTGGACTCATAGATTTCTGTTTCTACATCCTGTATTGAGCACAGAAATTGTAAGTGCTTCTCACAATATACATTTTACACATGCATTCTGTTTCCCCAGACAAGTTGTAGTAATGCTACATATTAGTATGCAAAGATGTGCTGATATAAATTTTGGGTATGTTCAAGTACATTTTTTACTTCCATTAGGGAACTTGCCCATTGCCAGAAATCAGTGCAGATAAATCGGTTCCTAAGACAGGTTAGCTGTGAGCAGAGGCAAAAGAGCAGCTGACCCACATTCAATACTTACCTGCACCCATGACAATATTCAATAAGATAAATTCAACAATAAGCAGTTTGCTTTGTGTGGATGGATCTATGATAACCAAAAGGACAACACAGGTAAACCTGGGAACAGAGGCTTCTCTGACTCTTGTCAGTGACAGCCCAGATGTAGGGCCAAACTGGTGCTCAGGCAGAGGACTCAAGGTCTGGCCAAGATTAGAGTGCTGCCCTTAGCCAGGGGGTGAGCAGAGTGGTGCAAAGCCTCATGGGTTGCTGGCAGAATGCAACCCAACATGAGTCACAATGGGATATCATGCAGATGTCCATTATTGTGTTCTAACCTACAGCACTGAAGTATGATACCCCCTCCATCCAAGGTTATCTTAGAGTGGGATCTGCTATTTTTACAGCTTTCTATATGCCCTGACCATCTGTTTGGTTATAGCTTCAGAGTGTTTTCTGCACAATAAGTGTCACTTCTGTACTTGGCCTCAAAGAACTTACAATCCCTGAGCTAAGGCTACTCCAGGATACAGCTGCTGCTAACTGTTCTAAAAAAAACACATGGAGAAGTGGCAGAAAGGTAGGACTATGGATTTAGTCTGCCCCCACCACACTTCCCAAAGGAGATGGGTATGCTTCAGTGAGCATAATTTTCCTCACAAGTGGGTTCACCAGAATGAATTCCTTCAATGGTTCTGCCTCGATGATACTAAAATCGTGTAAGCTCTTGCTGCAGCACTGAATGACCTTCTCACTTGCTACAACTGGAACTTCGTATTGCAGACACTATACATATGTAGAGTGTAATGGCAAAAACTCCTGTAGGAGTAGCAATATGCTCTACTACAGGTTAAAGCCCAAATTAATTACACACAGACAGGCTTTGTTATTAGCCTGCTTCCGTCCCAAGATACTACGCTGCCTCTGCTAAAATACAGATATCTGAGATGAAACATGTTTAGCCCTCTTAGAAATAATAATGTTTCAGACAAGTGCCCAGGAGCAATTTATTTCATATATTTTAATGCCACTGTAGATAACTGGAAGGTTGCCCATGTGGTCTTCTCTTCAGCTCTTTTTTCCCCTGCTCATCTTAAGGATAAGCTTAATACAGTTATAAAAGGACCAAATTAAGAAAGAATTCATGGGATTCAGGAAGAAAGGTCAGAATAAGGTGGTAGACATAGCAGTGTGCTAAAAACAGCAGCAGCACTAAATGATGCAATATGCGGCTGACTACTGTTTCATTGGGGCAGTCATGAGCTGGGAGACACCAAATGAGATGAAGACTGAAGACTACAAAGTGGGAGAAAGACAAAACTGTGCATGAAGAAATGAGGAACTGGAATGATGTTTTGCTTTGCTTTGTGGGAGAGGACATCTAGGTTATTTGGATGACCCCATGTTTCACAGGTTATAGTCCAAGTTATATTTAATTGTTCCTTAGAAGAAGTTTATCCAGGTACCAGAGCCTTGTAGCTAGAACAACCTCCTAGGGTCTTTCCATGGTACTTTAAAATAGCACCTAAAGTTCTATAAGTTGATTGACACATGCCCTGTACCAGCCAAAATGATATTAAAAATGGATTTACTTTAAGTACTTTCCATTGCCAGATGTTTATGTTTGATTTAGTATACACTCCCAACCAAATTTGAACTACATGTTTGACAAGAAAATGATTGTGCTCTCAAAAGCACAACCACAGAGGATTCAATTAAGGTACCTGTGTTGCGTGACCACCTTACTGTGATGCTTATCTGCACTTCCCTATTGATATACATGGCTGACAGAGTGGAAACACTTTGGCTAGGTACAGACTGTCAAAAAGCCTGAGGCTGAATCAATTCAGTCTTTCAAAGTTAGTCTAAGCTGCACAGTTTGAACCGATTAGCAAATGGACAGACATTCACTTTTGAGTCAGGAAATGCAGCCACCTGCCTGCAGTGGCTCAAGCCAGAAGCACAGGGGGGGCGGGCACTAGAGCACACCTACAGGCCATTGCCAAAGAAGGAAGAGAGACTTTTTCCCCCCTCCCTGCTGGAGTGGAGGGGGTGTGGCCAGGCACCAGCTTGAGGCTAGCACACTGGAGTGGGGTCCAAGGGGGGGGGGCGGGGGGGCAGTGCTTGCCAGGCTTCTGACCCACCCCAGCTCAAGGGAGGGGGATAGCTGCTACTAGACTGAGGAGAGGGGGTGGGGAAAAGGTAGTGGCATTGAATTCATAAGAGCTTGAACAAAAATAGTTCTTTCTATGAAGCAAGCATGTACTGAACACAACATTTTGCAACCTCAAGCACATGACAGAGCACCAAAAATCGTCAATTAAGCTAAGCTACATCCCAGTAAAGCATAGTGAGAGCACTTAAAATGGAATGTAATAAACCAAGAAGACAAGTCCTTGCTTAGGCGTTCTAGTCTCCCACCTTTTCCAGCTTCTGCTTTATAATGTTAATGTAGTTCTCTGCTTTCTTTTGTCACACTAGCACAAGCTGTCTGCAACCCTCTCCTATTCCCTTAGCTCAGTCTCCAGCACATGCATGTGGTAATTGTGCCAGGTCTTTGCCAGCAACTTTCACCTCTCAGTCTGGTCCTGCAGGGCTTGGCTCTGTGCTCACAGGTGGCACACTGTGCTCACATTCCCTCTCCCGCTCCTTATCAACTGCTTGCTTCAGTCTCTGCCAGAGGTGGGAGGGGTGGAGCCTTCTCCTTAAGAAGGTCTTTCCCTTCCTACAATAAGTCTCTGGATAGGAAAACACATTCTGCTAAGTAGGTGGGTCAGTAATTGAGAAATAATCAAAGCTGTTAGCCCTATGCTACAGTCTTGATGGCTCTTGGATTAACTTTTTAATGAGGTGTTGGTTACCTTTGCTCTTCAGGCAGTGGTTTCCCATGCAGTTGTTAAAGAACCAGCTGGGGCTGGCAGGGGGAAAATAAATCTCCTCCCTGCCCACTTTGCCATGCTGGCTGGCATCTGGCCATGCAGCACCAAGGGAGTGGGGCCCTAACAGGGGCTTCTGTGCCCAAGTCAGGCAGACCCTAGCTGAGGTCCCGGGGGTAGAAGGGAAGGAGGGGGGGGAATAAGCCCCGTCCCTGCCTCCTCCACCTCAAGGAGCCATAATGGGCCAGCATCTGGCCATGCCCACACCCCTGCTCTAGCTAAATCAAAGGGGCAGTGCAAGCCCTGCTCTCTGGAACAGACTGCACAACCCAGCCCAGGGCTGCAGAGCATGCTGGGATGTTGGAGGCCTCTGATTTAACTTAAACCAGGAGGGGGTCTGCAACAAAAGTTCTGTAAACCAGTTTTACCCAAATTAGTTAAGTCTGATACTACATTCAACCAGGTTTAACTCAAACCAGTTTCAGCCATTTTGAAACTGGTTTATCTGCACTGAACTTATGTTCTGCTACAAGTTTAAACCAGTTTCTGATCACTTATACTGGTTTGTGTGTCACCTATTCCCCTAGTGTTTGTGCTTATTTTAACTGCCCTGACATGTTTTATCTATGTTTTAACAGTTTGACTATAAGAGGCCAGGTGAGTTAGATTTTGAGTGCACTGGTGCCCACTCTAAAATTGTACCGTTTAGAAGAGTACTGATGCTATAAGAGAAAATTAGGTATAGGTTCCTGAGGGATCAGCCCTCACCATGACTTATATAGAGGGACACTCAGCTCAAGGGTGACAGAGGAGGCATGAGAAGCTCCTTTTAGAAGCCACCCCCTGGGATGGCACTGCACAGCGCCATCAAGCCTTATAGAGAAGAGTACTTGTAATGTACAGATCCCTATAATGCAGGGGTTGGCCACCCCCAGCACACATGCTGAGCTTAGCACATGAGGCCATTTTGCTCAGCATGCCACCACCAGCCCTGGCTCTGGGTAGCTGCTGCCAGCCATGGAGCTTGAACTGCTCCCAACAGGGAGCTGGGAGGCTGCAAGCCCTGCTGCAAGCAGCCTGGGCTCCATAGCTGGCAGCAGCTACCCAGAGCTGGGGCTGGCTGCAGCTGGGAGGCTGCAGACAGCTGCTCCAGGCTCTGGCATACAGCTGTGTATTGGCAGGTGCACACGCATCTCAGAGCAGACAGCATGGATAGAGCCTGAGGTAGCACAACCCTCCCACTGTCTACTCTAAGGTGCGCATGTACCTGCTGCTATGGAGCTGACGCTGGGACCGTGACACCTGGTGCAGCTGTTTGCAGCCTGCCTTCTGCCTGCTGCAGCTACCCAGAGCCCAGGCTGGCTACAAACAGCTGCGCTGGGCTCTGGAGCCCAGTTGTCAGTTCTGTGCTGGCAGCAGGCAGAGACCAGGGTTGCGCTGCCTCAGGCCCCTCCCCCACTGTCCGCTCTGAGGCACACGTGCATGTACTGGTATAGAGCTGATGCCAAAGACTGGAGCAGATGTTTGCAGCCTCCTACCTGCAGTTGGCCCCAGCTCTGGATAGCTGCTGCCAGCTATGCAGCCCAGACTGCTTGCAGCAGGGCTTCTAGCTGAACCCACTTGACTCCCACCCACTCTGAGCCCAGTCCTGACCCAGTCCCAACTGCCACTGGGATGAGGCTGGCACTGCCCTTTTCCAGGATCACTGTACCTTTGCAAGCTTAGCTGTGTGGGGTGGCTGGGTGGTTGGGCTGATGATCAGAAGAACAGTGTTCTTCTCCCAGTTCAGCATACACTGTCTTAAATATCAGCTAAGACAGCCAAAGCACATCCTTTAGTCACCACAATAAAAAGTTAATTATTATACTTTAAAAAAATATTTTATAAGTGTAAAACCAAACTCCTAAACATGTGTAAATGTGCTGAAGGGTTTCCTCAGAGCTTACAAGCTCAATCAGGGTGTTCACATTTTTGGGACAAGGATCTGCAGCAGGCTGTGCATACAGAATGCATGCACATTGTTGGACAGCTGTAACTCCAGGGTTGGAAGCCCAGGAAAAAAAACAGGGGAGACTAGCTAGGGAGAGGATAGCTGAAGCTGCACTGAGAAGTGTTGCTTCTGAGGGGGCTGCTACCAGGACAACTGCTTCTGAGATTGTGACTGACAGAAGAATTGTGACCTAGAGGGCAGCTACTAAGGGCAGAGGGGCCACCAGCTAATGAGTACCCAGGATTGCCTGGTATCCTTTCCTAAAGAAACAGAGGTTGTGCAAATGGGTCACCCTCCTCACTCTTAAGATCCCTGGGTGCAGGGAGTCACTGGAGGGAGGTTTTCTGAGAGAGCTGGAGAAGGCAGCATGGAATCATGGCTGTGAGGGAGCTCCAGTAGAGAGCTCAATAAAGTGCAGCTGACAAGGAGCACTCCAGGTGCCCAACACAGGGGAGCTGCCTTGGGAAGTGCCTGGGGAATGGAGTGATTGATTGCAGGTGCCCAGGAAAGACTGGTCAAGGGAAGAGACCCTGGTCTCTGGAGCAGCCACACCTGAGGTCCTGACAGGCACCCCCCATCTTCTGTCCTGATGACAGCATCACAACATCTCTTCTGAGGCAGAGCAAGCACCACTCCCTGGGGCTCCGCTGCAGCCACTCCACAGTGGGCTACTTTGCTGCAGGCAGAGTGATTTTGTAGAGACCTGGCTGATTAAGTGTATATGTACCTGTTATAAGTTGCTCAAGTGTTAAAGTTGATAACATAGTTGGCTTTTGTTATATGATAAGCATTTGCTTTATTAGCTGGCATAGATTATTATTGACCTCATTGAAAATATTTTGTTTGTTATTTATGGAAGGTAGAATTTGTCACTCTCTTAGTTATTATTGTAAATAGTTATTTAGTGTGTGGTCTGGTGTGAGGAGGACCATGGGAGAGCATTCCAATGAGTATTGCTCCCAACCTGTAGACAGAATGGGAGTAGGCTGAGACCTATTGGTACCCTAGGATCCCAAAAATTTGGACGTGGCTGCGGGTAGCACCACCACTAGTGTTACACATGATTAAGCAAAACAAACATTTTTGCCATTGTTCTGACCATTTAAAATATTTTATGCAGCCAAAGCACAAAGTACAGAACAAGTGTTGATATGAACATAAAAAAGTGAAAGACTCCTACATAAACATTAGCTGGTAACATGCCTGAAAATAAACATTCAGGAATTGAATTGGATTGGATTGTACTCAGTTGGTAATCAAGCGCATCTTTTCAGGTTGGCATCTTGTGCTCCAAAATTTAAAATTTCAGAAAGAAATAACAAAGGGGGTGTTTCATTTTTAATATTTCTTACTCTCTCTCTTCTTTCTTTCTCTTTCTCTCTTTTGCTTTCTCTCTCTCCTCTTCCTTTTATTTCTCTCTTTTTTCCTCTCTGTCATTGCAACATGCTTAACAAAAAAGGAATACACAACAAAGGCAACATTTACGATTATCAAATATACTAATATGCAGTGCATCCTGTCATGTGCCCCCCACCTTCCTCCACCCCCCCCCATTTTGTTTTTCTGGCATGCTGGCACTCCAGCACCTTCCAAGGTAGACACTGTGGTTTTTTCAGTACCCTGGCCAAAAAACGTTGCCTACCCCTGCTATAATGGGTTCAGATTAAGACCTGAAGATTTTATCCAGTTGTTTCTAAAAAAAGCTGAAATGTTTGGAGTACACAAAGTAGTAAATCAGGTTGAGGCCTGTATCTACTAAAACAACTGAAATCCTTGAGCTTGGTAAAGGTCTAAAAGAGCTGGGTTGCATCAGCAACTGGCCAGCACCCCCAAACAGAGGTGAGGCGTGGGGACAGTAGTAGTGGAGCAGTGTGCCCCACTACTAGTGAGGAAAGACAACAGTGGCAATAAGGAGTAGCACCAACACAGGCAGAATAGCACCACCACCTCACTGCTGTTGTGGGTGGGGGAAGGGGAAAGCTTAGGCTAGCAGATACACTGGCTACCAAGTTCCCTGGTGTGGGGCTAAGACAGAACTCTGAAGTCATCAACTGTTATCAAGTGATAATAATTGATTGAGGTAGGTTACTGACAATTAAGGGTCTTCCCAAATTATGGGTTTGTCCCATTTACCTCCCTCTTCAATAAACCCTGTCATAATTTAATATTGCTTGTGAGCAGGGAAGTCTGGTCACATTAGAACTCCTGGATAGCATGTATAATATGCTGGGTACCCAGCATCTAGTTACCTAGAGGTCTCAAGCCAAGAGAAAAAGTTTTTATAAAACCCTAAATGGAACTTGACCCTGGTTACTGGTTTTCTGGGATTGGCAAAAGGGTTATACACTCTAGAATTTACCCTGATCCTAAATATATAAAATGTGGCAGAAGTGAACAGAGATAAATATACAATATTAAAGACAACATAACACTGAGGAATGTAATGATGGAGCAAAAATGAAAGCAAACAAAACTCTACACAAGAAAAGTGATCCATCTGCTTTAGTGGCACAATGCTCTGAATGTACACCAGATGGAAACATGCTAGCCTGTGACCTAGATTCTAAGTCTGCACACCAAGGTGGGCAAAGGTGTTTTCTTTCAGCTGAGGATACCATTGCACAACACTTAGCAAAAGTAAACATAAGGTTCATGCACTTGTTTCACCCTCCCAAAAGGAAAGGTAAAACAGCATGTTAAAGTAGGGTACAAACACATACACCAACAAATATCAGTGGCTGGATGAAAGAGAAAGGAAGGGACTAAAAAAACCCTTTAATTACAGAGTTCAGCTTTGGTCCATTCAAAATTTTCTATCTATGCAACAGATCATGAAAACCAAAATACAATAACCCTATTTTAAATATCCCAACTCATCTGTTTCAGAACCCTGTGAAAACATATCTTAAAATATCTGCAGATTCCAACTCTGTGACCCACATGTTTTAAAATACTAACGTCTTCTGGTTAGGGCTGCATAATATCCAAAATTAAAGAGGTCTTTACAATAAAGTTAACCATAAAACATTACCAATCTTACTTAAGAAGTATAAATGTTGTCAAAATTCTTCTAAGAAAAACAAGGGAATAAAATATTTACAAGGTATCTTTTCACTCCTGTGAATTTTTAATTACTGAATAATAACACAGGCCTCAAAGTATTGCCTGATAAATGATCTCTCACCACTACGAAGCTTCTCAAGTATCACAACCGTTAAAATTTCATTTAGCCACTGGATTTAGTGACATCTGAAAATTCTATATTTAAACGACATTGAGCTTAGACGTACAAAAATTCAGGATCAGCTTGTAATGTTTCAGCAACAAATATCGATGAACCAACTTTTATATATTCAGATAATGATTGCTAAAATTAAGGGCCCAATTCAACAATGAGATTGATGCAAAAAGTTCTAATGAAAGTGTAATTGCTGATCTAAGCCTGCATGAATAAAAACAAAAATATGGGTGTCCAATATCACTTAGCAGAAGTAAAACCTTGGGAACAAGGAATGCTCTCATTGGTTCCTACCAGGAAAAGGTTTGACAGAAGCTTTCTTTACCTTTTGAAAACTACAAGATTTGTAATTAATTGTTTCTGATACTAATGATATAAAGAATTTCCTAATATTTATTAATCAGAATGTGATGTCATGGGTGCCACCAAACAGGCATATAAAACAGATAAAAAAGAAAATGAGTTGCTTTATATTTTTCAGACGCAACCACAACATTTCACAGAAAAACGTTTTACATTCCATGTTCATGTAACCACCTAGAAACATTCAATATCTACGAAAATAGCTATTATCACTGCTAGGCACAAAAAACGGTTTCCCAAAACCTTAGTGGCAATTTTCTATTAGGATAGGTACAGAGGTTCAAAAAGCCCAGGGCAGCTCCACACTAATTTTTGTGGATTTTTCTAAGAGCCGTAGATTAGCTCAGAAGTGAAAAGAACTCACATTAGAACGGGGTGGGCAATTATTTCAGGTGGAGGGCCACTTGATGAGTTTTGGCAAACTGTCGGGGAGGCCACATGGGAAGCCCCGCCCCTTCTGTTGTCCCACCCCCTTCTTGCCATCTTGGGACTGGAAGTCCTGCCCCCTGACCTTTGCCACCAGAAGCCCCACCCCTTGCACAACTTACCAGGTAGCAAGGAGTTGCGACTCCTCTAACATCCTGCCCCAGCAGTGGGGCTTCAGGGGCAGACCTCCCCCAGAACTTTCCCCTACCTATACCAACTGGTCCCAAAAGGAGGAGGCTCTGCCACCACTTCTGCTGGCCAGTACTGACCCAGTCAGGCTTGCCCCGATCCCAACAGCACCTGGTAGGCTAGCTTCAGATGCATGCTACACTGGATGGGTTGGACTTGGCCGGGTCTGCACTGGCCAGGCAAAGTGGCATGCATCTGAAGTTGGCTCCTCACATGCTTCTGGGGATGGGAGTCTGCACTGGCCAGGAAAGGCAGCATGCAGCTGAAGTCAGCTCCCCACATGCTGCTGGGGATGGGAGGAGCCTGGCCAGGTCTGCACCGGCCAGCGGAAGTGGCGGCAGAGCCGCTCAGGATGGGATGGGCCCAGCTGGAGCAGCAGGGGCTCAGCTGCACTTTTCCCCTGCCTGTACTGGTCAGTTCCGAGTGGCTCACGGCTCCTGCTTCTGCTGGCCAGTGCAGACCCAGCCAGGCTGCTTCCATCCCCAGCAGCACATGAGGAGCCAACTTCAGCTGCATGCCACCTCTCCTGGCTGATGCAGACCCAGCTGGGCTTCTCCTGTCCCCAGCAGCATGCGGCTGAAGCCAGCTTCTCACATGCTGCTGGGGACAGGAGGAACCCAGCCAGGTCTGTAATGGCCAGCAGAAGCAGCAGCAGAGCCATGGGCCACTTGGGATGGGACAAGCCCGGCTTTAGTGGCAGGGGCTCAGCTGCACTTTCCCCTCGCCTGTGTCAGTCAGTCCTGAGCAGCACACAGCTCCGTCGCTTTTCTCCTTTTGTGCCTATCTAATGCATGATGTACACTCTAACTGTACTCAGAAAGAGCAAATTAAACCTTTTTCATTTTTAAAACCCAGGGGTAGCTGTTTAACATTTGGGGGTTCTGTTTACTGTCATTTGCTTTTAAAAAACACAACTCGGTATTGAAAGAAAAACCTCATTTATGCAGTCATCGTGCCATTGTTTTCTATCCATGACATTTCTCGTAACAGTATGGAAAATACAGCCAGTGAATCCTAAGAAATTTCTGAATCTCCATATGTATAGAATTCATGCAACAGGTTGAAGAAAGGAGCCACTATAGTGTATCTGGGCAGGAGTGGCCACAAGCAGCAGACAGCCGCTGTGCATGGCACATGGTAGATTGGGGAGGGGACAGGCAAATAGGGCAGGAAACAGAAAGCAGAGCAGCAGATCAGACAGGGGAATAGGATCAGACTGGCACTTGTGTAGGGTCCAGAGCTTATTTGTGGCATGCCAAAAAGGTTGGCCCCTACTGATATATTCTGACCGCCTCTTCCGTATGCATGCAAGTGATAAGCGGGGATCCAAGTTTTCTGTTTGCTGTGAAAAAATGCAGATTTTCTCCTTTAAAAGGAAGAAAATATGGGAAACCATGGCTTTCCTCATGCAGTCTGGCAGAGTTCCAACCTTCAATGGGCTGCAGAGAGTGGGCAGTGGCCAATCGGAGGCAAGGGGCACCAAGTGCATGTAAGCGCATGCACAGATGCAAGTGGCCAGAAATACAGCCAGGCAGCATGGTGGAGAGCAGCTCCCCCCCTCCCTCTCCCAGCTTGTGAGGGTAAAAGGGAGCACTAGGTATCATTGCTGGCACCACCACCACAAGGACTTCTATGCCAGCTGCACAGCTGACCCAAGGAGGGTGTAGGCCCAGGGCAAATCAACTCGTGTGGGGATCCACTCCCACCCTGATCACAGGGCAGAGGTGGGTCTCTGCATGAGCTGATATGCCCCAGGCTCCGTACCACAGCCAACCTGCGGAGGGGGTGTGGGCCTGAGGCAAATTAGCTTGTGCAGAGACCCACTCCTGCTCTGATCCCAGGCTAGTTTCTGGCATGAACTGATTTGTCCCAGGCTCCGCCACTGGCCCCAGGTGGCAGAACCAGCCTCCTGTCATCTGCCAGGCAGATTGGGGGCCTTCACCCCCAGAAGGAGTCTGGCACAAACCCCCACAGCCCTCCCAAGGGTGCGGGTGGGCCCTGATCTGCCTGCTGAATGACAGGAGGCTGGTGCTGCCAGCTAGGCCCAGCAGCATCACCCATCTTCCCAGCACTGGGTGTGAGCCTTACCCAGCAAAAGCAGCCTCTTGTAATCCAGCAGGCTGATCGGGGGGCCCCCACATCCCCAGGAGGGCTGCAGGGCACTGCTGACTCCTCCCAGAGGTGTGGGGGAGCCGCCCAATATGCTGGCCAGATGACAGGAGGCTGGTGCTGCTGGCTGGGGCCAGCAACATCACCAATCTTCTCAGTGCTGGGTGTGGGCTGGGCACCAGTCCCAGCCAGCAGCAGTAGCCTCCTGTCATCCGGCAGGCAGATTGGTGGTCCACACCCCCGGGAGGAGTCCAGCACAGCCCTGCACCCTCCCAGGGGTGTGGGCTGGCACCCCCGATCTGCCTGCTGGATAACAGAAGGCTGCTGCTGCTGGCTGGGACTGGCACTGAAGCCAAGTAAGCCTTGCTTCAAAATGTTGAGTGCCCTTGTTATTTTTCAAAGCTGTTTCAAAGGCTTTCGTTTCATTTAGATTTCACTGTTTCGAGCTCAAAACATATTGAAACAGCCTCAAAATGCTTCAAAATTTCACACAGCCCTACGAACCATTTTTTTTGTCAAAGTAAGATGCATCTTCTCTTACAAGGCATCATCGTGTAGCCCTGTCCCAGGCTAGCTTTCCCCAATTTGTGGTGTCAATGCCACACTTCTTAATGTTTGCTTGAGGACATCCTTGAAGCATTTGCTCTGACCATCTTATACCCTTTGGCCTTGGCTGAGTTGGGAGTATAGCAGTAGTTTTGGTAAACATACATCAGACATATCCACCACAACTGATGTTGAACAATCAATGCTAGCATCAGTGAGGACACAGGCATTTGTACGATGATCCTCCCACTTTATGCCAAGGATCTTCCAGAGGTAGCACTGGTGATAGCATTCAAGTGATCCCTACAGATCATCCAAGCTTCACAGCAATAAAGAAGAGTTGGGATTACCACAGCCTTATATAGTAGGAGTTTTGGGTCATGATCACTCAACAGATGATGATACAAAGGCAGAGATGGTACATCAGATTCTATACTGGATCTCATCAATTTTCACTTTCTTCGAAAGATGGCTGATGAGGTATGCAAAGTATTTAACATTCTCCACCTCCTGTCCATTAATGAGGATCTTTGCTGAGGGGGTGCTGATTTGCCCGCAGGCTGATGAAGCACCTTTTTTTTCTGATGTTAAGGGTCAGTCCCAAGCACTGATATGCTTGAAAGAAGCAGTTATGGTCCATTTGTAGGTCTTCCATATCTGCAACAACAGCACAATCATAAGTATACTGAAGTTCCAAAATCAAGGCCAAAGTAACTCTGTTTTCGACACAGCAGCAAGAAAGATTTAAAAGGTTCCCAACCACCCTGTACTCAATGCTGATGTCATGTGGCAGATGGTCAGATGAGAAGCATCTGAATGACCACAAGGAAGATGGAAAACAAAATGGTGTGATCATGCAGCCCTGTTTGACACCAGGTTAAATGTCAAAGGGCTCTGTAGCAGAACCACTGCATAAGACAGAGGCAGTCATCTGGTCATGAAGGAGTCTTAGGATAGTGATAAATTTCCCTGGCCAGTCAAATTTTGATAAAATCTTTCATATAGCCTCACAGTTAACAGAGTCAAAGGCTTTGGTCAAATCAATGAAGGCCATAAACAATTCCTGAGGTTGTTCTCAGCAATTTTTCTGGGTCTGCAGGGCCACAAAAATATGTCCACGGTGCCTCACAATGGTCTGAAGGCACACTGAGACTCAGGAAGGATTTCCTCAGCAAGAGGGACCATTTGGTTCAGCAGATTCAAGTGAGGGTCTTCCCAGCAATGCAGAAGAGGGCAATGCCTCCAAAGATTCTAGTCAGATTTCTCTCTCTTTTTAAAATTGATGACAATAGTGCCATTCTTTAGGTCAGTGGGAATTTCCTCAGTGTTCCAGATTTTGAGAAACATTGTGTGGAACTTGTTGGTCATAGTTTCCCCACCTAAGCTCAAGAATTTAGCTAGCATGCCATCAGGGCCAGATGATTTGTTGTTCTTCATCTGTCTTGTTGCCCAGTAGACTTCTTCACAGGTTGGTGGACTGATAAGTGCTTCCCTTAAAGGATGTGTAGCAAGAAACCTTTTTTCCTGCCCCCCCCCCCAATGTGAAGCTCCTCCATATGGCAAAAGCCCTTTTTGCAGTAGTTGCCCCCTTTTGGGCATGCTTTCTCTTTTCTACTTTTTCTTCCTTCCTCCTTTTTTTTATTATATTATGATTATTTTTATATAAGGTGTACTTGTAGTGAAAATAGAGCTTGTAGATGTTTTTACAAATGTACTTTAAGTTTAAAAGTAAGTTGTACCATGTAACAATGTTAGCAAGGGCAGGAATCTCTGTATGGAGCAGGTCCCTGAATGAATCATGGTTGATTGTGTAACACAGTAGCTAGTTTGGATAAACAAGTTAATGAGTGGCTATTAACACCTACAAAGCTACAGACCAAGAAGAGGAAAGAATCAATACATAGCCAGGAACTCCCTGAAACTTCACTGTTAAAGGTACGGAAGCCCTGGTTTGAACTAATCAATGTTGGAAACAGACCCTTGGGGCTGAAATACCCCTGATCAACCACTTCCAGAGCTCCATTCATCACAGCAGTGAATCAATCAAAATTCATCAATGGATTCCCAAGACTGCATGTACCTGCGGACGTGACCATCCAGCAGCTACCAATAGGGACGTCCCTCGAGGTCAACGACCCCTAGATTGGGCAAGGCCAAGAATTGGGAAGTCACCAAAGTCTGCCACAGAGGGATAAAAGGCAGCAAAGAATGACCCTCAAGGGTGCCCTCTTTCACCTGGCCAGAAAGACCAGCTGGTGACCCCCTTCTGAAGCAACATCACACTGAAAGAAGCCTCGACCAGCCATCGACAGTGGACTCCAGCACTTGGGGATAAGTATATCTTGACACTGGTGATTAGTGTTCCTAGCTAGCGTGCGCGTGTGTTTGAGGGGATCAGCACCAAGGTTTATGGTCTGATTTTTGCATCCATCCAATAAACTAGAATTTTATGTTGATCGTGTGAGTTAATCCTTTGTAGCTGACAGATGCTGCAGGATGGATTCAGTGGTTTCATCAGTCATCATCAATTTTCAGTTTAAGAGCTTTTGGTAGTGCTCCTTCCAGCAGTTTTTGATGGACTCACTGTCTTTGAGGAGCATACTGCCTTCTTCAGATCTAAACAGGGTAAGTACACAAGAGCTTGGTCCATACACAGCTTTGATTGCATTGAAGAAGTTCCGCATGTCGTGACTCAACAAGTTGTTGGATTTCTATCACCTTCTCTTCCCAACATTTGTTTTCTGATTTCTCAAATGTTCCCCTGGGGTTCAGCTTTAAACTGTCAAAAAATTCCCTGCTTCTGACTAAACATAAGATGGTTTTGCCAGTCAGAGAAAGCTTTTATCTTCCAATCAAAAAGGGCTTTGATCTCAGCATTTTTTCATCAAACCAGTTGTGATAGCATTGGGTAATAAAGCCAATGGATTCCATGCAAGCCTTGTGGATTGTCTGTTTTAGAGCTTTCCAATCTTCCTCAACACAAGTGCTATCATTTTAAGTCCTAAGATTGGTGATTTACTTACTGAGATGTATTTGGAAGGCATTGCAGTGTCTAGGGGTCTGAACACATTTGATGATCAGACTCATTTGGGTTGTTTTTGATGTTTTAATGCAACCCTGATAGACAAGATTGATCCCACTAAAATGATGATTGGTTTGGCAGTCATTGACTCCTCTCATGACACATGATACGGATGACTTTTAAATCATGCGCTCTTACAATGTAGTCAAGAAACTGCCATTGTTTTGAGCGGGGTTGTTGCCATGTTGTTTTGTACCTGTCATGTTGTCTGAAGATAGTGTTAGGAATGACAAGGTCATGCTCTGCACATTTATCAAGTAAAAAGATGCCACTGGAATTGGCCTTGTCCACTCCTTCCTTCCCAATGGTGCCCCTCCACATGTTAAATTCCCAGCCAACTCTCACACTGAAGTCTCCAAGGAGGATGATCTTGTCCTTTTTCAGCATGACAGACAAATTTAACTATACACTCTGCATAACAACTGAAACCTCAGATATAAAACAATGAATTTTATGAAACCCTGGCTAATTAGACTGCAGGCTAGGAAACTACTAGAGGTACGCCAATATATAGATCCATACCATATCAGCAATGATAAGAGGAAAATTGACATTATTGGCTGATGTGGCTGATAAATGCTGCATGCATGCATGTAGCTGCAGCATACACACAGCCAGGAAGTCAGCCCAGAAGCTTAGAGAGCAGCATCCAGCCAATAAGTTGGTGGGGGAGGAAGAGGCATGGGGGGGGGGGTAATGGAGACCCCGGGGGGGTAATTGGTGAGGGAGGGAGTGGGGCTGAGGCAAATGTAGGCACTGCCCAGCTGGGCTAGGGTGGGGTGCAGGATGAAGCCATGGGTGGCTCATTCAGAGGCTGTGGGAGAGTAGGCAGTTCCCTGCCACTGTAAGCACCCCTCGGGGAGGCATGGGGGACATATGCCCCCCATATTTATGCACAAGATGAGGGCAGACTGCTCACTGAAGGCTCAAGGCCAGGGGCTACACTAGCCTCTCCCTGGTTGGGGGGGCTACAGGGGAGGCTACAGCAAATCTGGGTATGGCTTTAGCCCACCCCATAGTCCTCTTCCCAGCACTGCTGCCACTCACCCCACCCCCGCCCCACCTTCCCCGAGTGCAGCCCCTGGTCCCAAACCCACAGTAGGCAGCCAGCCTTGCTACATACACAAAGCCAGGGAGCACATGCCCTGAATGCCTCCCTGAGGGTATGCACAATGGCCAGGAGAACCTCCCCACACCTCCTGCACTCAGATGAAGCAACTCAGATGCAAGTTGAAAGCACTTTAGGCAGAAACTTCCCTGATAGCCTCCTGCTGCATCATAAGGATAGGAGTAGGAACCTCTGCTATGCTATGCACCTAGTCATCCTTCCCTACTGAAACCTGCACCAGAGGTTACAGAGAGGAAGTTTAAGAGTGCCAGATTCCCTTACAGTAGGGATTGCATAGAGGATGCAGGGCAACCACAGGTGGTATTGAATCGATTTGCTTTAATGACCAGACACAGAGAATAAATCAGAACAGAGAGCCTGCCTCAAGTGTTAGCCTGACCTTGTTAAAATATGATATTTGATCCTCATTTGAACAAGCTGGATACTTCCAGTGTATACTGTACAGAGCATTTAGTTTCATTAGAAACTAAAATTGATCCAGAATGGAATTTTCCTTAGTTGCCAGTAAGACTTTTCAAAAGTGCCAGAAGAATAGAACCCCTTGTCCTTTAACTTCTTCCAAACGCTGACCTGTGAATTCAATATCCCAAAAACACAGATTTGTTTTAAGGGCTAGGGACAGACATTACACATAAACTGGTTTAAGTGACCAGAAACTGGTTTAAACCTGTAACAGAACAGACATTCAGTGCACATAAAACAGTTTGAAAATGGCAGAAACCAGTTTAAGATAAACCTGGTTGTAGTATCAGACTCAATGGATTTGGCTCAAACTGGTTTATGCAATGCCTGTCCCAAACCCCTTGCTGATTTAAAAAAAACCACAGAGACCCCCCCCCACCACCACCACCACCAGTATCCCAGCATGCTTTCTGGGCAGGGCTCTGCTCTCTAGCCAGAGCAGGGACAGAAAATGGTGGGACACAGGGCAGCATGACCCTGTTAAGGCAAAGTAGAGAGGGAAGGAATTAATTTTTCCCTCCTTCCCCTCCTCCCCCACCACAGCTGGGGTCTCCCCGTCAGCTGGGGAGCAGAGAAGAGGGGGCTGTGGTGGTGGCCCCTGGGGCTGACAGACCCTAGCTGTGGGGAAGAAGGGACCGGAACAGACAGAGGGAGGTATTAACCCTTCTTCCTGTCCCCTTCCCCTTAGTGGCACCATGCTGGGATGGTTTTCCTGCAAAGGAGGGAGGGGAGCTCTATTCTGTGCTGCGGGGACTCTTCCCCCTCCTCGTTCTCCCCCACAAGGTGGGAAAGGGGGCCTCTGTGGGTCACTGGACCGGGACTACTACTCCTTCCCCCCATCCGCTCTGCCTCCACAGTGCTGGGAGGGGTGGGGCTCTATGCGAGGCTGCCCAGCCCCAGAGGAGGACTCTTCCCCTGCTCATCACCCTCTGTGGCTGCAGCTGTTACAGCCACTCCTCATGGCCTATCAGGGCAGTGCTGCACAGGGCCCCCCCTCTCACTCCATGGTGGAGGGGAGGGGCAGGGGGAAGATCCCCCCTCCTGGGCTGGGCCAGGCCACCTTGCATATAACCCCCATGCCATCTTCCCCCTGCTCTTCCCCCACTGCCATGGGCTGGGAAAGGGGGGCTCCACACAATGTTGCCCAGCCCAGATGGGGACTCTTCCCCAACTCTCCCCCAGAGGGTGGCTCTGTTCCATGCTGGATGGGGTGGCAGTGGCATACCGATGGGATGGGGGGGCATAGGGGGCCATGGCCCCTGGGTGCTGGCCTGTGGGGGAGACCCAGTGGTGTAGCAAGGGGGCAGCAATGCTCACCCCACCACTGCCACTGGCTCCTCCTCCACCCCTTGCTCCCACCCCTGCCACCAAAGAGAGAGAAGGGGCTCTTTGCAGGCTGCCCAGCCCAGGCCACAGCCCTGGAGGGGGACACTTCCCTCCCCCATGCGGAAGTGGGGGTCCTCTGTTCAGTGCTGGGGGGGAACTCTTCCCCCTTCTCCTCCCCTCCCCACCCTCTGCTGCCACCACCACTGCCAGTCAGGGAGGGGTGGCAGCTGCCAGGGATGGCCCCAGCCCTGGCTTGGCTTGGGCTGGCCTGGCCTTGCTTCGCCCTGGCTAAGGCAGCCACTTGGTGGGGCTGGGCCAGGTCGAGCCACAGGGATGAGGCCACCCCGGCAGGTGCAGCTCAGTGATGGAGAGGTGATCTGCTTCCCATCAGCAAATGCAGCCAGTGGCTGGTTGGGCAGCACTTATCCGGGTCTGTTCAGAGCACCGTAAAAGCCAACCCTCCCTGCCCCGCTGCCAGTGCTTCCAGATCCAGCTGCAGATTCTGGCAGTGGGAGGGAGAGGGGCCACTTTTGCCCTGAGGGTGGATGAGGGTAGATGAGGATGCACTCTGTTCTTTCTACAATCGAAAGGTTTTAGCTTCTTTAAAAAACAAAATATTTGCATTCTTTAGATGCCTCACATTATTTTCCCCAGAACTTTAAACTTTGCTGCTAGCAATTCAGTAAATTGAGATTGCAAGCCTTTTTTGTTACTCTACTGCAAATCAATAGAAGACAAGAGACATTACTCTGCAAATCTGTCATAATGCATCTTTAGACTGGAAATAGACACTGGAATTTACAGAAGGAAAAACTGGCTCATAAGTACAAGTCAATTGTGAGCAAAGTAAGAAAGCTCCTTTTTTTGTTTGGTATCTTGTTAGAGGTCATCTTTGAATCTCTCCACTAAAAATCCAAAGGAGAATTATTTTCAAATATCCATACTACTCAAGATCGTACTTTCAATCTAAGCAAGTATGTGTGATGTGTTAAGTGCATTGTCTGTGTCCAACTTCAAGCGTAAGCTCTTTAAGGCACCATTTGTGTTGTCTAAACTTGTACACCTTTTGAATACTGACAACCGTTACATAACAAATAGTAATGGAGACTATAATATCCTTTATCTTTCACTACCTCCATTTAGATATTTCATCTATTTTATAACATAAATTAGGTGTTTAGATTAAAGCATACCTGCTACACTGAAAACAGAATGCATACAATTAAGTTTGCAATTTCCTTTATCAGCTATGGCACTACAATATTTTCTCTCACAGTCACTGCTTCTTTTCAGTAGCCAAAAATAAACAGGTATATTCTAGACTTCAATTCCTGCATACAGAAAATCCATTGTTTACAAAGTGGAGGGCTGTAAGTCATTAAGCAAAATATAGACTGATGGGGAGAATTCATTTTTGGCAGTTTATCTGAATTTATTTTATTTAAGGAAAAAAAATCTTGCTTGAAAACTTAGTCAAAAAGAGTGGTCCGCAGCAACTGTATAATTTATAGAGTTGCCTTAATGATATAAAAATACAGTTTCTCAGATTCATTCTGGTTTTGTAATGTAAAGAATGCCCTGTTGTAGGAAACTTAGGGATATAAGCCAGTATACCTGGAAGCCTACCTTAATTATGTTTAGAACTGTATGGATGTTTTGACAGATCATGCAATTGTATTTTTTATACAGAATTACCCAATGACTATGAACAAACACCTATGTAATGTTTACTCCAGAGTTTACAAGCAATGTTCCCACTAAAGTTTAGAGATCCATGAGCAATCCTGGCTGGGAGTGGGCAGGTATCTCAGTGCGTCTGCCCCTCCCCACTCCTGCAGCAGCCTGTGGCCAGGTTATCCAACGCAACGCCAGTGGCAGTGGTGGGATGAGCATTGCTGCCCCCTTGCTACAGCAGTGGGTCTCCCCCACAGGCCAGCACCCAGGGGCCATAGCCTCCTATGTACCCCTCATCAGTATGCTACTGTGTGCGCAGCATTAAAAAGTTTTATGCAGCATGATATTTTAGCTTATGCAGCCACACATGCATGCAGCTTGGAGGGAATGCTGTTTACAAGAATGTTAGGTTAGAAGTTTTAAAAAAAAATTATTCAAAATGCAAATCTAGAAAATTCTGAGGCTAGGGATAGAAATTTCACATAAACCAGTATAAGTGATCGAAAACCAGGTCAAATCTGTAACACAACAGAAGGTCGGTGCATATAAACCACTTTCAAAATATCCAAAACCAGTTTAGATAAACCTGGATGAACATGTCGCCGGGGTCATTTGACCCCGGTACTCTTTCTTCCCATGGCAGGGGGGCGGACTTGATGATCTGCTCAGGTCCCTTCTGACCCTACCAACTAGGAAACTATGAACTGGGGGCAGATTTCCAAAGAATACTGATTCCTCCTGGAGGTCCTCAGCAGAAACTTTACTTAAAAATTGTCAACACAGCAACTGTACCTTACTCCACACAAAAGCTGGTAAAACAACCTCTCCGCTTTCAGCAAAGTAGATATGAAGAACACTGACTACTTGTGGTGTAATGCAGTATCATAAGGTAGATAAATGGGGTAAATTTAGGGTGTAAAACTAAGCCTTTTAAACATAGACCATTTTGTGGAAAAAACTTTGGCAGATCATGTAACAGCTTCATTTCTAACAGGCAGATCTGGGAAAAGATTTGTCTCATGTTAAAATAAGAATGATCAGTTCCGTTTTCTTTTTTACAAATCATTCTCTAAATGTGAAGAAAGCTCTTTTACAAGAAAACTACTTTCTTAGACTTGGAGTATTCCAAAAATATTACTTCCGAATGAGCATCTCATTTGTATGACAATTTTACTGTGCCATTTCAGAAGCATCGTCCAAAAAAAAAAAAAAAAAAAAAAATCTCATGCTTGGAGGAATTATTCTGCAACAAACAAGTTCTCACTAAACTTTGTGCTTGTTACAGCTTTATTTAATTTTCATCAGTACGTACTCTGAATACAAGATAAAGATCACAGTTTTTCCCTGGGTGTGAATTCTTTGCTCAGGTATTAATGTAAACAGAGAAATGCTATCCAGTTAAGTGTGAGGTCTCACTTTACTAAGCCAATGCACTGAAAGCAGTAGTTTACAAAAGAGAACAAGATAAGAAGCTAATGCATATATTACCTTGGTGTCTGTATCCCAATTCAGTTTCTCAGAGGACAGTTAAGGGAATTAAAAAAAACAAAACAAAAAAACCACACTTCTGTTTACACCAGGGGGTCTCAACCTCCAGCCCACAGGCCAAGTGCGACCCATAGAGCTATTGCATCTGGCCTATGAGGGACCCCACGGGTTAGGAAACTTGGCAGCAGAGGAAGCATGGCCATTAGGCATGGGTGCAGCCACCCTCCCCCCTGCCAAATTCCCAAAGTCTGCATACCCAGTCACAGCCAGGCTGCCCCCCTTCCCCCAGAAGGGCCAGGCTGGAGCCAGGCCATACCCTCTTCCCCCTACAAAGCTGGGCCACACATCCTTATCCCACATGGGGCCAAGTTAGGGCCAAGCCATGCCCCCCACCCAGGGGGCCAGGCCTTTCTCCCTTTTCCCCCATGGGGCCATGTTGGAGTCAAGCCATGCCCTCACCCCCCTCAAGGGGCCAAGTATGCCCCCCCCACCAGCCGAGCAAATCTCTCTTCCCCTCTGCAGGACCAGGCTCAGGCTGGGCCATCCCCCTCACCTCTACACACAGCCAGACAGTGCCCTCCCCATGCCACCTTCAGGAACCATATTGGAACCACCATCCATCCCACGGTCACACCAAGCACTGCCTATGTGGCCCATCAGGGAAAAAAGTTGAGCACCACTAGTTTAAACACATATGACAATCGTTAGTGCTTTAAATTATAGCAGTAAATGATCTACAAACCATAAATGATCAACAAACCTCACATGTGGTCAGTGACTGGCATACCATATTAACAAGTGTATACTCTGGACCTAGCATAAGCCTAAATTATGATACTACATGCTTAAACATACATTATTAGCTGTAAGTGATAGAAAAAAAGAAGTTATAAAGTCTGTTATTCAAGAACACTAGTATAGGGCCACACCACATGCAAATAATTGGGTTTTTTTTACAAAACACTAATAGTAGTTAAATAGCAGCTGGAATACCTTAATGTTTTATCATTTGATTAGAAGAACTGAATCATGTAGATGGTGAGCTTTTGTTGACTGAATTAAGGCAGAAATGTATAATTACTTGTTGCCAGTAAAAATTATTTTCAAGAAGTCTATGCAAAGCTACAAAGTATGGCTAACGCAGAAGGCCCGAAAAACCTGTTTCTTAGTGACCACAGAGTGAACCTTTTCGGACATAACTAGCACAGTCACCAAAGGAAAGAAAGCAGTTAACATATCCTACTGAATCAGATTAAACAGAGCACAAGGCCTGAAAGATTGCATTAAAAAGGGAGACCTTAATTTAGATGATTCAAATATGCTGTATCATAGCTATATCTTAATGACCAGGGATTCTGGTTTTCTCCGTTTAAAAATTCCAAAATTGTCTAATTAAGAAAAAACCAAAATTCTCCAATTAAGATCCCAAAATCCACATTTTTCCATGATTACAATGAAACAGTTCAAAGCAGGCCACCACACCCAGAACATCTTCAAGGCGATAGCTGCCAAGATGGCTGGGCAGAGGTATGCATGGCAGTAGTGCCACACAGAGGCCAACTCTGCAGCCACAGCCCACTGGCAGCTGGCCCAGGGGAGTAGATTGGCTGTGCAGTCCCCATCTTGGTCTGGCAGGTGCGCAGCAGGTCACAGCTGGGCAGCAACCCCTACTGCCAGACTGCTGCAGTGGGTGGGGGGTGCAGGGAACTCTCAGGGCTGCTTCAGCAGTCCAGCTGGCACAAGAGGTAGTGTCCCCAGGTACCAATTGGCTGGGCCCCAGAAACTCCTGAGAGCTAGTAGCCCTGAGCTACTTGCCAGGGCAGCTTTTTATACTTCTGGGGCCAGGACAGGGCAGCTTTTTATATTGCTGGGGACAACACAGGTGCTGGCCCTGGGCTCTAGCTCCCCTTGGCTGCATATTCAGGAGGAGCCAGGCAGAGTTATTTTGCCCAAGTGGCCCAATTTGTCCCACACCAAAGTGCATGTCTGGACACGCACTGCAGCAAAAAGTCCTGGCTCAAATTTGCACCACTATTTGATCTTCTGTAAGTGTACATACTTACATATGCGGATACACCCACTGGGTGCATCTACACTTGTGCTTTACTCCACAGTAAAGCATCATTGTCTACACGTGTCCATATTAAGGTGGAGTAAATTAATTAACTCTGCCATAGGGTAGTACTTGTCCAGGACAAACACTATCCTACACTGGAGTAATTTACATCATCAGAACACACACGTTAATGGTGACTGGGGTTGGCTGAGGTATGAGAATGATACAGTATGGGGGCTGCCTGCAACCTAGCCCCACACTGTAACACCCTCATGCCCCATCCAGTTCCTCCACCAACCAATACCACCACCCAGAGCCCAGGGCGGACCCTCCCAGGGCCCCTGCCAGCCTGAGGCTGCTCCAGCCCAGCTCATTGTGCTGCAGTCCCAGGCAGACATAAACACTTCACCCAGGATAAACTTCAGAGAAAACTGTGCCAGAGTTTATTTTTTTGCCCTAATTGCACATGTGGATGCACCTACTGATAACAACAAATAAGAACAGGCATTCATTCTCCAGGCAATGTTAATGAAGGATTTGGGCTTGGAAGCAATCAGTTCACTAGCAAACTGCTGCAAGGATAGTACAGGAGAAGTGTACCAGCTGCCCAGTACAGAGGCCATATAAAATAAACTAAGCAAAAAGCATTCACACAACTTCTTGCCAAGTGACTATCTTCAGAAGACAAGGTTCAGGGTATTGACAGATGTCATTGTTGGCAATCCCTCAATTCGAGGATGCTCACCCACTGCTCATCGATGGCTTTTGAGGTGACTTAAGCGTCCAATCCTCGAACCACAGATCCACCCACAGAAGTTGTAGGGGAGCGGGGGGGAGTAGGCTGCGCAGGCTGGGATTCCTCTCCTTTTCCTTCCTCCACTCTCTTGTCTCTGCTTCAAATATTTCAAAGCTTGAAATAGGCTGCCACTTGTTTGAGGTTGTGGTGCCATTGGGGTCAGTTGGCAGCCAGTTCTTCCCAATTCATTGTCAGCACCTGTTTTATTGAGGTATGACTTCAACATGTCCTTGTAGCATTTTCTCTGGTCACCAAGAACTCTCAGACCATTACTAAGCTAGGAGTAAAGCACTTGCTTTGGGAGTCAACAGTCAGGCATGTGCACAGTGTCATGTCCAGCAAAGCTGGTCCTGGTAGCTTCAGCTTCAGCAAGGATTTTGGCATTTGTGTGGCAATCATCTCATTTGATGTGGAGGATACCAGAAGACTCACTGGTGATACCTCTCCAATATATTGAGATGATGATGGTAGGTCATCAACATTTCACATCCACAGAAGAGAGTGGGGATGGTGACTATATTATAGATCTGTATTTGGTGTCTTTCCCGAGATTGTAAAGAGTAAACATATGCCAAAGCAATTTTCCAAAGGAGGTACTTGCACACTGGATACTGGGCTGGAACTCCTCCTTAATGTTCACTAAGAAATGTGGATACCAAGGTAGGGGAAGCACTCGGCTACCTCTGGAGTCTTTCCCTCAATGGTAATTTAGGGAGGTAGGGAGGGAAAGGTCACATTCATGGCCCAGGGCAGGCTGATAGAGAACTTCAGTCTTCTTGAAGTTGACAGAGAGGCCCAAAGTTGGAGTAAATTTCTCTAAAGAGATCCAGTGAAGTCTGAATCTCTTCAATGAGTTCATCACAGAGCTCTTCAATCAGTTCTTTGCTTCAGCATTCCTTAATACTGACCATGACAATCCCCCCACCTTGAGCATAAACAGATGTCCAAAAGACACCAGACCACCAAAGGTTAGTGTTGACTTAGTTAAAGACCACTTGGAAGGGCTGAATGGGTACAAGTCAGCTGAACCAGATGACCTCCATTCACGGGTGCTGAAAGAATTGGCCAGTGTCATTGCTGAGCCACCGGCATGGCTGTTTGAGCTCTCATGGTACTCCGGACAGGTCCCTGAGGACTGGAAAAAGGCCAATATGGTGCCAATTTTTACGAAGGGGAGAAGGGAGGAGCCAGGTAACTTTAGGCCAGTCAATCTATCCCTGGGAAAAATACTAGAAAAAATGATCAAAGAGTGTACAAAGAGTGTATTTGTGAAAGCCCAGCAGGGGAAACTATGCTGAAAGGAAACAAGCATGGATTAGTCACAGGTAGATCCTGCCTGACAAACCTTATAGCCTTTTATGACCAGGTCACATACGGTCTTGACACAGGAGTGGAGGCCAATGTCATCTACCTGGATTTTAGGAAGGCTTTGACATAGTTTCGCATCCTATTCTCATAGGGAAGCTAACGGGCTGTGGAGTGGATGCCTACACAGCCAGGTGGGTGGCTAACTGGTGTATGGACTGCACCCAGAGAGTGGTGGTTGACAGGTCATCCTCAGCCTGGAAGGAGGTGGGCAGTGGGTGCACATAGCCCCCTATGTTGGACAGTGGGTGCACATAGCCCCCTATGTTGCTAGGGCTCCATATCTGTTCTCCAGACATACTGCCGCAGGTGGAGATGAAGATTTCTGCTTGCAGCCAGAGATCACAAGCTTCTAGCTTCCACCTTCCCCAGAGTCCATGTCCTCTCCCTTCTCTACAGCTGCCTTTGGTAGTTCTCCCTCCATAGTCCTGGAGGTCTCCCCCAGCACACCTCCTCCTCTAGTTCTCTTTCCCACTCTGAGAGGCACCACTTACACCACAGGCACTCACTCCCCTCCTGGCCATCACCAGAAGGAACCCGTAAGCCATAATCCCCACAACACCTAAGCTGGACCTGAATAGAAGCCTTGATGTTGAACAGTCCTGCCTGCACAGAAACCTCACAGGTGTAAACAAAGGCAGTGGCTCTAGCATTGTGACATTCTCCAGCCATTTCCTTGATTATTTTAATCTGCCTCCTCTCTCTTACTGCCCTTCTTCCAAGAACACCTTCCTTAGCAAACTCACCTGGAAGCTGGCCTGTTTACTGTTCCTTGTCCCTTTTTTTACTGCTTCCTCACACCAAACTTAAAGGCTCCCCCCTCAAGGTGTGTGGGGGAGAACTGACTTATGTACTGACCACCCAACTACCTGCAAAGTGCCTGCCATGCCTGCTGCCCCTGCAGGGGATTGTTCAGGGAGTCTCCTTTTATACCCTCCCTGGGCCTGGACTGGCTCTTTCCACTTGTTAAGGCTTTTGTCAGACCCAGGCAACAATCATTCAGCTAGCAACACTCCCAGCTTCTCAGAGCACAAGCCCAAAACACACACACAGCCCAGCAAAAACATTCAGCAAGCCAAAGGTACAGGCAGCCCTGGATCACTTACTTTCCCTGGGAAGGATCTGGTGCCTGGCTTCTTTTCCTCTTCCACTTCCTCCTCTTACTCCCAATAAACTGCCTGTCAACTGCCTTCCCTGTTTGCTGCCCCTGTTTCCTCACTGGTTCTAGTCATGAGTGGGGGCTAATTAGCCATAGATCCTTTGGAAGGGGGCTTGGGAGGAATCTGGATTAGACACACACACACACACACACACACACACACACACACAGAGCAGTACTGAGCTGTGGGGTCACCATGGCTTGAAACACTGTTGACTCTGGTGGGGTCCAGCCCAATGAACTATTGATGCCCAAGTACTACCTAAACTTAGGCTTGGGTACCTGTGCTAAAATTTGCAGCAGTTTCTAAGAAAAATAGAACATGCATCAATTGAATGAACTAAGTGCATGGATACTATATGCAAATTGCTACTACAGCCATGTTTAATTTCAAGATTTTCAAATTTTCTCCTCACTTCCATGTGCTCAGGTAGAGCAGGATCTGGCAGTAATAAGAGGGAAAAGGGGCTTCTAGGGAAAAAAAGTTGAGAAGCACAGATTAAAGGGCTACCTGATCCCCAAAATTATTTTCCCTGCTGTATCAGTGGGAGGGGGACAAATTCAAGGCAAACTGTAAGGGGACTGGGTCATGCTGCCTGAAGCTGTCTCTCTGATGTAATAATAGTGTTCTGTCCTTCAAAAAAATCTCCTGCCACACCTTGATGTTAGAGAGAGAGGTACCAAACACATTTGGGAGACAAAAAGGATTACTTAAAAGCTCAGGAGGTCAGCTTATCCTCGCAGGGCTCTACCACCCCATGCCCTGCCCTAACCACACCAGATGTGTGTTGCTTGTTTGTTGTTGCTTGCCTACTGGACTGAGGGTCCAGTCTTAGTCTTGTAGACTCCCTTGTTGGGGGGTTCCCCTTCTAAGTTGGCTACTTGCCCCATTCTTCCCTGCACAGGGTCCCAAGACAACCACCTCTCAGTTGTAATCCTGCCCTTACCTTCAGGGTTGGGACGAATTTACCCCTCCTTGGGGTGTAATCTCTTCCGTGTCTATATTCTCTTCTAGGGTCCTGAAGCACTTATCCCCACCCCTCATGACTGGACTCACCAACAGAGTGGTCTCTTCCATTGCTTCTCTGGCTCTCTCCAGGTAAGTTGCGAGACCAAGGCTTTTCTCCAGGCCCCAGGGTCAGTTCCTCTTCTCTTCATCTATCTGCATCTTGCTCCCCTTTTCTCTGAAACAACCCCAGATGCTTCCTTGCATCCCTTTAAATTCTCTCTCTCTCCTCTGCTGTGCCTCCTGTGGCAGCATCTGATTCACTGTCTCCTTGATGCAGCTGTTTTCCTTGTACTTTTTCGGTGCTATTTTACTCTTCTTCAGCCGTGCTGTTTTCCCTTGTCCCAGGCTTGAACTCTGGCAGCTGGGCTTGGCGCAGCAGCCTTTGAACTCCCATGGCCCCAGCTGCCTCCTTTAATTAGCCAGGGCACGGCATCTCTCCCACCTTGGCTCGGGATGGTTTCTTCAGCATCTCTGGGTAAGTTTTGTTTCTTTGTATTCTTCCTTGCTGTCCTGTGGCAAAGAGTCTTGGCCACCCTGTCACACAAATCTCCAATAATCATATCCTATCTCTGGAAACTTGTAAGAAATTTATAATTTTTCCATAATAATTAGATACTCATGGCCATTTCTATTCAGGTAAAACATAGCAAGTTGCCCCAACATTGATGCTTCTTTTGAAGTTAGAGCAGTTCTGTTACACTTGTATCACAGTAAGCTCATGCACAAAGAACTGTTACAGTTTAACAGCTGCAGCCTCATCACAAGCAACAGCTTCCTATCCCATGTCCATACCATAAGTTCTTATTAACTTCTGCCCCCTCCTGGTGGCCAATGCTTTAAAAGAGGGGAATTCAGTGGAAATGCCCAGGTGTGAACTTAGGATATACCTACCAGCAGATCTAACCTTATGGCACCAGTTACTCCCTTATTGAACCTTTCCTTCCTTTAGTTTTAGCAACCCATTCAAATCGCTATGATTTTTTTCCTCAAAATAATCCTCTTCCAGTTTGACTAGTTAGCTCTAGAGAGTACTTTTGGGTCCTAAATGCTTCCCAGAATGCATTGCATGGTCCAATAAGTGCCCTTCACTGGTTACAACTCAAGTTAGATGGAGAAAAAGTGATTTTCGAAAAGCAGACTTCCATAAGCCATCTAGTACGTTTTAGACCAAGGACAAATTCTTGAAAGTGAATCAACAAACCCATTGACTAGAAGCATAGGCAGGAAGTATTTCTTGGGTGAAGTATCACTGCTTCTTCCTGAACTTCATCTGCAAATTTTTCAAAATGGCCTCTTGAAGAGCAACACCAATATTCCCGTCTTGATATGGCAAAGGCACTTGAGATAATAGCAGTGAAACCCACACCTGCAAGAAAGGATCAAAACTTTGCCAAGAACAACTGTTGCTGTTACTAAAAATAGCTAATTCTATGCCAGGGAAGTGACAACTATGGAGTTCAGAGAGAAGTTTAACAGGCTTGAGAAGAGGCATAGTTGCTACAGAAAAGGCAAAGGGAAACAAAATATAGGAAAGGAAAATTTAAGAGCACCCTAGTCAACAATTAGAGTGAGCTAATTCTCAATAAGAAGTGAAGAGTAATATAGAAATGTCAAAACAGGGTGGTCATTGACAAAATTGATTTAAAACATAATTTGGAGATAGAGGTCAAATCTTTATAAAATATAAAAATGTGATATGCAAGTTATAAGATTTAGCTTGACACAAAACTACTATGATTTGGGAAAGCACAGTGTTTGTAACTTAACCTAACTTTTACTTACCCCTGAAGGAAAGATAAATAGAAAAATGAAGTATGGAAAAGGCATAAATATAGTTGAGTTAGCATGTTAGGATCACTAGAAGGATTGCATCAATGTAAAGACTGTTTTCTGCTATTGAAAATAAGTTAAGTGGACAACGGGTATGATGTCCTAAAGACATCTAGTTGGAAGAGTGACAAGGAAACAAAAATGTGACTATTTACTGGCCTGAGCTGCCTGCCTTAAAACAGAAAGCAGCAGTACTGTTCTTGGTTCAAGTCCCCAGACAAGGCTTCCACTTGAACGCTGTCAGCCTTAAAGCAATAAACATTTTTAATTGACTCCATTCTGGGCACATCTCTAAACAATTCCTGTTATATATTTAATAATACCACCCTGTTCTACTGTGATCCAAATCTTTAAATGTTTTGTGCTAACATCTGCATGGAAGACTGCCCCCTACATGGTCAATGTACTTGACAGAATTATATTGCTTGCTGGAAAGTTACAGCTCAAGTTAAAACACCTTACTTTTTCGATGTGTTTTGTTGTTTACAGCTTCACTGTAAGATAAAGTACTAACCCTAGATATAAATGCTACTGTACAAATATACCAACACTAACAATATGAATTACTGACTGACTGACATTTGCTTATTATAGAGTCTTCAAAGTACAAGTAAGCTGTCTCACTTCAGACTTCATTTGCATACATTAAAGAGACAGCTGATTCAATTTCTTAATCCAAAACAGAAAATACCATCAGAATTAATTTCTGAGTAACTTCCTAAAACAGGCAGAAGACACTAACAAAAACCACTGTTTATCCCCTAATCATACTTTAAGTCTGGAAAATATCTAATTTGAAATCTGCCAGCCAAAATCACAAACAGCTTCCTCTCCAACCATGCATAAGTCAAGTACCAGTGAAAAGAAAGTCTCTGTGATGCACTAACAATGCTCTGGGCAAGATTTTCAATCTGCAACTCAGTCCCCACTTCTTCCACCCTCGCATAGCATTTAAAGTGAAGCACAGACACAATACAGAAAAAGTTTTCACCATCACGCAGAGAATTTAAGAACATGTCAACAGAGATTTTTAAAAGCACATTTTTGTATATCAAAATAAGTTATGCGGACAACTTGGCTGAAACCCCCGCCAATTGGTTGGGGGTGGTGGGGCAGGTTGTCAGAGGGCTCACAGCACCACCCTGCCACCCCATCGGCCACCTCCTATGCTCTGGGGGCTAGAGCAGTCTGGGACCTCATAGGTCATAACTGTACCACGTGATCTAGGGCCACATGATATGGAACCAGAAAACCTACTCACCAGTACAACAGAAGGAAGTGTATGCTTCTGCAGAGAACAAAGACCAGATGAGGTTGAAGTGTTCAGAAGACAGTTAGGCATTGAATCAACAGGTCCTGTTTCAAGTCGTGAATGTAAAATCTTCATGGAAGTCTCTTGTACACATTTCCTTTTATGGCATAATGATATATAGCTTGAGGAAGAGACTTTTTAACCTATGCTGGGGGTGCACATTTGACCTAGGGGGTCAAGAAGCCCATGATTGTGTTACTTGGTTAGATGATGACATACATCAAATAATCCAGGAACTTTGCCAGAAATATGTCTTGATAGCATTTTCAATGCTGTTGTTCCTGGCAAACCCAATGGCTATATTCTCAGAATTACTGAGAAACATTTAATTCAGGTTAGAGAGCTTCTAAATGCTGTGTATTCTGCAGAAGATCCTAACGCTGCCCTTCATGATTTGATCAGTGAGGAAGATAAAACTCTCATACCCCATACTGAATGCTTAATTGGTACTAGAGACTAAAAAACCCGTTTAAGAGAAGGGCTTAGCAAAAACAATTTAAAATGGGAGGGTTTATATCTTTTGCTGATCTTTGTGGGAGGCTGGGGATGTGGGGGTCATAAAGCACATCAACAGTGTTCTACATCTAATGTAGATTAGCATTTGCTTTAGTGTCTTGAATCTCTAATCACATACATATAGGGTTTTTTGTAAAGAGAAAATCAATGGGACTTAACGGTCACTAGAAGTGATTAAAAAACCCTTCTTTGGAAAAGGGGTAACAAAATAAACTAGTAAAAGTTTTTGATGGAAATAAAGACTGAATTTAAAAATATATATTTTCACAGATTGTGTATGGTATGGGGTGGTGATGTTGGAGGGCTATAAAGATAAACCAGACCACAAAAAAAAAAAAAGCTGACCTGTGTTTTCAGACTCTGCATATTCTCACAGATTTTTGTATGGCATGGGGTGGCAGGTGTGCATCATAAAGATAAACCAGATCAAAAAAAAAAAAAAAAAAAAAAGCTGGCCTGTATGTCCAGATCTTCACATATTTTAAGACCAAAGGGGTGGAGTTGTCTTTTAGTGGTGACGATTTTAAAACAGTTATATTTTACTTTATACATACACTATTTTCCTTACTGTATTATTTAGTGTCTGTGTGTGCGATCCCCTCCCCCCACCCCCACAAATATAGAGGGTAGGGGTTAAGCAAATTTTAAATTTGTAGCATCTGAGGAAAGTGAGTTCTCAATGCTGAGACACAAATTTTAGATTTCCTAAGTGTTCACATGCACCACTTCCAAAGAAGAGTGGGGCACAGTGCCTAGGCAGAGACCTCTAAAAGCACAAGAAAAAAAACCCAGAAATGCCTGCAGATCATAACACCCAAGGATCAGAAGACCATTGGGACAGAACAGAAGGTCATGGTTCCTCAGAGGAAAACAAGCCACCTACCTCTAAGAAAACCATATGTAAAAAGACAAGGATTCACACCCCCCAAAACAGGTGATCTGGGCCCCGTGAATAAGAAACCCAAGACTGATTGCTCTCACAATTTAGAGAAAGAGAAGAGTCTCTCTCCTTTTTTGAAAGATTATGATTATTTGGAAAAGAGGGCAGGTTTCCAGGGTGGGTATAAGCACCTTGGTCTTGAAAGATCAGGGTTACTGTGGAAAAAAAGGGGGACTTGGGGTGGTGCTGACAGGCATATACATCTCAGAAAGAGTGTGCAGAATGCTTTGAAAGATCATTACTACTGGAGCAAAAGGGTAAATTTTAGTCAGAAAGGAGGCAGTCTGTGTAACTGGAACAGCAGTCATGGCTTGTATCGTAAATGCAGGGGTAAGAATGGGTGATGAACCAGCAAGTGGCTCATGGGGCGAAAAGTAAGGACCTGGTTAAAGAGGAGTGTTGGGAAGGCTAAACACCAGCTGAGAAAAAATAAGAGATCCCCTAGTAATGGCACTTTAGAAGGCCCCTCAAATGCTTCTCCTCCTTCCAGACCTGATCCTTCACCAGGACCCACAGAGCCAGAGAGGGGAGATGGTGACTATGATTTAGGAAGTCCTTTAGAGGGCCCCTCAAGTGTTCCCAGGCCTCTCACACCACCAAGACCTGAAGGGTCAGAGAGCTGGGATAATGAATCTGGTGTAGAAGACAGTTTAGAGGACCCCTCAAGTGCCCCATGTCTCCTGAGTCAGCAGAGGATGTTTTACCAGATGTACATATGGTGCGGGTGAGAAGACAAGAGTAGTCTGTAGCCAGATTTGGAGGCATGAAGTACACTGAGGAGTTCTGTTTTGTGAATCTGGAGTGTGTGCTAGAGCTGTTTTTAGAGTGGTTCAGTAACCTGTTACAAAGCCAGAGAGAAATATTACTTGATTTGACATTTTGGCTGATTGTTGTGAGAGGCCAGGGAGGTGGGAGCCATCAGGTTATAAGCTCTATCCCCTATTCCCTGATCATTGCTAAAAAGAGGAAGTATTTAAATCGACATGAATACATATGATACTAACCTGTGCTTTGCAGGCAGTTTATTGGCTATTACAAAACGTAGAGGGGCCAGAGATGCCAAACTGCTAGATAGTGCCAAAGAACTGCATAGGAAATTAGGCATGTCTATCTATCAAAAGGTTATGTTCCATCAAGTACCTTTGTTTGAAGACTTTAAACAGGTTAACATTCACATAGTGATGCATAAGGAAAAAATTGGGTGGAATTTATTTAAAAACGCAGGATGCACCCAGATACCTCAACACCTATTTTCTTCTGCTGCATGGTGAACATTATGATGGTATTTTGGATGTGAAAAAGGTGTTTGGCATAAGAAATTATTGGGATCTTTGTCAGACATTGTACAGCCATAGCCACACGTGCAGGTTCCAATGTCATCTTTGCCTGAGCCCAAAAACTGTGCTGAAAACATGAGCAGGACACAGAGATGCCCTAATTGTAAGCTGTTCTGTAGTTCCAAAGAGTGCTTAGAAAGGCATGTGGCTCTGGTCTCTGAAAATTGGATTGAATGTCTGACTAAAACTCTGTGTGATGAGCGTAAATCTTATGTGGACAAAAAGCATGAGTACAAAGGGCAGCAGTGCAAACAGTGTTATGGGAAAATCATGGATGTAAACAAGCACTGGTGCTTTGTGTGTCAGATTAAAGAGCCTGAAGGCAAGGGGTACATTTTTTATGATTTTGAATGTGTGCAGAAGGTGGGGATGCATGTGCCCAACTACATTTCTGCAATGGAGCTAAGACAGGGGGCCGAGGCAAGCCTCTCAGAAAGCCACAGGCAAAAACCCCCAAAAGGCTTGTAAAGCTAAGCCCAAAAGGCCGGAAAGCACTTGAGAGTTTAAGGGTGAAGAGTGTCTGTCTGATTTTATTAAGGTCTTTATGGATAAAAAGTTCAAGGACTACACCTTCATAACTCACAACATCAAAGGCGACGATAGTTACTTCACTGTTATCCAGTTATTGAAGGAAAAAATGGAGGTGAAACTAATCACTCAGGGCAATAAACTCATGTGCATTGATGTGACTAGGCTAGTCATCCGTTTCATAAATTCTTTAAACTTTTTGCCAATGAAACTTAGCAGATTTCCACAGGCAATGGGGTTTGAAGGATGCAAAGGTTATTTCCTACATTTTTTTAATATGACAGAAACCCCAAATTATGTGGGGCCTCTCCCAAAGGTGGAATACTACAGCATTGAAAATATGATGTCTGGTGAGAAAGGACAGTTTTTAGAATGGTATCAGTATAAGTATGATAAGACCTTTGACATACAAAAGAAGCTGGCTTATTATTGGCATATAAAAATTTTGAAAGAGGCCTGCTGCCTCTACAGGGATGAGATTATGAAAATGATACGGCAGGTAGACCAAGTGAAAGTAGATGGTGAACTCCAAAAACATAGTGTGCTGCATAGAGCCTTTCCAATACATCACCCTGGCCTCCGCCTGCATGGCCGTGTACAGGTTTATGTTTTTTGGAACTACAGAACATAGTTGTCCGGGGGGAGAAGTGCTATCACAGACAGAAAAAGAGGTTTTCAACCCCATCTATCCAGTGGCTAACGTACATTTTGGAGAAAGAAAATATTCAAATTTCACATGCCTTGCTGGGTGGGGAATTTCAGGTAGACCCCTATTTTTTAGACGGCTATGCCAACATTGATGGGGAACCTACGGCATTTGCATTTAACGGATGTTTTTTCCCCCCACAGTTGTGTCACTTGCTACAAATGAGAAAGACCAGAACCCATTGACAGGGACCACCTTCGGGTTTCTGAATCATCAGGCATTGCACAAGACTGATTATCTCAAGAGAGAGGAGTTTACCATTAGGACCATTTGGGAGCACAAGTGGAGGGCTCTGTTAGAAATGGATGCGGAACTGGCAGATTTTTTTTTTTTTTAAAACAGAACACCGCTGCCTTCTCCATTGGTGCCTAGGGATGCTCTTTTTGGGGGGAGAACTAATGCCATCTGTCTATATTACCAAACTAAACCTGGTGAACAAATACACTATCACCATTTTACCAGTCTTTATCCCTTCATAAAATGATAGAATACCCAACCGGACACCCTGAAATCATTCATAACAATTTTCAAACCTTCTTGAGCTATTTTGGAATAGCCAGGGTGAAACTGTACCCACTGCAAAACCTTTTTGTCCCTGTGCTACCCACCAGGGTGAACGGGAAACATATGTTCACGCTGTGCCGCCTCTGCATGGACTTTGCCTGTGACAGCAGTGAAATCGAGAAAGCCTTTACCAAGTACATGCACCATCGGAATCTGAGCATTATGTATATGGTTCAAAATGTTTTCTGTCAAGGGAAAAGGAGCCGCACCATTACCCTTAACACAAAATACATGGCTTTGTTTAAAAACCCCAGGGATAAGATACAGATAGTGTCGGTCAAGTGGCAGATGTACCCGGGTAAGGCCCAGTTCTTTCTAGAAGCTTTTGAGGATGCCACTAAAATACCTTATGGGTATCTAGTGGTTGATTTAAACCCTTCTACCCTGGATGCTTTTAGATTAAGAACCAGCTTTTTCCTCCCGACCACCCAGCTGCTTACACTTTAAAAAAAAAACCAGCAGGTAGGAATCAAAAGAGATGATGTAGCAGCAGCCTCTTAGCTCTCGAGACGGTGGAAGGGGAACATGTCTAACCATGTAAAAAGAAATTTGGCTGTCTTAAAACAGCTTCTTCAATCCTCCCCACAGCAGAGAAAAGCTATACTCTGCTCGGCCTCTGATGATTTAGTAGCAGCCATTTCAGAAATTGCTCTGAACACCTTAAAAGAAAACATCCCTTTGACACCACATCAAATTTGCATGCTGAAAGAGACGTGGGATCATAAAAAACCTAAGTAACAAAAGATTGCCTCTTAAAAAAAAGAAACAGCTGGTGAAACAGTCTGGGGGATTTATCGGATCTCTGTTAAATTTTGCTCTTCCTCTGATTACGGGACTTTTGGCTAGTCGGTGATAGAGCATGCATAAAAAATGTACCTGGTGCCCAAACATGAACTGGAACAATTAAGGGCTCCCCCAACCACCTCAAGAAATATCAGAACTGAGGCAACCCACTTATTGGATGCTGAAATGATGGATATTCTCCAAAGGCCAGGGTTAACAGAATATGATAAGGCTAAACTGTATGCATCCATGCTTCAGAAATACCTGACCTACATAAAGCAGGGCGATCTGGATAGAGGGAAATAAACCCTGTTTCTGCTGGAACAGACCCCCCCAGAAACCCCCACAAACCCCAACACAGTTGTTCAGAAAAGCTGTTCCGCTTTTGAGAACGGGTCTGGAGATTATTAAGGCACATGCTAAAAATGCAGCACAAAACATAGCCAAAGATGTGATCGATCATGTCTCCCAAGCTGTCCTGGGTAAGGTGGTCAAACTGGCAAAGCAGGAAGGGTCCGACCTTGTGTATATTCAAAGAAAGAGCCTTAAAAGAAAGAGAGACACACCAGACTCCGGACGTGCAGGATAGAGTAGTCTGGGACCTGATAGGTCATAACTGTACCACGTGATCTCATGCTGCAAGAACTGCCCTAGAGGTTGAGCTTTGGGAGTCTGCATGAGCTGTCCTTCTGATGTCATGGACCATATGGTGGTGGTGGTGGTGGTGGTGGTGGTGGTATCACACACCACATGACTGGGGGTGGGGGCAGAGTTGCTGATGTCAAACACCACATGACTGGGGTCAGGGGGCAGGATGGTTGACATCACGCACCATAGAAGGGGAAAGGGGTGGGGCTAAAGGGCAGGACTTCTGGTCCCGCCCACCTTTCACATTTGCACTGAAGGGTGGTGAGCCTATGTATGTATGTATGTATGTATGTATGTATGTAGAAATATGCGAGTAGTACACACACACACACACACACACACAACCATTTTAAAGACCCCAGCACTCTTTCCTGCCCAGGGTAGGGGATCAGACTTGATGATCTACTGAGGTCCCATCTGATCCTAAAAATCTATTAAATCTATATAACTAGGGACCTACTTAAAATATGGTTTCGCAATTTTGCAGAAGCCATGAAAACCAGTGGTTTCTGTGATCACTGTGAAAAATGGCGTACTGGAATACAAAAAGAGCACAACAATGCCTTCAGTCAGGAAAGCAGCAGGGTTTCAGCAGCATTTTTTACAAAGCCAGATGCAATGCTGCAGTCTGAAGATGAGTGATTGGCCTCTCAGCCAATCAGCAGTGAGGGGTGGGCCTGCCAGTGTCCTTCAGCCTAACAGCAATGAGGGAGGGCTCACTGAAAAGGCTACAAAAATTCCTTTGTGGCCTTTTCTCACTGTGATTTAGGTATGTCCCGACATATAACTGCCCATCTCTACCTTAATCCCTTTGAGGTTACTATATTTAAAAGGTAAAAAGCTCAGTAGAAAAAGTGTTTTTCAGACTCTGTTCCTCTGAGGTTAATTGTAGTGTGCAGTAATTAAAATAAACAACACACACACACCCACCAGAAACATGCAGCGATTGTTTTTGTTCTAAATCCCTTCATGCCTGCACGTGGCACTCACCAAGTTTACACACACTTCAAAACACGTTATCCACAATAAAAAAATGTAATTTAAAACATGCAATCTAAGACAGGAAAATGATCTTTTTAAAGCAAAGATTTGCCTGCATGTATTCCATCCTTGTGACTAGCATCATAGTTCTTGATACAAAAATCCAGGTTACTTTCAAACTGGATCACTGTGCCATCTCTCTCAAAATTGGGCATTAGTATACACCTGAAAAGGCTTCCTAAATTAGCAGAAAAAAGTTTAAGCATACTGTATTACCTAATAAAATCTTCTATTACCCAGCACAGTGCCTTGTTCAAAATATAGGATTCTTCAGAATTGATTGTTCTCATTCAGTATACAAGTGATGCCTAATAGTTAATTCAAAGAAAATAAGCCCCTCCAATATGGAAGTTGTTTTTCCCTTCAAAGAACTAAAAATACTAGGAGGATTTGAAAGTACTGCAATTATGCACTGGACATATTCCAATTTTGCAGCTAAACCTGTAAATAAAAAAAGTGATAATTTTCACTGTATTTCTGTCCATTTATTCACTGTTTATTTTCCTTTCTGGCCAATATGTGGACTACATTTAAGATAAGTGTTATGCTATGAACAGCATTTAAACTGTACTCACTGGGCACATTTACACACAAAATTAATGTGATGCAATAAACTGACACACACTGTGCTGGAATGTATTGCTTCCAGGTGCTGCATCTCCACATTTGCCTGGAATCACAGCCCATGGAGCTGCATCAGAGAATCTGTGGCTGGCAGCAAGCTCAGGGGAGCAGCCTACCAGCCCAAGGCTGCTCCAACCCAGCTCAATGTCCTGTGGAGGGGCTGGGCTGGGGCATGAGGGTGCTCCAATGCAGGGCTAGCCAGCAGGCAGCCCCTGGATTGAAGAAGTCTCAAGCCTGAGCCAACCCTATCAGCATCTACACCTCTGTTGCTGTGCACTAAATAATGCTTTTACAGGACAGTACTTGTATTTAAATAGTTTTAAGTGGCCTAATAGGGCCCCTCGTGTAGATGCTGAGACTTTGCTGTGGAGTTAACTAGGCAACTCCAAAGCAAGCATCTTGTGTTGATGCGCCCACTGATACCCAAGCCTTAATTTCACTCGCCCAGGTGTGACGTGAAAACAAAATGGAGGTGCCATAACAAGTTTTTTACTGAAATTTTGGTTCAACTAAATTGCAGTTCTGCAATGCAAAACACAGAAATTGACAGAATGTCATCCTGATTCACCATCAAATTGCAGCAAGTATAGTTTATTCAGTGTTTTGATAGTTGAGCAAGTCTCTTGGAATGGTCCCATGAGTCCCACATATAAAGCTTTAGCAGATATCATGTCCATCCAAAAACTGAAGTCAGACAAGCATTTACTACAAAAATGTTAACTAATGACGAGAAAAATTTTAAGAGAAATAGCTCATGGAGTTTTCAGTGCTAGGTATATGCTCACTACAGATATCCATACCTTCCAGTTCCAAAATCAATTGAAATCTTTAAACTGAAGCATTAGAGAAGAGATCAGAGCAATGAAGGGAAAAAAAAATTTCCAACTTCTACACAATACTATTTCACACATTTTACTCTTGTCTACTAGCATTTTACCTGAGCAACTGATCACCTTAGTTAAAATCCACTAATTGAAAACATATTAATATACTACATAAGTAGTTTGAAACTGCAGCATAAACCAGCAGAGAAAAAAAATGGAAATGCTATAAAATAAACCACAAGAGAAAAAGATCTGCTCATAAAAAAATAGAGTAAGCCAAAAATAATAAATACTAGCTTCAGTGAAGGAAGTATTTGTTATTTGATCTCAACAGGCAAAAGAGGGCTTCATTTCCAAGATATCTGCAATTTTGGCTCACTCAAGTGACAGCCTCTTTTTCTAACTTTCTCCTTTCATGCAGTATAGCTTTAGACTTTTTTTGGTGACTAATGGTATTGATTATTCACATACACATCTTATCAGGTTATGTTCCCTGCACCAGAAATCAGATATAAACAAATTATAATACAGGGGTGGGCAAAATGTGGCCCTCAGGCCAGATGCAGCCCACCAGGCCATTCAATCTGGCCTGTGAGCCCCCTAAAAAATTAAGCAAATTAATAGTTATCTGCCCCTGGCTGCCTGTCATGCGGCTCTCAATGGCTTGCCAAAACTCAGTAAGTGGCCCTCCGCCTGAAATAATTGCCCACCCGTTACAATATCTGCAGTGAGGTTTATTAGCAAATGGAGCCTCAATTTGACGGTCAAAGGTACCAAATAAGATCCATGTGAGTGCCTGTATGCTGTTGGTAGTTGCAAAAGGCAAGGATTTATTAGACTGATATCTTTTATTGGACCAGCTGTATAGTTGGGGTAGAGCGAGACAAGTTTTCAACTGCAAAAAATTCTTCAATGAGTCTGACCAGAACAAGTCAAGCACAGCACAGTAAAAAAAGTGGTAGTTGCTATATTTCAACCTAGGCCCTTCTTTTTAAAAACCTTGGCTTTCCTTTGGCCCAATCATTCAGCCCATGAGATAGGGGCCAAAGCATATAAATATGGTTATACTTTACTTGATTACAGCTAGAATTCTCAAGAGTCACTTTGGGGCTTGCATCCTCAATACAGGCAGTCCTCAACTTACAACTCTGAGTTGCAACAAACATCAGTTAAGACATTTATGAATTGACAGCCCATTCTGATGTTCCAACGTGGGTTTTGTCTTTATGACAGTCAATACTGCATGCAGCTGCTAAGTGGTGGAAAGGGAAGGGGAAGGGAAGGGGCGTGGCGGGGGGGGGGGGGCGCAGATCATGCGGCGGGGCAGATGGGGCCAGAGCTGCACTTCAGGCAAGTGGTGGGGGCTACAGCATATTTTCAGGTGCCTTCAACCCTTCATTGCCCCCACTCTGCCACCTGCCCCACCCCATGCAGATCCAAGAGCACTGGAGAAAAGTTGTCTCACAACCCTAAGACACTGCTTCTGCCTTTGTTTCAAGGTAATCTGAATCATCACAGAACCTCACAAGAGGTGAGACACTCCATAGCAGTTATGAACCGACTGCCCAGAGGAGTCTTCCATCTATTGACTCCTTTGTGAAATTCTATGAAATATGAACTTTCATTTCTGCCCAGGAGAATTTTTACAATCTTTTCGAAGATGCTTGATGAAGGGTACCCAAAAGCTTGCAATTAAAGGATTCTTTTTTGCAAAAATCTTGTTGATCTAACAAAAGATATCATCTCTACTATGAGTCCTCATTGCTTTTAAGGGAAACCGGACCTTTAAAAATGGCACATAAGTTTTGCAGCAAGTTGGAAATGAATTATCTATTTCTTAATTTATCTTTACCTTAACAATTTTGGCGGGAAAGTTTCCTTGATTTGAGATCACTTTTTGTAACAGTAACTTTTTAAAACAACCATGTCTGTAGAAGTGTGATATTTCAGAGCAGTGAGCTTGTTTCTTTCCTGGGAATTGAGAGCCAGCCATGCTTGTAAATTCTGTAGGAATTTAAGAGAGTTATTCCAGCTACATCACTACCAAAAAATGTGGAGCTTGCCATCCCTGCACTGGACTGTAATTCATTTCAAGGCCTTTCCCTCACATTGCTTTTCTTTTCAGCAGTGATAAATATCATACATCGGTGCAAATTGATTCATCTTATTGAATTCGTACCAGAATTTTTTGGGACTGCTCCTGCCAGTTGTCTAGAGAATGTGATAGTTTTTCATTAGCATATTTGGATTTAATAAACACTGAACCACTACATGAGAAAAAGTATTACAAAATAGATTGGTAAGAAGTCCTGCTACCATATCAGTCCCAATAATGTTGAGGTTTTTCCAATGCACTACTGACAGGTTTTTGATCATTAGTTGTTTTTTCAGACCATAACAAAATGATTGATATTGTTAGTTATACTGCTGATTTTAGTGCCTAAGGAATATGATGCACTGAAAAGCACCTCTAGACATATACGCAGACATATTTGGGTGTATGTATATAAACCTGAAAAATACTGAGTTAATTGGGTGTTGGAGACAATAATTGCCTGCCAAGGCTGTCTATGTGCAGCTCTGACCCTGCAGTCATTTGCAGACCAGACAGCCCAGCCCCTGGCAAGAGTTGAAGCTCAGGTATGGTTCTTCTCAGTGGCAGGGGAGAGGATGCAGAGGGAAGATGGCCAGGAGCTGCCAGTTACCTGGGCCCTGCTAGGTCAGGCCAGGGTTTGGTAAGGTCACAGCACTGCTAATGCAAAGCTGCACTGTGTTCCCATGTTCCACTTCAGGCTGTGCCACATAGGCGCAGGTAGAGTGGCTCCTGCCTGGCCCTAGCATGCCTTCTGTCTGACCCCAAGTCCCCAACATGCAGCCAGGTCAGGTAGGAGCCACATCAACCACACCCATGTGAGCTAAAGCAGCATGCAGGAACCCAATCCAGCTGTGCACCAGGGACTCAGGGCAGGGGCAGGGGAGGAGGTGCAGGAAGAAGGAGGAAACAGCACAGCACCAACTTTCATGGGCCCAGATAATCCATTGCTCCTCACAGCTCTCCCTGCACTGCTCCCCTGCCCCAAGTCAGCATCATGCAGTTGGGCCAGGCTGGTGCTATACCATGTTCCCATGCACCACTCTGGGTGAAACTAAAGTGGCTGACAGCTGCAGGGAGTGCATGCACACACGTCCCTCAACAGCCCACCAAAACTCATTAAATGGCCCTCCCAGCCAAATAATTTCCCACCCCTGATTTTGGCTATATTGTCTCTCTATAGTCTGAGGACAAACTGGGGACCATCTCATGGAGACAGGCTTGCTCTTTATCCTCTCAACTATGGCCCAAAAAGCTGAGAGGATGATTTGAATGGTTTTGTTTTTCATAAGCAAAAACAATGTCTCCAGTATTGCCAACCCCACCATGCCAAAAATCATGGAGACAAACTCTTAAAAAAACCCACCAAAAAAAACACAATTAAAAAAAAAAAAATTATATCTATATCAAGAGATTGGCACAAATTATGAGATGCTATTTCTGAAGTGTGTGTATGTGTGGGGGGGTAGTTATTTGTGAAGATGTTGGAAGCTGTGGGTGTGTGTGGGAGGTTTGGAACCTGGGGAGGGAAGGTCCCCACACACCCTGGCAGGATGTGGTACCCCACATGTGGACCAGGAGTGAGAAGAAGCAATGAGGCTGGATGGGTTGTGGCTTCAGAGTGAAGAGCAGACAGAGAGAGATGCACACAGACACTGACAGACACACAGACAGCACCCATCTGGTAAGTGGAAGGAAAGGGGCGGGAGAAGCTGGGGGCAGGTCAAGGCCCCTGCAGTGAAGGAAGGAGTGGGACAGGACCAGGGGCAGGGATGAATGGGACCATGGCACTGGGGTGGGTCATCCAGAGGCATGGGGAAAGGGCATGGATTCCCACAGCAGTGCACACTCCCAGGGGAGGCATGCGGGCTCCCTGCTGCCTTTGCCCTGGGAGCTCAGCCATGCAACCCCAGCATGTCCCCTGCCTGCCTGGAGGGCAGCAATGTCATCACACAGCTGAGCTTCTGGGACAAGGCAGTAGGGCACAGAACTCTGAGCCTGCAGGGGGCCTGCCTCTGCCCCACCGCAGGGCACATAGCCCCATGGCTCCCCCAAGGGTGTGCACTGCTGCAGGGGGCCATGCGTCTGGACAACCCACCCCAACCTGGGGGCCCCATTTACCCCTGCCCCACTCCCTCCCTCACTGCAGAGGCCTCGGATCTTACCCCAGTCCCATTTCCTCCATTTATCAGCTGAGAAAATCTGGAGATCTGAGGGTTAGATTGGGAGATCACAAGTTGGAGTTATTTTGAATTTGAAACCCTGAGTTTTGTGATGGTTGTGACAGTTGGCATTACTGTGTATCGTATCCAAAGATGGACTACCAATACCTTTGTTTTGGACATGAGTTTTTTGGAAGAATGTCATAAAGCAAATTTATTCGAAGTAGGAGAAACTGCACAGTAATCTTCCACAGGAACTTAGGATGCCTCTTTAAATACCTTGTTCAGACTGAAAAACATCCACATCACGATATGGATCTCCCCAACTCTTCTTACCAAGGAGACAGCTGTCTTCACAGAAAGTGCAATCGGAACCAGGGGGAGCTCCAAGGGGTATCCCCTCCTTGTTTCCTGCTTCATTCAAAGTTTAAAGCAAACTGCCCAGCAGTGATAGACATGTTTCTATTCAGACAGAGCTGAGGGAGCCAATTGACTTTGATTTACTGTGTGTCCAATTCCTGCTAATCTCTTCATTTTAGGAGGTGTTAACCATCCTTGATCTTCCAAAAATAAAGCTATCCTTTCTTTTTACAATTATTCTGTTTGTTATCTACTCCTGGCAAGAAAGACAGAGAAAGGAGGGGAAGGGTTAAGCTAGTCAGCGGCAGAAGGAAATTGCAAAGGTGAAGCAAAGAGGTAAGTCACTGCAATAACCCTTTCCTGTGTTATTCATTGTAGCAGACTGAGGCTGAATCAAAGAAGCAACCAGGGCAGCATAAGGCTAGGCATAGGCAGATCCAGAGGGATTGGTCAGAGTTGGCAGAAGTGCTCTAAGTGGCCAGAGCAAATCCACACTTGACCCCAACCTGAGGGGAGAAGAGGTTCCTGGGATGAGTGTCCCTAACACACACGCATGTGGGGACACTCACCCTAGGAACCTCTTCTCTCCTCAGAATCCAAAACTGCCCCCTCTCATTTCTTAGTCCTCTCAGCATTCCTTCCCCTCCCCCCGGAGGGCCTTCCTGCAGGGTCAAGTGGGGAGGGGAGCGCTGAGGTATTATAAGTATAGAAGAGTGAGAAATAGATGGGGTTTGCATCTGAGAGGGCTATGGGGCCATGAGGGTGAAATGTGGTATGGGAGGAGTTCAGAAAAAGGGATTGTGGGTAAGGAGTGGCCCAGGAGATAGAAGGGGCTGCACCAAGGTTTGAGTGCTCAGGGAGACAGGGGAGGGCTCAGGAGTTCAGGAGGTAAAGGACTGCAAGTTCAGGAGGTAAAGAATTTGAGATTTAAGAGTCTTGAGGAAGTACAATATCAATTGTTGGCTGATAAAGCTGCTTGTATGACGTGCAAAATGTAACTCCATGTGACATTAAGGAATCTATTTTGGGTCCAAGGGATGATTTTCAAAAAGCACATAGAAATAAGCAGCAGAGTAAAACTAATCTCTACAGACCCAACTATTAAAGCTATCTAAAATTAGCAAAGCAGATAAAAAGTTTTTGAAGTCTGAATGTAAGTACCATCCATCTCAAACCAAGAGGTGGTTGAAAGGAACTGAGATACAATGGGAAGGGCTTTGCTGTGTGAAGCAGGAGAAACCAAATGGTATATACTAATTGTATAGGTACAGTAGCTGAAAAGTCTCTGAGCTCAAGTACGTGAGGTATATAACCATCCACAGTGAAATGTGAATAAGAACAATCACTCAAACGAAAAGACAACAGACAGCCTGATTCCTATACTATTACAAATTCATTTCTTACTCTCACTCAGTGACTATCCCAGGACTTTTAAATATATGTGTTCTTTAGAGGATGTCTAAAATTTCCCCTCAGTCTTCTGACAGTGTTTTCGCATGAGCATCAAGTCCTGGTCTTAACAAACGATGCACTTTCTGTTGCATCCAGCTAACCATATAATGCATATTCCTAAAAATGATACAGTTAAACAGAAAAATACATACAAGCACACAAAAAGTATTTCCCATAGTTTTATTTCATCCTCCTTGTAATAATTACATTTATGCACCACAGAACTCTAAGGAAATTGAGCTCCTTATCCATAAAAACTACTGTACTTCTTTTCTCAAAGATTTGTCTCCAACAACAACCAAACATCACATGAGCAAAAGTCTAAATGATATTTCACTCATGTGATTCTGTTTCTATGCAGGCTAAACCTCTCTTTTCTGTTTTGCATGACTCCACAAGCTTTTTGAGATTTAAGGTCTAATCCTATTTCACCAAAACATTTTGTTTGCCTCAGATCCAGAGTTTTTTCCCCCCTCCTTCTTGGCAATGAGAGAGCTCAGACTCCTTTCAGTCAGTAGGCACAGCAAAACTAAGAAATATGTTTACATTTTTTTTTTAAAACAAAATAGTTAATTTCTATTAAAAATATCAGCTATAGTTTATATGAAAATGCTAAGCCTCTAAATCGTTTTTTTAGCTTGATTGTTTTAGAGGTCATTTAATTCAGTGCACTTGACACATTTGGTGTTTAATGTTAATGCTTATGAAACTGAAAATCTAAAAGCATTTGCTACAGATAACGTGCTCTAGTTTGGGCAGGTACTATGCTACTATACCTGCACAGCTTTGCCATTATATATTGATGTTGATCATCTTCTCTATTATTCCACTGTGAAGAGTGTCCATATACTAAACTACTCATTTGTTGTCACTTCCAAAAAAAGGAAAATAGTTGCATTAGTGTTTTGGCATGATATTTTGTGGGCTTCCCCAAGATAGATAGAAGCTACTTTCCCCTCTGTCTTGGAAAGGACAAAAATAAAATCTCTCCTGGGGAAAAGAGATGGTCTTGTAGAAACAACTTGATCCTCATCCGATTTATGTATTGTTACTTTGTCTTTGAATTCTTAAAATTTACATTCCAAGAGATGAAGCAGCAAAACAACTCTTTTCTTTTCAAAGATGTTGGGGGAAGTTGCAATTTCTAGATTCTTTTGAGATTTCCAAGGAAAGATTTGGAGCTTTTCACCCAGATAGTACTTGTTGCAAAAAGGTTGCCTGAGTATACTCCTGGGGAGGGTATGAGCCATTATCAAAGCATTTACCCAGCAATTTAGTCAATGGGCTTCAGCCAGACCTGTTTGGTGTCCTCACTGAAATGCTTCTAAATAATTGATTTGATTTTTCTTTTCATCTATATTTTGCAGACATTGGACAGATCCAAGGATGTATCAATGTTAGACTGCAAATTACATTGCATCACCAGTTGCCACAGTTTAGTAAATTTCAATGATTTATACAAGTGATTTTTCTTAAGAAATGGAGTAAGAGAAGTACAGCAGTATGACTAGCTCATTGCCAGACACAAGATCCTCAGGGCAAAAATCTGAAAATGGAAAAACCAAGATTTGAGTCTGGTATATGCTGAAAGTATAGGCAGCCATTTTCTCCAGATCTTTGATGTAAATATGTCTGACTTATGAAAAGACTATTTAGCAGATGTGTTAGGTAGGAATATAGAGGGAAGTCTGGGCAAATATACAGAAACAGAGGGAAATCTGGGTGACGGTGACCATGAAGCCATCATGTTCACTGTTCAACATAAGGCAGGCAAATCTGACAGGAGGATTGAAGTCTTGGACTTCAAAAATGCAAATTTCAACAATGTTAGGTCACTAGTAGGAGGAGAAGTGCTATGGGACCAGAAACTCAAGGCAAAAGGTTTGCAAAAAGAGGGGTTGTTCCTTAAGGACACGATCCTTGAAGCACAAAGGAAGTCCATTCCCATGCAGAGAAAAGATAACAGAAGGGCTGAGAAGCCCTCTTAGCTAAATATTTTGTATTTAACAATTAAATAGCTTCATGTATCATGCTGGAACTATTTTGTATTTAACAATTAAACTGATTATTAACAATGTGACGGGGCAAACTCCCAGGCTCAGTCCCAGCTCCAGCCCACCACCTGTCTATGGGCAAGCCACCCACCTCACTCACCTTCCATGCCTTGCTGTTAAATAATCTGGATGTTAACTAGGTGGGAGGATGCCCTTCAGGCATCCTGATGTCAACAGGCAATATTCACACAATTCCTACCTCTCCCTATCGTGTCCCATGCCTCGCAGATGAGACAGTTTTGTTCCATCTCCGGCCTGAGGCCAGGCCAAACTCAGTATAGGCTTCTATCATACTGCCCTATTCAGGCCTCATACATTCTGGCCCACTCTCACTGGGGCCTCTGACACTGCCTGCCCTCACCAGGCCTCTCACACTGCCCTGTGCCACAGACACCCCACCCTGCTCCCTTTGACTGACCATGTGGGCCATCAGGCCCACACAGTCACTCAAAGAGAGCAGGGCAGGGAGTCTCTTTACTCCTGGGCCAGCCCTGGTGCAGCCTGTTGGGCCTCTCCCGCAACCCTCATCTGTTACTCCCTCAGCAGCTGGCATCAAATGGCTGCCTCACCCCTGAGAGCAGGGCTCTAAAATGGCCACCTCGTCAAGCACCTGCCAGCTGGCTGCCCCCGGCCCTTAAAGTGACAGGCACCCAAAAGGTGCTCTGTCACAAACAGATACAAATATGTCACCGCAACAGACTCTGGGAGACATCACTATCAAATATATATAAAAAACACATCACTAAATTAGGAACTTTATTATTATTCTACCATTTCCCATCCTACGCAAAGAGAATTCCCCAGTCAGAAATGTAATTTCAATGGTTGGTCATTAACTTTAACTAAAATCTAACGAAGAAAAACTAGCCAGCACTGCACTTCAAGTTTGCTCTATAGGGCTCAAAGTGTAGATCTTTTAAAAAGATTGTAGGTACAGAATAAAAATGTTGTAGCTACACAATAAAAAGATTTTAAACCTTGTGTTGATATCCATACATTACTATAATAACCAGACTTTGGACAAAGAAGAATATTCCCCCGATGAATGAATAGCTACATTTATTATTAATAGAGACTCTTGGCAAAGAAGGATAGTTCTATTTTATTCTAACTTATGCATGTGGACATTTCCAAGAGCCTAAAAATAATATGTGCTTTAGACTTTTGGAAAATTCTGCTAAAGAGTGACTAGCCCTAAAGCAGCTAAAAATGCTCCTCATCCCATTCGTGCCAAGAGTAAATGGACATGGGAAGTAGACGCATTGACACAATTGAACACAAAGCAAAGGATCTCTGTTATATCCCCCAAGTTATACTTTATTTCATGTTGAAGAGTATATTGGAATGGGGAAAAAGAAAAAGCTACTTGGAAAAAGGGTCTGATGGTCAGATACATGATATTATTAGTAATAAATAAATGAAAAAAGGTACAGAGACCAAAGATATTCACTAAATCCAATTAAATTCAGCAAACAATTGTGGTTGAAAAGAATGCAGGTAAAAATGTGAAAAGGTCAAAATTAATTTTCCTTCTGCAAATAATTAAAAATAATTATTAAAAATAATTTTAAAAGTTTCAGACTTTTTTTTTTTTAAATGGCCGGGAACTGTCCTAATCAGGGGCCGGTCCCAGACTCATGCCACAATTGGATGATCAAGGCACGGGGCTTAGAAAGAGCTGCAGGGGAGAGGCAGGTCCCAGCCCCCTGTCCCAATCTGTCCTCTTCACAAAGGCTTTACTTTGTTCAGAAAAACACTCAAAGAAGATACTACAATGTGGAGAACTAGAAGAATTTGATGCCTCCGTCTGAAGTAATATATCCACAACGAAAAGTAATCACTTTCAACACAAATTCATCTGCTGACAATATGAAGAAATTGACACCAAAAAGTATTTTAAAAAACCCTAGATTGGACACCTTACAGTGGATGAAACTCAAAAACTTGACCACTACATTGACTGCTTCAGAGGAAGAATGAAAAATGAAATACTCAACAACAAATACCACCATAACAACCTCTCCTCTCAGGAAAAAGGGCCATAGAATCTCTAAGATCCAAACATCAAATAGTAATAAAACCAGCAGATAAAAGGAGAAGCTATAGTTATTCTTAACCATGAAGTCTACATAAAAGCAGCCAACAGACACCTCTATGACACTACCTACTATAGAAAACTAGAGGAAGATCCAACTCCCCTTTTCACGTCAGAATTCAAAACCACCATCACATCATTTCCGTCTGAACTACAAGAAAAACTTCAGACCCTAACCCCTCCACTATCCAATTCAGGGATTTTTCCATGCTCCCTAAAATTCAAAACACAAGGGAACCACGGCAGACCCATCATTTAAAAAAAAATGGAACCCTAATGGAAAAAAATATCAGGTTTCATCAAATCCATCCTAAAACCACTCGTCACCCAAACACCAAATTTTATCCAAGACACAACAGACTTCCTGCAAACACTCAAAAACATAAACCACCTTCTCAGCGATACCCTCCTAGCCACCATGAATTTCACTAGCTTATACACCAACATCCCACACCATGATGGCATCCAAGCCTGCCTCACATATCTACAAGAGTGAGATTAGAACTCGAGATTACAGACCAGAGTACAGGCCTCAGGATATCACTGAACTCATGTACTTCATCCTCACACACAACTTCAGTTTCAACAACCAACACTTCCTCCAGACCATGGGCATAGCTATGAGCACCAAAATGGCCCCACAATATGCCAACCTTTTTATGGGCCAACTGGAAAAAGAATTCCTCAAGAACAGCACCATTAAACCCATGCTATACCCAAAATACATAGATGATATCTTCATCATTTGGACCAAAACCCTACAGTTCCTGATGGACTTCCACTAGAAATTCAACAATCATCACCCTTCCATCAGACTATCGCAGCATTTCCTTTTTGGACACCATAATCAATTATCCAAAATGGGAAAATACAAACTACCATACAGAAGAAACCCATGGACCAACATACATATCTGCACAGAACCAGCAATCGCTCTAAACAAACCAAGAAAGCTGCGATTTACAGCCAAGCTCTCCAATACCACCAAATTTGCATCAAGGAGAAAACCTGTGATCACCACCTCACAAATCTCAAAAGGGCTTTCAGTCAACAAGGACACTCCTCCAAAGATATAGACTGCACCTTTGAAAAAGCCACCCAGATACCACGTGAAGATTTACTGCAGTATAAAAAGAAAATCCCCAAAAAATCGCTCACCATTAGTTATGACATACCACCCTTTCCTGGAACCTACATGGAAAATCCTCAAACAGTTGCAACACAAACTAGAAGGAGACCCAATTCTTAAAGAGATCTTTCCAGAACTACCCATTCTAGCCTTTAAACAAGCACTGAACCTCACCAACCTCATCATCAAAAACAAGCTCCTTATGACACAGACCACACCTAATGTATGCAGACCATAGCAGGACAAGAAATGCAAAACCTGTCAGCATATCTCCACCACTCCCACAATAACCACACCCCACAACAAAACCATCACCATTCCTGGATCTTACACCTGCACCTCCAGAAATGTAATACATCTCATCCAATGCATCAAATGCCCTGATGGAAAACATATAGGAGAAACAAAACAACAACCGTTCACCAGAATGAACACACACTGAAAATCTATCAAAAGACAAGAATATCCAACTTCTTGTGGGGGCACACGTCTCACAATATAATTACTGCCTCTCCAATCTCTCAGTTCTAATCTTCAGAGGGAACTTTCAAAACACCTTTTGTAGATGATCCTATGGATTTTGCTTCATAAATCTACTGGACACAAAAATAATGGACTCAATAACTGGAACCAAGAGTTCTATTGTTTGTATGGACTCAATATAGACATTGTATTTGAGACATTACAAACCTGCCTGACATCTGATTCACCAGGTACCTGCCAGACCTGACTTTTCACACTTCTCTTTCCCCCTCCTCTCCTCCCCTCCCCTCCTTTTCTATCCTTTGCCTTCCTAAATTCCAGCTAATTTATTTTTCCACAGACAGCCTCTTTTCCATCTTGGAAAACCACTACAGTAGTATCTCCATTACTTACCGTTGGCTTTCTACTCCCCCCCCCCACCTCATTTCCCCCTCTACCTTTTGTTTTCCTAATTTCCACCTATTTACATTCTCTCACACATCCTGCCTCACTGTTAGCTTCTTTCATTCCTTGGAGTCTCAGAACAGCAGAGACTCCCTATGCCTGAAAGCTTGCAAAGAACATTTTTTTCCAACTACTCAGTTGGTCTAATAAAAGATATTAGATCTACCCAAAGAACCTTGCCTTCCCATGAACATCTTCACTTTGATCCAACAATTAGTATTTTCAGCTTAACCCCTTTCTTTTCAGCATTAAATGATGGAAGTAACTAATGTTTTAGTGCTGATTAAAGAAAAAAAAATTGCCAATCAATGACTCTTAAGCTTGAGAGCCATTATTTACCTCCAAAAGAAAAACACAAGTTGTGTGTGTTACACAAATACACCTCCAAACCAGAACCGGAAGAACTACTTCTAAGGACAAGAAGGCAGCTCATGTGTTATGCATTGTATCAGAGTAGCACCCAGACACTATGCAAGCATAAGTTCGATCTCCATGGCCTTAATGCTAAGCCTAAGAAGAAGATACTCATTACTTATAGCTGGGGGGATGGGGAGTCTAATCTTATTAGTTGTTTAATTTTCATCATAAATATCCACCGACAATGTAAGAAATTGAAACCTCTACATTTATTTTTAAGTCCATTATATAATAACCAAACCAAGCTAAGCCAACATTATAAACAAAAACAAAAGTATAGCATGTTAAAACTCACCCTAAGCTATCCATTTGTTTTTGGTCCTTTTTTGTGAATTTATTTCTGAAGATAAAATAAAATGCTCTCTCAACTTAAAAGCCAAGTGTTAATACTTTTTGCAACAGATATCCTAAAAGATTATATAAATTATTCATTTATGCAAAGTTTTTTTTCAGAAAAGCTAGCTTTAAGTTGAACAATCTACAATCTTCTGAAGTTAAATATTTCAAGTGCATTTAATGTTTTTCCTAACTGCTTATTTAAACAGGCTACTGATATACGTAAACACCTAAGCCTATGCACCACCATTTTTAAGCATAACATCCCAAGAATCTGTAAACTGACAAAAATTACTATCAATTTTGTCTGTGCTTCTGGCATATTATTAAGGCACCTTTTACGTATTTGGTAGTTAGCATGTGTCAATTTAAAAAAAATCAGTAACTGAATATGATGAGTTAATGTATTCTGAACACAATGTGGATATTAGAATAAAATGTTTTAAAATCATGAAAAGCTGCTTTATGCAGTCAAGATTGGCCTATTACTTGATTCACAAAAACTAGAAGACTCTGGTCTTGTACAGGAAACTCACTGGTTTCTCAGAAGAACCCATAAATGTACAGATATTCAGGCTTTTTCTACACCCTACCCCCACGAGACAGACAGTCTGTCACTCACTGGACTCTGCTGCTATGACAGGGAGCAAAACATGCCCCCTTTGCAGTCCCCACATTGCACTGCAGTGAAACACAGGCTGACCATAGGCAATCCAGTTCAGCCAATCATGAGTACCCTAGGCACTGCTAACATCTGTTGCCAGGCAAAGTAAGGGAGCCTGCAGAGCATGGCAAGATGTGTGCACAGGGACCCCTCTTGGCTACACAGTGTCAGTACTACAAGCTCTCGACTCCTCAAAACCTCAGCATTCAAATGCCTATATGAACAGCTCTGGGAAAGTTTCTCTACCAGAACAAACCTGGGAGAATTCTTCCAAATCATATGAAAGTGTGCATGCAAATTATTTTTATCCTTCTGTAACAGGGTGGTCTTTGCCCTTAAGAAAGGGCAGTCATCCCTGTTAGTTATCAGCTGTGAGGCATGCTGCTAATAAGGGAGAAACCAAAGGGAGAGGGCTTGAAGGGGCAAACTGTGAGAGAAGTTAGCTTTGAGCAGAACAGCTTTCTATAGCTTGGAGCCAGGATGCTGTGCTTAGGGACAGAGCCAAAAGGGGGCCCCCTTCTAGTGCCCAGGACAGGGCATAAGGAGTTGGTTTTGTTTCCATATTTGTCTGTTTGTTAGTATCTTAAATATTGTGCTTTAGTTGGAAGAAGTGGCTGAGGAGCTCTTCAGAGAGAAAACCTGTCTGCACAAGCCAGCAGACTGAGCAACTTACTTGTATCTTCCTTTCAGAATTTTTGCTGGGAGCACAGGACAGATGAAGACATCAGTACCAATATAAAAACACAGGCCTAGATATCAGCATTTCCATTGCTTCTTTATAGCCAAGAATCAAGGCTGGATTCAGATTTTAACAGAGTTGAAAAGATCTCAAGTGAGTTATCTAGCCATGCATACATAAATGTACAATGTATTAGTAAGATGCTGGGAAGATATACAAAAGAAATGCCAAATGATTTTATGCAATCCAAACATTTTCTGTTACTGAAGAGGGTACTATATATTTCTACGCCTTTCAGTAAATTTTATTTACTATTCGGTAGTCAAATATAAAACCACATCTCCCAGGGAAAATTACCTTACTAGCCTATGCCTGAGATATTTATATGAAATATAAATGAAAAATATTTTCATATGGCAACTCATTGACTTCATATGAACTGCCATGGGCTTCAAAGGAAAAAGAAATGACCCAATCAGTTCAATTATATTCTAGAGATAATACAAAATAAATCTTATAAGGAGTTTTAACTGTAACAGAACATTCATCTAATTACATTTTCCAAAAAGATTTCTGAATGAAATTTTAAACAAATGGGATAATATCTCTTTCCTAAAACTACATTGGTCTCATAGCTGCCATCCTCCCTCATAGAATTTTGACCTGTTTTACCCATTTCAAATATTTTGATATTCTCTGCTCAGATTAAATAACTACCCCTCCCTCCCACTTGCATCACTTAGGTCAAAGTTTGACATTTCTTACTTACTCTGCCTCCGACTTGTAAAGTTTTATAGTTGGTATCAGTGCAACCAGAGTTGTTCTGAACAAGATTAGTAAGGTTACAGTTTTATATTAAAGGTTACTTACCTATTTATATGCAGGCCTGTAAAGGTTTGCTTTTTTTAGTTGCACATTTGAGCCATGCAAAGGGTTACTTAGCAGAAAATGAACTTTATTTCTCTCTCAAAATTTAGTTATTCCACTAGCATTCATATAAATGAATGGTTGTATACTAAAAAGTGAGTACTTACAGAATCTCTCTCAATGCAGTTAAATAAAAGTGTTTAATTAAAAAGAGTGATACCTATGCTTGGGGTGCTTCGTAACTAAGGAGCAAGTGGCAGAGATCAAGGGAAAAGGCAGTGTGGACAAGGCAATAACAGTGGCACAGATTGGGGAAAGGCAGTGGGGATAAGGCAGTAGCAAAGAAACAGGATTTGCAGACAGAGAGGAGCTCAGGACAGGTGTTGGAGATGGCGGTGAGCCAGAGGCAGGAGAGGGAGAAATAAGACAGAAGTTAGAGGGACAATGAGCAGAGATTGGAGCAGGGCCAGAACCGACGTAAAGCAAAACCCAGCTCAGGGTTCCAAATAACAGTTTCATTAAATGAACACTGTATTGTACAGCTTGGTTCCTACACACACTCACACAAACACTCCCACACACACACTCACACAATGGTAGCAGGAGAAAGGCTAAATGGAAGGGTTGGAGTCCAGGTAGAAAAGAGAAACAGAGTCCAAGTCCTCGGCTGAAGAGAGGGTGGGAGTGATAGCTACCTATCCAGGCTGGGATGTGGTCCTCAGTGGCCAGTTGGGGTCTTTCTCCAGCAGATGTTGTCCAGAAGGTGGTTGCTAGCAGGGCCTCAGGGTTGATAGGCAGTGTGACGTAGAGCAGGTCTGGTCCAAGTGAAGATGGCATCCCAAGCAGTCAGTCTTCATTACCTTTTTTATGGGGCAGACTACCCATGATCTCCTATGGGGAGGGCATGTCCAGGCAATGTCAGCCCTGTTCCAGAGGGTTCCAGATGTTCATACTGAGTATTTGCATCCTTGGCACAATGGTGGGTTGCCTCAACTTTTGTTTCTTGAATGCTGAGGGTGGTTCCAATGAGTGGGTTGTTGGTCCAGGTATTGGTTTGGATGGTGGGGTGACTTGGTAGCAGGGGTCCTGCTATGATTGTGTTTCCCTCATCCATTCACTCTTCTGTTTCAGACATTCAAGGAAAACAACTTTACATAGGAAGTTACAGAATTGCTATATACTTACACAACAGGGCATGGGGACAAGATGGGAATGAATACTTGACATCACTTCACAGACACAGGCCTAAACTATACAATATTAATATAAAACAATAAAAATCAATGCACAAATGATAAGAATACAATATTAAAAAGTAAAAATCACTACAAACAGAACAGAACAGTATTTATAATATATAAAAAGGGGGTTTATTACAATAATAGTATACAAGAACTTATCTTCTCTTACCTAGTACTACTTGTAATCACTTATAAGGGATAGAGAGGGCAGAGAGAAAGTCAGAAATGGTAGGGGAAGGGGAAGGGGAAGGGGAGGAAATAAAAAAAAAAAAAAAAGAGGAGAGAAAAACTGGGGGGTTTGCTACACTACAATTGTGCCCTAATAAAAGTGCACAGTTGCAGACCATTTTAAAACTGCCTAATCATACAATAATCTGAGCCATCATTACGTGAGGATTGAGGTGAAGGCATTCCCAGATGGAGTACCTTCATTAATTTCTGTAAGTCCCTGCCAGGAGCAGGGCTATGCTGTTGCAGCTGAGTCCCAACCCCACTGCTGTCTCCAGAATGGGTGGGGGAGAAGGGAGGGGAGGGAGCTCAGGCTGGGATTTGCTCAGCCTGCACTGGAGGGTGGGATGGGTGGATTGGACGGTCTTCCCTCCCAGCTTTCTCCCCTTCCTATGGTGGGGACCTCCAATCCACCCACCCCACCCTCCAGTGCAGGCTGAGCAAATCCCAGCCTAAGCTCCCTCCCCTCCCTTCTCCCCTCTCCCATCCTGAAGACTGCATCAGAGCTGGGAAGGGGGGACAGGGCCAAGGCAGAGAAGCTGCAGACATGTAGCCACTCCATACTGGAGCTCAATCCCCCAACCCCTCTGGATCCAACAGTGTACATCTGTTGGGTTGGAAAGGGTTGCTACAATTCATGGCACTTCCTATGGAGCACCACAAATTACAGAGATGAGTTGGATGTCTGTCAATTCCCAGATGGACTTTATACTTGCATCCATCTTGCATGCACTGCGTACACCAAAATGGGATAAGATTGTTCTTTTGCATATTAAAAATGAAAGAAGGGAAATAGTGGAGGAAGGAGAGTGGGGAACCTCTATAAACTCAGTAGTATAAACTATTGGGTTAACAGAAACCTGGTGAGACCCTACCCATCTACTGTACAGATGAGATAAAGCAGGAGAAAAGGTGAGGCAGGGCATTGCTCTCTCTGTTAAGGAGCAATACACATCTTCATTTTTCAAAACAGGATCAGAAGATGAGCAAATTGAGGTACTGTGGGTCAAAATACATGGGGTTGGGCTGAAAGGGACTTGACAGTGGGTGTCTATTACAGACCGCCACACCAGGAGGATGAGTTAGACCTGGAATTCAAGGCAGCTCTCACAGGTGGTACACTTAAGGGACATGGTTTTCTTGGGTGACCTAAACTACCCTGACATCTCTTGTGGGGGCAATCAGCTAGATGTGTCTATTCATGTAGGTTCCTAACCAGCATACAGGACCTTCACCTAACACAGGAGGTACATGGTCCCACTAGGGGAAATGCCTTACTGGACTTGGTGCTTGCTACAGGAGATGACCTGGTGGCCGATTTGCAGATACAGGGTAACCCAAGGGATAGCGACCACCGATTGTTAGAATTCACTATCCAGCAAAAGGTGGGAAAGATAACTAGTAGGGCAGAAGTGCTAGACTTCAGAAAGGCAACTTCAATGAGCTCAGGAGATTAGTAAGTGAGGCACTGAAGAGCAAGAACATTGATGAGATGACAGTCCAAGAAGGGTGGGGCATTCCTCAAGGGAATGATCTTTCAGGCACAAAAAGGGAACATCCCAATGCGCATAAAGGGAGGCAAAAGAGCCAAGAAACCCTCTTGGATGAACAGGGAAATCCAGGACAGCATAGTGGGGAAGAGAGGCATACAGAGTGTAGAAGCAGGGAGTAGCCACCAAGGAGAAGTATCCCTGCAAGTGCAAGCCAAGCAGGTAATTAGTTAGCAAGGCCAAAGCAGAAATGGAATTCAGGCTGGCAACAAAAATTGAAGACAACAAAAAGCCCTTCTTTAGGTACATAGGGAACAAAAAGAAGGCACTTGGCAACATAGCACCCCTACAGGACAGACTAGCGCAGCTGGTAACAGATAGGAGGGATAAAGCTGAGCTCCTATATGAGTTCTTTGCATCTGTATTCCTGAGCATGGATAAAAAGACATCTCCCAAAGGGGCCAAAAATACACACAAGAGGGTCTCCAATCAACCAACGGTTAGTGCTGACTTAGTGAAGGGACACTTGGAGGGGCTGGACATATTTAAGTCATCAGGCCCCAATGATCTTCATCCAAGGGTGCTGAAGGGATTGGCCAATACCATAGCAAAACCACTGGCATGGTTGTTTGAGCACTCACAGAGCTCAGGATGGGACCCAGAGGACTGGAAAAGGGCCAATATGGTCCCTATTTTCAAGAAGGGAAAAAAAGGATGATCTGGGTAACTATTAAGGGTATGCGAAGCTTCAGTTACTGAATCAAGTCAGAGAAGATTCAGCCCAATTCGGTGACTGAATCATTGAATGCAAAATGAATCAGGAGTTCCATTAAAAGCTCCAAATCGATTTGAAGCATCCAAATCAATTTGGAAAAGATTCAGCAGTTTGGAAGGCAGTCTTGTGGGGAAACAGGAACTGAGAAGAGGAAGGCAGGGGGAAGACTGCTCTGATATTGATATCTGTAGCTGGCCAGTGACTGTGATCTTTGCCTGAGTTCCCCTCCAGTCATAGTGCTCTAGGGGAGGGACACAAACAGCATATAAGGCTCTGTGTGAAGCCATTCTCTGCCTTTTGTGAGTTGTCTGTCTGGAAACAAAAGCGAGTGAAAGGATTGGATACACCTTACTAACTACCACTGCCCTCTACTTATCCTTATCCAATCCACTCCTTCCAACTTATTCTTCCAAAAAACACCTCCTATATGTTCTTGTTATTTTTCCCCACACACACTTTAAAAGAAAGCTGTTTTCCCTGGCAGTGTCTCATCCACACACACACACACTAAACAGATAGAAGGTATATTACACACACAAACACATATATATTATACACACACACACACTTACCAGTACAGCAAACATTATGAAGCATGCTGCAAAGGCAAGTGCCAGTTCTTCAGGGAGAAGGGCTACAGGGGGCAGGGGAAGAGCTGCAAGTCCCAGCCCCACCCCACCTCCCACCCAACATAGATGCACCCTCTTTTCTGGCAGTGGTGTCTTCTGCTGCCAGTGGGAGCAAGGTGGTAGGAGCAGTACCTGTCCCTATACCACTTCTACTAACACCAGAAATAGCCACCAGCACCAGTATGACAGTCTCCTCCACCCCAATTTCAGCTCCCAGGATAAGCCTCCCAATGAGAGGCTTATCTCATCTCAGAGGAGGATCTGGAACCAATGGAGCCGAGTGCCATAGGCAGGAAAATTCCAAGGAGGGAGGGGGAATCAAAGTTTGCACTACACACCCCTCAAAGTTCTCCTAGAGGCAGGTATCCGTCTCTGGAAGGCACCTTGGAAGAGGTTGTGACAGCAGGTGGCTCATCTTCCCTTGTTGTTGTGCCTCTGCCTGCTGAGGAGGGAGATAAGGCAGGATCCCCAACCTCAACACAGAAGCGAGTGGGTAGTGTAGTGTGGAATCATTTCAAGTTGGCAGATAAACCTAGGTATGCTACCTGCCAGCACTGGTGAAAACAGATGATCCATGGCAAAGAGGTAAAACACTTCACCAGCACAGCAATGCTGCTGCATCTGAGGCAGCACCCCCTTGTCCTTGTTCCTCCTAAACTTGGCACCAGTGGGAGCATGCCAAAAAGAAGTCCCCCTCTCACTCCAAAGCCCTCATCCCCATGAAGCAGAGGCAGGCCACCCTGGACCTGTGGGGGAAAGCTGCAGACAAAGTGGGGTGCACTGCAAGAAAGAGCAAGAGTTCACCCAGAGCACTGGCGAGATTTTTTGCTCTGGATGGCTAGCCCTTCTCCTTTGTTGGGTGTCCAGGGTTCAGGTGGCTCATGGCACTCATGGCCCCATCCTACCAAGTGCCCACACACACACCACCTTTAGCAGGATGGTGGTACCCTCCCTGTATGAGGCATTCAGGGAGCACTTGAGGAAGGAGCTGCGCAAGGCAGGGCCACAGGTAGCTTTACACTTCATCTCAGACATCTGGAGCAGCCACAGTGGAGATCATGCCTACCTCTCCCTCACAAGGCATTGGTGTGATAAGTCATGGCATTAGTGAGCTCTCCTTCAAGCAGAGGTGATGGATGAGTATCACACAGCAAGGGAGATCATGGTGGCCATGAACTGCATGATGCAGGTGTGGCTCATTGGGCAGGGTGAGCTCACCAACAATGGGGCCAATATGGCCAAGGTGGTCCACAATCCCAACTCTGTTGGCATCTACTGGGTGACACGCAAGTTCCACCTCATAGTCAAGGACACCTTGGAAGGGGACAGGGCTCCCGGTGATGGCATTGGCACTACCATGATCAACCAGCTCATTTCAAAAATGCAGAAAGGTTGCGGGCTACTTCCCCCAAAGCATCAAGCGGGGCAAGATGCTGCAGGAGAAACAGGCAGAGCTAAGCATCCCACAGCACAAAAATCAGACAGGATGTGGAGACGTGGTGGAACTTCACATACCTGATGCTCAAAAGTCTGGTGGAGCAACAGAAGGCCATCCATGAGATGGCCTTGCTCGGGGAGATTTGGATCAGCAGCCCCCTTAACAGAGCTGAGTGGGATACCATCTTCCAGATCTCGGTGGTCCTCAAGCCCTTCCTTGATGCCACCGAGAGCCTCAGCACTTGCAATGCCCTCCTCAGCCAGGTGATCCCCATAGTGAAGGAGCTTGAGAATCAAATGGAGACGTTCCAGGGAATCAATGTTCCTGGCTGGGACAAGCTACTTTCACCAGACATGGAGTATGGTGAAGCTGCTGAAAAAGGGCGTCAAAAAACAGCTGGATCTGTTGCAGTCCATTATGGTTCACATGAAGCTGGGCATGTGTGACCCAAGAGTGAAGAGGTACATCTACAACAGAAAAACCCTCAATCACTGGATGGAGGTGCTGGTGAACAGGGTCAGGGAGGCAGAAAAGCAGAGGCAGGAAGATGTGGAAGAGGGTGATCTGCTGTCCCATGCCAACACTCCAAGCACCAGCCAATCTCCTCCAACACATCTGTTGCCAATGTGGGCCAAGGGCCTGGTTTCAACATTGAGGTCCAGAGGCACCAGACCCCACCATATGGCAGGTACTGCGGAGACCTCGGTGTTAACCTATCTCACTAAGGACATGGAGCCACTGCACTGCACCCCCTTGGCCTATTGGGCAACCCACAGCCACATGTGGCAAGATATGGACACTGTTGCCCAGGAATACCCGTCCTGTCCACCAATCAGTGTTCCAAGCAAGAGGGTGTTCAGCATCGCTGGGGATGTTGTGACATTGCACCGCACCTCCTTGGATTCTGGTTTGGTGGAGCAGCTGGTATTTTTGAAGATGAACTTCCCTCTGCTTGGGTTCCCCAAGTTCCATAGGCAGATGGAATGAGTGCCACCCTCCTCACTCCACACCCATTTCCTTAATTTACTTGTTTTCACAACCACTCTCAGAGCTGGAGGTGGCACTCACTGCATCACCAGCCAGCAGGGAAAGAACATGTCTCTGCTGAGCTCCCATGTCAGGATGAACTTGGAGGTATGGGGCTGGGGCTATGAGGAAGGAGGAGACCCCAGGTCCTAGGCATGACCTAAAACTTCACCCTGCCATGGTAGGGAGGCCTGGTGGGATTGCCGGTGGCACAGCAGCCCCAGGAAATGCCAGGACCACTAACCTCTCTGGTGAAAGGCAGCTAAGGGGGCACCTGATAACCTCCAGGCACCACATGCATGCACATTCCTGGCTGAGGAGAGCCATCTATGAGGCATGGGCCACAGTGCAGGGAAGGTATGGAGCCATGGAATAGATGTCATCCCTAGACATCAGGACCTAAATGAGCAGCCTCCTGCCTGAGTAACATCTGAATCAGTTTTTCATCAAGGCATGGTAGAAGAAAGGGGGGCAGGTGGTTGGCACAGAAACAGGTGCGCAGGCTGAGATCTAACCAGCACCAGGAAGGCCCCCTGTTACAGGCTACCATCCCTGCTATATTCATCCTGCTCTGCCTTAACACACACAAGGCAGACAAGGTTCTTTGGGTCAATCTGATATCTTTTATTAAACCAACTGAATAGTTGGACAACTATATCTTAGCAAGCTTTTGGGTTTATATACATATTTATCCAACTATTCAGTTGGTCTAATAAAAGATATCACATCTACTCAGAGAACCTTGCCTGCCTGTTCCTTAGACCAACACAGCTAGAACCAGAAACCCAGTTAACACACACAGAGTGACAAGTTTTGCTGTAAATAGCTTGAGATGCACTTCCACAGTAACCCCTGCACCTATCTCCTTGACACCTGGCAGGCTTCATGCACTTAGAAGGGGCTACCTTCCCTGCTGTTTTCATACAATTCTGCCAAAAAAAAAAAAATGAAGTTATAGGTATTTCAGTGACCCCCATTATACTCTATGGCTGAATCACACTAAATCAACACCGAATCTTTTGATTTGGATTCAGTCAAATTGATTCAGGAGAGTGATCCGAATCACCAAATCAAATCGCTGTCCCCCAAATTGGCTGAATCTGAATTGAATACTGGCCAATTTGCACAGACGTAGTAACTATAAGCCAGTTAGCTTCACCTCTATCCTTGGGAAAGCCTTTGCGTCATGGCTCGAGTAGGTGCTGAGAGTATAACTCCACCCCCAAGGCCAGGGTCCCCCCACTCTCCTGCCACAACTTGTCAGTATATGTAAAGAAGGAGGGGGTTCAGTGGTGTTCTTGTCCCCTATAGATCTGAAGATGGGGTACGCACAGGTGCATAGTGGTGTTCCTCGGGGCTCCGCCTCCCCTACACCCTATCCACTAGCTATAATATTAGTCCCCTGGTCAGTAAGTATTTTGTGGGAATCCTCACATATGCAATCCATTTTAACAGCTCGCTGCCACACTTTGAAAAAAATTATTAAGGATCACATTTGTGGGAGTCCACTAGAAAAAAATAAATGCTGAAGGGCAACCAGCATGGCTTCATAGCAGGTAGATCCTGCCTGACTAACCTTGTTTCTTTTTACAATCAGGCCACAAATTGCTTGGATGCAGGAGTTGAAGTAGATGCCATCTATTTGAATTTTAAAGAGGCGTTTGATATAGTGTCACATCCCATTCTTACGAATTAAACCAACAGTTGTGACATAGATTATTACATAGTCATCTGGGTGGAGAATTGGCTTATGGCACTCACCCAGAGGGTGGTGGTGGACAGGTCATTTTCAACCTGGACAAACGTGGGCAGTGGAGTTCCCCAAGGTTCAGTCCTTGGACCAGGTCTGTTCAATATCTTCATCAGTGACTTGAATGAGGGCATGGAAAACACCGTCTAATTTCATGGATGAAAGCAAATCATGGAGCAAAGTAAAGATACTGGAGGGCAGGGAGCAGATTTAGGCAGATTTGGACAGATTGGGAAAGTGGGAAGATCAGAATAGGATGCAGCTTAAACACAAAGGTAAGTGCAAAGTGCTGAATCTAGGGAGAAAGAATTACCAACACACCTACAGACTAGGAGGTGACTTTCTAAGCGGCACATCAGCAGAAAGGGATTTCAGAGTCATAGTTGACTCCAAAATGAACAGGAGTCATCAATGTAATGAAGTAAAGCTGACTGCACTCTTCCATGTATTAGAAGGTACATCATGAACAGGTCTAAGGAGATAATACTTCCCCTCTACACAGCTTTGGTAAGATCACAGCTGGAATACTAAGTCCAATTCTGGGCACCACACTTCAAGGAGGATGTGCATAACCCTAAGAGGGTTCACAGAAGGGCTACTCATATGGGTAAGGGTCTGCAGGTAAGATCCTACGAGGAGAGATTGAGGGATCTGAATCTCTTCAGTCTCAGCAAAAGGAAGCTGAAAGGGGATCTTGTAGCCAGCTACAAATTCATCAGTGGGGGGGGAGCAGCAAGGAATAGGGCACACTCTGTTTACCAGGGGGCCCCTTGGGGTTACTAGGAACAACAGCCATAAACTGATGGAGAGCAGATTTAGATTAGACATTAGGAAAAAAAAATTATGGTGAGGGATGCTGAAATCTGGAACGGGCCTTCAAGGGAGGTGGTGTTCTCCCCTACCTTGGAGGTCTTTAAAAGGAAACTAGACAAGCACCCAGCTGGGGTCATCTGATCCCAGTGCTCTTTCCTGCCCAGAGCAGGGGGTCAGACTCAATGGTCTAAGGTCCCTTCCGAACTGACCATTGAAATCTATTAAAACTATCAAACCCCGAGTAAGGAACCACAGCACCAGGCTCTGGTGCCAATTTTGAGAGGCTGCCACCACCTCTGCTGCCAGCAGGCAGCCTCCAGCTCAATCGCCTGTCCAGTTTCCACAACTGCACAAGGCACAGAAACTGCATGTTATATCTCTTCATAAGGCCTGTCTCTCAAGAGAATCACAGAAGAGGCCTCGAATGGAATTGTACACTCCTGTGGAAGGGGGATATGGCCTATTCCTAGATACAAATGTATCCTGTGAGGGAAATGAAGGCCAAGACAATTTGAAGATAATATTGTGCTTTTGCATTAGATTTAGCCCCTGGGTCCCTTCTCTTGATTCTTGGCAGAACACAGAAAAAGAGAAGAACTCCTTCATGGAAAGATCAGGAGGTATATAACTTGGCCTTTGGCTCTTACTTCATCCCTCTGCCTTTTCACTCTAAATGTATCCATGTTGTAATTTTTTGGTTTTAACGGGCAGTTAATTCATTTGTCAAAAAAGTCTGTGATAAATTATGGGTGCAGCATACTGATGTTCCTTTATTAAATTCACCCTGTGCTTCCAAAGAGCCTATCAGTAATAGAATCTAACAAGTGATCAAATTCTAGGAAGGAATCCTTGCACATTTAACATACACAAAGTGATGGCTACCTTCCTAATCCATGAGAAAAAAAGATAAAATACTGAACACACTGAAGATACATTTTATAACTCCACAAGGGGATAATTGCACACACAGTCTCAATTTCAGGCTTGTAGTTACTAATATTAAGCATGCATAATAAAAATAAGCCAATTTTCAAATTAGCAGTGTGGATGACACAGTCAGTATCACTTGTGGTGCATATCTAGTGGAACAGGCAATTAAATACATCTAAACATTATTCTAGAAGTGTAAATCAGGAGATTTTGCATCCTATTTTCTCATCTTCCCAAGGCACATGCAGTGGTAGAGGCTCCCCCCCCCCACACCCATCCCCCAGATGAGCCACAGCTCCATCCCATGCCCTACCCTGCCCCAGCTGGGCAGTGCCCTGCCTCAGCTCCTGCCCTTTTCTCCTCCCCCTGCAGACTCACCTGCTTAGCGGGGGTGAGGGCACACACGTGTGCATGTGCTCAGCTCCCCCCCAATTTTTTTTCTTCCTCTGCCTATGACACATGGTAAATTGAATAATCAATTATATATTTTCATTCACAAAGTGATTAGCAGAATAACTTGTACAGTTTCAGCAAATTCATACTGCACATGTGCAGCTTTCCCGTTTTATACTTAACTTCACAGTCCCTTCCAGGCACAATAGAATCATAGAAAATTAGGGTTGGAAGGCACCTAAGGAGATCATCTACTCCAACCCCCTGCTCAAAGCAAGACCATCCCCAACTAGATCATTACAGGCAGGGCTTTGCCATGTTGGGCCTTAAAAACCTCCAAGAACAGAGATTCCACCACCTCCCTAGGTAACCTGTTCCATTGCTTCACCCCCACCACAGTAAGACTTTTTCCCCCAATATCCAACTTAAACCTCCCTCGCTGCAACTTGAGACCATTGCTTCTTGTTCTGTCATCTGTCACCACTTAGTGCTTATACACATGCTCTGGGAATAAGAACAGGGGGTGCATTAATTGGAGAGACTCAGAAAGCCACAATAATTAAAGTGTTGAAAGCATCTTGTGTTTCATCATCCTCAGCAAACTTTAGTTAAAGCACCCCGCCACCATTTTTCAGTGCAGAGACACTGAAGTCTCTTGGAGCACAGTAATTACTATGCTCCAGCAGACTCAATTAATCAAAGTCTGCTACCATGCACTGTAATTATAGTGCATCAGAGCAGTCCTGCTGCTCATGTATAGGTGTGTAGCAGTGTACCTATGGGTGCCTGCCACTTGAAGGGCTGGAGGCAGGTAGCCAGCAGGTACTTGATTAGGGCAGCCATTTTAGGACCCAACTCACACAGCCTGGGGCAGCAGTTTGCTGGCACCTGCTGAGGGAATATCATCTGGGTGAGCTACTGCTCCTGGAATATCTTGGAGATAAGGGCAGGAGCTATGGGGATAGCAGGAGGCTCTTGGTCCTGGGCATGACCTGAAACTACACCCTGCCAAGGAAGAGGGATCTGGCAGAACTGTCTGTGGCAGGACAGCCCCCAAGAAATACCAGACCAGTTACCACTCCCCCCCACCCTGGTGAAAGGCAGGTAGGGGTGCCTTAACCCCAACCCCACCATCTGGTGGGTAATGGTGGGAGTAGTAGGAGCAGTCTGGGCCAGGAGCACTAATAAGGAGGCCTGAGCCCAGCAGGTGTGCGGGACCCCCGAGGCCCCAGAGGAGGTATTTTGTTGTGTGGGCCCATGTAGAATAGGGTACAATAGGGCACCTGAGGGACTACCCTAGTGGGGTGCAGAGCAGGGTTACAGAGGGCAGCTTGAATGGCTGCACAGGGCTGTACCGAGTAGGGCTGTGAGAGCTTGAATGGCAGTACATGGGCCAACCCCAAGTATGAGAGTATGAAACTAGTTTCCCAGTGAGGGGCTAGGGGCAAAAGCAGCTCAGCATCAGCACAAAGTTACAACATGTAGAGAGTAGGCAAAAATTGTGAGATCTGAAGTTGCTGCATGGAAGGAGAGTGAGTAGTGAAGCCCAAAGGGGTCACTCAAAGGGAGCAAGGGCATTAGAGATGGGGAGTATGATAGAAGCCCTTTTGAAAGGGGGGCAGAGTGCAAGAGCCTCTGTGGAGAGGGGGGCAGCGTAAGCAAGTGTATGTGAAGGAGGTAAAAAAAAAAAGGACTGAATTTGCTCCAGCCTCAGACCAGGGAGCAATACCAAATCTGGATGCCATCTGCAAAGCATGGCCCACAGTGTAGGATAGGTTCAGAGCCCTGGCATCAGGCTAGTGAATGGGTAGCCTCCCATTTAATAAATCAGAGTAACATTAGAGTCATGGCAGAAAAGACAGGGCAGACTGCCCTAGGCCCCAGGAAGGCTCAATCACAAGGTGCCCACTAAGAACAGTCTAGCTCCATCCTTTTTGGAACTACCCTTCAGGTAGTTAAAGAATATGATTAAATCCCCCCTCAGTCTTCTCTTCTGCAGACTAAATAAGCCCAGTTCCCTCAGCCTCTCCTCATAAGGCATGTGCCTCATTCCCTTCACTATTTTTGTTGCCCTTCTCTGGACTTTCTTACAAACTGTCCACATCCTTTCTATAGTGGAGGGCCCAAAACAGGACACAGTACTCCAGATGTGGAGTACCAGTACAGAATAGAGCGGAATAATTACTTTTCTTGATCTGCTGGCAACACTTCTTCTAATGCAGACCAATATGCTGTTGGCCTTCTTGTGACAATGGCATACTGTTGGCTCATATTCAGCTTATTGTCCACTGTAACCCCAGGTCCTTCTATGCAGAGCAGCTGCTTAGCCAGTCAGTCCCCAGGATGTAGCAAGCAGTGCACAGGATTCTTCCATCCTAAATGCAGGACTTTGCACTTGCCCTTGTTGAACCTCATGAGATTTCTTTTGACCCAATCTTCCAATTTGTCTAGGTCACTCTGAATCCTAGCCCTACCCTCCAGCATATCTACTACACCCCCAACCTTGGTATCATCCACAAACTTGCTGAGGGTACAATTGATCCCATCTTCCAGATCGTTAATGAAAATATTAAGCAAAACTGGCCCCAAGACCACCCTCTGGGACACTCCACGTGATACCAGCTGCCAGTTAGATATTGAGCTGTTGAGATTGACAATCCAGCCAGATTTCTATCCACCTTACAGTCTATTCATCCAACCCATACTTCCTCAGCTTGCTTGCAAGAATGCCGTGGGATACAGTATCAAAAGCCTTGCTGAAGTCAAGGCATACCATGTCCGCTGCTTTCTCCACACCCACAGAGGCAGTTCTCTCATCATAGAAGGCAATCATGCCTTGCCCTTGGTGAGTCCATGCCAACTGTTCCTAATCATCATCTTCTCATCCAAGTGCTTAGAAATGGATTATTTGAGGACCTGCTCCATGATTTTTCTGGGGATTGAGGTGAGGCTGACTGGTTTGTAGTTCCCATGATCCTCCTCCTTCCCTTTCTTAAAGATGGGCATTATATTTGCCCTTTTCCAATCTGGGACCTCCCCCAATCACCACAAGTTTTCAAAAGATAATTGCCAGCAGCTCTGCAAATCACATCAGCCAACTCTTACCACCCTCAGATGCAGTGCATCTGGCCCCATGGACATATGACAGCCACATTACCAATAACTTGGGCAGCCTAAGAGGTCCTGCTCTGGCAACAGCTTGAGGAAAGGTCCCTCTTAGCTCCTCAGGGAAGCACTGGGTTTCACATGGCAGACTTAACTGCCTGTACACGAACACTAGGAATTTAGGAAACAAGCATGAGGAACTTGCTCTTCTCCTATGTGATAATGACTATGACCTTGTAGGAATTACAAACACCTGGTGGAACTGGTCAGTGGCAGTAGAGGGTTACACCATGTATAGGAGAGACCATGTGGGGAAGAGGGGTGGGGGTGTTGCTGTCTACATCAAGGATCAGCTCACCTCCCTGAAGATTGAGTTTCCAAACCAGAAACAGTGTCTTGAGACCCTCTGGGTCAAGATACAAGGAGAACATGAGGAGGATGACTTGCTTTTATTGCTCGTAGGAGCCTACTATAGACCTCCCCACCAAGAGGAAGACCTAGATTGGGAATTCAATAGGGAACTGGTTGAAGGTCCAGATGGAATGCACCCGAGAGTCTTGAAAGACCTGGTAGACATCATTGTATCCCCCTTGGCAGGGATATCTGAAAATTAATGGTACTCGGGAGAGGTCCCAGATGACTGGAAAATAGCCAACAATGGTCCCTACCTACAAGAAAGGGAGGAGGGATGACCCAGGGAACTACAGTCCCATCAGTCTGATGTCTGTCCCTGGAAAAATCATGAAGAAAATTGTCAAGGGATCCAACAACACTAGACTAATGGAAGGCAAGCTTCTGAATGCCAGCCACCCCGGCTTTGTGACTGGCAGGTCCTGCCTGACCAACCTCATCTCCTTCTATGACCAGATAACATGTGCCCTGGACAAGGGAGATGATGTGGACATCATATGTGGCCTTCAAGAAGGCCTTGACCTAGTTCCCCGTGATGTCCGTATGGTTAAGCTGGAGAACTGTGGCCTTGACCATCATATGGTCTAATGGCTAGGTAACTGACTACAGGGTCGGACCCAAAGAGTACTAGTTGAAGGGAGCAAATCAGCATGGCACAGGGTTACCAGTGGAGTCCCTCAGAGCTCAGTACACGGTACTCTTTTACCTTTTCACCCATGATCTGGATTCAGGAGTCAGATGTGAACTGGCCAAGTTCATGGACAATACCAAATTATGCGGAAGGGCCATCACGCTGCAGGACAGGCTGGGAATATCGGCCAACTTGGATGCACTCTCAAGGTAGGCCAACCAAAACCTGATAGCCTTCAATGCAGAGAAGTGCAAGGTACTGTACCTCGGTGGGAAGAACCTTCAGTATACTTAAAGGCTTTGCAGTGCTACGCTCACTAACACCATGACCAAAAGGGACTTGGGCGGGGTGGGTCTTCATTGACCACAAGATGAATATGAGCCACCAATGTGATGTGGTGGCAGGCAAAGCTAACCAAACTCTGTCGTGCATTCACCAATGCATCTCAAAGTAAAACCAGGGAAGTCATCCTCCCACTTTACTTGGCTCTGGTGAGACCGCAGCTGGAGTACATCCAATATTGGGCCCCCCCACTTTGGGAAGCTTGTGGAGAAGCTTGAGAGAGTCCAGAGAATAGCCACTCATGAGATCCAAGGCCTGGAGGGAAGTCTATATGAGGAAAGGCTGAGGGACTTGGGATTCTTCAGTCTGGAGAAGAGAAGGCTTGGGGGGCACCATGGTGGCAGCCTACAATTACATAGAGTTACATCAGGACCTGGGAGAACATCTGTTCACCAGAGCTCCCCAAGGGATAACAAGGTCTAACAGCCATAAGCTCCAGGAAGGCTGATTTAGACTGGATATAAGAAAACAATTCTTTACAGGGTGTGTGTCCAGGGTCTGGAACAAACTTCCCCCAGAGGTGCTGCAAGCACCTACTCTGGACTCCTTCGTAAAATAGCTGTATTTATTTCTTGCTGGGGTCACTTGATCCCAGCTGACTTCCTGCCTATGGCAGGGGGGCTGGACCCAATAATCTCATGAGGTCCCTTCCAGCCCCTAATGTCTATGAATCTAGGGTCTGGGAGGGTACCCAGGGTCTCCCTGCAGCCAATCACCGAGCCAGGGAGGTGGGGGGGGGGGACACAGTGCACTCCCCAGCAGACCCAAAGTACTTCCGGTCCACTTCTGGGTTCGCCACTGAGCATGTGAGGGCCCCCCCCCCCATGCTCCTGTGGGACACTCCATGTACCCCAGCATTGCAGTGATCATGAGCCATGCCTGCTACCTCAAGGTACGTAGAAAAACTTTTAAAGCTATCTCCATGTCCAAATCACTAATTCTCCAAATCAACATTGAATCTTCAGATTCAGATTCGGCCAAATTGAATCAGGGACAGTGATCCAAATCAATTAATCTAAACGCTATCCCCAATTCAGGCCAAATCTGAATCAAATAAAGCCCATTTCGCACACCCCTATTTGGTACCCAGTGGATACACACTTTCTGGTAATTTGAGTGACTATGCAAAACATTATGTATACTCAAGCCTACCTCCAACCACTAGCTCATGAACACTAACTTGTTTCTTTACACACACAGTGGTGTAGACCTCAGCAACATTGTCTTTTACTATGACTGTCAGGGTGTTCTGCCTGGGGTTCATCCACTACAGATGTGTGGACATCTTTTAAATTTCTTTGCCTGCTCATACACCTTCTCAATGTATTGCACCATACTCCTACAGTGATTTTTCTAGGCGGCACAATTTTGCCCCATAAAGCATTGATGACAGTATGCTGCTGCTGCTGCTGCTGGGTGCACACTGACAGCTACAGGGCCATGTTGCTTACATGTTCACTAGCATCACATGTGTGTTTGGTATGAAATGATGGGTGTGATGACATCAATGTTTCAAGCTGCTGTGTAGTTTCCCACTTTTCCACAGACATACAACATGGGCAGTCATTTTCTTATTAGTTTCTAAAACACCCTCAGACATTTTGAGTGCTTTTCATATTTGAGTTTCTCACTATATATTTTTAATCTTTTCTCTGCAACCACAAGGAATAGAAACTTTCAGTTTTTAAATAAAAACTAAACTTCCAAAGACAGAAAAGGTCCATATACTCCCACAGATTACCACATTTTTAATGTAGCTCCAGTTTAAGATACGAAATATGGAAATGAAACGTGTGGAGTGAATATATTTTTTCTGACATGTTTTACATAAAAATAATACAAAATATATTTCTAAATGGAAGATGAACTGTCTGAATTAATGTTTCTTCACATCTCTGGTGACTCTGTGAAAAAGTACCTTCTATATGTTATTTTAACTTTATTATTAAAAAACTGACAGTGTAAAAAGAGGAGCAAGAAAAAACAAATATATTTTGAGTATTAAAACTAAATAGTTGCTTAAAAGTGACCTTAACATTGATGTTAAAATTATTCACTAAAATTATTCTGATAATTTTAGGTTGTTACAACCTTGACTTGCCTGTGTTTCATGAGGTACTATTATTTTCATAACTATAGTGCCTGGAGAGCCTGGTAATTCATACGCTCATGGTTTTGGTTATTTAAAGAAATGATCACACTAAGGAAATTCCTATGAAGTCTCCAATTCCTGTTACTTCATGACAGATACCAAGTGTCCAAAAGGTAACACTTCCTTAGACATAAAACAATATTTATTACCTCCACATATACTTGCATAGACTCTGAAATAAATATTTATAACTTTTTTATTTAATGCTCTGTACTATTTTCTTTTATGTTATATTTTGAAACATGGATATAAAAATTAAAACAATATCCTTAATTGATTTTTTTTGTTTGTTTTTTTTTTTTAGAAACATTCAACAGTCTTTAGTGTTTAAATTTTCTCATCATTTATGGCTAGGAAAAGTTTTATAGAAGATATGATTATTTTTAACTTATCTTTCTTCTTAAAAAGATGAAAAACTTTGTGTCTCAAATGATTAAGATAAAAGCTTCTTTTGAAATACATGTTTACAAATAGTTTTATGTAAATGCATGCCTTTACATAATAATTGCCTACATTATATGTATAACAAGATGTTCTAGGTGCCGATATCAGAAGACTGATGACATAACTGACTGAAAAATTCATTTGTTATCTGACAGTACCTAAACAGTTTTCTGACAAAGCTCAGGAAGCTAAGAATTGCCTCTCCAAAGACTGGTAAAAGACAATAACTTCTTTGATGAGAACCTTGGTTTAAATACTTTCTTTAAGAACCATATAGGTTTTAAGAAATACTGTTTAGGAGCTAAAAGCTTAATGTAGAAAGTAAGAGGGTTTGCACTCATTTGAAATACAGCTTTAGCTCTTATTATAACCCAATACAACTAAATTAATTTATCATTCAGATAATGAACTGAATAAAAGTGTTAAAACTTTAACTATAAAAATGTTCTGAACATTTCCCATGACAAAGAAGAGGATCAGTTAGACACGTGAAGAAGAATTACAATCCTGCTCCATATGCATTAACAGACTGCATAATCGGAGAGCTGAAAATGTTACCAAACCTATGATACGTGACAGCCGCTGATATTTGAATCAAGGGCCTATTGAGGGGCCCAGATGAGCCCAAAGAAAGAAAGGGGCTTTCTTTAATAGAAAAGTTCTACTGGGAGCTCTGGGTGAGCCCAGAGACCAAATGAACAATCTATAGAGGGGCCTGAGTGGATGGACCCACAGAGAGGAAAGGGCTGACTGCTTGGGGACTAGCCCTGGGAACCTCAATTGGTCCAAGCTGGGCCCAGGAGGGGCTGAAGGGTGAAATAGCCCATAGCAAGAGACTGTCAGAACCAAGTGTCTTGGCTGGCCTAGAGACAGGGCCAGAGCCTAGGAAAGGTTAAAGGTCCCTATAGGGTGGGCACAGCTGAGAGGGAGGAGTCAAACACCAGGCAGCCCAGGATGACTGTGGCTGGTGCAGGCCATCTGTGGATGAGAGATCAAGGACAGAGGTCTGAGAGCAAGCTGGGAGCCAGAAATGGAAGATTCAAAATGGAGATCGAGCCAGGGCTAGGGGGCACAGGAGTAAGCAGCCTCAGAGGGGTGTAGGACATCTAGGGGGAGCCCAGAAAGGGACACATCATATCCAGTAGGCTTCATGACTGGTCCAAGTTAAGGCTTAAAACTGTACCCTATTGGAGTTTGTTGGTGTGGCAGGGAAGCCTCCATGAAATGCCATGAATGGTCAACTCCAGGGAAAGGTGAGGAAGAAGCACCAGAAAGCCTCAGCTGCACTACCTTGTTGTTTACCCCTATGGAACGAGAAGGCTAGGGGAGCAAACCCTTGCAAGAAAGTACTTGGCAAGGAAGACCACATGGACCACAGGGGCTCTATAGGCCCAGCAAGAGGTCAGAAAAGACCAGTGTGGGTCCAGAGTCTCAGTGAGAGGGGCCTAAGCTGCATAATAAGGCCCAGCGGGGACCAGCATTCCAGCAAGGGGCCAGGAATGGAGTGCAAGGACAGATAGGTCCAAGAGCCTGGGTAGTAAGGTCCAGCCAGACAGGCCTGAGCCACATAGTGAGGCACAGTGAGACAGGGCCTGATGGCCTGGAGAATTTTCAGGAAAATGGAGAACAATTTGGGTCCAGAGCAATGGACCAAGAGGGGCTGACAGCCCAGAGAGGGGCCACGAGATACCAAAAGGCCTGGTAGCCCAGAAGTGGTTACATGAGACCAAGGGGTCTGTGGGCCTGGAGTGGGGCTGAGAGAGGCCAAGGGGTCAGAAGGCCCAGTTAGGGGCTATTTCAGCAGTAGGTTGAAATCAATATGGATGCCATCTGCAAGGCATGGGATATGGTGTAAGGAAGGTACAGAGCCATGTAATTGGCCCATAAGGCCACAACCACAAGTTGGGTGGTTATTATACTAAGATCAGGACAGCCTCCCACAATATATGCATCTATTAACATAACAGCATGGCAGCCAAGAACAGGGCATTTAAGAAAAATTGGGGGGTACCCTGTGACAGATCAAAATGGAACATCCTCAGAACCTTATTTGGTCTAATCAAATACAATGTAATAACAAAAAAAGTTTAGATATTTACAAAGTTTTCAAAAATTATCCACAAAAAAAAAAACCCCCACACACCAAAAAAACAAAAAACAATCCAAACAACCTTTATCACACTGAAAACAGATTTTCCTGATCTTATTGTTAATTTCAAAGAATTGATGTGGCTTGAATCATTCATCTACTCCATGGCTTCTTTCTTACAGAATCAGATAACAGTTCTCTTAAACTTTAATCAACTGAAATGTATATTTAAACTGCCTACTCTTTTGGGCAGGCATCCAGGTTTTCTTAATTAAAGCACTAGATAAAAATAAATAAGCATGTATTGGGGGGGTTTTATGTATACAAGTCTGCCTGACAGTAGGGATACATTGTTGTATAGAATGCAGTTAAAAACTACAATTTTATGATCAGATTCAATTCTATCCATTAGATGTCTATTCCACCCTGCTCAATATCTGAAAATCCATTAAATGTGTCTACTTCATAACATATTATCATCTGATCCCTAAGACTAGGGACAGAAGTTGCACACAAACTGTTTTAAGTGATCAGAAACTGGTGTAGACATGAATGGAACAGAAGCTCTGTGCACATTAAACCAGTTTAAAAATGGCTGAAACTGGTTTAAGATAAAACCTGGTTGAGTAGCAGACTTAACTGATTTGGGTCAAACCAGTTTATGAAACTTCTGTCCCAGACTTTCCCAGTTCAAGTTAAATCAGAATCCCCAGCATGTTTTCAGCCTTGAGCTGGACTCTATTGTCTGCTTCAGAGAGCAGGGTTGACCCCCACCCCTCTGCTCCCTACCTGAAGCAATGCCAGCTGGCTGACAAGAGGGTAGGAGGGGCAAGTCCAACTGGATGCAGCCCAGTCTACAGGGTGGGGGGAGCGGGGAACAACTGCCTCTTCCAGGCAAACCCCAGCTGGGGACTGGGGTCAGGGAAGCGGTTAAATACCCCTCCCCCTGCTCAAATTTATTCCTGGCTGCAACTGTGGACTGCAAATCTCAGCGGCACCAGAGAGCAGGAAGTGATGAACAACCCTGCAGAGTCCTACTGCTCTGATTTTTGGACTGCAAATCTTGGAGACCTCAGGGGCAGCAGGAAGAAGTGAACATATCCAGACAGCCATGCTCTAGCACTGCCCACCCCTCCCCTGCTTCTGGTCTGAGCCACTGCAGGTACGTGGCTGCATTTCTTGAATTTTGAAAGGTTTGTTGACTTGTTTCAATTCAATCTATGCAGCTTAGACTAACCTGCAAAGACTGAATTGATTCAGCTTCAGGCTTTTTGACTGTCTGTACTTAGCCTAAATCACAAAAGGCTGCAAGGAAAAGGACCTACCCATCTTTTGCATTACAGTTTTTCAGAGACTCAAGAAGGGTGGAGTATAATCACATAGGTGCTTAAAATCAGTAAAATAGAATCTGTAACCAGTAAACTTTTCAGTAGCCGTCTCCAAAATGGCCTTATTTAGGACCTACTTATTAGCTGACAAGATATTATTTCATTGCCAAGCTAACCCGTTTCACTTCAGAATGAACAGGGCTGCTGTCAGTTAGAGGTGCTGAAAAGATTTTCACCAAAATACTATTTTGTCAAAGCCAAGACACTGCAGAAACAGATCCATTTCAACAAAACTTGAAAGTTTTTAGGAAGCTTTTTAGCTCTAGGGTGCAACAGCAATCAAGTACCAGGGACTCTCTTGAGCTGGGTGGTTACAATGGCTATTTGAGCAACACAAGTTTCTCAGAGCTTGACTATAGAGCAGTGTGCACCCAGTTTCAAGCTAAGCAAACATATATTTTATACTGGGAAGTATAAAACTTTATTTTCCTACCAGGCTGTCTACCATGATTTCTGTAGGATCAACTGTATATTCATAACTTTATCTTGACCAGTAAGCATATGCGAGTAATTATAAAAAAAAAAATATATATACATCTTCCAAGATCAAGATAAGCAGCCCTGACTAGCAATACACTTTTTGGAAAATATTTTATTCCATGAAATTTACAGAAGCAAAGACTACCAAAAACGGGCATCTATAGTGAAAGTCTTATGGACAAGGGCTTTATACTCCTCACTCTTTAGGTTCCCAATTTAAGACGCTTTCAAGGAACCACATTTTAAGAAGACGAGTCCTAATATCTTTACACACTTGATTTTCAGAAAGTTATCTGAAGCTTGGCATCCAAAATTATCACTAGCCACATCTGAGGATCTTGAACAGATTTCTAAACAGTCTAACTCTCAGAATTGTTGAGTACCTAACTGTAAAGATTTTATTTTATTTCTGTATAACTGCTGCGCGGCACTCTCACATTTATGTAACCTTGAAGTTTTGGCTTCTAATCAAAATGAACACTTTGTACTTTTCTACGCTTGTATTAAGCTGCACATGCGCATTCTGTAAGTTTCAGTTCTTATCTGTAAGTGTCATTCCTGCAGAAATGAAACTTATGTAGAAAATCTACCTAGTAACTACTGTGTAAAAGAAACTATCCTATCCCTGTATGCTTGGCTTATATCATAGTTAGTGTCACAGAGGCAGTCCAACCAACATCTATAAAAGAGGCATAGAGGCAGAAAGTAGCAGAGATGACAACTGGACGACCCTGCAGGCCTGATCACCCTGCAGCCAGTCCTCAGCCTCCCCGCCTGGGTGTATCCCAGCGAAAACCAAGGCCTCGAAAATCCGACAATCGACAACGATTCACCGTGTTACAGTTTTGTATTCACCATCCCATTTATGAGCTGTTGACCAGTTCTGGGACTTTAGGAGCCAGCAGCCGCACCCATCATTGGACTGGCTCCAGTGGTGGAAAGCAAGGGCTTGCTCCAGAACCCCGTGAACCAACAGACCCCCTTTGTATCCGGCATACTGTAACTGAAGAAACATCGGAGACTCCACTTCTCGACTGCCTCTCTTCATAGCTTAGATAGCATATCTATGCTTTCTATACTTATATTTACTGCAACTTTGTTCCAGCCGGCCTCCCCTCTTATTCGTAAGAGGGTGAGGCCAGGTGAGTGAATAAAACAAATTTTTACTTCACTTTATATCTACTACTAACTTCTACTACTAACATCCCATCTCAATGAGCTGTTGACCAGTTCTGGGACTTAAGGAGTCAGCAGTCACACCCATCATTGGACTAGTTCCAGTGGTGGAAAGCAAGGGCTTGCTCCGGAACCCCGTGAACCAACAGACATCCTAGAGATTTATTATAAAAAAAAAAAAAAAACCACTAACAACTTACTCTAAGTCGTCTACTTGTGCCAGCTTGGCGAACCTCAAAGGCGGTTATAAAGCTACCTCCAATCCTGCTCCACAAGCCGCACGCTCGCCCACTCCGTAAAGCCCGTGGCTCCCCAAGCGGTGCCAGAATCACAAGCCCGGCATTCCGCGACACTAACAAGTCCCACTGATGTCACAGAAAAATGAATATGAAGTAGTCTAAGAATCTGCTTTGATGAACAAAAGGTTAAATCAAAAGGCTGTCCAAGACCAGTGGTTCATGGGACTAATATGCTTATAGCAGACCATTCTACAGGGAATACAACAAAAAGGAATGATGCTGCCAGCAGGATGGTTTTAATCACTCTGTTACCATATTCCATCTTTTGATGAATAAGACTGACCTTAACACTGCTGAGATATTTGCAACTCACTCCTGTAACTACTATAGTTACAATTCACTTTTGTAATCTAAATAGTCTTAGGGAGGGGTGAAAAAAATCTGACATGCAAATACAGTAGTTCACAGACCCAGTTGCTCTATGCATATTGTCAGGGATTTCATGTAAAAAAAGTCTTGCCACAAGATTAATATATACAATTTTTCTATGAAGAAAGTATCCTTCCTATGTACTTTCCTACCTGTCCCTATGCAGACAAATACTTTGTGCATAGACGGACATTAAGGCCCCATGCCATGAGTTAGAGTGCTCCCTGACTCAAGCTACACTTTGATCATCCACTATGTGAAATACAAGTCTACCCTATTTTGGCAAAAGGAGGTCACCTAACTTCCCTAAAATTAGAAAAAGTTAATAAAAACATAAGAAAAAAGACCCCAAAAGGTTCTGGCTCCCGATCCCATGCCCCAACCATTGAGTACTTATACTTTTTACTATGTTACAACATACTACTTAGTCAAATGGGTAAAAATAAGGCAGAGGCTAAGATAGTAAAACAAAGGACAAATATTTTCTCCCAGAATTATACCAGTCTAGAAACATGCTTTTGAAAGAACTACACATACAAAAAGATATAAAATGTACATGTCCAATTGTGACAAAGAAATGGAACACAATTCCAAGATCAATTCATTCAACTATGAGCATATTAAAAAGGAATTGCCAGATACGCAATCAAAGGAGAGACAAGATGAAGAATGAGGGAACTTGTCAAACATATGCCTATATCAGGGTAATTAGGCCAGTTTTAGGCATCCCTGAGCAGCTCCTCCCTCCCAATGCTTCTAAACTGCAAAGCTTCCTGCCCTTTTTTCTACTTGCTGGTAAATTTGGAGGGGGGGTGTTGGTTATTTGTTTATTTTATTTATTTATTTATTTATTTTTACAGAAAACTCATCAAAAATCACAGTCTACCATTTTTTGTAGAGCCTGCCTGCTTTCATGTTTTCTGCAAAAATTGCACAACTGTGAATTTGTTAGGTCTCTAATTATAGCAGAGATTTACTAAAATCAACTTAATCAAAATAAATTACAAGAGGCTTTTTCAGATGCTAATAAACATCCAAATGATATGTCCTGGTAGTAATGCAAAAATTTAAATAACCTAGATATCTGTTGTAAAATATATGACAAGGTGCAAGCAGTCAAATCTTTGGAGTGCATCAAGGACACATTTTGGTTTCTCTGAGGAAGATTCTGGATGGTTATTTTGATTACTATGGAGAAACTGGTGGAGAACCTAAAGGTGGAAGGTAATTTGGGTTTAAGTAAACATGGGACAATGAAATTCAGTATTTTAAGAGGAAAAATTGAGACAATGTGGATACAGCAGAGATCTTTAAAAGGTCAGAAAATTAAAAACAGGGAATACTACAAAAAGAGAAAGTACGGGCACATGACAAAGCATGAATACGAGAGAAGAAAAGCACACAGGAAGACATCAGAAAGGCTATGGTACAAAAATGAGTTTCAGTTACAAAAGAGATGCAAAAGGCAACAAAAAAAGGTTTCATAAAGTCATTAATGATAATTGGAATGCAAAGTAGAACTCCATTACTAAAAATATCTGATCACAAAACACATTGATTGTGACAACTGAATCAAAGAAAGTATTATACGCACCACTAGTGTGCAACTACTCTTTCAATGTGTTTTTCAGTGGTTTCCTGACAGCCTGGGAAGTCCTGCAGAATTGCCTCCTGGTTATATTCCTCACCACTTTCGATGATGGACACTTACAAAATGTGCAGACTATGCCAAGCTGAATTGCAAGCACTCTGAAGGAAAGGGTCAGAATTTAAAATTTATCTTGACAAACTGGAGACAGTTCAATATCAACAAAATGAAAAGACAAGTGCAAAATACTACAGTGAGGCTGAGAAATATACAATCAAATGCACAGATACAATATGGGGAATAACCAGCTAGGCAGTAGTAGTGCAGGAAAAGATCTGAAGAGTTCACTGGAGCAAAAAACTGAATAAATCAACAATCTAACACTATTACAAAAAGGCAAGTATTATTAGGAGTATCAAATAGGTAAAGTTGCTTCCTTGTTCTGCACTAGGTAAGTCTAGAGATAAATTACAGTGTCCAGTTTTGGGCACCTTAATTTAAGAAGGAGAGAGACAAACTGAAAAGCTAAGAGGTGAGGCATAAAGAGAAAAATATGAACAAAGAAGAGAAGTTGAAGAAACTAAGTTTGTTTAACCTGAAAAGACAAGTTGTGGCTGCAACATAATAGATCTAATAAGTGGAAAAAATCGATATGCTAAGGAGTAGATAGTCTAAGAATATTAGGGTATTTGCACTTATTGTATACCTATATATTATGTATCATTTTAAAGCTTAAAAAGAGAGTGTGAATTTGCACAAAATCATTAACGTCTGAAAAAACATGAGAAATGAATACAAAAGTGGCCATAGAAAAAGTGTTCTGGGATACCAAGCACGTGTGCCACCTATGAACTCTTAAGCAAGCTGGCAGGCAGTGCTGAGCTTCAGTCCACTGTGGGATTTCACATGAAGCAAATATCTCCCTGATTTTCACTTGACACTAACACCACCTACTTCAAACAAGTTGTGTGCATGCCTTTAAACCTTTTTAATTGCAGTTTCTTTACTGTTTGGGCCTTATTTTTTCACTTATTATTTACACTGTAAACAACTGCTCAAATAATTACATTTTTGTTTCCAATCTAAAAGTAACTTCTTAACTACCTACATATTAACATTTTTGAACAGATTAAATATTTATTCCTACTGTGTAAACATAAAACATTGGCTACATGCAAGCATTACATTTCTACCAGGAGAATCAGAGTTCTTCCTCTGGGAAGAAACCCTAAGGGCATATATACATGTGCTCCAGGAGGGATGCAGGGGTGGGGGTGGGGGGAAGGATGCTTTAATTAAAGCAGCTCCAAGAGCCACTCTAATTAAAATGGCTAGAGCGTCTCATGCATCAGCATCCCCACACTTAAAAATGGTGACAAGCACTTCACCTAAAGCTCATTGAGCAAGCTTTAGTTAAAAGTGCCCCCACGACCATTTTTAACTGAGGGGACACTGGTACATGAGATGCTGCCCTCTCTGCTCAGCTGGTCTTGGCACTCTCTGGCAGCCCGGGACACCTGCAGAGCAGGCTGGAATGCACACACAGAAGCATCCTGGCTGCATGTCATCAGCAATACAGGCTGTGTAACACCCAGCTCCTTTACCATTTCTACAGTGCTATCCTGATAGAAAAACCTACTGGGAAAACAAATTGTGGTTCATGCTTGAATATGTGGTTTATCTAGTCATTGAAGAATAAAATTAAAAACAGAAAATATGCCAGTAGGACAACCACCCTCATACAGATATTGAATGCTAATAGGTCAACATAATGGTCAGTGAAACAGGCATGCTGTTCCTGAATATTAGGCATATGAAGGAAATAGTTTGATACATAATGAATCCTAGCATGCAAATAGAAGACTAACAGAAGAAGTAGTGGTAAGCCATGACTATGGTGGTCACAAAAATTTAAAGATATAGCAATTCCACAATGAAAGTCTGTCCAGGGTTCACCAGTTTCTGAGATCTATATTTCAGCCTGTATTGAACAATACTATTTGACATACGTGATATTGTCATTAGTTTGCCACTACTGTGGTGCAAGCCACTTTATTAGTGACCATTTCAAAGGATGCTGGCACAGTGGCAAGTAAATGTCATGTTTGCATATACTAAATTTCCTTGAAAAATTGATTACTTCAGGTAGAACACTTGCAAAACACTGCTTCAGCAAAATCCTAAGCTTTAACAATGCAATGGTGTTTGTATCATTTGGAGCAAACATACCATCACCAAGAAATTCAGAGCTAGGAAAACTGAACAAGAGTGCAAAACAAAACTACTGTACACTTCAATTTGTATCTTACTGTATTGGCCAGAATGCCTATGACCAGCTTACTGCATTCATCTGGTAAACCAACACATCAATACTTTGTTGATGTACATTGTAAGATAGAGGCATATAATATGCAACTTTGTTTTCTTTCATATGTTGCACCATGCATTGACACTTACTTGGGATTAGGAGATGTGCTGCAGACTAAAAGGAGAAGGTCTAAGAGCAGGAACTGTTGCAGTCCTTTCAACATTTTTTGGTCATCCAAGGAATATGCAGGAAAACTACCAAGATGTGGAAAATTCAGTAAGCCAGACAGATCCATCACCTTTACTTGCAACCTTAAGTGACAGGAGTTCACTGCCAGCTCCCTGTTTTACCAAAGATTGAACACAGTCCTGATAGTGGGACCAAAGCATTCCATACAAAAGCAAGACAAATCAGAATTATCACCAAAACAAGGTACGCAATATTTGGTGAAAAGAATTCCAGAAAAGAGATTTACTGCATTGATAATCACCAGCTACATGTTGCAATGCCAAGAGAGAAATCATTTGACAATCCAAATCATATAGACAAATGATCAAGGAATATTGCCAAACAGGGGAGGTGTTTACATGAAAAATGTGGCGAAATCCTCCAATGAAATTCATAATTTGAATACACCACCTCAATACCAATGCTGTTTATCTCCCCTTCATGACTGGTAAAATGTTTGAGCTTGCTTATATTTGTTTAAATTATGCATTTGAATGCCCTTCTGCAGCAGGTCTGAGTTCCTTTTTAAAAAATGGACAATTCTGGTATATTTTTTTAACCCGAGTTCTGACCTAGGATTATGTTAAAGTAATTTGCTTCAAGGTATTTCATTGATCATTCAATCATTTGTATAGTAAGGTTGTAAAGAGTTGAAAAACTGCTACAGTTTTGCCTAAAAATACAACCTAGTCTGATTTCAAGGATTTTAACATGAACTTTGTGCAAACTTGAAATGGAATTTGGCTGATGATCAGCAAGAAAAAAAAAAAAAAGAGAAAGGAGCCAAACATTAAAAGGAAAAACTGTGACATAAAGGATGGAAGAACAGAAGTTGCCAAGAACAAATGAAATAAGCTGAAGTTGATCATCAGCAAGATGCAGTTGACCTTGTGTTACAACCCGAGCCAAGTGTGGTCTTGTTGAAAAAGGAAAAAGAAAAGAAAAGAAAAAGGCCAACAGCATACACAGTTGTATTAGCAGAAGTTCCACTCACAAAACAAGGAAAGTGTTTCTTCTTTTCTATTCAGTTCTGGTGAAGCCTCACCTGGAGTACTGTGTCCAATTTTAGACCCCACATTTCAAGAAGGACATGGACAGATAGGAAAGAGTCCAGTGCTAAGCAACAAAAATAATTAAATGCCTGGAAGGAAAGACTTATGAGGAAAGACTGAAAGAACCAGAGTTATTTAGTCTGAAGACAAGACAGAGGAGATTTGATAACAATCTTCAAATACATGAAGGACAATTATAGATAGGATAAAGATGTGTTGTTTTTTTTTTCCTCCATGACTATGGGGGATAGGACTAGGAGCAATAGCCTCAAAACTGCAGAAGAGGAAATTTAGGCTGGAAATCAGGGGGAACTCTCTGAATATGAGAGTGATCAAGCAGTGGAAAATGGTGCTAGAGAAACTGTAAAATCTCCATCCTTGAAAGTTTTCAAAAGCAGGTTGGACAGACATTTAGCTGGGATGTTTTAGTCAGGTATGCTCCTGCCTTCCACAGGGGGCTGGACTAGATGACCTTGTGAGGTCCCCTATTTTCCTTTAATTTTATGATCTTTTAGCTTTAAGACTTCAGAGAACTTGCAGTTGATTAAGAAATTTGAGAATGAACTTTTGCTTTATGCATGAGATTCTATTACAATAACCATTTTAGTGCAAATTTGCTGAATACACACTTGTTTGCTATAATGATGGCAATAAATTGTTCTTCATGTCCTCTAATGGTAGAACAAAAAAAGAAATCTAGTTGATTTGAAGTTGAGAAGATGTAGGTTAGTTATCTGGAAATATTTTCTAATGATAAGGATAGCACTGGAACAAGCTGCAGAGGGCGATTGTAAAATCAAATGGCACAACTAAGGAGCAAGAAGAGCAAGAGCACCAGCCCCGAGTGCTGATTTAGGGGGAGCACTGGAATGGTGGCTTCATCCCACCAAGTCTTTGCTGCATCAGAAGCAGTTCTATACTGCCCCACCATACATGCTGAATATAGGGACAGGGTAGGAGCAGCCACACAGCACCCAGGCCTAGGAGCCAGGTACAAGATCACAGCAGGAGCAGCAGGGGCCTTTGACTCCCTGGGGCAAGGAAAACTGATGTTCCTCATTCCCTTTTCTCCTCCCCCCTGCTCTCTAGTGCTCAGTACCATCATGCCCCCTACCACACCTCCTACAGGGAAGTTTTGCCCAGGGAGTCAAATTTGATAGCTATGCCTCTTCATGAAATCTCTTCCTTTATTTTTTCAGAACAGCTTAGATAAAAGTATGTCAGGGATAGCATATATATATTCTTCCCACCTCAGTGAAAGCAGACTGACAACATGATCTCTGAGGGCCATTCTAGCCCTGGAGTTTATGAAATATAGTTTTAAAAAAAGGAATAAATAGCAAAAATAGAAGTGAGATGTTAAGAGAGCTACTTTTTCCCTTCCATGTATGTGCAGCACGAATTCACACAAGGATATAAAAACAGTGAGTACATTCAAAATAAATACAACTATAGCATTGCACAACAGCTACGGTGACCTGCCCTAGCATTGCACAACAGGTATGATCCCCTCACCGTGCATGATGTGGCTCCAATGACGACACCAGAGGAGGAGATGGGTAGTCAGCGAACTGCCACCCCCAAGAGGAGACACGGGGCGGGGGGACGGGACACTCCCTCCCGCAGGGCTCCGAGGGACCCATGTGCCATCTGGGCCCCCTAGCCCATGAGATCTGATGCCTCCCTGGGTCCCACATCTGGGATGCTGCAGAGCAGATCCCTAGACTCATCTGACCCTCCAACCACTACCCCATGCTCCTCATCCATGTGGGCATGAATGACATGGCCAGGAGTAATCCAGAGTGGGTCATGAGTGACTACAGGGCACTGAGGGCTGGGCTCAAGGTGTTGGGGGCACAGGTAGTCTTTTCTTCTGTGCTCCTGGTTGCAGGCCACAGACCTAGGAAGGATGTGTTGAAGAAGTGAACCAACAACTCCCTCAGTGGTGCTACTGAAAGGGCTTTGGTTTCTTCAACCACAGTGCACACTTCAGGGAGACAGGACTCCTGGAAAGGGACTTACCTCTTTACCTGAGGTGAATGAAGTCCCTGTTCTTGGCCAGTATAGCCAGTCTTCTAAATAGGGCTTTAAACTAAGACCACCAGTGAAACACTAGCTGAACCATACCAGAGTTCTGGCACACAAGAAAGTTCCAAAGTTGGGGACACCAGGAGAGCCACTCTTGCAAGAGCTGAAGGAATGGCTCTCTTTCAACATGGCAGGCAATCAATGGTCTCAATTGAAGGACTCAGGTGCCTGTACACTAAATGCCAGGAGCACGGGGAACAAACAGGAAGAGCTAGCACTCCTACTCTCCAGTGGGCACGGCAGTCTAGTAGAGATCAGAGACCTGGTGAGATTCTTTGCAGGATTGGAATGCAGCCATGCAGGGCTACACCCTGCACAGAAGGGACCAAATAAGGAAGAAATGTGGAGTTGTACCTCTCTATGTGAGGCATCAGTACAGCTCCTTGGAGGCCTATATTGACTCTAAAGAAGAGCAGCTCGAAACCCTCTGGGTCAAACTGGGGTGGGGGCAGGTGGCGAGACAGACCCAACTGTTGGTGTATACTACAGACTACCAAACCAGGGGGGAGAGCTTGATTTGGAGTTCACTCAAGAACTACAGAGGCCATGCACACATGGGACAGTCATCATGAGTGACTTCAATTACACAGACATCTCTTGGGAAGAACACTCAGTTAAGTCAGATCGGTGGCGTCATTTCCTGACCTATATTGAAAGGCTCTACCTGATGCAGGAAGTGCATGGGCCAACCAGAGGTAATGATCTCCAAGACTTGGTCCTGGCCAAAGATGATCTGGTGAGCAACTTGAATATAGAGGGTAGCCTAGGCAACACCAGCCATGAAACCATCACGTTCACTATCCAATTGCAAGGTAGGCAAATAAGTTAGCAGAGTTGAAGTTTTGGACTTCAGAAAAGTGAATTTCAACAGTCTCAGAGCAATAGTAGAGGAAGCACTGCAGGACTAGGAACCAAAGGTGAAAGGAGTAGATGAAGAGCAGTCATTCCTCAAGGACACAATTCTCAAAGTCCAAAATTGAACTCCTGAATGACTACTTTGCTTCAGTATTTCAACTGGACTAAGAGGAAATCATACCAGATAAGATTCAGAGTGGGCATGGTCAGAATGGCCGCCTTCCTAGTGTTGACATTGAGCTAGTGTATGATCAGTTAGGAAAGTTAGACATTTGTAAGTCAGCAAGTCCAGATGAACTTTATCTGAAAGTGTTGAAGGACCTCAACAAAGTAAATCACAGGACTTCTGATGAAATTCTTCCGAGACTCATGGCACTTGGGAGAGGTCTAATGTTGTGTCCATCTTCAAGAAGGTGAAGAGAGAGAACCCGGACAACTACAGGCCAATTAGCCCAACTTTTAACACAGGAAAAATTAAACAAGAAGTCTACATACAATATGCTTGCAGAAGGTAGGATTCCGAACAACTGCATGGCTTAATCATAGGCAGGTTTTATCTTACCAATCTCATCTCCTTCTATAACCAGGAAACTTGCCACCTAGATAAGAGAAAGGAGGATAACATTGTATACTTAGACTTCCAAGAGACCTTTGATCTGGTATCCCATGATCTTCTCATTGGGAAAATTGGAGTATTGTAGGCTTAACTGCTCAACAGTCAGGGGGTAGGAAGTTGCCTGTGGGGTAGAACCAGAGAGTTCTAATGAACCGATCTGTCTCGTCCTGGCGCGAAGTGGCCTGTGGTGTCCCTCAAGGGTCCGTGCTTGGTCCAGCACTTTTCAACATCTTTATCAATGGATTTAGATGTTGGGATGAAAAGCTCCCTGACCATGTTCATGGATGACACCAAGTTATGAGGGAACATGGTCATGCTTGAAGATAGGCTGCAGATACAGGTGGACCTAGACAGGCTGGCAAGTTGGGCAGATCGGAACCAGATGTTCAACATTATGAAGTGTAAAGTGTTCCATCTGGGGACAAACAACCCCCAACATACATACAGCTTCAGTGGCACCAAATTGACTAGCACCACAATTGAAAGGGATGTAGGGGTAATAACAGACCATAGTATGAACATGAGCCATCAGTGGCATCCTCCTGGAACATCCAGAGAACATCTCAGAAGACAGAACGCCTCGAATCCCCCAGACCCAGGTGGACCCTTAGACGTTCTTCTGCAATGAAGGGGACAAAGGTGCAGAGGAGGACATCATCCAAGGGTTGGTTGCAAAGAGATCCAGAGGCCCATCTCAAAGGGTGGCATATGACTGGGGTGCATGGGAGGTTGGAGCCCCACACACACTCGCCAAGGAACGCAATAACTCTGGAGGCGCCCTCAAAAGGAGACCCTCTACACTGAATCCATCTGAAGTCATGGCAGGCAAGTTTGGGGGCCACTCCGAAGGTGACTGAGAAATCCTCCGGGACCTACATGAGGCTCCTTAGCGCACAAGACCAGCTGCCTGTGCAAAGGCAACGCAAGAGCAGATCATTGAGCAGAGGCTGGCGTGCACAGCTGGAGTACTGCATCCAGTTCTGGGCACTCCACTTCAACAAGGGCATGGAAAAGCTTGAGTCAGTCCAGAGAAGAGCCACCCCTATGATCAGAGACTTTCAAGGCAAGCCATACAAGGAAAGGCTGAGAGATCTGGGCCTCTTCAGCCTAAAAAAGAGAAGACTGAGAGGGGTCTTGGTAGCAGCTTACTGCTACATCTGGGGAATACATCAAGGGCTCAGCAAACAACCTGTTTACCAGGGCACCCTTGGGGAAAACCAGGGGTAATGACCACAAACTCCTGGAGGACCATTTCAGACTTAACACTAGGAAAAACTTCTTGACCATTAGAGTGTCCAGACTGTGGAATAAACTACCTCCAGAGGTGGTGCAATCACCTACCCTGGAAATTTTCAAGAGGAGATTGGATGGTCACCTCACTGGAGTCACCCAACCCCAGTTGTCTTTCCTGCCTAGTACGGGGGGGCCTAGACCCAATGATCTGGTGAGGTCCCTTCCAGCTACTTACAATTTATGACTATGAATCTATGGATCATCATATTTTTCAGCTATAGAGCAATATGTGTTAGCAATGATTTTCCAACACAAGGTGAATACCATAAGGTCAGGCAAAAAAAAGAGCAACAGATATCTTCTACACGAAAGAATACATCCACAATTAAAACTTGATGGCTTTAATGGCATCTTCTTGTTTCCATTATACTTCAAATCTTTTGCACTTTATAATTTTTGGGTCATCTATACATGTATTGAACTGCATGCAATTTGCCGCAGTATAAACATCACAAAACTACATGCGAGACACTAGATTGCAGGAAACTAACTATTGTCATTGTAAGATAGCGCTATCAGAGACAGTACTACCTTACGGCATTGAAACTAACGCGAGTGCATAAATTGCACCTGGTCAGCTCAGGCAACGGGAGGCCAGACCCCTGCCTGCCATGTAGCTCCACAGCTCCACTCTTTGGCACTCTCGTGCCCCAGCCAGCCCCTTTGCCGCCAAACGATGCGACACAGGGTTGACCCTCTGAGCCAGGGCTGCTCCATTCCAGCTCAAACTGCTGAGGTCCTGGATGCACATGTAGACACTGTACCCAAGAGCCATTAATTGTGGAGTGAAGTGTGCCAGAGTTTAATCGCGTTATGTTAATTGCATGTATAAATGCACCCTTTAACACCTACTTGATAGAACAGAGAAGGGAAGTCTACATTGCATTGTCAAAAGTATTTAACCTATAATGAGAACAGTTCAAACTTTTTTTTAAAAAAAAGGAGATGTAAAATTACACCAATGAATCTGCTTATACGTTTTTATTAAGGCCCTTTGAGAAGCACTGTTATAGTTTTTGCAAATAATAAATAAGAACCACCTAAATATTTTTAAATATTCTTTCTAGACAGGTATGTGTTTTGACATTGTTTTTAAATTAGCTTTTTTCTGTGTGTAAATTAATACACCTTTTCTGTCCTCCATTCTTCTAAAGGAGTTGTGAACTTGTATTCTTTTTTTCAAAAGACAAATCACACTAGTTAGCAAAATATTGTTGACCAGATTTGTCGAACCAATCAACCACACATTAAAACCACTTTTGCATTCCAAACTAAAATCCCAAGAAAATACCAGCAATAGTTAGAGAACCATATATTTGTAAATAACATTAATTGGCTTTTTCTGGTGCACTTCCTGCTCAGAAGATTGATATCAACATTTTAGCTTTTACTACTGCTGTATACCAACACCTGAAAATTCACAACCCAATTCCCTTTAGTGACTAAAATCAACAAACTTTCTTTTATCACAGCTGAATATGCTTTAAAGTGCAATAGTTATTGTCAATTAAAGCATTAAACAATAGGACAACAGCAAAGGACACTGTGAGATTCATGCAATTTTCTTTAATCTGTCCCTATACTATTCCTAGTAAAAAAAAAAAAAAAAAAAAGCACTCAAGACCTCTCACCATCAAAATCCTCCCCAAAACTCTCTTTCCCACACTCTTAGAGCTGACTCCAATTTTGGTCATGCAAAAAAAAAAAAAAAAATTTAACTCCAAATATAGATTTCTTGTTGAATAATATATTCCAATCTGTACTCACAATATTAAAAAGGTGTTATACAACAAATAGATGTTGGCATCATCTTTATTGCAAATATGCTAATGGATTTGGGCCAACTCTTTTTCCATCTATTTGCATCTATATTCGATTCTACTCAATCCTGAAGTTCCTGAAAAATACATTAATACATCTCTTTCTGTAACACACCAACATCTTACCCTTAAGTCTGAGATATAAATAGCAGAAGGAAGAGGATCCACCTACCTTTTGTATTAACAGTTTTCCAAGGATTCAAGCAAGATGGAATAAGATCACACTTAAGTCCACTTATATGCTTAACAGGTGAAACAGAGTCTGGCCTTTAGTGCTCTACCATATGAGAATACTTTGTGTGCTCAGATGACTGCATTCATATGAGCCTGAAAGGGAGATTTCTTGTTCACAGAAATAACCCCTATTGATGGAGAGGAACCTTCATTCAAAATTCAGGCCTAAATATATATGATCATAAGATATGCTCAAAGTAGCACCATCACTATCACATGGTGAAGCTATACAGGCATTTGAAAAGTGTCTTTTACCTGTATTTCTACCGGCAGCTTCATTACTAGACACCAGAAATAAAACCTAATATTCACGATGTAGATTCTTGAAGGATATGGAAAACTGTTTCACGTGACATGACAATAAGAAGCAACAACTGGACTTATCAACACATTTAACACTTAAACCACTTTAGATGCAGTTTATTAAACCTGAAGCAGACAGATGTATAAACCTGGTAAAGAAATGTAAAGCTTCCTGGAATGGCTCAAAATTGTATTTGGAAAATCAAGTACTCTTTTGTGAACCAGTTTGCTCTGAACTAGTTCCTCCAGGCATCCCACACCGCATCACCTCTTCTCCAACTGCGGCAACTAGTATAAACCAGTATTATACTACCACGTTTTTCTCTCTCCCTTTTGTTGGCCCCTTTGATTATTTTTTTTAATGAGCTCCCTTGCACAGCTTTTTCAAATAATTTTCTAACCACCAATTGTGTCCTTCCTTCCTACTTGACCACATCCCCTGACCATGCCGTCATTCCCCCCAGCCCCTGGGAACCAAAAAGCTCCTAAACTATCAAAAACAGCTTTACTAAGGTCACTTAGCATAAATTATTTCAGGCACTTCAACAGAGATATTGGGTTAAAGATATCAATAAAAAAAACCCACAAAATTAATGAGGTCTTTAATTTTATAAGCAGGTACCTAAGTGCCTGGAATAGCAGTGACTTCCTGCAGAGGCATAACAGGGCAGTTCCACATCCTGGGCGGCAGCAGTGCCAGGCTGCCAAGAGTGCAGCCATTCAGCAACTACTCTGGCTGGTTTTTTTGTGCCTCCCCCTTCCCCCCCAGTAGGCAACTGGAGCTGCTGTCCTACTCACCTGCCACCCACTCCCATTACTGGCTTTCCAATTGTAGGCTACATGTTTCAAAGAAAGATTTAAGTAATAAATTCACATCCAGATCTAAATGATTGTCAAATGTGAGGATAAGGAGGCATTGGTCTTTTGCAGCTCTGGACTGTGCCCCATATTTAATGCTGAATTTAAAATAATGTTTTCCTAATGAGCTCATATCAATCTGCAGATCTGCTATGACAGAGCAGGGACACCTCTTGGCCATTGGCTTAAGCATGTGTGTGCATGTAAAACGCAATTAGATAGGTATAGTCAACCAGGAAAATAAAAAAAAAATCAATGATCACAGAGAAATTTCAACACTAAGAGGTCTAGTACCCTTGCTCCAATAAGTAGTCCCACTGATGATAGCAGAACTGTTTTCATGAAAACTGACATAACTACAAGCAGTAGGCTCAATGGTTATGGTCATGTTACAGTGGTTCCACGGTGCAACTGCTTTCTCCAGTTGCCAATGACTGCAGCTTCAATTATTACAATGATTGTTAAGAATTAGATAGGCTTGATGTCCTTAGCAGGATTTATAGTTTACTTCTGGGTTCCAACTTAGTGCATGTTCCCCAAGCCAAAAAGTGAGACATGGCCGAATTCCCTCATCCCAATCAAGATTAAAACTACATGCATGAAAAGCTCAGTGGAGGCTAGGAAAATGATCACATGATTATCACAGTTGGCAAATAGGGTTATCCATAAGGCTTCAACATACTCAGCATGGATGGAATGTTCAAAGATTTTAGCAGTAAGCTTCTAAGAAGCTTAAATAAGAACAAATAAATGGTGATTTCACCATATTTAACACTGACCAAATAGCATTATTTTTAAAGACTTATTTTCAGAAAGGGCTGAAAATAAGACACGGTTTAGCAAACTGATAAGGGTCTACCAGCTCCATCTATTATACAAATCTTAATCTAGAAGAATGGGAGAAAAATAAAACTACTGCATAAATAATAGAATGCTTTACATGTTTATCCCATTGCTTAAACAAAATCCATCTGATGTATATTTGAAAGATCAATTTTTTTACCTTCCCCCACAAAAAATTAAATCAATGACTAATTTTCAAAAGCATTCCTATTTCTTCTGTTTTATTTGATGGATGTACCTTCAAGATTTGTAAACCAAGATAGTTGATTTGTTCTTTTATGCCAGGGAATTTATAATCAGTTCAGAAAAATCTTTCAATACTCCAGTGAAGTTGTAAGTGGGGAGGACAGAGAATGCAGTTACATTATCAGTCACAGTTTTACTATTCCCAATTAATTAAACAAACTAAATATTTAGTTATTTTCAAATTTGTATGTCAATTTGTCATCATTTTAATCAAATCCTAAAACAGATCAAATTTCTCAAATATAGTTATTTACACAGATGAAGTTACACATTTCAGATGCAAGATCAGCATACTATAGGATAGGCATAACTGAACTTTGAAAAAGAAAGGCTCTTGAGGGATTATTTAAAATTCATTATGTTCCTTGAATACATTTTTTCAGTATTCTAATATAATAAAAGGGCTAATATAATATTCTAATATAATAAAGGTCTGTGTGTCTGTCTGTCTGTCTGTCTGTCTGTAATGCTTTTGGCCAAATGTGCATGAGCCACCTAGAGGGTGGGGGCAGCAATTGCCCATGCAAGCCTGGGCTGCATGGGCCCAAGTTTGAGCCACTGCCAGGGAAGCTTGTGGCAACAGTGAACACACCCCAGCTGCCGGAGCAGCAGGGCTTCCCCACATCTCCCTGCCTGAGGGCAAAGGGAGGGGTCATAGTGGCAACCCCCCCACTCCCATCTCCTGTCCCCGATGTCCCCCAGAACAGCTGGCAGGGAGGGGGAGGCATCAGGCAGGGAGGGAGGGAAAGGAGCAGGGCAGGGGGAGGCAAAGGGGGCAGCTGTTGTCAGGGCCAGGCAGAAGGCAGGGAGGGAGGGGAGCAGGAAGGGGGCCTGACAACAGCTGGCATGGAAGGGCAGGCAGTGGGGAGGGATGAAGGCTGTGCAGGCCTGGGAAGGTGAAGCAGGGGGTCATGGTGGTGGCTGGTGTTGGGGCTGGGCAGCATGGAAGGAAGGAGGGAAGAGAAGAGTGGAAGGGAGAGGGGGTCATAGAGGTGGCACCTCCCTACCACCTGGCCCCAACAACAGTTGGCAGGGAGAGTGAGGGAGGGGAGGGGAGCCCTGCTGCAAGGCGGAGGCAGGCAGGGGCAGAGAGCCCCCCCACACTGGAGGCGGTGGTGGCAGCAGCGGAGGGAGTCTTTACATGGCTGGCCCTGAAGGGTGAGCAGGGAGAGAAGGGAGGGGGCCATGTAAACAAACACTCTCAAACCTAAATTTCCCCTTATGCAGCTTGAAGCCATTGCTCCTAGTCCTGTCCTTCATGGCCAGAGACAAAAGCCCATGTCCAGCCTCTCTATAATCTCTCTTCACGTATTCCCTCTCCTTAATCTTCTCTTTTCTAGACTAAATAAACCTAGTTTTTTCAACTGTTCCTCGTAAGTCATCAGATGTGCACCGATATATTAGATCAGCACTAACAAAAAGTAAATTAGCATTACTAGTAATAGACTTTTTTGGTTGGTGTAGCTGACAGTGTTACCAATAAAATGCCAAGTGCATATATGCAGCTGCAGTATGCTTACGGCCAGGAATGCTGCCGTAAGTCGGAGCATCTAGTAAGTCTGTGGTGGGAAGGAGGAAGGGGCATGTGGGGGGAAGATCGAGGCCCCCACAGTGAGGGAGAAAGAGGAGCAGGGGCTGCCCAGACAGAGTAGTGAATACAACCCCAGGGCCAGGAGCTGCAAGCGGCTCATCCGGGGCACATAGGAGAGCGAGGAGGGGGGATGGCTCCTCGCCACTGCACATAGCCCCAGGTTTGTGAGGGGTGAGAGCGGGCTGCCCACTAAGGCTCTCTCCCTGGATCAGCTCCAGATTGGAGCTCGATCCTCCCACCTTCCCAATGCAACACAGCTAACCTCTATTGGGTTGGGAGGATCAATCTAATTCATGGCACTTTTTGTGATATGCCGCGAGTTAGACCTAAAAGCACAAACAGGTCCAGTTCTCAGAAGACAGACATTGCCATGAAGAGCTAACAGGCAGCAAAACTGTAGAAGAAAGGATAGCTTGAATAATGGAACTTCAAGAGCATTGGAAAGGAGGGAGGGTTGTTAACACCTGTGGAGTGGAGAATGATTAGCAGGAATCAGGGAAATAATGAGCCATTAAGTCAAATGACTGTGCCAGCTCTGACTGAATAGAAATGTCCCTGCCTGTATCAAGTTTTAAAGTTTGAGTGGCACAGGAATCAAAGCAGGGGTGGAACTGCACCACTGCACCCCCTCTGGATCTACCTGCCCATAGAGTTCTTGAAGCATGGGGTACAGAATTGGACACAGTACTCCAGGTGAGGCCTCATCAGTGCTGAATTCAGTGAAGGAATCATAGAGAAACAGGGATGTAAGGATCTCCACAGGTCATCTAGTCCAACCCCCCTGCACATAGGCACCTGGTGGGGGGGCATGCCCCCCTGATATTGGCCACCTCCAACACTGGCTTCTGCAGACAGTCACTGCTAGCCACCACCCCCACCACTGCCACCAGCTCCTGCAGGCAGTTACTGCTTCCCACCCCACCAACACTGCCACCCACAAATTGTGCCTACCCAGTCTCAGGACGCACCAGTCACCCATGCCCTTGCATGAGGCAAGATGATCTTTATCCAAACCACCCTATACAAATTCACCGTCTAACTTCTTAACAAAACTATAGCATCAACTCTGACACACCACAGATAAAGTAGGGGAACCATGGCAGCCAATGTCCTGCTGGTGTTAAAGGCTGTTAATACGTGCTCAAGAGATCCCAGGAAGAGCCACGCCACCTGCTACAGAGGATGACAAAAACCCCCACAGTCCATACCAATCTGACTATGGGGTAAAATTCCTTTCTGATTCCAAATATGGAGATCAGTTTTATCCTGAATGGAGGGGCAAGACCCTCTAGCAGGTTTACCATATGTCTGGCTTTTCTCAGATGCATCTTCTTTTTTGGCCCCCTGTGCTGCAAGTGGGTGGATTTTTTTAAATGCAAGCAAGAAGTCCGGGATTTCCTCCCCTGGTCTGTTTTCAACATGGTTGCTGCTAGGTAGAACTGCAGTTCCCAGAATACATAGCACAGTATACATGTGATTGGGAGCTGAGTTTGTGATTTTGCTTTGCTCTCCTGGTGGGAGCAGGGGGAGGGTAATCTGAGGTAGCAGGGTGCACAGAGGGTCAGAATTTGAGGTAGCAGGGTGCACAGAGGGTCAGGAGTGAGGGGTACTGGCAGGGCTGGGGGGGAAAGAGGGCAGGGGGCTGTGGATCAGGATTGAGGGGCCACAGGTGCCTGTGGGTTGGGTGTGTGGGGCACTGGCAGTACCAGGGGGCTGCAGGTCAGGAGTGAGGGTCACCAGCGGCAGAGTGGGGCAGGGTTCTGCTTTTTGGGAGTAAGGTGCACTGGTAGGGCTAGGATCAATGGGTTGGGAGTGAGGGGCAACAGAATAGGCAGCAGCAGGACACCAGCATATCACTGCTCCCCCACCATCATACCTCCCTTCCCCATCCCCCCCCCACAGGCGTCCTCTTTTTTTGGACCTGGAAATATGGTAACCTTAAACTCAGAGGTTTCACTAGAGGATAAGGTCCCATGAGAACACTGGCACACCCAAGCCAAAAATCTCAGCCTTGGCTGCAGCCAACATCCAATGCCTCTGAAGAAGCTTTAAGACAACCCTGATACATGTGGCAGCATGCAATTATTCTGTTCCCCGCCCCCCCCCCCCACACACACAGGTATCCTCTTTTTTTGGACCTGGAAATATGGTAACCTTAAACTCAGAGGTTTCACTACAGAACTCTAATGATGCAATGCTAGAAATGTTACTAATACTACATTTAAGAGAAAACATCAAACCCCTCCACTTATTGGAAAAGTAGTAATTACAATATGAACAATGCATTTAGGATCTCAATATTTATCTGAGCCCCAATTTAAAAAAAAACAAAAAACACTTAAAGCATTTGCTAAGTATTCAGTATTATTGTTAAGATTGCTGTCCAAATGTCCTTAGAAGCTTTATTTTACTTTGAAAAGACATTACTTGGGATTTTTCAAATTTGTGTTTTGAAATTTAAGAACTGCGTGCATTTACTGCAACTTGCCATCCAGATTGCAAGGTCATAGAATCACAGAAGTAGGGTTGGAAGGGACCTTGTAGATCTTCAAATCTGACCCCCCACCCCACCCCCCGGGCAGGAGAAAAACTGAGCTCAAATGACTCCAGCCAGGTAGGCATCAAGCCTCTTCTTAAAGACCCCCAGGGTAGGAGCCAGCACCACTTCCCTTGGAAGTTGGTTCCAGATCCTAGCTGCCCTAACTGTGAAGTAGTTCTTATGGATGTCTAATCTAAACCTACCCTCCAACAACTTGTGGCTGTTATTCCTTGTTATGCCAGGGGATGCTAGGGGAAACAAGGTCTCTCCCAAACCCTTCTGGTCCCCCCTGGTGAATTTATAGATGGTCACCAGGTCCCCCCTCAGCCTTCTCTTGTGAAGGCTGAACAGGTTCAACTCCCGCAGTCTCTCATTGTAGGGTCTGCCCTGTAGTCCCATGATCATGCGGGTGGCCCTCCTCTGGACCCTCTGAATGTTGTCCACATCCCTCCTGAAGTGGGGCGCACAGAACTGGACACAGTACTCCAGCTGTGGCCTGACCACTGTTGCATTGAGGGGGGAGGACCACCTCCTTGGCCCTGCCTGAAATGCATCTGTGGATGCATGATAAGGTCCGGTGAGCCCTGCCAACTGTGACCTCGCATTGTCAGCCCATGTTCTTCTTGGAGTCAATAATGACTGCAAGATCCCTTTCTGCCTCTGTCCTCTCAAAAAGGGAGTTTCCCCATCTTATAAGTGTGCTGCTGGTTACTACTGCCCAAGTGCAGCACCCCGCACTTGTCAGTATTGAAATGCATCCTGTTTTTGTTAGCCCACCCCTGTAACCTATCCAGGTCTTGCTGCAGTCTTTCCCTCCCTACTAGCATGCTCACCTCACCCCAAATCTTGGCATCATCAGCAAATTTAAACAGGTTGCTTTTCACCCCATCATCCAAATCGCTGATAAAGAGATTGAACAGCGCAGGCCCAAGGACCGAGCCCTGGGGGACTTCGCTTCCCACCTCCCCCCAGGTCGAATACGACCCATCCACCACCACCCTCTGAGTACAACCCTTCAGCCAATCTGCAATCCATCTGACTGTGTAGGCATCAATGCCACAGTCGCCTAGTTTTTTAATAATGATGGGGTGGGAGACAGTGTCAAAGGCCTTGCTGAAGTCCAGAAAGACTACATCCATGGCGACACCTGCATCCAATGCTTCTGTGACCTGATCATAAAAGGCAATCAGGTTGGTCTGACATGACCTGCCCCTAATGAAACCATGCTGGTTGCCCTTGAGCATCATCCCTGAAGCCAGCCCATCACAGATGTGCTCCTTGATGATCTTCTCAAAGAGTTTCCCTAGGATTGAGGTAAGACTGACAGGCCTATGGTTGCCCAGGTCCTCCCTCCTCCCTATTTTAAAGATGGGGACCACATTGGCTACCTTCCAATCATCTGGCACCTGGCCTGAGCACCACGAGCACTCGTAAAGCCGTCCCAAGGACCCTGCAATAACCTCTGATAGCTCCCTCAACACCCTGGGGTGGAGAGCATCTGGACCTGCTGATCTGAACATGTCCAGCCCCTCCAGAAGCTCTCTAACCTGGTCCTCCCCAACCTGAGGTCTGGAGGCATTCCCCTCAAGTCCATCTTGCATCACAGTGGGGAAGTCCCAGTCCCTGCACAAGAAAATGGAGGTGAAGAATTGGTTAGAGAGGTCTGCTTTCTCCTCTGGCGCAACCACCAGACTGCCCAAAGAATCTTGCAGGGGCCCCATGTTTCCCAGTGCCGTCTTCATCCTCCCTATATATTTGAAAAAGGACTTTTTATTATCTTTGATCTTGGACACTAAGATCAGGCCCAAGCAGAGGAGGTATACTCCTCTTTGGTGATAGCACCCCCTCTTCCACCGGGTGCACGCCGCCTTTTCGGCAATGAGACATTCCCAGACACCCTTGGTGAGCTAGAGGGGCTTTTGGGCACTCTTGCCCCCCTTGCTTCTTGTTGATACTCAGGGCCCAAGGGGGGCCTGCATATCATCTCCTTAAGAAATGACCACTCATCTTGCGCACTGAGCTCCCCTGCCCTCAAGAACCCCAACGCCTCTCCCACTGATCTCCTCAACTCATTGAAGTTGGCCCTCTTGAAGTCTAGGGCTACCGCCTTGCTGCAGGCCCTTGACACCCTGCGCTGGATGGTGAATTCCAGCAAACGGTGATTGCTATCACCCAGGTGGTCAAGGACCTGGAGGCCCGTTACCAGGTTGTCGCCTGTGGCCAGGACCAGGCCCAACAGGGCATTTCCTCTGGTGGGACTGTGCACCTCCTGAATTAAGTGGAGGTCCTGTATCTCAGCCAGGAACCTCCTGGAACGGTCCAACCTGGCTGACTGTTCCTCCCAGCAGATATCCGGGTAACTTAAATCACCCATGACAACTACATCCCTTGCCTTAAGTGCCTCTGTGCAAGCTGGCCCAAAAATTCCCAGTCCAGCTCCTCCCCTTGGTTGGGGGGTCTGTAGTAGACCCCCACCATTAGATCCCTCTCGCCACAGCCCCCTTGTATCTTGACCCAGAGCACTTCAGCTTGCCCTTCCCTCTGACCCCATTCTGCTGGCGGAGGATGTGTATTGCTCCTTGACAGAGAAGAAAGGAAAGGTTGGGGTGTGGCACTCTATCCCGCCTGTAAAGCCTATAGCCCCTAATGCTAACTGCCCAGCCGTGGGATGAATCCCACCATGTTTCTATAAGCCCTATGATGTCTGGGTTTGAACTGGCTACTCTGAGGGTGAGTTCCTCCTGTCTGTTCCCCATACTACAAACATTGGTATATAGGCATTTAAGGTCTTACATAGCTGTTGTTTTAGACCACAAAAACAAAGGTTTTTTTTAGACCACAACATAGTAAGTTTTGCTATTGAATTGAGATAGCTGGACTGCTGTGAGCTGATTATTTAGGAAGGGAATAAGGAAACTAAGAAAATTTACATTTAAATGAAGTTTCTTTTATTTAAGTCCTGATTTAGCTAATGGTTGAAGACTTGCCTTGTTTAATACTAGTATAAACTTCATAGGTCTTTTTTGTATTTTCATCAACCTTTATTAATCGTAAGCTTCTAAGGCATATTTGAAAAGTATAGAGTTTTCTAATCTCATATACTTTAACTTCATGTTCATTTATTCTGTTTAAAAGTCTATTTGTAATTTAGAGACATACAAAAGCAGCACTGTCTTCTCTCGTTGTTTATTCGGGTACGCCGTAGGTTAGGAAGCATCTAACCACATGGTTTTCTGTACTCTGCTCAGCAGTCCCATCGACTTCAACCAGGCAATGCACAACAGTAGAATTACTGAGGTATTAATTTTTTGCAACACTAGTTCCTTCATCAGCAACAACTAAAAAGGTAACATTCAAACATGCCAAGCACCATATCAGTTGACAAAACAAACCCATTAAATACGGATGTGACAGCATCACAACTCATTACAATGACAAGTGTCAAATACACAAAATATTTGGATAAAAAGGAATTTAGATGATTGGATGATAAGATAAAGCAGTGTGTGAATAATGTTGAGGGATGTTTGGATGAGTGTCAGATTAGCAGAGTTTGGATAGCTGGAAGAGTGCTGTACTGGTTAAGACACATGAGCAAAGTAAAGAAATAATGTAAGCCGAAAATCATATGGAACAGTTCATTCAAGAAAGTCACCGTAATTCATGTTTGAGCAAAACAAGACAGATTTTTTTTTAAATAAAGGCAAAATACATATTAAGAAGCTACCAGTATTGTTTCCCATAGCTTCATGCAGTAAAAGGATGGAACTGGGCATCACATCCTGAATCCAAATAATACTTTATCCATAGAACAAACAAGTACACATCTGACCCCATGCAAACAACGTCAGCCATTAGTCACAAATGTGAATCTTACAAAAAACTATGATAGGAGTACAGTTGTCATATTCATGAGAGTAGTCAAACTAAACTTACTCCAGTGTGTATGCATTTGCAGGATGACATACCAAGTTCTTAATCCTGAAAACACTTCCAAGTGCAAGTAGTCCTACCAGACTTAGAAGGACTTTGGAGGACATGATTAAAAAGTTTTGCCAGATTTGTCCCCAAAATATTATCATCGTTTTAAAAGCTGTTTCAGAGAACTGCTTATTTCCTCACAACAAAAATTTCATAGAAGCAAATAGTAGCAGTCTTAACATTTGAACTGTTTCTAATGTATGTTTTACTGCTTTAGAAGCACATTACAATTCCCAGACTATCGTTGCTAGTAGTTCTTGCATCTTTTTAATACAGTCATTTAGAACATCTCTATTTGGAGAAGTAGCGAACATCTCTACGTCTAAGTTATGCTAGAAATTACATGTTAGGTACAAAAATATTTTTCTAAAATGTAATTTTCTGAGATGGGATGTACAACATAGTTAAAATTTCTAATGAAAAGTTAGCTTTCTTTCTTTGTGCTTGTATATGGAGATAACTTGCTCATGTTTTTTGTTACATGCATAGAAAATTAAATTTTGAAAACACTGATGATTATGCTGATACAAACAGAACTAAGTGACAGGTATGATTCTGCCCCGTACAAACAACCTTCTGGATTTTTACAAACAACCTTCTGGATGCTGCTCATACAGAGAGCCCCACACTAATCTACATTCTGAAATCACACTACAAAAATGAAGTATTCTTCAATTAAGTCACTGCTTCACTGGAAAACCATAATTAGTTTTTATTCTACCTTGCAATAATGCCAGCAGAAATCTGGGGTCATGGGGCAAATAGGAGGGGTGGGGGAAATGGACTGAGGTGAGGTTAAAGCAGGTGATTGAGCCAATTACATTTGCAGTTTAGCTACCAACTTCCTAGGTGACCTGTGACAAACTGCTATCCTTCTTCACTTGGCTTTAGCTACGCATATACAACACGCACACCGATGCCAGCACCACCACATGCCGGCATTACGAAGCTGCATTCGTTACCGTTTGTAAACGCTTCGAAATCCCCAGATGACAATAACGCCGCACGGGGACTTAGGGTCACAACAGTCTACGCCGAGCCACAAAGGCGACCCCAACCTCTGGAAAATAAAGCGCGGGTATTTCTTGCGATTCTCCTTCTACCTCTGACTCCTATTCAGCCAGAGCAAAGCGACGGGCTGCCCGGGCGCGCGCGGGCTCTGCGTGACGAGCCTCCGCGCCCCAGCCGGGGGAGGGGGGAGGCGCTCTAGAGCTCGGTACAAAAAGAACAAGTCTCTGGTCCCAGTTTCTCCTTGAAATAAAGAAAAAACAAACAAAAAGCCCACGCTGCGAAGGGGCCGGACGGGGACGGCAGCGCAGGCTGGCAGGGCCCTGGCAAAGTTTCGCTCCTGCTCCCGGCGGGGGCGCGCAGCGCCGGGCCCGGCCCTCAGCGCTTTCTCGCCCCGGCAGGACCGCGCCAGGCAGCCGCAGCGCTGCGCCCCCGGGGTCAGCTCCACCCCGGGCTTCGCCTGCCGCAGCTCAGCGTCTGGACTGGCCTGCAGGGCGGCCCGGGTCCCCACAGCCCCGGCCGGAGCCGCCTCTCGCCCGCACCGCGAGCACCGCCGGAGAGGCTCGGCCTCGCGCGGCACCCCGCTCCGCTGCCTCTGCGGCCAGCTCCGGCTCGCCCGCAGCCCTTGGACCCTCGCCCGTCCGCTCCGCCGCGGCCGCCGGCTCCCCCCCGCCGGCCGCCGCAGCCCCGCAACGCGCGCCGCTCCGCGAGTCTCCCGGCCCGGCAGCCCCAGCGCTGCGGAGCCGCTCAAGGTCACCTCATGACACGCCGGCAGCACCTGGGGGGAGCCGCCGAGCGCTCCTCTCCGCCCGGCTGCTGCAGTGGGCGCGGGGGCCACTGCCCCCGCTCCCCACGGGGACCCGCAGTCGCCGCCACGGCCCGGCGCGGGATGCTCGTGCCCTTACCTGAGCCGGCGGCGGCGGGCGCAGCGGCTGCCGCTGGCCGAGGCGGGCGCACAGATGCTGCAGCTGTTGCTAAGTCACCCCGGCGGCCGCAGGAGCCGCTCCGAGCGCAGGCAGCGGCTGGCGGCGGCGCCCGGGGACTCCAGCGCCGCGCCGCCGACTCCGCGTGCGCCGCTACTGCGCTCTGGCGCTTCGCCGCTCCCGGCAAACTTCGGCGGGGCGCACCTTTCCCCTCCTCTGCGGCGCCCGAGGGGCTGCTGGGGGACTGGAGCTGTGCCGGCCGCTCATTAGCCCCTCGTCCCGCTGGCACAGAGCCTCCCACCGCCATTCATGGGGCTTTCCAGCCCGGCTGAGTACCCTAGGGACTGAGATGCAGCCAGTCATACCAGCCTTTCATTTCCCTGGTCAAGGGAGACATGGAGAAGATAGCCAAGAGGCAGGACCATGATGTGCAATTTTGTGTTCTCCAACCCTGAGGGCCTCCAATGCCCTCAACCTCCTCTTTCTCCCAGTTTAACTCTTTCCTGCCACTCTAGTCAGCAGGTAACTAGTCAGTCCCCTGCTGCTAACAGAGGTGTGTCAGCATACTCTGAAGACTAGGACTCTAGTCCTTCTCTTTAATAATGTGTAAAGAAAGATGCATGCAGAGGGGACCTTGAGAAGGGGAAATTTGCCCTTGCTTTAATTGTCATCATAAAATGTGTAGTTATTATCTAAGAATTTGATGACAATTCTCCCACATAAGGTATTGTTAATTTAGGGTTGGTCCCACCTCCGCTTGCAGCAGGTGCAAATCATTAGGTTGTGACCTATTAAAGTCAGGCTATGTTAAGGAGGTAATCCTCACCTGAAAGGACACATCACAGTACCAAGAGGGCACTTAATACATGCTAGTCTGCTTGCTCCCTGCAACTTTTTTTGCTGCAGTTCTTGCTCCCAGGTGTACCTTTTGAATGTGCACCTGGGAAGAATTAACTTTGGAGAATCAGCTCCAGAGTTTATTCATGCACAAGCTTGTGAAGCCTGATCAGAGCAGCCCCAGGTGGCACAGGGACCCTGGGTCAGCCTGCCAGCCCAGAATTGCTCTGACCAGGCTCAATGCCCTGCAGAGGGGCTGCCAGAGGCACAAGTGTATTTCAGTGCAGGACTAGCTGGCAGGCAACCCCTGCACTGAAGTGCTGTAATGCCCCAGCCAGTCAGTCAGTACATGCACTGCTGCTCACGCAAAAACTCTGCAGCAGCATAGTGCATGTATTTGTAAGTACTACTCTACTGTGGAATTCATTATTTTCCTGCACTCTGTTTTGCATTTTCACAGACCTGCATTTTGCATATTGGCTTCTGTTGCACCCAGGAGAGCACACAAACACCAACAGACTTTACCTATGCCTGAAAAAGGGTCTTTGTGCCTGACAGCTTGCAAAGAACATTTTTTTCCAGATATTTAGCTAGTCTGATACAAGATACCATGTTTACCCAAAGAGCCTTGCCTGCACTCTAACTGGGGCACATGTGTAGACATGGAGACATTTACTGCAGAGCTAATGAGTCAGCTCCAAAGTAAATGTCTCATGTAGATGTGCCCTGTTTATAACAGCCAGACCCATACATTGATTTTAACAGGTGAAGGCTCAAAGCCTTAGAAATCATATGAATTAATACATCCATAAAACACTGCAATTTAGTTTGCACCAAACATAACACGGCTTGTAAAATACACAGTAATGGGCAGAAGGCAAACTCTATTTAAAATAAAAACTTTATGTTAATTGCCTTTTTAATTAAAAGTGGTAAAAATATTTCAAAATGTGGATATGAAAAAAATCTTTTCTGCAAAATACTGACAAAAAAGAAGAGAGAAATTCTGTGAGAATTCTCTCTAAAATTCTGTCCTATTTTTCAGCCATTTCCAATGTCTGGGATTTTATCGGGCTCTATCGTAAAAACTGTATGGTGTTATGTAATTTTCTTCCATGAATATTAAACTAACTCTTTGAATTGGTTTAACTGAAGATCTATAATTAACACCAGATGTCAAATTGCCTTGACATTTGATGGCACTTGAATGTATAAGGCCTTTTGTACACTACAAAATTTTGATGTGTTGATCACTTTTTGGACCCTCTCCTATGCTTACAATGTACTAGCACCAGGGGAAGATCCAGGGGGCTGCACTGGTACACTTGTACCCACTTTGATTCCTGGTCCACTCAAAGGTTAAAAGCAGCTGCTTGACAATAGCAGCAGCATTTCTCATTAGGTGGTGTTGATGGAGTTAATTGGCTTCATGGCTCATTATAATCTACGTGATCCCTTGTACAGGATTCATTGTCCAGGTGTTATTGACCCTTTCTTCTTCTTAATTATCTTGAAGTTCCACCAATCAAACTATCCTTTGTTCTGCAAATCTACTGCCTGTTAGCTGGTCTGAGTAATGAAGCTCCTATTTCACAGCAGTGCAGATTGTTTTATAATGAAGTTCAGGATCCTAATGATTGAGTTTAGGATCCTGAGGAAAGGAAGAAGAACAGCAGAGTAAGGGCCCTGGACTTCAGAAAAGCAGGCTTCAGCTCACTCTGGGAACTGATGGGCAGGATCCCCTGGGAGGACTGTCTGAAAGGGAAAGGAGTCCAGGACAGCTGATTGTGCTTTTAAAAAACCTCACTGAGGGAACAGGAATGAAGTGCAAGAAGAGTAGCAAGTATGGTAACACCAGGTTAGCCTAGCAGGGAAATCTTAATTGACCTAAAACACAGAAAGTAAGCCTACAAGAAGTAGAAACTTGGACAAATGACTAGGGAAGAGTACAAAAATACTGCTCAGCTAATACCCGGATAAAATCAAGGAAGCCAAAGTGCAATTGGAGTTGCAGCTGCAAGGGGCACGAAGGGTAACAAGAACAGTTTCTACAAGCATGTCAGCAACAAGAGAAAGATCAGGGAAAGTATGTGTCCCTAACTGAATGGGAGAGGCAACCTAGGGCACTTATACATGTGATGCCCAGATGATGTACACGTGACAAAATTTTTCCTTTGTGTGGCTTAATGGTGTCACACTTTACACATACACAAGTTTGCATCATCACAAACTAAATCACATCCCAACGTAGTTAGCTTGAATGATGCAACTTGGAGAGGTGCGACTATTAATCTGTCACGTGTGTGTGGCAGGTCAGTGAATGATGCGTACTGAGCCCCTTTGTTCTTTGGGTGTCGCTACAATTTTTGTGTAGTGAGCCCCTAGTCCACCAAGTGTTACTACAATTTTCAGGTATTTGTATGTAATGAATGTTTTAGGACACCAGGTGTAGCTTCAGAGCCCAACATGAATCAATCTTTTGCTGACTTATTATTTTATTAAATAAAAAATTCAAAGACACCAATCTGTTGTTGTCTTCTATATCACTTGTTGTGTTCAAAGGGCCCCAGGGTGTGCTGGAGAGTTGCAAATTGGGGTGATCCTGGACTTTTTTGGAGACTGATCAACGTGTGTTAAATGTGCTCCTTTTTTCCATTATTGGGAATAATGTGATGTGTGGTACCCTGACGCCCACAGCGCTATTATAGAAATACTGTACAGTGAATCATGCTATTGAATTCTGGACACCTAACTTGGGGTTAATGCTGTGAGTGGTGTTGCAAAGACACTCAATAGAATAAAAATAACCTGTGCTGGCAAAAGGTATATATATCCTGTTCCCCTAATTGGGGGATTGGGGCTACTGAACAGAATTAATAACCAATTGCACACTTTATGTGAGCTGCCAAGCACGGTTTATTTGCTGTTAAACGAAGTAAACAAGTGCCCACTCTCAGGATGACAGATACTAGCCTTGGAGGTATCATAGCATTTTTCGGTGTGCAGACCCTTCCCCTCCCCCAAAGCCAACCCGCAGTTCCAGGATGACAGACACTTTTCCTGGTTCGCAAACAACCCTGATAAACCTCTGCACCCTGCATCTCTAAAACATCCCTTTTCAGCTAGCTGCAGAGTAATTGTCACCCTAATGCCATTAATTTGGTCACCGGTTTTACATGAACCCAACAAGTGGAGTTCTGTGAACCCAATCATAAGCCTTAAGTGCACCCACTTTATGAATAGCAGGTGAGTTCTGACACCATTCATTCCCTCACAGACTATGTCTCAAGTGCTCAGCATTTCAGACCATGTCCTGCTGAGAGCAGTGTCTTGACACACAATGGGTCACTGGGCAGCCTGCTACTGTGCCATGGCATACACAGGAGTAAAGGACCTAGCAGGTTTTGAAGTTGCTCTGATCTTGAACACTGTCAATCAACTTCAGACCCCTGATAAGCTTGATGCACTCAGGGGACCCACTCAATTAGCTTTCCCTGCATTAACAAAATTCTGGGCCAGCCCACCACCACCTGGCCTTAGTTTGGCCTCTGTGTCTTTCTCTGGTGGCAATGATAAAAGCCCAGGCCTCAAAAGCACCACCCCCCCAACTCCCCCTTGGGTGGGGTGGCTGGGGAATGCTGCATGCACTCTGAGGAGATTTTATGGGCGCAGTGCAGCAGCCCTGATTATTGCTCACCACTGTATCCTATGGTACCCACATTCTGGGTAAACCTCCACCCCCACAGTCCAGAGGTGGGCATGTCCTCTTGCATTAGTGCAATGTGTCTGTAACAAACTTGTTTTTCTTTGGTTTGGCTTACTCTCCCTCCCCCTACAACCCATGCCTCTACAACCCTTCCCATGTCAGCAGACAGACATGGATCAAAATTCATTTGAATTTTATGAAAGCGTTTATTTTACTGTCATTAACCAAAGCAGAACCAAAATAAATTCAGGAACACAATGCCCACTCCCTGATTTGCTGCAGAAGCATCAGAACAGCACTAACAACTAAAAACCCATCACTCCTGATAGAGAGGGCACTGGGGAAGAAGAAGAACCTGTCTCACCCTCCTCTTAATGCCTAAAGCGTTGTGGCACTTCTCCTTGTCCTGCTAGAGTAGGGGCACCACTTGCTTGCAGGCACAGTGGCTATCACTGAGGTTGTGGTTGTGGGGGGCTGATCATGAACAGGAGTCTCTATGAGGGTCAGCTCACAAATAGGGGCACTCACAGTGGATGTTGCTTGGGTGGTCCAGGGCAGGAGGGGCAGCTCTTGAATGGGGGCTGGGGTCATGCATCTAAGGAGCTCTGATCTAAACTTGCCCTCCATTCACTGGCTCCAGGTGGTAAATCAGACAGCACTTATTGGCCAGGTCAAGGAATTCCACCATGATATACTTTTGCACTGATGCCTCTCACTTTTCAACCTTTTTATACACCTCCCAGGGTTCATCCCACCATTCATCTGTGGATTGTACTCAATTTATAGGCTGCCCCCAAAGCCTCCATCTTGCTTTCTCTTGACCATTGTTGCCTGTGGCAGTGTTCGCTCATTTGCTCATCTCCAGTCTGTGCTGGTGTCCACACTTCAGGCTCATGTCCCCACCATCCAGAGGATGCAGTAGCTGGTAACAGGAGTGGGGGTGGAAAAAAGGGGTTCATAGTCAAAGATCTTGTCCCCACTCCCTTTAGCAGATGGACTATTGGCAATCACCTAGCAGCATCCCTGCCACTTGGTAAATTAATTCAGCCACCTGCAAAGGATGATTATGCAGGAACCCAGATGTCTTCCTGGTCCACTAAGGAGTTCATTGTACATCTCCCAGCAGCACAAATTCCTGTTGCTAAACAAATTAACACTCCCCCCTCAAGCAACTTTTAGAGAGGGCCCAGGATGTCCACCCCCATGCAAGCAAAAGATTGCACAACGGCAAGCAACGGACATATTTGTCACTTACACTATTAATGCCCTCTCTCCATCCCACCTCACCACACTTGGCCCTGGTGCAAAAGCAGAGCTAGATCCACATAAGCCCTAGTTGCCCAAACCCATCTAATGCCCTTTCCCCATAACTTGCAAGTCCCTGGGTGTGGGTCCTTGGGTCTCTCCAGCACCAACACTGATCTTTGGGTCTCTGGAATTTCTGGTGTGTTGCACAAATCTGGAGACAGTACCGTCATGGAATCTGATGCATCTTCTTCCACTGGGTTATGCAGGCAAGCATCGGGGAGAGTAGGGTATTGGTCAAGACAATTTCATCTTGGTTCTCTCTGTCCTGCAGCTGCTTCAAGGACTCATCCCCTGTCTCCGACCGGTTTCCTGAAGGCTGACCAGTGCATATCACACTGCCTGTGGCAGTGCCATGACAGTCTGTAGACTCTTGTGGGCTAGGTGACACTGTGGCTTCCTGCACTCCTGTTGTGCTGAAAGATCGGAGGCAAGCATTGCCCGCATCCTTCATGAGAATGCAGAACAGCTGCTCATAGAATGGGGCTACTGTGCGTCCTACCTCCAAACAAGAATTCTGATCCTTGGCCCAATGGAAACCACATTTCAGGGCCTTCATCTTGCTGCAGCACTGTGCCCCATCCCAGCTGTGGCTGCATTCCTTCATTTCTTCAGCAATGGACACATAGACGGGCTTATTTAATCAATTTTCCAGCTGCTCCAGAACATTTCAGTCCCCCCAAATATCAATCAAATTTGCCAGTTCTTCCCAGGTGCAGTTGGGGCCATGGCTTTGAGATGGATCTGGCTGCTGCTCCATGCCTGGCAGACATGGCTTGTTCTTCAGCACCTCCACTGAGTACATTTTCAGGGCCAAAATGAGAGGGGTCGCTATGCTCTGACCAGAGTCACAAGATGCTTTCTGCCTCTGACTGAGAGCAGTTATATGGATATGCCAATAGAACCTTTGAAGGTGTGAACTGTGTCTCAGTATCAGTACCCAAATTGCCCCCCAGTCAGCCCCCAGCCTATACTGGTGCATGGGATTGTTCCGTCCGAAGTGTAGTTTTGGGCCACCCATGACAGAAAAGGTGTGGACACATTGGAGAGAGTCCAACAGAGGGCAACAAAAATGGTTAGTGGGCTGGGGCACATGACAAGGAATGTTTAGAATAGATATTAGAAAAAACTCACTCCCTAGGATTTAGTAAAGCATTGGAACAGGTTATCCTGATAGGTTGTGGAATCTCCTTTCTTGCAAGTTTTTAAGACCTGCTAAACAAAGCTTTGGCTGGGATGATATAGTTTTGACCAAGGGATTGAACTAGATCATAGAAATCATAGAAAATTAGGGTTGGAAGGGACCTCAGCAGGTCATCTAGTCAACCCCCACTCAAAGGAGGATCATCTCCAACTATAACATCCCAGACAAGACTTTATCCTTGGAGGTATTTAAGATGCAGCTAGACAGAATCCACAACTTCTATTAGTAATGTTCCAGTGCTTTACTACCCTACTAGTGAGGAAGCTTTTTCCTAATATCTGACCTATACTTCCCTTGTTGCAACTTGAGTCTGTTGCTCCTTGTTCTGTCATCTGCCACCCTGAAAACAATCTAGCTCCATCCTCTTTCAACCCCCCCTTCAGGCAGTTGAAGGCTTCTATTAAATACCACCTCAGTCTTCTCCTCTCTAGACTAAATAGCCCCAGTTCCCTCAGCCTCGCCTCATAAGTCCCTGAACCATTTTGTTGTCCTCCACTGAGCTCCAGCCCCCAAACCATTTTTGTTGCCCTCCACTGAGCTCTCTCCAATTTGCCCACTTGCTTTCTGAAACAGGGGGGCCCAAAGCTGAATATAGTACTCCAGATGTGGCCTCACCAGTGCTGAACAGAGGGGAAGAATCACTCCCCCTGACCTACTGGCAACACATCTACCAATTCAGCCCAGTATGCCATCAGCCTTCTTTGTAACAAGGGCACACTGTTGGCTCATGTTCATCTTATTGTTCACTGTAACCCCCAGGTCCTTTTTTGCAGAGCTGCTGCCCAGCCAGTCAGCACCCAGCCTTCCTGGTGCATGGGATTGTTCTGTCCTCAATGCAGGACTTTGCACTTTTCCTTATTGAATCTCATGAGATTTCTTTTGGCCCAATCCTCCAATTTGTCTAGGTCACTCTGAATCTTAGCCCTACTCTCCAGCATATCTATTACTCCCCGCCCCCCAGCTTGTCGTCATCTGCACATTTGCTGAGGGTGCACTCTATGTCATCTTCCAGGTCATTGATGAAGGTACAAAATAAAACCAGCCCCAGAACCGACCCCTGCTAGACATTGAGCCATTGACTTCTCCCCTCTGAGTTTGATAATCCAGCCAGTTTTCTATCCACCTTACAGTCTATTCAGCAAACCCACACTTCCTTAGCTTGCCTTCAAGAACACTGTAGGAGACACTATCAAAAGCCTTGCTAAAAATCAAGGTATACCGCATCCACTGGTCTCTCCGCATCCACAAAGCCAGTTGTCTCATCATAGAAGGCAATCAGGTTGATCAGGCATGATTTTCCCTTAGTGAATCCATACTAACTATTCCTAATTAACTTTTTCTCCTCCAAGTGCTTAGAAATGAATCCTTGAGGTTCTACTGCATGATTTTTCTAGCCGCTGAGGTGAGGTTGACTGGTCAGTAGTTTCCTGGATCCTCCTTTTGCTCTTTCTTAAATATGGGCACTATATTTGCCCTTTTCCAATCATCCATGACGTCTCCTGATTGCCATAAGTTTTAAAAGACGATGGCCAGTAGGCCTGGAGGAAGCGGCAAATATTCACTTCTGATTTGGATTCAGCCAGTTTGGAGGACAGTAATTCGATTCAGAGATTTGAATCACTGTCCTAATTCATTTCAGCCAAATCTGATCCAAAAGATGTGGTGCTGCTTTGGATTCAGCCATAGACAAAACAGGCAGCTGACATGGCCACCTCCAGCTAGTAAGTCTGTTGTGGGAGAAGGAGGGGGAGGGAAAGGATATGGGGGAGGGAGGGATTGGGACTGGGGCAAGCTGCCCAGCTGGGGTGGGGGGGGGTGTATTACTCAGGGAGGGGGGGACAGGGGCTGGGATGCAGGTGCACCAGTGCTGGGAGCAGGGGCTCTGCCCTGCAACTATGTGCCCAACTGGGGTGGGTGTGGGGTGGGATGCCTCCAGGCTGGGCAAGTGGGAACAGGGAAGATCTCCCACACCTAGTGCTGATGAAGGTGTGACAGCACTGGGAACAAGGGCTATGCCCTGCTGCCACTTGCCCCCTTCCACCCAGAGTGAGCTGCATCTGCATCACACTCCCTCCCTGTGCTGGCTGCGCAAGTGGCAGCAGGGTATAGCCCCCACTCCCAGCACCTTTCACTGCACCCACATCAGACTGGGAGCAGGAACTCTGCCCTGCCACTGCTTTCCAGCTGGTATGGGGGGGTGGCACTGCTGCCACTTGTCCAACTGGTGCAGAAAGGTGGGGAAGCAGATGCTGCTGCTGTTGCTTGGCCAGCCGGCATGGAAGGGACCATGGGGGGGGGGTAGGGTGCGGGCACTGCAACCACTTGCCAGCCTGTGCAGGGGAGGCAGGTACTGCCACCACTTGCCAGCCTGTGTGTCAGGGTGCTAAATGTGGGCACAACAGTGCTGGGAGTGGGGGCCACATCCGCATCCTACACCTCTCCCCCACCCTGGCTGAGCAAGCAGCAGCAGGGCAGAGCCCCCACTCAGAGCATTGCCACACCTGCATCCCGTGCCCCCTTCCCAAGTCCTGCATGCCCCACCGCAACTGGGCAGCTTGTTCCAGCCCCGGCCCCAATCCCTCCCTCCTCCACACCCCTTCCCTCCCCACTCCCCCAACCCCAACAGACTTACCAGTTGGAGACAGCACAGTTGCCTGTTTAGTCTATGGCTAAATCGCTGAATCTTACATATCTTTTCCAAATCAATTTGGATGCTTCAAATAGATCCAGAGCTTTTAATCTGCCTCCTGATTTTGATTCAGATTTGGTCTCCAAGTCAGGCCAAATCTCCTCCAAATTGAATCAGTTACCAAAGCTTTGCACAGCCCTGATGACCAGTAGCTCTGCAATCACATCAGTCAACTCCCTCAGCACACTTGGGTGCATCCCATCCAGCCCTGTGGACTTGTACATGTCCAGCTTTTTTCAGTAGTGCCTAACATGTTGTTTTGCTACAGTTGGTTGCTCACCTCCTCCCCAAACTGTTGCCAGGTGCAGTAGTCTGGGACCTGACCTTGCCTGTGAAGACTGAGGTGAAAAGGGCATTGAGTACTTCAGCCTTTTCTGAATCTGTCACTAGGTTGCCTCCCCAAATCTGTAAGGGACTCCCTGATCTTCCTGTTTTTACTGACATACTTGTAGAAACCCTTCTTGTTATCCTTCATATCCCTTGCTAGCTACAACTTCAGTTGCACTTTGGCTTCCTAATTTCATCCCTGCATGCCTGAACAATACCCTCATACTCCTCCTCAGTTGTTCATCCAGTTTTTCACTTCTTATATGCTTCCTTTTTGTAATTTAGCTGAATGAAGGGTTCCCTGCTTAGCCAAGTTGGTCTTCTGCCATATGTACCAGTCCTTCTTGCACATTGGGATGATTTGTTCCTGCACACTCAGTAAGGCTTCTCTAAAGTGCAGCCAGCTCTCCTGGACTCCTCTCCCCTTCAGTCTGGCTTCCCAGGAGATCCTGCCCATGAGTTCCCTGAGCAAGTCAAAGTTTGCTTTTCTGAAGTCCAGGGTCCATAGTCTGCTGCTCTCCATCCTTCCTTTCCTCAGGATCCTGAACTCAATCATCTTGTGGTCACTGCTGCCCATGCTGCCGTCTACTAGTACATTCCTCACCAATTCTTCCCCATTTGTGAACAGGAGGTCAACAAGAGCACAGCCTCTATTTGGCTGCTCCAGCACTTGCACCAGGAAGTTGTCCACAGCACTCTCCAAAAACTTCCTGGGTTGCCTGCACACTGCTGTATTGCTCTCCCAGTAGATGTCAGAGTGACTGAAGTCCCCCATGAAAACCAGGGCCTGTAATCTGGAAACTTCTGCTAGCTGTCTAAAGAAAGCCTCATCTACCACTTCCTCCTCATCTGGTGGTCTCTAGCAGACCCCCACCATGACATCACCCTTGTTGCTCTGCCCTCTGACCCTAACCCAGAGACTCTCAACAGCCTGCCTCCAATTTCATACTGGAGCTCTGAGCAATCATATGGCTCTTTTACATAAAGTGCAATTCCTCCTCCTCTTCTCCCTTACCTGTCCTTCCTGAACAGTTTATGTTCATCCACAACAGTGTTCCAATCATGTGAGCTATCCCACCAAGTCTCTGTTATTCCAATTATGTCAGAGTTCCATACCTGTGCAAGGACTTCCAATTCTTTCTGCTTCTTTACCAGGCTTCATGCATTCATGTACAGGCACCTACAGTAACAAATTGATTGCCCCAATTTCTCAGGAAAAATGAGAATGCTTCCCTTGTGGCCCTCTCCAGCTTGTGCTTCCTCCAGGTCACCCACTTCCTCACTTACCTCAGGGCTTTGGTCTCCATCCCCCAGCGACTCGAATTTAAAGTCCTTCTCACTAAGTATGAGTGCCTGTCTGCAAAGATGCTCTTCCCTCAGGTGGATCCCATCCCTTCCTAGCAATCCTTCTTCTTTGAACATCATCCCATGGTCTAAGAAGCCCAAGCCCTACTGGTGACACCACATGCACAGGCAGGCATTGATCTGCAGGATGCTCCCACTCCTGCTTGTGCCCTTTTCCTTGACCAGAAGAATCAAAGAGAACACCACCTGAGCCCCCATCCCCTTTACCCTTGCACCCAGAGCCCTGTAGTCATTTTTGATCTGTTCAGGGTCTCTACTGGCAGTATCATTGGTGCTCACATCCAGGAGCAGCATGGGGTAGTAGTAAGAGGGCCAGATGGATTACTGAGACTCATCTGTGACATCTTGGACCCAGGCTCCAAGCAAGCAGCTGACTTCAGCAACAGGCCTGCCTCCAATTTCATACTGGAGCTCTGAGCAATGGCTCTTTTACATAAAGTGCAATACCTACAGAGTTCCAGTATGAAATTGGAGGCAGGCCTGAAACAACAGGTCAGGTCAGCAAATCAATCTATCCATTCCCCGCAGAAGGGAGTCTCCAACCACCATGACCCATTGCTTCTTGTTGGTAGCAGCAGTATTAATCCTTCCCACCTTGAGTGGGCCCACCAATGGAATGTGCTCCTAGCTCGCTGTTGCTAGGGGCCCATATCTATTCTCCAGACAAACTGCTGCAGGTGAGAGGTGAAAATTTCTGCTTGCTGCCAGATGTCAAGCTTCCAGCTTCCTGGGAACCCATGTCTTCTCCCTAGATGACCTCTTAAGGTCCCTTCCAACCCCAATTTTCTATGATTCTATAAAGTTATATTTGTTTTTGTTTCAACATTACACTGAAAAATATAGCCCTAGGCTTCCAGTATATTATTAAAGCTTCTAGTTTATTTTTAACTGGTGTGTTGTATTTACAGGTGATGATGCACCTTGCCATCTGCACCCCCTTCTCAAAATCCTAACTCCACCCATGGCTAGCACCCAACCAGTCTCATTCTCATGGTTTGACTACTAAAATGCTACATATATTTCACTGAAAAAGTATTTGTAAAATTATTCCTCATTCTGCAGTGCTTTAGATATTCTGATGTTTTCTTATTTGCATTGTCAGATTAGCAACAGGCCCCATTCAGAATACACTGACTACAGAAAAAGTCTTGGTTAGTATTCTACAGGTCTAAAGAAACAAACTTTGTCTTAAAGAACATCTCATGTAGTATTCGGATACATACTGGGTGTGTCTACACATGCATTACATCCAGGAACAGTTTACTCTTGATTAAACTACTCATGAATAAAAGCTCCTGGGCAGGCATCTATACATGTAGGGAAGCGGAAGCAGATTTGCTGCTAATGGCAGCAAGCTCCTCCCGCTTCCTGGGGCCCTTCAATGGGGCCCTTGCTGCTGCCACCACCAAGGGAACTCTAGGCTCTCCCTGAGTACTAGCCCAGGGGCTGACAAGAAGCACCAGGCCAGGAGACTATGTCCCAGCCCCAGCTCCCTGATCAGGGCAGGGAGCTTGCAAGGAGCTGCAGGGGAGGGGCAGGTCACAGTCCTCCACCCTGATCCACTGATGGGGCAGCTAGTAGGCTGGGCAAGGATTCCCCAGAGTCTCCCAGCACCAGCTCCATGGTAGTGCTCTTCTCCCAGCTTATCTCCCAGATCAGGATCTCCCAGCCTTACAACTTATCTCCCAGTGCTGGTTCTATAACCTCAGACCAGCGGGCTTGGAGCTCCCAGCAGCTGGGGTAGAGGGACATTGCTCCCTGCCCCTAGGAGGGCTCTGCCAGTGGAGCCTGGGCAGGGACTATCTCCCACCCTCTGGTGGCCAGGTGACTGGGAGCATATTTGCTCCTGGTCAGGCATCTATACAAGTGCTACTGCACAACTTGTAATCACAAGTAAATTTCCTACTGGCATTTGCAGGTAACAAATTTACTCAGGATTAGCAAGGTTTACTGCACACTAAGCATGTGGACATGTAGATACACATGCTTATTGCCCAGTAAACTATTTGTAGATGCACCCACTATTGAACTGTAACAGGGTAAGATTTCCTTAGAAATCCAAATTCCCCAGTGGTCTGTACCACTGCTTTATGGTCCATGTTATTTATGAGATGTTATACTGTAAGGTCCCATCATTCTGATTATGATCAATTCCATATAATTCCAATCTTAACTGTTGTTCTTGTGGAGTCCAAAAGAAATCAAGGTGCAAGTCATTCTACATATTTTTAAATTATTATTTAAAATAGCAGGAAATATAGCTATTTCTAAAAACTTAAATATTAGACTACTTCTAAGTATCCTGACCAGGTTTTTCTCGCTCTTCAACAATAAGCATATAAACAGCTGAGAAACAGTATTTTCCAATCCTTTCCCCCAATATGTCTCTGTATCAACATGAAGTTCAGACACACTGAGGAAAACTAAATCTAAACTTTGACAACATTTAGAATGGACTTCAGAGAAAGCCAAAATGAAATGTTTGCAAAAAAAAAAAAAATCATGTGGGCATTAGGTAAATCTGGGGCTATTTTCAGCTTGTGCTTATTAATCATTTAAAGCAGATGGTTGTAATACAAGTTGAAAAGCATTAGGTGTGCATTCTTTCTTTTTGTGTATGTGTGCGTATTTAACTGCTAATTCTGTGCCAAATGCAGGCTTTATATCTAAAGGTCTATTTTTATGTAAGATTAAAATGCTTTCCACAATAACATCTAGGATAAGTAATAAGGATCAAGAAGCACATTTTGTATTGGGAGTACATTAGAAGATCCATAGCAAATCTGTTAACTTCAAGCAGAAATGAACACACACCACCAATAAAAGTAGCTGTTCACCCCTTTTTTGTTCACCCCCTGACCTCAGGTTGAATTCAAGATACCTGACCTGCAAAATAGCAGAAGCAAATGGCTCACTACACCACATGTGGTGACAATTGCACAAGAATCCAAGATGCCCTTTGCCCATCTCAGGTTTCTTTGAAAATCTATTTCATTTTTAAAAATGTGTAATATGTCTTTTAAATAACTATTTTTTTTAAATTATCCCATTCTTGTATTGGATATTATGCCCACCACAGAAATCTCTGATGGTCTATTAGCTCCTCTCTCACACACTCTTCCCCTTCCCCCTCCCCTTTCTCCTCCCTCCCTATTTTTACAATATAACTGGTCAGCTAAAACTCTCAAATACAGGAGTTAAGGGGCAGTTCCATTTACTACAAAGATTCTCAAAAATGATCTTGAAGCTAAGAAATTTACATCAGTGATTCTCAGCTGGGGCTTTATGAGAGTCTTTCAAGGGTGCCACATGGTACCATATACTATTATCACTGTTTAGGTGTTCAGACACCTACATGATTCATATGATGAATCCAGAGATTTTACATAGGAATCCATAGTGTCCAGTACATTCTGACCTGTTGTAGCCTTTCTGGGTTCTTTGCAACAGAAGAATTACCCTATTATTTTTCTATGGTCAAAAAGTGAGTGAAAGGTCAGAAGTGGCACCTTCAAAGGGGTGCCTTCAGTCTAGAAAGGCTAAGAATCACTGCTCTAAGTAATCTAAACATTTTCAACATACCCAGTTCTCTGCTTCCCTTTGTTTTGCAGCATAGGTCCTGTTAGATCCTGTTAGCTTCTTCTGAACTCACCCTACCGCTCTTATTCTTGAGACCTGGATATTCAGGGATATTGTGGAAGCTCTCCGGTCATTTTTCTGGGTCAATGAGGAATAGATGCATTTTGTAAAGGACTGCTTAGTCAATAGGATGAAAAGAATCAGAACCCTCTGCCCTCACTTTCCGCCCGTCAAACTCTCTGGGATTGACATATTGACAAAGACAGATGTGACTGTCACACAGTTTTCTCCAGCCTTCCTAACTTCACCACCTCATTTGTTCATGGAAACATCACTACCTGGTTCTTTATATTTATCAGCAGAGACATGAATGACCCATGCCCCTGGTGGCTGGGGGAGCATGACAGCAGTAGGAGCATGGCAATGGCAGTGGGAGCCCTGTGGCGATGAGCAGGGAGCTCCCACAGATGCCGCTGGTGGGGGGGGGCAAGCACCAATCAGGGGTCAGTGACCACTGGCTGGCACCAGTGGCCAGCAGGGATCACTGACTGTCCACAGATACCTCCAACTGTGTCGGCAGTGCCTTTATGTAGGGGGTGCATGTGCACCTGTGTGCACCCCCAACACATCGCCCCAGAGCAGAGAAGAATAATTTTCAGGACATTTCTTAGACTGGATATAAGAAAACAGTTCTTTATGGTGTGTGCGTCCAGGATCCAGAATAAACTCCCCCCAGAGGTGCTGCAAGCACCTACACTAGACTGCTTCAAAAAACAGCTGGATTTATTTCTTGCTGGGGTCACTTGATCCCAGCTGACTTCCTGCCTATGGTGGTAGGGCTGGACCCAATGATGTCATGAGGTCCCTTCCAGCCCCTAATAAATCTATAAAGCCAGGGTCTTGTGGAGGTTCATGCAATGTCCTGTTGAACTGACCTATTTTTAAGCTAATTACATTAGAATTAATAGCTCACATTTAACGATTCCCTCTGAATTTCCCGAAACAAGAGTACAACAAAACTGTACATAATACCTTCCATCCCATAGAATCTCAATGCACTCTCAAGTTATACATGGCTATCACTTTCACAGCCTAATATTCAAATACAGCTGTTAATATAGGAAAGAAGAGAACAATATTTTATCCAACTGACAACACGGTGGTATGAGTGAAATAGGTAAAATATAATTATAACTAAGCTGGAATTTGGCAGGGTTAACGCAGTTATCATCCTAAACATTTATAAAGACAATATGTAATTAAGAGAGATACTCAAGACACTTTCTTGTCTCTTCTGAAAACCTCAGTCCCAGCACCAAGGAGTCTCAGGTCTATGCCAAGGCATTTCACAATAGGGACCTGGAGGAAAAAATACCACTCATTGTGCCAGCATAATTTCCTGTAATAACTTGGCATGCCCCTGAATGTCTTCCATTCAAAAAGTTACTAGTCTTTGCTTTGCTTTTAAGAACCCAGATAGTTACAGCCTAATTTGCTGTCAGTAACACATGCTTTAAGGTTGTTCGTGAAGATTCAAATCAATTAAATAATCCTTTTAAAGTTCTGCATGAAGAAACTGCTTTCTCTGCATAATATTTAATTTCATAGAAGAAACTTGGGAAAAGAGATCTTTAAAATCGACTTTTGTTTTGGGATAAGTAATTCATGATTGTTAGACTTTTAAATATACCAGGATACTTTGCTGCTAGGATTTCATTGTTTTCCCATTCTATTCCTCATCACCTCTGATTCAGCATCAAAGCAAAAGAGATGCAGCCAGAGTCAAGTGTCACAGAAGACTAGTTACAGTATGTGGCGAGCCAGTAGGACACTTCTGCACTGACCTGCCTGCCTCACTGCGCCTGGCCAAAAAAAAAGTAAAAATCAAGCTCTGAGTGCTTCCCCTGGGGCGCCTCACATCTGGCTGGCCCCCTTCCTGGAGCAAACCTGGAAGCCTCAGGTACACAGGTCCTTTGTCTGAGGCCTGTGTATCCTGGGAAAATAGACCTTGGGATCTTGGGGGGTGCTTTTATTAGCCTGAAGCATTCACTAGCAGCCTCCCATGCAGGAGGAAAGTAAAATAGCCAGCCCCACCTCAGCAGGTCCCTTCTGTCTTAAGCACACACAGAGAGGCTTGCTAAAACAGATAGATTTATTGATCCCAGGGGGATAGGGTGGGGAAGAAATACCAGTAACAAAATATAGAAAGACAACCAAGCTTGAGCAAATTTAAGTGGCTTGTCAGCCTTTTGAAACATGACTAGAGTACATTAAACTGAGCTTCTAGTTAGGTTTTCGGTAAGTTACTCACTTCTGCATCCTGAGTATGAGAGAGCACTGTGAAAACAATGCTTCTATGCATGTGTTTTAAAATGTCCCTCTTTTTCCTGGAGAGACCCTCTTAAATAGCCCTCATGACCTCACCAGCTGCAGCCAGTCAGGGACAGGTGTTATTTGATGCCAGCCAATCAATTTGAAAAACATCACTGTTACCTACTGGTGTGACATGGGCTTGAGTCTAACCCCCATGTTGTGTGGTCATGTATGCAGCAACCTGGTTGCCGAGTCAACCAGGTTGACAAACACGTGAAAAGACAATGAAAGAGAAAGGCGGGGGGACCTAAGAGAAAAGGCTGGAAAGGGATTCTTTGACACAGTACATCTGGTACATACTTACTTGAAATGCCCTTGAAGTGGCCTATGTTCAGCTTACTCCAGCCACCATCCAGTGTGAGAAGCAAACAGCCCAGGCATAACAATCTAATAGTGCCCCTAATTGCTGACCTTGCTGACGTGGCAACCCCAGATAAAGATATGAACGACTAAAAATTACTGATTGATTGCTCTCTGAAATTAATCTGGCACTTCTCTGGCAACACTGTGAAGCAATTTGTTAAACCTGACATAAAAGTTGATGATCTTGCACCCAAAGCCATTTATTCAGAAACTATGTGAAGAGAAAGTTTATGGGGAATTTAGAAACATCTAAAACACCCTTAACCTTAAAAACTTAGGTTTTGAACCATATCAAAGAGTGGGTAATTAAGTAAGTTGTTATTTTCCTATATTTAATTTTTAAGGCGCCATAGGCTACGTCATCAAATGCAGAATTTAACTTGCTTTTCCTTCTCAGGTTCATTTGCTGGCTATATGTGAATATCCATGCAGGAAGGTGAGATTTTTTTTTGAAAAAAATCACTAGAACTTATTCGTCCTAATAGAGCATTGTGTATGCAGAACAGAGTAAAAACTGGAAGAAGCTGATATTGGTTTTAAGACTGAGAGATAGATTTCAATGCAATAATTTAGGTGTTCCAATTTTCTGTAAAATATTTCAGAAGTTCACATAAGTTAAAAATATATTTATCAGGGAGTGGCTTTTAATTGAAATAAAAAACAAAATACTATCCAATAATAACAGCTCAACACAGCCAGTAATGTATCCAGATTTTTAGAAATCTATTTACCAAAGTAAAGGTAAGTGGAAAGGGAATATGCCTGATTGCCAAATGTTGAAGCAAAGCACAATTGTACTTAAGTACAACGAAGATACTGGAGATCTCAGGAACTCAAGACAGTGTGCTATTGGCCATTAAGTTACAGTAACAGCTAATTTACAGCTTAGATGTAAAGCAATGTTGACATTTATTTTGAGGGAACAGAACATAACCACGAATAAAGCTTCTATAGAAAGACTTTTCTCTTTTTGAGATAAATACATACATATATACACACACACTTATATAATATATAGTTCCTCTCCCCCCCCCCAGCTACATGGGCTTGCATTCAGAGTCAGGTACTGATGAGGGAATCTGAGTGGATTGTATCTCAGTGTCCTGGAGACTGTGGTAAAAGCTGCCACATTTTGAACTTGGCTAAGGAATAAACCCTTAGACCTTGTGGGACCAGGAAAGGAGCCATCTCAAAAGTGAGGTGGACATATATTAGGGACACAAGGGAATGTGCAAAGGTTGATAATGAAAAAAAATCATTATTTACAAGTTTGATTCAGCAGTCCAGTGATTTAATAAGTAAATCCCTTGCAGTCTACAACATTTTCTCAGGGGAAAAGGATTAATTGATTTTACTGCTAGTTGCCATCAGTGGTTCCAGCACATCTTTAAACTGTTTTCTTTCCTTTGTTCTTTTTGTCTTTCTTACAGAAGTCTTCTCAAGAAGAAAGATGTATTTAGCAAGTTCAAACAAATGACCCAGAAAGGTCCCAATAGTCATATTATGAATGCCAGAGTCAGCTTGCTGCTCTTTTTAGTAAAGGATAACATTCTTAGTTTGTAGGTGCTGGAGTCTTAAAATACTTCATTTCAAGTGAAAACTGCTTGCAACATTCATGCTATTTCACTGGGATGCCCACTTACCCCTTAGCACTTACAGCACTTGTAGTGCTAGCTTAAGGCATTCATCATAAAAATCAAACATGACACAGGAATGGCAATGCTACCTAGAAACAGTCTTCAGCAAAGTATGTATTATCTAATGTAAAGTGAGGGTTCTGGAAACAAAGACTCCTTTTAGAATAGCAAGTGGCAAGGAAATGAGTCTGAAAACAATTTGGTTTCCTCAGCAGAAGCCGCATCACTGTAAAGAGAAGTTAATACTGGTAATAATTTATTTTTCATTTTCTTAACTTTGGTGCCAGAGTTACTGTTTAAGGTAATTTTTCTTCTCTCTCAAAAAATAACTAGGAGCATCCAAGTTATTTTTATGGAGCCCCCAAAAGGCTTTTTGGGGAGACAGATATAAATCTAGTTAGTATCAATAACAACGTTGGTAAACGAGTGTGTTCATCAGCAAAGACTGATGAAGCCAGACAGCATGAAGACAAGGAGGAGGGTAACAGTCTAATATTATAAAAGCCTTAATCTGTCTGTCTGTCTGCAATACTTCATCCGCACTCTAAATTGCTGACAAACAGCCAGAGTGCAAAGCAGCATTTGGACAGGTAACAACATGCCACCATGATGGCAGCCAGCACAGCTGGCCTCGCCCCCCCACCCCGCCCTGCTCCCTGGAGGCAATGGCAATGGAACAGATGGAATATGGGGGGAGGGGTAAGGCCAGCAGCACTGGCCTCAGCCCCCTGCCCTGCTCCCTGCAGGTGGTAACGATGGAGCTGGGGAGGGGTGAGGCCGCCAGAGCTGGCCTCACTCCCCCCGCCAGCGCCTTGGAGGTGGTGGCATCGGCGTGGGAGGGGAATGTGGTCAGGACCATGGGGACGAGGCCACTGGTGCTGGCCTCAGCCCACCCCTCCCCCCTTCCATCATCACCACCTGCAGGGCTGACCCAGCAGTGGTGGGGGGAGGAGCAGGCCTGACACAGGGGGGGAGGAGCGGGTGCACCACTGCGGTGGTGGTGGCAACGGGGGAAGGGGAGGAGTGGGCCCAGGCACAACATGGGTGGGGAGGAGCCTGGTGTGAGCGGGGAGCAATGGACCCATCCTGACATGGCCCAACACAGCAGCAGTTCGGGGAGGGGAGGAGCAGGCCTCCTCGAGCCTGGGCACACTCCACCCCATCCCTCCTCCCCTGCGTTGGCCCCGAACCCACTCCTCCTGTCCCCCTGCTGCCGCCGGGTTGGCCCAGGCCCGCTGCTCCCCCCCACCTGTGGCGGCCCAGCTTCTCCCCACCCTCAGGCCCAGTCCTCCCCCACATCAGGTCCAGACCCGCTCCTCCCCTCCCCCCGCTGCTGCAGCAGGGATGGGGGGAATGAGGAGGGTGTGGCCTGCTCCCCCAAGCAGCAGGAGGGAAGGGGGAGCAGGCCTGGATAGAGGGTGGGGGGCATGGGGCTCTATCCCCACCAGCTCTCCCCTCCCCCGCCATTCTTGACAGGCAATTGGCTAGTCTTGGCTATAAGCCCTAATGAGACTTGATTGTTCAGGATGACAGCACTGGTCTAGTAAGCCATGTGTCCTGAATTCAAGTCTCATTAGAGCCTTGCAGGTAAGATGTTACCTTCCTTGACATCACACAAGGGGGTGGCCTTGTGTTCAGTAGCCTTTGCTTATGTTGGTGAGGTTATAGAGAAAGGCTATTTGCAGATGTTAACAGAAGGAAAAAAAATAAAAGCACTTAACTGGAAGAAGCAGCACATTATTTCAACCTGGCTCTGCGGCTTCTGTATATATCAGGTGCTTCAGTGTGGCTTTTTGGTGCTTTTAGCTAAAGCTGATTCAATCAGCTATTAGATAAAAGCACCAAAAAAGCCATGCTTAAGCACCTGGTCTATACAGACATTGGGTGAGTTGGGTCCAACTACGGTCCTGCCTCTTCCAGGAATATGCTGGACTCAGCATGGGAATACACCGAGTTTAAAGTGCTGTTTTTTGCAGGTTTTTTAAATGTCTGCAAGCTGCCAGAGGTAATCACAGTTATCATGTTAGTCTAAAGTCAGGCAGAAGGCAGACAAATTTTCACCTCACAGACTAATTACCATATTTACTCAAATAGAACATTACTCTGATTTTAAGACAACCCCCACCAATAATTAGATTTTATATAAGGAAAATTTTGAAATTAGTTATAATTTTCCAGTTACAGAATCTAATTATAGGGGGGGTTGCATTTGTCCTCCCCCACTGTTACATCAGGGAAAATAAATCTGAGGAGTCAAGTAGCCCCTGTGCCCTCTGCTTCCCCACACTTCTTCCCCCTTCAGATCTTTCCCCACCTTCTTTACTTTACAGGAAAAGCAGGTCAGTCCCTGCTTTCCCTGAACACATGGAAGGGAGGAGCAAATCTAAAAAGGCTGACCTTGAAACTAAACATAGCTTCTGTAATTTGCATATAGCACCCATAGATTTAATTCGTACAGAATTGATGCATGTTACTTTTTTTTTAAAACTGCTACAAGTTTTAGCACACGTACACCAGAAACACACTTTTAGGCAGAACATTACCACCTACTTATATATAGAACTAATATTTTGCATAGTTTGCACTAAGTCAAAAAGCTCGTGATTTACCATACAGTTCATTGGGCTGGGCCCCGCCAGAAATCAACTGGATTTCAAGCCATAGTGACCCCACAGCTCAGCACTGTTTAGTACACATGTGTTTTTCAGATACCATCAAAAAGGATTCATGTGCTAATTAGCCCCCCATTCATGACTGGAGACTGGTGTTCTTGTCACGAGTCATGGGATGCTTCAAAAGTTTATATGCAGATGAGGCTCAGGGCAATCTGATCCAGCTTCACCTCATGGCAGTCAGGGGCCCACTAACCATATATGACAGGCTGAGAGATGATCTGACAGTTTAAGGCTGGTGAAAAAACAGGAATAATTGGAAATGGGAAAGAAAGGTGAAGCTCAGCTGTGGTAGTAAAGAGAAAGTCTAAATGTATCCAATGCAGTGGCTCACCATGACTCAAAAAAAGTTGGTGCTGAGACAGACTGAGTGCAATGGGTACTACCATATGTTGTATTCAGGTAGACTTCACTAATATATCTTTGTGATTGGTATCCACTAGCATCTTGGTCTTTTTGGATAAGAACCCACCAGACAGACAACCAGAAGCAATGTGGGGGTGGAAATCACCTGACTGCCCACCACTGCTATACCTAATGAACTCCAAGGACTTTGTTCATCCTGGACTCCTCCTTACCCCCACAATTGTATCCCACATGTTAGTATCTATAACTGTGCGAAGGTTTTTAAAAACCATCTCATAACTTGAATACAGCATCATTGTACAGGGTCTTTTATATATTGCTTATTAAATAAGCATAGTGTTCCCCATCCTCTTTCCTCCCTTCCCATCCCTCACCCTGACATTCTTGGATGCATGTTTTATATGTAAATTAGCTACATTCCAACCCCACCCCCTACTATGTAGCCCCTTGCTTAGCGCTTCTGTATATTTCCTTCTGCATTGAACCTTGTCTCCTGAATTTTAACATTTTCTAATAAATTACATCTGTTTTTTGGCACTCTGTCAGGTGGGGGCCATGATGTTCCCTGGTGCCCCGTGACTGGGCCTGCTCTGCCCCAAGGTTGCCACTTTATTTTGTCCACCTCACCTGGTTGGCATAATAATAAATAGGGAGCCCCACCCTCACCCCCTGAGCCTTTGCATGGTTCCCACTCCCATGAAACCTTACTCAACCATACTGGCCTTTGGACCCCTTGCTGGGTCCCTCTCCCAGATGGTGCCTCACAGGACACCTCAAGCCTTATGAGCTAATTGCATGGCTCCAAATCCCCACTTTACCATGCCCCGTGCTTCTTAGATGTAATAACAACAGTTGACTCATGTAGCCCTTTCCAGGGACTGAACTCTGCCTCTTTGTTGGGCCTCTTTCACATCTGTCTGTCATGCCCCTCTGGTTTTGGGCCCTCCGGCCCCCGTATCTCTGTGCCCTTCTGGTGCTGGGTCCTCTGGCCCCTGTAGCTGTGCCTTCCTGGTGCTGGGCTCTACACACTAGGCTGTCTGCCTTCTGAGCACTAATGAGGCCTTCTCCTTCCCTTATAGCATCATCCCAAAACCACTGGTGAAATAATAACACAAACATAAGCCCCTGGGCTACAACACAACAATAACAATAACAATTACAATGGAGACTGTATTCTGCCCCTTTAAGAAAGCAAAACTTCCAACCTAAGACAGCACATCTTCTAGCCCTGGGCACCTTGTAGGTTTCTGAAGCCTTAGTTCTTATAGACAATGAAGCAGGTGACCAAACATCTCAGGGTAGCTCTCTAAGGCCTTGATCCTTCCCTTGGCAGTCTCCAGAGATAGTGAAACTGTTAGCTCGAGCTCTAACTTTATATGTCCCCTGGGCTGTGCCTTCTTCCAGTCATCTGACTACCTGCAGGTGCTGGACATTTACCCCATTCAGCTATTGCTCAGGCAACTTGCAGCTATGGACCTCTGCCTAGCCTGCAGGGCTCTCTGGTGCTTCTGCCCTTAAAGGAGCAGGCACATCTTAGCACCCTGCTACAGGCACCAAGGGGAGGGTGTCAGGGCTGGCTATGGTTATTGTTGCAGGGGGACAGCACAATATGGCCCCAAAGGGGAAAAGGGGTGCTCCAGGACCCTAAATAAGGTGGAGGAGAGAGAGAAGGGAAGAAAGAAATCAAGGCGTTCCTTACCAGCAGCCAACGACGCAGGAATGGCAGAAGTGGCAGCAGGACCCATGTGGCTAATTAGCCGCCTCTTTTTAAAACCGTGGCCAGCTGCGATCAATAATGATCAGAGCCGGCATGGGACGATAAAGGACACCCCGAGGGAAGAAGCAGGGGAGGAGAGCTGGAGACCAGCTGGGAGGGGAGCCAAGCCTGGCTCCTTGTCCGGAGGTGAGGGAGAGACCAGCAGCCATCTGCGAGGCTGGAACACATCCCCCAGCTGCGGGATGGAGAGTGCCGAGGGAAAAGCGCCGGATGCCCAGGTTTGCGGTAGCGGAGCCGGGCACAAGGGTCCGGGGACAGAGTCCGGGGCTGAGAGAAGCCGAAGAGAGGGGGACAGAGGAAGACCCGTCAGGTCCAGTGGGAGCGGCGCAGGTCAGGAGGTCACCCCAGAGCCCATCCCGGCAGGGAATCATTACTTGAGCAGCGGGAGGGACTGCAGAGTCCGGGATCCAGCCAGGTGGGACCACTCAGCGAGGGACGGAGTGAAGAGGGGAACCAGAGTGCCAAGGAGCAGTCCTGAGGGATTGTTAAGAAAACACATCACCCAGCCGGGGGGGTGCCGCAGGGGAAATTAAGCAAGGACAGGGTTCTCTCCGGACAGGGGAGTCCAGACTTTGATTTTGTAAGCCCGAGAGACTTGCGGGCATTGTTTTTCTTTTGGGAGTTTTGGGCGGAGTAGCCTATGGCTGGAGGTCCAGGAGGTGAACCTCAGAAAGATTCTTGACACACAGAGTCTAGAGTCAAGCCAAACCGGCGAAGTCACCACCATATATCTCTTGCCACCACAAGGTGAGGGACGGGCCCCTGGAATCATAAGCAACTCGGTGTGGCTGGGTTTAAGGGTGAGGTGTAGGGGAGGGTGGAGCCTCACAGAAGACCGGTGCCCCGGAGGGTCCCAACCCCAGATAAGTTGAAGTAGTTGGCCTCTTCACTGAAGGTTCCAGCAAAGTCATGGCAGGAAAGATAGGGGCGGAGACTACCGTTAAGATCACATCCTAAATAGACCATTCCAGGGACGAAGCGGCCAGCAGGCCCACACGCCAGAGGCCAAGCAGCATGAGACCTCATGTTTGAGGCCCGCTGGTTGCAGTTATACTGATGCCAGCCTGATATTGTAGTACCTCCAGGCCTGGTGCCAGTTCCCTGCAGAGGGAACACCTGCCGGTTTATTTTAAGGTCACACACAAAAAAAAAAGAAAAGAAAAGGTTCCCATTAGAATGTCCAGTCCAAAGCTTCCCAAATACATGCCCAATATGGACTTTGTATTTTATAATCATGCTCAGTGTTGGCTATATTTAATCAACTTCAGACTTGGTTTCCACTACTGAACACATAGTGCTGAACACATTGGCAGCACTTTAGTGAAAGGCAATGCATGTAATGAGGTTTCCTTGTATGTGAATATAAGATGAGGGACTTTTTTCCTCAAACCTGACTAAAGGAAAAAAACCTCATATTGTATTTGAGCAAAGACTGTAAGTTTATTTAGTGCATAAGGTGCAAGTCTACCCTGCCTTTTGGTAAGGTTATTGTGAGGGAGTGGGGCCTAGGAGCGGCCGTGAACTCCCTAGCACCCCTCTACCATCACTTCAGGTGGTCCAAGCACCCTCGAATCTTGCCCACCACGACTTTGCTGTTAAATGGTTAAATGGGAGGCTGCCTTTATCCGCCTGGTGACTGGTAAGTGTGTCCTGCCCCTACTCCATAAGGGGTGCCTCTATATGTCCCCGCCTTAGGGCTATGTGTGCCCTCTCTGTCAACCCGGGCTCCTTACCCGTCTGCGGGCCTGGCTCTCCGCCGCCGCCCTGTCACCGGCGCCCCTCGGGCCTGGCTCTCCACCGCCGCCCCGCTCCGGGGCCTGTGCCGCGCCCCTTTGCGCCCGCTGCCCCGCTCCGGGGCCTGTGCCTTCTCTAGGCCGATACTGTGCTCTTCGCACCTGGGGCTCCAACCCCCGCCTGGCAAGCACCTGGGGCTCCAACCCCCGCCTGGCAAGCGCTCGCTTTGCCCCCTCTGGGGCCTGGCCCTTTCTAGGGCACCCGCCGCGCTTCCTGCGGCCGTTGCCCAGCCTCTGGGCCTGCGCCACGCTCTCTGTGCGTGCTCTCTCTGCCCCCTCTGGGGCCTTGCCCTCTCTAGGGCCCACGCCGTGCTCTCCACGGTGGTTGCCCTCCTCCCAGGCCTATACCGCACTCTACACTCTTGGGGCTCAGGTGGCCGTGGCCGTGCCTGGCCCCCTGACCCTTCTCTGGGTCTTTTGCCTTCTGGGCACACCCCGTGCCTCTCCAGCACCAACTTTGGGGCTCAGGTGGCCGTAGCCATGCCTGGCTCCTTGACCCTTCTCTGGGTCTTTTGCCTTCTGGGCAAACACCGCACCTCTCTCTGGCACAACCCGTGCCTCTCCGGCGCAACTGTTGTGCCCTGCTGGCACTGTGCCCTTACTGGGCACTGGGGACCCCCAAGCTGCTGGGGAGCTCCCCTGAGGCCTCCTCACTCCCCTACAGCCTCACCTGGTCCTCCGGTGTAAACTATAACTGAGACTCAAGACATCTGGCTGTAACATAAACACCGAGTCTCCGTACTCCAAACCATAAACTCCAAGCCCCCACCAGGGCTCTCAATCCTACCTCCTTTTAGGGTGTTCTTGTTCCCAGCATCATCGCAGCCAGCCAGCGCAACAACGGCAGCATCCACCAGCTCAGGCTGCTCAGCTCTGCCACAGAGCTCCCACTCCCGCGGCAGACAGAAGGGAACTGCTCTTCAGGCTCCGGCCTGGGCTGTTTATAAAGGCCCGGCCCTGCCCCCTTCTGGCCACCTGACCCGCCTGGTTGCCCTAGCAACCCGCACCTGAGCTGCCCTGGTGACTGACAGCTCACCTTATCTCTCTCTTAGGCACGGAGCACCCCAGTGCCTCCGTGACAGTTATAAACAGCCTAGATGTATAGAAAGCATCATATCCATGTACATATGGGAATATTAGGGGTTTGCTATTATCTTACTTTGTCAACTATTTTTAAAAATAGAAAGTTTGAGAATGAGATTTATTTTTAAGTAGTTTTACAGTGACATGCATTGCACATTTAATTACCTTGTTATTAATTGTATATGCAAGTGCCCATAGTTAACCATTTCATTTGTACTTGCAGTTATCCACCTAGTATACATATTCATTAAATTTGCATGTGCACCCAGTCGTACCATCTTAAAATCAAATCAAGCTTGAACTTTTTAGCCTTGTATTAACATGATTACCTAGATCACTTAGTACACTTCAATTTGGTGCATATCCTTTGTCAGTATAAATCTGGAATAGATGGTATTTTAGGTATGAATACAAATACCATGAAAACACAATAAATTTATATATAAGAATGAATGTGTTTTGAAATACATATAGTTCAAATTTCCAACTTTATTTGTTTTTTGTAAATTTTGTCTTAGTTGCAGGCCATCAACACATTATGTTGGATTACACTTCTGAGATTTGAAATGTTTAGGTCTGCTCTTGCAGAGAATAGATTTTCATCTCAAGTTTTGTGTGCTCTTGTTATCTACACACCATATCCATCTGATCACCTTCTGCACCACAGTGTTTAAAATCTAGCATAGTTTCACTGGGAGCTTATACTTAAATTCCACTACCTTTCTTCAAGAAAACAAGATAGAATAAGAGAGCAATAACAAAAAAACAAGATAGCTAATTTTTCAGAACTGACACTGTACACTTTCTGTCATGTAATGATATTATCCATACTGTACCTACAGCCACATTTAGATTAATAAAGGGCTTCCTAACCAAAATAATTATCAACCTAACTTCCTGTACAGTTAGTTAATAATAATTTTTCCTGGATGTAGCCATCAAAATATTTGGGACTTCCATTTGTGTATATACATATACACATATAGCTACAAACAAACAAATATGGTGTTTGAAAAGTCAAAGGGCCAATTATACAAAGTTGAAAACAGTTATCAGTCTTAAGAATCTAAGCAGAAAAATGTAAACTATAACTGGGGATGTTTAAGAACTTTTTACAACATACCCCAAAAGCCCAAATGGTTACTAGGACATGGTGCCAGAGTGGCAAGCAGTGCAGGGAAGGAATGGGGAAGTGGCAGGAGAAGGGCAGTGGTGGCAGATGAGGGGGAAGTGGCAGTGAGCAGGAGCACAGGGCCCATGCCAGTACCCCAGGGCCAGGAGCAGCAGGAGTGCAGAGCCTGGGCTTGGAGGAGTGCTGACAGGGGTCTTGCCTACTGTGGGGGGCAGTTGGCAAACCCTCCCCCTTCTCACATGCCAGAACTCTGCCCAGCCACCCTCCCCCCACACACAGGCCCCCACAAACCCCATAACCACTCACACCCCACATATCCACACACACACACACACATGCTTCTCCACCCCACACACACACACACCCCACCTACCCCCATACCCACCCACACCCCCATGCCTATCCATTCCCCGCAAACCCCACACACACCTACACCCCCCTGCACCCTACATACCCACACACCGACATCCCCCCACAAACCTATACCCTCCACACCCTCCCACAATATACAAGAGTAAGACTTCATTTTAAGCAATCAATACAATCACCTTCATACTATCACCTCTATGTACACTACACAAACACATGTACACACAAACAAATCAGGACAAAAATATTTTTTGAAATCAAATTAATGAATGTTGTAGTAGATGTTTGATTTTCACAATATAATTTGGTATTTTTCTGGTTCCAAGATGGCAAACAGGCTGCTGAAAGGAGTACTTAGGGGAAACAGGGGGAGGGACTTCTGGTGGCAAAGGTCAGGGATTAGGGGGTGGGACTTCTGGTCCCAAGATGGTGACCAGGGGGTGGGGCACCTGTCAAGGGGTGGGGCTACCTTTGTGGCTCTCAACAGCTTGCCAAAACTTGGTAAGCAGCTGTGAGGGGATGGGGTGTGTCACCTGATGTGAGTCCCCGTATCCCCTCGACAGCCCCTGGAGAGGAGGGGGTACTCGGCTGTCCGTTCCCGCTTCCACCAGTCTCGCCTGCCACAACTTGATGTAATTTAGGAGTTCACCCATGCGGGGAAGCTGGCAGTCTGGATGCGGTCCCTCGTCTCCAAAGTCCAGGGGTCCTGAGGGCTCCTCCTCCCCTACACCATCGCCCGGTCCTCCGGGGTAGCCTCCATCTGGGGAGGGCTCCCCTGCAGGGGTTAACCCCTGCAAGGTAACAAGATATAGAAACCGAAGTAGTATAATGGCCGTACAACGTCAGCGTCCGCTTCTCTGGGGTGGAGGGTGTTCTCCCTACTCTCAATAACCTCCAGCCCCGTCAGGTAAGGACTCTTGGCCCCTTTGTCCATCCACCAGTCCTGCAGTGGGGTTCTGTCCTCACAAGGCAGGACTCTGTAGGAATCCTCACGGTACCTGGCACTGGCCAGGTGCCGCTAGCTCCGGCTGTTCTGGGGTCACCGTACCCCTACTGCCCGCCTCTCGAGACCCGGGTGCATGGGGCTTACCTCCACGCCCACGGGTCCTCTTAAGTGGCCACACGGCTTGCAGCCATCGGAGAAGGGTCCTCCCTTCAGGGCGTCTCGCCCCGGGCCCCTCCGGAGTGGCTGCCACCGGTTCCACTGGTACTGGTTCCTCATCTCTGGTCCCCGCCGCCTCTGGCTCTGCAGCTCCCGGCTCCGTTGGCTCCTGCAGCGCGGCTCCCACCTCTGTTGCCTCCTGCCGTGCGGCTCCCTGTGCCGGCTGCGCGGCTCCCGGCTCCGCGACTCCCAGCTCCACCGCCGCCGGCTCCGGCTCCGGCTCCGCGGCTCCCGGCTCCGCAGATGCCGGTGTAGGCTCCGGCTGCACGGCTCCCGGCTCTGCGGCTCCTGGGTCTGCAGACGCTGGCATAGGCTCCGGCTGGAGCCTCACCCCTCTCCTGTTTGGGGTAGGTGGGCTCCTTTTATTCTTCCGGGTCGGTCCCGGCCCGTCCCGGTCCGAGTTCCGGGAAGAGACAAGCTTCCGCCCCCACTTCCAGGTCGGCACCTGGAAGTTGGGCGGAACTCCGGCGTTCTCCGCCTGACCCTGGCCCCCCGGGGCCTTGACCCCTTCACAGCAGCCCTCCACCCAAAATAATGGGATGGGATAATTGCCCATCCTTGTCCTAAGGAAATGTTAAGCAGCAGGAAGTAGACATTTTGTAATCAGCATGTCTAGATATCTTTCAGCTCAGTATTTTAAAAGAGCTAAGATGTTCCTATGATTATTCATTTGGATTTGCAAAAACACTGAGAAAGATCAAGATTACTTGGGGGGGAAAAAACTGAAATTGAGCTAATATTTTAAAAGGGTAATGAGAGCAACCCACATAATAACACACCCATCAGATTGGTACTGATCAAAGAATAACTTTTGTCAAACTAACAGGATATAATTTTTTATGAGAATTCTGTTGTGAAAGACTTTTGACCTGTACTGCACAACATTCTGCGGATGAAGCTAGAAGAACACAAAATCAATATGACACATATTAAAAAAAATAAAATTAGCTAAATATAGTCTCTCAAAATTAAACTATGAATCATTTGCAAGCAGATATGTTTCTACTAGGGTTCCAAAGGGATTGATTCTTGTTCCTATGATATTTATCAGTTATCATTTTTCTCTAGGACTCGGAAGAAAATAAAATGATTACTGGTAAGATTGTCAGATGATACAAAAGATGAAGTGATGTGAATAATGAAAAGGGTGTGTCATTAAAGCAGAGTGACCTGCATTGCTCATTGGTCTGGGGGTAAGCAAACAGTTATGGCCAAAGGTAAAGCTATATATCCCAGAATAAAGAATGTAGGCCATATTGGGGAACTTGCAGGACTCTGTCCTACAAAGTTGTTATTCTGAAAAGGACATAGGGGTCATGGTGAATAATTAGCTGCAGCTGATCTCTGGGTGCACTGCCATAATAGCACATTACATTAATGACACAATTAACATGTAAATTGCAGCATAAGTAGGAAGGGTGTTAACTGTAAACCTGATTTGAAGTGCCATAAAATGAGGATGAGACATAATGTTCTACATTTGGGCATGTCTACATGTGTATTTATGCATGCTTAAACATAATGTGTCTTTGCTTAAGGCACATTAAAGTGATTTAGTTGAGTGTCTACACATGGATGTGCTAACGTGTATTAAGGTGCATTAAATTTAGATGCAAATAGCTAAGTTGCATTAATACATGTGCAGACAAGCTAATGTGCTTTAATGCAGTGTCTATCCATTGATGCACACCGTGTTAATGTGCATTAATGCCTCTATCTGTGCACTGAGACTTAGCTATTCATACCTAAATTTGATACCTGCTTTATATGCCATTTTTAAGGATATTAAGGGCACGCATGTGTAGACAAGTGCCCTTAATGTGCCTTTAACATGGCAATTTTAGGCTAAGCTTGCTTAAAAGAGGCACTTGTAGATGTGCCCATAATGTAATACATTTTTATGGCTCATTTGTATGGTGCCTTCAATTTGACTGCCTGGCTAGAGGCCAGAAGGGGGAAGCCAAAAGGGTCCCCAGGGTCTGGAACTGCCCTGGATGGCTTGACCCCTGCTGGACTGACAACCAGCTGATTGTCAGGCATCCAGCTTTTAACTTGTTGGTGCAAGGAAAACCCAGAATCATGATCCTGGGATCCTCTTGCACTGGTAAGTATGATACAATTGGGCTCTGATCCCTGATCCCAAAATCATGTATCCTGCCATGCATGTATGGGACAGCAGGAGGCGCAATTGTTGGGATCAGGGATCAGAGCCCAGTGTGCTTTTACATGAACATCTGTCAGCAGCCTATATAACTAATGCAGAAGTCTGTAACATTTTCCAGCAAATTGGCCAGGGTGACCCAGCTTGGGTCAGAGCCAGGAGAGCATGAGGAGCAGGACAGCACTGCCACTTTACAGTGCAGCACAGTGGAAGCCCCCCTCTGCTTGAAGTCCTGATACCTGACTGCAGCCCTGCATGGTCAGAGCTCCCTCACCACTGGAGCCCCACATGGTTGACTGCAGTGTGGTGCAGATACAGCACGCCTGCCACTGAATTCTGCCAAGGGTACAGCTCTGCCAGCTGGATCCAAAGGCTCCACGGGCTATACGTTGCCAACTCCCGGGCTACTGTGACCTTTAGATGATGTATAAACAGGGAAATCACAGAATAGGGAATAGAGACAGAGAGATCATATCACAGCTATATTTCATATCACAGCCAGTACAGGAATACTTTGTTCATTTCTATTGTCTACAATCCAAAGGAGATGTTGCTGAATTGGAATGGGTTAAAAAAATGTGACACAAGAATGATTAAAGATTTGTGAAGCATGACTTGCAGTGACAAATTAAAGGCATTCAATTCATTTGGACTGACAAAGAAAAAAGCACAAGTTGCTCTATAAATACCTAGCTGCAGGAGAGAATTTTGATAAGAGAGCACTTCAAGCATATGTCTATATTGCATAATGCAGTATAATCTAGTAATACCCAAGTTCTCTCTAAAAGAGGTAGCTCAGGTACTGGAAGCAACATTGAAGAACACCTTTGGGAAAGTTAGATTTCAATCAATGTTTTGTGTGTTGCACTCTTCTTTAGCTTTGCTCTTTTCCATCAAAAATTAGAAACAGGGATTCTATAAAGTAAGTTTTTCTATATCTAATTGCATTGAGTTTTCACCCCCTAGTGCTTTGTGTTTTCTTTGAAAAGGTATAGAAAGAAACTAAATAGTTTTTGGTAGGATAGAAAGTGCCCAAGTTTGACTGCCAAAAGAGCACTGAATAAAGAACTAATGATAGTGCCTCCTGCCGCCTGTTGCTGGCTAACATTGTTAAGGTTTTGTAAAGCAGTATTTGCTGTGTTTCTAATTAGCACGTGTGCTGAGATTCTGCAAATATTACATCTTGCACCATTTCTGCCTGCAGAAGTTCAAATCTGGAGTTTAAAAATATCCCATGCTGGGTATAATTTTATGCAAACTTTGATAAGGACATTGAAATTCTTACACTAAGGCAAACCTAAGAATTGTAAGTCTGAGATAAGTGTGGTGGAGTCTAAAGGAACTGTTGTGGGGGTAGTGGCTTCCCAGAGGTTTTGTGAGCTGCAGACAAACAAAGCAGATAGATATGATTGTATGTTTGGTTATGTAAGGCCCAAGAAAGCAAAACCAACTGAGAAGCATACTTGCTAGATGCAATATTGAGAAAAAGATTGATTTATTGCAAAAGACAGCATTGTACTGATAAGGGAAAAGCAACTCTATAGCACAGCAAAAAGATGCTGTGTCAGCAAGATGAACATGGGCTGACAATGCGAGGTCATGGTTGGCAGGGCTAACCGGACCTTGAGATGCACCTGTGGATGCACAAGTACAGCCAGGGAGGTGATCCTCCCCCTTTATGCGACGTTGGTCAGGCCACAGCTGGAGTACTGCGTCCAGTTCTGTGCACCCCATTTCAGGAGGGATGTGGACAACATTGAATGAGTCCAGAGGAGGGCCACCCGCATGATCCGGGGACTACAGGGCAGACCCTACATTGAAAGACTGCGGGACATAAACCTGTTCAGCCTTCACAAGAGAAGGCTGAGGGGGGACCTGGTGACCATCTATAAATTCACTAGGGGGGACCAGAAGGGTTTCGGGGAGACACTGTTTCCCCTAGCGCCCCCTGGCATGACAAGGAACAATGGACACAAATTATTAGAGAGTAGATTTAGATTAGACATCCGCAAGAACTACTTCACGGTTTGGGCGGCTAGGAGCTGGAACCAACTTCCTAGGGAAGTGGTGCTGGCTCCTACCCTGGGGATCTTTAAGAAGAGGCTTGATGACTACCTGGCTGAACTCATTTGAGTCCAGTCTTTTCTCCCACCCAGGTGGGGCGTCGGACTTGAAGATCTACAAGGTCCCTCCCGACCCTATTTCTATGATTCTATGATGCAAACAAATCACCAACTATACCCTGAAACTTTTAAATCTATGTACTACTTTCTTTTAATGAGCTACAATGGGACACATTAATCAGAAATTCTACACTAAAGTTGCACCATAATTATTACAAAATTTAACAATTATAAGGTGTTCAAGTAGAGGTACTTGGTACAGATTAATATTCCCTTAATTATATAACTCAGGGGATTTAAACCTTTTTGGATCCATGTACCCCCAGCAGCCAGTTGCGGAGCAAGGTAGCTGGTCGCAGAGCGGGGGGGTGGGAGGGAGGGAAGGAGCTGGCATGCAACGGACACAGAGCGGGGGGGTGGCGCAAGCTTCCCCTGCATTTGGCTGAGTGGGCAGCACAGGACGGTACATGGTGGCGCTCCATCCCCACCCGCCTGCACGTACCCACTGGGGCCTTCTCAAGTACCCCCAGTTGACAACCCCTGATATAACTTACGGGATCTGAATAAAAATGAAGTTATACTGTGGCAAACTCTTTGAGTGGACAAACTTACTTGTTTTTCAGTAGTAAGCATTCATAACAAAGCTTCACCTGTCTCTCATTTCCTTTTTTCTGTTCATTTATCATATACTTACAATAAAAGCAGCAGGGAGATGAATTATAATTTTTTTGAGAACAGTAAAAGGTTAACAAATATAAAGTTTAATACAACGTATGTGTGTGACTGTACAAAGCACTTACTTCACCTTGCTAAGCTTAAAAGGCATTCTAAGATTAGCTTGGCATGTATTTCAAGTGCACAAAAACAATAATGCAAAACTTAAAAAAAAATGCTAGTACAAACTGTTTCATGCCCAAATCCTCACTTATACTCTGTGTACTTATAGGAAATGATTCAACTTCAAAATGGATACAGGAAAGGAAAACTTCTTTTATTGTGGAAAACCGGTCTTAGTATGTTTGGATGCTAGTTCTTTCACCTGAAATCTTAAATAAAATGTTCTTTACCTAGCAACAAGCACCCATGTGGACTTTCCTTCATACTGTTTTTTCCATACGGTATAAATTAACATTATAGCACTGAATCATTTCATCCAGTGTATTTTGGTGGGCTGAATATAGATATTTTGGGAGAAAAGAGATTCCATTTTACATATTCATAAATGCTGCATTCCCAGTCCTTAGTTTGCCAACAGAATTTCCCATAATTTGTAACACATTGTTACATCACAGCTTAATATACACTTTGATTCTGTTATTTGATCTATAAGGGACAACTACTATACTTCTACAACATCCTTTTGACTATATTCCACTGATTTCTCCCTACTTTTAAGAAATATGTCTAATTTTCTGTATTGATTGTTAACTTGTTTTGGAACTAGATTGGCTGGTTGCTTAGTTTTTACTTTATCATCTCACTTAATTGAACATTATTTTTGTAATATCTATTGGGTTATATTGTGACATCCGAACTCATGCTGAATAGTACCTTACACCACAAGAGAATTCACGTAAGTAATTAATTTTAATGTCTCAATGCCACAACATAGTACTTTTGTCACTGTAACAGGGAACTCTAACCCTGTTACTAGGAGGCAGGACGGCCCCTCTAAGTCCAGAACCTTCCAGTCATGGCTGGCTGGTCAAGTAGGGGTCAAGGCTCAAGCCCTGCCAGCCAGTCAGGTGACAGGAGGAGCAAGGTCAAGACCTTACAAATGGTGAGTGGAGAAGGACAGAGGGGAGGCAGAAAGGCAGACTCTCAGTGGCTACGGTACTGCAGCTGCCGTCTTGGTCGGAAGAATACACCATGCCTGGGGCCATCCTCACGATCATTTAAATACTGTAGAGAAAAGACAGGCCTAAGTGGCACCCTACCAAGGCTTGCTAAATGTGGGGGGGACTAGCTGTGGTGGGGTAACTCCCAGCAAATCCCACATGGTGCGACCTTGGGGAAAAGGCAAATAGGAGGCACCTGAAATCCTCTGCCTCCTGTTCCTGAGTTGCCAGGTGACCAAAGAAAAGCCAAGAGAAGCCCAGGATGGATGTGGTACCCAAAAACGTGAAGACCCACGTGGGTGAGTGAGGGTTATAAGGGGGGAGGTGTGTCGCAGGGCACTTTAGGTGCCCAGCTCCTATAAAGAGTGGAAACTGCTGGGCAAAGAGCCCTAGCAGTGAGTAGGGAGCCCCAGCTGTGGGTTACCGGGGCAACCAAAGTGAGATAGTGGCACACAACTGACAGCAGTCAGCTGACAGGAAGGGGCAGGGCCTGACTCACATACATGTCCCAGGCCTGAGGCCAACAGGGAAGTTCCCTGCCAGCCACTAAGGGGAAAGGAACTCTCCCAGAGCAACCAAAGGGGAAAGGCCTGTCCGCAGAAACCGCTTCTGTCACTGTTGAGGGATGGAGTATTCCCCGATAGGATAAATTATGTTATAGCCGGATGGTTTGGATTTTATGTTATAACCTAGGGGCTTGTGTTTTGTTTGCTGTTTTAGCTGGTGGCTTCGGTGAGGCTATTAGGGGAAGGAGGAGGCCTCATAGGGGACCCATGGCAGCGTAGGGGACCCTGGCACACGAAAGGTGCAGCATTTTTGGGGGGGCACCAACCCCAGTGCGAGACAGGGCTGCGGAGAGCCCAAGTGCTAGTGAGGGCACAGTGGGAGACAGGGCTGTGGAGAGCCTGAGCGCCAGTAAAAGCACAGTATGAGACAGGGCCATGGAGAGCCTGAGCACCAGTAAAGGTGCAGTGCGAGGCAGGGCTATGGAGACACCAGGGAGGACATGGGGGCCAAATTATAACAAGGCCCAGACCAAACAAAGTCAGTACCATTGGCGAGGCTTGGGCTGTGGTGTAGGGGAGGAAAAGGAACCACAGATAGTGCCCCATGGCATCGGGGCAGGAAATGGGCAGCCTCCTGCTTAATTATATCTATTAATCAATTAACAACAAGGCATGGCAGGAGAGAAGGTGGGCAGTTGGCCCATAACAGGTGGGTGGGGTCACCAGTGGACAGACCCCAAAGAGGCACCCCTGTTACAGTCATATATTAGTTGGGATGAGAACTTGCTTTGAAAAAAAATTATAATTAGATGGTTAGAAGTTAATGAGACATTTAGCAAGTGGAGAGATTCTGACCATGAAAAATGGGTAGGAGTGTACCATGGAGAGAACCTAACCAAAACCATTTTTCATATATATTTTTTTCAAACAAAAACCTCAAGAAAGATATGCACAGAGTGTTAATTTTGAAAAGGTTCTGATGTTTTGTGGTACAGACAAGTGACAATTTTCATATCATCTGCCCACAAAAAGCAGTGTATAGCTGTGACCAAACACAAGTGCACAGATACAAACAGTTTCAAAAATGATTGATTGGGTGAAAATCTGAGCCCTCATTGCATGAGGTATCAGACAAAGATGTTTCATAATGTTGTAACTTGTGTCTGCTGAGCTCCCAGCCTGTCAATGTTTTCAGAATGGGGGAAGGGACAGGAGGGAGTTCAGTCGGTGGGGGGCGTTCAGGCCCCGCAGAGGGTGGGTCAGATGTAATGCAACTCCCCTGATGTGGGAAAGCTCCAATTCACCCATCCCACCCTTCAACACAAGCTGGGGAGCCCCAAGAATGAGCTTGTGCTTTTACTTCATATAAAATCATAGAAAAGACAGAAATATGTCCAATCAGGTAGGCATCACAAATATGATAGTTACAGCCTGCTGCCATAAACATCTACAGATATGGGAGGAAGAGGTAACAAACAACATGAAAATTAACTTTATTTCAATTTTTTTCCCTTAAAGGAAACTGTTTTGCCTTGGTATTAAACACCATGCATGCACGACCCATGAGGACTGATCCAGATGTTAAGAACTCCATGTATGGAGCAACATAAAGACAAAATCATATGACATAAGAATGGTGTGAGCGTTCTCTTGACATATCATAGAATTATAGAAAAGTTGGGAGGTCAAATAGCCCAGCCCCTGCTCAAGATAGGATCATCCCTAGTTAGATGTTTCCAGACAAGTTTTTGTATAGCCTGCTCTTAAAAACTTTCAGTGATGGGTTTTTACAAGTGCTTTAAGTAATATGGTCCAATAATTACCTACCCTCATAATTAGAAAGTTTGTCTTAACATCCAACCTACATTTCCCTTGCTACATGTTAAGACCATTATCTCTTTTTCTGTGTTTTTGCCTACTGAGAATAGACTGTCACCCTCTTTCTTATAACCACTCTTTATGTATTTGGAAGACAAGGTTCTTTAGGTAAATCCAATATCTTTTATTAGACCAACTCAAATATTTGGAAAAATTCTTCTTTGCAAGCTTTTGGGTATAGATGCCATTCATCAAGCAAAGGAAGCATCTGCTGTTGTTCTGTTCTCTTCCTGGATGAAATAGTAAAGCAGCCAGAGGCCAGTACGCAAGCAAGAAAGCCAGTCAGTGAAAATGTAAATTGAGGTAGTCAATGGATAAGAGACAGGTGGGGTGGGGGGAAGTGGAATGAATGTAGCTGTAGTCAATGGATGAGAGAAGAGGGGAGAAGGGGAATGAATATAGCTGATAAATAGTGGGGAGGTTACCTGGGGAGTCACATGTTAGGCAGGTTATGTGTGTCAAAAATCCAGTGTCTATATTTAGTCTATGATCTATCCAGTAGATCAAGGGTAGGCAATGGTTTTTGGTCGGAGTGCAAAAAACCTACATTACCTACCTTGGAAGGTGCCAGAGTGCCGGCATGCCAGAAAAACAAAATGAGGGCAGGGGGTACAAGGCCCCCACCCAAAGCCCCTGCCCCCCAGCCCTGCTGACCCTTGCCCCTCACCCAAAGCCCCTGCCCCCCCATCCAAAGCTCTGTGGCTATCAGCAGCTACCAAGAACTGGGGTTGGCTACAAACAGCTGCTGACTCCTGGCCCCAGCTGTCTCCCAGCCCCAGCCCTCCAGGGAGGCAGCAGACACCAGCAATGCTCCCCACTGTGCTGCCCTCACCACCACTTCTGTAAATCAGCATGTGGAACCCAGCATGGCAGGGCACAGCGGGGGATGCAGAAAGCTGCCTGCCACTCCGAGCTCCCCACTGCCCTGGCCACACTTACCCTGCAGGCGGGGGCAGCAGTGAGGGGCACAACCTGTGTGCTGCCCATGCTGCTCCCATGCACACAGGGGAAGTGTGACCCAGCAGCACGGAGCTTGCCACAGCACACAGCTTCCCTATGTGGCCCCTCTGTGCTCTGCTGCTCTGGGTCACACACGCTGTGCTCCTGGCCCTGTTGCCCTCCCCTGGGCCCTCCAGAGTGCTGCATGTGTGACCTGGAGTGGCAGTGCAGCCCCCCCACTGGCAAGGGAAGTGTAGCCAGGGCAGCAGGGACCTCAGAGCGGCAGGCAGCTTTCTGCACCCCTTGCTGTGCCCTGCCATGCTGGATTCCACATGCTGCTTTGCAGAAGTGGCAGCAAGGGCAGCAAAGCAAGAAGCATCACCAGTATCCGCTGCTTTCCCAGAGCCCGGGGCTGGGACTGGGAGGCAGCAGCTGTTTGCAGCCAGCCCAGGTTCTAGGTAGCTGCTGATAGTCACAAGCCTGGGCTACTTGCAGCAGAGCTTCCACCTTCCCAACCAGTTGCTGGGAGCAGCCCAGGCTCCATGGGTATCAGCAGCTACCTAGAAACTGGGCCAGCTGCAGCTGGGAGGCTACAAACAGCTGCTGTCCTCCTGCCCCCAGCCCCATCTGTCTCCCAGTCCCTGGCAGGCAGCAGGTGCCGGCACTGCACCCATTGGGGCCGGGCCAGGGCCAGGGCCAGGGCAGGGAGGCAGCAGCTGTTTTTCAAAAACTGCACAGTTCATCCAGTAAAACCTCAGCAGTCCTAAATAGAGTATAAAAAACACTTCCCTGGACCTGCAAGTAAACCTCCTGATAATACAACTTAGGAAGCTATTAGACTTTTTTTGTAATAAGACCACATTCTTGATTTATATTCAGTCCATTTTAACTCCCAGATTACAATAGACTGGATTTTGGTCCATTATAACACCCAGGTCCTTTTCTGTAGTAATTCACCCTAGCCTTCCCGAATCTGTATTCATGCATGTGATGATTTCACTCTAAATTCAGAACTTTGCACTTATCCTCAGTGAATTTCATTTGATTTACTTCAGACCACTTTTTGCAGTTTATCAAAGTCATTCTGAATTCTAATTCTATCCTTTAAGGTGTCTGCAACTCCATCCATCTTGATGTCATCCACAAATGTTTAATCACACATTACATCTTATCCATATATTAAACAGCATTAGACAACGGACAGATGTGGGGAACTGCACTCAACATCTACTCTCCATTAGACATAAAACAATTGATGAAGTCTTGGCTGAGATGATCCAATCAGTTATGTATCCAATTTACAGTACTTCCATCTAGACCAGTGGTTCTCCACCTTTAGACTTGAGTCAGCCTTTCATAACTTTTCTGAATTTAATGGCATCCTCTGTAGATGTGGGTAGAGGGAGCCTATCCTTCTCCTCACCCCAAAGAAGACATGCCCCCTGCCTTCACCTCAGTGCACAAAGCCCAGGTAACACCCCTCACCTGCCAGGAAGCACAAGGGCAGGAATGGCACTTACTGTATCCTCTCTGTGGTGGTAGCATTCCCAGTGTGGATTCTAGGGCAGCAGGTGACACCCTTCAAAGGATACAACAGAACCCCAGTGTGCTGTGGTTGATCTGAGAATCACTAATCTAAACTGTATTTCCTTAGCTGATTGATGAGACTGTCATGGAAGACAGTGTCTTGCTAGGGTATTGTGCTATATTACATCCACTGCTTTCCCTCCATCCAGAGCCTGCCACCTCATCATAAAAGAAAACCAGGTTGTTCAAGCATGACTTGTTCTTAATGGGCACATCCAGACAAGCCCACACATGCCTCTTGCACCATCTCAAACCCCTTTGAGACACTGCAAGAGGCATGTGTAGGAACAGGAAAAGGTTCCCCTTACTGCAAGTTTGCAGCATGGGGGCAAAATTAGACCCCTGGATATCCAGGGATAAAAAAAAAAAATAGAGCTAAAAAAAAGGGGCAACTGGAGTCTGGGTCCTCCACAGAGATGCTCTGGCTGCCAGAGTATCTCTGTGGTTGGCCCTCACCCTGGTGCTGAAGCATGCTGCCTGCCTGTGAAGGGCAGGCAGCATGCCAGCAGCAGGGCTCCAGTGCCAGGAAGTAAGGGGTCGGGGGGCTAGAGGAGGTGGAGGGGACCATAGGGGGGAACTGCTGCTGGCCCTGTCCACTACCATAGCCTACCCAATCCCTTCCCCACCCAGCTCTGAACAGGCACTGTAGATATATCAATAATACATGCCCAACTGATTGCTTTCTCTCTGTCTCTCACTCTGTCTCTCTATATATATAGTGGCCTTTTGTTTAATTGTGGAGGAACAGGGTATTCTACAGAGTGACTTTGGGAATTTTTATCAGGTATTTTTCAGTTTTCCAATAGGGAACAGCAGAATTCCTGCTAGGGAGGCCAGTGGCAGGACCCTGCCTGCTCAGAGCTGGCATCTTGGACCCAGCTGAAGGTGGCTGGCCTCCTGGTCAAGTGGGGCCATGAGGACCTGCTTTGACAGTACAAAGCAGGCCACCACACTGGGACCATCTTCTGGGTGACAGCTGCCCAGATGGCCAGGCAGGGTCACACACAGCAGTAGTGTCGCGCAAAGGCCAACCCTACAGCCACAGCCCACTGGCAGCTGGCCCAGAAGGGCAGATGCCTCTACTGGCTGTGCAGTCCCTATTCGGGTCTGGCAGGTGCACAGCAAGTCACAGCTGGGCAGCAGCCCCCACTGCCAGACTGCTGCAGTGGGTGGAGGGTGCAGGGAACTCTCAGGGCTGCTTCAGCAGTCCAGCTGGCCCAAGGGATGGTGTCCCCAGGTACCAACTGGCTGGGCCTCAGAAGCTCCTGGAGCAAGTAGCCCTGAGCTACTTGACAGGGCAGCTTTCATACTTGATTGGGCCAGGACAGGGCAGTTTTTTATACTGCTGGGGACCAGGTGCTGGCCCCAGGCTCTAGATCCCCATGGGTGCAGATCCAGGAAGAGCCAGGCAGGGTTATTTTGCCCCAAGTGGCACAATTTTCTCCACAACAAAGTGCATACCCAAGCACGTGTGCTGAGGCAAAAAGCCCCAGCTTAAATTTATACTGCTTCTATTTGAGCTGCTTCAAAAGCACACGCTCCCATGTGTGGATGTGCCCAGTGAATCCCTGCTTGGTGTTCCTAATCACCTTGTTATCCTCCAGGTGCTTAGAAACAGATTTTTTCATGATCTGCTCTGTGAACTTTCCAGGTATCAAGGTTAGACTGACCAGCCTGTAATTCTCTGAATCTTCCTTCTTCCTGGGCATTATATTTGCCCTTTTCTAGCTATCTGGGAGCTCACCCAACCTCCAGGAGTTATCAAACAGAATAGTTGGTAGCTCTGAAATGATGATTGACATCATTTCATCACCCCCCTCCCCACACTGCTGACTGGAAAACATCCAGTTTCTCTAAGTAATCTTTAATCTGTTCTTTACCTACTCTAGGCTGCTTATCTCCTCCCATATCAGCACTACTAACTGGGCTCATCATCAGAGCTGATCCTGTTGATAAAAGTTAAATAAAAAAGGTATTATTTTAACCATTTCTGCATTACCCATTAACAGAAGGTCTTCCCCATTCATTGAGAGGTACCACTTTCCTTGGATTTCTTCTAACACTGCTACCATACTGTGGAAAGATTTTTTGTGCCTTTTATACCTCTTGCTAACTCCATCTCAACTTGTGCCTTGGCCTTCCCTCCCCACCCCCATACCCCTTGCATTCCAACATAATATTCTTATATGCATCCCTAGTAAAATGGCCAAGTTGCTACTTTTTGTAAGTTTCCTTTTTAAGTTACAACTCACTGAAGAGCTCTCCATTTAGCCAGGCCACTCTCCTCATTCACTTTCTAACTTCCTTCACATTGGGATAGCTTGCTCTTGCACCCCTGTTGTAGCTGTGCTTTCTTCACTTCATGTTCAGTTTGCCTTCACTTTTTGGGAGGATCATTGCCTTGTTCTTAGAGCAGGGCACTAAAAGATAGAAATGCTGAAATCTATTGAATATAGACTAACTATGCCTTTAACCAAGTCAATAAGACCTCTAGATGCTTCTGTTTACCCATTTATAAAATGCATCACAGAAGTATTGAGTCTTAAGTAATTTAATATTTTTTAAAGTTTTTAAATCAGCAGATGGTCTATGTTGTATAAGGGTAAAGCAGAATTTTACTACAACAACTCTGACCTGTGCTAAGGATTCCTACTACGTTCCAGCTTGAAATGAATTTACCCTTTCAAACACTGAAGATTGGATAAGGAAAAGATTATAATGGAAATGAAAACCTTGAATAATAATGTTGTTTTTTCTCTTGTGCAAAGTAGGTTACAGGAGTATCAGGTGTTAAAAAAGAGAGATTTATGCCTTATTTATTAATAACTTTATTGCAAGGATAGGCAATATAAAAGATGCCACACTCCCACATCTCAGGACGAGAAATGCAAATAAGATGTGACAGGCAATCTTTTTTATCCTGGTTGCAGGATCTTCCCAAAAAAGCAACTTCTATTTCAAAAATTGACCCAACATATAGTCCAGAACAGTTGCCCTTCAGTGCATATTGCAAAGGCATGCAATAGGATTGGGATCTAAGGTCTGTAATTTGGTGTTTCTTTGCATAAGAAAGGTAAACATAGACAAATGCCAGCCACAGAGGTACTGATAGCTATCACGGCAAGGTATTTTAATGGACCTTTTGAGAAGAACAATACATTTTTAAAAATGCTCCTTATTTTTTGCAAAAATAGTGTTAAATTGGTAATATTTTTTAGGAAGACTATTACAAAGGTATATAAAACCGGCTTGGTATTTTATTACCCCAAATAAAATACCTTCGCTTCTTGCCACTCCAGCCTCTCCTTGAAAACATTCATTTGAGAAGGCAACTTTGCAGTAAAGCCTAAACATAGGCTGTATTTCACTTACATTCCTTTCATATTATGCCTAGATTTGTGGAATTAAGTTATATCTTAGTCCAACCAGCCTATCTGTCCTCCCTTCCATTTTATGAGGAGGAAAACTGTGTCAGGTTTTTGTGGCTATTTTGCTGTAGCAAAACCCATAATTTTTCTTTTTTTCTTTATTTTAAAATGCATTCCCTCCCCTTCCCCAACCATTTCTGACTTTTTTTCTCCCTCTCTATTCCCTATAGATAAGTATAAGTAAGCTCAGACTTAGGATAAGCTTTAACATTTTTTTTTTGATAGCAAGTTTTCGGTTTTGAATATCCACTGTTTTATATTGTATAATTATTAGGTTTTTATTGATTGTTACTGTTGTATATTGCATAATTATCATTTTTATATTGATTTATATTGTTTCATATGGATATTGTATGGTTTAGGCCTGTGTTTGTAAGTGAACCAAAGTCATGACAAGTTTCCATTTCATATGTCAAGCCTCCATCTTGTGTCCTCTGCCTGGGCATCCCATGTTGCAACAATATGATTCATTGTACCCCTCCCATGTAAATTGGTTCCCCGATGAATGAGAAATGATTGGGAATGATTGAAATACAATGGTAGCAGGCCTCTACTGAATAGCCTGTAATGACTGGGCCATCGCCTTGCATTGATTCATCCAGGAACACGGATCTCACCCAGGAACAGAGACAAGACCAGCATTTGAAAGACAAAAGACCCTGCAGAACCAGCAACTCCACCATTGTACCCCCACCATTACAGACACCCAAAACTGCACATCCCTACATAGAGCACACATGCTCAGTACACCAGGGGCTGACCCTTGCCTGGGCATGCCTCCTGTCACTAGGGTCACACAAGGTCCGCCTATAAAAAGGGGCAGTGAAGACAGACCCAGTGGGAATGCCATTTCCATCCAGAACAGACCAGCTTCATGTCACATATCCACCCCAGAGGTCCTGCCAGTGACCCACTCTGGACAACACCGAGCTGAAGGAGACCCCGACTAGCCATCAAGGATCAACTTCCAGCCTAGTATAGGTAGATATTACCTGCACAACTCCTCCTACAATTTGGACTCTCTCTCCCTCTCTGTTGCTCTCTTTCCTCCTGGATTTCAGTGGACTTCAGCCCCTGCACCAAGCCTCTCTCACCCCTGCTGCCATTGTGTGGGTGCAAGGGAACCAATAAGACATTGTCACCATTTCCCCTGTTCAATAAACCACTGTCATTTGCAACCCCTAGTTGGGTCATGTTTTACTGAACTCCAGTCCCTTCCCTATGTTATATTCCAGCCTCATTCTCTCTCTCGCTCAGCTCCAGCCCCCCCACTAGTTTCCCAATCACCTCCTAATTCTGTCTTCCCTTTTCTGCCACCTCTCAGCCTTTCATTGCTTTCCTGCTGTCCCCGCTTCCTTTCAGCCTCCCATACCATCTACTGCCTTTTCCCTGCGACTTTCTGCTGCCTTTCTCTGCTTTCCTGCCACCTTTCAGTCTGTCCTGCTGCTTTTCCTATGATTTTCTGCTGTCTCTCTCTCTGTTTTCAGGCTTCCCCTGCACCTTCTGTAGTCCTCCCCCGTCCCCACAGCAGCTTCCCAGCTCCTTGTGGCTGTCCTGCAGTTTTCTCCAGCTCCCAGCACCTACTGCCGCTGCCTGCAACTTCTCTAGCTGCCCTGGAGCCATCCTCTGGCTCCCCACATCCTGAGCCCCTCTTTAACACCCACACTTTCCCTCTCCCCACGTACCTTTTCAGCTCCCCCGTAGCTCTGGCTCCAGTTCCAGCCTCTGTGCTGGCATTGCTTCCCTGTTCTGCAGGCTTTGGACACTGTCTTTTAATCAATTAAGATCAATTAACTTAAAGTTACCCCCAAGCCTCAGTTCTTCAGCCCAGGCCCCTCTCTAGTCTACTGGTTCTAATCCCGGTCCCGGTAAATTTCACTCCCAGCAACTTCCACTCCCTGCATTTCTACTTTCTTACCTTAACCTTTCCCCAGGTATCCCAAGTACACCAAACACACACATACATACATACATATCACAACACCCAACTTAGGAACTCACTTGTGTGTATGTGTAGGTGGGTGGTATGTGTGTGAATTAGTGAATACACATATATAGATATCATTGTGTGTGTGTGGTATATGAATTAGTAATCCACGTATGTGTATTGGATGTGCAGGTGTTGGTAACTGGTAACTGATTCTGTCTAAATTTGGTATGTAGAGCATGTATGGGCTTAAACTGGTGATAGGAGTACATGAGCCTAGACTGGTTATTTTGAACATGTTTGTATCTAAGTTGCTAGTGTGAGTGTGTATGCCTAGTAGGGGTGTATGCACCTAGTGAGTGTATGTGTGCTTAACTGATTTTTATGTGTGCATGTGCAATTGTACACCACACCCTCCTGTCTAACAGCACAATATTGAGATCCTGAGCATTGGCCTGACCCCTCAGGGCAACATTGTTGCTGGTTGTTCCTAAGCCAATGTCTTTATTTTCCACAGGCAAGGCACCCCGGTGGGGTGGGGTGGGGTGGGATGAAAGAGGTGAAGGAACCCCTCTCCCCACGGCAGATTCCCTTTTACAGCCAACTCAACCCTCTGGTGCACTGGCTGGGCATCAAACCCAGGTCTCCCATGTGGCAGACAAAAGCTGTATCACTGAGCTATCAATACCCGGACTACTAACTGCAGCTCCAGGATCCAGTAACTCCGGAATCTTCCAAGTGCTGTCTGTACACTGAGCTGCCTGGCTTCATGCCAGAGAGGGGTTAAAAGAACCTGAGCTGCCACCTGCAGCTCAGGGCTTTGATCCTTCCAGGACCCACCGCACACCACTCCTGGTAGGGTAGGGGGCTGCAAATAAGGAATGAAGGGCCCTGGCAGTGTATACTGGAGGGCTATGCTAAACTGGAATGTTGCATGCAGCTCTGGGATGTCTCTCAGCCCTCCCCATACACTGTTATATGCAGTTATTACACCGCAGAGCTAGGGCTACCCCATACCATGCCTCTGTGGGACTCTCTTGAACCTGGGGCTTCACGTCTCATCTGTCAGTTTTACTGGGGTACTGGTTTTAGGGTGACCTCACTGGCCACCTAGGCAGTTCCCTCATTGCCAGGACAGCTCCCCTGACACCACCCACAGTAGCAGACCATGGTACTGTCTCCTCATCTCTCCGGACACAACTGTGTTGACCCAGCTCTGGAGTGTAATGGCCACGTATAACAGTGTATGGTGAGGGCTGTGATGAAATGTCACACCCCAGAGCTGGGTGCAATGACCACATGTATCTCAGCCCTTCCCATACATTGTTATATGTAGCCGTTACACCCCAGAGCCAGGCATATCTCTGCCCTCCCTATGCACTGTGTTATATGTGCCCATTACACCCCAGAGCTAGGACCACCCCATGCCATGCCTCTGGCACTGGGGACTCTCCTGGACACCCCTGACCAAGGAAGGATTTCCAGCTGTTATGCCAGCCCACAAACCAATTCCTTATTCAAGCCTATATACTTAGTATAGTGTGCATGGGGGGCTGTGAGTCAGCAGCCTGGCATGAACAAAAAACACTTTGGGCCAGGCAAGACTCTGGTCCAGGAACATCCCCTGATGGTACACAGGCATGATGGATTCAGTATATTAGTTTACATATTATTTGGTAAATATGCATCACTAATGAAATTCTCTCTTTAGAATGTGCAAGTCATTAATAAGAAGCGTTTATTGGGTATAGATTAGCTTTGAAAAAAGGAACTGGGAACCAAGAATAAGGACCTGGTAATTAAAGAAACAAACTGCAGCCTCATGAACTATAACATGTAGCCTTGGTGTTGGCCACCCCAAAACAGTGGATGGTGAGAAGGCCATTCCCTGTCAGCCAGGGGTCCCTGACCCACACCACCAGGAATGGGGATTTGTCTCTGTGGACTGCTTACTAGTGCATGGCTTCCTCTAATTCTAAAGGGGTAAGCACCAAGACAACAATAATATTGCTGGGCCCAGAACAACCACATCACAACATTGTTTATTGAACTCACGGAGGCAGTTAAGTCAAAGGATGTCATCATCATGAGTGACCTAAACTTTCCAGACATCTGCTGGGAAAAACAGTCAGCCAGTTCTGACCACTCATGTAGGTTCCTAGCCGAGATACAGAGCCTCCATCTAACCCAGGAAGTACACAGCCCCACCAGGGGAGACACCTTGTTGGATCTGGCCCTAGCCACGGGCAATGACCTAGTGAGGAGTCTGTGGGTGCTCAACCACCTGGGCGAAAAGCATACGGGAATGTCTCCTAGCTAAAAAGGAGGCATACACCCAATGGAAGGGAGGGGCCATCACTAGGGAGGACTATACCTCAGTTGCTTGGGACTGTAGGGGGGCAGTCAGGAAGGCCAGGGCAGAGATGGAACTGGGACTAGCTACCCAGATCAAGGACAACAAAAAGTCCTTTTTTAAATACATAGGGGGCAAAAAGAAGGTACCTGGTAACATGGGGCCTCTGCAGGACACGCTAGGAAATCTGGTCATCACACCAGACAGCAAAGCTAACCTATTAACAATTTCCTTGCCCCCATTTTTCTGAGTAGGTCATTCCCCAGACTGGGACCACCATAGGCCCGAGGTGAGTTGCACCCAGGCCTAGGGTCAGAGAAGACCTAGTCAGGAAACTTCTGCAGGGACTGAACATATTTAAAATCAGCAGATCCTGATAATCTCCACCCCAGTGTGCTGAGGGAATTAGCAGAGGTTGTTGCGGGACCCCTGGCACAGCTTTAAGAGCACTCACGGTGCTCTGGTGATGTGCCAGAGGACTGGAAGAGGGCCAATGTGGTTCCCATTTTCAAAATAGGGAGGAAGAAGGACCCAGGAAACTATAGGCCAGTTAGTCTTACCTTGATCCTGGGTAAGCTTTTTGAGACAGTTATCCTGGCTTATGTCTACAAGGGGGGAAATTATGCTTAGGGGCAACCAACATGGGTTCATTAGAGACAGGTCCTGTCAAACCAACCTAGTTGCCTTCTATGACCAAGTCACAAAAGCCTTGGACACAGGTGTTGCGGTGGACATAGACTTTCTGGATTTTAGGAAGGCCTTTGACACTATCTCTCACCCCATTCTCATTAAAAAACTAGGAGACTGTGGCATCAACACCTACACAACCAGATGGGTCACTAATTGGCTGGAGAGCCACACCCAGAGAGTGGTGGTGGATGGGTCATTTTCGACCTGGAGGGGTATGGGCACTGGGGTTCCGCAGGGCTTGGTCCTCCAGCCCACACTGTTCAACATCTTCATCAGCGACTTGGACAAGGGTCAAAAAGCACCCTGTTCAAATTCGCAGATGACACTAAAATGTAGGGAGAAGTGGGCATGCTAGAAGGGAGGAATAGGCTACAATTGGACCTAGACAGGTTACAGGGGTGGGCGGACGAGAATAGGATGGGTTTCAACACTGACAAGTGCAAGGTACTGCAGCTGGGGAGGAGGAACCAACAGCATACCTACAAGCTGGGAAACTCCCTTCTCAACAGTGCAGAGGCAAAAAAAGGATCTTGGAGTAATCATCGATGCCAAAATGAACATGGGCCGACAGTTTGGAGATGCAGTCAGGAAGGCCAACCATACCTTGTCATGCCTCCACAGATGCATCTCAAGCAGGTCCAAAGAGGTGATCCTCCCCCTCTATGCAGCACTGGTCAAGACGCTGTTGGAGTACTGTGTCCAGTTCTGGGCACCACACTTCAGGAGGGATGTGGACAACATGGAGAGGGTCCAGAGGAGGGCCACCCGCATGATCAGGGGTCAGCAGGGCAGGCCATACAAGGAGAGGTTAAGGGACCTGAACTTGTTCAGCCTCCACAAGAGGAGGTTGAGGGGGGATCTAGTGGCCTGTTAAAAACTAATCGGGGGGACCAGCAGGCATTGGAGGAGTCCCTCTTCCCCCAAGCACTACCAAGAGTGACAAGAAATAACAGCCACAAGCTGGCAGAGGGTAGATTCAGGCTAGACATCAGGAGGTGCTACTTCACTGTCAGGACAGCTAGGATCTGGAACCAACTTCAAGGAGAAGTGATGTGGCTTCTACCCTGGGGATCTTTAAAAAGAGGCTGGATGAACGTGTTGCCACGGTCATTTGACCCCAGTACTCTTTCCTGCCACTGCAGGGGGTCAGACTTGATGATCTGCTCAGGTCCCTTCTGACCCTACCAACTATGAAACTGGGCAGGTATTTGTTCAAACTCCTGGAAAGCCAAGTTCAGAGGTTTGCCTCGAGGTACAGACTGATGAGCAGGGATCCAGGTTTTTCATTTCCCACAGAAAAATGGAGAAAACCATGGATTCCTTGTTTTTAGTTGGACAAAATGTGGTTCTCTCTTTTTAGCAGAGAAATCTGTGGATTCTCTGCTTTTGCAAAGAGCTCATGCTGGAGCTCTCTTGCTGGAGCTCATGCTCCTGGCATGCTAGTTCCAGGAGGTCCCAAACCAGGTGCGGATTGAAGATAGAATGTCCAGGCAACATGTACATCTGGTCAGGATGGATCACGTCCGTCAACGCAGACTGCAGGCACAGTGAGATGGCCTTTGTTGCCACCTTATAGTCCATGCAGAGGAGGAACACAGGATGTCAGTTCCTCAGGTTGTGGGGATTCCCCTTCTTTGGCAGGAGGGTCAGCACAGCCCTCCGGCATGACAGGGGGAGTTCCCCACTTCCCTTGATTTCAGTCCAGACCACAGCAAGGTCCAGGCTGAGGACATCCCAGAAGGCCCGATAGAACTCTACATTCAGTCTGTTGATGCCCGGCACCTTGTTGATGCCTGGCACCAAAAACGCAGCCAGAGTGAGAGGAGCTCCCATCTGGTCCCAGTCAACTTCACTGACCTGTGGGAGTCTCTCCCACAGGGTCTGACAGGCTTCAGTGTTGGTCAGATCCAGGGAGAAGAGCTCTTCATAGCAGGTCCATACATACTGGCGCATCTTACCTGGATCCATGAGTGGGATGCCACTACCTGCCAGGAGGCAGCTGATGCATTTCTTGGCCCCCTGGCTCCTCTCCAGGGTATATAAGAAGCAGCAGCCATGGTCCATCTTCCAAAGGAGCTGAATGCATAAGCAGACAAACACCACAGGCGCGTGGTCATCTAGAACATGAAGATCCTCCCACCTCTCACAACACTCTCCAGAGAGGGACAGGTTAGTTGGCTCAGTGTCCAGGCACCTCTCAAACTTTAGCACTTCCCGCTTGAGCTGTTTCCGGACCACCTCCCTCTGCTGGGTGTGCCTCTGAGTATAGCTGTGGCAAAAAAGCCAGATACGCATCTTCCCCACATCCCACCATCTCTGAGCCAAAGGGAAAGCTGTCCGTTGCTCCTGACAGGCCAGCCAGAACTCCTGGAAGGCCTCACCGAAGCCCACATCCTCCAGCAGACTGGCACTGAAATGCCAGTAGGCCAACCCTGGATGTCCAGGCGCTAGTGTGGCCTGAGCCCAGACAAGGTGGTGATCTCTGAAAGGGGTCAGCTGGATGCCAGAGGAGTGGGACAGGGAAAAGTGTGGCAAAGAGATATAAACCCAGTCCAACTGGGAGTGGCATGCCTGCTCCTCCCCCACCCTCACATAGATGAAGGCGGGGGGGAGGGTCGGTAGGGTGACAGGCACACCAGATGTCCACCAGGATCTCCCCAAGGACACCCACGGCGGCCTGGTTCTGCTCCCTGCCCAACCTGTCTTGTGCTTCTTGGGTGACATTAATGTTTCCACCAAGGACTAGGCACTCGCAAGGGTTGTGAGTGCCAATGTATGTGGCTGCCTGGTGGAAAATATCCACCACATCCAGGTCCCTTGCAGGGGTGTAAACATTCAGAAGGTCCAGGACCAGGCCCTGCACCTGGACCCAGAGGTGCAGCAAGCTGCCCAGAACCACCTCAAAGTCCTGGAGAACCTCCGGCTCCAGGCCTGGAGAGAACAGGGTGGTCACCCCACAACAGGTGGATGAGAGGAAACTAAAAAAAGACCCTGCCTCTTCACTACAGCTGCCAATTAGGCTGGAGTCATCAGACAATAATACCATGGGGTACCCTCCTTCCTGAAGAAAGGAGAGCACCTGGCACCTCTGGAGACCCTTCCTGTAGCAGTGGACATTGAGGGTCATGATCTTAAATGACCACATGGCTGGGGTCGTGAAGTAGACAGTTCATCAGGGGCCTCACACTTCTCAACGGCTGGTGTGGGGCCCACCAGTTTGTGTAGCACTGTCCCATATGTCTAGAGGCTGTCTATGAAACTGCAGGCCCGGCTATAAATCCCAGTGTTGCAACTTTTGGGCCTCTTGCCTTTCCCCACCAGTGCCCTCACAGTGGCAAGGATGCTGTCAAAATATCTCTAGCAGTCCAAGGCCAGCCGTACCTTGCTGGTGGACTGGTGGGTGCAGTCATAGTCAAGAAATGCAAGTAGCTTATCCCTGGGGACCACTGTGGCTGAGAGGTCTGAAGGCGTCATGGAGCCTGCTGGTTCTCAGGCATCCTCCCCCTGGTCCTGAGGCTCAGTGGACTCCTTAAGCATCATCTGAACCCCCTGGTTCACTAAGAACCCAGACTCTGGTTGGGATTGGGAGAGCTCTGCAGCCCCTTGGAACAGGGGTGGGGGTAAGAGTGGGTGTGGGGCTCCTTCACAAGATGATGGGGTAGAGCTGGAGCCCCAGGGGGGTCTGTACAAATTGGCCTGTTGATTAGGGACCCCACAGCGACCCCCTCTGGTACAGGTCTATAGGGCAGGATGGAGGTGACGTTTTTCTGGGAGGGGGAGGGAAGAGACCTGTCAGGCACTGGGGTGGCTTCAGCATCTGCCTTGGGGTCCTGGGAAAGGAAACCCCATCCCTCAGGATTCACTGGGGTGAGCCCCACAGCGTCTGTATCCCCGAGATTGTCACAGGGAGGAGGCTTCGCTGCCAGGCCTTCCTTTGGGTAGGCCTCAGTCTCAGCCCCGGTACCAGGGCAATGAGACCATGGGTTAGCAGAATGGGGGGCTTCCTCCATGGGCTCCTGTTCAGGACTGTCTAGCAGCCCTGAAACCTCCTGAATGGAGATCACCTGTTTGAGCTTTCCTGGAGGTGAAGTGTCAGGCATAGCTGGGGAGGCCCCCAGAAGCTGGGTCACTCCTTTCTCCCCCATGTGGTGGTCTTGGGAGGGGGAGAGGAGTCCTCCATGTCAGAGGGCTCCTGCTGTGCCTGAGCCTTCCTCTTGCCTTTATGGCCAGAGGGGACCTGCACCCACTCAGTCCTGGGGTGGTCCTCAGGAGGGCAGGCTCCAGTAGGAAAAAGTAAGGGTTGGGGGGCAGCCATGATAGAAGCATCACCAGGGCAGGGGGGCCCTGCTCCCTGCCCCCTGGTTGCTGGTGCCCTCCCCAGGACTCTGCCAAACTTGGTTAGGGGGTGGAGTCTCTCAGGCTCATGGGGGAGGGCTCATCCATGGGCTCCTAGCCGCCCTAACTGTGAATTAGACATCCGCAAGAACTACTTCACAGTTAGGGTGGCTAAGAGCTGGAACCAACTTCCTAGGGAAGTGGTGCTGGCTCCTACCCTGGGGGTCTTTAAGAAGAGGCTTGATGACTACCTTGCTGGACTCAAATGAATCCAGTCTTTTCTCCCACCCAGGCGGGGGGTTGGGCTTGAAGATCTACAAGGTCCCTTCCAACCTGACTTCTATGATTCTATAGTTGTAGCTGGGGTGCCAGGGGAGGCCTACCAGTCATAGGGGCACCCCTTTTGCCAGTGGAACCCATGGATGTCCTCCCCACCTGGCCCACAGGACACTCATGATGGAAGTGCCCCAGGGCATGGCACCACAGGTCTCCCAGTGTACAGAAAACCTCACCCAGGTCCCCTGATAAGTCAGGCACCCCTCAGCCTCCAGCCATGCTCCTGTCACCAGTTGGATCATAACCTGGTGATGGAAAGAGCGCATCTGGCAGATGTCAGGGTCTCGGCACCCCAGCAAGACAGCAACCACAGGGAAGATATCCTGAGGAGAGTTTGGAGCTGGGGGAGCAGGGCTCAATTAGAGATATAAGGAGGGATGGAGCTGAGGACTACCCTGGTCCCCAGCTCTTCTAGAATCTCAAGGGGGATGTACTCACCCCCCACCATGAGCCCCCTCTCCACCACCTTTTGTGCGGTGGCCTCAGAGGCAAGGAAAAAGACCCCCTTGCCATCAAAATGGTAGGCTACCATGATCTTGGTGGGGCTGGGGCTAGGGCCAGTGACAGTCTGAGTGGGTGTGCTGGCTGATGTAGTGCACACCTGGTCCCCTCAGGCACTGGTGGTCTGCTGGAGGCAAGGCACTTGCCCTTCTCACCTCCACTGTGGAGGAGGCTGAAGAGGAGCCCTTTCCACTGCTCTTAGTCCCTGGTGATATCGAAGGGGTTCCCAATCCCCCTCGCCGAGGGCCTGGTCAGGGGAGACCCCCTGGCCCTGTCAGTTCCCTACTGGCGTCCTGCCTGTCCCTGCAGCAGAGGTTGCAGGCTTCTCCATCCCCACAGGAGGTTGGTCAGACTCTGTCTCCGGAGTGGAGGCCACAAGGGCATGCATCCTCTTTGGGGCTTGGCTGAAATCTGCTCCCATAGTAGGGGCTGCAGGAAGCTCTGTGAGGGTATCTGCCCCTCTAGAAGGTTCCTGCCCTGCCATTGTTTCACATGAGAGCAGGCAAGAAATACACACACACACACCAGTGCAGCTGGTGAATCTAGTAGGGGCAGGAGCTCACTGACCTACAGCCCCACAGGAAAAAAACCCAGGAAGGCTATGGTTTGGGAATGTGGGGGGGAGGGGGAACACGTATACACACACACACTGGGGAAACTCAAGCTGTCTCACTCAGCCACACAACAAACACTAGGGCAGAGAAAATGGACCACAGGACTTACCATACAAAGGCAAGAACACACAGGGAAGGCTGCTGAGGCAGAGGCAAAAAGATGGCTGGAGTTGTGGAGGGGCTTTATTTGTTGATGATCTGTCCAGGAGCCCCTCCGGCCTCTAGCCAGGTGCTCAGCTGCAGAGCAGGAAGCAGGAAGACAAAGCAGGATCAGATGCAGTCAGGTAGCTGTGGGGGAGGGCAGGAGCAGTCAGTCAATTAGGAAGTAATCCAGTGCAGGTGTGATGTCAGGTGGTGCAGCCAGGAATCTCCCTCTCAAGAGCAGGCAGCAGCAGAGGTGATGGTAAGAGCTGTCCTGTTCAACCACTCAGCATGTGCTTCTGGTGAAGGTGGAGGTGAAGGTGGGGGTTGGCCTGTCAAAGCAGCTGTGGCAGGCAAGGCACCTTTAGGTTCCGGCAGTGATGGTGGAGAAGGAGGGGCTGATAGGCAGTGCAGACTCCCTTCCCAGGCTGTCCTCCGACAGCGACTTGGCAGCAGGCTGGAACAGGGGTGCAGAAGCTGGGACTTGGTGCTGGGGTGCAGTGCAGAGCAGTGGGCCCCTCCCTGAGCGGGGGCAGCAGTACACAGCAGGACCCCCCTGTGGCAGGGAGCAGTAACAGCAGCAGCCCAAGGCAGGAAGGGGTGTAGCCAATTTACTCCCAAAAGCTCTGAGACCAAGCCAGCAGCTAGTAGTAGCCAGAGGCAGGAAAGGGCCTGGCCGTGGTCTCCCCAGAAGCTGCTGAGACCAAGCTAGCAGCAGCCTGGGACAGGAAGGGGCATAACCAGTTTCCTTCCAGAGGCTCCTCCCTCAGAAGCTCCTGAGGGCAAGTAGTTCTGAGCTACTAGTCAAGGCAGGTTTTTATACCGTTGGGGCCAGCACAGGTGCTGGCCTCAGGCTCTTGCTCCCCCTTGCTGCAGGCCCGGGAGGAGCCAGGCAGGGTTATTTTGCCTCAAGTGGCACAACTTGCCCTATACCAAAGTGCATGTCTGGGCATGTGTGCTGAGGCTAAAAACTCCAGCTGAGATTTCATAGATTTTCATAGACATTAGGGCTGGAAGGGACCTCGGGAGGTCATCGAGTCCAGCCCCCTGCCCAAAGGGCAGGAAGTCAGCTGGGGTCATAGGATCCCAGCAAGATAAGCATCCAATTTACTCTTGAAGGTGTTCAATGTAGGTGCTTGAACCACCTCCGCTGGCAGACTGTTCCAGACCTTGGGGGCTCGGACAGTAAAGAAATTCTTCCTTGTGTCCAGCCTGAAATGGTCTTGCAGGAGTTTGTGACCGTTCGACCTCGTCATCCCATGGGGCGCTCTGGTGAACAGACGTTCCCCCAGATCCTGGTGGTCACCCCTGATAAACTTGTAGGTGGCCATCAGATCACCCCTGAGCCTACGCTTTTCCAGGCTAAAGAGTCCCATGGCTCTCAGCCTGTCATTGTAAGATCTGTTTTCTTGACCAATGATCATGCGCGTGGCTCTCCTCTGGACTCTCTCAAGCTTCTCCACTTCCTTTTTGAATTGCGGAGCCCAAAACTGGACGCAGTACTCCAGCTGCGGCCTCACTAAGGCCAAGTACAAGGGGAGAATGACGTCCCGGGATTTGCTCGAGAAGCATCTATGGATGCACGCCAGCATTTTGGTCGCTTTACTAGCCGCAGCATCGCATTGCAGGCTCATGTTCATCTTGTGGTCAATGATGACCCCCAAGTCTTTTTCTTCTGTAGTGCTAACCAACGTAGCACTGCCGAGCTTATAAGGGTGCTGCAGGTTTTTCCTCCCAAGGTGGAGAACCTTGCATTTTTCAGTGTTAAACACCATCAGGTTCTCATCTGCCCATTTGCTGAGCTTGTCCAGGTCAGCCTGGATCACCCGCCTATCTTCTGGTGTGGATGCTTTGCCCCAAAGTTTGGTGTCATCGGCGAACTTGGCCAGTCCACTCCTGACTCCAATGTCCACATCATTAATGAAGATGTTGAACAGTATGGGTCCCAGGACAGAGCCTTGAGGGACCCCACTGGTCACAGGGCACCACGATGAGTGACTGCCATCAATCACAACCCTCTGGGTCCGACCACAAAGCCAGTTTCCCAGCCAGCGGATCGTGGTGGAGCCAAGGCCACAACTGGCCAGTTTGGCCAAGAGGTGATCATGGGATACCAGATCAAAAGCTTTTTGAAGTCAAGATATATGACATCAATCTCTTCTCCCTTGTCCAGGTGATAGGTCACCTGGTCATAGAAGGAAATGAGATTGGTCAAACAAGACCTACCTGCAACAAACCCATGCTGGCTATCCCTTAGAATGTTAGCCTGGGCCAGTCCCTCAAGGATGGCCTCCTTAATAAACTTTTCTAAGATCTTCCCCAGGATAGAAGTCAGGCTAATGGGCCTGTAGTTAGCCGGATCCACTCTCCTCCCTTTCTTGAAGATCGACACCACATTGGCCTTCTTCCAGTCTTCGGGCACTACACCAGAGCGCCAGGAGTTCTGCTTCTATTTGAGCTGCTGCACGCACATGTAACTGCACATGTGGACACATCCTTAGAGACCAACTCTTTCAAAGTTAGTCTTTGGGTAGAAAACAACAGGAAGAAGTAGAAGTAAATGTTTAGGTCTAGCCTTGTGGGAGTTTTGCTTTTGACATTAGTGAGAAACAGAAAAAAGGCCCTTAAGCTGTTGTTTAACATATGCAGTCATGGAGAGTACTCAGGCTTTTCCTGAATCCCAGAAAGTAAGAAATGATTTACTTTGTTTTTTTTCCCCCTCAAGAACTTCATTGTTTGTTACAGGTATAATAATTGAACAAAGGTATTATAAGGTATAATAATTGATAAAATACTGGTTTCAGTTTGCAACACACCCACATAAAAAGTCATCTGAATGTAATGAGTCTTGGAGTTAAGTGGAGTGATGTGATAGGATCAAAGCCTATTCAGAGGCCCTTAATATTTCTTTCTTTCCTTTTTTTTTTTAAAGTTACTAGCCTGCAAAATGCACACTACATTAAGACTATAGCAAGAAAAAAAAAATTATATATATCCATCCAGTGCAGCTGGAAAGATCATCTCCAACTCTTGACTTCACCTACTCACAGGCAAAAACAGTTAAAGCAGTGAAAGTTACTTCATATAACCTGTGCCCCTACTTATTTTAATTAGAGCTTGTTCACCTTGCTGATTTCCACTGTCAAGCCTGTACACCAAATAATTTATTCCTCTAAGATTCTGTATATAGGAATCTGAAGCACAAACAAGGCAATACTGTGGGGTGAAAAGACACTCCAGCTTTAGTACATTCCAGTTTTGGACTTGGGTAAATTTTTCAAGTTCAACTCAGGGGCAGGCCCAGCTTTGAAAATGTATCTTTCAAGAAACAATAACCCTGAGTCCAGACCTGGGAAAAACTGGAAAAGAAATTCAGAAGTGAAAAATTGCTTTTAACCCTGTAATAAAAAAAATTCTAATCCAGAACGTGGAAAGCCGTGCCGGAGATGCAAGGGGGCAGATTCTGTTCCACTTTGCTCAAGTCCCTGAAAAACAGTAATGCAAACAGCGGGTTAGTCTTCTTCATCCTCTCTGATACTTTTGTAACTTAACTTTAAGGGTAAAATATGGTGTTTTACAAAAGTAGATGCTTTAATGGATTTTTAGGGACTTGTGTACAGTGGAATAAAATCCTGATCTGGATGCTTGTGGAGAGGGAAGGAAAGCAGAGCAGCCAAAATCTTGATGTTTGAGAGCAGCTTGGCCCCAATTTAGATGTGCTGGGGGGAGTGGAAGGAGTACTTTGGTCCCAATCCAGATATGTCAGGCAAGGCAAGGTAGGGTGACATCAATCTGGACCCTTGGGGCAGTGGAACAGAGTAGCACCAATTCAAATGCATGGGGGGAGGAGAAGCCCCACCCTGATTTAGATGCCAGAGAGCAGTAGAAAAAGGTGAAGCAGCCACTATCCACGCATGTGAGGATGGAGAGCAGTCTGGCCTGATCTGGACATGCAGGGGGTGGGCCCAGACCTGATCCTGCCATGCTGCAATGGCCCAAGCATGGCTGGAGCTGGCCTCAAGGAGCTTCATTTTTGGCAAATTTTTGTTGCGCAGTGGAGATCCCCACAGGCTGGACATCATGGTTCCACAAGCTGGATTTGGCTCACAGGTAGGAGACTGAGCACCCCTGCTGCAGGTGAAATAGAATCTGGCCTGAAGCATCCAATCAAGAAGCTAAGTTTACATTTTACAAAAGACAAACAGATTTTGAGATCCTTAAAATTGCATTATACAGTTTTGGTTGTTATTCTTATCATAACTATGTCCTCTTTTATACAAATATGTCTGTTGAAGGCTGATCTAGCTGGGTAATAAATAATATAGTCACCTGAACACCACATGCATCACACTGATAAAGGCCACAGCAGTAGTCTCATGAAACTAGAGTTTGTAGATGAGATAAGGAATTGTAGAGTGAGGGTTATTAATTGGCTACTGGTGTTTTGCTTAAAATTTGCTTGTTTTGTTTGTTATCCATTAAGAGAAGCTAGAATTGGTTGGGGTTTTTTTGTTGTTTTTTTAACTTTATAGGTAAAAATAGATGCAATAAGATCAGAGCATGAAGTGATATGGTACTAGCTGAGCTCAGCAATGAAGCAGAAAAAATAAAATGCCTGCTATGGGAATTGCAGTTTGGAACTCAGTATCGTACAGCTAGCGAAAGAAAGAATAAACTGATGTTAAACAATAGGAAGGCACTTTTCCTACCAGGTTACAATAAATACTTATCCTGCAGTGTTGGGTATGTTTGGCTACATGAACGACTGGGGCCTCCTCAAACTGCATTGAAATGGATCTCCAAAATTCCAGCTTAAAAGTGGGAAATGAGAACTGCTGTAGCAAATCACCAATCAACACGCTTTGCCAATTTTAAACTACCAATATAAAAGTTTAGATTAATTTTATGTCAGTGACAAAGCAGCCATCAGAATGGTTAAAAGGTTACATTTAACATAACTTTAGGACTGGAAAGAAACAGGAGGGTGATGCTCAGCATGAGTCAGACCACAAAGAGGAGACCGAAGGGAACCCAAGAAAAATTACTTTCCGTGATAAGTGCTTCAAGGCACTAAATTCAGGAGCAAACTGCTCCCACACCTGTTGCTGCAAGCAGAAGGCAGGGTAATAGAAGTGCACATTAAAAACATTACCTGAAACAGTGCATAGTCTTTCATGAACTACATCCCACTTTGTCTACCTCTATTCTGCCTTCTTCTTGACTTTAGATCAGCATAGCTAACTCCCTCTCTTCTCGTAATAGCCTCAGGCATAACTGCAGCTAGCTTCCCCATTGATTGTATTTAACACACAGAAAACTAAATCACACTACTCAGGGATGAGAAACAAATGGAAATAATGCCTACATAATGGCATTTTATTTATCCTTTCTGTAATATGGTTTTGATATAACCACCTTTTGACTCCTCTGTTAAAACTAATGATTTACCTTAGTGTTTCCTGCATATGCCTTAGCACTAAGTCATGACCAAATTCTTGATGGTCCCAAATGGAAATAGCAAAATCTGTCCACGCACCTAGTTTGTATATGTAATAGCTGGTAAAATTAATATGCAACTCTTGTATTTGACAACGCAGGTTCGGAATTCCTAACAAGAGATAAGGGAGGTTCCTGCCCCCCCCCTTTTTTAAGTAGACCATATGAAAAAGAGAGCTAAAATCAAGTTGTGAACTAAACCAAATGTAGTAGCAAGTGTGCACACAGATACCATAGTGATACAATCAGAATAGAATAACTCTCTCAAAATCCACATGGAGTTCTTTTTTTCAGTAGTCTTCATAACTAGGCAAACTGTAGGCCAAAAACTTTTGTACAGTTAATTATTAAGTCATTTTCCTAATATATGCATTCTCCCTTTTTCTGTTCTTGTAGTTGAGAGCTTTCTCTCCCACCTACATGAGTACCAATGGTCCTTTTATGGGAGTGTGGCAGGATGCAACCTAGGGGTGCTGTCAACTCCCCTAGCACACCCTACCTACTGTGCCAAATCAGGTTCAACACACCCTCACTATCTCACCCGCCACATCTTTGATGGTATATTGTTAGAGGGAGTCTGCCTTTCTCCCCACTTTGGCACGGGGTCTTGAGATGTCCCTGTTCCACATAGGTTGATTTTGGTGCCCCCAGCCTTATGGGCTATGTGTGGCTCCTACCACCCCTAATACCACACCCCAAGCCTCTCAGGTGTACCAGACCCTGTTAAGTCAAACTACCATTGCCCATGCTCTTGTGGACATCCTCCGGGCTTGCCTCTGTACGCTCATGCCCGCTCCAGAGCTATTCGCTCAACTTCTCCCGCGGCTGCTGCCTGCCCTGGGCCTTTTCCCTGCGGTCTGTGTACGATTGCCCTCTCTGGGGCCTTGCTCATGCCCACGCCTGCCACTGGGGCTCAGGTGGCCATAGCCATGCCTGGCCCCCAGACCTCCTTTTCTAGGTATTGCACCCCACCCCACTGGGGCTTCCCACAATTGGGCTCAGGGGGCCTCAGCCTTACCTGGCCCCCAATCCACCAAACCCCCCTTCTCAGGGTTGGGGTCAGTGCGCCCTTAACTACTGTGCCCTCTCTGGCACCAGACATCCCCACACTACTGGGGAGCCCCTATGAGGTCTCCTCCAACCCTTACAGCCTCACTCGGTCCTCTGGTCTTATACAACATCAGAACAGAAAACTCCCACTCCTGGGTTCCAACATGAATTCCAAGCCAACCTGGCTATCCTTCATGCATATCCTTATCAGGGTTTTCTTCCGCCCAGTATCACCAAGCAGACACTGCTCTGGCCATCAGGCTGCCTCGCCTCGCCTCGCCTCCAACAGCACTCCCTCTTCCTCTACTGCAAGAGGGGAACTGACCTTCCTGCCTCAGCCTGGCTGTTTATATAGGCCAGGCCCTGCCCCCTTCCAGTCAGCTGGTTTTACCAGTTGCCCCGGCAACCAGCACCTGTGCCACCCTGGTGACTGGTAGCTGAGCCTCCTACTGTTTGTCAGTAACGGGGACCTTAGTGCCCTGCTACAGGGGGTAACAAGTTGTATTTGCCAGAAGTCTTTGGCAAGCTATTTAATGCTGTGAAAGTTTATGGGACTACTCACTGGAGATTAAGAATTAGAAGGGGGAAATCTCTGCAAAAACTCAAATGACATACATGCTATGTTCCCTTTATACAAGATTATAAAATCAGCAGAGCCCAAGATGCTGATAAAATACTGGCATTTGGCTGCACTGATGGTCGGATAATATATGCTTCAATTTTTTGTTCTGTTTTTCCTTTCCAAGTTATTGAATCTGCAAAGTAAAGAAACTGATTTGTCCTTCAAGTGTACTACAGAAGATACTCCATGGGAATACTTTATGCACAGATGTCTGGTTGTAACAGTCAATCTAACGAAGCAAATTATAAGTGTACCATATCTGACACCATATCTGAGACATTTTTATGTCACTGTTTTCATTATTGGGAACAAATAGCAAAACTAGGGCAATTTCACAGAATTCCCTGATCTCCAAATCAAGAAACTCTTAAACTTAATAGAAATATGTATTTGTGGCTGGCTTTACTTTAATTGCACCTACAAGGAATTAAAAAAAAAATCTTCTGAGGATATGTGTGACCCCTAATTACAACTCTGTAAAGACAGAGACTGGAAATTAACTGAAATAAGAAAGTCTTATTTCTAGTTACATGCAAACTATAATTATATTGGTTATATAAACATTTTAACTGGGGAAAAAGTATTAGATAATTGAAGGCAAACCCTCCCCCAGCCCCCATCAGCTACCACTTCTAGCACAGCTAAAGAAAAACATCAACTGGGCAAGTAGGACCTTGCACTTTAAGCTGCTTTTGCATTTGTATGATATAGTGGTTTGCTTGTTCTCTTTCATTCTGTCTTTGAAGGAAAAAGCTTTTATAGAAAAAAATCCTTAGGGAATATTTAAAATATAATCTATTTTTATACAACTATGCATGGGGAGGGTTAGCTATTTTGTTGGTGTTGTACCAACAAATACCACTCCACATAAAATCATATAAATAACTACCAAAAGATGGAGACTGCTGATTGATGTGCTGAATAATTGCTACCTGCGTAACCAATGTAAAAAAGATGTCTAGACTCAGCTTTCATTAATGATGAAGGGAAAAGAAAAGTAGAAACAGTTACAATGGCAAAGTGCCTACATAATAGGGCTGTGCAAAGCTTCAGGTCATGATTCAGTTTTGGAGATGATTCAGAGGCTGAATCTACAAATCCAAATCAAATTGCAGGAAGCTTTCGGCTTTCTGAATCGATTCAGAGCTTCTGAATCGATTCAGAAAAGAGTCAAAGATTCAGCCAGAAGGTATAATGGGGAATCAATGAAATATCTATAACTTTGTTGTCTTCTGGCTGATTCAGATGAAACTTGAAGGGATGGTAGCCACTGCTAAGAGCATGATGCACACCAAGGGTCAAGGTGATAGGTGCAGGGCATTCTGGGAAACTGCACCCCAAAGTTCTAAAAGCAAAACTTGTGTCGTATGTATGTTAAGTTGCAGTGGGGTGAAAACTGTAGGGATGGTAGCTCTTGCTGAGGACACAAAGCCTGCCAAGATTCAAGGAGATAGGAGAAGGGGTTTGGGGGAAACTGCACCCCAAATTTTTTATAGCAAAACTCACGTCACATGTGTGTGTTAAGCCACAATGGGGTCAAAACTGCATGGATGGTAGCCCCTGGTGAGGCCACAAAGCTGACCAAGTTTCAAGGAGATGGGTGCAGTGATTTGGGGGAAACTGCACCTCAAGTTGCAGACAAGCAAATCTCATGACATGGGTGACACTGCGTGTGTTAAGGTACAGCGGGGTGAAACTGCAGGCATGCTAGCCCCTGCTGAGGCCACAAAGTCTGCCAGCTGTCAAGGAGATAGGTGCAGGCATTCTGGGGCCCTGCACCTCTAGCTGCTGACAGGCAAAACTTGAGACATGGGTGCTTGTGCTGCTGACTGTCTGCGGGGGGTGGGGGGGCGAGGTTTGAAGCTACTGCAGGCCTGGCTGCTAAGCTACTGTGTTACCAATCAATCATGATTCACTCACCGACCAGCTCAATACACAGTACCTAGCTAATGTAATGAGTTACAGAGCAAGGATTAACACCTACAAAAGCAGAGACTAAGGAGAGGAAATAATCAATACAGACAATCACCTGCCCCAAGACAGAAACAATCTGGGCACAAGCACCCAAGTCATGAGTTTTGTGTCAGCAGCTAGGGGTGCAGGGCTCCAGAACCCCCCTGCACCTATCTCCTTACCAGTTGGCAGACTTTGTGGCTGCAGCAAGGCTTAGCAGCCAGGCCTGCAGTAGTTTCCCCCATGCCTCCATACTGTGCCTGTCACAGAGCACTCAGGTGCCTTGTGCCTGAGAGCAGAAAACAGCTCCGGAGAGGCCCTTAGTGGCAAGAAGGGGGAGGCTCAGCTTCCAGTCACCAGGGTAGCCAGAATCACAGGTGCTGGTTGCTAGGGCAACCGGTGGAGCCAGCTGACAGGAAGGGGAAGGGGTTGGCCCTTCTTAAGCCCCAGGCATGAGGCTAGGAGGGCAGTTCCTCTCTGGCAGCTAAGGGAGGGGGAACCCGGCCAGTGCAGACAGAAGAGAGAAGTTTGACCATCTTCTGATTACTGCTATGGCTTGGAGTATTTCTCAGTAGGGATTTAATGCTGTTCAGCTGGATGGTTTATTTTTTATGTTATCGCCTGGGGGCTTTGTGTTTTTGTGTTTGCTGTTTTGAATAGAGGACCAGGTGAGGCTATTAGGGGTTGGAGGCCTCATAGGGGCTCCACGATAGTGTGGGGACCCTGGTGCCAGAGAGACCACAACATTCAAAAGCTCACTGACCCCAGCTCTGAGAGGGGGAGCAGAGGATTGGGGACCAGGTAAGGCTGAGGCCACCTGAGCCCCACAGGAGGCTTAAGACCCAAGGAGGGGATTTGAGGGCCAGGCACAGCTACGGCCACCTGAGTCCCAGTTGTGAGAAGCCCCAGAGCAGGGGCAGAGATTGAGTGCTAGAGGACACGGTTGCGAGGCAAGTCAGAAGTGCCAGTGGGGTGCAGAAGAGTGAAATTGACCAGACAACATCTGGTACATCTGCGAGGCTTGGGGCATGGTACAGGGGTGGTTGGAGCCACGCATAGCCCATAAGGCTGGGGTGCACCAGGTCACCCAAGATAGAACTTAAACTGGGATACATCAGAGCACTGTGTCAGAGAGGGCAGCCTCCCTTAAACATTGTTAACATCAAAGACGTGACAGGAGAGATGTGAGGGTGCTTTAACACCAACTTGGCATGGTAGGGGGCACTAGGGGAGATCACAGCCACCCTTAGGACCCTGCGCTGCTACAGTGCCCCAAGATGGACACAGTTGCACAAGCACTCATGACATGAGTTTTGGCTGTCAGCAGCTAGAGTTTCAGGCCCTAGAACTCCTGCACCTACCTCCTTAACATCTGGCAGACTTCATGGCCTCAACAGGGGCTAGCATGCCTGCATCTGTCACCCTGCTGTGCCTTAACACACACAGTGTCACCCATGTCACAAGATTTGCTTGTTTGCAGCTTGAGGTGCAGTTTCTGCCAAACCCCTGCATCTATCTCCTTAAAACTTGGCAGACTCTGTAGCCTGACCAGGGGCTACCATTCCTGAAGTTTTCACCCCCCTGTGGTGTAACACATATATGTGACATGAGTTTTGCTTTCAGGAATGTGGGATGCAATTCCCCCTGAGCCCCTACACCTATTTCCTTGAAACATGGCAGGATTTATGCTCTCAGCAGAGGCTACCATCCCTGCAAGTTTAATCCAAATAATAGAGCAAACAACAGAGTTATAGATATTTCATTGATTCCCCATTATACCCTATGGCCAAATCTCTGAATCAGCTCCAAAGCTTCAGAGCTAATTCAGCTGAATTGAAGCGGGAAACCAATTCAAAGCTCTGAATTGGCCAAATCTCAACCTGAATTGAATAGTTCTCTATTTCCACAGGCCTACTACATAGTGTGATAGTATTTGAAGTGCTCTACAAACAAAATTCAATTGCTGATAAAACTTAAAGGGGATGAAGGTGAAACTCAAAATATTCTAAAGGACTTCCCTTTCCTGTGTATTTACCCAGGAGAAGAGCAGTAATAATCCTGATGAAGATTGTCTTAAATATTTTATTTAGCACACATGAAAATACACATCAACAGCTTCTTTGCATTGGATATCCACCTGGGAAAAAAAAAACAATATCCTGGGATTGGTTCCACCTTAGTCAGGGGGGGACATGTGCCCCTCCAGCAACCAGTCAGTGACCTTGGGGGGTACCCCTGCAGCCAATCTTGTTGACCGGGGGGGTCTCCCCCATGGACCACTCTCACCAAACAGGAGGGGGAGGTCCCCCTGCATCTAATAACAAGGTAGCTGATCACTGTGACCACTTCCAGGAGCACCACAGGACTCCGACTCCCCAGCCATTGCTCGCTGGGGGGTACCAGTGCCCCCACCTATCCCCACCCTGCCCATCGCTTAAGCAATGAGCACAGCCAGTCAGGGGGTTCACTTCTCAGGGGGTGCACATGCACCCCTGTGCACTCCCTATGCATTGCCACTGTCCTGTAACAAGACTGCATTGAGTCAACATTTCCCTCTGAGTTATGACCTGAGGGAAGGTTTCATAGTTTCATAGTTTTTAGGGTCGGAAGGGACCTGAGTAGATCATCTAGTCCAACCCCTTTCCATGGCAGGAAGGAGTCCTGGGGTCAAACAACCCCAGCAAGGTGTTTATCTAGCCTCCTCTTAAAGACTCCCAGGGTAGGAGCCAGCACCAGTTCTCTTGGAAGTTGGTTCCAGATCCTAGCCACCCTGACTGTGAAGTAGCGCCTCCTGATATCTAACCTAAATCTACCCTCTGCCAGCTTGTGACCGTTATTCCTGGTCACTCCTGGCAGTGCTCAGGGGAACAGGGACTTCCCCAGTGTCTGCTGATCCCCCCTGACTAGTTTGTAACAGGCCACTAGATCCCCTCTCAGTCTTCTCTTGTGGAGGCTGAACAGGTTCAGGTCCCGTAGCCTCTCCTCATGAGGCCTGCCCTGCAGCCCCCTAATCAGGCGAGTGGCTCTCCTCTGGACCCTCTCCATGTTGTCCACCTCCCTCTTGAAGTGCAGCACCCAGAACTGGATGCAGTATTCTATCTGCGGCCCGACCAGTGCCACATAGAGGGGGAGTATCACCTCCTTGGACCTGCTCGAGATGGATCTGTGAAGGCATGACAAGGTGCGGTTGGCCTTCCTGACTGCACCCCCACACTGCCAGCCCATGTTCATCTTGGAGTCAATGATGACTCCAAGATCCTTTTCCGCCTCTGTACTGACGAGAGGGGAGTTCCCCAACCTGTAAGTATGGTGCCAGTTGTTCCTCCCCAGGTGCATCACTTTGCACTTGTCGGTGTTGAATCCCATCCTATTCTCATCCGCCCACCCCTGTAACTTGTCTAGGTCAGATTGCAGCCTATTCCTCCCTTCTGGTATGCCCACATCCCCCCACATCTTAGTGTCATCAGCAAATTTGAACAGGGTGCTTCTTACCCCCTCATCCAAGTCACTGATGAAGATGTTGAACAGTGTGAGCCCAAGAACTGAGCCCTGGGGGACCCCACTGCCCACATCCCTCTATGCCAAAAATGTCCCATCCACCACCACTCTCTGGGTGCAGCCCTCCAGCCAGTTGGTGACCCAGTTGAGTGTGTGGGTGTCGACACCACAGTCCCCCAGTTTCTTAATGAGAACAGGGTGAGAGACAGTGTCGAAGGCCTTCCGAAAGTCCAGGAAGACTATGTCCACTGCTACCCCTGCATCTAATGATTTGGTGATCTGATCATAGAAAGCCAGCAGGTTGGACTGACAGGACTTGCCACTAATGAACCTGTGTTGGTTGCCCCCAAGCATGATCTCCCCTGCTGGCTCCTCGTGGATAAGTGCAAGAATAATTTTCTCAAAAAGCTTGCCCAGGATCGAGGTAAGAGTAACTGGCCTATAGTTTCCCGGGTCCTCTTTCCTCCCCTTTTTGAAGATGGGAACCATGTTGGCCCTCTTCCAGTCCTCTGGCAGCACACCAGAGCACCACGAGTGCTCGTAAAGCCGTGACAGGGGTCCTGCAATGACCTCAGCCAATTCCTTTAGTACTTACCCAGGAGAAGAGCAGTAATAATTCTGATGAAGATTGTCCTTAAATTCCTTTAGTACTCTAGGGTGGAGATCGTCTGGACCAGCTGACTTGAATACACCCAGTCCCTCCAGAATTTCCCTAACTAGTTCCTCATTAACCCTTGGCCTAGGTGTGCCTCCCCTGGGGCCTGAGGGGGGCCCAGCAGGGAGGTGACTGTTCCGGTCCCTGCTTAGGAAAATGGAGGCAAAGAAATTGTTAAATATGTTGGCTTTGTCGTCTGGTGTGACGACCAAATTTCCTAACGTGTCCTGCAGGGGCCCCATGTTACCCAGAACCTTCTTTTTACCCCCTATGTATTTAAAAAAGGGCTTCTTATTGTCCTTTAATCTGGGAAGCTAGTCCCAGTTCCATCTCTGCCTTGGCCTTCCTGATGATGTAATGCTAAATTGACATATCTCTCTGTTTTTCTGTCTCTCTCTCTCTCAGTGGGAGAACAAGTGCAGTGCAGGCCACAGTGGAGCTATGGTCCCATAAAGCTGCACTGGCAGTGGACCTCAATCCCATCTTGGGAAGCTAGTGTGGAGGTTGGATCCATCTCATTAGCCATCACAATTGGGGAAAGGAAGAGGTATATAAGAAAAATATTGATGATGAGGGCAACCATCCTTTTACACACTTTCTAAAAACCATAGCACCATGATTTTGGAAACAGCTGCAATGACAAATCTATTCTGTTACACTGCCTACAGCTCCCTTGCAGCAAAAAGCCAAGCTCAGCAGAATTCAGCTCTTGCAAATTACTAGATGCAGCTTGTGTTTCAATGAGATGGGGAAAATGAGAAGCTGTATTATTGCCATCAGTTGAAAAGCAAGACAAGAAGGTCAGGGGATTGTCACCAAACTGAAAACTCTTACAAGGATATGCTTTATGTTTGATACAGGTTTCTGCAGATGCCTACTAGTATTTTATCAAAATGGAAAGAGGCAGCAGTGGTCCAGGATCTCATTTATATAACAAAAGACTGTTAAGAGGAAGTTAATTGAAGTACATAAATCCTGAAGAGCATTGCATCAAGGCAAATAACTATTTTTAGCCTAATCTAGATGGAACAATGAGAGAGTACGCACAAAAATGGAAGAAAAACTCATTTAAAAATAACTAGGAAATTTTCAACGTTTCATGAGTGCCCATGAGACAAGATCACTCAAAAATAATTAGATATTATCCTACAAAAATGAAAACTAGAAGTGGATAGGGAAATGAGAGAGAGACAAAAAAATGCAACACAAAAGGTCATTATTTGTTCCCAATAATGTTTCAGAGTTCATTTTAAAGGCCTGAGAAGTCAATCAACTAAGACTCCTACAGCCAAAAGTAAAGTTGAAACTGAATTCTGCAAAAGAGAGAATCATCATTTATTGCACACTGTTAAATATATATAAAAATGGATGCAAACCTAATTGCTCTAGCAATCATGCTCAAGAGTCCCCTGCAAGGAAACTTGGTGTATGACTATGGTGCATGCTGTGACTGATCCTAGTGAGGATGGAAACAGCATTGAAGAGTATTTTTGTATCTATGACATGATCAGGTTGGAAGAAATAAAGACTAGCTTGGGGGAGTCTCTAGCTCTGGCAGGGAGGAAGGAAATCTCTGACCTTTTGGTTCTAGCAGTTGGGAGTAAAGGGAGAGGGGAGATGCTCCATGATAGTAGAGGCAGAATATCAGGAAAGTCCCCACTGAAAGCTTGCTCTGCCTTCCCCACTTCTCCTCAGTGCATTGTCAGAAGCAGATCCAGAAGGGGTATAGTGACCACTTCCTGGAAGCAGCACTTAGGGACTTTAAGTCCTTGAATCAGCTAATCATTTCCCCTCAGCCCAACACACTTCCCCTTCAAGCTCAGCAGCACATCCATCCCCTTGCATGACCCCCTTTCCCCACCCACTGCTGCTACTATCCCCACTGCATCCAGCTGTCCCCAGGGGTTTGGGGACCTCCAGAGCTGCTCCTGCCCCACTCCAGCCTGGTTGCACAGGGAATCAAGTTCAGCTGGGGACAGTAGCAGAGGCAATGACTTCATAGATTTCATAGACATTAGGGCTGGAAGGGACCTCGGGAGATCATCGAGTCCAGCCCCCTGCCCAAAGGGCAGGAAGTCAGCTGGGGTCATAGGATCCCAGCAAGATAAGCATCCAATTTACTCTTGAAATTGTAATGACAGGCAAGTTTCTCCAGTTCTGACCATTTCATGCAGCCTTGGCCCCTTGTCTGAATTCTCCTCTGGCTCAGGTACTTATCTATCCCTGTGCTCTCTCAAGATGGCCTATGACACAGTGGAATTGTTTGAAGAAATTACAGCTTGCATATGTTGAGACAGTCTGTCTTACACCTCAGACTAGGATAGAAAGAGCCTTCTGGTTTGACAGCTAAAGGTTACAAGAATGTCCAAGATCATGCTTTGTTACAATGGCCAAAGAGTTGCAGTCAAAAGATGGAAAAATTGCAGACCACAAAGCCAGAAGAATCTACCAATCATAGCATCACAACAGAAGAGGAGGATAATTTCATTATCAAGGGGATGTGACACAGCAAGACTCATCACTACAAATATGGACAAGAACAGAAAGGCTTTGGATCTATCCTGCAAGAAGAGAAGGAGCATCAGAACACGTCCAACGGGACCCAGCTCTGCCCTCATAGCTGGCTTGGCTGGTCACCAAGCTAACTTAAGCAACTCAAGCACTGGTAATATCTTAATACTTGCAGGACTATTTATGTGTTTCTCTCTCTTGTTTCATAGACAGAGAGAGAGACAGATCACTTTTTATGTTTGTCTTTTTGTTTTAATTTATAATAAATGCGGCATTGTGCCTTACCCCCTGATAAGAATCATGCTTCTTTTATTTGACAGTGTATGCTCTGTGCGTACAATGCTGGCCCCTGCTGACAGGTGCATGGATGTCCTGGAGATAGGAGGGAGGGCCTGCTAGGGCCAGCAGGGTCTGCACCACGGCCAGCAGGATCATGGGGAACTGGTCATTGCTGGCAGAGGGAGGAGCAGAGGCTGGAGCAGCCCTGGTGCAAAGAGGCAGGATGGGCAAGGAGGGAGCTACTGCATAGTGCCACTGCACTGGATAGGGAAGGGGCTCCTGGATAGGGAAGGGGCTGGCCTGGGATCAGAGTTTCCCAGATGTCTGCCAAGTGCTAGAATCTGTCTCTGGCTTCAACATGGTGGCCAAGTGCTGGCAGCCATGTGGCTGGGGGCTGGAACTTCCCCAGTAGCCACAGGGACACATGGTAGGACTGCAGGAACTTAGGACCAACTTTAGTCCCAAGTCCTTGCACATGCAGACACCTGCCAAAAATCACTTAAATTTAGTCGTGCTTAAAATGCATGTGTAGACATGCCCAAAGGCACATAATCAAAATACATGCCCCATTACAATAAAGGGAAAAAATTAAAAATGTTAAAACAATTAAAAATCAAAGATAAGATTAATTTTAAAACAAATCAAAAGCTAGGAAAAGATCATTTTAATTGTATCCAAACCTGAATGAAACCAGTGTAGTAGTAATCAGTGGACAAATGTCTAGTTGGAAGGAGGTATTTAGTTGGGCTCACTAAGGGTCTTTCCTGGGTATCAGATTGTTTAACATTTTCATTATTTGAAGGATGGGTCAAGTCCTCCAATTTACAGATTTTGACATTAAGCTAGATGGAGTTGCAGGCACTCTGGAGGACAGGGCGAGGATCCAGAACAATATGGATAGACTAGAGAAATGGTCCAAAAAAATCAATCGGATGAAATTCAAGAAGGGCAAATGCAAAGTCCTGCACTTGAGATTGAATAATTGCATGTACAAATACAGACTGGGGAACTAATGGCTAGGCTGCAGAACAGCAGAGAAGGACCTGGGGATTACAGGGAATCATAAACTGAATATTAGCCAACCATGTTGTTACAACCCTCCCCTCCACCCCCCAAGAGTATACTGAAATGTATTAATAGAAGTGTCACTAGCAAATTGAAGGAAGTGATTCTTCTCTTCTGTGCAGCACTGGCAAAGCCTCACCTGGAGCACTATGTCCAGTTTTGTATCCCATACTTCAAGGAAAAATGTGGACTTTGCTGAAGCAAGCCACTTATTGCTACTTTAAAGCTGAGAACCAGAGGAAAATTTGAGTGAATAATAAGAGGTGAGAGGGCAAAGCAAAAAAAATTTAAAAATTTGCCAACAGCCACAACATGTAGTTTCTTCAATGCAACCAAAGTCATCTTTGGGCCAAACATAAGAAGCTGTTCCTCTGAGGAATGACATTCAGGATAAAACAAGACTCTCTGAAGACAGCTTCACCATCCATGTTTGGTAGAAGGAGCACTTTTAAGAACTCCTAAACTGAGATTCTAATGTTCAAGACAATACCAAAGCCAATCCAACACCACATTAAGGACCAGCTCACAGATCTACCAACTTCTCAAGAGGCCTTGATAGCCATTAAGCAGATGAAGAACAACAAAGCATGCGGTTCTGATGAAATACCATCTGACATTTAGAAGCAAGGTGTAAAAAAGGCCTCTTAACAACTATGTGACATAATTATCAAAAATCTGGAAACAAGAACAGATTCCTAGTGACTTGACAGATAACAGAATCATTGCTATATTCAAGACTGGATTGTAGCAATTATTGTTCTTAACACTTCTGCCTTTAGCTGAGAAGATTCTCATCACATTCTTCTAATAGACTCATGTCCTCACTGCAGAGATTCTACCCAAGACCAAATGTGGCTTCAAACCACTCAAAAGTTTAAGAGATATGATTTTGTTGCCAGACAGCTGCAGAACAAGTGCTGCAAGCAACACAAGCATCTTTAAATAGTCTTCATTAACCTAAGTAAAGACTTTGATTAAATCAATAGAGAGATCCTATGGAAGAGCCTGATAGGAACATCCACACGTGCAGGCATGTGCTCTTTCAGCAGCTCAAATAGAAGTGGTGCAAATATGAGGTAGGGCTTTTTGCCTCAGCGCACATGCCTGGACATGCACTTTGGTGTGGGGCAAATTGTGCCACTTGGGGCAAAATAACCCAGCCTGGCTCCTCCTGCATCTGCAGCCAGTGGGAGCTAGAGCCTAGGGCCAGTACCTATGCTGGCCCCAGCAGTATAAAAAGCTGCCCTGGCAAGTAGCTTAGGGCTACTTGCTCTCAGGAGCTTCTGGAGCCCAGCCAGTTCGTACCTGGGGACACTACCCCTTGTGCCAGCTGGACTGCTGAAGCAGCCCTGAGAGTTCCCTGCACCCTCCACCCACTGCAGCAGTCTGGCAGTGGGGGCTGCTGCCTGGCTGTGACCTACTGCCACCTGTGACAGCATATGGCCCCAAGGCTGTATGCCTGCCAGACCCAGAGGGGACAACTTGGCCATTCGAGGCATCTGCAACTCTGGGCCAGTTGCCAGCAGGCTGTGGCTGCAGCGTTGGCCTTTGTGCAGCACAACTGCCATGTGTGACACCACCCAGCCATCTGGGCAGCTACCACCCAAAAGATGTTCCTATGTAGTGGCCTGCTTTGAGCTGTCAAAGAATGTCCTCCTGGCCCAAGTGTTTGGCATTGACTTTTGGCTTTCTTGTCATAGAAAAATCAGAGCTGCCCCTACCCCATTTGCTCACCAGGATGTGCAGCACTGCTATGCCAATGCCCTGCCTCTGCCCTTGCCCCTCACTCTCAACCCACAGCCTGTCCCCCACCCCAGTCCCCTCATTTCTGAGTCACAGGGCTAGTTATGTGGGAATATAGGGAGTGGTACTCAGGAGGGGTGGGTCCCCTGTCCCCACAGGATGCAGCCCCCCCACCACAGCTCACAGATTGTCCCCCACAGAGCAACATCCCCCTGCCCAGCCCCATTACCCCCCACCCAGCCTCATCCTCCACTCACTCCCCCAGACCTCCCCATCATTCACTCACCTGGTCCCAGCCCCTGATCACTGGCTCGCCCAGTGCCAGCTTCTCGGCACTCAAAAAAAATAAAAAAAAAAACTAGAAAACAACCACACTCACAGTCTGTAGCAGTGGCTGTTGGGGCCTCATGGCAGAGCCCACCTGCACAACAGGGGGAAGCGGGGAATGGCCCCAGCCACCTGGCACCTGCACCGCCACAGTCAGATCGTGCATTACTGATCTACAATATGCTGATGATTGTGTCTTCTGTACCCACTCAATTGACTCCTTCTGTGTATGAAATGCTTGGACTCACTGTCAACTTCATAAAAACCAAGATGCTTTACCAACCCACCTGAAACCAACAGCTACATTTCCTCACAATTGCAATTAGAGGGCAATCATTGGAGAAGGTTGTGCATTTCCCTTACCTGGGTAGTCACCTTTCCCCAAAAGTAAATATAGGTAATGATATCTAACACGAAACAAAATCTGCCAGTGCTGCATTTGGACATCTCCAAAAGCATATCTTTTTTGATGAGGTCATTGGGATCCAACCAATTTACTCATCTGCCATGCTGTTGTAATCCCCACCCTGTTTCATAGTTTCATAGTTAGTAGTGTTGGAAGGGACCAGAGCAGATCATCAAGTCCGACCCCCTCCCATGGCAGGAAAGAGTACTGGGGTCAAATGACCCCAGCAAGGTGATTGTCTAGCCTTGTCTTAAAGACCCCCAAGGTAGGAGCCAGCACCACTTTGCTTGGAAGTTGGTTCCAGATCCTAGCCACCCTGATAGTGAAGTAACACCTCCTGATGTCTAATCTGAATTTAACCTCTGCCAGCTTGTAACCATTATTTCTAGTCACTCCTGGTAGTGGTTGGGGGAACAGGGAATCCCCAGTGCCTGCTGGTCCCCTCTGACTAGTTTGTAACAGGCCACTAGATCCCCCCTCAACCTTCTCCTGTGGAGGCTGAACAGGTTCAGGACCCTTAGCCTGTCCTCGTAGGGCCTGCCCTGCAGCCCCCAATCATGCAAGTGGCCCTCCTCTGGACCCTCTCCATGTTGTCCACATCCCTCCTGAAGTGCGGCGCCCAGAACTGACGCAGTACTCCAGCTGCGGCCTGACCAGTGCCACAGAGGGGAAGGATCACCTCCTTGCACCTGCTTGAGATGCATCTGTGGATGCATGACAAGGCGCGGTTGGCCTTCCTGACTGCATCCCTGCACTGCCGGCCCATGTTCATCTTGGCATCAATGATGACTCCAAGATCCTTTTCCACCTCTGTACTGACGAGAAGGGAGTTCCCCAGCCTGTAGGTATGGTGCCGGTGGTTCCTTCGCAGGTGCATCACCTTCCACTAGTCAGTGTTGAATCCCATTCTATTCTCATCCACTCACCTCTGTAACCTGTCTAGGTCTGATTGCAGATTATTCCTCCCATCTAGTGTGCCACATCCTCCCATATCTTAGTGTCATCAGCAAATTTGAACAGGGTGCTTTTTACCAAGTCATTGATGAAGATGTTCATCATCTTACCTCGATCCCTAGCAAGCTTTTTGAGAGAATTATTCTGGTGCATATCCACGAGAATTATTCTGGGGCATATCCATGATCTCCAGCAGGGGAGATCATGCTTAGGGGCAACCAACACAGGTTCATTAGCAGCAGGTCCTGTCAGACCAACCTGGTGGCCTTCTATGATCAAATCACCAAATCATTACATGCCGGGATAGCAGTGGACATAGTCTTCCTGGACTTTCGGGAGGCCTTCAACACTATCTCTCACCCTGTTCTCATTAAGAAACTGGGGGACTGTGGTGTCGACACCCACACACTCAATTGGGTCGCCAACTGGCTGGAGGGCTGCACCCAGAGAGTGGTAGTGTATAGGTCATTTTCATCCTGGAGGGATGCGGGCAGTGGCGTTCCACAGGGCTCGGTCCTCGGGCCCACACTGTTCAACATCTTCATCAATGACTTGGACGAGCAGGTAAAAAGCACCCTGTTCAAATTTGCTGATGACACTAAGATGTGGGGGGATGTGGGCACACTGGAAGGGAGGAATAGGCTGCAATCTGACCTAGACAGGTTACAGGGGTGGGCGGATGAGAATAGGATGGGATTCAACACCGACAAGTGCAAAGTGATGCACCGGGGAGGAACAACCGGCACCATACCTACAGGATGGGGAACTCCATTCTTGTCTGTACAGAGGTGGAAAAGGATCTTGAAGTCATCATTGACTCCAAGATGAACATGGGCCGGCAGTGTGGGGATGCAGTCAGGAAGGCCAACCACAGATGCATCTCAAGCAGGTGCAAGGAGGTGATACTCCCCCTCTATGCGGCACTGGTCAGGCCACAGATGGAGTACTGTGTCCAGTTCTGGGTGCTGCATTTCAAAAGGGATATGGACAACATGGAGAGGGTCTAGAGGAGGGCCACTCGCATGATCGGGGGCAGCAGGGCAGGCCTTATGAGGAGAGGCTACGGGACCTGAACCTATTCAGCCTCCAGAAGAGAAGGGTAAGGGGGGATCTAGTGGCCTGTTACAAACTAATTAGGGGGGACCAGCAGGCATTGGGGAAGTCCCTGTTCCCCCGAGCACTACCAGGAGTGACCAGGAATAACGGTCACAAGCTGGCAGAGGGTAGATTTAGGCTAGATATCAGGAGGTGCTACTTCACGGTCAGGGCAGCTAGGATCTGGAACCAACTTCCAAGAGAACTGGTGCTGGCTCCTACCCTGGGAGTCTTTAAGAGGAGGCTAGATGTACACCTTGGTGGGGTCATTTGACCCCAGGACTCTTTCCTGCCATGGCAGGGGGTTGGACTAGATGATCTGGGGAGCCAGAGGAAAACAAAGGACAACATTGGACCCCTGCTGAACCAGATGGGGCAACTGACAACTGATGCCCAGGAAAAAGCCAACCTATTAAATGGGTACTTTGCATCAGTCTTTCATCAGTCCCATGGGACGCCCATGCCTGCTATGGGACAGGGAGGTCCAGGTGGGGGAGATCCCCTGCCCTCCATAAATGCTGACCTCGTGAAGGAAAATCTTGAGAAGCTGGATACCTTCAAGTCAGCTGGCCCTGACAATCTACACCCCAGGGTACTCAAGGAGCTGGCGAGCATCATAGCCCAGTCCCTGGCACAGATCTTTAAAAACTCCTGGCACTCTGGTGTAGTGCCCAAAGACTGAAAGAAGGCTAATGTGGGCCCTATCTTCAAGAAAGGGAGGAAAGTGGATAGGCCCATTAGCCTGACTTCTATCCTGGGGAAGATCTTAGAAAAGTTTATTAAGGAGGCCATCCTTAATGGACTGGCCAAGGCCAACATCCTAAGGGATAGCCAGCATGGGTTTGTTGTGGGTAGGTCTTGCTTGACCAATCTCATTTCCTTCTATGACCAGGTGACCTATCACCTGGACAAGGAAGATGAGATTGATGTCATGTATCTTGACTTCAAAAAAGCCTTCGATCTGGTACCCTATGATCACCTCTTAGCGAAACTAGCCAGCTGTGGCCTTGGGTCCACTATGATCCACCGGCTGGGAAATTGGCTCCATGGTCGGACCCAGAGAGTTGTAATTGATGGCAGTCACTCATCGTGGTGCCCTGTGACCAGTGGGGTCCCTCAAGGCTCTGTCCTGGGACCCATCCTGTTCAACATCTTCATTAATGATGTGGACATTGGAGTCAGGAGTGGACTGGCCAAGTTCGCCGATGACACCAAACTTTGGGGCAAAACATCCACACCAGAAGACAGGTGGGTGATCCAGGCTGACCTGGACAAGCTCAGCAAATGGGCAGATGAGAACCTGATGGTGTTTAACACTGAAAAATGCAAGGTTCTCCACCTTGGGAGGAAAAACCTGCAGCATCCTTATAGGCTCGGCAGTGCTACGTTGGATAGCACTACAGAAGAAAGAGACTTGGGGGTCATCATTGACCACAAGATGAACATGAGCCTGCAATGCGATGCTGCGGCTAATAAAGTGACCAAAATGCTGGCTTGCATCCATAGATGCTTCTCAAGCAAATCCCGGGACATCATTCTCCCCTTGTACTTGGCCTTGGTGAGGCCGCAGCTGGAGTACTGCGTCCAGTTTTGGGCTCCGCAATTCAAAAAGGATGTGGAGAAGCTTGAGAGAATCCAGAGGAGAGCCACGCACATGATCAGAGGTCAGGAAAACAGATCTTACGACATAGGCTGAGAGACATGGGACTCTTTAGCCTGGAAAAGCGCAGGCTCAGGGGTGATCTGATGGCCACCGATAAGTTTATCAGGGGTGTCCACCAGGATCTGGGGGAACGTTTGTTCACCAGAGCGCCCCAAGGGGTGACTAGGTCAAACAGTCACAAACTCCTGCAAGACCGTTTCAGGCTGGACATAAGGAAGAATTTCTTTACTGTCCGAGCCCCCAAGGTCTGGAACAGTCTGCCATCAGAGGTGGTTCTAGCACCTACATTGAACACCTTCAAGAGTAAATTGGATGCTTATCTTTCTGGGATCCTATGACCCCAGCTGACTTCCTGCCCTTTGGGCAGGGGGCTGGACTCGATGATCTCCCGAGGTCCCTTCCAGCCCTGATGTCTATGAAATCTATGAAATGTCTATGTGCTTCTGGTGAAAATGGAGGTGAAGGTGGCGGTTGGCCTGACAAGGCAGCTGGGGCAGGCAAGGTTCCTTTAGGCTCCGGCAGTGATGGTGGAGGAAGGGCTCACAGGAAGTGCACATTCGCTCCCCAGGCTGTCCCCCAACTGCGGCTTGGTGGCAAACTGGGCAGCAGGCTGAAACAAGGGTGCAGAAGCTGGGGTGTGGTGCAGTGCAGTGGGCTCCTCCTTGAGGGGAAGGGGAAGCATGCAGCAGAGGACTCCCCACTGGGGGGGGCAGCAGCAGCTGCCCAAGGCAGGACGGGGTGTGGCCAACTTTCTTCAAAAGCTCTGAGACCAAACCAGCAGCTAATAGTAGCCAGAGGCAGGAAAGGGCCTGGCCATCTTCTCCCCAGAAGCTCCTGAGACCAAGCTTGCAGCAACCAGTAGCAGCAGCAGAAACCTTGGACAGGAAGAGGCATGGCCAACTTCCTCCCAGAAGCTCCTCTCCCAGAAGCTCCTGAGAGCAAGTAGCCCTGAGCTGCTGGCCAGGGCAGGTTTTTATACTTCTGGGACCAGCATAGGTGCTGGCCCCAGGCTAGCTCCCTCTGGCTACAGATCCAGGAGGAGCCAGGCAGGGTTATTTTGCCCCAAGTGGCACAATTTGCTCCAGAACAAATGCATGTCCAGGCACGTGCACTGAGGCAAAAAGCCCCAGCTCAGATTTGCACCAATTCTTTTTGAGTTACTGCAAGGGCACTTGTTTGCATGAGTGCACATACCCACAATTTTCAATGAGGCTTCAGGCATGTTGAGCAAATTCCCCTCACTATGGAGGCAGACAGACAAGAGAGGCAAGGTGAAGGAGGTGTGATCTAACACCACCAAGGTCTACTCTTCCCTTCCAGGACTATTTGCCACATCTGCAGTGAAACTTACAGGTCTTGGATTGGCCTCCTTGGTCATCTGTGGACTTACCAATCAAAAACTTCCCTATTTTCTGAAAGACGGTCATCCTCATATTGAGGAACTGTTAATAGTGGTGATTATGATGATGATGATGACTAACATTGGTAGGAGTCCACAGAGACTAAAATAATTAGAAACCTAGGAAATATGATTTGTGCAGAAAGGCTGAAAGACCTTGGGCTGTTCAGTCTAAAAAATAAAAGACTAAGTGGGGACAGGGGGATCTGAAAACAGTCTTCAAACACCTGAATGGGCATTATAAAGAAGATGGAGATAGACAATTCTCAGTACCTGTAGGGGATAGAACTAGGAGCAAGGGCCTCAAACTGCAGCAGAAGAAACTTAGAGTGGAGATCAGAAAAAATTTCTTCAGTTTGAGGATGGCTAAGCACTGAAACAGTCCACCTAAAGGGATTCTGGAATCTCTACTGCTGGAAATTCTCAAGAGCAGGTTAGAGACACAGCAGACTATGATGGGATTATCCTGCCTTGAGCAAGCATTTGGACAAGTCAATTTCCTCAGATCCCTTCCAACCCTACTATATGACGGTTCTAAGTTAGATGGGGAAAATGCAACTTTCTAGGACTCAATCCATTTCCATGCCAATGCAAGATTATTTACTTATAATATGTCTTGTCCAATGCTAACTATTTTAAAGTTTACTGAAGCTAATGGAAAGACTCTACTGAGACAAGTTTCTACAGTTTCTCATTGAGAAACTGTTAGCACTGTTGTATCTCTTATAGACTGCATGTCCTCTTAACTGCAGTGCAATTATTTCCTATTATTCTGAACCTGCAAAAAAATAGAAGATTAGTGATCTGGATAGTTCATTTTCATCTCTGACAGTTATCAGTTCCATATTAATCAGGGAAAGGAGAAAAAAAAGAATCTATTGACAATTTTAAAATAATCTCCCTCACTTCACCAGTCAGAAAACTGCTTATGCCTTACTATGCAAGGGGTTATACTTTTTCCTTGAAAAAAATATTATTCTATTTTTATTGTGCATCTCTGAATTGCCTGCAGGTTGTCAGTATCTTTTTGTTAATATGGTGTCCAGAAATAGGTGCTATATTTCAAGTTCAGTTGCACCATTCTATGATCCCTCTGTATAAGTAGCTTAAAACTTCATGGTTTTATTGATTATGTTTCTGTCTTCAGACAGGAGCAATGCTATCCTGTATGTTTGTAGAGCACACTGTAGTGGATAAATGACAGTTATTTTCATTGACATTGCATCTTACTGTTCACTATTGTTCCTTTTCTTGGAAGAGCCACATTCCTGTTTCTTCCTTCCTATTGAATACTTGGGTTTTAGAGTCCTTTCCTAAAGATTAGGCTGTTCTATTTATTCCTTAATTACTCATTGTTTTACTAGTTAATGTTTCTGCTATCTGTAGGTCTATTGTTTTCATGTGGAGTGTGACTCATAATACCATTAATGTATACAAATACTTTCACTATTTGGATTTTCCTGGGCATCTTCCTAGACACTTGCTTGGATGTCTTCTCAAGCTATATTCTGGCCTTGGCTCTAGTTCTGGGAATCTGTGGTGTTTCCTTCAAGTAAAGGTAATACTTTATGCAGGGCTGCTGAAGGCATCATGTACTATATAAATAACACTTTGGAAGCACAAAATCCAGAAGTTTATTTAGCACAGCAAGGGAATATCCAAGTGGCACTCCAGAAGCCCTCTTCTTATTTATGTGTTTTTGCTAGTGAACTTATTGTTTCCTGGATCCTCAAAGATGGCTGAAGAGGACAGAAGGGAGGAAAAACTTGTGCATCTTAAAGAAAGGCATCTTAAGAATGCTCTACATTAGTTTAACTCTGGCATCATTGAAGTCCATTGGAATTTTTCTAGAAACCAGTGAAAACTGAGTTAGGCTAATTCTAAACACTTTTGAAAATCACACTATAGAGCTCCATGAACAGCTCCATTTCTCTGTGGAACTGCTACTTGCAAATTTTCCTCATTCCCACATGTTCTCCAGCTGTGGTAGCAGACATACTAATGCCCTAAGACCATGGACAGATGTCATATTTAAAGTGCTCCAAATACCTTCAAACACACACCTAATAAAGCTCTTCAAAAATGTCTGTTCTCTTTCAAACCAATCCTGGAGTACACAGAAACAACTTTTAAGCACTTCACTGTAAGCACTTTGTGTAAGATCCATACTCTCCAGCAGAGTGTGATAAGGAATTGATTGGTCCTCCAGAATCCCACAGTGCTCCACTTTCCATCCTTTACTGCTCCAAGGAGCTGCCTCTGATACTCACAGCAAGCTGCACTGCTGAAGGTTCAAAGGATAACCTGGAGAGGGTCCAGAGAAGGGCCACTTGTATGGTTAAGGGCTTGCAGACCAAGCCCTATGAGGAGAGACTAGGGCACCTGGACCTCTTCAGCCTCCTCAAGAGAAGGTTGAGAGGTGACCTTGTGGCTGCCTATAAATTCATCATGGCACAGAAGGGAATTGGTGATGCTGTACTCACCAAGGTGCCCCTGGGAGTTACAAGAAATAATGGCCATAAGATAGCAGAGAGCAGATTTAGACTGGAGATTAGAAAGAACTTCTTCATGGTTAGAGTGGCCAAAATCTGGAACAGGCTCCCAAAGGAGGCGGTGCTCTCCCCTACCCTGGGAGTCTTCAAGAGGAGGTTAGATAGGCATCTGGCTAGGGTCATCTGAACCCAGCACTCTTTCCTGCCTATACAGGGGGTTGGACTCAATGATCTATTGAGGCCCCTTCTGACCCTAATATCTATGAATCTATGACCTGACTGGCATGTGACTATTTACTCTCAGGTACAGGGGCATCCTACACCCACAGCTTGCTGGTCATCTACCCTGACGACTCTACCCCCTCTTAAAAGGATACTGATAAGGACCTTTTTGAAGCATGTCACCTGAGGCCTACACCCAGAATGTCTATGCCACCTTTTCTGCTTGCAAATGAGGTGCTCTACCAACTGGAGGTAGGCAGAGATAATGGACCCCTTTGCCACCTGGAATGAGAATAAGTCACAGCATTCTCCCAGGGGGGGTGCTTGCTTGGAGACCACCAAAGCCTTGTCTGGTCTCTGACAGTGCCCCCCCGAAGCCAACCCAAGTGTGGCTTCTAGCGGGAGGGGGAGCCCTGGCTCCTTTCCACTCTAAGACCCTGGCCCAACCTGGTTGTCAGTAGCTGTGAATCAAGGAGCCAGTTTCCAGTTCAGCTCATGTTTATTTCTTGCTGAGGAGAACAAATGTAGCTTGAAGTTAAAAAGCAGAAGGACATCCAACTCCTCTTCAATGAAAGCATCTATTGGGCAAAGGCCACAGAGCAAGACCCAGCCCCATCCAAAAGGTTAAGCAGTTCCTCTGTCCCTAAGCCAACCCTCCATCCCGAGCACCAAAGTTGTTTTGATGGTCACTTTCTTTGGACTGTCTCCCTGGCCAGACACCCTGCTTATTCATAGCCCCCTGTCCATTGTCATGTTTAACTTCTTCTGCTTCTCAGGAACCTCTGGTTATCACTGGCTATCCCAGGATCTGAAAAGGCTTGGTGTGTTAACAAACCTATTCAAAGCCTGTTGATGCTGCTTCTCCATCTTGTCCTGTCCTGCACATATGCAACTCTAGCTTTACTGTCTCTAACCCATTCTTCTCTTCCCCTCCCTCTCCCCCTGGTATAAGCAAGCCAGAGGGAAGCAGAAGTTTGCAACATTATTATAAACATGAGCACAGTTAACACAAATATGTTAATAAACCCCATAGTCCATCACAGGAGGACACCCAGCACTCATACAGGATAAGGCACCAGAACTAGGCCCCACATTATTATACCGCCGCCAAGATTGCTGCTTTGGATCACAAGTGAAATTGTCATTGATCTGTGCCAACGCCAATGTACTGAACATATAGTATAAAGCCTAAGACACAAATCAGCTCTCAGACACTTGGAGGGTGATTTTCACTGACCATAACAAGTAGCTGCAGATTCCATCAGGGGATGACTCCAGTGAGTCCCACTGTGTTGACAAATCCAGGGACAACTCCAGGTGCAGTCTGAAAACACTGAAGATTCAGAGCTCTAACTAGGAGGATCAGAAAACCCTTGGCTCCTACCCTTGCCACATGCTAGGAGCAAATACAGGAGGAACAAGATGATCTGGGGAGTTCCTTCTGCTTGATAGTGCCAATCAATAGCCTTACCATACATCTGTATGTGAGAGCTATTGGCCAGCCTGGCCTATCCTAGCAGACCATCTCCTCAACCTCACAACAGATCAAACCATCAATAACATGGTTCTCATCCACGGTCCCCATGGTCCTTATCCACGTGGGAACGAATGATGTGGCCAGGGGCAACCCAGACCACATCATGAGAAACTACAAGGCTCTAGGGGCAAAGCTCAAGGAGATAGAAGAAAAAAACACCTGTTCCCCTATCCTTCAAGTGAGCAGATGTGGATGGTGTCACAAGACATGCAAGGTCAACTGGTGGCTTTGGAGCTGGTGTTACTGGGCAGGCCTTGGGCTCCTGGACCATAACCCGCATTTCTGCACAGCAGACATGCTCGGGTGGGACAGGCTTCATCTCTCCCCAAAAGGTAAGCATGTTTTTTCTTCCGGGCTGGCTGATCTTGTACAGCGAGCTTTAAACTAGGTTCGCTGTGGGACAGGGATGCAGAGGAACACAAGGACGCTTCACCGTCAAGCCAGGTGACGTGCACAGGTAGTACTCAGGTAAGTGACAGGGGCCAGGGCAGACTTAGGAACAAAGGGGTGGCACGGGCACCTACAGGAGGCCTCAAATGCCTCTACTCAAATGCTCAAAGCATGGGGAATAAGCAGGAGAAACTCACCCTGTTGCTAGCTAGCAAAAATCCAGACCTAATGGGGCTCACAGAAACCTGGTGGGATTCTACCCATGACTGATGGATACATGGCAGCAGACTGATGGATACAGGCTGTATAGGCAAGACAGAGCAGGGAAAAGACAGGTGGGGGGGTAGTGCTATACGTCAAAGAGCAGTATGCATTGATGAGCAGAATGGGGTCAGAGGAGAGGCAAAATGAGGCGCTCTGGGTAAGAATGCAAGGGGCTCGTAGGGAAAGGGACTTGACACAGACCACCTCACCAGGGGGAGAAGCTGGACCTGGAATTCTCAGGTCAGCTCATGGAGGCTGTAAAGTCAAGGGATCTGGTTGTCATGAATGACTTAAACTACCCAGACATCTGCTGGGAGCAGCAGTCAGCCAGCTCCAAATGCTCATGTCGGTTCCTAGCTGGGATACAGGACCTCCACCTAAGCCAGGAGTTGCATAGTCCCACCAAGGGAAATGCCTGCTGGACTTAGTCTTTGACACAGGTGATGACCTGGTGAGGGGTCTGCGGGTACTCAACCACCTGGGTGACAGTGATCATCGCCTGCTGGAATTTACTATCCAGTGCAGGGTGGTGAAAGCAAGCAGCAAGGCAGAGGTCCTCAACTTCATGAGGGCCAACTTCTGTAAGCTAAGATTAGTAGGAGAGGCATTGGGGTCTCAGTGCTTCAATGAGATGGGAGTCCAAGACGAGTGGTTGTTCCTCAAGGAGATGCTCCTCCGAGCTCAAAGGGAGTCAGCCTCAATCTGCACCAAGGGAGGCAGGAGTGCTAAGAAGCCCCCATGGCTCAGCAAAGGCATCCAGGAATGCCTGAGGGCAAAAAAGGAGGCATACAAACAGTGGAAGCAACGGGCTATCACCAAGGAGGATTACACTGCCGTTGTTTGGGACTGCAGGGAGGCTGTTAGGAAGGCCAAGGCAGAGATGGAGCTAGGGCTAGAGACCAGAATTAAGGATAATAAAAAGTCCTTTTTCAAATGCATAGGAAGTAAGAAGGCAGCACCGGGTAATGTGGGGCCCCTACAGGATAGGCTTGGCAATCTGGTGATTACGGCAAATGAAAAAGCTGACCTCTTTAATGAGTTCTTTGCCTCCATATTCCTGAACAGGGACCAGGACATCTCCCCCACTAGAACTGTGGATGAACCCAGGGGAGGCGCTGCCATGTCTAGGGTCAGGGATGACTTAGGGAATATTTGGAGGGGCTGGACATGTTTAAATCAGTAGGTCCAGATGCTCTTCATCCAAGGGTGCTGAGGGAATTGACAGGGGTCAGAGCAGGGCCCCTGGCACGGCTCAATGCGTGCTTGTGGGGCACAGACTAGGTACCAGAGGATTGGAAAAGGGCCAATATGGTCCCCATTTACAAGAAAGGGAGAAAGGAAGACCCCAGCAATTATAGGCCAGTCAGTCTTACCTCAGTCCTTGGGAAGACCTTTGAGAAAATTATCAAGGAGCACATCTGCAAGGGCCCAGCAGGGGAGGTAATGCTCAGGGGCAACCAGCATGGTTTCACTGAGGACAGATCCTGCCTGACTAACCTGGTTTCTTTTTATGATCAGGTCACAAAGTGAGGGTGTTGGGGTAGACGTCCTCTTCCTGGATTTTAAGAAGGCCTTTGACACTGTTTCCCATCACGTTCTCTTAAAATACTCGGTGACTGCGGCATTGATGCCTACACAGTCATATGGGTGGCAAATTGGCTAGATGGCCACACCCAGAGAATGATGGTGGATGGGTTGTTTTCAACCTGGAGGGATGTGAGCAGTGAAGTCCCCCAGGGCTTGGTTCTGGGGCCTGTACTGTTCAACATCTTTATCAGCGATCTGGATGTGGGTGTGGAAAGCATGCTGTCCAAATTCACTGATGACACCAAGTTGTGAGGCAAGGTGGGCACGCTGGAGGGGAGAGACAGAATCCAGCTAGATCTAGACAGGTTACAGAGGTGGGCAGATGAGAATAGGATGGAATTCAATGCAGACAAGTGCAAGGTGCTGCATCTAGGGAGAAGGAACCAGCAACACACCTATAGGCTGGGGAACATGCTTCTTGTCAACATGGTGGCAGAAAGGGATCTTGGAGTTATTGTTGACTCCAGGATGAACATGAGCTGCCAACGCAAGGAAGCAGTTAGTAAGGCTAACTGCACCTTGTCATGCATCCACAGATGCATCACAAGTAGGCCTAGGGAGGTGATCCTTCCCCTCTATGCAGCATTAGTCAGAGGAATGTGGCTAGCATTGAGAGGGTCCAGAGGAGTGCCATTCAAATGGTCAAGGGGCAGTGGAGAAAGCCCTACAAGGAGAGGGTGAAGGGCCCAAAACTATTCAGACTTCACAAGAGAAGGCTGAGAGGGGATCAGGTAGATGTTTACAAACTCACCGGGGGGACCAGTGAGAATTGGGTGAGGCTCTGTTCCCCTGGGCACCAGCCGGGGTTCCTAGGAATAAGGACCACAAATTGTTAGAGACAAGGTTCAGGCTGGACATCAGGAGATGTTTACAGTTTGGGCTGCCAGGCTCTGGAATGGGCTCCCAAGTGAGCTGTTACTCTTTTCTACCTTGGGGGTCTTCAGGCAGAGGCTGGACAGATATTTGGCTGGGGTGATATGACCCTGGCACCTGCTTCTGCCCAGGGCAGGGGGTCAGATCTGATGATCTGTTTAGGTCTCTTCCGCCCCTAAGCTCTGTAATACTACATTGTGCTAAGCCATTGTCCTCACAGACAACTCTCCCCTCCACATTCTTGCTAATTACTCTCCCATTCTTGCAGATGATTTGGCAGAAGTCACCTGTGACAAACCAGCCCTCTTCTTCCCCTCACTAGAAACAAAGCCAACCAGAGACACAAACAGGAAGGACAGCCATGCATCCTCATTGCAGGCTTCAGCACAGTAACAGTTCCAATGTGCTTTTATCCTAAACCCTCCTCTATACCCCTAGCCTCATAGAGCTGCTTGAGGATGACAGCCTCAGCATTGCACTTGAGGAGAACAAGACGACAGAGTAAATGGAAAAGGACAGGAAGCAGGCCTATTTTGAATTATGCCAGGGAAGAAGTTCTGTTGCATGCCATTGTTGAGAGTAGCATGCCAGGTCTGGGTGGATGGATTACCATTCGTGGATCAGGGGTGGTCATATCCTCAGAGTTTGCAAGATGGGATGCTAAGCAGCCCATGTCATGGTCCCCTACACTGAGTCTTGGCGTGTTCGCATTAGGCCATTTCTGAAGTAAATTAACACCCCCCCACAGGATCAAAGTACATAGTTGTGCTCACAGGGGGGCAACTGAGCTGACCTGGGGTAATTGAGAGGTAGAAATGGGGATCTTCTTCTCTGTAAAGTACTGTTACCTATTCCAAACTCTTTGTGAACCACAGTAGCAGTTGTCAGGTACTTACTTTTAGCACTTCATTGCTTCGTTCTTTTAAGGGCTTAACACTGATTAGACCCAACTCCCAAATCCTAGGCAGCAAAAGAACCCCCACAAATTGCATGGCCTCCATTGATTGCTGTGGAGAAAGGATGAAATGGACTGGAAAAAGGACAGTATAGTGCCCATCTTTAACCAAGGCAAAATGGTTGGTTCAGGGAATTATGCAGGTTAATTACAGTCTGACTTTGATATCTAGGAAGTTACTGGAGCAAATTATAAAGAAGTCAATCTGTAAACATCTTGAGGAGAAAAGGTTGACAACTGGCAGCCAGTATGCATTTAAGAATAAATCATGCCCTAACTTGATCTTCTTTGACAATGTAACTAGCTGGATAGATGATGGGAATTAAGCGTTCATAATATACTTAGACTCTAGTAAGGTTTCTGATTAAGTCCCACATTATATTTTCTTAAATAAACCAAAGAAATGTAGGCTGGATAAAATTACCATACAATAAACACATAACTGACTCAACCACAAGTAAAGGGTCATTATAATTAGATCCATAATGGCAGGTTTCACGTTGGGTTCCACAGGAGTCTATCCTGGGTCTGGTGCTGTCCAATTATGTTTAATAATAATTTGGAGACCAAAATAGCTTCCTGACCAAGTTTGAAGATGACATAAAACTGGGAAGGATTGTAAACACATTGGAAGATAAAAGCAGAATTCAGAAGGATCTTGCTGGCCTGCAGAGTAGGCTAGGGACAATACAATGAAGTTCAGCAGGACAAACACATACAGAATAGGAGATAACTGGCTGAGGTACATTGCTGAGAAGGATCTGAAGGTTTTGGTATATCATAGACATATCAGAAATATGAAGCAGCCGCAAAAACTGTTTGAGCTGCATCAACAGGAATACCAGGCTTAAGAAACAGGGGATGAGGTATAAGTATTAGGTATAAGGAGTGTGAGGTATAAGCCACAGGACCCTCTGCTTGGCACTGGTTAGGACTCACCTAGAGTACTGTGTGTAGTTCTAGGTTACACATGTTAAGAAGGACATGGAAAAGCTGGAGAGAGTCCAGGGGCATACCACAAAAATGATAAAAGGGGCTGGAAAGCAAGCTGTGTGAGGAAAAGTTTAAAGAACTAGGTACATTCAGCTTGGAGAAAAGGAGATTAAGGCATGAGGTGATAGCAGTTTTCAAATATTTGAAAAGCTGCCATAAAGAGGAGCTTGCTGCAGAGCTCAGGACAGGAAATACGAGCTTTCAACTGAAGCAAAAGTAGATTATATCTCCACAAAAGCTTCCTTACTGCTAATGATTAAAGCAGCGGAATAGACTGCCCAGGGAAACTCTGGAATCTCCTTCACTGGAAGTTGTCAAGAGGCAGCTGAGTAAATCAGAGATGCTTTAGGAGCAGCATTACTGCTTTCATAGATTTCCTAGACATTAGGGCTGGAAGGGACCTCGGGAGATCATCGAGTCCAGCCCCCCGCCTGAAAGGCAGGAAGTCAGCTGGGGTCATAGGATCCCAGAAAGATAAGCATCCAAGTTCATGCAAGGGGTTGGACCAGATGATCCTCAAGGTCCCTTCAAATCCTATGATTCTGTAATCTCTTTGAGCAGCGCTCCATATTTTTCCCACTGCTACCTATTGTTTGGGTCAGCCACATCAGCAAAGCCAACATTGCCAGTTTGCCTACCTGTGCTTTTGAAACTGCCAGTTGTGCCTCCCCAGGCCGTGTCAAAGTAATATATATTTTAAAATCTAAGATGACCCTGAATTTAAGACAACCCCAATAATTAGATTCTATATATGGAAAAAATTATAAATTTGTTATAATTTTCCAGGCATGGAATCTAAGTATTGGAGCACTGTCTTGAATTCATCACCCCCTGCCTCCCCCCGCCCCCCGCCTTCCCACTACTGCAGGGAAAGCTGTGGCTGCAGGGGAGAAGAGGGGTCAAGCAGCTCCCTTTTTGTGTAACCCCCCCCTTATTCCCTCTGCAGCCTTTCCACCCCCTGCACCTCACCCCCAGCTCCCCACAGCCTCTGCCCCTCCACTCCATCATCTCTGCCTCTTTCCCACATGCTCCTTAGTTTCTGCCTCTTCCCCCTCCGCCCCCTGAGTCTTTGCCTTTTCCCACCTCCCCCCCACCCACAACTCCTCATGGTCTCTGCCTCTATCCCCCTTATTGTCAGGCACTGCTCAGGCTTTATCCCCTCCCCAGAGCACAGCACATGGAAGCAGAGCCCTTGCCAGGCCATGCAGCAGTGTCAGCACTGTTGATAAGCTGGGCAGGGGATGGAGTTTCCATGTACTCTGTACTTGGGAGGGAATGCATCCTGATCTGTGCCTGACAGCGAGTGGGGAAAGAGGAGAGCAGATGCTGCAGAGGGCAAGAGGGGGGATAGGTATGCAGCTGCTGCAGGTCTGACTCTGGCCCTGACCTGGGCTCAAGACCAAAGTCAGACCCACAGCAACTGCCTGCCCATCCCATCCTCAACCCCACCCCTGCTTTGTACATGAATCTAAGAGGAGGGGCTTTTCCCCACCTCCATGCTGACTAGGGGGAAGCCTAATCTTATCTTAGATTCAAATAAATACAGTAGTACAAGTGATTGTAGAAAAGAGACTATGCAGGGATGGTAGGGTGAAGGCAGGGAGCAATTATTCAAGGTAGTGCTTTGATTTGGTAATACCCGTAATCTCAGTCAATGCAGCAAGGAGAGAAAAGAAAGTAGTGGAGGGAAACCATGCTCGCCAGACTGCAACGATTCTGCCATGCCCAACCACCAATCAATCGCAACAGATCACTATGGGTCACAGCAGGGGAGGACTTTCTGAAGGCACAGAACCTAGTCTCAGTTTCACTCAGCACACTGTGTACCCACTGAGAGCACAGGACGTGCTAAGTAACTCCACTCCCAAATCCTGACCCGCCCCATTGCTCCCCATTTTGCTGGAATCAGGTAACACAGGGGCTGAGTTTCAGGGCAGTAGGGAGAAATGGAGAAATATACATTTTGTACAACAGGATATCCTGTGGGCACTTCCTGCAGAAATCTCTTGCCAGGCGAAATGGTTTCAGATGACCAGGGAACAGTTTTTTGTTTTCAGCTCAATCCAGTGTCTGTCAATGCAGCAGCAGCTGCCACCAGTCTTCAGGGGTTCTTACTACAATGCCTGCAATCCAGTGACACAGGGGACAGGAGGAGGGGGGGCAGCAAAGGGAGGGTGGCAATCATTTGGAAGAAAACAATACTTGATGATTCAGGTGGATGTATTGGGGAACTTATAGAGATTCAGCAGAGAAGACCTGCTTGGGTGGTGATCAGGATCCTCTGGAAGCTTGCAGCCATGGTGAGAGGGATGCCGATGGAACACCTGTTCTGCGTGGTGTGTGCTGTCACCACAGGGGTTTTACAGCTATCCCTGGGCAAAGAAAGAGTTAGTGGTATTCTTTAGTGATTCTCAGTTGTTTGGTGACAGGTACTGGAGCCTTAGCCCCAGCCAGTCTGTCAGCTGGCACCTCACATTGAAAAGGAAGCCTCTTCTTTCCCAAGGGCTAATCAAAGCAGACTTTCCCTCTCCAGAAAGCTCAGGTATTGAGGATGGCCATAATCTCCTCCAGCAGGAAGAGAGCACATGTGGAGATGCCTTCTGTCTGACTTCATACTTCACCCTCTAGGCCAAGTTCAGGCATGGAAAGAGAAAAAGTACAGTTGCTGCTAACACGGCTTTCAGCCATTGCTGTGGTACTTAGTTAAGGTATAGGCATTTGGTTTCAACATTTTTGTGAAAATGTACAATTAGCACGATAAAGATATTTCTATTGTGATATTGGCACACATGAAACATGCCCATCTCACCCTCCTCCCCACAAGAAAATGATATAGCCAAACCAGTTAGCTCTAAAGATAAATTTTATTGAAACACCAAACAAGCCCTGCTTGTAATGGTGCAACACCGCGCGGTGTATTACACTTCTGTTATTTCAGAGGAAAGGAAAAAAAAACAGCTGTTTTCATTTTTGGAATGCATCAGCTGCTTTTCTACAGTAGGTCGCGGCAGAATATTTTCGCAACAGTTTATTTGGAAATTAATAGATTTAGCCCATAGAAGATACTAAATTTCAGGAAAGTAGATATGATTTTTGGCAATAATCAGCATCACGTGCAATTCTGCAAAAGGGTAAAGATTCTGTTAGAAATTGTTTTTTTTTCTGCCAGTCCATACCCTGCATTTTTAAAACAATGGCCAGGACATACCCATTTATCATTTATTAATATTGGCTAAATAATTGACTATACCCCAAATAGCTTTAAAAATGCAAGCAATAACATTCTCTTTCTAAAAACTGTCACTAAAATGGATTCCTCACCTCATGAATAATAAAGTTAAATTTCAATCTTTTACATAGCTTTTGTTTAATTTTCTATAAAAGTTGAAGCATCATTAGCTGGGAATCTGCAATTTCATCTTCACAAAAGGCATAAGCAGAACATATTACTTTGTGTGCAAAAAAACATGTCCACACAAATTGAAGTCTTACTTGATTTTCATGTTAGCTCTCAATTAAGAGATAAGAAAGGTTTCTTAAAGGAAGACAGCCGGGCACTGAACCATGCTTTCCTAGTTATTCAGGGGATACTGGAAATTTAAAGGATTTTATCACATTACAGGTAAATGAATTGATAGCGCTGGACAGTTGTTCAAGTGAATTCTGCATGTCCCACTAATGAAAAGCAAGCAACAAAACACCGATATATATATTTCTGGTAGTACTATAAATCAAAGGAAAAACCTTATTTTATATCTGTACTTAGCATAATAATGAAAATGGAGAGTACCATGAAAAAGAATTTTAACAAATTCCTAGTTATTCTTATGAAATAGTCTCTGTAATCTTGCTTGTTTACAGTTTGCTTAGCTTTCTTCTTGGGGAATGAGTAAGGTAAAAGGATGCTGACTGGAACTTACACCCAGCAATAAAGAATCCAGGATTGTTCCACATGCCAAAAACAATAAGTAATGTCAGGAAATTCAGTGATTTGGGCACCTACCTTCCTTTTGGTTCCTTTGAAAATCCCAGCCTTAAAAAAAACCCAAAAAGCTTTCTCCACTCAAGGTGACATCTATTATTTTCATTACCCGGTGTGTGTGTCAGTCAGAAATTTACTAATTTTAGATTTTTCTTTTTACCCAGTGTCAGCAGCTATTTTAATTCCTCAAGCAACTATTTTAATTCCTTAAAGTTTTGAGAGCTAATAAAACACTGCGTTTTCTCACATACTGCACACCCCTAAGGTGCAGGTTGTTTCTGGAAGTCAGACTGTGGGGAGGGGTGGAAAAAGAATGGCTTCCAGAGTCATGGCTGACTGCATGCAGCAGCTCATTTTCTCTCAGGTAGCTCAACTGCTACTTCAGGCATGAGCAACGGTGTTAACAGTCTCATAGCTGCTAAGGAATTGGTAGCAGCTTTTCATTTCTCAGCCATTAGCTACTTCCAAATCCTTAGCAGTTATGAGAAGGTTAACACTGGACACTGCCCCTTCTGCTTGCTGGGGCAGAGAGAAGTGAGAACCATGGGACTACAGCATCTCCATGCTTCTGTTCCAGTGAAGAAGAAAAATGAGCTTCCCTGCTTAAGACATATACATCAATTTTGGAAAGCTCATTTTAAGGGGAAAAGTGTGTGTAGTACACAAGTAAATACAGTATGCTTGGAAAATGAATCTAAAGTCTGCCACCAAACCAGCAAGGTCACTAGTTAGATTTATTTGGCCTCTCCATCCTTGGACCCACTGAAAGTTCAAAGTAGTTGTTTTATTAACTTATGTTACTAAATTCAGTGTGCGTGCATGCAAAATGCCAGCTATATATGCCTACACAAACCAAGAACTTGCAAACATCACAACCAAAACACTTAAAATAACCCAGTTATGAAAACTATTAGTTTCAATGTTCTTTTAGCTGCTTGTGTTTCCCAAGGAATTAAAAAATACCATCTCTCTAAGGTTTGGGAAAGTAAAATATTAAACAAACTCAGGAAAATATGGTCTTGGAGAAAGCGCAAATTTATTGTTCAACATTTCTGAAATCAAGAATTATTTTCATCAATGCCACAAACCTTATGAAAACCCAATTGGTATGAAGTCACAAAACTGGATAACACTTCCTTAATTAGTTTCAAAGCTATCAGAACATAGTAGATATCACAGATCCTTGTGTGAGCCATGATTTAGAAAACTAAAGGTGGTCTCTGTATAAAGGACAGGCTGAGAATGGCATCACTGAGGTACTAGAGTCCCATCTCTTTCAGGCAAGTTACTGCATAGATATCCAGGGTTAAGATCTGACATTATTGTGAAAAACTTTTAAAGCATCTTATAACATAATGAAAATAAATTGTATTTGAAACCAAAAGCAGCATATTAGACATGCACTGGTAGAAAACATCTTCAGTGTACAATTGAAGATGTTGAAAGTACAGTACACAACTTGGATGTTTATTAAAAAGTATACTAATTTAAATAAGATTTCTCTTCTGTGAAAAAAAAAGAGGTCTACATAGGCTCATTCATAAAAATGGAATTCTCAGCATTCGGCAGTTGTTGGTATAACATAAACATAGACAGTCTTCATATTCAGTGTCTTCATGGAGGTGTCTTTTGTAATCTCTAAACAAAAGATGAGAGAACATGGAACAAAATTAGTAACCTTTATATAGCAAAACATTACAAACCCTCTTACTTCCATGTTTAGACAGTCTTCTTTATGCAACCCAAACTGCATCTGGAACAAGAATTTCTCAGATGAAGTTAAATCATGTCCTGACAATGCAATTATCAAATAAAAGGTTAAACACTGATGAGTAGCAAGCTTTTTTAAATTCTCATTTTAGATGCCATCATTTAGGTACCATTAGAATATGGAAAAAAAAGCTAACATTGGGTAAAAGAAAAGCCCACATGCTTCTCAAACCACGTTTCAGGTCAAAGCCTTAGGTCCTGGAAGTTTTGTGTGGTTAAATTTGCTTGAACAAGATGATGTTACAATGGGATATGTCATGGGGTATCTGAAGTACAACAATATAATGAAACTAGCCAGGAAAGCAGACTTTTACAAGTGGTAAGGGAATCCTTCTGGCCAAACAGAAGCTGATTATTTGCATAGTATTAAAGTCCCCAAATTCTATTTCTTCTTTGATCTTTATTACTTACACGCTAGAACTGACAGACTGACTAAACAGGCTGTTTGCAGATGTGGACAAAAACAAAACAAAACAAAACAAAATGGTGCTTTACTTTATATACTCGGTGTGCTCCTGTGCCGAGCCCAGAGCATGCCTAGAAGAAGCAGCGCCTTAGTTGCACCCAGCTTTACCAACATCTGTATAGACCAGGTGCTTTAGTGGAGCCTTTTTGGTGCTTTTATGTAATAGGTGATTGAGTCAGTTTTAGATAAAAGCACCGAAGAGCCCCACTGAAGCACCTGATCTATACAGACGCTGCAGAGCAGGATCAAAGTAACACAGCTGCTTCCAGTACAGTGAGTCGTCCCCCTCCCCACATCTGTCAGTACCCATAATTTCTTTACATTTCTCTGTTTTGCAGCATTAAGGATTAAAAACCATCTATAAACAGTAGTTTTAATTACTGACATTCAGTGTAAATACAAGAAATCCTGACTCCACAGATTCTAATGTAAATAAAGTGACATTGTATTGCATGCAAGTAGGGTATTCTAGTATCTCTCCTTTTTATACACTGCATCTGATGAAGTGAGTTTAGCTTACAAAAACTTGTACTATAATGTACGTTTATGTGTATACATATATGTATACACACACACACACACACACACACACACACACACACACACACACACACACTCTTCAGTTAGTTAATAAGGTACAAATCTACCCTTCCCCTTACTTGACTAAACATAGCTAACTACATTACTATGAATCTAATCAATAGATTTTCTGCATCTTCCTTCTAAAAAAAACCTCTCTCCTGCTAGAGCTGGGCATTGCATGTCTTCCAACTAAAAATCAGCATAGTGTTCAAGGCTGTTTGGGAAGTTCTCAACTGGAGGGACACTCGGGCCATTGATTAATGTTACAGGGTCTGCTCCAATATGTTTCAGTACCATACAAATATACAGCCCCCCAATATGTCCCCTTGCCAGAGCACTTCAACAAACACTGTGTTAGCATGCAGCAGCAGTCCTCTCCAGTAAAGGAAAAATAAGGGGGTTGCTTGGTTCTCTGTCATCCCCTAGTGCTATGCCAGAACCATGACAGAGGTGTGCAGGGATTCCTACTTTCCAGCCAGGGCTCTGGAGAGAAAACTCCTTACATGCCTCTTGGACTTCAGAAGTTAACAAGGACAGCAGAGCACACAGCAGAAGGCTCACTGGTACCTTTGCTACCTGGAGTGCTTCAAAGGTTTTTTAAGCACTCCAAATACTACATCCGTCCAGGACCTCAGACATTCATTTGCATTCATTCTTCTACATGGTGTCTCTTCTGCAGCTGGGAATGCCGTCAGCGGATGGGACTCCCAGCCAAAGGGGTGCACCATGTCCAGCTGGGCTAGGAGTCCCATAACTGAGAAGACTCTCAGCCCCAGCAGCTGCCAACTTTGGGACTCTCTTTACACATGCAGGTAAAAAGACATGATTGGATCCAATGTGAAATCCACACAATGATGCCTCCTGCCTACTACACATGCAACCCTGTGCTTCACAGGACTCCCTGGAGTGAGACCTATGCCAGACAGGTCTCAGGCCTGATGACTCAGTCCTAGCTGTGCATGCAGGCCTGGTAGTTCCATGCACCCCTCCCCCCCCCCCAAGTTAAGGATCATGGCTGCTGTGATTCCCAGTGGTGGGTTTCATGCTGGGCCTGGTGCACCCTTGGAGCTGGGAGCCCTGCCAGCTGATGGGGCTCCCAGCCATAGGAGAGATCCTATTACACATGCAAATTAAAGCTCAATAGCAAACAGTTAAAAAGTTAACACATTTTCAAGGCTTAACTTTATAGCTGGTTAGAGCTTTTTATTGTGTGATAGCTTCTTTGCACGTGTAGCTGGGGACTCCTCTCTGGTTCAGTGGTAGAATCCCCGCCTGCCACACAAGAGCTGGGTTCAATTCCCAGACACTCATATAAATACAGCCATGGAGCCACCAAAGGTGTGGTGGGATCTAATGATCCCACAGTCACACATTGGAGGCCACACAATCACACATTGGATCCCATCACAGTTTCATAGTTGTTAGGGGCTGAAATGGACCTTACACATCATTGGGTCCAGACCTGCCGCACTTGGAAAGGAAAGACTGCTGGGATCAACAAGCAAGATGGGTGTCAAGACACTTTTTGAAGATTGCCAGGGTCAGTGACTATACCACCACTGGGGGGAGGCTGTTCCAAACCCTTGGCACTCAACTTGTAAAGAAGTTTTTCCTTTGGTCTAGCCTAAAGCAATCTTCACTCATAGATTTCATAGACATTAGGGCTGGAAGGGACCTCGCAAGATCATTGGGTCCAGCCCCCTGCCCAAGGGGCAGGAAAAGTCAGCAGGGATCTAATGATCCCAGCAAGATTGGATAGTTTCAAAAAAACACTTGGGTGCCTGAGCAGGTGCTTGCACCACCTCTGGGGCGAATCTATTCCAGGCCCTGGGGACTCCCACAGTAAAGAAGTTTTTCCTTATGTCCAGCCTAAAACAGTCTTCCAGGAGTTTATGACCACTGGACCTTGTCTTCCCATGGGATGCCTTGGTGAACTGACATTCTCCTAGTTCCTGATGCACACCTCTTATGTAATTATAGGCTGCCATCAAGTCACTGCTGAGCCTACACTTTTCCAGGCTGAAAAGAGTCCCATGTCTCTCAGCCTGTCCTCATAAGGCCTACTCTCTTGTACTCTAATCATGCGTGTGGCTCTCCTCTGGACTCTCTCAAGCTTTTCCACATCCTTTCTGTATTGCAGAGCCCAGAACAGGACACATTATTCCATCTGTGGTCTCACCAAGGCCATGTACAGTGAAAGGATGACTTCCTGGGTCGTCTTTGAGATGAATCAGTAGATGCAAGCCAGAGTTTTACTTGCTTTGCTGGCTGTGGCATTTGCATTGATGGCTCATGCTCATCTTGTGGTCAGTCATGATCCCCAAGTGTCTTTCAGTTGTGATGCTAGCCAGTGTAGTACTGCTGAGCCTATAAGTATGGTGTGTTTTTCCTCCTGAGATGGAGCACCTTGCATTCCTCAGGTGTTGAATGCCATCAGGTTTTGATCTGCCCACCTCGTAAGCCTGTCAAGGTTGGCTTGGATTGCCAGCCTATCCTCTAAGGTGACTGCACTGCCCCATAGTTTGACATCATCAGTGAACTTAGCCAGTCCGCTTCCGACACCAGAGTCCAGATTGTTTATAAACACACTGAAGAGTACAAGTCCGAGAACAGAGCCCTAGGGAATGCCACTGATCACCATGCACCATATTGATTTGGTTCCATCAACTATCACTTTCTGGGTCTGTCCACGGAGCCAGTTTCCAAGCCATCAGACCATGAAATTGTCAAGGCCACAATTCCCCAATTTTCCCATGAGGACATCATGGGACACTAGGTCAAAGGCTTTCTTGAAACCCAAAAATTAGCTTGTGTGTGGCAGACCCACACTCACCATATTGTTGCTGGCCTGCTCTGCTCACCTCGGTATGTTGCACCAGGGTCTACTCACCTGCCATGACTTGATGTTACTTGAGGTTCCACTGGTGGATGTTTAGTGTCTCCAAACCCTGAAAACCTTGGCTGGTGTTTCTTCTGTGGGGATTCTTACCTCCCCTTCACCCCACCCCTTTCCACTAGGGTCTCAGCAAGATCTGGATGTGCTGTGGGGCACTTTCTGCTCCTCCTGGGCCATCTGTCTCCATCCAGTTTACCCAGATGGTAGTACAAGCGTCTCTAATCAGAAAAGGAGCAACTTATTAATACTCAAAACTGAAACTCTCAGTAGGGTGGCTGTGACCAGGGCAATGATGCTCGTTGCATTGGGCGCCTCTTCTTTGGCCCTCACCTATGCATGGGGTACACTGTGCGCCCATTGAGTAACTTCTGTGTTGGGGCTGTGACCTCAAGAGCACTGGGTTCTGGATCAGCTGCCCCCTGGCTACATACGATAGCACCCCATGGGGTGACTTCCCATGCTCTTGCTTCTCCTGCAAGTCTAGCATTGCCCACTCTTGGGCCTCAGGGCCTGAAGGTGTGACAATGTGTGAGTTCTGTAGCCTGGCTCCCTGCTGGGGTCGCTTCCCAGGCAGGACTAGTTGGTGCATCGTGGGATGCCTCATTCCTGCTCTGGCCACCCTGTGTATACCTGTGGGTCACGTCTGGCACGGGTGTGGTCTTGGCAGGGTCCAAGCCTCTGGCTCCAAGGACAACTGCCACTCTGCAGGACCCCGGGTCCTTTCTTGTCTCGGTCAGGTTGGTACGGGATGGTTTGGGTGTACTACATACCTTTAAGAGCCGAGAGCTCAGATGCAGTGGGGAAGCCCCACCATGGTTGAAGGTGATGTGTTGCTTGGCAGTCTGTTGGCCTGCAGTGCTGCCAGCCCATGCTGGCTGTGGGGAAGGTGTCTGGAGGGGCTGCCAGTGTTCCCTCCATCCTGCTCCCCCTGGTGCATGTCCAGCTGGCTCCTTTTATCCCAGGAGCTTTGAAGAGCCTGACCAATCTGTGGCCCTGCTTCTGGCTGTGGAGCGCTGGAGCAGCCATGTGCAGACTGGCCACCTGGAGCCCAGCAGTGCAGTGAGTGGGCCAGACCTGTCATATAGTGTCTATTATTTCTTGTCCTGCCCTAGGGGCCCTTGGTGAATAGATGCTCCCCCAAGCCCTGATGTACACCCCAATATAGGCTGCCACCAGTCCCCTCTGAGTTTTCTCTTCTCCAGGCTGAACAGCTCCAAGTCTTTCAGCCTCTCCTCATATGACCTGGTTTCAAGGCCACTAATCATGCATGTGGCCCTCCTTTGGACTCCTGAGTTTCTCCACATCCTTCTTGAAGTGTGGCGCCCAGAAATGGACGCAGTACTCCAGCTGCGGTCTCACTAAGGCTGAGTAGAGTGGGAGGATAATATCCTTTGCTCTACTCAAGATGCCTCGGTGGATGTATGCTAGTGTTCGATTACCTCTGCCAGCATTTTGTTGTCAATCATGACACCCAGGTCTCATTTGGTTGTGGTGCTGGCAAGCATAGCACCACCAAGTCTTTAAGTGCATCGTGGATTATTTCTCCCCAGGTGGAGCACTTTGTATTTCTCCATGTTAAAATGACATCATGTTGAGGTCTGCTCACCCCAAGAGCCTGTCCAGTTCGGCCTGTATTGCCAAACTTTGAGCGTGACCATGCTCCCCCATTGTTTGGGTGTCATCAGCGAACTTTCCCAGTTTGCTTATAACACCCAAATCCAAATCATTAATGAACATGTTGAAGAGCACTGGTCCAAGTACTGAGCCCTGAGGGACACCTTCCACTATACTATGATGACTGAATTCCATCAATACACTTTTGGTCCTACCATGGAGTCAGTTGGCTAGTCACCAGCCCATAAAGTAGTCAAGGCCACATTCTCCCAATTTGACCATGAGGACATCATGGGAGACCAGGTCAAAAGCCTTTCTGAAGTCCAAGTATATGACATCAACCTCATTTCCCTTATCCAGGTGGCGAGTCACAGAAGGAAATGAGGTTGGTCTGGCATGATGTGCCTGTAACAAAGCCATGTTGGCTATCCTTCAGAATACTGCTTTCAGTTAGCCTGTGTATAATGAATTCTTTGATAATTTTCTCCAGGACTTTACCAGGCACTGAAGTCAAACTAACTGGCTTGTAATTTCCTGGGTCCTCCCTTCTCCCTTTCTTAAAGATAGGTACCACATTAGCCTTTTTCCAGTCTTCTGGGACCTTTTCCAAGTGCCACAAGTCTTCAAATAACTCTGCCATTGGTCATGCAGTGACATCAGCCAGTTCTTTTAGCATTCTCAGCTGTAGTTCATCTGGTCCTGCTGACTTGTAGATATTTAGCCTGTGTAGGTGTTCCCCCACAAGATCTATGCCAACTGCGGGAGAGTGGTCACCCTACCCCCCATAATGATCCAGTACCATATGAAGCAGGCTAACAGCCTTGGATTGGTGGAATACTGCAGTGAAATATTCATTCAGAAGCTCGGTTTTGTCCTGAGCGTCAGTTATCAGTCATCTGATTTCATTCTTCCCTTGTTCTTTTTTTAACTTCCTACTAAAGGAGAACTTTTTTGTTGTCCTTAATTCCAGTTGCCAATTTGTATGTGGTTGGTGCTTTAGCCATCCTGATCTGCTCCCTATACGTGCAGGCTGTTGCTGAATACTCCTCTTTGGTTGTTATTCCTGACTTCCACCCCTTGTAAGTTTCTTGTTTTAATTTCAGGGGGTCTTCTAGCTCTTTTGCTGCCTTTTTTTTTTTTGCAAAAAGAAAGTTTCTTAGGGCTTTTAGGATGGCTTCCTTGAAGAACAACCACTCTTCCTCTACTCTCTTCAGACCATCATCCCACAGGGCCTTACTAACCAATCTCCTGAGTTTGTGGAAATCAGCATTCCTAAAAATCACAGATTTCTACCCTACTGCCCAGTTTTCTTGACTTATGGTGGATGGAGAAAGTGATCGTCTCATGGTCACTGTCACTCAGTTTCCCTTCAAACCTCAGGTTGTTCACTAGATCATCTGGCCAGAACCAAGTCTAGAAGCGCCTTCCCTTGATCGGCCCGTAAACTTCCTGAGTTAGATAGAGCTCCTCAATGCAAGTGAGGAAGGTCTGTGAGCCATGTGCTTTACTAGAATCAGTAGTGCATGACTTCAACCCAGCTCTGCAGTCTGTACAGAGCAGAATCTTTCACTGCCTAAAGAAGGGTGTTTGTGCCCACATGCTCGCAAATAACTTTTCCCCAACTATTTAGTTGTTCTAATAAAAGATATCACACATCTACCCAAAGAACCTTGCCTGCCTTTGTACAGATAAGGCACTTTAGCAGGGCTTTTTGGCATTTTGGTGTGGCTACTTTTAGCTAAAGCTGATTCAATCAGCTATTAGATAAAACCACCAAAAAAGCCTCACTAAAGCAGCTGATCTATACAGATGTCAGGTGAGCCAAGACCAACTAAGGCACTGCCTCTTCAGGGCATGTGCTGGGCTCAGTGCAGGAACATGCCAAGTAAAGAGCTTCCCTCACCCGCCCAACATTGCAAGCAGCCTCCAAGTAATCCCCCAGACCTGTTCTTCCACTACAGGCTGTTTGGCTTCTTCCCCATCTTTGCCAACTATGCACATCATCTGGTAGCTGACCCCACTTCCTTCTCATCTACTGCCAGGGCTTCATGCCTGTTTTCCTGCTGGACAGCTGCAGGTTCAAAAGAGGAGCGCTGTCTGTTGCCACAGGTGACTAGCTTCCATGTTCCTGAGTATCTGCATCTTCCAATGCCTTCTATGGCTGTTCCTCTTCCATGAGGATACTGAAGGTCTATTTGTGCATTAAGTCAAAGAAGGCCTCATACTCATGGACGGTCTGGAGATGATTCACCTCTCTCTGAAACTCCGTTACCTGACTCTTGAGAGGATCAACCTGGAGGCCCCTCTCTCACGTTGCACACCCTCCCCCACCTGGCTGTCTTTAGTAGGGACATGCAGGCTGCAGTCACCACAAAGCAAAACCAGAACCTGGGTGAAAGCCTTGATGGTCTGTGGTTGTGCCTGGACAAAGCCCACACAGGTAGAGGCAGAGGAAGAACTGGGAGTGGCAGAGGTTTTGGCACTGCAAAATCCTCTAGCCATTCTGTTGGTTTTCCTGCTAACTCCTTTCTTTTCTGCTGCTACTTCTTTAAATAATTCCTTCTTCCTCCTTCCAGTGAACAAAGTGGCTGGATAAACTCCCCAGTAAATTCCTCATTCAAACTCTCCTCTTTGCTGGCTTATTCAATGGTCCTGGTGTTGCTGGGTTTGGTATGCATTGTATATGGACAAGACATATTAAACAAATCTAGTTACTGAAAGATAACACCCTTTTCTCCTTCAAGTTGTTTGTTCATTTACTCACTTGTGGGGGACTCCAAAATAGCATCCACATACCAGATAGTGGGGTTTTGGAGGCCTCTATGCAAGCAACAAACATGGTAGTGCTCTGCAGAGCTTGGCATCGCCTTTAGAGGCATGCACAATGCTTCAGAAAGGTATGAATGGACTCCAGGTAGCGACCCTGAAAATATCAGTTATGTAGGATGCTAGAGGAGTCGTTTAGGCTGTGGTGGAACATGAGGTAATGCGACTTCTCATATCACCTGCAAGGAAGTTTTCAGTGAGTGTGTCACAGTCATCATGAGTTCTTAAAAGTCCCCTATGTCTGCTAAGACTCAGAGAGCTGATTGAACCAAAGTTCCACGGGGGGGGGGGATGGGTCTCAATTCTTCCAACCCTCACTATTATTAGTAATTAGCCATGACAACCTGGGAAAAGCAGAAGAGGTCCCTCAGAAGAGGTCCTTGATCTCAACAGACCCCTTGACCATGGAGGAGTTGTTGGAAACCCCAATGCCAATGTGGCTACACTGGCATCAGAGTACTCTGTAGGCCATAGACTGGGGTCTATCAGCTAGTCTATATAGTGTTGCTCTCTAACTTACAGCTTATAGGCACCAGAGGAACTGGAAATGGTGATAGAAGACAATTATGACCAGCATTCAGACGAGGAAGACTCAGTTGGTGTCAGGAGTAAGACCTGCTCTGGAATAGTGGACAGCCCATGCCTCTGCTGCATATGTAGAATTTAAAAACTTGGGGTTCAGGAACCCAAGATAAGCTCTCCAGTCTTAGGTCACAGTGCCTCAGCTTTTAACCATTAAGCATGTTGGGCTGCATGTCTTGTGCTGAGCATCGGATTCAGGCACAGGCGGTCCTTGGCCCTGGCAGTCACACCACTGGGATCCGAGTACTTTTATGCCCCATCACAAATATCACACATCCTGTGATACATATGTGGCACAGCAAGACTCACAATTTTTTGGATGAGGCATAAAATTCTTCAGATCCCAATGGCATCATTATGTTAACATCTGCCAGGGGCCTATATGATTCAGATTGCTGACAGTATATTTTATGTATAAGCTATCTTCTAGAGCAGCAGTTTTTTATACTATTTTCAAACAGCATGACATGGCCTGATGGGTAAATGTTACCAACAATTTTTTTGTTGAGAACAAGTGAGCGACATGGACGTAAAATCAAACATATTCCTAAAATGTCAATTCAGAGACAATGGCTAGTTATTTACGAGATACTCTTGTGTTTTAACTGCAAAAAAAGTAACAGGCAAGATCCTTCTCCATTTTGCTCCCATGAAGGGCATGATTTTTAGAAGTAAATGTGCCTCTAATCTCCAGGCCCCCTTCTACACATTGGCTAGAGAAAACAACAATGAATAGACAGCTCAGTTAGACACGAGACCATTTTTCAGCCCTTACCATCTCAGCAATGACTATATTAGTAACTATGGTGCTAAGGATACTCCAAATAGTTTTAAACAAATATTTGTGACAAATGGACATCAGGGTCCTGCAAACTGTGTTACATTGGACAGCAAAATCCATGCAGATAAAACACAACACTGGCTATATTTGGACAGGGTGCAAGTACTTGATGGATATAATTTTATTACTGTACCACAATCCTGGCTCCCAATGCTTTTATTGTTCTAGCTTTGGGCTTGCTGCCAATTCATAGCTAACCAGAAAGAACTATGTGGAGATTTTGTAAGGTGTGTAAATGAAGACTAGACTCCAAATACATTTTAGCTTGAAACTTTATTTTTAAAACTTTTACTCTGAAAAGTTCACCTGAAAGTGCTAATTGGTATTGGGTATGCTTCTGTATCTCAGAATCCCATTTAACTTTCTCAGTTACCTTCTATTGTCCCCTCCCCCCACCCCCTTACTCCTGCAAACAACACACAGGGGAGCTGTCCAACTTCTGAGTGGCAGGAACTATATTGAACAGGGCTAATATGGCACAGCACTTTAAAAGGAACTTGTAGGCATCCTGGTTAAGAATCACTGCTCTAAGGACATATGCACAGGAACAAAGTGAAGAGACAAATTAAAAACTAAAAGTAATCTGGGTTACCATTAATTTACACAAATGGTAAATATCGACTGTGCTAAAATATTTTACAAAAGCGCCATCCTAAACAGCACAAGCAACATTTACCAAAAACGAAAGGCAGCTCGTGGACTTTTACATGTAAATATTACATTTACAAAATAAATATAATCCAACTGCAGGTAATTCAATTAAAGTATCCTAATATTATAAAAGCCTTAGGCTGTCTGTTCATAATGCTTTATTCACACTCTGATTGGCTGCCTCAGAGTGCTCTGGACAGACAGACACATGGTGGAGCACCACCATGACAGAGGCGGACTGAGGGGCCGGACCCCCACTTCTCCCAACAGCTGGCAGGGAGGGTAAGGCCCCAGGGAAGCGGGGAGGAAGTAAGGGAGGGGAGTGGAAAGGGAAGGGGCGGTGACTAGTGGCTGTGCCCAGCCACAACCACTACCGTGGCTGTGACCTCTGCTGCAACCGCTGCAACTTCCATCGTGGGCCCCAGCCCAAAGCAGAGGTGGAGAGCAGGCCCAGCCCTGGCCTCAGCCCGAAGTGGCTTGAGGGGGGAGGGGAAGGAGGGGAAGGAATGGCCCTGGCCCCAGCCTGAATTGGAAGTGGGGAAGGAATGGCTGCAGCCCTGGCCTGATGTGTGGGAGGAGTACTTTTATGCCCCATGCAGACCTCTGTCCTCTCCCACCCTCCCCATCATTCTTGATGGGCAGTTTGCTAGTTATACGACAGATGAGGTTACATAATCACTTTCTAAATTACATCTATTAAAAAGATGCAGGCAGGGTAGGTTGGCATCTTAGAGTAACTGGTTCAGAGAGACATATGGTTTCATAGCCTATTCTGAAGGATTACACAGATGGAAAAAAATAAGCAAGATTTTAAATTGAGGCATCAGAACTGCAACCATCTTACATGCTAACTATACAAAGGAACCGTAATGCAAACGACAGTCCTGTCTTTCTTGAGACGCGGTGCGATTAGAACAATTCTTCAAAGGCAACAAGACCTAATATGAACAGAGTATTTACAAGATACTACAACACATTAAGAGCATCTAACACATAATTATGATTTAGCTATTTGCTGATGAACAGTATGACTATCCTTATGTAAATTTATACTTTATTTACCCTTATGAACCTTTTCTGGGTTTTTTTGTTTGTTTTTTTAGCTACATAGAAAAATATCTTAATGACTTTCTTTATAAATGAAAGATTTTTCTCCCCCATGACCAGAATCCAATCAACGTATATTATTCTACATCTATAAATTATTTCATTCTTTTAGTCAGTAATTTCTCTTAATAATTATATGGGCATTTGCACAAATTATCTGTTGCTGTGAAGCCTCTCTGTCCTGCAACAGTTATTGATAAAAGCAAAAAAAACACTTGGGGTTTTAATAAAGTAGAGCATCAACTGCTACCAAGTGGCAGCATTTCTCTAGTCAGCAATATTTCATATACAGCCTCATTTTTCATTTATGAAAGCCATACATGCTGGGTAATCAGGACTGTGAGATATTTCGCTGGCTGTTTCGTTTCGACACTGTTTCAACTCATTTCGAGGTTGAAACAGCAAAATCAAAATGAAACAAAGGACTTCGAAACAGCCTTGTAACAAAACAAAGCGAGTCGCAATGTTTTGAAAGTTGAAACGTTTTGACCAGAGCCCTGGGGATGGGAAGTCAGTCCAGCTGGGCTGACTTCCCAGCCCTGGCCAATCTAGTGAAATGTCAAAACAGAGTCAAAACACTCTCACTGTTTAAAAGAAGCAAAACAGAACAGCTGTTTCAAACTGAAATGAAATTAGATACAAAACACTGTTCTGTCAAAAAATCAAAACTCAAGGCAAAATGGAATGGTGCCATTTCACACAGCCTTACTGGGTATATTCTGTTCTTATGTCTGCTACAGTACTTTAATAGTAACTTTATTTTCTCTATATCCATTAACCTCATCCGGAAAACTATTATTTTTAGCATTAACTCTTATCAGTTCTAGAAAATGTCTTTAGGATAATTGGCATTTGGTTTGCATGGCCTGGTACTAAAGTCTACCCTGCTTATGATCCTGATTCATAGACATTTGGGCTGGAAGGGACCCCAGAGGATCGAGTCCAGCCCCCTTCCCAGGGGCCAGAAGTCAGCAGGGATCATAGTATCCCACCAAGATAAACATCCAAATGAGTCTTGAAGGCGTTAAAGTGGGTGCTTGAACCACCACCGGCAGCAGTCTATTCCAAACCTTGGGGGCTCGGGCAGTAAAGAAGTTCTTCCTTATGTCCAGCCTGAATTGGTTGCAGCAGAGTTTGTGACCATTCTATCTTGTCATCACTTGGGGCGCTCTTGTGAACAGATTCCCCCAGATCCTGGTAAACACCCGTTAAACTTATAGGTGGCCACCAGATCGCCCCGAGTCTGTGCTTTTCCAGGCTGAATAGCCCCATGGCTCTCAGCCTCTCACCGCAAGGTCTGTTTTCCTGACCTCTGATCATGCACATGGCTCTCCTCTGCACCCTCTCAAGCTCCTCCACATCCTTTTTGAATTGCGGAGCCCAAAACTGGACGCAGTACTCCAGCTGCGGCCTCACCAAAGCCAAGTACAGTGGGAGAATGACATCCTAGGATCTGTTTGAGAAGCATCTATGGATGCAAGCCAGCGTTTTGCTCGCTTTACTAGCCACAGCATCACACTGAAGGCTCATGTTCATCTTGTGGTCAACCATGACCCCCAAGTCCCTTTCATCTGTAGTGCTAACCAGCATAGCACTACCGAGCCTATTAGCATGGTGCAGGTTTTTCCTCCCAAGGTGAAGAACCTTGCATTTTTCAGTGTTGAACACCACCGGGTTCTCATCCGCCCATTTCATGAGTCTGTCCAGATCCACCTGGATCACCCTCCTATCCTCAGGTGTGGATGCTTTACCCCAGAGTTTGGTGTCATCAGCAAACTTGGCCAGCCCACTTCTGACACCAATGTCTACATCATTGATGAAGATGTTAAAAAGTATAAGCCCTAGGACACAGCCTTGAGGTACCCCACTGGTCACAGCACCACGGCGATCAATTTCCGTCAACCACCACCCTCTGGGTCCAATTGTGGAGCCAATTCCCCAGCCAGCAGATCATGGTGAGGTCGAGGCCACAGTTAGCCAATTTTACCAAGAGGTGATCATGGGATACCAGATCAAAGGCTTTTTTAAAGTTGAGATATATGACTTCAATCTCTTCCCCCTTGTCTAGGTGACAGGTCACCTGGTCGTAAAAGGAAATGAGATTGGTCAAGCAAGACCTACCTGCAACAAACCTGTGCTGGGTATCCCTCAGGATATTGCCATCAGCTAGTCTGTTAAGGATGGCTTCTTTGATAATCTTTTCCAAGACCTTCCCCAAGACAGAGGTCAGCTGATGGGCCTGTAGTTTGCTGGGTCTACTTTCCTCCCTTTCTTAAATATAGGCATGACATTGGCCTTCTTCCAATCTTCAGGCACTTCACCAGAGCACCAGGAGTTCTCAAAGATCTGTGCCAGGGGCTGAGCTATGATGCTTGCCAGCTCCTTGAGTACCCTTGGGCGTAAACCATCACGGCTGACTTGAAGGTATCCAGCATGTCAAGGTGTTCCTTCACAAGGTCAGCTTTGATGGAGGGTAAGGAATCTCCCTCACCTGGGCCTCACTGACCCACAGTGGGCAGGGGCGTCCCACGGGACTAGTGAAAAACTGATGCAAAGTACCCAGTTAGCAAGTTTGCTTTTTGGGTGTTGATGTAAGTAAATTTAGCGTGATTAGGAGAATTAAACAAGCAGGCAACACTGACGTTATAGTCTCCCCCAAATGGACTCCAAAATAACAAAAAAATATATATATTTCCCTTGATACAATTAAAGCACTCCTGACATTTGACTTAAGGAAAATACACTGATACTTTCTGCAGGAAAAGCTTTGTGCTGTAAAACTTGGTAGTTAGCAGCAAATGGAGTGCAGTACTTTGAACACTGGCTTAAGGAAATCATAAATGAATTACAGTAAAAGTACTCTATAACTACACAAGGGATAGCTAATGAATATTTTAAAACAGTGTGGCAAACTGGGAAAAGAAAAGCATGCATGTCACTTGATATAATTCTAATTTATGCTACAGTATTTCCTTTGACCTGAACATTTCAAGAAAATTCAGCTTCCTGCAAGTCGTTTCAGTTAGGAAAGACTGAGGAAATCCGACACCAAACTCTGGTGTAAAGCATCCACACCTGAGGATAGGAGGGTGATCCAGGTGGATCTGGACAGACTTATGAAATGGACGGATGAGAACCTGATGGTGTTCAACACTGAAAAATGCAAGGTTCTTCACCTTGGGAGGAAAAACCTGCAGCATCCTTATAGGCTCGGTAGTGCTACATTGGTTAGCACTACAGATGAAAGGGACTTGGGGGTCATGGTTGACCACAAGATGAACATAAGCCTTCAGTGTGATGCTGTGGCTAGTAAAGCGAGCAAAACGCTGGCTTGCATCCATAGATGCTTCTCAAACAGATCCTAGGATGTCATTCTCCCACCGTACTTGGCCTTGGTGAGACCACAGCTGGAGTACTGCGTCCAGTTTTGGGCTCCGCAATTCAAAAAGGATGTGGAAAAGCTTGAGAGGGTGCAGAGGAGAGCCATGCGCATGATCAGAGGTCAGGAAAACAGGCCTTATGGTAAGAGGCTGAGAGCCATGGGGCTATTCAGCCTGGAAAAGTGCAGGCACAAGGGTGATCTGGTGGCCACCTATAAGTTTATCAGGGGTACTCATCAGGATCTGGGGGAATGACTGTTCACCAGAGCCCCCCAAGGAATGACAAGATCGAACAGTCACAAACTCCACTGTGACTGATTCAGGCTGGACATAAGGAAGAACTTCTTCACTGTCTGAGCCCCCAAGGTTTGGAATAGACTGCCACCTGAGGTAGTTCAAGCACCCACTTTGAACGCTTACAAAACACATTTGGATGCTTATCTTGCTGGGATCCTGTGATCCCTGCTGACTTCCTGCCCCTGGGGCAGGAAGCTGGACTTGATGATCCTCTGGGGTCCCTTCCAGCCCAAATGTCTATGAAATCTATGTTTATTGGTGGAAACCTGTTTATTTCCAAGTCCTGCCCCCAAAACATAGCGAGACCTAAAAAGACAACATCCCAATCCACATTTCCAACCTCCCTATAGTAGCTAGCACTTAGACCCAAATCACTACATTTTTAGTACTTATTCTGGCAGCATTGTGTGCTGCCTGCATCCCTTTCTATATCTTCCCCTTTGGCTGCACAATTTTACTTCTGCTCAAACCTTGCCACATGCAAGATGTTTTGGATGGTACTCCTATTGTTTCAGTTAACTGGTTACACGACTGTCATGCCCGCCAAGAAGTATAAACTTATCAAGAGCAGTACAACTCTGAGATTTTGATGATGTACTCTTTGCCTCCATTCCTCCCCCACACCTATCCAAGCAAATAATTTCTATAATGTACACATTACTAGAGAAAAGCTTCTTATTATATACATTCATTATTTACATTATTTTATCTCTGCAGAAAGAGTTCCCTTTTACTTAACATATCAGCATGGAGCTAATATTTTCATTACTGATTGGTCTTTCACGTTCAGCAGAAAGAAGCTCTTAGAAAACTATTCTTAGCCATTTCATCCCATTTAACTGTAGTGTCTGCAAAATGATATTAAATGAAAAGTGCCATCTCTTTGCATAAGTACAATTACTTCAGCTAAAAAAATTTACCGGGGATTACAGCATGAGACCTAAAATCAGATAGTTCAATTCTGTTCAACACATCAAGGCCCGGATCCTGCAAACACTTGCATATTAAAGATTTTAAAAGCTAAGCAGAAGATGAATTGGCAGGAAAAATAAAGTGAAATGTACATCAAAGACTTCACCTTTTACCTGGAATTCTAGTTTATTATATAGCAGCTATTCAGCAGAAACTCCAGAGTATGCAGGCAAAACATTTCCTGAGAGACTTACCCTGTGTTTGTGCTTCATCCAGGAACAACTTTAGCTTCCTGCTCCTGAGCCCAAACACTTTTGCTGTTTCATACAGAAGACCTTGATAGGTCAGGCCATTCTGACCAACTGGATTTTCCATGAGAAGAGTTCCAACCATTCCTTTCAGACACTCTATGGAAATAAATTATTACCGTTTGAGGTTTAAAAAAAAGTTCCTTGTCATATTTGCATTTATCCTGACACATTTACTTTTTTTTTCCTTCCAACTTACCAGTTTCTTCCACAGCATTCACTTATCTACATCCAGAACAAAAATACTGCACATAACTGCCCATCACAGATGACTGGAGAGCTGTTTTTTGGGGCTCTATATCCATTAACTTTAGATTCTATTAACAAATTAGCAAATGAAGGAAGTTAACTAGTGGTTTTCTTTTCTAGGAACTGGATGCTGCAGTATCTGCAGATGGATTATGGAAACTGAAAAATATTTCAGCAAGAAACAAAGCCGAAGTACAGATAACTGCTCAAGAAAAGCACCAACCACTTCATTGGGTGGGTGCATACTATTTTATGCGAAGACTGTCCCAAGCAGATTCCCTGCATCCTGACCAGCACTCCCTGCTAGCATCCAGGTCCACATAAGATAGTTCCAAATTCTGTACAAGGAACTAAGACATGGAACTACTAAAAGCTTATTTTTCAATGAAGAGTAGAGACCATATAAAAGACATTAATGTGCATCAAACCAAGTTATACAAATGTAGTTATAGTCTAGTCACCAGGCTGACAAAGTAATTAACATTCCTTTTAATCAGCAGTGCTTGCAATTTCTCATAAGCGATGGCAATTGATTTTTTAATAGAGCTGACCTTTTCTAGTCAATTTTAAACGTGCAGCCTTTTAGAACAACTTTTGCACTTGTTAACTGATAGTCAGACAGAGGAGAACAATTTCCAATGACTTATGTTTGCATGCCAATAAGACCATCACCCCATATCTCAATTAGTCTCTACTCTCGTTTTTACAAAAAACAGAACACAGGCAGCTTTAAAAAAAGAGTGAAAGAAATAATCAGCTTCTGCATTCTGTATGAAAAAGCATTTATTTATTTCATAAGCAGAACAAAAATCACCCCTTACTAATTCAAATATGTATAGAGCTAAGCAAACAGTGCTATCCCAAACTTAAATCACAACAGATCAACCAGTAACTGAAAAGCAATTATCAGTTTCCTACATACAGTACCTTGTGGTTTCATGTTCACTAACTGCAAGTTGATATACTGGCAGACAAGAGCATCAGGGGGGTTGATCAAAGCAGGAGCTGACCCTGATGTCACATAAAGAGTCTTTCCACTGAGACTCAGCAAGTCAGTTTTGTCCATCAGTTCTGAAAAGAAAAATGAAACCAGTCAGGCCATTAACAAGGAAGCCAATATCTAGCTCAACTGATTAAATGACAATAAGTATCTTTCTGGATGCTGTTTCCATTATAGGAATGCTTTCCTTTTTAGCATTACTTTCTCAATGGATATGTATTCCTTCATTTTGGAAAGCAGAAGTGATTTTTGCAATTAGTAAAGAAACACCTTTGAAGCTCCCTATGCCAATTAATGCAAAAACAAACAGCTAATAAAATGACTTCACCATGGACAATATTCTTGATACTTGCATTCATTTCCCCAAACTGGTTGAATGATTCTGCAGGAATCCTGAAAGTTCCCAGTTAGAGGTATTTAGTTCACTATGTAATGTAATAAGTAGTCAGACAGAACCAACTTCTTATGGACTTCATAAATTTAACCCTAACCTCCTGAACTACACTCTGAAACAAGTAGCTAATAAAATTTGCTCTTTAAGGATAGCATTTCCTTAATCTATACTTTAGACCTGTTTTAGAACCGAGTTTGCAACCTTTGCATTTAATGTCGAACTGCAAAGATGTAGAAGAATCTTACAGTATCTAAATATTAAAATAAATGTTTATAAAAACAGACGTAAGTAAGCACTATAAAAGGACAGTATATATCCAGAATTGTTCTAACAAATAGTCCCAAAAGATTACCCTTTAAATTCTGCAAGGTCTATTTACTAGGGCTGTGCAAAGCTTCAGGTGGTGATTCGATCCGGAGGAGATTCAGCCTGATTTGGTGGCTGAATCTCTGAATCCGAATAGAATCAGGGGACCAATTTAAAGGTTTAAAGTGATTCAAAGCTCTCTGAATCTTTGATGATTCGGGCAGTCCTCGATGGCTGCAGCAGGGAGCTGCAGCTGACTCTGAGCTGGTAAGTACTAGGGGAGGGAAAGGGGAGGCTGGGGGAGGAGAGAGGAGACCATGGGATCCTGTCAGCCCCCCTGACTCCCCCTGCTCCCCCAAGGCTGCCCCACCTTCCCCAGTTCCCGGACCTTCAAAGAAAAGCCCTGGTGCTCACTGGGTGCTACCGGGCAGGGGGGCCATCCCTGCTACCCCCCACTGTATGGGGGGGCTCTCCACAAGACCTCCGGCCCCCCACCCCACGGGTGCCCCGCCCAGGCCAGCTCTGGCCCTTTAAGAAAAAAAAACAGCGGGAGTGAGGAGTGAGAAGAAAACCTGTGGGGGGGGCTGGGGGAGTGAGGGGGCAGGACAGGGGCCCCATGCAGTGTGGGGCAGTGGGGGACAGCAGGGTTCGCCCCACACCCAGCAGCACCCGCTGAGTCAGGGCTTTTTTTTTTTCCCCAAAGAGCCAGGAGCTGAGGCAGGCACAGCAGTCATTGCCAAGCTGGGGGGGATGCGCCTGGCTGATTCAGAGCTTTGGCAGTAGCTGAATCTCTGAATCAGATTTGGCCAAATCGAATCAGGACAGTGATTTGAATCATCAAATCGAATCACTGTCCCAGACTGGCTGAATCCAAAGCGAACATTAGCCACTTCGCCCAGGCCTATTATTTACATTTTTTTCCCAAACTGAATATCCTATAAAAAGCAGAATACACTGAAACTTTCAAGAGTTACTGTAGGAGACCAAACTCCCATGTCAATCAGATTTTGATTCATCTCCAACTTGTGCGTGTCACAGGAGCACTTAGGTGCCCTGTTCCTAGATAGGAAGAAGGGTAAGGGGGGACCTTGTGGCCTGCTACAAACTGGTCAGGGGGGATCAGCAGGTATTGGGGGAGTCCCTGTTCCCCCGTGCGCTGCCAGGAGTGACCAGGAATAACGGTCACAAGCTGGCGGAGGGTAGGTTTAGATTAGATATTAGGAGGCGCTACTTCACAGTCAGGGTGGCTAGGGCCTGGAACCGGCATACAAAATTAGGAAACTGATGCAGTTGTGAAATAAGAATGTAAGTACAAATATATTTTAAATGTGAAGAAAGTAGTTGAATATATTGCACGTTTTCAAAAGTCTACCAAAATTCTCAAGGGATGGATTCTAGCTGCAAATGAAATGCTTGAAAGTCTAAATCTTCAAACACAATAATGCTCTATGCACTTCTACAAAAACTAGAAGATGCTCTTAAAAACAGCATGTTGTATGTTTACACAGCTGAATAGTAGGACTATGTGAAATTTTGCCAGCTATTTCATTCCGATGCTGTTTCGACTCATTTTGAGCTCAAAACAGTGAAATCCAAATGAAACACAGGTCTTTGAAAAAGTCTCAAAACGAAATGAGGGCAGTTGAAACTTTTTGAAACATTTAGAGTTTTGAAGCTGGGCTTGCCTGCAGGAAAACAGAAAGTAAGGAGAGGGAGGGGGAAGGACTGCTAGGATATTGACTGTGTAGCTGGCCAATGACTGTGATCCTTCCCTGAGGTCCTTTCCAATCCCAGTGCTCTTGGGGAGGGATGGAAAAACAGCATAAAAGGCAGCATTGTTTGAACAGGGTTGCTTTCTGCCTCAGGATCAGTTACTGAGCTATCTTCCAGAACCTCAGCAGCTTTGTTAGACAACAAAGGCTACTGCCATTGATTTCGTACTTGCTAGCCTAGCAAGTGGGATTCAGCAATACCTTTTGCTTTCTTTCTATAGCCCTTTATTTTATTAAACAATAGCTTTGTTATCCGGCACCCATGAGGAATGTGAGGGTGCTGGATAACAAAATGTGCCAGTTAATTGAGAGGTCCAAACAGGTGTTTTTGCCTCTTCTGGCCGCCGCTTCTCCCGCTGCATCCAGAGCGTTGCTGCCCCTCCTGTGGCATCGCTGAACCACCTGCGGCATCACTGACCCTCCTGTGGGCCCTGAGGGACAGGGAGGGGGCCCATGTGCAGCCTGCTATGCCCCAGGCCATGGAGGTTCGGCAGCGCAGGCTGCTTTGCCCAGGGCTGTGGGGGCTCAGAGAAACCGGAAGTGCCACGGTGGGCACTCCTGGTTTCACTTTACCTTACAAGCTGGCATATCAGTTAACAGAACATGCCAGTTTATAAGGTGCTGGTTAACAGAGATTTTACTGTATTATATTCATTAGTTGATTCCTTTCAATTATTCCTCCCCCAAAATCCTCTTTTTGTTTAGTTTACTTTGATTCTTTTCATATCTGTGCTTTCTCTGACAGTGTGCATTTCATTCCAAGCACAGCATAATTATATTGCATATTATAATATAGAATTTGTATAGGAACACACATGTATACATTTATATTTTTATAGTATTTATTACATAAAGACAAACATACATACATTCCATAAATACACATACATATAATTATCTTAATATCTACATATGTTGCATAAATCAGATAGATAACATTACAGAAGAAGAGACAGATTTTCCAGCACACCAAGACAAAGACAAGACACTATGAAACAGGGAGGAGCAGAAGAGAGGGTAGAGGGAGAGGTATAAGTCCCCACCACAAACTGAGACTCAGCCTTTTTGCTATGACAAGCAGGCATGAAGCTTCTACCAGTACAGACAGCAAGGAGGGGGGAGTAGTGCCAGTGCCACTGCCTGTGCCTGAGTCTGTATCCTCTTCAAGAGCACCAGCCATAACCCCTGCCGCCACCACCATGACATCAAGCAGCAGCGTGAGCATGACAGTTTCCTGAACCCCCATTTCACTTCCCATGCTGAGCCTTCCAGACCCAAATGAAGAACTGGATCTGGATCTGAGTGCCCTAGCAAGGGAAATTCTGGGGAAGGAGGGGGAACCACCTGAGTTTGTTCCATACTCCTCAAATTTCCCCTAGAGCCAGGTCTCCTTCCCCAGAAGACACTTCAGAGGAGGTTGAGGTACAAGTTGCAGAGGCTAGCACCTCAGCTGAGTCTGCTCCTCCTCTTGCTGTGCCTCTGCCTGCTGAGGAGGGGGAAAGTGCAGCAGCATCCACCCATGCATCCGCACCCCAGAAGCGAGTGGGTAGTGTGGTCTGGGATCATTTTGAGCTGGCAGATGATCCCACATATGCTATCTGCCTGCACTGCTAAGCCAAAACCAGCTGGGGCAAGGGAACAAAACACATGAGCACCACAGGGATGCTAATACATCTCCATAGCACCACCCCTTGTCCTTGCTCCAGGAGGAGCATGCCAAAGGGAAGTCCCCCTCTCACTCCAAAGCCCCTGTCCCCCCAAAGCAGAGGCAGGCCAATGCAAAGTACCCATTTAATAGGTTGGCTTTTTTCTGGGCATCAGTTGTCAGATGTCCCATCTGGTTTAGCAGGGGTCCAATGTTGCCCTTGCTTTTCCTCCCGCTTGCCACATATCTGAAAAAGGACATTTTATTGTCCTTGATACTCAAAGGTAGTTGGAGTTCAGTTGCAGCCTTGGCTTTCCTGGTTTGCTCTCTGCAGGACCGGACCAGTGCAGAATATTCCTCCTTGGAGGTGAATCACATCCTCCATCCTTTGTAGGACTTTCTTTTTAGCTTCAGGAGGTCTGCTAGATCCCTGGAGAGCCGGGGGGGGGGACTGCTGTGACTTCTTGCTGCCTTTCCTCCAAGATGAAATAGAATTAGCTTGTGCATTGAGGATAACTCCCTTGAGGAGCAACCACTTTTCCTGAACTCCCCTCCCCCTGGGGCCTCCCTGACATGCCTCCTGAGCAGGAAAATACATGGCGACACACCAAGCAACAACTGTGCACCAGAATGACCGCACACCAAAAAGCTATCAAAGACAAGAACAGAACACCACCTGTCTCCAACCTCTCAGGCCTGATCCTCAAAGGGAATTTACAGCCACTTTTCACAGACGAGCCTATGAACTGCACTTCATCAACCTCCTAAGTACAGAAACTCATGGACTCAATATAAACACTGGAATTCTGACACACTACAACCTGTCGGACATCTGACTCTCCAGGTACCTCTCCACTTTTACCTGGGCTGCTACATCCTCCACCCCAGCCTGTCCCTCACCCCCTGATGCCTCCATTTCCATTTTCACTGACTGGCTTTCTTGCCTGCATTGCATGCCAGCCTCTGGCTCCATTACTATTCCTTCTATCCGGAAACAGCACACACACAAACTGCAGGTGCTTCCTCAGCCTGAAAAAGGATTTTTCAACCCGAAACCTTGCTACGATAAATTTCTGTAACTATTCAGTTGGTCTACTACAAGACACCAGATTAGATTGACCTAAAGAACCTTGTCTGCCAGTGCCATGTCCTTATACCAACACCCCTAGCACCTGTCCCTGGTCAGCTGACCACAACGATGCGAGGCCCTAAGCAAATCTAAGCCCCAAGGCTGGAGCTGGCAGGGAGATTTCTCTGGCAGCTGCTGGAGAAGAAGCTCCTGCAGGAAAGGAAAGAAGGGCTCTGTGATAGCTGCCCGAGATGCTGCCAGTGCTACAGTACTGCTTACTAAATTATCATCTGTTGTTATTTAAAGTGGTGGACTGGAATGAGGCTGTAGGGGAGGAGGAGACCTAATCGAGGCACACTACTGTGTTGTACAGAGACCCCAGCACACCTTAACACACACACACACACACACACACACGTCATGAGTTTGGCTTGTCAGCAGTTTGAGGTGCAGTTTCCAGAAACCACTGCACCCATTTCCTTGAAACCTGGCAGGCTTCATGACCTCAGCAGGGACTACCATACTTGCAGTTTTCACCCTCCTGTGCCTACACACACACACACACACACACACACACACACACACACACACACACACACACGAGTTTTGCTTTCAGGAATCTGAGGTGCAGTTTCACAGAAACCCCTGCACCTATCTCCTTGAAACTTGGCAGGCGTCATGCCCTCAGAAGGAGCTACCATCCCTGCTGTTTTCATTCAAATCTGCCAAAAAATGACAAAGTTATAGCCAGGCTCATGCTTCCCATGATAGCCGATGGGCAAAATGTAAAAACAGAGGAACACTTTTGACAAAATGAAGTGGAGCAGCAGCTTCAAAACTAAAAACTCAGAACAAAATAGTGTCCCATCAAAATGGTGAAACAGAAGTCAAAACAAAATGGTGCTGTTTTGCACAGCCCTAATGAATAGGTAAGTGGGACAATATAAAAAAATCCATAAAATAGGTTTATAAAAAAACCAACCAAAAACACACGAGCACTTATATACTTGTCTATAAAATAACTGTACAATAACAATAATCAGGTAAAGTGGAGCTGAACATAGTGAAGACTATAGTGTTGAAAGAAACAGAGGAAAGGAATATTAAGTGACAAGATTTTTAAAGCTTTTTCCCCCAAACAATTGACATACTATTTTCCATAATTTCCTAAACCTCCATTGCACCTTTGAAACCGAAAGCTTCCTAAACCTAAGTCATGCTGTTGAGATGCTTTGATCCTGTGGCTTGTGCTGTTATTCAGAATCCCTTGGCATGCAATGGCTTGAAAAGCATGTCATAATCACAGCGCTGAAATAATGCACAAACAGGGAAAAGTTTATACATTTTATCCCTTGTTAATGGAAGAACTGAATAGTTTTAAACTATTATCCAAACCGAAAATTAAATGTTTCCAATCAGGAAGCATATGAACTTTATTACAGAAGTTGACTGACCTGGAAACCAATGAAAGAAACACAAGATCCTAGAAATGTGCTTTGACAAAGCCACAATTTCACCTATACCTATGCTATAACCATGAGTATTTCCTATGCTTCTGGGCTCTACTAGTTGCCACATGGGAGCAGGAGAGAACTTTCTGCCCCTCCTGCAGCTACATATGTCAGGGTTTTTCCCCCTACCTTCCTCAGAACCACTGCACCATTATCCATTGGTTGGCTGCAACTAAGATGGGCCAGTGCTTCTGCTGGGGTTTAAACCCAGAGGGTCTTGGCTCTAGGGTCTTGCCCCTCTGCTCAGGGTTAAACCAACTACCACAGTTAAGGTCAGGAAAGAATTTTACCCCATGGTCAGATTAGTATGGACTGTGGGGGGGGGGGAGGGGGGTTGCCTTCCTCTGAAGTATGGAGCATGGCCATCTCTTGGATCTCTTGAGCATACTTTAACAACAATGCAGCAGCAGGACGTTGGGTGCCATGGTCCCCCTGCTTGACACCTGTGTCAGGTTAGAGTGTTATGTCTTGTGGCTTTAAATTAGGGTTGACTGTGTAGATTTGTTACTAAGTTAGACAATGGATTTGTACAGGGTGGTTTGGATGGGCATGCTCCTGCCTCAGGAAGGGAGTTGGACAAGATGGCCTATGGAGGTCTCTTCCAGGCTTACTCCTCTATGGTTCTTCTAACTCACTCAAGAATGACGCAGCAAAAAGAAAGGGAGTTGTCTTCTTCCCATACTGGATATTAGGACCCCTGCCCTATTCTTCATTCATTTCAGGTTTTCTAAACTGCTTCTAATTGCAATTTACTAAAGAACCAGATCTTCTGCTGAACTATTAACTCTACTGGGAACCTTCCAAGTTGAGATGCAATGGATTTTATAGCCTATTTGGCCACTGAAAGGAAAGGAAACACTCTACCCTGCTGAGGTCAGTCTAATATTGACTTCCCAGCCCTAAAAGGCAACTGGCATGATGTCAACAATAAAGCCTCAAGGCTTGTTCCTACAGAGAAGGACTTATAAAAATCTCTCTTTAAGTATTCAAGAGCTAATAATGTTATACTAAACCTAGTCAGATGCCAAGAAATTTTTCACAAGAAAGGGAGTTATATATAATCTAAAAGGGAACAGGGATTTTCTTTTCCCTGCTGGCTCAGGTAAAAGTACACTCCCAATCCATTTGGTACAATTTTTTTTCCCCTCCACAATCAAATTTGTGTTAGTGATTGTAACTGAAACCAATACCCACTTTGATGGTTTAAGCAGAAAATTCTGAAGGGAAAACAATGTTCTTTCTACATAGCAGAAACATTCAGCTTGGTTCTATAGACAGTCCCATCTATTAACATGAAAATTAAGATAAAAAGGAGCATGCTTAATATCAGAGGTAACAGGGCAGCTCTGCATCTTGAGCAGCAGTGGCAATGGCCATGCTGCTAGTAATAGTGTCTGTGTTTGCACCCTCTGTTCTCCCCAAAGGTGATGCCCACAGCTGATGCCCTAGGTGCCCCTTCTCCCAGCAGTTAGTCTCTGAACTGAGTTTTTCTATATTGAACAGTATATAATGTGGGCATAAATTCTTCTACCTTTAAAAGTGCTTTCTTTTCATGCTATGAAAAGAAAAGCAGAAGTGCACAGATAACAGTGACATACAACATACCTAAGCAAAGTTACTAATCTAAATGACATAATACACAGACATACTGGCTGCTTCCAGACATTGAAAAACAACAAACCTCAAAAACCTGGTGCTTTACTTTAATCTTGGTGCACCCCCCCACAGAGCCCAGTGCATGCCCAAAAGAAGCAGCACATCAGTAGCATCCAGCTTGCCCAACATCTGTATAGATCAGGGGCTTTAGTGAGGCTTTTTTGAAGCATTTAATCCAATACCTGATTTAATCAGCTTCAGATAAAAGTGACAAAAAGGCCCACTGAAGTGCTCAATCTATACAGACACTGAGGAGCTGGGTCAAAGTAATGCACTGCTTTTGGTAAAGCGCAAGTTTTGTTTGTTTGTTCTAATGTCTGCAAGCAGCCACTCTTCCACTTTTAATAGCTGTGTAGGAATTCCAGCCCAATTGTACACATATTCCATTCACTATGATTTAGGCTGTTATTACCTCCAGCTTCCTCCTCCCCTTAGTATTTTCTAATGTGAAGCTCAAGCTGCTTCATATTAAGTAAGCATTCTATAATAATTAACTTTTGTCAATTATCCTCTCTTGTATTCATGGTAGTTGAACTCTGAATTGCCTACCTCACCATGTCCATATTAATTTCAAATGCTGACCTTTTTTTTAAAGCTTTCAACATCAATGTTTCAACCTGACAGGTCTCTAAATAACACTGAATTAATATAAAAATATTTACCATTCCTGTTAATCAAACTTTTTAATCTGCTACAGATATTTTTTTTTATTTGTTTCATTTATTCACTGACTGGCTTGATTACTATCTTGTATCTTGTTCTCAATTTGTGCTGCCAGCCAAATGATTGATACTTCATTCTAATATAAGAGAACGTGAAAAGTAAATCTTCTACAACAGAATCTTCATTTCAGGGAAAAGAAAATAAACTAGCTTGTTCGTTAAGGTTTCACTGTCACTAATACTAACTTTTCAGTGTTTTGTTTCTCTTGTATCTACCACTTTATTTCTGCATGATTGCTGAACTAAACGTGCTCTGTACATAATTTAAGTATGTAACTTAAGTACACTTCACATTTTGTTTTGTTAACAGAGCACAGATTCAAACTTACAAAAGGATTCTGGTCTGGAGATAGAGCCATTCTGCTATAAAATGTAAAAACATAAGCAGCAAAGAATCTGAGTACAAGAAAACTTAGTTTGCATTCAATTTAAGTTCTAACTTCATCTACTACTGTGTTTGCAAAATCACAGGTTAAATAATTATTTCATAGTACTTTCTCATGATACAATATAATATAATATTCAACTAATAAAATGCTTCCTGCAGTGGGTCAAATTTCACTCTAATAAAAACTCAAAAAGAGAAACAAATTGGAAAAGAAACAAAAGCATCATTTAGAAAAATCATTTAAAACCATGTAGAATTACTTTCAACCATTTTAAACAAGCTGTGAACATATTCTTAAATGCTCAATAAAAATCAAACCTTGAAAACTAGACATTTCTTAGGAGTTTTCTTGAAGATTCCACACACATACCAAGGTATGGGAATTCATAAATATACATATATACTTTTAAAATCAACAATCACTACTCTATGCACACCCTCAGCATCCATCCTCACTGGCATCTTACCTGTTTTTCCATTAAAAATGGTCAGTTTTGAATTTTTGAGATTGAAAATACAGGTCACAGCATCCACAAATTTGGTAAAATCCAGCATATTATCGCCCTTTGGATTTTCCAGCAGCAACATACCATCTGACAACAAAAAAGAATTAAAATGTAATTTTAAAAAATGTATGCGTTTGGATTGCAACAAATCCAACAACAAATACTTTCAGAAGATGAGTTTTATGGAATGAAATATGAAAGTAGACGTATTGGCGGAGTACTTGTAGTGTAATTTATACTGATTTTTAAGTCAGGAGCACAAAATTATGTAATGGCAACACAGATATACTACAAAAGTCATTAGGAGTAAAGTAAAAAGTTTTATAGGAGCTATATAAGGAGAAGTTACTGGCATTAAAGAAAAGAGGTAGAGTTGCCAGATATCTTCAGTTAAGAAGACAGCTGAGGCTTTATAGAGGAACTGTTAGGCTAGGGAAAGAAGTTACACATAAACTAGTTTAAGTTTTCAGAAACTGGTTTAAACCTGTAACAGAACATAAGTTCAGTGCATATTAAAGCAGTTTCAAAATGGCCGAAGCCAGCTTGGGATAAACCTGGTTCAAAGTGGTATCAGACTTAACCAATGAGGTCAAACCATTTTATGGAACTTGTGTCCCTGACCCCTTCCTAGTTTAAGCTGAATCAGAGTCCCCCAGCATCCCAGTATGCTATGCAGACCTGGGCTGGGCTGTCTGTTCCACTCAAGCAGAGTTCACCCTTCTCTTCCCTAGCCAGAGCACTATCACTGCTGCAGCTGGCTGAGAAAGGGATGGGGGTGTGAAACCCTGCAACTGAGTGTGCCAGGTCAGCCTGGCAGGAAAGCAGCAGCCCTTGGCAGGTGTCTGCAGCCCCCCACCCCGTCACTGCTCCAATAGCAGAAGCGGGGGCATGGCCAGACCTTGGTAGCTTAAGCAGGAGGCGGAGTTTATTCCCCCATTGCATGGGGGAGCACGGGTACCGACAGAGCAATAGGCTCCACTTGTGTACCATGGTGGCCAGACGTCAGTAGCCCAAAGGGGAAGGGGAGGTTTAATCTTTCCCATTGCGGGCAGCAGCGGCAGGGGCACCAACAAGGCATTAGACCTGTCCCATGCTGCACATCCCTTCAGGCAGGGTCCATGCTGCAGCACCTGGGCCAAGACCCCCCAGAAGAGCAGCCAGCAAGCCAAGGGGAGGGGTTCTGACCTGGCTGTGGTGGGTAGGGAGTGGGGAGCCTAAGAGCTGCTTACGGAGCCCGACTCACCGCTGCCTCCTGCTGTGGCAGCACAGCCTGGGCTGGAGTGCCTGATGGGGCAGGGGTCAGCACCTGCCACTTCCCACCTCCAGCCCCATTTGCAGATGGGCTGCAGCTGCAGCACGATACTCCGCCCCCTCCCGCTCCCAGTAGTGGGTGTGCCGGAGCGAACCATCAGTGTGGGCAGAGGTGAGGCACATGTTGTCTGCTGCCAGCTTGCGGCGGTACTGGGCACTTGAGGTGGGCTGCTGTGGGCCAGAGGCGTGGGCAGCAGCAGGAGGCGGCAATGGACTGCTACAGCCCTGTCTGGCCCAACCCAATGGCTCAGGGAGATAGGCAGTGACTAGCCCACAGCAGTCTACCCCTCCTTCTCCTAGTGGCAGTGGAGGGAACCATCATGGTGGGCGGAAGCAAGACACCTGTCACCCACTGCCTGCCTGCAGTGGCACCACGTGCTCCAAGAAGGCCGCTGTGAGCCAGTCGCTGCCTGTGCCCCTGGGCCATGGGGTCGGGCTGGACTGAGCTGTGCTCCTGGGCTGTTTCATTGCCTCCCTCCACTACTGGCCATTCTAAGCATTGCCTCAAGCAGGCGGCAGGTGACAGGTACTTCACCTCCCCCCGCCATGATGGTTCCCTTCATTGGGAGAGGGAGTGGGTAGGGAGCCATACTGAAGCTGCAGCCCACCTGTGAACTGCAGCCCCCACATGATGCTGAAGGTAGCGGATGCTGCCCTCTGCCCCCTGAGACCACCCTAATCCAAGCCAAGCTGCCACAGTGGGAGGTAGTGGTGAGAGTCAGGCTCCATAACTAGCCCTGGCTCCATCCCCCGCCCTGCAGTCAGGTCACATCCCCTCCCTGTGGCTGCCTGGAACCTCCTTGCAGGGACTCAGCCCAGGGCACGATGTTGGTGCCCCTGTAGGCCAGGGTTGGGGTTGAACCCCTCTCCAATCACTCAGGCCTGCCCACACTTTCCCTCGGCTTAGTTTCTCTCCAGCCAGACGATCACTCTAGGGCTTCCCGGGTTCCAACCTGAGCCACTGCAGACATGTACCTGCATTTCCAGAGTCACTTGCTTGCTGGTTCAATCTACTCAGGTTAGACTAACCTGCAAAGATTGAATCAATTCAGGCTCAGGCTTTTTACCTACCCTTAAAGCCCACTCCTCTCAAAAAAAAGTCTGTTGATAATTTGAGATTTGGACATGGGCAGAATGAAGGGTTAAACTTCCTAATTTTATGTCCCCTCCTCAATTTTGACTCTAGGAAGTAAGTTTATAAAAATCCAATCAAGAGAGATAAGACTATTCAGTTTACTCACTTTGTCAGCTCGTTCTGGCACACTGACTCTGTGACAGTCAAGCAGAACTGATAAAACCCAGACAAGGAGCATTAAAGGGGCAATGAATAAGAGCTGCTTGAAGGGTGAAGTAAACAGAGGACAAGACAGAAGGCTCTGCAGGGAGGAAACAGCCAAATTCAGAAAGCTTAGACTGAAGTTTGCTGCTTAAAGTTAAAAGGAAATGAAAACCCAGGTGTGTGTAGCTACTATGCGACTGTATTAAGAAGTTTGAAATGCCACTTGCTAACAATGCAACACTAGCACTAACAATGAACAGAATATGAGTTTATAGTCCAGTACTAGTACCAGCAATGAACATTACATGAGATGAATGTCTTTTCTAAATATTCAGCAGTTATATGCTGATAATCTAAATTATACATTTTAGAATTAACATGGATGAGATGAATGAGAATTCACACATTAAAAACCTTCTATTTTCAAAAGACAAACTACGCATTAGTTAATATTTAGTTGGGAAGGTTCTGTGAAAAAAGAGCTAAGTTTAATTCCAGAAATAAATGATGGCTTAGAGTTTTCAAACAGATGGCAGAAGTTCCTCATTCTACTAAGCAAAAGGAAAAGCCTCGGCTGTTTTCAAGCTCATATTTGTATTACTAAATATAAGCTAGAAATAGACCTCTCTCAAGAGGAACAGAGATTAAACTGTTTGAGAAAATACAAATTAACTGAATATCAATATTTTACAAAATAATCTGGGTGCTAACCAAATCATTACTGGTACCTGAATTAGCAGTTTAACTCACTAAATCGGTACACTTCTGAGTTTATTTCTGACAGTGTATTATTAATTAAGGAGTTTAAAAAGAACTGGTTAGTTACTCTAAATTAACTTTGTTTCTTTAAGATGTTGCAGTCATTGTGAATTTTACCATATGTACCAAGATTTTACCATATGTACCATTTTACCAAGATTGCATTCTTCTGAAAAGCTAAATTGGTTAGGGATTGTGCATATGCCCCCTTTGCCTGTACAACCCAAAGACACCTGGATCTAGCAACTAAAGCCAGAGCCTAAAGCTTACCTAAGCAAAATGAGTTACTCTGTATACTTCCATCTGGCTGATGCAAGTAATAAGACTGAAGTAGAACAGCCACCTTCCCTTTTAGGCTTTCATATACAAATGAGGCACCAAGGCACATGCATAGCTCTAATGGACACTGCTAATCAAAAGAATTTGATCTTACAAGATGCATGCAACTGCTGTGGACTTTATAGTGACAAATATTTGATCACAAATTTAATTTTTAAAACTGATTACTACATATATTATTTGATAGTTGGTGGTGGCAAAGAGAAAAAAAAAACTGGCACACATCCTTGATTTGCACCATATAGTGGTTTGTTTCAATTTAGGACCCAACCATACAATTCATTTATCAAGCAAACTGCTCATTTCTGACCAGTTTCTTTGGCTAGTCAAAGTCATATGCACTATCCTGTGATAAAGTATTTTCCAGGTTGGATACCCACACTGCAAGTTCTTCTAGCTAGGTCACTGCCTCTTCAGTAAAGCATAGTGTGCACTTTTGTATTACATGAACAAATTAAGATACTAAAGATAGAGGACAATATTTTCTCTCCCCGTCTGTTTCTTTAACTATCCATTTCATACTAATACCTTCATTTAGAACTATTATGCAAAGAGAAACAGCACCACTTACAAATATAACCTCTACATTCTTTACATCCATCAATCTATTTCTTAAATTTTTTTATTCAGGGACAAAACTGAAACATTAAATAATATATAATTAAAGCAACACTCATTCCTACCTTGCTCTGTACCATTAACGCAAATGTTGAGATTGACATATGCACATGCTGGACCCACGTGATGACACGAACCTCCTCTGACAAGTGTAATTTCTAGTTCCGATCCCTTCAGCTACAGAAACAAGAACATTACTTAAGTTTTGCTTTAAAAAAGATGCAAAACAAAACAAACATTTCTCCTAAAATAATTCCATTTAGACAATGTTATGGATCATTAATTAAACAGTAATTACAATGTAGAATTTACTCCTTGATTATATTCTTAATGTCTTCCCATCAGAGAATCTCAAAACATTTTATGAATCTGAATAAATTTACTATAAAAAGACCTGCCTGTTCAAACAGTATTTTATATGCCAGGAAACCTGAAGCACAGAAGGGTAAAAGACCTAATTTTCAGAAATGCTGAATGCCACAAATCCTACTTGGGTCTGGCCCCAAAATATTGTTAACCTGTTAATTATGTTTTAAAATAGTAACCTGGTCACACTTTCAGATAATTAATGATGCAACAAAATGGGAAACCAATCACAAAAATACTCCACACAATATGCACGACATTTTTGTGGCTCGCTTCCATGGCACCTTAAATAGCAGGGTCCGCCACCATGTACCCTGATACTAGTTGCACAGGGGCATTGGCTGATAGCACTCATGTTTCTTTTCAGGGTGCTGATTCACAGGGGTCTAATCAGCTAGGCTAGAATGCCAGGTGGTAAGACATCAGGGCCATGGGGACCCTGGAATCGAGGAGAGGTTCCCTGATCCCAGGGTCCCTGTGTACTGGGAACCTTTAAAAAACACGTAGGCAGCCCAGCTGCACACACAGTTAGTTATTGGACATCCCTAGTGCAAGGGAACCCTGGGATCAGGAACTTCTCCTGGATCTCAGGGTGTCAGGACCATAAAAACCATGTATACAGCGGGCTGCACATAAGGTTTTCTGATATCCTGGTGCATAAGGTTCTGGGACTGGTTCTGGTGCAGTCCTAGGGTAGAGACCCACAATCCACTGATTGCCAATCCTGGCCCTGGGATGATACTGGAGCCTCAAACTAGCTCCCATGAGGTCTTGGGGTTGCGACTGACAAAAATCGGCTGATTTTGGGTCCTTTGGAACGCCACCAAAATTTCAAACAGACTTTGGTGGACCTCTGGTGCTGAGATTGACTATCAGTTGACTGTCAGCCATAGACCTGGGACTACACTGGAATCAAATTAGTTTTGGTGTGGTCCTGGGGCCAACACTGACAAACCAGCTGATTTTCAGTCCAAGCCCTAGGACCTGGCTTTCAACTAGTCAGTGCAGGAGAAGCCTGGTATCATGCTCCCCCAGCACTGGCAAGCAGTAACAACATGATTGGGATCTGATTCCTTATCCCAAAATTACACGTCTTGTAATTACACATACATGTGTAGCATGGCAGGAAGTGCGATTCTTGGGACTGAGAATCAAATTTCATTGCACCATTAAAACGAACATGTGCCAGAGGTGTCAAAGACTACAAGCTTTCAAAACGTGTAACCATGAGTGAGTGATCTGCTCAAAACCGAACAAGCCTAACAGAACTGTAAAGCAAAGAAACAAGCAAAAATAACCCTCTCAGATCTCCCAAATCTCAAACCATGCCCCATTAAAAGAGAGAAAAGGGGAGAGAGGAGGAGTTGAGTTCAAGGAATTGAAAAAGCAGGAAAGTGTTTCTTGGGTATGCATCCTCTAAACGATTTTTGGGTATGCACTATTGCTTTCTGATCACGATGCAGGTCCTTCCAATTCTTAGTTTCTCTCTGGAGGTGGGTCTGTGAATACTGGGAAATCTGGGCTGCTGTTCCTTTTCCGTGTTGAAAATTCTGTAAAATTCTTCAACTTCACTATGGTGCAGGTTCTGGGTTTTGAAGCAAACACTAAACTTGTTATTTTACCCAGAATGACCACACGGTAAACAGAACACTAACCATCAATAAGTTTCTTTCCTATTGCCAGCAGAAAAGAGACTATTTCTTCTGTGACATATTACTTAATTTCCAAACAATCCATCTCTTTCCCCCATCCCAATCATCTTTCTTTTCTCTCCCTAAGACCAACTAATTTTCCCCACAAATCCCTCAACATTCCAAACATAAATTCTGGGTGTGGCTCAGTCCGAGACCCATAGACTTCATCTCTCAGTACATCCAGTAGCAAATGTTCTTTAGATATATACATACATATCCCACCAAACAACCTGTTTAAATATGCTATAACATCTCATAATGCAAATTTCAAAATGCGCATGTTATTGAATTCCTCTGAACAAAACTCAGATGGTTACAAGTAACACACTATTTTTATCACTCTCAGGTTTTATATTTTGTAACTTAGTTTCTCCCCAACCCAAAATTTGTTCAGGAACATGCATGACAAAAAGCATAATAAAAACTAGGATGAAGAAATGTAATTAATATCTCATCACAGATGTAGAAATAACTTCATGATAGTGTATTTACTAGGTTGTTGAAGTAGGATGAGATCATACATATAAAGACTGAATAAAAAATGGCACTGATTATAAGCAAATTCTCCATACTCACGGTATGCTCTGACCATTTGAAACAATTCATCCTTGCAACAAGAGCAAGAGGCTCAGTCCCATGCTCTGCCTATAAGCATAGCTCTCCACAGTGAAGTGATTCAAAATAACCCAGTTTGAAGCCTATGCTACATTAATATTAATTTCCATGAAATTTAGCAAACATTATCTGCAGTGGGTGAATTTTTCAAGTCTTTATAAGAACTAATTAATGAGTCAATAGCTCAATGTCTAGTTGGGAGCAGATATCAACCGGGGTTCCACAGGGGACTGTCCTGGGTCTGGTATTATTCAAAACCTTCATTACATGATTTGGACAATGGGATTGAGTGCATTAAAGTTTGTGGATGATACCAAGTTGGGTACATTTGGAGACACTTTGGAGGACAGGGCTCAGGTCCAGAACAACCTGAAAAATGGTTTCCAGTGTGTAGCATGGCACTAAGGTGCCTGCTACTTGAAAAGCAATAGTATGGGCTCAGGTGCTGGTTGCTAGGGGCCCCCAGGAGGATCTAAGGGCCCACACCTGGTGAGTCAGCTGACCAGAAGGGGCAGAGCTGACTACTATAAGACCCCGGCTGGAGGTTGTGAGTGCTCTCTCTCTCTGCTGGCCAATAGGAAAAAGGAGTACTGCCTGAAGGTGAGAAGGAGAATAAGGCCTGAATGTACCTGCTGCTAGTCACACGGGTGAGAGGTGGTGTGGTTTGGAGGATGTTTAGCCAGGAAGTTTAACTTTGTGTTAATGCCCAGGGGCTTGTGTTATTGTTTTGTTGCTGTCGTTACACCAGAGGATGGAGTGAGGCTAATAGGGGTTGGAGGCCTCATAGGGACTCCACAGTAGCATGGGGACCCCAGTGCCAGAGAGGGCACAACATTCAGGGGTGCACTGACCCCAGCCCTGAGAAGGGGAGCAGAGGATTGGAAGGGGACCAGGTAAAGCCGAGGCCGCCTGAGCCCTAAGGGAAGACGCCCCAGAGCGGGCCGTTGTAAGACAAGCCAGAAGGCGCGGAAAGGGAAAATCAACCAAACAACGTCCGGTACATCTGCAAGGCTTGGGGTGTGGTACAAGCCCATAAGGTTGTGGTGCACCGAGTCACCCAAGATAGAACTAAGACTGGGATACATCAGGACACTGTGTCAGAGAGGACTAAGGGCAGCCTCCCTTAAACTGTTAACACGAAAGACGTGGTGGGCGAGATGTGAGGGTACTTTTACTATCACATTGGCATGGTAGGGGGCGCTAGGGGAGTTCACAGCCACCCCTAGGACCCCGCGCAGTTACACTGTTAATCAGATGAAAAAATTCAGCAAGGACAAGGGCAAAGCCCTGCACTTGGGATGGAACAATTATATGCACAAATACAGACAAGGAATGACTGGCTACATTGCAGTACTGCAGAGAAGGACCTGGGAGGTTGCAGTAGACTATAAGCTAAATATGAAACAGTGAATTTGTGAAACTAAAGTTTGTGTGAGGTAACTTCCCTTTCCCCCACTTCCTTCCACCCCTCCCCGCCCCCAAACAAGCACATGCACACTCAGCAGTGCTTTGTGAAATACAAGGTATTAACAACTGTGACAGAAATGCAAAGGTTTGTTTTTGAAGGCATAGATAACAGCTTCTCTCAATTTATAAGAGGTTCTCACCCTCATCTTCCTACTGTGTACTCTAACTTTCAGAGTAGGAAACTTCACAAATGCTAGTGGATATCAGATTGGAGTTCAGCTTCATATTTTACCTTCCTACAAAAATTACCGCAACGGGAGTTTAAGTGTAAACTGCTGACAACGCAATGGGTATTAACCTATACCTAGTGCAAACCTTGCCTTCACTTTGGATTAGTTCTCTTTTGAATTAGGAAATATTCAGCTGAATTACAGAATGCAGTTCATTATACCTGTTGCATGGTAGAAACAGAAGAAAATAAATTTTAACACAACTAAAAGCTGATGTTTCTCTTACTGTTTCAACTTGCGTAAAAATGCAGCAACTGCTTGTGTCAATTTCAGTGGTGCCAACTCTCTTGATTTTTATCACTGGAATTGCCTCATGTTTTTCTTTGAGTTACAGATCTGAGTTACAGACCAATTATAAAAGAATCTCCACATTCACTACCTATTGCCCCTCACTAGTTTCCACTCTCTACAGTGGCAGACAGAAAACTTGAAAATATGACCTTTATGCTTCAAAACTGAAAGGCAAAGAGAGAACCCCACATGTTTATTATTTTTAAAGTCTTCACAATCCTTATTCTAACTTCAAAAATTATAAGCTGAGCCCTGAAAAGTCATGTAGTTTTTAACACCTGCAGCTAACATATAACAAATGATAACAAGTGAAAGCAAAATTAAAGCTGTATACATCTCCATCGAGCAACACAGGAATATATTTATTCACTGAAAAATATTTCCAGAGGGTGTTCTCTCCATTTTATTTCAGTTATTTTTACTGGCCACTCTAAATATGACAAAACCGTTACAGAAAAATGTGGGTAGTCTCCTGAGCACTGCAGCTATAAAGAATAACGCCAGTGCTAAGAAGTCAAACTCTGCAGTCACAGAATCATAGAGAAGTAGGGCTGGAAGGGACCTCCAGAAGTCATCTAGTTTAACTACCTGCCCGAGGCAGAATGATCTCTAGCCAAACCATCCTGTACAAGCCATAATATAAGGTCTACGTAAGAATACTGTCAACCCTGACACAACATAGACCTAACATCCTAGCCTGCCACAGGTAAATCAGGGGAACCACAGCAGCCAATGTCCTGCTTCTATTAAATGGTGTCAATATAATAAGAGGTAGAGGGCCATGCCTCCCATTACAGAGGAAGGCAAAAACCCCCACAGTTCACATCAATCTGTGGTAAAATTCCTTCTTGACCTCAAATAGGGCTATCAGCTTGACTCTGAGAGGAGGAGCAAGACCCTGTCGCCAGGAACCTCCAGCTTTGGTCCCAGTAGGCACACCCTAGTCAAAGTCCCCAGCCTTATGTCTCCAATGAAGGCTTAAAAACAGTTTGACACATGTAGCAGAAAACAGGGGAGGTGGACAGGCCCACCAGCAAAACCCAGAAGCATAGCAAATACCCACATTAAAACACAGGTATAGCAACACCTAGATCACCCAACCAGTGACTAGACAACCTCTTCTTCAACATCTCCAATGATGGAGAGTCCACAACTTACCTAGGTAGTCTATTCCACTGCTACACTATTTTAACAGTGAAGAAGTTTTTCCAGATATCCAATCTAAACTTACTTCACTGCAACTCTAAGCCATTGGGCCACATCCTTCTCTATGCAAAAAGAAAGAAAAGATACTTTCCCTCTTTCTTATGGCAACCCTTCAAGTATTTGAAGACTCCCCTCTTAAATGCCTTTTCCGCAATCTGAATAGGCCTAGCTCCTTCAGCCTCTCGTATGACTTGCTTTGCAAGCCCTTTACCATCTTTGTTGCCTGCCTCCGGACCTTCTTTAAAATCTGCATGTTCTTTTTAAAATGTGAAGCCCAGAACTGCACACATTATTCCAGATGAGACCTAACCTATGCTGAGTAGAGAGGCACTATCATTTCTCATGTCCTGCACCTATTGCTTCTATTGATACATCCCAAAACCATATTTGCCTTTTGTGGAGCTGCATCAAACTGCAGACTCGTATTGAGTCTGTGATCTACCAACACTCCCAAGTCCTTTTTCATGGTGCTACCATCCAGCCAGATGTAACCCATTTTATATTTCCTTTTGATTATTCCTCATGAGGTAAAGCATCTTGCATTCATCTGCACCGAACTTCATTATGTTAACTCTAACCCAACTTTACAATTAGTTGAGATCTTTCTGAATTGCATTCACACCCTTTGGCTATGGACAGAAATTAACCATAAACCAGTATAAGTGATTGGAAACCAGTTCAAATCTGTAACAACAGAAGTTCAGTGCACATAAACTGCTTCCAAAATAGCCAAAACCAGTTTAAGATAAACCTGGATGGATGTAGTGATTCAGGTTAAATTGGTTTATCAAACTTCTGTCCCAGTTCCCCTCCAGATTCAAGTTAACCCAGCATCCCAGGATGCCTTGCACCTCCTCCACAAGCCCCCACTTGCAGGGTGACCTAGCTAGCCTTGGCCCAAGCTGTCAGCTCCAGCTGAGCAGGGAGGTGCGTTCGAGCACCCCTCAGCTTCTGGCCTGGGCCACTGCAGGCATGTGGGTGCATTTCCAGAATCAAGTGAAGGTCTGTTCATGTGCTTATCAGTTCAACCTATGCAGCTTAGAATAATCTGCAAAGACTGAATAGATTCAGCCTTGGGGTTTTTGACTGTATGCTTAGCCCTGGTGAATAGAAAGAAACTTTCTATGCTTCCATCTAAAAAAACACACTGAATAGTACTGGGCCCAGAACAAACCTCTGTGCGGCTCCACTTGAAACCTCCTGCCATTCTAACATGAACCTATTAATAATAACCTCCTACATGCAGCTATCGTGCCAATTATCCATCTACCTTATATTGATTGATGGGCAATCACTCGTGAACGAGTAAGATCGTCTTCCAAGGATCTTAATAGTGAGTCTGCAGGTGGCTCCATAGCCCAATTCCAGATCCACATGTGTTGTTGCAGTGACGACAGGCATTTCCAGGAAGGATGGGCACTGTGCTGCTGCGCTGCATGTTCTGATGTTCTTTTTGCCTGTTCTTTTCCTCTTCTGCCTGTCGATAAGCTGTTTCAAAGTGTTGAGGTCCCTCCCAAAGAACCTTCCTCCATTTTGGTCGGTCCTGAGCAAGGATCTCCCAAGTGTTGATGTTGGTGTTACAACTCTTCATGTTTGCCTTCAGGGCGTCTTTGAAGCACTTTCTTTGCCCTCCACTACTTTGCTGACCTTTTTCAGATGTGAGAAAAAGATTCTCTTTGGAAGGCAGGAGTCAGACATGCGAACAACACGACCTGTCCAGTGAAGTTGGTTTTGGATGATTGTGGCCTCAATTATGTTGGAATTTGCTTTGGCCAAGACACTGATGTTTGAGTATCCATCCTCCCAGCTAATCCGAAGGATCTTGTGAAGGCACCATTGGTGGTACTTTTCCAAGCTCTTGAGAGGATTTCTGTATGTGGTCCATATATAATAGTTATCATAGTTTTATCTTGCCCACATTTCTCTAACTTATTCATGAGAAAGTCATGCAGGCCCTTGTCAAAAGCCTCGCTGAAGTCCAGATATGTTAAGCACAGCACTCTCATCAGCAATTACTTTGTCAAAGAAGAAGAAAAAGTTTGACACAATCTGTTTTTCATAAATCTAGGCTGGCTCCTTGTAATTGGCCTTTCCTCCTCCAAATACCTGCAAATGGACTTCCTTAGGATATGCTCTTGTAATTTCCCAGGTATTGAGGTAAGGCTTACTGGTCTGTTGTTCTCCAGGTCCTTCCTTTTGCCTTTTTTAAAGAGGGGCACTATGTTGACCCTTTCCAGTCCTCTAGTACCTGGTCTGTCTCCCATGACTTAATGAAGAACACTGACAAGGCCCCAATATCTCCTCTGTCAGTTCCTAAATAAAGTTTATCCAGCCCTGCTGACCTGAATTCATTTGGAGCTAACACAACCTCTCTTTTGTTATCTCCTCCCTCATCTTGCCCCCTTCCTTACCCAGATAATCCTTATTAGGTGTCTGGCTGCATCTTAATTTTTTGGTGAAAACTGAGGCAAAGCACCTGTTTAGTAGATCTACATTCTTTGAATCTTCGGTTAGGTGTCCCCCCTGGCTTGTTAACAGAGGGCCCACAGCTTCCTTTGTCCTTCTTTTCTAGCCAACACATTTATAGAACTTCTTGTTGTCCTTTAAATTCTTTGCCAGGTGCATCTCATTCTTTATCTTTGCTTTCTTGATTTTGTCCCAGCAGGTTCTTGTTATTTCTTGGTATGCTTCCTTGACAACCTGCCCATTCTTCCATACCTGTATACTTTCCTTTTGCATTTGAGGCATTTTAAAAGCTCCTCGTGCAGCCACATTGGTCTCTTGCCATTCTTATGCTTCCATTGTGTCAGGACAGTTTTTTGTTAAGCTTCCAATTTTGTTCCTTTTAGAAGCTGCCAGCCCTCCTTTATCTTTCAGTCTATCCACCTATGACACTATGCCCATTAGCTCCTTGAGCTGGATTAAATCCAACTTTTTGAAACCTAGCATCCTAATTTTGCTGACCTCTTGCTATCCCCGTCTCAGAATCTTAAATTCTATCATATTGTGATTACTTCCTCCCAAATTCCATCACTTTCATATCTTCTACCAGTTCTTCCCTGTTGGTCAGGAAAAGATTCAAGATTGATGATCCCCTAGTTGTATCCTCTACTTTACGGAACAGAATATTGTCCTCCACACAAGTTGGAACCAGCCTGACATTTCATGTTTGGCTGCACTGTTCTTCCAGCACATTTGGAAAACTATAGTCTGCCATCAGTACCATCCCATAGCCCAGTGTTTTCTAACCTTTCCCCCCCATGTCACGCTTACCTAAATTAAAAAGCACCGTGGAACACCAGACATGGAGCAAGCAGGGTTGAGGAGGCGCACTGACCACGGAGGGGTGGCACACTGCCAGCCGGATGGCATTTTGGGCTAAAGGCACACCCCCTGCCTAGCTAGAGCCATGCTCCCAGTCTGTTTGTATGCGAAGCAGCAGCAGGGGGGAAGGGGGCTGGCTCCAGCAGCACACCGGTTGGGAAATGCTGCTATAGCTTTTGGATAGGTTTGTCACCTGCTTGAAGTGCGGCTCATCCACCTCCTCTTCCTGATTTGGTGGCCTTGAAAATCATACCTCTTAAAATCTCCTCATTCCTTCCATTTTCACCACTATCACAAATTCACCTGAACTAAATTCAATTTTTAGAGTCCTTACATTCTCCAATATTAATTCAAACATTTCAACTTTCTAAGGTCAAACTGCCCAATAAACACTGCAACCAAGCAAATATCTAAAAGAAACATCTCAATCTTCTTCCCAATACCCAGTTTTTACTATACTCTCTAATTTTCCATAAAATTTCCCAATGCCTTGTCATGAAATGTCTCACAGAAATTTAACTCTATACTGGTAGAGAGGGAATAAAGATGGACAGAAATCTCTCCCACTTCCTTTTCAAACACAGCCAGGATATATGGCATTCTGCAAAATATAATATACAGATACAATCTATTTAGTCTTGAAATTCTGTATGACATTTGGGTCAAAGATTCCATTTTATTAAAAAAATCTGTAAAGAATGTTTATGAAACTATTAAGTCTGAACAGAATGGGGGGGGTAAAGATACGGAGGTGACCATACGCAATCCAAAAAAGCTGAGAAAGAGTAGGCTAACTAACTAAAATTCATCATATTCTTTTGCTCAAGGTGATCATTCAAAACGTAACTCTGGTTAAAAACAGGATTTAAATGATTCTTCAGAGAGCAGAGACTATCCACTTGCAGCCCACAGACCCCTACAGTCAGCTCTCCCACTACCATACAATGTGGGGTGAGAGGGCAGGGAGCACGCACCACTGGCAAGGCCTCTGTGGCAGGGGGCTACTGACCTACCCCATGTTGTAGTAAATGCAGCCAAGGGCTGCATACCATTTGTCCACCTGAACAGTAGGTAGGACATTCTTGGGGTCCAACCTCATGGTGTATGGTACCAGAGGTAAGAGCGGCCCCCAGCTGTGCTGAAGTTGGACAGCACTGTTATAGGGATACAAATTATTAGATATGAACTTGATCCATTAGCTCTACTTCATCTTTACCTCACATGAAATGCAAAATACAGCTGATTAAGCGAAGACAGATCTGACATTAAATTAACAAATTAGCCTAATATAAAGCCTCTGAGATTTGTCTGATGTCTGATCCACGATAACTATTAGTGGGAAGCAATGTATCTTTACCCCTGTATTCTGTTCATGACTGTTCTCTATGGTTGCAGGGGACATTAGTCCAAGAAATTATAATCAAAACTTTTGTAAGAGGCTGTCTGAAACAGCTCCTACATAAATATTTTTACACTTAAATATGTAGCCTAATTTTCAAAGATACTGGACAAAGAGATAACTGACTTTTTTCTCAGACATGTTAATTATAGCAATGGAGAATTCTGAGACAGATTCAGCCACCTGATAAAATGAATATTTACTACCAAGAACATAAAGTATCACTTATAATCCAATACATCACTCAGTTAAAACCAATCAATACAGAGGACAGCATGTTAAGAAGGATTCTTCTTTCTTACTTGAGTTCTCTCCTGTATGAGCACTTCTTTTGAGGTAGGCACTGGGTATGGCTTCAGAGTAGCCTTTATTGTTGCAAAAATGAAATCTGTGTGCCCTTTAATAACCGATTCCAAGTAGTCACCTTCAGGAGTTGATCTGTAATACACTATAATCTCATCCGTAGGAACCAGATTGCGCTAAGAAACCAAAAATTTAATTAGGTGACAGGAAAATAATCTGTACAAATTGCTTCTAAGAGATACTTGTTAAAACATTAAAAAATATTTTAAAGTATTAACCATATATTTATTAGCAATAAATTTAAAGTTTTCCTAAAAATGAAAACAGGGGTATTGTGTGTTTTTGGTTTTTTGTTTTTTATAAAAGCTGTGTTTTACCAAGCACTATCATATTTTGCTGAATCAAACTAATTAATTTTATAAAAATTCACGTTTTCGTTATGCAAAACAATTCAAAGGGGATCAAAGACTAATCTCAGACCAAAACTTTGACAAATTAAATTTATAGTTTTGGGTCAATCTGCAGCTGTCATAACCATGTACTGAAATTGACATATGCTTTATGTTACTGAACACAGAGAACAGGAAAAAAGGTTTAGTAACCCAATGGCAAGAATTTATGGCCCTAGATTATGGCAGTAAACTAAAGGTGTGCAGAAACAGCATTAAACATCTTAAAGATAATAACATTACCAATACTGACATGCAATAAAACTAGAAAAGAACATGAACAAGAAAATATAATGGTCTTTATGTCATTTCTAAAATATGCTTTTTTAGTTGTCAACCCTTTATTCCTGTTGCTGATACGTTACGTCGTACATCCCTAGACATAAGTAATGGTTGTATTCCCAGTTGCTGAGAGATAAGAAACCATAAGTTATCTCAACATGGATTGTTTCCATTTACGTCTGATCAGCAGGTTGCAAGCCCTCCACATAAGATTGAATTACATGAGGATGCATTTCGGTTTGGTCATTTCAATTCCCTCTGTATACTGCCTAAGGACATATTTTAGGAAGATCATGTTTCCTTACTTACTTTCTTGCGAAGTTTTTGGATGCGATTTATCACTTCACGGGCAACTCCTTCATCAACCATTGACTGATCTGGGGTGACATCTAAGAGAACTAAAATCTAAAATAAGGTATCAGAATCATTAGTAAAATATGCTAAAATAAATGCATTAAAAACAAAGCTGTTCAGTTAATTCTGATTATGGGGAGGCGAGAGAGTTAATCCTATTTGAAAGATTAATTCCCTGTATGTTTTTCAAAGTCATCTTTCTTAATTTCCAAAATCAGCCTTCACTCCTCTTATACAAACTACTGCATCATACGCAATCCTTATCGAGGAGGCCAAGTTACCCATTATATTGGATTTTTGGTGGCAATTCTAGTGACATGGACAAACACCCAGAAAAATTAACTGAGATTAAAGATCTCATTTCCAGTTATGCACTAACTTTCATAAAAGTCTAAAAGTGAAAGTCTAGTGGAATCACTTACTGTGCTATGAGTCTTCATTACTTAAATTGTTAAAACATTTCTTCAAAATTGTTAAAATATTTCTTCACTGGGATAACTTTTGAATAAACCAGAAGATAAAAAATAATTACTACTATTAATACCTGAGCATCAGAATGTGCCTCATACTGGGCAGAGCATCCTGTGATTTGATCAAAGGTGTACATGAGACGAAGATCTTCCTCATGTAGTTCGTGGCCTTCCACTAAAATAATCCCTGTATAATAATACAATTATTTCAATTACAGGACCATAGAATCATAGGAAAGTAGGGCTGGAAGGGACCTTATAAAGTCATCTAGTCCAGCTCCTCAATGAAGGCAGGGGCATCCTTGACTAAACCATCCCAGCTAAGTGTCTGTGTAACCTGCTTTTGAAAGCTTCTAAGGATGAAGACTCCACAGCTTCTCTAAGTAGCCTGTTCAAATGCCTGAACTTTCCCATAGTCAGAAAGTTCCTCCTAATCTCCAGCCTAAATTTCACCTGCGGCAGTTTGAGTCCACTATTCCTAGTTCCTTTCCCTACCCTACAGCCACAGAGAAAAACCCTATCCCCATCCTCTCTGCATCACTCTTAAGGTATTTGAAGTGTTATCTATTTCCCCCTCCATCTTCTCTTCTCCAGATAAAATTAACTCTTTCAATCTTTCCTTGTAAATCATGTCTTCCAGGCCCCTGGTCATTTTGGCTGCTCTACACTGCACTCCTCCCAAACTGTCCACATCCTTCGCGATGTTTGAGTCTCAAAAGTACTCCAAGAGAGGCCTCACCAGTTCTGAACAGAGCAGGAGGATCATTTCCTTTGATTTGCAAGTGACACTCCTATTAATACAACACATAAATGAATGCTGTTGGCTTTTTTTGCAACTAGAGCACACTGTTGGCTCACATGAAGTTTATGGTCAACCACAGACCCTGGGTCCTACTCTGCAATACTGTAACAAAGCCAATCATTCCTTAGTTTATATTTGTGCATGTGGTTATTCCATCTCAAGTGCAGGACTTTATACTTGTTTTTGATGAATCTCACCCGATTGACTGCAGAACATTTTTCCAATCTATCCAAATCATTTTGTATCCTAGCTCTACCCTCCAGAATGTCTGCACTTCCACCTATACTCAGTATCATCAGCAAATTTGCTAAGCGTGTACTCAGTCCCATTATCCAAACAATTAAATTAAGATGTTGAGCAATACCAGACCCAGGACAGACCCTTGGGGAACCCCACTTGATATTTCATCCCAACTAGACATTGAACCACTGACTACTAACACACTGAGCATGATGATCCAACCAGTTATGTATCTACCGTACAGTACTTGCATCTAGTCTGTATTTCCTTAGTTTGTTAATAAGAATGCTGTAGGAAAGAGTGGCCTTCTTAAGTCAAGGGTGGGAGTTCCTCAAAAAGTCCTTATTTAAGTACATAGGGAGCAAGAAGAAGGTGCAGGGTAACATAGGGCCTCTACAGAATGGTCTAGGGCAACTTGTAACAGACAGGATGAATAAAGCAGAGCTTTTAAATGACTTCTTTGCATCTTTGTTCCTGGACACCGATACAAACACACCTCCCAATAAGACTTTAGTCTGGTGTGAAAGAAATACCAATCCACCTATGGTTAGTGCTGACCTAGTGAAGGGGCACTTGGAGGGGTTGGACATATTTCATAGATTTCATAGACATTAGGGCTGGAAGGGACCTCGGGAGATCATCGAGTCCCGCCCCCTGCCCAAAGGGCAGGAAGTCAGCTGGGGTCATAGGATCCCAGCAAGATAAGCATCCAATTTACTCTTGAAGGTGTTCAATGTAGGCGCTTGAACCACCTCCGCTGGCAGACTGTTCCAGACCTTGGGGGCTCGGACAGTAAAGAAATTCTTCCTTATGTCCAGCATGAAACGGTCTTGCAGGAGTTTGTGACCGTTCGACCTCGTCATCCCAAGGGGCGCTCTGGTGAACAGATGTTCCCCCAGATCCTGGTGGTCACCCCTGATAAACTTGTAGGTGGCCATCAGATCACCCCTGAGCCTGCGCTTTTCCAGGCTAAAGAGTCCCATGGCTCTCAGCCTGTCATCCTAAGATCTGTTTTCCTGACCTCTGATCATGCGCGTGGCTCTCCTCTGGACTCTCTCAAGCTTCTCCACATCCTTTTTGAATTGTGGAGCCCAAAACTGGACGCAGTACTCCAGCTGCGGCTTCACCAAGGCCGAGTACAAGGGGAGAATGACGTCCCGGGATTTGCTTGAGAAGCATCTATGGATGCACGCCAGCATTTTGGTCGCTTTACTAGCCGCAGCATCGCATTGCAGGCTCATGTTCATCTTGTGGTCAATGATGACCCCCAAGTCTTTTTCTTCTGTAGTGCTAACCAACGTAGCACTGCCGAGCCTATAAGGGTGCTGCAGGTTTTTCCTCCCAAGGTGGAGAACCTTGCATTTTTCAGTGTTAAACACCATGAGGTTCTCGTCTGCCCATTTGCTGAGCTTGTCCAGGTCAGCCTGGATCACTCGCCTATCTTCTGGCGTGGATGCTTTGCCCCAAAGTTTGGTGTCATCGGCGAACTTGGCCAGTCCACTCCTGACTCCAATGTCCACATCGTTAATGAAGATGTTGAACAGGATGGGTCCCAGGACAGAGCCTTGAGGGACCCCACTGGTCACAGGGCACCACGATGAGTGACTGCCATCAATCACAACCCTCTGGGTCCGACCACGGAGCCAATTTCCCAGCCAGCGGATCGTGGTGGAGCCAAGGCCCAACTGGCCAGTTTGGCCAAGAGGTGATCATGGGATACCAGATCAAAAGCTTTTTTGAAGTCAAGATATATGACATCAATCTCTTCTCCCTTGTCCAGGTGATAGGTCACCTGGTCATAGAAGGAAATGAGATTGGTCAAACAAGACCTACCCGCAACAAACCCATGCTGGCTGTCCTTTAGGATGTTAGCCTGGGCCAGTCCCTCAAGGATGGCCTCCTTAATAAACTTTTCTAAGATCTTCCCCAGGATAGAAGTCAGGCTAATGGGCCTGTAGTTAGCCGGATCCACTCTCCTCCCTTTCTTGAAGATCGGCACCACATTGGCCTTCTTCCAGTCTTCGGGCACTACACCAGAGCGCCAGGAGTTTTCAAAGATCCGTGCCAGGGGCTGGGCTATGACGCTCGCCAGCTCCTTGAGTACCCTGGGGTGCAGGTTGTCAGGGCCAGCTGACTTGAAGGTATCCAGCTTCTCAAGGTGTTCCTTCACGAGGTCAGCATTGATGGAGGGTAGGGGATCCCCCTCACCCAGATTTCCCTGTCCCATAGCAGGCATGGGCATCCCGTGTGACTGATGAAAGACTGACGCAAAGTACCTATTTAATAGGTTGGCTTTTTCCTGGGCGTCAGTTGTCAGTTGCCCCATCTGGTTTATCAGGGGTCCAACATTGCCCTTGCTTTTCCTCCGGCTCCCCACATATCTGAAAAAGGACTTTTTGTTGTCCTTGATGCCTGAAGCTAGTTGGAGTTCAGTTGCAGCCTTGGCTTTCCTGGTTTGCTCCCTGCAGGACCGGACCAGCGCGGAGTAATCCTCCTTGGAGGTGAATCCCGTCCTCCATCCTTTGTAGGCTTTCCTTTTTAGCCACAGTAGGTCCACTAAGTTGGCAGGCCCTGATTATCTTCACCCAAGGATACTAAAGGAATTGGCTGGTGTCAGTGCAAGTGTTCGAGTGCTTGTGGCACTCAGAACAGGTCCCAGAAGACTGGAAAAGGGCCAATGTGGTCTGTATTTTCAAGAAGGGGAGGAAGGAGGACCCAGGGAATTATAGGCCAGTTAGCCTTACCTCTATTACCTTACCTCAGCAGGTATTGGGGGAGTCCCTGTTCCCCCGTGCGCTGCCAGGAGTGACCAGGAATAACGGTCACAAGCTGGTGGAGGGTAAGTTTAGATTAGATATTAGGAGGCGCTACTTCACAGTCAGGGCGGCTAGGGCCTGGAACCAGCTTCCAGGGGAAGTGGTGCAGGCTTCTAGCCTGGGGATTTTTAAAAGGAAGTTAGATGAGCACCTTGCCGGGGTCATCTGACCCCGGTGCTCTTTCCTGCCAAGGCAGGGGGTCGGACTAGATGATCTACCTAGGTCCCTTCCGACTCTAGCTACTATGAAACTATGAAACTATTCTTGGCAAGATCTTAGAAAAAATCATAAAGGATCACATTTGTGGGGGGCCAGCAGGTAACACAATGATAAGGGGAAACCAGCATGGGTTTATAGCAGGCACATCCTGCCCAACTAACCTGGTCTCTTTTTGTGACCAGGTCACAAAGTGCTTAGATGCAGGGGTGGAGATGGATGCTATCTACTTGGACTTTAAAAAGGCTTTCAACACAGTGTTGAACCCAATTCTTACAAGCAAACTGAGTAGCTGTGATGTGGATTTTTTCCACAATGAGGTGGTTGAAAAACTGGCTTATGGGATGCACCCAGAGAGTGATAGTGGAAGGGGCAGTTTCTCCCTGGAGAGATGTGGACAGTGGTGTTCTCCAGGGCTCTGTCCTTGGACCAGTGCTGTTCAATATCTTCATCAGTGATTGATGAATGATCAGTGAATGAGAGGGTTGAAAGCACTCTGTCCAAATTTGCAGATGACACCAATCTATGGGTACAGTAAACACAATGGAGGGCAGGGAGTGAATCCAGGTGGATTCAGATAGACTGGGGAAGTGGGTAGTTCGGAATAGGATGCAATTTAACAAGGATAAGTGCAAGGTGCTGCACCTGGGGAGAAAATCTCCAATACACCTATAGACTGGGAAGTACTGTTCTGAGTACCATGGCAGGGAAAAGGGATCTTGGAGTCTTGGTCAACACAAAAATGAACATGAGTCGCCAATGTGACAAGGTAATAAGTAAGGCTGACCACACTCTTTCTTGCATTAGTAGGTGCATCACGAGCAGGTCTAGGAAGGTGATATTTCCGCCCTGTGCAGCATTGGTTAGGCTGCAGCTGGAGTAGTGCATCCAGTTTTGGGGGCCACACTTCAAGAGGGATGCGGATAACCTTGAGAGGGTTCAGAGAAGGGCTATTCATATGGTTGAGGGCCTGCAGGTAAGATCCTAAGAAAACAGACTGGGGGACCTGAATCTCTTCAGCCTCTGCAACAGAAGAATGAAAGGTGATCTTGTGGCCATCTACAGACTCATCATAGGGGGTCAGCAGGGAATAGGGGATACTCCATTTATTAGGACACCCCTAGGGTTACTAGAAATAATGGCCGTAAACTTAAGGAGAGTAGATTTAGATTGGCTATCAGGAAGAAATTCTTTACAGTGAAGGTTGCCAAAATATGGAATGGGCTTCCAAGGGAGGTGGTGCTTTCCCCTACCTTGAAGGTGTTCAAGAAAAGATTAGACAGGCACCTAGACGGGGTTATTTAACCCCAGCGCTCTTTCCTGCCTAGAGCAGGGAGTCAGACTCAATGATCTACAAGGTCCTTTCCAAACCCAGAAATCTATTAAACTTATGATATACCAAGGTCCACTGCTCTCTCCTCATCCAAAGGGCCCGTCACCTTAGAAGGAAGTCAGACATGACTTGCTCTTGGTGCTTCTGATCACCTTGTTCTTCTTGAGGTGCTTCACAATAGATTCCCTGAGGACATGCACCATGTTATTTCCAGGTATAGAGGTCAGGTTGACTGGTCTGTAGTTCCCCAGATCCTCCTCCTTCACGTTCTTGAACATGGGCACTGTTTGCCCTTTTCCAGTCGTCCAGAATCTCACCCAAAATTCCATGAGTTCTCACTGGCTCTGAAATTACCTTTGTCAGTTTCTTCTTTCCTCAAGTACATCTCATCTGGTCCTACCAAGATGAAAGCATCTAGCCCCCCAAGTAATCACTAACCTGCTCTGCCATTACTTTAAGCTGTTTGTCTCCTCTCCTAGTTCTGCTGCCAATGGCACTCATCATCTGGTAGCTGCTCCCTATTTATGAAAACTGAAGTAAAAGGCATTAAATACTTCAGCCTTGTCTGCATTGTTTATGACCAGATAGATTTTTCCATTACTTAAGGGACCTATGGAACCTCCGGTCCTCTATTACTTTTGATATACCCATAGAATTCCTTTTTATTGCCTTTTACATCCCTTATCAGCTGCATCTCAAATTATGCCTTGGCATGCCTGTGCAATACTTTCATGTTCTTCCCTACCACTATAATCAAGTTTCCACTTTTTACAGCATTCCTTTTCAAGTTTCAACTCCTTGACGAGATGGCTATCCAGCCAGGCTGGTCTCCTATTGCATTCCCCATTCTTCCACCTCATTAATATAGCTTGCTCCTGTCCCCTTAAGAGGTCCTCCTTAAAATACACCCAGCTCTCCTGGACTCCTTTCTCCTTCAGACTTGCCTCCCAAGGGATCCTGCCTACCAGAGTTTGTTGAAGTCTGCTTTTCTCAAGTTCAGGGTCCTTATTCTGGTGCCCTCCTTCCCTCCTCCCCTTAGGACCTTGAACTCTATCAATTCATGGTCACTGTCATCCAGTTTACCTTCAACCTGCACTTTCTCCATCAATTCCTCCCTGTAAGTCAAGAAAAACTTCCCACTTCATTGGCCTCTCTACTATGTGAATCAAGAAGTTATCCTCAACACAAGCACCTAACTGTCCTATTCTCTACCTGAGAACATTGCCAAGGCTTCCATTATTGCTTCCCCTTACTAAGTTTTATCCATCTTCAGGCTCCTTACTTACCTCTGGGTTTTTGTCTCCATCCCCCAAGGAACCTAGTTAAAGCCCTCCTCACTAGATTTTGTACACAAAGACATTCTTCCCTCTCTCCATCAGGTGGATCCCATACTCTCCCAACAGTCCATCTTCCTGGAACACAATCCCATGGTCAAAAGAGCCAAAGCCCTGCTGATAATACTATCTACACAGCCATGTGTTGATCTCTAGGATGCATCTGTGTCTCGCTGGGCCTTTACCTTGACAGATAGATCAAGGAGAACAGCACCTGGGCCCCCATCCCTTTCACCTTTACGCCTACAGCCATATAGTCACTGTTGATCTACTCAAGCTCTTCTAGGGCAGTAAGGAGTAGTAGCCAGAGGACCAGATGAATCTGGACAACCTTTCTGTGACATCTTGGATACTGGTTTCTGGCAGGCAGCAGAACTTCTGAGCCAAAAGGTGTATGCGTCCACACCTCACGGGAGAGCATCGCCAACCACCATCACCCATTGCTTCTATTTGGTAGCGATGGTCTTGATCCTCCCTCCCTTTGGGGTGCATGGTTTGGCCTTCCTTGCCACTGGACACGGCTCCTTCTCATCCAGTGTAAAGGCTTCCTACCCGTTCTCTAGCTGGACAGCTGCAGGTCAGGAAGAAGTGCTGTTCATTTCCACAAGTAACAAGATGCCAGCTTCCATGCTGCACAAAGGTCAGTCTTCCATTGCTTTCTCTGGCTGTCCCTCTCCCATGATGCTGGAGGGAACTTTGTGCATTGGGTTACAGATGTTCCAGAGCTATTCACCTTCTTCTGCAGCTCCCATACCTGATTCCTGAGAGAATCCAGCAAGAAGCATCTCTTACACCACAAGCACTCCCCCAAAAGCATGCCCCTGGCAAGAACATGCAGATTGCAGTCACTTCAAAGTCAGGCTATAACCTGGGTGTAAGCCTTCACAATCAGGGGGCATGCATAGACAGACCCTGCACAGCTGCAGGCAGAGAAAGGACTGGCAGTAGCACAGGCTTTGGCACTGCAACATCTCCCTTCAATCCTATAATTTTTCCTGCTAACTTTCTTCTTCTTATGCTACTATGTCCTAGAAAAAAATTCCCTCTTCCTCCTTCACCTGCTTCCACTTAGCAAGCTCCCAGAGAAAGAAGGTGGGCAAACTCCCCAAACTCCCCTGTTTGTTGATTCTGTGCCGCTGGCTCCTGTATTGCTGTGATATGGCAGGCCTAGTCTTTCTGCTTAGGCAAGCCCATCCCCTTGCTCACACCAACCACAATACTAGCTTGCTGGTGAACAAGGCATTTCAAAGTCATGGCAATATGCATCCTAAACCCAACTCTTGCACAAAGTATGTATTAGTATCAACCTTCAAAAATGTGGAGCTCACACCCTGTCATGTTTCTTTTAGCAGCAACAACAAGGTGATACCCAAACCTTATAGCAGTTTACGTCTAGTACATGCTGTCCAACATTGTTAGGGAACATGGAAGTATTATAAATTTAGCAAAGTATAAAACCAACAGATTCAGAATCAGCTCACAGCCTCCCGTCTATCCTCATATATATGGAGAATTCATAAATTTGCTAGAAATGTTGATTGGTTGCAGTGCCTTAAAATCTCCTGTAGTTTCAAATGACTAGTATATATTTAAACTAAGAACTATAGCTTGAACAGCCAAAGGGTGAAGATGCAAAGTATTTACCCCAGGGGAGCTTTTCTCAGTTTTTATTCTAGAGGAAGATAACACTAGAGTACCAAGCAGATATAACAACCAGGCTCTCTTGAAGCAGCTACCTGCAATAGCACTTTGCCAGGGAGATGAAAGGGGAGCTACTAACTGCCTATTTTCACTGTAGAAGCAACTACTCCAAATGAAATTGGTTAGAGGTACAGATACAAAACACATCTTTAAGATATCCAAGTTAATGTTACTACAATCTTTCCATGGATCACTTTACCAGAATTTAAGTGATTTACTCAGACTGTGGACAAAAGTAACATGTGGCATTTGAAATGCCTTTGAAACTCTTTAAAATGCCACCTATACAAACATAAATGCCTATTATAGTTTTCCAAAAGTAGCTGAAACATTCCAGAATAGTACCTCTTAAATGAGGCACTATTGAAGCATTTCATTTCTTGTGTGTGCATAAGGGCAGGAGAACCACAGGTCCCCCCAGAACTCCAGTTCTCTGTTCTCCCCTCCATCTACAGGAGGAGACTGTCCAGCCCCTGGGTGCCATTCCCTGATCCTGGTCACTGTGGCACTCAACAAACCCTACTGCAACTGGTACCAAATTTCCATCCCCAATGCCATCTAACTCTGCTTTGGTGAGATGGGGAGAGGAGAGGTTTGGGAAACTGGGGCTGGAAAGCCTGGCACTAGCAGTGGTTCTCCAGCTTCAACCCCTCACCAAGATTCTCCAGTCAACTGCCCTGCAGCAGAAGGGAAGAGTGGTGTCACAAGTTACTGCAGCCTCCTGTAGCATGCCCTGGCTGGCCACAGCTCCACGCTGCCACTGTTATTTTGAAGTGTTCCAGCTGGAGAGATACCACAGGGGCTGCGCATAGGATCTGTTGCTTGGATATGTTGGCTTCAAAAGTTACTTCTGTCTGCACCCTCTGTAATGGTTCACCTTTACTACCATGTATTTTACTCTGGGGAGTGTCTGTACCACGAGAATCCTGAAATCCTTTTGACTCCTCTTCTTTAGATGAGCCTCTCTGCCATTAGTCAGTAACCTGCTTTTCCACACACCTGTCTTTTGAAATTTCTCCAGCTGCTCACTCTTCAGCTCCTTGATAGCAGCCATTAGAGGCTTAAAGGCACCTTTCAGACGCTTTCCGAGCACCATGTGATCTGGTTCTGCTCTCAGCCGGATTCCATACTTATCTTTATCAGTAGACAGTGTAACTTGCCGCACATTAAGCTCCTGTAGAAATTCACCAAAGAAAATAGACTTAAGAACAAGTTTCTAAGCCAGTATTACTAGAACACATGACAGAAAAAGAGCTGAGGCACAAGAGGAATTACAGAAAACCCCAAATCTTGGGCACTGTCTAGATGTGCCAACAAATAACAGGAGTAATCTTCTGCCAGTGTAACAACATATCATCAAGACAACAGTTAGCTTATTCTCTGCGATATTCATCTTGTTGCCATTTTTAACTGTTGTTCTTATGTACTGGACTTAATAGAAGAATACACTATATCTAGCTGTAAAACTTAACCACAAGTTCTTTGGGCTTTCTAAAAGGCTTGCAGTAACTGGCTATCTGCTTTGTAAAACTGAATTAGAAAGCTATTCCGGACCATTTCAAACCTAGAACTATATCTCAAGATAGACTTACTTTTTTTCTGTCATTTTTTTTTTACTCAAAACAGAGCTTTCCAACTTCTGCCCCCTGCTCCGAGCGTTGCCATACCTGCATCCTGCCCCCCCAAGTCCCCCCGACTTGCTAATGGACTCAGATTAAAGACAGAGTACTTCAGCCGGACATAGCAGGGGATGCAAAAAATAACTGGAGGGAGTTCTATAGACTGTAAGACCTTACCTGTTTCACTGTTCTTATTTTTTTAATAACAAAACATGGGAAAAACACTTCCAGCTCTGAGAATTCCTGGAACATATCAAACTGTTTCCTGCTTTTACATTTCAGTTGGAATGCCCCAACTGACTTATCTTTCAACACACAATCTGATCATGGCATTTAAATGCACTTTATGTGAGAAAAATTAACTACTCTTACAATTTCATGCGTGAAATTTTGCCACAATGTACTCTTACAGTGCTTACCAATTTAATGCATCTCATTCAGAAAACATTCCTTCTACCAATTAAATAAAGAAACAGCATATTTCTCAAGTACTCTGAAATTATATTGGTCAATTTTGAGAGAAAGGAACTCTTATTCACGTTATTGGTAGTTTTTTTGGTCATATACTACCTTTAGTTTCTGCTGACATTACTGAGAACTGTATCTTACTGAAATTTAGTGAAGTAAAGTATTAATATTCTAGCTTATAGTTCGGTAGAAGAGTAAGAGAGTTTCTTTATATCCAACTTCCATGATAAAATTCCAGTAATGTGTTTTTTGATCTTACTCTTACCTCAAGTATATATTTCTCCAATGACCTAATGCTTTCCAGAGCCCCTGGATCCTGATGGATAACCACTACTTCTTTCAAAGGATACTGAAACAAAATTGAACGTATTTTCAGTCTGAAGGAGAAAATAAAGGGGCAGAGAGTATTATCTGATCATCTTAAATCTTTCCTTGATAATACTGCTTGTTAGAACAGATGCATTTATTTATGCTCCCCAACCCCACCTTCTTCAGAAAGTGTAAAGCCAATAAATACTTATGGAATAGAGATGCAAGATATCCAACCTTTACTGGAATGGTTTTCCTGTCTCGTATTACACGGCCAAGCTCAATAATGGACTGCAAACAGGAAATGGCATTTTCAATTTTTTTGTCAATCAGATCTTCCCTAGAGTAAAAAGAAAAACATTAAATTGCTTTTCCTTTTATATGTCTTAAGCAGCATTTACCTATTACCTCTCAAAAATTACATCCAGGAAACCATATTATAGTCTCTTTCCTGTAATGCAAAAAGAAAAGAGTCATCAACTTTAGAGATTTCATTAATCTCTCTCAAAGTCAACTAGCTGGATTTCACCTTGGTTATAGAGAAAGTAGGTCAGGGTGGCAACTTAGAGACTAGCTGGTTCAGAGTGATATGAGTTTTATAGGCAACACCCTATTTCATCAGATACTATAGATGGACTTGGGGGAAAAAAAAGGGGGCAGGTGTTAGTGAAAGGATTTTACCATATTTACTCACATACCAAGCATACCTCCCCATCTCATGCCTCCCCCTAGCCCCTCCAAAATAAGCTCTCCAAAAATCAGGGTACACATCTTAGGACGCTGGTTTTTCTTCACTGGAATAGAAGGAGGGCAAAAGAACAAGATGACACTGACTCACGGCTTCTACTTCTCCTGTGGATGCAAACAGCAGGGACAGAATACGGTATTAACCCTCTCATGACCACTTGTGAGGCAGTAGCTTTTGGCTGATTAGCAACTGAACTGGCTGAGAGTGTGCAAGCTGCTCCCTGCAGTCTATAGTATATTGATGAGAGTTGTGGTCTGAAAATTTATACAGTGAACAATTTATGGTAAAGTACTAAGTCTTGCTACTGCCCTTGCAAGGCACTAGAGCCTAGCTTTGTTGCTGTTCTGTCCAAACCACAAAGTTCCTGTTGCTTCATCCACACTGCCTCTTGGGATGCCATCCCTCCTGGAAAATCTGTTTCCAGGAGGACTTACTGTCACAGTCAACCATAACTCCAGGGAAAAAAAATTCTACATTCTGCTTTTCAAAAGCAAGGTGTTCATTTTATCTGGAGACATATGGTATGCAAGAAAATATGGTAAATGCAAAAGAAAGGGACAGAGGAGGACCCATTGCTGACACAGTCAAAGTGTGTTGAAGAGATTCAGAGGAATAAAAAAAGGCAGTTAACATACTGATATACATAGGGCTATAGGGGTAAACAACAGGAGTTAATAGCTAGTCCAGATACTGGGATAAGAATCCAGAGTCTGTTCTGAGACTATGCTGTAGTATCTGTTGAGACAGTCTCTTCTGTGGATAATTTGTTGCTCCACAATTTCACATGCAAGTTGGTATGCAAATTTTTGTTAAGAAAACAAATGATGGAATGTGCAGGGAGGTTAAAGTGTAATGCCATGGGTTTTTGTGTGTTTCTAGAATTAATGTCAAATTGGTGTTCATTCATTTTTTTTTTTTTACACTGAGATTGCCCATTTGGCCAATGTAGACAGAGGAGCACTCTCAGGTGATTGTCTGAATGATATTAGAGAGAGAGCAGATAGCTTTAGTTATATATTTCAGGAAGCCTTTGCACTTCAAACCTAATGATCAAGGCAAAATAGTCAGTCTTCATCGCTTTGAAAACTTAATTTCCAGGTTGCTTGTTTTTCAGTCAAAGCTCGTATCAGAATGAAACAATAATTATCTGTTCCTTGGGAATGAGGGTGGTGGATTCTGTTGAGTACCTAAATTCAGGTAAATTTCCTTGAAGGCTACAAGTTATCAAGCCAGACAGTCATTATTGTTTTGATGCAAAATTGCATCAGAAACAGTTGCGAACAAAGTAAAAACCTTACTGTAGGTGTGAGGTTGCCAACTGCATCACTAAGAGGAAAAATTTGTGAGATAAAAAATATGTAGTTGAGAGAGTAACAAAGCCTATGGTACAAGAATAAAGTTTAACTACAACTTAATCCATTAGTCTTGGAATTGTTGGACTGATGTTGTTGCCTATTTTGAAGTTTTGAGCTCTTAAAAATCTGTCTCTCTTAGAAGGTCTTCAAGAAGTTTTAAATTAATAGTTAAGCAGAACAAAGACCAAGCAGCCAGTTTTACAGCCAGTGACATTTGGACACAACCTGAAGAGTAATTTATTTTTTAAATCTGATCCATTTTTATTTGGTTAGTTTAAAGGAACAATAAACCCAATCAATTGTACAAATCTAGTTAAATTCCTAGACATCAGGATGTCTAACTGGCAGCCCATGAATGGTTAACTTGTGGCCTACAAGTTCCTGCCCAGCTGCTTCTCCCCTGCACTGCTCTTTCTGCTGCTGCCAAAGCCTTCAGTTCCCTTGTTCCTTCTCTGGCTTCAACTTTCCACACCTGCCTCCTGGGGCAGCATGGCCTGGGGAGTCTGGTCAGCACACAGAGCTCAGCTGCTCAGAAGTTGAACAGTCTTTCTGTAAGTAACATCCCTTCCATACTTCAGACATACTGCCAGTTTAACAGCATTCATAATAGCAACTTAACAGTTTCAAATTCTAATCTAAAGCATACATGAGCAACATGTCATCAGTCCTGAAAATCCAGAATGTAACTAAATCAATCTCAGATTTCTCATAACAATACTTTCTTTTATTGTGAAGCCATCAAAAGGAACACTTTTCATCTCTCTTACCTGACTAGGGAACCCTGAAGGGATACCATAAAAAGAAAGAACCATGTTAAAATGTAAGTTCTACCCTGCCCAAAATCAACAAGTAAGGGACCAATGGTGTTTCTGCAGTCTTACTAGGTTATTAAACTGAGCCACAATATCAAAAGAAATAGCATTTCCTCACTTTAAGATGACCCCACTGCTACGCTTGGACCATACCAGAATCAAAGTGAACTTAATGGCAAGATCCTTGTCAGAGGAGTTCTTTCTGACTAGATAACCTCTTATAAAAGAGGCATTTTGCTTTGTTCCATTTGCAGAAATTGGACTTTTAATCTGTGCTGACAACTGATACAGGGCCTGCAGGAGAGAATCTCTTTAGCTTCAGATTTAGCACAAAACTTTGCTAAGGAATGCTTATGGCCATACAAATTCAAGTATTCTTACAACAGTAGGCTCCAGAGCCTACCAGTTCTTTTGGGTCTGTAGCAGGCAGACATCTAGTTAAGTGTACTTTCTGAATGTATAAAACAAAAACAGAACACATGGTTAAACTTTGTACCTCCGTGGCACCCTTTCATTTACCTTGTGCTCTCTTCTGGCCCCATCTAGCTGTACAACCCTAATATTTCTAATTATAGAGAGAACAGCAAATGTGAGCTCTACCCCTTTCCTCCTCAAAGTACTATATGAAGGCTAATCCAAAATCTCCAGAAACTAGTCAAGTCTTGTGAGGTTAGAATTCCTCAGGAATGACTGGTGTACTAATTGTTAAATGAAACTATTTTAGTTCACCAAAGGGGCTTTTATTAATCAGAGGTATTCATAAAAGTCTTTGTTTACAAATTTTGACTCTTAAAGAACATAGGGAAGTATTAAAAACCTAGCATATTTACAAAATAACTTTGTGTGCAGAAGGGACCATTACAGAAAAGTATGCTACATATGTTCTAGCAGACAATTAAGATCTCACTTAAACACCTAAACAAGTGAGAAAGCACAGTCATCGTAATTAACAGAGGCTGTTTCTTACCTCACTTGAGGAAGCATGAGGTAGTGAATGCTCTCAGTGTTCTTTTCTTGAACAGAGGCAGGATCAATAAGGGTCTTCAGATTCTGGTACAGCATTTCAGTAATAAATGGAGTATAAGGTGCCTGAAATATTATGCGTTTCATTAATATGCTAATGACTTAATAGTATACTATGTATCCACAACCAATTTAACTTTCATTATCATAGCACACAATATTCCTGTTGCAGTATTATTACATCAGGAATCCTTGCATTATAAGGGTTTGCCTTGAGATTTCTGTTAGCTCTGCAAAAGCACACTATTTACATTACATTCTGAACCATGAAGTACAACATAAATTAAGAAACAGACACTCATGAATAAGTGAAGCTGATCACCTTCCTCTTGGACTTAATCCATTGTTCTGGGGTAGCTAAAGGATAACTGCAGTGTCTCTATATACCCTATATACTCAAATCCAAGGTGAGGGTCCTTTCCCCATCCAAAAAAAGGGGGGAGCCCCTCGTCTTGTATTAAAGTACAGGGTGGAAATTGGGGCCAGAGTCAGAACTGCAACAGCTGCCTACTAAGAGTGTGCGAAACGAGCCGTATTCGATTCAGATTGGGCCTGAATCGGGGACAGTGATTCAATTAATTGATTCAGATCACTGTCCCGATTTGATTCAGCCAAATCCAAATCTGAAAATTCAATGCTGATTCAGAGAACCAGCAATTCGGACATAGACACAGCTTTAAATGTTTTTTCTACATACCTTGAGGTACCAGGCATGGCTCATGAATGCTGCGATGCTGGGGTGGATGGAGTGTCCCACAGGAGTGTGGAGGGCCCCCCCCACATGCTTGGCAGTGAACCCAGAAGTGGACCAGAAGTACTTCTGGTCCACTTCTGGGTCTGCTACTGAGCGCATGGGGGACCCACCCCGTGCACCCCCAGCTGAGCGATCAGCTGCAGGGGGACTCCAGGTGCCCCCCCAGACCCAGGAGGCACCAGTTGGGGGCCAGGGGCTCCTCTGCACGCTCCCTGGCAGACCTGAACATGCTTCTGGTCCACTTCCAGGTCCACAACTGAGCATGCGGGGGACCCTCTCGTGCTCCTGTGGGACGCTCCATCTGCCTCACGAGCTGCCTGGTACCTTGAGATATGTAGAAAAAACAATTTCAAGCTGTGTCTATGTCCAAATCATTGAATCTTTCTGAATCTCTCCAAATTGATTCAGAGGCTTCCAATTTGATTCGGAGAGATTAAAGTGTCTCCCGATTCAATTCAGATGCTGCGAATCGGCTGCTGAATCAGGCCAAATCTCCGCTGAATCAAATCAGCAACCAAAGCTTTGCACAGCCCTACTGCCTACCCCTTCAAACTCCCTCTATCCCTTGACACTTACAATCAGGCACAACTCCAGCTCCAATCCCTCCTAGACAAAGAGCATATGGAAGATCTAGTAATAAATAATTAGATTCTATACATGGAAAATTAAAACAAAGTTTATACATTTTCCATATACAGAATCAAATTATTGGATAGTTGTCTAAAATTCAAAGTTGTCTTGGATTCAGGTAAGTTTGAATATCTTTGCCAACATATGCTTTTTAAAAACAAAAAACAAACTCAATGCTTAATACAAGTAAACAACAGCAGAGGAAATACAGTACTACTGAATGTAATGATGAATTTCTATACCTGTTTTCCTTTTTTCGGTATCTGGTCTATCAGTTTCTGAGAGCTATAACAATGAGAAGTGTGCAGCAAGGTTTTCAAAAGAATTAAGTTTAAATACTTTAAATAATTAACAATGATAAGTCTCTTACCATAAGTTTGCACATTACATACAGAACATTAAACAAGGTTTCCAAAGCCATAATGCAGTCATCAGTTCCACTTTCACCCTATTGAAAGTATTCACAGAGTTGAAGAAAGGGATCAGAAAACTTAACATCTGTCTTAAATCATTAACCACATTCTCATATTTTACATGCCCACCTAGTAAGTTAACTTCCCAAGATTTATAGTTTAGTCCCATCCAAAATAAAACTATGTCCCAGGTACTGTTCATTTTAGTTTTCCTATGAAAAACAAATATATATAGATAAAAAAGAGGATAGCATATTAGGTAGCAATTACAGCCAGCAACTATGTAATTTCATAAAACATGCTATAGATATCTTGTAAGGGTTTAGGAGTTTAATGGATTTAAACTATTTTGGGCTATAGCTTTGCTGTAAGTAGACAGCCTACCTTTAACCTTCTGCGATTCATTCTAACATACCAATTGGTCAGTATATCAACAAACTTCACCAGCCGAGGGACTACAGTGTATAGTCTGTAGGCTAGAAGGAAAAGGATTTTAAGTGTAGAGAATATTTTCCTGCTGCATTACAATCTTCATTAAAAAAAATACCACAATTTCCATTAAAAGTCTTGGCAACTTACTACTCAGAATGCTACAGAAGCAAATACCTTAGTGAGATAAGAACTGGATTAGATCCATTAGCATTACTAGAATCTGCACTTAGACTGTATTATAAAATTATAAGGATTATTAAATGTCATGCTTCAAGGCTTACAGAAGTCTATACCTCCACATCAGAAATAAATTGCTGTCCATGGTATAATACTGCAGAGAGGTATGTTATCTTAGCTTCATGCTTGATTTTTTTTAAAATCTGAAGCATGAAGCATAGTAGAGAAAATGGACTGTTGGTCTGTTATGATTTGGTAGCACCAGACAAAACAAAGCTAAATATTTTAAAATCAAAAAATATTGTAAAAGAACCAAAGTTGTAATTAACCAAGCGTTATACCATTTTAATTTTCATCGTTATTTAACTTTAATAAAGCTTTTGCTCCAATTCACTGACAGTTTCCTGTATAATTCAACTAAATAGTACAGTAAACTGAAAATGGAAAAGGTATTGATGAAAATAGTATATTTTTTTCATTGAATAACTAACAAAAGCTAAAAATAACTTATGTGCAGTAAAACTCAAAGGCACACACAGTCAATGAAAAGGTCCTCACAAACACTAAAATCCAACTGGGGGGGGGTCAGTCGTGTTCAGTCTACAAGAAATACTCACAGAAAAATTAGTTCAAATGCATTTTAAAAAGAAAGAATACCAATGTATATACAACTTCAAAATACAAGGAGCTTCTTTAATTGAGTGCTCTAAATTTTGTAATGTAGTTTAATAAACATATAGCTATTGAATTGTGCATATTTCCCATAAGAGACATAAAACACATCTCACAAACTGATAACAACTAAAAGAGAAAGTAATTCCAAATTCGCCCCCCCCAAAAAAACCCCAAACAACTGCACTTGATATTTCAATTTAAAGAAGAAATTACATGGAGCAATATGTCAACCAAAAAAGAAAGATCCATATAAATGTCTTTTATGTCATAATAGCAATCCCAGTACTCTCTCAATAAGTAAGGTATCTAATGATGATGCAAGATAAGAAAAACTTGGCAACAATAATTATGAAATTTGCAGCAAGACAGTCTTACATGACCGGAAATAAAATTTCACAAACTTTTCATAGTTCAGAATTTCATCTTGTAACCCTTATAAAGGAGTCTTGTTTTGAGATAACTTGGGCCGGGGGGAGGGGTGGGGGATGGAAGAAAAACCCACACCAATAAACCAATTCTCTCTGGTTGAAACAGTGTAAGAAACCATCACTGCTTTGTAAAACCATCTAATGGATGCTGTATATAGGTTCTGTGAAAGTAGCAAACATGGTAAATTATCTGAATATGGAATTTAAGCTCACTGAAAACGTAAAGAATTGTTTCCTATATTCTCCAGTTTCATTTCAACTCCCCTTTCTTCTTTAAATCAAGTATCATATGCTAGAGATTCAATATTTCATTCACTGAAGTGGTAAGTGCCCAAATCTTAGATACAAGAATGTTAAAATTTGATCTGAAGTCTCCATTTTAGAAGCTCAGGAAATTAATGGAAGTAGTAAGGATTACCTCCTACCCACAATTTGATACTAACAAAATAAGCCAGCTATACAACATAGGGAATGCTGTAAATTTTCCCCTACAGGACTCTAACTTCCGAGCTTTCTGATTGTGCCCTTAACTTCCATTGTTTCAGAGCTGAGTCTTTACTGCTGCAGTTATCCACTTTTTCAGGTTGTGGGCTGGAATTCTTTGGTTCTGGTCAGAGGTGGGTACATGGGTGGATGTCAAGACCCAGCTACCACTGTGGCATGGCACCCATCCTTGATATGCATTATCTTTTTAAAAAATGTGACGTTCTCCAAATGCTCTGAAGCCCGCTCACATGTTGGCCATATAATTTCATAACTTTGTCTCCAACAAGTTAGACTGTTTCAACATGGCTATGACAAACTGTCTGTCATGGAAAGGGAATACAGTTCTGCAACTGCCCCAGAAAAAAAAAGAAACACATTCAAGTGATCATACTGACAGTCTACATTCTGTCACAGGAGAGAAAACTCAAAAGCAGTCACTGAAACAAACAAAAGCCTCTCAGAGGCTCACATTTGATTTTTAGTACACAGACAGTTTAGCACATATTTGATCTCCTCTAAGCCAAATTTGTGCCACTCCTCAAATACCTATTTTCACTTTGTGCCTGGGCTTTTACAAAACCTTCTTGAATAAATAAAAAATATTTTGTTTTTCCAGCCATCCTACAGTATGTTAGTTGTCTTTGTTTCATTTTGTTGCAAGTGATATGATGATAGAGCCAACCTTGTCAAACATCCTTTTCAATTATTTGGTGATAATTTTTTAGGTTTCTTAAGCATGCCATAGGATGTTCTTGTTTCAAACACTATACTGTTTTGTATTAACAAGAGTGTCACTTGCAAATCAAGGGAAGTGATTCTGCCCTGTTCAGCACTGGTAAGGCCTCACCTGAAGTACTGTGTCCTGGTTTGGGTCCTACACTTGAAGAAGGATGTTGACAGATTGGAGAGAGAATCCAGCAGAGTAACAAAAATTATTAGAGGCCTGGGAAGCAAGACTTATGAGGAAAAGCTGAAAGAACTAGGGTTATGCATTTTGGAGAAGAGAAGACCAAGGCAGAATTTGATAAAGTCTTCAAAAACCTGAAAGGCAACTAAAGAGAGAATAGGGATAGGCTTTCCTTTGTGGGCATAGGGGACAGGACTATAAACAATATCTGTTCAACCTGTAGGAGGGGAAATTTAGGTTGAAGATTAGAAAGAATGTTCTCATTATGAAGTTATTTGAGCACTGGAGCAGCCTACCTCAAGAAGTTGTGGCATCTCTCCCTGGAAACTGCAGGCTGGACAGTAGAGCTGTGCAAAGCTTCAGTCCCCGATTCAATTCAGCAGAGATTTGGCCTGATTTGGTGGCTGAATCTCAGAATCCAAATCGAATCAGGAGACCCTTTAATCTCTCAGAATCAAACCCTCTGAATCAATTCGGAGAGATTCGGAAAGATTTGACGATTCGGACATAGACACAGCTTTAAATGTTTTTTCTACATACCTCAAGGTACCAGGTGACTCGTGAATGCCAAGATGCTGGAGCACATGGAGTGTCCCACAGGAGCACAAGGGAGTCCCCAGTGTGCTTGGCAGTAGACCCGGAAGTGGACCAGAAGCACTTCCAGTCCCGTCCCCCCCCCCCCCCACCTCAATGACTGGTGCCTCCTGGGGGGGCACCCAGGTTCCACCCACAGCTGATCATTCAGCTGCAGGTGTGTGGGGGCCCCCCAGTGTGCTCCCCAGCAGACCCATAAATGGACCAGAAGTACTTCCGGCCCACTTCCACGTTCGTGGCTGAACATGTGGGAGGCCCCCCTGTGCTCCTGTGGGACACTCCATCTGCCCCAGCATCACAACATACATGAGCTGTGCCTGGTACCTTTAGATATATAGAAAAAACATTTAAAGCTGTGTCTATGGCTGAATCACTGATTCTCTGAAGCAGCACCAAATCTTCAGATTTGGATTCAGCCAAATCAGGGATAGTGATCCAAATCAACCAATTGAATCACTGCCCCCGATCCAGGCCGAATCCAAATCTGAATCAAAGATGGCCCATTTTGTACACCCCTACTGGACAAACACTTGGCTGGAATGATATAGTCAGGGATGATCCTGCATTGAGCAGGTTGACTACATGATCTTGTGATGCATCTTTCAGCCCTACTATCCTATGAAAAGATATAGAGTATACTCTAACAGAATGTTGGACAATTTTACTCGGCTAATAAACCTGGTGACTTTGTAGACTTAACTTAGGAAGAACTTGTCCAAGGTGGAAACTTGTTGTATACATCAGAACTAAGTTCTTATAATGATTAGAACTGTACATACACTCATGAAATTAGTATTCTATACCTGTGCATTTTCTCATATCTACTCGTTAAGAGTTTTCTCCCATTTCTTTTTTGCAGTTTTACCTGACAATCTCTGAAGTATACTGTTCACTGCAAGCCCAGTCAAATGAAAAAAGTAAAAAGGAAGTACATACCTGCCATTTCAGCCTTGAAGAACTGAATGAGTGACTGCATGAAGGAAATAATCCATTTGTCCATGATGTTATTGGTCTGCTTAGCTGTGTTCTCATTGTAAAGGAATTCCTTTCCCTCTTCCTATGAGCAACATTGGAAAAACATACAATACAACAATTCAGCTTTTGCATACATCAAATCCTGTCTAAGGATTATGGCCATTTTTCATCTATGCATTAATTTCCCATCCTCCCTGTACTGCACTGGTTAGAAAGAGACTATTCAACACTAAAATCACAACAATGTGTTAGCTATGCTTTATTGAAAGAGCAAAAATAAACAGAAATAGGGAGCAGGGTAAGTCCTCACCCAGCATTGTCCACTATAAATAAAGCCAGTTGGTTGTGAAGCAGAGAAAAAGTATTACAGCACAGAAGTAGCCAATATTTTTTTCCTTTTGGTTTTTTTGTACTCTAATGACAATTTGTAGACATAAGCTAATTAGACTGATTTTAACTAACCCCTTATAATTCAAGTAAATACCATAAGTATTTAACAAGCTTCATGGATTCCAAAGCAAGGTTTTATATATTTTATACATACACACACACACACACACACACACACACACACACACACACACACACACCTTTCATAAAATATTAAATTTATAACAACTGGTCAAGAACATATCAATTGAATTGTTCAGGACAAAGATAATAAAATAGCAAATCCAAATGAAACTGCAGGAGGAATTCTGGGCAGGTAACATGGGGTTACTACATTCACTGATGATGACAAAAATGGAGTTAGCACCTGGAGGTCTCCCATTCCCAATTCTCCTGCTCTTGCAAGATCAAACAGAATGACAGAACAAGCTGGATGCCTGCAAAGTTCATTTCAGACAATTCAGAGGTGATAAGAAGGGAAAATACTGTTAGGAAAACATGAACACTTGTCTTACGAAAACTGGGGATCCTGAGCAAAAGTTTATTGATTATAAGGCTTCAAGTCACCAGAATCTCTTTGTAAAGGTGACTCGTAAAAAGGTAACGCAACTTCTGTAACTATTGATTGAATTCTTCAAATGACAGCTCCCCAAAATGATTCAACTTCTATGGTGATTTCAAGTATACTATGAGGACTAAACTTATTTTTCATTCTTTTAAAAATGTTTGCATTGGTAAGTGGTAACTTTCTATCATGCGACTAGGATGAAAGAGAAACTGCTGTCAGACAAACCCACAAGCCATATATACTAAATCTTCAACATTTGACAAATTACCATTGCCAAAATAGACATTTTGATCTTGGTTTTGAATTGACAGAGCGGTAGAATCTCATGTCACTTACTCCAGTGTCCATCTTTCATTAGGTCTTTGAATGCAAATCAGCAGGTGTCACACGCATAGTACTGCAGGTAATCTCTCATTATTTCAGTTCCCTGCTTTTATAGCAACTATCTTTCAAAGATGCAAAACTGATTATATTACAGGCATACAGTCTTCTTGCTATTTCTACAGCATAAAATTTTTTAATATCAAGTATTCCCAAACTTCAGTCTTCTTTCACAGAGTCAAGCTGATCTTGTGCAAATCTGCAATATATTCAGTTAGCTTCCACAGCAAACGCAACATGTTCTTAGGGAAGATAAATTTCTGCATTAAGTACTACCTTACAGCAGTATAATACCATTCAGCAGTATAATACAGCAGTGTAATACCCTCCCTGTAAAACAAATCTACTTGTTTATTAGGACTTCACAGATTTTTTGGTATATATACACACACTAATCCAGAGCACTCTCAAAGTTAAGAAGATATCACCACAGACCCAGAGTAAAGGTCAGCAAGGAAGCATCAAAATCTTCCAGCTTTTCTTTCCTATTATCTAGCTGAGACCTTAAACAAAAAACAGGCCTTATAGCTCAAGAGGAGGAGGATTATCAAGGAAAAAGCAGATGAGACATTAGCTCAAGCTACTTTTGCAAGTGAGAACATTACAAGCTAATTCACCCATCTTATAAGTTACCATCATGTTATCACTTATCACATTCTCTCTTAGATACAGAGTATGACAGAATTCAAACAATGGTTATTCAAAGGATGGGTCAAGCAGAATCACTGACTCTGATGTCAGATGGATGGACTGATATGCAAGGAAATCCTTTATCAAACATTATGCTAGCAGTACAAACCAAAGTTACTGAAAGCAGCTGCTACCAAACCTTCTCATTGTACAGGTGAACATGTAGCCAAATTACTGAATGAAGAGATTGAAAGGTCCCTCTAGGGTACAAGCTCTTGTAACTGATAATGCGAGTAACATGAAAGCTGCATGGCCAATATTAAAGGCACAGTATCCTCATTTAATAGTATTCGGGTGTCTTGCTCATGGGTTGAATCTTCTGGCAAAGGACACAGTAAGTGTGAATACAATGAAGACAATATTGGCAAACTGCAAAGCGATTGTGAAGGTATTCAACAATTGTCACGTTGCTAATCAGACTTCGAAGAAATTACAGAAAGAGAAGCAGGGGAAGGTAAAAATGTACTTTTACAGCCAGGAGAAGCTAGATTGGGCTCAGCTACAAAGCAGCGTGCTTCAATAGATGACACAGTATTCCACATTATTCCCATGAACGTTCAGAAGCAAATTCTCGACAACAATGCGCTCTGGGTTTGGGTTTGAGTTCAAGGAGCATTCAATTTGCTACTACCAGTTTCCATGGCTATCAGGAAACTTGCAGGAGATATACCAAGCCTTTCAAAAATTCCAGAGATATTCAGACAACTGAATGAAAATCCAACTGAGCTTTTGCCACCTTCACCTCTGTCCAAAAAAGTAGTAGTAAAACAAATGTTTACAAAGAGATCTGAGTTTTGCTCTCATCCAGTTCATCTGGCAGCAAACCTTTTGGATCCTCAACACAGAGGACAACATTTATCAGAAGATGAATTATCTACTGCTCTAGATACAATTATGGAAGTAGCTAAGAATGTCCCTGACATTGACGAAGCTGCCGGGATGACAGACATTGCCGAGTACCACGCAAAAGAAAAACTTTAGAGCAAAGACCTCATTTGGCAGGCAGCTGAGAATACGTCTCATCTCACCTGGTGGAAGAGATACTGTAACACCCAACTGTTGTCCAGGACTGCTCTAAGGATCCAAAGCATTCCACCAACAGCAGCTTGTGGTGAAAACTGGAAGGCTTTCAGCTCAATAAAGACAAAAAAGGAATAGACTAACAAATGAAGGCACCGCTAGGCTCATTTCTGTTTCTCATAATCTCTTCCTTCTGAAGAATTAGTCAGAAGCACAATTAGTGAAGAACATGCAGTTGACGATGCCCATAGACTCATTGGTAAAACCATCCTTTAGCGAAAGAGAATGTGGTTCAAATAGTTTGGAATCATATTGGCTTCAGTTTGATTCGGAAATGGAACCAATGCGTACTGCAAGTGATTCTACACATAGTGACAGCGAAACTGGAGGTGCTGCAATGACCCCAGTGGAAAAGAGCTAAACTCTGTTGAAGTAGATAAGCTGGGGGTTACAGTGGATGGTAAGCTGAATATGAACTGACATGGCCCCTGTTTCCAAGAAGGCTAACAGCATACTGGGATGCATTAGTAGGTGTGTTGCCAGCAGATTGAGGGAAGGGATTCTTCTCCTCTATTCAGCACAGGTGAAGCCACATCTGCAGTACTGTCCCCAGTTTTGGGGCCCCCACTACAGAAAGGATGTGAACAAACTGGGGAGAGTCCAGCAGGGGGTAGCAAAAATGGTGAGGGGGCTGGAGAGCATGACTTCTGAGGACAGGCTGAGTAAATTGGGCTTATTTAGTCTGGAGAAGAGAGGACCCAAGAGGGGATTTAATAGCAGCCTTTAACTACCTGAAGTGGGGTTACAAAGAGGATGGAATTAAACTCTTCTCAGTGGTGGCAGATGACAGAACAAGAAGCAATGGTTTCAAGTTACAGCAAGGGAAGTCTAGCTTAGATATTAGGAAGCATTTACTCATTTTGGAGTAAAACTCCAAGATGAACATGGGCTGGCAGTGTGGGGAAGCAGTCAGGAAGGCCAACCATATTTTGTCATGCATCCACAGATGCATCTCAGGCAGGTCTAAGGAGGTGATCCTTCCCCTCTATGCGGCACTGGTCAGGCTGCAGCTGGAGTACTGCGTCCAGTTCTGGGCACCACACTTCAAGAGGGATGTGGACAACATGGAGAGGGTCCAGAGGTGGGCCACTCATATGATCAAGGGACAGCAGGGCAGGCCTTATGAGGAGAGGCTACAGGACCTGAACCTATTCAGCCTGCACAAGAGAAGGCTGAGGGGGGATCTAGTGGCCTGTTACAAACTAGTCAGGGGGGATCAGCAGGCACTGGGGAAGTCCCAGTTCCCCCAAACACTACCAGGAGTGACCAGGAATAACGGTCACAAGCTGGCAGAGGGTAGGTTTAGGCTAGATATCAGGAGGCGCTACTTCACTGTCAGGGCGGCTAGGATCTGGAACCAACTTCCAAGAGAAGTCGTACTGGCCCCTACCCTGGGAGTCTTTAAGAGGAGGTTAGATGAACACCGTGCTGGGGTTGTTTGACCCCAGTACTCTTTCCTGCCATGGCAGGGGGTCAGACTAGATGATCTACTCAGGTCCCTTCCGACCCTAGAAACTATGAAACTATGAAAACACTGGAACAGGCTACCCAGAGAAGTTGTGGACTCTCCATCCTTGGGGACCCGGCTAGGCAAAACCTTTGCTGGAATGATCTAGTTGGGGATGGTCCCAGGGAGTTTGAGCCAGGGAGTTGAACTAGAACAGGGACAGGCAATAATTTTGGGCAGAGGGCTGCTTACCAAGTTTTGGCAAGCTGTCGATGACCACATCGGTAGCCCCGCCCCTTGACAGATACCCCCTCCATCACCATCTTGTAACTAGAAGTCCCGCTTCCTAACCCCTGACCTTGCCACCATAAGTTCTTCCCCTTGCCCCCTGGAGTACTCCTTTCAGCAAGGGGATCTGCCACTTCAGAGCCAGAAAAATACCAAATTATTTTCTAAAAACTGAACGTCTACAACATTCATTAATTTAATTTCAAAAATATTTTTGTCCTGACTTGCATGCGTTTTTGTAGTGTACACAAAGGTGTACAATCATGCCTCCTTCCATGCATGTGTGGCATGGCAGGAGACAGCAGTGTAACTAGGGTGGGGTGAGTTCCTTGTCAGTAGGGGTGTGATATGCTTCGGTTGCTGATTCGATTCAGAGAAGATTCAGCGGTGGCCAAATCGTCAAATATGAATCAAATCAGGAGGCCCATTAAAAGTTCCGAATCAATCTGAAAAAGATTCGGAAAAGATTCAGCGATTCAGAAGGCAGTCTTCTGGGGAAACAGAAACTGAGAAGGGGAAGGCAGGGGAGAAGTGGGGGAAAGACTGCTCTGATATTGACATCTGTAGCTGGCCAGAGACTGTGATCTTTCCTTGAGTTCCCTTCCAATCACACAGTGCTCTGGAGGAGGGATGTAGAAACAGCATATAAGGCTCTGTGTGAAGCCTCTCTCTGCCTTTTGTGAGTTGTCTGTCTGGAAGCAAAATGTGTGAAGGGATTGGATACACCTTATTAACTACCATTGCCTAGAATCCCTCTACTTATCCTCATGTAATCCATTCCTTTCAACTTATTCTTCCCCCAAAATCCTCTCATTTGTTCATGTTATTTTTCCCCCTACACTTTTTAAGAAAGCCATGATTTCCCTGGCAGTGTCTCATCCATCACTGTGCAGGAAAGCACATATATTACACACACACACACACACACGATGTATTACACACACACACACATGCACTTTCCAGCACAGTGAACATTATGAAGTGTGCTGGAAAGGCAGGTGCTAGGTCTTCTGGGAAAGGAGGGAGAGGGGCTACAGGGGGTTAGGGGAAGAGCTGTAAGTTCCACACCCCCCCAACACAGACACACCCTCTTGCCTGGCAGCGATGACTTCTGCTGCTGGTGGGAGCAGTACCTGTCCCTGTCCCTGCACCTGCACCACCTCCACTAACACCAGAAATAACCCCCAGCACCAGCATGACAGTCTCCTCCATCCCAATTTCAGCTCCCAGCATGAGCCTCCCAGTGCCAGAGCAGGAGCTGAATTTGGGGAAGGAGAGGGAATCTAAGTTTGTGCTCTACACCCCTTCAAGTTCCCTAGAGACAGGTCTTCTCCAGAAGGCACCTCAGAGGAGGTTGTGGGGCGGGTGGCTCGGGTTCCCCTGTTGTTGTGCCTCTGCCTGCCAAGGAGGGGGATAAGGCAGGATCCCTGCCCTCAATCCAGAAGCGGGGTGGGGTGGAGGGGAGGGGATAGTGCAGTGTAGGATCATTTCAAGCTGGCAGATCCCAGGTATGCTACCTGCCAGCACTGCCAAAGACAGATCAGCTGTGGCAAGGACGTGAAACATTTCACTGTGGCAATGCTGCTACATCTCAGAAGGCAGCACCCTCTTGCCCTTGTTCCTCCTCAGCCTGGCACCAGTGGGAGCGTGCCCGAAAAGAAGTCCCCCTCTCACTCCAAATCCCTCCTGTCTCCATGAAGCAGAGGCAGGCCACCCTGAACCGGTGGGGGAAAGCCACAGATAAATGGGGAGGGTTGTTGCAAGGGAGAGCAAAGTCATCCAGAGCACTGGGAGAGATTCGGGACTGAGAGACTGGAGAGAGAGTGGCTCTCTTATAGGGGTACATTTCTCATTCGTAATTGTGTATTCTTGTCTTTAATATACATCTGGTGTGCACTCAGTCTGCTACACAGTTGTTCTTTGGTCTCTCCTACGTATTTTCCATCAGAGCATTTGGTACACTGGATGAGATATATAACGTTTCTGGAGGTACAGCTGTAAGATCCAAGAATGGCGATGGTTCTGTTGTGTACTAGAGATATGTTGGCAGGTCTTGCATTTCTTGTCCTGGCATGGTCTGGATCCATTGGGTGCATTTTGGGCTGTAGGAAGTTTGTTTCTGGTGATGTGGTTAGTGAGATTCGGTGCCTGTTTGAGTTTACAAACCACTTTTCACAGATGAGCCTATGAACTTCACTTCATCAACTTCCTAGATACAAAAACTCATAGACTCAATATAGACATTGGATTTGACACAACCTGCCTAACATTTGAGTCCCCAGGTAGCTCTCCATTTTTACCTGTTACACCCCCCTTCCTCCCAACCCTGGCAGCCTGTCTCTCAATTTACATTTTCATCATGTTTTCTTGCCTGCATATCAGCCTCTGCCTTCTTTACTATTCATTCCATCCAAGAAGAGTGCACACACCAACTGCAGATGCTTCCTCAGCCTGATTAAGGGTTTTTAAACCCAAAAGCTTGCTAAGATATATTTCTCCAACTATTCAGTTGGTCTAATAAAAGATATCACATCTACTCAAAGAACCGTGCCTGCCTGTTTCTTACACCAATATAGCTACAACCAGAAACCCAGTTAACACATACAAGTGACACAAGTTTTGCTTTCAACAGTTTGAGGTGCAGTTTCACAGAAACCCCTGCACCTATCTTCTTGAAAACTGGCAGGCTCCATGCCATCAGAAGGGGCTACCATCCCTGCTGCTTTCACCCTGCTCTGTCTTAATACACACACGACACTAGTTTTGCTTTCAAGTTAGGTGCAAGGGTTTCTGTGAAACTGCACCTCAATCTCCTTGGAACTTGGCAGGCTTCATGCCCTGAGAAGTCTGCTGTTTCCATCCCTGCTGTTTCCATCCAATTCTGCAAAAAAAAAGACTAAGTTATAGGTATTTTAGGGACTCCCCATTATAGTCTATGGCCAAATCACCCCGAATCAGAGCCCAATCTTTCAAATCCAATTCAGCCGAATCAAATTGAGACAGTGATCTGAATCGAATCACTGTCCCCCAATTCAGCCAAATCTGAATCGAATACTGGCCGCTTAGCACAGGCCTACTTGTCAGCCTCAGGCATTGACTAGGAGACATCACCAGAGAGTGAAAAGGGCACCAGGGTCAGCTCCTAAGGAACCAGGCCATGGCCTGCTGGTGCCCAAGCACAGCTGATGCTGGTATAGCAGCAGCAGCAGTTGCCACTGCCAATGTTGCCCAAAAAGGTAAGCCTTTCCTTCTGTTCAATCAGGCTGTTCCCCTTTACCCCAGTCTAAAATGCTCAGCATGTCTCCACATACCCTGTACCGCCAGGTACATTTTACTTCTTGCCAAGTTCAGTCATTAGAATGGAGGATCATATCCCATGGCACATTTAAATTAATATCTGCCAGAGGACTGAAGCAGCATGCAAACTGTCAAGAAACATGGTACAGGCCCAAAACGCCAAGAGGGGAGACCGTGAAGAGGACTGGACTAAACTGTGATTAGCTTTGTATTTCAGGGTTTATTATTAGTATAAGAAAGCTGATTAAATAGTACCCATCACAAGTCTCAAAGATCTGTACCTTATGTTGCAGGATCAGAACATTCTGAACGAGAAAGCGATATGCATTATACCAGGGCAATAAGACATCCTTCAGTATGTCCCTTACTCCTTCTTCCTTAAATCGTAAGTTTTCTGCTCTTACCACAGGAGAATTAATGAGATACAACCTGCAGAGAAACAATGCAAAATGGTCTATTAGAAATAGCTTCAGTCGTGCTGCTTTACTGTCTACATTATTCATGTTATAAAATTTCCTTTAACAGAAAATTTTTTTTTAAGGTTTACACCTGCAAATATTAATGGAAATTTGCTTCAGGCCAGAGCAAATCTGAAAGGCTACAACATGTATGGGAATACATTAGAGAGAATGGATGTTTTAAAATGTAAATAAATAAATAAATAAAAATAAAAGACCCCCAACAGAATGCTTAAGATGTGGGGCATAAACTTTCTTAGTAAAGATTTATTTTGACACCAAAGCCTTCAAATCTATGGGTGGACATCTGTATAAAAAAGAAGAAATTAAATCGTTTTGGTGAAAAATAGTCCTGGACTATGCACCAGGAAGTTGAAAGCCATATATGCCCACACATGTTGGACACATTCAAATGATGTGCCAGCTCTAGCCTGGACTTGGAGCTGACAATGAGCTGTCAGCTCTAGCCTGGACCCGTCATGCACTAAATTGCATGTGCCATAAAAATAAGCCAAAAAATATTTTCCATTGTAAGTAGGACATTTTTATAGCTGTAAGCATGGCAGAGAACACCATACTGAAGAGTGTTGGGGCCAACACAACCCTGCTCAACTCCACTGGTGACTGGGAATGATTCAGAGGACTCAGTCATCCACAAGGCAAGTGAGCATGCCATTACAGAATTGCTGAACCATTGCAATGAATTTCTCCAGGCAACCGAGTTTTGCCATGATCCTCCAAAGGCCCTCCCAACTGACTATATCAAATGCTTTTATCAAATCAAAGTCATGTATAGGTTGGAGTTCTGTTTCTGGCATTTCTCCTGAAGCTGATGAGCTGCAAACACCATGACTATGGTCCCAAGTCCCTTCCTGAAACCATGCTGACTCTCAGGCAAGAGCTCTTGTTCAATGTGTTGCACGAAGAGATTCAACAGAATTCTAGCAAGGATTTTACCAGCTATTGACAGCAAGGCGATGCCCTGATGGTGGTGGCCAGATTGTCTATTGCCTTTCCACTTGTACAAGTAGACAATGGATGCATCCTTGTACTTCTGAGGTATAGTTCCAGTCATGAGTGGAGAGCTAACTAGCACATGACCTCCCTGGAATACACACAAATTACTATGTAGCACTGCACTGTGAGATCACCATGGCTTAAAAGCCTGTTGTTTTTTTCTGAGGCCCAGCCCAACGCACTATGTGGTCCATCAGATCTTTTTGGCTTTAGACTAATATCATGTACTTTGTGCTATATATTGTTATGGCAATGATATAGATTATGGATGTTGGGGTAATGACATGGAATATGAGGGTGCTGAGTGTGCAGCTGAATGAAGGCTTTTTTCTGTATCTCAGCAAAAAGCTGCTGGTCACATGGCTGGATGATATATTAAAAGCTAACCTCAGCAAAAGCTGGTGGTCACTAGGCTAGCCGATATATTAAAAGCAACTAACTTAGCTAGCTTAGCTAAGTAAGCAGAATCTTAACAGGGGAGGTAGGGTACAAAGTTCATAATGTGTTAAAAATAGAATAGCCCACCAACTAGCATCAGGAGACAGAAGCAGAAATGCAGCCTTGGAGATGGGGAAGTCAGCAAGAAAACCAGCAAGAAACCGCAGGTGACCAAGAGAAGATAGGGGTCTTAGCAGAGAGGCATGTAAATAAATGAAATGCATAGGCAATACATGCTAAGGAAGCAAGCAGTAAACAGAGGTAGAGCTTGAGAAGGGAGGAGAAATGGGTGGAACCAGAGGTGAAACGAGGGAAGAGTAAATGTTAATATGTATGAACCAATGTGTACAAGTGTGAAAAAGAACTGTTCAGGGTGGCTTCCCAGTTTGTTGTTTTTTGGGAGCTAGTCTGAAGCCGTCCCCATTCTGAATAAAGCTGTTGTGAGCAATGTGTGCTGGTGTTTGCTCCCTGCTCTGCTCTGGCTAATGAGTACCAGGATCCATGGGCAACTGAATCATCGTCTTCCTAGTTGTTGGGCACCACATGGAGTCGGGGTCTAATATATATAAGTAGGTACAAAACTGCTGCTTAAAAGTATGTATATAAAATACCTGTGCTAAAACTTGCAGCGGTTTAAAAAACAGTTTTTTAAATGTCAACCAATATTCTCCTTCCATCTTGATGGATAAGGCCCACACTACTATAAAGTCATAAGAAAAATAATGCAACCATCAGAGCGGTGGTGCCTATGGACCCTCACCTTTTTTAGCAGCTTATACTGGTTTGACTGGGAAAACGGGACAAGTACAAATAATAAAAAATATTCCTGTTAGGGGGCATCTATGGGCCTGAAATTGGTGGAACCATGACTTGGACTCTGAAAAAGAGTCAGAAAGACCCCAAGGAACTGCAACATCATCTAAAGTATCAGGCCCCAAAATGGCAGTGGTACATAGTTCAACTACAAGGGAGAAAAAATATGGCATAGGAAAGGGAGACAAGCTCAAAGCCCCCTAGGAAAAAGTAAGGGAGCAAAACCACCTGAAACCTAAGGATTTGTATTGTTTTGAAGCAAATAATTATGAACAAAAAGAAAAGACATCAGCATAAGAAAAACAAATACTAAAACGTATGGGTCTATGTGCAGACTGTGAAAGCTGGCTGACGAGAAGCTGTTTAAACTCAGCCAAGCAGCTGAGGAAGTAAGGAGCAAAGATGTATGTTCCACCTTTTAACCCTCCAATAGGTGAAACCTAAAGAGAAGGGTCAGAGCAGCCTATGCTGGTATGGCTAAGGTAAAAAAAAAAAAAAAAAAAAAAAAAATCTCCAAACGACTACATCAGGGTACATCCAAATATGAGACTGCATGTGGGAAGGGCAAAACAAATGTTTCTCAAGGTTCCCTCTTCCTGGGCAATTCCATTCTGTACCCCTGGCACACATCATAATTTTCACCTTTGTCAGTGTAAAAGGTTTTCTTTAAAAGCTTTACATTTGTATTATTTTAAGCCAGTATTCTGACTATGAAAACAATCTTGATTTCTTAAGCTTAACTATAATAGAAACTAGGTCAGAACTGGTGCCTCACTCAATTAAACTAACTTGAATTAGAAACCAATTTAAATAACTAACTGTATAGTACTTCGTTCAACTACTAAAAAACCCTTTAATGTTACAGTATTTCAACATTTGTCAATAAAATGTTTAATTCAGAACTTAATTTGTCAGGTTTTATAAGCTTTAAGTAAAAAAAAAATAAATTCTAGACCGAGTCTTTACAGAATTTTCCTTTAGGGCACTTTAAAATTTTAATATGGGCTGACAGTGCATTCAAAAATATTGGACCATGAATTCATCTTGAAAGACCTTCTCACATAAACATGAATGCATACAATTCCACTGTTAGGGCAAACAGTAATGCATGAATGCAGGTAGTATAGGACTTGACACTTTTCATAGATTTAACTTTCAACTCTAAGCCCGATGTCAGTAAATATTTAAAATGAAAGGACATCTCATGAATTTAAACAATTGATACCTTGCTGTTCTATACTTGCTGTTCATCAAATATAATAAGCTAACAAAGCCCTAAGTCAGTGGTCACCAACCGATTGATCCTGATCAACTAGTGGAGCCTCAGACAGTCAACCTCAGTCCGGGAGGGCTTAGCACATACACACTCAGCCCCCCGAGACTGAGATAGACTGTCAGAGACTCCGCCATTGGGAACAGTGGGACACACATGCGGAGTGGCGGGGGCAGGACAGTGGCGGGACGCACGTGGCTGGGCTGAGCAGCACCCCCTGCCACCAGGGCTAGGCCAGGTGAGTAGGGCAATCCCCCTCTGCACCCTGCCACCCTGCAGTAAGGGAGGAGCAGGGGTATGAGAAGGATTGGAGCCCAGGCAACTTGTCCAGAGGTGCAAGGGGGCTCCCGCGCTGCATGCATCCAGGCAAAGGCCCAGGGGCCACGTACCCACCAGATTTGCGTGTAGGGCAGAGATGGCTGCCACGGCATGCTAGGCTTTGTGCCTGGGGCACAGATCAGGGGGACACGACCTTCCCCAGGCCTCCACCAGGATGCATGCAAAGGTTGGAGCCCCCCCATGCGCCTGGACAAGCCACCCAGGCTCCAACCCTTCCCCCAGCCTGGCAGGGGCACCACTCACCCAGTGGCAGGTTGAACAGGGGCATAGGTGGAGGAAGGTGGGGCCAACAGGTTTAGCCCCTCCTTACACAAAGTAACAGTAAGGCTGCAAGACAGCCTGGCTGCAGGTTTCTGGCAGCTGCAGCACGGATGGGGAGGAGTAGAGCAGGGGCCCATTCTGCACCCACACCAGCTGTGTAGGGTCTATCCCTGCTCCACTCCCACCCACACTGCCATGCACAATTGCCTTACCTGCTGGGGGCGGTGCGCACCAAATATCTTTTTCTCCTTCTGCCTTGATCTGGTCCTTCCCCTCTTCCCTGCCCACAGACCTCCCTGCAAGGGATGGGGAGCGGAAAGCAGGGTAGATCCTAGGTTGCTTTTTAATTCAAAACGTGATCTCCTGCCCAAAAAGATTGGAGACCACTGCCCTAAGTGAAACAATCTGGTCTTGCATCTATTTTTTACAGCTCCCCCACTTTCGCATTTTTATGCTACTGACATTCCACACATTTCTTCTTCCCAAGAGTCTCACCATTTTGGCTTACACAAACTTCTCTTACAATGACATGGGGTTTGCAAAAGGCTAGGACAGGGGTGTGCAATTATTTGGGCTGAAGGGCCACTTGAGGACTTTGTGAGAGCTGCTGTGGTCTAATGTGGCGGGGGCAGTGCTGACCTGGGGTAACATGGTGTGGCATGACAAAGTGCAGCGGGGGCAAAGGGTGGGGGGCAGCAATTGATCCTATCTGGCCTCAGGCCATTCCACCCCACACCAACCACAGCGCTGGATGGAACAGGAGGGCAGGGTCTCCATGAAAACTGGCCCAGGACCCCCACAGGCAGGGAATGCTTGGCCAAGCAGATGGGATGGGGCTGTCCAGAAGTGGGAAAAATGGGCAAGGCTGGGATTGTGAGGCAGCGACAGTACAGGCGCAACGCCCAGGGCAGAGCCATGACCCCGCTCCCTGGCATGGGCACCAGTTCCGTGAGTAGGGATGCATGGGGACCATAAATCACAGCTCAACCCCAGGCCCGGGGGCCATGGCCACATGCTTTCACCACCCTGTGGCCCATGGGCCCTGGCCCCAACCAGCCTGTCCCACTCCACACCCACCCTCCACACCCTCCTCTTGCCAGTCCACTCCATCCACCACTCCCAGTGGTGGGTGTGGGGTACATGGGCTGAAGTGCCTGGGCAGTGGGGCCAGGTCCAGCAGCAGAGACACCGGCAGTAGGAACCAGGCAGAGCTAGCCAGTGCCACGAACGCTGCTAGGAAGCCGAGTCCAGCTGCTGCCCTCACTCCACTGCACACCTGGGGTTGACGGGACTGGTTGCATACACCAGGGTCTCAGCTGGGCGGGGCTGATGGACCCTCTGTGGGCTGGACAGAATCCCTTGGCAGGCCAGATCTGGTCTGCAGGCCATATTTTGCCCACCCCTGGGTGAGATGCTCCCCCCTCTCCCCCCCGGTTGGCTGCATCTCTTGCCTCTCACTTCTCTGGTGCCTAGTGAAGAGCAGCCAATCGCATCTGCTGCAGAAATCAGATAGAACTGCTCCTCTCATAAGCACAGAGCTTTGGACACAGGAGTGGGGGAAAAGTGGTAAAATTGCCTCCCTTTGCCTTCTACTCTTCTATCTTTTAACAGGTACAGAAAATAGAAAGGGAAGTAAAGGCTCTCTGTGGTAAGAAGCCCTCTTGCCCCCGCCCGAGGCCTGGAAAGGTAAGAAAGAGGATCCCACAACAGCTGTCCCCTAGCCAAGTGTAAGACTGACGCAGTAAGGAATTCCTGAAGCTTTAGCAGGACCAGAGTTGAGCAGGAAGGACACAGAATTACCACATTTACCCTAATAAACGAATGTAAGATGACCCTCATCCCCCCAGTAATTAGATTCTATATATGGAAAGTTTATAAATTTGTTTTAATTTTCTACATATAGAATCTTTCCCCACTGCAGCAGGGGCAGGCAGTAGAGGTCAGGCAGTTGGGAGGCAGTAGGAGGGCAAGAAGTAGGAGAGGCAATAAGGGAGCCAGTAGAGGAGGGGTTGGGGGGCCAAGCAGCTTGACCCTCCCAATTGCCCCTCACATACCTTGCTCTCTGTCACTTGTCCCTCCCACCACTTGCCCCGCAACATACTTACTCCTCTCCCATAACCTCTGCCCCCCTCCAATTCCACCTGCCATTTACACCTTGGTTTCAGCCCTAGGTTGGACCAGGTTTGAAATCCAGCCCCACAACATGGTAGAAAATGGTATTTAGAGGTTTGCTTTTGGGAATTGACTTGTAGGTAAAGTAGATATGTATAAAACTAGCCAACTGCCCAAAAAAGATGATGGGGACAGAGCCCCCCCTCCCCCATCCAGACCCGTGCCCCCGCTTCCCTTCTGTTGCTTGGGGTCCGGGCCCACACCCTGCACTTCTATGCTGCAGGGACGGGGGGAGGGGAGAAGCGGGCATGGACCGATGTAGGGGTGTGGGAGATAAGCAGGCCCCAGCATGAGCAGAAGCCAGCCTGCCATGGGGGGGGGGGCTGGGCTAATGTGGCAGCAGCAGAGGAAGGGGAGGAGCAGGCTAGGGACAACACAGGAGGAAGGAGGCCTGCTCCTCCCCTCCCCCTGCTGCTGCTGCCACCGTGTCAGATCAGGCCGGGCCCACTGCTCCCTCCCTCCCCCCCACCAGGACTGCTCCTCTTCCCGCCTCTATATTGGGCCAAGGGCCCGCTCCTGCCCCAGCTGTTGGCCCAGGTCCACTTTTCGCCCCCCCCAACCTCCACAGCGGGCCCTCTCCTCCCCCCTGACCATGGCATCCCAACCCCACTCTCCCCTGCACCGCTGCCACCACCTCCAAGGAGCAAGGGGTGGGAGTGAAGCCAGCTCCGGTGGCCTTGCCCCCCCCACTCCATCGGTACTACTTGCACCTCGCCCCTTCTGTTCCATCCGCTCTGCTGCTGCTGCCTGTTGGCAGCAGGGAAGGGAAGTGAGGCCAGCTGTGCTGGCCTCGCCCCCCACCCCAGCTCTATCTCCCATGTCCCCGCCATCATGGCGGCATTTTGCTGTGCTACCACCTCCTGTTCCAATGCTGTATTCACATTCTGATTGGCTGTTTCAGTCAGCTAATCAGAGTGCAAATAAAGCATTATGAACAGACAGACAGATTAAGGCTTTTATAATATTAGAAGATAATGATGCAGGGCAAAGGCAAGAGTTGATTTCTAAAAAGCTTGTTTTGTGATAAGGTTTCCTCAAGGCCCACTGTGTATGACAGGCAAGCAGCAAACAGGCTGAGAAATTAAAGACATGTACCTCACTGTTCCATAACATGAGATAAGGTGGCACCAGGTCACAGTGCCCAAGTGCAGAGCCCCTGGGATTCCCAGTTTTGTGGAACAGACCAAATTAAGAAAAGACCAGTAATGCCTGAATTAGGATGTGTGCATGTGATGGGTTTGTGAAAAAGGAATATTCTGACAGGATAGAATGTGGACAGTGTGATGACCACAGAGACACCAATCAACAATGCCCAAGATGAAAAAAGTCATCAAAAGGAGAAAAAGGATACAAAATGAGGGGTTTCAGAGCTGCAAAGGATCCCTGAAAGGGGAACCCAAGGTCACCAAGGACAAACAGCATACCATCAGCCTGTCTCATCCACCCTACTGGGGGAGGGAGGGGCAGGGAGTTCAGCCTCTAACCTCCAGGCAGCTGACATATGACATTCAAGAGAGAAGCTCAGGGTGAAGTTAGGGTCGTACTGGCCAAATGTACCTTCCCTCTAATGACAACTTTAGGACTGGTAGATATAGAATTGTTTGCATTTTTCTTATGTGATATCACTATGTATCAATAAAACTTTTCTACTATCAAATGGAGAGGTCATGGTTGGTCTGAGGGTTTTAGGTCCACCCAGAACAAGGTATCTGGGTTATAAATTCAGTACCAACACAAAAGTGGCAACAGTCTGACAGCTCCAGGCCCACAGCAGCAGCAGTTTCAGCCAGGCACTGGAGCTGGAGCAGATACACTTCTACTGTTATGTGACCAGGATGAGGCTGGAGCAAACATGCTCTCTTGTAGGACTGGTGTGCTAAACATATTGGGGGGCGGGCAGAGGATGTGGGGGGCTGGGCGAGATTGGAGGAAGGACGTGGCAGGCAGCAGCTATGGCTCCCTGCCCTGCTTCCCTGTTACCTTATGCTCAAATCAAAAGATGAGGGACTTCCCCTTCCTCCCCACACACATTAAATAGGGGGGAAAAATCCTTTAATTTTATTCATGTAAAACAATAGTTAGAATTTGTAGAAAAAAAGTGGATGCTTTGCACCCTCTTGTAGCAGGAAACAATATCAAAATACTCAGTGTATTTGGAAGACCCAGCAAGACTCATCTCTCATGCACACAGGCTCAAAGGAAATGCAAAACTAGAAGACCAGAACGAAACACAATATAGATATTATTTTGGACCATCTCCCAGAGGTCCAGTTCCAGCTATTTCAATTTTTAGGGCTGACAATATACTGTACAACCCATATGTTGCTGACCAGTAATACTGATTTTACAATAATGTAATTTTAATCTTTACCTACTTACAAGTCCTGTGATTAACTACGACAGGCAGGTCCTATTAGTACCTTATAAAAATAACCACCCTGAATGCAGCTTTCGGACCAGATGGGGCTCTCTATATTTTCTAGTGTCATTTTGATTGGTAGTTACAGAACAGGCAACTGAAGAGACTGAAAATAAATTATGCAATACCAAAGCTGTACTTTTTTATGGAATAACAGTATCTTCAAAACAAATTGTTAGTACCAATCATGCCTGATTGCAAAGCCATCATGGCAAAATTTATTTTATGTTCACCCCTGACATTCACTTTCGATCTACTTCAGAGGTAGACAATCTTTTCTAGATATAGGCCAGAATGACCCAACCCAAGTCAAAGACAAGAGGTAAGCAGATGCTAGGGCACAGCCACCACCAGTCCCTGAAGCAGCATGGGAAGAGAATCCACAAGCAAAGGTCCTATTGCAGAATGCTGCTGAAGCCCCACATCCATGGGCCACATCCAGTGGATCCATGGACTCGTTTTGGCCCACATGCTATAAGTTACCCACCTCTGGTCTGCTCTTTTTTGATGTCTTTACAGCGCTTTCTTGGCTTGAAAAATCTTAACCCCAAAATTATAATGCAACCTAGCCTTATCAAAGCAGGAAGTGTACTTCTTACTTCAGACATGCTAAGTATCTGTGTTGTTTGATATAGATTTCATAGACATTAGGGCTGGAAGGAACCTTGGAAGATCATTGAGTCCAGCCCCCCACCCAAAGGGCAGGAAGTCAGCTGGGGTCATAGGATCCCAGCAAGATAAGCATCCAATTTACTCCTGAAGGTGTTCAATGTAGGTGCTTGAACCACCTCTGATGGCAGGCTGTTCCAGACCTTGGGGGCTCGGACAGTAAAGACATTCTTCCTTATGTCCAGCCTGAAATGGTCATGCAGTAGTTTATAATGGTTCGACCTCGTCATCCCTTGGCGCGCTCTGGTGAACAAACGTTCCCCCAGATCCTGGTAGTCACCCCTGATAAACTTGTAGGTGGCCATCAGATCACCCCTGAGCCTGCGCTTTTCCAGGCTAAAGAGCCCCATGGCTCTCAGCCTGTCATCGTAAGGTCTGTTTTCCTGACCTCTGATCATGCGTGTGGCTCTCCTCTGCACCCTCTCAAGCTTCTCCACATCCTTTTTGAATTGTGGAGCCCAAAACTGGACGCAGTACTCCAGCTGCAGCCTCACCAAGGACAAGTACAAGGAGAGAATGATGTCCTGGGATTTGCTTGAGAAGCATCTATGGATGCAAGTCAGCATTTTGATCGCTTTACTAGCTGCAGCATCGCATTGCAGGCTCATGTTCATCTTGTGATTAATGATGGCCCCCAAGTCTCTTTCTTCCATAGTGCTAGCCAGTATGGCACTGCTGAGCCTATAAGTATGCTGCAGGTTTTTCTTCCCAAGATGGAGAAGCTTGCAGTTTTCGGTGTTAAACATCATCTCGTACACCCACCTGTCTTCTGGTGTGGATGCTTTGTCCCAAAGTTTGGTGTCATTGGCAAACTTGGCCAATCCACTTCTGATTCCAATGTCCACATCATTAATGAAAATGTTGAACAATATGGGTCTAAGGACAGAGCCTTGTGGGACCCCACTGGTCACAGGACACCATGATGAGCAACTTCCATCAATGACTACCCACTGGGTCCGACCACCGAGCCAATTTCCCAGCCAGCAGATCATGGTGGACACAAGGCCACAATTGGCCAGTTTTGCCAAGAAGTGATCATGGGATATGAGATCAAAAGCTTTTTTTAAAGTCAAGATATATGACATTAATCTCTTCTCCTTTGTCCACGTGATAGGTCACCTGGTCGTAGAAGGAAATGAGATTGGTCAAGCAAGACCTACCCACAACAAACCCGTGCTGGCTATCCCTTAGGATGATGGTGTCAGCCAGTCCATTAAGGATGGCCTCTTTAATAAACTTTTCTAAGATCTCTCCTCCTGAATTGCAGTGCCCAGAACTGGATGCAGTACTCCAACTGCGGCCTGACCAGTGTCACATAAAAGGGGAGGATCACCTCCTTGGACCTGAGATACATCTGTGGATGCATGATAAGGTATGGTTGGCCTTCCTGACTACCTCCCCAAACTGTCAGCCCATGTTCATTTTGGTGTCAATGACAACTCCAAGATCCTTTTCTGCCTCTGATGAGAAGGGAGTTCCCCAGCCTGTAGGTCTGCTGCTGGTTCTTCCTCCCCAGGTACAGTACCCTGCACTTGTCAGTGTTGAAACCCATCCTGTTCTCATCCCCACCCCCCGTAACCTGTCTAGGTCCAACTGCATATTATTCCTCCCTTCTAAATGTGCCCACTTCTCCCCCACATCTTAGTGTTGTCTGAGAATTTGAACAGGATGCTTTTTACCTCCTCGTCCAAGTTGCTGATGAAGATGTTGAACAGTGCAGGCCCGAGGACCAAGCCCTGTGGAACCCCACCGCCCACATCCCTCCAGGTCCAATAGGACCCATCCACCACCACTCTCTAGGTGCAACCCTCCAGTCAGTTAGTGACCCATTTGACTGTGTAGGTGTCGACGCCACAGTCCCCTAGTTTTTTTAATGTGAATGGGGTGAGAGACAGTGTCAAAGACCTTCCTGAAGTCCAGAAAGATTATGTCCACTGCTACCCCTGCATCTAAGGATTTGGTGACCTGGTCATAGAATGCCACCAGGTTCGTCTGACAGGACCTGCTTCTAATGAACCCATGTTGGTTGCCCCTAAGCATAATCTCCCCTGCTGGCCCCTCATGGACATGCACCAGGATAATTCTCTCAAAACACTTACCCAGGATCGAGGTAAGACCAACTGGGCTATAGTTTCCTGGGTCCTCCTTCCTCCCTATTTGAAAATGGGAACCACACTGGCCCTTTTCCAATCCTCTGGCACCACACCAGAGATACCATGAGTGCTCGTAAAGCTGTGCCAGGGGTCCCTCAATGACCCCTATTAATTCACTCAGCACCTCACTGAAGTCCACAGTCCTGAAGTCCATGGCTGCTGCCTTGCTGCAGGCCCTTGCCACCTTGTGCTGGATGATTGCTGTCGCCCAGGTGGTTGAGCACCTGCAGCCCCCTCACCAGGTCATCACCCGTGGCCAGGACCAGGTCCAACAAGGCATCTCCCCTGGTTGGGCTTGTGCATTGTTAGATGGAGGTCCTGTATCTTGGCTGGGTTAGAAGGAGGTCCTGTATCTTGGCTAGGAACCTACATGAGTGGCCAGACCTGGCTGACTGCTCTTCCCAGCAGATGCCTGGGAAGTTCAGGTCACCCATGATGACCACATCCTTTGACCAACTACCTCTGTGAGCTGACTTAAGAATTCCCGGTCTAGCTCTTCCCCTTGGTTGGGTGGTCTGTAGTAGACCCCCACTGTTAAGTCCCTTTCCCCTTGACTTCCTCATATTTTAACCCAGAGCACTTCCGTGTGCCCCTCCTCTGATCTTGTGCTACTTGTTGAGGATGTGTATTTCTCCTTCAAATGTTATTCACCTTCTCATAAATGTTAAATTTCTTGGCTGCAATTTTCTTGTTTTAGAATACTATGAGAGATGAAATACTAGAATTCTCATCAAAATTCATAATCGTTAGAAGTCAGCCCTCATCCGCCACTCTTAATTTCAAACCAACTCCCAGCAAAACTGAATTTATATAACAAGAGGGAGAAAATCCCCAAGTTTATTCCTTTTACATTTTCAGAGACACTTCAGTGATTCACTGATATTCAGGAAACTGAGGATTACAGTTTAGCTCCGGTACTAGAAAATGTTACATTAGCACAATACTTTCTGCCAAGCTAACATGCCCTGCTAATTAGGCCAGGCAGACATACTAAGATAACTAAACAGTTTCCGGTGCCCAAGCTCCTTGCACTGTAGTAAGTAGACATTTTTTAAGAGTTGTCTCCAAATGTTTTACTAGAGGTAGTCTTTGCACTTACAGCAGGTTGCAGCACCTTTTCTAGGAATGTAAGTCGAAATGATGCCAGTCGAATCTGATTTTCCCCATAGAAACAATGTTATAATAGGGAGTTACATTCCTGACCAAGGGCCTGATGCCCAACTTTTTTATAGAAATGACCATAAACAAACACTATATTTAAAATCAAATCTTTAAACAACTATAAAATGTATTTAAATCATAAGGTGAAAGAACACTTGATGGTTTTTTGAGAAATTTATCCAGGGATGTTTGTTTTGTTGCCCTCTCTTTCTCATTGTAAATTTCCCTGTAGCACGCATAGGTATTAGAGATCAAGTTGTTGATCTTTGATCAACAACTGTTCAAGGTTGGGATCCATTTTTTCAAAAAACTGCCATTGCAGCTTCCAAATGTTTGAAGGCCTCACTCATCTGCTTTCTTATCATGGTACCTTGAGCAGGACTCTCTTGAATCTGGGCCTGATTTTCTGCCTTCCTTTGCTAAAGATGGACAAGCTCTTCATTGGTCAGTTGCTGGGAATGAGGCCAGCAGCTCCTCAACATCTTTTGTTTCAACTTCTAGCTGTAGCTGGCCAGGCATCTTCACATCATCAGCAGTGACTACATCCACCTGGTCTTCAAATTCTTGGAAAATCAGAGACAAACTTTGGACACAGTTTTTTCCCCTGACACCATTCAGGTTGGATTCCTTAACCTCCTTCCAAGATTCTCCAATGTTCTTCATTTCATCCAGGATGTTGACAGCCCTTCCAGAATTCCTTGAGGGTTGGTCCACCTTCCTGGTCTGTGATACTGATGGCTGGGGCAAAGGTTCTCCTAAGGTAGTAAGTCTTAAAAGATTAAATGACCCCCCCGGGTCCATAGGCTGAAGCAGCAATGTTGTGTTGGGGGGCAAAAAAATGACCTTGATGTTAGGGTGTAAATCTGCAAGGTGCCTTATGTGCAATATTGTTCTTCTCACAATAATTCTGAACAACCGGCACAGAATAGTCAGTGAACCATTCCTTGAAAAGGGCCCCAGTCACCCAAGCTTTAGGATTTGATTTCCCAATGACTGGAAGGCTGCCTTTAACATAACCCTTAAGTGCTCTGGGATTTTCAGTGTGATAAACAAGCAAGGGCTTGAGCTTGAAATCACCCGCAGCATCTGAACCAAGCAAAAGGGTAAGCCTATCCTTAGCGGCTTTAAAACCAGGCATAGTTTTTTCTTGTTGGGTGATGTACATCCTGGAAGGCATTTTGTTCCAGAAGAGCCCAGTCTCGTCAACATTCCAGCTCAAAAGTTTCCTAAAAATTGGCTAAAATCATTGAATAGGGAGGTTATTGTGCCAGACAAATCTTCAGTCTCATCAGCACTAGCAGCTTCACCTCACACCCTGATGTTATGCAAGGCATACCTACCTTTAAAAAGCATAAACCAACCTTTACTTGCACTGAATTTTTCATCATTGGATCCCTCTCCACATTGTTGCTTCACAGTGTCAAAAAGAATCAAAGCCTTGGCTTGAATGGTGGCTAAACTCAAAGGCACACAGCACTGAGTTTGATCCTGAATCCACAAAATCCAATGTCTTTCCATCTCAGCCACAAGTCCTGAACGTTGCCTTATAATAGTGGATTGGAATGCAGCCACACTTTTAATTTCATCACTTATTTTATCCTCTTCTCTAGTAATAGTTTGCACAGTAGTACAAACTAGGTCCTATCACCTACCAAATTTAGTTTGCGACAAATTGCTCTTGCTAAGTTTGATCATGTTAGCTTTCCCCTCTAATATGACAGCTTTTCTCCATTTCTTATCAGAACCGTCACCATCACTAGAGCACTGCCTTTTCCCTTTACCAGCCATTTTTAAGGACTGAGTATATAAAAAAAACACCCTTATCATGCAATAAGCTTAACATGCACTAAGAATCCAAAGAATAAAAGAAACTTCTGTGCCGGAGCATGTCAGGAAGCAGAGTGCCGTCATGTCATAAATGCAAGGATCTGGTGCTGTAAGTAATAACACTGGTGCAAATGGCGGAGTTCCCGCAAGTGCATAAATCGCCATATATTGAAATGCCGTAAGTTGAGGACTGCCTGTACTTACCTATACTCTTACTTCTCCCAGTACATAAAATAGGGTCTATTACCTTAGTATAAGTAGGGACCTACCAAAATTGAGGCAGGCAGCTGATGTCAAAGGCTGATTATAGGGCCAGTTGCCATTTTCATGGGCTTATTGTGGCATGCCTCTGCTCTGAATTCACTGGCAGCAGAGGAGGTAGTGGTGGCAACAGCAGCTGATCCAAGTAATTGCAAGGGGAGAAGGGAGCTGGCACAGCTGTAGAGGATCTAGAGGGGGAGCCCCCAGATCCCTCTTATCTGAGCCAGCAGAGAGCCACGTTCCCTAGCTGCGCGAGGGCTGCACACAGGGCAGGGGAGCAGGCCAGCGGGACACACTTCCCCATGCGGAGAGGGGAGAGAGGGGACTCCTGGGACTGTTCTCTGGAGGCTTTTGGGCTCCAGACACCCCCAGAAACCCAGTACCAGTATCTGAGACTCTCCCGCAGGAGGGGGCGGAGCAGCCGGCAGTCACTTCCAGGGAAGCCCGGGGTGCCCAGATGGGGTGAGGGAGGAAGCGCGGGAAATTCAAACCACAGCCCTTTAAAAGCCGCCATTTGCCCATGCCTTAGGCAGTCGGGGCTTAGGAGCAGAGCAGATGCATGTGAGAAGCCAACACATGTGTGCCCCCCATCCCAACTCACTGGCAGCAGAGGAGGCAGCGGTGGCGGCAACCAAGCTGACCCAAGTAAGTGCAAGGGGAGAAGGGAGCCAGCACAGCTGTAGAGGATCCGGAGGGGGAGCCCCCCCAATCCCTCTTATCTGAGCCAGCAGGGAGCCACACTACCAAGACGTGTGAGGACAGCATGTGCAAACAGATGGCACAAATAGGTGCGCTTTAAGGCATTTGTGCAAAGCAGGTGTGCAGCAGTAACCCATATGGAGCCTCCAGCAAGACAGAAGACAACGACTCATAGCTCTACGGTAATGCTAAGGATGCAGAGTGCAGTTGTTAGGGGTCCCGCCCTGGTGGCACCACCTACCCTGGGCTCCTCTGAGGCCTCCACCCAGATGGAGCCCATGGTGGGATCAGCGGCCCCCTGCCCCCTTGTCTGTGGGGGTGGCCTGGCAGGGGCCCAGAGGGCAGTGGAGGGAGAGGGGTCTAGTGGCTCTGTCACCTGCCCCTCCTGTGGCCGACTTTGGGCCTGGAGGAGCAGGTGTGGGAGCTCCAGGCTGAGGTGAGCAGGCTACAGAGGACGAGACTGACACCTATTTCTGTTCAATGCAGGACCAGCTTGCCTGTGAACAGACCCACCAGGAGAGACACAGAACAGGGGAGTGGCAAAAGGGTAAAAAGCACCCTGTTCAAATTTGCTGATGACACTAAGATGTGGGGGGACGTGGGCACGTTGGAAGGATGCAACAGGCTACAATCAGACCTAGACAGGTCACAAGGGTGGGCGGATGAGAATAGGATGGGTTTCAACACAGACAAGTGCAAGGTGATGCACCTCAGGAGGAACAACCGGCACCATATCTACAGTTTAGGGAACTCCCCTCTTGTCAGCACAGAGGTGGAAAGGGATCTGGGGGTCATCACTGACTCCAAGATGAACATGGGCCGGCAGTGTGGAGAGGCAGTAAGGAAGGCCAACCGCACCCTGGCATGCATCCACAGATGCATCTCAAGCAGGTCCAAGGAGGTGATCCTCCCCCTCTATGCGGCACTCGTCAGGCCGCAGCTGGAGTACTGCATCCAGTTCTGGGCGCCACACTTCAAGAGGGATGTCAACAGCATGGAGAGGGGCCAGAGGAGGGCCACTTGTATGATCAGGGGACAGCAGGGCAGGCCCTATGAGGACAGGCTACGGGACCTGAACCTGTTCAGTCTCCAGAAGAGAAGGCTGAGGGGGGATCTTGTGGCCTGTTATAAACTAGTCAGGGGGGATCAGCAGGCATTGGGGGAGTCACTGTTTCCCTGAGCACCGCCAGGAGTGACCAGGAATAACGGTCACAAGCTGGCAGAGGGTAGGTTTAGGTTAGATATCAGGAGGCGCTACTTCACAGTCAGGGCGGCTAGGATCTTTTAAGAGGAGGTTAGATGAACATCTTGCTGGGGTCATTTGACCCCAATATTCTTTCCTGCCATGGCAGGGGGTTGGACTAGATGATCTGCTCAGGTCCCTTCCAACCCTAGAAACTATGAAACCAGAACCAGGGCTGCTCAGGCTAGCGTGGTGGAGGCTCCGCAGGTACATCTTGGGAGCAGATACAAGACCCTGGCAGCCTTGGAGGAAAAGGACGAATAGGATGTCTCCAGGTGGGAACTGTGCCACTCCACGCATGACACAGAATGCACAGAGAGGGAGCATCAGGAGGAAGAAATGCCACGTCCTCGTCATCAGAGATTCCATCCTAAGGGGAATGGAGGGTCCCATCTGCCAACCCGACACCATGAAGGTCTGGATTCAGGATGTCACAGAGAGGATCCTGGCCTTCATTTGACCCTTGAACCAGTACCCCATGGTCCTAACCCATATGGGAATGAATGACATGGCCAGGAGCAACCCAGACCACATCATGAAGGACTACAAGGCCTTAGGGGCCAAGCGCAAGGAAACAGGAGCACAGGTGGTATTCTCCTCTATTGTCTCGGTGAGTAGATGCAGACAGCAACACGCAGCCTGCATCAGTGAGGTCAACCAGCGGCTTCAGAGTTGGTGCTACCAGGCAGGCCTTGGGTTCCTGGACAACGACCCGCATTTTCGCGCAGGGGGGGGCATGCTCAGGTGGGATGGCTTCACCTCTCCCCTAAAGGAAAGCGTCTTTTCTTCCAGGTTGGCTGATCTCATACGGTGTATTTTAAACTAGCTTCACCAGGGGATGGGGCCACAGGAGGACACAAGGATACCTCCCAGCCAAGACAGGTGACGAGTACAAGAAATACCCAGGTAAGTGACAAGTGACAAGGGTCTGGATAGTCCCAGGAATCGGAGGGGGTGGGGGGGTGGAATGCACCAATAGGAGGCCTTAAATGCTTTTACACTAATGTAAAGTAATGCTTTTACACTAATCAAAGTATGGGGAATAAGCAGGAGTAACTCACTCTCTGGATAGCTAATACAAACCCAGACATAGTAGGGCTCACTGAAACCTGGTGGGATACAACCCCGATCGGGCAGTAAACATTAGAGGCTACAGACTATACAGGTGGCATAGAACAGGGGGAAAGGCGGGGGTGTGGTGCTCTGCATCAAAGAGCAATACGTGTAAACACTTAACAGGATGGGGTCAGAGGAGGGGCAGACTGAAGTGCTCCAAGAATACAAGGGGGTCGCGGGGAAGGGGACTTAACAGTGGGGGTCTACTTCCCCCTGGTTGGGTGGTCTGTAGAGCTGAACAGGGAATTCTTGGGTCAGCTCGCAGAGGCAGTTAAGTCAAGATATGTGGTCATCATGGGTGATCTAAACTACCCGGACATTTGTTGGGAGGAGCTGTCAGCCAGGTCTGAACGCTCACATAGGTTCCTTGCTGAGATACAATATCTCCACCTAATCCAGGAGGTGTACAGTTCCACCAGGCAGAATGCCCTACTGGACCTGGTCCTGGCCACAGGTGACAAGCTGGTGAGGGAACTCCAGGTCCTCGACCGCCTGGGCGATAGCAAACATCACCTACTGGAATTCACTATCAAGTGCAAGGTGCCTAGGGCCTGCAGCAAGGCAGTAGCCCTTGACTTCAGGAGGGCCAGCTTCAATGAGTTGAGGAGATTGGTAGGAGAGGCATTGCGGTCCTAGAGAATAGGGGAATTAGGTGTCCAAGACAAGTGGTCATTCCTCAAGGAGATGATCCTACGAGCCCAAGAGGTGACAGTACCAGCCTGTGTCCTAGGGTCAGGGAGGACCGAGTTAGGGAACTTCTGGAGGGGCTGGACATGTTCAAATCAGCAGGTCCAGATGCTCTCCAGCCCAGGGTGCCAAGGGAATTGGCAGGGGTCATTGTGGAGCCCCTGGCACGGCTTTAGGAGCACTCATGGTGCTCTGGCGAGGTGCCAGAAGACTGGAAGGCCAATGTGGTCCCCATTTTCAAAAAAACGAGGAGGGAGGACCCAGGCAACTACAGGCCCATGAGTCTTAATTCAGTCCAGGGGAAGCTCTTTGAGAAAAATTATCCAGGAGCACATCTGTGAGGGACCAGCAGGGGGGATGATGCTCAAGGGCAACTAGCACGGGTTCATTAGGGGCAGATCCTGTCAGACCAACCTTCTGCAGCCTCCTATGATCAGGTCACAAAAAATCACTGGATGCAGGTGTTGCAGTGAATGTAGTCTTCCTGGACTTCAGGAAGCCTCTGACACTGTCTTCTACCCCATTCTCATTAAAAAGCTAGGCGACTGTGGCATTGATGCCTATACAGTCAGATGGGTTGCAAATTGGCTGGAGAGCTGCACCCAGAGAGTGGTGGTGGTCCATTTTCAACCTGGAGGGATGTGGGCACTGGAGTACCCCAGGGCTCAGGTCCTCGGACCCATACTGTTCAATTTCTTTATTAGTAACTTAGACAAGGGGGTGAAAAGCACCCTGTTCAGATTCGCTGATGACACCAAGATTTGGGGCGAAGTGGCCACACTAGAAGGGAGGGACAGGATACAACTGGACATGGACAGGTTACAGGGGTGGGCAAATGTGAATAGGATGGGATTCAATACTGACAAGTGCAGGGTACTGCACTTGGGCAGAAAGAACCATCAGCATACCTACAGGCTGGGGAACTCCCGTCTCAAAAGCACAGTGGCAGAAAGAGATCTTGGAGCCATTGTTGATTCTAAAATAAAAATGGGCCACCAATGTGAGGATGCAGTCAGTAAGGCTAACCACAGCTTATCATGTATCCACAGATGCATCATGACCAGGTCCAAGGAGGTGATCCTCCCCCTCTATGCCACACCGGTCAGGCCACAGCTGGAGTATTGCATCCAGTTCTGGGTGCCACACTTAAGGAGGGATGTTGACAGCATTGAGCGGGTCCAGAGGAGGGTCGCTCACATGATCAGGGGGCAGCAGGGCAGACCCTATGAGGACCTGAACTTGTTCAGCCTTCACAAGAGAAGGCTGAGGGGGGATCTAGTGGCCGTCTATGAAAACGTACCCGGGGGGGGGGGACCAGAGGGGAATGGGTGAGACCCTGTTCTCCCAAGCACCTCCTGGAGTAACAAAGAATAAAGGCCACAAGTTGATTGAAAGTAGGTTCAGGCTAGACATCACGAGGCACTACTTCACAGTCAGGGCAGTGAGGATCTTGCACCAGCTTCTCAGAGAAGTGGTGCTGGCTCCTACCTTAGGAGTCTTTAAAAAGAGGCTTGATAATTACCTAGCTGGGGTAATATGAGCTCAAACTTACCAGGGGTCATATAAGCCTAGTATTCATTCCTGCCCACAGCAGTGGTTTGGACTTCAGGATCTGCTCAGGTCCCTTTCAACCCTACATCTATGAACCTATGAGTCTCTGATTGGCTGAGGGGCTCTGGTGGTCCCGTCCCCACCACTGATTGGCTGACAGCGTTGTCCACTGGGCAGTCCCACCCCTCGACTTGGCAGATTTCATAGACATTCGGGCCGGAAGGGACCCCAAAGGATCAAGTCCAGCCCCCTGCCCCAGGGGCAGGAAGTCAGCAGGGATCACAGGATCCCAGCAAGATAAATATCCAAATGTGTCTTGAAGGTGTTCAAAGTGGGTGCTTGAACCATCTCCAGCGGCAGTCTATTACAAACCTTGGGGGCTCGGGCAGTAAAGAAGTTCTTTCTTATGTCCAGCCTGAATCAGTCGCAATGGAGTTTGTGACTTCAATCTTGTCATCCCTTGAGGTGCTCTGGTGAACAGACATTTCCCCAGATCCTGGTGAACATCCCTGATAACAACTTATAGGTGGCCACCAGATCGCCCCTAAGCCTGCGCTTTTCCAGGCTGAAGAGTCCCATGACTCTCAGCCTATCATCGTAAGGTCTGTTTTCCTGACCTCTAATCATGTACGTGGCTCTCCTCTGCACTCTCTCAAGCTTCTCCACATCCTTCTTGAATCGTGGAGCCCAAAATTGGATGCAGTACTCCAGCTGCGGCCTCACCAAGGCCCAGTACAATGGACCAATGACATCCCGGGATCTGCTTGAGAAGCATCTATGGATGCAAGCCAGCGTTTTGGTCACTTTACTAGCCACAGCACCACATTGAAGGCTTATGTTCATCTTGTGGTCAATCATGACCCCCAAGTCCCTTTCATCTGTAGTGCTAACCAGCATAGCACTGTTGAGCCTATAAGCATGCTGCAGGTTTTTCCACCCAAGGTGGGGAACCTTGCATTTTTCAGTGTTAAACACCATCAGGTTCTCATCCACCCATTTCATTAGCCTGACAAGATCTGCCTGGATCTCCCTCCTGTCCTCAGGTGTGGATGCTTTATAACAGAGTTTGGTGTCATCAGCAAACTTGGCCAGCCCACTTCTGACACCAATGTCTACATCATCAGTGAAGATGTTAAAAAGTACAGGCCCTGGGACATCGCCTTGAGGGACCCCACTGGTTACCACGCACCACAAAGATTGACTTCCATCAACCACCACCCTCTGGGTCCTGCCGCGGAGCCAATTCCGCAGCCAGCGGATCGTGGTGAGGTTAAGGCTGTAGTTAGCCAGTTTTGCCAAGAGGTGATCATAGGATACCAGATCAAAGGCTTTTTTAAAGTTAAGACTGGTCAAGCAAAACTTACCCACCACAAACCCGTGCTTAGTATCCCTCAGGATATTTCTGTAAGCTAGTCTGTCAAGGATGGCCTCTTTGATAATCTTTTCCAAGATTTTTGTCAGGATAGATGTCACGCTGATGGGCCTGTAGTTTACCAGATCTACTTTCCTCCCTTTCTTAAAGATAGGCACCACATTGGCCTTCTTCCAATCTTTGGACACTTCACCAGAGCACCAGGAGCTCCCAAAGATCCGTGCCAGGGGCTGAGCTATGACGCTAGCCAGCTCCTTGAGTACCCTTGGGTGTAAACAATCAGGGCTGGCTGACTTGAAGGTATCCAGCCTGTCAACGTGTTCCTTCATGAAGTCAACTTTGATGGAGAGTAAGGAATCTCCCTCACCTGGGCATCCCTGACCCACAGTGGGCAGGGGTGTCCCATGGGACTGGTGAAAAACTGATACAAAGTACTCATTTAATAAGTTGGCTTTTTCCTGGGCATCAGTTGTCAGTTGTCCCATCTGGTTTAGCAGGGGTCCAATGTTGCCCTTGCTTTCCCACCAGCTCCCTACATAACTAAAAAGGACTTTTTATTGTCCCTGATATTTGTAGCTAGTTGGAGTTCCGGCACAGCCTTGGCTTTCCTGGTTTGCTCTCTGCAGGTCTGGACCAGAGCAGAGTATTCCTCCTTGGTGGTGGTTCCAGTCCTTCAACCTTTGTAGGTCTTCCTTTTAAGATGCAGGAGGTCCGCTGGTTCCCTAGAAAGCCAAGGGGGCTGCTATGCCCTTTTGCTGCCTTTCCTTTGAGATGGGATAGATGTTGCTTGTGCATCCAGGATTGCTCCCTTGAGGAGCAACCACTCGTCCTGAACATACGTCTGGACCAGCACGGCCACAAGGGCCACTGACTTCCACTAGGGAGCCAGAATTTTATTTTTAATAAGTTTTTGTTTATTTGGGGGGGCAGTTTTCACATTATTTGCAGACATTGCCTGATTTTGTGGACAATGCCCAATTTTGTGATTTCCACCAAATCTCCAAAATCATAAATTGAGTAGGTCCTTAGGTATACGGCAGCTTTATACCAAATTAACAATATCTACAACAACAGTTCTACTGACAGATTCCAAATCTTTGTGCAGTCTTTGCCATTGTTTTTGTTATCTTGCCTTCAGAGCACAAAGCTGACAAACTAGGGAGTATAACACAAACATATTACATTTAACTTTGTATTTTCTGTAGACATAAACTGAAAGGGAACTAAGTGGTGAAGCAAAGAAAGGGTTTAACTTTTCCTGACAGCAACACCATTTTTTACTTACTGCCCATTCTTAAATCAAAGGTCTGAAAACTGATTACATGTGGTGATATTATTTCTGCAGGTATTAGTTTCCATTGTGGTCCCAAGAAAATGGGACCCAAATTCTGAAAATTAGAAACCAGTGTTAGCTAGCTCTTCCTTACCTCTAAAGTTTTCCTTGACTCACTTTCCTCAACTCCTTAACACAGGGGTGGGCAATTATTGTGGGTGGAGGGTCACTTACCGAGTTTTGGAAAGCTGCCAAGTGCCACACTAACGTATGCTCCTTATCCACATGGGCACAAATGACTTGGCTGAGAGCAATCCCAGCCATGTCATAAGAGATTACAGGGGGCTGGAAGCAGGGCTTAGGTGGTTGGGAGGGGCAGGCGGTCTTTTCCTTGCTCTTCCTGGTTGTGGGTCATGGGCTGAGGAGGGAGAGACGGGTTGAGGTAGTCAACCAAACATTGCGGTGCTGATGTCATCATGAAGGCTTCAGCTTCCACGATCACAGTCTGCTCTTTGGTGAGAGAGGCAGTGGTCTGCTAGGAACAGACTGCCTCCACCTCACTTGGCTGGGGAGGAGGCTGTTCTCAGCCAGACTGGCTGACCTGCTCGACTGGGCTTTAAACTAAGCCCACCGGGGGCTAGGGGGATTATGGCCACTGCAAGCCCAGTGGGTAATCCTTGTCTATGAAATCCAGCAGGCTAAGGCACTTCAGGGAACCCACCCCTACCCCAGCCCCAAAACCATCTGTAGGGAAGGCAGGGGCCCCCAGTGGGACACCTGCCTGCCTATACACCAATGCCAGGAGACAGCTACATGTCCCTCCAAACTGACATTGGCACCCAGGAAGGACCGCTGGAGTCTCTCTTGGTCAAAATACATGAGAAACGTGGCACATGGGACATCATGGTAGGGGTCTACTACAGACCTCCTAACCAGAAACAAGAGCTGGATCAGGAATTCACCAGGGAAGCGGCTGAGGCTGCATGCTCTGGTGTCATGGGAGACTTCAATTACCCAGACATCTCAAGGGAAGAGCACTCAGCCAAATCCAATCGGTCGCAAAGCTTCCTCACATGCGTGGACGAGCTCTACCTGACTCAAGAAGTTTACATGCTGACGAGAGGTAAAGTGTTGCTGGACCTGATACTGGCCAAAGGAGATGACATAGCTACTGACCTAAGAATCGATGGAAAGCTAGCCAATAGTGACCATGAGCTGATCACCTTTACTATCCATTGCACAGCTGGCAAATCAGTCAGCAATACAGAAATCCTCAACTTCAGGAAAGATGATTTTGACAAGCTCAGGAGGCTAGTTGTCGAGGCCCTAAGGGACCACGACTTGACAGGAAGAGGAGTCCAAGGAGTGGTTGCTCCTCAAGGGAGCGATCCTGACAGCACAAGGGATGGCCATCCCATTTTGGAGGAAGGTGTGGCAAAAGGGCTCACCAGGGAACTTGAGGACCTCGTACACCTCAAAAGAGAGACTTACAAAGGATGGAAGAAGGGCATTACCACCAAGGAGGAGTACTTAGCACTAGTATGTACCTTCAGGGAGCAGATCAGGAAAGCCAAAGCTGCAACTGAGCTCCATCTGGCTTCACATATCAAGGATGACAAAGTCCTTTTTCAGATATGTAGGGAATTGGAAAAAAAAGCAAGGGTAACACTGAACTCCTGCTGAACCAAAACAGGACAGCTAATAACCGATATCCAGGAAGAGGCTAACCTGCTTAATGGATGCTTTGTGTCAATCTTTCATCAGTCTAATGGGACCCTGTCTAGCAAGACGCGGGACGGCCAGGGTGAAGGCGTATTTATACCCAGCATCAGTGTTGATTTAATAAAGGATCACCTTGAGAGGCTTCAAGTCAGCTGGTCCTGACAGATTATACCCTAGGTATAATACTCAGATTATACTCAAGTAGCTGGCAGGTGTCATAGCCCAACCATTGGCAAAAATATTCGACAAGTTGTGGCACTCAGATGAAGTAACTGAAGACTGGACTGGAAGAAGGCCAAGGTGGTACTCATCTTCAAGAATGGGTGGAAAGTAGATCCTGGGAATTACAGGCCAGTCAGCTTGACCTAAATCCCCAGTAAGACTCTGGAGAAAATGATCAAAGAAACCCTTCTGGATAAGCCAGCTGAGGGCAACATCCTGAGGGACAGCCAGCACGGGTTTGCCACAGGTAGGTCTTGCCTGACCAATTCTCATCTCCTATGACCCGGTGACATATCACCTGGACAAGGGAGAAGAGATTGACGTCGTATATCTGGACTTTAAAAAAGCTTTTGATCTGGCATTCCATGACCTCCTCATGATAAAATTGGCAAACTGTGGCCTCGGCTACACCACAGTACAATGGCTGGAAAATTGGCTCCGAGGTCAGACCCAGAGAATAGCAATCAATGGAAGCAAATCATTAGGGCGCTCCATGACCAGTGGTGTCCACCAAAGCTGTGTCCTTGGACCAGTTTTCTTTAACATCATTATCAACGATGTGGACATTGGTGTCAGAAGCGCACCGGCCAAGTTCGCCCATAACACTAAACTCTGGGGCATAGCGTCCATGCCTGAGGACAGGCTAGTGGATCCAGGCTGACCTAGATAAACTTAGTAAGTGGGAGGACACAAACCTCATGACGTTCAATACCAGTAAATGCAAGGTACTCCACCTCGGGGGAAAAAAAACCCACAGCACACTTACAGGCTCAGCAGTGGTACACTTGGTAGCACCACTGCTGAAAAAGACTTGGGGGTCACGACTGACCACAAGGTAAACATGAACCACCAATGTGATGTCGCAACTGATAAAGCAAACAAAACCCTGGCTTGCGGCTCTAGATGCTTCAAGTAAATCTCAAGATGTCATCCTCTTGCTGTACTTGGCCTTGGTAAGGCCACAGCTGGAGTACTGCATCCAGTTCTGGGCTCTGCAATTCAAGAAGGATGTTGAGAAGCTCGAGAGTCCAGAGGAGAGCCACATACATAATCAGTGGGCAAGAGAATAGGCCCTTTGAAAAGAGGCTGAGAGCCATGCAACTCTTCAGCCTGGAAAAGCGCAGACTCAGGGTGAACCTGGTGGCTGCTTATAAGCACTTAAGGAGTGTACATCAGGATCTGGGAGAATGTCTGTTCACCAGAGCGCCCCAAGGAAAAGCAAAGAGCAATGGTTATAAACTCCTATGAGACTGTTTTAGGCTGGACATAAGAAAAAATGTCTTTATGGTCCAAGCCCCCAAGAGCTGTAATAGACTCCCCGCAGAAGTGGTGCAGGCACCTAGTCTGGACTCATTCAAGAAATGCTTGGATGCTTATCTTGCTGGGATCCTTTGACTCTAGCTGACTTCCTGCCCCCAGGGCAGGGGACTGGACTTGATGATCTTCAGAGTCTCTTCCAGCCCTAACATCTATGAAATCTATGATTTTACCTTGGACTAAAAAAAAATATTATTTACTCCTACATTTTTGAAAAATGGAATATAGTTTGTTTTAAGTGGCTTCAAAGTATAGCTTGTGCTCTAAGTTTCAAGCCATGCAAACAAAATGACTTTAATCTTCTCAAAAGAAACAAATATAGATATTAAAGCAATTTTATAGAAAAAAAGCATAAAGTTTTCAACAGCTAAGCAATTCTAATTGCATATGTATATACACATAAATTCAAAACCACAGAATAAAAACTTCAAAATGGCAGGTCCATTCTCTACAATAGGGCTGTCCAATTTCAGAGATGCAAAGGGCCACATACTGCATAGGTCATCAGTCCCAAGCTGCAAACCACACAGGCTGCATGCCACAAGGACCATGCTGTGTGCAACTCCTCTCCATCCCCAATTTTCGCTGCCACATGACAGCAAAACATGGTACAATGAGGGGAGGGCAGGTGGAGTGGCCAGGCAGGAGCACCTGGGCCACATGTTAACCCTTTGAAGGTTTAATGCAGCCTATATGCCACCAGCTGGACAACTCTGCTCTACAGAATAAAAAGAATTTAAGATGTTGAACTTCTCAAACCTTCAGCTTGAGGTTATTTCATTGTACCTACTTGAGCTACTTTCCAATTACCTACAGGCCTCTGTTATTTTATTTTAATGAAAGAACTGAATTCACCCCCACAATTATGGTTCTTTATCATATTCAAATGTGATGGTATCCAGATTGGCCCTTTTGCTTTCCTTTTCTAAAATAACATAGGCCCTCTGAAAAATGGCATGCTGAAGGCAATGAAGATCAAATCCTTTTTCTCCATAAAAAATGCAGAACATGAGTAGAAAATGCAAGTTTCATCACATGTAGTGTATGTGCAACAACTGCATTCTGAAGTAACCACCTCTTAGGATGGGGGTTCTTAATTCAAGTACTTCACCTCTATACTCGTATTGCCAACCACAATACCAATTTGTACCAGCTTAAGCGGACACGCATTTATTAGGAGCCAGACACAAATCATTTACTAACCAAAAGCCATCAGCTTGAAATTAATTGCAAATACTACTCGATTTGTTAAGAGTTAATTGTTGATTCAGAATTCAGGACTCTGTAACCCAAAACCAATCCTCTGAAACATCTCTAACATTTTTCTTGCCAAAGGAGCATAAAGTATCTTGAACAAAATTTCCTACTGAGGTTTATCAAAATCCATGAACAATCATCTACCATAAAATCTGGTAAAAATCTGGAAAGCTTAAGTACTAGGTCTGCAAATTAAAAACAAAACTCAATACCTACCTTAGTGCATCAGCTCCATAACTATTTACAATGTGCATTGGATCAGGATAGTTCTTCTTTCGTTTGCTCATTTTTTGGCCATCACTGGAAAAAAAAATCCAAGATCAGGGTATAAATTTCTAGTTATGCACAATACAAAAGGTTTTAGTCAAGTTTCCCTTTAGATCCAAATACTCTTCCATATATTATACTGACAAACTCAACACTGATCATCATATGTTCAAAGTCGGCCTAGCCAGTGTGACATCTGGCACTTTTATTTCAGCATGTTAAACAAGTCTAAAATACAGAGAAAACTTGAAAGCAACTGGCTAAGTTACAAACACAGAAGGATTCATCTTGTAAGGAGGAATGAAGATGTAACTATACAGAAGGAAAAGAAACAAGATATTTACTTTCAATCAGTTACCAGGACATGGAGTTGGAAGAACATATTTAATATTATAAAAATACAAAACTCCAAGTCCAAACGCAAATAAGAAAAAAAATTATCTTTCCTCCTGCACTGAAGCATATTGTTTCCCTCTCAACCCCATTCTCTTATTGAATTTAACTAGTTTCATGGCTCATGGGTGGGGGGGGGGGTTGACACTTCTGGAAAACAAGCAGGCTTAACTTCTAGATGGGATATACAAGCTTGTCTCTTTTGGAGAATTAACAAATAAATAACAACAACAACATTGCTCCTCTGTTACAAGTGATGGCCCAAAATGATATATATTACAAGTATAACCAAAAGTTTAAAGCCAGCAGTTTCCAAACAGTGGTACACATACGACCAGTGGTACACAGACGACCTGGGAGTGGTATGCGGAAGGCCAGGGGGAAGAGCCACACACGCCAGAACCCAGCAGCAGCCTGCTGCACACAGCCAGTTTTGGAGAAAAGGGAGGGGGCACATTGAGGACCCCATGGTGAGGGAGAGAGTGGGGTAGGGGCTGAGGTAAATGGAGCCCCAGGGCAGGTGGTGGGACGGTCAGAACCTAGGTGGCTCATCCAGGGGTGGGGGGGCATTCCCCACCATTGCACACAGTCCAGGGGAGGCATGTGGGGTACATGTCCTCTGGATCTGTGTGCGGGGCAGAGGTGGGCTGCCCACTGCAGCCTGGGCTCTGCACCTTGCTGCCTCAGAAGCCTCATGCAACGTCATGTGCCTGCTGCATGCTGGCTGCACCATGGCCACTGTCCACCTAGTGGTGGCAGGCACATAGTGTCAGGCATGGCTCTTAAGGCAACAGTAGCAGGGCACAGAGCACAACAGCAGCCCACTGCTCCCTGGAGGTTTACTCCCCTTGGGCTGGCTCACCCATCCCAAGGCAAGACCAGCACCAAGGCAGCCTGGGGCTTTCCTGGGGCATTGTGGGGCTCCTGCCACTGTGCACACCCATGGCAGGCATGGGGGGAACGTGCCCCCCAGATTCATGGGCAGGGCAGAGACGGGCTACACGCTGGGCTCTGCACCTCGCTGCCACTGCCACTGCCCCCGGAACTGTGCAGGACACCATCTGCCTTCCGCTGCTGGGCAGGCTGGGGATGCAGCACAGCCAGCACGACAGGTATGTGGCATCATGCAACACTCCTGAGCCAGCAATAGCAGGGTGCAGAGCCCAGTGCACAGTGGGCAGTCTGCCTCCACCTCACACACAGGTCTGGGGGAAACATGCCCCTCATGCCTCCCCTGGGGTACGCACAATGGTGGGGAGCCAGGTCTCCCCCAGCACCCTTGGACGATCCACCCGCAGCTGTCCCACAACCCATCCCAGCCCCAGTGTCCCATTCACCCCAGCCTCTGCCTCACTTCCTCCCTCACCATGTGGGTCTTGATCTGTCCCCCAACCAAGCATCCCTCCTCCCCAGGCTCGAAACCCCACACACACCCCCACAGCCTCCTACCAGACATCTAAATACTGTGCTCCGTCAAGCAAGCTCACTTCTCCCACTAAAGACATCCCCAAAAGCATCTCTGGACAGGTAAGTTTACACTGGGTTTTTTTTCCCAATTTACAATGGTTTTATATGGGTACAGTAACTGATAAAACAATGTTTTATGATTACTAAAGGTTTTGATGTTGTTTTAATACATAGTCTGTTACCTATGTGTATGAAAAAATTGCTGGTGGTACTTGACTATCATTTTAAATTAGTGGTATGCAATCTATCACAGTTTGGGAACCCCTGGTCTAAACAACCGAATTTCTAATTTATGATCTATAACAACAAATCTGAATTATTATAATTTGCTTACAATAAATATGAAGAATGTACTAACATACCAACCTGGCAAGAACTAGCCCATTTACAATTACATTCTTGAAAGGAGGCTTTCCAAAAAGAGCTGAAGACAGCACCAGCAAAGTGTAAAACCTGAAATAAGAGAGAATTTAAATTATATTCTAATCATGTTAGCCTAAAAGCAGTAGGCCTTTGATCACAACTAAGGGCATTTTTACACGTGTTTTGGGACGCAGCACTGGGTACTTTAATTAGAACGCCATACTAATTAAAAGCACCCACGTCACATATCAGCATTCCCACGTTGGGAAAAAAAAAAAAAAAGTGGTGGTGGGGAGTGTTGAACTAAAGCTCATTGAATGTGTTTTATTTCAAAGTGCCCCATCGCCATTTTTTCAGCATAGACACACACGTGGATGCTAATATACATGAGGCAAAAGGCTACCAGAGCGCATCAATTTCCGTGGTCCAGCAGACTTGATTCATCAAGTCTGCTCCGACATGCTGGATTTCCAGCGCATCAGAACAGGCTCCCCACATGTGTACAGGAGCCCTAAGATGTCAATAGTTAGATTTATTCACTCAATTTGTAAATGAAAAAACTGAGGCTAAGTGGAAAAAATATTGTGTGTACAGTCTTACGATACAGGCGCATGTCCTTACCATACAGTATACAATATTATTTTCCCCAATTGTTACGCAGGTAGTAGAATTTTAATGAATGACAATGGAACATTTTGGAAAGAATCAACAAAGATGACAGAATAAAACAAAGAAAATATTCCACTTGAAATGCACAATAAATTATAAACAAGACCATGTTAATGGTCTTACAGGAACTTCATATCTTTAAATTATCTACAAGCCACATACTGCAGATCTCTCAGCTTAAACAGAATGTACCACAAATACATACACTCATAATACATTAAATCCAGAAATTAATGGTGGGCAAGACTGTTTTTATTTCATGGAATACTAAAATTTAAGTTAGTTACGTTTGCATACTCCAAGCTGGGAGGTGATGGAGGCATAGGGACTGCTACAGGGAAAACCTAAGTTAGTAAGTACAAACAACTTCAGACAGCCAATATAAACTTATTTTTCAGCTGCCTCTGAAGCAATCCTCATCCAGCTCTTACTATGAAAGGTTAACAGCAGTAATGTAGGATACCAGAAGAATTGGGAAGCAGTGAAACACAAGTGTATTCCTTCTTCTGATGCATTACTGTAACATATATTAGCATTCTGGATATGCAAGAAGTTTGAGTTTATATCTATACATGTACAGTCTGCAAACTATCTGGAAGCACATAGAAACACAGCAAGCATCTGCCTGAAGCCACTGAGATGCTCCAGCTGTTTACTGAAGCTCTTATTTCAAAGGGTTCCCCTTCTCCACTCAGATGTAAGGGGACTGCTGATGACCTCCAGCTGACAAAGTCAGAGCAAGCAACTCTGTTCTTAATTTAGCAACCCACTGCAAACTAAGTGGGTTGCAAATGATCCAGATTCAGATGATCCAGGTTCTACTGTATTTAAATGTAGCAGAAATTCTAGAAACAGAAGTAGACATGCAAGTGGATTCGGTAACTTCACATTCACAAGCAATATGCTTGTCAGAGGAAAAAGATCCACTAGGTTTTTGCAACTGTTTGTTGCGTATTTTGTTTTTCCAGATGTTGTTGTTGTTGTTGTTTTAAATAGCAGAACACAGCCTTGTCAGGAAGACTAAGGAAGAATCTTAAATACATCATCATACAGGAAGATCTACAGTGTAGGTCTGTTGCCTAGCAACATTAAAACAGAAGATGATTTTATGAAAGCTGACTGACCTAGTCTAAGGTACAAAAGGACTTTATTTACGTAAGACTTCAGAATAAATACTCGGGGGAAAAAGTAGGGCTCATTTGTCTCCTTTGAAATGGTTTAAGCTGAAAAGAAAACAACCTGTATACAATTGATAAAGCATTCCTGGCACTTGGTTATCCAAAGCTTTGTAGAAGGTTGCTTATGCGCATTACTAGATTTATAAAAGTGGCTTAGATGAAAGCTGGGATTCTTATTCTGTAAGGGGACTTTCAACACATGCAATTATCTCAATGCATGCAGCACTGTAGGCTGTAAAGCCTCTTCACCAACCAACATTACAAAGCAACTTATTAACCCTTATCAAATGTTCAGACATGCATGTGAATGTATGTGTGCACACCTGCAAAAAATAAGTCTCTGCAGTTTAAGCTGTTCTCGCTCTTTTTTTTTTTTTTTTTTTTTTTAATACCTCTAATACATCTCTGTGGTTCTTCTTCCACCCCATCTGAATCATTTTCGGCTTCTTCATCTTTATACCACATTCACTTGAATAGAAAATGACCCTGATTATATAAAGATGACTCCTCAATAATTAGATTCAATATATGGAATTTTATAAATTTGTTATAAATTTTCCAGGTATAGAATCTAATTATTGGGAGGTCTGCCTTGAATTTTGTCTCCCTTCCACTGCTACAGCAGGGAAAATAAATCTGCGAGGTCAACTTTTTCCCCTGGCAGTCCCGTCCCCCTCCCCTTACTGCACAGATCCTGCTATTCCTGAACACATGGAAATGAGCAGCAAAAAAAAAAAAAAATTTAACTTCAAAATGAAACATGGCCATTTGCATATTTAGTTATAGTATCCATAGACCTTGTTCAGCCAGAACTGGTGCACGTTACCATTTTTTTTTGTTTGTTTGTTTTGATATTACTACAAGTTTTAAACACACGTGTTTCATAGACACATTCTTGAGCAACAATTTGGCACCAGCTTACATCTAGTATAAATCATGCTTTTTTTTTTTCCTCCCATTTTTTTTGCACCAGTCCTGGAAGCACTGCCAGGTCAGTGCATGGAGTGGATGGAGCAAGCTCCGGTTCTACCACCCAACACCAAAAAGAATCTGCTCAATATAGCATTATATTAGACCAAAGCTAAAAGGCTCATGATTTACCATATCATTCACTGGGCTGGGCCCCACCAGAGTCAACATCACGTCAAGCCATGGTGAGCCATGACACCACACACAGTTCACCCAGAAGCCCTCTGATGTGTCCTCTCGCAGCCTGGCACATATGATTAATGTGGCCTTGCCCTCCACAGTAACCCCACAGCTCAGCATTGCTCAATATGTGTGTGTATTCTAGATACGCCCCCCACCCAAGTATCAATGTGCTAATTAGTCCCCACTCATGACTAGAATTAGGTGTTCCTATCAAGTCTTGGGATGTTCCAAAAATGTATATGCAGATGAAGTCCAGAGGACCCTGGTCTGGCTTCACCTCATGAGGGGCCACACTGATCATACACGAGGCCAAGCGAGGGTATGGCAGAGGGATTCTGGGTGAACTGTACGCAATGTTGTGGCTTACCGTGATTCATAAGAGTTGGCAGTGAGGGGAATTGCACTTAATGGGCACTAGCATGTATTATTCAGATTCACTAACCTATCCTCGTCATAGGTTCCCATCAGCATATTTTCCCCATGTGGACCATGTATTTTATAGTCATGCTGTGTTGGCTGCATTTACTCAATGTCGTAGCTGCTTTCCAATGCTAAAACACATGGCTGCTTTTGGCAGCAGTTTAATGATAGGCAATGTATTTAGTGAGATTTCCTTGAATGTGATAATAAAATGACAGACTTTTTTCCCCATGCCAACTGGAGAGGAAAAAACCTCATCTTGTATTCAAGTAAGTAAGGGGCTTTCAAAGAAAAACCTAAACCTTCAACCTGACTCATATGAGTAAGACCAATGAAGCGTAAAGAGATTGGAAGGTCACTAAGAGTCTAGTGTAGTGATGCTCAGACCACAGATCCAAATAAAGTGGCTCTTCAAAGTTACCACCTGCAGCTCTTCACCGAATCCTACTGACATCTTCCTTGTAAAATCTTAAAAACAGAAACAGCACTGGATCTTTATTCTTTGTCGTATCAGCCACTTTGGATACAGCTGGCTATATGCATTCTTAAGGTCATACTGAGCCTTACTTCTAGGGTCTCTGCTTCTCCTCCTTACCTAGTTACTCCTTCAGATGAACTTTTTTATTCCTCATATCGCCAATCATCTACAGTAGACATACAGAGTCATTTCCTTGGTCTCCAGTCCCCTTTTCTTCCTCTACACCTCACCTCCGGATAAATCTCATGTACAAAACCACTGAGACTGGATGACTTGCAGATTTAACTCTACTGTCTCCTATTCAAATTAAAACTATGGCCTGTCTCCCTGGAATCTCCTCATGGATGTACAAAAAGAAATGCAAAACTCTAGAACTCTTTGTTCAGAAATGATACCTTTTATTAGACCAACTAAGAAGTCACAAAAAATATATCTTTTTTCACAAGCTTTCATGTACGTGCACCCTTCTACTCAAGTTCAACACGTCTAAAACAGACCTCTTAATCCTACTATCTATAGCACTTCCTGCCGTCTCCTTTGTCCTAATCACAGCCTAGATTTCTTCATAACAATCGCTGAGATACAGATTTTCCTATCCAAGCTCTCATCATCTCTTGTCTATTATTGAACATGCTTTTTTCTGGCCTTGGCAAATGCAACCCTGTACCCTGCCATGTAAAGAGAAAGTGTCAAAGTGAGACTAAGAAAATTATCTTCGCAGCACAATTTTCAATGCATCTCTCTACTGGCTACCACTTTTCTACCATTCACACATCAGTTCCTTATCTTCCCTTTGTAATGCCATTCGCAATCCAATGTCAAGCCTACCTGTTATTTCTTGTATATTGACTTCAACCTCTGATCAGTCAACAAATTTAGCCTCCACTGCCCTCTTATGTTTCTGATAAGAACCTTCAAGTCTATAAAAGTCTGCAAAGCTAGCTCCTTACATGCCTTCAAAACTCTCTTTTAACACGATGCCCACTGAGACCATTGACCCTCATGCTAATCACAGTGGTCTCATTGTCTCTTATGTTTCCTGTCCTGTCTCTATACAACTGTCACCTTGTCTTAGTCTGAAAACTTGGGACAGGAACCTTCATCTGCTTGCTCTGTGTACACAGCACTTAACACACTGGTACCCTGGGTCCACAACTAGAATCCCTAAGCATTACAATAGTAATACAACAGGAATAGGTGACTAAAGAGATTCCTTTGGGAATTTTAAATAGCTTATAATAAGATGAACAGAGCAATTCCAACAATAAGGAAGAAGAATGCATCTGAAATTAATTTAGATATACGTCTTAAGAATGGTGTTATTAATGGCATAATTAGTTACTTTCAAAGGCAAATATAACTGCTATAAAATTTCAAAGTATTGTTCACCTATTCCTAATCACAAAATTCTTTTGTCTGATGTGCTTTACAAACTACATTTTGAGGTTTACGCTTTACATCAGTAGAAGGTTCAATATGTACATCTACATCCAAACCAAAAACATGTATTTAATTGCAGGTGATTGAACTTTGTTACTCCTACTTTCCAACTGGCACACATTTTATACAAAAAAGAACTAAAAAGGCTAGCATCTTATCCTGGCCCAAAGCTCTGACAGAATTTCAAGGCCTCATTAACTATATAATTCTACATGACAACCTGAAGATGAGGCAAAGTCTAACTTTCAAGATACACTCTTTAATTATTAGATAAATTGAAAAAAAGACACCTGGCAGGTGTAAAAGATTAGAAGTAAAATTACCAATGCTCAAATAAAAGATAATGGGAAATGGTGCCATTGTTTGAGATGGCCCGTCTTGAAACTGTCAAAACAGCCTCCAAAAGACTTGCCCAAGTTCTAATACTAACACAGGAGTTTTTCAAATAAAATCCACTTACAACAACATTTCAGAGCTAACTGGTGTATTAATTAGTCATTCAGTGGTGGTGTGCTATAAAAGCGGCTTGTCATAACTGGAGAAGGACAGATACAGTCATGTTTCACAGAATCTCAATCTGTCAGAAAACTTAGGAAGACTGGAAAAAAAATTCATTGAAAGTATAATATAGTTTTAAACTCTTGACACCTCTAGTAAATCCTGAAGTGGCCATTATCCTAAAAGAATAACTCTCAACTCTTAACTACTTTAGTTTTTGTAAAGCAATATTAATTATAACACCTAATAGCATCTTTATGAAAACACCACTTTTTTAACAGATCATTCTCAGTGAATCATAACACAGGTTCTCATAACTTACTGAGGCAGCCAGCTTGTAAATCCACTTAAATATCAGAACAGTAGTTCTCAACCTTTTCAGACTCCAGGCACCCCTCCACAGCTTTTCTGAATTTGGCAACATCTGACTTGAAAACCACTGTTCCAGTGGCACAACTAGTTATTTCCACATATTGGGCACAGAGGTGAGTGAGGAAGGAGCTGTGCTGAAAGCAGAAGGGGGGAGTGGTGGGGCCAGGCAGAGAGTCTTTCCTGCCAGAGTGTGGGTTCACCTAGGGGCTGCAGTTTCATAATAGGGACCTGAGGCAGAGTATCCCTTGTCAGTCTCACTCATCCTCTGCTTCATTACTCTTTTCATAGGTGCTAGGGGTCTGCAGGGATCTGCATACAGATCATGGCTGTGCTGTGAAAGGGTTAATACAGGAACTGTTGCCCCAGTTGTGGGAAAGGAGAAGTTAGGCTTCAAGAGATACCCTGCCTGTGGGTTGACAGCCTCTGGGCGAGCCCCTGCTGCGTGCAGACCTCTGCTGTCAACTCTGGCACCCTTCCCTCCCCCACTTCCAATGCAGTGCCCTTTCCAGTCAGTGGCTCCCATGGCTCCTTCCAGTACCTCGATGTCATGTCCCAGTTGCGCAACTGTGACTAAGCAGAGCTGTTCCCCATGCTTGTTTCCAGGAAGGGGTGTGCTGGACAGACCTGGCTCTTGCTGCAGCTGCATCCTGGTCCACTTGGCTCCCCTTCCTGGAAACAATGGCATGCCAAATGGTTTCACCTGCCCTGCCCATGGTGACAGTGCCAGAACTACATCACCTCTAAAAAGGCCTTGTGGCTCCCCCAAATGGTAATCAACAGTACCCCAGTTGAGAACTACTGGATTAGAATGAATCTCCTCCTCATCCTTTGTAAATCCTACCTCTGGGTATGAGCTAAATATACTTGTAGCAGTTTCAAAACTAGACTCTTCGTGACTGTATCCAGGGTCAAAGTTTGGGCAACGGAGCTCATTTGTGTTGCAACAGGCTCATAGCTCCCTCCCCTTTTTTATGTGGTTTCAAGTATACACTTGCCTGCACCCAATGCAGTGATTCTCAAATAGGGTGCCACAGCACTGTAGGGTGCCTTGAGATCCCTTCAAGGAGGATGCCCCAGGGTACCACACAACATGAGCCCATAAATCATGTTTGCATGCCTAATAAGATAAACCCAGAGATATCAAATAGGAATCCATGAAGTCAAAACACTCTGACCTGTTGTGATCTTTCCGGGCTCTTTGCAACAAAAACAAACCAAAAAAAATGCTCTATTATTTTTCTATAGTAAAACAAATAAATGAAGAACTAAGAGCTGGCATTCTCCGAGGGGTGCCTTGAGTCTAACAAGGGATACCTTCAGTCTAGAAAGGTTGAGAACCACTACCCTCAAGCTGTACATTGAGTGCTTCTGAAGAAGGAAACCTGAGAGCAAATCAAGCCTGAAGAAGGCTTGAGGCAATGTGTATGGTGCTATAAATAAAAGCAAAATTCCAGGAACAGAGATGTTGGCTTGTTTACATTCTTTCCAATTTAACCAATAGAGAAAATTTAAATTGCATCCAGGGAATAGGGTTACTGATCTATCCATCAGGTTTGGAATCCATATAACAGGGGGTTTTTTCAGCCAACTCGGCCTTTCATCTGTTTGGGGTGAATAAACCAAGTTCCTTGCAGCATTCTTTGTGGGAGCCTTCTCAATATAGTCAGTATTACTACCCAATACAACCTGGCACAAGTAAAAGGAATCATCTTACCCTACATTTTGGGCAGCATGCTGCATGTTATCTGACTTTCTCTCATGCTACCAAAATACCAGTATTCCAAATGAAAGCCACACATTTACAATTTGTACATCATTTAAAGACTAATCAGACATAAAAAGTACTATGTATACAGCAAATGCTACATAAAAATCTGGGACAAAAAATTACCATCCTCTGGTTTGGTCAATGCCTTCAGCAATGAAATCAGCAGGGAAGGCATCTTCAAATTCTTTTTTGTTCTCAAATGGATAATGGACTTGAGCATATGGCATGCTCCCACTCTCAAACCAGCAGTCAAACACTTCGGAAACACGGTGCAACATGCCCTTTCTGCAGCGTGAAGGGATGGTTAGATGATCAACGCTATGAGGTGAAAGGGGGGTGGGAGGACAAAGAGAGAGAGAGTTTGACAAATACTCAAGTTAGACAGACAGAAGTGTGGTTGCAACAAAACTTAATCCACATTATGCCTGGATGTCAGGTAGGGAACAATAACACCACCATCAACACCACCACTGTATTTATTCTAATATAAGACAACCCTGAATATAAGATAACCCCCTATAATTAGATCCTATATATGGAAAATTTATAAAATTTATTATTTTCCAGATACTGATACACCTGCATAAAGGATCCATGTACTAATTAGCCCTCCACTCATGACTGGAACCACATGTTTTTGTCACAAGTCCTGGGATCCTCAAAAATTTATATTCAGATGAGATGCAGGGCAACTGAGTCCAGCACCATGGAGGGTGGGGCCACACTAATTATATGCAAAGAACAGACTGAGGGCAGCAGAGTAATTCTGAGTGAACTATTTGGGGCCCTGTTTGGTGATCTGTCAGACATTTAAGGCCAGGAAAGAAACAGAAATCACTGGAAGTGGTACAGAAAAGCACAGCTCCCCTGTGCGAGGGAAAAGGAACAAAAAATGTATTAAATGTAGTGGCTCATAATGACTTTAAAAAGAGCTGGTGCTGATGGAATGAACACTACCATGTACCTGATTCAGACAGGTTCTACTAACCTATCCTTGTGGTAGATGGCTAACACTGGCTATAGTATATGTTAAGTTGCACGCAAAATCAGTTATCATGTTTTGTGTTATTTAATCTTTGATACTTTTCTGTTCTATCTCCTTCTGTGAGGCCTCTGTTGGGGTCATTTTTAGAATGTCTGGCTTTGTTTTTCTAATAAGATGTAAGATTCCCATCGTATCTTGGCCTTTTTTGGCTAAGATCAAATGTACCATTTTTGGGACTGCCAAGGGCAGGGTGTCACTGCCTGGTATTGCTGTACTTCCAGACCCAGTGCCAGTTCCCTGCAGAGGGGACATCTAGCAGGATTTTTCTGTTTGTTAGTTTGTTAAGGGCCCCCCCGCAAAAAAAGGTTCCCTATCAGTATGCCCAATATGAGCCATGCGTTTTATGGTTATCCTGTGTTGGCTGCCTTTAATCAAATTGATAGTTGGTTTCCATTACTGAGCATGTGCTGCTTTTGGCAATGGGCACGTCTACACATGAGCTGGGCTACAGTTGTTACTGCACAGTCATTTAGTACTTGGTTAAGCAAGTTACTGCATAGTCCTGGTGCCACACAGATCAAAGCTACTACACTAGCATCAGCATCTTGGTTCGTGCCTGCCGATGTTATGTCGCCATAGTGATAAGCTACAGCAATGTCGCTCGTTGCTACGGCAACATAGCATCTTGTGTAGATGCACCCAGTGTATTCAATGAGGTTTCCTTGTATGGATACAAGACAAGGAGCTCCCCCTCCCCTGCCCCCCCATGCTGATGGGGGGGGAGGGGAAGGAGCAAACCTCATCTTATATTCAAGAAAATATAGTAATAGAATTTCCCTGTTGTTTCCATAAGTCAGCACTATATCTGACAAATTTCTTAAGTTTAAAGACTATTTGGAGATTGAGTACTGATCAAGTTACACTCCCAAAAAAGAAAAAACTCATATACTTAATGCTGCTTCTCAAAAGCCCCTACTTCCCCTTATGATCCTCTAAGTTGGTTTTCTGGGGGAGAAAAATGAAAGCTTAACATTTCTAGCTACTGCTGCCTACCGATTTCTTATTAACAAGAGGAACAGTTTATGCTGAAGCATGTTCTAACCTTTCTCTATGAAGATCTGTGATTTTCACTCCTGATAGCTCTTCCAGTTCTGCCACCGATCCAATGCAAACCACCTGTTAAAAATAGTCGATTATTTTACAACCAGTTATACTGATATTTTAAAAGTTATGACAGCATTATATTAGAGACCAATTTCTACGACAATACAGAGATTAAGTATACAATAAAAAAGAAGTCAAATTTGCCCTTTTAAACTGAAACTTGAAACTTTCTGCTCTGTTACTTCAGTGTGTATGGGGGGAAAATTGAATTCAAAACCAATTATGTTACATATGACATACAGTATTTCAATAGCAACTTTCATCTGAAGATCTCAAATTATTCTACTGAGCTGCTAGATAGCCTATGTTAAACAAGGAAGCTAGAAAGGCTAAAAGATTTGCCTTACCAAAATGAAAAGGTAGTAAAAGTTTGGCACAGAATCCACATCTACTAGGCCTAATCTAATACTTCAACTAACAGGCAAGCTGCTTCATAAGAAAGTTAAAAAGGCCTTCAGATAATAATACAAAATGCTTTATAACATCATTAACCGTTTAGAATGCATGTTGTCGCTAAGATCAAATGAAGGTGGTCACTATCTAGCATTCAACAACCTTTTTACATCAATATGCCCTTATTCTAAGCTCAAAGAACTCAAACTGTTTCTTCACTTTTACCATAAGAGAAAAATAACTCCATCTGGTGTTTTTATTTATATTGCTGTGACATACAGGAGAAGGAAAAGTCTACATAATGTAATTATGTGGGCTTTTAACAACACTCGGAAGGACTGACCTTGAGAAGTAAGCACATGCAGGGTATAGGAAAGCAAAGTTTTTCTCATCTTTAAATTATAATACTAACTAAAGAATTCATGATCCCCCCTCCTTTTCTCCCTCTTGCATGTGTGCATACCACCTCCCGCCACCTTCTGGTTCATGGCCAACTAGGAAATATTGATCTAGCCATAAGAGGTTTGATTAAATCCCAGGTGCTATTGCCCCACATTAAAATCTTTACATTGTGAAGGGGAAAAAAATGGCTGTTTGAGGAGGCAAAGGTTGAGCAGAGAGACAGTAATGCCCAGCTGAGCATGAGAGTCGTGAGCTAGACACCTTTCACATAGCTATCTTTCAAGGTTATATTAACTGACCTCTTGTGCTTTAGGGACATGAATCATAACCCTTATGGCTAAAGATAACCCTACATATACATTTATGTGCTCCGAGAAGCTAAAAAAGCTAGAGCATATTTTGTTTTATATTTGTAAGTCATCGTTCATTGCTATTGTGAGTGGAGGCCTTTATTTTACTTTTTAAGGACAAAGAAGTTCACAATTGAATTAAACTGCCAGCCTATATTATTAAACACCACCTCCGGTTCTCAAAATACTTTAAACACATATTGAAAAACTTCATAGACTTCAGCACATTTTCCTGGTTAAACAACAGAAGTTAAGCTCCTACATGCTAGAGAGTTTGAAATTAAGTTGCTGCTATGAAATAGCTTTTTTAAAATTACTGTTTTCCTTGGTTTTGCTTTTAAATGATGCATAAATCTATTTTTCAATTCATATTTGAAATACGATTTGCTACTATTTAGTCGTTTTTGTGGAAAGTTGAAATTAGAGAATTTAAATTTATAATGATAGAGTAATTAAACACCTTCAGTTACGTACCTTTACTTGATAATTATGCCAGTAAATGCAACTGAAATAACTGAGGACTACATATTGATTTGCAATGTATAATACCAATTATAAATTACATTTCACTGCATAATATCAATTAATTCACTTCACTACGTATTAAATAACGAAGCCACATAATCTCTTCTGGTTTTAATACGCACAGTACAAACACCTGCACTGAACCAGTTCTTCCACGGGGTGGGGGGGGAATTCACAGTAGTCTGGTATGGCTACTGTGCCACAGTAAAATTAAGGTTAGAATTTTTCTTTTTACTTATTTGCTTGATTTAACAAAAGAGAGTATTAAATGCTGCATTTAATTTGTAGGCAACTCTTTCCATATTAAACCTAACTAAATATAAAAACATTCCTAGCTTTAATTTTGAAAGGGCTCAGCAGCCATACCAAACTACTGACCTGCAATACCATCTCTAGCCAGTGGTTAGGTGAATTCTCTAAAATAATTATAAGAGGTCAGTAAGAGCACTTCTACCATTTCTACCCCAAATATCTGAACTCTGGAAAATATTTTCACTAAAATCAAAAGGGAATGAAACTCTGTCTTCCAGGTTAGACAAGTACAAAACTAAAACAAGGAAATGAAGAAATCAAGAGATTCCATGCAACATTACAAGAGGTCAATATAGAGAAGTAGTGCCATCCATGTCTAGACCTTTTCAGCTATAAACCAAAACGTTCTTCAAAAATGTTAGTGCAAGACTAATGATTTTAATGCAAAACCTTCTTAGAGTGCAGACTGCATTTTTATTTTAACTTTGCTCAGTGGTGTGAAACATATGGCCTCCAGACCAGATCTAGCATATAGAGACATGTTATCTGGCCCAGCATATAGAGACATGTTGCTGTACCAGCCCCACACACTGACTGCATGCCCACATGCTACCTGCAGCACATGGACTTGACCTGGAGCCACGTACCTTACATACCCCACTGGACTGGCTCTGCATGCTGGCTCTAAGGCTGATTTGGATCAGGCCCTGCCAAAGCCAGCACACAGGGCTGGTTTAACAGAACACCACATACAGCATGCACCCCATGCCAGCCCCTTGTGCAGCACATGCCACATGCAGTACACACAGCTTGCAGCACAAGCTAGACTCAGAGCTGCATGCAACACAAAGAAGCTGCAAAGTGTGCCGTCTGCAGTGCCAGGTTCAGCCCATACACCACAAGCAGTGCACACCCCGTGTGTCAACCCTGTGGGCCACGTACACAATGAGTCCCAGACTGGCATGTGCTATGCATGGGCTGGACCCAGTGCCACAGGTGCTGCACAGCAGGTAAGTCCCAGTCTAACCCAAAGAACCTCATGGGGCGGAATGAATTTGACACTGCTACCTTACCTTATATATGCGAGTTGTGTAAAACTGCAAACCTTCAACCTCAGAAGGCTGAGCCAGAATCATTATCTTGATGGACTTATATTTTGATCATGCAGACAGCATTTTAATAAAAGAGGTTGTTATGCTACCTCACCTGGACCCTGATCCCAACTACTTCAAGGCGTCTCTCTCCCATTGACAATACATGGCTACATCCAGATGGTGAAGTTTTCAACCCCAGAAGCAATGCCTTCAAGTACATGGTGCAGCTCCACAAGGCTGCCTTCTGAACCGTGTTCACATGGGCAGGTTAATGGACAGTGCTAATTAGCCTAGTCAAGTGCTACACAGAGGCTACTACATACACTGTTTCTGACTCAGTAGGCAGCCCACTGGGAGCACTGCTGCATGCTTGAGAGGTTCACTCCTACCACTTGTGACAGCAAGTTGATCACAAAGACATAGCCATGACATGCCTACCTAGCAGTATCACTGCAAAAAGAAGAATAATGCAAGAAAGCACTCAACATATTGTTAACTGTCATAAATTGATTTAGCTAACTACTTGCAGGGACACACTGTTAGCAGTGTGACCAAACAGCTCTACACAAACCATCACTGGGTCCAAGGACCATCATTTGAGAATATGCCCCTAAGGAGTTTTCCCAAAGGGTACATACAGCAGGCTATATTTCAAGAAAAGAAAGATTTTAGCTAGAGAGGAAGGTCACGTCACAATTTATTCTGCCTAAGAGTTTCTCTCTCTATTGTAGTAAACTACTCTTGAAGTGGCCTGCTTCACTAGTATCCCCAAAGCACAGAATAAGTAAATTGTGTAAAAACTAGAAGACACCATACAGGAACCTAAAGCATTTCTAAAAAGACAGGCAAAATGGATTAATCCAAGTGGTCACTTCTTATAACTGAGCTAAAACGTGAATTTTGATTGTAAAAGATCAAAATATAAGTCCATCAAGATAATGGTTCTAAAATCAGAGCCTCCTTTGGCTCAGCTTTCTGAGGTTGAAGGTTTGCAGTCTTACACATAACTTGTATATGTAAGGTAAGGTAGCAGTGTCAAATTCAGTCGGCCCCATGAGGTTCTTTGGGTTGGACTGGGACTTGCTTGCTGTGCAGCACCTGTGGCACTGGGTCCAAAGGCTGCCAACAGATCTGAACATTGGTGCAACTTTTATAGAACAAAAGGTTTTTTTTCCTTACCTACATATGTTTTTCTTGTGGGTTATCCTGCCTTGTTTCAAAATGCTAACGTAAGTTTCCTTCAGCAAGGAAGTTAAAAAGGAATGGACACCTCAGGATACTGTCATTTCCATTTCTATCATATGGGCATCCTGACTGCACACTATTTGTCCAGAGCAGCTCAGCAGCTCCACCCTGTGCCTGACCCAGCTGAGCGAGCAGCGGGAGGGGGTGGGGGGGTGTATGCTCCCAGATCAGGACAGGGCAGGCAGCAAAGCGGGGGCTAAGGGGGGCTGCAGTGCAGCTCAGTGCAGCCCTGGACTTGCCTGCCCCACCCCATGCAGATCTGGGGACACACACCCCCTCTCAAGCCCTCCTGGACCAATGGCGGGAACCGTTAGTCGAGCTACCAGACAAGCAGTGCACAGCAGCAGAAGCTGCCACCCACCCCTCCGCACAGGGAGCATTGATCTGCACCCCTCACCGCAGGGGGCATTGATCTGCCTTCCACCACACCTCTTTACTTTCCTCCCCCCTTCCACCACTTACCAGCTGCACACAGTATCAACTGTCGTAAATGAACCAATTCCCCATTTGTAACATTTGTTCCTATAGAAAAATTGGTCCAGACTTGCAACATTTCAACTTAAAACATGGTTTTCAGAAACCAATTGCATCCCAAGTCCCAAGACTGCTTGTATAATACATTTTGGCAGCATCTTTCCCACACTTGTGGTTGGAGCCATTTATTTCTGAACTCCCTTGGACAAACATAACAGGCCTTACATACCTCTTCAAAATCATCACTGACCCATAAAGGAATAGGTGTTCCCCAGTATCGGTTTCTGGATATAGCCCAGTCACGGGCTTCTTTCAACCAGTTTCCAAAACGCTTCTCTCTTACAAAGTCAGGAACCCTGCAGTGAATATTAAAAACAATTTGTTTATTAAATCTGACCAAAGGCTTCCAGGAGGATAATAGGCAACTGCCATATTCATACCACCATTTTAAACTGAAGTGATTAATTATTAGAATTTGGCATGCTTGGACTACAGAGATATAAAACTGGCAAGGAACTTAAATTTTTTTCTTTTTGGCTTTTGGAAAAAAACTATTATTATTTTTGTCCTTCCTTTAGATCTTCAAATGGATTGTATGAGTGCAAGGGTATTTATTATTCAAAGTAATTTTCTTAAGATCTGTATATAGTTTGACTAAACATATGAATATGTATTGTACTTGTGCAGAAGGTAACTGGTATGTTTACTGCTTCCCTGGGTCGCCTTAACTCCTGCTAATAACTTTTCAAAATAAGACTAAAAAGCATTATCCCTCCTCTACCATAAAAATGTCTTCAATAAAAATAAGCTGATACTAAATACAAATTTTTCCCCAAAACATCAATGGTTTAGAGTTTTGTTTTTCTCATGCATTAGCATCTTGTATCAAGAGCCATCATACAATGCTACATACGGACATTGTGGGCAGCTGTTTAGCATTCAGTCAGTTTCTACTTTCAGGGTCAAGGTACCATTTACATCATCTTTGTACAAGATGCTGTACAATTTGTGTTCTCGAGAACAAACAAAGTTCTGGACTAACAGATTCTCGAACAAAGCAATGGCTTTCCCTTACACTCAGCACAGCCACTAATTCTTCCCCCGCCACCCCAAAAAGAAGTGTAACCAGTGGCAATACTGCTTTTAGACTTCACTTGTTTCAAGTCATTAATGGGCTTTAGGAGTTGTTATACTACTACAAATTCACAGAATTCAAAGATGATGAAAGCCTCCAAGAAAGACTACTTGGATATGCTAAACAGAACGTTAGTTAACTAGCGATTGTTCATTTTCTGTGAAAATGAACAGACTGTTTAATTCAATCCAAGTATCAGTGAAGTATCTGGGATAACACTTTTTCTTGGACAAGCTAATTTAAGTTAATTGTCTTTCATCCCGGGAAAAAGTGCAAAGGGCTAATGCCTCTCCCAGGTGTTGATTCCCATCAGCCAGAATGAACACTAATGCAAAGTCAGTTTTTAGCCCCAAGCTTCAGAATCTTTCAGTATTACCAAAAGCTATTAAAAATAATAATGTTGCACTGAAATATACTGTTTTAAGACAAATGTTATACATAAACAAATTAGATTGTTAAAATAATCAGCAGCATAAAGTTGTAGATACAAACCTGCCCAGAATTGCCTGGCCTTTCAAATTACATTCAGACTAATATTTAAAAACACCTACATAACCCTAGAGCCTAAATTCTGAAGAGAAAAAGGCGGTTAGAAACTTGGTAGCCAAACATCTTTAAAAATATACCATAGATACTTCTAAAATTTCTACTATCCCTAAGTTTATCTGTGTCCCACAAAAACACCACAGTGCAGATGCTCCTCTAGCACTACTCCCCAACACTCACCCAACTATTTCAGACTAGAAGCAGCAAAGTAACTATTGACATATTACCCAAGTGTCTGCAATTCAAAAAAGCCTTTGCATGTACAGAAAGTAAAACATTCTATATCCAGATGTATAGAAAAAACAAACCAAAATTTTCCTTTTCTTGATCTAAGAGACTTCACGTATTAAAGTGTTAATGAAGCAGAAATTGCAAGACTTGATGATCAATACAAAGATTTGCTGATGACTTTCAACTCCCGAAGGCTTTAAGATTTATGAAATGAGAGAAACTAGATTATGATATACTTCAAAGACCTTAGTCTGAATTTCGATTATACATGTGTGTTTATGTAATTGGTTAAAAAACATACGCATTCCCAGGTTTGCTCTTTTTATACGGCACTGAGGCAAACAAGTTGAGCAACTGTTATCAGCAATTGCTCAAATTGAACAATCATATCAAGAAGTACAATTGCTGATGGGGTTATTCATCCAAATGCAATCAAACACCATACAGGTTTCCCTCACTTTATGCTGTACATACATTCCTGGAAAACAGCGCATAACTCAAATTTGCATAAAGCAGTGGTCACGAACCACCTCCCCCAGCTCAGCAGGTCACTTGGTGGAGAAGGGAAGGGGAGGCGGCTTGGGAGGCGCATGCAGCAGGGCTCGGGGCACAAAGCCCAGCCAGCAGCGGGAGCCGTACACAGATGTGGGGGCTGTCTCAGCAAACCTGGGGCAGTGCCAGTGGCTGCAGCTCTGAGGTAGGTAGTGGGGCTGGAACAGGGGCAGGCCCTGCACAGCCAAGCGTGGGATGGGGGACAGAGCCACAAACAGCTTCTCTGGGGGGCACCTGCCCCCAGATCTGCCCGCAGAGTGGGATGGGCTGCTTCCAGCCAGGATGTGCTCAGGCCTGGTGGCAGTAGCAGCACTGCAAGCAAGGCCACAGAGAGGGGCTGGAGCTCCCCTCAACCCCTGCTTCCCGAGCCGCAGCCACCCACCCCGAGCACAGAGCAGGCCAGGCCTGGCGAAAACAGTCTGTTGTAGCCTCCCAGCCCACACCTGCAGCCCACCCTCCCCCATGCCCACCAGCCCCCTGACACCTATGTCCTGGGGGGGAGGGGGCGGGGAGGAAGGAAAAGGTTGTGCCAGGCTGTTCCCACCAGGCCTGCCCCATGCTGCACTTACAGAGGGTGGCTGTGGCTCTGGGAGCGGGGGGTGGAGGGGCTACGGCTCCCCTCCATGGCCTTGCTCACAGCACCACCACCAACTGGCCTGAGCACAGCCTGGCAGGAATAGCACACAGCCCATCCCGCCCCACCCTGCAGGCAGATCTGGGGGCACATGCACCCCCATGCCCTCCAGGGCTGCATCTCCCCCCTCCCCATATCCCTGGAGAAGGCACTCGCAGCTCCATCCCCTGCCCACATCAGCTGTGCTCCCTCCCTCACCGCTGCTGGGGGGAGAGGCAGATTGAGGCCACAGCAGTGAGGGAGTTGGGGCTAGGACTGGGACCCCAATCTGTCCCCCCCACAGCCCTTTCCCTTCCCCTCCCCACAGACTTACCTGCTTGGGGGGGGTTACATCGAGTTCCTTTTAAATCCCAAAAGTGATCTCCAACCTAAAAAGGTTGGAGACCACTGGCACAGACGGAACCCACTTTACGACGTAACAAAATAGGGGGGATATATTCCAAGACCTCGACTGTACTGACTCCCAGATCCATTTCTACCACTTTTACAAGACAATTTTGGTGCTCACCAACAGCAGACAGTACACACAAGCACAGGGCACTATCAGTGAGGATGGTAACTACATAAACACATTGCAGACAGTAAGTGAGGAACACAGACCCACACAGGAAACTATATTTTGGTGTGCATCATTCCCACAATGCACCACACAAAGCAGCTGACTGTGGGCTTCCACCACACCAATCACTTAAGAGTGAATTTACCTTGCATATAGTACATTTTTGGTAGCACTTAACTTGTTCTTTCAGTATGTAATTTTGTCTTTTTTTTTTTCTATCAGACTCCAAAAGTCACCTTCCATGACCTCATTTATAGTTTCTTATTTGTAATAGGAATATACGTAACTCTGGCTGAAACAGCTTAAAGAAACTTAGCATTTAAGTTTTTATTTGGTATCAACTTGCTTGCACTGAAATTTTGAATTTTAAGCAGGCTCTAACTATTACTTTAGAGCTGGGACTTACTGCTGATACACTTCATGGTGACCTTAACAAACCCTCTCTTCACTCACCAGTGAAAACCGTATTAAGAACATTAGCATTTTACCAACTAACATGGAAAACTTCTTTTAACAGTGCTTTTAAACTAGTTTCCATTTTTCAGAAGCTGTTAGACACCACAATTAGCTGAAATTTATGAGTGTTATTTACCATGGCTAGGAGCTAAAATAATCCTCTGGTAACATTAAAATTCTAAGGGTTTTCTTCTTCAAAATGCAAACAAAAAAATTAAAGTCTCCTTGCCCCATTGTTTCCTTCCCCCATCCCTACCCCTATGGTTACACCTCCAGGAAAGCTTAAATCATTTAAAAATAGTCTCTTTCCTTGGCCTACAAAAAGACATGAACATTTTCCTTTTTGTAGGGAAAATGTCATTGCCCAGTATTGATTTCCAGCGTAACTTGAGAAAGAAATTTATATTCAACGGATAATATTAACTTATAGCAAAAGCCTGTTACCCTTTTGGGTCAATAGCATATAAGTGCAAAAGATAGAACAAAATAAAATAAGGACTGTAACCTATGGACTGACGCACAATAGGAATTCATCCCTATAGTATTTAGCAAATAAATAAGGAAATGTGTTTGCTCTTAAGGAAAACTTCACTTTTCAAAGACTTGGATATAACAAAACCACCTTTGTACACTGTACATATATTGTAAAGCTTATCAATTGAAATGGATGAAAACGCCTACAAACTACGTCAATGGAAACAAATAAGCAAAAATCTTCCCGATCACCCATCATACTCCTAAATTGAAACCCTATCCCTTTTATTTGGCTTCAACAGAATTGACTGGCTAATACCTCAGATTTTTTTATGTCAGAAAATACCAAGAGCATCTTCTACTTCAATCTTTTACTTTTGATATTGGACACTAAATATTCCAAACATACCATAACACTATTTGTCCTTCATGCTGTAACTAGCATCAGCTACGTTGAGTTAAAACTCTTAAGCTTTCTGCCTGGCCTTCTAGCCACATACTCTTGCAATTACATAAAGGAAAAGTCCACTAAGTACAGTTTAACCAGGAAAAAAAAAAATCAAAATGGACCCTGTAGAAAACTGCTCTACTGTTCCATTCACAAAAAACACCCAAATCCACCTACGCATTATCTTAGCTTTATCAGAAGGTCAATGACCTTTTCCCTGCTCTTGCTAGTGTCTTGGGAGGGAAAGATAGACTGATGTTGGTTCTTCATAATCTGTCCTTAAAAGGACAGATAAATAAGGCCTCATTCATTTATTTCCTTCCCCTCCATCCTGCAGCAGTAGGAGATGGATCACTTCTCTTGGGCGTCCCTCTAAATCTCTGTTCAGCAAATCATCAGCTTCAAGTCTTGTTTACACAACTCCATAAGCCATCCTTCCATCCATATTTCTCACCAGGGTTCAGCAACATACAACACACGGGCCAGATCCAACCAACAGAGCTATTGGATCTGGCCTGCAGACATGGGGCTTCAGCAGTGAAAAAGGGCACATCACCTGTGCTGCAGCTGGAAGAAGTTGCTTCATTCTGGCCCACAGGCTGGAAAGGCTGCCAACCACTGCCTTAAGCTAACCTGTGTCTTTGAGGTCACAAAAAAAGTATTGTGAAAATTGGCTAATATTGCTAATGTTAAAGATTAAGGCTTATGTATACCATTTACTAAGCTACGGTACAATCACATGCAAAACATCTATACTTACCTCTGGTATAGTTCTATATCTTTGTACTAGAGCTAAGTTAGCTCTTCTATAGGTTTATGCCAATGTATATGCCCTGACTTGAACACATTAGCACTGCTCTTGCTGCATGCTCACTTAACATCTCTCAAAAGAGGCCAGCCACAAAGAGAACATTATACAGTAAAAGCTCTGCTATCTGGTATTTAACCAACAGAAATTCTCCATTAATTGGAGTTTCCAGCAAGCCAGATGGACATGGGTTGTGGGGGGGGGGGGGGCGGGGGGACACGGAGGTGGAGGACAGAGACAAACTGCAACGGAAAGCATGCATGCAGCTGCTGCTGCTGCCACCCAGCACCCTGAGCTGCTGCTGCTCTGTATGCAGCCACCGCCACCACCCCAACTCCACAATATCTGAAAACTCTGCTGGGCTATTTCAAGTAACCAGAGTTTTTACTTAACAGGCAATCCCCTTACTCCGGGGATGCTGGATAACAGAGATTTTACTGTAGTAGGAAATAAGTCACAATATATTCTTTGGCATGTCTAATACTGACACTTTTCACAAGTCACAACATACCAGCTGTGCTGAATTTCAACCATTTATATAACCTATATATGCTCCAAAATCCTTTAGCTATAGTCTATGATTCTATACAATGATGATAATGATCATGATGATGATTGTCATAACAAAATGATGTAGTAGGTACTTGATACAATAACCAGCATACCTCAACTTACATCTAACAGCTCAGACAATGACAGTTTAGGTTTCCCAACATAAAAATGGCCACATTAGAACATCAAGTACTTCTGATTTAAGTTAAAACCTCATAAATCATTGCCTTTGATTGGGACCTAGAAGTGATCCAGCTGCAATTTCCCATCCAGTGCTATCTGTTGGAAACAGCTTTTTTTAATCTCCCCAGATATCATGTAATTTCTGCATCATTTTTCACCTTTAAAATTCTCTCCAATATGACAGTTAGGATTTCATTTTTTTTAAACATTTAACAAGGTTAAGAAGAATGCCATCTCAGCAGGTTATGAAGCTCTTGACTCATGTTTTTAGAGCACTGTTGGATAACAGCAATTTCTACTTTCTTGGCAACCTAGACAGTGTGTTAAATAGGGAGGCACCAGTAGAGATGTTGGGGGCCGATTCCGATAGCCGATACTTGAGGCATATGAGCCAATACCAATCTGATTTCCGATACCAGCTGGAAAAAAGCTGTAAGACCAGTGTGGGGGAAGGCAGGGGGAAAGGAATGGGTGCGGGGAGAGGGACAGATCAACACCCCCACAGTGAGGGAAGGGGCATGGGCAGGCACTGCCCAGGTGGGGCAGGGACAGCAGGGCGGAATGGTTCTCGCTGTTGCTTGCAACCTAGGAGGACACAGGGGGGTGCCCCCGGTCTTGGAGCAGGTGCTGGCGGCACTGAGAGGATGCTGCATCCACCCCAAATTTCACTGCCACTCCAGTCCCAGCACCACTGCCTCCAGCCATCCAGCGCTCCCCCCCCCCGCCCTCCCAGGGTGCAAGCAGTGGCAGAAGCTGCCCCACTCCCCTGCCCCATCTGGGCAGCACCTACCCCTGCCCCCTCCCTCACCGCAGGAGGCATTGATCTGCGCCCCCCACAAACCCCTTCCCTCCCCTTCCACCACACCAAACTGACCAGCTGCAGGCAGGTCTCCACACTGCCAAGCTCTTTTGGCTGCCTGACTGCTGCGTTGCAGCTGTGCGTAGCACGAGCATTTATCGGTCAAATTACTGGCCCCATCAGGCCAATATCCAATACGGCAAATTTTCTTTATATTGGTACTGATCTGATATCTACATAAATTTCCACTTGTATACTGTTTCAGAAGTTGAACAGCTGTGAAGAACTGAATTTCAGTAGAGAAACTGAACAAGTGATATGACTTAGCTAAATCAGATTTTGAATCTACAAAGATTTTGAGTGGACCTACTCCAGTTTGCATATACCAAACCAAAAAAAAATCTCTCCTGTTCTCCATCCTCAAACCTTTTAACAAACAGCTTTTTTTCCAACCCTCAAGCACATTTTGACTGTTTGTTTTTTCTATTCTCACAATTAAATTATAACTGAAGAACAGCCTTACTCCTGCTGTGTTAAAAGGTTCCACACAGGTTTGTTCTCCCTCTTTCACTGCCTTGGTTCTGCCTTTCCCTCCCCCTCAATCCTTTTCAGAAGTGAAGAGTCTAATGCCAAAAATTCCAGCTGGGAAACAAGCAAGGCAGAAAGTGCAAAGACTTATAAAGTCCTTCAAATGCTATCTTAGTCAGCTAAGCTCCACAGGAAAAATATTTTCCTTATCTTTCAAGTACGACAGATCTCAAGGATATAAACCAGATAACAGTCAGATATAAGATAGAAGAGTTTCAGTCACGAAGTATGGATTAACACTACACTAATTAAAATAGATAATCAACACTCCTGGTGATAGCAGGGATACTTATGCATCCCTATGCATAAGTATTTTGGGGGAGGAATACCATTTAGAAAAAGTACTGTTTTTTTTGTTTTTAATCCTTCCACCCCCAAAGAGAGATAGACAAGGGGTAGAGGAATACCAGCAAATCCAAAATAAGGAAATAAAAACTAATCAACGGGCGGACTATGACAGCTGTTCCTGTCTTCTAACTGTAGTCCAAAGCATTCTGTAGTACTCAAATTGCAATTCAAAATATTGATTTAAACTCATTACTCTACTCCACAGATGTGAACTACAGCACTGAATGAGTTCGTTCACCTTTCTTTCTTCCTCTCTATATGGAATACAGAACTACTGCCTTGTAACTATTATTTCCATGTCTTTCTAGACACCAGTGTAAATATTTAAGTAAAGAATAACAAATACAGCTGTATTGCCACAAAACAATATTAAATGTTATCTAAAATTACATGTCTGATTATATAACTTTAAAATGGAGTGTATATTAATTCTCCCTCACTTGTTGCCAACCATTTATTTTTATTCACCATGTTTTTCTGAAAGCCACAGTAAGAAAACCTTGTCAATATGGTTTCCCTTGACAATTACTAATTTTACAAGTCTTTGAGGATTATGTGCCACCTGAAAGACTTGCATTTTTTAAATAGTAACTGGTTTAAAGTTCAACTAATTTCAAACATGAAATAAAAAAAGAGAATTATCTTAATAAGTTTAAGAAAAAGAGCATAAATGAGAATTGAGCTACTGCAGTAATGTTGTTCCTTTTCTAGAACTCAAATTAAAGCTTAGACCTCAAGTGCAAGTGTGTTCCTGGTCCAACTCCTCTGCTAGTATTTGGCAGGATACATAATATCCACCCAACACACCCTAAAAACAGAAACCAAAATGTAAGAAGTTGCCTGAAGCCACAAAAAAAAAAAAAGCTAACAGAGCAGCACATATTACCAAGTAAATATTATTAGGCCTTCAATTGTACAAAATGAAGTTTTACTCATAACACCTGAATTCAAAAACATTTTGGATAAAAAATAATAATTAAAAAATTAGGTCTACAATTTATTACAAGATTTTTTGGAAGTGTACAACTAGGCTTTAAAAATTAAAATCTCAAATCTTCTTTATGTTAATTTATCCTCTAATAATCCTCACTCAGTCAGCCTCAAAATTGATTTTTAATGGTTCTAATTCAAAAAGAAAAATAGATGATTACTCATGCCCTTTCGACACTAATTAGGTCCGATATCATATACCTAATTTAGTTGCTTAGTGGGGGAACTGATAGTAACTGGAAGAAAGAGAAAAACTCCATCTTCTGCAAAGATGTGCAGAATTCCGAGGACCAAAGCCTTTCCATTCTTCAACTCACAGATGGCCAATGTTATTCTGGCCCATACATCATTTACCCTATGTAAAAAGTTAGGGTTGCCACCATGAACAGAAAACTGCATTCTGCCTATATGTACTCTACCTTTGTTAAATTAATAGTATATTCAATCAGTTGGTATGGCAATATTTCCCTTCACCCTCTCCTATTCTGGTTCCCATAGCAACAAACATTTCAGAGCATGACTGCAATGCTGCTGCAGACCGCATCACAACCATGCTGTCAACAATATATAGCAGCTTGATAACTTAAGATCAAGTTCATCTCTCTTCACCAATTTTATGATACTTACACAAAACCATTCAGAGAAAAAGAAAAGATGATATTTACCTTACATAACCCAGACACTGTGCTAATTGCTATTAACATTCCTAATTGACCCAATGGTAGTAAAAATTGCATGCTGAAGTCATATTGAAGCACATACATACATTTTCTTTAAATGTGCCAACTGCTACATTTAGAACTATTTTCACACTGTGTCGTGCTGTTGGTGTATTTCAACATAAAAAAAAAGGCTGCTTGCAGACATCTGAAAAAAAAATGGCACTAAGCCCAGATACCCAGAGCCGGGTTGAAGTAACACACTGTTTCGGGGGGGGGGGATGTTAAGGGGGGGGTTCAAACATCTGTAAGCAGCCAAATAGATTTAGTCTTGTGAGGGAAATGATATTCAACACTTATATGCCGATATGGTAAATCAACTGTGCAGGAACTTGATGTCATAATAGGTTAATACATTAAGATTTGGTTTAAACAGCATCTTAGGTGCAAACAACAGAGAGCTTGGTGGTCATCCTTAAAGGAAGAAAAGTATTTGCTGAATATTTGCCAGAACTGCCAACCTCTGCTCAAGCATCTGAACAGGAATTTCAGATAAACTATACTGGAATAAAATGCACTGGCACAACTGTGGAAGACAAATCTTGAAAGTTCAGCATTAACTGCTGTGTATCCAAATACAGCCAGTAATAAAGCACTCATATATCATGCTAATGGGACTACTTTTGCAGTAGGACTTTCTTCACGTCCCAGTCTAGATATAAAAAAGAAAATCTGTATTCTTCCCAACAAATGCTACCATCTAGTGTCTGGACTTTACTGTGTGCTTATAAAACTGACTAGTATAAAAGAAGCCTAATTTCTATCAAGATTACATGAATCCAAGATACATTAAATTACTGAAAGCAAGCACGCAGAGAGACAATACAGAGATCATATTAAAAATTTCAAAAAGCACACAATTAAAAGCTGATAAACTAAAAATATTCTACAGTTATCAAATAAATAAAACTAAAAAACATGGCAACTTCTGCACTGAAAGAAAAACCTTGTGAAAAGCATCCATTTATTATGATCAACTAAAACTTTTCTGAACAAACAACAAAAGAGGAATTGTGGGACTTGTTATTTCTAGAATCAAGAAAATCCAGGAAAACCCCTCAAAAGTGAATTCAGTATTCCCCATTTTTAATCCTTTTAAAAGATCAGTTTAAGTATTACACATAAAAACTACAATAAGATAAATTTTACTGTAGAAAAATTTGAGTCATGAATGAAAAATGAAGAGCAGAAATACCGTAACACCATTCCACCATAAAGGAGGCTGATCTTGACATACATGTCAGTAACTCCACCTCTACCTGCTAAGTTATGTTCCTTTGCACCCACTGACAATTCTGGATAATGGTATGTTTCATTATTTGAGGAATTAATGTGTTGTACTTTGTGGGCAAAGATGTCTGTATCCAGCGGGCAGGGGGAATGAAGAAGAGAGAAAAGAAATGGAAAATAAACAGGGAAGAAGAAAAGAGAAAAAGAGAAAAGAAAGTGGAAGGGGAAAGGCAGGGCAGTGGGGTGAAGGCTAGGTCACATGAGTAGGTAGGTGATTTATAAGCCCAATCTTTGCCTTGAACAATCTGCTGCAGCAGGGGCAGAAAAGCAATGAGGAAGGTAATCAAGGTACATACATCTCAATTATCAAAATCATTATGCGAGCAGGATACGCATAAATACTAATATTATCGGAAAAATCCTAATCTTTGCACTAATATTTTGCTCTCAATATTTCATTGAAATAGTTCTGAATACAGATTTTGGGACCAGATCTGCTAGATTGATAATCTTCTCTCCAATTTCCTACAATTTAAGGCATTGTGCACTATTCGGTACTCTAGCCTCTTACCCATAGGAATCCAACAAGAGATTTAGAAGCTCAAAACAGTGTTTCCTAAACAGTGTGCCATCAGAAATGAACAGGTGTACCACAGAATTTTGCCATGGCAATGAGCTACAATAGGTATGAGGATGGGAAATGCCTTAATAGGTGTGCTGCAGAAAGTTTTGATTAATGTAAGCATTCCTTGGGCACAAAAAGGTTGGGAAACACTGAAGTAAGAGGCCAACAAGAAACACATACACTTCCCTCATTCACAACAGATTGCAATAGGTTTGGTGGCCATTCTTCCAAACCCGCAACCTCTTCTGTGTACTCTAACAAACTGTATAACTTAATATGCAAGTAGATCACACATTTTATGAGGGTGATTACTGTTAAAGGGGGACAAATGGGTTGGGTTAAGGAGCGAAAGGACCTATGACTCCAAATACATGATCAAATGATGTGAGAGAATTCATAGTTTCATAGTTTTTAGGGGCTGAAGGGACCTTACAGATCACTGGGTCCAGCATTCATTTGTTCTCCTGGCAGGAAAAACAAAAAACAAAACCTTAGCTGGAGATGCCTGAACAGACACTTGAATGCTAAGCCTCTGAAGAGCAGAGAGCTTGCACTACTGATGTTCAGCAACCAATTGGCCTCTGTGCACAGAACTTGGCGTTCTGTATCATCTCTCTAAATCTGCCTGGAGACAGGATAGCAACAGTGCAGAGGGCAGCCCTAATTGGCTGACCTCGTCTACTCAAAATCAGCCCATCTCCCTACTACAAAATGCGGGCATTGCAACAGGGACATTACTCTGCTCCCTGCTCAACTGGAGTTAAGACAGTCCAGTGAGTGACATACTGTCTCCCAAGGGGGCAAGGAGGGGGGAAAAAAAGCACCTTGGACACTGGAAGATTGCTGTGGCTTCACCCTGAAGAGAATGTGTACCGACAGCCAACCTCCCAGGCTGTGTCCAGACAAGCATGGCTGCATGGTACATGGCACCACAGACCCATCTGTAGTGCCACACACCACACATTCAGGCGTTTCCTCTGCTGCTACCTTGCTGCGCAAGGGGGTTTTTGGAGAACCAGGGATCAGAAAGACCCGTGCAGAAAATAAGTAGGGTGGCACACATGGAGGAGGCACATGCTGCCCAAAACTGGAGCCTGGCCAGCCGGAGCCACACTGCAGCTGCTGGTCCGGCTCCAAGCTGCAGGAGTTATGCAGCTACAGCTTCCCCAGCCCCCAGGTAAGGCACTCCCCAGGGGCAACTAGCAGCAGCACAAGGTGAACCAAACAGCCCCAAGAGAAAAACTCTCCAGAGAGTGATTTAGCTCTGGTTGTTCCCAGGTTATTTCTTTCCATGAGTGGCCATTTTTGCTCTGAGAGAAAACTCTTAAATGCCTGCACCCTTGTGGCTTCTCCTGGGAGAGCAGGGACTCTCCAAGGAAAAATTAAGTATCTGGACCTGGTGAGTTAAAACCTCTCTTAGAATGCTCAGTGCCAAAATGCTTTAAAAGCCAAATATGAAGCTGGACACTCCTAGACTTCTACACACTTGCACTCCAAGTGAAAAATATTAGAAGAACTGGAAAAAGCAAAGCACATGTTTACTAAGAATTTTCAAATACTAAACATGATTGATAAATGGTGGTTTTAAAGGCATCAACTAAGATATCAGGCATTAAATACCACTATTTCAAATGAGTGAATGTTCTCATGCTTATCTCTTCTAGGATCTAAAAGGTTTTTAGGTTTGTTTGTTTTTTAACTATTTGCTTTTTCACACCTATGTCTCTCCTTCCATCATTTTAATTTTTCCCCTCTAATAGGATCTTTTACGTCACAGGTTTGGTAGGCCTGAAAAGTAGCAATTGTGCTAAGTAGTCAAAATACACACCTTTGGCCAAACTTCATTCTAGCAAAACCCGTAGGTAATAACAGGTGAAAGAAAGATACTTTCAACTGAAATCTGCAAGCAACAGTTGAATCTGCACATCTACTTCCTTCAAGTTTATCCATGAATGACGCATGACCCTGGCAGCTGGCAGGGAGGGCATGGCGGCAGTGGGGGGGTGGAAAGCACCAATCAAGGGTCAGCGACTGCCAACAGCTGCTGCCAGCAGCGACAGCTAGTGGGGATTGTGGACCACCTGCAGACGTGACTGGCAGTGTCACTGGTGGGGTGGCGACTGGCAATCGCCCGCAGATGCTGCTGACACTGTCAGCAGTGCCTTTTTTTAGGGGTGCGCGTGCACCTGCATGTACCCCCTATGCGTCACCCCTGTGTTTATCAATATACAACTATAAAATTCCATTGTGAGAAAAAGTGTTAAAATAATGTATTTTATTTTTTTATAAGTTTTTTTGTTGCTCATCAGCTCAAACGTAAGTTGGACTTTGAACTCTCTTATAAATTAAGAAAGTAGCCTCATTTTACAAGTGGGGAAACTAAGGTATTTAGATTAAATTATTTACCCAAAGTTGCATGGAAAATTCAATTCTAGCAATTCAAGACTATTATAGGAGCATGTGGTGGTTTAGTGTAGATTCCTAGAGCTTTTGGATCTCAGCTCTTAGGCTTTCCCTGTTCTGCCCAAACTTACTCTGACACCTTTGACAAGGCAGAAAACAGTCCAATTCCACTTCAAAAAATTCCAGTGGAAATTTTTCTTCAACAGCCAGTAAAATGAATAATCAACCCAACTCATACAAGGGGGTGGAGAATTTTTTTTGGAAAGCTCCGAGCTTGTACTTACATTCTGAAGTATCATTCTATTTACTATTTCTTTTAGGATACTGGCAGATTTTTTTTCAAATTAGCTTATTACAAATGTTTTTGTACCAGTGGGATTTTAAAGCTAGCTCTCTCATTAAAAAACTAATTAGGAATTCAATTAAATTATAAAATTTTGTCCAACTATATTCAATCTATTTTATCAAAAGCAACATCTATAGAGAGGAGAAAGGCTGTTCTTAAGGGACAGTCTTTTTAATATTAAAAAAAGAAACAGAGTCATTAAACTCATTTGCAAAGGTTAATTCAGCCTAAAAAGGCATTATTTCCAATTCTCCTATTTTAGGACATGAAGAAGCCCTTGAGATCCCAAATCTGAATGTAAAAAGTTAGGCCCTACTCCCATGACCTTATCAATATACCCAATTCACTTCAGCATATATCTTGGTTTTGAGAAGTGGAGCATATTCATAACTGAAGTAATGGAAAATAGGTTATTCACACCTATGAGATCAGGCCCAAAGACTTCATGTAGTTATGTAGACAGACACACTAAATGAACAGGTCTTTTCGAAGAGAGTTTAAAAGTTCACTTCAACATTGCTAACATAAGAATCGGTTTTTGTTTTTGTTTTTTTAACAACTACACCATGTACATATGATTTTTCCCCCTCCATCCCTTTCTTCTTCTACTACGAAACCACACATTGGACGGAGGAACAGATACATTTTACAAAGTGTTTGAAAAGGCCAGGTTTCCTTCAGTGATGACTACCACAAAATGAAAGGGCTTCAACTTGCACATTATTTTTGCAAAAAGGTGTTCAGTTAAATAATGGAATGCACTGTCACAATAGGCATTTTCCCCTCAAACAACACAAATGACTGCTTGAATAATTACAATGACCTGTTGAGAAGATCACTTGGAAAGTGGGTTGCAAGGAATAATGAGAGACTGAGAAAGACAGCACTTTCTATCAGGGACTTATGCCACTAGTATACCTTTTCCAAGAGTTTTTCTTCCATATTTGGAGATGAAATTTACCACCAATTCAAAACCTCTAGAGCAGGCTTAAGTTAAATCCCGACTGTGAAGACTAAATCGGTTCAAGCAGTGTCTAAATTCTTATGGGAAATGACATTCTTTGTATACATGCCTTCAAGTTTTGCCTTCTCCATACCAAGAATGGAAGTTAACAAAAACAAATGCTGTCTTTACCACAGGAAAACTGTTCCCTTATGAATAAAAGTAACTGTACTTTCCAGACTGACATTTGGCTCATAAATAATGTATTCATCAAAAAAAATAGAGGTTTCTTCCAGAAGCAAGAAAAGCACAGGACAAATGCTTTCACCTTTCTCTATACATTTTTTCCCAGAAGGATTAGCATGCTCCGCTGTTGAAAACCGAAAGCTATGCTTACTACAGAGACTTCTTATAAATCCAAGTTGCTCATTTGCTTACTACAGACTAATGAGCCAACTTTGAAGCATTTTGGACAATCTAGATCAAGAAGCTGCTTAATTTGTCTTTCAAATTAACATTCTCTAATTGTGCCACCACCAAAACAGGCTTCCATGTAAACAGAACTACACAAAAAGTATTTAGGCAGATTTTAATTGCTACCTGTACCAACCACTCAGGAGCACTGTGATGACACAAATTGTTCATTAAAGTCAAGTCACCCCCTCAGAAAGGCTGCATTTCAAGAGCCCTGAAGCATGCAACACAGAAGCTTTGATTCTCTTTGAGGAGTCAATCAGCAAAGTATATTGCAGCACTTGAGAACAACTGAAGTAGCACCAAGTACACCCAAAATGGGCTCTTCTAATTTTGCCTGTACCCCCTGTTCTTTGATAGCAAATTTACTAGCAGTTCATCTGTTTCTCTCAACCAGGCACTGAAATTAAGGGGGGAGAGGGATACTGAAACACATTTTGAAAAACAGCCTGAATCAGTGGACAAGATGAAGTCCCCAAGTGCTTTCAGCATATTCCAAAATGCATAAAGTCCAAGACTCTCAGAACAACAGCATCTCTCATAATTCCATGTGTTTTGGTTAATATAATAAATGGGTATTCAATATTTTTTCAAAAAAGAACTTATCATTTTACAGGGAAAAGTAGAAATAATTTGTTTCATTTCCTAAAAGACATACAAAAAGCTGGAAGTCTTGGTTCCAAAATGATACCTTTTATTAGACCAACTGGAAAATGGCAAGAAAACTGCCTTTTCTGCAAGCTTTCGGGATCAAAGTCCCTTCGTCAGGCTCTGGGAAAAGTGTAGATGGTACAAGAAGGTAAAAAGTCCCCAGAGGTAGGAAATAAGCTTCATTTTTGCACAGAGGGAGCTGGAGATGGAAGTCTGTACCTCTGGGTCCATGAGAGTGTCTTTGTAAGCTGTGTTGAGTAGCTCTTTGATGTGTTGATCAGGTAGAATTCCTCCCCTGGAGGTGTTAGATGGCAAGCAGGAAGGCAAAAAAACCCCCAAAAACAAAACTTCCTTGTTCTGCAATGAAGTTTAAAATCCAAAAACGGCTAAAATTCAGCAACTTCCATGTTTCAGGGATGTACTTAGTAGCCATGTTGGAACCAAGAGTTCTGGTTTTTTGTATGTCTTTTTGCCTCAGACCAACACGGCTACCAAGTACATCCCTGAAACATGGAAGATACCGAATTTTAGCCGGTTTTGGATTTTAAACTTCATTGCAGAACAAGGAAGGTTTGGGGGGTTTTTTGCCTGTCATCTGACACCTTCAGGGAAGGAATTCTACCTGATCAACACATCAAAGAGCTACTCAACGCAGCTCACAAAGACACTCTCGTAGACCCAGAGGGACAGACTTCCAACTCCAGCTCCCTCTTTGCAAAAATGAAGCTTATTTCCTACCTATGGGGACTTTTTCATAGATTTCATAGACATTTGGGCTGGAAGGGACCCTGGAGGATCACTGAGTCCAGCCCCCCCGCCCAAAGGCAGGAGGTCAGCTGGGGTCACAGGATCCCAGCAAGATAAGCATCCAAACATTTCTTAAAGGAGTCCAGAGTAGGTGCTTGTACCACCTCTGGGGGCAGTCTGTTCCTTGTACCACCTACACTTTTCCCAGAGCCTGACGAAGGGACTTTGATCCCGAAAGCTTGCAGAAAAGGACAATTTTCTTGCCATTTTCCAGTTGGTCTAATAAAAGGTATTATTTTGGAACCAAGACTTCTAGTTTTTTGCATGTCTCAGACTAACTCGGCTACCAAGTACACTCCTTTCATTTCCTAAGTGATTTTTAACCAAACATCCCATTTTTATCTATCACAGTTTTCACTTAACTTCTTGACATTTCAGAAATACATAAAGTACACCATTTCAAATAACCATATCCGTCCTATACCAACATAATATGGGGGAGACTTTTTTTTCCAAAACAATTTCATCCTACCAGAGATTATACATAATAAAATGCCTAAATCATAACCATATGCTTATTGCATATGTACCACTAAAGGACAGAGTTACGGTTGTCTGGTTGCTCTCAATGAACCTTTCCATGCTTTTACACATTTGGATTTAAACTTTATTTGGGCTTTTCCGGTTTATAACGTGGTGCTGAAATAATTGCAAGATACCTTAATGCAGGGTTTGGCAAACTATGGCCTGCTGGCCAGATTCATCCCACAGGGTTTGGCCCAGAGCTTTGGGGCTGGCTTCAGCAGCATTTGGGGAGGGTAGAAGGGGGAAACAGCAGCAGCTAGGTCCTAGTGCTGGTTTACCTCAGAACTCAGGTTGATACTGGACTGTCAGCCGAAAGTGCTGCTGTACACTGCTTTAATGCATTATATTAAGTAATTGGTATGTCCTAACACTAGCTCCATCTTAAAGTAGATGTTTTCTGGAATGTTATACTGAAACAGAGGGTATTAACCTCTATCAACCTCTGGTTTTTAGCACCAAAAACATCACTTCTATGCTCTCACCCACTTCCAGTTTTACAAACAAACCTCAAATTGGGAATCTGCTCTGGGCTTTGTCCATGTCACCATTTCAGTAACTTAGGATATAAAAGAAATAAACAGTAATTTTACTGTGTATTACTAAGTATCACTGTATATTACTGAATAAAAAAATTGAGAGATTAATAATAAGCAATTCTTAAACTGAAAATATATAAAAGATACATTACCAGTAGCATTGAGCATTATTCTCCAACAACTTCTCCACCATGTGCTCTACTCTTACAAACCAGCTTGGCACAGCTTTATATATCAGAGGGGTATCAGATCTGTAAGGGGGAAAAGAACAAACTTTCAGAGATATGCATTTTAAATGAGTTAACACGTGTCCTTTCCCTGAGTGTGCAATTCCTGTATGCCTCTCTCTCCATACACACTATAATAGTTCTTTAGCTAATGTACTGATACGCTATTTTTTTTTTTACATTAAAAGATAGAAAGTAATTTGCAAGTTACTGTATTTGTTATTCCTTATTTTAGAGACCCTCAGAAAAGTGCAGCAGTTTAGTAAGTTTTAATCTAAAAATGTGCAAGAAATTCAAACTATATTTATGGACTTTAATTTTATATTCCTATTTACTACATTGCATTTTGCTTATTTTAATAACAGTAGAATCAGTGTAATATTCTTAAGCCTTCCAACCAAGTTAATGCTATAGTAATCTGACCACACAGAAATGAGCTCAACCTTAAAAAGGTATCACACAAAGGAAGCACACTAACATATATGTTGCATTTCAATTAATAGATTTAAATAAATACAACATAGGGGTACCTGCTACTTGTATGAAAGGGCTCCAGACAACAATGACTTAATAAAAACCTGAAAGAGCATGTTAGGAATAAGCAGAGAGCCTACAAAGATGGAAAAACGATTAATCAGCAAAGAAAGCTAAAATTTCAAGGTCAAGCAATGTAGGAATAAAGTGAAAAATGCCAGGAGTCCAGCTGGATCCACCTAGCAAAGGATATTAAAGAGAAAAGGTTCTCCACCTTTATAAATAAAGAAGGAGGGCTACAATACATAGGGCAGACAGGGCAGAAGAACTAGATAATTTCAGTGCCAGGATTTTGAAAAAAACAGGCACATAACAGATTTGGTGGCAAGTATTTTTAATACATCCATCAAATCGGTGGGGGGGGGTAGTGTTATACAACTGGGGAAAACTGAAGTCACAGTCTATTTCAGATGGGGAGGAAAGAATGATCCAGACAACTACAGTCCTGTTAGTCTGACCTCAACAGCATGTACAATTTTGGAATACATGTTGAAAGAAAGAGTAATTAAAAGATGTGACCATAAAGAAAAGACAAAAAGCAAAATGGATATACCAAAAACAAACTGTCACAACACTAACCTGATATCTTCTTTCAATAGGATAGCTGAACAAAGGGAACGCAGCACTTCCTAAGCCACTGGTTCTCATCCTTTTTAGCCTTAAAGCACTGCTCCATAATTTTTCTGAATTTCACAGCACACCAGTTGAAAAAACAACACAAAACAAAACAAAACAAAAAAATCACTGAGCTACAAAGATACAGCAGAGTGCCTGGAGGCTAAAAAGGTTAAAAACCACTGATCTAGCTGGTGCCAGGTGACAACAGTGAGAACAGGACCTAACTCTGCTATGCCCTTTCCACTGTCTGCCCCACTCTGTACCCAAGCTATACCCAAGGGGCCAAAGACAGGTCCCATCGCTGACGCTGCTCTTGTGGGGTCTCACATGATGACAACTGCTCCGCAGCCCTCTTGCTGGCCCTGGGAGCATGGGAAGAATTGAGGTAACAAGCCTGATTGCAAGCAGCAGCTCTGATACCATGTCTGCCCATCTGCCAGCCCACAGCAAAGCATACTGCTGGGAGTGCAGGGGCAGGCAGCACAGAGGCTGAAGGGACATTCACAGGCACCACTAAGTAACTGGAGCAGGCACAAGGCACTGGACTGGGGGAGGAGAGCTTTTACCCCTTCGTGAAGGGAACAGGCAATGCAGCAAGCTGCTGGGAAGAGGCAGCAAGCTGCTGGGAAGAGATGGCCTCCACCTCTCCCACCTGGGGAAGAGGCTCTTCTCAGCCAGGCTGGCTGACCTGCTCCACCGGGCTTTAAACTAAGCCCGCTGGGGGATGGCGGGGGACTACTCCCACTGCTGGCCCGCTGAGCAACCCTTGCAAAGCCAGCAAACCAAGGCACTTAAGGGAGCCCACCCCTGCCCCAGCCTTGGCACAATCTGTGGGCAAGGCAAGAGCCCCCAAGGGAACACTTGCCTGCCTGTACACTAATGCCAGGAGCCTGGGCAACAAGCAGGAGGAGCTCATCCTCCTGCTCAGTGCAAAGAATTATGACGTCATTGGGAAACGGAGACCTGGTGGGACTCCACCCATGACTGGACCACGGGTATAGAGGGCTATACCCTGTACAGGAGGGATCGTGTTGACAAAAGGGGCGGGGGTGTAGCTCTCTATGTGAAGGAAAGCTACATGTCCCTGCAAGCTGATGTTGGGGACCGGCATAGACAGCTAGAGACAATTATTCTGCACTGGTCCGGTCCTGCAGGGAGCAAACCAGGAAAGCCAAGGCTGCAACTGAACTCCAACTAGCTTCAAGGACAACAAAAAGTCCTTTTTCAGATATATGGGGAGCCGGAGGAAAAGCAAGGGCAACGTTGGACCCCTGCTAAACCAGATGGGGCAACTGACAACCGACGCCCAGGAAAAAGCCAACATATTAAATAGGTACTTTGCGTCAGTCTTTCATCAGTCCCACGGGACGCCCATGCCTGCTATGGGACAGGGAGATCTGGGTGTTGGGGATCCCCTACCCTCCATAAATGCTGACCTTGTGAAGGAACATCCTGAGAAGCTGGATACCTTCAAGTCAGCCGGCCCTGACAATCTGCACCCCAGGGTACTCAAGGAGCTGGCGAGCGTCATAGCCCAGCCCCTGGCACAGATCTTTGAAAACTCCTGGCGCTCTGGTGTAGTGCCCAAAGACTGGAAGAAGGCCAATGTGGTGCTGATCTTCAAGAAAGGGAGGAGAGTGGATCCGGCTAACTACAGGCCCATTAGCCTGACTTCTATCCTGGGGAAGATCTTAGAAAAGTTTATTAAGGAGGCCATCCTTGAGGGACTGGCCCAGGCTAACATTCTAAGGGACAGCCAGCACGGGTTTGTTGCGGGTAGGTCTTGTTTGACCAATCTCATTTCCTTCTATGACCAGGTGACCTATCACCTGGACAAGGGAGAAGAGATTGATGTCATATATCTTGACTTCAAAAAAGCTTTTGATCTGGTATCCCATGATCACCTCTTGGCCAAACTGCCCAGTTTGGCCTTGGCTCCACCACGATCAGCTGGCTGGGAAATTGGCTCCGTGGTCGGACCCAGAGGGTTGTAATTGATGGCAGTCACTCATCGTGGTGCCCTGTGACCAGTGGGGTCCCTCAAGGCTCCGTCCTGGGACCCATACTGTTCAACATCTTCATTAATGATGTGGACATTGGAGTCAGGAGTGGACTGGCCAAGTTCGCTGATGACACCAAACTTTGGGGCAAAGCATCCACGCCAGAAGATAGGCGGGTGATCCAGGCTGACCTGGACAAGCTCAGCAAATGGGCAGACGAGAACCAGATGGTGTTTAACACCGATAAATGCAAGGTTCTCCACCTTGGGAGGAAAAACCTGCAGCATCCTTATAGGCTCGGCAGTGCTACGTTGGCTAGCACTACAGAAGAAAAAGACTTGGGGGTCATCATTGACCACAAGATGAACATGAGCCTCCAATGCGATGCTGCGGCTAGTAAAGCGACCAAAACGCTGGCGTGCGTCCATAGATGCTTCTCGAGCAAATCCCGGGACGTCATTCTCCCCTTGTACTTGGCCTTGGTGAGGCCGCAGCTGGAGTACTGCGTCCAGTTTTGGGCTCCACAATTCAAAAAGGATGTAGAGAAGCTTGAGAGAGTGCAGAGGAGAGCCACGTACATGATTAGAGGTCAGGAAAACAGACCTTACGATGATAGGCTGAGAGACATGGGACTCTTTAGCCTGGAAAAGCGCAGGCTCAGGGGTGATCTGATGGCCACCTATAAAAGTTTATCAGGGGTGGCCACCAGGATCTAGGGGAACGTTTGTTCACCAGAGCGCCCCAAAGGATGACTAGGCCGAACGGTCACAAACTGCTGCAAGACCGTTTCAGGCTGGACATAAGGAAGAATTTCTTTACTGTCCGAGTCCCCAAGGTCTGGAACAGTCTGCCAGCGGAGGTGGTTCAAGCACCTACATTGAACACCTTCAAGAGTAAATTGGATGCTTATCTTGCTGGGATCCTCTGACCCCAGCTGACTTCCTGCCCTTTGGGCAGGGGGCTGGACTCGATCTCTCACGGTCCCTTCCAGCCCTGATGTCTATGAAATCACCCTTAACAGGATCTCACAGCACCGCAGATTGCCTTTGCACTCCAGATGAGAAATTTCTGTCCCAAACAGATATCAAATGATTTATTAAAGTACGCCAAAGAAATGATTAGTTACGCTGGACAATATAAGGTGGACTGGGAGTTGCCTCCAAATAATGCCGAAAAAGAGGGCTCGATGGAAGTTACTATTAAGAGTCCTGAAGGATCAGACTTGGGGGGCTTGTGACATACCCTGACTCTAGATATGGTCAGGTGTGCCTTTCAGATATGCTCCTGGGGTGTTCTCTCACCTTCACGGATCTCCTTCAGCCTCAAACCCTTCTCTGCTACCTGCTGCTTGACCACTGAGGACCAGTTGAGATGCTCCAAAGGTCACCTCAACAACAAAGCTTTATTCACTTCACCTGTGTCTTGCCAGCTCTCAGATGGAATTTTGCCAAAAATCACACCCTTGTTCAGTATTGCACTCAGAAATTTTAGATCCCTCTTCTAGCGAAAAGGCCTGCCTGTGTACTCAAATGCTCCGAAATCACAGTTATCATTGACAATAAGCATGATATAAAAACAAAAGGAATTATTATAAAAATGAAAGCATACATAAGAAAATCAGTAACAATAAGGAGAGATACAAATAGAGATATAAAAACGAACGAACAAACAAACAAACAAGAAAATAAGAGAATAATCTGATCTGACCCTGCATTTTAAACCCAAGAATGCAGCTCTACTCAGCCCACTAGCTGAGGGCCTAAAGCAGGAGCAGGCAATTATTTGGGCCTGCAGGCCACATAGACAGTTTTGGGGAGTTGTCAGGGCCAGTCAGCACCCACCACCCCCCATAACAGCCTAGAGCCTGTGCACCCTGTGGCTCTCCTCTACCACTGGCACCACCACCAGCACTCAGTCCTGGACCCACCCCACTCCAGACTCCCCACAACTGCGGCAGACCAGCTCCAAACCATCCAAGACAGAGTATTGACACCAACCCATCCTACGCCTGCTTCAGACTGCCTGCCCAGGCTGAGCAGCGGCAGCAGCTTCTGTTGGGCACAGGAGAAAAGCATCCACCTCCTCGCCACTAGCAGGCCCTTCTTGCTTCAGCTGCCTGAAGCCCACACCGAAGCTGCCTTGTGGCTCCTTCATGGCCACAGTCACCTGCCACCACCACCAGAGCTGCTTCCAGGCCACCCAGAGTGGTAACAGGGCCAATAGAGAAGAGCCACAGGGTAGCCCGGGCACAGGCGCGGGCTCCAGGTGGCTGCAAGAAGGGACCGGCAGCAGCAAGGAGGAAGCAGCCGCTTTCCCCCCTACACAGAGAAGCAGCTTCTACCCAGCCACCACCACTGCTTATTTGGACAGGTGGTCCAGAGCAGGCGCAAAGCAAGCTGGGATCCAGACTCTGCATGTGGGTCCCAGCTGGTCCAGAATGGGTGCAGGGCAGGGCTAGGGCTGTGCATGCAGATATCCACCAGCTCCACGGGGCTGGCACCAATGGTAGCAGCAGCCAGAAGAAGCCACCGCCACCTGGGCTGCCTAGAAATGGAGTCCAGCTGCAGAGCCTCCCCAACCCCATTGCACGCACAGGGGCAGTGGGACATGGCACAGACTGGATGGCACCTTGGCCAGGCAGGATCAAGGCACCTACTGTGGGCTGGACAATGTCCCTCTGTGGGCCAGATCTGGCCTGTCAGCCGTATTTTGCCCACTTCTGGCCTAAAGCATTTTCCCATGCCCAGAAAAACAACACACAAGAATTTGGTCTCTAGGCAAGACTTAAGTATGGTTTCTTATCTAGTCATTTACATACATTATCCATTGGATCTTTGAGGACTCCATACTATACATATAGCTTTCTGCCCTGCAAGCGTGTATGTGGTTACTGAACTAGAAGTCTTTCCTGACCCAATTATGACTTGGGGAGTATTTACATCCTTTCAGACAAACGTTAAAGACACCATCCCTCACTTAATTTCCCCACCATGATTAATGTCCTTCCTTCAATTGCCAGGTGATATTCATGCTAAGGTCTCTCCTTTTAAAATGTAAATTCATCAATTTGGAAAGACCTGGCTCATATACCTCAGACTAACTCCACAAGGATCTGTCTAGTTATTTAACAGACCCATGTCAGATGCTATTTTTCAGTGACCATCGGGCCAATATCCAACATAAACAACTTTTTTTTATATTGGTACCACTCCAATATCGGACCAATGTATCAGGACACCTCTATAAAAAAAGTTACCCTATGTTGGAAGAGACAGAAATATATGGAAAATAATCAAAGTAATGCAGTGAAATTTTTATCCTGCAATACCTGCTTGAATATAGGATCTGACTCTAACCAGAGCCAAAGTTCCCACAAGCAGCTTGTCACCTTGTCACCAACTTCAGCCAGCTGGGGGACTAAGTCATCCAAAGCTTAGAGGATAATAGGGAGGGGTCTACCCAACTCAAGGAGACAGCCTGCCAATTTTGCAGACAGATTGTGGGGCCAGCTTCTATTTTCATGGACTTATTGTGCCCCCCCACCCATGCCACTGATTCACCATGTAGCCCCAGTGCCCCCTCCCCACACTGACTGGATAAGACAGCTGTCCATCATGCAGCCCCACTCCTCACCACTGATTGATAAAGAGAGGGGCAGGGCTGCACAACAGGAAGCCCACAGCCAATCAGCAGCAAGAGGCAGGAATGACAGCCATCTTGCCTGCTCACCTTTGCGCCAACAGTCCACTTTGTGCCAGACTGTGCAGCCAGGAAGACTGCTAGATCCCACTGGGGAGCCAGTATTTTATTCTTAGTACGGTTTTCTTCGTTTTGTGGGGGCGGGGCAGGGATTCCTGCAGATTTTGTAGAGACTGCCCATGAAATTCATGCAATTGTGATTTAAGTAGGCCCCTAACCATAGGAAAGTAGGGCTGGAAAGGACCTCACAAGGTCATCTAGTCAAGAGCCCTGCTTAAGGCAAGATCATCCCTGATTAAATAATCCTAGCGTTGTGGCAATCAAACCTGCTTTTGAAAGTTTCCAAGTATAGAAATCCCACAACTTCTCTGGGTAGTCTTTTCCAATGCCTGACCACCCTCACACACAGGAAGTTCCTCCTAATCCCCAACCTAAACTTCCCCTGCTACATCTTGAGGACACTGCTCCTAGTCCTGTCCCCTGTACTGACACAGCAAAGTCCAACTTCCATCTTCTCTGTAATAGCCCTTCAGGTATTTGAAGTGTTGCCAAAGACCTGGCACAATCATCACAAATACGGTCTCTGACTATGTGACAGACCTAAGGTGGCAGGGGAGGGTTCCAGACTGCTTGGGCTGGTGTAACCAAAGAAAGCAGGGAAGAAACATTTACATTTCAAACCAAAACCTGTAAAGGGTAAGAGACTGGAATATCTGAGTAGAGACAGAGGCACTGAATGCATGAGAGTCTTGAGGGGTATGTGACATTTGAGGAACGTGAAAAGCATAGCACCCAAGGAGAAGGAGGAGGTGCAGATTCACCTACAAAAGCCCAGGCGGAGGTGAGGTCTGTGGGACCTCTTTCTCATTATCCAAGACAATGTGCAGATCCCCCAGAAGGACTTTCTGAATGTATAGCTAGAAAGAGCCACTCTGCCCTCAGGATTGTGTAAGATCTATGCAAGGCTTCCTGTTGTCTTTTTGGCTTAATGGGCATGTCTACACATGTATTTATACGTCCCTAAACTTAATGCACCTTTCCTTAAGGCAATGTATGCACGCACCTCCCCGTTACTGACTGGCTGCTGCAGGGGCATGTGCCCCCCCTGACTTCAGAAGCACCAGTCACCCATGGAACACACTACTCCTGTTCAAGCATTTATGAATTCAGTGCCACTACCTAAAGTCTAACATTAAGTCTGGTAACAAAAGACCCCTTCGGTCTTCTCTTCTTCAGGCTAAATAAGCCTAGTTCTTTCAGCCTTTCCTCATAAGTCTCGTCTTCCAGGACCCTGATCATACTGGGTGTTCTCCACTGGACTCCTTCCAAACTGTCCATGTCCTTGAAGTTTGGGGATGCAAAGCTGGACACAGCAGTCCAGGTGAGGCCTCACTAGTGCTCAAGGCCCTAGTTTTGCAAATGACACTCCTGTTAATACAACACGGAATGCTGTTGTCTTTTTTTTTTTTTTTTTTTTTAAACTAGAGTATACTGCTGACTCATATGCAGCTTACAGTCCACCATAACCCCCAGGTGCTTCTCTGCAGTACCAGAAACTAGCCAGTCATTCCCCCAGCTGACATTTCTCCAGTCTATCCAGGTCATTCTGGATCCTACCCCTACCTGCCTAAGTGTCTGCAATTCTACCCAACTTGATGTAACCTACAAATAGGCTAAGCATACATTCAATCCCATCACCCAAATCATTAATGAAGATGCTGACCAATTCCAGATCCAGGACTTACCCCCAGAAATCACACTTGATACCACATCTCAACTAGACACTGAGGTACTAGTCACCAAGTACAATGATCCAACTAGTTATATATCCACCTTGTCATGGAAATTTTTGAGTATGTGCTGCCAGTACAGAAGAGGTTAAACTGACATGCGCGGTTTGAAGCTGTGAGTGGAAATTTCCAAGGCTCACCCAGTCCTTGCCCCCTGGGTGACCTGCGGAGCTGTCAATCATTGTTGACCTACTTTCCCCACAGACGCATGCTCAGATTGTGTCAGCTCCTGACTGAGAGCATGCTCAGTCAGAACCTGACATGAGGTAATCGGACTAGAAATTTCTCTGCGGAGAGCACGTTGATTGGCTACCAAATTGATATAAAAGTTCTGTGAGCCCCTCCCTCAGGGGGAGATCGCGTGCACTAGAGACAGAGGCTGCTGCTGCAGGGACTGTTCTCTGAGTCAGGCTTCAGGACCTATTGATCTTCTCCTTCGGCTCCGTTGATACTTGCTTTGTGTACTCATCTGGCTCCTGACTTACCTTTTGAACTGATTAACGGCTTACGATTTCGGATCACCCTCTGGACTTTGTTTAACCCGGTTCTGGATCATCGACCTCGGCTTTCCTCACCAACTACAACTCTGCTCATCCCTCCAACTGACGTCTCCGCTGCTTCATCTTCTGGCTCCTGACCTCGGCTTTCTCATTCGACCACCCGATTGTCCATTGCTGTGGACTGGCATCACGCGGTTCATCATCACCGTGTTACAGTTCGTTTTATTGTTTGTGATCCCCATTTATGAGCTGTTGACCAGCCCTGGGACTAGGTCTTCGGACTGAACCTCGTGGGCCAACAGACCCCTTTGTTGTTAATCATTTGTTTGTGTTCAAAGCTGTAACTGAAGACCTTTCTGCCTACGCCTGAAGCGCAAGTCAAATAAATTCACCTGTTCTTTCTCAATCCGCTCCGAGTCCCTAACTCCAGACTCTACGCCACTAATCCCACCTGTCCGTATCTAATTGCCACCCTGGCCCACCGTGACCTTGGGGCCCGATCCTTCGGTTTTCCCCGACACACCTTACAGTATTTATGTTTGATTTGTATTTCCTTAGCTCCTTAATAAGAAGATTAACAAGGTTTTTGACACTGGTCTCAAAGTCAAGGTATATCAGATTCACTGCTCTCCTCTCATCCACTTTATCTTAAAAGGAAATCTGGTTGATCAGGCATGACTTGTTCTTGGTGAATCCATGCTGGGTCTTCCTGGTCACCTTTTTCCTCTCCAGCTGCTTCATAATGCATTTCTTGAGGACCTGCTTCATAATTTTTTCCCCCCCCAAGTACAGAGGTTAGGGCTGACTGGTCCATAATTCCCTGGATTTGCCTTCCCCTTCTTAAAAAATGGGCACTATATTTTTCCTTTTGCAGTCATCTAGAATCTCATCCAAGCTCCAGGAGTTCTCAAAAAATATAGCCAGTAGCTCTGAAATTACCTCTGCCAATTCCTTCAGTACCCTCAGATGCATTCTATCTGGCCCTGCTGACTTGAAATCAACTCAGTTCTCTAAGTAATCCCTAACCTGGCCTGCAATTACTCTAGGCTGTTTGTCTCCTTTCCTATCTCTGCTGCCAACTGCATGCATCTTGTAGCTGTCCCTATTTTGAAGGCTGAAGTGAAGAGGCATTAAATACTTCAAACTTCCCCAATTCATCTATGACATGATTGCCTTTCACAAACCATATGGTTTTTCTGGTCCTCTTACTTTGGACATACTGTAGAATCCCTTTATTGTCTCATCAGCTACATCTCAAATTGTGCCTTGGGCTTCCAATTCTCTCTGAATGCTTATGCGATACTCTCATACTATGACCAAGTTTCCACTTTATATAAGATTCCTTTCTGAGTATTAACTTGAAAAACTTCCAGGCTGGTCTCCTGTTGCACTTCCCATTCTTCTGCATCATCAGGTAGCTTGCTTCTGTGCCCTTAAAGGGGGCTTCCTTAAAGTACAGCCAGCAATCCTATACTCCTTTTCCTCTCACAGTTGCCTCCCAGGGGATCCTGCCTATCAGGTCAGTGTCATTTTGTAACCACTGTCACCAAAGTTACTTTCCACTTTCATATTCTCAACCAATTCCCCCCTGTGTGTTAACAGCAAGTAAAAAAAGAACTTCTACTCTGGTTGGCCTCTATCTGAATCAAAAAGTTATCCTTATTGCACTCCAGGAATTTGCTGGACTGCTTGTGCATTGCAGCATTTCCCTCACTTAGATCTTTTAAGAACTTTTTTCCTCCCAAGGCCTTATGTACCTTTACCTTTTGAATTAAATCTACGTTCTACTATTCATTGTTCTATTGATATTGATTTTTTTCCTGAAAAATAAGTCCTCCACTGAAGAACTTCTCAGATGATTTAAAATGTGAGCTGGGAGGTTTTACAGACTTTACCTTCAAAAGAAATGTTAAACCAACAGATTTTTTTCATAGGCGAAATTTAGTTAAACAGCTGTTAACAAAAATATGCTACAAAATTTGAATAGTTTAAATAAGCATCACTCTCTTTTTGACCAAGGTCAGCTTTCCTTGATACATAGTTTTGTCAAACTTGCTCATTCACAGCCATCCAGAGGATTTTTCACACTTGTACCTCTTATGTGAAAAGATGAACACAAATATTATTTGTATTTTAAACACATTCTTCATAAATAAAAAAAACATGCACTTTTGCCTTTGTAGATCACTTTAAAACATGGATTACAATAGGGATGCACATACCGAAGTTAACTCACAGTAGCAAAATGACTGTTAATTAGAGTACCCAGGTTCTAGCTAAGAACTTTACCCCGCAAAGAAAGAATTACGTATCCTCATCAGTAAAGTCAACAGTACTTTTTTTTTTTCTTTAGGAACTACAACTACCTGCTAAACAAGGACTACTCATGAAGAAGAGTGCCTGCATTTGAACACCCTAGTATAAATAAAGTTCCGCTTAGGTTAAGACATAGCAATGAAGAGACGGCAATCGTTTCCAAAACATATACATCCCCCTATTCCAACTGAAGTACAGCCTATATGAGGAGGGTCAAGACTAGCTAAAATGGACTGGGATTTTAAAGTGTTGTAATGCTGGGGGGATGTATTTTGAAAGAACCCTTAAGTTATCCAGCAAAGCAAATTTCTCAGAAAAGTCTACTAGGCTATAGTCTGAAAAAATGCCCTGGTTAGCCAGTATTGGTTTTAAAAGTACTGAAATTTTATGAAAATGAGCTACAGACAGACAGCACGAGCACTCTGGTGCCCAATAATAATTTCTTATACAACATGCTCTTCACAGAAGTATTTTACAGTGATGTATTGTTATTATGAACCCAGCCTTCAGTGGGGGAAGTCAGGCACAAAAGCACAAAAGCAATGACTTGCCCAAGGTTACACAGCAGGCTAGAAATTCTAAGATTAGGTTCTTCCTAATCCCAAATCTGCACAGGAATGCCTCTCCTAAAAATACTGATCCGAGCACATGAGCAAGGTCTATAAACTAGTTTGCCTTAGACCATGGGTATCAAAGACCTGGCCCACGGAGCCCTATCATCCATCCCATGGTGCTACATACTGCATTCAGAAAGCACAGGCCCCAGCTACATGTGCTGCGTGGAGCAGAATGCATGTGGCAAAGGGCCGAGGGCACATAATGCATGTGACACCCATATCAGACTGGTCCTACGCACTCATCTGGGGCTGGTCCAGATAGAACCCATGGACCAACCTCACGTTAGATCCAGCACTCGGGGCCAAACCATTGCAGGCCCCACGTGCAGCATGCACCCCAAACTAGTACCATATGTTGCATGTAGCATGCTCCCCAGACTGTCCTTGTACTATGTGCAAGACCACGACCACCAGATGCTGCAATGGCATGTGGGACAGGAGCCAGGGTACACACTGCAAGCAGTATAGGCAGCTAGTCCAGAATACCTACCTGCAGTATGTGACAGGTCCACACCCTGTGGGGAGGGGTTGCATGCAGGGCATGATGCCCCCTGGTAGCTATGCAGCCCCTGCCCATCTCCAATGAAGTCCTTAATGGCCCTTGATTGCTTGCGCACCACACCTTGTTATTGAGATTAAGTAACAGAGGCTGTCCATGGGCCTTAGAATGAGCCTGAGTCCAATCGACGCATAAACAGGTCCCTCCCAGACCCCGTTAGTCTGGATCTGGTCCTCATACTCAATGAACCCTCTCAGCCTGTCTGTACCCCTGCAGGGCACCTATAGCCTTAAGGGCTAATTGTGTGGCTCTGTTCTTCCACTACACCATGCCCCAAGCCTCGCAGGTGTTACCCTAAGGTTGTTACTTTCACACACTTGGCCCTCCCTGGGCCCTTAGACTCCCTGGCCCCACATTCAGCTCCCACCGGGCTCCCAGACCCTTGGTCTCATGCATAGCCCCTCACTCTGGACTCCTAGTCCCACATACAGCCCTCCCTCTCTAGGCTCCTGGTCCCTCTGCACAGCCCCTCTCTCCGGGCTCTCAGACCCCTGGTCTGGCTCAGCCCCTCTCCCCAGGCTCATGGACCCTCATCCAGCTCTCACTCTGTTGCTATGCCCACGGACCCTCTGGTCCAAATGTGAGCTAATCCCTGGCTCCTGAACTTCCAGGTTCCACACTCAGATGCTCTTCCCCAAATTTGGACCTTCTTGGGTCTTGGTCTCTCAGCCCTGCTTTGTTCTCGGACCCTCTGATCACCCTCCCAGCCCTTTCTGGGCTTGGGGATCGTGGCTTTCTGGATCCTTACTCTTTAGACCCTTACACTTCCTGCTGGGCTCCACTGTCAGCCACTCGTGGGCTGCCAGCCCTCTGAGTTGTCCTTGCCTGCCCTTGAAGGGCTCCAAGCTAAACAACTAGTACAAACTTAATAGCAAGCACCTGCCCTCTGGCAGGCTGTAAAAGTTGTGCAGCCAGCCTTAATGATGCAGTCGCTCTCCAGGTGGTAGATTCATTCCTTCTTCACTCTCCTACCATGGCTTGATGGAAAGTAAATAAGATTGAAGGAAAACTAATCAGGGACTCCCTGCTACACATCTAGGTCCTGACCATGGGTCTCTTCACAGGGCTCCGTTAACCCCTACACCCTGTCCTCACCACACCTGTGATGTTCTGGACACATGCACCCCCTATGGGACTCTCCCTCTTCCTCTCCTCAGGCTTGGTCCCAACACTGTCCTTCCTCAATGGTTCCTTTAAGAATCTGACCACAGCTTCCTGCAACTGACCAGCACTCTTCCTGTGGCTCTCCCCTTCAGGCTATTATCTTCACAGCCCATCCAGTGTTCCTGGCTGGCTGGCCCTTGTTTTTTCAGGGTCCTAGTACCTTCCTTCCCCTCTTGGTGGGAACACCCCCAGGGTCCCTTAAACCACCTTTCAGCCTTTAGCTTTTCTGGGTCACCTTCACAGTGGAGGGGGATCACCCTCACTCCAGCCATCTTGTAAACTGGCTCCTCCCACCTTCTCTCTCTACAGACAGGGCCCCACACCCATCTTCCCTCACCTTGGATGCTCCATCCCTCTTTGGTGCAGATGCCTCCACCATCTCCCAGCCCCCGGCAAGTACCTGTGATTGCTGTGTTATGGTGGGGCTCCTGACATAAGTCTTTGCAGGGTCTGCTCTGCTGATCTGCACTGTCTCTGCTGTGCTTCTTTTCAGCCCCCTTCCCCCTTTTGTCCTCCGATTCTCACCCTTGGAGCCAATCCACCTGGCCTGACCCCCACATTTCCCTGCTGGAGCTCACGTGGGGCTTCATGGATAGCACCTGGGCTCCTGGCTCTCTATATCATCCCACTTTTCCTGCTGCGGCTCAAGTGGAGTACCCCAGGGAGCAGTCCTTGAGCTGGTTTTGTTCAGTATCTTCATCAACAGCCTGAAAGATGGCATAGTCTTCTCCCTTTTAGAATACCTGAGGTGGTGCCTGTTACTGTTACACAGGCACTCAAGCCTTCTCTAGGCTTAACATATAGCCTTCTCTAGGCTACCTGCCCACATAACTAGGCCCATCTCTGCCCCAGGTACCTTGCCTGTTCCCAATACTACAAAGTAGCTTTCTTCCAGTATTTAGGAGACCTGATGCTCAGACTCCTCACTTCATGGCTCCCAGGGCTAGGCTGCTTGGCTAGCTCAGGCTCAAGGCTTATATAGCTCCAGCCTGGCCTGCTGCCATTCACGTGAGTCCTTAATAACCACCCTTTGCCACCTGCAAGTGGCCTCTCAGGCTACTTGCTCCCTTAAAGGAACAGGCACACCAGTGCCCTGCTACACAGTGGCACTACCACACCAGCCTTGAGGGCCAGATCCAGCACATAGGGCCCACAGAGTTCTGCATGAGCTAGATGACTGACACCGTTGCCTTGGACCTTTGAATGTACTTATCTGATGCAAGTTTGCAAGCAAATACCCTGAAGAAAGCTAGCTATACTATTATCTTCTAAATGAAGCCATTACCATCAACAACCCAATCTTGAAGTATTTAAACATCCAGCCTACTTCTACTGAAGTATTTCAGACTCATACTTGATATGACATTCAGACTACTGCTGAGATTAAAACGCAAAATAAACAGCTTCTGTGGAAATACTGCAGTGAGCCATCCTTCTTGCCTGACTGAAGAAAACAGGCGAAACTCCACCAATGAATCTTGTTAAAGCCAACGAGTGCATGTATATTTCATGAGGCCCAATAATGAAACACCCCCACTTCTCCCTCCCCATCTCCCCTAAAAAAAAAAAAAAAAAAAACCCTCTCTCATTTCCTTTAATACCTGGTGATAAAGGTTACTTCACATATATGTCAAAGTTAAAATATCGATGATTCACTCTGTAAGAGAAAAGGCTAGCAGGAGTTACAGCCCCGTAGTAGTGTATTTCTTAAGAGAAGGGCAAGTGGAGGTACAGTTGTTACTTGGAAAGCTGCCACACGTTTAAGCCATTCCCAAAACTATGTGACATCTGCAAAGGAACCCTTTAGGCAATTTACCTGGCAACACTAGGCTTACTCCTCTATGACTGTGGAGACAAAAGGGGGGTAAGTTGTAGCAGGGCACATGTTTTTAGCAGATGCTAACAAATGTTAAGGAATCAGAACTTGTAGCAGAGGGGATATCTTTTATTAGACAAACTAGATATTTGCAAAAAAATTCTTTATATGCAAGCTTTCAGGCACACTCATCCTTCTTCAAGCATAGAAGAATGCAAAGATTGCAAAATTTCTCCTAGGTAGAAATGAAAATTAATCTCTCACAGGAGAGCTGAAGGTGTTGTAAGATCTCCTGGTTGAACAAAGAACATACAGCAAAAATGAATTTCCAAAAGCGATTAGCTTCAAGCCTAATGAGTCAAATTGAAGGGCTGGGACCTAGGGCATCTAGTTCAATCCCAGGTTAAAGATGCCAGGGCAGTGTGACCCTGAGATTGGGTGATCTGTCCTCTATCATAGGCTTACAGCACCCTGGGACATTTAGAAAGTGGACATATGCATAGGGTCCTGGGACCATTATTTCCAATGTCACACTCACAGTCACAGTGCCCCAGGACCTTAAAAAGCACACATGCCTCCCAGCATGGGGAGCCTCATGTCAGGTTGCATAGCAAGCAGGGGGATGCATAGCAAGCATAGTAAGTACTAGGGACTGGGTCTCAGTGCCAGGTTCCCCATGCAGTCAGTCACACTATTAGGATTGAGGAATTTAAACTCCAATCCCAAAAAACTGTGCATCCTGCCTTGCTAGATGGGCACAGGAGGACACAATTTTTGGAGTTGGGCATAAAATTCCTCTGATCCCAATCACACTATTATATTAACAGCTGCCAGAGGCCCTCATGGTATAAAAACGAGAAGGGAAAAGCACTTCTCTACATATCTTGATTTATCTAGGCACTTGTATCAATGCTGTTCCCAAAATATTTGAGTAAGATTTATGCCATTTTAAACTATTTTAGAAAGGAAACAGGATCAAAAATGTTTCTTAGAGAGATGGTAGAGTGTGTGTGGTGGGGAGGGTGGAAGTGGGTAGAGAGGTGGGGGAAGAGAGAAGAGAGGGAGAGAGAGAAGGAGAGAGAAAGAGAGAGAATAAAAGCAATGTTACCTGCCAGACTGAACTGAACTGGGCTTTTAAAAATTAAAATATTCTTTACTGCTTATCCTCCTTCATCCATTTTTATCCATTTTTTCAGCTTTGCCAATGAAATCACTTTTAATTATTCTTATGCATGTTACAAATGCTGCAAACATTTCAGAGGCTTGCCTTAAAAATTAAAAAAAATTTTAAAACACGAAGATATTATAATGCATTCTTAGGTGCTGTCAATATTCTAAAGTATAGTAGTAGCAGGAGGAGTAGTTCATTTACAACTTTCACTAAAACAATGACAATGGTGGCAAACCAGCAGCAGCCCTGCTGTGTAAGTTCCTGCTCAGTGTGCGCTGACAGATGTGCCAGGGCTGACCTCGTATTCAGGCACCCAGCACTGGCAGAGAAGAGAGATCGGGAAGCATGTAGGCAGCCCATGGAGTTCCACGGCAGCAAGATTTCAGCTGGTGCCTCCCACATAGGTGAAGGGAATGGCTCCACTGACTGAAGGCTTGGATGTGCCATGGGCATTAAGGGTCCAGATCTCCGAGAGGGGCAACAGAAGCTGCAAGATCAGGACGACATGACAAGTTAGCCAGGAGTGAAGGACAGGATCCACTTCTCCCAGTGATAACCACACTGGACCTGGGAGTGGAGGTAGCTGCATGCAAGTTCTGAGTGCATAAGTGACTCAAAGTCATTCTGGTATTCAGATTGAACTGATTAATTTGCTTATGAATTGGTTTGAAACTATATGACCTATTTATTCCACAGGAGAACTGATTTGCCCATTGACTGGAGGACTTAATGAATGCCCACCAGGCTTGACTGAATTGCTTAAATTTATTTGGGATTGATTTAAACTATTCATTCTTTAGAAGGATTGATTGCGATTCATCATTGGAGGACTTGGTGAATTGCAGCAGGGTTTCTTTGACCGAATTAATTTTCTCACTCATTGACTTAAAACCAGGGAACACCTTACCCTAGGGGCCATGGAACAGACCCCAGCTTAGGATCTGGTAGTCATGTGGAAGGGGTAAAAGGGTAGGAGCAGCCACAAAAGCCATCTGCATGTGCAGCTGATATGGGTTCTCACATATAACCAAAGACCCTCTCACTAATTCTCAAGATCAAGGCATGGCAGGAAAAGTGAGGGATAAGCCCTGTACGCAAGATGCGTCACAGCTCAAACAATCTGGTCCCAATGGTAGGAGCTCACATCTTACAGCACAGCTTACACTGGCACAACCGCGTACAAGATGAAAGTGCCAAAAAGCCCCACTAAAATGTCCGAATATACAGACACTGGGCGAGCCAGGTCCAACTCATGTAATGCCTCTTCTAGGCATGTGCTGGGTTCAGTGCAGGAACCCACAAACTTTAAATAAAGCAGTTTTTTGTTGTTGTTTGTTTGGTTTTTTAACACCTGCAAGCAGCCCATATGCCATAACAACTGTACCTCTAATTGAAGTGAATTTTGTACTTCATATAGGTAGGTTTGTAGGCCAAGTGCTTTATTAATCTAAAAAAAAGGAGTAATTTGGGAAAATATTCAATCAATAATATCTGCCTATATGCTGGCATTTTTATTTCATAAGTGTATATCTTGTTCTAAATTGGGGTGGGCAAAATTTGACCTGCAGGACAGATGTGGCCTGCCAGGCCATCCTATCCATCCCATGGGGCCCCTAAAAAAAATTTAGAAAATTAATATTTATCTGCCCCTGGCTGCCTGTCATGCAGCCCTTAATGGCTTGCCAAAACTCAGTAAGCATCCCTCCACCTAAAATAACTGCCCACCCCTGTTCTAAATACAGGGGTAATATTGGGTCAGTGACTGTCAGCATGGCTTCCCAGGACATCTGTCCAGAGGAGAATGTAAAATAAAAATGTTATTCAACTACTCAAATAAGGCTTTATTTGGAAGAGGAGAGGCTTCTAAAATGCACTTTTCAGGTATCTGTCAAGGATAAAGTCTCTAAATTTTTACCCAGTCTTAATTGAGGTGAAGTGAGAACACTAAGCCCTGTTTCAGACTGCATGAGCTCCCCACCTGTCACAGAATTTGGTAGAGATAAAAGCCACTTTAAAAAGTCATTAAAAATGGTTTTCCATTTTTGAATAAACCATGGGGTCAGCACCCCATAGTTCTGATCCATACAATAAAATGGACTTTACCTTAAATATATAGACCTTTAGGAGTCCCAGAAGACTTCACCCATTTTAAAGTACAGACCAAATTTAACCCAAAAGTACCTGGCAATACAACACACTGAAGTAGCTAAGGTTTATCATATTACCGCATTTTTAACACAAAGGAAAATCATTTTGTTGTAAAAAGGACTGTTTTTGTAATTAGTGTGCTTACAGCTTCAATTTTATAGTACTCAGAGCTGATGCATCGTAGTAGAATTCCCAACTTTCAGACCATCTTAGTGATCTGTATGCTGGGTCAGAGCAAAGTGGTAGTTGCCCTCAAAACCCACTTGAATTACTTTTGGCACTGTCAGTCAATTGGTAAATGCAAGATTCTTAAACTTCCTGAACAATCTGTAACTCCTCAGGGCCAAACAATAAAGGCTCCACTTCATCTGTTGAAAACTTGGAAAATATTAAACAGTAATTGCTCAATGAAACAAAATCTAGGCAAATGCAAATTTAAGCTACACCCCAGAATCAAAACACCATATAGTGATCATAATACAAAAGTTTTCAGGATTATTTTTTCCCTACAAAAGTAGCCTATCATTGTCTTTTGGATCACCTCCCTTCTATCTCTGATAGTATGGGTTATCCATCTGTCTATACGTAATAAGGATAAATAAAGAACCATCGCAATCATAGTCTGATCTCCTGTATAGCCCTTAATGAATTATTCCACTAGTTAATTGCCCTCCCAATTGAAAAATCTGCATCTGAATTTATCTGGTTTCACCTTCCAGCCAATGAACCTCGTTATACAGGCAGTCCTCGACTTAAATGTTTTGAGTTACAACATTTCTCACTTACAACATTTATAAATTGACACCCTGTTTCAACTTTGACATCAGTTTCGACTTTACAACGCTTGATGCGATGTGATGCCACACCAGCAAACAAGTTCAATGCGTCGCCCATCTCTCTGGAAAACACCTGCCCAGACTTCCTTGGACACTTTCTTTAAAAAAGCAGACAAGACTCCAGAAAAACCTGCAACCAAGACTCGTGAGAAGAGACTAGAGTCAAGAGCTCTTCAAAAAGTCCAGCAGTCACCTCAAAGAAATCCTTCCAAATCAATGATTGCTATTTACATATAAATACATGAATGTAGCTATATTACTCATCTATAATTGACTGATTACCAAATTCTGGGTTATTTTTGGTGAAAATAAGATAATTGGGCCTTGGTTCAGGAACTAATCCCCCATTTATAACATTGTTTCCTATGGGACAATCGGTTCTGAGTTGCAACGTTTTGACTTAAGATGTGGTTTTCAGGAACCAATTGTGTCGTAAGTCTGAGGACTGCCTGTACCTTTCCCTACTAGACTCAAGAGCCCTCTGAAGGTCTCTGAATATCAGTAAATTTCTGTTTCCATACGGGTTCTTATACATTTGGAGCCCCTCTACATGGACAGGTAAAGATGTGTTGGGATCTGATGTGTGATTCACACAAACGCGCTTCCTGCTATGCCACAAGTGCATGGCAGGAGCTGACTGTGGGATCACAAATCAGATCCTGCTCTGCCTTACTACTGGAGCAGAGAAAACCTGGGATCACAATCAGTGGGCTTCCCCAGCACTGGCAAGAAGCAAGGTCCCACTACTGGGGCCTTCCAGATGGGAGTGCCAAACAGTTGATGGGGCTCCTGGCCACATGGTCAATTAATGGCATGATAAGAAGCACCTACAAATTACTACCTATTTTGTAGAATAACTCTGTAGCTTATTCCTTTTTTAATCATACCACTGATTTAATATGTGACCAGGTGACCAGTTAATATATGATTAACTGGTTAATCACACCTTGGCTAGGGACAGACATTCAAAAAGCCTGAGCCTGAATTGAATCACTCTTTGCAAGTTAGTCTAAGTTGCTCAGTTTAAACTGATTAATAAAACTGAACAGACATTCTTTGTTAAACCAGGAAATGCAGCCATGTACCTGTAGTGGCTCAAGCCAGAAGCCAGGGCACACTGGAGCATGCCTGCCAGCCACTACCGAAGGGGAGGGAAGAGAGATGTCCTCCAAGGCTCTCACCCCTCCCTGGTGAAGCAGAGGGGGCATGGCCAGGCACCAACTGGGGCTAGCAGGACACACAAGATGCCAGCCACGAGCCTGCGGGGCAGGAAGCTGCTGCCAGACTGACATGTGGGGATGAGAAAAAAATCCTCTCTGAAGCAAGCATGTATTGAATATAGCAATTTGCAATGCATACAACAGGGAACTACAAAAATATCTTTGCCTAAGCTAAGGTACAGCCCAATAAAACACAGCATACACAACTTAGTCTAACTTAAAATGTAAAGCAGGAAGACAAGAGAAAGCCTTGCATAAGTCTTACTAATCCTAAGAGTAGAGTGTCTCCTTACAGCCAGGAATTCAGAAAGGCTTTGTTTAGGTTTCACAGGGTCTGCTTTATAATGTAAATGTAGCTGTCTGCATTCTTTGGTCAACAAATTCCAGCCAGAAGCTGTATGCAACTTCCCTTAATTCCATCTCCAGCACGTGTGATGATGATTGTCAGATCTTTGCCAACACTTCCTATATCTCTCAGTCTGGTCTTGCAGGTTAGCTCTGGGCTCACAAGGGACTAGCTTGCCTCTCTCCCCAGCTCTGGACTGCTGTGGAATTAATCCCCCCTCCCTGGCTGAAGGCAAGATGGACAGAGGAAGAAAGTAATTCCATCTCTGCCGGGCTTCAGGAAAGCCATAGAGGCCCACGGGGTTTGCCAGCTGGGGTGGGGGAGAAATGAGGGGGGATGGAAGGAGGAATTTGCCTCATGGGCCATGGCAGGCCAGCGTCTGGCCACACCCCACCCCTGCTCCAACTAGAGAGCCCAGCCCAGAGAGCATGCTGGGGGGTCTCCAATTTAGCTTAAACCACAGAGGGTCTGGGACATGCATTGCATACACAGGTTTGAGCCAAATCAGTTAAGTCTGGTACTACATTCAACCAGGTTCATCTCAAACCAGTTTCAGCCATTTTCAAACTGGTTTATGTGCACTGTCTGTCTGTTCTGGTACAGGTTTAAACCAGTTTCTGATCACTTATCCCAGTTTGTGTGCAACATCTGTCCCAGGCCCTTAAGTGTAATGTGTAGCCATAGCCTGAAAGTTGCACCTTAACCTTCTCTTTGACAAGCTAGATTGTACAACTGTAAGAATGCCTTACAGCAAAAGACATTATAAAAATAGCCTCTCTTCTAAATACAACAATCTCTTAAACAAGAATTTTTAGCGACATAAGTGTAATTTAACAGCTAGAAGTAGGAAGACAGACAACACCATGGGCAGGAATTCTATTACACTTTGTGAGCCTACATGACAATTTTCTAGCTTTTTAAATGATGTTGCTACTACATATGTGGAAGTCATCATTCAATTACCCTTGCACTGTGACCACATGAGCATGAACATAGAAACTGAGCATACACAGATGGCTATGCACTGGCCAGGCAGGTATGTAGCTATTTACATTTGCACATTTTGAAAACATAAGTGGATGCAAGTCACAATAACACAGATAGCTAGAAACTGATGTCTAACAGGGTGACTGAAATTTAGCAAGGAGCAAATATTAACATTGAGTCCTTAAATTTACCAGTTCCTGAAGCACCCTACATGTTTATCTCCAGTCACTCCTCACCACCACCACTACCATAACCCCATACATATCTTCAACAGGAACAACTGGCATAAAGGTATTAACTCTGTGTAGCTTTCTGCTATCAGTATAAAAGAAACAGAGCAGCAACTCAAACAATTCCAACCAACTTCAAATTAACGGAGGCTTCTACTAGGGCAGGGAAAAACATACTTTACTATCTACTCCATCACCCAAGATCTAACATGCAAAACATATTTATTTGAGCTAGGAGTGAATCAGAGATCTCTACAAATCTACTCAACCCTAGTAATAACAGTATTCAGAAGAGAAATGTACCATGTCCAGTTCCTCTAAGAAGGTAAAAGCACCAAGCGCAAAGAGCTAGGGTAGCAATACACCACAATTCTGATCAGGTGAATGCGTTGCCTTTGAACTTGCTACCCAAGGTCCACCCCCATCCCCCCAGTCCTTTTTTATTTCTAGGAGTCATTACAAACTGAAAGAAGTCATATTTCGATCACAGGTTAAGTATGCTTCTCTAAAAAACTGTCTAACTATACACTAAGATAGGTGTGATATATACATCTAAGTCTTTAAGTCAACTTGAACTTCAAAGGGTTTGAACACACAACTAGTACAGACCAATTTTCAGTTACAAATACAGAAGGCTATAGCCTGTGTTGTTTAATAAAAAAAAACATTATTTTTAGGAAATCCATGAATATCTTAAAATCATAGGCTCTGTGGGGGGGTTATTTATTTATTTTTTTAAATCAATGAGAAAACTACTAATGCCTTTGAACCACTGCCACAGGATCAGGATCAGACGAAACAGGGTAAAAAAATCAATTCGTTCAACAGGTTAACAAACATTTCTGTGGATCAACCTGACAGCTATATTTATTTTTAATGAACAATATATACCAGAAGTATGGGGCTTAATTTTGGAGACCATAAGTTACAGGGGTTTCATGGGTTCCAAAGATATCAGTATAATTGAGGAAACTTACGCAACTTATGTAAAATAACGATGACCAATTGCAGTGCAAATGGAACAAAGCTATTTGCCAGAAGCTTGTGCTGGCTAAAGATAAAAAGAAGAATGTAAAACATTTTGAAAATATTACTTCAAGAAAATGTTTTAAAGGTCTCAATCAAAAATATCACCTCATCCATAAGTTGATGTTTTCACCAACAGACCAATTGTCCTTGATTTGTTAAAAGATGTTAATCTGTTTAATACCAATGCACCTCATATAAGAAACTGCACACCTCATCTAAAACAAGACAGAGCAAAACTGATACCAAGCTGAGTTTCCCAGCATAATTCTGCCAATTTGGCAAAACTATGACCAAACATGTTGCTTGTGTACTACCTCAAGTTTGGAGCAAAGAACTGTGAAAGGAAGCCACTTAAACCTGCACTTCCTTTCTAAGATCTGGCTGCAATAGTAAAAAGGTCAGACATCTACTCTCTGGAACTAAATGACTGAACTATATTAGAAGATGAAAATCAGCCCAAGAACTGAAATGTATTTTATGCAGATTTAATTCAGTTCCAGTTCACTTGCAGTTCAGCCTTACTTTATTACTTCTACTTCCATACCTTACCAAAAAACAAAAGAAAGGAAAAAAAAAGGAAAACAACCATCAAGTTAGTTGGTCATTACAGCTCTCATGCTCCTCTATAGAGCTAAAGCCAGATGCACTTCTGTTCTTACCTCCAACAGAAAGGGTAGCTGTGCTTAAACGTACTGATGTGAACCAGTCTACCTTTCTCTTTCAGAGCCTTGATGATATTCTTATCTGCATCCTAAGAAAGGAGAGGGGGTGAAAGTTACCAAACAATTTTCATAATGGCAGTTTTCCTTGAGGGGCAGGCCTTCAGTTATTTAAAAAGTGGAAAGAAAAAAGCCAGAATCTACACAGTGTTATGAAAACATCATGGTTTGGTCACCGATTTTAAACATTTTTAAAAGATTTGGATCTATTCTGGATATCTTATAATAAACACTCCAATACCCTTGAAAGATAACATGCTCACAAGTTTCTGATGTGTACCTAGAACCCTAATGTGAACCTTAAGGTATTTATGCATGTGCTCAGATGCATTATTAGAATAATTGAGTCTGCTAGAGTGTTCCAACTAGAATGCTCCAGCATCTTATGTAGTCAGAGTCCCATGTTTCAAAATGGTGGTGGGGGAACAAGCTTTAATTAAAGCACCCCCATCACCATTTTGCAAGATGGGATGCCAAATACACAAGACACTGCTGTTTTTAATCCATGGCTCCTAAGAGCCTCTCCAGCCTATTCCCCACCACCATCCCAGAGCATGTGTGTAGGTACCCTTAGTTTTTTTCTGTATGTGATAGTTTTCAGACACTTATGTATCCTCTAACACCTGCCAGGCAGGCAGTTTGAAGTCTAATTTTAGATAGCAGAACATTATGTCTTCTGGATTTGAGGCCTGATGCTATAAAATGGCCTCTTAGATGATCTATAAACCTCTCCTCACTGGAGCTGCAATATACCATGGTATGACAATTACATGTTAAATCATAAGCAGATCCAGGATTGGAGTGAGGGGTTGCACAGTCACATGCCCTTTGGTCATGAGGTGCATGTATAAACAGTTCCTGCAGGAGTTCCACCAATAGTTAGTCCTCTGAGCTTGCCAAAGGATTCGCTTTGGCCAGAGTCCCTATTTTGCCACATCTCCAAAGCCCAGGGTGAGCGCTGCCCCTATTAGCTCTCACTTCCTCTCCCCACCCCCTCCAGGGACCTTCTCCCACTGAATTCAGCAACAGGGGAAAAGAGGGGATGAGCAATGGCAGTACCCACCCACAGGGCTCTGGAGCTACTTAAAAGCAAGGGTTGTGGTCAGAGCCTGTACAGATGAGCTGATGAGCTCAGAAGGGTCAGAGCATGTGTAGAGCTCCAGCAGGAGCTGCACTGACAGGCCAGTGAGCTTTGAGAGCTCACAGTGCCAACGCCACACAGCTGAAGAGGTGCAATGGCACCACCACACTCCTTTGGATCCATCCCTGCAGTGATTCTAAATTTAAATTAAGGGCCACAAAGCAACAAAAAGCATTTCTGTAGCACCTCGTTAACTAGTTAGCTCAGAAAAAACAATTATTTCAAATTTAGGCCAAGAGTCAAAGACACATTCCAAGACAGCCTACTGAACATGTGACTTGCTATAACATACCCTGAAAGAAAAGTGTCTTTGGAAGTTTTATAAATGACGCATGTTGAAAGGCGAATACCACATTATGAAAGTGATTTCTAGATTTATCAGGCTTAGTACTGACATTGTCAAACTAGGAGATCCTCAAAAGGAAATTATTTGCTCTTTCTTCCTTATAAGCCCTAGCTGGCAAAAAGCAATGCACTTTATATGCAGCAAGATCTTAAGGTTTGACACTTTTTGTGTAATTTTCTGTTTTAGAATGTTTTTGGGTAGCAACAAGATGAGTGGGAGATTTCTTATTAAAAGTCTTGGCTCACCCCACAAATGGAATAGTACAAAGCAGGGACTATGCCTATGTTCTCAACTCTCTTAGCAGATTTGCACCACTGCTAAACACTTCATGTTATGTATCTACTGAGCACTGCAATGTACATTTGTGTAATCTGGCCAAACAATTCTTCATTGTAGCCTAGGGTTTTTTTTGGTAGAATCTTTTGAAACACAGTCAAACATAAATTAAAGATAAAAAACACTTGAAAAAGGCAAGTTTCTACCACTTACTAAATCAAAAAGAAAAAATGATCTAATATTTCCCCAAATCCACCAACCTTCACATATTGCCCGGCAAAATCGGTCACTTCTGCCGTGAAGCAGCCTGAAGCATCAACAGGACAAACTGGTACCGAATCTTTCTGAATAATATTAAAATCCATGCAGACTCTGTAATCATCCTAAAAAAAGCAAATAGTACAAAATCTTATTATTCCTCACACTGACTGTCAATATTCCGCTCTAGAAAGGATTTAAAAGATTTAAAATAAAAGGTACATCATAACTGTACAAAAAATATCATGTATCTTTTAGTATTCACTACTCCAAAATACATATATACATTAAAATATAAAAAAGGTGCCACGTTAAGCAATTATACCTCATCAGTAAGAATGAAGAGTTTGTTTTTTGCCTGGTAGACATTTGTTCTCTAACACTTGGAACTGTGCCAGCTTCACAGGGAAGGAAAAAGATTCTCTTTTGTACAGCTTCAGACCATCATTTCAAAAATAAAGTTAGAGAGAAAGAGATTTAATGCTATTTTATGAAATAGAGAAATGATATTGGTATCTGATGAAAGTATATGCTTTTAAATTCCATTTCTCAAATGTGTAACAGATGCTCGATTCTAGGTTCATGCTCTCAGCATTTAACTCATGTTATTTCCCCAATGACTTCAGTGACATTAAGCCTTTAAAACTTCTGATCAACAGAAATATAAATAGGATATATCATGAAAAAAGTTCAAGTAAAATTATTAGAGGTGCACCGATACATCAATCCCATATCGGATCGACACCGATATGAGGAAAATTGAGCGTATTGGCAATCAGCATTTTTCTGTCCAACGTGGCCAATGAAGTGGCCAATAAATGCTGCATACATGCGCGCAGCCACAGCATATCACAAGCAGCCAGGAGCGCAACTCAGCAGCATGGTGAATAGCCAGCTTCAGCTGGTAAGTCCGTTGTGGGGGAAGGGGGCAGATCGAGGCCCCCGCAGTGAGGGAGGGGAGTGAGACTGGGGTAAGCACTGTCCAGCTGGAGAGGGGGGTTGGGGGGTTGCAGCCACCCCAAAATTCACCATAGGCCTGCTCCCAGTGCCGCCGCCTGCCCCGAGCACAGCCTGGCCCAGCCCCCTGCTGGGAAGAGCCCAGCCCCCCGGCCCAGCCCACAGTGGCAGCCAGCCCTGCCCCGTGCACAGATCTAGGGGCACACCTCACCCCCCATGCCCTCCCAGGGTGTATGCAGTGGTGGTCCCCCCCCCAACCCCGCACCCCCTAGACAATACACATCCCATTCCCCATCCCAGCTGTGCAGCGCCTGTGCCAGCCCCTGCCCCAGTCCCTCCCTCGCTGCAGGGGCCTCAATCTGCCCCTCACTCCCCTTCCCTCCTCCCACCCCTTACCCCACAACAGACTTACCAGCTGGATGCTGCTATCCAAACTGCCCAGCTGCATATTGGAATCAGATCGATATCAGCCAATATGGCTCATTAAAAATCGGTCACTGGCATCAGCCCAAAAAACTCTATTGGTGCACCCCTAAAAATTGTGGGGGCAGAAAACTCGCTTCAAATATCTGTTGTATAGGGATCAAGTTGAATATACAAACACAATCATTATTATACTTCTGTCTCACTAGTGTACTAGCTTAAGAGGCAAATCGCACAACCAAGGCTACCCTCCAGTTAATCTTCCATCATATCTTACTACTACTTGTAGCAGCCAGACTGTAAAGTTAACATGAGTAACAGGTAACAAAACTGGAGTGATGCCAGTTTGACTATTGTAAGAGAAAGCCAAGGGGGTTCCTGTAATTTTAAGAGAATGCAGCAAGCCAACCTGGCAATGTTGGAGTATAGCAGCAGGAGCACAAGCTAGCCCTTAATTAAAAGGGGAAACTCCCATGTGTGGCTGAATGGCAGAAAGGGGGCTTTGAGGCATATAAGCACAGAGCCTGAGCCAGACCCTGCATGCTCCCCAGGAAAGCTGCCTGCAGGAACCAAGCCCTTAAGACATCCCTTAAGCAAGCCCTTATGACGGTGAGAGTGAGCCTAGCACAGGGAAGTATAGCTTGTAGTAGGTATTGACCTAGGGCTGGGAACGTGGTAGAAGCAGTTAGCTTATATTTCTGTTATACTGATGTTTTTGTTTTAGAGCGGAGGACTGGATAGTGGCTGAAGGGAAGGACAGAAGGCCACACGGGGCTGTCTGGGACACACTCCAGATTGTCAGCCCTTTCCAGGGCAGGCTCCAGAGGCCAAAGACCTAAGCCCCAACAGGGAGATGGGGCAGCCTCCAACCAAGAGGGCTGGGGCGGCAGACTCCAGCCAAGAGGGTCAAAGGCTGCACAGCGGGAAGGGCCAAAGGCCCAAGCAGACCAAGACGAGCCAAGGGCCTGGCAAGACAGACTCAGAAGCTGGGCCAGAGGAAGTGGGCCTAGGCTGGCAGTCAACAGTAAGAATAACCAGAGGGCTAAAGCCTGTATAAACTAATGTGTGGATCTAGGGTAACATCTGCTAGGAATGGGTGTAGCTGCAGGGGTGGAAGGAGGCCACAAATAGCTTTTAAAGTGACTACTGTCCTGAAGCACTGACAGGGCTGAGGAGGGCCCCACTTACGGCCTGAAGAACAGGACTGGGGGGTCAGCTGGGTATGGGAGAGACCCACTGGCCAAGGCAGGCTAGGGCTTGCTCAGGGATTCTGAGGAAGCCTCCTTTCTACAACAGAAAATAATTCCATAAAGGCGTGGCAAGGAAGAGGAACAGGGAGGGTACCCCAGGGGAATGGCATTATGACCACCCCTGGGGAATGGCCCTGTCACATTCGGATCAAATGGAGTAGAAGCCATAGCGCCACCAGAGAGTGGTCACGGCCACCCCTGGGGTATACTATCCCTATCCCAGCTATCACTGAGAACTGTAAAAAGCTTAGGAAAAGAGCTATGATAGAACATGAACAACAATGACCACACAGCACTAAAGGAGCTGGACCAAGAGATCAGCATTCTATTTGCATCACAAGCTCAGACAATAAAATTATTCTCATTTTTCCAGGTTTCTTGGTTTTCTTTACTCCAAAGGACTCAGGCTTGAACCTAAGCTTTCCAGACTTACCTGTCATTGGAACTAGTGTAGCTCTGCCTGGACCCACCACCTGAACAATTTTTAAAAACAACTAAACTAGTGATTATGTCTATCTATGATGGAAACAAAAGTCCATGCTTAGGACACTAACAGAAGCTGTTTGACAGACTTCAAAAGATTAAAAAAGCAAAATGACTGAAGCTAGCAAAAATATACATATAGTGAAAATAAGCAGTTTCTAGCAGTTATGTTTCCTTTCTTAAACAAAACTGACAATGAAAATAAAGTAACTTAAGAGAAACTGATTTCATGCTTAAGACTTTTTACTTCACAAAGAAAACAGCCATCTACAAATACAAGTTGAAACCTGCTTCTAACGTGATATCCCTAAACAACGTGAATAGGCAAAAGCAAAGGCTCTCATGCACAAACATCAGAAAGCCACTCCATTCTGTCACTCACTGACAAGGTGATCTAGCAGCTATGAGGCTTTTGCCAAAACTACTGAAAACGTGGAGCTAGGTTAAGGCCTGCAAAAACTTACATGCTTACTAAGACATGGGTGGAAGCAGACCTTAGTTACTTGAAACAAGACATCTACTATGCTGTTAGTGGAAAAATAAACCCATGTGACTGAAGAAGAGCTACTGAAGCTAGTGAGTTTTAGCATCATATACGTTCTGATACACTGAATTATTTGAAAGTGTATTTTGTTTATAGGGCAATTGTGAGTTATTTGATGACTCTACATTAGCTTGCATCGGGAAAAGACAGAGCAAACTGGTCTGGGATCTAGATACACTCTAGAACAAACAGAAACAAAGTATTCTAGTTATTGTTTTAGGTTAAATGTAGTTTATTTTTTATTATTCACAAGTAGAATAGAAAATAATACACTTCAAGATGTGGTAAAGAATGCCAATAATTCATACGGAAACCATGTTATTAATTCCATATCAAGGATTTGTCTTTATTCAGGGGCAATATATTATGTAAAATGTAACATGATCTGGAGTATTAGAGATGATCAAAATATTTCTTAAGAGGTATACTGCTCTATCCTCTCTTTCTTTTCTCTTTCCACATTCTCTCTGAAATTTAGCTGCTCCACAGCCAAGCAATAGAAAATACCAATCTCCAGGACTAGTGCATGGTTTGCTGTATAAAGTTTTAATCAGTCATCTGTTCACACACACTATTTGTTATAAATTAAACTGATAGATTCCATTAGAAAGTCTTGTTTTAATTGACTACTAATTATTTCAAAACCTACAGATGGGGTAAGGGAAGATTTTCAGTTGCACTTTACTGCTTACATTTTTTGTGCCTACAATGCAAGCAATGCAAAGGGAGGTCAACTCTTGGTTTTAACAGGTCCTGTGAGACTTTCAAACTACCTTTATAACTAAATACTATGAACTCCTAATGGCACATTAGCATGCTCTGCAAGTTCATTTTTCAGTTGACAACACCTTATTCTCAGTCTGCTTTTCTTTGTACACAGCTAGACAGTTATTAAATTAAACCAACTGAGAATCCTTTTACCCACTGATCATTTTATGTATGTAATTAAAATTTAAAAAGCAGGATGTTCTTTTGCATAGTATTTTGATAAAAATGTCCAACTTGGCAAGAAAAGAGGAAATGAGCATGAAAATGTATTTCATTCAAGAGGATGACATCCAATTCAGGGGTTTCAGGACCCCCAAAAGACTCAAAATAGGACTAAGGCATTTATTAGGGCTGTGCAAAACGGCTGCATTTCGATTCAATTTTGGATTCAGGTATTTCAGCGGACAGTGATGCATTTCAATGTTTCAGATCACTTTCCTCTTTGGTTTCCACCTAATCTGTTTCAAATGGGCTGCAAACTTCACATAGCCCTACTTCCCAGCTGGGTAGGGTACAGAATGAGGCCATGGGTGGCTCATCCGGGGGAGGGCCGCTGCCCTCCACGCAGGCTAAGAGACCCCCCTGCGGATCTCTGATCCCTGTCACACAAGCTCCAGTGACGTGGGGCTGCACAGGGCAGGCAGCAGCGGCAAGGAGGCCCCAGTGCAGATCTCTGCTTCCTGCGGAGCCAGGTCACACAGCAGGGTCCAGCACTGCCCTGCCATGCAGCCTGGCTCCACAGGGAGCAGAGTTCTGCACCAGGGTGTCCTTGCCACCGCTGCCTGCCCTACGCAGCCCTGCATCACTGGTCCCAAGCTGCTCCCCCAGGCTGTGCACCCCCTACCCACCCACCCAGCCCATACAGGGCCTGCCCCTGCTCCAGCCACACTCCCTCTCTCACCGCTGTGGGACTGGGGCAGATTGAGACCCCAGCAGTCAGGGAGGGAACAGGGCACAAGTAGGAGCAGGGGTTGGGAGGAGTGGGGGACAAGCAGAGGCCTGGGGGCACATATCGTCCCATGCCTCCACTTGTTCCACCACCCAGCCTGGCCAAGACCCCACTCACTGCAGCCCCTGCTCCTGCCTATGCCCCTCTTCATCCCTCACAGCTGGGGCCTCAATCTGCCCTCACTCTGCCACAGCCCTTTCCCTTCCCCCCACCCCTTCCCCCTAAAGACTTACCTGCTGGGGGGCATGCCCCCCAATAATTTTTTTACCTCAATCTGCACCCCCTTTCGCTTCCCACAGACTGACCTGGGGGGATGGTGGAGGGGAAGTGGCAGCACATGGTAAATCTTGGGTTGCTTTTTAATTCAAAAAGTGATCTCTGACTTAAAAAGGTTGGAGACCACTGCTCCAGAATTAATGATCTGTACAGAGCATCTCAACACAAGTGATAGATCTGTTCTAGCAAAATACCCATATGATTATCCAAATGAATGAGGACTGAAGAAAATCAAAAACAGAAAATAAACAGGAAAATAAAAACTTTCATTTTCTACGTAACTACATCTCCTTCTTAAGGAACCATAAGTAGAGCTACATGGGAGCTGTGTAAGGCTTGCAAACTATGCTTGGCCTGTCCTGGAGCAGGCAATTATTTTAGGCAGAGGGCCGTTTACTGAGTTTTGGCAAGCCACCAAGGGCCACATGACAGGCAACCCAGGGCAGATAAATATTAATTTTCTAAAATTTTTAGGGTCCCCGCAGGCCAGATAGAATGGCTTGGCAGGCCACATTTTGCCCACCCCTGGCCTATCCCCATAATGGCTAAATCTGACTACCAGGGATTACTGTAATTCCCTGTCAGGCTTTTGGTGATGGCTATAGGTGGAAGACAGGATACTGAACTGTATTGAGCACAGGCGTAATCTAGGAAAATTAGAAAGAATGGTAAAGAGAATCTTAGGAATATTTATTTTCTTTTCCTTTCTTCCAGGACCGAAGCAAACCGGGGGGGGGGGAAGGGAGAGGAGGGGGGAGATGGAGGGAAAAACTCCTATTGAACAGACTAAAAAGGAAGTGCCTTGTTTGCCCCCAAAGAACAGAGTAAACACAGGAGCATATAAATTCCTTTTATGTACTCCAAACAAATAAAGATTAATAAAGTTAAATCATTACAAAGAACCAAGATATGAACTGCAGTGCTGCTTTTATCCCATTTACTACATAACACATCGGCTTCCCAGTCTAGCAGTAGACTTACTCAACTGTTCTTAGTAATGATCAGAAACTAGGAACATCTAACCTACACTTGCTAGCATACAAGAGCCAACTGCCTCTACTCTTTGCATTAGATAACCCACCAGAACACAGTGCGTTGAACAGTTGGTTACCCTTCTCACTGCAAGCTGTGCATTTGGAGAATAAGAGAAAAATGATCTGAAACAAAATACAAAAAAGCTCTTACTTACAGCACCAAAGTAGGGGGCCTGATGCACGACCCCTGTGCCTTCTTCTTCTTTTACATAGTTATCTATCACCACAGTAAAAGCACCATTCTCTTTGCACTAAAATATAAAATATAGAGCATTATATTGTTTGTCAATCAGCAAAAGACTATTCTTAAAGTTGTTCTCGTTATCTTAACAGATCACCTTTTCAGTCAAAACAGCTGCATTAGCTAGTATTCCTTTTTATAATTACATTTTCAAGAGATAAATACAGTATTCCTCACTGATTCTCAACAAAGATACCAAACTTAATATTTTTATTTATACAGCATCAAACATCTAACACCAAAACACAGACTTCACTGGCTACTTAATAAATTTTAAGCTTGTACATTAATTGACTTCATGTAATATGTTCTGGTTAGGATACTACAAATTAATAGGATTATTCTATGAACCGGGAAAGAAGGTTGCACCCTTTTATAAACATACTAGCAAATTACTCATCAAGAATGACAGGCCATGGGCGGGGACGGAGCCCCATGTGCAGCCCTCGGCCCTCTCCCCTGCCACCATCATGCCCCCCCACCACCCAGCACCACTCTACCTCCCTCGCTGTCACAGCTCCGAGTCTGGCCCTGCTTTCTCCTGCCCTTCCCCACTGCTGACTCCCTTCTGCTGCTCTGGGTCTGGCTCTATTCTCCCCCCACCACCACTCAGGGTCTAGCCCCGCTCTGCCCGCCTCCCTGACCACTCGGGGCCTGGCCCCGCTCTCTGCCACTCCGGATCTGCCCTGGTCTACCACCCGCCCCACATCTGGCCCTGCTCTACCCTTCCCCCCCCCATGGAAGCCCCACTGCTCAGGCGGCCTGGACATGATCACCTTCACCAAAGATTTCACCAGGAGTGTCACAAATTTGGGCTGTGCAGGACCAGGAGCCAATCGCCACCTGCCCTCATGGCAGCACATACGCAGTTGCCAAAAAGCAATATAGACACACAGACACATACTCAGGTTAAGTCTTTTATTATATTAGAATATAAATACATAAATAAAATAATCCTATTTAAAAATAACACTGATATATTCAACGTTGTATATCTCATCCAGTGCACCAAATACCCTGATTGAGAATATGTAGGAGAGACCAAAGAACAAAGGTGTAGCAGACTGAATGCACACCAGACATCTATTACAAACAAGAATACCCGATTACGAATGGGGGTACATTTCTCATAAGAGAGCCACTCTCTCTCCAGTCTCTCAGTCCTGAATCTCTCCCAGTGCTCTGGATGACTTTGCTCTCCCTTGCAACAACCGCCACCCCCCCCTTTGTCTGTGGCTTCCCCCCACCAGTTCAGGGTCACCTGCCTCTGCTTCGTGGAGACGGGAGGGATTTAGAGTGAGAGGGGGACTTCTTTCTGGGCACGCTCCCACTGGTGCCAGGCTGAGGAGGAACAGGGGCAAGAGGGTGCTGCCTCCTGAGATGTAGCAGCATTGCCATGGTGAAATATTTCACGTCCTTGCCACAGCTGATCTGCCTTTGGCAGTGCTGGCAGGTAGCATACCTGGGATCATCTGCCAACTTGAAATGATCCTACACTGCACTATCCCCTCCCCTCCACCCCACCCCGCTTCTGGATTGAGGGCAGGGATCCTGCCTTATCCCCCTCCTTAGCAGGCAGAGGCACAACAACAGGGGAACCCGAGCCACCCGCCCCACAACCTCCTCTGAGGTGCCTTCTGGAGAAGAAGACCTGCCTCTAGGGAACTTGAAGGGGTGTAGAGCACAAACTTAGATTCCCTCTCCTTCCCCAAATTTAGCTCCTCCTCTGGCACTGGGAGGCTCATGCTGGGAGCTGAAATTGGGATGGAGGAGACTGTCATGCTGGTGCTGGGGGTTATTTCTGGTGTTAGTGGAGGTGGTGCAGGTGCAGGGACAGGGACAGGTACTGCTCCCACCAGCAGCAGAAGTCATCGCTGCCAGGCAAGAGGGTGTGTCTGTGTTGGGGGGGTGTGGAACTTACAGCTCTTCCCCTAACCCCCTGTAGCCCCTCTCCCTCCTTTCCCAGAAGACCTAGCACCTGCCTTTCCAGCACACTTCATAATGTTTCCTGTGCTGCAAAGTGTGTGTGTGTGTGTGTGTGTGTAAAATACAACACACACACTTTCCTGCAAAGTGTGTGTGTGTGTGTGTGTGTGTGTGTGTGTGTGTGTGTGTGTAAAATACAACACACACACTTTCCTGCAAAGTGTGTGTGTGTGTGTGTGTGTGTGTGTGTGTGTGTGTGTGTGTGTGTGTGTGTAAAATACAACACACACACTTTCCTGCACAGTGATGGATGAGACACTGCCAGGGAAAACACAGCTTTCTTCTTAAAGAGTGTAGGGGAAAAAATAACATGAACAAGTGAGAGGATTTTGGGGGAAGAATAAGTTGAAAGGAATGGATTGCATAAGAAAAGTAGAGGATAAGATTCTAGGCAATGGTAGTTAATAAGGTGTATCCAATCCCTTCACACATTTTGCTTCCAGACAGACAACTCACAAAAGGCAGAGAGAGGCTTCGCATAGAGCCTTATATGCTGTTTCTACATCCCTCCTCCAGAGCACTGTGATTGGAAGGGAACTCAAGGAAAGATCACAGTCTCTGGCCAGCTACAGATGTCAATATCAGAGCAGTCTTTCCCCCACTTCTCCCCTGCCTTCCCCTTCTCAGTTTCTGTTTCCCCAGAAGACTGCCTTCTGAATCGCTGAATCTTTTCCGAATCTTTTTCAAATTGATTCGGAACTTTTAATGGGCCTCCTGATTTGATTCATATTTGACGATTTGGCCACCGCTGAATCTTCTCTGAATCGAATCAGCAACCGAAGCATATCACACCCCTACTGACAAGGCACTCACCCCACCCTAGTTACACTGCTGTCGCTTGCCATGCCACACATGCATGGAAGGAGGCATGATTGTACACCTTTGTGTACACTACAAAAACGCATGCAAGTCAGGACAAAAATATTTCTGAAATTAAATTAATGAATGTTGTAGACGTTCAGTTTTTAGAAAATAATTTGGTATTTTTCTGGCTCTGAAGTGGCAAATCCCCTTGCTGAAAGGAGTACTCCAGGGGGCAAGGGGAAGAACTTATGGTGGCAAGGTCAGGGGTTAGGAAGCGGGACTTCTAGTTACAAGATGGTGATGGAGGGGGTATCTGTCAAGGGGCGGGGCTACCGATGTGGTCATCGACAGCTTGCCAAAACTTGGTAAAGCAGCCCTCTGCCCAAAATTATTGCCTGTCCCTGTTCTAGTTCAACTCCCTGGCTCAAACTCCCTGGGACCATCCCCAACTAGATCATTCCAGCAAAGGTTTTGCCTAGCCAGGTGCCCAAGGATGGAGAGTCCACAACTTCTCCAGGTAGCCTGTTCCAGTGTTTTACTACCCTTCTAGTGAGAAAATGCTTCCTAATATCTAAGCTAAACTTCCCTTGCTGTAACTTGAAACCATTGCTTCTTGTTCTGTCATCTGCCACCACTGAGAAGAGTTTAATTCCATCCTCTTTGTAATCCCACTTCAGGTAGTTGAAGGCTGCTATTAAATCCCCTCTCAGGTCCTCTCTTCTCCAGACTAAATAAGCCCAATTTACTCAGCCTGTCCTCAGAAGTCATGCTCTCCAGCCCCCTCACCATTTTTGCTGCCCCCTGCTGGACTCTCCCCAAGTTGTTCACATCCTTTCTGTAGTGGGGGCCCCAAAACTGGGGACAGTACTCCAGATGTGGCTTCACCAGTGCTGAATAGAGGGGAAAAATCCCTTCCCTCAATCTGCTGGTAACACACCTACTAATGCATCCCAGTATGCTGTTAGCCTTCTTGGAAACAGGGGCCCTGTTGATTCATATTCAGCTTACCATCCACTGTAACCCCCAGCTCCTTTTCTGCAGAGCTGCTGCTTAGCCAGTCAATCCCCAGCCTGTAGTGGTGCGTGACATTGCTCCATCCTATGTGCAGGACTCCCATTGTAACCCCCAGGTTGTTTCCTGACTGAACCACGGATATAGAGGGCTATACCCTGTACAGGAGGGATCGTGTTGACAAAAGGGGCGGGGGTGTAGCTCTCTATGTGAAGGAAAGCTACATGTCCCTGCAAGCTGATGTTGGCGACCGGCATGGACAGCTAGAGACCCTCTGAGTAAAAATTCGTGGGGAATACGGCACAGGGGACACAACGGTGGGAGTCTACTACAGACCTCCCACTCAAAGTCCTGAGCTTGACCACGAGTTCGCCCAGGAACTGACTGAGGCCGCTTGCTCCAGGACCTTGGTTGTCATGGCTGACTTCAATTACCCGGACATCTCGTGGGAAGATCACTCAGCAAAATCCGAGCGGTCGCAAAGCTTTCTCTCGTGCATGGATGACCTCTACCTGACTCAGGAAGTCTATGGGCCAACGAGAGGCAAAGCGCTGCTCGACCTGGTACTGGCTACGGGGGACGACCTAATCGGCAACCTAGTGATCGATGGGAAGCTGGGTGACAGCGACCACGAGCTGATCACCTTCACCATCCGCCGAAAAGCTGGCAAGTCAGTCAGCAACACAGAAGTCCTTGACTTCAGAAAAGCCGACTTTGACAAGCTCAAGAGGCTTGTCGGTCAGGCCTTTAGGGACCATGACCCCAGGGAGAGGGGAGTTCAAGAAGAGTGGTTGCTTCTCAAGGAAGCGATCCTCAGTGCACAAGCTAAATCTATTCCAACACGGAGGAAAGGCAGCAAGAAGGCACAGCAGCCCTCCTGGCTCTCCAGGGACCTAGCGGACCTCCTGCAGCTAAAAAACAAAGCCTACAAAGGATGGAGGACTGGATTCACCTCCAAGGAGGATTATTCTGCGCTGGTCTGGTCCTGCAGGGAGCAAACCAGGAAAGCCAAGGCTGCAACTGAACTCCAACTAGCTTCAAGCATCAAGGACAACAAAAAGTCCTTTTTCAGATATGTGGGGAGCCGGAGGAAAAGCAAGGGCAACGTTAGACCCCTGCTAAACCAGATGGGGCAACTGACAACTGACGCCCAGGAAAACGCCAACCTATTAAATAGGTACTTTGCGTCAGTGTTTCATCAGTCACATGGGACGCCCATGCCTGCTATGGGACAGCGAGATCCAGGTGATGGGGATCCCCTACCCTCCATAAATGCTGACCTCGTGAAGGAACACCTTTAGAAGCTGGATACCTTCAAGTCAGCCGGCCCTGACAATCTGCACCCCAGGGTACTCAAGGAGCTGGCGAGCGTCATAGCCCAGCCCCTGGCACGGATCTTTGAAAACTCCTAGCGCTCTGGTGTAGTGCCCGAAGACTGGAAGAAGGCCAAAGTGGTGCCGATCTTCAAGAAAGGGAGGAGAGTGGATCCGGCTAACTACAGGCCCATTAGCCTGACTTCCATCCTGGGGAAGATCTTAGAAAAGTTTATTAAGGAGGCCATCCTTGAGGGACTGGCCCAGGCTAACACTCTAAGGGATAGCCAGCACGGGTTTGTTGCGGGTAGGTCTTGTTTGACCAATCTCATTTCCTTCTATGACCAGGTGACCTATCACCTGGACAAGGGAGAAGAGATTGATGTCATATATCTTGACTTCAAAAAAGCTTTTGATCTGGTATCCCATGATCACCTCTTGGCCAAACTGCCCAGTTGTGTCCTTGGCTCCACCACGATCCGCTGGCTGGGAAACTGGCTCCGTGGTCGGACCCAGAGGGTTGTAATTGATGGCAGTCACTCATCGTGGTGCCCTGTAACCAGTGGGGTCCCTCAAGGCTCTGTCCTGGGACCCATACTGTTCAACATCTTCATTAATGATGTGGACATTGGAGTCAGGAGTGGACTGGCCAAGTTAGCCGATGACACCAAACTTTGGGGCAAAGCATCCACGCCAGAAGATAAGCGGGTGATCCAGGCTGACCTGGACAAGCTCAGCAAATGGGCAGACGAGAACCAGATGGTGTTTAACACTGAAAAATGCAAGGTTCTCCACCTTGGGAGGAAAAACCTGCAGCATCCTTATAGGCTCGGCAGTGCTACGTTGGATAGCACTACAGAAGAAAGAGACTTGGGGGTCATCATTGACCACAAGATGAACATGAGCCTGCAATGCGATGCTGCGGCTAGTAAAGCGACCAAAATGCTGGCTTGCATCCACAGATGTTTCTCGAGCAAATCCCGGGACGTCATTCTCCCCTTGTACTCGGCCTTGGTGAGGCCGCAGCTGGAGTACTGCATCCAGTTTTGGGCTCCACAATTCAAAAAGGATGTGGAGAAGCTTGAGAGAGTCCAGAGGAGAGCCACACGCATGATCAGAGGTCAGGAAAACAGATCTTACGATGATAGGCTGAGAGCCATGGGACTCTTTAGCCTGGAAAAGCGCAGGCTCAGGGGTGATCTGATGGCCACCTATAAGTTTATCAAGGGTGACCACCAGGATCTGGGGGAACGTTTGTTCACCAGAGCGCCCCAAGGGATGACGAGGTCGAACGGTCACAAACTGCTGCAAGACCGTTTCAGGCTGGACATAAGGAAGAATTTCATTACTGTCCGAGTCCCCAAGGTCTGGAACAGTCTGCCAGCGGAGGTGGTTCAAACACCTACATTGAACACCTTCAAGAGTAGATTGGATGCTTACCTTGCTGGGATCCTATGACCCCAGCTGACTTCCTGCCCTTTGGGCAGGGGGCTGGACTCGATGATCTCCCGAGGTCCCTTCCAGCCCTAATGTCTATGAAATCTATGAAATAATGTGCTGCCCCACATCTCTGCTGGTGACATTCCTACCAATGCAGCCCAGTATGCCATTAGCCTTCTTGGTAACAAGAGCACACTGTTGGCTCTTATTCAACCTACTACTGCCCACTGTAACCCCCAGGTTCTTTCCTGCAGAGCTGCTGCCCAGCTAGTAAGCCCCCAGACTGGTTCACAGGATTGTTCTATCCTAAGTGCACAACTTTGCACTTGTCTTTGTTGAACTTCATGAGATTTTTTTTGGTCCTATCCTCCAATTTGTCAAGGTCTCTCTGAATCCTAGCCTTACCCTCCAGCATATCTACTACTCCCCACAGCTTGGTGTCATCAGCAAACTTGCTGAGGGTGTACTCTATGCCGTCTTCCAGATCGTTGATGAAGATATTGAACAGAACTGGCCCCAGAGTGAACAAAACCAGCCCTGCTGAAGACTGTAGGCATCTAGAGATGTTAACATTATGGTGTTACTGTAGATACACAAGAAGTTTCAGAGTAAAGAGCAAGTAAGATAAAGGCTAGACATAAAAGCATGTCTAGCAGTATGATAGTGTTCTGTTGAAATGAGAACAAGAGCTTAGCACGACACTATGTTCAAGTTCTTGGTATGACAGAAGGTTATTAAGAAAAACTCAGACATAAGCATTGTGTGGATTTTCCAAACTGAAACGAACATCACAACTGTTCGGACATTATTTTAACATATGGCCAGCATAATATGTAAATACCATCCAAGTAAAAGGCTTTCATATAAAAGGAAAGTAAGGTTCAAAAGTACAGTACTGTATATACTTAAATCAAATACAACCCTGGATTTAAGATGACCCCCACCAATTAGATTCTATACATACAAAAATTATAAATTTGTTATATTTTCCATGTATAGAATCTAATTATTGGAGAGTCATCTTTAATCCACCCATCCCACCACTATAGGGAGACAAGTGGTACAGAGGTATAGGGAGGTGGAGCAGCTTGCCCCCTCCTTGTGCCCACCCCTCTGCCACTTCTGTCCTGCCCTTCACAGCCTCTGCTCCCCCACTTTTCTCACTGCCTCTGCTTCCCACCAGTAGACTCTGTCCCTGTTCTAGCCTGGGGCACTGAGTATGGCCCCGGCCCCAGCCCCAGTGCAGGATGCCTACTATTGTAGGCTGGGCTGGGGCTGTGCTCAGTGGCCTCAACTGCAGCATGCATGGAACCTGCTGGCACAGAGTAAAGGAAAGGGCGGGGGGGGGGGCAGACAGAGGAGCATAGGCTGTATGGGGGAGGGAAAATGGAGAGAAATAGCAGGGTACAAAAGCAGCAGGGAGAGAAGTGGAAACAGGCAGCAACTGAGGCTATGGCCCCAAGCCCAAGGTAGGGGCTGGAGCCTGAGCCACAGCAGCTGCCTTCCCCCACTATTGCCCTCATGTGCGATTTTGAAATGAGTCTTCCCCCTCTGTCCCCCATGTTAAATGGAGGGGAAACCAATATGTATTCTATTCTCATAAAAAGAGGATATATGGAGCAAAATGCACACACAATTTAATATTACGGTGACTTAGTTTTTAATGTGGTCATATAATTGTGTTTACACAGAAGACTGATGCATCTTACCTTAATAAAATAATCAAACAGTGGTTTATATTTCTTGCCTTTAAGAGCCATGCCAGGAAACCTACAGAGAAAGATGCACATGTGTTAATATTAATAAGCTTTAAGTTGCACTAGGTAAAGATTAAACTCAAGACGACTGTTCATTTTGCATTAGTTTTCATACCAGAAGCCAAGTTTCTCCAGGTACAAATCTCCCCTTCCTATTTCTATACTTAACCAAGAGCTCAAAAAAGGACCAACTGGCAGCCCACAGTTAGTTAACCCATGGCCCAAGTTTCCAATTCAGTCACCATTCTGCCCATTGCTCTTGTAACTACAGGTGCCCAGGTTCTCTAGGATCCTCTCCCTACCTTGGGCTTCTGGTTCCTGTCCCTGCTCCTGTGGACAGGGCAGTGCAATGGGAGGGGACCAGCCCACCACTGCTGTACACACAGTGGTGTGGATGGTACCAGGCTGCTCCCTCTAATTAATATTTTCATTAATCTCTGATGAGAGTAGACAGATAAATTTAATATGATCCCCCAATAATTGGATTCTGCATGTTGAAAATTATAACAAATTTGTAATTTTCCATGTACAGAATGTAATCATTGGGGATATTGTCTTGAACTCAAAGTTGACATGGATTCAGATCAATACAATCCATTTTTATTAAAAAAATGGAAGTTAAAAAATAAAAGTCTCACAGTAATGTACTTGCCTATCAAGGATCTTGTATTCATTTTCAGATTTGTATAGTGCCACCAGTCTGGCTTCCATCAAAATAAAAATCTTCCCTGTGGCATTATCTAACAAAAGAAAAACTTCAGTGAATACCCGTTTTTCATCATTACAAAAATTGGCATTTTAAAACAAGAACATACCACATTCAGGTCTAGCCATGCTTACTAGACTCACATTTTCCATTTTTTTTCCAAAAGAGAGATTTACATACATTGGCAAAAATGATTTCCAAAGAGTTAAAATTACAAATGCTGTTCTGCTCCTTTTTAATCAGACTTTGTCTTTAAATATCAGGACTGCCTTAACAAATAAGCAAGTTTCCTAACCATATTTATGCTATGGTAAAAGGCAACTGAACAGTTGCAGCATGAACAGATAAGTCAGAGGGCAAACCAGCTAAGAGAAGTTAAAATAAAAACTGTAACAGTTTGTGGATCAGTACTTAATGCCATGAGTATGGCCAGATGATAAACCATACCAACTGAAAAGGGGGATACAGGGCACTCACCGTATTTAAAGCTATATCATTATAAACATTTAGTATCTGCATTCTATCCTACAGTAAATGGACATTAAAACCGCAATAATTGTTTCATTATGGTGCAAGCTGCCTCAGATGCAGATGCATGAGGCAGCTGACACTCATAAGCAGGAAGTTCTGCTCTCTTCCCTATTCCTTTAGAAGGACAAAACTATTTCACCTGCTCCTGCTCAACTGCCATCTATCCCATTATACTGCACTTTGAAGATTTATTTTAAATGGTAAACTACTCTTAGCTACTTTATTCTTGTATCTAAAAAACAGAAGCCAACAGGAAGCATTACCTTAACCTAACCTCCATATACTTACTTTAAAAATATTTTCACTATCAGAATAGATTGCTGGTTTTCCAGCTTGCACGGTTGTAGACCAGTGTTTCTCAATCAGGGTGCCAGGAAACCCAGAGGTGCCAAGACATGCAAGCAGATTAGCAGATAGGTACCTACTCTGGCTCAGCCCATGCCTACCTGTTCCTTGCTCCCACTGCCTGGCCCTCTGCAAGAAGGTAAGCACTATGGAAAGCCAGTCAATTGACAAGTCAAATATTGTCAACTGATTGCATATTTTTGACTGGTCAAAAATTATAGCAATTTTACAAAAAAAAAATACACAAAGACAGACACACAACATTTTTGTAGTTTTCTTGACAGGAATGTGATTGTTATTGTTTTTTAACACATTTCTTAATTGAAAATTTGTGCATTTTCAGTGTATTATTTGAATCAATTGGCAATTTTTTTACAATTTTTGACCAGTTACTTGACTGACCTTTATTTGACCAGTCAAGTATACAACCCTAAGGCACTGTAATAAGTTTGTTTTTACAAAGGGGTGCCACTCAGTTCACAAAAGTTACAGAGGGGTACCTCAAATTAAGCAGTTGAGAGCTACTCCTGTAGACAGACAGTCAATTTGTCAGTACCCCCACCTGATTATGCAAAGTTGCCATATTTGGGACTACATAATTACCACTAACCAGTCATAAAGATTTCATATAGTTATTTTTAGTATAAACAACAGTAATAATTTCTTATACAATACTTTTCATCAACATGTCAATTCTATTAGTATAAAAAGCCTAAGTCTGTCTCTGTCTGTCTATCTGTAATGCTTTACTCACACTCTGACTGGTTGATGGAAACAGCCAAATCAGAGTGCACCAAGTGTGGGGGAATGCTGCCATGATTCTAAAGTTGCACCAAGGACCGGACAGGGGGTGGGGGAGCTGAGGCCACTGCTTCTGACCTCGGCTCCCCCGCCCCGCTCCCTGCAAGAGGTAGAACAGCGGCAGCATGGGGCGTTAGGTGGCAGCACTACATCCCAGTCCCTTCCCCGCCCCGTGTCATTCTTGACAGGCAATTAGCTAGTACTTTATAACAGCAGACAAATGGAGATAACCAAGAGATGGCCCAAGTCTGCACAACTGTCCTACTAACAACAATCCCAAATATATCCATACCCCAAAAAACACACCCCGCACTTTTTGCCTGCCATTGTACCCTCAATGGCTGGTGCCTTACAGGGGACGTTTTGGCCTTCTGCAACAGAACTGCTAAGTATAGCAGTGCAGAACCATGAGAAGCTGCCAAACTCCTGAAAGCCAAGTAGGATAAATATGAAACAAGGCTATAGAAAAGTTAAATGTGGCCTTGCTTTTGTTTTACATATCTATACAATATAAAAATTCACACTAAAAAGCAGCAGCAGAGCCAGGAACAAAAAACAAGTTTTGTGACTCCAGCAGACTATATCACACCTTTTTTTAGTTAGAAATTTCTAAGACCTCTTCTGATCAAGTCCTTAGAGTCCTAAACTGTGACAAAGAAGCAAGCATCTTTTCTTAAAGCCTAATGTGTTTTGCCATTATGGCAGAGGCAGCTGCCAACTTCTGCCATAGGTACTTTAGGAACAGTTTGAGAACAATTCTGTAATAAAACATTTTACTTTCATATCACACATTCACTTTAGGGATTTAGGTAGTAGATTCACAAATTCTGATTACTTAAAAGATGATTCTATACAAGGACAAGTTTGCTTGACCTCTGATTATGCTGAAGAATTACTTTTAATCCGTTAAATCTTTATGATAGGTAATACACTCTTTGGGTTAAAATAATTATGTACATGAACTGTTCGAAAGGGTTACAAGCACCAACAACAAAAAACATGCTTTCTCTTTGCATATTTTTATCTTAAAAGAGGTAAGGGAGGGGGAAGTCTTTTCTCCCCACTGTACGTTGTGTATAGTGTCACACCTTTACCAATAGTCAGGTGGCAAGAAAAATTTCAGTACAAAATAACTGACAGCAGACAAGTGCCATATCTAGAGGTGCACCGATGCATTGGTCCAATATTGGATCGGCACCAATATAAAGAAAAATGTCTGTATTGGAAAGCAGCGATATCAGGCCAACAATTTGGCTGATAAATGGTCCGTGCACATGCACAGCTGCAGCGTAGCACAGGCGGCAAGGAACACAGCCCAGCAACGTGGACAGCTGCCTCCAGCTGGTAAGTGGTGTGGTGGAAGGGGAGGGGGGAAAAGGGAAGGGGATGGAAGGGGTGGGGGCACAGATCAAGGCCCCCATGGTGAGGGAGGCATGGGGCTAGGGTGGAGCAGGCATGGGACAGGGCCGTAGCTCATCTAAGGAGTGCGGGGAGGGAGAAGAGCTCACACCACTGGTCTGGGAGCTGCTGGTCTGGCAGCTCATCCAGCAGCTCCCACCACTCATCTGGCCCCAGATCTGCACAGGACCTGGCAGGCTGGGGCTGCGCCAAGCTCTTCCCGGGGTCAGGTGGTGGTGGCACTGGGCATGGGGCTACAGGGGTGAGCTGCAGCCACCCCAAAATTCGCCGTAGCCCTCCCAAGCGCCACTACCACCTGGGCCGAGCCCAGCCAGAAAGAGCTTGGTGCAGCCCTAGCCCCAGCTCACCCCACCCCTCCACACAGATCTGGAGCCACATGCCCCCCACCCCGTGCCTGCCAAGATGCTCCCCTCCCCACCCCCAGCTGAGCTGCGGCTCCATCCTGCACCCACCCCGCCTTGACCCAGCTGGGCAGCACTTGCCCCAGCCCCTGCCCTATGCCTCCCTCACCGCAGGGGCCTCAACCTGCTCCCCCTCATGCCTCCTGCTCCCCCTCATGCCTCCCCTATCTTCTCCCACCACACCACTTACCAGCTGCACACAGCTCTCCAAGGTGCTGGGCTGGTATTGGAAACTGGATCAATATTGGCTGATATGTCTCCTTAAAAATCAGCTATCAGTATCAGCCCAAAAATTTCTATTGGTGCACCCCATGTCATATCTAAAAGTACTCTTAACTCTTTCTGAGCTGACTGACTGTCTCAAGATCACTATGTGCTTTAATATGAGAAGGAAAGGTCAGAAAAGCTGTCTTAAAAGAGAAATAGTTCAACTGAAGATATAGAAAAATTACCCACTCTAAGGCACATTATGTTTCACATATGGCATGCTGAGGACAGTAGTAGTTAAATTTAAAGGGTTTTTGGAGAAGAAATTTTATCATTTTTAACTATGGCATTTGATCTGGGTTAAAGCTGAATCATTTTATGCTGTTACACAATTTTAGAAAAAAGTGAATAGTCCTGGAATTTCTGAAAATTCAATGCAGGGGCAATCATTTTTCTTCAAGTTCATATTCACTGATTTACAATGTATTATGTAAACTAGCTATAGTAAAATTCTGTCATAATCTATTTTGACATTTTTCAGAACAAAGCATGGTAAAAACAGCATTACTAGTATGGACATTGTAGTAAAAAAAATCCCTTTCTGAAAATGATACAAGGGAATAAGTGATCAAGATAGCATTCCTTTAACTACTGAAAGAATGGAACTGCAAACCTTAAAAAGATGGCAAAAGTAATGAGGAAAAAAAGACATACATACGACTTACCCTATTGTACATGGGTTCCCCTTTTAAACTACAGGAATGTGCTGTAGTACAACTCTTTCCCTGAGGAAGGGGTTACCTTAAAATCCCATTTGAGCCAACCTAATGTGCTCCAATTCTCCTCAGAAGATAATAAGCAGGTTTGGCCCGATACAGTCAGAAGTGAGGTCGGGTAGAAAAATTGAAAGGAGTGAAAATGGAGTTAAAAAAAATCACTTTATACAGTGGGATGTGGGGGGTAACCGAAGGAAGGTAAGAGATCAGGTAACTAAGGCCTTTCATTTGCTAGAAAATGGCGTTAACTTTGCAACTATCAGTACTTTAAATGTAAAATGTAAAATAGGTAATTTATAATCCAAGAGCACAAAGTAGAAACTCCAGCCATGCAGTAAATTATCCAACCATTCTCCAAGCCTCAGTCAGTGAGCCCCAGTGAAATGCTATATGCCGAAAATAAAATAAAACCTTCTATCACAGAGACTTGGGTATGTGAACTTGTGACCAAAGGAACTAAGTTTTCACTGCATTTCATATCAAGTTAGTACTTACCTTTCAGTTTCACATACTGCAATTCTGGATTAACACAGAGGGCCAGATTACTTGGTAGAGTCCAAGGAGTAGTTGTCCAAGCAACAAGAGAGATGTTTTCATCTTCATCCAGTGGGAAGCTTACAATTACTGATGGATCTTGAACATCCTTTACAAAAAAAAGGGATGGGGAAGGAACAAGAGGTTTGGTCTTATGAGTCAAGGACAAAATACTCCAAAGAAAAAGCAGTGACAGTATGTTGTCATACATATGTACCTGGCTGTTTTAGCACCCTCCAATTTGACTTGATTAGACCTGTTTCAGCCTCAATAAGTGGCAGGAAGACTGAATGCAGATATGGACCAACTTTCCTACTGTAGAACAAACTGGCCAAATCACAAAATGACCCAAAACAGCCACAACGTATAGAAGCTGGAATTGTCACAGGAATCATTGGCAGTTAGTTAAATCTGTAGAAACTGAATGAGAGCTGTGAGCCAAACTCTTATGGATGCTTTTGACAATCCCAGTTTAAGATAACCTAAAATCTGAAACTGAGGTAACACTATAGGAAAATAAGCAGTTTGTTAGTTATTACAAATCTAGAGTAAATTATTAGTTTTTTCTACCTTATATCGGGGGGGGGGGGCGAACGACGGACGGACGGACCGATGATTTTAGAAAATTCTCCCCTGACAAGCAATTGTCATTAACAAATACAAAGAAGAGCTAAAATGTTCTTGAGCACAAAATGGCCACAAAAACTGCCAACATTGACATAACATTGGTTTCATCTTTGTATGTCACAAGAATGTCACAATTATTTTTCTACCTGGTTAACTGCCCGTCAGCACTAAGAAAGCTTTGTTCTTACAGGCAACTTAACTTGAGATTTAAATAGTCAAGTTTATTTATTGGCAGCAAGAAATAATGTTTCTTGGCAGCAAGGTATAATGACTTATTTACAAAGGCACCAATAAATAATGACTTAAAGGAACAGTAAAAAAAAAAAAAAAAAGCCAGAGTTATACATAAGCAATTCAACTCTTCAACAACATTATGTTATCAGAATGAAATCTGCTGGTATATCACCCAATTCAACAACTTAAGCTTTTTAACGTAAAACAAAAAACTCTAGTGCAAAATAGCAGTTTCAACAGTCAAATTAACATGATATGTAGTGACATACCTTATAGTTCTGATGAGATTCAAAGTTTGAAAGAGGAGTGTTACATGCAGTAGAGAAAGGCATAACTTTAACTCCTCTGTAAACCAGACCTTTGTCATACAGCTGCTTGAAAACCCACCTAAAAGTAAACAAACATATTACAGCTGTTAAAAATGTACTCCAAAACAACAAAACCAAACAAAAACTCACAGAATGATAATTCAGTAAGAGAGGTATTTTTAACTCTGTGGGCACATCTATACATACAGGCACTTGCGCTTGCAGCAGCTCAGACAAGAGTGGCACAAGTCTGAGCCAGGGATTTTTGCCTCAATACATGTGCCCAGACATGCACTTTGGTGTGGGGCAAGTTGTGCCTCTTGGAGCAAAATAACCCTGCCCGGCTCCTCCCAGATCTGCAGCCAGGGGTCGCTAGAGCCTGGGGCCAGCTACTGGCCCCAGCAGTATAAAGGCCTGCCTGGTGAGCAGCTCAGGGCTACTTGCCCTCAGGAGCTTCGGGGGCGGGGAGGGGAGCCTCTGGGAAGAAGTTGGCCATACTGCTTCCTGTCCCAGGCTGCTGCTGCTGCTGCTGCTGCATGCTTGGTCTCAGGAGTTTGTGGAGATGTCCAGGCCCTTTCCTGCCTCTGGCTACTACTGGCTGCTGGCTTGGTCTCAGAGCTTTTGGGAGTAAGTTGGCTGCACCCCTTCCTGCCTTGGTCTGCTGCTGTTGCTGCCTCCCCAAAAGGGGACCCTCTGCTGCATGTTGTTGCCCCCCTTGAGGAGGGCCCCCCTACACTGCACCTCACCCCATCTTCTGTACCTACCCAGCCCACAACAGCCTGGGGAGGGAGCCTATATTGCCTGTGGGCCCCTCCTCCCCCACCACCACCACCACCACCGCTGGAGCCTAAAGGTGCCTTGCCTGCCCCAGCTCCCATGGCAGACCACCCCCCACCTTCACCTCCACTCTCAGCAGACGCACACCCCAAGTGGCTGAAGTGGATGGCTCCTACCATCACTGCTGCTGCCCCCTCTCAAGAGAAAGGGAGATTCCCCACTACACCACCTTGCACCACTCAACACCACACCTGCACTGAATTACTCCCTAATTGATTGATTGCTCCTGTCCTCCCACACAGCTGCCTAACTGCAAATGATCCTGCTTTATTTCCTTGCCCACTGTCAAGCACCTAGCTGGAGGCCTGAGGGGCTCCTGAACTGATCTCCAACAAACAAAGCCCCTCCACCGCTCCAGCCATCTTTTACATCTGCCTCAGCAGCCTTCCCTGTGTATTTTACCCTATGTGACAAGTCCTGTGGTCCACTCCCCCTGCCCTGGTGTTTGTTGTGGGGCTGAGCAAGCCAGCTCGAGTCTCGCCAGCCCATCCACATGTGTGTGCGTGCATGTGCATGCTTCCCCCCCTCCCCCACATTCCGCAAGCACAGCCCTCTCAGCTTTTTTCCTGCAGGGATGTAGCTCAGTGAGCTTCAGCCCTCTTCCCCTATATTTCCCCCACAACCCCAACCTGCCCGCATTAGTCACCAGCCCCACTGTACTTTTTTGGGGTTTGTTTGTTTTGTTTTGTTTTTCCCCCACTCCTTTCCCTTCCCTGTTGTGAAGCAATGGCAGGGCAGGAATCTTCGGGGGGGGAGAGATTCCTTCACAGAACTTCCTGCAGCCCCCACTATGGGAGCAGATCCCAGCCAAGCCCCCAAGAGGATGCATGTCCCTGCAGCCCCCCATGCCAGCAGAGTCCAAACAACCTCCTCCAGGGGTAGAGAAGCCTTAGAACTCTCCTGCAGGGGCAGGCGAGACTCCAGCAGGGAGTCATCAGGACCAGAGGGTCTCCCCTGGCCAGGCCCCTCCTGGCTCAGGTAGTGGGGGCCCCCCAAGCTTGTGGCAGCCTCCCACTTTCATGGCAAGTGTTTTTTTTATTCCTTGCCTCAGAAGCAGCCATACAAAAGGCAGTGGAGAGGGGGCTCGTGGTGTATACCTCCTCAAGCCCCTAGAAGAGCTGGGGACCAGATTGGTCCTCAGCTCCATCCCACCTTATATCCCCAATTGGGCCCTGCTCCCCCATCTCCCAACCTTGGGGAGAGTCATCTCCCCGGTGGTGGCCCTCTTGCTGGGGTGCCAAGACCCCAGCCTCTGACACATGCACTCTTTCCATTGTCAGGTCATGATCCAGCTGGCAGCAGGAGTGCAGCTGAAGGCCAAGGGCAGCCTCATAATTCCTTTTAAGAGGGCCCTAGTGTGGATTATCTATATGCTGAGGGACCTATGGTGCTTCCAGTGCCATGCCCTGGGGCACTTGCATCATGGGTGCCCCATGGGTCAGGCAGGAAGGGTGTCCATAGGTCCCACTGGCAAAAGGGGTGCCCCTCCCCACTTGGGCCCTCCTGGCACCCCAGCCACAACTACCAGATCCTCATGACCACCCCCCAACCAAGTATGTCAAAGTCCCAGGGAGAGGGGCAGCAGCCAGGGAAGGAAAGGGAGAGGGACACCCCCCCCCCATGTCCCCACTGTAACTGCCCCACCACCCTAACCCTCACCTTCTACTGAAGCCTGTTCACCTGAAGACTGCCCTATGGCTGAGTGGGTGCAGGTTTCCTCCAGGTGCAAAGCCAAGAGAGAAGCCTGGGCACAGCTAGAGCCCTGACCTAGAGGACCCCCCTCCCCCTCCCCACCGCCGCCACCCTCCCCAGACCATCACATGGGGAAAAGGAGCGGTTCAGCTTCTGCAGGCCTCTGCAGCTGCATCTGACACCCCACCCCCAGGGAAGATTAAACATGTTATCCCAGAAGATGAGGCTTCAGGGCTGCTGGACACTCCTGAACAGGAGCCCATGCAGGAAGCCCCTCACTCCACTGGCCCTCTGGGACCATGGGCACTGAGGCTGACCCAGAAGAATGTCCAGTAGTAGAGCCCTCCCCCTCTGACAATCTGGGGGAGACAGGGGCCCTGGGGCTCACCCCAGTGAGCCCTGAGGAGGGAGGTCCCCTTTTCCAGGACCCCAAGGTAGACACCAAAGCCATGCTGGTACCTGACAGATCTCTTCCTTCCCCCTCCCAGAAAAACCACACTTCCAGCCTGCCCCATTGTCCCGCACCACAGGGGGTTGCACTGGGGGGTCCTCTGATCAACAGGCCATCTTGTCAGGGACCCTACATGGACCTCCCCCCCGGAACTCCAGCTTTACCCCACCATCTTGTGAAGAGCCCCACCCCCATCCTTACCCCCACCCCTGTCCCAAGGGGCTGCAGCGCTCTCCCAATCCCAACCAGAGTCCAGGGTCTTAGCAGACTGCAGGGTTCAGATGATCAGATGATCCCTAAGGAGCTCGCTGAGCCCCAAACCCTGGGGAGACCCTCCATGAAGCCTGTGGACCTCTCAGTCCCAGCAGTCCCCGGGGGTGAGCTACTGCATTTCTTGACTGACTACACCTGCCAATCCACCAGCAAGGTACAGCTAGCCTTGGACTGCTGCGGAGATTTTGACAGCGTCCTCACCACTGTAAGGGTGCTGGTGGGGGAAGGCAAGGGACCTAAAAGCTGCAACACTCAGATCTATAGGCAGGTCCGCAGCTTCATAGACGCCCTCTATACGTATGGGAGGATGCTACGCAAGACTGCAGGCCCCACACCAGGCATTTAGATGTTTGTGGCCCTGCTGAACTGTCTACTCCACACCCCCCACCCACAAGGTCATTTAAGATCGTGACCCTCAATGTCCACGGCTGCAGGAAGGGTCTCTGGAGGTGCTGGGTGCTCTCCTTCCTTCAGGAGGGAGGGTACCTCATGATATTCTTGCAGGAGACCCTGATGCCTCTCCATTCTAGCCACAAGCTGTAGACTCACTGGCTAGTCAGGTTCTTTTTTAGTCGCCTCTCAGCCACCTCTTGCAGAGTAGCCACCCTGTTCTCTCCAGGCCTGCAGCCAGAGGTTCTCCAGGACACTGAGGTAGTACCAAGCCACCTGCTGCACCTCTGGGTCCAGGTGCAGGGCCTTGTCCTGAACATCTACACCCCCGTGAGGGACCTGAAGCTGGCAGATTTCTTCCGCCAGGCGGCCACATACCCTCGTGAGTGCCTCGTCCTTGGCAGGGACTTTAACATCACCCTTGATGTGCGAGACCGGTCGAGCAGGGAGCAGAACCAGGCCACCATGGGCATCCTGGGGGAGATCCTGATGGACTACTCCCTGGTGGACATCTGGTGTGCCTGTCACCCTACAGACCCCCTTGTCTTCACCTATGTAAGTGTGGGGGAGAAGCAGGCATGCCACTCCCAGTTGGACCAGGTTTATATCTCTTTGCTGCACTTTGCCCAGGCCCACTCCTCTGGCATCCAGCCAACCCTTTTCAGCCATCACCACCTTGTATGGACTCAGGCCACACTAGGCCCTGCATGTCCAGGGTCAGCCTACTAGCATTTCAATGCCAGTCTGCTGGAGGATGTGGGCAGTGAAGGCCATCTCGCTGCACCTGCCGTCTGTGCTTACAAACGTGATCCATCCCAACAAGACATACACGGTGCCTGGATGTTCCATCTTTGACAACCTGTACCTGGTTTGGGACCTCCTGGAGCTAGCGTGCTGAGGTGGCTGTCTTTTGCCCTCCTATCTCTGGGCCAGGAGAAGGCATTTGACAGAGTGGATCATGGGTACCTCACAGGCATGCTGTGGGCCTTTGGCTTCAGGCCCCGCTTCATGCTGGCTCTCCAAGTGCTGTATGCCTCTGCAGAGTGTTTGGTCAAGTTCAACTGGACCCTGATGGAGCCCATCCTGTTCAGGAGAGGAGCGCATCAAGGCTGCCCACTGTCAGGCCAGCCGTATGCCTTGCTCCCGGAGCCCTTCCTTGTTCTCCTGCAGAGACGGGTGGTGGGGTTGACACTCCGGGAACCGGCAGTGCGGCTGGTCCTGTCAGCGTATGCCAACAACATACTCCTCACAGTCCAGGACTCAGGCAACCTGGTGCAGGTGGAGGCCTTCCAGGCATTGTATTTAGCAGCCTCCTCTGCCCAAGTCAACTGGGTCAAGAGCTTTGGCCTGGCAGTGGGTGACAGGTGGCAGGTGGGCTCGCTCCCACCCACACTCCACAGGATGTGCTGGAGCATGGGCTCACTGCTCTACTTGGGGGTCTACCTGTCCCCCATAGACCCCACCCCACCAGAGAACTGGCACTAGCTGAAGGCAAAAGCAGCTCTGGGCATGGGCAGGGCTCCAAGGGCCTTTGGGGGGCGGGGCATGTGGGCCCTGTGGGGGACCCCACCCCTCCCAAGCTGCCCCCCCCCCATGGTCCTCCACACTTTCACAGCACCCACCCCACCATTTACCTGATACGCAACCCAGGTCCAGGTCACTGCAGCCTGCATCGCTGTTTGCCCTGCATGGTATCAGAGTGGATCATGCAAGAGGCAGGCATACAGACAATGGCTAACTACCAGAGTGTCTCTTTGGAGGACCGAAGCCTCCAGTTGCCTCATGGCACAGTCCTGGACATGCCCTGCCCTGCTTTTTTTCTGGGGGTGCGGGGGAGGGAGGGTGGTTGATACCTGGACATACACACACTGTACATGTATCTCCGTAGATCTCGATATGTAAATATAGATCTATGCATAGGGTCTTATAAATATAGATATATCTCATCATTGGTATAACTCAAATTTCTCATTGGAATATTTGTTCTTCTCTTCTACCAAAGAGAGAGAGAAGAAAAACAAATATTCCAATGAGAAATCTGAGTCACACCAAGGTTCAAAGTATAGCAGCTGAGCCTCACAGAGAGTAATCAAGGAAAAGTCAACAAATCTTACTGAAACCTGTTGTGAACAGCTTAGTTTGCCTCAAGACGTGAAAAAAATATGTCATTAGTCATGCACATAATCTGAACTCTATATTTCAAATCTCCCATCTCCTTTTGCCATGTCCCAAAGTCAAAAGAATTGTACAAAAACATATTGAGGATCATGTTTTTTCCAGACACCACAAAGTACATGTAAATTCTGTTATAAAATAAAAATGTTCTTAAGGTTGGGACAGCACAGAGCTGACCCACAAGACATTTCAGTCTTTAACATCTGGTTTGCCCTATTAATATAAACATCTAAGTTGAAATAGATATGCAAGTATTTCAGTAGCTCAATTAAAACAGAAAAAAAACATTTAATTAAATGCTTTAAAATACTGGTTATGGTTGGTTTAATGCAGACAAATGATAACAAAACAACTAGATTTACTTTATTTTAATTTATTCTTCAACATTTGTTCTTACCTTCCGAAATGGAAAGCATTTAAAATGCATATCCAGATATAAAAACCTGGTCTACTTTTCCTCTGTTTTTAAAGAATATAGTCTGCTAATAGTATAGGACAAAAACAGGTCAGTGCAAGCATCTCTGAATATTTAATGATTGCTTAGATGAAAATGTAACCAAAAAAAAAAAAATGCATCAGGAGAACCATGAGATGGAGCTGCAAAAATAAAGCCAAGCCAACACCACGCTCTTGTGGCAATTTCATCTACCTGCAGTTTAGGACTAAACATTTTTTCACTGCTGAGCAGAGATTAGCTTTCAGACCCTATTACCATTCAAAGCTCTCAGCAGAGATCATCACCTTTCACATTAACTATCCATTTGCATTTTTAATGCTCCTTTTGATCCCAACTAAACATTTTTTTGCTTCCAACAGGCTGCCCTTCAGGATCGTAAGTGATCTCTGCTTACATGCAGTCCTCTGCATCACCAGCATACACACAACTATTTGATCATCTTGAAATATTTCAGACTGGCTTTCTAGCAATAAAACCAAGAGTTTACAAAAACAAGATGCAATTATTAAGAACATTTTTGCTAGCCTAGTTCCCCAACGTTAAAATAATTAGTGTAGGTTCACTTAAATGTAAAATCAAAATCCGCATACTACTTGTAGAAAGACAGCAAGGTGAATTAGTCTATGCTCCTATGCAGACTAACTGTGAAAGTCATTTTGAAAATATGTCAAGCAAAATATTTATGACATTTAGAGAGAGAGACAAAAACTTTAATTATCACAGCTCACTTCTGCATGAAAAGAAAAAAAAATGCAGTCTGTTTGTTCCCTTAGCTTACAAAATGTTCTCTCTCAAAATTGAGGTGCTTAATTTAGTTGCACAGATACTACTAAATTCCTACATTCAATCTAGTTTGTAAAAATAAGAGATAAGATCTTAACAAATCAACATGTCAAATTCTCTAAAATGGCTGAAACCGGTTTAAGATAAATCTGGATGGATGTAGTATCAGACTTAACAAATTGGGTTAAATTGGTTTATTTAACTTCTGCCCAGATCACCTGAACATTCAAGTTAACTCTCAGTCCCCTCTCTCAGGATGCTTTGCACCTTCCCAGTAAATTCCTCCTCACAGTGTAAGTGGGCTAGCCTTGACCTAACCTGTCTGCTCTCGCTGAGCATGGAAGTGTGGTCTACTGCCGGCCACTCCCCCACCAGCTTCTGAATTGGGCCTCCGCAGGCATATAGCTGCGTTTCCAGAATCAAAAGTGAATGTCTATTCATTTGCTTATGAGTTCAATCTACGCATCTTAGACTAACCTGCAAAGACTGAATTGATTCAGCCTACGGTTTTTTGCCCATCTGTACTTAGCCTCAAATTTCACAGCTCCTTTAATTCCCAAACATAACTAGATTCAGTCTGAACTTCAAAAGGAACTATATTAACCAAAAAAAAACAAAACAAAACAAAAAATCTTCCTAAATTCAGATCATATTAATCCTTAATCTAGATAACTATAACACTGCCACTGATCTGCACTTCAGAGAAGCCCCAAACTTGAGACTCTGAAAGCCAAGATTAACCCAGCATTTATAAGCCAACTAGCTATCCTGCCAGGCACTGCATACCTGAACATCCTTCCCAGGTGCAAAGATATTGTTCAGCATACACCTTCTACACACACACACACAAAGTAGTTCAATAGAGCACTTTAGATAATTATAGATTTCTCCTCAAGTTCATCAGCTTTGGAGACATCCCACAGTTGTACTTTATTATCCTGCTTACAATGGCTCATTACTTGACAAGCAATTACCATTTATGATTGTTTGCTCTCAAGAAAATTAAAAATTTCTTATTAGTACCAAAAACTTTTTAAAATGAGGCTTCTAACTTCACAAACGGCATGACTACAGTACCAGAATAATTCAAAAACTTACCTATTTCTATTAAAGGCAGTTAAAAAATAAAGCTAGATCAAGTCACCAGACACAAACAAGCTATTCAGACTGATCAGCGCTTCTCGCTTAAAAGTAAGAAGTTGTTCATTATGACCAACCCCTGACTCAAGTCACAAACAATACTGTGAGTCTGGAATTTGACAACTGCAAAATCCACCATAAACCGGGGGGGGGGGGGAACGGTGCATGTGGAGAAGGAAACATAAATGTCATCTTTACAGTAGTGACAAATGAAGTACAGGCAACCCCTGTTTAATACTGTTTTGCTGAGCATTAACGAAATAGCGCTAATTTCAAATTGATACCTGATTCCACTTAATGAAACTCGCTGAGTACTATACACGCTCACGGTCGCCATCTTGGCTGATCAAAAACTTTCAGTTTCACTTAACTCTGGTTTTGCTTAAGGCTTGGTTTTTCAGGAACCAATTAAGCGTGCTAAGGGAGTGCTACAGGCAACCCCTGCCTAATTGAAAAAAAGGAGAACATTTCTTGGACTTTAGGTAACAATTCTATAAAACTGAACTCCATTATTTCCATTTAGACTACAAATTGCATAAAAGAAGCCAGTTCATATTCAAATACCCAACACTGTTGAAAGGCTAGAGAGTCCTTAAGGACAACAGTACTTTAGAGTCCAGAAAGAAAATGAAGTCTCCTGTGTAGCTTACAAAGTAAGCATCTCTCTGCTTGTAAAGCAAATCTCAGGAAGCAGGTTTTGTGGGATATATTTGTTAAGAACCAAAATAGAAAAAGAGATGAATTATCACAACACAGTTTGAAAAACATCCTGCAAAGCAGATGAGTGATGTGGCCAGCATGCTTGATTCCTCAGCCTGATGACCAGTACCAGTTTACAGCTAGGTCAAATAGGGACAAGTTGTCAGCACAAATTCAGAGTAGGCCTCAAACTGATGCCTCTGGAATCCTTGTTTTGTCCTAGAGGCTGACAGTGCTATAAGAGAAGAATCATGAGACAGAAGAAGAGGAAGAAAATGAATTTAAATATTTTAACAGCAAAAGACCCTGATTGAGGAACAAAACTTCTCAAGCAAATCCCAGGACGTCATTCTCCCATTACAAGGCCTTGGTGAGGCCACAGCTGAAGTACTGCGTCCAGTTTTGGGCTCCACAATTCAAAAAGGATGTGAAGAAGCTTGAGAGAGTGCAGAGAGCCACACGCATGATCAGAGGTCAGGAAAACAGACCTTATGACAAGAGGATGAGAGCAATGAGACTCTTCAGCCTGGAAAAGCGCAGGCTCAGGGGTGAGCTGGTGGCCCTTAAGTTTATCAGGGGTGACCACCAGTATCTGGGGGAACATTTGTTCACCAGAGCACCCTAAGGGATGACAAGATCGAACGGTCACAAACTCCACCGTGACCAACTCAAGCTGGACACAAGGAAGAACTTCTTTACTGTCCGAGCCCGAAGTTTTGGAATAGACTGCCCCAGAGGTGGTTCAAGCACCCATCCTATGATCCCTGTTGACTTCCTGCTCCTGGGGCAGGGGGTTGGACTCGATGATCCTTCGGGGTCCCTTCCAGCCCAAATGTCTATAAAAATCTATGAAATCTATCAAGTTTAAGAAATAAGTACGCCCAACAGGGGGATACAAATCTATGCAACTTCCTGTTAGGAGAAAAATCTTTAGTAGAGCTCTGGCTACACTAACCCAGATCTGCTGTAAAAGTCCAAGGGGAAAACAGCAGCTGCTACTGTCAAGCCACAAATGCACATGCACAACCAGGTGCTTCCAGCAGTTCCTTGGTCATCCACTCAGCAACTGTAACAGGAAAATGCAAACTGTGCCCTCAGAAGGCACCTTCTGTTGAAGGGACTGAGTAGTCAAAAGATTCATAGATTCATATATTGTAAGGCGATGGAAAGGACCTTGGCAAGATCATTGGGTCCAGCCCCATTAACAAGGCAAGAAGGACAACTGGGGTCAGGTGATGCAGGAGTGTCTTTGCACATGTTTCACTGGCTGCTGGGCAGTGGCAGAAGCCTTACTCAGTGTAGTGATGTAGGTGGTGTGAATCTGCTGGCAAAAAGGAGAGACTGTCACCACTACAGAAATGTATATGAAGATGTACTCAAAGGACTGCTGACAAATCTTGGTGGGTGTCGCAGGGCACTTTAGGTGCCCGGCTCCTATAAAGTGTGGGAACTGCTAGGGAAAGAGCCCTAGCAGCACGTAGGGAGCCCCAGCTGTGAGTTACCAGGGCAACCAGAGAGAGCCGGCAGCACCCACCTGTTACAGGTAACTGGCAGAAAGGGGCTGGACCTGGCTCACATACAAGTCCCAGGCCTGAGGCCAGGAGGACAGTTCCCTGCCAGCCACCAAGGGGGAAGGAGCTCTCCCAAAACAACCAAAGGGGGGAGGCCTGTCCGCAGGAACCACTTCTGTCACTGTTGAGGGATGGAGTATTCCCCAGTAGGGTGATTGATGTTATAGCCCGGTGGTTTGGATTTTATGTTATAGCCCAGAGGCTTGTGTTTTGTTTACTGTTTTAACCGGTGGTTTGGGCGAGAGCGGTCCGTGGCGTGCATCCTGGTGGGGAGCCGAGGCCGCACGCTGGTCCAGGTCCTGGCAGGAGGTGAAGGGGTGCAGGGTGGACCCAGCTGCCTGACTGGCATGTGCAGGGACCTACTTTGGGCAGCATCGGGGCTGCGGAGAGCCCAAGCACCAGTGGGGGCACAGCGCAAGACTGGGCTGCGGAGAGCCCGGGGAGGACAAGGGGGCCAAATTATAACAAGGCCCAGACCAAACAACGTCAGTATCATCAGCAAAGCTTTGGCTGCAGTATAAAGGAGGAATGGAGCCAGATAGCACACCCTGGCACCGAGGCAGAAATGGGCAGCCTCCCACTTAATTGCATCTATTAATCAATTAACAAGAAGGCATGGCAGAAGAGAAGGCAGGGATTTGGCCTATAACAGGTAGGCAGGGTCTCCAGTAGACAGACCCCGAAGAGGAGCTCCTGTTACAGAGGGGTAAACTAGGCCAGGAAAACTTGACTAGAAATTAGAAAAGTTGTTATTAAATATCTGTATTCCTCTAGTGCCTAGGAATCAGTCACTGAACAAAGCACAGTCCCTATCCTCATAAGCTTAAAGGCTAAGGAAAAGTTGAATAAATTTCTGTTTTCACATACAAGTCTAGACATGATTAGCATGCCTACTTAGCACAATATAGCTCAGATACTAGATACTGCTGTATTAACACACTGTTCTACTGGGGTAATATGCCCTGCTTCTGAAAACTGCATATCAGGCAAAGGGTACCAGAGGACTATATCAGTTACACTATTTCTGAATGCCCAAGTTAGCTCCAGTATCTTCACATAGGACTATATCACACAGCCTAGATATGCCTCACTTTTCGCATAGATGGACTTGAATGCTAAAACTTGGGAAAGCATAGCAATACACAAGAATAAGTTCCTGCTGGAAGAGTGGTCAAAAGTGTGTACACACAGGTATTTCTCCAGCCACTAAATGAAAGGATGTGAAAAATGAAGACTGAAAAGACTGTCAGAAGCACCAGCTCAGCTCTTTGGCCTATGAAGAACCCAGCCTCTTCTCTAATAAGGATTCCCAGATCCCCATTTGCTTCTTCCTCAGGAAGATGCAAGACTTCTGAAATTTCAGTTTCAGTCAAGATTATATAAATAAGGGTTCCAGTGGCAACATCTTTTCCTCATGTGTCAGCCCTCCTCCAAGTGGCCTGGTAGCCAGCTTAAAAAAATCTTGCCCCAGAGACATGGAAAACTGGGTTTAGGAAGTACTGCTAGAGCAATCAAGCCAGAAAAGGAAGTCACCTCCCATCTGGTCTTCCTGGACATTCTTAGAAAAGCTACCTTCTCTGTCTATATTTTGACTACAAAGCCTTCTGTGAAGCAGTTCCTAAGGCAAAAAATACAGACTACTCCCCAAGGACTATAAGGTAAATAGAAAGGAGCTGAATCCTTGGCAGTATTGTTTTTATCATTACATGATTTCACCTCACACTCACAAATCAACAGAAAAATATTTCCATCAATAATAATCAAAATGCATGAAAAGGGGATATAAAAAAAATAAAACAAAAAACCTGGGATGGGGAATGCTGTGTGCACTACACACACACTAGGGTAGGGGGAGCCCCAGCTGCACCCTCCACACACTGCTCCTCTCGCAATGGCACAGGCAGCTGCTGCAGGAGCTGAGGATCATAGTCTGAAGGGCTGGGGAGGGATTCTGCCACAAAGGGGCAGGGCTGTTAGCTGCCGGTAGCCTGGTGCTGCTGGCTGCTCGCTCTGCCCGGGTCCTAGCCAGGGATCAAGCACCAAACTCCCACTCTGCCCGACCCAGCCCCTGTATGCTCCGGACAGGGCACACAGGGGTGCCCCAGGGCCCCTGCAGCCCCTGCACTGCCCAGAGGGGAGGGAAGCCATGTCTGTCAAGGGGCCGGTATGCCACTCCGCTGGTGCCCGCCAGGCAGGGTTTACCCCCTAAAGGGCTATGCGAAGCTGCTTCCTGCCCCAGGTAAGGTGATTGCTGCCTCCTAGCACAGTGCAGGACTCAGGGAATTCAGCAGCATTTGAAAGTCAGGAGTCCCCCAACAAACCTCTTCCCAGAACAAGTGCCACCAGCAACTCCAGCCTATCCTCCATCCCAGCTCCTGCCCTCACACTGTGCTCTGTGACAGCGAAGGTACCAGGCTTGTACAAATGTACTACCAAATGAACAGAACGATTCAAAGCATTATTGAATTATGGATATTTACTTTTTATATTTTGACATGCGACTTTAGAAAGCTCTCAACAGTACACTATCATTACTAAATTGTCTGCCCACCGTGCCCCTAGTTTTACGCAACTCAGAAAATTTATTTATTTTTTTAAAAATCAATAAATAGTGCAATAAATACTTAAAAATAAACATCAATTTTAGTCACTGAAATAAAAATAAAATTCTGCCAAGCCTAGCTATTTCCCACTGCCTGCCAGTCAATCCTGAATTACACAGCAGCTCCCTAGCCCCAAATACCACGTCCACTAGTTTTCTAATTCAGGTGAAGTTGTTCTTCATCATGCAGTGACATTCCAAAATGATCAAATACTAATTCTTAGAGCTGCTGATCTGAAAGCTAACCCACAGTATGGTTTTCGTTTCCCTTTAGAAAGAGTGGCTGTAGCTCCAATTCTAGGTCAGGGCCAGACTTGGAGTCAGAGCCGCAGCAGCTGCCTGCTCCCCAGCTTGCACTCAAATCCAAAATGTGGGGTTCCCCCCCATGTTAAACCTCACCTTGGATTTAAATAAAAGTCAGCCCCACACCCTCTACATGCCCTCTTCCCCCGCCGATCTGCCACTTTGCTTTCCACTTTATGCCCAATCTGCTGCACTCCACACAGTTTATGTTTCCTTAATTCAACTTAATCTCACAAACAGCGCTTTTCTATTCGTTGGGAAACCTGTTGGGGATGGAATATCTCAAATGGCCAAGAGACCATCTAAAAAAGCCCTAATATACCAATAACTTCACTTAAATTAGTTAAATAAGCATGCCGTATTTCACTAGTATGCATGTTTGCCATCTTTCTTCATTTGAACTGTTTTGTACAAAATGATCTTAGGTAACTAACATTTAAAGTTACAACACATCAGCAGTTTTCACCTCAAGTTAATGCATGTCTGTTACACTGAACAGCAAATTTCTAATACAGTGGCACTTTAACCATTGGACAATCAGGCCAATGTGTTCTTGAAGCCATCTTTGGATAAGAACAGCAGTTACCTTGTAATGCCACCCAGCACTGTAATACAACTGTAAGAGTTCTACAGTAGTATGAAAAAAGATATTTTAACAGATTGGAAGTTTAAAGGTCTTGCATTACTGCCTTTTAATAGAGCATAAACATTGAAATCCTGAAGGAAAGTAACATCAGCAGTTTCACATATGCACCCACTGCACTCCAGTCTTTAATCTCAAGTCCAAGCATTGAGAGCAGATGTACACACAATTTATCAGGCACATAGAAGCCATTTTTATGTGAAGTCCTTCCCTATATAATAAGCAGTATGTCCCTGGGGCCTTTAGCCGATACAGTGGTTAATGCAGTAGCCTTTCAGTATACAGACTAGGACACAAAACCCTAGCTTGTTTTGCCTGTGAAGACAAGAGGGCTCATCCCTAAATTCTTCCTAAAGAATATTAAAATTCACAGATATATATGCCATAGAGCTCGGCACATTCAATAGCATAAGGTCACATGGGGAATTTACAATGGCAGTAAGAAAAGGTGTTTCAGAAATCACAAACTGAATCCATATTAAGCACATCTCCAACTAGATCCAGACATTTCCTCACTCAAAAAAGGATAGAGTAAGCCTTGAGGGACAGCACCACAACATGCAGCAGCCCTGTCATGCCCCCTAGCTGGAGAACACATAGTGATTCTGAAACACTCTAGCCAGGGACACAGTAGGGGGATGCAACATCTGCTTGCAGCTAAAGGGCTCCATTTTTTTTTTAATGGTTCAAAGAACAACTGCACTTAGGTTCATCTCTACCCAAGTTTACATCATTTGTGACATAATGCATTAAGTCACAGAACTACACAACTACAAAGGAACAAAATACTCAAATTCAAAAATGTACAACAACCATTTTACCACAAGGTGTACTTCTTCAAACAAAGCATTTGGGTTTGTCTACACAGAACACTGCAATGCCATATAGAGAAACCCAAGTAAGTTCAAGTGGTGGCGATAGCAGCGTAGCCAAGTACCTTACTAAGAATGATCCTACTTACGTCATTCACATGGGGGAAAAAAAAATAAATAAAAATATCACAGGAAGTTCCCAAATTCCAGAGCCGAAAACACAAAATTAAAAGGAATGGGTTTAAATGTCTCCAGGTTCAGCCTTACAGATGAGTTTCAGTTAGGGCAATGGCATTTGGGTTACGACTCTTGGAAATAAAAGCAAGAATGGCATTTGTGTGGGGAAGCGGCTACAGTAACACAGACTGGAACATTTTTCAGGTAATTCTTCAGATCTAGGTTTGTATAGAATACATTACTAAATGAGACTACAAAGCCAAAACAACTTGCATGAGTTATTTGCTTTCTTTGAAAACCCTATTATAAAACAAACAAAGAGAAGGCTGGTTATTAAGTCTCTTCCTTGAAAGATTTACATTAAATCTAAGCTACTTTGTTAAATGCAGGGGCAAAATATTCAAATTAGCCTATTCTATACATTTCTAGTCACTGGCAATTAGTAAATTAGAAACAGAAAAGAAAAATCTCTGAGGAATACAGTAAACATTTTCCTCTCAGAAAGAAATATAGCTGACCATACGATTACAATGACCAAAGCAAATTTCAAACATTTATATATTTAAAGAGCTTAGTGAGCTAAAGGAACTTACCATACAGATTCCATGAATTCTGGATACAGAGTTTTATAGTCATTCTCAAAATCAATCCAGCGTCCTAATCTGGTAACATTGAACTGTTAAAATATGAACATACAACTTGAAAAACAACTCAAAACAACAATTACACTATATTTCCCAGTATCTATTACTTTAACAACTTGTTTAAAAGCACATGTTCTACCCCCATCAGTGTACCAGGCCCACAAAATATTTAAGCCTGACAATGGTTCAGGGTAAAGTATTTGATCTAGCATGGAGTACAAAAGAAAGGTCATGAATTAAGGCCTTTCCTTAAATCCAAAACCATGCAATATAAAAATATCCCCTTCGTGCAACAAGATAGGTGCAGGGTATGCTAGAGTACCCGCAGGAAGGGGGAAAGATTTATGCGACTTGAAGAGAAACCAGTCACAACTTTGCTCAACCCAGGGAATTCAGGATTCACCTCAAAACTTTGCTTTGGCAACAGTAAATGTGGTTGTCAAATCTTTTAAAGGTTTGGCTTTTCATGTTTTTTGCTATGGCAATCTGTTTGCTAAGATCTATTACAATGGGACTGACCATCACATGCATCCAAAATGTTGGGTCTGATGTCTTTGATTTGGGTTTAAAAAACAGAAGAAAAAGGCCTCAGAAAAATCAATTCTCCAACAAATGTGGTCCATAGAAAGGCAAAGAATTCCTGCATTCTAATGACAATACGAATAATCAGTTTTACTATTTGCCAGTAGACAGACCACATCCTACTGATTATTATGTTCTCTACATAGATTTACTTAATTGACTTCCACTTTAGGTTTAGTGACTATTGCTCTAAACAGCATTAATACAAAACATTTTTTTCTGCCATCTGAAAGATTAAATCTCAGAACCAAACACAAACTAACACACTGCAATGCCAGCTGCTAAAAGTCTATGATAATCAAAACTGAGCTGAGAAGCAGAAAGCAAAATGTAATCTAAAAGGATGCAATTCAGTTTATTAAAAAGGGGAACCAAAGATACTCATTGTATTTGAGAAATAACAATCTAGGAAATAAATCAATAATTTTCCATCTTTGGAAGGATAAGCCCTGTTCTGCTCATTTAGCAATTTGCACAATTTTAATCAATGGCTTCTGCCCCAGATACAACATTAAAGAAAGCTTTGAAGGGCAGGTAAGGCAGAATGCGAAAAGACACAAAATAAGACAAACAAAACCCGATTCATGTGCCTTCCCAGGCAAGAATGCAGCAAGTTAGAAGATGGATAAAACATCCTCAAAAACAAGGAAAGAAGACCCAAGATTGAGCCAGGTGGCTCCACACAAAAGAAGCACTATTTAGAAAGCAGAAGAAACTACCAAAATGCCTTCCTGATTACCTAAAACACTCCTCTCACCCAGACAGGACTGCATAGACTGTCACTGCCACCACTCCTACTAGCCCAATAGGAAATTAAAGTTCTAACCTATAAATATTCAAAACTCAACTTCCAGGCTACAAGCAACTAATTCTTCCACTTCCTCTCCTGCAGCTCATTACAGAAACCACTACCTAAGAGGTTTTTATTTCTTTTACTGTGTGCGTTAAGTGCAGCTTTCCTGTAAGTATGGACAATGCAAGACCCATGCAGTTGTGGGACAAGTACTGTAATTTTTTTTTCTTTTGCATTAGTGTTTGCCACAATTCCCTTGGAAGTTTTTTATGGCGGCTCTTTGGTTAACACTGAGTGCCCATGTAGCTCCTGATGCAGCCAGGATCAAGAGTTATCTCTCGGACAAGTTACAGGACTGACTCTCAGGTACCCAAGAAAAGCTGAGGTACTGTCCACACTTTGGCTTAAAACAGATATTGGAATTAGAAGGCTGGAGTCAGGAGGGCCAACCTTTTTGGCAGGCATGTCACAAGATAAGAAATGCCCAAGGTGCCACTTCCATTCCCCTCCACAATATGCTGCTCTTTCTGCTTCTCCCTGGGTGCATCTACACGAGATGTTTACTGCACAGTTGATTAATTAGCTGTGCAATAAATGTCTCAGCATCTACATGTCCATCCCTACTAGGCTGGAGTAAACTAAACTAATTTGCTCTGCAGCAGGATAGTACTTGTAAATACACCCCTAGCCCAGGGGTGGTCAAAATATAGCCCACAGGCCTGGCCCAGGGGGGCCCTAAAAAATTTGGAAAATTAATATTTCTCTGCCCTTGGTTCCTGTCAAAAATGACAGAAACCAAGGGTAGTAGGACCCAGGGGAAGCCCAGCAGGCTCCCACAACAACGGGGCCCACCCGGCCCCACCCCCAGCCAGAAGCCCCCCTGCCTGTGCACACTCCAGACAGCCCCGCATAGGCTGGGCATGGGAGGGGCCTCTTCCCCCCGCCCCCCAACTTTTCCCTGGGTCCTTCCCTGCGTGGAGAAAAGCGGCCCCTCACCCAGCAGCGCCCCACGCTGCAGGCGCTCACAGCCCGTGCAGGGTTGTCTGAAGCATACACAGGCAGCCCCAGGCAGGCTGCAAGTGGCTGCAGCAAAGGGCGTTGGGCATGGGGCAGGGAAGGGCTGCTTCCCCCTGCCCCCCCAACTCAGCACCAGCTCAGCACAGGCTGGCAGTGGGGCGGGTTACAAGCTGTACTGAGCGTGGGGAAAAAAGTGTCCCCTTGCCCACCCCATGACCAGCACCCCGCGTTGCAGCCACTTGCAGCCTGCCTGGGGCTACCTTTGCCTGCTCCAGACTGCCCTACGTGGGCAGGTAAGGGGACACGTTTCCCCATGCTCAGCATCAGCTTCTTCCCTACTGGCAAGCAGGGGGTCGGGGCTGTGCGCTGCTCCCTGCCTGTACCGCGGGGCTAGGGGGCACTGAGTGCGAGCAGGCAGGGAACCAGTGGGAGTACAGGGCCCACACCAGTGTCCCAGGGCCAGTGCCGGTGGGGCCCAGAGCAGGGTGGCAGAAGCACAGGGCCCCAGCTGGCTGAGGTTCTATGGAGCCAAGCCAGCTCCCTCATCCCTGCTGGTGCAGCCCAGTCCAGCTCCACAGACCCCTGCCAGCCTGTGCCCTGCTCTAGGCCCCACTGGTGCTGGCCCTGGGACACTGGTTCCAAGATATTGGGACATTGGTCCCAGATAGTGATCAGGGGGCAGGGCAACTGTCACGGGTGGGGCACCTGTCATGGGGCGGGGCTACCCATGCGGCCCTCGACAGCCTGCCCAAAAGGTTAAGCGGCCCTCCGCTCAAAATAATTGCCCGCCCCTGGGCTAGCCCCACAATGAAGCACCCTTGGGTCCTAGCCAGCCCCTATGCAGCATGTTGAGCTGGGGAGCAGCCCCCAGGGCCTCCTACCAGCCAAGGCTGCTCTGACCCAGCTCCACGTGTTGCACATGAATAAACTCCAAAGCTGATTGCTCCGGAGTTAACTGCTCCCACATGCATGTTCAAACTTTTGCTCCCAGGTGCACCAATTCTAGAGCAATAATCTCCAGAGTTTATTCGTGCGCAGTAAAAGCGCATGTAAAACACACTCCATCTTGTACTCCATACCCAATCTGCTGCTCTGTTTTCTGCTTCCTGCCCTGCCTGCTAACGTGTACCCTGCTCTGCCATGCCACTCCCAGAAGCTGCCCATGTCAAACACGTTACAGGTTAGCCACCCCGGCCTAGGACGTTAACAAATATTCACTTGGAGTGGTTTCAAAGGTGACAGTGGGGGTAAAATGCTGCTCCAGACTGAGCAGCAGCTGTTACACTCCAGCTGCAGGAGCCTGTATCGGTAAACTAAGTACAGCTGGTACTTTATTCCAACTTTACTACAGAAGGCACTGATTAAAATGGATGTATGCAGGAACTAAGAGCCACCACCACCCTAAATATCTGTAGTAATAGCAAAAGCTTAGAGATAATTTTAAAAGTAATTCATATTATTCAGCTTGTCCTCCCTTTTTGTACCACTGCAAAAAATAACTTAGTTACTGTTAAAAATCTCATAACTTAAATCAAAGATACATGGATACTAACATTCACCTCCACAATTAGATATGTACAAAAAAAGAAGATGCAGACAAGCTCCAAGAGTACATCCTGACTAAGACTGTAATATAGGCCTAATGTTCTCTCTCAAAAATTTTAATTGCAATTAACTCATTAATCTTCAAAACTTAAAATCTGTTTGCTAAGATGTACTACAAGGGAAGTAACTAACTATAACATGCATCCAAGATGTTGGCTCTGATATATTTTATTTGAGTTTAAAAACAGAAGAAAACACCCCAACAACCAAATGTCCTCCCCCAAAAAACCATCTTATGTATCGGAGGAATCTGACATTTTAAAAATTCCATTAACCCATACATCACAATTTGGCAAGCCCTCTCATTCTTGAGGCTCCCTTTGATAATGAAAGGCACCGTTAAAGAACAGGGGTGCACCAATAAAGACCTTCTTCGCCAATACCGATAGCTGATTATTAAACTAGCCTGGTCAGTCAATACCAATCCAGAAATGCAGCCTGGCAGCTTGGAGAGCAGAGCCCAGCAAGTAAATCCATGGAAGGGAAGGAGTGGGGGGGGGTGCAAAAAATCAAGGCTTCCACAGTAAGGGAAGAAGTGGGGTAGGGGCAGGGGCTGCCCAGCCCTGGCAGTGAATGGGACCCCAGGGCCAGGAGCAGGATGGAGCCAAAGGTGGCTCATCCAGGGGATATGGGAAGGTGGGCAGCTCCACGCTATTGTGCTCACCCCAGGGGAAGCATATGCTCCCACCCAGATTTGTGTGCAAAGCAGAGACAGGCTGCCCACTGCAGGCTCAGGGCCAGGGGCTGTGCCAGGCTCTTCCCAGTGGGGGGCTGGGCTGGGCTCAGAGCAGGCAGGAACAGGGCAGGCTCAGGTGCATGGGGTGGGAGGTAGAAGCAGTGCTGGGAGGGGTGGGTACAGGGGTGCTAAAAGGGAGAGGAATGTTGGGGTGGCTATAGCCTCCCCAACGCCCACCCCGCCCCAGTGCCACCCCTGCTTGGGGAAATTCCATTCTGCTGCCTTTCCCTTTGGATTCCAGTGCTGCAGGGTAAGTGCAGCATGGCTAGTGCAGGGCTCCTGAGGTAAAAAGGCAGAAAAGCGGCGCGGGGTGGGGGGAGGCATGGAGGGAAGGGCAGGGCTTGTGGGAATATCCTAACATTCTGATTTAACATTGCATTACCATGACCAGGGATCTAGGTTTTCTGTTTCCCACAGAAAAATGGAGAAAACCATGGATTTCCCATTTTTAAAAATCAGAGAAAATGTGGATTTTCCCTTTTAGCAGAGAAACCCATGGATTTCCCCCTTTTGCAAAGAGCTCTACAGGCTGCCTGAGTTCCAGTCTGCAAGAGCCATTTGCAAAAAGGGTGGGAAACCCACAACCCTGCCCAGAGTGGGGAGGGCCAGGCCTGAAGTTCTCAGTCAGCCATGGCTCTGCTCAGCTCAGGTTCACTGTTTGTTCCTGGAGCTTGTGGTAATTTGCAGTTTAGGACCCCATGCTGCAATTCTGTGCATTTGACTCCATTTAAAGCTCAGATGCCAGGGTCCCATGTCCTTGTGAGAAGGGAGTTCCAATAGCTGAAGCATTTCATCTCAGTCCTGTCATGTGCCAGGGAGCGTGGAGAGTTCTTCTGTCAATGCTCCATTTCCTCTGCTTCTCCCACTCTCCAAGGCACAGGAAAAAAGTTCCAATGAAGTGAAATTTAATTAAAACTTAGTAAGATGCAACTCTAGACATTCAGACAAAATACTTATAAAACATACTGCTTACCTCCCACTCTTTGGAGTACCTCATCACAATTCCCCTACACTGACTGTTATACTCTGCAATCCCCATTTTGGCCACATCCTCCGGTCCTTTGATGCCAAGTGTTTTGTCAATTTCATACTCCTAGAAGGGAATTAAAAACAAACAAACAAACAAAAAACCCAAAACCTTACAGTGCCAGTGCAAAATTTTACATATTTTCCATCAAGTTTCAGCAGTTATAGGTACAGAGCCCAAGCACCTGACAAGTCTGGAAGTACAAACTACTCATGCAGAAACAACATGGCTATTTTGAAATACAAGTAAAATGCCCTATCCCATCTCACTGTGCTAGCAATAAAAACAAGAAGAAATGTAAGAGCTGTAATTTGTACCCAAGCTCTCTACTGAGTTTAGGCATGGGCCTTTTAATTCTAAGCCAGCAACTTCACAGAAAGTCCCCATCAAGATTTTAGGGGAACCCCTAAAAGAAACAACACGAAAGAGAAAGAAGGGTAAGCAAAACAAAAAACAAACAATGCCCATCTAGAATCTAAGAATTGAGGCAGCAGAAATACATGCAGGATCATTCATTGTACATACCACAGGTAAACCATGGCAATCCCATCCAAATCTTCTGTCAACATGAAAACCACTCTGGTGGGCAAATCTGGTTACTATGTCTTTAATGGTTCCAGCAAGAATGTGGCCATAGTGTGGAAGCCCAGTAGCAAATGGAGGACCATCATAGAAGGTAAACCTATGAAACAAGAGCTTGTAGACATTATTAATTAAAAAACAAAACAAAAGATTCAGTTCTTACAAAACATAAGGATCAGACCTTTACATCACAGGTGTCAAACTCATCCAGCTCAGCAGGACAGAACTATGGTGTGGAGCCACTCTGCAGTCCAGATAGGACCCATGAACGCCCCCCCGCCGCGCCTCCAGCATATCTGATCCAGCCGGTCTGGGACCTATGTTGCATGCTGCATAGATACCAGAATGGGTACCACATGCAGGGCAGTCTGGCCAGTGCAGCAGCCATGCCATATGCAGCATTCTCTCTGGCTGAAATGTGCTCCACACACGATCCAGTCTGGCAGTTCTGGGACTGCACCGCATGTAGCGCCTGGCTCCAGCCACTCAGGGACCCACACTGCATGTAGCATCTGTGAGTAGCACATGCAATTCAGGTCCCCAACCCACTAAAGTAGGCATCACGTGAAGCACACATCCCAGAACAGGCACTATTTGGCGCAGTTCAGCTGGGGTGGCAACCATGTGCAATGGGATAGCTGCTCCAGCAGGACTGTACTGCACACAGCAACCATTCCAGACACTCTGGGATCTGCACTGCATGCAGCACAGATCCCAGAGGGGCTAGAGTGGCCACTGGATCAGGTATGCTGGGGTAGGGAAAGGGGAAGTGGGAATCTATGGCCCTGATCTGGCCTGTGGACTGGCCCCATGCCATGGGCACATGCCACACCAAACCAGGGGCAGAACTAGGGCTGGATGGTGGCGCTCCACAGGCAGTATGTTTGACACACCTGCTCTACATTCTGCTCCTAGTTAGGAGTTCTAAGGAGCACCAAAGCTAAAACTGAAGCTAACTTTTTGCTTCTGATGGATTGTTTGGGAAAAGAAAACACTAGCTACAGCCTTGAAACGTGCCTCAACTGTACAGGTTCCCCTCGCTTTACGCAGGTTCTGTATGTGCGAATTCGCTCTTATGCTGTGACCCTTTTTATACCAGAAAATGTGTTATATGCGAGGTAAATTCATTCTTATGTGATCTGTGTGGTGGAAGCCCACAGTCAGCTGCTTGTGTGGTGCACTGTGGGAGTGATGCACACAAAAAACAGTCTCCTGTATAAATCTCTGCTCTTCGCTTGTTGTCTGCAACACAGGTTTATGTAGCTGCCATCCCCCTTATGGCAACATTCACCACCACCCTGTGCTTGTGTGTACTGTCTGCTGTTGGTGAGTACCAAAATAGGCTTCTAGAAGTGGTAGAAATGGGTCTGGGGGTCAGTACAGTCAAGGTCTTGGAACATATCTCTATGTGTTACATTGTAAAGTGGGTTCCCTTTATGTGAATTCAAGTTATGCACCATTTTCCAGGAACATGTATACAGCATAAAGTGAGGGAAACCTGTAAGCCTCAGGACAAAGAATCACAGTTGTGCTATGATAAGCATGCATCCCTTCCTTTTTCAGCAGGAGTAATGGAATAGTAGCCACTGTTGATGGTGGTGCTCACTAAGACCAAGCTTTACAAAGCAGCCAAAGCTGTAGTATGATTGGGGAAGAAGGGGGAAGACCTACAGCTAAACCAGCTAAGTTAAGTTTCATACACACTTAACATATCATTTAAACAGCTTCTTACCTAGGTCTATTTTTTGACTGTTTCAAGCATTCCTGAAAACAATTAAGTTGGCTCCAGAACGTCAATATCTTCTCCTCCTCAGATGGAAAGCAAATATTTTCTGCAACTTGCTGAACCATTCTTTCCCTGCCAGAACCAAAAGTTATCATACATGAAAAGTTTTGAGTTTAAAAACACAGAGGATCAAGAGCTTTACAAAGACAGCTTCCAATGTACTTATGAAACAAAAAGGTCTCCTGTGGGCTTGTGATGTACATTCTTAAGTTCTGTGTCAGAGCTCAAGAGCTTGTTTCAAAAGAGTTGCAAAGGTAAGCAATACATTTTAAGCATCTTATAAACCATTATTACATGGGAAGAATGAGAAAAAAGTAAAATTATTCTCTGTTTCCTCTTGATTATGCTTGTTAATTGTTGACAGTTCCCTGGTCAGCTTGGAACTAGCTGCCTTTTCAGGTATATTTTGTGAGCTTACAGTATATACTGAGAATGATGCTGTTAACTGATGTTAAATAGGTTTAAGGTTGCTGAGAAACTGAGTTCCTTGGTCATTGACTTCTCTTCCATTTTATAGGTCCAGCTCCTCCTACACATTATAAATACATTATCCTATAGCCAGGTTGAATGTTCTCAGTAGCACCTAAAAATAAACTAGAGTTCCCATCCAGCCCTAGTCTATGAATCTATGAAATTCTTGGAGTTAGTTGGGAATAACTTTTTGATGGTAGAGTGGCTAACTTAAGGGGAAAACGCTTCAACTTGCTGCTCAGAAACAGGGAAGAATTTGTTGAAAATCATGAAGGTAGAAGGTATCTTGGGTGACAATGATCATTAAATGATAAAGAGTTCAAGATCCTAAGGGGAAGAAGGAAGGAGAGCACCAGAATAGTACTACTGGATTTCGGAACAGACTCCAACAAACTCAGGGAACCGGTGGGCAGGATACCCTGGGAGAAAAGTCTGAGGGGAAAGGAGTCCCAAAAAAGCTCACTGTACTTTAAGGAGACTCTCTTAAAGGTGCAGAAACAAGCTACCTAATGAGGCAAAAGAATGATAAGTGCAATGGGAAGCCAGCCTTGCTAAATAGTGATCTCTTCAAGGGTTGATACTCGAAAAGGAATCCTATAAAAAGTGGAAATTTGGTCATAATAGATACATATACTAAAGAAGAGTATAAAAGTATTGCATGGGCCTCCAGGGACAAAATTAGGAAAACTAAGGCACAATTTGAGATGCAGCTGGCAAGGGACACAAAAGGCAATAGAAAGGGATTAAGTATGTCAAAAGAAAGAGGTAAATGAAAAGGAAATCATAAGTCCCCTACAGAATGCAGAAGACAATCTAGTTACGGATGATAAAGGGAAAGCTGAAGTACTTAATGCCTTTTTTACTTCAGTCTTCACTAGCAAGGGCACCCACCAAATGAAAAAGTACAGCTGGCAAAAAAGATAGGGAAGGAGACAAACAGCCCAAAGTAGAAGAATAGGTTAGGGATTACATACAGGACCTAGCTTTCAAATCAACAGGGCTAGATGGGATGCACCTAAGAGTACTGAAGGAATTAGCCAAGGTAATTTCAGATCCATTAACTTGTGGAAGTTGGACAAGATCACACATGACTAGAAAATGTCAAATATAGTGCTCATTTAAGGGAAGAAGGAAGATCCAGGGAAATCACACACAAGTCAGGCCAACCTCCATACTTGGAAAGATGATGGAACAGGTCCTCAAGCTATCTATTGTGAAGCGCATGGAGAAAAACAAAGTGATTAGGAACAGCTAGCATGGATGCATCAAGAGAAAGTCAAGCCTGACCAATCTGATTTTCTTCTATGATAAGGTGACAGGTTATATGAATGAAGGAACAGTACCAGATCTGATATACTTAGACTTTACTATGGCTTGTGACAGTTTCCCATGATATTCTCAATAACAAGCTAAGGAAATACAGACTAGAGGAAAGCACTGTATATAATGGATACACAACTGATTAGATCATCCTGCTCAAAGAGTAGAAGTCAATGGCTCAATCTTTAGTTGGGAGAAAGTACAAAGTAGGGTTCCCCAGGGGTCTCTCCCAGATGCTGTATTGTTTAATATTTTCATTAATGATTTGGCTGATGGGACTGAATGCAACCTTAGCAAATCTGCTTAGATTAATGACATAAATTAAGCCCTGGCATTGTCATCACATACAAACCTATCTCCTGGTATTCAGCTCACCGGGGAAATCGTTAGCAGATAACAGAACCTTAACAAAGCAAAACCTCTGTGTATTCTAAGAATAAGTCCAGCAGTTAAGACTTTAAGTTTTATAAATAATAATACTCTACACTTTTACAACAATTTCCACCACAGGAACATGTTACTAATATTAATTAACTACATGCTAGCTCAATTTGAGCTAGAACTCAGGATTTTGATCATAATTCCAAAAGACCCACACAGCTGATTAGTGTCTAATTTCGGAATATAACCCAACTATGGTAACTGCCCTAACTTCAGGCTCTTTCTAAACACACTACTTTCTCCTCATTAGGAGCAAAAAAGAAGCACCAGGGATCTTTACTTCCTTCTCCCAAAGTTCACAACTCCCTTTGACTTAAGGGAAGAAGGGAGTAAATACAGTAAATATTTTTAAAGTTTTGTGCAAAAGGTACTAAAGTGTATCTATGACCGGGCTATGGAGGCTGCCGAAATGTAACAGAGTCCATGCACAAATCACAGTATTACTTTTGGCCCATTTTTACTAACTGGAGAACTGTACCTATGCAACAGCATCCAGTAACCACAGGGCACAAGCTCACATATACAGCAGACCAAAGTTTACTATTTCAGTTCTCCACCCCCATCCCCACAAAAAACCAAAAACTACACAGTTCCTGGATGAGCAATGATGTAGTTACTGATCGTTACAGATTTGCTTCCCAAGGACGGAATTTAGGAAAGTCTGAGTTACAGTAAGGGTCAGTAGCCATGTGTGTCAACTTCAGGTAAGTAAAACATTAAAATAGCAAAGTGAGGCTAAAAAGGTGTCAAGCTCTAACGCTTGCTGAAAACTGAATGAGCTGGGAGCAGAAATAAATCTTACTGTGTTAAACATAGTTGTTTTAATGAGAGAGAGAGAAAGGCAAGAACAGTACCTTTCATAATATGAAAACAGTAGAATCATAATCTGACCTAATAAATCTTAGTCTCTGAGTAACAACCATGTAGAAGGTAACAATGCCCCCCTGATTAGGCTGTGTAATAGTCAAGAGGCTGCACCTAAGCATGAAAGATACATTATATAAAGAATGCATCAATTTGTTGAAAAAGTCATTCCCATGCTACATGACAGAGACACAAAGTAGAAGAAACAATTCTAGTCCTAAACATAAAAACTGGAGAGCCTGAACTAGAATCAATGATGAAAGGTATCTGGTAGGGGTGCACCAATAGTGATTTTGGGGGCCAATAGCCAATATTTAAGGAGGCATGTCAGCCAATACTGATCCGATATTCAATACAGCTGCCTCCAGGTGGTAAATCCAGTGTAGTGAAAGGGGAGGGGGGAGGTAAAGGGCATGGGGGGGGCAGATCAATGCCCCCACTGTGAGGGTAGGAGCAGGGACAGGCGCTACCCAGGGGAGCAGAGATGCAGGACTGAAGTACAGCTTGTGGTGGGGAGGGGAAGTGGGGAGAAGGCAACTCCTGCTGCTGCTTGCACCCTGGGGTGGGGGGCAGGGGGGCATGTGCCTCCCCCCTTCTCCCTGCCGCATCTGCACAGGGCCAGGGGAGCTGGAGCCAGCACTGTGCAGGGCTCTTCTTGAGAGAGGCGGGACTCCTGGTAGCACTGGGAGGGGCTGCAGCCACCCCAAATGTCTCTGCAGTTCTGTTCTCAGAGCTGGTACCATCAGGCACAGCCCAGCTCTACGTCCCACCTCCACCCACACACTGGGAAGACCTGAGACTGTGCCAGACAGCTGGCAGTAGCAGCGGTGCTGGGAGCAGAGCTGCGGTGAAATCTGGGGTGGCTGCAGCCCCTTCCCACTGCCCGCTCCAAGCCCACGCCCACCAAGAAGAACCCAGTGCAGTACCGAAAGAGCCTCAGAGCAAGCACTGTCGACATTGGAAGGGGCTATAGCCACCCCAAGTTTCACCACAGCTCTACTCCCAGCACTGCCACTAGCCACCCAGGGCAGCCTCAGCTCTTCCCAGTGTGTGGGTGGACGCAGGACATGGAGTTGGACTGCGCCTGGTGGTACAGGGCTGGAAGTGGAGCTGTGGCAAAATTTGGGGTGGCTGCAGCCCCTCCCAGTGCCCACTCCAATTTCAGCCCCTGCCAAGAAGAACCATGCAACACCAGTTGCAGCCCACCCCACACAGATCCAAAGGGCACACCCGCCCTACCCACCCTCTGGGGGTGCAAGCAGTGGTGGGAGCCATGCCTCTGTCCCACCCTCCCCAGCAGTGCCTGCCCCCTTCCTTACCGCAGGGGGTGTTAACCTGCCCCGCCATGCCAATTCCTTCTCCACCTCCCCTTCCAGCTTACTAACTAGAGGCAGCTCTCCATGCTGCCGGCTCTGCTCTGTGCTGCACTGCAGCTCTGCGTGGCACAGGCATTTATTGGCCAAATTATCGGCCCCATCAGGCAGATACCCAATACAGCAAATTTTTTTTATATCTGTACTGATCCAGTACTGGACTGATGCATCTCTTCACCTCCAGTATCTGCCTCTTGACTTTATATTTAACAGCCAAAACTAGGGAATGCATGAAATCAAACCTGCTGCACAGACATCTCCAAAGAGATAAATCTAGGATATCTGCACACTTTTTCAGAAATTAAACTGACTTAATACGTAAGGTGCTCTTTTGAAGGTAGATTGTTTCTATCTGCAAAAAATTCCTGAAATATACAGAATAGCATTATTTTAAAATTGCTACAGAAATAAAGAATCAAAACAGAAGAAAAGAATCTGCTCAGCCCTCCTGCTGCTTCCACCACTAACTGACCATAGCCCAATGTCCCCAATCTCAAAATCCACAAATAAAACAGTTTATGAAATATATTCTGAAGTAACTAAAACACTACACAGAAAAACAACACAAAAATGTGTACCATTTGATGAGCCTAATCATACCAACTTTGCTGGCAGAAATAATTTATTTAATTATTTTCTTTTTGATGAGAGAAACACTTTTAGGAAGATTAGTCTTGATGGAATTCAAACATTTCTGATGAGACAGTATTTCCATGTGGAATGTCAGACTCAAACAAGTGCTATTTAAAAATTAAAGTGAAAGAAAGATGGGAAGAGACAGAAAGAATCATGCCATCAATACAAATATACTCCTTATACCTTCTACACTTTACTGGATAATTCTGTAGTTGAAAAGTAGTAAATAAAAAGCTACTAGGGAACAAACTTTAAGTGCACTCACTTTTTTTTTTTTTTTAAACAAACAACATTCACTGGGGACAGTGCTGTTCAGTCTGCACAGGTGATGCTACTGCAATCGCACATAAGCTGACACCTATTCACCTAAAAAAGGAAAGACAGTTACATGAACATCCAAACAAGAAATCTACTAAATGCTATTTAGAACGAGACTTTACCAATACATTTTCATGTTATATTGTTATTAATTCATCAGTTCAGTTGCACAATAAATTGACAGTTATTGGAAATTATTAAGATTAATTTGTAAAAGAAGGGATCACAAAATGACACTTTACCTATTTTGTGGGTTATAAAACAGAAAAATGTAAGAACCATTTTATGCCGCAGCTTTCACCCAAGGATTTTAAAAATGAGGGAAAAATAAAATATCATACTCAGTGGTAAAATAAAATATACATGGAATATTCATATATGGAACAGTCCCAAAGGACTGATCTAATGCCTGTAGCTATCTTCAGTGGACTTGTGATCAGGTCCCATATTCCTTCAAATGTCATACAAGCCTTGATGCTGCTGTAAATCTTCTCCCAATCGCTGTTCTGGGCCTTATCTTAAACAAACCCCAAGCCTAAAATTCCCTCCAGAACCCTATTAATTTACTTATAAGTTGATCCTTTTAAAAATATAAGACTTTTTCCAGTGCATTCCATCTTCCATTGTTTGTAGGCAATAAACTGAGGCAGGTAGCACATTCTCCAGACCTATCCACAGCAGGGGTGGGCAATTATTTGGGCCCGAGGGCAAGATAGGGAGTTTTGATGAGGTATCACAAGCCAGCTCACCAAAACTCCCTATGGGGCTTTGGGTGGGTGGGAAGCCATGTTCAGGAGTGGAGACAGGTGGAATCTACTCCCTGCATGCCATGCCTTGTAGAGGGGGGTAGTTTATGGGGGAGTAGGGAAGGTGGGAAACTGCCTGGGAGCCAGCCAGAGGGGAGGGAGAAGGGGGTAGGGGGCACATGCAACAGAGTTCCTCCAGTCAGTGACTGCCCCCACAGCACTCCACCAGAACTGAGCCTGCCTGGGGCAGCCCATGCCATGCTCCTGCCCACACCTGCTGGCCCCCCCAGCACACAGCTTCTGGCAGGGCAGTTCCCAGTACTGCTGCAGCCAGCCAGGTTCACATTGTCACTAGGAGGTGAAGTGAGCACAGGTGGACCTGGCTGACTGCAAGCCACACTGGGAGCAGCCCAACCACAAGCTGCACGCTGGGTGGGGTCAGTGTGCAGCTTCCAGTGGGGCTGTTCCCAGTGCAGCTTCAGGCAGCCAGGTGCTGCTGTGCTCCCCTTGCCTCCAGCAACTGCTCCTCCTCCCCCCCGCTGGACCACTCTGGTCAAGCGGCAGGGAGCAGGGAAATGTACAGGGGGTGGGCACTTCAGCCCTATGGCTCCCACCCAAGGTAAAGGGAGCAGAGGAGCATCTGGCTGGCTGCACACATGCTGGGAACGGCCCCACTGGAAACTGTGTGCTGGCCAGGGCCTGAGGTGCCCCAGCAGAAACAGGTGGGCCTCAGGAGCTTGTGGAGCATTGTGGGGGCAGCCGCAGGCTGGATCCAGTCAGTTGGCAAGCTATATTCAGCCCACAGGCCATATTTTGCCCACCCCTGAGGTACAGCAACACAGTTAAACATTGCAAAACAGCTGCATTTGGAACAAAGAGAGGCAGGCAATGTGCAAGCAGGGCACAATTTAACTATATAATTATTCAGGACAACTTTCTTCAACAACAAAATTAAAAAATTGCCTCAAGATTCTTGACCTCCACACAGAAAAGCTGACTGAAGACTGAACATCTTATGCTAAAGGTTCACACAGCACATAAAACTACAACAGTTTATTTACATCAGCAATTCTCCTTGAGGTAACCCAAGATCTTCCTAAAGATACCAGAGAATGCCACACAATTCTCAGTTAGACACATAAACACGATTAACAAGATAAATCCATAAATTTCCAATAGGACTCCACAGTCCTAAAAGTGTTCAGATTTGTTGCACGTTTTCTGAGTTTGTTGCAGCAAAAGAGGGCTCTATTAGTTTTTACTCGTTTTTTGACTGCAGAAAAATCAGAGCCAGAATTTTCTAGTTGGTGTTTTGAGTATAACAAGGGATGCCTTGAGTCTAGAAAGGCTGAGAACCACTGATCTACAAAGGACTCAATCAGACAGATTTTCCAAGATCTAAACCTGATGTATATGCTGAGAACCATCTCTTGCAGCCGAGTTATTCTGTTCTCCTTTTCCATAACTCATTGCACAACTGTTAAGAGAGGATTTATGTTGCAGAAAGCTTTCTAAGCCTGGATTTTCCAACCAGAATGATCTACACCAAGAGTGCTCAACCTCCAGCCCAAGGGCCAGATGAAGCCTGCAGAGCCATGGCACCTGGCCCTCAGGACTCTCCACGGGTTGGGAAATTTGGGGATGGGGGAGCAGTGACAATACCACAGCCCTCCTCTGCTTCCAAATTCCTAAGCCCCGCACAGCAGGCCAGAGGCAGGTTAGGCCACACCCTCTCCCTCCTTCTTTCCCGCCCCCAGCAATGGAACAAGGCCAAGCCGCCATCCCGCAGCCAGATTGGGTTTGGGCTGCCCCGTCTCCTCCACAAGCCAGATGGGGCCACAATGCACCTGCTCTAGGTGCTGAATCAGGACCACCAGTTGGGCAGCGCCTGGTCCATCTGTGGGCCAGGTTCATCCGGCCTGCTGGGGAAAAAGGCTGAGCACCGCTAAACCATACTGTCTACATGAAAATTCAACCTATATAAGTTGTGTCCACTGTCTGAGAACTGGAAAATGTATTTTCTCCATCAGAGCAGCTTTGCTGGTGGCAGCAAGAGCATTATCTGTATTTTAGAACACAAAACTTCTTACCTTACTTAAAACAGGTGTTAGAAATACCAGAACCATATCTATACTACAATTTCTGCTAATGAAACGCACAGTAGAGCTGCTTATGGAGAAAATGATGCATCTCAATTTTCCATAGCAAGTTATGGAAAACTATATTTTAGGCATAGCAATTAGGAGATTTAAACTAATGAACACATTGACTTGAGTTTGTTTTAATCCCTGCAGGAAACCACTTCAGATGAAAAGCAAGCAGAAATGACAAAGTCCATAGCTCTTCCAAAAGTTAACTGAAGTGCTTCCAACAGCAATTAAAGGAATATTAGAAGAAAGTAACCTATTAAATAAATATTAGAAGAAAAAAAAAAAATTATTAAAAAGCTGCACAAAGGTGCCTGGCAAGGGGTAGGCACAGGAAGCTGTGCACATTACAAACCGTCACTGCACCATTTCCACTATATTTCCAGCTTGAGCAGAAAGTCTCCATCAGCAGGAGAGACAGGCAGCTTTGCAGTGAGTGTAAGTGACCCACAAAATAGTCCCAAATATCAGTAAATGGCAAGTTATAGTTGATCCCCAAACCGCTGGAGTTACAGTTGCTATGACAGAGTAGGGGAGAGCACCTACCACCTCCCGCAGCACCTTCTCCCACCGCAGAGCACGCGGGGCGGGAGCGCTGCCCCAGGAGCGGTGGTAAACCCAGTATTTTCAAGCCAAGCAAGTATCAACCGCCTTACACAGCCGCTTCCCTCGCTACATCGGTGCCAACCCTGGAGCGGCAACGGCCTTTGCCCGCCTGGCAAATTCGCGAGTGCGAACCGCGGCGAGAGCGAGCGCCCAGCCCCACAATAAGCAATGAGTCGCTCGGCGAAAGCGCCTCGCTGCCCAGGCCCCCACCAGCACGATCGCGCGGGGAACGGGGCAGGTTCCGCGGTGCCGACGCCCCCGCCCACACGTGGCTGCCGCGGGGCCAGCCACAAGCCGCCCGCAGCGCCGGGCTCCCGCCGCGCCCGGCCCGACCCCAGCAGCTGCTCAGGAGCTGCGCGCCCGACCCGCCGCGCACAGGCGGCCCCGAACCTGCCCGCGCCGCCCGGCGGTACCTCCCCCCGCCCCGAGTCACGGGACAAACCTCAGCTCAGCGCGGGCCCGACACGCGGACGGAAACCGCCCAGGATCGCCCTGCCCGGCCGGACCAAATGATGTAACCAACAGAGGAAAGCATGACAGGAAGCAGCGGGGCACACCTGCATGCCGCGGCCAATCAGCGCGCCTCGTACACAGGCTTCAAAAAGACGACGCACCATTGGAGAAGCTGGTTGGCTAGTTACTATGGCTCCTGGTGACGTGCCAGGGGGTGGGATGGGGTTCAGAGCTGGGCACTTCCGGGCAAAGAGCGCCGCAGCGCCGGCTGTTTCTTTGAGGGGCGGTAGGAATCGGCGCCTCCTGATTGGCCAGGGGAGGGGGCGGGGCTTGGCTTGGCTGTGCCTCTGAGCTAGTGACCGGGGCCGGGAGAGGGTGCTCGGCCAAGCGGGTGGGGCCTTCTGGGAGAAAGGGTCCATTCCTCAAGAAAACGGGCCCCGGGCGGTCCCGGTCTCCACGGGACAAGGCGGATGTCACTGCCTGCTGCACTGATGGAAACTTCTTGGCGCCCCCCGCATGCGCGTGCGAAACCCACGCTGTACCAGCCGGCTCGGGATGGCATAGTTATCGTGTCAGTCGTTGCACTGAAGACCCGCACCGGGCTACGGGCAGCACTTTGCAATGGCTGTCACATCTAAAACGGCCTTACTCCTCCATGCCCTTATGTATAAGTTGTTGATATCTTGTGCTGTTGCTGTACTCCATACCAATAGATAAAATGGGTCTTCCACGCACTCTGCCTTCTCCCTAAAACTGACAAATGACTGCAGACAGTAACAACTGGAATACTCAATTGCATTTCACTGGTTTTATAATATCGATAGTGCTATTACAGCATCTGCTGCAATTGGCGTTATCCATTGATGTTTTCAGTTACTTTACACAGAACTATGTGGGTAAAAGCTGTTCATTACTTGTACAATTTATGACTGTAAATAGAAATACTCAAAACTCATTTGCAGCAGAGATTATACATAGTGTTTTAAACTAGGAGGGTCAAATGTTAACCACTGCGTCAAAGCAAACAGCTGCTCCATCCAGCGTGTAATGCTACTGGTGGATGAGGAAATTCGGGGGTGGAGCTAACTGAGGTGGGGCTGTCACAATCCAGGGCAAGGAGCACAAGGCTATGTTGATACTGCCCCACTCACCCTACAAGCACTTGTCCAACCACCACTTGCATTCTGTCTTCAACAGCACGTGGCCATTTGGTATGCTGTCAGCAGTCCCACCACAATCACCACCACTGCCCTTCCAGAGTCACTGGCTGTCATTATCAACTATCTATCCCTTGATACCAGGATGATGTCTGCAGGCAGAGGGAGGGATTACAGGTGAGTTTAAAGGTGGTCGAGGAGTCCAATCCATGCTCTGCAAGTTTTTCCACAGGTATGACAAGTGATGCCTTGGTGGGGGAAACAACTGTTGACCAGGATGTTGTGCGCTTTCCTTCTTCCTCTGCCATTTCTCAGCTTCCTGAACAACATGGTTCTCTTTAAAGTGGGTTGTAGCTTGATGTATGGTATAGTGCCACTGAGACCTGTTACCAGCCAGCACTTCCCAATTTGTAGGGTCGATGTCACCCTTCTTAAGGTATGCTTTTATGATGTCCTTGTAGCAATTCCTCTGTCCTCTGCAAGTCTGTTTACCATGACTAGTTTGATAGAAGAAGACTCACTTCAGGAGATGAGTGTCAGCCATCTGCACACAATGGCCAGCCCAGTAGAGTTGATGTTTCATGATCTTTGCCTCAATGCTGGTTATGTTAGCTGAAGAAAGAATGCTGACATTAGTGCAGTGGTCTTCCCATGTAATGAGAAGAATCTTCCTGAGGCAACACTGATGGAACTGTTCCAGGCATTTAAGATAGTTTTTGATATGTCACCCACATCTCACACCTGTAGAGAAGTATAGGGATAACCACTGCATTGTAGACCAGGATCTTATTTTCTATCTGCAGATCTTGGTCAGCAAAGACATAGCAAAGCAGCTTTCCAAAGGATATGCTGGAACAGCAAATTCTATGTTTGATTTCTACATCAAGAATAACTGACTGAGAGAGGCAACTGCCAAGGTATGGGAAATGCTCAACGTTTTCCAGGGGTTCTGCACTGGTAATTTGTTGGAGGAGAGGGGCAGCTTGTGCTTCGGCAGGCTGATGGAGCACCTTGGTCTTCCCAATGTGGAAGAGGAAAGAAACACACACATTGTGTGTACATAGATGCATTTGGGGGGGCGGGGAACTAAGTTTCAAACTGTATTTCTCACAAGCATTTTTAGAAGTTTTGCTTTGAATCAAGTTATATACAGAAATAAGATTTTAATTCAGAAAGTGATTTTAAAACAATGTTCCCTTGCTCAAGCTGTCTTCTCCAGCTACTGAATGAAAGGGGTAGGTAACCTGTTCCAGTGCTTCACCACACTCCTAATGAGAGAGTTTTTCCTAATATCCAACCTAAACCTTCCTTGCTGCAACTTGAGACCATTGGTCCTTGTTCTGTCATCTCTCACCGCTCAAAACAGTTTACCTACATCCTCTTTGGAACAACCTTTCACGCAGCTGAAAGCTGCTATCAAATCCCCCCTCAGTCTTCTCTTCTGCAGACTAAATAAGCCCAGTTCCCTCAGCCTCTCCTCAGAAGTCATGTGCCCCAGCCCCCGCACCATTTTCACTGCCCTCCACTAGACTGTCTCCAACTTGTCCTCATCCTTTCTACAGCAGGGGGCCAAAACTGAACACAGTACTCCAGATGTGGCCTCACCAGTGCAGAACAGAATGGAATAATTACTTCCCTCAATCTGCAGGCAACACCCCTACTAATGCAGCCCAATATGCCATTAGCCTTCTTGGCAACAAGGGCACATTGCTGACTCATATCCAGCTTATCGTGCACTGTAACCTCCAAGTCCTTTTCTACAGTTAGTCCCCAGGCTGTAGTGGTGGATGGAATTCTTCTTTCCGAATTGCAGGATTTTGCACTTTTCCTTGTTGAACCTCATACCTTACAGCATTTTAAAAATAATTTTATAGCAAATATTTCTCAAGACATTTTCCCAAAGCAATATCTTAGAAGTCCAAGTGACATCAAACAAAAGTATAAATACTTCTTCACTGATATGTTGAGATAGAAATTCCTATAAGATTATGAATTGTTAAAAATGTATACAGTTCTGTATTCAAGTTAAAAGAAACCAACTTGCAAACAAATTTCCACAGGACAAAGGAAAATGGGAAATTTTTAATATTGAATGTTCTTAGTAGCAGCCAAAACACCATTGTGAAACTTGGGAATGCTTCCTGCCACCTGTAGAAATTGTTAAGAATAGATATGATAATGTTCTTAACACAGAGGAGTTACATATTCCAGGAAAACGCTGTATACCAATGCTGGGTTTTTGGTTGTAGCCATGTTGGTCTAAGGACACAGGCAGGCAAAATTCTTTGAGTAGATGTGATCTCTTTTATTAAACCAACTGAGTAGTTGGAAAAAAGTTCTTAGTAAGCTTTCAGGCACAGTCGCCCTTCTTCAGGCGTAGGGAGTCTCTGCTGTTCTGAAACTCCAAGAAATGAAAGAAGCTAAAAGATGTCATCCTGCCACACTTCTAGCTTCTCTCATTTTCTGGAGTCTCAGAACAGCAGAGAATCCCTATACCTGAAGAAGGGTGACTGCACCCAAAAGCTTGCTAAGAACTTTTTTCCAACTGCTCAGTTGGTCTAATAAAAGATCACATCTACCCAAAGTACCTTGCCTGTATACAGACAGACGCTGAGCAGGGCTACACGAGACACTGTACAGCAAACTGTTGTGTAGTAAGCATCCCTACCTACACATGCAAAATTACACATATACACCCTACCGGCGCGGCCTTGTACTCCCCAGTCCAGCAATACAGCCGGCAGCCATGTGGTGCTGGAGCAGGGCAGGGGCAGGAAGGGAGTGAAATGGCTGGGGGTGAGCGGGGCTGGGCTGTAATTTGCTCTATGGGACCAGGAGTGGGTACAGATGAGCGTAATTTGCTCTACTCAGCACTTAATTTGCTACCTGCAAATGCAAGTAGCAAATTAAGTGCCAAGTAATAACTGCACAGTAAGGAACATGTAGGTGGCCAACCAGGAGCAAATTTGCTCACAGTCAGGGAGCAGGAGACTGCAAAGCAGGGGCTGGGAGATTGCTTTCTGTCCCCAGGAGATGTGTCCAGAACTGGATCCAGTATTCCAGGTGAGGCCTCCCAAATATTAAGTAGAGTATAAGAATCACTTTCCATGATATACAGGTGATATTCCTGATAATACAACTTAGTATGCTATTGGTCTTTTTTTGCAACCCAACTACAATGTTAGCTCATATTTGGCTTGTAGCCCACTATATAAAACCCAGGTCCTTTTCTGCAGTAGTGCAGCCTAGCCCGTCATCCCCAAATTCATCTTTGTGCATTTGACTATTCCATCTTTAGTGCAGGATTTGGCACTTGTCCTTACTGTATTTAATTCAGTTGATTTTGGTCCATCTGTCCAGTTTAACATGGTCATTCTAAATCATAATCCTACTCTCCAAAGTGTCTGCAACTCTACACAGCTTGGTATCATCCACAAGATTATTAAGTGTACACATAATCCCTTCTAAGTCATTAATAAAAATGTTAAATAGTACTAAGCCTAGGACAGACCTCTGGGGAACCCCATTCAATACTTCCTCCGAGTCAGACACTGAGCCATTGATGACTACTATTTGAGCATAATGATCCAACCAGTTAGATACCCACATTATAGTACTTTCATCTAGAGCAGAACTCAGCAACCTGCAGCCCACAGAGACTTGATCTAGTTCATGAAGGTCTGATCCATTCCATGTTTTAAGAATGGCCAGCTGATCCCCCGCTTCTACTAGATCGGGGCAGGCAAAATACGACCCACGGGCTGAATCCAGCCTACCAGGCCATTCTGTTCGGCCCACGGGGCACTTAAAATTTTAGAAAATTAATATTTATCTGCTCCCAGCAGCCTGTCAAAGCTGACAAGCCAGGGGCAGCAGGACCCAGGGGTCACTCTCTCCATTTGACACATTGCTCTATGCATGTCCTTTTACCGCATCTGATAAAATGAGCTCAGGGCTCGCAAAAGCTTACACTATACAGCTCTGATTTAGTTACTCTGTAAGGTGTAAATCTACCCTGCCATTTGCCATTAAAGAAAATACCATTTTGTCAGATCTTTTTCTGAAAGGTTTTTAAAATAAACAACTATTGGTTAAAACATTATTATAGCTTCAGAATACATGTAAGTTGTTTTTTAAACTCTGCATATATTGTGCGTTTCTAGTCAACTTTATCCTTATCTGGTAAAGTGATAACGTGAAGTCTTTGGGTTCTTCAACAATGGACAGATATTCTGGGTAGGAGGACTACTATCAAAAGACATGATCCATCTAACCAGAACTGCAAAGAGAATTTTTTAGAGGTGCACCATTATGTCAGTCCGATATCATATCGGCACCAATATAAAGAAAATTGACTGTATTGGAAATCGTCCTGATTTGGCCAATAATGTGGCAGATAAATGGCCGTGCATGCACGCAGCAGCAACACAGCACATAGGCAGCAAGGAGAACAACCCACCAGCTTAGAGAGCTGCATGCAGCTGGTAACTCTGTGGTGGTGGATGGGGAGGGGGGAGGGAAGGGGCATGGGAGGGCAGATCAAAGCCCCCATGGTGAGGGAGGGAGTGGGGTGGGGCAGGGCAGGACACGGGACAGAGCCGTGGCTTGTCTGGGGGGTATTGGAGGGGGTGGTTCCCACTGCTGCATGCACCCCAGGAAGGGACGGGGGGGGATGTGTGCCCCCCAGATCTGTGTGGGGTGGCTGCCACTATGGACTGCAACTGGGGTTGGGGCTGCATTGGGCTCTTCCCAGCGGGGAGGCTGGGCTGTGCTAGGGGCAGGCAGTGGCAGCAGCACTGTAAGGAGAGGGTTGGGGGGGCTATGGGAAATTTTGGGGTGGATGCAGCCCCTCCCCTCCCCCATAGCTCCCCTCCCAGGACTGCCACCACCCACCCAGAGTGCAGCCTGGCCCGGCCCCTACCGGGAAGAGTCTGACACAGCCCCAGGCCACAGCGGCAACGCGCCCCACACAGATCCGGGGGGGCACACCCCCCCATGCCCTCCAAGGGTGTGTGTAGTGGTGGGAGCTGCCCCCCCACCCCCCCGATATGAGCTGCAGTTCCATCCCCCACCCTGGCTAGGTAGTGTCTGCCCCAGCCCACTCCCTCTCTCATCACAGGGGCCTTGATCTGCCCCCTATGCCCCTTCCCTCCCCCCTCCTCTTCCACCAGGACAAACTTAACATCTGCATGCAGCTCTCCATGTTGTATTGGCAATCTGATCAATATTGGCCAATATGCCTCTGTAAAAATCAGCTATTGGTACTGGCCCCAAAAATCTCTATCAGTGCACCCCTAGAATCTTTGGATGTCATCTGGCCAACCTAGTAAGGAGGGCTTTAAACTAGGTTCCACAGAGGATGGTGAATGAAACCTTCCAACAGCAGACCAAACAATCCAAAGGGGAAAGGACCAAAAGAAGCAGCTCAACTCCAGGAAAGAGCCACAGGATAGCAACAAGTGTTCCAAAAGAAGCAAGTATGTTGAAATGTAAAATGTCTTTGATGTATGTATATAAATGTGAGAAGTATGGGGAACAAATAAAATGAGGTAAAGTCACAGCCTGTAAAAGGAACTACAATCTGATTGGTATCTACTGCTAATCTGAGGATTAGTTAATGAGGACTAGAGGCAATTTTAATTAGGACTACAGACATCCACATGTATATAGTGACAGCTGTAGTCCACGTTAAACATAGAGAAACGTAACATCTATAAACGCCCATGGAGATCTGGTGGGACAGCTCTTACAGCCAGAATGTCAGCATTGAGAGCTACATTCTGTTTCAGAAGGACAGAATTGGAAGAAAAGGTAATATGCCCTTGCATGTCAGAAACATATACACTTACTCCCTGGTTCAGGAGAAAGAAGATAGCAGATAAGAAGGGTGAAGATAAAAGCTGAAAGATGCATCACTGATATATTGATGAGGATTTATTATAGGCCACCAAGACAGGAAAAAGGGGTAAATGAGGCACTCTTCAGGAAGGTGACAATATTATCCAAAAATTATGAAATGGTACTGATAGAAGACTTCCATTTTCCAGACATCTGCTAAAAGAACAATGTAACCAAACATAACATCAAGCCAGATCCTAACTTCTGTAGAGACAAATTCAGGGTTAATCTATCTTGGATCTTGTCCTGACCAACGGGGAAGAATTGGTGAAATATATGAAAGTGATGGGAAACTTGGGGGAATCAATCATGATATGATAGAATTCAGAATTCTGAGATGGGGAAAGCATGATGTCAGCAAAACTAAGACTACGTTTTAAAAAGGCAGATTTCAGCTGACTCAAGGAATTTATAGGCATGGTGCCATGGTAAGGATCAAGGCAACCAGAAGGTCTGGAAGCTTCTAAAGGGTACAGTATTGGAAGCCTAACAAGAATCTGTTCTGACAAGATGCAAGCACAAGAAGAATGGTAAGAAAGCAATGTAGCTGCACAAAGAGTTGCTAGGATGCCTCAAATGAAAACATACAGGCTATGGAAAAATAGGCAGATCATCAAGAAAATACCAGAATATACCAGAAAATACCAAGAACCTGCACAGACAAAATCAGGAAGGCAAAAGTAAAAAATGAACTACACCTGGCAAGTGAGATTAAAAACAACAAGAAGAGGTTCTATCAGTATGTTGGCCAGAAAAGAAAAAAACAGGGAAGATGTGGGTCCACTGTTAAATAACCAGGATTAACTCTTAACAGAAGATGCAAAGGGCAGTGGAGCTACACAACAGCTACTTTGCCTCAGTCTCACAAAAAAAATTAAGCTGCAACCAGAATTATTTGGATTATTTGGATAAGAAAGGGGACATGCTGAGGGATGAGATAACAAAAGAAACAGAGTTTTTGATGGGTCTGAATGAATTAGTCAGCAGGACCTCATGAACTTCGTCCCAGGATATTGAAGAAACTGGCAGAGGAGATCTCAGAACCCTGAGCAATAATATTTATTAAGTCATGATAGACAGGTGAGGTAACTGCTTGGGTGGGTGAAAGAAATGTTGTAGACAGAAGGCACCTTTACACGTGCAAATGCTGAGGGATGGGTTTACTCCAGAGTAATTTACTCTGAAATAAACCCACCCTGGGCAGGCATCTACACATGCAAGATTTTGGAAGCAGATCTGCTGCTCCTGGCAGCAGTGTGCTTCCACTCCTGCAGCAGCCAGGGGGAGCTGGAAGCTCCAGCCGCACCTCCCTGCGGCCAGCAGCCATCTGTCTTTAAAAGACAGCTCTGCTCCCTGCTCCCTGGCCACCTTCATTCCTGGCCCAGAGCAGCCTGCAAAGTGCTGTGCTAGCATGCAGCAGCTCTGTCATCAGAGCCTCTGCCCAATGCACCATAGCTGCTCCACTCCCAGGCCCCAGGAGCAATGTTCAACACCCCGGGCTCCTGCTGGCCACCCTGGTTGCCCTGCTTCACTATCACAGTGACCCCAGGACACTCTCGGCCCTGGCAGCCCCTCCACATGGTATGGCCACCCACCCAGGCTCACCACAGCATCCCAGGACCCCTGCCACTGCGCTGCTGCTGCCCAGACCCTGGCAGGTACACCAACATGCACCTAAACACCACCACCAATGCCATCCATGGAGCCCCACTGCCTGTGGGCCCATCTGGCCAGCCAGGACTGGTGGCTGCACATAGGCCACCTGGACAGCTGGCCCTGGACCCCAGCATGCACCCCCAGCACCATGTTCATGGTGGACAGTTCTCAGCAAAGCACTTTACTCCCCTTCTCAAACACAGACCCCTACTTCCCCCATACCAGAGCCTTTCCCCTGTGCCCCCCTCCCCACAGAGTCCCTCCAACACTCACCATACTCACCACCAATAAAGCACCCTCTTCCCCATGAAGTCCCTGTCCAGTACTGTGTGTGCCTTCCCAGGGTGGGGGCTAGTGGGGTTGGGGGCACCTAGGGGACAGGCACCCAGCACCCCAGCCTCTAGCCACACCCCCGTGTGTGAGGCCAACAAGCAGGGGGCTCACCCAGGGGTGATGACAGCCACTGTTGTCAGGACAGCCAGATCTACCTCCTGCAGCCAGCGGGCCAGGCGAGGAGGGCCCACGCATGGGGCTGGTTCCCCTGCAAGCAGCTCCTGTTCCGGGCCAGTATGGAGCTGAGATGAGTGGTGGGGCTGGACCTAGAGTGGGGCTGGCTGGCAGGGGACCCAGGGCAGGGGGAGGGACTGGGACAGGGGCTCCTAGCTGGTGGAGGTGCCTCTGCATCTCAGCCCAGGTCCACTGGGGGGCTTGCTGCTGGGTGGTGGGCTGCTGCCAGGGGGCAGGCAGGGCTGCTACCAGTGGCTGGGCAGTGGGCAGCATGAAGGTGACCACCAGGGCCAGGATGGTGTCCAGCACCTGGCAGTCCTCCTCCTTGGCCTCCACTGCCCAGACCACCCAAGCATCCTGATGCTCCTGGGCCTCCTGGTGCCTCTCCTTGAGGGCCAGGAGCCTGTCCCTGAACTCCTGGACTGCCTGGTCCCTCTACTGGGCCCTCTCTTTATCACATGTATCCCTCTCCCACTCACAGATTATGTCCTCCATCCACCAGGCCTACAAGTCTGCCAACCACTCCTCAGCCACTGTGACCAACCAGTCCAGCAGCCAAGTCTGGTCCTGGGTCCTGTGCTGCCAGAGCTGATACATATGCAGGGCCCCAGACTGCCAGACTACATATGCACTGCCAAGACTGGCAGTGACCCTGAAGGCTCATCTCAATTGCTAACTGGTGCCTCTCCCCCTCATGTAGCTGCAGGTCCTGAAGAGCCAGGAGAAAGAGGCTGTTTGTGAGAATGAGGCTGTTTGTGAGAGTTGGCAACATTTCTGAGATAACTTGCTCAGTACCCAGGGACTGTGTGCTACCCGGCCTCAGATTGGGGGTCATATGTGCACAGGTACCCACAAAGTACAGTAAGTTGGGCAGGCAGGCCCTGGCAGTAGCCACCAGCCTAACCTCTATCTCCACGCATGCCACAGAGGCAGGTGGACTGCTGTGTGCTGGTCACAGGCAGCCTGCCTCCCCATGCCCTTCCCAGGCCAGGCCAGGCCAGGCAAGGCGTGGCTCCAGGCAGCACCTACTGCTGTGGCTCCAGAGCCACTTCTCACTTCTCATCCTGCAGGCCAACCTGTCTCCTGCGCTGCTGCCAATCCCACAGCATCGGGGCTGGGGCAGTGGGGTGGGGATGGGGAAAGGTTCACAGCTGACTGGGACACAGAGCTGGTGGTGTCCCTCCCCTCCCCCCAGGAAGCCCATCTGAGAGGTGCCATGGGGCACCCTGCCCATGCAGCTCTGTAGCCCAAGCATACCGCTACTGAGAGTGTCCCAAGCATGCCAAGAGGAGCTGTTTTCATGGACCAAGGGGTACCCAACCCACCACATCCTGATGCTGTTGATTGCCACAGTGCCCCAGATGCTTCAATGGTGTGGAGGGCCACACTGCCCCACAACCTCTGCTGCCACCTAGAGGGCTACCCATGGTTGCACTACATGTCCCTGCCCCCACAGCTGATGACAGCTTCACTGCCGACATCGACACATTCCTCTGCCTGTGAGGCCCATGTCCACCCCCCAACTGAGGGTGCAAAGAGTGTTCAATAAAGTCTGCGTGCTTTGGGATGGGAAGGGAACTGGGGCTAGGGGAACGTGGCCAGGCTGGGCAGGAGGGGAAGGCAGGGGTGGAGGCAGGAGGCAGGGGCAGGGGCAGGGTAGGCAGGGTCTTCCCCCCAGTGTGGGACTTACCAGGTGGGTGTGGCAGGCATGCCTAGCAGCCCAAGTCCATCCCCGCTAGCAGCAAGAACATGTGGCTCCCAGTTGTGTCCTGGGGCACAGCTTAAGAGGGAACAGTTTTGAAGGGCAGCCATAATGAAGATGAAAAACACCTTTTAGGTTTAGATTGGATATTAGGAAAAAACTTCACTGTTAGAACAGTGAGGCAGTGGAATCAACTACCTCATGAAGTTGTGGAATCCTTTTCAATGGAGGTGTTCAAGAGGAGATTGGATAAGCATTGGTCAGGGACACCGTGGCTAGGGACCAACATTGCACATAAACCGGTTTCAGTGATCAGAAACTGGTTTAAACCTGTAACAGAACAGATGTTCAGTGCACATAAACCAGTTTGAAAATGGCTGAAACCGGTTTGAGATAAACCTGGCAGAAAGTAGTATCAGACTTAACTGATTTGGGTCAAACCAGTTTATGCATTGTCTGACCCAGACCCCTTGCCAGTTTAAGTTAAATCAGACGCCCCCAGCATCCCAGCATGCTCTCTGGGCTGGGCAGGGCTCTCCACTCCACAGCAGGGCTGGTCCCTCCCCTCTGCTCTCTGGCTGCAGCTTTGGCAGAGACTGCAGGTGTCTGCCTAGCTTCTGCTCCCTCCCTGCCCTCTAAACAGGGATTCCTCTGTCCCCTCTGCCTTACAGATACACAGCTTTATCTACCAGACCACATGCTGGCTACAGTACATGCTGTGGCAGACAGGACAAAGGCAGAATCAACAGGTAGCTACTAAGGTCCTTCTGTTGTTTTCTTATGGGGGTGGGAATAAACACTGTGTTATCAATTCCCTGCTGGGCTGGTCAGAAGTGGGGGAACCCCTCTCTAATCAAAGCGTCCTCCCGGGGGTTGGCCATGCCCCCCTCAACTCAGCACTGTAAAAGGGAAAGGAGGGCTGCTCTAGCGCTCCCCGGCTTCTACCCTGAGCCACTGCAGATATGTGCCTGCATTATCTCAGTCAAGAGGGGATGTCTGTACGATTACACACTGGTTTAGCCTAGACAGGTTAAACTAACCTGTAAAGATTGAATCAATTCAGGCTCAAGCTTTTTGAATATCTGTCCCTAGTCTATAAGTGTAAATATAACTATGTTCTACTATGGGTATTTCCTATGCTTCTGGGCTTTACTCATTGCCACAAAAGGGGCCAGGAATTAATTATTTTCTGCCCTTGCTGCTATGTATCAGAGGGGTTTGTCCACCTTCCTCAGAACCCTTGCGAGTTGGCTGCAGCTAAAGATGAGGATTTTGACCAGGGTGTGCTAGTGCTCCTGTCAGGGATTGAACCTGGACATTTCTGGCTCAAGTATCTTGCTCCACAAGTCAGGGTTGGGCTGACTGCCATATTATGGGTAAGGATGGCATTTTATCCCATGGTCAGATTGATACAGATTGTGGGGTTGTTTTGCCTTCCTCTGCAGCAGGCAATATAATCTTCTTCTGTGATTCTCTAATTAATTTAAAAAACTTTGCCACAGCAAAATATTGCTCACCATGGTCACCCTGCTTTACTTGTAGTGATATGCCTTGTGGTTGTGTCCAGATTTTCTGTGTAGTTTTGCTAACAAGTTAGACAATGGATTTATTTAGAATGGTTTAGATAGGGGATTATCCTACCTCTGGCAGAGGGTTGGACTAGATCAGCATTTCTCAACCTGTGAGTCACGAACCAAAAGTTGGTAGCAAGAATACATGAAAAGGTTGTGAACAAACTGTAAAAATGGATCACATTTTGAATACATTTTTGAAAAAATAGATGCTGGTTGTGCTTCAACATATGTTAACGCTGTACATACTAATAAATAGGATCTGGGTTTTCCGTTTGCTGTGGAAAAACACAGATTTTCTTCTTGCAGGCTGGCACAGTTTCAACCTGCAAGGGGCTGTGTGACGCCCAGAACCAGAGGGATTAATAAGCAATAAATATGTGCTTCTTGGAGGCATTTGGTATTTTGCCTAAACAGGTAATATTAGCTAATATAAAGTTTGTAAGTTCGTAACCCACAAATGTAACTTCTCTGTCATAAGTTTAACCAAAATGATAAATTAACTGTTCATGGAACTGACTGGGACCCATAGGCAAAGCTGTAGATGCAAGCTTAACTGACCTAACATTTTTTAGCTTGGGGTTCAGCCTTGACGACAAAAACTGGATCCAACCGCCTGGCATACCCAACACATTCCAGGAAAGCACATCCCAAGAAAGCATATTCAGAGAAACCTAAAGGGGTTGGGCTTAGGTAGAGCAATGTCAATTTCCAACCTAAAGATGTTGCATTGTAATTTGCTTATTGAATAAACCCGGGTCTCGGTAGTAACCTTTTATGATCATTTTTAACACCTTTCAATCCCATAGGGTAACAACTATAGGGCAAGATTGTGAGTGGCTCTAAAGCCAACAGATTAGCATAAGACTAGGTATAAAAAGTGCATGCATCAGGTGACCAGCAGGAAGGAAGGAACAAAACAGTAATTGCTGTTCCACGCCCAGACTCCGGACTCCCGGTGTGAGTGAGGATTGGATCCTGACCAATGGACATTCCCCGGTAATCCTTCGGACAGCGTTGATCAGGGAAGCCTGACTTCGCTGGAATCACCTAGTGCACACCTGGCATTGAGGGACTATCGATAAGTTGCCAACCCATGTCTGTCTATTTTAAACAGCCCAGTGGCTGATTCCCTCGCAGTGCCCAGCTGGCCTGCGACAGATTGAGCTATCTTTCTGTTGTTATTATCTGTTGTTATTATTTACTATTAGCTCTTTAATACTGCATTATCTGCTTATCGCATTTATCCTTCTGTTAACTGTTATGTGTGTAAGCTATAATAAATTTGCCATTGCTTTACTCCCAACTCTGCCTCCTCAATCCTAAACCAAACAGCCCAGTGGCTGATATAGTTGCAGCACCCAGTCAGCCTGCAACTAAATTACTACACTCACAGTGCCCAGCTGGCCTGTGACAGGGCTGCGGAGAATGTGAGGAGGGCGATCAGGTAGGGGGTGCCATGTGCATGTATACACTTTTTTTTTCTTTTTTTAATAATTTGTATCCAAAGCCAAATTAGCCAAAACTAATTCCAAATCCAAGAGTCCAGAACCATCAGTGGCCCTACTACTGGCAAACATCCTCCACCCACACCTGGGGTTTTAGATGTTTCCAAATCCTTTGGCGGGCATCCTACTTGCAGGCCCAAGCCCGGAGGCTTAGAGTTCAGATGCCCCTGAGTTTTGCCTGCCCTTAGCCATAAGGCCCTCAGAGCAATCAAGGGAGGAGACTGTACATGGCAGCCAGGTAGCGTGGAAAGCAGTTCCCACACCTCCCCACAAGTAAGCTTATGGAGTGGGGGAGGGGGCATAGATGACACCTCAGAGAGTTGGAGGGGAGCAGAAGCAATACATCAGGGGCACTGGGGTGGCAAATTTGTGCACCCACAGCAGACACAGGACTGTAGCCTGGCTGGACTGGCACGGGAAGGAACTGCCTCTGCGGCCCAGTGGACAGGACCCAGCATGGGAGGAGTAATGGACGGGGGGGGGGGGCAGCACTCTGCCCTCACCTCCTCCCACCACCAGCTACTTGCAGCCACAACTCTAGCCCACTTTCATAGCTCAGCTAGATTTCATAGATTTCACAGACATTAGGGGCTGGAAGGGACCTTGCAAGATCATCAAGTCCAGCCCCCCCCCACCCCCACCATAGGCAGGAAGTCTGCTGGGGTGAAATGATCCCAGCAAGATATGCATCCAAACACCTTTTGAATGAGTCCAGAGTAGGTACTTGCACCACTTCTGGTGGGAGTCTGTTCCAGACCCTGGATACTTGGACTGTAAAGGAGTTTTTCCTTATGTCCAGTCTAAATCAGCCTTCCAGAAGTTTGTGGCCATTAGATCTTGTTATCCCTTGGGGATCCCTTATGAACTGTTCTCCCAGATCTTGGTGCACCCCCCCTTATATACTTATAGGCTACCACTAAGTCCCCCCTGAGCCTTCTCTTCTTCAGAATCTTCAGAATGAAGAGCCCTATGTCCCTCAGCCTCTCCTCGTAAGGCTTGCTCTCTTGGCCTTTGATCATGCAGGTGGCTCTCCTTTGGATTCTCTCATGCTTATCCACGTCCCTCCTGAAGTGAGGGACCCAAAACTGGACACAGTAATCTAGCCGCAGCCTCACTAAGGCCGAGTAGAGCGGAAGGATGACATCCCTGGTTTTGCTTGAAATGCATTCCTGGATGCATACCAGAGTTTGGTTTGCTGTGCTGGCTACTGCATCACATTGGTGGCTCATGTCCATCTTGTGGTCAGTCAAGACCCCCAAGTCTCTTTTGGTCATAGTGCTAGCAAGTGTAGCAGTGCCAAGCCTACGAGTATAATGCTGGTTCTTGCTCCCAAGGTGGAGCACTCTGCACTTCTCTGCGTTAAATGACATCAGGTTTTGGTCTGCCCACCTTGAGAGCCTGTCCAAGTCAACCTGTATCTCCAGCCTATCCTCCAGTGTGACCATCTTTCCCTGTAGTTTAGTGTCATCCGTGAACTTTGCCAGTCTGTATTGGACGCCTAAATCCAGATCATTAATGAAGATGTTGAAGAGTACTGGCCCGAGCCCTGAAGGATACCACTGGTCACCTTGCGCCAAGTTGATTTGCTCCCATCAACTAATATTCTTTGGGTCCAACCTCGGAGCAAGTTCCCCAGCCACTGGACCATGAGATGGTCAAGGCCACAGTTCTCCAGCTTAGCCATGAGGACATCATGGGAGACCAACTCAAAGGCCTTCTTGAAATCCAGATATATGACATCAACCTCATCTCCCTTGTCCAGGCAATGCGTCACCTGGTCATAAGAGAAGACAAGGTCAGTCAGGCAGGACCTTCCAGCAACAAAGCCATGTTGGCTGGCACTCAGAAAGTTGCCTTCCGTTAGCCTGCTGCTGATGGAAACCTTAATAATTTTCACCAGGATCTTTCCAGGGATGGATGTCAGACTGATTGGTCTGTAATTCCCTGGGTCTCCCCTCCTTCCTTTCTTGAAGAATGAGACCACATTGACTCTTCTCCAGTCTTCTGGTACGTCTCCCAAGCACCACGGGTTCTCAAATATCTTCGCCATAGGGCGTGCTATGATGTCTGCCAGCTATGTCAACTCTCGGATGCATTCCATCCAGGCCCACAGACTTGTGCATGTCAATCCTCTCAAGGTGTTCCCTTACTTGATCTACGCCAATTGTGGGCCCATCTCCCACCCCCTGGATGTTTTGTGTCCTATCTGACAGGATAACCCCTTGGGAGAGGTGGAAGACCAACGCAAAGTTTAGGAGACTGGCCTTTTCCTGAGCATCAGACATCAGCTGCCCCATTTGATTTAGCAGAGGTCTGTTGCCTTTGTTTTTCCTCTGACTTCCCACATATCTGAAGGACTTTTTGTTGTCCTTGATTCCCATGCCTAGCCTGAGTTTGGTTTCTGCCTTGGCTTTTCTGGTAAGCTCTCTACAGGTGCAGGTTAGTGCTGTGTAGTCCTCCTCAGCAATGACTCCTCTTTTCCATGTGGTGTAGGCTTCTCTTTTTAGTTTCAGGAGGTCCAAAAGCTCTCTGTTGGGTCAAAGGGGCTCCCCAGCCCAGTAACTGCATTTCCTGTGGGACAGAATGGACTTTCCTTGCGCTTCAAGGATTGCACTCTTAAGGGACAACCATTCCTCATGGACTCTGCTTTCTAAGGGGCCATGGACCCTTAGTGCCTGGCTGACCAGTCTCCTGAGTTTCTTGAAGTCAGCCTTCCCAAAGTTGGGGATTTCTGTTTTGCTGAGACATTTGAGGCAGCTACTGCCACTGCGGTTCCCCTCAGGCCACAACTCTACCCCAGAGTGGAGGTGGGGTGATGGGCAATGTGAGCAGCCTGAGGGGAGCAGTGGCGGCAACTGGGCCACGGTGGCAGGGTCTAGCTGTCACCCAGTGTGTAAGCGGCCAGCAGCAGGAGGAGGCGAAGGCAGTGCACCCTCTCTTTCCTTCCCCCATCCCTCTATCCATTACTCCTCTCACTGCTGGTGACATGGCTGGCACTGGGGTCTTGGTGGCAGCGGCAGCTGCAATGTATCTCACCACCCAGCACTACTCTCCCATTCTGGGCCCCACCCACTGGGCTGAGGCAGCTCCTGCCCATACTGGGCTGGCCAGACTGCAGCCCCATGCCCACCATGGTCACACAAAGCTGGGGGGGCACAAGCCTCCCCATGAACCACATATCTACCCCCTGCCCCACACAGTGGTGGGCTGTGGCCTAGGGGTGGGGGGCAGCAGGCTGGGAGTGAGGGACACCAGCTAGGCTGGGGGGTGGGGAGCTGTGGGTTGGGAAGGAGGGGCACCGGCAGGGCCAGGGGGCTGTCTTCTACTTGAAGTATTTACTGGGTCAGGACTGGCCATCAATGTTTACAAATGGGTCCTGGTACAAAAAAGTTTAAGAACCACGGGACAAGATGACCTGTGCAGGTCCCTTCCAGCCCTACTTTCCTATGAATTCCCTTAGTTAATTAAATTTCCTTCCCCTATAGCTTCCGTTTCCTTCTCCCATCATCACCTGCCATCCTTCTGCCCCTCCTCCTAGATCCTGTATATTTTGGACTCTTTTCCACACCACAAACAATAGTGCATTTCACAATCCCACTGTCCTCATTCTGTAATTCAGTAATGAATACAACTAAAGTTGCTGCTTGAGTGTACTCACAGGAGTTGTGTTCATCCTAAACAATTTGATCTTAAAAGCCACAAACAGTAAAGAAGCAAGAGCTTCCTGAGAAATGCAAATATAAATGCAGAACTGGTTAGCAAATCTTGAAATGCTACCCAGCCAGAAATAGCCAGTATGACCAACACCCTGGGGATGGAAGCACTAGCTTGCTCTGGGAGAGAATGACAAAGGACTTGCAACCTGTGTCCTTTCACAACAGGTTTTTAACCTTTTTAAGTCAGTGTACCCCCAGCAGCCAGACGCAGAGCTGGGGGTGGCACACAGCCACATGTGAGCTTCCCCTGCGTCCAGCTGGGCAGGCAGCTTGTGTGTGGCAGCACGGGGTGGTGCGTGGTTCCACTCCATCTCTGCCTGTTGTCCCGTACTCCCTAAGGGCTTCTCAGGTACACCCTGCCTCCACCCCCGTTGACAACCCCTGTCCTAGGTTCTGGCTGTTCAGGGCACTCGGTAGGCCTTGGGCCTGTCTGTATTTGCAAACTGAAAAAAATAGGACAACTGGAGACATGTCAGTAAATTTGCCACAAGAAAAATTTCCTAGCTCTAGTGAAAGGCTAATTATTTACTCCCTCCCCCCTCAAGCTTCCAGTACCCCCCTTTCCAGGCCTGCTATTAAATAAGGGCCAAGACCAGATGCAAGCTCAAGGCCTTGGCCTACAGAACCCGCGAACGCCAGCTATGGCCCCGCCTGCCCCGCGCTCCTCAGCCTACGGGCGAAGGGTGGGCGAGGCTGAGGAGGCCCCGCCTTTGCTTCAGCTCGCTGGAGACCCGCGGGCCGAGCCGCCGGGGCGCCGCCCCCGCCCTACGACAAACCCGCGGCGGCTGGCGGCTCCCTCGGCCCGTACGCACGCGGTGCCGGAGGGGACAGGCGGGGCAGAGGGCTTCTTCCTGCCCGCGAACAGCGAACGTGGCGCGCAGCTGCCACCGCCCCCCTCACAAACCGTGCTCATTGCGCCCCACAGCTCGCGCCCCTGCCTCAGCCCCGCGCTGCGGCTCTGCCCGGGCGCTGTGCGGGCCGAGGCCACGCTGCACCGTGGGGAAACAGGCCGGCTCGCCCTGCGCGCTGCGCGGTCCCTCTAACTCTGAAGGGCAGGACACGCCCCCACCAGTGCCGCAGTGAAACGCAGCAGGTAGCGCGCTGCGCCGAGAGCGCAAGTCCCCACCCCCGCTGCCCCGGCCACTGCAGGGCGAACAGCCCCCGCACCCTCCCGTTTGAAGCTAGCTCTTGTTTGTGTTTCCACAGGCAGTTACGCACGTTACGTATCCCGCCATAGCTAAGCACGCGCGTGTAGAATTTAGGAGCGTAGGAGCGGTCTGTGAATACGAGCTGGATCCCATTACTCGCTGGGCGGTTTGGGCCAAGCCAAAGCGTCCACACACGGGAACACATGCACACACACCCCCAAAAAAACCCGGAGGGGGAACACGGAAAGGAACAATCTGCGCCGCGGCCGCTTTCGTCTCTCGAGGCCTGTAGCCTTCTGGCTGTGCGCCATAATGGAGAGCTCAGGAAGGAAAGTCATGCCAGTGGGACAATAGCCGCACCCCCCTGCCGCCATGGCGTCTGGTGGACTGCTCCGGGCCCTATAAGTAGTGGGGGGGCGCGGAAGAGAGCCGCTAGTCTGCCGCGCGGGCGGGGTTGGGCGGGGTGGGAGCGTGGGTCTCTTGCTGCTTTGCGAGGGGCGCTGGCAGCTGACACGAACGCGCCTTCTCAGCTCCTCTCCGTCGCCCTCGCTCGGCTGCGCGCCCAAGTTAGTAGCCAGGCGCTGTTTTCGAGAGGCCTGAGACCAGTAGCGATCTGTCAAGGAAGAGAGAAGGCGAGATCACCTCTCCAGGGCAGCAGCCTGAAGTTGGCCAAGCTGCCCCTCAGCCTCCAGAAGAGCAGCCAGGCTATGCACTGTAGAAGGGCTCTGGTCAAGAAAAAAACAGCGCGGATTGTGAAAAGGTAGAAGCAGCGGTAAGGCCCCTCTGTTGGGGGAACCCACAGGACTTTAATAACCAGCAGCCAACAAACCAGCCCAGGCGGACACGCACCAAGACGACGGCGACTTGAATTTGTGCCTCCCGGGTCTCGTGGCAGCTGCCCAGGGCTCCGCGGAGCATGTGAGAGGCGGGCTGCTATGTTGAGACGAGAAGAGCTGGTCATGTGCGGCAGAGGCGCCCGGAGTGCCCCCTGGGAGCACGCCCAGGCGGGGAAGGAGGACGAGGTGCCAGGAGAAACCTACGAGCCGCGGCGGCAGCTGAAGGAGGCACCGGCCTGGAGAGGCTGCAGCAGGTCCCGGTGGCACCACGGCCGGCGCGGCAGGAACCCCGGCTTCTGCAGGAAGCAGCTGGCCCAAGGGGCGCCCGGCTACTACGCGCCGCCGGCGCCCTACCCGCGCTGCTACCGACCCGCCCGCGCCAGGGTGCTGTTGTCCCTGCGTCCCGTCAACATGATGGGCAAGCGGGCGCCGGGCATGCGGGCCCCGCGCAACACCAACCAGTTCCTGATGCGGGAGAAGTACCGGCTCATGCACCTGCGCTCGGACTCGGTGGGCACGGAGAGCGGCGGCTCGGACTGCGAAATGGACCCGCTGGACATGGACTCCTACCTGGGGGTGCTGGAGAACGCGCGCGGCGCCCTCATGGACTGCGCCGGCGGCTCCCCTGGCTCGCGCTCGCCACCTGCCCCGCCGCTGGCCGGGGCCGGGGCCGGAGCCGGGCCGGCGGGCGCGCCCCAGGAGGACAGCCTACAGTACTTCCCCTCCGAGGACGATGTGATCGAGAGCGAGCTCTTCATGGAGCGGGACTTCGACGAGTTCTGCAGCAGAATCGCCTGACGGGGTGGCAGGACCCCCCCAGCCCGGGTTCCTCCGTACCTGCGGGGGGCATTATGTCGGTATTTATTTCAGCCCCGCCCGCCTGCGTTTTTGTCAGGCGGGGTCGGAGCGTTTTATACTGTTGTAAATAAAGGGACGCTTATTGCGGCGCCCGGGCCCCGCGTCCTTCGTCCTGCGGGGGGAGGCTGTGCGCGGGGGTCGGCACCGGGGGAGGGCAAGGTGGGGAGGCGCCTGGGGTGGCGCTGAGCTCCGCTCCCCGCGGGAGGAGCTGGACTGCAGCGGGGACGCGGCTCACCCTCAACGGCCGCCCCGGGGGGGCGGGAGTGGGGCCCTCGCTTTGCCGCGGGCCGCAGCGCGGCGATAACGAAGGGGCGGGACTGCGCGTCCGGCCGCAGCGCCGCGGTCTGAGAGGACGCGGCCCGAGCCGCGCTGCAGCGCCTCTCGCCCCTTTTGGCTCCCGTCGTGCTCGGGGCCGGCGGCGAGGAAAAGGCGGAAGGGCGGCTGCTCGGGCAGGGCGGGGCGGGTGAACAGGCCCAAGCGGTGCCGCAGCTGGAGGCTGGCAGAGCTCGGGGCCGGCGCGGCGGGCGCCGCAGCAGGCCGGGAAACCAGCGACTCTGTAGGTCTTCAGGGCCCCCTTCCTTGGGCGGAGCGTGGGCACAGGCGGGTCCGCGCCCGCCGTGCCTTCTCTCGGCTGGCTCCGTACACCGGCGCTAGACATTAGGGCGCTGCTTGAAAGGCGTCTGCCAAGAGGCACGCGAGGGCTATTCAGCGGCCAGGACCTGGCAGCCTTTACCTCTCAGTTGTGGAGCCGGTCCCGGACCTCTGAGAGGTGTGGGAGTCTCCAAACACTTGAATTCTGTTGAAAACGCGTTGTGAAAGTGTAACAACAAAGCCCAGGCCTGCAGCCCTGCTGCTTCAGTTCCTGTATTAGAAACAGTGGTTCACCACTGGCTCCATCCCAGCACATCCTTCCTGTGCAACAGGCAGATTTGAAACTAATCTGTTAATATTTATAAACACCATGCCTTGAATTTGGATAAGAACAGAGGAGGTTGCCTTAATGACAGTCACACTAAGTACAAGAAACGTTTTCAAATTATTTACCTGAGTACTAATACCTGAGCTGAGGTATTTATTTCATGGCAAAAGGCTGTTTACTTTTGCTTATTTCACAAGGCAGAGTTATAAACTATTAGGTTGCTTTTTGGGGGTAAGTGAGGCAGGAACTGCATCTCTGTACAGTCAGCCTCTTGACTATGGATAGGCAAAATACATCCCACAAGCCAAATCTGGCCAGGCACTACACACCCAGCCAGGCAGGGGGAAAACTGCAGCCAGGCAGCTCCTGCCCCAGCACACAGGGCTCCATCTCACAGCTACCTTCCACCCACTCGGGTTGCTCATTGCACCAGATGGGTAGTGGGTAGAAGGCAGCCTGAAGCTAGAGCCTGGTGCACTGGGGCAGGAGCCATCTACCTGCAGCTCCCCCCCACCCCATGTGGTGTCTAGCACACATCTCCACAGCCACTGCCGCTTCTGCGCACTACCTGCTGCCCTGAGCAAAGCAGCAGGGGAAGGAGGAGGAGCTGCTGGAGGCAGGGGGAGGGGTGGGGGGAAGCTAAGTAGTACCCAGGCAGCTGTAACAGCAACCGTGCCAAGAAGCTGTATACTGGGGCTGGGGCTGGGGCTGGAGTGGGACTGTTTGGTGGGCATGGGGAGGGAGCGTAGGCTGCCATGGGTAGGGCTCGGCCCCGTGCAGAGCACTGGAGAGACAGCCATAGGCCAGATGAGGGGACAAACTGCACCACACTGCCTGGGCAAGCTCTGCAGCATGTACCCTTTTTCACACACCCCCACCCCAGCTGGTTCCTGGGACCTAGCACACAGGTTGCCCCCCACACACAAGCGCACACCCGCATCCTATGCCTACCCCTGCCCATCCCCACACACAATATGCAAGAGTAAGAAAGACTGTCTTTTAAAAGACTTCTATTTGTGTGGCCCTCAACAACTCCACCAAACTCATTAAGTATCCCTCCAGCTGAAATAATTGCCCACCCCTGCTCTTGACCCAAAGCACAGCTCATGTTAGCAACAATAAGAAATTTGTGTTCAGAAGTTCCCTATATTTTACTAACTAATCCAGATCTGCTGCAACATATTAAGTGAATCATTTGAACTCCCCAACATACTCTTTTTTTTTCCAACCTGTTGTTTGACTAGACTATGCTTAGAACTCAGCAAGCAATGTCAAGGTAAATATTTGCTCTATTTTATGGTGTAGAGCAATCAGTTAATAGGATTTACATTTCATATTGTAATTTCATCTGAAACAAAGGACATCTGAACTGTGGCAAGTACAGATCCAAGAGAGGGAGAAGCTTTGGCGGGACCAAGTGCAGCCTGGGAAACCCCAGATGAGGCAACATCCAAATTTGACCAGCATAAATTCAGAGGGCCAGAACATCAGAGTCTATACCAGACCAGGACTAGCAAACAGGAAATGACACCTTTGGTTGGCATTAGGTGGAATGTAGGAGAGGCAGAGCCCCAAGCAGAAAGACGGACAGGAAGATTGAAGGAAGGCACCAGGAAAGGTGGAACATACCATCTTCCACCCAATTAAAATAATTTATTCCAGCAAGACATGTCAGGAAAGACCCCCTGGGGGACATTCCAGAATCTAACCCTGTAACAAGCTGTCTCTTCCTCAAGTGACGGCAAAACCAGAAAAGCCCATACGAACAAGACACTGGTGAATGGCACAGAAGGCTACAAGGTATCAATTGAAAAAAATGTTTTATTGATATATTTACAATTTTAAAGTACTTTGGAAGCCTACCAGTCACTATAATAAAATAAATTCTAAATCCCTATAAATTTTGTCATTTGATTTTGGGTTTATCATGGAAAATCAGAGCTCCCTCAGCCCCCTTCACTCACCAGGCCCCTCACTCGCAAACCACAGGCCCCTGGGCCTTGCTGGTGCCCCTCACTCCCCACCCACAGCCCTTCCAGTCCTGTTGGAGCGAGCCCCCACCTGCCAGAGCTACGTGGCCAGGGACCCAGGTCTGCAGTCCCTGTCCCACACAGCTGTGCCCAAACCCTGGCTGCCACCTGTGGGAGGTGGCAGCTGCTGTGGCAGAGTGGAATGTGGAGCCTGTCTCTGCCTGCCCCATAGGCGGCATGGCCAGAGCAAAGCCCAGGGAGGAGTGAGGGCAGACCTCCCACTGCAGGCTTGGCACTCCCCCCGGGGCCTCCACAGCACAGTGGACAGGACCTGGCAGAGCAGGGCAGAGTAGGGCAGAGCAGAGAACCTTGTTGCCACCGCTGGGAGCTCCACACTTCCATGGCGAGGTCCCCCCTGCCCACAAGGAGCTTCCCCCCCTGCTCTGCCCTGCCTTGCTAGGCCCCTGCTTGCTGGGTTGTGGAGGCCCTGGGGAGGGCAGCAGGAAGACCAAGCCCACAGTGGGCAGTCTGCCCCTGCCCATGCTCCTACCCCCACCCTGCATACAGATCTGGGGAGCACATGCACTCCTATGACCCTTTCAGGAGCATACACAGCAGTGGGGAGCCAGCCCCACCACCCCCGCATCTCCTGCATGAACCACCCACAGTTCCATCCCACTCCCCGCCAAGGACCTAAGGCTGCACATTCCTCCCCAAGCACCACACATCACCCCAGCTGGGCAGCAGCCCCAGCCTTAGACCTGCCCAACACCCCCCCTTCTTCCCTACAGGGCCCTCAATCCCCGCCCCCTACACCCACCCATGCCAGATTTACCTGTAAGAGCTGCTCTCCAGGCTGTCTGGCAGCCATGTACATGTGGGAGCACACACATGTACATGGCGCCCCATGTCTAACTACCCTTCTCCCGCTCCCCCCAGTCTCTTGCAGGCTGAAATTCTGCCAGCCTGCAGAGAACTCTCTGCAAAAGGAGAAAATTGATGTGTTTCTCCTATAAGTATGTAAGGGCAGGTGCATCAGGATCTGGGAGAACAGTTGTTCACCAGGGCCCCCCAAGGGGTAACAAGGTCTAACAGCCACAAACTTTGGGAATGCCAATTTAGACTGGACATAAGGAAAAACTTCTTTGTTGTCCAAGTGTCCAGGGTCTGAAACAGATTCCCCCAGAGGTGGTCCAAGCACCTACTGTGAACTCGTTCAAAATGCGTTTAGATGTTTCTCTTGCTGGGATGTCAGCTGACTTCCTGTCCGTGGCAGGGGGTTTGGACTCAATCATCTCATGAGACATCTTCCAGCCCCTAATGTCTATGAAATCTATGAAAATGAAAAATCTGGGATTTTCTTCTGTTAAAAGGGAAAAGCCACTTTTTTCCCCCCTAGTTTTCTGTGGGAAATGGAAAACACAGATCCCTGCTCAGCACTAAGCATACTGATAGGAAATGTTTAGTTGCATAGTTTACATTACATTTTGGTGTTTTAACTACTCAGGCAATGCAAAAATACCACCTTTTATTAAGGAATTTTCTACCCCCCTTAAAGGATTTGGTCATCTTGGGCTTCTGTTTGCCAGTATTAGCCGTTGTGCCTCTACATGGCTTCAGGCCTTTCCCCATCTCCAGCTATTACTGCCATGAATTACTTAGCTGCCATAATGTCCTCTTTTGTCTAATTCCTTCTGCATTTCAGTGACTCCTCAAATTGGCTTCACAAGATACAGTAAAATGATTTAAACCAGTATTATTTACACTACCAATTGCAACACACTTCATTCTGTTTTGGCAGAGGGCCACACCAGTTTTCTAGTTCCTTCCCCCCAGCAACTGTGTGTGTACACTATAGTTCTGTTAGTGGTTATGCAAGTGTGGTATGCTCTCTATATAGCCTATGAAAATATTTTCCGCCTGTGAGTTATACACATTTGTTCTCTTCCACAATGAGAGGGGACCACAGGCGCAAAGATTTTAATATAATAAAAGGCTTAGTCTGTCTGTCTGTGTGTCTGTCCATAATGCTTCTGGCCAACTGCGCATGCGATGCTGAGAGGCTGGATGGCAATTGGCTGGGTGGCCCAGGCTGCATGGGCCCATGTTTGTGCTTCTGCCAGGGAAGTTTGGTGGCGGGGAATATGCCCCAGCTGTCCAAGCAGTGGGGCTTCCCCATGCCTTCCTGCCTGAAGGTGAAGTGGGATGGAGACAGTGCCCCCCTGCCATCTGGTCCAGACACCACCCAGAACAGCCAGCAGGGAGGGAGAGGCAGTGGTCAGGGAGGGAGGGAAGCAGGGAGCCAGGCAGATGTGGACCAGGTGGCCCTGGAGTGGTGAGGGGGAGGGGAGGAGTGGGGCCGGACCTGAAGTGGCAGGGAGGGGGGCAGTGGTGTCAGACTCGAAGTGGCAGGGGTGGGGATGGAGTGGGGTTGGACCCAAAGCAGCAGAAGGGAGAGGGGGAGCAGGGTCGGACCCCAAGTGGTGGGGGGAGAGAGGAAGCAGGGTCAGACCAAAGCAGCATGGAGGTGAGGGTGGGGCGGGGTCAGATCCGAAGTGGGAATGGGGGTCAGACTGAAGCAGGGGAGAGGGAGGGGAGCAGGTTTGGATCTAAAGTGGCAAGGGGGGGAGCGGGGTCAGACCCAATGCGAGGGCGGCGGAGCAGGGTCAGACCCAAAGTGGTGGGGGGAGTAGCGTCAGACCTGAAACACCAGGAACGGGTTGGGGGTAGAGCGGGGCCAGATGAGGAGCAGCAGAGGGGGGTTGTGGGGCCAGATATATGGCTCTGTCCCCAGTGCCCCTCCTCCCCCCATCATTCTTGATGAGCAATTTATTAATTGTTGCATAAAGGAACCCTGGTAGATTCTCAAATACAAATAGTTTTAGTCATAGGCTTACCAACTTTCTTTCCCTGAAGAAAATAATTTTAAGATCTCTTGTCTCAATGGACACTTTTACACATGCTCCAGGGATGGGGGAGGGGTGTCTCTTTAATTAGACCAGCTCTTAGAGCCACTCTAAAGCATGACAGCATCTCGTATTAGCATCCCCATGCTTCAAAATGATGCACTAATACACAAGACACAGAAGGTTGCTGAAGCACAGTAAATGCCATGCTCAGACACTGTAATTACAGCATGTTGGAGCAGCCTCCATGCTCGTGTACAGGCACTCAATGATCATAAATTAGGAATATCAAAGTTCTGATCTCAATTAAGGAAATTCTTAAGAAAATAGAATCATAGAAGTAGGGTCGGAAAGGACCTTATAGATCTTCAAGTCTGACCCCCTGCCAGTACAGGAGAAAAAAAACTGGGCTCAAATGATCCCAGCTAGGTAGACATCAAGCTTCCTCTTAAAGACCCCCAGGGTAGCAGCCAGCACCACTTCCCTTGGAAGTTGGTTCCAGATCCTAGCTGCCATAACTGTGAAATAGTTCTTATGGATGTCTAATCTAAACCTACCCTCCAACAACTTGTGGCAGTTATTCCTTGTTATGCCAGGGGGTGCTAGGGGAAACAAGGTCTCTCCCAAACCCTTCTGGTCCCCCCTAGTGAGTTTATAGACTGTCACTAGGTCCCCCCTCAGCCTTCTCTTGTGAAGGCTGAACAGGTTCAGGTCCCACAGTTTCTCATTGTAGGGTCTGCTCTGTAGTCCCCAGATCATTCGGGTGGCCCTCCTCTGGACCCTCTGAAATAATAGTGTATGGTACTCCCATTTGGTGCTGTGAGTATTTTCCTGCTCCCTGAGCTGGGCCCCTTATTTTGCTGCCACGACTTGATGGAATTTTAAATGAAAGGAGGGGTTCAGTGGTGTTTATCCCCTGTCCCAGAGATGGGACTGATTCACCACAGTTGCTCCTAGGGTTCTACCTCCTCTACACGCCTTCCTCTCCACCAAACATCAAGTTGCTGGGCAAGATTCTGGACATCAAGGTGCTCAGAAGATCAACTCTCCCAGTATTAACACCCTGCTGAACCTGGCACAGCTAAGATGGGCTGGTTACCTCTCAAGAATGCCTGATACTCACCTGTCAAAGAAAGTCTTCTATGGCAAACTGTCAAATGGAGTACACTTTCACAGCACACCCAAGAAGCGGTACAAGGACACCCTAATGGTGTCCCTAAAGAGTTTTGGCATCGACCCATAGTCATGGGAACAAATCACTCGTCACTGTCCATCCTGGAGGTCCCAAATCCAGAACGGAGCATTGGCCTTTGAAAAGCAATGCACAGCAGAAGCAATGAAGAAATGCACAGTTAGGAAAACAAAAACCTCCCATATCCAGTCCTCATCACTCTCCTGACCCTGCTGCAGCAGATTGTTCAAAGCAAAGGTAAGACTTATAAGTCACTTATAAGTTACCTACTCAAATAACCTGGCCTCTACCCCACTTCATTCTCTTCCCTTTCCCTTTTTTCCCCTTCTCCTTCTTTCTCCTTTTCTCTTTTCTCCTTCCCGTTTTCTTTCCCACTTGTTTTCTCTCTTCTTCCCTCCCCTCCCCCCATTGGATGCAGCTGTCTTTGCTCACAAAGAATGAAAGTGTATATATAATTAATTAAATGTGTTATTGTATCTTTATTTTTGTTATTGTGTTCTTATATATATATTTGGTTGTATGGATGAATGAATGAAGAGTGAATGGTAAAAGCAGAGTAAGCTATATGTCAGCAAACAAGTTACCAAATGGTGAATCATGTTGAAGTGGCTGAAGAACACAGTCTGTACCAGGCAAAGAATAAAGGTAAACAGAAAAGGCAAGATCTGCGACATCTCAAAGCTGTAGACTCTGGATACAGCGCACACCAGCAGTAACGGAAGGATGTTGTAAAACACAGTGATTGAAGAGCAACACCTAAAGACAATGATGCATAGGCCTAACTGCTTGTCAGGATGGAAAAAAACTGAGATTTCAAACAAAGGAGCCACAAAATCAGGAAAGGCAGACCAGTCACCCAACACCAACTTGATAACCCCTGTTGAGTCTTTGAGGAGCTGAGCTACCTCAGGTTTGTTTGGATCTGGACTTATGAGGTGAAGAAGCCACGTAACAGTTTGAACAGAGAACGAATTTATTGACTTACGTCCCCTGGTTGACGGAGACCCAGGTTGTATTTGAACTTGACAATGCAGCGTAATGGTTACAATGGCTTGCAAGCTGAAACGGTCGATAGCGGGGTGGGATTTTACGCCAAGGGGGAGTGGTGGCAGGAGACAGCAGCGAGCGGAAAGAGCAACAGTTGATCAGGCTGCTGCATACAACTTAACAGTCAGTTGTCCATGTCGGTTCTCCAAGCTTCTCCCCGAGCCTCGATGGGAGGAGGTCTTTATACAGAGAGTGACACGGTTAAGCCAGTCATGTTCGGCCGTTCGGCCCTCATGTCATTACCTTATTTGGCACAGACACGCTTACTGAGGCAAGTGCCTCTCTGAGGTAACCATTGCTATGAGGTTACTATGGGGGTCAGGGAGGTGCATGAGGCACAGAGCCAGCTTTTCAGCATGTCAACCCCTATAAAGGAGAGAGACTTAGCAGCAACAGGTGGGGTAACACACTGTGAACTTCACTGGAACACAGATGCATCTGTATCTCCTGTTCCCGATCTCATGCTAACTAGGCTAGCCACCTAGTGTATAGTACTGAGCAACAGATTTTGGTAACTATAACATCTGCAGAGTAATTGTAAGTGTGATTCTGTCTGTATGTATGAGTACTCTTTTGAATATTTTAATCAATAAACATGGCATCTTGCCTTATCCCCCTCATAAGGTCTCACTCATCATTTGAGCTAATTAGTAATTTGTGCAACATTTAATTGGTGGAGGATGCTGGAGGGGTTATATGCTGTGGTTGTTGATATTTTGGTGGTCCACCCTCAGTCATTATAGTTGGCCGGGTAATAGGTGAAGAATGTTAGGCTTCTTCTCTGGTATCAGTAGATTTTGAAGAATATAAAAGTTTATAGGATTGAATACCTGGGTATAAAGCTTATGCAGGTTGTGACCGGCAAGCTCATAACTAACAGTTGGTTATAGCTTTTTCGAAGTGGGGGGGCGGGGAGCAGAATTTAGGATTTTCTTTGATATTCAGGACTAGCACTTGGTTGTAGTACGTTTTGACTGTTGGGGGCAGAGGAGGGCAGAATTTCAGTGTCTCTCTGGTGTTGTGTGGTGTGAGGGAGCGGGGCCTAGGGATGGCCGTGAACTCCCTAGCGCCCCCTACCGTCACGTTAGGGTGAACATAGCACCCTCAGAATCTCGCCCGCCACGACTTTGATGACCAATAAGTAATATGGGAGGCTGCTTGTTTCCCTAGTGGACGGTACTGGTGTTCCTGTCCCTACTCCAGAATGGGGTATCTATATGCGTCCCGCCTTAAGGGCTATGCGTGCCTCCAAACCTCCCCTTCAGCATGCCCCAAGCTTCGCAGCTGTTCTGGGGGACGTTTGTATAGTCCCTCGCCCTTCGGGTGCCCTCGTTCTCTCTCGGGCCCCTCGCCCACCTGGCGCCCCCTTGGGTCGGGCTCCTATCTCCAGCCCGCTCCCTGCACCCTGGGCCGGTCTCACTGGCATCCAGCTAATCGCTGGCGCCCCTGGGTCCGGCTCGCTAGCGCCGCCTAATACCGGCGCCCCCTGAGTCCGACTTCTCACCGGCATCTAGCTAATCCCGGCACCCTTGGGCCGGCTCGCTTTCGCCGCCCTAATCCCGGCGCCCTTGGGCCGGCTCGCTTTCGCCGCTTGTTCTGCCCTGCTCTGGGGCCTTGCCCTCTCTAGGGCTGACACCGCGCGCCTCGCGCTCTGTCTCTGCCCCGCTCTGGGGCCTTGCCCTCTCTAGGGCTGATACCGCGCGCCTCGTCTCTGCCCCGCTCTGGGGCCTTGCCCTCTCTAGGGCTGACACCGCGCGCCTCGTCTCTGCCCCGCTCTGGGGCCTTGCCCTCTCTAGGGCTGACACCGCGCGCCTCGTGCTCTGTCTCTGCCCCGCTCTGGGGCCTTGCCCTCTCTAGGGCTGACACCGCGCGCCTCGCGCTCCGTTTCTGCCCCGCTCTGGGGCCTTGCCCTCTCTAGGGCTGACACCGCGCGCCTCGCGCTAGGGGCACAGGCACTCACCGCCATGCTTGTCCCCTTGACCCTTCTCTGGGTCCATTTGCCCAACTGGGCAAACGCCGCCCTTATGGGCTGGGGTCTGCAACCCCGCACCTCCCTGGCGCAATACGGTGCCTCTTCGGCACCGACAGTAGTGCCCTGCTGGCAACTGTGCCCCTACTGGGCACTGGGAACCCCCAAGCTGTTGGGGAGCCCCCATGAGGCCTCCTCGCTCCCCTACAGCCTCACCCGGTTCTCCAGTGCAAACTGTAACAAACTCAAGCCATCTGGCTGCAACATAAACACAGAGGCTCCATACGCCTAACCATAACTCCAAGCCCCGTCAGGGCTCTCAGTCCTACCTCCCGTCAGGGCGATCTGGTTCCCCTCATCATCGCAGCCGGTTAGTGTGGTAAGGCTGCAACCACTAACTCAGGCCACTCAGCTCAGCCACAGAGCTCCTGCTCCTGCAGCAGCCAGAAAGGAACTGTGAGTCAGGCTCCGGCCTAAGCTGCTTATAAAGGCCTGGCCCTGCCCCCTTCTGGCCACGTGACCCGCCTGGTCGCCCTGGTAACCAGCACCTGAGCTGCCTGGGTGATTGGCAGCTCTGCCAATCACCCTCACAGTCACAGGGCACCTACGTGACTCCGTGATATGTGGTTAATGACTGTGGATTTTAAGATATATTGTGTGGGTTGTGACCAGTGAACCTATACACTGAGATTAATAAGTTTAGGAAGTTCAGTCTTGGGAACGGCCTTAGTTTGGGAGGCAGTGTGCAGTTTGAGAATGGCAAACCTAGAAATGAAAGGTCATCATGGGTGAAAACCAGCAAGCTTAGGATGGTTTGAAATTGGCAAAGTTTTTAGAGAATAGGGATTGTGTGGCTTGAGGTCATTGGATTTTCAAGTGTGAAAGTAAAGGTGGTATCTGAATAGGAGGTTGTAGAAAGTATAGGACCTTATTAATTAACATCTAAGGGCGTGTGTAGACAAAACGATATTTCCTGTTTACATCAACACAACTGCATTTGTATTTGCATGACCCAGGATTTCCCGCCACTCTAAAGTCCATTTAGCACCTTGAACTAACACTACTTTGGGATGTGTTAATTTGCCGTGCTCTCCAGTTACGCTGCTCCAGTTGTGGATTTGTTCATGCAAACAGCCAGAGACTCCAAAGACTTCTAATTAATCCCCTTCACCACGAGGGAGTGCTGTGTTCTGGCCTGTAAGTGGTGTGGTTAACCCAATTAAGTTATTTGCTTACTTAGCTCTCTGGATTTGAAGCGTGCTAGCTTCGAGGTCACAGCAGATCTTTTAATTAAGGTTTTTACTCAGCACATCCACCCCATCTCACCTGCCATGACTTGATGTAAAAGAAAAAAAGAGGGATGCTTGCTGTTCGTAATGGCTGTTGACTTTTGGCCAAAATAGGATTTTTTTTTCCCCATGCTTAGTTCCACCTTTTTACATGACCTGGTTAACCCTGGGGCTACTGACTGTCTATTTCCGTTCTTATTCTAGACTTATTCTTATCATTAAGCTTGGCTGGTTGCAGAACCATGCATCCCTGGTTTCTTCCAGGTCCCCTGTCCTGCCCCACAGCCACTTGTGATTAGTTGTTTTCTGTTCATGCAGGATTTCAGGCTGAAACAACTAATGCTTTGCTGGATCCCACCATCTGTTTCTTCTTACTTCCCCATTCTGGTAAGTATGGAGATTCCTCCAAGTCTCAGAAGGAGACAGTTTCCTACTCTCCCCCTTTTACCCCTCCCAGGGCATTGTCCCTGTCTCTTTTTCTTCACAAGACTCACTCCAGTCTTTCTCCCATGTCTCTCTTTCTTTTTCTCTCTCCTCCTTCCAGTTGTTGTTGGGTGCGGCTTTTAACTGCTCTCCTTCCCGCTCCCAGCCAACCAAAACTGACAGGAACTAATGAATCGGGGTGCCTTTGATCTTCCCGTGTCCTGCTCCCTTTTTTCGGGTCTGTTGTGAGGTAAGTATTTGTGCCCAGAGCACCCACTCCAGCACTCCTTCTAATCTTCAGAGCCCTTCTTTCAGGTCCCTAGAATCTCCCCTGAGTGGGCAACGTGATCGTCACTGCCACATGGCCTTTAGCGATAAGTGCTGTTGTGTGTTCTTTTTTACCCTCCTTCACTCGTCACTCCTCCCTTCTCCCTCACAGTACGCAGTTCAGGTCAGGACAGGTCCTCTCAGACCAATTATTCTTTTTAAATGGGGGAGACAAATAATCCCTTAATTTTCTACCCCTTCTTAATTCTTCTACCCCCCCTGCCACCTATAATGTATGCCCTCCCCACCACACACGTACCCTTCTGTCCTCCCGTCCCCCCATGTACCCTCCACCTACAACCCCCATCATGTGCTGTCACTGCAGTGGACATAGCTCCCAACAACAGCTGCAGCATCTCCATAATGGTAGTTTGAAACTTTGGAGTGAGTAGTTACATGACTTCCTTCAATATTGCAAACCTTCTGAACTTCATCACATTCCATTTCAGAACCACAACCAGAAGTCCAGGGGCAGGATGCTGCCTGTCACACCCAACACCCAGGTTATGCAGTGTCCCAGGTGATATTTAGGTAATATGTCCCACCACCTTGTGTATGTGTGGAGGGGTGGGGGCAAAAGTCTGGTTTTTCAACTGTGCACCAACACCTGCCCTTCCTTTTCTTCCTTTTCCTCCTTCCTCACAGAAAACTGTCATGGGCAGAAGTTGCCAGGGGCAGCAACCAGCCCACAGCCCAGTGACAAGGAGAGTAGAGTGAAGATAGTGAAGAGGAGTAAAGTGAAAATATCTTCAGGGGTTTTTTAATATATATTTTGTATATATTTTATATTGTTAAGTTGTATATAGTTGTTGTTAAAACTGCAGCGTTTTCAGTAAAGTGTTTTACTTTTGCTTTATATAGGTGTCACGTTTTCTTTGGGGTGGGGGGTGGTTGGGTTGGATATTGGAGACCATGCCCGCCTCAGCATGGAGATGCTGTGCTTGGAGGGGGAGGCATTATGGACTCATGTCATTACTGTAGAGAGTTGCAAAGAGTTGCAGGGTGGACTGTTGTCAGAGGGAGGGAGGTTGAATGCTTTTTAAGTGCTAGTTAGGGTACAGTGCAGCCAGCATTTCTGGTAAGAAAAAAGACTAAACAACCTCACCCACCCCCAGTGGCAAGCAGGCAATATGCAAAACTTCTTCATGTATGGACCTCCCAGGTCCGTTAGTCTTTAGCAAGTCTTTAAAGACTTTAGTAAGTCTTTAATGCGTTATAATGCATTTCATATGCATGGTTGCTGAGGGGGATGGGGGGCTGCCATTATGTGGTGGAGTACCTTTGGGGTGCTCACCACATGGCAGGGGCTGCAGTAGGCTGGGACAAAGCCAGCAGAGAAGGCAGCCAAGTGAAGCCCCGAAATGTCATTCTAAGCAGGGAGGTGTGTGGTGGAGCACCTTTAGGGGTGCTCACCACTTGAGGGCTTTTGTGCATTCTGAGAGGAGCCTGTTTTGGAGGAGCAGCAGTGGAAACCTCCCCCAGGAACTATTTTAAGGGGGAAGGTATGTGGCAGGGCACTGTTGGTGCCTGTCACTTTAAGAGTGGAGCCAAGCAACTAGCAGGTGCTTGATTGCAGTGGCCATTTTAGATCTCTGGCTGCCTATATAAACAGGGCAATTCGCTGCTGGCAGGCCAGGCAGTAATATTGCTTGGCTGCAAGGCTCCATGCAACATCCAGGAGGTAAGGGCAGGAACTGTAGGGGATGGTTTAGAGGCTCCTGGTCCTGGGCATGCCCTACAACTGCATCCTGCTGGGAGTGACTGGCCTGGTGGGGCTCTCAGTGGTGCAGGAGCCCCCAGAAAATGCCAGGCCAGTTACCACCCCGGTGAAAGCCAGGTAAGGGTGCTTTAACTGTAGCCCTCACCTTCAGGTGGGTTATGTAACATTGGAGGCAGTGGGACCAGGTGCAGCTGCAGCTGCCTGCACCCTGTGGGGTGCAAGATCCTGAGCAGCAAGAGTGGGGGCCAGGCATGGCTACAGCCACCTTAGCCCTGTGGGGTGTAGGGCCCCAAGGAAAGGTAGTTGGGGCCAGACATGGCTATGGCCACCTGAGCCCACTGGGGAGGGAAGCCCCATGGCCCCAGTGAAGGGGGCAGTATGGAGCCTTAAGTGAGGGGGTGGCCCCATGTGAGGGGAGTAGACCAAGGTAAGTCTCTGGGTGCCTGAGACTGTAGTTTGGGCCAGAGGCTGAGTAAAGGGGGCTCAGTCAGAGAGGGGCAAGTCCTGACCCCAGTAAGTCCTCCACCACTGGGAGGCCAAGTGTGGGTCAAAAATAAGAGCTAGGGTAGAACACAATGACCTGCTGCTCCAGGTGGGGAGTGAGAGTCCCTGTGAGACCCTGAAGCACCAGTTGTGGTGTGAGTTAAGAATGACCCAGGTGAGGGGTGATCCCGGACATGAGGAGCCCCAGTGGGAGGGAGAATAACCAGAGGGCTGGGAGCTGGGTGTGTATAGAGTTGCCCCGGAAGGGGCCAGGATAAGCTTAGACCCGGTCAGGTAATTGGCTAGCCACTACCCTGTAGAGAGGCCAGAAGTGTTATGCAGCAGATGGCTATCCCCAGACATAGTATTGAGAGGTGCCTGGAGGGGAGGCCAACCAATCTGAAGTATGGGCCCTGATCAGCTTTATGTCCAGCCTGTGAAGCTACTGCACTCCCACCCCTGACGTGCTGCAAACCGCTCCCCACTCCCAAGTCCATGCTCCTGCTTGATTTCAGGACAAGTACAAATTTTTGGTCCTTGTCTTTATTTTTTCCCAATAAATTGAATTGCAATCAATTAAATGGAGAAATCACAATAAAGCTAAAACAGTATAGACATTTTTTTTTTTTTTTTTTTTTTTTACTCAACAATGCCATTGGTAGTCAACTGGTGAATACATTGTTTTGCAGTACAGCCATTGCCAGCAAATGCAATACAATAGAATAAAACACCAATTCACAATAAGCTCCCAAGGTCCCTTGAGTAATCCCTCGATATGATATGGATGGAGGATTGCATGGTGGGAGAGTGAAAGGGAGGGAGGCAGGCAACCAGCCTCATTACTGGCCATGTCCTAGCAGTGTTTTATTTTTGATCTGGCATGCATTTCCAATGGGGGCGTGGGGAGGTGGGGGAGCAGGGTGCTTTTCGGAGAGATGACAATCATGTGACTTTCATGGAGTCACGGTGTTACTAGGAAGTTGCAGGGTGGACTGTTATCAGATGGAGGGAGGTTGAATGCTTGGCCAGTGCTAGTGTGCAGTCAGCATTTCTTGCAAGAAAGAAGACTAAACAAATCTAGCCACAAAGCTTAGTTAGAGAGGGAAGGTTCCCCCAGGTGGGGATGTATGGCCTGACTCAGCTTGCTGGTTGAGTTGGGGCATGTTACTCTCTGTTACATTGTAACTTTGGAATCTTTGCTGGCCACAAAGCTTAGGTAGGGAAGGAGGGGCCCCCTCAGGTTGGGGGACGGACAGACAACTTTCTACTTTATTTAAACTAGTTTCTATTATCCTTATTTAAAATCTTTCTTCCTTCCGCAAGTCAGAGAAGAAACTCAAGGAGACAGAGTGGTGGGTGGGTGTCAGAAGACATGTACACAATCCAAATTTTCTGGGACATGGCCAGTACCAAGAGGAGGGTGAGAAGACTATGAAATGGACCTGCAGAATTTGTGCAAATTGATCTGATGCTCAGGCCAAAGCCAGTGAAGAAAGCTCAGCTTCCTTTGTGGCCAGCAACAATTCGAAAGTTACTATGGTGCAACAGAGAGGTATAAGGCAGAGGTGGGCGAGTGGAGTGAAGAACACGCAGGCCTGGGCCTACTACCTGGACCCCGGAGGTCTTGGCTAGCAACCAAGAAAAAAGCCTCTACAATTCAGAAAAGAAACTCATGCCTCAGCTTCCTTAGCAGAAGGCCCCACCTGTGCCTCAAGCCCTCTGCAGCAATGAATGAAATGTGCTTGCAGAACTTGTCCAGCCCATGCTGATGCAAGACATGGCCAGTAACCAGGAGGAGGGCAAGAAGATTATATGAAATAGGCCTGCAGAACTTGTGCAAATTGAGCTGATGCTTGAGCCAAAGCCAGTGAAGAAGCCTCATCTTCTGCCACTGCAGTGGTCATAGCTCAGGAGCACAGCTTCCTTTGCGGCCAGCAACGATTCAAAAGTTATGAGGGTGCACCAGAGACGTGCAGAGGTGGGCAAGTGAAACAAAGAGCCTGCAGGCTTGGGCCTACTACTCAGACCTTGGGAGGAAATTTGCCAGAGATCTTGGCCAGCAACCAAGAAGAAAACCTCCGCATTTCTGGCCAGCAACAATCCTCTAATTACAACTCCATAATACATTCATTAGTAAACAGGGCCAGCAACCAGGAGGAGGGCTAAAATAATATGAACTGAACTTGTACAACTTTTACCATACTCAAGGTGATGCTTGGGCCAAAGCGTGCAAAGAAAGTTTCCACAATTCAAGTAGTACACAGAAAAGAAGCCTCAGCAGTACTTGTGGCCACTAACCAGGAGGAGGAAGTAATACAAGTTCAGTAAGGGTAGTATGTAAAGCAGGAGGGTATATACATTTCTTCTCCATGGGAACAGAGGGACCTAGGGAGGAGCTTGAACCAGAAGGTGGGCACTTCTTCCCCACAAGTGCCATGGGGGAAGAGGCAGGGAGGGTGTATAATCACTTTCCTTACACTCAGTATTTGCTTTCTCATCATAAGGAATCAAACTGTAATTATAAGTCTAAGTCTCTATAACGTAAGTCTATACCATACTTTGTCTATGTATATATGGTGGAGACCCAGGATGTGATGTGTGCAGGGTGATAAGGTAGATCTACCTGCTTTGAAATGCTGTGATAAGGAATTGAACCATTACAATTATTATTGACCATGAATAAATCATCATTAATATTACTATTACAACAAACTCTTATTAATATATTATTATTGGAATTAATAGTATTATTGATTCCTATTATTAGTATTACCTGTTATAGTATATTAAAAGTCTGTATAAGTCAGGATGAAAGTCAACTATACTTATAATGCATAATAGTTCAGTGCTGAGAAAATCCTGAAGGAAGTATCATCATCCTCTTCATCTTCTCTTTCTTCCTTTCTCTTTCTGCCTCTTGTCACCCCAACAGGGATCAATCAGCCTGCAGCTAGCAATGGAAGAGGATCTAAAAACCAGAGGATGGGAGGATAGAAAGAGCATCAGAATTGTATTTGTGCCTTTTGTGCACCTCACATACCTTCCTTCACGCCCACAAAATTCCACCAGCCCCATTTACAATAAATCGGAACAAAACAATGCTCCCCCCCGCCAACCAGAGATGACCTTATTAGGGTGCAGGGCAGTGGCGTACCAATAGCAGCAGGTGGCACAGCCACCCTAGCACAGACTGAAGAGGTGCCATTGGCAGGTGTGAAGGGGGCACCATCACTCCATGCTGCTCACCCTTCCTTCCCCCACCCCACTACCAAAACCACCACAGAAGGTGGCTTGTCCAGGGTGCTTGTGGAAGTGAGGACAGCAGCACTCTGGGCTTGTCTCCTGATCCCCAGAGACCCATGGTATGCCACTGGTGCAGGGCCTTGGGCAAATAACACCCCCGCACACACATGCAGAGCTGGTCCTGTATGCTGCGGTGGCAGTGGCGAGGGAGGGGAGTTGACGAACATTTGGATGCAAGGCTGGCCAGCAACACTGAGGAGTCACCCCATCCACTCCACTCATCTCTGCAGGGCCCCCAAACCACTGTGCTCAGGGCAGTCACTTGTATTCATGCCCCCTAGGAACTACCCTGCCACCCTCAGGGCACAGACAAGCGTCAGGTGTCACTTACCAAAGGTGGCATGTAGCACATCACTGATATAAAAATCGCGGTTCGTTTCTTTGGAGGCTCGCGAATAATAATTTTTCAGGCACACATTCTTAGGAACACAAAAGATATATTTGCAAATAGGGTCAGAGCGAAGACAAAAGACCACACTCTGCCCGCGGGGAAAACTTCTCAGTGGGCTTTATCCCCTCTCCCCTGGGCACGTGTGCAAAAGCAGGAACTCTTACAACTCATTTCCGGTTCATACAAACATATATGAAATGACGTCACGTCATTCGTCGCATGTGTATTATAATTAACTACTTAAGTATGCGGGGCGGATAGGCTTATATGCATTAGCTGATTACGCATGCTTAGAAAGCTCTTTAGGTTACCAAAAGTTCAAACTCACTCTTTCTCAAGGACAGGATCATTAAAAATTGCAATTACTCTTATCTGCATGAGAAAACTAAGGAGTATATGCTTTACTGTAACAAAGAGATAGTAAATTTGCAAAACAAAGAGAGTGATACCTTAATACAAAGAGCCCTTGGTAGTCTCTCCTCCACCTCCTCCTCCCACCAGGGAGAGCTTCTAGCTGTGCTGTTCTAACAACACTATTCATAATGCATTTTTAATAATATTTCTAACATCACCATATCCTCTTGCAAGTCACACATCACAGAGGTGCAGGCATCAAATAGCACTTGAAGCTTCACTGCACCCCACTTGGTCAGCCTGCTGTCGTCTTGAACCCTGGATTCACATTACTGTGCCCTCCAGGGGCAAATCTCATGACTGGGATGAGTCCTTCTGTGCCCCCACTGTGCTGCTGTTCCTCACCCGCCTCAAACCTCCCTCCTTAATATAGTGAACGCTCATCCTGACCTCTGCCCCCCCAATTTATAGTGCTTGAGCAGGGCAACTCCCCACCCCACTGGCAGCCCTGTTTTGTTGTGGAAAAAATCCCAGACTCTCTAGTGCCAGGCTGGAAAAGAGCATGAAAGCAAGGCAGAAAAGTTTGCAAAGTCCATGAGTTTGTGTGCAAGCAAAGCAGGTCTTAAACCCCACACTGCACCCCCCCCCCCACCGCCTCGTTTTGGTGTTCCAAAACAAAGGAGACAGTGCCTGGCACCTGGCCGGAAAAGAGTATGAAAAGAATCTTGAAAAAGCTCATTTTCAAAGTTTCTGTTTAGGGAAAATGCAAGGAAGGTTTGTGAAGGGTAAGCCAAAGAGGCATACGCCCCTGTGGGCGACTTTGCAAAGTGGCTGGTGGCTTGCAAAAAAGCAAGCCAGGCTGCTGCGGGGTGACACACCGCTTCCCTTTTCCCAACTAAGGGAGGTAAAATCAAAAGCAGTAAGTAAGTATGGCCTCAAAAATGACTTTGCAGAGTGGGCACAGTCTTTGCAAAACGCTGGTGTGCAGGCCAGCACTTGTGTGTTGCAATCCACCCAGGCAGCTCCCCTGTTTACCTGTGCAAGAAAGATTGCCAACCCCTCCCCCCCAGCACCATGCAGCAAGTGACAGGAAAAATGAACAGAGAAATGAACCCAAACAATGAATGAAATCCACCTTTGCAACCAAGCAGTGTAAGGGTGGATATGGAGGCAGACACAGGAAGCCATGAGGTTTTATTGTTTGCAACACACTAGTTACTTGTGTTTCTTTGCCTTCACCCCACCATGACCCTAAACTGCCCACAACTTCCTGAAACCCAGTGGCACCCTCCTGGCCCTGCTGGCAGTCATACAGCCCTCCTCTAACCCCACTGAGTTAGGGGGAACAGGCTTGGCTGTAATTCTCTGCTCGTCTTGCACAGAGGCAAGTCAAGCAGACCAACTTTTCCCTTTTGGGCGTGGCACCCATTTATTTAGGTACTCCTGCACATTCTGAAAGGCATCATTGAAAGTGTCCTGTGAACTCTGTAATTCAACACAGAACTCGTCAACCATGTCTTTCAAATTCTGCATTGTGTCTTGCACTTCCTCGAGGATAGCATCATCCTTATGCAGCAGCAACTCAAGGAGTTCATTCCACAAGGCAGCTGCATGTTCCACTCTGGCCACTGAGGAGTCTGCCAAAACCTCGAGTGAGGTTTCGCCGGACTGTCTCTGTTTGCTGCGATAATCTCTGCAGCGCTCTGCTGTACTGCAAGTGGGGCACTGTTCCGGATGGCCATAGGTTGAAGTGGCTGATAAACAAAGAAAAAAGCAATGGTTACCTTCCCCCCAAGAGAAGGAAATTACACGCCCCCATCCCCACCATGCAGTGCACAATATGCCAGCAGGCACAGAAACAGACCCCATAACAGTGGGGCACCACTCGTACTGCCCAAAACTTACAAGTACTCGCTTCAGAAACAGGTCCGCACCTGCCACTGCACATGCTAGCTGCAAAAAATTAATTAAAGCAAATAATTAGTTTGGTGCCTGTTACATTACAAGCTATCAAACTTCTGATGCACCACCACTGAAAGAACATGGCAACCCACCTATAGCAACACATGAATTTCACCCCCCAAACTGAACCAGCACGAACCTGGGTGCTGCCTGACAGTGGCAAGAGGCACTTTACAAGCAAGTCTCAATTTACATGTATTTAACTTACACAAATTCAGTGTTATGCGCTCAGCTGCTGGGGCTGGCTGCCGGGTGCCGGCTGGGAAACAGTGTGTAGTGTGACACTGTGCAGCACCACATGGTATTGCCTGCATGTGCCAGCATGACTGGGGGGCTGGGGGGCTGACGTTTAGCTGGCCACCTTGTTCGGTGCTTGCCGCTGAGCCCGGCAATTTCAGCTATATGCGATTTCAACTATACGCAGTGACCTGGGAACGTAACCCCCACGTAAATTGCAATTGTACTGTATAAAACTTACCAGCTCCAGCAAGTTCTTAGGAGTCAGTAACAGTAGATGATGTATCGGCCACATGGGTTTCTTCCTGACCTTCCACTTCCTCCGCTTCATCAACTGTGCTAGTCTTTGGAACGGAGGGGCTATGTGCACTAAGAGTATGGTGACCAACGGTTCTTCCTGCCACTCATGGTCATCAGGGAGCAGTCTCTGTACAGCTGAGACATGCTCATGGTTTCACCCTCAGGAGGGGCTGCTGCTGCCTTCTCCTGCCCAACCCCAGTGCTGAAAGTCTCCATACCTGGTTGTCGCCCACATCCTTGGAGAGAATGACGGACAGCTTGTCATAGAAGGGGCCAATTGTGTGACCTGCCCCAGAATGAGAGTTTGCATCTTTGGCTCTGTAAAACGCTGATCTCAGGGACTTGATGTTGTACCTGGCCTGGGTTCAGTCACGATTGTGCCCTTGAGCCTGCATGGCTTTTGCAATCTTGACATAAACAGGCTTATTCTTCCTACTTTCCAGTCTGTCTATGATCCTTTGCTTTGACCAAATGTTGATTAAGTCCTCCAGTTTTTCCCAGGCCCAGTCAGGTCCACAGGCATTGGAGGTATCAACCTCCTGGGCTGCTGGTCCATACTGCTGGTCTTGCCTTTCTGAGACATGGCGAAGCAGTCAACAGCACAAGCAATTTCTGAAAGAGGTATGGCAAATTCTTTTTGGTGGAGGTGTACCTTTATACTCAGGCTGTGCTTGCATGAAGATCTGGGGAAATTCCAAGGATGGTGAAGTCATTACCTGTAAGTGTCAAAACACCCAAAGGTGATGAAGCACCCAGTTAACAACAAAAAAGATGGTGATGGGGTAAATCAAGCCATTGTACATTGGGATGGCTGCTCAATGGCTTGGAATGTTGCAAAAAATCAATACCTACCTGACTGCTTGTGCAAAATAATTGTATTACAGACGCACAGCCTGTTTTCCCTGAAGTGGCAAAAATTTTGAGTAGCCTACATTACCAGGAAAGGAGCAGGCAAAACATTTTTTTGTTTGCAAAATTGATTACATCATGACACCAGTGGCTGCTAAGCTAAGGATGAAAGGATGTGCAAAAGCCTCTGTCCCGGGGAACAGGGTGATGCCGGCGACTCACCTGTGGCAGGGAACGACACTCCCGGGGAACCCGCAGGGCTCGTGAGCTGGCTCTATGTACAGCTGCAGCCAGCCAGTGACATCAGCACCAGACGCCAGCCGGTGAAGATAAAAATGGCAGCAGCTGCGGCGGAAGGGGAGGATAGCCCTGGAGAGGGGAATTCATCAGCTGCGTGGAAGGAACGCGGTCCCCGACAGCATCCTGAGGGGACCAGAGAGCTAGAGCCAGGAGCTCCAGGGAGAGAGGGCCAGCGGCAGTCTCCGGTAACTGGCGAATGGCGAGTGGGGCTTGAACAGGATGTCGGTGAGTGGGAGCAGCTGCAGAGGACGCGCCAGACCCAGGTGAACGACCAGCTCGGAAGGGCGCCGAGGACCTGGACAAAGGGTTGTGATCGGGGCGGGATCGCCGCCTGGACGGCAGACGCAGGGTCAGACTGGGCTTAGAGCCCCAGGGATAGGGGCCTGGAGCCAGCTCTGAATTCAGAGGGGCTCAACCCTAGATGTGTAAGGGATAGGGGCCAGGGAAGAAGTTGGACAGGCGTGACGGGCCACAAGACTCTGCTGAGTCGGCTCAGGAAGGTGGTGTGAGGCCGGGGTACAGGGGTGGTGGAGCCCCGTGTACATCTGCTGGGTCGGACCCAGGCAGCAAGGGACCCGCTAGGTGACCCCCCATTGATGGGACATCAAGATGTGGCAGGCAAGAATGGGATTGGCCACGCGGGGAAAGAACAACCTCATTGTCCTTAAGGGCCCTAAGGCTTGGCTGCAACACCAGAGCCATATCATCAGGGTAAATAAAGCCCGGCAGGCATAGCCTCAATGCCCCAGGGTGCCAGGGTGAAGTGTTGAAAAAGCAGCTACACCATGCTCCAGACCACAAAACACCATACAGTCCCTGCCCCCCACTTGATGCAGATGGGTGAGAGGCCACTGCTGACAGAGAGGGGCAAAATGGAGAATGAGGATGAAATACATGTGACAGGCTAGCTGGTAGTGATTTAGCCCAGGGGTTTTGAAAGGGTAAAAGATGATTGGAGGGCTTGGGATTCCCTTTCCTCATCAATCAGGCCCCAGAGATTCACCCTCCATGTGCCCTGATTGGCCCCTTGGGTCACCTGGAGGGGGATAAATGGGGCAGCATGGCTGACTTAGGAGAAACCAGCAAGAGACCAGAAGGAAAGAGTTTCAAAGAGCCTGAAGGAGTGAGACCTGCAGGTACCAGCAGGACCCTATACCCCTCAGTTTATACCTGTTATGTTCCCAGTACTGTTCTCTCATTAAAAGGTATATGGTTAAGTCCCCATTGGTGGTCTGGCTCTGCTCTATAGGGGGAGGAGGGTCCCTACACCTCCCACAGCGCTTGTGCACCCGCTTTGATCCCTTCAATTGGAGAGCGGGTATCTGTTGGAGTATTGCCTGGGTTACACATTCCAAAAACATTATAAAACAATTCACAACATACCTCCAAAAGCCGTATGTGGCACTGCAAAAACAGATTGACCACATACCCGGGCAGGGAATGGGAGGGTTCCAATGGGAGCCCCCGCGAGAAACTGTATGAAGATCAATGAGCTTGGGAATCCTGGGAAATGTAGTCTGAAAAAAAGGGGAGGGAGTAGAAAGCCAGAAGAGCTCACCACCACCACCAACAGCAATCGCCAATCAAGTGGGTGGCAACAAACACCCACCCACCCGCTACTCTAAACCCTGAATATTTTATGATACCGTAGCAGTTATCATAGCAGCTACAGTAGATAAAAGAAAGAACATATATATTTGTAACATGGGGGAATGGGAAGGGAAAGGAACAGGAGGGGAGGATTCAAGCAGCTTAAACTGTAAGATTGTTGGATGCCAATACCCTTGTTACAATTTTGACTACATTGTTATTTTAAACATGAGTTTTTCCTTTAAAGGGAGAATTTCTCCTTCAGAATTCTTACTTAAACTTTATCTACATTTTTATTGCTGGGACATAGTAAAATCTTCAAGATATTTGGATAAAACAATACTATTGTTCTCGTGAATATTAATTCCAAACTATACCAGCACTTTTGTACCAAGGAAATAACCAAAAACTATACTAGCTAAATTCAGTACTAAAAATCAATTTATCCATCCTGCTATAGCTTCTGGAATTTCAGGGTGTTTTGCTATACCATGAGCTCCAACAGTTCTTACTGCATTCAAAGCCTGGAGGTTTATTGTCAGTTTCCAGGTTTCTCCTTTGCTTTCTGAACAGACCAAATCCACATACTAAGCATTTGTACTATCACTACCTGACTGAAACTATGTACTATGAATTATAATCCTATTTTAGCTTTTAGTAAATATTTACGCTGCCTTTGTTGGTTAGGGTATGGTTCCTCAGTCAAGACACATATCTGTATCTTACCACATTTTAACTCTTTCTGCCTGCACCTTAAGAAATGCCTTTACTTACTTATCTTGATCAACCCTATCAATTGCACCAAGAGCCTTAATCCCAGACACTGAGTTTCCATAAACACCCTTTCTTTTTTCTTAAAAAGCTGTTAACACTTTCCTTTCTAGGATTTTTATACTATCCCTGGTAGCAAAAAATCTCTCTCACTATTCCCACCCCCTCCCCCGTTACCAGTAAGAGTGTACACACTTACACTTCCAACAGTCTTTCTCTACCTTGCATCTACATTATATTCCCTACCATCCTCAATCATTGGGACAGGTGGAAAGAATGAATCACACTATGAAGGAAGCAGTACAAAAAGTAGTAAGCCATACTGGTAAAGACTGGCCTGAAAAATGACCCTTGTAATTCGCAGTAGTGACAGGCTGTGGACTAAAATCCAGCTGTGGAGACCATGGGAGCTCCCCAGTCAGCCACAGTGCTGGTCTTCCACTGCCTCTGGGCACACTGCCTGCCTGTCTCATCTGCCACACCTTGCTGTTAAGCAATTATACTTGTAATTATGCAGGAGGATGCCCATTGAATGCCCTGTTCTCTTGGGCCTATGTATGCAGCTATAATCACTCCCATACTGCATCCCAAGCCTCACAGTTGTTGCTCACAGCTGTGCTAAGCTCCAGCCTAAGGCAGAGACAGCATTGAGTCTCTTCCACTCTGCCCTGCTAGGGTCTCCATCTCACAGAGGCCTCTCACTCTCCACCAGCTCTCACCCAGTCTCTTTCATCCTGTTAGAAATATTATTAAAAATGCATTATCAATAAGTCTTGTTAAAACAGCGCAGCTGTCAGCCCTCCCTGGTGAGAGAACTGGGAGAGCTACTGAGAGCTCTTTGTATTAAGGTATCACTCTCTCTTTGTTTTGCAAAGTTACTATCTCTTTGTTACAGTAAAGCATATACTCCTCAGCTTTTCTCATGCAGATAAGAGTAAATTGCAATTCTAGCCTTGAAGCAAGGAAAATTCAAACTCTTGTAACCTCAAATATTTTCTACCCATGCGCAATGAATTAATACATATAAGCCTATCCGCCCCGCATACTTAAGTAGTTAATTATAATACACATGCCACGCATGATTTGACGTATTCACATACATGTTTGTATGAATCGGAAATGAGTTGTAAAAGTTCCTCCTTCTGCACACGTGGTCAGGAGAGAGGGGATAAAGCCAGCTGGGCAGTTTCCCTCGGGGGCAGCAGAGTGTTTGATCTTTTGTCTCTCTCTCTGACCCTATTTGCAAATATATACCTTTTGTGTTGCTAATAGAGTGTGTCTGTGGCTGAAGGTTTTTTTCGCCTCCCGAGAAACGAACCGCGATTTTTACATCAATAATTGGCGCCCAACGTGGGGCTTCTCGAGGACTACCCCGGAATTCAGTGACGGAGCGCCTCCGGTACCAGGGGAAGTGCGCACCGAGCCGACTTTGGACTCGCCCCTGGAATTTGAGGTTTAAGTCCGAATATCCGGGAAGTTAAAGGAAGTATCCCATGTAAATTCTGAGTTTCTGGAGAGGCAGACACACTTTGGAATTTGGATCGAGAGATCTCTGGGGTATCTAAGTGAGTATACGAATTCCCTTTGCCCAATCTGGTGTACGGATCTAAAACAAAGGATGTGTAAGTTTGCTGAGAAATTCTAGGCTCAGCTCTCATTGTAAATCATCTGTTGTTGAGATCTTTTTGGTATTTGGTGTGCCTTGGGCGCATTTTTGTGGGCAAATGGGTACGAGTCGCTCTCGTGTAGAAAACAATATTGATACCCCTCTAAAAGTCTTATTACGTCATTTTAATAAATTTGCAAAGCCGGCCGATTATGGAATAAAAATGAAAAAAGGTGATTTAACTAAGTTTTGTCAACTCGAGTGGCCAACATTTGGGGTCCACTGGACCCCGAAAGGATCCTTTGTGCTAAAAGAAGTGATAGCTATCCATGAAATTGTTATGCAGAATGGGTATTGGAATCAGTTTCCTTATATTGATTGTTGGTTGTGGGTGGTTCAAAATCAGCCACCTTGGATTAAGAATTACTTAGTAAAGTCTCATGTGATGCTTGTTAAGAAAAAGACTCGGGGGGGGGGCGCCTGTACTTCCTGAGTCTAATGAGGGGGGGGATTTTGAATTGGCTGAGTACCGGACCCGCGCTCCGGTTGCTCTGTCGGGTAGCGAAGATGAGTCAGATGCCTCCTCGGGGTCCAGTCCTTCTGCACCACCGCCCCCTCCCTTAGAGAGACCACCACCAATGTACCAATGCATACCTAATGAGTTAGAGCGTGAGCCTCAGCCAAGTGCCTCATCTGAATCAGGAAATAAGGGTTATTATTTGCGCAAGCCTGTAGAGTCACAGCCGGTGTTGAACTGTCCGATGCGAGAGGTTATTGGGGAAGGAGGCACTGCAACTTTTGTCTACACCCCATTTAGCACTTCAGATTTATTTAACTGGAAGAATCAGAGCCCCTCTTTTCGTGAAGACCCTGAAAAGATGAGGGACCTGTTCCGATCTATTGGGCAGACTCATCGACCCACTTGGGCTGATGTCCAGATGATGCTCCAGACCCTCCTAACCCCGGAGGAGAGGAGATTAGTGTTGGGGACAACGGAACGTATTGCGGTGGCTAGAGTTGAGTCAGAAGGTGCTGCTAGTCGTACTCTGCATGATACCTGCCCTGTAGAGGAGCCAAGATGGGATAATCATAGTGCAGAGGGCAGAGAGCTGAGTGCACGGTATCTGGGAATTATAGTGGAAGCAATGGGAAAGGCAGTGCCTCGGATTACCAATCTGTCTAAATTGTATGAGGTGAGACAGGGAAGAGAGGAGGATCCCTCAGCTTTCCTTGGGAGGCTGTATGAGGCATTTCGCAGGTTTTCGGATCTGGATCCAGAAGCCCCGGATAACCAGCGCATGGTAAATCTTATGTTTATTGGTCAATCTGCTGCTGATATCCGTAAGAAGTTACAGAAAACTGAGGGAGGTGCTGGGAAACCGATTTCAGAGCTGGTGGAAATTGCATATAAGGTGTATGGGAATCGTGAGCAAGTGCAGGAGCGCAAGGAGGATAAAAAGGCTCAGCGACAGATGGCAGCACTAGCAGCTGCTATAACTGGAGGGAACCCTGGAAAGGCTGGGATACAGAAGAGGAAGGGAGAAAGAGTGGGAGCAGATGTTTGTGCTTATTGCAAAGAGAAAGGACACTGGAAGAGGGAATGCCCGAAGTTGAAGGAGAAGAGAGAGGGGGAACCGAGAGGTCACCTCATGCGGGCAGAAGACAAGGGTGAGGATTCAGAATGAAGAGGACAGGGATCTAAGACCACTACCCTTCGGGTTGGAGCCCGAGAAGATCCCATGGTAACCATTAGGGTTGGTGGCAAAAACTTTGAAGCCTTGGTGGATACTGGGGCTACATTTTCAATGATTCCAGAAAACCCCCCCTGTGCAGGAACTAGTGAACAGCATGTACTTGTAGAAGGGATTGAGGGAATGCAAACCCGACTCCCTGTTTGTAAACCACTCCTCACCAAGGTGGGGGACCATTTGCTCGAGCACTCCTTTGTGTATTCTCCAAGTTGCCCGGTTGCACTCCTTGGGTGGGACTTACTCACAAAATTGCAAGCTGAGATATTTTTCAGAGACGATCAGATGGTGGTCCAGCTACCTGTCAAGCAGAGCTCGAACTATCAGATGGCTCTCCTGGAGGACCGATGCCCTGCAGTAAGTCCAGAAGATCACATGATTGGAGTAGACCCCTCGGTATGGGCTGATGGAACCCCTGCGCGAGCTAAGTTCGTCTCCCTGGTAAGGATTGTACTCAAGGATGGGGAGGGGCCCGTTCGGGTAAAGCAGTACCCACTCAGCCGAGCGGCCAGAGCTGGACTCAAGCCGTTAATAGAGAAATACAAGAGGTACGGATGGCTAGTGGAAGGGTCCTCACCCTATAACACCCCCATCCTTGGAGTGCCGAAGGCAGATGGGGTCTCATACAGACTGGTCCAAGACCTACGAGCTGTAAATAAGAAGGTCCTTTCAGATCATCCTGTAGTCCCGAACCCTCACACGATCTTGACACAAGTACCGGGGGAAGCTAAAATATTTTCAGTGCTAGATTTGAAAGATGCTTTCTTCTCTATTCCCCTTCACCGAGAGAGTCAAAAATTGTTTGCTTTTGAATGGGAGGTGTGGCGAAATGCCGGGCTAGCGGCTCCGGCACCGCTTAGGGGAGCCGCGGGCTTTGCGGAGTTGTGCGAGCGCGCGGCTTGTGGGGCGGAATTGAGGTAGCTCTTAGCCGCCCTCGAGGTTCGCCGAGTTGGCACAAGTAGACGACTTAGAGTAAGTAGTTAGTGTCTCTTAATCTATAGGGTGTCCGTTGGTTCACGAGGTTCCAGAGCCAGCCCTTGCGTTCCAACAGTGGAACAAGTCCAAAGCTAGGTGCGGCTGCCGACTCCTTAAGTCCCAGAACTGGTCAACGGCTCATTGATATGGAATGTTAGTCATAAAAGTTATTACGGAGTAGATATAGAGTAAAATAAAAAGATTTATTCACTCACCTGGCCTCACCCTCTTACAAGTAAGAGGGGAGGCCGGTTGGAACGAAGTTGCAGTAAATACAAGTATAGCGAGCGTAGATATGCTGTCTAAGCTACGATGAGAGGCAGTCGAGAAGCGGAGTCTCCGATGTTTCTTCAGTTACAGTATGTTGGATACTAAAGGGGTCTGTTGGTTCATGGGGTTCCAGAGCCAGCAGCTGCCGACTCCGTAGTCCCAGAACTGGTCAACAGCTCATGAATGGGATAGTCTATAGGGTGTCCGTTGGTTCACGAGGTTCCAGAGCCAGCCCTTGCGTTCCAACAGTGGAACAAGTCCAAAGCTAGGTGCGGCTGCCAGCTCCTTAAGTCCCAGAACTGGTCAACGGCTCATAATTGGGAAACACAAAGCAATACTGTAACACAGTGAATCGTTGTCAGTTGTCGGATTTCTGAGGCCTTTATCTTCGCTGGGATACGCCCAGGCGGGGAGGCTGAGAACCGGTCTGCGGGGTGATCAGGCCCACAGAGTTTTCCAGTTGTCGTCTCTGCTGCTTCCTGCTTTTTGCCTCTTTTATAAATGTTTGTTGGACTGCCTCTATGACACTAACTATAGTATACAGATAGGATAATTTTCTTTTACATAATTATTGCTAGGCAGATTTTCTACATAAGTTTCATTTCTGCAAAAATGACACTTTTAGATAAGAAATGAAATTTACAGAATGCGCATGTGTAGCTTAATGCCAGTGGAGAGAAGTACAAAGCGTTCATTTTGATTAACAGTCTACTTCAAGGTTACATAAATGTGAGAGTGCCGCGCGGCAGTTATACAGACAAGAGAAAATAATATAAAGTCTTTGCTAAAAACTATAAGACAGTTACAGGAGGATCCAGATACTTTCCATAAAGCCCAACTCATGTGGACAGTTCCCCATATTTTCGGACTTGCCCTTCAGAAGGACTTGGGGGAATGGAAGGGATCACACCCCGCAGTGACTCTCCTCCAGTATGTGGATGACCTGCTAGTTGCAAGCCCAAACTTGCAGCTCTGCGAGGAAGCCACCAGGTCACTCCTAAACACTCTGGGGAAAAAAGGATATAAAGTCTCTAGAGAGAAAGCCCAAATATGTCAGCCTGAAGTCACATTTTTGGGATATAAGCTCTCAAAAGGAGTCAGAGCCCTGAGTGCAGATCGCATACAGGCGATTCAAGGTCTAACCCCACCTAAGTCACCCAAGGAGCTGCGGGCATTCCTAGGGCTAACTGGGTTCTGTCGACTATGGATACCAGATTACAGTGGGAAGGCTAGACCACTGTACGAATCCCTGACTAAGGAGAGTCTCACTAAATGGAAATGGAATAAAGAAATGCAGCATGCTTTTGATCTGCTGAAGGCAGCATTAACCCAGCCCCCTGCCTTAGCCATCCCAAACAGTAAAAAGCCATATCGACTGTATGTTCATGAGAATCGAGGGGTTGCATCAGGGGTGCTGACACAGCCATCGGGCCCGACCTGGAGACCCGTGGGATATTATTCAAAGGTTCTAGATCCAGTTGCACTCGGGTGGCCAGCCTGTCTTCGGGCTGTGGCAGCCACAGCAGTGGTTGTTGAAGAAGCCCAGAAGATAGTCATGGGTGCGGATATGGAAATACTCACTCCTCATGGAGTTCCCCAGATCCTAGGGACTGAGGGAGGGAAATTTCTTAACCCCTCCAGACAATCACGGTATGAGATATTTTTGCTCTCTAATCCAGGACTTACTTTCAAACATACTACAGCCTTAAACCCTGCAACCTTGCTGCCGGAGCCAGGGCAACCGACGCATGACTGCCTTGAGGTCCTGAATCAGACCACGCAGGTGCGACCTGATCTTGCTGAGGACCCAATTGAAGACCCAGATGTTGAATACTTTGTGGACGGCTCCAGCTCTGTCATCGATGGGAAAAGACGAACAGGATGTGCAGTGGTAACCTTGGATAAGGTAGTATGGAGGGAGTCATTGCCGAGCTCATGGTCGGCACAGGCCGCGGAACTCACTGCGCTCACCCGAGCATTACAGCTGGGGACAGACCAGCGGGTTAATATATACACTGACTCTCGCTATGCTTTTTCTACAGTCCATGCGCACGGACTATTGTGGAAAGAAAGGGGTTTCATTACTGCCTCTGGGAATAAGATTGCTAATGGCCCCCAGATTATCAAACTACTAGAGGCACTCCACCAGCCTAAAGAGGTAGCAGTCATTCATGTGCGGGCCCATGGGAAGGCTGTTGAGAAAAAGCATAAGCTTGGAAATGCAAAGGCTGATGCAGCAGCAAAGGAAGCTGCATTTATTGGGGGAGAAGCAGAAGAGGTATCCAAGCAGGCCATGTCCCATGCCATATGGCCATACGTTCAGGATTTAGTCCCACAGTATTCCCCTGAAGAAGATAAATTTGCACAGAAAGCTTGTGCAGAAAAGAACTCCCAGGGGTGGTGGATAGTACCAGGAGGAAAAGTCATGATACCCAGGCCATTGCTTCGGGAGGTGCTGCAACAGCTCCATGCAAGAACCCATATGGGAGGTTTGGCCATGGGTGATCTAGTGATCCGCCAAGCAGTAGCCCCAGGGCTATATGTAGAAGCTCAGCGCATTGCTACCAAGTGCATCACATGCCAGAAAGTAAACCCTCGAAGGAAACCCCCTGTGCCAATGGGAGGTAGACCCTGGGCAGCGTACCCTGGACAGGCATGGCAGATTGATTTTGCCGAGCTCCCACGGTCCGGACATCACGGGTTTTTACTTGTCATGGTAGACCAGCTCTCTGGTTGGGTCGAGGCTTGGCCCACCAGGACTGCCACTGCAGCTACAGTAGTGAAGTATTTGTTACAGGAGATCATTCCCCGGTATTCCCTGCCTGAGTCCATCGAGTCGGATCAAGGACAACACTTTGTGGGAAAAGTGGTTCAAAAAGTCGCACAAGCTCTCAAGGTTACTTGGAAACTACACACACCATGGAGACCACAAAGTTCAGGACAAGTGGAACGCATGAATAGGACTTTAAAGACTTTGCTCACCAAAATCTGTATTGAAACACGCCTTAAGCGGCCTCAAGCATTGCCGCTAGCTCTTACTTGCATTCGAAACACTCCCCGACTGGGCCTCAGATTGACCCCATATGAAATTATGTTTGGCAAGCCGCCTCAAGTCTTACCTCCTGGGATGCGAGAGAATGTAACTTTTGAATTAGGTAATAGTGAGCTTCATATGTATGTTATTGCCTTGCAGTCTGTCTTGTTTTCTCTTCACAGGTATGCAGCCTCCTTTCAACGTCTGCCTTTAGATGTACCGGTACATGACTTCTCCCCGGGAGACTGGGTCTTGGTGCAGCGGTGGAAAAAGGAGCCTTTGACTGAGAGGTGGAGTGGCCCTTTCCAGGTACTTCTAACAACCCACACCGCTGTAAAGATGACTGGCCATGATCGTTGGATACACCATACCCGTGTGAAGCGACATCCACAAGCATTAGAGGACATCAACTCCCGAGACGAACTCACTCCGGAAGCTGAGTCGTCTTCTGAACAAGAAGCCAGCAAGTGGAGTTGTGAACCTACTGGTGATCTCCAAATGCACCTGAGACGGCTTAATCAAAGCTCAGAAAATTAGACAAGAAAGTAAAAGGGAAAATATGGTGGGAATCTTAATGTGCCTTGTTGTTATCTGCATAATGAAAGGGGCAGAATTGAGCAGCCTTAACCGCTGGCTCACACCCTCGCTTTCCCAAATTGCTCCCCCAGGGACAAATTTGTATGTTGATATGATGGAAAGAATTGCAAGTACTCTTAATCTTACCAACTGCTGGGCCTGTGGGGGGCTCCAAGAGGCCAGAGAACAGTGGCCTTGGAGGGCTTTTCCTTTGGCCCCAAAATGGTTGGTCAGTGACAAGGCGGATGTTAAGAGTACTGGTTAAGAATGGGATGAAAACCGCAGCTGGGATCTTTCCCAAGTGGCATTAGGAGAGTACTGTATTAGCAGTAATGGTACGGGGAGAAGTTTGGGACATAGTCAGTGTACATGGACATTGAAATGGGCCCAAATATGCACCAAGTATGCTGATCAATGGAATTCTGCTGTTAGCATCCCAATCTCCCCGCAGATGCAACAGACCAAAAAGACAAGAATAGTACCTTTCGATTCTAACCCTACCAGATGTCAGGCATATGAAAAGGCCCGAGGTGAACGATTTACCTATGTCTATAGTTGGAAATGGGTACACCCGAATGGCACGGTGGCAAAGTTTAATACATATTGGAGTTCCTTAAATGACACAAATGAAATAACCAAGTGCGAGTATAGGGATAAAGATGGCGTATGGAAATGTCAGTTTAAACGGAGTAACTATTACACTGAACCTTTAGGGCAGACGGGCAACAAATACTATCCCCTTCTTTTCCACAGCCGTGACCCCCTAGCCTTGGGAGGGGAAAACAGGGCCCTGAAAGGACATTATTGTATTTGTGGAAGGAAAGCCTATACAGTACTACCACGAGGGTGGACAAGAACCTGCTATGTTGGAGTAATTGTACCATCTTTCTTTTTGTTACCATCTGAGGTCGGAAATAAGCTGGGAGTCTCTTTGTATGATGATTGGAAAAGGGCCAAGAGAAGTATTGATGTAAGTTTGACACAGGGTGGCTCCCAAAAGTGGAAGGAGGATGAGTGGCCTCCTCAGAGGATTATTGAGTATTATGGACCAGCTACATGGGCTAATGATGGAAGTTGGGGTTACCGGACACCAATTTATATGCTAAATAGAATCATCCAGTTGCAGGCCGTCTTGGAAGTAATTACTAACCAGACTGCCACTGCTCTCGAGTTGCTGGCTCGACAAAGTTCCCAGATGAGGGAAGCCATATACCAAAATCGAATGGCTCTAGACTATTTACTCGCAGAGGATGGCGGAGTCTGTGGAAAGTTCAACCTTTCTAATTGTTGCCTCCAAATAGACGACAACGGAAAAGCAGTCTTAGAGATTGCCAAAGAGATTAGGAAAATAGCCCACGTACCAATACAAACGTGGGAACCCACATGGAGTAAAGACTGGTGGTTTCAATTATTTGGAGGACCCTGGTGGAAAAAAGTAGGATTTGTGCTTTTGTGTGCTCTGACTGGTTTAATTTTTATCCCTTGCCTTATTCCTTGTCTCACTAGATTGATAACCACTACAGTAGAAGAAATGCAGGTCGCAGCAGTTCCTTTGAAAGCACAGACTGTAGCAAAAGTCATGGTCCTCAGAAAAATTCCTCGTAATTATCTTGATATGCCCAAATGAAGTAAAGATCAGAAAGCATCTTGAGGGGGGATATTGTTAGAAATATTATTAAAAATGCATTATCAATAAGTCTTGTTAAAACAGCGCAGCTGTCAGCCCTCCCTGGTGAGAGAACTGGGAGAGCTACTGAGAGCTCTTTGTATTAAGGTATCACTCTCTCTTTGTTTTGCAAAGTTACTATCTCTTTGTTACAGTAAAGCATATACTCCTCAGCTTTTCTCATGCAGATAAGAGTAAATTGCAATTCTAGCCTTGAAGCAAGGAAAATTCAAACTCTTGTAACCTCAAATATTTTCTACCCATGCGCAATGAATTAATACATATAAGCCTATCCGCCCCGCATACTTAAGTAGTTAATTATAATACACATGCCACGCATGATTTGACGTATTCACATACATGTTTGTATGAATCGGAAATGAGTTGTAAAAGTTCCTCCTTCTGCACACGTGGTCAGGAGAGAGGGGATAAAGCCAGCTGGGCAGTTTCCCTCGGGGGCAGCAGAGTGTTTGATCTTTTGTCTCTCTCTCTGACCCTATTTGCAAATATATACCTTTTGTGTTGCTAATAGAGTGTGTCTGTGGCTGAAGGTTTTTTTCGCCTCCCGAGAAACGAACCGCGATTTTTACATCAATCCCACTCTTCCTGGGCCTTGCTCATACCGCCCCTTCCCTCCCAGGGACCACATTCACCCTGCCCTCACCTGGAGAGTCCTCAGGCTTGCTACTCTTCACTCCCCGGCCAACAAGCACAGAGCCTTTGGGGCACCTCTTGCTACCCTCATCTGAGCGAGCACTGGGTGGTTCAGAAAATCCTATGCTGACTCTGCCTCTGATCTCATAGCCGGGTATCAAGGGGCTGATGCCTCACCCCGTTCTCCTCCCGGCTCCTCCTCTGCCACCTCCCCCTACGCATCACCAATGACTCAAGCCCCTGCCCTCAGGGCCCAAACTCATGCCCCTCACTCACAGGGCTTCACAAACTGCCAGTCTCTGCTAGGCCCTGTGCTCTGGGGTTGAACAACCTCCACAGACTCAGATGCTGCTCGTCAGTGTGTCTGGCCCACAACTCATGCCTCTCACCAGGGCCTCAACTGCTCGTCTTATGTGGTCTTCCACACTTTTAGGCTCAGGCGCTTCTTGAAGCTTACCTGGCCTTCACTGCTCCCCTTTGGGGTCTTACACCCTCAATGGGCTTAGGTGTCCCCTATAGATGTCCCTGGCCCCACTACTCTTTTTCTGATGTTATCATGTAACCAACCAAGAGGGGCAGGGGTTATTAAGGTTCCCCGACCCACCTTTCACTGGGATGGTCCTCAAACCTAGCATTTACTGGCCCTGCCCCACCAGGCCTCTCTGTCCTGGCAGGGTGAAATTTTAGGTCATGCCCAGGACCAGGAGGCTTCTAGCCATCCCCATAGGCTCCTGCCCTACCTTCTAGTTGTTCTCAGAGCAGCAGCTCCTCTGGCAGATGTTGCTTTCTCAGTTTCTGGCAGAAAACTACTGCCCCCAATCCTGCTGGCCTAAGTCTTAAAATGGCCGCTCATCAAAACTGGGCTGTACCTGCCTACTGCCTCGCCCAATTTTTAAAGTGGCAGAGCACTATGAGTGCTCTGACACCAACTTTATCAAATTCTCTTTGGACATTCTATGAAATTAATAATTGATCCTGAATACCCCATTGGATATTCAATATTGGATATTAAATACCCCAATGAACATCCTACAGTAACTCAAAGTGATTACTTTCAATGGTTAAAACAATTGCAAGAAGATAAGAACAGATTGAAGAGTAAATGTTTTCGATCTGAGCCTTCAAGAGGCTGAGAAGCGATAATATAGAATTAATCAGGCAATGGAACAAATGAACCTGAAAATCCAAAGCAAAAGGCCGCCCAGTCAACTTTATGGGAGACTGGTGGCCAAGTAATATATTTAAAATTGGGTATAAAGAAACATACTTTGAATTCCAAGTGGATTGGACCGGTGCCTATCGTTAACTATCTTAGTCCAGTGGTATATGAAATACAATTGGGGGGAAACATTAAAATGGGTACATTTATCCGACTTAAAGTTATTCAATGGTGTATGAAATTTAATGTTTTAAATTTGTTTGAAAGCCACTAGATGCCCAATGACACCGATGGACTAAAAGACCAATGGCTGTTAGATACCAAGAAAGGAGAGCCAATGTTAATCTGTATTTGTTGTCTTTTTATTTCTGTGTGTTTATTTGTCATGGATTGAATATGACTGATTGTAAGTAGAAATATTATAACTTTATATGTTTATAATAAATATTTAGATAAGATTATTAAACTTGTATTTATAAGATTAGTTATAATGCTTACATGTAACACCTTCCAAACAAAGGGGTGTCATTTACCTAAGAGACTAGTCCAGGGATCCTGGCATTACCTGCCATGGCATATATGAGTAAACCACACGTACCACAACTTCACGGTGCAGAAAAGGATCCACTGTAATTGATACAGTTGTTCCCTGCTTTTACTATGGTGAGTGCAAGATAAAAATTATATAAAACGACAAAAATATATTATAATGAAAAAGGCTGTATATGTGTAACAGGGTTTGAAGAAATTTCTTGGCAGGGAAGAAACATTTCGTCTCCCTCTGCAACAATGTATATGTAATGTAACTATGATTCAAACCCCTCATTAACATACTTCTTTCCAATTCATGAAGATAAAAAATTATTGTGAATGCATATAATGTCTTGGAATATAATTTTTCTTTAGGAGTCAATTGGACAACCTTATATGATCTATTACAGAAAAATGAGCAAATCAATCATTTAACTGGCATTACACAAAAAGAAACACAAACATATATGTGACAGGAGTATCGCTACTGGGGCCTTTCTATTGGTGACTCAGCCCTCCTGTTATGGGCCAACTGCCTGCTTACTCTCCTGCCATGCCTTGATCTTAATTGATTAATTGATTGATGTAATTAGCAGGAGGCTGCCCACTTTATGCGCCCTGGTGCCAGGGGGTGCTATCTGTGGCTCCTTTTCCTCCCCTACACTGCAGCCGAAGCCTCACAGATGGTACTGATGTGGTTTTGACCTGGGCCCTCTTGTGACTTAGCCATCTCCTTTACCTCCTTGGGGCTTCTCGCAGCCCCCCTTGCTCTGGGGCTTCTCACTCCTCACAGCCCTCTCTCCGGGCTCCTCACTGCCCCCTTGCTCTGGGGCTGGGGTCAATGCACCCCAAATGCTACGCCCTCTCTGGCACCAAGGTCCCTACGCTACTGTGGAACCCTTATGAGGCCTCCTCCAACCCCTAATAGCCTCACCCGGTCCTCCGGTTAAAACAGCAAACACAAAAACACAAAGCCCCTGGGCTATAACATAAAAAGCTAGACCGTCTGGCCGCACAACTTTCAATCCCTACCGGAAAAACACTGCAACCCCCAGCAGCGACCAGGGGCTGCTCATGCAGTCAGGGTTCTCCCCTCTGTCTGCACTGGCCAAACTCCTCCTCCCTTGGTTGCCAGAGGGGAACTGCCCTCCTGGCTTCCTGCCTGGGCTTATATGGGCCGGGCCCTGCCCCTTCCTGTCAGCTGGCTCCCCAGTGGTTGTCCTTGCAACCAGCACCTGTTACTCTGGCTGCCCTGGTAACTGGCAGCTGGGCCTCCCTCTTCTTGCCACTAGGGGTCTCTCCTGAGCTGTTTTCTGCGACACACTTCCCCCCTTAACTCCCGACTCACCGAGCCGAGTCTTTATTCCCACCCAGTATTCCATCCATCTGGGGCTCTCCTCTCAGCCCTTTCCCGGGCATCTGGCAAAGCAGGTACAGGAGGCAGAAGTTTTCAGGCTCCTCCTACTCGCCTTTTACCCAAGGCGCAACATGTGGGATTTGTTGGGAGTTACCCACCACAGGTATTCTCCCCACACTAGCCAACCTTGGTAGGGTGCCGTTTAGGCCTGTTTTCTGTCTACATTCTTCAAGTTCGGGTGGATGGTTCTGGCCACAGCGTACCTCTCTGACAGGGGCGGCATGTGCATCACTGCAGTTGTTGGGGGTCTGCCTCCCTGTCACCTCTCTATTTGTCTCCCTTATCTGGCATTCCCCCTGTTGTCCCTGGCCCCACTTCTTCCTTGTATTGTCTCGAGAAGAAGTCGGCGCTTACGTTTCAAGTTTCAGGGCAGTGCTTTACCTCGAAACAATACGGCTGCAGACTAAGGGCCCACCTCATCAGCCTTGTGTTATCCGTCTTCAGCTCTGCAGCCAGCGAAGGGGCGCATGGTCGATGACCAAGGTGAACTGCCACCCTAAAAAGTAATATCGTAGTGTCTCAATAGCCCACTTAATTGCCAGACACTCCTTCTCCGCCATGGCGTAACTGTTCTGGTAGGTGTAATTTCCTATTTATGTAAGCTATAGGGTATTCTTCTTCTACTTCTTTCTGTACCAACATGGCTCTGATAGCCACATCTGACACATCGGTCTGCACCAGGAAAGGTTTATTGAAATCCAGAGTATACAAGAGTTGTTATAGGCACAGCGCGTCCTTCACTGCTTGGAATGCCTCTTCTGCCTCTGATGTCCATTCCACTTTGGTTGGAGCCCCTGCTTTTATCATGTCCGTCAACAGTACCACTACATTCACGAAGCAAGGTATAAACTTTCTATAATAACTGGCCAGTCCCAAGAAAGCCCTCACTTGCTTTTTAGTACGGGATGCTTGATATCTCCGCAATGTCTCCACTTTACTCAACAGAGGTCTCACTTTCCCGCTTCCTACTAGGAACCCCAGGTATTGCGTTTCCTTTTTCCCTACCGCGCCCCTTCTTAAATCTCACAGTACTGGTCTCAGTGTGGTGAAGTGTTCAGCCCAGCCCTCCATGTATATAAAAATGTCATCAATGTACGCCGTGGCATAACCCCCGTGGGGAGCCAAAACTCTGTCCATTAACCGCTGGAACGTGGCCGCAGCTCCATGCAATCTGAACGACATTCGTCAAAATTGAAAAAGAACCCACAGGGTGGTGAATGCTGTCTTTTCCTGGTCTTTGGGGGCCACTGGGACCTGCCAGTAACCTTTGGTCAAGTCTACGTGGAGATGTAGTTAGCTTGCCCAATGCTCTCCACCAGTTCATCCACTCGGGGCATCGGATAGGTGTCAAACTTAGCCACTGCATTTACCTTCCGATAGTCGATACAGAGGCGGATTTTCCCATCAGGCTTAGGTACCACCATGATGGGGCTCTGCCAGTCACTGCAAGATTCACAAATAACACCCTTCTCTAGCATCATTGTAATCTCCGCTCTTATCAGGTCTTGGAGTCGCTGGGGAATCTGCCTCCAATTCTCATGTATTACGTGGTCCAGAGGAGTTTTTATCCAGTGCATCATACCCCGGGCTTCTCCAGGGGTTTCCTGGAATACGTCTTCATACTCCTTGACCAACTTGGCAGCCTGTCTTCTCTCTTCTTCCTACAGTCATGCAGCCAGTTCTATGTTCCCCAGCCCACTTTCCTCCATTAACGTAGGTCCCAATTCCAACTCTTCAGGATGGGGGGGCTAAATACATACACTCCCGGTCTTCCCACCTCTTCAACATATTGACATGGTATGCTTGCTTCTTTTTCTTTTTATCAGTCTGGTACACCTTATAGTCTATGGGCCTCACTTGGAGTACGACCTCATAGGGTCCCTGCCATGGGGCAAGTAACTTGCTCTCACTGTCTGGCAGTAGAACCAACATGCGGTCCCCCACGTCAAATCTCCTTTCCCAGGTGCCTTGGTTGTAATGCCACGTTTGTCATTGCTGGTCTTCTCTGAGATTTCCCACCACCATGTTCCAGGCCACTTCAAGGTGTTCCCGCAATTGGATCACATATTGGAGGACATTCTGGTCTCTATTCTGCTGTTCCTCCCAACTCTCCTTAATTAGGTCCAGAATCCCTCTTCGTTGCTGGCCATACAATAACTCAAAAGGTGAAAACCCAGTCGAGGCCTGGGGTGCCTCTCTTACAGCAAACAACAAAGGCGGTATCATTTTGTCCCAATTCTGCGGGCTCTCAACCACGAACTTTTTCAGCATTTGCTTCAGTGTCTGATTAAAACGTTCCATGAGCCCATCCATTTGGGGATGATATATGGTTGTCTTCAGATGTTTTATCCCAAAGTCTTTACTCACTCCTTTGAACAAGCGTGATGTAAAGTTCATTGCTTGATCAGTCAGTAGTTCCTTAGGGAGTCCTAATCGGGAGGATATCTTCAACAGCTCATTTGCCACCTTCAGCGTGGACACTGTCCGCATTGGTACTGCTTCCAGGTACCTAGTCACATAGTCTAATAGCACTAGTATATACTGGTTCACAGTGCTACTCCGGGGAAGTAGCCCCACAATGTTCACTGCTACCCTTTCAAAGGGGACCTCTACCAGAGGCAGCAGAATTAAAGGAGACTTTGGAGGCGGTCTTGGGTTTACTTTTTGGCAGACGGGACATGAAGCGCAATATCTTGTGACTTCCTGCATCAGTCCTGGCCAAAAAAACCTTGCCCGAATGTGTGCTTCTGTTTTGTCCCGGCCCAGATGCCCGCCCATGAGGAGCTCATGAGCCACCTTCAGTAAGACCCGTTGATACCACTGTGGGACCAACAGCTGGGCGACCTCCCCTCCTTCTGGTTTCCCTTGCTCAATCCGGTATAGGAGGCTGTTTCTTACCTCAAACCTCGGGGTTCTCCTCATCACTTCTGGCCTCAATACCTCATTGTTTCTTTGAGCAATGTGTTCCTGCAGCACCCACTGAAAGTCCGTCTCTCAAGTCTGCTCCAGCTGAAAATGCTCGTCTTCCCACAAATGGGCAACATCCACCCTTTGTTCAGCTTCCTCTTCGTGGGGAGACTGCTCGGTTTCACATGCGAAATCCTCCACGGTCTCCTTGCGCCTCACCCCAACTATCTCTTCTAGCAACTCGGGCCAGTCGCACCCCAATACTACTGGGTAGGGTAAATGTTCTGAGACCCCCACTAGCATCTGGCACGTCTTGTTGCCTACTTGTAGAGTGACCCTCACCCTGTCAAAAAAGAGGGTGTTCCCACACCAGCACTGCATTCTTGCACGGTCCACTCTTCCCCTCTCCCTTGTTGGTAGTACGTCGCTCCACACCACCATCTGTTGTGAGCTCGAGTCCAGTATAGCTACAACTCTTTTCCCCTCTACTATTACTTCCGTTAACAGTGTGGGTGGCTCGTCTCCCACCTCGGGGTCGACTCGGGCTCCATAGCCGCACAGTCCTACCTGCATCGTCGGCCGGGGTTGGGTGCTTTTGATCACGGCGGCTAACAGGGTCTGTTGCCTTATGGCTTGGTCCAGTAGGCCATGTACCATTCGATGTAATTGATCCAAAGCTTGTTCCTTTCTCCAGATGAGCCCAAGGGCTCTCTTCTTTACACAGGCAAACCAGCGTCTTATGATGCATGTGGCTCCTTTTCCTACCATACACCACAGCCCAAGCCTCGCAGATGATCCTGACATGGTTTTGACCTGTGCCCTGCTGTGACTTGGCCCTCTCCTTTACCCCCTTGGGGCTTCTTGCAGCCCCCCCTTGCTCTGGGGCTTCTCACTGCCCCCTTGCTCTGGAGCTTCTCACTGACCCCCTTGCTCTGGGGCTGGGGTCAATGCACCCCAAATGCTACGCCCTCTCTGGCACCAAGGTTCCCACGCTACTGTGGAACCCTTATGAGGCCTCCTCCAACCCCTAATAGCCTCACCCAGTCCTCCAGTTAAAATAGCAAATACAAAAACACAAAGCCCCTGGGCTATAACATAAAAAGCTAGACCGTCTGGTCGAACAACATTCAATCCCTACCGGAAAAACACTCCAACCCCCAGCAGCGACCAGGGGCTGCTCACACAGTTGGGGTTCTCCCCTCTGTCTGCACTGGCCAAGCTCCTCCTCCCTTGGCCACCAGAGGGGAGCTGCCCCTCCTGGCTTCCCGCCTGGGCTTATATAAACCAGGCCCTGCCCCTTCCTGTCAGCTGGCTCCCCAGTGGTTGTCCTTGCAACCAGCACCTGTTACTCTGGCTGCCCTGGTAACTGGCAGCTGGGCCTCCCTCTTCTTGCCACTAGGGGTCTGTCCCAAGCTGTTTTCTGCTCTCAGGTGCAGGGCAGGGCTCTGCGACAACATAGCTTAGCTATTTTGCATCAAGGGTCAGAAATTCTAAAAATAGCAGAGCAAGTGAAGCAAATGAAGACTCATCAGTGGTGTGCTGTCTTCACAGGGAGGGCTTCATCAGCTACAGAAATCCTAAATATTATATTACATCCTGTGATTGTTCTTTTAATCATCCTCAGCCTGGCACCAGTGAGAGTGTGCCCAAAAAGAAGTCCCCCTCTCAGGTGAAAGCCCCCATCTTCCCGAAGTAAAGGCAGGCCACCTTGGAACAATGGGGGAAAGGCGAGCACACAGGGAGACATGTTCCCAAGGTGAGCAAGGTCACCCAGAGCATTGGGGATGCTTTCTTGCAATGGCCAACCCTTCTCCTTTGTTGAGCAGTCAGGTGGCTCATGGCGCTTGTGGCCCCATCATACAAAGTGCCCACATGCACCACCTTCGGCAGGACAGTGGTGCCCTCCTCGTATAACTCATTCAGGCAGTACTTGAGGGAGGAGCTGTGCGAGGCAGGTCCACAGGTAGCCTTACATTTCACCTTGGACATCTGAAGCAACTGGGGTGGAGTTCACACGTACCTCTCCCTCAGAGGGCACTGGTGCAACCAGTCAGGCCATCAGTGGGCTCTCCTTCAAGCCAAGGTGACTGATGAGTCCCACATGCCAGCCAAGAACATGGAGGCCATGAACCGCTTGGTGCTGGGGTGGCTTCTGGGGCAGGGCGAGCTCACCTGCAGGTTCATGGTTACCAACAATGGGGCCAATATGGTCAAGGTGGTCCAAGATACCAACTTTACTGGCATCTGCTGTGTGGCACATAAATTCCACCTTATTGTCAGGAACACCTTGGAGAAATGCAGAAAGGTGGTAGGCTACTTCCACAGGAGCATCAAGGTGGGCACAATGCTATAGATGAAACAGGCAGAGCTGAACATCCTGCAGCACAAAATCATGCAGGATGTGGCGACTCCGTGGAACTCCACATTCCTGATGCTCGAGAGGCTGGTGGCCCATAGCCAATCTCACTCACCAAAAAGGAGCCACACCACTTCCAGAAGTCCCGCGGCCGCTTTTGCTGGTGGCCCCACTCCCTGGTCGGCGCTCACAAGGGGGACACTGGCACTCCCACCTGCCCTGCTTCCTGTCACCTAAACAAAGAGTGTGGCCTGACAGGGGATGCACCAGAGCTCTCAGGGGGTGCATGTGCACCTCCATGCACCCTCATGCATCCCCTATGCATCGCCAGTGGAAATGACAAAGTTATAGGCATTTTAGTCATTCCCCATTATAGCCTATGGCCAAAACACTTAAATAACATTGAAGCGGCATCGAAACTTGAAACAGTTTTGACTTAAATTAAATGAAATAGTGATTCAAAATGCCAAAATAAATCTCTGTCCCATTGAAAAGCCAGATCTGAAACAGAAATGAAGTACAGGCATTTCTCACTGTCATATTCAATTGTATCACTCACAGAGGTCTAGATGAATCTGTCAGTCCTGTTAACACAACTTGTCCCACAAGATGCTGAGTAGAACTAGAGGGGAGGGACAGGGGAACAATTGGCCCTATTTGTCCCTCCAGGGTCTAATGCAGATCAGGTGTCACCCTATATATATAATATAAATCTGAAGGAATGTAAAAAATTCCATGAGAACCAGAAAGCCACCACTCCACAACTTGCCTATCAGAAACAGAGCTGCTATCTAGTGTGATAATGGACTTTCCTAATCATGTATTCCTGGAAGAACATTCCATGTACATGGATGATTTCCATTAATTCACCAGGCAGTTTTTATCCATGAAATTGGTCTTTCTCAATGAATCAGACTATTAGGAAACATCAGTAAGTTAGAAACATCTGTCATAGTTTTATCACTGCAAACTGTCAAAAGTCAAAACCTTGCTATCCTGTAATATTAGAATCTAATAGGTTTCCAGAATCTGCAGTGAAAGAATTTTCTCCAGGTATTCAGCCAAGTGACAGTGTAGTAGGAAAATCAAACATCTAGTATCCACACTATTCACACAGACCATTTCATAATTTGCCTTCATGTTTTTGTGTCACAGGCCAGCTAGGCGCTGTGAGTGTATCAGCCGTTAGGCTGCTGGGTTTGGGATTGAGGAGGTGAGTCGGGAGTGAAGTAAATGCAAATTTACTTATAGCTTAGCGTAAAACAGTTAACAGAAAGGTTAATGTGAAAAACAGATAGTACAGTAGTAAAGAGCTAATAGTGAATAATAACAGAAAGAATGACAAAGAGTTCCCACAGGGAGTTGGCAATTTATTGGCAGTCCCTCTACGCCAGGTGTGCACCAAGTTGTTCCAGCGAAGTCAGGCATCCCCAATCAATTCTGTCCAAGGGGTCACCGGGAAGGTCCCTTGGTCAGGATCTGGTCCTTGCTCACACTGTGAGTCCAGGGTCCAGGTTTGGTACAGTGATGGTCCTTCTGTCTCGTCCTTCAAACTGGTTACTTGACATGCACATTCCTTTATGCCTTATCTTATGCTAATCTGTTGGCTTTAGAGCCACTCAAAATCTTGCCCTATAGCTGTTACCTTATGGGATCAAAAGGTGTTAGAAATTATCATGAATGTTTACCTCCTGAACTTGGGTTCACCCAATAAGCAAATTATACCACATTACTTTGAGGTTTCAAATTAGCATTACTCTCCCCAAGCTCAACCCCTTGGTTTCTTATTCCTTGGATTCCTTGGAATGTGCTAATTATGTTAGATGGTCAGATCTTGTTATGGCTGACCTTTAAAAAACCTGTTAGATCAGCTAATCTTGTAGTTTTGCTTACTTTTGGGGCCCATGATCAGTGCAAACAGCTACATTCAACACTTTGGTTAAATTGTGACAGACAAATTCCACTTGTGGGTTGCAAACTTGCAAGCTTTGCATTAGCTAATCTTAACTGCTAAACAATTGCCTGGATGTCTCCAAGAGCATATATTTACTGCTCATGATAGTAACCTCTCTGGTTCTGGCCACCATACTTCTGCTGATGTATTATTAGAAGACGGTGTTGCACAACCTAACTCTGATCATGCTTACTATGCAGCATTCTCCCTGCTTGGTAAAAATGACAAGGCAGAGCATATTATAATCCTGTTTCAAGGTCATATTCTTCCTCATCTATCAAGTCTGAGGACATTTGGCTATTCTAGAAGATGCTTCCCCTTTTCACTACAGCAGCTGAGATCAACTGGTAAGTTACCAAGAATGAAGAATTCAGGTTATGACCAGGGATCCAGGTTTTCTGTTTGGCATGGAAAAATGTGGTAAAAAGTGGGTTTTCTCCTTTAAAAGAGAAAAATGCAGAATTTCTCTTTTAAAGGAGAAAATTACAGAAAACCACAGTTTCCCCTTGCAGGGTGCAGAGTTCCATCCTGTAAGGGGTTGCTTAGGGTTAGGGGGAGCAGTACACAGTGGACAGGAAGTGCCGTGTACATATACATGTGCACATATGCATGTGGCTGCCAGGCAGTGTAGTGGAGAGCAGCTCCTGCAGCTCCCTCCAGGTAAGTCTATGGGAGCACAGGCAATGCATTAGGGGGGTGGAGAGGCACAACTCCCCCCCCAAGATTTCTGCACCCACAGTGGGGAGTGGGTTTCAGGGATGCTGCCTGGCTGGACCACCTCTGGGCAGGAACCACCTGTATGGCCCAGCAGGCAGGAGCCAGCATCAGAAGAAGCACCATGCCACCATGACCACCAAGATGAGGCTCAGCAGCATGGAGCTGTGCCTCCCACTGCTGCTGGGCAGGGAGTGCCTCACCTTGGTGACCAAGGCTGTGTGGCACTCCCTCCTGCACTAGGTTCCACCCACTGGGTCATGGAGGCAGCCAGACCAGAGCTGTGGCTTTGGTTGCCAAACCAGGCTGGAACTTTGTGGACCAGACCAGGATGCAGCCCTCTGCCCTGCTGTCAGTGCATAAATCTGCTGGGGTATGTGGTCCCCAACCCCCCACCTGTGCCCTTCCCACATTACCTATGCCCACATCCCCCCCTTCACTACACACCCACCCCCCTTCCTTGCACTGCGGGGCTGGAGCCTGGGGGCAGCGGGTCAAGAGTGAGGGGCACCAGCAGGGCTGGGCAGAGTGGGGGACTGTGGGTCAGGAGTGAGGAGCACTGGCAAAGACAGGGAACTGTGAGTTGGGAATGAGGGGCACTGGAAGGATAGGGGCGGGCAACAGCATGGGCAGGGACAGGGCACCAGCATATCAGAGGGATGCTCCACACCACAAAGCAGCAGGGGGGCAGCCACAATTGGACCAACGTCATGGTAAGCGAAGGTGGAAGGGAGAGCTCTGATTTTCTGTTTTTAAAAATAATGCCAAAATACATATGTATTTGGAACTTATTTTATTATACTGATTGAGACACTAGTAGGCTTCCAAATTGCTTTAAACTTGTAAATTTATCAATATAACATTGATATATGGGCAGACTGAGGCAGAAGGAGAAAAACTATCTGGGGGTTGCACCTCCCCAGCAGGTAAGTCCCACCTAGCCAGGGCCCCACGCAACTTACTCCTGATCCTGCTTCTGTGGCACTGTCCCTCACCTTGGGGGCCTCGATCTAGCCCCCGCCCCTTCCCTCCCCCACAGACTGACCTCCTGGGCTGGGGTGCACATGTGCATGCATGCGGGTACTCAGTCCCCCAACTCAGCCTTGGATCGACTCCAAGAGGTTCCGAGATCTTCCACAAGAGGCTCCAAGATCTACCGGTAGATCCACTGGTTGGTGAAAACTGATTTACAGTGTTACTGGAAGAACAATCCTCTTGCCTCCAGAGAATTTACTATTGTTTCTTTTAAGGACACAGAAACTTGCTCTTCCATTCTGCATTTTATTCTTAATATACAGAATCCAAGCAGAATGCGGTTTAAAAGCTACGGTATCTAAAATGTATGCTCAAAGTAGAGTACTGAAAACTTTGGTTGTAAGAATAGTTGGTTTGTAAATTAAAACTTTACTACAAGTGAACTCAAACCATATCTCATCTCTCTTTACAATGTAATTAGTCACAATACCAGCACAATCTCATCTGTGAAAAAATGCAGTAAGTTCAATAGTTCTAGCTAAAAGGTAGCTGTCTAAAAGACAAATACCACAAATCTATCAATCTCCAAACTGTATAACTAAATTATATTCTCTAGTTTTGTACTTTCCTTTTTTGTGTCTTTGTGACAAGGTATTCAGCAGAATTTGCAGATTCATTGGAAGCTGACAGGGTTACTCTATGAGTGCTTCTGCTATGGCCTCAAACTTGCAACTTCTGTGCTATAAAATTGCATGCCTTAGGCAATTTCTCTCTGGGAAGTGGCACAGGCACTAACTTACAATCTTCCAGCATCCCAGGATGCACTGTTCCATTTCCCCACCCTCCTATTCTCTCTGGACAAAATTTCTATCCCCTAAACTTTAAACATACAGAGGTTTGACCTGGCTGGGCAGTGTACAGGGGCACAGACTGGTCTGGGAGGGAGGGCTGAGGTGTGGAGGTGGAGGAGCAAGGTAGGGAGCTAGACTGGAATCTCAGTGAGCTGGGGTGAACCAATCCCAATCCCAATTTATTAAAATGTGAGACTTCCTTTAATTTCTTTCCTCTTTATTTCTTTACATTTTTTTACTTCTTTTTATTTTACCCTTTCATGGCTTCAGTAGCTGACTTCCTTCATTTTACCACCCAGCCCCCAGCTACCATCCCCACCCATTTCCTCTCCACCCATTTCACTACCCAGTCCCCATCAATAAACACTGTCCCTTCCAGCCACATGCTTCTGCCCACACCAACCCAGCTCCCCAGCCCACCCCCACCTGTCTATTTGTCCATCTGATTACCAGAGGCAAGGCCCACCTGGCTAACTAGTAGCCTCTTTTTATGGGGGCTAATGGACGAATGGAACAACTAAATTCTTGGGACAACTAATAAAAAAACGAGGATATGAGTGTTGTGTGGCTCAAATGTGAAAATAAGTATGCCTGAGGGGGACACCAAGCAGAGCTCCCTGGACTGAACCCACCAGTCCTCAAAGGCATTCATGAAGCCAGTGGATGCTGCCAACTGGTGCTCTGCCTGGAAATGCGCATGGACAAGGGAAAGGAAAGCGGGCCCACCTCCGGGCACCTTCCCAGCCAGAGCCTCCTTCCTGGTCAAGTACAGGCAGCTTTCTTCGTCCCCCCCGCTGTGCCCTGCTGCCCTGGGTTCCACATGCTGCTCTGCAGAGGCAGCGGTGAGGGCAGCACAGCAGGGAGCATTGCCAGCACCTGCTGCCTCCCCAGACCCTGGGCCTGGGGCTGGGGCTGGAAGGCAGCTGGGGCTGGGAGACAGCCGGGATCAGGGCCAGGAGAGAGCAGCTGTTTGCAGCCTCCTGGCTACAGCTGGCCCAGGTTCTGGGTAGCTGCTGATAGTCACAGAGCCTGGGCTGCTTCAAGCAGCTGGCTGGGAGGATGGAAGCCCTGCTGCAATCCTCCCAACTGGCTGCTAGGAGCAGCCCAGGCTCCATGGCTATCAGCAGCTACACAGAAGCTGGGCCAGCTGAAGCCGGGAGGCTGCAAACAGCTGCTGCCTCCCCATCCTGGCCTCAGCTATCTCCCGGCTCTGGGAAGGCAGCAGGTGCTGGCACTGCACCTACTGGGGCCGGGGCCAGGGTGGGGAGGCAGCAGCTGTTTGCAGCTTCCTGGCTGCAGCCATTCCAGGCTCTGGGGTAGCTGTTGCCAGCCATGGTGCCCAGGCTGCTCCCAGCAGGGCTTGCAGCCTCCCAGCCGCCTGCTGGGAGCATCCTAGGCTCCCAGCTGGCAGCAGCTACCTAGAGGCAGGGCTGGCTTCAGCTGGGAGGCTGCAAACAGCTGCTGCCTCTCCACCCCAGCTCCAGCCCCAATGCATGCTGAGGAAAATGGGCTCATGTGCCATGCTCAGCACGCATGCTGGGGGTTGCTGACCCCTGCTTTAGAGTCTAGTGGCAACTAACAGGTATAGCTCCTAGTCATAGCAGTGCAGGTTGGGGACTGTCAGAAAAGATTTTTAGCCTGAACATGAAATTGCTCTAAACTTGAGTTAACAATAACACCCATCAACATTTGAGTATTCCATAGATTTCATAGACTTCAGTGTAGGTGCTTGAACCACCTCCAATGGCAGGCTATTTCAGACCTTGGGGGCTCAAACAGTAAAGAAATTCTTCCTTATGTCCACCCTGAAATGGTCTTGCAGTAGTTTATAATGGTTTGACCTCGTCATCCCTTGGGGTGCTCTGGTGAACAAACGTTCCCCCAGATCCTGGTGGTCACCCCTGATAAACTTATAGGTGGTCATCAGATCACCCCTGAGCCTGCACTTTTCCAGGCTAAAGAGCCCCATGGCTCTCAGCCTGCTGTCATAAAGTCTGTTTTCCTGACCTCTGATTATGCGCATGGCTCTTCTCTGTACTCTCTCAAGCTTCTCCACATCCTTTTTGAATTGTGGAGCCCAAAACTGGACGCAATACTCCAGCTGCGGCCTCACCAAGGCCCAGTACAAAGGGAGAATAACGTCCCGGGATTTGCTTGAGAAGCATCTATGGGTGCAAGCCAGTGTTTTGGTCACCTTACTAGCCGCAGCATTGCATTGCAGGCTCGTGTTCATCTTGTGGTCAATGATGACCCCCAAGTCTCTTTCTTCCGTAGTGTTAGCCAGTGTAGCACTGCCAAGCCTATAAGGATGCTGCAGGTTTTTCTTCCCAAGGTGGAGAACCTTGCATTTTTCGGTGTTAAACACCATCAGGTTCTCGTCCGCCCATTTACTGAGCCTATCCAGGTCAGCCTGGATCGCCTGCCTGCCTTCAGGTGTGGATGCTTTGCCCCAAAGTTTGGTGTCATCGCGAGCTTGGCCAGTCTGCTTTTGACTCCAATGTCCACATCATTAATGAAGATGTTGAAGAGTATGGGTCCAAGGACAGAGCCTTGAGGGACCCCACTGGTCACAGTGACTTCCATGACGATTGACTTCCATCAACCACCACCCTCTGGGTCTGACCACGGAGCCAATTTCTCAGCAGATCATGGTGGACTCAAGGCCACAATTGGCCAGTTTGGCCAAGAGGTGATCATGGGATACCAGATCAAAGGCTTTTTTGAAGTTAAGATATATGAAGGTGCTAAACTAAGGGTACATGAAGGAAGTGAAACTGCTAACAGTGCGTACTTCAGGAATCAAAAATCTCTCTGACAATAGCTGTTGCTGTGCCCCAGCTATCTTGAGAAGCTGGAAGAAACAGATCATCTCTCTTGTCTGTTTGGTGAGAAATGACCACCTTATAGCTAATTACTGAACTGCTTTGTTTTGAGTTCATTTGACTGAATACTTGTAGTAAATAAAGCCTCTTCGTCACTCATTGAATGAGGCGTCATGTCAAGCCCTAGGCTAGTCTGGAATCCAAGTTTTTATTGGTTAACAGAAGGGACCAGAAAGGACAGAGGGAGGGATTAACCCTTGTCCCTGCTCCCTTCACCTTAATGGGGCTATGCCAGGACAGTTGCCTCTCGGGCTACCAAGCCCTAGCCCCGGCCCCAGTCCTGGTCCCAGAGGGGCACACATCACCCCCATGGAGTGCTGAAGGGGAGCTCTTGCCCCTCCGCTGCCACAGGGCAGGGAGGGAAGGCTCTTGTGGTACTCCCCTGCCCAGAAAGGGCACAGGGAGTGGCTGTAATGGAGCCACAGCTGCCAGGGGTGGCCCTGGCCCCCCAGCCAGGCATGCCCTGGCCTCGCTCAGCCCCTGCTAAGGTAGCCACTTGGTGGGGCATGGCCAGGCTGTGCAGCTCAGTGATAGGGAGGTGAATGCAGATGGGCAGCTGCTTTCCCGGTCAGAGAGCGCAGCCCAGCATGCATGGATGGTGGCTGGCCAGGCAGTGGCTTATCAGGGATGATTTAGAGGTGCCACCGGGGCTTGTGGGGCTGCCAGGCTCTGGGCCCATGGTGCCTCTGAGCAGGCCCAGATAAGCTGCTGCCCACCCAGCTGCCAGCCACGCAAGCTGGGCTGTGCTCCCTGACAGGTAAAGCAGCTCCCCAGCTAAGCTCACAACAAGCTGTTACTGTTTGCATCCCCATCACTGACCTGCACCTGCCAGGGTGGCCCCGGTCCCGCCCTGCCCCACCCCGCCCCACCTCGCCCCACCAAGCGGCTGCCTTAGCCAGGGCTGAGCAAGGCCAAGGTGGGCCAGGCTGCAGGGCCAGGCCCCCCCCGATGGCTGTGGCTCCATTACAGGCTTGGACCTTTTGAATGTGTGTCCCTAACCATAGTGTGCAGGGATGCAAACAGTAACAGCTTGTTGCAAGGAGCCAGGCTGCTGTGATGGGAAAGAAGTATGAGTGGAAGGTAGCTATACTCCAAATGTCTGGAGAGGACAAAGGATTTTGGTTTATTTGTTTGTTTATTTTCCATTCACAGTCAAAGTGAGGGATATCTAACCAAGTTGGATTACTAAGGTTCCCACAGATGTAACAGTTAAACTGTAACAACTGATGTGCACTTCTGAGCAGTAGATCCCCCTCCCCTTTGAAAGTCACTAGGAAGTACAGCTGTCCATGCCCTGAGGTAGGCAGAGCCCAAGAAGATCTAGTCCTGAAACAACCTGTGCCATGTCAGCCCACACCTTCATGTCACTGAAGTCTACAGTGTGAAGCTTCCAAGGGCAACAGCCAGATATAGGAGGTGAAAAACTAGGGAAAACGTTAGACAGAAGTTTCTATTTGTCATAAATCTTGTTGGCTACACTATCTAATCCTCTCCCTGCACCCAGTTTTCTGTGATTGGACAATTAAGATGTCTACTCAGCCACTGCGAAGTCCTATATAGCTGCATTGTACTAGTGCAAGTTATCACCGTGCTAAATTGCAACATACACCTTGGAAGTCCTTGACTACTTTGATGAAGCAATTATGCCAGTGGTGGGTGGCAGTGGCAGCCACCTCCTGTGAGCTTCCCCGCCCCCGCACAATCCGACCAGCCGAGTGGCAGTTGTGCAGCCCGCAGAGGGATGCTGCTGCCCTCACCGCTCCCCCTGGCCCTGCTCCTGGGAGGTGGCAGTGCAGGGTGGTGGGTGGCAGCGCTTTATCCCTGCCCACCCACATATATTCCCTAGGGCCTTCCCAAGTACCCCCAGGGGTATGCTTACCCCCAGTTGACAATTCCTGGGCTATACCACTGCTTTGTAGCCTAACCCTGTACAGGCTGCTTTCAGTCTTGTCTACTAGAACTATGGAGCCTTGGCATAAATGCAAAACATATTTAAGTCAATCAGAGATGTGCCTGTACATGTCAGGGCTGATTTTGCCCTTTTATTTCATCTTCTGTATTTCTTTAATGCTGCACAATTTGGAGAATGCTAACAGGAATGGGCTGATAAATGTTTATGAAATAAACAATTAAAAGTTTACCTTTCAGAGATATGCAGTTTTTGTCACTGTGCAAAGTGACAGTGACAGTTCTTGTCTGTACCACTCCTACTATGGACTGGACTTGTTCTTCAGCTTTGCAACTTCTCAGCGCAGTAAAGATAATTAGGAGCAACAAGAATAAAAAAAGTCTTCATTTTTAGAACAAATTCATACTTACTGTGACATTTTTTGATGCATTTTACATACTTAAAGGAGATTTCTGAAAAGTGATTACTGCAGTAGTTAAACATTTCTTTTCCCCACACAGTCCCACATATTTGGCAATAGACTGTTTGCACTGTTGAGGGTGGAGAGAAAGAAAACCTGGATGCAAGTGTCTGGAATTGGCCCTCTTAGGTGACAGGTTTGGTAAGCCAATAATACACCAAATACAGTAAAATGATGTTTCCAACACAAATAGTTATTTGATACTAGAAGCTTTGTGAAAATCTGCTCCTTTTATTTTTATTTCTTATTAAATTACCTGATTTGTTCTAAAAATTCATGCACGTAAAAATTCTTGCGTAACAGCACAAACAAGTCAGATTTCTTTAGTCCAAGCCAGTTACAAAGTCCCTCACAGAATCAGTTGTATGGGATAAAGGCACTTGACTTCAGTAACACTGAAGTTTAAATGATACTATGTGAAAGCAAAGAACAGCAAAATGAGCAAAAGTAAGGTAGGTCACATAGCCTTCTTGTGTCCAAATATAACCTCTACTGGCCACAGTTTAAATGCATAACACAACACTTCCATCATCTGGGACAGAAAAAGAGAGTCTGGCACAAAGTCTGGCAGAAGATCAAATCTATTTTAGGCCTGCATGACTCCAAGACCTGCTTTAGAATGTACACCAAGTGGAACTTTAAGGCAGACTACTTTTCTGGTGTAGGTATTTGAAATATATTGAAGTTTAAAGTTACTTTGGCAGGAGATTCAGTTATGAAAATAAAATCAGAAAAATGAAAATATGTATACGCTTAATAGTGAAACTGTAAATTCTAAGGGTCTGAATTATTGTCGGATAGAAAATAAATAACTTCTACTAGCTTTAAGGGAGTAACTTGTATGCTGTACAGAAAAGGAGGTAGGCCCCTTAAGCAAAGTTGGATGTGTAAGTGTTAATAGTGCTTGAAATGGTAGACTAGATACTGTATTACCATCTCAGATATATGTAGGTCCACATCATTATGCTGGCCTATCTACTACCATAAGTGTATGCAGAAGGACAGTAGGTGTTTGCATATGTTATATACAAATTTGAGCAGGCTTGTGCACTTCTACTTGAAGCTGAAACTGTAAAAATGGAAGTGGAAAGGTTCTAAGAACGCATAATTGATTCTCTTCCTAAGAGAAGGGATGCTGTTCATAGGACCCACAACAAAGCCAGGGAGCTGAATGACTGAGAAATTAGCTTCCTCCTTTGTCAGTTACTCTGTTCCACCCCAACTGCCAACACTGGGCCTTCCACACTTGAGCAAGTTGCATCAATTAGGCTAAAAATAGTATTTGTAGTTTATTTAATTAGGGGCAGAAGACTCTGTGAACACTGATTTCTGTTCAAAACTGACCTCTTTCAGTTTAGTTTGAATAGATTAAAAAGATTCTTACTTTATTAGTGACTCAAAAAAGTGCAATATAAATCGCAATGTCAACTTCCTATCTGAGCTTGGCTGTGTGTTCCCTCTAAGGCTAAGTACAGACAGTCAGAAAGCCTGAGGCTGAATCATTTCAATCTTTGCATGTTTCTGTAAACTGCCTAGATTGAACAGGTAAGAAAGTGAACCAATGTTCACTTTTCAAACCTGAAAGGCAGCCAGACCCCTGCAGTGGCCCATACCAGGAGCCGGGGGATGCTCGATCATGTCTCCCAGCGTGTGGGCCACCGCAAAGAGCCAGGAGACAGGCAATTTCCCCAGCCATGACCCCTCTTCAGCCTCCAGCCAACTAAGGAGGCATGTGGGGGGAACGCCCCCCTGCAGCTTGGGTATCCCTATGCAGAAGAAAGAGTGAAAGCCCCCACCCCCCGGGCATTTCTTCCTCTCCCCCCCAGATCTGAGCCGATTGAGGAAGGGGTGTGGGAGAACCCCCCGATCCTGCACTGGACCCCCAGACAGGGCCTCCTTGGTGTTGGGGGGAAGGGGGAAAGCCCCAGCAGGGTGTTTCTCCCTCTCTTTCCCCCAATCCCCTGCACCCAGAGCTGAAGCCAGAGCAATCACCTGGCCATGCTCGCTCCTTGGCCATCTAGCCAGCTGAGGAGGGAAGGGGACACCCCACTCCTGCCAAGCTCCAGCCCCCAGCTGGCCTGCAAATCAAGGAAAGTGCATGGCTGGGTGATTGCCCCAGCTCCTGATTTGGGCAGTGAGCTTCCCCACATCTGGGAGCTGGAGCAATCATCTGGCCATGACTGCTCCTCCACCAGCAGGCTGGCTGAGAAGGGAGGGTAAAATGGTCCTGTCGCAGAGCACTTAGGTGCCCTGTGCCTGAAAGCAGAAATGGCTCGGAAGAGGCTCCCTAGTGGCGAGAAGGGGGAGGCTCACCTGCCAGTCACCAGGGAAGCACGGGTGCTGGTTGCTAGGAAGGAAGGGGCAGGGCTTAGCCCTTCTTAAGCCCAGGCAGGAGGCCAAGAGGGCAGTTCCCCTCTGGCAGCCAAGAAAGAGGGAGCTCGGCCAATGCAGAGAGAGGGGAGAAGCCTGACTGCATGAGCATACCCTGGTTGCTGCTATGGGTTGGAGTATTTCCTGGTAGGGATTGGATGTTGTTCTGACCAGATGGTTTAGCTTTATGTTATAGCTTGGGGGCTTGTGTTAGTGTTGTTGTTAGACTGGAGGACCAGATGAGGCCATTAGGGGTTGGAGGAGGCCTCATAGGGACTCCACAGTAGTGTGGGGATCCTGGTGCCAGTGAGGGCACAACATTCAGGGGTGCACAGACCCCAGCCCTGAGAAGGGGCGCAGACTGGGGGCCAGGTAAGGCCGAGGCCACCTGAGCCCACAGGAAACTTAAGACCCGAGGAGGGGATTTGGGGGCCAGGCACAGCTACAGCCACCTGAGCCCCAAATGCAAGAAGCCCCAGTGCGGGCTGTTGCGAGACAAGCCAGAGGGCGCGTGTGGGGCGCAGAAAGGGAAACTGACCAAACAACATCCAGTACATCTGCGAGGCTTGGGTTGTGGTACAGAGGTGGTTGGAGCCATGCATAGCCCATAAGGCTGGGGTGCACTGAGCCACCCAAGACAGAACACAGAATGGGATACATCAGGGCACCATGTCAGAGAGGACTGAGGGTAGCCTCCCTTAAACATTATTAACATCAAAGACGTGGTGGGCGAGCTTGTGAGGGTGCTTTTAATATCACCTTGGCAAGCTAGGGGGCGCTAGGGGAGTTCACGGCCACACCTAGGACCCCATGCTGTTACAGGTCCCCACTATGGGCTACCCCTCCCCTCTCATGCCAGGCACAGCATGGCTGTGGGTCCAGAGCCAGGTGGGAGGGCCCTTTTCCCCCCTCACATCCTCCTCAAATGGCCTGCTGGCTTGGGAGGGGGCATTGCCAGGTGGTCACCCTGGCTGCAGGGAAACTTGTAGAGGGGGCTTACTCAACCTGCCTAAGCCGGGAGCTGGGGCGATCACCCAGCCACACCCCTTCCCCAGCTGGTGGGCTAGCTGAGGAGGAAGTGGGGGTGAAAAACATAATGCTGGGCTGTACATTATGCAGGGTGGGGGGAACACAAAGTGGAGGATTTACTCCTCCCATCTGAGCCAGAAGCTGGAGCAATCTGCAGGCCATGCCCCCTCCCCAGCCAGCAGGCAGGCTGAGGAAGGAGCTGTGGGGAAAAACAGCCAGCCTCTCCCTCCCTCTCCCCCATTCCAGACCCCTAGCTGGGCTGTGCCCAGCACAGAGGTGGAGCCTGTAGCAAGACCTTTACTCGCCCCCGATCTGAGCTGGGAGCCAGGGCGATCACCCAGCCACACTGCCTCGGACAGCAGGCTGGCTGAGGAGGGAGTGGGAGGGAAAACACCTCCTCCCAGCTCTGGACCCCCAGCTGGGCTGCACCCAGCACAGGGGGAAGCCTGCAGTGAGAGCTTTACTCACCCCACCCTAGCTGGGAGCCCAGCCAAGAAGGGGCCAGGGCCGGGGAATCTGCCCAGCTCCCAGCTGCTGGAATAGAAATCCCCTTACAGCTGAAGGCAGGGCTGCCCTGCTCTGCTGAAGCCGGGAGGCCTTGGGCTGAACAGCATCCTGGGATGCAGGATGACTGTGAATTAAGTTGAATTTGGAGGGTATCTGGAACAGAAGTTTCATTAACTGGTTTGACCTAAATAAGTTAAGTCTGTCAGGTTTGTTTTAGATTGGTTTCAGCCATGGACATGGAAGACGGCATGCAACGTGCATTGCAGAGACCAACTGGTGGCTTCAGGAACGGTGTCTCAAGGCAGGCTTTGGCTTCCTCAACCATGACCGGCACATCACAACAAGAGGCGTGCTCGGATGGGATGGGCTCCACCTTTCCCCTAAATGTAAGCATATGTTTTCTTCTAGGTTGGCAGACCTCCTCCAGTGGGCTTTAGACTAGGCTCATTGAGGGGAGGGGAAGACAAGGGTGGAAGAATCATTGGACTGCCAGACCAAGCAACCCCTACAAGTACAGCCCAGCCTAAACCGATGAGTGAAATATATACACAGGTAAGCAACAGGGGCCAGAGTAATGCTGAAAGTAGGGGGCCAGTGCACACATCCACAGGAGGCCTCAAATGCCTCTACACAAATGCCTCTACACAAACGCTCGTAGTATGGGAAACAAGCAGGAGGAACTTACCCTCCTGCTGGCTGACACCAGCCCAGACATAGTGGGGATCACTGAAACATGGTGGGACTCAACACATGACTGGGCGGTGAATGTCAAGGTCTATAGGCTGTACAGGAGGGACAGGATAGGAAGGAAAGGTCAGGGCGTGACATTCTACATTAAGGAGGAATACCCATCCTCGTCAATTAACAAAGAGTCAGAGGAGGGGCACTCTGAAGTGCTTTGGGTTAGAATACAAGGCAGTTGAGAGGAAAGAGACTTAACAGTGGGGGTCTACTACAGACCTCCCAACCAAGGGGAAGAGTTCAACCAGGAATTCTTAAGTCAGCTCACAGAGGTAGTGAAGTCAAAGGATGTGGTAGTCATGAGGGACCTGAACTTCCCGGACATCTGCTGGGAAGAGCAGTCAGCCAGGTCTGACCGCTTACGTAGGTTCTTAGCCAGAATGCAGGACCTCCATCTAACCTAGGAGGTGCACAGCCCCACCAGGGGAGATGCCTTGTTGGACCTGGTGCTAGCCACGGGAGATGACCTGGTGAGGGGGCTGCAGGTGCTCGACCACCTGGGCAACAGTGATCATCACCTGCTGGAATTCACCTTCCAACGCAAGGTGGCAAAGGCCTGCAGCAAAGCAGCAGCCCTAGATTTCAGGAGGGCGGACTTCAATGAGCTAAGGAGAATAGTCGGGGAAGCACTGAGGTCCCAGAGGGGAGAGGAGCCAGGTGTCCAAAGAGAGTGGTTGCTCCTTAAGGAGACGATCTTCGAAGCCCACAGGGAGGTAATCCCAACACAGATCAATGGGAGCTGGAGGGCACATAAGTTCCCATGGCTCACCAAAAGCATCCGGGAATGTCTTCTAGCTAAAAGGGAGGCATACACCCAATGGAAGGGAGGGGCCATTACCAGGGAGGATTATACTGTGGTTGCTCGGGGATGCAGGGGGGCAGTCAGGAAGGCCAAGGCAAAGATGGAACTGGGACTAGCTTCCCAGATTAAGGCTAATAAGAAGTCCTTTTTTAAATACATAGGGGGCAAAAAGAAGGTTCTGGGTAATGTGAGGCCCCTACAGGACACGTTAGGAAATTTGGTCATCACACCAGACAACAAAGCCAACATATTTAATGATTTCTTTGCCTCCATTTTCCTAAGCAGGGACTGGAACAGTCACCCCCCGGCTAGGCCCCTCTCAGGCCCCAAGGGAGGCACACCTAGGCCAAGGGTTAGTGAGGAACTAGTTAGGGAACTTCTGGAGGGACTGGATGTATACAAATCAGCTGGTCCAGATGATCTCCACCCTAGAGTACTGAGGGAATTGGCTGAGGGCATTGCAGGACCCCTGGCACGGCTTTATGAGCACTCATGGTGCTCTGGTGTGCTGCCAGAGGACTGGAAGAGGGCCAACATGGTTCCCATCTTCAAAAAGGGGAAGAAGGAGGACCCGGGAAACTATAGGCCAGTTAGTCTTACCTCGATCCTGGGCAAGCTTTTTGAGAGAATTATTCTGGCACGTATCCACGAGAGGCCAGCAGGGGAGATCAAGCTTAGGGGCAACCAACATGGGTTCATTAATGACAGGTCCTGTCAGACCAACCTAGTGGCTTTCTATGACCAGATCACCAAATCATTAGATGCAGGGGTAGCAGTGGACATAGTCTTCCTGGACTTTCGGAAGGCCTTCAACACTGTCTCTCACCCCATTCTCATTAAGAAACTGTGGGACTGTGGTGTCGACGCCCACACAGTCAATTGGGTCACAAACTGGCAAAAGTGATAGTGGATAGGTCATTTTGAACCTGGAGGGATGTGGGCAGTGGGATTCCGCAGGGCTCAGTCCTCGGGCCTGCACTGTTCACTATCTTCATCAGTGACTAGGGCGAGGGGGTAAAAAGCACCCTGTTCAAATTCACAGATGACACTAAGATGTGGGGGCATGTGGGCATGCTAGAAGGGAGAAATAGGCTGCAATCGGACCTAGACAAGTTACAAGGGTGGGCGGATGAGAATAGGATGGGATTCAACACCGACAAGTGCAAAGTGATGCACCTGGGGAAGAACAACCGGCACCATACTGTTAGAAATGAAGTATTGTTAGAATATTGTTAGAAATGGAATGTTGTGAGAACTGCACAGTTTGCATCTCGTACCTGATAAGAAAAAACCACTGCTAAGGACTTTTTTCCTTGGCCAGCCTTGTTACAGTTTTTCTAATGCTAAATGACTCTCTCCCTCACTCTCTCCCCCACACTACCCCTGGTTTTCTCATGCAGATTACAGAAGCTGGAATTCAACTGACTGTGTCCTTGAAAGAGGGGGCGATTTAAACTCTTGGTGACCTAAAGAACTTTCTGAGCATGTGCAATTAGCTGATGCATATTTGCTTATCCACCCCGCATATTTAAGTAGTTAATTATAATATACGTGCGATGGATGAAGTGACGTAGCCACATACATGTTTGTATGAACCGGAAATGAGCTGTAAGAGTTCCTGTTTCTGCACACGTGCCCAGGAGGGGAAGGATAAAATACCAGCTGAGAATTTCCTCAGGGGTTCGGAGTAATCTGAGTCCTTTAACTCTGCTCCGACCCTATTTGCAAATACACCTTTTGTGCTGCTAATAAGTTTGTGTCTGAGATTTCTTCGCGTGCCTCCCGAGAAACGAACCGCAAATTTTTGCAACAATACCTACAGGTTGGGGAACTCCATTCTTGTCAGTACAGAGGTGGAAAAGGATCTTGGAGTCGTCATTGACTCCAGGATGAACATGGGCCAGCAGTGTGGGGATGCAGTCAGGAAGGCCAACCATACCTTGTCATGCATCCACAGATGCATCTCAAGCAGGTCCAAGGAGGTGATCCTCCCCCTCTATGCAGCACTGGTCAGGCCGCAGCTGGAGTACTGCGTCCAGTTCTGGGAGCCGCATTTCAAGAGGGATGTGGACAACATGGAGAGGGTCCAGAGGAGGCCACTCGTATGATCAGGGGACAACAGGGCAGGCCCTATGAGGAGAGGCTAAGGGACCTGAACCTGTTCAGCCTCCAGAAGAGACGGCTGAGGGGGGATGTAGTGGCCTGTTACAAACTAGTCAGGAGGGACCAGCAGGCACTGGATAAGTCCCTGTTCCCCTGAACACTACCAGGAACTATTGGCTCACCTTCCTGAGTCCTTTTGGTCTCACTCCACAACCGATGTGGGACTTCTCAAGGTGCCATCCCAGTTTCTATCAAGGTTAAATCAGGAGTGTCTCTCAGTATGAGGTGTCTAATCTCCCACCTGGCTTGCCCAGACATAAACGATCTGTTGAAAACCCACTGGTTTGCCAACCCACAGGATTCCATCAACTTACTAGGGCATTTCTCCCTTGGTTGGGGGTAGCTGAATTAGAAAGGACCATTATAAACATTTTGGGAGTTATGGAGAAATTTTTTAATGCCAGAGTTGATGCTTTAGGAGCTCTTAATGATGAAATCACCCAGATAGGACAGGTGGCTACTGAAAACCCTATGGCTTTGGATTATCTCCTAGCCACCCAAGGAGGGGTATGTGTGGTTGTGAACCATACCTGCTGCACCTGGATTGATCAGCACCAACGAGTGGAAAAAGACCTCCACACCATTAGGAGACAGTTGCAGGTGATCCATGCAGTTGCAGAGGAGAAACCCTTCACTTGGTGGGGATGGCTACCAGATATAGGGGGATGGTGGAAATCCCTGCTAAAATGGTGTATTCTAAGTTTATTGTGCATTTTTCCCATTTTTATTATTATCCAAATGATTCTGTGTTGCTTACGCTGTTGTTTATCAAAAACTGCTCAGAGCGTTTCTAGACTCTCTAAGACCAAGTTACGTGTGATGGTGCTCAAGGAGGTGGCCTATGAGTGCGAACGACAAGAAAGTGTCTAAGGCCTTATGAATATAGAGGTGTAAGCACAAGCACTTACAATGGGGGGAATGATGAGGATTGGAAAAGTACTGAAAGAAGTGTATACGTGGTGAGGCAGGATGAGGGATGTGGGTGAAGGCCGAGCAGGAACAACACGGCAGCCTTCAGGATAAGTTTATCAGGAAATGGCTTGAGAAAATGCGCCTGGTTCAGCAAGACACCAGGATGAGTCGCTGTCAGACTGCCAAGAGTATGTTACAGGGCGGGCAGATCTGTATGTGACTTATCAGTATATAAAAAAGTGTGTGCTTTGCTGTCATTGAGAATTAGCTGCCCCTTGCTTTTTCTCCCATGGCCATGCAAAATAAAGCACTTCTGATAGCCAAACAGTAATTCTGTCTGAATTTCCACATCATGCTTCACTCCTATCAACTTTGTCTGGAGAGGTTTAGGTGCGTCTCCCACTGCATCTTCCTTGTCTTTTGTAGGTCGTTCTTCTAATCAGTTCTTGTTCAGATAGAGGTGGGGAGAGGGAGAGTTCTTTGTGAGTCAGATAGGCTGCATCCTGTGCCAGGGTTCCCCAAGACCACAGAGCTGAGAGATAACACCCTCTTCCTTCACCTCCGGGCAGGGTTGGGGGGTTTCCCCGCCCTTTTTGCAATCAGTTCTTGCAGGCTGGAAGTCTGCCAGCCTGCAGAGCTCTTTGCAAAAGGGGGAAGGAAATCCATAGGTTTCTCTGCTAAAAGAGAAAATCTGTGTTTTCTCTAATAAAACCGGGAAATCCGTGTTTTTTCTCTGTTTTTCTGTGGGCATAGTTGTCTATTAAAGAGCAGGGAGTTGAAATGGAACATTTTCATGGGACCCTAAAAGGCAAGCCACAAAACTCTTCATGGCCTCATTATGGTACAGGTTTACCACACAGTGAATCCAAGTTCAAGACATGATCTCAGTGGGACTGAAAACCTCCAACTGCAATTGATCACTGCTGTCAAGAGACAGGAGTTCAGATTTCGTTTTTGGATCACATTTTCCTTTGCAGTGATCTCTCTGGTAAGTCTACCATTAACGCTAATGAATTGAAAGAACCTGTATTTTGCTATATAGATTTAATCAATGGAAGAGAGATCAAGCCTTAGTGCTTGTCAGTACTTGAACATCTGCCAAAACAGATATGCTGAAGTAACCTGAACTCTGTGTTCTTCTTTCCCTGAATAAGTCTTAGTCCAGCCCCAGCTTAATTCTGATGCAGTTAAACTCAGAAGTCTTCACAATCAAGTTCCCCAAACTCTTCACCTATACCCACATCTCAAAGGGATCAACGAGGCAAATAAGGAAATAGCACTCTTGGAAGCCAGATATTAAATAAGCAGTACATTTTAATGCACATTACTGCAGCTGTGCCATCTGAGTGTAATTAGGAAAAACCTTACCTAAATTAACCAAATAATGTTACAAAATAGCAGTTATGCTATTCTTCAGTCCCCATATAAAGTAACCAAGCATCCTGTAAAAGTACTGGACAATTAAATTACCTCTTCCATCTGTCTCTGTCTGGCAGGGATGCCGCCATGTACCAGGACTTACATTTCAGCCAGGAGCGGAGAGAGACACAGAGCTGGTGGGACGCTGCCCAAGTTCAAAGGTGTGGAGGGAAGATAGGCCATGCCAAGCCCTGAGTGGGAGGAGCCAACATGGCAACAGCGCATTCAGCTGCAGCAGCGTGGGCACATTTTATGGTTGTGTGCCTATGCTGGTTTTCTAGCTGGCCCTCCGAGGTGGAAATAAAAACCCCACTGGCCGGCACTTGGAGAGGACTGGAAGCGAGTCCTCTAGAAGGCCCAGAGTGGCCAAAAGCATATGACTGGCCTGACAGGGGCGAGTGGTGGCAATGCGAGGAGGGGGAGTGCCCTGGCAAAGCGGGCTCGGCAGAGCCTAAACTCTTCCCTTGGACAAGACCATGGATCCCAGATGCAGCCAGTGGAGATTGGGACAGTGGTCAGCCTGAGAAAAGAGAAAGAAGAAAACAGTCTGACACTGTGAGTAGGCATTGGGAGAAGAGGGAGAGCGCCTGAGAGTAAGGCATCCAGGGGCAAATAGGAAGCCAAACAAGGCTGACATGAGGCCTGAACCAGGACGGTATGCCAGCCGAACTGGACTACGGCTATATAAGGGCTAAAGCTCTTACCATGGTGAGTGGACCTTGTCTCAGCCGCAGCCAAGGAGCAACATCTCTGGTTGGCATAAGGCAGGGTGTAGGGGAGGCAAAGCCCCAAAATGGGGGTCCAGGCAAGAAAGCCAAAGGAGGGAAACAGGAGAGGCAGAATTTAAAAACATCCTCCCAACAATAACTGGTAACAACAAGACATAGCAGGAAAGAATCCCTGGGGACCCTTCAAGGTATCTGACTGGAAGGCAAGCTGATGTCTCACAAGGAGACAGCTGTGCCCAAATGGCCAGAAAAGGCAAAGCACTCTAAATGAATATCACAGGAGGTTACACTTTGGAATTGTGAAATGTCCTGTCAGGCAATCACCATGTAAAGGCATACACCCCGACATCCTCCTGACATTCCCTCTTCTCCTTTTATTTTTTATTTTTATTTTTATTCTTTTTGGAAAAGAAAAGTCCTTGACCTTTGGCCTTCTCTTCCTCAGGGGTCTTCCAGGTCTGGTGGTCTCTTGCCTGGGGCCATTACCCCAGACTCTTCCACAATTCACTTTCCGCGCCCGAGTCTCTTCCCTGGGACTTTCAAACTGCGCCGCAGGGAGCCTGATTACCGGCAAGTGCCACTCGAGTGGCAGGGGATTCCCTCAGACGTCAGCAGCTGGGGTGGACATAGTCTTCACAGCTCGGTATCTTGCCTGCCCTGCTTCAGCTATGAAGGCTTCTGGGGGTCCTCTGCTCCCTTTTTCCCTTGGGCAGGCGCCTGACCTCAGTCTGGACTATCTGACCTGCTAGGAAACATCCACAGGAGGCAAAAAGAAGAAAAAAAAAGAAAAAACTCACTGCAGCAGGTGGTTCAGGCAGATCTGCCACCTCCGCCGCTCCCTGGATTCCCCTCCAGTGCCTGACTTCTTCCACCCTCCACTTAAGTCCTGTGCTGAGGGTGTCACCACCTCTTCAGCCTCAGCCCAGCAGCTTACCCACGCTTCTGGTTCCTCGGCTACTCGCCCCTGCTCCTTCGACCCTCTCTTCTGTCTGCCTCTGGCCTCCGGATATAGCCCATGCTGCAGATTGGCCCCAGTTCACTTCACGTGACGTGGAGGTAAAGCTGAGCCGTTGCAGATTGGGAGTTCTCACCGTAGAATAGACATCACTGCATGAGGTGGTTCATGTCCCTGGCCGGGGATACGCCCCCCGGAGAGTGCCCTCTGGGCTCTCACATGCCCTTGTGAATTGTTTGGCTTGCCTAAAATTGACCACATAGTGAGAACCAGTTCACAGTAAGGTAAACATATATTTTATAAACCAGGGGCATTATAAACTTGGGCCTTGGGGCAGATCCAGATGAAAGGGGTTCCTTCCAGGCTGAATCCTAAGGGCTAGCAGCAACTGCAGTGGGCATGGGTCCAGGGGTGGGTAGCAACACAGTGCTGTGTTCGGGCAGCAACATGGGTCCAGGGGACTACCATTGATCACTATGCCCATCAAGGTCCAGGGACCCTGAGTTCTGTGGCAGGCCATGCCCCCAACTTCTGGTAGCCTGCTGGACTACTGGTGGGCCAGATGAAATGGTTCCACAGATCAGATTCAGCCCACAGGCTGCATGTTTGACACCACTGTTATAAACATATTAGCCAACAATTTTAAAGTGAGACAGAAAAAATTGTATACTGACACACTTTATGAAAAAGGTATGTCTTGCATTTTTATCTTCATACACAAGCTTCTGAAGGGAAATGTTGATAATGTAACTTTGTCTATGACATCAGGAAATGCTTCCTTCTACTCTACAACCTGCAGCTTCAATGAGAATTAGTAATTCTGATTGTCCTTTTTGTCCTTTTTCTGTCCTCATGACAAAGACCTAGTCTTGGTCCTTAAGACAAAAGACAAATTTCTATATTGCTTTTATTATTTTTCCTTGTTAGTCAGATTCTACCATAAGTCATGATATTTAGAGCACCATGCCTGCTTTATTGTGTAGGAAATATCTAAATAGTTTTTTTTCTTCCTAAAGAGCAAAATACAGAGCAGTGCTTGCTTAATCCTTCTAAAATTCCACAAGCCTCTTTCGAAAGGGTGTGGGCCGCAGGCAACTCCTTAGCTTGCCACTGGTTTAGACTAGCCCTGACAGGCTATTCAGATAAACATTCACATTTTGAATATAGGCAATTCCCCACTCCATACTTTCACATGAGATTTTTAATGTACTGCTACAATTTTGAGCTTCAATTTCAAAATGGCACAAATGTCCTAACATCCCCTGGAATTCATATCTTGTGCTAAGATCCCTCCTCATTCCAGCATCTAAAGCAAGTCATAACTTGGGGCCATTGTCTCACCAATATATTCCCCATTTTGTAAAACAGCCAAGATTATAGCACAATACCAGATCTCATGCATCACTCCCTGACAACTACAACAAGAAATAAATTAATCTGACAGTGACTGGGAAGGAAACTGAAGTTGTGCAATGAGCTGTCAGCATAAAAAATATTTTGATTTGCAAGGAACATCTTGTAAAGTTACACCTTTGTCAGTCCAGATTGCAAAGTCAAAATCTACATGTTTTCATTGGTGTGGGCTTAAAAAACTAGTTGCTAAAAATCAAGAGTTTAAACTTGATATTACATAAAAATAAGAAGCAGATTATTAAGAATCTGGCCAGGACAAAATAGATTTTGTCTAAACATAAAATCCTGGTACCTTCAGACTCATGGCCAATAAATTCATTGTAATGAAATAAGTCAGAACAGCCTCTGTGCTATAAAAGCTTCCAGCCAAAACTAACTTTTGCTTTTGGGTAGTTACACTACACTTGGGCATCTCACTCTCCAGAGCAGAAAGTTCAAAAAATATTACATTAAATTATTATTAATGACATTAATTTCAGTTTCTGTGATACAAAGGTAATTAAACATACTTTCAGTTAAAAGAACAAATGAGCCAAAGCTGATGTAGAGGACACCACTTGTCTTTCTAATACTTTTCCAACATTCTTGTAAATGTTTTTATTCAGATTGCTTTTGTAGATGATAAAGATTTAAACCTATGTGTTTCTTCTGTTGTTATGAGGCCTCTTCCATAATGCATGTTTATTTCTAAGGGCAGAAGTGCATCCAGGATTTTACAAAGGGGCATGTGGCAGCAGTGACTGGTAGGCCTGTGCAAATAGATTTCATAGACATTAGGGCTGGAAAGGACCTTGGGAGATCATCGAGTCCAGCCCCCTGCCCCAGGGGCAGGAAGTCAGCAGGGATCATAGGATCCCACCAAGATAAACATCCAGATGTCTTTTGAAGGCATTCAGGGTAGGCGCTTGAACCACCTCTGGCGGCAGTCTATTCCAAACCTTGGGGGCTCAGACAGTAAAGAACTTCTTCCTTATGTCCAGCCTGAAATGGTCATGGAGGAGTTTGTGACTGTTCGACTTTGTTATCCCTTGGGGTGCTCTGGTGAACAGACGTTCCCCCAGATCCTGGTAAGCACCCCTGATGAACTTATAGGTGGCCACCAAATCACCCCTGAGCCTGTGCTTTTCCAGGCTGAAGAGTCCCATGGCTCTCAGCCTGTCATCGTAAGATCTGTTTTCCTGACCTCTGATCATGCGCGTGGCTCTCCTCTGGACTCTCTCAAGCTTCTCCACATCCTTTTTGAATTGTGGAGCCCAAAACTGAATGCAGTACTCCAGCTGCAGCCTCACCAAGGCCAAGTACAAGGGGAGAATGACATGCTGGGATTTACCTGAGCAAGATCTGTGGATGCAAGCAAGTGTTTTGCTTGCTTTACTAGCAGCAGTATCGCACTGCAGGCTTATGTTCATCTTGTGGTCAATGATGACCCCCAAATCCCTTTCATCTGTAGTGCTAGCCAGCGTGGCACTGCCAAGCCTATAAGGATGCTGCAGGGTTTTCTTCCCAAGGTGGAGAACCTTGCATTTTTTTGTGTTAAACACCATCAGGTTGTCATCTGCCCATTTCCTGAGCCTATCAAAGTCTGCCTGGATCACCTTCCTATCCTCAGGTTTGGACGCTTTACCCCAGAATTTAGTGTCATCAGCAAACTTGGCCAGTCTGCTTCTGATATAAATGTCCACATCATTAATGAAGATGTTGAATAGTATAGGCCCAAGGACAGAGCCTTGGGGGACCCCACTGGTCACAGGGCACCATGACAATTGACTTCTGTCAACCACCACCCTCTGGGTCCGACCACGAAGCCAATTCCCTAGCCAGCAGATCTTGGTGTGGCTAAGGCCGCAGTTAGCCAGTTTTACTAAGAGGTGATCATAGGATACCAGATCAAAGGCTTTTTTAAAGTCAAGATATATGACATCAATCTCATCTCCCTTGTCCAGGTGAAAAGTCACCTGATCCTAGAAGGAAAAGAGAGTGGTCAAGCAAAACCTACCCACAACAAACCCGTGCTGGCTATCCTGCAGTATGTTGCCATCGGCCAGTCTGTTAATCTTTGATAATCTTTTCTAAGTCCTTCCCCAGCATAGAGGTCAGGCTGATGGGTCTATAGTTTGCTGGATCCACTTTCTTCCCTTTCTTGAAGGGACAACATTGGCCTTCTTCCAATCATCGAGCACTTCACCAGAGCGCCAGGAATTCTTGAAGATCTGTGCCAGGGGCTGAGTTATCATGCTTGCCAGCTCCTTGAGTACCCTGGGGTATAAATTGTCAGGGGCAGCTGACTTGAAGGTGTCGAGTCTTTCAAGGTGTTCCTTCATATGGTCAGCATTAATGGAGTGAAATCTCCCTAACCCAGGCCTCCCTGTCCTGTAATGGGAGGGGTGTCCCATGATACTGGTGAAAAACTGATGCAAAGTACCCATTTAGCAAGTTCGCTTTTTCCTGGGCATCAGTTATCATTTCTCCCATCTAGTTTAGCAGGGGTCCAATGTTACCCTTGTTTTTTCTCCAGCTCCCCACATATCTGAAAAAAGACTTTTTATTGTCCTTGATACTTGTAACTAGTTGGAATTCCATCACAGCCTTGGCTTTCCTGGTTTTCTCCCTGCAGGTCCGGACCAGTGCAGAGTATTCTTCCTTGGAGGTGGATCCAGTTCTCCATCCTTTGTAGGTCTGTCTTTTTAGATGCAGGAGGTCCACTAGTTACCTGGAGAGCCAAGAGGGCTGCTGTGCCCTTTTGCTGCCTTTCCTTGGAGATGGGATAGACTTTGCTTGCACTCCTTTGAGGAGCAACCACTCATTCTAAACTCCCCTCCCCTTTAGGGCCTCCCTGACAAGCCTCCTGAGTTTGTCAAAGTCAGCTTTCCTGAAGTTGAGGACTTCTGTATTGCTGACTGACTTGCCAGCTTTATGTCCTATGGTGAAGGTGATCAGCTAGTGGTCACTTTCATCCAGCTTCCCTTCGATTGTTAGGTTGCTGATTAGGTCATCCCTGGTTGCCAGTATGAGGTTGAGCTGCGCTTTACGTCTTGTCGGCCCGCAGACTTCTTGTGTCAGATAGAGGTCGTCCACGCATGAGAGAAAGCTTGGCGACCACTTGGATTTGGCCAAGCACTCTTCCCATGAGATGTCTGGGTGGTTGAAGTCTCCCATGACAAGCATGCACCAGGAGTGTGCGGCCTCAGCCAATTCCCTGGTGAACTCCTGGTCAAGCTCTTGATCCTGGGTCGGAGTTCTGTAGTAGACTCCCACCATGGTGTCCCCTGTGCTGTGTTCCCCATGGATTTTAACCCAGAGGGTCTCCTCTGGGTGCCAGTGTTGGCTTGCAGGGACATGTAGCTTTCCTTGACATAGACAGCTACACCTCTTGCCCTTTTGTCCACTCAATCTCTCCCCTACAGAGTATAGCCATCTATACCGGTGGTCTAGTCATGGGTGGAGTCCCACCAGGTCTCCATTATCCCTATGACATCATAATTATTTGTGTTAAGCAGGAGGACAAGTTCCTCCTGTTTATTCCCCAAGCTTCTGGCATTTGTGTACAGGTAAATAGGGAAGTATTTGATTTGGATTTGGCCAATTCAGAGGACAGTGATTCAATCCAGAGATTTAGATCATCATCCTGAATTGATTTGGCTGAATTGGCTTCAGAAGATCCAGCGCTGATTCGGAGAGATTCAGTGATTCAGATCAGACAGGGAGAGCCGTGGAGAAGCCCCCATGGCTGCCCTACCCTTCCTGGTCCCATCCCCTGCCTAACCCCATCCTAGTCCTGGCACTTTAAAAAAAAAAAAAAAAAAAAGCCCCACACTCATCAGCTCCAGGAGCGGTGACTGGGGCCTCTGGGTACTCATGGCAGAGCCCACCCCCCCCCGACTCCCAGACAGTTTATGGTGCCCTGCCAAGTGGCACTGCACCCACACCATGGGGCAGCTGGTGTATGGGTGCCAGGTGAGGCAGAGCAATGCCCACTGCCCCCACTGTGTGGGGAGCTTTGCCACAGGCCCTCAGAGGTCCCTATCAATGTTGCCAGAGCCCGTAAGTACGGGGCTTTTTTTTTTTTTTTTTTAAGTGCCGGGAGGCTGGGGCCAGGCAGCGCAGTCATGGGGGCTTCTCCCATGGCTCCTCCATGTGCCTGCCTCTGCCCAGGTCGGGGGAGCCACAGGAGAAGCCCTCCTGGCTGCCCTGCCCAGCTCCATTCCCCACCTGGCCCAGCCAACACGGGTGTTGTGGGGAATGTGATGCAGGCATGGCTCACTCTGGGCAGCAGCAGGGTATAGCCCCTGCTCCCAGCACTGCCACGTCCACATCAGCACTAGGAGCAGGGGCTCTGTCCTGCTGCCACTTGCCAGCTGGCACGATAGGTGCAGAATGTGGGTGCGGCAGCGCTGGGAGCAGGTGCTCTGCCCTGCTGCCACTTGCCCCCTTCTGCCTGAAGCAGGCCATGCCTACATCCTGCCCCCCCCACACCAGCTGGGCAAGCAGCAGCAGGGCAGAGCCCCTGCTCCCAGCACTGCTGTGCCCGCATCCCACCCCCCAATTCCCTCCCCAAGTAACACGCCCTGCTATCCCAACTGGGCAGATTGTCCCAGCCCCAGCCCCAATTCCCTCCCACACACCTGGATGCTTTGAATCAATTTGGAGCTTTTAATTGGTCTCTGTGCCTGTCTGGTCTTGAACATCCGGTCATGTGCTGCGTGGACCCGGATGTTCAGGGGTGTTTGTCTGTCCATCCCTGCTGTCCTGCCAAGTGGATGTCTTTCTCTCATGAAGTCTCTCCCCTATCTTGCCTACCATGACTTTGGATCTTGTTCCAGTGGTGGGTGTCTGACTACCAGGGGTCTCTTGACTATGGGACAGTTGTATGGTGATCTTCTGCATGGCTCCACCTCCCCTCTACCTCGCCCTTACACCATGCCTTGACGGGTTCATGATGTCCTTTGGCCAGTTCCCCAGACTGTTGGGGCTTGGCGTATGCTCGCTGGGATGGTTTTATTGGCCTGCTGGGCCTAACCCTACCTCCACCCACAGTGCCTAACCATTGCCTTGCCTCCCATGTAATCCCTTTTTGGCCTAAGCAACATTTGGGCTCTAGACACCTTGCACTGCAACCCCCTCCAAAAGTGGGAAACAAAAGAAAAGTTATCAACACCAAATGCCAGGCCCTAGATACCCTCTGGAGGCTCAGGTGGCTGCAGCCATGCCTTGTCCCTTGTACCCACAGTGTTGTGGGGGCTAGGGGTTAAGGCGCCCCAACCACCTTTCACCAGGGTGGTAACTGGCTAGCATTTCCTGGGAGCTCCCACACCACTAGGAGGCCAACCAGGCCACCCATCCCCAGCAGGGTGCAGTTTTAGGTCATGCCCAGAACCAAGAACCTCCTATCCATCCCCATCAGCTAATGCTCTTACTTTCTGATTGTTCCTGCTGCAGCTCAGATAAGCAATATTTCCGCCCTCGCTGCCAGCAGCAAACTGCTGTATAGGCAGCCAGTGTTTTAAAATGGCTGCCACAATCAAACACCTGCTGGCTGCTTGATTCAGCCCTTAAAGTGGCAGGCACTGCAAGTGCTCTGCCACACAATAATAACAGGTATTAACTTAATACGCTGTAACCAGTGCTATAGGGCTTTATGCAGAGTGCCTCTGAGGCACCCCTGTAGCCTCCATGCCGCCCTGTAGACACAACCCAGTCAGTCCTCCAGTTTCAAGTTAAATGCAACACAAATACAAGTGGCCACTCTTAACAAAGAAATCTCCCCCACTCTGGGTCTATGCCATCAGTTCCCAAACTGTGGTAGGCCTACCACCAGTGGTACAAAGACAACCTGTGAGTGGTATGCCAAAGGCCCAGGGGAGGGGCAGGGCACACACACACACAGACATCCAGCTTCAGCCTGCTGCAGGTGGCCAGAAATGTGGCTGTGTGCAGCAATGCCCAGCAGGTAAGTGTTTTGGGGAAAGAGGTGGTTTGGCAGAATGAGGCTACTATGGTGAGGGAGGGAGTGGGGCAGGGGTGAATGGGCAGCAGGAGGATGGTGGGAGCCCCAGGTAGCTAATCCAAGGGTGCAGGGGGGGACTCCAGCCCTGTGTGCACCCCGGGGTAGGCACAGGGGGCATCTGCCCCCTGGGTTTGTGCATGGGTGGTGGGCTGCCATTGCCTTGTGGCCACGCACAATGCCATGTGCCTTCTGTACACTTCCTCCCCAGTGGCAGAAGGCACATGTTGTTGTGTGAGGCTCCCAAGGTGCAGAGCCCAGCAGCAGCACTCCTACCCGGCACATAAATTCAGGGGGCAGGTGGCCCCTGTGCCTACCCCAGGGTGGACACAGTGGCAGGGCTCCATGCCCCTGGAAAGGCCCAGGTCATCCCAGGAAGAGCCATGGAAGGTGGGCAGGCTGGGGTACCCAGCAGCACTTGAGGTGGGCCTGGCTGGGCCCATGCAGCTCTGCAAGGGGATGCTGCCTTGCTGAGGCAGGATGCTGGGCTCGGGGGGGGCTTTTGGCTCTGGGATCAGCCTCCCTGTGCATCGGGCACAGTGCAAGAGGGGTGGAGCCACCCCTGCTGCAAAGGCCTGGCCATGGGAGCTCCCAGGAATTTCCTCAGGGAGTTCCTGGGGCCTGCCCCAGCCTGCCTGAGGCCCGGCATTGCTCACCCACAGCTCCCCTCAAGAGGCTGAGGCCGGGGCTGTTGCTGCATAGGAATGCCACACTGTGGGCTCCTGGCTGGCTCAGCTCTGAGTGCCGCCTGCAGCTGGTATTCCCAGAGCCCACAGAGTCCCTGTTTGCTCTGCACCCAGTACGCACCGGTCAAGCAGGGAGCCCCCTAAGCCCAGCGTCCTGCCACAGCCAGGGGGTGTCCCCCTGTAGGTAGGGCAACTGCACCCCACCGCCACAGAGCTGTGCAGCCTAGGACAGGCCCCACCTCCGATGGTGGTGAACACCCCTGCTGTGGCCCAAGTCTGCAGAGCCCTGGGGCTCCCACTCCCTGCCCGCCCCGGCACTTCCTCTGACTGCCATCTTCCCAAGGGCCCTGCCAGGCCAGCCTGCCCACAGTACCTCCCTCACATCTGCTTTCCCTGTGCCTCTCTCTCTCTCTATCTTCCCTCCCACTCCTCTCTCTCTCTTCTTCCCTGCTTTCTTTCTTCTCTCTCTTCCCTTCTATCCTCTCTCTCCTCTCATCTCTCTCTCTTCTCTTCTCTCTCTTTTCCCTCTCTCTCTCACCTCTCTCTCCTCCCCTCCCTCTCATCACAACATACTTAACAAAAAAGAATACACAAGAACAAAGGTAGTATATGAAGTTTTATATTTCATAGTTTCATAGTTTGTAGGGTTGGAAGGGACCTGAGCAGATCATCAAGTCTGACCCCCTGCCATGGCAAGAAAGAGTACTGGGGTCAAATGACCCCAGCAAGGTGTTCATCTAGCCTTGTCTTAAAGACCCCCAAGGTAGGAGCCAGCACCACTTCACTTGGAAGTTGGTTCCAGATCCTAGCCGCCCCAACAGCGAAGTAGCGCCCCCTGCTACTATTTATTTTCACCAGATTTAGAATGTTTAGAAAACCTGGTATTTACTGCAAAAAAAACAACCATAAAAGCAACATTTATGATTATTAACTATATTAATATGCAGTGCATCCTGCCATATACTCTTCACCCTAGTTTTGTTTTTTTGGTGTGCCTGCACTCCAGTACCTTATGGGGTACACATTGCATTTTTTTCAGTACTCCGGCCAAAAATGTTACCTACCCCTGGTTTACACTGGGTTTTTTTCCAATTAACAATTGTTTTACATGGTTACCATAGCTGATAAAACAATGTTTTATGATTACTAAATGTTTTGATGTTTTAATACAGGGGTGGGCAATTCTTTTGGGCAGAGGGCCACTTACCCAGTTTTGGCAGTCTGTTGAGTGCCACATGGGTAGCCCCACCCCTTCACAGGTGCCCCACCCCCTGGTCACCGTCTTGGGACCAATGTCCCAATGTCTTGGGACCAATGTCTCAGGGCCAGCACCGGTGGGGCCCAGAGTGGGGCACAGGCCGTCAGGGGTCTGTGGAGCCAGACTGGGCTGCACCAGCAGGGAGGGGGGAGCTGGCATGGCTCCATAGAGCCCATGCCAACTGGGACCCCGCACTCCTGCCACCCTGCTCTGGGCCCCACCAGCACTGGCCCCGAGACACTGGTGTGGGCCCTGTGCTCCCACTGGCTCCCCGCCTGCTCAAACCCAGTGCCCCCTAGCCCTGCGGTACAGGCAGGGGGCAGTGCACAGCCCTCATCCCCTGCTTGCCAGCAGGGAAGAAGCTGGTGCTGAACATGGCTGAGCATGGCAAAAAGTGACCCCTCGCCTGCCCCATGACCAGTGCCCTACGCTGCAGGCACTCAAAGCCCATGCAGGGCTGTCTGGAGCAGGAACATGCAGCCTCATGAGGGCTGCAGGTGGCTGCAGTGGGGGGTGCTGGCCATGGGGTGGGCGAGGGGCCACTTTTCCTCATGCTCAGCACCAGCTTGTAACCCACCCCACTGCCAGCCTGGCAGTGGGCCTGGGTTACAAGCTGGTGCTGAGCACAGGGGGGGGAGACAGCAGCACCTCCCTGCTGCATGCCTGGCATCCCACGCTGCAGCTGCTCACAGCCTGCCTGGAGCTGCCTGTGCCTTCTCTGGACAACCCCGCACAGGCTGCAAGTGCATGCAGCATGGGGTGCTGGCCATGGGGTGGGTGAGGAGCTGCTTTTCTCCATGCAGGGAAGGAGCCCAGGGAAAAGCTGAATGTGGGGGAGAAGTAGCCCCTCCCCTGCCCTATGTCCGGTGCCCCACACTGCAGGCGCTTGCAGCCTCCATCAGGCTGGAGTGGGCAGCCCCATGCAGGCTGGAAGCAGCTGCAGTGCAGGGTACCAAGCGTGGGTGGGGAGGGGCCGCTTCCCCCCCCGCACTCCTTCCTTGCCAAGGCTCCCCCCCACTTACCTGAGCTCCCCTTGCCAAGGCAGCCACGTGCTCCCAGCACAGAAACCCCACCTGGGGCTTCTGGCTGGGAAGTGGGCCAGGGCTGGGCTGGCCCCACTGTTGTTGGAATCCGCCATGCTTCCCCTGGGTCCTACTGCCCTTGGTTCCTGTCATTTTTGACAGGAACCAAGGGCAGAGAAATATTGATTTTCTACATTTTTTTAGGGGCCTCACAGGCTGGATAGAAAAGTCTTGCAGACTGGATCCGGACTGCGGACCATATTTTGCCCACCCCTGTTTTAATACATATTCTGTTACCTATGTGTATGAAAAATTTGCTGGTGGTACTTAAGGCTGTATCATTTTAAATTGACGGTATGTAGGCTGTCTGGGAACCAGTCTATGCCATTCTACAAGCCTACCCCACTTTGGCCCCTCACCTCACTCTCATGGGTGACTAGGGTGCTTGCCAGGCTGCTTCTACAGCCCTCTCCCTCAGGAGACTCAGGTGACTCCCTTATTAAGCACAAAGGTTTTCCCTTGGGCTTAATGGTCAGCCTACCCCCCCCTGCAGCAGCTTGGCCTAGTTGCTTGCAAACTTTATGCTCAGGCTGTCTGGAATCTGCCCCACAGTCCACTTGTTGCAGTGCAGCTGGCCTCTGCTCAGCTTCCTGCCTACACAGCAAGACTGGCCTGCTGCATCTTTCCCTTAAAGCAGCATTTCTCAACCCATGGGTTACGACCCAAAAGTGGGTCACAAGAAGACTTTAAAGGGTCGTGGAGAGGCCTGAGGGAAATGCTTCAAGGCTGCATGGAGGACAACTGGAGGGGAAGGTGGGTGGGGGAGAGAGACAGAGACACACACACACACACTTGTAGGTCGGGGACTACGTGGGTATGGGTCACACTACAGCAAGCTGATAGTTATGCCAATGGATCCCAGCGTGAAAAAGGTTGAGAACCACTGCCTTAAAGTAACAGAATCCTCTGGCTCCCTGTTACAGTGAATCCCCACTCCCAGCTTCCTCCTCCCCTGCTGTCTGCACTGAAGCAGGCAGACTGCACCATGGGAACAGGAGCCAGGAACTTTTTCAAGTCCCCAAAGCAGGCAACAGTTTCCCCCTTCTCCTCCCTGCCCACAAGCACATCTCCTCCACTCACCTTTCCCACCTTCCCCCCTGCCATTGCTGCTGTTCTTACTGTCAGGTGTGAGGGGAGCTCCAGAACTGCTCCCATTGGGCTATCTGAGGGCTGCGAGAAGGGAAATTCTTACCTTCTTTGGAGACTTAAAGTCCCCAGCTGCTGCTTCTGCTGCATGGTTAGAAAAGGGACATGTGACTATGCTACTGCACCCCTTCTGGTTTCACCCCTGTCTACAGGTAAGTAAAGCTGCACTCCAGCCCATCAGCTCTAAGAGTGGATTCCTTCTTGCACTGACTGTTTGCAGAACCCCAAATGCAGTTTGCTTTGCACAGAAAATATTTTTTAAAATCCCAACAAATTTCCTAAATAAAAAAGTGTAACTGCAGTTTCTCCCTTGTTGAGATTTAGTATAATTGGTTTGAAAGAAGTCAAATACTGAGATCAGGGATGCTGATGCTAGTCAAAAGCCACAAATATTTTTTCCCCTCAATTTTCTCTTTTCAGCTAAGGAGAGAAAAGCCTGTGTATTATGGAACAGCTGTTTCCCAGTGGCTAGGCTTGTGAACAGATGCCTATATGGATAAACACTATCTTAATTAATATATTGAATTTTGCACCATTTTCTTTCATCCATCCTCACATCTAAGAAGAAAGGTACCTCAGTTATAAGCTGAATCAAAATTTCCAACCCACAGTGTTCCACCAGATTTGGAATTTTGCAAATCAAGTTCTCTCATCCTTAATTGAAGCAAGAACATGATTTAGGACATCAGGTTCATTCCTAAACTTATTTTTCAGGGACTCTTGGAGTATTTTCTCTGCAATTCCTCTAATCTCCAATAGTTGAACTAGATAGAACCTACTTATCAGCTAAAGACATTTCTATTATGGGGCTTAGTTGGGCGTTATAATGGAATGCAAGCTGAATATTGGTCAACAGTGTGCCACTGTTGCAAAAAAAGCCAATAGGATACTTAACAGGAGTGTCACATGCAACTCACAGGAAGCAAATTGTCCACTTGTCCCTATTCAGCACCGGTGAGGCATCACCTGGAATACCATGTCCAGCTTTGGGCACCACGCTTCAGGAAAAACAGACATATTTGAAAGAGTCTAGCAGAGAACAATAAAATGATTAGAGTTTAAGGAAATATCATGTACAAGGAAAGGTTGGAAGAAGTGGAAAAGAAAATACTGAGGAGGGAGTTGGTAAATTTTCAGATGGACTGAGGGTTGATCTAAAGGAGATTATAAAAGGCCACAGGGGACAGAACAAGTAAGAAACATTTTAAGTTGTAACAACTGAAATTTAGGTTGGATTTTAGAAGAACTTGCCAATGATATGGGTACTTAAGCAGTGGAACAGATTACCTCAGGGGTTGCTGAATCTCTTAACATTGGAAGTTTAAACATGGGTGAGATTAACACTTAGCTCAGTTTAGACTGGGATAATCCTCCCTTGAGCTTGGGCCTGGAGGTTCCTTTCCAGACCTACTTTTCTAGGACTCTGTGGTAAACAAAAACTCAATTGTATACCATTCCTTAGTAACCATCATATGTAAAGTATTGTTTTAATCCATGCTATACCTATAAGTGCTAGGGCATGACAGCACACAAAAATGTTATTATGACTCCAGAAGCATCAGTCTGAGCCCTAATCTGGATTTGTGCTGACAACTGCTCCCATTTGACCTAGCTGTAAACTAGTACTGGTCATTCAGTCTGGGGAGTCAGACAGAATAACTTTCTAGCCACATCATTCCCTTATGTGCCTCACTGTATCCGAACCATGCTGGTCTGTTTGGTTTATGTGGACCTTGGCATTTTTTTATATGGGCAATCATTAAAATAATACAAACAGCATTCAAATATATAACCACTGAATTTAAAGCAACCAAATGCAGAGTTCAGGTTAAACATTAGCATATTACAATCCAGGTGCAAAAAGCAAATTAAAATATGGTTTGTATTGTGTCCCAAAGTACTCAATCCATTAATTCCCTTGCTGTATTAAGGTATATGTTACAACTATAAGTTAGTAAATATAACTTTCTAATTGTAAAATATTTTATTTTTGAACTGGAAAGATGAAAACCCAAAAGGAGAGGAAGCCAGGGAATTAAAATAATAAAATTTATGTACTGCAGCAGAGGTTGCAATAAGTCATCAGAGGGCAGGCCATGTCTCAGCTAGTATTCTTTAGGCCTGTGCGAGTCAGCAGCGATCTGATCTGGCTTCAGATCCAGCCGCTTTGGATACCAGGGATCTGATCCAGAGATCCAGAGAGGGTTTCTGCTTTGATCTAGCCAAAGCAGCTCCGAAGCTTCAGAGCTGCCTCAGAGATCCAGGCACAGAGTATAATGGGGAATCAATGAAATATTTATAATGTTGTTGTTGTTTGCATGATTTAGATGAAACTTGCAGGGATGGTAGCCTATGCTAAGAGCATGAAGTTTGCCAACTTTTAAGGAGATCAGTGCAGGGGTTTGGGGGGAACTGTACCCCAAATTCTTGAAAGCAAAACCCATGTCACGTCTATGTGTTACAACACGAAGGGGTCAAAACTGCAGGAGTGGTAGCTCATGGTGAGGCCAAAAAGCCTGCCAAGTTTCAAGAAGATCAGTGAAGGGGTTTGGGGGGAACTGTACCTCAAGCTGCGGACAAGCAAAACTCGTGCCATGGGTGACACTGTGTGTTAATGTGCAGCAGGGTGAAAGCTGCAGGGATGGTTGCCCCTGCTGCGGCCATGAAGCCTGCCAGCTATTGAGGAAATCAGTGCAGGGTGGTTCTGGGGTCCTGCACCCCTAGCTGCTGACAGACAAAACTGGTGACATGGGTGCTTGTGCCAAGATTGTCTCTGTCTTGGGGCAGTTGATTGTCTGTATAATTATTTCCTCTCCTTAGTCTCTGCTTTTGTAGGTGTTAATTGATGGTAAATAACTGGTTACATTAGCTAGGTACTGTGTATTAAGCTGGTCCCTGAGTGAATCATGATTGATTGGTAACACAATAGCTTAGGAGCCAGGCCTGCAGTAGAGTCTCCCATGCCCCAAGACAGAGACAGTCAGTTGCACAAGCACCCATGGAATGAGTTTTGTTTGTCAATAGCCAGAGGTGCCTGGCCCCAGAACCCAGAAGCCCTGCACTGATCTCCTTGACAGCTGGCAGGCTTCATGGTTGCAGCAGGGGCTACCATCCCTGCAGCTTTCACCCTGCTGCGCCGGAACACACACAGTGTCACCCATGGCACTAGTTTTGCTTGTCCACAGCTTGAGGTGCAGTTCCCCCCAATCCCCTGCACTGATCTTCTTGAAACTTGGCATGCTTCATGGCCTCTCCAGGAGCCACCACCCCTGCAGTTTTCACACCCTGTGATGTAACACATAGATGTGACATGAGTTTTGCTTTCAAGAATTTGGGGTGCAGGTCCCCCTGAACCCCTGCACTGATCTTCTTGAAACCTGGCAGGCTTTGTAGCCTCTCCAGGGGCTACTACACCTGCAGTTTTTACCCCCCTGTGATGTAACACATATACGTGACATCAGTTTTGCTTTCAAGAATTTGGGGTACAGTTCCCCCCAAATCCCTGCACCAGTCTACTTGGCAGGCTTCATGCTCTCAGAAGAGACTACAATCCCTGAAAATTTCATCCAAATCAGACAAAAAAACAGCAAAGTTATAGATATTTCATTGATTCCCCATTATACCCTATGGCTGGATCTCCAAAGTGGCTCTGAAGCTTTTCCGAAGCACTTTGGGAGCTCCAAACTACTTTGGAAAACCTAACAAAGCCAGCACTTTGATCCAGACATGCTGCTTCGGACACCAAAGCATCCAAAGCTTCTCCGGATCCAAAGCTCTGTCCAAAGCTTCGCACAGCCCTGGTATTCTTTCTAAAACATGCCTCCTGTTATTGAAAACACTAATGTGACTCCATCAGAAGTTGCCTCTGTGGGAGAACTAGTAAGAGCAAAGCCCTAGCCATATGATACCATGTTACTCAAAGCAGGCCTACACAGTACTGTCAAGAGAGGCAGAGAAGACACTGGAGGAGTTTGTAAAAAATGAAGTGTCTAGATTAAACTAAGTTTTATGAGAGGAAGAAAGATAATCCATCCTTAAAGTCAGCTAAAACTAAATAGATAATATTAACATACATATCTAATACTCTTCCTGAGAAGGTCACCCTGGTTTCGCTGGTATCAAAGCCATAATAGAGTTGCTAGTTGAACAACACATAAGCTAGTTGAAGCTACGGGGATTTATTTTTGTAATACAAGTTCATTCTAAAGGAACACTCAGAGAGCATAGCTAGTTACTGTGCTATTTCTATTATACATATGGGTTTGTATAAACTAAAATGAAGAAACATTTGCAAACATCTGGAGACAATTTGTAGCATACTGAAAACTAAAAAGAAATCTTTTTTCCTTTCTCATCTCTCCTCCATCTTCTACATACTTTCATCACTTTCTCCACAGCTTCTATTTTTCCTTTGGAGGAGGAAGGTATCCCTTTGTCCCAAGGCACCACACAAAATATTGCCATGAAATAAAAATGCTGTGTTCTTACTGGATTTCTATTGGGTCAGGATTGCAAGCCCTGTGTTACACATATCGAACATTTTTCAGTTTCCCTAAAATGCATCTCCTGCTGCAATGGAAATATGGAAGCTATTAATCAGATACACAAAATGCTACATGGGACAAAGTAGGATAAAGTGAAAACAAATCTATTTCTAAGTTCAGAGAAAAATTGAGAAGAAAGACAGAACTTACCATTTGTTCGTAAAACCAATGGTAACATCTCTGGCTAAGTACAGGCATTCAAGAAGGCAGAGGCAGATGCACTCTAACTTTCAAGTTTTATTGTAACTGCCCACAGTTAGGTTGGGACCAAGCAAAACACATTAACCCGGGTGGGGGTGCAGGGAGAAGAGAGAGGGGCCCTCACACGTCCCCGACTCCCGGCATGCCCCGCAGGCTCCCTGGGCTGCCAGACTCCTGAGCAGAGCTGAACAGCAGACCCACCCCTGATTGATGTCCCTGGTGGAGACATCATAGCCACCCACCTGGGCCTGATGTGGCAGTGGCTTGTCATGGCCACCAGTTGGCCATCTTGCACATGCCTGCCAAGTGTGTGCATGTCCTTGACCCCTGGGTTCTGTGTGTGTGTCCTGGACACCTGGGTTGTGTGTGTGTCCATATGTGTGTCCTGGACACCAGGTTTCTGTGTGTGTGTGTGTGTGTGTGTGTGTGTCCATGCGTGTCGTGTGTGTGTCCACGACTGTGTCCTGGACACCTGAATTATGTGTGTCCATGTGTGCCCTGGACACCTGGGATCTGTGTGCATGTCCATGTATCCATGTGCACGTCCTGGACACGTGTGTGTGTGTGTGTGTGTGTGTGTGTCCTGGACACCTGGAGGGGTGTCCATGCACGTGTCGTCTGTGTGTATATGTTTGTGTCTGTGCATGTGTCCTGGAACCTGGGTTGTGTCTGTGTGTCTGTGTGTCTATGTGTGTGTCCTAGACTCGTGTGTGTGTGTGTGTGTCTGTGTGTGTGTCTGTGTCCTGGACACCTGGGTTCTGTGTGTTTGTCCACATGTGTGTCCTGGACATCTGGATTGTGTGTGTATGTTTCCGTGTGTGTGTTCCAGATACCTGGGTTGTGTGTATGTGTGTGTGTGTGTGTGTGTGTGTACGTGTGTGTTCAGGATGCCGGGGATCTGTGTGGTGTGTGTGGGCATGTGCATGTCCTGGATGCCTGTATTCCCCCCACCCCTGCCCTGTTCCCTGCCAGTGCTGCCAATGACAATATTTGGTGGAAATAACTTTCTCTAAATACTTTGTCGCAGAGCACTTTGGTGCCTATAAAGAGGGGAGGTGTGTCGCAGGGCACTGAGGTGCCTGCTACTTGTGGAGCAGCAGGTAAGGAGCCCAGCTGTGGGTTGCCAGGGTAACTGGTGGGAGTCTGCTGACCGGATGAGGCAGTGCCTGCCTCCTATATAACTTCCAGGCTGAGGCCAGGCAGGGAGTTCCCTGCCAGCAGCCATGGGGGAAGGAGCTCTCCCAGAGCCAGCAGAGGGGAGAGGCCAGACTGCAGGTACAGCTCCAAGACTGGGGAAGGATAGAGCACCCCTGATGTGGTGGGACTAATGTTATAGCCAAGCAGCTTGAATTTATGTTGCTTGAGTTTTCTGTTTACTGTTTACAACCGGTGGTTTGGGTGAGGCTATTAGGGGTTGGAGGAGGCCTCACAGGGGACCCACGGTACCATGGGGACCCCAGCCCCAGAGCAAGGGGGCATTGAGAGAAGCCCCAGGCAAAAGGGGGCAGCGATTGCAGAGTACCAGAGGACGTGGTGAGAGACAAGGGCTGAAGAGAGCCCGAGCTCCAGCGAGGGTGCAGAGAGAGAGAGAGACAAGGGCTGCAGCTAAGACTGAACAACATCCAGTACATCAGCAAGGCTTGGGGCGTGATACAGGGGCAGATGGAGCCATGCATAGCCCATAAGGCTGGGGTGTCCGGAACCCCATTATAGAAACAAGACTTGGTGTAGCAGGAGAACTGTGACCAAGAAGATGAGGCAGCCTCCCTTTAATTTACATAAGATAAAGACTTGGCGGGCAAGAATAAGGGTGCTTTGAAGCAAACTCACATGATCGGGGGCAACAGGGCAGGCCCTACAAGGAGAGGCTATGAGACGTGAACCTCTTCAGCCTCCACAAGAGAAAGCTGAGGGGGGATCTAGTGGCCTGTTACAAACTAGTCAGAGGGGATCAGCAGACATTGGGGGAGTCCCTGTTCCCCTGAGCACTACCAGGAGTGACTAGAAATAATGGTCACAAGCTGGCAGAGGGTAGGTTTAGGCTAGATATCAGGAGGCGCTACTTCACGGTCAGGGCGGCTAGGATCTGGAACCAACTTCCAAGAGAAGTGGTGCTTGCTCCTACCCTGGGGGTGTTTAAGACAAGGCTAGATGAACACCTAGCCAGGGTTGTTTGACCCCAGTACTCTTTCCTGCCGTGGCAGGGGGTCCAACTTGATGATCTGCTCAGGTCCCTTCAAACCCTTCTATGAAACTATGAAACTTGGCCCAGTAGGGGGCACTAGGGGAGATCATGGTCACCCCTAGGACCCTGCCCTGTGACCCACTTCCATAACCCGATAAGAGATCATGACTCCTAGCTGAGCACATTAGACCTTTTACCTGTGGGAACCATAACAGAGAATTAGATAGTCTTTATTCTTTCAGCTTACTATCTCAAAGAAGAAATGTTTATTCATCTGAACTGTTGGTCCAGAAAATCTGCTGGTTTTTAGCATCTTTTGATCTTTTCTTCATGGTGACTAAGGTTGAACCAGGATAGCCTGATGCCACGGGGATCAACAGGTATTTGTGTTTCTGCTCTGGGACATGAGACTAAGTAGCTCATGAAATTGAATTAGCAAGTCAGCTAGCAGCTTTGATCCAAAATTACCTGTTTTGCAGAATGTAAAATCTAGATTCATCTGCAAGCTTATGTATAGCTCCATCTGAGTGATCTGGTCTGAATAAAGCTAAATCTGCTTAATTCTGCTTCTAAGAAATAGTGGTAACTTTCCCAGTGACTTTCAGAGGTTCAGGACTGGACTCTTTCCCACAATAAAACCTTCAGTTCCTGTGAAGATGCATACAAGGGTCAGTCAGAAAGTAACACCTTGTATTTTTCCGCTCAGTCAAGTATTATTGAAAAAATATTAAAATACACAGAAAACTAGTACATAATCACTAAATGCACAGCTGTTTTTCAACTTCATCTCTTCTGCCAGTGGCCATTTTTCACTAGTGAAAAAGGGCATGCACCCTGATGTAAAGCATTATTTAATTAAACTAAAATTAGAAATGTAATTTATATATTAATATTCTACCCCACTGAGCTTCAATATAGTCTACAAAGACATAATTTATCTCCAATTTGTAGAAGTTTAAGGAAATTGATTAAAACACCCAGCCACCCATTGAGAACTCATGTTCAAATAAAACTTAGGGGGTGCATCCAGACGAGCACTCACATGCCTGTTGTGGCATCTCAAAGCAGTTTGAGGGGGACAATGTATTTATGATTGTCCCCCCAAATAGAGACAATGTATTTATGAGACAGACAGAAGTGTTGCAACAAACTTCTTTATTTTATTGATAGAAACACTCAACAGTAACTGCTGAACAGTTTAGCACTTGGTGCTGATTGACTGGTGGCCTATAGAGCACTCTTTCCATCTGCAGCAGCCAGACCATATAGGGCCAGGCAATTCTGCACAGTGGCTCCCTGACCAGCATTTGAATGCTGATTGTAGGGGACCTGCTTGCCCATGTCTGGCCACTGCTTCCCGCACTTCCTCAGACTCACCGAATACCTCCCCACTGGTCTTGCAAATATTATGGAGCATGCAGGCTGCCACAATGAAAGCAGTTATATTTTCTGGCTCCTCCACCGTGTTTTCAGATGGCCAAAGGCATATTTAATAGTCATCTGGCATTTGTTAAGGTAGTAATTGAATACTGTCTTTTGCTGGTCAGTAACTTGTCCTCCATATGGCTTCATGAGCCAGGGCAGGAGGGGTAATTCACATCTGCTGTGTTAAGTAGGGGCATGGCAACATGCCGGATCACTGTATCAGGGACCCCGAGCACATATTGTCCTTTCTCCATCATGCCAGACAGCAGCAAGTTTCAAAAGACATGTTCATCATGCGCACTGCCTGCCCAGCCTGTATAAATGTTAGTGAACTGTCCTCGGTGATCAGCTATGGCCTGGAGGATCGCTGAAGCAAATCTCTTCCTGTTGGTGAATGACCGGCTCCCCTGGGAAGGGGATAGGACTGGGATGTGTGTGCTGTCCAATGCACCATTCAGTCAGGGAATCCCATGGCCCTGCCTTGAGCAACTTCTCTGGGGTTATGGAGGCAGATGAAGCTGTTCACCATGATGTCCTGCAGCAGCTGGCAAACCTCACATACCACCACCCTGGCCATGCAGGGAACCATGGGTCCTGATGAAGCAGAGGCTGGTTGGGGTGGCCAGTTTCATGATGGCCATGGCCACCCACTTTTCTGGTGCAATGGGGTGGCACATGACAGTGTCCTGGCACTCAGTGTACAGCGAAGGCAGTGAGACTATGTGCACAAATGTGTCCCTGCTCATACGGATGCTCTCAAGTACTGAGACGCTGTTCACAACTGCTTAGCTATGCATTGTTGCCATGAAGGGTCAGGCTGATGCTCAGGATCTCAATATTGCACTGTTAGACAGGAATGCGTGGTGTACAACTGCACATGCACACATAAAAATCAATTAAGCACACACTTACTAGGTGCATACACCCCTATTAGGCATACACACTCACACTTCCAGCTCAGGCACGTACACTATACACCCCAAAAGTTAGGCACAGATTACTAATTCATATATCATGCACACAATGCCATACACACACACACACACACACACACACACTCTAGCAACTCAGATACACGCACGTTCAAAATAACTAGTCCAGGTTCATGACACCTATCACCAGTTTAAGCCCATACACACTACACACACTAAATTTAGACAGAATCAGTTACCGGTTACCAACACCTGCACATCCAATACACATACGTGGATTGCTAATTTATATACCACACACACACACAATGATATCTATATATGTATATATATGTGTATTCACTAATTTATACACATACTACCCACCTACACATACACACAAGTGAGTTCCTAAGTTGGGTATTGTGATATGTATGCATGTATGTATGTACTTGGGATACCTGGGGAAAGGTTAAGGTAAGAAAGTAGAAGAGTAGGGAGTTAAACTTACCAGAACCGGGATTAGAACTGGTAGACTACAGGGGCCTGGGCTGAAGAACTGAGGGTCAGGGGTAACTTTAGGTTAATTGATTAAAAGACAAGCCCAAAGCCTGCAGAACAGGGAAGCAATGCTGGACTGGAGCCAGAGCTATGGGGGAGCTGAAAAGGTAGGTAGGGAGAGGGAAAATGGGACTAAGGGAAAGTGTGCGTGCTAAAGAGGGGCTCTGCTAAGAGGACCTGGGAAGCTGGGGGGGAGGGGCAGGGAGGATTACAGAAGGTGCAGGGAAAGCCTGAAAACAGAGAGAGGACAGCAGAAAATCACAGGAAAAGCACCAGAAAGTCAGAGGGAAAAGGCAGTAGGAGCAGAGGAGGCTGAGAGGTGGCAGAAAAGGGGAGATGGAATTGGGAGGAGATGGGGAAACTAGCAGAGAGGGTGGGGACTGGGGCTGAGAGAGAGAGGGAGAGAACGAGGCTGGAAGTTAAGATTAGGAAGGGACTGGGATTCAGTAATACATGACCCAACTCGAGTTTGCAAATGACAGTGGTTTTACTGAACAGGGGAGATGGTGACACAATGTTTTATTGGTTCCCTTGCACCTCCCCCCCCACACACACATACACACGCGCACACACAATGGCAGCAGGGGTTAGAGAGGCTTGGTGCAGGGGCTGAAGTCCACTGAAGTCCAGGAGGAGAGAGAGAGCCAGAGAGAGAGAGAGAGTCCACACTGTAGGACAAGGTAAGCAGGTAATATCTACCTATCCAGGCTGGAAAGGGATCCTTGTCCAGTAGATGTTGTCCAGAGGGGGAACACTGGCAGGGCCTCTGGGCGGATAGGTGGTGTGGCATGGTGCTGGTCCAGGTGGAGAGCGCATCCCACTGGGTCTGTCTTCACTGCCCCTTATTATAGGGGCAGACCTTGTGTGACCCTAGTGACAGGAGGCATGCCCAGGCAAGGGTCAGCCCCTGGCGTACTGAGCATGAGTGCTCCATGCAGGGATGTGGAGTTTCGGTGTCTGTAATGGTGAGAGTTGCTGGTTCTGCAGGGTCTTTTGTTTTTCAAATGCTGGTCTAGTCTCTGTTCCTGGGTGAGATCCGTGGTTCCTGGATGAATCACTCAAACCAACCATTCGGGAATGGTGTCTTGAGGTGGGCTTCGGCTTCCTAGACAACGACCCGCACATCATGACGAGAGACATGCTTGGGTGGCATGGGCTTCACCTTTCCCCGAAAGGTAAGCGTGTGTTCTCTTCTAGGTTGGCAGACTTCTCTGGCGGGCTTTAAACTAGGCTCGTTGGGGGAAGATAAGTGTGGAGGAAACCTTGGACCACTAAACCAAGCAGCACCCACAAGTACAGCCCAGCCTAACCAACGAACAGAAAAAATACCCAGGTAAGCAACAGGGGCCAAGGCAATGCTGAGATTAGGGGGCCAGTGCACACATCCTCAGGAGGCCTCAAATGCCTCTAGGCAAATGTAGTGTGGGAAACAAGCAGGAGGAACTTACCTCCCTGCTAGCTGACACCAACCCAGACATAGTGGGGCTCACAGAAACATGGTGGGACCCAATGCATGACTGGGCAGTAAATATCAAGGGCTATAGGCTGTACAGGAGGGACAGGACAGGGAGGAAAGGCGGGGGTGTGGTGCTGTACATTAAGGAGGAATGCACATTCTCAGCAGGTAGCACAGGGTCAGAGGAGGAGCACACTGAAGTGCTCTGGGTTAGAATACAAGGCAGTCAAGGGGAAAGGGACTTAACTGTGGGGGTCTGTCGTACCTGTAATGGGTCGAGTGGATGAGTTACGTAAAGTAGACATGCAGATCTCTGAGGCAAGCTTTGTTTTATTTAAGAGAGAAAGAATAACTTAGAGTATACTCACAAAATCTAACATAGCATGTTCAAGCCTTGTTACCTCTTATGCACAATTTTAAAGACACCCTTACAGATGATGCCTGGAGCAGATCAGCTAAGCCGTTGGCTCTGCAGCACCCGCAAAGCTTCTTAAGTCATCTGTTCTCCCAGCAGTACGCTTCTATGGGAACCCAAAGATCTGCACACTTTGTTCAAATTTCATCTCAAATTTATTCGCATTCCATTGGAATTTAGAACTAAATTTGGATTAACCTTTACTGTGATTGGCTAAGTGGCTATCTTACCTGCGTTTGGCAGATCTTGTCCACATTGTGCGGCTAAGTTCATATTGTATCCTGTTGTAGTTAAAAATTTGTCGTGCTGCACTGAGCATCTGACTTGTTGGGCGAGCTGCTCACCTTTTGACACAGTTCTGTGGTTTGCAGCACACTGCAGCACAGGTGTTTTATTATCTTGACAATGTCATGAAACTATGTTTCCTCGTTTTGGTAGCTCCGTAGCAACCGTGCAGTCAGAACACTTAGGTTTCTCTGTTGTCAACTCCATGTCTTCTTTCTGTGCTGTCAGTACAACTGAGTATATGGATACCACATCCCCTTCTTCTTGCAAATAAATTTGCCATAAATATTTTTGAACGTCTCACAGGCACTAAGCAAGTTTAAACATACACATCATAAATATGAGAGGGTTTGGAAGAAAATTCTATCTCATTAAAAATAATATTTCTAAAATTGTTAGTACAACTAAAGTGAATCTAAACTTGAGAACCCAGGACTGCTGAGATAACTGTAATGGCGCTGCTAGTTTTGGCAGCATAAGTCATAGCGACTGTTTCCAAGCACTATCTATTGTATAGATTATCTATTCCAAGCACTGTCTATTGTATAGATTAACATAAATCTTATAACTAACATATAGTGAAAAATGAAACGACTAGGTCTTTTCTCATTACACAAATAGGTACAATAGAAAATAAATTCTAGGCAATACCACATTAAAAAAAGACAATAATAATATATGTATAAAGCCGATGTAAAACAACAAAAGCAAGCTCAGGTTAATAACATGAGGGTTCTACAAAAATGTTGATGAATAACTAAAGTCCATGTAGGAATCAAATATTGCTGCAAGAGCCCGTGAAACTGGATAATAACAAAAGTTAATACAGCTACTAATAGTAATAAAAGGCATGTGCAGGACTCACTTAACACTTTGAAAACGGTTCCTTCTATTAAAGGGCTAATGAGAGACTTCATTGCAGCGTGATAACGGTAGTTGACTTTACAGAAACACATTGATATCTTTGACAATAGGGATGGATTCCCCTTAGGAAGAAGTAAAGTCTAATTCTAAGTCCAATGCAAGCTCTTCCAATTAACAAAATCTGAAGCCAATCTCCTGCTGTCCACAGAAGATGTGCAACTCCTCCAGTGATCTTCACAGAATTATCTAAGTTATTAACAACTATACAAGTGGATAAAACTAATAACTAAATACTAGTGGATAAAACTAATTACTAATGCCTTCAAAAACTTGCTGCCATGCAGGAACATAGTGAATTCTTGGTGGATTTGCACGAAATTGATTTAACTGATATTTTAAAATATGGCCATCATCAAGCCAAATTTGAAGTTGATTGTTAATCATTTGCATTTGTCTCATAGTATGACCTACCTGAATTAACAAGTGATCTAATTGTTGTAGCAACATTTGTAAAGCTAAATTTTCATAATCATTAAGGTGGACAGTGTGATTCTTTTTACGTCCTGAGACATATAAATATGCTCTTGAAGAATTTAAGAAGTATCTGCCATTGATTTGTACACACTTATTCTGTTCACAAACAATGGTCTGGTCACGAAATTGATAAATACCATGGGTAGTTCTATTTGTAAATCCTATTTGACATGGAACAACTTCTTGAATTATTAATGCCTTATTTAAAAACCGTACTGACTTTCCATGAAGTTCTGAAAATTCAGTCTATCATCATATTCACATTGCTCACTAGTTTTATTTAAACATACTACAAATACTGGGCTAGTCATTACAGCGGGTATAAGCTTTTTACATACTATCATTGTAGGAAGTGCAGATTGTGTAGTAATCACAGATTTTGACTCTTGTATCTTCTCTAATGGTGGACTACAGACATCTAATTGTGGCAATACCGTTTCACTAAAAACATGAACTAATAAGCGCTCTCTAATGGTAGAATTTGTAAGGATTTCTGTACATTTATGGGTTAAAAGAAAATTAGATACGGCCTTTGTAGTAGCATGAATTAGATTTAAATGTTTGTTGTAAAGAAACTTTCACTTGCCAAGAAACTAAATTTCTCAGATTATCTGTATGAGTTACGATTGCATGTAACAATTTGGTGTTCAATATCTCTTGTTGTGACTGAAATTCTTACTCTAGAGAACGTTTGTTATGAACTTTATAGCAATTAATGATCATAGTAATTGTTCGAGGTGGATCAATAGTAGCCGGATAACATTCTGTAACTTGATACACAGGTTGCGTGGGCCCAGTTAGTAGCACTGCAGACAAAGGTAATGTATACAATTGAGTATAATTGTTACGAATAGAGGCATTTAATCTGTTAAAACATGTAATATTACAGTTGTCATTTGGATTAAGCTAAGCGTTATCTGGTATTAAAAATAAATATCTTTCTTTTTTTGAAATATGTTCTGGGTTCAATGTAAAAACTTGAATTCCTGCTGATGCATGAAGCCACTTGCTGTCAAATAGAATGATTTACTAGTATCCAAGGTGAATCACATTTGGATGTATTCCAGTAGGCACCAATGCCAGAATAACTGCATTGAGAAACACTGAGGCCATTTCAGACAACATCAAAACACATGACAAATGGGTATGATATAGTTCTTGAACATTCTCATGTTTCCATACCAAATAATGGCTGGACATTTTGTAAGAAACAGCTTGTTCCATCAGTGAAATTTGCGATTGGCTAATTAACTGAGTAAGGTAAACACCGACAAGTTACTAATTTATCGAGACTAAAACCATGGACAACCACTTTCATCAGTGTCATTATCCAGGTTGAGCAAATTTTGCGTCCAATTCCAACACTGAAATGACCACATACTAATTAAGTCATTTTTATAAGGAAAGCGTGGCCTTTTCACAAAATAGGACAGGCATATAAATTCCAGCAAAGCGCTAAACCTTTCCTGGTGATATTTTGCAAATTGCAAGTATTGTTAATCATTAGTTTAGTCCAATTCCCTTTGTATGACAATTATACATTTTGCAATTTAGATGTATTGTAAACTATTATCTGACTGTTGGTGCAAGTACAATAAACTCAGATTGTACACTCATAGATTGTACTACAATTATCTACTCATCTTAATCCTCTATTAGAATATGTTTAGTTAAGTAGCACTAATAGCTCCTGATAGGAATGGATGCAAATGGTTGTATTGAAATCACAAGTGGGCGATGACTATCTCTGAGTGATGCTAATCAAGATAAGTCTGAAAAACAAAAAAGGAAGAATCGCTTCTCATTACTTTTGACTGCGACACTATGAAATTGGGACTGTATATTTACGTCTGTCATTAAATTTTACTTTTACCTTACTTGGATTTAACAGAACCTGAACTATAGCAGGCTTAGGTTCTGGATTGTTAGGCCATTTAACTAGGACAGGGTCTCTTGTCTTCTTTCCTGGCCATTTAATAGCTCTTAAATTTTGCTTTGGTGCACCCCCTCAGTTATTTATTAATTGCATTATTTGGGGCACCCACATTTACTAATTAGTAAATTTCCCTTGATTTAGCAATTTAATTTGAGTTTTAATTATTCTATTTGTCCATTCAATCATTCCAGCCAATTGAAGATGATAGGGGATGTGAAATTTCCATTGTATCTTTGGGCGTTGTTCTGCTATCCAAGTTTGCATTTTATGGGATGTGAATGCTGAACTATTGTCTGACTGAATTCTTTTAGGGTTTCTTCAATATCTACATACTGTTTGGATAGCTATTTTTGTAGCGGCTGTAGTTAATTTATTCTGAGGAACTACTGTGACTTTCTTCATTCCTAAGTCTATTATGGTAAGAGCACAGCAATACTTTCTACAGCCTTCTAAAAGCCCAATATGATCTATTTGCCATTCTTAGTTAGCTTGGAAATTTTGTGGGTTATAAATTTTTAACTGTTGTTGTTCATGACAAGGGTCAAACTTGTATTTACAACATTTGTCACATTGCAATACTAATTTTTCTATCTGCTGTCTGGTAACTAAAATATTATTGTCTGCAGCTATTTGATATAATGCTTTACTACTAACATGGCCAAGAGCAATATGCCACTGCATTATTTGTGTTTCTTCCTTTGAATCATTGGGGTGTATCTCTGCTCCCCAAGTGCTGGCTTGCTGATCTGCTCGCTGATGTCCTTCAGGTGTATCTTTTTGATGAGCAGATACATGTTTGATGTATATTGGACTTTTTAATTTAGTAACTATGGCCATAATATCTTTCTGGATTTCTGAATGAGCTCTATTTCTTTTTTCTAATAAAGGTTGAGTATTCTGATCATTTAAATTTGTAGCCATAGTAAACACAAACATTGAATCAATTCCCAACTTCACTTGATCATCAGGGTGTTTCCATTCAACATGCATCAGAGCTAATTTTACTTAATAATTCTCTTTTTTGTGCTGATCTATTTTCTGGCAAAGTTTCAAAACTGGCTTTACACTTTTCACAATAAAGGGCTCTTTTACACTGAGCTCCCTGTTTGGATCTGTCAGACCATAACCACGGATTGTCTTCTGTTTCTTCGAAATAGAATGTTATAGGCTCAATTACTTTTGTAATTTGGAAGTCTACTAGCCCTGGTACAAAGGTTTTCAGTTGATTTAATAAGCCCAAATATCCCCTAGACTGTTTTAGAGTTTGAGGAACCTCAAAGTTCTGAATTTGTAAAACAAGCTGTTCACTAGGAGAGAAACTTTGGGGTGTTAACTTTGTTCTTAATACTGCTCCTTCCTGTGAGGGTCCCTGAATTTTAGAGGGGTTCACTTTAAATCCTTTGTTTTCTAACAAGTGGATTATTTTTACTTTTCACGCTTCAGCCTGTTCCTTGGAAGGTGATAATATCACAATATCATCAATTTTAATAAATACACTAGGGTAATTTCTAAGAGTGTTCCTTATTGCTTGTTGAGCAAAGGCGGGACTGTTGTGCTAACTCATGGGCAAAACTTTAAACTTATACTGCTGGGCTCCTATAGTGATTGCTGTTATTCCTTCTGGATCTTGTAATGGAATTGAATAGAACATGTCAAGTAAATCTAATACTACTATCCAAGAGTTGCTTAGTAATTCTTTTTGCAATTCTGTTAACATTTGTCCTTGATCAGGTTGCCCTGCTGCACTATGGAATATTGTATTCATGTTTACCTTTCTTAGGTCTACTACCATGCTGAACTTTGCATCTTTCTTCAGCACACAAAAAACAGGACTGTTGTGTCTATTAATACAGGGCTCTAAAAAATTGTTTTGTAAAAGATCCTTTTTCCAATTTTCTATGAACTCATGCTTTTCAGGAGCCAAATAAAACTGTTTTAGTATACACAATAGTCAGGTTTCTTGAGGGTAATAGTAAATCTTTGGTTTTCTAATATTGAACACTCTAATGAACTTAACCAACTGGTAGGCATGCAGTCAATACCTAAAATTCTTGATTTGCCTGGGTGATGATAATATTTACACAACTTTTCTTCTCCTGCTATTAGCAAGTTTCCTTGAAATTGGGGAAGCTTTATTGAGCCTGTCACTCCCATGCATGTAAAGGTTTGATCTGTTGGCTGGATCTTTATGGGTAATATTGCTATTTGGCTCCCGGTGTCAGTTAATACTGGAATTTCTCTTTCATGTGTTACAACTGTTCCCCATCGCTGATTATTTAATGGTGATCATGGCTCTCCCAAGGCACTCACAAAACGTGATTCGGATTCATCACCAAAACCCAAGTCGCGAGGGCTTGGGCATCCCTAACTCTTTGGCTTCCATCCCCGCTTGTATGCTTCCATCACAAGCTGGGTGGTTGTTTTCCTGGGTCCTGTTAGGTTTGGTTCACGTTGCTGACACCACTGCCATACACTTTGTCTAAACTCATTTCTATTCCCTGTTTTGACTAATGGCACGAGGAGTACATCTGGACCTTCTGCTTCTTCTTCTATGTCATGGAATCCTCCACGGTGTGGGGGAATGGGGTGGACTACCTTGGGTTGATCCCCCGTATCCCCTAGATGGCCCCTGGAGAAGAGGGGGGATCTGCCGTCCGTACTGCGCTTCCGCCGATCTCACCTGCCACGACTTGATGGAATTTGGGGGGGGGGTTCATCCGTCTGGGGAAGCGGGCAGTCCGGACGCGTTCCGTCGGCTCTAGAGTCCAGGGGTCCCGAGGGCTCCTCCTCCCCTACACCCTCACCCAGTCCTCCGGGATTAGCCACCCTCTGGGTGGCTTCCTACAGGGTGCTAGCCCCTGTGGTAGGTAACAGGGCCAAAAGGAACAAAGCAATGTAATGCCAACCCAAACGTCTGCACCCGCTTCTCTGGGGCGGATGTTATCTCACTCCCGCAATGGCCTTCGGCCCCGGTCGGGCGAGGACCTTTGGCCCCTTAGTCTGTCCACCAGTCCCGCAGTGGGGTTTCTTCCTCCCCCTGCAGGACCCTATAAGAGTCCTTACGGTACCCGGCTTGGGCCAGGTGCCGCTGCCTTCTGCAGTCCTGGGGTCGGTGTTCCCCTACCGCCTGCCGCTCGCGCTCCATGGGCGCGTTGGGGCTTACCTCCACCCCCGCGGGTCCTGCCAAGTGGCCAGACGGCTTGCAGATGCCTGAGGAGGGTCTTTCCGTCGGTGCTCCTCTTACCAGGACCCTCCGGCTCCGCTGCCACCGGCTCCGCCACCTCCGGCTCCACTGCCGCCGGATCTGCTGCCACCGGCCCCGCTGCTGCCAGCTCCACTGCCGCCGGCTCTGCTGCCGCTGGCTCCGCCGCCGCCGGTTCCACTGCTGTCGGCGCCGGCTCCGCTGCCGCCGGCGTTGGCTCCCATCGGAGCCTCTTCCTCCTCCTGTTTGGGGTTGGGGGGCTCCTTTTATCCCTCCGGGCCAGTCCCGACCCGGATCTGTCCGGGTTCCGGAAAGGGGAAGGCTCCCGAGCCCACTTCCGGGTTCGCACCCGGAAGCTAGGCTGGACTCCGCCGCTTTCCGCCTGGCCCCAGCCCCCCGGGTCTTTGACCCCCCCACACACGGCCATGAAAATTCGTCTGCTGATTTTGGGAGATTTGGTCTACTTCTACTTGATTTACCTGTCTCCATTTAGGCTGTTCTTCAAAAAAATCATGGACCTTTCGGCATGCTTCAGTTAAGGTTGCATCTTGTGCTAGTCCCAATAACGCATGAACTAACAAATTCTGCTGAAGTGCGTGTCTTTTAATCAGCTGGCAAGCTAATGCAAGCTGAGAAACATGTCCCATCTCTGGGTTCCATTCATGTCTACCTGTCACTTCATTTCTCACAGCTTCTGCTGATAGACCAATAATTAAATAGCAGCAATTTTCTTTAGTATCCCACAAACCTTCTAACAAAGGTCCACCTTCTAGAGCTAAACAAAGTACAAGCCAAATTCCTGCATTTAACATTTGTCTATCCCATTGAGGACTATTTGGAAGATTTAACATACAGCCACCTGCGCAAATCTTCTGCAGAAGGGTTCTGCACTCCCGTTTCGTAAAGTTTTCTCCCAAGCAGGAGTGCGCTATTCTGCCTACCCAAGTGAGTGGGGGTTCATCTATTCGTTGTTTACAGCTGTTTGCCCTGTCTTCTATTTCTGAGTCTTTGAAGGACCTTTTTTCAACTAAATACTTAGGTGGAGGGGGTTCTCCCAGTGCTTCTTCACCATCTAGGACAAAAGGAGTTTCTGTTTTTATACCTCGCACTGGTGCTGAGGCTGCTACTGGGTCTAAATTTGGGTTATACGGGGGAGGTGGTTCAGTTTTGATTTCTTGGGATTTTAACTGAGAACACAGCTGCTGATTTTTATGCTCTAGTCACATGATTGCATGCTGGTCTTCTATTTGATCACAGACCAATTTGCAACATGTTTGTAACAATACTGGGGCTAATTTAGAGGCATTCAGTTCACAATTTTGATCTTTACCTTTTGCTACAATCACTCTTGCTATTCTATTTTTCACCAACTGCCAGCACAAATTCTGCCTCAGAAGGGAATCATCTAAAAGATTAGTTAACTATGACTGATCCTCCTTTTGGCATAGGCTCTTTAAAAGGTACGCCCGTTTAGCATTGTCATGGAGACAGTCATAGAAGCACATCAGCTTCTTTCCCTCATCTTGTTCAACCTGAGTTTCTTTGGCTTGGGCCAGGGTTTGAACTGTGCTCATGGCCCACAAATTGGATTCTGAATTTTCCTCATCTTCTGCAGGCGTATATCGCTGTGCACAAAAACTGCCACTCTGAATGAACCTGCATTAGAACAACAGCTCCATCCTTCTTGATTCATTTGGACTCCTATTCGCAGCAACTGGTTGTTCCCTGAACTGGTGGGTATCTATAAATTCAAAAATTACTTGTATAGGACCTCTGGGTACATGATGACTGACAATGTGATCTCTATGCCTAAGGATTTCTGTCTCTGATCCTGATAACAGGTTTTCCTTTTCCTCAGAGTTCGATTGTCCTACCTTTTGTGTTGCTTGCAATGACCATGGGCATTGATTTGGTGATCCTCCCTAATGGCTGGGTTGGGGAATGTATGAGGCCTGTCCCAATGGTTTAAGTCAATGGGATCTGGATCCTTGGGGCAGATCTGCGTTTCTGGAAGCCATCCTTGTGGATCCTCTACTGGCTGCAGCATTCTTACTTGGGCCTATGCTAGGTTTTGCCGTTTTTCTTAGTACTAAATACAACAATGATTACAATGCATATTAATATAGCTAAAATAAAAACTACAGGTATATATATAATCCCTTCAGTTTGCATCCAGTGTGAAATGATTACTTCCTTAAATGCCTAACACTAAGAAAAGAGTCTTTGGCTTGGCAACAAAGGCAATAAGACTACTGGAATAGGCTTATTCTTTCCAGTATCACAATTACATTGTAGCTCCAAATGAACAAAGTGACCTCCGTTATTACTGGATGTAAAAGCTATTGGTCAGAGATAATGATTAGTAAAAAAAAAAGTAAGACTCCAAAATAACGATGCCAAATAATGTTAGAAGGGATATAACAATCCTGATTAAACTTTGATGGTCTAAAAGTTGCAACATTAAACCCAGGGATAGGAGGAAAAGTGAAGATGCACAGGCGGGGAGAAAGTGTCTTCCTACCTGGTATACAGTTTGCCTCAAATCTGCCGTATCCTGCCGACTACGCCAAAAGAATGTCGTACCCATAATGGGTCAAGTGGATGAGTTACTTAAAGTAGACACGCAGATCTCTGAGGCAAGCTTTGTTTTATTTAAGAGAGAAAGAATAACTTAGAGTATACTCACAAAATCTAACATAGCATGTTCAAGCCTTGTTACCTCTTACGCACAATTTTAAAGACACCCTTACAGATGATGCCTGGAGCAGATCAGCTAAGCCGTCGGTTCTACAGCACCCGCAAAGCTTCTTAAGTCATCTGTTCTCCCAGCAGTACGCTTCTATGGGAACCCAAAGATCTGCACACTTTGCTCAAATTTCATCTCAAATTTATTCGCATTCCATTGGAATTTAGAACTAAATTTGGATTAACCTTTACTGCGATTGGCTAAGTGGCTACTCTACCTGCGGTTAGCAGACCTTGTCCTCATTGTGCGGCTAAGTTCATATTGTATCCTGTTGTGGTTAAAAATCTGTTGTGCTACACTGAGCATCTGTCTTGTTGGGCGAGCTGCTCACCTTATGACACAGTTTTGTGGTTTACAGCACACTGCAGCACAGGTGTTTTATTATCTTGACAGTGTCATGAAACCACATATTTCCCTGTTTCAGCAGCTCCATAGCAACCGTGCAGTCAGAACACTTGGGTTTCTCTGTTGTCAACTCCATGTCTTCTTTCTGTGCTGTCAGTACAACTGAGTATATGGGTACCACAGGGTCTACTACAGACCACCCAACCAAGGGGAATAGCTAGACCGGAAATTCTTAAGTCAGCTCACGGAGGTAGTTAACTCAAAAGACGTGGTCATCATGGATGACCTGAACTTTCCAGACATCTGCTGGGAAGAGCAGTCAGCCAGGTCAGCCAAAATGCAAGGCCTCCATCTAATCCAGGAGGTGCACAGCCCCACCAGTTGAGATGCCCTGTTGGACCTGGTGCTGCCACAGGTGATGACCTGGTGAGGGGGCTGCGGGTGCTCAACCACCTGGGCGACAGCAACCATTGCCTGCTGGACTTCACCATCCAGCACAAGGTGGCAAAGGCCCGCAGCAAGGCAGCAGCCCTAGATTTCAGGAGGGCAGACTTCAATGAGCTAAGGAGAATAGTTGGGGAAGCACTGAGGTCCTGGAGGGGAGGGGAGCCAGGTGTCCAAGAAGAGTGGTCGCTCCTTAAGGAGACGATCCTCCAAGCCCAAAGGGAGGTAACCCCAACACGGATCAAAGGGGGCAGGGGGGCGCAAAAGCCCCCATGGCTCACCAAAAGCATCCGGGAATGTCTCCTAGCTAAAAGGGAGGCATACACCCAATGGAAGGGAGGGGCCATCAATAGGGACGACTATACCTCGGTTGCTCGGGGCTGCAGGGGAGTGGTCAGGAAGGCCAAGGTAGAGATGGAACTGGGACTAGCTACCTGGTTCAAGGACAACAAGAAGTCCTTTTTTAGATACATAAGGGGCAAAAAGAAGGTACCGGGTAACATGGGGCCCCTGCAAGACACGCTAGGAAATCTGGTCATCACACCAGATCACAAAGCTAACCTATTTAACAACTTCTTTGCTTCCATTTTCCTGAGCAGGGACTGGATCAGTCCCCCCACTGGGACCCCATCAGGCCCCAGGGGAGGCTCAGCTAGGCCAAGGGTCAGTGAGGATCCAGTCAGGGAACTTCTGGAGGGACTGGACATATTTAAATCAGCTGGTCCTGACAATCTCCACCCCAGGGTGCTGAGGGAATTAGCTGAGGTCATTGCGGGACCCCTGGCATGGCTTTACAAGCACTCATGGTGCTCTGGTGTGGTGCCAGAGGACTGGAAGAGGGCCAATATGGTTCCCATCTTCAAAAAAGGGAGGAAGGAGGACCCGGGAAACTATAGGCCAGTTAGTCATACCTTGATCCTGGGTAAGCTTTTTGAGAGAATTATCCTGGTGCATGTCCATGAGGGGCCAGTGGGGGAGGTTATGCTTAGCGGCAACCAACATGGGTTCATTAGAGGCAGGTCCTGTCAGACCAACCTGGTGGCCTTCTATGACCAGGTCACAAAATCCTTAGATGCAGGGGTAGCAGTGGACATAGTCTTTCTGGACTTTGGGGTGAGACAGACAGTGTCAAAGGCCTTCCTATTCTCATTAAAAAACTGGGGGACTGTGGTGTCTACACCTACACAGTCAAATAGGTCACTAACTGGCTGGAGGGCCGCACCCAGAGAGTGGTGGTGGATGGGTCATTTTTGACCTGGAGGGATGTGGGCAGTGGGGTTCTACAGGGCTCAGTCCTCGGGCCTGCAGTGTTCAACATCTTCATCAGTGACTTGGACGAGGGGGTAAAAAGCACCCTGTTCAAATGTGCTGACGACACAAAGATGTGAGGGGTTGTGGGCATGCTAGAAGGGAGGAATAGTCTGCAATCGGACCTAGACAGGTTACAGGGGTGGGCGGATGAGAACAGGATGAGTTTCAACACCAGCAAGTGCAAGGTACTGCACCTGGTGAGGAAGAACCAGCAGCAGACCTACAGGCTGGGGAACTCCCTTCTCATCAGTGCAGAGGCAGAAAGGGATCTTGGAGTCATCATTGACTGCAGGATGAACATGGGCTGGCGGTGTGGGGATGCAGTCAGGAAGGCCAACCATATCTTGTCATGCATCCACAGATGCATCTCAAGCAGGTCCAAGAAGGTTATCTCCCCCGTCTATGTGACACTGGTCAGGCTGAAGCTGGAGTACTGCGTCCAGTTCTGGGCGCTGCACTTCAAGAGGGATGTGGACACCATGGAGAGAGTCCAGAGAAGGGCCAGCTGCATGATCAGGGGGCAGCAGGGCAGGCCCTATGAGGAGAGGCTGCGGGACCTGAACCTGTTCAGCCTCCAGAAGAGAAGGCTGAGGGGAGATCTAGTGGCCTGTTACAAACTAGTCAGAGGGGACCAGCAGGCACTGGGGGAGTCCCTCTGTCCCCGAGCACTGCCAGGAGTGACAAGAAATAATGGTCACAAGCTAGCAGAGGGTAAATTCAGACTAGATATCAGGAGGCGCTACTTCATGGTCAGGGTGGCTAGGATCTGGAACCAACTTCCGAGAGAAGTGGTGCGGGCTTCTACCCTGGGGGTCTTTAAGACAAGGCTAGACGAACACCTTGCTGGGGTCGTTTGACCCCAGTACTTTTTCCCGCCATGGCAGGGGGGTCAGACTTGATGATCTGCTCAGGTCCCTTCTGACCCTACAATCTATGAAACTATGAATGCCAGGTGATGGTCCAGTCATTACAGGCCATTCAATAGACCCTGCTACCATTGTATTTCAATCATGCCCAATCATTGTCATTCATTGGGGAACCAATTTACATGGGAGGGGTACAATGAATCATATTGTTGCAACATGGGATGCCCAGGCAGAGGACAGTAGATGGAGGCTTGACATATAAAATGGAAACTTGACATGACTTTAGTTCACTTACAAACACAGGCCTAAACCATACAATATCCATATGAAACAATAAAAATCAATACAAAAATGATAATCATACAATATACAACAGTAAAACTTAATACAAACCTAATAATTATACACTACATAACAGTGGATATCCAAAACCAAAAACTTGCTACCAACATAAAAATGTTTAAAGATTATCCTAAGTTTGAGCTCACTTATTCTTATCTACAGGAAATAGAGAAATAGAGAGAAAAAGTCAGAAATGGTTGGGGAAGGGGAGGGAATGCAATAAATAATAAAAAAAAGAAACTGGGGGTTTTGTTACACCGTATGTGGAAACTCAGATGTGCACAAAAAGGTTCCATACACATTTCAATATAACTGTTTTCTGCCAGGGACAGAAAGCATCTTGCAACTCTCGTCAGAGTATAGCGACCCCTCTCTCAATTATTCATTTTGGTCCTGAAAATATACTCAATGGAGGCGCTGAAGAACAAAATGTCTGCTGGGCTTGGAGCAACAGTCAGATACATCCCTAAGCCATGGCTCCAACTGTGCGTGAAGAAGTGGCAGATTTGAATGAGATTGGGGGGGGAACAAGAGGTTCTGGAGCAGCTGGAAAATCAGTTAAATAATCCAGTCCATGTGGCCATTGCCCAGGAAATGAAGGCACACAGCTACAACCAGGACTGGGCACAGTGCTGCAGCAGAATGAAGGCCCTGAAATGTGCTTTCCATCGGGCCAAGACCCAGAATTCTCATTTGGAGGCAAGATGCACAATAGCCTCATTCTACAAGCAACTGTCCTGCATTCACAGTAGCCAAACCAAGGCTGGGTGGTGGTGGGCTGACCCAGAATTTTGTTAAGGCAGGGAGCAATAATAGGGTGGGTGCTGCACCACGCTCATGTTTTCTGAGTACATGCAGCTTAGGAGTTCAGCTGGTGCTCGTTAGTGGAGAACAAAGCCAATTAAAAACCAGGCAAGCAGGCAGGCTTGACTAACTGCTAATTGCCACGATTGAAAGAGGTGTGCACATCAGCAGCTCATATAAGCCCCTCACTCTACAAGCAAACCCCCTCCCCCACCCTTCTACACTTTCCCTCTTACATACAGGGAACATGAAGATAAAAATTGAACAAAGCAAGCAGAAACCTTTATTTACCAACCAAATATTAACAATAATTAAACCACAGAACAGCTTTTATAAGCTAACTAGCAAATTACCTGTCAAGAATGGTGGGGGGAAGGGGGAGGAGGGGCAGGAAAGCTTGCCCCGCCATCTCCTCCATCCCTGTCCACCAGCACCTCGCATGAACACCGCCTCCAGCACCACTGGCCTTGCTCCCCACCCCACCATGCCCTGCTCCTCAGAGGCAGCGAAGCACCACCATGAAGGAGGGGACAGAGCGGGGGGACAAGGCTAGCAGTGCTGGCATGGCCCCCCCGCTCCATCCTGTCTGTCCCCACTGTCATGGCAGCAGCACTCCATACTCTGATTGGTTGTTTCACTAACCAAAGGGCTCTAAGAATGTTAGAGACAGACAGAGAGACAAACAGACAGACTAAGCCCTTTATTATATAAGAATGATGAATTCACCAGGGAAGTGGCTGAGGCTGCATGCTCTCAGTGCATGGTTGTCATGGGAGACTTCAACCACCCGGACATCTCATGGGAAGAGCACTCAGCCAAATGCAATCAGTCTCGAAGCTTCCTCACATGCATGGAGGAGCTCTACCCATCTCAAGGTGCTATTGGACCGGGTACTGGCCAAAGGGGATGATCTAGTCAGTGACCCAAGAACTGAAGGGAAGCTGGGAGATGGTGACCACATGTTGATCATTTTCACTATCCATGACAAAACTGGCCAGACAGTCAGCAATGCAGTAGCCCTCTATTTTACGAAAGCCAACTTTCATAAACTCAGGAGGCTTGTTGTTGAGGCCCTGAGAGGCCATGATTTGACAGGGAGGGGAGTTCATGATGAGTGGTTGCTCTGTAAGGACGAAATCCTAGAAATACAAGGGAAGTCCATCCTAACCTATAGGAAAGGTGGTAAAAGGGCTCAGCAACTCCCTTGGCTCAAAAGACAACTCATGGACCTCCTCAGTCTAAAAAGAGAAGCTTTTGGAAGACAGGAAGCACCACTAAGGAGAAGTATTCTGCATTGGTCCACACCTGTAGGGCGTGAACTAGGAAAGCCAAGGCTGCAACCAAATTCCAACTGGCTATATAAATCAAGGACAATAAAAAGTCCTTCAGATACGTGGGAAGTCAAAAGAAAAAACAATTGCTTAAATCAAGAGCGAGACGTTAAAAAGGGGAAAAGGCAAAATGCCGCTTTTATTGATTACATGAAGCAATTCCATAAGCTTGGACACACCAGTCATACAAACAGACATACACAAGCATACATACAAACAGACACAGACAGACATACCGACAAAACCACTCCAGTAAGATGTTATAGTTACCAGCAGAAGTTAGCACTGGATGGCCAGCCCAGGATATGAGCAGGGGTATACAGATGGGCCTGTGCTCCAGAAGGTTGCAAAGAGTCGATTTCCCATCTTGGCTTGTCTGCATCTGACTTTTATAGGGATTTCAAGTCTTTGTTCAGCATTGGGTTTTTCCATGCTCAGTTTTAATTAGAGGTTCTTTCTTCTGGTTATCTCAACTTGAGGTCATTCCAATAAAGCTGGTATCTCTGCCTTGAAGCATTGTGTAGTTCAAACGGTAGGATATGCCAGATTCTTTCTTCTTACTATCGTCTTTGCACCTGATCACCAGGGATCCTTGTTTTCTCCAATTAAAAATTGTAAATTCACTGATTAAAAACCCAAAATCCATGATAAAAATTAAAGGCCCCCCATAGTGCTGCTGGTGCCTTGCACTCCCCCAAACAGTCTCAACAGCCCTCCTGATGCCCCTGACAACAGCCCTCCAGACCCAGAGACACAGACATGCAGACACTGACACCCACCCCAGCAGGTAATGTGTGTGGGGAAGAAGTGTGCCCCTGTGCCTACTCCCAGGAGCAAGGCCAGGGGGTGAAGACAGGGGTGCCACTCTGTGGGCCACACACGTGCCGGCCAGCCTGACAAGGGGTTCGCACACAGAGGCCGCCACCACAAGTCTACCTCTGCACCCTGCGCTACCATCCCACAGCCATCTGTACGACTTTTTGGGCAACTGGCACAGGGTGCAGCAGCAGCAGTGTGGTGGCAACCATCGTGTGTGGGCCACATATGCGCCACCTGGCCAGGGGGTAGAATGGGGGGGCTTTCATGCAGCAGCATGACCCACAACTGGCTGCATGGCTCCACAGTGGTGCAGGGTGGTGGCAGCTGCATGCAGGCTGAGGGGGCTTTGCGAGCCACCATGGAGCCATGCCCTTCGCCCCTAGATCCTAGAAGTAAGTGGGGCTGTGGGGCAGGGCTGGGGAAGACGTTTGGGGGCTGAGGGAGTGGGGGGTGCTGCCAGCCCCAGGCAGCACACAAAACAGGTGAGAGCAGGGCTAGGGGGTGAAAGCAGGGGGGCTTTGCAGGCAAGCAATGTGGGGTACAGTGCGGTGGTGCCTGCCATGTGCGGGCTGCACACATGCTGCCTGGCTGCCTGCCCAGGGGAGGGGGAGAGAGACTAGCCTGCGGCTGGCTGCGTAGCTCCATGGCCGGCTCTGCAGCAGCAGTGAGGGATGATGGCTGTGGGGGCAGTCTGCACACAGCAGCCACCGCTGCTTACCTGGAGGCCCATGACAGCAGCTGCCTACAAAACCTCCCACTGCCTCCATGCAGCTGTGCCCAGAGCATGCAGCCACCCCCACCACCATCCTGCGGTGCACCGCTGCCACCAGCTGCACAGTTCCAAGCATGGCTTTGCAGTGGCAGCAGGAGGTTTTGTATGCAGTGGCCATCAACACTGGCACACAGTGGCTGCTGCTGCTTACCTGTGGGGCTGCCCATGCCAGCAGCGACTGCTGCTGCATACAAAACCTCCCGCTGCTGCTGCAGAGAAATGCTAGGAGTTTTGCGGCTGGCGGCAGCAGCGCAGCATGGGGTTGTGCTGGGAATAGCTGTGTGCCACCCAGACACCACCATACTGCCACTGCCACCTGGTGGCCGGCCGCACAGCTCCGGGCATGGCTCCACCGTGGCAGCAGGAGGTTTTGTAGGCAGCAGCTGTCACCACTGGCACAGCCCTCCAGGTAAGTGGCAGTGGCAGCAGCCACCGCGTGCAAGCCTCCCCACCCCACCATCCACCATCCCTTGCCACTGGTGCAAAGCTGGCCACAGAGCTGTGCAGCTGACTGCATGCTAGTCTCCCTCCCCCTCCCCACGGCAGGCATCCGGGTGGCATGTATGCAGCCCACACATGGCAGCCACCACCACACTGTGCCTCACATCGCTTGCCTGCAAAGCCCCCTGCAGAGGGCACCCCTGCTCTCACTACCTGGTCCTGCTCCCAGCTGTGGTGTGCCACCTGGGGCTGGCAGCACCTTCCCCACTGCTCCCTCAGCCCCCAACCATCTTCCCCAGACCTGCCCCACAGCCCCACTTACCTCTTGGCTCCAGGGGTGAAGGGGAAGTCTGAGCCTGAGCCCAGCCTTGGCTGCTTCAGAGAGTCAGGCCCCACCCTTCCCCCTCCAGGCAGGGCTGAGGATTTCCCACCCTTTCTTCAATCAGCTCTTGCAGGCTGGAGCTGTGCCAGCCTACAAGAAAGAGCTCTTTGCAAAAGCAGAGAATCCGCAGATTACTCTGGTAAAAAAAGGAAATCCATGTTTTTGCCGATAAAAACAGGGAATCCGTGGTTTTCTCCATTTTTCCATGGGAAACAGAAAACCCAGATCCCTGCTGATCACAGATGAGTTATTCAGCCATCCATTAATTAGCTTAATTAGTTTACTGTCTGGTAACTCATACATTGGCACCTTGTTGTTTACACAATCAGTTAAATCTTCTGTTTTCATGCAAATAGTTACCATTCTTTCACCATTCACCCTCTCACACAGACACTCACGTACACACAGCATATGAAGTTCATTTACTCATGTCAAGCAGGGAACAAGCACAAAATGGAGCTTTAGTTGTTCATATAATCATAGAGGTTTATCGATTCAATACCATTATCATTTAAGCATAATAACCAATATGCAAAAATTCATACTACAGTGGCAGGTACCATGACCAGGACCCTGCTCTTATCTTTTTTCCTGGAGCCTCCGCAAGTCACAACAGTAATTGGTGATGTCTCAACAGGTGAGGACCTCCAAGAGGCATCTGTTCTTGTGCATTTACAGGAATCCAGTACCTCCATTAGCAGCTGGATGCATCTGCAATGGGCCACATCACACAAAGTAGATGTGCCAGTTGGCCTGTGGGCTGCAAACAAACTGGCGCACAATCTCAGGGTCCCCCAGCACCTGCACCAGGCTCTTTGTTTTGGTGAAGGTCAAATTGGACCAAGACCTATGCTCTCCAATCTGTTCATCCCCAAATGTCAGACCTCTTGGATCAATAAGGGGTAGCCCAGGGAGCTGTGCACTCATTTTATAATAAACAGGTAACATCTTAATTTAGTGGAACTGTACAACATACAAACAGAGGAGACCGAGGACTGACGGAGACTAACCAGCCTTTGGGGCTATGCTACAAAAACACATGACTGCATATGGGCTAGGCACAAGGACAACCATCATGTGCCTCTAATCATCTCATGCATTATCTAAATTAGATAACAGCACATCTTGAAAGTGTAACACTAATTAAATAAAATGCTCATAATCACTAGATAATACCCCAGCCAAGGTGGCTGCTCTTCTTATTACTGGGAGACGGGTAAAGATTTCTGTCAGGTCTGACCTAAGAAAGAATGTCTTGCATTCAAAAGCTTGCCCAACTCTATCCCAACTACATAGTTGGTCTAATAGAAGAGATCAGAAGGAAAGCTGGGTGATAGTCACCACAAGCTGATCACCTTTACTATTCATCACAAAGCTGGCAAGTCAGTCAGCAATGCAGAAGTCTTCAACTTTAGGAAAGCTGACTTTTTTGTCAAGCTCAGGAGGCTTGTTGTCGAGGGCCTAATGGACCAAGACTCGACAGGAAGAGGAGTACAAAGAGGAGTGGTTGCTACTCAAGGGAGCAATACTGACAGCACAAGGGTTGCCCATCCCACCTCGGAGGAAGGGTACCAAAAGGGCACAGCAACTCCCTTGGCTCAGCAGGGAACTTGAGGACCTCCTTCACCTAAAATGAGAGACTTATAAAGGATGGAAGGCTGGAACCACCACCAAAGAGGAGTACTCAGCATTGGTCCATGCCTGCAGGGAGAGGATCAGCAAAGCCAAGGATGCAACCAAACTCCATCTGGCTTTATATATCAAGGATAATAAAAAGTCCTTTTTCAGATATGCAGGGAATCAGAAAAAAAGCAAGGGTAACATTGGACCCCTGCTGAACCAAATGGAACAACTGACAACCAACATCCAGGAAAAAGCCAACCTGCTTAATGGGTACTTTGTGTTGGTCTTTCGTCAGCCCAAAGCATGGAATGGCCAGGGTAAGGACGTATTTATACCCACCATCAATGTAGACCTTGTAAAGGAACACCTTGAGAAGCTGGACATCTTCAAGTCAGCTGGTTCTGACAGATTATACCCTAGGGTACTCAAGAAGTTTCCAGGTGTCATAGCCCAGCCACTGGCAAAAATATTAAAAAAACTTGTGGTACTCATGTGAAGTACCTGAAGACTGGAAGAAGGCCAATGTCATCTTCAAGAAAGGGCAAAAAGTAGATCCCAGGAATTATAGGCCAATCAGCTTCACCTCAATCTCCAGTAAGATTCTGGAGAAAACGGTCAAAGAGACCTTTCTGGATAAGCTGGCTGAAGGCAACATCCTGAGGGACAGCCAGCACAGGATTGCTGCGGGTAGGTCTTGCCTGACCAATCCCATCTCTTTCTATGACCAGGTGACCTATCACCTGGACAAGGGAGAAGAGATTGATGTTGTATATCAGGACTTTAAAAAAGCCTTTGATTTGGTGTCCCACAATCTCCTCATGGAAAAATTGGCCAACTGTTGCTTCAGCTTTACCACAGTCCGATGGCTGAGAAATTGGCTCCGAGGTCAGACCCAGAGAATAGTAGTCATTGGAAGTGAATCATTATGGCGCTCCATGACCAGTGGTGTTCCCTAAAGCTCTGTCCTTGGGGTTCTATTTAACATTGTTATGAGTGATGTGGACATTGGAGTCAGAAATGCACTGGCCAAGTTTACCAACGACACTAAACTTTGGGGCATAGTGTCCACACCTGAGGATAGGCTAGTGATCCAGGCTGACTTAGATAAGCTTAGTAAGTGGGTGGATATAAACCTGATGACGTTCTGTACTGAAAAATGCAAGGTACTCCACCTCGAGGGGGGAAAAATACCCTGCAGCACACTTACAGGCTCAGCAGTGCTACACTCGCTAGCACCACAGCTGAAAGAGACTTGGGGGTCATGACTGACCACAAGATGAACATGAGCCACTAATGTGATGTTGCAGCTGGTAAAGTGAACCAAACTCTGGCTTGCATCCATAGATGCTTCTCAAGTAAATCCCAGGATGTCATCCTCCTGCTGTACTCAGCCTTGGTGAGGCCGCAGCTGGAGTACTGCATCCAATTCTGGGCTTCACAATTCAAGAAGGATGCTGAGATGCTTGAGGGAGTCCAGAGGAGAGCTACACGCATGATCAGAGGGCAAGAGAATAGGCCCTATGGAAAGAGGCTGAGAGCCATAGGACTCTTCAGCCTCGAAAAGCGCAAAAGTGGTGCAGGCACCTACTCTGGACCCATTCAAGAAATGTTTGGATGCTTATCTTCCTGGGATCCTTTGACCCTAGCTGACTTCCTGCCCTTGGGGCAGGGGGCTGGACTTGATCTTTAAGGTCCCTTCCAGCCTTAATGTCTATGAAATCACCCTAAGAAGTCCTTGCCTCTCATGTAATTACTGGACCATCATAGCTACAACATCACTCTTACACTTTGGGAACCTTGTAAAACTAAATTACTGCTGGATATTTTATGTCTCTCTCAGACAGGAGAGTGCAGTACCACCCTTAGCTGTATTTCAACATTTTTTTTTCAAAGCTGAAATGGCTCTGAATGCAAAGGCTCATTTTATGTGCAGAAGCTGACTCTTAGCTTGTCTTTCTACAGCCGTCTCAGTTGTGGTGCTGGGAAAAAGCAATATGCAGTGACACCGGACACCAGATGAGCCATCAGTGAGTGAGCTCAGCAACTATGCAATAGGAAGCCACAAATATAACTGTAACCACAAAAGGGAAAGGAGCGCTTGGACCACATTTTTAAGCAATTCAATCTTCCTCCTCTAAGTAGTTATGCCTAAGCATTCAGAAATGGGTGCTTAAAACTAGCCCATCTCCCCCACCAGAGCATACTTAAACAGCTGCAATGCAGCCCAATTGTCCAAAGTGCTGGAAAGCAGCAACTCACATTGCAGTTAGTTATTTCCAGTGGCTGGTCTCTTCTCCAAGGAAAAAGAAAAATCAGGCCACATATTTAGTTCCTTGTTGAAAAAAACAAGTTCAATGTTGCTTAAGGCTAAAAGGATTATTTTCTCTGGGATAAAAACACTGAAAAGCAATACTGCCAGTTCTAAACGTGGTTTTCTTCCAGGTGCCAGCTTTTTGGAACCTGTATTTTACATGAAAAGCAAGGATTTGTGTGTGGTACCTTTTATTGGACCAACTGTATATACTTGGGAGAGCTGTTGGACAAGCTTTTGGTTATCAACTGCCTTTCCTCAGTGACCAATATCCAACTAAACATTTGTTCCACAATAAAATGTCATAAAAAATCCTCTCCTCCTCAACTTCCTGGAACACTGAGGCTACAACAACCCTCCAGGTGTCCTACATGTAATTTACATGAGAATTTCAGCTTTCATTTAAAAAAAACAGAAACTTCTAACTCTCATGGTGGCGTAGAAATGACTGAAAACCAAATAGGCAAGAGAATTCAAATTCAGTTCTTAAAATAATGATTTGTAAGACAATCATATAATTAGGGTAACCAGTAATTAGTGATGTCAGATGGCTTTGGTTGTTCACTATGGAGAAAGGAAAAGTATAACTGCCTGTATTCTTATCATAGTTCTGAAATAATTAAATCCTGCCCTAATTACTCTCACTAACAATTGAACTGAATGAAAGCCAGAGTGGATAATATAATATAATAGGGTAGTTTATGACTTCTTTCAATTTTTATCTCTCCATTAAATGAATGGTATGGAGCTGTGTTATGCACTGTCACCTTCAGACTAACCTCTGCAAATATAATTAAGCCATTTTTGGTGGACTGACCTAAGGAACCTCTTCCTGTAACTTATCCAAACCTATGCCTATATACTGGAGAGACAAATACCTCTTTTTGTCACTGAAGCAATAAGGGAACTTGACAATGCAAATTCAGGGCAGCATTTAGCACGGAGACAATAGGTGACAATTTAAACTAAAGAACGGAAAGTGAAACACGCCTTAAAAGAAACTTTGCTGAATTGTAAAGCAGAGTGGAGGAAGAAAGCAGGTACAAGTGGGCTAAAGGCTTAATCTAGCAGAGTATCAGAACTGCTGTATAATACTTCAGTTTCCTAGCCTTGACAATCCTCTGCTTTTTAAATGGTCAGTGAGATTAGTAATTTGTATTTTCATGATTTAAGACTGCTGCAGTCAATACAATTTTCACACTGTAAGTGACTACGGTCTCCAATATATAAATTACGTGCTAAACTCCAACTTCACTGTTTAGTTCAGTCTTTGCTCAACCTGGTAGTATCTAAACATGTCCTAAGGTTCCCTTTGACTCCAAGATCTCTCCTATTTGTTTTCCTGCCCCTCATTTCTAATTAGTCCTTCACTTTCATATGGGGGCAGTGTTGCTTCTAGGGTATAATTACTTGTTACTTACTGGGTTCATCTACATGTGCAATTAATAAACTCCAAAGTTATTACTTCCAGGCACCATGTTTTCACCTACATGTGAGACTGCAGCAGGTTGAGTTGGATGGGAGCAGCCCCAGCTGGCATGGGGTGCAGGGGGGTCAGTCTGTCAGCCTGGGGCTGCTCCTCCCAGCTCAACAAGCCTCTGCAGCAGCACCACCAATCAATTATGTAAATACAAGTACTATCTTGCTGTGGAGTTATGTAGTTTACTCCAGCCTAATAGGGGCACACAAGTAGCTCTGCAACATTTACTGTGAAGCCAAATAATCTACTGGGCAGCAAACATCTTGTGTAGATGCACCCACTGGCAAGAAGAGGATGTAAATGAAGTACATGGACCGCTTTTTTCTTTTCTGTTGGAATAGTCAGTGCTGCTCTTCTTGCTGGTGCCAATTTCTGTAAATTCCTTTCAGTGCAGGAAGAGTTAGAAGAGGATGTGGGAATTTACCCAGGTGCTGGCACCATCCATGAGCTTGCAAAATTTGGTAGACTAGCTCATTCTTTTTTTGGGTGCTTTTCTATAGTTTAGATGGTTGCCAAGGAAAGAATCCAGTGGTCCCTGGAGACCCAAGTGCCTTCTAGCAAGTTTGGAGAACATCTGGAACAATTCTATTGGTTAATCTTCACATAGAGGAAATACCCTCTCTGTGGAAGCTGGGGATTTGAGGGTGGGGGAAACTTGCCCTTTTTTCTAGAAACTATGCCTTCTTGCTTTGAGTAACTGTGCAGGTGAGGGATGCTTGCCAAGAAGGCACAGCACAACAGCTGAGTCTCACAGATGCAAGAGTGATCCCTCTATGACTCTAGATCAGGCAAAATATGGCCTGCAGACTGGATCTGGCCCATCAAGGGAGTCTATTTGGCCCATGGTGGGTCCCTCAGCCTCACTTGGCCCACTTGGGCATGTAGTGGGGCAGGAGCATTTATTCTTCTTAAGGCATTTGCCCATAGCCTCAAGATGTCTGCCCTGTTGGTAACTGTTATTTCAACATAAATCAAACCTATATGTAGTTATTTCAAGTTATGCTGTTTTATATGATAAATCCCATTTATCCACTAGCACATCCCAAGGGTAATAAGTGGTTTTCCATTGATCTGAACAAATGCAATGACATTCATTTTTAATAATTAAAGTCTAAAGTTGAATACCTTCCAGTGTAAACTAATTTGTAGGTCTGTGTGAGGCTTCAGATCCTGCTTCAGATGATCCAGCATCTGAAGCAGCACTTTTGGGTCAAAGCGGGATATGAGCAATGGTATCCAGAGTGGGTTGGGGGCATCTGAAGCACTTCAGACCTGCTTCGGATACTCCGAAGCTTCTTCAGCCATTTTGAGAGAATTAGAAGAGGGAGAGGGAGAGGGAGCAGGAGGCGGGGAAGACTGATGTCTGTAGGTAGCCAATGAGAAGGATTTCTCCCTGGCTACCTTTGCAATGGCAGCATTTGTGGGGTGGGACTAAAAAAAGTATAAAAGCTCCTGTTTCCAGCCTTTCCCTGCTTTTCACAGCTTGTTCCCTGTCAGCAGCTGTGTGAGAGAGGAATGCTGTGACTGAGACCTGCCTGCTGCTTTTTCATGCTATAAAGGAGTTGTTAGGATTTAAATTAACTTAATTTAGTTTAGCTTAGCTATTCAGTTCAATTATTAGTAGTATCACAATTCAGTTTATTTCTTTGAATTATTTTTTTGGGAACTTTTTTTGGAAACTTTGCAAAAAGACAGTTGTGTTTTCCCAGCCAGTGTTATCTATCGCTGCAGGGAGGCACAGATTGCTTGTTGCTTGCACGTACGCAAGCACATACACAGAGACCCAGAATATAGAAAAAAAATCACAGTGGAAGAAGACAGACAGATATTTAAAGAAGAGAAAGACACAGATAATATATTGGGACACATGAACACAGGCAAATAATTTCATTCACAGCACAAGACCAGAGAGACAATATTGTGAGAGCCAGAAAGAAGACACAGGAATAGACACACACATAATTTCATTCGCCGCACAATACCAGATAGCACAGGAAAGATCAATATGAAGCATGCTGGAAAGGCAGGTGCCAGGTCTTCTGGCAGGGGAGGGAGAGGGGGCAAGGAGAGCGCTAGGGCTGCAAGCCCCGCCCCCTGTCCCAAACACAGGCGCATCCTATTCCTGAGCAGCCATGACGTCGGTGCTGCCAGTGGAAGGCAGGGGGTGGGAGCAGTGTCTGCACCTAATGTCCCTGCACGTGCACCACCTCTGCTCAGTCCAGAAGTGGGCACCAGCAGTGGAATCACTGCCTCTTCCACCCCAATTTCAGCTCTCAGCGTGAGCCTCCCACTGCCAGAGGAGGAGCTGGAGCTGGAACCAGGGATGCTGAGTGCGCTGGCTCAGGCAATTCTGGGGACTGAGGGGGAATCAGTTTGTGCTCCACACCCCTCACATTTCCCCTAGACCTAGGTCTCCTCCGGAAAGCAGCACCTTGGAGGAGGCTGAGGTTGTGGAGGCAAGTGGCTCGGCTGAGGCAGCTCCTCCTGCTGTTCAGCCTCAGCCTGCTGAGAAGGGGGAAAAGGCAGGATCCTCGCCCTCAACTCAGAAGCGGGGAAGTAGTGTAGCATGGGATCATTTTGAGATGGCAGATGATCCCAGGTTTGCCATCTGCCAGCATTCCCGAAGGCACATGAGCCGTGGCAAGGACTTGAGACACTTCTCCACCACGGCCATGCTGCTGCATCTGAGGAGGCACCACCCCCTTGCCCTTCTTCCTGCTGCTAAGCCTGGCACAAGTAGGAGTGTGCCAAAAGGGAAGTTTCCCACTCGTTCCAAAGCCCCCTTACCCCAAAGCAGAGACAGGCCACCCTGGACCAGTGGGAGAAAGGTGGACAGAAAGGGGGGCACGTTCCCAAGGTGCACACGATCACCCAGAGCATTGGGGAGGTGCTTGCTCTGGATAGCCAGCCCTTCTCCCTAGTTGAGTGGCCAGGGTTCAGGTGGTTTGTAGCACTTCTGGCCCCATTTTACAAAGTGCCTGGATGCACCACCTTTATCAGGGCAGTGGTGCCCTCTCTGTATCAGGCATGCAGGGAGTACTTGAGGGAGGAGCTGTGCAAGGCAGGGCCGCAGGTAGCCTTGCACTTCACCTCCAACATCTGGAGCAGCCAGGGTGGTGATCATGCCTACCTCTCCCTCACCAGGCACTGATGCAATCAGTCAAGGCATCGGTGGGCTCTACTGCAAGCCGAGGTGTTGGATGAGTCCCACACAGCAAGGGAGATCACTGGGGCCATGAACCGCATGGTGCAGGGGTGGCTTGTTGGGCAGGCCAAGCTCACCCATGGGTTCATGGTCACCAACAATGGGACCAATATGATGAAGGCTGTCCATGATGCCAACTTTGTTGGCATCCGCTGCGTGGCACACAGGCTGCACCTTATAGTGAAGGATGCCTTGGAGGGGGACAGGGCTGCTGGGGACAGTGCCGCCACCCGTACTGCTACAAGCCAGCTGATTTAAAAAAGCAGAAAGGTGGCAGGCTACTTCCACCGCAGCATCAAGGGGGACAAGATGCTGTGGGAGAAACAGGCAGAGCTCAGCATCCCACAGCACAGAATCATGCAGGATGTGGAGACTCGGGGGAACTCCACATATCTGATGTTCGAGAGGCTGGTGGAGCAACAGAAGGCCATCCATGAGATGGCCTTGCTTGGGGAGACAGGGATCAGTGCCCCCCTGAACAGAGCTGAGTGGGGTACCATCTCCCAGATGTTAATGATCCTCAAGCCCTTCCTCGAAGTCATCAAGACCCTTAGCACTGGCAATGCCCTCCTCAGCCAAGTGATCCCTCTAGTGAAGGAAGTGGAGAACCAGATGGAGACGTTCCAGGGGATCGATGTTTCTGGCTGGGGCAGGCCTCTGTCACCAGACATGCAGGCACAGGTGAGGCAGCTGAAGGAGGGCATCAGGAGACGGCTGGATCCCTTGCGGTCCAGTACGGTCCACATGATGGTGGGCATATGCAACCCAAGGGTGAAGGGGAGCATGTGCACTGGCAGCCCCAAAATCCTTGATCACTCGACACAGGTGCTGGTGAACAAAGTAAGGGAGGCTGAAGTGCAGAGGCAAGGGGATGTGGAAGAGAGGGATCCACTTTCCCATGCCAGGTCTCCCAGCACCAGTGGCAGCCAGTTTCCTCCATGCCAGCAACTGCCAATGTGGGCCATGGGCATGGCTTCAATGCTGGGGTCCAAATGCACCAAACCCCAGCCTCAGGCAGGTAGTGCCAAACAGGCCTTGTCAGAGGTTGAGAGAGGCCCGGGCAACTTCCAGTTTTTGAGACTCCCGGTACATTAAAAAAAAATTAATTCATAGTGCACTACAGGTGGTGTGGCCCGATAATGGGACACAAGTTTAAAGTTATATAATGAAGGTCTTCTTTCAATCCTGTCAGTGTATCTCTGTGTCTGTATGTATAACCTTATTTGGAGATAACGTCAAAAGTCTAAATTTGAGGCCCTCTGTGAATGAGAGGCCTAGGCCAAATGGCCCTCCTGGCCCCCCCATGATAGGCCCTGGAGCCGAGGCTTTGGTGGCTACCTATCTTGCTGAGGATGTGGAGCCACTGGAATGCGATTCCTTGGCCTACTGGGCAAGCCACAGCCAGATGTGGCAGGATCTGGCTACGGTTGCCTGGCAACACCTGTCCTGTTCACTGACCAGTGTGCCAAGTGAGCGGGTATTCAGCATTGCTGGGGATGTTGCGACTCCCCACCACACCTGCTTGGAGCCTATGTTAGTGGAGTAGCTGGTGTTCCTAAAGGTGAACCTCCCGCTGCTGGGGTTCCCCAAGCTCCACTTGCAGACGGACTGAGTGCCACCCCCCTCACTCCGTCTGCACCAATTTCCTTTTTGGAGGTTTTGAAAAGCCAAGTACTGCCCCACTCTCAGCTGGAGGGGGCACTAACTGTATCACCAGTCAGCAGGGGAAGAACATGTCCCTGCTGAGCTCATTCCCCTGCCAGAATGAACTTGGAGGTATGGGATTGGGGCTATGGGGAAAGAGGAGGCCCCAGGTACTGGGCATGACCACTAAAACTGCACCCTGCCAGGGTAGGGAGGCCTGGTGGGACTGCTGGCAGTGCAGCATCCCCATAAATGCCAGGACCAATGATCCCCTGGTGAAAAGCAGGTAGCAGGTGCCATAACCTCCAGCTAACGCATGCATGCACAAACTCCTGGCTGGGCAATGCCCAGACCTGTCACGTCTTTGACAGGCTTGAGGCTTGCTGGTTGCAATGGAGTTGTGAGGCTCGCAGTGAGCTCAGCTTAGCTGCCTGGGATGCCAGCTTTAGGGTTGAAAACCCCTTTGTCAGGCTGAGGAAGTACCTGCAGTTGGTCCTGGATGGAAGGGATAATAAAGAAGCCAGAGGCTGTCCTGGCATGCAATGCAGGCAAGAAAGCCAGTCAGTGAAAATGGAAATGGAGGCCTCATAGGGCTCACCCCCAATGCTGGGGTGTGGGGTAGGGGGGGAAAGGGGGATGTAGCAGCGCAGGTAAAAGTGCAGAGGTGCCTGGGGTGTCAGATGTCCAGGTCGCAATGTGCCAAAACTCCACCGTGTATATTGAGTCCATGAGTTTCTGTACCTGCTACCTAGGAGGCTGATGAAGTGCAGTTCATAGGCCCAGCTCTGAAAAGTGGTTTGCATTGTAATTTGGTCCCTCTCAGGATCAGGCCTGAGGGACTGGAGGCAGAGTGTTTTTTGTTAAGGAATTTGCCCCCACAGGTAGTTGGGTTTTGTTGTCTTTGATAGAGTATGGTGTGCAGTTTGTTGGGGTACTGGAGATAGTTGGCAGGTTTTGTGTTTTGAGCTGTAGGAAGTTGGCTTCAGTTCTGGTGATGAGGTTAGGTGCTTGTTTGAATGTGCAAACCACTTTTCAGAGGTGGGCCTATCAACTGCACTTCACACACACTGCTCTAGGACACACACAGGTGGCAGGCGTTGTGGCCTCAGTAAGAGCTACCACCCCCCTGCAGTTTTCAGCCCGCTGCGTCTTAAAACACACACTGGATCATTTGTGTCACGAGTTTTGCCTGTCAGCAACTTGGGGTACAGTCCCCCTGCAACCCCTGCACTGATCTTCTTGAAACTTTGCAGGCTTTGTGGCCTCGGCAAGAGCCACCAGCCCTGCAGTTTTCAGCCCCCCCCCCCCGTTGTAACACATAGACATGACATGAGTTTGGCTTTCAAAAATATGGGGTACAGTTCCCCCCAAACCCCTGCACTGATCTTCTTGAAACTTTGCAGGTTTCGTGCTCCTAGCAGAGGCTACCATCCCTGCAAGTTTCATCTAAATCATACAAAAATCAACAGTTATAGATCTTCCATTGATTCCCCATTGTACCCTGTGGTCATATCTCTGAGGCCGCTCCAAAGCTTTGGAGCCGCTTCAGCTGGATCGAGGCAGAAACCCAGTCCAGAGCTCTGGATCGGATCACGGCCATCTGAAGCAGCTGGAACCAAAGCCGGATCAGATCACTGCTGACTTGCACAGCCCTACTAATTTGTTAGGTCAGGGTTTGCCTAAGGAATGCTGTGAATAGATCTGAAGTTTCTCTTTTCTGCCAATACTTTAAAGAAATGGATTGTCAGAAGAGTCAGATGGCAGGCAAAGCTGACACTTAGGTAATACCTATTGTTGAACATTGTTTGTTTGTATCTTTTAGGTGAAGTAAAACCAAGAGATGAAGAGTCAAGTTTTGAAATAAAAAGTCAGTGGAAAAATTAAATGGACTTAATAGAAGCAGAATTGTTTTTAATTGTTTGTACCTGTTAACACATTTCCCCTTATAGCCATAGCTAGTCCACCTGATGGCAGCAAAAGGTAAACTGAACTTTCTTTCCCCACTGAGTCATGAACAAAGCCTATAACACAAAACTTCACCCACCCCGGCTCAAGAGGAAAAACCCATTCAGGTATAGCAATTGAAATCCTTACATCTTATGTCTACTCATCACCTGTTCATGGTACTTGCTTTCTTGCTGCTGAGGTGTCTTCCCCTCTCTGATGAGAATGGTCTTTCCTGGCTCCCACGCTAGATTTCTCCTTCTCTCACCTCTTGCTTTCTGCCTGGGACCAGTCCTTATACCTGCTGGTCCTTCCTCTCAGTACATCCCCTCACAATATTGCCTGCCATTCAATATACACTGAAAGGCTGTCTCCAAGTCCTGAAGCCCCACTGGATGCTCCTAACTGACCGACCTGGATGCTTGGTCCTATTCATCTCTCTCTTTGGACAAACCATCTGATAGTGCTACTGTTCTGTGCCCTGCTAGTGCCTGTCCTGCCCTCCAGACATTGCTTGTGGTCTTATACTGGCCCCATCTGTGCCTTAAGACAGTAAATTGCCTTAGGGGCATTAATTGTGGCTTCCAGCCACCCCTATAACCATGCCTATGCCTCACAAATGTCACTCAAGCATCCTTTGAGGGCCCCTGTGGTCCTGCAGCAATTCCTAGTCACTTGGTCCACTCAGGCCCCAGGCCTTCCTATGGCAGCCTCAGCCTACTTGGCCTCTTTGTGGGCTCCTTAGCCTCTTTTACTGGGTCCCCTGATCCTATCCCCTCTAGCTCTGGGTCCCCTGACCCTGTCTTCTCTAATTCTGGTTGCTTTGACCCTCTTTCCAGACAGACCCACTCCCCCTGCTCAGCTTGGCTTTCACTTATGCAACCCCCAGGGTCCCAGACACCCACACGTCAGCTCCAGATAGTGGGGAGTGCCTCCCAGACATCCCATCGTGAATTCTACCTTCTCCTGTAGCTACAAGCCAGTCCTCCAGTCTTTAACAGTCCACAGTAGTCGAACCCCAGCCATTGTTGATCATTACTAGGTGCCTCACTCTAGTATCTCCCTAGGTTCCTATGCTTTTTGGCTTGCCTAGTCATGGTTCCCACCACCTCTGAAACAGTGTCCTTTATGAATATGGCATCAGGATCCAAACCAAACTTCTCCTCTACTAGGCAGTTGTCATCCCTACTCTGTTGTATAGGTGTAAGTGTGCTGAAGGGTTTCCTCAGAGCTTGCAAGCTCAGTCAGGGTGTTTGCACTCTTGGGTCAAGGATCTGCAGCAGGCTGTGCACACAGAATACATGCATGTGATTGGACAGCTGTAACTCCAGGGTGGGAAGCCCAGAAAAAACAGGGGAGACTAGCTGGGGAGAGGGTAGTTGAACCTGTGCTGAGAAGGGCTGCTACCAGGACAATTGCTTCTGAGATTGTGATTGATTGCAGGTGCCCAGGAAAGACTGGTCAAGGGAAGAGACCCTGGTCTCTGGAGCAGCACACCTGAGGTCCTGACAGGCACCCCCCATCTTCTGTCCTGATGACAGCATCACAACATCTCTTCTGAGGCAGAGCAAGCACCACTCCCTGGGGCTCCGCTGCAGCCACTCCACAGTGGGCTACTTTGCTGCAGGCAGAGTGATTTTGTGAAGACCTGGCTGATTAAGTGTACAAGTTGCCTGAGTGTTAAAGTTGATAATATAATTGCTTTTATTGTATGAAAAGTATTTGCTATTAATCTGCTGGTATAGATTATTATTGAGCTCATTGAAAATATTTTGTTTGTTATTTATGGGATGTCAAATTTGTCAATCTCACAGTTCTTATTTAGTGTGTGGTCTGGCACGGGGAGGACCACAGGAGAGCACTCCAATGAGTGGTACTCCCAGCCTGTAGATGTAGTGGGAGTAGACCGAGACCTATTGGCACCTCCAGATCCCAAAGATGTGGATACGGCTGCAGGTAGCACCGCCACCAGGGTTACATAGGTATTAAACTTGGATGACATATCAGAGAAACACCTGAAAGCTTTCAAACGTTATCATCAGCGATGTCTTGGTAACATCTTCTATATCAAATTAAAAGGAGAAAAAAAACATATGCCAGTGTTCTGGCTCAAGCAAACACCATCAGCATTAAATACACATTTATACAGCTTCAGCTCTGTTGGACAAGATGTGTCAAAAGGATGCTTGATACTTGACTTCTGATACAGGTCCCATACTCCCAACTCACCAATGGTCTCTGCTTAGAGATTGGCAAAAGAAGAGATTCCAGGACAACTTTAAGACCAATCTGAAGAACTGTGATATTAACATCAATACCTGGGAGACTCAGGTACTGGATCATCGCCAGTGGTGCTGTGATGTGGAGGGGATGGTGGGGGAGCAGCCCAGCCCTGACCCAGCTGCACAGGAGAATGGGGCTGGATGAAGTCTCAACCTAGCCCTGCAAGGGAGAAGGGGTATGATCCAGCCCTGTGGGAGGCAGGGGAAAGGGGCATACCCTGGCCCCAACCTGGCTAGGCAGAGAGGGGAAGGGGACATAACCCAGCCTTGTGGTGTGTGTTGCGGGGGGTGCTCAACCCCTAACTAGCTCTGCAGGGGGAGGGTTCATGGAACTGCCCAGTAGGAGAGAGTGGGAGGAAATGTACATGGGCCAGCCCTAAACCGGCCACACAGGGGAAAGTGGCATAGCTCAACCCTAGCACAGCCACATGGCAAGAAGGGAGTGTGGCCTTGCCCTGACCTGGCAATGCTGGGGGAAGGTAATGGCCTGGCTCCAGCCCACCCTGCTGTGGTTCATAGATTCATAGATGCTGGGGTCAGAGGAGACCTCAACAGCTCAGAGTCTGACCCCCAGTTTAGGCAGGAAAGAGTGCTGGGTCAGATGACCCCAACCAGATGCCTATCCAGCCTTCTCCTAAAGACTCCCAAGGTAGGGGAGAGCACCACCTCCCTTGGAAGCCCATTCCAAATGTTGGTCACTCTTACTGTGAAGTTTTTCCTGATATCTAGCCTAAATCTCTGTCAGTTTGTGACCATTGTTCCTTGTTACCCCAAGAGGCGCCCAGGTGAATAGAACATCTCCGATCCCTTGCTGTGTTCCCCTAATGAAATTGTAGGTGGCCACAAGATCACCTCTCAGCCTTCTCTTGCAGAGGCTGAAGAGGCCCAGGTCCCTCAGTCTCTCCTGATAGGGCTTGTCTTGTAAGCTCCTAACCATATGAATGGCCCTCCTCTGGACCCTCTTGAGTCTATCAACATCCTTCTTGAAGAACAGTGCCCATAACTGGATGCAGTTCTCCAACTGAAGTCTGACAAATGCCACATAGAGGGGAAATATCACCTCCTTGGATCTATTTGTCATGCATCTGCTGATGCATGATAAAGTGTGGCTAGCTTTGCTGATGATTTCATCACACTGACTCACATTCATTTTGGAGTCCACTATGACTCTGAGATCCCTTTCTGCTTCTGTGCTGCTGAGAGGGTCACTTCCCAGCCAGTAGGCATGCTGGATATTTTTGCACCCTAGGTGCAGTACTCTGCACATGTCCTTGTTGTATTGCATCCTATTGTGTACTGCCCACTTTTCTAATCTGTCCAGGTCTGCCTACAATCATTCCTTACCCTCTGGAGTGTGCACTTCGCCCCACAATTTAGTATCATCCATAAACATGGACAGAGTACACTTCACACCCACATACAAGTCTCTGATGAAGATGTTAAAGAGTACAGATCCAAAGACCGAACCCTGTGAGACCCCACTACCCACATCCTTCCAGGTTGATACCGACCTGTCTGCTACCACTCTCTGGGTGTGACCCCCCAAGCCAATTTGCCCCCCACTGGACCATATAAAAATCTATGTCATAGCCTCTTAATTTATTTATGAGAATGGGAAGAGATACTGTATCAAAGGCCTTGCTAAAATCCAAGAAAATGCCATTTATCTCTACTCCTGAGTCTAAGCATTTTGTGACCTTGTCATAAAATGAAACCAGATTAGTCAGGCAAGATTTGCCTGCTATGAATCCATGCTAGTTTCCATGCTGCATTAGTTTTCCCACTGGACTCACACAAATATGATCCTTCATAATCTTTTCAAAGACCTTTCCAAGAATGGAGGTGAAACCGACTGGCCTATCATTTCTCAGATCCTCTTTCCTCCCTTTCTTGAAAATAGGAACCATATTGGCCCTTTTCCACTCATCTGGGACCTGACCCAAGCACCATGAGCACTCAAACAGCCATGCCAATGGATCTGCTATGACACTGGGCAATTCCTTCAGTACTCTTGGATGCAGCTCATCTGGGCCTGCTGACTTGAACACATCCGGTCCATCCAAGTAACTCTTTACCAAGTCAGCATCAACAGTTGGTGGGCTGGTGTCCCTCTGATGCCCATCTAAGAACCCATTAGGAGACTTATCTTGACCCCCATTCAAGAACACTGAGGCAAAAAACTCATTGAATAGCTCAGTCTTGTCCCCCCATCTGTCACTAATTGCTCCTTCTTGTTCCACAGGGGTCACTGTCCCCAAGGTGACCATGAATCGGACAGGGTTGGGATTTTGGTAGCAAGGTGGGATGGCAGCATTGCTACTGCTCCCCTACTGCCAGATTTCCTGACTCACAGGGAGTCCTATAGGCCAGATGCCAAGGTTTATCAGGCCACATTTGGCCTGTGGACTGAACAAGCCTGTAGCAAGCAAGTACATTCCTTCACATATAGTTGAATGTGTTGGTTGAAATATTTATGTAAGAGACACCATATTAAAACTAGCTTTCCTAAATTTCTTAAAGTTTTTCAAATTTGTTTTTACCTCCTTTCTAAAATTGCTTTTGTAATTGTTCTTCATCTAACTGTTTGCAGTCTTTAAGGAACATTATCCCTATGTGATAACTTTTGAATTAGATAAAATGCCTATCCTATGGGTCCCTGTACCAAAGAATAAGAAGGCTGGTTTGCATTCCTGATACAGACTTTAAACAAAATAAATGTTACCCAATTAAATATTAACCTCAGGATAGAGTATGCTTACAATGCATTGCAGTATTTTCAGTACTGGTAGGGATAGCTGCTGCTTAGTCTGGTTTAAAAATCTTGTTTTAACATTTCTTTACCTCTTCATTCTGTAGTAACATCTGTGCTGAAAACATGCCTCATTGTAACTTTGTGAAAGTAACTGACTGCTTAAACTATTTCAGTTCAAAGAAAGCACATGAAAGGGAAGGGGGGGAAATCCATTCAGTTTTTAATTTGCACACAAAAATACTGTATAGGAGACTTAATACAAGGTTCCTCTTAATAATATGGTTCAAAGCTTAGTGCTGTCCACAGCACAAAGAGTCAGTCAGACCTTTCTCAAATTGTAGTGCTATAATGAAATCTTTCCATCTTCCTGTGGTAGGACAGGCCCTGGAGTGGTCATGATGCCCCTGTGGGCCAGCCCAATCCTGCCCACACTCCTGGTCTTTTTTGTAACCTCCCTTGTTTGTTTTTTCCTGCCACGCCTTGATAGATAGATAGATAGATAGATCAATCTATCTAGGAAGCTGTTCTCGAGTCCCACGGTGCTTTCACTGGCATCTACCACTCTAACCAACCTCGCAGAGTCTCTGGGTCCTTTGCCCACTACTCAAAACTTCACAGTCTTCTGCGGGCCACTCTTAACCCCCAGCAGGCCTACTGGTGCCTGTTGGCACTATTCTGAGCCAGTGATCACCACTTGTGGCCCTATTGGTCCTAATTAGCCTTAGTGCTCTTAAGCATAGCCTCCTGTTTCCCCCATAGCCATAGCCATAACCATACCTTGCAGGTGTCCTTTAGGGGCCTACATGTGTGCAGGGAGGCTGCTTTGACATACTGCAATTACAGCATGTTGGAGCAGACTTGATTAATTGAGTGTGCTAATTACTGCACTCCAGCAGACTCCAGCATCACAGGTATCAGGGTCCCAACACTGAAAAATGGCAGCGGGGGTGGCTTTAACTGAAGCTCATTTGACAAGCTTTAGTTAAAGTGCCCCTGCTGCCATCTTTCAGGATGGGGTTGCTGATGCATATGATGCTCCAGGTGCTTTAGAACAGCTCTGAGCTGCTTTAATTGAAGCACTCCCCCATTTCCATATAGGCCTTAGCCCCCTTAGCCTTAAGGTTACTCTGGCTGTAGCCTGGTCCCACTAGCTGTGGCCTGAGTTTTCAGTTTTCAGCCTCTCATCGGTCTCAGGCCGGATTCTGTGTCACCCCATTTGGCTCGGGCTCTGGCCCTCTTAGTCTCAGGCATTCCTGTGTGACCTCCCTACCACCCCTACAGCCACTACACTGTCTTTCAGCAATGCAAGCAACATCAGTAGACACAACCATTTGAAATTCCACTCAAAGCTCCTGTCTGGGTCATATCACTGACAAAGTCTCCTCCCCATTCACTGGTACTCTCAGCCCTGGGAGTACCTGACTGGGCCTGCTGTTTCTACCCCTTGCCCACCTGACCTAGCAGAAGCTCTTCTCCTCACTGCACTCAGGGCTGCACTCCTTCCCTGCCTGAGGGACTCAAGCTTATATCCCCTGGGCTTCTCCCTTTCCAGTCTTGTGCTTTCTGGACTGGCCATGGGTGTGTCCTCTCAGCCTCCATAGCAGCCTACTGATGTGTCTTTGGCCAAGCTGCAGTAGTGCTCTTGTAGCCTAGCCAGGGCTCTGCCTTATTGGCCTATTGCTAGGCAGTTAGCTACACAATAGGCATTTGCAGCCTATGGGTCTCTGGCTGCCTACTCCCCTACAGCTAGCCCAGAACCAGTTGTCTTCCCCTGCCTGGGGACATGCCTGCTGCAGTTCCTTCCTTAAAGTAAGAGGAGCCTCTGACTCCCTGTTACACTTCCTTAAAACCCTTTGAGCAGGGGGTTGGATTAGATGACCTCCTGAGGTCCCTGCCAACCCTAACTTTTCTATGATTCTATGAAAACCAACTCCTTCATGCTTTTTCTCATTATCACATCCCCTGGAACCTTTAACAGACATTTCAAATGTGTGATCATCAGGGATCCTGGTTTTCTCTCATAATAAAAAATGAAAACAACACTAATACATACATAGATATATAGTAGTGGTGTTTCATCTTAATTGTGGAAAAATGTGGATTTTGGTTTACTTTTTTTAATCCAAAAATCGGGGATTTTTTTAAATTGGAAAACCAGGATCCCTGGTGATAGTTTTATCATCTTTCAAAAGATTTTTCCATGGACTTGTATCACCAGTTACAGTCTGGGGCCTCTCTAATATGCGTTGTTCAGGATTGGCCTACTTCTACTGTTGTCACAGCATTGTCACCTGTACAGTGCTTTACACACATTGGTGCAAATGGGGAGGGAAATAACACCTGTGGAACACCTGCTCACGTACAGTTTCTGAGGGTAGAAAGCAGCTGCAACTTCCCCTCTGATTATCTTGTTGGACTAGCTGACAGAACATGGAGATATTCTACTGGGGCCGGAGTGTGGAAATTAGGATGGGCATAGGTAGTAGAAAGGTGAATATGTACTCAGAGCCTGAATACACTCCTTCAGCCATTTCTCCCAAGCAAGACTCCAGTACAGTCCCAGATGCAAAATGATAACATTTTGCCAAAGCAAATAGCAAAAGAAAGTTCTGCTAGGACCGCTTACTCTACTCAGGGTGACTGCCCTCTGGAGTTGCACTAGGGTAAATGCTACACCACAGTCAGTAAATCAGGTTGTAATAGATCTATATGTCATTTGGAGATACAGGCTGCTTGCAGATGTTAAAAAAAAAAGCCAAACAACCCAACCAAAACAGCACTTAAACTTGGCACATTACTGCACTGAACCCCTCGCATTCCAAGAAGAGGCAGCACCTGAGTTGGACCTGGCTCTCCTGACCTCCATATAGATTAGGTGCTTTAGTGGGGCTTCTTTGGCACTTAAATAATAGCCGATTGAATCAGCTTTAGCTAAAAGCAACAAAAAGCCCCACTGAAGCACCCAACTTATACAGGTACTGCACAGCCAGGTGGAAGTAACATGCTGCTTCTTCCAGTAAAGCACGGCTTTAGTTTGGTTTTGTTTTAATGTCTGCAAGCAGCCTTAGTCTTTTTAGACATTTGAAATTATCTATACACCTCTTTGAAGTCATCAGGAGTGGTGCAGCAGGGGCAGCAGCAGGAGGGGGAGCTACCACTAGAGACAAGGGGAGCAGAACAGCACTTGGCTGGCTACAGGTGCACTGGGAACAGCCCCACTGGAAGCTGTGCATACTAGCTGGGGCCTGGGCTGCTGGGACTGTTCTGCTCCCCTTGCCACCAGCTGTGGCTTCTCCTTTTATTCTTGCCCTGCTCCAGGTGGAGTGGGGAGGAAGTGGGGCCACATGCTGAAGCAGGAGCTGCCCAGAGAAAGGTCCCCCTAGCTTGGGGCAGCACAATAGGGGTAGGAGGAGGAGCTGCAACTGGAGGTGAGGGGAGCAGAACAGTTCCCCCAGCCAATGCATGTAGATTTCAGCAGGGCTATTCCTGATGCACCTGGCCAGCTGTTGATGCTCCTCTGCTCCCCTTGCCTCCAGCGGTGGCATCTCCTCCTGTTCCTGCCCCTGCTGTACTGTGCCAGGTGGGAGGGCAAAGGGGACTGGAAGTGGAAGTGAGGGGAGCATAGCAGCACTGGGAACAGACCTGCTGGAAGCTGTGCATGCTGGTTGGGGCCCAGGCCAACGGGCATGGGCAGGAATGCAGTGTGGGCTGCCCAGCAGGAGCGGGTGGGATTCAGCCCCCACATGGAGCATGGTGGGGGCAGCCACAGGCCAAATCTGGTCAGTTGATGGTCCAGTTCTGGCAGGCCATACTTTGCCCATCCCTGTAATCCTGGAGACACTTCATATGTACTTTAGCTTTCTTATTTTAAAAAGCTGTACCTGGACTTAATGCTGCGTTTTTCTTCACTGAGTTTGATGCTAGAAAGATAAACTGCTAATGAAATTACCATTAGCAATGAAGAAGAGATAAAATGGGACTCTTAAGCTGACTCTGTTTCCCTCATTTAGTGCTGCACAAGACAGGAGTTTAGTTACATTATCATAGGGCAGTTACCAAAGAGCTAATTCCCTGTGCCTGATTCTTTGATCAAGGCCTGTAGCTCTACAAAGCAAAGCACTAGAACAGGCCTAGAGCTGCAAACACAGAACCTAACAGGAAAAGAAGGTGAGTTAATAACAGAGGAGCCAGAGAAAAGGGAAAGAATTGATAAAATTTGAATACACACCTCCTTAACAGAGTCTTACTTATTTTGATAGTGGGAACCCCTTCCCTCCCCGCTCTAAGGAGTATTTTCTATTTGGTTGTTTTGCTTGAAAAATCTGGGGGTTGGAGCTCCCCCCCGTGCCAAAGTTTCAGGTGGCAAAACTAAGCGTTAAAGAAAAAACCAAATGTACCCGATTGTGTGGCTGCTGTCTTTAAATAGAAATTGTCCCTTCCTCTATCTTTCCAAAGCCTTCCATGCATTTTTCCTACTTCCACAAATATGTATCCATCTTTTCGTGTCCCTCAGAATATTTAAGTATTCACTTACTATGCTCCATTGTCCTTCTTAACGCTTATAGTGCAGCAACAACCAAATCTACTATAGAAGTTGGCTAGATGCTAAATTCTTATCTTTAAAAAAAAAAAAGGCGGGGGGGAGGAGGTTATTTTTAATAGTCTGGCCAAGAATCAAAGGGTTTACTTAATCAACCATACATTGAAATAGAAACTAGTTTATCTATCTAGTTTAGCTTTTAAATGTTTTGTCTGTCAACTGCAGTGCTGTGTATGTAAAAACTAAATGACAATCATAGAAATCATAGGAAGTTAGGGTTGGAAGGGACCTCAGGAAGTCATCTAGTCCAGTCCCCTGCTCAAAGCTGAACCAGCACCAACTTATATCATCCCAGTCTTAAAGCCTCCAAGGATTGAGATTCAACAACTTCTTTGGGAAACCTGTTCCAGTGCTTTACTACCCTCCTAGTGAGAGAGGTTTTCCTAATACAGTATAACCTAAAAAATCCCAAATTCTCAAAAATCTGGCACTTGTTAAGCTTCTGCCCTCCATTCCTGTCACCCCAGATGTGGAGGGGGAAGCTTGCCACCGCCATCCACCACCCCGCTCCATGTGCAGCCACTGCTCCAGGACCAGCCGCCACTACCCAGAATTTCAAAAAAACAGAACTTTCAAATTTCTGACAGGGGTGGTGCTCTGTCCTAGGCATGCTGGATTTATGAGGTTATACTGCATCTAACCTAAACTGTCCTTGCTGCAACTGGAGCAATGGTCTCATCTGCCACCGCTGAAAACTGTTTAGCTCCATCCTCTGGAAGCACCCTTCAGGTAGTTGAAGGCTGCTATCAAATCCCCCCTCAGTCTTCTCTTCTCCAGACTAAATAAGCCCAGCTTCCTCATGTGAAAAGGCTAGTGGTGCCCCTTCATGGGAGCGCAGCAGCTGAAGCCATGAATTGCCTGAGAGGAAGATCACCACATTGATGAGGGAACTCCCGGCACACAGGGAGCTTACTTTACTGACTCAGTAGGTGTGCCAGATTGGGTCTCCTGGTGCTCCGAGAGCCAGGCAGCTTGGGCAGAGGGAGAGAAGAGTGAGGAAAGGTGGGCTGGATGGACCCGCTGAAGATGCAGTTTGAGAGAAAATCCCCGGGAACAGAGTAGCAGATCAATGGATCTGAGAGCTCGGAGGAGCTCATGAACTAGAGCACAGGTTAATGGCTTCAGCAAGCTATCAATTATTGCAGCAGCATGCCAATTAGTCAACCCAGCTGTAAGGACTGCGGCAGGAGCCGTGGGAACCAGCAAGCTGTGAGCAAAGCTAAGCCTGCCAGCCAGGTTTTGTTTCTTTTTCCATTCCCTTTTTTTATTTATTCGTCGTTACTTTTTTTGGAGCCGGATCCCACCAGAACAACCAAAGCCAGATCAAACTGGGGGAGTACCGCCCCCCCTAGAACCCAGTTAAACATCAGTCATGGCAGACGAGAGCTGGGAGGAACCCCAGACTAAGTGGCCAGGTTTTTTTTTCTCCACTGAGGACAGGCAGCAGGATGTCACTGGGGCACAGAGGGCCACATCTCTATGAAGTGATTTCCCCAACACCTCAGTCTTTTCTCACAAGTCATATGCCCCATTCCCCTCACCATTTTCACTGACCTCTTCTGGACTCCCTCCAACTGGTCCACATCCTTCATGTATGTGGATGTGGCGGGGCTCACAGCTGGACTCAGTACTCTAGAAGTGGCCTCAGCAGTGCCCAACAGAAGGGAAGAATCACTTCTCTCAATCTGCTGACAACACTCCTATTAATATGTCCGAGTATGCTGTTAGCCTTCTTGGCAACAAGGGCAAACTGCTGACTTGCATTCAGCTTATGGTTCACTGTAACCTCCAGGTCCTTTTCTGCAGACCTGCTGCTTAGCCAGTTGGCCCCCAGCTTGTGCTGGTGCATGGGATTATTCCATCCTAAGTGCAGGACTTGGCACTTGTCCTTATTGAACCCCATGAGATTTCTTTTGGTCCTATCTTCCAATCTGTTGATGTCTCTCTAAATCCTAGCCCTACCCTCCTGCATATCCACTTCTCCCTCCAGCTTGGAGTCATCTGCAAACTTGCTGAAGGTGCACTTCATCCTATCTTCTAGGGTCATTGATGAAGGTATTGAACAAATCCAGCCCTAGGGACAACCCTTGGGGCACTCCACTTGATACAGGCTGCCAACTAGATATTGAGCCATTGATTACTACTCCTTGAGTCTGACCATCCAGCCAGTGTTTTATCCACTTTACAGTGCATTGATCCAACCCATGCTTTCTTAGTTTGTTCGCCACAACATGGTGGGAAAATGTATCAAAAGCCTTGCTAAAGTTATGGCATGTCATATCCACTGTTCTAGCCCCTAACCTGTTTTCTTCTCACTGCTGGCTGCTCACGACCTCAAACTGTTCTGCCACATCAGTCTGGGAGCTGATTTTTGTCTGTGAAGACTAAGGTAAAAAAGGCATGGAGTATGCCTTTTCTGCATCATCAGAAGGGCTACCCATATGATTAGGAGCCTGCAGGATAGGCCCTCTGAGAAGAGACTCTGGGAACTGTGTTTGTTCAGTCTGAGCAAGAGAAGACTGAGAGGTGACTTGCTAGTGGCCTACAAGTATGTCAAGGATGACCACCAAGAACTAGGGGAGCAACTCTTCAGAAAGGCCTCTCCAGGGAGGACAAGGACCAGTGGGCACAAACTATATTGAAGAAAAAATTAAGCTGGGCATTAGAAAAAACTTCTTTTCCTTTTTCTAGTATCTAGAATCAGAAACACACTTCCAGCAGCGATGGTACAGTCACTATCTTTGGAGGTTTTCATAGACATTTGGGCTGGAAGAGACCCCAGAGGATGATCGTGTTCAACCCCCTGCCCAGGGGCAGGAAGTCAGCAGGGATCATAGGATCCCAGCAAGATAAGTGTCATGGAAATCTTTTGAGTATGTGCTGCCAGTACAGAAGAGGTTAAACTGACATGCGCGGTTTGAAGCTGTGAGTGGAAATTTCCAAGGCTCACCCAGCCCTTGCCCCCTGGGTGACCTGCAGAGCTGTCAATCATTGTTGACCTACTTTCCCCACAGACACACTCTCAGATTGTGTCAGCTCCTGACTGAGAGCATGCTCAGTCAGAACCTGACATGAGGTAATCGGACTAGAAATTTCTCTGCAGAGAGCACGTTGATTGGCTACCAAATTGATATAAAAGTTCTGTGAGCCCCTCCCTCAGGGGGAGATCGCGTGCACTAGAGACAGAGGCTGCTGCTGCAGGGACTGTTCTCTGAGTCAGGCTTCAGGGCCTATTGATCTCCTCCTTCGGCTCCGTTGATACTTGCTTTTGTACTCTTCTGGTTTCTGACTTACCTTTTGAACTGATTAACGGCTTACGATTTCGGATCACCCTCTGGACTTTGTTTAACCCGGTTCTGGATCATCGACCTCGGCTTTCTTCACCAACTACGACTCTGCTCATCCCTCCAACTGACGTCTCCGCTGCTTCATCTTCTGGCTCCTGACCTCGGCTTTCTCATTCGACCACCCGATCGTCCATTGCTGTGGACTGGCGTCACATGGTTCATCATCACCGTGTTACAGTTCGTTTTTGTTGTTTGTGATCCCCATTTATGAGCTGTTGACCAGCCCTGGGACTAGGTCTTCGGAATGAACCTCGTGGGCCAACAGACCCCTTTGTTGTTAATTGTTAGTTTGTGTTCAAAGCTGTAACTGAAGACCTTTCTGCCTACGCCTGAAGCGTAAGTCAAATAAACTCACCTGTTCTTTATCAATCCGCTCCGAGTCCCTAACTCCAGACTCTACGCCACTAATCCCACCTGTCCGTATCTAATTGCCACCCCAGCCCACCGTGACCTTGGGGCCCGATCCTTCGGTTTTCCCTGACAATAAGCATCCAAATGTGTCTTGAAGGCATTCAGAGTGGGTGCCTGAACCACCTCTGGTGGCAGTCTATTCCAAACCTCGGGGTCTTGGACAGTAAAGAAGTTCTTCCTTATGTCCAGCCTGAATCAGTTGCAGCAGAGTTTGTGACTGTTTGATCTTGTCATCCTTTGGAACACCCCTGGGGTGATCCTGGGGAACACCCCTGATAAACTTATATGTGGCCACTAGATCACCCCTGAGCCTGTGGTTTTCCAGGCTGAAGGGTCCCATGGCTCTCAGCCTGTCATCGTAAGATCTGTTTTCCTGACCTCTGATCATGCGCGTGGCTCTCCTCTGGACTCTCTCAAGCTTCTCCACATCCTTTTTAAATTGTGGAGCCCAAAACTGGACACAGTACTCCAGCTGCGGCCTCACCAAGGCCGAATACAAGGGGAGAATGACGTCCCGGGATTTGCTCGAGAAGCATCTATGGATGCAAGCCAGTGTTTTGGTCGCTTTACTAGCCACAGCATCGCATTCAGGCTCATGTTCATCTTGTGGTCAATGACTCCCAAGTCTCTTTCTTCTGTAGTGCTATCCAACGTAGCACTGCCGAGCCTATAAGGAAACTGCAGGTTTTTCCTCCCAAGGTGGAGGACCTTGCATTTTTCGGTGTTAAACACCATCAGGTTCTCGTCTGCCCATTTGCTGAGCTTGTCTAGGTCAGCCTGGATCACCTGCCTATCTTCTGGCGTGGATGCTTTGCCCCAAAGTTTGGTGTCATTGGCGAACTAGGCCAGTCCACTCCTGACTCCAACGTCCACATCATTAATGAAGATGTTGAACAGTATGGGTCCCAGGACAGAGCCTTGAGGGACCCCACTGGTCACAGGGCACCACGATGAGTGACTGCCATCAATTACAACCCTCTGGGTCTGACCACGGAACCAGTTTCCCAGCCAGCGGATCGTGGTGGAGCCAAGGCCACAACTGGCCAGTTTGGCCAAGAGGTGATCATGGGATACCAGATCAAAAGCTTTTTTGAAGTCAAGATATATGACATCAATCTCTTCTCCCTTGTCCAGGTGATAGGTCACCTGGTCATAGAAGGAAATGAGATTGGTCAAACAAGACCTACCCGCAACAAACCCGTGCTGGCTGTCCCTTAGAATGTTAGCCTGAGCCAGTCCCTCAAGGATGGCCTCCTTAATAAACTTTTCTAAGATCTTCCCCAGGATAGAAGTCAGGCTAATGGGCCTGTAGTTAGCCGGATCCACTCTCCTCCCTTTCTTGAAGATCGGCACCACGTTGGCCTTCTTCCAGTCTTCGGGCACTACACCAGAGCGCCAGGAGTTTTCAAAGATCCATGCCAGGGGCTGGGCTATGACGCTCGCCAGCTCCTTGAGTACCCTGGGGTGCAGATTGTCAGGGCCGGCTGACTTGAAGGTATCCAGCTTCTCAAGGTGTTCCTTCATGAGGTCAGCATCTGGGGGAACGTTTGTTCACCAGAGCGCCCCAAGGGATGATGAGGTCGAACGGTCACAAACTCCTGCAAGACCGTTTCAGGCTGGACATAAGGAAGAATTGCTTTACTGTCCGAGCCCCCAAGGTCTGGAACAGTCTGCCAGTGGAGGTGTTTCAAGCACCTACATTGAACACCTTCAAGAGTAAATTGGATGCTTATCTTGCTGGGATCCTCTGACCCCAGCTGACTTCCTGGCCTTTGGGCAGGGGGCTGGACTCGATGATCTCCCAAGGTCCCTTCCAGCCCTAATGTCTATGAAATCTATGAAATCACAGGAGGGTGAAAACTGCAGGGGTAGCAGTGCCTGGTGAGGCCACTAAGCCTTCCACATTTCAAGAAGATCAGTGCAGGGGTTTGGGGAGAACTGCACCTCAAGCTGTGGACAAGCAAAACTCCTGCCACGGGTAACACTGTGTGTTAAGGCACAGCAGGGTGAAAGCTGCAGGGATGGTAGCCCCTGCTGCAGCCACAAAGCCTGCCAGCTGTCCAGGAGATCAGTGCAGTGTTTCTGGGTTCTGGGGTCAGGCACCTTTGGCTGCTGACAAACAAAACTCATGACATGGGTGCTTGTGCAACTGACTGTCTCTGTCTTGGGGCATGAGACACATTACTGCAGGCCTGGCTGCTAAGCTACTGTGTTACCAGTCACCAATCAATCATGATTCACTCAGGGACCTGTTCAATACACAGTACCTAGCTAATGTAACCAGTTATTTACCATCAATTAACACCTACAAAAGCAGAGACTAAGGAGAGGAAATAATCAATACAGACAATCACCTGCCCCAAGACAGAGACAGTCTTGGCACAAGCATCCATGTCATCAGTTTTGTCTGTCAGCAGCTAAGGGTGCAGGACCCCAGAACCCCCCTGCACCAATCTCCTTGACAGCTGGCAGACTTCGTGGCTGCAGCAGGGGCAACCATCCCTGCAGCTTTCACTCTGCTGCGCATTAACGCACACAATGTCACCCATGGCACGAGTTTTGCTTGTTCGCAGCTTGAGGTGCAGTTCCCCGCCCCCCCAAACCCCTGCACCAATCTTCTTGAAACTTGGCAGGCTTTTTGGTCTCACCATGAGCTACCACCCCTGCAGTTACAACACGGGGGGGGGGGGGGGCGGGGGTTCAAAACATAAATGTGACATGGGTTTTTCTTTCAAGAATTTGGGGTAGTTCCCCCCCACCCCAAACCCCTGCACCAATCTACTTGGCAGACTCCATGCTCTCAGCATGGGCTACCACCCCTGCAAGTTTTATCCAAATCATGCAAAAAAACAACAAAGTTATAGATATTTCATTGATTTCCCATTATGCCCTACAGTCAGATCTCTGAGGCAGCTTCAGCTAGAACGAAGCAGAAACCCAGTCTGGAGCTTCGGGCCAGATCTCTGGCATCCAAAGCAGCCAGATCCGAAGCCAGATTGGATCGCTGCCGACTCGTACAGACCTAGTAGAAACCATTATTGTTATCTTCCACATCCCTTGCTAGCTACAACTCCAGTTGTGCTTTGGCCTTCCTGATTTCATCCCAGCATGCCTGAGCAATGCTCTTGTACTCCTCAGCTGTTTGTCCAAGTGTCTGCTTCTTGTAAGCTTCCTTTTTGTATTTTAGCTCACTGAGGAGTTCCCTGCTAAGCCAAGCTGGCCTTCTGCCATACTTTCTAGTTTTCCTGAACATTGGGAGGGTTAGTTCCTCTGCCCTCAGTAAAGTGTCTCTAAAATACAACCAGATATCCAGGACTCCTTTCCCCATCAGATTTGTCCTCCTAAGGGATCCTTCCCACCCCATATTTTTCCACAGCTCTGCTCCCAGCCCCACACCACTGCTTACACCCTGGCACAGCCCCAGCTTTCCCTGGTGCTTGGGTGGAGGTGAGGCATTTAGCTGGGGCTGTGGCAGGCAGCAGCAGGGGGCCTTTGAGCTGAGCTACAATTTAAACTTGGGGTGGCTGCAGCCTCCTCCCAGCGCCACCGGAGCCCACTCCTAGCAAGAACAGCCATGTGCAGCACCAGCTGTAGCCTGCCCTGCGCTGTGCAGATCCAGGGGCACATGCCCCCCTGCCCCCACCCTCCCAGGGTGCAAGCAGCAGCAGGAGCTGCCCCCATTTTGAGAGCTGTGGCTCTGGTTTTTCCACACACACACACACCCCCTGCCCCTGCCCCCTCCTTCACTGCAGAAGGTGTTGACCTGCCCCATCATGCCTCTTCCTTCCCCCCACCCCTTCCACCACACTGGACTTGCCACCTGATGGCAGCTATATCGGATATCAGATCAGTATTGGCTGCTATGCCTCCTCAAATATTGGCTATTGGTATTGGGCCCCAAAATCTCTATTGGTGCACCCCTACTTACAACTCTTTTTATGTAAAGTGAAACTCCTCCTCCTTTTCTCCTTGTCTGTCCTTCCTGAACAGTTTGTACCCATTCCTGACAGTGATCTAGTCATGTGACCTATCCTGCTAAGTCTCTGTTATTCCAATCACATCATAGTTCTGTGACTGTGTGAGGGATCTCTGATTCTTCCAGCTCATTTCCCAGGCTCCATGCATTTGCATGCATACACCTGAGGTAACTAACTGATTGCCGTACTTTCTCAAGAAGAATGAAAAAGCCTCCCCAGGAGGAGCAGCAACAGCCATGGTGAAGACTCAGAGCAGCTCAGCTCTCTCTCGAAACACATGGACATGCTACAAACTGCCTGCCTCCAGAGGGAAGCTCTATCAGCTTCTGGATGACACTTGTGAGTAATCTACTTGAGATCTGAGTTACTGAAAGCTATATATCTAGTTAGATGTGTGATCAAAAGCTACCCAGCCACCCTGTTTGCTCTAAGGCAGGCTTGTCCAACATGCAGCCTGCCAAGCTGTCTTCTGAGGCCCGAGGTCCCTCACTCAGGACAGGTGGGTGGGGGAGGATGGGGGAGCTGCTTGCCCCCACAGGGCCAGGCTCACGTGACCTCCCACATTACGGGGGAGGTCCCACTGCCTGAGGGCTGCACAGTGTGGGGCTGCCCTGGCTGCACTTGATGGGATGAGCTGGGGACAGTGCCCACTTTTACTTGTCTCTGGCTTGACCCCTTGCTCCCAGTGCCCCACCTGCCTCCCGGGACCTGCTGGGCTTGGCAGCTGCAGGGCAAGGGAGGCCTCAGCAGACAGGGTCCTGGTATGACCTCTGTGCAGCAAGGCAGCAGAAGCCGGTGTCCGCAGGGCTCCAGGCTCGCAATGCTAAGGCCACCGGGGCTGTGTGCATGGGCAGCCGGGCACCATGGTGAGTGGAGCCATGGGCAGGCGGGCAAAAGGCTGTGGTACAGCAGTTGTCTCGCTCCAGCCCCCTTTGGGCAGTGCTTGCTTGTGGGGCTGCGCTGCTCGGGGGTGGGGGAAGGGGAGGCGGGATTGTCACTCCCTGCGGCTGGGCCGGGTGCTGCTCTCTTGCCACAGTGGCTGCCTGTGCCCTCCCAAAGGCCATTGGCCTTTGCTGCAGCGAAGCAGGGAGGAATGGAGCAGCCCATGTTTCCCCCAAGGCCTTCCCCCACCAGGAGCTGCCCTGGGCAGACCAGGCCTGAGACCCTGCCAGGCTGGGAACCAGCTTCACTCCCACAGTTCCACCATCCCCCTCCGATCTCATGCATTGGCTGGGCCCCGACAGCATCTGCCCAAGCACTGCCAAGACTTTGGGCAGCAGTGTTGCTGGTGTGGGCAAGGCCTGGGGAAGCAGTGGTGTAAGCAGCCCTTTAACCTGCATGAGAGCACCAGCTACATTGGTTTGGTCACATATTTTAACACAGCTGTCAAATATCTTCTGGGGCTGCCTTCAAATGGTGGTCAGAGTAGGCAGAAGGGGGGGCCCCAGCTGTTGGGTTGGTTGGTCCAGGACATCATTTGCTGTAGTCTGGTCACTAGCTGAACACACAGCAGGGTTTATGCCAGCTTTGCTTTATTTTAGGCTTGTCCAACATGTGGCCCATGGGGTGCTAAAACATGAATATGGCTCACTGGGTGATAAAGTTCATGATCTGGCCCCACATTCAAAAAGGTTGGAAAGGTATTTCTCTGATATTGCTCTACCCTACACCCTACTCCTTTATAATCAATAAAGTCCTCCTCTGTACTTTAGCATGGGAAACTTACTGGGAGAGGGTCTATATTATGCCTTAGGGTCTCCTTGGTCTGGCTGACTTAAGGGAGACCACTATTTTTGCTTCAGACTAAGGGAAGCACCCCAAGTTCTTGCAGTGGGTTGAGTACCCTCAAGGAGTACTAGGCCTGTGTTTCTCCACGGGGCACAGGGCCAAGATCAGTCCAGACCCTGGGTGGTGGTGGCAGCATTACCCCCAGGCTTGTGGGTGAGCTCCAGGAAGGGGTTGATTGGACACGAGGTGCCCCCAGGAAGGCACTTGGAAGCTGAAAGGTAGTTGGGCACAGTGAGTACAGAAGCACCCCGTACTGGCCCACTGCAGTGCTCTAATCATTAAGCTACAGATTAGGTATTATCCAGGACCCTTTCTACCACTCCTTTTTTGAAGTCAGCCTCCTAGGGAGCCGAGATCAGGATATGGTATGTGTGTGGCTTATTGACAAGACTGCTGTTCTGGAAAGTAGTCTGGAGTCTAGCCTGAAGCAAGGGCAGCAACTTTCTGATTGTTCTTTGTGTATTTTATCTGGGACTATCATTAATGTGTGCAATTAACATGAGAACTAGTTAACACGTTAATCATGCACATGGTTTTGGAGCTCGTGCCCAGGCTCCTCTCTACCATCCCCTCTGGGCTATCCAGCAGGGCAGCAGTAGCAGTGCAGAGCTCCAGGCTGCTGCAGCAGGAAGAAGGAGTAGGGAAAAGGGACTCACTCACTTGAGGTGCACTGATATTGGTGCCATACTGGAATACTATGTGAAGACATGTAGCTGCATTGAACATGCAGCCAGGAATGCAGCCCAGCTGCATATAGAGCAGTGACAAGCAGTTAAGTCTGTGGAGGGAGAGGGAAGGGGGTGGGACAGGGGGAAGAGACAGATTAAGACCCCACAGTGAGGGAGTGGAGCAGGGGCAGAGGCTGGGGTGAATGGGATCGTGGGGCAGGTCACGGGATAGAGCCATGGGAGGCTCATCCAGGGATGTGGGGTGGGGGCAAATCTCACTACTGCATGTGTTATGCAAATAGCATCAGTTCCAGCTAAATGTTGGGTAAATAATATTTAAAAGCAATAGACAAAAGTTTATTTAATCTTATATATTTTCTAAAATTTTGCATTGCGTTAAACTCCATTTTATATTGCTCTGTTGCTTAACATAAGTGCTCAACCTTCTACCCTTATGTGCTCTGTGTGTGTGGTGTGTGAGAGAGAACAGGTGAGAGTGTGTTTGTGGAAGAGGAAAACATGATCCCGTGACTGGATGAAGAATGAAGACAGAGAAAAGACCAAACAAGAATCCACCCCAGAACAGCAAGAGAACAACAGCAATCAACCTTCAAGGAAAAACACAGTAAAAGCCCAGAGGACTGGGTAAATTGACAAGGCTATAAGAGATGGGGTGAGATGCATATTGATTTTGGGTCTTGTTTTGCATATCATCCTGAAGCACTGGTTCATCTGACAAGAGGGACTAGCAGGAGCCCAACTTCTACTATGGACTTGAGCATCCATAAGACTGGTAATATGCATCCACACAGAACAGAAAAAAATCAGAGGGAGAGAGAGGGAGATAAATGCTTAATCAGTACATACGGTACTTTGCCTTATCCCTCATAAGGTCTTGCTCATGATCCGAGCAATTGGCAATTTGTAACCTGCAATTCCGCACTACTTGCATAAGAGGAAATATAGAGGAAGCTCTGTGTTTGTTGTTCTTCTGGTGTGCACCCTCTGGTTGTAGAATTCCCCCAAGCTTATGAGAGAGAAGTTAGATTTTTGCTGATTAAGAGATTCAGAGATGTTTTTGTTCAGAAGGAAGGAATTTAAGAAATAGAAACTTGGGGGAAGAAATTTGAGGGCTACATAGGCCATGGATCTGTTCAGCATGCAGGACTGCATGCTATGTACCACGTGTTGAAGTTATATAAAAAAAGAAAAAAGTTCCCCAATCAGTGTATATTTACACCAACAGTGATTGGTGTGTGAAAGGGATTCAGTACTGGATGTATGATTGAGCAAGAAATAATTGGAAAGGACATTGTATATGTAAGAGAGTGGCAGTGGATTTTCCATTGGGTAACCCAACACCCCCATCTACTGAAAAATCAGACATGTAAAGGTACACAATAAAGATAGTAATTTAGAAACATACTGCAACAATAAAGTAGATACCCTGGCAAGAGAAAGGCCTATTGCCATAGTCAGCAGGAGTCAACACTGCCAGACCAAACTATCACTTTAAACACTGATACTGAGAATGAGTTACCTCAACTTATCCCTAGTAAAATAGAAAAATAAGAACACACTAATTTATGCATGCGGGAATCAAGGGGACTTGATGACAAGTCAAGCAGATTACTAATTGGAAAGGTATTAAAGATTATTTGGAAACTTGAGTTAAAGGCTCAATGTACCATGGAAAAAGATTCAACCCCTTAATTGGCGACTGATGATGTGTCAGAGATGTTTCAGACCATGCCATCAAATTCACATTGATTTTACTGACAATCGCCTAGGAGTAGGGAAGGATTCTAATATTTACTTGTAATTACTGATGCATTTTCTGGGTGAGTAGAGGCTTTCTCTACTAAGAACAACACAGCCAAAAAGCATTTCACTGAAGTAGTAGGCAGATACAGGACTCCTGAAATTGACTCTGACAACAGAAGGGCTTTGGTAGGAACAGTGATGCTTCAAGGCATAGGAATTAAAACAGAAATTACATATCCCATATCAACCTCAAACTTCAGGTCAAGTTGAATGAATTAACCACACCAAAGAGATACTGCGTAAAGTAGTAGATTGTACAAGAAAGAATTGGCCTGAGAAATTACCTTTGATTTTAGCCACAATCCACAGCAGTGATAGTGTGAACCAGAATTCAATTATACTAGCTTTTATTTGGGTAACCTATGCAACTAATAATAAATCCAGAACAGCTTAGAGAATATCTGGACAGCCCTCCGGTGGCCACAGACAATGACTATTTTCAATGGTTAAAGCAGCTGCAAACAAACAGGCATATCCTACAACATAAAATGAATGAGGCAATTGAGAAAATGAATGTGGCAATGCAGAAACAAAAGGGCCTGGACTCAGTGCTGTGGGAAACAAGAGACCAAGTGTTGTATCTGAAACTGGGCAAAAAGGATCATACCCTAGATTCCAAAATGGATGGGCCCATATTCCAGTCAATAGACTCAATTTGATAAATCGAAGGACTGAGAAGGATGGAGAACTTAAGTGGGTTCATGTTTCCCAGCTGAAATTGTTCTCTTAACACATTTACTTGTAATGTTTGTTTTTCAGATTTAGCATGCATGGAAACCACATGGCATGAATACTGGATATTTTGAGTTAGCCTTGACTATTGGTTTGTTAAGATTTATTAGCATATTGTTATGTTTTTGTTATTTTTCTTTTGAGCATTTTTAATTGTGCATGGGTTTTTACAGGGATATCCTTCTGGAAGGATGTGAAGCAAAAGAATTGCAAGTCTGTTTTTGTATTTGTATTAAGTAATTGGTATCTTATCATTGCTATACAATTTGGTGCTAAAGAAGGAAGACCACTTTGTGATAGGTAGGAGAATTGTTTTTATGAAAACCATCATCTGGGCCCCATACACTTCAAAGAAACTACAGGAAAAACAAAATACTGGGACTAACATGGTGTGCTAAATGGTGGCAAAACAACTGACCTGTTCACATATATCAGAACAACTCTGTAGATGCCATAAATTCCGTGCAAGTAGTGTCACTCATATGGTTTGCCCAAACACCAAGTCACACTTGGGGATGTAGAATTCAGGAAGAAACAAGGTCTGGCACTCTAGAAGAATCTAAATATATTCTGGAAACTTTACCTAACTATTGGGAAACTTATCCTAATCAAACACAAGGCTCTTCATTTCAAGTAAATGCCAGGAATCTACAGTAGTTGGTTTTTTATCAATGTGATTCCTTTCACCATCTTTTTGAATTTTGTTGGCCTATAACTCAGCAAGTGTTCACTTTTCTACAGAGGAATCCTACTGAGGCACCTCTTCCTCAATTGCTTAAGTTACAACCCCCTATAGCTATGCAATTAGCACTCTTAATAGTTACCTTGCATACCAAAGTAAATTGGGCAAGAAACAACTTAACTTGGATTAAACCTGAGTGCAGGTCCTATAGCGCTCCCTTATTCAACACCTAGTATCAATCACTAAAGCATGAAGACACTCCGAAAACACATAATTTAACTGATTTAATTAGGAGGGAAAGGAGCAGGAATGGGTATTTTAAATTCTGTGGATTTGGAAGCATTAAACAAAAAACAAGGTGAGCACTACTGAGGGCCTACACCACACCACTGTTCAGGGACAGGAACATCAGTTTGTTGAACTCACAGACTGGCATAGATACTCTTGAATTACAATGGCATATAGGGAATCATATAAACCATGCCTTTTGGGCTCAATACAGCACCCTGAGGGACATAGCCAAGGAAATGGCAACAGCAGTGTGGGGTTCTGAACAACAGCTACTAGCAATTGTGTTAACTGAAAAGGAAATGGAGTGGATAAGAGCTGAAGATGAGTGTGTTAGCCCCATTATCGGCCTGACATGCAGACAACATATTTTCCCCCTTATGTTCCTGAATGGTACAAACCCCTCCAGACACAGGTTGATATAAGAACTTTAACTGGGTGGATTATTATGCAAGTGATACATTTCCAGCCACACTGGCACAGGAAGTTATTGTGGCCTGTTGCAACTTCACCTTTTATTAAGGCAAGGCATATCTGGATACCTTGCTTAGTAGGAATACACATAGGGTGCATCCATACATGCAAGTATGTGTGCTTGCAGCAGCTCAAATAGAAGCAGTGCAAATTTGAGCCAGGGCTTTTTCCCCTCAGCACACCTGATCAGACATGCACTTTGCTGTGGAGCAAATGATGCCACTTGGGGCAAAGTAACCCTGCCTGGCTCATCCCAGATCTGCAGCCAGGGGGAGCAAAAGCCCAGGACCAGCACCCGTGCTGTCCCCAGCAGTATAAAAAAAGCTGCTGTCCTGGCCTCATCCGTATAAAAAACTGCCTTGGCAAGCAGCTTAGGGCTACTCACTCTCAGGAGCTTCTGGGGGAGGAGCCTCTAGGAAGAAGTTGGCCACATCCCTTCTTGTCCCAAGCTGTTGCTGCTAGCTTGGTCTCAGGAGCTTCTGCGGAGAAGATGGCCAGGCCCTTTTCTGTCCCTGGCTACTATTACCTGCTGGCTTGGTTTCACAGCTTTTGGAGTAAGTTGGCTGCATCCTTTTCCTGCCTTGGGCTGCTGCTGTAGTTGCTGCCCCCACCTGGAAGGGGTGGTGTCACAGGATAGGGTCCTTAAGGATGGCTGTGTTACTTTTAGGGCCCCCCTCAACTGTGCCAATTTGGCCCAATGGGCACCCTTTATTCTTGCCCATGATGTCTTGATACAATGGTGGTGAGTAGGGAGGCTGCCTTTAAGCCTATTTGAGCACAGCTCTGTTGGGCTTCCCAGAACCTTGTGGGTCCCATTTCAAAATAGATGTCCCAGGGACACCCCAGTATTATGGGCTATCTGCATGGCTCCAGCCACCCTTTTACTATGCCTCAAGCCTCACACATGGCATTGATGTTGTCCAGTCTAGGCCCCAACATGATTCAGCCCCCTTATCCTCTCTGGGCTCTCTGCAGCCTTGTCTCTACATGTGCCCCTCATGCCATGTCCTTGCTGGCACCAGGGTCTGTACACCCCTTATGCTGCACCCTTGATGGTGCTGGGGTCCCCACACTGCAGTGGGCCCCCAATGAGGCCTCCTCTTTTCCAAAATAGCCTCACCCAAGCCATCAGTCTTATACAATAGCAAACAAAACATAAGCCCCTGGGCTATAACATAATACAAAAGATCAGGGTGTGTTCTGACCCTTTAAGAGATCAGGTTCCATCCCTGGAACTAAGTATCTAGTAGGCAAGGGTACCTGTGGAGCTCATGGAGTCTCCTTAGCCCTAGGTACAACATATCAGGCAGTTGCAACATCACTAATCACTTTCTCCCTAGAGACTCCTTCCCCTCTGGCTGTTAGCAGGGAACTGCCTCCCTAGCCTCAGCCCTATGGTTTATATATATGCCTGGCCCTGCCCCTTCTGGTCAGCGGACCACTGGCAGGTGCAGGCCAACTATCATATTCTGGCTGCCCTGGTAACCAGCATCTGGGTTTCCAACTGACTGCTAGAGCTCTCTCCCTAGTAGTTCAATTCTTAAGGGAGCAGGACACCTTAGTGCCCTGTGACAGGGGGTCCTCTGATGCATAGTGCTGCCCCTCCCTCAGAAAGGGCTCCACTACACTGCACTGCACCCCTGCTTCTGCACCCCTGTTCCAAACTGCTGCCCAGCTCGCCGCCAAGCTGTGGTCGGGGGGCAGTCTGGAGAGGGAGCCTGTTCTGCCTGTGGGCCCCTCCTCCACCATCACTCCTGGAGCCTAAAGGTGTCTTGCCTGCCCCAGCTGCCTTGGCCTTCCACACCTTCACCTCCACTTTCACTAGAAGCACACCCTGAGTGGATGAACTGGATGACTCCTACCATTACTACTGCTGCTGCCCCTCTCAGGAGAGAGGGAGAGTCCCTGCTGCACCACCTGAAACCACACCTGCACCAGATTACTTCCTAATTGACTGACTGCTCCTGCCCTCCCCCACAGCTACCTCACTGCATCTGATCCTGGTTTGTCTTCCTGCCTACCTGAGCAACCAGCTGAAGGCCTGAGGGGCTTCTGGAAAGATCTTCCACAAACAAAGACCCTCCACCGCTCCAGCCATCTTTTACACCTGCCTCATCAGCCTTCCCTGTGTGTTTTTTTTCCCTTGTGTGGCAAGTCCTGTAGTCCACTCCCCCTGACCTGGTGTTTGTTATGTGGCTGAGTAAGCCAGCTCAAGTTTCCCCAGCCCTGCTGTGTCCATGGGTGTGTGTGCCCCCACCCCATACCTTATCAAAGCATAAGCCTCCCAGTTTTTTTCCTGTGGGGCTGTGGCTCAGTGAGCTTCAGACCCCTGCCTCCCTATCCCATTTTTGCCCCACAACCCCAGCCTGCCCCTACTAGATTCACCAGCCCTGTGGGATATTTTTTTTTTCTTTATTGTCTTCCCTGCCATCATATGAAACAACAATGGCAGGGCAGGAACATTCTGGGTGGGCAGATGCCCCCACAGAGCTTCCTGCAGCCCTCACTATGGGGGTGGATCCCAGCCAAGCCCCCAAGGGGGATGTATGGCCCCGCAGTCCCCACCCCAGAGGCAGAGTCCAACCAACCCCTCTGGGGATGAAAGAAGCCTGCAACCTCTGCTGCAGGGGCAGGTGGGACTCTGGTAGGGAGCCAACAGGGCCAGGGGGTTGCCCCTGGCCAGGCCTCCCCCAGAGGGGTTTCCAAGCCCTCTCTCCTGTCATCAGGGACCAAAGGCAAGGGCAGTGGAAAGGGCTTCTCTTTAGCCTTTTCCACAGCTGGGGGTGGGAAGGGCAAGGACACTGCCCCGAAGCCTAGACCATCAGTGCCTGAGGGGAACAGGTACGCTACATCACCCTGGCCCTGGCCCTAGCTTCTGCCCCACCAATGTGGCCCCCTGTTGTGGGGGGAACACAACTCTGCACTGGCAGCTGCAGGGAGACCCAAAGTCGGGGGCCTGGACACTCCACCGCTGGCCCTTCCAGTTCGGGCAGCAGGGCCCCCTTCCTGGCATTCACCTGCAGGCATGGGGTGAAGTGCCAACTGCCCAAGCCAGAGAACCTGCACTTTGAGACCTGGGTGCAGGCCCTGGCTTGGGTAGTGGGGACCCCCAAGATCATGGTGGCCTCCCGCTTTCATGGCTGCGGCCTACCCAAAGGAAGGTTGGATGGCAGAGCCTCCTCCTTCTGATCTAGAGGATACAGAGACCCTGGGGCTCATCCTGATGAGTCCTGAGGAAGGAGGTCCCCTTGCCTGCCTATACACAAATGCCAGGAGCTTGGGGAATAAGCAGGAGGAGCTCGTCCTCCTACTCAGTGCAAATAATTATGATGTCATAGGGATAACGGAGACCTGGTGGGACTCCACCCATGACTGGACCACAGGTATAGATGGCTATACTCTGTACAGGTGGGTTCAGGTAGATAAAAGGGGCAGGGTGTAGCTCTCTATGTTAAGGAAAGCTACTCATCCCTGCAAGCTGATATTGGCAACCAGGATGGATGGCTGGAAACCCTCCGGGTTAAAATCCATGGGGAACATGGCACAGGGGACACAACGGTGGGAGTCTACTACAGACCTCCCACCCAAAGTCAAGAGCTTGACCAGGAGTTCGTCCAGGAACTGGCTGAGGCTGCATGCTCCAGGACCATGGTTGTCATGGGTGACTTCAGTTACCCTGACATCTTGTGGGAGGATCACTCAGCAAAATCTGAGTGGTTGTAAAGCTTCCTCTCATGCGTGGATGACCTCTACCTGGGGGTTGAGTCTACCTGACTCAAGAAGTCTATGGGCCAACGAGAGGCAAAGCGCTGCTCGACCTGGTACTGGCTACGGGGGATGACCTAATCGGTGACCTAGTGCTCGATGGGAAGCTGGGTGACAACAACCATGAGCTGATCATCTTCACCATCCACTGTAAACCTGGCAAGTCAGTCAGCAACGCAGAAGTCCTTGACTTCAGGAAAGCCAACTTTGACAAGCTCAGGAGGCTTGTCAGTGAGGCCCTAAGGGACCATGACCCCAGGGAGAGGAGAGTTCAGGAAGAATGGTTGCTCCTCAAGCGAGTGATCCTCAATGCACAAGCTAAGTCTATTCCATCTCAGAGGAAAGGCAGCAGGAGGGCACAGCAGCCCCCCTGGCTCTCCAGGGACCTAGCAGACCTCCTGAGGCTAAAAAGAAAGGCCTACAAAGGATGGAGGATGGGATTCACCTCCAAGAAGGATTATTCTGCACTGATCCAGTCCTGCAGGGAGCAAACGAGGAAAGCCAAGGCTGCAACTGAACTCCAACTAGCTTCGAGCATCAAGGACAATAAAAAGTCATTTTTCAGATATGTGGGGAGCTGGAGGAAAAGTGAGGGCAACATTGGACCCCTGCTGACCCAGATGGGAAAACTGACAACTGATGCCCAGGAAAAACTTTGTGTTGGTCTTTCATCAGTCTCATGGAACGCCCATGTCCGCTACGAGACAGGGAGGTCTAGGTGAGGAAGATCCCCTGCCCTCCATTAATGCTGACCTCATGAAAGAACACCTTGAGAAGATGGATACCTTCAAGTCAGCTGGCCCTGACAATCTACACCCCAGGGTACTCAAGGAGCCGGTGAGCAACATATCCCAGCCCCTGGCGCGGATCTTTAAAAACTCCTGGCGCTCTGTTGTAGTGCCCAAAGACTGGAAGAAGGCCAATGTGGTGCCGATCTTCAGGAAAGGGGGGAAAGTGGATCCGGCTAACTATAGGCCCATCAGCTTGACTTCTATCCCGGGGAGGATCTTAGAAAAGTTTATTAAAGAGGCCATCCTTATTGGACTGGCCAATGCCAATATCCTAAGGGATAGCCAGCACGGGTTTGTTGCAGGTAGGTCTTGCTTGACCAATCTCATTTCCTTCTACAACCAGGTGACCTATCACCTGGACAAGGGAGAAGAGATTGATGTCATATATCTTGACTTCAAAAATGCCTTTGATCTGGTATCCCATGATCACCTCTTGGCAAAACTGGCCAATTGTGGCCTTGCGTCCACCACGATCTGCTGGCTGGGAAATTGGCTCCATGGTCAGACCCAGAGGGTTGTAATTAATGGAAGTCACTCATCATGTTGTCCTGTGACCAGTGGGGTCCCCCAAGGCTCTGTCCTTGGACCCATTTTGTTCAACATCTTCATTAATGATGTGGACATTGGAGTCCGAAGCGGACTGGCCAAGCTCGCCGATGACACTAAACTTTGGGGCAAAGCATCTACACCAGAAGACAGGTGGGTGATCCAGACTGACGTGGACAGGCTCAGCAAATGGGCGGATGAGAACCTGATGGTGTTTAACACCGAAAAATGCAAGGTTCTCCACCTTGGAAAGAAAAACCTGCAGCATCCTTATAGGCTTGGCAGTGCTATGCTGGCTAGCACTACGGAAGAAAGAGACTTGGGGGTCATCATTGACCACAAGATGAACATGAGCCTGAAATGCAATGCTGTGGCTAGTAAAGTGACCAAAATGCTGACTTGCATCCATAGATGCTTCTCAAGCAAATCCTGGGACGTTATTCTCCCCCTGTATTTGGCCTTGGTGAGGCCGCAGCTGGAGTACTGCATCCAGCTTTGGGCTCCACAATTCAAAAAGGATGTGGAGAAGCTTGAGAGAGTCCAGAGAAGAGGCATGCGCATGATCAGAGGTCAGGAAAACAGACCTTGTAACGACAGGCTGAGAGCCATGGGGCTCTTTAGCCTGGAAAAGCACAGGCTCAGGGGTGATCTGGTGGCCACCTATAAGTTTATCAAGGGTGACCACCAGGATCTGGGGGAACATTTGTTCACCAGAGCGCGCCAAGGGATGACGAGGTTGAATGGTTATAAACTACTGCAAGACCATTTCAGGCTGATCATAAGGAAGAATTTCTTTACTGTCCAAGCCCCCAAGGTCTGGAACAGCCTGCCATCAGAGGTGATTCAAGCACCTACATTGAACACCTTCAAGAGCAAATTGGATGTTTATCTTGTTGGGATCCTGTGATCCCAGCTGACTTCCTGCCCTTTGGGTGGGGGCCTGGACTTGATGATCTTCCAAGGTCCCTTCCAGCCCTAACGTCTATGAAATCTATGAAAATAGGCTGCAGATACAAGTGGACCGGCAAATTGGAGCGATCGGAACCAGATGAAGTTCAACATTGAGAAGTGCAAAGTGCTTCATCTGGGGACGAACAACCCCCAAGATACAGGCTCAGTGGTGCCAAACTGACTAGCATCAACTCCTTCTAATCCAGTTATACACACACAACTTTTTCTATCATAATACACCTTAGTTATTTCTTTGTTTAGTTCATTCTGATAGCAAGTAGATAGACTTGTGCTCTGTATTAGGCAGGGCTCTTCTAAAATGGGAAGAGTTAGACTTATCCATTGCTGTGGTGTCCATCTATCACAAATTTGATGACCTATGATATTTCCATTGCTATCTATGGGCATGTCCAGACAGGCATGCACGTGCCTCTTGCTCCATCTCAAACTCCTTTGAGATGGGGCAAGAGGCATATGCAGGTATGAAAAAATGTACCCTGGGTGGGGGGGCTGGGGCCCTCCAGGATGCCTGGGACCCTGGGCAGGGAGGCTGTGGGGGATAGGGGTTGTGGCCCTCCGGGGGTAGCTGGGGCCCTGTGGGGGGGGCTGCACCCTGTGGTGACCAGGGGACCCGCCGCTCTTGAGCAGCCCCCCATAACACCACATCCCTCCATCACACACCCATCACATGTGAAAAAAACCAAAAGCACACATTCACACATAGAGATATTTAGAATTTATTTTATCATGATGATACAGAGACACTGGTAGGCTTCCAAATTTCTTTGACATTGTAAATATACCAATAAAGCATTGCCCAACTGATTGCTGTCTCTCTCTCGCTATAGGGTGTGTGTGTGGAGTTTTTTTTGTTTTAATTGTGGTAAAACAAGGATTTGGGGGGATTTTTAAAAATGGATTTGGGATGCTGCTGCAGCAATCCACCTGGCACAAGGGGTAGTGTCCCCAGGTACCAAGTGGCTGGGCCCCAGAAGCTCCTATTTGTATCACCCAATTATTGTGGGCTCTGAGGCCCACGCGGCTAATAGCTCCTAATCTATGGGGCTAATGGATGGACGACAGAACAAAATACTTGGGATAACTAATGAAAAAAACAGGATATGAGTGTCATGTATGTCAAAGGGTCAAAATGTGAAAATAAGTGAGCCTGATGGGGACACTGAACAGAGCCCCCTGGGCCCACCCACTGGTCCTCAAAGGCATCCAAGAAGCCTGTGGACGCCTCCCACTGGTGCTCCCCCAGAGAAGTGCACAGACAAGTGATTGGACAAGTGAGTGGAAAGTGTCCCCATAGTCTCTGGGCACCTTCCTGGCCAGAACTTCCTTCCTGGTCAAATACAGGGCCCACTTGGCTAGGGCCAGGATGAGGGTGACCAGGAGGTCCCAGGACTTGGTGGGACTGGGGATGGAGTGACCAAAAACAAAATGGAGGGGGGTGAAATTCAACCAGAAGCTCAAGAGGAGGCTCTGGAGGTGGAGGTGGAGGGGCTGCAGCATGGCGCACTTGAGGGTCATGTGTGCCACAGTCTTCCTCTGTCCATACAAGGGGCAGGAGACCAGGGTGTCTGTGAAGCTCGCCACATACATGCCCGTGGCAACAGCTCCATGGAGGAGCCACCAGCTGAGGTCCCTAGTGACAGCACCATGAAGCCGGGCAAGGCACTGGCTCCACGACAAATTCCAGTGGCCTGGTGGTGGTGGAGTGGAGACCGCCGCCGCACAGGACCTGGTCAACAAAGGCAAGGGTGTTGGGAAGTAGGGCAGATTTCACCTCCTGGACCAGACGGCAGGTTGCACTGCTGGGCCAGCACAGTGGGGTCCACCCACTCCTACCCATCACTGTCCAGGAGGTCTCCAATATGGGTGACACCAGCCAGGATCAACTTCTGTCACAACTGGGGTACCTCTGCCATTGGCACCTCCAGCTAAGGGTTCCAAAGGAGGGTCTCAGTGAGCAGGTTGGCATCCTGGACAACTGTTGTGGGGGACCTGGAGGCAGATACCAGCCTCCAGGCGCGGAGGAGGACCTGGTAGAAATCTGGCAGCCCTTGCAAGTCCTGCAGGGAGAAGCCCTGCAGGCTGAGGAGCTGCCAGTTGTATCAGAGCCCCCAGAAGTGGCAGAGGAAAGCATGCCCCAGGTGGCCCCATGCCACGTAGCTCCCAACACCATATAGCAGTCACTGCAGGACCTGAAGACAGAATGACAAGACCTGGCTGCGCAAGCAAACCAGGCCCTGGCCATCCTTCTGCAAGGGGAGGCTTAGGTTCTCTGCAGCGACCCATTGCAATCCCAGCCAAAAAGCCTCCAGCGCCCATCTCTGGAGTCCTGCCAGGACCTCAGGGGGCACAGGCAGGGTGTGTAAGTGGCGCCACAGCATGGACAGGACCAGCTGGTTCAGCACCAGCACGCTCCCATGCAGGGAGAGACATCTCAGGAGCCCTGCCCATGCTCAGAGCCACATCACTGGTGCCTCCAGCTGGTGACAGTTCTATGGTGGGGGGGAGTCTGTGGGGGAAAGGTAGACCCCCAAGTAGAGCAGTGAGCCCATGCTCCAGCAGATCTCACAGAGTGTAGGTGGGAGTGAGCCCACCTGCCACCCATCACCCACCACTAGGCCAAAGCTCTTGACCCAATTGACCTGGACAGAGGAGGCCACCAAGTACAATGCCTGGCACACTTCCACCTGTGCCAGGTCACCTGAGTCTTGGATCATAAGGAGTACATTGTCAGCATACACTGACAAGACCAGCTGCACCATGGGCTCCTGGAGCATAAACCCTGCTACCCACTTCTGCAGGAGAATGAGGAAGGGCTCCAGAGCCAAGGCGTATAGCTGGCCTGACAGCAGGCAGCCTTGACGCACCCTTCTCCTGAATGGGATGGATTCCATTAGGGTCCAGTTGAGCTTGACAAAACATTCTGCAGAGGTGTGCAGCACTTGGAGAGCCTGCACACAGCGGGGCCCAAAGCCAAAGGCCCGCAGCATGCCTGTGAGGTACCCATGATCCACTCTGTCAAACGTCTTCCCCTGATCCAGGGATAGGGGGGTGAAAGACAGGCCTTCCCAGTGCGCTAACTCCAGGAGGTCCCGAACCCAGTACAGGTTGTCAAAGATGGAATGTCCGGGCACCGTGTACGTCCGGTCGGGATGGATCATGTCTGTCAGCACAGACCACAGGCGCAACGAGATGGCTTTCATTACCACCTTGTAGTTTGCGCAGAGGAGAGACACGAGATGCCAATTCCTTAGGTCACAGGGATCTCCCTTCTTTGGCAGGAGGGTCAGCACAGCCCTCCAGCATGACAGGAGGAGCTCCCCACTTCCCACGGATTTGGCCCAGACTGCAGCAAGGTCCAGGCTGAGGGCGTCCCAGGAAGCCTGGTAGAACTCTGAGGTCAGCCTGTTGATGCCCAGCGCCTTGTTGCCAGGCATTAGGCAGAGGGCAGCCAAAAACACAGCCAAAGTGAGAGGAGCTTCCAGCTGGTCCAGGTCACCCAGGCTGACCTGCAGGAGTCCCTCCCACAGGGTCTGATAGGCCTTAGAATTGGTCAGATCCAGGGAGAAGAGCTCTTCATAGAAGGCCCATGTGCAGTGGTGCATCTCGCCTGGATCCATGAGGAGGGGTGCCATCACCCACAAGAAGGCAGGTGATGTAATTCTTGGCCCCCCCATCTCCTCTCCAGGGCATAGAAGAAGCAGGAGCCATGGTCCATCTCCCAAAGGAGCTGGACACACAAGCAGACAAATGCACCACGGGCGCAGTGGTCATCCAGGGCATGAAGCTCTTCCCACCTCTCCTGACACTCTCTGCAGAGGGATGTGTTGGTTGGGTCTGTGGTCAGGCACTTCTCCAGCTCTAGCACTTGCTGCTTGAGCTGCTCCTGGACCATCTCCCTCTGCCAGGTATTCCCCCGAGTGTAGCCGTGGCAAAAAAGCCAAATGTGCACTTTTTCCACATCCCCCCATCTCTGAGCTGAGGGGAAAGCTACTTGTTACTCCCACCAGGCCAGCCAGAACTCCAGGAAAGCCTCTGTGAATCCCACATCCTCCAGCAGGCTGGCATTGAAATGCCAGTAGGCTGACCCCGGATGCCCAGGCCCCAGTGTGGCCTGGGCCCAAACAAGGTGGTGATCACTGAAAGGGGTCAGCCAGATGCCAGATGAGTGGGCCCAGGCAAAGTGCAGCAAAGAGATATAAACCTGGTCCAACCGGGAGTGGTATGCCTGCTCCTCCCCTACCCTCACATAAGTGAAGGCAGGGGGTTCAGTGAGGTGACAGGCACACTAGACGTCCACCAGGGAGTAGTCCATCAGGATCTCCCCAAAGATGCCCACGGTGGCCTGGTTCTGCTCCTTGCTTGACCAGTCTTATGCATCTAGGGTGACGGTAAAATCCCTGCCAAGGACCAGGCACACATGGGAGTTGAGAGTGCTGATGTATGTGGCTACCTTGTGGAAGAAATCTGACAACTCCAGGTCCTTTGCAGGGGTGTACATGTTCAGAAGGTTCAGGACCAGCCCCCACACCTGGACCCGGAGGTGCAGCAGGCACCCCAGCACCACCTCGATGTCCTGAAGAACCTCCAGCTGCAGGCCTAGGGAGAACAGAGTGGACACCCCACATGAGGTGGCTGAGAGGTGACTAAAAAAACCCTGCTTCCCCACTCCAGCTGCCGATTTGTTTAATTGGCTGGAGTCATCAGGGTCTCCTGCAAGAATACCATGGGGTACACTCCCTCCTGAAGGAAGAAGAGCACCTGGCACCTCTGGAGACCCTTCCTGCAGCTGTGGATGTTGAGGATTATGATTTTAAATGACCCCATGGCTGGGGGCATGGAGTAGATGGTTCAGCAGGGGCCTCGCGCATCTCAGCTCCTGGTGTGAGGCCTGCCGGTTCACATAGTGCCCTCCCATATGTACAGAGGTAATCCCAACAAGGGTCAAAGGGAGCAGGAGGGCACATAAACCCCCATGGCTCACTAAGAGCATCCGGGAATGTCTCCTTGCTAAAAGGGAGGCATATACCCAATGGAGAGATGGGGTCATCGCCAAGAAGGACTATGTTATAGTCGCCCGAGGATGTAGGGGGGCAGTCAGGAGGGCCAAGGCAGAGTTGGAGATAGGACTAGCTTCCCGGATTAAGGACAATAAGAAGTCCTTCTTCAAATACATAGGGGGTAAAAAGAGGGTCCCGGGTAATGTGGGGCCCCTGCAGGACACGATGGGCAACTTAGTCATCACGCCAGATGGCAAAGCTAACATATTTAACGATTTCTTTGCCTCTGTCTTCCTAAGTAGGGACCAGTTCAGCCACCTCCCTGCTGGGCCCCCCTCGGGCCCCGAGAGAGACACGCCTGGGCCAAGGGTTAGCGAGGAGTTAGTTAGGGTACTTCTGGAGAGGCTGGACGTGTTCAAGTCCGCTGGTCCGGACGATCTTCACCCTAGGGTTCTACAGGAACTGGCTGAGGTCATTGCGGGACCCCTGGCACGGCTCTATGAGCACTCGTGGTGCTCTGGCGAGGTGCCGGAGGACTGGAAGAGGGCCAATGTGGTCCCTATCTTCAAAAAGGGAAAAAAAGAGGACCCGGGAAATTACAGGCCAGTTAGTCTGACCTCAATCCCGGGTAAGCTCTTTGAAAAAATTCTCCTGGCACACATCCAGGAGGGCCTTGCGGGGGAATGCATGCTCAGGGGCAACCAACATGGGTTCATCAGTGGCAGGTCTTGTCAGACCAACCTGGTGGCCTTTTATGATCAGGTCACCAAATCATTAGACGCAGGGGTTGCTGTGGATGTAGTCTTTTTGGACTTCCGGAAGGCTTTCGACACTGTCTCTCACCCTGTCCTCATCAAAAAGCTGGGAGACTGTGGTGTCGATGCCCACACGGTCAAATGGGTCGCCAACTGGTTGGAGGACCGCACCCAGAGGGTGGTAGTGGATGGGTTCTTCTCGACCTGGAAGGATGTGGGCAGTGGGGTTCCGCAGGGCTCGGTCCTCGGGCCTGCACTGTTCAACATCTTCATCAGTGACTTGGATGAGGGGGTAGAAAGCACCCTGTTCAAGTTTGCTGATGACACTAAGATGTGGGGGGATGTGGGTGCACTAGAAGGGTGCAATAGGCTACAAGCTGACCTTGACAGGTTGCAACGGTGGGCAGATGAGAATAGGATGGGGTTTAACACTGATAAGTGCAAGGTGTTGCACATGGGGAGGAAGAACCGGCACCACACTTACAGGTTGGGGAACTCCCCTCTTGCCAGCACGGAGACGGAAAAGGATCTTGGAGTCGTCATTGACTCCACGATGAACATGGGCCGGCAGTGTGGGGAGGCAGTCAAGAAGGCCAATCGTACCCTGTCATGCATCCACAGATGCATCTCGAGCAGGTCCAGGGAGGTGATCCTCCCCCTCTATGCGGCACTGGTCAGGCCGCAGCTGGAGTACTGCGTCCAGTTCTGGGCGCCACACTTCAAGAGGGACGTGGACAATATGGAAAGAGTTCAGAGGAGGGCCACTCGTATGATCAGGGGTCAGCAGGGCAGGCCTTATGAGGATAGGCTACGGGACCTGAACCTGTTTAGCCTCCACAAGAGAAGGTTAAGGGGGGACCTTGTGGCCTGCTACAAACTGGTCAGGGGGGATCAGCAGGTATTGGGGGAGTCCCTGTTCCCCCGTGCGCTGCCAGGAGTGACCAGGAATAACGGTCACAAACTGGCGGAGGGTAAGTTTAGATTAGATATTAGGAGGCGCTACTTCACAGTCAGGGTGGCTAGGGCCTGGAACCAGCTCCAGGGGAAGTGGTGCAGGCTCCTAGCCTGGGGATTTTTAAAAGGAAGTTAGATGAGCACCTTGCCGGGGTCATCTGACCCCGGTGCTCTTTCCTGCTAAGGCAGGGGGTCGGACTAGATGATCTACCTAGGTCCCTTCCGACTCTAGCTACTATGAAACTATGAAACTATGAAACTGCAGGCCCAACTGTAGATCCGGGCATGGCAGCTTTTGGGCCCCTTGCCTTCACCCACCAACAACCCCGCAGTGGTGAGGACGCTGTCAAAATCTCCCCAGCGGCCCAAGGCTAGCTGTACCTTGCTGGTAGGCTGGTGGGTGTAGTCATGGTCAAGAAATGCAAGTAGCACATCCCTCGGGTCCACTGGGACTGAGAGGTCTGCAGGCTCCATGGAGTCAGTGTCCCCTTGGGGGCTCTTGCCTTGCCCACAGATTGTACCAGGGCTGGGGCAGGGGTGGGCTCCCTTAAGCATCTTGGCCTGCTGGCTTTGCAAGGGTTGCTGAGTGGGCCAGCAGTGACGGTAGTCCCCCCATCCCCTGTGGGCTTAGTTTAAAGCCCAATGGAGCACATCAGCCAGTCTGGCTGAGAAGAGACTCCTCCCCAGTGGAGAGAGCTGGAGGCCATCTCTTCCCAGCAGCTCACTGCCTCTTTCGCCAAAAAGCGGGCTGTGGTCATGGAAGCCAAAGCCTTCCCTATGACACCAGCACCGCAGTCTTTGGTTCAGTACGTGGATCCTCCTCTCCCTCCTCAGCCCATACCCTGAGAATGGGAGGATCAATGAGAACACCACCTGTGCCCCCAGACCCTTTAGCCCTGCTCCCAAATCCCTATAGCGCCTCATGACACAGCTGGGAGCGCTCCGAGCTGTGTCATTGGTGCCCACATGGATAAGGAGCATGGGATAGTGGCCTGTGGGCTGGAGGAGCTTAGGGATCCTCTCCGCAATGTCCCAGATGTGGGCCCCGAGGAAGCAGCAGACTTCCCAGGCAAATTACGCCCTCAGTCCCCCTCAGGATGGAGTCTCCCATGACAAACACCTTATGTTTTGTCTTGGGGAGAGCAGGGGAGGTAGCTGCAGTTGAGCCTGTGTTGCCTGCAGGAGCTGGCAACTCAGCAGGCTCTTCTGTTGCTAAGCTCTGGAGGGGCAGGGGCCTTGGTGCGGCGGGCCTAAGGGCCCTTGACCACCTTGGTCCATACCCCTGACTGGACAAAGTGGGAGGTCCCGGAGTCCTCCTTTGTCCTGGAGGGAGACCGTGATGTACCCTCCGGCTCCCGGGGGAGAAGGGCCTGGCAATAGGAGTTGATCTCCTGCTCACAGTCCCTGATGGCATGCAATCTCTGGACTGTAGCCTGGAGCTCCTCCAGCTGGCGTGCCAGAGACCCCAAAAGGGAGCAGACCCCACAAGGGGAGCTGGCCATGCTCCCAGGCCCCAGAGCCTGGAAAAGGGACAGGCAGCCCCTGCAGCCGAGAGCCAAGGTGGCTCCGTCTGGGTGGCCATCTCTAAGGTGCCGGGGGGGGAGCCCACACAGCCTGAGGGGATCCAAGGGGTGCAACACATGCCCATCCATGTCATGCCGCTGGTAGGCTGGCTATGGCTGGGACTGTCTACTCTGGGGGGTTCGCAGGCAGGGTCTCGGGCCCTCCTGTGCACCCTCCTGTGCGAACTCTGCACTAACTCATGCGCTAGCAAACAAGCAAGCCTGTTTGCACAGCCTGTTCATGCAGCTCTGGTCGTGTTGCTCCCTGAGGGGCTGGGTGAAGTAGGGGCCTGGGTGGGGTGGGACCCAGCCTGTATCTGCTCAGCCGCCTTCTCCCTCTCAGTAACGGGTTAACCCCCTCCCACCACGGGCCCTGCTTGCCTCCAGCTGTGCTGGGGGTTGGTGGGGGGTTCCACGGCTGCTGGAGGGTCTCTGGGGGGGCTTCGGGGTAGTGGGGGCTCAGCGGGCTTTCACCCGCACATCTCTCGCTGCTCCAGAACCTAACTGGGGCTTTTTTGCTGTTGGCGGGCCCATTTAAACTCCATGCATGCGCAGCGGGCCCACTGTTGGGGAAGCTGTTCTCAGGCAAGGGGAGGCCCTACCCTACTGCAGGAGGAATGGTGAGTACCCCCCCACCTTTCTCTCTTCCTGCGGGGCTGGGCAAAGTAGGGGCCTGGGTGGGGTGGGACCCGGCCCAGCTCCACTCAGGCACCTCCTGCCTCTCACTAAGGGGTTAACCCCCTCCCACCACGGGCCCTGCTTCCCTCTGGCTGTGCTGGGGGTCAGCAGGGGCTCCGCAGCTGCTGGGGGGTGTCTGGGGGGCTTCGGGGAAGTGGGGGTGCAGCGGGCTTTACACCCATGTGTCTCTCCACTCCGGAGCCTATCTTCAAGCGTGACCATATTCCCCCATAACTTGGTGTCATCCATGAACTTGGTCAGTGAGCTCTTCACCCCCCCACATCCAAATAATTGATAAAGATGTTGAAAAGCACTGGACTAAGCACGGGACCCCTGGGGGTCACCACTGGCCACTTCTCACCAGGATGGCACATATCCATTCATTAGAACTCTCTGGGTCCTACCCCACAGCCAGGTTCCTACCCATCTGTCTGTAACTGTTTTATTTTTTTTTTCTTCTGTATAACTGCCGCGCGGCACTCTCACATTTATGTAACCTTGAAGTCTTGACTAGTAAGCTAAATGAGCGCTTTGTATTTTCTCTGTTGGCATTAAGCTACACATGCACATTTTGTAGATTTCATTTCTTATCTAGAAGTGTTATTTTTGCAGAAATGAAACTTATGTAAAAAGTCTGCCTAGCAATTACTATGTAAAAGAAACTATCCTATCCCTGTATGCTCAGCTTATATCATAGTTAGTGTCACAGAGGCAGCCCAACCAACATCTACAAAGAGGCAAAGAAACAGAAAACAGCAGAGACAACGACCGGAAAACTCTATAGGCCTGATCACCCTATAGACCGGTTCTCAGCTTCTCCATCTGGGCGTACCCCAGCGAAGACAAAGGCCTCGAAAATCCGACAACTGACAACGATTCACTGTGTTACAGTTTTGTACTGTATATCCCACTCATGAGCTGTTGACCAGTTCTGGGACTTAAAGAGCCGGCAGCCGCACCTAGCTTTGGACTAGCTCCACTGTTGGAGAGCAGGGGCTGGCTCTGGAACCCCATGAACCAACAGACCCCCTTTGTATCCAGCATACTGTAACTGAAGAAACATCAGAGACTCCACTCCTCGATTGCCTCTCATTGTAGCTTAGACAGCATATCTACACTCGCTATACTTGTATTTACTGCAGCTTCATTCCAACTGGCCTCCCCTCTTATTCGTAAGAGGGTGAGGCCAGGTGAGTGAATAAAATCTTTTTGTTTTACTCTATATCTACTCTGTAATAACTTCTACTACTAACAACCCATATCAATGAGCCGTTGACCAGTTCTGGGACTTAAAGAGCCGGCAGCCGCACCTAGCTTTGGACTAGCTCCACTGTTGGAACGCAAGGGCTGGCTCTGGAACCTCGTGAACCAACGGACACCCTATAAATTAAGAAACACTAACAACTTACTCCAAGTCGTCTACTTGTGCCAACTTGGTGAACCTCAAGGGCGGCTATAAAGCTACCTCCAATCCCGCCCCACAAGCCACGCACTTGCACAGCTCTGCAAAGCCCGCGGCTCCCCTAAGCGGTGCCGGAACTGCTAGCCCGGCATTCCGCCACACTGTCGAGCAGTTAATCCCACAATCCTCCAATTTTCCCATGAGAACATCATGGGATACCAGATCAAAGGCCTTTTGGAAGTCTACGTATACAGTGTTGATCTCCTCTCCCTTATCCAGGTGGCGAGTTACCTGGTCATAGAAGATGAGATTGGTAAGACAAGACCTACCCCCAATGAAGCCATGTTCAAACCCAAAACCCACTGAGGTCCTAAGTTTCTTTTGAAGATGTTACTTATGCTACAGTACAATCAGGAAAGATTGCAAAATGTGCAGATTTACCCAAACTAGCATTAATCTATCTAGTATAGGTAACAATAACAGTGAAATTGGAGCAGCAGAGGACCTGCGTGTAGAAGCCTAGTGGCAACATGTTTGACAGGTTCTTCATCCTGAAGTCCATGCCACCATGTTATCACTATGTTCTTTTTTTCTGTGCTAGCTAGATTAAAGAAATGTAGTTAAAGCACAGCTATGATTATACTTCTAATTATGTATAGAAGTATACATAATACTTTATACATGTAGTCAGAACCTTAGCATCCTAAACCTGAATGAAGCCATCTCCAACTATCTTTAAAACTTAAGGCATAAGCAGGGCTTCCCCCCCCCCATTTATTTACATTTCATGTTGTTTGAAATGTATTTATAGTAATGTAATACATTTTTTAAAAAGTCTAATATTATTATTGGTAGCTTCAATGGATGAATAAAGAGGCCATTTAATGGATTTCTGTAAAGATTTTTTATGGATAATGCCTTTTGTGAGTGGGAGAAAGCGTATGCATATATGTAAAGGGGGCAATGAGAATGAGGCTTGTGATGTTGAGGGGCAGTCTGATACTATAGGACAAAAAAATTGGAGCCATTCCTGTTCTAGACTAGACCAGGGGTGGGCAAAATATGGGATTTGTCCAGCCTACAGTTGGTCCCTTGGTTCCAGCTGGCTCAGGTGCCATCTGGCCCACTGTGGGTCTTGCTGCCCCTGAGCATGCAGGGGGACTGGGGCAGCTCTTTGACTGGACTCCAGTTGTAGGCAGCCCAAGTGGTAGCAGCTTTTTCCAAATGCCACTGCTGCTGGCCCCAGCCTCATAGACTGGCAGGGAACTGCACGCACAGCCCTGGTCCCTGCTCATCCTGCATTGGATGACCCACCTATGATCATCATCAACAGCAGCGGTAGCAGTAGCAGCTGGGCAGAAGTTGCTGCCGGGTACGGGGGGAAAAGTGGTGCCTCCTCATCGCTGCTACTGTGCCTTTCTGCTGTGGCCACCCAGAGCCCACACCTGGGCTGCCCTGTAGAGCTCCTTCTCTCTGCCCACAGGGGGGTCTGGCAGTAAGCTTGACATGCTTGTACAATCAGTTCTTGCCACTGCAGCAACAACTGATCAGGCTGCCTGAAAGCTGTGGTAGCTTGGTTGATTTGGTTTCTTTTTAAGACTGGGTCACAAAATGCTTGAATGAAGGAACAGAAGTAGATGTTATTTACTTAGATTTTTAAAAAGGCCTTTGCCACAGTGTTGCACCCAATTATAAATAAACTACACAGTTGCAATGTAGATTATTACACAGTCTAGTGGGTGGAAAATTGGCTTATGGGACACACCCAGAGAGTGGTGGTTTATGGGTCAGTTTCTACTGGAGAAATGTGGGCAGCAGAGTCCCCAAGGCTCTGTCCTGGGACCGGTACTGTTCAATATCTTCATGAGTAGAAAGCACCCTGTCCAAGTTTGCTGATGACACCAAATTATGGGGAGAGGTAAACAAGCTAGAGGGCAGGGAACAAATCCACATGGATTTGGACAGGCTGGGGAAGTGGGTGGAACAGAATAGGATGCAGTTTAACAAAGAGATAAGTGCCATGTGTTGCACCTGGGAAGGAAGAATCATCAATGCTCCTATAGCCTGGGAGGTACCATTCTAAGTAATACAACTGCAGAAAGGGATCTTGGAGTTGTAGTTGACTCCAAAATGAACATGAGTCACCAATGTGATGAAGTAATAACTAAAGTTAACCACACTCTTTCTTGCATTATTAGGTGCATCACGAGCAGGTCTAGGGAGGTGATATTTTCCCTCTATGCAGCATTAGTCAGGCCACAGCTGGAGCACTGCGTCCAGTTTTGGGCGCCACACTGCAGAAAGAATGTAGATAACCTGGAAAGGGTTCAGAGGAGGGCCACCTGTCTGGTTGAAGGTCTATAGAAAAAGCCCTACAAGGATCGATTGAGCGACCTGAACTTCTTCAGCCTCTGCAAGAGAAGGCTGAGGGGATCTTGTGGTCATCTACAAACACATCGGGGGGACAGCAGGAAATAGGGATGTGATGTTTACCAGGGCACCCATCAGGGTAACTAGGAACAATGGCCACAAACTGAAGGAGCGCAAATTTAGTTTGGATGTCAGGAAAAAATTCTTTACAGTGAGGGTTGCCAAAATATGGAATACACTTCCAAGGGAGGTGGTGCTGTCTCCTTCCTTGGAACTATATAAGAGGAAACTGGACAAACACCTGGCTGGGGTCACCTCACCCCAGCACTCTTTCCTGCCCAGGGCAGGGGGTCAGGACTCAGTGATCTAATAGGTCCCTTCCAACCCTAAAATCTATGAAATCAGCTGTTGCTTGCCTCCCAGGGAGAGGAGTGAGCAGACCTCATGAGGTACCAGTCCTGGAGCAAGAGCTGTCAAAAACAGTGCCCCCCAGTGCTAGCAGGGGCAGCTCGTCTTGCCTCTGGCACAGGTGTGGGCAATTATTTCAGCTAGAGGGCCACATAGAGTTTTGGGGAACTGTCGAGGGCCACACATACCCTCTGAAAGATTGTGTATCATTTTAACAACTTACAAAAAAAATATATATACACGCAGTCCTTGGACTTGCGATAAGAAGTGGTTTTCAGGAACCAATTGTAAGTTGAAACGTTACAACAGGAGTCTAGGCTGCAGGTTTTTCTGGAGTCTTGTCTGCTTTCTTAAAGGAAGTGTCCAAGGAAGTTTGGACTGGTGCTCTCCAGGGAGATGAGCAACATAATGAAGTTGTTCGTTGGCATGACATGGCATGGCATGAAGCACTGTAAAGTCGAAATTGACGTTATAAAGTTGAAACAGGGTGTCAATTTATAAACTTTGTCAGCTTGAAACATTGTAACTTGAAACATCGTAAGTCGAGGACTGCCTGTGCACTAAAAATCAAACATCTGCAGTAACACATTTACATTTTACTTCAATTATTTATGTTTTTTTGAGGGTACACAGAAGTGACCGGATACTAACCCAAAATACAGTCTTAAGGAGTGCTGTAGTGAGGTGGGGGGTGACCACCCCCAGTGCCAAAGCAAAGGGGTATGAACAGTTGTTCCCCAGCTGGGGCAGGGCACAGGATGGATCCATGAGTGGCTTATCTGGGGGATAGGGGAAGGGTGGTTCCCACTGCTGTGTGTGCTCCCAGGCAAACATAGGGGGGCGTGCCCCGCCAGATCTGTGCACAGGGTAAGGGTGGGGTTGCCCATGTGCTAGATCCTGGGAGCTGGCTGAGGCTGGGAGGAGGGGCAGGTGGTGCATAAAGCAGAGCTCACCCAGGCAGTGCAGGTCCAGGTGCAGTCCATTTCCTCCCACACCTGCAGTGCTACATGAGGCCAAGCCCTGCCTATTCCCAGGGCAGCCTGTGCCATGCTTCCACCCCCACCCACCAGACAGCACTGTCTCAGTGCACACAGCTTGTGAGTGGGGCTGCTCCTGGTGCAGCTGCAGCCACCCAGGTACTGCTCAACTCCCCCTGCCTCCAGTGGCTTCTCCTCCTCCTGCCCCTGTCACACAGCTCAGGGCAGCAGGCAGCATGGGAAAGCTGCGGAGACACATGCCAGGCTACAGATACCCAGCCAGGGTGGGAGGGGAGGGAGGCAGCAGCAGTGAAGTTGTAGCTGGGCACCTCCTGTCCCAGTGAACAGGGATACAGCTCTAGCCTCAGCCTTCCAGCCACTTGGCCACCAGAAGGTGGCTGCTTATCACACCAGGTCGTGTGGCTGCAGCTCTGCTCATCTCCACACTGACTTCAGCAGTTCCTCCTCTTTCTGCCCCTCCTCTGGGCAGCAGGTAGTATGGGGGAGGTGTGGGGACATGTACCAGGCAGTGGATGCCCAGCCAGGCTGGGGGAAGCTACAGGTCCCAGCCACCTTCTGCCCACCTGGTGTGATGAGCAGCCACTTTGAGATGGCCATGAATATTGTGTGGGACTTTATTAAAAGCTTACTAGAGGCCATAGGCAGAGAAGGCTCTTTGGCTAAATATGATATTTTTTATTAGGCCAATTAAATAGCTGGAAAAAAAATGCTCTTTGCAGGCTTTTGGGTGCACACCCTTCTTCAGGCACAGGGAGAGTATGCTGTTGCTTTGTGTGCTCTCCTGGGTGGAATAGAAGCCAGTATGCAAAATACAGGTCTGTGAAAATGCAAATACATAGCAGTGAGGATCAGAGCCCCTGTGAGACAATAGGTGTGACACAGGGATGTGTGTGTGTGTGTGGGGGGGGGGGGTCCAAAGTCCAGGTATACTGCATTCACTGTCTTCTCTTCGTCCACCCAACTAGTTACTTTGTCAAAATAATTTTAAAAAGTGTGCATAAGCTGGTTTGGCATTTGTTCTTAAAGCCATGGTAACCATCAGTGATCAAGCTTTTCTCCTCCAGATGTTTTGATTCATCATCCACTCTAATAACTTCCTGGCTATTGAAGTCAAGCTGACCAGCTCAGCTAAATTCCCTAGGTCTTTTTTTCACCTTTTTTTAAAAAAGGAGCACTATATTGGCCCTTTTCCAGTCCTATGGGACCTCACCCATCTCCTAAGTCTTTGTAAATATTATTGTCAAGGGCCAGTCCCTAAGATGTTTTATCAGGTGACAACTTAAATTTAATTTAATCAAACACTAATACTCTCTTTAGTTATCATGACCCTCAGCCTTTCCCATTCTTTGCCTGTTTGCATTTTTTCCCTGATGACAAAGTACCTATTGAATAGTTCTGCCTTCTTTGCATCTTCCAATAATATCCCATCTTGGATCTTAAGCAGTATACTTATAGCTATCCTGTTCATGCCATTTCTTAATATGCTTCCTTGGTGACTTTCCTTTCTTCCATTGCCTGTATGTTCTCTGTTTGATTTTGAGGCACCTTCTTACATTTCCCTGCCAACCCTCCTTGGCTCCTTTATTCTTCAAATTAGTCGAAACATGCCTTACCTACTAAGATTAACTGAAATGCTCCCTTCTGAATTCCAATTTGGTCATTCTGTTAACCTCATGCTTCCCCTTTTTTCACATACGAAGCTCTGGCAGCCCTGGAGGAGGAGGACGGAGAGGACGAAACCGGGGAGGAGGCAACTCCATGCACACTGCGTCCCGTGCAAGCCGAAGGAGGCAAGAAGGCCAGGAGGAAGAAGCGTCACATGATTTTCATTGGTGACTCCATCCTGAGAGGTACGGAGGGTCCTATCTGTCGCCGGGACCCCTCAGCACGCGAGGTATACTGCCTACCTGAAGCGAGGATTCAGGACGTGAAAGGGATGCTCCAGACCGTAATCCAGCCCACCGATTATTACCCTATGGTCCTAGTCCATGTGGGTACTAACGACACGGCCAGGAGGAGCCCTGATCGCCTGATGGAAGACTACCACGCTCTGGGGTGCGTGCTGAAGGAGATGGGCGCACAGGTGGTTTTCTCTTCTATCCTGCCAGTGAGTGGATGAGGCAGACAGCATGAAACGTGCATCGTGGAAACCAACTGGCGGCTACAGGAATGGTGCTTCGAGGAGGGCTTTGGCTTCCTCAGCCACGACCGGCACATCATGACGAGAGACATGCTGGGGTGGGACGGGCTCCACCTTTCCCCTAAAGGTAAGCGTGTATTCTCTTCTAGGTTGGCAGACCTCCTCCGGCGGGCTTTAAACTAAGCTCGTCAGGGGAAGGGGAAGATGAGGGCGGAGGAAATATCAGACTGCCAGACCAAACAGCACCCACAACTACAGCCCAGCCCAGACCGACGAGCGAAGCAATCAAACAGGTAAGAGAGAGGGGCCAGGGTAACGTTGGGACTAGGGGGTCAGTACACACACCCACAGGAGGCCTCAAATAGTTTCATAGTTTCATAGTAGCTAGAGTCGGAAAGGACCTAGGTAGATCATCTAGTCCGACCCCCTGCCTTGGCAGGAAAGAGCACCGGGGTCAGATGACCCCGGCAAGGTGCTCATCTAACTTCCTTTTAAAAATCCCCAGGCTAGGAGCCTGCACCACTTCCCCTGGAAGCCGGTTCCAGGCCCTAGCCGCCCTGACTGTGAAGTAGCGCCTCCTAATATCTAATCTAAACTTACCCTCCACCAGCTTGTGACCGTTATTCCTGGTCACTCCTGGCAGCGCACGGGGGAACAGGGACTCCCCCAATACCCGCTGATCCCCCCTGACCAGTTTGTAGCAGGCCACAAGGTCCCCCCTTAACCTTCTCTTGTGGAGGCTAAACAGGTTCAGGTCCCATAGCCTCTCCTCATAAGGCCTGCCCTGCTGACCCCTGATCATACAAGTGGCCCTCCTTTGAACTCTTTCCATATCGTCCACGTCCCTCTTGAAGTGTGGCGCCCAGAACTGGACGCAGTACTCCAGCTGCGGCCTGACCAGTGCCGCATAGAGGGGGAGGATCACCTCCCTGGACCTGCTCGAGATGCATCTGTGGATGCATGACAGGGTACGGTTGGCCTTCTTGACTGCCTCCCCGCACTGCCGGCCCATGTTCATCGTGGAGTCAATGACGACTCCAAGATCCTTTTCCGTCTCCGTGCTGGCAAGAGGGGAGTTCCCCAACCTGTAAGTGTGGTGCCGGTTCTTCCTCCCCATGTGCAACACCTTGCACTTATCAGTGTTAAACCCCATCCTATTCTCATCCGCCCACCGTTAAGAAACTGGGGGGCTGTGGTGTAGACACCCACACAGTCAAATGGGTCGCCAACTGGCTGGAGGGCTGGACCCAGAGGGTGGTAGTAGATGGGTCCTTCTCAACCTGGAAGGACATGGGCAGTGGGGTTCCGCAGGGCTCGGTCCTCGGGCCCGCACTGTTCAACATCTTCATCAGCGATTTGGATGAGGGGGTAAAAAGCACCCTGTTCAAATTTGCTGATGACACGAAGATGTGGGGGGACGTGGGTACATTGGAAGGATGCAACAGACTATAATCAGACCTAGACAGGTTACAAGGGTGGGCGGACAAGAATAGGATGGGTTTCAACACAGACAAGTGCAAGATGATACACCTTGGGAGGAACAACCAGCACCATACCTACAGGATGGGGAACTCCCCTCTTATCAGCATGGAGGCGGAAAAGGATCTGGGGGTCATCATTGACTCCAAGATGAACATGGGCCAGCAGTGTGGAGAGGCAGTCAGGAAGGCCAACCATACCTTGGCATGCATCCACAGATGCATCTCGAGCAGGTCCAAGGAGGTGATCCTCCCCCTCTATGCGGCACTGGTCAGGCCGCAGCTGGAGTATTGCGTCCAATTCTGGGCGGCGCACTTCAAGAGGGATGTCGACAGCATGGAGAGGGTCTAGAGGAGGGCCACTTGTATGATCAGGGGACAACAGGGCAGGCCCTATGAGGACAGGCTGCGGGACCAGAACCTGTTCAGCCTCCAAAAGAAGGCTGAGGGGGGATCTTGTGGCCTGTTATAAACTAGTCGGGGGGGGAATCAGCAGGCATTGGGGAAGTCACTGTTTCCCTGAGCACTGCCAGGAGTGACCAGGAATAACAGGCACAAGCTGGCAGAGGGTAGATTTAGGTTAGATATCAGGAGGTGCTACTTCACGGTCAGGGTGGCTAGGGTCTGGAACCAGCTTCCAAGAGAAGTGGTGCAGGCTCCTACCCTGGGGATGTTTAAGAGGAGGTTAGATGAACATCTTGCTGGGGTCATTTGACCCCAGTATTCTTTCCTGCCATGGCAGGGGGTCGGACTAGATGATCTGCTCAGGTCCCTTCCGACCCTACAAACTATGAAACATTCTCAACCAGTTTTTTCCTATTCGTTATTATAAGATCCAAGATACAGGATCACCTAATTGCATCCTCTACACATCAGAAATTTGCTGGACATTTTTTTGTATTGCTGTATTATTTTTTGAAGAGATACAATGGAAGTTAAAATCCCAAACTAACACACATAATTTTTCAATAATCTTTTGCCTCCTTGAGTGCCTTATCTGCCTCTTCATCCTGATTTGGCAGGCTACACTCTAGCGTAAATATCACAACATAAGTATCACAACTGCTTTCTTCCTCCTGTTCTTAGGAACAAGCATATATATATTCTTAATATATTCAGCAGTACCACTACATTTTTCCCCCAAACCTATCCTGTACAACAGCATACAGTGAAACTTAAGGCAGAATCTGTAGAAGCTGGAAACCTTAAACCAGAATATTTCTGAAGTCCCAGTCTATTTATGGGGAAATTACATATATTATTTTGTATAAGTCCTGTCCCAGTCCCCAAGGGAGCTGTGTGACTGGGCTGCCGGCGTGCGAGCCAGGCTGAGATCTGTTCCTTCCCTTGGTAGGGAGGAGGGACTCCCCCTTAGCCCCCCAAGAGCAGTGAGGCACTGGCTGGTCCTTCTGTGCATGTGCACAGTTTAAAGAGGGCCCGGCAATGGCAGAAGCCTCATTTCTGTCCTGTCTCCAGCACAAGATGCGTGGGTAAGCCTGCTGCACCATGAGCCCAGGACCCCTGATGAGCCCTGGCGAGTCAGCAGGTAAGCAGGGGCCATGGAGGGAGGGACCTAGACAACTGGGAGCAGGCTGAGTGAGCCAGGGTGGGTTACGCCCCCCCGGCTCCTACTTCACCCAGCCCCCCAGGGAGCCATGCGACCAAAGCCTCATGAACAAACCGCACAAACAGGTGTCTCCTGGGCCCGGCGCATGAGGTAGCATGGGAGTTCACACAGGAGGGTGAGCGAGAGGGCCCGAGGCCCTGCCTGCGAGTTCCCTAGGGTAGGCAGACTGAGCTCCAGCTGGCCTACTAGTGGCATGCTGCAGATGGGCACATGCCCCACCCCTTGGGTCCCCTTGGGGTCTGTGGCCTCCCCCTCTGGTGCCTCAGAGGCCTCCACCCAGATGGAGCCTGTGGTTCTGGGCTCCACGCAGATGGAGCCCCTGGCTCTCCGCAGCGGGGGCTGCCTGTCACTTTTTCAGGCTCTGGGGTCCGGGAGCTTGGCCACCTCCCCTTGTGAGGTTTGCTCCCTTTTGGGGTCTCTGGTATACCAGATGGAGAACATCCAGGCTGTAGTCCAGAGATTGTGGCATCAAGGACTGTGAGCAGGAGATCGACTCCTACTGCCAGGCTCTTCTCCCCCAGGAACCGGAGGGTAGACTACAGTCGCCTTCCAGGACTGGGGAGGACTCGAGGCCCCCCCATGCTGTCCAGCCCAGGGGTTGGACCGAGATGGACAAGGGCCCTAAGGCCTGCCCACACCAAGGTCCCCACCCCGCTGGAGCTTTGCAACAGGTATGAACCTCTTGCAGCCCCAGCAGATCTTGCTAAGTTGCCAGCTCCTGTAGGCAACACAGGCTCTACTGTAGCTACGGCCCCCGCTCTCCCTAAGACAAAACACAAAGTCCTTGTCATGGGAGACTCCATCCTGAGGGGAACTGAGCAGGCAGTCTGCTGCCCTGACCCCTTAGCCCAGGAAGTCTGTTGCTTCCCAGGTGCCCGAATCTTAGACATTGTGGAGAAGATCCCTGAATTCCTCCAGCCCACTGACCACTACCATATGCTCCTTATCCATGTGGGCACAAATGACATCGCTCAGAGCGCTCCCAGTCAGGTCATGAAGTGCTACAGGGATTTAGGAGAGGGGCTTAAGGAGTTGGGGGGCACAGGTGGTGTTCTCATCGATCCTCCCAGTCTCGGGCTATGGGCTGAGGAGGAAGAGAAGGATCCAGGTAGTGAACTGAAGACTGAGGCACTGGTGTCATCGGGAAGGCTTTGGCTTCCATGACCACAGCCCGCTGGGGGATGGGGGGATTCTGTCACTGCTGGCCCACTCAGCAACCCTTGCAAAGCCAGCCAGCCAAGATGCTTAAGGGAGCCCACCCCTGCCCCAGCCCTGGTACAATCTGTGGGCAAGGCAAGAGCCCCCAAGAGGACACTTGCCTGCCTATACACAAATGCCAGGAGCCTGGGGAATAAACAGGAGGAACTTGTTCTCCTCCTAAACACAAATAATTATGATGTCATAGGGATAACAGAGACCTTTTGTGCATGCATGAGCTCTATCTGACACAGGAAGTCTACAGGCTGACAAGAGGTAAAGCACTGCTCAACCTGGTACTGACAACCGGGGACAACCTAATCAGTGACCTAACAATTGAAGGGAAGCTGGGTTACAGTGACCATGAGCTGATCACCTTCACCATCCACCGTAAAGCTGGCAAGTCAGTCAGTAATAAGAAAATCCTTGACTTCAGGAAAGCTGACTTTGACAAGCTAAGGAGGCTTGTCAGTGAGGCCCTAAAGGGCCACAACCTAAAGGAGAAGGGAGTTCAGGACGATTGGCTGCTCCTCGAAGGAGCAATACTGGATGCGCAAGCAACGTCTATCCTGTCTTGAAGGAAAGGCAGCAAAAGGGCACACCAGCCCCCCTGGCTCTCCAGGGAAGTAGCGGACCTCCTAAGTCTTAAAAGAAAGACCTACAAAGGATGGAGGACTGGATCCACCACCAAGGAGGAATACTCTGCACTAGTCCGGACTTGCAGAGTGAACTAAGAATGCAAAGGCTGCAACAGAAATCCAGCTAGCTACAAATATCAAGGACAATAAAAAATCCTTTTTTAGATATGTGGAGAGCCAGAGGAAAAGCAACGGCAACATTGGACCCCTGCTAAACCAGATGGGACAACTGACACCCAGGAAAAAGCAAACTTGCTAAATGGGTACTTTGCATCAGTTTTTCACCAGTCCCATAGGACCCCCCTGCCCACTACAGGACAGGGAGGCCTGGGTGAGGGAGATTCCTTACCCTCCATCAATGCTGACCTCATGAAGGAACACCTTGAGAGGCTGGATACCTTCAAGTCAGCCTGCCCTGACAGTTTATACCCCAGGGTACTCAAGGAGCTGGCAAGCATCATAGCCCAGCTCCTGGCACTGATCTTTGAGAACTCCTAGTGCTCTGGTGAAGTGCCTGAGATTGGAAGAAGGCCAATGTGGTACCTATCTTCAAGAAAGGGAGGAAAGTAGATCTGGCAAACTACAGGCCCATCAGCCAGAACTTTATCCTGGGGAAGGTCTTGGAAAAGTTTATCAAAGAGGCCATTCTTAACAGACTGGCTGATGGCAACATCCTGAGGGATACCCAGCATGGGTTTATTGTGGGTAGGCCTTACTTGACCAATCTCATTTCCTTTTATGATCAGGTGACCTATCATCTGGACAAGGGAGAAGATATTGATGTCATATAACGTGACTTTAAAAAAGCCTTTGATCTGGTATCCCAAGATCACTTCTTGGCAAAACTGGCCAACTGTGGCCTCGGCCTCACCATGATCTGCTGGCTGGGGAATTGGCTCTGCGGTAGGACCCAGAGGGTGGTGGTTGACGGAAGTCAATTGTCGTGGTGCGCTGTGACCAGTGGGGCCCCTCAAGGCTCTGTCCTAGGGCCTATACTATTTAACATCTTCATTAATGATGTAGACATTGGTGTCAGAAGTGGACCGTCCAAGTTCACTGATGACACCTAACTCTGGCATAACGCATCCACACCTGAGGACAGAAGCGTGATCCAGGCAGACCTTGACAGGCTCAGGAAATGGGCATATGACAACCTGATGGTGTTTAACACTGAAAAATACCAGGTTCTCCACCTTGAGAGGAAAAACCTGCAGCACGCTTATATGCTGGTTAGCACTATGGACGAAAGGGACTTGATGGTCATGATTGATCACGATGGTTGTGATTGATTACAAGATGAACATGAGCCTTCAGTGTGATGCTGCAGTTAGTTAAGCGAGCAAAACACTGGCTTGCGTCCATAGATGCTTCTCAAGTAAATCTCAGGATGTCATACTCCCGTTGTACTCGGCTTGGTGAGGCCGCAGCTGGAGTACTGCATTCAGTTTTGGGCTTCACAATTCAAAAAAGATGTGGAGAAGCTTCAGCAAGTCCAGGAAAGAGCCACACGCATGATCAGAGGTCAGGAAAACAGACCTTATGATGAGAGGCTGAGAGCAATGGGGCTATTCAGCTTGGAAAAGCACAGGCTCAGGGGTGATCTGGTGGCCACCTATAAGTTTATCGGGGTACTCACCAGGATCTGGGGGAATGTCTGTTCACCACAGCACCCCAAGGGATGACAAGGTTGAACGGTCACAAACTTGTCCGTGACCATTTCAGGTGGACATAAGGAAGAACTTCTTTACTGTCTGAGCCCCCAAGGTTTGGAATAGACTGCTGCTGGTGGTGGTTCAAGCACCTACTTTGATCGCCTTCAAGAGACATTTGGATGTTTATCTTGGTGGGATCCTATGATCCCTGCTGACTTCTTGTCCCTGGGGCAGGGGGCTGGACTCGATGATCTCCGAGGTCCCTTCCAGCCCTAGTGTCTATGAATCTATGAATAAGACAGTCACTAACACAGAAATAGAAAGAAAATTCAGGCCTATGACTGCAGAGAGCATGAAGCAGGCTGAGCAAGTAGGCAGAATGGGGAAGCTCCACAGAAGACAGAAAACCACATAAACTGGGATTTTTCCCTGGTCATAAGCAACTGTCTTAGGCTTCACTGTACATCTCTCAACGTTGATATTCCAGTCAAGTTAGTTGTCTCATCAAGTCTCTGCAGTATCAATTAGATCATACTTTTCTTTATAGGCTGATTTCCAGCTCCTTCTGCTTGTTCCTTATACTCCTGGCGTTTGTATACATGCACTAAGGTACTTTACGTTTTGACCTGCTTGTTTCCCTAGTAAGTCCATGCTTAGACTGGTTTCAACTCTGTACAGAAAAGACCACCGGAAAATTTCATCCATGTGCATTAAAATTAACATTGCTGTTAAGATGGATATTCTGTTTTTATTGTAAACTGTATCTTATTATTTATTATTTTCTGATCTCATATACAATATATTCTCCCTCCTCCCATTCCCAAACTGCACCTGAAGTCAGATAAGAAAAGTAAAGGCTCACTAATGTTTAACAGTTCTGCTTCTTCAGCCTATGTATAATCATCAATATTAGAGACAAGGAGAACTTTCCATCATCCTTTACTTTTGTTAGTTTTTCAGAGTAGGAGTATAATTCCATCACTGAATACTGATGCAGATGGAGCTATACAAAATCCATTTTGACACATACTTATTCAATGGCTAACATACTGATTGTTGGTAGTTAAAAAGGAGGGGGGAAAACACAGCAGCAGCTAACGGTGCCTATCTGATGGAACAAAAAACCCTTAAAAATTACTTTGTGTAATATTTTCTCACCTACTTCCCAAGGTCTTCTCTCTGTGTGATGCTTCATACAACACACTATACATAAAATAGGGCAGAGTTGTGTCCATCCATTTTCCCTAAAAAGAGGTTAACTCTACCGTCACCTAGTTTTGCATGTAACAAAATTTCTTGGAAACTGAATAAAATAGCATAGAGATTCTGGAAAAAATACCTATAATTTACATTATTTATATGTAAATAAATAATTCAGCACACTCAAAATAGCCATTTTTCATATTTTTTTTGAGGGGGAGGAAGGAGTCACTCAAAAAAATTCAGAGTAGTGCTCTGAATCAAACAGATCTGACTACAGGGCTGAAGAAATCTTACGAGAATTAAGTAAACTGCACAGAATTTAAGCAGATAAATACTTTTTTTAATTAAAAAACAAACAATGGTATTCCAAGGCTTTTTATGATGTGGATTTTTTCTGTTACCTTGAGAAGTAATTAACTGGACAAAGTTTTCTTTCATTTGCCCCTTTTCAGACCATTAGTTGAATTGGCCCATGGCAGATATTATACTTAAGATACGATTACCCTGTTAATCACACTTTAAACAGTAACCAAACAACATGTTCAAGTCAATTTACAGCATGATAAAACAGCAAACAAGCCACAAAGATGTTACACATTATATGTGGAAATATTTTGTGGCTTGTCCATATCATGCCTTAAGCTGAACGTATGGCAGGTTGGGGATGACCCATGACATGTCCTGACACTCAACTGAGTACTGGGCTGTGGCACAGGGCATCCCCAGACTTCAGGACACAGCCATTCCCTATCCAGTTGGGTTGAGGAAATAGAACTGATTCCTTGACCCCATGCCTCCCAGCCTACCTCCTGCTCTTCCCCACCTTCTCAGAAGGCAGATGAGGTGGGTGCTGTGACTCCACATCACGGAGTGTCCCCCTGATCTTAGGCTAACTGTGCCCCAGATCTTTCAACAATGTGTGCGCAGCTGTTGAAAATGCAGATTTTAAAAGGTCCTGGTATTATGGTACCCTAGGATCAAGGAACTGCTCAGGGTCCCCATTCACTGGGGATATCAAAAAACCATATAGACAGCTCAGCTGCAAATGTAGGTTTCAAAAGTTCTGTGGGGACCAGACCCAGCCTTGGGGAAAGGCTACTTGATCCTAGGGACCCTGGGTGGTGGGACCTTGTGACAGGAGTGTCTCATCAGGAGTCCATTTATCGGTGACTACGCCCTCCTGTTATGGGCCAACCACCTGCCTTCTTTCCTGCCATGCCTTGATCTTAATTAATTAATGGATGTTAATTAGTGGGAGGCTGCCCATTTATTTGCCCCGGTGCCAGAGGACACTATCTGCGTGCGGCTCCTTTTCTTCCCCTATACCGCAGCCCAAGCCTCGCAGATACTGATGTGGTTTAATCTGGACCTTGTTGTAATTTGGCCCTCCCCTTGTCTTCCTTGGGCTTTCCACAGCCCTGTCTCGCTCCATGCTTTCCTGGTGCTCTGCTGCCCCCTCTCTGTGAGGCTTCTCAGTGGCCCCCTCGCTCTGAGGCTGGGGTTCCCATGCCGCCATGGGTCCCCTATGAGGCCGCCTCCACCCCCTAATAGCCTCAGCCAAACCTCCGGTAAAAAAAACAAAACCCTGGGCTATAACAAAAATCCAAGCCGCCCGGCTAAAACATCATTCAGTCCCTACCAGGGAATACTCCATCCCATAACAGTATCAGGAGCTGCTTGTGCAGTCACACCTCTCCCCTCTGCTTGCTCTGGCAGAGCTCCCTTCCCCCTTGGCTGCCAGCAGGGAACTGCCCTCCTAGCCTCAGGCCTGGGATTCATATGGGAGCCTGGCCCTGCCCCTTCCAGTCAGCTGACCAGCTGCAGGTGCAGCCGCAGCCAATTCCCTCCTTAACCAGTTGTTACGGCAACCAGCACTTGGATTCCAGCCTCTCCTCTGAGAATAGCAGGCACCTTAGTGTCCTGCTACAGACCTTTAGAAACTACATGTGCACATGGGCTGCACATATGGTTTTCTGACATCCCTGGTACACAGGGACTTTGGGATCAGGGAGAGATTCCCTGATACTGGGGTACCAGTGTACCAGGACCTTTAAACTGCATGTGCAGCCCAACTATTTTTAAAGGTCCCAGTGTGACAGGACCTTGGGGACCCAGGAGCTGTAAAAAGTACATATTCAGCCCAGCTGGGCTGCACATGCAAATTTATCATATCATAGCACACAGGGGTCCTGGTTTTGGGCTATCACTACCCAATCCTGGGGTCCCAGCACTCCAGGGCCAAGAGGCCTCTCCCCAAACCTAGGGTCCTGGGCACCCTAGGTCCCAGAATATGGGGTTTAATGTCCCCAACAAAGGAAGTCGTTCAGCTCCCCCAGCTGGGAACCTCTATCCCACCCATGGCTGACAGCTCAGCAAGAGTTGCCAAGTGCAGGGTTTTGACAAATCAGCTTATAGTTAGCCTAACAGGGACTGCACCACAGTTGGCTTGAGACTCCTGTGTTATCCCTGGTCCTACCTGACAATTAACTGATTAATTGGTCTGGTGGGGACCACACAGTTCCATACCTTTGTGTGGTCTCTGAGCCCAACTGGCAATCACCTGATTGTTGGCTTGGCTGGAACTGCACTAGTGCCAGTTTGGGAGTCTGGTGTGGTCCCTGTCAGGCTGTCATATGAAATGCATACAACTTTCCACATGTCCATCATCTTAGCTCCACTCGCCTCCTCCCCCCTGCAAAAATGAAAGTCAGTACTTGTGGTCCCTGGATCCAGCTGACAAACATCTGACTGTTGGCCCACTGGGGACTGCACTGGAGTTGTTTTCCAGATCCCTGTGCAGTCCCTGGCATAAGCTTGCTTACTACTGACTGTCAAGCACCTGGCTTTCAACTGGAAGAGGCATGGAACCCACTCACAGCCAAACATATATGCATCCAAACCCCAAAAACTTACTTTGGCACAAGAAATAGCTGTGATTCAATCCTTGCAACAGCTCTGTTTATATGACGAAGGGAAGGTACCTCAAAACATTTTACCCTATGTATGCTACCTTAAAAATTTTTGTCATGGAAGAAGCATTCATATTGATGCCATCATAGAATAAACAACATTGCAAGACAGAACTCTGAAAGAGACGTTACGGAAACTCTGCACTCCTGTAGGTCAGGTCCCCTAAATTCGGCAGTAGTATATATGCATTTCTTTAGTGAGAAAAAAACCAGAAATCTTACTTCTACACTGTCTGAGAGTTGTGTGGTAGACTTAGATTCTGGCTGGAAGTTTAGAGGCTAAGAAACAGTCTATCACTGACAACATTTAGTTCAGTAAGAGACTAGGAATTAGAACAAAATCATGCATTTATAGGAAGATTGCACTGACATGTCACAAAGTCTTCTACTTGTATTAAATGGTACTATAAGAAAGCCATTAATTTCTCAAAACCATATATGCTCTGCTTTAGCTAAGGCAGTTAACAATGCATGTTTTATGTGAACAGAAATACGACCTTGTACATAGTTTCACCACTCAACAGAAAAAACTGTACTAGTAACATTTGTCTAAAGGTTTATTTATGTATAATACCTAGGTTTTATGCAAGGAATTAGAAATACGTTATTCCATAAATATTTTAATTTAAACTTTTTTATAAACTTACTGTATATTTGTAAGTTACATAAAAATATTTAGAATATTTGCAAAGGAATATCAAAGAAGGACCTGTCCTAAGCTCAGAACATGTTTCATAAGGTGCTGAAAGTCTCCTAGTTCCCATTCATTTCACGTCAAAGCTGTCTTTGTTCAACCTCCTTGAAGCACCTGAACCTAAATGTCACTCAGAACTTTCTATATTGCATTGCACACTGAGGTGGCTCTGAAAAATATGACATTTAAATAACATATTCAAAGAAGAAAAAGAAAAAAGGGGCAAAGAAAAACCACCCCTCAACATTACTAAGAGTCATCCCCACAGAGCAACACATATTCATTTTCAGAGTTAAAATGTCATATATATAGACTTATCTGTTCATAACTTGAAAACTTTCCAACAGGTTTTTTTCAGTTTAGCTGAAGTATTTTTCTTTTTAAAAAAGTTCTGAAATAACTGAACTTTGCAGCCACGTATTTTTCTGTAATTTTATAGTTTCATGAAGGAAAAAAAGATGGTTGTCAGGGTTTAAAAATACATTTATTGTTTCGATTTAACTTTCCTTCTTGCATCTTTATGTTTCTTCCGGCATTCCTAGAAATATTAAGAGTTTTAAAAACAACATTATTAAGAGTCTATAAACCCACAAGCTGATCTTTTAAATCAGCTTTATTTTTATAGTTAAAAAGAAGTTAGGTGATTTATGCTTCCACAGAACTATCAATACTTTAAGTGACTGGACAACAAAAAGTTAAGACAGAGACAAACCTACAATATATATTTTAATAAATTCACATGGGTCCTTGTCCTTGGGATAATATTAGGTCATTTTAAAGGCTCAAATTATTTATTTTTTTATTAAAATTAACAAAACAGGGAACACCCCTCTTCCCACCATGCTACGTTCTACACCTGTTGGTATATAATAGCTTTATTTACTTACCTGAAGTAATAATTTACGCCTGTTTTCCCAGTTATCTTTGTTTTCATGGAGATCTGATAATCTGAAGAACAGCTTCGGACCCTCTACACAGATACATCAGAATAACAGTGATCCATGTTAAACAACTTCAATGGTTTTCATCACTATAAGTTTCAGTTACTAATATTATCTGATTTATTATTTTGGGGGAAGTCAGAATACGATTGTATTATTGGCTAGAGACTACAAATACAAAATTGCAAATTCAGATATTTATATTATCCCTTGCTATTGTAGGAATAGTGAGCAATTGCCTAATACTACCATTGAGATGAGAGAAGAGTGAGAATAATTGAAAACCCACAGATAAATCTGAAAGCATCTAAAATACCTAGAAAGCTATGTAAACTGTTTTTTTTTTCTTTTTTGCCATTAAAGGAGTGATAGAGAAATCACATTAAAATACGGTTTTTACCCCTCAGTTTAAGTGGGAATAAACAAGGACTCTGAAGCTGAACCATGCAGCCTCTGTCCTCATGACTCTCCATATTTTCTGTTGGGAAGTGTTAATGAGTTTCATATTATTGATATGCGAAAAACTTTGAATTTTGCCATGACCTGATTAACGCTAGAATTGAAAGACATGAATAGTTGAGCTAATATTTGTCATTACTAAGTACCAGTGTCTTGTAGGAAACATTTAGATAGGTTCATTTTTACCTCTTAATCTATCATCATCTTTGGAAAAGAAAAACGTATTAGTTGCCTTCTGTGGTAAAGACTGAGCACTGAAAAAAAGAGACAGACATTTTAGTGACGGACTCACTCCTACTATGCCAGCAGAACAGGCAAAACACTGAATTAAAATACAACCAAAAAACCCACGCTTGAGCCATTTAAAGCTTCCTTACTCTGACATCAGTGGTGTCAAAGATGCAGCCCACGAAGCCCCATCATCTGGCCCCAGTGCTGGCCTTGGGTCTCAAGTTGACCCACAGACCACACAGCTGGCTGGCCCTACATGCAAGGCCTGGGACATGTGCCCACTCTGGGACCCAAACTGCATGTAGCATCCGCCTGGGACCAGTTTGGGACCCCATCTCTCTCTCACCTGGCAGAAGCAGATGCCACATGCATCTTGTTTCCGACCAGCCTGAACAGACACTGAATCCAGCATGTGGGAAGGGAGAGTTGTGTTAATGGGCCTGATTTGGCACAGGGGCCAGCCTCATACTGTTCACCCCACAGGGCCAGATGAGTTAGACAGCCCTGCTATACATAAATTAACTTATTACAACAATTTTGCAATAGGAATGCCAAAAATATAAAACTTCCGAGTGGCATATAAAATTGATTGTTAGACAAGATACACATTATGTAAATATATGTGTGACCAGAAGTTTTTAGTGTTAAAGCTGTGGTAAGTTTTAAGGCACACAAAAGGAAGGGCTAAGGTTGGACCTTACAAACCAATTGGTTCACAGGCTTTTGCAGGAAACAATCTACTTTGGCAGAGTCTATGACTAGACTGTCAAAAATAAAAACAATTACAAAGAAAGGAAAGGGACAGGGGGAGGGGACATTGCTAAAAGAGATAATAAATGGATTAGATCAATCAACATGATTATGAAAGTTAACCTAGGTGTCCCACCAGATGTTAACACCTAGCTTAGGTAATGTGATAAGAACCGCCAACATGGTATCATAGAAGTCATAGAAAATTAGAGCTGGAAGGGACCTCTGGTGGTCATCTACTCCAACCTCCTGCTCAAAGCAAGACCATCCTCATCTTGATCATCCCAGCCAAAGTTTTGTCTAGCTGAGTCGTGAAAGCCTCCAACAATAGATTCTACCACCTCTCTAGGTAACCTGTTCCAGTGTTTTACTACCCTCTGTGAGAAAGAGGAGGAGCCAGCAGGCTCCAAGGCTCCCAGGCTAAGTGGAGGGCCAGTGGCCCCAGGTTCGCAGGCCCAAGGAGCCCGGCAGAAATTTCCCTTACCCAGGTGTGTTGGGAGGGGAGGGGCCGATATTTCCCCCCGCTGGTATAAAGGAAAGGCCGGGACCGGAAAGCGGCAGCAACGCAGAACCGGAAAGAGGAGGAGGAGGTGGAGCACGCCGGCACACGCTGCAGAGAACTCTGAAAGCAACGTTGAGTGCTGGTAGGAGCCTCTGGCAGAGAGCAAAACCCCAGCGGGGTTTTTGAACCCAGTTACTGGCCCCTGTGGGGAGTAGAACTGTTTGTTTACCAGCCGGGAGCTGGCTGAGCCCAGCGGGAGAAGGGTACCGTAATAACCCTAATAGAGGGGCACAACTGACTTTGGGTACCGTAGTCCCTGTAACGGGCACAGTTCAATAGGGAACTTAAGTTGTTAAAAAGGAATCTCGATAAGCCCTACAAGGGAGCCCTCCGAGAGCCAACAAAGGGGTGCTTGACCCCTCAAAGATGAAGCTTGAGTTGGAAGGCAGCTGCAGACAGACGGAGCAGCTACACAGATCAGGGGAACCTTCCTGGTTGTCCTGTTTGTTTTGATTGACTTTTCTTTTGTGGATTATCTGGAGGGAACTGTGGATACGTGGCCGGACCAACCAGCTGGCCACCACCCAGTGGAATGGGCGAGGGTGTACGGGTGGCGGAGCCCTCAGAAACTCGGGACCTCGCGAAACACCGGGGAGACTCATAATTGGACTACACTCTGAAGACATCTGAACCAACCCCGTTAATATCAAGTCGTGGCAGGCGAAACGTATGCGTGTGAGACCCCAATTATAGGTGATGACACCCTAGGCAACTGGCAGGCAGCGTCTGTTAGGTCCACGGGGGCGGCGCTGATACCCAACACCCTCCTAGTGAGAAAATTCTTCCTAATATCTAACCTAAATTTCCTTTGCTGCAACTTGAGACTGTTGATCCTTGGTCTGTTATCTGCCACCACTGAGAACAGTCTAGTTCCATCCTCTTTAAAACCTCCCTTCAGGTTGTTGTAGGCTGCTATTAAATTCCTTCTCAGTCTTCTCTTCTCCAAACTAAATAAGCCCAGTTCCCTCAGCCTCTCCTCAGAAGTCATGTCCCCCAGCCCCTGAACCTTTTTGCTGCCCTCTGCTGGACTCTCTCCAATTGGTCCACATCCTTTCTGTAGTCGGGGGCCCAAACCTGAACACAGTACTCCAGATGTGGCCTCACCAGTGCTGAATAGAAAAGAATTACTTCCCTTGACCTGCTGGCAATACACCTACCAATGCAGCCCAGGATGCCGTTAGCCTTTTTGGCAAGATGGGCACATTGTTGGCTCATATTCAGCTTATTCTGTACACTCTAGGTCCTCTTCTGCAGAGCTGCTGCCCAGCCAGTCAGCGTCCAGCCTGTACTGGTGCATGGGATTGTTTCGTCCTCTAAGTGCAGGACTTTGCACTTGTCCTTGTTGAACTTCATGAGATTCCTTTTGGCCCAATCATCCAATTTGTCTAGGTCACTCTAAATCCTAGCACTACCCTCCAGCATATCTACTACCACCCCCAGGTTGGTGTCATCTGCCGAGGGTGCACTCTATGCTATCTTTCAGGTTGTTGATGAAGACATTGAAGAAAACGCTTGGGGCATCCACTTGATACCAGCTACCAACTAGACATCAAGCCATTGATTACTACCCTCTGAGCCCAATGCTCCAGCCAGTTTTCTATCTACCTTACAGTCCATTCATCTAGCCTACAGTTCCTTAACTTGCATGTCAGAATATTGTGGGAGACCATATCAAAAGCCGTTCTAAAATAAAGGTATACCACATCCACTGGTCTCCGTGTCCACAGAGCCAGTCATTTCATCATAGACGGCAATTATGTTGGTCAGGCATGACCTACCCTTGGTGAATCCATGCTGGAGGAATTACATTCTCTCAGCTTTACAATGTCCTTGTGCTGTCTACACTGGACAAATGGGGTAAGGGGCACATAAAAGAATGAACAAACACTGTTTTGACCTCAGTTCCAGAAATACATAGAAAAATATGTATACATAGAAATACATGGCAGAACACTAACCTCCCCAGACATTCCATAACTGACATCAAAAAAGGCTGTAGCCTATAGAAGCTGATGCTTCTTTGGAAGCCACTGGTATCTGAGGTGCCACTCTGCTGTACCTTCCGCCTGACTTCAGACAAACCTATCTAACCACCTGTGTTTAGGTGTGCAAGTGAGGTTTTCAGCAATAGTCACATAGCAGAAAACATTTAGAAGGCAGAAAGCCAGGTTTCACTTCCAGCCTTTGATCAAACATACCAGGCACTATGTTAAAAATCCTGCCTGTCTTTTTAATGCATAGTCAGGTGTGCATTTCAATTCATGGTCAGGTGAGCAATAAAAAAATCTTTTTTTTTGAAGGAGGCATTAGTAGTTTAAAGCTATGTAATAAAAAAGCTCTATCCTAGTCTAGACTACCACTATCAAAATTCCATTAATGTTAAGTACTATTTAATGACTACGAAGTATAATTCAGATTTACATTTCTTTGTCGTTTTCATTTTCTGATGCTTCTGTCTCATCTTCAGAGCTGCTGTCCCGGAAACGTGGGTCCTCTTGCCATACAACTCTTGCAGGTCTTATTGTTTCAATTGCATAGGGTTCTGTAATAAGCACCACCAAAAAAGTAGTTATTTTCCTGATGTGCCAGTTGAAATTTATTAAAGAATTTAATTTGATTTCAAAGCAATATTGTGGTTTCAAGCAGCTTAGCAATGCTCCCCAAGAACTGTTTTGTGGTGTACCTGTCAAACAAGTATACATATACCCATCTTCCTATCCTTTATACTTCCATTCGGAAAATTCATAGCTATTATCAACACGGTTTAGGGAGAGTACCTGCATCTGATCAGAGTTTGTCTTACTAAGAGAAAGTTTGGCCAGAGTACCAGGAAGCATTTGAAGGCCTCCCTTATTCTAGAGAAGGTCTGTGCTTATACAGTGTTCTCAACCGTTACTGGAGGAACAGAACAAGAAACCAACTCATTTCCCCATTTGATAATTCAAAAACACTATCAAAAGCCAATGGGAGAAATGATCAGTTTTATGCAGAAAACAGTTATTTAAATATAGATTGTAGGAAATGCCTGCAAAGATCAACATAGCAAAATCAACATTTATTGCTTTAAACTTTACTGATATCTAAGCAGTAGTTTATTTTTTGTTTGACAGCATGAAAATGATTTTCCATCTGGAGTGACATCTTATTCAATATAATTTTAAATTATTAAAAACATAATTTCCAGTAAAAGCTAACTATTAACAGCACCAGAACCCGCATATTTTCTTTCATTTGTAATTTGTGCCCAAAAGCTTGACTAACACCTCACCCAACTATACAGATGTTCATTTAAATAACTGCCCAAGAAACCCCGATTCTCACACATTCTTGCCACACCTTCTTGAACTGCAGACTTCTTCGTATCCACACCAAAAAAGGAAAATGTAAAGCCACCAGATTCTTCTTCTGTGTTGCTTAACATCTGCTGGTCAAATAGAGTTGATTCTTCCACATCATCCTCTTTGTCCCAGGCTGTTATTTCATTTTTTTCAGCTGTAGGTTTTGTAGATCCAAACATTTTTTTTAAATCCACAGCAACATCGTAATATATTTCTTTGGAAACTTCAGGCAATTTCTCAGTCTCTTCCCTTTTCTTCTTTCTTTTAGCTTTACTGGAGTTTCATTTTAAAGGACAATTAGAATACACACATTTGAAAGACTTGGGTTTTTTTTTGCTTAATCGTACCTCATCAGATTAAAGATACAACCTTGAAAGATTATTTATACTATGTTACTGATAACAGAACTCCTATTAAGTGAATTACCTAAATGTTCAGCAAGTCGTTTGTTTTCTAGTATTCTTATTTTCCCAGTAATTCCAGCTTTTAGTAAAGAAACAATTGAAACTTTAAAGTATACTATGCCTGTAGTATCAGTTGGGGCTAATCTTCACCTACTCCCTCCCATGCAATTAAGTGATAGGACGGGTACCATAGAATCTCTATGGATAGAAATCCCAGGTTTCAATAGAAATAAAGTATGTCTGGTGATAGAATATGGACCCCCAAAACCAGGAAGGCAGCAGCAAGCTAGAATTTCTCAGGGAGATAAGAGAGGTTACAACAGCAGAAAACACACTAATAATGGGTGGCTTCAATTATCCATAATCTAACATCAGGCTAGGAAGGATGAAGAGACTAGATTTCTTGCTGTATAAAAGACTGCTTCCTGAAGCAGTTAGTCCTGGAACCTAAGAGAGGAGAAAGGCCATTCTTGACTTAGTCCTAAATACTGCACAGGATTCAGTGCAAAGGGCAAGTGTTAAAGAGCCATACTGCAATAGTGGCCACAATACAATTGGGTTTGCCATCCACATATAAGGGGAGATGAGAAAAAAGAAATATACCACAGTAGCCTTTGACATTAAAAAGGGAGACTACACCAAAACAAGGAAGCTAGTTAGATAGAAGTTTAAAGGGGCTCCTCTGGAGGTCAAGAACTTGCAAGCAGCATGGGAACTGCCTAAGAACACTGAATAGGTACGGACCTACTTAAATCATGGTGAGATTAAACGATTTTTACAGAGTGGTTGGGGCATAAAGAGACAATTTTGTGGATATTTCCTGGATGTGCTCCACCAGCCATGCTCCTTGGTGCTGATGGGCAGAGAGGCCCTGATGGGGGGAAGAAGGACAAGGGGGTGGCCACCAACTTGTCTGCGGCCCTTTGTGCCATCCTACCAGCTGGCAATCCCCAACCTCCCACCCCCAGGCTGGGCTGCGAGGCCAGGCCTGGGCAGTGAGGAGCACTGGTTTTTAATTAAATTTTTTCTTAAGTTGATTTCACTGACAACCCTGGATTTTGTGTTTTAAACAATTTATGTTTAAAGTGTGATTAAGCAGTTAATCGTGCCTTAGTATGCGACTCAGCTACATGTTCAACAAATTAATCGCATGATAACACAAGAGTTAGTTATTTCACAAAATATATGTATTAACTTTATAGCTTGCCCCCATCTGAGGGACTCCCAGACACAGGGGTGCACTACCCTCAGTCAGCCCTGAAGCTGACAAGGCTCACAGTGGTGACAGCACTCCTGGCACTGCCCCAACCGTGTGACTTGTCAGGTGCAGGGCTTGTGGTGGGGAGAACACTGCCTCTACTGTGAGCCTTGTCAGGTGTGGGGCTTGTGGGCAGGGGGAACAGAAGAAAATGCTGCCACTGCTATGAGTGCCAACAGCTGCTGGGTTCGGAGTCATGGGAGCCAGTGAAGGGGGAGCTCAGGAGCGTGATCCTGGGCTCCGCCTGCACTGGCAATAAGGCATGATGTGATCTCATGCATGATCCCACAATCGCACCGCCTGTCATTCATGTCTGGCATTGACATGGGACTGTGTGGTTTGCATGTTAGATCCCATTGTGCCTTTACCTACCTTTCTTTTTCTGAAGTTCCTGGAGTTCTTTCAAAAACTGCATGATCCTGCCTTGTTGGGTCATAGCGCAGGGTATTAATATCTCTGTATAAGTTAAAAAAAAAAAAAGAAAAAAAAAGGTGAGGACATCACAAAATAATGCACAAATTATTATATTATCCTGTGAGGATACACATATAAATTTAAGTGTAATGTAGTTGATATATGTATTATTAAATGTTTCAGCTTGGCTTACTCCAAATTTACAGCCAGACTCATATTTGCTTTTAGATAGAAAAAGCCCAATTTGCATTCTGAGAGCAGAATAAGAAGCCTGGACAAGAAATATTTACTAAATTTACGTACTAAAATAATTCAAGATGAAACACCCCCTCAAGTTGTTGCTTATGCAACAATAAAGACTTAATGCATACATACATTAGGGTTTAAACTTAGTGTCTGGGTATGGATAGGGATGGTGTAGCCAAAAGTTCTAATTTATCTTCTTAAGTATCCAAGATGGAACATTTTTTCACCTTTAAAAATTGAATATTATTTACATTACTAGTTAATGCAGTTCAAACTTTAATTTAGAGAAAGGCACTCTCAAGGCAAAACCAAATCTTGGTTAAGAGAAATACATAACCATATAATCTTTTCCCAATACAGGATTCTTTTTTGATTTAAAAAGGAGTTAATGTTGTTATTATAGCATAGTCAATTTGACAAAACAGGTAGGTTTGACTTCAGGGGCTGCAGGAATGGCTTCCATTTTGCCTGGTGAAAGAAGATTCACATGGTTACAAGACCAGCATTGGGACACAATATTGATCAGTGAGTAATGAACAGAACAGATCACTAACAAATGTGATTATTAAAAATATACAGTTGCTTTCTACCTCTTCACACTACTCATAATAACCAACCTTGTATTACCAAAGGTACTACCTGAATTTTCACTGTGCTTACAAAGAGTGCCATCCACAGGCTAAATTAGTACATCTCTTGAACTAGCATGTCATCATCTGACAGGCAGCATTAAATATGAGGAGTGGGGATATAGTTTACTCCCTATTACACTAAAGCCCCTTCTACACATTACAGGTATTAAGGAATTAATTGGTTAATTGTGCAATTATCTTGAGACCAGCTACATATGCAAAGTATTTATCACATGGTAAAAAGCTCCAGCCAGCTATAAAGTTAAGACCTTGAAAACGTGTACTAACTTTATAATTGGTTGCTATTAAGCTTCAACTTCTGTATGTATAGCAGGGTTGCCCCTGTGGCTGGGAGCCCCATCAGCTGATGTGACTCCTAGCTCCAGCAGCTGTTGATTCGGAGTCCTGGCAACTGTGGATATTGGAAAGTGGGACCCCAGCCTCAGGGGTGCATGGGGTATCCCTGTAGCTGGGAATCCCTTAACTGAGGAGGCTTGCAGTCCCTCCTTTTTACTGGTGCAGGGAGAGCCTGGGAGTCAGGCTCTCCCTGCACCAGCAATAAGCTGTGATGGGATTTAATGCATAGCCCCACAATCCTGCCTCCTGCCAAGGATGTGTGGATTGTGGATTGCACCTTAGATTCCATTGCACCTCTACCTTTAATGTGTAGAGGGGCCCTAAAGAAGCTACCTATAGAAAGGTCAGTTTGCACATGTGAGTGGTATGTCTGAAATAAAGCTTCATTGTAGAAATATATCTGGTCCCCATTAAAGCAACCACTTTAAACTTAATGCTTCTGATAAACATTTCCAGTTTAGGGTACAAAAATTCATTTTCATGTGATCCAGAAAAGTAGCCTTCCAATCTCCAGACATGAAAGTCTAGTTGCCTGACTCACTACCAAAGCTACCTCAAATTAGTTACGTTGAGTTTTTCTCCTTCACTTTGGAGGGAAAATAAAAAGGTTAAAATAAGGAAGCATACTCTGGAAAGAAACTCATTAGGGAACAATTAATCTGCAGGCTGTATCTTATTAAACTATGAGAATTTATGGATAATAAGATACAAGTAATATCATCACCAGAACGCAAGGTGAGCCTTGATTTTCTCTCTGTTCTGTCACCTTTCTTCTCATTAAATCACTAATGACACAATTCAATGTCACACTAGGACAGAAAACCTGAATTTAAGTAATGCAACAAAGAAGAAAACAAAGACAAGTAAGCCTGGCTCTAGGTTCAGTTTTTCCTGCTAAAGCATGAGGCATACTTAAATTTCTTAGCGTTTGTTGCCATTTTGCTTGGTTTAGGATGTAGGTTGACATGCAGGAGACTTCTCAGTATCTGTAGATTTTTCTTTTTCTCTGCAACAAGTTCTTCTTCTTCATCTATATTCATTTTTTGTGCCTCTCCTAGGGAAAAAAATCCAGTGTGGGAAAAAGAGAAGCCATTTTAAGCTTTACAAAAAGCCTACACCCATTATTTCTTTTTGGCCCCTTCTACATGTTACAGGTATCACACAATTAATTGGTTAATTGCACAATTACTTTAAGACCAGCTACACGTGAAAGTACTTATCACATGATAAAAGGCTCCAACCAGCTATAACATTAGAACTCAAAAACATGTACTAGCTTTACAGCTGGTAACAACTTTATAGCTGGCATTACTGAGCTTTAATTTGCATGTGTAGCAGTCTCCCCTGCAGCTGGGAGCCCCGTCACCTGACAGGACTCTCAGCTGCAGGGGTTCACCACGCCCAGTATGAAATCCTGGGCTTGGGGGATCATGGCTGGTGTGATCCCCAAGGCTCAGGAGGGTTTGTGAAACCACATATGCACCACAAAGAGTCCCCATAATCGTGTGGTGTAGCACAGCCATGACTAAGAATCCCATCACATGCAGGACTCTCCGTCCTGGCTGCATGGGCCCCCATAGCTGAAAGTCCCCTCAGCAAAGGGCTTTTCATACAGGTTTTTTATTGTACTACATTTTGTAAGAGCAATCATCAGAAAATAAGAAGAAAAATATATACCTTCCTCTTCACTGTCAGTTTCAAGGAACTGAGCATCCATACGAAATCGCTCATCTGTGCCAAAGCGCGACTGTAAATGCAAGAGCTACATCCAAAGGAATTAAAAAGATTTTAAGGCTGATAGAACACTATCTTAAGACATGTAATGACATTTTATAAACTTGAATCATTGCTCTTTAAAGCCAATAAGCTTTCACTGTTGCAAGTTTTGTTCCAGAAATCATCTTTTAATTGACTAAATTCTCAGGGGAGAACTTCCAGCCCTAATGACTATGAAGTCTATAAAACATATATTATTTTCTCTATTTAAAAGTATGCCATAAGTATGTTAACAATATTGTATTGAAAAAATAATTTTGATGTGCTTAGTTTTGAGGATTTAAGAAAGTGCCAATCATTTAAAACAGATTCACTAACCTTCTCACCAGATTTGCCTTCAAACTGGGGTTTAATTTTGAATCTATCATTGTCTTCCTCTGCATCATCTTGCTCATCCTCACTGCTTTCAAACAGCTTCACATGCACAGCCTCTGGGGACTTACATGGTTAAAAAGAAAAAGCAAACACAAAAGGTAAAAGCTTTAACTAAGTGATTTTGCAAAAATATCAACTATTCACTTAATTTATGACTTCCAACCACATCTGAAAACCAACTGTCTTCTACGTTATGATATTCATTGTCTACCGATTACTGTACCTGAAGCCTGGTGTCTGTACATATGAACCCTTGTAAAAATACTTTTCAATTAATTGTGTGTTCTTAGACTCCACTCAAACTAATTGTTTGACTGTTGTGATCACTTAAATGCAGAAGCACAACATCTCTGTACACAGTAATCTCAAGTTTTGTAATGGCTGTTGGTTTCTCAGAAAATACGTTTTTGTATTTTACTAAGTTTTATTTGGGGAAGGAACTTCAAAACCATTTTTAATAAACACTTCCAATTACAGGACTCATTTTACAACATGAAAGTTAGTTTCACTGCAGTGAAGACCACCTGACTAGTATAACTGACAAGTAACGTAAAAAATAAAAAAAAATGTAATGGTGTATAAGTGCCATTCTCAGCCTAAGCAACAAAGAATTTTGAGAAACCTGAAACATTTCCCCCCATAAAATTACCACCTTCCAATGATGGAAAAACAGTGCAGAATAAAGATACTGATGCAATAAAGAAAACAAAACAACAACAAAGTCAACCTGAGAAGAGGACAGGAAGCAGTAGTGCCGTGGAAGACATTTTTTTATTTAACCAACAGTGAAAAGCAAGAGTTCTCTATAATAACCATATATGGATACCCCTCAGTCTGAGCATAACATGGGAACACTCCATCAATTTATACTAGTTCAGTTTCCTAGAAAACAATCTTCCATTTTCTAAAGAGATACCTGAAGTATTTATATGTTCTGTCAAACACTAAATTCACAAGTTCTCTACCGTATGTATCACTTGTCCTGTGACCTCTATTTTTGCCCACTAACAATTACGATAGTATTCAAAATGTGATATTAAATATCTGAAATTATTTGGTGCACATTTTGATGTTGCTCTTCATCATTACAAATTTCCTTGGAATACATACCATTGCAAGTTATGTGGGGAATGTGAATAATCTCTCAGAAATTAGGTTGCACCTGTTTTTATGCTACTCACATTTTTAAGCACATTTCCTGAAGTCACTTCTTCCTTAGGCCTTTCGCATACCTCAGCTTCACCTTCCCCATCTGAATCAAATACAACGTGTTTAGGTTTGCTTGCTGACTGGTTATCCTGTGTTAAAACAAGCATTGTTATATTTAAACTTGTCACATAATGGTTACATCATATTTTCAATAGCGATGACTTGAAAACAATCTTTTAATGTTTCTACTTCAGTACCCCACAAATGTCTTATTTCATAGACCCAATCTGAAAAGAGCTTGGCAATGGGAAAAGATGACAGATGCTTTTCCCAAATACAGTACCTAACAGAAAATCTTAAGAGAAAATATACTAGATATATTTATTAAATATTTCTTCTTTCAGTATTGTTTACTAATCGGAGACAAGTTAAAGAGTACAATTACCAGGCTTGAGAATGCCCCTTGAATAAGTTTCTTCTGTAACTCTCTCTCTTTGTGTCTCTCTTGTAGAGCTGCCAGTCTCTTTTGATTATCCCGCAGTTGTTTCTCCTTTTTATCTGATTCACTCAACATATTAACAGGATTGCAAAGTTCTTTTGTGCCTTGCAGACTTTTCATGTCTTCATATGCTTGAGCCATAAAGGCTGAAACTTCTCTGTTTGTATCAGTCTTTGGGTCCTCTGAAAGAGATTCTGAGCTATTCAAATCATATTTAATGCACATCTCTGTGACCAACTCATTGCTATCCATATCATTGCTTTTCTCCTCACTTCCATCAGTCCTCATAATGGTACCATCCTCACTTTCTTCTCTCTTTATTATCTGGTCTTCTTCCCATGAACTCAAGTAAGTATTATTGCCTACTGAAAGTGGATTGCAAATAGGCTTTTCACTTTTACCTGCTGCATATAGAGAACCTGACACACTCTCAAAATTGTTACAAATAATATTCTGCATCTTTTCCACACTTCTGCTTCCAGGTGGACATGATACGCAACTACTAGATTGTCTAGAGCAGGACTCTTTCCCATAGGAACAGTAAGGTTTTGAAGCTTTTTCTGCATATCTTGCCCTGAAATTAAGACTTTCCTTGGTCAACTCCTTAAATGGCTCATTTTCACACAGGGATCCTATTCCTTTAAAGGGCTGATACTTCAAACCTGAAGTATTTTTCATTGGTTTCATTTCTTCAGGACTCTCCTCTCCTTCTAAAATGGCAGCAACTATATCTTCAGGATTAATATTATTTTTAACTGAAGGGGCAATTTCATACCTGATATTCTCAATAATATCACTTTTACACTGACCAATGCTCAATTTACTTTCTGTATTTTCTTCTGAAATCTCAGTACTTATAGTGGCCAAGTCTTTTAAGTCATCTAATGTAAGATCCAGGTGGTAACAGTTTTGCATCAAGTTTTCATACAAAGAATCAGATTCAGATTCATTTGCCTCAGACTCTGAATGCAAGTTCTCATTGCTACTGCACTTAGATTTGCTGTCAGTTATGGTGTCTTGCAGTGTGGTAGGTCTAGATTTTGCCATTTTTTCAGGTACCGTTCTTTTGATATTCTTTCTGTTTTGCTTATTTGGTGACACAACAGAAGGATCATTTACAGACTCAACATTTTCATTACTCAGGAGTGCATCCTTAATATAATCCTTTTCTATTTTCATCTGTTTAGATTTTTTTTGAACTTCAGTCTTCACATTACCTTTATCTAAAGTTTTATTTACTGCAATAATTTCATCTGTATCTGCTGAATTATAATCATTTTCAGTAGTTTCTCTCACTCTATTACTCTGTTTAGTGACTTCCCTCATGACATCTGGATTGCTTGAAGACCAGTGAGTATTATATTTTAGCTCAAAATTATGCCCAACAACTTCCAAATAGTTATTTTCAGAAACGACATTGGTCTTGATTCTCTCCATTTGCTTTTCTCTCCTTATCAATGCTTCAATCTCTTCTTCTGAATCAAGATCATCATCAGAAATGCTAGGCATACTTCTGTGAAACACAACATCTGAGACCAAGCTCTTATGCAGGAAGAATTCTTTTCTTTTCGTGTCACTAAGAGTAGGAATCTGAAATAATTCAGTTGAACTTGAAAGTGATGTTTTGCCCATCTTTACGTTTGCTTTCTTCAGTTGTAATTGGCAACCTGAATATTGAAGTGATGTTTTATTTAAGTCCTCATTACCCTCCTTCCTCAGTTTTTTGGAGGGCTTTTTAGTTCTATGATATTCTCCTTGTCGTTTCTTGGTCATGCTATCTTCTTCCTCTTCCAAATACCAAGTAAGTTTGGATACGGGAACCATTTCAGTCAAGTCTTGCTCCAGTTTTCTAAGATTATGGCAATATTTTGAGGGGTCATATTTCATGATGTTATAGCCAGAGTTAAGGACAAACAGTTATTTTTAGCAAGCAGGCTTTCTATCTTCAGCATTAATTCAAAAGAAGAGTGATTTTCAAAGCTATGTTCACTGAAAATATTTTAAAAGTTGCTCTCACAATCAGCATACCTAATGCATGTTTATTTCAAAACTAAGGTACAGTTACTCAGTAAAGCATAATATCATTCATTCTCAGTAATAAAAACATTCTTAGACAAAAATCTCTTGTCCTCCAGTAAGGACAGCAAAGAAGAATGGCATTGTTTTTATGAGGCAGGGTAGAGATACACCTTATAGGCTAACTAAATCAGAGATGCACAAGTTTTCATTAGCAGAAGCTTACTCAATCTTTACAAAAGCAGTAGGAAAGGATATTTTTTTTTGGTGTTGACTCTTAAGGTGAAGAACAGGTAAAACTCTTCCAAATTTGCTAACCACCCAGTTCTGCAAGAAAGAAAAAACCCCAGTTATCACAGTGAAAAAATAATGGAAATTCAACACATCACAAGTACCATAGTTTCATAGTTTCTAGGGTCGGAAGGGACCTGAGCAGATCATTTAGTCCGACCCCCTGTCACGGCAGGAAAGAATACTGGGGTCAAACGACCCCAGCAAGATGTTCTTCTAACCTCCTCTTAAACACCTCCAGGGTAGGAGCCCGCACCACTTCTCTTGGAAGTTGGTTCCAGACCCTAGCCGCCCTGACCATGAAGTAGCGCCTCCTGATATCTAACCTAAACCTACCCTCTGCCAGCTTGTGACCGTTATTCCTGGTCACTCCTGGCAGTGCTCGGGGGAACAGTGACTCCCCCAGTGCCTGCTGATCCCCCCTGACTAGTTTATAGCAGGCCACAAGATCCCCCCTCAGCCTCCTCTTCTGGAGGCTGAACAGGTTCAGGTCCCATAGCCTCTCCTCACAGGGCCTGCCCTGTTGTCCCCTGATCATGCGAGTGGCCCTCCTCTGGAACCTCTCCATGTTGTCCACACGTCCCTCTTGAAGTGTGTCGCCCAGAACTGGACGCAGTACTCCAACTGAGGCCTGACCAGTGCCGCATAGAGGGGGAGGATCACCTCTTTGGACCTGCTCGAGAAGCATCTGTGGATGCATGACAAGGTGCGGTTGGCCTTCCTAACTGCCTCCCCACACTGCCAGCCCATGTTCATCTTGGAGTCAATGATGACCCCAAGATCCTTTTCCGCCTCCGTGCTGACAAGAGGGGAGGTTTCTAACCTGTGTACAGGACCTCCACCTGACGCAGGAGGTACATGGTCCCACTAGGGGGAATGCCTTACTGGATCTGGTATTGGCAACGGGGGATGACATAGTAGGGGACCTACAGATCGGTAGCCATCTGGGGGACAGTGATCACCTAAAAGTACAGTTCAACATAAGGCGTCGAGTGGGTAAGGTAACCAGTAGGGTGAACGTGCTGGACTTTAGGAAAGCTGATTTCAGCGAACTCAGGCGATTAGTGAAGGATGCACTGCAGAGTAGTAGTTTTGAAATGATGGGAGCCCAAGAAGGGTGGCTGTGCCTTAAGGAAGCTATCCTTCTCGCACAAAGCGAGACGATCCCCGTGCGAGGTAAAAGAGGGAAAGGGGCCAGGAGGCTTCCCTGGCTGACCAGAGAAATCCAGGGCAGACTAAGGGCCAAAAGGGGAGCACATAAAAAGTGGAAACAGGGAGAGATCACCAAAGAGGAATATACCTCTTCTGCTCGTGCTTGTAGGGAGGCAGTTAGACAGGCCAAAGCTACCATGGAGCTGAGGATGGCAACCCAAGTAAAAGACAATAAGAAATTGTTTTTTAGATATATAGGGAGTAAAAGGAAGGCCCAGGGAGGAATAGGACCCCTGCTAAATGGGCAGAAACAATTGGTGACGGACAGAGGGGACAAGGCTGAACTCCTCAACGAGTTCTTCGCCTCAGTGTTCCTAAGCGAGAGGCATGACAAGTCTTTCACTGGGAGTGTAGGGAGGCAGCAGCAAGGCACCAGACTTCCATGCGTGGACCCTGAGGTGGTGCAGGGTCACTCGGAAGAACTGGATGCCTTTAAGTCGGCAGGCCCAGATGAGCTCCATCCGAGGGTACTGAAGGCACTGGCCGACATCATTGCAGAGCCACTGGCGGGAATATTTGAACGCTCGTGGCGCACGGGTCAAGTCCCGGAGGACTGGAAAAGGGCCAATGTGGTTCCCATTTTCAAGAAGGGGAGGAAGGAGGACCCGGGTAACTATAGGCCAGTCAGTCTCACCTCCATCCTTGGCAAAATCTTTGAGAAAATCATCAAGGCTCACATTTGTGAGAGCCCGGCAGGACAAATTATGCTGAGGGGAAACCAGCACGGGTTCGTGGCAGGTAGATCGTGCCTGACCAATCTAGTCTCTTTTTATGACCAGGTCACAAAACGCCTCGACGCAGGAGGAGGGGTGGATGTCGTATACTTGGACTTCAGGAAGGCCTTTGATACGGTATCCCACCCCATACTGGTGAACAAGTTAAGGGGCTGTGACTTGGATTACTGCACAGTCCGGTGGGTGGAGAATTGGCTGGAGGGTCGCACCCAGAGAGTTGTGGTGGATGGGTCGGTTTCGACCTGGAAGAGTGTGGGCAGTGGGGTCCCGCAGGGCTCGGTGCTTGGACCAATACTCTTTAATGTCTTGGACGAGGGGGTGAAATGTACTCTGTCCAAGTTTGCAGATGACACTAAGCTATGGGGCGAAGTGGACATGCCGGAGGGCAGGGAACAGCTGCAAGCAGACCTGGACAGGTTAGACAAGTGGGCAGAAAACAACAGAATGCAGTTCAACAAGGAGAAATGCAAAGTGCTGCATCTAGGGAGGAAAAATGTCCAGCACACCTACAGCCTAGGAAATGACCTGCTGGGTGGCACGGAAGTGGAAAGGGATCTTGGAGTCCTAGTGGATGAACATGAGTCGGCAGTGTGACGAAACCATCAGAAAAGCCAATGGCACTTTATCGTGCATCAGCAGATGCATGACAAATAGGTCCAAGGAGGTGATACTTCCCCTCTATCGGGCGCTGGTCAGACCGCAGCTGGAGTACTGCGTGCAATTCTGGGCGCCGCACTTCAAGAAGGATGCGGATAACCTGGAGAGGGTCCAGAGAAGGGCCACTCGTATGGTTAAGGGCCTGCAGGCCAAGCCCTACAAGGAGAGATTAGAGAAACTGGACCTTTTCAGCCTCCGCAAGAGAAGGTTGAGAGGCGACCTGGTGGCTGCCTATAAGTTCGTCAGGGGGGCACAGAAGGGAATTGGTGAGTATTTATTCACCAAGGCACCCCCGGGGGTTACAAGAAATAATGGCCACAAGCTAGAAGAGAGCAGATTTAGATTGGATATTAGGAGGAACTTCTTCACAGTTCGAGTGGCCAAGGTCTGGAACGGGCTCCCAAGGGAGGTGGTGCTCTCCCCTACCCTGGGGGTATTCAAGAGAAGGTTGGATGTGTATCTAGTTGGGGTAATTTAGGCCCAGCACTCTTTCCTGCTTATGCAGGGGGTCGGACTCGATGATCTATTGAGGTCCCTTCCGACCCTAGCATCTATGAATCTATGAATCTATGAGTTCCCTAACCTGTAGGTACGGTGCCGGTTGTTCCTCCCGACGTGCATCACCTTGCACTTGTCTGTGTGTTCAACTGTGTTGAAATACTCATCCGCCCACCCTTGTAACCTGTCGAGGTCTGATTGTAGCCTGTTGCATCCTTCCAGTGTGCCCACACCCCCCCACATCTTAGTGTCATCAGCAAATTTGAACAGGGTGCTTTTTACCCCCTCGTCCACATCACTGATGAAGATGTTGAACAGTGCGGGCCCAAGGACCGAGCCCTGCGGAAACCCACTGCCCACGTCCTTCCAGGTTGAGAAGGACCCATCTACTACCACCCTCTGGGTGCGGCCCTCCAGCCAGTTGGCGGCCCATTTGACTGTGTGGGTGTCTACACCACAGCCCCCCAGTTTCTTAATGAAAACGCAGTGAGAGACGGTGTCAAAAGCCTTCCGGAAGTCCAGGAAGACTATGTCCACTGCTACCCCTGCATCTAATGATCTGGTGATCTGATCCTAAAAGGCCACCAGGTTAGTCTGACAGGACCTGCCACTGATGAACCCGTGTTGGTTGCCCCTAAGCATGCAGTCCCCTGCTGGCCCCTCCTGGATGTGTGCCAGCATAATTTTCTCAAACAGCTTGCCTAGGATCGAGGCAAGACTAACCGGCCTATAGTTTCCCGGGTCCTCCTTCCTGCCTTTTTTGAAGATGGGGACCATGCTGGCCCTCTTCCAGTCCTCCGGCACCTCACCAGAGCACCACGAGTGCTCGTAAAGCCATGCCAGGGGACTTGCAATGACCTCGGCCGGTTCCTTTAGAACTCTAGGGTGGAGATCATCCGGACCGGCTGACTTGAATACGTCCAACCCCTCCAGAAGCTTCCTAACTAAATCCTCGCTAACCCGTGGCCCAGGTGTGCCTCCCCCGGGGCCCGAGGAGGGCCCAGCAGGGAGGTGGCTGTTCTGGTCCCTACTTAGGAAGACGGAGGCAAAGAAATCGTTAAACATGTTAGCTTTGCCGTCTGGTGTGACAACCAAGTTTCCCAACGCGTCTTGCAAGGGCCCCACATTACCCGGGACCTTCTTTTTACCCCCTACATATTTAGAAAAGGACTTTTTATTGTCCTTAATCTGGGAAGCTAGTCCCAGTTCCATCTCTGCCTTGGCCTTCCTAACTATCCCCCTACATCCCCGAGGAACTACAGAATAGTCCTCCCTGGTGATGACCCTTTCTTTCCATTGGGTGTAAGCCTCCTTTTTAGCAAGGAGACATTCCCGGATGCTTTTGGTGAGCCATAGTTATCTGGAAAAAACTGAAGCGTAAAGCCTTTGGTGGTAGGAACTGTAAATAAAAGAACCTGTCACTAATTAGCCTGTTGTTTGATTAAGTAACTTTTTTTTTACACTGGATAACTTCATTCATTTCCTTTAGAAATAAACAGTAGCAACTTAAATAAATGTAAGGTACTCATATTTCTATGTATAATCCCCCCAAAATGGTGAGACCATGATAAAGCTTTGCTTGTTCTAGTTGACTTTTAAATCACGAGAAGAGATACCTTACCATACCTTATGATCTGGTACTTCTGTTCCTGGCACTGCTTTCATGTGAAAATCTACAACTCCAGCTTTCTTCAGTGATTCCATTAGATTTGCTTTGCTATCTGCATGAGGCTGTTCTTTCTTCAGCTTTGCTGCTTCTCTTTCCTGTGCCAATCTGTATCAAAGTACATGGTACATCTCACTATGACACAGAAGGAAAACACAAAAGCTGGCTAGCCAGTAGCCTCCCCACTTTCCCCACCTGATGGGCTGCCCCCTCAGGCTGCAATGACAACAAGGACTGCTGGCTACCAAGAGGGAGCCAGCATTTTATATTCATTAAGGTTCCCCCTCCCGTCCCCTCCCCAAAAGCCTACGCTTTTTTGTGGCGCCTGCCCAAAATTGTGCTTTTGGTAGGTTCCTAGTTATAGCTTCTCAAAAGATATTAGTTAACTAGCACTTAATTCTATTAAAACAATAGAATAGAATGCTTTTGGATATTATCTATAGCCTACACTTGTATATTAACTTTACCTGTGCAAGAAGCTTTCTTTTGCCAGTTCAATTTGTAGTGTTCCACCTTTCCATTTTGTTTTATTTAAAATTGACATACCTGGGAAAATAAGAATTAGAAAAGAAGCAACTGTTAACTACTTGCATAAATATTTAAGGTATGCTTCAAGAATGCCATTTTAGTGATTATCTTCAGCATTACTAGACTAATTCTATGCCTGCACTAATATTGTCAGTAAGAAACAAGAAAAAGATTTTCTACATTCAAAACCTGTACTGACTTCCAATAAGTTAGTCAGAGATGAAGCAACATTGAAAGATTTAGAAATCTTCAAGATTTAGAACTTCAAATCATGACCTTTAAAAAAAAAAAAAAAAGCATAGGCACTATAACATACAAAAGTGAGATCTGTTACTTCATATATTGTCTTCAGTTAAATCTGAAGTCCAAAAGAACTAAGAGAAACAAGTGCAGAATAAAAGGTACAGATGAGGGAGAAAAATATTTGATCACACTGTTTATTCATAATCTCAGTCTTACTACAGATTTACATCACATAGGAATTGCAGTTTTGCAACATGCCTAGGATGAAAATGTGCCAGAAGAGAGCCAACTCCAGGGTTAGCACCCAATTTCTGTTCAGAAATTAAGGACAAAAGTAACTTGTGTACTTACATTTTTTAAGATCTGATTCTGAAATGCTGATGTTGATGTAAGCAAAACTTTTCATAGGGTTCCCTGCTCAATGATAATTAGAAACATTTTATTTTTGTATAAATTGCATTTTTAGTTTTAAATTGAAACATACATTCTATAGGGATGCTTTTGAAGAAAAAGTAGTTTTGAAATAGCATCTATATTTTCCATTACCAAATGAGGTAAAGAATAGTTGTACTTTATGGGATAAGTGAAATTATTACCCTGCTCGTCTTTCCTGGTAAGAATTTCTACATTTGTTACTTCGCCAAACTTGCTGAATCTTTCCTGCAGTTCACCCTCAGAGACGGTATGGCCAAGTCCTCCAACATACAAACGTTTTAATATTTTTTTCCCCTCCATATTAAGAACTCAGACCATTTCATCAATTTTGCATCCTTTTTAAGTTTTTCTGGAAAAGAAGATTATAGTTCAATATTAACAACTGTTATAGCTCAGAACTAAGCTATACCTGTGATCTCACTATAAGGCTCTGTCTAATGATGATAGTTAAGGCTGACCTTAAAGACCATCCCTACCAGTCATCTATACTAAATATACCTATGCTTGATTCCGTGTGGCAATCCAGCCTGACTTTGGAAGCTCTGTAGAACTTCCAGGTATAAGAGTAACTTCTCTGCCAAAAATCTTAACCTCCCTGTTTCTGCAGCGAGAATTTAGAACTTACCCAGACAGTCCAACAGCAACAATTCCACAATTTCCTGCTGCTTTCTCCACAAACTCCAGCACTCCACTTCCTTTCTCTACTGTCTAAAGTAGTTCATAGATTAATTCCCATAAGAGCTCTGGTTTCCAAATAAGTAACATAATGTGGTATGTGTTACAAGGCACAAAAGATGGGGAGAAAGCTGCAACAATAGGAATATTCATTATAATCTCTACCTTCTCCTCCTCCTCAGCTAGGCATTCACAAGAATGGGACCCAAGGCCAGGAACATATTTAAGAGTCTCAGATAAATATACCAAAAGGTTAAGGATTGGCTGGCAGAAATCCAGAAATGCCATGTGCTTTGTGGTCTCATTGACAGTGTGTCTACTACTGCTCCAGGAACCAAACTTTTGGTCTCTCATGACCATTTTTCTAGTTGTACTTCAGCTTTACACTTTGTTTTGATCATTCAGAACCAGATTTTATCATTATCAGTTAGCTGGTGCAAGTGCCTCATTCTTGTTCTTCAGGGGTGCACCAATTAAGACTTTTTGGGCCAATACCGATTATTAATGAACCATATTAGCAGATACCAATCCAATTGCCCATATGCAGCCCAGCAGCTTGGAGAGCAGTGTCCAGCTGGTAAGTCTGTTGGGGGAAAATGGGAGCAGATTGAGGTTCCCACAGTGAGGGAGGGAATGGGGCTGGTGCTGGGGCAGGTGCTGCCCAGCCAGAGCGGGGCAGAGCACAGGACTGAGCCATGAACTGCTCATCTGGGGAGCAGAAGGAAGGGGGGGTGGCTCCTGCCACTGCCTGCACCCCAGGGGAGGCATGGGGGTGTGCCCCCAGATATGTGTGTGGGGCTAGGGTGGGCTGCTGCTCCAGGCTAGGGCCAGGGGTGGTGCTAGGCTCTTCCTGGAAGGGGGTTGAGCCAGGGCGGCACTTGGGGCAGGCGGTGGTTGTGGCACTGCGAGGAGAGCTACGGCAAATTTTGGGGTGGCTGCAGCCCACTGCATAGCTCTCCCTTCCAGTGCTGCTGCCTGCCCCAAGTGGAGTCCTGGCTCAACTCTGCTGCCAGGAAGAGCTCAGTCACACCCCACCCCACCCCACCCCAGTCCAGAGCAGCAGCCCACCCTCACCCTATGCACAGACCCAAGGGGCACATACTCTCCATGCCTCCCCCAGTGTGTGCACAGTAGCAGGAGCTGCCCCCTGCTCCGCATGAGCTGCCTGAGGTTGTCCCGGGTTCAGCTAGGTAGCGCTTGCCCCCTGCCGCACCTTTTCCCCTCGGACACTGCTGTCCAAACTGCCAGGCTAGCTTGATACAGAACTGTCATGGGAGTAGTGTTATTAGGAGGGAATAAGATCCTAACCACTCCGGATATGAAATGTCTGACCTCCTTTATTGGCAACATTATCAGCCACATCAGTCCAAAAAAGCCAATTGCCAATAATGTCAATTTTCCTTTTATTGGTGCAGATATGATATGGACCAGTGTATTGGTGCACCTCTACTGTTTTTCCTCTGAACCTAACTTTTAATTTCTAAGCTTGTGTTTGGGTGGGTATTGGTTGCATCTGTATTGTTCTTTGAACATAATGTTCCCAAAAACTTGCAAAGAACAATTTTTCCAATTATTTAGATGGTCTAATAAAAGATAATCAAATTTACCCGAAGAACCTTCTCTGCCTAAGCTTATGTATATCACTTGTTTTTGTTGATTTACTTGAATAGAACTATGTAGCCATTTATGCCATGAAGTTTTATGTTTTGCAGCATCTGAAAACAGTAAGCAATCTACATCAGCTAATTGTATAGTAACCCAGGATCCCAACTGGCTCTCAGAGAGCTTTACATTTGTACTGATATTTACCAAAATAATCAACCAATAATCAATAAGGTAACAAGTTAATTAAGCACAAAATAGCTCATAAAGATTAGCTGCTCTCTTATCCCAAGAGTTGAAAGGGAAAAACAAAGTGCAGCGAGCATTAAATAAGCCCTCACATATCGTATTGGATGTTACACAATACAGAAAGTAGTACTTACAATCAATCACTCATTTATTTAAACTTCCATGCATGTGTACTGAATCCAGGTGCATGTGATAACCCTAATTTCCTTTTTCTCCCTTGAACTTGGGCCTGTGTTGCAGAAGCGTGGGACTTTTTGTATGATCTGGATAAGAAATCATTGGTCTTCAGGGCACCCTCCATATGAAGATACTAGCCTCTAGTTTCAAAGTCACTGAGATCTGTACCCTTCACAGTCACATACATGGTATTTGGATTTAAGTTTTGGAGACAGCAGCACCAGACGACCTTCTAAATGAATATGTGTGGGTCCATGTTTGGGCAAGGTCCGTAAGCCAATGCAATTTCTCCCAAAACACTGTGTACCTTCACCCTTTGATACAGCAATGTCACAGGAGTAATGTTAGCAGGAGGGAATAAAGTCCTAACCTCTCCAGATATGAAATGCCTGACCTCCTTCAAATCCTGCTGTCCTACACCTCCCCAGGACCTTATAGATTGCTGTTGATAAAACTGCCTCTGTGGTCTACTCAGTGGTGCAGAACCAAGGAACAGTACACCTGAGGTTATCATGATCACTGTTCCTTCGGGGGCAAACTATAGGTATGTGCACCAAAGGCTGCAGTTATGATGTTTCAGTTTCCCAGAAATCAAGGCTGGAACAAACCTTTCAATCATCTAATCTGACCCCTTAGTACATTATACAGCATTAGATCCTCCGATAAACGCAACTCTTTATCACAGTACTGGGTATGGGACCATGAGAGAACAGGCTTCTGTGGCCATGGGGGGCAAAGGCAAATTATTTCTGTAACACGAGGGGCAGCATAAGCATGGTAAGTAAGAGTTTCAGCTCCTACAACACAAGAAAGCCCAAAAGGACAAGGGCGGAATAAGCCCCGGGCTTGTAACCAAGCCTGCAAAAGCTCAGCCCTGAAAGGGATTAGGGGTCACATCCCTTCCTCCCGGCCCGGGCCCAGTCGAGACTCCGGCAGGGTCGCAGCGCTACGGACGTCCCGCACCAGGAAGCGGCCAGGGAAAGCCTCCTTCAACTCCTCACTCCGATTCTCCGTGCTTTCCCCCCTCTCCATTTCAATCTCGCCGCAAAAAACAAGGCGCGGGGGCGCTGGCGACGCCGGGCAGCGACCGGCCTCTACCCACTGAGGAGCCGAGCTCACCCTCCGGCTTCCGCGCAGCCCGGCCGGACACCGCTCCACTCAAGGGAGCCGCTCCACAAAGGGGCAAACCCCACCCCGAGCAGCAGTGGGTCGGGTCCGGCCGCGGGACCAGGCACCAGCGAGGCAAAGTCTGCCCGGCACCCCCGACTCACCCAAGCCCCGACTCCCTGCACGCTGCCCGGCGACGCGACACCACCCACTTTCCCCCAGCCTCTTCAGGCCCCGCCCTGCAGTTCCCGGCAGGCTCTGCAAGCCCGGCGCACGCGGCTTGGACTGAACCAACAGGGCGGGGGGGAGGGAGAGAGGTGCGCCCTGGGGCCCGAGCCTGGGGGCAGGAGGAGAGAAAAGCTCCCTTCCCTTCCCTTCCCTTCCCGCCAGCCGGCGCTCGCCCTGCAGCGTCTGTGTGGCTGGGACCGATGTAGGCGTGTGCGGCCGAGGAGTAGAGCGTCCCCCAGCTGCCGCCGCGCGGTGGTGAGGGCCGGGCGCGAGCGCGGGCTCCGGCGGTTCGAAGGAGCTAGGCCGGGCCGGGTAGGCGCCGCTGCTCGTGAGGCGCGTGGCGTGTGGCGGCTTCTCCCTGAGAAAAGCGCCCGCGGCAGCCAAAGTGTCGGCGGAGGACGCCTCGCGGGGAGGGCCAGGGAGGCTCCTTGCCTAGCGGGAGGCGGCGTATCCCCGGCCCCGCTTTGCGCCCTCACGGACTCGAGCTGGGTGCAGAGCGAGCAGCAGTCTCTGGGGGCCGCAGCTCGCGGCGGGGCGGATGCGCTTTGCGGTCGTATCTTGCAGCCGAGACCCTCCCCTCCATAGGCTTTCTGACCACCCTAGCTAGCAGCACTCCCGCTGTGCTTCCCTGCTGCTGGCGGGTTAGCACGGGAGACTTGGAGATCAATTCTCTTTCCATGTCCTATGAAGCCTTGTGGAAAATTGCACAATCCAAGATTTATTTTGCATGTGTTGCATTACTTGAGTTACCATCGCGTGGAAGCAGTTACACAGAAGGAAGCTTCCCTTCCAAGGGGTTCTGTAGGTCTTTGTCAGAATGCAGCCTGAGGGTCTCATGCCCGCCCCCCTGCAAGGGGTTCACTCCCTGGGCTCCCAATCCATACCCTATTTCTTACATTGCTGTCCAGTTTCTGTCACTGGAGTCTCTGGGCTCCCCCTCCCTCTTCCTGTTTCCCCTACCTACCACTGCCCTTGTGGGGAGTAATGGGTGAACTGGGGAATCCTAGTTAGTGTGGTGCAGCAGGAGTGGGGTGGAGATCAGAAATTAGATCTGGCCTGCAATGGAGTCCCTCACAGCTGGTGGGGGAGTTAGGGGCATAAGGGAAATTGTGTCCCAATAACTCTGTGTCCTTTGTCATGTTCATGCGGTTTTGTCCACTGTAGGGGAGCTGTCAGTGTTGCCAGCAGCTTTGGTTTAATGCAGCCCAACTACTGCAGCTGTTGCCTTTCTCATTGCTGATAGCCTTGCGGATGGGGGGTGTGTGGAAGGGGACAACTGTAGTAGGAGGGTATTAGAGGTATCTCTTGAGAGTTGGGACTGGTGGTAAGATTGCCTAAGGGAGTAGAACTACTGCGATGTGACCCTTACATTGCCTGTCAGTGGTACACTGGGAGGTATTGTTGGCTTGTGGCAGCAGCCAGGTTCCAAGTGGTGGGTTCACTCCTATTAAAAGGTTGATGACTGGCCGTGTGGGGGTGAATAACGAAAAGTCTTTCCCTGGGGCTCTCCTGCCACGCCTTGAAGTGATGGAAGAATAAGAAGTTAATTTCCCAACTGTTGCCCCAGGATTCCTTTTACCAGAGACCCCCAAAGATTGACATGGCCCCTCATCCGATTTGGTGTGAAATGAATTTTAGGGGTTACTAAACCCCTAGGCTTATTACAAGATAATTATCCTTGCAGTACCACCTGGCAAGTCACTGGGTCACTGCTGTAACATCTTCGGTGGTACCAGCCTCAGATCCTCTGCTGGGTGTGTGAGATGTTAGTTTCTGGATTCCTTGTTACTAAAAACAAGAATTCCAAGGTTGTTCTTGTTTCCCCAGGGTGGCAACACAAACATGCACTGTCTCTTTGTTTGTCCACTACTTTTGTAACTTTCTCATCTCAAACTGTCCAATACTCAAGTTTCTTACCTCCTCTTTTTAAGTAAGGTACTCCAAACCTATTCCGTTTTTGGTTTTCTTTCCTTTTGGGGAAACTACTGTACCTGGTTAGCCCACTGTACTAAATCGCAGCACTCATTTTTCCCAGTAAAGGCACTCTGTACAATTTAATTGCTTAGATCTAGGAAGGCCTAAAGTTATGCTAAGAGCCTGAGCATAATTCAGTTTGCCCATTACACCAATGAGAGAGAGAGAGTGTAGTAAATCACCCCAGAAGCAGGATAAAAGTAAATTGGTTTATTAGTGAATTCCCCATGAGCTGAGAGTAAACCTGGCTGTTCTCACAGTGCACCGTTTTCCTTTGCCCTCCACTGCCATGCAACTCACTCCCCTGAGCCTGTCAGCTTGCCTCCAGTCTCACTCTCTTTCCTTCCTTTGCAGGTATCAGTGGATTTTTCCTCCGTGGGACCTTCTCTCTGCCTGAGGATCAATCTGGTAAGCATCTTCTCTCTCTCAACTTTTTCCTCTGCTGGTTGCTGTGGTTACCTTCACCCTGTCAGTTGATCTTATCAGTGATCTGTTCTAGTGCTGGGTTTGCTGCTCCAGGCTTTCCCCACTGACTCTCCTCATGCCATGCCCCGGGAGGGCAAAGAAAAGCTGTCTGCTGTGGACTTTAATAGCCGCTGGCTCTTAATCAGGCAGCATTCATCCTGGTGTGATCCCTCTCCCCAACTGGGTCTACTAAGTAATTATCCTTGCCCTGTCCCTGACCTGACTCTCTCCTGCACTCACAACTTTGTAGCACCAAAGGAACTGCACTGTTGCTTGGTCTGTTACAATGACCACTGATCAAAATGCTGGAGCTTTAATATTGGTGAGCTGTGTAATTTAATTTTTAGAAAAAGGGAGAGAGAAACTTCAAAATTCTAGTGCCACTTTTCTTCTTTTGATATTGGTAATTATAGCTTTATAGTGGTTATGGTTGGAAGGGACCTAAACAGATCATTAGGTCTGACCCCCTCCTCTGGGCACGAATGAGTGAGGGGTCATAAAACCCCAGCCAAATATCTGTCCAGCCTCCTTTTGAAGACCCCCAATGTAGGAGAGAGCACCACCTCCCTTGGCAGTCCATTCCAGAGCCTGTCAGTCCTAACTGTAAAGTAATGTCTCCTGATGTCCAGCCTGAACCTTCTCTCTAACAATTTGTGGCTGTTATTCCTAGTAACCCCCTGTGGTGTGCAGGGGAACAGAGCCTCACCCAACTCCCACCGGTTCCGCCCTGGTGAGTTTGTAAATGGCCACCAGATCCCCTCTTAGCCTTCTCTTTTGGAGGCTGAATAGATTCAGGCCCTTCAGCCTCTCTTCGTAGGGCCTTGACCATGTGAGTGGCCCTCTGAACCCTCTCAATGCTAGCCACATCCCTCTTGAGGTGCGGCACCCAGAACTAGGCGCAGTACTCCAACTGTGGCCTGACCAACGCCACACAGAGGGGAAGGATCGCCTCCCTAGGCCTGCTTGTGATGCATCTGTAGACCTTACTAACTGCTTCCTTGTACTGGTGGCTCATGTTCATCCTGGAGTCAACAATGTCTCCAAGATGCCTTTCTGCCACTGTTTTGACAATAATGGTGTTCCCTAGCCTATAGGTGTATTGCTGGTTCTTTCTTCCTAGATGAAGTACCTTGCACTTTTCTGCGTTGAATTCCATCCTGTTCTCATCTGCCCACCTCTGTAACCTGTCTAGATCTAGCTGGATTCTGTCCCTCCCCTCCAGCGTGCCCACATCACCCCACATCTTGGTGTTGTCAATTTGGACAGTGTGCTTTTCACACCCACATCCGGATTGATGATAAAGATGTTGAACAGTACAGGCCCCAGGAGAGAGCCCTGGGGGACTCCACTGCCCCCATCCCTCCAGGTCAAAAATAACCTGTCCACCACCACTCCCTGGGTGTGACCATCCAGCCAATTTTCCACCCGTCTGACTGTGTAGGCATCAATGCTGCAGTTCCTTAGTTTTTTTGAGAAAATTTGGTGGGCAACAGTGTCGAAGTCCTTCTTAAAGTCCAGGAAGACAGCGTCTACCTTGACGCCCTTGTCCAGGGACTTGTGACCTGATCGTATAAGGAAACAAGGTTAGGTAGGATCTGCCCTCAATGAACCTATGTTGGTTGCCCCTGAGCATTACCACCCGTGCTGGGCCCTTGCAGATGAGCTCCTTGATAATTTTCTCAAAGTTCTTCCCAAGCACCGAGGTAAGACTAACTGGCCTATAGTTACCCGGGTCCTCCTTTCTCCGCTTCTTGTAAATGGGGATCACATTGGCCCTTTTCCAGTGCTCTGGTACCTGGCCAGAGCCCCGTGAGTGCTCATAAAGCTGTGTCAGGGGCCCTGCTATGACCCCTGCCGATTCCTTCAACACCCTCGGGTGAAGAGCATCTTGACCTACTGATTTAAACGCATCCAGCCCCTCCAACAATTCTCTAACTAGGTCATCCCTGATCCTAGGCATGGCAGTGCCTCCCCTGGGTCCTGGTCCTGGTCCGTACTTGGGAATATGGAGGCAAAGAATTCATTAAAGAGGTCAGCTTTTTCATTAGCTTCAATCACCAGATTGCCAGGCTTGTCCTGTGGAGGCCCTACATTCCCTGTTGCCTCCTTCTTACTCCCGATGTATTTGAAAAAGGACTTTTTGTTATCCCCAATTCTGGTTGCTAGCCCTAGCTCCATCTCGGCCTTGGCCTTCCTAACAGCCTCCCTGCAGTCATGAGCAACAGAGGTGTAATCCTCGTTGGTGATAGCCCCTTGCTTCCACTTTGTACACCTCCTTTTTTGCCCTCAGGCATTCCTGAATGCTTTTGTTGAGCCATGGGGGCTTTTTAGCACTCCTGCCCCCCTTGGTGCACATTGGGACTGACTCCCTTTGAGCTTGGAGGATTGACTCTTTGAGGAACAACCACCCATCTTCGACTCCCATCTCATGGAAGCTCTGAGACCCCAACGCCTCTCCTACTTAATCTTCTTAGCTCATTGAAGTGGGCCCTCCTGAAGTCAAGGACTTTTTGCCTTTCTGCGTGCTTTCATCACCCTGCACTAGATAGTGAATTTCAGCAGGTGATGATCACTGTGGTTGAGTACCCTCAGACCCCTCCGTCGCCTATGGCAAGGACCAAGTGCAGCAAGGCATTTCCCCTTGTGGGACTGTGCACCTTCTTGGTTAGGTGGAAGTCCTGTATCTCAGCTAGGAACCTATGTGAGCAGTTGGACTTGGCTGAGTGAGCTGGCTGACTGCTCCTTCCAGCAGATGTCTGGGTAGTTTAGGTTGCCCACGGCAACCACATCCCTTGACTTTACAGCCTCCATGAGCTGACTTGAGAATTCCAGGTCCAGCTTGTTCCCCTGGTGAGGCGGTCTGTAGTAGATGCCTACTGTCAAGTCCCTTTCCCCATGAGCCCCTTGGATTCTATCCCAGAGCGCCTCAGTTAGCCCCTCTTCTGAACCCATCCTGATCATTGAGGACATGTATTGCTCTGATGTAGAGTGCTACAACCTTTTTTTCCCTGCTCTGTCCCTGCTATACAGCCTGTATCACTCGATGTCCACTGCCCATTCATGGGTAGAATCCCTCCCACCAGGTTTTCGTGAGCCCTGCTAGGTCTGGGGTTTTGCTAGCTAGGAAAAGGGTGAGTTTCCTCCTACTTATTCCCCATGCTTTGAGCACTTGTGTAGAGGCATTTGAGGCCTCCTGTAGGTGCAAAATTTCTTGCGTGCCCCTGTGCAGGTTAGGTGTAGGGACCTCACCCACTCTTGAACTTACAACCTTTTATCTAGGTTGTCAGCAGAGAGAAAGCCCTAAGTCACAGAGCCAGCACACCTATTATGATAAAAAATAAGCTTTTAAAAATACTAACTGTGTTACAAATTGTTTTTATTTCATTTTATCTAGTAGGATTACATCTGAGAAATGGAGAGCAACATTTATCAAGTTTATGAAGATGAAATTCAATCTTTGGAAGAAGAAATTGAAACATTAGCTCGGGAGTATGAAAACAATCAACTGGAATCTACCCTTTATTCTGATGAGAAGATACTAATGCCAGTGTATGTTTTCGTGTTTAATTATATTTTCTAGGTTTAATTTTATTTTTCTTTTATTAATGTTTCTTCAGCAGTGTTCTTTAGTTCACTTGTCTTTTTATGGTTGCCATAAAGCAGGTCTTTGGAGCTGGGTCTGTCTTTTTCTTCTATGACTGAACATTACTTAGCACAATGGGATCCCAGTGCGTAAATAGGACTCATAGGTATTGAGGGAGAACAATTTAATAGTAGATGAAGGAGCACAAATACTGAGAAGTGCACTTGATATTTTAGTGGTAGTCAAAGTGTATCATTAAGCATTTTTGTAATTATGTGATTAAGACAGACAAGCCTACATTGTTTTTATTTTAAGCAGCTAAAACAGGACTTAAGCCTCTTGTTTAAGTAGAGTCCAGAGCAAGGGGGAATTTATTTGGAAACTCTGTCTCACATTCCTTTACTGTAAGTTTGCTGAGAGGAAAGAGGTTTGCAGAGAAAAGGGAACCCTTCAGGACTGAGGAACAGTGAACAGCCCAGCTACAGAGGAGTTTACTAGTGAAGGTCTGCTTGGAAAGATGGGCAAGAAGTGAGAGGCAGCAGATTGGAAGACCCAGAGAGATAGCTGGAGGACATTGCAATCCCAGAGCCACTCCCAGCTTTTCCTCTGCTTGCATCTGTGAGGTGTCTGTCTAGTCAGGACCACGCACTATTGAGGCTTTCACCCAGGTCCTGGTTTGATGCTGTACAGACTGAGGTTTTCAGGTTCCTTTCAGTGTCAGCCAAGTGGGGGAGTGCCTGTGATGTGAGTGGTGCCTTGTGGTGGTCTCCCTCAGGGAGAAGGCAAGAGAGCTAGAGGAGGAGATAACAAGGCTCTGAAGCATCCTCCACCTTGAGGACTTACTCCCAGGAGGCTTGCTACTTGCCTGGAGCCTAGAACAGAGATATATCACAGAAGGATTACTGAGACTTGTTCGACCCTCTTGACTACTACCTCATGCTATTTATCCATGTGGGCACTAATGATGCTGTCTGGGGTGACCCTGAGCAGATTAAGAGTGATGACAGGGCTCTTGGTGCAAGGATGAAGGGGATGGGGGCACAGGTGGTGTTCTCGATCCTTGTAGTTAAGGGCAATGGCCTGGATAGAAGTGGGTGCATTGTGCAAATAAATGCATGGTTGCACAGGTGGTGTTGCCAGCAGGGATTTGATTTTTTTGACCATGGAATGTTCCAAGAAGTATTGCTAGGAAGAGATGGGATCCACTTGATGAAGAGAAGGAAGAACATTCTTGCTAACCTAGTGAAGAGGGCTTTAACCTAGGTTTGCCAGGAGATGGAGACCAAAGCCCTGCAGTAAGTGTGGAAGCAGGAGACCTGGAGGAAGCACAAGGAAGAGGAGGGAGAGAGGAAGACCTTCTCATTCTTCCTGATAAAGGGCAATTGGCTAGTTGCCTCTGGTGTCTGTACATGAACTCACAGAGTCTGGGAAAAGAGCAGTAAGAATGAAGTCCTTGCACAGTCAGGGAACTATAACATGATTGGAATAACAGAGACTTGGTGGGATAGCTCGCATGACTGGAGCACTGTAATGGATGAGTACGCACTGTTCAGTCAGGAAGGAGAGAATAGGAGAAGGAGTTGCACTGTATGTAAAATAGCTTTATGATTGCTCAGAGCTCCAGTATGAAACTGGAAATAGGCCTGTTGAAAGTCTCTGAGTTAAGGATCAGAGGGGAGAGCAACAAGGATGATATTGTGATGGGGGTCTGCTATAGACCACCAGACCAGGAGGATGAAGTGGATGAGGCTTTCTTCAAACAGCTAGCAGAAGTTTCCTGATCACAGGCTGTGGTTCTCGTAGGGGACTTCAGTCATCCTGACATCTGCTGGGAGGGCAATACAGCAGTGCACAGGCAATCCAGGAAGTTTTTGGAGAGTGTTGGGGATAACTTCCTGGTACAAGTGCTGGAGAGGCCAACTAGGGGTCATGCTCTTTTTTACCTGATGCTCACGAACAGAGAAAAACTGGTGGGTAATGCAGAAGTGGATAGCAACTTGGGCAGCAGCGACCACAAGGTGATTGAGTTCAGGATCCTGAGGAAAGAAAGGAAGAAGAGCAGCAGAGTAAGGACCCTGGACTTCAGAAAAAGAGACTTTGACCCTCCCCTGGGGAACTGATGAGCAGGATCCGCTGGGAGGCCAATATGAGGGGGAAAGGAATCCAGGATATCTGGTTGCATTTTAAAGAAACTTCACTGAGGGCAGGGGAACAAATCACTCTGATGTTCAGGAAGACTAGAAAGTATGACAGAAGACCAGCTTGGCTTATCAGGGAATTCCTCAGTGAGCTAAAATTACAAAAAGGAAGCTTATAAGAAGTAGAAACTTGTACTCCTCCTCAGTTGTTGTCCAAGAGCATTGCTTGGGCATGCAGGGATGAAATCAGGGAGGCCAAAGTGCAATTGGAGTTAGAGCTAACAAGGTCTGTGAAGGGTAACAAGGGTTTCTACAAGTGTGTCAGCAACAAAAGAGAGGTCAGGGAAAGTGTGGGTCCCTTCCTGGATGGGGGAGGCAGCCTAATGACAGGTGATAAGGATAAGGCTGACGTACTCAATGCCTTTTTTACCTCAGTCTTCACAGGCAAGGTTAGCTCCCAAACTACTTTACCTGAAAGCATAGTTTGGGGAGGAGATGAGCAGCCAGCATTGGTTAAAAAGGGTTAGGGACTATTTAGAAAAGCTGGACATGTGCATGGGGCTGGACACATCTCATCTGAAGTTGCTGTGAGGGATTTTTCTGATGTGATTGCAGATCTGCTGGCCATTATCTTTGAAAACTCGTGGAGATTGGGAGAGGTCATGGATGATTGGAAAAGGGCAAATATAGTCCCCATTTTTAAAGGAGGGAAGGAGGAGGATCCAGGGAACTACAGACCAGTCAGCCTCAGCTCAGTCTCTGGAAAAATCATGGAGCATGTCCTCAAGGAATACATTTCTAAGCACTTGGAGGAGAAGCAAGTGATCGGGAACAGTCAGCATGATTCACCAAGGGAAGTCATGCCTTACTAACCTGATTGCTTTCTATGATGAGATGACTGTCTTTGTGGGTGTGGGGAAAGCAGTGGACGTGATATACCTTGACTTTGGTAAGGCTTTTGATATGGTCTCCCACAGCATTTTTGTAAGAAAGCTGAGGAAATATGGGTCGAATGAATGAACTGGAAGGTGGAGAGAGAGCTGGCTGGATTGTTGAGCTCAATGGGTAGTGATAAATGGCTCAAGATCTAGCTGGCAGCTGGTATTGAGTGGAGTACTGTAGGGGTTGGCCATGGGGCCGGTTTGGTTCAATATCTTCGTTAATGATCTGGAAGGTGGGATGGATTGCATCCTCAGCAAGTTTGGGGATGACACCAAGCTGGAGAAGTGGTAGATATGCTGGGGGGGTAGGGCTAAGATTCAGAGTGACCTTGACACAACTGGAGAATTGCATCAAAAGACATCTCATGGAGTTCAATAAGGACAAGTGCAAAGTCCTGTACTTAGGTTGGGAAAATCCTGTGCTCTACTACAGGGTTGAGACCACCTGGTTAAACAGCAGCTCTGCAGAAAAAAGACCTGGGGGTTGCAGTGAACCAAAAGCCATTGAATGTGAGTCAACAGTGTGGCCCTGTTGCCAAGAGAACTAGTGGCATACTGGGCTGTATTAGTAGGAGTGTTGCCAACAGATTGAGGGAAGTAATTATTCCCTTCTGTTCTGCACTGAGGTCACATATGGAGTATGGTTTACAATTTTGGGTCCTCCTTTTCACATACAGAAAGGATGTGGACAAGTTGGAGAGAGTTCAGCAGAGGGGCAATGAAAATGGTTTGGGGGCTGTGGCACATGACTTGTGGGGAGAGGCTGAAGGAACTGGGCTTATTTAGTTTGGAGAAGAGAAGACTGGGGCGGGATTTGATAACAGCCTTTAACTACTTGAAGGGTAGTTCTGAAGGGGATGGAGCTAGACAGTTCTTGGTGGTGACAGATGGCAGAACAAGGAGCAATGGTCTCAAGTTGGAGCAAGCTGAAATTTAGGTTGAATTTAGGGAAAAAACTTTTTTGCTAGGTAGGTGGTAAAGCCTTGGAATAGGTTACCTATAGGGGTGGTAGAATCTCCGTCTTTGAAGGCTTTTAAAGCCCAGCTTGACAAAGCTTTGACTAGAGTGATATAGTTTGGGGTGGTCCTAGTTTGAGGAGGGGGCTGAACTAGATGACCTCTTGAGGTCCCTTCCAACCATAATTTTCTATGATTTTTACAGTCTGACCAGTAGGCATTCTATAGCTGGGAAGTGCAGCCTGCCAAAGCTACAATTTGCTTTGTGCTTTACTATGTATAATATTTTAGTAAATACACTTTCTAGGGACAAAATGGATCAAATTATCATAAGAAAAATCTCAAGGCTTATTTTATTTATGCTGGCAATGCATATAGTTTCAGTAACTGATAAAGACTTGCATAAGGAAACACAACAGGGAACAACATGCAGTATTTACATAGAATAAGATTGCTTTCTCATTTATATTAGTATGGTCTAAATTAGTGCTTCTTAATTGGGGTACTGCAAGGCCTATTTAGGGATGTTGCAGCATGAGCACTGTTGCCACCACCACCTGGTGGAACTGCACTGCATACCTCCTAGAGGGCCAGATAGGGAAATAGCTATGGTAGGATGCCTACTTGTTGCACAGTCCTTTCTGGTCTAACCCCACACATTCTTCTTGGAAACAGAGGAGTGCCATACAGATGCAACTCTTCCATGGGTTTCTGTTTCTGGGGGATACCATGTGGGGTCAGACTGGGAAGATCTATGGCAAGAATTAGGTATTCAAGCCAGAGATGCTTCCCCATCTTGTTCTGCAGGAGACATGTGGTGCACTTCCACCTGGCTGCAGTGGTGGCAGTTCCCCTGTTGAGAGCCATTATCTTAAGAAGAGAAGAGTTCATGGATATGTTAATAGAGCACATGGGATTTGTATGCTTATGTATTAAAAAGAAAAATCAGCATTTATTATGGCAAGCCTTGTTCCCACTCAGACACTATGTCATTTTAAGCAATTCACAATCTCTTTTCTGTAAATCAAAGGAATGAAAGTTTTTATATAAGCAAGGATAAATCAGGTCAATTTTAACTGATTTCAGTATTTTTCCTTTGTTGCAAGGGGAATCATTTTATTCATAGCAAGGACTCTCACAAAGAAGAAAAGTAACATACCACATTATTTTTTGTTGTTGTCTAGGTTGTGTTCTTATCTCAGTTAATGTGGTGTAAATCAGGAGTTATTCTGTTGCAACTAATTGAGAATTTCTTGTGTAAATGACAGAGAAATCAAATCTGTCTTGTGTTGTAGGAAAAGGAAAAGGTTAAGAATACAATAAATTCCTTATTGAATAAGAACTTTCTGCTTTAGCTGTGGCAGTACAACAGTGGTTCTTAACCAGAGTGTCACCAAATTAAAAACAGTAGAGGAATGCCCTGACTCTAAAAAGGTTGAGAACCACTGGTCTGAATAGAGTTTAACTGATAACGTTTTAAAAGTCTGCATTACTGTTCTGCTGTATCTACTCAGTTTTCATTGCATTTCCTGGGGTTATTTTTAGTGCTTTTGGGGGTGGGAACCATTTTGTTGTGGGTGTGTGTGTCTTTAAAATTCTGTTGGCATGAAAAGACCATAAGTTTTTGTACCTCTGTATTTTCTTTCTCTTTATTAGGTCATTTCCAGAATTGCACATTCACTCTGTTATTCACATTATGACCTTAGTGTCAGTCCCTTTGCCAATACTGTTTTTCCCCACTCTTAGTGCTAACATCTTGAAATAGGATTGATTTTTTTTTTAAGGGGCAATGCAACCCTTCACAAAAATCGCTAGGTTTTGTTGTACATGTTATTTCATTTAAGGAAATTGAATGTATTGTCACTTAATGGCTAAGGCACTGATCCTGCAAAAAGTATTCAGTTTCATTCACATACAGTGCAGCTGTTTAGCACATCAGAAATTTGAAATTAATGTCTGAAAATGTTTATATGCCTACATATTAGAAAATGGCAAGACTCCTTTTTACATCTTGTAAATGCATCTTTTCAATTCTAGAAAACCATTCCAAAGAGAATCTCATGAGGAATATGAAGAGCCTGAATTTTTACCAGACCTGAAAGCTTGGTTTAACAGTTTAGAATCTGATCTCTCCTTTTTAATGAAATTTACTGGCATTTGCCCTGAAAATTGCTCCAGGAAAACACTGGAAAAAAGTAAGTATCTGTGTGTTGCTGACACTATTATGGGCATTTCATTGTAGCTTTTGTTTTCAGTTATAGGCTGTAATACAGCATTCAATAGTAACAGAAAGAATGCTGTACTCTGAAATGCTAAACATTAATACACCAGTTGCTGGTAAAAGTATTATGATTTTGTGATGCTTATTCATGCTACCAAATTGTCTTTGGTTCAGGCTTAACAGAATTATAAATTTATAATATGAGAGGCAGGCAAGGATTTGTTAGGGTGATATCTTTTACCTAAGGTCACACCTGACCTGATGAAGAATGTCTTATTCAAAAGCTTGTCTGATCCTATCCCAGCTATTCAGTTGATCCAATAAAAGATATCACCTTTAGAAATCCTTGTCTCTCATAATTTCTGGACCATCGTGGCTACAACATCACTTTAACACAAGGGTGGGCAATTATTTGGGCATGGGGGCCACATAGGGAGTTTTGTTGAGTTTTTGAGGGCCAGGCAGCATGCACAACTCCCTGCCGCAAAAACTCACTAAAACTCCTGATGTGGCTGTGGGCGGGCAGGAAGTGGTGTTCAGGAGTGAGACGGGTGGGTAAGGCTGGAATCATGGCGGGGTCACAGAGTGGCTGCTGCTTGTGTGGGAAGGTGAGGTGTTTGTGGTGGGCTGGGGCAAGTGCATATGCATGTGTGCGCATTTACGGGGGGTGCTGCCTGGGTGCTTGGTCCCAGGAACTGGCTAGGGTTGGGGAGGATGGGGTAGGGGGTGCATACAGCAGAGCTTGCAGAGCGCTGTGGTCCATGGCTGCCCCCGAGGTGTTCTACTGGGGGCAGTCCACAGCACGTTCCAACCCAGCCCCAGCTAGCATGCACAAATTCTGATGGGCCTGCTTCTGGTGCAGCTGCTGCTTGGCTCTTCTCATTTCCAGTGGCAGTTCCTTCTCCTGGTCCTGCTTCAGCTGGGTGGCTGCTGCCCCAGGAAGTTGAATGGAGTGGGTGGAAGGGAGCTGGGAGCTGGAGCCCCGTGCACTTCTATATGCTCGGCTACCTGTGTCAAGCAAGTGGAGTAGATGGAAGGCAGCTGGGAGCTGGAGCTGGAGGCCTGCTTGGTGGCCGAAGCTTCCTCCTAGTCTCAAGTTGTGCAGCAGGAACAGAAAGAGGAGTCACCACTGGAGGCAAGGAGAGCTGAGCACCAGCTGCATTGGGCATAGCGCTGCCAGAAGCTGACCGTGCTGCTTGGGCACAGGCTGGAACACCATGTGGGCTGCCCCAGGTGGGGCTCAGCCCCATGTGGAGCACCATAGGAGCAGCTGTGGGCTGGATCCAGTCAATTTGTGGGTGACCCCCCCATGGGCTAGATCCAATCAGTTGGTAGGCTGGATCCAGTCCACAGGCCATGTTTTGCCCACTCCTGCTCCTGTTATCTGATTAGCTACTAAATTTTTAATAGAAACAATTTTGCAAATAATATGAATATAGATGGAGATAGATATGCAAGATCTGGTTTGAATTTATCTTCTTTTCATATATGATGACTTTGCATTCAATTGTGGGATTTATGTTGTGTGTAAAATCGATTGTTTATTCTTGTCAAAGACATTTTAAAGGTTGTTTCTGTTAATGGTGAGGGGGTGTAATAATTTTTAATGTGATCATAGATCTTAAGTGCTTGTTAACCTTTATTTATTATAGCTGGAAACAAAGCTATTCAGAACTACAGATTGTCAGGCAAGTGCCACTCGCTACCTTTTGACCTGGAATTTCAACTTCTTGAGACACAGGTAATGACATATTTAAAAAGGAGAAATCCAAACAAACATTCTATGCATGTTGATCAACAGCCAATCATGATAAGTACATGAATATGTTATTGCTTTGTTTACCTTCATTTGTAGCTGGAAGCAACTATTCAGAAGTATATATTATCTGGAAATTACCACCCATGGTCTTTCAGCTGGAATTTAACTTCTTGAGATGACCAGGGATCTTGATTTTTCTCTGTTTTAAAATTCCAAATTCTCTCATTAAAAACCCCATAATCTGTGTTTTTCCATGATTAAAATGGAACCGCTATGTATACACAAGTGTGTGTGTGTGTGTGTGTGTAGGTATGTATATATTAGCAAACTGCCTGTCAAGAATGATGGGGCTGGAGGTGGGGGAACAGGCTGGGTCAGAGGCCCAGGTCCAGGCCCCCCGCCCCGCTTCGGGACTGGGCCTGTTCCCCCTCTACCCTCAGTCCCGCTGCTCTGGGGCTGGGCTTGCTCTGCCCCTCCCCACCCACCACTTTGGGGCTGGGGCCGGGGCTGCTTCCCCCACCCTCCTTCAGAATGATGGGGGGTATAGGTGGGGACCGTACATTGCCACACCCCATGCTGCTGCTGCTGCCGCCTCCCAGGAGCTGGGGGGGAGCTTGCCCCACTGTCACCTTCATCCTCCTCTGCCAGCACCTTGTGCCGTCGCTGCCTCTAGGGAGTAGGGCTGAGGAGCAAGGCCAGCAGTGCTGGCCTCGTTTGTCTGCTCTGTTGTTGCCATGTCCAGGGAGCAGGGCTGGGGGAGAGGGGACAGCTTGCCCCCTGGTCCATCCCCGCTGTCATGGCGGCACTGCGATGTGCCACCGTCGCCTCTTGTCCAAATGCTTTGGGAGTACTCCAGTTGGTTGCTGAAACAACCAGTGTGAATAGTGTTACAGACTAAGGCTTACACACACACACACACACACACACACACACACAGTGTGTGTATGTGAGTGAATGTATGTATATGTATGTGTGTAATATGTATAAAACTCATACACATGTAGATATCAGTTGAACACAATGTTTTACTGATATATTTACAATTTTAAAGCAGTTTGGAAGCCTATCAGTGCCTGAATCTTTATAATAAAATAAATTCTAAATACCTGTATATTTTTGCATTTGATTTTGTTTTTTTTGTCGTGGACACGGAATGCGTGGGGGAGTCTGGGGGAGCACAGGTCATTTTGGGGAGGTGAGGGAGGGCATGTGACCCCCCCCAAGATTTCTGCACCCACAGTAGGGTACAGGGTTGCAGCTGGGCTGGATCAGCTCCAGCCAGGAGCCACCTCTGTGGCCCAGCAGGCAGGATCCAGCATGGGAGGGAGCACTGTGCTACCATGACCACCAAGGTGTGGCACAATGGGCAGGGGGCACCTTACCTTGGCAGCGCAATCCTCCCACCCATGCCATGTCCCGGCCGCTGGGCCACAGAGGCGGGTCCTCCCCAGAATTGGTCTAGCCAGGCTGCAGCCTCATGCCTGCACTCCACTGTAGGTGTAGAAATTTGGGTGGTGTGGTGGCATGTGCTCACCCTGCCCCCTACCCCTGCATCCCCTGTGCAGCCCCTTCCCCCTCCTCTGCCCCCATAGACTTCTCTGCAGGGAACTGCAGGAGCTGCTCTCCACCATGCTTCCTGGCTGCCACATGGATATGTATGCATGCCCATACACGTGTTGCCCTGTGCCCCCTGTATCCCACTCCTCACAATCCCAAGCAGCTCTTTACAGGCTAGAAGCCTGCCAGCCTGCAATGGGAAACCCATGGATTCCCAGGTTTTTCTCTTTTTAAAGGAGAAAATCCACTTTTTCTGCAGCAAGTGAGAAACCCAGATTCCTGGAGATTAGAATATTTTAAAAAAGCGAGTTCTAAATGAGTGTGTACAGTATTTGAATTAGAAGAAAGCTGGGACTGGTACCTGCATGTGCTTAGCCAATTCTCTTTTAATTTGGGTGATCATATGCCTGAATTGGCTGGGACAGTCCCAGATTTTGTAGGCTGTGTCAGCATCCTGGCCAGTTGGTGAAAATTGAAGCAGAAGTTCTGGAATTGGCTGCTGGAGGCAGAGTCATGGGGCACAGTGCAGCGGGAGGCAGATCAGCATGGTGCACCAGGCAGGTGGGCAGGCACTGCTGGTGTCTGGGAGCAAGATGGGTGGACTGGAGCAGGTGCCATCCTGCTTCCACATGGCCAGTCTGGCTCCTCCTGTAAAGTGGCTGGAAAAGGGGAGCAGGTTAGGCTGGGCACCCTTCCTAGGATGAAGTACAGAGCACTCTATCATGGGGAGCTGAAGAAGCCTTTTCAGCTGCTTTACACTTTTCCTGAAGCTCTGTGTATCTATGGTTAGTGTGGTTCATAGTTGCATTCAAGGGAAGTTAAACCAATATCTGCATACAGTAAAAGCCCTGTTTTCTGGAATTTAACACCTAGCATTTATATTAATCAGAATTTCCGGCCAGGCGGCTGGATGTAGAGTGGGGAGCTCACATGCGGCAGTGGCCGCTGCTACCCATCACCCTGTGCTGTTGCTGCTCTGTGTGCAGCTGCTGCCAACCCCCCCCCCACTCCAAGTGTGGCCGCCATCCTCTCCCCCTCCCACCCTGCTCTGCATCTGGCTGGAAATCCCTGTGCCCCAGGTAACCAGCATTTTTAGTATTACCCCCCCGTTGCCCACTCATGCCGGAAAACAGAGCTTTAACTGTATTTTGCAAAAGTATAAACACAGGTTATATTCTTAACATGAAAGAATTATAGATTTATGCAAATCAAAAAACATCTAAATATACTTTCTCTGGATCTGCATCCCTCTTGAGTCTGAGAGTTAGGTTAGTTATCCTTGGAAAGGTAAAGCCTTGTCTTTGATTATTCCTTCTGTGCATTCTGATGGGATGGCTTATTTGCTTAGAACAGTGGTTCTCAACCTCTTATACTCAGAGTGTCCTGTATAAGACTCCAGGCAGCCCTCAGAAAATGCTAGCTCTTAGTTTTCACAAGTTTTTTTCTTACTAAAATATACCTGTAGTAGAGGAATTTTGTTTCAAAGGACTTAAAAAGGTCAGAATATTTTTAAAATGGATTTCTATTTGAAATCTTTGGGTTTATCATGTGAATCATGTTTGCACACCTAACAGTACTAACATTGCGTGGTGTTCTGTGGCACTTCTGAGAGGATCTCAAGGGAACTCAGGGTGCCATGGCACCCTGGTTGAGAATCACTGGCTTAGAGAGAATTTCACTTTTAAAAAGCAGTCTCTGATGTCTTTTCTATGTTTGTTTTTTCCACTAGAGTTTCTCTGCCCCAACTTCACTTTGGGCTGCTGACCAAAAAGTAGAGATAGGTAGGATTATAACAAAGTAGGACTAGGAGGGACTTCAAGGTCATCTAGTGCAGCCCCCTACTCAAACCACAATCATCCCTGATTTAACTGTCTCAGACAGGTGTTTGTCTAACCTGCTTTTGAAAATTTCCAATGCTTGCGAGTTAGAAAATTATTTCTAATGTCCAACTTAAATTTCCTCTGGGGCAGCTTGAGGCCGTGGCTTCTACTTTTGTCCCCTTTGGCCACAGAAAATCCCATCTTCAGCTTCTCTATCATCACCTTTCAGGTATTTGAAGACTGCTATCAAATTCCTCCCCAGTCTTTTCGTTTGCAGACCAAATAACCCTCGTTCTTTCAGCGTTTTCTCATAAATTTTGCTTCCCAGGCTTATAATCATTTTTGGTGCTTTGTGCTAGGCTCTTTCCTATCTGTGCCCAGCCTTGAAGTGTGGGTCCCAAAACTGTACAGAGTATACCATGTGAGGCCACACCAGTGGTGAATAGAACAGAAGAATCACTTTCCTTCATTTGTAAGTGACACTCCTGTTAATACAGCTCAGTATGCTGTTGGCCTTTTTTCTGCAACATGGGCACACTTGGCTCTCATTCAGTTTATGGTTAATGGTAACTCCCAGGTCCTTCTCTGCAGGACAGCAGCCTAGCCTTGATGAAGCCAGAGAGAGACTTGCATTTACTGTCACTTATTTACTTGCCTGATTTTCCAACTTCTTGGACCTCATTTTAGTACCTTGTGAACTCAACATTTGATTGAATATGCATACTTAATTACATGTTAAAATGTTAATTCCCCCCAAACTTCTTAATTTTGTATGAGAATATTTAAAACACCATTAGATGGCAGTATTTAGCTACTTATGACTGACAATGTACTATTTTTATGTTTTAGAAAAGTATGCTACATCTTAAGGATTGATATATTTGTACATAGGGTGACCATATGTCTCAGTTTGGCTGGAATAGTCCTGGATTTTATAGCCATCCCGGCTGGTTGGCAAAAATTCAAACAAAAGTGCCAGAATTACAGGGTCAAGGGGCACAATCTGGCAGGGAGTTGGAGTTGCATGGCATGTTAAGTAGGTGGACAGGCACTGCTGCTGCCACCTGCATGTGCCTGGTCCTGCTTCTCCTGAGCAGCAGCTGGAGGCAGGGGGGAGCTGGGCTGGGCTGGGCAATGCCCCTCCTGTCTGGGTTAGGAATAGCTGGGGTGGGGTGGGGAGAGTGCTGCTGTGAGCACAGGCAGCTCATGTATGTGTGAGTGGTGCACCCCGTGACCATGGCACCTGGGGTGGTTGCCCACATTGCCCACCCCTAAGACTGGCACTGTGGCAGACAAGTGCACTCTACCAATTTTTTTTTTCAGTGCAGAGAGAGTCTTAACACTGTTAGAAAATTAGGATTTGGGCCTTAGTCCAAAATGTTAAAATTTGGGGATTATCATATATATGTTTGAGACTCTCCCACCCTGTAAAATGGGAATGGTATGTTATTTAAAAGAACATTGACACACTTTTTCACTCATATACGGAACATTTGTTGATCTACACATGGGAGGTGCTTTGTAAACGGGCTAGAAATTCCACATGACTTGTCACTCTATTGCACTTGTGTTCGTTCCAACTACAAGTAAAACTTTAGCTTTTGTATTCTACCATATAAAATCTGAAAAGCACTGAGGAAACAGTCAATTAAGTAACAATTGCCTTTGTCTTGAATGTTTTAAATATATCTATTTTGTTCGACTGCAAGATGGTATCAGGACATAAACTGGCTTTCCTTTTCTTGGAATACTAGTTTCTTATAAAGGTAAAATTTTAGCCAATAACTATTAGCAGAGACTGCAACTCTGCCCGTGTTGAGGTTTTGCTGTAAATTTTAAATGACCTTTCCTTGTGCTACTTATTCAAGCTATTGAATTTTGTAGTACTTTGGCAATCTTTTTCCAGCTCAATTCATGACAGCATTAAGAATGCTTCTGTCCAAATAGCACTACAGAATAGCATGATTTGTTTTCATTTGACTCCTGCACTTCCATTAAACTTGTTGCCTCTATCTCGAATTTCCATATGTTCACATTTGTTGCTGTAGGAAAAACTGTATAATAACCCCTAGTACACAGTGGAAATATTCATGCTGTCTTTTTAAGGATCTCTTGCCAAGTTCTGTTTTTCAAATCTTTCCATATTCCTTTCCCAAACGTAGTTCTCCTGCATGTTTTAAAGTGTGTAATACAAATAGTCTTTGGTCATTTTTTTTAGTCATGTTTTATTAGTTGAATTTATTTCTTCATACTCTAGCTTTGTGAAAAATAACTTTAAATATGTTGAAATTATAATTTTGAAGACATTCAATTTCATTTTTCTCCAAATATTTTTATTCTTTATTATAATAAAGTAAACAACTTAAAGTAAAAATACGTGGCATAAAATATAAAACAAATGCAAGAAAAAAACAAGTGTGGTACAAAGAGATAATTTCTTAATTTTGTTTGAATCAAATTATTTGGTGTGGCTGTCAGACAACAATAATTTGTGATACAACAGAGTGGGATTTTTTTATTATTTGGATTTTCAGATAGATTTTTTTTTTCAGAATCTATATTTTAAGGACACTATATTTTAAGTACCTAATGTAGTTGAGATTGTATGATTTTAAGTAAACAGATTAATTTGTCTGTTGTCTTTAATGATGAAGATTATATAATATAGAGATATATTATTTCTTCAATGTAGAGTGAAGAAGGTACATCTGCTACTGTTACTGACCTCAGCATTATAATGGAATCTGATGAATATTGTGATATAAGCAAAATTATGTCCAGGTAAGGTTTTTTTTGGTTTCTGTTATTGTGTCCAGTCTTATTCTGGCCTGTAGCAGCCACAGCAGTGAAAGACATTGAGCCCTTATATCTGTGGCTTCCATGTGCCCAGTCAAGGTGTAAGTATGGCATTTGTACAATGTGGTAAGCAGTAGAAGCTGTAAGAGGCTTACTTTCATAGTTTCTAGGGTTGGAAGGGACCTGAGCAGATCATCTAGTCCGACTCCCTGCCATGGCAGGAAAGAATACTGGGGTCAAACGACCCCAGCAAGATGTTCATCTAACCTCCTCTTAAAAACCCACAGGGTAGGAGCCTGCGCCACTTCTCTTGGAAGTTGGTTCCAGACCCTAGCCGCCCTGACCGTGAAGTAGCGCCTCCTAATATCTAACCTAAACCTACTCTCTGCCAGCTTGTGATCGTTATTCCTGGTCACTCCTGGCAGTGCTCGGGGGAACAGTGACTCCCACTGCCTGCTGATCCCCCCTGACTAGTTTATAACAGGCCACAAGATCCCCCCTCAGCCTTCTCTTTTGGAGGCTGAACAGGTTCAGGTCCCGTAGCCTGTCCTCATAGGGCCTGCCCTGTTGTCCCCTGATCATACGAGTGGACTTCCTCTGGACCCTCTCCATGCTGTCAACATCCCTCTTGAAGTGTGGCGCCCAGAACTGGATGCAGTACTCTAACTGCGGCCTGACCAGTGCCGCATAGAGGGGGAGGATCACCTCTTTGGACCTGCTCGAGAAGCATCTGTGGATGCATGACAAGGTGCGGTTGGCCTTCCTAACTGCCTCCCCACACTGGCAGCCCGTGTACATCTCTGAGTCAATGATGACCCCAAGATCCTTTTCCGCCTCTGTGCTGACAAGAGGGGAGTTCCCTAACCTGTAGGCTTGAGCATTCTCAGTGAAGATAGTAGTTTTAGAGGTGTTTTGCTGCTAAAGCAGCGGTTCTCAACCTTTGTTTACTCAAAGCACCCCTCAGAAAATGCCAGTTTTTAGCTTTCACTTGTTTCTTGATTATGGAAAAATAATAGAGCAATTCTGTTGCAAAGAACTCAGACCACAGCAAGCTAAAATATTTTTAACCCCAGATTTCTTTTTGAACTCTTGGTGGGTTTTTGGTTGTAGCTATGTTGGTCTGAGGACACAGGCGGCAAGGTTCTTTGAGTAGATGTGATATCTATTATTAGACCAACTGAATAGTTGGAAAAAGGTTCTTGGCAAGCTTTTGGGCACAGTCTATCTGCCCCTCCCCCCCCGCATTTTAAGTTGAGAGGAGTTTTAAGATATTTCAAAGGCCTTTAAGTCTCATGATTTTTTCACTTGGCAAAAGAACGTATATTCTGCTATCCTAAGTCTCAGCTCAATTAATATAACAATTTCTGCAGATTTCTTTCCCCAGAGAAATGTCAGCCTGAAGCAAACACCTGATGTGACAATCTGCAGCTAAAATAATGATCACTGAGTTCTGCAAAAGTATAAGCAACTGAAAATAGGGTCTTATAAAGCACTGGACAATCTTTATAAATACTGTGCAACTATCCATGCCTTTAAAGTAGGTGTCTTCTTTTTTATTTTTAATTAGTTCCATATTCTTGGTGATGTGACCTGTATATAATAGTGCCTATTATATGCTCTTGTTAGAGAGAGAAGTCCTACAGAACCAAAAGTGAGTTGATTTAGTTTCAAGGTATCATCTGAAAATGGGTAGTAAAACATTTAAATACACATTATAACATACATCTGGGTCATGAACATTTTAAGTCCCAATCCTCCCTTTGTCTACATTAAGACATTGCAGTACTGACCGCTAATAGGATAAAAAGCAGTTCTTTCATCATTGATTTATAAGAATTTTTGCCTGCACTTCTGATTTGTGCTGCACAGGGGTGTCTTTCTGTTATGGAGAAGTTGGTCTGGCAATTCTCTTTATTTTGAATTGGGTGTCCTATCCTTTGTCTATCTGTAGTAAACTAATTAATTCATAAATTACCGAATTGTTCTGACCGTTTGTAAATATTTCTTCTTCACATTTCTTTCCTACCTAATTGTAATTTGAATGTCAGTAGATTGCAGGATTTTGTATAACATTACATCACATCTGTTTTATATAAAAAATTTTCATGGGCTCACATTGTTTTGAGAGGGAGGGGTAGGATGGAAGGAGTGCAAGACATGAGCAAATCATTCTTACCACAGCTGCAAGAGTCATTTCTTTTTTCTTATGTCTGTCTGGATGCAAACATTCATGAGTATTATATTGTGCTGAAATACATGTTTTTGAAAACGGTTATGGTTTTAAAGGAAAGTTTCCATTTCTTTTAAAAGAACTTAGTTTCTTATATTGCTTAATTTTGACTTATGATTACTTTTCTGTAAAAGTGGAATAGAAATTGGGATAAGGAGTATGTTGTTTCATCTTAAATTATTTTGCCTTTTTAACTTTGTGGTATAAACTATAACTTGAGATCATTGTCTTTTTCAGTTAAAGGAACTTTTAAAATCCTCATTTTTTGGCATATCATCATATTAAATGATCGTATGAACTATTTGAGATGTAACTTTTCTTCTGACACCAGGATACTTTTGATAAATGGTTTCCAGATTGGCGTAATGAGTTATTGGAAAAGTTACATTCATTGTGGAGAGGGCTAGAGCAGATATTAACTGCAACACTGAATTGCTACTTTGAAACTGTTTGACTTCTAACTGCCTTTTAGAATTCTGAAAACATCTAATACAATAAAGGACTTAGTCCGTCTGTCTGTCTGTAACACTCTTGGAGCACTCTGGTTCCTGAAACAACCAATTGGAGTGCTCTAAGAGCATTTTGGACAGGAGGTGGTGGCACAGTGGAGCACTGCCATGACAGAGTGGGGGGCGAGGCCAGTGGTGCTGGCCTGACTGCCCCCCTGGTCCTGATTCTTGGAGGTGCCGGTGGTGCAGGGTGCTGGCGGAGGGGGGCAGAATGGATGGTGGGGCAAGCTCCCCCACCCTCCGTGTTCCTGGAAGGCAGTGGCAGCTTGTGGGGAGGGGGGTTAGGGTTAGCAAGCTTCCCTCCCCTGCCTCCCCCCATCATTCTTGAGGAGCATTTTGGTGTTTTTAAGAATGAATTGAAAAGTTGTAATGTTTAGCTTCAGACTCACCTGCTTACCTTCTAAAACCTAATGTTTCCTGTAATCTGTCCTTCATTTTTTCTGACCTTGTACAAGGATGCTGCATCTGCTTGGTCTCAAATAGGCGCTCTCTAGCAGCCTTCAAATGCACATCTGGTTCTGGCCAAGGGGTATGTCCCTGGGACCTGTGTGTTGGGTTGCATTCAACCCCAAGGGACACTCACCTGCCACAACTTGGTCTTCTTTTCTCTGTAAACGTAGTCCACCCTTTGGGCTCGAGCCATTTGCATAGCAGGTTTACGTGGTAGATCTGTCATTCCCACTGGTGCCCTGGCCTATGGACCTGATAATCTACTGTCCCAACCCTGTGAACTACCTTGAAGGGGCCTTGCCACTGTGTGAAGAGCTTGCTTGTGAAAGTTGGCAGGAGTACCAGGACCCTCTGACTGGGCTTCAACTCCCTTTCCTTTGTGGGGGTATTGTACTTAACCTTCTGTCGCTGTTGTGTTTCTTGGAGGTTGTTCCTGGCCGTGTTCTGTGCCACCTGTATGCGTTGTTGGAATTCTTGCTGGTAGGTAGTCGGGGTTCTCACTGTCCTGCGTCCCTCTCCAAGTCTTACTGTAGTGCCTCCAGCAGACCTCGGGGCCGGTGTCCCAAGACGAGTTCAAATGGGGAGTACTTTAACGAGTCCTGTGTGGTATCTCCGATAGCAAACAGAACCAAAGGGAGTGTTTTATCCATTAGTGTTCAACACACAACCTGTAGTACCCCTGACATGAAATTTCACCCTTGGTCAGTCAAAATTTTCTTGGGTATTCCCACTCGAGCGATCCATTTTATCAACTCTTTGGCGATTCGTGGGACTGTTGCTGCCCTGAGTGGGATCACCTCTGGTAGCGTAGTCGATGAGCACCAGCACATACTGATGTCCTGCACTACTCTGGGGTAGGGGCCCCATCACATCCATTGCTATCTGGAAGAATGGCACATTGATAATGGGTAATGGTTGGAGTGGTGCCCAGGCAGGGTGGTCTTCTTGCATCCTCTAATATTCTGGGCATGTCACACACTGGCGGGCAATGTCTTTCCCCCAGTCCTGGCCAGAAAAACCATTGAGCCACTCTGGCCATGGTTTTGTCCCAGCCCAAATGCCCTCCTGTAGGATTTGCATGGGCCAGCTGCCATGCTGCCTGACGAAACTGGGCGGGCACCACCAACTGGGCTTCCTCTTGTCCTACCTGTCTCCCCCTCTGGACTTGGTAAAGTAACTGGTCCCTTACCTTGTATCACGGGGTCCTGGCATCAGTCTCTAGTTGGTTGTCCCTTGTTTTGAGAATTGGAGTCCTTGCTGGAGTTCCTCGTCTCTGAATTGGGGTCCACTGATCACGTCATGTAAGTCCATTCCTCTGCGTCCTCTGCTGACTCCCCTCCATCTTCAAGCTTCCTGAGCCACCCATCGCGATCCTTGAGTTGCTGCTGTCCAGTCTCTGCATCCCATACTCTTTCTAGGACATTGTAGATTGGTGTCTAGTCACGCCCTAGTAACATCTCACACACCAAGTGTGGGGCGACTCCCACTAACAGCTCAACTTGATGGTCCATAACTTGAAGGCAAACCCACCGGCGTTTGACCCTTTCTGTCTCACCATAGAGGCAAGCCATCCTTACTGGCGTTTCCTGGTTGCCCCATTGAGTTGGGATGAGGTCAGCCTGCACTAATGACTGGGTACATCCCGAGTCCAATTTGACCTGAATGGGGTGGTTTCCTATCCATGCTCTCACAATGGGACAGCTCCATGCAGCACCATCTCCCCTGGAGGCATAACTGCAGTCCATTGGTTCACCGCCATCTGTTTCTGTCTCTCTGCCTGACCTTTTGGAAAACTATTGGGCCTCCAGTGTTCTGTGGGGCAGCTCGGGCACTTCTGTGAAAAGTGTCCCATCCTCTCGCACCGGAAGCAGACCACCACTCTTGGTCCACTCTTTATAGAGTTCTGTTTTTTTTCAGTCTCGTGGGGTTGAGTGTTTCTAGGGTTTGGCGCAGGTTTCTCTTGACTGTATATCGTTTTGGACACTGCAAAGGCCTCTGCCAGTCTTAAGGCCTCCTCACAGTTGGTCAGTGAGTGCTGCTGGACCCAGCACTGAGTGTGTTCAACTAAGTCATTCTGGAATTGCTCCAGGAGCATTTGGTCAGCTAGCGCATCTCGGTCATCTTTGACTGGGTTCATCCATTTGTTCAGAAGGTCTCGTAGCAATTGCATCAGGACCCAGGTTCGTTTCTCGTCAGGGGCCTTCTTGGCCTGGAACTGCTTCCTGTAGTACTCGGGATTGATCTCAAGCCAGTATAAAATAGCAGCCTTAACCCGTTCGTAATTCCTGGCTTCATCCTGGGCTAAGCCCTGGTACGCCACCTGGGCTTTGTGACGGGCCAGTAGGGGCTGCTCCTGCATTGAGTCATCCACCTCTATGCCTGACTACCTTCCAGGCTCCAAGTGCCTTTCTGGGGGTGCCTCATGTCTGGCTGACCCCCTTCCTGGAGCACACCCCACTAGGCTGGCGGTAGAGCTGCCACCACCCAGGGGTGGGCTTGATTCTGGCTCTGAACCCCCTGGAAACACAGGTCTAGTAGCCCTTGAAGGTTAACTCACTTCAACTCACAGTCCTTAACTCACTTCAAGAACTTGAGGTGCTTCCCTCAGTCGGAAGCACAGGTAGTGGTCTCCCTTAGTCAGCCAAACCAAGGGGACCCCAAGGCATAATCTAGACTCACTCCCAATAGGTCTCCCATGCTAGGTACAAAGGAAAACTTTATTGGTTACAAAGAGTAGGGTTGGAATAAGGTACAGAGTTGAGTAGTGTCAGAGAAATCCCATAGAGCAAACAGGGTGGCTGGAGTAGCCTTTGATCACTCATCTGGGGTACTGCAAGCTATATATCTAGTTAGAGCTCAGGTAGCTCACTCACAAGTATCATCCAGAGGCAGGTGGAGATTCCCTCTGGAGGCAGGCAGTTCCTTGATCATGAATTTTGAGAGAGAGAGCAAGTTTCAGATGGTCCAGCTCTTCTCTCTCTCTGAGTTTTCCTCATGGCTGCTGCCCCCTCCTTCTGGGCACTCCTTAACTTATATAGCCCTTATGACCTCATTTACCTTGTCCAATGGAGGCCAGCACCTGTTGGCTGTCAGACAACCAATTTGAAATGCATCACTGGTTGCTGGGCAGACTGGTAGTGTCTAGCCCACCGGGGAGCCCAAGCCTCTCACCCAGGTATGTGATACCAGTCACGTAGGTAGAGGGAGCAGGTTTCCCCCCTCCCTCAGGAATGTATCCAGCTCAAGTTACCTAAAGAGAGAGGGTAAGGTGTGTACCCTCTGCAGGACCCATCCTAACCAAATTGTCACAGAGCAGAGTTTTTGGGGAGAAACAGAAGTGGCCTTCTGCCACAGGCTTTACCAACTACGAGGGCCCCCAGCTGACTGGCCCAATGTCCCTTCTCTAACCCTGTTATAAGCGTGTGACGCTCAAATGCTTCAGTGTACGCCTCTGGTTCATCATCTTGGGTCATTTTGAGCATCTTAAAAGCAGTTAGGCTATGATGTAGCCAATCTTGTCGGTCCATCATCTGCTGCTGTGCGTTTATTATTTGGGTGAGGGCCTGCAGATTCTGGCCCAGGAGGTCGGGAGGGGTCATCACTGCTGGCTGCATTGTGGGGTTGTCAGCTTTCAGTGGGTCCCCTTGTAGGTTCCCGGCCAATGCACCGCTTTGCACCAGCTTGGTCTTGAATAGGCGCTCTCTAGTGGCCTTCAAGTGCACACCTGGTTCCGGCTGAGGGGTATGTCCCTGGGACCTGTGTGCTGGGTCGCGTTCAACCCCGAGGAAGGCCCCTGCACTCACCTGCCATGACATGGTCTTTTCCTTGGTGGTGGGGCTCCTTGTCATGGATTGTTGCAGACCGGGTGCTGCCCTTCGCGGGTGTTCTTGCGGCTCCACCTCCTCTTTTCAGGGTTTGGCCCCTCTCCTACACCCTAGCCATGTGCTAGCCCTCGGGACCTCCAGATGATGGATCACTGGCCTGTCCCCTTCTGGTGTTCTCATTCACCCCCTTCTCTCCTTGCCCATCCCTTGATGACTTTTCACCCCAGATGACAGTGAAACATGGGACCGTCCTCATCTCTGTATCTGTTCTCACTCTGAGGCTTCTGTTTAGCTGCCTCGGTTTTCCCTTTGGCCCCTAGAGGTTCCTTTCCTGGTCTGGGCTCTGTGCGCCCTCCAAAATAAAATTAAAAAAAAAAAAAGGAAGAAAAGAATAATTGGGGTATGGGCCTCTGCCCATCCCACTTGTGAGTCCAATGTCTTTGGTTCCCAAGATCCCCTGACGCCGTCCTTTCTTGGCCCAGCTGCCCTGCTGAGCCGATCGTGCGATTCTTCTCAGGTGGTTGAGACCCCTCCTGCGGATGTCCGTCTGGTCCCTTTCGGGGCTGCTAGTCCTGTTGAGTTGCAGCCCAGGGAGCAGCTTCATCCTCCGGGTCCATTGCTGCTTCCCGTCTCTGTTTCTCCGCCACTGGCTTTTAAATCTGCCAGGTGGAGGGTTTTGGTGACATCATCCACCAGTGTCGTTCCCAGCTGGCAATAAGAGTGAGTGGCTGATGAGTCATGCCAGCGGCCCTTCTCAGCGTGGCTCCACTTTTCCTGCGCGTGGTAAATATGCCCTCTTTTCAGGGCTTTCTATTTCTTTCTCTGGGCGGGTCAACCCAGCCTCGGGTCCTGCCACGGGAGGGTGCTCCGGTGCCTTCATTTTTGTCCCCCTGGGACAGATGCTTCTGTTAAATGTTTACTTTTAAAGCTAAGAGTGCGTGGTTCTTTTTTCCTCTTTGGCATAGATCTATAGCTCACTGTCTTCTATTCAGCAAACAGAATTTAGTAAACCTGTAGCAAATTTCTAATATTTATGTGCTTAGTTTTTATAAGTCTCTAGCCCTTCTCCACCTTTCAAAGCAAAAACAAAATGCAAAATAGCCCACTTCTAAAATGCTGGCTAGCCAGTCATGGCTAAAAGAGCACTTGCATATGTTTCAATCATTCTATAATGGCAGCCTAGCCTAGGTCATCTTCTGCCTTCACTTCTGTCCTTTGGAACTAAAACTTACTCTGTCTAGTCCACATGCAAAGCACTGCTGAAATTTTCTTGCCTACTGCTTCTGCTTGTGCTTTGTCTTGTCCTATCTATAGCTCAATGTCCTTTACTGGTATTTTATCCATCCAGCTAATGATCACAGTCATGGAGTGGTGCATGTGCACCCCCTGAGAGCACTGGTGCACCTCCTGACAGCCAGCACTCCCCGCTTAGGTGACAGGCAACAGGGGCAGGCAGGAGCGCTGGTTGGTGCAATCAACTGTGGGGGCATGTGGCCCCCCCCCCCCGACTCAGGAGGCACCAGTCGCCCATGCAGTTATGTTTTCTATTTTGGGAACAAAAAATTCTTCAGTTGGAAGCTTTAGTTACCTAAGCTCTGCTTTCTACATCAGGAGTCTTGTGACAGGATAGCATTGCCACTGAACCCATCTTACATTATAAAACTGATACTTTCCTAAAAAAAAAAAAAAGAGGTGGAAACATACTCTTACTTATCAGAGGTAGCAAATATTATCGGTTGGCATCTGTAATTAAAAAGCATGTTTGCTCTTTGGAGTGCTTAGTTCCCTTTCATTCCTTTAGTTGGCTACTGTACCATGGAACAACTTTTTGAATGTTTCCCCCTTTAGGGCTACTTGATGCACTGTAAGACTATCCTCATTAATGAATGATTCTTTTAGGTTCTCCTTATAGTCCTATCAAGCAGTGATCCTTTTCTTTGAGTTAACTATGCAGTACCTGATTTCCTACTTAGATGCATGTAATCTTACCACATGGATACAAAATGGGTCCAAATTAATCCTGTTTTGTATGTTTTTTTCCCAACTGTATTGCTATATGCTTGTGAATAGCTTTTTACCAACTGTTTTACCTATTGATTACTGAAGATGTTTGGTTGCTTTTCATTAGTCACCAGATTTCAGGCATTGAATTGCTCACCCTTTCTTGGCTTTAAGGGATAACTCCATGCACTGTGGTGGTCCCTCTGAGGGTCATCAGAATGGAATCAAAAGCTACTGCTCAGTCTTTTTTCTTATCCTAAACTTTCAGGATCAACTGCGATGCAAAATTGCTATTTAATGCCTGGCACTTGACACACAACATTTGTAACTTATTTAGTAAAGTGCAGCCCTTGGTCATGCTCTAGTTCTTTTGCCAGTTCTCATCTAGAGAATGCATGTTTTATTAGCACCATGGCAGAGCTTCTGTTATTTTTGTTTGGGATAGCCTCCACCCATTTAGTATGAACGGGTCAACTATTACTAAACAGATTATTTCCTTTTGGGGTAGCAGGCTGATATAGGCTATCTGGGTTTGGTTCTAGGGACCCTGAGTTCATTGATGTCTTATGGGTTCCTTTTTTATTTGATTATTTGGATTATTGGTTGCATATGGTAAGCACTTATTTACTTAGCACTCCTCATCTCACTTTCAAGCCAGGCCACCATCCTATAATTTATAGCTTTATCTATTTCTAGATGGGCTTTATCATGAGCCACTGCCACTAGATTCTGTGTGTAACTGAGGAACAATCCTGTAACAGGGAGCCTACTCCCAGCCCCTGTTATGACCAGGATCCCAGGCATGGCTGGGCTTGCTGCTCCTCTTACCCTGTAGCTGCACCAAAATCCTAGCCATTAACCCCTTGCTTCTGAATGGTTCTGAATACTTCAGTTAAATGGCCTTTCTTGGACCCTCTGCATATGTACAGGGGTGTAAACATAAACTACAAGTGCTCTATTTATGTCTCTAAACTAAAATACTGCATCACACAAGGCCACAGGTGGCAGAACTCCTGGGCTGTTGCAGAGGAGGTTTTGGGGGCGGTGGAGGGGGTATGAAGGGTGAAGATTTGGTAGGTTATATCACCACTAGAGGGAGTCTTGGTTTGTGGTTAATTTCTTGTGAGGAAGAAGGAGAGGAAGCAGAGTAAAGTGTAGTTGTGTGCATCAGAAAGGACCAATGCTGGGCTCAAGATAGCGTAGGAAAAGGAAAAATATTTTGTGGAGCATAGATTTCGTAGGCATTAGGGCTGGGAGGGACCTCACAAGATCATTGGGTCCAACCCCCTGCCCAAGGGGTGGAAGTCTGCTGTGGTCAGATGATCCCAGCAAGATGAGCATCCAAGTGTATCTTAAAGGTGTCCAGAAAAGGTGCTAGCACCACTTCTGGGGGGAGCCTATTCCAGACTCTGGGGACTTAGGCTGTAAAAAAGTTTTTTCTTATGTCCAGCCTAAGATGGTCTTTCCAGAGCTTGTGACCGTTAGACCTTGTCTTCCCTTGGGGTGCCCTGGTGAAAAGACCTTCTCTCAGTTCCTTGTGTACACCCCGTATATACTCAAAGCCTGCCACCAAGTCCCCACCGAGTCTTTGCTTCTCCAGGCAGAAGAGTCCCATGCCTCTCAGCCTTTCCTCATAAGACTTGTTCTCCTGTCCTCTGATCATGCACGTGGCTCTCCTCTTGACTCTTTCTCTGCATCCTTCCTAAAGTGTGGAGCCCAGGACTGTATGCAGTACTCCAGCTGTGGCCTCACCAAGGCCAAGTACAGCAGGAGAATAACTTCCTGGGTCTTGCTTGAGATGCATCGATGGATGCAAGCCAGGGTTTTGTTTGTTTTGCCGGATGCAGCATCACACTGGTGGCTCATTCATCTTGTGGACAATCATGACGGGGGATTCTGGTTTTCCCTGATAAAAAAAAAATTCGCAAATTCTCCAATAAAACCCCCAAAATGTGTTACTAAAATTAAAGGCCCCCCCGTGATGCTGGTGTCCCTCACTCTGCCCCCTCACAGCCTCCTCAGCCCTACTGATGCCCCTCACTCCCCCCACAACAGCCCCCAGCCCCACACATGCAGGAACAGACATGCAGGCACAGACATTGACACCCACCCCAGCAGTTAAGTGTGTTTGGGGGAAGGAGGGGTAGGGTAGGGGAATAGGATGGGGATGGGGGGGCAGATTGAGAAGGGGGGAGTGTCCCTGTACCCGCTCCCAGGAGCATGGCTGGGGGGGTGAGGGCAGGGGTGCCCCTCTACGGGCTGCAGATGTGCCAGGGAAGTTCATACACACTGGCCACCACCACACCGCTGTGCCCCATGCTGCCTTCCTGGGGCCAGCTACACAGCTCCATGGGCAAGAGAGGGCACAAGGTGGTGGCGGCCACTGTGTATGAGCTTTTTCCCCACTCCCCACTGGTCAGAGCTTGTGGAGCCAGCATGGGGTGGTGGCGGCTGCGTGCTGGCCAGCTAGTGGGGGGTAAGGGGGGAGAGCTCGCACACAGCACCCTCCACTACCCTGTACTGCCTCTTGCCTGTGGAGCCATGCAGCTGGCCCCAGCAAGGCAGTGTGGGCTGCAGCGGTGTGGTGGCAGTTGCCATGTCCAAACCCCACCATCAGTGGGCATGGCTCCCCAGGCAAGCAGCGGCATGGGGTGGTGGCAGCCGCTGTGTGTGAGCCCCCTCCACTGGCTAGCACTCAGCTGCTACTGCCACCGCTTGCCTGTGGAGCTAACGCAGGGTGGTGGTGGGTGGCGTGGGTGCAGCCTGCACATGGCAGCTGCCACCACCACTGCTGCCGTGCCCTGTGCCACCTGCCCACAGAGCTGTGTGACCATGGGAAGGCAGTGCGGGGCTTGGCAATGTGGTGTGGTGGTGGCTGCCACATGTGAAACCCCCTGTCCAGCTGGCTGGTGCACATGCAGCCTGTAGAGAGGCACCCCTATCCATGCCCTGCAGCCTTGCTTCTGGGAGTGGGCTGAGGTTGGGGGCAGGGAGGCACAGAGGTGTGCCACCTGGGGTCTGCACTCCACTCCTTCAGCCCCCAGTCTGCTCCCCCACCAGCCCTACCCTGCAACCCCCAAACCCCACTTACCTCCAGGCTTTAGGGGTGAGGAGTGAAGATGAGTGAGCCTGAGCCCACCCTTGGCTGACTCAGAGCCTTAGACCCTGCCCTTCCCCCTCTCCCTCCCCATTTGAACAGGGTTGAGGGTTTCCTGCCCTTTTTGCAATCAGTTCTTGCAGGCTGGAACTGTGCCAGCCTGCAAGACTCTGCAAAAGTAGGATATCCATAGGTTTCCCTGCTAAAAGGGAAAATCCGCATTTACTGCGTTTTTCTGCGGGAACCAGAAAACCCGGACCCCTGATTATAATTCCCATGTCCCTTTTGGTCATGGTGCTAGTGAGCATAGCACTGCTAAGCCTTTAAGTATGATGTGAATTTTTTCCCCCTAGGTGGAGCACCTTGTATTTCTCAGTGTTGAATGCTATCAAATTTTGATCTGCCCACCTTGTTAACCTGTCCAGGTTAGCCTGAATCACCAGCCTATTCTCTAGTGTAACCACACCTCCCCATAGTTTGGTATCATCAGCAAATTTAGCCAGTGTGCTTCTGAAACTTGAATACAGATCATTTAGATTAATAGATTTGCAGATGCTAAGGTTGGAAGGAACCTCAGCAGATCATAGAGTCCAACCCCCTGCCCTGGGCAGGAAAGAGTGCTGGGGTCAGAGGACCCCAGCCAGATGCCTATCCAGCCTTCTCTTAAAAACTCCCAAGGTAGGGGAGAACACTACCTGCCTTTGAAGACCATTCCAAATTCTGGCCAACTTTACCATGAAGAATTTTTTTTTCTGATGTCTAGCCTAAATCTGCTCTCTGTCAGTTTGTGAGCATTGTCCCTTGTTACCCCAAGAGATGACCTGGTGAACAGAGCATCTCTGATTCCTTGCTGCATCCCCTAATTAATTTGTAGGCAGCCCCAAGATCACCTCTCAGCCTTCTCTTGCAGAGGCTGAAGAGGTCCAGGTCCCTTAGTCTCTCCTCACAGGGCTTGGCCTGCAAACCCTTAACCATATGAGTGGCCGTCCTCTGGACCCTCTAGAGTCTATCTGCAAGAGTCCTCTAGAGTCCTTCCTGAAGTACGGTGACCAAAACTGGATGCAGTACTCCAACTGTGGTCTGATCAATGTCACATAGAGGGGAAGTATCACCTCCTTGGTCCTATTTGTCATGCATCTGCTGATGCATGATAACATGTGGTTAGTTTTGCTGATGATTTCATCACAATGACAATTCATGCTCATTTTGGAGTCCATTATGACTTCAAGATCCCTTTCCGCTTCTGTACTGCTGAGAGGGTCAGTTCCCAGCCAGTAGGTGTGCTGGATATTTTTGCACCCTAGGTGCAGTACTCCACACTTGTACTTGTTGTACATCCTATTGTGTACTGCCCACTTTTCTAACTTGTCCAGGTCTGCCTGCAATTGTTCCCTACTCTCTGAAGTGTGTACTTCACCCCACAATTTAGTATTGTCTGCAGACTTGGACAGAGTACATTTCACACCCACATCCAAGTCACTGATGAAGACATTGAAGAGTACAGGTCCAAGGACCTGAGGGATCCAACTGCCTACATCCTTCCAGGTCGATACTGACCCATCTACTACCACTCTGGGTGTAACCCCCGAGCCAATTTGCCACCCACCAGACAGTGTAAACTTCTGCCACAGCCCCTTAAGTTATTTACAAGAATGGGATGACATACTGTATTGAAGGCTTTGCTAAAATCCAAGAAAAAGACATCCACCTCTACGTCTGGGCCTAAGCGTTTTGTGATCCTGTTGACCCTGTTTGACTTGGAGGGATGCGGGCAGTGGGGTTCCGTAGGTCTCGGTCCTCAGGCCCGCACTGTTCAACATCTTCATCAGCAACTTGGACGAGGCGGTAAAAAACACCCTGTTCAGATTCTCAGATGACACTTAGATGTGGGGGGAAGTGGGCATGCTAGAAGGGAGGAATAGGCTACAATTGGATCTAGACAGGTTACAGGGATGGGCAGATGAGAACAGGATGGGTTTCTACACTGACAAGTGCAAGGTACTGCACCTGGGGAGGAAGAACCAGCATACCTACAGGCTGGGGAACTCCCTTTTCGACAGTGCAGAGGCAGAAAAGGATCTTGGAGTCACTGATGCGAAAATGAACATGGGCCGACAGTGTGGGAACACGGTCAGGAAGGCCAACCATACTTTGTCATGCATCCACAAATGCACCTCAAGCAGGTCCAAGGAGGTGATCCTCCCTCTCTATGTGACACTGGTCAGGCCACAGTTGAAGTACTGTGTCCAGTTGTGGGCGCAGCACTTCAAGAGGGACATGGACAACATGGAGAGGGTCCAGAGGAGGGCCACTCGGATGATCAGGGGGCAGCAGGGAGAGGGACCTACGAGGAGAAGCTACGGGACCTGAACCTGTTCAAGCCTCCACAAGAGAAGGCTGAGGGGGGATCTAGTGGCTTGTTAGAAACTAGTCAGAGGGAACAGCAGGCATTTGGAGAGTCCCTGTTCCCCTAAGCACTACCAGCAGTGACTAGAAATAATGGTCACAAGCTGGCAAAGGGCAGATTCAGACTGGACATCAGGAGGCGCTACTTCACTGTCAGGGTGGCTAGGATCTGGAACCAACTTCTGAGAGAAGTGGTGCTGGTTCCTACCCTGGGGGTCTTTAAGAGGAGGCTAGACTAACACCTTGTCGGGGTCGTTTGACCCTAGTACGCTTTCCTGCCATTACAGGGGGTTGGACTTGATGATCTGCTCAGGTCCCTTCCGACCGTACCATAGTTTCATGAAACTATGAAAACAAAACCAGATTAGTTGGGCATGATCCATGCCCATGCTACGAATCCATGCTGGTTTCCCTGCTGCATTATTTTTCCTGCTGGACTTGCACAAATATGATCTTTCATAATCTTTTCAAAGACTTTTCCAAGAATGGAGGTGAGACTGACTGGCCTATAATTTCTTGGATCCTCCTTCCTCCCTTTCTTGAAAATAGGGACCACATTGGCCCTTTTCCAGTCCTCTGGGACCTGACCTGAGCCCCATGAGCATTCAAACAGCCATGCCAATGGTTCTGCTATGACCCCAGGCAATTCATTCAGTACTCTTGGATGCAGCTCATCTGGGCCTGTTGCCTTGAACACATCCAGTCCATCCAAGTGACTGCACCAAGTCAGCATCAACAGTTGGTAGGCTGGTGTCCCTCTGATGCCCATCTAAGAACCCATTAGGAGACTTATCTTGACCCTCATTCAAGAACACTGAGGCAAAAAACTCATTGAATAGCTCAGTCTTGTCCCCCCTGTCTGTCGCTAATTGCTCTTTGTTCCATAGGAGTCCTGTGCTGCCCTGCACCTTCCTTTTACTCCCTACATACCTAAAAAAGACATTTGGTTGTCTTTAGTTTGTGTTGCCAGCCTCAGCTCTGTAGTTGTTTTGGCCTTTCTAACTGCCTCCCTGCAAGTGTGGGCCAAGTAGGTATACTCCTTGGTAGCTTCCCCCTGCTTCCACTGCCTATGTGCCTCCTGTTTTGCCCTTAGGCTCCCCTGGATCTCCCTGTTTAACCCAGGAAATTTTTTGACTCCTTTCCCCCTTTTCCCTTATATTGGGATAGTCCCCCTCTGCTCATGAAGGATTGCCTCCTTTAGGAGCGACCACCCCTCCTGGACTCCCACCTTGCCAATACTTTTATCCTGCAGTGCATCATTGACTAGACTCCTAAGCACACTGAAGTTAGCCTTCCTAAAGTCAAGCACTTCCACCCTACTAGTTATCTTACCCACCCTATGCCATATGGTGAATTCGATTGATTGGTGGTCACTGTCCACAAGGTGACCACGAATCTGCAGCTCCCCTACCAGGTTCTCCCCCGTAGCCAACACCAAGTCCGGTAAGGCATTCCTCCTAGTGGGACCATATACCTACTGCATTAGATGAAGGTCCTGCATGCAGGTTAAGAATCTACACGAACAGTTGGATTTGGCTTACTGCTCCTCCCAGCAGATGTCAGGGTATTTTAGTTCCCCATGACAACCACGTGCCTATACTGTACGGCCTCTGAGACCTGCCTCAAGAATTCCAAGTCTCTAGCTTTTCCTCTTGGTGTGGTGGTCTGTAGCAGACCCCCACCACCAAGTCCCTTTCCCCTCAATCTCCATGTATCCTAGCCCACAATGCTTCAACTTTTTCCTTGTCTGATCCCATTTTGAAGAGGGTGGATGTATAGTGCTCCTTTATGTAGAGAGCAACCCTGCCCCCTTTCCTCCCTACTCTGTCTCTTTACAACCTGTAGCCCTCAATGTGTACCACCCAGGCATGGGTAAGGTCCCACCAGGTTTCCATTAGCCTCACTAAATTGAAGATATTGTCTGCAAGCAGGAGTGAGAGTTCTTCCTGCTTGTTCCTCATGCTCCTAGCATTAGTATAGAGGCACTTTAGACCTCCAAATGGTGCCTTTGGTGCCCCCCTGCCCAATTCTGATGCATGAACATCTTCATCAGTGATTTGGATGTGGTGGTGAAGAGCTCACTGGCCAAGTTCACGGATGACACCAGGTTATGGGGAAGCATGGTCAGGCTGCAGAAACAGGCTAATCTAGGCAGGCTGGCAAGTTGAGTGGACTGGAACCAGATGGAGTTCAACATCAAGAAATGTAAAGCACTCCACCTGGGGATGAACAATCCCCTGCACAACAACAGTCTTGGTAATGCCAACCTGACCAGCACTACAAATGAAAGGGACCTGGGGGTAATAATGACCACAGTATGAGCATGAGCTGACAGTGCAACACTGTAGCCAGCAGGGCCAACAAAACCTGGGGCATGCATCAATTGATGCAACTCTAGCAAAACCAAGTCATTATCTCACTTTGCTCGGCATTGGTGAGACCGCAGCTGGAGTACTGCATCATTCTGGGTGCTGCACTTTTTAACAAGGATGTGGTAAAACTTGAGAGTCCAGATAAGAGCCACCTGTATGATCAGAGACTTGTGCAGCAAGCCACATGAGGAAAAGCTGAGAGACCTGGGACTCTTCAGCCTGAAAAAGAGAAGGCTGAGAGGGAACTTGGTAGCAGCTTACTGCTGCATCAGAAATGAACATCAAGTGTTCAGTGAACAACTGTTCACCCGGGTACCCTTGGGGAAAACTAGGAGTAATGGCCACAAACTCCTGGAAGACCATTTCAGGCTCAACATTAGGAAAAACTACTTCACAACTAGGGTGTCCAGACAGTGAAATAAGCTCCTACCAGAGGTGTAACAATTGCCTACCCTGGAAATATTCAAGAGACTGAACCAGCACCTTATTGGGGTCACCTGACCCCAGTTGTCTTTCCTGCTTGGTGGAGGGGGCTGGATCTGATGATCGTCTGAGGTCCCTTCCAGCCTTACAATCTATGAATCTTTATTTCTCATAGCATGGCACACTGCTTGGATATTTCTTTTTTTATTACAACTTTGGAACTAGCATTTCTGAAACTAACAATTAGCTGAGATGCAAGACTCTTTTCCACACCAAAGGCACAGATCAGGCTGCTGCCTGCATTGGCTCTTCCATTACATATTGAATAACTCAGTCATCCCTATTTCTATAGGCACCTCTCCATGCAATTCTATGGCAACCTTTGATGCAGTTTCCATTGCTATTCCAATTTCAACAGCACATTCATAGGTGAGGTTAAAGATGACCTCAGTCATTCCTTTGTATGACTTCATTAAGTAGCACTTCATTAGCAGCTGATGAAGTAAGCTCAAACTCATGAAAGCTTATGCTATGGATACCCGATTTAGTCTTTGACTAAGTACGGTCAAAAAACCTGAGGCAGAATTGATTCAGTCTAGGCAGCTTATTCTAAATTTTGTAGATTGAACCAATAACCAACTGAACTGATGTTCAGTTTTCAATTGGGAAAGACAGGTGGGGACTTGCACGGACCCAGGCCGGGGACACTAGAGTACATCTCCGAGTCTGCTTGCTGTTTCCATCCCAGCCAAGTGGGGCTGTTCCTGATTGGCTCCAGTACATGCCCTCAACTCCCCGTCCCCCCACAGGGGGTTGAGGACCACCCCCCAACCAGGTGCTGGCACACCTTGGGGGGCCTCCCTCCAAAGGGGTTGCCTCCAGCCTGGATTCCCCAGCCCAGGCAGCCCTGAGGGGCATTCCCTCCTTCCCCCTTTCCAGCTGCTGCTTGTTTCAGCTTCTGCCACAGGAGAGAGGGAGAAGGAGTCCACTGGGCTGGGTGCCTGCCCATGGAGCCCAGCATGGGGGCACTGGGGAGCCCTTGCCTTGGGGGACTTCCCCCCACCCCAGCCCAGGGTTCCCCAGCCTAGGGCAGCCCTAGGGTGCTGAGGGAAATTCTTCCCATCCCAAACCCCACAGCTCTTTGCCTCAGCTACTGAGAGTCTCGGGGGCAGTCCATGGCAGCAGAGGGAAATTCTCCCACTCCTCAGCAGGTGGTTGCCTGAGACTTGCAACAGTTGAGGCAAAAGAAGAACTCCACTCAGCTCTCTGGGACTGCCTCAGGCTAGAGGACCCTGGACTTGGGTGAAGGGAAGTCCCAGCAAAGCAGGGACTCCCTGGTGCCCCCCTGCTGGCTTGTACAGACAGGCACCATCCCAGAGGATTCCTTTCTCCCTCCTTTGGCAGCAGCTGAAGCAATTAACAGTTGGGAAGGGGGAGGGAGGGAATGCCCCTCATCTCCCCAGGGCTGCACTCAGCTCGGGGACCCCAGACTGAGGTGGAAGAAGACACCTGAGGAAGCGGCTCCCTGGTGCCTGCACTCTGGGGCCTTGGGAACTCCTTCCCCCTCTCTCCTGTGGCAGCAGCTAAGGCAAACAGCTGTTCAGGGAAGGGGGAGGTGGGGAATTTCAGGCAAGTGGAAGGCTGCAGAGGGGGAAAAAGCCCCCACCACAGGGGACTTACCCTTTTTTTCTTCTCCCACCACTCCATCCAGCATGCTCTGTAGATGCAGGCTAGGAGGGTCTGGAGGTCTGTTCTTCTGCCCCCACTGGGCTGACAGAGGCAGGCAGGCAGGAAGCAAGCAGACTAGAGAGCAGAGGGGTAGGGCAATCTCTGCAGTTTATGTGCACTAAAGTTCTGTTCCGATACAGGTTTTAACAGGTTTCCAGTCACTTAAACCAGTTTATGTGTAACTTCTGTCTCTACCCTACCCTACCTTCTTCAAGTACCTTCTTTAAGTAACTCGCACAGATTTGTCTCTGAAAGCCTCATTAAGTCCGTTCTTAAAAATTGCAACATTTTGACAATCTCAGTAACTCTGTAACAAAGAAGGAATAGATTCACTTTCAATTTGATTTCTTTTATGGAACCTGAATTGTTCTTCAATAATCAATGACTTCGGTGCCAGATACTCTTGGATAATTTTTACTAATTCTTTAAAGATTTTGCTTGCTGTCATTTCTGGAGTAAGCAAGCATTGCACGGTAATTCATACATTTTCCTTCCTGTCAAGCTCAGCAATGCAGCTACATGTTTCCATGGGGAAATACCATTTACTCTGCAAAACTGTTTCAGCTGGTCTACATACATAGAGCAGTCTTCCAGGGTGTTATGATAAGCCCTGATTGTTCCCATATAAGTAGGCATTTTAGGTTCCAACAGATTACAAACACTTATAATTAAAGCAATTGGGCAGGTTAATTCTGCAGGTTAATTTAATACATGCTTTGTGTTAAATCCTTGTCCCCAGTTGTTGTTTGTCCAAGGACATTCAGACATAAATGATATATTTATCATATATATTCATGTAAATTGTATATAAACATTTCAGGTAATAAGTTGATTTACATCACTGATTTATATCAAGCGCACCGAAAGCTTGACTTAAACCAATGATTTTTTTTATCAACTTCCCTATTGTATTTTTTGTTGGTTTTTTATTATTTTAAAGAAAAGTGTACTTTCAGTGGTTGATTTGTTAGAAATCGTACATTAAGTAAGCTATAAAATGGTGAAATATATTTCTTATTCGCTACATTATTGACTTTTTGCTCATATTTGTATCAAGCTGCACTAGGATGGCAACTTGAGTTTAATTCAACACACAGAAAGAAATTTCAAATTTATTTTAAAAGAACTTTAACATTTTGAAACCCCAGCAGCATGTGGAGCCCCAATGGAGCAGACCTTGGCTGGCAGGCTGACACCCTGGGTCTCCTGCCAACCCATGCTGAATAAACTTTAGAGCAATATCTCTCTCTCTCTCTCTCTCTCACCGTGTGCTAATTGCCCTTCAAAAATGACATATTTCAGAGAGTGTTTAAATGCCCCTCTCCCCCTCCCCCTCAGGGCTGGCCATGTAAAGACTCCCTCTGCCGCTGCTGCCTCCATTGTGGGGGCTCCTGCCCCCTGCCTGCCTCAGTCTTTAATTGATCATGCACCAGTTCTACAGCAACAGTAGGAAGATGGTTATTTGAACTGTACTCATTCTGTACTCTAGCTGGTGTGATTTTTCCCTTGGCCTGATACAAGACCAAAGCGAAGTAGTCATTAAGGAGTTCAGTTTTCTCCTGAGTGCCAGTGACTAGCTGTCCTGCTTTGTTGAGCAATGGCCCACACTCCCATTTGTTTTCCTCCTGTTCCCTACATACCTAAAGAAAGACTTCTTGTTGTTCTCGATTCCTGTTGCTAATTTTAGTTTAGTTACCGCCTTAGCTTTTCTACTCTGATCCCTACAAGTGCAGGCCATAGCTATATAGTTTTCCTTGTGGGGCTGTCCTTAGCTTTCATTGACTGTACTTCTCTTTCTTCTTTATTAAGAGGACCATGATTTCCCTATTTAGCCAAGAGCGCTTCCCAGCCCTTTTGTTGCATTTCCTCTGCATGGGAATGGACTTCCTTTGTGCTTCAAGGATTGTGTCTTTTAGAAATGACCACTCTTCATGCCATGCTATGAGAAATAAAGATTCTCATAGCATTAGATTTTGCCTTTGGTCCCTGGTGAAAGGAGAGAAGGAAAGAAGAGAGAATAAGGTAAGGAATAGAAAAGACAAGGTATATGTAATTGATGGGGGAGTAGTGACACAGATGGTGAAAGCAGAGTAGTGCAGGCATATATCAAGTGAACAAAAGTGAAACCCCAGGTTGTTGGGAAAACCCTTAAAATGGAGGTGGATACAGGCTTTGTAGTTTGTGTTCATATTCAGAATATGAAAAAACGTCCAAAAAATATTAAATTAAGGAAGGTACCAGTGTTGTTAAAAACATGCACAGAAGAGAAGATCATGCCAAAGAGGGTAATGTTAGTGCCAGTAGAATATAATATTAAGTAGTGCCGCTTAGACTTGTATGTGATTGGAAAAGAGGGACCTGTTCTGTGGGGGTCATGAAACAATTAAAAGAGATTCCCCTGAACTGGAGTTTTTTAATGTAAAGATTCTGAAGGCACTTTTCAGAGGTCCTTGCAGAAACAGTGAAACAATAATTAGAAACTATATTTAAACAGGCCTCCAAAGTGTCCAGTGAAGGCATAGGAACTTTCACACACATCCAGGGTAGGATAATAATAAATGAAAATGTACAAGCCAAGTTTCTTAGAGTTTGGCCAGTTCCTCACAGCCTATGTGCCAAAGCAGATTGTGAATTGGACTGCCAAGAAGGTGAAGGCATACTTTCAAAAGTAAGCTGGAGTGAGTGAGGCATGCTTATAGTGCCACTTGTTATTATAATAATGATAATAAATGGTACAGGGTATATGGAGACTTTAAAGTTACTATAAACCCTATATTGAAAGTTGATAAATATCCCTAACCTGAAACTGAAGGTATTTTTGCAGCCCAGAGGCAGCGGTGACACAGCGAAGCAGCCCCACGCAAGCTCCTAGTGGCTGCACCAGGAAGTGTCAGTAGCAAACGGGGCTGCCTTCCCCCCACCCTAAGCAGCAATTTGTCTTGTGCTGCTGCTGCTGCTCAGCCCAGATGGGTGAGCACCGGGTACACAGGGTTCAACCTGCATGCACCAGTCCCCACCTGTAACGCGGGGCTGGGGTGGGGGCATCACATTAGATTGTACATTTGTGTCCTTGTTCCATTTGCCTTCAGATTGACAAGCTATTATTCTGGTACATTTTTGTCTGTTGTTCCCATGAAGAATTCATCTTAGTCAATGTTGGCTGCATGTATGAAATATTTAAATGTGCTAATTGAATGTGGTTATGAAAATCTAAGTTTAAACTTCTGTTGAATCATCTGCTGATGGCAACTGATTCATAGTTTTACTTTATGTTCACATTATATTCTGTGCTGACCACCATGACAGCTCTCTTGTCCACCCCAGGGGCTTGAGCCACCTTATTTCTCTCTACATCTGGGAAGAAAGACAACAGTGTTTACTTATTCTGCAACAAGCCAGTACCGGTGCTTGCAAATTCTGCAAATTGATGAAGTCCAGGGATAGTAAACATACAGGCTGTGGACATGTTGTCTGAACTGCAGGGCTTCTGAAGGGGCCAATAAATCAGAGATGGGGTGAGGAGCAGCAGCAGGAGTGTTAGTCCTGAGGGCTCCCATAGCCAAAGGGATTGATGCCACTATTTCTTGCTCTACCATCGAATTTCAGTGTATGGAGCCTCATCAGGAACTTGTTTCAGCAGCGACAGATAGTAAGACAGCAAAGTTAACCCCAGTGACACTTTGAGCGCAGTGGATCAAGTACCTGCAGGGGTTAGTGTAGTCGCTGCACTTCCTGCCCTTGGAGGTTTGTATGGATATATCCCACAATCTCTATTTGGCCCAGGGAGCCAGGTGAATTTGACACCCCTCAGGGCCACCCTGGGCGGGGGGGAGGGAGGGAGGGGGAATCAGCGCAACCACCCTGGGCCTCATGCTTTGAGGGGCCCTGTGGACAGTGCTGTACAGGCCACACCATGGCTGCCAGCTCCACTGTGGCCACTGTGCGATGCCAGCTCCACACTCCAGCTATTTGCAACCTAAATCTGTTCTCTGTCTATTTGTGGCTATTGTTCCTAGTTACTTCAGGGGTGCTCTAGTAAACAGAGCATCTCCTATTCTCCGCTGCCTTCCCCTGATGAATTTATAGGTAGCCACAAGATCACCTCTCAGCCTTCTCTTGTGAAGGCTGAAGAGATCTAGGTCCCTCAGTCTCTCATTGTAGGGCCTTGCCTGCAGACCTCTGATCATATGAGTGGCCCTCTTCTGAACCCTCTTAAGATTCTCCGCATCCCTCTTGAATTACAGTGCCCAAAACTGGACGCAGTACTCCAACTGCAGTCTGACCAGTGATGCATAGAGGGGAAGCATCACCTCTCTTCACCTGTTTGCCATGTGTCTGCTAATGCATGATAAAGTGCGGTTAGCCTTGTTGATCACTTCATCACATTGACAACTCATGTTCATCTTGGAGTCAACTATGACTCTGAGATCTTTTTCCCCTGCTGTGGTGCTGAGAAGGTCACCCCCCAGCCTGTAAGTGTGTTGGTGGTTCTTTTTGCCCAGGTATAGCACTTTGCACTTGTCTTTGTTGAACTGCATCCTATTTCATTCTGCCCATTTTTCTAACCTGTCCAGATCTGCCTGGATCTGTTCCCTACCCTCTGGTGTGTTAACTTTGACCCATAATTTGGTATCATCTGCAAACTTGGACAGGGTGCTCACTACGTCGTCCAAGTCACTGATGAAGATATTAAATAGCACCGGTCCAAGGACTGAGCCTTGTAGGACTCCACTGCCCACATTTTTCCAGGTCACTATTGATCTGTACACCACCACTCACTCTCTGCCACCTGACCGTGTAATCATCTACATCACAGTCTGTCAGTTTAATTAAAAGAACAGAATGCAATACTGTATTGAAGGCCTTCGTAAAGTCTGGGTAGATTACATCTACCTCATCTCTGGCATCTAAGCATTTTGTAACCTGGTCATAAAGAGAGACGAGGTTAGTTGGGCAGGATCTATCTGCAGTGAACCCGTGCTGATTTCCTTTCAGCATTATCTCCCTTGCTAGGCTACTACAAATGTGATCCTTAATGATTTTTTCCAGAGTTTTCCCAAGGAAAGAGGTGAGACTAATTGGCCTATAGTTTCCCGGTTCCTCCATCCTCCCCTTCTTGAAAATACGGACCACATTGGCCCTTTTTCAGTCCTCTGGGTTCTGACCGAGCACCATGAGTGCTTGAACAGCTGTGCCAGTGGCTCTGCTATGACACTGGCCAATTCCTTCAGCACCCTTGGATGAAGTTCATCCGGGCCCGCTGATTTGAACACATCCAGGCCCTCCAAGTGCCCCTTCATTAAGTCTGCTCTAACAGTCGGTGGGCTGGTGTCCCTCCTGTGTCTGTCTATGATCCTGTGTCTATCTATGATCTTAACATAGACAAATCAAAACCAAGATGATTTTATATCTACACATAATGATTTATATAGTTTTACATCAGCATACTTTCTAAAGAGAGATTTGTGAACATAAGCGATGTAAGTGGGTTGCTTTAGACAGATAAGTCAGCTCTGCTCACATTTTCTCAGGCTAGTTTATTCTTTGCCAATACGACTGTGAATTCCCAACAAAAAAGAGCAAAACGTTCTGTCCTTTCTGTATGGTAGGAGAGGGGTAATTTACCTCTGGCTTTTTCCCAGCACAGTTACCTGGACTCTCCATCTCAGCATTCCCTCTTGGAGTTCTTACCCCCTTTGTGGCATCAACCTTGTTAGCTAGTCATAGCTTGCAATCTCCCACCCAAGTCATCTAGTATCTACTTCTTGCCTGCAGCTTAATTACAAGGCTTTGTGGGCCCAGCACCTTCTTACAAGAAGTTTATGGGCTGTATGGGTACTGGCAGTTCTTGTCAGTGCCACTGTACTTTGTTGGCAAAGAACTATATATAGTGTCTGCTTAATGCAAAAGGAAAATTACAGACCTAGCAGCAAAATACTGTGATATCTCATTTGGCTGACTGACATCTATTGCTTTCAGTGCAATTAACTTTCTTCCTGAAATAAATTCTACTTAAGGTTGGAAAATACGAGAAATCTAAGAGAACCCCAAATAGTGATTTGCACTCTGCTAATTCACATATCTCCTTTAAAAAACAAAAATCCCTTTCATGCTTTTTTGAGCTATGATCCATTTTACCTGTGAGGTCTTATCCTCAATTTGACTTGCACATCCCATGCTTGGTATAAATTCAAAGTCATCATTAAATCTGAGTTGGTACTCAAATTTATGTTGCATTTGTTTGTATGCAATTAATTTTTGAGCAATTGTTATTTTTACTGTGCTGTTACAAATTTAAACTTTAAAGCCAGTGGTTGAACTGAAATGGTTCAAACACCAGTTTCTTGATATTTTAATCAGGAATAGAAGTTTGGTCTTATATGTGCTTCTGCAAAGACAGTGCGATGGAATCCTAATTTTGGTCAAATCCTTCATAAATTAGTTTCTATATTTATGTTAATTCCTTAGTAATCATTTTTGCATACAGAAGTTTCAGTGATTGAATCCACCTGTTGCTTGTGGAAGATTCTAAAGGCAATGAAACTTTAGGCTGATGTGAGAGAATCTCTCTTTAATTTACAATGCATCTTCTAACAAACAAAGGATCTTGTTGCTCCTTAGGAAGTTTAGTTTCACAGCAAAATTTGATCAGTTGAACACTACACAGGCAGAGGCTGAGAACATGGTATTTAGTTTTCCTCAACATGCAGTCTAGTCATATCAGCGATTCTCATCCAGGATGCCATGGCAGCCTTTGAAAGGCGCTGCCAGGAGAGAGGACATAAGCAAGATGACTTCAGGCTTTGGTAAGGAAATATGTGCAGGTTCTTCCCTTCTAGCTGCTGCTTCTTCTCCCCTTGCTCACTGCAGAGCATACTTTTTGCCATGCTGGCTGCTTTTCCTGCTTCCTGGCCCTTTTTCAAGCAGGTGTTATAATAAATTAGTTTTTGAAATTAGGTGCTGCACTATTCACAAAATTTCTGGAGGGGTGCCTCAAGTCTAGAGATCCACCAAGTTATGCAGAGCTCATAAGAATGCCCAGTTAACAATATGGAAAATCTTAGGAGTATGAAATTAAACATCAGACCAAAAGTGGTGGTGATATTATTTAAGAGGGTGTTGAAAATACTGGTACTGATGGGTAGTTGTTGGCTTTATTGTCCCATAGCTAATGTCATGATGCCAAAAATGAGTTAATGACAAATGGTTGCTTGTCAGGTGAACTGTTATCTTGGAGACCAAATATGCTGTGGCTAGAGATTTTGTTTCTATCCCTAAGTGTAGAAGAGGGAGAGAGAGCTTACTCATGAATTCTTAAAGCTGCCAAAAGTGGGGGAAGAAGTTGGGTTCAAAAATATGGAAGGAACTGTATAAAAATCTACTTACAAGACCTACAATTAAGGCAGTAATTAACACATGACATTCATGGGCTTATCTTGTTCATTTTTCTTTTTGATTTTGGTAGTGCGTGGCTTTCATCTTGGTTATTCACCTTTAACTAATAGCTGTTGCCATTTTTCATTTTCTGCATAATCCCCCAGGTATGGGCTCCAAAACCATGTGTGCAATTAACACATTAAAAAAATTATCATGAACAACAATTAATGTGTTAATAGTGCATATTAACTGAAAATAATTGACACCCCTAGTTCTTGGCAAGGTTTCCAGCACAAGCACCCTTCAGACATAGGGAGTCTCTGCTTTGGCATTATTTCTCCCCCTCTGTTTCCCTCCACTCCCTTCTCTTCCTATTGTTTTCCTAATTTCCATCAATTTACTTTCTCACCGACCTATGTCACACTTTTAGCTTCTTTCATTCTTTGGAGATCTCAGAACAACAGCAGAGACTCCCTATGCCTGAAGAAGGGTGCTTATGCCTGAAAGCTTGCAAAGAGCATTTTTCCAACTACTCAGTCTAATAAAAGATATCACATCTACCCAAAGAACCTTGCCTACCTCAAGTTATTATATTCATCTTGTCTTCTCTGCAGGACTACTTTTATCATTCTGTCTGTGTCCTCAGTGATTAAAGTTATGGTTGAAAAACTATTCAGTTCTTCTGTGAGCATTATTCAGATTCCTTTTGACTTGGCATGGGTTCTTCCAGTCTGAAAGCTGTTGTAAGTTTCGGTCCTAAGAACCAAATCTTATGAAACCAGTTAAATTCTGTAGCAGAAAAAAATTATGCTCCTCATAGATACGTGTTACAAGGCCTACTTATTGACCTACATACTTTTTTTCCTATAGGGCTGAAGAAGAAGGAAACCTTCTGCTTTTTTTTAGAGCCTTTTCCAACTTTGCTCAGTGGTGTAAACATCGTAAATGCACCTTCCTACATTTCAAGGTAGTGTGTTAATAAACGTTTATATTTTTATATATCTGTATATTCTTTGTGTATATATGATCAACATGTTTTGCTTGAAAGAGCAAAGAAAACAAAAGTGGTACTTTGTACAGGACTTTTCAGAATAATAAAATATATTTATTTCATGTAGTGTAAAAGGGAGCCAGAAGGCTCCTGTTTCTTAAGAGGAAGCTACAACAGGATGAGCTGGTCAGGGAAAGCTAGCAGCTAAGGAACTAGCTACTTCTAGCTGAGGTGTAGCCAAAAGACAGCAGTAACAGACACTAGGGAAAAATAGCCAGACTACTCTGGGGGCTAAGAGCTGCAAACAGCAGCTAAGCAGCCTCAGGGCAAGTGGGCAGGTCCTCAAGGTCAGGATAAGCACACCTGTGATGGCTGCTGAAGCACTTGACTGGAAGGGGGCAGGGCTTAGCATGTATATAAGCTCAGAGCCTGAGCCTACATAGTCAGTCTGGCTCTGGAGGCTGCAAAAGAAGGAGCTCCAGAGTAGCAGGGGCCACAAGAGCTCCTAGCTGGCGCTGGCGCTAGCACTATCTTAGGGGAGACAAACAGGAGTGTGACTCAGGATAAAGAGAAGCCTGTTGTACAGACAGATCGCCGCTGTTTACGTTCGGACCCAGAGTGGGTTAATTGGTGTTCTAGATAGAGGCTTTTTCCTTTGTTATAGTTAGTGTTCTGTGTTTTCAGTTTTTCCTGATTTTTTTTCACTGATAAATTCCCTGATTATTTAAATTGAAGTTATTTGGTTTTTATGCATTTTTACTGATTTATACCTGTTTTTCAGTTCACTCAGTTTTACTGGGTACAATTAAATCCCGGTTAACCAGCATGAGTGGGGAATGACTGGGGGGTGCTGATAAGCTAAAAGTGCTGTTACCTGAGGCATAGGTTTCCAGCTGGACACGGAGGGGAGAGGGGACATGTGGCAGTAGCCACATGCAGAGAAGAGGGTGGTGGCCGCGTGGGGGCTGGGGGAGGGTGGCTGGAGCCACTGCTTGGTGGCACAGGGCTCCTGGCTCTGACCCCAGGTGAGGCGAGAGGGGCCATGTGAATTGCTCCTAGGGTGGGCGGATCCTAGCTGCACCCCAGTGGCTCTGGCTGTGGTCCTGCCCCGGGTGCTGGGAGCTGCAAGCCTTGCCAGGGGGCAGGCAGGAGGGTCTGGCCCTGCCCCTTGCTGTGAACGCTGCACCCAACCACTCCACACGGGCCCGCAGGGTAGGAGCCACTGGTTGAAGTTGGGTTCCCCCCTGTGTCCGGTTGCACGCCACTCCCCACGGTCCCTGGGCTGTGCTGTGATGCTGACTGCTCCCAGGGCTTCTGCAGCAGCAGTTGGGGTGAGTGGGGACAAGCAGAGCCCTGAGGGGTTTGGGCTGTAGTACTGCTCAGCAGCTGCAGGCAGCTGGCATCGGCTGCTCCCAGGGCCGCTGCAGCAGGGGCTGGTGTGTGTGGGGCCAAGCTGCGTCACATGCTGGGGCTTCACTTATTGCCACTGACCCCAGTCCCTGCTGTAGTGGTCCCAGGAGCAGCCAGTGCCAACTGCCTGTACTATGGCATGGCACAGCCCAGGGGCTGGTGTGAGTTAGGGACAAGCGGAGCCTTAGAGGGTTTGGGACACAGTGCAGCCAAGCAGCTGCAGGCAACTGGTATCAGCCACTCCTGGGGCTGCTGAAGCAGGGGCTGGAGTGAGTCGGGACAAGCTGCACCATGCCCCCTGGGGCTCTGCTTGTTCCCACTCGCCCCAGCCCCTGCGTCAGTGGCCTCGGGAACAGCTGACACCAGCTGCAGAGGAAACTGTGTAAGTCAGTGAGTGTGAGGTGGGGGGGCGTGGCTTTTGCTGCTATGTGCACCCTGGGAGGGCTGCAGGCCTGGGGGGCTTCACCAGGCTCTTCCTGGGGGGTGCGTGGCCCCAGATCTGTGTGCCGGATGAGAGCAGGCTGCTACTTGCCCCGAGCACCAGGAAGAGCCCGGTGTTGGTGCCAGCCCCAGCCTGCAGCAGCAGCCTTCTCTCCTGCATGCAGATCTGGGGGGCACATGCCCCCTGGTTAGACCCCAGCGCAGCCCCCCAGCCTGCAGCCCTTCTGGGGTGCACGTAGCAGCAAGAGCCACGCCCCCCCCGCCCCACATCCACTGATAGTTCCTTCTGCTTTGCTCCCTGCTGCAGCGCTGGGAGCGGTTGATAGGCTGCGCTGCACCTCTCCTCCTGCCCCATCCCTGGTCCCAGCTTTACTCCCTCCCTCCCTCCCCGCCACAGAAACGTATTATTATTTTCCCCGATTTAAACTGGTTTTTTTCTTTTCTTCCTTTTATCCCGATTTCAACCTGGTTTTTATGTTTGGAAAATAAACCCTGAAAATTTCCTGTTTTTTGGGGGGGGGGAAAAAACCCTGAAAACATGGAACACTAGTTATAGTTTATACTTGTGGTTTGGGTTTGGGAGTAGCAGGGGTGGTATGGAAGTCCCAATAGTGCCTGAGGGCACAAAAGTGTCTGGAGCTCACTTAGGGCTGAGGGGACCCGGGACACAGAGTTGGTCTTGAGCCTTATTAGGGTGGCAGCCTAGGGAAGGACTGCAGTCAAGCACAACTCAAGTAAGATAGGGCTGGTGGTCCAGACAGAGCTGAAGCAGTCTCACTGCCCAGAGCAGGGCAGAAACTGGGCCAGGGACCTCAGAACTAAAGTAATTAAGATAAGACCTAGAAGCCAGGTCCAGTATAGTGGGTGAAGGCCCAGCTAGAGAAAAGAAGTGGAGGCTGAGAAGGTTGAGGCCCCAACATGGGAATGATGGTACAGTACACCTGTGAGGCATGGGCACAGCTGAAGGCAAGGTCAGAGGCTCTGATGAGCCTTTAAGGCTACAGGTGCCCTGGGGCACAGATGGATTGAGTATGCCCACTCAGTTTAAGGGCAGAATTGAGACCAGCAGAGTCCACTAGGGACCTGTTAGTTGTTAGACAGGTTGAGGCTCCCTCTGTGACACTCAGGCAGCCTCCTTTTTAATTCAATCAGTACATCAAAGTGTGGCAGGTGAGAAGAAAGGGAAAGTATTCAACAGACAGAATGGATCACAGGCTGCATGGCCACCAGGGGGCATTATGGCCACCCCTGGAGCACAGCATTGTCACATGTAGTCACTTACTTCTTGAGGCATAATATTATTGTAACTAGAATTGGAGGAAGAGAAAGTTACCCCAGTTTTTACACTTGCTATTTTTTAAATTTACGATGTGCACAAGGAATAATTCCTCTTTTATGTGATTCTTTGGTATTTGGGTTGTTTTTTACTGTAGCATCTTTCCTATTCTTGTTTAAATTATAATCTGCCTGTAAAATGAAAGGTAACTGATGCTTTTCAATAGAGTAAATAGGCTAAATTGTTCACAGGTGGTTCATGTGGTATTCCACTTCTGCCTAAAATTAGAATAAAGCAGTGTTCATAGACTATGTTGTATCTAAGGATATGTCTTGGCCTTGATGTAATGACGGGGGAGATATTTCCCCTTTGGAGAATGCAGCACAAGTCTGGAAGGTAGCGCTTTCTTCCTGCATTTTGATGGTAATTGGAGAGTGGTAGTTTTGAGTGCAATTTACTTTAAATCACAATGTTATTCATTCAATTTAATGTTTGCTTTGTTTTGTATAATTGTTGAACCCGAATAATCATTATTCTTTAATGGTCTTTCATTCCTCCTGCTGTAGTTTTACTTAAACTTTCAGGCTTAAATGCTAACCAAGCCATTTTGCAAAATAGGGACTAATTATGATGACTAGTCTATGGGCAATGTATTGTCAGCCAAAAACTTCAAATGAGTTAATATATTAGTATTAAATCTGTCTTACTCATTATGATGACACCTCTGTTCATATATGCATGATTACTTGCCATATGTGTAAAGAATACGATGCATGTCTTTAAAATGGTATGAGAATGCATACTTGGGTAAAATTAATTCAGGAACCATAGTGGAAGATCTGTGATTAGTTGTAAGCTTCCAACATATGTTTGTTTGCTTGTTTTTAAATAAAGATCAGTATAGCGGTTGCATAATTTAATTCCCATCTTAACCTGTTATGGTCAGGTGAATTATACTATAGCTGTGCTCTGAAAGAAGATTTTTTAAAAACCAAAATTTGCTAATAATTGCATTTCTAGGATGCATCCTGACAATCCCAAATGTAGTCATTTCAGTATTCTCCTTTGTCTCATTTTTAAGAAATGAACTTTAACTTTTTTCTGCTTTTTTTTATTTGACAGAACTCCTTAGACAATAAAAAAAAATAAGTAACAATAAAAAACAAAAGCACTATAGTAATTTCATTCCATGTCTGAATGAACTGCAAATATATGCAGTTAAGTACTTTATGTAAAGATACATAATATTATTCTAATAACATACTTAGAAAATGGCTTGATACTTATAACTATGAAAATATCTGTCTATAATGCCAGTGAATTAGTTTGACAGAAAAGAACTTTTGTAAACAAAACAACCTCCCTCCCCCCTCAAAACCTACGTTACTAACATCATGCAGCAATAGATTAAAATTTGAGAGAGCATGTTCTGAGGAGGGTTTGTGTATTTTGGTTCAGACTAGAGGGTATAAGGTTTTTTAATACTCTTTAGAGAAAGTAATGATTTAAGTTTGACAGGTTAGGAAATCAGTAATTTTTATGTCAAAGGCATAGAATAGAATTGTGAATGCTATGTAGACTCTTGTGTTGCTCCACTTTTGATGTTAAAATTCTGAAACATTTTCTAGTTATGTTACTTCCTTTCACTTTGATCAATACCTTAAAAGTTCAAAGATAAAGTTGGATGATGTCTTTCAGAGAATTCAGGCATACCTCGGAGATATTGTGGGTTTGGTTCCAGACCACCGCAATAAAGCGAATATCGCAATAAAGCGAGTCACATGAATTTTTTGGTTTCCCAGTGCATATAAAAGTTATGTTTACGCTATACTGTAGTCTATTAAGTGTGCAATAACATTATGTCTAAAAAAACCCCAATGTACATACTTTAATTAAAAAATACTTTATTGATAAAAAATGCGAAGTGAGCAAATGCTGTTGGAAAAATGGCGCCGATAGACTTGCTCGACGCAGGGTTGCCACAAACCTTCAATTTGTAAAAAATGCAATATCTGCGAAGCGCAATAAAGTGAAGCGCAATAAAACGAGGTATGCCTGTATTAATAACTTATCTTGGTTGGACCTTCCTAGAGGTATTTCTGGTTTTGTTTGTTTATTTAATGGTCTTATTATGACAGGAATAGGCACTTGAGTGGTGTGTTTCCCTTATTTAATTTCATATGCATAAGTATAAAAGGTACAAGCAAATTTTATTACCTAACTTACCAGCACTCTTTTTAGTTCCAGGATAATAGATTTCTTGATAATTTCTTTAAAATTATTAAAATGCTTATTAAATGTGTTGTACACTAAGCGTATCATTACCCATCTTAAATAGTTCCCTCAGTAAGCTTTCTAACTCATTTCCTTCTTCCAAACACTCCTTGCACTGTGAATGAACCTTAGTCTTTCGGTACCTAAACTCTGATATGTACTATTGCTTTTTCATATGTTTAGAATAATTCTTTCTGTTGCACTCTTCTACATGACTTTTCTGTGCTGTTTCTCTCATGCATTCATGGAACCATTCACGCATGTGATGCTCAACCTTTTTTATTTTTCTTGCACCTCCCAATTGCGTGCTGGAGCCGGAGTGAGATGGGTAAAGATTGTGTAATTTTTTTTTTTTTTTATCCTATATTTCTCTGCAGCTATTCAGATAAATCCACCCTGAAGTACTTCAAGCCATAGTATAAGAACAGTTCTGTTTGTTCTTTCAAAGGCTCTCACATGGAAAAGAAGGAATAGGGAAATATGGATTACTTGTAGCCAACATGTTCAGTGATACATTATTAGTCCTTAGAATGTGTACATAGACACTTGGATAATAAAAGATGGGAAAAGTTTGTTTGCCCTGGTAAACTGGTATTTAGATTGCAAAATATTAATGCTGGCTACTGAGTAGTGAAGATCACAAATTTATGATGACTTGCTATTGATATACCAGAAATATCTTTCTGTATGACAAGTATAATGTTCTTTTTTTTTTAACAGTGTTTATAACAGAAGCGTTTAGAAAAAGCATACATTTTTGGGGACATTTTACTAAATGTGAAGAATGTAGACTTATTAAGAGAATTAGTTTGCTTTTTGTAAAAGTATAAAGAGTATTTCTTAAGGTGGGAGAGGCAGTAAAAGGTCTAGAGGCATGATATGGGAAATGGTGAAAACATGATCATGGTATAGTTTATTTCTGTTTCCCTGCTAATAGACTTTGGGAAAGGATGAAACAGTGAATATAGTACTGTTAGCACCTGTCTGAAAATAAAAGGACACCTTATGTTAAAAATAAATATTCCTTTTTACATACTCTAGAAATCTTTGACAGTATCACAAGGGTACAGACACCATATAATCACATATGTAAATTTTAACAGTGTTGCTTATGGTGTGCATTTGTGTGCTGGGGTGGTCCACCCTGAAGAGTGAGATGTTAGATTATTTCATGTGGGGAATATGGCTGATGGGAATTAAATGATAATGGATGGAGACTGTCCCCCAAATCACTGTTTTACAGTTTTTTGTTTGTGTTAAATATTTTACAAGATTATTTAGAATAGTAATGGTTGGGTAGCCATGAGAAATGTTAGTTTTTGGCAAATTTCCTAAATAGGTGGCCATCCTATTATATGTTTCTTCATGCTAATAGTAATTAATATAAGAGTAATATTGTAGCTGTAGTGGTCCAGAAATTCTGTGCAAGGCAACGATTTCTTTGGTTGGTAATCTTTTATTGGACCAACTGTGTCATTTGGATAGAGTAAGACAAACTTTCAAATAAAAGACATTCTTCCTCAGGTTTCTGATTACAGGGAGCCATAGTGACTATGCCATGCCTAGTTCCGTGTGATCAGAGACCTGAAGAAGAATGCCTTGCATTTAAATCTCATTTAATACTTTCTCAACTACATAGCTGGTTTAATAAAAGACATCATCCTAAGAAATCTTTGCCTCTCCATACTAAGACTTTGAGATGTGAAGCAGCCACACTTGGTTTTTGTTCCTTCATAGAACTTTCTGCTTTAAGAGCTGTAATGATTTTGTTAACTAAATTGAAACATATTTGATTTCTGTTAGAAAAACAGTGTTTTTGTTATGTTTTATTGGACTAACTATATTTGTGAGAGAGGTTTGACACTTTTGGAAACGCTTTCTCCCTCAGGTACAAAAATCTTGCTATAAATGCATTTTATACAGGTGATGAACTGCATGTAAAACTGTAGTAATTTAAGGACTGATGGTTGTGCTAGATCTTGTAAATCACATCTCTATGGCAGTTAATATAGTTACCTGTAACTTTAAAGCAAGCAGTGAGCAATAACCCCAAAATGTCTTTGGCTGACTTCTCTAGAAGTCAAGATATATAAATAAATAGATATGATAAACAGGTAGGTCCATTTTTTAACAAAACTGCTAAGCATTATAGTTTAAAAATTATAACAGTACGTTAATCTTGTAGAATTAGTTTTCCTAGGTTATAAATGTATACATTTAAAAATAGCACTAACTTTTTTTATACCTACTTCTGCCCATGCTTGGCAAAAATGTCATGCATATAGTCAGAAGGGGTGAGGAAGCGTCTTCTACATGCTCTGTTATTTGTTGGGGTTAATACTGTAGTTAAACCAATTGATTTATATTCCTGCTGTCCCCTAGTAGCAATGAAGTACATCTATATTAGAGATTTGCACCAGTGTAGCAACATGGATGGCATAAATTCATAATATGCTAATGTAGACTTGTAAAATTTTAAATAATCAGATCTGCTTTGGGAGCTCTGCTGATATGTTTTAACTGATGCTAGGGAACTGTTAAGAAAACAGTAATTTAAACTTTCATTTTAAAAAAAATCAGTAGGGCAAGAAATCCATATTCAGCTTCATAAGATATGATTACTAATGAAGTAAGCATGCGATACAAATTTTATTTATTAACATATCTTTAAAAATCACTTCATTTTACAGCCATATTAATATTATTTAAGGGATCTGGAGAGCTAAACTACTATTAGGTGGGAAGGATAAATTAATTATTGTGCATTATTAATACACTTTTATGGTTTCAGAGAATACCACTTACCTTTAACTGAAATCAGCATAACTGCTAATATCTAGTACATTTTATAAATTAAGCTTTTAATGGCAGTTGAAGTGTAATTTTAATATAGCTTTCTAATATATAAAAATAATATTATCCTAGGAAAGCAGTGTAAAGACCATTTATAATCATTTTTGATCTTATTAATTATTGAAAACTTTGTTTATTATTAATGATTTATAATGAGGGCAAGATCTGGGATACTACATGTGCAACAATATTGTACATTGTCTATTGTTTGAGTTTTCTTCATCTTAAGCAATTGACGTTATAAGGACAAAAGAGTGTCCTTATAGTGTGTGTGTGTGTGTGTGTTTGTTTCCTTTTTCCTCTTAACATCACTTTGACTTGAACTTTGAATTTAATTTCATTTGCTGTGGAATTATTTTAAATATTTTTACATGGGACTAAAATATTAAAGCATCAGCATTTCATAAGTCATTAATATATTTAAATGGAAAGTGGTAATACAACATTTAGATACTAACTCTCTAAATTTATTAACAGGCATAGTAGACTGATAAATTCATGTTTAAAAGTAGAGAATTTAAATTGGTACTAAGTTTACTATAAATTACAGAGCAGAGGCATAAAGATCTTGTGGCTTTCCATGTTTAAAACTATTCTAACATGTTTTTTCTTTCAGGAGAACATACCAACCCAAATAACTTTTTTGATTTGGACACTACTAAAAAGCCTGTTAGATTTCTGTACTCGCATGTTCACAGTCATACTGCATTTACTTGACTTTACTGAGTTTATTTTTACTTGACAAGGTTGTCCTTCCCCACCCCCATTCATCATGTGGAAAACAAAGCCTCTTCTTAGAATAAAGTATCACACCTGGGAGCTGAGAGAAGTGGCTGTGCAGGGAGCCCAGCTGGGGTAGGGACAGCATTAGCAGCATATAGATTACTATTTCCAATGTCTGCCCAGCCCCTCTTCCTGCCTCCCCTTGTCTGTCTGCCTTGCTGACAGGGAGCCAGGCAGGGAAGGAGGAATCTGCATGCTGCTGCTGTGGTCTCCAGCCAGCTGGGCTCCCTGCCGAGCTGCCCTTCATGGCTCCTAGTTACAGTCTGGCTCCGCTGTAGCAGGTGCAGGGGTAAGGTGGAGGTAGGTGGGGGGGAGACCAAGGGATAGGAAAGTGGCGAGGAGGCAGGCACCAGGGGGACAATGGGTGGGGGCAGGCAGCCTGCCTCCCCTACCCCTGCTTTCTCCCTGCTTCTACCCCCAACTCTGCTTTTCCCATTGTTTGCCACAGCTTTTATGGCATAGCAGTAAGGGGGACAGATTAAAGACAACCTCCAATAATTAAATTCTAGAGGTGGAAAATTATAACAAATTTATAATTTTCCAGGTTTAGAATGTAATTATTGAGGGGTTATCTTAAACTCAAAGTCATCTTAGATTCAGGTAAATATGGAGGTATCTGAGGCATTTAATGGACACTTGACAGCATTCACTGTCCGGTTGTTAATGCCCTACAGCACAGTGATATGATATTGTTTTACTAAATGTGAAATGAAAAAGTTACTAATAAGTCTTAGAAATACCACCCCCCCCTAAATCTTGCATTATAAACCTGAAGTTAAAATAACTATACTAATAGAGATCCTAAGCTAGTTATTATATTATTAGGGAATTTAGAACTTCTCATGTTTCACCAAGCTCCTTATGTGTATCTCTTGCCTAGGAAAGTCTTGTATTAACCATGTAGCATTTTTTTGTTTTAACATTCATATTTCTGAAGCAATTAAGCCATATGAGCTCACTCCAGATTTTTATTAAAACAAACAAATGAACAAATCACTTGAAAGAAAAAAAATTTGAACATGTGTATTAATGTTGTTAGAATTAATATCTCTAGGGTATTATCTCTGCTTTAATGTGAGTGGCTGTCAAAAGTCCTGATCATTAATATGAGAGGTGGTGCCTGGGTCTTAAAGTAATTGAGGGTTAAATGGTGTTAATCAAGTTTCACATTACTTTTTTAAAAGTGGTTCTGTGCTTGATAAGATCAACTTTGATTTTTATTCAAAGTATTTTTGCAGTTTTCAAGTAATTGAAAAAAGTTTTTACTCTTCAGAATGACTCTTGCAAAAATCTTTTTGTTTCTTTTCAGTGAATTCCTTAGCAAGGTATTTTATTTACAAATAAAAAACAATAGTACTTCCATGCTTACTTAAACCTTATTTAAGTTCAACTGCTTTTCCTGGAATGAAATCAAAGGAAATCCTTAACAAAATAATGCTCTGTCAAGTTAATGTATTTTAATCAGTATTAAAGATGGTTCATCATGAGAGTCTGTGTGTTATACCATTGTAATCCTAATGTGGCTAATTGAGAACAGAGTTGTGCTGGTGCTTGAAATTAGGTCACCAACTGTGCTGATATACAGGCCAGGATACCATTCTTTGTACTATGTTGGCTCTACAGCGCTAATAAGAATAAAGTAATTCAAACTTAAAGTAACCCTCAGCCTTTAGTAACAGCAGTATTACTACTAAAACATTTAATTGAAAGGAATGATATCTCTAAATAGAGCTTGATAAAGTTCTTCAGTTAAGAAACTGTTTTTGACTGAAAGATTTGCATCAGTTTTGCTGGGAAAAAAATTCTGAAATGACTGAAAATGTTGCATTTAGACACTTCCTTGGAAGTTTTCTTTTGTGCCAACCTGAAATCAAATCTTTTCAGGTTGCTGCTAAGCCTGGAAAAAATCCAAACAATATTTTTGTATAGTTCTGCCTCTGAATAAAGAATGTTTGCAAACCTAAGGATTGCAAGTTAGAGACTTTTTTATAGTGTCAAAACCATATGATTTTGAACACATGGGTGGAATAGGGAATGGCAAGTGAAAAGTGCATTTTTACATAGTTAGTTTCCAGACTAGAATACATTTATATTATGGTTAAATATTCTTTGGGTATGTAGAGAAACTGTTAAAAAGGGAGAGGATGTAACCATTTAAACTCAGAAACAAAAATGATCTTCTGTTATCATACTTAAGTTTATAGCATGTATAATTGTATAGGTAGTGGTTAGTAGTATGCTCCTATAGGCAGCGTTCTCAAGCAGGAAAAAGCATTAGGATGCTTTCCCAAGATGATTGGATTGCCTTCCATTCTTATCTCTTCCATATGTGGATGGACATAACGTGTGTTGTTAGATTTGCAGAAAGTATCATCTTTGATTGTAGTTATGTTGTTAAACTGCAATAACAAAACAAGGTTAGTTTGAATGTATTACACGTGCAGAACCTATATAAAAGCTACATAGGGTTGAATTTAAATGATTAGTTATACTCTCTGTATTATAATAACAGGAATATTTTGAGAATACCTGAAGGTGCAGAATATACAGGCTGTCTGGCAGATTTAGAGGTACAGAATCTAGTGCATTATGTCCTAGGTAGAGGTGTGACAAATTGGTCAGCTTCTGTAGGAAAGAGGTGTGAGGAAATATGTTAGCAATGAGTTGTCGTGATTATTCTGTTAACAGTTTAATAACTCATGTTCCTGTCTAGTAATAAAGATTTCAGTATTTTACTTCTGAATCCATAATTTTAGTCAATAAATGTTAGAGGTACACCAGTACTTCAATCTGATACCAGATGGGTACTGACATGAAGAAAATTGTGTGTATCGGATATTGGCCCCGTGGTGCTGATAATTTGGCTAACAAATGCCTGTGCTGTGTGCAGCCACAGTACAGCATGGAGCAGAGCCGGCAGCCTGGGGAGGGAAGCTCTCATAGCTCACTGCCACCCCAGCTAGTAAGTCGGAAGGGGAGGGGGGAGGGAAGGGGCATGGTGGGGCAGAGCAACACCCCCTGCCATGTTGAGGGAGGGGGCATGGGCAGGCAGATGGGGTAGGGGGGATGCAAGACAGAGCTGCAGCTCATGGTGGGGGCAGCTCCCACTGTTGCTTGTACCTCAGGAGGGTGGGGGGAACATGTGCCTCTGGATCTGTGCAGCACGGGATGGGCAGCAGCTAGGGGGTGGACCTGGAGTCAGCACTGTGTAGCTCTTCTTGCCGGGGGCTGGGCTCGGAGCATGCTCCAGTGTCACTGGGAGGAGGCTGCAGCCACCCCAGATTTAGCCACAGCTCTGCTCCCAGCCCTGCGCCGCTGCCCAGCTGAACCCTGGCTGAATGCTCTGCCTCCACCCAGGTACCGGGGAAAGCCAGGGCTGCGTCAGACAGTGGCATGAGACCGGGAACAGAGCTGTGGCAAAATTTGGAGTGGCTGCAGCCCCTCCCAGAGCCCACTCTGAGCCCAGCCACTGTCAAGGAAAGCCCTGCACAGTGCCAGCTCCAGCTTCACCCTGCAGCTGCCGCCACGCCGATCCAGGGGCATATGCCCTCCTTCCCAACCAGGGTGCAAGCAGAGGCAAGAGCTTCCCTCACCCCATGAGCCGCACCTCTGTACCACACCCTCCTCTATCCCCCTGGGCAGCACCTGCCTCTGCCCCGTCCCCTCCCTCATTGTCGGGAGCATTCATTTGCCCCCCCTCCCATGCCCCTTCCCTCCCCTCTCCCCTTCCACTACACCGGGCTTACCACCTGGAGGCAGCTATATTGGATCGGTATCGGACAATATGCTGCCTCAAATATCAGCTATTGGTATCAGCCTCAAAAATCCTGATCTGTGCATCCCTAATGAATGTTCATAAAGGTATCCGGCATGAAAATTCTTTTGCTGGAAGTACTACACATAATACAAAATATACGAACATATTAAGCATTTTCTGTAACATGCATTTCCATTTGTTCTGAAATGTTTTTAATAAGTTCTGTGTAAAACTTGAGAGAGACTTAAACAATTTGAGACCACTGTGATTTTCTTGGTTTGAATATTCAAACCAAGTGATTATTCAAAATGAAAAGGTAGTTACTTGGAGATAGTTTAAAATCCCATCAATTTACTTTCTCATTAAATATTTTGTGTTGTGATGGATGGTACCCTATGACTTAAGAAGTGGGGGTGGGGTTTCTCTCTCTATGCAACCATATAAATATCTGATTATATGTAGTTGAATACTTGAACTACCCCTTTCCTAACCTGAAGGCAGTGCAATCATAACCTGGTATAAAAAGGGATCGTAATACATTTACTGAGCCTTACACTGCAAGTCCTCCCATTTTGGCCCCTGTCAGCATATTTTCCTTGGTTACTGTGTCATCAAGATGATATGTGAGTATTCATTTAGAATCAAATCAAGCCATATATTGTTCATTTATCAAATTTTACTGTAACTCGTAATGAATAAATGCAGTAGCTTTTCACGACTGCAGAATTATTTCCATATGAAAGTTTGAGCTGCATATATATGTATGTTAGTCATTTGAGTATTATTTTCTAAGACTGAGTTAAAAAATCACAAAAAGATAAGTTTCTTCTCAATCATGTTACCCAGGCTACCTTTTATACACTCTGTAATGATGATAGCCAACCATTTTTCTTACTTAGTTATGGAATACCAATTGTGGTATACCAATGAAAGTTTAAGGATTATCAAATCTGACATCAGTTTGGGAGCAAATAATACTTGTTTGCCTAGGTCTTAGAACTGTGGAACTCATATGCACCCGTAATCAGTTGATGTTATTAAGCAATTGATACAACTGATATTATTCTATAATGAAGTGATTCTTAACTAGGATGAGGCAAGATCTCCTAGAGAGTGGAGTGCTACAAATAGTTACTGTTAGGTGTGCAAATACCTGCACATTATTCACAAGATATTTTAGAGATTTCAAACAGGAATCCAGTGACAAAAACGTTCTGATCTATTGTGAACTTTCTGTTTCTTTGCAATGGAAGACTTGTTCTGTTTATTTTTCCATAGTAAAAAATATGACATAAAACTAGGTGCTAGCATTTTGTAAGTGGTGGTTTGAGTCTAATGGAAGGTGCCTTGAATCTAAAGGTTTGAGAATCATTGCTGTAATGCCTTTAAAGTGTAGTATTCTAAGAATCTGAAAAAAAAAAAAAGATTCTTACACTTATACTTAGTTTTTTAAAAATAAGAATAAACAATTTAATATCATAATGACTAGACTACTATAGATATTGTTTTACATTATTTCAGTTCAGTTTTTATCATTTCTGTTTACCTTGAAAGCATTTGCTTTGATTCCTCTGCTCTTAATTCTGTTGTGGTTTGCATTGAATGTAATTAGCTTAGGAGGCAGAACTGGAAGCTTTACAAGCCTATTTTCAGCAAGTGAAAGTTCCTCTAATAACAGAAGTTTTGCAAAAGTTCCATCTTCAATTACTTCTATCATATTTCCAGTAAAATCAATTCTCTTTAAGGTAGCTACAAAGAAAAAAAATCTGAATATTGGTTTTTATTTTTTTGTTAGTAAAATAAAGCAAAGGCATAATATACCATCACTACAAGTTGCAGTTTCTTCAACACTTAATTAAAAAGTAAGTTGCTGTTGTCAGTTTGTTATAAACTTCATATCCTTTGTACTCAATAGATGATGCTTTGTGGTGGCATAATAAAATGTTTCTGCTTTCTGTAGGACTCCTGCTTCACTTGTAAAAATGGAAAGGTGTGTAGTGAATTGAAGTAGAGGTCAGCAAAAAGATAATCATGGTTTTAATTTAGGTTAATATCAACCTGGAAAACAAGGGCATTTTTACATGTGTTCCCAACAAGGCACTGACTGGGCACTTCTAATTAGCGAGCTGGGCTAATTAAAAGCACCTGCACAGCACATACATCAGTGGCGCAACACATTGCTGTGCTGAGAAAATGATGGTGGGGTGCTTTGAACTAAAGCACATCAAACATGTTTTATTTCAAAGTGCACTGCCGCCATTTTTGCTACACGGAAATGTGCTGTGCCACAGATGCACATGATGAGTGTGACTGTCAGATTGCATCAATTTCATGCTGGATTTCCAGCATGTTGAAGCAGGCTCCCTGAAGGTGTGTAAGTGCTTCTAAGTTCTATTTTTTCCCTCCTAACTTCCTGTGTGGTGTCCCAGTCAAGTAATTTGCACCGGTTTTTACATTGGGCCCAATTTATAAAAATTTTGAGCATTTGCCACTGAAGTCATTGGGGCTGTTGCTCTGCACATAGTGTTATGTAAAAATTCAGGCCTTCAGTGTTTGTTTAGGCACCCCAAGCTAGTAGACATTTGACAGTTTTCATACCTTTGTTTCTGTTTCTTGCATAAAAGTGGAACTATCACTGTCTTACCTCCCATAGTTGTGCAGGTCTAATCGATCTGCCTTCTGGACTACTCTATAGTGAAGAGTGCCATAGAAAAGCTTAGAATGAAATTAATAACTCTGTATTCATACCATTTAAACACTGATATGCGGTTAATAAGGCATGGAGCTGCCCACTACCTGAGGAACTGCCCATTCACTGTGTTGCATACAGGGTTGAATGAGGCACCTGGCAACAGCATAAAATTGTACAGTGTTGCATGTATGGAGAAGGGTTCTGGATTAATTTTACATGGTCATCCTCCTACCATTTTGTTTAAATCTGCAATGCTGAAATATTCCTCATTTAATTTTACATAAAGTATCTAGGTATGAAGAAGTAGTAGGTATTAATTAGCATTTTATTTATTACTGGGGCAGAGTGGATAAACCCCACTGACTTCTCCCAGCTGGGGACTACCAGCTCAGGTGCTGGCTGTAGCTATGCTGCTTTACCCTGGGGTGCGCCCCCTGAGGAGAAGGCTGGAGTGGCTCAGTGCTGCGGAGGCAGGACTATAGTCCTGTAGCCAGCACCCAGTGGCTGCTGGCGGGACAAGGGGGAGGGTGGCAGGGGTGGTCACCTTCACTCTGGGTTGCTCAGAACCCCCCTCCCCCCCACAATCCGGCTCTTGAACTTCAGTGAAGGATCGGATGTGGCTTCCAGGGTGAGTAACTCTGGCCACCCCTGAATTAGGGGCTCCTTTTTTCTTCAGTGCGTGTACGATTTATGATTTCACTAAACATATTTTTTTTTGTTTAAGGTAATTTAATGAGCTCTTCCTACAAATGGTTCTTTGTTTGAGTGTTGTTGGCAGCATATTACAACCTATGATCAATAATTTATGCTGTATGTGTTAGCTTTGATATGAACACATGTAATTCTAGATGTTGTTTCTATCCTCTGTTTGGTGACTGTAACTACAAGACCTGATTCTTCAAAGCCTTTCCAAATATTGGTCATTGAAGTAAAAAATAATAAAACAAAAAGCAACACTCCCCTCCCAAAAATAGGTCATGAGAACTCCTCTCTTTTGGTATTGCTACCAATTGACAAATTCTCTGGTCATTTCATCTTTCAGCCTAGAAAATATTTGAACTTTAAATGTTAGTTAATATCAGTTTAACTACAAGATTTAAATTTTAAATAATTACTTACGAATATCAGCAAAATCTGAGACTACCACCTTCTTTATTTTATTGAATCGTGCATAAAGGTAGGCTGTTTCCTTTGGCAGAGGGGGAACAGATTCAATGTCAGTTTCTTCACAGTATACTGAACCACTTAAACACACGCACAGCAGACAAGTGGGCAAATCTGAAAGCAAATCATTTGATATTCTGCTATCAGGAGACAGCTAAAAGAGGGGCTATCAGTCCTTTAAATTGGGGTGCTGAAAACACATTTTCAATGAGTTATAATACCTGTTTAAGATCTGTATCTTTTAAGGTTTCATACATTTGTTCTTCAGATAGTAAGACCAGGATTTGAGGACTACAAATTATCTTCTTTCTTCTGCATACAGTATTGACTTCATCCAGGGATAAAGTGTTCTCTTAAACGCAACATTTTTTCCCAATTACCATATTTACTTGAATATAAAATTACCCTGAATGTAAAAAGACCCCACCCCCCAATAACTGATTCAATATACGGAAAACGTATAAATTTGTTATAATTTTCTAGGTGTGGAATTTTGATTATTGGAAGTTTGCTTGACTTTGTCCCCTTCCCACTGATGCATCAGGGAAAATAAATCTAGGTGGTCTGTTAGCCCCCTTGCCCTTTGCCCCCCCCACCAGCTTCTTCCTCTTTGCAGCCCCTCCTACCCCCCCTCCCCTTACTGTCAGACCATGTTCTCCCTGGGCACCTGGAAATGAGCAAATTTGAAAACCCTGACCTTGAAATAATAAACAAATATATGAAAACTGCTACAGGCACTCATAGACTTAATATATTCAGAATTGATGCATTTTACCTTCTTTGAAACTATTGCAACTTTTAGCACAAATACTCCATAAACACACTTTTAAGCAGCTCTTTTGTACCTATTTATATGTAATACAAACTTTTTTTTTTAAAGACATCTTTTGTGTTCCAATTTAAATCAAGTCCAAATCCATGAGTCAGTCCAGAACCATAAGTCCAGTCTAGACCCTACAGCCAGCAAACATCCTTCACCTCCACCAGATATTTCCCACATCTTTTGGCAGGCATCTTACATGCAGGCCCAAGCCCAGAGGCTTGGGGTTCAGATGTCTCCAAGTTTCACCTGCCCTCAGCCATATGGCCGCAGGAGCAAGCTAGGGAACAGCCTCCCATTTCCATAAAATGGGCATTAAGCCCCAATACCTCAGCAGGTACTAAACCACTCCAGAAGAGCAGTCATCCCTGGGAGGGCTTAAGGAAAACTGCCTTCTTGTACCCAGATACCTGGTGTTTCCCCTATGCATAATATTAGTCTAAAACCAAAAGGGGCCACAGCAGAGTAAACAGCATTTCAAACTATGGCAACCCCGTGTCTCAGCAGTCCTCAGTATATGTGGGTACTCCAGATAAACACTGCAAAGGATCCGTCTGCCAATCGGTCCCCCATTTTTGACTGGTACTGGGTGTTTTTGTCATGAGTCCTGGGTTCCTCCAAAGTTTATTTGCAGATGAGGCACAGGGCAGTCTGGTCCAGCTTCACCTCATGGAGCATGAAGCCACACTAATTGTATGTAACAGGCTGAGTGATGGTGAGACAGAGGGATCACGGGTGAACTATTTCAGCCCCGTTTGATGATGGGTGCCAGACATTTAAGGCAAGTGAAGAAACAGGAATCATTGGAAATGGGAAAGGAAAGGAAAGGCACAGCTTAGCTGTGGAAGTGAAGAGGAAGTTGAAAAGTGTTCAGTTCACCATGACTTGAAAAAGTTGGCGCTGAGAGGCATTGTGCGTGATGGGCACTACAATATATTTTATTCAGATGGGCTGAATGGAAGCCTTATGGTAGGTTCCCATCAAAAATACTGTTTTAGTATTTCTGGATATTATGGTACATTCAACATTTTTAGCTGGTCTTATTTAAATTGAAAAATGTACATCTTTAATGAATAAAATTGTCAATTACTGCAGGAATTTTCAACCTGTTTCTTCCTGAGGGGCCCCCCCCCAATACTATAAAAACTTCACGACCCACCTGTGCCACAACTGCCTGGCTTCCCAGCCCACCCACACGACCCTGGGTACATTGGTTGGGCTCAGCAGTGGGGAGCTGTGGTACCCCACTCACCTGTGCAACACCAATAATCTTGCCTGCCTGCCTGCTCACAGTGCTGCCTGCAAGATGGAGGCTTTGAGACCAGTCAGGACAGGCCCACCAACACCTCTTCCCCAGGACTTGCTCAGCCCTGTGGGGCTGAGGCAGCTCCTACCCACACTGGACTGGACCAGACGAACTAAGACTACACTGTAGAAGTTCTAATGAACATAGTTGGAGCTTTTAATATTAGAGTAAGGTGACATTGCTTGTTCATTCAATTTAGATGCTGCTCTTCCCAACATAAGAAGTGCCATACTGTGTCAGACTAATAGGCCATCTAGTCCAGTATCCTTTCTTAGGCAGTGGCAGAAGTGGATGTTATAGAGGGAGAGCATTGAACTGGATATCTGTAGAGCAGTGGTTTTCAACCTGTGATCAGACTGTCTGTGGGGTCCACAAAAAATAGCTATGCTCAATCAAAAGTATGTGAATAGCCACATTTACAATTCAAAGCGGTCCACACGTCCATTCAACATTTTTAAAGTGAAAGAAAGGAGCTGGTGAAAAGTGTGCCTAGCCACAGCTACCAGCTGAGGATCTGCATACAGCAATGGATCCAGGATAAACCAGGCTGCAAACAAGAGGATGAGGGAACCCTGAACCCAAACAATGGTGGGTGTCTTTGTCTCCCATACCTTGCATCTCTCCTCCCCCCACATCCCCATCTCCCTAATTTAAGTAGTCTGCTCATCTAGATTCAGTTTCAACTGGTTCATCCACATCTAGTCCCCAACTACAGCCAGGCATTGGGAAAGAATGGGAACTGTGGGGCCAGGGTCAGAAGAGGAGAGGTAGAGCAGAGTGTCATCAGCATGCTGATGGCATCTTACTCCAAACCTCTGCACAGTGTTGTCCAGCAGCCCAATACATATTGAAAAGGAGGAGAGACAAGATATAGCTCTGGGGGGCACCCCACTGGAAAGGTCCCAAGGGGAAGATGAGCGTGTTTTTATTACTAATCTCTGGAACCTCCCTGATCAGAAGGAGCAGAAACAAGTTAGACCTGTCCTGCGAATGCCTATCAGGTCATGTAAACACTTTAGCAACATGTCATGGTTGACTATATTGAAGGTCCTGAAAGATCTAGTAGAATCAGCAGGGTACAATTTCTCTGGTTTATCTCTTGGTGAAGGTCTTTAACCAAGGGAATGAACTCAGTCTCTGTGCTATAGCCAGGATGAAAGCCAGATTGACAAGTGTCTGGGAAACCAATGGCTTCCGGTTGTGCCTGGAACTATTGGGATACTACCTGTCCAATGACCTTCTCTAAAAACTGGAGGTTGGAGACAGGGCAGTAACTGGATGGGGAGTCAGCATGAAGTGATGACTTCTTGAGCAGGGGCCTGATAATCATAACCTCAGAGTGTCTGTCACCTTGCCCTTTTGAAGGGAGGCACTGACAACCCCTGCCAGCAGTGCTTCAGTCTTCTTTAACTGATTTTTGCAAGCCAAGACAAGTATAAGTCCAGTTCACAGTGAGGTGTTCTCATCTGTCCAAGTGCACCCTCTGCATCAGTGGGTGATAGAAGTTTAAAACAATCCATATATGCAGGACAGGAAGAGATTCCTTACCCCAGACTCTGACTCAGCAGCAAAAGTGGTAGTCCCCAAGCCATGCCAGATGTAGGCAATTATGTTTGTAACATAAGTGACAAACTTGTCACAGCAGACAAGTAGACTTAGTATCTGGGCAGAAATTACCTGGATGGACCAGGTCATTCACCACCTGGAAACTTCTTCTCGGTGATACTTTGCAGATGCATTGTCATTGGAAAAGAAAAACTATTTTGCTGCTTCACTGTTATGTCATAGTCCTTTAAGAAAAGTCTGTGCCACAGGTGGTCACCTTTGGCATAAGTTAAGAGCCACCACATGTACCAGGGGGACCAGTGCTATTACAGTGGTGGAATCAGATGCCTGGATGCTATTATATTAATGGTCAAAGTCAGTATGTTATTCCACAGACCGAACAGGCCATCAACAGAGTAGCCGTCAAGGTCTGTGGAGATATACCTTAGACTTCTGGAATCCCTCTTAAAGCTTTTGACACTTTGAGAGACACTTTAGGGCTGTAGGGGCAAGTCCATTCACGATGTTCAGTGAAACAGCATAGTATTGATGTTTAGACTCCTTGGAACAGAGCAGTTTGACTTCACAACCTTTTGTGTTTCAGTTCTGTAAAATATTTTATGCATTATCACTTGGTTCACATTTTCGTAGGCTAGGAACTTTTGTTTCAAAATTTGGATTGTAGGGCATAATTGTATGTCAGAGGATGGCTTTGAAATTAAATCCCACAGCCTTCAAATCATGGAATATGCAATCATTACAAAAATAATGCTGTTACTTTGAGACCAGTTTTACCAGCACTGTTGGTTCATTTAATCAAATGTTCTTTACTTTATTTTACTTTACTTTATAGACCTCCCAACCAGGGAGAAGATCTCGACCAGGAATTCTTAGGTCAGCTCACAGAGGCAGTGAGGGCTAAGGATGTGGTCATCATGGGGGACCTGAACTTCCCAGACATCTGCTGGGAAGAGCAGTCAGCCAAGTCTGATCGCTCACGTCGGTTCTTAGCCAGAGTGCAGGACCTCCATCTAACCCAGGAGGTGCACAGCCCCACCAGGGGAGATGCCTTGTTGGACCTGGTGCTGGCCACGGGTGACGACCTGGTGAGGGGGCTGCGGGTGATGGGCCACCTGGGAGACAGTGATCATCGCTTGCTGGAATTCACCATCCAGCGTAAGGTGGCAAAGGGCTGCAGCAAGGCAACAGCCCTAGACTTTAGGAGGGCTGACTTCAACAAGCTAAGGAGGATCGTTGGGGAAGCGCTGAGGACCCAGAGGGGAAGGGAGCCAGATGTCGAAGGGGAGTGGTTGCTCCTTAAGGAGACGATCCTCCATGCCCAAAGGGAGGTAATCCCAACAAGGGTCAAAGGGAGCAGGAGGGCACATAAACCCCCATGGCTCACTAGGAGCATCCGGGAATGTCTCCTTGCTAAAAGGGAGGCATACACCCAATGGAGGGATGGGGTCATCACCAAGAAGGACTATGTTACAGTCGCCCAAGAATGTAGGGGGGCAGTCAGGAAGGCCAAGGCAGAGATGGAGATAGGACTAGCCTCCCGGATAAAGGACAATAAGAAGTCCTTCTTCAAATACATAGGGGGTAAAAAGAGGGTCCCGGGTAATGTGGGGCCCCTGCAGGACATGATGAGCAACTTAGTCGTCATGCCAGATGACAAAGCTAACATATTTAACGATTTCTTTGCCTCTGTCTTCCTAAGTAGGGACCAGTTCAGCCACCTCCCTGCTGGGCCCCCCTCGGGCCCCGGGAGAGACACGCCTGGGCCAGGGGTTAGCGAGGAGTTAGTTAGGGTACTTCTGGAGAGGCTGGACGTGTTCAAGTCCGCTGGTCCGGACGATCTTCACCCTAAGGTTCTACAGGAACTGGCCGAGGTCATTGCGGGACCCCTGGCGCGGCTCTATGAGCACTCGTGGTGCTCTGGTGAGGTGCCGGAGGACTGGAAGAGGGCCAATGTGGTCCCTATCTTCAAAAAGGGAAAAAAAGAGGACCCGGGAAATTACAGGCCAGTTAGTCTGACCTCAATCCCGGGTAAGCTCTTTGAAAAAATTCTCCTGGCACACATCCAGGAGGGCCTTGCGGGGGAATGCATGCTCAGGGGCAACCAACATGGGTTCATCAGTGGCAGGTCTTGTCAGACCAACCTGGTGGCCTTTTATGATCAGGTCACCAAATCATTAGACGCAGGGGTTGCTGTGGATGTAGTCTTTCTGGACTTCCGGAAGGCTTTCGACACTGTCTCTCACCCTGTCCTCATCAAAAAGCTGGGAGACTGTGGTGTCGATGCCCACACGGTCAAATGGGTCGCCAACTGGTTAGAGGGCCGCACCCAGAGGGTGGTAGTGGATGGGTTCTTCTCGACCTGGAAGGACGTGGGCAGTGGGGTTCCGCAGGGCTCGGTCCTCGGGCCCGCACTGTTCAACATCTTCATCAGTGACTTGGACGAGGGGGTAGAAAGCACCCTGTTCAAGTTTGCTGATGACACTAAGATGTGGGGGGATGTGGGTGCACTAGAAGGGTGCAATAGGCTACAAGCTGACCTTGACAGGTTGCAACGGTGGGCGGATGAGAATAGGATGGGGTTTAACACTGATAAGTGCAAGGTGTTGCACATGGGGAGGAAGAACCGGCACCACACTTACAGGTTGGGGAACTCCCCTCTTGCCAGCACGGAGACGGAAAAGGATCTTGGAGTCGTCATTGACTCCACGATGAACATGGGCCGGCAGTGTGGGGAGGCAGTCAAGAAGGCCAACCGTACCCTGTCATGCATCCAGAGATGCATCTCGAGCAGGTCCAGGGAGGTGATCCTCCCCCTCTATGCGGCACTGGTCAGGCCGCAGCTGGAGTACTGCGTCCAGTTCTGGGCGCCACACTTCAAGAGGGACGTGGACGATATGGAAAGAGTCCAGAGGAGGGCCACTCGTATGATCAGGGGTCAGCAGGGCAAGCCTTATGAGGATAGGCTACGGGACCTGAACCTGTTTAGCCTCCACAAGAGAAGGTTAAGGGGGGACCTTGTGGCCTGCTACAAACTGGTCGGGGGGATCAGCAGGTATTGGGGGAGTCCCTGTTCCCCCGTGCGCTGCCAGGAGTGACCAGGAATAACGGTCACAAGCTGGCGGAGGGTAGGTTTAGATTAGATATTAGGAGGCGCTACTTCACAGTCAGGGCGGCTAGGGCCTGGAACCGGCTTCCAGGGGAAGTGGTGCAGGCTCCTAGCCTGGGGATTTTTAAAAGGAAGTTAGATGAGCACCTTGCCGGGGTCATTTGACCCCGGTGCTCTTTCCTGCCAAGGCAGGGGGTCGGACTTGATGATCTATCTAGGTCCCTTCCGACTCTAGCTACTATGAAACTATGAAACTACTGTCAGGGGCAAAGATTTCTTATGGTGATAGCTTTTATTGGACCAACTATATAGCTGGGATAAGTGTTAGAAATTTTCAAATGCCAAGACATTCTTTTTTTGTCATCTTCCTTGTGAATCTGGCTGTAGCACAGATGGTATTCATGTTTTTTGGTTGATGTTCATCTGACAAGAATCCCTTTTTGGTCAGTCTGCAGTTTCTTTCATACCCACAAGCAGTGAATTCTTCCTGAAATGGCTGCTAGGTTATTGCCAAGTTCAGCTAATACGTCTTGAATGATACTCTTGAATTATTTATTTCTACTGTGTAATCTTGGCAGATAGCATTGGGCTTCATTTAGTAGCTGTTGCTTATTTTTATACTTTTGTTCATTTAATTGACTCCAAGAAATTGTGAACTGGTGCCATAAGTACCATGATGGTAATTTTCTCTTCATGTGTCACTTGTTGGAGCTTGATGGTGTATTTTTGGGCTTTTTTTTTTAGTTCAGGCTTACTGCAAGCTACTTGCATTGAATGTAGACTAGTTGTGGATGTGATATTGCAAGATATTGATTGATTGTGGAAACATCTGGAGTTTGGGAGGGCTATAACCACCCACTTAAAATCTCATGAATTTAGTTTGTGGCCTTGTTAAATAATCTGTTGCTTTTAGATTTTTAGGTAACAGATTTCATAGATTTCTAGGTTTGGAAGGGACTTTGTAGATCATTGAGTCCAACCCCCTGCCCTAGGCAGGAAAGAGTGCTGGGGATAAATAACCCCAGCTAGGTGCCTGTCTGATCTCTTCTTGAACACCCCTAATGTAAGGAAAAGCACCACCTCCCTTGGAAGCCCATTCCATATTTTGGCAACCCTCACCATAAAGAATTTATTCCTGATATCTAATCTAAATCCACTCTCTTTTAGTTTGTGGGCCTTATTTCTAGTAACCCTGAGGGGGTGCCCTGGTAAACAGAGTATTCCCTTATTCCCTGCTGACCCCCCCTGTAGACAGCCACAAGATTACCTCTCAGCATTCTCTTGCAGAGGCTGAAGAGGTTCAGGTCCCTCAGTCTGTCTTCATAGGATCTTACCTGCAGGCCCTTAACCATACGAGCAGCCCTTCTCTGAACCCTCTCAAGGTTATCCACACCTCTCCTGAAGTATGGCACCCAAAACTGGGTGCAGTACTCCAGCTGTGGCCTAACCAATGCCGCATAGAGTGGAAGTATCACCTCCCTAGACCTGCTTGTGATGCACCTACTAATGCAAGAAAGAGTGCGGTTAGCCTTGCTTATTACCTTATCACATTAGTGATTCATGTTCATTTTTGCGTTGACTAAGACTCTGAGATCCCTTTCTACTGCCCTGGTACTTAGAATGGTACTTCCTAGTCTATAGGTGTATTGGAGATTCTTTCTCCTCAGGTGCAGAACCTTGCACTTATCCTTGTTAAATTGCATCCTATTCTGATCCGCCCACTTCCCCAGGCTATCCAAATCCACCTGGATTCGCTTTGTGCCCTCCAGTGTGTTAGTTACCTGTACCCCCATAGTGTGGTGTTGTCTGCAAATTTGGACAGAATGCTTTCAACCCCCTCATCCAAATCACTGATTAAGATATTGGAGGAAGAACCGGCACCACACTTACAGGTTGGGGAACTCCCCTCTTGCCAGCACGGAGACGGAAAAGGATCTTGGAGTCGTCATTGACTCCACGATGAACATGGGCCGGCAGTGTGGGGAGGCAGTCAAGAAGGCCAATCGTACCCTGTCATGCATCCACAGATGCATCTCGAGCAGGTCCAGGGAGGTGATCCTCCCCCTCTATGCGGCACTGGTCAGGCCGCAGCTGGAGTACTGCGTCCAGTTCTGGGCGCCACACTTCAAGAGGGACGTGGACAATATGGAAAGAGTTCAGAGGAGGACCACTCGTATGATCAGGGGTCAGCAGGGCAGGCCTTATGAGGATAGGCTACGGGACCTGAACCTGTTTAGCCTCCACAAGAGAAGGTTAAGGGGGGACCTTGTGGCCTGCTACAAACTGGTCAGGGGGGATCAGCAAGTATTGGGGGAGTCCCTGTTCCCCCGTGCGCTGCCAGGAGTGACCAGGAATAACGGTCACAAACTGGCGGAGGGTAAGTTTAGATTAGATATTAGGAGGCGCTACTTCACAGTCAGGGCGGCTAGGGCCTGGAACCAGCTTCCAGGGGAAGTGGTGCAGGCTCCTAGCCTGGGGATTTTTAAAAGGAAGTTAGATGAGCACCTTGCCGGGGTCATCTGACCCCGGTGCTCTTTCCTGCTAAGGCAGGGGGTCGGACTAGATGATCTACCTAGGTCCCTTCCGACTCTAGCTACTATGAAACTATGAAACTATATTGAACAGCACCAGTCCAAGAACAAGCCCTGGGGGACAACACTGCCCACATCTCTCCAGGGAGAAACTGCCCCTTCCACCACCACTCTCTGGGTGCATCCCATAAGTCAGTTTTTCACCCACCTTACTGTAAGAAAAAATCCACATCACAGCTACTCAGTTTGCTTGTAAGAACTGGATGTGACACTGTTGAAAGCCTTTTTTAAAGTCCAAGTAAATACAAGCAGTCCTCAATTTACAACGTTTCGAGTTGCAACGTTTCTCACTTGCAATGTTTATAAATTGACACCCTGTTTCAACTTTATGATGACACTTTTGACTTACAACGTTTGATCCAACGTGATACCATGTCAGCAAACAAGTTCGCTGTGTCACTCATCTCCCTGGAAAACATCTGTCCAAACATGCTTGGACACTTTCGTTAAGACAAGACTCCAGAAAAACTTGCAGCCAAGACTCCTGAGAAGACTCCAGCCAAGAACACTTCAAAAAGTCCAACCAAGAGCCCTTTAAAAAGTCTAGCAAAGTCACCTCAAAGAAGTTCTTCCAAATCAATATGATTGCTATTTACGATATAAATACATTCATGTAGCTATATTAGTCATCTATAATTGATTGAGTACAAAATTCTGGGGTATTTTTGGTGAAAATAGGGTATCAGGCCTTGGTTTAGGAACCAATCCCCCATTTATAACATTGTTTCTTATGAGAAAATTGGTTCCGAGTTGCAACGTTTTGACTTAAGACACGGTTTTCAGGAACCAATCATATCGTAAGTCCGAGGGCTGCCTGTAACATCTCTCTCCACCCCTACATCTAAGCACTTTGTGACCTGGTCATAAAAAGAGGCCAGGTTAGTCGGGCAGGATCTGCCTGCTATAAACCCATGCTGTATTACCTGTTGGCCCCCCACAAATATAATCCTTTATGAGTTTTTCTAAGATCTTGCCAAGAATAGAGATGAGGCTAACTGGTCTATAATTCCCCGGGTCCTCCTTCCTTCCCTTCTTGAAAATACGGACCACGTTGGCCCTTTTCCAGTCTTCTGGGACCTGTCCTGAGCACTACAAATGCTCAAACAGTTGTGCCAGTGGTTTCACTATGACACGGGCCAGTTCCTTTAGTACCCTTGGGGGAAGATCATCGGGGCCCGCTGACTTAAATATGTCCAACCCCTCCAAGTGCCCCTTCATTAGGTCAGTGCTATCCATAGGTGGATTGGTATTTCTCTCATGTCAGACTAAAGTCTTATTGGGAGGTGTGTTTGTATCTGTGTCCAGGAACACAGATGCAAAGAAGTCATGTAAAAGTGCTGATTTATCCATCCTGTCTGTTACGAGTTGCCCTAGACCATTCTATAGAGATCCTATGTAACCCTGTGACGCCTTGCTCTTTATGTACTTAAAGAAGGGACTTTTTGTTATTCTTAATCTTTGTTGCGAATTTAAGTTCAGTATCTGCTTTGGCCTTCCAACCTGCTTCCCTTCAAGTGCAAGTCAAGCAAGTATACTCTTCCTTGGTAATGGACATGTTGAAAAATGCTGCAGCTTTTTAAAAATCTCTTTGGCAAGAAGAGTTCTCCCTTTTACATACAGATCTCATGAGAGTTGTATAGAAAAACGTTTTGAGTGAGTAAGAAATATATTTCAGAAACAGTGGGGAAACATGACTTTGGGAAGAACATAGGTATTGATTTGTAAGCTACATTATTCACAGAGCATATGATGTCCAGTTGCATTTTCTCCCAGTTAACTTCTTAAATATATTTAAGATACTGATTTTGACATGTTAAGTCTTAGCTACAGTAAAGACATTTTCTGCCCGTCTAAAGTTGAAGTTTTGAGAGCATCACTTCTATTTTAAAAAAAGACTGCTTAGTTCTTCACATAACTAATTCCTGATTTAGTGAAGTTGCTTTGGTTTTTGGAATATGCTGTAAGGTATGTTTTCTTTGGCCAGATAGGTCAATTTTATTAATTATTGGTTTTGGTTGATCAGTCATTATCTATATATATGTAAAGCAGGGGTTGTTAACCGGGGGTATGCATACCCCTGGGGTACTTAGAAAGGTTGTAGGGGAGACAGGGCAGGCTCTGAGGGATGGCAGCAGTGTCTCTCCTGGCGTGTTTGCCTCTTACCAGAGAGAGGGGGAAGGATGTGCTGGGTGCCACTGGCCCCACGCAGCACACTACGGCGCCTCCATACACCCCACCCTAGCTCACATTCCTGATTGGCTGCTACCCCCTTACACAGAGCTATGAGTGTCTAAATGGGGGCGGGGGGGGGGGCTGTTGTGCCTGCCCCCGGCATCGCGAGATTGGCTGCGCACAAGGCCTGTCAGCAACCCGCAGAGCCACAACCTGCCATGGGAAAGTGGTCTGGTGTGCGCCAAACAAGAAAAAAATATAGAGGGGTACATGAGCTGAAACTGTCAGACTTAAGGGGTACACTTGTTAAAGAAGGTTGAAAACCCCTGGTGTAAAGGATGTGATAGAAGTGTCTTATAATGTGGGTTTCATATGTTTAAAATTCACCTGAAATAAACGTCTTAAGTGTTCTAGTTTTCTGCACCAGAAATCAAGAAACCTTACAACCCAGAGCATGAAAGTATTGTGTATAAATAAGAAGATTAATGAAATTTTTTATCCATTATTTAAGTCCCCTTTTGAAGGAACTTTTAGTGTTTTAGAAAGGTTGATAGTTATAATACTGTAACATTTAACTTACTTGTATCCTTTGTTGGTGGTACATCTGGTACGCTCTCATCATTCTGTACTCTAACGTTAGTGTCAGGGGAATCAGTCATACCATCCTCCATATGTAAAAGCAAAAGGCAAAAAATAGAGTTCATTAAAGACTTAAAATATACTTCTACTTAAAAATGTGCTTTTTGCTCTTGTTACTATAAACCAATTAGAAAATTAAATATTTATATGCATTGGACAATGCTTAGAATGTTGTTTGTTTCCCCTTTTGTTTATGGACTTTTCACATAAGAAGGAGATGGAGATGGGCATTTTTTAAAAATATAAAAAATATTTGGGGTTGGGCACACATGGAATAGGGGTATAATCTGTATGTACTCATCTGAAACTGATTAGATTTCATATTCAAAAAACCATTAGCAAAGAAATAACACTTAAGGGGGAATCCGGCCATGTTGTGTTGTATCTGGCCATGCCCCTTCCCCCACCATTGGAGCTGTGAGGGGGTAGGGACCCTGATGAGGCAGCAGCCCCTTTCATGGTGTCCTGGGGAGCGCAAGCCTCTTTCCAGTCAGGGTGCTGCACTGTGGGTGGGAAGGGGGTGGGGAGAGCTATAGCAGCCTGCACAGGGCAAGCAGTGGTGGCAGGGCTCCAAGGGGCGGCTATGGGGGCTAAGCTGAAATTTTTAGGTGACCATAGCCCCCCCAGCCGCTCTAGCACTGCTACCGCCACTTGCCCTGTACAGTCTGTGGCAGCTCTGCCCACCTCACATCTGCTCATGGCTCAGCCTGCCCACCACCAGGAGGAAACTTGTGCTTCCTGGGACACAAAATTGTGAATTGAGTAGGTCCCTGCACACAAATGGTTTCTGCAGGAAGCAGGAAGTGATTCAGCAAAAAGTTGAAATCTGATTTTTTATAAAATATACTGTCAAATGCACAACATTAGGCCAAAAGGGGTAGTTAGCCTCATCACATCAGTCTGCAGTCAGGCAGGATAGAGTTGCACCTTACAGACCACTTGAACTGGATTAAGTGAGCTGTTGCTGATGCATACAAAAATGTATGCATCTCTATTTCATTTAGTCTATAAGGTGCAACTCTACCCTTCACTAAGCGAAGTGAAAGGGGGCGATCTTCCTTAATATTTCAATTTTACTGTTTTAGGCCTTTACAATAATAGGTATAAGTTGTTTTCAGATGAAAATATCAATGCTTTCCCAAACATACTCACTGCAGTACTCAATATATAAATTTGCAGGTTTAGGGTAGCTTCCTTTATTGTACTGTAAGTCTAAGGTATCTGGGTTTCTTGCTGCGCAATTAGATAATTTGCTATCATGGAAAACATGAGACTGGTCTATGGATAGATACGCTATGAGGCACCCATATATCAAAAATGCAAGTCAAGTCCGAATTTCATTAATTTTGTTTTTAAAAAAAATCTTTCAAAGGTTAAACATGTTTCCCAGTGTCAGGTTTTAAATACTAAGGCCAAATGCTGAACCAGTGAGGGAGAAGCAATTTCTGTCTAATAACTCCATAGTGATTATGGAACAACAGTGCAGAAAATAGTTTTGCATGATTGCAATAGGCTCAGTGTCTGCTTATACGGGAAGAAGGTAGAAGGATCCTTGATCTTCTTCCTCTATAAAATAACCAATTCATAAAACATATAGTAAAGGTCACTCCATGGAAGGCTTATATAACAACTCTAAAATAGCCCTGTTACTTATTACTTGCAGTGAATTAATTGGCTTTGTAATTTCTTACTTCTGTGAATCGTGCTAAATATGTAAACATGAGGATTAACAGTGGATCCCAACTTGCAAGTAATTATAGTTATAATACTGTATTATTGCCTTTATACACAACATAAAAATGAATATTCAAACCTTTATAATAAAACATAAATAATATTTATTGCGAAAGAATGAAAAGTGGTACACATTAATAGTGTTAAGGGCTGAGTTAAGTTTTACATTTAAGCACTGAGGGCATTTATACACATACTTTTTGTTGCTGCAACTTTTATACATTGATAAACATGCTTTTTGGTTCCTGCACTGCGCCGCATGCAGTTGTATGAGTGGTGAAATGCATGTCAGTGCACAGAAAATGGTGGCAGTGCACTTTTGAACTAAAGCACCTTTGATGTATTTTAGTTCAAAAGCATGCTGCTGCCATTTTGTCAACGCTAACACTCATTTCACTGCTTATACAATTGTAAGTGTCGCAGCGCTGGGTGCTTTTCAAACCGCCTGGTGCTGCAGTGCTTGCATGTGTAAAAATGCCCTGAAACATTTATTTTTAGCAGTGTTTGAATATTAAATTTAGATATATGACTGATAAATATATATGACTGTGACTATAGTATAGTCGATGCTTTTCTGCCAAATAAATCAGAAGTGCTCTCAACAAAAAGCATTGAGCAGCCTAGCCTGTCTCCTTCCCCAAGGATTAATTTTATTTCCCCTCTCAACAAATTAATTGTATGTGATCTGTGCTAATTATAGATCTATCTCTTCTGTAGCTGCTGCTTCTCTTGATACGTGAAAGGTTTTCTAGTGGCACCCGATTCTTATCTGTGCAAATAGTAGTGACTTATTTCTGTTTCCTGCCTTCATCTCCTTTTCTTTAAGATGTAGTGCAGGGTTGGCCGTGTTTTTGGGCAGAGTGCCAAAAGCACCCATAAACCTTGACATGTAAGATGTTGGCATGCAAGAGGTGGGCTCTGTGGTGCATGGCAAAGGCCTGTTCAGAGCCTGGGCCAGCTGTGGCAGGTAGCTGGGAGGCTGCAGGCAGCTGCACTGGGGACCACGGAGCCCTAGAACAGCTTGCTGTCAGCAATGGGTGCAGATGTGTCTTGGGGTGGACGGTGGGGAAAAGGCCGGGGTTGCACTGCCACAACCAGGATTGAGCCCTCTGTGCCTTTCTGCCCCGAGGCACACATGCCAAGCAAAATACCTTCGTATGCCACACCCTGGCATGCATGCTGGGGGCTGCTGACCCCGATGCATTATCTGGTGCTGTGCTGTTCTTCATTTGCTTCCAAAATGAACTGTAGCATCTGGGTTATTGTTCTCTAAACCCAACCTTTTTAAGGAGTAGAAGTGCTTGCTTGGACTAACATTCTTCTTGTTCCTGTATTTTCTGAGCAGGAAGAAGCAACATATAAACATGATTGCCCTGACAAAAAATTGCTTGCGTGGAATGAGCAGGTCATCTCATCTCATCTTCCCTCCCCTCCCCCATTGCTCTGCTTCTTATCCCAGCAACAGTCCTCTGATGTTGGTTGGCCCTTCTGTCTGAAGCCTGTTCAGGCAAATGGAGAATATACTGTTCTTTGTACCAGGCCTCTCCTTTGTTCCCTTTGACATTTTTAAGAGTGGTAGCAATCATATTCTCTTGACAGCAGTGAAGAAAATGGAACTGTTACTTTTAGAGGTGCACTGATATGTGGGTCCATATTGTATTGGCATCTATAAAAGGAAAATTTACATTATCGGCAATCAGCTTTTTTGGCTGATGTGGCTGATAATATCGCTGATAAATGCCATATGCATGCAGGTGTGCTGCCACAGCATGCACATGGCTGGGAGTGCAGCCTGGCAGCTTGGAGAGCAGTGTCCAGCCAGTAAGTCTGGGGGGAGGAAGGAGCATGGGGGAGCAGATCGAGGCCCCTGTGGTGAAGGAGGGAGTGGGGCTGGGATGGGGCAGGCACTGCACAGGCTGCCACTGCAGGCTGGGGCTGAGGGCAGTGCTGTGATCTTCCCAGAGGGTGGGCTGGGCCAGGACTGTGCTCAGGGTTGGGGGGGCGGGTGAGAGAAGTGGTGGTGCTGGGAGGGGGGGCTATGGGGTGTGCTGCACCCACCCCAAAATTTGCCATAGCCCCCCTGAATCTCCCCTCCTAGCGCCACCACCACCTGTCCCAAGTGCAGCCCCGGCTCAGCCCCCCTACCAGGAAGAGCCCAGAACTGCCCCCAGTCCTCAGCGGCAGCCTGTCCTCGCCCTGCGTGCAGATCTGTGGGGTACACCCCTCCCATACCTCCCCTGGGAGTGTGCACAGTGGTGGGAGCCACCCCACCCCCTGGACAAGCTGTTCTTCGCTCCATCCCATATTCTGCTCTGCCCCAGCTGTGCAGTGCCTGCTCCTGCCATAGCCCCAGCCCCACTCCCTCCCTCACCATGGGGGGGCCTTGATCTGCCTCTTCCACACCCTTTCCCCCCAACAGACTTATCAGCCAGATGCTGCTCTCCAAGCTACCAAGCTTGAATATTGGCAATCAGATCAGTATCAGTCAATATGGCTCCTTAATAATCGGCCATCAGTATTGGCCCAAAATATCTTTATTGGTACACTCCTAGTTACTTTGCACTTATAGGAAGACAACATCGCATACATCTTGGTTTATAGCTGTATTGACATAATTGAACATACTATAGCGAACAGAGTGGAAGTGTTCTGGTGTATTTTTGGCATAGTCTTTGTCTCTTGCATTCCAATATTTGAATTGTTGTAGAGAGGGGGTGGGGGTCAGCAACATTTGTGGGCAGAGTGCCTCAAACACCCCAGCCTTGACTTGAAAGATGCTGGTGTGTAAGGGTAGATGACAGGGGAGCCGCAAGGGTCCCAGTCCTTGTTGTGGCAGTGTAGCCCTGGCCCCTTCCCTGATGCTTACCCGGAGGCATATGTGCACCTGCTGCCAGCAACAAGCTGGGCCAGGGCTCCACAGTCCTTGGTGCAGCAGCTTCCAGCCTCACTGCCACCTGCTGCAAGCAGCCTGGGCTCTGTGGCGGGTGGCAGGGGCCTGCCCAGAGCCCAGGCCACTCACAGCAGGTGGTGGGGAGGCTACAAGCCACTGCACCAAGGTCTGCAGAGCCCTGACCCAGCTCATTGCTAGCAGTGGGTGCGCATGTGCCTCTGGCTAGAGGGTGGGGGAGGTGTGAGGGGCCCAGTTCTTGTTGCAGTAGTGCAGCTCTGGCCCCTTCCCCACTGTCTAGCCTAAGGTGTGCGTGCCAAACAAAATGTTTTCGTGTGCCATGCTCTGCGATGCATGTGGGGGGGGTTGTCGACCCCTGTTGTAGAGTTTCAGGGTTAACTATTCCCAAAAGACCAATCGCACTAAACATGGAAAAGCTGAAACCTACCCTGACATACCCTAATCTGTTGGTTGCCAAGCCCTGCAGGTTTACACTTTAATGACTATTTTTATTTCCGAGTTGAGGTTATTGTTTTGATCATGATTTTTTTCTATGTAAAATTAATCTCTTATGTTTCCTTTCAGTAAAACACATACTTAATACACATACATAGCTTAATAAAATTAACTGTGAAGATGGCATTAAAACATCACTGTTTCTAATTATTTCTCTTTTTAATATGTAGTATTATATACAGGAAGGGTAAAATTATGAATCCAGGGAGAAACTTGCATTCTATCTACTGCTTTCAATTAATTGTTATAATTTAATATGAATGCCCATCATCTTAATATGCTGTATTCACTTGAAGTAAGGCTTTGCTGCAGTGATTAATAATAGTTTTAGATAGGGCCTCCTGGTATTTCTATTAAATCCCTCTCTTCAGTGGTTTAATTTGGTTTAAGTATGTGTTCCTGCTTGAAGTTTGTCATCTAAAATCCATGCGCGTGTGTGTGTGTGTGCCAATCTTGGGCCAGAAGGAAGTGTGGCATATGTTTTGGTTATGTTCAATGGGTAAAATATTCAGGAAAACTACAATTGCACAAACTGTTGCACACATTAAGTAAAGATCTTTTTTGTACCTCATTGTTTAAACTGGGGATATGGAACAAGTTTAGGCATGCTGTAGCACATAAGGAACTAATTAGTTTCCTTGCTGCAATGAAAACACTTCAGTGGAAAACTGGATTTGATGGAGTTAATCTACTGCATTCCTAAAACTTCACTTAGTGGAACAAATGGCCTACAGAATACCTCCAGTTTACAGTGTTATGCACTGATATGGGTATTTGAATAACTCAAATATGCATTTCCTGACCGTGTTCCCTTTTAGGTCTATACTTTGCTTTTTATCCAGGAAATAATTTATTTTTTTAACAATCCACTTTTGAAAATCCTATCATCTGCTGTTGTGTCAGATTTAGTCATTTTTAAACACGGCAAACTTTTTAGGTAACCACTTATAGATCATTTTAGTTTTAAGGATCTCCAGTTTAGACCAGACTTAATTGCAGAAATAAGAGTGGGAGAAAATGTTAAAGGTGTCCTGCATATTTTAGGTTTGCAGTGGAACAAAGTGAGGAAGAGCTGAATTAAAAAAGAAAAGCGGAGTTTACTGGTTTAACTGTTTCAATCCATATCCTATACTAATTCAACTCTCTTACTCTACTAATTCTGTCTCACACATTTTACTGTTTATGAAGAAGATGCATATTCAGCAAATACTTGTTGTTTTAATAAAAATGATCATAAAAGCCCTTTGGTATTTGCAATTACCACTGTATATGCATACACGTTTTCTCTTGCAGCTTGTACTGAAAAAAATGGTATTAGCTTTCATTTATCCTGCCTAATTCTAGCTGTAGTACATTAACTTCAAGTTCTTAACTCTTTTCAGGTGAATTCTGAGTACAGCAGTAAGGCTTGTAACTGTTCCTTTTACTATAGTCTGAGAATTTGCACCGAATGCTCCTTTCTTTCCCAATCTCCTATCCCAATTAAATACCTAGGATTTACTTCAGGAGCATCACTCCAAACTAGACAGTGGGGGGTGCTGTTGAGTACAGGTATTTGCACTCTTCTCTATTGCCTTCAACTCTGACAAATATACTGTATTTCACGGTATATAAAGCAACCCCAAATTTTTTTATCAAAAAAGTCATTTTTTTCATATATCCATGGTATAAGTCAATTTTCGCTTTGATGTTTGTCAAAAAAAAAAAAAAAGGATTGGGCCCTCACATGCTGGTGGGCTCCAGGAAAGTTGGATTGGTCCCCTGGAAGCTCAGGCAGCACCCAGCCAGCTAGCAGCCTGCCCAGCTGGGTCCTGGGGGGCACTGCCACCACAGAGGGAAGGACCAGGCCCCCCCATAGCTCATGGGCTGCCTGGCTCACCAGCAACCAGAGACAATCTTAGCAGGGTGCGAGGCCCGGGGCAAGTCAGCCTGTGTGGGGCCCAGACATGAAGACGCCAGCAAAGGGGATAGGGGGTGAGTGGCCAGATGTGAAGCCAGTGGCAGCAGTGGCACAGAGTCACCAATAAGGGTGGCCAGAGCCTGGAATAGGCTTCCCAGAGAGGTGGTGCTCTCACCTTCCCTGGAAATCTTCAAGAGGAGACTAGATAGGCACCTGACTGGGGTCTTATGACCCCTGCCACCCCCAGTGCTCCTTCCTGCCCACGGCAGGGGGTCGGACTAGATGATTGGTCTAGGTCCCTTCCGACTCATTGATTCTATGAGCAGCACTAGGCAGGCACTGCGTGGGGGGGGCTGTGGCCAATCCGCCTGGATCCATGAGGCCTCCCAAAGCACGGGGCCTGGGGTGCTTCCCCCCCCCCCGGACACGGCCCTGTCAACAACTAGCCCCATGACTGGGGGGCGGGGGGAACAGGCTCCGCTGAAAGCAGGATTGGGTCCCTCTCTCTTTTGGACTCCAGCAGGTTCCTGTAACTGGCAGGCCATCTGGGTCCATCTGTAAAGCAGCTGCCTCACCCCATGGGCAGTGTGGGGTGTCAGGCAGGGGCAGAGGGGAAGGCTGGCCCTACCAGATACCCGGCCCTGGAGTCTGCTGAAGGCAGAAGTAGCAAGGGGCCTGATCCTGCTTTCGACAGAGCCTGCACCCCCCACCCCTCCAAACTCTGCAGCCAGGGGGCATGCTGCCGGTGGACTGGGCAGCCCCTAAACTGTGAGGCGGGCCAGTCCTTCCCTCCACAGTGGTGCTGCCTTCCAGGCCGGGCTGGTAGCTGGCCAGGTGCTGCCTGACCTCCCAGGGACCTGATCCAACTTCCCTGAAACCTGGATACAGTGTATAAGTCAAGGTGGAAATTTAATGGTAAATTTTTGGAGTTCAAACCTTGACTTATAAACCATGAAATACAGTAATAACAGTATTGCAGTGATTCTGTAAAATCCTGGGGTATGAGATGGTAGCTCATAGTTGTTATGAATTATCGAGTTAGAAAAGAATAGCAGTAATGTACTACAGTCAATTGAGTTCCAGCTCAAAAGAACTACTATAGTTTTATGACAATGTGTTATGCATTCTACTATGAAAACATTTCAAATCGTGAGTTAACACAGTTTGTTTTTTTGGGGGGGGGGTTGTTTTTTGTTTTTAATATTTGTATTTTTTTAGCTGCCTTCTGATATCAGGGCAGCAGTTTAGTTGTTATATTACACTTCCTTTCTGAAACCTTTTAATACCTAGGCACAGTAGCATAACAATATTACAGATATTAGGTCAGGCTTAACTTGCAACTGCCCATTTTCTGTGGGTTTCTCAGACCCTTAAGGAAAGCCATAGTTGAAAGTAGTACTTATGTGGTTTAGTTTTGAATGGCTTTGCTTCAGTTTTTAAATCATCTTTCTTTCTACAATCATCAAGATTTTCTCCTATAAAACATGTATACATGCATGAAACAGATACTTCATTAATAATGCTTAGCAGGCTTTTAAAAAAGATGTAACTTGAATGCATAATATAAATAAAATACCTTTCTCACATCCTTGAATTTCATTTCATCATCTTGTTGCACCATTTTTCCTTTGATAAAGTCTGTATCATAGTCATAAAAGTTGAATGATTCTTGTTGAATAGGTGGTGCTAACTTCACCAAAGGTATAAATACAAATAAAAAAAAAGTAGGCTGCAAAATCTTCATTTTAGTAAAGAGCAATTTTTCTGGCGTTTACTGATCTGGCGAAGAACAGCTAGAGTGTTGACTATGAAGAATACTTTCTTTGTGACTGGAAATGAAAATGCAGTCCGTCAAAACAATATTTAAAGCCTAGAGGACTAGTTGGCAGGGGTTTCTAACACATAAGAAACATGGAACAACTTTTAACTCTTGATATTCTTTAATTAGACTTTAGCACATTTTAAAATCTGTATTGACCATAAAAGAAATTGGGTAGTAACAAATACAAAACACTGTATTTCCCAAATAATAAGAAAAATTCTAACCTGATTTAGTTTTGCTTTCCAAGGTTTTTATTTCATTTTTGTTTGATAGGCAGAAGACTTTGCAAAATACTATTTGCAACACTTGGGATAGGGTAGTTGAAATGGTTAACAACAAAAAGAAAGAGTAACTTTGGTTTAGTAGTCCAAAAATGTATATATTTCAGTACAATTTAAGAGTTAATTTTCAGGAGTAGGGGATAAAAACAACTCTAGCCTTTGTCTTTATAAGTCTTAGATTTGAAAATGAACAAGAGAAAAATGCTTTTAACTCTTTCACAATAGAGTACTCTATCTTTTCTGAAAAAAAGGAAACTGGGTATAATACATATCAGACTAAATTTGAAATATTTTTACTATACATTTCAACAAAAACTCTGTAAAATATTTTTATTTTAATTTATTTTAACTATTTAGATATTTGCTTACAAAAGAGCACCTACCGTTCTTGTAGTTTGGGAGTTCTTCTGTGATTACACTAAATACAGATTTTTTATCTATTTTTTTAACCCTAAATGACTAGATAAAGAGTAAAACTGTGAATTATTTCCAAGTTGCTGAAATGAATACTACTTCAGCAACCAACAGCCTTAAAAACACTTTCTATAGGGTGAAGAAAGCTGTGCCAACATTCTTTCCCTAGGGTAAAAGGTAATATCCTGGAGCAGGGGGTTGTACTTAGAATCATGCTAATAAGTGACAAATGAGTTGTGGTCCATCTAACTTTTAAAATTGCCTGTTAAAGCTGGTCATGTTCACCATTTATTGATCTACCATTCGTAAGCATTGCAACATTTTAATGAAGCAAATATTAATTTACAAAAAAGACCTATATAAGAAGTCATGTGTTACCCATTTTGTTTAAGCAGAGACAAAGCAGCTGTGTTCTAACTGAGATGCAGCCAAAATATATGTAGTCTATATTGGTCACAGTTATGAGCAATAAAATGTTTCATTACAATTTGTATGTTTGATCCAGCTTTTAGTTATGAAATGCAAGCTGTTCAGCATTAGTAGTTTTGTACTAATAGTTTTTGTCCCCTATTTTGTGTTTTTATAGAAATGTACATAATTTTTTTGTTTTTAGGAGGGTGCTAGTTGTGATTTGTAAGTTAGTAATTCATTGAAGTGTACGGATTTAGAATGATTTCTTATACAACCTGTTGGAAAGGTGTTTTACAGTGAATGTTCATGTTGGTAATTAGCAACATTAGCAAATGTAGACATTTTTAGTAAAATGTGTTATGGTTTATAGTTTGGATCTGAATTATGAGCCACAGTTTCCTAAGTATCTAATGCTTTGCTTTTTTAACTTTTCATTTTTTTATATTGTATAACAATTGTCAAGATCAATGAGAGCCATATGACTCACTTGAAAGTTTACAAAGAAACTTTGTTATGTTCTTAAATAAAAAGAAGTATACTGGGCAAAACACAAACCTATATTCGCCTTTTCCTTTAGACCACCATTTTTTAGAAGCTATTCCAGTTGAGTATATTGATGTTGGGAGTAAAATGTGAACCTTTGTGGGGATAATGTTTTTTGTAAGTGCTTTAACGTTTAGAAATTAGATAGCTGTACAACTTTCTACTCTCTGCACTTTCTTACGTGTACAAATATTCACTGTTTTGAATTTTAAGTAATTACAAATATTTTCCTCTTTTGTTATGTAGATTGAGAAAAATGCCACAAGCTGAGGTTTCAGTTGTAATAGTCCCATTTTTAGAGTGTGTTGTGAAGCATGAGAAAATAATCAATTGCAATTGAAAAGAAAAAGTTTGAATTTCAGTGTTGTGGTTGTGGTGTCAGTTTATTTTTCTGTACATCAGCTATGCATTTTCAACTTTTCATGTTTCTTGGTGGATGATTTGAATACAGACTATATTTACTTGGATGGAGAGTTAGAGTTTTTACTAGAGGAGAGTTGTATGGAATAAGATTTCAGTTCAGAGCCTTAGATGGTAGCTGTCCCTAATACTGATATACATGGGGCAAATTGAGGCCCCAGAGGTGAGGGAGGGAGTGGGACATAGGCAGGAGCAGGGGCTGCAGTGAGTGGGGCCCTGGCCAGGCCAGGTGGTGGGACAAGTGGAGGCCTAGGGGCCAGGTGTTTCCACCCCCCTCCCCCCCCAGCGCCTAATCCTACCTGTCCCCCGCTTCCTCCCTCACCGTTGGGGCCTCAATCTGTCCCCACCCCATGGCGGTGAAAGGGGGAGTGTAGCTGGAGCAGGGGCAGGCCCTGCACAGGCAGGGCATGGGATAGAGTTGTGGGTGGCTTGTTGGGGGGGAGGGCTACACAGCCTAGGAGGGCACAGGGGCACGTGCCCCCAGATTTATATGACGGCCAGGCCAGTTGCCGCTTTGGGCTGGGGCTGGCCAGGCTCTTCCCAGGGAGCTCACCTGAGCTGCACCACAAGTTGAGGCTTGTTTGTGCTGCAGACCCTGGCTACACAGCATGCTGGACAAAAGACACTACTGCCAAGCACCACCACTGTTCCACTGCTGCTTTACTGCTCTGAGCTGCTGGTCCCGAGCTAGGGGCAGTCTGTTAGCTGTACAGCACTGAGGACAGAGGTGGGACTGGAGCAGGGCAGCTCGGGCTGTGTGGTGGTGCTCCTGGGCAGCTGCCCCATTCCAGTCCTGCCTCCGTCCTCAGCGCCATGTGGCTGACACAGACTGCCCCTAGCTTGGAACCTGCAGCTCAGAGCAGTAAAGCAGCAGTACGGCAGTGGTAGTGCTCAGCTCTTTTGTCCAGCATGCAGCACAGCTGGGGCCTGTAGAACAAACAGGCACTGACTGGCTTGCAGCGCAGCTTGGGAGAGCCCCCCAAGAGGGGACCAGAACTGGCCTGGCCGGCGTACAGATCCGGGGCACTTGTCCCCTGTGCCCTCCTGGGCTGCATGACCCCCCCTCCCTGTGCTCTGCCTGTGCAGAGCCTGCCCCTGCTCCAGCCATACTCCCTCTCCCACCACTGCTGTAGCCACCCATGCTGCCCGGTGTTTGTGGGGGCACTTGCCCCCTGATCTGTGCACAATGGAGGCGGCTGCAGTTGTGGGCTGGGCTTCATACCGTAAGCCCCACTGCAGCTGGCCCAGAAACAGCTCGACACCACGTGCCTCCTGCTGCTGGGATGAGCCTTGTCCCCTGCCCGCCTGGCGGTGGGACGCACATGGCATTGGGCCGCTCCCAGGCCACCTGCAGCAGGGCTCCGGGCCAAAGCCCAGCCTGTAGCAGCAGCCGCCTCGCCTCACGCACAGATTGGGGGGGCACATACTCCCCGGGGCCTCTGCCAGGGTGCGTGCAGCGGCAGGAGCCCCCCGCCCCCCTGCATGCCTGAACAAGCTGCTCAAGCTCTGACCCTCGCCTGGCCCACCCGGCCAGGACCCCACTCACCTGGTGGCAAGAGGTGCGGAAGGGGACCATCCCACTCACCTGGCCGGGCCCTGCGGCAGGAGGCATGGCTCAGCCCAGCTACATGCATCCTGCTGCTCCCAACTGCAGAGCCTCTGACAGTCAATCTCAGTCCGGGGGCTAGCCCCAACTGTCAGGGGCTTCCCCGTTGACTGGTAAATTGCAATCCACCAGTTTGACCACTGCACTACAGAAACTACTTATGGATGTTATGGGCCAGAATTTGTAGACTTGGGTAATTGATAAGAAGCAGTAAATGTTCTGCAATTATACAGTTAAGTCCAGTCTTTTTCAAACTTCCTAAAGTCACAGTGCCCTTTCATTTCACTTCTTCTGCCGCAGAGCTCCTACTTCTGCCTCTGCAGGCTGTGGGAGGTAACATGGAGCCAGGTTACCTGGCCTAGTAGTAGCAGCTCACTGCCTTCCAATGTGCTCCTCCATTACTCCCAATTTCTTCGTGGAACCCCTGATTAACCTACTGCACAATCCTAGGCTTCCACAGAACACAATTTGGAAAACACTGACTTAGTTTCAGAGAAAGAAAAGAAATTGCAAGAGGGCAACATTGAATATGGTGCAGGAGCAAAGCTGGAATATAGGCAGGGTTCCTGATAGAAGTTATAATTAGGACAGGATAAATCTTAAGGGAGGAAAAGGGGGGAAGCTATCACAGCAGATGAATATTGGGAGACAGGTGCAGGAGAGGAAAACTGCAGAGCAAGGAGCGGAAATGGGGGTGAGAGGAGAAGGAAAGCTTGCTTTCTGTAAGAAGGGACTTGCTGTTTTATGTATTAATCCCTGCAGGTGTAATTGTCACAAACATCCAGGATGACTCCACTGTCCCAAGCCTCACCCTTCTGTTCTACTTTGTGGTTTTTGGTATACAGACTAGAGTCTGTATCCAGGGTGACTCTTTACCTCTAGGAAATTTCAGTCTCCATAGCCATTGCAGTTCTACTGGAGTAAGCTTCGTAAGCTTTCACCAGTGTGCAAAATAGTAGGGACCTGCTGTTTCCATGGAGCCGGGATGCCTATAGTTGTAAGTTGCCCTGAAATCGCTATCAGCTGGCTGAAAGCTCCCCCATTTAAGCTGGTTGTGTACACTGATGTTGGGAATGTTTTTGTTAATGAGGGCAATGTCCAGTCCCTGCTAAACTGTCATCATGCCTATGATGGTGGTATTGCCTCCTGCTGCTGAGCAGTCCCAGGGAGAACTGGAGCTGTTAAAGGTGGGGGTGGGGTGCATTGACACCACCACCATGTGAACAGTACCAAGCTCTCCAGAAGTGTGCAGGTGGCAGCAGGAATCAGTGCCATGGGCCAAACACTGTTAAAGTGCAAGGGCAAGAGGGTCCCCAACAACTCACCCCTGGGGTGGGCCAACAGGGATCCAATGCTCTCCCCCAACCTTTTCTCCTGAAAGAGGGGAGAGAGAACAAAGGACTATGGGCACTGGGGTTTCTCAGGACTGTGAGATAATCATACAGGCATTAATAGGTTATGCTAGAAAACTACTCTTTCTGGAGAAGTCTCTGGTTAGAAGATCTAACATTTATTTCATAGAACAGATAGTTTTATTTTGTGAAAAACCTCTTGAGTGCCTGTACACTGGCTTTCTGTGACAAAAGAGCATATTTCATCCTACAAAAGTAACACCTGCCCATAAACTTGGTCAGTGCTGTGTGAGCCACAGAAAGGGTAGGGAGGGAAAGGCTCGGAGGAGGTAGATAGGTGCAGAGGCTGCAGGGGGGAGAGGGAAAAGGCTGTAAAGGGTGTGGGAAGTCTGTCGGGAGCATGGTGGGAACAGGCTGCAGGGGAGGAGGCTGAAGTCCATGCTCAACTCTCTCTCTTCTAGTACCAATTGCACTGATATGATCATGAACCAAAAATTTTTGATATATTAAAACCTATAACCTATAATAACCTATAATATAATCTAATTAAGGATTTGGGAGACTGAAAAGCCAGAAGCATATGTTAAGTGCGAGTTAACACTGTTTTTATTATAACAGTGTAAATAGTTATTGTACAAACTGTATTAGTTCAGAAATATAGAGGTTTTTACTTGTTTTTAATCTTGCTGTTCTAGATATGGAAACTATTTTGTTTTCTGAAATTTAGCCCCAAGAAGTATAGTGGAAGTATTCTATGTTAGAACCAAATAAATAAAGTCCCTAATTTTTGCTGTACAACTGAAGTACACCATATTTGCTTTTCAATTTTTAAATGTTTTTCAAAGGTCATTTTTATATTTTCAGTTATCTTAAACATTTTAAGTGGATTTGATCTAAAATTAAATGACAGACACATCATAGTTGAGCTATATCACATAATTAGCATAACCAAACGTCACTGTAGGTTGGGATGTCAGTGATTGGTATAGTCAAGGTGCTACTTTAGCCAGATTCAAAAAGAGATTGGACAAATTCTTGGAGGAAAGAGGCATCAATAGCTATTAGCATGAGAGTTTGGGATAAAGCCTCTGAATCAGAACTTTCTAGACCGGGGTGGACAATTATTTTGGGCGGAGGGCCACTTACCTAGTTTTGGCAAGCTGTGGAGGGCTGCATGGGTAGCACCAGCCCTTGACAGGTGCCCTGCCCCCGGTTGCCATTTCAGACCGGAAGTCCCTCTCTCTTGTCCCTGGAAATACTCCTTTTAGCAAGGGGTTTTGCCATCTCAGAGCCAGAAAAATACCAAATTATATTCTAAATAGTGAACATCTGCAACATTCATTAATTTGATTTAAAAAAAATATTTTTGTCTTGATTTGCATGTGTTTGTGTAGTGTACATAGAGGTAATTACACAATAGCTTAAAATGAAGTCTTACTTTTGTGTGTTTTGGAGGGTGGATATAGGTTTGTGGGGGGCTGTGGTATGTGGGGTGAGGGAGTATGTGGGGGTGTGTGTGGATATGTGGGGTGTGGGTAGGTATGGGCTTTGTGTGGGAAAGGATGCCTGGGGTTTGTGTATCGCAGTGTGAGGGAAGTGTGAGTGCAGGTGTATGGTGGGGTATGCATGTGGGACTCGCTGTACAAACACACACACACACGCGCACGCAGTCTGCCCCTGTGCCTGCACACACGTGTGCATACACACAGACGCACACTGCCCCTGAGCCTGCGCACGTGTGCGCACACACACACAAATTGTTCCCCATGCCTGTGTGCACACACAGACACACACTGCCCCTGAGCCTGCACACACGCACTCTGCCCAAGCCTGCATGCACACATGCACACTGTACCTGAGCCTGCACAAACACTGTGTCCCATGCCTGCATGCAGACACACAGATGCACACTGTCTCTGAGTCTGAACACATGCACTCTCCCCTGAGCCTGTGCACACCCCCACCTTCCCCTGTACCTACACACACACACACACACACACACACACACACACACACACTCACTCTGCCCCGGTCATAAACATGCACACTCTCTATGCTCTGCAGTCCAGTGATACATCTGGGAGCCAGGTGGTGCAGAGCGGAGGCAGAGGGAGCTGCCTGAGGGTGGGGTGGGCCTGGGCTGGGCTACTCAAGCCTGCTGACTGCTCCCTCTGGGTCCTGCTGCTCCTGCCTTCTGTCACCTTTGACAGGCTGCCAGGAGTTAGTACACATTAATTTATTACATTTTTTAGAGGCTCTGTGGGCTGGATAGAATAGCCTGGTGTGCCGGATTTGGCTTGTGGGCTGTAGTTTGCCTGCCCCTGTTCTAGGCCTTAAATGCTGGAGCTTGCACGTAAAAGAGGAACAGTGGGGAAAAAATCCTGGTCATATCTAGTTTGCTCTCCCTTTCAGCATCTGCCACTGTGTGACACAGGATACTAGGCAAGATGGACCTATGGTCTGACCCACTAAATGGCAGTTATTATGTTTTTACGTAGTTCTAAACCCCCTGGCATGCGGGCCTCCAGGGTCTCTACATGTACAGGCAGTATGTGGTCCCCTCCTGGGCTCTTCCCTGCCACACAGCAGTGAGAGGTGGTTGCAGGGGCCCACAGGATGCATGATGCTCCCTAGGCTGCCAGTTGGACAGCCCTGTTTTACAGTGAATAGTTAACTTCCAAAAATTAGGGATCATTTTTAGTATGGTCAGAGGATTTGATTTAAGCCATTGTGGACCTGATATAAAAAGACTATATAGTTCATCCTGTTCATAATTTTCTTTTAGGGTATGTGTGTAAAGTAAAATGAAGGTGCCATTGTACCATTAGGTGGGTTGTACCTGCATTATCTTAAATCTAGCCTGCATGGGTAGCGATAAGAACAAGGGCACAATGTCATGGGCTTTATTATGGGTTAGCAACCCAACTATAAGTTTACCATGAATCCTAGAAACGTATTTGGACTAACAGATAATCTTGAAGCCTGTGCTGACATACCTTCATTGTCACAGTTTGACACTGTACTTAACAGTGCACAGAGACTTTTAACAGTCTGCACAACATACACACACATAGATGTACTCCCTGTACTTGGGCATTAGACCAAGTGATAGAAGGAGACAGATCCTAACATTGTTACTGGCAGTGGAGACAAGAGATGATGAAAATCACCTGCTCTATCAACTGTTAACTTAAGACCTGAATAGACAGAGGTTTAAGAGGCTTAAAGGTCATAAACAGGTTATACATGAAGCCCACAAGCTCCTGGAAGGGATTGGAGATGCTGAAGCAAATCTATGGGCAGCAATAGGGTGGGCCTATGGCTGGGAAAGATCAGGCATATTCCTACCACCTTTTATACCACTGCCCATTGGACATGATCTTGATGGAGTAGCATGGGTCAAGTTGAACAGATTGACATCTGGATATGGATGCTTGAAAAAAAATACTTTACAAGATGAACACCTTGGACAGCCTCCTGTGTGAATGCGGTGTGCAGCAAACAGCACAGCACTTAAAATCTGTGGTCTTTACAAATGCCTAGATGGGGCAGATGGAATCTGCACATTGAGTTATAATACCAGACAATGGCTCACAGATTTTTAAGTTGATATCTGATGTCATACAAAAGAGAGAAGAGTGGCTTATGCCCCTTCCATTAAAGAGAATGATGGTCCCAAGATAGGGACCAGAGTTATAAATCCTTAAAAGAAAATAGGCAAACAAGGTTATTTGTGTAAATGTGATATCTTTTTTTAGACCAACTGAATAGTTAGAAAAAATTTTCTTTACAAGCTTTTGGCACAAGTACTCTACTTCAGGCATTGGAAGAGTCTGCTGGTATTTGTGTGTATTCTCTTGGATTGGATAAAAGCCTAAACCAAAATGTAGGTTTGTAAAAATGCATGACAGGAAAGATCAGAAGGGACAGGAGTTAATGGGTATGAGACCAGGTAGGTTATATGATTTATTTATTTTTTTTGTATCCAGTAGATTTATGAAGTGAAATTCATAGGCTCATCTATGAAAGGTGGTTTGTAAATTCTCTTTGAAGATTAAAACTGAGAGATTGAAGAGAGGGTGGTTGTCTTGTGAGAAATGTGCATCCATGGATAATGGGATATTTTTGTCCTTGATAGATTTTTGGTGTGTATTCATTCTGGTATGCAGTTGTTGTTTGGTTTCTCCTATATAGTTTCCATCAGAGCATTCAATACATTGGATGAGATATATTACATTTCTGGAGGTTCAGGTGAAAGATCCAGGAATGGTGATGGTTCATAGTTACTATGAGAGTGGTGATGTGTTGGCAGGTTTTACATTTCTTGTCCTGTGTCAGCACATTATGGGATAGGGCTGCGGGGCCCAATGACCCTGCACCCTGTGAGACTGAGCTGTGAGGGCACGGACTCATGTAAGCCTAGCAGTCAGCAAAGGTCGCCCAATTGTTGCCTGGCATGTCTTGGTTTCAAATATCTTCTTTTTCAGGAGGTGGTCTTTTACATTGTGTGCAGTCATGGATTTGCTGGTCTGGTTCTTCTTTGGGGCTTCTACCTCCCCTACACCCTGTCCTAGCACCACCCTCTTGTTACAGTGCATGTTGCGTCCTTGGCTGTCAGTGGGTGATCTCCTGCTCTTTCTTGCTCTTGTGGGCCTGCATTCACTCCCAGCCGGACTTAAGACAGCAGTGGCCAGGCTGCTCCATGGTTTGTTCAGTTGCGGCTTGATAAATGAGAGAGAAATGAAGGACAACACAAAACAGGAAAACAGAACTTGGGTAAGTCTCGGTTCCTGTGTTCATTGTGACTGCAGGCTGCAGCTCCTACCTCCGGGGTAAGTTAGTCCTGAGGGCTGCTGGCCAATCCTCAGCATCTGGCCCTCATGCATAAAAGAAATACAAAGAGAAATATCTGAGCATTCCCTGGACCCTTTTGCATACAGCTTAGGCCCTTCTTAGTCTTAGAGACTTTGATGTCTGTCATCAAGGCTTGCGCGTCACCTGCCAGCTCCCCAGGTGTGGCAGGCCAGCCTGCCTGCTCTTGTCAACTTGCCTTTTTATGAGCAGAGGGTCAGTTTGCTTACCAACATGCCACCAGCACAGGGTTGGGGCCGGCTCTTCCTTTTCTCCTTCCTTCAGGTGGAAATAGCTCAGCCTCCCTGGCTCCTTGCTGAACAGAAACAAAACAAAAGTAACTGAAATAGAATAACTTATTTGGGAGTGTTGCTGGCTCCTGCAGCTGCCCATCCTCCCAATGTGTCTCTTCGCTGGCTCTTCTGACAGTTCCTGCCGCTCTGGGCTCTGTGGTGGTGTTTAAAAGGTCACAGCTCATCCGGGCTCTTAAGGGGAGCCCGTCCAGGCTCATTTGTGACATTGCTTCTCTCTCTCTGCAGTTTCCCTGCTGGCACCTTGGCATTTCTGCAGCTGCTCTGTTGCCTACTGTCCATCCTTTCTCCCTTCTGGCCCTGGCAGTGGGCCAGAAAAACCCAGGGCCAATCCTGATGGAGCAGCTGCTGATAAAGCAGGGTTCCCATGGTAGCTGCGGATCCCTTGTTAGTTCCAGCTGGGTTAATACATTTTCTCGTCGCTCTCTGTGGGCCGGAAGAGTTTCCTTTCGCTTTGTATCCTGGCATAGTCTGGGTCCGTTTGCTGTGCTTTGGGACATAGGAAGTTTTCTTCTGGTGATGAGTTTGGCAAGGTTTGGTGCCTGTTTAAAAGCTAAAATGAGTGGTTCTGGAAAGATCTCTTTAAGAATTGGGTCTTCTTCAGGAAGGGGGGCAACTGAGGATTTTCCATATGGGTTCCAGGGAAGGGTGATGTGTCGTAACTAATGGTGTGCAATTTGTGGGGATTTTCTTTCTGTACTGCAGGAATCCTTCACGTGGCTCTTTCAAAAGTGCAATCATCTCTGGAGGAGTGTCCTTGTTGAGTGAAAGCCCTTTTGAGAATGGGGAGGTGACGATCACAGATGTTCTTAGTGCAAATTTGGTAGTATTGGACAGCTTTCTTGGTGTGTTTAGGGTGATTACTGGCTCTGTGTAAATATGTATGTTGGTCCATGGGTTTCTTATATATGGTAGTTTGTATTTTACCATTCTGGATTTTGACCATGGTGACTAAAAAGGAAATGTGCTCGGGATGGAGGCAACTGCTGCTGTGGGCTGTCTGCTGTACCATGAACACAGGTTGAGGGGAACTGGGGCCCCATAGGGCCTCTGCCAGGCTGTGCCCAGCGGTGGGAGACCTCCCCCCCTTATGGTGCCCCTGGGATGACCAGCGGTGCAGGAGGGTTGAGCAGCCCTTCGAGTGCGCATGGGATCTAGGTTGTGATCCTGGCTGTATGTGTGGCCTTTCTCCCCTGCTGCAGCTGCCCAGATTCCCTGGCCCAGCTTCCCTGTGTCCCTACCGCCAATTCTCTGTAGCCCTCCATAGCCACTCCTCCCAGTGCTGCTGCCAGCCCTGAACAGGCAGCGGCAGCTGAGTCTGCCCTGCCCACAGCACAGCCCCCCCGCCCTGAAGAGGCTGGCACTGCTGCTCTTCATGGAAACCCCGGCTCTGCGCTATTATAGTGTGGGTGGTGCTGTGGTCTCCATGGAAACCGGCACCAGCCACGTTGTCATGGGCTGCTGGGAAATGGAGTCCATTGCTGGCTTGATCTGGCTCATGGGCCAGACTTTGCCCACCCCTGAAATACTCTTGCCTTTATTTTTTTATGTTGCCATACTGCTTATGTCTCCAGAGGAACGCTGAGAAAAATAAACCTTGAAGCAGCAGGGGTTTTGCTTGACTTAAGAATGAGGCATCTCCAAAGGGAAGAAACCAAACTTCTTTGAACTGTGGAAAAAAAATGCTTTACTGTCTATATTATTTTCAGAGATGATCAAGTAAGTGGTCCTGGTTGAAAAAAAATTGGTATGTCCTGTCTTATTTGTTAGCATGCATGGCTGGGACTGTTAGTGAAGAAAAGGTAGAAACTCCCCTTTTCCTCATCTATAAAGTGTAACTCTATGATAACTGCTTAAACTCCTTTGTGTCATTGCACATTTGAAAGACAGCATCTGAAAACAAAACAGGTTTGTGTAAGCCTTGTGCCTGGCACTGGATGGTAGTAACAAAACAGGTCTGTGTAAGCCTTGTGCCAGGCACTGGATGGTAGTAACAAGGGCCAGGCTCAGATTCATGCATTTTATGCAAGCTTTCCATTTTGACTCAAGTCCCCACCCAGAAACCTGGGAAAATTAAATGATAATTGGATGTTCCAGGGTGACCTATCTTTTCCACTTACAAGCAACAGTCAACTATAACAGGATTTATTAAAGGGGAAAGGGGACAAACACAGTCCTAAAGAAAACCTTATCTGCTAATAGCTGAAATGACAAACAAGTAACAGTGTATTACAGACAAAACCAGGGGAGCTACTACTTAGCCTAGTCTCTTGGAAAAGGAAACTCATCCAAGGACTGCTGTCAGAGGCTTTACCACCTATGCCAGTGAAAAGTGGCAAGTGCTGAATAGGAAGGCCCAGCACAAAGAACTCTGCTATTCCTTACCATCAAATTGCTACTCCACTCTAAATACTTCAGCACCAGCCCTAGCTAAAGTAGCAAAGGAGGGTCTTACTCAAATTTGCCACTGCTGTAGCATAGGGTACTGTGTTCCTAACCACCATGAGGGGTTTGCTGTTCTTCACTGCTGGTGCAGGTCACAAATGTTCCATTGCTGGGGGTCATTGCTCCTCTTTTGTTTGTTTATGTAATCTTATTTCTTTTAGATGCTGACCTGCCCAACAGCAAACTTAACTATTTTGGAAGAGGGACTGTGGACACAAAGGCTGCTTGCAGATGTTAAACAAAAAGGAAAAAAACATGCTTTACTGGAAGAAGTAGCGTGTTACTTTGACCCGGCTCTACAGTGTCTGTATAGATTGGATGCTTCTGCAGGGCTTTTTTGAGGTCTTATCTAATAGCTGATTCATTCAGCTATTAGATAAAAGAGCCAAAAAAGCCCTGCTAAAGCATCCAATCTATACAGATATTGAGTGACCCAGGTCTAACTAACATGATGCTTTATCTGGGCATGCTCTAGGCTCAGCGCATGAGTGCTCCGTGTTTAAAGTGCCATTTTTTTAAACATCTGCAAGCAGACAAAGATCCGATCCATCTAGGCCTTTAGTTCAACACTTTATCTACAAACAGTGAAAATAAGTACAGGTAGCCCCTGACTCTCCACACATACATACTAATAAAGGTATGCAGCAAAGGAATACATAAAATTACCATAACAGAACATGCATGACATAAGCAGGGTTACACTTGTATGGCTCACTACTGTTCTACACAGAAATAAATGATACAATTGAAATTTAAAAATGCAAGCAGTGCTAGGCAAAGAGGAGCCAAATGGAAATTTCCCATCCTAGCTAGATGCATTTTCCCTATATGTTTTTTTATTTGCTGTCCAGAGCTTTAGTGTCTCAAATTATTTAGCTTTTTTTAATAATAAGATGTGTATACACAAAAATCTAAGGACAACACTTCTATATGTCCTTTCTTTGCACCATTGAATTACTTCAGTGTAAGTAAACGTAGTCGTCTTCTCTTTCTACAACATCTTCTTCTTCATGCTCATATTCTACTTCATGCTCATTGCGCGCTTCCTCATACTCGTCTGCTGTTAAAAATCTTTGGAACACTGGAGTCCTGAGCTGCGTTGATTGGCTGATGGTACCTTTCTGTTCACCATAATAAATAATGCGTATGTGAGGAAAACAGAAGAATGCGTATGTGCTTATTGGAGATCTAAGCTTGTTTTGATCCATCCGAATGTAGGTTAACTCATTGGTGTTCACTGGATCAATAAAAGGACACATCAAAGTAATGTTTACAACTGGAAAAAGAGTTTAAAAAATATTAGTTAAAATATTGAAGGTGTTAACTGAGCTCTTCTTTTACATGCTTTGAATTTTCAAAACTGAGAAAAGGACTAGTACCCCACCCACACACACACAACTGGTATCCTGTATTGCTATCATCCTACGCTTTGAATTAAGTTAGAGTTCCATGTAGGGATAAATGGCACAATCATTACAATAGATACTTAAAAAAAAAACAAGTTGAAAGGATAAAAGGATCAAATCAAGTTTTTGCTAGCTTGCAAAAAGTATGTATCTGCAGCTTGCTTTCCAGTTTCATAGCTGTTAGGGGCTGGAAGGGACCTTAGATCATCGGGTCCAGCCCCTGTGCACTTGAGTTGATTAACAAGTCAGAGCATTTCCTGGGTAGCCTGCCATGATGGAACTGCTCTTGGGCTTTACATGCAGATTATATTTGCCCAGACCAAATGAGAACAGTGTAGGAAACAGAATCTCTAAGAGACAGCAAAGCAAACACTTCCTTGCATCAGCAAGACTGAATACAGTATAGTCCTGTATAACTGGATTCAGTGATAAAAAGAAAATGATACAATAATGCAACAATGATATTGCTGAAAATTTTGAGGAAAAAGAAATGCTTCTCTTTATTATTAGAGTAATAATCAACATACTTTCAATGTCATTGTCTTCAATGTATAAATGTTGCAGACTTCTAGGAATGTAGAATGTTTGCTTCAGTTTGTTGTGTCCAAGATTGAGTTCTACAAGGTTGGAAAGGTTAAAAACTTTATATGGGACTTCTTGCAGGTTATTGTTTGACAGTCTTAGAGCAGTAATATTTGGAAGTTTGTTGAAATAGTTTTCTGGAATGAAAGAAATTGAATTATTTTCAAGTGAAAGATACATAAGTGAAGATGGTAGATCAGGAGGCATGTTCTGTAATCTGTTGTTGCATAGGTTGATCTGCATTAGATTTTTCATATTTGACAATTGTTTTCTTTTAAATTCAGAGTCATCCAGATTGTTGTTGCAGAGATCAAGCACAGTTACATTTACTAATCCTTGTAAAGCATTTGCAGGCAATCTGGAAATTTTATTGAAACCAAGGAGAAGTTGCTCTAGAGAGTTGGGAAGTGGAAATGGAAATTCCTCCAATTCATTATGCTGCAAGTGAAGCTGAACTAGGTTTCCAAGTTTGGCAAAAACACCATAGTCAATCATATGAGAATTAATTTTGTTGTGGCTGAGATTAATTTCTCTCAAGGTAGTAACATTAGCAAATGACTGTGAACTCACAGCTTCAATATTGTTATACTGAAGATAGAGTTGTTGAATATGGATGGGAATAGCTGGTATCACCTTAAGTTTCCGATGATCACAGTACATTGACAATGGAAATGCTGGCAGGCAGAAACATTCTTTGGCACATCTAAGTGGACCAGAAAAGTGAGAAACGTCATAATCTACACTAGGATTAATATGAAAGAGAGATGGGTATTCATCTGGTTCTGGGTCATATTCATCCTCAAAATCATAATCTTCATGCTGACAAAAGACCATAGCAACAAAGAGAAGGGGCATAATTGATAGTTGACTTAGAAAGCCCATATTCAGGTTTGCATACAAAACCCTGTTAGGAAGAAAGAGAAAAAATTATAAATGGATTAAATCAAATTGAAATTGTAATTAGAAAAAAATCAATATAACTTGTTAAATAATAAAGAAATATTCTTTCTGATAATTTTAACATATACAATTTAGATTAAAAATCATTATTCTTGCTTTTCAGGTTACCTCCATCTTACCAGATAAGTTAATAAGTGAATGTTGTCTGAAGGTCTTGAAATATGTTTCAATCTTTTTCATATGTTTCTGGTCTGAGGCCCAAATCTAGTGCCTATGCTATGTGCTAATATGTTCCATAATAACTGGGGGAGATGGTATGAATAAGAGCTTAATTCTCTTTTTCTCCACTCTACACATCTACACTTAGGCTAAGTACAGACAGTCAGAAGCCTGAGGCTGAATTGATTAAATCTTTGCAGGTTAGTCTGAATTGTGTAGATTGAACCGATAAGCAAGTAAACAGGCATTCATTTTTGATTCTGGAATTGCAGACAGAAGCCTGCAGTGACCCAGGCCAGAAGTCAGGGACTGCTACAGCATACCTCCCTAATCAGCTGGCTTGCCCACCCTGGAAGGGGGAGGGGTGCAGGGAAGCTGTAAAGCATCCTGGGATGCTGGGGGACTGAATTAACTTGAATCTGGAGGGGATCTGAGACAGAAGTTCAATAGCCTGACTTAACCTAAATCAGTTAAATCTGATACTACATCCATCCAGGTTTATCTTAAACCAGTTTTGGCCATTTTGGCCAATATATCCTTAGCTATTTAATTATTCAAGACAGTCATAGTCTCTCAAGGGTGACAAACGCTAATTTTTGGCAAGATACCTTACAAGTTTCTTTCTTCTAAGTATGAACTTCTTTCTCAGCCTTAACCCTTACCAAGGATGCACCTCAGCTCATGTGTGCATGAACCCTCTTGTCTGATCAACATGCATAGACATTTTAAATGCAAATTCTCAGAAATTACCTTCCTTCCATCAAGGCAATGTTCTTCATAAGTGTGAACAGCTATTCACTGGTCTTGTTTAAATTTCATTACTGACCAATTATTTCTAATCACATTATGAACATACGAACATGCTTTCTCATTAAATCGCATAGAAGATACAAACATAAAAGTGATAAAATCACTGTAGCTTAACATAAGATACAGAGAGAGACCAAGTACAGCGTTAGTAACTCTGATTTGGGAAATTATCTGTACACAGTACCCTGCAAACCCTCAAAACAGTCCTGATTTTGTATGAGTTTGTGAGTTTTATAAATCATTAAGGAGATATAAAAGACAATGCTGTGTGTGTGTACATGCATATGCCCATGCCCGAGCACACATGTTATCATTTTGGTTGCTTTTAGCTGGTCATTGACTTTTTTTTTTAATTAAGAAAAGTAACTTTGTACAGGCCAAGAGACAGTCAAAGACAGATGTAACTAGCAAGGTTTGCGCCCTGAATAAAACTGTGCCAGAGGCAGAAGATGCTGCTGAGCAATGGAGGGAAGAAGGTCCTGAGCATAGGGTAAGGGGAGGGCAAGAGTCTTAGCTGCTCAGTGCACCAAGCTTAGGGCTCTGCCCCCTGGAATCTGATGAGGCAGATCTGCCTTCTGTACTTCCCAGCTTCTGCAGTACCTTCCCATTTCCTGCTTGCCATTCCTTTGGTGTTAATTAATCTGATGAGTTTTGGGAGGCTGCCCCTAGAGGCTGGGGTATCCTTTTTAAGTACTTCCCTCTTAGAAAGACAAGGTTCTTTTGGGTAGATGTGATATCTTGTAGTAGACCATCTAAAAAGTTGGAAAAAATTGTTTGCAAGTTTTAAGGCACAAATACCCTTCTTTTAGCACAGGGTTGGGCAATTATTTGGGACAAAGGGCTGCTTACCCAGTTTTGGCAAGCTGTCAAGGGCTGCGTGGGTAGCCCTGCCCCTTGGCAGGTGCCCTGCCCTCTGGTCACCATCTTGGGACCAATGTCCCAGGGTCAGCACTGGTGGGGCCCAGAGCAGGGTGCAGGCTGGCAGGGGTCTGTGGAGCTGGGCTGGGCTGCAACAGCAGGGAGAGGGGGGAGCTGGCCTGGCTCCATAGAGCCCCTGCCAGCTGGGACCCTGTACCCCTGCTGGCACTGGCCCTGTGCTCCTACGCCTACTCACTCCCAATGCCCCCCAGCCCCGCTATACAGGCAGGGGGCAGCGTGCAGCCCCAAACCCCTGCTCACCAGCAGGGAACGAGCTGGTGTGGTTGTGGGGGAAAAGCAGCCCCTTGCCTGCCCCATGGCTGGCACTCTCTGCTGCAGCCACTCACAGCCTGTACGGGACTGTCTTGAGCAGGCATAGGCAATCTCACATGGGCTGTGAGTGGCTGCAGCACGGGGCATTGGCCACAGGGTGGGGGAGGGGCTGCTTTTCCCCTGCACTCAACACCAGCTTGTAACCTGCACATGCTGCTAGCCTGGGCCTTGCACCAGCTCCAGGTTCGCCCGTTGAGGCAGTGCTGTGACGGCAGCAGCTGCAGCCCTCCCACGTGCTGTGCTGAGCAGCATTTGCAGAGCTTGTGTGCTGGGCGGCACAGGGGCGGCGGTAGCAGCCTCATCGCAGCCTACTGTGGCATGAGCTCTGGGCAGGCAGCAGCTGCAAACGCTGTCCAGCATGGCAAGGGGGGGTGGAGTCCTGATGAACAAGCCGGGAGCTGGCGCAGGGCCAGGTTACAAGCTGGTGCTGAGCACAGAGGGGAAAAATGGCCCCTTGCCCATCCCGTGGCTGGTGCCCTACACTGCAGCTGCTTGCAGCCTGCATGGGGCTGCCTGTGCCTGCTCAACATGGCACAACCCCACATGGGCTGCTAATGGCTGCAGCAGAGAGCACTGGCCATGGGGTGGGGGAGGGCCAGTTCTCCCCATGCTCTGGACCAGTTCGTTACCTGTCCTCCCCCCACCCACCTACCTGAGTTTCCCCGTGCTGATGCAGCCATGTGGTCCCAGGCCAGAAGCCCCTCCTGGGGCTTTCAGCTGTGGGAGCAGGGCCCAGTGGGCCCTGCTGTTGTAGGAGCCTGCCGGGCTTCCCCTGCTTCCTGTCATCTTTGACAGGAACCAAGGACAGATAAATTTTAATTTTTAAAATTTTTTTAGGGGCCCCATGGGCCGAATAGAATGGCCTCGCAGGCTGGATCGGGCTCGTGGGCCATATTTTGCCCACCCCTGTTCTAGCATATAGAGAGACTTAGTAGGTCCCTCTGAACAAATCTCTCTGGGCCTCTTTGTCTGCTGTCAGGTCTTGTCGTGTCCTTCACACAACTTGCTGGGCCCTCAAGCAGCCTGTCATCTCTGCTTCTCTCATTTCCAGTCACATGACTTGGGGTTCCCTTGACAGAGAGAAGTAGCTTTCTATTGGCTTAACTGGCTCAATTAGCAGGCCTGCTGTTACCCTCTGAGGTGGTCCTGCTTCCCTCAGTCTGTTGCCTTTGGCCTCGCTCCTGCAGTCTACTATTTACATCCTGGAGCCTGCAGTTCTTTTAGTCGTGCTGCCTGGGGCCATCCTTTCTAGCAGCATTTAGGCAGCATCCCTTACAGTGTTCAGGGGTCTGGCAGCCACTACCCACAGTGCTCTGGGCTTGGTGGCAGTGCTTCTATCTTCCAAAGTAAGGTCTATATTCCCTATAAGGCCTTCTTAAAGGTACCATACCCCTCTGGCCTTTACCCTCTCAGTAATGAGCTAGGGTTCCTGTTACACCTGGGGACTTGAAGCTCCCAGCAACTGCACTCTGCTTGTCTCTGCTGTTGTCGTGGTCTGGACTCCCTGGGAGAACTGCCATTTTGATGATGCCACTGAGTTGGTACCTGAGGCTGGTGCCTGACTGCCCACCCCTTATTAGTAAATGCAAAACAAATTTTCATCTCTACTTTGTACAGTCACAGACTGACAGTGTACTGCATGAATAAATATTTATTCTATAGATTTCTTGAAACTGTTTAGCTTTATTAATGTTTAACAAGGAGATCTCTTCAGCTGATGCATTTGAAGCAGTGAAAATTTCCCCATTTATTAATAATACAGCACAAATTATATATGTTCAAACTTGGGTGTTTAAGGTTATGGTACTTGAGGTGCTTAAGGTTCTGATACTTGAGTCCACAGTTGGGTACTTCAGTAAGTAGCCTAATTTTAAAGAGTACCCATAACTTATGTGGAAGGAAGTGGTTTGGCATTAGGCAGGTTTAGAAACATGAAGCTTTTGATAACTATTTTGTTAGATAAGGTCTTTTCATCATGATCTGTTTCTCACTATTTATCTACAATTTTATATGGGTCGTAGATGAGCTACATAATCTGTTTGTATGAAACAGCCAAAGTTCCATATTATCATTCCTATAAAACTTGGAATTCTGTATAGGACTAGTGATTATCCGTCAAGAAGGATGGGGCAGGGACGGGGCAGGTGAGGCCAGCACCACACCGCCACCACCTCACGCCACTGCTGCCTCCGGGGGGGGGGAGGGAGAAGTCCCTCCCCCTATCCCCACCATCATTTTCTCCCCACACTCTGTGTCTGGCTCTGTGCCACCCCCCCACCCCCACCACTCTGTCCCCGTTGCCATGGCAGTGCTCTGTCCCTGCCATCATTATTGATGGGCAATTCGCCCCATGTGTGGCAGTGGCTGGAGCCACGCCCCACCAGGAGCCATGCCTGCCAAGAGCATTATGGACAGACAGACAAAGTCTTTTAGGTATATAGAATTGCGTCAGTCCTGATACAGCTGGAATCCAACACTGGATGTTTTCAGGCATTCCAGGAGAGAATGTTTCTCATGACTGCAGAAGATGCAAGCAAATAATTAAATTTAGAGATGAAACTTCTAATAAATCATCCTGCCCATACCATAAAAATTCTGGTTGCTTTTCAACAGCTTTGTCCAATCTATTTTTAAAACTCTTGGAATATACTTCTTATTACCATTTCCTTAAAAAAGACACCTTTTATCCATCAGCATGTCAGGAAGATTTTCCTTAGTCAAAGGTCTTGCCTTTAGCATAGGTTTTTTACTAATATAAATGTACAGGTTTGACACACAAATTTATTTAACAGTTTTGATCTATTTGGGAATAATATCACGTTACCTTAGACAGGTGTTATGGAAATAAATTATATCTAAAAAAATTCCTAAAATACAGTGGCAGCACCTTAGAAAAATACATGTGGAAACTGATTGATTGGGTACTGAAGTAGTGTGCAAGAGGGGCATTTCTCAGTATAATCTTAACTGAAACTTTACATACAGTCTTCCTCTGTCTGTCTCTCTTTCCCTGAAAATTTAAGTCCAGAAAGTTTGGCAAACTTAGCAACAACTGAAAGTTATCTTATAAAAAGCCAACATTTTTGTATGTATGCTTCCTATAACTGAAAAGCTGGTAGTAGGATAGTATCTTTTAACATTTGGTAAATACCTTTATAGTGCTCTAGACAAATGAATAGCTTTAAAGTAAAAGTTCCACAGTATGCACACACTAACCCATTGAACTGGCCCAAATACCACAATTAAACTTACGTTTTCTTTACAGATTCCAGAAGAATTTACTGCTTTGAGGCATAGTTATTTCTGAAGTTTGAAGTCCCTTCCTTTCCAAACTTCCTGCTTGTGAATTTAAAGTCATATAGTGGTAACACGTTATGTTGACCAAATTATCTAAACACTAAGATAAAATAAATAACAATGGGGGGGAAAAGAAGAGGGATCTTTAGGCCATATTTTGTGGTGAAAAGTTGGGACAAAGGCAAAGCCAAGGGTGGGGAGAAATTACAAGGAAAGAAGCTTTGTGCCACATCAGCAGCTACAATAAAGCTGATGTGTCATAAGTCAGTGCAAAGATTTTCCAAAGATAGTTTAAGTTTATAATGATATTTACCTCAAAAATAATTTTATGGGCTTTTTCATTATTATCAATTAAAAAGTCAAGAAAAATAGTGCAAAAACAAAACAAGTTTCTAAATTTTTCAGAAATTGTAGTTTCCAGTTGTATCTTTACTTGTAAAGTCAGCCAAATGTTCCAAGACAATGAAGTTGAAGAATCAAGAAAATTTTTTAGGCTTATCAAAACTGAGTAAAGAAACAGGTTATCGACCAGCAAAACTCATATATTGTGTGCTCAAACATTTAAAACAATGCCATAATACCTAAAAAAAAAAAAAAAAAAAAAAAAAAAGCTGAGCATGTCAGCAGTTACTTTTAAAGGTGTTTGCAGAACCATGTACAGGAGCCAATCCATTCCTAAAGAAGCCTAATGTGTTAGGTTTCTTCCTTGTTAGTCGTTGGATATATAGCCTCAGATATGGCCTTGCTTTTCTAATTCCCCTTGGTAGTGACAGTGAGCATGCCATATTTTTTTAAAACTTATTCAAGAGATTTTACTGACAGAGCAGTAGTTAACCACCCTCTTCCAAACTGAATGGTGCTTCATTCTTTCCCTGTGTCTCTTCCCCACTTGGCCTTGGCTGCATACCCTTTTTATATCAAGTGCTTCTCTCACCCAAAAAAGTTGCAAGGAAAAGATGGGTTTTTTTACTTTTAACATGCCTATAGTTTCTACTGGGGTTGCAGGAAGAGGGAAGATTAGCTCGTATGTTGGAAATTCTTTTGTGAAATGTTTGTTTTTTTTTAATTTTTAAAAGAATAGTGTAGTGCTTCTACCTGTTCCCCTTCCAACATGTACGCTCCATTGTGCTATTATCATCCTGCAGAACATATCCTGATTTAAAATGCTTCCACTGTTCACCTGATACATTATCCTATTTTTCAGTGTTCTTTTAAAGATGGAATAATCAATTTACAAAGAATTTCCAACAAATTTGTATAAAAAGTAGATTAAGTATTTGCAAGAATCAGAAAAGGGCTGAGAAATAAACATTTGCTATTGAATAATTGGAAGTGTTAAAAGTCATAATGTTTTTGAGGCAAAAAGGTTGGATACATGGAACTATTCAATATTTATCTGCTTATGTTACTGCTTGATGATTATTTGATTTTTACTTATAAAGAGATTATCATTATTATTGCAGCATGGGCAAGAAAATCAGTTTGAGAAAATGGATACTTACTTTTTATCAATGCAGGAAGGTACTTTGGATAAACCTGTTCTGATTAGTTTTATTTCATTTGAAAGTTCTAATGAGACAGTATGTTTTGTGTTTGGTTTCTGAAAAGACTACATTCTTACAAGTCTCTCAAAATATTAAAATCACAAGAATGGCTTAAAAATCAAAGTTGCTTAAGAAAATCATACATTTTATTTTCCTTTTATATGCCTTCTGGCTTTTGACTTCCTATGGTATGCTTGCTTATTGCTTTTATAAACTCTCCTGGTAGTCATGAAGTCTGGATTTTTTTTTTAATTCAAAGGCATGGCACTTATGTGATATCATTATTCTAGCATTTGGGGTTTAAAGAAAACACTAAAAGTTGTGAGAAGGGGAGGAGAAGGGAGAAAAAGGGCAACACTTGAACTAACATTAAAAAGCCACATGTATTAAGAAAAGTGAACTGAAAAGAGAAACTTGAAAGAATAAAATTACACGTAGATGCTCATGTACAAAATATAGTATAACAAACTGAAGCACCGCTGTTTTCCTACACATTAAGTAAAAAATAATGAAGTACTTAAAATTTTATCAAAGGTCATATGAGAATATGTTGATTATATGACTGATTAGAAATGTTTCAATTTATTGATCTAAGGTAGTAAGTTATATCTTGATGTTTCAATGCTTGTTTTAATATAAATGTTAAAAGAACATGAATTCTTTTGCAGTTATAACACAGCAGCTTAAAAATGCACTTAAATATACTTTTAAAGCTACTAACAGTAAAGAGCTGAAGATTATTTTGAAAGTAAAGAAATTAAATTATAAATCCATACCTGAATTTTTTCCTAGTTTCCAGCCAATGCTTGTTGTATCTCAAATTCTATAGAGATAACAAAATAATTATAATTTCACATTGTGTTTAAAAATCCATATTGCCAGTAGGAAAAAACACTGTTCTTATGGCTGTTATAGTGAAATACTAAATTTGAAGTGTAATTTGCTGCTGAAGACTGTGTATAGCTGAAAATTGTGTTCCTTTTTATTGCACAAACTATCTTGGATACAGTAAGGCTATATTTTGTGACCCTGGTTAAGTTATGCGGTTTGATCTTTCTCTCCTTATTTTGGTTTGAGGTGTGGCAGGCATTCCTTAACAAAGGATGACTAGAGGATTAAATTTAACATTGAACACAGACTGTTTATTTTAAAGCATCTGCCAGATCTTTTTTGCTTTCAGTCTGTTTTCTGTTTATCAAATCCAGTAAAATTAGGAAAGAACACATCATTTCATAGACCGATTTGAGGGATGCATTTCTTTAAATTAACTTTGGTTTGACTTTAGGACGTTAGATCACTTTGTAGGTTAATTTATGAAATATTTATTTTTTACCTGCTTTCAAATCATAGAATTATAGAGAATTAGGATTGGAAGGGACGTAAGGATGTCATCTAGTCCAACCCCATGCTCAAAGCAGGATCATCCCCAACTAGACTGTTCAAACCAGGCTTTGTCAAGCCGGGTCTTAAAAGCTTCCAAGGATAAAGATTTCACCACCTTTATAGGTAACTTGTTCCAGTGGTTTACCACCCTCCTAGGAAACTGTTTTTTTTTAATATTCAACTTAAACCTTCCTTACTTCAACATGAGACCATTGCTCCTTGTTCTGTCATCTGTCACCACTAAGAACAGTCCAGCTCCATCCTTTGGAACCACCCTTCAGGTAGTTAAAGACTACTATCAAATCCCCCTCCCCCTCAGTCTTCTCTTCTGCAGACTAAATAAGCCCAATTCCCTCAGCCTCTCCTCAAAAGTCATGTGCCCCAACCCCTGAACCATTTTCATTACTCCCTGCTGGACTCTCTCCAACTTGTTCTCTTCCTTTCTATAATGGGGGCCCAAAACTGTACACCATACTCCAGATGTGGCCTCACCAATGCAGAATAGAACGGGATAATTACTTCCTTCAATCTGCTGACAACATTCCTACTAATGCAGCCCAGTATGCCACTAGCTTTCCTGGCAACAAGGGCACACTATTGACTCGTATCCGTCTTATTGTGCACTGTGACCCCCCGGTCCTTTTCTGCAGAGCTGCTGCTTAGCCAGTCATGCCCCAGGTTGGAGCAGTGTATGGGATTTTTATGTCCTAAGTGCAGGACTTTGCACTTGTCCTTGTTGAACCTCATGAGAGTTAGTTTCATTTAAAAGTATTTAATAGCATTTGAACTCTCAAATATTAAGAAATGGTAGTTTAATATTATTCTGTTTTAAGAATTTAAACTGTAAAATCTTCTGTGAACTCAGAATTTGCTAATTTGAAATAGACAAGTTTTGCATCACGAAAGGACATATTCCCACAAAGGCGATACAGATTTATCTTGGCTTTGACCTGATATAGTTTATGGCCTGAGTATAGAAAGCCCTTAAGAAGAGAAACATCAAGTTCACTTAAGTTCCATTTATACTCATCTCCCTTCATAACTCATGTTGTGAGTAAGTGAGCCATAGGAGTTGCTTTTCTCTTTGAAGTATATTTGGCTTACATTTTGATTTACTGTGGAGGAAGAACTGCCAGAGGCAGTGTTAGAGAAAGAAGAGGACATGGACTCCCAGGAGGGTGGAAGCTGGAAGCTTGTGACCTCTGGCAGCAAGCAGAAATCTTTACCACCAGGTCATCAGTGCAGGACAGGAGGAAGATCAAAAGGCATAGGTGAGCACTACAGTATCACAGAGGTCCCCCATGCAAGGGACATTGCACCCTCCTGCTGGTCTGGGATGTGTAAGGATCTCAGTGCTGGTCATCCACTTCTTGAGAAACTGCTTGATTTCACCATCCATTTTCTTGAAAGGCATCTTGGAGACTGCTGAGCATCTCAAAATGAATGAGATACAGGGTGGGGCACATCTACATGATACGCTAAGTGTACTGTAGTAAAAATAGTACTGCGCAGTAGTGAGTCACAGAATAGACCGTACTAATATGCTACGGTACAGTATTATTAGGCTACTGTGCACTGGTGTCACCTAAAAGCTGTTCACTGGCACTACTGTGCAACTCAGTAACTTGGGTTACTGCGCATTTATTTAGTACTAAATAAATGCACAGTAACAACTGTGCAGTAGCGTCTCATGTAGATATGCCTGGGGATGAGAAAAATGTTTATAAGGTGTTGATCTTCTGCCAGGGAGCCATCAAGGAGGAGTCATGTTTGTGGGCATCCTGCATGATCCAGTGGATGGTCTTTTCCAGTTTCTGTTTGGTATCTGCCCAGCTGTGAGCCCTGGGGCAGGGTGGTTGTGACTGACCAAAGTGAGAGTTGGGCATCCAGGTTGTGGTGGGCACTCCTGAGCAGCTGAGCCAACCAGTCACAAGGGGGGGTAATGGGACAGTGCCCAAGTGGCCAAAGTGGTATCTCTACCCAACTGTATCCCCTTCAGAGTAAATGAAGCAGATCAGGGAGTGGGGATAGATGCTATGGTTTTTTCTCATTTCCTGAGATTGGGATGATCAATGTTAAACCTTTTAAAGGGCCAAACAATCAAGTGCTAAACTGTCTATTAGTGAAATACCTGACAATTGTCACTTCAATCCACAAACAAGAGTCCGAATGGGCAGCAAAATTTTGCGGAGATCCCCATTGTCCTTCCTGTAAAAATGCAGTTTAGTCCTACTCCCTTTAATATACATCTTTAATGTAATGGGTGTAGGGGGATGTGTTAATACCCCTGGAGAAAGCCCCCTGCAGACGAACCAAAATCCAAAACACCCGTTCTCTCAAACTCTGAGGAGATAGCCTCCAGTGTTCATAAGCCTGAGTGCATACTGGCACCCAGTTCCCCTTGGTGGCTCATGGACAGGAATGCAATATGGTCTCTTCCCGGCCCCCCCCCCCCAACAAACCATTTCTCCTGGGTACAAGTCACTCACATCTCTACCATAAGTGACAATGTGAAAACATCTTTCCACCACATTTCCACACAGCCCATCAGCACCATATGGCCTCACAGTAGCCATATGATGCTGAGGGGCTGTGTGGGGGAATGGGGTGGAAAATACCAGTACTGTTACTTTGATAGAGCACTGGAACTTAAGATGTCGTTGGATGGCTGTCTGTGTTATCTGTGTATCTTAAGCTCAGCCCGGGAGGCTGTGAGGAAGAGGACTGGTTTGTCCCAGACAGTTTGTGGAGGATGCTTGTTGATAATGGCAGGAATGGGTAATTGGCAAGCTCTGAACTTACAGTCACCCATTGCATCCCCTAGATTCCTCACTCCTGATCTGCAGCCCCTTGCTCCTCTCCCAGCCCTGGCAGTGCCCCTGCTGGTGTCCCACACTCTGACCCACCGCCTCTGCCTCCCCAGCCCTGCTGGTGCCACACACATACATTCACACACATACGCACACTTTTTTTGTCTCTTACCTGGGAGCTTGCTGGAGCCCACGTGGCGTGGACATGACTCCCAACAGCCAATCATGTTGCCTGCTGCTGCCATCCCTGCCCCCAGGCAGCCAGCCCAGAAGAGCAGAAAACCTGGACATTTGCTCTTATTTTAAAAACCCCTCTGGACACAGTACAGGGAGTCAAAAAAGAGGGCATGTCTGGAAAAACCTGGATGCATGGTAACCCTAGGTCACATGCCTGTCAGGTCCTGTGACCCCAGAGCAGTGGAATTCAGCACGAGTCACAGAAGCAGCTCCTTGGAGGGTGGGGAAGCACATCACTGTGAGATGCTGGAAGGTTTACTGAGTTCATACTGCACTTCATATAGCCTCTACTTGTGCCACTGTCAGAGACGAACTACTAGGCTAGATGGACCATTGTTTTGACTCTGTGTGGCTCTTATGTTCTTAAGGGGTAACTAGGCATAACTGAGGGCCCCTGCTTAGGACATTTCTCTACCCTTTTTGAGCTACACTTGCAGTGATGTTAGATGAAGTTCTGAGATGGTTCCCATATCTGTGAGCTGTATTAGAGCAACAATCAACTAGAAAAATGGAGGACAATGCTGTTGCTAGCAGTCAGCACTCTGGGCCATTCTTCCTAACAATGGAACCTTACCACTTGGAGAAACTGAAAATTCCTGATTTTTTTTTTTGAAGTTTCACAAGCTTTATTTAGTTCTTTATTACATATTGTGGCTTTCATAAATGCTGATTGTCTGCCAATTTTTTTTTAAGTATAACTTTTATTTTTATTTTTAAAGTGTGTGTGTGTGAATGTGTACTTGCACATGTACAGTGATGGCAAACAAATTGTCATAAACCCCACCAAATATTGGGAGCTTTTGGAGTGTCATGCAGATTTTCTTGAATTTGTTTCACTGACATAGTATGTATGGTCTTGTTGAAAAGCCCTTGTTCTGCTGAATCAATTTATGCTGTTTTTGGCACTATGTAGATAGTTATGTTGTCTATATATACCTTTATGATTTTAGACATGGTTTAGTCAAAGAAAGTAAGGGATGCATACTTAAGGAAAAGGTAATAGATTAAACTGCTAAGTATCTCTTGCCATTGTGTTTTAGGGCAAGGACAATTGGCACTCCCAGTTGCAGACAGAAAGTGCCACTGGTGGGATGGGCATCCAAGTTATTGTGTGTTTGTAGTGGTAAAAACAACCACACAAAGCAGCGGCATCCGAAAGAAACGACCTGTTGGCCAGATCTGTTCCAGGTACCTCAGGGAGGCAAGAAACTTCTGAAGGATCTGTGACAATAATTAGGACAACGCTAATGGAGGAGGTTGGCTTGGAGGTATTTTAAGGGCTATCTGTGAGGTGGTCAGGTCTTTGAATGATCCCAGGGCTAGGGGGAGTCCAGGTCCCCCATTAGTCAGGGCTGGCAGGAGCAGCAGGAAGGGTGATCGCTAAAAACACTGGCAGGACTCTCAGGAGGGCTCAGGTATAGCCAAACAAAGGATAAGAAACCTGTTGTTTTGTTCTGTTGTCAGATTTATGGTCAATTTTTATCATACAATTATTTTTCTGTGCATTAAAAATCCTTTTGTTTTGTCTTTTTACTAAGTTGCTTGTGATAAAAAGTGATCTCTGGGCAGTTAATATTTCAGGTTAACTCATTCTGTGGAAAGAGAGACCCAAATTTCCTTTTGCAAGCCAAGGGGAAGCTACCTGGACTTGGTTCATTTTTTTCATGGACAGCCTTTCATGGCTTACAGGTGAAATCAGTCTTTCCAAGAGAAGAATAAAGCCAAAAATAACTAAAAAAAATGTATCTGAGGAAGCCATCATGCTGTGTAAAGACATCAAAAGCTGATTTCTCTATAAAATAGTCAGCCATTGTTTCATATTGATGCTTGAGCTTCCAAATGTTGCTTTTGTTTATTTGGATTTAATATGATACACATTTAAACTCCGGTGTAAATAAATATATTTTTTAAAAAGCAGCTTTTGACACTCTACCTGTCTTCAAGCTTATTCTTGCTTCTATTTAAATTATTTCCAAAGATACTCTATAAATGGCTCGTAGAAAGAGCCAATTTCATACTTTTACCGTGAATTTTCTCTGTGGTCCTTTTTTATAATAGAAGCTGATGCAGAATGATGCATCTTCTACATCTCTCTACACTAAATAACTTTTTAATTGGATGAAAGATGATGGTCTCATGGTTGTGCTGTTCCATAATCTCTTGGAGCCAAAGAAACTGAGATCTGTTCTCACTGTGTCTAGGTTTTAAGTGGTATAATGTATTATGAACTTCAAAAAATAGCAGGACTATCTCTTGTGATACCAGTGCAAATCATTGGTTTTGGTCATAGATATGATATGCTCAGCAGTATTTGCATGAAGTGGCAATGGGAGCTTCTAGGCCCCTAAATCATATCAAGGTCTTTTTGTATTTTTAATATAATCAGATGTCCTCAGGGACTGTGACATCAGTTTATAACAGTGCAAACATTCTTGTTTTCAGCTTTCTGCTGGGCCATATGTCAGCAGTTAACCCTCATATTCCATTTGTACTAGGATCTGTAGGTAAAGTTTGCCTTAGTTACAAGCTTGCAGTCCTTCACAGTTAAAGCTTGCCTTAGTTGCAAGACTGGGAATGGTACCAGGGCCCGTAAAGTTGGCAGGGTCTGTTGTTCAACCATGGGTTTATTTATCCCCTTGTAACTAAGCATTGTTTCTTCACGCATTTTGCATTGGTAAATGTGTTCAACTAGCCACCCTTCTTGCTAAACATTTTTCTTGAATTTTAATAGTTAAAAATGTGAATGTCTGGGGTGGGGCAACCAGAAAAAAAAGCCCACCTGCACACATCTGAGAAATTGTTAACATACATCTGCAGCAGCTTCACCTGACACTGGAAGAAGCTTGACTCTAGTCTGTATACAGTAATAGCAGCTGTTTGTGTTTTCTGGTTTTGCTGTTTATAATTGCTTTGCATGGGTTTAATAAGTTTTGTACTGAAATAAGTAAGTGATTCTTTAACCTATGGTACTGAGCATGCCTATCTTAATCCTTTACTTCAGCTCTGAAACTCTTAAGGACAGCTTAATAACAAAAGATATAACAATTGGTGCTGCAATGTATTTTCACAGTGCTAAAAGGGTATGAACTCTGTCGCTTTCATTAGAATGTACTATACTATTTTTATGACCATCTTCCACTAAATTCTTGGCTTGGATATAATGGAGGCAATGACTTAAATGTATTAATCTGTTGTCACGGAGTCTCCCCAGGCAGCTGCTTGCATGAGGCCACTATTACCTTGTCAGGTCTCGGAGCGTGCCCCCCTAAAGCCAGCCCAGGTTTCTTTCTTCTCTGAAAACTGGGTCTTTTAGTCTCTGATGCTCCCTGGTTAGCCTTTGGCCCAGAAAAAAGGAAGCAGCTTCCAATTCATCCAGTTTGTAGAGGGACTTTGAGTAGTGTTTCAGGTTACCTTTAAACCAGGGGTAGGCAATGCTTTTTGGCCAGAGTGCTGAAAAAACCTCAATGTCTATCTTGGAAGGTGCCAGAGTGCTGACATGCCAGAGCCTGGAGCAGCTGTTTGCAGCCTCCCAACTGCAGCTGGCCCATGGAGCCCAGTCTGCTTGCAGCAGGGCTTGCAGCCTCCCAGCTGCCTGCTGGGAGCAGCCTGGGCTCCGTGGCTGGCAGCAGCTGCTTAGATCCTGGGCTGGCGGTGGTGTGCTGAACAAAATGACCTTGTGTGCCATGCTTGGCACGTGTGCCAGAGGATGCTGACCCTTGCTTTAAACCATTCTAAAGGTGCTTCAAATGGGAGTGTCCATGCATTGAAGGATATTAAACCCTCTAAGGATGCTAAGTACCCTCTAAGCATCTTAAAGTTATGCCACTTTGGGACAGGCTTATCTTTGAGCCATTCTGCTTAGTTCAACCTAGGGTATTGTTAGTCTGCTCCAGGGAGATAGTAACTGATTTGCAGTAATCCAGCATGCCAGGATGCTTGGCTCCCAGCTCCTCTGCCCCTAACAAAATTTCTACCGTCTGGAGCTCTATTGCCTAGGGGGTGGTATTGGCCCCAAGCTAACGCTCCCACTTGCTTCCAGTGGGTGTGACTCCAGTCCACATGGCATCTTGCTGCTGGCTGTGGGGACCCCAGGAGACCTGATCTGGGCCCCTGGGCCAGGAGCCAGACATTCAGCCCCTGCCTCAGAGGGCTAAGCTTTTACCTTGCCAGGAGAATTTATGGGGAGAACGGGGTTGTGGCTTTTCTTCCCAGCTGCCTACGTTCCTGGGGGGGGGGGGAAGGGCTGCCTAGCACCAAGTGCGGTGATAGCACAGAGCCCAGGGAGGCATGCTTCTTTGGGGTCTGTGCTGTCACCATGCTTAACCTCTGGGCTCTATCATTCCCAGAGGGATTCCTGGTCATGTATCTGCTTGCCACTTCCTCTAGTGGCAAGTCAGTTGTGCAGATCAGATCAGAGATGGCATGAAGCCTTAACTTGCGACTTCTGTGCGACTGTTCTAACTTTAACACTGCCTAACATTTCACAGATAGAATGGTTTAAAGGTCACCTGTAACAGTACCCTTTATCTCCTGCTGAGGAGAACAAGTGCAATGTGAAGTTCTGTCAATCCTCTTGAATAAATGTGTTTACTGGGCCAAAGACCACCCAACCAGCGGTTCTCTGCCCCATCTAAAGGGTTAAGCAGTTCCTTTGTCTCCATTCCAGCCCATGCAGCCTTGAGAACCCCAAAATGAATTCACCTTTTCTCTTTCCTGTCACTTCGCTCTGAATCCCCGAAACTCTTCCACTTGTATCTGTTGCTAGACCTGCATCCTCTAAGCAGGCACTCTACTTATTCCCCCTACCTAGTGTATTGTCAGCTCATCTCATTCAGCTTTTCTGGAGCCTCCTGGGTGTCACCAGCAATTCCACTTTTTTTGACAATCCCAACTTTGTTTGCCAACTCAGCTGTCCAAGTCTCTGTTACTGCTAGAGATCCATCTTCTATTGTCTTGCATGTAAGTAGTTTTGGGACTTAATCCTTCATTCCTTTGCACAGGCTAGTGAAGTAAAATGAGGTGCATACCAGTGTAATAACAGTAACAGTTTTAAAATGAAAATATTGCAATAAAACCCATAGTCCATAATACCTATATTCCACTGAAAACTTCCAAAGCTTCAGCCTAAACTACAGCCCAGTCAGACATTGTCATGTAAGCTGTGTTTAGGGAGAATGGATTTTATAAACATGATCACCTGTATAGGTTATATAGTTAGGGCCTGGTTTAAGTCGTGATTTCACATTTTTCATGAAAATCATGAAATTAAGTGGATTAAATAGCTGTTTGCTCCTCTAGGTGGGAAAACTGGGGCACCTGGGCTTGGGGGTTGCGGGGAGAGAACATATATGCATGGAGGAGCAAACAGCCCCTCCCTTACTTGGTGCTAGAACTGCCTGCTCCAGGTGCCCCCAACCCGACCCCCATGGGTCCAGTTTCCTGCCCAGAGGAACAAACAGACCCTTCCCTCCTCAGCACCAGGGCTATTCCTGCCTCTTCCATTACAGGCAAATGAGGGGGGTTGTGGACTTCTCAGCAGTGATCAGAGGCCTTCAGAGCAAGGCTTCCACTGCTACAATTAAACCTGGCTCTAAACTAGGTGCATATTCATTTCTATAAATGTGTAGTAGCTGTTATACAGTTCCATAGATTTCATAGACATTAGGGCTGGAAGGGACCTCGGGAGATCATCGAGTCCAGTCCCCCGCCTGAAGGGCAGGAAGTCAGCTGGGGTCATAGGATCCCAGCAAGATAAGCATCCAATTTACTCTTGAAGATGTTCAGTGTAGATGCTTGAACCACCTCCAATGGCAGGCTGTTCGAGACCTTGAGGGCTCGGACAGTAAAGAAATTCTTCCTTATGTCCAGCCTGAAATGGTCTTCCAGTGGTTTATAACCATTTGACCTCATCATCCCTTGGGGCGCTCTGGTGAACAAACGTTCCCCCAGATCTGGTGGTCACCCCTGATAAACTTATAGGTGGCCATCAAATCACCTCTGAGGCTGTGCTTTTCCAGGCTGAAGAGCCCCATGGCTCTCAGCCTGTCATTGTAAGGTCTGTTTTCCTGACCTCTCATCATGCGTATGGCTCTTCTCTGGACTCTCTCAAGCTTCTCCACATCCTTTTTGAATTGTGGAGCCCAAAACTGGACGCAGCTACTCCAGCTGCGCCTCACCAAGGCCGAGTACAATGGGAGAATGACGTCCTGGGATTTGCTTGAGAAGCATCTATGGATGCAAGCCAGCGTTTTGCTCGCTTTACTGGCTGCAGCATCACATTGCAGGCTTATGTTCATTTTGTGGTCAATGATGACCCCCAAGTCTCTTTCTTCCGTGGTGCTAGCCAGTACTGCCAAGCCTATAAGGGTGCTGCAGTTTTTTCCTCCCAAGGTGGAGAAGCTTGCATTTTTCAGTGTTAAATGCCATCAAGTTCTTGTCCGCCCATTTGCTGAGTCTGTCCAGGTCAGCCTGGGTTGCCCGCCTGTCTTTGGTTGTAGATGCTTTGCCTCAGTGTTTGGTGTCATCGGCAAACTTGGCCAGTCCGCTTCTGACTCCAATGTCCACATCATTAATGAAGATGTTAAAGAGAATTGGTCCAAGGGCAGAGCCTTGAGGGACCCCACTGGTCACAGAGCACTATGACGATACAGTGGTAATAATAATGGAGAAGCTATAAGTACTTGAATAGTAGGACTGAGCAGAATGTATAGGACTCATCAGAGCCCTGCCCTGTCTTTCCTGCTTGTCAGCCTATGATTTTGACCCAACCTAAGTGAGCTGTTTAATGCCATAATTGTTTTCTTTTTGACCTGTATGAAAAGTATCCCATTTACACATTGTCTTGAATTGATAAAAAACTGTTAAATCAAAACAGCTAATCACAGGCAAGGGAGTCTAGTGGCCTGATCCAGGCAATCTTATAATACGGATAATAGAGAAGAACTATTTAAGCACTATTCGGCCCTTATTGTAGCCTCTGTTTAACACCTTACAATGTTAACTGGCTGTGTTGTAATCTCAGTAATAACACAGATTAAAAGATGTTAAACCAGTTTTGCTACATGTTGGTGGGATTTCTAATCCTCTTTCTACCATAGTTTTAAAAATTTTGGACAAAATCCTAAACAGTGTTGATCGCTTTTAGAGCAGGAGGTTGTTCCTTTATGCTATGGATATGTGCTGTTTTAAAATGTCATTATGTCTTAACCGATCAGTTAGCTCTGCTTTTATATTGAGATCTCTGAAAATCTGTCACATCACCAAACATTTGCTTGGATTTGAGTTTTTTACTCATGAATAAAAGATTCTAAAGAAATAACTTCCACAAAGGTCCCATATGACATTTTAATGGTTGCATTGGCTCAAGATTCCCTGTTTCATTAGCAATAAATGTTCTTCTTAAATGTGTTGCTCAAGTCAGTGTAAGAGTAATGTGCATATGGCTTTAAAAATCCAGTTTCCTTCATGTCCTGTTTTATTACTCTTATTTTCTAGATAGAAAGTTTGTCTTTGTTACACAAAACTTTGTAACAGTGGGATTGATAAGAGAAGTAGTATAATCAGAGTGGAAATTAATATTACTTTAAAAACCATACTCTTAATTGTGTGTTCTGTCTTAGAGAATAAATGGTAGAAAATGGCTTTATTCAAAATAGGAAAGCACGTTGGTGAAATTCTGATGTTCTATCTTCTATGTTCTAGACAACCAACAAGTTTATGGCATACTGCTGTCTTAAAATACTGCTAATTGGCAGTATTATATATCTTGAAATAATTACAAGATGATTGAGGTTTATGTACCACATGGGAATCTAACTGGTTTTGAAGAATTGCTTTGAGTAAACAATGCTTACCTTGACACGTCACTATGGGGGAAGTGTAGAGGTCTGTGGCAGTTGGATCAAAACATTTCATACTGCTTTCTTGACTTAAGATTGCTGAATTAGCCTATATCAGCAGTGCTCAACCTTTTTGGCAGGTGGGCCAGATGGGCAGTGCCCAGTCCATCCATGGGCTGGATCTGTCTGGTGATCCTGATCTGGCACCCAGGGCAGGACCCCATCCAGCCATTTGGAGCAGTGCGGGGGGCAGCCCAGCCCCACAGGGTAGAAGGGGGCTTGATGTAGCCTCACAGGTGGAGAGAAGGGGAAGGGACTTGACCTGGCCTGAATCCAGCCCTTCTGGGGCAAGGGGCGATGGCCTGACCCCAATTCAGCTTGCAGGGGGGAGCAAGGGGGCATTGCCCTGCCCTGATCCAGCTGTTGGGGCGGGAGGGGGGCGTGGCCCAACCCCAACTCACTGCATGGGGTTTGGGAATTTGGCAGTGAGGGAAGGTGACAGTATTGATTGCCGCCCTGCTACCAAATTTACTGATCCATGAGGAGCCCCATGGGCAAGATGCTATGGTTCCATAGGAGGTTGAGCATCTGTGGCCTGCATAATCCCTAAATTAAAGTAACTGCTGATTAGATAAATATTTCAGCTCTACAGTTTCCTCACTTGTACACAAACTAAGAAAAATGAATTGGTAATACCATGTAAAAAGGGAGTAATTTATTTTGTGGAGAAGAGACAGTGAGTTTGAATAAAGCTGTAATGAGTCAGAAGTGGATAAAAGGGTGGGGTGGAGTAGGGTTGACTGGCTGGATCTTCTTCTTTTCTGTTGCTTTCATAAATTGAAATGAAGGAGACTTAAGTTACTAATATTTCATGGTATGGCATTTTACCTGCTTCCCATCATGAATTTGGAGCAAAGGAGAGAATATATTAAGAAGGAATATTGAGAAGCATGTCACTGAAAAGAAAATGTAAATGATCTGGAATACAAAAAGTGCCTCAGGAATTTTATAAATGGCATGGGCTGAGAGTCAAAAGTAAGTGTAATGGTGGTCATTTGCAGCACTTGATAAGATTTTGGTCAACCCACTAATAATTATAATGACTTTTTCACACTTCTCCCCCGTTCAAATATAAGGTGAATGGTTGTTATTACTTGTGTACATTTTATAAGAGGTTGTTGTATCTGAGAGTTTCTATCTTGTAAAAGAGTGTTGTTTTTTCAAGTTCAAAACACTACATATTTGTTCTATATAATTGGGTGGATGTACCACCACAGACTATGAAGGCACATAGCAGCAGTGCTCTCCAGCCAGGGAGTTGGGGAGCAGGAATCCCAACATGCCTCTTGGTCTCCAGCCTCTGGAGGATCCCAAGAACAGCCAAGTGCACAGGAAAGTGCTCGTTTACTGTACCCCCAGCTCCCTTTCCTCCCCTACTCTTACTACAGTGGAGCACTGTAGGATGCTGGAGGACTGTGAGAGGGTGCAGACCTTTCAGGAAGCACTTCAAAATGAAATGCTTCAAAAATGTCCTTATGCTTGAGAATCATTTTTGAAGCATTTCATTTGGCTTGAGCATGTGTGTAGCAACTTCAGGCAGCACATTTATTCATGGTTTTAGTTACTTAGTTGCATCCATTATTTCAGCAGCAAAATGGTTAATAATTTCAGTCTTGCATGTTGTACAGAACTGTTCACATTTTATAAACAAACTGTAACAAGTCTGTTTCTTGGCAGCATATATTACTGAGCTAATCTTTTATGGGATGTTTTTCAGAGCCTGTTTGCCAGTTTGTTAAACTAAGCTGGATTGGTGGATAAACTTTTTGCAAAATATTAGGTACTTTTGGAACTTGCAAAGAGTTTATTAGCTTTCCTGCATGTTTTTATATTTAAAAAAATCACATTATATTATTGGTTTCAGGTAATTCATTAAGCTTGTAAGGTAAATGTTAAAAACGTCTTACCATATTGAGTCACTGGTATGTGATACGTGGCGTATGGAGTTCAAGCCAAACTTTTTATTTTCTCTAGAGCTTTTCCATATGTTTCTCGTTAGCAGCTTCATCATAAACCTCAAGCCATTTCAGAAAGGAACAAAAACAGATTCTGAACAAAACAAATGCAGAAAAATGGTGTATTTTGATTGTTTTCCGTAACTTTAAGTAATCATTATTTTTAGTGTCATGAATATTTAAATATTATAAAAATGTGGTTCTGCATAAGAAGTATTCAAATACCCTCAGCTATCAATGTTTTATTTTGCTCATCTTGGCTTCTGTCTGGCTAATACCATGTGAGATTTTTATTTAAAATAAAAAAGCATTCTTCAGATTATGGAATAGTGTCAAGTCTGAAGGACAGTATTATAAAATATTCATTTTGAAATTCCTTCCCTTTCTTTATTTAAAACTTTTTTTCTTAATTCATGTATCCATAAATTGTGTTGTTTCTTCCTAATGCTTTTTGAAAGAATAAATTATATGAATAATACTTGTAGATACAAAAATGTTCAGAAAACTTTGGAGAAAAAAAGAAGTTAGATTGGAAGACTTGGGATAAATCGGAGCTTGTCAACCAGGAGTATGCGTACCCCTGGGGGTACTTTGAAGGGTCCCAGAGGGTATGCAAAGGTGAGTGGGGATGGAGCGTCACCACCCTGTGCCACCGCCACACTGAAACAGGGCTGCTGTGGGGCGAGAACATGGCTGCACAGACTCTGCACTGCTGCCGCTCAGCCATTTGCCACTCCACCCCCTCCACATCTGGCTTCTCGCCACCTTCCCCACCCCCCAGTGGTACACTTATTAACAAGGGGGCTGCTGGGGATACACTTTGAAAAGCCCTGGGATAAATTATCATAACTCAGGTTAAAAGTAAAAAAGTAACTTTCACTCTTGCCAGTCAGCCAGTATTACAAGCAGTATTGATATTAGTAATATCAAAAGAGAAAATCTGAAGCTTTGCTTGCTTATTTGGAAGGCTAAAAGACATCACTCTTAGCTAAGATTTCAATTAAATATTGATCATGGGGTGCCTAAGGACCAGACTTAATTACCTGGACTCATCCCTTCCCCTTCTATATTTCCACTCCTATTCACGATGGTGTAAGTTGTAATTGATTCAAAATCCACTGGAATCAGTAAATCAGGTGAAGATTAGACTGAATTTAGGACTCTGTAAACAATCACATTTCTAAGTAGATCATAGCTACTATCAAAAATCTCATTTGTTTAATTCAGTGACAAGTAGATGGAAAAATAATTTGTTGCTATGTTTAGAAGAAGGAATTGCTGCTTAGAATCCGTGTGGCCCAACAAACCTTTTAAAATTAAATATATGTTTGTAGTGAATGCTTTTTAGCTGGCTGATGTGAAAGAAAAAAGACTAGGTAAAATGGTAGTCAACAGTAGTCTACAAAGGTGTTTCCAAACCTTTAAAAACTCAACAGCTTCAGGGCAAAGAAACCAATTTAACCCCATCTGAGAAGCCACAATTGTTTAAAAGGGTAGTGTACTATCCGGTGAGAGTAAACTTTAATTAGGATAGACATGCATGTAGACTGTTTATTTTGATGATGAAGAAGAAGGAAGTATTTAGTTGAAAAGATTCTTAAACTGAAGGGAAGAACTTCAGGTGCCCAAACTCATGTGGTCCTATAAAGTAATAAATATGGATACATCCAGACAAGTGTGTACTTACATTTCCCCAAGGACAACTAGTAGTGGTACATACTTGTGTCACTGCTAGCTGTCCTGAGGAAATGCCCATGCACACCTTCTTTGGCATGGGACAGATTGCTGAGTGGGATAGGGGAGGGTGGGACAAGCACCTCAGCAGCCTTACCTAAAGTCCTGGGAGCCTCCCAGGGCTGCAGCAATACCAATCCTGGTGTGCAGAGCCCGGGTGGCAGCCAGAGTGTGGTTCTGGCCAGCCAGGCTCCGGTTTTGGGCCATGCACACTGCTGCCACATGCACCACCCTACTTTTCTCAGTGCACTTTTTGATACTGGGATTTGCTGTTATCTAAATTTGGTCCCACACTGCAAATATGCAGCATGGAGAGCCAAGTCACATGCACAAGGTGCATTTTTTGGTGCCTCTGACAGCAGCGTTCCTGGGACAGACAAGAGCGCTAGTGCCCCCCCCCAACCAAGAGAGTGTGCCAGGAGAAGTGGTCCCCCTGTGGCCGATCCTGCTGATCCGGAAGTGCCAGCGGTGTGCCCAGGAGTGCCAGTGGCACGCTGCTGCCAGTTGCAAGTTGGTGGGATTGGCCATGGGGGACACCCCCCCCCCAGCTTGCAGGATCAGCTGTGGGGGGAACCTCCTTTCCCCCAGTCTGTGGATCAGCTGTGGGGGTGTAAGTGCCTCCCTCCTCGTCCCCCCCCACGACTCAGAAGGCACCAGTTGCCCATGCACCCAAGGGATATTTTAGCCCAACTCCTAATTAATCCATAATCAATCTGGGAAGAGGGCTATACTAATTGAGCTGTGCTGTTTTTGGCACTTGAGCTAACTTGAGTGTTTCTCCACAGCATTGCATTCTGCTACCATGTTTTACCACAGGGCTATCCAACTTCAAAACTGCAGAGGAGTCACCTGCCACACCAGTTGGCTCTGGGTACACACTGGACGGGCCACTTGCTGCAAGAACTCCCAACTGTCCTTTTTTTCATTCTAAATTAGTCTTAGTCATAGAATTTGGGGCATCAACATGTATAAATCTTGCTTACTTTTTTTTATGCCATTCAAGTTGTATTTGAAATCTTGTCACTATATCTTGTCACTATATCCAGAACAGTCATTACTTGTACAACTTGTGTGTACTGTTAGTAAGTGTGTAATTCAGAACTGTGACTTTACACTACACTATATCTTGAAATAGATTTTAAAAATTTAATATTTTGTTACAATATATCTTTGTTTTGCTTAGTAATTCCCAGCTCTTAAATCACACTTTTCATCAGTAGGTCACAGAGTACTTTACCAGTGAGATACGTATCTTTATCCCCATTTTAATGATGGAAAAACAAAGGCTCAGAGAATTGATTTGGTCACCTATCAGACAAATTACAGAGCTAGGTATAGAGGTAGGTGTTCTGATTATCTAATGCTCTAACCAAAAGGCAGCACTGCTTACCAAACCTAAGGATTTCCTTTAAGCAAGGTTTACTGTTTGGGTTGAAACTACTGATTCTGCTTTTGGGCTATATTAATTTATTTGTTATGTAGTTTACAAGAACTGCTTGTTTTATATAGTGGGATTAGGCTGCCATCCTCTGGTGAAATTTTGGTAGCTATTCTATATAGAACTGATGGATTTAAGAGGAACCCATTATTTTAAAGCTTAGAAAATAGTGTTCAAGGTTTTTATAAGAATATTTTAGGCAGTTTCTGTATACAGAGCATTTGTATTTCAGAGAAATGTTAATGAAGTTTGAGAAACATGGGTTTTAAAGACACTGATCATCGGAACTGTGGGGTTTTTTTTAAAAAGTGCAATGAGATTTCTGTGCTTACATGGGGATCCTGCTTTCTGGGCCTGACTGATTAGCTACACAAGGGTTGTTTCTCAACTGGTATTATGTCTGTGGACTAGACAAAGGATGGAAGCAGTTTTTGGACCATTTGCCTATGAACCATGTGCTCCGCTGTTACATGTATATGGTGACTACATCATTTATTTAACTATATAAAAAAATTCCTGTTCCATTTTTTGGTCAGTTCTTTCATGGTAATGAACATTTGTCGTGGGCAAAGGTAATATTTGACATATTCCAGATGCCTTTGAAACCTTTTTGAAACATTGCAAAAAGCAAGTGGACAGCCATAAAACCAGGATCCCTGTTGATCATGTATGTCTCTGATTAAAAAAAAAATCCCCAATTTTCAGATTAGAAAAAGTAACCCAAAATCCACATTAAAATGAAATCTGTGATTAAAGTGAAACACCACTATATATAGTGGAAGAAACAACACAATTTATTATGTATACATGAATTAAAGAAAAGGAAGGAATTTCAAAATAAATATTTTATAATACTGTCCTTCAGACTTGACACTATTCCGCAATCTGAAGAATGCTTTTTTATTTTAAATAAAAATCTCACATGGTATTAGCCAGATAGAAGCTGAGGTAAGCAAAATAAAACATGGATAGTTGAGGGTATTTGAATACTTTTTATGCAGAACCACATTTTTATAATATTTAAGTATTCATGACAATAAAAATGATTACTTAAAATTACTGAAAACAATCAAAATACACCATTTTTCTGCATTTGTTTTGTTCAGAATCTGTTTCTGTTCCTTTCCGGAACGTCTTGAGGTTTATGATTGAAGCTGTTAACAATATATATATGTGTAGGTGTTTCATTTTAATCATGGCAGAATGTGGATTTTGGGTAATTTTTTTTTAATCCAAAAATTGGGGATTTTTTTAAATCGGAGAAAACCAGTGTGGCGGAACGCTGGGCTAGGGATTCCGGCACTGCTTGGGGAGCTGCGGGCTTTACGGAACGGGCGAGCGCACGGCTTGTGGGGTGAGATTGGAGGTAGCTTTATGACTGCCTTCGAGGTTCGCCGAGTTGGCGCAAGTAGACGACTTAGAGTAAGTTACTAGTTTTTTATAATAAGTTTGTAGGATGTCTGTTGGTTCACGGGGTTCCAGAGTAAGCCCTTGTGTTCTAACCCGATGGGCTAGGTGCGGCTGCCAACTCCTTATGTCCCAGAACTGGTCAGCAGCTCATTGAGATAGAGTGTTAGTGGTTGAAGTTATTAAGATAAAGTAAAAATTTGTTTTATTCACTCACCTGGCCTCACCCTCTTACGAATAAGAGGGGAGACCAGCTGGAACGAAGTTGCAGTAAACATAAGTATAGAAAGCGTAGATATGCTGTCTAAGCTACGAAGATAGGCAGTCAAGAGGTGGAGTCTCCGATGTTTCTTCAGTTACAGTATGCTGGATACAAAGGGGGTCTGTTGGCCCACAGGGTTAACTAGTGAGCCTTGCTTTCCACCCCTTGCGGGATAGGTGCGGCTACTCACCTACTTAGTCCTAGGGCTGGTCAACAGCTCATGAACAGGATGATAGATAACAAAACTGTAATGTGGTGAATCGCTGTAGATTGTCGGATTTTCGAGGCCTTGGTTTTCGCTGGGATACGCCCAGGCAGGGAGGCTGAGGACTGGCTACAGGGTGATCAAGCCTGAAGGGTCGTTCAGTCGTCATCTCTGCTACTTCTTGCCTCTATGCCTCTTTATAGATGTTGGTTGGACTGCCTCTCTGACACTGACTATGATATAAGCTAAGCATACAGGGATAGGATAGTTTTCTTTTACATAATAGTTACTAGGTAGATTTTCTACATAAGTTTCATTTCTGCAGGAATGACACTTATAGATAAGCAATGAAACTTACAAAATACGCATGTGCAGCTTAATACAAGCGTGGGAAAATATAAAGCTTTCATTTTGATTAGAAGCCAAAACTACAAGGTTACATAAATGTGAGAGTGCCGCGCGGCAGTTATACAGAAATAAAATAAGACATTTACAACCAGGATCCCTGATGATCAAACACTTTAAAAATGGTGGCAACGACAAAAATTATATTGGAAGGAGCAGGTGCTATTTTGTATAGTTTCATTTTCTGGCACTAGGAGGGGGGCTATGGCAAATTTTGGGGTGGCTGAAGCACCCCCTCCCCATAGTCCTCCTCCCAGCGCTGCCATCACCTGCCCCGGCCCAGCTTCTCCATTGGGAAGAGCTTGGTGCAGCCCTGGCCCCAGCCCATAGTGGCAGCCCACCATTCCCTGGCACACATCCAGAGGCACATACTTCTGATACCCTCCCGTGCCATGTGTAGTGGCGGGAACCTCATCCCACTCTGTGTGTCCCCTGCAAAAGCTGCTCATAGCTCTGTCCTGTGCCCTGTCCTGCCCCAGTGCTATCCCCACTATCTCACTGCAGGGGTCTCAATCTGCCCCCCCACCCTTTCCCCCACAACAGACTTACCAGCTGGACGCTGCTCTCCACGCTGCTGGGCTGCATATCGGCAGTCGGATCCATATGGCTTGTTAAAAATCAGCCATCAGTATCGGCACAAAATATTTCTTATCAGTGCACCCCCAAGTTATCTATTCAGGAAGTCTTTGGCTTCTCTGACTACCTTTGTAATGTAATTATACTACATCTAATTGCAAAATTGGTGAAACTGACTTAGGAGTTAGCTCTCAATACTTCTAGACTAGCCAGTAGGGCCCCCGTTACACGTGCAATGATCTAATGTGCAATCCACACAATCTCGCCTCCTGCCATGCCACATGTACATGTGTATTGCAGCAGCTGCTTCTCCCAGCCACAGGGATGCATGAAACCCCCAGAGCTGGGAGATCATAGTTGCCATCATCTCCTAGCTCCAGGGGTTTTCTGCACTCCTGGGTTTGGAAGACCATGACAGTTTCAATCTCCAAACCCCAGTGGCTCCATGCACTCCTGGGCCTGGGAGATCACATACATGCTCCAGGTTCTTCCAGGACCCAGTGTCCACAGTTGCAGGATTCTGGGTCTGCATGTTGCCAGGACCCAGAGTTGGCAGCTGATGGGGCTAAGAGTCCCTTCAGTTGTGGGATTCCCAGCCCTGGCAGGGTATGATACACCCCTGTGGCAGGAAGCCCCATCAGCTCTCTGCTACATGTGCAAATTAAAGCTCAATAGTAACCAGCTATAAAGTTAGTACACATTTTTAAGGTCTAACTTTATAGCTGGTTGGAGCCTTGTGTAGTGCGATAGCTGCTTTTCACTTGTAGCTGGTCTCAAGGTATTGCACAATTAAGTAGTTAATTATGCCATACCTGTAACGTATACAGGGGGGACTTAGCTGACTACATCTTGTCAATTTCAAGGCTGCTATTGGAGGCATGAGGCAATCTCCAAAATAAAATAATGAAGTGCAAAAACCCTTAGCATAGGCTGTTTCTGTAGTTAAGCAACATTTTTGCAGTGAGTTTAGGCAGAGTAGACTAGACAAATTGGAAGAAGTCTCATGAGGTTTAGTAAGGAGAAATGCAAAGTCCTGCACTTAGCCAGTCAGATTGTTCCATCCTACGGAGCAACTATGCAGAAAAGGACCTGAGGACTACAGTAGACAATATTCTGAATATGGACTCAACAGTGTTTCCTTGATGCCCATAAAGCTAACAGCATAGTGGGCTGTGTTAGTAGGACTGTTGCCACCATATTGAGGGAAGTGATTCTGCCCTTCTGGTAGGCACTGGTAAGGCCACACCTTGAGTACTGTGTTTAGTTTTGGCCCCCCACTACAGAAAGGGTGTGGTCAAATTGGAGAGAGTCCGGCAGAGGGCAATGAAAATTGTTCAGGGGTTGGGCACATGACTTGTGAAGAGAGGCTGAGAGAACTGGGCTTATTGAGTGCAGGAGGGAAGACTATGGGGGGATTTAATAGCAACCTTCAACTACCTCCAAGGAGGATGGAGCTAGACTGTTGTTGGTGGTGGCAGATGACAGAACAAAGAGCAATAGTTTCAAGTTGCAGCAGGGAAAGTTTAGGTTAGATGTTTTAGGAGAAGCTTTCTCACTAGGAGAGTAGTAAAGCACTGGAACAGGTTTCCCAGAGAGATTGTGGAATCTTCATCCTTAGAGGTTTTTTAAGACTCAGCTAGACATAGCTTTGTCTGGGATGATATAGTTGGGGGTGTCCCTGCTTTGAGCAAGGGGGTTGGACTACATTATCTCCTTGAGGTCCTTTCCAGCCCTGATTGTCTATGGGCACCTATGCAGAAGCAGCAAGACTGTAGTTACAGCATGTTGGAGCAAACTCAGTTGAATCTGCTTGAGCAGGGTAATTATCATGCTCCAACAGACTCCAGTGTTTCCTGTATTATCATTCCCGCGCTTAAAAATGATTCATAGATTCATAGATTCATAGATGCTAGGGTCGGAAGGGACCTCAATAGATCATCGAGTCCGACCCCCTGCATAAGCAGGAAAGAGTGCTGGGCCTACATTACCCCAGCTAGATACACATCCAACCTTCTCTTGAATACCCCCAGGGTAGGGGAGAGCACCACCTCCCTTGGGAGCCCGTTCCAGACCTTGGCCACTCGAACTGTGAAGAAGTTCCTCCTAATATCTAATCTAAATCTGCTCTCCTCCAGCTTGTGGCCATTATTTCTTGTAACCCCCGGGGGCGCCTTGGTGAATAAATACTCACCAATTCCCTTCTGTGCCCCCCTGACGAACTTATAGGCAGCCACCAGGTCACCTCTCAACCTTCTCTTGCGGAGGCTGAAAAGGTCCAGTTTCTCTAATCTCTCCTCATAGGGCTTGGCCTGCAGGCCCTTAACCATACGAGTGGCCCTTCTCTGGACCCTCTCCAGGTTATCCGCATCTTTCTTGAAGTGCGGCGCCCAGAATTGCACGCAGTACTCCAGCTGCGGTCTGACCAGCGCCCGATAGAGGGGAAGTATCACCTCCTTGGACTTATTTGTCATGCATCTGCTGATGCACGATAAAGTGCCATTGGCTTTTCTGATGGTTTCATCACACTGCCGACTCATGTTCATCTTGGAGTCTACTAGGACTCCAAGATCCCTTTCCACTTCCGTGCCACCCAGCAGGTCATTTCCTAGGCTGTAGGTGTGCTGGACATTTTTCCTCCCTAGATGCAGCACTTTGCATTTCTCCTTGTTGAACTGCATTCTGTTGTTTTCTGCCCACTTGTCTAACCTGTCCAGGTCTGCTTGCAGCTGTTCCCTGCCCTCCGGCGTGTCCACTTCGCCCCATAGCTTAGTGTCATCTGCAAACTTGGACAGAGTACATTTCACCCCCTCGTCCAAGTCGCTGATGAAGACATTAAAGAGTATCGGTCCAAGCACCGAGCCCTGCGGGACCCCACTGCCCACACTCTTCCAGGTCGAAACCGACCCATCCACCACAACTCTCTGGGTGCAACCCTCCAGCCAATTCTCCACCCACCGGACTGTGCAGTCATCCAAGTCACAGCCCCTTAACTTGTTCACCAGTATGGGGTGGGATACCGTGTCAAAGGCCTTCCTGAAGTCCAAGTATACGACATCCACCCCTCCTCCTGCGTCGAGGCGTTTTGTGACCTGGTCATAAAAAGAGACTAGATTGGTCAGGCACGATCTACCTGCCACGAACCCGTGCTGGTTTCCCCTCAGCATAATTTGTCCTGCCAGGCTCTCACAAATGTGAGCCTTGATGATTTTCTCAAAGATTTTGCCAAGGATGGAGGTGAGACTGACTGGCCTATAGTTACCCGGGTCCTCCTTCCTCCCCTTCTTGAAAATGGGAACCACATTGGCCCTTTTCCAGTCCTCCGGGACTTGACCCGTGCGCCACGAGCGTTCAAATATTCCCGCCAGTGGCTCTGCAATGATGTCGGCCAGTGCCTTCAGTACCCTCGGATGGAGCTCATCCGGGCCTGCCGACTTAAAGGCATCCAGTTCCTCCAAGTGACCCTGCACCACCTCAGGGTCCACGCATGGAAGTCTGGTGCCTTGCTGCTGCCTCCCTACACTCCCAGTGAGAGACTTGTCATGCCTCTCGCTTAGGAACACTGAGGCGAAGAACTCGTTGAGGAGTTCAGCCTTGTCCCCTCTGTCCGTCACCAATTGTTTCTGCCCATTTAGCAGAGGTCCTATTCCTCCCTGGGCCTTCCTTTTACTCCCTATATATCTAAAAAACAATTTCTTATTGTCTTTTACTTGGGTTGCCATCCTCAGCTCCATGGTAGCTTTGGCCTGTCTAACTGCCTCCCTACAAGCACGAGCAGAAGAGGTATATTCCTCTTTGGTGATCTCTCCCTGTTTCCACTTTTTATGTGCTCCCCTTTTGGCCCTTAGTCTGCCCAGGATTTCTCTGGTCAGCCAGGGAAGCCTCCTGGCCCCTTTCCCTCTTTTACCTCGCACGGGGATCGTCTCGCTTTGTGCGAGAAGGATAGCTTCCTTAAGGCACAGCCACCCTTCTTGGGCTCCCATCGTTTCAAAACTACTACTCTGCAGTGCATCCTTCACTAATCGCCTGAGTTTGCTGAAATCAGCTTTCCTAAAGTCCAGCACGTTCACCCTACTGGTTACCTTACCCACTCGACGCCTTATGTTTAATTGTACTTTTAGGTGATCACTGTCCCCCAGATGGCTACCGATCTGTAGGTCCCCTACTATGTCATCCCCCGTTGCCAATACCAGATCCAGTAAGGCATTCCCCCTAGTGGGACCATGTACCTCCTGCGTCAGGTGGAGGTCCTGTACACAGGTTAGAAACCTGCGTGAGCGGTGGGACTTTGCTGTCTGTGTCTCCCAGCAGATGTCCGGGTAGTTTAGGTCCCCCATGACCACCGCCTCTTTAGCTTTTATGGTCTCTGAGAGTTGCCTCAGGAGCCCCAAATCTATTTCTTCCCCTTGATGTGGGGGTCTGTAGCAGACCCCTACCACCAAATCCTTTTCTCCTTGCCCCCCATGTAGCCTAACCCACAGTCCTTCTACTTCCTCATCCTTTGATTCTGTCTTGATGAGGGTTGATGTATATTGCTCCTTAACATAGAGCGCAACCCCTCCCCCCCTTTTCCCCACTCTGTCCTTTCTGTACAATCTATAGCCCTCAATATGTACCGCCCAGTCGTGGGATGGATCCCACCAGGTTTCCGTCAGCCCCACTAAGTCGTAGTCGTTTAGTGCAACCAGGAGCGCTAGTTCATCCTGCTTGTTCCCCATGCTCCTAGCATTAGTATATAGGCACTTGAGCCCTGTGACTGGTGCTTTTGCTACCCCCTCGCTCCAAGTCCTAAAGGGCTTTTTGTCCCTAACCTTCCCGTTCCTTACCTGTGCCGTATTGCTGTCCACCCCCTGCCTTTCACGTTCCCAAAGCTCTCTTTCTTCAGGCTGGGCTGTCCTTGTGGGTGCCACCTGGTTTGGTGGTCCACAGCCTCCCCCACCCTCATCTTCCCCTCCCCCCGACGAGCCTAGTTTAAAGCCCGCCGGAGGAGATCCGCCAACCTGGAAGAAAACACACGCTTACCTTTGGGGGACAGGTGAAGTCCATCCCAGCTGAGCATGTCCCTCGTTGTAATCTGTGGGTCATTGTCCAGGAAGCCGAAGCCTGCCCCGAGACACCACTGCCGAAGCCGCCAGTTGGTCTCTCGGATGCAGTTCTCATGCCGTCTTCCACGTCTGTTCACTGGTAGGATGGAAGAGAATACCACCTGTGCACCAAATTCCCTCAGCACGCTGCCGAGAGCCTGGTAGTCCGCCATCAGGTGATCGGGGGTTCTCCTGGCCGCATCATTAGTACCCACATGGACAAGGACCATGGGGTAGTAATCGGCCGGGGCGCTTTATCTAAAGCTCATTCAATGAGCAGGGACACTGATACGTAAGATGCCCCAGGCATTTTAATTACAGCGGCTCTTGGAGTTGCTCTGAATACAGCATCCTTCCCTCCCTCCACTCCTGTATATATACCCTATAGATGCATCCAGACAAACACTCATGTGCCTCTTTCAGTGTCTCAAACCCCTTTGGTGCTGGCCCCAGATCTAGCTCTCCCTGGCTGCAGACCCAGAAGGAGCCAGGCAGGGTTATTTTGTCCCAAGTGGCACAACTTGTACCACACCAAAGTGCATGTTCAGGCACATGCGCTGAAGCAGAAAGCCCTGGCTCAAATTTGCACCGCTTCTGTTTGAGCTGCTACAAGCTCACATGCCTGCATGTGTAGACACGCCCCATGATTCTAAGTGCCTGGCCTTTTTTTCCCCCCAGTTCCAAGGCTATGCACTTAAATACACTGCATCTCTGCTTGCTTTGGGGTACATTGTTCAATGTGTGAACAGTCAGAAATTCGAGAATTTTAAATACTATTATAATCAGTTTGCTACCAATCAATTCATAGGCTCATAAACTGGAAGTAGGAGTACAGCAATGTAATTCCTCTAGGTGTGGAACAATAATGTAGGGTGATTTCCTACAGGAAGCTTCAGGCTTTTGGGTTTGAGATTCTCTCTTGTATGCCCAAAGATAAGTAACTGTATATGGGTTTATAACAGAATGAGGTAGGCCTGGGTCAAATTGTGAACAGCCTTTTTTGTGACTTCTGTGTAGTATTGTGCCCAGATAAACATCTAACATTGCCCTTGAGAGAAGGTTTTAGATTGTATTCATAGTTTCATAGTAGTCTGGGGTCAGAAGGGACCTGAACAGATCATCTAATCACATGATCCCAGAAAGGTGTTCGTCTAACCTCTTTTTTTGAATTTACCCAAGGTAGGAGCAAGGACCACTTCCCTAGGAAGTTGGTTCCAGATCCTAGCCACCCTAACAGTGAAATAGTGCCTCCTAATCTCTAACCTGAACCTGTTCTCCAGCAGCTTCTGGCCATTGTTCCTCGTTGTCCCAGGTGCTGCTGGGGGGAATAGGGCCCTTCCTATTTGCTGCTGATCTCCCCTAACGAGTTTGTAGACAGACACCAAATCCCCCCTCGGCCTTAGCTTCTCTGCCCTAAAGCTCACAGTTATCGTGGCTGTGCAAACCTAAGTGTAGAAATGCAACAAATTAATTAACAGAATTGTATAAATGAATGCATGGCCTTTGGAATAGCTATTGCTTATGCTATCCTGTTTTTAAATCCCCTTCCTCTTTTCTTTTATGGCTTCCTTGGGGAGGTAGTCACATTTTGAACGTAAGTTCTTTTTCATATCTACTGCCTTTTAATTAAGAGGTACTTTCCACTTTAGGTCGCTGAAAAAGATACAGTAGTTTAATTTCATCATTTGAGCCATGTTTTTTTCTTTCTGAGAGGTCTGTTTCTTTAAATTGTGTTGAAGCATTGCTCTTGTATATAGGTTAATAAAAAAAAGTCCAACTTCAGATACTCTCTTTCAGTGTATTTAACCTGCTCTCCACATTGCCAGTGTTACTCGTCTTTTGTTATGGGCCTGATGCAGGAATTTTGGGGTGAAAAATTTAGTGCTTGTATTGTACTGTTCATTAGATTAGGTTGATTGTGATAGCTCCTTCTGGGTTTCATATGTATTACTTTAATAATTCTCTGTCCTTACATGACATGCCGTTTTCACTACTGCTGCTACTGATGGATGCCTTTAAAGCCTTCTAAGGTGCAAAGTACTGGTACTTAGTAGACTGAGGCTTTAGTCATTTCCATTAGGGACCACAAGCTATTTGTCATATGGTTAGGAAGCAGTCAATTGGCCAATCAAATTATGTCATTTTACTGGTCAGTTAACATCCTTTTATTTGACTGCAATAAAAATTTTTCTAATATTCCATGAAATCAAGAATGATTTTGTATAGGTGGCATCTGTTACTAAGGGCAGAAGTGAAGGATTTTTGTCTCTCAGACCTTCAGGATGTGCTCTCTCACGCGCGCTGTTTCTCGCTCTCTTGCTATCGCTATGTATAAGCCAAAAGAATTGCAGATCTTCAGGTAGAAACCAAGAGCATACAAGTATTTACCCAGTTTCTCTTGAAACAAAGAGGGTCTGGGGTCTGGAACCAGCTTCCAAGAGAAGTGGTGCTGGCCCCTACCCTGGGGTTGTTTAAGAGGAGGTTAGATGAACATCTTGCTGGGGTCATCTGACCCCAGTATTCTTTCCTGCCGTGACAGGGGGTCGGACTAGATGATCTGCTCAGGTCCCTTCCGACCCTAGAAACTATGAAACTATGAAAAAGAACACACAAGTGTCGACACAGTTTCTCGTGGAAGAAAAATTCTCTTGGACAACATTGAGACGGTCCAGAGGAGGGCCACCTGCACGATTCGGGGACTACAGGGCAGACCCTACAATGAGAGACTGCAGGAACTGAACCTGTTCAGCCTTCACAAGAGAAGGCTGAGGGGGGACCTGGTGACCATCTATAAACTCACCAGGGGGGACCAGAAGGGTTTGGGAGAGACCTTGTTTCCCCTAGCGCCCCCTGGCATAACAAGGAATAACGGCCACAAGTTGTTGGAGAGTAGGTTTAGATTAGACATCCGTAAAAGCTACTTCACAGTTAGGGTGGGTAGGATCTGGAACCAACTTCCAAGGGAAGTGGTGCTGGCTCCTACCCTGGGGATCTTTAAGAAGAGGCTTGATGCCTACCTGGCTGGTGTCATTTGAGCCAAGTTTTTCTCCTGCCCAGGCAGGGGGTCGGACTTGAAGATCTACAAGGTCCCTTCCGACCCGACTTCTATGATTCTATGAAATGGCAGTCCTGGGAGAAAAATAACCCATCTCTAATTCTGTAGATGCTAGTGATGGAGCCCAGGCTGCTCCCAGCAGGGCTTGCAGCATCCCAGCTGCCTGCTGGGAGCAGTCCGGGCTCTGTGGTTGGCAGCAGCTACCCAGAGTCAGGGCCGGCTGCAGCCAGGAGGCGCCAGCATGGAGCTGATGCCGGAGCTGTGGAGCCCGGCACAGCTATTTGCAGCCTGCCCGCTGCTTGCTGCAGCTGTCTAGAGCCCAGGCTGGCTACAAACAGCTGCCCCGGGCTCCGGAGCCTGGTCATCCACTCTGTGCTGGGAGCTGCCTCAGGCCCCTCCCCCACTGCCAGCCACAGAGCCCAGGCTGGGAGGCAGGGGCTTTGGCTGGGGGGGAACAGGGCAGCAGGGCTGGGGGGGCAGGGGCTTTGTGTGGGAGGCAAGGGGCACACGCCATCCTGCCATGTACCCCATGCCCTCATTTTGTTTTTCTGGCATGCCAGCACTCTGGCACCTTCCAAGGTAGGCATTGTGGGGATTTTCAGCACTCCAACCAAAAAAATGTTGCCTACCCCTGCTGTAGAGCTAATTTCTGGAAGAGTTTCAGGTGGGAGAATGAATGCTTGTATGCTTTACCGCCACTTGAATCCTCCTGAAAACCAGGAGCAGCCGGAGCCTGCAGGCGGCTGGGAACTCAGCCCAGCGTAGCTGTGTGTGAAGCAGTATCCAGCAGGTAAATGTGTGAATGGGAAGGTGCATGGGGGAGGGAAAGGGTATGGAGGGGGGCAGAGCAAGGCCCCCTGCACCTCTGGGTGAGCTGCTCAGGCTCCTAGCATCCTGTGACTCACTCCAGTCCTGGGGCCCCATTCACCCCTCCCCCTGCCTCTGCCCCACTCCCTCATGGGGGGGGTCTCTATCTGCCCCCCCCCACTTCCCATGACATACCTACCTGTTGGTGGGGGGGGGTATGCATGTGCACAAGGACGCACATGCTAAGCCCCACCAAATCATATTTTCTTCCGCCTATGTTTGTGGCTGTTCCTTCTCCCACCTCTTCTAGGAGCAGGCATCAGCAGCATTGAAAAACTTTACTAGCCATCTGCTGTGACCATGGCTAAGGCACAGAGACATCAGATACTATAGCCAGGTCTGTGGTTACCATGGTGACAATGAGTAGAGTTATGGCTCCAGGCATTCCATGAGACTTGCAGGCTGGGTTTGAGGATTTGACCTGTTTATTTTAAACTGTTTGGTTAAAACACTGGTAGTACTTCACACTGAAAGAAGTTCTCTTGCTGAATCTACCAAAAAGTATCCACATTTTGATGGAAAGTGACAAACGTTTTTCCTCAGTTCTCCACAGGACTTATTCAGCACACCAGCTGGTTGGATGTAGGATGGTTGAGAGGTGCAGCAGCTTCAATCTTAAAAATGCTGCATTTATAATCCATCCTCTTCTATTTATCTGTCGGATATCAACAAAGATGAGTATTGGAAATTATTGCGATCATTGTCCATAGCTCCTCTTCCAGTTCTTTTTTTTTGTTTGTTTTTGTTTCCTATCAATGTCCTTTCCCTGTCCCTCTTTTGGGACCCTTCTCACAAGAACCTGTTATAAACCCAAGTGGCTTCTTTTATTTATCAGGGAGCCACAAAGGAAATTCCTCATGAATTGCAGGGAAGAGTTCTCTATTCTTGGCATTCCCACAAGTGTCTGTAGAAGGTATGGTAGAACATCTGAGGAAACGGGTAACCCACATTTACTCAAAACTAGGCAGTCCATAGGAATTTCTGATAGATTCCAATTGGCAAGAACTTACTTTCCAGAGAACAAGTTCTCTTTTTCAGTCAGGGGTGCACAGAAGTGAGAGCTACCAGGGTAATAGTTATAGCATGCCTATTCTGTAGAACACAAGTGGCCAACCTGTGGTGTGTATACCACACGTGGCACAGGAAAGCTCTGTGTGTGGCACGTGACAAATCAGGGAAAGGACTGATAGAGCTGGGAGCAGGAAGCAGAACAGCAGTTCAGGTATAAGGGCAGGAGGTAGAAAGCAGAGCAGCAGATTAAGCAGGGGAAGGAGTATTGGTGTGGCACTCAGGGAGGATGCAGGGTTAATTTGTGGCATACCTGCTGAAGAGGTTGGTCCCCACTGCCATAGAACACCATCCTCAAAGACAACATATTGGCAATGTACTGTATAAACAAGTAAGGAGATGTGATCTTCCCCTCTGCCTGGAAGCACAAGTGCTAGGAATAGTTTAATTCACAATGGCTGTCTCTACTAGCTTACATGTTTCAGGGACAGTGGTGACTTAACGATCTTTTTACTTAACTTCCATGGCTTCCATTAATACAGGGCTGTCCAACTTCTAAGTGGCTGAGGGCAGCACAAGCAGGGGCCACACTAGAGGGGGCCAAGGACCCAAAGTACTGCGTTCCTTGCTGTGGCAGTGCACTCCTGCTTCTGTACCCTGCACTCTGCCACTGCCCCATGCAGCCAGGAAATTCCCCCTGCTCCATTGCATGCCCCTCCCACTACCATCCCCACTGCACCATTTTCTCCCTCTGCTGCACCCTGCTGATGCACCATATGGCTAGGCACCCCCACTGCTGTACCACATGTAGGGTATCTTCCCACTGCACTGCATGCCCCAACACGGCACCACACACTCAGGTACCCCTCTGCTGTTCCCTGTGCCCCAGATGCACTGTGTGCCCAGATGCCCCCCTGCTCCACCTGCTGCTGCCCTGAGTACCCACACTATACCGTTCTCCCTGACTCACCCTTAGCTCTGCAGCTATGAGTTTTCCTGGTGCATTATGCCACTTAGGCACCCCAGGCTGCAGATTCCTTAGTACTGAAGGTAGTGCTGTGCCCTGCCCTCGAGCAGAGGCCTGGGAGAAAGGGCTTTTTCTGCAGCCAGAACAGTGTTTGGAGTGGGAGGTGGGTGAGAGGTTGGGAGATGCAATTTAACCCATGTAGTCTTTGGGCTCCCATTTGGACTGCCCTATGTTAAAGAACAGGTAGCCCAAACTGCTCACTTTCCTTGCCTGTCAGAGCACTCAGCAATACAAAGCTTGAATTAAGAGGTGACTGATAAAATGTTGAAATTGTTTTAGCCTTTTGTATCCTGGTGTAGAAGCACAAGGAGATGCGTGGTTCATGCATGGCCCCAACAGATGCTACTAATGAGAAAAATCTGTTCTTGCTGTGTGTGCACATTTGCAGTGGTCATACAGTAACAGTGTTTTAAAGAAGCATTGTTTTGTTTTACAGTAAATAATAATCCTGTCTGTTTTTCCTTTTTCTACTGCTGCCATTCTGGTCTCTCTCATTACTTCTGTCTTTACTCCAGCCAACACTCTACTCTTTATCATAGAAGCATCTCTTAAAGGTGATAGGAAGATTATTGTGTGAAGTGAAGTAGCTGTCAACTGGTTTGCCACTATCTGAAAGTAACATGGTTTTTGGAACTAAGTGCACAGTGTGAAAAAGCTAGGGCTATGTTTACATTGAAAGCACTAATACATCCTCCTACCTGTGGCTGAAATGATTATAATGCAGGAAGTCTGCAGTGTAAACCTGGACAGAGTGCTAAAGTAGTACTTGCCAATCTCGCTACTCCCAGGAACATTTGTCACTTCTATCATGCCAAGCACAGCATATTCTACTCGGAGATCTCCCTCAGTTTGTACTCATTGCACCTTACCTAAAACTAGCCAGTTTTTTTCTTGACTAACATTCACAAGCTCTATTGACTACAATAACATTGTAGCAGAAGCAGACTGTGAGAAAGATAATGATGTGTGAAGAAGATTTTGAAGGCTTCATCTAAAACATTGGCTTTCAAACTTTTTTGGCTGCTTACCCATTTATCTACAAAATATTTCTGCTTGTACTCCCCACACCATAGGAAGAGTGTTGACATTGACATCAAGATGTGGAAATACCATTGGTTAATAATCAGCCAGAAGCTGCATTGCCATTATTAAAATTTCAGCACAAATCCCCTAGCAAAATGCTAGATATCCCAGGAGGTACATGTACCTCAGTTTGAAAAACACTTTTCTAAAGGATGCTAATATTTTGGAGTACTTGGAGTACCTTGGAGAAAAAAATGAGAGGAAGAGTGCTGTTGAATCTTTATGCAGTGTTGCCTTCATATAGTCCTTCTCTATCATTTCTCACTAGAATTGCACGTAAAAGAAACACTAATGTCTGGAAAATCTTATTAAAAACTGTTAAATGATTTGTAGTATGAGCAGCACTAGCAAAATGTACAATTAATAATCCCAAAAAATAATTTATAAATGTAAGAGATCTTCAGAAATTATATCCATTATGTATTTATAATTATGTTCTGGGATTATAAATTTTTGCAAAAAATTAAAGAAAATGTACTAAGATTAGTGGTTTCTGTTATCCTACCCACACAAGATATGGTCCAAACATGGCAAAATTGCTTTCAATCCAATGTTTTTATTACAAGAATACATTTCAGAGTATTCTTTAAGTTTACTTAATTTATGTTGAATGCCAGTGACAAATATACACTAAATAGATGTATAAAATATCCATTTTACAGTACTCTCAGTATGAATATTTTACATATTTGCCTACATATGCAGTCAGAACCATTAGCTTCCCACTACATGTTGCTCAGGTTCCACAACTTTAGGATAGTTATTAATTTTGTGGTCTGTCTAATCTATGTACAATTAAAATGGTAAATGGTATGTAAAATAAAGAACATGACTGCAGTTTATATAGATACACGTTACTATGTTTGTGGTAGCTTACAGACAGTTTAGTAAGTTCCTATTAATTATTAAGCTAATGTTAAACATTTAATGTTACCTTTATCAGAGTGCATCAAATTATGTTGGTAATGAGATTTTGAGCGTTTTTCAGTAAAAAGTTGCAAGGATAAATACAAAAGCCTAAAGAGGTTTTAAGGTCTTAATATCAGTTCTGCCTGTTTTAATGGCAGAGAAACTCAAAATAGAATACCTTTTAATTGAATCTTAGCCTTACTTATTTTAACAGTGACCATAATTGGCACATGACTTGGCCTTGAAATCTCATATTTTGTTTGCTATATTTTCATACATGCCATATACACACATTTAAATAATACATTCTCAGTACAGAAACATATCCTTAATAATAAAATTATTTTTACTTAATTTTCATTGTTTTTGTTAAGAAAGGAAATAATCTAATAGGAAACATTAACATGCAGTTTCCAGTACAGCTTTTATAAATTCTTCCTTGAAAATATCAAGTTTTTTTATGTAATTTACTCAAATTATAAATTGAACATTGTCAGATAAAACAAAGGATTGGTATTAAGGGTGTGGACAGACATGTATATAAAATACTTCCATTTCTCTCCCTTTTCAAAGGGCTTTTAGTTTGTACTTTTTCAGTAGCAGAGACATGCTGCTGCCTCCCAGTGAAAGTATCACTGCTAATCGCTTTAGTGTTATTCCTGTTTTATCATTTTTATGCAGTTCCAGCCAACTGATATTGCCATAGCACTGTTTGCTATTCATCGACTTGATTTTTGATAGGGTTTTAAGACTGTGTAAAGCACTATTTGTTACATCTGTCTGTGTCCCTTTATAGAAATCCTACCTTACAGCCTCTAAGTTAGTAGATATATTTGTTAACTGGTTAAGTTATGGTAAACTGCCATTTTTAAATAGATTTCAAGTATTATAAAATGAGAAATATAGGCTATTCCTATATTAAGATTGTTTGTGAAATATGCTAATTTTTGTGTTACTTTCGTAAATTTCCAAGTTGCACGCTATTTCTGCTTAAAATGCAACGGAATGTTGAAGGCTGAACTTCCCAGTATTTCATAGGGTTGTTGAATAAGCTGATTCCACTGTATAATGCCTTTTTCATGCTTCTTTCTGTTGGACAGAAGTCATTCACTCCCACTTTTGGAATATTGTTATTGTGAAGGAAGACTACCTGTAAGAATAAGAAATAGAAAAATGTCTGAAAAGAGTGGTGAAATTGTTAAAATGTATAATTGAGACTCTGTAAGCGATCTGATGTAAACTCCTATACAGTAGGGGTGCTGAAGATAAAGCATTGAATCTCTGAAGAAATTTTTTCCCCACACTTAGGCAGTAATTGTATCAGTCTCCATTTTTCAGCCTATCACAATGATTTGACTATTCTAAATTTTTTTCCTTTTAATGAGTGATATGTGTAATGTTTAATAGTGGATAATATAAAGACTTAAGTGAGGTATACCCTAGAAAAGGTTTGTCAATACAACTGTTTGAGTCTACCAATCTCAAAAAGCAAAATTTCATAGATTTCATAGACATTAGGGCTGGACGGGACCTCAGAAGATCATCGAGTCCAGCCCCCTGCCTGAGGGGTAGGAAGTCAGCTGCTTTCATAGGATCCCAGCAAGATAAGCATCCAAATTTCTCTTGAAGGTGCTCAGTGTAGGTGATTGAACCACCTGCGATGGCAGGCTATTTCAGACCTTGGGGGCTCAGACAGTAAAGAAATTCTTCCTTATGTCCAGCCTGAAATGGTCTTGCAGTAGTTTATGACCGTTTGACCTTGTCATCCCTTGGGGTGCTCTGGTGAACAAACGTTCCCCCAGATACTGGTAGTCATCTCTGATAAACTTATAGGTGGCCATCAGATCACCCCTGAGCCTGCGCTTTTCCAGGCTAAAGAGCACCATAGCTCTTAGCCTCTCATCGTAAGGTCTGTTTTCTTGACCTCTCATTATGCATGTGGCTCTTCTTTGGACTCTCTCAAGCTTCTCCACATCTTTTTTGAATTGTGAGGCCCAGAACTGAATGCAGCTACTCCAGCTGCAGCCTCACCAAGGCTGAGTACAAGGAGAGAATGACGTCCCGGGATTTGCTTGAGAAGCATCTATGGATGCAAGCCAGCGTTTTGGTTGCTTTAGTAGCTGCAGCATTGCATTGCAGGCTCATGTTCATCTTGTGGTCAGTGATGACCCCCAAGTCTCTTTCTTCCATAGTGCTAGCCAGTGTAGCACTGCCGAGCCTATAAGGATGCTGCATGTTTTTCCTTCCAAGGTGGAGAAGCTTGCATTTTTCAGTGTTAAACACCATCAGGTTCTCATCCGCCCATTTGCTGAGTCTGTCCAGGTCAGCCTGGATCACCCGCCTGTCTTGAGGTGCGGATGCTTTGCCCCGGAGTTTGGTGTTATTGGTGAACTTGGCCAGTCTGCTTCTGACTCCAGTGTCCACATCATTAATGAAGATGTTGAACAATATGGGTCCAAGGACAGAGCCTTAGGAGACCCCACTGGTCACAGAGCACTGTGACGATTGACTTCCATTAATTACTACCCTCTGGGTCCAATTACGGAGCCAATTTCCTAGCCAGTGAGAAAATAAATGGTTCTATAACTTGCACTATTGCAAGGCAACCGCATCTAAGTTTGGACTTTTGCAGCTATAATAAAATTGAAAAGACCATGCTGTCTGAGGTTGCTATGTCAGAATAGTTTTTGTAAAGACCTGGCCTCCAGGCTCAATCATTCTACCAGTTCAAGGCAGTAACCACATGCTGTCCCCACAGTGAAGAAGGGAGTGGAGCTGAGCCAGGGCTGTGCTCTGGGTGGGTGGTGGCAGAGCTGGCAAGGAGGTTACAGGTGGGCTAAGGCAAATTCTGGGGTGACTGTAGCCCCCCCACCCTGTAGCCCACCCTCCCAGTGCAGCCACTACCTGCCCTGAGCACAGCCCCAGCTCCCTAACAGACTTACCAGCTGGACGCTGTTCTCCCAGCTGTCATGCTGGCTGCATGCATGCTGTGGCTGCGCCCATGCATGCCATGTTTATCAGTGGCATTATCAGCCACATCAGACAAAAAAAGCCAATTGCTGATAATGTCAATTTTTCTTTTATCAGTGCTGATATGTTATAGACTGATGTATTGGTGCACCTTTAAAAAGGAGAGACCCTGACTGGAATGTTACTCGCAAATAGTGTGTCCAAAGAAGGGTATTTCTTAGACTGGGGAAATTAAGTAAGAGGACGCATTCTTGGCATATGTCTGAAAGGATGCAAGTATTCCCCTGGTCCTACTTAGATCAGAAAAGACTTTTGCTCTGGTAAGTGAGAGCATCTTTTGGAGCAGGGGCAGAAAGTTATATACATAGTGTGGGCTTCCCAAGAATCCCATGAGTGATGTATGTGAATGGTCAGATAAGAAACTGTATTTAAGCTTTGTCTTGAGAGCAAGTTTTGGTCTCTGTTTTTCTTGGGTTTAGGGAAGGCTGTAGACCCTCAGCCAACAAGCTGAATATCCTAGTTGACAGAAGGATCAGAGTTGGAAGCAGGTTTCTAACCTGTTGAGCTAAATAGAAGCTGCATTCTTGGGTTTAAGATGCTGAGCAGGATCTTATCATTTTTCTGTTTGTTCTTGCACCTCTGTTTATATCTCAGCATATGGTTACTGATTTCTTAGGTTTGTTCTTGTTAATTAATGAATCTTTTTGTTGTCTTTTCAACTTACTTATTGTCAAGTTAAGTGTAATTTCAGGGTATTTGACCAGAAAGGCAGGCCTCGTCCAAGGAAAGGGAGGGGGGGACGGACGGACAATGTTTTCTGCGTGCATGACTGGACAAGGGTAGTGTTCTTCTAGCTGGCAAAGTCCCTTTTGCTAAGGCCCGGGTGAGACAGATAAAGTTCAGACATAGGTCAGGGAAGGGGACCTTTGGATCATCTCAATCTGTTGTCAGTAGTTGAACAGTGGACAGGGAGGTGGTTGGAATGGAAGGGTAAACCTGAAGGTATGATAACACCCTGGCAGTGTGTCCTAGTAGTGCCTCTAGCAGCTGTATGCAGGGCCTGGGCATGTCAGAATGGCCATGAAATATTATACAATGTTTGTTGAATTCAGTAAAAAGCATTCTAAAAAAAGTTATCACTGTGCTATCCAGCTTACTCCTTGGATGCTAGCATTCATAGGATGGCAAAAGAGTTAATATTTGTGACTCATTGTATCATTGAGTTGGACGGGATTTCAGGAATCATCTGGTTTTACCCTCTAGGAGGAATGCTACCCTTAAATTCTCTCTGGTCAATGTTTATCCAGCTTCCCCTTGAAAACCTCTAGTGAAGGAAGTTCCTTGATTTCGCAGAACAGTCTGTTCCACTGCCTTACTGTTCTAATAATAAAAAAGTTTTTCTTGCTATCTAATCTAAATCTACTTCACTTAAATTTAAGTCATTGCTTCATGCCCCATCCTCTGTGGAAGGGGAATGCAATTAGTTCTTCTTCTTTATGGCAACCTTTCAGATATTTGAAAAACATGTACAATGTAAGTTAAAAGTGCCTTATTGGGGCTTATTTGTTTTTAACCATTTCTAAATAATAGATTTGAATTCAGCAACAGATTTCAGATTTTTATTAAGCAAGATTTAAAAATTCTAATTTTTCCCTACAATAGATAAAACAACTTTAAGAACTTTCATTAAAGTGTTTGTATTCTCTATCTTACCCTTAACTTTTAAATTAAGCATTGTTCAGATGTTCATTCTGTAGTGCCCCAAAAAGCAGGTGTTCAGATGGTATACTCTGCCTCTACATGTTCTAGTGGTACCACATATACCATATGAACAATAACATGGAATGCTAGAGGGGGTCTTTTGTTCCCACAACCATTCCATAGTGTTCCGTTCTCCCTGCCCAATTCCAATAGGTGAATGAGGGAGAGTGGCTACTGTGGGCTCAGTGACAGATCACTACTCTAAACCCAGCTGTTGGTGAGTGTGGGACCTGCACTGGACTTTCCCACGGGAAGCAGAGCTGAAGCCCACCTAGGATTAGAGGCTGCTTTTTTTCACCATATGATTCAGTATACTACACTAACAATTTTGGCTGTGCACTTTTGGCTCTTTTCTGATTTTTTTTTTTCTTTCCAATGTTCACATTTCTATCAAGTATGGTTTAACACACAACCTTTACACACTGAATTAAAAAGAACAGTGGATTGAGGAATACTTTTTTGGAGTGATTAAAAAAAATGATAATCCATGATGCCAATGCTAATTTTACAGGATAATATCAAGCTACCCATTAAGGCTAGCAAAAATATTCTGTAGTATTGGAACACTTCGTTGATTGACCTTGCGGTAAAATAAAGTCATGGTTATAGCAGTTTAGAAATATTAGACTTTAAAGTTACATTATTCTGTTTATTGTATCAACCTGTTCTACCCCATTATACAATACTAGATTATATATAGTAAGGGTGTGCGAAGCGGGCCATATTTGGTTTGGATTTGGCCAGATTTGGGGGGCAGTGATTCAGTTCGCTGATTTGGAGCACTGTCCCGATTCGATTTGGCCTAATCTGAAGATTCAATTCTGATTCGGTGAATCAGCGATTTGGCCATAGACACAGCTTTATATATTTTTTCTACATACCTCAAGGTACCACGTGCGGATTGTGAACACTGAGATGATGGGGTGGATGGAGCATCCCACAGGAGCGTGGGGGGGGGGGGGGCCCGCCGTGTGCTCAGCAGTGGACCGAAGGTACTTCTGGTCCACTTCCAAGTCCACCGCTGAGCATGCGGCCCCATGGGACGCTCCATCCGCCCCACCATCTCAGCGTTCACAACCCACATAGTACCTTGAGGTATGTAGAAAAAAATATATAAATCTGTGTCTATGGCCAAATTGTCAAATCTCTCTAAATCGAATCGAATTGGAAGCCTTTATTTTGGAGAGATTAATGGGTCTCTGATTTGAATCAAATCAGTGACTGAAGCCTCCTAAAGCCCTATTTATTGAGGGTTATTTTGTATTTGCTTGCTGTTCTTAGGAAAGTGAAGTGGCTTTGAAACATTGTAATGAAAAATGTATCTAGACCAGGTAATGTTGCTAAATAGCAAACCTTAAACTGTATAATTCATATTTTCTTTACTTCTCTTCAATTTCACTCTGATTTTAATAGATCCATCTGTTGTGAGTCATTAATTGTTATTGCAAACATGGATATGTGTACCACAGTGTGAGACCCCCTGCTCTAGCTAAACAAAATAAAGAAAAAAAATGAACAAACAAAAACAGGGGTAGTATACTACCTGCAGATATTTTAGATAAGGTAATCCAGGAGGAACTTTCTTCAGCTTATTTCTTTCAAGATGTATTTCTCGCAAACTTGGAATATTAGCAAGGCTTCCATTTTCCACATCTTTGATTTTATTGTTGCCCAGACCCAATCTAGAAAGAACACAAGAAAGATTACCTCCTCACGCATGGATATTTATATTAGCACTAGCAAAATGCCCATCGTGACGAATTAATTTCAAATAACAAAAACAAACAGGCAGATTTTACTTTTTATATGCATTATAAATAAAGTAAATATGTGTAAAACTTAAATAAAGTAGGCTGAACAACTTAAAGATATGAATTGCTTCCTTGTTCTGTGACTCAGTATGCCACTGGGGTTGGTTACCCGATCTTCCTTTGGGTTGTTTACAGTTTGGTTAACCATTCAGATGGTTTGGCAGGAATCAATTATCATCAAATATCTCCTTAAAGACTATGTTTTTAGTGAATATTTTCTCATCACTGTTTAGATTTCCTTGTTTGTTTGCCACCGGTGAAATGTATATTCTTAGTTTTTTCCATTCCTGGATCTCATGAGGGCCACATACAAATGTCCATGGGAAAACACTGGTTTTGGTAAGTAGAGTCCAACAGAGTCAAAACTTTTTCCTTGTTATTTATTAATTGTTATTGCAAACACTGTTATTATGGGAAATTGTTTCCTTTTCAGAATGAAAGGTAGTTGTGTGTCTGATGGAGGCAAATCAATCTAAGGAATGATGACATATTCTCCTTTATTAGTACCTGCAATTATTTCAGCATCTAGGAAATTTTGGTGTAATTCTCTTATTACCAGTTGAGTTCCATTGCACAGTCCCATTTTTTGGATTCATGTTTCTGATTAACATAACAGTAGCACCAATTTTCAATTGCACTTTGTGTGGTGGCAGTCCTGATTGTGTATGTGCATTTAAACATTCAATGGGATAAATAGTTTGATTTTTTGGAATCATCCATGATCATAGAATGTGTGCTGTAGTATTTTTTCATTTCATCATGCAGTAAAGTTATCATTTCAGTATTCAGTTCCATCGTGTGATTATATTTAGGAGTTATGATAATTTTCTTTGCATCTGATAAACTGCTGTATCAATGGAATCCATTTCAATAAAGGTTTCTGGTATTTCAATTAGAGCTGGTGACAACCTATAATCATTCGATATAGTTTGTTCACCAATTTTGAGAGTCCATTCATTGATTCAGTGTTGTCTTTCAGTTCACAGGTTTTGTGAAAATTTGATTTTGGTGAAATGTGACCACAGATAATTATTTTTTATGCATGCCTCAGTCATCTCCATTCTTGTAGATCTTACTACAACTGGTAATGTTTGTCTGAAGTCTCTGCCTAACAAAAGCATTTTTCCTCCAAAGGGCGTATCATTTTGCATATCTATCTCAACAGCAAAAATCAGTGCATCTAAGTGCACGAGTGTGCATCATAGTGGCTTCATCAATTCTAATGAGTGTGGCCTTTTTCAGTCTGGGAGCTTCAGGTGAATGTATGAAGTAGTTGTTTCAAGTATTGGGATAGGTAATTTGAAGCCACTGTGTATTCTTCCTCATTTTAAAAGAGAACCAGCTATTCCCCTTGTTGCAAAAGGGAGAACAATTTGCTCAGTTCCTCTAATGTAACACATTAAGGTGTTATATAAGTAAGTTTTCCCAGATCCTCCGGGTCCATCCAAATAAAAGCAACTATTTGCACTCTCTTGATTTATAGCGGTAACAGTTTGATCAAAAACATATTTCTGTTGCACATTGAGGTTTCTAATTTGTTGTTTTGCCTCTGCAAATTCTTCGGTGATGTCGTAAAGGATGTCATTATTTTGTTCAACAAACACCCCTGGGTCAGGGAGACCAAAAGAAGTACAATTAAGTCCATAAACCATCAATAATCTTGTATATCCAGCAATGCCTTTTGTACTGCCATGTCAAAATTGTGATGTCTCCTATGGTCCTCTGTCATGGCATCCCTAAACTGTTCTCACAGCTGAAGTGGATTAGATGGCTTGCAACATATGCAAATTAATGCAAATGTGTGTGTTAGCTGTCTGGGTATTTGAATTCCACCTCCTTCCTCCAGACAGCAGCTCCAGTCTTCATCACTGGCCAGCAAATTTCATCATCTTGCTGCTTCTTGAAATGTATTGCAGAAGACATTGTTAAAGGTACATAATTTTTCAAAACTGGTTGTTCTATGGACATGCAATAATAGCATTCTTAAACAGAATCTTACTATATCAGTTGGACTCACTGAATACATCCTAGGGAGAATGCTGTCTCCACCTCTGTCTTCTTTGCCAAACGCCTTTTTGAAATACATAATGGTATGGAATTTTGCAGTTTAAAGAGTTTCGTACTTTGGGGCAATTGTGATTTAATGAAAACCAAGCATTTAAAGCTGTTTTTGAAATGTCTGTGTGTCGATGGCCTCACATTCATGTCCTGGTTCAAAATATAGTGATTGTTGGAATGGCAAATGAACTGCTAATCTAATGATTCCGTGAGATGTATCATACATATGGTTTTCCAGCAATCTCCACGTAGCCTCTGGTGGTGTCACATACCTTGCATCAAGGTTATTAGCTATCTCATCATGTTGTAGTCATTGATTATTTACTATTTAAATATTGGTGCGTTAAAGTCATACCTTTTGTTAAACATATTTAAAGATATATTTGATGGACTTTATTGATGTGCATACTTCAGCATTGATATGAGCATTGTATTTTAACAAAATATATTTATTGTATGGAACAACATAACGTCTGTCTACTGTGTGTTTGCCTACATGAATTCTACATGTTTGGCTTCTTTTATATAAAGGATATCCGTTGGCATTGGCTATTGTTGCTTGATAAAATTGCTTGTAAAATCTTTGGTACACTTTCTCTCATGCATGATAAATTACTGTTGAAAGTACCATGTGGTCCATGTATCATGTATTTTTTCACTACGTCATATAAAACTGGGTCTGTATCTGGATGGGGAATTTTGGCACTAACTATACAATCAGTGGCTGCTTGTGTACCAAGTTTGTTTTCCAATATAAATAGCATGTGCGCATGCCGGAGTCCTGTTTTTTGAAACGCAGTTGTGTACACGTGGGTGATTACTGGACCAAGTAGTTTGTTTTATGATATCATTCAGTAAAGATGCCAACTTAATTTTGAATACTCTTGCCACTAAGTCTGGTCTGCCTGAGGGATTTTGTCCAGGTAACAAATTTTCTTGAATAGCAGGCCATTTTGGATTTGCAGTAAACAGATCTGGGTGTCCATATTTGCTCACTATTGCCATGGAATTGTGATATCGTTCTCTCATATTTCTTGGTCTTCCTTGGAACAATGACGGTAAAATGACAGTTTTTCCTACTTGCATGCCGGAGGTTTCAGCAGTTTCCGTTAAGAAGTCCATCAGACCACTGTATCGCACTACTCTAAGTTTCCCTTGTTGTTGCCTAAGGTAATTTAAACTGTTTGCCTCAACTTGTATATGTGAATCTACAATCCACCACTGAGTCATTTTCCTCCATGTAAAATCAGATTAAATTCATTTTGGTGAACTGTTGTTTGAGCAACTTTGAATTGTAACATGGACATATTTTTCTGTGCTGAAGTCTCGTATCCAGGAAGATGTACGCAAAGCTGGATGTCAACCTGGTTCACCATATGCATAAAACAGAACAAATGTCGTGGGATCTAAGTTAACATTCAAATTACTTATATTTTCAAAGCCTTGGGAATCTCAAATAAATTGTTATATCCTTATGGAAAGGTGGTTCCCCACCATCATTCCAGAAAATCATGGCAATTTCATCATGTGAGAAAGGGGCGAAGGGAGCTGCCAGACTGGGGGTGGTGAGGAGGTGGCAGCGCCGGTGGAGGCTCCTACTTTTCCTCAGCTGGCCTTGCCACTAATTCATGGCGAAGCCCAATTGATTTTTTTTCGAGTGTGTGGAAAAGGAGGCGGAGGGAGCCACTGGACTGGAGATTTGAGGAGGCAGCAGTGCCAGCAGAGGGGCTCCCACTTTTCTTCAGCTGGCTTCACTGCTATTAAATTGTGATTTCCAATTGATTTATTTCTAATAATTTATTTCTAATGTGTGGAGGTGGGGCAGACGGAGTTGCCGCACCAGAGGCTGGAGGAGGAGGTGGCGCCAGCAGAGGGGCTCCTGCCTTTCCTTAGCTGGCCCTGCCACCTGTAAAGTGCTTGTGACAATTTATTGATTTCCAAGGTGTGGAGGTGGGGCAGAGGGAGCTGCCGCATGGGAGGCTGCAGGAGGAGGTGGTGCCAGTGGAGGGGCTTCTGCCTTTCCTCAGCTGGTCCCACCGGTTGTAAAGTACTCACGACAAGTTATTTTTTGGCCATGTATGGAGGTGGGGTGGAGGGAGCCACCACAGCAGAGGCTGCAGGAGGTGGTGGCGCCAATGTAGGGGCTCCTATTTTAAGTCTGCTGGCCCTGCCCCTGCCAGCCTAGCCAATTGGCACATGCGCAGTTGGGCAATAGCATTACAGACAGACACACAGACAGACTAAGCCTTTTATTATATTAGATTTTTGAGCATTCTTTTTTGAGCAAATTCTATGCACATAATTACACATGGAAAAACAAAACAGTCAGAACAACAGGGGGGAGGAAGATATTAATGTTCAGAGAGAGAAAATCAGCTATGGTTTATATGACTAATCTAGTGCAGAATGTTTGCCCAATTTCAGCTCCACTTACAGACACTATTTTCCAGATTTCAGTACTTGTCTTGTTGGGTTATAAAAAGGTAATCAAATTATTGTGTGAATAAAATATAGTACTCATAGCTAGTAAATAGTACATAAGTGTGTGAGAGCTTATTGTTTTAGCATGGAGACAGTAGAAGGAAAACTGAAGTTATCCATCTTACTTTCAAAGTACTCAAGCACAGTAACTCTGCCTCTCCTTTTTTTTACTTCTGGGTTTCCTTTTCACACTGATATTGGGCTTAGTTTAAGTCTGAGTTGTCCAACCATTTTCAACCTGAGACCTAACAATATTATTTCAAATTAATAAGAGACCAAGACTAGAATGAATGGGTAGTTTTATCCCTGTTAGTCATTCTTTGATCCTCTGTCCTAGTTTCTTCAGAAACTGTGAATGAAGAGCCTGCAGTTGACTCCTATTTTTAATACTAAACTTTTAGTTCAAAACTGTTTGGTCATTTTTTCAGAAAGCTAACTGGGCATGGAAAGGCAACCTGGTGGCTTAGTACTTCAAGTTCTACTTTAACTGCCTCCATCTCCCCAAGAAATGGACCCCTTTCTATGTTTTAACCTCAACTTTATCATCTTGGACCCCGTTAATTCGAAGAGTCCCAGTCTCCAAAGGAAATGTTTCTTTCTCCAGCAACTGCCTCACCTCTCTAACTATCTCTCAGGAAATTATTCTCGCTCTCCCTGTGCCATTTTGAGTGTCCCTGGGAAAAGGTATCCAATGTCTGACTCTGAAGCACATATACTGCTTATGTGAGTTAGTATTACAAGGCATTATATCAAGACAAAGACAGGTGTCAAGACCAATACAATACCTCAGGACCCAAAATAGTGGCAATGATTACAATATTTTTAATTAGTAATCAGAAGGATTTTTTCTGCTTAACACAATTTCCCCCTAAACCACATGAGAGTTGTAATTTTTCTGATGAAATAACAAAAGAAATGTTTAAGCTAAATTTTCTTTAAAAGTATCCATGCTTTTCCTTATTGTGGCACATACTGAAACCACTTAATAGCTCGATGTTTCCCTCTCCCTTAAGTTTGTTACAAAATTATTGAAGAAAACCGTGAAAATACTGACCTTTTACAAAGTAATTATTCTAGGAGGAAGGATTCTGCATATTTATTTTTACCTTTGCAGATCTTTATACCGAATAAAATCCTCAAGTTCAATCATTGAAATCTTGTTGTCATCTAAGTGAAGTTCCAGTAGAGAGGATGGTAACTCTAATGAGAGAAATATCAATGCAGTTTTATATATCTTGAGTTATAATGTTTATATTAAGTTGCCAATAACTTCCTCTTTTTAATTTTGTGGTAGAGTAAGAAGGTGTTGGAAGGGACTGATTTGTTGTCTAGATCAAGCAGGTATGCAATAGATGTAATTGTACAATCTGGACTTTAATTTATAGTTTAAATTGATAGATTTGGGTTTTTTAAGAATTATATTTCAGAGTCTGTTATCTCCAAAATTTTTAAGACAATAATAAACTTTGGTTAATGCTTCTTGTTCAGAAAGCTGGTTTTTAAAAATAAATTGCTATGTTAGAGTAACCAAATATGCAGACAAATTAATGAGAAGGTCCTCTAAATATTTTAATTATAGTACTGATTACTTCCATTTCTGGTGTCTTTCTCTTTTAATTATTCTCATTTAATTTGTATTCATACAGCCAAACTCTGCTGCTTATAGTTGTGTCTCCATATATAGATTAAAATAAATTATTGTATGTACTGTTAATAAAGATGATGGACACTTGATTGTGCCATTGTTTGGACATTTCATGTTTGGGAGTAACTGAGAGAGAGTCCCTTGTTTTGTCAGCAGAGAATCATGCTTGGTATGGAGTGAATGCTTTTCTCCGCACAAAGAGCAAGACTACACCACTCATAAGAACAAAACTGAGCCCAGCTGAGTATAGAAATAGCATGAACAGTGGTGTTGGAGGTGTTTCTTTATTTTGTGCACATGAACATTTCTTAAGTGCCCCCAGAATGTTATAAGCAGTAGTGAATCAGCTAGTAATTTACCCTTCCTTCAGTCTGAAGATGTTGGAATTTTAGGCATTTCATTTGTGCTGGGAAAAAAGCTGTTTTATAGCACAAATAGAGTGTACAGCCATTCATGGCCCTTTTCATGGAAGAGAACTTTAAGAGGGAGGAAGGGAGAACACTGGCCTCCCTGTCAGGTGGCCCAAGGTAGCCCTGTGGAGCCCCTGCTGCCACCGAGCCTATGCAGTGGGTTGGGAGACATTCCTTTGTGGCTTCATGGGTCAACACATGGTGAAATGCCCCATCCTGCCAATTACCTGTTGAACTGAAGCTGTGCATAGTGCAGGGGGGATTTCCCACAGCTGGACTTACCCCATCCCAGAAACCAAGGGACTAAACATTTTCAGAAGTTGGAGAGAGAAATTCAGCTCTCTTTGTGAAGATGTTGAAACACATTTATTAGTGGTATGGGGAAAATGAATCTGCAAACCTAAGTAGATCTTAAAACTTCTGAAGTATTTTTATAACTTTACCATTTTTTAAATAATATACTATTATTTATTACTGGTTGGTACTTGTAAAGATGTAAATGAAATGTAATTATGTGTAATTCCTTAAATGTTGGCGCACAGAATAATTTTTCTGTTGTCAAACCTGTGGCAGTCACCATCGCATGTATGACAATTACATAATTATGGTAGTTAAGTATGTTCTGGCAGTATAACTCTTTGGATTCTGTGAGTGAAGTGGGTTGCTCAGTATGCAATTTTGCATGCCAGTATCCAGAATGTTTACCCAGAGTAAAGCAAAGAAATTGCCATTTCTTCATTTTTGTTGGCTCTGACCATTGTGACTAACTCAGAAGATGGAGAAGTCTTTTCTGTTATATACTTTGTCAGAAAGAAAGAAGGAAAGCAGATAGAGCTTTGAATTAGAATGTGTTGAACATATATTAAATTTCAGCTGAATTGGTCCAGGTTGCTATACCATGACTCCAAACCATGTGTATCTAGTTCTTTTTGTGGCCTGGGTAAACATTATTCAGGCATGGTTTGCTGTTTCTTCAGACTTGACTTGATATGGGAGTACGAGAGAGAGAGATGCGCACACACACAACGCTACATACGCTCCTTTTCTAAGGCAGCTTGCCACATCTTCTCTTCCTTAAAGTCTTTCATTGTATTGTTAGTATCTGAATTACAGAATTAAATGGAAAGATAATGCATCTGTTGCTTAAGCTTGCTTAAAAAGTATTTTAAAATTTGTACCTGCAAAAGTTGCACTAGATTAAAAGAAGCTTTAGTTTTTTATTTCAAGACATGGTTAGGGAATATCTGTTCATAATTAGGGTCAATTTACTTCTGGTTCCTAACATAGGTGTACATTTGTACTGTTCACAGTACAGCAGAACCCAGGTAATTTGTAGACGTATGTTCCTTAACCATGGAGAAAATGAAGTTTTCTAAAACCACCAGGGCATAGCTGTAGCAAACATCTTCGTAGGACCACTGCATCTTTAACTTCAGGGTACTGCCTCTCAGTCAGCTGTATATGACTACCACAATAATTCAGTTGAGTGGAAAAGCAGCACCTTTAACAGTAAAAGCTGCATCAAAAAGATGCATAACTCATCCTTTACTTGGCAACCCACTATGAATAAAGTGAGTTATAAACCTTCTAGATATGAATGGATCCAACAGTACTTAATATTTTTAGGGGTGCACCACTAGAGATTTTTGGGGCCGATACAGATAGCCAATTTTTAAGGAGGCATATTGGCTGATACTGGTCTGATTTCCGATACGCAGCCCAGCAGCTTGACAAGCAGTGTCCTGCTGGTAAGTCTGTTGAGGTGGAAGGGGAAGAGGAGGGGGAAGGGAAGGGATGTGGAGGGGGGCAGATGGAGGCCCCTGTAGTGAGGTGAGGAGTGGAGCAGGGGCTGGGGCAGGCACTGCCCAGTTGGGGTGGGGCATGGGACAGAGCTGTGGCTTGTCCAGGGGACATGGTGGGGGCGCGGCTCCCACCTCTGTGTGCACCCTGGGAGGACATGGAGGGTGTGTGCCTGGCCCACTGCAGCCTGCCCTGCTCTGCCCTGCACAAATCCAGGGGTCACGGTTGGCAGTATTAACCGGGCCTTGTCGTGCATCCACAGGTGCATCTCAAGTAGAGCCAGGGAGGTGATCCTCCCCCTGTATGCGACGCTGGTCAGGCCACAGCTGGAGTACTGCGTCCGGTTCTGTGCGCCCCATTTCAGGAGGGATGTGGACAACATTGAGAGGGTCCAGAGGAGGGCCACCCGCATGATCCGGGGACTACATGGCAGACCCTACATTGAAAGACTGCGGGTCCTAAACCTGTTCAGCCTTCACAAGAAAAGGCTGAGGGGGGACCTGGTGACTGTCTATAAACTCACTAGGGGGGACCAGAAGGGTTTCGGGGAGACACTGTTTCCCCTAGCGCCCCCTGGCATGACAAGGAACAATGGACACAAATTATTAGAGAGTAGATTTAGATTAGACATCCACAAGAACTACTTCACAGTTGGTTCCAGCTCCTAGCCACCCTAACTTCCTAGGGAAGTGGTGGTGGCTCCTACCCTGGGGATCTTTAAGAAGAGGCTTGATGCCGACCTGGCTGGACTAATTTGAGTCCAGTCTTTTTTCCCACCCAGGCGGGGGGTCAGACTTGAAGATCTGCAAGGTCCCTTCTGACCCTATTTCTATGATTCTATGAAAACTCTGCAGTGGGATAGTACTTGTATTTACAGGTACTACCCTGCTGTGGAGTTCATTAGTTTACTTCTCCCTGAAAGTCCTGCATGTGTAGACACGAGAACATTTACTGAGCAGCTAATTAAGCAACTCTGCAGTAAACACCTATTGTAGATGCACCCCTTGTGTATTAACTCTTGCTAAAAGGAGAGGCAACTTAATGCTGACTGCCACAGAGGAGCAGAGCTATAGCAGAAGGTAAGTGTGAAGAGAAGGCATATGGGAGTGGGGGCAGGCAACAGGGGTGAAGCACAGGCATGAGGGACAAGAGATGTGGAGCAGGGAGCTAGGGGTAGGCACAGCCATGGGGGGCAAGAGATGGGGGGCAGGGAGTGGGAGGGGCAGGCACAGGCAAGGGTGGGTGGGGGACAAGCACAGGCCTGGATGGGCAGGTGGCAGTGGGGCACATGGTGGAGGCATAGACACAGGTGTAAGAGGCCAGGCAGGTAAAGCAGAAGGTCCCCCTTCCTCCCACTGCTGCTTTTCCCACCACCTCAGTCGGGGAATTTAAGACAATCTTCGTAGTTTTATAGTTGTTAGGGGCTGGAAGGATTTGATACATGGGCAGTTATAACAAAGTATAATTTTCTATTGTGGCAGGGAATGAGGGATAGAACACTGAAACCCAGCCCTGAAAGCAAGCTGACACACCAGAATGCTATGGGAACTAACAGGCTGGAGGGAGGAGGTAGCCAAGAGGCCAGCTGTGATGAGGAGGGATACCTGGGAAGAGTAATTAGTCTGGCTGACAGACAGACACACAAACCCAAAGAAGGGAAGGAAAAAGGCTCTGGAGACCGGTAGGAATGACTATTAGGAAGCAAGTGTACCTGCTGGGGACATGGAACAGCTAGGATTGTAGCAGGAAGAGACTTGAGGAGTTCCCCCTGGGGGAAGAATTAAAGCTTTAAAGAGATGGAGACTAAAATCTGAGTACAAGAGACAGAACATCATAGTTACCCTAGTGCAGGGGAATGTATTTGCCTTTGTGAAAGCCAAGATGGCCTGACTTCGTTTAGTTCACCCAGCAGACTGGGGGAACTAGAAAAGGAGTGAAGCAGAAGTTCCCACAAGTGTCAGAACAGATTCAGATACAGAGAGAAAGCAACAGAACATGGGGCTCTGTAAGAGGCTCAAGCAAGCTCAGTGAGCAATGAAGGCAGAGGGAGCCCAGAGAAGTGCAGGGTGGCGCAGCAGTCCTGCAGACAGAGGCAAAAGGTGAGAGACAGTGGAGTAGAGAGGCCTAAGATCTCTGGACTGGGTGACAAGAGAATTGAAATTGAGAGACTGCAGAGTACATTAACATCATTGTGAGCTGTAAGCAGCCTCCATTCTTAAATAACAACTAAGGAAATATATTATGTGGTAGGCACTAGAAAGGAAGTGAACTTTGGGAAAGATGAGCTCCAGAGCGGGAAGAGTTCACAGAGCGGTGCCCATCCCATGACATCCATATATAGAATTTAAATACTGGGGGGAGGGGAGAGGGGGGGTGTCTTAAATTTGAAGTCATCTTGGATTTGGGTAAATACCATATATTAAATCTGCCTATATTTAAGCTACCTCATCAAAACAATGAGTTACTTTGATATTGACTGTATATCGAGTGCCAAAGCAGTTTTAGTTCTGTTGTACAGCACTTTGGAGCTACAAAGCTGGTACAGATTGTAAGACAAAAAATGAAAGTTGGAAAACTGACATATGTCACTTGAAGAGTGTAAAAGAGTCAGGGTACTGTGTTTGTGGCCTTTCATAATTCTCTGGTGTTCTGAGATCTGCTTACTTCTTAAGCATTTAGGAAAGGCTTCCTGAGTACCTTTAATAGAGAGGGTTGCAGTTTGTTTGTAGTTTTAGCCAGGCTGGTTCTCTGAGCTAGAGTGCATGACTTCTTACTGTCAGTTCTTCAGCTTCTATTAATTTGTTTTTGGTTCTTGATGTAAAGGAAGCTGGTATGCATCATTTAGGTAGGATTGGACAGTGAGAGTACGGATTCTTTCTGGATACCAAGAGAGGAGAGTATGGTAAAACAAGGTGATAAGAGGGAATATGGGAGCAGGAGCTAGGAGGGACACAAGAATGTTTCTGAGGGAGTGGGGAAAAAGGAACAAAATCTCAGGAAATGAACGAAATCTCTGGAATGAAAAAAATGATCCTGAATGTAACATAAGTCTTGCTATAGAAATCTACAGAAAATTATAGACGTTATTTAAATGGTATTGTTGATATGTGTTACATTCATACACCTGAAAGACTGAGAAAGTAATTTGTGGTCCTTATTAGATAACACACCCCATACCTTTAGGAACTGAGGTTAATTTAGCTTCTGCAATTCTTATGTGATAGACTGTCACGCCTTCAAAAGCTCCTGGCTCTATTCCAGCATTGTGCAGAGGATTTGCACTCATTTCTGTAAAAGAAATGATATTATAATTGCTACATATTTTATACCTGGAGTCCCCTGTGATTCAGTGATACAATCCTTGTCTACCCCACAGGAGACCTGGGTTAGAGTCCCAGACACTTATATAATTACAACCATGGGGGCACCAAACATCCGGACTCAGTCTGGTGTTTGGATTCTGTCTTGGTGACCTAAAGGGAGGATGGAAGATCTGGGCAGCCTCCACTCCTCCAAAAATTCCTGCCCAAGCATATGCATTGAAGGTCTAGGTGGACCTTATGTGTACACCATGATCCAGGAGGCTTGACGGTTGCCACTGAACATTTTATAGCATTTCTAGTTGTCTGTTTAGATAGCATTTATTAATTTATAACTGCTTTCCTCTGTAATCTTTAAATAACCTAACCAGTCATAATAAAAAAAATTAGCATAGACTACGTGATTAAAAAAAAATACCTTCAGACTTTAACTCAGGGGAAATAGTTCTGGTATTGCAAAATGTCTGCGTATTGCTCATTAAATGTCAAGTCCACATTCAACTGAACTCTAAACTGCAAAAGTGGCTGGAGCTCCATGGAATGATCTGACTGGGCATGTCTACACATGAATATGAATGCGAGGCAATAAACTGTGGCATAGCTTGTCATATGGAGTTTATTCCTCCTGGTTGCAGCGTTTACAAATGCACCAGGGACCGCAGCACATTGAGCTAGGGTGGTGCAGCCCCAGCTGGCAGTGGGTCAGTCAACCAGCCCAGGACTGCTCTAACTCAGCTCAACATGCTGCAGAGGGGCTGACTGGGGCATGAGGGTGTTTCAGTGTGGGGCTAGCCGGCAGGCAGCCCCCACACTGTAACACCCTCATGCTCCAGCCAACACCATCATTGTCTAGACCAGTGGTCTCCAAAGTGGGGTGCGCAAGACGATCAATTGGGGTGCGGGAAGAAAATATTAGAACTTCTATTTATATGTATATTTATATAAATATACATATATTGGGGGGGTGTGCTCAAAATTTTTTTACTGATAGGGGTGCATGATCAAAAAAGCTTGGAGACCACAGGTCTAGACGTGTGTTGCATCAAAGTAAATAACTCTGCCTAAGGATAGTACTTGTATGTGGCAGTACTAACCTATGGCAGACTTTTTAGTTTACTTCAGCCTAATAGCTCTGTATATGTAGACTGGTCATGCTTTACTACAGAGCTAATTAAGCAATTCTACATTAAGTGTGTTATGTAGATGCATCCAGTGTGATCATGGATTCCAAATGGAATTTTTAGATGATTTCTGTTTTCAGGAACTGTCATAGATTGGCTAATATAGCTATTGGTTCTGTCTACTTGTCTTTATGGAGGGGCATGTGATGGATGTCTAACAGTTGTCTGAGTAAGGACTGCATGTTTTTTGCCTTGCAGAATTACAAAAACCTTCCCTACCTAACAACTACACATTGGTAGATAGGGACTTAAATCAGGTAAGGGACATACTAGTCCCTTAATTGGTGATTTTATGTCAGATGTTCCATAGAAAGGATACCTCTGAACTATGTAGGGGAGATGTTATCAAAAGCTACATATGGAAAGCAAAATTTGACAGTAATTAAATTTAATGTTTTTTGCACCTACTTATATTTACTTATTTAATAAATCAGAGTTTTGTTAGTTTTCCATTACTTCATGGAATGAAATCTCTGTCCTTGTGACACCACAATGAACTATGTGATCTCATACATTTACTAATAACCAGGGATCCTGGCTTTCTCTGTTTAAAATCCCATGTTCTCTGATAAAAACTGAAAATTCTCTGATTTAAACCCCCCCCCAACAAAATCCATGTTTTTCTGCAATTAAAATGGGACACCACTATATCTATATCTAAATGTTTTACTGATACAATTTAAAAGCAATTTGGAAGCCTACCAGTGCCTCAGTCATGATAATAAAATAAAATCACATATATTTTGGCATTTGATTTTGGTTTTTTAATCATGGAAAATCAGAGTTCCCTGTGCCCCCTTCACTCACCAGGATGTGGGTTCAGCTGTAACTCTCACCCTAGCTGCTTTGTGGCATTGAGCAACCTTGATATGCTGATACTCTGCCCTGCTCATACCATTGCTCCTCACTTTTAATTCACAATCCCCTATCCCCTCAGTCCTGCTGGTGTCCCTCGTTCCCAACCCACATGCCCCTGTTCTACACACTGCTCATTAAATATCGAGTCTGGTACTCTGCCAGCCTGTAAATGGAAACCTGCTATTTCCCATGATTTTCTCCTTTAAAGGAGAAGATCTACATTTGGCCACATTTTTCTGTGGCAAATGGAAAACCTAGCTTCCTACGGATCATCCTCTGCCACAAACCCTATCAGATCTTGGGAGATTTGTGGGGTGTCACGTAGATTTTTTTGTGCTTGTTTCACTGATGCAACTTATTGGAAAGCCAGTGTTTATGTGGTATCCATTCATGTTGATTTTATCATTATATAAATTATGTTATGCTATCTGTATATGTCTTTATGATTTTGGTCCCAGTTTAATCAAAGGGACTGAGGAATACATAATTAAGGAAAAGAGAGTAGGTGTGGCTGCTAAACATATCTTACTATTTTCATACTAGGGCATGGCCAAATGCCACTCCCAGTCACAAAAAGAAAGGGCCACTGGTGGGATGAGCATACAAGTTATTGTCTTCTTGTAATGGGAAAAACAACTGCATAATAGCATAGGCATCTGAGAGAAATGACCCATCAGTTAAAGAACTAGGAGGTGTCCCAGGGAGAGAAATTTCTGAGGATTTCTGAAATGCAGGAGGAATTTGGAAAGTGGAGGTGGGGGATTGGGAAGGAGGCTGTCTTGGAGATAGAGAGGGTCTCTGGTTTGTCTCAGGCTTATAAGAGTCTTTTTGTTTTTTCTTCAAACTTATGGTCAGGTTTTGGGGGTTTTTGTATAATTCTTTGCTCTTATATAATAAATCCTTTTATTGTTTGTCCCCTTAATGATTGCCTCTCTGGACAAGTGATATTCCAGGCTACCCATTCGGTGGAAAGGGGAAACCCAACATTTCTTTCACAGCTCAAATCCATCTAGAGATGCCAGAAATTCCCCTGCTTCAGCTAGAACAGTGGTCACCAACTTGTCAATCGGGAAGCCCATAACAGTTGATTGGCTAGCCCCCCCCCCCCCCCCCCCCCGCCCGACTGAGATCTACTGTCAGAGATTCCTTGATCAGGACTGGTGGGATGCATGTGGAGAGCAGCCGAGATGCAGTCCAGGAGCGGCGGGATGTATGAGTGGTGGGATGCATGTGGCTGTGCTGAGCCAGGGCTGGGCAACTGGGATGATCCCACTCTGCATCCCCTGCGACCAGGGCTGGGGGTGCAAAGTTCAATGTGCAGCAGCAGCTGCCTTGCCCCACACACAGATCAGGAGGCACATGGCACGTGCCTCCCAGGTGTCCACTGAGGTGCATGCAGCAGTGGAAGCCCCCCTCTCTGGCACCAGGGCAAGCTGACCAGGCTCTGACCCATTCCCAGCCAGTGCCCCACTCGCCCCTGCCCCAATCCCTCCCTCACTGTGGGAGCCTCAGTCTTCCCCACCACCTCCCATAGACTGGCCTGCTTGGGGAGCGGGGGGTGCAGTAGATCCTGGATTGCCCTTTATTTAAAGAAATGATCTTCACCTTAAAAAGTTTGGAGACCACTGAGCTACAAGGTTCAGTATAATGACAGTGGGGCTGAGGCTTGTGGGGATAAGGAGTTATGTGAGGGGAAACCTTGGCTGTTCCTTGGAACAAGCAGTGGGACAGTGTGGAGTTGGGGCTTTGGGGGTGTTCTGTGGACAAGTTTGACACATTCATAGAAAGTAAAAATTAAAAATGTTGTCATATGAAGAGCAAACTTTTTGAGCTTGCAGCTGAACCCAAGCTTTCTGCTTCACAAACCCATTAATATTTTAAATCTGGAGACATTTCTTTCTGAACCCAGACCTTTAAATTTGGGCAAATAGCAAATCTAGCTGGGCTGAGATATTGGTTAGGGGCTTTCTGTTTTATGTTGATTCTCTAGTTTCACTTTTAAGATGTTTTGTTCTTTGGTTAATTCTTCTGTTTTAGAAGTTATTCTGCCCTTTTACTGCAGGATGCCCTGGACCTTTGTTGGGAAGGGTGGGATGTCATTGGAAATAAACAAATAAATATATAAAACTTTCATTTTGGAGTTCTGTAGTAGGAATAGTTGTGCTTTCTAGGTTTTGGTTACTTGTACGTTTACCATAAAGCTTAATGCAGTACTAAAATAATATAGTGACATGTAGCTAGCTAAGCTTGTAAGACAGACTTACCCAAAACATGTAAAGACTTCATTCCTTTAAATGCTTCCTTGTGTATTTTTTTAACCTTGTTGGCATGAATTCTTAGCTCTGCTAAAGATTTTGGCAGGTTGTCTGGGATCTCAGTTAGCTGATTATGGGATAGATACAGTCGCCGCAGTTTTTTTGTTGATTGAAAGGCTTTGGGGTGGATCTTGAATATTTTGTTGTTGTTCAAAGCAAGTGCCTAAGAAGAATTTGAAAAGTAACATTAAAAAAGCACAAAAATTTATTTTGGAATTTTATGAACATGCATTTTTAATTTAGGATACTTTAGTAATTACATATTTATTTGGAAAATATGAACTTAGTCCTAATAACTGAATGAATTACTATGTTAGTAAATAAATTTTGGTACTTGCTATAAAATGACTTTTTGTATTAAAAAATTCATATATTTTCTATATTTTGCTTAATCCTTAAAACATAGGTCTGAATGAATGAAAGTGGTATTGGGACCACAAAATGTTCTTGATGGTGACAGGAAAGCTAGTTTTGTAATTCTCTTGATTGTTAATGCAAGCTATTTATACTTTTTTCATTATACCGACTTTTTTTTTGTGCTTACTTTCCTAAGTAACTTGGCATGTTCAATGTTACATTGTACGCTTTGCTTTTTTTAATAAAGCAAACAATGTCTTAGTCACATTTTTGAAGATGTGAACCAGTTTAAGTACAGTTGGGCACTGCAAATAATGTGGAAAGAGTTGGATTAATTTTCCAGTTAGTGCCCAAGTGCATTTTGAGCTGGCAAACTGGCTCCATTTAGGTTTTCCAGTTGAGGGTAGGAAGGGAAGAACATCTTGCCGTGTGTGTGTGTGTATATATATATATATATGTGTGTGTGTGTGTGTGTATGTATGTATATGTGTGTGTATATACACACACACAATCAATACATGAATATAATCAATATATCAGTATCATACAATTACATTTCTGAAACTGAATTGGTATATTTTAATTAAGTTGAATTGCAAATTAACATTATGTTAAGATGTTAACATTACTGTTAAGATGCAGTAAGTATACTTTATGGATGCTGAGAAATGTGGGTGATAGTTCTGTGAAAAATCAATAAAAGTAGGAGCAGGGTAGCATTCTTAAGAATTTAAGGGTTAAATCGTGAAGTACTGCAAGTCCTCTGCTTATGTTTAAATCAATTATTGTAAAAGTTAATGATTTTCCAGTATGTAGAATAAAACTTGGAAATTATCATAAGGAAAATACTTCTTTCCTGCTGTATTAATTTAAAGTACTTTTTAAAGCTTCTAATCACTTATATCTCAATAGTGATATTAGAGAGGAGGTTAATATAATTGTAAGGTGTTGACTAACATTATTGTTTAATGATTTCTAAGAGTAGTGACTTTGGAAACATTTGAAAATGGTAATGTTTGAGCTGGGGAACATGCTTAGAACCCCTCTAAGCCCCTTAATGCTACAGGAAGTGGAAGATATTTCTCAATAGAGCAGAGAGGTCAGCAGTGGTGTGGTGAGGGTCTGTGGATGGAAGGGGTTCCCTGCAGCCCACATTCCAGCTCTGCAGCCTCCATCTCTTGAACTTCTCCACCCTCCCCACCCCGCCCCCTTGCTGAAATTGGGAGGTAAAGTGGTTTGGGTGTGGGGCAAGGTATACAGGGATAAGTAAGGGTCTGGAGGAGTAGTTGTGGGGATGGGGATGTGGACACCCAGCCCCTGAGCCACTAGACCCCTGAGCACTGGATTCACAGGATTCAGTCTGCCAGACTGTCAACACAACTCTTCTTCCTACTGCCTCCCTCCATGGAAGAGCATTGTGGGATTCTGGAGGACCTATGTGTTCTCTAGTTCTGTACATACATAACAAGAAGTGAAACACTTCAAAGTATTACTTCATTTCAAGAGGTACTATATTGGAGTGCTTCAGCTGCTGTGTAATATTACAAATAGTATGTACATTTTACAGCTGGTCCTTTGAAATGTTTAAAAGGCATTTTAAATGTTTCTGTCATTCCTTTTGGTTTGCAACCTTACAGTTTACTTATAAGAAATATGTTGGGCATAAGAACAAAAAATTTCATTTATCTTAGTTACCATCATCTTCAGCCAAAATAGGCTTGAATTTTTTTCTGTAGATTTAAACACGACAGTCTTCCTCTGACTAGTCTTTTGCACTTAAGGTGTGGATAGACTTCACCAGTACAGTGGTTCAGACACCTTTAAAGTACTTCAGAGGGTGAGACATACAAATCTACCTGCACTTTGAGACACTAAAAGCAGCTGAAAGGTATCAAAAAAGAGCCTGTTTGTATGAGGTACTATTTTGATGCATTTCACTGCTCCTTATGCATGTCCACTGTAGGGAGTGTGGTGGAGAACTCCTCGGCCCTTCAGCATTACACAGTGCTCTATGCTCCTACCCCACACACCTACACAGGGGGAGGGAGGGAGAGCAGAGCACACTGTGAGCACTCTCCCCACCAGAGCCTGATAGAGCCCTGCACCCCCACTTCCCCTCCCCACTGTAGCTGGACCTGGGTAGTCCTTTCACTGCTGTTGGAACTTGAGCTGATGCCAGATCTGGGCCTGGAGCAAGGTAAGCCACCATGCCCCCATGGCTGCTGCTGACCTACCTTTTTCCCACACAAGTGGCATGTTGCCAGTAGTACCCAGGTCCCTGCCATAACCCCTAGGCCCCTGCACTGCCAAAATCACACCGCTGCATCCCTCCATTACCAAAGCTGGGGACAAAGTTCTGGCTCTCCAGCCCCCAGTTCTCTTCATACCTCTCCGGCTCAGGGATGGGAGTGCAGGTTCCAGTATCCTGGTTCTGACAGGGGAATGGTACTTAAGTAGAGCACAGGTGAGCAGCAGGAGAGCTCTGATATTGTCTCTGCTCCCTGCATCTTGCGGGAAGAGAGGGGAGGGAGGAATTAAGAGCAGTGTTTTTTGTAGTGCTCCAGCTAGGGTGTATGTGTGTCCAGAAGCTAATAACACTACTTTTTTAATGTTTCCAACCCTGTCATACTTAGGACCATTTCATATGTTACAACATGTCTCTCTGCCCTTGGTTTCTCTGCTCTTGCAGAAATCCTTGCTTTATTAGCTGAGGACATGCTATGAAACAAAATGTGATTAGCAAATCATATGCTAGCTGAAATTATTTTTTGCATTGGATCATACTTGAATAGTCTAGGCAGAGAAATGTATACATTTGTACCTTTCCATTGCCTCGGAGCCTGTTCACAAATAGTTATTAATATTATTGTCTGCTCATAGTACTTGTGAAAAATAAAACCTGATCTTTTTCCACCAAAATAAAGACAGCAATTGAAGTAATTCATAGGAAAATCTAAATGCAATTGGGCTGCATTACATGGCTTTATTTTTTTTTAATAGTGCCCTGACAAATTGCTTCAAGGAAGCAGATTTTGTTCAGTTAGACCTTGCCAAATAATCATAAATTAACTGCTCTGAAAAGTTGAAACCACCTTTATCGTGAGTTTTCATCAGTATACATTTCAGTATTGACTGTCATTGGCTTTTCATTTCTTTCTGTTCTCTATAACTTGTGGTTATAATAAGTTAGAAATTACATATAAAGAAAACAGAATAATGAATGAGTTTCTTCTTAATTTTACTGTTAAAGATAAGGTTAATTATCTATTTTTCTCTGTAGATACAAAAGCGGCATTTTATACACAAAGGCAATTACAGACATTCATTTTCTGCTGGGAGAAATTGTCATTCTCTTGGTAGAAACCACAAGTGTACAGACACCAGCTTTTTTTCCAGAGCAGAATTGGCCCTTCTTGGAAAAAAGAAGCCCAGCTATTAACTAAAAATGGCCCAGGTAGAAATAATTTCCAGGAGAGTTTCTTCTAGGAGAATGAACATCTCCACACTTTGTCATGGCTTAATTCGTCATGGGAACCAGGAGCAGTGAAGCTATGGAGAAAGGCTCCTTTTCTTTCCAGAGACCAAGGTTACCATGGTTTGGGGGGGGGGGAGGGGCGGGTCCCCAGAGTCCCTGAACTAAGGAAGCAGCAGGGCTTTGTCCCATCTCTTCCTCTACTCAGCTTCTAGGCACCAGGAGTCAAGTGCAGAGAGTAGTGCCCCCTCCCTGCTTCTCACTCCCTACCTTACGAAGGCTGCGAGTAGCTTTGCCCTAACAGTTCTAGTCCCCCCAGGAACAGAAGAACTGGAGTAACTCATGCTTTCCCCAGACCAGGATTACCCTGGTCTTGGAAAGGTGCAAAGAGCATGGAAGAGCTGTTGCAGACTGAACATCTGCGCTTCTCCTTCTCCTGAAATTATTTCTACCAATGGGAACTTACCACCAATAGAACTGAATTTTTATACATGGCTAAATTTTGTAAACTGAGACTGTAGAACATCTGTTTTCTTTACTGTAGATGAATCTGTAACAGCTAAAACGTTCATGAATAGATTCCTTAAAAAATCATTTAGATCTGCCAAACTTTAATTTGTTGTTCAGTAACCAAGTGCAACTGGAAAGATTATAACTGTGCAAAAGACAGGATGTTTTCCATTACAAATGAACCACAGTCCTTTTTTAAAAAAAATGACTATGTTGGTTATTTAACTTTGATTCGAGAATTTGGCACTTTTACAAATGATTTGTTATCCATTTTATTCAAAGACACTATATAGCACATAATGGTTCCTCTTAAAGCAGAGTTAGGCAAAATACGGTGTGTGGGCCAGATCCAGCCTGTCAAGGGATTTTGGCCAGAGGTGGGTCCCTTGAGCCAAGCGCAGGAGGCAGCCTGAGCTGTGGTGTTTTCAGCTGGTCCCACTGCCTCTGGGTTGGTGTGACAGCCAGGCTCTTTGCCCAGCTGCTGCTGTCACTCTGCTCCACATCTACCACTGCTATCTCATTTGCCTGGCCAAGCGTGTGCTGCCTGCTGGGGTCCCAAACAGTCTCCACGGAGACCTGGCACATCCAGTGGTAGGTGCAGTGCAGATGGGTTGGGGCTAGATAGGACCAATCGCTTCCTCCCCCTGCCAAGCCAGGCTGGGTCAACACCCCCTCACCCCGCAACAGCTCACCCAGACTTCTTAAGTGGCCCTCAAGTCCAAATAATTGCCCACCCTTGTCTGAGAATTTTGATCTTTGCTTTTGTTTAGTTTTTTTTATTTCTTTACAGTAGCTACAACTGACTGTTCATTGAGATTTTACATACTTAATAAAGATACTGTAGAAGAGCAGAATTATCTTCCACAGCCAACTCTCTGAATATAGTGCATTCTGTTAATATTGTTTTTTTATTCTAAACTCTTCCTTTAATTGCCTGTCTTGTCTACATACTAAAGTAAAAGACTGTTAAGGAAATCCACATGCACTAGAACAGGGGCAGGCAATTATTTTGGGCAGAGGGTCACTTACTGAGTTTTGGCAAGCCATCAGGGGCCGCATGATAGGCAACCCAGGGAGATGAATATTAATTTTCTAAATATTTTAGGGGCCCTGCAGGCTGGATAGAGCCCCTGGGCTGCATTTTGCCCACCCCTGCACTAGAAGACCTGTAAGAAGCTAGGAAAATACTTGTAATTTTAAGTGGTGTTATAATAACTGCTTTGTATTCCAGATGCTACTTAGAACTTGTGTTACAGCTTGTTCAGAATCTGCTATACCTGGGTAGGATGCCCCAGAGAGTCATAGTTACCTGCTCCTCCTAGCTGACTGGACCCACAAAGTCCCATCCTAGTGAAGTTTGGACAAAATATTCTGTGGAGATGGGACTATAGTAATAATACGTTAAGGCAATATTTTCCTCCCTTTTCTCACCCCACAGCAGATTTGTATCACTGCCATTCCAGTCATTGAAGTCACCCTTTCTTTGCTTGCATTACTAGAAGGGATTATTCAGTTGTCTTGTAACACTGATATGTTTAATTTTAACTCAGTAGTTCTTTATTACAATTCTCTCATTTTAATGTTAACATTGATATTCAAAATTAAAACCATAGATAGAATTTTCAGTTGACTTCAATGTTGGCATAATTCTGTTTCTGTATAATGTCCATGGGATTTTACCATTTATTTCAGTGGGAAATGATTAGGCTAATGTGTGTTTTTTGGAAAGTACCTAGAAAAATCACATTGTATTATAATGTGAGATTTAGTTTATGGCTGCTAATCACAGATTTTTTTTTATTTGGGAACAGGGAGGATGTTAGGAAATTTGCTTTATGGTCATTTAAAGTTCAGAGAAGTTTCTTTTGAAGTGCTTAAAAGCTTAAGTGCATCTTCAGTCTTCCTTAGCAAAGAAGTATGCAACACAGTATCTGGATGCTGTGTATGTAACACAGAATCTGGATGCTGTAAGGAGCAACATAGCCCTCCCAGCTCAAGATGAAGTGTAGCAAATTACATTTAGGTTTATTATTTTCAGTTACCTACATATTTTCAGTTACCTGAATCAAAAGTAAAAAGCTTACATAAAGTGAGGTGAGTCCTTTGAGATCATTCTCTTTGACTTCTTTAATTTTGTTATTTTGTAGGTCTATCATGCGAGTATCAAGTGGAATATTGCTTGGTATTGAGGTCAGACCTGTTTAGTATGAGAAAATCAAAAACATATACATTTTATATATCTGAGAACAACCTTACATGTCAAACAGAAAAATACATTTAGAATGTAAGTGTAGCATTTTTGGACCGTAGGACTCCAGTGGTAAGGATAAGAAGAAATCACAGCAGCCCTATGATAGTTCTGTGAATGTAATATTTGTTTATGGAGTGGGTAATTAAATGAGGAAGAGATGTTTGTATGGATAGTCTGAGCATGGGCCATCCTTCCTGGATTTCCATGAGGGGAAGATTCCCAGCCTACACAGTATCTGAGATGCAGGTGCTAATGCTAATGTTCTGTCACATATTGTGTCATAATTAATTATTTTAAATATAAAATCTGTGTTTCTGGTCCTTTTCAATTTAATAAATCTGTTTTGCAACCTGTAACAGGGTATCCAATAACCACAACAACATTTGTAACAGATTGCAAAAACAATTCATTACCCTAATGAGAAAATATATTTAAAATAGGATTCTACTTTCACTTTTCAGTTACTTATTGAAATGCTACTATTTTGTCACATTTTATGGACTGGTTGCAAATTTGTAGGTTTGAGAGTTGAGAGTTATGCTTACTAGTGAAAGATATTCCAATTCAGTTGTTTATAGTTATTAAACATTTTGTTTAATATAGTTAAGACCTCAGAATAAAAGGATGGCACCTTCTACTTAATCTTTAAGTAATGTACATGCCATCTGATTCTTTGCAGAATTCCTATAGGTATTAAGAATTGTTGTGAGTGATAGATTTTATTGGACCAACTGATAGACATAGTTAAGGTTTTGGGTATCATTCTGTCCTTTCTCAGACCTGTGGGAGAGAAGAAGACTCAATGGAGCTAAATAGCAGATATTAGTGTTGTTGTTGGTTACTTTTGGTTATTATTGTTACTAGTTGTGTTAATACATTTTTAGGAAGAAATTGCTTTCTTCTATTTATTTTGAATATGAGACGTGCTAGATATTACCTTTTTAGTTTTTGTATTACTCTTTGTATCCAAAACAATTTTAGCTTTTTACTCATTGTATTATAAAGTATATCGAAGTGATGAATTTAATGCAATCAATATTATATTAAAATGATACAAAAGTAAATCATTAGAATAAGTTTCCTATTAAATGGATATCCCTGTTAAACAAAGAAAGTATCATTCATATTTGTTTTTGTTAAGCATGGTTACATTTCTTTACATAGACAGGAAGACCTTCAAGGTGCACAGGCAAATGTGTCTTAAACCTTTGCATACTATATTGGGTTTCTTGAGACCTTAAGATAATGCAATTTTCTATACTAAAGATGTTCCAAATATTAGTTAATCCTTTTTTTAAAAAATCAAGAGTAAATTCCTCAATTTAGTAGAGTCTCTGAATTTTGGTGTTGTGTATTACACTAAAAATAAATTATTTTGGCTTTAATACTTGTGCAAATGCTGTTCTAAGTTTGAACTTTATAAAACTGCAACAGTCGGGTCACATTTTGTGAATAGGATGTTGCAGTAATCGAAAGAGGAGATGAGCACCTGGAACTGTTTTAGCTGTGTGGATTTGATAAGAAATACTGACCTTATAACTGTTAGAATCAGTAGGATTTTGATGTTTGTTGAATGTTAGGTTCTAGACACACTTATTGATCAAAGATGACAAGGGAAAGAGTCTAGGAGGTATTAAAATGTAGTATTTCAAATGAGAGTTGTATATAGCACTTTCAATGACCTTAGCAAGTGAAAAAGTCTAAAGAGATGGGACAGTAGCTGGAGAGGCAAATGGGAACAAGAAAAGGTGTTTTATAGCACACATCTGAGGTGTTTTAAAGCACACATCTGAGCAGGCTCAATTAATTGGGCCTTCTGGAACTTGCTAATTGGTGTGCTCCAGCAGCCTCCGTGTCACATGTATTCAGCATCCTTGCCCTTCAAAATGACAGCAGAGCTTTTGTTAAAGTGCCTCTGCTACCATTTTGAACTGCAGGACACTGAATATATATGACACTGTGAGCACGTTAATTAGAATGGGTCTTGGAGCCACTCTAATTAAAGCACCCCTCCCTTCACCCCCAGCACATGTAAAGATGTCCTCAGAGACTAAACCATGTTTGTACTGTGGAAAGAGAAATCCAGAGAAGAGCGAGAGGCTAAGGAAAAAGGAGAATTTGGAGCAAGTGAAATAATGAGAGAGAATGATAGGTAGTTGCAAGGCAAATGGAGGAGTTAGAAGGTGAGAGAAGATGTGAAACTTTGCGTTCGTGACAAGGAAGAAGAAGAGAATTATAAGAGTGGAAGAAGTAAGGGGAAGCAAAAATGTATGGGGTTAGAAAAGATGCATTGAATTTTATCAGTTTTTTTTCTCATATATAATGAAAGAGTTGGAAGCAGTTGTTAGTATAGGCTAGGAGAGTTGAACAAAGTCACTTGTGTTTGAGGACATGGAATAGAATTAGGTTGGAGATGTAGAGTTTTTAAATCATTAAGATGGCAGAAATGAATGAGGAAAAAAAACAGATTTATAGTGGAAAACATCAGTTTTGTAAGGTTCTAGCTAGAGAGGCTGTGGGGCACAAGGAGGAGCAGACAAGTTATATATTGAAGAGGAGCCAGGCTTGGGGTTGGTAAGTCAGGCTTTACTATGGGAGAGGGAGTAAGGGCAAAGTGTAGAGAGCATTTCTCTGGTAACTCAAATATAAGGCAATTGAATATAAGATGACCTGACAATCCTTAGATTCTATATATGGAAAATGTATACATTTGTTAAAAATTTCCAGGTATGGAATCTAATTATTGCAAGTTTGCCTTGAGTTTGTCCCCTGCAGGGAAAATACAGCAGCTACAGCAGGGGAAATAAATCTGGTGTGTCAGGTAGCCTCCCCCCACAACTTCTTTTCCCACAGCCTCTTCCCCCCGCCCCCCTTTCTTACTGTCAGACCCTACTCATCCTGAACAGATGCAAGTGAGTGGCAAATTTGAAAACATCTTAAAATAAACATTGTATGGTTATTTGCCTATAGGTAAATTATTATAGGTACCCATAAACTTAGTTCATCCAGAATTGATGCAGGTTACCTATTTTGGAACTGCAGTAGGTTTTAGCACAGGTGCTCCATAAGCACACTTTTAAGCAACACTATTGTACCTACTTATATATAGTACAAACTATGCATGATATTAGTCTAAAGCCAAAAAGCTCATGATTTACCATATGGTTCATTGGGCTGGGCCTCAGCAGTCAACAGTGTCAGCACTCATAGAAGACAATATTAGCCTGATTTTGAGGTAGCCATTGAACAGGCCTAACATACTCTGAGCATGGAAGCTGAAGTCATCAAGAGTGAGATTTGAAGCTGTGGGAAATGGGAGGAGAGGGGAAGTGATAAAGCCAGGAGCCAGAGTCTGAGAGGGAGGCTGTTTTGGTGGCTGGTAGATAACAGCAACACGAAGGGAGAGAGGAGAGAAAGAGTTGAATGCAGTAGTCTTCAAAAGAGGAAAAACAGTGGGAAGGGGAAGAGATTTGGGTATTGAAAATGACAGGTGCAGCAGAATTGAAAAAAACTTGTGCCTACACTGATCTGGTTCAGGTGAAAGAGTAAGAATGACTAACTGCAGAAGCATTAGTAGATGAAAGGTTATGCATCTCTGGTATGGATATGGAGTAGACCTTTTAGAGATGAGGAGAGAAGATGAAAGAAGAAACATATGACCAAATTTTTAGAAATGGTAGTTGGAGGAAATAGCAGGGATGCATGTGAAAAATGAAGAGGACCAGGTGGAGTAAGAGACAAGGTTGGAATAAATGTCATTAGAGCAGAATTAGGACAATATGAATATGAGACCTATGAAAAGGGGAAGGGGAGCAGCCAGTTAGTGAGTATTTAGAAGGGGTAGGGGTACCAAAGAAAGAGACATAGAGCCAGCAGTGGAAAGGAAGGTCAAAGTATAAAGGGAGAAACTTTCTCCTTCAGAAAGTTATATTGAGGTAAGATTGAAAGAAGATAGAGCTGCGTTAGTCTGAAGTCAGGGTGGATTTGCACTTTATAGATTAACTCCGGTGTGCCAAACATATGGCCTACAGGCTGAATCTGGCCCCTGGAGCCCCCTGTGTTGCCTCCGTTCTGAGTTGACCCAAACTGTTTCTGCAGGCAGGGCCTGAGAACTGTGCTTCAGCTAGTGCTTGTTCCAGCCACCCTGGGAACTACACTGCACATGGAGCCTGCCCCAGGATCTCCAGGACATGCCCTGCATGTGGCTCTGCTCCCATCAGTCTGGGGCCTGTGCTGCCCATGGTGCCCGCAGGTGCCACATGTAATACCGGTCCTAGACTGACTGGAGCAGGGGCTGCATGTGGTACAGTTCTGGACCAGCTACTGGGCCACTGCATGCAGTGTGCTATGCATCACAGCACTCACTGTAGCTCAATGGTCTTCAGCCTTTTTAAGTAGGAGGTCACCTTTGGCATTTAAAAGCAACCCAAGATCTCCTATATGCTGGCATGCCCCCACAGCAAGTAAGTCTGTGGGCAGGGAAGGGCAGATTGAGGCAGAGGGAGTAAAAATTTATTTGGGGGCGCATCCCACCCAACTGGGGCCCTGCTCAACTTACTCCTACTCCTGTCTGTCACTGTGGGGGCCTTGATCTAGCCCTGCCCCTTCCCTCCCCCACAGACTGCCCTGTTGGGCTGGGGCATGCATGTGCATGCACGCAGGCACTCACCTCCCCACACCAGCCTTGGATCAACTCCAAGGGGCTCTGAGATCTACTGCAAGAGGCTCCAAAATCTACTTGTGGGTCAAGATCCACCACTCTAGGTACTCCAGGATTTATGCTACACACAGCATCAATTCCAGCCACTCCAGGGTCCTCAGCACCTGCCACTTCAGGACTTGCACTGCATGCGGCAAAAATCCCAGAATGGGGACTGCAGGCACTACATCCAGTATGGGGGTGGGGAGGAAGTCTGGGGTCCTTGCGGCCACTGGTCCAGTCTGGCTCATGGACCAGTCCTGGTCATTCATCTGCCCCACAGAACCAGATAAGATTGCCATCCCTCAATTAATTAAATCAAAGATTATAGCATAAGCATTCATGTGCCCTACCTCACTTTAGAGATCACAGTATGTGATGAAGTGACTACAAATTAGCTCACTAAAGCTAGTATTATACAGTAATGCTCTGATTTAGTTAGTCTATAAGGTACAAGATTGAAACAAGCCATTGACCTTGAATTATTATATATATAAAGCTCTAACAAATATTTACTTGGACAGGAACCATGTTCATTTTACAGATTCTGATCCTTATGAACTGTATTATATAACCCTTAATTAATTTATTTACACAAATAAATAAATGACAACGTCATTAACTTATTTTCCTTTGGTCAAAATGGAATCATTATAAATATTCAGCTATATTAGTCTCCACTTAACCAGCTAGTATCCCTTCCATGCTCTTGCACTGCACTTTCCTTGTGATTGATTTTTGTAGTCTCTTTGTCCCACATTTTCCTTGTAATTTCCTTGTGATTGATTTTTTTTGTAGCCTCCTTGTCCCGTGTTTTCCTTTCCTCTTGTTATTTGATCCACCACTCTGTGAAATACTTTTGCATATAGCTTTTCTTTGAGAGAGGGGAGTGTGCAAGACACTGCATATTTCTATCCCTGCATACTTTGGTATATCTCTTATTTGAAGTAAAGGCAGTATCAGAATATAGAACCTGCCTCTCTGAAGTTGTATGAACATAAGATTATTTTATGAAGATTGTTCTCTTATTCTGTGGAAGTGTATATCAGTTATGTCTCATCATTTCAATAGTCCTGTTTACAGATGGGAAAACATTTATTTGTGTAAATTAATATATTGATTTACCACTGTCTTTCTGTAAGCTGAATTCCTTACCAACCGAAGCTAAAAAAAAATACAAGTAAACATCAACAACAATTAGTTGATATTCTTTAGAAATGTTTAAAAATAATTTATCATCCATCTTCCTGAAAGCTGCTGTTACTTTGCCTCTCAAATGAAGGTTTTACTCACAAATTCATTGTTCATTGAACATTTTCTGAAGAATGTTTTCAGTGTAAAAAAGTAGATTTTTACCTAGATCAGAGCAATGGACAACTCTCATGTAGCACTGGCATCCAAAAGGGCATACTGGAAATATATCAAAAGGAATGAGTGGTAGAATTGGTTCTCTAGTTGGAAATAGAGAGTTATTGTTGTCATCATCATCTGCATCTTCCATGTCTTGAAGCATGATGTTCTTTAATGTAAAATATGAAGGGCCAATGAGAGGTTTAGCAGAGCATAAAGCGAAGAAGAGAAGCAGCACATATTCTTTCATGTCTTCTCAAGGAGGATAACCAATCTTTGAAAAAATTAACAGAATATAGCTGAAGTTAGAAAGTGTAAAACTATAAATAACTGCATTATACCTTTAGCTTAACTCACTTAATTCCTGAACTCTTTGGCCATAATCAGAGAAGCTCTTGTTTGAAAAATGCTCTGGAATTGTTGATGCTCATGCCACATTTCTGTAGTTTATTGAGCTCAGTTAAGAAGTTAATTAGATTTAATTAGTTAATTAGATTTTGAAATACAATACTACTGGCTCTAAACTTCTAAAAAAAAGATAATATAGAAGAGCTCCATAATAAAACTTCTTACAAGGACTTGGAATTGCGTCCCAGTTTACCAGAGGGAACAAGTTTTTAAAACTTGGCTATGTATGTATAATTGTATTGTTCAGGACAAAATCAAATTATTAATTGATTTATTGGTATATAAAATGTAGCCATTAAAACTCTCTAAACTTCTGCTGATGTTTGAAAAATAAAACATACAGTTAGCTGAGTTTTCAGTTGCCAACCATAAAAGACCCCTTTTAACACTGGAATGGCATATAAGGAAACATGATCTTTGCGACAAGGGCCTATATGGTATAGGTTTGCCTGGATTACAAACTTCAGTTGTATCTGAAAATGAACTGAAGCCAACAGCATATTACTTGGAACTGATTTAATATGCATCTGTTTATGTGTTTTACTGTACAGATTGATTTAGGGCAGTGATTCTAAACCTTTTTAGACTCCAGGCACCCCTCAGAAAATGCCAGCTCTCATATTTTACTCATTTTTGACTGGAAAAATAATGGAACGGTTCTTTTGTAAAGAACTCAGACCACCAGACATCAGAATTTTTGAGACCAAAAGAATTTCTGTTTACAATTTCTTGGTTTATCTTGTGGACTATACAGGTGTTTGCACACCTAATGTCTCTAATATCGCATAGCATCCTGTGGGACCCTTAAAAGGATTTTGTGGCACCCTGGTGGAGAATCACTGATCTAGGGACTCCACATAGACAGCAGAGGTTTTGCCGACAAAGTATGTGCTCGATACCATTAATGTGAGCAATAGTGTAGCATTAACTATAACTTCAGAGTCTTCTTGGTCTAGTTCCATGTGGCAGTACAGTCTAGAAGTCAGAAAGATGTTGAATCAGTTGAACTACCTTTGCGTCAGAGAAATGATTAGGAAAATGTCAATTAAAAAGAATATTTTTATCCATAGCTATTTAGAAAACCAAAAGAAGTCACAAGTTCCCTACCACCTCAGAAAAGTCTTCTCTCACAGAAAATAGAAACACAGTATCTTACTGTGCCTATGAATATTATGCCATTCATCTTTTTGTGGTATACTTACTATTAGAGTGCTCTTACCCACACTGCTTCATTAATCATTAGGGCAACGGTTTTTAACTTTTTTAGAGTCAGGGCACCTCTCTCTAACTTTTTTGAATTTGGCAGCAACTCAGCTGAGAGCCACTGTTGTGCTGCTACAACTTACCTCATTGGTTCTCAACTAGGTCCATGAGGAAAGGCTGAAAAAAGACAGGGTTACTTAGTCTGGAAAAGAAAAGACTGAGGGGACTGACTTTGATAACAGTTTTTAAAGACCTAAAGGATAATTACAGAGAGGATGCAGATATTCTTTTCTCTGTGGCTGTAGGGACAGTACTAGGAACAGTGGTTGCAAAATTGAACAAAGGAAATATAGGTTGGGGATTAGGAAAAATTTCCTTATTATGGGTGCATCCAGATGTACATGGATGTTTGGTTCCCCAGGGACAAGTAGCAGCAGTGCACCCTGGTGCATGACACGTTACCCCAGGGGTGGTAGGGGAGGCTATAGCCAACCTCCCCTTACCTGGGGGCCTCCTGGATGGCAACCATGGCTGTTCCTGGGGTGGGGTGAATTGGGGTGACTGCCCTGGGCACTGCACTTTGGGGGGCCATGCAGAGCTGGGCGGAGCAGTGCCTCCGCATCCAGCCTCTTGCTACCCCCCCCCATCACTGTTGCTGATGGCGATGGCTGCTTCTTTGGCTCTGGGATCAGAGAGAGAGCGGGGTTCTGCATGGACTGATTTGCCCCAGGGCCCCACACCCTGCTCAGGTTGCCTCTGCTGGCAGCTGCAGCCCATCTCCAGACAGCCTGGCTTTGCTTTTTAGCAACAAATGCAGCCCAAGCATGCTCTGCTCCGGTTTTTCTTTTCGTGGTTATTTTTTGACCGGTGGATATCCAGGGATCAAAAATACCCACAGGAAAAAAATACAGAGTAATGTGCACTTGGGCAGTGTGGCCTTGCAGTGCAGAGAACACCGGACTGTGGTATGCAGTGCTGCAAACGTGTTTGTGGTGCAACCATGTTTGTCTGGACATGCCCTATGAGGGTGGTCAAGCTTTTCAATTGGCTACCTAGAGAAGTTGTGGAATTCTCAAACATTTACAAGAGCAAGTTAGACAGATATTTAGTTGGAGTGGTTTAAAACAGGGTAAATGTGCACCTTATAGACTTTTGGGGACAGGCAGCACAGTGGCAGTAAGACAGGGAGCAGAAAGCAGAACATCAGGTCAGGCAGGAACCACAGGGTAGGATGCAGAACACAAAAGAGTACCTTGGTCAGGGTGCACAAAGCAGGGAGTAGAAATGTGAGCAGTAGATCCAATATGGAAAGGTATCAGAGTGACTCTTGGGGAAGGCTTGGGGCTAATTTGTTGCAACTCTGCCAGAAAGTTTGCCTCCCCACCCCTGTTATAACCTAAATCAGAAATATATACACTTTTGTAAGCAACGGCTTGCTTCATCAGATGCTGTGAAGGGACTGCAAGAAGCAGAACTTCTAAATTAAAAGCACTATTTACTATTCACTGGGTTGTCTAAACAAGATGCTTTACTGCACAGTAGACTCTGCATAATAAAGCATCAGTGTCTACATGTGCGCACCATTTACTGCGAGGAAGTTAGTCAGTTGCACAGTTAGCTACTACCTATAAATACAGGTAGCAAAGTAACCATGCAGTAAATACTGTGCAATAACACATGTAGACGCTGCCTAGGAGAAAATTTGCTCTCGGTCACCCTAACACCAGGAGACCACAGGGAATGATAAACTCCCCCAGACCTGATGCTGTTCAGCTCCTCCTAATAGCACCTGGATGGGGTAGCTCTCTGCCTCCCCCTCCTCTCCCCCAGGAGCTGGAAGCTGAGCAGCACCAAGACCATAGGCAACTGGTAGGGGGGGCATGTGCCCCCCCCCCAACAGGACTTTGCCCTCCCTGATGTCCAACGCTGATGCTGTCAGCAGGGCTAGTGCCCCCCTTGACAGGGCCACCGCTGCCATCAGCAGCTTCTGTGTGTGGTCACCAGCCCTGTCCCTGCCACCAATGCTGCTAGTGGTTTCTGTGGGTCCTCACCAGCCCTGCCCCCACCCAAAGTAGGGTAGAAGTAGATCAGTTCCCAACAAGGGGCAGGTGTAGATGTGCTCCCAAGGAAGGCTTACTGCACAGTATTGTACTGTGCAGTAAGTCTTAATAGCACATGTAGACGTGCCCAAAGAGTAGGAAAGGGGGAGGAAAGAGGAGGGGAGGATTAGGTGAATGAATCTCAGATGTTATAATCCATATTATTTTGGTCTAGTAATGATGTGGTCTGGATTGCTGAGGGAGCACAGCTGGCATTTGAGTCTGTTGCCTTGATGAAAATAGGAATTAGATAGTTGTTTGCTGGAGACATGCCATTTGAAGTTGCAGGGGGGCATTTGTAATCTAACAGTTATTTGACTCCCATGGCTACCTTGAGATGATTGTCATTTTCCAGGAGGAGTTGGGGGTCATTAATAATGTGTCTGAAGTGTTCAAGTTGAGACCTGTTGGTGACAAACAGAGGGATTCTGTGTCTTCGTCCCAGGGTTGTTGGTATTGTAGCAGGTTTAGAGTGGGGTCTGAGTCTGGCTCTGTTAATTTGAGTTGGCTATGGCTTTAGAATTGTATTGCAAGTGTAGGAATCCTTGCTTCAGATCCTTAAGCATGCATCCTGGTCAGTGGGATCAGAGAAAATATGGCTGTAATGTAGAGCTTAGCTGTAGAAGATGGTTTTAGTGATATGTTTAGGTAAAACTAGCTGCTGTGGAGGTCACTGTAGCAGTTGATTGTTTTTCAATACAATGTGGTGGTGATGTCGCCATTGGAAACTTTTACCATGCTTTCTAAAAACTGAATTTGTTGGTTGGAGTATTCGAGAGTCAGTTTGGAGATGTGGAAGTTAAGTCATGGTGGAATTTCTCTAGAGTATTTAAAATTTCTTTCTGTAAAATTGGGATTTTTTTCTAAGCAAGTTATCTGGGTTCCTGGGAGGTGAAGTACTGATGTCATCATTATATGGACACATAGGAAGGAATCTGTAGAATCTCTTCTGTTGCAAAGTACTCAGAGGGCACCTATATGCACAAAGAAGCTGCTCTGAGGCACTGGAATTCCAGCGCCTAAGAACAGACTCAATCGAGTCTGTGGAAGCGTGGCAATTACCAGACGTGGCAGTGATTTAATTAGAGCAACTCTTAGAGCCACTCTAATTAAAGCGCCACCGTCCCACCCCTGGGCCATGTGTGAAAGTGCCCAGAAAGACCACAATGGAGCAGAATGTTTTTAACACTATGGATCCCTATTTAAAATCTCTAGGTTTATTTTATGAATTATATCTGCACACCTGACAATGCCAGCATTGCATGGCATGCTAGGTTACCCTTGAAAGGAGCTCAGAGCACTCCAGAGTTCTGCATCACACTGGTTGAGAATCACCGAGTTAGTCTGTTGGATGCATACCTACCCTGCTTTCCACCTGATTTCAGATTAACATGGATAACTACCTCTTCCTGTGATGGTTTAGACAGGCATGATACTGTTGGAGTAGATGACCTCATGAGGTCCCTTCCAGGCCAACTTCCCTATGATTCTATTTAGTCCAAAAAGCATCTAGTAGGATGTTGCTCCAGCCCTTCCAATATATGACAACCACAAAGCATCCCCTAATAACATTACAAGGTTAGGGTGCTTCTCCAATAAAACTTAAAATGTAGTTCAGTGAATCATGCCTTTCTCTAGCATGTATTTAAATGGAATACACTCAACTACTGTCCATCCGACAGGTATTGTAAGCAAATTAAAAACTCAAAAGGGAGAAGGAGGATCAAGGCACAAAATTCTAAAGGTTGTAGCCAAATAGTTGACATTTTATTCAAGGACTGCTAAGACCGATGAAGATCCTGGTTTTCTCTCTTTAAAATCCAAAACTCTGTAATTAAAAAATTCTCTGATTTAAAAACCCCGAATCTGCATTTTTCTGCAATTTTGAAATGCTAAAATATATATAGGTATCAGTTGAACACAATGTTTTATTGATATATTTATAATTTTAAAGCAATTTGGAAGTCTACCAGTGCCTCAATCATGATGATAAAAAAAATTATAAATACCTATATATTTTGGCATTTGATTTTGGTATTTTTATCGTGGTAAATTAGATCGGTCCCCCTGTTGCTTTGTGGTGCTGAGCAGTCCTGATATGCCAATGACCTGCCCCTACTCATGCTGTTGCCCCTCACTCCCAACCACAGCCCCCCCACCCCCTCATCCCTGCCAGTGTCCCTCACTCACAAACCACAATCTCCCACTCCCCTTCCAGCCCTGCTGGTGCCCTAACCCCCAACTCGCAGCCCCCTGGCCCTGCTGGTGCCTCTCACTCCCAACCCACAGTCCCCCACCCCCCAAGCCCTGCTGGTGCCCCTTGCTTCTGACCCACTGCCCCCTCCCCCCCAGGCCTTGGACCTCCAGTGTGTGAGGAAGGATGTGGTTGTGTGGAGGATGGGCGATGTGCTATAAGTAACACAGAGGGGACAGTGGGCACAGAGACACAGGTAATGTGTTAGGAGAGCAGAAGGGCATGTGTCCTTCCAGATTTCTGTGCCCACAGTGGGGCATAGAGCTGCAGCCTTGCTGGACCAGCTCCGGACAGGAGCCACCTCCATGGCCCAGTGAGCAGGACCTAGTGTGGGAGGGAGCACTGCACTGCCATGGCTGCCAAGGTGAGTTACCCCCTGCCGACCTGTCAGCAGCAGGGGGCACAACTGCACACTGCTGCACCTCACCTTGGTGGCCACAGCAGCTCAGCACTGTCCCACACCAGGGCCTGCCTTCTGAATAGCATCGTTAGCTACTACACAGAGCATGCACACATGCATGTGGTGTCCCCTGCCCCTTGTGTTCTGCTCCCTCTGGCTGCAAGCAGCTCCTTATAGGAACTCTGCCAGCCTGCAAGGGGAAACCCACACTTTCACATGATTTTATTCTTTAAAGGAGAAAATCCATGTTTTGCTCTGTTTTCCATGGCAAACAGAAAACCCAGATCCCTGCTGATGATCATTGCCTATCATCTTTTGCCTAAAGCAACATTGCAGCTACTGAAATATCCTAGTGTGGGTTTGTAACTTAGTGAGCAAAGATTTATGGCCAGTGGTATCAAAAGGGTGAGCATGGAGGGCTATGCTCTCCCCTTTCTTAAAAATGAGATAATTAGCTAGTGAAGCTAAATAATCTTATTTTTTGCCCAGGTTAAAAAGCGTGGGTCAGGAAAATTGGAAAATTTAATTTTGTTTCTTTATGGACTGTTTAGTAATCCTACTCATAAAAACTAATGGTCAAAAAAATGAGTAAACATAATTTTCTGAGATTTGCTTAACTGCCCATTTAAGAGAACTTGTACCTTTTCCCCCAAAAAAGACAGTAGCTTAAACCACTTAAACTTAAACCACTTTACTGAAAACAACATAAAATTCTATGTGCTGAGTCCATGTCTGGAGCTCCTTCTGGTTCAAATGAGAAACCTTATAGCAACATTGCCCCCCCACCCTAATCAATTAGTTGTTTTTCTAGGAGAATATGGATGGCTGTATATCATAGTAATGGATTATTTAGACCAATGGTCTTCTCTCTGACAGTAGACATTAGCAGATGCTTCATAATAGATCATTTTTGAGTAGTAGTTATGAAGTGGTGTCTACTATTGATACAGATCAGATACTGTGCAGTTAGCTCATTTTTTTAAGAACCACTCAGACTGGCTCACTGAGGAAGAGGAAGAAATCTTCCATGGTGAGTGAAAAGTATTTAATAGTTAGAAGATACAAACTATTTGGATTAATCAACCACATAAAAGGTTTCTGCTGATCAAGATTTTGTAAATGTATGAGCTGATAAAGGTGAGATAATGGATTTTCTCTCGAGTATTAGCTGTGATATAGAATTCTAAAAATCTGTACCATTTTTACCCAGAATATGATGTTCACCACTGGCTCTCTAGTTTCATTATTGCAGATTTTATGTAATGTAGGTCTAATATACCCTAAAGCGTTACCTGCGACATTGTGGATATCAGGAGAACAATTTGAAGGACAAACAATAGTGATACAGAGTTATTATCAAATTATTGTTAGCATTTTTAGAAGTCTGTCATACAATTGAAAGCCAGTTTGGTTCAACATTCTTAGCAGGTAAAAAGGGTTCTCCTCTCCAGGACTGGGGACAGCACTGGAATATAGGAGGCTATATTTTGGCCTTCAATGTTTACTTACTATGAGACTTAATTCGGGAAACAGGTGTATCCTGCTGTATACCATTGTATATAACCCAAGAAGGACTGTTGTGAACTCTGTTGTGCATATCCTATTTATAAATTAATCTCTGTTTGAGATGTCATTTCTTTCAGGAAATGTTGGACAGATGTAAATTCTTGTTTCATCACCTAATTAAGTGCTTGTTTACCAGTTTATGGCTGAAGAATCTCTTAGTGCAGGCATTTTGCCATTGGTGCTTTTCTTATTATGGGAAAACATGGTTTTGCTTAAGTTCCACTTCTGTGTTTTGTTTCTTTAGATTTGCTTTATGAGACTCTTTTATCATTTGTCTGAAATAGGGTTCTTTGTACTGAGAGAGAGGGAAGGAGTTGGGCAGGGTGGGGCTGCTACCCAGCTGGGGTGGTGCGTGGCACTTAGGGTCCAGGGTCAGAATGCATGGCCACAGGGAGGGGAGTAGGATGGGGTCACGGGTGGCTCATCCAGAGGACGGGGATGGGCTGGCTCCATGCTGCTGTGCGCACTTCTTGGGGGGGGGGGGGAATAGAGGGTATCTGCCCCCAGATTTGTGCATGGGGTGGGGGTGGACTGGCAGCTGTGGGCTTGGCCTCCCTGCCTTGATTCCCCCCCCCCCCCGGGCCTTCACAGCCCAGTGGGTGGGACTCAGTGTGGCAGGGCAGAGTCAGGGCGGGGGGAAGAAAGCTTGGTGCTGCTGGTACAAGCCCTGTACTGCCCTGGTGAAGTGCCCCCTACCCACCTAGCAGCAGCGGGGTGGAAGGGTGGGCAGCACGGAGTTGTGCCCCTCGCTGCTGCTGGGCTGGCAGGAGGTGTCTTGGCATGACGGTGGAGAGCTCCCAGTGGTGGTAACAAGCTTCTCCACCTGGCCCTGCTCTGTCCTGCCATGGCAGGTCCTGCCTGCTGGGCTGCAGAGGCCCTGGGGAGAGAGCAGCAGAGCAGGGAGAATGGAGCCCACACCTGCCCCCCCCCCGACTCCATTCTGGCCATGCTGCCCATGGGGGCAGAGGAGCCATGCTTCATTCCATCACAGTAACTACCACATACCATGGGTAGCAGCCAGGATTTGTGCACTGCAGGGGATGGGGGTGGGGAGAGGCTGTGACCCCAGGTTCCCAGCCCCTTACCCCTGGCAGCTGGGAGCACATTCCAGCAGGGCTGGGGTCAGAGGCTGTGGGTGTGGAGTGAAACGCACCAGCAGGACTGGGGGAGATATGGTTGAGAAGTAGGGGCACTGGCAGGGGTGGGGGGGACTGTGTGTGGGGGGGGTACTGGCAGTGTCCAGGGGCTGTGGGTGGGGACTGATGGGCAGCAGCAGGGGGTGCGGGGCTATGGGTTGGGAGTGAGGGGCACTGGCATGGACAGGCCCTGACATATTAGGGCTTCTCAGCACCACAAAGCAGTGGGAGGGGGGCACCTGCAGCTGGACCCATGTTCTGGTGAGCAAATGGGGCAGGGGAAGCTCTGATTTTCCATGTTAAAATATCCAAAATCAAATGTCAACATTTGCAGACACTGGTAGGCTTCCAAATCACTATAAAAGTGTAAATATATCAATAAAATATTGTGCTCAACTGGTACCTACATAATATAGTAGTGGTGTTTCATTTTAATCGTGGAAAAACATGGATTTTGGGGTGTTTTTAGTCTGAGAAGTTGAGATTTTTATCAGAGAATTTGTGATTTTTAAACAGAAAACCAGGATCCCTACTCATTAAATATATTGCCTATCATTAAACTGCTGTCAAAAGCAGCACATGTTCAGTAGTGGGAAGCAACTATGAAGTTAATTAAATGCAGCCAACACTGAGCATGACTATAAGACACATAGCCTGTATTGGGGCAAATATACTGATGGGAACACCACAAGGTTAGGTTAATGCAGCAATGTCTGAATAAGATATATGCTTGTGCACATTGTGTGCAGTCCCCCCTTAGTACTGACTTTTTGCTCCCATAGCACAGCTGTGCCTTTCTTTCCCATTTTCAATGATTCCTGTTTCTTTACCAGCCTTAAATGTGTGGCAAACATCACTGAACAGGTCCCCACACAGTTCACCAGAATCCCTCCGTAGCCCCCTGTCCCAGCCTGGTGCATATGAGTAATATAGCCCCACCCTCCATGAGGACCTCCTGGGCCATGTTCCCCTGCGCCTCATCTGCATATAAATTTTTAAAGGATCCCTGGACTCGTAACAATTTCAGTCATGAGATGGGGGTTAACACGTGGATCCTTTGTGGGGGTCGTGTATCTGGAGTATACAGTACACACATAGTGAGTACTGCTAAGCTGTGGGGTTATTATGACTTGAAATACTTTTTACTTCTGCGTCCCAGCCCAATGAACCATATGGTAAGTCATGATCTTTTTGGCTTTAGACTAATATCATGCATAGTTTGTACTATGTATAAGTAGGTACAAAAGTGCTGCTTAAAAGTGTGCTTATGGAGTATGTGTGCCAAAACCTGCTGTAGTTTCAAAATAGGTAAACAGCATCAATTCTGGATGAACTAAGTCTATGGGTATTTGTAATAATTTGTCTTAGGCAAATCCCTATAAAATGTTTATTTCAAGGTGAGTGTTTTCAAATGTGCCACTCACTTGCACCTGTTCAGGATAGGTAAGATCTGACAGTAAGGAAGGGGGAAAGAGGCTGCTAGGGAAAGAAGTTGGGTGTGGGGGGAAGGGGGCAGAGAACCAGGGGGGTACCTGATGCACCAGATTTGTTTTCCCTGATGTAGCAGTTGGAATGGGACAAATTCAAGGCAAACTATTCCAAGGCAAATTAGATTCCATACCTGGAAAATTATAACAAATGTATACATTTTCCATATATAGAATCTAATTATTGGCAGGTCATCTTGTATTCAAGTAATTACGGTATTCAGTTAATCATGCTTTAAGTTGTGACACAGTTGAGACAAGTAACAGCATGATAAAAGTAGCGATAAGCCACAAATTTATTTTTAAAAATGCATAATAAATTTGTGGCTTGTGCTTATCACCATTAATTGAATGTGTGGCCACGTGCTCCCTTGTGGCTACAAGCCCCATCAGCTGAGGGCATCACCTGCTGCCAGCCCCACAGCTGATGAGGCTTACAGTAGGGCCATGGGTTCCATCGCTGTACCAGCTGGACCCTCGTCAGGAGGCTCCCATTGGGGGAGCACATGGAACCCTGCACCTGCTGGGAGCTACCCCAGCTGCAGGAGCTGGTGTGAGGGGAACCCAGGACTGCCATCAGGAGTTCCCTCTCCGCAAGCAGTATGGTGTGAGTGTCTGATGCTCAATCCCATAATCAGGCCTCCTACAATGCATGTGTAATATAGCAGGAGGTATGATTGTGTGAGTTGGCTGAGTGCAAGACATTTAGGGATGTTGCATTTTTTATATTTTTTATGCACGCTTTAGGGCTCAAGAAAACATTTTGCATATGTAAAATCTATTTGAGATCCAGTTAATCCCTGTGCTTTGCTATAAAAAGGGGTGTCTGTTACAACCCAAACCTTAGATAGTCAAACAACATACATGAGATGAACGTTTCAGTGTTTATAATGTAAGAGTATTACTTTATGTATAAATGTTTACTACAGTTGCACCAATACATTGGTCTGATGTCGGATCAGTACCGATATAAAGAAAATTGGCTGTATTGGAAACTTCCCAATTGGGCCGATAATTTGGTTGATAAATGCCAGTTCATGCCTGCAGCCGCAGCACAGCACTCAGTCAGTAAGAGCTGCCTCCAGCTGGTAAGTTCGTTATGGTGGAAGGGGAGGAGGGAGGGAAGGAGCATGGTTACCTTTACTCCACATGGGAATGGACTTCCTTTGTGCTTCAAGGATTGTGTCCTTAAGGAATAACCACTCTTCATGCACACCTTTTGCCTTCAGTCCCTGGTCCTGCAGCACTTGCCCTACTAGTGACTTAAGCTTGTTGAAATGTGCATTTTTTAAATCCAAGACTTCAGTCCTGCTATCCGATTTGTCTGCATCACATCAGACAGTGAACATGGTGGTTTCATGGTCATTGTCACCCAGACTTCCCTCTATATTTAAGTTGGTCACTACGTTGTCTCCTTTGGCCAGGACCAAGTCTAGCAGAGTGTTACCTCTGGTTGGCCCAGAGTGAGACTCAGGAGGGTGCAGCTCCTGCCACTGTGCACACCCCGGGAGGGTGGGAGTGTGCCCCCTGGATCTGCACAGGGCAAGCAGGCAGGCTGCAGCTGCAGGGTGGAACTGGGCTCTTCTCATCAAGGGCTGGGCTCAGAGCAGGGGCTACGGAGGGGGCTGCAACCACCCCAGATTTTGCCATAGCCACCTCCCAGCTGCCTCCCAGCGCTGCTGCCACATGCCTGGCTCTTCCCAGTGTGTGGGGGGGAGGTGAGGTTTAAGCCAGGAAGAGCCAGGGCTGTACGTGGCATGGTGGTGGCAGCACTGGGAGGAAGCCATCCCCCCCCAATGAGCCATGTCTCCATCCTGTGGCCCACGTGGGGGGAGGCAGGGGTTGAACCAAGAAAAGCCAGGGCTGCACTGGGCATGCAGCGGTACGCTGGAAGGGAGCTACGGCACAATTTCAGGTGGCTGCAGCCCCCTCCATAGCCCCTGCTCTGAGCCCAGCCCCTGGCAAGAAGAGCCCAGCTACAGCCCACAGCTTTAGCTTCCCCTGCACATATCCGGGGGCACTGCCCACCCCCAAGCACTCCTGGGGTGCAAGCATCAGTGGGAGCCGCCCCCCTCCCCACCGTTGAGCCATGTCTCCATCCTGCGCCTCACCCCACCCTAGCTGGGCAGCGCCTACCCCTTCCCCTGCCCCCTGCCTCATTGCGGAGAGTGGAGGGATTGATGTGCTCCCTTCCCTTCCACTGCAATGGACTTACCAGCTAGATGCAGCTCTCCACACTATATCGGAAATTGGTTCGGTATTGGCCAATATGCCTCCTTAAAAATTGGATATCAATATTGGCCCCAGAAATCTCTACTGGTGCAGCCCTGATGTTTACATAAATTAAGCTATATACTGCCCAATAAATTGTTATGATTTAAAGGTTAGGGAGTTTCTCTTAATGAGAACTCAAATCAGAATTTATTTTTGTTACAGTTGTGCAGTAACGTTAGAATAGCAAACATATTAAAAGAGAAAGATAACTAGATTATCAGAGGCATAAAAATTGATTGTTTTGAGATATGTGTATATGTCCAAAACAAAATGCATAGATTTCTGCTACTGCCATCTAGCCCTGAAGCCTCTTGCAACTTGTAAGTCATGACATTGAATGAGTTAACAGCAAGACTGTTAAGACTTAGGTCTTTTTAAGAGCCATATTTAGAAGGAGCTGCTGTTACCAGTAGCTTGAAGGGAGGCGAGTTTCCTAAACTGTTTTTTCCCAGAACAACATTTTTAACTGAGTCAACTATGAAACAGATTTTCTTTGAAGAGAGACAGGGCAAATCTTTGTGTTCATTAGTATCACATATCATTACTTTGTGCGCAGCTTTTGTCCAAAGAAAGGCAAGATCATAGTTGTTGTGAATACTGTATTTAAAAATAGTTTTGCTTCTATTAGTCATTGTCCCATCCAGAAGTAAATGGGTTTATACTTAACTTTTTGTCTGTTGATTCATTTGGCTTAATGCCTAAGATAAATAAATTGAAATCATTTTGGCAATAAGAATATTGTAGGAACTAGCAAATTCTCAGATGTATATTAAACAATAATTATGAGAAAAATCATCTTAAAGAAAAACAGCTGATATATTCCTTTCTTTTATGTATGTATATATTTATTTATTGTAATAGCTATATTATTTGAACTTTGTAGATTAGAGGAATATTAATATATGAGCACTCATGTTGTTTTTACTGTAATAACTCTGCTCTTTCTTTTCAGATTTTTTAAAAATCTAGGTAAACTAAAACCATTTTAATTTTTTTAAGTCTTATAATCATAATTACTCTGTTCCTTATAAAACGGAGATACGTGGAGTAAAGTAACTTTGGAGAATCTGTTTATATGATGGCTTTTTAGATGTTCAAAAGTAAATATGACAATATAGTAGATCATGTATCTTATTTTTCAGAGTTGGTTAATACTGGTAATCTAGCTAGAGAACTGTTACTGCTGCTCTGTTTTTTGTTATAATTATAATAAAAGAGAAAATATTGAAACTGCAAAGTACATTTTCAAAAAACATTTTTGAAGAATTTAATACTGCCAACCATTTATTTGCTTTACAGTATTAGTTTGCATATAGTGATTAAAAATCTGTTGCTTAATCCTGTATTGCTGTTTAAATGTGAATAGACATGCAGAAGTAACATACCTTGTAAATTTGACGGTCCTTCCCAAACCAGTGTGATCATCCACCTGAAAAATTTATTTCCAGTTTTGTTTAATTATAAAGAAAATGTTAAAGAATTTGAGTGCTGTGAAAAAGTTAGCTTTCTGACAAGGAAAAATTTCACTCTAAATGTTCCTGATCCTCCTGGCACCTTTGGTGATACTTGAGTAAACTGCTTCTACAGATTAGCCCATCTTAGTACTGAAGAAAGATATTAAGAAGACTTGTTACTACTCATGTGTTTTTCATCACTGCCTGTATCACAGCCAAAACTTCATGCTTAACTCTGTGTGTCTAGTAGAAGATTTGGTAAAACCTAAAGTTTAATAATAGGTGGTATGTAGCCATTTGAGGTATGGGGAGGTCCATGCAAATCTACTCCTGATATAAAATTACACTTCTTAGAAATAATATTTACAGTACATTATTCCTTACAGAGTAGAACTCTTCAAACAATATAAGCATGTATTCATTAAAGGAGCAAACCAGTAATAATGGATATTATCAATCTATCAAACCAGTTTAAAGAATGAAGCTGTAAAATGAATATACTGTCTTTTTATGTAGTTATATATAGGTAGGATATCTTAAATTCAATAAATACTTAACAGAATGTTGTCAAAGCAGATAAAGTCTAAATAAGACTTTTTGATTAAATAATAATCTTCATGGTGTTATACTAAACTGATTTAATTTAATGTACTAAAATGAAGTGTATGCTTACTTCGAACAGTATTTCTTATTTGAACAAGTTTATGACGTTAATAATGGAATAAATACCTGTTGCAGGAATTTTTCTATTTATATAGTCCAGCCTCTTTGGACTTTATTTTGTCAATTGTTACACAAGCTATAATTTTGGGGCTGTGAAAAATAAGTCAGGTTTGCATTATTCATACTACATCATTCATATAGTAGTATGAATATTTGCTTTAGTTACAAATAGGGTTGCTTGCTATTCACCGCGTAATAAACTGTCTGTTTAAAAGATGGTATGATTCTAATGTGAGTTACCAGCACAACAATTTGTATAGTCATCATACAAATGGCTTGTAATTATAGTTTCATGACAACTATAGATATTTTGATCCTTTTTATTCCTTAAATGCTAATTTTTATGTTTCTGATAATCTCGTTAAAGAATAGCTTTAAAACTTCAGTCCTTTCCCATCTCACAATTCAGTGGGGGCCAACCTTTTTGGCAGATGTCACAAATTAACCATGAACCCTCACCAAGCGCCACTCCAGTCCTCTTCCCATCTGATCTGCTGGTCTGCTTTCTACTTCTTTTCCTGCTCCTTGCCCAGTTTGCTGGTTTGCACTCTGCTTCCTGCCCTGTCTGCCACTTCTGTCTGTCCTCTCTCTGGTCTGCCATGTTCCATACACAGAGGCTGCCTGTGCCACCTGTGTCATAAAGTATTTGGACAGAAAGTAATGTAAGTTCAAGTTGTTTGAAATGACAATTTGTTTCAGACATTTTGTCACCTGACCCTACTTGTCTTTCCTGCCTGGTGCAGAGTGCTGGACCCCATTATTTTCCAAGTTCCCTTCTGGCCTTACAATCTATGAATAAAAACTATGAACATCTTGGTAATTCTTTGCTGTGTTTTTAGGGAAAAGAACTGTATTAAATGAAAAATCTACACAAGATAAGGTATATATTGCCAATTCACTGTCCATTCTCATATGTGCCAGACCTCAGTAGGTAAATATTATGTCACAGTCCTTTAATAGTAAAAGGATGTGGAAGTTCTAGGATGGATATAATGCATCTTTTTATTTCCTTTTAATAACAGAGCGCTGATTTGGGGGTGGTTCTTGTTGAAATTATTTTGTAGCAATACTACATCCTCTTGTTTTTCAGCATTCAGGGATCACAGAGACCTGGTGGGACTCCTCACATGATTGGAATGTAGCCATGGAGGGCTACACCCTGCACAGAAGGGATAGAGTAGGGAGAATAGAGAGATAGCTGTCTATTTGAGAAAGCAGTACACCTCTCTGAAGGCTTACATTGGCTCCAAAGATAAGCAGCTTGAAATCCTCTGGGTCAAGCTACAGTGGGGCGAAGTGAGAGAAACCTAATTGTAGGCATTTACTACGGGCTGTCAAACCAAGGAGAAGAGCTGGATCTGGAGTTCTCTTGAGAACTGACAGAGGTTGCACGTGCAAGGGACTTGGTTATCCTGGGTGATTCAAATACCCAGGCATAGATTGGGAGGAACACTTGGCTAGGTCAAATAGTTCATGCAGTTTCCTGACTGATCAAGGAGCTGTTCCTGACCCAGGAAGTGCAGGGGCCACCCAGAAGTAACACTGTCCTAGACTTGGTCTTGGCCAAGGGAGATGATCTGGCGTGTGGCTTGAACATTGAAGGTAACCTGGGTGACAGCAACCATGAAATTATCAGGTTAACCATCCACCACAAAGTCAACAAATCACCCAGCAGGACTGAAGTCCTGGACTTAAAAAATGCTGACTTAGACAGACTCAGACCATTAGGAGAGGGGGCGATGTGTGACCAGGAAGGCAAGGCAAATAGGGTGCACAAAGAGTGGTCGTTGCTCAAGGATATGATCTTCAAAGCACAAAAGAAAAACATTCCTGCAAAAAGGAAAGGCAGCAGAAGGGCTGGCAAGCCCTCCTGGCTTAATAGGGACATTGTGGTCCTCTTAAAAAAGAAAAAAGAGGTGTATGCACAGTGAAAGCAAGGGATGGTCCTTAAGGGGACTATACAACAGTGGCCAGTAGTTGTAGGGAAATGATCAGGAAAGCCAAGGCAGAGACTGAGTTTAGGTCCGCTACAGATGTCAAGGACAATAAGTCCTTTGTTAGGTATGTAGGCAGTAGAAGGAAAACAAATGGAAGTGTGGGACCTGTGCTTAACACCTCAGGACAGCTGGAAACCGACATTAAGGGAAAAACTGAACTGAATGTCCACTTTGCTTCCATATTTCACTGGACCAAGGGGAAAGTTAAGTGAGAATAAGGCTCATGCAGGACATGCTGGGACTGACAGCCTCCCCACTGTGGATGCTGAGTGGGTGCAATACCAATTAGAAAAGCTAGACATTTTTAAGTCAGCAGGACTGGATGGACTCCATCCGAGAGTGGTGTTGGAGCTGGCTGAGGTCATTGCAGAACCCCCGGCAAAGCTCTTTCAGAATTCATGGCACACAGGAAATTCCTGGGGATTGGAAGAGGGCCAACATTGTGCCCATCTTCAAGACAGAGAAGAGGGAGGACCCAGGCAACTATAGGCCAGTCAGCCTCACCTCTATCCCAGGGAATATCCTGGAAAAGCTCATTAAAGAATCTATGTGCGATACACTCGTAGAAGGTAAGATTCTGAATGACAGCCAGCATGGCTTTGTCACAGATAGGTCTGTCTTACTAATCTCATCTCCTTATACAACCAGGTCTCTCACCACCTGGACACAGGAGACATGGGAGACATTATATACATAGACTTCCAAAAGGCTTTTGATCTAGTATCCCATGATAGCCTTGTGGGAAAACTGGAAGATTTTGAGTTCAACTGCTGGACGGTTCAGTGGGTGGGAAACTGGCTACAGGATAGGAGCCAGAAAGTTCTCATGAACAGATCTGTATCGTCTTGGTGCAAAGTGGCCAGTGGTGTCCCTCAGGGATCTGTGGTTGGACCGGTGCTTTTCAATGTCTCTATCAGTGATTTCGATGGGGGACTGAAAAGTTTGATGGTGAAGTTCACGACGACACCAAGTTATGGGGCTTTGTGTTCATGTCAGAAGATAGGTTACAGATACAGGCGGAACTGGACGGGATCGAGAGTTGGGCAGACCGGAACCAGATGAAATTTAACACTTCAAAGTGTAAGGTGCTCCGTCTGGAGGCAGACGACCCTCAATATAGACACAGGCTCGGTGGTGACAGCTTGACTTGCACCATGGCTGAAAGGGACCTAGAGGTAATGATGAACCGTTGTATGAGTATGAGCCATCAGTGTAAGGTGGTGGTCATCAGGGGAAACAACATGCTGCCATGCATCAACTGAAGCATCTCATATAAAACTAGGGAAGTGATACTCCCACTGTAATCAGCATTGGTGAGACCACATTTGTAGTACTGCGTCCAGTTCTGGGTGCTGCACTTCAATAAGGATGTGGAAAAACTTGAGAGGGTCCAGAAAAGCACCACCCATATGATCAGGGACTTGCAAGACAAGCCATACGAGGAAGGGCTGAAGGACCTGGCCTCTTTAGTCTAAAGAAGAGAAGGTTGGGAGGGGACTTGATAGAGGCTTACTACTATATCAGAGGAGTGCATCAGGAGCTTGGTGAACAATGTTCACTAGGGCACCCCCAAGGAAGGCCATGACCAATGGATACAAACTCCTGGAAGGCTGCTTCAGGCTTAATACCAGGAAAAATTTCTTCACAGTCAGGATGTCCAGACTGTGGAATAAACTCCCTCCAGAGGTGGTGCAGTCACCTACCCTGGAGGTTTTCAAGAAGAGACTGGACAGTAACCTCACTGGAGTCACTGAACACCAGTTGTCTTCCTGCATAAAGCAGGGGGCTGGACCCAATCATCTGCAAGGTCCCTTCCAGCCCCTAACAATCTATGAATCTTCAACATTTTATATTGCGAGGGGTTTGGTATTTCTTCCTTTTTACTTGCTGTTGGGGAAGAACATCATGTTGTTCTGTTTGTTAGGTATACCATATTGGAGCATACACTGAGGGAGGGTACACACATTCAAATAATTCCCCTTGATTTGTTCTCCTCATAGAAAAACTTACCTGGAGTCACCTACAGAGACATTTGAATGCTGAACCTCTGAAGAGCAGAGGGCTTGCATTGCTGATGTTGCACAGCCAGATGGCCCCTGCGCAGACATTTCAGAATACTGTGGAAGCTCCTTAAGTCTGCCTGGAGACAGAATGGCAACAGTGAACAGGGCAGCACTGACTGGCTGACCTAGACTGCTCAGAGTTAGCCTTGTGTCTCCCTGCAGTACAGTGTGTGGAGTGCAAAGGTCTTCTCCCTGCTCAGTTGGCATAGTGAATCCAGTGAGAGATGCACTAGGTTCATCTACAAATGTGCCTTTACTGTGCAGTAACCAAAATTACTGCACAGTATGGGCACACATCTACACATGCAGGCTCGTACTGCGCAGTAAATATGGCAACCTGGGGCATGTGTACACAACACTTTAAAGTGGGTTAAATGCTTTTGCTCCACTTTAATTGTGTTGGTGTTTGCATACGTTGGTGGTATATTGCATATTAATTCCAACCGCTGTGGCACATTCAGCAGTGTAATGCACCTTAAATGACTTCGGGACACAGCAAACCAGAACTTCTCTGAGGAGTTCTAGTTTGCTGCCCTATAACAGTGGAGCAAAGCACCAGGCTCTGTGCAGCTCAGGGGCTGTACAGGCAGCCCGTGCAGGCAGCCTGGCAGCAGCCAGGGAAGGCAGGCTTCACCAAAGCGGGGGAGGAAGTGGTAAGCCTGAATTTACCACCCCCCCCCCCCAGAGCTTGCCTGCCTGCCTGAGCTGGGACTGTCTGAACCGGGTGCCTGAAGGCAGATGCTGCCAGGGGGGGCGGGCCACTGCTGTCATGGAGGGAAGCACCAGGCCCCACAGTTCAGGGACCGTCCTGCCCGCACAGCTCGCCCTCATGGAGAGGCAAGTAAGACATGGATGTACACGATGTTGGGGTTTACTTTTCCCTAAATTGAAGCTGTGTTTTTAAAAACCCACCACTTCAATTTAGGGTGAAGTAAATCCTCGTTTCATCTACACATGCTCTTAGCCAACTTGAGCTTTACTTTTTTACTTGCATCATGCAAGTCCACACAAAGCATTAATGCGCTTTAATGCCTGCTTTAAAGCACAGTAAATTTTAGCTGGTGTAAATGCATATGTAGACACTCTCACTGTCTCCCAGAGGGGTGGGGCAAGGCAGGAAAAGCATCTTAGATGCTGGGGGACTGTGCTGTGACGTCTCTCTGAAGAGACTGTGTACAGATATTAACTCTCCCAGGACTGATTTCACTCTTTGTGTTCCCAGGTTATTTTTCTGCCAGAACATCCATTTTTGTTCTGAGAGAAAAACCCTGAACATCTATATAATCATGGTTTCTCTTAGGAGAGGAGCGACTCTCCCAGGAGAAACTGAAAGCCTTTACGTAGCTTAAGGCTGATTTATAAGTTATATGCAGTGGTAACTGAAAAAGTTACTATTTATCTCCTTTTGTAGGGAAGTCATTTGTATCCCTTTGTTCCTGCTACACTTTTTTGCAATTCAGCTATGATGCATAGTAGTGCTTTTAAAATCTCTGTGTTATGGCAAAATTAGTTAAGAACTGAACACTTGTGTTTAATTAAAAATAATGGATACAATCACATTTTTAAATAAATTACTTGAAATCACTTTAGTTATTTGTCAGGTAAAATCCAAGCTTAACAGTCCTTGTTTTCCATATGATAATTGTTGACATCTCAAGAATTTAAATAGTTCAAGGAATCCATTAGCCCACTCTTCAAAATTCCACTAAATCGTTATAATTTCTTATGAAGCTAGCTAACATTGCAAAATTCTGCAACAGGGTCATTTTTTCTATTTTACTTCAAAGCTTAGCTCAAAAGACACCTAATGGGGTAGAGTTCTAAATGCAAGTTGGAATAATCAGGTTAATCCTACCAAAGAACATTACTTACCTCTGCCATGAACAGTGTCACTCACTCCTGATCTTACAGGGTTATAAGGAAGATATCTATAATGGCTTAGTGGAAGAAACATTTTTAAATACTTTTTTAGATATGTCTAATTTTTGCTGGTTTCTTCCACAAAAAGTTTCAGAAACAGTAAATAACATTTATTGGCTCTTCATGAGCAACTAAGCCCCTCCCAGATTCATTTGCAATTACATTCCCTATTTTTCCTTAGTAATATCTAAATTCTACTTTTATTAACTTGTTAATTAAAAATAATAATTTAATTTAATATCTTTTTCATGAAACAATTTGTATATATTGAAGAAAGTTTTCAAAATTTCAATGTTTTTTCCCCACTAACTTATTCTCACTTAGCACTGCAGCTTTAAAACACTGACATTATGTTCTGTTTTTCCACTGATGACTCAGAAGGGCTAAAAGGTATTGTAAAATGTTAAAAAAAACCTGATTTTTTTAGACCACCATTATTTTTAATAGTATAAAAGAAATATTTTACCTACCTTACTTCAAAATTTGAAATCTTGAACTGATAAGTGATCTTGTTCAGTTCCCACTGTAATATTTGAAGTGCCTGGTTTCTAGGCATCAAATTTCACTACATTGCTGAATGTCTATTTTCAGAACAATTTTTTAAAATAATCTGATGTAAAAATAGAGATGTGTATAAGTGCTTTTGTCGCAATCATTATGAATGTGTGATACTAAGTCATCTGGAAGGTACCAATACCATGCAAAACTTCCTATAGAATTCCCTAATGAAATAACTAATTTTTTTTTAGTGCTTTCACAAATTGCAGTACATATTTTAATATCAATTTAGTTAGCGACCATTCAGACTGATGATTGGAGCAGCCCTAGGCAGTGAACTTTATTCATTTCAGCCAATGAGAAGTAGGCCATTCAAAGCAATTGATATAAACTTAAAAACAAAGTACTATTTGAACAGACTAGTTGCTGAGTGGTTAAACACAGTATAAGCCTAATATAAATAATGCTATGTGAAAACACTTTATAATACTGGGAAATTATGTACCTGAAAAATGTTTACTATGTTCAGTAAGGTAACATCAATACAATAGATTGCTATTGTAATAAATGCCTCCACTCAGAGTGACTGTATTTGCATTACTTGATTCGTATCAGTAGACATGAGGCATCATATGCCTTTTAAAGTTTCCAGTTTATTTGTATTCTTTCTTTTTTCTGAAGCTTATCTTTAATCTGTTAACTGTGTACATTTCTAGTGGAAAGCAAAATAAGTAGGTTTTCATTACCTTCCAGTGTTTATAAATGTGATTTATATCGAATGATTAATTTAACTTAGACTGCACAGATTCTCTCTTGGAGACTTACTGTAGCATTTTAATAGTATGACATACTTCTTTTTCCAGTTAAAATATCAAATATATATGGAGTCATCTGTTTTAGTTCTAGTTAAGTTCTGGCCCTTCTCAAATGGCACCAAACCTGTAAGACTACTTGAATATGGAAAATTATTTTTCTATGATTCATCTTTTTTTTCCCACCATTTCTGTTGTAGACCTCCAAAGTATTTGTTTGTTTAATTGTATGTACACTATAAATATTTGTCACATGATGATCATTAACCCTGCTAATGTACTTAACCTATTTTAAAAGAATTTTTAAGCATCTGACTTAAAGTAATACTTCTGAAAATGAAAAATAAACTTAATTTCTATTTACATAGTCATAAAACATCATGTTGAAACTAAGTGGCATGATTAATTTCTCAAAATCTTTCTAGATGTTATGTAAGAGCTTACAGTTCATGAGTGATTAATTCAGACATGCATGTGCTTGTCTTCATTTGTGTCTAATGAATATTTTCAAACTTAGGTATGTTCGAAGAAGATGAGTTGTAATATTTGTTCCAGAAGCTGAGCATATGCCATTTGGTGGGTTGTCTAAATTTGGTATTTCTTGGATGTCTTCCAAACCATATTTGTTTATTAGTTTTTGAAACTAACAGTTGTTACTGTGGAAAACTATATATAAAACTACAGGAAATGTTAATAATATAGAGGAGGAAATTACTTCACTAAAGTGAATTCTGTGGGCTCTGCTTTACAAACCATATAAAGCTTTTTATGGTAGCACACATTTTTGGATACATAACTTTTTACTTGAGTGAGCCTTTTGTGTTTGTTTGGAATGCTAGTGCCAGTTCTGTCATGTAAAACATCATCTACTAAGTTTTATTTATGTATCTGAGTTTCATAATAATTCCCAGATGCCTTTATGAAAAGGAAGCTATACAAAAATGTATTAAGAGATAGAAGAGAGAACTTGCAATCTAGTTTCATTGCCCTAACCAGGGCAGACTTTAATTGACTATTTATTCATTCATTCACATTCAAAGAATGTGCATATGGCAACATGGGCTAGGGATAGACATTTAAAAAGCCTGAGCCCAAATTGATTCAATCTTTGCAGCATGAGTGACTGGTGCCTTCTGAATCTGGAGGGGCACCTGCAGAAGCTGCCGACCCTGTCGGGGGGCACCAGCCCTACTGACAGCATCAGTGTTGTCCATCGGGGGGACACATGCACCCCTGTGCATCCCCTACCAGTCGCCTATGCTTTGCAGGTTAGTCTAACCTGGGTAGGCTAAACCAGTTTGTAACTAGACAGACATCCCAGAAATGCAGGCACATGGCTGCAGAGGCTCAGGCTAGAAGCTGGGGGGGGATCTAAAACAGCCATCCCTTCCATTCCATAATGCTGAGCTGAGGGTGGTGTGGCCAGGCAGGACGCTATGATTAGGGAGGGCTTCCCCCTCCCCCTCCTGAACAGCCCAGCAGGGAATTGATAACAGTGTTTATCACCCCATCAGAAAACAAAGCCTCTCTCTATTAATTCAAGCTCCTAAACAGCTTTTCTAAGGAAGGAACTGGTCTCCCACAGCACAAACTGTAGCCAACATGTTGTATGCTAGGGGAAGCCAAGCAGATGTCTGCAGTCTCTGCCATACCTGCAGCCAGGGAGCAGAGGGGAGGAGCCAGCCCTGCTGTGGAGCAGCGAGCCTCACCCAGCCCAGGCAGCATGTCAGGATGCTGAGGGAGTCTGATTTAACTTAAAACAACAAGGCGTCTGGGGCAGACCTTGCATAAACCAGTTTGACTCAAATCTGTTAAGTCTGATACTCCATTCAACCAGATTAATCTCAAACCAATTTCAGCCATTTTCAAACTGGTTTATGTACACTGAACATCTGTTCTGTTACAGGTTTAAACCAGTTTCTGATCTTTTAGACTGGTTCCTAGCTATGAGGAACAAATGGAGAAAAGAGGTTGGATTGTACACCGGCTGTCTAAATGAATTAGCTATAATTTATTGATATCTACTGAATGTCTAAGACAGCACTACAACATTTCACAGGAAATTCCCTAAAGTTATAAATGGTTTTCTTGTATTTTTCAAGTTTTGTATATCAATATTATGAGGGATAGTCTTGCACTTACTTCATAAATTGGGATTTCAGTACTCAGGATTGAAATCGTATCATTGTCTTTATTACTAATAATGTATGTTTCAAAGAACAGTAGCCTCTCTTAAATTTTTCAAATTTCCAAACTCATACCACTTTTGGTATGTGCATCCACATTGAGATTTTTTGATGATCTTCACCGTGTACGCCTTTGCTACAAGAATTATAAGGGGAAACCTCAGGTCAATGAAAAAGAAAGGATTAAAACTAGGCATTTAATTCAAGTCACTGAAAACTTACTGCAACACTGCCAGGAATTAACACATATTGTATTTACTCAAATCACCAGTGAAGTTTTTGCCATTAATCAGCATCGGGTGGGGGGTGCTCATCTTGGATTTGAGTACTAGCCCAGGGCAGGGGCCAGCTCAGCTCTGGTTTTGGCCTTGAGCACAGGGCTGAAGCCAGGACTGAACCACCATCTTCCCTGGGCTGAAATGGCTCTTTTGACAGGAGAGGGGGCACATGGCAGGGAGGAGAACTGGGAAGACTAGGGAGAGGAAGAAAACTGCTGCCTGACTATAGGGCGAGGGAGAAACCCCCCCATCCCCTGCCCTACTCCCAAGTAGGGGGTGAGGGTGCCAGTTGCAGGGGAGGCAGGGGATAGGAGAAGCAAACTGCAAGTGTGACCTGGGGGTGGAGGGACAAGCTGCAGTTGGGAAAGGGGGTGTAGGGCAGCTGCAGGGGGAGAGGGAAGGGAAGAGGCAGGATGTGGGGAGGCAGACTGGAGGGGGAAGCTGGGGTTGGGGAGGCATGAAGTGGGGGGCAGGCAGAGGCAGGGGCTATGTGTTAAGGGGTACATGGTGGAGGACAGACAGCAGAGGGGGCAGGCACAGGGGGAAAGGGGGCAAGGGTCTGGCTCTTCAATACCTACTGCTGCTTTCCCTGCCACAGCAGTGGGTGGACAAATTTAAGATGATCTTTCCCTAATTGGATTTGATACATGGAAAATTGTAACAAATTTATAATTTTACATAAATGGAATCTAATTATTGGGGGATAACCTTAAATTTGAAGTTTTCTTGGATTCAGGTAAATAAGGTAATTAGCTGTAGCTTTTTCCTACTTAGGAGACTGGTAAACTGTCAAGTTCACATCTGTTACCACTAATATTTCTTCAGTTTGAAAAAATATGCATTCTAATACCTGTGCAATCCATACTTACCTAGTGTGTTGCCCTGTCCACCTTCTCATTGATTGCTAGTTCTAAATGTGGTTGACCCTATTACAGTCCTAAGAAACTTGAGTGTTAGAGTCTCTAGACTGCATAAAAGTTAGCAGAAAAAACAAAATTCGAGTAGGTTTGATAACTTTATTATTTTGAAAGAATTTAATAGAGAAACTGAAAACAAAAAATATTCTCATCTGAGCCTTTAGAAATATTCAGCAGAACAAGTATAGATGGAATTTCTTAAAATGCACAGAAACGTGTTTTCTTTTTACCTTTCAATTAATAGCATTCATGTAGCTAGAGGAAAGAACTTACATAAATTAAGGATTACATATACATGCTTCTATAGCCTAGAAAACAAATTCCCTACTGCTTTGTAAAAGCTGTCTAAAAAGTGAAGGGTGTTATTTGACTCTTGAAAGCTAGGGCCTGATATTCAAAGAATAATTTTAATGTGGTTTGGCAACAGTTATACTAAATAGTTTTGATATTTGTCAGTAAGCATACATATAATATATAATCTCCATAGATATGACTTAGTTATACCACTTTTGTAGTTTCTGAACATATGATTTATGTTGTGGTTATACAAACCATATTGTTTTGTGGTTTTAAGTATAATTAACATGAGCAGAGAGGTGACTAGCCGTGTTAGTCTGAAGTCAGGCAGCATACACAAGCACCAAAGCTGCTCTGACATACTCGTTGAATGAGCCTTAGTTCAAGCACCCCTGCCACCAATTTTAAGCATGCAGATGTTGATACATAAAAAACATGGCAATGCTTTAATTAGAATGGCTCTTGGAGCCATTCTAATTAAAGCACTGCCCCCCATCTCATCCCCAGAGCATGTGTAAAAGTGCCCATGGAGACTAACTGGTTTAGATGGACATGAGCTTTCACAGGCAACGACCTACTTTTCATCAGCATAGGTGAATCTTTACCCCTCCCCCTTCCCTTTTGAAGACACTTTCTTTGTGAGAATATGGGAATGGAAATTACCAGACTTCCTGGTTCTGAAAATAATCTCAGTGAAGTAGTCCCTGCAATTCCATTCCATCCCTTCTTTATTCAGGGTACCCTTCAAGAGCCTTAGAGCAAAAAATAGAATCACATCTCTTTCTGAGGAATAGAAGAGCTCTTTAAAAATAAATTTGTTGCATTTAATTGCTGCTTAACATTAAGAAGATAACTTCAAAATTCCAATATTAGGTCCATGGAATTGCTCTGCAACTCTTAACCTACAAGATACATTTTTCATATTTCCATGTATGTGGTGTAAAGAAAGAAACTCAGGTTTTAGACAGGAACGTGAATGAATGCGCCAGGACAGAGTACTATCCTTTGGTCTGTCCACAGCACCATAAGTCTTTATCAACTGTAAGTGGGTAGTAACTCATCTCAGAAAACGAAATATTAGTATACCCTTGTCTTGATGGTCCAAAGGAAAAAGCCACAAATGCTAAGTTGTCTTCAGTGTACCCTCCAACTCTACCTTGCTGAACCTGACAATCTGATGAAGAGAATGTCTCACATGCACAGAGAATATGATATATAGGAGTGTTTTTTGATTCCACGACAGTCAAAGTTTAACTGTCTGAGGACAGATGCATTACCATTATCAACCTTATTAATTGTCTGCAAAAAGAAATGTGCATTCCAGGGAGAACCTGACCAGGTCATATGGCTCATAACACATCATGTCAGACTAGGCCTTGTTACATGTATGGTTGGCTACTGCAAAGATATTATACAGTTTTTCCCCTTCTGTTGTTTAAATGGTGGTAGTTGCACACATCTGAGGATGGGTTTTACATTAGTTATTACCATTTAAAGAAGATCTTGAAATTATTGTGAATAGTTCTGTGAAAACACAACCCTAGTAGTATAGCAGCAGTCAAATGTTAAACCAAAACCTTGAATATTGAATGTAGTTTTGTCCACTTCCCCACCCCCACTATTTCAGAAAGGGTATTATAGATCTAGAAAAGGTACTGAGGAAAGCCAACAAGGATGACCCAGAGGTATAGAGAAATTTCCTCATGAGGAAAGACTAGATAGACTAGAAAATTTTAGAGAAAACAAAATTGATGAAGGGTATGATAAAGGAAGGAAGCGTGCACAGCTGACAGCTGCTACCGCAGTAGTGATTGGAAGCTAGCTCTGAGAATATTCCTCATTGTCAAAAATGCTTTTCTACAACCCGGAGGTTATCAGTTTATCATTCTTTAAAGGTTATCATGAAAGATGTGAAGAAAATAAAGGGAGAATCACTATTTTACTGTATCTTGCCATACTTAGAACTAGGGGGACATACAGTGAAATTATTAGGTAGCAAGTTTAAAACAAAACTAAGTTCTTTTTCACACAGCATGTAATTAACTTCTGGAATTCAGTATTGTGGAAGCTGATGATTTAACCATGTTCAAAAGGGGATTGGACAAATTCATAGAAGGACCCATCAGTGGGTATTAAACATGGTAGTTGGGGGTACAATCTAAATTTAGGACTTCCTACATCCCTGAATGCTGGAAGCTGTAGTGGGAGGGAGGCACAGGACAAATTAATTCAGATAATATATCATATACACTTACAACTTGAAAATTAGCCCACCAAAATTGAGGAGCCTTATACAAAATCAAGGCCTAATTCTTTCACTAGCACTGGTTAGCTGAGGTTGATCTCTCAAAAATGACTGAGTCCCCTGATTTCCCACAGAAGAAATGCCTTAAAGGGATTTTTATACATGTATGAGTGGCTTAGGTGCCCAGTGTTCTTAAATGCTTTTGCAAGTCCCATTAGAAAACTCTTCAAAACTTTAGGCATCTTTGAAATTCTGTCCAAATACCTCTAGAGGCTGTCTTTGGGGCAGTGCGTTTCTGCAACATTCTCTGATAACAATCTGTACTTTAAAGTTACAGTATTACCTTGTTTGACCTGAAAAGTAAAGAATTGAAATAGTGTTTTCAGTAATGGCCTGTAACTAGAGCAGGGATGTAAAATTGAATTCAGTCAAATGTAGAAAATACTGACTCGTGCAAAGTTCAAAAGAACACCGCACAAGAGAATGCTTGATTATTTAAGATCCAGCCCCGTGATTTTGAAAAAAATGATATTTCATAATCATAGGAAAGCAATTCTTATGTGCAGTAACTCACTGTCACCAAAAAGAGAAATAATGCTGACAATGTATCTGGGTATTCAAAGAATATCATACAAGGAAACCCTTTCCATGACTCTTCTTTTAATATCTATACCCAAAGTCGACCCTGGGGGGGTGCAGGGCCCCCTTAACACTGCATGGGGCTGTGGTACCCCTGCAAAGGGGGGGGGCGCTCTGTGCTGCTTCTGTGGCATGGGGCTTAGCCACTAATTCCAGGTGGGCCCCATGGGAGGGGTCACAGCTGCTCCCCCTGGCTCCATGGGACCCCCCCGCAAAGTGTGGGGCGCCGGGGTGCTTACCCCTATTCTCCGTACCCTTGGGACGGCTCTGTCTTACCATTTGTCTACTAAAGGTATTTATTATCACCTATGAATTTTTTGTGTGTGCTGGAAAATCAAAGGAATCCTGGGGACAAGAGAGAGTTCTCATTCAGCTTACAGGAGTGTGACTGTGATGAGGCCAGGAGCAATAAATATATCCTCTGGGATATTGAAGACAAGGAGTGATCATAACTTGAAGTAGCTGACACAGGGTACACATGCTCCCCCATTCCTTTATCTGTGCTGTGTGAAAAGTGTTTCTTTCGGCTTCCTCCTGTTTTGTTTTGCTGTAAGGAGAGAGGGATCACATACGAAATCTGAGCCAAGGCTCCTGCAGTTTATCCTGCTTACTGACAGTGTAATTGAGTACTGAGGTAGCACTGACCACTTGAATTCATTTTGTTTGTTGATGGCAAAGGGAGGGAGTTTGATGCAATTCAGTGCCTGGGTAGATTGTCAGCTCCTTATTTGAGTCTTACCCTTAAGTAGTATGCTGGGATCTCTGAAGCCAGGGCCTAACTTTATCTTGATATCTGAAGCCAGAAAAAGACTAACCCACTCTGGTTTGATCTCCCAGATACCTAATCTGGCTGGCCTCCTAACTCTGTGCTCTGCCTGACCCTGTGGATCTCTGACTTAGTTCCTCAAACAGATCTCCTGGCTTCTGGCTCCTTAGCTCCCATATACTTATACTCTTTATGTTCCTTTGGATCTCAGTTACTTCTTCAGACCCTGGGTGAACCCCTGACCTGGCATGACTGGTGGGGGCCAGAAGCCACTGGGGGGAGGACAGTTGCTAAGGGCAAATAGGGGGAGGCACGTGCTGAGCGGGACAGGCAGGAGGAGGGACAAGGTGCAGGATAGCAAGGGGGAGGGTTCAGACTGCTTGACCCTCCGCACACTGTCTTCCCCACCACTAGTCCCCCTACTGCCTATTACCCCCCGCCCATAGCCTTCCTCCCACCACCTGCACCCCACCCCAGGCCACTAGCTACTGTCCATTACAGTTTCTCACTGCAGCAGTAGCAGTGACAAATTTAAGACGACCCTCCAATAATTACATTCCATGCATGGAAAATTCAAACAAATTTATAATTTTTCCATGTATAGAATCTAAATTCAGAGTCACCTTGTTTTCAGGTAAATATGTGTTTTTGTTTTTATTTCTCACCTTTCCTCCAGGATTTAGGTGTTGATTTTGAGTTTTAAATTACAGTTGTTACAACTTTGGTGCATTCCATTAGTCACAGTGGAATATTCATATTCCATAATATGACACTATTCGATAAGGTCCTGTGACCCAGTAGGCTGCTTTGGTATAACTCTTGAGTTTGACATTGAAGGAGGAAGGGGGCATATCTCTATATATGGTCTTACTCTGCAGCATGGAGCATAGTTCTCTTCCTTGGAGCTCTGAAGTGTATTTTAACAAACTGCTTCTGTTCTTGCAGTAGCAGGACATTGAGAGTGTCCTCATCCCCCCTGCTGTACCTGTGGCAGTTAAGGGTGTTTGGGGTTTTTATGGCATTCTGCTGGGTACTTGTGTGAGGGTTGTTTATGAAGTTTTAATAATAGGTTAGTGTAGCTAGGTTCAGATTCCAGGGTGACTATAATGCCCCCTGGTGGCCACACAACGCTTACCCACCTCCACCTGTAGGGTAACCTCCCCTTGGTACTTGCCTGCTACACTTTGATATAGTTGTTTGATTGGAAGGAAGGCTGCCTAATTGGTCCTAGAGCAAGCCTCAGTTCCTTTAGATGCCAGCTAGTTCTCCCAGAGCACCTATAGCCTTAAAGCTAATCATGGTTGTCCTCCTGCTCAGTGCAAATAATTATGATGTCATAGGGATAATGGAGACCTGGTGAGACTCCACCCATGACTGGACCACGGGTATAGATGGCTATACCCCGTGCAGGAGGGATCATGTAGATAAAAGGGGCGGGGGTGTATCTCTCTATGTTAAGGAAAGCTACATGTCCCTGTAAGCTGATATTGGTGACCAGAGTGGATGACTGGAGACCCTCTGGGTTAAAATCTGTGGGGAACACAGCACAGGGGACACATCGGTGGGAGTCTACTACAGACCTCCTACCCAAAGTCCTGAGCTTGACCAGGAGTTCACCTGGGAACTGGCTGAGGCCGCATGCTCCAGGACTATGGTTGTCATGGGTGACGTCAATTCCTGGACATAGAATCAATGAGTTGGAAGGGACCTAGACGGATCATCTAGTCCAACCCCCTACCGTGGGCAGGAAGGAGCACTGGGGATGGGAGGGGTCATAAGACCCCAGCCAGATGCCTATCCAGTCTCCTCTTGAAGATTTCCAAAGAAGGTGAGACCACCACCTCTTTGGGAAGCCTATTCCAGGCTCTGGCCAGCCTTACAGTGGAGTAGTTCTTCCTAATATCTAACCTAAACCTATCCTACCTCAGCTTGTGGCCATTGTTCCTGGTGACTCCAAGGCGGGCCCTGGTGAACAGACTTTCCCCAAGTCCTTACTGGTGGCCCCTGATAAGCTTGTAGGCAGCCACAACATCCCCCCTCTCATCCTCCTCTGAAGAGACTGAAGAGATTCAGGTCCCTCAGCCTCTTCTCATAGGGCTGGTCACTGAGGCCCCCAACCATACAGGTGGCCCTCCTGGACCCTCTCCAGGTTGTTCACGTCCTTCTTGAAGTGCGGCGCTCAGAACCGGACACAGTACTCCAGCTGTGGCCTGACCAGCGCCGCATAGAGGGGGAGCAAGACCTGTCTGGACCTGTTAGTGATGCCCCTGTTGATGCATGACAGGGTGCGGTTGGCTCTGCCTATTGCTTCATCGCATTGGTGACTCATATTCATTGTGGAGTCAATCCTGACTCCAAGATCCCTTTCTGCCTCTGTGCTTCTGAGAGGGTCAGCCCCTAACCTATAACCATAATGCTGGTTCCCTCTCCCCAGGTGCAGCACTCTGCACTTGTCCTTGTTGAACCACATCCTGTTCAGATCTGCCCACTTCTCTAACCTATCCAGGTCTGCCTGGATGCGGTCCCTGCCTGCCAGTGTATACACTTTACCCCATAGCTTGGTGTCATCAGCAAACTTGAACAGGATGCACTCCACACCCTCATCCAGGTTGCTAATGAAGATATTGAACAGCACCGGCCCAAGGACCAAGCCCTGGGGGACTCTACTGCCCACACCCTCCCAGACTGACATCAACCCATCCACCACCACCCTCTCAGTGCACCCCTGGAGCCAGTTTGCCACTGTGCATTTGTCAGTGCTGCAGTGCCTCAGCTTGCCCACCAGAATTGGGTGGGACACTGTGTCGAAGGCCTTCTGGAAGTCCAAGAAGATGACATCAACATCCTCCTTCATATCTAAGCTCTTTGTTACCCGGTCATAGAAAGAGACCAAGTTAGTCAGGCAGGATCGGCCTGGCACAAACCCATGTTAGTTACCCCTCAACAACACTTCCCCTGCAGGGCTCTCACAAATATGGCCCTAGATAATTTTTTCAAAGACCTTTCCCAGGATAGAAGTGAGGCTGACTGGCCTGTAGTTGCCAAGCTCTTCCTTCCTTCCCTTCTTGAAAATAGGGACCACATTGGCCCTTTTCCAGTCCTCAGGGACTTGGCCCGAGCATCAGGAGTCCTCAAACAGCCATGCCAATGGCTCCGCAATGACACCAGCCAATTCCCTCAGCACCCGTGGATGAAAGTCATTCAGGCCTGCCAACTTGGGCACATCTAAGCCCTCCAGGTAATCCTTAACTAGGTCTGAACTAACAGTTGGGGGACTTGCATCCTTCACGGGCCACTACACTATCAACTGAGAGCACCCCATTGTCAGTGGACAGGAACGCGGAGGCAAAGAACTTGTTGAAGAGTTCTGCCTTCTCTCGCACATCTGTCACCAACTGCCCTGCCCTGCCTCGTAGGGGTCCATTGTTACCCCAAGACTTCTTCTTGCTACCTATATACTTGAAAAAGAACTTTTTGTTATCCTTAATCCCAGAAGCTAATCTAAGATCCAGTGCTGCTTTAGCCTTCCTTACCAAATCCCTACAAGCTTGGGTCAGGGAGGTATACTCCTCCTTTGTCCCTGCCCCCTGCTTCCACCGCCAGTATGCTTTTTTTCTTTGCCCTCAGGCCAGCCTGGATATCCGCACTCAGTCATGAAGGTTTCTTAGATCCTTTTCCTGCCTTCCTGCACAGAGAAATTGCGTCCTGCTGCACCCCAAGGATAGCCTCCTTGAGGAAGGACCACCTTTCCTGGACCCCCATACTAGCTACCCCCTGGGCTCTGAGTGCCTCCCTGACTACTGCCCTGAGCACATCGAAGTTGGCTTTCCTAAAGTCAGGCATTTGTGCTGTGCTAGTTACCCTCCCCACCTTTCTCTGATTAGCAAACTGGATCATTTCATGATCACTGTCCCCTGGCCTCCCTTGTACTAGCACCAGGTCATCCCCAGAGGCTAACACCAGATCCAGTATGGCGTTTTCTCTAGTGGGGATGTGTTCCTCCTGCACAAGGTGTAGGTCCTGTATGCACATCAGGAACCTTCATGAGTGGCTAGATCTGGCTGACTGCTCCTCCCAGTTGATGTCAGGGTAATTCGTATCCCCCATGACCACAACATCCTTTGCATGCTTGGCCTCCCCCAGCTGCCTGGAGAATTCCACATCCAGCTGTTCCTCCTGATGTGGTGGCCTGTAGTAAACCCCAACCACCAGATCCCTCTCCCCCCGTCCTTCTTGAAGTTTGACCCACAGGGTCTCAGTTAAGCCTTCCTCTGGTCCCATTTGGAAGGTAGAACTGGTATACTGTTCCCTAACATAGAACGCAACCCCCCCACCTTTTTTCCCCTTCCTATCTCTTCTAAACAACCTATAGCCCTCTATGTCTAATGCCCAGTCAAAAGTTTCATCCCACCATGTCTCCACTAGGCCAACCAGGTCGATTTTACTACTTGCAAGCAGGAGAGCAACCTCCTCCTGCTTGTACCCCATGCTTCTTGCATTAGTGAAGAGACACCTTAATCCCCCCCGAGGGAACCCTGGGCACCCCCCTACCTTAGTGACAGCTGGTCCCTTGGTATATACCTGAGCTCTTACCTGGGCAGGTCCTACACCGGGTTGAGTTAATCTCGTGGGAGAATCCCTCAGCAAAATCCAAGCGGTCGCAAAGCTTCCTCTTGTGCATGGATGACCTCTACCTGACTCAAGTCTATAGGCCAATGAGAGGCAAAGTGCTGCTCGACCTGGTACTGGCTACTGGGGATGACCTAATTGGCGACCTAGTGATCGATGGGAAGTTGGGTGACAGCGACCACGAGCTGAACACCTTCATCATCTGCCGTAAGGCTGGCAAGTCAGTCAGCAACATGGAAGTCCTTGACTTCAGGAAAGCTGACTTTGACAAGCTCAGGAGGCTTGTCAGTGAGACCCTAAGGGACCATGACCCCAGGGAAAGGGGAGTTCAAGATGAGTGGTCACTCCTCAAGGGAGCGATCCTCAATGCACAAGCTAATTCTATTCCATCTCGGAAGAAAGGGAGCAAGAGGGCACAGCAGCCCCCTGGCTCTCCAGGGACCTAGCAGACCCCCTGAGGCCAAAAAGAAAGGCCTACAAAGGATGGAGGATGGGATTCACGTCCAAGGAGAATTATTCTGCACTGGTTCGGTCCTATTAAATGGGTACTTTCCATCGGTGTTCCATCAGTCCCATGGGATGCCCATGCCTGCTATGGGACAGGGAGTCCAGGTGAGGGAGATCCCCTTCCCTCGTTAATGCTGACTGTCACCGCCAGGCCTCAACTAGTTGCTCACTTATTTCTCTCGCTCAGACGATTGATGTTACGCACCTCTTGGGCTCACGCCTCTGTCGTAGCTGGTGACTACCACCCGAATCCTTGACCCTGTGCTCACCTGCCATGACTTGATGACCTCAGTGTCCAGGGCCGTTCATTAGGCATGCTCGTTGACCCAAGGTTCCTCCCGGCGGTTACTCACGGGGCTCCGCCACCCCTACACTCCAGCATCACGCCTCCTGTGTAGCGGTAACAAGCTGGTTGGCGTCTCACTCTTGGGACCCTCGACTGGGTCCTGCTCGGGCCCCTCCCGACACTATCTAGCCTACAGTATGGGTCTGCTACCCTCCTATACCCCTTGGAGCTCAGGGTAGAGGAAAATCAAAAGGAAAAGAAAAAGGGAAGCTCTAACACAAAACCGGCTGTACTGTCCCTTTAACTACCTCCCCCCCGCACTTCAGCGGGACTCTTCCTGCCTCATCCCTTTAGGCACCCTGTTCCCTGCCTACTGTAAGGCATCTCCTGGTCCAGCGGCGATGTTCCCTCCAGAGGTAACCCTCCCTAGATTCCTCACAGTCCCCCTCTCTCAGGGCGGATCTCTCCAGGTGTGCCTCCTGTCGTCCTTCCAAGGCGATCCTGGCGTCCGTCTGCTGCCTTGTCTGCAGCGCTGTCAAGCTGCTCCTCTTCCTCCTCCTTGCTTCTGTCCTGGCCATTCCTGCTCTCCCAGTCCAGCGTTTCAGCTCGTCTTTGATGTGAGGGCATCGGTGGCTGTACTCCCTCCGTGCCGGCTCCACAGCGTGCACTGCCATTTTTATCTGTGCCAGACGGCATTCAGCGCTGACGTCACCGGCCAGCCACAGCTGTATAAACAGGTGGCTGATGAGCCGCGCTGATTCTGTCTTCCACCCCTCACATGCTGTTTCCCAAGCTGCCGGTGAGTACTCTTGCGTCCCTCGTGTCCCGGGACACTGACCTCGTGAAGGAACACCTTGAGAATCTGGATACCTTCAAGCAGCCGGCCCTGACAATCTACACTCCAGGGTACTCAAGGAGTTGGCAAGCGTCATAGCTGAGCCTCTGGCACGGATCTTTGAAAACTCCTGGTGCTTTGGTGTAGTGCCCAAAGACTGGAAGAAGGCCAATGTGGTGCCTATCTTCAAGAAAGGGAGGAAAGTGGATCCGGCTAATTATAGGCCTATCAGCCTGACTTCTATCCCGGGGAAGATCTTAGAAAAGTTTATTTAAAGAGGTCCTCCTTAATGGAATAGCCGACGCCAACATCCTAAGGGATAGCCAGCATGGGTTTGTTGCGGGTAGGTCTCGCTTGACCAATCTCATTTCCTTCTACGACCAGGTGACCTATCACCTGGACAAGGGAGAAAAGATTGATATCATATATCTTGACTTCAAAATAGCCTTCGATCTGGTATCCCATGATCACCTCTTGGCAAAACTGGCCAATTGTGGTCTTGGGTCCACCACGATCCGCTGACTGGGAAATTGGCTCCATGGTCAGACTCAGAGGGTAGTAATTGATGGAAGTCACTCATCATGGTGTCTTGTGACCAGTGGGGTCCCCCAAGGCTCTGTCCTTGGACCCATATTGTTCAACATCTTCATTAATGATGTGGACATTGGAGTCCGAAGCGGACTGGCCTAGTTCGCCGATGACACCAAACTTTGGGGCAAAGCAGCCACACCAGAAGACAGGCAGGTGATCCAAACTGACCTGGACAGGCTCAGCAGATGGGCAGACGAGAACCTGATGGTGTTTAACACCAAAAAATGCAAGGTTCTCCACCTTGGAAAGAAAAACCTGCAGCATCCTTAAAGGCTTGGCAGTGCTATGCTGGCTAGCACTACGGAAGAAAGAGACTTGGGGGTCATCATTGACCACAAGACGAACATAAGCCTGCAGTGCGAAGCTAGGAAAGTGACCAAAATGCTGGCTTGCATCCATAGATGCTTCCGGGACGTCATTCTCTCCCTGTATTTGGCGTTGGTGAGGCTGCAGCTGGAGTACTGCTTCCAGTTTTGGGCTCCACAATTCAAAAAGGATGTGGAGAAGCTTGAGAGAGTCCAGAGAAGAGCCACACGTATGATCAGAGGTCAGGAAAACAGACTTTACAATGTCAGGCTGAGAGCCATGGGGCTTTTTAGCCTGGAAAAGCATAGGCTCAGGGGTGATCTGATGGCCTCCTATAAGTTTATCAGGGGTAACCACCAGTATCTCAGGGAACGTTTGTTCACCAGAGCGCCCCGAGGGATGACGAGGTCGAACGGTCACAAACTCCTGCAAGACTGTTTCAGGCTGGACATAAGGAAGAATTTCTTTACTCTCCAAGTCCCCAAGGTCTGGAACAGCCTGCCATCGGAGGTGGTTCAAGCACCTACATTGAACACCTTCAAAAGCAAATTGGATGCTTATCTTGCTGGGATCCTATGACCCCAGCTGACTTTCTGCGCTTTGGGTGGGGGGCTGGCCTTAATCTTCGGAGGTCTCTTCTAGCCCTATGTCTATGAAATCCATGGTCTCTGTTCTCCCCTATAGCCATTCCCATGCCTCACAAGTATTACCAGTTAATGACTTTGGTGGGCACTTGGCCCCAACCTGATACCAGGTTACTCAGGCCTCTATACCTTTATCAGGGTCACAGCCTTCCCAGCCTCAGCCCCTTTTCTTTCACTGGTTCCCTTAGCCTAGGGCCACTGTGTGTTACCTGGCTTTCAGTTCAAGCACTTAACTGCCTAATCCAGCTGGGCAATACACGTGCTGAACCTGCTTCAGCTTCTGGGCCTTCCTGGCCCTTGTCTCTCTCCTTTTTATGCACAGGACCCCCTGGCCCTTGTTCTGTCCTTATTTGGTACTGGTCCTCCTGGCCCTTGCCTGGCTCTTGCCCAACCTAAGCTTCAGTCTCTCTTGTCCTCTCTTTGGGCTTTAAAATACCCCCCTCCCAGGCTTAAAATCTATGGTATGTCCTGAATCAAGGCCTCTGAACACTGGCATGCCCCTGGCACTTCACGGTGGGTTTAAACCATCATTGTGCCCCTCAAGTGCCCCACCATGGCCTCCACTCATTCCCCTTTCAGCCACTCCCAAACAACCGGTTGACACTAACCAAAGAGTAAGCCTTCTAGCAAACACATACTAAACCCCCTCTGAGTCCAAACATTAAACAACCTGCCTGCATGATAAGGCTTCCCCTTACCCCTGATACTGTGCCCCAGTGGGGTATCAGCAATCTGTCTACCTTCCTTCAAGACAACCCAAGTGCCAGCTAGGAGAGTTCCTGCGTTCTCCTGGCTCTGGAGCTCTTGCCTCGGCAGTCTCCAGACTGCCTCTCCTGGCTTTGGGCCTGTGTTTATATACCTCCCTGGCACTACCCCCTGCTGGCCTGTGTTTATATACTTCCCTTAGCTGCTGCAGGTGTTTCCTGATTCAGCTTGCTGGCTTAGTCTCAGGGTGATTTACTGCTGCTGATATCTCCTGTGCATCTATGTTGTCTCTTATGCAAGGCTCTAGCCTGGGGTGAGCAATTATTTGAGCTCGACAGCCATGTAGGCAATTTTAGTGAGCTGTCGTGGCCTGAGTCAGCACTGGCGCCACCCTACCCTGCACAACAACTCATCAAAACTCCTTATAAGGGATGGGTCCCCTGGGCAGTGGTGTTCAGGATCAGGACAGGTCAGTGAGGCTGGACTAACAGGGCAGAGGTGTGGGATGGTGACTGTGTGAGGCTGGGGCTGGGGCTGGAGCCAAGTCAGAGCCACAACCATGATCCACTGCCTGCTTGCCTCTGCTGTGGGCGTGGGTTCCAGCTCATCTCCAGGGGCTTGTCTCCAGCCTCCTGCTCCTTCCCCTGCTCATCTCCAACCACCTGCTCATTCTCCTTCTCATCTCCAGCCTCCCAAGGCTGGAGACAAGCAGGAGGCTGGAGAGAGCAGGAGAACTAGCAGGAGGCTGGAGACAGCAGAGGAAGTCCAGCTCATGTCCAGGGGCTTGTCTCCAGCCTCCTGCTCCTTCCCTTGCTCATCTTCAGCCTCCTGCTCATTCTCTTGCTTGTCTCCAGCCTTGGGAGGCTGGAGACGAGCAGGAGAACAAACAGGAGGATGGAGACAATCAGGAGAATGAGCAAGAGGCTGGAGATGAGCTGGAGACGTTCCCCTGCTGTCTCCAGCCTCCTGCTCATTCCCCTGCTCAACTCCAGCCTCTAAGGTTGCTGCTACTGCTGGTGAGTGGGGGGGGCTGGGAGAGCGAGCGGGGAGCTGGAGGACCATACAGGGAGCAGGGAAGAATGAATGTGGAGTAGAAGGAATGAACTGGGAGCTAGGGAATGGGAAGCTGGTGGAATGAATGGGGGCAGGGGGAATGAATGGGGAGCTGGGGGAACGAATAGGGAGGAGAACAAACAAGGAGTGGGGGCAACAAACAGGGAGCAGGGGGAGCGATCAGGGGGTGGGGGTAATGTGGAGCTGGGGGAATGAATGCGGGTGGAGGGAATGAACAGGGGCTTGGGCTGGGTGGAGCCCCATAGTCCCCTCCCCACCTTTCTCCAGCTCCCCAACCCCCTACTTACCTAGCATGAAGCTGGGTCCAGGTCCCTGCAGCTTGCATTGCTGCCTGCCCCACACGGGCAGGCAGTGTGCTTCAGCACCAGGGAAACTACAGAGATGCTCTGTGGAAGACCATGCCCTGCCCTGCTTTTTCCCCCAGGATATTGTTTTTGCCCATGCATTGCAAATTTGCGGTGTGGGGAACATTTTTTTGTCTCAAAGGGGTTTGAGACGCTGCAAGAGGCACATGCACGCTTGTCTCGGCACGCCCATAAGGTACATCTACATGTTCTCTTTTAATGTGGTGTTAAGTAATTAGCTCTGCAGTAAAGCATCATGGTCTACATGTGTGCAGTATTAGGGCACAGTAAATCAATTAACTCCACTGTAGGATAGTATTGTCAGGGACAGTACTGTCCTACAGTAGGGTAATTTAGTTCATATGTAGAAATGCACGTGTAGATAGTGATAGAGGCTTGCTGGGGCATGAGGGTGCTTAAGGTGCAAGGGCTGCCTGCCGGCTAGCCCCACACTGTAGCACCCTTTTGCCCCAGCCAGCCCTGACGCCACCACCCAGAGCCCAGGGGTGACCCCTGCCAGCTGGGGGTTGCTCCACCCTGGCTCAGACTTGTAGGCCCAGGCCCAGTCCCAGGTGTAAATGCTGCCCTAAGGAGCAGCTGACTCTGGTGTGAACTGTGCTGGAGCTTATTGCATCGCACTAATAATGTGTAGATGCACCCATTGTGTTATTAAAAATGACTGTTCTGCAGAAATCAGCCTGGAAAAAAAAAACAAAGCAGGAGCACCTTTGAAGTGCCTTACTATGAAAGGCTTCTTGTAACATTTGTACTCTTCAGAGGAGTTCAGTTGGGGACTAGGGATTGGTTGGACTTGCAGCATTCCACAGTGCTCTGCTTCCCATTTCCCTGTGGCTTCAAGGAACCACCTCCGTGACTTGCAACTAATTGCACTTCTCCAAGATCACAGTACGTTGTCTAATTGCTGTTGGGTGCAAAGGCATGCCAACCCCTAGATTTGCCTGACACCCATCCTGTGGATTCTAGTTCTCTAATGAGAATGTCCTGGCAGTTTTGCACCCTGGGCTCCAAATCTTACAATTTGTAGCAGCTTGCTGTGTCTAGGTGACCTAAACATCTCCCTTGGCCTTGCAGATGTTGGGCAGGATACAGGCTGAAACAACCTTCCAGGGTATGTAATTAATGTTCAGTGGGTGCACCTACATTAGGTGTTTCATGCGGAGCTGCCTAATTAGTTCTGCAGTAAAGTCTCAGCGTCTAAACATGCAGCCCTATTAGACCCCAGGAAACTAAGTCCACTGCAGATTATCACTTGTAAATACAAGCACTATCCTAGTGTGAGCAACGTATGTGTAGATGCTGACGGGGCTTCCTGGGGCATGTGGGTGCTTCAGTGTGGGGCTTCCTGCCCACACTAAGGCCTCTCATGCCTCAGCCAGCCCCTTTGCAGCACCTTGACCTGGGTCAGAGCAGCCCCAGGCTGGCCCTTGGGGACCCCTGCTAGCTGGGGCTGCTCCAGTCCAGCTCAGTGTGCTGAAGTTGCAGGCGCACGTGAAGATGTGGCACCTGGGAGCAATAAACACCAATGCAACATGCACTGCAATTTATTAATTTGCATTAATTTCACATGTAGATGTGCCCAGTGGCATCCAACCCCCACTTCCAAGCAGTGCCTTCTAGTGGACCTAGGTGCATAAAAGATGAACTCCACAGTCATGTGGCAGCTACTCAGCCAGTAATTGAATAGTATTTTCCTGGTATCCAGGTACCTGGTGCAAGGCTCTACAAGCCAAGGGAGATACTAGAGGTGCAGACAGAAGTGTAGCTCCCAACTGTAACTCACAACATTTTCTGCGAAGTGTTTTGAGTTACAGCATTAACCCAAACAAACCCAAACAGAAGTTCGCTATTGGTTCCAGTGGGGAGGGGAATCTAGCTGAGGGCTGGGAGCCTGTAGACAGGCTCCCACAGCTTTCTGCCATGCTCTGTTTTTACAATGGGAGGGGGGAAAGGCAGAGGAGGGAGCTCATTCTTGGGGCTCCCCAGCCAGTGCAGAAGGGTGGAGTGGGTGAATTGGAGCCTCCTGACCTCGGAAGGGGGGGATGCTAAAAAAAACCCAGACTGAACTCCCTCCTTTCCCATTCTGAAAACAGTGACAGGCTGGGACCTCTGCAGACCCAAGTTACAGAAGATGCTACATTTTGAATTGTCTTCATCTGATACCTCATATAATGAGGGGTTGTTAGCAGGCAGTCGGGACAACCAATTAGAAGGTACCCAGTTGTCCTTAAATGGCCGAATTGCTGAAGGAAGGTGGTTGATAGAGGGCTAAACAGGCCTGGGCATAATAATTAACTGGGGAAATTATACAAGACTGCAAGGGACACAAATAGGAGGGGTAATAATGTATTAGATTCTTAACAACCAACCATAACATCAACAATTTAATACCATCAACAACAGTAGGCAACAAGAATATATATATACACACACACACACAAGAACAAGGCAATCAATGAGGAAATTCCATGCAGAAAGTGCCAAAGCAATCTTGGCTCTCACGCCCAGCACTCCACCGCTGTGGCAGCACCTCACACCCACAAGGGATATTGACCTATGCAGCCCTCACCCAAGACACACAAATAAATACAGATGGGAGACTGGCTGCCTCCCCATTTATCTCTCTTTTCTCTGGCTGCTTCTCCAGTCAGAGTTGGTTGCTCTTCCAGCTGGCCAGTTTATTATCTAGACTACTCCAGCCTAGGGGCGCCCGTACACAAGCTCACTCACTTTCCCTCATGCTCTCACTCTGGCTGCTGCATGGTAGAGGTCTAATAAAGGAGACTGATGCTTGACTCTAGGAGCTACTAAACTACTCGTCCAGCCACATGTGAGGTAGGAGACATGAAAGCACACAAGAGACGAGGAGTACCCAGGGAGGCATAGGAGACTCATGCGAGACCCAGGGGGAGACAGGTTCTCTCTCACTGTGCACTGTTATAGATTGGTGGATAGGCAGCTGTCAGTCATATGAGGCACCAATTAAACACAGGTGCACACGACACCTCTTTGCACTCAGCACTCTGAACCACTGCACTCGGCACTCTACCTGTCCCTAGAATGTATCAGATCACTCTAGAGGCTTCTTGCACTTTCTGAGGCTTCACTAAACATGCTCTTTTGCTAAACTAGGTCAACTCCTAGGAGAGGTTAACCCACCCTGGAACTTTCTGGCTTCTGGTAAGGGCATCTTGTGAAGTGGTGACCACTGTGGTCAGATAGTCACCTGATTGGCCAGTTTTGAAGCTGTCTGCAGCCATGTACTTGTCTTTGGTCACAGTTATAAACTGCTTTCTCTGACCAGATTGGGAGAAAATTGTCACTTCTGTTCAGGTCCCATAGCCTGTCCACATCCCTCTTGAAGTGCGGCACCAAAAACTGGACGCAGTACTCCAGCTGCAGCCTGACCAGTGCTGCATAGAGGGGGAGGATCACCTCCTTGGACCTGCTTGAGATGCATCTGTGGATTAATGACGAGGTATGGTTGGCCTTCCTGACTGCATCCCCACACTGCTGGCCCATGTTCATCTTGGCATCAGTGTTGACTCCAAGATCCTTTTCTGCCTCTGCACTGATGAGAGGGGAGTTCCCCAACCTGTAGGTATGGTGCTGGTTCTTCCTCCTTAGGTGCATCACCTTGTACTTGTCAGTGTTGAATCCCATCCTATTCTCGTCTGCCCACCCTTGTAACCTTTCTAGGTCCGATTGTAGCCTATTCCTCCCTTCTAGCGTGCCCACATCCCCCCACATCTTAGTGTCATCAGCAAATTTGAACAGGGTGCTTTTTACCCCCTCATCCAAGTCACTGATGAAGATATTGAACAGCGCGGGCCCGAGGACCGAGCCCTGTGGAACCCCACTGCCCAACATCCCTCCAGGTTGAAAATGACCAATCCACCACCACTCTCTGGGTGCAGCCTTCCAGCCAGTTGGCAACCCATTTGACTGTGTAGGTGTCGATACCACAGTCCCCCAGTTCCTTAATGAGAACAGGGTGAGAGATAGTGATGAAGGCCTTCTGAAAGTCCAGAAAAACTATGTCCACTGCTACCCCTGCATCTAAGGATTTGGTGACCTGGCTACCCCTGCATCTAAGGATTTGGTGACCTTGATCCTGGTTAGCCCATTGTCATCTTCTCATCAGTCAACAGCAGGGATCCTGGTTTCTCTGTTTAAAAATACAAAATTCTCGGGTAAAAACTCCCAAATTCTTCAATTTAAAAACCCCAAATCCACATTTTTCTGCAATTAAAATGAAATGCCACAATATAGGTATCAGTTGAACACAATGTTTTATTGATATATTTACAATTTTAAAGCAATTTGGAAGCCTAACTGTGTCTCAGTCTTTATAATAAAATTCTAAATATTTATATATTTTGGCCTTTAATTTTGAGGGTTTTTTGTTTTTTTTAAATCAGAGAAACTCAGAGCATCTCCTGCCCCCTTCACTCATCAAGACGTGGTTCCAGCTGTGGCTGTCCCTACCGCTGTTTTGTGGCCCTGAACAGCCCTGATATGGCAATGCCTGGACCCCACCTGTGCCGTTGCCCCTCACTTCTAACCCGCAGCCCCCCCCACCCCCAGCTCTGCCAGTGCCCCTCACTACCTATCCACAGTCCCCCACCCTTCCCAGCCCTGCTGGTGACCCTCCTGACCTACAGTCCCCTGTCCTCCCAACCCTGCTGGAGGGGGCCTTCAGCTGCCAGGGCTGCAGGACCTAGCAGCACCTGCAGCTGGAACAGAGTGCAGAGCCCGCCTCCTCCACTTCTGAACTTGGTGTGGTCAGAAGGGAGCTGAGAAGAGCCCATGGAGTGGGGGAGAATGTGGGCTGCCCACTGTGGGGCTTGGGGCTCCCCACCCTGCTACCCTCTTTTTGGGGGCCTCCGCAGCCCAGCAAGTGAGACCCAGTGTGGGAGGGTGGCAACAGGGAGCAAAACTCCATGCTGTTGCCACCCCTACTACTGCCAGGTGGGCAGAGAGTCCCTCACCATGACAGTGCAGCTGTTGTGGGGTCCCGGCAGTGTCACCAAGCCTACCTGCCCCACTCTGCCCTTCTGAGCCGGGTCCCGCCCACTGGGCCATGGAGGCTCCTGGGGGAAGGCAGCAGGATGGAGAGTCCTGAGCCCTGCAGCAGGCAGTCCACATCGTTCTCTGCCCCATGCACAAATCTGGGGATGGGAGGTCACATGCCCTCCCATGTTCCACTATGTGTCTCCTCTGGCACAGAACCCCTCCTCAGGAGTACGCACAGCAGCAGGGAGGCACCCTTTCCACCACCTCTGGAAAAGCCACCCATGGCTTCTTCCTGCTCCCTCAGACAGTCCCGCAGCTGCACAGTCCCACCCTGGTCATGGACACCCCTAGCTTCAGCTACTAACCCTGCCCCACTTCCTCCCTCACCATGGCCACTTCAGTCTGCCCCTCCGACCCCCATGCATTGCCTATGCCCATGCTGCCTATGCTTCCTTCCCCCCATAGACTTACCTGCAGGCAGCTGGGGAAGCTGCTCTTCTCCATTGTGTGTCTGTATTGCTGGCCATGTGCATGTATATACATGCACACATGCATGTGGCACCCCTTAAGTCCTGTTCCCCCCAACCCCAACAAGCCCCTTGTGGGCTGGAACTCTGCCAGCCTGCAAAGGGAAACCTCTGTTTCCTACATTTTTCTCCTCTAAAGGGAAACATCTGTGTTTTTCTGTGGCAAATGGAAAACCAAGATCCCTGGTCTTCAGGAGCATCAACCCGGAGTTTCCAAACATCCTGGTGCCATAGACCTTGACTAACCAGCTGGTGGTGATGTGTGAACTGTCCCTGGTGGCCTCTGATACCCTGAACATGTCTACACATGCACTTTAATGTGCATTAGCCTATTTTAATGCACATTAAAGTATCACACAAAATCTGTGTGATTTCACTAATGCACATTAAAATATGCTAATGTGATTTTTCTAGTACTTCATACTGCAGGTACTAAATTTAATGCACGTTACCAAAAACCCATTAATGAATGTATAGACATGACCCCTGTACCATAATGGAGAAGAAATTCTTATGGTTGATGTACTGTGGTGGGCAGGGCACAAGATAGGAATGGGAGCGTCACTGATGACCCCTATGCTGTTTGGAAAGCCTATGTGGGCAAATCCAGCAATGACTTCCTAGGGGTTGGTGAGGCAGATGAGCTGTGGTACCCTCTAGATGGTGTGGCTCATCTTTTGCATATCCAGTCCCACTGTGGACATGTCCATGTACTGGAGTCTGATCAGCTTCCAGATGCTACTGTTGCACTTAAAAAACAGATTTTTAAATGTAGTGCTTTAAGAATTGGCACATCACTAGGTTGATTAAAGCAAACCTATTTGCTATTAATAACTACCAACAAGCTATAAAACTAAATGACAGAAGAAGGACTTTTTCCCAATATAAAATGAGCTAGTAGTCCTTGTATTATCTTAGTTGCAAGAGATTTTTACCCAAGCAGGAAGGAAGTAGTTTGTCAGCTTTCACAGAGAGTGGGTCTTCCACTCTCACGCTAGGTGGTGCAGGATGGCTTCTTGATTTTCTCTGGACTGCACACCTTGCTGGCAATTCTGTCTTGCTTTTTATACTGTTTTAATTGTAGGGCTTCAAACCATTTTTCCTTGATGGTTGGTCAACTAATGTCCAAACAAAACAGGGAGGAAAAGGGTGACCATTACATTACAGTTGTTAAATTGCCTGGCTACTGTTTTTTTGGATTTGTCCAGGTTTAGAGTTGTGTTTCTTGTAGTTAAATGTGATGGGGCTTAAGTGGTTGAACGAGATGCTTAAAGGCATTGGTTACTGGACCTGTCTTTGGGTATTTGCTTATCAATGGGGCAAATTTGCAATAGCTTGTAGATGGTCTATTTACAAAACTTCAGACATATATTGAATGATTGAGACATTTGTAACACCTTAGACATTGGATGCCTGTTTTGAGAAATGTGCGGATGTGTTTAGCAAGGTGCATTTGTCACATACATGTTAATAGGGCATTTTTTTACAGGTTTTGCTTGAAATGTATATTAAGTCTTTTGTCTTCATTAGTTGCTAGTTCAGTTGAAATGTATACGTGGTTTCCTTGAGTACTTTAGTTACACTGGCTCAGCCTTTTGCTCTGGCTCTTTTAGTTTGGATATGCACATATGATGAGTGTTTCAGGTCTCTGCCAACAATTTTCATTTTAAATGAACCATCACTCTTATTATTTTATAGCATGGGTCTGATATTGGGTGCCTAAACCACCACTAGAAGGAGTCTATTCCAGTTCTTGGTGGCTCGGACAGTAAAGAAATTTTGCCTTATGTCCAAGCTAGAAAAGTCTTGGAGGAGTTCATGACTGTTGGTCCTTGTTTTTCCTTGGGGTACTCTGGTAAACAGGCATTCCCCCAGATCCTGATGTACAGGCCTATTCTCTTGCCCTCTGATCATGCGCATGGCTCTCCTTTGGACTCTCTCAAGTGTCTCGACATCCTTCTTGAATTGCAGAGCCCAGAACTGGATGCAGTACTCCAACTGTGGCCTCACCACAGCCGAGAACAGTGGGAGGATGACATTCTGAGATTTACTTGAGAAGCATCTATGAATGCAAGCCAGAGTATTGTGTGCTTTGCCAGCTGCAACATCGCATTGGTGGCTTATTTTCATCTTGTGGTCAGTCATGACCCCCAGATCTCTTTCAGCTGTGGTGCTACCAAGTGTAGCACTGCTGACCCTATAAGCATGCTGCGGGTTTTTTCTCACAAGGTGGAGTACCTTACATTTATTTATATTGAAAGGCATGAGGTTTGTATCCGCCCACTTACTAAATTTATCCAGGTCAGCCTGGATCACTAGCTGGTGTGGAATGCCATGCCCCAAAGTTTAGTGTCATCGGTGAACTTAACCAGTGCACTTCTGATACCAATGTCCACATCATTGATAAAGATGTTAAAAAGAACCGGTCGAAGGACAAAACCTTGGGGGGATACTACTGGTCATGGAGTGCCATGATGGTTCGCTACCATCGACCACTACTCTCTGGGTCTGACCTCGGAGCCAAGTACCCAGCTATCGGACTGTGATGAAGCCAAGGCCACAGTTGGCCAATTTTTCCATGAGGAGGTCATGAGATACCAGAGCAAAGGATTTTTTTTAAAGTCCAGATACATGAAGTCAATCTCTTCTCCCTTGTCCAGGTGATATGTCACCTCGTCATAGAAGAAGATGAGATTGGTCAGGCGAGACCTACCCGCGACAAACCCGTGCTGGCTATCCCTTAGGATGTTGCCTTCAGCCAGCTTATGCAGAAGGGTCTCCTTGATAATTTTCTCTAAAAGCTTACAGGGAATTGAGGTCGAGCTGATTGGCCTGTAATTCCCAGGATCAACTTTCCACCATTTCTTGAGATGGGTACCACATTGGCCTTCTTCCAGTCTTCAGGTACTTCACCTGAGCACCACGAATTTTCAACTATTTTTGCCAATGGCTGGGCTATGACACCCGCCAACTCCTTGAGTACTCTATGGTGTAATCTGTCTGTAATCCAAGTCCCAGCCACACCTCTTTCAGGATTCAGCAAAACAAATCCTTTATCTGTAATCTTCTTGCAACACAAAAGTTTGGACTTTTGCAGCCATTTTGAAGTGCCCCGATGGAAAAAGGATTGTATGGTTGCACAGTGCTGAAAAACTCCAAATTTAAAGCACTTCAAATTATAGCAGAGTTTGTAAATGCTTTAAATGAATGCTTGCCCATATCCTTGATCTGACTGATGTAAATAAAAGATTCAATATGTAGAAATGCAAAAGCTTTTAAATTATTAAATACATCTGTTAAAAACAGAACACTGTGCATGAGAATGTGTGTCATTTTTTCTGAATGGCCTGCCAGTATGACCATACTTAAGCAAAATGCTCCATGTAGTCTTTCTGCAGAAGGGCCATATACCATACCAGTTTTACCAAAACAGTGCACAAAATTGCAAATAATTTGTTTCACATTCAAATAAATTAAGTTTGGGCTTTATTATGTATAGCTTAATTTTATGAGAGCAGGATTAGAGATAAATTTATAGCATTCTGGTTTTGTAGACAAATGGTTGTATAATGTTAGAGAAAACAAGTAGTCTGTGTATGTGGGCACATTGTATATGCTGTATATAATAAATTAGCAATTATTATGTTTAAAAGAGTACTCTGGTACAAAGTATTAAAAGTACTTAAGGAGAAACTTAAGAAGAAATTTTAAGATTGAATGCTTCTTTTCTTTTCTTATGGTGACCAAAATCTTCAAGTGGTTGCAAATCCCTTAAATCTTAACTACTTTCTTGGGAATTAGAAGCTCATTTATACGCATTTCTCATAGAATGCTTCTACTGCTAATAAGGTAAAATGCAAAATTTAAACATTCCTTCATCAATTTACATCTAAAATTATTACTTTACATTAACTGGAAACATTTCAGCTGCACTTATTTATGGAAGTGAAAAATGGCATAATGAACTTACCATTACCGTCTACATTATACATTTTCTGAGTGTAGCAATGTATCTTTAAGTAAGCACAGCTATAGGTAGTAAGCATACGTAGGTAAAAATAAATGTTACAAAAATGTGTTATATAGATTGTTTCAGTTCTTTTATAGTATTAGCACTGAAATTTCCAGTTTTTGTTCTACAGCAAAATCTTTACATAAGAACAAACTTGTAACTATATTAAGATCTTAAACACTTCCTCCCTAAAATTCTAACTAGAAGGTAGTTTAACACTACAAGATTTTTGGCAATTATTATTTTTCCAGCACTACAGTTTTTAAGCAATCTATCAAGTATTTCTTGAATATGACACAAATAGTAGACAATCTAATTTATTTTGTTTTTAAATCTATGGAGTCAGACTAGATATGGCAAGTTTAGTATATTGGCCATAATCTGTTCTTGCAATTTTCAGCAGATTTGCGTAGGTGTAACTGAGAGTACAAGTAGGTCTACACTATTTAAACAGAAATACTATCAAGAGAATTTTAAGAGACCCTAATCTAATTACTGCTTTTTGCATGTGTGTATGCATGTGTTAACTTGCGTGTGTGTATGCATGTGTTAACAGGATAAACTAAACTAATCAAACAGCTTTTAGGTGACATACTTCATCAAATACCGCTTTTGGCACATTATTTTCGTTAATTGTGGCTACAGTGCAAAGACACATTTTTAACTAGGAATTAACTTCATTGGAGCATGTGATAGTGAATAAATAATGTCATTACAGATGTAAAAATAAATTTTGCATAAAAAGTATGGTGTTTATTTGATCTTCTGTGGTTTCAGCACAACACTGGAATAGGATCTTATGCAGGAAAATGCATAAGGTGAAATCTCCCTTGTATTGATGTAATTGTTTTCAAGATGAAGATGTTGCAAACATGAATCTCCATCCTCTTCTTCCTCATTAGTGTCATCAACAATATCATCACCAATGTTAGATCTACAGATGCGTTCTGAAGGGACTGTCCTGGGTAATCAAATGAAAAATACTGGCTTAATTATTAAAGAGTACTAGCAAGTTATTTGTTAATCAGTTCATTTTAGAGATGCTGATTACCATGTTGTTTAAAACATTTGGATTTGATCAGCAATATAACTTTTATTAGTTTTACAATAGCAACAATGATAATTATAATAATAATGTCACATTAATATTAACCACTGCTTATTATTCATGTACAATATAACAATGGTAAAAAAGACATTTTTTTTATTAAGCTCATTTAAAAATGAATTTACATCTCTAATTACTTTTTGTAACACAGTTGAATGTTTTTCTTTGCACTGTTATCTTAATTTAATATATTTACTTTAGAAATCAGTTTGGATGAACTGCATTCATAACATGGATAACACACATGGTCCATCACTCAGCTACTTTGCAGATCTCAGGGCAACACAAAGTAGCTGGAAAAATGTGCTACACGGACATTTACAAATTCCCCACATAAAGGTGGCATAAAGTTGATATAACTACTTCTAGCCGACCAGTTTAGTCTTTGCTTTGTGCTAGGGTCAAAAAAGGGGAAAGGTGACTTAGAATCAACTTTTCCTGCACTCTTGTTTGCTGTGCCAACCTGAGTGTAGCCTTGGCTGGGGTCTGACCTTAGGTCTATGATAAAGTGAGTTCTTGGAGAACACTGGGAGTCAGCAAGGTTGTGTTGTAGCTTTTTTAAAATCAACGTAAGGAGTCTTAGGCCATGCTTTTCTTTCTTAAATGAGTTGGACTCTTATACAAAATATTGTTATAGAGAATTCAAAACTCATTCCCATGCTCACTATTTAAAATCTGTTGCTCGTGAAAGAGAGCTTGTATTTTAAAACATAATCCTTTTTTAAATCCCTTTTAATATTATCTTATTTTAATATTTAAAAAGTCAAGTTTGAAAATACCGTATTTTGTTGTTGTTCAGCCTCAGAAAGCTTAATGCTTTCATTTCTGCAATTCCAAATGGTATAGACTTTAATTCATTGTGATCCAAAAATAACTCTCTCAAAGAGTGATATGCTCCAAAGAAGGACACTGGATCAATTCCATCATTGTTAAGTTTGTTAAAGGAAAGGTAGAGGTATTCCAGCCCTGGCTTCATGTGACCAAATACATATCCTGGAATTCTCTCTATCTGGTTTCCAATGAGTACCAGATGCAATAAAGATTTTGGCAGATAGGAGGGAACATGGTATAACTTATTGTAAGAAAGGTCAATAGACTCCAAGTTCCTGCATTAAAGGAGATAAAAAGAGATGTAAAAATGATACAGTATGCTGCAAAGTTAATGTTGCATTCAGTGCAGAATAACATTATTAGTGCCAAAAACTAGTTGATTAATTATTTGGAAGTGAATTTTTCTCTGGGTGCTTTGTTTATGTCAAAAGAGAATTAATTTTAGGGAATATGGTTAGAAATTGTTAGTCTAAAAATAACAATCCAAATGGTAAATAAAAGTCATAATTAGGCAAGATCTACACTTGTGTATTGGTGTTGTGGGGAAATATGCCATAAAATAAGTAGAAAGCTAGAAACCTCAAAGAACTAATTCCTACTCAATAGTCTTGTCTACACGAGATGCATTAATACAAATTAGGCTCATTAATGCATATTACAAGTGTGTGTCTATGCATGGACACCTTTAATTTGGCACAGTTAGGCCAATCGTGGTGCTTAAATTTGATACTTGCAAATACAGGTATCAAATTTAGGCACTATTAGTTAAAGTGCATTAATGCACATGTAGACATAACCCGTCACTAACTTTAGTGCTGGGTCTCCCCAGCCACTGGGGACACAATGCAGACCCCTTTAGTGCCAAGTCCCTGCATGTGTAGACACCTCCCAAAAATTAATGCACATTAAATTTAGTCATGCTTAAATGCCCATGTAGACATGCCCAATAAGAAACTCAGATCTACAACAGTGAGTTATACCAGAAAATGTCAATATTTTTAGTGTACAATTAACTGCCATCTACTCCTTTTCCATAGACAATTTTGCATTTGGTGCTGTTGTTCTTTAGCAAGGTAACACTTAAATAGGGACTGGAGGATCAGACCTACACTTGGGACTAGTCTCATGTGCTAAATTTTAAATCATTGCCCCATTGACACTGATTTGAAGTTTACCTGACTTCAGCTGAAATTTCATTAGATTTGTTGTAGGATCCATCCTATATGCATAGAGAGGTACTGATATATTTTTAAAAACAAGTAATACCATCCAGTTGCTGATATATCTCTGCCAGGTTTTTTCATGTCTCCTTCAATTTCTTCATATTGAGAAGACATGAAGCCTGCATATGTTTACTGCTTTTCTTTGAAGGCAAGAGAATATTGTACATAGACAGCTAATAAAGAATTCATCTTCAGGTGGAATATGTTTGCAAAGGATGAGGGGAGCATGTGACAATACTGAAATTGTGATGTAAGATTGTTCTCTAGACAAATACTCCAAAATCCTGTGGAATTTCCACTGGATCTTGCATGGCCCTTCCAGTTAAGAAGCCATAGCTGTTCCCTCTGTAACCTCTCAAACAACTTCCCACAGCAGGAAGGATATGTTTTATTACCATTAATCCCATGTTTTGAAACTCATAGAAAATGGAAAATGTCTTTTCCTTCAAATAGGAGAATAATTATGTACGCCTTACTGGTTTTTTAATCATGTAATTATAATTATATTTTTATAATTCTCTTACCTAGGATACTGGGATAGGTGTTGACCATAACAACCTACATGTATTTAACAATTGGAAACTGGGCCAGTAAAATATGCGTGGAGGGGCTATATATACTTTAAAGTTAATGTTCATACAGCATAATCTAATTAATCAGAATGCAACTGATTAGTGTTCATTTTAGATTGTGAATAAAAATAGTTTTTAGCTTTAAGATTAAAATTAATTGCAATAAATGCAGTTGACCCATAATATCAAAATTATTTTTAAAAATGATTTTGTATACTGCTAAATTTTTAATCAAGGCTATTTGCCTAATATAATGGCTTCTATGATATAACTGACTTCTTGAAACAAAAGCAATGCAGTTGCTTTAAATTATCTAAAATGAATCAGAATTTCAGATATCATTCTTCATGGGAAGTTTTGGTCAAATGGAAGAGGAGGGTGGGCATCAGTCCACAACTGTGAGCTGGATACGTTTCTTGCTCAAAGGGAGACTAGATTGGTCAGGGATTGGTTTTAAGATGCATTCTGTTTAACATTTTTATTAGTGACTTTGATACTGGAGTTACATGTTACTTCATGAAATTTGCAGCTAACACTAAACTGGGGGTATTGCGTTCATAGACGAGAACCAGATTATTATACAAAAAACTTAAAGTTTTGGACTATAAAATTAGAAGGGGCTTGAAGTTTAGCAGAATAAAGTGAGAAGTCATGTGCTTAGAAATTAACAAGGATTTTGGCTATAAAATGAGAGCACATAAATTGGAAACAACTAAAAGAAAAAGAGACTTTGTTATATCGATCAGTCATAGGATGCCCATGAGTTATGATATAACTTCTGAAAAAAGGTAATAAAAGGTAATACTATTCTAAGTTGTGTTCACTGAAATACATTCAGTAAAGGTAAGGAAGCACTAGTACCATTGTCCAACTCATTGGTAAGACCTCACTTAGAATGTTATCTGTGGTCTGGGCACTAGTGCTCAAAAAAGGCTTACAGAGGTGGTTAAGAAAATGGAGACCTAAACTTCTGAAAGAAGATTAAAGGAGGTTGGCTTGTCTATATTAGCAAGACTGAGATTGATAGAAGATGTATTTGCTTTTACAAATACATTAGTGGCGTGAATATTTGCAAGGGAGAAGAGGATTTTAGGATACAAAAACACTCGCAAGAACAAATGACTACAAACTGGTTGTGTACCAATTTAGACAAATTGTCTGATTCTCTGATAAAAATTCCAGTCAGAGATGTGAAGTTTTGGAATGCTCTTCTGAGCAAAGTAGTGGGAGCAAAGTACCTCATATGTTTATGGAAGGGATGGCATAGGGAGCTTTGGTATGTGTTCAGTAAGTGAAGTGAAGTATTTGCTGTCCCCTTGTTTGAGTGTAGGGGTTATTCTTTTGTTGTGTAGTAGGTACCTGATAATATCTTATTTTTCTGTCTTTTGCTGATCACTTACAGTGACCAGGAAGACAAATGGTTTCCCCCCTCCTTAATGCTTTTCTTGGTGTTATGGCAAGTGGATTCCTATAGTTAAGGTTGTATGCTCTAATTAAGGTGTCCTGGTGTCCTTGCCAGTACATGAAAAACTCATAGGTTCCTTGATCTTCTAATTAGAAATCAAACTGATAACCAAATTTGGAGTCAGGAAGGTCATCTGGGCAAGGAATGTGAGGGTTTTGCCTTCTTTGATGGCAGTGCTCTTCCTAGGATCCTCGGAGCATCGATTAACCAATTATTTCTGTCATTGCAATGGCAGGACATTATCAGGGCCTTTCTGTCATTTTCTCTTGTGTCATGGTATAGAATAATCCTGGTGTTTCTAGATCTGTACCTTGTAGTTGTCTGTTACTGAATATCATGCTGTTTGTAGACTTCTAGAATAGAACTTTGATTTTTTTTAAAATAAATTACAGTGCAGATATTCCCTTTTTTGTTGCTATGTGTACTAATAGTTCTAGGAAACAAAACAAGTACATCTTGGACTGTGAGTACTTACTCTTGATTAATCCAAGCCAAAGGTGCTATTCTGTCTTCTTCCAATTTGTTATGCTTTAGCACAATGAGGTTTATATTTCTGGTACGGTTAAAGCAAATTTCGGAAATCTCTTCAATTTGATTATTTTCCAGATGTAATTCCTACAAGTATGTTTGAAAAGGAAAATATAAAATGAAATAAAATTATAAAAATATTAGGATTTGTTTCCTGTTGTCAAAAGGAAAGGCTACTTTTAATATAAATGATACCCAATAATAAAATAACCAACTTCCACATAACAAAATAATTGTCTGAGTCTCTGTATGATGAGCCGCACACTTCAGAGAGAGAGGACTCCTGGGATGGGACGGCATCCAGCTCACAAGGAAAGGTAAGTCCCTGTTTGCAGCCAGGGTGGCCAATCTTCTGGACAGGACTTTAAACTAAGATTGCTGGGGGATGGGAATACACAAATTCAAACATCCAGGGAACAACATACAAGTAAGCCCTGTAAATAGGGACACTGGGATAGCCACTCTTGAGGGAGCAGAGGGAATAGTTCTCCATCAGCGGGACAGGAAGGCGAGGGCCTCAGGAGGAGGACTCAGGTGCCTATATACTAACGCCAGGAGCATGGGGAGAAGTAGGAGGATCTAGCCCTCTTACTCTCCAGTGTGCATTATGATCTGGTAGGGATTACAGAGACCTGGTGGGAGTCCTCACATGACTGGAGTCTACCTATAGAGGGCTACACCCTTCATAGAAGGGACCGGGTGGGGAAGAAAGGTGGAGGTATTGCTCTCAATGTGAAAGAGCAGTACACCTCCTTGGAGGCTGACATCAGCTCCAAAAATGGACAGCTTGAAACCCTCTGGGTCAAGCTGGGGGGGAAGGGGGGGCGGGCACAGCCAGAGAGACCTAAATATAGGTGTATATTACAGACCACCAAACCAGGGGGGGAACGCGATCTGGAGTTCACTCAAGAATTGACTGAGGCTGCACATGTTGAGACATGATCATCATGGGTGATTTTAATTGTCCAGATATCTCCTGGGAGGAACACTTAGCCAAGTTGGATCAGTTACAGTCCTTCCTGACCTGTGTCAAGGAGCTCTTCCTGACTCGGGAGGTGCATGGGCCAACCACAGGTGACGCTCTGCTACACTTGGTCCTGGCCAAAGGAGATGACTTGGTGACCGATTTAAATGTAGAAGGAAGTCTGGGTGAAATCATCATGTTCACTGTCTGACTTAAGGCAGACAAATTGGATAGCAGAACTGAAGTCTTGGACTTCAAAAATGCAAATTTTAACAAGCTTAGGTTACTAGTAGGGCAAGTGCTGCAGGACCAGGGACCGAAGGCAAAAGGTGTGCACGAAGAGTGGTTATTCCTTAAGGACATGATCCTTGAAGCACAAAGGAAGTCCATTTCCATGCAGAGAAAAAGTAACAGAAGTGCTGGGAAGCCCTCTTGGCTAAACAGGGGAATTACAGTCTTAAGAAAGAAGAAAAAGGCTCATAAACAATGGAAGCTCAGGGTGGGCCCCAAGGAGGATTATTCCACGATGCCCTGTATTTGCAGGGAACAGATAAGACAGGCTAAAGCAGCGAGCGAACTTAGATTAGCAACAGGAATCAAGGACAAGAAGTCCTTCTTTAGGTACATAGGGAACAAGAGGAAAATAAATGAGTGTGGGGCCATTGCTCAACAACTCAGGAGAGCTGGTTACCGGCATCCAGGAGAAAGCTGAACTCCTGAATGACTACTTCATCTTGGTCTTTCAGTGGACCAAGGGGAAAATCACACAAGGTAGAATAGAGGATGGGCATGGTAGGATTAATCACTTTCCTACTATTGCTGTAGAATTAGTGTATGACCAATTAAAAAGACTAGACATATACAAGTCAGCAGGACCGGATGATCTTCATCCCAGAGTGCTGAAGGAGCTGGCTGAAGTCATTGCGGAACCTCTGGCAAAACTCTTCCACAACTCGTGGTGCTCTGGAGAAGTCCCTGAGGACTGGAAGAGGGCCAATGTTGTGCCCATCCACAAGAAGGGCAGGAGGGAGGACCCAGGTAACTACAGGCCGGTTAGCCTAACTTCCATCTTAAGGAAAATCCTAGGAAAGTTCATCAAGTAGTCTATCTGCGATAAGCTTGCAGAAGGTAAGATTCTGAATGACAGCCAGCCTGGCTTCGTCGCTGGCAGGTCTTGCCTTACCAACCTCATCTTCTTCTATGACCAGGTAACTCGCCACCTGGACATGAGAGAGCAGGTTGACATTGTATACCTTGACTTCCAAATGGCTTTTGATTTACTATCCCACAATATTCTCATTAGAAAATTGGAGGATTGTGGGCTTAACCCCAGGACAGTCAGTTGGGTGAGAAACTGGCTGCAGGATAGGACCCAGAGAGTCATAGTGAATGGATCTGTGTCATCCTGGTGAGAAGTGGGCAGCAGTGTCCCGCAGGTGTCAGTGCTTGGTCCAATACTTTTCAACATCTTTATTAATGATTTGGATGTGGGGGTGAAGAGTTCACTGGCCAAGTTCGTGGATGACACCAAGTTATGGGGAACCATGTCACATTTGAAAATAGGCTGCAGATACAGGTGGCTCTAGACAGGCTAGCAAGTTGGGCAGATCAGAACCTGATGAAGTTCAACGTTGAGAAATGTAAAGTGCTCCACCTTGGGACAAGCAACCCACAACACACCTACAGGCTTGGCAGCACCAAAGTGACTAGCACCATGAATAAAAGTGACCTGAGGGTAATAATAGACCACAGTATGAATACGAGCTGGCAGTGTGATGCTGTAGCCAGCAGGGCAAATCATACTCTGGCATCCATCAATTGATGCATTTCCAGCAAAACCAAGGAGGTGATTCTTCAGTTCTACTCAGCACTGGTGAGACCGCAGCTGGAGTACTGCAGCCAGTTCTGGGCACCACATTTTAACAATGACATGGACAAGCTTGAGAGAGTCCAAAGAGCCACCCGTATGATCAGAGTCTTACAAAGCAAGCCATACGAGGAAAGGTTAAGGGATCTGACATTCTTCATCCTGAGGACAAGAAGGCTGAAAGGGGACCTGGTAGCAGCTTACTGCTACACTAAGGGAGTTCATCAAGTGCTCAGTGAGCAACTGTTCACCAGGGTAGCCAAGGGGAAAAGCAGGACTAATGGCCACAAACTCCTGGAAGATCAGTTCAGGCTCAATGTGAGCGTGTGAAGTGTGTCTAGCTCAGTCTCTTGCTGAACTTGTCTGTCACGACTTGGATTGAAAAAAGCAAGAAATGTTCAGTGTTATTTTGGGATGAGAAACGCCACATACCACCCAGGTGATATACTCTCACGTTGCAAGTTTTATTTCACCTCATGAGGTTACAGAGTAGCATTCACCTCGCTAATTACTTCATTAGCAAGGGAACATTGGCAAGGTTGATAAGGAGCAAGGGAATCCTGAGAGTCCTGAACAACTTAGGTTACTTTGTAGCAATAGAGTCCACCCCACTAACTGATTCATTAGCTTGGGCGAGTTCTCTGTGCCTTCTGGGATCCCCGATTGGGAGCTGCCTCTAGTGCTCCTTGTCATTGCCTACAAGGATTTGGCTCCATTTGTATCCATGCCAGTGGGGCGGATGGCTCTGGACTGCTCTTGCCACGGGGCTCTAGCTTGTAGCATTCTCCCTTGGCATTCCCTTCAGCCCGCTGGTTCCCGGCTTTTCCCTGGATTCACCAGATTGGCTGCGGTTGCCAGTAAGCCCTTGTTCTCCCTGATGTCCGTCTGTCCCTCCCTGGGACAGGTAGTCTCAGGGTTCTCCAGAGCTGTAGATCAGGGTTCTCTCTCCTCTTCTTTGTAATCTGTAGTCCATCCTCTCTGTGCCCGAAGGCAAACTGTGCTTGCTAGCCACCGGGTTTTTATCAGCTGCGTCTGGCTGATTACCCTGTGTGACCTCCCTTCCACCTGTGCACCTTGTTACCTGCTCCCATGACTATCCCAGTAACGGAAGCTCCTACCTGAGCCCCTGTTACATTCAACATTAGGAAAAACTTTTTCACAGTCGGGGTATCCAGACTGTGGAATAAACTCCCTCCAGAGGTGGTGCAATCACCTACCCTGGAAATCTTCAAGAGGAGATAGACAGTCACCTTGCTGGGGTCACCTGACCCCCAGTTATCTTTCCTGCCTGGTGCAGGGGGCTAGACTCAATGCTTTTCTGAGGTCCCTTCCGGCCTTACAATCTATAAATCCATGAGTCAGTTTGCACCCATTGTGTGACTTCATTTTTTAAATAGTATTGAAGAATTGTTCTTTCGGTTGTGAGAAGAAGCTATATTGAAAGTAACTTACTACTTGTACCTGAATGCAGAAAAACATGAATAATTATACAGATCTTTATATTGGTATTTTTATATATTGCAAACATGAGACACATGTTTACAGAACTCAAAGTTGTTTTCATCTCTGAAGATTCTGCAATTTATAAAGCATATTAGAAAAAATTGGGTAACCTTTGAGGTTTGTGAAGAAATGGAAAAGAACTAAGGTTTTTTTAAAAAGTAGAATTTACCAAGCAGAGAAAAAGAGCTAGCAAGTTGCTAATCTGTAGTCAATAAGACACTGGACATGCATTCATTTGTAGCTCTAGAAAGTGCTGCGGCATTTTTTTAGCGCTACAAAAAACAAACCGCTATGGGGGTGTGCACATATGCACAGCCCCCTGCCTAGAGCATCACAAGTTCATATCAAAAGCGTACTTACTATCTATGGGGTAAAAGGGGGGCAGCTCCTTTGCTCACTCCAGACCCCAGGGAGATCACTGACAGTCTGGCCTCTCCTTCCCCAGGGAAGGAGGCAAGGGGAGGGGCAGCCTATTATAGTAATCAGCTTGTAGCTTCCATCAAAATAATGGGGGTGCAGAGAACAGCTCTCAGCAGGAGGCTGTGTTTGAAAGCTGATGCTGCTCTTGGCTATAGCAGCTGTTGTCTCTGCCACTGTAACTGCTGACGGGCAGCAGCTGTATCAGCTCCCCCATGCTGTGTTGGGTCAGTTGCTCCAGATCGCTGAAGCAATTGTTTCAGCTGCAGGCAGTGCCACAGGAAGACTACTGTGGCCACCATCACAAGAGCACCAGTTACTGTCAGTGCTGTTGTAGCTGTGGTGAACGTATCAGGTGCTCCTGCAGCAGTGTCCCAGCAGGGCTATGTGACAGCTCACTGCAGTTAGGTAGGCTTTCAAGGAAGCCATCTGTTCTCCTTCCCTCCCACTAAGAAGGGGAAGAGAGAGTAGAGGACTGTGGGATTGGCACCAGGGGTTGACAGCCTATGCGCCACAGGTCAGGAGCCATGAGCTTCAGCAGTGAGGATCCTCGCCTCCACTGAACTTCAGTTGGGCAGCAGGGAGCTTCACCCATGGCATACTGCAACTGGGTGGTGGGGAGAAATGGCAGCAGTCAGGTCCTAGCACATACCTACCTCAGACCTGAGCTGAGTCAAGGTGGCCCACTACCAGAAAAACATTGCTGACTACTGATCTACATGCTGCATGACACTACAAAACATAGGGCTACAAAGAGGCCCTGTTTGGAAGAGCCGAAGATTTTTGTAGGCAATATCTATTATTGGACCAGCTGCATAGTTAAGATAGACTTAGATGAGCTTTTGGGTACAAAATACCCTTCCTCTGGTATCTGAGAAAAAAGCAGATGCAGCCTAGGATATTTAACACACTTTGAAAGAATGACTTTTTTCTGGTGGATCTGCCATTTTTTGTATTACTAGAGATGGCTGGACTGTGTGAACATTCTTTTTCTGTAGCATGACAAATATAACATGTCCAAAGCCTAAATTGGAGGATGTAATTATTGTTGGTGGCTGTTTCATTGTTAAATATTGACGGTCTGTTTATAACTGAACAAAGACAAAGCAATCCTGTCTTTTGTTTTGTGAAAAATAGATGAAGTCAAAACCACTGAAGAAGAATAGATAGCAGGATGACGGAGGGAAAAGGATAGCATAGGGAGAATGGGAAGAAAATAAAACAATAGTGCACAGTAGCTAAAACAAAAATGTATGCAGTAGTTGGGGAGGCAGGTGATCTCACTTTTTTTTTTCTCCAGAGCTTATGGGAAATTCCACTGTAAAGAAAAGAGAAGGAATAAAAGCAAGGAGATGACAGGAAATATAGAAAGAAGAAACGGGTTGTGGAAAGCTATCAAGTTAATAACAGATAACAAAAAAGAGACTTTGACAGAGAGGACAGTAGAACTTGTTACAGGATTAAATGAGGAAGAAAAGTATACCTAGATAATGTCAACTTTAAAAACTATGGTAAGTAGAGGATGTATTAGGAAGGAGAAATAAAAGGTGTTTTTGCAGAGAAGAAATGTCTGAGAAATGAAAATTAAGTTAAGGTTTGACAAACCAGTATAATTGAGAGACTTTATCCAATACAGCTGAGAAGAATGGGAACAGACAAAAATAGGATATAAAAGAAGAATCCCTGAAATTTGCAGAAAGGAAAAAACTGAGGACAGAGAAAATATGTGAGGGCAGAAATTGGAAAGTTTATTAGCAAAGAAGCAGTTAAAAAGCAGAATAATAGTTTTGTAAATTCATTGATGGGTGGTAAAATGGGCATAACTGATGCTAATCAAGTCAACTTTTACTTTGTCTCTTATGTTGTGTTCATAAAGATATTTCAGAGTTGTCTAGAGTTTTTGATAAGCATACTTTTTGTTGGAGTTTTCTTAAAAGATAAGTAATTTTTTTCTGTAATGACTTGCAGTTGCTACAATGATTTTCTTGAAGCCTGCCAGTGGTAGTTCAGTGAATGTGTTTAAAAAGTTACCTCAATAGAAGGGGGAAGACCTTGTGGGATAATTCGAAACTTATTTCTTCCCAGGCGCAAGTAAGACAGGCTTTTCAAAGGATTAAATGCCAAAGGACTGGTATTTGCTTCGCTAAGTTTATTGCCTTCTAATTCCAACGTCACCAAGTTTTTTAATTCTGTTAAAAATAAAATAATTGGAGATACATTTCAGTAACTTAATACCTTATTAAAATATAATCTCTTATACCTTATTAAGACATGAGACATTATTAATAATTTTTATCTTTACCAGACTCCAATCAAAGCACTGAAAAAGCCACATTTGCTTGAATAGATATTTGTATAATAAAGTATTTTATTCTCCAATTCATAAGCTGTAAAAATTAATTTTATTCTTAGTAAGTGAGGAAAGAAATCAACTGGGTATCTCATCCTGTTTGAAGACAGATGTCATGATACCCTAGATATAGTTACATGACAAAGAAATACAACTTAAGTGTTGGTGATTACAATTTGTGTAAGCAATAAATAGCTTTCAATTGTTTTATTCTTGCTAAAATTTCCAGGAAGAACCCACGTGGGATTATTGTTGTAGTCTATCACCTCTTAGAATGGGAAAGTAAGACAGATTCAAAAGCAGAGCTCCTTAAGAAGTCATTTTACCTCATGTTTGTTGTTAGGGTACATACAGAATAATATATCAGTGATGAAATTCTACACAGATGTCCAAAAAACTTGTAGAATTCTTCCACAAATCAATTGTCATTCAAGTTTTTATTTGTCATGTTGTTTGCTTTCTCAATGTACTCAACAGTTCCCTCCCACTTCTTTGCACCAAGTACTGACAATGCCTCCTGCACTGGCAGCAGGGAGCTCCCAGCCCTGGCTGCACAACTATGGAGTGGGGCCTGGGGACATTCTTATCTCCTACCCCAGCTCTGCAATCAGGGAGTGGGGGCCAGGAGCTTCCTGCTGCTGGGTTGCAGTGGTGGAGCCCACACCAGCAACAGGCAGCTCCCACCCCCTGCTGCTCAGCTGACCAGGAGCGCATTTGCTCCATGTCAGCTGTCTACATATGCTGTACTGTGCAGTAATTACTCCTGAGTAAATTTTCTACTCAGTAAGCTTCTGCACATGTAGACAGTGACACTTACTGTGCAGTAATTTGTTCTAAGCTTAAGTAAAGCATCTCATGCAGACATGCCCAAAGGTAGCGAAATCTTTTCCAACCTAAAAGGCAAATGAAATTGTTCTCAAACTCCTACATACTATTGCTATCTTCGGATCTTATGTAATGCCCAGAATCTCAAAATATTTATGCTTTCCTTTTCAACATCTTCAGTATTAAATTTCACATTGTTTTCATTTATCTGTTCAGTATGCATTTTTTAAATACCTTCTAGACTGTCTTCATCAATTGCGTGGAGACGGTTTTCATTTATTTTAAGTTCTTCTAAAGTTGATGGTAATTCAGGGGGGATATGCACTAGTAAATTTCCATCCAAATACAAACGTTTTAACTTTTTCAGGATCTTAATTGGGGGTGGAAAATAATTCCATTATCAGTATGTCAAACTGCATAGTTAGGTAACCAGTAAGCATAATATTTTATCAAACACATTGATTTGTTTCTGATGCTGTTTGTTGGGTTAAGTAAATTTAACCCTTACGATGTGACTGGTTACAGCATGCACTAACTTTAATATTGCCTAACAATCTTTAGAGTTAGCACATGCAAATAGTAACATTCAACAACAACCTTATTGTGAGCAACCACTCCTACTATGCTGTTATATTTCTGTTATAAAGCTACATTTCTGTTAAAGCATTGAGCCATGCGGCCTTTAATTTGTTCATCTGCTGTTTTTTATAAGTATTTAGGAATTTTCAGACACACAAAAACTTTATTACCATATTTTTAATGTCCCCCTACCTATTCCCTTCGCTCTTTTGTATTCATATCACTCTCTTTATTTGATAGCCTACTCTTTGCATTTCTTTTTGTAGCATCTGATGAAGTGAGCCGTTGCTCACGAAAGCTTACACATCTCTGATTCAGTTAATCTACCTGCCTTCTGCCTGACTTCAGACTAACACAGTTAACTACTTCTCTTTAATCTACAGTAATCATTGTTGTTCAGTAAATTGACTCTGTGGGCTACTAGTCTATGTTAGGTCTCTTTTTTGTCTTCAGTATAGAGATTGCACTCTTTTCATTGTCACGCTGTCATAGAATTATTTGAAGTATTGTGTCCAGTTTTGTGCACACAACCCTCCCCCCACTACAGAAGGGATGTGGACAAATTGGAGTGAGTCCATCAGAGGGCAGCAAAAATGGTTAGAGAGCTGGAGCACGTGACTTATAAGAAGAGGCTGAGGGAACTGGACTTATTTAGTCTGGAGAAGAGTAGGCTCAGTGGGGAGTCAGTAGCAGCCTTGAATTACCTGAAGGGTGGTTCCAAAAAGGATTAAACTAGACTGTTCTCAGTGGTGGCAGATAACAGAAAAATGACTAATGGTCAAGCTGAAACAAGGGAAGTTTAGGTTCAATGCCAGGAAAAACTTTCTTAGTAGGAGGGCAGTAAAGCACTGGAACAGGCTAGCCATGTGGAATCTCCATCTTTGGAGGTCTTTAAGACCTGAGCAGACAAAGCCATGGCTGGTATGACCTTCTGAGGTCCCTTCCAACACTTATTTTCAACAATTCTATGAATTAATCATAGGACAGTAAAACCCCTCCCTCTCTGTTTTGGTGTGCAAGCCCCAAGCCAGGGCACGGCCACACTCCCGACTTCAGTGAGGGAGAAGACCCTGGCAGGGGCTGCCCACTTCCCCCTGTCCTCAAGCAGGGAACAGGGGAGGCAGAAGTATGCGAGTCCCACCAGGCAGCCCCTGGGCCAGGGAGAGGGTTTAAACCCTCCTGCCCCCCACCTCAGCCTGTTAGCCCCATGCCATGCCATGCCCCCTGCTCTCTGCTAGGGATTGGAAAAAGCCTGGCAGGGGCTGCTTCCCACCCCCAGTCAAACCCTTTTTGGGATCTGGGGGATGCAAGTCCCTAGCCAGAATGTGACCATGCCACCCGCTTTCCACTCAAGCGGGGAGTGGGCTGGCAGGGGTTTCTTCCCCCTCCTCCAGGCAGACCTGGGGTCCTGTGCAGGCAGGGAGGGGTTTTAAACCCCTCTCCTGCCCCCCACCCCTGCCTCAGGGTGCCATCCCTAGACTGGGGCCTGTCCATACTGTTTGGTCCAGATGGGAATGGGGTGGGCAAAACCTTGATGGGGCTGCCCTCCCCCACACTTGAGCAGGGGGGGCAGAAAAATCAGTATCAATTCTGATAAATCTGTTTAATATATAAAGATGATTTTTTTTTTGCAGAGTTAACCTTCATAGACATCATAGACTATGAAAATTTAAATTGGCAGTCACAGTCAGGGTTCTCATTGTACAATATTCTTATAGGGCATTTTTACATGTGCTTCAGCAGTGGAGGGTGGGGCTCTGAGAGCTGGTCTAATTAAAGCACCCACAGCATCTTGTGTATCTACATTGCCATGCCTCAAAATGGTGGTGGGAGCACTTTAACTGAAGATCATTCAATGATTTTTAGTTAAAGCAACCCCCCTGCTTTAAATGCAGCAGCTGGCTGGAACGTACTAGTTTCATAGTTTCTAGGGTCGGAAGGGACCTGCGTAGGTCATCTAGTCCAACCCCCTGCCATGGCAGGAAAGAGTACTGGGGTCAAACGACCCCAGCAAGGTGTACATCTAGACTCCTCTTAAAGACCCCCAGGATAGGAGCCTGCACCACTTCTCTTGGAAGTTCGTTCCAGATCCTAGCCGCCCTGACCGTGAAGTAGCGCCTCCTGACATCTAGCCTAAATCTACCCTCTGTCAGCTTGTGACCATTATTCCTGGTCACTCCTGGGAGTGCTCGGAGGAACAGAGACTCCCCCAGTGCCTGCTGGTCGCCCCTGACTAATTTGTAACAGGCCACTAGATTCCCCCTCAGTCTTCTCTTCTGGAGGCTGAACAGGTTCAGGTCCCGTAGCCTCTCCTCGTAGGGCCTGCCCTGCTGCCCCCTGATCATACAAGTGGCCCTCCTCTGGACCCTCTCCATGTTGTCCACATCCCTCTTGAAGTGCAGCGCCCAGAACTGGACGCAGTACTCCAGCTGCGGCTTGACCAGTGCCGCATAGAGGGGGAGAATCGCCTCCTTGGACCTGCGCTAGATGCATCTGTGGATGCATGACAGGGTACCGTTGGCCTTCCTGACTGCATCCCCACACTGCCGACCCATGTTCATCTTGGAGTCAATGATGACTCCAAGATCCTTTTCTGCCTCTGTACTGGCAAGAATGGAGTTCCCCAACCTGTAGGTATGGTGCCGGTTGTTCCTCCCCAGGTGCATCACTTTGCACTTGTCGGTGTTGAATCCCATCCTATTCTCATCTGCCCACCCCTGTAACCTGTCTAGGTCCAATTGCAGCCTATTCGTCCCTTCTAGAGTGCCCATATCCCCCCATACCTTAGTGTCATCAGCAGATTTGAACAGGGTGCTTTTTACCCCCTCGTCCAAGTCACTGGTGAAGATGTTGAACAGTGCGAGCCCGAGGACTGAGCCCTGTGGAACCCCACTGCCCACATCCCTCCAGGTGGAAAATGTCCCATCCACTACCCATCCTCTCTGGGTGCGGCCCTCCAGCCAGTTGGTGACCCAATTAACTGTGTGGGTGTTGACACCACAGTCCCCCAGTTTCTTAATGAGGACAGGGTGAGAGACAGTGTCAAAGGCCTTCCGAAAGTCCAGGAAGACTATGTCCACTGCTACCCCTGCATCTAAGGATTTGGTGATCTGATCATAGAAGGCCACCAGGTTGGTCTGACAGGACCTACCACTAATGAACCCGTGTTGGTTGCCCCTAAGCATAATCTCCCCTGCTGGCCCCTTGTGGATATGCACTAGAATAATTTTCTCAAAAAGCTTGCCCAGGATCGAGTTAAGACTAACTGGCCTATAGTTTCCCGGGTCCTCCTTCTTCTCCTTTTTGAAGATGGGAACCATGTTGGCCCTCTTCCAGTCCTCTGGCAGCACACCAGGGCACCACACCAGAGTACCATGAGTATTCGTAAAGCCGTGCCAGGGGTCCTGCAATGACCTCGGCCAATTCCCTTAGTACTCTGGAGTGGAGATCGTCCAGACCAGCTGACTTGAATACATCCAGTCCCTCCAGAAGTTTCCTAACTAGTTCCTCACTAACCCTTGCCCTAGGTGTGCCTCCCCTGGGGCCTGAGGGGGGCCCAGCAGGGAGGTGACTGTTCCGGTCCCTGCTTAGGAAAATGGAGGCAAAGAAATCGTTAAATATGTTGGCTTTGTTGTCTGGTGTGACAACCTCTAGTTAGCACACTCCAGCAGACTCAAGCGTCTGCTCCAATGCGCTGTAATTACAGTACTTTGGAACAGCCTCCTGGTGTGTCTGCAAGCACACATAAGTGCTTCATGCTGGCAGGTTCTGAATATTTGGGCTGTGATACAAAGGAGTACCATTCATAGCAATGGCACTGCTCATGATTTTTTTTAATTAAATGCAAGCTTTTTAATTAAAATTAAATTAAATACAAGCTTGCACCAATTAAATACAAGTCCTTGACACTTTGCAGGATTGAATTAAAAAACAAAGAGCACCATCCACCCTAATGCTAATTAAAATGTTTTGGTTTACAGCTAATGTTTGATCAAGCATGAAAGAGAAAATATTATAGGATATAGCTAAAGCCTGGTTTAAATCACAGGCCCAGCTCGCAAACATTGGGGCCTGATTGTGGCAGGGGCTGCCATTTTTGCATCCAGATCATGGCATCCCCTCTGTACCCACTGATTGGCTAAGGAAGCAGGTTTACCCACAGTGCCAAGCTGAGGGCAGGGATCAGAGGTGTCCAGCAGGACAGGGGTAGGGAATAAAGCCTCCGACCCACTTGGGGACACACCATGCTGGTGAGGGTTGTGGGGTGGGACTCACCTAGCAGCATGCCTGGCACCAGGCAGCAAGGGGCCTAGAGGCTGGAGGAGGGGAGGTTGGAGGCAGCTCTAGTGCTGAGTTTCTCTGTCCACCTCCTCCCTTTAGCAATGGCAGCAGTGATGATGAAGGCAGCGGTGGGTGGAACTGTAGGAGCGTGCAGTAGATGGAGGGCAAGCTGCACATCAGTGTGGTTAATGGACAGGAACTGGGCACTGCACAACAGTACAGGCACCTCCACAGCTCCCAAGGAGCAGGCTGCAAGGTGGGGGGACCTGCCCATACTAGGTACCCCCACTTGGGCATCCAGCAGCATGCACCTGCCTGAGCCTCCTCTCAATTAGCCCCTACCCTGCCCAGTGCCTCCCAAAGCTCAGGCAGTTGCACATAAAAACTGCATTTTTCATGAAAATTACTTAATTTAATAATTTTTGTGAAACAATTCACTTAATTTCATAATCTTTGTGAAAAATGTGAAATCATGATGTAAACCAGGCCCTAGTTTTTGCTCCATATCTGAACTGAAGTACTTTGGTGGGACAGCATGAAGATTGCTGTCATATTCAAGCCAAAACTCTTCCAAGCACTAACTTATTTATCTATAGATTTTTAAAATGGAGCCTAAATACCACATGAATTTTGAAAAAAGAACTTTCATCACAGGAAATTATATTTAAACATCTTAAAATTGGAAGTGGTAAATACCAGAAAAACATATATAATTGAGGAGCAGTATTATGCAGTGAATAACTTGTTCAGTTAATAATATTCAAACAGATAGAGAACTGGTTTATTGCTGGCAACATACGATTTTTTTGAAAATGTCAAATTTTGCCTGGCCATATGTTCCTCACATAAAAGGAGATCTTTACCTGATGTAAATTTCATGGTCATTGAAGAAAAGGGAGCTTTGACAATTTGCGCCAGTGGAAGATCAACTCAGGATTCAGTAAATCTACTTGAAGCAAAATCAGTAAAAAAGATACTGGAATGGTTGTTTCCTTACTTTGAATGCATGTGGACCTATGGCTGGAGAGGTAAGGTTATTTTTACTAAGGTCAATCCTTTCCAAATTAGTGATCCCATTGAATGCTTCATCTGGAATGGCAGTGATGTCATTTCCTAAGACAGTTTAAAAAAAAAAAGTCTGAGTTGTGTTGTCATAATCAAAGTCAGGTAGCTTTGTACTATACAAGTGAAGAATGTATTAATGGAAATAAAGTCAACTACATGTATTTGTGTTATAATGCTAGTAGCTTATAAATATTAAAATGGAAATTAGATAATTAGATGTGATAGGAAGTTTTGTTACTACTTTAATATGTTGTCTAATTGTCAGGTTTAATCATAAAATGCCTTGCAACTTTTGATGTTAAAAAACTTGTAGTACAATATTTTATATACAATATGCTAACAAAGTTGTTTGTATTTTAGGGAGGGCTAATTTTAATTTATGAAGAAAATTATTAAAGCAAAATTATTGTTTACCTGCAAGCTCTAAGTTTGTTAGTTCTGGATCTGTAATTGGTGGTATTTGTGTAAGTTTGGCATCAATGCAGCTTACTGTCGTGTCAGAGATTGAACATCCATTTGGCAAAGGAGGAACTTCTGCTGAAGGAACAGGAATTGGGAAATGAGGTGGCATTCTGAAAACATCACCTCTTAAAATATGTCCATGTTCATATTCTTCCTCTTCACTATTACGTTGTGTTACTTCTTGCTCTACATATTCTTCTTCCTTTTTTTCTTCCTCACTTTCAAATTGTAGTTCTTTGTCTTCAAATATTATTTTTGCTGCTTCTTCTCTTCTACTTATTTCCTCTGATTTTTGCTGGGCTTCATGTTGTTGTCTTCTTTTAACTTCCTGAGGTGTTTTTCCTTTTCTTTTTTTGTTCCCAACCTTTTTATGGATTTCTTTCTCCTTAAGTATATCCTCTTCTCTTCTAAGTAACTCATCACTTTTAGCTTGGGTCAGTTGTGTTTGCAGTAGGAGTGGGTTACTAGGGTCATTGGGTTCTGGAGAATCACCAGAAAATGCAAATGTGTCATCCAGTGAAATACTGTTTGGCACTGAAAATAAGGATGAACATGGTAATGGAAATGAAAGGGAAAAAATGGCATTATAAGAGGAAAGTATAGTGAAGTTAGTTTTAGTATACATAAATCTCTGCAAGCATAGAAATTATTTATACGATAAATACATTTACACTGAGAATATGATTTAAAGAATAAAAATATGATATTGTGGAATGGTTAATTTTATATCAACATGATGTGTAGATATTCTCATAGGGTACTGTTAAGTATTTATCTGTACATTTAGTTATAAAAGTGTAATTAAGATGGTAAAAGAAAGTTAATCAAAGTAATCTTATATAAAAAAACTGAATATAGGGTTGATTTGATGATACATTTTTTGCAGTGTTGTGTTTGTTAAAAACTGTTCCCAGAAATTGGGTGCAAGCAAAAAGAAGTAAGGGGAGGGGTGATAGTGAGATAACGTTCCTACAACTCAGCTCTAACTCCTATCAGAGTAACACGTACACCTCCTGATTAGACCTCACTAATGTTGTCAGGCTGGCCAGGAAGATATATTTGGCTGTTCTTCAGAAGCAGTGTTCAGACATGTATATGTAGCACTACAAGTACAACAGCATCCTGAAATGCAACAAAAGCAGTGTTTTGAGAGGTGTACAGGCATTCAGAGCTCCCCAAATAGAGCACTACAAGATCCCTACAAAGGCATGCTCTCTAGTTAGGTGGTGATTGGGGTTTGCTCCTCTTTCCTCCCAACCATTGATAGCCTGCCCCTCTCCTCACTAGCAGTGGTAGCACCACTGCAGCAACAGCACCCTCACTGCACTGGTACCTATAGCAGTGCCGTGGCAAACAGAACTGTAGTCCCTGGTCTTGGTTGAAGCTCTCTGTTCTCCACAGACCAGCCCAGTCCCAGTCTTGCCCATACTGACAGTTGTTCCAGGAGTAGTGGGCTGTCACTAAGCCTGCCACAGCTGTTCTCCCTTCTTTCCTTCCCCCTTGCAGGGCAGAGGAAAGTGGGGCATTGTGGGATGCTGGGGAATAAGTGAGAGACCCCTCTATAGCACTACATATAACTATTCAGACATTACATGTGGTGCTGTGGCTAGAGAAGTTCCTGTTCCATCCAGAAATATTTTTGCAGTGCTTGCACCATTTTTTAGTGCTATTGGGCAAGATTCACATCTGACCACCTTCTTTTTGTAGCACTGCAGGGGTACGTATAGCATTAGCAATATACAGCTGAATGCTGCCAGAGAGTCCCAAGAAGCCTCCAAATCATAGGACTTGGTGCTTGTTCCCTGTGCTTAGTAACCATAATTAAGCCCTCTTCTAGCAAATATCATATTTAAAAAAAAAAGTCTTGGTATCCAGTCATTGTGCTTATGCTCAATTGCCAATTGTTTCAGTGAAAACTAAGTAGCAAGTTCTCAATATAAATATGAGCTTTCATTTCTACCCAGGAGAACTTTTACAATCTTTTCTCTAATGCCTGATGAGGGGTGTTTGTGCCTGAAAGCTTGCAATTAAAGGCATTTTTTTGCAAACATCTTGTTGGTCTAATAAAAGATATCAACTTTGTCCATGAGCCCTGATTGCTTTTCAGTATAAATAAGGTTTTCTACATTGAAAACTCATTTTATGCAGTAGGGGATGACAATGCCTAGTTTTTACCTGCACTTTGTTGTTACATGAATTTTAGAAATAGTTAATAAAACTGTATGTAACCTTGGATGCTACCCGCTCCCTCACCTGAATAGTGGGATCCCCAAGTAGAGAGCCTCCCCTTATAATCAAACAACCTTGCAGACTGTTATAAAACTATTTACAGGGTTTAATTATTTACAAGGTAACATATAACCAATGCAATAGAGCAAAGGTAACACTGCATGACCTGGTGACGGTGGCTTAAGGGTTAATGTTTCTTGTATACACATTACACTAGGGCAAGGCATACAAATTACCCACAATAAATAAGGAACCAGTAAAGAAATACATTGATACTCCAACTAATAAACCATCAAGAAGTTATTTACACTGTGTACTGAGGACCCTGGGGTCTCAATGTAGCAGGCGGTGGCTCCTCCCCTGCAGGCAAGAGAACTGATTCCTGCCCAGACCCCTTTCCCAGCTCAGCAGGGAGCAGTGCCTAGGCTGTAGGTTGTAACAGTTCCCCTGCCCAGCACAGCCTCACAGCACCCAACAAATGCAGCTCCTCCTGTGGCTGAACCAGTCCCTGCCCCTCTAGCCCAGGGCTCCCTCCAGCACCCTAAGCCTGCCCGTACCCAGTGCCTTCTCACTCACAGGGGAAAAACCAGGGCAGTCTCAAGCATTTCCCCCTGGTCCTGCATCCCCTTCCCCTCCTGTGCTCACCCAGCCACACAGGGTCTTGCAGGAGGGTTGAAGTCTCCTCACAGGCAGCTCCTCTCTTGTGCCTGCCCTCTAACAGGGGCTCTCCCAGGGGCGGCCATAGGGAGATCCTTTCCCTGGTCTCCAGCCTGTCTCTCACCACCCCTCTCTCTCTCGTTCTCCTCTCCACCACCCTCCCCCACCCCCACCAGAAAACCGTTCCCCTCTTTTAATCAAGCCTCTCAGCCAGTCCCAAGCCAGGACTCTTCCCCAGGCAGTTGCTAAGATCTCTCATTCAAACAGTGCTGGGATTACATCACCCTTCCCACTTCCAAGAGGACTACCTCCAAAAAAGCTTCACTTGCCCTCAGGGCAAATGGTATCCTTACTGGGATAAACTGTCTCTTCGCACTCTGTCCTTCTGCAGGGCAGCCCTTTCTATTCCTTCAGGTGATTCCATTTTTAGTGTTGCTACCTGTGTGTGGAGGGGGTACACACACACATATATACACACAATTAAATAAATGGTTGGTTGACTGAGAGTCTTGAAGATCAATAGGTTGCTTTATAAGAAATGCTTTTAAACTACTTTGTTAATATAGAGCTGTACAAGAAACATTGTGTGTTTTATGTTCTCATAGCCATCATAAATGGAACCTTATATAAAATATAATCAGACATTCTTTTTTTCTATGTATTATAAAGCTGACATAATATGAGTAAAGGAGAAAAGACAGGAAAATAAGTTAAAAAAAAAAAAGGGACCCTGTTCCATCACCTGTTGCAGATATTTGCTTCAAAGACAATAAACTAGAATATAGCTAATAGATCATGTAGGCTTTTACATAAAACAGAATTAAACGTAGAACATTTGCTTATTCAGTAAAGAAAAATACGTATATAAAATTACTCTTGTTATGTAATTTGGGACTTTTCTACTTTCTGCATAAAACAGATATGTACAAAAATTATTGAACAGCTTTGTATTTATAGGTGATGTCTCTTGCACTTATTATTGTAATAATCTTAAAATAGTAAAATAAGTATTAAATTATATGGTGGTAAGAAGACAATATGGGGTACTGTACCAATCTCGGAGCAAACTGGGCAGCAGTCTCCTTCAGGTATCACAGTTTTTTGACATGTTAGAGGGTGGCATATGGTTTCATCACAAATCGCTTTTCCTTTTGAACACAGACAAGTAATGCAGGGCTTGGGGGACCACACGGCCTTATCATACATAATCATTCCATTGGCTATACAGCGACCATTCTTTCCTGACAAAAAGAAAACAATTAAAAACAAGAGTTATGTAATTATCTAATAACTTTAATTGAAAAAGCCCACAAGTACAGTTTGTATGTTTAGATCTTTGATTTAGTTTTCAAATGTAGAAAAATTATTAATATTAAAAGTATTTTATTGGATCTTCATTATATTCTGTTTAGTTAACTAATCATTCTGATATTAAATGCTTTTATTGCTCTTAATATGAAGGGAGCACTATATTGTTCTTATTTATAAATATTACAATATATTGAGAATATGTCGTATATCACTTTCAGTTTTCCTCTTGAAAGCACTGGGTGTGTCAGACTCTTCAACAGCTTTTGTAGAAAACACTAAACAGTTTTTTTTAGTCTGTAGTTATATTCCTAAAGTATTTATCACCATGTACTCTAGGCACCAACGGCCAAACTTTATCTACTGAAGTGCGTAGCAAAACTATTAACTGTCAGAGTCATGGCTAGCCACAAGTGAGCATAGTCCTTTTAAAAACATGCCAAATTGTTGCATGTAAAATATAATGCCCTATTTTTGTAAAGAATTGGTTAAACATGAAGGCAGCAGCTACATGAACTTCTGTAACATTTTCCTGCCACTGTGCCTCAAGCCTGACGTGGCAGTAGGTATAAATTAACATCAGTTCATTCTCACTGGCCTGTTCACTACTTGGTCTCTACCTGGAAAGGGATTCATTAGAATTAATTCTGCTGTAACCTGTTTACAATAGGGCACCTTTGTGCCAGAAGCTAGTTATTAGTTCTGCTTCTCAGGTTATGATTGCATGGTAAAATTACCATGCCAGGCAGTGGCACCTTTAGGTAACTTGCTGCAATACAGTGTTTTTGATGATGATGCTGTCAGGCCTGGTATAAGTTTATTGTGTCAACATGGCTTCAGTCCCTCCTTGTCAGTCTTCCAGGTAAGATATTCTCCATCTCCCCAGCAACTGGAAAGAGATCACTTTTTTGCTCTGAGTCAGGACTTAATATGTATTTCAGGAAGAACTCTACAAAATTCTTGGTCTCTAAGGAGCCCAACAGGAAATTTCAGGTCTCCTTTTAGAGCTGAACTGTCAGAGGATTTTAAATAAATATCTGTATCTTAACTGACTTTGAGGTTTTTCTCCTCAAAACTGCTACACTTAAAAATATCTGAGGAAGGTTTGGAAGATAGTACATCTCTTCTCCAGCCTCAAGAATGACAGTAGACAGTCATATCCATCTCCCAGCAAATGTGCAGATTAGGCTTATGCCAAGTTAATTGAGCGTGCCATGTGAAAAGATCTTCATATAAAGCAGGCCAGAATTAGTGTTACATATCTGTGGGTAAGTTTGCGAAGTGCACATGCAGCTCCATGAGTTATTGGACCCCTTTTCTAATAGCTTGCAAAGTAGCAATCTTTCATCAAAGCCTTGTGAACCTCAGAGAAGGACAAAGGAATAAATTCCAGTTCATATACAGCATATAGACAAAGCCAGTCATGAAGACTAAGTACAGGCATTTGGGGGCATAAGGTTGGGGGAGTTAGGGGGAGATTAAATCAATTCAAACTTGCTGCCTGATATCAGGTATGTCAGAATGGGGCTGGCTATCTGGGCGGGTTGCAGGTCCAGCAGGCTGGAAAGTGTAGGGGGTCCTCTGGGGATGGGGCAGCAGTTGCAACCTGTGGGTGTGGGTTGGGCAGGTGCATCCCATGAGGGGTTGGGGGAGCAGGCACAACATGGGTGGGTTAGGGGATGGGTGTGACCCACGAGAGGTAGGGGGAGCAGGCGCAACCTGCAGCTGGGATGGGAGGGTAGGCATTACCCGTGGGTGGGGTGGGAGGCAGTTGCAAACCTCCATCCCCATCCCTCCCCTCCCCTCACTGGGGCTTACTTGCTTTGCTGTAGCAGCAGTGAACACACAAAAGTGGCTGTACTCAGAGTACCTTGTGGAATGGTGGTTAAGAGGGCTGGTTGGGGGGAAGGAAGGGGCCAGGGTGCAAAAAATAGACCAGTGCAAGAGAAGTGAGGAATGAAAAGAGTAGCTAAGGAGTAGAAAAGAGTGGGGCCAGTACTGGGTTTTCCCAGCCCTGGGGCTGCACAGAGAAAGTAGACAGAAGTTCCACACGCCAGTTTGACCTAAATCAAACAGGGTCTTCAATTTTTAGACTGGTCTGTATGCATGGAACTTCAGTTCAGTTGAGATAGATTGCTGGTCACTGAGACCCAGTCTGTAAATGTAAGGTTGACACTGGGATGAGTTAAGTTTTAAATCAGGTGGCCATTTTGAACCCAATTTAACATCCTAAATGTCTATACATATCCAAAAGGGTTGGGAGGGCCATAAAGCATCCCCCTTTCTCACAAGCTGTTTACCTGCGGAGCCTTATCTGCAATGAAGGTGCTAACTTGTATAATATTTTAGATCCCAATGAGTCATTTGTCTCCACTAGCACTGACTGTATTCAAAACTTCCAAAGGTATGTCCTTGGGGCAGTGTGATTCCACTTGAAGAAATTGGAACTGCAAGTTAAATTCTGATGTCCTTCTAAGTATTTTGTTGGTAAATTATTTTGAGTCAATATAGGTGAATCATCAGTGAGGCAAGGGAATAAGTTCCTCCATCCTTCCAATGAGAGAATCTTCAAATGATCTCTTCATATGTTTCCTTTAGAAGTCACTACTATTCTAGGTTCAAGTGTAAATTGATGATATTACCCATCCGTGCATAAGAGTTGAAATATACTCTTGTGTATATTCCCAAATCTGGACAAATTTAGCATGAATCTCATTATAAGAGGTGCTTCAAGTTAGGTCTTCTCCTGTGAGTGAATAGTGTCAGAAAATGGGTGGTTGGGATGCAGTGGAACTCACCAAATATCTCAGAGATAAGTTTATTCTTTCCCCAAAGTCAAGTAAAATAAAGCAACCATATCAACAAGAATCCATTTTCCACAAGATTCTTTTTGGTACAGAGGCAATCAATGACATGCAGTTCCACAGGATTGGTAGGGGGTGCACGGTGGTGCACATGCTCTCCCTGACAGGGCCGCCACCATCGGCAGCTTCTGTGAGTGCCCCCCAAATTAAGGAGACACCAGTCACTCATGTTCGGTCCATTTTAGATTTAAAGTAATTCAAGTCTGTAAGAAGATCAACACTTTGGATGGATATCCAAAATTTCAAAATATGGAAATAAACTTCCGAGGTTTGGTTAATAGTCCTGGCAACCTATTTCAGAAGTGGACTAATAGTCCTCTTTAATGAATTGATGCCACCAAGTACTGAGAGTAAAGGTGGCAAAAATTGTGAATTAAAAAACTACAGTGAACTAGAGTATACTATTATACTCTTTACATTAACTCTCAGGTCTTGGTTCTCAAACTTGAGACCCTCCTCTCAGAGTCCCAACACTTGTCAGACTTGGTGTAATAAGGATCTGTCCTGAATCAATAACTAGTACTTCCCAACTCAGCAGAAGAAAAATAAGTAAGATACTTATATAATCGTTCCCGGATAAACACCATCCTAATATCTTGGAAGAAATTCACAACATAGCATTTGAGGTTTGTATTGACATTCCAGGAAATGGACATTAGAGCAAAGTCAGCTGAAAGAAATGACCTGTTACCATTTTTAAAAGGTGGCCTGACCATGGGGACCCCAAGACCAACACTCCTCACAGGAAAAGTCAGTAAGTGCAGGTGCTAAAAGAAACATACCATCATTCTTAGTAGTTTTCTGGAGATAAATCAAGATTAACTCAGTAACTTTCTTATGAGCTCCCAGTCCAAATAAAATTACCTTTCACCTTCACTGTTGACAATTGACAGTTTTCTTAAAAGTGCTCAGAGGCCTTTGAGAGGTCTTCATTGAAAGTATCTTGTCTGTTTGCCACCACCTTGTCTAATATAGTTTTGGAGCTTGGTATACTTTCTTGAAACTTCACTTTCATATGCTGTCAAACGTGGTAATTCTCATATAATAGGGAATATTATTTGGGTTCTTTGGGTTGAACTGAAACATCCTTAGGAAGTACTTATATATATGTTAGATATGAACAGAGCAACCAAAATTAAAATCTTTCTTTTAAAATTCAGAAGCATGATTAATGATTTCAGGTCTGTTACTTAATAGACTGTTTCCAGATCTGATCTTAACTTGCAAAAATTTTGAATTTTAGAAATTAGAAAATACTTTGTGGTTGAAGTCCTTGGCAGATAAGCACAGGACTTTTAACCTTTGGAAATATAGTGTAAATCTAGTGTTGGATGCCAGTTAAAATGAGTTCAATGATTAGTTCTACTTTTGAATAAAAAAACAAGATAAAGATAAGTGGGAGGTGGAGGGGAGAAGGAAACCACATATTATTTTAGTATGTTTGTGATGATCTCTGAAACATATTAGAATAGCTTACGTAGAATACATTCTATGTATATGATATCTTCCTCTACTTAATATAAATGTTTTAAATAAATGGTTTCACATAAGTAGTGCATGTTAGGTATACATTATAGTAGCACCCACTAAATCAGGGGTGGGCAAAATGCAGCCCGCAGGCTGGATGCAGCCCACCAGGTCATTCTCTCCAGCCCATGGGGCCCCTAAAAAAAATTAGAAAATTAATATTTATCTACCCCAACTGCATGTCATGTGGCCCTCAATGGCTTGCTAAAACTCAGTAAGCGGCCCTCTGCCCAAAATAATTGCCTGCCCCTGCACTAAATTCTTCCAGTTGGAGGTTGTCAGCATTCCCTTTAATAACCCCTATTTTTTAATTTCTTTTTTTCATTTGTTCAGTTTTTAACAAGGTCATAGGACAAAGGTGAATTGTTTATGAAGATATGAATAACATTTAGTCTTACTAGCTAAGTCACAATAAAGTAAAACTAATTCTCAGATTATGATATGGTCCTGTAGCACACACAAATACTCCCTAATGTGAACTATTGCTTCCACATGGGTGAAATATAAAAATGGTCCTTGTATTGTGTGGGCAAGTATATTTTATGAAGGCTGTTTGTTAGCTTTTTATAAATACATGTGATACATTCTTTTTCATTTTACGTTATAGTGCTTCTTTATGGTGTTAGAATAACAGCACACTATTTATCCACAAAGAAGTTACTGTATCTAACCACTGCTTCAGTTCCCTGCTAACCTGTCTAAACTTTCATGTGTAGAAACAACCTCCAAAACAAATTAAACTATTTAATAACTTGCCTCTCCTCAAGGTTGCTACCCCAAGAAACTTTTTTAATTGAGAATCTGAAAACTTTTTATTGACAACCAAACTCTTTTACTGAAACTTTTTTAAAACTGATGTATGTTTTACACTATATAAATACATCTCTTCTGCTATGCCCTGGGTAGTAATTAGAAGGGCTGTGTTCAAATTTAGGGGTTTAACACTAACCATAGTAAAAACAAAAACAAAAAAAAGGTTTGTCAGTAATAATTTTTCAGATTGTCTGTAAAAAAAAAAAATATTTTTTTCCTTGGGTCGACAGACTTGGGTTGACTGTTCCAGTAGTTTATACCTTAGAGCCCCCAACCCAAGAGTTCCCTACTCATCTTCATACCCTGATGCCCCTGACTACAGCCTGCCACATGCTGCCTCTTCAGCCCAACTTTCAACCTGACCCCCACTGGACCACAACACACTACCTTCTCCCTAACCTCCAAGCTCTGCAGCTCTGTCCTGCCTGCACCATCTCTCTTCCTGTCCTGCCTGGCCTGGGGCCTCCTGCGCACCTTCGAGGTGAATTCTGAGTAGCTGTTACAGGCAGGGTAGGGCCAGGAAATGCAGTGGCAGCCCATAGGGGGCAGGGGGGCAGAGTTTTCTGCAAGACCCCAAGCTGCTCTCCTGCTTAGATACCAGGTGGCACTGCTCTGTTTAATTTGTCCATTCATACTTGAATTTAGCCTCATTCTGATGGCGACAATGGATCTTCAACCAAGCTCACTGTTTCTTAGTTTTGATTGATGGCTCCATTTTTTTACAGAATTCACAGACAGGCATTTTTAGCATTTTTTTTTTTATAGACTGCAACCTTGGCACCCTCAACTCTCCCTCCTGTAACTGCTTTTTAAAAATTTGTTACTGGGTTATTCAAGATTTGGCTTCAGGAAGGCCCAAGTCTTCTGTATGTAGGTATGCATATGCTTGACTACCAATACATGTATTATCAATAGTTCCCCTGAAGTTTTATGTGACTGTCACTGGATTAGGAGTCTTAAATTGCAAGTTTCTTTGGGCAAAGATTGTCTCTCCTTTATTATGTCTAACATAACATTAAGCACATGGTAAAAAGCTAGTGAAAAATTATTCAGTACCTAGACACAGTTAGTTTTCAGCCTTTGTAAAGAAGGTAAATAACTATGACAGTCAAAGCCAACTCTGTTAGTGATTTTTGTGTGATATTGTTTCTACGCTCTAAACAGAGATCACAGGCTTCTATTATGTCATCTGCCAAAGGTATGGGCCAGATTTTAATGAAAAAGATATGAAAGATTCCATTATTGGTTGTGACAACAAATCTCCCAAAACTGCAAAATGATTTTTGATGTGAAAAGCTACTGGGCACAAATCTGGATTAAGGATATTTTGGATTCCGATGGATTAAGGATATTTTGTTTCTTCCTGAGTTATCTTGTTTTATGTGTTTACAAATGAAATTTGGAATTACAGGTGTATTCCTTTTGTTATTAAAACAAATCTAATTCTTCCCAAAATACTACCTCCAAGGAATATTTTAAATATTTGGAGGAGGGGTTAATTTGGGAAAATATCTGAAGTACTCTTAGATGCCACTTCTAATGCCATTAGAACTTCAGTGAGCAGCAATGGATTGACTTATGAGAGAAACTGAGAAAAAAAGGGTTTTTTTCAATGTTGTCACGGGGCGGGGCCTAGTGAGCGGCCGTGAAGCTCCCTAGCGCCCCTTGCCGTGCCACTTAGGCGATCTAGCGCCCCCTATTCTCACCCACCACGTCTTTGCTGTTATGGTTCTGTAAGGGAGGCTGCCTACGATTCCCTTGTCCACGGTAATATGCTGGCACTGTTCCCTGTCCCTTGTAGGGTGACTCAGTGCACCCCAGCCTTAAGGGCCATGCTTGCCTCCAGACTTCCCCTTTAGCATGCCCCAAGCCTCGCAGCTGTACCGGACATTCTCATGTCATACCGTCGCCCCTCCTGGGCTCCTATTCCCCTCTCGCCCTCTCCCGGGCCTTTTTGCCACCCCCCCCCCCCCCCAGACTTCTGTTCAGCTCTGTTGAGCTCTTATCGTTCAGGCCCCGATCTGCACGTCAGTCCCTTTCGGGGCTTATATCACGCGCCTGCCCCACTCCATGACACTTAGTCCTGCCTTGAGCAGGTCGTTGGGCTAAATTGCCCCCTAAAGTCTGCTCCAGCAAAAAAAAAGAAAAAAAGGCCCCAGAGAGGGTGAGGAAGTGCGACGTAGGCCCCCAGAGGGGCAAGAAGCACGACATAGGCCCAGGGAGGGCCGGGAAGGCCAAAGGAGGGTGAGAAGCCCCAGAGAGGGCAAGGAGCGTGGGGAGCGCAATACGGGCCCCGGTGGGGAGTTGCCTGGGTGAGGCAAGCCCAGGGATCCCGATAGAGGGGCACAGGCTGCGTGACTAGCCCAGAGGGCACAGCGAGTGGTGCCAGGCGGGCACAGCTATTTGCGCCGGTGGGGCGCGTGTTGGGGGTGTTGACCCCGACCGGAGGACAGGGTGAGGCTGTAGGGGCGTGAGGAGGCCTCATGGGGGCTCCCCAGTAGCTTGGGGGTTCCCAGTGCCCAGCAGGGGCACAGTGAGCAGTGCCACAGTGGGCACAGTCTTTTAGAGCGCTGGAGAGGCGTCTGGTGAGTGTGGGGTTGGGACCCCAACACGCAAGAGCGGTTGCCCGGTAGGGCGTATGACCTGGAGGTGGGGTCAGGGGGCCAGGCATGGCTACGAGCCACCTGAGCCCCAGGCGTGAGCAGCATGAGAGGTGCAGCATGAGCACGAGAGGCGCGATATAGGCCCAAAGGGGCGAGGAAGCGCGAGAGGCGCGGCACGAGCGCAAGAAACGCGACATAGGCCCTGGGAAGGGCGGGGACCCCCAGAGGGTCAGAAGGGGCACAGGTTGTGTGACAGGCCCAGGAGCGCTGGTAAAGGGATGTAGGTCACGGGACAAGCCCAAAGGCGCCGGTAGAGGGGCGCAGGTTGCACGACCAGCCCAGGGGCACCAGAGAGGGGCGACAAAGGGCAAGGACTTAATAACGTCCGGGAACAGCTGCGAGACTTGGGGCGTGCTGAAGGGGAGGTTTGGAGGCACGCATAGTCCTTAAGACTGGGGTGCACCGAGTCACCCTATAAGGGATGGGGAATAGAGCCAGCATATTACCGTGGACAAGGGAATCGTAGGCAGCCTCCCTTACAGAACCATAACAGCAAAGACGTGGCGGGCGAGACAAGAGGGTGCTAGGTCGCCCATGTGACATGGTAAGGGGCGCAAGGGGGATCACGGCCGCCCCCACGGCCCTGCCCCGTGACAAATGTTATAAACATTATTTCATGACTTTAAAACTACAGGACAAGCTAAGGACATTTTTTTAGGTACAAAAGAGTCAGTATGTGGAAAATTACAAAAAAACACTACTCTTACATGTCAAAGAGTTTCTTTCTAAGACTAAAGAAAGATAAGCATTCAAAATCCATTGTAACTGACAAGTATCACGAACCAAACACAATAAATTATAATTAAATGTTAAAAATAATATAGTTTCATAGTTTGTAGGGTCGGAAGGGACCTGAGCAGATCATCAAGTCTGACACCCTGCCATGACAGGAAAGAGTACTGGGGTCAACCCACCCCATCAAGGTGTTCGTCCAGCCTCCTTTTATAGACCCCCAGAGTAGGAGCCCGCATCACTTCTCTTGGAAGTTGGTTCCAGGTCCTAGCCGCCCTGACAGTGAAGTAGCGCCTCCTGGTGTCTAGTCTGGATCTACTCTCTGCCAGCTTGTGACCATTATTTCTAGTCACTCCTGGTAGTGGTTGGGGGAAGAGGGACTCCACCAATGCCTGCTGGTCCCCTCTGACTAGTTTGTAAATGGCCACTAGATCCCCCCTCAGTCTTCTCTTGCAGAGGCTGAACAGGTTCAGGTCCCGTAGCCTCTCCTTGTAGGGCCTGCCCTGCTGCCCCTGATCATGCGAGTGGCCCTCCTCTGGACCCTCTTCATGTTGTCCACATCCCTCTTGAAGTGCGGTGCCCAGAACTGGACGCACTACTCCAACTGTGGCCTGACCAGTGTCGCATAGAGGGGGAGTATCACCTCCTTGGACCTGCTTGAGATACATCTGTGGATGCATGACAAGGTATGGTTGACCTTCCTGACTGCATCCCCACACTGCCGACCCATGTTCATCTTGGCATCAATAGTGATTCCAAGATCCTTTTCTGCCTCTGCACTGACGAGAAGGGAGTTCCCCAGCCTGTAGGTATGGTGCCGGTTCTTCCTTCCCAGGTGCATCACTTTGCACTTGTCAGTGTTCTCATCTGCCCACCCCTGTAACCTGTCTAGGTCTGATTGCAGCCTATTCCTCCTGCCTAACGTGCCCACATCCCCCCACATCTTAGTGTCATCAGCAAATTTGAACACAGTGTTTTTTACCCCCTCATCCAAGTCGATGATGAAGATATTGAACAGTGTGGGCCCGAGGACCGAGCCCTGCGGAACCCCACTGCCCACATCCCTCCAGGTCAAAAATGACCCATCCACCACCACTCTCTGGATGCGGCCCTCTAGCCAGTTAGCGACCCATTTGACTGTGTAGGTGTTGACACAACAGTCCCCCAGTTTTATAATGAGAATGGGGTGAGAGACAGTGTCAAAGGCCTTCCTAAAGTCCAGAAAGACTACATCCACTGCTACCCCTGCACCTAAGGATTTGGTGATCTGGTCATAGAAGGCCACAAGGTTAGTCTGACAGGACCTGCCTCTAATGAACCCGTGTTGGTTGCCCCTAAGCATAACCTCCCCTGCTGGCCTCTCATGGACATGAGCCAGGATAATTCTCTCAAAAAGCTTACCCAGGATCAAGGTAAGACTAACTGGCCAATAGTTTCCTGGGTCCTCTTTCCTCCCTTTTTAGAAAATGGGAACCACCTTGGCCTTCTTCCAGTCCTCTGGCACCACACTAGAGCACCACGAGTGCTCGTAAAGCTGTGCCAGGGGTCCTGCAATGACCTCAGCTAATTCCCTCAGCACTCTGGGGTGGAGATTGCCCAGACCAGCTGATATAAATACGTCCAGTCATTCCAGAAGTTCCCTGACTAGATCCTTACTGACCCTAGGCCTGGGTGTGCCTCCCCTGGGGCCTGAGGGGGTCCCGGTGGGGTGGCTAATTTGGTCCCTGCTCAGGAAAATGGAGGCAAAGAAAGTTATTATAAAATATAAATATAAGCTATGCTTTTATATATTCTAGGTAGGGCTGCTAGTATTGGGCTTCTAATAATGATGTCTCTATAAAGAACAGTGTAAATTAACAATTGCATGAATTTTATTTGAAACCATGATTTTTTTCCCTGTTGTGTGAAGTGATGAGTAGCACAGAGTTCTGCTCTTACCTGGTAAAACATTGTAACTGGATTCTTGTCCACCCAAACCTATAAGAGAATCAAATACTTCTGTAATGCTGTCATCTATATTTATAAGGGGAATCCTTGGTACTACAATGTCAGGAGTCAACGACTTAACCCTTTGTTGTCTGTTAAGCGTGTGGTGTGATGAGGGACCCTTTCTTAATCCTCTGTAACGCATTCTCCTTCTTTGCCTTCTGGGAATTCCATCGGTTTCATTTTGAACAAAATGAACACTGAGACAGACAAGCAGGAAATAATAGAGCAAACATGTAGTCTTCATGTTTTCCCCTTCACATACAGTGTCCTAGAAGGGAAAATAGAGGAAAAAGTAAAAAATTAGATACAGCTTTTTGCAGTATGTCATATAATGCAGATCTAAAAGATTTTTCAGAAATATGCTCTAAAAATGGCAGACCAGGATAGTCAGTTTTATCTTTTTGTTAAAATTTTCCTTTTGAAAGTTCTTCAAGCAGTTTTGTAATTGTCTCTCTACAGGTATGCAAAACAGTTGAATTAAAATAGAGTGGTGTATAGAGGGATATTTTTTTATCAGATGAACCCTTAATATATATTCATGCAGCATGAAACTGAAAATTTCTTCCTCATGACAAAATGTATTTCCAGAGACATGTTGCTCAAATCATAGAATCACAGAAAGTTAGGGTTGGAAGGGAGGTCATCTAGTCCAACTCCGTGCTCAAAGCAGGGCCATCCCCAACTAGATCTTCCCAGCCAAAGCTTTGTCTAGCTGGGTCTTGAAAACCTTCAAGGATGAAAATTCCACAACCTCTCTGGGTAACCTGTTCCAGTATTTTACTACCCTCCTAGTGAGAAAATTCTACCTAATATCTAAACTAAACTTCCCTTACTGCAACTTGAGACTGCTGCTCCTTGTTCTGTCATCTGCCACCACTAAGAACAGGGTTTAGGTGTAGATTGCAGGCTCAGATGAGTTAGCAAAGTAATGCAGTCACAAAAAGAATATGTAATTTATTTTTTATCAAAAGGAGCATTAGGTGTAAGACATGAGAGGTGATATTACCACTCTACTTAGTGCTGGTTATGTCTCATTAGATTCTGAAGTTGGAGAGGATCTAGAGGTGGGTGGCAAAAACATTATAAAGGAATTAGAAGGAAAGCTGTACTAGGAAGGGTTGAGAGATCTAGGCATGTTCAGTCTGGATAAAAGGCAAGTAAAGGAAAAATGGGGAGGAAAGCCCATGATAGCACTTTTCAATATCTGAAAGTCTGTGGTAAAGATGAGGGAGAACTGTTCTTCCCTTGCTACAAAGATAGGGCATGAAGCAATAACTTTAAATTGCAGCAAAGTAGATTTAGGATGCCCAAGGCAGTTGTGGAATCTCCTTCACTAGAGGTTTTCAAGAAAACCTGGGATAATAATTGATCACGAAGGATTCAGGAGTAGTATTAAATTCATGAAGGGGGTTAGACCAGGGTTAGGGTCACTTCCATCCCTATCATTCTGTGTCAGACATATGCTCTATCTCTATTGGTGCCTAATCTTGTTCAAAACTCATTTACTTCTTGATACCCAACATGGCAAATATGACCAAAGAAAAATGGCCTTATTTCTGTGGTTTGTAACTGACTTCTCTTCTCATGTCTGACTATAAGTTTGCGTAATAGATTACAGTATCCTTGTATGGACAAAATTTCAAGTGTTCAGAGGAAAAAACAGACTCTTGAAATATGCAAATTCAGTCTGTCAAGTAGTGAATCTAGTTATAGTTAAATCTTTATATCTTTCTTATAAGAAAGGGTTTAACAACACACTTGAAATATTTTGTATATTTACTGAATATAATTTGAAAGTTCAGGTATGGATATTACATTGTATTTATAGTACATTTACTCTTTCAGTTGTGTCCATTTAGTATTAGTTACAGGTATCAGAAAATAGAACTATACCATAATTACCAGTGTGAAGGATTAAGTGGAACTGCTTTCAATAAACAATTCTTGTTCACATGCATGTAAAAGTGGTAGATTTTAGGACTAAAAATTAAAATTTTCAATACTTCCTGAAAGTTTAACGCTTCCATTTTCATCTAAATAGTATGCTTTGCCTGTAAGAAGATGCCAAGTTTGTCTTAAGGGGAATAAGTATCATTGGTTTCTACTGAAGATGAGGACACCCCTGCCTCTGGAATACGTTTATTTAATGGTGCAATTGTATCTGATCGTCAATTCCAATAATCATGCCTCCTGTCATGCCACACATATAGCAGAAGGTGCAGTTTTGAAATCATGGACTCTCAATTGTGCTATTACTGCTTGCCATTGTAGGGGGAGCCTGGGATCATGATCCTCGGCTCTCCCTGAACAAGCAAGTTGGACTGGAGCTTACTGTTGGCTCCAGCCCCAGGTCTTAAATCAGTCCCTGTGCGGTCCAAGAACTAACAATCAGCTAATTGTCAGCTCCAGTCCCAGAAGTACATTGGGGAACCAGCTGGTGCAGTCCTGGGCTGGGGCCAACTATCAGCTCATTTTTCAGCTCCAGCCATGACATTCAGTTAATTGTCAATCCCATCCTGAGTGATTCTCAAAATCTTGTGTCAAGCAGCTATGGCCAGATTACCAGGCACAAGGAATCAGAGGCTCCACAGTGGTGGAGGTTGAAAGTTCCAAGTGGGGGAAGCATTTTGACTCTTCTACCAGGAGCCTCTGATTCACCCCACCCAGCAGCCCAGACAGAGTTGGTGGGCACGGGCACTGCCATAACTTGGGCAGGCAACTGCGTTGGGTGCCAGCCTGGGGGGTAGAAAAACAGCTACCATAAACAGTCACATGATCACAGTTACGCTGGCAGCATGGTTGCAACCCAAAGTCACCTAAACCCCAGGCCCAATCACATAGCTCTGCTGCTGGGTGAGGGGTTTAAGCCCTTCAGCTCCCCCAGCCAGGAGCCTCTGATCCTCCATGCCCAGAAGGTTTAAAGTCCCTAGCAGAGGAAGCCCTCTGGCTCATCCCCTACTCTCCAGCCTCTTGGCTCTGATTGTTGGTCGGTCCTGGGGTCATTCCAGACCCAGTCAGCTGATTGTTGGCCTGGTCACATGTTAAATTAAGGTGCCAAACAAACCAGCCATAAAAATGTTCTATGTATAATGTAGAACATATACTATAGAACATTTTTATAGTTCATTTTCTATTTTATGGTGCTTTAACTTGGGTGTACATGTACACTCTATCCATTTATGCTGCAGTTATCTTGCAACAAGAATAAATAATGATATCCTATCCCTAATACTATATCTACAGCAGCTAATGTTGATTTATGTTGAATTCAATATAGTATTATCATTGTTGCCTGAAACTCTGAACATGTTTTCCATATTATGTTAATGTATCATTTATATTCTGCAGAAATATTTTGTTCATGTTAATAATGACAAGTAAAGATCTTTGTCTTCTCTGCTTTTCAACTACAATATGTGATGAATTGTTTGCTGCTTTCTCATTTTCTTCTTTCAGAGTTCAGTATCTATTGTTCTGTCATTATTTCACTTGAAATAATTAATTCCCAGGCAAATGATCTTTTACAAATATTCCTTGGAATGTATTATTTACTTTTTCTTTCCTAACCTAAGTTAAAATTTTTCTTCAAGTTAATTGCTTTTCTCAATACACAGCAGGATTAACACAATTTCTGAAGGTTTTAACATGCTGTTGTTGAAACTAGTTTATATAGAAATCAGTTTTGACTGGCCATACCAATAATCTAAATGAATTTTCGTTTATCTTAAGCCTGGAATGTATGGCAAACATTCAAACTGAACAAAACAAAACAAAGCCAGATCAACTTATACTGCACACTTTTTTTCTGTAGAAAAACTCTTTACTCTAAATAGTTAATCTTTTAACTTTTAACCGTATTTGCAAAGTATTAAGCATTCCATAATAACCTGTAGTTTAAGCCATTTCACACCATGCTTTAAGGAATAATTTAAAATGTAAAACATAATTTACCTTGTCATCTAACCTAACAGTAGATTTTGCTTGGTGTCATTAGTCTTCAGTTGCGAATGAAACAAATTCAGACTGATATCTTTAAAAAAAGCAGAGCAACAGTTGGGGATGTTGAAACATGTTAGATAACTCCTTACTGAAGTCTGAAATAGCGTCTTTCCCTGGGGACAAACCGTCCTTCTGTTCTGTATGCAGAGAACAGCTAATAAAGTTACTTGGAAAACTGAAAACCTCACTTAGGGAAAATGAAAAACAGCACAATGCTTTTGGTCCGTAGGCTGACAAGGCACAGCTGGAAGTCCTCTTTTTTCTTACATAAGAAACAAGACAGGGACTATTTTCAAGGGACCTGGAAAACATTTATAGTTTATTTGGTTCTTATTTGACTACAAATATTTTAAATTAGATTCCCTGTGGCTTAATTTTACTATGCATTTACTATTCTATTAAGGTATTATACCTATGCAAACATAACTTTTGTATAAAATATATTTCCTCAGATAATGTTTCCTAAATTCACATTTTAATTAAAGTTTCCCTGTGTATACTAATATGTATATGAAACAAACCTTTTCATTCAAGAGTTGAATAGATTTGATTTGTTATTCTTTTATCCATTTAAAGCAACTTGATTTCATCACAACTGCAGTATTCATGTGGAAAATAAAATGACTGAAGCATTTTCCCTTTCTTTATTATTGTAAGGATAATTATATTCTGAAACATGACACTGAAATGGTTATCCAGAAGCTACCGTGAATTTAGTAACCCAAATATGAAAAGTAATGCATGAGGGGAAGGAGACATGCTACATTACCACAGAGCTCTTTATGCCAGCAAGGCCAGTTTCTTCATGCTCAGCTTGAATATCTGGAGACTGCCACAGCTTCCTGAGACATTGAGTTGCTGTTTCAGAAATGATATATGTACCTAGTAGATGAAGTAGTCTGAGTTCTTTATGGTTGTTTAAGCTTTTGAACATTTTGGGATTTTTTGAATCCACATGAGAAAATTCTAGGTAGAAAATTATGGTATATATATGGTTTAGTCTGCCATGATTGTTAGTGGGCAGATGCTTAATGTGCAGTAGACAAATTCTGTGCAGATACACAAGATGCTTAATGTGCAGTAGACTAATTCTACTGCACATAGCAAAAACTGTGCTAATACAATAATGCACAGTAGTATTAGTTTACTGCTCATTAAGCATTACACAGAAAGCATGCGATCACGCTAATGCACAGTAGGGCGGCCTACTGTGCATTTATTTAGTTCTTGATTATACAAGTACTAAATTCAATGCACAGTAGGCACTGTGCATTAATGAATGTGTAGATGCGGCCAGTATGTCTGTGGTGAATAAATACCAGGAAAGCACATTGTCTCTTCAGCAGTTATTCTAATTATATTGTATGTCACTTTGTAATCACAAGAGGAAAAAAATTAACTTTTATCAGTGTTTGCAGTGGGTTGGAATGCACATGAAGAAATCATACTTGCCATAGGAACTCAAAAACTAAATGAAATGCACCAAGAAAAACACACATTCTGGGGGAACAAGGTTTTATTTTTACAAATACAAATACACTACTGCCCCGAGTGTTAAGATAACAAGAAAGATGCACGTTATATTTTGGGTGACATCTGAACAAAAAAGGGAAAGATGTGTGTAACACAAGAGCAAGGTCATGCCACACACTAGAGGAGACAGAAAGAGCAATATAAAAGGAGCAGGCAGATATCATGGGGCAGAATGAAGATGTGAGTGGAAATGAAAATAAGAATACTTTTGTATAACTGTGAATGTGAGGAACAAAAGGCTTGACTTTGATGCAGAAGGTAAAGGAAAGTCAAGTACAGGTTTCCCTTGCCAACTGCTGGGATTAGGTTCCTGAAAGTTCCCATGGTTGGCAAGACAAAAGGCTTATGGGAAAAATGGCAGGTGGCAGGCTGCTGCATGGCCATGAAAAACCATAGTTACTCAAAACTGTACCGTGGTAGCCAAAATGGTATATAGAGTATTAAGCGTGGATACTCAAAACTGTGATTGGTGAGGGAAACCTGTATGACATCTTAAGGTGTAAGTAGCATAGTCAAAGTCATTTTTATTGGAATCTGAGGGTAGAAACAAGGTGAGATTGTGGCAAGTGTAGAAGGGAAAGTATTCTAGTTGTCAAGGTAAGAGATGGGCAAAGAGCAGACAAGGGCTTTTGCACTAGGATTAGAAGAAAAAGATTGAATTTTAAAGATGAGATAAAGAAAGTGATCAGATGTGCTCAGTGGGTGTGAGTGTGGATGTGGATGTAGATGTAGAGAGGGAAGGAGAGAGAGAGAAGTAGGACACATGGGATAAATACAGACAGTCAAAAAGCCCAAGGCAGAATGTATTCAATCTAAGCAGCTTCCTCTAACCAATAACCAACTGAACTGACTCTCAGTTTTCAATTGGGAAATGCAGGGGGAGGCTTGCACTGACCCAGGCCAGTAGGCACAGGGCACCAGAACACATCTCCCAGCCTGCAGCCCATTGCCAACCCAGCCAGGTGCCCCAGCTGTCTCCCCACTACGTGCCCCAAACCCCCTGCTGTCCCCCCCCACCGGTGATTAAGGAGCGCCCTGTTCAGGTGCTGGCAAATCTTGGGGGAGCCTCCCCCTCAGGGGGTTTACCCCAGCCCTGCCCCAGGCAGCCCTGGGAAGCCAAGGGTAATTTTCCCTCTCTCCCTTCCCAGCAGCTGCCACAGGAAAGAGGGAGAAGGAGTCCTCCCCGGCCAGCTACCTGCCCAGGCAGCCCAGCATGAGGGTACTGGAGAGCCCATGCCTTGGGTTCCTCAGCTGCGGCAGTCCCAGGGAGCTGAGGGGAATTCTTCCCCTCCTGAACCCCAGAACTGCTTGCCTTAGCTGCTGCCAGTCTTGAGGGATAGCCCAGGGCAGCCTCAGGGAGCAGAGGAAAATTCTTTTTCTCCCTTGCAACTAGTTTTGCCTCACACCCACAGCAGTTGAGGCAAAACCAGCTGCAGAAGAGCAGGAGAATTTCCCTTCACTCCCTGAGGCTGCCTGAGATTCACAGGGCGCATCCAGACGAGTGTGCGCATGCCTGTTGCCCCACCTCAAATCCCTTTGAGGCGGGGTAACAGGCACATGCGGGAATGAAAAAATGTTCCCTGTGCTGCAGGTTTGCAGCACAGGGAGAAAATCAGACCCCTGGATATCCAGGGGTCTAAAAAAACTGCTCCACAATATAGCAGAGCAAGGCACAGTTCAAGACCATGCCTGGAGCCAGTCCTCCAAAAGAGATGCTCTGGTTTTGGCCAGAGCATCTCTTTTGTGTTCCGGCTGCCCCCAGCGCTGTCCAAGGTAAGTTAGGGGGGTTCATGGGTGTCGGGGCAGGTGAGGGGTGGCAGGAGGATGTGGGGGGAGTTGGAGAGTGGCGGGGGGGATGTCCCTGGGGCTGCTCCGGTGCAAGGCTGGACTAGCAAGCCACACAGGACTGGGCCAGGTCCTCACCCCCCCACACAGGGCAGCCCCAAGGCTGGCAGGACCCGGATTGGCTCCGCATGGTACACGTGTGCCGGGCCGGTCCAAGCAGCACGAGCTGCATGGTCCCCAGGCGGCTCGTGCTCCCCAGGCGGCTCATGCTCCTACCTGGCAGCTGGGCATCGCAAGTAGCCCCAGGACCCGGCTTGGCTCTGAGTGATTCCTGCCCACCAGGCCAGGTCCTGCAATTATAGGACAGGCCTGGCCACGGCAGGCCCCGGTGCGGTGGGCAGGAACCGCCTGCTGCACCAGCTTCTGTCAGCATGTGCTGGGCCCCAGGGACATGTGCTTCTGCTGCTTGTGCCTGCAGGGGGGTGAGGACCTGGCTCAGCCTCATGTGGCTTGTTAATCCAGCCTTGCACCGGAGCAGGTCACAGGGTTCCAGGAGGCGTGGCTCCTGTGCGTGCCTCCTGGAGCTGTGCAACCCGCTGTGGTGCAAACCTGGACTAGCGAGCCTCAGGGATCTAGACCCAGCCCAGCTGGGCTGCAGAGGGGCCCCAGGACCCAGCTGGGCCTGGCACGCAATCCCCGCATGCCGCACTGGGTTCTTCTGCCACAAGACAAGCCCAGCTGGGTGGCAAGAGCAGGCCCAAGGCCAGCAGAACCAGGCGGAGCTCAGCACATGGTCCCCCCGCTGCTGCTGTTAAAGATTAGTTATGGGCCCTAGGCGGGGGGGCCCTGGGTGGAGCTGGGACCCTGGGTGGGGGGGCCTCCAGGGTGCATGGGACCCTAGGCAGAAGGGCTGGGACCCTGTGGGGGATAGGGGCTGTGACCCTCTAGGGGAGAGCTGGGACCCTTGGCAGGGGGGGCATTCCATGTGCTATGTGGGAGGGGCTGCACCCTGTGGGGACCAGGGGACCCACCCCTCCTGAGCAGGCCCCACACAAGGTCCCCCACACCCACAGTGCCCCCAGCAATTGCCCCACTCCTACCCACAAGCCAACCCACATCCCTCCACATCCACCTTCCCCCATACCCCTTATCACCCCCTTTCTACAAACACCACATCCCCCCATCACACACCCATCATGTGCGAAGAAAACCAAAAGCACAGATCATCACATATAAGTATTTAGAATGTATTTTTTCATGATGATAGAGACACTGGTAGGCTTCCAAATTGCTTTAATATAGTAAATATACCAATAAAGCATCTCTAGATGGGGGGGGGAGTGTAGAGTGGTTTTTTTGTTTTAAATGTGGAAGAACATGGATTTTGGGGTATTTTAAAAAATGGATTTGGGATGCTGCTGCAGCAGTCCAACTGGCACAAAGGGTAGTGTCCCCAGGTATAAATTGGATGGCCCCAGAAGCTCCAGAGAGTGAGTAGCCCCAAGCTGTTTGCCAGGGCAGTTTTTTGTATGGATGGGGCCAGGACAGGGCAGCTTTTTATACCGCTGGGGACAGCACAGGTGCCGGCCCTGGGCTCTAGCTCCCCCTGGCTGCAGATCCGGGAGGAGCTAGGCACGGTTATTTTGCCCCAAGTGGCACAATTTGCTCCACACCAAAGTGCATGTCCGAACATGTGCGCTGAGGCAAAAAGCCCAGGCTCAAATTTGCACTGCTTCTATTTGAGCTGCTGCAAGCGCACATGCTTGCATGTGTGGACATGCCCACAGGGGCTAAGGCAAGCAGCTCTGGATTTCAGGAGGGTTAGAGTGATATACTTAAGGTGGTGTACTTAGGGTGAAGGGTGTTAACTCATGCTTAGTACCTTCTAAACGTTAGGCTACCTCAAATAAAGGTTATTTTCTTTGATCTGTTTTACCCAGTTCATACCAGGGTATTCTTGGAGCCCTGTTGCAGGTTACATTTAAAGCATTTTAAATTTGGAATGTTATGCTATCATAGTTTCAGAGAAGTCACAGGTTAAGGCTTAATGTCATCTCAGAACTGAACAGCTGTGACTTGCCAGTAGAGGGCCTGGTGAGTAGGGGTGCAGACAGGACTCAAGACACTATCCTTCCTCTGGGGTGGGAGAGGAGGGGAAAGGTGGCCTGTAGTTTGGAGGCAGAGAAACCACCATGGGGGCTTTGGCTTCCCTCACTCCACAGCCAGCAGGAACTGGCCAGATCCATGAGTGGGAGGGAAAAACTATTGTAAAAATACTGAAGTAAATCAGCGGAAGTAAAGAGAAAGCAGTGAGAAAAAGAATACGAATAAAATAAAGGACAAGTCTTGCACATTTCACTGAATTGGGATTGGGTTGGTTCAGAGTTTGGTTAGTACTTGCACCAAGGCAGAGCTGAGACCCAGCAGGCTCATTCTCTGCATGCTGCATCAAGGCAGAGAGAAGACCAAGTGAGCTCTCTGCATGCCACATCAGGGCAGGAATTGGGTTAGCACACCCACCAGAGCAGAGCTGAGACCCAGCAGGCTTAGCCACACCAAGGCAGAGCTGAAACCAAACAAGCTCACTGCATGCTATATTGAGACTTGAGGTGAGACCCAGCAGACTCATTGCATACATGCTACACCAGGGCAGAGCTGAGACCCGCCTGGTGGTTTCCATTCTCTGGCTCATGCTCTTCATGGAGATAGTAGGATTGTTGTTGTTTGCATGGGGGTGTTAGAGCAAGCAGCAAACTGGTGAGCTGCACCTGGGTGCTTAAAGTGGTCAGGTTGTGCTGGGCTTGCACCCCTTGAGGCCACGAGCAGGTATTGGCTTGGCTTTTTTGCTGTTACCTATGAGTTGAACTTTTTATCACTGTTTCATTTGGATTATGTTATATTTGGATAGCCTCATTTCAGGTTTATTCCTTTGCCTTAGTGCTTCAGCATTTGTATGTTCTGTTTTTCTACTATCTGTTGACATTTTAAGATTTTTTTTAGGTATAGTAGTGATCTCAGCCCTGCTTTTCAAGCTGTTTAAGTCCAGAACCCCTTGCTGACAGTTAAGTATATAAAAACTAAACTATGCAGGTTGACTTTACCTTTTATCAGAAGGAATCTATTATTCACTACTTAACACTTTTTAACACTACAGCCTTAATAGCTTCAACAACCTGTCAGTAGTATTAATCACAGCATCTGATATATTGATATTGATTGGTGTTCAGAAGATAATACCAATTTTTTTCACTTGTCCTAAATTGGATGCAAATACATTTTTTCTTTAGTTCTATATCTACTTTACATATTGACAGCAGATGCCTCCCCCTTTAGTTACTGACTTAATTCAATTAAATCATGTTTCTTGGCATCATAGATTACTTGCTGTTTATTTATTTATCTCCTTATTATCTGTTGTCAGTGCCTTCTTGCTGGGAACTGGATGACTCTTAGGAATGGGAAACAAAGATTTTCACTTTTAGGTCACTAGCTCAGATGTATCCTGGACTGGTATAGATACAAAAGTTATTCACTTCTAGTATGGTAGTCATATTTTAGTTCCTAGTGATTAGATAGCTACAGCATGCTAACCTCCAACAATACATAAAGATAATCCTCACTTACCACACACCGGGTGCATCTACATGAGATGCTACATCCCCATAGTGATGAGCTACAGCAACAAGTGTCAGTGGGCAAGAAACAGTTTCACCAGTGCTAATGTGCAGTAGTTAGTTGCTCCTGGACAGTAGGATCAGAAATGACTCATGTGCCACCAGTTACTGCGGTCAGGTGCACATATAGATGCACCCCCCTTTTCACAAACCATCCCACACTAATTCCTATAGAAAAGATCATCAAATAATTACAACATGTAGTTGATGTGGACCACAGTTTGGAGGAAATGTTCCCAACCTGCTTCCATATTTTAAACAACCTTCCAACCTTGCTCAACTCATCATAAGGAGCAAATTCCTTGGAGATCAACAAACACCAGGTGTTGTGGTGGGTGTATGGTGCCCTTGTCAGCACTTGGTGCTATTTTATGAGCTGTCAGTATGCCCTGGCTTTCCTGCCTGCCATGTCTTTGATGTTGTTATTATTATTAATATTAATTTTAGATCTTATTAGTCTGAAGGGTTATTTTTCTTTAGTTTGATCTTACTATCAATCTTTGATGGGGATAGCATGCAAGATGCCTACACCTCTGATTCGTTTACTCGTATTTATGACCGCACATGAAGTGCTGTCAGGGGCAGGAAGGCTGGGAGATGCTGCTTGGAGTGGGGAGTGCAATAGGCATCCCCTCCTCCTTCCTTTAGCCCACACCAGAGCCTGCCTGACTCTGCCGCTGCCTAAACAAGCCACTGCACTCCAGCTTGGGCAGGATGAGGCCTGGAGCCCCTCACTTTTCTTCTGCTGCCTGCAGTATAGCTCAGGCCAGTTCCACACTCAGCTTCATGCTGCTGCTGCGGAGCGTGGTGCTAGCCATGCCCCAGCCACTCCTACGATTCCTCATGAGGTGCACTGCATGCACCTCGTGCTGGAGGCTGTCCCCACTGTGTCCCCGCAGACTACCGTCTTGTAGTCCATATGGGGCCAGGTGGAGTGCAACTGGGGGCCCCTTCTGGCAGGGCTTGGGGGGCAGTGGGCTGCAGGTCAGGAGTGGGGGGCACTGGCATGGTCAGGGGACTGTGAGTCAGAAGAGAGAGGCATTGACAGGGCTGGGGGGGTCTGCGGTTTGGGAGTGAGGGGCACTGGAAGGGGATGTGGGGGTCTGTGGGTCAGAAGTGAGAAGCATCAACAGGGTCAGGAGGCTGCAGGTTGGGAGTGAGGGGCACTTGCAGGGCAGGGGGGGTCTGGTTTAGGAGTGAGGGGCACTGGCAGGTTCAGGGGGATGTGGGTTGGGAGTAAGGGCACCAGTGGGATGTGGGGCTGTGGGTTGGATGTGAGGTGCATCAGGGAGGTGGGAGACTATGGGTCAGGAGTGAGGGGCACTGACAGGGATAGGGGGACTGTGGGTTGTAAATGAGAGGTACTGGGGTGGGATGGGGGACTACGGGTTGGCAGTGAGGGGCACCAGGGGGGACAGGGGACCGCAGACTGGGACTGAGGGGCACCAGCAGGGATGGGGAGGCTGTGGGTTGAGTGTGAAGGGCACCGGTGGGGACAAAAGGCTACGTGTTGAGATTGAGGGGCACTGGCAGGGCTGCAGGTGTTGTGGCTTGAGAGTGAGGGGCAATGGCATGGGCAAGGATAGAGCATCGGCATATCAGGACTGCTAAGCACCACAAAGCATGGGAGGGAGACAGCCTCTGCTGGACCCACCTTCTGGTGAGTGAAGGGGACAGGGGCAGCTCTGTTTTTTCATGATAAAAAGACCCAAAATCAAACGCCAAAATATATTGGAATTTAGAACTTATTTTATTATAACGGTTGAGGCACTGATAAGCTCCCAAGTTGCTTTAAAATTGTAAATATATCAGTAAAACGTTCTGTTAAATTGATACCTATATATATATATATATAGTGGCATTTCATTTTAATCACGGAAATGCTTGGACTTGGGGGCTTTTAATTGGAGAATTTGGGTTTTTTTATCAGAGAATTTTTCATTTTTAAATAAAGAAAACCAGGATCCTTGGTCATCTCTGATCATGATTACCACATTTTTATTTATGTGGCTGTTGGTGTTTCATCCAGTTGCTGCACTGTAGAGAGGAAATTTCTATGATTTTGGTCACATCAGGGGCAGTAGTGGATGCCGGAGTCAGCACTGTGTTGGCCCCAGCAGCCTTACCTGGGGTCCTGGGGGCTGGCATGTGCTGCCCTTGTGTGCGCTGCTCAGGTTTTTTTTTCTCACAGGGTTTTGGACCCCTGGATATCCACTCACGGGCAGCATGCCCTTGAAGTGCACAGAACACCTGACTGTGCAGTATGTGGCACTGCAGACATGTTTGCAGAGCCACATACCGCACGGCCATGCTTGTCTGGAAGTGCCACTTATGTCTAGTAGGGTGATTCTGGCAAGTAGATGGAGACTATTGACATTCACTGGTTTAAGGCATCCAGTAATGCACGTGCAACTGATCTGGCCCACAGATCAGCCCCACACTTCTCATCTGATGCCCATGATCTATTTGAACTGTTCTTTACTTACTTTGCAGTAAGTTCTGATAACTATCTTTTGTTCCAAAAGTTTACTGTCCTCTCCCTCCTTTTTTAACCCTCATCCATTCTCATGAAACCGTAACCATTGTTGTTTCATGGGGTAACTTGTTACCCACAATTCGACATTGTTGGTGTCATGGGGTAACTTGTTACCCCACCCGCATGAACAAAATGGAACCAGCGACAACAGTATAGAAGTGCCAAAAACTATTTATTAAACATACAGATTGTTTGAAAGAGTATTATTTGAAACCCAAAATATTATTTAACTAGAACTATGAACAAAATTTAAACTTTTTTTAGTGTTTCAAAATGTGAATGAACAATTTGCTAAGTCTGCAGTTCACACTGTTTTCAAACTAACAATTACTTCCAAAAACATTTCCTAACTGTCTTAACTAAATATTGCATTCCTCACAAAGCAGCAGTGATGTACTGTGGTGCACACAAGCAAATCGCCTACAATCTTAGCATCTTTTCCGGGTTTTGCGGTCATCTGTCCTTGGACAAAAAGCACAACATCCACTCACGCTTGCAGAAGGTTCTATTGGGGTGCATTGTGGCAATTTAGGGCAATCATACCAGACTTGACGGACTTAGATTACGTGTATCTATCATTCTTCATTTTATTTGTCTGTCGATCAACTGTTCTCCACGCTTCTGCAACAAAGTGCCGTCTTCATAAATGTGATCTTTGCTTCCCGTTTGCATTGTGGCCTAGCCAAATGATGAAGCTGGCAATGGCAGCCACATCCAGCATACTGAAAAATAGTGTCATTGGCCACCTGTTGATTTTCTGTCTACGGGTGGTTGTACGGACTATGTGGTGAAGGTTATCCACCCCATCCTTGTTTTTATTGTAGTTATGGATGATGTCTGGCTTTCTTTGCTCTCCAGCCACTGACAGGTCATGGTGCATGGTTGACAGCAACAGCACAACATTGGACTTCTTTGGAAGATAGGAAACTAGGGTGAGTTCCCCATCAAAGCAAAAATGGATGAAAAATTTTCCCTTCTTTGATTTGCTTGCATTTTGTTTGGGATATCAGCTTTGTTTTTCTGAATTGTACCCACATACTTCAAGTCCTGCTGTAGCAGTTTTTCTGCCAGGTCAGTACTTGTGAAGAAATTGTCACAAGTACTTGTACCAGGGATGGACCAGTTTTTGAGTGACCTGGGTACCAAGATTACCTTGGTGTGGAGCTTTTGGTTGCTTGCCCAAGTAGATGTCTCCAGACAGGGGGAATGATGTTGCTGCATCACAGCAGCACCAAATTTTCAAGCCGTATTTGGCAGACTTGTTGGGCATGTAGTGTCTGAAGGGACAGCGACCCCTGAATGCAATATGCTGCTCATTAACCGTCAGGTGTATTCCTGGAATATACCATTTCCTGAGCTGCTCCACAAATTGTGTCCAAATATCTCTGAAGGCAGCAAGCTTGTCCACAGCTCTCCTTTCCTCATGTGTCATTTGTTGTCAAATCTCAGGTAGTTGGTGATTTGATGGAATCATTTTAAACTCACGGTGGCACAGAAGCCAAGATGCCCAGTGCATTGCTCCCACAACTCCTCCAGTGCCTCATGACCACCGTGGTATAGACCATTCAGCAGTAAAAGGCCAATGTAGGCTTTCAGCTCTGCTTTGTCCAACTTTTTCCACTCTTTTCTATTTCAGGATGGCTATCTTTCCACTCCCTGAATCTTCTTTCTGCCTCTCTGTTTGTTTCTCGGATGATAACAGTCAGGATATCTTTTGAGATAAACAGCTGGAATATTTCCACCCCTGTGTCTTCATTATTTTCTCTTGTTGGCCCAGCATTTTCATGGACTATGTCCTTGGCTGTTCTCTGATGATGTATTAGCTGTGGACTTTTTTCCAACACTCTGCCATTCCTTTCTCTAAAGGTGTCATTATCTGCAATGTTTTCTGGGGGTGGTGAAAGTGGTTCCGCTCCACATCTTGCTGTAGCTCTCCTCAGTCTTCCGCGGAAGCCCCAGGCTGGTCCTCTTCCCTTTCCCACTGGAAGTGTTGGCATCACTTCTGCTTGTGGCACCAACTACTCCTCATCTGAGCTGGATAAAGCTTCCATAGACACATGGTCTTCTTGCACTGAATAATCTCCCATGTCTGGAACAAAGTCAGCATCCTCACTGCCTTGGGATCAGATTTCATCAGTGGCTGTGTTGCTGTCATCCCCAGTTACTTATGCAAGACAGGCTTCAGCACTGAATATGTGCTGCCTTCTCATCCTGGGCTGCAGAAAAAAGAAAAGAATGATTACTGCTGAATGTATATAAATAACAATCAAAACCAAGCCTGTCTACCTATGCTGTCACAGAAGCAATTCTGCCCCACCCTATGGCAGCATAGGTAACACCCTCTCCTCCTGGGCACAGAAGCCAGAGACCAGCATCTACCATTCACAGGCAAGCCAAATGTGGGTGGATGCTGTTTGGAAACCACACGTGCAGGGGCTTACTGGCAGCAGGTAAAAGGGGCATGGGGGTGGCAAGCCCTTACCATTGAAGGGGACTCCATAGTGTACGCTGTATTGCAGTATGATGTTGTTCTGTTTCTTCTTTGCTGTCACTGTGCTCCTTGTCCTTACTTCCAACAAAGGCAGGGCAAACTAGTGTGTATGTTATAAAAGGGTCAGGTGAGGCAGAGTTTTGCCATGAGAAAAAGAGAGCAGAGATGGATTTGGGTGTGATGGGTTTTTTGTTTGTTTTTTGGGCAAAGGACAGGGTGTTTTAATGAACTTGCAGTCTGCAAACAAAGTGTTTAGCAAAAGGAATTACCACATCTTCTGCAAAAACAGAGTGGTGATGGCCATCCATTAGTTAGCATGGATACCTGCAGTAGACATGAATGAAGTGTGAATGAATGTTGACCTTTCAGGTGCATCCACCCAAAGTGACCAAACAGGTCTAGGACTGACATTTATACAGAAATTGCACTGGGGTAACAAGTTACCTTAATGCCTTAACATGGGCTTGGGGTAAGTTGTTACCCCATATGGAAAAACACATTCATGCTTGCGGTAACATGTTACCCTGGGCAGTTTTTCAACCACAGAAAGCAGACCATTCATGTAAGCTGGCTCTGTTTTTAAGGTACATGTAAGAGATCTGCTTTAATCTGATTTATTGCTTAAAGTATAAAAATGGCACACAATTACATATAAATAAATAAATACATAATTGTGATTAAACTAAACAATGATCATGAAAACTACTACTGTTTGAAGGTGGAAAATCCACTTGTTCTGGTTTCTTTCATGACCTGGTGCTCTTTTTTCAACTAGCTCTGCTAGTTGTTGCCTATTCTCATGTTGTATGCATCTTTCTCTGGTGATGACTTCAAATTTTTGGGGGCATATTACATTGGTTCTGTTCTGTTATTTAACAGTAATAAATAGGATCAGAGTCTGACTTGGCTCTGGATCTTTTCTGTTCAATGTTCTATTATTTTGATACTCATTTTTTCACCAGTCCATTAGATTGGGAATAATGGGGACTGTCAATTGCATTTCTAAATTAATTGCATTTCACTGCAAACTGTTTAAGCACATGCTCTTAAGTATGCACCATTGTAAAATACTATGAAATGTATACAGTGTTTGACAAAAATAGATTTTATATGCATGATTTGCTTATTTTCTAGTAGGGAAGTCTCAGGAAACAAGTACAAAGCTTTTCAACCCAACATAAATCAATGCCCACTTTGCCCCATGGGGCTAATTTTTCCTATGCCAACAGTTTTGTTGCTTGACCTAGCCTATTTTTCTTGTAATATCAGTTTCCTCAGTGTTCCTGTCCTCTTGAGGCCATTATAAAATACCTGTCTCTCTACTTTTAATTGATAATAGGGATTAGAAACATGTGATCCTGGCCACCCTGTGCTAATACCTTAAATTGTTTGTCTTATCCTGCACATTACCTCTGGCAAACATAATTTTTATTTCAGGTGTTTTGTTTTTGTTTTTAATCAGATTGTATGTACAGAATCCAGCCCTGGAAGTTGCTCCAGTACCCTTTTCTCAGGTGCTGCAGAAAATATATCTGCAACCATCAAGTCTTTCCAGAGTTTACATTCAGTTTGTAAATCATATTTTTGTAGCCAAAAAAGCAATCAGGTTTTTTTATCCCTTTTCAGAGCAAAGTATTTGCCAGTGCACTTGGTAGTAAGTGGTTTACAATCAGTTTCAGCTAACACAAATGGACATATGTTCTTATATAAAGTAAATGGAGATATATGACTACCATAATCTTCTAACTTAGACCAAAAATCCTCCTCTGCTGGAGAATACTTTTTTGGTTAGTGCCTATGATGGTCAAGCCACAGGTCTCCAGTTCGGACCATACTGCTGTAAGAGGACAGTGTACCACACTTAAATTCTATGAGGCATCCATGGGCATCTTACCTTTGCAGTTACTGGCATAGTATCTGACAAATGCTCTTCACTTCCCATACTTTCTCTTAACCCTTGCTTCCTCTGTGCTGTTTGGGCAGCTATTTTATGTTTTGTTTTCCATATGCATTCACTGTTCCAAGGAGTCTTTGCATCTTCTTGTTTGCTAGGTTAGGTGAGTTTCAGACAGCCACTTTCATTTACCTGTACGACTCCCTGTACTAACTTTTTTGCCAGTCCTGTCACTTCTATTCCACAGAACTTACATTTTTTCTTTTCCTTTCTGTTGCTGGACACAACCCAGATGTCAGTGTGGAAGCCATCTCTTCCAAAGAGAATGCTGGATGTATGGTCTGTTTTTCTAAGACCAGCCACCAAATCCTTTTGATACAGAAAATATACACTAATTGCTCTTTCTGAGCATTTATCTCAACTAGCAGACAACTTATCTTTGCTCCTGCTGCACATGTTCTGACTAGCACTTGCATACTCTTGCAAAGTAATTTAGTAATTCAGTGAAGATCTTTAAAGATTTTTCACAAACAATGCATTAACTCAGCTTGTGCTGGATATTACAATATATGCCACTTCATATGCTGCTCTTACTGAGCTACAATTATGCTCCACTTGCCCTTCTGCCTCATGTCTCCCTTTATGTGGTATTTTGCATTCTTTCTCATGCCTGCAGTGTCCAAGTACAATCTATTCTTTGTTAGCTTCATTTTGAACAACTTTCTTTTCTTAGTAAATTATGAATGGCTTTTCACATATTAATTCTGCATATCCCAGTACCCCTGCAGTTTTAATTCAGGCCCAATTACAATGCAGTTTCTTATCAGAAACTTAGTCCTCAAAACTGCAATATAGATTGTAGTCTTAAGTCTTAAATAAATCATAAACACTTTTATTTTTTCACATTGTATTTATACTGTTTATTTAAAAATGTCTCCAATTATTCTTTGTGTTGTACAGTGTTCTTCAGATTTCTGTCATACAGATGTATGTTGGCCTCTGTCACAAAACAAGCTAAGTGGACTGAGTAGGTCCTCTGGTGGGGGGTCAGTTTGAATGTGTAATGATGTAAATAGTTGCTGTAAATAGTTTCACATGTAGGAGGGCATCTAAATGCCCTTTTCACCTGAGGGGAAGATGGCAGTCTGGGCCTGGTAGTAGGCCAAAGAGACTGCTCCCTGATTAATTTCCCATGATTTTATTTTTAATTTTATTGGGTTAGTGTTATTCCCAAGTTAATTCATAGATTGTTAGGGACTGGAAGGGAATTTGTAGATCATCGGTTCCAGCCCCCCCACTCTAGGCAGGAAGACAACTGGGGTCAAGTGACCCCAGCAAGGTGACTGTCCAGTTTCCTCTTGAAAATTTACAGGGTAGGTGACTGCTCCACCTCTGGAGGGAGTTTATTTCACAGTCTCGACACGCTGACTGTGAAGGAGTTTTTTGTGGTATTAAGACTGAAACAGCCTTCCAGGAGTTTATATCCATTGGTCCTGGTCTTCTCCAGGGGTGCCCTAGTGAACAGTTGTTCACCAACCTCCTGATGTACTCCTCTGATATAGCAGTAAGCCTCTATCAAGTCCCCTCCCAACCTTCTCTTCTTTAGACTAAAGAGGCCAGGTCCCTCAGCCTTTCCTCATATGGCTTGCCTTGCAAGTCCCTGATCATACAGGTGGCTCTTTTCTGGACCCTCTCAAGTTTTTCCATGTCCTTATTGAAGTGCGGTGTCCAGAACTGGATGTAGTACTCCAACTTCAGTCTCACCAGTGCTGAGTACAGTGGGAGTATCACTTCCTTAGTTTTACATGAGATGCATTAGTTGATGCATGCCAGCGTATTGCTTGCACTGCTGACCACTGCATCGCACTGACAGCTCATGTTCATGCAGTGGTCAGTCATTACCCCTAGGTCCCTTTCAGCCATGGTGCAGGTCAGGCTGTCCCCTGATGGAGCACCTTACACTTGGAAGTGTTAAACTTCATCTGGTTCCGGTCTGCCCAACTTGCGAGCCTGTCCAGGTCCACCTGTATCAACAGCCTGTTTTCTGGCGTGGCCAAACTGCCTCATAACTTGGTGTCATCCATGAACTTGGCCAACAAGCTTTTCACTCCCTCATCCAAATCATTGATAAAAATGTTGAAAAGCACTCGTCCAAGCACAGACCCCGGAGGGACACCACTGGCCACTTTGTGCCAAGATGACACAGATCCATTCATGAGAACTCTTCTACCCTCTAGCCACTTTCCCACTCACTGAACCGTCAAGCAGCTGAACCCACAATTTTCCAAGTTTCCCATAAGCCTATCATAGGGAACTAAAACAAAAGCCTTTTGGAAGTCTAGGTATATAATGTCTCCCATGTCCACGTGGTAAGAGACCCGGTCGTAGAAGGAAATGAGTTTGGTAAGACAAGACTTATCCCTGACAAAGCCATGCTGGCTGTCATTCAGAATCATACCTTCTACAACTGTATCACACGTAGATTCTTTAATGAGCTTTTCCAGGATTTTCCCCGGGATAGAGGTTAGGCTGACTGGGTCCTCCCTCTTCCCTTTCTTAAAGATGGGCACAATGTTGGCCCTCTTCCAATCCTCAGGGATCTCCCCTGTGCATCACAAATTCTGAAAGTGCTTTGCCAGGGGTTCCATGGTGACCTCAGCCAGCTCCTACACCACTCTCGGATGGAGTCCATCCAGTCCTGCTGACTTAGAAATGTCTAGCTTTTCTAATTGGTATTATTCCACAGTGGGGAGGCTGTCAGTCCCGGAATGCCTCCTAAAAACCTTGTCTCACTTAACTTTCCCCACGGTCCGGTGAAATACCGAAGCAAAGTGGGCATTCAGGAGTTCACTTTTTTCCTGAATGTCAGTTACCAGCTGTCCGGAGGTGTTAAGCAGAGGTCCCACACTTCCATTTGTTTTCCTTCTACTGCCTACATACCCAGAGAAGGACTTTTTATTGTCCTTGACTCTTGTGGCTAACCTAAACTCAGTCACAGACTTGGCTTTCCTAATCATTTCCTTACAAGTGCTTGCCACTGAAGTATAAAGGACTGAGGACTGTCCCTGGCTTCCACTGTGTGTACACCTCTTTTTTCGTTTTCAAGAGGACCACAATGTCCCTATTAAGCCAGAAGGGCTTGCAAGCCCTCCTGCTACCTTTCCTCTTTGCAGGAACGGTGTTCTTTTGTGCTTTGAGGATCATGTCCTTGAGCAATGACCACTCTTCGTGCACCCCATTTGTCTTCCGTACCTGGTCCCTCATCGCCCCCCCTACTAATGCTCTGAGCCTGTCGAAGTCAGCATTCTTGCAGTCCAGGACTTTAGTCGTGCTGGTTGATTTGTCAACCTTGTGGCAGACAGTGAACCTGATAATTTCATGGTCGCTGTCACCCAGGTTACCCTTAATGTTCAAACCACATGCCAGATCATCTCCCTTGACCAAGACCAGGTCCAGGAGAGCAGTACCTCTGGTTGACCCTTGCACTTCCTGAGTCAGGAACAGCTCCTCGATCACAGACAGGAAACAGCATGAATGATCTGACCTAGCCAAGTGTTCCTCCCAGTCTATGTCCGGGTAATTGACCCATGACTACCAAATCCCTTGTGCATGCTGCCTCTGTCAGTTCTCGAAAGAACTCCAGATCCAGCTCCTCCTCTTGGTTTTGTGGCCTGTAGTAAACACCCACAAGTCTCTCTCACCTGCCCCCACCCTCTTTCCTGTAGCTTGACCCAGAGGGATTCAAGCTGCTTATTTTTGGAGCCAATGTCAGTCTCCAAAGAAATGTACTGCTCTCTCATGTAAAGAGCTACCCCTCTGCCTTTTCTCCCTACTCTGTCCCTTCTGTGCAGGATGAAGCCCTCTATGGCTACTCTCCAGTCGTGCGAGGAGTCCCACCAGGTCTCTGTGATCCCTACCAGGTCATATTGCCCACTATAGTTTTGTAACTGTTTTGTTGTAAGGGTGGCTGACTGTGCCTGAGTAGAAAGAGCAAGGCTCAAGAGACCTAGAGTAGAGAAAGAACAGTCCTAAGGAAGACAAAAAGAAAGTCACAGGGAAGACGGGGAGAGAAAACACTAGAGAGGGAAAAAGTCCCAGAGTAGATTGAGTGAAGTCTGAGGAAGGACAGAGGGAGCTGCAGTGGCACAGTAAAGACTGTTATGAAGCAAAGTCTGCTATACTGTTTGGGACATCAGCACCATGACCCCCCACGTGAAGAAGAAAACACACTCCTTCTTGGGAGCTGACCAGAAAGAGCTCTCTGAGGTGATGGTGGTACAGATCACCAGGGAAGTCAAGGATAAATTGGAGCCAGAATCTCAAGCTAGAAGCTTGTCCCTGTAAAGTCATGCTGGGAATGATTGCAGGGGCTCCTACAGGTGACAGAGACCAGACAAGTCCTTTTCTTGGGGAGTCCTTAAGTAGAGCTTTTCCCTCAAAAGTGGCATTGATTCTGTGACAGCCTCCTCAACTGAAAACTGTTAAATACATCAAGAGCTTTAGAACCAAGTGTTGTTGTTAAATACATGAAATTGCTTTAGAACCAAGCCAGCAGCAGGCAACCTGCCCTTGCCCTACGCACAACACACGCCCCCATGCCTCCCCTGGGGGTGCCCATAGCAGTGGGGAGCCACCACTTCTCCTCAATCCCCCCTACTGCCTGGATGAGCTGCCCACAGCTCTGTCCTGCTCCTGGAGTTGCATTCACTGCCCTGGGTGGGCAGCATCTGCCCCTGCCCTTGCTCCACTCCCTTCCTCACTGTGGGGGCCTTGATCTGCCCCCTCCCCTCACCCCTTCTCCCCCTCAGACTTAACGGCAGGATGCGGCTTTCCATGCTGCTGGATTGCATTCCTTAAATCAGCTATTGGTCAGTATCAGTCAGGGGTTATTTAAGAGGATGTCTCTGGAATAGGAAGGGGACAGGGACTTCCTGGGTCTCTGCTGCCAGGATTCTAACTCGCCAGCCCCATGTAATGTGACTGTAATGGATGTAACAGCAGGTGGAACCAGGGGGCAGTCTGTTAATTTGGACTGCAACTCTCAGAACCCCCCGGGGTCTGGGGGGTAAAAGAAAAAGAAAGAGGAAGCTTGAGGCTGGAGTAAGGGGAAGAGAGAGCAGCGTGCCTGTGGAACCTGGTCAGCGCTACACATGAGTGTATAGTGGAGGTGGAGCTCTTACTGACTCTGTTAGCCAGGACTGTGGACTGAAGGAGCTGGACTCAGGCTTGGGGTCAGCTGCAGGCTGCTGTTTGAGCACCCTGGAGACTAAATACTTGTTTAGGGACATATCCAGAAGTGTGTGTGTGAGAGGAGACAGGGGGAGGGGGGAATTAAGGTGCTGAGTATATGTTAACACAGTGTTGATGTTTCTTTACCTTTCACCTGTTCCCTTCCTTTGCCCTGTTGGCTTGTGACCCTAAGCCCTATGGTTTTCTATATAAAACTTGCCCTTGCTTCTTGTGCCAGTTTCTGGGTCTGCAGGGTTGGCACATCCATTCCTCTTTACAGAGGAGAGAGGTAAAGGGACAGGAGCTGAAGAACCCACCACTGGAGCAGATGGGACCTGGGAGTGGGACTCAAGTCTACAGGCTGTGAAACAGGGAAGTGGAGCCAGGTGGAATTCTAGAGGGCTTATGGATTCCCTGTCCATGTACACATATAACAGTGGAACACTTTAAAATTGTACTTCATTTCAAGAGGTACTATTTTGGAGTGCTTCAGCTGCATCTGGATTGCTTCAGAAGGCATCCATGTTTGTACAGCTGTTTTTCAAAGATTTCGAAGACACTTGAAATAGTACAATTGTTACTTCCATCTACACCCTAAGGATTATTTAACCACATTTTCTCATTCACTTAGGCCTTCTGTCTCCAACACAGTGAAAAAGGTTGAACTACTGTAGATAATAACATTTGATTTTTTTTAACTAAAACTGTAATGCCCAGAAGACTGTAAAGATTATGTCCAGTTTTGGTATGCTTCACATTGTGGCACTGGTGTTTTTGTAGAGAACATTTAAGCATCTTAATAATATGCAGTTCATGACAGTTATGTTGATTCTACCAACTTTATAACAAAAGCGGTAACATTTAATATGCAAATATGCAAACATAGCATTATTATTCACGTTATACATTATTATAGTATACAAAAATAGGAAAAACAGCATGTTAAGTTTGTGATGTATATTGCAACTGTGCAGTCCTTAAGGTACTAAGGTGCCCTAGAAATTGACACTATGGTACAAACAGCACAAGATCTCTTCCACAACATGCAGAGTAATGAGAAGTATCACCTTACAAGAAATTACAGAATATTATTGTTTCATAGTTGGTAGGGTCGGAAGGGACCTAAGCAGATCATCTAGTCCAACCCCCTGCCATGGGCAGGAACAGCTAGGTGGCTGTCTAGCCTCCTTTTGAAGACTCCCAGGGTAGGGGCGAGCACCACTTCCCTTGGGAGTTGGTTCCAGCTCCTAGTCGCCCTGACAGTGAAATGGTGCCTCCTGATATCTAGCCTGAATCTACTCTGTCAACTTATGGCCATTATTCCTTGTTACCCCTGGTAGTCCTTGAGGGAACAGGGACTCTCCCATTGCCTGCTGGTCCCCCTTAGCAAGTTTATAGGCGGCCACCAGATCCCCTCTCAGCCTTCTTTTGTGGAAGCTGAACAGGTTAATGTCCTGTAGACTCTCCTCATAGGGCCTGCCCTGCTGCCCCCTAATTATGTGAGTGGCCCTCCTCTGGACCCTCTTGATGGTGGCCACATCCCTCCTGAAGTGCGGTTTCTAGAACTGGATGCAGTACTCCAACTGCGGCCTGACCAGTGTCGCACAGAGAGGGAGGATCATCTCCTTGGACCTGCTAATGATGCATCTATGGATGCATGACAAAGTGCAATTAGCCTTCCTGACTGCATTCCCACATTGGCGGCCCATGTTCATCTTGGAATCAATAGTGATTCCAAGATCCTTCTCTGCCTCTGTGCTGACGAGAAGGGAGTTCCCCAGCCTGTAGGTATGCTGCTGGTTCTTCCTCCCCAGGTGCAGTACCTTGCACCTGTACATATTGAAACCCATCCTATTCTCATCTGCCCACCTCTGTAACCTGTCGAGATCTAGTTGTAGCCTGTCCCGCTCTTCTAGCATGTTCACATCTCCCCACATCTTAGTGTCATCTGAGAACTTGAATAGGATGCTTTTCACCCCCTCGTCCAAATCGCTGATGAAGATATTGAACAGTGCGGGCCTAAGGACCAAGTCCTGGGGAACCCCACTGTCCACATCTCTCCAGGCTGAAAATGACCCGTCCACCACCACTCTGTGGGTGTGGCCCTCCAGCCAATTTGTGACCCATCTGACTGTGTAGGCATCGACACCACAGATGCCTAATTTTTTAACGAGGATGGGGTGAGAGACAGTTTCGAAGGCCTTCCTAAAGTCCAGGAAGACTATGTCCACCATGACACTGCATCTAAGGCTTTTGTGACCTGGACACAGAAGGCCACCAGGTTGGTCTGACAGGACCCGCCTCTAATGAACCCATGTTGGTTGCCCCTAAGCATGAACTCCTCTGCTGGCCCCTCGCAGATGTGCTCCTGGATAATTTTCTCAAAGAGCTTCCCCAGGACCAAGGTAAGACTAACGGGCCTGTAGTTTCCTGGGTCCTCTTTCCTCCCTTTTTTTTAAAATGGGGACCACATTGGCCCTTTTCCAGTTGTCAGGCACCTCATCAGAGTACCACGAGTGCTTGTAAAGCTGTCCCAGGGGTCCTGCAATGACCTCTGACAATTCCCTAAGCACTCTGGGGTGGAGATCGTCAGAACCTGCTGATTTGAACATCTGTAGTCCCTCCAGAAGTTCCCTGACTAGGTCCTCACTGACCCTGAGCGCGGCTGTGCCTCCCCTGGGTCTGTCTGGAATCCCAGTGGGGGAGTGTCTCTGTCCCTCCTCAGAAAAATGGAAGTAAATAATCTGTTAAAGAGATTAGCTTTGTCATCTGGTGCTACCACCAGATTCGCAAGCATGTCCTGCAGAGGCCCCACATTATTTGGTACCTTCTTTTTACCCCCTATATATTTAAAAAAGGACTTCTTGTTATCTTTGATCCGGGTCGCTAGTCCCAGTTCCATCTCTGCCTTAGCTTTCCTAATAGCCCCCCCTACAATCTTGAGCCAAGGAGATATAATCCTCCTTGGTGATGGCCCCTCCCTTCCATTGGGTGTATGCCTCCTTTTTGGCTTTGAGGCGTTCATGGATGCTTTTGGTGAGCTGTGGGGGCTTTTGAGCACTCTTGCCCCCTTTGATCCGCATGGGGATTGTCATGCTTTGGGCTTGGAGGATCATCTCCTTAAGGAATGACCACTCTTCTTGGACTCCCAACTCTCCTCCCCTCCCCTCTGGGACCTCAGTGCCTCCCCGACTAGTCTCCTTACCTCATTGAAATCTTCCCTCCTGAAGTCCAGGGCTGCTGCCTTGCTGCAGGCCTTTGATACCCTGTGCTGGATGGTAAATTCCAGTAGGCAACGGTCACTATTACCCAGGTGGTCGAGCACCCGCAGTTCCCTCACCAGGTCATCACCTGTGGCCAGGACCCGGTCCAACAATAGGGAAGTGCAGAATATGGCTGGAGCAACCAGCATATAAAGCATGTGAGGCAGAATGCAGAAATACAGGAGTGTGACTTGTTTACATTAGAGGTGCACCAATACATCAATTTCATATCAGATTGGCACCAATATGAGGAAAATTAGAGTATCAGCAGTTGGCTTTTTTTGGTTCACATTGCTGATAATGCCACCAGTAAATGCCATGTGTATGCAAGCTGCCGCAGCACAGCGTTCAGGCGGCCAGTAGCACAGCTTGGCAGCATGGACAGCAGCTGGGTTTGCCTGGTAAGTCTTTTGTGAGGGAAAGGGCATGAGGGGGCAGATTGAGGCCCCATGGTGAGGGAAGGAGTGGGACTGGGGCAGGCGCTGGGGCTGGTGCACTTTCTTCTGGGTTGTTCCTACCTACACAGGCTTTTCCTCTGCAAAAATCCAAAGGAAAGTTAAGAGGTTCCTTCCACCACCGGATTTGGTGAGTGGAAGGGAGAATTATAGATTTGGTGTAAAAGGTATTTGAGTACAGAAGTTGACTTAATTTCTTTTTTCAGTTGGAAAGTATGACAAACCTCAGACCTTAGTTCTAGTCAGTGGTACTCAATCTCAATGCTGTCACCATTCCCCTACCACCAAATTTCTGGAACAGTATGGAGTCTTACTGGTTCATGGGGACAAGCCAGTGTGACTGACCTAATGTGCTTGGCCCCACACTAGATCCAGCCTGTAGACTAACCCTGCCTACAGAGTGACTCTGTTTCCCCTGTCCAGCTCACAGGTCTGCAAGGTTGAGCATGGGTGTTCTAAGTCATTCCATTTGTTTTTCTTTCATTACTGTTTAGTGACTAAACATTATGTCTACACAGAATAAATGGGTCAAGTTAATGTGTGATGTAACTTCTTCAAAATCATTGGATTTAAATGGGAATAGGGGCATTTTGGTGAGTTTATGCATTCAGTGTTGCTGTAAACTAGCAGTCCATGGCTGCAATCAGGATACCATGTTTATCTACTCACTGCAGTCACTGTGCATCTATATTTGGTGAAAATGCTCTGTGTTTTCCTTTTATAAATACTCTAGGTTTATATTAAGTTTCTACAGCCAGGAAAATATTTGTCTTGTCCAACCCTTCTGTTTTCATGTTTGTAATCATCTGAAGAAATATATTCCAGTTCAAATTATGCCTCATGAGGTAAGGCTGCAGTGGGAACACAAGATTTTATAGTGTTCGTTCTTTTTCTTTTTTTTTACTTCTTAAAAAAGAATTATAGCAGCTAACCTGCATCCCAAGTGGTTTTCCATGTCTTTTTCTTGTTTTTTAATGGCAAGAAAGGTGTTTGGTATTTTCTGATAGATAGCATTTTAGTAAGTGTAAAGATATAAGAACAGTACAAAATTATTTTTACTGATAAAAAAAATATTAAAAAACTTCTGAAATATGACTTTATTTATATTTTGTATTAGACATCTGTTATCTCCTTAGAAAAAGGGTTCTAGTTTCCATATCTTGAATGCACTTCTTTTAAAAGAAAAGCATTTGATGGACACTGTCTCCCACACTCAGAGCTCCCTCTGTCCTCATGGCAGGCCTAAGACCATGGCCTTGCTCAGCAGGCTTGGACACAGTCTCAGCCACAACTCAGGCGTGCCTTTCCACAGCTGTTCCCTGCCCCAACTCCTCCTTCGTTCTTTTATTCCAAGACTCACAGCCTTTATCCCCACTCAGGTTACAGTTCCAGGGTCCTGACTTTCATAAAGGATCTAAGAAGTTGGGATGTGGAGCAGCTTCCCTCCACCTCACAGATTCTGAGCCAATTCTCATTCAGTAAGGGAGCAGCAGCTTAGGACTTGGCCCTTTGTGACCCTTTAAGCTAAAGTGGAGACATGCTGCCAAAACACCCCATGCCAGAGTGTTCTAACCAGAAGAATAGTGGGCATACAGATTGGAAAATGGTTGTGGCTTGATGATGGCCATACTTCAACAGTTGAAGAGTACCGATAAATATGTTTTTCTTTAGAAGACAATTCCAAATGTATAAGAATCTTTTGAAATTGCTTTTATTGGCTAAAACTGGCATACAGACTTGTCTTCTGTATGTCATTTGAAGTTCATGCTGGTTAAGAGATAGCTATTCATTATATATAGCATTTCTCTCATCCCACATGTTTCAAATGCAAAAAAACAAGATGGACTGGGTCCAACAGTATGTTGACATGCTGGCTTTACTTTGTCCCTCTAAAGCTCTTGACTTTGAGTCCTGTTTAAATAGAATTTGAACCAGGACTATTTGCAGAGCTGACTTTGGAATAGCAATGAAACATGGCCATCCAAATACCACATATAGCAAACAATATACAACCTGAGACTTTTATTTTTGTTATTTTACCTTTGAGAAAAGAAAGAACCTGTTGACTTCCTGGATAGAAATTACTTAAATAGATTGCATTGAAATGTGCTTTACTTCTACAGTGAATTTTCAATCTACATTTTGAACAAATAAGAAAATGTGTGAGCCAGAACCTATAGTTTTACAGACTAATATTAGTTTGTGGTGCAAGGCCTTAAGCTTTTAGGGAATGTGTGCATATAGGCTACATTTACAGATGTGTTTTTTCTGATAATTTCTGTCTGTCTCTTTCTCTGTAGAGTGTGTAATATCTAAAAATCTCCAGAGATCAACATAAAAAAAATTAGCACTTATGCCATCATAGTTTCCATTCATTTTTTGGTCAGAATTAGTTATGAATGGTATCATATCCATGTTTGTAGTTAGGTAATGATATATCTGAATGCCTTGTGCTCTGTGCTAAGGTCACTTTATGGTAGGCACATCATGATCATTTGAAGAGGAGTTTTATTCCTTGCATACCAACCTAGAAGTGGTTGCACTGGTACAGGTTGGGGAGCAACTGGCTAAGCAGCAGTTCTGCAGAAAAGGACATGTGGGTTACAGTGGAAAGGAAGCTGAATATGAGCCAACAGTGTGCCCTTGTTGCAAAGAAAGCTAGTAACATACTGGGCTACATTAGTAAGCTCATTGCCAGTAGATCGAGGGAAGTGATTCTTCCCCTCTATTGGGGAATCATATCTGGAGTACTGTGTCCAGTTTTGGCCCCAAAAAAAATGGTCTGGGGCACATGACTTATGAGGGGAAGCTGAGGGAATTGGACTTACTTAGATTCATAGATTCACAGATGTTGGGGTCGGAAGGGACCTCAACAAATCATAGAGTCTGACCCCCTGCCTGGGCAGGAAAGTGTGCTGGGTCAGATGACCCCAGCCAGATGCCTATCCAGCCTTCTCTTAAAGACCCTCAAGGTAGGGGACAGCACCACCTCCCTTGGAAGCCCATTCCAAATGTTGGCTGCCCTTACCCTGAAGAAGCTTTTCCTGATGTCTAGCCTAAATCTGCTCTCTGTCAGTTTGTGACCATTTTTCCTTGTTACCTCAAGAGGTGCCCTGGTGAACAGAGCGTCTCCAATCCCTTGCTGCGTTCTCCTAATGAATTTGTAGGCGGCCACAAGATCACCTCTCGGCCTTCTCTTGCGGAGGCTGAAGAGGTCCAGGTTCCTTAGTCTCTCCTCATAGGGCTTGGCCTGTAAACCCCTAACCATACAAGTGGCCCTCCTCTGGACCCTCTTGAGGCTATCCACATCCTTCTTAAAGTACGGCATCCAGAACTGGACACAGTACTCCAACTGTGGTCTGACCAATGCCACATAGAGGGAAAGCATCACCTCCTTGGTTCTATTTGTCATGCATCTGATGATGTATTATAAAGTGTGGTTAGCTTTGCTGATGATTTCATCACACTGATGACTCATGTTCATTTTGCAGTCCACTATGACTCCAACATCCCTTTCTGCATCTGTGCTGCTGAGAGGTCATTTCCTAGCCAGTGGGTGTGCTGGATATTTTTATGTCCTGGGTGCAGCTCTCTGTATTTGTCCTTGTTGTACTGCATCCTGTTGTGCTCTGCCTACTTTTCCAACCTGTCCAGGTCTGCCTGCAATCATTCCCTACCCTCTGGTGTGTTCACTTCACCCCACAATTTAGTATCACCTGCAAACTTGGACAGAGTACACTTCACACCCACATCCAAGTCACTGATAAAAACATTGAAGAGTACAGGTCCAAGGACCGAACTCTGCAGGACCCCACTACCCACATCCTTCTAAGCTGATACCAACCCGTCTACTACCACTCTCTGGATGCGAACCCCAAGCCAATTTGCCACACACTAGACTGTGTAAACATCTAAGTTACAGCCTCTTAATTTATTTATGAGAATGGGATGAGATACTGTATCAAAGGCTTTCCTAAAATCCAAGAAAATGACATCTACCTCTACTGCTGCGTCTAAGCGTTTTGTGACCTGGTCATAAAATGAAACCAGAGTAGTTGGGCATGATCTACCTGCTATGAATCCATGCTGGTTGCCCTGCTGCATTATTTTTCCCTCTGGACTCTCACAAATATGATCCTTAATAATCTTTTCAAAGACTTTTCCAAGGATGGAGTGAGATTGACTGGCCTAAAATTACTCGGATCCTCCTTCCTCCCTTTCTTAAAAATAGGGACCACAATGGCCCTTTTCCAGTTCTCCAGGACCTGACCTGAGCACCATGAGCACTCAAACAGCTGTGCCAATGGTTCTGCTATGACAGAAGAGAAGAGAAAACTGGGGGGATTTAATAGCAACCTTCAACTACCTGAAGGATGGTTCCAAAGACTGTTCTCAGGGCAGCAGATGTCGAACAAGGAGCATTGGTCTCGAGTTGCAGCAAGGAAAGTTTAGGTTAGATATGAGGAAGAATTTTCTCACTAGGTGGGTAGTAGAACACTGGAACAGGTTACGCAGAAAGGTTGTGGAATCTCCATCCTTGGCAGTTTTTAAGACCCAGCTAGACAAAGCCTTGGTTGGGATTATATAGTTGGAACTGGTCCTGCTTTGAGCCAGGGGGTTGGACTAGATGACCCCCTGAGGTCCCTTACAACTCTAAGTTTCTATGATTCTGTGATTATAAGTATCTTGTTTTCATTGTAAATTGTGAAAATATTATGTAAAATATTTTCATATCTCTAAAATGGAAAATAATTATAAGTCTCAATTCATTCCTTCAGTTTCCATTTTTTCAAAACCCACACATCATTATGACCTTTATTGGAGTTGTATGTCTCATGTGGAAACATCAGACATGAGCTTACAGGTCTTATAAACCAGTCTGCTGTTATGGTAGTGGTGTAGTGCAAATGTGCAAGTGCAGCCTCCAGGCGCCTGAGGAAACAGGTGTTCAAAGATCTCAATATCCAATTCAAAACCAAGCTCACGATTTATCAAGCAGTCATGATTCCCACTTTACTGTACAAAACTGAGACATGGACCAAGTACACAAGATACTTCAAGACACTGGAGAAGTATCATCAACAGTGTCTGTGGAAGATCCTTTGAATCCATTGGGAAGACAGATGCACCAGTGTTAGTGTCCTCTTGCAGAGAAACACAGGCATTGAAGTAATGATCATCTGACACAACATTGCTGAGGCACCCACATCATCCAGATGTCCAACTCTAGACTCCCGAAGCAAGTTTTATTCTCCCAGCTCATTCAAGGTGTATGCTCAAGAGAAGGGCAGAGAAAGCACTTCAAGGATGCCCTCAAGGCCAACTTGAAAAAACACGATATTGAGATCAATTCATGGGAAACTGTCACCCAGGACTGTCCCAAATGGGAAAGGAATTTGCTACAAGGATCTCATGTCCCCATGTTACAGTACAACCTGTTCATCCCAAATTGGCTTTGTCAGCCATCATCAGACCCACAGATAAGGCAATCATGGAAGACAATCATCCTTGACTATGAGGGATTGCCAGTGAGTGGTGGAGTGATATAGCTGTGGTGGTCCAGGATATATGAGAAGCAAGTATTTTGGGGAGGCTAATACCTTTTATTGGACTAACTGCATGGGTGGGAGAGATTTTAGACAAGATTTCAGAAACAAAGTACCCTTCCTCATGTCTGAGAGAGAAGCAGGCACAGCTTGATCTAAGTAACATAGAACATTAGCTTGTGTAAAACTCCATATGTAAATAAAAATTAGTCTGTTTAAGGGGATGGAGGGAAGCTATAAAAAGAGCAGAGTCATTAAAAGGATTAGCCAGAAGGCAAGAAAGATGCAGTAAGGAGGATAACCTGATAAGTGGAAGAGCAGAATCATTCAAGAAAGAAGAGAGTAGTTATCACTTGTGAAGTGCAGAGATTAGCAGGTTGATTAAAATGAACCATAAAGTCAGGACCTGATCAAAAGTGTCTTGCATTTAGAAGTTTATCTAACTTTATTTCAACTGTGCTATTGGTCCAATAAAAGATATCACTCCCAAAAAAACCTTGCTTCACAGATCATTCCTGGACCATCACGGCTACAGTCTTTCTCTACCACTACCATAAAATCAATGTCTGTGTTTGATCTCTGGTTCTCTGTGTGAAGTAAAATTTTTACTTCCAGGCTGGGGTGATGGCACTCTGCAGTTCTCTCCCTGTTTGGGATTTGGGGGATAGGAACAATCAGTATTAACCCCTGAACGGTATGAGATAGGAATCCCATGCTGGAGGCATTCTCACATCTTTTTTGCATCCCCACACTATTTCTCTTCAGGAAAGGGACATGTTTGGGATCACCTATGTCCTTCTTTAGTGATAACAAGGGACCCCTTGTTCTCTGGGCAGCCATTTCAGGCTGGGGATTTGATTGGGAGGGTAGAGGGAGATGGACTATCACGAGGCTGGAGCACTGAAACATACTAGGTGCTGTGTGGCCACCTGTCCTTTCTACATTTTTGTTCAGCTCAGTCCTGGGCACTGGGAGGAAGAGAGCTGGCTTATTGTGGGTGGCTGTAATGGTATCGGTACTGGCAGGGGTACAGCTTGGTGGCTGGCAGGAATGTAGAGGGCCATTGTTGGCTTTGAGGACAACAGGACAGTGGAGCATGTTACTGATGGTCTGGTCTGGTGTGAGATTGAGGGCACTGTTTGCTGGAATGGATCAGGTGGGACAATGTCAGACAAAGTCATTGGAAATGTGTGGCAAGCCGTACTGATTAGCACTCTCAAACAGAAGGAGGGACTCCCCAAAGTCATTCTGTCCCTCCTTGTCCCTCATAGGAATGAGACGGTTGTCCTATTCCACCTAGTGCTAAGTGGCCCCAGATGGACTTGCAAACAAGGTGATTTAAAGCTAGAGGCATGGGAAGGTGGGGCTGGATGCAACCTCCCCAACCCCAGATCCCAGCTTCCTGACTTTTAAATCACCATGTGCTGCCCAGCTGGGTGGCATATGCAGCATTTAAAGTTCCCATGACTGTAAACCACAGCAGAAATAGCTTTCCCAGTCCTGGTTCCCAGCCCCACATGCTTTCAGATCATCACCTCTGGCACTCAGCTGAGTGACAGTATTATAAGCCCAGAGGGCTGGAAACTGGGATAGGTAGAGCTTCCCTAGCTCTAGTTTTCAGCCCCATGGACTTTGATATCCCTGCCAATGCTGCTCACTGTGGTGGGGGGGTGGCATTTAAAACTCATGGCACTGGGAAGTGGGTAAAGGACAGCTTCTCACACTTCTACCCACTTCTCACAACAAGGATTCCAGGGAGCAGCTAGCAGCCTCTCCTACCCTGCTCTCCTGGTCTACAGGAGAGATGGGAGCAGCTACTTCCCACACTTTCTCCAGACTAGAGTGACCCCAGTCTCCAGAAGGCACATGAGCCTCCTGGTCCTTGGAAGAAGTTAAGCTCCAGGTGAAGTGTACAAGTGTTCATTTCCCCAGGAGCCCCTTCCACCTGGTTGGAGTTGGGTTATTTTTTTTTCCGTGGCTACCATTTTTGTTCCAGGAGAAACAGCATGAATGCTTGTACAGTTGTGGTTTCTACCAAGAGAATTTCAGTTCTCCCAGTAGAAACAATACTTGTATACACCCTGCAATTTAAAGCCATTCCCTCTCAATCTGCTGGTCAGAGCTCTAAATGTCAGTGAAGGTGAAAACAATCTTGTGATCTTCACTGTTAAATGACTGCAGCCTGTTGTTCAGTGACCAAAATGGTCCACTTGCCTCTGCTTAATACATTTTTAATACTCTGATTGTTATAACTAAATACGTTTAATACCATGAATGCTGCATGCCCTGGGAGGCGGGGGGCACAGTGACCACCCGCAGGTGGTGGTGACCGTATCAGTGTCTGGGGCGTGGCAGCGGCAAGCAGGGAACTCCCACAGGCAGCCAGAGTGGGGTTGGTGGCAGGGGTGGGCCGAGCGGGGACCTCCCGCAGGTGGCCACAGAAGTGTCAGCAACGTGGGGGGGTGGCAAACACTGACTGGTGGTTGGCGACCACCTGCAAACACCACCGGCAGTAGCCAGTAGCAATCAGGGATTGCTCTTGGACACCGCTGCAGGTGTTGGTGGGGTAGGGGGAGGGCAGCAAGCAGCGACCGCCAGCAGCATCGGCAGCTTTTCACAGGGGTGCACCCCCTACATGTTGCCAATGCATAATACTCCTCTGAAGTCCCTTTCAAATAGCGTAAGTTTTTTCAGATTCAACATTTGACTCATTTAAACTTATTGTCAGCCATTTGACCGCCAGTTTTCAAAATATTCTGCTTAGCAACTGAGAGGGTACATTCTTTCTCAAGATATGAAACAAAACAAATAATTAAAAAAAACACAACCTCTCTTTTCTGTAACTTAGTTTAGCTATGAACAGTCACTACAAAATAGCTCATGTTGCTTAGGATATTGCTTGTCTAGCATCAACAATTAGTTGATTCTTAACTTTTTCCTGAGTTAATTGTATAATTGGACAAAACTGCAAAAAACCCAACAAATCTCCTTTTTCTTCCCATAGTTTCAGGAGCTCTCATTTTCTCTAATTCCTGCTTTGCTCAAACGGGAGATCAATTTCCAGAATATTTTCATTTCTTTTAGATTGTTAGTAAATCCTCAGTCAGAAATAATATCCTATTTGTTTCTTTAGGTCTTTTCTCCAGTCCACTGCTGGTACTTCTGTTGAGCATTTTACAGCATTAACATCATTGATATATTTTTGAGATGAAGACCTTAATTTGTATCATCATAGGTAGGGAATCTTAAGTAAGGCTCAGAATTCATTGTGACCAGTTCTTATTTAGTTGCTTGATTATAAATCATAATCACAGCTATTGCCAATGATAACACTTCCTCAGATTCTAAACTAAGTTAGAAAAAAAAATCAAAGTGTGAAACACTGCTCCTTACCTCCTGTATAAGTTTACAGCTCTCTTATTTTGTTCATAAATGTTTTACATCCAATTTTCAGAGCAGTAGTTTCATGTATTCCTGTTCTGAAAATAGGGGTCATTTTTTCTTCCTGGAATAAAAAAACACTTGGAGAATCCGTGTGTTTCAGTTGAATGTTCAGAGCCCTTAAGTCAAGCAATTGCTAAATTTCTGAGAAGGCTTAAGTCCCCAGAAATTTGTAAAGAAATATCATTTTATTTTGTCCATAAACTGCCTTAGATTCTTATGTGGAAGATTATGTTTTACCCAAAGCAATAGCAGTGTACTATTAAAATGCAGGAAATTGGTTCGAATATAAGTGTAGAACCAGAAGTAAAAGTGGAAGTTGTTTAATATTTAATTATAGAAAATCATATTACCGATTTTGGGTTTAGATATTTGGAGAGTTTTGAAAACTTAACACAATATATTATATAATCTAATGTTCCTTCCCTATTCAGGTTATATTCATGTCCTTAAAAAGTAGTGAATTATACTAATAGTGTATTTGTTTCATTTTTATGTAAACATAAACATGACAGCAATTAAATGTCCAAAAGTTGTTCATAGAGAACCATGTAGATGATAATTTGTTTCAGCATGCAAAAGCGTATTTTGGTTCAGACCACTTTTAAAGAAGTGCTTGCTTCTGCTTCTTTTATATACTGTTACTTTGTTAAGTCATCTCAAATAAAGCTTAAAAATGAAAATAACCTCAAATGTTAAACCAGATACTGGGAGAAAGGACTTTAATATGACATTTGAGCTGAAGAACAGAATGGTGTTTTCATATGGGTTACTTCATATGTCATTTTTGTCTGAGAAGCATGTTTATTTGTTGGTTTTAATGTTAGCTAGGAATTAATTAGTAATCAGATGCTTTTCTACTGAGAGACCATCTCAAGAAAGATGTAAACTGAAGACACAAATATTATGAAGAATTTTAATTAAAAAGAAGGGCTTATTGGCAGCGTGTCCAATCAGCTACTCAGGGAAAATAACAGAGTTTCCTTGTGGTTTACTTTTAAACCTAAAACTTAGCTGTTTTTGCCCAGTGCTACATTTTTTCCCCATTACCAATAACATCTTCCCCAGCTGATCTATTTGTGTGGGTGGCAGTGGAATGGCAAAAATGACGTTTATAACAACCACACACTAGTTTTACATACCAATTAGAGATTTTTAAAAGTCCACTTACAATCTTAAGGCATATATTTGATACAATGTTTAGGAATTTTAATACTACTTTTTCTTAGTGTTTTTTAATAATTATTCAGTTTCAAAGTTTAGTATAAATTAAAAATGGGAAATACCATAGAGGATGTTTTAGAAATGTTTTTACACAACTGAAATAATAATATCTTTGGTGTTCAGGGTCAACTCTTTCACTACAGTATTCGTAAAGTGTTATAGAATAGCTCCACATCTGCTGCACAACTATTTCCCATATATTTTTATTAATTTATTGTCTTATCTCCTTATATTTATATTTCTAAAATATGTTTGTATTATTGTTAAATATATGAACTAGTTCTTAAGAGCATCCTGCCTTGTAATTATCATTATGCTTATCTTTTATGAGTTTTAACTCCGCAAAAGATAGATGAAAGATATTCATTAAAGAGTGTTACAGCTGGGGCTGATCCAGAGGGGGTGTAGTGGCATGGCAACACCCTCTTTTTAGATTGCACCACACCACAGGAGCCTCTGGGGATTTTTTAAAGTCCCTAAAACGTGACAATCCTCCCTTCCTTACCCTTCCTGTTCATCGACACATCCTCTCCCCCACTCCTCCCCCATCCCACCCTGCCTGACTTTCCCTGCTGTTCTGTGGGGCAGGGAAACACCAGAGCATTTCCTGCCTGCTGCACAGAGGCCAGGCTCAGTTGAAATTAAGGACAATGGCACCAGGGATGCATGGGGGGGTTCCCCTTCCCTATGTCTGGTGCCTGTTCCAGGCAAGGAAAGGGGAAGTACTCTGCTGCCACTGTTGCTGCTGTGATGTCCCCTCCCCAACTGAGCCAAGTCCCTGCTGAGACCTGCTGGCTCTGGAGTTTCTCTGCCATGAAGCTCAGAGAAAGTAGCAGTAGTGGGGTGGGGGTGGTAAGAAGAGTGGAGAGGGCATGCCTCTGAGCAGGAAGGGGAAGGGAGGGGAGATTTTCATTTGCTTTAGAGACTTTAAAAAGTTTGTCTGCACTAGTGGAGGCAGAGGAGGCTGGGAGTAGGGGATGCAGCCACTCTTGCAGTATGGGTTGCTGCTCCTGCACTCCCCTTTGGGAAATCCTGGATCCACCCCTGGATACAGTTATCTTATTTCATTAATATATTGCACAAAATAGTGATCCTAAAATTTAGTTTCTTTTGAACAAAGTAAGCAATAGATTTCCTTTAAAACAGGGGTGTCATACCTGCCTTTTGGGCCACATCCAGCCCATGGAACCATTCCATCCAAACCACTGGTAGTCTGACAGACTACTGAAAGTTAGGGAGCATAGCCTACCACAGAATTCAGGGGCTCTGGACCCCAGTGGACATGGCAATTGGCATGTCCCCCAGGACATGTGCTGCTGCCCAAATACTGCCTCGCACTACCACTTGCCTCCAGACCCAGGGTACTGCCCAAACACAGCCCACACTGCTGCACAGTCATGGACCCATACCACCTGGACCCAAACCTGTACTGCCACCTGAACATGGCACTATAACCCAGTCCTGGCCCACATTGTTGACCAAACACAGCTCCACACTGCCACCCAGACCCAGTTCCATGCTGTTGCCTGAGAACAACTCCATACTGTCCAAATGCAGCCTGTGCTGCTGCCCAAATGAGGTCTTATCATTATGGCTGCTAGCTCCATGATTCTGGCCTGGGAGAAACCTCTGCTGTCTGAATCCAGCCAAGCATAGGAAAAGCCCCTGAAGTCGGGATCTAGCCCAGGGCCAGGAATGAGATTGATACCCCTGATTTAAATCAAAAGAAAAAACCTTGTAAAAAAATTCAAGGAAGGTTGTACTTGATATTTAGCCTTTAATACACCTGTGCTAAAATTTGATTGCAATATCTGTATTTGGAAAAGCAGATAAGATATCTTAAGGTGTGGAAACTGGTGGGCACGTGTTGACATCAGAGGTTGGGACTGGAAAAGTTTGTTAGAAAATCCAAGTATCTTTTAAAAACAAGTCTTCATGATTTTCAGACCTCAACAGCAACAAGCTATCTTGATATATCACATCCACATAATTCACAATTTCTTATTGTATACCCCTTATTATATACCCCTTGCTACTGTACTATAGGCCTGTGCAAAGCAGCAAGTATTCGATTCGGATTCAGTCAATTCTCTTCTGAGTCTAATCAGATACTGTATCTGCTCTGGCTGGGATCCCTAAAAAAATTCAATACTGACATTTCATTTACTAATTCTAAGGGTTCCACAGCCTGGACCTATGGCTATACATGAACAGATCTGTAGTGCGGTGGGGGGGCAGGTTCTGTGGGGGAGGAATTTAAAGGGATGCTGAGAGAGTGGCTGGCATCAGACCTGGGAAGAAAAGAAGAGAGAAAAAGTGGAGAGGACAAAGAGACTCAACATGGGGACAGGCCGAGGCCCAGACTCGAAAGAGAGTCCTAGTGTCTGACTTACCTGGTGAGGGCCAGCAACGAGACAAAGGGGAATGCACCGTTGGTGCATTCAGTCCCAGGGGGTGAAGCTCACCTCCTTGGGAACCTAGAGGAACAAGGAGGCAATGACAAGATTACACCCCAGAGAGAAGTCCAGCTGACCCTGAAGATTAAAGATGGGATTTGGACCCAGGAATGAAAGTCTCTGGGTCCCACACAGGGAAGAATGGGGCAAGCAGCAGAAATAGAGAGGTACCCTCACAGGGAGTCCATAAGACTAGGACTGAAATCCTTGGTCCAACAGATGTAGACTAACACGTCCAGAACATCAGGTGTGGTTAGGGTAGGGGATGGGGATGGTGGAGCCCTGCGAAGAGGAGCTGACCTCAGGAGCCTATAACAGATATTTTGTCTCTCAAGAATAGTCTTGGCACCTCTCTTTCTAACATCAAGATGTGGCAGGAAAGTTTCTAGGGACAAAACACATCCCATTCCAACAGCAGATTACTCGGGTCCAGGCAGCGTGTCACCAACTTCTCACTGTTGGATGAAACTATTTTATCAAATACTAATGATTACACAGAATTTGAAAAAGAATACTATGATGTTAAAACTCCAATAAACATAAAAACAAATCATCTAGCAATTAAACTTAAAATAAGTTACTTTAGGTAAAAATTAAAGACTATAATTTTTTCTTACTTTTTCACAATACAGATCCAGCGCTTTATTGATTAGTGAATTTCATTTGACTTTATAGTGGGCTTAAGATTTCTGTTTTAAGTTGGGTCAATAAATAAGTTGTACTTTCAGAAAGTGTTACTAAGTTACTATATGGATTTTTCTGATTTATTGAGCAGTTTTTCATTGTATAAAATTGAAAATAAGTCCAGTATCTCCAGCACTTCGGTGTTCTAACTCTTCGTAAAACATTGACTTTTAAATGATAATAGACTCATAGGGTCAGCAGTGTAATTTTAAATATCCAACCAGGGTTCCTCTTTATCATGCTAGAGATAAGAAATGTCTACCCATAGCTCTCACCCATAATGAGGAAAAATCAAAACAAAGAAAACCAAAGCCTAGCCTATGATTTCTACGTTCATAAATATTAGTATTGTGGTTCTCTTTTACTGCATTTTTTAAGATCCTCATTTTCATTTCATTCTGTTTCTGCTCAGTTTTTTAAAGCAAAACTTCAGTATGTATACAATTTATTTCTAGTGGACTATAATTAAGTGATAGATAGACATATGGTTACCATTTGATGAAGTGATACTAAAAGGAAATTCTTTTGTAAATATGCAATGCTGTGTGCACTTGATAAAATAATTCAATTACAGCTTTACTGTGGACATACTATTTAAATCAATTTTGTAAAAATATAAATGGTATGGTTAAAGTTCACATGGTTATTAAAGCAAAATGGAATGTACGTATGCTGAATATGGTGGTGTATAATATTTAACAGAAAAGAAAGTAACTAGAGAAGGTAGGGGTTATATCTGTTGTTAGTTTTACCATGGTTTTTTTATCTTAAAAATATGCAAGCTAGTTGAACTTGAAGCAATAATGAGTAGTCAAACTAGAGATGACATTATGTCTGTATTCAAATGAGTCAGTTTTCAGGAGGAAAGAAAAAAAGCAAAGAATGTAACACCTCCCTCATGCTAAGTTGATTAATTTCACTGACAGGAAAATAATGCATTGCATAATCTTGCACTTAAGTATTCATGAAACAGTGCAAATCACTAATAATAAGCTATCTTTACTTTCATATATATTCATATGTCTAGATATATATTGGAAAAAACAGTACATTGAGTTCATTGTGAAATTTTTGCAGTCCTTATTTAGTCAAGCAAGAGTAGAAATCAGTTAATTTGAAGTCAGTCTTTTGCTTGAGCAACATCTGAGACATTCCAAGTTTATTCTGCTGTCATGCATGGTTTACTTTTATAAGAGTAAAGCTTTGACTAACTTTCTCTTCTTTGGTTTGTTCTTTGCCTAACAAAGCAATACCATGGTTATAAAAGCATGGTAAACTACTTCCCTTCCTTCCCAAATTTTCATCTGCATCTTACCTATTCAATACCTTTTAAAACCTGTTTATATCCTTTCCTCATGTATTTATTTGTTTGTTTATGTATTAGATGTATATCTAGATCTGATATCTATATCTAATATCTAAAGTGACAAAAACACTTAAAAAACACATACATTACAAACACAGGTAAAAATATGTAATATAACAAGCTGACTGGACAATGCCCTAAACCTTAACCCTGCCTGCTAAAGGCCTGCCCAAATAAAAAAGTTTTATAACTTGGGATCTACCTGAATCACAGGGGGGCTTACCAATATTCACAGTGTGATCATGGCATAAAGTTCTAATTCCATGCTCATTTTGCTTCAGTGCTGGTTGGTGGAGGGGTCCTGGGGGAGGACTCACGGAGGGAGGGGGCAGCCACTATCTTGTCTGCTGCCCTTTGTGCCACCCCATGAACGACACATGCCCCTGGAGGCTGGGGAGGCACGGCGACCACCCTTAGGTGGAAGTGGCGGTGGCAGCAGCGGGGACATGGTGATGGTGAGTGGGGAGCTTCCACAGCAGTGTCAGCGGTGGGGGTGGGCCAAGCAGGGAGTTCCCATAGGCAGCTGCAGTGTTGGAGGGGTGGGGTGGCCATCAGCAACTGCCCATAGTGGCGACGACCCACTTGTTCAGGGGGTGCACTGCCAATCTCATGGGGTGCACCCACGTGCACCCCCTACGTGTCGCCAATGAGCTACCCCACCACCCAATGCCTTTACCTCCCTGTAGTGAGGCAGAACCAGCATTTTATTTTTATTAAGTTTCTTTTTGTTGTTGATTGCTTGGATTTCATGGACTGTCCCAGATTTCGCAGTTCCTGCAAAATCCATGATACTGAATTAAGTCGATCCTTACTTATAACACTTTTACAAGATATTCAGGCTCAGGCTCTGACAGAACACAAAAGGAAAGGCGCTTCAGAGGTGCAGAGAAACTGCTAAAAAATTATTTTCCATGTTTTATCTAAAACAACTTGGCTCACAGATGGTATCCACAGGAGGTTGCTCTCTGATGACTTTAGGGATTGTGATGGAACATAAGGGAGGAGGCAGTTTCTTAGGTATGTAACATCCAGGCCGCTTCAGGCTTAATACCAGGTAAAACTCCGTCAAAGTCAGGGAGTCCAGACTGTGGAATAAACTCCCTCCATAGGTGGTACAGTCACCTACCCTGGTGGTTTTCAAGAGGAGACTGGACAGTCACCTCGCTGAGGTTGCTTGACCCCAGTTATCTTACTGCCTAGAGCGGGGGGCATGGACCCAATGCTCTGTGAGGTCCTTCCAGTCCCTAACAATCTATGAATCAATTTATCTAACTCATCGTACTATCTTTTTATAGTTGCAGGGTATGCTGTACTGTTTCATAGTTTCATAGGGGGTAGCGTTGGAAGGGACCTGAGCAAATCATCAAGTCTGACCCCCTGCCATGGGCAGGAAAGAATGCTGAGGTCAAACAACCCTGGCTAGGTGATTAGCCTCCTTTTGAAGACCCCCAGGGTAGGAGCGAGCACCACTTCCCTTGGAACTTGGTTCCAGATCCTAGCTGCCCTGATTGTGAATTAGTGCCCCCTGATATCTAGCCTGAATTACTTTTGGTCAACTTATGGCCATTATTCCTTGTTACTCCCAGTAGTGCTCAGGGGATCAGGGATTCTCCCATAGCCTGCTGGTTCCCCTTGGCCAATTTGTAGATGGCCACTAGATCCCCTCTCAGCCTTCTCTTGTGGCGGCTGAACAGGTTCAGGTCCCTTAACCTCTCCTCGTAGGGCCTGCCCTGCTGCCCCCGATCATGCGAGTGGCCCTCCTCTGGACCCTCTCCATGTTGTCCACATCCCTCCTGAAGTGCAGCACCCAGAACTGGATGCAGTACTCCAACTGCACCCTGACCAATGACACACAGAGAGGGAGTTTCACCTCTTTGGACCTGCTCGTGATGCATCTGTGCATGCATGACAAGGTGTTATTAGCCTTCGTGACTGTGTCCTCACATTGGCAGCCCATGTTCATTTTGGAATCAATAATGACACCAAGATCCTTTTCTGCCTCTGTGCTGACTAGAAGGGAGTTCCCCAGCCTGTAGCTTTGCTGCTGATTCTTCCTTCCCAGGTGCATCACTTTGCACTTGTCAGTATTGAATTCCATCCTGTTCTCATCTCCCCTGTAACCTGTCTAGATCTAGTTGCAGCCTGTCCCTTTCCTCCAGCGTGCCCACTTCTCCCCACATTTTAGTGTCATCCGTGAATTTGAACAAGGTGCTTTTCATCCCCTCGTCCAAGTCGCTGATGAAGATATTGAACAGTGTGGGCCCGAGGACTGAGCCGTGGGGGACCCCACTGCCCTCCAGTTCGAAAAAGACCCATCCACCACCACTCTCTGGGTGCGGCCCTCCAGCCAATTTGTGACCCATCTGACTGTGTAGGCATCAACACCAGTTGCTTAATTTCTTAATGAGAATGGGGTGTCGAAGGCCTTCCTAAAGTCCAGAAAGATTACATCCACCACGACTCCTGCATCCAAGGATTTTGTGACCTGGTCATAGAAGACCACCAGGTTGGTCTGACAGGACCTGCCTCAAATGAACCCATGTTGGTTGCCCCTAACCATGATCTCCCCTGCTGGTCCCTCACAGGTGTGCTCCTGGATAATTTTCTCAAAGAGCTTTCCCAGAACTGAGGTAAGACTAATGAGCCTGTAGTTTCCTGGGTCCTCCTTCCTCCCTTTTTTGAAAATGGGGACCACATTGGCCCTTTTCCAGCCCACTGGCATCTTGCCACAGTACTATGAGTGCTCGTAAAGATGCGCCAGGGGTCCCGCAATGACCTCTGCTAATTCCCTTAGTATTCTGGGGTGGAGATTGTCAGGACCTATTGACTTGAACACATCTAGACCCACCAGAAGTTCCCTGACTAGGTCCTCACTGTTGTTCAAGCCCTAGGTCTCTCTGAGTGCAGTCCATAGGTAACAACTCCCAAATTTCACTGCTCTTGGGGAGGCACCATGAGATTCTCTCTATCCAGGACCAGGATCTGAGTACCAAACAGACCTACCCTAAATTCATCTTGCAGCCCTACACCCTTGGGAACAGGTATTTACAGAGCAGGGATTTAAAACATTGAAAAACTACCTTACTCTGGGGTTGCCCAACTGGTGGTTTCATCTGTGGCCCCCAGACTCCCACCCAGCCACTATACCCCCTATTGTTCTGGCTGCAGCACCTGCCCTAGGGAGTGGCATGGTACATAGAAGCCTGTAGCTGTTGATTTGGGGGAAGGGGGCACCTGCACACATGGTGAAGCAGGAAGGAGAGCTGTCCATATACAGAGGGAAGAGATGGAGGGTTGCCCACCCACAGTTTGCAGGAAGAGGGGGGGAGACCCTTGATTCATGCAATACCAGTCCGTATGGTATGTGGCCTCCCTGGTGTGGCCTGTCTCAGGTGCAGCCCCCAGCCACTGAAATTTTGGACAGTCTTGTGCTAAAACATGCTATCCTTCAGTGTTTAGTGTAAGTTCAGATTCCCTCTGCAGAGCTTCTCACAGTGTCAGCCAGCAAAGAGGTCTCAGATCGCTGAACCTTCATTCCTCTCTTTAACTGTTTAGTGCTTTTTTATCTTCAGACATAGAATTTCACTTAGTTCCTCTTGTATTCATCACAATAACTTGTGTTTATATCCATAAAGGCATCCAGTTCATTTAAATAACCATTTAAATATTACTAATCAATTCATTTTCAGTTCATTGCAGTGGTTAATTGCCCTCACTATTAAAATTATATCATTTCTAATTTCTGACCCCTCCAAGATTTCAATGCCTATACCACAGAGTAAGTCTGGGCACATAGATAATTACTGCAACGTAACTGACACACTTTGGACATGTCTACACATGCTGCTAATTCAAAGTAGGCTTATTGTGCAGTAAACCTACAGGGGAGAAGATTTGTTTCTGCCCTCTCTGCCACCCTGGAGCAGCCAGGGGGAGCTGCAGGCTCCCATTGCCCTTCCCCCCTCCCTTCCCATTAGGCTGGGTGCTGGCAATATGGGGTGGTCCCACTGGCCATGGGGCCAGGAGAGCTCTGCCAGCTGCAACAGAAGCTGTCTTCTGGCCCTGTGGACGTTGGGAGGGGATCTGATGTGCACAGGGTCAGGAAAGAGCTTCCCCTGCAGTCGCAGAGCTCTTCTAGGTCTGTGCACATCCAGACATATAGCTTCCAGTAAGCCCCCTGCTGGGAGCTGTCCAGGGTATGGCACAGCTTTAGGCAAGCCTTCTGGTGCGGGGGGCGCACAGGGCTCAGCAGCAGGTGCCCTGCTTGGCACAGAGCTCGCTGCTTTGGGGAGGAGACTGGGAATCATGCCCCCTGTCTGCCTGAGCAACCAGCTCCACCTAGCACAGAGCTGGCTGCTCTAGAGGACAGGCAAGGGCTGGATTCCCAACCCCTGCTCACTCCCCAGAGTAACCAGCTCTGCATGGCATGGAGTTGGCTGCTTTAAAGGATGAGTGAGGGCTGGATTCCCAGCCCCCACTTACTGCCCAGAGCAGCTAGCTCTGCATGTGGAGCAAAGAACTCCCTATTCCTGACCCTGATCAGCAACTAGGGGGGGAGCTGGGGAGCTGAGCAGCATCAGGACTGGGGACAGAGAGCTCCTCGTCCCTTGTGGCCCGCTGCTGTCTTGGTTGACCAGAAGCAATTTTGCTCCCAGCCAGCATCTACACGTTTTACTGCTCAGTTTCTACTGCACAGTAAGTTTACTACTTGTATTTATAGGTAGTAGCTAACTGCACAGTAGATTGATTTACTGCACAGTAAATGTGAGCACATGTAGATGGTGATGCTTAACTGAGCAGTAGACTGATCTACTAATGCTTAACTGCTCAATAGACACACCCTTTGTCTCCTTTTAACTTGCTGTAATTTGTTTACTTACCCAATATAAGCCTACCAAAGAAGGCCAAATTGTTTTTGAGGGTGGGACATTCATACCTGAAAGTACAGACATCCTTTGTTCCAACTGAATTAATAATAACACTTTTAGATCTAATCTTTGGTGAGAGCTCTATTCTTTTGCAGAGACAGAGAGCCACTCTTAAGTCTTGAAGCCATGTTAAATAAAGAGGTTGAAACCAGCAATGCCAGATCTGGCATTTTCACTTGACTTCATGTCAACAGAATATTCTGTTTTTAGACTCCAGGTTTCCCTGGCACCTGAGTGGCTATTGAAGCTTTAACAATCCCTGTTTTCTAGTAAGAACAAACCAGTTTGGTTCCATCATTGCTGAGGAAAACCTCTGGCCAAGTGAGGCCTGTTAGAGGAAAGTTTTGTCACATCTCTGGGGGGGCGGATTAGCCATGTCTAATGTTTTGTAAAATTCTTATTTCCCCACTCATCTTGCCAACAAGAGAAGTGAAAAAATACTATTTTTATTTAAGTATAGAAAACAAAAATGTCACTATTAACCCAGTTAATGTTGGACTCAGTGGTGTGTTTTGTTAAAATATGTACCAAGATGGTGATAATGCTTGAAATGTATACTGCATTTCTAGTCTTCAAACTGCTTTGTAAACTCTAAGTATAAATGGATGTCTGTACACATAGAATTCTGTATTTTATGAAAATGCTTCAAAAAGAAATGTAAATGTCAGCTTTTAGGAAAGAATGGATTTGATGACTCTTATGATTTACTGTGAGGTGTTTAAATAACCTTTCAAGAAATGCAGTGTTGAAATCAGTACTACTCTCATATTAATGTAATTTATTTCAAAGTCTAAAAATAGTTTAATTATTAAATGTCTGATGTATTTTCTACTGTATTAAATATTCCTAATATTTTGTGTGTTTTAATTTAGATGAAAGTTGGAATGGATACCACCAATTTACATTATGTATAGAATACCATCTTGTTATTGATTTTATGGGTCTGTCATTTTAACTGTTATATGAACATCCAGCAAAATCTCATTGGATTTATGGTCTCTCAGTCCCTGAGAAATGGTTGCCTCTTAAGCCAGCTAAGTAGAGGCAATATTAAAATTCAGATAGAATCTTATCTCTTAGCCAAAAGATTTTTGACTATGATGTTTTTAAATGAACAGCAAGAATTTTTTAAACTGGTTTAATACTGTATTAAACACCCAGAGAAGTACGCCACAAATTAAGAGAAAACTCCTTGGGAACAGAAACTGTTTTAGTTCCAATGTATCACATATTTTATCTACCTTTAGTATCAGCAGGTAATTAGAGAAAAATAGTGACAAAAACTCCTCTCTTTGAATTGCAAGCAATATAATTGGGAGGAAGACAAAAAAGTCTGTTATTGAACTGTGTATCTCCTTTAGGAAATATAGATAGTAAGATTTAGAAATAAAGCAGTAGTGGTCATTGACCTAATAAGTTTTCTGGTATAGCAGTGACAGAGCACACGATATCTCCTTTATCTCACCTACATTTTACCTGTGCCACATTGGTTTTCATATGGTGCTTTCAGGCAGTGGTGTGTGAAAGGACTCTGGATAAATGGTTTCTGCCATTGCTGGGAATTGTATTTAAGAATCTGGGAGGCCTCTTTCAGTCCTCTATTTCTATGTGGACATCAACAGTCAGACCATAACAACGACAGGACCCCAGTGAAGGATTTGGTACATGTTCACCCGAATCATTCCTTTAAATTATAAGATAAATTTTCCATTCAGTCACTAAAACTCAAGCTTAGAAGTGACCTCTGTTACCTCCTTTAATAATTATAGTGAAGCAACAGCCCCAATATAATTCAGTTTGAGAGTCACTGGTTCTCTCTACAGTTTTTTAAAGTCCACATGCTGACTTAAATTGTCATAAAAATGTGCCGCATCTTGTGGGGATGCAGGCTAAGACTAGTGCTCCACTTAGGACTTAAAGGGCACTGACAGATGTGGAAAAAAAACCCAACCAAAACAGCTCTTTACCAGAAGAGGAAGTGCATTAGTTCAACCCAGCTCTGCAACGTCTGTACAGATTGAGTGCTTCAGTGAGGCTTTTTGGTGCTTTTATCAAAAACTGATTCAATCAGCTATTAGATAAAAGCACCAAAAAGCACCACTGAAGCACCTGATCTATACAGACATTGGGTGATCTGAGTTAAACTAATGTGATGCCTCTTCTGGGCATGGGCTGCGCTCAGTGTAGGAGTACACCGAGCTTAAAGTACCATTTTTTTTCCACATCTCTAAGCAGCCACTATAGTGTCTGAGCTAGTAAACCTGCTTCTTACAGAATCTTTTACTCACTCCTGAAGTTCAAATCTTGCTCCTATACAAACTGATATCAGATTGTGGAATTCACTTGAGCTGAATAAAAGTTATTGATGGTTAAATTTACTCCCTCAAGGTTTAGTCTGTATTCCAGTGCTGCTGCTGCTTTAACTAATTGTACCGTGGTAGCCAGCTCTCTTGTGTAGATGCAGCTGGGATGGCAGAAAGAGTTTTTCTGTTGTCAGAATTACGCCAGCTCATTTGGGCAGCAGCAGGTTTGCCAGAAGAGTTGCGTCCATATGGGAGAGTGGTTTCTGCCACAGTTGCGTCAACTGTGAGATCGGGGGTGGGGGGGTGTTATATATGCACCCCTCTGCCAAGATATTTATGCTGACAGAATATTATAATGAAGAAAAGACTTGATACACTAGACTCAAGGCACCTCTCCATAACTTTTCTGAAATTAGTGGCATCCCAGGTAAGAGCCACAGTTGTAATGTCTCAGCCCACCTACTTTATCTCCAGGTTGCTGTGCTACCACTACTGGTAAAACTGCTCTGTGTAGGTTTTTCATAAACCTAATGCAGGCTCATGCTGCTGCCACAGCCACTTCCTGGTCTGGCTCTGCACAAACCTTCCTGAAAACAGGCACCGAAGGCAGTTTTACCTGGTTGCATCAGTGTAGCTGATACCATTAGTCTTGAAAGGGGCTTATGGCACCCCAGGTTGCCATGCCAACCCAGTTGAGAACCAGTGCTTTAGAAAGAGCAAAATATACTTGTGCAGCAAGATTAGGGCTTTGTTGACACCAGAGTGTTTTTACATGGTTATTTGTCACAGAAGTTGAGGGCTTCATTGTGACATGTTTTAGTCATTAAACCTGTCCTTACGTGAGTTTAGTACTACTAACAGATCAGTGAGTCACTATTAGGCTTGTGCGAAGTGGCAAGTATTTGCTTTGGATTTGGATTCAGCCAGTTCGGAGGGACAGTGCTTCGATTCAGAGATTCAGATCATTGTCCTGATTCAATTCAGCCAGATCAGATCTAAAGATCTGGTGCCACTTCGGAGATTCAGCCATAGATTAAACAGGCAGCAGCCCTCACTATGCTGGACACAGCTGCCTCCACCTGGTAACTCTGTTGTGGTGGGTGGAGGGGGGGGAACTGGGGCTGGGACAAGCTGCCAAGCGGGGGTGGAGTCCCTTTCTGCTGGAGCAAGCCATGCTCGCATCCTGACCCCCACCCACCCCCACAGCTTGGCAAGTGGCAGCAGGGCAATAGCCCCCACTCCCAGTGCTGCCATGCCCGCATCAGAGTTGGGAGTGGGGGCTCTGCCCTGCTGCCACTTGCCCAGCTGGTGCAGGGAGGCTATATGAGGATTATAATCTTTACTAATTAAAATATGAAATAGAATTAAGTAGAATTACTCATGTATATACAATGAAGCTTAGAGAGCATGCCTTGTAGTGTCACATGACACTCAGAATTAATGAGGATACCATAAACGTCTATGTTTCTATAGCCACAGGCAGCTCATCCGGGGCCTGCAGAAGGGTGGGGAGGAGAGGAGGCACCCCACCACTGGATGCACCCTCTGGAGGTAGTAGCATGGGGGCATGTGCCCCGGATTTGTGTGTGGAGCAATGGAGTATGGGGCAAGGGCCTGTGGGCTTTGGGCCAGAGACTGTGCTGGCCTCTTCCCAGCAGAGTGGCTGGGCCTGGGCTGTGTTTGGGGCAGGCAGGGGCAGGGTGGGTGGTGGTGGCACTGGGAGGGATAACTATGAGGAATTTTGGGGTGGCTGTAGCCCAGCCCATACCTGCCTCTCCCAGTGCTGCTGCCGGTGCCCTACCCCAAGCGCAGCCCCAGCCCAGCTCCACCACCATGAAGAGTCCAGCTCAACCCCTGGCCCCAAGTCTGCAGCAGACAGCCTGCCCTCACCCCACACACAAAGCTGGGGGGCACATGACCCCCATGCCTCCTCTGGAAGTGTGTACAGCAACGGGGAGCTGCCCTCACTCCCCACCCCGCTGTGACCCCCAAATGATCCACCTGCAGCTCCGTCCTGCACCCCACCCTGGCTGGGCAGCACCTGCCCGAGCTCCAGCCCCATTCCATCCCTCACCCTAGAAGCCTCGATCTGCCCCCATCACACCCCTTCCCTCTACTCCTTCCCCCCCCACAGACTTACTGGACAGATGCTGGTTTCCAAATTGCTGGGCTGCATTCCTAGCTGCGTGTGTGCTGTGACTGTGCATACACACAGCATTTATCAGTGACATTTATCAGCTACACTGGCCAAAAAAAGCCGATTGCCAGTAACTCAATTTTCCTTTTATCAGCCTTGACCCATTATGGACCAATATATCGGTGTACCTCTATCACTTGGTAGCCTATTTCAGCGTTTTACTACCCTCCTAGTGAGAGAGTTTTTTCCTAATATGTAACCTAAACTTCTCCTGCTGCATCTTGAGACCATTGCTCTTTGTTCTGTCATTTGTCACCACCATCATCAGCCTCTACTCACAAGTCATGTGCCCATTTTTACTGAACTCTCCCCAATTTGTCCACATCCTTTCTGTAGTGAGGGACACAAAACTGGACACAGTACTCCAGACATGGCTTCACCAGTGCCCAATAGAGAGGAATAATCACTTCCCTCAATCTGCTGTCATCACTCCTACTAATGTAGCCCAGTATGCCATTAGCCTTTCTGGCAAGAAGGGCACACTGTTGACTCATATTCAGTTTATTGTCCCCTGTAACCCCCCACGTCCTTTTTTGCAGAGCTGCTGCTTAGCCAGTCGGTCCTCAGCCTCTACCAGTATGTGGGATTGTTCCATCCTAAATGCAAGTGTGTGCACTTATTGAACCTAATGAGATTTCTTTTGGTCCAGTCCTCCAATTTATCTTGGTCAGTCTAAATCCTAGCCCGATCCTCCTGACGATCCAGCCAGTTTTCTGTCCGCCTGACATTCCATGCATCCAACACATACTTCCTCGGTTTGCTTGCAAGAAAGTTGTGGGAGACCCTATCAAAGCATCAAAAGCTAGTTTGCAACTCTAGTGCTAGTTAAGAAAGTGTACCAGCCATGACTTTGAATTTTTTCATCAGTTTGTGTCAAGATCTTTATGTTAAGAGTCCCCTGCATCTGTTCAGAATTTCCTGAATACTAAATCGTTAAGTCAGTGGTTCCCAACTTTTTCAGACTTAAGGCACCCCTGGGAATATATCAGCTGTTAATTTTTCACTTCTTTTGACTACAGAAAAAATAGAACAATTAATATGTGCAGACTCAGAAAGATGACAACAGCAGATCAGAGTGTTTTTAACTCGTGGGTTCCTATATGAAATCTCTGGGTTTATCTTGTGAATCATGTTGCACATCTAACAGCGCTAATATTGTGAGACATACTGTGGCACCTCAGAAAGGGTCTTAAGGCACCTTAGGATGCTGCAGCACCCTGGTTGAGAATCATTGTCCTAAGTCCATGCACAAACTGTTGCTACTTGAATTACATTTAAGCTATATAACATTTGTAAGACTTTTACTACATTCTTGCTTCAGATGATTTTAATTTAAAAGACCTTGAGGTTTAAACCTAATCCAGTATTTACCAGTTTACCAAAGTCCCAGGCTGTAAAAATGTTCTCATGTATTCCTTTGTTTTGCTGATTCAGTAGTTCCACTAGTCTGGAAACCTTAATGTTGTGGTCCAGACCTTGGTGGTGTTAAATTTCAAACTTCTGCTGCTTTGAGTCTAATCTTTAATTACTGTGCCAGCATTTTCACCACCCTAGTGAATTTTGTGCCAATGTTTCCATTTTAAAACACCACATTTAATAAAAAGGGGCATCACCTTAAATATATAGCAGACCTATAACTCCTGTAGGATCCTGTAAAGCAAAACTGTGAAGTCCATGTGGCTTTGTCATACAGTTTGAGCAAAAACATAGATTCCATGTAATCATGGGGAATTACATATCAAGCTAGTGATTTTTTTTAACTACCCACAAATATTGATTTAACCCTCTGTATTTTTTCTTCTCACATTCCTACATGATAACCAGAAACAGTTCTGTCCATCTTTTAGTGTCCTGGACTGTTCTTTTCCTGGAGAACCCAAGGACATCAAGAAAATGTTTATCTTGTGGATGAGTTGTAATATCTTGGTAAAGCAAGCTAATTAAGGATGGTTTTCAGCTTTATCTCCTCAGTTCTGTACGTGTGTGGCTTATAATGAGAATGTTAATGTATTAACACTTGTATTAGAGTGGAAAATAATCTATCTTTGAAATTCAATTAATTGGCACATTAAATAGTATAGACGAAATACATGAGCAAAGAAAACTATCTCCAGTGACAGAAATAAAGTTCATAGGTTCTCTCTCACCTTGTGTATTTTTGCGTTTATCATGTATAGCAACTGTATATTGAATGAAAGCCAGGTTATACAATTAGTTAATGTTTCTAAAATAATGCCCCAAATCCAAGGAACAATTAATTAACTTTGGTTTGTTACAGTATAGGCCTACCCATGGGAAAATAAGCCCGGGAGATTTTTTTTTAGTGGTATGGCGTGTTTACCTAAACCTGGCAAGTGTGTGTGGTGGGGGGGGGGCTGAGAGAGAGAGAGAGAACATGAGGAGAGGAGGGGACTTTGGTACTGAAATTTGAAAACTTTTCTTTCCTTTAGGGTCAATAGGAACCATATGGGATATTTATAAAGTACCTAGATTTCTTTTTGTTGACATTGTTGATGCTTTTATCACTGAAAGGTTCCCTTCATACTGGCATACATCTTTGCTTGCAAATGCTAGGGGCAGGTTATCAAGCCATGTATAAGGAACTCTTGTACATTAGAAAGCCACTCTGAGCTTTCTTGTGCACACACCAGATCTGCAGTGGATAGTTACAGCTGTTCATTTTGACAACACGATCTGCAGTAACTTTGTCTTGCTGGATTCCAAATGAACTGTAAATTCTCTAATAACAATATCTTATCCTCAGGTCAGCATTTTATCCTGAACATACCTGCTCCATCCTTTGCCCCTGGCAGTCAGTTCTAGCACTGGAGAAACTGGCAGCAGCAGCTGGGTAGGCCACGGAGGCTTAGTGGGAAGCCAAGTCTGGCCACTGCATGGCCCTTGCCCCATCACGTGACCGGGGGCAGTGGGACTGGCCACACATGCACCATGGCCTGCGTAGCCAATAATGTCACCGATAAATGCTGTGCCTACCCCTGCCCCAGCCCCACTCCCTCCCTCACTGTGGGGGCCTCAATCTGCTCCCTCCAGCCCCTACAGACTTACCAGCCAGATACTACTCTCCAAGCTGCTGGGCTGCATATCAGATTGGTAATGGCCGATGTGGCTGGTTAATAATTGGCCATCTGTATTGGCCAACGAAATCTTTATTGGAGTACCCCTAAAAATTGTTTAGGTAGTCTTGCAGGTGTATCCCAAAGGATTTTCAGAAGATATATTTAATATTCATCCTTTGTGAGGTTTGACTAATGAAATAAAAATACTTCTCAAAACAAAACACCAGACTTGAAGTAGGACCATTACAGTTAATCTTCACTGGAAATCTGCAAGCTCTGGATTTTATAACATTCAGAAAGTTGCATTCTGGGTTGTTTTTGTGATCAGGAGCTAATTTTTGTAACATAAAAACAGAAGAAGGTATAGAACAAACATAATACTAAATACCTCGTTAGCAATTTTGGGGGGTGTTAAGTCCATAATTATGAAGATGTTTTAATATTCCAAGATACTGTTGTTTTCCTAAAAATGCACTGTAGTCATGGCCAAGCCATGGCTCATGCTTTAGAAATGAAATGGTGTCAGTGTGCTGCTGTTTCTGGAAACATCCAGTGAGCATATATGTTAGAAATGTTATGAAGAAACAACTGCAGTGCTGCTTAGCCAGTTTTGTGAAGTGTGAGGTCTGTGTCTATCACCCAGGACCTGAAATTAGATACAAGAAGCAAAAATCACATATGGTTTTTTTGTATTTCACTACTAGCTAAACCAGAACAACTTTGCCTCTGTGTGATGAAAAGCATTACTACAATGTTAAGACCTTTTCATTTCCCATTACAATATAGTTTTGTATTACTGCTTTCTGGCCTCATTTGTTGAAACCATTCAAAATTTCACTGCAAAAAAAGTCTTCCCTTTGCTGCTGCTCAAGAGATGTGACATCAGCTGAAACATTCCAGTTGCTGTCTGACTCATTCCACATCAACTTCAAACTCCTAAGTTAGCTTTGTTCTATCGACTTACTTTGTGCCTCCTCTTCCCTGCTGTATCTTCTCTGGACTTCTACTAATAAGAATACCCTTTCTTTTGAGATGTTGAACATTTTCCAGTACTACCCCTTAGTTTTGGTATTGTCTCCCTTTTTCTTTGCACAATAGGCCTTTTTTCCCCAAGAAAGCAGTAGAATGCTTGAGCTGGTGATCCCTAACAATAAAAGACAGAGTAGGCAAGATTTGTTACTCACTTCCCATTTTGGTTCCTCACCAGAATCTATATTTTTACAACTTTTTGGCATACAGTAAAGTCATTTTCTCTTTGAAGGCTGAAGAGTGTGTGTGTGTGTGTGTGTGTGTGTGTATGCATGTATATATACATACATACACACATACATATATACACATACATACACACATATATAGTATATATATGTGTATATGGGGGTGTGTGTGTGTGTGTGTGTGTGCGTAGGAAGGACTCTTGTATGCATATGGTAGACTCCCAGGCCACAGGATGGATACCCATAGTTGAATTTTTGGAATTTGAAGAAATAAATAAAAATAAATACTTAACTAAAACCATTGATGTCTATAGGTTCTCTCATGCTCTGAAAAGTTATTGCTTTTCCTTGTAATTAAAGATAATTAATGAATAATTAAGGTGCAAAAGTGGCCTGTCATCTTACAACAAAGTTGGGGTTTTTTGTGTTCTGTTGTGCTAACATTTTAAATTTAATCATGAAGAAAAGATTAAATGCAAAATCATGTTCAATTAACAAATGGCTTGAATAGTCAAGAATAAAATTAATATATCTTGCTGGCCTTCTGTCCTTATGAGGAACCTCTGTAATAGAGAGAGCTATGCTACATACATCACAGTGCTCTGCCACAAACTGAGCAGATCTGCTTAAGGTTGATTTTATCTAATGAATATTTTCCTACTGTTACATGGATCTTATTTTGTCCAAACACTGTTAAAGTTTCAGAACTCCCTTCAGTATAAATCCAATATTTTTTATTCTATTTTTATTCCTATTACAGATTATTATAAGAAATATGAAGAAATCTTTATTACCTGGTTATGTACTTATGTCCCTTTCTATTAACAGGCCAAATATCCTGATATTGTAACACTTCCTGAAGGACCAACAGGAGATTACATGATTATAAAGAACCCTGAACTTTCTGGGTAAGGCAACTTCAAGATGCTTATTAATGTTTTTATTTAAGAAAAAAGAACAAAAGTAAAGTTTTGATAATGACATTTTAAATGGGGGTGGTTGTTTTTTTTAGAATAAATGATCTCTAACTCAACTAGAAGGAAATGTGAAGTGTCTGCCAGAATCACAATTTGTATATAAAGACTGGATAATTGTCAGAATCACATTATTGCTTATATTATGTAATCACTTTCTCCTTTAAATTTAAAAGAGTATTGTATGAACACATTTTGTAGATACAGCCATATTCACTTGGGAAAGTTCAAGCAAACACCACAGGATGCTTGCTTCCTGTGGCCCTGCTGGGGATGACAGAAATGTATTGCTGCTTCATATATTTATTGATAAGAGAAATTATAGATCATAACACCTAGACTGAGAAAGTAGGAGGCTCTAATAGCATTTTATATTTTGAACAACAATAATACTGAAGATTCCAAGGCCTTTATGACCATTACAACAATTATGTTTTATTTATTAATAATTAATATTTACAAATGTTGCTCACCTCATTCAAGTCATCACTTTAGTGCAGTTTATGAATCAGTGTGAGGAAGGTGTAAAAGATTTGACTGAAAGTTTAAAAACACTAGAAGTAGAGATGGGTAGTTAAAAGAAGCAGTTTCAGATCTTTATCCAGCCCAGGTTTGGGGCTGAGTTCAGTGGTGGTGAAATTTATGGTTCTTCAAATAATTGAAGATTCTCACTGGTAAGTATCTCACACCCTGCACTTTAACCAGAGACTTTTACCTTTAGCGGTGGCAGTGATCCCTTGATTTGAGGATGATCTCTACCGTGGCTCATTGCTGGGTCTTGAGGTGACTTAAAGAGTCCAGTCCTTGAGCCACAGATACATTCACAGAAGTTGCAGGTCTTTCTGCAGAGGAAAGTAGGCCATTGGCCAAGATTTCTCTCATTTTCCTTCCTCCACTCTCTCGTCTTGGCAAAGATGCTAGACCTAGAAGTGGTCTGCCGCTTGGTTGAGGTTGCAGTACCACTACAGTTGGTTAGCAGCTAGCTCCTCCTAGTTGTTGAAGTCAGCAGCAGTTTTCTTGAGGTATGCCTTCACTGTGTCCTTGTAGAGTTTCTGCTGAGAGATCTCAGGCCACAAGCAAGGTACAAGAAGAGCACTTGTTTTGGTTGCTGAGAATCAGGCATCCACACAGTGTCAGATCCAGCAAAATTGGTGCTTGAGGATCACTTACTCAATGCTAATATGCCCCATGTTAGAAGCAAGCAGCTTAACTGGATTGAATGACTGAAGTAACTTGAATCTGACTGGCTTACAACTCTTTTCTTTAAATATTACTAATTGTTCAAAAGTAGGTTGACATGACTACGAATGTTAAAGCTTTGGCTTGGGGACCTTCTTGAAAAGAAAATTTGGTTTACTAATTTGATATTACCTAGTGTTGACTTTTATTTAGTACTTATATATTAATTCAGAATCTGAGATGTGCTTACAGTAATGTTTCCACTGAAATAGACATCTAAACTTATTACTTTAAGTACTATACATGAGTTGCTTGTATTTTATATTATTATGTACAATACAGGTTTGAATTAATGATCATTTGGAAGATACCTGTGAATGAAGAAGGAATAGCAATACCTGTCCTGGATCTTCTGCCTAAAATACCAGCACACAGTAATGTCATGATATATTCTAAAATCATTTTTATTCATTGTGTGTTTGAAAAGCGAGGTTTTCCTGGCTTATAGTAAAGTCACTAATTAGATTTTGTCCAGATGGTTACAGAATGGAAGTTGCCACAAAACTCCACTTGAAATAGCTTTCCAATTTGACAAAATTTCATTCAATAGTTCAGTCAATCAGTGGTATACACCCACTACATGGTGTTTAGAACTGTACCAAAAGTCAAAATATCACCTCTGCTCTTCCTTTTTATCACTAACTTCCTGCATTGACAAACTGGTTAATGGCTAGTCCTTGTTCAGGACCTAGGGAGATGCTGGTACGAATCAGAAAGGCATGAGGCCTTCCCCTCAGTGGAATCTAGAGGGGATAGTTCTGATACAGCCGCCAACTCTACAGTAGATTTCCTTTAAGGGCAATTTAGGACACTGGTAACGTTAGGCAATCACTAATGAGTGTTAAGCAAACTGTGAAATCAGTGCACAGTGTCCACACATTTTCTGTTGAACAGATGTATGACCATAAATCATGTGGCTGTTTTTGCAGGCTACCCTTTCCTTGCTCTATCAGGAAAGAGGGCTTCTGAAGTTTCATGCTTTTAGGTATTCATGAATGGTGCTTCCTGCAAAATGATTTGGCATTTTCCAGTTCTTAAAATGTGTAAGGCTATCAGCAAGAGCATTTTTAGTCTAATTCACTACTTGCTAGAGCCAGAGAAGTAGCCTGTTTTCCTGACAAGCAAGCAAAATTAGGCAAGTGCTCCAAAAGAAGTGGTTGGCAAGTTTCAAACTTTCAGTGGGTGATGTAGTCACTGCATCCAGGTACCTTCTAAAGATTTTGATTGCTGTATTTCCTGTAATTTGGATTTTGATGTCTTTAATCTATTTTTTTTTTCCTTGCAGGTATAGAGCATAAGGCAGCAGCCGCTGCTGAAAATGCACCTGGCTGCTTCAGAATTATGCTGCGTTTGCTTGGGATTGAGGCCTCCATTGAAAGTGTGGTCAAATCATTTGCCATGGAAACAGAGTAATTTATAACAGTAGCCATGTGAATTATACAGTCTATAATTTTTATTGAATATAAACATTAAGTTATTTTCCATTTAGAAACCATACCCATAAAACATGCTATCTGTACAATTATGGCACATTCTATATAAATTGTCATGATGTGAAAAATAAATACAGCCATTTAAATACAAAATGCCAAATAAAATAGTTACATGTACAGAGTGAATTTCATTATAAAATTTAACTCTCTGAATCAGTAATGTACCGGGGGGGGGGGGTGTAGGTTGTCCTTAACATTTTCTAGGTATCTGGAAAGTGTTACAAGAACATATGCTGTCAAATTCAAGTCCATAAAAAGTGGAAGTTTCATTTCACAGCTCTATACAAGTACAGTGATCTTAACAGCTGCTTACAGATATTAAAAAACAAACACACACCGATATTACCAGAAGTAGCAGCGTGATAGTTCAGCCCAGCTCCACAGTGTCTGTTTAGATCAAGCGCTTCAGCGGGGCTTTTTGCCACTTTTATCTAAAGCCAATTCAATCAGCTATTAGATAAAAGCACCAAAAAGGCCTACTAAAGCATCCAATCCATAGACATGGCATGGGCCGGGTTGAATTAACATGATTCCTATTCTGGGTGTGTGCTGGGTTTGGTGTGGGAGCACACTGAGTTTAAAAGTAAAGCGCCATTTGGGGGAAGAGAGGGTGTTGTTTTGTTTTGTTTTGTTTTGATAATGTCTGTAAGCAGCCTCATGGCTCAAAAAAAAAAGTGACATTAAAAGAAAAATAAAGTTCCTCAAGTATTCCTGTTACTAAATGTAGGTAAAGTGATCATCATAGCCGATTAAAAAAAGTTAGTTTGTAAAAAAAAAAAAAAAAAAAAAAAAGCACAAAAAATCCAATTGCATGAAATAATTTTGCTTTCTTTTCCATAATTTATGGGTGCAGAATAGAACACCCTACTCTCACAAATCATTAACTGGAGCAAAAAAAGAAAACCCATGGCAAACAACTGAAAGCTTACACATTTTTTAATTCAAAGGGATAATTTACTACTGGCAATAGTGCTTAACCTTGCTTTGTACACCTAATGTAATAATTCTGGTAAACAAGTAAACACATTTCGCATATTTGCTTCCCTTAACATAAAGGAAACAATTTAAAGTTGTCTCTTGCTACATTCCTTACCCCTCTGACAGATTCTACCACTTAGACCTTCACAAATGAAGTAATAGTTTTCAAAAAGGTAAAATACAATAACATTTGTGGGGAAGGAGTGAGTCAATATTGCCACCACTTTTCAGAAGCACTATAGTATCCTTACCCAGACATCACAAGCGACTTGCCTATTTTTTTTTCAAAAACTGAGAGACGGTTGTCAACCCCAAAATTAATTCACTCTACCTAGATGAGGTACTTTTTGTATACATTTATTGTAAGCTTTTTCTAGACTCAGGAAGTCATTATGCACATCAGCTTTGGTCTCCTTAGCAGATATAATACACATATTACATGTCTGCCTCTTACTCTCAGCTGATTTACAGGTATGAATTCAAAGAAATGAGGAAGCATACAGAAATTGTGATATTCAAAAAAAACCAGGACAGGGCTGCCAGATCTATGATTATACCAACCAGTTCTAACACAGTAGGATGCTTTCTGGTAACAGCTTTCAAAACTGCCATCATAATAGTATGTTAGTAATAATAGCTAGGAACACTGCTCCTGTCATTATGCCTGGCCAAAAATAACTAGCGACTGAGGCAGCCAATTAGACTGTTTCTCGATTCAGAGGTTTTCCACTCCCCTCTCTCTCCCCACCCCACCTTCCCCAAATGAGCACATAGCAAAGTAATGCTAGGAATTAGCAGACACTCAGGAATTATCAATTACAGCTTTCTAAAAGTCTAACATAGTTTCAGTTGGTAGGGTCGGAAGGGACCTGAGCAGATCATCAAGTCCAACCCCCTGCCATGGCAGGAAAGAGTACTGGGGGTCAAACGACCCCAGCAGGTGATTGTCTAGCCTTGTCTTAAGGACCCCCAGGGCAGGGGCCAGCACCACTTCGCTTGGAAGTTGGTTCCAGATCCTAGCTCCCCTGACAGTGAAGTAGCGCCTCCTGCTGTCTAGTCTGAATTTAACCTCTGCCAGCTTGTGACCATTATTCCTGGTCACTTCTGGTAATGCTCGGGGGAACAGGGACTGCCCCAGTGCCTGCTGGTCCCCCCTGACTAGTTTGTAACAGGCTGCTAGATCTCCCCTCAGCCTTCTCTTGTGGAGGCTGTAACAGCTTCAGGTCCCGTAGCCTCTCCTCGTAGGGCCTGCCCTGCTGCCCCCTGATCATGTGAGTGGCCCTTCTCTGGACCCTCTGCATGTTGTCCACATCCCTCCTGAAGTGCAGTACCCAGTACTGGACACAGCACTCCAACTGCAGCCTGACCGGTGTCACATAGACGGGGAGTATCACGTCCTTGGACCTGCTCGAGATACATCTGTGGATGCCTGACAAGGTGCGGTTGGCCTGCCTGACTGCATCCCCACACTGCCGGCCCATGTTCATCTTGGAATCAGTGATGACACCAAGATCCTTTTCTGCCTCTGCGCTGACGAGAAGGAAGTTCCCCAGCCTTTAGGTATGGTGCCGGTTCTTCCTCCCAAGGTGCATCACCTTGCATTTGTCAGTGTTGAAACCCATCCTATTCTTGTCCGCCCACACCTGTAACCTGTCTAGGTCTGATTGTAGCCTATTCCTTCCTTATAACATGCCCACATCCCCCCATATCTTAGTGTCATCACCAAAGGCATCCAGGAATGCCTGATTGCCAAAAAGGCGGCATACACCCGGTGGAAGGGGCGGGGGGGGGTGATATCTTGAAAGAGGAGTATACCTCCTCTGGTCGGGCCTGTAGGGGGGCTGTCAGGAAAACTAAGGCAGACATAGAGCTAGGACTAGCGTCCAAGATCAAAGATAATAAAAAGTCCTTTTTCAAATATATAGGGAGGTTGAAGATGGTACTGGGAAACATGGGGCCCCTGCAAGATTCTTTGGGCAGTCTGGTGGTTGCGCCAGAGGAGAAAGCAGACTTCTCTAACCAATTCTTCACCTCCATTTTCTTGTGCAGGGACTGGGACTTCCCCACTGTGATGCAAGATGGACTTGAGGGGAATGCCTCCAGACCTCAGGTTGGGGAGGACCGGGTTAGAGAGCTTCTGGAGGGGCTGGACGTGTTCAAGTCAGCGGGTCCAGATGCTCTCCACCCCAGGGTGTTGAGGGAGCTAGCAGGGGTTATTGCAGGGTCCTTGGGACGGCTTTACGAGTGCTCATGGTGCTCAGGCCAGGTGCCAGATGATTGGAAAATTGTCAACGTGGTCCCCATCTTTAAAAAAGGAAGGAGGGAGGACCTGGGCAACTATAGGCCCCGTCAGTCTTACCTCAGTCCTAGGGAAACTCTTTGAGAAGATCATCAAGGAGCACATCTGCGATGGGCCGGCTTCAGGGATGATGCTTAAGGGCAGCCAGCACAGTTTCATTAGGGGCAGGTCATGTCAGACCAACCTGATTGCCTTTTATGATCAGGTCACAAAAGCATTGGATGCAGGTGTTGCCGTGGATATAATCTTTCTGGACTTCAGCAAGGCCGCCTACACCATCTTCCACCCCATCCTTATTAAAAAATTGGGCGACTGTGGCATTGATGCCTACAGTCAGATGGATTGCAGACTGGCTGAAGGGTCGTACTCAGAAGGTGGTGGTGGATGGGTCATATTCGACCTGGGGGGAAGTGGGAAGCGGAGTCCCCCAGGGCTCAGTCCTTGGGCTTGCGCTATTCAAGCTCTTTATCAGCAATTTGGACGATGGGGTGAAAAGCAACCTGTTTAAATTTGCTAATGATACCAACATTTGGGGTGAGGTGAGTGTGCTAGTAGGGAGGGAAAGACTGCAGCAAGACCTGGATAGGTTACAGGGGTGGGCTAGCAAAAACAGGAAGCGTTTCAATACAGTAGTAACCAGCAGCACACTTATAAGATGGGAAACTCCCTTCTTGAGAGGACAGAGGCAGAGAGGGATCCTGGAGTCATTGACTCTAAGATGAACATGGGCTGACAATGCGAGGTCACGGTTGGCAGGGCTAACCAGACTTTGTCGTGCATCCACAGGTGCATTTCAGGCAGGGCCAAGGAGGTGATCCTCCCCCTCTATACGGCACTGGTCAGGCCACAGCTGGAGTACTGTGTCCAGTTCTGTGCGCCCCACTTCAGGAAGGATGTGGACAACGTTGAGAGGGTCCAGAGGGCCACCCACATGATCAGGGGACTACAGGGCAGACCCTACAATGAGAGACTGCAGGAGTTGAACCTGTTCAGCCTTCACAAGAGAAGGCTGAGGGGCCTGGTGACCATCTATAAACTCACCAGGTGGGACCAGAAGGGTTTGGGAGAGACCTTGTTTCCCCTAGCACCCCCTGGCATAACAAGGAATAACGGCCACAAGTTGTTGGAGAGTAGGTTTAGATTAGACATGTAAGAACTACTTCACGGTCAGGGAGGCTAGGATCTGGAACCAACTTCCAAGGGAAGTGGTGCTGGCTCCTACCCTGGGGGTCTTTAAGAAGATGCTTGATGCCTACCTGGCCGGAATCATCTGAGCCCAGTTTTTCTCCTGCTTAGGCGGGGGGGGAGGGTGGTCAGACTTGAAGATCTACAAGGTCCCTTCCAACCCTACTTCTGTGATTCTGTGAAATTTGAACAGGGTGCTTTTTACCCCCTCGTCCAAGTCACCGATGAAGATGTTGAACAGTGCGGGCCTGAGCCCTGCGGAACCCCACTGCCCACATCCCCCCAGGCTGAAAACAACCCATCCACCACCACTCTCTGGGTGCGGCCCTCTAGCCAGTTGGCAACCCATTTGACTGTGTAGGTGTCAACATCACAGTCCCCCAGTTTCTTAATGAGACTGGGGTGAAAGACAGTGTCGAAGACCTTCCAAAAGTCCAGAAAGACTACGTCTACTGCTACCCCTGCACCTAAGGATTTGCTGATCTGATTATAGAAGGCCACCAGGTTGGTCTGACAGGACCTGCTGCTAATGAACCTGTATGGGTTGCCCCTAAGCATAATCTCCCCCACAGGCCCCTTGTGGAGGACATGTGCCAGAATGATTCTCTCAAAAAGCTTACCCGGGATCAAGGTAAGACTAACTGGCCTATGGTTTCCCGGGTCCTCCTTCCTCCCTTTTTTGAAGATGGGAACCACACTGACCCTCTTCCAGTCTGCTGGCACCACACCAGACCACCACGGGTGCTCGTACAGCTGTCCCAGGGATCCTGCAATGGCCTCAGCCAATTCCCTCAGCACTCTGGGGTGGAGATCATCTGAACCAGCTGATTTAAATACATCCAGTCCTTCCAGAAGTTCCCTGACTGGCTCCTCCCTGACCCTTGGCATAGGTGCACCTCTCCTGGAGCCTGAGGGGGGCCCGGTGGGGGTGCTGATCTGGTTCCTGCTCAGGAAAATGGAGGCAAAGAGGTCGTTAAATAGGTTAACTTTGTCTCTGGTGTGATAACCGAATTTCCTAGCATGTCTTGTAGGGGCTCCATGTTACCCAGTACCTTCTTTTTGCCCCCTATGTATTTAAAAAAGGACTTCTTGTTGTCCTTGATCCAGGAAGCTAGCCCCAGTTCTATCTCTGCCTTGGCCTTCCTGACCACCCACCTACAGCCCCGAGCAACCACAGTATAATCCTCCCTGGTGATGGCCCCCTCCTTTCCATTGGGTGTATGCTTCCCTTTTAGCTAGGAGACATTCCCAGATGCTTTTGGTGAGCCATGGAGGCTTGTGTGCCCTCCTGCTCCCTTTGATCCGTTTGATTACCTCCCTTTAGGCTTGGAGGATCATCTCCTTAAGGAGCGACCACTCTTCTTGGACATCTGGCTCCCCTCCCTGCCAGGACCTCAGTGCTTCCCCAACTATTCTCCTTAGCTCATTGAAGTCCGCCCTCCTGAAATATAGGGCTGCTGCTCTGCTGCAGGCCTTTGCCACCTTGTGCCAGATGGTGAATTCCAGCAGGCGATGATCGCTGTCGCCCAGGTGGTCGAGCACCTGCAGCCACCTCACCGAGTCGTTGCCCATGGCCAGCACCAGGTCCAACAAGGCTGTGCACCTCCTGGGTTAGATGGAGGTCCTGTATTTTGGCTAGGAACCTACGTGAACAGTCAGACCTGACTGACTGCTCTTCCGAGCAGATGTCTGGAAAGTTTAGGTCCCCCATGACAACCACATCCTTTGACCTAACTACCTCTGTTAAGAACTCCTGGTCTAGCTCTTCCCTTTGGCTGGGTGGTCTATAGTAGACCCTCACCGTTAAGTCTCTTTCCACTCGACTGCCTTGTATTCTAACCCAAAGCACTTCAGAGTGCCCCTCCTCTGACTCTGTGCTAATTGATGAAGAAGTGTATTCCTCCTTAATGTAGAGCATCCCCACCCCTACCTTTCCTCCCAGTCCTATCCCTCCTGTACAGCCTATAGCCCTTGATACTCACTGCCCAGTCGTGCATTGGGTCCCACCATGTTTCTGTGAGCCCCACTATGTCTGGGTTGGTGTCAGCTAGCAGGAGGGTAAGTTCCTCCTGCTTGTTTCCCATACTACAAACATAAGAAAGGCTGGTTGGCATTCTGCTAATCCAAGTAAGCAAGCAGTAGCTAATGTTACTATGTCCCTTGTGCACTGCTGTTTTCATTCCATATAACCCTTGCTCTTTATGCCAACCAATTCGTTCCATTTCTATTATATGTATCACAGCAAGCAGCAAGCCTTAATAGAGCTTTCCTGCAAGAAAATGAAAACAAGCTACTGTCAGCATATTTAGTCGCACAGGAAAGTTTTAGCCTAAACCTGAAACTTAAAACCAATTCTTCAGCCTTTTAAAGTAGAAACACTTTTGCTGTTGATATTCTTTACTTTGTCTACAATCCAAAGGGGCTCTGCTCACTTAAGCACAGTCTTCTTGATCACTTCAGAAGGTGGTATTGTCAAAATACTAGTCACCTACCAATAGCAGGCTGCAATTAAACATTACTGATGAGCCCAGATTGCTCTAAGGGCTGTATCACATGTAAAAATTATGTAAAGAATAGCAAAAATAATCATACTCCAGCAAATCATGCTACAAACTGACAGTAGGTTCAAAAGGTTACATTATGCATTATCCATTTCCCATTGTGCAGCAATATTTCTAAAAGTTAATATTCTTTTAAAAATCATACCACCACTCTGAGCCCGTTTAATGGTCAAGATTTCATGCAATTGCGCATGGGTTCTACTCCCGAACACAGGTGAGAATTTAAGGTTTTGGAACTATTTAAATGTAATATTTAAAGTTGCCAATATAACTTTATTGAATCTTTTATAAAGGAAATGTCTTAAAGACCGACATATTTAGAAATTCATTGCCAGTACACATGCACTGTATACTGAAAGGCTGCTTTTTGTGTAGTTTGAATAATATCACATTATACATTTGTAGGGTATGTGAGCCTCAGACATGCAAAGAAAAACAAGTAATAGCTGAAAGAGCCAGTAGTTATACCACAGTATCCACCATTCCGAATCCAACTTTATGTTCTAAGTTTTGGACTAGCTGAAGCTCTTCCAGTTTTAAAGCTTACAAGACTCAGAAAAGAACATCTCATCCACAAATACATACAGACTGGCAGAAAATGTTTAAGTTGTTTGCCACGCAAAGTATGTCCATTATTCATTTGTTGAAGTGACAACCACCATCAAGAAAGTCACCTTACAATGACAAACTTCACAAGATACAAGCAGATACTGTCAAATCTTTCCTCGAGAAAAAGGTCCTCCTTCAGTCAGCCTGACTCCTCTTCAAGAACAAGCATAAAAGTGAATTAGGTGTGCTAAATGCAGAGACAACAGCATATCTGATTCTGGCACTTAATCTGAGAGTCCAAAACCATATGCAAAACTATAAGAAAAGGAGCATGCAACTCCAGTTTCATTAAATTAACAAGACTGTCCTTCAATAGCAGCATGTTGTATACAAAATGACTGTTGGTTGGGTCAAAGACTGATGTACTTTCAGCCACCAAATTTACACACTAGAAAAAGAGTGGCTTGTCCAGTAAAAAATCCTAACCCTTTTCACATATTTTGTGAATGTCTACTTATAGCTGTTCTAGTTACTACACAAACTTTTTGAGACTGATAACTAAACTTTTGGAAGCAGAATCTGGATTTCTCAATCTCATGCACTAAATGCTTAATACACATTTGGCACCAATAAGCAATTATGACAATTTAGTGGTAATTCCTTTTTTAAAAAATTAAATGGACAATGGACAGTTTATTTAAAATAAGCTTCAGTAATGCATTTTCTTTGTGTTCAGTGCTGCTTCATTTTTAGTTTACTTTTTTCAATACAGTTCCCACCCCATTAGTATAAGCAAATATCAAAATGCACAAGTGCAAGGTAATTCTTACGGTAGTGATTGAACGTTCTGCATTAGTGCAATAGAGCCGGAACTTCCTAACTCTGCATTAAAGAATAAAAGTTATGCCAGAACATTTCATTCTGTGCTCCACAGTAGTCATTCACTTTTAAAGGATGCAGACTAACATCAATCTGTATTCTTGTTGCAGGGTATGACAGGCATCTGTTCTGTAATATTGCATACATTCATTGAAAGTTATATGCTGGGAAGTGTGTTTTAGTGCTATTTCATGTCTTTGAAAGATCTTCTGGATTTAAAAAAAACCTCTCAAAGCAAATACATTCACAGCCTAAAAATGCACTAAACACAATAGAAAAAAAAATCAGTGTAATTACATTTCATTAAACTGTTACATTAAGTGTTAAAATTCAAAACAAAAAATAGTTTTAAGGAAACTGTTACACTTTATGGAGAACTATGCAGTCTTCATTCTCCTTAAAGAGATTTGACATCACTGGATCTTCTTTGGCTTGCACATTCTTCAGATAATAGTTTACTATCTTGCCATCAAGTTTGTATTGATGAGGAATGCTTTCATATGGCTTAAGATCTAGGTCCAGGACAGAGACTGAAAAGGTGAATCTTGATTTGGATGATAAAACCAGAGATTTTTGCTCAGAACTGAAGGAAGCGGGAAGAGAATGGTGCAAAACAGTAAGTTAAGGCAAACAGTTTGCATGGGAATTCAAAGTATCTATACCACATCCAATGTCACTATGAAAACAGCGTGTACCAAAATAACTCATGTATTCACCCCTAGAGTAGTGCTGGATACACACACACACGGTGTCATTCTATAGCAGCACTCCCTAATAGCAGAAGGCAGGACAGACAAGCCACAACCACAACCCTACTGCTCTTTTGAAAAAGAATTCTGCTTTACTTGTAAAAGATTTGATGCTGTTTGGTGCCCAGGGTTCCAATCTCCCTTGCTCCAGACAGCAGAAAATTGAACTTCAGATGGCATAGCATTAAATGTACCCCTGGCTCTGCTTAACTGACAATGAGGCCTCCAAGTCCAAAAATGGCATCGAGACAGGCCAGAATAAGTTTTTTAGTTGCTCACACTAGCGCTTGGTTAGTTTCTGTACCACTTCAACCCAAAGTCTTCTTGACTCCATTCTAGTACTCATACAGTTAAATTAAATGGTCTCAACTAGTGACTTTGCAACTAGATCTACTTAAAATTGGCAGGGGGAGGAATCATCAAAAGTGCAATAAATTTCCATGTGATAGAAAGAACCATTATGCAAAAGAGCCAACTTAGGCCCATGACAAATTTTATTCACTGCTTTCAAGGCACTACTACCCATGTGCCACAGCCCTTCCAAGCCTTGCAGTGCAGCAGGCATGGGACAATTGTATCTGGAGGCAGCACCACCCAGATGTGATGCACTGAGGCAGCACCAACAGTGGTTCTCAACCAGGGTTGCTGCCACACATACACAAAAAAAAGTGGTAGAGGTTTGCCCTCAGCACCACTACTTTAGAGCCTCCTGCCCTGAACACTGGTTTTTGTTTTGTTTTTTTTAACTTCCTGCTTAATCTTCCTACTGCAAGACCTTTTTGAAGTTCAGACTCAAACTGTGTGAATTGCACTTTGGAGTGAGTACAAAATAACATAACATGTATGAAATAACACAATTTAAACTCCAAAAACTCCATTACCATTCATCCTGGAGACAAGGCGAAAGGGCAATCATGATGGAACAGTCCTTAGCTGTCATTGCTATTCTGTACTGTTGAACCTACACACAAACAAAGATTGATTAAGTTATCTCCATAATGTAAGAATATTTGCATTTCTGGACTGTGTTGCAGATACAAAACCAACAGTCACCTTTTAAGCATGCACAATAAAAATAATACTTGCTTTAGGAGCTGAAGACAATAGATGTCCTTCAGATCATGAAATCTGAGCCACTTTCACTTCAACGTGCGTTACATGGTACACGTGGCTAGTGGTTCAGACTTTCATGAAAACATGTTTGAAGAAACAGCATTTTCAGTTTGCTGTTACAACAAAACAGGCAGTAAGCAGCTGTTCATTTACACAGATGATCTGATTGAGAGAGGAGGAAGGACTTTAGCCTTTTACGCAGCAAAAGGTCCAAACAGATTTCCAAAGGTGAGCACAGGCAAGTCCACTGACTTCTGTGGAAACTAATGGCTCAGGCAGATGTATTTTCTCTTGATTGTTAAAAGTAAAGCTTCAATATCCATACTGAAGAAAGATACCTTTGTCAATGCAAATGCTACTGTTCCATCATCTTCAGTTGAAAGATCTAGCAGCTTCTCATAAAATGCTTCATTGTAAGGTCCACCTATCTGCAATGTATTTCTAATAAATACATGCATACACAAAAAAAAAGAAAGAAAAGTGTTTGAGAAAGAGTTCCAGGCTCTACTGGCCAAAACAGCTGTTTTTGGCTTAAAGTCTATCTCTAGCATTATTAACGGAAAAAAATGCAGTGTTGTAAAGATGGGGAAGTTTCAGATCTTCCAACAATTTACAGTGCCTCTCAGAAAGGTGATGATTATTATTGTTATGGTTATTGGGATTGTTATTTTGTTGAAAAGTTTGTTACAACAAACACCTTAACTATATTTCAAACATGCATACAAGTTGGATAACATGGGAGAAGCTGGGAGCTATATTACTAGTTTAGTGTACTGGTTCTCAACTGAGAATCCACAAGCACCCCTCAGGGGTACCACCGCACAGGTACTACCACTGGGCCCAGGTAGAAGTACCTCAAGGGGCTGTGACATGCACTGTCTGATAAGCCTAAAGCAGGCAGGAGAACTGGCTTGCCTTACAGCCCCTTCCAGCTCATCCCCTACCCCATGCTCCTCCTGCAAACAGACACTCCTTTCCTGCATGCCTCTGTTTACGGGAGGCACATTCAGGGTCAGATTGGGAACTGCAGCACCAGCCAGTAATCCTGCCTGCCTGCCTGCTCTGGAGCTCTCAAAGCCGAAATGAGGCAGGGGAGTGCCTGTGCTACAGGATGCTTTTACCTGGTTGTGGTGGTGGCAACAGCAGCACCCCAGCTCAGAGCCACTGAGGTAAGCTGAAGCAGCACACTGCAGTCTGGAGTAGTATATGCAATGTAAATGAAGGAAATTCATATAGAAATCAAATCTCAGAGCAGTAATATAATTCTGCCTTAACCCCCCAGAGAGATGCAATTAGCTCAATGTTTAAAGAGGCACAGTGAGAGAGAGATGGTATCCCAGAGGCAGTAAGAACGTTTTCTTTTTAAATGTGGTCAAAGTCACTAGCAGTCTCCAGAAAGACTGCACAGTGGCTGCTATTAAGTCTTCAAAATCAGAAGGTTTGTCAGAGAGAGTGTCTTGAAGTGCTGCAAGGCAGAAGAGAGAATACTACTGGTTTAAGGCCAAGTGATTCAAAGATAAGTGTTGGTCAATCAGGTCCTTCCAACAGGAAGGTTTCTCCAGCCCCTTCTATGCTTCTTTTAAAGTACTTTCCATAGGAAATGCACAGAACACACTCATAGTAGTTCAGTGTTTCTCAATCGGGGTGCTGCCACATTCAAGAAATTGTGGAGTGTGCCCCGACTCCAAAAATGTTGAGCATCCTTGAATTGGTGCTAATACACAGCACATGGAAATGCTATATGAGATGCACAAATATAAATCAATTATTCAAACTCCTACCCAAATATACAAGATTAACTTTCTATGGCTGCCTTTAAAGAAAACCTTTAAAAGCCATGGGTATACTGCCAGTTGTTTATAAGCAGGATTTCACACTAACTACTACTCAAAAAGTAAACAGTGCATTTTTCAAGTGAACCTGCACTGCGCTCTTGTGGTTAGTGCCTGTACTGCCCAGGGAAGTGATTTTCTTGGGAATGTGAGAAGCATCACAAATAAAAGAGGCTTCCTCAGGACAGTCTTTCATTACAGCTGATCCACTGGACCCTGCCCTGACTGCCATGCCAAAAAAAAAAAACCATGCTCAAGTAAGTATTTTTTCAACAGGCAGCCTACACTGTAAGACAAGGATGTCAAACAGGGCCCACAAAGCTGGGTCATCCAGCCCCCAGCCTTCATCAGGGAACTTCCTGTAGTGGCAGACAAGTGTCTGGGCAACACCTGCACTGCTGAAGCAGCAGCAGCACTGTGATGTGTATCTGTGACAGCAGCCAAGCACCCATGACGCTGGGCTTCTTTCTGCAGTGCTGCTGAGACTTCATTGCCACAGCTGTTGCCTGGGTGCTTGGCTGCCGCTGCAGGAAGAGCCCGCAGTGCTGCTGGGGCTCCAGTGCTGTATCTCTTCCCAAGTGCCTGGCTGCCACTAAGGGGCTGCTGGGGCTCCAGGGCCACAGCTCTCGCTGGCTTGACTGCCAAGCCCCCAGGAGAGAGCAGCTGCACTGGCGCCTCAGCAGCACTAAAGGAAGAAGCCCAGTACTGTGGCTTCTTCTCGTAGTAGTAGCCAAGCGCCTGGGATGCCAAACCTCTTTCTGCCAGGTCCTGGGCCAGCCGGAGTGGGCATTATGTATTAGATCCAGCACTGTGGGCCCAATCCAGCCATCTGACTTGTGGACCAGTCCCATACCACTCACCTGGCACAGAGGGCCAGAAGAGTTGGACCAGAGGTGGGCAATTATTTTGACTGGAGGACTATGGTGGGGGGAGATGTAGACCACCACAGTCCTCAACAATTGGTCTACATCTATATACTCATGATTTCTCCTGGAAAAGCAATGACTCTCCCAGGAGAAACTGAATGTCTGTACAAAAACAGTGTCAGTACTGCAAGCTTTCTGCTCTTCAGGGCCTCAGCAGTTGAATGTCTGTACATGTGGCTGTCTCCAGGTTATTCGAATGTGTGTACACAGCTACTATGTGGACCAGAGATGTCAAAGGCTGCATACACGTTTTCATATAATCTAGGAGAATTCTCATCGTTTTGTTCTTCTGGTAGAAAAGCTTACCCAGAGCCACAGTACAGACATTCAAATGCTAATGCCCTGAAGAGTGGAGAACTTGCAGTGCTGACACTATTCAGGTATGCACAGGGCCCTCTCATAGATTTCAGCATGCTCTGCAGGCTCCGTTAATCTGCCTGGGAATGTTGAGGGGCCTTGATCCTTCCTTCCCTTCCCTCCTCGCCCCCCCCGGGGGCCTACCTGTCTGCCTGCCTCTCCCACGGCTGGGGGGTGAGCTGGGGGGAGGGCAGTGCTTCCCTCCACAGTGGCAGCTCCCATAGGACTGCCCAGGTGGGGTGCCAGTGGCTGGGTGCTGCCCGGGGGGTGCCGCCACTGTGGAGAGGAGCACCGGGGCTCAGAGGCTGTGTGACCCATTGGCAGCTCACTCCCTGAAGCTTCTCATACACATGGCTAATGGTGTATGTGGGGGAGGGGGGTGCGGCAAAGTGAGCTGTCTGGTTGAGAGCCGTGGCCTGCACTATTGGGGCTTATGTGCCTTATGCCCCCCAGCCATTTAGAAGTTGGACAGCACTTAGGATAGGCTTTGACAAACATAAATCAATTGTACATCTACTTTGGCAGCTGCTCAAATCTTTTTCTAAAGTTGTAGTGAAATAAGGTTTTTCTATATCATATTCTGAGGTTAGGAACAGATTTTACTGGTGACAAAAAAGGGTTAGGACCTCATCTAGAAAATCAGACATTTTATTGTCAGTAATTCTTCACAAAATAATTAGAGAGGTTTACCATTGCAGATACAGTTCTCTGATCTAGAGAATTCCACCAGAAAGAAATTAACATAGACATTACCATTACTAGATCAAACTCATGGGTCTACTTCAGATCTGACAGTGTTTAGTGGCAGAAGCTTCAAAAGGTAGATGTGGAATAAACTGTCTTACAATAATCTTAAAGCAATGCAAGGCTAAACTATAAACTAAACTAGAATGAACTAAAGCAGGGGTGGGGCAAAAACCAGCCTGTGTGCCTGATCAGGCCTGCAGTGAACTCAATTTCCCAGCACCCCCTGCCTGCATCGCTCTGGCAGGGCTCCATGAAGATGCCAGGAACAGCAGCTGTCCCAGGGGCATGCAAGCAGTGTATCACAGCTTTGCCCCAGCTCCTACCCATGGCCAAAGCCACACGATCCCAACCCCAGAGCAGCTCCCCACCCAACCACACGCCATGTCAGCATGCCACTCGGACCCACCTCCATGGAGACCCTCACCCTGCACTGTCACAGACCCACCACTCCTGGGGTCTCCACGGAGACCTTGCAGAGTGATGCAGGCAGGGACTGTTGGGAAATGGAGCCCAGCCACTGTCCAGATCGGCCATTTTGTGCCCCCTGAACTAAAGCAACTTTATTGTTAAGAGATCATCCAATGCAGGTCTGATATACTTTACACTGAGCCTCACACATTACAGCAGTTCAGCTTAAATGTCCCTATTTACATATAGCCTAAATGCCCATGTCTCTGCTGAATCTTGCCAAATTCCTTGTACCCACATATATGAAACAAGTTCCCAATTCCAATTAAACACTGGCTGAAAAAGCATGTTTTATCATGATTTGCCATCAAAATAAAAGATCTCAGGTACATAAAGGAGCAAACTAAAAGGGCACAAATGCAAACAAGGTTCAAGTCCCAGAGAACTGTCTTCCTTCACACAGAGTTTTCTAAAAGAAGCACTAGTGAGTAATATGTTCTGATTATCTTCAGTGAATATTTTCCTGTAGAAAACCTTTAAGGTTCCAAACAAGGTCTCCCCAGAAGTAGTCTTGGCTGGAAGAGATTCATATCAAGCAAAATACTGCCTCAAGCTTCTGCATTATCCAGTTTTATCTATGTCACATGAAGTATCATGTTAGAAAATTATGATCCATATATTGTAGGACTGAGTGTGAAGGACAGGACAGATGTCTAGAGGACTTGGGAATAGCAATTCAAACAGATTATCTCTAGAGACCCATTTTGTCCCATATTTTCACATCTTGGCAACCTAAGCTGAATGCAAGAGTCAGTATGGAATCTTACCTCTCTTCAGGAAACTCCTCTAAGTACTGTTCAACTCTACTGTATAAGGGATAAAGTCCTTCAATATCTAACATATCAAGCATCTGAGCCTGAAGAGTTTTATAAAGCAGACAGCCCCTTGGTAAGCCGGAGCCCTCCATTTTATGTTTACCTAGAAGAGGAACAGGGAGGAAAAACATTTTCAAATATGATATACTTTTAAAAAGTGTACCACTATTTTGGATAATGGATTAAAATTTTTCCCAGATTGATCACTTGAATGAAAAAGCTACAGGCTAACTTCAAACTTATGAAAAACAGGAGCTGAGCAGTTCAAATATAAGACTCAAAGCTCAAGATTCACATCTTGAAGAGAAGTGTAAATTCTGTGTAATGTTGTGTGATACAGCTTACAGAAGGGACTCCTGTTCTACTTCTCTGTTATTTCTCTTAAATGACAAACTACTCAAATGCAAAAAAATAAATAAAGTTGGGGGGGCAGGAGGGAAGAGGAAGTCTCCCTCAGCCACACTCTAGGGGAGGTTTCAAAAGCACAAGGTCAGAGTTCAGCACCTACCTCTGCTTTGTGCCTTTTAAAAAGTCTACCCCAGATATGCCAGGATCATAATATAAAATATTTTATATCACACTAAGTTTAGCATTTTGGAAGTTACAAAAGACTTTATATTCCAAGTTATGCAGTACTTTTTGGAGGAAGGGAAAAGGAGGAAATAAAAAAGAAGTTAGCAATTTGATTTCAGACCACTGTTATGGTTGAAAACGCAGCATTTGAAATAAATGGCAGTGAAAGTAACTGAGCATCTCTCCAAGGCCAACTACTGCTCACAAACTGAACTGTAGTCACATAGTTGGTACTTATTCAATTTCTATACCACAACACTCACAGAAACATAATAAACAATTTAACCTTTGCAAAACTAAATAGCAAAGAGTCAGAGGCTTCTTTCCTCCAGCCCTCAATCTTCATTTCCATTACTCATACATACGTGCCAATTTTCCATATGAATACCTCCCGAGGTGCCTTCATGCAACTTAAACTAAAAACACAACCACACTGAACTTCATACATATACAAAGAACACTCCAGTGATTTTTTTAACAATACAACATGGGCATCAGATGTGACATGTATTTTAATTTTTGTCCATTGCAACTTCTAACGTTTAAATGAATGAATGGCATTTCATCTAATGAAAGGAGTACTAATAAAGCTTTATTAAGTCAAATTTAACATAAGTCAAAATGAGTTAATTTTAAAGAAGCCACTAAGTAGACTTTTTGGGGTTTTGTTTATTTTTAGACAGGAAAGAACATAAGAACTGCCATTTACTGGGTCAGCCCAGAGGTCTATCTGGCCCAGTATCCTGTGTCTCACAGAGGCAGTGAGTGCATTTTGAAAGGGAAAGTGAACAGGGGATTGATTTTTCTGCTTTTTTTAACCCATTATTGTCTTTTAGCTCACTCTGGTAATAACCAACCTATAATATGACAGTTGCTCAATTTAGCATATTATATTCTTGGATTATACTATATTATTACTGAAATTATATGAGACTTTCTTACCATTTCTTACCAGCTCCTTACTGAAAGCACTTGCTTCACAGTAACTCCTTCCTTGTGAAATAGGAACTGTCTTCATATCACCTGCTCTGCAGGCATCAGTATTACTTAATAGAGTCATTGTAATTACGTGAATTAACTCTTTAATAATTGTCCTTGTACAATGTGGTCCACTGACCAATCCATTTGAAGGAAAAAAGAGAGGTTTTAAGTGACGAGCAAGTTCATTCCAGTCAGACAGACAGTCCTGATCATCTTTACAGCCATAAATTAGTTCACCATTCTGTAATTGGGAAAGAAACATTTATGCAATTCAGGAAGTCCAATTACAATTATAAACTAATATTGCAGAGGTTAAGCATACATTTTAAAATAGTTTAGTGCCATGCTTTGATTAGCACAGATCTGACTGCATAGCAAAGATGCTAATTTGAAGTGCACATTTTCCTTAAAAGAATGAAAAATTAGGGAACAATTGTACCGAATGGATACACAGATGTAATACTGTGCACTGGAGAAGTTGTACAGTAGGGTCTTGGTTACTAGTTGAGGTGCAGCTGCTGAACAATATACAGAAAGGGGCTTAACGTACAAGAAAAGATAAATTAATATTTTAACATCCCCTTATAAAAATAACTTGCTGATGGCATATAGTTAAGCTTCAGATTTCTCTAAAGAGCTTTTAAGTAGTATCATGAAGTCAGAGAGTGAGAGAACAGATCTGCAAGTCCATCTCACCAAAAAAATTCTTCCAAGACAGATATTTACATAGGATAGTCTTAAATTGAAGAGAAGGGATGCTTTATGTTGGACACAGCTTTAAGAGAGCTTTGTTTTCTAAAATGAACATAAGCAACTAATATGTTACATTATTTATCACAGCAATTACTGCCACATATTTTATTGCATCCATTGTACGTAGTGAAGTAATTTTTTACTGACTCTTAAGAATCTTATTTAGGTATTAGGTAAACACAATTTCCAGACAAATTTGCAACAACATGCAGAACTCTCCTTTCCAAAGAGCACTCAAGCGTACATTTTGAAAAGGAGTCTTTTGTATTTATGGGGAAAAGTTATTCTTTGCAGATACTGCTATTCAGTTCTTTCAATTTTATCTCACTGCAAAAGCCTGTAACTTCAAATATAATTCTGTCTTTATATTTTAACTGGGGAACATGGAGAGCCTCAGCTGGATATCAAAGTAAGGTTTTGATTCTTTGGATGGTCAGTTAGACCCAATATTTTACAAGGCCATATAAAAATAAACAACTTTTACTTCAGTCACTCTTACCTTAAATATTTTTAAGTTGTTCTGTGCTTCCTGTAATAAGCTTTTCAAGGCAAAGTGCATTCTCTGTTTACTTCTAAAGAAAAACACATTTGCAATGTTTGAACAAGTAGTCTACTTACTTTGCCTTTACAATAATCCCAGACCTCAAAGGCATACTATCTATCTATGCTGGTCATTGATACTGACCACATTCATTACACATGTTGCTGCTTAACCTAAAGTCAGTGCAAAGACAGAAGGAATATCATGAGAGAGCAAACAGGTGCATATAGCTAAGCTCTTCCTAAGTCTCATGTTTTGACGTCTAAAGCTATGTGCAGTAATTGCAGAACTAATGCCAAATCATTTGGAATTTTAACTTATAAATGTCAGGAACAGCAAATATTTTCTTTAGATCACAAAAAATCATCAGTACCAAAGACCACTAGTCAGTCAGGTTGTGGTAGTATTACCAAATGACACATCATGAATGACAGGGTGGTGGGCAGGGTGGAGCACCACCTCTGGCCCCATGAGCCCTCCCCACCCTCCCACATCTCCCCCACCTCTTGCCTCTGGCCCTGTGCACCCCCATACACCCCCCCCATTCAGTCAGCTATTACATAAAAGCACCAAAAAATGCCTACTGAAGTGCCCAATCTATACAGAGGTTGGGCAAGCTAACACAATGCCTCTTCTGGGCATGTGCTGGGCTCAGCGCAGGGGCATGCAGAGTTTAAAGTAAAGCACCTTGGGGGGGGCGGGGGGACTTACATCTGTAAGCAGACAAAGACAGATAGTTAGCCATGTTAGTGTGAAATCAAGCAGAAGGCAGGGTACATTTGCACCTTATTGAATAAATGAAATAGGTAAGTAGGGTAGCACAAGCTTTGATGAGCGGGAGCTCAGTTAATCAGATGCTGTAGAAGTATGCCCTTTCATGGCATCCAATGACATGAGCTTCAGCATGTGGAAGCTTGTGCTATCTATATCTACTTTGGTTAGGGGTGCACCAACAAAGATTTCCTTGGCCAATATCAAAGATCAATTAACAACCAGCCATATCAGCCAATACTGCTCCAATAGCCAATTTACAGGAACGCAGCCTGGCAGCTTGGAGAGCAGTGTCCAACAGGTAAATCTGTGGCGAGAAAGGGGAAGGGGGGAGGGATGGGGTGTGTGGGGTGGGGTAGATCGAGGTCCCCATGATGAGGGAAGGAGTGGGGCAGGGGTAGGTGCTGGTGCTGCTCAGCCAAGGCAGTGAATGTGATCCTGCCAGGAGAAGGGTGGAGCTATGGGTGGCTCATCTAGGGAGGCATGGGGGGGGGGGACTCCCCGCTGCTGCGCACACCCCCAGGGAAGGCATGACAGGCATATGCCCCCTGGATTTGTGCACAGCTGGCTGCCCAATGTGGACTCAGGGCCAGGGGCTGCACCGGCCTCTTCCTGACTGGGGGGGAGCGGCACACTGAGCAGGCAGGGGTGGGGCAGGCAGAAGTGAAACTGGGAGGGGTGGCCACAGGGTGGACTATAGCCACCCCAAAATTCCCTGTAGCCACCCCTCTCTGTGCTGCCGCTGCTGTTGCCAGCTCTGCTCACAGCCCTGGTGCAGCACCCCCACCATGAAAAAGCCAGCACAGCCTCTTGCCCTGAGCCCACAGCGAGCAGCCAGGCCCACAAAACCGGGGGGCATGTGCTTCCCCCAGGGGTACATGCAGCAGCAGGGAGCTGCCCCCCCACTCCATTCCCTCCACTCAAGCCGCTTATGGCTTCATCCTGCTCCCGGCAGGGTCACATTCACCACCCTACCTTGCCCTTGCCCAATTCCCTCACTGTGAGGGCCTCGATCTGCTCCCCCATACTCCCTTCCCCTCCCCAACAGACTTACCAGCTAGATGCTGCTCTCCAAGCTGCTGTGCTGTATTCTTGGACGTGTGCATGCTGTGGCTGTGCACATGCATGCAGAATTTAATTGGTGAAATTATCCACTACACTGGCCAAAAAAAGCTGATTGTTGATAATGTTATTTTTAGAGGTGAACTGATACATCAGTCTGATATTGGAGCGGCACCAATATAAAGAAAATGTAATACATTGGCAATCAAGCTGATAATTTGGCCGATAGATGGCCTGTGCCTGTCCACAGTGCAGCACAGACTGTGAGGAGCACAGTCCGGCAGTGTGGAGAGCTGTCTCCAGCTGGTAGGACAGATACATACTAGCCAATGCTAGTCTGGTGAGGGAGGAAGGAAGAGGCGTGGGGGGCTGGGGTGGGGTCAGATCAAGGGAGTTCCAGCCTGCAAGGGACTGGGGGAAGTGAGAGGGGGGAGGTCAGGAAGGGGGCGCCACATGCACGTATATCGGGGCGGGCAATTATTTCAGGTCAAGGGCCGCTTACTGAGTTTTGGCAAGCCATCAAGGGCTTCATGATAGGCGGCCAGGGGCAGATTAATATTAATTTTCTAAATTTTTGGGGGCCCCACAGGCCAGATAGAATGGCCTGGCAGGCCGCATCCGGCCCCCAGGCCACATTTTGCCCACCCCTGATGTATATGCACATAGCCGCCAGGCAGCCTGGAAAACAACTTCTGCAGGTAAGTGTGGCAAAGGGCAGATTGAGGCCCAAATAAGGAGGGAGTGAGTTGGGTGGGGCTGGGGCTGGGGCTGTTGCCCAGCTGGGCACTGTTTGGGGTTTGCAGCCCAGGGCTAAAATGTGTGACTGTAGGGCCCAGGGCAAGCCAGAGCTATTGGTGACTCAATCCAGAGGGTGTGGGGCATGAGGCTGGCTCCCCAACTCTGCATGCACTCATGGGAGGGCTGGGGGGCCACATTACCCCCAGATCTGTGTGTGGGCTGCCTGCTGCAGGCTTTGGGCTCCCTGCCCTGCTGCCTTCCCCCCAGGGCCTCCATGGCCCAGTGGGCAGGACACAGTGCAGCAGGGCAGAGCGGGGCCAGGTGGCGAAGCTACTTGCGACAAAGTCCTGCACCACCCTGGTGAGGCACCTCCTGCCTGCCTGGCAGCACCAGGGGGCTCAACTCTGTGCTGGCATCCCCACTGCTGCCAGGCAGGTAGGGGGTGCCTTGCCAGGGTGTCACAGGGCTTGCAGCAGCAAGGTGCTTCCCCACACAGCCCTGCTGCATTAGGGTCTGCTTGCTGGACCACAGAAGCCCCAGGGGGAGGGCAGCAGGGTGGGGAGGCAAAGCCTGCAGTGAGCATCCCACCCTGCCCCCCTCAGGGGCTCCACTCCAGCAGTGCCACCTGCAAGGGAGGGGGACCTGGGCTCTGTGTTCTGCTCCCCACTCAGGCCACAGAAGCAACAGCCACTTCCTGCAGGTGGCAGTCAGGGCTTGGGTGCTGCTGCTGTGGAGGGCAGGTGGCTGCAGACCCAGGTCCTTGCCCCCACAGCCATGGCAGCTGGGGTCCCCCTTTGGCAGAGGGCTGTGGGTTGGGATGACTGTCATCAGCAGGCTGTGTGTGGAGAGTGAAGGGCACCAGCAGGGCCAGGGGGCTGTGGCTTGGGCATGAGGAGCCTGGACCTGCATCCTGGTGAATGAAGAGGGTAGGGGGAGTTCTGATTTTCAATGATGAAAAACCCAAAGTCAAATACCAAAATTAATAGGTATTCAGAATATATTTTATTATACTGATTGAGGCACTTGTAAGCTTCCAAACTGTAAATATATCAATAAAACATTATGTCCAAATGCCCCATACACACACACACACACACACACACACACAATATCTATTAGGGCTGTGCGAAATTTCGCCAGGTATTTAGTTTCAAAGCTGTTTTGATGCGTTTTGAGCTTGAAACAGCAAAATAGAAATGAAACAAAAGGCTTTGAAACAGCTTTGAAACAAAACAAGGGTACTCAAAACATTTCAAAAGTTTTAAAATGTTTTGAGTTTCGAAGCTGGGCTTACTTGGCTTCAGCGCCAGTCCCAGCTGACAGCAGCAGCCTGCTGTCATCCCATACACAGATCTGATGAACTACATCCCCTGGGAGGAATCTGGAACAGTCCCACAGTCCTCCCATGGGTGCAGGCCCCCGGATTGGCACATCAGATGAGAGGCGGGTGCCACTGCCACCTGGGACCGGTGGTGGGTGCAGCCCATGCCAAGTGCTGGGAAGACTGCTGCTGCCGCTGGCCTCGACTGTCATCCCATGCATAGATCTGGGGGCTGCACCCCCAGGAGAGCTGCAGGGCTCTACCTGACTTCTCCTGGGGGTGTGGGACACTGGATCTGTACACTGGATGAGAAGAGGCTGCTACTGCCACCTGGCACTGGTGCTGGGTGTAGCACCGGGAAGATTCCTGCTGCCACTGCCCCACACAGCAGCCTCCTGTCATCTGGCACGCAGATCGGGGGAACTGCACCCCTGGGAGGAGTCAGGCACAGCCGCTGCTGGCAAGTGTCACAGGTTTTGCTATGAACAGCCTGAGGTGCAGTTTCTGAGAAACCTCTGCACCTAGCTCCTTGAAACCTGTCAGCCTTCGTGCCCTCAGAAGTGGCTACAATACCTGCAATTTTCATCTGAATCAAGCAAGAAATGACAAAGTTTTAAGCATTTTCATGATTTCCCCACTATAGTCTATGGGCGAAACGTCAAAACAGTGAAACAGTTTTGGCAAAACGAAATGGAACAGTGCTTTGAAACGGAACGAAACAACAAAGTGAAACACCGTCCCTTTGAAACGGTGAAACAGAAGTTGAAACAAAACAGTGCTGTTTTGCACAGTCCTTATTATCTATATTTATAGTGGATTTGGGGTTTTTAAACAGAGGATCTGCATTTTTATCAGAGCATTTGTGATTTTAACAGGGAAAACCAGGATCCCTCCTTATTAGATACCTGATCTCTGAACTCTCCCCACAGGTGAAAAGGTACAAAAGACCCTCCTCCCTTTTAATAGGCCTTGATCACCCAGTAATTAGCTTCTTTTCTTCTGCTAATTTGTCTACCTTCTGCTCTTGGGAATTTCTTTTTTTTGTTGTTTTTTTTTAGCTATACTGTCTTGGCTCTTACTGCTCAGACCAGATTAAGAATATCTTGCATTCTAAAGCTATACAGTTGATCCAGTAAAAAAGTTATCACCATAAGAAATCCTTGCCTCCAGTCAATCAGCAAATGCATAAGATCAAACAAAAGATTTCCTTACCCTGAGAAGAGATCTAGGGGACAGTATTTACTCAATCGTTTCCATTTTCCATTTGCTACCTGTAGAAAAAAATGCATTACCATAGATAATCACTATGGCTGCTTGCAGACATGGAATAAAAACCCAAAACGTGCTTTAAACTCAGCAAGCTCCTACACCGAGCCCAGCACATGCCCAGAAGAGGCAGTGTGTTAGCAGGGGCTTTTGGCACTTTTATTTAATAACTGAATAGCTGATTGAATCAGTTTTATCTAAAAGCCCCACTGAAACTCCCAATCTATACAGACGCTGCAAAGCCTGGTCAAACTAACACTGCTTCTTCCAGTAAAGCACATTTTTTGATCCATGTCTGCATGCAGCCTATACATCCTTCTATATTACTACAACAGTATATTTATGCAATTCACCTCTGTCCGGCTTTAAGCCACCCGATAAGTTTTAAATAGGAGTAAGGCAGCCCCCTGCTGGCCAAAGGTAGTAGATCTAAAAGGTTTAGTCATCCTCAACTCAGTTGCATAATATTCAAGGAGAAAGTCTTTCATACTGGTAAAGTTCTGTTACCTTGCACTCTAGGCATGAACTGTCATATGATGTTTTAAGAATATATTAATACATGCACAGATTATTGGACAAGTGAATGATTTGGGTGGGTTTTGCACACTAGTATCAAATTACTTCCATATTTGATGGAACTGTATGATTTAACAAACAGTTGAGCAAGTCAACAGCAGAAATCGTCAAAGCAAATCACCACATACCCCACTCTTAGGCAGTAACTCAAATATGAGAGCACCTACTCTATTAACTCTCTCAGAGAAATAAACAACCCTACAGTTTCAACGGGTAAACAAGAATCTTATTACTTCCGTTAAAATCAAGCGCACAGTCAAATCAATCATCAAATGGGAGCAGATTTAATGTGTAACAATTTACCTTTAGATGCTGATGCATGCAGTAGCGGCACACTTTGTGTTTTATCTCTTGTGAAACGTGGCTGGAGAAGGGAATGAAGCCGCATTTTGGCTACAAAAAGCAAACATTCTTTTCAATATGGATTTATAGCACTCCTTATAAACATTCCTTTCCAGCCCCAATCTGTCTAAACAAAGGTGATTAAAGATTCAGAAAGAGGCACATCTGCCTATGTGTTTTTCCCCTATTATCTTATAAAGCCCTTTTAAAAAATGCACACAAAATGACGTATAAAAAAAAGCATAGGAGGATTTTGGTTTCTCCATTCCCTAGAAAGATTAGAAATACTCATTGTCTACTTATTGGAGAACCATAGCAGTCAACTGGGAGTTTTGTTCCTTCCACTGAAAGATGCATTTAAATACTGAGCAAAGAAAGCTTGGTCTCAAGTGTTTGGGTGTATACATGATTAAAGTCTAGCTCATTGCACACAAATACGTTTAATCCAAGATTAAATACATTTTAGGATGTTTTAACTATTTCGCCATTTTTTCCAGAGGCAGGCAAAGATTGGGGGGGGGCCGGCGGCGGAATTATCCAAACCACCTTCATGCACTGTTTGGAATGGGAACATTTTCTTCTTTTGTGAGTTTCTCTTGCAAGTCATTGAATACTATTTTATGAGGAAGCCACAGTTCCCTAGGCTCCTTCTTTTTGAACAGCATAAGCACCACACTGCATAAACTGTATATTGTTAAACAGAATTGTTGCATGTACCTTTCACTAAGGAAATCAGCTTTAATATTTGAAAAGCACTTAGTACAAACTAGAACTGTAGCTCCTACTAAACTTGTTTTGGACAAGTCAGGTCCTGTACTTTTCGAGGAACTTTTGTCTCATTATTTGAGCACTTTGCTACTTATGAAGCAACCAGTTGCTAGAGGTAGTCTTGTTTATTTAACAGCCTTCTTGTATAAGTATAATGTAGTGGATTTAGTTTATCTAGGTTAAAGTAAAGCTTTTCATACTGTGCCTCATTGGAAGTTACTGGCCAAACTGGAGAGAGAAGATGGGTAACAGATATTGCACAACTGAGAGCCAGATAAGAAGATGCTCAAAAGGAGATTACAACAAATTATGTTGAAAGGTAGGTTATGTGACCGGAGAGCAGTTACAAGAGTGTCAGTGATGCTCCTCAGGGACCAATCTTAAAAGACCTATCCTGTTTAAATATTTTTATTAGTACTCTTGATACTAAAAACAGATGTATCCTCATGAAAACTTGGGAGATGTATCCTCATTTCAAGTGGGAGATGCTGCTAAGACGAATGAAGACCAGGCTCTCTCCATCTTCCCATGTGAATCTTGTAGAATGCAACATTAAAAATTGTATGAAATGCAGAGTTATCAACTCAGAAGTCAACAACAGTAAAAAAAAAAATGCACAAGATGGGGAAACAAGACTATGGACATCTGAGAAGAAAGGATCCTGGGAGGTACCAGTTAATAATAGGATGACCAGGGACTGCCAGTGTGATGCGAAGGCTCAAAGGCAGCAATTCTCAACTAGGGTGCTGCACACCCTGTTTCCTGCAAGATTCTTTTAAGGGTGATGTAGGCTTTTAAGGAGGTAAGCACACACACGGCCCTGCCTGGCCCCAGTGCAAGGAGGTAAGCACATGCTTATCCCTGCCCAAACCCTGTGCGAGGAAATAAGCACTGTAATAAATAAGATTTTTAAACAGGGTGCTGCTCAATTCAATACAGTTATGGAAGGAATCTCAACCTTTTTAGACACAAGGCACCCATCAAAAAGTGTCAGTTCTTAGTTTTTCCTCATTTTTACTGTAGAAAAATAGTAAAATAATTTCTCTGCACAGAACTCAGGAAGACCACAACAGGTCAGAATATTTTTAACATTATGGAGTCCTATTTGAAATCTCTAGGTTTATCTTGCAAATCATATTTGTACACTGAGCAGTACTATCATTGTGTGGAACCCCTGAAAAAATCTTAGGGTACCCTGGTTGAGAATCGCTGTTCTTGGGCATAGGGGAATGTCAATTAGGCCCCCTCTACATGTTACAGCAGGGGTTGTCAGCCAGGGGTACATGTACCTCTGGAGGTACTTGTGAAGGCCCCAAGGGGTAAACAGAAGCAGCACAGAAAAGCAGTGACACTTCTGGTTTTGCCACAGGCATGGGTGCACCAAAAAAAGTTGAAAACCCCTGTGTTATAGGTATCAAGCAATTAGCTGCTTAATTGCACAATTACCTTGAGAACAGCTACACTAGCGAAGTATTTATTGCAGGATAGAAAGCTCCAGCCAGCTATAAAGTTAGACTTTGAAAATGCATACTAACTATAGCTGGCTGCCATCAAGCTTTAATTGCATGTGTAGCAGGGTGCCCCCTGTGGCTGGGAGCCCCATCAGCTGTAGGCTCCCAGCCACAGGGGTGCATCTTGCCAAGCCAGACAACTGCTGAGAATTCTCAGCCTCAGAAACTATAGACTCCGGGACACAGCAGTGGTTGTAGATGCTGGGTCCCTGCAGCATGCCTCCCAGTGCCAGGACTCAGGTGGGTCCATGCAGCCGCAAGGCATGGCTATGATTTCTGAGCACTAGGGGATGTATGAAACCCCTGAGGTGGGAAGGTCTTTGCAGCTGCATCTCTCAGCCACGGGGGGAAAAGAGGGGGCAGAGCTGTCCCTACAGCTGGGAGCCCCTCAGCTGAGGGGGCTTCCAGCTGAAAGAGTTTGTTTTTTGCCATTGTAGGGATTCTGAGCCCAGGATCAGACTCCCACAGGACCAGCAATGGGGTCTAATGTGCAATTCCACAATCACGCCTCCTGCCATACATGTGACATGGTAGGAGGTACAACTGAGTGAATAGTGCATTAGATCCCACTGCACCTTTACTTGTATGTGTAGGGGGGACCCTAGAGACAAGGAGATACTAGTAGCATTGTACCAGGCATTAGTAAGCCCCTATTTAAAATACTGTGCAGTTCTAGTTACCAGTGTCCCAAAACATGGGCGATTGGTGCCACCTGAGTCGGGATACCCCAGCAGCACTTCACCTGGTGGCCCTACTCCCCAGCTGGCGCTTGCAGGGGGGCACCACACTTCCACCTACCCCCCCTGCCCGTCGCCTAAGCAGGGAGCGCTGCCTGTGAGGGGGTGCACCAGCACTCTCAGGGGGTACATATGTACACCCGTGCACTCCCTACACATCACCATTGTTCCAAACCATAACAAAAAAATGAAACACGATATGTTCATAGAAGGACTAAAAGGGTTAAGGGGAGAAAAATCCTTTCTTATGGAAGACAATGTCATGGAGCTCAGGTTTTTTTAGCTTAACAAATTAAGACAGAGAGAAATATGATCACTTTTACAAATACACTTATGGGGTGAATAACTGGGAGGGAGAAGTGCCATTTAGGCTGGAAAACAACCAAAAAACCACCAGCAAAAGATCAACTGGGTACGAATAAATATAGAATAGAAGTTAACAGATCTTTAGCTATGAGAAGAATGAAGTGGGTTTTAGTACAATACATGAAACAAGACCTGACAGTCCAGTAAGCCCCTTCAGTCTCATGATCCTAATGGCAATGTAGTACATTAATTAGCTAACTCGATGAGCTGCAGAAAACTCAGCAGTCTAACTCTTTCCAAAATTGACAAAATTCACCTTAATCTCTACACAAAGTATTGGCCGATGTTCCACAAAATGATAGGTCTGCAGCCTGGTGAGGTTAGGAAGGCACATAGCATAGCCACTGAGCGTGTCCAAGTCTTTATCACAGCGAGACTCTGGGGGGAAAAAACAAAAGAATAAAAACAGGGGAAGTTAACCACATAGATTTTATACACAGCAGTTACATTGTTCTGCACTCAGAAAAAGGGAAGAATTAAGTGGTAAATGTAGGATGAAGCCATTATGCAAGATTGCTTTTAAGGCTTATAACATTTACCACTCACCCTCCTGCTGCAAATCAAGGCATTATAATCAGAGACACTTTGGACAAGAATCTACACGAAGCAGGGGTGTAGGTTGTAGCTGTGTTGGTCTAAGGACATAGGCAGACAAGGTTCTTTGGGTAAATCTGATCTATTTTATTAAACTAACTCAAATAGTTGGAAAAATTCTTCTTAGCAAGCTTTTGGGCACCAACACCCTTTGTCAGGCTGAGCAAGTGTCTGCAGATGTTCTGTACTCTGCCTGGATGGAGTGGTCTTTTGAGTGCAGGCCAAATACATGCAGGGGTCTATTTGGCTAGAACTCATTTCCTTGTGGGATGGTGATCTAGAGGCAATACAACTCTGCTGGCACTTCCTCTAAGTCAGGGGTGTCAAACTCTCCAGGGCCCTGGGCCACATCTGAGTCACAGGGGCTTCTCCCAAGCCCAGTCTGGGAGGCCAGCAGCAGCCACAGTGGAACCACATTCAGATGGCAGTGTAGGTCCAAGACCAGATGGCAGCACAGGTCAGGAGGCATGCAATGGCACAGAGCTTTTTTTTGAGTGGCAGCACAGGTCTGAGGGGATTGTCACTGATGATCACATCCACTGGGGTCCAAGGACTCCTAATTCTGCTGCAGGCTATGACCCCCAGCTTCTAGTAGTCTGCTAGGAGAAGGATGGATGGAACAGTTCTGTGAGCTGGATATACCTGCAACCCCTACTTAAGTCATTAGAAAATGATTTAGCTATATATCTTGTCCTCCCCCGTTCATATTTGTTCCCTCTTCAGTGATGGAAAAAGCCCACCCAACAACAAATGCTGCAGCTGGTATTGTCAAAATATCTTTCTTTAGAGAGAAACTCAATTTTTGTTTCAGCCTCAAAGATAGAAGCTGGGGAAATCTGTACTGTGGCTTCTGAATGCCACTGGTAATGAACTGTGTGACAGTGTGCCATACTTTAGTCATGTTTCTAAAAGACAGTTCATGTTTCTATTTATTTTTCAAAGAACTTTAATGGCCACTTACCAACTATGCTATCACAATTCTTGCACAGTATAAAATTAAGGCTATTCTTAAGTATATTATCTGCCACACTATTTCTATTACTAAAGAAAGCAACAGAAAAAAAACATTTTCAGAAATTAAAAGGATACACACTGGGAGAGCCCCTTACTAATAGGAGAAGAAAAAAAATGTGGACTATAATACCCTCCACCAATAGTTTCACACACCATTCAGTAACAGCAGATCTGGAAACAAGAACAATCCCCTCATGCCTCAAAATTCTTTACTATTTTTAGTGCATGGTTATGCCTGTTGCCCTCATTCTCTCAATCACTGAAGTGCCTTTAGAGAGAGGCTGTGCTAAGGTGCTTACCAAAATGTCACACCTTAAATTATTACCACCCTTCCAAAAGCAACTGCCCTTGTTTGCACTGCTCCCAGAACAGCCTTTTGAATAGGAATCTGCCCCAGGACAGCAATGCGTAGAATTTCAGATTTCAGAGGGTCCTCCAAACTTTTGCAAGATCCTCTGTAAAAAGGAATTTGCAGATGTTTGACACAGCCCTCCACATTTCCCATCCCTTCCATGCCTAAAGGAAATGGTGACTAGGCCAGTCAATGCTTCACTCCTGCTATTTACCTAGAATTAGCAGAGAGTTCAAAATGTAAGCACTTTTTACCCTCTCCCAAAAGAAATACAGGGCAAATGCTTATTAGCCCCTAAATTCTCTGAGCTGGATTCTTAGCGGAGGGGAAAACTGAAGTTATGGAACCAATAACTTAATACTCAGACCTGCCTTTGTTAGGAAAACAAATAATTCCTGAAAGAAAAAAATATGTGGAAAGAGAATTAGACTGAATAGCCACACCATATAACACAGGTTCAAAGACTAACTTTGGAATACAAGCAGCAATTAAGATGGTGACAATTTCTTAATTATATGCCTTATTATGTGCCTATTGGAAATTATTCCTCTCAATTTGATTTTAAAGCTTAGATAAAAAAAAGAAGATATGTCTTACAGAGGAAACAGAGGGAGCTGGGCTTATTTAGTCTGCAGATGAGAAGACTAAGGGGGGATTTGATAGCAGCCTTCAACTACATGAAGGGGGGGCTCCAAAGACCCTCTGCACCCGAGCAACCCCACCCTGCTCCTTCCCCCCACTCGCCACCAGTGGTGGCTGTGTGGCAGTGTTCCTGCCTACCACATGGGAGATCTGAGATCAAGTCCCAGCTGAGGTGACTTGGGGTGAGTAAGCTCTACCCTGCTCCCCCACTGCAGGGTTTTCTACCCTTTTCTCTGCTGGCTGGTAAGTTTTTTGTTTGGTTTGTTGTTTGTTTTCTGGGTTTTCAGAGGCCAAACCCCCTTGCCCAATCAGAGGCATTGGGGGTGGGAGGGGTCCTGCCATGTAACAACCCCAGAGAAGAGCCCTGGGATCTGCCTTTGAAATTGGCCACTCACCTCCTCAAGTTCAGTAGACCCCTACTAATTAGTAGACTCATCAAGTCAGGCATTGCGAAAGAAAAGAAAACAGTCAGGCCTTTAGGAAGGTGGGGTCTGGGCAGGAAGTGGGGGCTTCCCTGGGCTCAAGCTGTGGTGGGCAGACTGGCAGGGGTGCCCAGTGGCACCCCTGGTGTGGCCTGGCCTGGTCCGCACAGCTCTGCAGGGATGGGCTGCAGCCACCCTATACATGTGGGGATGCTGCCTGGCTGGGGCAGGACACCGAGCTTGGGGGTCTTCTCTCTCTGGGATCGGCCTCCCTCCATGCTGGGTACAGTGCAGGCATGGCAGAGCCATCCCCGGTGCAGGGTCCTGGCTGCGGAAGCTCCCTGGAGCCTGGGAACAGCCACTGTGGCTGCCTCAGCCTGCCTGGGTCCTGGCCTTGTCCACTTCCACCTCCCCTCAAGGGGCCAGCGCTGGGGCAGGCACCACACAGAGCTGCTGCGCTGCAGGCTCCCAGCTGGCTCGGCTCTGAGCACCAGCTGTGGCGGCTGTTCCCAGAGCCCAGGGAACAGCCTGCGGCTGCAGCTCCCACTCACACTGTATCCAGATGGCACAGAGACCAAGCAGGGAACTCCCTGATCCCGGCATCCTGCACCAGCCAGGCAGCATCCCTTCGTGGGCAGGGTGGCTGTGCCTCATCCCTGCAGAGCTGCAAGGGGCCAGCTGGGCCCCACCTCCAGTGCTGCTGGGCCCCCTGCTGTGGCCAGAGTAGCAGAGCCCTGTGGCAACCCCCACTCTCCACCTGACACCAGCTCTCTATTTACTGTAAAAAAAAAAACTGAAAAAAAAGCAACATTAATGATTATTGATTGTATTAAATATGCAGGGCATCCTGTCATTTACCCCCTCTGCCCTAGTTTTGTTTTTGTAGTGTGCCAGCACTCCAGCACATTACAAGGTAGACATTGTGGTTTTTTCGCCACTCAGGCCAAAAACATTGCTTACCCCTGGCATACGGTAACCTTCTTTCTAGCATGGGTCCATTTCAGTCCCTTGTGGGTGGAGGGCTGTTGTTTGGATCAGTGAAAAAATTTTGCTTGGCAAAATTTGACATCTGATCTAACTACCAAGTTATGGGCATAATGCTTGACCAAGATCAGTGGCTTCTTCACACTGTTGCCTTGAAGATATGTACTGGTCATTCTAGAAAAAAGCTACATAATATTGCCTCTGTTCTGAAACAGATCTTGACATTGGGAACAATTTGTCACCTATGTGATAAGATAACAATACTTCATATGATCCAGATACTGGGACTAAATGGCTTTTCAAATGACCAGACATGGTCCAGGAGGAAGAGGGAAAGCTTAGGCAGTCTTAAATTAACAGAGTCTAGTAGTCATTGGGGAACACCAGCCCCCAGCAGAATCCGGTCCTGAGCTAGACAGGCTTCCTATTTACTGTGTATGAGGAGGTGGACATTTCAAAAAAGATCTAAGAAAAACAGAAGGAAGCCATTAAGGTAGCCAACTGGAGAAATTTGAAGCCAGGAAAGAGTAATGTCCAGCACCATTTTGCAGCTTAAAGATATGATTCAGTGACACAGGAAGGCATCTCCTACTCACAATCCATAGCCCAAACCCTATCGACATAAGGTAGGCAACTTAACCTATTCAAAGATAGATCCCACTGTTAAAGATGGCTAAGAAAGATCTCAACAGTTATGGCACTCACCCCTCTTCTCCATATGCTTCAGTTTCTTCTTCTTTATAAGGGATGAAGGTCTACATCTTTCATTTCCCTGAATCAGGCACTAGCCGATAGGACACTCTGAATTAGGCACTTCTTGAGTTTTCATAGCTGTACTATCTTATCAAGGTACACTCTCTCTCAACATACAGATGCAAAACTACAGGTATCTCCAGAACGTAGTAGGAAATAAGGGGCAGTTTTTAGAATCAGTTTTGGAAACAGGCAGAAGGTAGGACAGAGTGTTACCATACAGACTAGTCGGTTCAGGTAGATATGAAATTTTATAGGTAGCAACCTACTTCAATGGCTTACCAGTTTTGAATTAGGTAGGTTTTATATGTGCCTAAAGCAGGACACATCTATGGCTCTAAGGCTCTGAAAATGTTGTGGGAGGAAGGGAAAGGAAGAAGAGACTTCTTTGAAGTGCAATTTTGTAGTAAGCACAGGCAGGCTTACTGGTTCAGATAAAGTGTTAAGTGTTAATGCTCCTCAAAGGGTAAGCACAGCACAGCCTTCTTCCTATGAAGGAAGGCAGAGAGAAGTCCTGCTGTGGTGAGTACAGCCAGAAAGCAGTCAAGGAAAAAACAAGGAAATAAGCTGTATAACAGGAGTTTGAAAAACAGGAGGTTCAAGAAGATATTGTTAAAATACCATGGGGGTGGGTTCTGATCTTTCAGAAGCAGCTAAGTACACAATAAGACCTTTGGGTAACAGGGATGACAGGGTGTGCAGACTGTTAACTGCACCATGTATTTGGGCCCTCATCATCTAGATTTTCCCGAGTTGCCCGTATGGAGAACATTTCTATCTAAGGTTTAAGACTTCCATGTAGATAGTTCACTATGCAGGAAAAATGCATGAACCTCAAAAGAGCACACAGTCTGTCAGTATTTCTCAACCAGGTAACAGGCAAGCCATAAAGTCTGATTCTGTTTCATGTTGAGAAAATCTTGGAGACACAACACAACAAATTGACATCTGCAATAAAGACAACAGACATCATTACTGGCAGAGGATCCTTGTCCCATCTAACTTTGGATATTATCCTGGAGATCAGTAGGCAGGCATATAAGAGGCCTTGAATCCATTATTGCAGGAAGGCATCTGGCAATAAATACAACTGCTTTCTGTGAAAAGAAAATTTCAGCATTTGGGGTGGCATTCTATTCCTTTCTCGGTCATCTAAGTGTAGGGTTACCATACATCCAAGTTTTCCCAGACATGTCCTCTTTTTTGATCCCTGTCCTCTGTCTGGGCAGGTTTTTGCTCTGCCTTTGCTTTTCCCCAGCACTTACAGCTTGGCTGCTTGGGGCTGGGGGCAGCAAGGAAGGTGATTGGCTGTCAGGGATCACATGCTCTGCACACAGGCCGCAGCAGCTAGTTTTAGGTGAGAGAGTGAGCAATCAACAGGGCTGGTGGGGTGGGCAGGGAGCTGCGGGTCAGGAATGAGAGGCACCGGCAGGGCTGGCAGCAGGGAGGGAGGGCAGGAGGCTGTTGGACTGGGAGTGAGGGGTACCAGTAGGGCTGGGAGGGCAGGGGGCTGTGGGTCGGAAGTGAGGGGGCTTAGGAGTAAAAGGACGAGGCAGGGCACAGGCATATCACTGCCTCCCTCTGACTGCTCAGCACAACACTCTAACCACCACGTCACAGATCTGGCATTATCCAGTGCCTTCTCCAGCATTTAGTAGTTACTGGGAAAAAAAATGGGTGGAGGGCAGTGTAGGGAGGAAGTTTCTGCTTCATTGGAAATAAGGCACGAGGCTAGAATTCGGGTACCCATCCTATCAAGCCAGCAGCTACTTCACTGGGCTCTCTCACTGTCTGTTCTCTTCCTCCTGGCCTCACAGGTCTCTTACCACCCGACCTGTGGCATGATGGTTAGAATGCCATGCTGGGAACCAAGAGAGGCCCAGGTTCAAACACGCTCTGGAACAGGGAGGCCTAATACCCTAGTCTCCAACTTCCCAGGCAAGTGCCCTAGCTATTCAGGGCAAAAGATGGGCAGGCCAGCCACCTCCTCTGGAGTCTTCACACCCACCAGTCCACGTACTTCAGCTGACTGCATTTTTGAGCCACAGATATCACTACATACCACAAGGGGCACGTGTTCACACACAGACACATGCACATAGCCAGCGCACAGTCTACTGCACATGTGCAATGCATGTGATTATGTAGTCATCCACACCTGAAGGCTTATGCATCCAGGACTAGGCATCCTACCAGCCCATAAGAGCCAACAATAACTTGTAGACAGCCAAAAAACTGCCACTTGATATACTAGGGATGGAAAAGAATGCCACACTTGGTATTTTTTGATGGTAAAAGTGTTAACTGTGAGAATTCCCCATGAATATTTTCTCTGTGATGAATCTTTGCAGCTAGTACTCAAAGATCAAGAAGTTTGGAAAACTGTTGATTAACTGATCTTCTGGCTCCACAGGCACCCCTTTCACGTCCCAAGTTCAATCCCTAACTGTACCTTCAATAAGGAACCAGAATCTTTTGCCTCTAGGATAGGACTTACAGATATAAACACTACAATTTAAAAAGAACTCCCAAATGTACACCTACATGGCACTTGTAAACCTACGTGGTAGCCAGCCTTTGGCATACGTGCTGCAAGTGGCACAAGCAGCTGCTTTTTGGCATGCAGCAGATCAGGCATGGAACACAAAGTGGAGGACAGATTAAGGAAAGGGCGGATTATGGGAGTGGCATTTGGTGGGCAGGGGGATAGGACTTAACTTGCGAGAACAGTTGACCACTACTGCTGTAAGGAGATGCATGACAAAACTACACCTCAAAAGAATACTGATTTTTGTACAGGGAATTTCTATCAGACTGAAGATCCATATGCACCACAATAGATGAAATACTAGAATTTGAAAAACTGCTTCCAACAATCAGAACAAATCTCTCTGTACAGCCTCTCAAGCATTTTTTGAAAAGGGTTGAATAAGGAAAAGAATCTAGAAAGGAATACTGGCCAAGGAAAAAACTCTTCCTATCTTTCATAAAACAGGTCTTCTTATTCCACCTCAAATTTGTGCATCAGTTCTAGTGTGATTAAATTTTATTCAACTCCTAAACATGCAGGACTGTGTCAGATGAAGCAACCCTTATGGCAATGTATCTGGACAAGGAATGAGAAAGTGTAACAAAGCTAAGATGTCTCCCCCAGAAAGCTGGATGGCAGACTGGAGAGAAAACCAACCACTTCCCTGTCCTATGGCACAAAATCTCGATCCTTTTCTCTCAAAGCCAGGGAAAATTTGCCTTTAATTTATTTTCTAGACAAGCACAGTGCAACCAAGTTCCTCCCCCAAGTTATCAGAAACTCTCAGAAGCTGAGGCTTAATCTACAGAACAGAACAGCAACAGCAAGGGCTTTCTTTAGTCTAAAAGCAACAACTGTGGTCCTTTGTTCTAAGAAATGGTAGGAAGGCAGAAGGGATATATTCTACAAGTTAACCTAATCTGTTTCATAGTTAGTAGAGTCGGAAGGGACCTGAGCAGATCATCAAGTCCAACCCCCTACCATGGCAGGAAAGAGTACAGGGGATCAAATGACACCGGCAAGGTGTTCATTTAGCCTCCTCTTAAAGACCCCCAAGATAGGAGCCAGCACCATTTTGCCTAGAAGTTGGTTCCAGATCCTAGCCACCCTGACCATGAAGTAGCGCCTCCTGATGTCTAGTATGAATCTACCCTCTGCCAGCTTGTGACCGTTATTTCGAGTCACTCCTGGCAGTGCTCGGGGGAACAGGGACTTCCCCAATGCCTGCTGGTCCCCCCTGACTAGTTTGTAAACAGCCACTAGGTCCCACCTCAGCCTTCTCTTGTGGAGGCTGAACGGCTTCAGGTCCCTCAGCCTCTCCTCATAGGGCCTGCCCTGCTGCCCCCTGATCATGCGAGTGGCCCTCCTCTGGACCCTCTCCATGTTGTCCATGTCCCTCTGGAAGTGTTGTGCCCAGAACTGGATGCAGTACTCCAACTGCGGCCTGACCAGTGCCGCATAGAGGGGGAGTATCACCTCTTTGGACCTGCTTGAGATGCATCTCTGGATACATGACAAGGTACGGTTGGCCTTCCTGACTGCATTCCCACACCTCCGGCCCATGTTCATTTTGGCATCAATGATGATTCCCAGATCCTTTTCTGCCTCTGTACTGACAAGAAGGGAGTTCCCCAGCCTGTAGGTATGGTGCTGGTTCTTCCTCCCCAGGTGCATCACTTTGTACTTGTCAGTGTTGAATCCCATCCTGTTCTCATCCGCCCACCCCTGTAACCTGTCTAGGTTCAATTGCAGCCTATTCCTCCTTTTTAGTGTGCCCACATCCCTCCACATCTTAGTGTCATCAGCAAATTTGAACAGGGTGCTTTTTACCCGCTCATCCAAGTCACTGATGAAGATGTTGAACAGTGCAGGCCCAAGGACCAAGCCCTGGGGACCCCACTGCTCACATCCCTCCAGGTTGAAAATGACCCATCCACCACCACTCTCTCGGTGTGGCCCCAGCCAGTTAGCCACACATTTGACTGTGTAGGTGTTGACACCACAGCCCCCTAGTTTTTATAACGAGAATGGGGTGAGAGACAGTGTCAAAGGCCTTCCTAAAGTCCAGAAAGACTATGTCCACTGCTGCCCCTGCATCTAAGGATTTGGTGACCTGGTCGTAGAAGGCCACCAGGTTGGTCTGACAGGACCTGCCACTAATGAGCCCATGTTGGTTACCCCTAAGCACAACCTCTCACCACTGGCCCCTCGTGGACATGTGCCAGGATAATTCTCTCAAAAAGCTTACCAAGGATCGAGGTAAGACTAACTGGCCTATAGTTTCCCAGGTCCTCCTTCCTCCCTTTTTTGAAGATGGGAACCACATTGGCCCTCTTCCAGTCCTCTGGCACCACACAGAGCACCGTGAGTACTTGTAAATCTGTGCCAGGGATCCTGCAATGACCTCAGCTAATTCCCTCAGCACTCTGGTGTGGAGATTGCCCAGACCAGCTGATTTAAATACAGCCAGTCCCTCCAGAAGTTCCCTGACTAGATCCTTACTGACCCTAGGCCTGGGTGTGCCTCCCCTGGGGCCTGAGGGGGTCCACCAGATCAGGGACCGGATAAGCCCCCCCCCCTCCCCGATGGGGGAGGCTGATCCAGTCCCTGCTCAGGAAAATGGAGGCAAAGAAGTTGTTAAATAGGTTAGCTTTGTAGTCTGGTGTGACAACCAGATTTCCTAGCGTGTCTTGCAGGGGCCCCATGTTACCCGGTACCTTTTTTTCCCCTTTGTATTTAGAAAAGGACTTTCTTGTTGTCCTTGATCCAGGTAGCTAGTCCCAGTTGAGTGTAAATGCTTTCAAGTAGTCAAAGTAAAGTCCCACAGAGGCAGGAAAAAGACTACTGAAACATATTTACTTTATTACAAGTTCCATTTCAAAGAAAGATAACACAATCAAAAAGGAAAAAAGAAAGAACTTGTGTCCATTAAAATACAAATGCAAGAATGTCAGCAAGAGAAATATTGCTCGATGTAGAGCTTCAAGAACTGTCACGGAGGTGGGAGGACAGTCACAATTAAGCTTTATGTCTCTACTGAAGCTTACCTGACTTTTTATTAGGGGTACACCAATAAAAATGTTTTTGGCTGATACCAATGGCCAATTATTAACCGCCCATATTGGGCTGATATCGATCTGATAGCCAATATACAGCCCTGCAACTTGGAGAGCAGCATCCAGCCAGTAAGTCTGTGGGGCGGGGGGGGAAGAGTATAAGGGGGTAGATCAAGGCCCCCATGGTGATGAAGGGAGTGGAGCTGGCGAAAGGGCAGGGGCAGGCACTGCCCAACCAGGCCAGGATACAGGACGGAGCTGCAGGTGGCTTTTCCAGTTGTGGGGGGCGAGGACTCAGAAACTCATGCTAAGCTTGGGCCTAGTATAAAAGTAAAATACAGAATACTGATGCTACCTACATATTGCACGAGGATGCGAGTTCATGGCTAGGTCATCTGAGAAAAAATAAAAATCATAATAATAATAATAATGAGGTATCTCTTCAGCTTATGTTGCTATATTCAGGATAATTTCAGGCAGACTCCTAGTTGTCTGGTGTGTAACCATATGAAACGTCTATCCTGGATTAATTAGTATGTTAAATATATTTTTTTGCAATTAACTAGTGTTTATGTGCAGGAAGAGACATTCTTCATATGTGATAGATGTCTCCTCCTGATTTAGTATGTTTTTCCTGGCTGTTAATCAGTTTCTTGATATGTTCCAACTGGATAATCTCTTGTTACTGAAGAAGGTAAGCTTAGTAGCTTATTCAAATTAGAAATTTCTGACAACCAGTAACAAGCAGGTTTTTCCTGTCAATTACTGCTTGGGACTCTCTCTTGATTTACACAACTAAAATAATGCTTTGAAGATGCAAAACTAAGGGTATAAAAAGGCAGTAAAACAGCAAACAGAGCACACATGCTTCAAGAGCAAGAAACCTCTCTGACACGAGTTGCTGATGCGCCCAACTTACTTGAGAAGTGGAAGAGAAACAGACCGCCTCTTCGTTGCCTTTGGTGAGAAATCATCACCTTATAGCTAATTAATGGACTTTGATTTGGTTTGGGCTCACTTGACTTGATTTTAAATACTTGTAATAAATAAAGCCTTTCTGTCACTCATTGAACAAGGTGTCATGACAATCCCTGGGCTAGTCTCGAATCCTAGGTTTTTATTTGCTAACTGGGGGGAGAGTAGGGGCAGTTGAAAAGGAGGTGGCTCCCCACCACTGCGCACACTCCCAAGGGAGGCATGGGGGGCAGGTCCCCCCCCCCCGATTTGTGTGCAGGGCAAAGACAGGCTGCCCACTTGCACACTGTGCTCGCGGCAGGATGGCAGGGGGAGGGGCTACAGAATGGGCTACAGTCACCCCAAAATTGGCCATAGCCACCTCGTAGCTCTCCCTCACAGCGCCATGCACCCCAAGCACAGCCCCAGCCCAGTCTCCTCACCAGGAAGAGGCTGCCACAGCCCCTTCCCCCAAGCCTGCCCTTCGCCCGCACACAAATGCAGGGGGTCATATGCCCACTGCGCTTCCCTAGGGGTGCTCACAGCAGTGGGAAGCCACCCCTTTCCCTATCCCCCCCCGGATGAGTGTCCCACAGCTTTGTCCCACGTCCTACCCTGCCCCAACAGGGCAACACCTACTCCTGTGCCAGCCCCAGCCCCACTCCCTTCCTCACCTTGGGGACCTCAATCTGTACCCCCCCCCTTCCCCTTCACAGATTTACCAGCAGAAGGCTGATCTCCAAGCTACCGGGCTGCACTCCTGGCCATGTCCATGCACACAGCATTTATTAGTAACATTACTGGTTACACCAGGCAAAAAAAGCCAATTGCCAATAACGTAAATTTTCCTTTTATCAGTGCCAATATGATATGGTCCGATATATATATTTTCTATCCAATTTAATAACAAGCATGAATGTGCAAAAGTCTTATGCCAGGTATAATTGACCCAGAAACCAAAAGTATCAGTAATTCCCACTTAAAGATCATTCATTTTTTTAAGAAGGATACTACTGTACAAAAGCCTTTAAGGCCATTGATATTTGAGTGAAATTACTGCCCTCTTTAAAATAACTGACATCCAACTCAAACCTGACCTTATAAAGCAGTCATACCACTCTGGCCCTTTATGGTGTCTTACAGCTAAGCAGAAACAGGCTCTTTCAGTATTTGGGAACTAAAGAAAAATTTACAAGCTGCAAATAAAAGAATACAAATTTAACAAGTCCCATCATCCATCTTCATGCCTCTGGTAATTTCAGGAAAGTGAAATAATGCACATGCCCTGCACATGTGACAGTATGCGCAATCTCTCACCCCTCATGACTATGCAGAAAGTGTTACAAACCTGAATTGCCTAACATGAAATGAAATTTTCTCCCCAATTTCTTCTGCTGAACTTAATCTAGGACATCACTTTTACTTCAACATAAAACAATTTTGGCTTGCAAATAAGTGAGTGATTCTGTCCCTTTAAACATCAGGCAAGACATTCTTAAAAGGAACCATCCCCCACCTCACCAAAAATCACTCTTCAGTTTTTTTCTTGCAGTTATAAGGGACATTTTATACTTGAATAGGACACCTTTATTTTAACATAGAAATACTTACCTGGCCTCTCAGACTGGATTTTTAAACAGAGCTGTTTTACAAAGTTCAAAGGTAGCTGAACAACTTCCTTAAAAAAAAAAAAAACAAAAAAACCCAATTAACTACTTTCCTGTTACAAGAATTTAAAGGTCTTAATGGTTATAAATGAAAATACACACCATTCTGGAAGCATCAAATAAATTACATAGAAATTAATGGAACTGCAATAAAAACCAAGATAGTTGAGAATTTTGCTTGATATTCAAAGATTCTACTAGAAAAAGCTAAAAGTTTTATGTAATTCTGAGTATCTGAGGAGCCTGCCTTTTGTCAATTTGTTTAAAGAATCTTTCTAACCTCTGTGCAACTGACATGTAGTTGTTGTTTTTTAAAAAGCAGCCAAAAGAGGGCTCAGCAGAAGAACCACATTACACATCACCCACCCATAGTTGTTTATTGGGTTAGACATTCTAAAAGCCTAGTAAATTTTCTTTCTTGTACCAAGGACTTATGAGCAAGGATCTGAGTTCTTCTGTCGCGAATGGAAAATATGTTAAAAATGGCAAGAAACAGTGGATTTCCCCTTGCAGGCTGGGAGAGTTCCAGCCCACAAGGGACTAAAGGGGAGGAAGAAAAGGGCGATCAGCAGGTGGCACCATCTGCATGTGCACACATACACATGTACATGGCTGCCAGGCAGCCTGGAGAGCAGCTCCTTGCAAGTAAGTTTGGTGACAAGATGTGGGGGTGGAATTGCAGCCCCCATAAGAAGGGAGGGAGGGAGTTGGTCAGGGCTGCGGCTACTGCCCAGTTGGGGCAGTGCATGGGACTTGGGGCCTGAATGCATGGCTGCAGGGAGCAGGATGGGGCTGCAGGCTCGTTCCTTGCTGCTGTGCAGGGTGGGCACATGTCCCCCAGGTTTCTGAGCAGGGAAGAGGCAGGTGCGGCTTCAGGGCTCCCCACCCTGCTGCCCTCCCCGAGGCCTCTGCGGCACAACAGAGCAGAGTGGGGTAGAAGCTCAGTACTGCCACGAGCCCTGCACCGCCACCATGGTGAGGCACCCTCTGCCCTTCTGGCAGCAGCAGTGGTGGCAGCGTGGACTTGTGCCCCTTGCTGCTGCCTCCGGGGGGCACCGTGCATGGCAGTGCAGAGTTCCCAGAGGCAGCAACAAGCTTCCCCACCTAGCCTCCCTCTGCCCTGCCATGCTGCGTCCCACCCACTGGGCTGCAGAGGCCCTGGGAGGAGCAATGCAGGGTGGGGAGCCACAGCAGGAAGCCCACATCTGCCCCCGATCCCTGAAGGGTTCCACTCTGGCCATGCCACCTGTGAAGGAGGGGCAGTCGGGTTACATGCTCTGCCGTAGGGGCTGTTGGGTGGGGAGTGAGGGGTACTGGCAGGGGTAGGGGGATTGGGGGTAGGGAGTGAGGGGCACCAGCATGGCAGAGGGGCTGTGGGTCAGGATTGAGAAGTAAATGGCATGGGCAGGGCACTGGCATATCAGGGCTGCTAAGCATCACAAAGCAGGGGAGCGGTGGAAGAGTCACAGTTGGACCCACATCCTGGTGAGCAAAGGGGGCAGGGGGAGTTCTAAGTTTTCCATGATAAACAAACAAAAAATCAAACACCAAAATGTATAGGCATTTAGAATTCATTTCATTACAGTGATTGAGGCACTGATAGGCTTCCAAACTGTAAATATACTGTGTTCAACCAATACCTACATACATAGTGGTGATTCATTTTAATCATGGAAAAATGCAGATTTGGGGAGGTTTAATCAGAGAATTTGTAAGGATGGTTTTTAATCAGAGAATCTGTGATTTTTAAACAGAGAAAACTGGGATCCCTGCTCATGAGCCATATGAAATCTAAATCCATTTTACATTTAGGGATTACTGCATTTGTGTCTCCTCTGTCCCATCCTGCCCTTCTCCCTAAGTTAAGACTAAAAGCAGTGCTACGAGAAACAGCATGGCTGATGGAGCATGCTGTCTACTCTTATTAGGAAACTAACTTAGCTGTATATAGGTTAAGTGAAGACTACAGCTCAGCTCACCCTATGTGAGAGATTTTTTAGAAAAACTGAAATAATCAAACTGCCACCCCATTCCACTTGTCCAGAGCCCTCCACTACAGAAAGGATAAGGACAAATTGGAGAGAATCCAGCAGCAGACAGCAAAAAGGGTTCAGGGGCTGGGGGACACGACTTATAAGGAAAGACTGAGAGAACTGGGCTTATTTAATCTGCACAAGAGAAGATTGAGGGGGAGATTTAATAGCAGTATTCAACTACCTGATGGGCAGTTCAAAAGAGGATGGAGCTAGACTGTTCTCAGGGTGGCAGATGACAGAACAAGAAGCAATGGCCTCAAGTTGCAGCAAGGGAAGTTTAGTTTAGATATTAGGAAGGATGTTCTCACTAGGAGAGTGGTAAAACACTGGAACAGGTTACCCAGAGAGAAGGTAGAAGCTCCATCATTGGAGGTTTTCAAGACACAAAGCCTTGGCTGGGATGATCTAGTTGGGGACGATCATGCTTTGAGCAGGGGATTGGACTAGATGACCTCCTCCTAGATGAGGTCCCTTCTAACCCTAATTTTCTATTATTCTATAAGAGTAAAACAGACAAACAAACTAAACTCATACATTCTTTAGAGTTCAAGATGCACCAGATTATTTCTTCCAAAACTGCATGCTCCCAAACTTAACTAAAGCAGGGGTGTCTAAAACATTCAGCACTGCAGGCTCAACGAGTTGTGTAGGGCTGATCTGCAGGCCAGATCCAGAGTATGGAGTCACGTCATCTGGCCTGCAGGGCTGAAAGTTTGGCAGCAGCAACATTAATTGTCATAGCCCCAGTAAGATGGTTGTGGGAAAAGCAGCAGCAGCATTAACTGATGCAGCTTTGGGAGCAGAAGCTGAAAGACACAGGTGGAGCCTGGATAGACCCTGGCTGTCATAGCAATAGAAACAATGACAGGAGCGACAGCTAGCTGGGAGGCTGCATGTTAGCCCCTTATGGGCCACATGCGCCCCACAGGCCACCAGCTGGATAGCCCTATTCTACAGCATAGATAAGAAACGGACCTAGATCTCCTGACTTCTCATCTAGCATCTGAACCACAGGATTTTTTTTTAATTTCATCTAATAAACTTTTCCTTTTTGCAGTGGGATGGTATGTGTCCCCAGGTCCAAGAGCAAAAATAATTTACTTGTGTATCAGTAACAGAATTCACAATCCTGCAAGCATAGAAATGGGAGCTTTCCTCCCATATTTTTTGTTCCAGAGTGTCCTGGGATGGCAGATTAAAAAACTGACTCATCTGGCCAAAAAATGCTCTTTTATACTCCTTTTACAGATTTAAATGTTTTTTTCTTACATTTTGGGACTTATGGTCACTTAGACAGATGCATCTCGAGCAGGTCCAAAGAGGTGATCCTCCCCCTCTATGCGGCACTGGTCAGGTCGCAGTTGGAGTACTGCGTCCAGTTCTGGGCGACACACTTCAAGAGGGATGTCGACAGCATGGAGAGGGTCTAGAGGAGGGCCACTCGCATGATCAGGGGACAGCAGGGCAGGTGCTATGAGGAGAGGCTACAGGACCTGAACCTGTTCAGCCTCCAAAAGAGAACGCTGAAGGGGGATCTTGTGGCCTGTTATAAACTAGTCAGGGGGGGTCAGCAGGCATTGGGGGAGTCACTGTTCCCCCGACCACTGCCAGGAGTGACCAGGAATAACGATCACAACCTGGCAGAAGGTAGGTTTAGGTTAGATATCAGGAGGCGCTACTTCACAGTCAGGTCGGCTAGGGTTTGGAACCAGCTTCCAAGAGAAGTGGTGCAGGCTCCTACCCTGGGGGTCTTTAAGAGGAGGTTAGATGAACATCTTGCTGGGGTCATTTGACCCCAGTATTCTTTCCTGCCATGGCAGGGGGTCGGACTAGATGATCTGCTCAGGTCCCTTCCGACCCTAGAAACTATGAAACTATAACATTTCATATGCAGAAAGAAAGTGTTTCAATGGGAATGCTTTAATTAAAAGTTTCTCTGTGAGCAAAACAACCTACTTTAAAAGAATTATTTAGAGTACAAGGTCAAAAAACTCAAAAAGTTCCTCCTAAGTGACAGGATTAAGGTCATCCAGTTTCCCAATGCCTCCCTTGAGGATATACGATACTATTCTACTTACGTGATATGGTTTAGGACAAGCTTTAACTTGGAATCTTCCCTCAAATTTTCACCTTTAGTAGCAGAACCCCAGATAACAAAGACTGCTGCCAACTATACTTTCAGAGAGCCTAACCAAGTTTTAGTCATGCTGCAAGAACCTTTGGGACTTGTAACCAATATGAAAAGACAGCCTTAAAACACCTCTAATCAAAGCCCACCTCCAATTTGATAGTGGAAAAAGTCAATCCAGAAGGCAAGCTAAGGATCTGGCCCCAAAATAAATTGCAGAGATAAAACAGGGCAGAAGCTTTGCTCTAATTTGTGCATCCTGCACATATAACCCAGTCAGAACAAGTTTGCACAACTTGGACCCAACAACAGCCTTTTAGGGAAACAATTTCAACATGACTAAATGATACAAATACTTAAAAGTAAATAAGTGAAGGATAAAAACACAGTTACCCCAGGATGAACATAGTTCTCCCCAAAAAACTGTTTCATGACGTGTTTTCCAAAATCGACAAGGTTTTGCAGGTGATGCAAGATTTCTTCTGGAGTCTGAAAAAGAATGACACATAGGCAACTTAGCTATGATACAACAATAGCTAACAGCCCTTGAAATATACACCTGTGCCAAAGATTTGAGAAAGGATCCATGTTGCTATTCAGTCCTATTCACTGATTTTTACAAAATTATGGTATAAAGGTGCACCAATAGATTGGTCCATATTGTATCAGCACCAATAAAATAAAAACTGACATTATCAGCAATTGGCTTTGTTTGGCTGGTGTGGCCAATAATGCAGCTGATAAATGCCATGTGCATGCGTGCAGCCGTAGCATGCACACAGCCAGCCCAGCAGCTTGGAGAGCAGTATCCAGTTGATAAGTCTGTTGTGGGGAAGGGACAGGGGGAGGGAAGGAGCATGGGTGGGGGCGGGGGCTAGACTGAGGCCCCTGAGGTGAGGGAGCATGGCTGGGGCAGGGGCTAACCAGCCAGGGCAGAGCGGGGCATGGGACGGAGCTGCAAATGGCTCATCTGGGTATTGAGGGGGGTGGGCAGCTCCAGCCCCCCTCCCACAGCTGCCACCCCCTGGCCCGGCTCAATGCCCCCCCCCCACTCCACCAGCAAGAGCCCAACACTGCCCCTAGCCCTAGCCTGCAGCAGCAACCTGCCCTCGTTCTGTGCACAGATCTGGGGGGCACATGCCCCCTCATGCCTCCCTGGGTATGTGCACTGTGGCAGGAACCATTCCCTTCCTCCTTGTGCCCCCCAGATGAGTCACTCGTGCCTCTGTCCTGCTCTGCCCCAGGTGGGCAGTTCCTGCCCCAGTCCCAGCCCCACTCACTGTAGGGGCCTCAATCCATCTCCACCAGGCCCCTTCCCCACCTCCAACAGATTTACCAGCTGGACACTGCTCTCTAGCTGCTGGGTTGCATATTGGCAATTGGCATATTGGCAATTGATATGGCTTGTTAATAAATTGGCCACTGGTATTGGCCCAAAAAATCTTTATTGGTGCACCCCTGTTATGGTATATTGTATTTACTCACATACCACACAAAATCTTTCCTTTCCTTGCCTTCTCTCTAGCAGCTGCATGGAGACAGGGGCAGAGTCCAGCAGGAAAGATCCAGGAAGGAGCGGGTGCAATGGGATTGCAGCCGTACAGTCCCACTCTGTTTTGGTTACTGTTCTACCTACAGTTTAAAACCAGTTGACTGGCAACAGCAGTGGCATTTCTATTCACACAGTGCTGAGGGAGTCAACTGATGTCACAGCTCATTATAATTTACATAACAATCACTCTTCACTCTAAGTGTTAACAACCCTCTCTTATTTTCAATGGTCTTGATGTTCCATTAATCGAGCTATCCCTTCTTTGGAAATTTTGCTGTCAGGAGGAAAGACTAGGAGCAACTATTCACAGCTCTGCAGACTGTTTTTAGCTCTTTTCAAAATCTTACATCCACTCATGGAATCCAGTCTTCAACAGCAGCTATAGTTTCAGCTTTTGGCTGAGCAGTTGAGAGCTGCCAACAATTCAGCTATGAATGGGTTAAAACTGTAGCTTTTGACTGAGCAGGAAAGGGAAGGAAAATGAACTGAGGATTAGGTTATGCCCCTGCTCTCTTCAGCCCTAGCTTTAAAAATATTTCCCTTCATTCTGCCTTCCCAAATTAAGGTGGGAGTCTTATTTGAGGGCATGTGGTATGCAAGAAAATATAGTATTTCACTGCTGGTATTTGAAACCCAGCCCCTATGGAACTGCCATCCTGATGCATTTCTTCTTTAGTTTAGGAAAGCACAAAGAAGCAGAAAAATAGAGCCTGGAATTAGGACAAATCTGGAGATCCTGGGCTAGGTGAGGAGAGATGAATATTCCTTCCTGGTGACTGACAAGGTAACTGAGCGAAAGCAACCTTAAACTCTATCTGACATTTAGCTGGCACTACAGAAGACCATACTCTTGGGGCTCCAGGGACACCATTGATAGATAAACAAGTACCAGTTGGTGGAGGGTTTATTTTCTCACCTGCTTGTTTTCCTAGACAACACAGCCCCATAGTGTAGTCCAGGGGTGCTCAACCTCTGGTGCATGGACCAAACATGGAGCCTTGGAATCCAGCCCATGGGGCTACCCCTAGGTCAGGAAATTTGACAGCAGGGCAGCAGTGGCCATTAACACAGCCGCCTTCCCCAGCCTACCAAGTTCCCAAACCCCAAACAGGCTGTTGGAGCTCGGCGATGCCCCCTTCCCCCTGCAGTGCTGGGCTGCTCAACTGCTTCCCACATCTGGGTTGGGGCCAGGCCATGCCTTGTCCCCCACAAAGGGCCAGGTTGGGGCTAGGCCACACCCCATTCCCCCACCACAGGGCTGGGTTGGGGTTAAGCCACACCCCACTCCCCTTCCATGGGTTGGGCTGGGCCATGGCCCATTTCCCCCCATGAAGCCAGGTTGGGACCAGGTCACATGCCCTGTTCCCCCCCCACAGGGTTGGCTTGGGGGCCGGCCATGCCCCGTCCCCTCCCACAACCGCAGGTTGGGGCTGGGATGCTCCTCACCTCCCATCATGTGGCCAAATGGTGCCCACCACATTTGTTTCAGGTGCCAGGTTGAGAACACTAGCCAGATCCAGCCCATAGTGGGGGAAAAAGGTAGAAAACCACTAAGTCTAACCCTCCACTACATTTTTAAGTCTTATATAAGGGGATGAAGTAGTGCCTCATGATTAAGTAAGAATTCTATACTAATGTTTAAGTTGGGGAAAAAGAAGAGTGTAAAATATGAACATGAGAAAGTAGAGAAAATGAGGTAGGGAAGTAAGAGAAAGACAGACAATTAACACTATACAGGATCAGCACTGATATAAGGAAAATTAACAGTAATTGGCAATCAACTTTTTTTGGCTGATGTGGCTGATGTCACCAATAAATGCCCCGTGAATGCGTGCAGCTATCATAGCGCAGCATGCTGACGGCCAGGAGTGCAGCCCAACAGCATGGAGAGCAGCTGGGTCCAACTGGTAGGTCTGTTGTGAGGGAAGGGGGGGGACACAGATTGAGGCCCCCACAGTGAAAGAGGGAAGGAGGGAGTGTGACTGGAGCAGGTGCTGCACAGCCAGGACTCGGGGCAGGTACTGCACAACCAGGGCTCGGGGCAGGACGGAGCCACAAGCGGCTCATCCGGGGGGCATTTTTGTTAGACAGCATTTTTGTTATTCTAGACAGGGGGAAGGCAGCTCCTGCCACTGCTTGCACCTCAAGAGGGCATGGGAGTATGTGCCTGTGGATCTGCACATGGGGCAAGGGCAGGCTGCTGCTGCGGGCTGGGGCCGGGGCTGCACTGGGCTCTTCCTGGCCAGGAAACTGGCCAGGCTGCACTTGGGGTGGGCAGCAGTGCTGGGAAGAAGGTTTGGGGGATCTCCAGCAAATTTTGGGGTGGCTGCAGCTCCCACCCTGTAGCTCCCTCCCAGTGCTGCCACTGCCCACCCCAAGCGCAGCCTGGCCCAGTCCCCTGCCCAGAAGAACTCAGCACTGCCTGGCCCCAGCCTGCAGTGGAAGCCCACCCTCAGCCCATGCAGATCCAGAGGCACACGCCTCTCATACCCTCCTGGGGTGTGTGCAGCTGTGGGAGTGCCCCCCTGCCACACTCCCGATGGGCTGCTCGCAGCTCTGTCCCATGCCCTGCCCCAGCTGTGTAGTGCCTACCTCTGCCTGCTCCACTTCCTCCCTCCTCACAGGGGCCTCAATCTGCTCCTCCCCCCCATACCCCTTCCCTCTCTCCTTGCCCCTTCCTGCACAACAGACTTACCAGCTGGACACTGCTCTCCATGTTGCCTGGCTGCAAATCAGAATTGGATCAGTACTGGCTGATATGGCTCACGAAAAAAAAAAAAAAAATCAGCCATTGGTATTGGCTCAAAAAGTCTGTATCAGTGAACCCCTAGAAATACCCGCAGCACCTTTTTACATTTATACAAGGTGCATTAAATATGAAATGCATTAACATACTGCAGCTAAATAATTTACATGAGAATCCTCTCTCTAATTACAGGATGTACAGCCATTAGGGTAGTGGTCATTCAGACGTTTGTTTGTTTGTTTTTATACTCAGCGTACTAGACTGAACTTTGAAACTAACAGGCAAGATAGAATACAACTCCAGTAACTACATCAATCAGGTGTAATAGTACGTCTTAAGTATAAATTAAAATCACATATTAAGAGTAAATTTTGTACTCTGTATGTCATAACAGGTCCCTAATTTCATTTCTGGAACAAATATAATGCTTTCATCTACATGTAGTTCTACTAGTACTAGACCATTAAGTTAATGTTTTTTATCTAGTTACAAGTTGTTTCCTATTGAAATGGTAATCTAGTAAGTCCCATAGACTGGAACAGTTAGTGTTCTAATATCATATTATAGCCATGCTTATACTGTAGATTTACTGGTTCAGACAGTGGCACCTTCAAGCTTGCTGCACTGCTCTATGCGCAGTTGCCTCCTGTACCAGATGTAGCATAACTATGTTCATACAGAACTGCAAAATGGCAGAGCCAATTAGTCTGCTCTTAACCTATTTAACCTAAAAAGTGGCTACACTGCTTCTAGTTTAGGAAGCGGACTACAATATTGACATGGCCAATGTTTCCCATAAACCATAAAAGAATAAATAATATGAAAAGAGAAGGCTTAACAATAGTTATGAAACGTCTATCCAGCCCAAAGGAAAAGAAACCATCAGAATGTTTAGACAGCATTTTTGTTATTCTAGACAAGTTAAGAGATGGTGAATTCTTTAACTCAGGTAGAAATACCCCCAGCACTTTATTTTTTAGACTGTACGTCTACTTCTCCCCAGGTTCTTTTCTGGAGATTCTAATGAGCCTGGGGAAAGTAAGAAATGACAGACAGTTTCTACCTTTAACTTCCATGGCTAATTACTAGGCTTCAAGGTTGTTTCTTTGTCTAGTACAAAGCTTTGATCATCATGTTTGTAAACAACTGTTCCTCCAGAACCTAAGTATTTAAGATTCAGTTCTGCTCCAAGACAATTAATCATTTCTAAAGTGAAAAGGCCATCATATTTTAAAAATGAGGACTTTCAAGCATGGCTGTCCTACTACAGTAACTGTGATAGAATGTTTAAGCCAAACCAACCCTGCTCTCTCCAGAGCTGTCCTACAACATCCAGTAGGAATGTTTGCCAGGACACTACAAAAAATCCAGCTTCAGTAATATTTACTGAAATATGCCACACTGAAGGACTGTACTTAGACACAAGAAAAAAAATGTAGTAGTAACAATAATACAATGACAAAGAATGGAAGGAAAAAAAGCCATAGAAGTTCACTACTCCAAATGAAGGTTTTGTCTGTCAGTGTTTGTCAACCTGTTTAGCCTAAAAGCACCACTCCATAACTTTTCTGAATTTCACAGTACCCCAAGTAGAGAACCACTGAGCTAGAATTTAACTTCAGGAAAAGTTATGGCAGGGGCCTTGAAGCTAAACAGATTGAGAACCACTGATTTAGCTGATGCCAAATAAGAACGGCAGGAGCAGGACCCAACATTCATTCCTGCCTGTGGCAGGGGGTCAGGCTAGATCACAGGTGTCCAGCCTTTTTGAATGTGGGGCCAGATCACGAACCTTTTATCACCCAGTGGACCGGCGAACCATATTCAAAGACCTCACAGGAAATGATATCACATGACCTGTGACACCAATGAAGTTACAGGAAGTGACAATGAAATGGGTCTGGAAATGTGCCTAGCGAAGTTGTGGTTTTCAGAAAGTATGTATGTTTTGGTATGGCTTAGGAACAGGACATCATTTTTCTGTGCAGGGGGTTGGACTAGATTAGGGCTGCCCAGCTGACTATCTGCAGGCCACATGTGGCCCACAAAGGGCCAAGATGTCACCCACAGTCTACATGGGGTCTGCAAGCAGTTAAGTATATAGGGCATGGGCCTGGGCAGCCACCTCTCCCACTGCTGTGCATGGAGTGATCCATGTCCTGCAAATGTCACCTACATGCCTGAGGATGGGGGTCTGCATGCTGCTGGAGCAGCCGGTGCAGTCAGGGGGTCCTAAGGGCCCATTCCTACACTATGGGGCTGTGTTGTCTATGACCTAATCCTGCCATGCCCTGCTCTTTCACTATCTGCTCCCTCACCTGTCCCCCAGCTCTCCAATCAATATCTGAGGGTGCAAGGGCAGCTCCTGCTGCTGAGACTGATCCTATAGTTTGTATGTCAGCCACCACTCCTGTAGCCAGCCTTGAGAATATGGAAGGACTTGAGGGGATGAGCCAGGCTGAAAAACATGGTGCCATTAGCGCATCCAAGCACCTACAGCAGAGTGCGCTGCTGGAAACTTGAGAACAATTAGTACAGAGTGCCTGGGAGTGGAGGAGGATGGCAGGCACAGGGCACTAGATGGGGAAGAAGAGCATTTACCTCCAAACAGGGCCCAGGATGTGTGGCATCCATAAAGGGATCTAGAAGCACCCCAGCTGAAAATCACTAGTATGTCTCAAATCTGAAGCCTGCAACAGCTAACCAAATTAAGACCCTAGGAACAAAATGACACAATGGGTGCATGCTGGAACTGTGAACTGAAATACTAACAATGCAGATTACTAGTGTGATACAGAACAATTAAGGGCCTAGATAACACAGAGAGTACTAGACTACCCATCCCCCAAGCAAGTAGTTCTTGGTTTTACTTCCCCAATCCAAAGAGCTACACAAAGTCAGCCTCCAGAAGTACTATCAGCCTCTACAATACTTAACTCTTCCCAGCCTCCTTCGTAATCCTCCACACATCACTTTAGTTTACATGCTAAAAATTGTTCCTTGACTCCAGATTATTTCCCTCCCTGCCCTTAAAACTTTACACACATTATTCTCAGATAGCGGTGCACTAATAGAGATTTTTGGGGCCCATACTAATAGCTGATTTTTAGGGAGGCATATCAGCTGATACCAATTTCTGGTGCTGCTGGTAAGTCTGTTGTTGTGGAAGGGGAGGAGTAAGGGAGGGGAGAAGTATGGGCAGGGGGGAGGGAGATCAAGGCCCCTGCAGTGAAAGAGGGAGTGGGGCTGGGGCTGGGGCAGGCGCTGCCCAGCTAGAGCAGGGCAGGCCAAGGCTGGGACAGAGCTGCAGATCGTCCACGGGTGGGGGGGGGGCACAGTTCTTGCTGTTGCAAGCACCCCAGGAGGGCACGGGGCAGGGTGGGGCGGGCATGTGCCCTGGATCTGTGCAGACCATGGGGCGGGGTGGGCTGCAGCTGCTGGATGGGGCTGGCACCAGGGTGGTGCTAGGCAGGTGGTGGCAATGCTCGGGAGGGGGAGGGGGGGCAGGAAGGGGAGGGGAGGGCTGCAGCCACCCTGAAAAAAAAAATCACCATAGCCACCCTATAGCCGCCCTCCCAGTGTTGCTGCCACCTGCCCCAGGCAGATCCGGGGGCACGTGCTCCCCTCCATGCCCTCCTGGACAAATAGCAGGAGCAGCGGTAGGAGCTGCCGGATTCATAGATTGTAAGGCCAGAAGGGACCTTGGATGATCATCGGGTCCAGCCCCCCACACCAAGCAGGAAAGACAACTGGGGTGACCCTAACAAGGTGACTGTCCAGTCTCCTCTTGAAGAGCTCCAGGGTAGGAAAGCTATTCAACAGTCTGGACACCCTGACTGTGAAGAAGATTTTCTTAATGTTGAGCCTGAATCGGTCCTCCAGGAGTTTGTGGCCATTACCCCTAGTTTTACCCTCAGCTGCCCTGGTGAACAGTTGCTCACCGAGCCCGTGATGTACTCCCCTAGTGCAGCAGTAAGCTGCTACCACGTTTCCTCTCACCCTTCTTTTCTTCAGGCTGAAGAGTTCCAGATCCTTCAGCCTTTCCTTGTATGACTTGCCGTGTAAGACTCTGATCATCAGGGATTGGGTTTTCCGTTTCCCACGGAAAAACAGAGAAAACCACAGAATCCCTGTTTTTAGCAGAGAAATCTGCGGATTCTCCACTTTTGCAAAGAGCTCTTGCAGGCTGGCACAGCTCCAGCCTGCAAGAGCCTATTGCAAAAAGGGTGGGAAACCCCCAGCCCTGGCCGGAGGTGGAAAGAGAGGGGGAAGAGTGAGGCATGAATCTCTGAGGCAGCCAAGTCTGGCCTCAGGCTCAGGCTTGCCTTTCACCCCTGGAGCAGAGGCAAGTGGGGCTGTGGGGCAGGGCTGGAGAAGATGGTTGGGGGGTTGGGGGGGGTGCCACCGGCCCCAGGTAGCATATCACAGCTGGGAACAGGGCCAGGGGATGAGGGCAGGGATGCCCCTCTGCAGGGGGGGCTTTGCGGGCAAGCAATGCGAGGTGCAGTGTGATGGTGCCTGCCATGTGCGGGCCACACCCATGCTGTCCAGCTGGCTGCCCAGGGGAGGAGAAAGGGAGGCTGGCATGCAGCTGAAGCACAGCTCCATAACCAACTCTGCAGCCACGGGGGGGGGGCAGGGGCTTGGGCTCGCACACAGCGGCCGCTGCCGCTGCGTTTAGCAGAGGCCCATGATGGCGGTGACGGCTGCTACCTACAAAAACCCCCACTGCTGCCAGAGCTATGCCCAGAGCTTTGCAGCTGGCTGCCAGGTGGCAGCAGCAGCATGGTAGTGGCCAGCGGCACACAGCCATCCCCACCACAACCCCGTGCCACGCCACTGCTGCTGGCAGCACAGCTCCGAGCACAGCTCCGTGGTAGCAGAAGGAGGTTTTGCAGGTAGCAGCAGTCACCACTGGCACAACCAGCCGCTGCTGCTTACCTGTGGGGCCGCCTGTGCTAGCAGTGAAGGCCACTGAGTACAAAACCTCCCGCTGCCACCATGGAGCCATGCCCGGAGCTGTGCAGCCAGCGGCAGTGGCACAGTGCGGGGCGGTGGTGGGGATGGGAATGCCTGCGTGCCGCCCAGCCACCACCACCCCACGCTGCACCGCTGCCGCTGGCCGCAAAGCTCCAGGCACAGCTCTGTGGAGGCAGCAGGAAGTTTTGTAGGTGGTGGCTGTCACAGGCCTCCAGGTAAGCAGCAGCAGCCACCACATGTGAGCCCAAGCTGCCCCCATCCCTCACCGCAGCTGTAGTCAGTCACAGAGCTGTGCTTTGGCCATATGCCAGCCTCCCTCTCCCCCTCCCTTGGGCAGCCAGCCGGGCGGCATGTGTACGGCCCGCACATGGCAGGCACCACCATACTGCGCCCCTCAATGCTTGCCCACAAAGCCCCCCTACCCTAATCCCCTGGCCCTGCTCCCAGCTGCAATGTGCTGCCTGGAGCCGGCAGCATCCCCGTTCCCTCAGCCCACAACCATCTTCCCCAGTCCTGCTCCACAGCCCCCAAGCCCCACTACCCTCTAGGATCCAGGGGCTAAGGGCATGGCTCCATGGTGGCAGCACTTGCCCACAAAGCCCCCCCACCCTGCATGCAGCTGCCACCACCCTGCACCGCCATAGAACCATGCAGCTGGCTGCAGGACATGCCGCTACAGGGCACCACCAGCGCTGGGGGTGGGGGGGGCCATCAGTTTTTAATCAAGGATTTTAGGTTTTTAATCAGAGAATTTTCAACTTTTAATCAGGGAAAACCAGGATCCCTGCTGATCATATAGGTGGCTCTTCTTTGGACTCTCTCAAGCTTATCCATGTCTTTGTTAACAGGCCTGTGCAAAGCAGCAAGTATTCGATTCGGATTTGGATTAAACTGATTTGGAGGGACAGTGATTCGATTCAGTGATTCAGATCACTGTCCCAATTTGATTTGGCCGATTCGGATTCAGAGATTCAGCCATAGACTATAATGGGGAATCATTAAAATGCCTATAACTTTGTCATTTTTTTGAAGATTTGAATGAAAACAGCAGGGATGGTAGCCCCTTCTGAAGGCATAAAGCCTGCCGAGTTTCAAGGAAATAGATTACGGGGTTTCTGTGAAAGTGTACCCCAAACTGCTGAAATCAAAACTCATATCACTTATGTGTGTTAAGGCAGAGAGGGATGAAAGCAGCAGGGATGGTAGCCCCTTCTGCTGGCATGAGGCCTGCCATGTTTCATGCAGAGTGGTGCAGGAGCTTCTGTGAAAGTGCACCTCAAGGTTCTGAAAGCAAATGAAAAAAGCAAATGGGTGCAGAATGAAAAGGGTGGCATGCACTCCCTCTGCACGTGGAGGTTTTGGAACCCCAGCAGTGGGAGATTCACCTTCAGGAACACCAGCTGCTCCACCAAACCAGGATCCAAGTCACCTACCTTGGAGATCTTCAAGGGTGTCACAACATCAGCAGCAATGCTGAACACCCTCTCGCTTGGAACACTGGTTGGTGGACAGGATAGTTGTTCCCGGGCAACTGTGTCCAGATCCTGCCACACTTGGTTGGAGGTTCCCCAATAGGCCAAGGGGTCGCAGTGCAGCGGCTCCATGTCCTCCACGATGGGTAGCCACCAAGGCCTCTGCGCTAGCTGCCTGATGGGGTCTAGTGCCTCTGGACCCCAATATTGAAGCCATGCCCTTAGCCCACATTGACAGTGGCTCTGGTGGAGGAAACTGGCTGGTGCTTGGTGTGCTGGCACAGTAAAGTGGATCCCCCTCTTCAACGTCCCCCCGCCTCTGCCCTTCTGCCTCCCTGACTGTTCACCAGCACCTCCATCCAGTGATCAAGGATTTTGCTGCTGCAGACACTCCCCTAACACCCTCAGGTCGTACATGCCCACCAGCATGTGGACCATACTGGACCGCAGCAGATCTAGTAATTTTTGATGCCCTCCTTCAGCTGCTTCACCAGTGCCTGCACCTATGGTAAAAGCGGCTTGCCCCAGCCAGGAAAATGGATCCCCTGGAACTTCCCCATTTGATTCTCATGTTCTTTCACTATGGGGAGCACCTGCTAAGGAGGACATCACCAGCACAGAGGCTCTTGGTGGCCTCGAGGAACAGCTTTAGGACCACCAAGATCTGGGAGATGGTATCCCACTCTGGGATCAGCAGCCCCCTTAACAAAACAGTCTCTCCAACCAAGGCCATCTCATGGATGGCGTTCTGTTACTCAACCAGCCTTTCCAGCATCAAGTATGTGGAGTACCAGCAAGTCTCCACATCCTGCATGATTTTGTGCTGTGGGATGCTCAGCTCTGCCTGTTCGTCCCCACAGCATCTTGCACCACTTCATGCTCAAGTGGAAGTAGCCTGCCACCTTTCTGCATCTCGAAATAAGGTGGCTGGTAGTGATGGCACCATCACCAGGAGCCCTGTTCTCCTCCAAGGGTTGGGGAGTCAGCTCCATGATGCTTCTGCCTGTTGTTGGGGACAGGGAACTTGGTGTTGTCCGCAAACTTGACCAGTGAGCTCTTTACCCCCACATCCAAATTGTTAATAAAGATGTTGAAAAGTACTGGATCAAGCACTAACCCTGCGGGACACCGCTGCCCACTTCTCACCAGGATGACACAAATCCATTCATTATGACTCTCTGGGTCCTATCCTGCAGCCAGTTTCTCACCCACCAGACTCTCTTGGAGTCAAGCCCACAATCCTCCAATTTTCTTGCTAGGACGTTGTGGGATACCAGATCAAAGCCTTTTGGAAGTCACGGTATACAATGTCAACCTGCTGTCTAGTGTCCAGGTAGTGAGTTACAGAAGGAGATGAGGTTGGTAAGGCAAGACCTGCCTGTAATGAAGCCATTCTGGCTGTCATTCAGAATCTTACTTTCTGCAAGTTTATTACTGACAGACTCCTTGATGAACTTTTCTAGGATTTTCCCTAGGATGGAAATTAGGCTGACTGGCCTGTAGTTACCTGGGTCCTCCCTCCTGCCCTTTTTGTGGATGGGCACAACATTGGCCCTCTTCCTGTCCTCAGGGACTTCTCCAGAGTGCTATAAGTTGTGAAAGAGTTTTGCCAGGGGTTCCACAACAACTCTGACCAGCTCCTTCAGCATTCTCAGATGAAGATCATCCAGTCTCACTTGTATATGTTTAATTTTTTTTTAACTGGTCATACAGCAATTCTACAGCAATAGTAGGAAGGCGATTATTCCTACTGTGCTCATCCTGTACTCTGCCTGGAGTTGTTTTCCCCTTAGTCACATGAAAGTCCAAGGTGAAGTAGTCATTCAGGAGTTCAACTTTCTCCTGGGTGCTGGTAACCAGCTCTCCTGAGTTGTTACGCAACAGCCCCACACTCCCATTCATTTTCCTCCTGTTTGTTTTTTCTGTTTGGCAGCTCATCCAATGAGCAGACGAGCCACCAAATGAGCTAAGCAGAGCAGAGGGAGTCATCCCCCCCTTCCTATGCTCCCCGGATGAGCCACAGCTCCATCCCGCGCCCCCCTCCACCCCAGCCCCACACCCTCCTCACTGCAAGGGCCTTGATCTGCCCTCCCATGCCCCTCCCTTTCTACCACAACAGACTTACCAGCTGCATGCAGCTTTCCACGCTGCTGGTTGTGCTCCTCACTGCCTATTGTGCTGAGCTGCGGCTGCGCACATGCCTGGGCCATTTATCGGCCAAATTACTGGCCACATCAGGCTGATTTCCAATATAGACAATTTTCTTTACATCAGTGCCAATCCAATATCGGACCAATGTATCGGTGCACCTCTATTCTCAGGTAAACTTTGAGATACTCATTACTGATATGTAGAAAGCCTAGATCTACTAAGGTTTTGAGGGGGTAAGACACAGGAACTTGATATCTATTGATAAAAGACAAATTTTTTAGTCTGTGCTAATTTGGTTCTTTAAAAACTTTCAGAGGTTTTGTTTCTTTTAAAAACACTGTTGTGGTAAAAAAGCATTATTTATCAGTTTGTGTCCCGGCTCCGGTGCAAGATGCACAGGTGTAAGCCCACTGCGCCCCCCTGAGCCTAGGGACGCCAGCAGAGACCCCAAGACCCCCAACGAGCCCTGGACTGCCCACAGGTAAGCAGGGGCCTGTGGAGGGAGGGACCTAGGCAGCTGAGAGCAGGTTGAGTGGGCCAAGGCATGCTCCTAGGCCCAGCACGTGAGTTAGCGTGGGAGTTTGCGCAGCAGGGTGCGCAGGAGCCCCCCAGGGTAGACAGTCCCAGCTGCAGCCTACTAGCAGCATGCCATGGATAGGCACACGCTACACCCCTCGGGGTCTGCACCCTCTCCCCAGCACCTTAGAGGCTTCTACCCAGATGGAGCCTATGGTTCCAGGCTCCATGCAAATGGAGCCTCGGGCTCTCAGCTGCAGGGGCTGGCTGACACTTTTCAGGCTCTGGGGTCCAGAAGCATGGCCACCTCCCTTTGTGAGTTCTGCTCCCTACTGGGGTCTCTCACATGCCAGCTAGAGGAGCTCCAGGCCATAGTCCAGAGACTGTGCCATGAGGGACTGTGAGCATGAGATAGACTCCTACTACCAGGCCCTACTCCCCTGGGAGACGGATGGCCTTCCAAGGACTGGGGAGGACTCGAGGACTTCCCATGCTGTCCGACCAAGGTCATCAAGGGCCTCAAGGCTCGCTGCACAAAGCCCCCCACCCCTGCAGCTTTGCAACAGGTACGAACCTCTTGCAGTCCCAGCAGAGCCTGCTAAGTTGCAAGCTCCTGCAGGCAACACAGGCTCTATTGTAGCTACCAACCCCGCTCTCCCCAAGACAAAACACAAAGTGTTTGTTGTGGGAGACTCCATCCTGAGGGGGACTGAGGGGGCAGTCTGCCGCCCCAACCCTTAGCCAGGGAACTCTGTTGCTTACCAGGAGCCCGGATCCGAGACATTGCAAAGAAGATCCCTGAACTCCTCCAGCCCACTGACCACTACCCTGTGCTCCTTTATCCATGTGGGCACAAATCACATGGGGCTCAGAGTGTTCCCAGCTGGGTCATGAAGCGTTACAGGGATTTGGGAGCGGGGCTTAAGGGGTTGGGGGTGCAGGTGGTGTTCTCACTGATCCTCCCAGTTGCAGACTATGGGCTAAGGAGGGAGAAGAGGATCCAGGTAATGAACCAAAGACTGCAGCACTGGTGTCATCGGGAAGGCTTTGACTTCCATGACCACAGTCCGCTCTTTAGAGAGCGAGGCAGTGAGCTGCTGGTAAGGGATGGCCTACACCTCTCTCCACTGGGGAGGAGTCTCTTCTCAGCCAGACTGGCTGACCTGCTCCACCAGGCTTTAAACTAAGCCCGCCGGGGTATGGCAGAACTACCTCCACTGCTGGCCTGCTGAGCAAGCCTTGCACAGCCAGCAGGCCAAGGCACTTAAGGGAGCCCACCCCTGCCCCCAGAACGAACTGTAGGCAAGGCCAGGGCCCCCAAGGGAACACTTGTCTGCCTATACACAAATGCCAGGAGCTTGGGAAATAAACAGGAGGAGCTTGTCCTCCTGCTATATGAAAATAACTATGATGTCATAGGGATACCGGAGACCTGGTGAGAACTCCACCCATGACTGGGCCACAGGTATAGACTGCTATGCCCTGTACTGGAGGGATTGAGTGGACACAAGGGGCAGGGGTGTAGCTCTCTATGTCAAGGAAAGCTACACATCCCTGCAAAACAGCATTGGCACCCACAGTAGACTTGAGACCCTCAGTTAAAAATCAGTGGGGAACACAGCACAGGGGACACTATAGTGCCAATCTACTACAGACCCCCTACCCAGGGTCAAGACCTTGCCCAGGAGTATGCCAGGGAATTAGCTGAGGCCACATGCTCCCGATGTATGGTTGTCATGGGAGACTTCAACTACCCAAACATCTCGTGGGAGGAGCGCTCAACCAAACCTGAGCGGTCGCAAAGCTTTCTCTCGTGTGTGGACAACCTCTATCAGGTGCAGGAAGTCTATGGGCTGACAAGAGGTAAAGGGTTGCTCAACCTGGTGCTGGCAACTGGGGACAACCTAATCAGCGGCCTAATGATTGAAGGGAAGCTGGGTGACAGTGACCACCAAGTTGATCACCTTCACCATCCACCATAAAGCTGGCAAGTCAGTTAGTAATACAGAAGTCCTCACCTTTAGGAAAGCTGACTTTGACAAGTTCAGGAGGCTCATCAGTGAGGACTTTAAGGGCCACAACCTAAAGGGAAGGGGAGTTCAGGATGAGTGGTTGCTCCTCAAGGGAGCAATCCTGGATGCACAAGCTAAGTCTACCCCAACTCAAAGGAAAGAGACAGCAAAAGGGCACAGCATCCCGCTTGGCTCTCCTGGGAACTAGCGGACCTTCTGCATCTTAAAAGGAAGACCTACAAAGGATGGAGGACTGGAACCACCACCAAGGAGGAATACTCTGTTCTGGTCTGGACCTGCAGAGAGCAAACCAGGAAAACCAAAGCTGCGATGGAACTCCAGCTAGCTATAAATATTAAGGACAATAAAAAGTCCTTTTCTAGATATGTGGGGAGCTGGAGGAAAAGCAAGGGTAACATTGGACCCCTGCTAAACCAGATGGGACAACTGACAACTGATGCCCATGAAAAACCAACCTTGCTAAATGGGTACTTTGCATCAGTTTTTCACCAGTCCCATGGGGCACCCCACCCACTGCAGGACAGGAAGGCCCGGGTGAGGGAGATTCCTTACCCTCCATTGAAGCTGACCTCGTGAAGGAACACCTTGACACGCTGGATATCTTCAAGTCAGCCGGCCCTGACAGTTTACACCCCAGGGTACTCAAGGAGCTGGAAAGCACCAAAGCTCAGCCCCTGGCACAGATCTTCAAGAACTCCTGGCACTCTGGTGAAGTGCCTGAAGATTGGAAGAAGACCAACATGGTGTCTATCTTCAAGATCCAGCAAACTACAGGCCCATCAGCCGGACCTCTACCCTGGGGAAGGTCTTGGAAAAGATTATCAAAGAGGCCATCCTTAACAGACCAGCTGACAGCAGTATCCTGAGGGATAACCAGCACGGGTTTGTTGTGGGTAGGTCTTGCTTGACCAATCTCATGTCCTTCTACGACCAGGTGACCTATCACCTGGACAAGGGAGGAGAGATTTATGTCATATATCTTGACTTCAAAAAAGCCTTTGATCTGGTATCCCATGATCACCTCTTGGCCAAACTGACTAACTGCGGCCTCCACCTCACCACGATCCGCTGTCTGGGGAACTGGCTCTGTGGCAGGACCCAGAGGGTGGTGGTTGACGGAAGTCAATTGTCCTGCTGCGCAGTGACCAATGGGATCCCTCAAGGCTCTGTCCTAGGGCCTATACTTCTTAACATCTTCACCAATGATGTGGACATTGGTGTCAGAAGCAGACTGGCGAAGTTCTCCGACAACACCAACTCTGTGGTAAAGCATCCACACCTGAGGACAGGACGGCGATCCAGGCAGATCTTGACAGACTCATGAAATGGGCGGATGAGAACCTGATGGTGTTTAACACTGAAAAATGCAGGGTTCTCCACCTTGGATGGAAAAACCTGCAGCATACTTATAGGCTCAACAGTGCTATGCTGGTTAGCACTACAGATGAAAGGGACTTGGGGTCATGATTGACCACAAGATGAACATGAGCCTTCAATGTGATGCTGCAGCTAGTAAAGCGACCAAAACGCTGGCTTGCAGCCATAGATGCTTCTCAAGTAAATCCCAGGATGTCATTCACCCGTTGTGCTGGGCCTTGGTGAGGCCACAGCTGGAGTACTGCATCCAGTTTTGGGCTCCACAATTCAAAAAGAATGTGAAGAAGCTTGAGAGAGTGCAGAGGAGAGCCATGCGCATGATCAGAAGTCAGGAAAACAGACTGTATGATGAGAGGCTGAGAGCAATGGGACTCTTCAGCCTGGAAAAGCACAGCCTCAGGGGTGATGGCCACCTATAAGTTTATCAGGGGTGTTCCCCAGGATCTGGAGGAACGTCTGTTCACCAGAGTGTCCCAAGGGATGACAAGATCAAATGGTCACAAACTCCTCTGTGACCGATTCAGGCTGGACATAAGGAAGAATTTCTTTACTGTACAAGCCCCCAAGATTTGGAATAGACTGCCGCCAGAGGTGGTTCAAGCACCCACTTTGAATGCCTTCGACACATTTGGATGTGCCAAACATCCTGACCTCTTCTATTCCTCCATCGGCTTACCTAATGTACTGGAGTTTGAGGTTCTTACTACTCAAAACACTAAATTCCTCACTCCCTTTCAAACTTATTTCATTGCAAGTCCTTCACCCCAAAAACCATCAGCTCTATTAGCTTTGCACAAACATCTCTGCCTTCATCCTCATTAATTTAAATATGGAACAACTTTCTTATGCTTATCCAAGTTGCCCTTCTTTGCAATGAGCCTATAGCAAAACGGAAAGGACAACATTGAAGAGAAATGTGGAAACAGAAAAAGGAAACTATTTAAAATTTCCTACAAAATTAGATATTTTTTACCTCTGAAATACATTTAGACCGGCAAGCTTCAAAACTCAAAACTGTTCTTACCATGGTCTCTATATAGAGTATGTATTCATCATCATGTTTATTCTTCATTGATTTAATGTACACTGTGTAGCATTCTTCCAAAGAGCAACTACACTGGATGGGAAAGCTTGCTAACAAAGGGAAAGTAGAGCAACACAGACAATCTTTCCACATGAACAGCAAATGTATGTCTTCTGTATCTGGAACAATGCAAGGGAACTTAAAAACATTTGTTTATTTGGCTGAGACCATCCAAGCATAATACTAAACTAGAAAGTAAATGTTAGGCAGTATGTAGGGAAAGTGGCACTTTAGGCTGCCTATACATGTGCTGGTTTGTGTTCTAATTGGAATGCATCAAAGCAGACTCAATTAATCAAATCTGCTCCATGTTCTAATTGGAATGCACCAGCATGGCCTCACCATCATGTGTATATGCCCCCACACATTTTTAAATGGCTGTGGAGATGCGTCATCTAAAGCTTGTCAAATAAAGTTAGATAAAGCATCCTGGAGCCATGTTCAGACATGCAGGGGCTTAATACACATGACATTGAGGCATTTTAATTAGAACAGCTGTCTGTGAACTGCTCTAATTAAAATGCCTCTCCCCCCACGAACATGTATAGGCTGCCTTAGAGACAAACTAGTTCAAAGAGAACAGTTCAAACTAACTAGTTCAAAGACTAACAGTTCAAAGAGAACAAGCTTTGGTAGGCTTGAACAAGCTTTTTGTCAGAGTAAAATGAGATTATGTTAAACAAAGATACTATAATATACTAACCAAAAAAGACAGAAATTTGAGATGTTTTCCATCCCAATGTGCTCCTATGGTATGGGGTTATACTGTTTAAAGATAAGCAAGTGGAGGAAAACATCATTAAATGAAGACAAAAGGCTAGACCTCCATCCTGTCACATGAAAAGTAGGTGCTGATGATATACATGATAAAGAGAGGCTGGCAGATAATATCTTGCCATCTACTCAAAGAGTTCTATACAGAGAATAAAGCGCTTCCAGCTTCTCATGTCTTATGACCCCAGAAATCACGAAATACAAGTGGTACAAAGACCGGTGAAAAATGGAAAAAAAGTCAATACTTGCTATTGAATGAGGCTGTCTCCAGCATTTTACTTTCTCCATTTCCCAGGGTAAATGTTTTATTATTTCTCAAGACTGAAAATGTTCACTGCCCATTACTACATTATGTGCATTTCTTCAGTAACAACAAAGAAATATGAACAAAAATGCGTCCCTCTTTTGCCATCTTTAGATACGTTTGTAAATGTTTTTGCATTACTATATTCCAAAGACCTTCAAAAAAATGAACAAAAACTGTAGACTATTCTGAATGAATGACTTCAATATCAATATTCAATTCCATCTAGTAAAATTAGAAGTACATAATCTAACTTGATAGGTTGGAAGAATTTGGATACACCATTTATCTTCACACTGCTCTTCCTGTAAACAATCAAAAAGCATACTTTTCTACCAAAATATGAGCCAACTCTGCCAAGAGAATAATCACAAATCCAAGGGGCAAATTATCCAGTAAATCAGCTTCTTCCCAGAACACACAGTATCTCCATATTTGTAGACCACCAGGCAAATGGAGTCTATGAATAAGCTTCACATAGGACACTATTCCACCCCCACCCCATCCCGCAACACCCGTCTCTCAGTGATTGAGACAGCACCTCACAAGTGTTTCCCTCAAACACCAAGAGCCAGCAAAGAGTCTTGTTAACATGGACTGTCAGGCCTGAACTTTTCAGAGAGAAAATACAAATGATCAAAAAAAAATACAAACAAAGCTTCAAGCAAAATTCAGTCACTGCTAACTAAGGGTTGACAGAAGAGTAACCTGAATAGCAAGATTTTTAGTTTGAGAATAGCAAAGCAGGGATAAAGACAGTAGTCACTTAAAAAATAACCTATTGTCCCAATTCCACCTTTTAAAGTATTACAAGTCAGAAATCAAATACAATCGTGAGCATACAGACAAGCAAGCAGAATTAAACTAAGGGAACTTGCAGAAGAATCATTTTTATTTGTGATGGTTTATCCATCCATAATACAGAAAATTAAGCCTAGATAATTTGATAAGAGCTCCTTTATAAGTCCAGTCAGGACAGAAAGACATAGCTGTGTCCCACTGATTAAAAAGAGAACATTTATTCAGAGAGGCCATAACAGCATCAGCAGATTAGTTTCCTTCCCTAATCAGAAAATTCTGAAAGCCAACCCAACACAGCCATCCAGCATTGTGTCCAGAATTCTTGGTTTTGGGATTTCACGTAGAAAGTTGGCCAGGTCTCAACCCTGCAGCTACAGTTACCATAGGCAGTTTTGATCTGTTCTTATAGCATGAGAAGTAAATTATTTTTACAGATATATGCTTCATAATCTTCAGAATATTTGACATCACACACAGGAGCTATTTAGCATTAGAATGGCTTATCATAAACCCATGACAACACTTGTTTGATTAGCATTGCTAGTATGATTCTTAAATTCAAGAGGGAAAAAGTATCACTGACTAATTCCATTTAAGGATGTTTCAAACTTGGAAAGCATTCCCGTAAGACTACCCGAATTTAACAAAGACTACCTTTATTTAATACAATGTAATTTAGATTAAGTCAAAAACCATATTTTCAAGCATACTACACTGTCCCCCTTGAATACTACACCCTCTTTCACATACCATACATTGTTTTTAGAAAGGCAGAAAGAAGAAAGTAGGGGGGGGAGGGGAGGGAGTTTGAGTTCTAGCTGTAAAGAGCATGGACGAAGCCTAATCTTCAGCTTGCTCAACCTCCCTTTTCTGCTCAGACAGAAACTAGTTTTGACCCTTTCACAGCTGAACTGTCAGCAGCTCTTGGCTGCTTAACCAAAAGCTGAAATTGTAGCTGCTGTAAAGACTGGACTCCATGGGTAGATCTAGGTATTTTGAAAAGAGCCAAAAAACAGTCTGCAGGACTGTAAAATAGGAGAGGCCACAAGTAAATAACAGCAAAATTGTCAAAGAAGGGACAGTTTGATTAGTGGAACATCAAGACCATTTAAAAGGAGAGGGTTGTTAACAGTTGTGGAATGAAGAGTAATTGACAGGAATTATAGATTATAATGAGCCATGACATCAGTAGACTCCCTCAGCACTGCCTAAATAGAAATGCCACTACTGTGGCAAGACAGCTGGTTTTAAATGTGGGTGGAGCACAACTGCATCCACGCTCTAGATCCACCCTGCTAGATTCTGCCCCTTCCTCTGTGAAGCTGCTGGAGGAAAAGTAGTATCAGCCATCTTACAGCATCTCTCACTTAAAATGTGTACTCCAATTCTGGAAGGCTACTTATGGGGGAAAACTACTATGTGATATGTGAGTAAATACTATCATTAATAAACTTTCTTGTTTAAACTCATCTGTTCCCATCATTAGATGTGCGATACAGAGGTGAGATACATTGGTCCAATATCAGATCGGCACTGATATAAAGAAAATCGACTATACTGGAAATTGGGCTGATGTGGCCGATAAATGCCAGTGCATGCCTGGCAGCGTGGAGAGCTGCATGCAACTGGTAAGCTGTTGTGGTGAAAGGGGAGAGGGAGGGAAGGATTATGGGGGGCAGATCAACACCCCCTGGCAGTAAGGGAGGGAGCGAAGCTGCAGTAGGCACTGCCCAGACAAAAAAGGATTTTGCCAGTTCGTTCATAACATGATTCCGGAAACTACAGACCAGCAAGTCTTACATCTATGCCTGTCAAATTGGTAGAATCTTTATTAAAATTAAAATCAGTAGTCCTACAGATAAATAGGACATATTGGGGATGAGTCAGCATAGTTTTTTGAATACAGAAAACTTATTTCACTAATCTGCTGGCAAGATAAGATGGTGTTCAACACATGGATAGGAAGGTTCCAGTTGATATATTTGAATTTTTAAAAAGCTTCGCTAAAGATCCCTCACCAAAGGTTCTTAAAAAAACTGGGTTGTCACAGGATTGGAAATAAAGTCCTTTCATGGATCGAAAGTTGATTAAAGGATAAGAAACCGAGTATGGCTAAACGGTCATTTTCTGTGCCAGGGTCTGTGGGCAGTGGGGACCTGGTTTTGTTCCACATATTCATAAATGACCCAGAAAAGGGAACACACAGTGAAATCTCCAAGTCTCCAGATGATACTGAATTATTCCAGGTAGGCATATCCCAAGATGATGGGGTGAAGGTCCAGAAAGATCTCAAAAAATTGAGTGAGGGGGCAAAAGTAAAAGCAGATAAACCTCAATGTTGAAAAGTGAAAAATAATATGCAAGAAAAAATAACCAAAGGAAAGAAACCTTGGAATCATTGTAAATGGTTCTGTAAAAAACACTGCCTGAATATGTGGTGGTGACCAAACAAAGCAGTACAATGTTGGTCATCAAAACAAAAATGCCACAGGATAAATCTAAACTACACTCACATCTTGAATACTATATGCAGCTTTGGTCTCCACATTTCAAAAAGGATGCAATGGAACTAGAAAACGTACACAGGAGGGCTACAAGGATGATCAGAGGTATGGGGCAGCTATTTACTAGAAGCAACTAAAAAGGCTAGGAATCTTCACTTTGGAAAGGTGAAGGCTGAGGGGGGATATGATAAGGGGTCTATAAAATCATGATGGGGCATAGATAAAGTGAGCAGAGAATTGTTATTCACCAAGTCCCAGGACACAAGACCTAGCGGGGACCCAATGAAATTATCAGAAAGTGGGTTTAAAACAATCTAAAGTACTTTATTTATACAGCACACAGTTAAACTTGTAGAACTCGTTGCCATAGTGACTGTAAGGGCAGACAGCATACCTAGATTCAAAGAGGGATTGGATTAGTCAAACTCATGGAGGACAGGTCCATTCGAAGCAATTAAATCATCGGTGGTCTATCCCAAACATCCCTAGAACAGTGATGACTGATGCCAGGGAGGATATGGCAGAGGATGACTGTGATATGCCCTTTCAAGTATTTTCCTTCATTCACTTGCCACTATTAGAAGTAGAACTATTAGTTATAGAACTGCAAGCCCACTCAGTGATTAGGAAGAGACAAGTAAATGCACAGCAAGTTTAAGGGACAAATTATAATAAAAACAGGAACAGGAGTGCAGGTTACAGATTAGTAACTAGGATGCAAAGGGAGGACACCGAGCACTGAATTCCAGCTGGTGCTCATCCCCGCTTAATATATTTAAGCCAGAGGATGCTGCCCAGTGAACACTGTTCAAAAATATGCACAACAATGGAAAAATAAAGACAGCCCCTTAGTTACCCAAGTGCCCTCAAGTCAGCATTCTCCTTCCTAGTCTGCTAGATGGACAGCTTAGCCAGGGCCAAGAGACTGACCAGAAGTTCTCAGGACTTTGACGGGCTATGGATAGGACATGAACAAAATAGAAGGGCAAGGAAAAAAGTGCAACCAGAAAATAGACATTCTTGAGAACACAGAAGAGAAGCTGCAGCCTGGTACACTCCAGATACACTTGCACTACAGTCTTCCTTTGGCTGCAGAAGGGCAATGGTGTCAGGGGAGTCTATTAAGCATGCCGGGCATACACCCATGCCAAAACCTCCATACAAGAGCTACCAACCTAGGTCCCTTGAGGGTCATAGGACAAAGATAGACTGGCTAGTAGAGGTGTGCAAAAGGGGCCGTATAAAATTCATATTTGGATTCAGCCTGAATTGGGGACAGTGATTTGATTCGTTGATTCAGATCACTGCCCCCAATTCAATTCGGCCTAATCCAAATCTGAAGATTTGATGCTGATTCAGAGAATCAGTGATTCAACCATAGACATAGCTTTAAATGTTTTTACTCCATATCTCAAGGTACCACGGGCTTGTGAATGCTGAGATGGTGGGGTGGGTGGAGCGTCCCACAGGAGGACAAGAAGGCCCCCCACGTACTCAATGGCAAACCCGGAAGTGGAACGGAAGTACTGGGTCCACTGCCGAACGCGCAGTCCCCCCCACCCGCAGCTCAGCGATCAGCCACAGAGGGACCCTGGGTGTCCCCCCAGACCCAGGAGGGTACCAGTCACTGAGCTGGGGGCGGTGCAGGGGGGATTCTGGTCCACTTCCAGATCTGCTGCTGAGCATGCTGGGGGTCCCCACCCCGCCGCTCTCCTGTGAGACACTCCATCCACCCCACCATCTCAGCATTCACAATCCGCATGGTACCTTGAGGTATGTAGAAAAAACATTTAAAGCTGTGTCTATCTGAACTGTTAAATCTTTCCAAATCAATTTGGAGGGTTCCAATTAGATTCAGAGAGATTAAAGGGTCTCTTGATTCAATTTGGATTCAGAGATCCGGCCACCAAATCGGGCTAAATCTCTGCCGAACTGAATCAGTGACCGAAGCTTTGCACAGCCCTACTGGCTGGTCTATGGGGGCTCCTCACACTTGAAGGTGCCCTACCATTGGGTGTCTGGATAGGAAATACGGAGCATAAGGGCATCCAGTTGGTACCAACGAGCTGTTCAAAAGTGAACTGGATGCTTTCCCCAGGTCTGCTGAGTTGGTGTAGCAGGAGTTCCAAAACGGGCTGGTGAGGCCGGGATGCCACAACTAGTTTCAGAGGGTGGCGGCAAACATGGGCAGGTGGGGACTACCAGGATGTATTGTATGGCAGAAAGGAATATGGGCAGCTTTAACTTCCTGAAGTAAGTAACAAGGAGCATATGGCATGAGTAGCTCCATGCACTAATCCAATGAAGAGAAACTTGCCTATGCCTGCCTGACAAAATCCAGGAGGTCCCAAATATGAGTGATGTTGACAAGGAACAGCCTCTGGCACCCCCAGGATGCCTCTACTACCAACACCACCCAGCTATGGGTTTTTCAACAGGGGCTCAGTGAGAAAGTCCATGGATCTGGAAGAGAAAACCCCCTCCATGTCCTGAAGAGGTCCTGGTAGAAAAATCAGGCAGCTCACTGAGGTCTCACATTGGGAAACCTCACAGACAGAGCTGCCAGTCATATCAGAACAGTGAGAAAGCGGAGGATGGTATGCCCCTCAGGCACCATGCTGCCTGACTACAAACACCACAGAAAAGCTTCTTCTGGCCTGAAGACTGAGGGTGTGCATGGACCAAGTCCTACTCCACCATGAGGAAAAGCAAGCATAAGACAGCTGTGGAGTGGTCATCCTGGCCAAAGGAACCCCAGCACCCATTTCTGGATATGTCTGGTACTAAACCAATGTTTGAGCATAGACAGGATGAGTTCACAGATGACCAGCCCTCCTGTCCATGTCCAAAGGCAAATGACAGGCCATCCCTATAACCAAGCTCAAGAAAATCCCAGACCAGGTACAAGTTGTTCAAATTAGTATGCCCTGGAACTATGTAAGTCTAATCAGGGTGGGTCATGTTCACTTGCACAGACCTTAGCCACCACGAGTTGCTTTTATATGGGCTGCAAAGTCATACAGAAAGAGTGAGACGAGGCACAGGTACCTCAGGTTGCAAGGGTGCTCTTTTTTGGGCAGCAAGGTGAGTACAGCCCTCCTGCCAAAGATGTGAGTTTTCCAGAAAATTTTGAATTGAAAATTTTTCCAATGACCTAAATAGAGGGTGATCTGATTTAGCATGTTTATTTGACTTATATTTAGTAAACAAAACTAAAAAAGTACCCCCATGTTAATTTTATATCCCAACAGCCCAAGTATTTGAACTGAAATATTCATTTAGGAAAAAGATTTAAACCACATTAAGTGTGCTGTATTGAACGTTATATCCAAACAAATTCAAAGTTTTATGTGAAAAGAAATTATTTTTATTGGAATACTTGTAAAAATGTAAAGACAATACACAATAGCATGTATTTCCCTTACATTGCTTGTTTAAATTTAAGCGAAAAAAACAAAGGCACTGAAAACTGTTGACACACTAGTTTTAGCTCATCCAAAGAACTGTGTATGATGCGCCATGGTTGTCCACTCATCTACTTCTTCCACTGAGGTCATTATGGCACCTCCAGTTTCACCATCACTATTGTGTAGAATCACGTACACTACTTACTAGTTCCACTTCAGAATCAGATTGAGGCAAATCTGATTCAGAACTACTTTGAACCACATTCTCTTTCGCTAAAGGATAGTTTTACCAATGAGTCTATGGGCAAGGCAAGTTATCATCACATTGCATCTTCTTCACTAATTGTCCTTCTGACAGCTTCTCCAGAAGCAAGAGATTTTGAGAAACAGAAACAAGTTTAGCGGTGCATTCATTTGATAGTCTATTTCTCCTTTTTGTCTTGATTGAGCAGAAAGCCTTCAAGTTCCATACAGCTGCTGGTGGTGGAATAATTAGAACCCTGGACAACAATCAGGTGATACAGTATCCCTTCCACCATGCACAAAGAGACATTCTCTACTGCCTGCCAAACGATGTCTTCGCTCCTGTCATGGAAATTTTTTGAGTATGTGCTGCCAGTACAGAAGAGGTTAAACTGACATGCACGGTTTGAAGCTGTGAGTGGAAATTTCCAAGGCTCACCCAGTCCTTGCCCCCTGGGTGACCTGCAGAGCTGTCAATCATTTTTGACCTACTTTCCCCACAGAGGCATGCTCAGATTGTGTCAGCTTCTGACTAAGAGCATGCTCAGTCAGAACCTGACATGAGGTAATCGGACTAGAAATTTCTCTGGGGAGAGCACGCTGATTGGCTACTAAATTGATATAAAAGTTCTGTGAGCCCCTCCCTCAGGGTGGTGTGTTGGTGTGTGGGGGGAGATCGCGTGGACTAGAGACAGAGGCTGCTGCTGCAGGGACTGTTCTCTGAGTCAGGCTTCAGGGCCTATTGATCTCCTCCTTCAGTTCTGTTGATACTTGCTTTGTGTAATCATCTGGCTCCTGACTTACCTTTTGAACTGATTAACGGCTTACGATTTCGGATCACCCTCTGGACTTTGTTTAACCCGGTTCTGGATCATCGACCTCGGCTTTCCTCACCAACTACGACTCTGCTCATCCCTCCAACTGACGTCTCCGCTGCTTCATCTTCTGGCTCCTGACCTCGGCTTTCTCATTCGACCACCCGATCGTCCATTGCTGTGGACTGGCGTCACATGGTTCATCATCACCGTGTTACAGTTCGTTTTTGTTGTTTGTGATCCCCATTTATGAGCTGTTGACCAGCCCTGGGACTAGGTCTTCGGACTGAACCTCGTGGGCCAACAGACCCCTTTGTTGTTAATTGTTTGTTTGTGTTCCAAACTGTAACTGAAGACCTTTCTGCCTACGCCTGAAGCGTAAGTCAAATAAATTCACCTGTTTTTCTCAATCCGCTCCGAGTCCCTATCTCCAGACTCTACGCCGCTAATCCCACCTGTCCGTATCTAATTGCCACCCCGGCCCACCGTGACCTTGGGGCCCGATCCTTCGGTTTTCCCCGACAGCTCCAAAGGTTTTTTTCCGCATGGTACTCAGCAATGTCCATCATCCTCGCTATTTTGTCGATGTTGAGGACATTCTTAGCTACTTTGATAATTGTATCGAGAGTAGATAATTCATCTTCTGATAAATGTTGTCCTCTATGTTGAGGATCCAAAAGGTTTGCTGCCAGATGAACTGGATGAGAGCAAAACTCAGATCTCTTAGTAAACATTTGTTTTACTACTTCTTTTTTGGACACAGGTGAAGGCGGCAAAAGCTCGATTAGATTTTCATTCAGTTGTCTGAATATCTCTGGAATATTTGAAAGGCTTGGTGCATCTCCTTTAAGTTTCTTGATAGCCACTGAAATTGGTAGTAGCTAACTGAATGCTCCTTGAACTCGAACCCAGGCACACCATTGTCAAGAATCTCCTTCTAAATGTTCATGGGAATAATCTGGGATACTGTGTCATCTATTGAAACACACTGCAAACAGTTCTTTGTGTGCAGCAAACCATGTAAACACTTTGTAGCTGAGCCCAATACAGTTTCTCCTGGCAATAAAAGTGCATTTTCCTTCCCCAGCTTCTCTCTCAAATTTCTTCAAAATCCAATTAGCAATATGACAATTGCTGAATACCTTCACAGTTGCTTTGCAGCTTGCCAATATTGTCTTCACTGTATTCCCCACTTACTATATCCTTTCCCAAAAGATTCAACCCATGAGCAAGACAGCCAAATACTATTAAATTAGGATACTGTGCCTTTAATATTTGCCATGTAGCTCTCATGTTACTCGCATTATCAGTTACAAGAGCTTGTACCCTAGAGGGACCTGCACTTTCAATCTCTTCATTCAGTAATGTGGCTATGTATTCACCTGTATGATTAGATCTGGTAGCAGTTGCTTTCAGGACTCTTGGTTCAGGTGTTGCTAACAATGTTCAATAAAGGATTTCCTTGTATATCAGTCCACCCATCTGACATCACAGTCAGTGATTCTGCTTGACCAATCCTTTGAATAACCATTGTTTGAACTCTGTCATACTCTCTATCTAAGAGAGAATGTGATAAGCAATAACATGACAGTAATTTATATGATGGGTGAATTAGCTTGTAATGTTCCTTCCAGTATTGATTTGCAGTTATGGAAAGAGCTGTACCACTTGCAAATATAGCTTAAGCTAATGTCTCATCTGCTTTTCCTTGATCTTCTTTTGACATTTTGTTCACAAAGCTTGATAAAAAGCTTGACTGTCTTGAACAGCTACTCATGGTGAATCGCATATCTGGTGACAGTGATGTTGAAAGCGAGGATTCCTGCTGCTTCCTCCCCTAGACCTGGCAGCCTGTGGATACTGCCCAGTGAAGCTCTGGCAAAATACATGCATGGATGAGTGCCAGGGGAACACTTCCTCTTCCCGAAGGTGTTCCCCACCACTTGGTCTGGGTAGGACATGAGGGCAGGACAGTGTATGTTATGGAGCAGGAGCATGTAAAGATAGCTGTGATGGGTTGTGTGGAAACTAAATATAGCAGTGAATGCCAAGGAGTCTCTTGAGGCAGGGGCCCCACAACTAGCTCCCAAGTGATGGGTGGATATGGGTGCAGGACCTCTGGGATATAGGGCAGTGGTTCCCAAACTGACAGATTGCACACCACCAATTTAAAACAATACAACTTTAAGTACCGCCAGCACGTTTTTTAGTTCAACTTTAAGTACCTCCAGCAAATTTGTGTCATATAAAGTAATTATAATAAATCTATTAACACATACCACTGACAGGTTGTCTGCATACCACTGGTGGTACCCGTACCACAGATTGGGAACTGCTGCTGTAGGGGAAGGAAGTGGGCAGCACGGCGACCTTGACCTCCTGTAGTAAACAGCAGTGGGGGGAGCTCCATGCATCAGACAAGAGCGGAGGGGTCTGCCCACCTCTGCCTAGCAAGTCCAGGAGGTCCCCAATATAGGTGATGCTGGCCAGGACCATCCTCCAGTACACACAGGATACCTCTGTCACCAGCACCACAAGCTGTGGGTTTTTCAGCAGGGGCTCAGCTAAAAGGTCTATGTCCTGGGCAATCACATCTGAGGATGTGGAGAAGACCAACTTCCAGGCTCTGAGGTGGTCCTGGCAGAACACCAGCAGCTGGCTGAGGCCTGTTATGGGGAGACTTTTTGGGTAGAAGAGCTGCCAGTCACATCAAAACCCTCAGACGTGGCAGAGAAAAGCAGGCCCAACCAGACATCACAGCACCTGATTACTGGCATTGTAAAGGAGCTTCTGTAAAGCTTGAAGGCAGAAAGTGCACAACTGGCCACAGATGCAGACCAGACCCTGCCCCACTCCTGCCCCTCCATGAAAGGGGAGGCACAGGACATCTTCAAAGACTCAGTGCTGTCCTGGGAGAAGAACCTCTGCACCCATCTCTGGAGACTGGCCAAGACTTCTTAGGGTACAGACAGGGTGTTGAACCTGTGGCAGAGCATGAACAGGACAAGCTGGTTGATGATCAGTACTCTACCACAGAGAGAGAGATGCACTGAATAACTCCTGTCACGCCTGCACGCTTAACACTCAGACATCTTGGTTTCAAGTTAGTCTCAGTTCTCCAGTGGGGAGAGGCATCTGGGAGACAAGTAAGCCCCCAGACACAGCAGCAAGACTGGATACAGGCAGTCCTCAGATTTACAACACAATTGGTTCCTGAAAACCCGGTCTTAAATCGAAATGTTGCAACTCGAAACCAATCTTCTCATAAGACACAATGTTATAAATGCAGGATTGGTTCCTGAACCAAGGCCCAATACCTTATTTTCACCAAAAACACCCCAGAATTTTGTATTTTATCAATTACAGATGAGTAATATAGCTACATTAATGTATTTATATCATAAATAGCAATCATATTGCTTTGGAAGGACTTCTTTGAGGCGACTTTTCTGGACTTCTTCAAAGGCTCTTGGTTGAACTTTTTGAAGGGTTCTTGGCTGGAGTCTTCTCAGGAGACTTGGCTGCAGGTTTTTCTAGAGTCTTATCTACTTTCTTAAAGAAAGTGTCCAAGGAAGTTTGGACAGATGTTCTTCAGGGAAATGAGCAATACAGCCAACTTGTTCACAGGCATGTCAGTGCATTAGATTAAGCCTTGTAAAGCTGAAGCAGGGTGTCAATTTATAAATGTCATAAGTGTGAAATGCTATAACTCAAAATGTTTTAAGTCAAGGACTTCCTGTACTTTAGAGTGCATGTGGGAGCAAACCCACATGCCATCAGTCAACTCACTGTCAAGCCATATGTGCCAGATCACTCGGGTCTGGGATCGTGAGCAGCATGTTGTCAGCATACGTAGAAAGGACCACTCGTGGCCAAATCCAAGAGCACCAGTCCCATGATCCTTTTATGTTAGTGGCAGAAAAAGGGCTTTACAGCAATATTGTAGAGCTGGCTCAACAAGGGGCAGCCTGGATGCACTCCCCACTCAAAGGGGATAGGCTGTGTAAGCAGCCAGTTGAGTTTGAGGATGTACCAGATCACTCCCCTCCAGGAACAAGTCAGTGGAACTGACCCAAATTGAAGTGTCAACAGATGAGGTTATAGACATAACTGGTAAGCTAAATAGTAACAAATCACCAGAACCTAATGGCATTCACCCTAGGCTCTTAAAGAAGCTGAGATCAGAAATTACCAAACTCTTTACTGGAGTATGCAAGTATCATTAAAAACATCCTCAGTACCACAGGACTATAAGACTGGAAAATGTGACCCCATATTTAAAGAAGGTTCTAGAGGGGGTGAAGGGAACTAGAGGCCAGTAAGCCTAACTTCTGTTCCTGGAAAACTGGTAGAAACAATATTAATAATAAAAAAAGAATTGTTCAGCACATAGATGACCATGACTTGCTGGGGAAGAATCAACGCAGTTTTGTCAAAGGGAAATCATGCTTCACCAACCTACTAGAGTTCTTTCTGGGTGTCTATAAGAAGGTGGATTGAGCGATCCAGTTGACAGAGTATATTTGGATTTCCAGAAGACTCTGACAAGATCCCCCAACAGATGCTCTTAACTAAGTTAGGTAATCATGGGATTACAGGGAACGTCCACATGTGGCTTAAGAAGTTGGCTCCAAGATTCCAGCCAGGAAAGAGTACAAATGGTCAGTTTTCAGGATGGAAAGTAGTAAACAGCAGGACCACCCCCCCAGGGATCTGTGTTGGGACCAGTGCCATTTGACATATTTATAAGTGATCTGGAAAAGGGGATGAGTAGCCAGGTGGCCAAATTTGCCAATGACACAAAATTATTCAAAGTGGTAAAGACCAAGACTGTGAGAAACTAACAGAAGGTTCTGACACATTTGAGCAAATGGGCAACTAAATGGCAGATGAAATTCTATGTAGATAAGCGTAAAGTGACGCACGTGGACAAACATAACCTAAACTATACCTACTCTATAAGAGCCTACACATACATATGATGGACTCAATATTAACTGTTACCACACAGGAAAGAGATCACAGAATCATAGAAAATTAAGGTTGGAAGGGACTTCAGAAGGTAATCTAGTCCAACCCCCTGCTCAAACCAGGTCCATCTCCAACATGATGACAAAGCCCTGGCTGGAATTAAGCCAGGCCTTAAAAATCTTCAAGGATAGAGATTCCACCACCCCTCTAGGTAACCCATTTCAGTGATTCACCACCCTTCTAGTGAGAGTTTTTCCCCCTACCTACTACAAAGATATCCAACCTACACTTCCCTTGCTGCAATTTGAGACCACTGCTCCTTGTTCTCTCATCTGCCACCACTGGGAACAGTCTAACTCCATCCTCTTTGGAACCATCCTTCAGGTAGCTGAAGGCTGCTATCAAATCCCCCCATTCTGTCTTCTCTTCTGCAGACTAAGTAAGACCAGTTCCCTCATCCACTCTTCAGAAGTCACATGCCCCATCTCTGTAATCATTTTTATTCTCCACTGGACTCTCTCCACCTTGTTCACATCCTTTCTGTATGTGGAAAGGGTGGCCCAAAACTGGATACAGAACTCCAGATGTGTCTTCACCATTGCAGAAGAGGGACATAATTACTTCCTTTGATCTGCTGACAATGCTTCTACTAATGCAGCCTAGGATGCTGTTAGCCTTCATGGTAATGAAGGCACACTGCTGACTTCATGACTCATTCAGTTTATTGTCCACTGTAGACCTCAGATCCTTTTCTGCACAGCTGCTGCTTAGCTAGTTGGCCCCAAGCCTGTAGCAGTACATGGGATTCTTCCGTACTAAGTGCAGGACTTTGCACGTGTCCTTGTTGAACATGAGATTTCTTTTGGCCCAATCCTCCAATTTGTCTAGGTCACTCTAAATCTTAGCCCTACTGTCTAGCATACCCACTACTCCTCCCAGCTTGTTGTCATTTGTGAGCTTGCTGAGTGTGCAATCCATCCTGTCTTCTAGACGGTTAATGAAGATACTGAACAAAATCTGGGAGTTCTTGTGGACAATTCACTAAAAACATCAGCTCAATGATCAGCAGCCATCAAAAAGGCAAACAAAATGTTAGGGATTATTAACAAAGGAACTGTAAACAAAACAGAAAGTATTATTATACCCCTTTATAAATTAATGGTGTGTCCACACCTTGAATACTGTGTCCAGTCCTGGTCCCCACAACCAAAAAGGAAATATAAGAACTAGAGGAAGTCCAGAGAAGGGCAACAAGGATGATTAGTGGTATGGAGGTGCTTCCATATGAGAAGAGACTAAAGTGGGTCTATTCAGTTTAGAAAAAAAAAAAAAGAGATGCTTGAGGGGAGACATGATAGAAGTTTACAAAACACTAAATGATGAAGAAAAAATAAATAGATTTATTTGTTACTGTCTCTCAATACAAGAACTAGGGGTCATAAAATGAAGCTAGTAGGTACTAAGTTTAAAAGTAATGAAAGGAAGTTTTTTCACACAGCATGTAATTAAGGTGGGGAACTCATTGCCACCAGATGTTGTGGAAGTTGACAGTTTAGTCCAGGGTGGGCAAAATGTGGCCCGCCAGGCCATTCTATCTGGCCCATGGGGCCCCTAAAAAATTTAGAAAATTAATATTTATCTGCCCCTAGCTGCCTGTTCATGCAGCCCTCGATGGCTTGCCAAAACTCAGTAAGTGGCCCTCAGACCAAAATAACTGACCACCCCTAGATTAGTCTGATTCAAGAAGGGATTAGAGAAATTCTTGGAGTAAAGAGGCATCAGTAGCTCTTGAGCATAGGAGTTCAGGAACAGCCTCTGAATCAGAACTTCTTAGACCTTAAATGCTCGAGGCTGCAAGTAGAAGAACAACAGTGGAAAAAACTCCTGGTCATACCCATTTCATTCTCACTTTCAGCATTCACTCTCTGCCACTATGTGACACAGGATACTGGGCAAGAGGAACCTATGGTCTTACCCACTAAATGACAATTCTTATGATCTTAGGCACTTTGAAGAGGCATAAAGCATCTAGAGAAGCCACACAAGGTGGTAACTCAAGCTGAATGCCCTCAGAGTGCCTATGAGGTATCCATGATCCACCCTGTTAAACACTTCCTCCTGGTCAAGGGACAAGAGAACAAGCGACAGGCCACCTTCACATGCAAGCTCAAGGATATCCTGGACCAGATAAAGGTTGTTGAAGATGGCGCACCCTAGAATAGTGTTCATCATGTACCTTGTCAGGTACATCGTGTCCACCAACACTGACTTTAGCTACAGTAAGATGGCTTTCACTACAAACTTGTAGTCTGTGCAGAGAAGCAAGACTGGGCATCAGCTCCTCAGGCCAGAGGGGTACCCCTTTTTGGGCACCAAGATCAGCATGACCCTAATACATGATAAGGAGATTTTCCCATCTCCTTCAGACTTGGCCCAAATTGTAGCCAGACAGCTTGGTCGAACTCCACAGTAAGTCAAACAATGACTAGAGAGATTTGGCGGGCATCAGGTGAAGGCCTTCCAAGACCTCAGCCAGGACCTGAGGACCCTCCTTCTGGTCCTGATCACCTGCACTGCCCCTCCCACAGGACCTGTCAGATATGAGCATTGGTCAGATCTAGCAAGAATTCTACAAAAAGGCCCCTGACCTTTCTTACAACACAGTGGGATCCATCCTCCGCCAGCAGGCACATGATGTGCATCTTGGCATCCCTCCTCTTTTCCAGCCCACATCCTCCAGTAGACTTTTGTTGAAGTGCCAGTTAGTAGGCTGGCCATAGGCACTCAGGTCATAGAGCACAGGCAAGGTGGTGACCACAAATGGGAGCTAGCCAAATGCCAGAGGTGTAGACTAGGACAGTGTTTAGCAGGGAGATGTAAATCCTGTCCAGCCAGGAGTGGTGTCCCTGAAGTTCTTCTACCCTTATCCAAATACTGGATTGTCATGAGGCTGGTGGGCACAGCAGACATCCATCAGGGAATGATCAGAGATGACCCTCCTTCAGATATCTGCAGCAACCTGGTTCTACTTCCTGACAGTTCAGCCCTGCATCTTCAGGATAATATCAAAGTCCACACTGAGAACCAGATACTCATGAGGGCACAGGGTGCTGAGAATTAGCTGACTTATGGTAAAGTGCATCATCCCCAGGTTCTGAAGAGCAGATCAGATGTTAACAAGGTTCAGAATGAGCCCTTGTATTTCAACCCAGAGATGGAGCAAGCAGCCTGACACCACCTCAGCCACCTGCAGGATCACTAGTGTGGACTGTAACAGAACAGGACAGGAACGGGCAATTATTTTGGGCAGAGGACTGCTTACCGAGTTTTGACAAGCCATCAAGGGCCTCATGACAGGCAGCCAGTGGCAGATAAATATTAATTTTCTAAATTTTTTAGGGGCCCCATGGGCTGGATAGAATAGCCTGGTGGGCCACCATCAGGCCCATGGGCCGCATTTTGTCCACCCCTGTACTAGGGGGTCAGGGGAGTCCGAACAACCCCACACCTCAAAAGCACCTCTGCACACCCACCCCAGACCTAGGAGAACTCACCAGACCAGGTCCTGGGACATAGCAAGCCCTGCAACAAGGAAGCCAACACAGGTGTGGGGAGTGAGAGAGGATTAGCCATGTGAGCCCAGAGTGGGAAGGATAAAAGACACTGAAAACAGCCTCAAGGGGCTGCACCTGGCCAGGAAGCAGGCTGCCTGGAGCCTGGAGTTGCCATGGGGTTAAGCACCCACCAACAGAACCCAGAGCAGGGCTCTTTTCTGTTTGTTTGCCTGCTTGCTTGATCATTTGCTTTGTTGCACAAGCCTGCAGGCACTGCAGTCTCTGAAAGATAAGAGGCAGCCAGGAGGTGAAGCCTGGAAGAACCAGGGGAAGACAGTTAGGTGCTAACTTATTTGCTAACTTCCTTTGTTTTACATCGCTAACAAGCTTGGGGTGGCCTCCAGGTATTATTCACTAGCCTGGCTACAGCAGAGGCAAGGGCCCTGAACAGTGGGTCCTTGGCCAAAGCCAGCAGCAAAAGTAAAACTGGTCAGCTCAACTAGGTTGACCAAACGTACCATGCAGTGATCTGCCCAGACTCTCCCCATAGCAGCCTTTATGGACCTGGGCAGAACTGGGATGCCACCCCATGTCTCCATGAGAGACGGTTCCCCAGAAACAGCAGAGTATTCTGCCTGTCAGAGACAGGAGAGTACCTGGAATCTGTGGAGACTCCCCCCACCTCCCACCTTGCAGCCACAGATGTTGATGTTCACAACAGTGATGGTCCACATTGGTGGGGGGAGGCTTAGTGGGGGCTTCATGGGGGCAGTGCCAGCTGCACAGCCTGGCAGCAACCACACTGCCCTCCCATAGATGTAGAAAGGTATTGTGAAAGCTGGGGGCCTACTCATAGTTTTCAGGCATTTCTCTTCTAGGGCTCCTGGCCCATCTCCACCAGAGCCCTCAGGGCACTTAGGATCTGGTGGAAATCCCTCCCCCCCACAACAGTCAGGATGAGCTCCATCTTGTTCCTAGAGGACAGCATGCTCTCCAGGAACAGAAGGAGATCCTCCACTGAGCCCACAGGTTCCCAATCATCTTCTTCCTGGTTCTTGGGTTCTGCAGCAAGCTCTTCCTGACTCCCTGAAGAAAGGGGGAGGGTGGGAAGGGTATGCATCTCCACCTGCCTCTCCTGCTGCTCCAGCCTGAAGGAACTCCAGCAACACTAGTAAGGTCCCTCTACCACCATCAGCTATGTTACCTCTGTGTCTGCCCTCACGTGTTAAATCCTGCACTCCACTCCCCAGGGATTAATTTTTCCCCTCTACTCCTGTGTGCATCAGTCTCTGCATTTATTCCCCAGCCCCCACTCCATGTTTCTGCCCTCCCTTGGGCAAAAAGACTCTCCCCAGCCTCCCCTCCCCTCCCCCTATGCACATACAGCACTTTCTACCCCCCACAACTTTGTCACATACAGTGCAGCCTGAGGGGGCACCCCTGACAAACCCTCCCAGTTAGCCAAACCCTTATCCCATACAAGGAGGGGAGCCCCGTGTTCCCTCTTCACCCCACCCAGCCTACCGTGGCAAGGCAAGAGACCTCTAAGGCAGTCCTAAACAAGGGGACAGACAATGAGACAGGGGAAAAGAACCAGAACCTGAGGGTCTCTTCTAGTCAGTCTCCATCCAACAGGGGCATGGAACCCCACCCCCGCATCAAAGCAAAGGCAAGCACAAGGGCTCCCCAGCTGCCTCCTTCAAAGGCAAAGGTCCTGATACCAAAGACAGCACCTCTACCTGCTGGAACCAGGTGTGCCTCATCAGACAGCACCCCACCCACTCAGCCTATGCCCAAGCAGCTGTAGGGAAATTGCAGCCTCCCCACCATGGGTCCTCCACCACCTGTGCCCACACAACCTTGGACAACTGGGGTCACTTCCCTAATATTACCAGGCAACATGGCGAATGCTGTTACCTGCACCCTGATACGCAAATGCCGGTGCAAGTTAGAAGCCTCCAAGATTGTGGCAGCCTCCAAGATGCATGACAAGGGAGTGTTCTTCCTTGCCACATAGGCTACCACCCAAGAGGCAATGGAGAACGGGATCTCTGCTGAGGCATCTACATCTCCCTCAACCCTCAGGGAACCAGAGTGGTCCCAAGCTGTGTCCCATCTTTCCTCCCCAACATGGTCCTCAGGCTCCTCCTCTTCAGCCTGGGGAATACTACCTTGCCAGTCACCACCCTGTTGCTGCAGTGCCAAGACCCCAACCTCTACTACATGCAGTCCTTCTGCCACAAGGTCACTATCCAGCTGGCAGTAAGCACAAGGGCAGAGGTCAAGGGGTCCTTTGTTATCCCCCTTCAGGAGACTCCATGCAAGATCTACATGGTGGGGAAAGGAAGCCTAAAGTGCCAGGCACTGGGAAAACTCTGCCAGGAGTGCCCCATGAGACAGCAAAAGAAAACACCATGAACCCCTGCTAAAGAGATGGGTGCCAACACTACCAGCACCCCTGGCACCACAAACCCCAGGACGCAGCCCTTCCACAAGCTCTGGGCACTCTGTGCCACAATGATCAGCAGGGTCTCAGGCTTGAGGGAAAAGGGCAGGCAACAGAAGCAAGGAGGGCATTTCTGCCCTCACTACCCCACCACTACCCCCTTGCCTAATATTGGCCCCTCCCTCAAGAGCCAACTCATCCCCAGCTCACCCCAAAGGTGACCAAGTTATGGTCCCCAACAGAATGTAATCAGCCACCCATTCCAAGCAAAAGGTCCAGGTACACATTAGTCCTTCCAATAGAGAAGGCTCCTTCACACCACCCAAGAGGAGGGCTGACATTAAGATGAACCCTGCATCTCTCTATGGCAGGCACCACTACCACCAAGACGCCCATAGCATCTTCTCCAGACCACATCAATGCCACCCCTGCCATAGTCCTCTGTCCTCTACCTCCAAACTCAACTGATGAAGGGAAAAAAGCAGGCCCCCGCAATAGTCAACCAAACCCCAAGGAGAACATTGCACAGATCCCTGTGTCTCTTGCTTTGCCACTCACCTTGTTGACCCCTCCCCTATCTCCAAAGGCTGCATTACTCCCCCTATGAGTGTCAAGGGGCAAAGCAGACTGGGTGGTTTGGGTACTGAGAGGGCAAGCCCAGGTGGGGAGCAGGAGCCAGCAGCTCCAGTCAGCCATCAACTCCCACATAGGAAAAGTGATTGGTGGCCCCTGCTGGAGGCAGGACCTGGGCTAGATGTACCACTCGTCTGACCCAGTATGTCACTAATTTTGTTGGCAGATTTTTCTTTATTTATGATGGGTACAAGCAGAGTTTAACCTGAGATTCAAAGTGAACTTGTAAGGGGCACTCAGTGAATCGCTCTATAGGATCAGAAAGTTCTAAGTTTCAAAACAAATATCAGACATTTAGCTACTAATCTATAAATATTCAAACAATATTAGCAAGGATTCAAACAATATTAATATTTGGGGGCTGGACCCGATGATCTTGCAAAGTCCCTTTCAGCCCTAACATCTATGAAGAGAAAGATTTTAAAGTTGAAAATAGGACGAGACGTATGGGCTATTTTTACTGTAATTGAACCCAGCAACTTTTAAATCACACTTGGCCCAACACTCACAAAAGGATTCAGTCTTGTAACTCGAAAATGCTTATCATTCATCTTCTCATTACACCAGAACTGAACAAAGGAAGAGCTCTTGCAGATAGTAAATATCAAACATGTCTGCTCTACAGCAAGACCCACAAATATAGAACCAAATTTGGTGAATTTTAGAAATAAGATGCTTTCCAAATTGTAAAACATTACCACTGTCCTATCGCTTTTCAATTTTTTATATCGTCTGTGAAACACACCTCCTGCTAAATTCCTCTACAATTGAAGTTATATTACCAAGGGTAATACCAACAAAAAAAAAAGCATTATTCTGTTTTTACTGGGCAGCTGCATAATTTAACTGTGAAGCTAGCAGAAAGATACCATTTCACAAAAGAATAATATAAGACAGAAATAGAAACTTGAAACAAAACAGGTGAGAAGAAGCCTGTCAAAACCATACATTTTAATCTTACCTTACTGCGATTTGGTGGAAACTTCAAAAAACGCAGCACCACGCAGCGCTACAGACAGAAAAAAAGGGGAAAAGATTGTTTTATTAGTATAAAGACACAATAACGTAATTCAGACTACTACAGCCGAAGTATTTAAGAAACTGAACAATTTTAAAGAAAGGCATAGTAGGCAAGTCTTGTGATTAAGGCCTAAGATTCAAACCAATTGGTTTGTTACCAGCTCTGCCAAAAAAACCTGTGAGATCTTAAATAAATCACTCTATGCTTTCATCATCTCAATTCTAATATTATAAAAGCCTTAGTTAGTTAGTCTACCAATCTGTCCATCTGTAACGCTTGATTTGCACTGTGACTGGCTAACTGAAACAGCCAATCACAGTGTTCCAAGAACACTGGGACTGGAGATGGTGCGGTGGAACACCTCCATGACAATCGGGCAGAGGGGGGTGGAGAGAGCAAGTCAGCCCTGAAGTGGCAAATGGAGGGGGGGGGGGGGGGGGGGGGAGGAAGACCGTTCCCCCACCCCTAATCAAAGGAGAAGCGGGATCGGAGCTAGATGTGGGGCTCAGTCCCCGTGTGCGCCTCCCCATGATAGCAGCCCAGCCCCAAAGCGGCCTTGAGGTGGCAGCGACAGAAAGAATGACACGGGGGGGGAGGGGCAAGGCTAGCAGCACAGGCCTCCCCCACCCCTCAGCCACCTGAGGTGGCACAGGGCCGACGCAGGCAAAAATAGGCCCAAACACAGCACAGCTGGGGGGGGGGGAAGCGGAGCTGGATGATCAGTGCCGAACAAAAAGTAGGGGCAGGTCCAGACACGATCCATCCCTGCTTGCCCCCCACCCCGAGAACTGGACCAGCAGGAAGGGACTGGGGACAAACACAGAGGGTGGGGGAACCAAGGCCTGCTGCGGGTGGGGGAACTTGGAGCCGGCAGCGCCGCAGGGTCGAGTGGACCCAGACCACAAGAAGCAGGGGGGAGTGGCCCCAGGCCCAGCATAGGGGGATGGGGAGAAGTGGGCCTGGGCTGGTCGCAGCAGCAGGAAGTGGGGAGCAGGCCTGCGCGCACTCCTGCCCACCCCCTGCTGCCACAGTGGGGAACAGGGAAGTGGCCCTGGACCACACGCAACAGAGGGGAAGGAAGGGAATGAGTGGGCCCAGGCCCAGAACAGGGGAGCAGGGCCTGGGAGGGTAGAGCCAGGCCTGGGTTGATGCGGCAGCAGTGGGGGGGAGGGGAGGAGTGGGCCCAGATGCGATGCGTGGGGTGTGAGGGAAGACCAATGGGGGTGGAAAAGCCAACCCACCACAGTGGGGGGGGGAGGAGGGAGTGGGAGGTCTGGCCCAATGCAGCAGTGGTGGGGGGAGTGGAGGAGCGGGCCTCCTCCCCTGTGTCTGCTCCTCCCATCCCCCCAACACCACCATGTCAGCCCAGGCCCACTGCTCCATCCCTCATATGCCGCAGGAGGCTGGCTTCTCTCCACCCTTGGGCCCACACTACTCCCCCACATCAGGCCCCAGACCATTCCTTCCCTCCCCCCCATTGTGGCAGGGAAGGGGGAAGCGGGCCGGGACCCCAAGCAGCAGGAGGGAAGGGGGGGATGGGGAGCAGGCTCAGACCTGTGTCCCTACACACTCCCCCTCCTCCACCCTCCCCCACCCCCCATCATTCTTGACAGGCAGTCAGCTAATAAGGATAACATTTCCATACCTTACCATAGCATTGAGAAGACATGATGGCTAGAAAATACAAAAAGTAAGATTCAGTATCTTCCCTATGCTTTAAAGGAAATCCGTATGTCCTAAAGTCATTGTCCTTCTAGAAGTGTTTTTACATAAAAGAGTATCACAGCATTTGAGATATCCAACAGTGCTACTTAACAGTGATAATGCCAAATGCTGCCACTCCCCCCTTGCCACTTGGGGTCCAGGCCCACTCCACCCTGCTGCACCACCAGCTCCAAGAAGTGGGCTGGAGGGGGAGCCAGTGCTGCTGGCCTTGGTCCTTCTGCCCTTCGTGAGCTGTGTCCCCAAGTCCCTTCCTGCTGGTCCCATTCTGGGGGGGCGGAGGGGAAGCACAACAACGCTTTTCATATCTAAAAGTAGTACTCAATTGACAATTGAATTTAGAGCAAATGAGCAAGTATCAAGATAAACTACCACAGCTTGACAACTAAGTCACCATGCAAAGTTAAAGAGTGTAGATTCCCCAGATATGCCACCTAAAATATTATAGAAATTTTACCTAAAAGTTAAAATATTTCAGAACAGTTTTTGGTAATTTCCTCATTTTATGCAGAAAACTTACACTGAAGGTAAATAGTTAACAGTGTAAAATAACACTTCTCACACCTAATTTATTACTTTCATTTTAAAAGGTAAAACACAAAAATACTATTGCAAATTTAGTGAAAATGTAGATTATGTCCTTGATAACAAAATGGGTTACTACATACCTACCTACATACAATCACTTTCTGTAGAGAAGGAAAAAAACAAAAAACAAAAAAAAAAATAAAGAATTCTTGCACTCACAAGAATTACTTATATCAACATTCTTTATCAAATGGAAATATGGAAGTTTATAATCTAAGAGCTTATTCTTTATTCTCAAGTAGGAGCTACAGGACTAAACAAATTTTATAATGTATTATGCTACACAATGTATATACAGAGAAAAAGTCCATTTACAATACATAACTGTCACATTTAAAACAGTGGGATAACGGAGACTTGGTGGGACTCCTCCCATGATTGGGCCACAGGTATAGATGGCTATACACAGGAGAAATTGAGTGGACAAAAGGGGCAGGGGTGTAGGAAAGCTACACGTCCCTGCAAGCTGACATTGGTGCTCAGGGTGGATGACTGGAGACCCTCTGGGTTAAAATCCGTGGGGAACATGGCACAGGGGACACAATGGTGGGAGTCTGCTACAGAACTCTGAGCCAGGATCAAGAGCTCAACCAAAAGTTTGCCAAGGAATTGGCTGAGTTTGCATGCTCCCAGTGCATGTTTGTCATGGGAGACTTTAACTACCCAGACATCTCGTGGGAAGAGCACTTGGCCAAATCCAAATGGTCGCAAAGCTTCGTGTGTGGATAAGCGCTATCTGACACAAGAAGTCAATGAGCCGATGAGGGGTAAAGCACTGCTCGACCTGGTACTGGCCATGGGGGATGACCTAATCAGCGACCTAATGATCGAAGGGAAGCTAGGTGACAGCAACCACAAGCTGATCACCTTCATCATCCACCATAAAGCTGGCAAGTCAGTTAGCAATACAGAAGTCCTCAGCTTCACGAAAGCTGACTTTGACAAGCTCAGGAGGCTTGTCAGTGAGGCCCTAAGGGACCATGACCCAAAGGGGAGGGGAGTTCAGGATGAGTGGTTGCTCTTCAACGGAGCAATTATGGATGCACAAACTAAGTCTATCCCATCTCAGAGGAAAAGCACCAAAAGGTCACAGCAGCCCCTTTCAGAGCCCCCCAGCTCTGTAGGGAACTAGCGGATCTCCTGCATCTAAAAAGAAATGATGGAGAACCGGATCCAACTCCAAGGAGGAATACTCTGCTCTGGTCCAGACCTGCAGAGAGAAAACCAGGAAAGCCAAGGCTGTGATGGAACTCCAACTAGTTACAAGTATCAGGGACAATAAAAAGTCCTTTTTTAGATACGTGGGGAGCCGGAGGAAAAGCAAGGGCAACACTGGACCCCTGCTAAACCAGATGGGACAACTGACAACCAATGCCCAGGAAAAAGCAACCTGCTAACTGAGTACTTTGTGTCAGTTTTTCACCAGTCCCTTCGGACAACACTGCCCATTACGGGAAGGGAAGATCCAGGTGAGGGAGATTCCTTACCCTTCATCGATGCTGACCTCGTGGAGGAACACCTTGACACGCTGGATACCTTCAAGTCAGCCAGCCCTGACAGTTTACACCCCAGGGTACTCAAGGAGCTGGAAAGCACCAAAGCTCAGCCCCTGGCACAGATCTTCAAGAACTCCTGGCACTCTGGTGAAGTGACTGAAGATTGGAAGAAGGCCAATGTGGTGCCCATCTTCAAGAAAGGGAGGAAAGTGGATCCAGCAACCTACAGGCCCATCAGCCTGAACTCTAACCCGGGGAAGGTCTTAGAAAAGATTATTAAGGAGGCCATTCTTAACAGACCGGCCAATGGCAACGTCCTGAGGGATAGCCAACATGGGTTTGTTGCAGGTAGGCCTTGCTTGACCAATCTTATCTCTGTTTACAACCAGGTGACCCATCACCTGGACAAGGGAGAAGAGATTGATGTCATATATCTTGACTTCAAAAAAGCCTTCAATCTGGTATCCAGTGATCACCTCTTAGCAAAACTGACTAACTGTGGCCTCGGCCTCACCACGATCCACTGGCTGGGGAATTGGTTCCGTGGTTGGACCCAGAGGGTGGTGGTTGATAGAAGTCAATCGTTGAGGTGCGCTGTGACCAGTGGAGTCCCTCAAGGCTCTGTCTTTGGGCCTATACTATTCAACATCTTCATTAATGATGTGGACGCTGGTATCAGAAGCAGACTAGTATCAGAAGCAGACTGGCCAAGTTTGTCAGTGATACCAAACTTTGGGGTAAAGCGTCCACACCTGAGGACAGGAGAGTGATCCAGGCTGACCTTGACATGCTCAGGAAATGGACGGATGAGAACCTGATGGTTTTTAATGCTGAAAATTGCAAGGTTTTCCACCTTGGGAAGAAAAACCTGCAGCATACTTATAGGCTTGGCAGTGCTACACTGGCTATCACTATGGACGAAAGGGACTTGGGGGTCATGATTGACCACAAGATAAACATGAGCCTTCAATGTGATGCTGCAGCTAGTAAAGCAAGCAAAATGCTGGCTTGCATCCATAGATGCTTCTCAAGCAAATCCCAGGACGTCGTTTGCCCGTTGTACTTAACTTTGGTGAGGTTGCAGCTGGAGTACTGCGTCCAGTTTTGGGCTCCACAATTCAAAAAGGATGTGGAGAAGCTTGAGAGAGTGCAGAGGAGAGCCACGTGCATGATCAGAGGTCAGGAAAACAGACCTTATGATGAGAAGTTGAGAGATATGGGACTTCAGCCTGGAAAAGCACAGGCTCAGGGGTGATCTGGTGGCCACCTATTAAGTTTATCAGGGGTACTAACTAGGATCTGGGAGAACGTCTATTCACCAGTATGCCCCATGGGATGACAAGTTCAAATGGCTACACGCTCCTCCATGACCATTTCAGGCTAGACATAAGGAAGAACTTCTTTACTATCTGAGCCCCCAAGGTTTGGAATAGACTGCCGCCAGAGGTGGTTCAAGCACTTACTCTGAATGCCCTCAAGAGACATCTGGATGTTAATCTTGCTGGCATCTTATGACTCTTGCTGACTTCTTGCCCCTGGGGCAAAGGGCTAGACTCGATGATCTCCTGAGGTCCCTTCCAGCCCTAATGTCTATGAAATCTATGAAATTTATAGGCATTTAACTGCAATGACATGAACCGCCTCTGGGTTTGGGTAGTCTAGAAACTATCTGTCACAAAGTGATGAGAGAAAAGGGGTAAAAACCCCTTTCCCGGGGACAGAACTGTAGTGGGAGAACCCTGCGGCCCCAGGGAACAACCCCCATGATAGGAAAAAGATTACGAGGTGCAGGAGTGGCAGCAGAGAGCCAGCAATTGAAAGAAGAACCACCTGCGCGCTTCATCGGCCATTTACCCGTGTGGCTGGGGGCAGCACAGGGAGTGACGTCATCTGGCAGTGCTGGCCAGGAACTTTAAAAGCTGGCTGCAAGAAAGCACCAGCTGAGAGGTGGCTGTGAGCTCCCAGCCAGCACTTACTCCAGTTAGGGACCCAGGACAGAATCCTGAAAGAAGTTTACCCTTTGATGGAATGGTGCCCAGCGTTGGATCCGGGAAGGATGCTGAGGGACTAACCATCAATCCACATGCAGGGACAGGTGAGTAGGGAGGGGAGAGCGTTACCTCCCCATCCCCTTTCAGTTTTTTGGATTTCTTTTTAAGTTTCCATTGCCCCTGAAGGCAGAGCTTAGGCTCATAGAGTACATCTGGGGCTGAGGCACAGAAGACCCACTGGCTTGGCTCTGGGTCGGAAGGAATGCATCCACGGAGAGCAAAAGCAATCACCTGGGTCCATTAAAGGCACTGTAGGCTGAGCCTGGCTGAAGGGACCCACGTCCTGCAGACGGCCTCCAGCTAGAAGCTGAGGGCAAAAGCAAATACTTTTTGAGATTAGATCAGGATTACATCACAAGGGCCAGTGTCCGAGAGGTTCAGACCATCTACCACATGGCCAAGTTCATCAGGTAAGTACATGGAAAGGGTGTAAGGGAGGTGGAGCCCTAAGGACGTCAGCAGGTGGCACCTCTGAGCAAGTCCCAACTATCCTTTAATACAGCAAGATGCTGCAGTAGAGAAAAAGGAACATTTCTTTTCTGTAGTTCAGTGGTTCCCAAACTGTGGTACATATACCTCCAGTGGTACACAGACTACCTAGAAGTGGTACGTGGAAGGCTCCGGGGGAGAGGCCGCACACACCTATAACCCAACATCTGCCTGCTGCATATGGCCAGGAACACACCATCGTGTGTCGAGCAGCACCCACTGGGTAAGCATGTTGGAGGAAAAGGTGGGGGCAGATCAAGGACCCCACCATGAAGGGAGGTAGGGGGGCAGTGGCAGAGATTAATGGCACCCTGGGCAGGTCAGAGCCAGGGCAACTCATCCAGGGGCACCAGGGGAGGTGTGGCTCTCCACCATTATGCACACTTCAGGGCAGAAGTGTGGGGCACATGTCCCCCAGATCCATGCATGGGCCAGAGGCAGACTATCGCTGGGCTCTGCCTCATGCTGCTGCTGCTGGCCTAGGAGCCTCACGCAATGCCATGTGCTTGCCACACGCTGGCTGCGCTGCATCCTCTACCCACCCGAAGGCAGCAGGCACAGCCCACTGCTGCCTGGGGGTTCTCCCCTCTCAGGCCAGCTCGCTCCATCCTGCAGCAGGGCTAGCACAAAGGCAGCCTGGGCCTTTCCAGAAATGCAGGGGATGCCCCCCGCTGTGCGCACCCTGGGGTAGGCATGCAGGGCATGTGCCCCCCAGAGCTGTGGGTGGAGACAGACAGGCTACACGCTGGGCTCTGCACCAGATAGCACTGCCTCAAGACCTGCCACCTGCCTGCCGCCACCAGGAGGGCTGAGGCACTTGACCAGTGTGGGGGATGCACATGGCATCCTGCACAGATCCATAGGTAGTAGCAACAGCAATGAGGTGTAGAGCCCAGCGTGCATCACACAGCCCACCTCCACCCGAGTTCAGAGGGAACTCACCCCCTATGTCTGTCCCAGAATGCACACAGCCCTTCCCCACCCTCCACTGCCTATAGACCTCTGCAGGATGCCATGTGCATACTATGCACTGACTGAGTGCCTCTGCCTGCCCAGTGGTGGCAGGCACATGGCGTCCTGCCCAGGGAGTCGCTGCTGCGGCCCTTGGAGGTGGGGCTCCCAGGCTGCAGACTGAGTTGGAAGCCCCCAAGCCTGGTGTCTTGCCCTGACTAGGTGGTGTTCCCCTGTGGGCAGGGTGGCTGCGCCCCAACCTGCAGAGCTGTGTGGCCCGAGCTAGGCCCCACCTCTGGTGCAGCTGAGCACCTCCACTGCAGCCTGAGTCTGCAGAGCCACGGAGCAGGCCCCATTACCTGCCCAGCTCCCTCTCTCTTCCAGCTATCGCCTTCCCAAGGGCCCTGCAAGGCCAGCCTGCCGGCAGTGCCTCCCCCTGCACCTGCTCTCCCCATGCTGCTTTCCCTGTCTTCCCTCTCCCTGCTCTTCCCCTCCTCCCTCTTCCCACCCCCATCACAACATGCTTAACAAAAAAGAATACACAAAAACAAAGGTAGTAAATGAAGTTTTATTTATTGTCACCAGGTTTAGAATTTTCAGAAAACCTGCTATTTACTGTAAAAAAAAATTAAAAATCATCAACAATTATTATTAATTATATTAATTTTCAGTGTGTCCTGCCATATACCCTCTGCCCCAGTTTTGTTTTTCTGGTGTGCCTGCACTCTGACACCTTACAGGATACACACTGAGGTTTTTTTTGATACTTTGGCCAAAAATGTTGCCTACCCCTGGTTTACACTGTCTTTGCTCCCAATTTACAATTGTTTTATATGGCCACCGTAACTGATAAAACAATGTCTTACGAGTACTGAATGTTTTGATGTTGTTTTAATACACAGTCTGCTACCTACATGTATGAAAAATGTGCAGGTGGTACTTAAGGCAGTATCATTTCAAATTGGTGGTATGCAGTCTGTTAGAGTTTGGAAACCACTGCTGTCGTTGGCACTGGTCATCTAACTTAAAGAGAAAGTCTAAATGCTGCTTGACAAATGACATCAGTCATTTTCCATATAAATTATAGGCCTGTGTGTGCAGAAATAGGGTTGATTTGATTTAAATCAAATAGTTTAAATCAAGATTTAAATCACTGTTCAGGAAGCCTCAGTTTAATCATTGTTTTCTACAAAAAGTGCATTCTTGTTGTTTGATATCCTCTATTCATTTAACTTCTTGAAACTGTGCTCTTAGAGAGGTACGGGCATGACTATGTATGTAAACTTGCAGAGACACAAGAAAGCTGATGGGTAGGTAAATCATCAGGGAACTGGGTTTTCCATTTCCCACAGAAAAAACGGAGTAAACCACAGATGTTACCTTTTACCAGAGGCAAACACGGATTTCATATTTTACAAGAAAAACTTGTGGATTTTGCCATTTTGCAATGAGCTCCCTGCAGGCTGGCAGAGTTCTAGCCTGCGGGGACCTGGAAGGAAGGCAGAGGGACAGGGGGTGCGCCATGTGCATGGACATGCACATGGCCCCAGCCAGCCTGCAGAGGAGACCAGCAAGTGGGGAGGAAAGGGAGCTGGGCAGGGCTGAGGCTGCAGCTCAGCCAGGTGGGACTTGGAGTCCGGGGCCGCAACGTGCAGCTGCAGGGCCCCAGTGGGGAGCAGGACAGGGCTGCAGGTGGTTCATCTGAGGGAAGGGGAGGGCTTGCTCCCTGCTGCTGTGTGCAGTCCCAGGGGACAGGGAGGACCCAAACCCCTCAGATCTACACCTGGGGCAGGTGCAGCCTGCAGGCTCAGGCTTCTGCCCTGCTTCCCACCCCCGGGGCCTCTGGAGCCCAGAGAGCATGACCCGGCACAGCTGTGGCCAGCATTGGGATCTTCTTGCTGTTGCTTGCCCCCTCCGCTGTCCTAGCAACATGCCTCCTGTGCCAACTGCTGCTTTGAGGGGTACAGCCCTGCATCACTGTAGCCTCATGTGCAGGAGGCACGTCAGTGAGGCAGCACAGGGTGAGCAGCAGTTGTACCCACAGGGCTCTGAGGGAGAGAAGCAGGTTGGCAGAGAGCAGCAGAGCCACACTGGGATCTCCTCACCACTGATCGTCCCCATCTCCCCCTCTGGCCCGGCAATGTGCCTCCTGTGTGCTGGGCTGCAGTGAACTGCGCAGCAGCAGGGAGCCAGCCTGCCTGAACCCACAGCAGGGGAGGGGGGTAAGGAAGTGGGACAGGGGGCTGCAGACCCAAATCCATAGCCCTGGCAGTTGGGGTCCCCCTCCGGTAGGGGTGGTATAAGGGCTGTGGATGGGGAGTAAGGGGCACCAGCGGGGCTGCTGGGGGACATGGATTTTACTTTTAAAATCACAGAGTTGCGGGGTTTAAGCAGAGAAGTTGGTGGGGTTTTTTTAAATCAGGGAAAACCAGGATCCCTGGTAATCAGGTCTGTTATCTCTCATCTCCATATACTGCTGTTAACAAGGGTATTCTCTCTGGAGACAAATCCAGAGTTTGAAAACTGAAACTAAGCATCACAGAGATGGGATCTTGTAGACTAAGCACCAAGTCGCATTGGATAGAGTGCTTTGCTTCAGGGGTGCACCCATAGAGACTTTTGGGGCCAATTCCAATAGCCGGTATTTAAGGAGGCATATTGGCCAATAGGAGTAAATTTAGTCGGCTTCTGGCCTACTTGACTAGAAAAACAGAGACCAGAAGTGCTGATACAGCTTATTTCAGTTATATGTTTTGAGATAAAAAAAATCCTTCATGTCTGATTACCCTGTGTACAGATGTCCAATTAAGTAAACTTGTTTTAGTTTCTCCAAGGTCGTATTTTTTTTTTCTCTTTATCTGTCTTAAGTATAAAAATGCTTGAAAACTTAGAGGGAGGAGGAAGATTCCTTTGAAACAGACAAGTAAGTGATTCCCCTTGCTATATGAAATCCTCCCTGTAATCACAGAATAGCCCTAAATAAAGAAAAGCTGGCTCTGTCAGTTCTGATTCAACCACAATGCAAAGTTTGATTTCTTCCACAATACCAACTGGATTTCTGATACAGCAGCCACCAGCTGGTAAGTCCAGTCTGGTGGAAGCAGAGGGGGGAGGGGAGGGAAGGGAAGGAGCAGATCAATCCCATGGGAGGTGAGGGAGGGGGCAAGGGGGGAGCTGGAGCTGCGGTACACACCCCAGGAGGGTATGGGGGGGGGGGGCCTTGTTCCCCCCAGATCTGTGCGGGGCTCTTCTCAGCAGGGGCTGGGCTCAGAGCGGGTGCCAGTGGTACACCTCAAAATTTCTCCACTGCTCCGCTCCCAGTGCCGCCACCACCAGCTGCCCACCTCCACCCACACACCAGGAAGAGCCAGGGCTGCAACGGGCAGCTGGCAGTGCTGGGAACAGAGCAGCGGCAAGATCTGGGATGGATGCAGCATCCTCCCAGCCCAGACCCAGCTGAGAAGAGCCCCATGCAGCCCCAGCTGCAGCCCGCCCCACCCCACCACACCCAATGTCGTCCCAGGGCGCAAGCAGCAGAAGGAACCACCTCCTCCTCAACTCCGCTTGGGCAGCACCTGCCCCTGCCCCCTCCCTCACTGTGGGGGGCATTGATTTACCCCCTCAATGCCCCTTCACTCCCCCCACCTTCCACCACATCAGATGTCCCAGCAGGAAGCAGCTCTCCATGCTGCCAGCTCTGCTTCTTGCAGCACAGGCATTTATTGGCCAAATTATCAGCCCCATTGGGCTCATATCCAGTACAGCCAATTTTCTTCATATCAGTACCAATCCGATATTGGACCAATGTATCAATGCACCTCTAGTTTTCTTTAATCTATACTAACCTAGAGAGGAACCTCTGGGAACCCCATAAGATTGGGCCCCTAAATCCATGGCCTGTTGTGGCCTATTTATAGATCTTTTTCTAAAAAGGTCTCAAATAGTATATATATCTAGCCAAGTTCATGGATTACATCAAGTTATGGGGAAGCACGATCATACTTGAAGATGGGCTGCAGATACAGGCAGACCTAGATAGGCTGGCAAGTTGGGCAGCTCAGAACCAGATTAGGTTTAAGATTGAGAAATGTAAAGTGTTCCACCTGGGAACAAACACCCTGCACACCTAAAGGCTTGGCAATGCCAACCTGACTGGCACTACAAATGAAAGAGACCTGGAGGTAATAATTGACCGCAGTATAAATACAGACTGGCAATGCGACGCTGTAGCCAGAAGGGCAAATAACACTCTGGTGTGCATCAATAGATGCATCTTCAGCAAAACCAAGGAAGTGATTCTTCTGCTCTACCTGGCACTCATGAGACTGCAAATGAAGTACTGTGTCCAGTTCTGAGCACCACACTTCAACAAGGGCATGAAAGCTCAAGAGAGTCCAGAGAAGGGCATCTGTATGATCAGAAATTTGCACAGCAAGCCATATGAGGCAAGGCTGAGGGACCAGGGACTCTTCAGCCTGAAGAAGAGAAGGCTGAGAAGATACTTGGTAACAGCTTGCCACTACATCGGCGCATACACCAAGGGTTCAGTGAGCAACTGTTCACCAGGGCACCCTTGGGAAAACCAGAAGCAATGGTCGCAAACTCCTGGAACGTCTTCAGGTTCAACATTAGGAAAAACTTCTTCACAGCCAGGGTGTCCAAACTGTGGAATAAGCTCCCTCCAGAGGTGATGCAATTGCCTACCCTGGAGATCTTCAAGAGGAGACTGGACAGTCACCTTGCTGGCATCACTTGTCCCCAGCTGTCTTCCCTGATTGGTGCAGGGGGGCTGGACCTGATGATCTTTCAAGGTCCCTTCCAGCCTACACTTGATCTGACCCTTCAAGAGGCCACTCCATGAATAATTAGAAGTTATAAGCCCTATTTCACAATTATATCTTTGAGCTTTAACATATCTCAAATTAGAGCCATCTTTACATAGGGTTTTTTCTAAAATGCATCTTAACAAAAAATACAATTTAATAAAAAACTGATTTAAATTAAAAACAATCTGATTTTTTTTATTAAAAATTGTTGATCTTTAAATCAGGATACTCTAGGGGGAAAAAATCAGGAATATACTACATTGATTTAACATCTTTGTGTCCACTGCACATAGGTGCTGTCATGCTGAATGTCAATAGTTGTTTCAGGTAAGTGAATTTCTAGTTGCCTTGTGCCAGATGTCATGACAAGTTCAAAAAGATACTATGGCAAGACAGCATCAAAGCCAGGGTTTCTGGGAAATTAAAGCTTTAGCTGTATAGTCGTAAATGGTAAATGGCAATATCATTTCTACTGGCATAGCACACCTTATCTTTTCCCCCAGAATAAGTCATCCAAAATTGGGGTTGGAGTTTTAAGCAAGGAAACTTATTTCCATGCGGGAGTGGAGGCACGTGGAAGATGCTGCCAATCTGCCAGTACCCATGACAAGGTAAAAAGTTGAGCTTTGCAGTTACAAGAAACAGCTGGTATTGAGAACTGGACTTGTCCCTCCTGTGTGCCTGTGCTGTGGTAGGGAACACTCCAATAAAATGTTTTTTCCATTCTTTCTGTCTTCCCTAAAACAGTGCATCTTCTATGAAGCCACATGTTATACAAGCAAATAAAGTAATTTCTATTAAGTGACTGAGAGAAAGAATGCCAGAACAAAGAGAAAACAGAAGGCAACACGAGGCTCAAGTACAAATATTACATTAGTTAAACCAAAAACAACCCTCACGTTAGTTCCCTGACAGTTTTGTCCCAGAAGAGCTCTGCGGCTAAGGTAAAGAAAAAATTCCTGCTCTACCTGTTTAAAGGACAAAGCCCTTTAAAATAGATAGCATACAACATTTCTACAATACCACGTTTTTCTTTCAGTCCCGAGTCCTGAGAGCGCCTCCTAGGATAAGTAACACTGTGCTTCCATATTAGTTTGAAGAAACATCCTGAAGTGAAATTATAACTGACCTTGCACAGGTTAAGATTCTCTGTAACCTAACTTTCACTCCAATGAAAGTGCTGCAGGTAAAAGCTACTATTCAACATATAATTGGGTTTGACTACCACACTGATAGAGTTACTGGATTATGTTCACTCACTTCTGTAATCTGTTGTTACTCATCCTTAACAGCTTTGATATTGCGCTCAAAAACTAATTACAGGAATGTTTCAGAAAGTAATGGCAATTTTGAAATAAAGCCGGTGTGTGCAATTATCTTTTCCTGGACCACATCACTTCTCTAGTCAGGAACGATGGGTGCATTTGACAATACCACCAGTGTTTCTCGCTGCTGTGTAGTTTCTCACTGATTGCACATAAAATGGTGTTATTTCAAAATTGTCATTACGTTCTGAAGCACCCTTGCAGAAACCTTACATACCTCTTACTACACAGTAGGAGCCTAATCATTTTCTACAGCACTTGAGAGGGGTTAACCTTTTTGGCCAGCATGCCACAAATCAGATTCATACTCTCCCTGAGCACCACTCCGATACCCTTCAGCTCAAATCTGCTACTCTGCTTCCTGCTCCCTGCCCTGTGCTCAATGCCTGATCTGATGCTCTCTTTTCTGCCTCTTGTCCCATCTGCCACCATGCTGCCTGTCCAGTCCCCAATCTCCTGCATGCCACACACAAAGGTTTCCTATGCCATTTGTGGTACATGCCACTAATTGGCCACTCCTGTTCAACAGTATTTCAGATTAAATATTTCCCTCCTCTATCTTTAGGCATTTAGACTGTGAGCCACGGGAAATGGTTCCCACATTGGTACTTCCACGTTTTAGCATTTGTAAGGCATCTATCTTAGTTATAGGTATGAAAAAGAAAAAAAGATGAATAACCATATTTAAGGTATAAAAAATGATTTCCAAGCAGCTACAGCATCCATTTAAAGTGTAACTGAACTTTGACAAATGTCATCTTGGCTTGCGAGTGTTACATTACAACATCCACCTAACAGGTTAAAACAAATTTTGCAACTTCCATTCTTACAAAGAGAAGCATAGTTCTAACAAAATTGCATACTTCAGTTGTTACCCTTGCTTCCAGCTTAGTTTTGATCAAATATTGTTGACATAACCTAGATCATTTCTTTTTTAATAAAATGTCACTGTCTGAGGAAAAAGACAAGTTTGACTCTATGGCAAGAGTTCAATGTACTTCCAACTAATGACAGATAGTGGAATGAAGTTCGAGTCACTTTAATACTGACATTTGACCAATTCTTTTCATTCATTTGAAGTAGCAGTCTCTGATATTTAACCACTTAAACAAATAGATACTTAAGGACTAAACACCAAACAGTAAACAACAGAATGAAGATCAAGTCTAGTGAAGTCAGATTCTGGAACCAAAGAAAGTGGCAAAAACAGGCTTTATATATTTTTTTTAAATGAAAGTAGGAGACCCCCAAGATCTCTGTGGTGGAAGTTTGAGCTCCTATCTTTAAGATAATTAGATTCCATAGGTAGGTAAGTTAAAAGGGCAGACACAACATTTGCCAATCTTCACACAATACTCGCATGTGACACAGCATTGAATTATTTTAGTGTGCAAGTTGGGAACTGCTAGACATTCTAGACACCTTGGATATTTTTGGCAGTGCAAAATAAGCTTGACCCAATACAGGAACTTGATGTTAAGCATATGACCAAGACGACTGGAATATTTATCCTTTTATAAATAAATACTGAAGACCACTTCAGATCATCAAATGTTCCTATTCTATTCTCAGTAATTACGTGCTTGCCCATCTTGCCAGCACTCAAGAATTTAATCATCAGTCATTTGCAGGAGGAAAAAAATCCCACAAGTGCCCAATGCCAATATATAATTCTGAAGATAGCATTTCTGAAGTGAATACGTCTGAGCTAGGACTAAACTCACTTACTTCTTTAAAAACAATTAATTCACTTCTAATCAATTAAAAAAATCTAACACAAAAGCAAACAATGAAAAAAGTAGCAAGATTTTTTAGTTCTGATTACTATCTCTGTATTAAGTCATAACTGTACAGGCACTGTACTAAATAATAAATAAAATGTCTATAGAGATATTATCAAAAGCTAAAAGTTCAACTTTGATTAAGTTAAATAAGCAACTGCATAAGTGCTACATTTTCATATACAGGACTACTACAGAAGATACCCAATAGTATTGTACTACCTGAAATATTTGAAGGAAGCTAACTATTTTGGGAGGGAAAAGCAATATAAAAAAAGTCTTGAGAATACAAAGGGAGAGAAAAATTCCCTTTGTTAAAAATACTGAGACACTGTCCAAGTCACCTATTAGCAATAACCCAAGGAATTTTCATTTTTGATAGCTAGGCCATTAATTAATCTTCAACACAATTTGCTCTAAACAATTTACTGCTGCTTCTGACTCACTGTTATCCTATAATCCTTTTGAAGATTTACATAGCCAGGAAATAGAAGTACACCAATACATCCATCTGATATCAGATCAGCACCAATATAAAGAAAATTGACTGCATCGGAAATTGGCTTTTTTTTGCCTAACTTAGCCAATAAAAGCCCTGTGCACGCGCAGAGCTGCAGTGCAACGCATAGGCAGCAAGGAGCACAGCCCGGCACCTTCAAAAGCTGCATGCAGCTGGTTTGTCTGTTGTGGTGGAAGGGGAGGGGAAAGGGAAGAGGCATTGGTGGGGGTGCAGATCAAGGCCCCCATGGTGAGGGAGGGAGTGAGGCTGGGGCAGGCACTGCCCAGCTGGGGCAGGGCAGGACCTGGTATGGAGCAGTGGCTCATCAAGGAGGCGCAGCTCCCACCACTGCACGCACCAATACCTGGCAATACTGCCTGATACCTGGATACCTGACACATGGAAGATATCAAAATTTTAGCCAATTTTTAAATGATATCTTCATAATTTTACAAATAGGAAGCAAGTCTGACTACCTGAAATGAGATTCTGCTCCTGCCTTTGTTTGAGGTAATTTGCATCATCGCAGAGCCTCACCAGATTGCTCAGACACACCTTACCACGTAAGAAATGCCTGCCCAGAAGAGCATTCCGTCTCTTTACTCTGTGAAATATGAACCACTAGCCAGAAGGAAATATGACTACATCCTGCTTACCACCAAATAGCTTCAAGGGAAAAAGACTTCCAACTTTTCTCTGAGCCTAATCCGCATATAAAATGAACTGTTCCATACAGAGGATTTTACGACACCTCCAAATCTCCTATGAAATATGAGCTTTCATTTCTATCCAGGAGAACTTATACAATCTTTTCTCCTATGCCTGATGAAGGTGTTTGTGCCTGAAAGCTTGCAATTAAAGACAGTTTTTTGCAAAAATCTAGTTGGTCTAATAAAGGATATCACCTCTACCGCGAGTCCTGATTGCTTTTGCCACTAGACCAATACAGCTACAACTTGGACACCTATACATTTTTGGAGCATCCTAGGACTTGTGGCAAGTATACTTGGTTCCAGTCATGAGTGGGGTGTGGGAGGTACCTGGACACCGCACACACGCACGCACACAGAGCAGTGCTGAGCTGTGGGGTCACCATGGCTTAAAGGGTTCTTGACCTTGCTGTGGTCCACTCAGTGAAGCATGTGGTTAATCATCAGCCTCTGGCTTTGAACTCATATCATGCACAGTTTGTACAATATAGGAACTGCAGGGTTTGAGAGCCTGTTTATAAGCAGGTTCCTGATGTATAGGAATCTGCTTATAAACAAGCACTCAGAGCCAGCAGTTGAGGACTGTATTAAAATGGGACGGAGTGAAATGTACTGGTACTACAAAAAGACAGAAAAGGACAACTGGAAAGAGATGGCAGACCTCAAATGGAAGAGAGGGAACTGGCATAGACTTTTCAGAGGCAAGTCAAAGAGAACGAGGACAACGGTAAGGAAGGCAGCAATGACAGTGAGTGAAGAGACTGGGTGAACAGGAGGATGACTGGCGGGAGGGGGGCAGAACTGAGGGAGTCTTATGAAACTGTGATGTTTTCAACAGATTGGCAATTGGCGCGCATCATGATAAAATAAATTCTAAATATCTATGTGTTGATATGTACTTTTGGTTTTCTTCACACGTGATGGGTGTACAATGGGGGGGAGGTGGTGTTTGCAGGAAAGGGGTGGGAAGGGGTGTGTGGGGAAGGCGGGTGAGTGTGTGGGTAAGTAGGTGTAAGGCGATTGCTGGCGGGGAGGGGACTGTGGGTGTGGAGGACTGTGTGGGGGAGCTGCTCAGGAGGGGTGGGTCCCCTGGCCCTCACAGGGTGAAGCCCCCCCTCACAGCACATGGAATGCCCCCCCCCCCCCCAGGGCCCCAATCTTCCCCCTGGAGGGCCACAGCCCCTATACCCCACAGGGCTACGGTCCCCCCCCCCTCCCCCCCCCGGCCCATAACTTACCTTTAACAGCAGGAGCAGTGGGAGTGCAGTGTGCTGAGCCACGGTGGCAGGACCTGGCGTGGCATGCAGGGACTGCACGCAAGGCCCAGCAGGGTCCTGCCAGCCCTGGGGCCTCTCTGCCACCCGGCTGGCCCAAGTCACGGCAGCAGGACCCGGCGCAGCACACAAGGACCATATGCCAGACCCAGCCAGGTTGTGCCGACCCTGGGGATCGTCTACCACCCAGCCAGGCTGGGCCCTTGGTGGCAGGACCCAGCACTGCAAGTACTGGGCCCAGCCGCATCCTGGGGCCTCTCTGCTGCCCAGCCAGGCCAGACCCTTAGTGGCAGGACCTGCTGCCCTCAGGGCCCCTCTGCCACCCAGCCAGGGTGGGCCTGGCCCATGGCAGCATGAGCCAGTGCAGTGCACGGGGACCGTGTACTAGGCCCAGTCACGTCCTACCACACTCAGAGCCCCTCTGCCACCTGGCCAGGCTGGGCTCATGGCAGCAGGACCTGCCACAGCACGCAGGGCCCAACCCACGGTGGCACAACCCAGCGCAGCACGCGGGGACCATGTGCCGGGCCCAGCCAGGTCCTGCTGCCCTTGCTGGCCCTGCGTCCCCCAGACATGCTGCTTGTGGTGTCGTCCCACACCCTGCCCCACCCCAGCTGTGCAGCACCTGCTCTAGCCCCACTCCCTCCTGCACCACGGGGGCCTCAATCTGCTCCCCCCCTTAAAAACAAGAGAGTACAGGAACTGGAACTTTGAGTTAGAAGGGGTATACTTATTTAAAAAGGTTGAAAACCCCTATTGTAGAGTATAGATTTTGCTCATAAAAATATAGCTTTTACTGATGCTGCTTTTAAATATTCTGTAGTATGGACATCTCTTGATGTCTCAACTGTTAGTACAAGATGAACAATGCCATTTTCTGTTCACACAAAAGCACATATTAGTGACTCATTAAATACATTTCTTCACCCATCAAGACTCAGTTTAACACTTTTGCCTTCAATGCACTTTGCACAGTGTGTCCAGTAGCCTTCCACTTCTGCTGGAGGGAGAGGAACTTGGTCATAATGACTGAACCATATTAATGAAGTGTTTGTTCTGGCCAAGATGAAAAAAAAGATTTGTTACATAAAGGAACCAAGGAACCTTTCATCTATGTTTTCCTGGGGAACTTTGCTGCTTGTGGTTATTAAGTGATCCATAGTTTTACCTATCAATGAAGAAAGACATTTTTTAAATACCTCAGAAAATGAACTACTTGTATGTTTAGTTGCAGTATGGCTGGTAGTACCAACAGATGATACTGAGGTTGCAGTTATGGCAAATGGATGTTCATAATTACATACATACAATTACAAAAGCTGGACCTTGAAACAAAATGGTTAAAGTCAGTTGCATATTCGATTGGTACCAATAAAAAGGAATATTAACGTTATCAGCAATCAGCTTATTTTGGCCGCTGTAGCCAATATTGTCACTGATACGTGCTGCGTGCATTGGCACAGCTGCACCATCCACACAGGCAAAAATGGAGCTTGAAGAGCAGCTCCCAGCCCTTAAATCTGTGGAGGGGAAGGTGCCTGGCGGGGCAGATCGAGGCCCCCCTGGTGAGGGAGCGAGTGGGGCAGGGGTAGAGCCAGGTGCTGCCCACCCAGTCAAAGCAGTGAATGTGAGCCCACCAGGAGCAAGACAGAGCCACAGGCTTTTCGTCTGGAGAGTGGCACCCTGGTGCTGTGTGCATTCCCAGGGGAGGCAGATAGGGCATGTGCATGGAGCAAGGGCAGGCTGCCTGTTGTAGGCTCAAGGTGAGAGGCTGTACTGGCCTCTTCCTGGCAGGGGGAACTAGGCAGTAGGCTGGGACTGCACATGGGGCAGGTGGCAGTGATGCTGGGATGGGTGGATCTACAGGGAATTTTGGGGTGGCTATAACCCACCCCATAGGAACCCCTCCCAGCACCACCCCCACCCACCCTGAGCGCAGCCTCAACCAGGGCTGCCCCCCCCCACAACCAGGAAGCAGCGAGAGCAGCCCCTGGATCCGGGTCTGCAGTGAGTAGCCCACCCTCACCCTGCACAAAAATCCAGGGGGTCACATGCCCACCCCCATGCCTTCCACAGGGGTGCACAGTGACAGGGAATCACCATCCCTCCCTACTCCCCAGACAAGTTGCCCATGGCTCTACCCACTCCTGGTGGGATCACGTTCACCACCCTGGCTAGGCAGTGCCAGCCCATACCCCTGTCTCAATCCCTCCCTCACTGTGGGAGCCTCAATTGCCCCCCCGCCCCCAACACACACACCTCTCCTGCCAGTAAGTCTGTGAGCGAGGCTGTTCTCCAAGCTGCTGGGCTGCATATTGGCTATTAGATTGGTATTGGACAATAAGGCTAGTTAATAATCAGCCATCAGTATTGGCCAAAAAAATCTGTCAGTGCACCCCTAAGTATTACTGAGTGCATTACTTAAAAAAAAAAAATGTCAGTGAAAGATCCGTCCTACAGCAGCTGTTCTTAAATCAGTGTTGAAACGATACAATTTTTCCGAACCCAGTTCTAGAAGAAAAACATTCAGTCAATCATAAAGGTTCTCCTTTCCTTTAAACCCTTTTATCAACGTAAGCTAGCTTGAAAAAAAATTTACACTCCTTATTTTAAAATTCATAAATTCCTATTAAAACTTTATTCTTATTAATTTTACCTAGGGCTTGTACAATGGCTTACACTGAGAAATAAATTTGATTTCAGAAGTGCTGGGATAACATTAAAGAGGTATAAATGGACAGATATGGCCATAAACTAGCACATCCATTATAGAATGAATTTCAAAGTGTTTGTGTTCAAAAGTAACCTACACAAAGTAACTAGCATTATTGTAATGCATTTATCATTTACTAGCAATTGCAATGATAGGCGATCACTTGCAAACGAGTAAGATAGTCTTCCAACGATCTTAACAGTGAGTCCGCAGGTGACTCCATAGCCCAATTCTAGATCCACGCGTCTTATCACAGTGAGAACAGGAGTTTCCAGGAGGGATGGGCACTGTGTCCTTGCGCTTGATGTTCCGATGTTCTTTTCGCCTGTTCCTCTTCTGCCTGTCGACGAGCTGGTTCAGTGTTGAGGTCCCTCCCAAAGAGCCTTCCTCCATTTTGGTCGGCCCTGAGCAAGGGCCTCCCAAATGTTGATGTTACACTTCTTCATGTTTGCCTTCAGGGCGTCTTTAAAGTGCTTGCTTTACTCTCCGCTACTTTGCTGACCTTCTTTCAGACGAGAAAAAGATTCTCTTTGGAAGGCAGGAGTCAGGCATGCGAACAACATGATCTGTCCAGCAGAGTTTGTTTTGGATGATCACGGCCTCAATGCTGTCAGAATTTGCTTCAGCCAATATGCTGATGTTTGTGCATCCCTCCTCCCAGCTAATCTGAAGGATCTTGCAAAGGCACCGTTGGTGGTACTCTTCCAAGCTCCTGAGATGTCTTCTATATGTGGTCCAAGTTTCCAAACCATACAGCAGAACTGGAATGACAGTGGCTTGATAAATCAAGAGCTTTGTTTCAGCAAAGATGTCATGATTTAAGATGATACTCTTACTCTGACAGCCAAAGGCTGCACTCGCCCAGTTCAAGCGGTGTTGTATTTCCATGTCAATGTCTGCTGTGGAAGCCATATTTCATCAAAGACAGGTGAAGTGATCCACATTCTCCAGCAATTCTCCATTGATTTGAATAGAGGCAGGGTTTGTTTCTCCATTTGGAGCAGACTGAGGTAAAGGAATTGCATTTTCCTTATGTTTAGAGTTAGGTCAACATTCTCGTAGACTTCCAAGAATACATTAAGAATGGTTTGGAGGTCCATTTCAGATTCAGCAACGACAGCATTGTCATATGCATGCTGGAGCTCCGTTATGGATGTTGTCATGGTCTTCGTTTTAGACTCAAGTTTGTGCATAGGATGGATGGAAGACTCTTCAACCTCAACAATTTCAATCCCAGGTGGCAGCATTCTGTCAACAAGGTGCATCGTGGTGGAGATGAAGATGGAAAACAAAAGTTGGAGCAACGACAACCTTGCTTCACTCCAGTTTTTCACCTCAAATGGTTCTGTTTGATTCCTGTTGCTGATTACCCTTGCTGACAGCTGTTATGTAGAAGTTTCAGAACACTGATTAACTTGTTTGGGCAGCCAATTTTGGACAGGATTATCCACAGGGCTTCACAGCTTACAGAAATCAAAGGCTTTAGAGAGGTCAATGAAGACCAAATAGAGAGGTCAATTTTACTCAAGACACTTCTCTTGAATTTGACATGCAAAATAACTAACATTATTATCATCCATTTATCATTTACTAGCATTGCAATGTATGGTAGGCAAACCATAAAAATGGTTCAAAAATAGTAAGTTTACTAATTTATCCAGGTGGCTCAGAGATGTCGATATCACCATCTTCAAGTTAACTATCTTCTGAGAAGCATTTTCTCATAATGTTGCTTCATTCAGACTACTAGATTTTACATATCTTTGTTGCACTGTTTACATGTGGCACATGTTTCTCTCTACCTCACAGAAGTACAGAAATTTCTTTTAAAAAATTCCCCAATAGGGTCTTTTTTTTGCAAACTGCTGCCACGGCAGTTTTTTCCTGCAGTTCTTCCCTCTGAAATCAATATTATCTATGCTCCACAGAATGTTTGTCCTTTTCCTACATTGTCTTGAGCCCAGCATTGGTCCTTTCTACCGCACACACTGTTCCCTCTCCCTCCTTCACACAAGAAGTTAACAACAAAGACTCTTTCTACTGGTAAGAACTCACCATATCCTTGACTCCTCTCACTCAACCAGAACAAAACATTCCTGCCACCCCACCCCCCCGAAACAATCCATGATTTCTGCTACCCTTGGCCTTCTGTGCTAAAGTACTTCTGGACTGGAAACATGAATATAGCACTTGAGAAATTAATACTTACATCACATCTCGATCCATTTGCAGAGGGGCCAAGAAAGGCCATTTAACTGAAGTACCCAGAACCATTGAGAAGCAGAGGGTTAGTAGTTACTGAGCAGTTTTTCCCTGAGCTAGAAACTAAGCCTCCATTATGGACTCAGAACGATAAATATTCATAATTTGAGAGCTGAGCTAATAAGAGCTCAGTTAGAAAGAACAAAATAGGAGTCTGATACTATTTCAGGCAGACTCTGTGGATAATCCTGATTAATAAGTACACCTGATGGTGTCTGCTGGAGTCAGAAGTCAGGTTCCAGCACTTGCAGTGACTTTGCTGACCCCTTGCATCCAGCGATATAAACTGTGCATCCCTTATAGGTTCAAGCCCCTCATACCCAAAATGTTGTGCCATATTTTTAAAACTTGGCCTCAAAAGTTAGATATATTCCCATGCAGAAGAAAATCAGCCTTTAATTCCAGACTGTTTAGTAGAGGTTTACTGACTCAACGCACAATTTAAATTATTTTAATAGATTATACTAAATTTATACCTTAGCTTACACTGTATTCAATTCCAATTACATTTTAAGCTGGTTCATATTTAAAAAAGGAAAACATCATTTTAATTTAAACTTTTGAAAAAATTGAAAATCCAATGTAAAAAAACTCCAATTTCTAATCATCAATGTTTATCCACCCTGAAGTGATGGTCTTGCACAGCTAACACTTCCCCATACTCTAAAGCCACAAATATTGAGAATTCTCCCCTGCCCACAGGCTTCTAGTACCCTGATGGTACGTATTGTCCTTCCCAGACGGCCTTGAGAGAAAAACTTCAGAAAGGAAGTAAAATAGTCTCCAGCCAACTAGAACAGCCGAAAAATTACGCAGTTTTGACTGCATTTTGGCCATCTGCTCTAACTCCCTCCTACCTGTCTCCTTTGTTTACCTTCTCTTCCCCTGCTTTGTTCCCTGCACTTTTGAGTTTATCCACACACACGTCCATCTGCACTTTAAATGCACCTTCCTCAGTACTGCTTGATTAGAAGAAGTTTTCAGGGCAGAGACCAGATGCTACTCTTTGCAATACAAATATTTTACACATTCATATTTTAACAAAGCATTAAGTTACAATACTATCCCAATATGGACACTATACATAAATATTTATTATCAGCTCCAATGAAATGAAAAGATTACGTGGTTAACTACATGAGGGAAAGAAGTGGAAATTGCACACTTGTATTTCTGTAACAAAAAACAAATAGCAGCCATTATTTCAAACCCTAAACATACTGTTTTACTAGATTTGGAGAGAAAAAAAAATAGAAGGACTCTGAAGTTTATGGAATAGCACTTTAAATGCAAGAATCTGTGCTGGTAAATATTTGTTAAAAATAGAAGTCTACTGCACTAAAGACTCACAGCTCACTTATTGACAAGAACTCAGAAGAACCAATGACTTTTTTTCCCCCCCTTTCCTTTTCCCTCATATAGAAAAGCACGTTTTGAAGCAGTGGCCTGCAGGCCTCACCTCTCAACTCATGAGAAGGGCATGAAATTGGGGGGTGGAAAATGGAGTTTGTTAAAGACCTGCTTATACTACAAAAAAAATCAAGCCATTGGCAAATATACTATCCCACTAGTTTACACACACCAAAATGTTCACGTTGCCCATACTAATCCAAATGTTTATAATCAACAGAAAGGCTTGTGTTGCACTCCATCAGGGGTGTTAAAATTACGCCATGCTCCACCTCAGATGGAGACCACAGAGCTCCTTTATGGACCAGATCTAGACGAAGGGACAGTAGGGACCAGCAAGGATGGCGGTGCTAAGACAAACAGCAGCAGAACTGGCAGCTGTAGGGCAAGTGAGGCTAATGTCAACATGGCCCTCACTAACCCTGCTCTGCCACTGGCCATGTCCAAGGGCCCCAGACTTTGCAAGAAACCGGTAGAAATTTGGTAGAAATTTGGCAGAGCTACAACTGTGGTATCAGGCAATAAAGCTTAGCTACACCCCTTTAAAGGAGAACAATTTTGCTCTCCTGACTTGCATGTGCAATTAAATGATACAACCATAGGCACAGAAGCTGCATGCCCATGAATGAAACATGCACTCCTCCATAGTGCCTCAAAAGCTTTTGGAGGCACCACAAAATGCACGCGGCACATGCGAATAGGTTCGTACTTGTAGTATGGAGGCAAAGTTAGGTACTGGGAAATCCCACAATCTAAACAACATGTGGAGAAAAAAAAGCAGAGCAGCGCAAGTGGCAGCAGCATGTGCTGCCCAAATCTGAAGTCTAGCCAGCCAGAGCCATGCTCCAGCTGCCAGTCAGGCTCCTGCTGAAGCCCCTGGGGGCTCCCCCAGGCCTCCAGGTAAGGCTGCTAGGGCCAGCCCAAGTGCTGGCCCCAGTCTCCCCTGCCCTAAATGGGGCAATTTGCCATGCACCAGAGCATGCATGCAGGGGCATTCACTGGGGACAACTAGCAGTGGCACAACTACAGGCTGCTGGTAGCTATCCCTGGGGAAACACATGCATGGTCATGGGGATGTGCCCACAGAGATTGAGGCTGTTCCACCTCACCATTACATGGTGTAGGTTGTGTCATTAACTGTGAGGAAAATTAATAGCATACAGATTTAATAAGTGAAAGCACTGCATGGCAATGCATGCTTACAAATGAATGAGTTCTAGCAGATACAGTCTAATATCTGGTCTCCTTCACAGGAAGAATAGTGTAAGTCAGATATAAAAGTAGCTCCTACTCAGGACAGCTCCAAGGCAATGAAAATAGGTAGGCATTTTCTTCATACTGCTGGAAAGTTTTCCCCACCACAAAGTAGCAGCATGTAACTTTAAGTTTCTATTTCCTCATTTTCAAAGGTTCAAGTTTACATTACTTTCAGGACTTACTCCCCAGAAGCCTCCTCACATAAGAGGAGGTTAGGAAAAAAGTTCAAACCACACCAGGAAGAAATGTGGAAAGAGGACAGAGCTCAGATCTCCCTTCAGTAAAACAAGGCTCCCCACTAATCTCAGTTATCATACACAGAGACAGGAAAAGAGGCTGAGAAGACAAAGGACTCCCAAATGCCAGGCTACACGAGGACGCAAAACTGGCAGCTCCTATACACCCAAAGGGGCAAGAACCTCTCCACACCTCCAGAACTCACCGATAGCCTTGAGCTTCAACCTCCGACTATAGGAGTTCAATTCCTCCCACAAAAGGACAGAGTAGATGCCATGCAACACCTTGCTTCATGTCCTGTCTAGGTGCAAACCCCAAATGCCAATGCAAACCTGACAGCTATGCCACAACACTATATGAATGATTGATGAGCCACAATAATCCTGACAGCAGTGGTGGCTGTAGCCATCATCAGCTGCACCACGAATATCTGAATGTGCTTATAAGAATCCAAGGATGAACTTCTTGTTACTGTATCTCCCGTTTTAATTGAACAGATGCAAATGCTACAGACCACTGGCTATGATATAACTAATATAAACAAACTGCCCCAATGCCACGTGAGGATTCATCATATACTAACTTGATAGGCAAAGACAGATTAAAGTATACAATTTGATACAACCAGTCTTGTTGCTCTTAGGAAAGCATTTTCACACTCATGTGACCAATCTTACTTGCCAATTCATCTGCAGCAAACAATTCCATGGATAATACGGTTGCCAGGTTTGGTATAAATTGACTACAATAATAAATACTAGAATAAAAATCTAAGTTGTGACACATCTTTTGGTTTTGGCATCACCACACTAAAACAACTGAGAGATACAGGAATGACTACAGAACAGAACAGGTAAACAACTGCTAGATTACCATCAATTTTTGTGCCACTGGTTTGGTGTTCTACAATGACAGCAAGTAGTGCAGTGCTGAACCAACATTATCCAGTGATACTGAAAAACTCACTTACAATGTCAAGTTTGGAGTAACCAGACATGAACCCAACACTGTGCTCTATCTATCACTATTGTCAGAGAGGTTGTCAAGAACCTTTATCCAGAAGTCTTTATCCAGAAAGGAAATGTAACTATATGTGGTAAATATGTTCTCATTAATATTGTTAAAATAGGTTATGTTGCTGTCACTTCAAAAGATGGAGGGGTAGGGAGGAGGGAAATGAGATGTGAATATTTGAATATGCTTATAAAAACCTCATCATTAACGATGTGGACATTGGAGTTAGGAGTGGACTGGCCAAGTTCGCCGATGACACCAAACTTTGGGGCAAAGCATCCACGCCAGAAGATAGGCGGGTGATCCAGGCTGACCTGGACAAGCTCAGCAAATGGGCAGACGAGAACCTCATGGTGTTTAACACCGAAAAATGCAAGGTTCTCCACCTTGGGAGGAAAAACCTGCAGCACCCTTATAAGCTCGGCAGTGCTACGTTGGTTAGCACTACAGAAGAAAAAGACTTGGGGGTCATCATTGACCACAAGATGAACATGAGCCTCCAATGCGATGCTGCGGCTAGTAAAGTGACCAAAATGCTGGCGTGCATCCATAGATGCTTCTCGAGCAAATCCCGGGACATCATTCTCCCCTTGTACTCGGCCTTGGCGAGGCCGCAGCTGGAGTACTGTGTCCAGTTTTGGGCTCCACAATTCAAAAAGGATGTGGAGAAGCTTGAGAGAGTCCAGAGGAGAGCCACGCGCATGATCAGAGGTCAGGAAAACAGATCTTACGATGACAGGCTGAGAGCCATGGGACTCTTTAGCCTGGAAAAGCGTAGGCTCAGGGGTGATCTGATGGCCACCTATAAGTCTATCGGGGTGACCACCAGGATCTGGGGGAACGTCTGTTCACCAGAGCGCCCCAAGGGATGACGAGGTCGAACAGTCACAAACTCCTGCAAGACCGTTTCAGGCTGGACATAAGGAAGAATTTCTTTACTGTCCGAGCCCCCAAGGTCTGGAACAGTCTGCCAGCGGAGGTGGTTCAAGCACCTACATTGAACACCTTCAAGAGTAAACTGAATGCTTATCTTGCTGGGATCCTATGACCCCAGCTGGCTTCCTGCCCTTTGGGCAGGGGGCTGGACTCGATGATCTCCCGAGGTCCCTTCCAGCCCTAATGTCTATGAAATCTATGAAACCTAAAAGTTGACCTCAGCATTATTGAATCTGTTGTTAATGATTTATACCTTTACTCCATTACCACAATATATTCTGTGCTGATCTGTATGGTAGCCCTCTTACTCACACCAATATGGTTCCTTACTATACTTTGCAGAAAATACAACAAGGACCATTCCCAGATCCAACAACAAATGAGAGGAGTATCTAACCAGAGTATCTCAGTACTAGGTGAGGCTGATAAGGAAATTCGGAGGGGGGAGGATCACAAACCATTAGGTGGTCCTGGGATAGTGACATGGAATACTTCACAAGCCATCAATAACTGCAAGATAGCCAAGCTGGACCAATGTGCCAGAGGTGAATATGGGGACACAGACTGAGATGACTCCCACCTCCCAAAACAGCGTGTTATCAACTGAACTGCTAACTTTGCTTTCTTTCCACCATACAAACCAGAATATCTAAGTGTGCAGGTTCCTACTGAAAACTCACAGACCATTAACCCCCAAAGTGCATACCTGCTGTGCCTGATCACATAATTGTACTGTGGCTTCTTATTGAAGGCATTTCCTCCAATAGGTACCCAAAATATTCCATGGTAGAATGCTTATTTACAGGCTACCAACTACACAAGGAGAAAAAGTGAGGCTTACTGGCTAGAGAGGTGCTTTTGAGACTATACACCAGGGTTTGCCAGGAAAGAAGTGAAGACCACATAGACAGGAATGGAGCCCCACTTCTCAGCTCATATGAGCCAAGTCAGAAGACAAGCATTATCCAAATTACAACATATCCACAAGCATAACTACAGGGACTTTTATACCCCAAGGTGGAGAGGGCTCCTAAACAAACATGGACTGGAGGTAATATTAGAGCATATGGAGCATGCCAACCCTATTTGCCCTACCATCTATCATCATACCTAGCTCCCCCATCCCATTTCTCCCCTATCCCTTGCCAAAGACAAACCCTTCGTTCTCCCAGCTTCCTTCCCAGATGCAATTTTATTTTTGAATTTTATGCTGTAGTCAAGTTGCACATTTTAAAAGGGGAGCACAAAGGGGGAGGAGAAGGGCTTTAAAGGAGGCACCAAGACACATCACCAAGCCAAAGACTTCTGCCAATGGGTGGATCAGAATCATTACTGGCTGCAGATGAGACTCAACAGCTACTCCCTACCCCTCATTCCACCTTGCTCATATGAGAACTGGCAAGCTAAAAATAAAAAATATTCAGGTATTCAGTCCATGCATGACCAGTGCAACTGTCTGCTTTACAAACACTGGGCTCATGCCCATCCTGAGAGGCAAACTCCAAATACTTTTTCCAATTTTGCTTACTCAACATATCAAGTGCCATATATTAATTGTGATAAATTTTAAGTGACTGAAGCCATTAATGGCAAAACAGAGCTACAGCTTGATCCCAAATGAAAGCAAAAGCTCAGTCTGTCGATCTTAAAAAATGCTGTTCCCTTTTATAGTGCTGTGCAAGTGTCAGACAGTGACATCCAATTTTTCTTTATGCTACTCAGAGCCCCAATCAAGGATGTAAAATTTCAAATCAATCCAAACAGTCTTGTAGATTGTATAGCATGTATAATCAATATTTAAAAATAAATGGGTTCTTGACTTTAAGTATAGCAGAGCAGGAACTCTAAATGCATTTCTTGGAGTGAAAGTCAGTTGTTTGCCCCCTTTGTATACATTCATTTCATTAATACAGGCAGTCCTTGGACTTTCGACACAATTGGTTCCTGAAAAACACGTCTTAAGTCAAAATGTTGCAAATCAGAACCGATTTTCCCACAGGAAACAATGTTATAAGTGGGGGACTAATTCCTAAACCAAGGTCCAATACCCTATTTTCACCAAAAATAACCCAGAATTTGGTACTCAGTCAATTATAGATGAGTAATATAGCTACATTTGTGTAGTTATATTGTAAATAGCAATCATATTGATTTGGAAGGACTTCTTTGAAGTGAGTTTGCTGGACTTCTTGAAGGGCTCTTGACTGTAGCCTTCCCAGGAGTCTTGGCTGCAGGTTTTTCAGGAGTCTTGTCTGCTTTTTTAAAGAAAGTGTCCAAGGAAGTCTGGACAGATGTTCTCCAGGGAGATAAGTGACACAGCAAACTTGTTCACTCGTGTGGCATCACATCGGATCAAACATTGTAAAGTCGAAACTGATGTCAGAGTTGAAACAAGGTGTCAATTCATAAACATTGCAAGTGCGAAACGTTGCAACTCAAAATGCTGTAAGTGAAGGACTGCCTGCATACACCTATGGCTTCAGGCCACACACGCAACTGATGGTTTATGAACAAGAAACCCAAGCCAATAATAAGCATCTAGATAGTGCTAGAATCTTCTAACATTGTCTGTAACGATGAACTAGTAGTAGTAAACAGCATTAACTGGCTCACTGTCCTCTACACTAGAGCAACAGTACAAATGCTTTTTTACTTCACCATAATTTTCATTACGAAATATGAACTTTCATTTCTACCCAGGAGAATCTTTACAATCTTCTCTCCCATGCCTGATGAAGGGTGTTTGTGCCCGAAAGCTTGCAATTAAAGACAATTTCTTTGCAAAAAATCTTGTTCGTTCAATAAAAGATATCACCTCTACCATGCGCCCCGGCTGCGTTTTCCTCTAAATCAATACGGCTACAACTTAGATACCCTTTACTTCCACCATAAACATCATAGATATTTTGTTGCCTGTTTAAAACGAGATGTGACACCCAGTAACTACTTTGAATTTATGGTAGGTTTCCTCATTTTCTACACATTTAAAAATGTATCACATCACAGCCTTACAGTAATTAACACATGTACTCTTTCTTAAGTTTCTATAATACAGTAACTAAATATACTTTTAAAGATGCATTCTGCAGAAACACAAGAAAATCCCTTGAACAATAAGTTTATCAAAATCTGATATATATGGAAAGGAGGAAATAAAAAAGGCCTGATATTTTCATTGATTTTTACTATAATTCTTTAATAACCATTTGCCATTTTATATTGGGGGGCATCCCTTTGAAGACTTTATACAAATATGCTAACTCAGACCAAATAAGAGAGTAGCCTATAAGTACCTCCATGTAAAATAATCACCTCTTACCATAAGTGTGTCTCCTACCCATGTTACAGGGGTATAAGTTACCAACAGAGAGGGTGAAGAGGATTTTACATATATGGAAGATATCAGGAGGCTGCATATTTTAGGAGCTTCCAGAAATTTTTATGCTAATTCCAACCTGAAGGCGAGAGACAGGAGGACACACACAAGGGCCAAAACAAACAAACGAAATGCCTTGGACACAAGTGCATAAAAAACCACAATCATGATAAGTTAAATCAGTGAAAGAGTACAAAGAAGGGAAGACAATGTTGTACTAGTGCCAGGAAAGTGAAATAATGTGTTTAAATCAGTATGTTACACACACAATAGTCTACTGAGCTCTTCTACAGGTTTTACCTAGCAGTGCAACACAGCAGCCTAAAAGCATTTTAAATACGTTATTTCCATAGCTCTCCTGTGAAACTAGACACCGCTGCTTTTAAAAATCCAAACTGAGGCATTGCTTTCCCAGTCACACAGGAAGCCCACAGCTAAGCCAAAAGCAGAAGTTAAATGTCCCAAGCCCAGCACCTTAGTCACTGGAGGTGCTCTGCTGTTCAACAGGCAACTAAAGGGTGGAGGAAGTTGGGAAAGGTGTTCCTCAGTCTCCGGGTTATGCTTGCCCTCCACACCCTCCCCTGTTCCTCCCCTCCCGGTTTCTGCCCCTGAAGAGCAGCACAGACTGGTACTTAGCTGCTTTTCCTCTCCGGAGTCCTGGGCCCGATGGGGAAGAGCCCGTTGCTAACCTGGCAGCGCACGACGCCGCCGCGCCCGGACAGGGAACCGTGTGGAAAGCTACCGGGGGGAAGGGGGAGTGGAGCGGACCAAGAGATCCCGGCGCCGCGCCCGCGGCTCCCCGCCCCATGCTGACTCGCTCTCCCCGAGTCGGCTGCGGGGGACGCCCTGTGAACTCGCGCCTCCGGCTCCCAAGCCAGAAACGGAAGACCTCGCAAAGGCCCAGCGATCCCACCTGCCACCCCCCGGCTGCAGGGCACTGGGTGCCCGACTCCAACCGCCCCCCCGAGGCCGACTCACTCGGCCCCGCTCACTCCTTCCAGGCTGGGGGCGCGGGAGACGACTCTGCCCGCTCCCGCCGGGGCCCCGCGCGCCCGCCGGAGCGAGAAGCCGGGCCCGGGCCGCCCCCCTCACCTGGCTGTGGGACACGACGAGGCTCCGATTCCCTTCCCCATGGTACTGCCATTCATTCTCGTCCATCTTCCCCACTTCCATCCCCCGCCCGAGCCGGCTCCGCCAGGCAAGTCGCCGTGGCCCCCGCCCCGAGCCAGCGGCCGCTCACGAGCCAACCATCTGGTCTGCGCTCCTCCACCCGGTCGCTACCGGAAATCCCGCCCTCCGACGACGGGTCAAAGGGCAGCCGGAAGCACACCAATCTTTGGTTGGGTAAGTGCTGAGGAGGAGACCTCACATGCGGCCGCCATCTTCCGTCATGGAAGAGAGCGCGAAACGGCTGTACGAGAGGGGCGCGGGTCCGGCCTACATCTCCATCTTTGATGCGGGCAGACGCCAGCTCTGTCATGTCTCTGTCATCCTTCCTGAGTCTAAAAATGAGCCTATGTGAATGGGCGGGGCGTGCACATGCGCACTGGGTCACTGTAGGCAGCCGCCCGACTTGGGTTCTTCTCGCTGGAGCTGCTTCGATCCCGCGGCGCCCGCCGTGGCCTTGCAGCTGGTGGAAGCCGAAGCCGCGACTCCCGCAGCCCGCTCGGGCCAGGGCTCGGGGACGTGGCAGTGCCTTCGGCTGTCCCGCGCGCCGAGACCGGCTCCTGCAGTGACCGGCAGCTCCCGCCCCGCTCCGGGCGCTGCTGAGAGGGCAAACCTGCCCCCGGCCCGACCGAGCATGAGGTGCTTCATGACTGGAGTCTACTTCATTTGTTCTCTGTATGAGTTAGTTTTGGGATTGTTTCCTAGTGATTTTGGGAGGTGCCAGGCTGCCATCAGGCGTGTTGTTGAGGCTTAAATATGTTGTGTATGTATAAGTTAGGGATTTTTAAATGTTTCATCACTTCTAATATAATAAAGGGCTTAGTCTGTCTGTGTGTCTGCCTATACCTAATGCTTTTCGCCAACTGCACATGTGCTGCCAAAAGGGCAAGTAGCGATTGGTTGCGCAGGCCTGGGTGGGGAGGAGGCAGAGGTGGGCGCAGGCACCCAACAGCTGGCAGGGAGGTGGAGGGAGTCCCCTTACCGGTGGCTGACGGAGGCGGGAGCGCAGGGAGTGTTTACATGGCCGCCCTGAAGGGTGAGGGGCGGAGGGGAGCGGGCGCGGCCATGTAAACACTCCATTATTTTAAATCTGTCACTCATGATGGGCAATTGGTCATTACCATGTAATGGTAGTTTTCCTCACACCATGATTTTTCAAAAGGCAAACTCATTAAAGAACTCTGCTGTCTAAAACTGCCATTGTGTGTCATGTAAATACATTCCACCACCTAATGCAGTTATATGTATGCTCTGTTAAGACAGGGTACTACTGTACTTTGAAATTGTTAAGAGAACTAATGGACTCCTTACACAAGAAAATTCCCACTGATATTAATAGGCACTTTCACTTTAAGGATGATGGTATTTAGCCTTCTCTTATGTTTAATGTTTTGGTTTGTTTGTTTTTAATTTCATTAAGTAATCAAATCTCGCCTTTGTTGTTCTTCAAATAAAGAATGTAGTCAATTGCATGTACATCTAAAAGTATGACTGAAATCCACATGACACATTACAAGCATACTCCTACTTGCTTAAATGAACATTTTTGCTCTTTGAAGAATTTCCAGATATGTGTTTCAGGTAGTCATTTTAAAGAACCCGTTTCTTTATTAACTAAAAAAAAAAGCTGTCCCTAAAGCAATGGAAATTAAATCTGCCTAATTCTACCACAAAGTGCATTAAACCATTCTTGTATGTGTTTGGTTAGAGATGTGTGGCGGGATGTGAGTCATTTCTTTATAACATCATTTTACAATGCCTGTGAAAATAATTTGAGATTAAACAGTTTAGATTTTTTGTCAAAAATATATATATTGATAAACACTGTGATTTTTGTATTATCAGTTCTGTGTAAGTTGAAGTATTGTAAAGGAAAACTATGAATAGAAATTCCTGCTGTTCTACACTTTTTTTAATTAAAACAAATATTATTTGAATATATTTTGTCTCTGAGTGCCAAATTTAAATGTGTCTACTTTTCTATGCTCTATTTTTATCTAGGCTTTATGTTTCAATATATTGTTAAATGTGTTCAATTATTAATATAAAATATCAAGCACTACTGTAACTTTTTCAGGGAGATTTTGTATAGACATATTTTAGTTCAGAATAAGTGTAAAAGCACAATAATTTTAAATACTTCAGTTACAGATTTAACAAAAAATAGCACGCAATTAAATTATATATATGCATGCATTTATATTTTAATTAGGAATATTATTGGGAATTTTAACGTAGGCACTTGCCTTGTTATTGTGTACAATGTGTATTTCCTAACTACTTTACTTTCACTTATACCCACAGGTGGGGAGGTACATGCCCTACCCCAAGAATAGCCCTCAAAAGTGGGGCAGTTTTTTTGCCACGTGGGCCTGCAGCGTGTGGGGAGACACTAAGCCGGGGCACAGAAGTATAGGAGTGGACATGGGCCTTTTGCCACCTCCCCCCTCCCTGGCCCCACCCAGGCCCACCCTCAAATTATACCATCCCCCCAAGACTCAGGAGGCACCAGTCACGCCTGTTTGTACCCTACAGTTTTCTTCAGTTTCTCACTTTGAGCTACTTTTAGTTTTCTACTTTTTTATAGTTACGTTAAACTTATTATCAACAAATGTAAGACTAGAGAATTTGAGTATAAGACTGAAAACCAGTAAGTCATTGTTTCTAATTTGGATACTGACAATGACCCCTTTTGGTTTGTACACTGAGCTATGCAACTAAGCTTTGTTTACCAGGGACATATTGCTGATTTGGAAATATATTTTCCTGAAATGAGCTCAGAAGTGGTTTATCAACTCTAAGGTGAAATTCCAGCCAAAAACTTCTTCAGTATTATGGTATGAATCATTTTCTGGAGCAAGAAAGAAGTTAATGTTCTGATGGTTAAACAGTGATCTGATGTCATACTCTGAGAACAACAAAATAAGTGGTCATTAAATCCATTACAAACCAATCTACATTAATATTGTGTGCGTTTGTGAGGTGACGGTGGGATTTGCATGACTATAGGCTTATCTAGCTCATTTTTCCTCCCTAAAGAGAAAACAGTGAAGAAGAGAGAGAAATACTTAATTATTTAAAGAAGCAAATATGCCACAACAAATCTTTTCCCATCGGGTGAAAAATTCTGCTCTGTGTAAATTGGCATTGATTTACTTATAAAGGAAGTTAAAACATGGTAATCAAAAAATATGCAGAGGTGATATCTGTTATTAGACCAACTAAATAGTTGCAAAAAAACTTCCTTTATTTACAAGCTTTTGGGCTCTCACACCTGCTGCTGCTGCCACCGCCTGATGTGGCTGTGCACCATGGGGGGAGTGTGTATGGGGGGTCCCCACACCCTCCCTCACACTTGCACACTGGCCAGCCGATCTCCACACTACCGCCCTCCCCCTGCCCCCCCAGCACAGGCTCTGGACTGCTGCCAGCCCCAGCCCCATATTCCATGCTCTTGTGCAGCTGCAGCCCTGTCCCTGCCACTTCCCTACCTGCTGCGTGGAGCCAACAGGAGACTGGAGAAGCAGAGCAGGTCCCCAGGGTCTGTGGCAGTGGTAACAGCAGCCGTGCTTGGAAGCTGTGTGCTGGCCAGACTAGGCCCTTCTGCCCACAAAGAGGTGCAACAGGATATGTTTAGGGTGGGGGGTATACTCGCTCCCATCCTCATGGGCAGAAGGCCTGGGCAGAGTACAATTCCTTGGTGAGCACCACAGGCTAGATGAAAGTGCCTGGTAGTCCAGATCTGGTCTTCAGACCATATTTTGTCCATCCCTTATATTAGGAAGTCCTCTATTCCTGGAGAGGCGATATTTCTGACTAAGAATTCAGTCCTGCAGATTTACTGAAAACTCTGGTCCAATGTAGCAAAACACATAAACAGTGATAGGAGTAATCTCACTAAAGATAATGGGAAAATGTATGTAGTTATTTTGTTTTTTGGACTATGGCCAGAATACATAACTTGGTAAAATTAAACCCTACCTTTTTGTCAGTTTCTTGAGCGTGTCCTTTAGGGAACATTCCTCATCCTCTTCAGCTTTTTGGTAAGAATTGCCAAAGGGCTGTGTTCTTAGTTCCCTTCTCTTTTCCCTCTGCAATTTACCATATTTACTCAAGTCCAAGACAAGGCTCCCCACTCCCAACATGGGAGGAAGAGTGGGAAACCTTGTCTTAGGTTCAAGTACTGGCCCAGGTAAGGTGAAAGCTCAGCTCCAGCTTTGACCTTGGGCTAGAGCTGAGCCACCATTTGCCTGTGTGGGTGCATATACACATACTAAGATGACTTAACTAAGGAAACTTATGCTAAGCCACGTTGGAGTGTACAGCTCCTTGACGTGGTGGCAGCCATCTTGTGAGCTAAGTCAACTTAACTGATGCAACTCAAAATAATACACCTTGTATTTTCTTGCACCACATTTAACTCGGCTTTGCTTCACATACATGTATATGCTTTAACAGTTACACTGACTTTAAGAAGTTAAGTTAGCTTAACTGACAGAAAGTTAGTACATGTATATGCACTCTGTGGTCGGGGAGAGGGTACACAGGCAGGAGAGTATGGGGGAAACTATGCAGTGGCGGGTGGGGAGGGCACAAGGGAGATCCGCCTGTGTATTTTGGGGAAGACTGCTGCCTGCCCTGCCCTGCTGCTTATGTTCTGCTCAAACTCCAACATTTTCAGCTCCAACTCATCCAGGTCCAGAGCTGCTGCCACTTCTTCTGATTAGCCAGTGGTAAGAGGTACATTTTCTGAAATCATCTTTTGAAACTTTATATGTTTCTTGGGGAGGAGAGTTTGGGTGTGTGCGAATCAGTGCCCTGTGAATGTAGAGGTAGAGGTTTGGGTTAAGTAAAAGGTAAATTTGTAGTGTGTGAGGCTTAGCTATACATTTATGGAACGTGAATTCTCAGTGCTGAGATGTAAATTTTATATTTCCTAAGTGATCACATGCCACACTCCTGAACAAGAGCCGGAACCTGGTTGAAGACCTCTAAAAACACTATTAAAAAAACAAACAAACACAGAAATGCTCAGCCTGCAGATCATAACAGCCAAGGATCATCCAAGGATCATAAGACCATCAGAACAAAAAAGAAGGTGGTTTCTCAGAGGAAAATATGCCACTACCTTTAAAGAGGGCCCTTCAAATGCTCCCTAACCTCCTGAACCTGTGGAGGATGTTTTACCAGATGTATATGGTCTGGTGTGTCTGTGGGACTCACCCCACTAAACCCTGGGACATGAAGGTAGTTCCCAAAGATGCCCTTGCTCACCACGGAGCATTTGGAGGGAAGAAACAGGGCTCCTCTCAACATAAGCACTCACTGGATGACACGGCAGCAGCGTAGTCTGGGGAAACACCAGTGCCTCAACTGGCATGCTTTATTAGCTCCTGCTGGCTCCAATAGGGCCACTGCATGGCTGAGCACATTTGTAAAGACGTGCCCCATCCCAGTCAGGGATGGGGAATCCTGGAGCAGGGAGCGTGGCTGCTGAGAAGCTGATTCCCACTTACAAGTGCCTCAGAAGGGGCTTGCCAAAGAAAGTGGTGGCTTTTTCTCCACCACAAGGCTTGGAGGAGCCTCTTTACTTACCAGAGCCCAACAAACAGGAGACAAAGTTTTGTCGGCTGGCAGGCAGGACACTGGGAGGTCTTCATCACCCTGCTGAAGAGAAAAAGACAGCAAGATCATAAGTCAGTCGCAACAGGAGGGGAATATTCCCCAGGAACCCTTTGATAAGGGTGTACCTTTGGACTTTCTTATTTTCGCTGTTAAAGTGAAGATGCTTGCAGAGCCTAAAAGCCCAGTGGACTGAGTTGTATCCAGGCTATTATGCCATGCCAAAGGCACACCAATTTGTGAGAGAAAGAACACTGAGTGTTCCTAGGACAAACAAACTGAAAAAGACCAATAACATTGGATTGGTGCAAGGATGGGGTGCAAGGGGAGGCATAACCCCAAGGAACAGCGAGATACCCCCACAGGCTTTCAAAGGGGATGGGGCAGACACCATGGACCGCAAGCAGCACAATCAGCACCCCCCCACCCAGGAAATTTATCTCCAGGAGCACAGCCAGAGTTGGAGCCAGAGCCGTGGCCCCATGAGCCATTGTTATGCCAGCTGTACAATCAGCTGTTCCCGGGGTAGGGAAAAGCAGAGCCAATCGCAGCAGCTGGGGCAGTCACTGCGGGAAGATTTAAAAGCCACACCAGAACCTGGTGAGAGGGGAGAGAAGGAGAACACTGGCATGGAGCACGCCAGGTGTGGTGAGGCTCCTGTATCAAACAGGAGGATTGCAGCCATCTCAGAGCCTGCATCGAGAGCAAGGGAGGGGAGTGGAGCTCCTGGACAGGGTGTGGAGGGAGAAGACAGTCCACTCCCCCTCTTCCCTTTGGTCCAACTGCATACATTGCAGCCCATCACTGAAGGTGTCCCACCTAGAGGCGGCAAGGAAGACACCAGCCACGGAGACCCTCACTCATTAGCACCCGTGACGAAAGCTCTAGCTACTGTAACAGCCGAGCTAGTGCACCAGTGCCCATGCCAACACTGGGCCCCTGGAGAAAGGGGTCTACAGGGCAAGGTTGAACAATGCAGGCTACATGGTCGGTTGGCGTATGAATGGGGTGAGGGGAGGTAGAGCCACATAGAACATCGTGTCAAGACAGTGAGTACTACTATCCCCAGGGTCCCCCAGGAAGAGGATCTCCACTGAACCCCTCTTTTCATTCAATAACACCAAGTCATGGCAGGTGAGTTGAGGGGAGTAGTACGGGTAGTACAGCACCCAGTACCCCCCACTTTAGGTGCTTCCACAGTGGTGCACTGGCCAGGAATTCTTTTCTTTTTGAAATGTCAGCGTTAACAGGATCGAAATCCTGACCCAGGTCAAGCAGACATGCAGCTGCCAGTGATAGCCCATGCAGAGCTCCTAACGCAGGTCATCCAAGCCATAGGGCAGGTGTTAGAGGTACAGCAGCTACAGGGGGCACACCAGCAGGAATGGATGCAGCTTAATGCTGCCCTATTTAAGATGACGCGTATGACACGGAAAGACAATCCTGAAGCCTATATAGAGGCGTCTGAGAGGACTGCCATTCAGACAGAGTTGGCTCAGAGTCAGTGGGCCCACCAGTTGGGTGCCCTGGTAATTGACCAGGCCCAAGCTGCTTATTGGGCCCTGTCAAGGGAGGACACCCAAGATTATGATACCACGAAGACAGTGATCCTCTCCAGACTTGAGATTTCCCCAGAGACCTACAGACAGGTGTTCCGAGCACAAAAGCCAAAAAAAGTCAAGCGGCCCCATAGTTTGCTACAATGCCTGCAGGATGCGCTCAATAAATTACTACCTGCAGGCCGGTTCAACCGGGATGGGGTCATTGACCAGGTCTATTGGAGCAATTCCTCTGGGACCTGGAGGAAAACACCCAGGTGTGGGTGAGGAGACACCAACCCCAGACCAGTGAGGAAGCCCTCCACCTGGCCAAGGCCTTTGCCAGGTCAGAAAATGTGCATAGGCGTGGGTGTGGGTCCTGGGCCCCAATGGGGAGCAAGGCCAGAGAAGAAGAAAGGTGAGTGGCTCCACCAAAGGGAACATTGAGGGGTGTCGTTTGCTACCATTGCGGATGAACCAGGCATATTGCCAGGGAGTGTGGTGTGGGCCTGAGCGAACTGGGGCATGGGCTAACTACATCCACCCCACCCCACAAAAGGGGAAAGGAGGCAGAGAAAAGGGAGCCCATGGACTGTAGCTTTGGGTCCATCACACATGAGGGAGGATGGGACCGCCCCGATGTGACAGCCTGGATTGGAGATAAGGTGGTAAGGGCAACCCTAGACACAGGATGCTCCCAGTCCCTACTCCAAGCAGACCTAGGCCCACAGACCAGAGTAAAGGAAGCCTGACCCTTGATGATGACTTGCATATTGGATGGTGAGATGTGTTTCTGGAACTGCTACCTTCCCTTGAAGGTGATGGAGTTCTGAGGGGAACTGTGGGTTGGGTTGGCTCCAGCCCTAGCCTGTGAGATGATCCTCAGATGGGAATGGGGGCCGTTCTACACAGTACTGGAACAGATAAGAGCAACTGAGGAGGAGAGGAAGCGACTCAGAAGGGGGGAGGCCTGTGCTGGCAAAAGCCCACCTCACCAGAGGGAAGCGGCCCAAGACAGTATCGACCTAGAACAGGTGGCCAGTGTGACGTAGTGTTGCCAGTCTCAGCGAGAAGATCCAGAGCTCCAATGGCTCGGGACAGAGGACCTCAGGGACGGAACATCCCGGAGTCACTCCTGCTTTAAGGTAATTGCGGGGCTACTATGTCAGGTCCAATGGGGTGAGGAGGGCACAACTGAAAGATGGCAGCTAGCGGTCCCATCCTTGCTCCACCGCTCTATTTGAAGATTGGCCCATGACTCCCCACTAGGGGGTCATTTAGGATGTACCAAGATGCGGGCAAGGCTAGTCTGAGAATTCTTTTGGCCACATCTGCAGGAAGACGTGGAAAGATGGGGAGTGGGTTGCCCAGAATTCCAGAGGGCTCAGGAGTGGAGACCACAGTGGGCACCATTGCACCCAATGCCGGTAATAGAGATGCCCTTGTCCTGTGTCATGCTTGACATTGTGGATCCACTTCCAAAAATCGCACAGCGGCTACCGATATGTATTGGTCTTAGTGGACTATGCCACAAGGTTCCCAGAGGTGGTCCCACTCAGATCCATTATGGCAACTCACGTAGTGGAGGAGCTACTCAAATGGATTGCTAGGGTAGGCATACTGTGTGAAATACTCACCAACCAGAGGATGAATTTCATATCCGGGGTGATAAAGGCTCTTTGTAATACCCTCAGCATCACTTACTTAAAAATGTTGATTTATCACCCCCGGATGAACAGCTTAGTCAAAAGACTAAATGGAACAATCAAGAGGTTGCTCAGGCGGTATTTGCAGAAAGACCCCCAAAGATGGGATACTATATTAACGCCGTTACTGTTTGCCCTAAGGGACGCCCCTCAAGAGTCAATGTTGTACTACCCATTCCAGCTAGTATACAGCCACAGCCCCATGGGGGCTGTTACAGATTGTCCAGGAGGAATGGGAGCAACTGGTGTGGTTAGGAATATCAGTGGAGAGGTACCAGCAGGAACTACAGGAAGGGATCACCAAAGCTCAGCAGATCCCTTGCCAAAACCTGAGAGCCGCACAAGAACAATAGGAGACCCAGTATAATAGAAAAACAAAAACTCAAACATTCCATCCAGGGGATATGGTCTTGGTCTTGCTTCCTGTGTCAGCGAGTAAACACCTCATGATGTGGCAAGGCCTTTTTAGGGTGGTCCCTCAAGTAGGACCGGTGGATTATGAAGTGCTCAAACCAGGACACCACCACGAGCATCAAATTTATCATGTAAACCTCCTTAAGGAATGGAAGGCCCCACAGAGCTGGCTAGCACAGGAAGAGGAGGCAGTAGAAGAACTGGGACCTCTCTGCCTAGAATTAGGGGAATCCATAATGAAGTATTCAGTGTGATTAGGAGAAGATCTGGATACCAAGCAATGACAGGAACTGATAAAATAGAGGCCTTCTGGGAAGTGTTCCAGGAAACCCCTGGGCAGGCACGAGGAATTGAGCGTGAAATTAGAACACTGCCTGGTACACTAGTCAGGGAAAGATGGAAACTGATACCCCAATGACAGCAGCAGGGAATACAACAGGAGATCAAAAAATTGCAAAAACAGGGAATTATCCAGCCATCTTGAAGCCCTTGGCATAGCCCCATTGTACCGATGGTCAAACCAGACGGGTCACTGCTTGTGCATAGACTTCAAAAAGTTAAATACTTTAGAGACCTTTGATGCCTTCCCCGTCGCACATTGCCCACCACACTGAGAGAATCGGGGAACCCTGATACATGTCTACCATCGACCTTGCCAAAGAGTACTGGCAAATCCCAAAGCAACCTGCAGATAGTGCCAAAACCACTTTCGGGACCCCTTAGGGTTTGTTGAAATTTGTACAGATGACCTTTGGGCTGAATTGCATGGCAGCCACCTTTCACAGCCTTATGGACACCCTACTTGCACCACACGCATCATATGCGGCAGCTTATATCGATGACATCATCATCTTCATTCCTGATTGGGACCAACATCTCAAGGCCCTAAGGGCGGTCCTGGGAGAGCGTCAAACAGTGGGTTTGACCACCAATCCAAAGAAATGCAAACTAGCAGGGATAGAGATGCCTTACCTGGGGTTTTGGGTAGGATGGGGAACCATCCGCCCCTGGCAGACAAGGTGGAGGCCATACAGCAATTCCAGGAACTGTGCAACAGTAAACAACTCCGCTCCTTCTTGGGGCTCATTAATTATTACTGGAGTTTCATACCACATTTTGCAGGCCTCTCCACACCCCTCACAGAGGCGCTCAAAGGGGGACCAGCAGCGGTGCTTAAGTGGATGCATGAAATGAGAAAGAGCTTCGAGGAACTAAAGGAGGCAATACATTGTGATGTTGTGGTACACACCCCTGATTTTTCTGCCCCTTTTATATTGCAGACAGACGCATTGGGCAATGCCCTAGGGGCTCTGTTACTGCAAAGATGTAACACAGCCCCTAGGAAGATGAACACCCAATCGCCTTCGCCAGCTGTAAACTCAACCACGCCAAAACCAGGTATGCCACAATTGAAAGGGAGTGCCTGGCAATACACAGGGTTATAGAATACTTTATATGGGGCGGGAATTCCTGGTGGTGACAGGTCACGCCCCACTGCAATGGCTAACCAGGAAACAGAGTAAAAGTGCCTGTATTACATGCTGGGCTTTGGCTCTACAACCTTTTAAGTTTACAGTAGTCCACCGCCCCGGCAAAGATAATTTTGTAGTGGATTTCCTCTCTAGATGTGTAGCCGAGGGCAGGCATGCCATGCATGTGAGGAGGAACATTGGACCCTTCAGGAAGCCATACAAGGGGTCCAGACACCACAAGGCAACTTAAGGGGGGAGGTCTGTGGCAGTGAGATGCCCCCACAGGCTTTCGAAGGGGATGGGGCAGACCCCACGGGCCCCAAGCTTCACAAGCAGCACCCCCCTCCCAGGGAAACTTACCTCCAGGAGCACAGCTGGAGCCGGGGTGGAAGCTGCAGCTGCGGCTGTGCAAGCTGGCATTGCACCAGCTGTTCCCAGGGCGGGGAAAAGCAGAGCCAATCATGGTGGCCGGAGCAGCCGCTGCAGGAAGATTTAGAAGACCCACCAGAACCTAGCAAGAGGAGAGAGAGGGAGCATCCCAGGCGTGGTGAGGCTCCTGTATCAAACAGGAGGATGGTAGCTGGCTCAGAGCCAGCATTGAGAGCGAGGGAGGGGAGCGGAGCTCCTGGACAGGGCGTGGAGGGAGAAGCCAGTCCACTCCGCCTGCTTCCCTTTGGTCCAGCTGCATACATTGCAGCCCATCATTGGAGGTGTCCCACCCAGAGGTGGAGAGGAAGACACCAGCCATGGAGAGCCTTGCTCATTAGCACCTGCGAGAAAAGCACTAGCTGCCGTAACAGCCAAGCTAGTGCACCAGTGCCTGCACTGACACTAGTCCCCTGGAGAAAGGAGTGTACAGGGCATGGCTGAACAACCCAGGCTACATCGTCGGTTGGTGTGTGGACCGAGTGTAGGGGAGGCAGAGCCCCACGGAACATCGCGTCAAGACAGTGAGTACTACTGTCCCCGGGGTCCCCTGGGAAGAGGATCTCCACTGAACCCCTCCTTTCATTCAATAACACCAAGTCATGGCAGGCAAGTTGAGGGGAGGGACCCCGCGCCAGACGGATAGTATGGCACCCGATGTATCCCCCCACCTTAGGCACTTCCACAGCTAGGATAAGAGATAACAGTGCCTTAGACCAAGGAGCCTCCCTTTTTCTCTATTTTTACATCAAGGCATGTCATAGCAGGTGAAATGATAGGTGCACACCAAATCCCGGGCAGGGCCCCCTGGCCTGAGAAACCAACGTTCCCCGGCGGCAGGCCCACTGCGCATGCGCACAGTTTAAAAGGGCCCGCCAAACAGGGGGAAAAAAAAAAAAAGCTCAGTTAGGCTCCGGAGCGGTGAGAGACATGCGGGTGAAGCCCGCTGCGCCCCCGCTCCCCCGAAGCCTCCCAGACACCCCCCTCAGCAGCTGCAGAGCCCCCTCCCGACCCCCAGCACAGCCGGAGGTAAGCGGGCTCGTGGTGGGAAGGGGTTAACTCCTCGCTCCCTGGGAGGAGGCTGCTGCCTGGTGCCGGGCCGGGTCAAGCCCCCGCCCAGGCCCCTACTTGGCCCAGCCCTCCAGGGAGCCCCGCGACCGGAGCCATGCAAACAGGCTGCGTAGACAGGCGCTCGAGTTAGCGCGGAGTTCGCGCAGGAGAGGGTGCGGGAGGGCACGAGACCCTGCCTGCGGCCCCCCCAGAGTAGTCAGCCCCACCCGTAGCCAGCCTACCAGAGGCATGACACGGATGGGCACGTGCCACACCCCTCAGGTCCCCTCGGGCTCTGCAGCCCCCCCATTGGGCACCTCAGAGACAGCCACCCAGACGGAGCCCATGGTCCCGGGCTCCACGCAGATGGAGCCCCTGGCTCTTGGCTGTGGGGGCTGCCTGTCCCTTTTTCGGGCTCTGGGGCCCAGGAGCATGGCCCCCTCCCCACCTCCTGGGGTCTCTGGCGCGCCAGCTGGAGGAGCTCCAGGCCACAGTCCAGAGACTGCGTGCCATCAGGGACTGCAAGCAGGAGATAGACTCCTACTGCCAGTCCCTTCTCCCCCGGAAGCCACAGGGGAGAGCACTGTCTCCCTCCACGACTAAGGAGGACTCTGGGACCTCCCGCTCTGCCCAGTCAGGGGCATGGACCAAGGTGGTCAAGTGCCCGAAGGCCCACTACACCAAGGCCCCTCCCTCGCCGGAGCTTAGCAACAGGTTCGCACCTCTTGCAGCCCCAGCAGAGCCTTCTCAGTTGCCAGCTCCTGCAGGCAACCCAGGCTCAACCACAGCTACTGCCCCCGGTCTCCCCAAGACAAAGCGAAAGGTGTTTGTTGTGGGAGACTCCATCCTGCGGGGCACTGAGGGGGCAATCTGCCGCCCCGACCCCTTAGCCCGGGAAGTCTGCTGCTTCCCGGGGGCCCGCATCTGAGACATTACGGAGAGGATCCCACAGCTTCTCCGGCCCACAGACCACTACCCCATGCTCCTTATTCACGTGGGCACCAATGACACGGCTCAGAGCACCGCCAGCCAGGTCATGAGGCGCTACAGGGAGTTGGGAGCGGGGCTTAGGGGACTGGGAGCTCAGGTGGTGTTTTCGTCGATCCTCCCAGTCTCGGGCTATGGGTTGAGGAGGGAGAGGAGGATCCACACAGTGAACCAAAGACTGCGGAGCTGGTGTCATCGGGAAGGCTTTAGCTTCCATGACCACAGCCTGCTCTTTGGCAAAAGAGGCAGCGAGCTGCTGGGAAGGGATGGCCTCCACCTCTCTCCCTTGAGGAGGAGGCTCTTCTCAGCCAGGCTGGCTGACCTGCTCCACCAGGCTTTAAACTAAGCCCGCTGGGGGATGGGGGGACTACTGCCACTGCTGGCCCGCTGAGCGACCCTTGCAAAGCCAGCAGACCAAGGCATTTAAGGGAGCCCACCCTGCCCCAGCCCTGGCACAATCTGTGGGCAAGGCAAGAGCCCCCAAGGGCACACTTGCCTGCCTGTACACTAATGCCAGGAGCCTGGGCAACAAGCAGGAGGAGCTCGTCCTCCTGCTCAGTGCAAAGAATTATGATGTCATTGGGATAACGGAGACCTGGTGGGACTCCACCCATGACTGGACCACAGGTACAGTGGGCTATACCCTGTACAGGAGGGATCGTGTTGACAAAAGGGGCGGGGGCGTAGCTCTCTATGTGAAGGAAAGCTACATGTCCCTGCAAGCTGATGTTGGCGACCAGCATGGACAGCTAGAGACCCTCTGGGTAAAAATTCGTGGGGAATACGGCACAGGGGACACAACAGTGGGAGTCTACTACAGACCTCCCACTCAAAGTCCTGAGCTTGATCACGAGTTCACCCGGGAACTGACTGAGGCCGCTTGCTCCAGGACCTTGGTTGTCATGGGTGACTTCAATTACCCGGACATCTCGTGGGAAGATCACTCAGCAAAATCCGAGCGGTTGCAAAGCTTTCTCTCATGCATGGATGACCTCTACCTGACTCAAGAAGTCTATGGGCCAACGAGAGGCAAAGTGCTGCTTGACCTGGTACTGGCTATGGGGGATGACCTAATCGGCGACCTAGTGATCGATGGGAAGCTGGGTGACAGCGACAATGAGCTGATCACCTTCACCATCTGCCGTAAAGCTGGCAAGTCAGTCAGCAACACAGAAGTCCTTGACTTCAGAAAAGCCGACTTTGACAAGCTCAAGAGGCTTGTCGGTCAGGCCCTCAGGGACCATGACCCCAGGGTGATGGGAGTTCAAGAAGAGTGGTTGCTTCTCAAGGAAGCAATCCTCAATGCACAAGCTAAATCTATTCCAACACGGAGGAAAGGCAGCAAGAAGGCACAGCAGCCCTCCTGGCTCTCCAGGGACCTAGCGGACCTCCTGCGGCTAAAAAGGAAAGCCTACAAAGGATGGAGGATGGGATTCACCTCTAAGGAGGATTATTCTGTGCTGGTCCGGTCCTGCAGGGAGCAAACCAGGAAAGCCAAGGCTGCAACTGAACTCCAACTAGCTTCAAGCATCAAGGACAACAAAAAGTCCTTTTTCAGATATGTGGGGAGCCAGAGGAAAAGCAAGGGTAATGTTGGGCCCCTGCTAAATCAGATGGGGCAACTGACAACTGACGCCCAGGAAAAAGCCAACCTATTAAATAGGTACTTTGCGTCAGTCTTTCATCAGTCCCATGGGACGCCCATGCCTGCTATGGGACAGGGAGATCCGGGTAATGGGGATCCCCTACCCTCCATAAATGCTGACCTTGTGAAGGAACACCTTAAGAAGCTGGATACCTTCAAGTCAGCCAGCCCTGACAATCTGCAGATTGTCCCAGGGTACTCAAGGAGCTGGCGAGCATCATAGCCCAGCCCCTGGCACGGATCTTTGAAAACTCCTGGTGCTCTGGTGTAGTGCCTGAAGACTGGAAGAAGGCCAATGTGGTGCCGATCTTCAAGAAAGGGAGGAGAGTGGATCCGGCTAACTACAGGCCCATTAGCCTGAATTCTATCCTGGGGAAGATCTTAGAAAAGTTTATTAAGGAGGCCATCCTTGAGGGACTGCCCCAGGCTAACATTCTAAGGGATAGCCAGCACGGGTTTGTTGCGGGTAGGTCTTGTTTGACCAATCTCATTTCCTTCTATGACCGGGTGACCTATCACCTGGACAAGGGAGAAGAGATTGATGTCATATATCTTGACTTCAAAAAAGCTTTTGATCTGGTATCCCATGATCACCTCTTGGCCAAACTGGCCAGTTGTGGCCTTGGCTCCACCACGATCCACTGGCTGGGAAACTGGCTCTGTGGTTGGACCCAGAGGGTTGTAATTGATGGCAGTCACTCATCGTGGTGCCCTGTGACCAGTGGGGTCCCTCAAGGCTCTGTCCTTGGACCCATACTGTTCAACATCTTCATTAATGACGTGGACATTGGAGTCAGGAGTGGACTGGCCAAGTTCGCCGATGACACCAAACTTTGGGGCAAAGCATCCACGCCAGAAGATAGGTGGGTGATCCAGGCTGACCTGGACAAGCTCAGCAAATTGGCAGACAAGAACCTCATGGTGTTTAACACCGAAAAATGCAAGGTTCTCCACCTTGGGAGGAAAAACCTGCAGCACCCTTATAGGCTCGGCAGTGCTACGTTGGATAGCACTACAGAAGAGAGAGACTTGGGGATCATCATTGATCACAAAATGAACATGAGCCTGCAATGCGATGCTGCGGCTAGTAAAGTGACCAAAACGCTGGCTTGCATCCATAGATGCTTCTCGAGCAAATCCCGGGACATCATTCTCCCCTTGTACTCGGCCTTGGTGAGGCCGCAGCTGGAGTACTGCGTCCAGTTTTGGGCTCCACAATTCAAAAAGGATGTGGAGAAACTTGAGAGAGTCCCGAGGAGAGCCACGCACATGATCAGAGATCAGGAAAACAGATCTTATGATGACAGGCTGAGAGCCATGGGGCTCTTTAGCCTGGAAAAGCGCAGGCTCAGGGGTGATCTGATGGCCACCTATAAGTTTATCAAGGGTGACCACCAGGATCTGGGAGAACGTTTGTTCACCAGAGCGCCCCAAGGGATGACAAGGTTGAACGGTCACAAACTCCTGCAAGACCGTTTCAGGCTGGACATAAGGAAGAATTTCTTTACTGTCCGAGCCCCCAAGGTCTGGAACAGTCTGCCAGCGGAGGTGGTTCAAGCACCTACATTGAACACCTTCAAGAGTAAATTGGATGCTTATCTTGCTGGGATCCTATGACCCCAGCTGGCTTCCTGCCCTTTGGGCAGGGGGCTGGACTCGATGATCTCCCGAGGTCCCTTCCAGCCCTAATGTCTATGAAATCTATGAAATAAGTGGTCACCGAGTCAAGCTGTCAGGTCCTAGAAGTCGGGTAGAGGAAGACCACCCTTCAAAGTGTAAGGTAGGTCCCTCTCAAGTCTCTTTGTGCAATATTGGCTATACTCAGTGTTGGTTGCATTTAATCAATTGCATAGTTGGTTTCCATTACTAAGTACATGCTGCTCTTTAATGACAGACAGTGTATTTAAGGAAGTTTCTTTGTATACAAATGTAAAACGAGGAGCTTTTTTTCCTCATGCTGACTGGGGGAAAAAGCTTTGTTGTATTTTTGAATAAATATGGTAATTTTCTGGTTTAGAAGTGCCACTTCTCCAATTTTTTGTGGAGAAGGGAAAGTTCTGGCACCCTTCCACCCTGAGAGGGTGGAGAGGCTTGTATGTACCAAGGACCTTAAGAGAAACACTGTTCGGAGTCTTGTACTCCTGGTAGGGTCACCCCTGGTGGTAAGTCAAAGATGAGGTGTCAGAGGAAGAGCAGTCCAACACCAAAGACCTCAACAATGGAGCAGGCAGGTGCAGAAGGCATACTTCTCAATGACTGCAAAAGTGGATGAAAGATGCTGTGGACAAGTAACCCCAGATGTCTTGCATCCCTTTGCCACTGAACATAGGTTTCTCCTCCCTCAAGATCCATGTGGTTATAAACATGGCCTCTTTATGTAAAACAAGTCTTGTGAAGGCTTCTTCCACTGGTGCAACATCTACCACAATAACCAATATCAATAACTTTTAAAAAGTCCCGAAGTGATAGATGAGTGGCAACTGGGACAGATAAAGTTATTACTGGGAATCCCTAGTCATGGATCCATGTGCAGGCAGTAGTTGTATGATGGTTGCTTCACCCTTGAGATGGGACAGAGGGGTGATACAGAAGCTGCAGTCATGACTGAGTAGTCTTCTTAGGGTCCCTTCTGCTTACCTCACATGGGGATGGAGCTAGAATAGGTGCCCCAAACATAGGCTGTCCCACTTCACCTTACCCAATTGCATAGCTCCTTTCACGGGGATCATTCCAGCTGTGGTTGAAACATGCCTATTGCATCCTGGAATGTACAAACCCTACTAGACAACCTGAACAGTGACAGACCTGAATGCTGAACACCTGTTGTCACCCAAGAACTTTCATAATATAACATTGATCTCACTGCTGTTGGTAAGACCAGATGTGCAGAATGTGGCAAAAAGCTACCTTGGTTTCTCCCCAAAATCTCTGCCCTGTGACAATGTGATTAGATGGGCCAGCACAGAGGATTCACACCTCATCCTGTCTCTTTAGGTAACCTGAGCTGGCTGCATTCCTGAGGGAGGGGGGAACCTGCTCCCTCTGCCTACGTGACTGGCATCAGCCACCTGGGTGAGGGGCAGCTACCTGGGGAGCTGGAATCTGCCCAGTAACAGATGATGTATTTCAAATTGGTTGGCTGACAGCCAACTGGGGCTGACCTCCACTGGACCAGGTGAATGAAGTCACAGGGGCTATATAGGTTGCGGGGGGGAAGGAGGCTCACTCTCTCTTCGGCCATGAGGTGAAGCAGCAGCAAAGCAGGGGAGACAGAGAAGCCTTACCATCTGAACCTAGCTCTCTCTCTCACCCCAAGACTCCAGAAGGGAAACTCAACCAGCCTCTGGAAGATGCTTGTGAGTAAGCTACTTGAGATCTGATTAGATATTTAGCTGGCAGTAACACAGATGCATAATCAAAAGGCTACCTCAGCCACACTGTTTGCTCTTTAGGATTTCTAAGATATTGCTCAATCCTGTACCCTAGTTTACCCTACCCCTTATAATCAATAAAGTTCTCCTTTTTGACTGGTGTGGGAGACTTATTGAGGGGTGGGTCTAAATTATGCCTAAGAGACCCCTTAGGTCTGTGCACTAAGGGAGACTTTACTTATTGCCCCCTGACTTGGGGAAGTGTCCCAAGTGCCTGTACTGGGGCGAGTACCCGTTGGACTCTTAGGCCTGTATTTCCCCAAGGACACAGGGCCGAGACAGTCCCTTCTCAGGGTGGTGGTGGCGAAGTTACCCCCAGACTAGCGAGTGTGTCCCAGGAGAGGGGTCAGCCGAGCATAAGGCGCCCCTAGGGAGGCATTTGGAGCCTGGAAGGTGGTCGGGTGCAGGGAGGTGGGCGGCTCAACTCAGGAGCACCTCCTACTGGCCCGCCACAGAGACAAATGCCAACTGAGGGAGGAGAGGGGTGTTGATACATTTTTCTGGAAAGGGAAACTTGCAAACAACAGATCAATACATGGCATTGGTTTCACTGTTAAGAACTCGATTGCCAGCTGAATGACTGAATTCCCTGTTGGTATTGATAAGTGCCTGATAACTCTCTGCTTCCAACTGACCAAGAATTCATTTGCTACTGTTATCAGTCATAAGCCCCAACACTTGATGCCAAGGAAAAACAGAAAGAAAGGTTTTATGCTGACTTTGATGAAATTCTGACTACCATCCTGAAGAGAACAAGATCATCCTCCTTGGAGGCTTCAGTGTGAGGGTTGGCCAGGACTTTAACATGTGGAAGGGCACAACTGGAAAGGAAGGAGTGGGCAAGGGCTATTACAACAGCATCCTTTTACTTAGTAAATGTGCAGAACATGACCTTGTCATTACTCTTCAGGCAACTTGACAGGTACAAGGCAACATGGCAACATCCCTGCTTGAAACAATGGCATCTCCTGTGGTGGGCTAGTTGGGAGCACTCTTACGCTGAGACACCCACCTCACTCTGCCCCACCAAAAACCAAGCTTCAGATACATCCCCAGGGGCACCAACTTCAGGTCAACCCCCTTCCTGGAGCACACCCACAAGCCTGGGATAACTGCTACCACCACCTGGGGTCTGATCTTTGTCTGGGCTCTGTGCCACCCAGGGTACACAGGCCTTGTAGACCTTGAAGGTTACTTAACCCACCATGGTCCTGTGTGGTGCTTCTCTTAACCTGAAGCATTCACAAATAGCCTCCCTTAGCCAGCCGGGCAAAGGGAGAAAAAAGGCCTGCGCAATCCCTCTCAAGCAGGTACAGTACACTAGGAAATCAGGTCGTCACCCCAGATGACAACGCTAACCTATTTAACAATTTCTTTGCCTCCATTTTCCTGAGCAGGGACCGGATCAGCCCCCCAACCAGGCCCCCCTCAGGCCCCAGGGGAGTAGCACCCAGGCCAAGGGTCAGCGAGGATCTAGTCAGGGAACTTCTGGAGGGACTGGACGTATTTAAATCAGCTGGTCCTGACGATCTCCACCCCAGAGTGCTGAGGGAATTAGCTGAGGTCATTGTGGGACTATGACAGGAGTATCTCTACTGGAACCTTTCTATTAGTGGCTCTGCCCTCCTGTTATGGGCCAACCGCCTGCTTACTCGCCTGCCATGCCTTGATCTTAATTGATTAATTGACTGATGTAATTACCGGGAGGCTGCCCACTTTATGCACCCCAGTGCCAGGGGGCGCTATCTGCGTCTCCTTTTCCACCCCTACACTGCAGCCCAAGCCTTGCAGATGGTACTAACGTGGTCCTTGCCTTCTCTCTCAGGGCCTCCTCGCTGCCCCCCTTTGACTCTGGGGGCTTCCTCTCTGCCCCCCTTTGACTCTGGGGCTTCTTGCCCCTCGTGGCCTTCTTTCCAGGCTCCTCACTGCCCCCCCTTGCTCTGGGGCTTCTCACTGCCCCCTTGCTCTGGGGCTGGGGCCAATGCACCCCAAATGCTGTGCCCTCTCTGGCACCAGGATCCCCATGCTACCGTGGAGTCCTTATGAGGCCTACTCCAACCCCTAATAGCCTCACCCAGTCCTCCAGTTAAAACAGTAAATACAAAAACACAAAGCCCCTTGGCTATAACATAAAACTAAACCGTCTGGTCAAAACAACATTCGATCCCTACCGGGAAAATACTCCAACACATGGCAGCAACCAGGGGTTGCTCATGCAGTCAATATTCTCCTCTCTCTCTGCACTGGCCGAGCTTCCCCCTCCTTAGCCGCCGGAGGGGAACTGACCTCCTGGCCTCATGCCTGGGCTTAAGAGGGGCCAATCCCTGCCCCTTCCTGTCAGCTGGTTCCATTGGTTGCACTAGCAACCAGCACCTGTGTTGCCCTGGTGACTAGCAGTTGAACCTCCCCCTTCAGGCCACTAGGGGTCTCTCCCAAGCCATTTCTGCTTTCAGGCGCAAGGCACCTGAGTGCTCTGCAACAGGGACCCCTGGCACGGCTTTACAGGTACTCATGGTGCTCTGGTGTGGTGCCAGAGGACTGGAAGAGGGCCAACATGGTTCCCATCTTCAAAAAAGGGAGGAAGAAGGACCCAGGAAACTATAGGCCAGTTAGTCTTACCTCAATCCTGGGTAAGATTTTGAGAGAATTATCCTGGTGCATGCACACGAGGGACCAGAGGGGCAGGTTATGCTTAGGGGAAATCAACACGCATTCATTAGAGGCAGGTCCTGTCAGATCAACCTGGTGGCGTTCTACGACCAGGTCACCAAATCCTCAGATGCAGGGGTAGCAGTGGACATAGTCTTTCTGGACCTTAGGAAGGCTTTCAACACTGTCTCTCACCCCATTCTCTTTAAAAAACTAAGGGACTGTGGTGTTGACACCTACACAGTCAAATGGGTCGCTAACTGGCTAGAGAGCCGCACCCAGAGAGTGGTGGTGGATGGGTCATTTTCAACCTGGAGAGATGTGGGCAGAGGAGTCCACCAGGGCTTGGTCCTTGGCCCTACACTGTTCAACATGTTCATCAGTGACTTGGACAAGGGGGTAGAAAGCACCCTGTTCAAATTTGCTGATGACACCAAGATGTGGAGGGATGCAGGTACGCTAGAAAGGAGGAATAGGCTGCAATCAGAACTAGACAGGTTATACGGGTGGGCAGATGAGAACAGGATGGGTTTCAACACTGACAAGTGCAAGGTGATGCACCTGGGGAGGAAGAACCAGAACCATACCTACAGGCTGGGGAACTCCCTGCTCATAAGTGCAGAGGCAGTAAAGGATCTTGGAATCAGTACTGATGCCAAGATGAACATGGGCTGGCAGTGTGGAGATGCAGTCAGGAAGGCCAACCTGGTCATGCATCCACAGATGCATCTCGAGCAGGTCCAAGGAGGTGATACTCCCCCTCTATGCAACACTGATCAGGCTGCAGTTGGAGTACGGTGTCCAGTTTTGGGCGCCACACTACAAGAGGGATGTGGATAACATGGAGAGGGTCCAGAGTGTAACTGTTTTATTTTTTTTTTCTGTATAACTACCACGCGGCACTCTCACGTTTATGTAACCTTGAAGTCTTGACTGTTAATCAAAATGAACGCTTTGTACTTTTCTCCACTGGCATTAAGTTACACATGCGCATTCTGTAAATTTCATTTCTTATCTAGAAGTTTCATTTCTGCAGAAACGAAACTTATGTAGAAAATCTGCCTAGCAATTACTGTGTAAAAGAAACTATCCTATCCCTGTATGCTTAGCTTATATCATAGTTAGTGTCACAGAGGCAGTCCAACCAACATTTATAAAAGAGGCAAAAAGGCAGGAAGTAGCAGAGACGACAACTGGACGATCCTGTAGGCCTGATCACCCTGCACCCAGTTCTCAGCCTCCCCGCCTGGGCGTATCCCAGCGAAAACCAAGGCCTCGAAAATCCGACAATCAACAACGATTCACTGTGTTACAGTTTTCTATTCATCATCCCATCTCAATGAGCCGTTGACCAGCTCTGGGACTTAAGGAGCCGGCAGCTGCACCTAGCATTGGACTGGTTCCAGTGTTGAAAAGCAAGGGCTAGCTCTGGAACCCCGTGAACCAACGGACATCCTATAGCCTTATTACAAAGAAAACTAACAACTTACTCTAAGTCGTCTACTTGCGCCAGCTCGGCGAACCTCAAGGGTGGTTATAAAGCTACCTCCAATCCCGCCCCACAAGCCGCGCGCTCGCCTGCTCCGCAAAGCCTGTGGCTCCCCAAGTGGTGCCGGAATTGCAAGCCTGGCATTCCATCACACAGAGGAGGGCCACCTGCATGATCAGGGGCCAGAAGGGCAGGCCCTACGAGGACAGGCTCAGGGATCTGAACCTGTTCAGCCTCCACAAGAGAAGGCTGAGGGGGGAATCTAGTGGCCTGTTACAAACTAGTCAGAGGGGATCAGCAGGCATTGGGGGAGTCCCTCTTCCCCTGAGCAGTACCAGGAGTGACTAGAAATAATGGTCACAAGCTGGCAGAGGGTAGATTCAGACTAGACCTCAGGAGGCGCTACTTCACGGTTAGGGCAGCTAGGATCTGGAACCAATTTCCAAGTGAAGTGGTGCTGGCTGCTACCCTGGGGGTCTTTAAGAGGAGGCTAGATGAACACCTTGCTGGGGTCGGTTGACTCCAATACTTTTTCCTGCCATGGCAGGGGGTCAGACTTGATGATCTGCTCAGGTCCCTTCTGACCCTACCAACTATGAAACTATGAAACAAGGCTTGCTATAACTGATAGCTTTATTGAATAGAGAGGGTAGGCATGGGAGGGGTACAAGTCAGAGTAGTATCAAGAGACTAACCCTGAGCAAACAGAGGCATCTTGGTAGCCTTTTGATATGCTTCTAGAACATTGTTACTGGCTAAATTTCAAATAAGTTACCTGTTCATATGGAGTCTAGAAGAGGTCCTGAGGCTGTGAGCTTGCTTCATGCTCCCAAATATGTCTACCTCCACTTCCTCATAGAGGGGCTGTTTTATACACCTGTTGTGACCTCATCATTAAGTTTCCACCAGAAGCAAACCCACTGGATGCTGACCAGTGCTTCCAAATGGCATTGGACTGAACAGGTGAGAGGACTAGTCACATGACCTGCTTACTTTCTGTATCCAATGCAGGGTGGGTAAATCCCTCAGTAAAACAGAAATCCTCAACTTTGGGAAGGTTGACTTTCACAAACTCAAGGAAACTGGTTAGTAAGGTACTAAAGGACCATGGCCCCCTAGGAAGGGGAGTCCATGAGGAATAGTTATTCCTAAAGAACTCGATCCTCAAAGTGCAAGGGAAGTCCATCCTGTCCCACAGGAAATGCAGTCAGAGGGCAAGGAAACACCCTTGGCTAAACAGGGAATGTCTGGGTCTCCTGAAACTTAAAAAAGAAGCTTACACTAGATGGAAAACTGGAATCATCATCAAGGAGGACTACTCAGCACTAACCTGTACCTGTAGGGAGTGGTCCAGGAAAGCCAAAGCAGTAACTGAACTCAGGCTAGCCACTGGAATCAAGGATAACAAAAAGTCTTCAGATATGTGGGAAGTCAGAGGAAATACAAAAGTGACACTGGCCCCCTGTGAGATCAAATGGGGCAGCTGATGTCTGATGCCCAAGAAAAGGCTGATCTCCTAAATGATTACTTTGCATCAGTTTTCCACCCATACAAGGGAGTCACACTGTCAGACAGGACGCAAAGCATCCAGGGCTTGGGAGATGGGCCCACAATCAATGTAGATCAAGTAAGAGAACACCTTGAGAGGCTTGACATCCATGAGTTCATGGGCCTGGATGGATGGCACCCAAGAATCTTAAAAGAGATGGTGGACATCATAGCATGCCCTATGGCCAACATATCTGAAAGCCCATGGTGTCTGGGTGATGTACCAGAAGACTGGAAAAGAGCTAACATGGTCCCAATCTTCAAAAAAGGGAGGAAAGAAGATCCATGGAATTACAGACCTATCAGTCTGATGTCCACCCTGGCAAGATCTTAGAGAAAATTATCAAGGGATCCATCTGCAACAGGCTAATATTAGACAACCTACTGAATGTCAGCCAACATGGTTTTATTACTGGAAGGTCTTGACCTCATCTCCTTCTATGACCAGGTGATGCATTGCCTGGACAAGGGAGATGAGGTTAATGTCATTTATCTGCATTTCAAGAAGGCCTTTGACTTGGTCTCCTATGATGTCCTCATGACCAAGCTGAGGAACTGTGGCCTTGACCATCCCATGGTCCAATGGCTGGGGAACTGTCTCCGGGGTTGGACCCAAAGGGTCTTAGTTGATGGGAACCAATCAATGTGGTGCATAGTTACCAATGGAGTCCCCCAAGGCTCAGTGCTCGGGCCAGTACTCTTCAATATCTTCATTAATGATCTGAATTCGGGCATCAGATGTGGACTGGCAAAGTTTACGGACAACACTAAACTATGGGGGAAGATGGTCACGCTGGAGAACAGGCTGGGGATACAGGCTGATCTGGACATGCTTGCAAAGTGGGTGGACCAAAACCTGATGGCATTTAACATAGAGAAATGCACCTTGGGAGAAAAAAACAGCATCACACTTATTGGCTTGGCAGTGCTACACTTGCTCGCACTGCAACCGGAAGAGACTTAGGGGTCTTGATTGACCACAAGATGAATATGATCCACCAGTGTGATGCTGTGGCTGGCAGAGCAAATCAAATTCTGGCATGCATCCACTGATGCATCTCAAGCAAAACCAGGGATGTCATCCTCCCACTTTCCTTGGCCTTAGTGAGGCCACAGCTGAAGTACTGTGTCCAGTTTTGGGCCTCCCACTTCAAGAGTGATGTGGATAAGCTCAAGACAGTCCAGAGGAGAGCCACCCATATGATCAAAGGCCAAGATAGCAAGCCTTATGAGGAGAGGCTGAGGGACATGGAACTCTTCAGCCTGGTGAAGAGAAGGCTCAGGGGGGACTTGGTGGCTGCCTATAAGTATGTAAGGGGGGTGCAGCAGGATCTTGTTCATCAGGGCTCCCCAAGGGATAACTAGGTCTAACAGCTACAAAATTCTAGAAGGCCAATTCAGACTTGATATAGCGAAAGACTTATTTACAGTCCGAGTGTCCAAGGTCTGGAACAGACTCCCCCAGAGATGGTGCAAGCACCTACTCTGGACTCATTCAAAAAGTGTTTGAACATTTATCTTGCTGGAATCATTTGATCCCTGCAAACTTTCTGCCTCTGGCAAGGGGACCGGACTTGATGATCTCACGAGGTTCCTTCTAGGCCTTCTAACATCTATGAAATCTATGAAATCTATTACCTGCGAGGGCAGGAACCTGAGACAAAAGAAGTAGGTTCCCTCTCCCTTTGGAATTTTTACAGACCAGCTAGTCCCTCTGACACCCTGGTAACACAGGAATGGGGGTTGGGCTGCTGCCTTACAGCAGTGAGGCAGACTCAGGGAGTGATTTCTCCACATGTCCTTGACTACGTGGTCATAAGAGTGCGTGATTTAAAAGATGTCCTCATCACGTGTGTCATGAGAGGAGCTGATGACTGATGGACTGATCATCATTTGCTGGGCTCAATCGTGTCCATCAGGGTTGCATTGAAACATTGAAAGCAACCCAAATCAGTCTGAAGACAGTACAACATGAAAAGCCTTCAGACCCCTAGACACTGCAAAGACCTCCAAACACATCTCAGTAAGGAACTTGAAGGGTTTGGGATTGAAAATGATAACACTTGTGTTGAGGAAGATTGGCAAGTTCTAAAGGAGACCATCATGAGGCTGGCAGAAAATCAGTTGGTTTTATCACCATTAGGATACCATCAGCACTAGTTTGACAAAAACAACACTGAGATCAAAGCCCTTCTCAACTGGAAGAGAAAAGTCACAAAACCATCCTGTAGGCAGTCAGACGCAGGGAACTTTTTGATGGCTTAGAGCTGAAGCTCAGAGGAAGATTTGAGAAATCAAAAACAAATGTTGGGAAGAGAAGGTGGAAGAAATCCAGCAATTTGTTGACAATCATGACACGCAGAGCTTCTTCAGTGCAATTAAGGCTGTGTACGGCCCAAGCTTTTGTGGATTCACCCCACTTAGATATGAAGAAGGCAGTATACTCCTCAAAGACAACAAGTCCATCAAAAACCACTGGAAGGAGCACTACCAAAAAATCCTAAACCCTGAATCGATGGTGACTGATGAAACCATCAAGTCCATTCCACAGCACCCAGTAAAGAAAGCACCCACCAGCCACCCAGTAAAGAAAGCACCCACCAGCCCACCAACCTCTGAAGAAGTCAACCAGGTGATAAGACAGATGAAAAACAACAAAGGACAACTAAGGAATGCCAAGATTGCCACCATTTTAAAAAAGGGAGATAAGTCTGACTGTGGAAACTTTCAAGGTATCACCCTTCTCCATCACTGGGAAAATCCTTGCTCAAATTCTGCTGAACTGACTGCTCCCTTTTGCTGCGGAGATCATTCCTGAGTCTCAATGCAGCTTCAGACCATTGAGAGGCACCATGGACATGATTTTTGCAGCTCAGTAGATCCAGGAAAAATGCCAAGAACAACACAAGGAACTGTTTATGGGCCATTATTGATTTGACAAAAGCCTTCAACTCTGTTAACCATGAGGCTGTATGGAAGATCTTGTCAAAGTTTGGCTGCCCAGGGAAATTTACCACCATCCTAAGACTCCTTCATGACCAAATGACTCCATCCATCATATGTACTGGTTCCATTACAAAGCCCTTTGCCATTCAAATTGGTGTGAAGCAGGGCTGTGTGATCACACCAATTTTGTTTTCCATCTTTCTTGCAGCCATCAAGATGCTCATCCATGACCATCTGCCACACGGCATTGGCACTGAGTACAGGATGGATGGGAACCTTTTCAATCTCTTCCATCTCTATGCCAAAACCAAAATTACTTCAGCCTTGATTATAAAACTTCAGTATGCCAATGATTGTGCTGTCATTACATATACTAAGGAGGACCTACAGACAGACTTTAACTGCTTCTCTGAAGCATACAGGTGCCTGGGACTGACCCTTAATATTGGAAAAACAAAGGACTTCACCAGGTTGCTGGTGCAATCAATGCCCCCCCCGCCCCCGCAAATATCCTTATTAACGGCTAGGAGCTGGCGAATGTTGGACACTTTGCATACCTTGGCAGCCATCTCTCAAAGAAGGCCAGCATCAGTGAGGAGATCAAGTATAGGATTCAATGTGCCAGCTCTGCCTTTGGAAGACTAAATTATCATGTGTTTAATCATCATGACATCAGGACTTGAACAAAATTCCTACTATACAAGGCTGTGGTCATTCCAACTCTTCTCTATGGTTGTGAAGCATGGGTGACCTACAGGAACCACCTGAAAAATGTGGAACACCATCACCAGTGCTGCTTCCAGATCTTTGACATAAAGTGGGAGGATCATCACACAAATGCCACTGTCCTTACTGATACTAGCACCACCTGTACTGAAGTGTTGATTATTCAACATCAGTTGCGGTGAAGAAGGCACCTTGTGCGCGTGTCTGATGTATGTATACCAAAACAACTGCTATACTCCCAACTCAGTCAAGGCATAGGGAAATTATTGAATGAGAAACATCAGGTTCATAAGGTCTGCTTAGAAGACAGCACTTCAATAGGCAGAATTCAATAACATCAAGAGGACTGTCCAATGCGAACTTAGAGAGATGCAAAACTCATAGCTGAACAACAAGGCACATGTGATTCAGTCCTATGCAGACAGGAAAGATATGAAGAACTTCTATGATGCCCTGAGGACTATCTACAGGCCATGGTCATCAGGAATATCTCCAAAGCTGAGTGCTGATGGCAATCCACTGCTCATCGATAGAGGAAATATACTGCAGAGATGGGCAGAACACTTCAACAAACATCCTTAGTCAACAATAATCTATAAGTGAGAAGGGAACTGATCAACTGCCCCAGGTAGATATTAATATATATTGTGGTGATCCTCTAATGCTGACTGAGACTGTGAAAGCAATTAACCTGCTTTCAAATGCTGGGGCAGATGCTATATCAATACAGGTCTATGAAGCTGGAGGCTTGTGCATGGCTTTGAAACTGACTGAACTGTTCCAGTCAATGTGGATCCAAGGTACTATACCCCAGGAGTACAAGGATGCATCCATCATCCACTTGTAGACATAGAAAGGCAATAGACAAGCCTGTAACAACCATTGGGGCATCTCCTTACTGTCAATAGCTGGTAAAATCTTTGCTAGAATTCTGTTGAATCACCTTGTGCAACACATTGAACAAGGGCTCTTGTCTAAGAGTCAGTGTGGTTTCAGGAAATGATGCGGTACCATAGACAAGGTATTTGCAGATTGTCAACTTCAAGAGAAATGCCAGGAGCAGAACTCCAACCTGTACATGACTTTCATTGACCTGACAAAAGCAGTTGATACAGTCAGTCAAGAGGGCCTTTGAAAGATCATGGCAAAATCTGGTTGCAGAAATTCATTGCAATTCCATAATGGCATGCTCACTCGCGTTGTAGATGAGGGCGAGTCATCTGCACCATTCCCAGTCACCAATGGAGTCAAGCAGGGCTGTGAGTTGTCCCCAGCCCTCTTCGGTATGATCTTCTCTGCCATGATTACAGATGTCTTTTGTGACTCTGACACTGGGATTGACATCAGATACCAGGTTGATGGCAAGCACTTCAATTTGAGGAGACTACAGGCAAAGACAAAGTTACAGAAAGTGACTTTTTGTGATCCTCTGTTTGCCGATGACAGTTTCTTGAATGCCAAATCTGAGTCTGACATGCAGTGGTGTATGGACCATTTCTCTTCAGCTTGTAACAACTTTGGTCTCTCAATCAACACTAAGAAGACTGAAAAGATGCACACGCCTGCACCAGGAAAGCCTTATGTAGAACCTACCATCATAGTGAATGGCCAAACCCTCCAGGCAGTGGACATGTTCACCTATCTCAGGAGTATGCTGTCACATGCAGTTCAGGTCAGTGATGAAACCAATGCCAGAATTGCTAAAGCAAGCATGGCCTTCAGCAGGCTACATGCAAATATGTGGGAGTGCAGAGGCATCACTCAACAAATAAAACTGAAGGTCTTCAGAGCCAATGTATTGCTAATCCTGATGTATACATGCCAAACCTGGATGGTATACTGATGCCATGCTATGAAGCTGAACCACTTTCACATGCTGTATCTGAGGAAGCTGATGAGGATACGGTGGCAAGACAAAGTCCCAGACACTGAGGTTCTTTCCTGGGCAGGCATTCCAAACATTCACACAGCTGATGAAATCACAGTTGAGCTAGAAAGGCCATGTCACCAGGATGTCATATGAGCAACTGCCAAAGAAGATCTTTTGCCGTGAGCTGAAGGAGGGAAAGTGTTCTCAGGGAGGTCAAAAGAAACACTTCAAAGACTTCCTCAAGTTATCCGTGAAACATTTCAACATTGACAAAAAGTCTTGGGAAAATCTTGCTCATGATCATTCCACCATTGTTCCATGATCACCTCATCCATACTAGAGCTATCATCTATGAGTGGAGAAGAACTGCTGAGGCAAAGCAGAAGCACAAACAGCATCAGTCTCACAACAGCAGCACATCCACTGTTGATCAAGCAAACCAAAGTGGCATCTCTTGCTCAGTGTGCCATAGACAGTTCAAAGCGCAAATTGGCCTGATCAGCCATTCACATATTCACAGAAACCAAGAAGACTAGTATTGTTGTGGTCATCTTCAAATTTGAAGGACAAACAACAACTGCAGAGCTAATTAGACAGTTCTGCAGTAAACGTCTTGTGTAGAGACACCCAGTGGGTGCATCTACACTCAGTGGACATATCTGCATAAGATGTTTATTAAGGAACTACCTAATTAGCTCTGCAGTAAAGTCTCAGTGTCTATGTGTGCAGCCCTATTACGCTGCAGTAAACTAATAAACGTTGCTGTCGGTTAGTATTTGTCAACACAAGTACTATCCTATGGTTGCATTCAGTGTGCCACAATTTATGTGTAAACACTGATGGGGCTGGGGCATCACAGAGGAGATTCTGGTTTTCTGCTATACTATCCTCTGTCCTCTGTTGATACAAAACCGGATGCCTTTATATCCTCTATTTTTCTCTACAAGAGAAAAATGCCACATCAGTGTCTACATATAAAACGGTGTTTTTCTCTTCAAGAGAAAAATAGAGGATGTGAAGGTGTCCATTTTTGTATCAATAGAGAACAGAGGACAACCAGACTGTCTTCTATGATGGCCATCCTACTTGTGTCCCAGCCAGCCCCTCCACAGGATGTTGAACCAAGTCAGAGCAACCCCAGGCTGGCAGGCTGACCCCTTGGGCCCCTTGCCAGCCAGGGCTGCTCCAACCCAGTTCAACATGCTGTAGTTCTGGGTGCATATGTAAACAATGTGCCCAGGAGCAATACACTCTGGTACAAACTGCATCATAGTTTATTCGGTCAAAATGATTTCACATGTAGATGTGCTTACTGATTACTAACTGCAAGAGCAGCTGAATCTTCTAATAAATTGTGAATTATTCCTCCAACCAAATGAAGGACTCTTTCATTCAAAAAAGGTGTAATGAAAATATCTCAGAACTCCAAAAATTACTTGACAAACTAAAATGAGTTCACTAAATACTTAAAATTTATGAAGCAACCCAATAGAGCACAGTGTATTAACCTGATATTGTAAGATTAAATTCAGTCTTCTACAAGAAAGTAGCATAGACAGACAAGTCTAATACTCTTGTAGCCCAAAATAAGATCTCCATTGGTCTGGTACCATGACAAAAATACCTATTAAAAAAAAATAAAGTGACGGCAGTTCAAATTAAAGGTTCTAATTAGGCTTTAGAAATAAAGTACCTTTGTTTCTCCATACATCAGCAGCAGTACAAGCTTCCCCTGCTCTGCCATATCAACTCTAATCTGGAAGAACCACTCTTAGAAGTGGAGAGAGGTCATGGGCAGTTTGACGACTCTAAAACTCATGCTGATCTTAGGTCACCCATAAAAGTTAAAATACAGAATAATAATGCTAACTGCATATTACAAGAGGATGCGAGTTCATGGCTAGGCCATCTAAGAAGAAATAATGAAGTATCTCTTCTAGCTTCTCTTGCTATATTCAGGATAATTTCAGGCAGACTCTTAGTTATCCTTGATTAATTAGTTTGGTAAATATTTCTTTTGCGACTAACTCATGTTTATGTGCAGGAAAAGACATTCTCCATATGCAATAGATGTCTCCTCCTGATTTAGTATGTTTTTCCTGACTGTTAATCAGTTTCTTGATATGTTCCAACTGGATAATCTCTTGTTACTGAAGAAGGTAAGTTTAGTAGCTTATTCAAATTAGAAATTTCTGACAACCAGTAACAAGCAGGTTTTTCCTGTCAATTACTGCTTGGGACTCTCTCTTGATTTACACAACTAAAAGAATGCTTTGGAGATGCTAAACTAAGAGTATGAAAAGGCAGTAAGACAGCAAACAGTACGCGTGCTTCAAGATTGAGAAATCTCTCTGACACCAGTTGCTGATGTGCCGGACTTACTCCAGAAGTTGAAGAGAAACAGACCGCCTCTTTGTCACTTGTTTGGTGAGAAATCATCACCTTATCGCTAATTACTGGACTTTGATTTGGTTTGGGCTCACTTGACTTTATTTTAAATACTTGTAGTAAATAAAGCCTTTCTGTCACTCATTGAAAGAGGTGTCATGTCAATATCTGGGCTAGTCCAGAATCCTAGGTGTTTATTTGATAACACAGATCTAGGATTTTGAAAAAGGGCAGTACAGATAGTGTGGTGCAACACCACCTGTAAGACAACACACATTTTTCTTCAGATAAAAAGAAACTAGAAGATTTACTAACATGTTAGGGGACCAGGGCTGTATTATACAGTTTAGTATCAAAGCAAAAATGGATATAATTTTATTGGAATGGGTACTAATTTGCTGGATTATATATTCAGTTTAAAAAACTAGCCAAAACTAGTCAAAAGATATTATTGGTCTTGTAGTTATTATTGTTAAATATACATATTTTTTCATTCACAAAACAAAATCTAGACTTCCTGAGCATCTTGACAGTGTAACCAACACTTCTTTGTCACTCATTTCTACATTTGAGTTAACGCTCATGTGCATTAATGTCATCACACCAGAGTTAAGGTTTTTAGCTAGAACTGAAAACAGACTGGGAGGCCATGAAACAGAAAAGAGATATTACCAGGAATGGCTAAGGGACACAAAAACTATAGATGAAAGGATAACATAATTAATGGAACATTAAGACCATTGAAAAGGAGAGAGGGTCATTAGCATCTGAGATTAGCAGGAATTAGGTACATTATAATAAGCCACAAAATCAATCAACTCCATCAGCAATGCCTTAAGTGTAATGCTGCTGCCCCTCCCAGGCAGTTTATTTTAAAGTCTAGGTAGAGCAGGAATCGGGGAGGGGAGGTACAACTGCACCCTTCTGGATCCACCCCTGAGAGAGTCGTTAATTGTGTTAGTCTAAACAGGGACTATGAATTCAAAATTCTTAGCTTTTGTGACCCCTTGTCCCCATGGGTTTATTTCTTGTTTGCCTCTCCTAACACTGCTCCTCTCCCCAATTTCCTCCTCTGTAATCCTTCCTTCTCTTCTCTGTCTTTTATGTTCAAATCACTCTCTCCATTTTATATACTGCTGTGTGTATGTCCTTTCACTTCATAAGATGAATCTAGCTCAGCTTCTTAGTAGCTTATGCTATACCACTGATTTAATTACTCAATCTACTCTGCTTTATGTGATACTGGCATTTGTCTCCAAGGAAAATAGTTAAGACCACTAGCTTATTCACCAGAGCTCACTGAAAAGCCATTAGGTACCTCCAACTCTCACTTACTTATGGCACAAACAGGATGTGACCCCACAGTCCACTTCTGGGTTTGCTGCCAAGTGCATAGGGTACTCCCCCATGACCCTCCTGCCTCAGCGATCAGCCATGGGGAGACCCCAGGAAGCCCCCCCGAACCCAGGAGGCACCAGTCACTGAGCCAGGTCCACTTCTGGGTCCACTGCTGAGCGTGGTGGAGACCCCCACCCTGTGCTCCTATGGGACACTCCATCCGTCCCAGCATCTCATTGTTGCCGGCACAAGGTGCCCGAGGGAGGCAACAATTGGGTTCGTTGCGCGGTGTGCATCGCGCCAAATAAACACACTGGGGGGAGAAGCAGACAGAGTTTATTTGAGCTCAAGTAAAAGGCACAGGGAGACTGTATGGTCTCAAATCCTGCGCACTTAACCCTGCAACAGTGGGATTGTTATACCTCGGTCAGTTTTCCTAGTGATTTTCCACCAGCTGGCCCCCCTCGTCCTCCCTTTTCCCTCCTCCCTTCTCTCTCTGAGCGGTGCCCTTGCATTCCACAGATAACAGTTTTAGCTCGCCTGCTTTCCAGAAGGACAGGAGATTGCAGGCGCCATAGAAAGGGTTACAAAGGTTGGGCAAAGGGGGGGTGGGGTCCTGGCTTGTCTGAGCCCAGAGCAGAAGGACTTCCTCAACGCTCGTGGTCTTCCATCCCTCTGAGTTACCTGGGGTTATGCCCAGTGACACCAACATCATCATTCACAAGCTGCCTGGAACCTGACTTATGTAGAAAAAAACTTTTAAAGCTGTGTCTATGTCCGAATCATTAAATGTTTCTGAATTTCTTTGAATCGATTAGGAGGGTTCTAATTCGACTCAGCAAGATTAAAGGGTCTCCTGATTCAGTTCAGAATCAGAGATTCAGCCGCCAAATCTGCACTGAATTGAACCAGTGACCAAAGCTTTGCACATCCGTACTGGTTTCCCCTTTAAGCTTGTCTAGGATCCAATTGGGAGATTTGTCCTGATCCAAGTTCAGGAATACAGAGGCAAAAAGCTCACTGAAGAATTCAGCTTTGTCCCCACCTATCTGTCACTACTTGTCCTGGTTTATCTTGCAGGGGGCCTATGTTACCCTGCACCTTCTTTTCGCTCGCTATATACCTGAAGAAGGACTTTTTGTTGCCTTTAATTTTTGTTGCCAGCCTAAGTTCCATTTTTGCTTTAGCCTTTCTGACTGCCTCCCTGCAAGCATGGGCCAAGTAGGTATACTCCGCCTTGGTAGCTACCCCCTACTTCCACAGCCTCTTATGCTTCCTTTTTTTGCCCCTAGGCTTTCCTGGACTTCCCTCTTCAGCCAAAAGGGTTTCTTGGCCCCTTTCCTGCGCCCATAGGATTGCTCCCTTTAGGAATGAACACCCTTCCTGGACTCCTATCTCACCAATTCTCCTGTTCTTCAGTGCCTCATGAACTAATCTCCTGAGCACACTGAATTTAGTCTTTTTGAAGTTCAGCACTTCTGCCCTGCTGGTTATCTTTGCCACCCTATGCCAGATAGTGAATTCAATCAAGTGATGGTCACTGTCCTCTAGGTTACCTTGTGTCAGTAGATCCCCCACCAAATCATCCCCTGTAGCCAGAACCAAGTCCAGTGAGGTGTTTCCCCTAGTGGGACCGTATACTCCGTGTGTTAGGTGAAGGTCCTGAATGCAGGTTAAGAACCTATGTGAATGGTTGGATCTAGCTGACTGCTCCTCCCAACAGATGTCCAGGTAGTTTAGGTCACTCGTAGCAACCATGTCCCTTGACCATAAGGCCTCTGAAAGCTGTCTGGAGAATTCCAGATCCAACTCCTCCTCCTGATGTGGCGGACTGTACTAGACCCCCATTATCAAGTCCCTTTCCCCCTGACCTCCTTGCATTCTGACCCACAATACCTCAATTTGCCCCTCCTCTGGTCCCACCTTTGCGTCGGTCTTTCATCAGTCCCATGGGACGCCCATGCCCGCTACAGGACAGGGAGGTCCAGGTGAGGGAGATCCCCTGCCCTCCATAAATGCTGACCTCATGAAGGAACACCTTGAGAAGCTGGATACCTTCAAGTCAGCCGGCCCTGACAATCTACACCCCAAGGTACTCAAGGAGCTGGTGAGCTCCATAGCCCAGCCCCTGGCACGGATCTTTAAAAACTCCTGGCACTCTGGTGTAGTGCCCAAAGACTGGAAGAAGGCCAATGTAATGCCTATCTTCAAGAAAGGAAGGAAAGTGGATCCAGCTAACTATAGGCCCATTAGCCTTACTTCTATCCTGGGGAAGATCTTAGAAAAGTTTATTAAAGAGGCCATCCTTAATGGACTGGCCAATGCCAACATCCTAACAGATAGCCAGCACGGGTCTGTTGTGGGTAGGTCTTGCTTAACCAATCTCATTTCCTTCTACGACCAGGTGACCTATCACCTGGACAAGGGAGAAGAGATTGATGTCATATATCTTGACTTCAAAAAAGCCTTTGATCTGATATCCCATGATCACCTCTTGGTGAAACTGGCCAACTGTGGCCTTGGGTCCACCATGATCCGCTGTCTGGGAAATTGGCTCCGTGATCGGACCCAGAGGGTTGTAATTGATGGCAGTCACTCATCATGGTGTCCAGTGACCAGTGGGGTCCCTTAAGGCTCTGTCCTTGGACCCATATTGTTTGACATCTTCATTAATGATGTGGACATTGGAGTCAGAAGTGGACTCGCCAAGTTCGCTGTTGACACCAAACTTTGGGGCAAAGCAGCCACACCAGAAGATAGGTGGGTGATCCAGGCTGATCTGGACAGGCTCAGCAAATGGGTGGATGAGAACCTGATGGTGTTTAACACCGAAAAATGCAAGGTTCTCCACCTTGGGAAGAAAAACCTGCAGCATCCTTATAGGCTCGGCAGTGCTACACTGGCTAGCACCACGGAAGAAAGAGACTTGGGGGTCATCATTGACCACAAGATGAACATGAGCCTGCAATGCAATGCTGTGGCTAGTAAAGCGACCAAAATGCTGGCTTGCATCCATAGATGCTTCTTAAGCAAATTCCAGGACATCATTCTCCCCTTGTACTCAGCCTTGGTGAGGCCGCAGCTGGAGTACTGCATCCAGTTTTGGGCTCCACAATTCAAAAAGGATGTGGAGAAGCTTGAGAGAGTCCAGAGAAGAGCCACGCACATGTTCAGAGGTCAGGAAAACAGACCTTATGACAACAGGCTGAGAGCCTTGGGGCTCTTTAGCTTGGAAAAGCACAGGCTCAGGGGTGATCTGATGGCCGCCTATAAGTTTATCGGGTGACCACCAGGGTCTGGTGGAACGTTTGTTCACCAGAGCACCCCTAGGGATGACAAGGTCGAACGGTCACAAACTCCTGCAAGACCGCTTCAGGCTGGACATAAGGAAGAATTTCTTTACTGTCCGAGTCCCCAAGGTCTGGAACAGCCTGCCGTCAGAGGTGGTTCAAGCACCTACATTGAACACCTTCAAGAGCAAATTGGATGTTTATCTTGCTGGGATCCTATGACCCCAGCTGGCTTCCTGCCCTTTGGGCAGGGGGCTGGACTCAATGATCTTCCGAGGTCCCTTCCAGCCCTAATGTCTATGAAAATCTATGAAATCTTGATTATGGAAATGTATATTGTTCCTTCACATAAAGAGCTACACCTCCCCCTTTTCTTCCTACTCTATCTCATCTGTACAGCCTATAGCCCTCAATGCTTACTGCTCAATCTTGGGTAAGGTTCTACCAAGTTTCAGTTAGCCCAACTAAATCAAAGTTCATGTTTGCAAGCAGGAGTGTGAGTTCTTCCTGCTTGTTTCCCATTAGCATTAGTGTAGAGACATATGAGCCCCCGATGGGTACCCTTGGTGCCCCGCTGTCCTGATGCCCACTGGGCTGCTTAGTACTTATGTAGGCAGTTCCAGCACATGGTTCATGGTTTGTTGATCCTAGGTTCTCACTGTTGTCTGCATCCCCATCCCCCAATGAACCTAGTTTAGAGCTGTGCATAAGAGATCAGCCAACCTGTAAGAGAACAGGCTCTTACTTTTTGAAGACAGATGAAGGCCAGCACATCCCCTTTTGTGGAAGTGCAGATTGTGGTTGAAGAAGCCAAAAGCCACTTGATACCACGAACTCCAGAGCCACAGGTTGACTTCTCTGATGTAGGTGTTGTGATGTAGGGTGTGTGTGGGGGGTGGGGGTGCACATAGTAATGAGTGGGGCTCCCCCCAGAGGTGCAGGGGGTGTGTGTGTCTATGAGTGAGTGTGTGTGGGGAGGGTTTGTTGTGGGGGGAGGGTGTGGATGGCTTCAGTGTTTGTGGGGTGTGTGATTGTATGTGTGGGAGGGTGTGATTGTTGGGTTTGTGGGGGAGGGTTTATGGGTATGGTGAGGTGTGCATGAGAACCCCTTGTGTATACTCTCCTGAGTCAGTTAGCACCTGCTTCCACCCCACAACAGCCCAGAGCCCACGTGTCCTGTAGCACCTCCCCACCACCACCAACAGCATGCAGTCTCAGGCCCAGCCCTGAGGTACCAGTGGGGACCTGTGCTGAACAATCCTGACTCAGTGGGCCCTGCACTTCCTCTGGGCTTGCTCAGCTAGGCTGAGCGGTGGCAGCATAGGACAGAAAATGTTGCTCAGTGGGGGGGGAAGCAGCCCCTCCCCCTTTCTGCTGCCAGTGCTTCCTGCTGCAGCTGCCTGGAACCCATGCCAGGCTACCCTGCATCTATATTGCTGTCACCGCCACCTCTGGGCTGCCCAGTGGGCAGTGGTGGCAGTGCAGAGCAGACACAGGGTAGCCTGGCAAGGGCTCAGAGTAGCTGCACCAGAAAATGCTGGCAGCAGCAAGGGGGAAGGGCTGCTTTTCCCCCGCACTGAGCAACATTTTCTGTCCCACACTGCTGGTATTCAGCCTGGATGAGAGAGCCCAGAGCAGGCACGGGGCACCCCAGGTTGGGATGATGTAATGAGGGTCCCCATGGGTACTGCAGGGCTGTGAGCCAGTGGTAGCATCAGCCAGAAGGAGTTGCTGCCACCTGGGCTGCCTAGAAAGGCACTTCAGCTGTGGAGCTGCCCCAGCCCTGCTGCGTGCTAAGGGGGTGGCAGGACGCCCCACAGCTGGACAGTGCCTGGGCCAGATGGGATCAAGGGACCCACTATGGACCGGATTTGGCCTGCAAGCTGTATTTTGCTCACCCCTGCATTAAGCCCACCCACTTCAATTACTACCACAATACCAGCTTTCTGTGACACATAGGCTGCTGCCATTCCAGTGGCAGGGGCTTGGGCTTTGTCCCTACATCCTCAGGAAGCATTCCAGCAGGTACATCTGCCCCAGGCTCTTCCTTAATCATGCCCCTACATAACCAAAAGAACATTGCCTCCTACAATCAGCATTCCCCTATTGCCTGCTACAATCAGCAGCAGGTGTGAGACCCCACCACAAGCACCTGGAGGGATAGCAGAGGAAAAATGCTGCCCAGAGTTCTTGCAGAGTGATAGAAACTATCCAAAAGAGGATCAGCAAGCCATGGACCAGAAATCATGGCAATGAAACTCAGCAATAGACATGCCAGTCCCTAGCACCAACCCAATACAAGGCAAAAAGGCAAGAAGCACACCCACCCCTTTAATTCCCCACTCTTCTGTTTTTCCAAGTCAGAAAAGATGCCAGCCTCCACAGAAGCTGCCCAAAATTGTCCACAACCATTTTGTTTTAAACTGTCAGGGCAGAGTATTGGGGAAAGTTTTCAAAAAGCAATTATTGCATCTCAGTTTAACCTCACAGGCTACAATAGTGCCACTGTACAAAGCTGGGGCTGCTAGGTCATGTGACTCCACCCAGTTTCAAGGCACTTCTCAGAACACAGTGAGCTCTGCATAAAGCCCATGTTGTATTGAGTGGCTTTCCCACTACACACTACTATATATAGTATTTTTTTTTTTACCAGGGTGACTGCAAGACAGTACCAATAAGAGAGAGGGCTGAACCTTGAGCTGGAAAAAGCCTCCAGCTGACTGTCCCACCAGCTCATATTTGAGACAATGAAGAAGATGGAGGACCCCCAACCTCTGTTGTCTAAATAAAGACTCTGTATACTGACGTGACCAGAAGGATACTGGTAAACAGGTCCCTGAAAGCCCCAATCATGTATAATTATCCCCATTCATGAGAAGGGCTGCCCACTCTCCCCAATCCTGTTTATCTGTGTGATGGAACTGCTAGTCCTACAGCTTAGGTAGGACCCCGGGATCAGAGTAGATATTCCCAGGAGTAACCAGGAAGAAATGAGGGTCCGGGCCTATATGGGTGACCTAAACATCACATGCAAGGCCAAGTGGTCCGTTGAAAGATCATTACAACACACCCAGGTATATGGAGTGGCAGTGGGGGGCCAAGTTCAACATGGACCAAAGCACCTGCCTGGCCCTGGTGTCAGTGGGTTTGGGTTTGAAGGGAGAGAAAATCCTCAGGGTGGAGTTTGATCTAGAGCTGACTGGACAGAGAGAGTGGGAAAGGAGTGAGGCCAAAGTTAAACAGAGACTGAGATTATAGTATCCATGCTGTCCATCAATAGGGGGGTATGTGGCATTCATGAGGGTGGTGCTGCTACCAGTCTTCCCTGATCCCCTCAGATCAAGTCACCCATAGAATTCAGAGAGCAACGTGCTTCTTCTTCTGGGGCTCCAGATGGGAGAAAGTTACAACAATCACATCCTATAAGACAAAACAGACTCGGGGTAGAGGAATGTTGGACACCCTGCTGTTCCTCTGAGCACAAGCCAGATCTGCAAACTGGTGATGGGGGCAGAATCCAAAACAGCCTGCTTAATAAGATACTTTGCAAGGCACCTATTGTGATACTGGTGGATGTACACACTGCCCAATTCAAGCCCATGGATCATGGAAATGCCATGGTTCTATGAGGTCCTGAAATGCTTCTGGATTAAATACGATCTGTATGTTAGTATATTTATCCAACACAGGCCATGTGTTTTATGGCTGCATATAACCAGTTTCATAGATGGTTTCCATTACTGAGTGTATGTTGCTTTTGGCATCATGTTAATGACAGATAATGTATTTAATGATGTTTTCTTGTATGCACAAGTAAGGTGAGGGGCGTTTTTCTCTATACTGATGGAGGGGGAACTCCTCGTATTCAGGTAAATATGCAAATTCTGGACAGACTGTGTTTAAAACTATGGATTCCTATTTTAAATCTCCACTTAACAGTGCTTTGTGTCTTTGAAAGGATCTGAAGATATCCCAGGGTACTACAGCACCGTAATTGAGAATCACTGAAAGCCAATTCCAGGTGTGGTTACTTATCTGGCTGCCAGAGCATCTCTGTGGTTGGCCCTTGCCCTGGTCCTGAAGCATGCTGCCTGCCTGTGCAGGGCAGGCAGCATGCCAGCAGCAGGGCTCCAGTGCCAGTAAGTAAGAGGTCAGGGGGGCTGGAGGAGGGGGAGGGGCTATGGGGGGATGCCCACTGGCCCTGCCCACTTCCCAGCCCCTTGATCCCTGTCCTGCCCAGCCCCAATCCCTGCCCTGCCAACTCCATCCCCTGTCTGCCCCCTGAGCCCAATCCCTGCCCTGCCTGGCCCCATCCCCCCAACTCCCCAAGTCCCCTGATTCCTGCCCCCCCAACCTCAGCATCCTCACAATAACCCCCCCAAAACCCCACTTACTGCACTTATGGGCAGTTCCAGCTGCTGTATAGATCACTGGGGCCCTGCCCAGGCCCTGCTGCCCCCGCTGCCCTGTGCTGCCCCAGGGGACTCTGCTAGGAGGCCCTGGAGCCCCAACAGCCCCTGCTTTTAGAGTGAGTAGGGGCTTCTTTTTTGCTTTTTTTTTTTTAGGTGCCTGGGGTTGGGGGGGCAGCCATGGGGGCCTGAGGGTGCAAGTGGGGGATGGGACTGGGAGGGGCAGCCATTGAGTGGTCTGGGGAAGCAGGATAGGTGGGGCTGGGTGGGACAGTCATTGGGGGGGCTGCAGCAACCAGCAGGGGATAGGGCCAGGTGGGGCAGCAGTTGGGGGCTGGGGTGGCATGTGAGCCCTGTAGGGGGGGTAGTAGCCCCTGCATGGGTCATTTGGCCCCTGTTGGGGGGCTGTTACCCCTGGTGGGGGGCTGTTACCTCTGGGGGGGGCTGTTACCTCTGGGTGGTGGCATCGCCCCTGTGGGGGTGGGCTGTAGCCCCTGTTGGGGGGCAGCAAAATATACATTCATGAATTCATGAAACACATAGAGTTCACTTTATTATTATGATACAGACATTGGTAGTCTTCCAAATTGCGTTAACACTGTAGATATATCAATAAAACATTGCCCAACTGATCACTGTCTCTCTGTCTTATTCTCTCTCTCTTTTCAGTGGTCTTTTGTTTTAATTGTGGAGGAACATGGATTTTGGGGTATTTTACATGGTGACTTTGGGATTTTTTTTATCATTGATTTTTCAGTTTTCCAATAGGGAACACCAGAATTCCTGTGAGGGAGGTGAGTGGCAGGACCCTGCCTGCTCAGGGCTGGCACCTTGGACCCAACTGACTGTGGCTAACCTCCTGGCCAAAGGAGGCCAGGAGGACATTCTTCAACAGTTCAAAGCAGGCCACTACACCTGGAACATCTTCTGGGTGATAGCTACCCAGATGGCCGGGCAGGGGGCACACATGGCAGTAGTGCCTCACAGATGCCAACTCTGCAGCCACAGCCCACTGGCAGCTGGCCTAGAGAGGCAGATGCCTCTATTGGCTGTGCAGTCTGTCACAGGCCAGCTGGGCACTATGTGTATCAATTTGGTTGCAGGCTGACTGGGTGCTGCAACTGTATCAGCCACTGGGCTGTTTGGTTCGGGATCGAGGAAGCAGAGTTGGGAGTGAAGCAAAGAGAAGTTTAATTTATAACAGTAAAGATAATTTTTACTCATAGCAGCAAAATAACAACAAAAATATGTTTAAACAGCAAAATATGGTTTACACATATAACAGTTAATAAAAAGGTTAAACTAATAAAGAAACAATATAGCAATAAACATTAAAAATTGGCAGTAATAATAAAAACAGACAGACAAATTGACAGAGTTCCCACTTGGTTGGCAATTTGTTGATAGTCCCTCAGTGCCAGGTACATGTCAAGTTGATCCAACGAAGTCAGGCGTCCCCAATCAACGTTGTTGGAGGGAGCACCAGGGAAGGTCCCTCACTCAGGATCTGGTCCTTGCTCACACTGGGAGTCTGGAGTCTGGACTTGGAACAGCAATAAACATTCTGTTCCATCCTTCCTACTGGTCTCCTGACATGCGTGTTACTTTATATTCTGCCCTATGCTAATCTGTTGGCTTTAGAGCCACTCACAATATTACCCTACAGCTGTTACCCTATGGGGTTAAAATATACATTCATATAGAAATTATTATAATAGGTAACTGCCTAAACTTGGGTTTACCCAATAAGCAAATCATACCACATCACTTTGGGGTCTGAGATTAGCATTTTCCCCCCCTAAATTTAACCTACTTGGTATTTTTTGAAATGTGTTAATTATACCTTGTGGTCAGGTTTATCAGTTTTACTGACCTTTAAGCAAAAATTGTTAGATCAGCTAAAGTTTGCAGTTTTATGTTCTAGTTCCACTTCTTGGGGCCCATTTTAGTCTTATGATTGGTACAGACAGTTAATTTTAACATTACAGTTATGCTTTTGGAAGACAGGATATGTCTACAGGACACAATCTTGCAAGCTTTGCCTTAGCTAATATTAACTATACGCCATTACCAGTTACTTTCAAGATGCAAATCTTTTTTTGCTATAAGTTGCTCATTAACCCCTTTGGTTCTGGCCATCACAGCAGTCAGCATCCAGGTCTGGCAGGTGCGCAGCAAGTCACAACCAGGCAGCAGTCACCACTGCCAGACTGCTGCAGTGGGTAGAGGGTGCAGGGAACTCTCAGGGCTGCTTCAGCAGTCCAGCTGGCACAAGGGTCCCCAGGTACCAATTGGATGGGCCCCAGAAGCTCCTGAGAGCGAGTAGCCATGAGCTACTTGACAGGACAGCTTTTTTGTACTGGTGGGGCCAAGACAGGGCAGCCTTTTATACTGCTGGGGACAGCACAGATGCTGACCCTGGGCTCTAGCTCCCCCTGGCTGCAAATCTAGGAGGAGCCAGGCAGGGTTATTTTGCGACCACCAGCAGGTGGTGTGGCAAACAGCGACTGCCCGCAGGCATCACTGACAGTGTTGGTGGCACCTTTTTGCAGGTGATGCACTGCCACGCTCAGGGGGTGCACCTGTAGCCCATGTAGCCCAGCACCCGACAGGACAAGTCTGAAACTGGTGCTTAGAAGCCAGGCCCAATATGGTGGGCCCAGGCTAGAAGGCGCAGTTGAAGGGAAGGGGCAGATGCTGAGAAGTCTGAAGCCCCAACAGAAGAGTGACAGTATGGTGATACCTACAAGGCTTGGGGCATGGTGTAATTTGCCCTTAAGGCTACAGGTGCCCTGCAGGGGCATAGGCAGGCTGAAAAGGGCCTACCAGACTTGAGGGCTGGATCAAGATTGGTAGGGCCCAGGAGAGACCCAGTGTGGGATTTGTCTAGTTTGAGGCTCTCTCTAATGCCTGTTGGCAGCCTCTCCCCCTCAACTTTCAATAAAAACAAGGCATGGTGGTGAGTAATCAAGAGAGGGTGACATTAAAGTGAGCACTGCGGCCACCAGGGGGTGTCCAGGCCACCCCTGCAGCCACAAACCTGCTATTGCTAACCAAACTCCATTTCAACTAATTTTTCATCTATGAATTATACATAAAAATCATTTAAATGAAGAACTCCCATCCTCCTGCCCTGAAGCAGGATCAAGTGTACCTAGAACACCTTTAATAGAAATCTGTCCAACTGTTCTCAAAACTTCCTGTGAATAAGAGACATACGGGCACATCTACATGAGTTGTTTACTGCACATTAGATTCATTAGATGTGCAGTAAATATCGTGCACCTACACATGCTGCCCCTATTAGGCTAGAGTAAACTAATTTACTGTGGAGCTTCTACATGTGCACTGCAGAGTTTTTTTTGCTCCACAGCAGCAAGTGTAGATGCTGCCCCAGCTGGCTGAAGCATGATGGTGCTTCAGTAGGGGGGCTGGCTATCCCTGCACTGAAGGACTCCCAGGCCTCAGCCAGCCCCTCTACAGTACATTGAGTTGGGTCAGAGCAACCTGGGGCTGGCCCTCTGAGGCCCTGCCAGCTGGGGCTGCTCCAACCCAGCTCAACATGCTGTAATCAAGGAGCAATAAAATCCAGTGTGATAAGCACTGGAGCTTATTTAATAGAATATGCATGTACAGACATGCTGTTACCAGATTTGCCCTCTACTTTGGGGTGTGCTCATTTATTAGGGCTAGGGTCTTGGTAATTCTATCAATGTGCTGCTTGTGTTACTTGTGTTTCTATACGGAGTTGTATCTCTCCCTTCTGCAAGCCCTCACCCCCAATGGAGCTATCTTGCAGGACTCAGTTCAGTGGGGCTGGGTTCCTCCAGTCCCCAAATCAGTCATATACGCAAACACACACGGATTAACATGACACGCCTGACCTGGCCGGGTTGATCAGCATGGATCATGCTCATATGCCAAAAATCAGTTCATCAGAGCAACAATAAACTGCAGTCAGACACAAGCACACAGTTAAACAGAATACCTCTGAATCTGGCTGGGTGTCCAGATGACACACTCATGGGCCAGCATTCAGTTCATTAGGGCACGTCTGAGCCAAACTGGGTCAATCAGCCTGTACAAGCTGATCCCCTTATGTGTTTCAAACTCAGCACGTTCCAATCTTTTAGCCTCTTGATGAGCAGACCCCACGGTATTTTTGGGCTACACAGGGATCTTTAGCTTAGGTAAAAGGAGCGTTGCTGCAGAGCAAGTGGGGGAAAGAGAAGTAAAGAAGGAAAAATATAACCGGGGAACAGCAACACAGCAGATCACTGTATCGTGGGCTCTGGGTGCATAGCGTTCTTTCTTCACAAGGCCAGGGAGAGGAGTTTCTGAACATGCACGTGACATGCACACTGCCAGCCCACCCGGTAAAAATGTTTGTGAACCAGCCCTGGTGATATCAAGGAGGCAAATCCTTTCCTGTTTGTGAAAGACCTCTACCTCCCCAAAGGTCACAGCACCAGGATGTGAGTGCTGTTTAAAGCACCCACACAGTTAGGGAACCTGTTGTCATAGAAGCCATCTATGACCTGCTACGGATTTCCAAGGCAGATAAATTTGTTTGCAGTGATGTCTTTTAGCAGCTGCCATACCTCGTGACTTGCCACCCCAGCTGTGCAGGGAGCCATGCCAAAGTGGTTCATTATGTAGTGGAGGCTACACAGGGTGGCCAGTTTCATGATGCCCATTAGCACACTCTTGTCTGGAGGCAAAGCCTGATGCATGTTGGTGTCCTGGCTCATCTTCTCCATGCCCTTAACGGAAGCCAGACATGAAGCACCAAGCCTGGTCAGGCTGATCATAGTTTCATAGTTTCTAGGGTCAGAAGGGACCTGAGCAGATCATTGAATCCAACCCCCTGCCATGGCAGGAAAGAGTACTGGGGTCAAACGACCCCAGCAAGGTGTACATCTAGCCTCCTCTTAAAGACCCCCAGGGTAGGAGCCAGCATCACTTCTCTTGGAAGTTGGTTCCAGATCCTAGCTGCCCTGACAGTGAAGTAGCACCTCCTGATATCTAACCTAAATCTACCCTCTGCCAGCTTGTGACTGTTATTCCTGGTCACTCCTGGGAGTGCTCGGGGGAACAGGGACTTCCCCAGTGCCTGCTGGTCCCCTCTGACTGGTTTGTAACAGGCCACTAGATCCCCCCTCAGCCTTCTCTTCTGGAGGCTGAACAGGTCTCAGGTCCCATAGCCTCTCCTCATAGGGCCTGCCCTGTTGTCCCCTGATCATGCGAGTGGCCCTCCTCTGGACCCTCTCCATGTTGTCCACATCCCTCTTCAATCCACTTGCGTTCCATGTGCAGTCAGCTGGGCACTCTGTATCTTTCCCCACCACCTCCCTGATCCCTCAGACCCCAGCCAGCTTCCCCCCAGCTCACAACCCCCCAGCCCCCTTCAAGCCCCACCAGTGGCAATGCGTAGGAGGTGCATGGGGGGTGCATGTGCACCTCTTGAGAGTGCTGGTGCACCACAACCAGCTGCACTCACTTAGGCGATGGGGGGGGGCAGGCGGGAACACCGGTGCCCCACCTGCAAGCCCCAGCTAATCGCTGCAATCGCTGCAGCAGCTTCTGGGAGTGGCTGTGGCTGGTGCTTGCTCCCAGAAGTGGTGACAGCCACTCCTGCAAGTGGCTGAGCAATTGTAGTGATTGGCCACAGTGCCCTCCACCCCAGGTCGGTGGGATCGCCCTTGGGTCGGCGGGATTGTCCGTCCCTGGTTGACGGGACTGGTGGCAGGGAGGGCACATCCCCACCTCCTCGACTAAGGCAGCACCAGTCACCCATGAATCCCTGTGACAGGAGTATCGCTATTGGAGCCCTTCTATTGGTGACTCCGCCCTCCTATTGTGGGCAAATCACCTGCTTACTCTCCTGCCATGCCTTGATCTTAATTGTTTAAGTACTTGATGTAATTAGTGGGAGGCTGCCCACTTTATGCGCCCCGGTGCCAGGGGTGCTATCTGCAGCTCCTTTTCCTCCTCTACACCACAGCCCAAGCCTCGCAGATGGTACTGACATGGTTTTAACCTGGGCCCTGCTGTGCTTTGGCCCTCTCCTTGACTTCCCTGGGGCTGCTCGTCACCCCCTTTCTCTAGGGCCTCGTGCTGCCCCCTTGCTTTGGGGTTTCTCACAGCCCTCTCTCTAAGAGGATACTCACTGCCCCTTAGTATCATAGTATCATAGTAGCTAGAGTCAGAAGGGACCTAGGTAGATCATCTAGTCCGACCCCCTGCCTTGGCAGGAAAGAGCACCGGGGTCAGATGACCCCGGCAAGGTGCTTATCTAACTTCCTTTTAAAAATCCCCAGGCAAGGAGCCTGCACCACTTCCCCTGGAAGCCGGTTCCAGGCCCTAGCCGCCCTGACTGTGAAGTAGCGCCTCCTAATATCTAATCTAAACTTACCCTCCGCCAGTTTGTGACCGTTATTCCTGGTCACTCCTGGCAGCGCACGGGGGAACAGGGACTCCCCCAATACCCGCTGATCCCCCCTGACCAGTTTGTAGCAGGCCACAAGGTCCCCCCTTAACCTTCTCTTGTGGAGGCTAAACAGGTTCAGGTCCCGTAGCCTCTCCTCATAAGGCCTGCCCTGCTGACCCCTGATCATACGAGTGGCCCTCCTCTGGACTCTTTCCATATCGTCCACGTCCCTCTTGAAGTGTGGCGCCCAGAACTGGACGCAGTACTCCAGCTGCGGCCTGACCAGTGCCGCATAGAGGGGGAGGATCACCTCCCTGGACCTGCTCGAGATGCATCTCTGGATGCATGACAGGGTACGGTTGGCCTTCTTGACTGCCTCCCCACACTGCCGGCCCATGTTCATCGTGGAGTCAATGACGACTCCAAGATCCTTTTCCGTCTCCGTGCTGGCAAGAGGGGAGTTCCCCAACCTGTAAGTGTGGTGCCGGTTCTTCCTCCCCATGTGCAACACCTTGCACTTATCAGTGTTAAACCCCATCCTATTCTCATCCGCCCACCGTTGCAACCTGTCAAGGTCAGCTTGTAGCCTATTGCACCCTTCTAGTGCACCCACATCCCCCCACATCTTAGTGTCATCAGCAAACTTGAACAGGGTGCTTTCTACCCCCTCGTCCAAGTCACTGATGAAGATGTTGAACAGTGCGGGCCCGAGGACCGAGCCCTGCGGAACCCCACTGCCCACGTCCTTCCAGGTCGAGAAGAACCCATCCACTACCACCCTCTGGGTGCGGACCTCTAACCAGTTGGCGACCCATTTGACCGTGTGGGCATCGACACCACAGTCTCCCAGCTTTTTGATGAGGACAGGGTGAGAGACAGTGTCGAAAGCCTTCCGGAAGTCCAGAAAAACTACATCCACAGCAACCCCTGCGTCTAATGATTTGGTGACCTGATCGTAAAAGGCCACCAGGTTGGTCTGACAAGACCTGCCACTGATGAACCCATGTTGGTTGCCCCTGAGCATGCATTCCCCCGCAAGGCCCTCCTGGATGTGTGCCAGGATAATTTTTTCAAAGAGCTTACCCGGGATTGAGGTAAGACTAACTGGCCTGTAATTTCCCGGGTCCTCTTTTTTTCCCTTTTTGAAGATAGGGACCACATTGGCCCTCTTCCAGTCCTCCGGCACCTCACCAGAGCACCACGAGTGCTCATAGAGCCGCGCCAGGGGTCCCGCAATGACCTCGGCCAGTTCCTGTAGAACCTTAGGGTGAAGATCGTCCGGACCAGCGGACTTGAACACATCCAGCCTCTCCAGAAGTACCCTAACTAACTCCTCGCTAACCCCTGGCCCAGGCGTGTCTCTCCCGGGGCCCGAGGGGGGCCCAGCAGGGAGGTGGCTGAACTGGTCCCTACTTAGGAAGACAGAGGCAAAGAAATCGTTAAATATGTTAGCTTTGTCATCTGGCGTGATGACTAAGTTGCCCATCGTGTCCTGCAGGGGCCCCACATTACCCGGGACCCTCTTTTTACCCGCTATGTATTTGAAGAAGGACTTCTTATTGTCCCCAATCTGGGAAGCTAGTCCTATCTCCATCTCTGCCTTGGCCCTCCTGACTGCCCCCCTACATCCTCGGGCGACTGTAACATAGTCCTTCTTGGTGATGACCCCATCTCTCCATTGGGTGTATGCCTCCCTTTTAGCAAGGAGACATTCCCGGATGCTCTTAGTGAGCCATGGGGGTTCATGTGCCCTCCTGCTCCCTTTGACCCTTGTTGGGATTACCTCCCTTTGGGCATGGAGGATCGTCTCCTTAAGGAGCAACCACTCCCCTTCGACATCTGGCTCCCTTCCCCTCTGGGTCCTCAGCGCTTCCCCAACGATCCTCCTTAGCTTGTTGAAGTCAGCCCTCCTAAAGTCTAGGGCTGTTGCCTTGCTGCAGCCCTTTGCCACCTTACGCTGGATGGTGAATTCCAGCAAGAGATGATCACTGTCTCCCAGGTGGCCCATCACCCGCAGCCCCCTCACCAGGTCATCACCCGTGGCCAGCACCAGGTCCAACAAGGCGTCTCCCCTGGTGGGACTGTGCACCTCCTGGGTTAGATGGAGGTCCTGCACTCTGGCTAAGAACCGACGTGAGCGATCAGACTTGGCTGACTGCTCCTCCCAGCAGATGTCTGGGAAGTTCAGGTCCCCCATGATGACCACATCCTTAGCCCTCACTGCCTCTGTGAGCTGACCTAAGAATTCCTGGTCGAGCTCTTCTCCCTGGTTGGGAGGTCTATAGTAGACTCCCACCGTTAAGTCTCTCTCTCCTGGACTGCCTTTTACTCTAACCCAGAGCACCTCAGAGTGCCCCCCCTCTACCCCCTTGCTGATTAACGAGGAAGTATATTCCTCCTTGATGTAGAGTGCTACTCCTCCACCTTTCCTTCCTATCCTGTCCCTCCTGTACAGCCTATAGCCCTTGACACTCACCGCCCAGTCATGCGATGAGTCCCACCACGTTTCTGTGATCCCTACTATGTCAGGGCTGGTGACAGCTAGGAGGAGGGCAAGTTCCTCCTGCTTCTTCCCCATACTTCGAGCATTCGTGTAGAGGCATTTGAGGCCTCCAACGGTTGTGCCCACTGACCCCCTAGTCTCAGCAATGCCCCATCCCCCATCACTTACCTGTTTCTCCCTTTTGACCATTGGTCTGGGCTCGCTGGGCCTGGTAGTTCATTGTCTCCTCCACCCTCATCTTCCCCCTCCCCCGATGAGCCTAGTTTAAAGCCTGCCGAAGGAGGTTCACCAACCTGGAAGAGAACACACGCTTACCTTTACGGGAAAGGTGGAGCCCATCCCATCCCAGCATGTCTCTCATCACGATATGCCGGTCATGGCTGAGGAAGCCAAAGCCCGCCTCAAAGCACCATTCCTGTAGCCTCCAGTTGGTCTCTGCTATGCACATCTCGTGGCGTCTGCCTCGACCGCTCACTGGCAGGATGGAAGAGAAGACCGCCTGTGTGCCCATCTCCCTCAGCATGCCTCCCAGAGCATGGTAGTCCTCCATCAGGCGATCAGGGGCTCTCCTGGCCGCATCGTTAGTACCCACATGGACAAGGACCATGGGGTAATAATCGGTGGGCTGGATGATGGACTGGAGCATCCCCTTCACATCCTGAATCTTCGCTCCGGGCAGGCAGTAGACCTCACGTGCTGAGGGATCCTGGCGACAGATGGGGCCCTCCGTACCTCTAGGATGAAGTCACCAATCACGATGACGCGACGCTTCCTCCTCTTAGGCCTCTTGACTCCCACCGCCTGCACAGGACATTGTGTGCGCAAAGTCTCCTCCCTGGTATCTTCCACTGCTCCCTCCTCCTCCAGGGCTGCCAGGGCCTCATATCTGTTCTCCAGATGGACAGGAGGAACTGGTGCCGCAACATGGTTAATAGCCCTGGCGCGGGAGACCGTCTGCCACTCAGCAGTGGAGGGCTCATCCCGGGCTGCCCTCTCCTCTGTTGTACCACCCTGCAGAGAAAGAAAATACCTATCAATTTCCTCCTCTGCCTCACGGATTCCCCTCAGCCTGCTAACCTCCTCCAGGAGCTCCCGCACCCGTTCCTCCAGGGTCCTAAGGCGGATACCTACAGGACAGGTGCAGGAGTCCCCAGTCCCTGCCCCCCCAGACCTTGCCGGGCAGTTCCTGCAGGCCAGGGGGTTGGAGGACGGCAGCCCCCCCGAGGGCTCCGTCTGGGTGGAGGCCTCGGACAAGCCCCGGGAAGGCCGCGCCCCCCTGGCAGGGGCCCTGGCAGAACTCCGTGTCGACACCATCGCAGGAGTTGCTGCCCTTACTAGCAGAGCAGGGGTCAGCCTCTGGGCCCCACCTGCTCACCCGCTGGCGCGAACGCCGCCGCAAACGCCGGCGTGCTCTTACAGACCGCGCCTGTTTGCGCGCTCTGTTCGCACGGCTCGGGAGCGCGGCTCCCTACCGGCTTGGCTAAGAGGGACCCGGGGGGCTTCCCCTCCGGATCCGGCTCAGCTGCGCCGGCCCCTCAGTCCCTCAGCCCCACTTACCTTAGGGGGATCAGCTGCTGCTGCCCCCTCAGCTGCTCCGCTCGCCGCCGCTGCTGCTACTGCTGCGCTCTCCTCCGCTCCGGGTCCAGAAAGGAGGCACACGTGTGGGAAGGACACACGTGCGCCTGTGTCCCTCTTCTCCCCACTGCTCCTGACCTCCAAGTGCCAGAAGCTACGTCAAACCGCTGTTTATAAAAGGAGGCGGTTTGAATTACCCGCCGCTGCCTTACCCACCAATCAGGCGCTCCGGTGTCACCGGAAGTGCCTGTCAATGATCCCTTGCTCTGGGGCTTCTCGCTCCTCATGACCCTCTCTCTCTGGGGCTGGGGTCAGTGCACCCCAAGATGCCACACCCTCCCTGGTGCCAGGGTCCCCTATGAGGCCTCCTCCAACCCCCAATAGCCTCACCCGGTCCTCCGGTCAAAACAGCAAACACAAAAACACAAAGCCCCTGGGCTATAACATAAAAAGTTAAATTGTCTGGCCAAACAACATTCAATCCCTATCGGGAAATACTCCAACCCATAGCAGCAATCAAGGGATGCTCATGCAGTCGGCCTTGTCCCCTCTGTCTGCACTGGCAGAGCTCCTCCTCCCCTGGCCGCTAGAGGGGAACTGCTCTCCTGTCCTATGCCTGGGGCTTAAGAAGGTCCAGGCTCTGACCCTTCCTGTCAGCTGGCTCCCCATCTGTTCTCCTAGCAACCAGCACCTGTGACTCTGGCTGCCCTGTAACTGGCAGTTGAGCCTCCCCCTTCTTGCCACTAGGGGTCTCTCCCAAGCTGTTTCTGCTCTCAGATGCAGGGCACATGAGTGCTCTGCTACAACCCCACTTACCTTATAGGCTCCAGAAGGAAAGTGAGCCTGACCTAACCCTTATGACTGACTAAAAGCCTCAGGCCCTGCCCTTCCTCCTCTCCCTCCTTCCCCCTGCCTCTCTGGGCAGGGTTGGGGCTGTCCCGCCCTTTTTGCAATCAGCTTTTGCAGACTGGAACTCTGCCAGCTTGCAGAGCTCTTTGCAAAAGTGGAAAATCCATGGCTTTCTTTGCTAAAAGGGAAAATCTGCATTTTGCCTGATAAAAATGGTAAATCCATGGTTTTCTTCACTTTCTGTGGGAAATGGAATACCCGGATACCTGCTGATCACCGATCTTCCAGTAGGAGTGGAGCTAAACTACCAAATGGATAGTAAGCTGTTTCATTTCAGCCAACTTCAGGCCAATACCAAGACCACCCCAAACTCCATCACTGAACTCCAGTATGCTGATGATACTGTACTATGTGCTCAGTAGGTAGCAGACCCTCAGGCGATCATCAATGTCTTTACCAACGTATACAAGGAAAATGGGAGTGATGCTTAACATTTATGAAGACTAAGTTCTTGGATCAAGAAGCTCTTAATGACCAGACCCCAGCTCCAATAATTCAGATTCACTGTGAGACTCTGGAGAGTGTTATTTCTTGTACTTCAAAAGTCATCTTGGAGAAGGCTGACATTGACAAAGAAATCCAGCACTGCCTCAAATGTGCAAGGGCAGCCCTCAGATGCTTGAGAAAATGGGTGTTTGAAGATGCTGACAGCGGATCTAAAACCAAGCTTATGGTTTTATTAAGCAGTCGTAATCCCCCACCTTATTGTAGGGAGCTGAGAAGTGGAACAGGTACAGGAGACATTTCAAGTTGCTGAAGAAATACCATAAACACTGCTTGCAGAAGATCCTTCGAATCCAGTGGGAAGACAACTTTAGTGTCTTCTACAAGCAAATGCTATGAGCTCAATGATCCTCTGATATCAAGCTTGCTAGGCCAGTCACATCATCTGAAGGTCCAACTCCAGACTCCCAAAGCAAGCTTTATTCTCCCAGCTCAGTCAAGTCATACACTCAAGAGGAGGGTGGAGAAAGTGCTTCAGGGACATCCTCAAGGTCATCTTGAAAAAAATGCTACATCAATATCAACTTGAGGGAAACTATTGCCCAGGACCACTCTAAATGAGGAAGAGTCTGCTGCATGGATCTCAGAACTTTGAAACCTTACGACAACAGGAGATGGAAAAATATGAGCAGCAGAAACAGCATGTTGTGGACCAAACCAAGAACCCAGAGCCACACACGGCACATGGAAACATGAGCCCAAGTTGCAACAGAATCTGTTGATCCCAGATAGGTCTTGTCAGCCATCTTTGGACCCACAGATAAAACAATCATGGAAAACAATCATACTCAACAGCAAGGGATTGTCAGTGTTGGGTTAGTAGAAACATAGAAACAAGAGATAATTTTACATTGTGATATTTTAATATTTAAAAGGTTAATAATACATTCTGTTCAGATTAACAGAAGCTGACACTGGCACCAACTTAAGCCTGAGGTGAATAGCATTTACAATGCCCATTAAGTTTTCCATGACAAAAATGAATACCTTTTTCATTTGAGTTAGAAGTTCCACTTCCATTTTGCCCAGACTTGCTCCCTCAGCTGGCATGTTTTACCATGTTAATGAGACATTTTGCAAGGTTTACTGCTGACATGTTAGCAGCAGACAGAGCTCTCTTTCACTGACTGAGCACATAATTGTGATCTGGTACAGGGTACTAAAAACATGGATATTCAACTAAATGAAGTTCTCCATTGTTTTGTTAATATTCATGTTTTGACTAAAAAATAAAATCATAGCACCCTAGAACTGTATCTTTTACTGAAGCACTGAAACCAAAATCTCTTGTGTAGTAAACTGATTGCTAGCCTATTCTTAATCATTGGTTATTTAGGTAGTTTTCAATTATCAATTAAATGTATTCTAAGGTATTCTGTGTATTTCTTAACTAAAAAATTGAAGAAAAAAGCATACTACAAATAGTATGGAAGAAGTGGGAAGAGTAGATTGTTAAAATTTAACATTTCCTTCTGAATTAAATATGAACACACCACCTTACCCACTGCTTAAGGATGTTTAATTGTCATAACCAACTGAAAATTCCCATTTCCAATTTCACATCTAAACACCCAGGAGCATAGAATCTTTCCCTTACTGAGTCATGTGTGTCCTACCTATATAATTTCTGGAGTGTAGCTTTGAAGAATTTTGCAAAACATTCATGGATGAAATCATTTTGAGGTTACTGAAATTGATATACTAAAATCATAGAGTTTCAAACCGGCAATTGATATAATAAAATCATACTGGCATACAGTTCTTTCTAAGGTGAACAAAATATGGTTGTCATGGGTGACCTAAACTACCCAGACATCTGCTAGGAAGAGCAGTCAGCCGGGCCTGACCACTCATGTAGGTTCCTAGCTGGGATACAGGACCTCCACCTAACCCAGGAGTTGCATAGTCCCACCAGGGGAAATGCCTGCTGGACTTGGTCCTTGCCACAGGTGATGACCTGGTGAGGGGTCTGTGGGTACTTGATCACCTGGGCAACAGTGATCATCACCTGCTGGAATTCACTATCCAGCACAGGGTGGTGAAAGCAAGCAGCAAGGCAGAGGTCCTTGACTTCAGGCGATCCGACTTCTGTAAGCTAAGAAGATTAGTAGGAGAGGCATTGGGGTTCAAAGAGATGGGGGTCCAAGACGGGTGGTTGTTCTTCAAGAAGACAATCCTCCAAGCTCAAAGGGAGTCAGTCCCAATGCGCACCAAGGTGGGCAGGAGTGGGGCAGGAGCCCCCATGGCTCAGCAAAGGCATCCAGGGATGCCTGAGTGCAAAAGAGGAGGCATACAAACAGTGGAAGCAAGGGGTTATCATCAAGGAGGATTACACCTCCGTTGCTCGGGACTGCAGGGAGCCTGTTAGGAAGGCTGAGGCAGAGATGGAGCTAGGGCTAGTGACCAGAATTAAGGATAATAAAAAGTCCTTTTTCAAATACATGGGAAGTAAGAAGGCAGCACCAGGTAATGTAAGGCCCCTGCAGGATAGGCTTGGCAATCTGGTGACAGCGGCAAATGAAAAAACTGACCTCTTTAACAAATTCTTTGCCTCCATATTCCTGAACAGGGACCAGGACATCTCCCCCACTAGAATTGCGGATGAACCCAGGGGAGGCGCTGCCATGTCTAGGGTCAGGGATGACTTAGGGAATATTTGGAGGGGCTGGACATGTTTAAATCAGTAGGTCCAGATGCTCTTCACCCAAAGGTGCTGAGGGAATTGGCAGGGGTCATAGCGGGGCCCCTGGCACGGCTCTATGAGTGCTCATGGGGCACTGATCAGGTACCAGAGGATTGGAAAAGGGCCAATGTGGTCCCCATTTACAAGACAGGGAGAAATGAGGACCGCAGCAATTATAGGCCAGTCAGTCTTACCTCAGTCCTTGGGAAGACCTTTTAGAAAATTATCAAGAAGCACATCTGCAAGGGCCCAGCAGGGGAAGTAGATCTAGATAAATTACAGAGCTGAGCGGATGAAAATAGGATGGAATTCAATGCAGACAAGTGCAAGGTGCTGCATCTAGGGAAAAGGAACCAGCAACAAACCTACAGGCTGGGGAAAACCCTTCTTGTCAACACGGTGGCAGAAAGGGAACTTGGAGTCATTGTTGATTCTAGGATGAACATGAGCCGCCAGCGCGAGGAAGCGGTCAGTAAGGTTAACCACACCTTGTCGTGCATCTACAGATACATCACAAGCAGGTCCAGGGAGGTGATCCTTCCCCTCTATGTGGCATTGGTCAGGCTGCAGTTGGAGTACTGCATCCAGTTCTGGGCACCGCACTCCAGGAGGGATGTGGCTAGCATTGAGAGGGTCCAGAGGAGGGACACTCACATAGTCAAAGGGCAGGCCCTATGAAGAGAGGCTAAAGAGCCTGAACCTATTCAGCCTCCACAAGAGAAGACTGAGAGGGGATCTGGTGGCCATTTACAAACTCACTAAGTGGGGACCAGCGGGAATTGGGGGAGGCTCTGTTCCCCTGGGCACCACACGGGGTTACTAGGAATAATGGCCACAAATTGTTAGAGACAATTGGACATCAGGAGACATTACTTTACAGTTAGGGCTTCCAGGCTCTGGAAAGGGCTCCCAAGTGAGATGGTACTCTCTCCTACCTTGGGGGTCTTCAAGAGGAGGTGAGACAGATAGTTGGCTGAGGTGATATGATCCTGGCACCCCTTTTCTGCCCAGGGCAGGGGGTCAGACCGGATGATCTGTTTAGGTCCCTTCTATGATACAATGAGAGACGACACTGCGGGATGAGCTGCACTAACGCCGAGTGGCCGTCCTGGAGACTGGCGCATGGATGGGGTGTAAGGGTGGTGCAGCCGATTGGGGAGTCCACAGGAAGGGAGCCCACCACTGAAAGAAACATCAAAGTCATGGCAGAAAAATCTCCGGGCTTCCCTCAGGGTGATCGCAGACTGTCTCAGAGATCGGTGAAACTCAGACAGCGGCCAACACTGGGTGCATGTGCCACGATGGTGTGTGAGTGCCTCCTCAAGACCAGGTGGGCACAATCACATTATGTCTGATAGTTTTAAACATGCTGGAATAAATTATCACATATCACAATGAAAATAAATAGTATCTTAACATTATGAATTCTTGTATATTTATAAAGGGTTTTTGGTTGTAGCTGTGTTGGTCTAAGGCAGGGGTGTCCAAACTTTTTGAATGTGGGGCCGGATCACGAACTTTTCATCACCCAGTGGGCTGGCAAGCCATATTCAAAGACCTCACAGGAAGTGGTATCACATCAGGAAGTGATGTCACATGACCTTTGACACCAATGAAGGTCTCAGGAATCTATGAAAGGGTCACGAGCAAACTTTAGAAGTGGGTTCTCATTAAAGGAGAAAAACATATAATTGTGGCTTTTCTCTTGTGGGCTGGCAGAGTCCCAGCCTTCAAGGGGCTACTTGGGGTCCCCCATGCCCCACATATTGGGGCACTGGGGTCTGGAGGTAGGATCAGTGAGGGACACTGGGTTGGGACTGACCATCTATGTTTACAAATGGGTCCTGGTACAAGAAAGTTTGAGAACCACTGATCTAGACCGGGGTGGGCAATTATTTGAGGCAGAGCGAAGCAACACATGGCACAACCCTTGCTCCTCAGGATCCTGGTGGTGAGCCAGATAGGATCAATTGGTGGGCTGGATACAGCTTGTGGGCCATATTTTGCCTACTCCTGATCTAGGCATAGCTATGCCTATGTTCTACTATGGGTACTTCTCATGCTTCTGGGCTTTGCTGGTTGCTCCCACCACCACCACCATTCACCTTATTGCTATATGTGCCAGGGTGTTTTCAAGTCTTCCTCAGAGGTACTGGGTGTTGGCTACAGCTGAGGCTAGGGACTTTGACTGGGGTGTGCCAATGCTCCTTCTGGGACCAAATCCAGAGGTTTTTGGCTAGAAGGTTATGTCCAGAGATAGGCAACCCCTTCCATGGGTGCCAGAGCATAGCACACAGAGGCATTTTGCTTGGCACGTGTGCCTCGGGGCAGACTTCAGGGCTGTGCTGCCACAACAAGGATAGAGCCCCTCATGGCTCCCCCGCTGTCTGCTACTGGCACGCCAACATTTTACAAGTCAAGGCTGCGGGTGTTTTTGGCACTGCCCAAAAAATGCTGCCGAGCCCTGGTCTTGCCCCTCTGCTCAGGGTCTCACTGATTGCCAAATTTTTGGTCAGGAAGGAATTTTACCCCATGGTCAGATTAGAGCAGACTGTGGAGGTTTTTGCCTTCCTTTGTAATGCTCCAGCACCCAGCTTCTGGGACGTGGGTACAGCCCAGGAGGGAAGACCAGGCTTTGAGGTTAAAGCCTCGGCCTCAGGAGATGGGGGTCAGAGCTGAGCCTCCCTCCCCTGTGAAAGGCAGGGACCCCACCCCCCACACAGGTGCTGGGAGCCCACAGTCACCAGCCCGGCCCTGGGGGAGGTGCCGTCTTCCCGCCCCGACCCCAGCCCGGCCCGGCCTGGCCCTACCTGTGGCACCCTGGCCGGGCTGGAGGCAGCAGAGGCCGATGATGAGGGCAAGCCCAGCCTCTGCACTGTCTCCATGGCTCTGCATCACTGTGCCGTGCTGGGCTGGAGGGAGCTGGGGCCAGGGCTGGGCAGCACCTCGGGGCGAAGTGGGTGCAGGCTCTGCTCAAGCCCTGGGCTGCCCCGCGCAGCACAGCCAATGCCAACAGCCCAGCAGGAGGCACGTGCCTGCGCCGCTCTGCCTCCACCAGGAACTTGGGGCCAGGCAGCCAAGCTGGGCTGCCTCTCGCCTGCGGGTGGGGAGCGGCGAGTCGCTCGGACCCTTCCCCACGTGGTGCTGAGGAGGCAGGCCGGGCCTGCGCTCCTCTTCCCACACGCACTGCATCAGCAACATCAAGCTGATGGTGCATGTGGGAACCCTGTCCCTTCCCCAGCCCTTCAGCAGCCATTAAGAAACTGCTGAGGGGCTGGGGGAGGGACAAGGGGTGGGAACGAAAGTAAACCGTGTTTACTCTCATTTCCCGTCGCAGCACTGAAGGGCCACAGAAAATGCCTTCATGGGCCGCATGTTGGACAAGCCTGGTCTAAGGACATAGGCAGGCAAGGTTCTTTGAATAGATGTGATATTTTTTATTAGACCGAGTAATTGGAAAAAAGTTCTTGGCAAGCTTTCAGGTGCAGTCATCCTTCTTCATAGGCTCACTTCTCCTGTTATGGTTCCCAGGCCTTACAAAAGCAATCTTTTGAAACACTTTACTCGCAGAGAATAGGGAGAAAAGTTTTGAAAAAGAAGCCAAACAAACAATTCTTTGAGCGATTCTTTAATGTCAAGGAAATTTTTAGTGTTACAAGGAACCCATTTCCCCAGTTCTTTTCTTGAAAGCTGCTTGGATGCATTGGAATTTGGTACTGAAATAAATGTGTGGTTAAAAAGTTATAGTCACCTGTGCCTTGCAGCTGTATTTATATGACCCTGAGAAAAAGTGTGTACAGGCAAGTCACTGTAGAGGTTTAGAGCTGTGCTTTTTTTTAACTTGCTGAAGTTATTGCTCAGTACATACAGGCATCTGGGGATGTTATTTTAAACTAATACCCATTGTAAAGAGTGCCATGGTATTTCTTTATTACAAACAGCCAAGAAGGTTTAATATAAATTTGTAAAACAATCAGCTGACTGTACATTTCATTTACAGTTTACAATTCAAAAAGTTATGTGCAGTTTAAAGACCTGCTTTATGACATTAGCCCTGGGCCACAAAGAACTTGGCAGTACTACTACAACTTTAATGGCTAGGGAGTGAAAATCAACAACTCAATTACATCATCTAACTCCATTATGAAAGTGGAATACATACATACATCATTGTACCGGGAAGGTTAATTTTTAACTAGAAACAGTCATTATGTTGTAATTCTTGGAAGGGCTGGATCTGCCAATTCTCCACTCTTTACAGCGGCTCCGGCACTCCAGCGCTCTGGCCGACTTCATGCCAGGCGGGGGGCTTTCATAGAGGACACAGATGGACCCATCTTCACCTATTCGGTAGGACACCTCAAAGGGATCCACCCAAAGTGTTAATTCGCTGGGTAAGAGCTGGAAGAGTCTCTGGTGGCTGAGTCCAATTCTGCCTGCCGCCTTGCCTATCAGCGGGTCCATCTTGTGGTTGATCCTAATGCAGCGGTACCCGGAGCCTTTGGAGGGCATCTGGGGGAACCAGTGGTGCCTGTAATGGTCTGTGCGAGGCACAAAGAGAAAGGAGAAGCGTTATCGCGCGGGACCCTGGCGTCCCGCCCCAGCGCAGCGGCCCCCGGCACGGGGCGGCGGTGAATCGCTCGCGCGCACTCGGGGGCAGCGCGACAGGCACCGCGGGGGCGGGCGAGGCTCCCGGCTGCGCCCTCCTGCCCCTCACCTCGCAGCGCCTCCTGCAGGCAGTCCCCGAAACAGCGCAGCTGCTCGTCGCCGATGCCTCCGGGGCTGCGCAGCAGGCGGGTGATGAAGCCCGCGGCCGTGGAGATCTCCGCCTTCATGGCCCGGCCCCGACGCTGGACCCGCAGCCAGCGCCCCTCCAGCCGCCGCCGGAGCCCGGGTAAACAGCTGCCCCGGGGCGTGGCTGCGCGCGCTCAACAGCACAACTCCACGCCTCCTGCGTCACACAGGCCCGGCCTGCCCCCCGATTGGCTGAGCGCCGGGGAAAGGCCGCGAGCGCCGCCCCTGCTGATTGGCCGGGAAGGGTAGGCGCGCCGTTTGTGCAGGTCTCGCCTGAGGTGGATGTTTGTTGAGGGGGCGGCCCCCAACGCCCGGCGATGTGATTGGCTGGCGGTGAAGCGCCGGGCACGTCGCTGGGAGGTGAGTCTCGCGTGAGACGATGCAGCCCCGCAGGAGCTGCTGGGGTCGCCTTGGGCTGTAGGTGGGGGTTGGACACGGCCCTGGGTGCCGGCTGGGGGCCGAAGGTAACGGACGCGGCACGGGGAAGTTTTACGCGTGTCGCTGGGAAGGGAAGCAGCCCCGGGCATGGATGGGCGGGAAGGCGGCGCTGGGAGCCCGGACGAAAAGAGGTTGCGGGTCCTTGATTGAAAGGCGAATATTCGCTGCATTTCGGCTAAGAAAGGCAGTTCTGCTGCTGCAGAGACCTCAGGAAGGCCAGAGCATTTCACAGTGTTTTAAACGCTGTGGATTTCTAGTTGAAATCTCTGAGGATGATTGTCTTCCATGATCGTCATCAGAGCCTGTGAAGAGACACTTGGATTCTCTACCAGGAAACATCATGACTGGTTTGATGAGAATAACAAGGAGATCCAAGAGTTGATGATCAATTGCAAGCTCAAGGCCTTTTGTGCTTGGCAAAATGACACCAACTCCAAGCGAAAGAAACTGAACCTCCAACAAGCCAAGGCAGAGGTCCAAAGGCAGATGCACAATATGAAGAACAAACGGTGGGAAGACAAAGCTAAGATCTAACATCTGGCTGACTTCCACAACCTGCCCAGTTTCTTCAGTGCTACCAAAGCCATCTACAGTCAGGGCACTCAGGGACCAAATCCCTTGAGCCCTAAGGATGGAGGAGACCTGATCAATGTGGGATGGGTGGCGCAGGATTTTTCATTTGGTCTGTGACATGGTGTTTGTGCCACTCCTGCTTTTCCATCTGCTGCTGTTGTCATAAGATTTCAGAGTACTGAGAGCCCTGCAGCAGACTCTTCCTCCATTTGTGGCAGTCCTGGGTGAAAGTCTCCCATGAGTTGACATTTTTTTAAAGCTGGACTTGAGGACATCCCCGAAGCACTTTCTCTACACTCTTTTTGAGTATACACCTTAGCTGAGCTGGGAGAATAAAACTTGCATTGGGAATCTGGAATTGGACATCCAGATGACATGGCCAGCCCAACAAAGTTGATGTTGGGTGATCATTGCCTCAATACTCATGGTGCTTGCTTGCAGGGAATGCTAACATTGGTGCATCTCTCTTCCCTCTGGATTCAGAGAATCTTCTGCAAATCGCGTTGATGGTACCTCTCCAACAACTTTAGGTGTCTTCTGTGAGTTGCCCACGACTCAGCTGTGTACAGCAAGGTGGGGATCACAACTGCTCGATAAACCATGTCCTTGGTTTTGGATCTGATGTTGTGATCTTGAGGGTTGTAATTGATGGCAGTCACTCATCGTGGTGTCCTGTGACCAGTGGGGTCCCTCAAGGCTCTGTCCTTGGACCCATACTGTTCAACATCTTCATTAATGATGTGGACATTGGAGTCAGGAGTGGACTGGCCAAGTTCGCCGATGACACCAAACTTTGGGGCAAAGCATCCACGCCAGAAGATAGGCGGGTGATCCAGGCTGACCTGGACAAGCTCAGCAAATGGGCGGACGAGAACCTGATGGTGTTTAACACCGAAAAATGCAAGGTTCTCCACGTTGGGAGGAAAAACCTTCAGCTTCCTTATAGGCTCGGCAGTGCTACGTTGGTTAGCACTACAGAAGAAAGAGACTTGGGGGTCATCATTGACCACAAGATGAACATGAGCCTCCAATGCGATGCTGCGGCTAGTAAAGCGACCAAAACGCTGGCTTGCATCCATAGATGCTTCTTGAGCAAATCCCGGGACGTCATTCTCCCCTTGTACTCGGCCTTGGTGAGGCCGCAGCTGGAGTACTGCGTCTAGTTTTGGGCTCCACAATTCAAAAAGGATGTGGAGAAGCTTGAGAGAGTCCAGAGGAGAGCCACACGCATGATCAGAGGTCAGGAAAACAGATCTTACGATGACAGGCTGAGAGCCATGGGACTCTTTAGCCTGGAAAAGCGTAGGCTCAGGGGTGATCTGATGGCCACCTATAAGTTTATTAAGGGTGACCACCAGGATTTGGGGGAATGTTTGTTCACCAGAGCGCCCCAAGGGATGACTAGGTCGAACAGTCACAAACTCCTGCAAGACCGTTTCAGGCTGGACATAAGGAAGAATTTCTTTACTGTCCGAGCCCCCAAGGTCTGGAACAGTCTGCCAGCGGAGGTGGTTCAAGCACCTACATTGAACACCTTCAAGAGTAAATTGGATGCTTATCTTGCTGGGATCCTATGACCCCAGCTGACTTCCTGCCCTTTGGGCAGGGGGCTGGACTCGATGATCTCCCGAGGTCCCTTCCAGCCCTAATGTCTATGAAATCTATGAAATCTTTGAACATCCATTTCTTCAGGTGTTCAAACGCTGCACCTGCATATCTGAAGTAATGTTGGATTTCTTCATCATTGTCAGCCTTCTGATAGATGGCTTCCAAGGTATGGGAAATACTCAACATTCTCCAGAGTCTTACTGTGGATCTAGATTACTGGAGCCGGGGACTGCTCATCAGAAGTTTGTTAGTGGAGGACACCAGTCTTCTGAATGTTAAGCATTAGTCCCATTTTCTTGTATGCCTTGGTAAAAATGTTGATAGTTGCCTGAAGGTCTGCTTCTGAGTGAGTGCATACTACAGCATCATCAGCATACTGACGCGCAATGATTGTGGCCCGAGTAGTCTTGGTTTTGGCTTGGAGTTAGCTGAAGTTAAACAGCTTACCATCCATTCAGTAGTTTTGCACTCCAGCCAGAAGTTTTTGTTGTTGGTCAAATGTACCATTGTGGCAAGGACTACTGAGAAGAGTTTTGGAGCAAGGATACAACCTTGCTTAACTCCCATTTTAAGTTCAAAGGGATCTGTGATAGATCTGTTATTGAGAACCACTGCTCACTCACCATCATGGAGCAGGCAGAGAATGGTGATAAATTTTGGTGGGCATCCATACTTCAGAAGGATCCTCCACAACATTTCTTGGCTGACAGAGTCAAAAGCTTTTGTGAGGTCAAAGAAGGCCAGGTAGAGAGGCTTGTGTTGCTCCTGACATTTCTCCTGCAGTTGGCAAGCTGTGAAGATCATGTCAGCTGTGCCTCTTGATACCGTAACCCACACTGAGATTTTTAGGAGGAGCTCTTCAGCAAGTGGAAGGAGATGGTTCAGAAAGGTACTTGCAATGATCTTTTCTGTGGTGGACAGGAAGATGATCCCTCTGTAATTTCCACAGTTGGACTTCTCTCCTTTCTTGAAGATTGTCACAGTGTCCCTGAGGTCATCTGGGATTTCCTCATCATTCCAGATCCTTAAGTTGAGGGCATGGAGTTGTGATGTGAGCTCCTCTCCTCTCTGTTTTTTAAGATTTCAGTGGGGATTCCATCTGCTCTAGATGCCTTATTGTTCTTCATTTGCTTCCTGGCTGTCTTCACCTCGTCAAAGGTTGGGGGGATTCTGGGATCATCTCTGACTGGATGTTGCAGGATGGAGCTGAGATCACTCTCATTAACAGCAGAGACTCATTTGAGAAGGTCTGCAAAATGCTCTTTCCAAAGGGCATTGATGGCTCCCCTTTCATTGATCAGGTCTCCTCCATCCTTAGGGCTCAAGGGATTTGGTCCCTGAGTGCCCTGACTGTAGATGGCTTTGGTAGCACTGAAGAAACTGGGCAGGTTGTGGAAGTCAGCCAGATGTTAGATCTTAGCTTTGTCTTCCCACCGTTTGTTCTTCATATTGTGCATCTGCCTTTGGACCTCTGCCTTGGCTTGTTGGAGGTTCAGTTTCTTTCGCTTGGAGTTGGTGTCATTTTGCCAAGCACAAAAGGCCTTGAGCTTGCAATTGATCATCAACTCTTGGATCTCCTTGTTATTCTCATCAAACCAGTCATGATGTTTCCTGGTAGAGAATCCAAGTGTCTCTTCACAGGCTCTGATGACGGTGGCCTTGAGGGCACCCCTATTACAGAAAAGCAATAGAGCAGTTCTGCTGCTGCAAAGACCTCAGGAAGTCCACAACATGTCACAATGTTTTAAACACTATGGATTCCTATTTTAAATCTCTGGGTTTATCTTATAACTCATGTTTGCCCACCTAAGAGTGCTAGTATTGTAGCACCCTTGAAAGGATCCCAAGGCACCCCAAGGTACTGGAGCACCCTAGTTGAGAATCACTATACTAATGTATTACACATTCAAATGGCAACCCCTGGCATGTGTGCAAGAGCATAGCATGTGAGGTCATTTTGGTCAGCACGCCATGGCCAGCCTGGGCTTTGGGCAGCTGTTGCCAGCCACAGAACTTGGGCTTCTCTCAGCAGGTGGCTGATAGGCTGCAAGCCCTGCTGCAGCAGCCCAAGCTCCATGTCTGGCAGCAGGTACCCAGGGGGGCTGGGAAGCAGGAATAGACCATAAGCTGAATACGAGCCAACAGTGTACTTTTGTTGCCAAAAGAAAAAGACCAAAAGCATCCTGTGTTGTATTAATGTGCATGTTACTTGCTAATCAAAGGAAGCAATTCTTCTGCTCTATTCAGCACTGCTGATGCCTCTCCTGGAGTACGGTGTCCAGTTTTGGGCACCACACTTCAAGAAGGATGTGGATAGATTGGAAAGTGTCCAATGCAGAGCAACAAAAATGATCAGGTCCCTGAGAAACAAAACTTATTAGGAAAGGCTGAAAGAGCTAAGGTTATTTAGCTTGGAGAAGAGAAGACTGGGGACGGGAGGCAGAATTTGATAACAGTTTTCAAATACCTGAAGGACAATTACAGAGTGGATTGAGAACCACAGCTGAGTTGGTCTATTGTCATGTTGGAAGATACAGTATTGGCTGGTGTAACAGAGGGGTAACAGAGGGGTCTGGTGTAACAGAGGGGTCAGGGCACCCACAACAACAGCAAAAAACCCCTTTGTGTTCCCCCGTTTGAACTGTGTGCCCCATGCTCACCTTCCATGCCTTTGTTGTTATATTACATATTTGAGTTGCAGGAGGCTACCACAATCTTTGTGGTGCTGGCTGTCTTGGTGGCCCTGGCTGTATGGGACACCACAATGGCGCCGACCTGACCTACACTGTGTCCCATGCCTCTCAGGTGACCCTGTTACAGCCCTGTCTAGTATTGATCCATTCCATTCCTGTTCACTACCAGAGCTGAGCTCTACCTCAGCTTGTGACTCCCTGGACTGCTAAGCTGTCCTACCCAGTTATTTCATCTGGTATGGCTTGCTGTTATTACCCCAGGCCATATGCAGCCCTCTCCCCTCATATTGGCCTGTTGTTATATACTCAGGCCCTGTGCAGGTCCTCTACCTTCCTGCTGGCCAGTTGCCATCTGTTTGGGCCCTGTGCAGCCCTCTCCATTCCAGCTAGTCTGTCACTATTTAATCAGGCCCCTCCTATCCTCCTAGGTCTGGTGTAGCTTGTATAGGCCTCTCTCCTCATCCTGGCTTGGTATTCACTACTCAGCCCTTGGCCCATATAAATTCCATCAGGCCAAAAGAGAGCCATCTCCACTCAGCTTAGCCCTTGTCAGCTTGGGCTCTCCACACTCCCAAGAGTCTGTTCTTCCATTAACTGGTCCAGTTACCTATTCATAACAGCCTGGTTTTTCTGCCTTGGGCTTCTTCCACCATAGCCTGGCCTACCTGCTCAGACCCTCGTTACAACAGCTTGGCCACTCTACTGAGGCCTCCTTCATAATAGTTTGGCCTCTTCACCCTTGTCTCCTTTATAATAGCTTGGTCTCTCTATTTAGGCCTCCTCCACCATGGCCTGGCCTCTTGGCTCAGGCCTCCTCCATAGTAGCTAGGCCTCTCTAATCAGGCCCTTCTCTTCATTCATAGCTTGGCTGGGCAAGCTTAGGCCTATCCTATGCCTTGGGCCTGGCTCAGGTGCACTCAGGTCCTTCTTTTAGGTGTGGCTTCAGCCTGCTCAGACCTCTGGTAGTTTGGCCTCAGTTTGCTCAGGCCCCCAGCTTGGTTTACGGGCTTAGGACCTCTTTAGGATGGCCTAGCCTCCCTGCTCGTGCTTCTTTCTACTCCTTGGGCTGGTGGGCCCTCCTGGTCCCCATGATCTTCTCAGGCCTCTTGATTTTCTGTCAAGGTGTTCTCCCTTAGCCTTTCCCCTCCATGAGGTAACCCACAAGGCAGCAGAGGCTGAGGCTTTCAGGCACCCCATCTTCGCCTTTCACTGGGGAGGCACAGATGTGGCATTTCCTGGAGCCTGCCCCACCACAGGCAGTCCTACCACACCACCCAACCCTAGCAGAGTGCAGTTTCAGGTCTTACCCAGGACTCTTCTGGCAAGCCACCCTACCCTACTACCAAGCTCTCCTTAGCTTTCCTCTAGGGTGCGTCTTCTCCCTTCTGGTAGGCTCTCCTTCTCCCTAGTCCTAGTTCTCTCTTGGGTTCACCCTAGCTCCTATTAACCCATAGGTGCAGCTCCTTAAGTCTCCACATCCAGGTGACTCTTAGTCTCCTTCATGTGGGCTAGGATGGCCTTGGCATCCCCTCTCTCACCTGTGGTCCATGCTGTGTTGGGACTTTGCAACCCTCTACTGGCCCTGGCCCTGGGTTGGGCCAGTTGGGGTGCCAGGCCTTCTGCAGCTGTGGCCTGCCTCTTTCAAGTGGGCATCTGCCCTTTGGCCCCTTCTGGGTCCTGGCTTTGACCAGGCCAGTCAAGGTGTACAAGGTGCCTCTGTGGCCATCTGTCTTCTCTCTCTGTGGACCCTAGTCTCTGAGCCATATCACCCCTTATACATGCTCCTAGGCCTCGAGCCCCACCATGCTCTTAACCCTCACAATTCTCCAGTACACACCCTGGCTGGCACTGTTCTTTCCATGCGTCAGGCCTCAGAGCTCTCAGAATCTGTACATTTGCACCTGGTATCTTACTGCCCTGACTGCGTGCCTTGCCTAGCTCTCTCAGGGTCACTCCCTCTCAGCCTCAGTTGGGCTGGGGACCTTTGTGGGCTCCGTTGAAACCTCCTCCATCACCATAGTTCCTATCCTGTCCTCTTACTGCTTCCTGGAGCAATGGTACTTCATTCCCAAGGGTGCTGCTCCACTCCAGCCTGGCTCTTTCAGCCAGTTCCCTGCCCCTGCAGTTACATGAGGCCTTCCATTGCCTCCAGCTGTCAGCCTTTTAGCCTGTGGGCTGACCCCTCATCTGCAGGGCTTCCACAACCTCACTGGCTTGCCTTAAAGTGGCAGGCACAATCAGTGCCCCGCCACAGTTATTAGAAACCCTTTTATTTCATATGTAATTTGAGACCTGGCTGAAGCTGAGTGTTTTTGTTTGTTTTTTCAGTTTTATGTATCCTGGGCCAAATTAGCCAAAACTAATTCCAAATCCAAGAGTCCAGAACCATAAGTGGCCCTACTACTGGCAAACATCCTCCACCCCCATCTGGGACTTCAGATGTTCCCAAAATCTTTGGCAGGCATCCTACTTGCAGGCCCAAGCCCAGAGGCTTGGAGTTCAGGTGCCCCTGAGTTTTGCTTGCCCTTAGCCATAAGGGCCTTGGAGCAAGCGAGGGAGTAGATTCCCATTTCCATAAAGTGGGCTCAAAGCCACTACACCTTGGCGGGTACTGAACCATGCCAGAAGAGCAATTTTCCCCAGGTGCACTTTAGGAAAAATGCCTACATGGACACAGATACATGGTATTTCCCCTGCCAGGTTCCCCTACACTTGATTTGAGCCCACAAGAGTATGAGCTTAAGTGTTCTGCTAGCTAAATGAAGGGGTGCTGTGTGTATAGGGTGACCATATGTCCTGCTTTGGCTGGGACAGTTGCAGATTTCAGAAACCAGTCCTGGCCAGGTAGTAAAAATTAAAACAAGTGTCCCAAGTGCAGAGTGGGGAGGGTGAAACAGCATAAGCTGTGAAATAGCAAGCCCAAACAGACAGGAAGATTGCCTTAAAATAGGTTGGCTTGATTAGTAGAATGACAGTGACTATTGTTAACACCTGTGAAGTAAAAAACACTGGGTCATTAACAGGCCAGTGACTCCCTCAGCTGTCTGAATAGTAATAGTAGAGCTGTACCATGCTGCCCTGCCTCTGTTTCTGCCTGCAGCAGCACCACTGACTTGAGTCGGGGGAAGGGGAAGCAGTGTCCTGGATTTCACTTCAGTTTGTTCCATATGGTCACCATATGTGTGCATCTCCATTCTCTCTTCTGTTTTTCTCATATTCACTAGAATCAATCACACTCCAAATATTCTCTGAAACAGCATTCCAAAAAATCATACTGTCAAACTGAGCATGGAACCATGCTTCTTTCAGTCGCTGATAATTCCATGGAATCTTTTAATAAAGGTTCTCAGATTTACGAGCAGTTAAGCTTCATAACTGCTTGTGAAGGTAAGTATTATATCCATTATCTATAATAGAGAAAATGAGGCACAGAACCTTATTGGCTTACTTAACAGGTCAGTAGCAGAGATGGGGGAAAAAATCCTAGAATCATAAGTCCCAGTCACCAATTTTGACAGTGTTTTCTCCCTCAATCTCACCTTTCATTTGAATGATTATAAGGTAAACAAAAAGAATGCTATGACCTCCCTCAGGCCAGCTCTGGGATTTTTGCTAAACTTATGCAGATTATTCCTCATTAGATGTAAGATATCTCAGGCAGGAGATGCTTGAAAAAAATAAGACATCTAAAAATAAGAATCTATTTTTGCAATGTTTGGCCTTAGCCTCTTTGGAAAGTGCTCTCCTACATGAAATGGGAATATTTACATAATTGAGAACTCTCGTTCAGCTGCATTCTAGAAGTAAGGCATAAACTTCCTGGACAAGAATTGGTCATAGCAACTATTTGTAAGTAAGTTTTATATATAGATGCAGAGTTTAGATAGCATCTGCATTCACATTCAAGCTCCAGATTGCTAGTGAGTGATAAGATGTATTTTACATTCCTGGGAAATCACTAAACTTCTTTTCTAGTTGATAAATAATGTCTCAAATAGGGGCAGGAGGAAGCTGGCAGTTAGCTTTGTTCTTCTTTGTATGTGGGAGAGAGGCCAGTACACAGACTTGTCAGAAACTATGCATTAATCTACCCATTATTCATGCAGACTGACTAACAAATGGAATTGTTTTTAGCAAAATGACAGAGAGTCTTGGTCACAAAGTAGAAGCCGTGACACACAAGAATAGATTTTCGCTAATCTGGCAAATAAACAGGCTGCCTGCAAAGAGCCTAATTTTTCTATTAGTTATCCTGCTTCTGGTATGCTGTGTGATTGACTGATACTGGGATCTCTACAGCAGGTATGGGCCAAATATGGCCCACAGCCCACATCCAGCTCACCAGGCCATCTGATGTGGTCTGCAGGGCCCCTCCAAAAAACAGTGATTACTGGCCCATTGCTGCCCCTCTGAAAGCCCATGGGAGATGCAAGCTTTCAGAGGTTGAGTGCTACTGGACTGAGTGGGCGCAGTGCCTCCATCTCCATGGGGCTCCTGGCACTCCAGCTGGGAGCCCCACATGGAAGCATAGAACATGACAGCGCACAGCTGGTGAGTGGCAATGGGAGCTCCCGCCTGCAGTGGTGGGAGCCCCATTTAGAAGCCTGGAGCACGCCCAGTCCAGCCTGATGGCATGTGGCTCCTAGAAGGAGCGCCAGGAGCTGCATGTGGCAGCATGGAACCTTCCCAGCCCAATGCCACATGGACTGGACTGGAAGCCATGGGGAGTTGCCCCCCTTCTGGGGGCAAGGAGAGGGACTTCTGGTGGCAGAGGTCAGGGGTTAGGGGCAGGATTTCTGGTCCCAAGATGGTGATTGGGGCGGGGTACCTGTCAAGGGGCAGAGCTACTCTTGCGGCCCTCGACAGTTCACCAGAAGTTAAGTGGCCCTCCAGCCTAAATATTTGCCCACCCCTGCTTTAGTCACCCTGTCTGCTCCAGTGCCAGAGCAAGAGTGATTAGCAGGGTTCCTGGTTTCCTGTGTTTAAAAATCCCAAATTCTGTTCTGTGATTAAAATGAAAAGCCACTAGGTATATAGGTATCGGTTGAACATAATGTTTTATTGATATATTTACAACTTTAAAGCGATTCGGAAGCCTACCAGTGCCTCAGTCATTATAATAAAATACATTATAAATACCTATATATTTTGGCATTTCATTATTTTTTATCATGGAAAATCAGAGCACCACCCCCCACTGCCTTTGCTCAGCCGGACACGGGTCCAGCTGTGGTTGTCCCCCCACATCACCCCACTGCTTTGTGGCACTGAGCAGCTCCAAGATGTTTGTGTCCTGCCCCTGCCTTGCCCCCCACTCCCAGGACAGCTCCCCAGCCCTGCTGGTGTCCCTAACTCCTGACACCTGTAACCCCCTCACTTGCAACCCGCAGACCTCTGTCCCTGCCGGTGCCCCTCACTCGCAACCCACAGCTCCCTGGCCAAGCGGTGCACCTCATTCCCAACCCACAGCCCCCCTGGTACCCCAGTGTATGGGGAAGGGGGGCATGAGCACAGGCAATGCATGGGAGAGTGTGGGGTAAAATCCCCTCCCCCCCAGATTTCTGCACCCACAGCAGAGTAGAGCTGTAGCAGGGCTGGACCTGTTCTGAGCAGGAGCCACCTCCTTAGTCCAGCAGGGGGGACCCAGTGTGGGAGGGAGTGCTGATGCCATGACCCCTTGGCCACTAATTAGTTCCAGCCTGCAAGGGGAAACCTATGGCAAATGGAAAACCTGGATCCCATGTGATAAGGCCTTTCCAGATAAAACAGGGTGGTGCTTTGTACACTGTATAGTAGCACCTCCCTGAATATTCTATGAGCACCCCATAGGAGAGCCCATTATTTGCCTTGTCCAGTGGGATATGTGGGTATCCCATGATTGCATCTTTCCCATGGCTTTCTGAAGTTGCTGAGAGTTTCTTCAGGCTTGAAACAGACCACCCAACTAGTAGGTAGCTGCTCTCTGAACTGAATAATGGAGGTGCACACATCATACATTACTCTTTATGGGAAAGGCTGGGATGATACAGAAACAGTTGGAAGAGACGTACAAATCCTTCTCTATTCCTAGAATGTGGGCACTTGTATGTCTAGTTGAGGAAACAGTATCGTCCCTGGACACTGGTCATGTCAGTCAGGGGTAAATGCTAGCTACATTTTAGTCTACTAGTAAGGGCAATTGGATTTGGCCCTATATCTGTCCATGCCATATACAGTTTGAAAAACTGGGGAAAATTAAGAAAGACCTTACTTTCAGTTGAATCATTGAAATAGGTACTCTTCTGATCTCAAAAAGATTTATTATAGCCTCTACTAAGGATGTTAACGTAAGGCTTGATTTGTTACTCACCCTCCTGCTAGCTGACACCAGCCCAGATGTAGTGGGGATCACTGAAACGTGGTGGGACTCAACGCATGACTGGGCAGTGAATGTTGAGGGCTATAGGCTGTACAGGAGGGACAGGATAGGAAGGAGAGGTGGGGGCGTGGCACTCTATATTAAGGAGGAATACACATCCTCGTTAATTAGTAAGGAGTCAGAGGGAGGGCACTCTGAAGTGCTTTGGGTTAGAGTACAAGGCAGTTGAGGGGAAAGAGACTTAACGGTGGGAGTCTACTACAGACCTCCCAACCAGGGGGAAGAGCTTGACCAGAAATTCTTAGGTCAGCTCACAGAGATAGCGAAGGCTAAGGATGTGGTAATCATGGGGGACCTGAACTTCCTGAACATCTGCTGGGAAGAGCTGTCAGCCAGGTTTGACCGCTCACGTAGGTTCTTAGCCAGAGTGCAGGACCTCCATCTAACCCAGGAGGTGCACAGCTCCACCAGGGGAGACACCTTGCTGGACCCAGTGCTGGCCATGGGTGATGACCTGGTGAGGGGGCTGCGGGTGCTCGACCACCTGGGCGATAGCGATCATCGCCTGCTGGAATTCACCATCCAGTGCAAGGTGGCAAAGGCCTGCAGTAAGGCAGCAGCCCTAGATTTCAGGAGGGCAAACTTCAACGAGCTAAGGAGGATAGTTAGGGAAGCGCTGAGGTCCCAGAGGGGAGGGGAACCAGGTGTCCAAGGAGAGTGGTCACTCCTTAAGGAGACGATCCTTGAAGCCCAAAGGAAGGTAATCCCAACAAGGATTAAAAGGAGCAGGAGGGCACACAAGCCTCCATGGCTCACCAAAAGCATCTGGGAATGTCTCCTTGCTAAAAGGGAGGCACACACCCAATGGAAAGAAGGGGACATCACCAGGGATGACTGTCGTTTGGGGATGTAGGGGGGCAGTCAGGAAGGCCAAGGCAGAGATGGAATTAGAGCTAGCTTCCTGGATTAAGGATAATAAGAAGTCCTTCTTCAAATACATAGGGGGTAAAAAGAAGGTTCCGGGTAATGTGGGGCCCCTGCAGAATGTGTTGGGGAATTTGGTCGTCACACCAGACGACAAAGCTAACATGTTTAACGATTTCTTTGCCTCCGTCTTCCTAAGTAGGGACCAGAACAGTCATCTCCCTGCTGGGCCCCGCCTCAGGCCCCAGGGGAGGCACACCTGGGCCAAGGATTAGTGAGGAACTAGTTAGGGAACTTCTGGAGGGACTGGACGTATTCAAGTCAGCCGGTCCGGATGATCTCCACCCTAGAGTTCTAAAGGAATTGGCCAAGGTCATTGCAGGACCCCGGCACGGCTTTACGAGCACTCGTGGTGCTCTGGTGTGGTGCCGGAGGACTGGAAGAGGGCCAGCGTGGTTCCCATCTTCAAAAAGGGGAAAAAGGAGGACCTAGGAAACTCTAGGGCAGTTAGTCTTACCTCGATCCTAGGCAAGCTGTTTGAGACAATTATTCTGGCACAAATCCACAAGGGGCCTGCAGGGGCCTGCATGCTTTGGGGCAACCAACACAGGTTCATCAGTGGCAGGTCCTGTCAGACCAACCTGATGGCCTTTTACGATCAGATCACCAAATCATTAGATGCAGGGGTAGCAGTGGACATAGTCTTCCTGGACTTCCGGAAGGCTTTCGACACTGTCTCTCACCCTGTTCTCATTAAGAAACTGGGGGACTGTGGTGTCGATGCCCACATAGTCAAATGGGTCACCAACTGGCTGGAGGGCTGCACCCAGAGGGTGGTAGTGGATGGGTCCTACTCAACCTGGAAGGACATGGGCAGTGGGGTTCCGCAGGGCTCGGGCCCGCACTGTTCAACATCTTCATCAGTGACTTGGACGAGGGGGTAAAAAGCACCCTGTTCAAATTTGCTGATGACACTAAGATGTGGGGGGATGTAGGCACACTAGATTCAACACAGACAAGTGCAAAGTGATGCACCTGGGGAGGAATAACCGGCACCATACCTACAGGTTGGGAAACTCCCTTCTTGTCAGCACAGAGGCGGAAAAGGATCTTGGAGTCATCATTGACTCCAAGATGAACATGGGCCGGCAGTGTGGGGAGGCAGTCAGAAAGGCCAACCGTATCTTGTCATGCATCCAGAGATGCATCTCGAGCAGGTCCAAAGAGGTGATCCTCCCCCTCTGTGTGGCACTGGTCAGGCTGCAGTTGGAGTACTGCGTCCAGTTCTGGGTGCCACACTTCAAGAGGGATGTGGACAGCATGGAGAGGGTCCAGAGGAGGGCCACTTGCATGATCAGGGGACAGCAGGGCAGGCCCTATGAGGAGAGGCTACGGGACCTGAACCTGTTCAGCCTCCAAAAGAGAAGACTGAGGGGGAAGGCTCTAGTGGCCTGTTATAAACTAGTCGGGGGGACCAGCAGGCACTGGGGAAGTCCCTGTGCCCCCGAGCACTGCCAGGAGTGACCAGGAATAACCGTCACAAGCTGGCAGAGGGTAGATTTAGGCTTGATATCAGGAGGCGCTACTTGACGGTCAGGGTGGCTAGGATCTTGAACCAACTTCCAAGAGAAGTGGTGCTGGCCCCTGCCCTGGGGGTTTTTAAGAGGAGGTTAGATGAACACCTTGCTGGGGTCGGACTAGATGATCTACTCAGGTCCCTTCCAACCCTAGAAACTATGAAACTATGTAAGGCACAGATTATACTTTCAAGCACATTTTCTCCCTTATAAGTAGGGATCTACCAAAATCAAGGCAGCCACTGGCAGAACTCACAGGGAGACTGGGGCCAGGCAGTCATTTTCGCAGGTCAAGCAGTGTGCCCCCTCCACACGTCTGATTGGCCAAGGAACCCTGGAAGTCCTGCCCTCCCTGCAGATTGCCAGAGGGCCCCAAACCATCGCTTGCTAATAACTTGTCAATTAATGGCTTCCACAGGCTTAATCCCCTGATTAAGTCTGTGGAAGCCCTTGATGTATTATCAAGCAATCTTAGTGGTCATTAATAGCTTCTGCAGGTTTGATCAAGCCCATTAATGGTCATTTAAAATCTTTAATAACACATCAGTTAATGGCTTCTGTGGCTTTGATCAGGCAATTAAGCCTGCAGAAGCCATTAATTGACGCATTATTAAGAATTCTAAACAATTAAAGTCTAAAATGAAATACAGTATCTCAATAAAATAAATGTACACCATGAATGGCAAGCAATAACAACTATGTACACTTTATTAACTAATACCAACAGTATACACTTTAAACAAGGACATTACAAAAGGAGTTTGCTGAAACTGAATGCTAACTTTGAGGCAGGCAGTTCATGCTGTGTATTAAATGCAAACATGGTGCACAGACACAGTAGCTGCAGACATTCTGCGTCTCTGTGGGGTGAATGCTTGTCCGTACACTGAGATGGCACACTCAGTGTCCACCAAGTTTGTTGGAATGGTAAGGCAGTGTCTTGCCAGGGCATAGATATGGAAACCAGTCAGAGTCCCAGAACACAGCATGGACGCAGGCATCTTTGAAGTTTACATAAGCAGCATGTTCATAGCCATGTTGTTTCCCCCCATCTCAGGATTGCTTTCAAGTAGTTGATGGTCAAAACTTAGCAAAGACACCTGGTTGGGGTCCAAAATGTGAACATCACTAAGGAAGGGTGCAGCTGGTTCTCTGAATTGTTGTGGCAGCGACGGGTCGTACCTGTAGTACTTGTTCAGCCTCACAGTTCGTGCCTGGAACAGGTCCCTTCTGTACTGGTTTTTATGAGGACAGCTGGACAATTTTTGTAATGCCATCTTCAACCCAATTTATCAGATCCATCCCCCTTTGTGTGTAGTGGATCACAGCCTGCTGGCCTTCAAACCACATCAGTAGCTTCATTAACCACATGGCGTTATCAGCCACAAACATCACTTGATCTTAAAAGTTGCCTCATCTTAAGAGATTGTGAAGCTTGAGCATGCACTGTGTGCTGGGTGTGATTTACAGCTCCTCACTCACAAACTGCTGGTAGTGCTCCGTGTGCTTGGTGTGGTAATGGACTGTGTTGAAACATGAATTGCACTGTGTGAACACAGGCTCTGATAGCAGCAGCACAGTGGCATGTGAGTCCCCACTTTGACTGGTGATGGACTGGACCTTATGACCCGAACAGTGCTTGAAAGCTTTCCTGAAAGAATACACTAACCTATCCACCTCGGGGAACAGCGTGCACTAGATGTCACTTATTAAAGACAGAACGTGCACATTGCAGGTAACATAACCAGTGTTCGACAGCATGCCTTGGAGCCCATCAGAGGAAGTTTAGGTTAGTTATTACGAAAAACTTTCTTACTAGGAGGGTAGTAAAACACTGAAACAGGTTACCTGGAGAGGTTGTAGGCTCTCCATCCTCGGAGATTTTTAAGGCCCAGCTAAACAAAGTGTTGGCTTGGACGATCTAGTTGGGGATGGTCCTGCTTTGAGTTAGGAGGTTGGATTAGTGACCTCCTGAGTTTCTATGGGAATTTTTAGATGTGCTCCGGGAGCAGGGGGTCAGGACATTTTAATTAGAGCGGCTCTGAAAGCACCCAGAGCATCACGTGCATCAGCATCCCCATGCTGAAAAATGGCAGCAGGGGCACTTTAAAAGCACCCTGCTGCCATTTTTCAGCACAGGAATACAGATACATGTGCTGCTGGAGTGTGGTAATTACCATGCTCCAACACTGTAATTACAGCGCATCAGAGCAGAGTCGCTGCACGTGTGTAAGTGCCCTATGATTCTATGAAAGCTTTGCATATGTACATGGCGTTTTCAGATAGGAATGCTGAGATCTTGTTAAAGTCTACACCATAGCTGACAATTAATTTCGTGATAGTTTGTATGAACATGTGCCCCCAGAGGCTGGGGGGACACAGTGACTGCCTGCAGGTGGCGGTGGTGAGCGGGGAGCTCCCACTGGCAGCCACAGCAGTGTCAGGAGTGGGGGGGGGAGGGTGGTGAGTGCAAACCATCGGTCCGTGACCACCTGCAGATGTCACCAGCAGCGTTGGCAGAGTCAATAGGGGACCACCTGCAGACACTGTTGGTGGTGAGGGGGGTGCTGCAAGCAGGAACCGCCTGCAGATGCCACCAGCAGTATCAGCAGCACTTTTTGCAGGGGGTGCACTTCCAAGCTCAGGGGGTGCATGTGCACCTATGTGCACCCTCTACACAGCGCCAATGATAGTTTGGGACACGGTAAAAAAAACTGACAGACGTGAGTTGAACAGGCTGAGTTAGAAACACAAGCAGGTCCCAGTCGGTTCAGTTCCCTGGTTCAAATAAAGTGTGCAGCACAGTTATCCTGCAGGTTCATGGCTTTATCAGCCACAATGGAGAAGGAATGATACTCTGCCAAGGCAGCCTTCATGGACTGTATATGTGAAGCAATCACTGCAGGGAGATAGTCTTGGCAAAGCTTGTTGGCACACACAAAACTGCCAGCATTTGGCACATTTTGGTTCAGGGAGTCCCTTAATTTTGGGTGATCGTATTTCTCCAGTTGGATGTTTGTCACCACAAAAGCCTGTATGAGGGAAAATGCTACCTCTCACCTTGCCAAGATGCTTTCTGTGGTCCTTTTAAACAGGGAGGACAGTCTCTAGCTTCTTGCTCTGACATTCAGCCTCTGTAGCAGTCTTCCTTTTCACAATGTGCCTTGGACTCCAAGTGCTGAAATATGCTGGTTTTCCTGGACACTTCCAAAATTACACTGCAGGAGGTACAGAAGAATCTGCCTTCATCTGTGTGCAAGGTCCCTGCAGGATACTGTCTTGCAAGGTTCAGTGCTGAAACATAGTTGGCCATCCTAGAGGATTTCTTTTTAGCAATTACACTGAATAAGAATCCTTCTCAGACAGGAGTATGCATGCTGCAGGATTATAACTGTGGGCTCTTTAACAGCTGGCACCAAAACCCTCCCGCTTCCTCTGACTGGCTCCTGAACTGAGCCTACATCAGGGGCTCAGGCTCCGATTTTTCCCTCTCCTTCCCCCTCCCTCCTCTTCCCTCCCACCCCGTGCTTCAGGGCACAAGGGTTTCCCACTCTTATCTCTACTTGCAACTGTTTTATTTTTATTTTTTTTTGTGTGCAGCAATTCTGTTCTTTTTTGTAGGGCCTGCCTGAAATCGTGGTTTCTGTGAAAACTGCAAGATTGTCATTTTGGTAGATCCCTGCTTATAAAAGGGCACTTGTCCAAATGCATAGTTGTTTTGCCATACAGGGACAGACCACAGGTCCATCTAGCCTAGTTCCCTGTTCTTCAGTGTCAAAGAGTGGATTGCTAAGGGAGAAGAGTATATATGCAGGGCCTATCTGGACTGATCCGTTACTTGCCCTGCTTTGCTTACATCAGGGATGTTAAACGTGGCCCACAGGCCAGTTCCAGACATGGAGCTGTCATCCAGCCTAAAGGGCTCCTGGAGGAGACACGAATTTGTGGGTGGGGTAAGCATGAGTGGAGGCAGGGCTGGCCAATGAGTTTTGGGGTACAGTGTTAGGGTAGTTTGTCACATTTAGCTTTAGTTGAACCTGCTTGAATGGTTAATTATAGTATTATTTGAACTTTTCTTTTATATTCAGCTTTATTTAGCCATTGCTTAAGTTTCTGTATAGCTTCACTATTATTTGAGCTTTTCTTTTGCCCATGTCAGCAATATCAGCTAGCCTTGATCTTGCTTTCACGGGCAGCTTATGTTCCAGAGTTATCAACATAGGTGTGTATAATGTGAGCCTTGTTACTAGCTCAAACTAACTAAACTTGGCACTAACCAACTAAATCAGAGGGATGACATGATTGGATATGTTAATGAAAGGTGATAAGGGGCGGACCAATTGGAGAGTGCCCAACTGTAGAGCCCTTGGGATTTCTGGAGTTGATGGACAGACCAAATTATGAGTCCAGGGCATGCCCAAATTAAGACACTGGGAAAAGACCAAATTAAGATATATGCATGTAACGGGTTTGTTGGAACAGAGGAATATGCTGACAGGATAAAAACATGAACAGTATGATGATCACAGGGAAACCAATCAATGTTACCTGGAAATGAAGAGTCATTAGAGGAGTGAAGTTAAAGAAAAAGCCTAAAAGGGGGTTGTGCTGGGGTCCATCCCTGGGCCTGTCTAACATAGGCCTAGCCTTCTGTCTCTAGGCTACCCACCCTCTCTTGCCTGCCATGCCCTGATGGAACAGTAATTATGATGCTACTCAGGTGGGAGGCTGCTCATTTACTACTCTTGATGCTAGGGGTCAATATCCACTGCTCCAGACCTTCCCTACACAGTGGCCCACACCTCACAGATGGTATATAAATGTTGACCTGCGCCCTACGGCTCTGGGTCTGCTCACTCCGTTGCCACGTCCCTTGGTGCTGCGTCCCCCTGGTGCTGGGGTCTGCCTACCCCGTCAGTGTGCCCCTTGGCAGTGGAGCCTGCCCTGTCTCTATGCCCCCTGAACACATTCAGACATAATACAAGTCCTACAGGCCACACTCTGGCTCCTTAAAACCCCCAAATTGCCCCTTGAATATTGAGTACCTCCCAGCTCTGGGTACCTTGAAGACTCCTGGAGCCTCATTAGCCATAGCAACAGTTTGGCCAGCAGCCATAGCATTCCTGGATAGTTCTGCCATGCAGGAGCTCTCTTCCCCTGGTCACTTGCCAGAGACCTCCTCCTGCCAGCCTTGGCCTTGGGGTTTATGTGCCCAGAGGTCTATCTCCTTCCTGTCACCTGACCAGCTTGGGTGGTAGGGCTATTAACCCATACCCCACCGGTGCCTGGTGTTCCTATAGACTCAGGTCTTAAAGGGGTAGCCCTGCCTCCTAGTAACAGGGCTAGGGTTCCCTGTTACACGGGACAACAAGGAAGTTGGGTGCGTGTTGCTGTCTAACAATATCTGGACTGAAAAACAGTCAGTACCCATAGATGACCAGGCTCTACTTTCAGGAACTGATTGGCCACCATTTTGTGAAGTAGAATAACATCTGGGATTCTGAAACACCACTGAACTAAGTATTTTTCTGTCTATGTAGAAACTATTAGTACATTTAATGCATTAATAAACTTAGATCTTAGTTAAGTTGAATAGTGTGAGACATATTCTGTGTTTGCTCTGGGTTGATTATGCTTTAGCGATCCTTTAGTATTATGGATGCATAACAACAGAGAGGGTATGTTAACTCCTGCAGCTCCTTGTTTCACCACCAGCTGGATCCAGCTCATTATGAGTCCCACAGTTCAGCTCTGGCTTGGTGGGAGCAAACAAGTTTGACACCCCTGCCTTCTAGCTCTCAGCAGTTAGAAACTATTCAGTTCATTCATGAAAGGGTTGTGAAAAAGGTACATTTTGTCCATTCAGGAGAAATGACTGAGGCAATCCTAGAAATGTATCATTCCTTCTTACTGGCTATGGGAGCACAACCACTCCTGCCTCAGCACTTCCACCACCAGACTGTCATTTCAGGAAGGAGTCTACTTGAACACCTTATCATCACTTAGTTTCCAGTGAGATACTCCAACTTCTTCAGGATGTACTAATGCAACTTTGTTCTGGTACTGAAAAGTATCGCCTCTTTCTCCAGGTTGTGATCATGTAAGTCACATTGCCATTCCAGTTGACAAGGTCGAGACAGCACTATCTCCTCCAGCATTAGGAGAGCATAGCATGATGGGCTTTTTCCCGATGCAGTGTACAGTGCTTGGCCATCACTTAGGAGGGCTGTATCTTTGAAAAAGGTGGAGGACTACAAAATAGGGAAGATTGTTTGGATCATCAGCAACTGGGAGACCACCATGGTCCAACACTCTAACCAACCCTCAACTATCCAGGGAGAATACTAAGGGCTGGTGTGGTGTGGGTGCTAAGGTGTACGGTTGACAGTTCGGAGATCCCAAGTTTGAGGCAGAAGTGCTCACGGCCCAGCCTGTCAAATTCCAATGATTCTGCATATTCTGTTAAATATCTTATCACACAGACATGAAGAAGAAAGGGGAGAGTCCCACAACAGCACAAAGAAGGATCATCCCCAAGGACACTTTGGAGGTCACCAAAGGTACCTTGAGGGTTTAGGGGGTGACAAATGGACAGGGATGCCCATCTCAGAACCTTGGGGCAGATGTTCTAATCATGTTGGATAGAGGCTGTTGAGATGCAAAGCCTAACATGTATAGGCCTCTAAATCACTGTAGAGAACTGCAAAGATGGCAGGGGAAATTACTAGAAATGCAGGATAATACAGGTGCAACTCATACAGCACTTATGATGGGGTCCTGGTCCGTGACTGGTTCAATAGGAATATAAATAATTAATTACAGTTAATGTTAATGATGAACATCCTACTGTTGGGGGTCAATTATCAGTTTAGTCTCTAATCATCTAAGCCTGCCCAAACAGTGGCTCTCTGTCAATTAACCCTCTGAAAAGTGGGGTGGTTCTTTGCCCAAAGCATATCTGATCACCACTTTTATTAAATAAATAACTAAGGGAATTGTTAAAAGTATACAAGCAAGACGGTTTATTATAAAACTAACAAGAACAGGTAAGTCACAGAAATACGCTTAACCTTCTATACAAATCCTAACTCAACAATATCTAATCACAACAGTGACAATAAAAAGACTAAATTTTATTATAATGGACAGGGGAACTTTATTTAGTTCTGGTCTGGTCTTTGGGGTAGAGGTGACTGCACCTCAGGCAGTGGCTTCTAATTCTCTTCAGACATGCACCAAGAAGAACCCCAATAACCCAGAAGAGAAGAACAGGATAGGGCAATGCTTACTGATCAGAGCAGAGGGCTGCTACTGACACACCTGGAGGGAAAAGCCTGGGGAGCCAACCCTTTCTGCTTTGGTGGCAGATGAAGGATCTCCCACGGCTACTGGGCCTAGCACCAGGAACCTCCGTGGTTCACACAGTGGTTCTGTCATTCATTCTCTCCGTGTCTCTATCTTTCCTGCCAACAAGCACCCTGACTTCTTTCCTTCTTTCAGTCCAAAACACTCAGACTCCAATCACACACACACAGTTTCTGTCCATCAAAGCCCTTTACAGGGGTAATGCACCCAGCACACCAGGGCTCCGCACACAGCACATGAGTGTGCACACACCACTCTATTCCAGGACCTCTTGAGGGTGGGTCAGATAAAGGTCATCTGCTGATCTACTTAACATGCTACTAAATGAGCCAAGCCCCGATTTCCACCGTTACACCACTGTGTATCATGGTGGGAAATCTTACTTCTAGAAAATTATACAATAACAACAATGGTGTACCCTTCACTGCACACTTACCACTAAAATATACTGGTAAGTGAATCCCACCACAAAATGAGTTGACACAAGACACTGGTCAACAAATACTCAAAAACTATTGTGACATTCCTAGGCTCCAACTTTTATTTTTGCCACGCAGGGGCTTAAGATGCTGCCTCCCGTCCTGTAATGGCATGGCTGAAGCAGAGGTAAGCAGAGCCTGTGGGGGACCAGGGACAGATGACAACTGCTCACTGTCAGCTTGCGGCTGCCCACCCTGCTGCCTTCCCCACAGGAGCTCCATGCCAGCCGCACCAACATGATGAGGCGCCCTCTGCCAGCTCAGCAGCAGCGGGGGGCACAACTCTGTGCCACTACTTTGGCTGCTGCTGGGCAGGCAGGGGGTGCCTCACCATGGTGGTGTGGCCGGTGTGAGGCTCCTGGGAGGAGGGCAGTAGGGCAGGAGGCCCAAAGCTGCAGCAGCCAGGCTGCATCCACCCCTGCCCCATGCACAAATCTGGGGGGCATGTGCCCCCCACATTCTTCCCTCCTCAGGAGTACATTGGCAGCAGAAAGCGCCCCCACCCTGGCGATGAGCCACCCCCGGCGCTCTCTCACTCCCTGCCCCAGGCATTGCCTTGGCTAGACTCCTGGCCAGGCAGTGCCCCTACACCCAGCCCCTGCCCCAGTCCCTCCCTCATCGTGGGGGCCTCAATCTGTTCCACCCCCACCCCACAAACTCAGCTGCAGAAGCTGCTGTCCACCGTTGCCTGGGGCTGTATTCCTGGTCACATGCATGTAGCACCCTGAGTCTCACCCCACAGCCCCTTGCAGGCTGGAACTCTGCCAGCCTGCAAGGGAAAACCTGCCGTTTTCCATGTTTTTCCACAGTGAAATGAAAACCCAGATCCCTGCACAATACTGGGAATCTGGGATAAATGCTACCCTTGAGTCATGCAGCTGAGGACTGGGACTTTATGTTCCCATTTCAGGACTGTCCTGCCCAATTAGGGATGGGTGGTCACCCTACCCTCTTCTCAATGGGGGCCAGGGCCCTTGGGCCCCCACGTACTTGGCACCTATGGTGTCATTGCAACTTTGCCATACATTACTGTATTGTACCAAGGCAATGCAGTATCATGACACTATATCATGGTACTGAAACATCAGAACACAATGGCAGGACATGCCAATGTGCTCTGCTAAGTTAGCTGTCACAGCACCATGATTTTGCTTAGGCCGTGATGTTACCTGCTAAGGCAGTGATTCTCAATCAGGGGCACTTTGTGATGTCACCAAATCCTTTGAAGGCTGCCATGCGGTGTAAGGAGGAAAGCAGATTGTTAACAAAAACCCAGTACTGTTTGATTGCTTGAGAGACATGAGACTACAGCCCGTCTATGATCAGGACTTCTTTGCAAGCTTAGACACAGAATTCAGGGACAGTTACAATTCTCTTAGAGATTACCCTTTTTGCATACCAAATCAATATACAATCTGACTTCCCAATGATCTTACATTCCCTTTTAGCAGGTATAGTATTACTACCACCCCAGTTAGAACAAGAGACAATAGATGCATCTATAATCCAACCTTTTATTCATTACACCCCAAAGCATAGGTAAGCACTTATCTCTATGCCTACCTGCAACTTCTCTCTCTAGCTACCTGCAACTGCACAATAGCTTTATCTTCTATACTGGGGGAAGATGCAGGGAGGAAGAGGAAGGTGCCATGCAGGCTTGCAGCAGGCGGTCTTGAATTTCCTGAGGTCTTTCCTATAAATTACTGTTTATACCCAAAATGTATACATTGGTCATTTAAATATTCTGGCTGGTGTTTTTGTGTGGACTTGGAAGATGCCAATTAGCTGGGGTCTGGGTCCCTATAAAAGGTGGTTTTGGGAAACAACTTCTGGTTTCTCATCACAGGGAGCACTACCTACCACCTTCTGCTCTTTTACTTTGCTGACTATGCCAGTTGAAACCTCTGCAGAGGTCCCCTCCAAGACAGGCTTTGTGGCCTCCTTTAGCCACACTTCTGCAACCTAACGTAAGTCCCTTGAAAGCAGCAGAGGCCAACAACAGGGTCACAAAGACACATTGTTATTGCAGGATTCCAGCAGACTACAAACAACTCCATCATCACAAGGCAAAACATCGCTGGTTCTTTCTTGCTGCTGTTACACTTCTCACAAAAAGATACAGTTCACTCCTGGCCCAGCCTAGCACTAGGAGTTTGGTAAACAGATTCTTATTCTACTTTTTCGGGCCACTTTTTTTTTATTTAAATGCAGGTGCAGTGACTGCAGCCCAGCTTCAGCATGTACACCCCCAGCTCAGGCTTTGCCCGGTCCCGAGTATGCACCAGCCAGCGCACCTGGCAGTCCCGGGCCCATAAGAGAAGCAGAGGCCGAGGCCCGCCCGTCCCTCTGCAAAAGGCGACACAGCAGTGCCCGGCGTTGCCCAACTCACACAAGCTACCATGGCTCATACGAAAGCAAGCCGAGGCTTCGCCGGGAGCGGGCCGCCCTGCCGCGGCTGCTCGGATACAAGGGCTCCGTGTTCAACCGGCAGAGCAGAGCGGCCCGGGCAGGCCCACGCACCGTTCAAGGGTGCCAAGAAGCGCCGGAAGCAGCCCTCGCCAATCAGGGACAGCCTCACAGTGCCGCTTCCAACTGCCAATCGTAAAGACTTTTACTGCTAACATTTCCCAGAGCGCTGTTGTTTGACCTCGGGAGCTCCAGTCCGCAGCTATTCTTCCTGGGGCTTCTCTGATTGGTCAACGAGAAGAAGTGGTCGCCGATTGGCTGCGCTGGCTGGCGGGTCCCGCGTATTGCGCGGGTCGGGAAGCGGCTGCAGTGGTGGCAGAGGCGGTCGGTTCTGCTTAGGGGGAGCGCTGCTTCCCGCCCGTTTGCCTGGCGGAGGGGCCGTGACTTGGGCGGGGGCGCACACGGCGCAGCGCGGGCTTCCTGTCCTGGCTGGCAGGAGCCCGCGCTCCGAGCCCCGTTTAGTCTGCGAGGCTGGGCCCCGCCGGGCTCCTGCAGCCGGCCGCTCAGCGGCCCTTGTCCTTCGGCTCCGCGATTGGGGCAGGCTGCGGCGAGCGTTGGCTCTGCAGGCGGGTGCCAGGACAGCATGGCCTTGAGCTGCTCGTCTGGAAACAAGAAGCGGAGCAGCGCCTTCCTCTACGGAGTGGATCCGACTCAGGTTCTCTCGTCGCCTTCCACCTGGCAGGGGGGCACCGCCGGGGGCAGCGCCAGGAGCCCCGGGGGCGGCTTCCCGCCCAACAAGCGCTACAAAAGTGTTGATGTGGGGACGGCCCAGAAGGCAGAAGATCTCTTTGGTGATAACGATGACTTCACTGCTGCTGACTTGGAAGAAATCGATATTATTGCCTCCCAGGCACTGTCACAAGGCCAGGACTCAAATACCCTTCCTAGTACAAACGTTCAGAAACGGGAGCAGGGTGTCAGGCCGTCCTTAATGCTAAACATAAGCCATCAGAAGTCTGTGAACATTAGACCGTGGAGTGATGCTTCCAGCGCCGAACAAAACGCCAAAGCTAGGCTCGGTATGTGCAGTCCAGCACGTGGGCCTGTGGCAGGGCAATTGGTGATTCCTTCGTTCCCAGACGTGGGGTGATAAGGCAAAGTTGATAAATCCATTGTAGCTGGGCTACTGAAGATGTCTGAAAGGAAATAGCCTGTGGAGTAGTCTCATTCTTTAACTTCAGCTCAGTAGTAAATGTCACTGTAGATCAATGAAGCCATTCTTAAATACCAGTACACAAGGGAAAAATGTTTTTCATCAGTTGGGAAATCTCTTCTGGTGCTTTCTCTTTCTTTGCATGTGTTTGGGTAACTCAGTGGTACAATTTTTGGAGTTGTTGCCTGCAAGTAAACAATTGGATAGATAGAAAGCACTACAAAATGTCACGTTCAGTCATGCTGTGACATAAAGAAAAAAAGCTTGAGGGAAGCTGTTATGCCAAGTGTGTGTGGTATGGTAATGCTTTACTATAGTAAGTATCTGCTTTGTGTATGTAACACCTTCCATCTAAGGAATTAAGCCAGTAATTCTCTACAAAAGTGTCTTGAGATAATTTCAAGGGTGCCTGGGGGTGCTGTGCAAGAGTTAAACCAGCCCTTCATCCTCTCAGAGTAGGTACGGTACCTTGAATTCCTTTTATTTTTTCTGTATGTAAAGTCTTTCAGGGAGGACTAGAAGAATCTGTGTTCTTGACTGTTCAACCCAGATATGACAGGTTTTAGGGCACCTCTGTGAGCAGCAGCATGCTGGTCTGTGCTTCATTTTTCTCCATCCCTCTTCGTGACAATTGTGCTGCCTGGTTATTTTTTATTTGTTTTGTGTGTATAGTTTTTGTTGGGCTTAGTAAACAGCATTTAAATGTACAATGAATAACTGTGTGGTAAATGACTGACTAGTTACAGCTGAAGACGGCTAGTCTGAAGTTGCTAGGGAAAGTGGTTGTAATTGGATTGCATAGTTGCATTTTTAAGGTAGTTTCTCAATTCCTGTGTCTTGTAAGTAGATCCTGTGGTAGGGCATGAATCTAGTTTCAGGTTTACAGCCTAAATTTGCATCCACTTCATATTTTTAGTGGGGTAGAGGGAGACCATGGAGAATATTTGGTATTCTGAGTTTTTCTCTGTGGTAGGAATACGGGCTACCTATCCAAAAGATCATGTCTGTTGAATTTGGTTTCGCATTTGGGTATAGTGTATTTCATGGTGAGATCAGGGGAAAAATATTTTACAAAAGTAAAATCAAGAGAAATGACTGCATGAATTTAGAAATCTGGTGGAATCAAGCTTTCAGACAATCTATTCATGCACTTACTGTGTGTTTGGATTACAGACGCATGCAGCTGAAAGTGGGATGGTATATACAAACTTTTGTTTCTAGACATCTTTCATTGTATTTGATAAAGCATATTGTGGTATAAATAGATTCTGAAATGGTTTCTTTTTGCTGATTTAATTTTACAGCTTTCAGTATTTTCGTGTATTCTTGTGAGCCTATGCATGTCTTAGTAAAGTAACCATGGAAACTATAAGTATGAACTTTGGGACTAAAATATTAATATGTATGACGATGAATATAAAAATATTGGGATGTTAAAATTTTATCAATAACCTATATTACTTCAGAGTGAAATTAGTTTTACTTCGTCTTTTTCAATAGGAAATGGCACAGAAGATATTCTGGCTAAAGATGCATTTCAATTTGAAGTACTGCAAACACAACAGGAAAACCTTAAGCAAAAGGTTAGCTACTTCTCTTTCTTTTTCCTAAGTGGTTTCTGTACCATTCAGTACAGTGTTTTTAAAGTAGTTTCGAGTCTTCTTTAAGTTTTAACTGAAGTTCTTTTTAATTCCATTACATTATTCACAAGGGTAGAAGGCCACCCTTTGAAAAATACATTGGAGCCAAACTGTGCTGAGAAGTATCAATATCTTGAGTTTCCTATATAACGTGAAACTGCAAGGCATTAATTAATCATGAATTTCAGTCCAGCCCTTTTACAGTAGAAAATGAAGAATCAAATATTAGTTGGCAGCTCTGTTATGTTGCTTCCTGTTAAATCCATATTTCTTACCTGTCCCTTGTCATTCAGAAAATATCTGTTTTGCCTAAGTTCAGGGCTTGAGATCAATGCCATGATCTGATGCCATAAGTTTGTCTGTGTATTTACCTCATTATATGTTTGAGAGAATGTGAGTCAGAGAAGTGGATGCATGGTAATTGCCATAAGACTCCCTGTGTAGCATAATTCTTGCGACAGTGCACTACTTGCTGTGTCTGGTTTTTGGGTGAGTTGATGAAAGCTGTTTGACTGCCTTATTGCAGCTATCTGCATGTTACTAGGGCAGGGTGAACCCAGCAGAGGATATAAACTACATTTCCCTTTGTGCACTGAATGCTTAATCAAAGAAAGGCATATTATTACTGGGGGAAAAATAATCTGAGAAGAGTATAAGAGGTGTCAGGGGGATCCAGTCTGTGTTTTGATAGACCTAGTACTGGGGTGGGCAATTATTTTGGCTGGAGGGCTGCTTAACAAGTTGTGGTGAGTTGTTAGGGGCTGCATGGGTAGCCCCGTCCCTTAACAATTGCCCCACTCCCTGGTCACCATATTGGGACCAAAGGTCTCACCCCCTAACCCCATATCTTTTGCCACCAGAAGTCCATCCCCTTGCCTCTTTCCCCTACCCCCCAGTACTCCTTTGGGGAGGCGGGGGTGTTACCATCTTGGAACCAGAAAGAAACCAAACCATACACTAGAAGTCAAACACCTGCTATACCATATTTTAATTTTATTACAAAAAATATTTGTAATGATTTGTGTTTTGTGTAATGTATATAGAAGAGATTACATAGTAACTCAGAAATAAAGTCTCACTCTTACATTGTGTGTGTGTATGGTGTGGTGTGGTTGGGGGATGGGGGGGTGTGTATGGTGGGGGGTTCATGTTTGAGTGTGTGTATGGTGTGTGTATGTGCATGCGCATATGTGTATGGTAAGATTGGGGAGTGTAGGGGGATTTGTGAGGGTGGTCTGGCAGTCTGTGGGGGGCATAGAGTATATTCGGGTGTTTGTATATGTGTGTGAGGTTTGTGGGGTGTGGGAGTGTGGGAACCCCATGGCATGCAGCCCGTGCTGCCAGCAGCGGCAGGCGGAGGGGGTAGGGGGAGTGGACTGAGGATGCTTATACCTGGCACAGGTTGGCACCCAGTGGGGCGTGGCTCCGACCAGCGCTGCGTGCATGGGGGCCATTATTGCAGCCTGTCCAGCCACCTCTGGCTCAGCATGGTGCACTTGCAGGTTCTGCACTTGCACTGGGTAAGCCCTGCACTGAACTTTGCAGGGAAACAGGGGGCAGTACTCCCTCCACTCCCAGTGGAGTCCAGGGACCTCTGCAGCAGGTTGCAGGGAAAGCAGCCGGCTCCAGCACACAGCTACCCCCGGTGCCAGTTGGGGGAGCTGCAGGTGCATAGCGCAGAGCAGCTGGGCAGGCTGCATTCCTTGCCCCCATGTGCAGTGCTAGCCAGAGCTATGCCAGGCCAAGCGCCAACACCTGTGCTGCGTATGAGCGCCCTGAACCCCCTCCCCCACCTGCTGCTGGTAGTGGGGGAGTGTGTGTGGGGGTGTCCCTACAACCCCCACTCTACCTCACACCCACACTGCCTAGCTGAGCTCCACACTGTGCTCTATGCTTCTGTCCAGCTGCCACTCCACCCCTCCTCACCCTTGCCTGGCCCCACTACTTCCTTACCTGCTCCCCAGTAAGCTGGACATCTGGGAAGCCAAGCACATTCCTATGGGGCAGCTGCAGCAGGAGCCCTGCCCAGAAGCTGCTGCTTGCCAGGCCAGGCCCTTCCACTCACAAAGGTGGAGCACAATTCACTGGGGGGCACCATGGGCTGGGTGAAAGTGCCTGGCAGGCCAGATGCATTCCGTGGGCTGTATTTTGCCTTCCCCTGACCTAGTGACTATAGTCATTTTCAAAATCTACTATCATAGGCTGAGTTTGGGCTTGATAGTTAGAAGGTATACTGAAATAGCAGCTTGGATTATCTGAACAGTGTAAGAGGTTTTCTACCAGGGATTTTAAATAGGCTATACTAATTTCTCCTGTTCATAATGTTTTGATGTTGCAGCCCTCTGGGATGACCCTTTTTTGGCGTAATTAATCCATGGTGGCATACATCCATGTTTCTTAAAGATATGCTGTAATAGAGTGTGTTTGATATTTGCAGCTGAAAGAAATGCAGGATGAAATCATTTTAAAAAATGGAGAAATTAAAGTTTTGCGGGACTCAATGCAGCAGTTGGAGTCTACCATGGAGGAACAGAGAAGTTCATATATGTTACTGGAAAAGGAGAAAACCCAAACCCTGAATGAAAGAGAGAGAGAGTTCTTCAAAAAGGTCTGTGAAGGGCAACTGCTTCTGCTATCTAACAGCTTGCATCGAAAAGCTGTTTTCTTTATCGATTACTTAATATGTTGCTAAAGCCACAGTCATTGTGAAGCCAAGGGAAGGACATGTAGAATAACTTTTCCTCTAATCTGGTACATGTTTTTTATACTGCAAAATTATTTATAGCTAAAACTAGATCACTGAATTATGGAAAAAAGGGGAGGTTCTTCTGAGTGAGACTCTACATTATAGTTTCATAGTTTCTAGGGTCGGAAGGGACCTGAGCAGATCATCGAGTCTGACCCCCTGCCATGGCAGAAAAGAGTACTGGGGTCAAACGACCCCAGCAAGGTGTACATCTAGCCTCCCCTTAAAGACCCCCAGGGTAGGAGCCAGCACCACTTCACTTGGAAGTTGGTTCCAGATCCTAGCCGCCCTGACCGTGAAGTAGCGCCTCCTGATATCTAGCCTAAATCTACCCTCTGCCAGCTTGTGACTGTTATTCTTGGTCACTCCTGGGAGTGCTCGGGGGAACAGGGACTCCCCCAGTGCCTGCTGGTCCCCTCTGACTAATTTGTAACAGGCCACTAGATCCCCCTCTTCAGTCTTCTCTTGTGGAGTCTGAACAGCTTCAGGTCCCGTAGCCTCTCCTCGTAGGGCCTGCCCTGCTGCCCCCTGATCATGTGAGTGGCCCTTCTCTGGACCCTCTCCATGCTGTCCACATCCCTCCTGAACTGCAGCACCCAGAACTGGATGCAGTACTCCAGCTGTGGCCTGACCAGTGCTGCATAGATGGGGAGGATCACCTCCTTGGACCTGCTTGGGATGCATTTGTGGATGCATGATGAGGTGTGGTTGGCCTTCCTGACTGCATCCCCACACTGCTGGCCCATGTTCATCTTGGAATCAGTGATGACTCCGAGATCCTTTTCTGCCTCTACTGATGAGAAGGGAGTTCCCCAACCTGTAGGTATGGTCCTAGTTGTTCCACCCCAGGTGCATCACTTTGCACTTGCCAGTTGTTGAATCCCATCCTGTTCTCATCCGCCCACGCCCTGTAGCCTGTCTAGGTTCGATTTGCAGCCTTTTCCTCCCTTGTAGTGTGCCCACATCCCCCACTTCTTAGTGTCATCAGCAAATTTGAACAAGGTGCTTTTTACCCCCTTGTCCAAGTCACTGACAAAGATGTTGAACAGTGCGGGCCCAAGGACCAAGCCCTGGGGGACCCCACTGCCCACATCCCTCCAGGTCGAAAATGACCCATCCACCACCATTCTCTGGGTGCAGCCCTCCAGCCAGTTGGCAACCCAATTGACTGCAAAGGTGTTGACACCGCAGTCGCCCAGTTTCTTAATGAGAACAGGGTGAGAGACAGTGTTGAAGGCCTTCCGAAAGTCCAGGAAGACTATATCCACTGCTACCCCTGCATCTAAGGATTTGGTGATCTGGTCATAGAAGGCCACCAGGTTGGTCTGACAGGACCTGTCTCTAATGAACCTGTGTGGGTTGCCCCTAAGCATAATCTCCCCTGCTGACCCTTTGTGGATATATGCCAGAATAATTTTCTCAAAAAGCTTGCCTAGGATCGAGGTAAGACTAACTGGTCTATAGTTTCCCAGGTCCTCCTTCCTTCACTTTTTGAAGATGGGAACCACACTGGCCCTCTTCCAGTCCTCTGGCACCACACCAGAGCACCACGAGTGCTCGTAAAGCTGTGCCAGGAGTCCCGCAATGACCTCAGCTAATTCCCTCAGCACTGTGGGGTGGAGATTGTCTGGACCAGCTGACTTGAATACATCCAGTCCCTAAAGAAGTTCCCTAAATAGTTCCTTACTAACCCTTAGCCTAGGTCCGCCTCCCCTGGGATCTAAGTGGGGCCCAGAGAGGGGGTGACTGTTCCGGTCCCTGCTCAGGAAAATGGAGGCAAAGAAATGGTTAAATACATTGGCTTTGTCATGACCAGATTTCCTAGTGTGTCCTGCAGGGGCCCCACATTACCCGAAACCTTCTTTTTGCCCCCTATGTATTTAAAAAGGGACTTCTTGTTGTCCTTGATCCGGGAAGCTAGTCCCAGTTCCATCTCTGCCTTGGCCTTCCTGACTGCCCCCCTATATCACCGAGCAACTGCAGTATAATCCTCCCTGGTGATGGCCCCTCCCTTCCATTGGGTGTACGCCTCCCTTTTAGCTAGGAGACACTCCTGGATGCTTTTGGTGAGCCATGGGGGCTTATGTGCCCTCCTGCTCCCTTTGATCTGTGTTGGGATTACCTCCCTTTGGGCTTGGAGGATCATCTCCTTAAGGAGCGACGACTCTCCTTGGACACCTGGCTCCCCTCCCCGCTGGGACCTCATTGCTTCCCTGACTATTCTCCTTATCTCATTGAAGTCCACCTTCCTGAAGTCCAGGGCTGCTGCCTTACTGCAGGCCTTTGCCACCTTGCGGTAGATGGTGAGTTCCAGCAGGCAATGATCACTGTCGCCCAGGTGGTTGAGCACCTGCAGCCCCTTCACCAGGTCATCACCCGTGACCAGCACCAGGTCCAACAAGACGTCTCCCCTGGTGGGGCTGTGCATCTCCTGGGTTAGATGGAAGTCCTGCATTTGGGCTAGGAACCTTTGTGAGCGGTCAGACCTGGCTGACTGCTCTTCCCAGCAGATGTCTGGAAAGTTTAGGTCCCCATGATGACCACATCCTTTGACCTAACTACCTCCGTGAGCAGACTTAAGAATTCCTGGTCTAGCTCTTCCCCTTGGTTGAGAGGTCTGTAGTAGACCCCCACTGTTAAGTCTCTTCCCTCTCAACTGCCTTGTATTCTAACCCAAAGCACTTCAGAGTGCCCCTCCTCTGATTCTTTGCTAATTGGTGAGGATGTGTATTCCTCCTCAATGTAGAGCACCATGCCCCCATCTTTCTTTCCTATCCTGTCCCTCCTGTACAGCCTATAGCCCTTGACATTCACCGCCCAGTCATGTGTTGGGTCCCACCATGTTTCAGCGAGCCCCACTATGTCTGGCTTGGTGTCAGCTGGCAGGAGGGTAAGTTCCTCCTGCTTGTTTCCCATACTACGAGCGTTTGTGTAGAGGCATTTGAGGCCTTCTGTGGATGTGTGCACTGGCCCCCTACTTTCAGCATTACCCTGGCCCCTGTCGCTTACCTGTGTATATGTTTCACTCGTCAGCCTAGGCTGGGCTGTACTTGTGGGTGTTGCTTGGTCTGGCAGTCTGATGCTTCCTCTGCCCTTGTCTTCCTCTTCCCCCAATGAGCCTAGTTTAAAGCCCGCCAGAGGAGATCCGCCAACCTAGAAGAAAACGCACACCCACCTTTAGGGGAAAGGTGGAGCCTATCCCATCCGAGCATGTCTCTTGTTGTGATGTGCCGGTCATTGTCGAGGAAGCCAAAGCCTGCCTCAAGACACCATTCCCGAAGCCGCTGTACATGAGCAAAAGTTAAGTGATTAGTGTGGGCACCCAGAATGGCAGCCTTATAATGGAAAAATTTAAGAGTACAGAATCTGTGATTCTGTTATTCAATTCCTGTTTCTTACATTCTCAGTTTTTCACCAGCACCCTGCAGAAGGTGGTGGTGATAGTGGCTGCTGTTTATTCCATGAGTAAGCTCCTTACTGAAGCAGTCTCACTTTGACAGCTGTTGCTTATAACCATCATGGTGAACTTGCTTTATTATTCTGATATTTTCTGTACTGCATATGCCCTTATATAACTGTCATTTTGAATTGTATACAAGAGGTTTGATGGATATTTTTTTTTTTTTTCTTCATAGATTGCAGTCAGTTGCATTGTAGTCTTGGAATACTGTAGGTGTTTGGAATATGTTATTCTTCCAAGTTGTGTGGTGTTTGTTGTAAGATGAGTCTCATTTTATTTTTTTCAGTTACAGTCCTTGCAATCACAATTGCAGTTTAAAGATGCTGAAATGAATGAATTGAGGACAAAGCTTCAGAACTGTGAAAGGATTAAGTCTGTTGCTTCGTCAGTTTCAACTGTCAGGTATTGAGTAGTTTTTGTAAGGTAGAAAACTTGTATGTTGAATGAATGTTATGGGAAATTACTGCTGGTGTAACACCACTGACATCAGTAGACTCATGCGGATGGAGAATCCATAGCTTTTTTCAGATGCAAAAGTTGTTAATAATAATGATGATAACACTGCAACAGTCTCTCTCTTATCAGTGTATAACAAATACCTCAAGTGAGCAGGTATATATGGGAGGCAAGGATTTATAGTGATATGTTTATTGACCTGAGGAGGGGTACTTGATGAAAGATTGTCTAACAGCTCTCCCAGCTATGCAGTTTGTCCAATAAAAGATGTCATTAAAAATCCTTGCCTCATACATTTTCCTGGACCATTATGGTGACAACGTTTAAAATCTGCTACAAGTATGAATGAGCATACTGAAATCTGAAAAGCATAAAACCTTGTTATAGTTAGCAACTGTTTCAAAACTAAAGGACTAGCAAAACGTTATCTAGTTTGAACTGTGAATTCTAGGGTTTTAAAACAAAAATTTAAAACTTGTTTTAAGTTTATTCAAATAATAATTTGGCTACAGTTCTGAATTGTTTGCCATTTTAATCATGGAATTCAATTTTCCAGGGCATTACATAAAATAATATCTATTATAGTCCAGACTTAGAGAGATGCTGTAGTAAGATGCGTTTATTTTCTGACCACAACACCTGCACTGTACCCATCTATGGCATCTTTCTGTAGAGTGAAAAGATGTAGCTAGTCCTACAACTTTATGCAAGGAAGAGAGGAGAATATAGAGGAAAGTATATAGAGGAAATTGGAAACACATATCAAATTCCTCCCCGACTCATAGAACGCACTGCTCTTTTTACCAAGTGGAAAATGGGCATAAACAGATACCACTGACAAGGGGCAGAGATGAGATGGGAGGGATGGAGTTTAGTTCTTGTGAGCACATATTTGTTGTAACTGGCTTGTCAGTTTTGCAGTGATTTACTTCAGACTGAAATGAGTGGTTTAGCTCTACCTACTATTGTATCCGTCTGATCTCTTCTGTGATAAATTTCATGCCTTCATTAAAATGGAATAGTTGTTTAGTTTTTTCCATGTCCTTAGTGCAGGGGTAGGCAAGGTTTTTTGGCCGGAGTGCTGAAACCCCCCCACAGAGCCTACCTTGGAAGGTGCCAGAGTGCTGGCATGCCAGAAAAACAAAACAAGGGCAGGGGGTTCATGGCAGCATGCCCTGTTAACCATGGAGCCTGGGCTGGGTTGCAAGGGGCATCAGCAGCTACCCAGCCCCAGCCCCAGCCCCAGCTGTAGCTGCCTCCTGGCCCCAGACCTGGCCCTGGGCTCTGGGGAGGCAGCAGATACCGGCGAGGCTCCCTGCTGTGCTGCCCTCCCCAGGCCCTCCTGAGTGCAGCATGTGTGACACAGAGTGGCAGTGCACTGAGGGGCTGCACAGGGAAGCTGCCTGCTACTGCAAGCTCTGCACTGCCCAGGTCACACTTCCCATGTGTGCATGGGAGCAGTGTGGGCAGCACTCAGGGTTGTGCCCCTTGCTGCTGCCCCCACCTGCAGGGTAAGTGTGGCCAGGGCAGCAGGGAGCTCGGAGAGGCAGGCAGCTTTCTGCACTCCCGGCTGTTCCCTGCTGTGCCGGGTTTCACATGCTGCTCTGTAGAAGCGGTGACAAAGGCAGCACAGTGGGGAGCATCGCTGGTATCTGCTGCATCCCTGGAGCCCGGAGGTGAATCTGGGATCGGGAGGCAGCAGCTGTTTGCAGAAAATGTAGAAATAACAGTATATAGCAGTAGGTGGCAGGGGGTGTGGGTAGGGCCACAAAGTAGCTGGTTGGCGGCTCTGGGTGGCTGCAGCAGGGGAGAAGGTCAGGCATGCAGCCAAGATTGTATGCCGGGTCATGTGCCCGAGGGGCCATTCAACCCTTCTGCACCCCTGGTTGTCCTGGGGTGCGGGGGGCAGCTCCTGCTGCTGGGTGCAGTCTGGCAGAGGCCCCAGGGGCCACTGTCCCCAACCCAATGGGGCTGGAGCCCTACTTGCCTTCCCCTGCTCCTGGCTGAGTCACAGGTCAGTCCCTCACCACGGGGGGGTCTCAGTCTGTCCCCTGCCCCTTCCCTCCCCCACTGATTGACCTGCTGGGGGTGGTGCGTGTGCATGCCCAGCTGCCCCACCCCCAGCCCAGGATCAACCTAAAGAGGCTTTGCGATTGACTGGTTGATTGCGAATACCAGGTTGGTGCTGTGTAGGCTTTTACTGTCACCTATTGAGCAGCTCAAACTTTAATATTGGATACACGAGGTAGGTTGTACAGCCTCAATAAGCAATAGTAAGATCCGTAACAAGAAGTTTGTCAGAGCATAGGTGACAGTCTTCTAAGAAACATTCCTCCGAGAGCTGACCTTTCCTTAAATTACTCTAACTTGTTTAGCCAGGACTTGTGCTTTGGAGGCGGGGGTGGTCAAAATGCTACAGGTGTTTTCAAGGTAACTGAAATATGCTAACAACACTGTAAATGCAGTTGGAAAATCATGTCTTGCAATATTTCAAATACGTCATACAAGTGTTTGATTTATTATTTTAGCCCTAGAAAGAGTCCTTCAAGGACAGTGAAATTGGAAGGAGGTTCTCCTCAGTCTGGAAAAAGGTCTTTTCCTACAGAAGAGTCTTTCAGTGCTGAGATGTCCAGTAAACAATCCTGTTCTACAGTAAACTCGCTTGCTCAAACCATTTTGAGGAAGGAGGGTGAGTCAACTTCTTAAAGCATCTAAAAATTTTAGCTAGACCTAAAATGTCATGTTTTTATGACTGCTGTGTCTTGTAATGTGCATACTTTCTAGCACCTTCTGTTGTCTTCAATTTTATATTTTTGTCAATCCATACAAATTCTCTTCTGATCTGCAGAAACCGGTATTAATTTATGACTGAAATTTGAATATCAACCCCCCCTATTATTAGGGATGTGTACATTTCATATTTGATTGAGGGCAACTTCTGTTGGTCTTACAAGCTTCTCTTTTGGGTGAACAGTATAGATTTAAATATGTTGGGTAATGATGGTTAGTTCTTTAAAGCGTTTACCCTTTTAAACAAAACCTTTTTTGTTTCTCACTAATGAATAAAAGATAATATACTTCTGTTAAATAACATACCTTAAATACATTAATTAAAAATCCTTTTTATTGGACTCACTAACTAGATTATTCCTACCCTTCCAAAAAAATGATTTTTTTTTTTTTTTTGCATATTCCAAAGGATTTGGAAGATTTATAGGTATGTCTTTCATTCACTAAAATACCATTCACAAAACTGTTATTTCAGTTGGTGGGTCATAAAAGATCTTTCATGAATAATTCCATTTACTTCACTTTCAGAACCAACACACAAACTCACAATAAAGAAAAGAGAAGTTTTGCTTTTAGCCAGTTAGTTACTCAGTTGTAACTTCCCATGTGTGTTGTTCTGCCTTGCAGTACATGTGAAAAAGGTTATTCCACTGTGATAATTGGATGAACTATTTTGGATTTACTGTGAGTAGGATTGTGCATGCAGGAAGTTACTGTGGAAAAGCTAATTTTCTGTTGAGTCATACCATAACTTGCCTGATGATAACTTTTTTGTGTGTTCCTGTCTTTAGACTCTTATGTGAAAAGGGTGACAATCTGGATTGGGTTCAAAGACATAATTGACTACAGTTTCCTCTTTTTGCTGAGAAGACTGCTAACATGGCAGTAAACTGCCACAGGGGGTGCAATAATTCCATGTATCCAAAACTAAAACAATTAAACTTACATAGGAAGGAAAAAATAAAATGAATTTCACTAATTAGATTCTATGTCTGGAAATTTGTAATGCATTTTATAATAGAATCTAATTATTGGGGAGGCCATCTTAAATTCAAAGTCATCTCAGATTTGGATAAATGAGTTCATTTATATTCTCGCCTTGACTACCAAAGCTCATTGCCTACTAGCTAAGCTTTTAAAAATATTCTGTAGAGTAGTGGTACTGAACATTATATACCTGGACTTTGGAGTAAAGACAAACTTATTCTATCAACTCTAATTTTCTAATGCAGAGTTTGCAGAGGGAGGAATGAAGGCTGCCTGGATGTGGACTCTTGATATCACAGCCAATAGCTAACTGAATATAAATGTAACTCGAATGTGGTTGCAAATATATAATAAAAATGGGTTTTACCACTTGAATTCTATACCTTCTAGTTTCAGAGAATAAGATACCTTGTCTCGAAGCTGCACTGATGAAACAAGAAGCAAAAGAAAAAAACTTTTCTTATACTTCTGTTCAAAGACGAAGCATTCAAGGTAACTTTGTCCTCTATAATCAAAAACAAGGCTGTAGTGGAGCGAGGGCTAGGGCCTTCTGGTGGCAGAGGTACTAACCAGTAGCCCCACTCTCTGTTCCAGTCACCCCTGGATTCTCCTGCAACACCTTTAGTGATAGAATGGGGTGAATGGGAATGTACCTTGTCTCTGTGGTAGCTTATCACAAGGGTTAAGGAGAGTCCTGCTGGATGTCTTTGCACGGCTCCTTCTCCTCTACACCCTGCCCACACCTCTTCTGAAGAGGTATGCTGTTGCAGATGTTGACAGTTTCTCTTCTGAGGTGGTCTCTTTGGTTCCTCTTCTTTCTTCTGGTATTGACCCTTTAAGATGCTGGGCCTGCTCCAAGGCATTGCCCCTTTTAGGGTCACTGGTCCAAATGATAGACCCAACTTGGGCTTGCCTTGTTGGCTTCCTGAGTTCGTCCCACTAGGGGAATAGCCCATGGGCTCTTAGACCCTGTTGGTCCCAATCTCAGCCCCTCTCCAGGCTCCTGCATGCTGCCACTAGTTGCTTCAGAAGGGCCGTGTAGCTGTCAGCCAGTGTAGGATCTCCGCCTGTCAGCTATGTAACAATGGTTGTGTGGCAGCTCCCACCCAGCTACAGTCCCAAGCCAGAGCCTGGACCAGAACTGCTGCTATGGCTATGTAGCTGAGCAGGGGCTGGTATGTCCATGTACTTTGTGCTGGAGCCAGAGAGTAAGCAGTGGTGTGGGCGGCAGGGCAGTGTGGGCTAGAGGCTGTGAGGAAGAGAGACATTGTGGGGAGGAGGGGTTGGGGGAAGCAGCGTTTGCAACTCCATCTCCCAGCTGGAGTCTGAGGAGATGCTGCAGCCACCTGTCCTCTCCTCCTCTTCCCTCCCCCCCACCCCATTTCTACTTGAATCTGAAATGCGGAGCTTCCCCCTCCCCCCTGTTAAATCAATGTAGAAGGCAGGGAAGAACAGTGTAAGGGTGTTTTTTGTTTTACTGTAAGTTACTGTAAGGGGCATTTCTAACAACTGACTCTAAGGTCCTGGACAGATATAACATTGGAGGCTTCTTGGATGCCTTTGAAATGTTTCAGATGGTGAGAGACAGATCTACGCAACCATTTGAAACACTCCAAAAAATAACCCTGTAGGAAGCAACTACTATTTTTAAATGCTTCTTGTTACATGTGGATGACCTACAAAGCAAGATGAGGGGTTTGGTACTCCAGTATTCCATAGGGTTCTGGTCCCTTTCTTTGCTCCCCCCTTCTCCCCTCCCCTTCCAACATACACACTGGGCAGTGAAAAGTCGGGCACTGTCAGGTGACTGCTAACCTGTATGCTCTGTCTCTGTTCTTGCAAAGATCCCCTGTACTGGAATTGGGAGCCTCACTTCACAGCACACCTCTCTGTTTGAGCAGAGGGATACTCCAGGACAGCAGAAATGGAGTATATGGGAGAGCACTTCTTTACAGTCAACTCTACCTTCCCCTGCCCACTGAATTCCCCAGTGGGAAATGCAGAAGTCCATGGGAGACTAGGGGATGCAGAATATGTGCTGATAGTTGGCTCCACTCACCAACCACTATCTGCAGTGCAGCTGATCTGTCAGTGAGTGTTCTGCAACTCCTGGAGCACCCCACTACCTCCCTCCTGGAACTGGGAGCAGTGAGGGGCTGGTCTTGGTCAGGGGTATAGGGAGGGAAAAGCCAGGAGACTGGAGGCAGAGCACTTATTGGCACTGATTGAAGGTTTGCTTCACTTTCCTGCTCTTGGTTGGAGAGCACCTTGCTGCATGTAGCTAGTGATTCTTTTTTTGAAGCACTCTAGGGGGTGCTTGGCTGTCCTCTGGCTGAAGTGCTCTATTTTTTAAGTACTTCAAAGTGCCACTGCATTTTGAAGCACTTCAAATAATACATTTATCTCTACCCTAAGAAGCATACTTTAAGTTCATTGCTTTCTTATGAGGCACTAACATTTACTAGTACTATAGTAACTGAATACTGAGAACAGATGCATTACTTGCACCTTTTGTATACGTTACTTCATTAATATTGTAATAAGGAAACTATAAAAATATTTTCTTGTTGAAACAAAATCTTAAATTCACATTGGTGGAGACCAGTTGCTCGCAATTTATGGTATGTTGTTTCCACTTAATGGATGTATCAAAAATATATATATTTTTATAAGTTATAAATGATTGTGGTACAGTGTCGTGGATTATGCATTTCTTTTTGTGAAAGGCTTCAGTTTTGTTGCGGTTTATGGAAAAGTGTCTCCAAAGGCAATGTGTACTGTTTCAGGTTCCTTTTTACTAAATGCACTGATGAAACAGCCTGTTGTCCCCGGGTCATTACTTGGACTTTGTCATCTTCTTAGCAGTAATGCTGAAGCTCTGCCTGGGTCTGTTTTACAGCCTAACTCTCTTAACAGGTAAGTTTTTTTGTTTTATAGTTTAAAAAAAAAAAAAAAAAAAAAAAAAAGGTAATATTTAAAAAAAAAAAATGCTTACTCAATCAAGGGTGTAGGTTGTAGCCGTGTTGGCCTAAGGACATAGGCAGACAAGGTTCTTTGCGTGAATCTGATATCTTTTATTAGACCAACTGAAATAGTTGGCAAACAATTGTTAAGCAAGCTTTGAGATTCAAAAACCCTTCTTCAGGCTAAGAAAGTATCAGCAGTTGGTGTGCGCTCTTCCTGGATAGAATAAAAAGTAAAGAAGCCAGAAGCCGGGCTGGTATGCATACAAGATAGGCAGTCAGTGAAGATGCCTATTGAGGAGTCAATGTGTGAGAGACAGGCTGGGTTGTGGGGAGAGAAGGGGGATGAATAGTGGAGAAGTACCTGGGGAGTCGGATGTCAGGCAGATTATAATGCGTCATAAATCCAATGTCTATATTTAGTCCGTGATTTTTAGTATCCAGGAGGTTGATGAAGTGGAGTTCATAGGCTTGTCTTTGGGAAGCGTTTTGTAAATTTCCTTTGAGAATCAAGACTGAGAATAAAAGATTCACCCAAAGAACCTTGTCTACTTAATCAAGTAATCTTTTCTTTTTATATACAGCTGTAGCTACTGTAGGATCATTTATTTTATATTAAAAGTGGTACTGCACACCAGATGGTATATACTGACAACTATCTTTAGTTCATGTCTGTTGAACTTCTGGGTGACGGGCTGCAAGTATCCTGGCTATATGCTGTGCAGAGCACATGTCTTGTCACTTGAGCCCCTCTGTACCACAAATGCAAACCTCAACCCCTGCTGTGCTAGTGCCCCCTTCTAGTATTGCCACGGGCTGTGCAGGTCCACCACCCCATTCTTTCCACCTCAGGCCCATTGCATTGTCCAAGTGCCCTGGCCACCCTAAACCCTTCAGTCCTATGGGCATGCTGCCCCACTGCCCTCAGGGGTGAATGCAGTCAGTGGAAGCTGGAGGAGGAGGGGGAGCCCTGAGGCTCTGGGGGCAGCAGCAGAAGAATGTTAGAGGAAGTAGTGACCAGATCGGGAATCTGGGGACCACGTTCCAGATAAAGAAAACATTATTAGTAAAACAACTAGTTTTACTCAAAACCAAGCAGAGGATTGAAGAACATTTTTATTGTTGACAGGGTATTGCCAAACTCATGCTATTGCCCCATAGTATTTAAGGATTTAGCTACCTCATAAATGTTGTCCTTACCTTAATGTTATCTGTATATGCAGTAAATCTTTAAATACTTGAGTCACTCTCAGAATGTATGTTTAATTATCCATCTAATCTGTATTCTTATAAATTGAAAACATCGTATCAAAGAGGCTTCTCTGCACTGTTGTTATTTCATAGATGCTCTATTTTCTAAAATATTAATACCATAATGAGCAGGTTTTCCATTTGCCTCAGAAAAACATGCATTTTCTTCCTTTAAGGGGAAGAAACATGGGACATGGCAGGGCCCAGGGGCCTGTGGGCTGGAAGTGAGGGGCACTGGCGGGGGTGGGGGAGGGAGAGTGGGGGTAGGATATATGTCTGGATTGAGGGGCAGTAGCATGGGCAGGGCACTGGCATATCAAAGCTGCTGATCACCACAAAGCAGTGTGGGAAGAGCTGCAGCTGGACCTGTGTCCTGGTGAGCAAAGGAGAGCTCTGATTTCCCATGATAAAAAAAAAAAAAAAAAATGCCAAAATAAATTGGTGTGTGTGTGTGTATTATAATATATATTATATTTCTTTATAATATTTTTATAATATTCTAATATAAAAGCCTATGTCTGGCCGTAACATTTTATTTGCACTCTGATTGGTTGTCTTGGCAGCCAATCAGAGTGCTTTGCACAGACAGACATGTAGCGAGTGCTGCCATGACAGCGGGGACTGAGGGGCCGGAGCAGGCGGGGCCAGTGGTGCTGGCCTGGCCCCTTCCCCCATCCCTGCTCCCTGAAGGCAGAAGGGGACAGCGGGAGCCAGAGCGCTGCCATGATGGAGGGGACAGCAGGGGGGTCCAGCAGTGTTAGCCTCAAGCCCTGCCCCCCACCCTGGGTCCTTGGGGGTGGTAGTGGTGGCATGGGGTGCTGGTGGCACAGTGCTGGCCTTGGGGGGGGGGGGGCCCCCACATGGTGGAGCGCTGCCATGACAGCGGACACTGAGGGGCCGGAGCAGGGCTCCCACAACACCTGGCAGGGAGGGGGAGATGGTGGGGAAAAATGGGAGGGAGGGGAGCAGGAAGGGGAGAGGGATGCTAGTGGTGGCAGCATGTGTCTGCCTGCTGCTGTGTGTGGCTGTCTGCTGGCCCCAGCCACCTGCCAACCGCTGCCCACCGTCACCACATGCAAGCTCCCCTTCTTGCCCCGCTGGTCCTGGGAGGTGGTGCCAGCGGTGTGGGGTTGAATGGTAGGGGATGGGTGGGGGGGTGCAAGGGCCTGCACCCAAAGCAGTGAGGGGAGGGAAGTGAGCCCAGGCCTGAAGTGGCAGGTGTGGGAAGGGAAGGGAGGGAGTGGATCCAGACCTGAGGTGGCAGGGGACAAGAGCCAGACCCCGACCCAAAGCAGGGGGCAGGTGATGCAGATCTCTGTCCCTGCCTGCCCTCCCCGTGATATTTGGCTGGCAACTTGCTAGAGAGAGAGAGAGTGTGTGTGTGTGTGTGTATGTGTGTGTGTGTGTCTGTGTGTGTGCTCACACACACACGAAACCTATATATAGATCATGAAACTTAGTATATAGTTAGATAGAGAGATATGGTTTCATGATCTGTATATAGGTTTCGTGTGTGTTTGTGTGTATGTATGCATGTGTGTGTATACACATACATACACCCGTATTAACTTTGCTATCTTTGGTGTACTTGAAGTGTGGTGCATGGTTTTTTTTTTCTTTATTTTGTTTTTAATATCTGACTAGAGGATCTGCAGGAATTTCTGGTGCCAGCACAGCTTATTCTCAAGAAGAAACTCTTTCTGTTCTAAGAGAAGCTCAGAAACTTGCAACAACAGGTCTGAATTTGATGGCTATGGATGAAGGATCACCTGAAGGAAATCTGGCAGAAAGTGAGAAGGGCGTGTTCCATCTCAAATGTATTAAAATCCCAGGAGCAGTGAATCTTCTGCCCTTAGTGGAACATTATGTTGGTGCATACTGTCAGGCTGTCCAAGTGATAGACAAAACAGGAAACAGTCCTTGCAGAAACCAACCAATTTGTTCTTCCAGAACTAACACAAGCATAGTATCAAGTACAGAGGACTTTAGATCTACTCTGGAAGAGATTACAATTACATCTTTAGGCATTCTTTATTACTTGGTATCCTATAGCTGGGATGTTGTTTATACATTGCTATCCCCTGAAGTGGAAAGAGAGGCACAAAAGTTAACTGGAGATTTACAAGATGCTGCTAATAAGAATCAATTCCAACATGCTTTATTAAAAAAGCTGCTTCAGGTTTTAGCTTTTTCATCTACAACAACAGGCTCTTGTGCTGAGAGGATTGTGGATCAAAGCCTTAAGGTTTTGGTGAAACTAGCTGAAAATTCAACAGTCGAGTTGCTAATAAGGTAAGACAGTAATGCCTCAAATGTATTTCATGCTTGCTGTTACCAAACAAGTACCTTTCTTCTCTTCAAAACCTTAGTTCACAAACAAGTTTGTAATGCATAACTGAAAACAGAGATTTTTTTTTTCCTTGTTGTTCATACCAGTGACTTGGCTGTTCATAAATGGTATAATTGCCTAGCTTCAGTAAAACTGACTTGATTCTGCTAAGCTTCTGTTGCTGTCCACACAATAGGAATTTTCCCATTTACTACTGGGTAATGAGTAACTTTTTTTCAGGCTCTTGCGTATTTGTTTAGACTACCCCTAAAATGTGCAATCTTATACTCATGGTTATTGTGTGACCAAGAATGTAGACATCATGCTGCTTGACAGGGTAACCAAAATGGTGTTGAGTTCACAAGCCTAATGGACATCTAAAAGATATCCACATGGCAAATGATTGCACACACAACTGTAGAATCCTTTAGAGCAGTGATTCTCAACCAGGGTGCCAAAGCATGCTGAGGTGCCTTTCAAGGGCGCCACAGTAGTTAGCACTGTTAGATGTGCAAACATGATTCACGAGATCAACCCAGTGATTTCAAATAAGTACTGAAACATTGAGGGCTGACAGATGCAAATAAAAAACAACAAAACAAACAGCTCATGTCCAGAATAGGCATCATGTTAGTTTGACCCAGCTCCCCAGCATCTAAAGCAAATTGAATTGGCTATTGGGTAAAGACATCACAAAGCCCTGCTGAAGCACAAGATCTATACAGACGTGGAGGAGCCAGGTCAAACTAAAGCAATGCCTTTTCTGGGCATGCGCTGCACTTGGTGTGAGGGTGGGCCAAGCTGAAGGTAAGTGCTGGGGTTCTTCCCCCCTGCCCCCTCCCATGTCTGTAAGCAGCCATTCTGACCTGTTGTAGTTTTTTGAGTTGTTTGCAAAAGAAAGATTACTCTCATTGTTCTGTAGTCTAAAAAAACCCTCCTGAAAATGAAGAGTTGGTATTCTCTGAAGAGTACTTTGAGTCTAACAAGGGGTGCCTTGAGCCTTAAAAGGTTGAAAACCACTGATTTTTAGAGGCTCTTTGAATTTGAATGTAGTTCACAGGATATTTACTTCTGAATGTACTTTTTTTTTTTTTCTTTGTGACAAACAATTTCTTTCTTTTTCTGCATGAGAAAATTGTTTAGACCTATTATGACCTGGTTAGAAAATTTTTATAGCTTTTAAAATGAAATCATAGTGAATAAAATGGTGACTTGTTTCCAAAAGTCATCACATTTTCAATTTTTAACTCTGGTTTTCCTTCTAAAAGCTTTCACCACTTACTGAGTAGCCAGATGCTGTTTCACTGCATGTGTGCTGAGACCTCTGTACCTACTGTCTATTTAACTATTCGGCTGTTGGCTGTACTTGTTCATCACCCAAGGCTGGCTGCCCAACTCTGTTCTCACTCAGGTGAGAGAAATTCTTAAAAGTAATTCAGTTAATGAAGCATGTTTGTATATGTTAGGCAGGATTAAGGATGTTACAAAGAAATCTCACTCCAGTTAAACACACAACACCCCCCCTCCCCAAACTGCAGTATTAACAGGGAATTGGTCTTCTGATACTAGTCGTCAGTGATCCAGGTTGCTGGATTAGCTCTGTCTTGCAGCATTCATCTGTAAAGTTTTAATACCTATAGGGATTTCTCATGATTACTTTCCAACTTTATTCTTCACATGCTGAAAGCTAACACTGGGGAAGAGGGGGGAAAAAATGACCTGAATAAGAACGTGCTGCATTTGAAAGTTTGAGTCTATCCCAGGGGCAGGCAGTTATTTCGGCTGGGGAGTGGTGCTTAACGAGTTTTGGTGAGCTGTTGAGGGCTACAAGGGTGCCTCGGTTCCTTGGTCGCCATCTTGGGACTAGAAGTCCCAGCTCTTACCTTTGGCACGGGAAGTCCCTCCCCTTGCCCCTGGAAGTACTTCTTTTCAGAAGGGGGTTTGCCATCTTGGAACTAGAAAAAAACCCCAAATTATATACTAAAAATCAAAGATCCATAATAACATATTTTAATTTTTATTTAAAAAATATATGTTTGTCCTGCTTTGTGCGTGTTTGTGCTGTGTATATAGAGAAGTGATCCCATAATAGCTCAAATGAAGTCTTACTCTTGTATATTTTGGGGTGTGTGGAAGAGTATGGGTGGGTGGGTGGGTACGGGGTTTGTGGGGGCTGTGGAATGTGTGGAGGGAGAGGGTGGCTGTGGGTGTGTGTATGTGGTGTGTGCATGTAGCAGTGAGTAGCGCTGTCCCCAGAGGTGTGTGGGTGTGGGGGGGTGCAGTGTTTATGGGGTGTCTGATTGTGTTGGGGAGAGTGTGGTTGTGGGGGAGGTTTTGAGGTTATGGTGGGATGTTCATGGGAGCCATGGGTAATTGCTGGAGCCCAGGCTGCTCCCAGCAGGGCTTGCAGCATCCCAGCTGCCTGCAGGGAGCAGCCCGGGCTGCTGGCTGGCAGCAGCTAGCTAGAGCCAGGGCCGGCGGGAGGCTGCAAACAGAGGCATCAGCTCTGTACCAGTGTGTGCACGCACACCTCGGAGCAGGCAGTGGGGGAGGAGCCTGAGGCAGCGCAACCCCAGTCTCTCCCCTGCTCCCAGTACAGAACTGGTGACTGGGCTCCAGAGCCCAGCACAGCTGTTTGTGGCCAGCCTGGGCTCTGGGCAGCTGCAGGAAGCAGTGGGCAGGCTGCAAACAGCTGTGCCGGGCTCCACAGCTCTGGCATCAGCTCCATGCTGCGGTGACTCTGGAGCCCAGTTGCCAGCTCTGTGCCGGGAGTGGCGGAGAGACTGGGGTTGCACTGCCTCAAGCCCCTCCTCCACTGCCCGTTACAAGGCACGCATGCACATGCTGATACAGTGCTGATGCCTGGGCTCTGGAGCCTGGAACAGCTGTTTACAGCCTCCTGGCTACAGCTGGCCCTGGCTCTGGGGAGTTGCTGCCAGCTGGGAGCCTGGGCTACTCCCAGCAGGCTGCTGGGATGCTGCAAGCCCTGCTGGGCGGGCTCCATCGCTGGCAGCAGCTACCCAGAGCCGTGGCTGGCTGTGGCGTGCCAAGCAAATGGGCTTTGCATGCCATGTTTGGCACACGTGCTGGGGGTTGCCAGCCCCTGATATAGACTTTGTTCTGCTGTTGTGTAGGCACTCTCTCGGCTGGGGGTCACCCATAGGTTATCCTGTGGTCCAGAGTTCCTCTTTGTACTGTTCCCTAATTAAATAGGGAATTTTAACCACCAGGATATCTGTCTTACCTGTCTGTATCCGTCTTGATCTAGTTCAGTTGGCTTTTGCAATGTTTGGACACTTAGTTATTAGTTATTTGTATCCTCTTCCCTGCACTGGGCAGCCCAGAGGCAGCAGTAACTGAGCCACAGGCCAGTCCACTGCAGCGCGGGCTCTGGGTGGCTACACGGAGAACTGCCCAGCAATGGTGAAGGGGAGGGGCCGCTTTCCCCCCAATGCTGAGCAACAGTTTCTGCCCAGCCACCACCACTGATGCTACTCAGCCTGGACAAGTGAGCCTGGAGCACATGCTGGGGCCCAGGCTCAGCAGCTGTGACATGGGAGAGAAACTGCTGCTCAGCGCCAGGTAAAAGCAGCCCCTCCTTGCCACTACTGGCGCTTCCTGGCATAGCCACCCAGAGTCTGCATGGGGCTGCCCTGCATGTGTTCTGCGCTGCCACTGCTGCCTTGCCAGGCAGCCCAGAGGTGGTGGTGATGCGACATAAATTCAGGGCAGCCTGGCATGGACCTGTTCCACACTGCTGCTGCTGAGTCTGGGTAGGCAAGCTCAGAGCAGGCATGGGATCTGGGGGGTCAGGGCTGCGTACGCTGGTCCCCGCCAGTATTGTGGTGCTGGGACCAGTGGTGGTGGCAGCCGGAAGGAGCTGTCCCCGCCTGGGTTGCCTAGAAAGGCACTCCAGCTGCTAGTCGCCCCAGCCCTGCTGTGTGCCCAGGTGGTGGCAGGATATGCCATGACTGGGCAGTGCCTCAGCCAGACAGGGCTGGACACAAGCCCTCTGGTGGCCGGATGTAGCCTGCAGTCTGTATTTTCCCACCCCTGGTCTATCCCAACTGTGCAGTTGGTCCAATAAAAGATTCTGCCCACTACAAACCCTGCCTCTGGGGTGGGAAAGAATGTGACTGAGCTGCAGAAATTAATCCCACTGTTAGGTATGTGGCCCCATTGGACCACAAATAACAAATAGAAGGACATTCTGACTAATTTGGTTTCCATCTGATAGCTATGTTGCAAGTATCAGGCCCCCAGAATCGGGTAACTATTGGAAATTACAACCTACAGAAATAGCTCAGTGTAGTATGTACTAAAATAATGTTTCTTCTCTAATACTTCTTAAAAGTAGCAATAGCCTTGAACTAAAATGCATGGATTTTTTTTGTGAAATTGCTACCTTGATTAGTATTTAATGTGTCCTAATTAGCACACATCAGAGCAAACTCAATTTACTCAAGTCTGCAAGAGCATGCTAACTAGCATACTTCAGCAGCCTCTGCATTATGTGTATTCAGCACCCTGCGCTTCAAAATGATGGCAGGGGCACTTTTAACTAAAGCTCATTTAATTAAAGTGTCTCCACTGCCATTTTGAAGTGCAGGATGCTGAATACATGTGATGCTGCTGGCACTTTTAATTCGAGTGGCTCTTGGAGCCATTACAGGGGTATAGGTTGTAGTTGTGTTGGTCTAAAGACATAGGTAGACAAAGTTCTTTGGATCAATCTGGTATCTTTTATTAGACCAACTCACATAGTTAGAAAAATTCTTCTTAGGAAGCTTTCGGGTTTAAAAACTCTGTCAGGCTGAGGAAGCATCTGCAATTGGTGTGTGCTGTTCCTGGATGGAATGAATAGTAAAGAAGCCAGAGGCTGGTATGCATGCAAGAAAACCAGTCAATAAAAATGTAAATTGAGGAGTCAGTGAGTGAGAGAGAGGCTGTGGGGGAGAGGATGAATGTTGGAGCTGTTTATAATTAAAGCGCTATAATTAAAATGTTTACAATTTAAGTGCCTCCCCACCCCAGAGCATGTGTAAAGATGCCCTCAGTTCTTTGTGTGGAGATGAGGGATAGTTTACTGCTGCTTTAACTGTTAAACTAAAAGAGGGTGGGAATGTGCTCCTGTTTCTCAAACATAGTATAGCTGTTTTAGTTATAAATTGCTTAGCAACTGCAAAATCAGAAAAAATAGTATCTTCCAAAGGCTCTGAAAGTCCTTCCAAAATGAACATCCTCTGGAATAAGCATGGAATATATTTGTTTGTTTCTTCCTTGAGTAAATGTTGTATGTACTACAGTCTAGAATTTTTTTGTGCAAAATTATCTATTGGATAGTGCCTACAGTATAATATTCTTGTGCTTCTACTCGGCATGCAGTGTGTAGCGTGGGGACCAGGGTTGGGCTATCCAACTTCAGGGTGGCCAGGGGCAATGCACTGTGCAGCATCCCCCCTCCCTCCACCACTGCACTGTGGCTATGCCCTGCATGTTGCACTGCATGTTATCCCCCAATATGCACACACACAAACTGTGCAACAGGTGCTCGCAAACTGAGCTGGACATCTCTGATGTATGCTAATCCAGAGCAAGGTTCAGTTCCTTGGTTCACCACAGACCGCTTGTATGATGTTGGCCAAGTCGGTCTCTCTGAGTCTGTCTATCTGTAAAGTGGGAATAATACCTCCAGAGACTGCTGGAGCATGCTAATTAGGCTATTAATTGAGTCTGCTTCAATGTCTGCTAATTAGCACACATTGGAGCACATGTCCAGAGCAGTGCGGGAGCATCTGTTGCATAATTTGAGCGGGAAGGGGGATGACATCATGCAGTGCAGTGTGCAGGGCACAGCCACAGTGCAGTGGTAGGGGCAGGAGTGCTGCACAGTGCATGGTCTCTGGCCACCCCAGAGTTGGATACCCCTACCCTGGTCCCCTTGAACTCCCTGGCCCTGGGCTCCTTCAGCCCAGCAGGCTGCACTGCAGTATCAGTTACAGGCTTGAGAGTAGGAAGCAGGTGGAGGAGGGCCATGTCTAGCCCACAGACCCCCAGTTAGACAGCCCTGCTCTAGGGCAATTAACCAACAAACAGTGGAGCAAGGCTAACTGCCTCTCTCTCTTCATATTCTAGGCTTTCATAGACATTAAGACTGGAAGGGACCTCAGAGGATCAAGTCCAGCCCCTAGCTGAGACCAAACTGCTAACAATGTCCTTTTTTTAGCTCTAAAGTTTGAAGACTGTCACAAAACTTTAATTGTATACGTGTGTATGGCATGATAGCATGTAAATGCCTTGCTGTCTTTATATTCCCCTAAGAGAGTGAAGTATTATCCCTACTTTACAGATGGAAAGACTCAGAGAGACTGACTTGCCCAGCATCATACAAAAGGTCTGTGGTGAACCCTAGAACTGAACCTTGTATTAATGGGTTAAATTTGAAATAAAAAAATGAATAAAACTATCTTTCAGAAACCTGTCTACTTCTTGCGCTGTACACGTATATTACTTCAAGACCAGATAAATCTGCATCTGAAATACGTTGGCTTCAGCTGGAGCAAGAGGTAAATAACAGGCTTTTTTTTTTTTTAAATGCTTGTTCCATCCCACTCCTGATAAGGAAGAGTATGGCCAGTAATACTTCACTGTAAGCTTTCTTGCTGATTTCAGTTGTGGCACGGAATATATCTGTTGCATTAAGAGATTAATTTTTATGAGGTATTTAAAATATTAAATGGGGCTGTAACTATTTCTAAAGTCATGCTCATAGTCTTGTTGTAATACTAAGAAAGTATAAGACAACTATGTGCATTCAAGATCTTTATTTTTGGACTAGGTAGAGAAATGAGGTGATGTAGGTTTATTTTATATTGATCTGAAATTGCTTGAGGAAAAAAGCCTTGCTTTTTCTCAACATATTGATGATTTTATTTCTACTAAGTTCTTCATTCTTTACTTTACTTTTCATTGTGCTGTGTGCATGGTTGATTACATTTTAATGTTATGTCAGTGGTATTCAACCTTTCAGCCCTCTGGGCCAGATGAGTGGCACAGAGCCAGTTCTTCAGCTGGATGGAGCTCTGAGTGCCAGGATCAGGCTCTGGATACCAGCACCACCTGTTCCCTGCCTCTGAACCAGGAGTCATCCCCAGGGGTCCTGGCACCATCCATTCATGCTGGGGTTGGGTCCTGGGGGCCCAGCACTGCCTCTTTCCATCCCCATATGCTGAAATTAGGCTCTGGCACCACCCCCCTTCTGCCTCTGTGTACTGGGATTGTTTTCCAGACCCATGGGGAGTCCTGCAAGCCAGATGACTGCTGCTTGCCAGGGGTTGAACACCCTTATTAAATACAATAGAGTCAACCTGTGCCAATCACTAAATAAAAGTGAAAAAAAACTATTCATAATAGAGGCAAATTTTTAATTGTATTAAGTTGTCAGTGAGGACTGTACTGTTAGTGGTAGGTCACTATATTGTCTAATGTGAGACTCAAGGCTTCCTTAGGGTGATCTCTTTTATTGGACCAATTGTGTAGTTGGGATTAGAGTGAGGCAAGCTTTTGAATGCAAGACATTCTTGACTTGAGGAAAAATGTCTTGCTTTCAAAAGCTTGTCTAACTATCCCAACTGCATAGTTGGTCCAATAAAAAAGATCACCCTAAGAAATCTTTGCCTCACATAATTACTGGACCCTCACAGCTACACCGATTCAATTCAGTTTCAATTTATGAAGGATTCTGGCTAAATGCCATGCTCCTGAAAACATCCACACACACACACACACACACACACACACACACACACGTTTGAACAAAGTAACCGAGCTACAAATATTATACTAAAAGTAGAGCCTATTAACATAACATTATTAATATAAATATAGTAGTAAATCAAGACGTGGATCTATAATATTGTTGTGCATAGATCCACAATTGAGACAATAAAATCAAATCTAATGTTAAAATGTATAATCGTATCAGTAATAAAGGATATTTAACTTTTAATCCCTCAGCCTTATAAGCAAAAATTGCAAGATGGCTTACTAAATTTGGATCTGTTTGCTGTAAAAGCCAGATTAATTACTGTTTGAAAAATGTATCACTTTCTGCAAAAACAGTAATAAATAGGTTCTCCTTATGTCATTATATAAAGAACATTCTAAAACATAGTGGATAGTATCTTCCAACACTGCTAGACAGACTGGGCAACATCTTTTAACCCATGGAATAGAAAATATATGTCCAGCCAGAACAGCTGTGGGCATCTGTTCAGTCCTGAGGTCTAGTCAAAGAGGATCGCCACTTATTATTGAGATCCAACTGTAAATACTTTTCTCCCCCACCCTAATCTAATTTCCAAAGAGTATATAAAGAGGCAATACGAGTAGCCCGAGCCACTGCAATATCATTCTGCCTGGCAATATCTCAAATCCTCTGGAAAACCCAAACCATTTCTATGGGGGAGAAAAATCTTTCATTATTTTTGAGATAGTATCCCATCCCAGAAAGTACAAAATTACAGTAAAGAAAAGGGTGATTGGAGAGGAGGGGGATTATTAATAACTTCTACATAGCATCTCATCTGCTTAAATTATGCTAAAAGGAGCAGGATTTTAAACCAAAATCCTCCCATTCTAATAATAATATTAGTTAAAATTAGAATCCATTCCCGTTTCTAATCTCAAAAAAGATGCAGGAATTGAGGGAGATATACCTCAGAACAAGTTTCTTAGGGCTCTGTTTCCTAGGGGTGTGCAAAACAGGCTGTATTTGATTCAGATTTGACCCGAATTGGGGACACTGATTCGATTTGTTCATTTGGATCACTGTCCCTGATTCAATTCAGCTAAATCCAAATCTGAAGATTCGATGCCGATTTTTTTTTTTTCCAGATAATCAGCAATTCGGACATAGACATCACTTTAAATGGTTTTTTTGTTTTTTTTTTTCCCTACGTACCTCGAGGTACCAGGTGCAGCTTGTGAACGCTGTGACGATGGAGTGTCCCACAGGAGCACAGGGGAGGTGTACTTGGTGGTGAACCCAGAAGTGGACCGGAAGTAGTTCTGGTCCACTTCCGAGTCTTCTGCTGAGCACGCTGGGGAACCTCCCATGCCCCTCTGGCTCGGCAATCAGCCACAGGGGGACCCCGGCTGCTCCTCTCAGACCCAGCAGGTACCAGTTGCTACACCAGAGGGCCCCCCAGCATGCTCCCAGGCGGACCCAGAAGTGTACCAGAAGTGCTCCAAGTCCACTTCCAGGTCTGCTGCCAAGTGCACTGGGGAGCCCCCCGCACTCATGTGGGATGCTCTATCTGCCCCACCATTGCAGCATTCACAAGCCGCCTGGTACCTTAAAGTATCTAGAAAAACCATTTAAAGCTGCGTCTATATCTGAATCGTCAAATCTCTCTGAATCGATTCAGAGGGTTCCGATTTGATTCGGAGAGACTAAAGGGTCTTCTGATTTCAATTCGTATTCAGAGATTCGGCCATTGAATTGGGCCGAATCGCCACCAAATCGAGTTGGGGACTGAAGCTTCACAGATCCCTAACGTCTACACCATTACTAGCAGCATAACCCCATGCTTCAGAGCCTTATAAGATCTGAGAGGTAACTCTGGCTTTATATGCTGATATAGAAGGTTGGACTGATCATCCTGCTGTGGTTTCATAACATTTCTTTATAGCCACAGCCAATTGGGCTGCCTTAGTTTTAACTGCCTGAATATGTTTCCACGATGGAGAAGCTGTGAATAACACACCCAAGTACCTATAGGTTTTGACAACTTCAAGTTTAGTTCCCTGCATATTCCATGGATATTTCATCAAACAACTTCACCAATACATTATTTTGGATTTATCACAATTTATTTTTATACAGCTATGTCATTACTCTTATGCTGCCCTTTAATGGCAAGTGTCATTTTTTCCCCATAGTATAGGTACATTTTGGTATATATTTCAATGTACTAGTATTAGTTCTGAGCCCTGTTCTGAAGAAAATAAAAAGACATCCACACCCACAGCCCTACACACCCTTCTTGAGCTTTCTCGTCAGTTTGAGAGGTTTTCTTGGAAGCCACAAAGGAAAAAAAAAGATCTAGCTGATGTCACGGTGGAAATGATCATTAAAATGTAAAGACTGTTGGGGGAGAAAGCTAGAATCTTTTAAAGCTAGCAATATAAGTGTCACTTCTTCCTTTTATTACTGATGTGATTGCTTGTTAAAGCTACAGAATTCACTGTAATAAGCTCTGTATGTTTTACACTAGGCTGTTAGATTCCTGACCAAGTGCATGCGGTGCTCCAGTCTATCAGTGTTACTACTTGATACAGATTGCCAGTGCAGCCTTGAGGTATGTTCCTAGAGCTATCCAACTTAGCCTGTTAAGGCTGTCCAATTCCATATAAGAATGGTAAACATAAGCTGCGGCAGGGTGGCACTGTAGAGGCTTTCTGGTGTAGAAAGGTAATTTTCTTAGGCAACAAGCTACTTCATCATATGCTATCAATGGATGAATAAGGTTGTTGTCTATGCAAGCTCGTGTCTCTCTGAACCAGACAGTTTCTTAGTTGTTTATTATTTCAATGTTTTTAGATTCAAGGCACTCCTCAGAAAATGCCAGCTCATAGTTTACACTCATTTTGACTATGGAAAAATAATCAAGCAGTTCTTGTTGTGAGGACCACAACAGGTCAGAAATGTTTTTGACATTTAAGGTTTCCCCTGTGGAAATCTCTAGGTTTATCCTGTTCATCATGTGCAAGTGTTTGCACATCTAACTGCTAATATTTTGTGCCACCCTTAAAACAATCTCACTGCACTCTAGTTGAGAATCACTGCTCTAAGTACCATGCTGCCCTGCCTTCTGCCTGACTTCAGCCTAACATGGCTAACCACCTCTGCCCATGAGAATGGCAAGTGATATTCTGCTTTTAACTGCTGTGGTACAGTATAGTACCATGTTCTATCAAAGCTGCCTTCTAAAAGTCTTAACAGAGAGAGGCAGGTTTTCTTCCTATATACTGGAATTTGATTACTTGATATATTTGACCACCAAAGGGCAAAACAAATAAGTCCTTTCCCCAACTAATGCTGTATCTTTTGCTCTTTATTTTGACCCGTTTTTCTTTATTTCTCCTGCAGGTGGTTAAGGCACTTATCCTAATGTTACATAGACAGTGGGTAAAGGTTAGAAGATCTGAGAGCAACTTTCATATGTATAAAGAACAAATTGTTCAGTTTTTGCGGGACACAGTTTTGCTCTTGCATAGTCTTTCTCAAAAAGATAAACGGTTTCAGGAACACCTCTTGGAAGTTCTCCATCAGTATGATCAAGCCATACCTGGTGTAAGAGCCATCCTGAAAAAATCTCAAAAATTGAATGTCTTTGAAGGTAAACTAATGAATGAACGAAATAAAGCAATAAATGACTCTTATTTTCCCCCCTTTAACAACCCTTGATAGATGTTTGCTGCTTTGGGTGGGTTTCAATAGGTAGTCTAACTATTGACTTTCCTCCAGAAGACTGCCTGTCTGAAAATGTCTTACTGGTAATATACAGACCTCTGCATTTGAATATGTAGTTCCAAGAATCTGTCCCAGAGCAGGCAGCTAATAATGATATTGTAATTTCTGTGTACGTGTGGCATTTCATAAATGCTTTTGCTATTTTTTTTTATTTTTTTTTTAAACTATTGAAAGAGCAAACCCGTTAATTGCCATTTAAGTGGTAACTTGACTAGTTGTCTAATTTATTCTGTCTTTACCGAATTGTATAAAACACACTCCATTTAGTCAGAGTCATGGGAAGTAAGTTGTCCCAGCCTGAATTATATTTGCATGAGCATGCTGTTTGCTTGTCTCCCATGTCATTATGATAGAAATGCTGACATTACTCTACTCATGTATAATGTCATGGTACATAATCTGAGGCCGTATGTCAAACTACTTCTAGTCTTGCCTATAGCCTACTCTGTGGATCTTGCACCACTGCCTTTTCTTGTACCTAAGGCAGAACATGCAAGGATTCCTAATGTGAATAATGAAGATTATCTTGGCATTGGTATAAATGACAGTTGATTTCCTTCCTTGTGTAGTGTGTCTCCAGTAGCCTACAAGGGCAAAGCGCTGAGGTTCTTTCTTGATTCCCATGCAAAGCTTAAGCAGCCTCTGTACTGAAATGATTGTAGCTTTTTAAAACTACTTTTCAATTGATGTGTGTAAGCTTGGTGAACAATCAAAACTAGTCTTAAAATACTAAGTACTATAAATACCTCATACCATCAGCTGCTAACATTTGGAAATATATCACTAAACTTGGAAAAATTTTCAGAATAGTTCTTCCCTCAGGTTGGGTTCCCAAATTAAATATTGTAATGACTTAAATTTTTAGGCCAAATGTGTTTTAATGAAAGACTTTGACACTCCCAAAGTAATAATCATTATTCTCATCATCATCTTTTTTTAAAGGTTATGGCCTCATTTTTTATTTTGGATGCTGATTATTGCCTTCAGCAAGTTAGTCTCATACTTGTAGTGTTAAGTAGAGGTACACTGTTATAGCAGTCCATATTGTATCGGCACCGATTAAAAGGAAAATTTACATGATCAGGAACCAGCTTTTTTTTGGCTGGTGTAGCTGATAATGTTGCCAATAAATGCCACATGCATGTGCACAGCCGCAGTCTGCATGTGGCCAGAAATGTAGGCTGGCAGCTTAGAGAGCAGCCTCCTGCTGGTAAGTTGGCAGGACAGGGGTGAAGAGGCATGGAGGGGGCAGACTGAGGCCCCCATGGTGAGGGAGGGGCTGCCCCATGGGGCTGGGGCAGGGGCTGATCAGCTGGGGTGAGGTACGGGGTGGAGCCATGGGAGGCTCATCCATGGAAGTGGGGAGGGGGGGCAGCTCCCCACTGCTGCGTGCACCCCCAGGGAGGCACAGGGGCATATGCCCCCCAGATTTTGTGTTGGGGCGAGGGCAGCCTGCCTGCTGCGGGCTCGGGGCCAGGGGCTGCACTAGCCTTTTCCCAGCTGGGGGGTTGGGCTGGCGCTGTGCTTGGGACATGCAGCAGGGGGACTACAGGGTGGCTACAGTGAATTTTGGGATGGCTGTAGCCCACCCTGTAACTCCCCCTCCCAGTGCAGCCCAGCCCAGACCTCCCATCAGAAACAGGCTGGCTCACCCCCAGTCCTGAGCCCACAGAGGGCAGCCTGCCCTTGCCCTGTACACAGATCTGGGGGGCACCCCTGCCTTCCTCCAGGGGTGCATGCAATGGTGGGGAGTTGCTGCTCTGTCCCATGCCTGCCCTGGCTGTGCAGCCCCACTCTCTCCGTCACCATGGGGGCCTCAATCTTTCCCCTCCCCCCCCCCGACTTACTGGCCAGATGCTGTTCTCCAAGCTGCAGGGCTGCATATCAGCAGTTGGTTAGGCATTGGCCAGTGTGGCTGGTTAATAATCGGCCATCGGTATCAGCCAAAAAATCTTTATAGGTGCGCCCCTAGTGTTAAGAAACATTAATTTATATTTTAGTTGGAAAATCATGAGTGACTGGTGCCTCCTGAATCTGGGGGGGGCACCCACAGAAGCTGATGGCGGTGGCGGCCGTGTCGGGGCACCAGCCCTGCCAACAGTATCAGTGTCAGCTGTCAGGGGGGCACGTGCACCCCTGTGCACCCCCTACCAGTTACCTATGCAGAAAATCAAATGTTGGAAGAATATTTGTCTTGTGTTTATAGTAAAAGCTTTTTATCTGTTCTTTCAGAGTTGGCTTTGGATGAATTGTATCCTCCTGAGACAGAAGCAGATGCTCCAGAAACAGAGGCAAGTTAGTTGCCATAGGGCCATATCTTGTTCCATATGAATTTTTGTTGTTTAGCTTTGTTACCAATGAGAAATTTGAAATTTAACCTGAAGAAAACCTATTTGTATGTCTTTAAAGATCACTGGATGTAATGTAATACAAATATAAAACTTTGAGTGCTTTGACTATTTTTTTACTTAGCTGCCACCATAGAACACGGGTAGGCGGTTATTTCAGTTGGTGGGCCACTTGATGGGTTTGAGTTGTGGTTGAGGGCCGCACACAGTATCTTTCAGCAGATATCTTTTTAACAAATTATAGATTTAAAAAAATCATATACTGAAAATCGAACATCTGCTATAGAATTTTAATTTTATTTCAAAAAAATATTGTTTGTCCTGACTTTGTTTGTTCGAGCAGTGTGTATAGAGGTAATTCTTTAACAGCTCAAATTAAAGTCTTTCTTTTGTATGATGAGGGCAGGGGCCATAGCAGGGTTGGGGGTATGTGCATGTGTGGAGGGGTGGCAGTGTCCAGCAGGTATTGGGGGTATGGGTATGCATGGGTGTGGCATGGGCAGTGGTGGTTGTGCATGCATTTGGGGGCTGGCTGCACACTAGGTCCTCGGAGGTAGCTGAGGAGGGGGGAGGGGTGCATGCAGCAGAGCTCACCCTGATCTGGCCCACAGCTGACCCTGCAGTGCTCTACTTGGGTTGCCCGAGGCAGCTTGCACTGTTTCTACCTGCACCTGCCTTGTGTCTGTCGAGGGCCCTGGCCAGTGTGCACAGCTTCCTGATGGGGCTGCTGCAGGTGCTGCTCTGCTATTGCTTGGCTCCCCATTTCCAGTGGCTCCTTCTTCTGTCCCTGTTGTGCTGGTCTGGCAGAGCCATCCCTTAGGAGGGGAGGGAGGGTGTAAATTGGGGTGAACGGCCCAGGCCCTGCACAGTGTTGTACAGGCCCCATGGACAGTGCCATTGGCACATGCTAAGGGTGTCACCATTCCATGCAGCGGCTGCTCGCCACCCCCATCCCAGTTTGCGCCTCAGCCACTTGCCCTCCTTCTTTCCGCTCCCCCCCTCGCACAGGCTGATATTCCCTGGGCCCTGCACACCCCGAGGGTCGGCTCTGTGCTCTGGCCACTTTCCACCCACTCAGCCACTTGCAGGTGGAGTGGGTAGAAGGCAGCTAGGAGCTGGACCCCAGGTGCTGAGCCAGGAGCTACCCAGCTATAGCTCTTCTCTCCCCCTCTTCCTTCTCTCCTCCCCCACTAGCTGGGTGTTGGGTACCTGGTACTTGTCCTCATGGCTGGTGCCAGTTGCCCATGCTACCTGCTGCCCTGAGCAGCACAGCAGGGCCGGAAGGAGTTGCTGGGGTTGGGGGAGCTGAGCAGTACCTGGTTGGCAGGAGCAGCCCTGCTTGGATGGTGCCATCGGCAGGTGCATGGCAGGAGTGGGCACTGCTACAGGCTGGCTCTGGCGTGTATTTTGCCCACACCTGTCATAGAAATGTAGCAGAAGGAAATATTTTACTAATCATTCCATAGAAGGAAGAGCTTGTTTTCTGAGTTCACATACCCAGAAGGGGAAAATTCAAATATTGTTTTGTTACCACCTGTGAAGCACATGGACAGCCAAGCTGCTACTCTGGCTCCCCGTGCAGGCTAGCAGCGCCCAGACTTGTTACAGTTTTAAGACGTAAGTGCAGAGAAGCCCCCACCCTGTCAGGGACAGAATTTGCCTGCAAATTGGGAGAATCTATAATAAAAAAAAATAAAAGCAGTTACATCAACAAATATGATTTAGGGAAGAGTCAGCATGGGTTCTGTAAAGGAAAGCCCTGCCTCACCAATCTGCTAGAGTTTTTTGAGGGTGTTAACAACTATGTGGCTAAAGGGGATCCAGTTGGCCATATACGGATTTTCAATAAGCTTTCAACAATGTTCCTTACCAAAGGCTTTTAAAAGAAACCGAGTTGCCATTGTTCATTTGGAACAGAAGAGTGCTCACGTAGGAGGATTTTAGTAGTAAAACTATTGACTCAGCATTCAAAAAGACAAATCACTAGGGGTATGACAATAGAGATTTTGGGGGCCAATACTGATAGCCAATTTTTAAGCAGGTATATTAGCCAATACTGATCCGATACAGCTGCGTCCAGCTGGTAAGTCTATTGTGGTGGAAGGGGACGGGGGAGGGAAGGGGCATGTGGGGGCAGATTAACACCCTCTAAGGTGAGGGATGGAGTGGGGCTGGGGTAGGCACTGCCCAGCCGGGGCAGGGTGCAGGATAGAGCTGTAGCTCATCCAGGGGGTGCAGGGAGGGGGAGCAGCTCCTGCTATTGTACGTACCCTGGGAGGGCGTGGGGGGCGTGTCCCTGGATCTGCGTGGGGCGGGGCTGGGCAGGGCTGCAGCTGTGGGCTGGGACCAGGGTGGCTCTGGGCTCTTCCTGGTGGGGAGGGGGCGGGGGGGTTGGGCTGCGCTGTGCTCAGGGCACATGGTGGCAGTGCTAGAAGGGGAGCTATGGGGGCTGCAGCTTAGAGGGGCAGAGCTTAGACTGTAATCAGTTCATGTTACCCTGAGGTATATAACTAGTAGGGCTGTGCGAAATTTCACTGGCCATTTCGTTTCAATGTTGTTTCGACTCTTTTCAAGCTCAAAACAGTGAAATTGAAACAAAACAAAGGACTTCAAAACAACCTCAAAATGAAATGAGGGCAGTCGAAACACTTCAAAAGTTTCAAAATGTTTTGAGATGCAATATAAAAATTTGCGTTATTCCTGCCTGTTGTGTCTGTTTTCCGGTTGGAAACAGTTTTCAGTGTCTACTGTCAGCAAATATAAGCATTATGTTCAGGTATAAGATGACTGAAAATAAAAATGTTCAAATACCTTTTACACACAGAGTCTTCTGCCAAGATTCTAGTTTCTCCAATTAAACTTTAAAATACATTATATGATGGTAAAATTGATATACTATACTTCATACATTTGTATTTATTACAAAGAGGTACACAGACTATATGCCTGTTTTTTTGGGATACTTTTCGAGTTCAAATACAAACAATTTACAAAGCAAGGTTATAGTAAGTGAGAAAGACAAGGATTACCAGGTAAATAGAATACAACATAGAATAGTTACTACATTCAATTGAGTAGACATTTCTAAAATAAAGGCACTTACAGAATTAAAAAAACATTAATTTCTACAACATTTTGAACTTTAAACCAATCTCTCAATTTTCTAACACCACAAGCATTGATGCATAAGCTGTGTTGACTGATAGGTTCAATACGTAACATGTATAAATACATAAAATAAGACTTCCTATGTCAGTTTAACTTTGCTATAAATTATATGAAAACAGATTTTGCTAGAATTGCATAGGAATAACAGAACAAAATTTGGTCCTGTTTTATCAATCTGCTAATGACATCTTTATTATATGCTACTGACAAGAAAGATTTGGCTAAGTGGAAAACATACAGATGTGCACCCATTTTGTCCTTCTTCACCTTTCCAAGACCAGCTGTTAATATATTAAGTGAAACTTCTGTCCTTACAAACATATAGCTTCCACTAATATGCGCACAGGAAGGCAGAGGTGTCAAACTCATCCAGCTTAAGGGTCTCTGAACCAGTCTGTAAGCTGGATCCAGCTGCACCACAGCCAGTGGGCAGGGCCAGTCCTGTGGGGTGCCACATGCAGTGCACCGCTCATGCTAGCCACTGGTGCCACAGGAAGTGTGTGCCAGCCCTGCTCTGGGGCTTGTGCTGCAGGCGGTATACATGCTAGACCAGTGCCACGAGCACTGCCTGTGGCCCAGGGGGCTAGTATAGTGCATGCCAGACTGGCTCAAAGCATTGGCTCCGAGAACTGGTCAAGATTGGGCTGCAGGCCATATGTGTGCACCAGGGCCATCGCACAGGGATGTCCTGTGGGGTGCTGCATGTAACCCATGCCCCATGTTGGCTCCCTGTGCCATGGGCTTTGCAGCACCAAGTCCAACCCGAATGCTGCAAGTAGCACAAGTCCCAGAGTGGGGGCTGTTGGTTCATGGGCAGGGTCTGGCACCACAGGCTCTGTTTGTGGCATGGGGCTGGCATGGAGCATGTGCTGCGTGTGGTCCTGCTGGACTGCTCTGAGCATTGGCTCTGGACTAGCCTGATCCAGACCAGGTCTGGAGCGGGTACTGCACGCAGCTCGCACCCCATGTGCTGCAAGCAGTGCACATGGGTCCAGCCTGCCCACTGGAGTGGCTCTGCATGCCACAGGTTCATGTGGTTCCATGGGCTGGATGTGGCCTGCAGGCCTTCGTTTGACTCCCTTACAGCCTGCCTTATCCCATTCCTAACCAAGCAACAGATCTGTCCTTATAAGATGGCATGTCCCTCAGCCACCTCTTTGCACATCCAGCATATGTTATTTGGCCCATATCTACTCTGAAACGAAAACAGGTTTTGATATTAACTTTCCTTCTCCATTGGCATTACATGGACCTGTTTCTCAGAGCTAAGATCTGTAAGTTACAGAGGAAGGATGCATGCCTGCATCTTAGGCTAACCTCTCCCCTTGAGTCTGCAAGGATTTATGTCAAAATGCATTACCCTGACGGTACTACAAAAAGAAGTGTTATCATCACTGAGTATAGGAAAAGTCACAAGTGCAGAGCCACAGACTTGTAATCATACCGAGCCATTCAATTACAAAAACCCTCTAGTCCAACTCTGATGAAATCAGGGCATCCATGCTGAGTGGCTGCACCTTTTTGGTTAGGTTCTATCTTGGCAGTGGTTGAATCTCGTTGCTTTAATGGTCTGAGTTCCCCCACTGCTGTGTGTGGACTCCTAAGCCACTCCTATTGTGAATGGTTAGAAGCTACACTGAATGAATTAGAAATATTGCAGAATTATTCCGCAGTGGTTTCTGCTCTAAAATGTGTAGGGTTTCTAGGGAGATATATCCATGTTCAGTAGGAACTGCCTCCTCATCAGGTGTTCCCACATAACCCTAAGAGAACAGTATTTGTAGTCAAGTGCTACAGAATCTCCTGGTTGCAGGGTAAAGAGAAAGCATCATGCCTAGTGTACCCCATTTCTGCTCTGTGAATTTTTCTTGGCACTTTATTTTTTTTACTCAACATTTGCTCTCTGTGGTCCTGTGCAACAAGAAAGATGCACAGAGCCTCATGATATAGCACGAGGACATGGACAGCTACATAAAACCCCCCCCACCAGAAACAGACTTGACTGTATTTTAGTTTCAGGCAGTGGTAATAGAAATTAAGTCTATTAAAAAAAGCTGTTCTGGACAGTGACAGTTTCCATTATGATAACCCTCTACAGAGATGCAAGGTAAATACTGCTATTAGTGAAAGAATAAATTCTTTATAAACAATTTTTTTAACATTCTAAATAAAAGACCCACAAGAAGTGGCTTGTAAACCTCTGGACAAGTGAAACCAGAATGAGAGCAACATTTCTGAAATATTTCACTAGTTACAGTACGCTGATTAAAATAATATTTAACCAATAGCTTCACTGAAGAACAATGTGTTATTTCAATTTCAGAAAACGGTTGTGTAAAGTTTTTAAAATTTGGTTATCCAGTACATTTAAAGCAGAAAGGTCAGTACTATATTTGGCTGTAGAGAAATAAAAAGTATTGTAGTCCCTAGTCAAATTTGGTGGCTCATACACGTATTTTAACAAAAAAATTTCCAGTCCTTTCCCTAGATGTGTGCAACTCCCAGTTATATCAAATCTTGCAGTTTTAGGGCCAAATCCTGTCACCTCTAATTATCCAAATTCTGATTTCAACAGTCAATTAAATGGGCAGCAAAATTAATCTCCTATACAGCCAGTTGAGATTTCTTGTTTCTCCACTATTATGTTTCAACTCAAAATTTATTTTTAACGAAAGATGTATCTGCCTTCTAGAATAGTTTATCTTAACTGTAGGGAAGAATGAAGATGTAAAGTCTGTGTCTCGACTTCTGGCAAGAAAGAGATATCTTCCTATATCTAATTATTTCCCATGTAAATGAGCAGGACTTAATATTGCCTCTAGCTGATCGTGTTAAAGATAGATTAAAGAAATGCACTGTGTTCCTTCACAGGTCAAATGTATATCATTTGTCATAGTGAATTTTTTTCCAGTAACAGCTAAAGATCATAAACTGCACTGGTGAAGCAAATAAATTCCCATCCAATTATTCTCATGCAGCATCTGTAGATTTTCAACTTCTGATATGCTTATTTTATTGTATAGAGATTTTTTTTGACCAGGGAGATCAATGAATTAAACAAATGGGATGAACAGTCACCTACTAAGTTTTCATGCTTTAAACTTTAAAAATGGAAAGGAAGACAAGGAAATGATCAGCCCATGTTCCATTATGCCATGTTGTGTCAACTATATTCCAGAAAAAGAAATTCTCCTCTTAAGTCATTTAGTTAAGTGTAGTAACTTGAAAACAGGTAGATTGCTTAACAGCCAGGAAACTTCATTAAAATTCACTTATATTTTAATAGGATGCAAATAATGATAAAGCTTTGATTGCTCACTACTAATTATCTTATTTTTGAGTAGCCCCTTCTAACATACTTAAAAATTATTGCACAACAAACATTATTGTGGTTTTCATGGTTGAAGTACTCCTTCCTGCCTTTCTAAATTTTGAACAAGTTCTGTTGTATTTTCTTGAGGTATAAACGAATAACTTCAAGTGAGGATTGCTTTCTTGCTGCGTTTGATATAGTTTTAAAAAACAGGTATAGATTTAGATGGCCTCTTTACTAAGACAAAGGGCTGCTGCTGAATTTTACCAAAATTTGCCACAGCTGTATGCCACAGACAGCACAAATTAGATTTTAAAAAAGAGAATGTTTTGCAAGCAGGAACATAAGAGCAGATCCGTTCAGTAGGTAGGCTTTTGAAGATCCACATAAGCAGGGTTGTAAGGGGGCTGACTGACGGGGTAGGGTGCTCCAGCACCAGCTGCAAAAAAGAGGAAACTACTATTAGAATGCATATTTATGTTTAGAATTTTGTGTGCACCTTATGATAGTTTCAAATGCATGTTTCAAAGGTTCAGCTTGTTTTGCATTTTTAATTGTCCAAAAATAATTTACAAGTAGTAACTTAGGACACATTCATACTTCACAAATTTGAGCATGGAAGCTTTTTGAAGTAGTCTGTATATCCATTACAGCACTAAGCATATTTTTTGCTGCTTAAGTAATATTCTCTTTCCCATAGACTGCCGCCCATATTAGAAGGTTGCATATCAAAACAGCTTATCCAGTAGGGAGCAGTGGGACATGCTGGAAAGGTCAGGTAAAATTATTAATTTGTAGATAAGTGAAAATAAACTTTTGGATGAAAGACAAGAAAGAACTTAAGGAAACCTCTCAGTAGAAAAGTAAGATTACTTGGGAGATACTCCCTGAGAACATTATTAATTTATCATTTAAAAAGGAATTTTAAGACAACAGTGCCAACTTAGTACCATCAAGAACATGGAATGGCTTATAAATACATGGATCTGTGGGACAAATGGTTGCCTGTAAATGCAAGAAACTGGACACATCGGCCAGGGAGTCCTCTTTGAGTCCCTCGTTCCTGTGTGTTTTGACTCCCTGGCCAATGTGTCCAGTTTCTTGCATTTACAGGCAACCATTTGTCCCACAGATCCATACAGTCATCCACTATAATCCCTCGACGCCTGTTGTACACAAATGGTTTACACATTAAATTCAAATGTCCTTTAAAAAAAATCCTTTATTTCCTATTCACCAGGAAATTGTTGAGGGTGGATATTATTTAAAGCTACATAAAAATGAGCATTGTTTTATTCTTAAAGTTCTGAGGTCCATAGCTATTTTAATATCTTCCAAAGATAGCTTCCACAGTTATGGGTCAGTTGCTAAGTAAGGTGTCCTTCTTGCACTTGTAATATACCCCAATGGCTAACAGCTGCATTATTTGAATGAAATGTAGCTATTGTGAGAAATCATGACTTACAGTGTACAGTTATCTTGTAGTACCCCAATCTTCTCTTGCTATGATTTCACAGATCCCTTCATTACAAGCTTCCTTAAATCCCGGTGGGAGGGGGCAGATCCACGATTTTCCAAAGGAGTGGGGTGTGAGGAAGCAACAACCTGCACTGCAAGGTTAGCTGCAACCCTTGCTCCCATCCTCCTCTGTCCCCATCAGTGTGGGCAAACCACACAGTGGAAACCTCTGGGGACTTTAAGTCCCTAAAGCATGTGAAAATCTCCCCTCCCGCTCCCAACTGCTGTGGCTGCTTTACCCATAATCCTGGAAGCAGGGCGAGCATCAGAGTGAGGGGCTAGGAACAGCAGTTTGGAGAATAGGTCCCCTTCCCTGCCCAGTCCTCTGGGAGCAGGCACAGGGAAGGGGAACTCCCCGTCCATTTCTTCTGCCTCTGCCTCTGCCTCTGCCTCCATCCCCAGCTGAGCCCAACCCCTAGCAGCCCAACTGGGGTAGGCAAGTGGCTCTGGTGCTCCCCTCACCCCAGACAATGGAGAAAGCAACAGCTACAGAATGGGGGGTGGGAAGAGGAGGGGAGATGCCTCTAGCATGGAGGGGAAGAGTGGAGAGACTGTCACGTGCTTTAGGGCAGTGGTCACCAACCAGTTGATCTTGACTGACTGGTCGATCATGGAGCCTCTGACAGTTGATCTCAGTCTGTCAGAGGCTCCATGATAGGGAGTGGCAGGATGCACATGGCTGGGCTAAGCCACACCTCCTGCTGCCTGGGCTGGGCTGGGTGAGTGGGGTCAGAGCCTGAGCAGCTTGTCTGCAGTAAATCTTGGGGTACCAAAAAGTGATCTTCACCGTAAAAAGTTTGGAGACCGCAGCTTTAGGGACTTGAAAACGTCCTTGGAGGCTTCTGTGGTGCACTCCTGGATCTGGCCCTGCTTAAATCTCATTTTATGTAGAATTCTGCTGTCTACTTCAGCCTAAGTGCAGTAGTGCAAGTGTGTCATCCTAGCCCTTAAATTCCACTGGAACCAATTTTTTTCTGCCCCAGTTAAAGGCTGCCTCCCATTAGAAACAGTTTAGCTCACTGCCTATCAGCATTAAGTTCCAACATAACAATTTATTCTCCTTTGTCATAGAATCATAGAAGTCGGGTCGGAAGGGACCTTGTAGATCTTCAAGTCCAACCCCCTGCCAGGGTAGGAGAAAAAACTGGGCTGAAATGATCCCAGCTAGGTAGGCATCAAGCCTCCTCTTAAAGACCCCCAGGGTAGGAGCCAGCACCATTTCCCTTGGAAGTTGGTTCCAGATCCTAGCCGCCCTGACTGTGAAGTAGTTCTTACGGATGTCTAATCTAAACCTGCTCTCCAACAACTTGTGGCCGTTATTCCTTGTTATGCCAGGGCTCGCAAGGGGAAACAAGGTCTCTCCCAAACCCTTCTGGTCCCCCCTAGTGAGTTTATAGACGGTCACCAGGTCCCCCCTCAGCCTTCTCTTGTCAAGGCTGAACAGGTTCAGGTCCTGCAGTCTGTCACTGTAGGGTCTGCTTTGTCTATGCTTTGTGGAACTTCTCTCTATGACATTTAATAAATTTGAAGCTGTAATCTACAGTCAGACCCTCAAATCCCAACATAGCTACTGTGAGAATACTCAACACTCACCTTGCCAGCCTGAAATCTGCCTTTATAGAAGACGACCTGAAGAAGAATGTCTTGCATTCAGAAATTCATCTAACTTTATCCCAACTATGAAGCTGGTTCAATTAAGATATCACGCTAAGAAATCCTTGCCTCACATAATTCCTGAGTATCACAGCTATATCATTCTAATACCACCACTTTAGAAAAACAAGGAGACTTCAGCAGAGAAATAGTATGTATGTTTGAAAGAGCCACATGAATACCCCAAAGTAACCTGCTACAAACAAAAAGAAACCCCCTGTGACTGCACATTGTGGTATTCGCATACTGCCCCAGACCTGAACCGACCGGAGTTATCACAAACACTTACAGCCTATACTTGATAAAGATCAAGCCTTGAGAGAAATATTCCCACCCTTGACTTGTCAACAGAGGCAAAACTGTCAGCACATCTTCACTGCTACAACAATCAGCACCACCCACAACAAATTCATCAGAATCCATAGATCCTACACATGCCTATCTTAAAGTGTCATATGTCTTGTGGAAACTATGTAGGTGAAACTAGACTAAAAGTATACACCAGAATGAATGATCACAGGAAAAAGACAGAAACATGTTTAGGAGAGCACTTTTCACAGAACAACTATTGACTTTCTGATTTCACTACACTTATGCTCAAGGGAAATTTACATAACGCCTTCAAAAGATGGGCTTTGGAGCAAAAATTCATAAGCTAACAGGACACTAAGAACAAAGGACTGAACACCAATATTGACTTCATGGCACATTACAATCTATCTGACTCCAGATACAATTTTCCTCACATTACAAGGGATAATGACTCACTTCCCTTTTGAAAAGACTTGATCTTCTGTTAACCAAGCTATTCTTTCTTCTGTGATTTTCTTGTCTGCAACCCCTGGGATTCCCTCCCATCTCTAATTTCACAGTCCTGCAGCCTGTTTCTAACAACCACGTATGCTTTTTCTTCATACCTGAAGAATGCATTTCATTTAAAAGCCTGTCTAAGTCTATCCCAGCCATTTAGTTATTCCAAAAATGGAAGGTTTAAAGGTGGTGGTGGTGGTGGGTGTGCGGGCATGCTGATGCGTGGTGCAGTCTTTGTAATGGGACTAAGAATGGTGTAACTGTAAAAGTGTGTTTTGGATTGTCAAGTGAACCACAGCAGTCACAAGGTAGTTTGTTAGAGGTACCATTTTACACACACACGTACACATATAGAAATTAATATTTTTGCAAAAAAAAAAAAAATACAAAAGTAGGTACAAAATACTTACCTAGGAGGGGAGATGCCATGATCACCACCATGGTGGAGGCAAAATTGGTCCAGGTGGATTTGCTTTATCTGGAAAGGGAGATTCCCTTCTCCCTGACCTTGAATAGCGTTGTGTAGTTGAGAGTGGAGACTTGTCCATTGCACTGTGAGCAAGCACCTTTATGAGAATGTCCTATAGCCTCCTAATGGGAGGATCTTGGCTACACACTTTATTTTGTGGAGATGAGAGATTTCTCCCTAGCTTGCAACTTTGGACTTTTGGCTAAGAGCAAGCAAGACTTGGGGGCATCTGAACCCCAAGACATCCAGGCTTGGGGCTTGCATGTAAGATGCCATGGATGTGGTAGTATCTGAAGCACCAACTGAGGAGTCTGGGAGGCAGGATACTTGCTGGTGATAACACTCTGGACTTGAACAACTGAGGCCTGCTCAGTGGATGGAATTTGGAATTGATTTGACTAATTTAGTGTGAGACACAAAAATAGGTACAAAAATGCTGCTTAAAAGTGTGTTTATGAAGTTCTTGTGCTAAAACTTTCAGCAGTTTAAAAAAAAAGGCAAAATGTATCAATTCTGGATAAATTAAATCTATGGGTACCTGTAGTAATTTTATGCAAATTACTATAGGTATGTTTATTTCAAGTTCTGTGTTTTCAAATATGCCCCTTGTCAGAGCAAGGTCTGACAGTAAGGAGGCAGCTGTGTGGGGAAGAAGTTGAGGAAGGAGGGGCACAGAGGGCAAGGGGGCCACTTGATCGTTGCCCTACCCCCCCCCACGCAGATTTTCTTTCCCTGATGTATCAGTGGGTAGGGGGAAAATTCAAAGCAAACCTCTAATAATTAAATTCTATACCTGGAAAATTGTTTTTAAAATGATAAATTTGCCATATATAGAATGTAATTATTAGGGAGTTGTCTTGCATTCATGGTCATCTTACATTCAAGTAAATGCAGTATTCAGATTTCTGAGTTAGTTTTACTGAACATCCTGAATTACCAGTATCATAGCTGAAGAAGTTACTTGTGCTTTTTATGCATCTCAGGAAGGGTTGTGTATGCCTGCCCCTGGAGTGGGGATTAATCAAACAATCCACACTTACTGAAACAACTATTCTATATTATCAGAAGGTCTACAGATATTTGAGAGTGGGCAGTTAACCTATCTGCATATCTAGAGCTAGACCACCACCCCTCTACCAGCAAACTTAGGGGTCTAGTTCTGTTCCCTGAACTACAAAGATGCTGAAATCCTATTTGGAAACACAAGTAGAGCATCTTGCTTAGAAAAAAAAAATCCATTTAACTGGGAAGACTGAAGACACCCAAATGAATGGATTCAGATAGTAGTTTTTCATCCTCTTATACTACTTCAAAATCTTCCATTTGGAAAATATCTGTGTGTGTGTGTGTGCGCGCGCCTCACCTCTCTGAAATGTCAAACTGTTGGTTAACGTCTATGGAGATCAAGTGTATTAAATAAAGAAAAGATTTAAATTGTGGTGTTGATAAATGAAAGAGGATGTGGAAAAGGCCTGTAAGGCTTATGTGTGCAATTACAAATATCTGTTCTCAATGCATTGCGTCTTTCAAGAGATTCATTTAAGCCAAAAAGAAAAAAATTTATTTCCCAAAGGTGTTTTGCTATCCCTGTGCTGGCCTTACCTGCCACTGTCTCGTGGTAAGCTGGTGGACCTGATGGCTGCATTGGATAAGGTGGAGGATACTGTGTCGGATAAGGTGCTGCCGGCATTCCAGGTTGTGGCTGTATTGGTACAGGATGATATCCTTGATATGGTGCTGCTGGGTAACTTGGCGATAGTCCTGGTTGCTGGGGATAAGGGGCCTGGATCACTGTGGTAGCAGTTGTGGTGGTCACAACAGCTATAAACAGACCAAAGCAAAAATATTAGTATTCAACTGAAGCAAAGATATAGAAAACTTTCTGAATCTGCTTTTCCTATTCCTTCCCAAAAGGAAAACTCCCCTTTTTTTTTTTCTTTCTGTTTTTATGGTTCATATCAGGTAGAAGCCCCAGTACAGAGTTCTGGGGCTGTTCAGAAACTATGAATTCACTTCTGCAGTTCAGTTATCTACGGATTCTGGTCAAGACCCTATCTTAATCATAGAATAGGCTCTATGTTTTTAATCTAATTTATACTCAAAACTTGCAAACATTCATTCAACATGTGATAAATACAGTATTAATGTAGTTGGTTTTAGTGCAGTAGAACTTAAAGTGATCTCAGTGGAAGAAAAAACAGATTAGCTTGTTATAATTTATTAAGATATGAACTACTTTTCTAATAAGTACCTCAGTAAGACATAAAAGAAAATACAAGGCTAGTCCTATGATATATTCACATATAAAAACAGCTATGTTTAAAATAGCATAGCTTTGTAAATACAATATTGGCATACTGAATATTCTTCCTAATTTTAAAAGATATAGACTCATGAAATCTTGTAAGAACTAGCCCACATTTTAAACTAGATTCTTGTACAACCACCAGAGTAGAAAACTAAGTTGATATTTCAAAGCGATATTGTATGCTTCATATGTTGGTGTGGCAACAAAGCACAGCTTGTTCAAAGATTTCCCCAGCTCTACTTAATGAACTACCAGCTGGTTTTGCCAAATGAAAAGTTACCTCAAAGTAGAAAGTTTTACACGTTTTAAGAATTTATGAGAGAGACAATTAACTGGGATTTCTGTCAGCAGTGACGCAGCAAAGATGAATGTATCTCATGAATAGATTTTCATAACTTAGTTCTGAGTGATCAGTAATAATCCAAGAAACAGAACCTCAAAGATTATCAATTTAACATGAGCTGGAGAAGAGAAAGTCTCTCATTCTCAGGTTTGTTTTTCTCCTGGCCCTGATGATATTTCAGTAATTCCGCTGCAGTTCAAGATGCATTGTATGGACTGCTGGTAAATGACTGCTATAGGAAATGACTTCTACAGAGATCTATTATTTCAATTTGTGCTCACAAAAATAAATGTAACAGTTGAAAAAACCTTAAAAACACTGAATATTTTCTGAACGTTAGGTAAATTCTATTGTTACTTCAGAGTTTTAAGTGTCTCAGATTCTTAGATTTTGTATTCAAGTTCATTTACCAATAATGCTATTTAAAAACAGATCTTCATTAAAAAAGATGAAAAGTAATTGCAAATAGTGAGATACTTACGTCGTGGTCTGCGACACATTTTATACAAACAGCAGCATGAACATGTGAAGCACAGAATGATAGTGACTACAAACACTGCAAAGATGGTAATTCCAACTGCAACAAAGCTCGTAAAACTAAAAAAACAAAAGTTAGTTGAAAGTTACACAAGTTTTCTATACAGGATTTTTACTATACAACTACAAACAAAAATGTTTAGAAGACTAGGAATATAAAACTTCACATTTAGTCATGTAAATAAAAGGCAAAGTAGAGATGCATCTTATAACCAGGGATCCTGGTTTTCCCTGTTAAAAAATACCAAAGTCTCTGCTAAAAAAATCACAAAGTCTCTGCTACAGAAAACCCCAAACCCTTTATTAAAATTAAAGCCCCCCTGGCCCTGCTGGTGCCCCTTGCCCCCCACCCACAGCCCCTGCTCTCCCAGCACTACCAGAGGGGCTCCCAGATGCCTAGGCTACGGACCCAGGTCTGCAGCTCCTGCCCCTGCTCCCCCATGCTGCAGGCTCTGGTGGGCTGGCTCCCTGCCACCGTATGCACTCCTGGGGGGAAGGGGAGACCCGCAACCCCCAGATCTGTACCCAGGGCAGACACAGGCTGTGGGCTGAAGCTCCTGCCCTGCTGACACCCCCCCGTGGCCTCTAGAGCCTTGTGGGCATGACCCAGTGTGGCTGAGGACAGCTGCGCTGGTGACACATGTCCATCGCCTGGTGCTGCTTTGAGAGGACGCAGCCCTGTGCCTCTGCCCTCACTGCAGCCCCGCACACAGGAGGTGCATCACTGGGGTGGGGCAGGGAGCGAGCAGCAGCGAGGAGATCCTCATGTGGCTCCACTGCTGCCACCCTGCTTCTCTCCCCCGGGGCCTCCGGAGCCTGGCGAGTGCAACCTGGCATGGCAGGCAGCAGTGGAGCCATGTGGGCATCTCCTCACCAATGCTTGCCACCCCTCCCCATTGTCCCTGCTGCCCTGGCAATGTGCCTCCTGCACACAGGGCTGCAGTGAGGGCAGCAGTGTGGGGCTGCACCCCTCAAAGCAGCAGCAGGCACTGGAGGTGCATCACCAGGGCAGTGGGGTTGGGGGGGTAAGCAGTAGTGAGGAGATCCCCGCATGGCCCCACTGTCCCCAGCTGCCCCAGGTCATGCCCACCAGGCTCCAGAGACCCTGGAGGAAAGAAGCAGGGCAGGAGCCCAAGCCCACAGCCTGCCCTGGGTCCAGATCTGGGGTGGGTCACAGGCCGCCCCTGCCCCCTGGGAGTGTGCATGGCAGCAGAGAGCTGGCCCTCCCCCCAACGAGCCACCCACGGCCCCATCCTGCTCTCTGCTGGGGCCCTGTAGCCGCATATTGCAGCCCCAGGCCTAAAGCCATACCCAGCTGGGCAACAGCCCCAAAACTGCCCAACTCCCACTCCCCCGCCCTTCCCTGCTGAAGCTGCTCTGCAAGCTGCCTGGGGCCATGTGCACATCTGTGCACATGGTTCCCCCATCTCTCCGCCTTCCTCCCACTCCCTTCCAGTTCCCTGCAGGCTGGAACTCTGCCAGCATATAGGGAGCTCATTGCAAAATGGCAAAACGAGAAATCTGTGTTTGCCTCTGGCAAAAGGTAAAATCCACAGTTTACTCCATTTTTCTGTAGAAAACAGAAAACCTGGATCCCTGCTTGTAACTAGCTGAATCAGAGATGGATAAGCTTTAATGAGCAAGATTTACCTTCATCAGATGCTGAGGAAGGATATGCAGAGAACAAGCTATCAAATAGGGAGAGTGATTTAAATACAAAAGACAGGGAAGACAGAGGGAAGGAGGGAGGGAGCAGGCAGTACTGACAGAGGCACACAAATGATAAACCTATAGAGATAAAGGGGTCACAAAAGATAACCCAGGTAATGGGATAAAAATCTGTAGTCCCTGTTTAGACCATACTTAATACAGCCCAGTCTGCGAACACAGGCAGATTCAAGACTGTGTAAATTAGAGTGCTGGAGCACTGAGCAGTCCTACAGGAAGCTGCACCCCTCACTCTCAGCCTCCTTATCCCCACTGGAATGGGCAGACTACATTACTGGGGCAGCAGCCAGGGACCCAGCTCTGGAACTCCCCCTCCCTTTGTACTGGGGATAACAGCAGCAGCAGGTGAGGATGTACCACTGAACACAGAGAAGAAAGGAAGAGGGAATTTTTAACTGCTTGGGGACTTAGTACCTGGCAGCCAGTACCTTCCTCTCTGTGTTCAGTGGCACATCCCCTCCTGCTACCTGTTGCTGCTGTCCCCAGTAGACAGGTGGGGGGAGCTCCAGATCTGGATTCAGCTGGGGAAAACAGCTGTTCAGTGGACAGGTTCTACAGACTAACATGTTGGTTAGATGTTTATATTTAATTTGTCTTCCTATGTCCTTAGACCAGCATGGTTACAACCAACAACCCTACAACACGTGCAATTCTGGGCGCCGCACTTCAAGAAAGATGCGGATAACCTGGAGAGGGTCCAGAGAAGGGCCACTCGTATGGTTAAGGGCCTGCAGGCCAAGCCCTATGAGGAGAGATTAGAGAAACTGGACCTTTTCAGCCTCCGCAAGAGAAGGTTGAGAGGTGACCTGGTGGCTGCCTATAAGTTCGTCAGGGGGGCACAGAAGGGAATTGGTGAGTATTTATTCACCAAGGCGCCCCCGGGGGTTACAAGAAATAATGGCCACAAGCTGGAGGAGAGCAGATTTAGATTAGATATTAGGAGGAACTTCTTCACAGTTCGAGTGGCCAAGGTCTGGAACGGGCTCCCAAGGGAGGTGGTGCTCTCCCCTACCCTGGGGGTATTCAAGAGAAGGTTGGATGTGTATCTAGCTGGGGTAATGTAGGCCCAGCACTCTTTCCTGCTTATGCAGGGGGTCGGACTCGATGATCTATTGAGGTCCCTTCCGACCCTACCATCTATGAATCTATGAATCTATGAACCAAATTTAGAATTAAAGCATAAAATGGCCATGTATGGCAAAGTATGAAATGATGGTGCTGTATAGGTTTCACTGTACAAGAACAGCTACTCAAAGGTCAGTGATTAGAGCTTGACCAGGAATTCTTGGGTCAGCTCACAGAGGTAGTGAAGGCTAAGAATGTGGTAGTCATGGGGGACCTGAACTTCCCAGACATCTGCTGGGAAGAACAGTCAGCCAGGTCTGAACGCTCATGTAGGTTCTTGGCCAGAGTGCAGGACCTCCATCTAACCCAGGAGGTGCACAGCCCCACCAGGGGAGACGCCTTGTTGGACCTAGTGCTGGCCACGGGTGATGACATGCTGAGGGGGCTGCGGGTGCTAGACCACCTGGGCAACAGTGATCATCGCCTGCTGGAATTCACCATCCAGCGCAAGGTGGCAAAGGTATGCAGTACGGCAGCGGCCCTAGATTTTAGGAGGGCAGACTTCAACGAGCTAAGGAGGATAGTTGGAGAAGCGCTGAGGTCCCGGAGGGGAGGGGAGCCAGGTGTCCAAGGAGAGTGGTCACTCCTTAAGGAGACGATCCTCCAAGCCCAAAGGAAGGTAATCACAATGAGGATCAAAGGGAGCAGGAGAGCACACAAGCCTCCGTAGCTCACCAAAAGCATCCGGGAATGTCTCCTTGCTAAAAAGGAGGCTTACACCCAATGGAAAAGAAGTGGTCATCACCAGGGAGGACTATTCTGTAGTTGCTTGGGGATGTAGGTGGGTAGTTAGGAAGACCAAGGCAGAGATGGAACTGGGGCTAGCTTCCCAGATTAAGGACAATAAGAAGTCCTTTTTTAAATACATAGGAGGTAAAAAGAAGGTCCCGGGTAATGTGGGGCCCTTGCAGGACGCATTGGGAAACTTGGTTGTCACACCAGACGGCAAAGCTAACATGTTTAATGATTTCTTTGCCTCCGTCTTCCTAAGTAGGGACCAGAACAGCCACCTCCCTGCTGGGCCCCCCTCGGGCCCCGGGTTAGCAAGGATTTAGTTAGGGAGCTTCTGGAGGGGTTGGATGTATTCATGTCAGCCGGTCCGGATGATCTCCACCCTAGAGTTCTAAAGAAACTGGCCGAGGTCATTGCAAGTCCCCTGGCACGGCTTTACGAGCACTCATGGTACTCTTGTGAGGTACCGGAGGACTGGAAGAGGGCCAACGTGGTCCCCATCTTCAAAAAAGGCAGGAAGGAGGACCCGGGAAACTCTAGGGCAGTTAGTCTTACCTCGATCCTAGGCAAGCTGTTCAAGAAAATTATGCTGGCACACATCCAGGAGGGGCCAGCAGGAGACTGCATGCTTAGGGGCAACCAACATGGGTTCATCAGTGGCAGGTCCTGTCAGACCAACCTGGTGGCCTTTTACGATCAGATCACCAGATCATTAGATGCAGGGGTAGCAGTGGACATAGTCTTCCTGGATTTCCGGAAGGCTTTTGACACCGTCTCTCACCCCGTTCTCATTAAAAAACTGGGGGGCTGTGGTGTAGACACCCACACTGTCAAATGGGCCGCCAACTGGCTGGAGGGCTGCACCCAGAGGGTGGTAGTGGATGGGTCCTTCTCAACCTGGAAGGACGTGGGCAGTGGGGTTCCGCAGGGCTGGGTCCTCGGGTCCTCGGGTCCGCACTGTTCAACATCTTCATCAGTGATTTGGATGAGGGGGTAAAAAGCACCCTGTTCAAATTTTCTGATGACACTAAGATGTGGGGGGATGTGGGTACATTGGAAGCATGCAACAGGCTACAATCAGACCTGGACAGGTTACAAGGGTGGGCGGATGAGAACAGGATGGGATTCAACACAGACAAGTGCAAAGTGATGCACCTGGGGAGGAATAACCGGCACCATACCTACAGGTTGGGGAACTCCCCTCTTGTCAGCACGGAGGCGGAAAAGGATCTGGGGGTCATCACTGACTCCAAGATGAACATGGGCCGGCAGTGTGGAGAGGCAGTTAGGAAGGCACCTTGTCATGCATCCACAGATGCATCTCGAGCAGGTCCAAAGAGGTGATCCTCCCCCTCTATGCGGCACTGGTCAGGCTGCAGCTGGAGTATTGTGTCCAGTTCTGGGCGACACACTTCAAGAGGGATGTGGACAGCATGGAGAGGGTCCAGAGGAGGGCCACTCGTATGATCAGGGGACAACAGGGCAGGCCCTATGAGGAGAGGCTACGGGACCTGAACCTGTTCAGTCTCCAAAACAGAAGACGGAGGGGTGATCTTGTGGCTTATTATAAACTAGTCAGGGGGGATCAGCAGGCATTGGGGGAGTCACTGTTCCCCCGAGCACCACCAGGAGTGACCAGGAATAACGGTCACAAGCTGGAAGAGGGTAGGTTTAGGCTAGACATCAGGAGGCGCTACTTCACAGTCAGGTCGGCTAGGGTCTGGAACCAACTTCCAAGAGAAGTGGTGCAGGCTCCTACCCTGGGGGTCTTTAAGAGGAGGTTAGATGAACATCTTGCTGGGGTCATTTGACCCCAGTACTCTTTCCTGCCATGGCAGGGGGTCAGACCAGATGATCTGCTCAGGTCCCTTCCGACCCTAGAAACTATGAAACTATGATTAAATGTGCAGGAGTGTTAAAATGTTAATTTAAACAGTTACATGTAAAAGTATCTATTGGCTGGTTTTACAGAGGGTAATTATACCTGAAATTAAATTTGCATTTCTGGATGATGATTCTCAGATTTACAGAAGAGCAAGAATATTTTTCTTCTTAATAAAATTTTGATTCCCCCTCTCAAATCTTGTTACACCTGAATCAGTGAGAATCCAGCTACATTGCAGACAAACTCCTATTCTGTAGCTCAACTCTTCCTGATCAATGATCTCAGAATCTGTGTTTTACAAGGTTGGAAGGATGTGCCCTTTTTCCAGCTTGATAACATCCAGAATATTTATATAGGTAATGGTTTGTTGGTAGATTCTGTTAAAAGAATTGGTCTAAATGTATTTACTAATTGACAGGAACACTCCTTATGAACAACACTTGGTTGGCTATTTTAGCAAGTGTGGAGAAACCAAGAACTGCACTAAACTATTTTTTGTAATTAGCACTAATCATGGAGACAGCTAGTGAAAAGCTTGTACAGAACCTTGTTCATGACCCCAGTTTACATACATATACTAAACTTTTCAGATAGTCAGAGGTAGTCTCCTATTTTCTGAAGGTTTTTTCAGACTATGATGGCTTTACCTGTATATCTTCTGAAATGTCAATTTCTAGCAGATTTTAGGTCCTCTTTCTTATTGATAAATAGATCTCAGTGTTTGGCTTGTTCATACACGACCATTTTATCTTTTAATTATAAATGAAATATATGTATTTAGCCAACATGTTTTTCTTTGCTGTGATTTGGAATCTAATGGAGCACTTCTTCCATTCAGGCCAAAATTTTATTCAGTTTTCACACCAGTATCTTAAAGAAAATCTAGACATCCTATTTGCTTCACAAACAAACAAAAATGATATTCCACTGGGATTCCATACTTATTACCTAATAATAATTATTATTTATTGTATACTGAATTAGTAATGCATTGAATATAACATTTCATACTGGATGTCTACTGCCATTGCTCCTCTGTTTTTCTTCTTTTCATGTCCTGTGTGAGACTGTTGATGACAGGTATTTAGCAGACTTTGTAGATTTGTTAGAAACTAACAGCGTCGTAACATGAGCACTTCTACTGTGGTTGTTATGACAGTTGGAACTCTGTGTTGCATTTGGGTATAATATAAATAGGTTTTAAGCACTATAGCTGCATCCCTTCAATAGGCACCAAGGTACCAGAAATATTACCAAGTCAGAAAACTAGGGGTGCACTGATAAAGACTTCTTTGGCAAACACCAATGACTGATTATTAACCAGCCATATCGGCCAATACTGATCTGATTGCTGATACGCAGCCCCGCAGCTTGGAGAGCAGTGTCCAGCTGGTAAGTCTTTGAGGGGGAAGGGGCATGAGAGGGAGAAGGGTCATGGCAGATCGAGGCCCACACTGTAAGGGAGGTAGTGGGGCCTGGGCAGGGGCAGGTGCTGCCCAGCAAGGTGGGAACATGGGACGGATCTGTGGGTGGCTCATCCAGACAGTGCAGGGGTTGGGGAGAGGGACAGTTCCCCGTCACTCCATGCACCCCCAGGGGAAACACAAAGGGAATGTGCCCCCTAGATTCACGTGTGGGGCGAGGGTGAGCTGCCGGCTGTGGACTTGAGGCCAGGGGCTGGGTGGAGCAGCGGTAGCACCGGGAGGGGGGCTGATGGGATGGGCTACAGCCAGCCCAAAATTTGCCGTAGCCATCCTGTAGTTCCCCCTCCCAGCACTGCCCACCCCAAGTGCAGCCCAGCCCAGCCCAGCCCAACCCTCCCATCAGGGAGAGGCTCATGCAGCCCCTGGCCCTGAGCCCACAGCAGGTAGCCTGCCCTCACCTCATGCACAAATCCTGGAGGCATATGCCCCCTGTGCCTCCCTGGGGGTGCACGCAGTAGTGGGGAGCTGCCCCCTCCCCAACCCCCCCACACCCTCTGGACGAGCCACTTATGGCTTCATCTCATGCTCCGCTCAGGCAGTGCCTGCCCCTGCCCTAGCCCCACTCCCTCCCTCACCATGGGGGCCTTGATCTGTTCACTCCCCCCACACACACACACACACTCTTTCCCCAGCACAGACTTACTGGCAGGAGGCTGCTCTCTAAGCTGCTGGGCTGCATTCTTGGCTGTGTTCCGACAGCTCATTTTTTGAAGAAAGGTACATGTGGTATGTGAGTGGTATTTTTTCTATTATGGGGTATCTATTTTTACAAAAAGCTGATTTGCTTTGCATTTGGAAAAACAAAATTAACTTTCTTCCTATTCTTGATGATTTTAGAAAGTTCTATTTGCCTGACCATTAGGCCAACATTTTGTGTATCTGTTAAATGCTGTCTTTAATAAACTGTGCTTTCCAGGATCAGTTTCCTCTGCAATACCGAATCTTTAGTAGACCTACACCAGAGACAGAAAACACATCTGGAACACTAAAAATAAAGTTCCAAAACACCAGATACAGACATTAGCTAGTAAGTAGCAACAGCTATGTTCTAACCTGTATAAACATGTTTTCTTATGGCACTGGTACGTGCAAGTTTTTCTAACATTCCTGTAATTTATACTTATTTTTATCCACTTCTAACCAAAAAATACAAAGGTACCTGGATGAATATTAATTCTGTACATGTCATAACACAGTGCTTTCGTCAGACTTTCTAGGAAAGAAATTACTACTGAAACTCTGAAAGCATGTGATGGAACTATCTTCTGCATATGGATTACTCCTATATGTCCTACTCTGCAAAATGTAAATTAAATAGCATATCTAAGGTGCAGTTATACACTCTTGTAGAAATATGAAGTCTATTTCTAAAGGTATATTAAGAATTTGTAAGATTTCTTATACAGTTTCAATGGACGTGTGTACTAATTTGACCATTTTTCATCATTTCAACCAGAAATGTAACTGATATTTCCTCACACTCACAATTTATATTTATTGTTGAACTCTTGCATTCTTCTTTGAATCCCAACTCAATTCTTTGTGTACACCCCTTTTCTTCATTAAGGTACCAGAATGGCAATCAGGTCAACCAAGTTTTATTCCTAGTTCTCCCAACCTACTATCTTAATTCAGGCAAATAACTCCAGCTCCCTGCCTTAAAGGTCTCTCATGCTTAGAATTGGGCTGATATTAATCCCATATTGTAAAGCATTCTGATATTGTTGGATGAAAGTTGTTAATAATCATTACTGTTTGTTCCAGAACTCCTACAATTAGTTGTTTTCTCCCTGCCTCCATACTACATAACATATGTAACATTTTCCTCATAGGCCTGCTTTGCAAAGCAGGTTAACCTTTTCACTGCTATTCCACACATTTATTGTCTAGCACTGGTTCTCAACCTTTTTAGGTTCAGGGCACCCCCTGCAACTTTTTAACTTGGCAGCTGCCCCAGTTGAAAACCACTCTGGTGCTGCCTCAGGTTACCTCACAGATTTTCAACTAGGTGTTGCCACCACCACATGGAATTGCCCCACATGCCTCCTGCACGGCCAGACCAGGAAGTGGTTTCAGCATGAGTGTTTGCTCCTGCCTGCATTAGGGTTATCAAATATGCTTAAAGGAAGCAGGAACGCTCACTCTTGCCACAGCCTTGCATGGTCTGCCCATTCACCACACTCCTCCCCAAAACAGAGGTGCTATGCTGTGCTAAAAGATGATACTATGATACAAAAAATGGTGAGGCCAGTTCCTACACAAAGGCATTCTCAGATTCCTGGAATATTTGACAATTTTTTACTGTGATCAAATAATAAGCAATCAATTGTTCATTCACTTGATCAGCTTGCCAACCTTAGTACCAAGTTTATGTCCTCTCAAGATTACTGGCACAACCAATGACAAAAACTGCTTTAAATAATTGTTTTCTGTGTAACAGAAAAGTGACTCAAAGCCAACCTAAGGCTGAGTTTCCATTTTCTCACATCTGTATAGTTAAAAATATGTCTTGTATTATATTACAGTAATAGCAAAACACACAACTTTGTTAAACCCAACAGAACAACAGTTAAAAAACGAGGCAAGAACTATATTTCAGAATTTACTGCCTTGTGGCCAACTGGTGTCTGACTATTCTGTCATCAGAATAAACATCCAATGTCAGAGCTAAAATGTTTTAACCATGCTTTATCTGACTATTTATGGCATTACTGGAAGGGGATGGTTTTAACTATTAAAGATATTTAATTTGCCATCTTCCTACTGTAGGATTTAAATGCACACTTACTTTTTGTTTTTATACAGGTTCTATTATTTAAGGCTTTCAAACTGCACTACATACTTCAACAAAGTTATGTTTTTTCAATCCTATTGTAAGGTGCGGAAAACCAAAGAGGTCACATGACTTCCAGTAAGTCACAGATTAACTGTAGCAGAAAAACAGTGCAGTGTGATTTAGTACCTTCTTTCACAGAATTACAGGTTTCCCTCGATTTATGCAGTACACGCGTTCCTGGAGAACACTGTATAAAACGAATTTGCGTAAAGCGAACCTAATTCATAATGTAAGAAATAGGGATAAGTTCCCGTGTTGGCTGCTCCCAGGGCCGCTCCAGCATGGGCTGGGGTGGGTGTGGACAAGCAGAACCCCGAGGTGGTGTGGAGCGTGGCACTCACCCCAGCCCTGGCTGTAGCGGCCCGGGAGCTGCCAGCACCAGCTGCCTGCAGCCAGTGGGCGGCACCATGCCCTGAACCCCACAGGGCTCTGCCTTTCCCCACTCACCCCAGCTCCTCCTGCAGCTACCCCAGGAGTGGCTAATACCAGCTCCCTGTAGCCCCTGGGCTGCACTGTGCCCTGGTGCAGGCAGCTGAAGCTGGGTGCTCCTGGGGCTGCTTCAGCCAAGGCCGGGGTGGAGACAGGCAGAGCACCGGAAAGAGCCTGGAACCACTGCTGGACTGAGCCAGCAGCAGCCGCTGGCTCCAGCCTGCTCTCATCCAGCTGCGGGTGGCTGCCTGCCCCTGCTGCAGCCCTGGAAGCGATGGACGCCACCTGCTTGCAGCTGCTGGGCTCTGCCATGCCAGGGGGTTTGGGGCATGGTGCAGCCTCAAATCTGTGAGTAAAATTAAAGGCATCCCCAGCCTCCCCCTCCCACCCTGCTGCTGCCCCTCACTCCACCCCCCCACCCACAAAGCCCTCCCCAGCCCTGCTAGTGTCTCTCACTGCCCCCCCACAACCTCCAGCCCTTTTGGTGTTGCTCACTGCCTCCCCCAGCCCTGCTGGTGTCCCTCACTGCCCCCCAAACCCTCCCAGCCCTGCTGGTTCCCCTCACTGCCCCCCCCCCACAGCCTCCTAACACTGCAGGTGTCTCTCACTGCCCCCTCAGCCCCACAGTCCTGCTGATGCCTGCCACTGTCCCCCAACCCCTCCCAGCCCTGCTGGTGCCCCTCACTGCCCCCCAGCCCTGCTCAAGCCCCTTGTCCCCCCCCACAGCCCCTACCCCCACAGCCCTGCCAGAGTGGGCCCCCAGCTGTCAGGGCTATGGGTCAGGGCCTGAGGTCCACAGCTTCCTGCCTCTAACAAAAGAAGTGGCACAAGCTGTGGCGGGCCAGTAGAGGGAGCTCCAGTGTTGAGCCTCCCACCTCGCCACGCCCGTCCACCTTCCGGACTCCACGTCTCTCTCCAGAGGCACCTAAGCCCTGGCAGACCCCCTTTCAAGCCTCACTGCAGAGTCCGGGGGTAGCGTAAGCTGCCACCACCCTGAGGGGGACCCTCTTAAGCTCTGTCTCCTCAGGGAAACACAGGCCTACTAGTCCAACATGTACTTGACCCAGTAGAAGCACTTGGGGCACTTCCCCAAGTCGAGGCCAAAAATAGTCTCCCTTAGTCCACAGACCCAAGGGGCCTCTTAGGCATAATTTAGATCCACCCCTCAATAAGTCTCTTACACTAGTCACAAAGGAGAACTTTATTGATTACAAGGGGTAGGGTGAAAATAGGGTACAAGATAGAGCAATATCATAGGAATCCCATAGAGCAAAACAGTCTGGCTGAGGTAGCCTTTTGATTACGCATCTGAATTACTGCCAGCTATATATTTAATCAGATCTCTAGTAGCTTACTCACAAGCATCATCCAGAGGCTGTTAGAGATTCCCTCTGGAGGCAGGCCGTTCCTAGCTCATGAGTTATGGGGGAGAGAGCCAGTTTCAGATGGTAAAGCTCCTCTCTAATTCTGAGTCCCCTGCATGGCTGCTGCCCCCTCCTCCTGGGCAGTCTTAACTTATAAAGCCCCTGTGACTTCATTCACCTGGTCCAATGGAGGCCAGCACCTGTTGGCCAACCAATCTGAAATACATCACTAGTTGCCTGGAAGACTGTAACCCACCAGGTAGATGCCCCTCACCCAGGTAGGTGATACCAGTCATGCAGGCACAGGGAACAGGTTTCCCCCCTCCCTCAGGAATGTAGCCAGGTCAGGTTACCTAAAGAGATAGGGTAAGGTACGTCTCCTCCACTGGGCCCATCCTAATCAAATTGTCACAGAGCAGAGATTTTGGGGAGAAACAAAGGTGGCTTCCTGCCACACAAGCCAGCTCCCCACCTGCTGCTGCCTGCTATGGGCTCGGGTGGGGGTGGGGCCAGCTCCCAGCCCTGCCTGTGTCCCCAGCAAACTCCCTTATTGCACAAGCTCCAGCAGCAAGGAGTGAGCCTAAACCAAGCTAGCCCTTCCTTTTCCCCCTCTCTCTCCCCCTTCTGGCTGTGCTGGGGGTTTCCCACTCTTTTTGCAGCCAGCTCTTGCAGACTGGAGCTCTGCCAGCGTGCAGAGCTCTTTGCAAAAGCAGGGAATCTGTGGGTTTCTCTGCTAAAAGCAAAAATCCATGTTTTTGCTGATAACAATGGGAAATCCGTGGTTTTCCCCATTTTCCCATGGGAAATGGAAAACCCGGATCCCTGTATCTGCATTGGGCAGTGCCTGAACTGCATTATCTTGTGCTGCTGTTACCTGTTCTGCCTTAGTGTTAAGAGGTGGTTGTTAATGAAGATGTTTCTCTTGTTCTTCCCTATGTGATCTCTCTGGGACAGGAACCCCACAGATACACTAAAGTACCCAAAATGGGCTTTAGTGCATTCTAGCTAGAGAACTCCAAACTCTCCAGGGATTATGAGTATGTACTCTGGTTGCTAGGACATTCTAAAACTTGTGCTGCTGTCTCTTCACTGATCCTGTCTTGAAGGCTGGCTAAATTAAAGCTCCTATATATATGCAAACATGCACAACAATTATTTTTCATTTTCTTGCAGTATAATTCATTTCCTGGTTGTGGTCATCTAATTTTTCACTTCAATTTAAAAAAGTATTTTTCAAGACATCACTAAACAAAAGGAGGAAAACAGTTGCAAAAACAAACTAATACTGACTCATCATCCTCCACATATCTTAAAAATGTGCTCAAAGGAAAGTTTCATTAGACAAGTACATTTGTGAAGTTTTTACATCCTGTTACATAGTATGAAATATAATGAAACCCATATTGCTTGAAAAACATTGCTTGTTTTTTGACTGGTTTTCACTTACAAAGTTAACTGAAGTTATATTTTGGGTGTTCTTGCTAATTAAGGGACTGTAAGTAGTCAAGGCCCGTACTGGGGTGTGGTAGTGCTTTTAATAAAAGCTGACTAAGCCCTGTAAGTGGAAATAGCAAGTTTAAACAATTTATCAGCAGCTAAAATGACCATGCTGGTAAGATAGTTCCAGGTGATATAAATAAAAAAAGTTGATAGATGATGACAACCCCTACCTACACCAGGAGAATTCAGGGGTGTATACATTATACTTGTATATTGGTAATTTCTCCCCTCACTGCAAGCAGGTTAATATATGCCCCTAAATAGGAAAGCACTGTAATTGCACCTGCTATGAATGGCTATTTTAGAATAGCTGTTCATTTGTTCACTCGACAAATTTACACGGGTGCATAAAACCAATGTAGATAACAGTTATGTAATTTGTTGTGTTTTCAGAGCCCTACAAGACAGAATCCTGCTGATTGCGAACAACTTTCATATCAAAGCTGGAAACTTTTGAGTATATGTACTAAGTAAGAAAGTGTTGTACATGCTATCCAGTTTAACCCTTACAAGAATAAATACATCATACTTGCTGAGTACACTCAAGTGTAATCAGTGAGAGTGACTTTATCAGGCTTTAACCAATGAAATAACAGACTTCATTTTTGTGCACTTATAAAAAAAACCTCAACATTTATTGTTCAGTACAATTTTGGAGATGTAATGTAATTTTTTTATGCAATTGCTGCAAGCATTTTAAAGCAAGGCTTAAAAATGTGCAGCTTACCTATCCTTTGAATGAATATGCAAGTAACTGGGAAGGGAGGGAAATTTTTTGGAGTCTGTAGTTTTACTCAGTGATAAATCTGACATCAAGAGGTAACCTGTCTGGTATGAAAGCTTTGCAAGTATATATATTTTTTTCTTGTTTTGTTTATATACAGAATACTAAATGTGTGCGTTCACATGAACTCCTTTGTGGACATTTCTGAATATATCATTACCTAGGACTGAACCCCAAGAATACTTCCAATGTATACACTACAGGTGTTTCAGCTAGTACATTTGCTACTTCTGACTACCAAAACTATATAATTAACAGACTGTGTAGTGCTGGCAGCTACTCTCGACACACAGAGCTGTATTTTATACTCCTCATTCTGCCAAAATCTCAATCAACTACTCCATAACAGGCAATAATCTGCATCAGAGTTCAAGATAAGGACTTCATCAGGAAGTGATAGACATGCGCACACTGACCATCTCTCTTAGGCTGGTACTCAAAATCATCGTCCCTTCTTAAAAATCAGTTTTGGCTGTTAGTAGCATACCCAAAACCAGGTTTCCTAGTTTGCTCATTAAATTAAATATTTCTGAGAATCATTGTCCTTAACATTGACATGGTCAATGCAACCTAAGGGGAAAAATACTTGATAGAACTATCTGGACATAAAGGTTTTCATTTATTCATTTATTTCATTTCACTGATCATAAATATGAAGGAGGTCTCACAGTGATACACTCTGCTGCTCCTGACACAACTGTTTGGCTCAACCACCTAAATGTAGATACAGAACAGGAACAGTAATTTTACAACATCCTTTCGAAAAGATTTCAGAAATGTGTGTGGGGTGTGGGAGAGGGCAAGAAGCACTATAAGCTTTTTTAAGGTGCAATACTATGACAACCACCAAAACAAGTAGTAAAATCACAACTGAGAAAAATACGATCAGATGACATTTAAATTACTATATTTCCCAACTGAGAAATTAATTATTTTGCTTTTATGCTATAAAATGAATTCCTAAGTTACCTATTTGTTTAAATACAGAAACTGTCCAACAAATTTGCTTTTCCACCACAGAATTTCTCTTCAGCAATTAAAACACTTTGCTACCAGTGAAAAGTGATTGAAATTAGGTAACTTTTTCTTTGTAAGTCATATCAAATCAGTAAATAAAGTATCAATTCCTTGTAACTGTCTAGTTCTCTTAAAACTGCTGGCAAGAGTAAGCACACAGCAGACCAAAAGCAGCTAATTTGTTAGCCTTTGGAACAGTGTATCAAGAAAGAAGTTTTACAAGGAAGCATCCTGGCAGCACTACTCCGTGTCATTTGTATTGGTGCCCACAGTATCATCAGCCTCACAGCAGAGTGGAACACAAACAGATCTGCCCCGAATCCAAGTTACCTATTGCACTGAATGTATCCCACATTATTTTAACTAACGAATAACTGACAGGATTACTGGGCCCAAAGTCAAGAAGCAAGACATTTAGCTTCCCTATTTATAACCTACTATTTTGATACACACCATGTTTACACTATCTTTGGGCATGAATGACACATGCCTGTGGAGGCTGGGGGGGGGTCACTAACAGGTGTGGCGGCAGCAAGCAGGGAGCTCCCACAGGCGGCTGTGGCAGTGGCAGTGGTGGAGGGAGGGGGTGAGGGGGAATGATGACCAGTGGTCAGCAACCACCTGCAGATGACGCCAACATTGGCAGTGGTAGCCGGTGGCATTTGGTGACTGCCTGCAGATGCCACAGGTGCTGGTATCGGCAGTGAAGGGAGGCCTCCCCTGGGGCCTGAGGGGGGCCCGGTCGGGGGGCTGATCCGGTCCCTGCTCAGGAAAATGGAGGCAAAGAAATTGTTAAATAGGTTAGCTTTGTCGTCTGGGGTGACAACCAGTTTTCCTAGCATGTTGTACCTGCTTGAGAGGGATTGGGCAGGCCTTTTTACTCCCTTTGCTCGGCTAAGGGAGGCTATTTGTGAATGCTTCAGGTTAAGAGAAGCACCCCAAAGAACCACAGTGGGTTAAGCAACCCTCAAGGTCTACAAGGCCTGTCTACCCCAGGGGGCACAGAGCCTGGACAAACACCAGATCCCAGGTGGTGGTAGCAGGTATCCCAGGCTTGTGGGTGTGCTCCACGAAGGCGGTTGACCCGAAGCTGGTGCCCCTGGGGAGGTATCCGAAGCTTGGTTTTTGGCAGGGCACAGTGAGGTGGGTGTCTTGGCGTAAGATTGCTCCCAACTGAAGGGAGGTTGTGGCAAGCAGCAACTGCCCACAGGCATTGCCAGCAGCATCAGGCTCTCCAGGGACCTAGCAGACCTCCTAAGGCTAAAAAGAAAAGCCTACAAAGGATGGAAGACGGGATTCACCTCGACGGAGGATTATTCTGCACTGGTCCGGTCCTGCAGGGAGCAAACCAGGAAAGCCAAGGCTGCAACTGAACTCCAACTAGCTTCAAGCATTAAGGACAATAAAAAGTCCTTTTTCAGGTAAGTGGGGAGCCAGAGGAAAAGCAAGGGCAACATTGGACCCTTGCTGAACCAGATGGGACAACTGATAACTGACGCCCAGGAAAAAGCCAAGCTATTAAATGGGTACTTTGCGTTGGTCTTTCATCAGTCCCATGGGACAGGGAGGTCCGGGTGAGGGAAATCCCCTGCCCTCCATCAATGCTGACCTTGTGAAGGAACATCTTGAGAAGCTGGATACCTTCAAGTCAGCCGGCCCTGACAATCTACACCCCAGGGTACCCAAGGAGCTGGCAAGCATCATAGCCCAGACCCTGGCACAGATCTTTGAAAACTCCTGGCGATCTGGTGTAGTGCCCGAAGACTGGAAGAAGGCCAATGTGGTACCGATCTTCAAGAAAGGGAGGAAAGTGGATCTGGCTAACTATAGGCCCATCAGACTGACTTCTATCCTGGGGAAGATCTTAGAAAAGTTTATTAAAGAGGCCATCCTTAATGGACTGGTCAACACTAACATCCTGAGGGATAGCCAGCATAGATTTGTTGGGGGTAGGCCTTGCTTGACCAATCTCATGTCCTTCTACGACCAGGTGACCTATCACCTGGACAAGGGAGAAGAGATTGATGTCATATATCTTGACTTCAAAAAAGCCTTTGATCTGGTATCCCATGATCACCTCTTGGCAAAACTAGCCAATTGTGGCCTTGGGTCCACCACGATCTGCTGGCTGGGAAATTGGCTCCGTAGTCGGACCCAAAGGGTAGTAACTGATGGCAGTCACTCATCATGGTGTCCTGTGACCAGTGGGGTCCCCCAAGGTTCTGTCCTTGGACCCATATTGTTCAATATCTTCATTAATGATGTGGACATTGGAGTCAGGAGCGGACTGGCCAAGTTCGCCAATGACATCAAACTTTGGGGCAAAGCATCCATGCCAGAAGATAGACAGGTGATCCAGGCTGACCTGGACAAGCTCAGCAAATGGGCAGACGAGAACCTGATGGTGTTTAACACCGAAAAATGCAAGGTTCTCCACCTTGGAAGAAAAACCCACAGCATGATTATAGGCACGGCAGTGCTACACTGGCTAGCACTACAGATGAAAGGGACTTGGGGGTCACGATTGATCACAAGGTGAAGATGAGCCATCAATGTGATGCTGCAGCTAGTAAAGTGAGCAAATGCTGGCTTGCATCCACAGATGCTTCTCAAGCAAATCCCGGGACATTATTCTCCCCTTGTACTCAACCTTGGTGAGGCTGCAGCTGGAGTACTGCATCCAGTTCTGGGCTCCACAATTCAAAAAGGATGTGGAGAAGCTTGAGAGAGTGCAGAGAAGACCCACGCGCATGATCAGAGGTTAGGAAAACAGACCTTATGACAACAGGCTGAGAGCCATGGGGCTCGTTAGCCTGGAAAAGCACAGGCTCAGGGGTGATCTGATGGCCACCTATAAGTTGATCGGGGTGACCACCAGGATCTGGGGGAACGTTTGTTCACCAGACCACCCCAAGGGATGACGAGGTCAAACGGTCATAAACTCCTGCAAGACCATTTCAGGCTGGACATAAGGAAGAATTTCTTTACTGTCCGAGCCCCCAAGGTCTGGAACAGCCTGCCAGCGGAGGTGGTTCAAGCACCTACACTGAACACCTTCAAGAGTAAACTGGATGCTTATCTTGCTGGGATCCTATGACCCCAGCTGACTTCCTGCCCTTTGGGCGGGAAGCTGGACTCGATGATCTTCTGAGGTCCCTTCCAGCCCTAATGTCAATAAATCAGCAGTGGCCAATCGCAGGGGGGGCACGTGTACCTGTGTGTACCTCCTACATGTTGCCAATGTCCTTGGGTGACTTAAGTAGAATTCTCTTCCTACATTTGCTGGTTTTAATATTAATAGATATTGCCCTGCATCTGCCTCTGAAGTCACTCTCAAAACAATGGGAAGAAGTAGTGCTAGTAGTAACACATTTAACAGACATTAGTTTTTTTGTTTTTTTTTTTTAAAGATCATACTGTTCTGCCCATTATGACCATATTGGTGGCATGCTTTACAAATGTTGTGGCAGTGTAAGAGTAATGTCATAGCCATGAGGACCCAGGAAACTATAAGCCAGTTAGTCTTACCTTGATCCTGGGTAAGCTTTTTGAGAGAATTATCCTGGCACATGTGCATGAGGGTCCAGGAAGGGAGATTATGCTTAGGGGCAACCAACACGGGTTCATTAAAGGCAGGTCCTGTCAGACCAACCTGGTGGCCTTCTATGACCAGGTCACCAAATATTTAGATGCAATGGTAGCAGTGGACACAATCTTTCTGTACTTTCAGAAGGCCTTCGACACTCTCTCTCACCCCATTCTCATTAAAAAACTGGGGAACTGTGGTGTCAACACCTACACAGTCAAATGGGTCACTAACTGGTTGGAAGGCTGCACCCAGAGAGTGGTGGTGGACAGATCTTATTCGATCTGGAGGGATGTGGGCAGTGGGGTTCCACAGGGCTCGGTCCTCGGGCCCGCACTATTCAACGTCTTCATCAGTGACTTGGACGAGGGGGTAAAAAGCACTCTGTTCAAATTCACAGATGATACTAAGATGTGGGGGGAAGTGGGCAAGCTAGAAGGGAGGAATAGGCTGCAGTCAGACCTAGATAGATTACAGGGGTAGTCAGATTAGAACAGGATGGGTTTCAGCACTGACAAGTGCAAGGTACTGCACCTGGGAAGGAAGAACCAGCAGCATACCTAGAGGCTGGGGAACTCCCTTCTCGTCAGTGCAGAGGCAGAAAAGGATCTTGGAGTCATTATTGATGCCAAAATGAACACGGGCCGACAGTGTGGAGACGCAGTCAGGAAGGCCAACCGCACCTTGTCATGCATCCACAGATGCATCTCAAGCAGGTCCAAAGAGGTGATCCTCTTCCTCCATGCGACACTGGTCAGGCCACAGTTGGAGTACTGTGTCCAGTTCTGGGCGCTGCACTTCAAGAGGGATGTCAACAGCATGGAAAGGGTCCAGAGGAGGGCCAGCTGCATGATCAGGGGGCAGCAGGGCAGGCCCTACGAGGAGAGGCGCAGGAACCTGAACCTGTTCAGCTTCCACAAGGGAAGGCTGAAGGGAGATCTAGCAGCCTGTTACAAACTAGTCAGAGGGGACCAGCAGGCACTGGGGGAGCCCCTGTTCCCCTGAGCACTACCAGGAGTAACCAGGAACAACAGTCACAAGCTGGCAGAGGGTAGATTCAGACTAGATATCAGGAGGCACTACTTCACTGACAGGGTGGCTAGGATCTGGAACTAACTTCCAAGCGAAGTGGTGCTGGCTCCTACCTTGGAGGTCTTTAAGAGGAGGCTAGATGAATACCCTGCCGGAGTCGTTTGACCCCAGTACTCCTTCCTGCCATGACAGGGGGTTGGACTTGATGATCTGCTCAGGTCCCTTCTGACCCTACTAACTATGAAACTATGAGGTTCAGAGATTCTGCAAGAGACAAGGATTTATTTCTTAGGGTGATATCTTTTACTAGGAAATTGCCCATCAAGAATGACAGGGGGGTGGGAACCGGCGGGGACAGAGCCCCAAATCTGGCACCACACCCTCCCTTCCCCTCTGCCATTCCTTGTGTAACCCTTCTGTACCCCCACCCTCCTCCCAGTGCTTCAGGTTCAGCCCTGTTCCCCCCAACCACCCTCCCACTGCTTCAGCTCCAACCCTGCTTACCCCCCAGCTCCCCTGCTCCTTCCGTCCAGCCCCCCTCCACTGCTTCGGAACCAACCCCGCTCTATTCTCCTCCCCCCACCACTCCAGGTCTGACCCCACTCTACCCCCTCCCCCCACTGCTTCGGTCCAACCCCACTCCACCCCCCTCCTCTCCATCACTTTGGTCTGACCCCGCTCTCCCCCTCTGCTGCTTCAGGTCCACCCCCAATCCCCACCCCAATGCTTCAGCTCCAAGTCCGGTCCCCCCTCTCCTCCACCACCACTTCAGTCTGACTCTGCTCCCCCTCACCGCTTTGGGTCCCCGTGCTCCACCCTCCTCCCCACTGCTGCTTTGGTCCAACCCACTCTCCCCTTCCCCACTGTTGCTTCAGGTCTGGCCCCAACACTCCAGTCCAACCATGCTACCCCCCTTTCCCCTGCCACTTCGTTCTGGCCCCACTCCTCCTCCTTCCTCCCTGCTGCTTTGGGTCCAGCTGGCCCATGTCCGCCTGCCTCCCCAATCCCTTCCTCTGTCCCTGCCCGCCACCTCTCCCTCCCTGCTGGCTGTTCTAGGGGGTGTCCGGGCCAGGTGGCGGGGGGGGCACGCCATCACCATGATGCCCCCTTTGCTCTCAGGCAGGGAGGCGGGGGATGGGGGGAAGCGCCACCACTCAGGCAGCCGGGGCATGTTCCCCAGTGCCAAACTTCCCTGTCAGTGGCACAAACTTGGGTCTGCACAGCCCAGGCCACTCAGTCACTCACTGCCTGCCCTCTCAGTGGCACATGCACACTTCGCCAGAAGTGCTATGGACAGACAGACACACAGACAGGCAGACTAAGCCTTTCATTATATTAGAATTGGACCCACTGAGTAGTTGGGGTAGAGTTAAACAAGCTTTCAAATGCAAGACATTCTTCATCAGGTCTCAAGTTTCTGCATTTGAAGTCTAACTCTATCCCAAGTACCTAGTGCGCCCAATAAAAGATATCCTCCTAAGATATCCCTGCCTCTCTCACTAATATTGGACAGTATTTCTTCCAGTGGTATACAGACAATAAAAATAAGACTACAAACAGTCTTCTATACAAATGAAAATAAACTAGGACAGTTTTCTCAGTTGCTTCAGATTATGGACCCAATCCAAAAAATAATTACTTAGATTTTTGCAATCAATCTTACAAAAAATATGACTTCACTGGTACTCTTCAATAACACAAATGCTACACACAGAATAAATGTGTAGGCCATAAATTACTTCAGTATAAATACTGGAAAGTGTAGGCAATTATTTGAATGTTCAAATTCAAAAGACATACTATTAGTGGCATGTGTTAGCCTTTATTAACAAGAAACATTGAGAAATCACTGTTTATAAGACCTTAATACCAGTATTAGTATTAGTGTCATATACATACAGAAAAGAATTTTGTACCTGCAATTTTCAAGATAAGCTGTTTAGAGATTGTTACCACCCCAGGCAAAGACAAAAAAATTAAAAAAAACCCCAAGCCCCAAATTTATTGTACTTGTCTGTGCATGTACAGTCAACTGTGGACTGGAAACGTTACCGTTCAAAACGTCAGCTTAATTCCAGTAAACCAAAATGCTAGTTATAGATAAAATTTTTAAGTTAAAAATTCCTCAGAGATATTTTAAAAATGGTTTAATTTAAGGAAATTAGTTACTGTTTATACACTGATTTTAGTTTGTTTTTAGAAAACCAATTTCTGCTGCAAATTTTGAAATAATGGGTAGAGCTATTATTAAAATAGCTAACTTAATGTTACACAACAAATCAGGAGGCTCATTTCATAATCAAGGGAGAAAATGTGCCGAGCTTTCTGTATTTTAATTTAATCAAAATTCTTGATCCAAAGTCTTTCTATATAATTTGTCCTCTCCTGCATTCAGGCTCTCTACCCTTTCTATTACATGAAACCTCACTGCATTTCTTAAAACATCAAACTTACCCCATTTCAGTTGCATCAAAAACTCTTGATCAAAACTTAGTATAATCCTTCCTTTTCTGTTTTCAGGATCTTTCCCCTCACAACAAAGTGAAAATGAACTGCATTTCTTAAAATGCCTCCGTTCTAAAGGCCAGACGTCTTCTTTCCACTGAACTCTATGGGTGGTTCTGTTTCCAGTGACATCACCAGAAAAAAAAAACACACCTCACTGACTGCTCGAAAGCCTTCTTAAAGGCACAGTACCTTTTTTCATTTCAGCACTATTCAGTTTTCATACAGAAATACAAAACACAATACTTTCTGCAATCTTTTCAAATAAGTGCATCATGTTCTAGTACCTCAAATACTAGATAAATGGTACCAAGTTCAGGCAGGGACAATTGATCTAGAAAGTTACTTTTTAGGCAAGGAAAAACAATTCTCTTTAAGCCTTTAAGCTTTATCCACAGTGAAAATGTTAATTTCTAGTGACAAGCCTTAAACCTCTTGCTAACCATTCCAGCTAAAGCAGTTTATCTTTACAGTGGTACTTAAAGTGAAAAGCAAGGTTGGCCTTTTTAGGGCTCAGCATATTTTATGTTATAACCTTGACTCTGATGGCAGGGAGGGGTAAACAGAAGTTTAGCTTTGCCTATGCCTATTGTAATTGATACTTATGGAATAAAAAGGCTTACTGGTATACTGCAAGTATTACAACTGGTGACAATCACTGAAGTTTACTGGTCAGATAAAGACTGAAATCTGTAATACCTGAGATTTGAGTTGGTGACACTGAAACCTTTTACTAACAGTTTCCTAGTTTTGGTTTTGAAGACAGTAATGCAAACACTAATACAATTACTGTGCAGGAAGCTCCTGCAGAACTCAGGCCCTGAAGTTAGTCTAATTCATAGAAAACATCTAGCACTGGATGAGTAACATGACCAGCAAAACTTAAATGAATGAATATTAATTAGCAGCCACTACAAACAAGAGGAGAAAAGCAACTCCCACTGAACTTGGGTTATCCACAGGCGAAACTGACTTTTGTAGTAGTGACAGGTATTGTTGTCTTTGAAGTGGATTTCATCTGAGGTTATCGTTAGAAGGTATTTAGCTGTGTTAGTCTGAAGTCAGAAGGCTGGGTAGACCTCTGCACCTTATAGACTAACTAAATGAAGTCAGAAAGCTGGGTAGACCTGTGCACCTTATACACTAACTAAATCAGAGATTTATAGTTTTGTGATCCCAAGCTCACTTATTAGATGCAGTGAAAGGACATGCATAGAGCAACGTATAACATGGAGAGAATTATTTGAATACAAAAGGCAGAGAGGGAGGAAAGGGGTAATGCTGGGAAAGGCAAACAAGCACACAATAAACCCACTGAAACAAAAAAGTCATAGAACTTAATCCAGTTAATGGAATAAGAATCCTTAGTCCCTGTTTAGACTATGCTTAATGCAATCCAGTATGTAGATGATTTGTTCTGTAATTTCCCTTTCAGACTCATTTTTAAAAATTTTGCTGGCTGAGAACATCAATCCTGTGGTCAGTGATGGAACATCCAGGGAGTTTAACGTGTTCTTAAACTACATGCTACTGTTTCTTTCCGCAGCTGATATTAGATCAGTGTTCATTCATTCTTACCTGTAGGGATTACCCAATTTGTCCAATATAGACATCAGAATGGCATTATAAGCAGGTGATGGTATCTATGATGTTAGTAGAGTTGCAGGTGAGTGAACCTTGAGAAATATTTACTCAAATCTAGGATGACCTGGAATTTAAGATGACTCCCCAGTAATTAGATTCTATACGTGGACAATTTATAAATTTGTTATAATTTTCCATGTATAGAATCTAATTATTGGAGAGACATCTTTAATTCATCCTTCCTATCACTGCAGGGGACAGGCAGTGGGGAGGCAGGTGGTATGGGGAGGTCAAACAGCTGGCCCCCTGCTTGTGCTTGTCCTCCTGCCACCTCTGGCCCCCACCCCCAGCCTCTGCTCCACACCAACAGGACCCGCCCCATTCTAGCCTGGGGCACCAAACTTGACCCTAGCCCAGCACCCTGAGCAACAGTGTGGGCTACATGCCACTGCTATGGGCTGGGCTAGGGCCGTGCTCAGTGCCTCATGAAACAGCATGGATGGAGCCTACTTGTGCAGAGCAAGGGTAAGGGGGAAAAGGAAGAAGGGCAGGCAGGGAACAGAGGCTGCACAGAGAGGGGGAGATGGCAGGAAGTGGAGGTGTCAAGGGACCGCCCAGGCAGCAGCTGCAGATAGAGGCCACTTGTCACTACCTCTCCCCCCACTCCTCCCCATTGCCTCCCCACTGCCCTTGTACTCAATTCTAAGACAAGGTGCTTCCCCCCATGTTAAACAGGGGAGAACCTTGGCTTAGAATTTAGTAAATATGGTATATTCCATTTTATTCAGTTCAGTGTTTATATGGTCTGTATTGATGAGGGGGCAGAGCTAGCACATGGGTCTGTCACACGGCCTGGTGCCTTGGTAAGAACGGGAGTAAGGTAGCCTGTTGCTTGAGAGATGCTGTTTGAGTTTGGGGGCTATCTGCCTTCTATCACTAGAATAACTGAGGTGTTAGGAGAACAATGCTAAGATACCCTAACTGGATACAGATAAGAGGGAAATTCTTGAGAGTCTTAGCAATGCCTCTATCACACCAGTAAAATAAATTTATGGTGAAACTTTTTTTCTCTGGTACAGCAGTTAAGTATCTTGAAGGTGCTGGCTCTTAAAACCAGATAATCCTGAATAAAGCAGTTGAAATATTATCTTACTCTGTGTAAGTTTTTCCTGGTTATAACTATTGGATGCCTTAAGTTGAGCCTAACACCATTTGTTAAGTCTACCACGTTTTCTTCTACCAGAGGCCAACTTTCTATTTAAAAAATTCTCTGGCAAGTGGTGATCCAACATCCTCAAAAAAGCAGCAAGGAGCTGATCTTTTTTGTGTGTGTTCATCCAAGAGCCTGCCTAACTGCCTGAGCTGTGCAGGGCCTGGTGCTTCCCTCTATGGTGTCAACACCCACCAGGCAGCAACCGCTTGCTAGCAGCCCACCCAGGCAGTCCCGGGGGGTGCTGCTGTCACGTAGAGAAGCACCGGACCCTGCACGGTTGAGGCAAGGCAGGCAGGATCCAAAAGAAAGAAAAAAGTTCAGGCTCCTCACCACTTTTTTCTTTTTTCTTCCTGTCAAGCCTGCCTGCATGAGCTGCCATGGGGTTGCAGAGCCCCCGAGCTGCGCGGGGCCTGGTACTTCCCTTTGTGGTGGCAGTGCCCCCAGGGACTGCCTGAGCTGGATGCTAGTGGGTGGGTACTGCCTGGGGGGCGCTGATGCTGTGGAAGTACGTCTAGGGTCCCACGCAGCTCAGGGGCCACTTGGTCCACTGGCAGCTTGCCTCCCAGCTGCAGGAGAGGCAGGTAGACTCCAGCATCCTGTGCACTGTCCCTGCCGCCTTCCTGCTACCTGGGAGTGCCTGGGAACAGGCTGGCTTGCCCCTGGGGAAGAGCAGCAAGGTGGCAGGAGGGTGGCTGGCTGTGCTGGTTGCAGGAGAAAACAGGGGAACAGTGCACGGGGTGCTGGAAGCCCACCAAGTCTGAGCTTCCCCAAGCATGTCTGGGCTTCCAGCACCCCGTGCACCGTTGCACTTTGCTATGTAGAAAACTAAAATACCTTGGATGGGTTTTACTGTGCTACATAACCAAGTCATTTAAAGTGAAATACGCTGCCAAATGCATACATCATCATGAAATTAAAGCAGAATACACCACCGAATGTGAAAATAGCAATGTCATTAAAGTGGTGCAAAAAGGCAATTAAGCCGCTTTAAAGGCCAATTTTGTCATGTGTACAAATACTCTTAGCCCTCAGTGTGCCTTAAGGGTCCTTTAATCATGGCCTCCAGCCACCCCCATAGCCATGCTCATGCCTCCCAGGTGTCGGTTGTAATTTCCCTTGCATCCCTGCCTAGATCAGGTATTGAAACACAGAGCACCCCCCTGGCACCCTGCTGCTTGGCCTCCAAACCTTTCCCGTAGCCACAGTCCAGTCCTCCAGTCAAACTTAAACACAAAACACTAACCAAATGGTTCCATCTTTGGTCTCTTTATGGCTACCCAACACTCCCCAAGTAGCTGTCCCTCTCCCAGCCTCCCAGATACCTTCCCAGGAACCAGTTTTGTCAAGAGGTCCTTCCCCTCTGGCAGCCAGTCAGACTGCTTGTCCAAGCCTAGAGGCTGGGCTTGTTAGGTACATCAGCCCTGCTCATTTCCAAAGACCTGACTCAGCCCTCTGTTAACATGGCCCATGTACTGCTAATTCTCCAATTAGCAGCCCAGCACTCTGCTGCTTGCAGTCTGGGTCCTGCAGCCCATTTAGCTAAGCTATTCACACCTAATGCTCCTTGCAGGCAAGTTTTCTGCAAGCTGCCCTGCTCTCTTCCTTCCTAGTAATAAGGGTAGGGGTTCCCTGTTACACCCTCCCCTTGCTCCACAGTCTTCTTTCCAAGCTGAAGAGCCCTAGCTTTTTTAGTCTCTCCTCGTATGGCAACTGCTCCATACCCCGATCATTTTTGTTGCCCTTCTCTATACCTTTTTTAATTCTACTACATCCTTTTAAAAGGTGGAAACCAAAACTTCACACAGTATTCAGGATCTAGGTATTCACAGATCTGTATAACGGCATGATTATCTGCTCTGTTTTGTTTTCAATTCCTTTTGTAATGATGTCCAACATTTTATTGGCATTTTTGGATGCCGTTGCATATTTAGTTGATGTTTTTGAGGAACGATCTACAATGACTCCAAGGTCTCTTTCCCAGGTCGCAACAGCTACTTCAGAAACCAGCTTTGTGTGCATATAATTAAGTTATTTTTCCTCATGTGCATAGCTTTGCACTTGTTGACACTGAAGTTCATCTGCCATTTCTTTAACCACTCACTTAGTTTGGTGAGCTCTTGCTGCAGCCTCTCTCTATCAGCTTGAAACTTTACTACTCAAATTACTTTAGGATCGCCTGCAAACTTGAAGATTTTCACAGGTCATTGATGAAAATGTTGAACAAAACCGGGCCTGGTATCCCTCCAGGACACCACTTTTGACCTCCTTCTATCCTGAATACTGGCCATTTAGGCTTATAGTTTGCTCCCTATCTTTTAACCAGTCCACAAAAGAACCTTCCCTCCAATTCTCTGGCAACGCAGTTTTCTAAAAAGCCTTCAGTGAGAGACCTTGTCAAAAGCTTTATGAAAATCAAAATATATTATGTCAATTGGATCCCCCTTGCTCACATGATTAACACCCACAAAGAACTGCAGCAGAATGGTGAGGAAGGATTTCCCTTTACCAAAAACATGCTGACTCTTCCCCAGTATGTCACATTTCTCCATGTGATTCATGCTGTTGATTTCATTCTTTATTATAAATTCTACTAATTTGCCTGGGATGGAAGTGAGACTCACAGGTCTGTAGCTCTAAGGATTACCTGTGGAGCCATTGCTGAAGAGTGTTATGTTGGCAACCTACCAATCCACTGGCGCACAGCTTGCTCGTAATGATTGGTTACATCAGTGGTCTCCAACCTTTTTAGGTAACAGGTTACTTTTGGAATTTAAAAAGAACTGAAAATCTACTCCCCCACCATCCCACCCAGCAGATAAGTCTGTGGAGCAGTCAGGGGAAAGGGACATTGAGGTGGGGGGGCAGATCGAGGCCTCAGCCCTAGCCCCACTCCCTCCCTCACCACTGAGGCCTTGATCTGCATCCCCCGCTGCAATGGCAGTGAGGCAGGGGCAGGTGCTGCACAGCTGGGGGTGCAGGTGATGGAGCTGTGAACAGCTTGTCTGGAGGGCATGAGGAGGGAGAGGGCTCAGTGGGGCGCGTGCCTCTGGATCTGCCAGTCGGCTGGGGCCTGGGTGGTGCCAGGCAGTTCCCAGCTGGGCTGTGCTCAGGCCAGACAGCTGTGTCGGCAACACTGGGAGTAGGGCTGCCGGCAGGGCTATAGCCCCCCATTCGTGACTCCCAGTACCACTGCCATCTGTACCAAGTACAGCTGTAACCCGCCCTCCCCCATGCCTACCAGCCCCTGGCCCCCATGTCCTTCGGGGTGGGGGGGAAAGGGGCAAGAGAGGGGAAGGCTGTGCTGGGCTGTTCCTGCTGGGCCTGGTCCATGCTGCACTCGGCAGCAGTGCTGGGAGCAGGGGTTGGGGGGATTAAGGTCCCTCCTGTGGCCCCACTCCCAGTGCCACCACTACAGCCACCTGGCCTGAGCACAACCTGGCCAGAAATAGCCTGGCGCTGCCCTGGCCCAAGCCTGCCCTGCCCCGTCCCGCCCCATGGGCAGATCCAGGGGTACCCCCCCTGCCCTCTCGGGGTGCATGCCCCTTCCTCCCCACATCCCCTGGATGTGTTGCTTGTGGCTCCATCCCCCACTAAACCCCTTTTGCTGCTGTAGGCTGGGCTTTGCACTCTGAGGCCCGCTGTATGTTCCCCCCGGGCTTCCATCCCTTCCCTCCTCCACTGACTGACCTGCTGGACTTGGGGGCGTGGCACGTGCGCACATGCATGCATACACTCAGCATCCGCAGCCCAGGATCGACTTCAACAGGCTTTGGGATCCACCAGGTTACATACTATTTCCAACAGTTGTGCAATTTCAACTTTGAGTTCCCTTAGAACTCTCCAAAGACCCTCATCCAGTTCTGGAGACTTATCAGTATTCAATCTGTTTATCTGTTCTAAAACTTCCTCCTTTGTCACTTCAATGTGATCCAATTCGTCAGATCTATTTACTAGGTGATCTAGTGTAGGAATTCTCCCAATAGCTTGTGTAGTAAAAAACAATGCAAAGAATTAATTTAGATTCTCTGCTATGGCCCTATCATCCTCAAGTGCACCATGGTCCATCTAATAGTCCCACAGATTTTTTCACTGGATTCCTGTTTCTGATGCATTTAAAAATGAGTTTTTATTATTAACTTGAGCATTTTTGGAAAGATGTTCCTCAAATTCTTTTTTGGCTTGCCTTACTCCATTTTTACATTTGACCTACAAGGGTTTCTGAGCTTTCCTGTTTTCCTCCTTTGAGCAGGGCTTCCATTTATTGAAAGAAACCTTTTCGCCTTGAATGGCCTCCTTAGCTCTGCTATTAAACAAGGCAGAGTTCTTTTTAGACTGCTTGGTACCCTTTTTGATTCACATCATACACTTTTCCTGAGCTTTTAATATGGTATTTTTAAATAGCTTCCAGGCTGTTTGCAGGCCTTTTCCTTTTTTGGTTTACATTTTTTACTGCTCCCCTTAACTTCTTTCTACCTTCCTCATTTTTGTGTAATTTTTCTTCCTAAAGTTGCATACCTGTGTGGTGGAATTTTTGGTTTCTCTCCTCCCACTCGGATGATGAATTTCATTTTGTTATGGTTCCTATTACAGAGTAGCTCACCTAACGGAACTATTCATCCAAGTCTTGTGCACTACTCAGGATTACGTCTAGAATTACTTCTTATCCTGTGAGTTCTGAGGCAAGTTGTCTAGAAAGCAGTCATTACATCCATTAGGATTGTTGGCTGCAGCTGTGTTGGTCTAAGGGCGTAGGCAGACACGATTCTTTGGGCAGATGTGATATCTTTTATTATACCAACTAAATAGTTGGAAAAATTGTTCTTTGCAAGCTTTCAAGCACAAAAGATATCACATCTACACAAAGAATCTTGTCATTACATCCAAAAATTTTACCTCTATATTTACCATGAATTTCCATCCTTAGCATGTGGTCTTTCCATCTCACTTTCATAATTTTTCAAATATTTCCCAAATGGAAAGAGTCCAACTTTTGTATGTGGCAGCTGTAAATCCGTATCTCAGAAACATAAAGCAGGGAGCCAGGACAACTGCCTTATACCAATGATTCTCAACCTTGGCACTCTGAGGTGTCATGAGATCCTTTTAAGTGTGCTGTGGGGGCTGCGCAATATTAGCACTGTTAGGTGTTCATAATTCAAAAGATAAACCCAGATAATTCCAGATATTTCAGAAAGATCCATAGCATCAAAAATATTCTGATCTGTTGTGGTCTGAGTTTTTTTGCAACAAAAGAGTTGCTACATTATTTTTCCATAGTCAAAAAATGAGTGAAAGCGTAATTACAACTGGCATTTTTTGAAGGGTGTCTTGACTCAAAAAAGGTTGAGAATCACAGTCTTAAACTGTTTCAATTCAGTCCAAGTGCAATGCCTCTCTGGTTTCAGGGATGCCTTCTGAGTGCTGCACTGGCTTTGGCAATTCTGTGTGGAATTTCATCATAGATATGGGATCACTTGCCACAACAATTCTGAGGAAGTTAAATGTGGTAACTGAATGCAGTTCCTGTCCAGCAATTTTGACTTCTCACAAGACTTTAGGTCTTGCAGGACTATTTTGTGTTTTTTTTTTGGACTGATTGCCCCAGTACTTTCCAAACTTTTCCTCAGCATGACCCCATTTGTGACCCCATTTCCTCAGCATGACCCCTTTGGCAGAATACCGTCTCTGCCTCTCCCCCAAACTCTGCTATCTGACAATTTGGTTACCATGGTCACTGCAGGGGGCTGACTCCTCTGGTCCCATCGGCTTCAGGTAACCCTGAGTTGTAACCTGAGCTGGATACATTCCAGAGGGAGGAGGGAAACCTGCTGCCTCTGCCTACATGACTGGCATCACATACCTGGGCGGGGGGCTTAAAATCCCTGTTGTTCTAAGCAATGCCAACTCGACTGGGATGGGGCTAAAGACCCTGCCAGTCTACCATGCCACTGTTTGCTCTAAGGTATTTCTCTGATATTGCTCTACCCTGTACCCTATTCCAAACCTACTCGTTACAAGGAGTAAAAAAACCCAATAAAGTTCTTCTTCATACCTAGCATGGGAGACTTATTGGGAGAGGGTCTAAATTATGCCTTGGGGTCTCCTTGGTTCAGCTAAGGGAGACCACTATTTGTGCTTCAGACTGAGGGAAGCAACCCAAATTCTTGCAGTGGGTCAGGTACCTTCAAGGACTACTAGGCCTGTGTTTTCCAGAGGGCACAGGTCCCAAATTAGTCAGACTCTGGGTGGTGGTGGTGTTACCCCCCAGGCTTGCGGGTATGCTCCAGGAAGGAGGTCGGCTGCATGTAAGATGCCCCCAGGGAGGCACTCGGAGTCTGGAAGGTGGTCGGGTGCAGGGAAGTGGGTGGTTCAACGCAGGAACACCCCCTACTGGCCTGCTAGAACCCCATTTCTGCATGGCCCCTCACTCTACCCACAGCCCCCACACAACCCCAGCTGCCCCTCACTCCCTACCCACAGCCCTCTGGCCCTGCTAGTGCCCCTCACTCCCCATTTACAGAACCCCACCTGCCCCAGAGCCAGGACCAGGGTCCACAGCTCCCCACCCTCCCAACAGTGCCTGAGCCCTGGCTGCCAGCTATGGGAGGTGGCAGCTGCTGTGGCCAGAGTGGAGTGCAGAGCCTGGCTTCCCCCCACTCCCTACCCAATCCCCTCCCCCTCAGGTAGCACTTCCACAACGGAGCCTGTGGGAGGCGGGGAGGATGCAGGCCGCCCACTGCAGGCTTGGGGCTCCCTGCCCTGCTACCCTCCCCACAGGGGCTCCATGGCTCAGTAGGCAGAACCCAGTGTGGGAGGGAGGGAGCGCCACCCTGTGCTGCGCCTCCATGGCTGCCAAGCTGAAACGCCCCCCTGGGCATGGGCACAACTCTGCACCAGCTGCCTCTGCCTTGCCTTACCTTGGCAAGTCCCACCCACTGGGCTGGGAGAGGCAGCTCTTGCCTGGAGCTGGTCTGGCCCGGCTGCAGACCCACACCCCACTGTGGGCACAGAAATCTCAGGAGGCTCGTTTATCACAACACCTTCTGCTGATGTTGTGACTCCATTTGGAGTCATGATCCACAGTTTGGGAACCTCTGGATTACCCAGTTGAAAAAACCAAGCATATATTTGCAAAACATTCCACCATGGTTTGTATGGCCTGATGCAAATGAGGAAATAAGATATTATGTCCGTGAAATTCTGTTTTCTGGCTAAGTTCAAAAATGCTGTCTTTGCCTGAAACTACTTCAAGTTAAACAGGCATCTATCAGTCCATAATTTTCTCTTGATTCAATAGTGTAACCACCCTAAAAAGCAACCAAGACACCGAACATGGTGTATGCAGAATGCATCATTTTTTTAACAGCATTTGTTTTTGAAAAAGACTCTGAGGTATCCTTACCTTTAGCACTATCACCATCTTGCAGTTGCTTCAACAAGGTAATATATTTGTCAGGACAGCCGCATTCAAAGTTTCCATAAGCCTTCCCTGATCCTTGAAATATATTCCTTGATGACCTGCTTCATAATCTTCCTGCTTATCACGGTCAAACGGAATAATTTAGAATTCCCCATACTCCCCAAATTGTGCAGCCCACCGCTCATGTAGACACAGCAGCTGTGATAGAAAATGTGTCATCATCTGACTTATAACTTGTAGTTACAGTAACTGAACATTTGTATCTAAACAGCTACAGAAGAATTTTATGAAGGTCAAAAGAAGGGCAGTACAGATTCTTGTTATGCTCTAGGTATGCATTCCAGTTTTGCAACAACGGCCCTAAGGATAATGAACTATTGCAGTGAATTTGTAGGTGTGTTTGAAGCTAAGAATATTCACCAAGGATTGCTGTTCAGCATAATGCAATTTTGAGCTGGACCAAAAAATGAATTCTGAGGAGCAAAGTGAGACCAGAATGTTTGGCTAGTAAAAAACCTCAATGATTGATGGCTAGTAAAAACCCTCAATGATGAGAAAAGTGTCTAATGTATCTGGTGTCTCAAACCTCTTAAAGCTGTGCAGCATCTCATCCAGTAATAGTATCATAGAAAACAAGGAAAGAAGCAAGAAGAGCAGTTTCTCTTGTGGCAGACTGGTGTGTTCTCCCAGAATAATGGAGAAGTTGTCCCTAGTCACTAGATTATGAACTAGATTATGTTTAAACCAAGGACCTGATTTGAGAGGCACCCTCCATATCAGATTCCCCTCGTATATCAGTTAGCAGCAGAAGACAAGATCAATCACGTGCTAGATGGTAGACTAATTGAGTAGTCTATATTGTCTTGGGCATCCCCAGTTGCAAAACAATGTTCAAAGACTAGGGGAGATTTAAGCCTGGCAATTCAGGGTAGCCACCCCCATACTCACACAACATACCACAGACATCTTGATAAAGTCATAGGAACTAAATATTTTTCTGGTTTTATTTGTTACCTAAATACCATCAGAATAAAGTTCCACCTAAAAAATCAAGGAAAAAACGTCTTTGTGACTCTTCATAGTTCTGATGTCAAATTGGAAAGGACAAAATATGTGGCTAAGCAAACAGAACAAGCATCAGCATTAAGGAGCAGATGCTACTATTTGCTAAGAAGAGTGATTCTCAGCCAGGGCACTGCAACACCTTGTGGTGCTGAATTTATTTTAAGGATGCTGAGAGGTGCTGTGCAATAGTAACACTGCTAGGTATGCAAACACCTACATATGATTCGCAAGATAAACCCAGAGGTTTCAAATAGGAATCCATAGTGTCAGAAACATTCTGGTCTGTTGTGGTCTTTCTGAGATCTTTGCAACAGAACAACTGTTCATTCTATTATTTTTTTGTAATTAAAGTAGTAAAATTAGTTTTTCAGAACCACTGGTGTAGAAGGTCAGCTGACTGCAGCCTACACACTCGGCTCAACCTAGAGGACAATGAAACTTTTTCGTCTTTTTTTTTCTTTACTAATAACCTAAATCTAATTATAAGTACCATCCTGATGACTAAATATGGGACCTGAGCAGTTCGGTCAACAGAGAATCCTCTGTGGGGAGCAAGCACACTACATGACAATGCTTGATGGTGATATGTTTTACTGGACCAACTGCACGGTTGGGAAAAATTTAGAAAAGCTTTTGGGTATCACAGTACCCTTCCTCAGGTCTCCAGGAGAGAAGCAGGCATAGTAGAGTTAAATAGCAGATGGAACAAAGGCTTGTGTAAAACTTCACATGTAAATAAAAACAGAATATAAGAGAAATTTCCTGGACTATCACAGCTGCAACCTCACTTCAGCACTGCTATGATACTGCTTTCACATTTTTATTTTAAAGGGAGGGTTTGATTGTAATGATCAACAAAGAAAGCATCTTCATTAATCAGTGGTGCTATAGGGTTGAGAGATGCAGAAGGAAGTTAAATCATAGAAAAATAAGACTAAAAGGGATGTCAGGAAGTCATCTTGTCTAACCCCTAGCCAAGGCAGGATTTTCCCTGTTTAAACCATCTTATCCAAGTATTTGTCTAACTTGCTCTTTAAAATCTCCAAGGATAGAAATTCCACAATCTGTCTAGGTAATCTATTCCATTGCTTAGGCCCTCTTATAAAATTAGAAAGTTCTTCATAGTTTCATAGTTTGTAGGGTCAGATGGGACCTGAGCAGATCATCGAGTCCGACCCCCTGCCTTGGCAGGAAAAAGTACTGGGGTCAAATGACCCCAGCAAGGCATTCGTCTAGCCTTGTCTTAACGACCCCCAGGGTAGGAGCCAGCACCACTTCGCTTGGAAGTTGGTTCCAGATCCTAGCTGCCCTAACAGTGAAGTAGCGCCTCCTGATATCTAGTCGGAATCTACCTCATATTAAAGCTAAGATTCCCTCGTTACAACTTAAGACTATTGCTCCTTTTTCTGCCCACTGCAAGCACAAAGAATAGACTATCACAGTGGTGCTCAACCTACAGCCCACAGAAACGTATCATCCAGTTTGTGGGATTCCTCACAAATCTGGAAATTTGGTGGGCAGGGGAGTGGTGGCACTGTTAACTGCCACAGCTCTGGCTGGATCAGACCACAATTAACATTGCCTGCAAACCAGCCTCATGTGCCAATCCCAGCCTACAGACTGGCCCCACACCAATCATCCTGCCTGTAGAGCTGGATGTGTTGGGCACCATCCCCTTCATAACCTTTAGGAATTTCAATCCCTGCCTCAGTTTTCTCTGCTCCTGACTAAATAGACCCAGTGCTCCCAAACTGTCCTTGTAAGTCATGTTTCATAGATTTACAATCTTTTCTGTTGCTTTCATCTGGTCTCTTTCAAATTAATCAAAGTCCTTCCTGAAGTACAGTGCACAAAACTGAACACAATACCCACTGCTCTCCCCTCATCCACAAAGCCTGTCACCTTGTTGCACCAGGAAATCAGATTGATCATCATGACTTACTTTTGATCAATTCATGTCAGCTGTGCCTGACCACCTTGCTATCTGTAAGATACTTAGAAATATATTCCTTGATGACCTGCTTCATAATTTTCCTGCTTATCAAGGTCAAACGGAATAATTTAGAATTCCCCATATTCCCCAAATTGCGCAGCCCACCGCTCATGTAGACACAGCAGCTGTGATAGAAAATGTGTCATCATCTGACTTTTAACTTGTAGTTACAGTAACTAAACATTTGCATGTAAACAGCTATAAAAAAATGAGGAGACAGTTGATGCACAAAACTATAATGCTACAAGTAGGCTTAGACCATACTAAAATGACCCTGGCTGAAACACGAGTAACTGTGAAGCACTTCAAGTTACGTTTGAACTCAACACCAGAGTGCCATTAGGAGTTGGTCAGTCCTATATCTCATGGTGCTTTGTTTCCAACCTCCTACCCTCCAAGTGATCCCTCTATGATTCACTCCCAAACTCTACTGTCTTGGGATCTCAGTATGTGACCTCACCTTTTAAATACTAAGTATGAAATCATGCCATTGCCCTAGTTTCTCTGCTGCTATAGCATATGACTCCTAGCACCTTGCTAATGACACATACAGGAGGTCACATCCTTGAACACAGCAGGGGCCTGCACACTTGGAAAGACTATTGGGAGCACTGGACTGGAGGAGCCATTCCGGCCCCCACCCTCTCCAAACTCACTCCTAGAAACCTGGAATTGCATGGCAGCCTGCGCTGACCTTGCATCTCAGAGTTGCCAAATGTACCCTAAGTGCTTGGGGTGATAAACAGACAGGGACATGGTGCAGGACTTCAGTTCTTTTTTTTCCCTGCATAATGGGGCAAGATACCACTGTGACAGTCCCAAGGGAGTCACTGGGGCAAAGCCACATTAAAGGTGCCTTCCTTCTCCCCTCCCTACCTAGAGTTCACAAAACAGTCTGTAGTATATTAACCCCTCATTTGTAAAGCACAGCAGTGTTTGAATTATTTCTAATCTTTAATAAAGAAAATCCTTTTTTGAACAAACAAATTGTTAGTGAACTGGCTGAACTTTACTAGTGGCATAGGCGACTGGTAGGGGTTGCACAGAGGTGTACATGCCCCTCCTGGCGGGGCCGGTGCCCCCCCGACGGCCAACACTGATGCTGTCGGTAGGGCTGGTGCCCCCCCGACAGGGCTGACCGCTTCTGTGGGTGCCCTTCCAGATTCAGGAGGCACCAGTCACTCATGCACAGTGGTGCTGTCCTCTTAACCCATGACCTGGAATCACAGGAAGTAGTTTGCCAGGGGCTCCCTCAAAAAAATTAGTTGATTGTTGTGATGTTTGAAAGGCTCAGTCTCTGGGGCTTGGGAACAACTGGCAAACCTCTGAGCCTCAGCTACATAGGCCTGCTGGCTTTACTGCTCACTAGTGTCCAGGAAGGTCCTCAGTGTCCTCCCTTGCCCCTTAATATACTAAAGGCACACCATAAATTCATCAACCAACTGCTCAGCCAGTTGCTTAAGAGATCCTTCCTGGTTTCCAAGCATTTGGTATAGGGCTTCATGAGACATGGGGGAAACTGGTGGCCTCATCCCCAGGCAACCTTCTTCCAGCTCTAACCTGGAAATACTGTCAGCAGGTGCTCCTAGTGTCATGGGGGCAGCAGGCTGGAACTCCTGAACACATTGCAATTATATTTGTCTGCAATTTGTAATTAACTGGATTGCAATTGACATTGCATTGCAGGCTATGTCTGATCCCTTGATACCTGATGGTTCATTATGCCCTACAGCACAATGGAGACATATCCCTTCCAGTCTACTGCAAGCTACGGTGCACTTGTGAAAAGATGGCAATGTGTGTACAGTTTGGAAACCCCATGCAGGCTAATCTGACTATGGCCCCTGAGGCCTGGAGAGAAATTGTGGTGCCAGCATCTTTTGGATAAGTGGCTTGCTTCTGAAGTGACAGGGCCAGCTTGGCACAGATCTTAAGGAAGGTCACTGTGACAGGGGGCTTTCCAGAGGCTGGTCACTACATCAGCCCAACCACCTAACTGAGACAGTCTGCCCACCTGTCTCACCTGCCACACCTTGGTTGCAATTAACAAGTTGTTTCTAGGCAGGAGGCTGCCCCTTTTATGCCCTTATATCAACAGCAAAGCACATGGCTCCAACCTCGCTTTATCGTGTCCCAAGCCTTGCAGGTCTTATATTACTATTTGTCACTTCTGTGCACTGCTCTGGCACCAGGCTCTCTGCACCCCTGTAGCTGCGCCACTCTGGTGGTGGGCTCTCTGTGCCTTACACTATTTACCAGGCTGTACTACAGCTGAGCCTTGAGCCTGCTCCTGGCAGAGATCAAGGCAGTTATGTTCCTCTGGATATCGTTCTTCCCTCTCTGGGGTCCTCATCCTCCCCTTCTGGGTCATCTGCTCCTTCTTCAGGGCCTCTCTTCCTGGTTGTGCCTTGGCAATGTCGCCCCGGGGTGCCACAAATGGGCTGCCATTTCCTTTTCTCCCTGCAAATACAGGCAACCCCCACTTAACGCTGTTTCACTTAGTGCTAATTCGCTATAATGCCCATTTTAAATTGATACCTGATTCCACCTAGTGCTCAGTGAGTTTCATTATAAACACTCGTGGTCACCATCTTAGGTCATTAAAAACACTTGCAGTCACCATCTTGGATCATCAAATACTTTCAGTTTCACTTAACACTTGTTTTTTCAGAAACCAATTAAGAGCGCTAAGCAAGGGTGGCCTGTACCCCTAACCCTTCACCTTGCATCTGCAACTCCTGTCAAGGTTGGGTTTTCTTTTCCTCTGGGGCAGTGAGTGGCTTTTCCCGAGGGTTCCTCTTCTGATTTAACTTTATCTGAAATTTCACCTACAGTCTGTTTCACTGCACCCCTCTTTGGTTTCTCACCTTGGGCTCACTTTCCTGTTGTAGTTTCCGGCCCTGCCCCCTTGATATCGCCTCAGTCTCCTCAATATTGCGTCTGGGTTTGGCCTGCCACCCTTCTTTGGTCTCTTGGTGATAGGCACTTCCCTTCATGAGTTCAGTCTGAGTCAGGTTACTCCTTCTATTGATTATCTTATTCAGTTCACCCTTCTTCCTTGTCTCCTGTCTCTCTTGGTCCTCTTGCAACTCTATTTCCAGTTGCTGGATATGACCTGTTACAGCTGATATGTCTGCTTCATATTGACTGCTGATCTTTCCCAGCCTTTCCTTCAATTCCTCAGCTTCCCTCTCATGCCTAGTCTCTAGTTCATCCCATTTGTTGTCTAGGCACTTTTGAATCACTGGCAGGACTTTTTCCCACAAGGGTGTGAGATTTATGTGGGATAGCCCCCTTTCCTCTAGGTCTGCATCCAGCTGGCTGCTTCCAGGCTCATCTCTTGGGATTCCTGTGCCCGGGTCTGCGGACTGTCCTTCCAGTTTTACAGCCTCTACCTGTTTCTTGGCCTCGGTTAACGAAGTTCTTAAAACCCCTGTCTCTTGAAGGTGTTCCTGGAGCTCTCCTCTGACTGCTGCCATGTGTTCTGCAAGCTGGATTTCTATTTGAGTTACCTTCTCCCTCAGCTGGTTTGTTGCCTGGACCTCCCTTTTCTGGGTCTCTTACCACTTCTTCCAGGGACTGCACCCTGCTTTGAGCTTTCTGCAGTTCTTTTTCGGTTACCACTAGCCTGTTTTCCCATTGCTGCTCCTCTTCTTTGACACCTTCCTGTAAGTTTTGCATCTTCTTTTCCATTTCTGTGAGCTGGGCGTGGTATTGTTCACACTAAGTCTGTAACTCCTCACTCACATGGAAGTCTCTGACTTATGTGGTGGTTTGATCTGACCACTCCTTGAATTCATAGATTTCATAGACATTAGAGCTGGAAGGGACCCCAGAAGATCACCGAGTCCAGCCCCCTGCCCCAAGGGCAGGAAGTCAGCTAGGATCAAAGGATCCCAGCAAGATAAGATTTCATAGATTTCATAGATGTTAGGGCTGGAAAGGACCCTGAAGATCATCAAGTCCAGCCTCCTGCCCCAGGGGCAGGAAGTCAGCTAAGGTCAAAGTAACCCAGAAAGATAAGCATTCAAGCATTTCTTGAGTAATTCCAGAGTAGGTGCCTGCACCACATCTGGAGGGAGTCTATTCCAGGTATTGGGGGCTTGGACAGTAAAGCAAGTTCTTCTTATGTCCAGCCTAAAATGGTCTTGTAGGAGTTTATGACCGTTGGTCCTTGTTTTTCATTGGAGTGCTCTGGTGAACAGACGTTCTCCCAGATCCTAATGAATACCCCTTGTGTAATCAGATGTCACCCAGTTTCCCTTTGATCATTAGGTCATGGATTAGGTCGTCCCCAGTTGCCAGTACCAGATCAAGTAGTGCTTTACCTCTCGTTGGCCCATAGACTTCTTGAGTCAGATAGAGCTTATCCACACACGTGAGGAAGCTTTGCAACCATTTGGATTTGGCCGAGCGCTCTTCCCATGAGCTGTCTGGGTAACTGAAGTCTCCCATGACAACCATGCACCAGGAGTGTGGGGCCTCAGCCAATTCCCTGACAAACTTCTGGTCAAGCTCTTGATCCTGGGTGGGAGGTCTGTAGTAGACTCCCACCATTGTGTCCCCTGTATCTTGTTCCCCTTAGATTTTAACCCAGAGGGTCTCCAGTTGTCCACCCTTGGCGCCAGTGTCGGCTTGCAGGGATGCATAGTTCTCCTTGACATAGAGAGCTACACCCCCGCCCCTTTTATCCATTTGATCTCTCCTGTACAGGGTATAGTCTTCTATACCTATGGCCCAGTCATGGGTGGAGTCCAACCAGGTCTCCGTTATCCCTATGACATCGTAATTATTTGTGTTAAGCAGGAGGACAAGTTCCTCCTGTTTATTCCCCAAGCTCCTGGCATTTGTGTACACAGGCAAGTGTCCCCTTGGGGGCCCTGGCCTTGCCTACAGATTGCTCCAGGGCTAGGGCAGGGGTGGGCTCCCTTAAGTGCCTTGGCCTGCTGGCCTTGCAAAAGATACTCAGTGGGCCAGCAGTGGCAGTAGTCCCCCCCATCTCCCAGTGGGCTTAGTTTAAAGCCTGGTGAAGCAAGTCAGCCAGTCTGGCTGAGAAGAGCCTCCTCCACAGCAGAGATCGGTGGAGGCCATCCCTTCCCAGAAACTCGCTGCCTCTCTCACCAAAAAGCGGACTGTGGTCATGGAAGCCAAAGCCTTCACGATGACACCAGCACCTTAGTCTTTGGTTTGCTACCTCGATCCTCCTCTCCCTTCTCAGCCTGTAGCCTGAAACTGGGAGGATCGAGGAAAACACCACTTGCGCCCCCAACCTCTTAAGCCCCACTCCCAAATCCCTGTAGCGCTTCATGACCCAGCTGGGATTGCTCTGAGCCGTGTCATTTTTGCCCATATGGATAAGGAGCATAGGGTAGTGGTCAGTGGGCCAGAGGACCTCAGGGATCCTCTCTGTGATGGCTCAAATATGGGCTCCCAGGAAGCAGCAGACTTCCCAGGCTAAGGGGTCAGGGCAGCAGATTGCCCCCTCAGTCCCTCTCAGGATGGAGTCTCCCACAACAAACACTTTGCATTTTGTCTTAGGGAGAGTAGGGGAGCAAGCTACAGTTGAGCCTGTGTTACCTACAGGATCAGGCAGCTTTGCAGGCTCTGCTGGGGTTGCAAGAGGTTCATACCTATTGCAAAGCTTCAGCCAGGCAGGGACCTTGGTGCAGAAGGCCTTGGGGCCCTTGACCACCTTGGTCCAACCCCTTGGCTGGACAGAAAGGGATGTCCCCAAGTCCTCCCTTGTCCTGGAAGAAGACCTTGCTCTACCCTCTGCCTCCAGGGGTGAAGGGCCTGGCAGTAGGAGTTGATCTCCTGCTCATAGTCCCTGATGGCACTCAGTCTCTGGACTACAGCTTGGAGCTCCTCTAGCTGGTGCATCAGAGGCCCCAAATGGGAGCAGACCTCACAAGAGGACGTGGCCATGCTCCCAGACCCCAGACCTGAAAAAGTGTCAGGCAGCCCCTGCAGCCAAGAGGCAGAGGCTCCATCTACGTGGAGCCCAGAACCATGGGCTCCGTCTGGCTGGAGGTCTCTGAGGAGGCAGAGGGGGAAGCTGCAGACTCCGAGGGGGACCCTTGGGGTGCAGCATGTGCAGTACATGGTGCTGCTGGGAAGCCAGCTACGGCTGGGACTGCCTTCCCTAGGGCACACTGGCAGGGCCTCGGGCAGAGCCTCACTTCCTTCCTCTTTTCAAAAACCACCATGGAAGAGATACAAGACACCTGAAATGATGGTAGATATTAAAAAGTTCTACCAGTATTCCCTGTCTCAAATACAGAGAATGACAAAAATAAACATGTTAAAATGAAAGCACATTTTTATATATAGGTACTGTACACAGAAAAAAATTCCGATGCATGTTGTAGGTATGTTGGTGACACAGTAGATTCACTCATCACAGAATATATAAACTACATAGTGTAAAAATTATGTCTGAAACTGGGGGTGTCAAACCCCTTGCCCCCTCCCAGTTCCTGGGACAAATCCACACTTCAGGGATCCCTGCAGGCCAGATAAGAACCCACCTCTGGTGATAGGATGAACAGCAGGGTAAATGTCAGAAGGGAGCTGTGGGGGTTAACGTTTCTGTTGCTTGCTTATCCACCACTGATCCAGGGCCCCAGTTAAGCTCTGTTTGCTGGAATTTGGTGGTGAACCCTAGCCTCACTCAGCCTACCCCACCAGGAGCTCCATGGATGTGGACTGCAAGCCATATGTTTGACAACCTTGTCCTAAACAATAACATGCAACTTTTATCTCCAGGTCCCTATTTCCTGTTATAATTTCAAATATAGAGCAGTTTTGAGAACACTGTGGTACAAAATTGTTGTATTTTCACTTTGCATTTGCATGTAGTACATACAGTACATTGATAAAATACCTCTGATTAAAAGGGAAAGCCTCTTACTCACCTGCGTTCATGGTCCCATTCTGAGTCCAAACTAGACAACAAAGTATTTTCTTTAATCGAGCTGTGTGTCCTGAAATTTTAAAAAAAAATGCATCTCTGGAGTGGAACTTAACTCTTGTTATTATTTTTTTTTAACCAAGTACTTCATGATACTCAACTGATATTTTGATAATAGGGTAAGTCAATTGAACCAAATTAGGACTTATTTGTACTGTTTCCTAGTACTATGAAAATTAGTATAGTATCTCTGAGGTTTTAAAGTATACTGACAAAGCACGCCTACCATCATGAATACTGAAGCTCACAACATTCTTATGCATAACAGGACAAAAATGTATACAGCCAGATGAAAGCTGGACAAATGCCACTCATTTTCATATCTGATCTAGCTTCATTAAAAGTGACATAAAAATGTAAAATATAGTCCAATTCATACCAAGTATTTGCACTCTTGTGTTCAGAGACATTTTTTCATGTTGTAAAGCCTAAGAAATGTGCATATGAAACTAGATGTTCCCAAGCAGAAATAGAGCAGAACAGCATTTCTCAAATATCTGAAAGCTGCCCCATTCAGGAAAAATAAAGCTAAAAGCACTTCTATTTCATTTGGCTGTATAATGCTAAAAGCTTATTTTATTTCTTATATTGTTAATCTATTGCAGTGCTCCACACTTCAATCAATGCTTGCATACATCATCATAATGATCACTTCTAAAGGAAGTGCTATTGTTTGATCTTTTTCTTTTTTACAGCCTCCTACACTAAGTTACAACTTTTATTTAAGGGTTGTTGGTTGTAGCTGTTGGATTATTCTAAAATTACTGTACTATATCACAGTCTGAAGTTTATTGTGTACCTTTCATGCCGCCCACTACACTCAAGTAGTTCATCTTCGTCAAATTTATATAATTCATCTGAACAGCAATATTGAACGAGGCAGTTTCCACAGCAGAATGCTGGACAAGATGTTACAGGGTAGGTCCGTCCACCAGAATCCGCATATGCCTTACAAACCTCACTCAAAACTAGAAAAAAAAATGTGAACAACTTATTAGTCACATAAGAAAAGCGTATCTTTAAATGTATCTACAATTTTTATCGTCTGATCTAGTATGGCATCAGAATATATTAGAAATGTTTCACTTATGTATTCCAAATTAAGGATCTCCATTGAAGCATAAAAAGATTCAATTCTTAGTCTTCAATCTCTCTAGTTACAAAGGTGCATGTTACTTCCAGTCAAAACAGGTTAGCGCTCTTCTAGCATTCCTATGCAAATAGAGAACGAAACTATTTTAAAATACAGTTAACAAATATATTTTGTACTTTTATTTGTTCCATTGTGGCTGCTAGCAAATAAAGATACTGCTTTCAAAAAACTTAAAAACTTTTTGAAAATGTGATACTCTGAAGCAACTTGTATAACACACAACAACAGATCAGCTTTCCATGTGGCTTTGTTTCTTTTAGACATGTCTGTGGCAAATCATAATCCTACTGAATTCATGGTACAGCTTTACTACAACTAGCACGGGCTAAGCTCAAATAGTTGGAACATTCCCACTACAAAGCCATGCCAGTCCTGTGCAACTGCATCCAAAATGGTGATGGAATAACCTGCATGCTTTATTGTAAAAGTGACTTGCCATGTCGAAAGGGGGAGGAGAACAGGAAGAAAGTACAGACCAGGTAAAACTGAGATACCAATAGAGGACTAAAAGCATGCAGGACTGAATAGTCTGCATTCTCACGACAAAGTACATGGGTGGCCAGCCTGGTCTGAAGCAAAGTCCCCAAACTCAAGCCAGTATCCTCAACCATGCCTGCTAGTTAAAAGTATAAGCATCTTCAAACCTAGGTTGGCTTGCGGGGGAGAGAGATATTCTCAATGACAAAAGGCTTTCAGCGAATTCAGCCTTATTTTCAAAATGACCTGCATTTTATATGAAATTCTGTATGAATTCTCTCTCACCAATGCATAAAGAGGGCCTTTAGGCTTCCCCTCCCCTGCTGTTAACCTATGAAACATCATAAATATAAAATCTTGACTCCTTTGCCTTGGCTTGGGGTTTCAGTTGTGTGCTACAAGCTCACAGGGCACATCTACACAAGATGCTTAATAAGCAATAACCTAATAACACTGTGCACTAGTGTGCCAGGCAAAAACCATGCTAATATTCTACTGTACAGCAGTATTAGGCTATTGCACAGTAAACTTCACTACACAAAATTCTCTCATTTAAACCAAAGCCAGAGCTCAGTTTAGTTCATCTCATTCCATCCCATCTTAAAGTCACCTTTAATATTTCAGCAGGTCAAACTTTGGGAAGCGATAGCTCCTTTCATCTGGGGAATTCAAGGGGTTCGATAATTAATGATGCTTCACAACATGGTTTTAAGTTATGAGAACTAGAGAAGGATCCCTAGGTACTATATGTATCGTTTCAAAATATATTTCTATTTGTAGTGTGAAACAGAATTCATTACTCGTATTTTGAAGTAGCCAGTAAAAAAAATGTGACTTAAAGTAAGGGTAAGCAGCAGGGCTGCAAGGGGAAAAGGCAGGAAAGCAGTGGTGGTGGTGGCCAGGTAGACCCCTGCCACCGGTACCCCTCCCCCCTCAGGCATCCCAGCCACAACATCCAGCCCCACTATGAGCTCAGAGGACCCTGCTCCCCAAGCAAGTTTGACAGGGTCCCGGGGAGAGCAGCAGCAACCAAGGGGACAGAGGCAGCGAGGCCCCCCTGGCCTTAGTTATGCCCCCACCATAGCTGCCCCACCCCCAACCCTCACCTTCTCCTACTGAAGCTTGTCCCCATGGCGGAGTGGGTGCAGGTCCCCTCTGGGCATTGAGGCAAGAGGAAGGCCCAGGCACAGCTGAAGCTCTCTGGCAAGGAGGACTCCTCCCCTCTCCCAAGACCACCACATGAGGGGAAGGAGTGGCCCAGCCTCCAGGGGCCTCCCCAGCTGTGCCTGACACTCCACCCCCAAGAACTATCAAATGGGTGTTCCCCGTGGAGGAGGTTTTGGGGATGCTGGACAGTCCTGAACAGGAGCCCATGGAAGAAGCCTCTCACTCTGCTGGCCAGGGCCCACCCCCTGAGACCACAGGCACTGAGGCTAAGGATGAGGCAGACCCAAAGGAAGGTCTGGTGGTGGAGCTCTCCCCTTTGATGATCTGGAGGAGACAGGAGCCCTGGATATTACCGTGGTGAGTCCTGAGGAGGGAGGTCCCCTTTCCCAGGACCCCAAGGCAGACACCAAAGCCACCCCAGTGCCTGGTGGGTCTCTTCCCTCCCCCTCCCTCACTTCCAGCCTGTCCCATGATCCTGCACCAGAGGGGGTTGGGGTGGGGTCCCCTAATGAACAGGACGATCTTGTCAGGGACCTACTGCAGACCCCCCAGGGCTCCAGCTCTACCCTACCATCTTGTGAAGGAGCCCCACCCCCACCCCCAGCTATACCCCCACCCCTTCACACAGCCCCAATAGCAATCCTGTAGCAAATGTAGCCACCAGAGGGGCTGAAGAGCTCTCCCAGTCCCAACCAGATTCCGGGGTCTTAGCAGACTGGGGGGCGGCGTTCAGATGATGCCTAAGAAGCCTGCTGAGCCCCAGGACCAGGAGAAGAACGCCCAAGATGTCTTGGTCCTGGCAGTCTCCAGGGATGAGCTACTTGCATTTCTTGACCACAGCTACACCCAGAGGCCTGCCAGCAAGGTACAGCTCCCCTTGGACCTCTAGGGAAATTCTGACAGCATCCTCACCACTGTAAGGGCGCTGGTGGGGGAAGGCAAGGGACCCAAAAGTTGCCATGCCCAGATTTATAGGCAGGCCCGCACTTTCATAGACACCCTCTATACTTATGGGAAGGTACTTCATGAGCCTGCAAACCCCACACCAGGCACTGAGATGCATGAGGTCCATGCCAAACCGTCTGCTCCATGCTCCCAGCCATGAGGTCATTTAAGATTGCGACCCTCGATGTCCACAGCTGCAAGAAGGGTCTCCGGAGATGCCAGGTGCTGTCCTTCCTTCAGGAGGGGGTTATCCCATGGTATTTTTGCAAAAGAACTCAACAACTCTGACCACCGAATCTAATTGGTGGCTGGAGTGGGAAGGCAGGGTCTTTTTTAGTCACTCTCAGCCACATCTTGTGGGGTAGCCACCCCGTTCTCCCCAGGCCTACAGCTGGAGGTTCTCCAGGATGCTGAGGTGGTGCCGGGCCACCTGCTGCACCTCCGGGTCCAAGTGCAGGGGCTGGTCTTGAACCTTCTGAACACGTATGCCCCTGCAAGGGACCAGGTGGTGGATTTCTTTCTGCCAGGCAGCCACTTACATTGGCACCCTCAATCCTCTCAAGTGCCTAGTCCTCGGCAGGGACTTTAACATCACCTTAGACAGGCGAGACCAGTCGGGCAGAGAATGGAACCAGGCCACCGTGGGCATCCTTGGGGAAATCCTGACAGACTACTACTCCCTGTTGGACATGTGGTGTGCCTGTCAGTCTACCAACCCCCTGCCTTCACCTATGCCTGTCACTCTACCAAACCCCTGCCGCGGGGGGCAGGTGGGGGGAGCAGGCATGTGGCAGCCCCCGCTTGAGATGCTCCACATGCCCACCCACTGGGACACCCCCCCCCAGCGCCACTCCCCCCCAACATCCCCTCCCACCCCCACAGGCCCTAACAACCCCATCTACTCCTGACACCCCCCATCCCCCTGCCACTCCTCACACCCACTTATGCCCACCCACACCCATAAATCCTCCCACCCCATATCCCTAACTTACAATTAACAGCATGGGGGGCAACAAGAGCAACACAGAGATGGTCTGTCCAGAAACTAGAGCATCTCTCCTGGACGACCAACTCCTGGGTTGCCTCCAGGCATAGTCTGGGGCTATGCCTTGCCCTGTTCTGCAGAGCATTTTGTTTTTACCCCTGGAGAGATCTAATTTTGCCCCCATGCTGCAAACTTGCAGTGCCAGGAACATTTTTCGTTCCTGCATGTGCCTCTTGCACCTTCTCAAAGAGGTTTGAGACACTGCAAGATGCACATACATGCTCGTCTGGACGTGCCCAACTTGTCCTGGGAGTGCTAAACTTAACCTAAGTAAAAAGTTTCCAGTGCTTGCTTTGACTTTAACTCTTTCCTGAGCCTTAAGCCAACCAGCCCTTCTAATTAAGCTCCCTTCCTGTTTTACATCTGATATACTATATCAACCTTGTCTTTGAATGAAATAGGTATGCCCATTTGCTACAGGATTGCTATTAGGGCTGTGTGAAGTATTTCCAATCAACATACATACATACCGGGAGGGGGGACACAGAATTCTAAAAAGGCAGGGACCTGAAAACTATGTTGTAGTGTTATTTGCAATAATGCAATGAAGTAAACATTAACAATCTTAATCCCTAAATGGAAAGTATTATATTCTGGCTCTTCCCTCATGATCAATGACATGATTAGAAAGCACATAACTTTATAATGGTTAGCCACATTAGATCAGTGAAAAATACTCTGTGCCTAGGCAATTAGAACATTACCCTGATTCTCATGATGAAAGGATTACTGCTGAATGTCAGCTGTGGATCTCTTACAGCAAATATACTTCCTGTCTATGGAAATAACTCAGCACAACAAATAGGCTTGTCTACATAGGTAACTGAGGGAACCTAGACAAATCCAGGTCATCTTCCTGTCCTTCATCCATGCATGCTACTGGGCAAAGCTCCATTGGCTCCTTGGACCTGTTCAAGGGCAAATGGGTTCTGGCCAGTGTGCTTTGCTTGGTGTGCCCCCTTTAGAGCATTCGCTATTAACATTTGGCCCACACCCCGCCCCTGTTTTCTCTTTAGTTGTTCCAAGAAATTATTTACTGCACATTTAGTGCCGCTACTCAAGAATTAGAGGTGCTTATAGGTTCTGAGTGGGCATAGGCGAGGGGTGGGCAAAATATGGCCCAGAGGCTTGGTCTGACTCTCTGACTGCATCCATCTCATGGGTCAGAAGCTGAAATGCAGTAAGATCCAGGTTGTAGGGAGCCAGCAGTTCCACCTGCCATGTCTTGCCAAGCAGGCAGGTATGTCCTGGCCCAGCCACATCCACAGCTTACACCAACTCCTGCTCCATAAGCCACAAACAGCACCAGGTGCATGCTGGCATCAGCTGTGGACACTACCTGCAGGTTCCTGCTAGGGATTAGGCCAACTGCCTGATGCAGCAGTGTCACCTGCAGACCCAGGAGGACACCCTAATCCTCAGGGGGAAGCTGCCGCCTGTGTATGCAGCTGATGCCAGTATCTGCCCAATGCTGCTTCCAGCATGTGGGATGGGAGCCGGTGTAAGCTGTGGGGCTGTGCTATAGGTCTGGGACAGTTGGAGTGGGGGGCAAAGGGAAGCAGGCAATAGAGACAGAGGTGGTCCTGCCTGTGATAAGCAGCAGCGACCAGTGCTGGGTGCCAGGCAAACGAAGGATCCAGCAGCAGATGCCCTTGCCACCTCTGGCTGTGGCTCTTCTGACTGTGGCTGCCCCAGAGCCTATGCTGGAGCTGCCCTATGGCTCCTCCCTGCTGCCGTCACCCCACCCCACCTCCAGGCTGCCCCAGGGCCTGTGGGGGCAGACAAGATGGTGGCTGCTCCATCATGCCAAGGGTGAAGGGTGGGATGCCACAAAATACCCACAAAATTGACTCTGTGCCCGGTGAAAAACCCTTTATCTCACTGCAATTTAAGTAGGTCCCTACTCATTTGTCATCCCCTGGAATCTCCAGCTGTGCTCCCAGTGGCCTCCTTGCTTGAGGGAAGCTCATAGTTTTCTTGGGATGCAGGCCCAGCACTCTACACACAACAAATGGCTACAGAAACCTCAGCTAGAGCACAAGGAACCTGGTGTATCAGAAAGGTGTGGGAGAAGCAGGTGTTTCAGAAGGTAAAAGCTCCCTTGAGGCTAATGCAGAAATGTATGTTGCCCACAAGAGCACGGGTGACTGGTGCCTCTCGAGTCTGGCCGGGGCACCAGATCGCCACAGGCAGGGTCCCCCAGCAGCGGACTGGCAACCAGGGGAGTCCCCGAGCCAGCAGCAAAACCAAAAGTGCACCTCCAGTTTCATGGCTGGCGCTTCCAGGGGGTGCATGGCTGATCTCAGGGGGTGCACACGCACCTGCGTGCACCCCCTACGCACTGCCAGTGCATAAGAGCATGGAAGGGTTCATTTCAATGGGTACTTCTACATGTGTGCTTTAATACACAGTAGCCTATTTTACTGTGCATTAGAATCACAGTAAAAGCTACTGCACAGTATAATTATGCTACTCCATGTTCAGTGTCCCTAAAAAGAGTGTGCCTTTACTACTGTGCAGTAGGGCAGCCTATTGCACTTTTCGTTAGTACCTAGAGGTACTAAATTTAATGTGGAGTAGCAAAAGCACATTCATGAGCATGTAGATACTCCGGGCGAGCAGCGGGGAGATGGACTCGGCGCTTCACAACGCAAAAAAGTCGCGGGGCTGCTCGCGGCTTCTGAGAAGCGGCCGCTTCCCGCCCCCGCAGGGCACGGCCGCCCCTCATCCCGCGGGCCGCGGGAGCTCAAGGCCTTGGCGCGGCTCTTCCTCAGCCAGCGGTTCCTTGTGCTCAGCTCTGATGTTCTTTTACGGACTGTATGCCCCCCGCCACGGGCGTGGGGGAGCGGCTGTGGCCAAGCCCCGGGCAGCAAGGCTCGGGAGGAGAGGGCTGAACCCCGCCGAAGCCGGGACCCCCCGGCGGGCAGCGACCGCTCGAGGGCAGCGGCGCCCCGGGCTCCCCCAGCCGGACGCCCCTCTGGGGAGCGGCCACAGCCCGCTGCGTCCCGAGCTCCCGAACCTGCAGCGCTACCCCGGCACTCACCGCCCGGCGGCTGCAGCAGGAGGGCGCCCAGCGCCACGAAGCCGGCGCTGCCCATAAGCCCCATGGCTCCTGCGGCCGCCAGCAGCGTCTGGCCGTTGGCCTTGGGCGTGGGCTGGGGGCGCGGGGTGGCTAGCGCCCCCTGCGGCAGGACCCGGAGCGCCGGCCCAAGCTCCTGCCGGCGCTGCGGCGCCGCCTGCCTGGGCCAGGGAGCCGGAAGGCCCGGGCGCGGCGCAGCGCGGGGGAGCTGAAGAGCTCGAGGCCGAGTGGGCTGTAAAGACCCTGCAGGCTTCTCCCCGGAGCTGGCAGAATCCCAGCTGCCATCGGCGCCTGGGCCCCCGCGGCCCCGGCCCCGTGCGACAGGGTTGGCCCTTGCAAGCACAGCCCCGAGCTCCCGCTCCTTCACCGGCTCTCACGACTTTGGCGCAGGGATGCAGACGACACGGGCGGGGCTTTCCCGAGACCTTTCGCACGGCGGCACCGGTGGCCGCGCAGCTTCAGCAAGGCCAGACACGGACGTGGGTAATCGTGTCTGGCTAGGCTCGCCATTGAAAGAGGAAGATTTTGTATCAAGTGGCTAGCAGCAGGGAGTTCAAAGCACTGCTTTGGGATACAGAATGAACAAAGTAGTGATGGCGAAGTGTCAGGTCTTGATTGTGCTGAGGACCAAATAAAGACTCAAGTCAAAATAAAATTTGTCAAAATGTTTTAGTGGCAGCTTGTACATGAACCCCCCTATTTGTAAATGGGACGAATGGGCCATTTTCTCTATAAAGCACTATATAAGACCTAGATTATACTGCTAGCTAGGCTTCTGGTTAAGCTTTCATGAACATGGCACTGGCTAAGGACAGATATTCAGAAAGCCCCAGGTGGATTTGATCAAAGTTACGCAGATTTCTGTACGCAGCATAGGTTAGATCTGCAGCGAACAAAACACATGTTGGTCCTTTTGTGGAGAGGGGAGGGGACACACAGGCTGCCAAGACCAGCAGGTTGGGGGCACTCTTACACACCTCCTGGCATGCCACACAGGCTGCCGAGACTGTGAAGCACAGCTGAGTGCCTAGGCCACCTCTTATTGGCTGCTGGGCATGGGCAAGCAGCCCATCTTAGGCCAGGTACCACCATTTTTAACTAGTCTGTGTGCGCCAAACTTCTTTTATGGGTATAGTCTGGTTTCCGATCACTTATACCAGTAAAAGTGTGACGTCTACTTGGGCAGTATGTTTAAGCTAAACCACATAGTGCTTTGACCTGTAAATGAAAATCCACCTATGAGAATAGCAAGATTTGAAGCAAAAGTCTTTGTCAAAAATTCTTGAGGAATACCTCCTGTCCTTGCAGTGGCAGGACAAGACAATGCTCTCCCCCTCCGCTTTATCTATGGCAAATCAGGATATTCTTGATGTTTTCGTGCTTTCGGCTTGGTAGTTGCTTGAAAGTGTTGTTTATGCAGTTTTGTTTCAAATAGACTAGAGACACACTTGCATAAAATGGATTTTGATAAGAATGATTCTGCCTTGAGCAAGGGGTTGGAATTATATGACCTCCTGAGGCCTTTTCTAGCCCTACTTTACTATGATGCCATGAAAACTATGAGACTTGTCATTGTCCATTCTTACAAATGCAGGAAGTAAATCAACAGCTGTACATCATCAGCAAAAGAAGACCGGAAGAAGGCCAATGTGGTGCCTATCTTCAAGAAAGGGAGGAAAGTGGATCCAGCAAACTATAGGCCCATCAGCCTGGCTTCTATCCCGGGGAAGGTCTGACCAGCAGGGTTAAAAATGGCGGCGCACACTGTGGAGCTGGCCAGGGAAGAAGAGAGTGCAGCCTCAGACGTCCCTGCAGCCCGGACAAGCTGGGACATGGGAACAGAAGAGCAGGAACAGCCAGGACGGGAGCCAAAGGAGGGAAGAGCATCATCCTGGTGACACTGTAGAAAAGGCGGTGGAGGAACATCTGGATCGCCTCACAAGAACGGTGGAGGAGCATCCGAAGAAGTCTGTCCCGGGAGAGAGAGACTGCGAGGAGCTCAGGAAGAGCTGCAGCGGGAGAAAGCATCGCCATTGGATCGGGAGATGCCTTAAAGCAGTCAGTGAGCTGAGTGCCTAAGGGGATGTGGCAACCAGTGTTCTGTTGAAGTGCTGGAAGGGAACGTTGGGGGAGGTAGTTAAAGGGACAGTACGCCTGGAGCCTTTTTTCTATGTTGTTCTTGTAATTTTTGTTCTTCCCCAAGCTCCGAGGTATCTGAGGGCAATGAACCCACATTGTGGCTAGGTAGTGCTGAGGAGGCTTGAATAGGGTCTGGTCGAGGGTCCCAGTAGTGAGACGCTGACCATCTTGAAACAGATACACAGGAGGCCTGAGGCCAGGGTGTAAGGGTGGTGGAGCCCCATGAGTAACCACTGGGAGGAACCTCAGGTCTACGAGCACGCCAGATGAATGGCCCCTGACACTGAGGTCAGCAAGCTGTGGCAGGCGAGCACGGGGTTAAGGATTCGGGTGGAGGTCACCAGCTCAGATAGAGGCATGAGCCCGCAAGGCAAGTAATATCAATCACCCGAGCGAGAGCAGCATGAGAGCAACTGGTTGAGGCCTGGCGGTTACTGTGTTTAACACTAAAAAATGCAAGGTTCTCCACCTTGGGAGGAAAAACCTGCAGCATGGTTATAGGCTCAGCAGTGCTACACTGGCTAGCACTACAGAAGAAAGAGACTTGGGGGTCATCATTGACCACAAGATGAACATGAGCCTGCAATGTGATGCTGTGGCTAGTAAAGCAACCAAAACGCTGGCTTACATCCATAGATGCTTCTCAAGCAAATCCCGAGACGTCATTCTCCTATTGTACTAGGCCTTGGTGAGACCGCAGCTTTCAGTTTTGGGCCCCACAATTCAAAAAGGATGTGGAGAAGCTTGAGAGAGTCCAGAGAAGAGCCACGTGCGTGATCAGAAGTCAGGAAAACAGACCTTATGACAACAGGCTGAGAGCCATGGGGCTCTTTAGCCTGGAAAAGCACAGGCTCAGGGTGATCTGATGGCCACCCATAAGTTTATCAGGGGTGACCATCAGTATCTGGGGGAATGTTTGACCACCAGAGCACCCCAGGGGATGACGAGGTTGAATGGTTATAAACTACTGCAAGACCGTTTCAGGCTGGACATAAGGAAGAATTTCTTTACTGTCTGAGCCCTCAAGGTCTGGAACAGCCTGCCATCGGAGGTGGTTCAAGCACCTACATTGAACACCTTCAAGAGTAAGTTGGATGCTTATCTTGCTGGGATCCTATGACCCCAGCTGACTTCCTGCCCTTTGGGTAGGGGGCTGGACTTGATGATCTTCTGAGGTCCCTTCCAGCCCTAATGTCTATGACATCTATGAAAATATAAACATTAACTAATCCTCAAATTTGCTGTATTATTTAGATAATCTTTAATTATTTTTATCTACTTGAGGAAGGGAAGTCAGTACTTTGTCAGCTTCTTGGAGGAGTTCCTGGTTTACTGTCTTAATGTTCACACTAAACATTTCTAATCAGAACAAGTGAAAGGCCTATGTGAGTTCTTTTGGCCCACTGAAATACCAGGTTCTGCAGCCAATGACACACAAGAGAGTAATGTGTTGCCATGAATTACACTTCTGACGTTCCCAGTTACCCTTAAGCCCTCTCCACCACTGTACTCAAGAATGCAAGCAGCAGAACAGCTTTAAATATCAATCAATCCTTCATCAATAAAAATCCCAGGTGTTGGGACTTAGACTGCCAGGGATGATGGGTAGGACATATTTTGGGTGGACAACACTCCTGGCAGTAGCACAGCTACTATAGGGCAAAAAATATTTCCTTGTTTCATCCAAGTGAAAGTCATTACAGTGGACTCTCTATGAATAAAGTCTCTTGACAGGAGGGAAAGTCACTCTTGAAGAGTGTTTGTGCCATAGTGCTTTCAGACTGGGCAATGGAACTGGAAGCCTGAAAGGAATAGTTGGAGAAAAAGTTATGAACTTCTGTTTATTTCATTCAACATAGTTCAGAAATCCAACATTAGCCAGAAAAACTGAAAAGATTGTTCATTGTAATGGAGGGTGCTTTGACATAACCACACGGTAAGTTTTGATGCCATCTGAAACCCACTTAGGCAGTCTGAACAGAGATTTATTGTTCGCATTATGAAAGTCAAACCGTATGAAATGTTCTGAATGGCTTTGTTCTGTTCAAATAAAGAGAAAAAACTTTAGTCACATATCGGGTACACCATTTTATTTCATCTTGGTTGGAGATACGTATTGGATGTGATATATATAAACTAAGGTGAAAGAACAGAACTACCTCGGGCAAAAACTTAGGACGGGTCTGAATAATGATCTTGTCCTTATAGCAGTGTTTCCCAGCTGGTGTGCCATCTGACATTACCAGGTGTGCTTGGGATCTTGCGGGGGGAGGGACGTGGCTACTGGTAGGGCATGGCTCCAGCCAGTGCCGTGCCGTGCTGCCACCCTGCGCTGCCACCACTCCACATTCAGCTGCACACCACCCCTCCTCCCCGCTCCACATTTGGTTGCACACAATTCCCCTCTCCCTGCTCTGCATTCAGCCAGTGTGCTGTGGGATGCAAGAGACCATGTAAGTGTACCGTGGTGTGAGAAAGGTTGGGAAACACTGCTTTATAGAATATTGTACATGAAGAGCCTCCCATGGTATCCCATATTTCATGGACTATTCTAGCTGAGGTAACAGACATAAAGAAGTTGGATTCATAGATAGGTAACAGAGGAAACAGGAAACCATGGATTTAAAGGGAGGTCCTATTAAGCCACATAGAACTGGACTGAAGTCCCAGTTAAACAGAAGCTTGTTAATTGTGGGTAAAACTGTTAGAGGGCCTTATGAAATTTCAGTAGTGCATAGGAGAGAGTATTATCTAATCTTATCCTGGCAAATGAATTGTGGACTGTCTGTCACAAGTTACCATCTCCAGGGGGGCCGTAAGACCCCCAGAGACCAAAACAAATAATTTTACCCTGCTCTATGGGCAGTCCACCCTCCTTACCCACCATATCTTGATATTGATTGCCATTAAAATGTAGGAGGCTGTCCTGGTCTTAGCTGACCACCAGCTGTTTTTGGCCCAAGTCTTATGGGCTAATTGTATGGCTCCAATCTACCTCTATACCACACCCTAAGCCTCACAGGTGGGATCCTCATTGATGTTCTCTCATTACATACACAGTCCCTCCAACCCCTGATCCCTCTGTCTCTTACTCAGCTCCTAAGAGGAATCTCTGCACCCCTCTTCTATCAGCTCCTTGCTAGTCCTATGGACCCCTCTGGTCCCACTCTTGCTCTAGGCTCCAGCTCTCCCTGCAGGGCCCCACTGTTAGCCTCAGGTTTCCTTTTCTTTCTGCCAGGCCTTCAGCCTTAGGCTCCTGTTCTTTATGCTGGGCTCATTCTCAGCCACAAGACTCTTGTTCTCACTTTCTCCTTTAGACTTTCCCCAACTTGGATGGCACCATGCAGGACTGCAGTCTCCTTGGTCATCATGCAGGACTGCAGTCTCCTTGGTCTCCTTCCTCTCAGGCTGTACTCACATATGGACCTTTGGCCTATCCATTCCAAGACCCTGGCCCCAACTCAGTCCAGCTGAGACCTCCAGCCCCACCAGACTCTGGCAGTCTCTGCAGTGGTCCCTCCTGGAACTTTTAACCCTCTTGGGCCCTGGCCCCACATGTACCAGTTGAGATTCCATGGGTCAATCACTTGCTGCCAGGCCTTCCTCACCCATTAGTCCACTTGCTCTACTATGAAATTCCTTCTGCAAGCTCAAGTCCCATAGGCCCATGGCCTCTCCAGCCCTGTTGGTAATTACCTTGGCTGTAGTCCCTCTACCCTTTCAGGCCCTAGGACTACTAGAAACCTCCTTTCAACATTTTTCTCTCAGGGTGTTCTCCCCTGCCAAAGGGTAACCAACAAGGCAGTGGGAGATTGGGTTTTCAAGCACCCCATACATGTCCTTATCTGAGGTTTGCCACCAGCAGCCCTTTCAAAGGGCTAACCCACCACAAACAGCCCAACACTGACCAGAAACTTCAGTAGGGTGCAGTCTTCGGTCATAGTCAGGAGCCACCTCTAGATTATCCTGCTGATCCTAATGTTACACATGCCTCGTGGGCCATGGGCTTCCAACTCCATTCTTTACCCATCTTGGGCTACAGATCTCTGAGCCCCCTGACCCCAGCTCAGTCTCACCACTGGGCCTCTTGCCCTAGTTCTCTCTGCCTCGGTCTCTCTGGGCACCTGCACTCAGTGTTGTGTGCACAGGGCGTACAGTATGAACCAAAAACAAGCAGGAATCTTAGGGGATAAGGCACAACGCCACATTTATTGGAACATAAAACAAAAAACATGCAACATAAAAAGAATAAAGAACAGTAAGGTTATCTGCTTCACTCATTCCCATGCATATTCATTCATCCATTCATTCATACAAAAGAAACAAGCACACACACACACAGATAGTTAGACAGTTCTGCAAAGGTTAAGGTGTTACCAAGTTCTAAAGTTGCTCAGGTCAGTCTGATGGCCAGCCAGACTAACCAGGAGGGCTGGAGTTAGGTCTTGTTGGATGCGCCCAAAACTCCTTGCAAGTGGAAAGACCTAAAGCCTTTTCTTTGTGTTCATTCTTTATAGTGATAGCTGTCCATACAAGTCTATGCATTTTGCTGAGTCAGATACGAAGGTCAACCTCCTTATCCTGTTGGCAGGCTGGGATTGGTAAGACATGATCTTCTGGCTTTGCGGTCTGCAATCTTCAGGGGGGTTGTTGCTTTCAGTCTTCAGCCGTCAGGGTGAAGCATGATCTAGTATTTGGTAAACCTTAACTGCTGACTCAACATCGCTGCAGCCTTTAACCATTAAACCACAGAAAGCTATTTTCACCTGCTGCAGGAGGATTGTCTTCCTTCACATTGTCACATACATACACCAGTCACCCTTTCATTACCTCTTTCTACATAAGCCAGACTTCCTGCAAACCTTACACAAGCATTTTCCTTATACTAAATTTAAGTTCTAAAATCATGAGACCAATAGGTCAAATATATCTAAAATCATTAGACCAATATGTCAAATGTATTTATGCTAAGCAATAGGAAATTTAAAATAGATGGCTAATTCCAGAACACTAATAATGACTGATCAAAATATTATAAAATGTAAATCATAACAAGATTAACTTTATCTTAATGGTTAAATATTTCATTATATAAAAAGAAAAATAACAGTATAAGCAATCAAAGCAATTACAGTTACTGCAATACGACATCAGCCCCTCAGTAGGCTCTGGACCCCTCACCAGTTTCCACATGCTTGGCCTCTCTCTAGGCCCTGGATCCTTCATCACGCGCTTTTTTTTCCTCAGGTTTTCTGACCCCTGGATATCCAGGGGTCAATAAACACCCCTCCCGCCCCGCTCCCTTCCAGCACAGAGAGCAACTCAATGTGCAGTATGTGGTGCTGCAGACATGTGAAACAGCTGTGTTTTGATTCACTTTTGGATTTGGCCATTTTGGAGAACAGTGATTCATTTCAGTGTTTCAGATCACTGTCCTGTTTTGTTTCAGCTGAATCTGTTTCAGAGATTCAGCTCTGCTGAATCTCCTCTGAATCTATTTCAAACAGGCTGCAACCTTTACACAGCCCTCCTGCCCAGCCAGGTGGGGCTTGGGGCTGGGGGCTCAGAGCCCCAGCGGAGAGCAGGACAGGGCCGTGGGTGGCTCATCTGGGGAAGGGGGAGGACCGCTGCCCACTGTGACGGCGAAGAGACCCCGCGTGGATCTCTGATCCCTGTCACACCGGGTCTTGGGGCAGGGAAGCAGTGCAGAGCAGCGAGCAAGCCTGCTGGTCCCTGCCATGCAACCTGGCTCCACAGAGAGCAGAGTTTTGCACCGGGGGTCTCCTCACCACTGCTGCCTGCCCTGCACTGCCTTGGCGATGTGGGGCTGTGCAGAGTGGACAGTGGCATAGAGGAGACCCCAGCATGGATCTCTGCTCCCCGCAGAGCCAGGTCACACAGCAGGGACTAGCACTGCCAACCCACGTGACTTGGCCCCACAGGGAGCAGAGACCCACACCAACGTCTCCGACACCACCGCTGCCCGCCCCACACTGCCCCAGATCTCTGCTCCCTGCAGAGCCAAGTTGAATGGGAGGAAACAGCACTGCCCTGCTGTGCAATGTGGCTCCACAGAGAGCAGAGATCTGCGCTGGGGTCTCCTTGCCACCACTGCCCACCCCATGCAGCCCCGCATCGCTGGGGCAGTGCAGGGTGGGCAGCGACAGCAAGGAGACCCCCAGCACAGATCTCTGCTCCCTGTGGAGCTGAGTTGTGTGGTAGGGCAGCAGTGTACAGCAGTTTCCCTGCAAGCCTGGCTCTGAAATGCCAACATTTTCCGAAATATTTCCAAAATGCTTTGGATGTCTCGTTTCATTTCAGTTTTGGTGTTTCGGGCACTGAAACAGCCTGAAACATCTCTGAAATGAAACAGCTGCCAAAATTTCATGCAGCCCTAATAGTTATCTTTAGTAGTTACCCATTTGTTGGGCCCTTTATTCCTAGTAGCTCTTCATTTTCAGTTTAGTTTTTATTCAACCATTTGTTTTAAAAAGCTTCCCTTTAGGGGCATCAATATGTAGACGGAGATGATATATGACAGTACTGTTACATCATGGTTGGATGTTGAATCTAGCTCCAGTCTTGCTTGATCTGACTTATTTGAATGCAGACTGCCGAGTGAATGAGAGATGCATGAAGCCATTGTGCGTGTATTGTAACCTGCTTCTTCTCCAGGGCTGTCTGCTCTTTATTACTGCCCCCCTAATAGAGCCTCTGGTCCTGCCCAGTACATCTGGAGGACCATGGCTTTATGATCTATGACTAGTCAACTTGACCTCTATGATCTGGAAAGATCATGGAGCAGGTCCTCAAAGAATCCATTGTGAGGCACTTAAAGGAGAACAACATGATCAGCAGCAGCCAGCACAGATGCACCAACAGCAAGCTATGTCTGACCATCCTGAAGATGCCTATCTAGCCTCTTCTTAGAAAACCTCCAGTAATGGGAGGTTTATCTTGTCCTACATACAACTAAAACTCAGTTGCCGGGTTAGGGAATGCTGAGGCAAGAGACCAAGTCAGAGGGGGTATGGGCAACATTTCAACAATAGTTAGAGGTTCATTACAATGTCCAGCCCATTGGAGCCCTGACCACAAATGCTGTCATACTTTTCCCAGGATGACTGGTGGAAGTCCTCCTCACAAAGTTTATGAACACTCCAAGTAATCCCCTTAAGTATATTAAAAGACTACAGTAAGATGTGAAAGTCATGCTAAACTGAGGCTTATTTACAACAGGTAAAATACAAAACACTGATGCTGACTTCACAGTGCAAGCATAGCTAGGCAGTCTGAGAAGATATAATGTGGTATCCCTTGCAGTATATCTTCTATATTCATAATAATTTCAAGCTGGCTCCTACGTGTCTGGTTACTCCTTAAAACTCTGTTTTTCTTGGTTGTTAATCAGTTTCTCGAGATGTTCCAGACCAGATAATCCCTTGTCACTGAAAAAGGTCATTCATGTAAATTGAAACTGTTTATAGAACAGGATATGCCCTGTCAGTTACGGATTGGACCCTCTTGATTTACACAATTAAAAGAATGCTTTGAAGAGGCTGGACTAAGGGTGTAAGAAAGCTGTAAAGCAGCAAACAGTGTGCTTCAAGAGGGAGAAATCTCTCTGACACCATCTGCAGTTATTCTCAAGAAGCTGGAATGTAAGTTTCCAGTCCTTTTTATCAACAAGGTTGATGAAATGTATGTGTTCATTTATTTCTATGTGACTTCCTGAAAGTCCCGAAGGAAGCATGTTGCAGAGTGAGGAAGTAAATCTAGGTCTCCTGACACCCCAAGTCAGCCCCTAAATGACTGTATCATCTTTTCTCTTGCTTAATCTTCAGTTCTACATACAGTGGGCATATCTACATGAGATGCTACTGTGCAGTGGTTACTGCACATTTATTTGGTTTTAAATAAATATGCAGTAACCATAGTTACTGTGCAGTAGCCCTGGCAAACACCTTTTAAGTGACGCTACTGCACAGCAGCCTAATATTACTGCACAGTAGCACCTTGGCATGGTTTTTGCCACACAACGCTACCGCACAGTGGCATTATGCTACTGAAGCCAGTGTCTTGTGTAGATGTACCCAGCCAGCAGAGGACTACATACTCCTAAGAACATAGCTAAGCAAAGCACAACCTCAAATCAGAGCAAGCTGCTGCCTGGAAGTAGGTTGTTTGGGGGAAGACAGCCAAGGGCACCCTGAAAGCAAGAGCTGATGGGCATACCAGGATAACAGTGTGGAGGAATTAGAAAGACTTTGACTTTCACATCCTGGTGCTGGGCTGTAGTTAGAATCCTGGTTGACAACCCTTGCTCCTTTCTTAGCATAAAGCAGTTGCATTTAGGGTATTTTCCATTTTTTCCTGGAAGCCCTAGAAGTGGAATTCTTTGTTACTTTTTCAGAACCTCTGCTTCTGGGAATGTTTCTAAGACTAGAGCCTGTAGAATTTAATGCTTAGGAGTTCTATGGCATTTAGAGCTTGTGTTGCACAGTGTGCTATCAAACATACCCAGAAACTGATGAAACACAGCTGTCACAGCAACAGGTTAGAACCAACCCTGATACAGTAGATGTCCCAATCAGAGATCTGGCAGGAAGAAAATAGATTCCTGCTAGGTTTTCCATGAGTGAGAGTTGTTTGAGGCGATTGCCAGCAGTCCCTAATTTTTGTTTGTTCATTTATTTGTTTGTTTCTGTCTGTCTGTCTTTTTCTTCAGAGAGACAGAATTCTTCAGGAGTATTTTGTATCAAGAAATGAAGGGGTATGTCTAGATTAATATGAAGGTGACCATGGACATTACTGCAATTGAATATTCAGAGACATGCAATATTAATGCATTTCCTTCCCACTGAAAAACTTACTATTTAAAAACAGAGTGACAATGAGAGCCACAGAATGGTATCTCCTAGTGACTAACTTAGAGCACTAGATGGCTTCTGAATTTTCGTCCATTCTGGAACTGAAACATATCATGATTTCGGATGTAGCTATGTAAAATGATTGTTTCAGGTTTTTTGTAGGTATTTCACCTATGTGCTTCTCCAAACCTTCTATCTGTAAAGGTGGATGCTTTCTGACATGTAGCTCTCACAGAGTTACAGTTACTGTACTCTATCCAGGAGACTGTTCATTACTGTTATTTTCCCCCTTAAGCTCATGGTTGCTCTGCATTTGCAAAGAACAGTGCCTCCTCCCTCCCCTCCCCTTTTGATCCCTTTAGAGCTCCTCCTTCCACATTTAAGTATGCTCTTTCCACTCTACATATTAAGAAGAATGTTCATGGCAGAGTGCCATTTTTACTATTCCCATTGCCACAGGAATCAATCATGTAGTCTTGACTGTATTTTAAGCTCTCTCTTTGCAAAATGTACACTTCGCTGCAAAACACCTGGTCTCCATCACTGCTGAATCACTTCTACTTGGGGGCAGAAACCAGAAACAAAAATCGCAACTGCAAATACAGTATGAAAGAGACTCCACATTTGTATGTTTTGTGCACTAAGAAGTGGGTGGGGAGGACTTTCTTTCGTTTCCTTTCCCATCAGACTCATCCTCCTTTTCCTGTCTGGCTTTAAAGCTGATTCTTCAATTATTTCCCTCCTGGAAAAAAGGAAGATTAAAGGCTCTTGTTTCTTTCTGTGACCATTTTTAAAAAAACACTTAGTCCCATTCAACTTTACTGAAGTTCTGTGGTTTGGGAATTCTCAGTTCCTGTTGCTCTTTCCCTGAACTCTCAGTCCCCTAGCAATCTGTGTGAAAGGCAACATTGACTTAATGTCAGTTATTGCTCTGTTACACCATTTTTTACTGGAACAGAGAAACTGCAAACCGTTACTTTAACTGCAGACTTCCTTTGCTCAGAGCATTGTGACATACCTTGCTACAGAAGAACAAAAATGAAATCCTATCTAATTTACAAGTTGGCTTTAAAATGAGGACTATGTTTTGACTGCTATGGACAGAAAACAGCAACCTCTCCTAAGGAGCACTCTAGCAATAATATAACAAAATGGAAAACCCAAACAAACAAAAACAAAACGTGGTATAACCATTTTCCCCCTCATAGAACTAGACTGTAGGAAATACATTAACCCTCCCCTCCAAACATTAATTTTAGCTGCATTTAAGTAAATTAATCTGCATAATTAAATTGAGAAAGTGAAATACGAACAGAGGGGAATCAATTATTCTTATATGATAAAGGGTTTAGTCTGTCTGAAACACTCTTGGAGCATTCTGATTGGTTAGTGAAACAACCAGAGTGTGGGATGCCACCATGATGGTAGGGACAGAGGAGGGGACTGGCCTCGCCCCACCCCAGCCCTGCTCCTCAGAGGTGGCAGAGCGCCACCATGATGTTGGGGACAGAGCAGGAGGTAAGGCCACCCCCACACACTCCATCCCTGCCATCATGGCAGCACTCCACTGCCTCTGAGGAGCAGAGACGAGGGGAGGGAGGACGGGGGGAGGGGCAAGGCCAGCAGCGCCGGAGGTAGCAGTGTGGGGTGCTGGTGGAGGGGGACGGAGGGGATGGCAGGGCAAGCTTCCCCCCCCCCACCCCGTCCCATTCCTGGGAGGCAGCAGCGGCATGGGGTTGTGGGTGGTGGTGCTCCCTCCCTGGCCAACCACCCCCCTCCCCACTTCATTCTTGATGGTCAATAGGCTAGTAATATATTTTTTTTCAATAATCAATAGAGTTTCTAGTTAACTGAAATACAACAACAACAACAGAATAAAGTCACTGTTAACTATATCAGAAGCCAGTTTCTAAAACACATAAATGTATTTAAAAAAAGGTCAAATAGATTCCAGCCCCTCTTTACCCAAACATGCTTCAGCCTGTGGTTAAATTTCTGAGCCATGCCGTAAGTGAATAATAGTTGGTGTGGTAACAGTGATTTGACTGGAATAGCAGTTAATAAACTAAATGTTTACAATAGATTGCATCCAGGACTGAAGGAGAGAAAACAGAAGGTGCAAAGTGAAAGTATTCTTTAGGATTACCTGCACTGAATCATTGCACCAAAGTTTGCCGGTAGAATAGGGCATAGCTATAAGATTTTCAAAATAGAGTGAAGTAGTTTTACAGAGAAGCAAGAGGAGGGCTACAGTTGCATATACTAAACCACATTCACCTTTGTTTTCTGCCATTTTCACCTGGTAGAATCCACAATCAATGGTGGCATAAAGGTCCACTAAAGTGGGTTTGTAATGACAGACAGCTCAATATCATAAGAGAAAAATGCTGGCCACAGGAATAACCTAGGGAGACCTTATCTGTAATACCAAGGATACTGACTGGTGTAGTATTTGTCAAGGCCCAGATATCTGGGCCTTGACAATCTGGGACACCACAATGATTTGACCCAGATCAAAAATCATGGTACTGGCATGTACACACATCATCCTTCCAAGTATACTTAGTAAGCGGTAACATTGCAGTTTCGACACTAGTAGGTGGCCAGTAAGATCACACATTGCAGCATGTCTCATGGTGGTCTAGTCTCCAAAGTTTCCCAGGGATTCCCCAGCACAGAGGAAAGCACACAGTGGGTGGTCAGCCAGGTGAGTGACCAGTGAAAGTGTAGTGGCAATGATCAATTGACTCCTGCTCTGGACCACCCATTAGTTACACTGCTATCAGTGCTAACCTGCTGCTACCATTGAGTTCACTGAAGGGACCCAAATCAGCTTCTTGCCTTTCAGGCAATAGTTGCCCAACATCAGGAGGTCATGACAAAGGTGCTGCAGAGAAGTCACCACCTATGATTTATGGAGGCTGATTTAGCTTTGGCCCTTTGTGAAATGAAGGAGGATGGATATTTCATGGGGATGATGGCCATGCACTTCCTGGAGTCCATAGAAAGGCAAGATCTTGACCATCTCCAGCTCTCTCTCTTGCCAGTACCTCTCACTTGGAAGAGGTCATAGCTGAATGGCAAAACTGTGTCTAGGATGCTGTTTTCTGTTCTATCTTGTTTTATAATTTATATTCTACCATACCTAATAATATACTTACATTTGGTTTAATATATTCCTCTCTCCTCTTATTTTGTGCAAACTGTCACATAAAACCTGTCAGATATCCAGTCTAAGCTTTAAATCTTAAGTTACCTGGCTAAACCTTGTACCCCATGTGGCTCATGTGTCTAGAGACAAGCCTTGCTCCTACCCTGGATAACCCTCCCCCACTCTTGATCACATGAAGGCAGCCTCCTCTCCTCCCTCCCCGCCTCTCCCTCACCCCAGCGTGAGCTGCCTGCGGCTTAGACCGTGTTACGCTGACCTGCAGGGAGCTGCTGTGGGGGTGCTAAGATGAATTTTGGGGGGCCCCCAAGGCCCACAAAGCACCGCCGTCTGCAAAGGCACAGCATTCCTGGCCCAGTCGGCCTGACCCCCCCGCCCCCTTCGTCGTCTGGTAGGGCACGACTCTCCCAGCCTGGCTCAGCCACAGTTTTAAATTTGGCACCAAAGATGGGTGCCAGTTTAAAACTGCAGTTTTCACTTCCCTGCTGATGAGGATCCTGGGGCCGGGGCCCCAAACTGGTAGGGGCCCTGGGCTCATGTCCAGCTGGCCCATGCATTAATCTGCCTATGGCCACAAGCAAGCACCAAGTATACTCTGCCACAGTGATACTTTACCACAGGCTATGATCCCTACAGTATTAGGAACTTCATGCAGAGAAATTACCAAGGGCTTGATTAAAGAAGAACTATGTCCAAGTTGAATTCTCCAAGAGTTCACCTCATTACCACCCAGGACAGCAACAGAGTCAGCACACCTCGTGGATCAGAACTTCACTCACTAGAGCAGAAACCCCCTTCTACTTCAAACCACAAGCTGAACTCAGACTCTTACACTTCAAAATCACCCCATCTTACTCATCAAATCACTTCATGCTCTTGCCTGTTCATCATCAAGCTTTGTATCAAGCCCATGCTCCGACCATATACTATCCAATCAAATTCTCACTTATCTCATGCAGTCTGCAACAATTCCCATCACCAAACTTTGTCTCAAACACTTGCTCTGACCATGTCCTGTCCAATGAAATGCCTGTGCACATGCTACCACACTACTGTACACAGCACCATACTTTGCACTCGGCACTCAACAGGTGGATAGTAGCCACTACACATGCTCCACAGCACCACTAGGTCACTTAGGGCAAAAATTCACTCTTGCTAGAATAATCTTAAATGAACTGGCTACTACACATGCACAGTAGAAAATCTTATTCACTCGAACAGCAGCTATAACAACTTAGGCAGGGGAGTTGTCCAATGAAATAAGAATTCCTCTCATCAGGATCATCAGGATGGGAGATGATAAAGCAGATAATAGCTCCACAGGTCATACACCTCATCATGGAAGGTTGTGGCTGGTTTTGTCCACCTGGGGTTTCCAAACTGTACTGGCACCATTGATGGCACACACACTGACATACTTTCTCTTGCATACTGTCTGAGGTTTCATCAACCAAAAGGATTTTTTCTTGGTTGTTATGCAGGCAGTAGTGGCCCACTGTGACCATTTCATGCACATCAATCATTTAATGCACATCAATGCCAGCTGTTTGGGCAGGGGGCACAACACCAGGGTGTTCAAAAACTCCAGTCTGCCAGAACTGATGGAGTAGAGGGAATTTGTTTCTGGCATGACCAACTTTGAGATGGAGGGACTGACTATACTCCTACTGCTAAGTGGGAACCCTGCCTGCCCCTTACATCTCCAGAGGAATGAACCCTTTCACAGGCTACCCAGCTGCCCATAAGCAACTGTTTAGCTACTGCTTCAGCAGCTGGTGCATGGCCATGGAGTGCACATTTGCCCTCCTAAGGGCTCACTAGAAGTTGCCAGTGACCCACCTGGATGACAGTGACCAATAGGTGCCTGGCTTCATCATCTCTGCCTGCATCCTGCAGACTGAATGGGTGTCTGTTCCTGAAGCATGGATAATGGATGCAGAGTGGTAAATGGCACCTCAAACTGCCTCAGTGGATGAGCAGCCTGTGGAGGCTAATTGCCAAGCAGTGTAAGCATAGGATGCCCTCACAGATGATTCTGAGAGGCTCCAGGATGAGGGATAAGACAGTGGCATGTGAGGAAGGGACTCTGGATGTGTGGGCATCCCCTGTATTTATTTTCCTTTTTCAAGTTACCTTTTCATATTTCAGCCAAAATAGAACTCTCCCATGGCTGATGCTAATGCAGACAGTGGGAGAAGTGATAATGAATTGTTAAAGTAATGGAAACCACATTTTTCCTCAAACTAAGCTGGATTTATTTAACACATCAAGCAAAGTCTGCTTCTCCCTAAATGGCAAAACACAGAGAAAAATAGGTGCAAAAAGGCAAGTAAGTCTAAGGAGAGGGCACCTGTCCCCAAGCATCCTGGTGCCTACTATTTATTGACTGCCAAGGACAGTCAAGTGACCCTTAGAATTGAGTGGTGTGGGTTGAAGGCTACTCACCCCCTGTTGTGTTTGAAAGCATCTACCTCTCCATGATGAAGCCACTGATGCCAGCCATATATGGCTAGGAATGGAGTGGGGCCTCCCCCTGTTTCCAGCAGTCAAAGTCCTCTGTGAAGGAAAGGCTTCAAGCAGAGGTCTCCATCAGGGTATTCTATCTTATTTAGGGATTGGTAGTGACACTCAGTGAGCTCCCAAGGTCTGCATGGTGCATGTTCCCAGCTGGCATTGTTACCTGCTGCTGCAGGTGGGGTTTGTCAGCTGTTGACCTCCACTGCCAGCTTGCAGAGCTGGCCACTATGTAGGCATGGTTGAGAGTTGCATGGGATTGCCCTGCTCAGCTGTGGGTCCCACCACATGTCCCTGGTCCTGGGTGCCTGTTGCTGATGAGAGCTGGGGAACTAGAAGTCATAGGGAAGCATGGGTGCTTAGAAGTCCTAAGGCAGTCCTGAAAGGCTGTTATACTGGGACACACTTGGTCTGCAGATTTAGTGCAGACAAGACATGCCCCATGGATTCCTGCTCAACCTTCATGGCCTCCAACAGGGCATCTATTGCCCACATGGCAATAAATGATGAATAGGCATCAGCCTTGGCATTCTACCTAGCCAGTCATATGGCAGAGTGATGGACTATTTGATGCCATGCTGGAACATGGTAATACCACTCTTGGTACCACTCCAGCCTCTCCCACCACTTCTTGGTCTCAGCATCCCAGGCACTGTTGAACACAGTGAAAGATACCAGCATCTGTCTTCCTTTGAGTATAGTTTGTCCACTGCCTGGAAGCTCTCTGCACCCTGATCTCATGCAATCGTCTAGAGGCAAAGCCAAAGTAAGAGGACCCACTGGCCATAGGTGTTTGTCTTAGAAATAGAGCAGCAAAACAGGCAGTTGTTGTTTAGCTCCCTGTAGTCCAGATAAGATGAAGAACTCCAACCAGTGTTCCAAATTGCAAGGCCATCCTACCCACTGCACCTGTTGACTCTCACCATGGTGAGTTCATTTTTCCCTCTGCAATCTCTGCCTCAGGGAGCAGTTTTGAGTAGTCCCCTGAGGATGCCATCCCTGTTGCATGTCACATCCCCCAAAATGGCACATCTCCCAAAATGTCACATCAGGATTTTTCTCCCCTCTGCAAAATTCCAGTGCACCTCAGAAATTCAACCACTGGTGGCCACTCCAGGAAGAGAAGGTGGAGGGGATGTTCCTGGCTTTTTACTGTGGCACCAGCATGGCATGTGCAAACTTACCATGGGTAGGCAGAGCGGGTTCCCTTATACTGGCTAGGTTCCTGGGCCTAGGAGAAGGGCAGCTTCATCAGCAGTGACAGTGACAGTGTCAGTGATAGGGAGCTTTTGTGGGCAGGAGTAGGTTGTGAGCATCTGGGCTCAGGGATTCTTACTTAGGATACAAAGGGCAGCCAGAACTTGTGTCCATCTCAATGTTCACATCACTGCCTGGAAGAGGCAGAGTCCTCAACCTGAGTCATCTCCTGGGTCAGCATAGGAGTTAGCTGGGACAGCTATGTGCAGCATAAGTGGATTAATGCACGGGCCAGAAGGGCCTGGGCCCAGGGGCCCTGTTCCAACCAGAGGCCCCGTTTGTGGCTTACTCCTCATCGGCAGGGAAACAAAAGCCACAGTTTTAAACCTGATGCCATTTTTGTCTCCTCCCTGGTGGGCAGCAAGCAGCTGGGTGCCCAGGGTCTGTCATCCAATCAGTGGTGGGGAGACAAAAATGGCGCCAGGTTTAAAACTGCAGCTTTCACTTCGCTACCAAGGAGCAAGCCACAATCATGGCCCCTCCACCAATCAGTGTGGGGGGCAGGAAACCTGCAAAATTAAAAGTGCTGCTGCATATGTGGCCAAGAGCACAGCTGGGCAGCCAGTGCCCTGCCAGTAAGTCTGGGGGGAAGGGTATGGGGGGCAGGGTGTGGTGGGGGAAAAGGCAGGGGCAGGCACTGCCCTGGTAGGGTGGTGAATAGGTCTTTGGAGCCAGGAGAGGGATGGAGCCATGGGCAGTGGAGGAACGGGGGGGGGGTGCAGGAGAGGTGGGGCAGCTACCCACCACTGCACATCCCCCTAAGGGAGGCATGGGGGGCATGTGCCCCCCCCGATTTGTGCATGGGGTGAGGGCAGGCTGCCAGCTGCAGACTCAGGGCCAGAGGCTGTATCAGCTTCTTCTTGGCGGGGGTGCTGGGCTGGGCCTGTGCTCAGAATGGGCAGGGGCAGGGCAAGCTCAGCTATGCAGGGCAGGCAGTGGTGGCACTGGGAAGGGTGGCTACAAAGAGGCTACATAGGGAATTTTGGAGTGGATATAGGCCTGCGAGTCCCCCCCAGGGCTGTCTTTGCTCAGGGCACTCCATGTGGGACTCCTGAGGAAACTCACTAAAGCAAATGCCCCAAGCAGGGGCAGTGCTGGGGAGGGTGTGGATTTGAGGACTATAGCCACTCCAAAATTCCCCATAGTCCTCTCATAGACACTGATCCCAATGTTACCACCATTGCCCACCCTACACAGATGAACTCATCCTGAGCACAGCCTTGGCCCAACCCCCACACTGGGAAATGGCCAGCGCAGCCTCTGGCCCCAAGCCTTCAGTGGGTAGCCCACCCTCACTCTGTGCACAAAGCTTAGGGGACACATGCTCCCCATGCCTCCCCCAGGGGTGCACACAGTGGCAGGTAGCCACCCCCCTTTCTCACCACCCCACATTCCCTGGATGAACCGTTCACAGCTCCATCCCGTGCCCTGCCCCCAGGCTCCCATTCACTGCCCTGGCTGGGCATTACCTGTGCCTGCCCCTGCTCCTGCTCTGCTCCATCCCTTACCGTGGGGTCCTCCATCCACCCCCACACACACCCTTAGCCTCCCCCATACCCCTTCCCCCCACAGACTTACTGGCAGTGCTCTGCTCTCCAAGCTGCCCATCTGCATTCTTGGCTGTATGCACGCAGCATTTAAGGGTGAGGTTAATTGGCTACACTGGTTAAAAAAAGCCAATAGCCAATAATCATTTTCCTTGTATTGGTGCCAATCTGATATGCAACTGATATATTGGTGCACCTCAAGAGGGGGCCCCAAATTTGATGTTTGCCCAGGGCCCTAATAAATCTTAACCCGCCTCTGAATTGTGCAGTCCACCATAACCGCAATGAAACTGGAGTCCATGTTGCTGTCCTGGGAGAGGTAGGCAATGTCCAAGACCTAGTGGGGCCATCCTGTGTCATTCTCTACAAGGATGCAGGACAACTCCTTATAGTAGAAGGTGTGCAATATAACCTATATGTGCCAGACACGTGTTCGGCATTCCATGGTCATGTACTGCTTCTTCTACACCTTGGCCTTGAAGGGGCATGGCTGCTAGTCTGTGCCAGTTATGGCCACAGGATTCCATTCTCATGGTGATCTACTCAAAGCCCACCCTGTTGCAGCACCCACTGGTTCCCTTCCTTTCCCCAAATGGTAAGAAGGTCTACTACTTCATCCTGGTTCCAGTTGGTGTTATACTTTGAAAAAACAGCGGAAGCAGTTGGTGGGGCTATTGCTGAGGCCCACTACTGGTTATTTGTATGTCTACAATGGTTTATTTTCTGGCTCCCATTCATGACCTGGTTCTGATACACATGGCTGGTGAGCACAGAATGGCTAGCAAGTCCCTGTGGTGGGCAATTAATAGGTGGGTGATGTCACTTGTGACCTGTCAGTTCTGAGCAGTAGAGGTCTGACCCCAGTGCTAGAACAGCCACCTCAAATTCAAGAGTGGCTGGGGTTGAGGCAGGAGTGGTACATTGTGGGATGCCTGGAGGACTGCCTGGCCCACTTTTTACAGGATGCAACAACCATAAAGATGCACTTTGAAATGTCCAAGAAGAAAAACTAGGTCATTTTTTCCCTGAATAGTTCAGCAGGGTTTTACAGAGGCCAGCAACCATGTATATCTGTACACTCAGTTTGCCATGAGACAAGTTTTTCCTGCACAAGATGTATAACAAAGGCAATATCTTTCCATGAACAAAGTGTTGTCACACTGCACTTGAACAACTTCTCTGCATTATGAGGAGGGGGTGTGGTGATGGAAATACCCAACATTCCTCTAAGGGCAGATCTCTACAGGGAGATGGAATTATCCACACCACTAACCTTAGATACAAGCAAGAACACTTCCTCATGATTTTGTTTTATTTTCTTTTATTCCCTCAGTGCTAGATAAAATGTAAAAGACATTTGCTTCTCAGAGTAAGCAAGTGTAGCCCCATGCACAATTTTATACCTTAAAGGAAAATTATATTAAAATAAATGAATAAGCAAACTATTTCCATAAAAGATATTGCTACCCAGCCACCAAACTAAGATAAAAGTGCACTCTTTGATGAAATTAAAGCAATACACTATTCCAGGAAATGAGGACTCTCAGCCATAACAGCTGGGATTTGGGTACTCCCATCCTTTAGGAACTTCTTTCACCAAGTGAGGCTAAGATCTAGCCCAAAAGGAATAGATTACAACATAACAAACTAAGCTGTTGAATTTTAGAAAGACCCATGTCCAGATGACAAAATTCAGTAGTATGTTGTAAATGCTGAGATAGTATGTAATTCATACTGCTGTTGGAAGCAGTAGTAATTTTACCTCACAGATAATTGCTTATACAAGTGTTCCTTGGTCCCTTCTGAATGATGTGCTATTTTGGCTATTTATCTGCTGCCTTCCCACACTGCTTTGCACTGCATTAATACTAGTTAATCTGTTTCAATTTTGTGCCTCAACTTTTCTGAGAGTCCTGCTGACTGTTAAATTCATTTTTATAGAGCCTAGGGAGTTAAAGGTCACGGTATTAAACAGTTACAGGTTGAGGGTTCTGAGTACAAAGATCTCAACCATCCTATTCCTAAGGCAAGTAAACCTATTCACTATTAACATTTTTGAGCCTCTTAGTCAAGGAACTGAAAAACAGTCATTTAATACTTTGAAAAGTGAAGTATTAAATGAGCTCAAATTTTATCAACATCCCCATTTCCTTCTGCCTTAGCTTCAATGTGCCTTTAAGGGGTGGCTAGGATGGCCACATCACACAGTGCTCTTGTGCTCTTTCATATTCCAGGAGAAAGATACTGCTGCAAAGTCCTAGACATACTCTAAAGGAGGATGAGTACAGAGGTGATATGGTTGTCCTCTCTTGTTTGCACAGTTGATTTGCATTTTTTTTTCAGAGTTCTTGAAGGAGAAGAGAAGTAGAACACTTTTGCAATAGAAAGAGCAAGATTTGTTTTACTGATCTTTCAGCTGAGGGGTTAGGAAGGGACCACCAGTTGCAGAGAGTTGACTTAGCTGCACTTAGATTAGGCATCCCACAGACAACAGGAGGAGGATGTGGGGAACCAAGCAGAGCTTAGCAGTCACACTTTCAGTCCTGCATAGTTACCTTGACAGGTAACTAAGTGATTCCAAGTTGTCAAATCTACCTGATGGGTGGGCAGGTGCATTATGAGGAGGCCTTCAGAGGGCAAATTCAATGTAGATGCATAATTATTTCTTCCTGTACATAGGTGTAGTACACCAGAAAATATTTGCTTCATGGACACACATGGCTAGCTGTGCTCTGAGAAAAATGCTACTCCAGTTCTATCCTGTGCACCATTAAGAATTGAAAGCCAGGCATATTAGAAGATTAATAAAATGCATTTGGTGTTAAAAGCCTAGAATTCTGATGGTGAGCTATAGATCATTGAATCTGGTTAGCCAGGATCAGGATCAGTAAGTGAGGAGACAGGCAGAACATAAGCGCTGTCCAAAGAGTAATGGCATTATTCAAGCAGCAGGTGTACTACTGTAATCAGTCCCAAACCCTGAAATGCTAAATATCCACCCACTGGTTCCCCAGAGAGTAGAATAAAGGGTTGATCCTTTCTTCTGCACCCAGCACCTCATTCCCATTGATCTGAGTGGGGACTTAAAGCATTCAGCTTTATACAAGACTTCTGTGTCTTGTGTATCAGCATCCCTGCACTTCCAAATGGCAGCGGGGATGTTTGAATTAAAGCTCGTTGAAGGAGCTTTACTTCAAGTACCCGCAGCACCATTTTCAAGTGTGGGGACACTGATATGGGGGACATATCAGTGCTTTAATTAGATAATCTCTTGGAGCCGCTGTAATTAAAATTCTGCCCCAGACCTCACTCCCAGAGCATGTATAAAAGTGCCCCTAGTGACCTAAGCATTTTTACTGCTACTGGAAAAGAAATAGTCCTAACATGCAATTTCAAAAGGGGGAAGGCATACAAAGCTACCATGTCACCCTGGACAAGTATCATTCTCCCTGTTGTATGAGGATAATCTTTCACAGGAACAAAAATGCATTAATTTGACTCTGTAAAGTGTTACAGAAGCCATATTATTTTGCTTAAAAATCTACTTTTTAATTATAAAATATGGTAAGATAAGTAATGTGATAACCAGCCAAACTATGTAATGAACTTTCAAATGCTGCTATACCCTCCAATCCCCAAGGAATTCTGTGGTTTAGTTTCAGCATGAAGCACCAAATATAGTCCCAACTTATCCCATGCAATCCAAATTACTTAGTTTATATATGGTATAAATTAGAATGATGTCTATAGTGAACCCCAGGTTCAGTAAACACAAATTTACCAGAATGAGCAGAACTAAACAATAAGCTTTAACTGAGGAGTAGTTGACAATTTCTATAGGCCCTTTGTCTGGCTCTAACTCAGCAGCAGCAGTGGCAGTCCCTCAAAAATGAGGATGACAGTCTTCCAGGACATAGCAACCATCCTAAGCAATGATGTGGTGGCTCTAACTGACTTGAAGGACCATCTCCTGACTTCCATCTTCCCAACCTCTGTAGTCTTCCAAGTAGGGGACTGTCTCTAAATTACAGTTTCTATCACTATCATGTCTGGCATCTCCAGCTCAGTTCTAGATTGCTTTGCCTCTTGTGAATTCATATATATCTCTGCAGAGTGCAGGCAATACTAGATCACATGTGTATATAGATGCAGCAATAAGCTAAATGCAAGACTGTCGATAGTTGGGTCCTTAGAACAGCTACAACATAAAAGTCTGGATGGGATTAAAACTGACTGATTGTACAAGGATGGCAAAAGATGGGGAAGAGTGGAGGAAAGTTATTGCTACATCAAAGGTACCTCAATGGTTTGTGCAATCTCAGGACCAGCTTGACTGACTTGACTTGAGAAGGGTTGCTAACTGCCAGTAAATTTACTGACAATCAGTAAAAAACAAAACAAAACAAAATTCAGGCTAAAAATGGACGACAGTAAAGTCAGTACAAAAACCTTCAGCTGTCAGTAAAAACACTAAGTAGCTGCAGCTTGACTGAAGCTCTGACCGAAAGAGCTCAGGAGTGTCAGCTGGTGTATATCCTGCAGGGAGCCTCCTCTCAGCCATGTGCTGCTGCATCCCATGCTTCCTATAATAATGCAGGATCACAGGTAGGTTTCTTTGGGAGTCCATGCTGGGACAGAAGGAGTGGGGCCAGTAGGGATAAAGCTGGGAGGTGGCCTGGGTGGGGCATCATGGTGCAGGGTGCATTCAGGAACATCAGGGTGTGGGGGTGAGTAGAGGGTCCCTTGTTGGGGTGGGAGGGACAGCACAATATAAAAACATCACTGCACTCAAGCAGGGTTGCTAACTCAAGACCTTTTTACTTATAACTAAACTATTTTACTATGGTTGATATTAAACCCCTAAATTTGAACCCAGCCTTTGTATCTGGGGCCTGGCAGTAAGGAAGGGGCTGTCAGAAGAGTTGCATTTTCAGTATGTAAAATATAAATCCATTAAAATGTGACAGTAAAAACATTTAATAGTCAGTAAAAAGTTTGCAGATTGTTAGTAAAAAAATGTTATTGGGTTGGCAACCCTGATCCTTAACCTCATTTGTTACACAATATTAACACTCTTCTTCTAGTATAAAGAGTGGGACATTTGAATTCTATAAAAATCCAGGTCAGCCATGCTTTTCTGAATACTCCTTTGGGTTCTTCAGAAATGCAGTTCCAAATAGCAATCTAGTATCAAAAGCTTAAACTGCAGAGTGCTACCATTTAGTGATTTGTCAGTTGCATTATGAAGTCTACACTCACTCACACTCATCGCTTAGAGAAAATGGAGACATGACTTCCTATTATAGGCAGGTCTGTTAGCAAATCTAATTAAGGCCGCCCAACTCTTCCTGTTATAAGAATGTTTTCTGTTGTTTATAACCTTGTACTATTCAGGCTAAAATTTCCTGTATTAAATGCCTCCCTCAGGCTGGTTTTTTTTGGGGTTTTTTTTGTTTAAGATTTACCTGATTTCTCTGGGTGGTCCAACATCAGCTTTTACTACCAATTAACCTGAAGGATGATTCCTAGGAAATATTAGATAGGAGAGATCAATATTTAATCCATAGGACCAGTCCCATGAGGTATGAAGTGTTGAAAGAAAGTTTTTCAGAAGTCAACAAGAACTTGAGAATGCTCAGTACCTTGTAGGATTTTATAAGAATGGCCTGCCCAGGTCAAAGTCTAAAGGAGTTTAAGCAATTCAGTTTCAGAAATAAGGGACTAGTATCTGTGAACAGAATTGTCTTGTTTTTCATCCCCCTAATAAAGGCCATTGCTACAACTCTGATGGAATCAGGATCCAGAAATGGACTATCATAATGTATGTTCCTTTCACTTCCAAATTTCCATCTATTTTTTATAGGTTTGTACTATTGAAAAAAGTTGTTACCGTTTATTGCTTCAGTGGAATTTACTGCCCTGATTTACTTTTGATACAGGATTAAACTTTCTATTCTAGAGAAACACTAAGAGGTAGCAGTGTGGAAGCATCGTCCAACTCCCTTCCCCTGGTGCAGCTACCCTCTGGTTGGGAGCCATGCTCATACCATTCGCTCCCCAGCCATACCATGAGTGCAGCTTCTATCTGGAACAAAGCTATGCCAGGATCAGGGAGCTGGAAGCTGCTTCTGTGCTACCCCTGCCTCTTCCTAGCCTTGTCTCTGCTTCTGCCCCTTGCCCCTACCCAGTCTGGCACTAGTACAGCTATATGGCTGGGAGCTGTGCTCATATTGAAGCTTTGGGAAGTGGGGAGGCAAGGGCTGAGAAGCAGGGAGGTGGGGAGAAGAAGCAGCAGTAGCATAAACACAGCCCCCTGGAAGCTGCACCCATGCCACAGTCCTGGGAAGGTAGAGGGAGGAGGAGGGGAGAGTGTCAGTGGCATGGGCACAGCTTCTAGCTCCATGGTCACAGTGTAGCTCCTCATTATTCAGCCCCAGTGTGGGAATGGGCACAGGCAAAGCTCTGTGGTTCTGCAGGCTGGATCTGGCCTGTGGCCTGTATATTACTGACCAGTGCCTTCTAGGAAGCTGGCTACAAGGGATTGTCTATGTATTGCACACTTTCTCCAGAAGAGGGCAGCATTCACTTCCAACTCAGGAAGTCTTTTAGTTCAGATAAATACAACAAAATGCTGAGACAGCAAAAGCAGGCAGTGTTTGTAAGTTAACTGAATCATCCAGACATGTTTGAGAGACTGTCGCACACAACGCCCCACTCCCTGAGCCCTAACTGAGAGATAGGGCTGTGCAAAGCTTTGGTGCCTGATTCGATTTGGCAGAGATTCGGCCTGATACGGCTTTACCCCCTAAAGCCCTGCCTTGTGAAGCCTTATGGAGGTAACATTATGGACCCACAGAAGCTGGTTTTCAACTTGCATCTGAGCAGATGCAGGATGGCAGTTGCATGTGCCTTTGGCTGATCAAAAGCATGATGGAGGGCGCTTAACTGCCTGTTCGAGCTGGAGCCAGAAAATATCACGGCCTTTGTAGTGGCAGCCTACGTACTCGTCATCTTTGAGAGCCATGGAGAGGTTTTCAGCGAGTTCATGAGCTGAAGAAGCACAACAGGCAGCAGCAAGACAGAGACGTGGCTGGGCAGCAGCACAGGGACTGAGGACATATCCACAAAGAGAAGCTGGTCAGGCAGCCCTTATACAGGCTTGCCTGGCAGCACATATTATGGATATGGATGCTGACAACAACTAGCAGTAGTTGGTCTTTTGATTACAATAAATCCTTTTACTATTTACAACATAAACATCTGTTTCTGTCTGCAGGGGTACGTGGGGGAAGGTAGCAGACCGGGGTGGAGGATGAGCAGAGCGTGGGGTGGATGTGGAATGGGGTAGGGGGTGTTGTTTGGAGGCTGGCAGTGGAGGCCACTCATTACACACCACTGCCTAGCCAGCCTGAATCATGTCCTGTGGAAGGATTAATTATACATCTTGTTGGCCGGCTTGGGGGGCGGGGGGCAGTGGATGGGGAGTGAGTGGTATGAGCAGCCTGCAGGAGTCCAGTTTAGGAGTGCGACCCAGGGGGGAGGGGCATATTGTACCCCAAACCCACCAATAGCCCACCGTTTCAACAACATTTCACAACAGCTTACCAAAAGCCATATGCTGCACTAAACAAACAGACAAAGCAACAAGTATTCACAGTGGCACGTAGGCAGGAAAGGAGAGCAGGGGAAGCAGCCCCATTGAGATGTCCCCATGGAAACTTTTCCAAGCCCATGGTGGTTTGAGAATGCTGTGAAATGTAGTCCTAAAAGCCAGAAAATTAACAGCTGTCAGATTTCATCGTTTCATAGTTTCTGGGGTTGGAAGGGACCTGAGCAGATCATCTAGTCCAACCCCCTGCCATGGCAGGAAAGAGTACTGGGGTCAAACAACCCCGGCAAGATGTGCATCTAACCTCCTCTTAAACACCCCCAGGGTAAGAGCCTGCACCACTTCTCTTGGAAGTTGGTTCCAAACCCTAGCCGACCTGACTGTGAAGTAGCGCCTCCTGATATCTAACCTAAACCTACCCTCTGCCAGCTTGTGACAGTTATTCCTGGTCACTCCTGGCGGTGCTTGGGGGAACAGTGACTTCCCCAATGCCTGCTGATCCCCCCTGACTAGTTTATAACAGGCCACAAGATCCCCACTCAGCCTTCTCTTTTGGAGGCTGAACAGGTTCAGGTCCCGCAGCCTCTCCTCACAGGGCCTGCCCTGTTGTCCCCTGATCATATGAGTGGCCCTCCTCTGGACCCTCTCCATGCTGTCGACATCCCTCTTGAAGTGTGGCGCCCAGAACTGGACGCAGTACTCCAACTGCGGCCTGACCAGTGCCGCATAGAGGGGGAGGATCACCCCTTTAGACCTGCTCGAGATGCATCTGTGGATGCATGACAAGGTGCGGTTGGCCTTCCTAACTGCCTCCCCACACTGCTGGCACCACCCCATGCTTCCACACTGTATTATTAGTACACCGTTAATTTTCACTGAAGTGTTCATGGCACACATCTGCTTCAGCGACACAACATGAAACATCCATACACCGGTTCACCTCGCCACCACCATCAGCCACAATCACCAACCACCCGGGGTGGCACCACCTGCTACTCTCAACCCTGTATATTTCTGATATCATATCATATATACAGTTAAAAAAAATTCATATAGAAATTTTCATTACTTTATAACATGGCGGGAAGGGAAAGGGACAGGAGGGGATGATTCATACAGCTTGTCATTGTGATCACCATGGGGTCACCTACTGGGATACTGGCCTCAGCCTAGGTGGGTGCAAGTGGGTTTTGGTGTGACCGTGGCCTGGTGTGGAGGGTGGGGGGTACTTACCGTGAGACTCCCAGTAGAGGTAGGGGCAGGGACTGTGGAGGCCAGTTTACCACAGAACATGTGCCTCCTGCTGTAATTCATTAGGAAAGACATTACTGGGGGTAGACTGGTATTTGGCTCCCCTTGATGGAATCTGCAGGGAATTACACATGGGACTGAAGTTGTTTAAAAGCCCATGGTGTGCAAACACAAATGTGATGCACCAAAATAACCCAGCTTAAACTTTTTTAGGCACATTAAATTAATGAGGATCAAATGCCATGGAGTGTACAAATGCCCATAGAACTTTACTTTGCTGACCTGATTACCTACAGGATTCATAACTTTTCCTTCTCTCTCTCTTTCTTTCTCTCTCTCTCTCTCTCTCTCTCTCTCTCCCCTCTTTCTTCTCCATTCTCCTCCCTCCACAGCATAGGTAACATTTTTGAGTACCATCTCTATTTCTATCATATATCTTTTGTTCAGCGATCCCAGCTGTATACCTAGAATGACAGAAAAATAGGGATGGAAGGGACCTCCAGAGGTCATTTACTTCAACCCTATCCTTGAGGCAGGATCATCCCCATCCATCCCCATACAAATTCTTATCTAACCTAGTCCTAAAAGTAAACAATCAATATGGTAACACACAACTGCCAAAAGGCAACAAAAGCACCCTAACCTGCCACAGGTAAAGCAGGGGAATGAGGGTTAAGTTTACATGTTATATTTATACCACCATTAAAATGATGATCATGGCATAAATGGGAAGGGTCATACATATACACCCAATTTAAAGTGCTGTAAAATAGCAAATCAGTGATAAAATGTACCATATATAAAGCAGAACATTTTTATGGCTTATTTGTATTGTGCCTTAAATTGAAGATGTGGCAGATCTGGGGCCTGAGTTGACAATCAGGTGATTGTCAGCTCTGGCCCTGGGGCTGACCAATCCATTGATTGTTGCCCTTCTCCCCCTCCCCCAGCCCAAGAATGCACCAGGGCCAGTTTAGTGCAGTCTCTAGAGCCAACAGTCAACTGAATGTCAGCCTTGGCCTCAGACTTTCAGGCACCTAGCTTTCAACTTGCTGGTGCAAGGAGAGCCTGGGATCATGATAATGATCTCAGGCTCCCACTGCATCAGCAAGTAGAAAGGGTATATTAGGATCCCTAAACCCAAGATCTCACCTCCTGCCATGCACAGCCAGCTCGTGTGTCATGGCAGGAGGCACAACTGTCAGGATTGGGGATCAGATCCCTTGGCACCTTTAAATGAATGTGTGCCAAGGGCAGGTCACTGAGCAGAGGGGAAAGACCCTATAGCCTGTAACTTCCAGGCTTTAGTCCTAGGAGCAGCACTGACACACCCCATTTAAAATCCACAACCTTGGCTTCAGCCAGTACCCAATATTTCTGAGTTTGGATTTAAAAAAATAACCTTATCACTTGTAGCAACAGGAGGGGGGAAAAAATCTTTCCTGGCCCCATGTGGCAACCAGCAAAGCGCAGAAGCACAGGAAAACCAAACATTCTCCATTCTGCTTAGTTCACATCCATCCTGCAACCGGCGAGCCTTGAACATGAGGTCTCGTGCTGCTCGGCCTCTGGCTGATGGGCCTGCTGGCTGCTTCATCCCGTGAATGGTCTATTTCGGATGTGATCTTAATGGTAGTCACCGCCCCATCTCACCTGCCACGACTTTGCTGGAATGTTCAGTGTAGAGGCCGACTACTTCACCTTATCCGGGGTTGGGATTCTCAAAGGTGCTGATCTTCTGTGAAGCTCCACCCTCCCCTACACCTCGCCCTAAGACCCAGCCACGCCGAGTTGCTTACGATTCCCGGGGCCTGTCCCTCGCCTTGCGGTGCCAAGAGGTATTGGGTGGCAACTTCGTCAGTTTGGCTTGACTCTAGACTCTGTGCGTCAGGAATCTTTCTGAGGTTCCCCTCCTGGACCTTCCAGCCATAGGCTACTCCCCCCAAAACTCCCAACAGAAGAAAAACAATGCCCCCAAGTCTCTCGGGCTTACAAAATCAAAGTCTGGACTCCCTGTCCAGAGAAAAACCTCTCCTTGCTTAATTTCCCCTGCGGCACCCCCCTGGCTGGGTGATATGTTTTCTTAACAATCACTCAGGACTGCTCCTTGGCACTCTGGTACCCCTCTTCACTCGGTGCCTTGCTGAGTGGTTCCACCTGGCTGAATCCAGGACCCTGCAGTCCCTCCCATTGCTTGGGTAATGGTTCCCTGCCAGGATGGGCTCTGGGGTGACCCCCTGCCCCGTGCTGCTCCCTCCTGACCTGCCAGGTCTTCCTCCATCCCCCTCTCTTCGGGGTGTCTCTCAGTCCTGGACTCTATCCCCGGACCTTTGTGCCTGGCTCTGCCACTGCAAACCTGGGCATCCACCGCTTTTCCCTCGATGCTGTCCGTCCTGCAGCTGGGGGATATGTTCCCGCCTCGCAGACAGCTGCTGGCTTCTCCCTTGCCTCCGGACAAGGAGCCAGGCTTGGCTCCCCTCGTGGCTGGTCTCCAGCTCTCCTCCCCTGCTTCTTCCCTTGGGGCGTTCTTTATCGTCCTGCGCCGGCTCTGATCATTATTGATTGCAGCTGGCCGCAGTTTTAAAATGATGCGGCTAATCAGCCGCGTGGGTCCCACCGCCACTTCTGCTGTTCCTGCGTCGTCAGCTGCAGGTAAGGCACTCGTTTTCCTTCCTCCCTTCTCTCTCTCCCCCATCTTATCTCTGCTCCCAGGGCAGCCCTTTCCCTCTTCGGGGCCGTATTGTGCCATCTCCCTGCAACACACCACATTAGGGCTGCCACTCAGGGCAACTACCTGCTAAGTTCTCCTCTGGGACTAGCCCCTGTCCCAGAACTCTGGACTACAGCCTACACTGCACATACCAGTCTCCAATCCCACTGTTCAAGATGACAGCATACCTCTCTAGCCTCTGTCGCTCTCTCTCCATACTGGATGTCAGATCTTACCTCACTGTGCATAGTGCCCAAGCTCATGCCTTGGTCCTCTCATCCCTATCCCAGATCACTTCCCCTGCCCCTTTGCAAGGCTTAACCCCCAGAGTCCCCAAGGCATCCTGCTGTGTGCAGCCTCCAATCCTCCCCTACAATCACAATCCAGTCCTCCAGTGCAACACAAACAGAAACAAAAAGAGAACACACAACTTCTGTCATCATATAGTGTATCAGCAGAGCTCCTTTTGTAGTGAGGAGCTGGGCCAATATAAGCCTTATATCCCAGCCAGTGTTGCCATATCTCACATGAAAAACAAGCGGCACTGCTTTTAAAAACAAGCCCAAAACAAGCCCAACGCGTTTCAAAGACAGGGGATTGGGGGTGCTTATCAACCCAAGACTCAAAAAAATTAAAGCAGCCTTTAAAACGATCAAGCCCAATTCCACTTATTGTAAGTGGACGTGGCAACATGGTCCCAAACTCAGGTTTATACATCCCTTTCTTTTCCCCTTCCGGTCACCTGACCTGCCTTATTGTCAATAAGGTGCTGCTAACCCCTTATTTAGCCACCCAGTATTCTATTGCCTGCAATCTGGAACCTAGCTCCTCCAGCCTACTCAGCAGCAGGTCTCCTTGCTGCCTGTATTTGCTTTGCAATTCTGCTCTTACTAACTCTGAGTAACAGGCGGGAAGGGGTCTCCTGTTACAACTAAATATAACTATAACAAACTTTGAAGCTGTCTTGTAGTTGAACACAGTTTACAGAATTATAGTTAAGGAATATGTGGAAGTGGAGGGAAAAGGGAAGGAATACAAGGCAGTTGAGGGGAAAGGGACTTAACAGTGGGGGTCTACTACAGACCGACCAACCAAGGGGAAGAGCTAGACTGGGAATTCTTAAGTCAAGTCACAGAGGTAGTTAGGTCAAAGGACGTGGTCATCATGGGTGACCTGAACTTTCCAGACATCTGCTGGGAAGAGCAGTCAGCCAGGTTTGACCGCTCACATAGGTTCCTAGCCAAAATACAGGACCTCCATCTAACCCAGGAGGTGCACAGTCCCACCAAGGGAGACGTCTTGTTGGACCTGATGCTGGCCACGGGTGATGACCTGGTGAGGCGGCTGCGGGTGCTCGACCACCTGGGCAACAGCGATCATCGCCTGCTGGAATTCACCATCCGGCACAAGGTGGCAAAGGCCTTCAGCAAGGAAGCAGCCCCAGACTTCAGGAGGGCGGACTTCAATGAGATAAGGAGAATAGTCGGGGAGGCACTGAGGTCCCGAAGGAGGGGGGAGTCAGATGTCCAAGAAGAGTGGTCACTCCTTAAGGAGCCGATCCTCCAAGCCCAAAGGGAGGTAATCCCAACACGGATCAAAGGGGGCAAGAGGGCGCAAAAACTCCCATGGCTCACCAAAAGCATTTGGGAATGTCTCCTAGCTAAAAGGGAGGCGTACACCTGATGGAAGGGAGGGGCCGTCACCAGGGAGGATTATACCTCGGCTGCTCGGGGCTGCAGGGGGGCGGTCAGGAAGGCCAAGGTGGAGATGGAACTGGGACTAGCTACCCAGATCAAGGACAACAAGAAGTCCCTTTTTAAGTACATAGTGGGTAAAAAGAAGGTACTGGGTAACATGGGGCCCCTGCAAGACACGCTAGGAAATCTGGTCGTCACACCAGGCAACAAAGCTAACCTATTTAACAATTTATTTGCCTCCATTTTCCTGAGCAGGGATCAGATCAGCCCCCTCAGGGGAGGTACAAAGGCCAGGCCAAGGGTCAGTGAGGATCTAGTCAAGGAACTTCTGGAGGGACTGGACATATTTAAATCAGCTGGTCCTGATGATCTCCACCCCAGAGTGCTGAGGGAATTAGCTGAGGTCATTGCAGGACCCCTGGCACAGCTTTACAAGTATCTGTGGTGCTCTGGTGTGGTGCCAGAGGACTGGAAGAAGGCCAATGTGGTTCCCATCTTCAAAAAAGGGAAGAAGGAGGAACCAGGAAACTATAGGCCAGTTAGTCTTACCTCAATCCTTGGTAAGCTTTTTGAGAGAATTATCCTGGCGCATGTCCATGAGGGGCAAGCGGGGGAGATTATGCTTCGGGGCAACCAACATGGGTTCATTAGAGGCAGGTCCTGTCAGACAAACCTGGTGGCCTTCTACGACCAGGTCACCAAATCCTTAGATGCAGGGGTAGCAGTGGACGTAGTCTTTCTGGACTTTAGAAAAACCTTAGAGACTGTCTCTCACCCCATTCTCATTAAAAAACAAGGGGACTGTGGTGTCGACACCTACACAGTCAAATGGGTCACTAACTGGCAGGAGGACTGCAGGCAGAGAGTGGTGGTGGATGGGTCATTTTCAACCTGGAGGGATGTGGGCAGTGGGGTCCCCCAGGGCTCAGTCCTTGGACCCTCACTGTTCAAAATCTTCATGGGCAACTTGGACGAGGGGGTGAAAAGCACCTTGTTCAAATTTGTGGACGACACTAAGATGTGGGGAGAAGTGGGCATGCTACAGGTGAGGGACAGGATGCAACTAGATCTGGACAGGTTACAGGGGTGGGCACATGAGAACAGAATGTGTTTCAATATGGACATGTGCAAGGTGCTGCACCTGGGGAGGAAGAACCAGCACCATACCTACAAGCTGGGAAACTCCCTTCTCATCAGCACAGAGGCATAAAAGGATCTTGGAGTCATTACTGACTCCAAGATGAACATAGGACATCAATGTGAGGATGTGGTCAGGAAGGCAGACCATAACTTGTCATGCATCCAGATGCATCTCGAGCAGGTCCAAGGAGGTGATCCTCCCCCTCTATGTGACACTGGTCAGGCTGCAGCTGGATACTGTGTCCAGTTCTGGGCACCGCACTTCAAGAGGGATGTGAACAGCATGGAGAGGGTCCAGAGAAGGGCCACTCACATGATCGGGGGCAGCAGGGCAGGCCCTACGAGGAGAGGCTATGGGACCTGAACCTGTTCAGACTCCACAAGAGAAGGCTGAGGGGAGATCTAGTGGCCATTTACAAACTAGTCAGAGGGGACCAGCAGGCACTGGGGAAGTCCCTGTTCCCCCGAGCACTACCAGGAGTGACCAGGAATAACGGTCACAAGCTGGCAGAGGGTAGATTCAGATTAGACATCAGGAGGCGCTACTTCACGGTCAGGGTGGCTAGGATCTGGAACCAACTTCCAAGTGAAGTGGTGCTGTTTCCTACCCTGAGGGTCTTTAAGAGGAGGCTAGATGTATACCTTGCTGGAGTCGTTTGATCCCAGTACTCTTTCCTGCCATGGCAGGGGGTCGGACTTGATGATCTGCTCAGGTCCCTTCTGACCCTACCAACTATGAAACTATGAATATGTGTAGAAGAGTTACATAGTCAAATATAAAATGGAAAAATGAATGTTAGTCTGAAATCTAAAAGTATAAAGTTAGTGAAAAAAGTGTCTTACTTTCTCCATGCTACAATGCCACAATACAATTTTGGAAGGAGATATGTCTTTCAGTATCACCCAGCCTATTATTAGCTTGATTTTTGATTATCTTATTGAGAATTCAATAGACTGAAAAAAGCCTTTGTCCTGAGAAAAACAACAGTATCCCCATCAAACAAGACCAGGTGTAAGATAAGCCTTACCACCATCATAGCATAAGAAATATAAACCATGGTATTTATGCAATATTTGATTGAAAACAGTGGTGCTCAACTCATCCATCCTGCTGTTGTATTTGTTGGTCCGTGGAGAGCCCCATAGACTAGATGATGTGGCCCCATGCATTGAATTGGGCCCACAGGCTGTATCTTGGTTACCCCTGGTTTTAACCATAAACCAAGCAACTCAATCAAGAAAACCATAGGATCTTACTACTTGTGTTTTTTTCTAAACCTTACTTAAAGTTTGAAAATTGTGTTTTTTGTAAGCAATATCCATGCTTTGGGTCCTGGTTATGACTGTAAACTGCATCTGACTGGAGGGCTTGGTGGCAACATGGTGGGGCTACTTATGGTGGGGTAACTCTTATAAAGTACCAGTGTTGCAACCTTCAGAGTAAGGTGAGTATAGGATGCCTCAAAACCCTAGTCCCCACTGCCTTGTGGGTACTCCTTGGTTGGAGAAAGGCTAAGGGACATCACACTGACAGTGCCCTCACTGGAGTGCTAGACAGTCAGCAGCAACTCCCATCTGTTGCTCTCTGGCAGAAGCTACAACCATCGAGGCATTGAACATCTGGATTTGGTCTGGCCTTTGCACCCTATGTGGTGAGCCAGTAGGGGGTGCCCCTGTGTTGAGCCTCCCACCTTCACTGCGCCCAGCCACTTTCCAGGCTCTGAGTGCCTCCCTGGGGCAGCCTTATGTCCAGCCGACCCCCTTTCTGGAGCATACCCGCAAGCCTGGGGGTAATGGCACCACCACCCAGAGTCTGGACTGATCTGGGATCTGCTTCCAGACGAGTACCACTGGGCTGGCCCAGGGACTCATTGAAGGTCGATTACCCTTAACTTTTTCATCTCTGCAATCTCCTGCTTTATTTCTTGCAACATCTTCGCATTAACTGCGTATGGTCTGGATTGGCTAGGGCATTGGCTGCCCATGTCTATAGAGTGTACCACCAGGTTCATTTGACCTGGTTTGAGGGAGAACACTGTCTCAAAGTCCTTGACTTCTGCAAGTAGCTTGAACTTGTCCTGGGAGGGTAGATGATTTGGCAGGTGGAGTTCCTCTATTCCTGCCCCTCTACCCCAGTCGCCATACATGACCAGCTCCTCTGGGTCCTTGGGTGATCTCTCAGCTAAGGAAATCCAAAGTACTATATCACTTCTATTACAGTATGAGTTAAGCGGGTTCATGTGTACTATCTTAGGCTTTCTGTCTGACCCGCTCCTGGTCACTACATAAGTCACATTGTCCAGCTTGTCTAGGATGATACGGGGACCTTTCCAAGCTGCTTGCAGCTTGTCTATTTTAAGTGGCAGGAAAACCATGACCTTATCACCTTGTTCAAAGGTACATAAGCAATCCTTTTCATCATACCAGACACTTTGCTTCTCCTGGGCCTGGGCCTGGGCCAAGGAGTCTCGTGCCACCTTCATCATGTCAGTTAGCTTCTGATGAAACCTGAGCATGTATTCTACCACAGAGGTCTTAGTGGAAGTGATTTTGCCTTCCCACTCTTCTCTCACCAAATTGAGAGGACCCTTAACTCACATTCTGAACATCAACTCAAATAGCAAGAACCCAGTGGACTCCTGGGGTACCTCTTGGTAGGCAAAAGACAAACGCAGAAGTTTCTCATACCAGTCATTGGGGTTAGAGTCCACATATGCCTTTAGCATACCTTTCAAGGTCTCCTTGAACCTTTCTACCAGCCCATTTGTCTAAGGGTGGTAGGCTGTGGTCTTTAGGTGTTTCACCCTACAGCACTCCCACAGGTACGTCATCACCTCAGTCAGGAAGTTCCCACCCCTGTCAGTCAGGATCTCAGAGGGGAAAGTTGAAAGAAGATCTTGGTCAGGGCTTCAGCAACTTCAGGTGCCTCAGTGGAGGTCAAGGAAATAGCCTCTGGGTACCAAGTTGCAAAATCCACTAGGGTCAGGATGTATTTCTTTCCTCTACAAGTCTTATGCCTTAGTGTGCCCACAATGTCTATACTCACTCTTTAGAAGGTTGATCAATGATAGGGAGGGGCTGTAGGGAGAGCTGGGCCACATCAGGCCCAAGTGCCCAAAGCTAAGCAACAAGCCCATCAGCCGTGCAACTGCTGTAAGCAGTGAGGAGGGAGACCTGAGCCCCTCTGAGGGGCGTACCTGTTGCTACAGTATTATAAACCCAGAGGAGGTGATGGCCAATCACCAAACTGAGATAATGGTAAAGGGAGAACCCTTGTTGGGGACCTGGACACAGGAGCCAGTGTGTCCAGTAATCAATGTCAGCCTCATTTTGCCCACAGATATAGTCCCTGGGATGACCTTTACCATACTGGGGTGGGGCCCCAGTCATTTGAGATTCCGGTAACCTGTCTCCCCATCAAGTGGAGAGGCTGCAGGATGTGCATAGAACTAGGTGTGCTGGAAGAGGCTCCCGTCCCCATATTGGTGGGGCAGGATATAATGGAGCTGGAATACCTGCAAAGAGTGGGGGGCTACTTCATAGAGCCCTACCATGTTAATGTGGTGACTCATCAACAGAGCAGAAAGGCTAAAGTGGGAGGGTTGGAAACCTCCCAGGGCCCGGTTACCCAATTGGTTGCAGAGGCAGAGGAGAAGGGGAAACTTCCTCTGAATGCAACCATCCGCCAGCACTGAGGTAACTAGCGACCTCAAGGTTGGGTTAAGTGACAGCCCCAGGGAGGAGTCTGGTCAGTCAGTGGCAGAGGAAACCGAGACTATCAGGAAGAAGTTGGAAGATATCCCTGTGGGTGAAGGTGCACTCCTTACAGGAGCACCAGAACTCCCCGCTGATTGCTTAGGGGAGTTCAAGCAGGAGGTTCTAGAGGACTCCAGCTTGGAGGGACTCTGGCAGGTGGCTCAGGAGCCAGAGACAGAGTTCATCCCAGATAAGAGGGAACAGGTAGTCTAGGATAAGGGACTCCTCTATAGGTTGTGGGTACTGAAGAACCATGCCGAGACCTGGGAGCCCCATCGCCAGCCCATAATACCTCTTAAGTTCAGACAGCAATTGTTTTCCATGGCTCATGATTTACCTTTTACTGGTCACATGGGCAGGGAATGAACACACCAGTGGCTGCAAGCAAACTTTTATTGGCCCAGAATTGCCCAGAATAAAGTTTGCTTGCAGCCACTGGTGTGTTCATTCCCTGCCCATGTGACCAGTAAAAGGTAAATCATGAGCCATGGAAAACAATTGCTGTCTGAACTTAAGAGGTATTATGGGCTGGCGATGGGGCTCCCAGGTCTCGGCATGGTTCTTCAGTACCCACAACCTATAGAGGAGTCCCTTATCCTAGACTACCTGTTCCCTCTTATCTGGGATGAACTCTGTCTCTGGCTCCTGAGCCACCTGCCAGAGTCCCTCCAAGCTGGAGTCCTCTAGAACCTCCTGCTTGAACTCCCCTAAGCAATCAGCGGGGAGTTCTGGTGCTCCTGTAAGGAGTGCACCTTCACCCACAGGGATATCTTCCAACTTCTTCCTGATAGTCTCGGTTTCCTCTGCCACTGACTGACCAGACTCCTCCCTGGGGCTGTCACTTAACCCAACCTTGAGGTCGCTAGTTACCTCAGTGCTGGCGGATGGTTGCATTCAGAGGAAGTTTCCCCTTCTCCTCTGCCTCTGCAACCAATTGGGTAACCGGGCCCTGGGAGGTTTCCAACCCTCCCACTTTAGCCTTTCTGCTCTGTTGATGAGTCACCACATTAACATGGTAGGGCTCTATGAAGTAGCCCCCCACTCTTTGCAGGTATTCCAGCTCCATTATATCCTGCCCCACCAATATGGGGACGGGAGCCTCTTCCAGCACACCTAGTTCTATGCACATCCTGCAGCCTCTCCACTTGATGGGGAGACAGGTTACCGGAATCTCAAATGACTGGGGCCCCACCCCAGTATGGTAAAGGTCATCCCAGGGACTATATCTGTGGGCAAAATGAGGCTGACATTGATTACTGGACACACTGGCTCCTGTGTCCAGGTCCCCAACAAGGGTTCTCCCTTTACCATTATCTCAGTTTGGTGATTGGCCATCACCTCCTCTGGGTTTATAATACTGTAGCAACAGGTACGCCCCTCAGAGGGGCTCAGGTCTCCCTCCTCACTGCTTACAGCAGTTGCACGGCTGATGGGCTTGTTGCTTAGCTTTGGGCACTTGGGCCTGATGTGGCCCAGCTCCCCATAGTTATAGCAACCCCTCTTTTCCAAATTGAGTGGTTTGTCCAAACCTGGGACCACCTTGAGCTCCACAGGAGGTGGCCTCATTTCCCATTTTGGGCCTGGCCCTCCCTTCCCCACTTTTTGGAACCTATTCTGTTCCTTCCCAAAGTAGGGAGGCTTTTGGTTCAGCCCCTGTCTATTCAGCAACAGCTGATCCACAATTTTTGTAGTTTCCCAGATTGATTTAGGGCTTCTATCGTTGACAAGGGTTTCAATTTCCCTTGGGCATTTGCAATAGAATTGGTCCAGCACCATAAGTGTCTCATGATTCCTCCTCCATGGTGGAAGCTTTGGCTCTCTTCCTTCATTTCTGGTATGAGTCCCACAGCATGGCCCTAAATTTGTGCATGGTCTTTTCTGGCTGGGGGTTAGTCCTATGGAATTTCTTGGAAGTAATCTGGACCTAATTTAAACCTTACACACACCACCTCTCTAAAAGCATCATAGGTATCCACCAACTCTGAGGGCAAGCAGTTCTGGACAATGGACATGTCATCCTCAAGCAGAGCAGCCATGTTTCATGAACTCTTCCTTTTCGAACTTCCATCAGTGCGCTTGGTTTTCAAAGTTCCTTAGAAACGCTTCTGGATCATCCTCATCCTTGTAGTGAAAGAAGACTGGGGTTTTCAGTCTGGGGGGTGCAACTGACACCAGCTGAAATGAATCTATCTGGCTTCTGGTTTCATGCTGCTTTTGAAGTAGTTCAAATGCATGCTCATGCTTGACCCTTGCCTCTTTGGCTTCCACCTTGCACCTGGCTTTCCTCTCTTCGTGCTGGTGCTGGGCCTCTCTAGCCTTATGCTCATGCTGTTTCTCCTTGTGCTGGTGCTGTGCTGCCGTCTCCGCCAGTTCCATCTTTTTTAATTCTAGCTCAAGCTTTAGCCTGCACTGAGCTTCCAGCTCTAGCCTGTATCTCTGGAGGTACAACCCACTGAATGGAGAAGGGGGTCATTCCTTAGGCATTTCTAGCTCGGGGGGGCTCACTCCCGGTGACTCATTGGAAAGAGCGGTTCCACCATTTTCACTTGCACTCAGAACCAGGGTGGGCTCCTGTATTGAGCCACCCACCTCACTGCACCTGACCACCTTCCTGGCTCCGAGTGACTCTCTGGGGACAACTCATGTCTGGCTGACTCCCTTCCTGGAGCACACCCACAAGCCTGGGGGTAATACCGCCACCACCCAGAGTCTGGATAGATCTGGAATCTGCACCCTCTGGGAAACACAGGCCTAGTAGTCCTTGAGGGTACTTGACCCACTGCAAGAACTTGGGGTCCTTCGCTCAGTCTGAAGCACAAATAGTGGTCTCCCTTCTAGACCCTCTCCCAATAAGTCTCCCATGCTAGGTACAAAGAACAACTTTATTGGTTACAATGAGTAGGTTTGGAATAGGGTACAGGGTAGAGCAATATCAGAGAAATACCTTAGAACAAAAGGTGGCATGGTAGCCTTTGATCATGCATCTGAGTTACTGCAAGCTATATATCTAGTTACATCTTAGGTAGCTTATTTATGAGTATCATCCAGAGGCAGATGGAGATTCCCTCTGCAGGCAAACAGTTCACTGATCAGTGAGTTTCAAGAGAGAGAGAGTTTCAGGTGGTCCAGCTTCTCTCTAAGTTTTCATCATGGCTACTGCCCCTCCTCCCGGGCAGTCCTTCACTTATACAGCCCTTATGACCTCATTTACCTGATCCAATGAAGGCCAGCAACTGTTGGCTGCCAGCCAACCAATTTGAAATGCATCACTGGTTGCCGGGTAGACTGGCAGGGTCTTTAGCCCCATCCCAGTCGAGTTGGCATTGCTTCATAGATTTCATAGACATTAGGGCTGGAAGGGACCTCAGAAGATTATCAAGTCCAGCCCCCTTCCCCAGGGGCAGGAAGTCAGCTGGGATCACAGGATCCCAGCAAGATAAACATCCAGTTGTCTCTTAAAGGAGTCCAGAGTAGGTGCTTGCACCACTTCAAAAGCAGTTTGTTCCAAGCCTTGGGAGCTTGGACTGTAAAGAAGTTCTTCCTTATGTCCAGCCTGAAACAGTCTTGGAGGAGTTTGTGACTGTTTGACCTTGTCATCCCATGGGGTGCTCTGGTGAACAAATGTTCTCCCCGAACCTGATGTACACACCTTATATACTTATAGGGGTGCCCTATATACTTATATTGCTTAGAATAATAGGGAGTTTAAGCCCCCCGCCCAGGTATGTGATGCCAGTCATGTAGGCAGAGGGAACAGGTTTCCCCCCTCCCTCTGGAATGTATTCAGCTCAGATTACAACTCAGGGTTACCTGAAGCTAATGCTACCAGAGGAGTCTGCCCTCTGCAGTGACCATGGTAACCAAATTGTCAGATAGCAGAGTTTGGGGAGAGGCAGAGACGGTATTCTGCCACACCCTGTCTCTATGGTCTAAAGGGAGGATGGTAGGTCTAGGGCAGCCTCCACTTCTACATACTCTTGCCAAGGCATATGTGCTGAAGGTCTCTGTGAGCAGTGAGGGCAACACCCGGTCCCTAATGGACCGTCAGTGTCAAGGAATTATGCTTGTGGATGCATTATCTTGTGCCAAAAGGAACACATTTCTGTTGGACACCTTGGCCGATGCTTACCGCTAGACCTGACTGGAGGCCTGTCTTGTTGCCACAGTGGTTTCAAAGCCTTGGGTATCTTCCTAAACTCCCTGAACTATCTACCTAGGAACTGGCAAGGCCTCAGTGAGAAGGCTGAGGCACAAGTACAGTGGTGGTGCTTGTGCCTGCCCAGACTTTCCTACCATGGCTGGGTCCTGGTCATCAACAACCTACTCTATGACACAGGTGTGTCATCCTGGACCCACCAATGATCCTTCTTGAGAGGCTCCAGAAGTCCTTTGTCCTTCTGGGATGGGTGTCGCTGGCTCCAGCAGACTGTCCTATACCAATGAGGGGGATCAGGGCCTGATCAACCTGGCAACAGGGACCTTGTTGTCTGCCTGCAAGCCCTTCAGTGACTATTATGCACTTACAGCTTTTGTTCTTAACATTTTTATAATGAAGCTCTAAAGGTCTTCATTTCTTTCTTTTGTGCTTTCATGGACTGCTCCAGGCTGCAGCCACTCTTTGCCAATCTCTGCCCTCTCCACACACCCTCATGCAGTCACACTTTTAGGAATAAATGACCATCTTCTACTGTACACAATGTCCTCTCAGTGGCCCAGCATAACACAAACTGGTCCACATTCTGGTGCAGGTCCAAGTGTCCAAACTCAAAGGAGACATGTGGAGTGCATCTGAGGCAGCCCCTGTGAGTTGTTTCCTATAGTTCTTCAGGGTTGCCATCTTGGACTTTGATCAGCAGGAAACTGACCAGGTAGATCACACTGCCCTTGGCCACTTGGTATGGGACAGAGAAAATATATGTTGCCTCACAGAAGTCCAAGTCCAGTGCACTGAAGGAGAGTCTGAGGGTGGCAAAGAGTTGCCACAGCCAGGGTCAGTCCAGGAAGGCATGGAAAAGCATCTCCACTTCCTCCTCAGAGTAGGGGCAAACTGCTGATGCTACCTCATCTATTTGGCAGACAAAGATGCCAGTGGCCAGTGCCCCATGCAGCAGTCACCCCTAGAGGTTGAGAATGCTGCAATGTTAGTCTTTTGTATTGGGGGAAACTTCCTAGCAGTAAAGTGGAATGGGATAATTTGTATCCATGTGGTTCCCAACTAGTATAGTTCTCAGCAGATTGTCAAATTAAATTGTATGCTATAGCTCAGCTGTATATTATAATTTTTACTTCCAAGGGTGTTTTCTCTGATCAACTGGAACTCTTCAGCCATCCCAGGCAGCTGATAAAAGCCACAGCAAACAGCTGGAGCACCTTAACAGTTGGCACAGCTGTTTGCCATGGCTCTGTATACCTCCAGATAGTTCATCCAACCCTCATTTTCACAGGGGACTTGGCAACCTAATCCTGGGCATGTCTATATGAAATATTTACTGTGCAGGAGACTAATTAGCTGCACAGTACACATCTCTGTGTCTCTACATGTGTCCCTCTTAGGTTGAAGTAAACTAATTTACTCTTGATCAGGACAGTACCTGTAAATACAAGTATTGTACTGTCCTGCTGTGGAGTAAAAAACTCCACAGCAGTGCATACATAGATGCTACCATGGCTGAGTGGGGTACAAGGGTGCTTCAGTGTGGGGGCTGACTGCCAGCTAGCCCCGCACTGTAGCACCCTCATGCCCCAGCCAGCTCCTCTGCAGCATGTTGAGCTGGGGAAAGCAGTCCTGGCCTGGCAGGCTGACCCTCCGGACTCCCTGCCAGCTAGGCTGCTCTGACCCAGCTCAATGTGCTGCCTCCCAGGTGCATGTTCAAACAGTAATAAACTCCAGAGTTGATTGCTCTGGAGTTTATTATTCCTGTGCGCATGTTCAAATGGTGCATCTGGGAGCAATAAACTCTGAAGCAATAAGCTCCAGAGTTTATGCTTTGCATTAATTGCACATGTAGACATGCCCCCTGTGAAGTGTCCAAGTTCTACTGTATTAGATGTAGAGGAAACAACAATGAAACAAAAGCATATTGATCAATAAAGCTATTCATCTGTTAATCTTGCATTTTTCTGAGACTTTTCAAATGCCAATAACTGCCCAGGATCCTGTACAACGTTTACATCTAAAATTGAATTAACAATGTATTGGTCCAAAATTCCTCTTTTGAAAGAGGCCTTAGAGTTATACTTCACTTCTCAAATTTAAGTGTGTAAAAGAAGTATGTAGAAGAAAGAAAACGGTTAAACACAGTGTTGCTTTGAATATAAAGACAGTTGTTAAACTGTTAAAATATATTAGTAATTTTTCACTAGATAACATTATCAATATGTTACAAATACAGTGTAGTTTTGAAGGGACTTCGGCAAGGTCTGCAAAATGAACTCAAAAGTTTCATGAAGATATAAGAGGTAAATTCTTGTTAGGCCATACAAACATATACACGCTCTCATTTTCTAATGTTTCAGGTCCTGTGTCTGAGATGTCTTCAGCATTAATTGTGCCTCATAAATGTGTCCAGTTATTTCATAAATGCCAAAAAAAGGATTAAATGGAAAGGACAACCCCTGCTGCCTCCCCCTCTCCCTGCAAAAGATAACATGTATTGTCATAGTGATTTCAAGGAAGTGTGGGTTTTTATTTGTAAGAAAAAACCTAAGCTACATGGAATAGTAAAGTGCTTCACAGTTGGCAAAACAAAAAGGGTATGACTGCTTTGCAAATGTTCTACAAATTGACACTGCATGAGAAAAGGACTTAGTGCCAGACTTATTGCCTAATGTTAGGTATTTCCTACATCCAGAAGAAAGAAACACTCCTTTTATTTACTACCAAATACATTCTGGGATTTTATAAATAAATAGGGAATGATGGGGAGGAAACTTGGTTTTTAAGCTTTCAACCTGGGTATTAAGTTTAGTAGGCTGTGCGCTAAGAGCATGACATCTATTCCAAGGCTATATTGATGCTAGCTTGCATTTAAATTGAGAAACAAATGTCTCTTTTGTATTAGGTAGGGATATAGTTAAATGAAAAAAATAAATTCAATCATAAAAAGTAAATGATGACCATAAAGGATTTTTTAAATCTTTTTTTTATCTTGTTCAAGTTTTTATCTTCACTCACTCGAGTGGGAGCACCACATACCAAATTGTGTTATTTTTTAAAATTTTTGGTTTGCAGATGCCTGATGCTCCCATGATAGGTGATGTGTCAGTACTGATTTCTTAAGGTCCCTGGACATGGACCTTAAGAAACTATGGGCGTGTCTACATGAGCGTGCATGTGCCTCTTACCTGCCTCAAACCCCTTTGAGGTATGGCAACAGGCACATGCAGGAACAAAAAAATGTTCCCCCTGCTGTAAACTTGCAGCATGGGGAGAAAATTAGACCAGGGCTCTAAAAAAAGTGAAGTTTAAAAAAGTGGCAACTGGAGGCTGGGTCCCATAGAGACGCTTTGGCTGCCAGAGCATCTCTGTGGTTGCCCCTCGCTCTGGTGCTGAAACGTGGCCCCCCCCAAACCCTGCTATGTCTGGCCCCATCTTCCCAAACCCTCTCATCACTGCCCCCCAACTTCATACTTAACTGCCCAGGGGACCTCTGCCAGGAGGCCCTGAAGCCACACCCCCACCGCTTCCAAGGTAAGCAGAAGCTTTTTTTTTCCCATTTTTTTCTGTTCTTTTTCTGTTCTTTTTTTGAGTGAAGGTGCCTAGGGTTGTGGGGGTAGCCTTGGGGGCCTGGGGGTGCAAGTTGGGGGGTGAGGCCGGGTAGGGAAGCTATTGAGGGGAGCGGGGGGTGGGGCTGGGTGGAGCAGCCATTGTGGGGGTTGGAGCAGCTGGTGGGGGATGGGCCAGGTGGGGCAGCAATCGGGGGGCTGGGGTGGGGCATGTGAGCCTTGCAGGGGGTGTGGTAGCCCCTGTGGGGGCCATTTGGCCCCCATCCAGGGGCTGTACCCCTTGTGTGGGGGATGAACCCCCTGAGGGGCCATACTCCTTGTGAGAGTGCCGAACTCCCTGTTGGGGGTCTGAACCGCTTTTGGGGGGCTGAACCCTTTGTATGGGGAACAAACCCCCTGTCAGGGGACTGAACCCCCTGTTGGGGGATGTAGCCCTTGTGTGGGGGCTGAACCTTCTGTTGGGGGCCTGAACCCCTTGTGTGGGGGCTGAACCCCATGTGTGGGGAGTCATAGCCCTTGTGTAGGGGACCAATCCCTTGTGTGGGGGGCCATTGCTCTGTGGGAGGGCAGCAAAATATGTATTCATGAATTCATGAAACCTGTATTTAGAGTTCCCTTTATTATTATGATAAGAGACTTGCTTTAACACTGTAGATATATCAATAAAACATTGTCCAACTGATCACTGTCTCTGTCTCACACTCTCTCTCTCTCTCTTTATAGTGATCTTTTTTTTTTTACTTGTGGAAGAACATGGTTTTGGGGGTATTTTAGACAGTGATTTTGGTATTTATTTATCACGGATTTTTCAGTTTTCCAAGAGGGAACACCAGAATTCCTGCTAGGGAGGCCAGTGGCAGGACCCTGCCTGCTCAGAGCTGGCACCTTGGACCCATCTGGCTGTGGCTGACCTCCTGGCCAAATGGGGCCAGGAGGACATGCTTTGACAGTTCAAAGTAGGCCACCACATCCGGAACATCTTCTGGGTGATAGCTGCCCAGATGGCCAGGCAGGGGGTACAAATGGAAGTAGTGCCGCACAAAGGCCAACCCTGCAACCGCAGTCCGCTGGCAGCTGGCCCAGAGGGGCAGATGCCTCTATTGGCTCTGCAGTCTCCATCTGAGTCTGGCAGGTGCACAGCAGGTCACAGCTGGGCAGCAGCCCCCACTGCCAGATGGCTGCAGTGGGTAGAGGGTGCAGGGAACTCTTGGGACTGCTTTAGCAGTCCAGCTGGCACAAAGGGTAGTATCCACAGGTACCAATTGTCTGGGCCCCAGAAGCTTCTGAGAGCTAGTAGCCCTGAGCTACTTGCCAGGGTGGCTTTTTGTACTGCTGGGGCTAGGACAGGGCAGCTTTTTATACTGCTGGGGACATCACAGGTGCTGGCCCCAGGCTCTAGCTCTCCCTGGCAGAAGATCTGGGAGCAACCAGGCAGGGTTATTTTGCCCCTAGTGGAACAATTTGCGCCACAACAAACTGCATGTCTGAGCATGTGCGCTGAAGCAAAAAGCCCCAGCTCAAATTTGCACCACTTTTATTTGAGCTGCTGCAAGTGCATGTGCTTGCATGTGTGGATGTGCCCTATGTCCACATCCAGGGACTCCCTATGTGGTTAAAACTCTTAGGCTGGTCTGGTCCTTCCTAAATTGGAGGCGAAACTGAGAAGAGAATTTTTTCAAAACTGAATGGACTTATTTGTTTAATGAAGATACTTGGTAAATTCAAGATAAGTTACCTTAGGTGTCTGACACAGAGTAGAGCTGAAATGCTATAGGCACTGATATGAAATGTAATTTACTATAAATGTAGTACTGTGCAGGAATAAAAACTATAATATTGAAAGCAGCTCTGAACAGCTAATTTAGAAGATTTTAATAAACTTTTGGCTTTTCTGGAGCTACTGATGTGATCCCTGTGAACTTCTAAGACCCTACAAATATTGCCATAGTCTTAGAATTTATCAGCTTATTAAACAGAAGTTGCCTTGCTAGAGTGAAAAAAAAGCTTCTATTTGAACTAGAATGGTCTGTCTATTTATAGAAGCACTTGAGCTGGTAATGTCATTTCACATTTGATATGTTTGTGTTATACAAGTTTCATGATTACATATTCCAACTTATTCACTGCATTCTGGAATGATTAGAATTCTGTTTTATTCAATTTCCAATGTGTCTTAAAAAAGAAATTATGCACGGGTGAATTGACCAACTTCTAGTTTGTCACAGCTATTGACTAACTAATTAAGAATTTCTATGCTATGCTTAATGAACAAAGTTTTCCCCATAGACACTTGCACCCTGTGTGATGGAATCGTTAAGCTGGATTTGCTGTAAATAGTTATACTTTTAGTTCACCAATATAAATATAAAAAATTACCTGATGATCCTTCTGCTTGTCTGAAAAGCAGCTTTCTTACCTAGAGTTAAAGGACGTTTATACATATGCTCCTGGAATGGGTGGGGCGGGGAGCTTTAATTAAAGTGCCCAGAGTATCACATATATTAATGTTCAACGAGCTATAGTTAAAGCACTCCTGCCACCATTTTTCAGTACAGGGACACTGATACATGTGATGCTGGAGTCTGCTGGAGCATAGTAATTACCACACTCCAGCAGACTGGATTAATCAAGTATGCTCCAACTTGCTGCATGTGTATAGGTGTCCATAATGTCTAACTGAATTGTTGTAGTGAAATCTTAACTTGTACATGTTGTGACCAATATAAACATATTTAAATTTAAAAAAAGAACCATCCTGATACCAGATTTAACCTGTCAGATATAAAGGTGAAAAACATAGGCCCACTAACACAGAAAGGCTTTTCTTCATCTGAAAATTTCTTCAAAATGAGTTGAAGTTGTAATATTGTGGAGGATTTATTTACAACATATTTTATAGCTAAGAAAAGTTTTTAGTAGAGTTTATTTTTTTTAGCAACATATACTTAAAAGAGAAAGGAATAAAATAGTAGACAACCAACCTGAACTAATACAGCCACTTTGAACCACCACTCCCCACCTTTTCTCATATATGGATGTATTATAAATCTCTGCAATATTGTAGTAGGCTAGGTGAAGGAGATAATTTCTCCATTTTTCTCTTACATCCTTCTACATTGTTGTATAGAATATTTAGAGTTGTGTGCCAGGAGACTGCACATGGTAAATTGCCTGGGGCTGATGTTGTGTTTTTTGCATAAATTGAATACTGCACAATTATTTTTATTCTTGCTACAACCTGGCAGAAGAAATGGGAACCACAAGCCCTTCACAGGATGGCTATAAACCCCTCCCCTTTCTCTAGAGCCTTGTCTTGGCACTGGTGTTGTCAGATGTTTCTATTCTGAATCCTCCAGCCTTTGGACCTCCTATCCTTGAACAATTGCTGCCCTGACCATGATCTTGTCTTGATCCACCTGAGGTGGAGAGGGGCAAAGTAGACTATAAGCTGAATATGAGCCAACAGTATGCTTTTGTTACAAAATGCCAACAGCATCCTGGGTTATATTAACAAGAGTGTCGGTTGCAAACCAAGGGAAGAGATTCTTCTGCTTCATTTAGCACTCCATTTTCATGGAATACTGTGTCCAGATTTGGGCGCTACACTTTAAGAAGAATGTGGATACATTGGAAAGAGAGAGAAAACAAAAAGGGGGGTTGGAAGCAAGACTTACAATGAAAGGCTGAAAGAACTAGGGTTAGACTGTAGAACAGAAGACTGAGGAAGGATTTGCTAAGTCTTCAGATACCTGAAGAGTAATTAGAAAGGATGGAAGTGGGCTTTAGAGACCTGTGGCTGTAGAGGACAGGACAAGGAGCAATGGCCTTAAGCTGCAGCAGAGGAAACTGAGGTTGGAGATTAAGAGAACTCCATGACTATGAAGGAAATCAAGCATTGTAACAGGCTACCTAGAGAAATTGTTAGATCTCCATCCTTGGAAACTTTCAAGAGCAAGTTGGACAGACAGTTGGGGGACGTTTTCATCAGGGATGATCCTGCCTTGAGCAGGGGGTTGGACTACATAACATTGCAAGGTCCCTTCCAGCCCTACTTTCCTCTTCTTTGTACCAATGAAGTCCTCATGGTCATGGATGCATCTTAGCCTAGCTCAGGGATGGGCAAAATGTGGCTTGTGGGCCAGATGCGACCCACCAAGACATTCTATCTGGCCAAAAGGCCCCAAAAAATTTAGAAAATTAATATTAAGCTGCCCTGGGATGCCTGTTGTGTGGCCCTTGATGGTTTGCCAAAACTCAGTAAGCAGCCCTCTGCCCAAAATAATTGCCTGCCCCTGGCCTAGCTACTTCTTTCTATAGGCTCCATTTCCCAAGAGAATTTATCAAGAAGGACCTCTCATGCAAGAAGCACCTCCTCATCTGGCTGTCTTTGGTAAGGACATTTCATAGATTTCATAGACATTAGGGCTGGAAGGGACCTTGGAAGATCACTAAGTCCAGCCCCCTACCCCAGGGGCAGCAAGTCAGCTGGGGTCACAGGATCCCACCAAGATAAATATCCAATTAACTCTTAAAAGAATCCAGAGTAGGAGCTTGCACCACCTCTGGCAACAGTTGGTTCCAGGTCTTGGGGGCTGGGACTGCAAAGAAATTCTTCCTTCTTGGCCAGCTTGAAATGGTCTTGGAGGAATTTCTGACCATCTGATCTTGTCATCCCAGGGGGCGTTTTGCTGAATAGGCATTCCCCCATATCCTGATGTATACCCCTTTTATACTTATAGGCAGCCACCAGGTCCCCCCCGAGCCTGCGTTTTTCCAGGCTGAAGAGTCTCATAGCTCTCAGCCTGTCATCATAAGGCCTTTTCTCTTGCCCTCTGATCATGCGCATGTTTCTTCTCTGGACTCTCTCAAGCTTCTCCACATCCTTTTAAAATTGTGGAGCCCAGAATTCGATACAGTACTCCAGCTGTGGCCTCACCAAGGCCAAGTACAGAGGGAGGATGACATCTTGGGATTTGTTAGAGAAGCAGCTATGGATGCAAGCCAGAGTTTTGCTCGCTTTGCCAGCTACAACAACACACTGGTGGCTCATGTTCATCTTGTGGTCAATCAGGACCCCTAAGTCCCTTTCGGCCATGGTGCTAGCAAGCGTAGCACTGCTGAGCCTATAAGCATGGTGCAGGTTTTTCTTCCCAAGGTGGAGTACCTTGCATTTTTTGGAGTGAAGGCCATCAGGTTTTCATCTGCCCATTTTCTGAGCCTGTCAAGGTCAGCCTGGATCACCATCCTGTCCTTAGGTGTGGATGCTTTACCACAAAGTTTGGTGTCATCAGTGAACTTGGCCAGTCCGTTCCTGATACCAATGTCCACATCATTAATGAAGATGTTGAAAAGGATAGGCCCAAGGATGGAGTCTTGGGGGACCCCACTGGTCACAGCACACCACAATGATTGAATTCCGTCAGCTACCACTCTCTGGGTCTGACCTTGAAACCAATTCCCCAGCCAGCTGACTGTGATGTAGCCGAGGCCGCAGTTGGCCAGTTTTTCTATAAGACAATCATGGGATACCAAATTGAAAGCTTTTTTAAAGTTGAGATATATGGCATGCAGGCCATGTACTCCAGAAACCCAAAATGGGACCTCAGTAGAAATGTGTGAAGTCTTGATGGAGCCCATGCAGATAATAGCAGAGGAACAGCTGCACTGTTCCCAGTATTCTTGTATCTTGACTGTGATGGACAATCTCTTTTATTAGTCATCCAGCTAGATGGAGGCAAAGACTGAGGATGAGACCCTCAGAAGATTAGGGAAATAGATTCTGAATGAGTTGCTTATTCTCACTTCTCACATCTCAGTCTGCAACTGGAAATGTAAATAATCCTTTTTAAAGCCTTCAGGAGTTATACTTTTATTGTACTGTAAGTTGAATTCCGAAATGCACCTTAACTGTGCAATATAAATCCAGGTCTAGTCCCATTAAATTCTGTCCCTTAAATTACTTTCTCTCTGTTGGTTCAGTTGTATGGTAGTGATATTTCCCTTTATTGCCAAGAGTCCAAAGTCACATCAGTCTCAGACTTGAAATAGTGTTGGTACAAATATACTTATAGTTTTTTTCCTTGGACTCCTTTTCTGCTCTGGTCCATTAAATTATCTTGTTTAAAGTGACTATTGTTGGCCACTGTGGTCCTCTTGGACCCAGTATTCTTCTAGTTATGCTTCTTAGTAAAGTGCTTTCTCAGACTGAGGTGATGGCAGTGGAAATGCTGGTGGAACATAACAGGTAAGTGATTGTACTTTTGTTCTAGGAAGAGGTGCTGGGAAAGCTTAAATTCATGATCTGTTCTTGGAAAAAAAAGCTTATTTTAGCTCTGGCAATACTACAGAATGTAGTGGAGGATTAGAACTGGATCTTGAAGAAGTGTCTCTTTAGTTTAGTGGAAGCAAGCAAATGTTTAAGTATTGGCAAATTGGTAGCTTACTCTAAATTCTATCTAGATATAACTTGAACAAGTCATGTAAAGACTCAAAAGAATCTCTCTCCTGGATGTTTCTGTATTTCTACTAATTTTCCTTTTCTCTGTTCTTTCAGATGTCTTTGCTTTTTCAGATAATTCTGTGTTATAACAGCATCTTCAGGTCTGAACTGAGTTATCTACAGTATGATCAATAAAAGTTTAATATTTAATTCTCTCTTCTGGGACAAGACTAGCTCAAACAATGGCTTGTCAGATCTTTTTTTGATTGACTAATCTTAGGCAGAACAAAACCAAAATTGGATGGGAAAGAAGAGAAGATAAATTGGATGGGAAAGAAGGAAGAGAGGAGAAAAAATGGCAGTCACAATTTAGTTTTCGATGGTGACAGCCTTTACAAAATAGGCTCTGAATGTCTTCAGGCTCTGAAAGAGTTTTTTAAAACTAAAATGAAGACAAAGGAAAAAAAGGGAAATGGAGGGACAGCTGAAAGCAAAGATTTGGCCTTTTGAATCTAAGCAGTCCCAGCTGACCTGCAGAATGCATTGACTGCAACTGAGGTTATCAAGGTCTTAAGTAAACAATTGCACAAGTTCATTTTGCAATTTACTTTAAGATATTTAAATGTAGGTCTGTGCTTAAATGCTTTTACCTTCCTTGTTACCTTGGGGTGAGCTGCACTATTCTCAGCTGTTGAGGGGTGTGGCAACCTACACTTCTGCCTGCAGGACATGGAAAATCTGAGTTGGAATACTAGGGGTCGGGACAGCCCTAGTGAAGCTGCCAAGACTGAACCTCAGTAGATCAAAAAAGACTATACAGCTCTGGAAAGGAAATGTGCTCATGCTGTATTCTCAACTACCATCCCAGTCAAGGGTAAAGGCCCAGGCAGGAGCAGATCAATGTTGGAGATCAACTTATGGCTGTACAGAGGTGCTGCCTACAATAGTGTGGCTTCTTTGACCATGAGGTGGGATTTCAAGGTCAGCTGGACAGACATGGGGTCCACTTAATGAAGTGATGGAAAAGCATCTTAACATATAGGCTCAGTACCCTACCAAGCAGGGCCTTAAAATAGGTTCAATGGAAGATGGAGACAAAAACCCATAGGCTGGTAAAGAGCAACTTTACCTGGATAGAGGCCAAGAAAGAGGCAGCGATATGGGGAGTCCTAACAAGGTCATAAGAGGGAAATTAGTAGGGCAATTTAATTATCTAATATATTTATGTACTAGTGCAAGAAACAGGGCGGGGAGCAGGAAAAAACTAGAAACACACACAAAAAGGTATGATTTAATTGGAATAACTTAAATCTTGTGGGATAGTTCACAGGATTAGAATATTGCCATGGATGGGTCTTATTTATTCTGGTAAGACAGGCAAAGGGAAAAGAGGCAGTGTTGCTTATATTATACAAAGCAGAAAGCTGACCTGTTAAACTGCCTGGGTTAAAGTAGAGGGGCAAAACAACAAGGGTGGCATTAGGGTAGATGTCTATTATCAATCACCAAATCAATGGAGAAGGTGTATGTAGCTCTTCAAACTACTAACCAGTTTCTAAATTGCAGGAGCTGGTTCTTGTGTGAAGTTTCTAACTACCCTGATGCCACTTCAGTGGCAATCTAACAAGTTTAGAGTATGCTGGGAGAGGTAACAGAGAAGCCAACTGGAGAATAGCTCTTATCTATTTATTGCTTAAAATAGCGAGGAACTGGTTGAGAATGTGGCGGGCCAGTAGGGGACGCTCCTATGCTGAGCCACCCACCTCACTGCACCCATCCACCTGCCAAGCTCCAAGTGCCCCCCTGGAGGTGCCTCATGTCTGTGGTGAAATGCCGGGCTAGCGGTTTCGGCACCGCTTAGGGGAGCTGCGGGCTTTGCGGAGTTGTGCAAGCGCGCGGCTTGTGGGGCGGAATTGAGGTAGCTTTTTAGCCGCCCTCGAGGTTCGCCGAGTTGGCACAAGCAGACGACTTAGAGTAAGTAGTTAGTGTCTCTTAATCTATAGGGTGTCCGTTGGTTCACGAGGTTCCAGAGCCAGCCCTTGCGTTCCAACAGTGGAGCTAGTCCAAAGCTAGGTGCGGCTGCCGGCTCCTTAAGTCCCAGAACTGGTCAACGGCTCATTGAGATGGGATGTTAGTAATAAAAGTTATTACAGAGTAGATACAGAGTAAAACAAAAAGATTTTATTCACTTACCTGGCCTCACCCTCTTACGAGTAAGAGGGGAGGCCGGTTGGAACGAAGCTGCAGTAAATACAAGTATAGCGAGCGTAGGTATGCTGTCTAAGCTACGATGAGAGGCAGTCGAGAAGTGGAGTCTCCGATGTTTCTTCAGTTACAGTATGCTGGATACTAGAGGGGTCTGTTGGTTCATGGGGTTCCAGAGCCAGCAGCTGCCGGCTCCGTAGTCCCAGAACTGGTCAACAGCTCATGAATGGGATATTCTATAGGGTGTCCGTTGGTTCACGAGGTTCCAGAGCCAGCCCTTGCGTTCCAACAGTGGAACAAGTCCAAAGCTAGGTGCGGCTGCCAGCTCCTTAAGTCCCAGAACTGGTCAACGGCTCATGAATGGGATATACAATGCAATACTGTAACACGGTGAATCGTTGTCAGTTGTTGGATTTTCGAGGCCTTTGTCTTCGCTGGGGTATGCCCAGGCGGGGAGGCTGAGAACCGGTCTGTGGGGTGATCGGGCCCACAGAGTTTTCCAGTTGTCGTCTCTGCTGCTTCCTGCTTTTTTGCCTCTTTTATAGATGTTCGTTGGACTGCCTCTATGACACTAACTATAATATAGGCTAAATATACAGAGATAGGATAATTTTCTTTTACATAATAGTTACTAGGCAGATTTTCTACACAAGTTTTGTTTCTGCAATACTGACACTTTTTAGATAAGAGGTAAAATTTATAGAGTACAGGTGTGGGGCCTACTGCCAGCAGAGCATAGTACCAGGCACTTGTTTAGACTAACAGTAAAACTGCAAGGCAATAAAAAGCGGTACCAGGCACTTGCTTTGGTTAACAGCACAGGCCTCAAGGTTACATAAATGTGAAAGTGCCACACGGCAGTTATACAAAAAAGAGAAAATAATATAAAATATATGCTTTATATAAAGATAATATAAAACGGTTATATGCTAAATAATATAAAATAGTTACAATATCTAGCCAACCCCCTCCCTGGAGCACACCTGGAAGTCTGGGGGTACTGCTGCCACCACCCAGGGGTCTGAACTGTTTCTAAGCCCTGTGCTTCCTAGGGTACACAGGCCTTGTAGTCTTTGAGGATGCTTGACCCACTGCAAAAGCTTGGGGTGCTTCCTCTACCCTGAAGCACAAAACATAGCCTCTTTTAGTCAGCCAGACCAAGGGGGCACAATGGCATGCCTCTCCCAACAAGTCCACCATGCTTGGTACAGTGAAGAACTTTATTGGTTATAGAGGGAAGGCTTGGGGAAGGGAGCAGGATAGAGAAGTATTACAGAATAACTCAAGAGCAAACAGAGTGGCTAGCAGCCTTTTATCACACATCTGCTTTACAACAAGCTATATATTTAGATAGGTTTCAGCAGTTTACCCACTTAAGCATCTTGAGAGAGCTGCACGTTTCAGCTCCCATGTGTGTCTTCATCATGGCTGCTCTGCCCAACCCCCTGGGCAGTCTTAGTTTATATAGACCTTTTGACATCACATTCGGGGGCCCAATGAAGACCAGCAGTTGTTGGCTGCTAGCCAACCAATTTGAAATGCATCATCACTACCTGGTGGAGTGGTTTCATAGTTGGTAGGGTCAGAAGGGACCTGAGCAGATTATCAAGTCCAACCCCCTGACGTGGGCAGGAAAGAATGCTGGGGTTAAATGACCCTGGCTAGGTGATTATTAGTTTCCTTTTGAAGACCCCCAGGGTAGGAGCAAGCACCACTTCCCTTGGAAGTTGGTTCCAGATCCTAGCCACCCTGACTGTGAAGTAGTGCCTCCTGATATCTAGCTTGAATCTACTCTCAGTCAACTTATGGTCGTTATTCCTCGTTACTCCTGGTAGTGCTCGGGGGAACAGAGACTCTCCCATTGCCTGCTGGGCCCCCTTAGCCAGTTTACAGATGGCCACCAGATCCCCTCTTAGCCTTCTCTTGTGGAGGCTGAACAGGTTCAGGTCCCACAGCAGCCCCTCAGAGGGCCTGCCTTGCTGTCGCTTGATCATGTGAGTGGCCCTCCTCTGGACTGGACCCTCTCCATGTTGGCCACATCCCTCCTGAAGTGCAGCACCCAGAACTGGACACAGCACTCCAACTGCAGCCTGACCAGTGTTGCATAGAGGGGGAGGATCACCTCCTTGGCCCTGCTTGTTATGCATCTATGGATGCATGACAAGATACGGTAAGCCTTCCTGACCGCATCCTCACATTGGGGGCCCATGTTCATCTTGGAGTCAATAATGACTCCAAGATCCTTTTCTGCTTCTGTGCTGATGAGAAGGGAGTTTCCCAGCCTGTAGGTATGCTGCTGGTTCTTCCTCCCTAAGTGCAAAACCTTGCATGTGTCCATATTGAAACCCATCCTGTTCTCATCTGCCCACCACATAACCTGTCCAGATCTAGTTGCAGGCTGTCCCTCTCCCGTAGCGTGCCCACTTCTCCCCACATCTTAGTGTCATCCACGAATTTGAACAAGGTCTTTTCACCCCCTCATCCAAGTTGCCGATGAAGATGTTGAACAGTGCGGGCCTGAGGCCCAAGCCCTGGGGAACCCCACTGCCCACATCCCTCCAGGTCAAAAATGACCCATCCACCACTACTCTCTGGGTGCAGCCCTCCAGTCAATTTGTGACCCATCTGACCGTGTAGGCATCGACACCACAGTCGCCTAATTTTTTAATGAGAATGGGGTGAGAGACCGTGTTGAAGGCCTTCCTAAAGTCCAGAAAGACTACGCCCACAGCGACAGGGGCTATTGGCCCTGCCCCACAGGCCATGAGGTCACTGCTTAAAACAATAGAGAGTTTAAGCCCCCACCCTCCTGCCTGAGTACACAGGCAGAGTTGATAGACAGGTAAAGGGACAATGCCAAGGAGAGAAAAAACAAAACTGGTGAAAGGGAGGGAAGGAGGTGCCTGGGACAGAAATTCTCCACAGAGAATACTGGGTGTAACAACTCTTTGGCTAAGTGCAGAGAGTCAAAAGATCGAGGCAGAATCTATTCAATCTTTGGAGGTTTCCCTAAGTTGCATACATTGAACCAATAATGAACTGAACTGATATTCAGTTTTCAATTTAGAAAAGCAGGTGGAGGCCTGCACTGACCCAGGCCAGAAGGCAGGGGACACCAGAGCATGACTCCCAGCCTACCTCCATGAGGGTAGACACAGCTCCCCTTAGCCCCCCTGCCAGGCATCTAACCACAGGGAGAGCCCCACATCTTTCCCCCTGAGTCCCACCCCGCCCCAGTTCTGGTTTGCTCAGCTGTAGGAGAGGGGAGGTAGTAAAGGTAATTTTGCCCCTTCCCTCCCTCCCCCCCAGGATTCAGCCAGTGAGAGTTACTAATAGGGGAGAAGGGAAGAGAAGGTGCCCCCCTCCCAACCCCCAGCCAGCCTCTGAGCCTGGCATCTGCCTACATAGGGGGAACCCCACCCAGGGTCCCCCCCCCACATGTGGCTGGGCTGGTGTGAGTCACTGACAAGGGAAAGTCACTGATGCTTAGGGGAGAGAGGGCAATGAAGCTCCCCACTCTTGTCTCAGCCCCCTGAGCTGGAGTTTTCTTACCTGGGTGAGGCTGGGCCCTGGGTGTGGGGGTTCCCCCCCTTCCCACCTGGCTGGGCCCGCTCCATAGAAAGAAGGGGGCTGCCCCCTGGGGCCACCTGGTGTGAAGTGCTGGGTGACCTAGGGGGCTTGTGCTGGGTGGCAGGGATGGGAGTACTCCAAAGAGGGCTGGGTAGGGCCCTGCTGCTTGGCACAAGCCCACTGGACAGCTCAGCATGTCCTACTTGAGCCTGGCACCAGCAGCAGCTGGCAAGATGTCTTGGGCAGCCCTGGGGAGTTTGTGCTGGGCAGCGGGGCCAGACCTTTTTTTCTATAAAACTGGACCAGCTGGTTGGGGACAGGAAACTCTCCCGCATGGGGCCTGGCCCTCCCCAGCTAGGAAGACCCCATTTTAGGGTGCCACAACTAGCACAGGAAAATCCATTCCTCCCTCCCCTCATATGCCTGTCCTGGGTGGGGAAGGGTAGAGGGTGCAACCTTTGAAAACTAGGGTCTGGCTGTTCCCCTTCCCTTCCCTCCCCCTGACCGCCAGCTGTCCTGCACAGCAGAGGCTAGCCTGCCTGCCTGCCCTGGGAGGAGGAATAAGGGGGCCTGGAATGCTAGGGGACTAGGACGTAACTTGAGTTGGGAGGGGATCTGGGCCAGCAGTTCCATAGACCGGTTTAACTTAAATCAGTTAAGTCTGATACCACATTCATACAGGTCTATCTTAAACTGGTTTCAGCCATTCTGGAACTGGTATATGTGCATTAAACTTCTATTCTGTTTAGAGATGTTTCTGGTTTTTTTCTAGGCCTTCACACTTCGGGAAAAAAAGCAGTTTTTCCCTGCTTTTTTCCAAGGATTTTTTTTTTGTTTTTTTCTGAAAAAATTCAGAAAAATTAAAAAACCTCTTATGAAATATTTTCTTTCATGAATGATAAATACAACGTTTAAGACAGGGTATTCATATATTGCTAACCTTTACTCCCCCAAAATGTTTTCTAATAACTATGTAAAAGGAAGACTTTTATGTAAGACTATCTATGGTATCAGATCATTACAATTCCTGTACACCAAGGACAAGCAGTACAATACAACTCTAAAATGCAAGAGCAAGATGCATTTCTGTCCTCAGAGGGGCACTGCCATTTTCACAAGAGAAGGAACAAGGATTCCACGCTGCCCTTGCTTGTGGATGATCTAGAGGTTGGTGGATCTGCACCTGTCCTCATGACTAGGCCTTAAAGGACTGGGAGTGGACATGGGCAGCAGCATCCATTCATTTCTGTAGAGATGAGAAACAAGGAGCTCTGCTTGCTTGAAAGCCTCAGGACAGAACAAGTCTAAAGGTTTTGGAGTTGGAAGGAACCTGCCTCTTCCTGGCCCTGTGATCAACAAAAGTACAGAAAGCACACAAAGGAACTGAAAGTATACAGGTTTCCCTTGATTTATAAGATACATGCATTCCTGGAGAACAGCACATAAATCAAATTTGCATAAAGCAAGCCCACTTTATAATGTAACAAATAGGGATAGGTTCCCATTGTGGTGAGGGAGGGAGTGAGGCTGGGACTAAAGAAGGGGCGCTGCTCCCAGGGCTGCACAAGGGAGCAGAGTGGCACTCATCTCAGCCCCAGCTGCAGTGGCCCTGGGAGCAGCCATTGCCAGCTGCCTGTAGCCTCTGGGCTGCACCATGCTCCACCTGTCCCCCCCCATGCCTGGGCTCTGCCTATCCCCACTCACCTCAGGTCCTGGGCTGCGCCATGCCCTGGTGCAGGCAGCTGGTGTTGGCTGCTCCAACATGGGCTGGGTTGAGTGTGGACAATCAGAGCCCTGGGCAGCACGCACAGCACTCACCCCAGTCCTGGCTGCAGTGGCCCCTGGAGCAGGCCCCCTGCATGTCTGTAGGAGTCCTACTTGGCCTCTAGTCTTATTTGAGAAATGTTTAAAAAAATGACATTAATAGGTTCTATGTTTAAACTTTGTTCATTTTAAGGTTGTGGACATAACAAAATGCTTGTTTTGGATGCTGGACTCTATAAAGTTATGGTTACCTTGATATTAGTTGGTCACATTCAATCCCATCTTCACTGGCCTCAATATATATTGAAATTATATATTTATTTATCTTCTTTTATATTAAAAAAAGCTAGTAAAATAAATCATGGTTTTATTAATTTACATAAGAGGCAAACAAGGTCATAGCAGAAGTATTCATAGCACGGTCTGTCAGTTTTGACTACATCTGCACATTCTACTAAAAACCATGCCAGAAGGATACAAAAAAAGGGAAAGGATAAAGAGGCAAAGGCCAATATTTTCCACATAAACTTGACATAAATCTCTAAAGGAACAAACAGGGAACATTATTAACTTATTAAAAAACCATAGTTTGGACCATTACTCCAACCCACATGGATCTCTAGCTGGCTGAAAATGTAGTACATCCTCCATATTGTATACAGTCAGCAGAAATGATATAATTCTAATAGTGTGGCTAACTTTTTAAAAGTAGACATTAGTACTTTTGCCTAAACTGAAGACTTGTATCACAATGAGGTAACATAACTTTACAATGTTCAAAAACAGACTTACACATTCACCTGAATGTCACATTGAATTCATATTAGGGGAACAATGCATGTAAGTAAAGTTACTCTTCTTTACTAGGGTCTGGTACTCTAACCTTTCCTTATACAGTTGTTCAGACTGCTTCAAAACATAACATTCAGTCTTGGTTTGTATGGCAAAGGATGCTGCTGATTTCACTTGCAGCAGATTAACTGGCTAGGGCTTTTGAAAGGTTTGCTGCATATATATATATTAGCCAATTGCCTGGCAAGAATGATGGGGTTGCAGGGGAGGGCCACTACCTAACACCCCATGCTGCTGGTGTTCGGCCTCTTGCAGGGAGTGGGGTAAGGGAGCCAATGCCAGTAGTGCTGGCCTCAGCTCCCCCACCTCCTGTCTAGTCCTTGGCGCGACTTCAGAATAATGGCAGTGCTCCCCCATGCTTTGAGCACTCTGATCGGCTGTTTCTGTCAGCCAATCAGAGTGCAAATAAAGTGTTATGACTGAACAGACAGACAGACTTAGGCTTTTATAATATTAGAATTAGTACTTCACCTTTGTAAAATTGTTGAGAGGATCCATTGCTACATAAGAGAATGCTTAAGCCTTTTCATAGTCTCTTTCACCTTTGTGTGTCAATGACTTGAATCTGACCATAGTTGAATGTACTGATCTTTTTCTTTCTGTGTGGAAGATGCAATAATTATTAATTAACAATTTGCCTTCCTAGAGGGCAAGGAAGAAGTAGTAAATTCTTCTAGTCTTCTTCTGGACCACTAGGCATGCAACTAACCAAAATCCATTAGATCCTTTCAGAAGGAGGCTGCTCTCAGGACACATCATGCTTTGGTGATATCCTGACAAGATACTACAAAGAGTAAATAGAATTTACAAGGTGAGGAGGATGCTATTAAGAACCCCATAAGAAAAGTGTAAAATGTTTAAATTGTAACCCAGGCAGTACTCCAAGAGGTACCCCCTCCACAATTGAAGGGATCAACACAGGTGCACAAGCACTGTGGAAGGTGTAGGGACCCTCCTCCCCCTATAGAGCAGAGCCAGACCACCAATGGGGACTTAACCATATACCTTTTAATGAGAGAACAGTACTGGGAACATAACAAGCATAAATCAGAGGGTATAGTGGACACTACAATGCCCCAAGGGGGCAGGATTCAAAGGTTAGATACTTACAATCACTGACAAAAGACAGGGTTAACCAAATATAAAAACACAAGCAGCAAAGCAAACATCATGGGTTGGTGAAATCTAAAAAGGCACAAAATACAAAATGTCACATGACAAGGAAATATAGGGCCTAGGTACCTGGAAAGAAAGAAGGGGGGGGGCACAAAATAAAAAACACAAATGCAAGAACATTTGCTTCTTGTTAGCTCACTCACCCCCAGTCACCTCAGCTAGGATTTGAACTCAGATCCCACACTGTGGGCAGGAATGCTGCCACACAGCCACCACAGGTGGCACTACTCCAGCCTGTCAGGGGTCTTGACTTTCCTGGAACCCTGGCTTCACATTGAGTTGCCTGGCCTTTGACTGGAGGAGCTGGAAGCAGAGCTGGGAGCCTCTCCTGCTGACTGCAGCCTCTCGCAGAGGATCCTGGAGCCCAGCAGGGAGACTCTCCTGTCCACCGCACACTGAGCTGCTGAGGGTCCCAGTGCTACCTGCAGGTCCTACACATTTAGGCTCTTCTGGGGCAACTGCTCCTACCCCACCCCACCCCACTGGCTCAGCTCTTTGAAGCTCCTTCTTTGTGGTCCCTCACTGGTCTCCCTGAGTTGTCCATCGTCCCCCGCCTCCAGGTGACCCGAGGGGCCAATCAGGGGACACGGAGGGTGAGTCTCTGGGGCCTGATTGGTGAAGAAAGGGAATCCCAAGCCCTCCAATCATCTTTTACCCCTTCAAAACTCCTGGGTTAAATCATTACCAGATTGGTGAGAAAAGGGAATCCCAAGTCCTCCAATCATCTTTTGCCCTTTTCAAAACCCCTGGGCTAGGTCACTGCCAGCCAGCCCCTCACAAAATTTTCCTTGTTCATATCAGAGCCAACTGCAAAAGGCAGATAAGGATCTCATTACTTCCAGAGCCCCCACTGTGGCTTGCTCCTGCATGTAAGAGGCAGTGGAGCTGCTGTCTCTAATCCCTTGCAAACCCTGCCCCTCCAGCTTTAAAGACATTGGACAAATGGCGCGTATGGGATCGGCACATGGAGCAATAACACCAGGCAACGGCTCATAGATTTGGAAGTTGATGAAAGGAGAGAAAAACAGTGCGGGCGTCGGGACACCGGCCTCTTCTACGTGCTCACAAGCTTGCGAAGGTGCTGCTCCGTCAGCGGCGCCGGCGCCGGCGCCGGCGCCTGGCGCAGTCCGGGCTCGCCTTCGGGGCGGGGCGGGAAGAGCCCAGAGCGCAGGCCAGGCCGCCGGCGGGCGCTGGAGGCCGCCCCAAACGCGCGGTGCCTGCAGTGGGCGCCGAGGCCCCGTCGCCGTGGAGGTCAGCCTGCTTCACTGCCGGCCTCTCCTGTCACGGCCACAGCAGCTGGAGCCGGGCCCGCTCCGTGCAGGGGTCCTTCCCCGGGAAAACCGAACGGGGCGCGGCGGGGCCCAGGCGCTCAAGGCCCCCCTGAGGCTGCGGCTGCCCCGGGAGCAAGGCGGCGACGCCCGGGGCCCTGGTCCGGCTCGCGCTGAGGGGCGCCGAAGGCTGCTCCAGGCGCCCAGCCAGACCCGGTCCCGCCGGCCGAGGGGCGCTGCCGGCTCCCGGCGCCTGCCTCCTCCCACCGCGCGGCTCCGCCAACCAGGGCGCGGGGCGGGGCGGGGGCAGCGCCGAGCCCGCAGGAGCCGCCGCCCGGCTGGGACCCTCTGCAGCGCCCGCGCCCGCGCCCGCGGCAGGATGGCGCCGCGCCCAGGCGCCGCCGCTCCCCGCCGCCTTCCCGGCAGCCTGGCCTAGCGAGCGGAGCGGAGCGGGCCGGGCCGGCGCGCCTGGCAGCGGGAGGCGGCCACAGATGTCTGGCTCCGGCGGCGGCGGGGGCTGTCAGCGGCGGTCGCGGGGCCGGGACTGGAAAGGTAGGAGCTGTCCCTGGACTGCCCCGGCCTGAGCCAGGGAAGCGTGCCGAGGGCCTCGGCAGGGCGCGGCCGCCTTTCCCGGCCAGGGTGGGTAGGAGCCTTCCTGCCGGGCTGCAGACCTGCCCCGCCGCCCCGGCGGCCTTCGCCTGCTGTTGGCGGCCGGAGGCGCAGCTCCTCTGCCCCCGTGAGGCTGGCCCGAAGCGGGCGCTGCGCTTGTTTACCAGGCGCCTCCATGCGCTGGGTGTCCCTCCGGTGTCCCGGCGGGGTCGGGGAAGGGCCGCGGGGCCCCAGGTGCCCGGCAGCGGCGGGAGGCTTCCCCACTGCCTCCGGGAGCTTGTGCCCGGCACCGGCCACCTCGGGGCCCTGGAGCAGGACCAGTGGCAGGCGGGGCCGGGGCAGGGCGGGGCAGCTCCTGTAGGATCGCAGCTTTGAAGGCCGCGCACGTGGGACGCAACTTTTCTACCGAGAAAAATACCTGTGTGAGTGAAGGCCAGGCGATTCCCAGCCAGCCTAGCCCTGGTGTTGCCTGCCAGCATTAGCGGGTTGCTCTGTGAGGTGTATGATGAGTTTCTGGGTGTGACAGTTGTTGTGCCTGGAGGCCTGAGTGATGGCTGAGCCTGTTGTGCTGGACGTGCCACGCTCGGCATGGAGACAGTGCTAAAAATGTTGTTGGAATCTTTTCTCCTTGTGCAATAATCTAGAGGTCGGAAGGGGTTGTTGAAGGGAAGTAGCAATCCAGATACCTCAGCAGTTTGTCATGTGGGAAGATGAGTGTCCTGGCTTTGGCCAGAAGAGGGGTAAGCTTGTATTTCTGGAGTCTGAATGAATAGATCATATGACGTGAAGAGGGAACAGCCTTGCTGGGCTGGGTTAAACTTGCAGTTCCTGTGAGGTTATGAACGGGCTTGGAGTTTTATTTCTCTAGTGGGGATGTTTTGTTGCTAGAGGGAGTGTCTTTGTGAGTTTCATTGAAGGCCCTGATGGTCAATAAAAGCCTCTTTGGTTGTTAACTGTAGTGTTTTAGTACATTCTAATTTAGGCACTTACGTTTCTTTCTGTTCCTACTGTGACTTCACAAAGAGAAATAATTCCTCACTCTGAATCTGAACTGCTGGTGTAGGCAAAGGCCTTCCTTAGGAAGGGTTTGGTTGCAGTAGTAGGGTAAAGGCCCAAGTGTATCAACAGCGTGGCAAAAAGTATAATTCTGGATGAAGGTTGCAACAGATACGTAACTGTCACGTTAAAAGATGTCAAGAGTTTTGAACATGTGTTCAAAGAATCAGCCTACCTGTAACTTAATTTTTTTCAGGAAAATTGTATCATATAAATAAACTTAAGAAAGTTAAGAAGTTTTTGCTTTTTTGCATTGCAAAGCTGTTGACAATCTATTTTTATCTTAGGTCTTGACTTGTCATGGCCTAACTAGACATCAATCCAATGATGCACCTATGTATCTTGACAGAAGTAGTGAGTCTATAAAAACTTTAAGATGCAAGAAACTTTCTGAATGAATCCCCTAATTCAAAAGAAAAAATAGTTCAGAAAGCTGTGGGCATTTATTTATTTACTTTAACATAGGCATTTGTTATCTCTGGGGACCTACTTAATTCCAGGATTGTCTGCAAAATCCATGAAATCAACAACCAAAGAAACCTTAATAAAAATAAAATGCTGTCTCCCCAGTGGGAGCCAATGGTCCTTGCTGGCAGTATGGCACAGAGGGCAGCAGACAAGATGATGGCTGCCCTTTTATCTCTTCTCTCCCTGTTGGGGTCTCCCTGCCAATCAACACTGAGGGGCAGAGTGGCACAATGGGTAGCCAGCAGGGAAGATGGCGGCTTCCCCCTTCCTCTCTGCCAATTGGCACTGAGGGGTGTGGCCACAGCATAATGTCCACAAGATCAGCTCTGCGCACTGCAAGCTAGCTGTGAAAAACCCTTTGTCTCACTGAAATTTAAGTAGGTCCCTAGTTATCTCCAGTCATATAAACAGGCACATCCTATGTTTAGGACTATTAACAGAGGGTTATGGAAACGTATGTAATTGTTTTTCTGGACTAAGATTCAAGAACTGTATTTCCTACAACACACTTCTCAGGTCACTGCAAAATAGAAAAGGTGGTATCTTGACTAAAAGATTTTTTGTCAGGATGAATATAATTTTTAACTTGTTCTTAATTGATGGTAGGATGATTTATATTAGAGTATATCCAGGATTGGATTTTTTTCTGTCTTCTGTAATAGCTGTATAAATTGCCCCCCTGAATTTAAATTACGCAGAGTTTAAAATTGTAACATCTCTTTTTTTCTATGTTGGTTCTTGTAGCAGGGCACAAGGGTGCCTGCTACTGGATAGTAGTGAATGGGCTAAGCTGACACTCAGCAGGGCAGCAGGTGAGAGTTACCATGGTAACAGGGTGGGTCAGCTGACCACCGGGGGCAGGGCCTGGCCTTTATAAACAGAGAAGGCCAAGGCCAGACCTAGTTGAGCAGGAGCAGGAGCAGGAGCAGGAGCAGGAGCAGGAGCAGGAGCAGGAGCAGGAGCTCTGTGGGAGAGCTGAGCAGCACAGGCTGATGGCTGCAGCCTGACCACTCAGACCAGCTGCAATGATGCGGGGAAGAGCAAACCCTAAGGGAGGTAGGGTTAAGAGCCAGGGTAGTTTGGAGTGTATGTTATGAGCCAGGAGGCTCCTTGTTGTTTTGTTATAGCCGTTGGGCCTGATGATTTAGTTATCCTTAGACCGGAGGACCAGGTGAGGCTGTAGGGGTGTGAGGAGGCCTCACAGGAGCTCCCCAATAATCTGGGGGTTCCTGGTGCCCATTAGGGGCACAGCGAGCGGTGTCAGGGTGGCACGGTGTTTTGTGCCACAGTGGGCATGGTGAGAGAGCACCGGAGAAGCGCTCGGCGTGTGGGATTGGGACCCCAGCCCCGCAAGGGCTGTTGCCCAGTGGGGCGCACGACCTGGAGGAAGGGTCAGAGGGCTAGGCAAGTCTATGGGCCCCCCGAGCGCGAGAGGCGCGGTGCAGCGTGGGAAGCGCGGCATAGGCCCTGAGAGGGCGAGGGAGCGTGAGAGGTGTGGCATAGGCCCGAGAGGGCGAGGGAACACGGGAAGCGCGGCACAAGCATGAAAAGCACAACACGAGCCTCAGAGGGGGGCGAGAAGTGCGGGAAGCATGGTACAGGCCCAGAGGGGGCGAGAGGCCCCAGAGGGGACAAAAAGCCCTGGAGCCAGGGGGCAGCGAGGAGCCCTGGAGCCAGGGGGCAGTGAGGGGCCCCGAGAGGGAGAAGAGGTGGCAAAGGGCCCCGAAGGCAGACAACAGGCCGTGGCATAATATCATGGCCCAGGGCCGATTACACCAGCACCATTGGCAAGGCTTGGGCTGTGGTGCAGGGGAGGAAAAGGAGCCGCAGACAGCGCCCCCCGTCATCGGAGCGCATACGAGTGGGCAGCCTCCCGCTAGTTCCAATTATCCATAGTTTGTAAATAAGATCAAGGCATGGCAGGCGAGAGTAGGCGGGCGGTCGGCCCATTACAGGGGGGCCGAGCCGCGTGTCCGGAGAGGCTCCGAAAGTGGCACCCCGTCATAGTTCTGAATGTCAGCATTCTTTTATTTCCGTGAGTAAATTAGTTTAGTAGCTTTATCTTCAGTAGGTTATCTTTACTTGTTGTTAAAGCAGTACAAGTGTGTACTTTACTATTTACTAGAGTTATAAGAGAAAGTCCTTATGGTCTCTACAACCAAAAAAACCTGTAAAAGTAGTCATATATGTCATCTGCAGACATGCGCACACATGAGTACTTCCTGTGGGTTTTTGTTGTTTATCCCACATAACATTTATTTTCCTGCTCCAGGCAAAACATTTATAGTAATAACAACAGCAAACAAATGTAAAATCATAGAAAAGAGGGACTGGAAGGGACCTTAGGGGGTCATTTAGCTTTTTTGGTAATCCTTTGCAGTCAAGGATGATTGTCTTATCTGTGGGTCCAAAGATGGCTGATGAGGCTGATCATCTAGTTAATCCCCTGCTCAAAGCAGACTCATCATCCCTAGTGTTTGCTTAACCCAGCGGTGTCAAAGACAGCCATTTCTGGATTCGGCCTACAGAGCCACATTGTTCAGCGCAAGTCTCGGAGCAGACACTATTTGCAGCACAGTCCTGGACTGGCCATAGTGGGCACTGGAAAGGTCTGGCATGGGGGGGAACAGCTATATGGGTCTCCTAGATGCCAGATCTGGTATCTGGCCTGGCCAGTTTGGGACCTGTGCCTCACAAGTTGTCTACTCTGGATTGGCTAGAGTGGGTGCTGCAGGTGGCGTGGTCCTGAACTAACTGGAGCTAGTTCTGTAGGCATTGGAGTCAGCATTCCTGGGGTGGGGAAAGGGTGATCCTTTGGCCCAATCCAGCCCATGGGACTGGCCTCTCACTGTTCATTCAGCCCATGGCCCAGGACTGGGTCACTCACCTGTTGCACAGGGCCAGAGGAACCTGTTCTTAGAGTTTCTCAAAGAATTGTCCTGCACAGATACCAGGTACAATACCTGAAAACATCACAAAACAACCAAACTTGCTATAAGTAATGCAGGGAGACAAAGGCATTATCTCTGTTCTTGCCAGTGCAAGGACAAGAAGTTGTTAAAATACACTTAAAAGATCCAAGGAAGAGGGTCATGCCCCCTGCTACAGAGGAAGGTAGAACCCTCTACAGTCTACACTGTGGGCTGACCATGGATTACGTTTTTATTTTTGATCCCACGTATGTCAGTCAGTCTGATCTTGTACCTAGGAATGTCTGAGTTTTAGTCCCAGCAAGAGCATCAGCACCAGTTGTGGATTAAGGTTTACTGGGGCCTGGGCAAATAGAAAAGTGGAGAACTCCTACACCCCGTTATAAAATGAATGTATGGACTCCAGCAGGAGGAGGAGCCCCTTCCCCTCCTGGTGCTGCTGCAGCCAAAGGCATACTACGCTGGGGAGGCTGAATGGACCCAGTTGGGCTGGGGTTGGGGGTGGGGTGGCACATGCCTGCCTCTCCTCCCTGCTCTCTTCCCTGCCCTGCCTCTGCCACCGCTGAAGCAGAGCAGTGGTGAGTGGGGTGCTGCCCACTGTAGGCTCGGGGCTCTCTGCTCTGCTGCCTTTGCCACAGGGGGCCTGCTCCAGCTGTGTACCCCCCTGCCTGCCCAGCAGCAGGAGGCACAACTTGCTCCCTCCGCTGCTGCTGGGTTGGCAGGGGGCACATAGCCAGTGTGGGGCTCCCAAGGGAAAGGCAGCAGAATGGAGAGCCCTGAGCCTGTGGCAAGCAGCCTGCATCTGCCCTGCGCATAAATTGGGGAGGGGACAGGCATATGCCCCCCCATGCCTGCCCCGGTGGGGGGAGGTATGCAGCAATGGGTCAGCCACCTGTGGCTCTGTCAGGCTCCCTGCCCCATCCCTGGATCCCATGCACTGCACTGGCTGGGCAGAGTCCCCAGCCCCTGCCCCATTGCCTCCCTTACAGTGGGGGCCTCAATCTGCCCTCCCCCATGCCTCTTCTTCACCTATCTGCAGGGAGCTGCTCTCCACTCTGCCCAGCTATTTTATTGGCCACGTGAATGCAAGGGGCTGTGCACATGCAAGTGGTAGCCCCCATGCAGGCTAGAATGTTGCCTGCCTTCCTGCAAAGGGCAACCTGCTGTTTCCCAAGGGAACCTAGGCATGGGGGGGGCCTGATTGGCGGGGATTCCTGGGCCTGGGGCCCTGCAGGCCTGTGTGTTAATCCGTCTGTGATCAGCACACTTCAGTCAGTCCCTAGCCTTGGCTGCAGGCAACACCCAATGCTTATGAGGAAGGGGAGGGGGACCCTTGGCAAAACATTTTTTTTGCCTCCCTCTTACACCTGTAGCAAGAAGGGTGGGGGGGAAGAAACATCTTTCCTGGCTCCCTCTTACACCTGTAGCAAGAAGGGTGGGGGGAAGAAACATCTTTCCTGGCTCCACGTGATGACCAGCAAACTCCAGAAGCATGGGAAAGGCAAGCACTTTTCACTCTGTGCTGCAACCTGTGAACTGTAAAAACTGCCCCATGAATCTCACATATTTATTGGAGAGTCAGAACTCTGCTTTCTGTTATCCAATCCTCTCTGTAAACTTAGCTGTTTTAATTTTCTTTTACAATCAAGCCAGTTGTGGAGCTCTGCTTTGTCCTTCTGCAGTTGAGCATGGTTCTCTCCACTTCTACCTGCTTTGGGCTTCAGAGCTCTTCTCACAGTTTCCAAGTGATGCATGTATGGTAGTCTCTTGAGCCTCCAACATTTGTTATTCACATGATACTCTAGGCATTGCTATTCCTAGATCATCCCTGAACAATGCTTGTTCAACCTTCTCTTGAACACCCCCAGTGAATGAGATTTCACAAATTCTCTAGGCAGCCTGTTCCAGTGCCTTGCTGTTCTGTGAGGAAACTTTCCTGATATCCAACCTGTGCGTACTTTTCTTCAGTTTCAGTTCATTGCTATATGTCTTACCTCCTTCTGTGAGGAAGAAAAGGTGTTCTCCCTCTTAATAGCAGCTCTTCAGATATTTGATGACTACTGTCATTTTCTCTACTTTATCTTGTGATTCATACCCCCAACTTGTGTGGTTAGAAGAATGAATACCTGCTTGCCAATTTGTGTTCTTTGGCTTAATCCCTGGTATAACTCAACAATTTTGGTATTACTTGCATTAAGGATGATTTTCATCTTGTACATATTCTAGATGCGTAGTTGAGGAGAAATTCCTTACATAATGAGAACGTTTTAGTCCTCCCCAGATCAAGTAGCATTTAAATATATAGCTCAAATCAAGTGTAAGGAACACAGAAAGAAATAAATGTTATGTATTTGTAACTGCTACAGTCAATCTTCCATATACTACAAATTATATATATTTTTAGATACTAATTCCCAGTTCACTCAAATGACAGGAGGATTTTAATTTGATTGAATGTACTTCCATCAATTATTGTTGCCCAGAATATTTGGATTTAGGCTGGTCTTGGTCTTCATTTTAATTTTCTTTTGATGTTCATATATCCTTTGAGTTTTAACTAGTGTTGTCAATTAAACACAAAGTTAAGTTTGTACCGTATGGGAATCCTGGGGTTGTTTTTTGTTTTTTTTGTGTGTTTGATGTGTTCGGGACGTTCCACAGCATTTCTTGTCTGCAGTATTAAGACATATTAGAATAGCATTGCAGTTTTGCCATCATTAGTGTGAAACTAGTATTTTTGAAGACAATGAAGAGTTTTGTAGGGTTCATGACCTTTTCAGCTGAAAAAGTTCCAAGCGGTCTGTGAGAATAGACTTATGAATTCAAGGCCTCTTGTGTATTTAAAAAATACAGTAAGGCAACTTTGCCTCTGAATGACATACCCGTGTTTGTACTTGAAGTTACTCTTACCACGTAAGCACCCATTTGTCACAAAAGAGCAGTTTGTTCATATAGCTGAGAGGGAATCTTGTAGATCTTTCCATATTCCATAGAGGCACACAAGGTTAAGATCTCTGTAACAGCTAAAAAAATAAAAGGCTAGAACCCAAGCCTGTATTAGGGGGGAAAAAAAAAAAGTCTCAGTTAACAGTAAGAAAAAATACCAGCCTATTACTACCAGCTGAATCCTTGTTCTGCATCTTTTGTATCTAGATTAGTCTTACACTGGGAAATGTGCCACTGTCGATTTGCTCATGTTATCTCATTTAGCTGTGCTTGACCATTTTGTGGCTGTAATGTTATTTTCCTTTTTTCCCCTACTTCTTTTGTTTCTGGTAGATTGTGAAAAAGTTGATAAGTTCTCTAACTATGCTTGCAAAATCAAGGAAGATGGGGTGTGGGAAACTCCCTTAAAGGCTGCGGGAACAAGATTTCCTCCCAGATGTTTTATTAGCTTTTTTGTCACACTAGTTTTTTGTGAACTAAGATTTATTTTACTGTATCTTATAGTGTTACAGTGTGCTGAATTTGGATGAATTAACTTCCCTTCATAAATTAATTTTGGAGAAAGATTATGTAGCATTTATTGGTCTGCAATATTTCTACTACTGTGGCACTGCCGGTCCATCCTTTCCTGAAGCATCTGTCGTAATTTTTTTTTTTTTTTTTATTCTATCACCAGCTGCAAGTTAATGTGTCCTAAACCAAATTCTTTATCCTCATTACTTTATACTTTACTTCCTCCTTATCTGTGAAAATACCAGTATCTCTTTTTTTTTTTTTTTTTACCTCCTTGTTCTTGGTTACTTTACACATCCAAGGGAGTCATGTCCAAATCCTCCAGTTTCTTCCTCAAAACTTTTCAGTTTTGTTTTTTCCCGCCCCCCATACCCCAACATATTTACTTTTCTTTCAGTCCCTCTTTATATACTACTCTGATTACTGCAACATCATTCTGCACTTCTTAAAACCCACGTTATCTTTTCTAGTGCATGCAAAATGATGCATCAAAACGTGGGTTATTTTTTTGCTGTCATTCCTTTTAAGGCCTTTTCCATCCATTACATCACATTCTAGCTTTTTCTTGCCTTTAAAGTTTGAAATAACTTTGCCCCTTCCTTCTTATTTGAGTTTATTTTTTTTCTGCATCCTCCTCTGCTCCTCCAATATTTTTCCTTTTGACTTTTAATTTATTAGTTTCTGAGTCAGTTCTAGCTCTCTCAGTGCTGCCTTCTCAATGGTATAGTTTGACCTTCTAAAGTCAACCCCAAGATTCATCCCCCTTGAATTTCTTTTTGTCATGATGAGCACGATAAATCTGCTGTACATACTGAGTAAAAACAGTGACGTGTTATTTAATTAACTTTTTTCCTGAACTCAGTTTGCCTGATTTGTTATGTCCATAGGATCCTGTATGAAAACTGCCTAGCACAGAGAGGGGCAACCTTTTTGTCAGGTTTGCCACAAATTAGCCCTGCATATTCCAAATGCTGCTCTGATCCCCTTTCTCCTTGCAGTCTACTGCTCTGCTTTTTGCTCCTTACTCTGTGCTCCCCACTCAGTTTCCTTCTGCTTTGTGCTTCCTGCCCTATCTGTTGCTCTGCTGCCTGCTCCCTCCCTGATCTGCTACACACCACACACAGAGGGTGTATTTACTTTGTACTCTGGGGTGGGGGGAGGGGAGAAGGGGGGGGACACTTTAGAGCGGTGGAGCAGGTGTTGGGCATGTGTATAGGTGTCTAGAGGTTGGCCATGCCTCTCATGGCACTCATACACATTGTGACCATCCCTAGCTTAGTACATGCCATGCACCATCTGAAAAAAAGTATAAGGTGGGAAGCTATACAAAATTCCCTATGTTCAAATAATATTTTATAGCAGTTGTAAAATGGATAAGCTTTACTGACTCCATTTCACTGGAAAAAGACAAAACAGGGAAAGATCAGTATCACCTTTTCTCTTCTTGATGTAGATATGGCTTGTAAATTTAAGATTTATATCTGGGCTGGTCAGCTGGTGGCCCCTGAAAGATTAACATGTGGCCCATAGTCTCCTGGCATGTTGCCACTGTCTCCATTTCACTGACTGCTCATTCCCCACAGCAGGAGCAATGGCAGAAGTGATAAGATGGTGGCAGCATGCCAGGAGCCCATGGGCCACATGTTAACCTTTCAAGGAATACCAGCTGAAGAGCCCTGATGCAAATCAAGATTTACAAACCACATCTACATCAGGAAGAGAAAAGAAAGTGATACTGATCCTTCCTTGTTTTGTCTTTTTCCAGTGAAATGAAGTCAGTAAAGCCCATCCCTTTTACCACTGCTATAAAACATCATTTGGCTCCCTGCTCTTCTGTGGCTTCTTTGGCTTCCTGCACTTCTCTGGCTTCTGCCTCCTGCCCCTGTTGCTGGGGAGGGGGATGAGGCAGTGCAGCAAGAGAGGGCTGGGCTTGCTCTCACTGCCTTCAAGAAAGGCAGCAGCCAGGCTGCTTGGTTTGCATTGGGTACATGGCTCAGAGGGGAGTGGAGGAGTACCTTGCACATGTCAGGGTTAGGGGAGCGGGTTGCCACTGTTCAAGGCTGGGAGAGGAGTGGGGAGCCAGGCTGTTCTTGCTGTGCATGCAGTGGAGAGGGGAGGGGGCATGGTAGGGTGCATGCATGGCCTGGGAGAACCACTAGGAGGCAGTCAACTGTGAAAGTTGGCTATTGCTCTATAGACCTTGCTTCTTGCAGGCCCCAGGACTGGCATGTAACCTATGGTTACCCCCAAATTGGACAGTCCTTATCTGAGTTATACACACGTGTCTTCCTCCTATAGCCTTTTCCCTAAATAATCAGTTTTCATAAATAGTGTCTGAAAATTGATTGCCAGACACTAGAATTGGAATGTTTTAAGGCATGAAAACTGATATTTGCGTGTGCTGTATCTCACCACAAATAAGCATTTATTCCTTTTAACATAATCTGTAGGCAGTAAATGAGAGAGAATGCAGACTTGGGAGTCATGTCAGGGGTTTTTTCTGTTGGGAAGCTGTAATCTGCTTATCCAATGTAAATCATAATTCAAAGAGCCTGTGCTGAAATGTTCCTGTGGAAAATGGGAAGACTTCAGTCATCTGAAGAACTCTCATACAAGTCTGTTGTATCAGGACCATAGCCTTGAACTCAGTGAGGCTCTCTGGAGCAACAGTTTGTGGGCTTGGCATCTGTCCTGCAGCTATTTGTTGATGAAGTGGACCTGCCTAAGTCCACTCTCTATTAGTATGCAAAACTCCACCATCTCCTTGGGACCCAGCTGGCTAGCCACACCACCTGACCAAATGCTTCCCCTATTTAAGAGCAGGGAGAGGAACAGGAAGAGGCCAGGCAACCCCAGAGCATTTCCTGATCCATGACTGTGCTTTTGGGACTCTGCTCATCTCTTGCTTCTTTGGTTTGTGACCCACTCTGCTCTTAGAACCTGCTTATCTCTTGATCCTGTCACTCCTGACCTGGCCCCTCCTGGGTTTGACTGCACAGCTCTGCAGCCCTTGCTCTGACATTATGATCTTCCAATCTGGTAATCCCCAACGCTGCAGCCTGCTGGAGCATTCTGATTAGAACGTTTCAGGAGACTCAATTAATTGAATCTGCTCCAATGTGTTCTAACCAGAACATATCGGAGCATGTGCATAGGCACTCCTTGTATGTGGAGGAATGCTACCAATGTTTTTAGGCCTGTTAATTCAAACCTGTTTAGAGCAGAACTGTTAGCTGAAACACAGTATTTTTAAAAAGCTGGTGGTGGCTCATCTAGTTAAATACACTCTCATTGTTGCTGAAGCAGTGTTGCTCAAGTAGGTGTTACCAGCAGGTAGATATCTTAATAGCATTTTCCAAGCATAGAAGGGATTTCAGTTAACATAGAACAATACTTAAATGCTGGTTGGTGTGTGGTTTCTAAGGCCATTATTGCCTTGGGGTGGATTTGTCTCATCATGGAAGAATCCATGATGAGACCATATCCAAAGATGGAATGATAAGGTACAGGATGATATTCAGTCAGATGATAATAAATCTTAGTTTCATTTCTGATCGGTCCAAGTGCACTGTATGTCTCAATGTTGTTTCCCCTGCCTTTACTATGGAGGAAGAGCATGGGTATAAAATACAGGTTGTACAAGGAAGTGCATCCAACCTTTAGTGTCTCAAGAAATGACACTGTGAAAACACAAAAGGAGAAAATTAAGCACACAAAAGGCTCGTGAGTATTGCTATTTCAGAACTTTGAGGGATTGACTCCTTAACAGTAATTATTTCACAGTTAGTAATAGAAATGAGATTCATACAACGTCCTTACTCCCCAGATTACGCTGTGCTCAATAACTAAGACTAGCAGAATAGAATCTAATATGGGAAAGACTTCCCAACTGAATCAAAGCAGTGGTAAAATGGTGAACTCTCTCCTTTACCTTAGAGTTGTGAATATGAATGTTGAATGTTGAGTCTGAACGTTGAATGTTTCCTTTAGACTTTTGGGCAGGATACCTAGAGTATCCTGTTGGCCTTGTGTGCCTAGTATATAACATGTATTGTGTGCATGTCCTTTTTTTTTAAGATTGTAATTTCATAGACATTAGGGACTGGGAGGGACCTCGCAAGATCATCAAGTCCAGCCCCCTGCCATAGGCAGGAAGCCTGCTGGGGTTAAATGATCCCAGCAAGATAAGCATCCAAATGTGTTTTGAATGAGTCTGGAGTAGATGCTTGCACCACCTCTCTGCGGAGTCTGTTCCACACCCTGGACGCTCAGACTGTAAAGAAGTTTTTCCTTATGACCAGTCCAAATCAGCCTTCCAGAACTTTGTGGCCGTTTAGACCCTGTTATCTGTTGGGGGGGCCCTGGTGAACAACTGTTCTTCCAGAACCTGGTGCACAAACTTGATGCACTTAAAGGCCACCACCAAGTCCCCCCCTGAGCCTTCTCTTCTCCAGACTGAAGAGTCCCATGTTCCTCAGCCTCTCCTCCCATAAGGCTTGCTTTCTTGGCTGTTGATCGTGCAGGTGGCTCTCCTTTGGACTTTCTCAAGCTTATCCACCTCCTTCCTGAAGTGGGAGGCCCAAAACTGCACACAGTACTCCAACTGTGGCCTCGCTAAGCCTGAATAAAGCAGGAGGATGATGTCCCTGGTTTTGCTGGAGATGCATTGGTGGATGCATGCCAGGGTTTGCTTTGCCTTGCCAGCTATGGCATGGCTCATGTTCATTTTGTGGTCAGTCAACACTCCCAAGTCTCTTTTGTTCATGGTGCTGCAGCACTGCTGAGACTATAAGTATGATGCTAGTTTTTCGTCTCAAAGTGGAGCACCCTGCACTTCTCTACATTGAATGCCATCAGGTTTTGGCCTACTTACCTTGTGAGCGTGTCCAGGTCAGCCTGTATCCCCAGCCTATCCTCCAGTGTGACTGCTTCCCCACATAGTTTAGTGTTGTCTGTGAACTTTGCCAGTCTATGGCTGATGCCCAAATCCAGATCATTAATGAAGATGTTAAACAGTACTGGCCCAAGTACTGAGCCCTGCACCATGTTGATTTGCTCCCATCAACTAATACCCTTTGGGTCTGACCCTGGAGCCAGTTCCCCAGCTTAACCATGTCAGTGAGATGGTCAAGGCTGCAGTTCCCCAGCTTAACCATGAGGACATTATGGGAGACAAAGGCAAAGGCTTTCTTGAACTCCAGATATGACATCAACCTCATTGTTCTTGTCCAGGCAATGCATCACCTGGTCATAGAAGGAGATGTGGTTGGTCAGGCAAGACCTTCCAGCAACAAAGCCATGTTGACTAACACTCAGTAAGTTGCCCTCCCTTAGCCTGTTGCTGATGAAACTTTTGATGATTTTTTTTTTCCAGGATCTTTCTAGGGATGGATGTCAGACTGATTGGCCTGTAATTCCTTGGATCTTCCTTCCCTCCTTTCTTGAAGATTGGGACCATATTGGCCATTTTCCACTCTTCTGGTATCTTTCCCGAGTGCCGCAAGTTCTCCAATGTCTTCACCATAGGGTGTGCTATGATGTCTACCAGTTCCTTCAGAACTCTTGGGTGCATTCCATCTGGGCCTGTGGACTTATGGATGTCGAGCCTCTCAAGGTGTTCCTTCACTGAATTTATGTTGATTGTGGGCCCACATCCCACCCCCTGGATGCTCTGCATCCTGTCCGACAGAGTGACCCCCTTGGGCAGGTGGAAGATCAATGCAAAGTAGTCATTTAGGAGGCTGGCGTTTTCCTGAGCACCAGACATTAGCTGCCCCATTTGATTTAGCAGGGGTCCAATGTTGCCTTTCTTCTTTTTCTGACTTCCCAAATATCTGAAGAAGAACTTCGTTGTTGTCCTTGATTCCTGTGGCTAGCCTGAGTTCAATTTCTGCCTTGGCTTTTCTGGTCCACTCTCTACAGTGCAGGCTAGTTCTGTGTAGTCCTTCTTGGTGATGAGCCTTATTTTCCATCTGGCGTAGGCTTTTCTTTTTAGTTTCAGGAGGTCCAAAAGTTTTCTTATTGAGCCAATGAGGTTCCCCAGCCCACTGACTGTATGTCCTGCAGAAGAGAATGGACTTTCCTCGTGCTTGGCGGATTGCATTTTTAAGGAACAACTATTCCTTGTGGACTTCCTTTTCTGAGGGGCTATGGTCTCTTAGTGCCTGACTGACCAGTCTCCTGAGTTTGTGAAAGTCAGTCTTCCCAAAGTTGAGGATTTCTATTTTACTGAGAGATTTGCCTGCCCTGTGTTGGACAGAGAAAGTGATCAGTTCATGGTCGCTGTTACAAGCCTCCCCTTGATCCTCAGATCGCTCACTAGATCATTCCCTTTGGCCAGAAGCAGATCCAGTAGTACCTCTTCCCTAGACCTCTTGTGTTGGGTAGAGCTCATCAATGCAAGCAAGGAAGCTATGCAACTGGTCAGATTTGCCTGTGTGCTCTTCCTACAAGATGTCAGGGAGGTTGAAGTTGCCCATGGCAATCATGCATTAGGAGCATGCAGCCTCAGCCAGTTCCCTGTTGAATTCACAATCCAGCTCTTCCTCTTGGTTGGGAGATCTGTAATAGACTCTTACAATTATATCCCCTTCCCCATGCTCTTCCCATATTTTAACCCAGAGGGTCTCAAGGTGCCCTCCTTGGTTGCTAAACTTGGTTTGAAGGGAAGTGCACTGCTCCTTCACATGGAGAGCTACACCCCCACCCCTTTTTCCAGCACGGTCTCTCCTGTACAAGGTATAGTCCCACCAGGTCTCCATTATCCCTATGAGATCATAATCTTTGTTGCTCGGAAGGGCCAGTTCCTCTTGCTTGTTTCCCAAACTCTTGGCATTTTGTGTACAGGCAGCTAAGCCTGTCATGGGAAGCCCTGGGCTTCCCTGTGTGCTGGGACATGACCTTTCCTTGGGCTGTTGTCAGAGTAGGTTCCCATGGGTTACTGAACCCAGGGGTTTTCAACCTTTTTGGGTCGATGTACCCCCGGCAGCCAGACATGGAACAGTGTACCCCTGGTGGCTGGATGCGGGGCAGGGGGAGAAGGTGGTGCACAGCTGGACAGTGAGTGGGGGAGGGGAGGTGGTGCGTGGCCAAAAGCTGAGTGGTGGCAACTGCTGCGTGCGACCGTCTCCTATGTCTGGTTAGGCAGGCGGCGCCTGCATGGGATGGTGCATGGCAGCGTTCCATCCCCGCCTGCCCACCCATGCATATCCGCTAGGGCCTTCTCAAGTACACCTGGTCAGTCAGACAACCTCTGACCTAACCTGTTACTACTATGGTTGACATGACTCGGACTTGGACAGTTAATTGACTGCCCATTCCCCAGTGATCCTAGTTTAAAGTTCTGTCAAGTAGGGCAGCCATTCTGGCTGAGAAAAGCTTCTTTCCTTTCAGGGTGAGGTGGAGGCCATCCCTTCCCTACAAGCCACTGCCTCTATCCCTGAAGTGCGGAGCGTGGTCAAAGAAGCTGATCCCCTTGTGATGGCATCGTCGCCAGAGTCTTCTGTTAACCTCTCCGATGCACCTTTTGCTCCAATGCTCGTGACCAGGAGGATTGAGGAAAAAATCACCTGCGCCCCCAGACCCTTGAGCTCAGCTCCCAGAGCACTTGTCACTCATGACCTGGCCGGGATTGTTCCGAGCCATGTCATTCATGCCCACATGGATGAGTAGCATGGGGTGGTGGTTTATAATTGTAAAATCATATTTGACAAAGCCATTAGTCAAAATACATAGCTGTATGTGTAAATTAAAAATACTAGCTGTTTCTTCCCCATGTAAGGAGTCATGTGTACAGCTTGTCATGACATCAGACACCACAAACAGAGCAGTGCAAACACCATACAGCAGTGGTCACCAACAAGTTGATCTCAATTGACTGATCAGTTGTGGAGCCTCTGACCGTTCAACTGTCAGGCTTCACAATCGGGAGTGGCAGGATGCACATGGCTGGGCTGGGCTGAGCCACACCCCTGCCACCTGGGCCGGGCTGGGTGAGGTGGCTTGTCTGAGGGGGGGGTGGGGAGAGAGAGGGCAGGGGTGGTAGATCCTGGGGTGCCCTTATTTTATTAAAAAAGAAGAAAAAAAAAAAGTGATCTACACCATAAAAAGGTTGGAGACCACTGCTATACAGTATTGTTCAATACTCTTCATGGTGCTAACTGTGGAGTTCAGTTGTCACGCCTACTTTTTAATAGCCATTTCTGGTTGGTGCTGCTATTTTTCTTCTGTTCATAAAAATCTGCAGGATATTTGGATTTGGAAGAAGTATTAATGGGTTAGTTAAGTGTCCAGTCCCATTCTACTTTGGTTGGACTTTAGTTATCTAACTCAGCTACTCCAGAAATTTCCAGCTGATAAAAGTAAATCTTTGATTTTTGTCAAAGACAAGAAATCATTCCACAACATTGCTTCTTGCTATGCAGGCAAGAGATGCTTATGAGTGGGTTAGCAGTTGCCTGCTATGGTATTAATGTGGCAAACAATAAATCTTTCTTTGCAAATGGGAAATTTTGCACATGCCTGGTTTAGAAACTCACTTTTTTGGTAGATCCTGGGTAGTAGAGCTCATCCAGATAGAATTGTCAAAGATGGAAGGAGAGGAGAAGCAGTCATTTTCTTTCTTTCTTTCTTTCACTTTGGACGCACCGGACCAGGCTCGCTTGGAGCTGCGTGGGGCGATCCCGAGCGTAAGACTCCCCGGCTTCCTATCTCTCTCCTTTTTTCACTCCCACCTGTCTAAAGGTCTCTAGCCTCTGTTTATTTCGCTTTCTCTCTCTCTTTTCTTGCTGTTTTGCAGCTTTTTTCCCCCCTTTTCTCTCCTCTTTGTCCCATCCCCCCGTACTTCCGGTCTCTTGTCTTCCTACTGTCTCTTTCTCGCTCTTTCTCTCTTTCTTTCTTTTCTGCTTGCTTGTAGCGGGGAGTTACCTTCCGTTAGCTTGCCTTCCGCAGGGTGCTCTAAATTACCCCTTTTCCCCTCTCCCTCTTGTTTTTGTCTTTTTTTTTTTCTTCTCGCTTTTTCAAACCCCAGCTGCTTTTTTTTTTTTCCACTCCCTTCCCCCCTCCCATCTAGAGTTTTTGTGGCCACTTTCCCGGACACTTATCTTTTTTAGTTACTATAAACTTTTGTTGTTGTTGCTTTGCTTAGTTAGAGTTGGGAATTAACCCTGTCCTATCAGGAATGGCTGCTCCTACAGCCAGCAGCTGGCACGAGGATGCCTCCCAGAACCTTCCCATTACCTGTGGGTTGAGGGTGCACACCCCTCCCTTTGTTGGGGTTGAGGTCTGCGTGGATGCTCTGGCTAGTCTCTTGGGACAGCAGACCATCTGTTACGGAGGTCATGTCAACACGGTCCCGATCTACCTGAGCGACCCCACCCTAGTCCATAGGGTGTGCGTAGAGGGCCTGGACATTGCGGGCGCGCATTATTTTGTCACCCCCCTAGATACCCTAGTGGTGAGGGTGGTGATCTCCAATGTGCCCCCGCACGTGACCGATCGAGACCTGGCCAGGGTACTCGAGCCCTATGAGGTGCTTACGAGTCCCTTTTGCCGGTTGACCATAGGGAGTAAAAACCCCAAACTGAGGTTTTCATGCTCTTTAGGGAGGGCTCATGGTCTCTGCCTCAGTCCCTGAGCCTCCTGTCCAACGGGCGGAGGTATGTGATTTATTTTTCTTGTGGGGAGACCACGTGCTTTCAATGTGGCGGCTCTTCCCATCTAGCAGCTCAGTGCCCACAGGGGGGATCGGCCAAAACGTCAGCGACTACAGCGATGCCGATGGACGGCCCATCCACTTCTGGGATGCAGGCCCCACCCAGTGAGGCCGGGAGTCTTTCCCGACCTCCTCCTGCCCCTGTTCCATCTGAGGGGGCTCAAGTCTCTGGTGTGGGTGTGTCATCCGGCGGAGGGGCTGGGGCTAGGCCCCAGCCCCCCCCCCCCCCCGCATTCTACCTACGGTGCCCACCCCCACCGGTGCAGAGACGGCACTGGGGGCAGAGGCGGATGCTTCTGCTTCCGTCCTGCCTGCTCTGACCTCCCCGATCGAGGCCAGGGTGGTCAGCGATTGTGGCACCGAGGCCCCATCGGACGACGGGGCTCAGACCTCCTGCAAGTTGCTCTCCACCATGGCTTTGGCTGCGGTGGCTGGCTCTGGGGAGACAGGCCAGACACAGTCTGGCCCATCCTCTGTGAAGGATGGGTCATCTGCCACAAAGCAGAAGAAGAAGAAGAGCAACAAGGAGAAGAAAGGGACCCCTCAGGACGCCCTGTCCCCACTGAGGCCTTCCTCAGCTGGTGCTGGGGAGGCTCCTGCTGGAGAGCCCGGCCCTGCTCCAGCTGTCACGTCAGCAACCCTTGCTGACCAGGGATGAGGGCAGTTTGGAGGTGGGGGAGACAGGGGTCATTAACGCCTCACCCGTCTCCCAGCTCTCGGAGACAGGGGGCAAGAAGACATATGCACAATGTGTCGCCTCTGGAGGTCTGACCCAGGGAGCAGCGGAAGAGTCTGCTGACCTCTTGGTCACGTCCCAGGCCACTGAATTGGATGAGGAGGCTTGTGAGATGGAAATCCAGCTTTCTGAGTGTCGCAAGCGACCTCGAGAGCAGGATGACCTCTCCCCCCCAAAGGTGGGGCTTGCTCTTCAAGAGCCAGACCTCAACCTGGACGATCAGAGGAGGTTGATGGGCTTGGATATTGAGGGTGTGGATGTAGCGCTCCCAGCCAGTGTGCGCCCTCACCGCTCCTCTGTGGGAAAAGTGCAGCCCATGTTGGCAGACCCCCCCCCGGGTCGGTCCTGACTATGGGGGGCTCTTGACCTTTCTAAAGCAAATGAAGGGACAAAAGAACATAGCGGTGCGCATCACCCAGTGGTGCGTGGACCCCAAAGTGTTCGTCAAGGCTGCCAGGGCTGCGGCCAAGCTCATGCAGCAAGATCTGGGCACTAGGCAGATGGCCTATCGCCTGGAGAAGCTCGCCCAGCGGGTGAGAGATGAGTGGGGCCTGGCGGGGTCCCTGGACTAGAGTAGGGCACGATAGGCCTTTTCCTTTCGACCTGTCTCTGCCTTTGCTCGACTCTTGGAGGCTTGCTTTTTATCTACGCCTTACCTTGCTCTTCTTCTCCCAAACTCACACCCATGGCGGCCACAACCATTGGCACCTTCAACATCAACGTCTGTCGAGATCCGGTAAAGCGAGAGGCCGTGCTGGAGCTCCTGCGCCAGAAGTGGCTGGCTGTCGCCTTCCTCCAGGAGACGCACTCCGACAGGCACAACCAGTTGGCCTGGCGCGCTGCCTGGCAAGGCCAGGTGTTCTTGAGTCACGGCACCAATCTTAGCGCCGGGGTCACGACTCTCCTATCATCACAGCTACAGCATGATACAGCGGTGGCACGAGAGGTTGTCCCCGGCCGCCTGTTGACGGTCCGCGTCACCCTAGTGCAACACCGTCTGCTGCTCGTCAATGTCTGTGCACCTTCTGATGGCCAGGAGAGGGTCACTTTCTTTGAGACCTTGGCTGGCCTTTTGCGTGACATCGGCGAGGACGATGACCTGGTTATTGTAGGTGGGGACTTTAATTGTACCACTGATACCCTGCTCGACCGTACGGGGCCCGAGCCTCACCTTCCCTCAGCCCGCAAGCTGCAGTCCGTCTTGGAGACTGCAGGCCTCGTCGACGTCTGGCGAGCCCTGCACTCCGACGCGCACCAGTACACCTGGGCCAGGATGAGTGCCGGGGGGTCTCACTATGGCCCGCCTCGACTGCATTTATGTCACCAGGTACCACCTGCCACTCCTACGCAGCGGCTGCATTGTTCCCTTGGGCCTGTCAGACTGCGGCCTAGCCTTTTGTGAACTGAGCCTGCCAGGGAGAACCTGTGCACGAGTGCCTTATTGGTGCTTCAGCGTTAGCCTGCTTCAAGACTCTTACTTCCAGGACTGCTTTGCCAATTTTTGGCGGGGCTGGGAGGCCATGAGACTGAACTACTCCTCCTGGAAGCTGTGGTGGGATGTGGGCAAGGTACAGATTCGGGCCTTTTGCCAGCAGTACACTCAGCTGGCCACAAATGAACTGCGCCGCCGTATCAGAGAGTTGGAGGAGGACGTGGTGAAGCTCAAGCTGCCCTGCTGGCAGCTGGCAGTGATGCGGTGCTGCGCGAGAGCCTCCGGTTCTGGAAGAAGTGCCTGCATGACTTGGCGGAGAGCGCGGCCCATGGAGCGAGGATCTGCGCCCGCTGCCAAGAGCTGGCCGAAATGGATGCCCCGACCCGCTTCTTTTTCAACCTGGAGCGACGGCAGGCAGCGAGCAAAGTCTTAGATCACCTGAAGACCCCTGAGGGCCAGGTCATCACTGACCTGGGTGAAGTACGTGAGCATGCTGTGGCTTTCTATCGTGACCTGTATGCGGCTGAGCCGTCCTCCCCTGATGCCGCGCGGGAACTCCATGTGGGCCTGCCGTGCCTTGGTGCCTTGGAGGCCGGCGAGCTTGAGCAGGAGTTGTCTCTGGCGGAGCTAGCGGCGGCCACAGCTGGCCTCGCCTCCGGCAAAACCCCAGGCCTCGACGGGCTACCTGTGGAGTTCTACAAGGCTTTCTGGCCTCTTCTCTGCCCCTGCCTCCTGCATGTTTTCCAGGAGAGTCTTGCCGATCAGTTGCCGCCGTGCAGTGCTCACGCTGCTGCCCAAGAAAGGGGACCTTGGCTGCATTGAGAACTGGTGGCCGGTCTCCCTGCTGTGCGCGGACTACGAGATCCTGGCCAAAGCACTGGCCACCCGCCTCCGCACTGTCGTGGCCTCCGTCACTGGGCCTGAGCAGAGCTACTGCGTGCTGGGCAGAACCATTCAAGACAACCTGTTTCTGCTGCGCAACCTACTTACAGCCAGCGAACTCTTTGGCCTGGACGTTGGCCTTCTCTCCCTGGACCAGGAGAAAGCCTTTGACTGGGTGGACCACGCCTACCTCTTTTGGACCCTGGAGGCCTTTGGCTTTGGGCCCCTTTTCGTCGTTGGCCTCCGGGTCTTGTATCAAGACACTTCCAGCCTGCTCAAGGTGAACGGCGTGCTCTGTGCCCCGTTCCCCGCGCGCAGAGGCATCCGTCAGGGCTGCCCCCTGTTGGGCATGCTCTATGCCCTGGCCAACGAGCCACTGTTGCATGTGCTGCGGCGCCGCCTGAGCGGTGTGGCCTTGCCACCAGCCGGGGGCCCGTCCCTTGCCCCTCTGCTGCGGCTCTCAGCATACGCAGATGACGTGACCATCTTCCTTAACACCCAGGAAGAGGTGGAGGCCCTGACAGCCTGCCAGCAAGCCTACGAATGCGCCTCTTCGGCCCGTATCAACTGGGTCAAGAGCGATACCCTGCTGCTTGGAGAGTGGATTGCCACGACCCCCCCGACCTTGCCCGGGGGCCTCAGCTGGTGCTGTGAGGGCCTTAAGATCCTGGGCGTGTTCCTGGGGCCACTGGCCTTCATGGCGCGCAACTGGGATGGCCTCGAGGAAGGAGTGAGGGCCTGCCTGCAAGGGTGGCACTGGCGCCTACCCAGCCTCTCCTACCATGGACGCATCCTCATCATGAACAACCTAGTGGCGGCGAGCCTGTGGCATCAGTGCGCCATACTCGATCCGCCGAAGGACCTGCTCGAGAGACTCCAGTGCCTCCTGGTTGACTTCTTCTGGGACGGGTGCCACTGGCTCCCACGACCTGTCCTTTACCTGCCTATGACTGAGGGGGGCCAGAGTTTGGTTGACCTGGCAAGCAGGGTGGTCTCCTTCTGCCTCCAGGCCCTCCAGCGACTCCTGTACGGCGAGGAGCGCCCACCTTGGCAACACGTGGCATGCCGGTTTCTGCAGAGGGTGGGGGCCCTCGGCTTTGACCGGGAGCTCTTCCTGCTGGACCTCACGCTTTTGAACTGGGCCATGCTTCCAGCCTTTTACCGTAGCGTGGTACAAGCCTGGCAAGCCACTTTCCACCTCCAGTCCCAGGCCCGTCACCTCCAGTTTCCGCGGTTGCTGGGGGAACCCCTGGTGCACAACCCAGAGCTGAGGCGCCCCGTGCCGAGCCTGGCCTCTGCCAGTCTCACGGCCGCTCTCATTCAGGCGCGCGTTCTCCGCCTGGGCCACCTCCTTGACCCCGCTTGGTCAGCCTGGCTCTTGCCCGAGGCCTTGAGCAGCCAGCTGGGCATGCGCTCCGTTCGCAGTGTGGGCCGTCTCCTGTGCGACATCCGGGCTGCCCTCCCAGTGGAGGCGGCAGCCACCCTGGAAGACCATCTCCGGGCGGGCCAGGTCCCCTGCACTGAGGACGCCCCAAGCGAGGCTTTCCCCGCGTTACCAGTCACCCCAGCCGCGGCCGACGATCTGGCCGGCGGCCCTGGCACCCTGCTGACGCTCCCTGTGCCTCCTGACAGTGACATGAGTTGTCCTTTTGCTTCTCTGTCGCGTAGAAGTTTATACGCCTGGGTGATTCACGTCTGCCACGCCCAGGTGCTGGCGGGCCACCCCGATACACCGTGGCGACGGCGCCTGGGGCTGCCAGGTTCCCCACCGGCCCACCCGGCATGGCGCACATCGTATAAGCTGCCAATTGCCAAGAAGACTGGCGACCTGCAGTGGTGGTTGCTGCACGGCATCCTAGCCACCGGCGCGTTTGCGTCCCACTTGGACCCAGCCGCCTCGACGGCCTGCCCCTTCTGTCCGGGGGGTGTTGAGGAGACCCTTTTTCACACTTTCCTGGACTGCCCCCGCCTGCAGCCGCTCTTTGTCACCCTCGGTCTGCTGCTGCGGGCTCTGGGCAGGAGCTTTTTGGAGACCACCTACGTGTGCTCCTGCCCGTACCAGGCGGCTGAGAAGGGCCCCGTCTGCCTGGTCAACTTTGTACTGGGTCAGGCCAAGTTGGCCGTCCTCAAGAGCCGCCGGAACCGGCTTGCCAGGACCGGCTTAGATGATGCCCTGCGGCTCTTCTGCCTCCTGGTGCAGGCGCGCCTCTCGCTGGAGTTTGAGCACGCTGGGCAGTGCCCGCCTTTGAGGCGCGCTGGGCCCCTGAGGGAGCGCTGTGCCGGGTGGAGGACGGCCGTCTCAAATGCACTCTGATGTCATGACCGGTCTGGGCAACCGGGCTGGCTCGGTGTCAAACTGCGACTCCCAGCTCTGCCACGTCCTGGGCCCTCGCCAGGCTGCTTTTTTGCTCTCTTGTGTGTGGAAGGTGGAGGCTTTGTGACGTGTATGATGGGATGGAGCAGGGTCTGAATTGTTTAGGACTGTGTGGCCGGCATGCCGACCATGTAGCATGTGAGGCATGACGTGAAAGGCAGCGAAGGTGTCTGTCACGGTGTGATGTGTTGGTTGTCTGGTTGTTCCGGGGATTCTTTCGGCCTGGTATTTGGTGGGCGTGGGACGCGCTTTTGCGGACGGTCTCTGGCTCGGATCCTTTGGTGCACGCTTTCTGGTATTTGGTGTGCGTTGGACACGCTTTTGGGGGCATCAAAATGGGTGTGGGTAGCTCCCGTGTAGAAAATGAATCCCCTTGCCCAATTTGGTCTCTGGATCCGAGGACAAAGAGACTTGTTCGATCTAGTTTTTGGTTTGGTAGTAAGTTGTTTGTGTTTTCGCTTTGCAAGCTGCCACCATTGTTGTATCCCTGAACCCCTGAATAAAGTAATTAAAAAGTTAAAGTCTGTCTGTCTGTCATGCTGAATCTAATTACAGTTAATAAGCTAAATCATGGTTCAGTCCATTTGTAATGACAGCATCAAAAACTATTTGCTTATGTTCTTTGTTTGTGGTTAGGGCAAAATAGTTACAAATTTGCTCAAAATCAAATGGTAACAGTCTATAAGTATATCGGGGGCATACATTAGGGCCTGGGGGAGCACAAGAAATAATGGGCACAAACAGATTGAAGATTGTTTCAGAGTAGACATAAGGAAAAACTTGTTTACAAGTTGAGTGCTGGGGGTTTGGAATAGGCTCCCCCCAGAGATGGTACAGTCACTCAACCTGGCGATCTTCAAAAAGCGTTTTGATGCTCACCTTGCTGGGGTCGTCTGACCCCAGCAGTCTTTCCTTCCCAAGTGCAGGGGGGCTGGACCCAATGATCTGTAAGGTCCCTTTCAGCCCCTAACATCTATGAAACCATGAAGAGCAAAATTTCAAGACCTCTTCTAATAGATTCTTTCTCACATGTAGAAGGTAGTCAGGCTTGTATGATATAATTTGTGTTATCATTTTTGTATTAGCATTACTATCAGATCCTTTGCTAAAGCAACTGAGAGTTCTTGCAGTAATTTTTGATTTTGCTATGACATGTCAAGTTGAGCTAGTAACCAGACCAAGCAGTTTGGACAGATTTAGGCAGGGGTGTCAAACTCATGGGGCTGCTCATGAGCTGGATGTGGACCACAAAGTGAGAAGTGACTGCCCCCCAGTTGCCAACAAGTGTGTACAACAGTGTTGGATTTTCACAGCGGATCCCAGTCCTCAATTCTCAGCCCCTCTAGGAATGCAGAGGGCCAGATGATACATTTTGACACCCCTCGACTAGGGGAAAATCCTATGGTTGAGTCCTTGCTGGGAGCATAGGCAAGTGAACTGCAGTGACTTGCCTTTCTTGCCTACAAGCTACCTTAGTTACATTTATAAATATGGTCTGACTTCTGTGACTGACTAAAAGCTGAATAGAGCAGCTGGTGTCCCACCTTAATTTCCTTGTAAATGCTGCAGAAATGCAAAAGGAATGGATGATTCATTCACCCAGGTGTTTTATGCCAGACAATTGGATGGAGACTGTGAGATTTTTTTTTTCTTGTAAGGGAAAAATTGGAATGTGGTGGTAAAAGTTTAGCCTGACAAAATATTTTTTGTTCTGAGGTAGACAGTTATGTGAAAAGTCAAAATGGTGCCCCTTAGATCTCTGAACAGTAGGTCAGATGAGAATTCAAAAGCATTTTTCTGATTGGATTCTTTTCATATGTATCATATGACTTTCCATTATATTGACAATTCATTAGATTCTTTGTTTAGAAGTAATAAGCTCTATCTCTTTGGTTTACAGAGATTTTGCTTTCATACCAGCCAGTAGAATAACTTGCTCTTCATGGTGGGGACTCAAACATGTAATTTTATCAGATTTCCTTTTCGCTGCAGAGTTTTGGCTATTCCAAATGGTAATTTAGCTTGCCTTTTTTGTATCTGACTCAAGCTGAGACTTACCAAGCCACCCCCCCCAAAATAAACAAACAAACAAATCTATCTCTACTTATATTCAGAATACTGCTTTTATCACTTAACATAATCTTATCTCTGAACTAGTCTGTGCAGCACAAATGGCACATGATTTTTGCCGTGAGGTACAACTAGATGTGAATAAAATTGTTCACTTGTGTTTCTTTTGATGCTCAGGAAAGCCCATTTTACTATTTTTTCCCTTGAGTGAATGAATGAATTGTCATTTTCATTACTAGTTAGATCTGATCTTTTCTTTAAAAATGGTTACCTTGGGAAGCCAAAGTGAAGACAACTCCCAGTTCACTGAATGTAAACAGCCCCAATTAATTTCTCATCTATAACTTAATAAATGAATTTCCACCTCTCATTGGGGGAAAATGCTAATTAGACAAAACTAATAATCTTTCTTGGTACTTGCATCAAAATACAGTAGTTAATGTAATAGAGTGATTAAAAGAGGGGAAGGATGGGTTGGCTTTAATAAAGGATAAGGTACATTAAGTTTGTAAGCGCCTTTACTGTGACCAGTACATTTTTGCTGCTTGTATTACACAAGCAATTCTGCATATTTAATTTTTTTGCCTTCATACATGCATGATATTCCATATTAAATAAGAAATCTGAAATCTAGGACCAGTGCTACAGATCACTGTGTGGTCTCAAATTCTCTGAATGTTGAAGACCTCACACTTCTCCTAAGATGGATTTCTGAATATTCTAGGTTTAAGAAGAAACTACTATTTGTTAATCTTACATTACTAAGACTATCAATTTAATAGTTTTAGTTCTGGAGTCTGCTTATAATTTTAATATTTTAAATATATTTGCACATCATATTTGTCATTATTAAAATAGCATTTTAAAATTGCGCTCTGAGGTCAGTTATTCTATGATATTCATATTTATTTGTATTGAAGGTAGTGCTAAGGAAGCAACTGTAAACATGTTCTATTGAGTACTAGGCACTTTTTAAAACAATCCCTGCCCTGAAGAGTTTACAATGCTAATTGGCAAATAAGCTGAAGAATGGGAGAGACTGGCCATACCTCATGTTAGTACCATGTTTTTGTTCTGGTTGTCAGTTCTTTGGATGGGGTTAATTAGGAGGCAACTGGCCATGCTTTCCTAATCTATCATAATAATAATAATACATTTTTGTAATATTTTTCAAACAAAGCTCAGTGTCTGTGAACAGCAGAGACTAAAACATCCTAGCTGATTTGAAAAGTAAGGGATGAACAGAACATACAAATAAATACTAAAAATCAAATGAAGAAACACTTGTCAACTGAAATAAAGTGTGTGTTTAATATAGGTACGGATTTGCGCATAATATTCCACATATTTTTCTCAGGCTATTCCTGGAAGCATACCTTTGGTTTACATAGAGGCAAGGATTTTTTGTGGTATCTTTTTATTGTCCTAGCTGTTAACTGGGATTAGTGTTGGACAAGCTTTCACGCATCAAGTGCCCTTTCTCAGGTCCTGTGTTTACATAAAAAAACAAAACCAAACTCTGACAATTTATTCAGGTTTTGGGTCTTTTTATAATTGCACTTACCTTAAGAATGAAATATGCATAAGAATGTCTTGTCCACTGTGTAGAAAAGGTTGTCATTTTAACCTGTCAAAAAAGTGTTGGAAACATGGTGAATACAAATATATTTCCCACCCCCGTACATTTTGAAAGCTTTTATGATGCAATTTGGAAGACACGGTGCTTCAGTTCCAGCTAACAATTGGATTAGCTGGCAGATCATGCAGACTCATGTAAGTGCTGTAGCATAATTCTAAGAAGGCCACAGAGTGTTTTGAAGTTTCACAACACACCCATGGAAAAACAACATTGCATAATTTAGTACGTGCCGTTGCTGTAGTAACATCATTGGTTACTTTTGAAGCAAGGTGTATACCTCCCAGTCCTCAGAAATTTACCATCTTAGAAAGGGTTTTCCAGTTATGCCTCTTGGACTTTAAAAGAAATTGGGCAACTTCTACAAATGTTGTATCTTCTCCCTGCCAGTATCCTGGAGCGTTCCCTGTGCATATCCCATATTTAGTTTGAACTCTGTAGTCTGTACAAAAATTATTACAGGGTTTCAACCATAGGTATGTTGTCTGAAAGCATATGTAGTAAAATGCTTTAATTGGCATAGATTTATCTTATTTTTATATGATAATTGCTAGGTTTAACATACTGAAAGTGAAATATCATTAGCAGTATTATTTCAGTCATAATTAAACTGGAACTTAGTTGAGGGTCTGTCCCATTTATTTCCTCAAGCTGTGCAGAAATGTTTGAGATTTCTTTTAGGAGTGGGAGGCAGTAAATGTTAACAGTCTTAAGATGGCAGCCATTTTTCAACGGTTTAATTGAAGAATTATGAGTTAAGAATGAAAAGAACTCAGTTAAATTGGACCAGCCTAAATCTGTACATACCCTGAAATGTGAATTCTTAAAACGAGTGTGTTGCTTAAATGAGGGCAACAGTAGCTAACTGATATATTTATTTCCTAGAATGTTATAAGTCTCTTGGTACAGGTGGTGAATATGAAAACACAACTGGTAATGCTGGTTAATTGATCTCTTCATATATTAAGAAAAGGTTTCAGTTTATAATAATGAATTAAGATTTGGTTTCTGAGAATAGGTTTCATTTATTAATTAAGGAATAGGAGATGATGTGAGTAGTCTAGTAATTAGTATATCTTTTAGCAGATTAAAATATTCCTTGCTTTCTTGTATTTAGCTGCTAGCTGTAATTTGGGACTCTCATATGGTAGTATCTAAGTTTCCTCTAAGATTACTCTTCTTTGATAAGGTATGTCCCATAACGTTATAAATTGGTATATTTGATTTGTTAAAGATTCTGTATGTTCCTGAGAGATGCATGTTGAGCAAATCAGTATCTACATTGGCATAACTCTCACCTTAAAAACATTCTTTTTTCTGAACATGGTTTTTTTTCCCCCTCACCTGAGGAGAAAGGTGCCTTGTATCAAAAACTGGTCTAAATTTCTCCTAATCATGCAGTTGGTCCAATGAAAGACATTATCCACAAAAATCCTTGCCCCTCTCATATTTCCTGGACTGTTGCAGCTACAACAATTAGAAAGTAAATACAGCAAGTTACACCAATTTGAGTATAAATTTGGTACCTGCATCTTGCAGATGTCAAATTTATGCCCGATTAGTTACTATGCAGTAACACTGTGGGTGTGGACTGACTTGGGACTAACTAATGCTGTCCACACACAGCATTAATGCGCTTTAATGCCTGCACGTGTAGACACTAGCCTATTTCCACTTAATGCGCAGTAAATTTAAGCTGGCATAAATGCATGGGTAGACACACCTGCTGTGTAACTATATTATTCTGAATAGGTCTGCCTATATCAGAACTGACCCATTTGTGCACAAATGTGCCTCTAAAGGCTACATATGCATTCACTGTCTTTGGGGATATTTCAGTGCATAAATGTGGAAAACAACATGATAAAAGTAGTGTTTTCCCAGACATGTCCTCTTTTTTTTTTTGAACCCCTGTGCTGCATCCAGGCGGGTTTTTTTTAAAAAGAGCAAATGTCCAGGTTTTCTGCTATACTGGGCTGGTTGCGTCGGGCTCAGAGCAGTGGGTAAGGTGATTGGTTGTTGGGGGTCATGCTGCACAGAGTCGGGGATGGGGACAGAAGCGGGGGCTGTGGATCGGGAGTGAGGGGCACTGCCAGGGCTGAGCAAGGGAGGGGGCAGGGGCTGTGGATCAGTAGTGATGGGATGGGTGACTGGGTTGGGTGTGCAGGGCACTGGCAGTACCAGGGTACTGCTGTGTGGGAGTGAGGGGCAGCAGCAGTGATGGGGTGGGGGAGGTGTGGTTTGCTAGTGAGGGGCAACAGACTGGGCAGAGGCAGGGCATTGCCGCCCCCCCCCCCAAAAAAAAAACAAAAACAAAACAGGTGTCATCTTTTTTTGGACCTGGAAATATGGTAACCCTAATGAAGGAACTTTATTGTACATTTACTTTTTTCCTGCAAAAGAGTTATTTTGAGGTACTAGAAGTCTGAGCCTAATCATCTCCTGAGGTGACCATGAGAAACGTGAACTAATTACACTTGCTGTTATTCTATTCTGGTCCTATTTTTAGCCTTCACTGTCTTGCCTATAGATTATCTGCCAGTTGAGGTGAACTAGCTTTGCTTAGTCGTTCTATTATAACAGTGGTGCTCAGTCTTTTGGCCCTACGGGCCAGATGAATGGTGCACAGTGCCTGTCTAGGTTGGATCAGGCCCTGGTGGCGTGGCATTGCCCATTCCCTGCGCTGCGCACTGAGATTAGGCTCTGGGGGGCATAGCACTGCCCCCTCCCACCATTTGCATACAGGAATTCAGTCCTGGGGGCCTGGCACTGCCCCCTCCTGCCTTTCTGTGCTGGGATTGGGTCTCAGGGACCCAGTGCTGCCCCCACCCAGCCCTGCACACTGGAAGACTATACAGCATTTCTCTTCAGATATGGATGGACTTGCTTTAAATCTGGATTTACCACCCCTAGAAAATAAATTTTGACTTGATAGCTGAGACCTGTTTATGTGATTTGCTTACAACACTTTGTAGAAAGGTCATGTGATCTTACTACAGCATTGGAATGGTTTGGAAAATCAAGTGGGATTGATAGATGGGTCCTGAGTAGGCAGAGTTCAGTGGTACTGGTTTTTTCTTTGTTTTCCCCTGAGACAAGGTCTTGTTTAATCTCAAATCTTGTACTTAAAACTGAATAGTAAAGATGTTCTGTATGAACTAGCAAGATGTGGAAGAGCCAGGAAAAGTTATCTGGCTCTTGTATTTTAATATTTTGCAATGCTTAAAAAAAAGGAGGGGGGCCTTAGCATCTCATTGGACCAGATAATTTAGTTATACACATGAGTAACTAAATAGAAGCATGTGCACCATTGGGAACCTAAATAAATAAAGCATTTTCTCCTTCAGTAGCCAGTTTGATTGGTGTCCTATTTTTGTCTTCATTGAAATTTAATTCATTTTCATTCCGGGTGTATGTCCCATTAAAATATACCTCTCCCTCTGCTAAATTCTCTTTGCTCCACAGGTGATAACTGCTTACTCCATTTTAAGTGGTCAGATTACCTAACATGATTGGGTTAAACTAAGATAAATTATTTTAACTTATATTGAGTTTGGACTGTAACTGTGTTTCTTTCCCAAGCCAGATGAAGAGTATCTGAAGCCTGAAACCTTGTCTCCTGTATCTCCCAGCTATTGTCCAATAAAGCATATAATCTTGCATCACAAATCACTTCACTTTTTAAATGAGTTGAGAAGTAAAAACGTGACAGCAGAGATACCAATTAGCAATGATTAAAGTAATTAACTTTCTAAAATAGCTTTTTGATCAGATCAAACGTTTGCAATGCTTGTAGTACATTAGAAGAGCATTTGAGATGTGATAATGCTTTTTATTATAAAAATGAATTAGATCTTTCAGATTTTTCTCTCAAATAAGGTTCATGCAGCACTTGTGTGATACAGATTTTTTTATGCTTAGAAAGTAACTTTTGTTTGAGAACTCTTTATGTCTCGTGCTTTGGAATACTGTAACCTAGGATTACGTCATTTTTAAAAAAAAATGGTCAAGTTTCTGTTCTGATCATCAATTGGTGCGTGTTGTTAACTATATAAATAAAGCCAAAACCAAAAATAAAAATTCTGATGTATTAAATTTGGAATCTAAAGTGCATGTTTTTTATTTAAAAAGTAAGAAAGAAAGATAGAAAAATAAATTACCATCATGCAAAGCCTGAAATCAGTTCCTGTAAAGACTGTTTTAAAAAAAAAAATTATAATTGCTTACTTTGTCTAGCTGACCTTCTTTTGCTGTCTTGCAAAATGGAAATGTAATGCAAGTGCCCTCTACTGGACAGTTTTCTCCTTAGACTATCTATTTTTGTGTTCCCAAAACATAACTGTTCATACCGCTATACAGTTTTTCTGACTAATAATAAATATAATAAATTATGGCATGCCATTTCATAAAGAAGTAGGGCTGGAAGGGACGTCTGTAGGTCATCTAGTCCAACCTGAGGCAGAATCATCACTATTCAAATCATCCTATACAGATCCATAGTCTAACCTCTTAGAAATATGACCATCAACCCTGACTCAGCACAAGACATAACACTGTAACCTGCCATAGATAAAGCAGGGGGACCACAGCAGGCAGTGTCCTGCCATGCCCTCAGCTACAGAGGAGGGCAAAAGCTTCCACAGTCCATACCAATCTGACCACAGGATAAAACTCCTTCCTGACCCCAAATGTGGCAGACAATCTGACCCTGAGCACAGGGACAAGACTTTCTAGTCTATCTTCAGCTTTTAAGTCTTAGCAGAAACATTGGCATACCTCAGTCAAAATCCATGCCTCTGAGGAAGGTTTAAAGAAACAAATCCTGATGTGTAGCAGAAAGGTGACGAGGGGAGGGGTGGTGTGGAATGTAGGGGTGCACTGATATATCGGTCCATATTATATCTGCATCAATAAAAGGAAAATTAACATTATTGGCAATTGGCTTTTTTTTGGCCAACATGACCAATAATGTCACTGATAAACGCCACCTTCATGTGCACAACTGCAGCATGCACAAGGCCAAGAATGCAGCCTGGCAGCTTGGAGAGCAGTGTCCAGCTGGTATGTCTGTGCAGGGGAAGGGACTTGGGGGGACGGGGGATGGACACAGATTGACCCATGAGGGAGCAAGTGGGGCAGGGTGCAGGATGGAGCTGTGAGCAACTCATTCAGGGGTGCAGGGGGTAGTGGCTCCTGCTGCTGTGCGCACCCCTAGGGGAAGCTTCGGGGGCATGTGCCCCTGAGCTTGTGTGCAGGGTGAGTGTGGGCTGCCTGCTGTGGGCTTGGGTCTGGGGGCTGCACCAGCCTCTTCCTGGAGGGGGGGCTTTGCTGAGGCTGTGCATGGGATGGGTGGGGGTGGTGCTGGGAGGGGGGAGCTCCGGTGAATTTTGGGGTAGCTGTAGCCCACCCCCTAGTTTCCCCCTCCCAGTGCTGCCACTGCCCACCCTGAATACAACCTCGGCCCAGACCCCCTTGGGGAAGAGGCCAGCGCAGCCCATCACCTGACGTACAAATCCAGGGGGCACATGGCCCCCAGGTCTGCCCTGGGGGTGCATGCAGGGGTGGGAGCAACCCCCCACCCCACGCACACCTTCTGGATGAGCCACTCCATCCTGCACCCTACCCTGCCCTGCCCTAGTTGTGCAGTGCCTGCTGCTGTCCCAGCCCCACTCCCTGCCTTATGGGAACCACAATCTGCAACCCCCCCCCCCCCCGACTTACTGGCTGAACACTGCTCTCCAAGGTGCTGGGCTGCATGTTGGCGATTGGATCGTTATTGTCCTATGTGACTGGTTAATAAAAGGCAATCAGTACAGGCCAAAAAAATCTTTATCAGTGCACATGTAGTGGAATGCCTTCCCAGTCCCATGTGGCAATCAAGCAAAGCTTAGAAGCATGGGAAATACCGCTAGTAAAACATAGGCTTAGATCATCCCAGACCAGTGGCTGGCTAACATGTTTCTGGACATCCATCACTTCCCTAGGCAGTCTATTCCACTGCCTCACTGTTCCAACAGTGGAGATTTTTTTCCCCGATACCCAATCTAAACCTACTTTGCTGCAACTTCAAGGCCTGGTTTGTGTTCTCCCTGCAGCAAGAGAGAAAAGGTATTCTCTTTCTTCTTTATGGGAGCCCTTCAAGTATTTGAAGTCTGCTATGAAGTCCCCTCAAGTGTCTTTTCTGCAAGCTGGACATATCTAGCTCCTGTAGCCTTTCCTTGTAGGGCTTGCTTTCCAAACCGTTGGGCTAAGAACATACAGTCAAAAAGCCTGAGACTGAATTGATTTAAATTTTTGCAGGTTAGTCTAAGCTGCGTAGATTGAACCAATGAAGTGAACAAAGTCAGCCTGGGCTAAGACTAACCTGCCCACCCTGCAAGGAGAGAGACAAGGCATCTGAAGTGCTGGGGGACTGTGAGTTAACTTGAATCTGGAGGGGATCTGGGACAGAAGTTCACTAAACCTATTTAACCTAAATCAGTTAAGTCTGATGCTGCATCCATCCAGGTTTATTTATCTTAAACTGGATTCATCCATTTTGGAAGCAGTTTATGTGCACTGAACCTAATTTTGTTACAGATTTGAACTGGTTTCCAATCATGTATTCTAGTTTATGTGTAAATTCTGTCATCTTTGTTGCCAGTCTCTGGACCCTCTTTGAGGCAGGGTGAGAACTGTTATGGTTGCTCACTTTCCAGTAGTCTCAAACAATATTTCTCTTTTGCACAGGGTGCGTGCCAACTGTGCTTTTTTAAAAAAAATGGTCTAACATTTAAAATGCAATTACTGGTATTTCCTTAGTGAAGCAGAGGGAGGAGACCTGATCCTCAGCAAGTGCTGAACTGCTGCTTTCTGGACACTGTTGCAGGCTGCCTCTAAGCCACAGCCATGAATACATAAATCGCAGGGCAGGGACAGACGGCTGTCAAAGGGAGGCAGTGGTGCGAAGCTTGCTGCTACAGAGCCCCAGACGAGGGAAGGGAAAAGGCGGTGCTGCGATCACTCTGTGGCCCGGGGCCCAGCTCCGCGCCAGGCTGCAGGGGAAGGGGCGGCGTGCGCAGTGCCTGCCGGCCGAGCGAGCGAGCCGGGGGGCGGACCGGGCCGGGCCGCGGTGGGTGAGAGTGCGGCGCCGGCAGCTGGCAGCAGGCGGCGCCCCGCGGGGGCCGCTGAACCGACACAAAGGGATTTCGTTCAGCCGACCCCGAAGCGAGTTGTCCCGTGCCCGGTTCCGGGCGGGAAAGAAGCGTCGAGGCGGGCTGGGCCGTCGGCTCCAGAGCGGCCACGGGGTTCTCGGCGCTCGCGGGGGGCGGCCGCTTCCCTGCCCGCAGAGGCCTGCGGCCGAACCGGGGCCGCCCCTCGGCGGCGCTGCGACAGCCGCCTTCCTGCGGCCTTGCCGCGCGGCTGCTGAGGGCGGGCCGGGTCGGCCGAGGGGCGGGTGCGGCCCCAGCCCCGGCGACTGGCGTTTCCCGCAGCCGCCGCTGCAGTAGGAGCCGCAGCCGGCCGGCATGGCGGCGTCGCCGGCCCGGGAGCTGACCCAGAACCCGCTGCAGAAGATCTGGGTGCCCTGCGACAACGGGCTGCCGGCCGGGCACAGCGCGCAGCGCGGCGGTGAGCGGGCCGAGTGCGGGGGCAGCCGGGAGCGCTGGTCCACCCGCGCCGGCATAACGGCGGGGCCGGGGCCGCGGAGGGCTCCGAGGTGCCCGGAGACAATGCGGTCGGGGCGGGGGCAGTGCCTGGGGCGAGGCACTCACTGGGGGGTTGCGGGAAGAAGTGCCGGGGGCTTTGCAGGAAAGCGCGGGGCCGGCTGAGTCGAGGAGGGGACATGGAGCACCAGCGGCCGGGTGAGTGCTGTGGTGCGGCGGCTGTGCCGGGCAAGGCGCCGGCCCGCGGAGGCCGAGCTGAGGCGGGGTATGGAGCAGGTACAGTGTTGGCGCGGGGGGGCACCGTTTCAGGTAGAAAACCATTTTTGGGCTGCTTGCAGCTGTGGAAACAAGGCTCCGAATCTATCACCCGTCTCCTGAGGATGGATAAAGTGGTTCATCCACAAGGTCTCTCTCTGGGGCCAAGTTGTGCAGCTTAGGCTGGAAATGTAGAGATTGAATAGATACTGTCAGCATTATCTTAGCTGTCTGCCCTTGGTGCTTTCCTCTTTGTGCTCTGCCACTGCAGGGGGGCTTACAGAATTAATAGTTACACTTGAAAGCAATTCAGAGAGATGGGGGACATTTTTACTTTTTCTAAGAGTACTTTTTGGCCTTGGAATTTGTTAGACTAATTTTTTATAGGTTGGACACAAATATGTTGTGAGGCCTGGTTGCGACATGGTAACCTCTGTCACTCATGGGTCTCCTATAGATGGGGCCAGCTGCTTCTAAAACTGCTGTAAACTTGGACTTCACATGGTTGTGGTGTGCTCTGATAACTTGACAAGTTTTTTTTTGTTTGGTTCCATCTACGCAGGGAAGATGTATTAATGCCATATTCTGCAATAGCTTTAATAATAAACACCATACCCAAATGGTTCCTGGGGGTTTTTTTGTTGTTTTTTTTTTAAGGAGGGGGGGTGGAGGACAGAGAGGGTGAGAGAGTGAGAGCTCTTGTGCCTACTTCCAAAAATATCAAATAAGGTGTATTGTCTGGACAGAAGCATATTATTCAGATGGGTTTCTGTGTTAGTTTGTTTACTAATACACTTAATAGTGAACAGTGGGGATTGTTTGCTATAAACAACAAAAGCAGTGGAAAGGTCTTCCTTTAAGGTTAAGCTTCTCTCTTTTGGCTGGACTGCAGCATCCTTTTTGTTTATTTCATTATAGTTCCTCTCAGTTTAGTTTCTTCGATGTATTTTCATACCACAAATTGCTAAATGTAAAATTACATGTAATACCATGAATCACACAATCACTTAACATAAGTTATAGCTCTTTTTGCAAGGCTATAATTGAGGTTTTGTTAAAAATGGCTGAGTTTAAAAGTGAAATGTTTAATTATACTATCTGTCATATAGTGTAATAGTGTTTGTTCTGAGATCTAGCCAACTAAATTACTAGGCAGTTGGCTACACCATGTTTTAAGTCAGTTGTTAAACACTTACTTATATTGGCTAGGCTATGTAACTTACTTTTTTGTATTAAATTAATTTTATTAAAATGATAAATGAACAATAGAATATAGGGGGGAAGTAAAGTACTAAGATCTAAATCTTACTGCAAAAACCTTTTATGGTTTGGCTGAAGATTGCATGTGCTTTCAAAAGAGAATAACTTATGGGTAGCTTTTAGACAATGTCTCTTTCAGGAAAATGAAAAAGCTCAAAGAAGTTAGTATTTCATGGAGAAAGTAATAGAATTATATATTAGTAATCTATGAACTGGATACCTACAGGATTGTTCTCAACAAAAATAAGTAGTTTCGGCTGGTGAAAAATGTGTTCCAATTTAGATTCTTAGACAGCTTAGAGTTGTTTTGTCCTATTTATTGATAACATTTTTGTAATAGTTTGAAGGATCTTTTGATATAGAGAAACATTCTTAGAAAATTCATTATTGTAGAGATAAGTGCTATTTATGCTCTATGCATGTTTCTACCTTGGCTGGATTTTTAATTTTTTTTTCTGTTTGTTGAGTCTGTCAGTTAAAAATGTTGCAGATAGTAGTCTTACTTAAAACAGCAATTTCTAAATTCTAAAGATGTATGTAAATGTCAAAATGAAATAAACTTTTAGTGGAGTATAGAACAAGGAGAAACTAACTGCTAAAAAGAATTTTAGGCCCTTTTCAAAATTATATAATGGAAGTAGCATAGCTGGATCTTAATGTGTTTTGACTCTCCACAGCATGGTTAATGATCAGTAGAGGTGCACCGATACATTAGTCCATATTGTATTGGCACCGATGAAAGGAAAATGTACATTATTGGCATTCATGTTTTTTTGACTGATGTGGCCGATTAATGTCACTGTTAATTGCTGTGTGCATGTGCAAAGCTGTACCATGCATGTGGTTAGCCTGGCAGCTTAGAAACGGTGTCCAGCTGGTAAGACTGTTGGGGGGGGGAAGGGGTGTCGGGGGGGACAGATCAAGGCCCCTGCAGTGAGGGGGGGAGTGGAGCTGGGGTAGGCACTGCCCAGTCAAGGTGGGGTGTGGGACAGAGCTGCGAGAGGCCCATCTGGGCGGCATGGGTTGGGGGGTGGATCCTGCCGCTACGCACGCCCCAGGGGAGCCATGGGGGGCATGTGCCCCTGGGATCTCTTCGCAGAGTGTGGGCGTGCTGTTGCTATGGGCTCTTCCTGGTGGGGAGGCAGAGCTGGGGCAGTGCTTGAGGTGGGCAGCAGTGGTGCTGGGAGGGGGACTACTGCGAATTCTGGGGTGGCTATGGCTCACCTCCTAGTCCCCACCCTAGCGCTGCTGCTGCCTGCCCTGAGTGCAGACCTGGCCCCAGCCTGGAGTGGCAGCCCACTCACGCACAGACCCAGGGGGCATTCCCCCCATTGCTCCCCCTTGGGGTGCACATAGTGGTGGGATCCCCCTGCTCCCCAGATGAGCCGCACAGCTCTGTCCCATGCTCTGCCCTGGCTGGGCAGCACCTACCCCAGACCTGCTTCCTCCCTCGCTGCAGTGGCCTTGATCTGCCCTCATCCTGCCCCTTCCTGCCCCCACACCAGATTTACCAGCCAGATGCTGCTCTCCAAACTGCTGGGCTGCATATCAGCAATCAAATCGGTATGGCCAATATGGCTTGTTAATGATTGGTCATTGGTATTGGTCCAAAAAATCCTTAGTGCACCCCTTATAATCAGTTAATAACTAATAGCTACGCAATTTAAACATATGCCAGCAGTCTAAGCAGCAGCACTGGTTGTGTTGTCTTCGTCTAAACAGGTGCGAAATCTGTTTTACAGTATAGACCAGCATTGAGGGTTTAGATGAAGATGTTGCAAAACATAGTCTGTTTGGATGAAGATGTTTCATAACTGTAACTTGCGTCTACACCTGCCTCCCAGTCTGTTGCTATTTTCAGAATGGGAGAGGGAAAAGGGAGCGGAGGAAGTTTGGCTTGGGGGTTTTTTCAGCTGGCATCAGAGGGTGGGGCAGGTATATTGGAGGCCTCCCAAAGTTGGGGGGCTCCAATTCACCCTCCCCAGCCTCCAGCACTGGTTGGGGAACTCCTAGAATGAGCTCCCTCTGCTCCCTTCCCCCTCTCCCATTCTGAAAGCAGCATGGGCTGGGAGGGAGGAGGAGCTGTTGCTATGGGAAACCGGCTGCAGGCTGGCAGCCAGTAACTAAATTCCTCTCCCCCTTGGATCCAACAGTGAACTTCTGTTTGGTTTGGGGAACGTTATAACTCAAAATGATTCCTGCTAAGCATTCTGAGTTACAGCAGGGAGCTGTACTTCTATCTGTGCCCAATATTGGCAGTATCTCCCAACTTTAGCATTAGCACATCTCATTCATATGAGAGGTATCACAATCTGATGATAATTATCAGTACTGCACTTATAGCATAGGTAGGCTATTATTGTTTAAACTGATAAAAATGAAAAAATAAAACAAGATTAATGGTTACAGGAAACTGGTAAAATACAAACCGTGGACAGATGTGCTGTTTAAATTGTTGTAAATAGTGAGGGTGCATGACCAAAGAAGTGCTTCAGGAATGCCCCAAATGCTTCAAAAATGACTTGGGGTGGGGGGGTGTGTGTGGAAAGAACATTTTTGAAGTTCTTCCTTTTGAAGCACTGTTCCAGAGCTGGTCTGGGATCTTGTGGCAGTGATGGGGATGCGCAGGCAGGGATGTGCTGGCAGTGGATTGCAGCTCTGCCCCATCTCCTTGCAGTGGTGACAACATGGTTTGGAGCTGGGGCAAAGCTGCAATCTACTGCCTGCATGTCCCTGCCTAGGGCATGCAGGCTGCAGATTGCAGCTCTCCCCTGACTTTGGACCATGCTGTCATTGCTATAAGATCCTAGCCTAGCTCTGGAGTAGCTTTGTGCCCTGTTGAGTGCCCTGCCAGTAGGGGTGGTGCTGTGGGGGTGGGAGTATAGCTACACCAAAATTCCCTGTAGTCCTCTGTAGCCACCCCACCCAACAGTGCCACCACAGCTGCCTGCCCTGCTCCTACCCACAGCACAGCCCCTGCTCCACCCCCCATACCAGGAAGAGGCTGGCATTGCTGCTGCCTGCCAGCGCTGCTGGGGCCAGTCTCCATGGAAACCCTGGCCCTGTGCTGTCACAGCATGGCTGGTGCTGGGGTCTTCATGGAAACTGGCCACAGCCACGCAGGCAGGGGCTGCAGGGAAATGGAATCCACTGCCAGCTGGATCTGCCCCATGGGCTGGACTTTGCCTGCCCTTGCTCTAAAGCAGGGGTAGGCAAAATGGTGGGTCCAGCTGGCAGCCGGACTCCATTTCCCAGCAGCCCCTGTCCACATGACTGGGGCTGGTCTCCATGGAGACCCCAGCCACAGCTGTACTGTGAAAGTGCAAGACTCCTTGCAGTGATGACAGCCTGGTCAGGAGCCAGGGCTATCTGCTGCTTTCATACCTCTGCGCGGAGCACGCAGGCTGCAAATTGCAGCTTGGGACCAAGCTGCCCCTGCTACAAGATCCCAGTGGCTCTGGAGCAGCAAACTGTCCTGCTGGACGCCCTGCCAGGGTGGTTGGGGCTGGTCTCTATGGCAACCCAAGTCTTGCACTGTCACAATGCAGCTGTGGCCATGGAAAGCGGCCCCAACCATGCAGGCGGTTGGGAAATGGAGCACACTGTCGGCTGGATCCAGCCCATGGCCCAGACTTTGCCCACCCCCGCTGTAGAGACTAGGGACATACTCTTCATGCTGCACTGTGCTGGAGATCTGGCATCTGAGATCTGGCGCATCTCCACACGCGAGCTAATGTGAAATGTGCTGTGTTGCATTGCTTGCACTTGTATAAGTTATGAAGTATGTGTCGGCATAGAGGAAATGGCAGCGGTGCACTTCCGAACTAAACCACCTTCGATGTGCTTTAGTTCAAAAGCGGACTGCCACCATTTTCTGTGTGCTGATGTGCATTTTGCCGCTTGTACAACTGCATGCATTGCAGTGCTGGATGCTTTACATGCATGTGTAAAAATGCCCTAGAGGCTGAGAGGCTTCTGGGGATTTTTCTTCTCCAATCTCTCAGGGCTGCTTCATGTCTTTGTGGTCAGTTTTGAAGCTCTCTGGGAGCAGAATTGGGGTATGATTGCACATCTTCATGGCACCAGATTTCAAATGCTTCAGGATTCAGAGCATTTCAAATGCATGTCTATCAGCAGTCTCAGTTGGATTCATAGATGTTTGGGTCAGAAGGGACCTTAGCAGATCATTGAGTCTAACCTCCTGCCTTTGGCAGGAAAGAGCACTGATCTAAAGTAGTAGATGTAAGAATTTGATTTTAATAATGACCCTTTTAAGCTTAAAGTCCTCTATCTTTTGTGTCTTGTCCTTGTTTATCTGTTTTGTAAGTTTTCAAATGTGGCTTTCCTTTTCAGAAGACACATCTGTATTGACTAGACATTCTGTTGTTTTGGGAGTTGATAATAGTTTGTGCATTGCCTTGAGTAATCTTAGTGGGTGCACCCACACATGCAGGCACATGTGCTTGCAGCAGCTCAAATAGAAGTGGTGCAAATTTGAGCCAGGGTGTTTTGCCTTAGTGCACATGCCCAGACATGCACTTTGGTGTGAGGCAAATTGTGCCACTTGGGACAAAATAACCCTGCCTGGCTCCTGCTAGATCTGCAGCCGGGGGGAGCTAGAGCCCAAGGCCAGCAACTGTCCTGGCCCCATAAGTACTAAAAGCTGTCCTGGCAAGTAGCTCAGGGCTACTCACTCTCAGGAGTTTCTGGGGTCATAGACACCCCAGTCTCCTGCCCCTTCTGCTGGCAGAGGGAGACTGTGGTGCACATTACCCTTGAGTGAGCCATGCTGCAGCCCCTCCATCTTTACCTCCAGAACCTCCTTCTGAGGTTCTGGTTGAATTTCACCCCACACCTTTTTGTTTTTGGTCACCCCATCTGCGGCCCTACCAAGTCCTGGGACCTCATGGTCAACCTCCTCCTGACCCTGGCCAAGTGGGCCCTGTACTTGACCAGAAAAGAGACTGTGGCTGGGAACATGCCCAGAGACTGCAGGGCTGCTTTCTTCTCTCTTGTGCGTGCATGTTTCCAGGCAGAGCACCAGTGGGTGGTGTCCACTGGCTCCTTGGATGCCTTTGAGGACTGGCGGGCGCAGCCTGGGGGGGTTCTGCTTAGTGTCCCCTTCAGGCACACTCATTTTCATGTTTTGACCCTTTGACCCTAATGTCATTCCTATCCTGTTTGGTTGCCTTTGTCTCAAGTATTTTGTTGTAGCATTCACCCATTAGCCGCCATACAATAGGGGCTACCAGTTAGCTGGGTGGGCCTTAGGGCCCATAGTATTTAAATGTTATAAATAGACAGGAGCTTCTGGGGTTCAGCCAACTGGTACCTGGGAACACTATCCATTATGCCAGCCGGACTGCTGAAGCAGCCCTGATAGTTCCCTGCACCCTTTACCTGCTGTAGCAGTCTGGTAGTGGTGGGGCTGTTGCCTGGCTATGACCTGCTGCTCACCTGTCAGATCCAGAAGGGAACTGCACAACTAGTAGAGGCATCTGTTCCTCTGAGCCAGCTGCCAGTGGGCCTTTGTGTGGCACTACTGCTGTGTGCCCCTGCCTGGCCATCTGGGCAGCTATCACCCGGAAGTTGTTCGCAGTGTGGGAACTGTCGTACTGTCAGAGTATGTCCTCCTGGCCCCAGGTGGCCAGGAGTTCAGCCACCTCCAGCTGGGTCCAAGGCACCAGCTTTGAGCAGGCTTCTCTGCCTGGGTCCTGCCACTGGCCTCCCTAGCAGGAATTCTGGTGTTCGCTGTTGGAAAACTGAAAAATCCCTGATTTAAAAAAATCCCAAAGTCAATCTGTAAAATACCCCAAAATCCATGTTCTTCCACAATTAAAACATATGACCACTATATAGAGAGAGGGAGAATGAGAGACAGTGATCAGTTGGGCAGTGTTTTATTGATCATCGTAATAAAATGAATTCTAAATACATATGTGTTTTGCTGTTTGCCTTTTGTTTTCTTACCATAGAGCAGTTAAAACTCCCCATGACCCCTTCACTAACCAGGATGTGGGGACAGCCCCTGCAGTGACAGTTCCTGCCAGCAGATCTCTTCCTGTCTGGCAGCTGGGCATGCAGGGTATGTGCTAGAGGGATGTGGGGTTTGCAGAAGGGGGGTGGGGGGGCTGTGGGGTATGTGGGTAGATTGTGAGGGGACTTTGGGGGGGCTGCTCAGAAGGGGTGGGTTCCCTGCTCCCCACAAGCTGCAGCCCCCCCGCACAGCTCACAGACAGGAGTTACAGCCCCCGCAACAGGAGCCACATGGCCCCCACAGGGGCTACCACCCCCCCTGCAGGTCCCGCTTGCCCCACGCACTCCCCCAGACCCCCGAATGGCTGCCTTACCTGGCCCCAGCCTTCCGACACTTTAAAAAATAAAGAAAGAAAAAAGCCCCACACTCACCTACAGTAGAGCTGCCTTCAGGGTCACTGGGGCCATGTGGCAGAGCCTCCCCCCTGCCCCCTCCCATGCAGCATGGGGGTCCATACTACCACTGCCCCATTGTGTGGGTGCAGCCGGGGTCGGCAGGGCACTGCGCAGTTTCGCATGCTGTTGGGCAGCTGGGGCTGCTGCGGCTGTCACCTCGGCCCTGTGCTGTGTTGGGGAGGGGCCTACCAGGAGGCCCAGTAACCTCAATGGCAGTTGCTACTTCTGGTGAATGTGGGGCTTTTTTTTCCTTCTTTTTTTTTTTTTTTAATTGCCAGGATGCTGGGGCTGGGTGAGGCAGTGATCGGGGGTGGGGTGTTTGAGGGGAGTGGGCAGGGGATGGGGATGGGCAGCAATCAGGGACTGGGGGAGCAGGTGGGGCTGGCGGGGTCCTCCCATGGTCCCTCCCCCTTCATCTAGTCCCCCCTGCCCCCTTCTTACAGGCTGGAGCCTGGGTCCAGTTCCCTGCAGCTGGCATGCTGCCTGGGCAAGCAGCATGCTTCAACACCAGGGTGAGAGAGACATAGGCGTGCTCATGTGGATGTGCCCAGTGGGGTGGAAGACACTAGGTCTTATAACTCAGTAGAATTTGATAGAGACACTATTGTTGTTGGCTGCTTGCAGGCATGGGGGAAAAAAACTAAAATGATGCTGTATTTTAAACTTGGTGCACTCCCATGCTGAGCCCAACACAGGCCCAGAAGAGGCAGTGTGTTAGCTGCACCTGGCTTTCTCAATGTCTGTAGAGATCAGTTGCTTTAGTGGGGCTTTTTGGGCACTTTTATCTAATAGCTGATTGAATCAGCTTTAGATAAGTGCCAGAAAGGCCTGCTGAAGTGCCCAGTCTATATAGAGCTGAGTCAAACTAACCTGCTACTGCTTTTGGTAAAGCACATTCCTTCCCAGCCCCCCTGCTCCCTCACATCTGTCAGTGGCCATAGTTTTTAAGTTGAGGGTATTGAAAGGAGTAAAAATCTGTTGAGGTTTAGGTTAGACAAAGGACCAAATGAGTTAACTTAGTGTTAAAAAAAAGAGGGCTTCTAAAATGTTGGATTCACTAAACTGTTTTTGAAATGCATTTAAATGACACTTTGGCTAAAGTAGAGGGCTAACACTACACTGTAGGCAGTAGTTAGTTGTTTATTGATGTAGTCCCCCCAAACAAACAAACAAACCTTTTTTCGTGGTCTGTTTTGAAAGCCTTCTGATAAGTTCTGTGCATCTTGGAGATGACTTAAGATTGAGCATTAACTGGAAACAGTAGAATATATTACAGCTGTACTTTTGAGTATTTTTGGAAAATTTGATTGTTTAGGTTGTAGAACAAAGGTAATAGAAGTCAAGTTTCTTTAAATTGAATTTTTCCAGGACTACTTTTTAATAAAACTGATCCAATATGTTACTTTTTCTTAAAAATTAGAATTTAGAAAGGCAGAACTCTTGTATTGGGTATTCACATAGCACTTTAAACATGTAATTTTTTTTGAAAAAAGAATAAGATGTATTGACAGCTTATTATGAGAGCTCTTTAGGGCGCGCACGTGTGTGTGTGTGTGTGTGTAGTATTTCATTTATTTAGTGTCACATAGGAAATCAGTGAAGGGATTTAAGTGGGGAAAAGGCATAAACCAGGCAGAATAGCTGTAGAGTAGTGATTCTTAAAAGAGATTAGTTCTACACATTCTACCCTGTCTCTTTTGGGAGTATGGGGATGAAGTAAATGAACAGTACCTGCCTGTCTAAATACATTTTTAATGTCAAAGTCTAAAACCTGACCCAAAGTCTAAAGCAGGCAGCAGGAGATTCATAAACTTCAGCTTTGGAACAAGCTGGACATATGGCACCTAAGACAAAGTCTGTTAACTTAACTGAAAACATCATTAATTCATTTTCAGTGTCTGGCTGGGGTGGGATGTGGCAGTAGGCAATTGTTACACAATATATAACCTTGTGGAAAAAACAACCCTCTTCTCTAGTTTCACAAGTTCTTGTCCACTGGAGGGGTATTAAATTCCTTTCAGTAAGGACAGACTGTTCAGTATTCTAGCTTAGCTTTGAAACAGTGCCACAACATATACTTTTGGCTCTAATGTGAAATACAGGCAGTTCTCAATTTACAATGTTTCAGGTTACAACATTTTGCACTTACAACGTTTATAAATTGACACCCTGTTTCAACTTTATGACATCAGTTTCGACCTTACAATGTTCGCCGTGTCGCTCATTTCCATGGAGAACATCTGTCTAAACTTCCTTGGACACTTTAAGAAAGCAGACAAGACTCCAGAAGAACCTACAGCCAAGATTCCTGAGAAGACTCCAGCCAAGAACCGTTGAAAAAGTCCAACTGTGGCAGGACACTGCTTGTGCCTGCTGCTTTAAGGGCCCAGCCAAGCAGCCAGCAGGTGCTTGATTGCGGCGGCCATTTTAGATCTCTGGCCACCCATATAAACAGCATTTTGCTGCTGACAGGCCAGGCAGTAACATTGCCTGGCTGCAAGGCTGTTTAGAACATCCTGGAGGTAATAGCAGGAGTTGTAGGGGATGGCTTGGAGGCTCCTGGCCCTGGGCATGACCTAAAACTGCACTCTGCTGGGAGTGGGTGGCCTGGTAGGGTTCTCAATGGCGTAGGAGTCCCCAGGAAATGCCAGGCCAGTTACCACCCTGGTGAAAGGTGGGCCCCTGGGGCTCTTTAATAACCCTAGCTCCCACAACCTGGTGGGTTACCCCATAGAAGGGTCAGGGAGGTAGACCTGAGAGAGAGAGGGCTATAGACTCAGAAGCCAGTCTTAGAATCCCTCAACTGGTCAATGCTGGGGCCAGGACCAGAAGGGTCAAAGGGCCAGGGCCCCACTGTAATGGACACCCAAGCTGGGAGCCTGGGGTTCTGACTGGCCTGGAGGTGAGGCCAGGGCCAGTGTAGCCAAAGGTCCCAGGGGGACCACACCCATAAGGAGGAACAGATCAGGGAGCTAGGCAGCTGCAAAGGAAGGTGAAGTAGGCTGCCTGAGTGAAGGGATCCAGTTGGGGTCTGAACTGGAGGATTCTGGGGCCTAGTGTGGGGCCGGTGATGTTAACAACTAGTGGATGCCATCTGTGAGGCTTAGGCTATGGTGCAGGGGAGGAACAGAGCCGCAGATAGCGTCCCCTGGCATCAGGGTGAGAAATGGGCAGCCTCTTGCCTAATTAGCATACTAATTAGATTTCATAGATTAGGCCTCCTGCCTAATTAACAAACTAATTCGTTTTAATAGATTTCATAGACATTAGGGCTGGAAGGGACCTCAGAAGATCATAGAGTCCAGTTCCCTGCTCGAAGGGCAGGAAGTCAGCGGGAGTCATAGGATCCCAGCAAGATAAACATCCAATTTACTCTTGAAAGGTGTTCGATGTAGGTGCTTGAACCACCTCCGATGGCAGGCTGTTCCAGACCTTGGGGGCTTGGACAGTAAAGAAATTCTTCCTTATGTCCAGCCTGAAACGGTCTCGCAGTAGTTTCTGACTGTTTGACCTCAGCATCCCTTGGGGCGCTCTGGTGAACAAACGTTCCCCCAGATCCGGTGGTCATCCCTGATAAACCTATAGGTGGCCATCAGATCATCCCTGAGCCTGCGCTTTTACAGGCTAAAGAGCCCCATGGCTCTCAGGCTGTCATCATAAGGTCTGTTTTCCTGACCTCTGATCATGCACGTGGCTCTTCTTTGGACTCTCTCAAGCTTCTCCACATCCTCTTTGAATTGTGGACCCCAAAACTGGATGCAGTACTCCAGCTGCGACCTCACCAAGGCCGAGTACAGTGGGAGAATGACATCCCAGGATTTGCTTGAGAAGCATCTATGGATGCAAGAAGCATAATTAATTACCATCAAGGCATGGCAGGAAAGAAGACAGGTGGTTGACTCAGAACAGGTGGGTGGGGTGTTGGTAGATCGGCCCCGAGAAGGCCTCCTGTTACACCAACCAAGAGCCTCTCAAAAAGTCCAGCAAAATCACCTTGAAGTCCTTCCAAATCAATATGATTACTATTTACAATATAAATGCATTAATGTAGCTATATTAGTCATATAATTGATCGAGTACAAAATTCTGGGGCATTTTTAGTGAAAATAGGGTATCGGGCCTTGGTTCAGGAACCAATCCCCCATTTATAACATTGTTTCTTATGAGAAAATTGGTCCCAAGTTACAATGTTTTGACTTAAGATGCTGTTTTCAGGAACCGATTGTCGTAAGTCTGAGGACTGCCTGTAAATGCATTTTAGTGAAGTAATAGTGTTGCAAATTTCTAAACAATGGCTTGTTACAAATAAAGTAACAACAAAGATTAGTTTTCTGCTGGTTCAGCAGGAGGACAGGTGGTGTTTATATAAAGTACTATCATAAGTCTCTAAGTGTTCTATGGGTTACTTTGAAAAGAAGCTGAATTTGCATTGCTTATTTGGACCTAGACAGATGTAAGACTAGAATAAGATTTTTTTGAAGTCATGTACGTTAACAATACTTGACCTATCAGTGCTAACTTTTGTTCAGAAAACAGAAACCCTTACAGTTTACAGGACATGTTGACCTGAGGCAGCATTGTAAGTATTTCTCTGCAATCAGTTGCTTACCATATTTTGTACGGTTTGCGTGCCAGTGCTTTTCCTGGCTATTTAAAAGTCAAGCTGTGTATTACACGTGCAGAACCTTTAATTTGCTAGTAGGGGTTCACTGATAGAGATTTTTGGGGCCAATACTGATAGCTGATTTTTTTTAAAGGAGGCATATTGTCCAATGCCTATCCCATTTTCAGTGTAGCATGGAGAGCTGCCTCCAGTTGGTAAATCTGTTGTGGTAGGAGGGGAGGGGGGAAGATCAACCCTCCCCCACAGTGAAGGAGGGGGTAGGGCAGGGGCTGCCCAGCGGGGCAGGGTGTGGGATGGAGGTGCAGCTCATAGGGGGGGGATGGCTCCAACCACTGCTTGTACCCTGGCGGGGGGGGGAGTGTGCCCCCTGGATCTGCACAGGGTGAGCAGGCAGGCTGGGGCTGGACTCTTCTCAGCAGTGGCTGGGCTTGGATTGGGGGCTGTGGAGGGGGCTGCAGTCACCTGAGATTTCACTGTAGCTCCTTCCCAATGCCTCTGCCTGTCTGTGGCAGTGCTGGGAGGAAGCTGCCTTCCCCCTGCAAGCCGCGCCTCCATCCCATGCCCCGTGTGGGAGGAGGTGGAGGTTCAGCTGGGAAGAGCCGGGGTTGTGCCGGGCCTGTGGTGGTGGCAGGCCTGGGAGGGAGGTACAGTGAAATTTGGGGTGGTTGCAGCCCCCTGTATAGCTCCTGCTCTGAGCCCAGCCCCTGGTGAGAAGAGCCCAGCTCTAGCCTACAGCTGCAGCTTGCCCCGCACAGATCTGAGGGGCACATGCCCCACCACCCCTCCCTCCTGGGATGCAAGCAACGGTGGGAACTGCTCTCCCCCGATGAGCCGCGCCTCAGTCCCACAGCCTGCCCCTGCCCTTGTCTCCCTCACTGCAAGGGGAGGGGTTGATCTGCCCCCTACCATGCCCCTTCCCCCCCCTCCACTTCCACCACAACGAATTTACCAGCTGGAGGCACCTCTCCATTCTGCCAGGCTCTGCTCCTTGCTGCCTGAGTGCTGTGCTGCAGCTGCATGCATGCACTTACATTTATTGGCCAAATTATGAGCTCCATCGGGCCAATTTCCGGTACAGCCAATTTTCTTTATATTGGTATTAAACCGATATCATACCAATGTATTGGTCCACTTCCATTTGCTAGCCAGAATGACACCTATCTTAAAAGTTGTGGGATCACTTTGATATTTTTCATGGCAATAATGTTGTAACAGTTGTTACCCCTCCTGACTCCCAACAGAGGACTTGCTATAAAGGTTGACAGCAAAATACTGTAACCTCTCCCTCGACCCCCTGCAGTTCCACAAACTCTTTTCCCCCAGTCCCTTCCCTTCTGCAGCTTAGGTTAATTAACATGTTAATTGTGCCATAAAATGTAACATGCCATGATTTAGCCAATTATGATGCAGTAAAACTACAAATCAGCCAGTTGTTCCACATTTAATATTCCATTTAAATGATAGATGTTCCATTCAGTGTGGAACATCTTTGTGGCTGGGTTGTATTATGCTTTAAACTGAATGTGTGGCATGTGCTAGACTCAGGGCTGCTCTGTGCTGGATTCCTGATCCTGAGTTGGGCATTGAGATTGGGCATGGGGTAGATCCAGAGTCTAGGACAGAACAGCTGATCCTAAGAAGCCTCTGTGTCTTGGACCCTGGGTCTGCCCTATGCCTGATCAGTCACAATGCTTAACTGAGTATCTGAACTGGGACCCAGGGCTGCTTTGTGCCTGATCCAAAGCTTCAGCTGAGTTTAGAAATTGCATGTGGGGCAGTTTTGGGGTCCAGGAACCAACCACCCCCTGCCCCTGCACAAGGTCAACTCAGGTATAAAAGTGTTGCTTGCAGTTGGGGTGCACTTATGCTGTTTAAAAGTCTGGGATGTGGGAACCTGAGATCTGGGAGAGCTAGACTGTATACATGGTTTTCAAACCTGAAGCTGCTGTGTGCCTGACTGATTCTCAGCTGAACGTGGGGATAAAGTACAGGGCAGTCCCTGGGGTCTGGGACAAAGTCATCCATTGCCCAATCTTCAGAATCCACTTGGGGCAGCCCAGATCCTGGTTTGGCCCTGGTAGTTGCATAGTTGAAATCTGAGGAATTTTATGACCTGTCCCAGACATGGTCTTTTCTGCCATGCACATGTGTAGTTTTTGAGATGGGGCATCAAATTCCTCAGACTCCAATCACACCATTATTTTAATGCTTTCCAAGGGCCTTGGGGTTAGTAAGGTTAGAAATAGAATGAAGTGGAAAAGTGTGGGGTGATTACCTGTAGCATCCTAGAAGAAAAATGGTGTCTTTTACAGGTTTTTTTCTGTTGTACTTTGATATATTTTACTGACTTGCTAATAGCCTCTTCTAGTGTTTTTATGCAAGACAACTGAAATAAGCAGTAATTGCATAGGACTTAAGAGAGCTGCTGCAAGACAAAACCCCCGAAGTCAGCTTCCTAAAACTAAAGATTATATATAGCGACCTACTGAATTCATGGCAGAAATGGGCTGCGCAACAGCTCCTGTAATCTTGCAGTTTCTCCTGTGTGACCCACCCCCTCGGCAGGGGCCTTGCTGCTCGCTCCTGATCTGCAGGTAGTCAGAAACCCTGATTTTAAATATGGCATCTTTTTTGTCTCCTGGCTGGTCAGTAGCAAGCTGTAAGTTTACTGGGGCCCTTCAGCCTATGAGCAGTCGTTGGAGTGGGGGGAGGGTGGTGCACAGAGGAAGGACTTCTTTTCTTTCTGAATATTGGGAATTATCTTCTGAAGTGGAATTTTCCCCCCATCAAGGAAGACACTTGATGTGCTCACCACATGCAAATGAATTCAGGAGGTCCTAAAACTTTTCTGTTAAGAAACTATGGACCACTTAAATATGTATTTTCTTTTTAGGCAGCATTGTATTATAAACGTGCACTTGTAGCAGTGATGGTTGCAAAGAAGGTACCTAAATTCATGCTACTGTACCCTTTATAAAAGTGGTTCTCAATCTTTCTAGACCTATGGCACCCCTTCATAACTGTTCTGAATTTAGCAACACCTTATTTCAAAACTACATTAATACTATGCATAAACAATAATGTGACTGGAGACGTATTTTTAAACAAAATGGGGAAAAATGCACAAATTACAACAACAGGTCAGATTTTTTAATGCTATGGATTTCTGTTGAAATCTCTGAGTTTATCTTGTACAAACACCTACACATGATTCACACCTAAGAGTGCTAATATTGTATGGCACTCAGTGGCACCCATAAGAGGATCTTGCATCACCCTGGTTGAGACTCACTGCCCATTGAAAGGAATACCTCAAGGTTTTCAGCCCCTAAATTTAACTTGCTTAAATATATATAATTTCATGAGATTGTATCTTTGAATCTGAGACTCCTCTGGGAAATTTATAAACATAGCATTCTAGGTCAGGGGCTGTCAACTGGGAGTACTCAGAAAGGTCTTTAGGGGTAAGTGTGGGTGGGTGGGTGGGGATGGAGTGTGCCTTGGGGCATGGCGGTGGCCTCTCTTCAACATGTTTGCCTCTTACGCAGGGGAGGGGTGCACTGGGAGCCACTGGCCCCACACTGTACATTGCAACACTTCCCTGGCCTCCCACCCCAGCTCACTGTCCTGATTGGCTGCTGGGCTTCCACCCTCAGCCACTAGTTGGTGGTGGTGGCCACTGTGTGTGAGCTGTCCCCCCCTCCCAGCACCGCCACTATGTGCACCCTGGAAGGGCATGGGGGAGCCATGCCCCCGGATCTGCACATAGGGTGGGCTGGGGCTACACCTGGCTGTTCCTGGCAGGGCAGTGGGGGCTGGGCTGCAGCAGCAGCACTGGGAGGGGGTTGGAAGCACTACGGCAACTTCTGGAGTTGCTGCAGCCCCTCCTGTAGCCCCCCTGCCAGCGCCACCACACAGCCCCTGCCAGAAAGAGCCCGGTGCTGTCCTGGCCACAGCCTACTTGGCCCTGCGCCATGCAGAACCTGGGGGTGGTGTAGCAGTGGGAGCTGCCTCACCCCACACAGCTCAGTCCCATGCCCTGGTCGAGCCCCACTCCCTCTCCCACCACTGGGGCAAGCCAGCCCGCCCCATGTGCAGATCTGAGGGCACATGCCCCCCATGCCCTCCCGGGGTATGCGTAGCAGTGGGAGCTGCCATCTCCCCACACCCTCCCAAACAAACCACTTGCGGCTTCATTCCACACCCCGCCCTGCCTGGGCTGCGCAGTGTCTGCCCCAGCCCCGCTGCTTCCTACACCGTGAGGGCCTCAATCTGCCCCCCCCCAACAAAACAAAAAAACAAAACAAAACCAAGAAAAAAAATATAAGGAAGTACAGGACCTGAAACTGAGTCAGAAGGGGTACACTTATTAAAAAAGGTTGAAAACCCCGTTCTAGGTCATTCAGGATTTCAAGCTGTTGATTTGTCTGCTGTTTGGACAACAGCAGTCAACACAAGTGCTGTTTCCAGAGTTGTGTTGGTGTTTGTAGTGGTGAAAGGGATGATTTGGTATGACAAGCAACTCCTAGATATGTACAGCCACAGCAGTCATGTTAATTTGATATTCACTTGTAAAACAGAAAAAGAGATCATGGTCAGGGATGAAGTTTTGCTATTTAGGAAGGCCTAAAAAATCAAATTAAACTCTGTAAACCTCTTTGTATCCTTTCAACCATTCTTTTAAGTGCTAACCTGAGGTGCACAGTATCATAAAATGTTTTTATTTGTTTTGTAGGTGAGTGCAGATCGGTAAGTTTCTTGTCTCTTACACACATAGCACTTACAGATATCCAGAATTGCACTACTCCTACATGCTTGCTGTTGAAACTGTGCACAGTTTTGAAACACAGTCCTTTTGTACCCACTATGTCAGGGAAGATTTTGAATGGCATACACAGAGCACTGACATAGAAAAATCTAGAGTGCATGGGTTGCTTGAACAGCTACTTCTTTAAAGGTATACATATTATAATGTTCTTTTGTTGTTTGAGATTTTGCTTTGTGTCAATATTAATTGTAAACACTTTTTTTATTTTTCTTTCTGTCAGTATGTATGACCAATTGTCCTACGTTGATTGTCATGGTGGGCCTCCCAGCCAGAGGGAAAACCTATATCTCTAAGAAGTTGACACGCTACTTAAACTGGATTGGAGTGCCTACCAAAGGTAGATACTTTGCTCTGCTTTCTTTTATGTTGCAGAGTTTCTTTTGAGATGATTAGCTTTTAAAACATTTTCTCAGTAGGAGTAACGGCTTTTCTCAGTGCTTCTGCTGTTAACTGCCCTTCAGTCAGCAGCTCCTTGGTATCTGATCTGCTTGCATCTATTTCTGTCTATCAAATGCCTGATATTTTTGCTGTGCCCCCCCCCCCTTTCTTTAAATGGATTTATGAATGTATCCTTTTCATCTATCTTCTTATTGTATCTAAAAGAGATTCTTATTTACTGGAGGGTTCTGAGACAGCACTCCTGGAAACAGTTTAAACTTTAGAAGTGAATTGTTGTGTTGGTTACAGGGCTTAAAATGCTTCAAAGTGCCCTCATAGAAACACTGTATCATTTAATTTATGGAGTTGCCAGGGGACTTTACATCAGAAGAAGTGACTCATTCAGATTTTAAAGGACGTAACTTGGAAATTGACAACCTACAGCCCGTGGGCTGGATCTGACCCATGAAGAGCTTCGGTCCACCACAGGCGATCAGTGTCACAGAACTGCACCTTGCCATCTGTTTCCTCCACAGCATTTCCTTCTGCTTCAGAGCCTGCTGCTCTGTTGGGGCTGAGGTTATCCTTGCTGCAGAAGGGCTGGTTATTTTACAGCTGGCTGTTTGGAGTGGGAGAAGGGGTAGAGGTTTGCAGCCTGGAAAAAGGGTAGGTTTGCAAGCTCGAGCCTGCTTCAGCAGAAGGTTGCTGACCTTTGACATAACTTATCATTGGCTGGTATAAGGAACTTGGAGGACTGATGATAGATGCTTTTTTGGAATGAGGAAAAATAGTCTGGTTGATTAGACTACTAGCTTGACACCTTCACTGGTCTAATTCAATATCCTGCTAAACTGCAATTTTTCTATGTGGTCTGGGCAAGTCATATAGGGCCCTGGACCTGAGAACAGAGGTGAGGCGAATTAAGATTTATTATGGCCCTGGGCAAACAAAATTGGAGAGCCCGTCTAAAGGTGCACCAATATATCAGTCACAGATTGTATTGTCACGGATAAAAAGAAAATTAATGTTGTCGGCTTTTTTTTGCCTATGTGGAAGAAATCAAACTTCGCGTTGTGGTTGAATCAGAACTGACAGAGCCAGCTTTTCTTTATTTAGGGCTATACTGTGATCACAGGGAGAATTTCATACAGCAAGAGGAATCGCCCACTTGTCTGTTTCAAAGGATTTCTCAAACTATAAGTTTACAAGTATATTTATACTTAAGACAGAGAGAGAAAAAAATACGACCTTGGACAGTAAATCACTGATCTAACACACACAGACATACAGGCAGTTTACTTAAAGCAGAGTGAAACGTTATGCTAATAGAAATAGTTATCAGTTTCTGGTTTCTCAGAGAGAAAAATAAACTTAACAGCCGTACACAGGGTAATATATCAAGACAAAAACAACGCATGCAGGGTTCCTTATCTCAGAACATTTAACTGCAATATGCAGTATCAGCACCTCTGGTCTCTGTCTGTTTTCTTAGTTAAGTTAGGAGCAGAGTTAAATATTACCACGTTCCTTCCTTATCAAGTTAGATATTTATAGCCATTAGCCTTCTAACTTCTAGTTTTTCTTTCTTTTTACTTTCTGCTATTTCAACATACAAATTATATACTTCGGTTCTGGTTGATGGACTATTCTGCATTTGCTTGGTAGCACATCTTAAGCAACATTGTACTATCATAAATACTAGGCATACTCCAATAAAAATAACAAACAATGTCAACAAACTATGAATGATGATACAGCCTAAGGAACTGAAAATAGAGCTAAACCAAGAACTCAAATTCCAATCATCTGATTCATGCAATTTAGCTGCTGCTTTTAGAATATGTTTACTTAAATCCTGGATTTCTTCTGAATTATCAGGAATATAAGTACAACATTCTTTACCTATTAAAGCACAGACTCTTCCTTTGCTGGCTGGTATATAATCTAATGCAAGTTGGTTTTGCAATGTCATTTGCCTTATTTCCTTCATTTCTGTATTTATTTTATTAAAACTATCAGCAGTAGCATTAGCAATCTTTTTCAGAGATGCTGCAACTTTTTTTATCTCGGACATAGCTAGGTCTGCGCCATAGCTGGGGAACATTATACCCCAAAACCTTTGATTTTTCTGTTATTTCACAAACATTGCGAATTCTTCCTTTAGGTAAGTGAGATCTAATAGTAAATGCAGGATATGCTGCGGAGACACAGCATGTTCCTCTCCCAACTGGAGGGAAGATTTTTATAGGCCTTAATTTTCACACACAAAATAGTGACCAGCTAATACAGTATATCCACCTGTGTTATAGCATGGGGACATCATCCATTGTGAATAATAGCCTGAAAATTGACCTGCAGGGGAGTAGTTAGATATCCAGGAACCATTAGAAAACCAAGCACCATTTATTTTAAATTCTACCTCGCACTTACTGACTCCTCCTGCAACACGAGATCCATTACAGGTCCAACAGAACTTTCCAGGGGTGGCATATGCTAATCGTACATAGTCAGACTGGTTGCAACTTATATTCTGCCAAGTTTTGTTTCCATGAAAATCTGAATAGTAAGGCGCTAACATCTGAGTTGCATTCAAGGGTACCAGTATCATGGGTATCCTTCCGGTAGAACAGATAGGGACATGACTACATATCCAAGAACGAGAGACATTTAAATCTATCCCAGTTTGATTAACTAAAGACAAGAACATATTTTCATGAAATGATCTTCTTTGTCAGTGCAGAAGTGTAGTTTGGTTTACAGAGTTTCTCATAACTGATGAGTCAAGTTCATATAAGATGGCCCAAAAAGAAATACTGAGAACTACCTAAATCACGACTAACCAACTCCACCTTGGGAACCAGGAAGTAGGTAGAGGCCTTTGCTCTGTCCCGAAGGGCAGAGTGGGGGCGTTGGGGCACATCCTCCTCGCTCTGTAGTGGCAAATCCTCTTCACCAGTAGGCGCTTGGCTCACTACTGGTCTTGAGCTCTCCTGCTGGCAGGTGCTAGGCTCACTACCAGTTTGTGGAGGCTGATTACAGAATTGGTATGGAGGAGACTCTGGGTCTAACGGGGCTGATGTTTTCTTACTGTGTGAAGCATGAATCCATGTCTGGAGTCCTTGACACTTTATTGCAGTGTTGGTGGTCAGGAGTACCTGGAATGGGCCTTTCCAGCGATCACTTTTGTTGATGGACTTTTATATGGACCCAATCTCCAGGCAGGATAAAATGGCACGGCTCATCTGGTTCTTTGGGGAGAGCTGCCTGTACCTGTGAATGAAAGGCCTTAACACACTTCATTAGTGCCTTACAATAGTCCAGAATGGTATCATCAAATGAATGTATATCGCAAAAGTGGGAGGCAACAGGTGGCGAGGCAGGGAGCCTCATGGGTCTTCCCATTAGAATTTCATATGGGCTAAGCCCAGTCTTTCGGTTGGCAGTAGATCTCATACTCATCTGGCCATTTGGGGTGAGTCTCAGCACAAATTTTGGCCAGTTTATTTTTCAGAATACCATTTTGGCGTTCCGCTTGGCCCGAGGCCTGTGGATGGTATGGGCAGTGAAAGTTCTGTTGGATCTGCAGGACTTTGCAGACTTCTTTCATTATCGGTCCAGTAAAATGAGTTCCTCTGTTAGAGTTTAGGGATAAAGGAATACCAAACCTTGGAATAAAGTCTCTGAGCAACTTTTTGCTTGCAGTGAGGGTGTCAGTTTTTGCACATGGGTAGGCATCTACCCTCCAGAAAACATACATACAATAACAAGAGCATATTCATAAGAACAACATTTCTGCATTTGAGTAAAAACTAATTGTAAATTTACAAATGGTCTCCAAGGTGGGGGATGTGCTGCCTTCTTTGTTTTTACAGGCTTTAAGGGAGGTAGATGCCAAGAGCAAATCATCAACATATTGCACAAGCACAGATTTTTTTTTAAATAGAATACCGTCTAGATCTTTCTTCAGAATTTGAGGAAAAAAAGAGAAGGGGATTCAGCATAGCCCTGGGACAATCGCGTCCAGGTATACTGAAGTCCTTGATAGGTAAATGAAAAGAGAAACTGGCTATCAGGGTGTATAGGAATAGAGAAAAATGTAGAACACAAGTCAACAACAGTAAAAATAATAAGCATTAGGAGGAATACAGGACAAGCTAGTAGCTGGATTTGGTACAACAGGAAAAGTAGGTAAAACTGCAGAATTTACTGCACGGAGGTCTTGTACAAAGCGATAAGTATTCTTTTTAGGTTTTTTTACAAGAAGAATGGGCGTCTTACAAGGGCTATTAGTCAGGACAATGATACCTTGGTTTAAAAGGCCAGTTATAACAGGGTGTATCCCTTCTTTGGCTTCTGGATAGACAGGCTATTGAGCAACTTTGGGTAAAGGCTTAGCTGGTTTTAATCTAATTTTTACAAGCTGGGCAGTATGGATTTGTCCTACTTCATTAGTATGCTGGGACCAGAGAAACGAAGGGACAGCTTTTATGATTTCTTCTTGCAACACAAAAAGATATGGGAACTCAGGCTTAAGAGGTGAGCTAGCTAAAGCAGCAAGTACAGCTATTATATCACAGGGGACATGTAAATGAACACCATTAGGAGAGCAATAGATAGTACAGCCGAGTTTACAAAGCAAATCTCTGCCTAATAAATTAACAGGAGAATAAGGATTAAGGAGAAAGGCATGTTGATCAGAAACAGGACTAAGAAAAACATGTAATGGTTGGGAAACAGGATGAGGAACTATTTGATCTGAAATTCCTACAGCATTTACAATAGCAGAGAAGAGAGGAGTTGTGGAAAATTCTTCAGCTGGAAGAGTAGAGCGGCTTGCACAGGTGTCTGCTAAACATTTTGTGGAGATGCCATTTATCACGCAGGAAACGAAGGGATCATCTTGATTAAGTGGGAGACGTGGGGCTGTGATGATGTTACTATTCCTCAGGCTGGTCTAACAGGAGGCTCCCTGATTGGGGACAGAGAATTGAGTGGGAGGAGGTGGTGACAGATTAAACATCATTCCAAGCTGGCCAGGCTGGTGAGGACATTGAGCCTTCCAGTGTCCTGGTTGGCCACAATAATGACAACTGTCATTGTTTTGGGACTGAAATCTTCCTCGTCCCATCCCACAACCACGTCCCCTGCCTCTGAACTGTCCTTGATGGAAACCTCGGCTTCTGCCCTTACCTAAAGTCTGTAATTGTAATGACATAGCTTAGTTTCCATGGATTCCTTTTTCTTTTCCTGGCAGGTTGTACAATGATTTGCAATGATGACTAGTTCTGCAAGTGGCTTAGTCTGCCAACCTACAGCAATTGTGCACAACTGTTTCTGGACTTTAGAAAGAAGTCCGTGGACAAAAGCAGAAGCAACTGCTTCTGGGGCAGTTTCAGCTGCATTTTCAATACCAGAATGTCTTTCAAATACTAGTTTCAAGCGGTCCATGTAGTCTGCTGGGGATTCTCCTTTATTTTGTTTACAGTTATGTATTTTGGCCAGTCAGTTTTCCTGGAGCAAATTTTAAGCACAGCCTCAAGGAGGTGTCGTCAGGTATCTGCTAAGTGATCTCCTATTCCAGGGTCTTGAGTAGGCCAAGTAGCCTGTGCAATGAGGCGGTTGCGGACCTCAGAGGGCAGAATACTTCTCATTAATTGGTTCAAATCTGCCCATGTTGGATTATAAGAACGGATTACAGTTTCCAATTCATCTCTAAATTTCTGGGGTTCCTACCTGATGTTGGGAAATTGTTTAACAAGGTTTCAGAGATTTCCTAGGGTCCAGGGGGCAGGGACTGTGATTGCAGTTTCCCCATTTGGACCTTGCCCTGGAAGTTGGTGTAAAGGCATAAGCTGAGCCTTTTTAGATTTTAAAGAAGGGGCTGGACCATACTGGGTACCAGACCTTAAACAAGAGACGAGGGTTGAGTGTTCAGGAGACAGACGCCCTGCCTCTGGTGGACGTGGGCATGCCCCTGGGGCAGGTGACGGTTGTTGAGTGATAGTTTCCTGATGAGGTGGGCTAATCCTGCTGGAAGAGTCTATTTGGTTACTTTGGACTTCTTCACGTTCAGATTGTGCCTGGGACTGATATGGGGGTGGCACATTAAGAAAATCTATACTATCTTCTGCATATTCATTCTCAGTTATTTGTGGATAAAGTTGTTTTGGTGCTGATGGTACTATTGATGGGGGGCTTCTCTTTTGGTGCACTTTTCTGTTTTAATTCTTTTATCTGAGATTTCAGTTTCTCTTGGGAGTCCTTAAGACTCCGAGTTTGAGATTCTTGATGTCTTTTGAAAGCTTCTTCATGCCAATTAAAAAATGTGTCCCACTGAGTCTGTGGTATATTACTACCTCTTAACTCAAGGTCTCTGCGGAGATGAACAATTTTACTTAAATCGAATGTTCCCTCCAGGGGAAACTGCCGGCTAAAATCATCTTTAGTATACTAATTCCATTTGTCTAGAAACTTACAACATTTATAGTCATAGTGTGTGTACATGTACAATTCTGGAGTTGCTTTTGGCGGAGCCGGTATGTCTTTAGACTCTCTGCTCCCCATATCTTTAAACTCAATTCACACAGGTCTTTCATACAGGAATGGCTTATTCAGGGTGTCCGGTCAGGTCGTGAGATTTGCTAGCAGCACAGAAATGCTGTGGCTAATGTCCAAAGACAAAACTCCTTGGCAATAACGGCGCATAGTGCAGTTACTCACAGTTAGACACGGCTCATTTATGAGGGTGGGGAAAGGGTAAACCTGTCCACTGGGTCATGAAGTTCTAGTTGGGCCCCCTTGCATTCAAAACTGCCCTTCCGGACAGCCATGGGGTGGCTGAACCCAACCTTAGTCTCAGACCTGGTCAGTGGCTCATTTCTCAATTCATACTCTCAATTCACACAAGGGAATTTCTCCGTTGAGGCATGAGGTTCAAGAGCATTTCTTTACTCTCAGCCTTGGTCAATGCTTATCGTGGAAAACACTTATACGCTAAGAGTTTCCACCTTACACCCTTGCTTTCGAAGAGCACACAGAAGAAATCTTGCGTCTTTGGGACGGCTGCACAAGGTTTCCACTCCTGGCCTCAGAGAGACTTCATAGTTCTTTACAGAACTTAATTCACACAAGGAAATACTTTCATTGACAACAGCAACACAGAGTCTTTAACCTTTAACCCTTTCTACTCGTAGTTACTACTTACACAGTGGGTCTGACAGTTCTGGCAGAAAAAGTTTGGATAGGGTGAGCCTTAAGCAGTGAATCAGGAAGACACAGAGACAGCCTCTCACTGAAAAGCCCCAGTAGAGATTTCAAAAGGTCTCTTACCTTGGTTTGGTGCCAGGGCTTCAGTGAAGAGATGTTTGTGTCCCAACTGATCACTCCAGGCGTCTCTATCCAAGTCACGGCACCAAATTGTGGAAGAAATCAAACTTTGTGTTGTGGTTGAATCAGAACTGACAGAGCCAGCTTTTCTTTATTTAGGGCTATACTGTGATCACAGGGAGAATTCCATACGGCAAGGGGAATCACCCACTTGTCTGTTTCAAGGGATTTCTTGAGTTCTATAAGTTTACAAGCATATTTATACTTAAGACAGAGAGAAGAAAAAAAAATATGACCTTGGACAGTAAATCACTGATCTAACACACACACAGACATACAGGCAGTTTACTTAAAGCAGAGTGAAACATTATGCTTATAGAAATAGTTGTCAGTTTCTGGTTTCTCAGAGAGAAAAATAAACTTAACATCCATACACAGGGTAATATATCAAGACAAAAAAATGTTCTGAGATAAGGAATCCTGCATGCATTGAACTGAAATAAGCAGTATCAGCACCTCTGGTCTCTGTCTGTTTTCTTAGTCAAGTTAGGAGCCAAGTTAAATTTATTACTACACCTAGTGGAGCTGATAATGTCACCGATGAGTGTTGCACATGCCACCATGCAGGTGATCAGGAATACTGCCAGGCAGCTTGGGGAGCAGCATCCATGCAGTAAGTCTGTGGGCTGGGGGGGTGGGGGGAGACTGAGGCCCCAAAAGTAAGCAAGTGAGTGGTGCAGCGATGGTGAAAGGGACTCCCGGGTGGGGATGGGGCCTTCCTGATGCTGCGTGCTCCATGGGGTGGCATGGGGGGTACTTGCCCCGTGGATCTATGTGTGGGGCCAGGTTCTGCTGCTGCTGGGGGCTGTACCGGCCTGTTCCCAGTGTGGGGTGCTGGGAGTGGGGCAGGTAGGGGCTGTGCTGGGGGCTGGGGTGAATGTTGGGGTGGCCACAGACCCTCCTCCCCCAGCGCCGCCTCTGGTGAAGCACTCTGCCCTTCTGCCTCAGTGCGGGGCTCTTGGAGTAGGCAGCAGAGTGCAGTGCTGTGGCAGGGGCAATACTGGGGGGTTCGGGAGCTGTGGCCACCCCAACATTCCCTACTGATTGCCCAAGGGGCCCCGACAGCCTCTGCTTGATGCCCACCAGTGGGGAGATGACAATGACACCAAACTTAAAACTGGCCTTTGTTCTTCTGCTGATAGAGAGAGTGGCAAGCAGGGCCTTGATTGGCACCAAACCCTGGGCTGGCCCTGCTGCCGCAGGGATTCATCAGCCTATGGGTGCATGGGATGGCGCACATGCGTGTGTTAGGGGGTGGGTGTGGGGTGGGTTCAGCAGTGGGTGCAGGTGCACAGAGGTAGTACACGTGTGTGCACAGTGGGGCAGGAGATGCCCAGCCTGGCAGGGAAGTTGCAGCTGGGCAGCTTCTGCCCCAGCACTTGGGTCTCCAGCCTTGGCTCTGGGCCTCTTCCCCCAGGGGCTCTGCCTGCTTGGCCTGGGGTGATGAGCAGCCCCCTGTGGATGGCTGGCCCAGGTTGGCTGAGGCCTCAGGGAAGGGACTGGAGCTGGAGCTTAGGGGGCAGCAGCTGGTCCTGTCTGGCACCTGCTGCCTGGTGCTCTCCACGCTGCCATCTTCCCCCAGCAGGGCATTGGGGGTGGCAGGACAGGCGGAGCTGTGAGGGCTGGGAGCTAAGCAGCACCAGGCACCATGGCACAGCAGGCTGGTGACAGGGCTGCCTGGGGGTGCGGGTGTGTGCAGGGCATGGGCTGCCATAGGCGGGAGGCTCTGCTGGGAGGAGCTGGGGGCGACAGGATTGGGGGTGCCCTGGGCTGGGGGGGGTCTGGCCAGGGCTTGGGGGCGGGGGGGAAGAGTGCCCAGGGCTGCTAGTCTCCTTGGGGCCTGGCAGTGGCCAGAGCCCCCTGCACCCCACAGGTCCAGGCCCTGCCCCAGGTCCCCCACCCCCATATGTGCCCCTGGCCCCGCAGTACCGGGGGTGGGGGGTCTCAGTCACAGGCCTGGGCACTGCTGCCTCACCCAGAGCAGATGGGCATGGGCAGGGCTGGGGGTGCGGAGCCAGGGCTGCTGCTGGGGCTGGGCTGGGGACAGTCCACAGCGCTGCTGGGGTGGGGTGGGGTGGGCCTGGGATGGAGTGCAGGGGGTGGGGAACGGTTCTCACTACTGTGTGCTGCTTATCCAGGAGCTGCTGATCTGGTGGCTCGTCCGGTGGCTGCCACTGCTGCTCCCACTGCTCCTCTGGGAAGGGCATGGGGGTGGGGTATGTGCTCCTGGATCTGCGTGGGGCAGGGCTGTGCAGGGCTCTTTCTGGTGGGGGCTGGGCTGTCCTGTGCTTGGGGTGGGTGACAGTCATGCGGGGGGGGAGGATTGGGAGGTTATGGTGAATTTTGGGGTGGTTGCAGTCCCCCCCCATAACCTCCTTGGAGTGCCGCCTCTGCCCACCTCAAGTGCAGCTCATCCTAGCCCCTGCCAAGAAGACCTCTGTGCCGCCCCAGCCTGCAGCAGCAGCTGCCCCACCCTGCATAGATCCAGGGGCACACAGCCTCCCACCACGGTGCGCTCTGCTCTGGGAGCCGCCCCTTCCCATGTCCCTCAGACAAACCATTTGCAGCTCTGTCCTGTGCCCCACCGTGTCTGGGCAGTACACCCAGTCCCACTTCCTCCCTCAGCTCCACTCCCTCTCTCACTGCAGGGGCCACAATGTGGTCCCCCCCACGCCCCTCCCCCTTTCCAACACAACAGACTTACCAGCTGGACACTGCTCTTCAAACTGCCAGGCTGCTATCAGAAATTGGATCAGTATTGGCTGATACACCTCCTTAAAAATCAACTTTCGGTATCGGACCCAAAAATCTCTTATCAGTACACCCCTAGTAGCTTGGTTTATTTGTACATGAAAGGCAGTCAGGAAACAAGATGTCCAACAGGCATGCAGAACAGTGGGAATCTGAGCCCAACACTAATGCATAGTTCCTAGGAAGAACTGACTAATCAAAACTACAGGCAGACAGCAACTCGCACGTAGTCTTGGCACACAACTTTTATATAACTTATAACAGCACCACGTAATGCTGGTCTCAAAGCCAGAGCTTGCTTGCACAAAAGTGACTTTGAAAACTGTGTAATGGTGCCATGGGATAATCCCTGGTCTTTGGAAAATTAGCTGGATTAACCACTGGAGTTTTATTCATAGATGTTAGGGCAGGGGCAGGCAGTTATTTCGGGTGGATGGCCGCTTACCCAGTTTTGGCAAGCTGTCAAGGGCTGCATGGGTTGCCCTGCCCCTTGACAGGTACCCTGCCCCTTGGTCACAATCTTGGGACCAATGTCCCAATGTCTCGGGGCCAGCACTGGTGGGTCTCAGAGTGGGACGCAGGCCGGCGGGGGTCTATGGAGTCAGGCTGGGTTGCTCCAGCAGGGAGAGGGGGAGCTGGCCTGGCTCCATACAGCCCCTCCTGGCTGGGACCCTGCACTCTTGCCACCTTGCTCTGGGCCCTGCCAGTGCTGGCCCCGGGACACAGGTGTATGCCCTGGGCACCCGGTCACTCCAAGTGCCCCCCAGCCCCATGGTACAGGCGGGAGGCAGCGTGCATCCCCGACCCCTTGCTCTGCGGAAGGAACGAGTGGGTGCTGAGTGTGTGGAAAATGGGTCCTCCCCTGCCCCTGACCCATGCTTCCTGCTGCAGCCGCTGGCAGCCCGCACGGCGCTGTCCTGACCAGGCAGGCTGCGAGCAGCTGCAACTCAGGGTGCCAAGCACAGCGTGGGAGAGGGGCCACTTTTCCTGTGCTCAGCACCAGCTTGTAACCTGCCCTTGCTGTCAGCCTGGGCCCTGTGCCCGCTCTGGGCTTGCTCGTTGGGGATACAGGGCCCAGGTGAGCGGCTGCAGCAGGGAATGCCAGCCATGGGGTAGGGGAGGGGCTGCTTTCCCTGCACTCAGCTTTTCCCTGGGCTCCTTCCCTGCCCACAGTCCTCCCTTGCCCTTCCCCCCCTCACCCTTACCTGAGTTTCCGGCACCAGTGCAACTGAGAAGCCACATGGTCCCAGGCCAGAAGCTGGCTGGGGAGGGTGGGGCTGGGCAAGCCCTGCTGTTGCAGGAGACCTCTGGGCTTACCTTGGGTCCTACTGCCCCTGGTTCCTGCCATTTTTGACAGGAACCAAAGACAGATAAATATTAATTTTCTAAATTTTTTAGGGGCCCTGTGGGCTGGATAGGATGGCTTTGTGGGCCAGATCCAGTCCCTGGGCCATATTTTGCCCACCCTTGTGTCAGGGGCTAGAAGGAACCTCTCAAGATCATCAGGTCCAGCTCCTCTGCACTTGGGCAGGAAAGACTTGAGCATCCAGACATTTTTTGAAGATATCCAGAGTAGTTGATTAGACCACCTCTGGGGGAGTCTATTCCAGATGTTAACATAAAGTTAACGTTGGAGTTAACATTAGCGTTAACATTCATGATTCATGAGTTCAGCTGAATCCTAACCTTTAGGTATGAGGGCTGTAAGCTCTGAATTTGGTTCTATACAATAGAGGAAAGGTCAGGAACACTTTTTAGTACAGGGTGTCAGTGACTTGTCTTGTGACTGAGAAGGATGGCCACTAGGACCCAGTTATCTCCGTCACTTCTCCCTGCTGCCTGGCTGCAGTACTTGTGAGGAGAGATTCTTCTCTGCCAGAGCCCAGGTACCCAACTGCTGCATGAGGTGGAGAGATGTGCCCCTTTGATGGAGCCTTGGGTTCCAGATTGAACTGGGGTGGGTGTGGAGTTCCTGGTTGCTGAATGCTGCCAAAGGCATACCTCTGTGGGCTGCATATGATCCCAGGAGCTGACGCCTGTGTTAGAGACTTTTTGTATAAATGAAAATCTCTCAAATATCTAGATTGCATTAACTATATGGAGCTTTTTAGTCCTTGTAATCTCTCTTTAAGCAGTAGTAAAGCTTAGGAAACCCTTGTATTTAGCTGTGTTATGAACAGATTCTACCTGAAGAGATAATTGTATTTATTATTACTTGGAACCGACTCTATTTGTGATTTCACAGATTTTGCAGAAATCATGAAATCAAGCACTGTCCATGAAATTGGCAAGAAAAAAACTCCACAGACTAAAAATGAAATGCTGCCTCCCTAGTGGGAGCCAACAGTCCCCCTGGCTGCTGTGCCCTGGCCATGCCTGCCACCTGGGTGGGAGTAGGGGGAGAGGGGCAGCTAGCAGAAAGAAGAACAGCCAAATGGCTGCTGCTTCCACCTCTTACTCCTGATTGTCTGAGATGGTTTCCATGTTGTGCATCCCCACACCTCTCCAATTAATGATGCGGGGTGGGGCCACACGATGGACAGCCCTCAACTGATCAGCAGTGAGGGGTGGGGCCACTGGGGCCTTTGGCCATTGCATTGGCGGGAGGGGCCCTGCTGCAGTAAGCCCACGAAAATGGTGGCCAGCCCCAAGATCTGTCTATGAAATAAGCTGCTTGCTTCCTTGACTTGGGTTGGGTCCTAATTATAACTGAAGCAGTGTTGTACCTAGCCAACACTTCTCAACCTTAACAACTGTCATTAGGGTGGTATATGGTTATTTGGACAAAATAATAACTATAAATGAATTGATGTTTAACTGGCAGAAACTGCAGTGGAGTTGTACAAGGGTCTTTTTTGAGGTTCAGTTTTGTCTAACATTTTTATGACTTGGATGGATATGGAGAATATACTAGCAACATTTGTAGACAACAAAAAGCTGGGAGGTTTACAAATTCGGTGGAGGAAAGATTTAAAATTCAGAGGTCTGGATAAAGGGGAGACCTGGGCAGTACATGTAAGGTTGGCAAACCAGTGAGTTGATTGCCTGTTATTTGACCGTAGTGAAAAATGATCAAATATTCCAGGAAGCTAAGAATACCTTTGTGTAGCTGATGGTCTACCTTTTTTTTATTACATCATAGTGTCCACTGTTAGCAAGGGTCAGAGGATTGCACACCTTGCCCTCAGACCTGCAGGTGGAAGGATGCATACTAACACATTCCAGAGCATGTATCCCCTGCCTTGCTCCTTTCTCCTGAGCTCTTTCTGCCTCCTTTACCTCCCACTGTCACTTGGAACTGTAGGAACTACACCAGTGATGGGCAAAATACAGCCCATGGAGGGGCTTTGTTGGGCCCATGGCAGGTCCCTTGGTCCCTCCTGGCCCAGGTACTGTCCAGCTATGGAGTGTCCTGCCGCTCCCTGGGCACTCAGCAGGGCTTGGGTGGCTCTGTGGCTGATTGCCTTTCCAGGCGAACCAGGCATCAGCAGCTTCTTCCATCTGCCACCACCACTGGCCCCAGCTCCACAATACTGGTGGGGACCTGCACTGCACAGCCCTCACCTGGTGTGCCCTGTGCCTGTTCTGGACTTGCCTGCTCCTGTTAAAAAGCAGCAGCAGTGCCAGCGGGGCAGAAACTGCTGCTCAGCACAGGTGAAAAGTGGCCTATCCTCATTGCCACTGCCCAGTGCTCTGTGCTACAGTCACGCGTAGCCCACGCTGGGCTGCCTTGTGGCTGCACTGTGCTGCCACCACTGCCCTGCGGGGCAGCCCAGAGGTGGCGGTGATGGTGGCAGAGCTGCAGGTCATACTGGGCATGGGCTTTGGGTGGCTGTAGCAGGAGTGCTGGGCAATGGCAAGTTTGAGGGGCTGCTTTTCCTGCATGCTGAGCAGCAGTTTCTGCCTGGCTGGTGCTGCTGCTGCCACTATTTAGTGTGAGCAGGTGAGTTCAAAGTAGGTGTGAGTTGCACCGGGTTGGGGCTGTGGCACGGGTTCTTGCTGATTTGCTCCCGCTGAGGTGAGTCTGGAGCAGGCAAAGTACTTTAGGGGTGAGGGGAGGGATTTCTGGTGGCAAAGGTCAGGGGTTACAGGGCAGGACTTCTGGTCCCAAGATGGTGACCAGGGGGCAGGGTGCCTGTCAAGGGGTGGCGCTATCCTTGTGGCCCTTGGCAGCTCACCAAAACTCGTTAAGTAGGCCTCCACCCGAAGTAATTGCCTACCCCTGAACTACACTGTGGTTGAGGGAGAAACCAAGGGCTCAGACAGAAGTGAGAATTTTCACACGACCTGGCCCTTGATAGCTCTCTCCAGCCATGACCAAACAGAAGTGCAAGGCTACAAAGTGCTTTAAAAGGGCCTGATTCTGCAAAAATCTGAACCTTCATCACATGAGGGTTCAGATGAAGGGATTTCAAAACATGGTGTCTTCAATAACATCTGTTTGCGCTGCCTCCCAGCCTGTCACTGTTTTCAGGATGCAAGGGAGGAAAGGGAGTGGAGGGAATATGGTTTGGGTTTTTTCAGCTGGCGCTGGAGGGTGGGGTAGATAGATTGGAGCGCGCCCCCCCCCCGCCGGAGGGGGAGGCCATTCTAGGGGAAACCAGTTGCAGGCTCCCAGTGAGCAGCTAGATTGCCCTCCCCCCTTGACCCAACAGTGAATTTATCTTTCATCCAGGAGATTATTGTAATTCAGAAGGCTTCCCGCAAAGTGTTCTGAATTACAGCGGGGAGCTTCACTTCTGTCTGTGTCCTAAAACAGCAATGTAAAAAAACTGCTTCTGTTGGCCATTTGCTGTGATTGCAGGCATCTCCAAATGCAAACAGCAGAACACAGTTATATTTGTAGTTATTTGGGCTTACTCTAAAATGTCATGATAAAAGCTAAGGAAAAGAAGAACTGTTCAGTCTTCAAAGTCATTCATATTTACACTTACCTAATACTGCTAGTTATAAAAATACGTTGCAATTATTTGGAATTTAATTTCACTGTTTCACAATAACAATTAACCAACTTCTTTTGTGGTAACTGGTGGAATTATCTAACCTAATTTCTCTTCATTGTTGTCATAAATTAATGATTAAAATATTTGACTATATTTGTGTAGTCAGTTGACCAAGCGGTTTTTTGGTTTGGTTTTGTTTTTTTGACTGGTCAAGTACCCAACTCTGTTGATGATAAAGTTAAAGTCAGCATAGTTATGATCATAGTTATGATTGGGGAATAACTGGCTTAGCAGTAGCAAGGTCAACGAAAGTCTTATTATTATGGTGGATCATAGATCCAAAATACATATAAATTGAACTGGATATTCAGAAGGGAATCCCTTTTGCATAATACTTGTATGCGGTATAGTTTAGTTGTTTGTAATTTCTCTCTGGTTGGCTGAAGCACTGTTGGATTTTTATTCTTAAATCATAAAAATGTGTAATCTTACTTTGTTTTGCTGCATTTAGAAGTTTTTTCCATGTGTTTTAATCTTCATTGTCAGAATAAATGGCTTGTTGTTCTGACAGCAGCAATTTAATTTCACTGAAGCTTGAATTTTCTTAAAATACTTTCTCCTAGTTGAATAGGAGAAAGTAGGCTAATTTGAGGAATGATCTTTATGTGATAAATGGCTGGTTTATTATTTTTCACTCTGAAGTTTCTTAACAGTTTCAAAAAATAAATATGCACTCTTGTGCAGTGGGAGTAGCTACTCATCATAACTAAAAGTAAATATGATCTAGGAGTAAGCAAACTGTTTTTGGTGGGGAGGGTGAAGATTATAGAAAAAAAAGCAGGTCCTTGATATCAGCAGGTGGGAGATGGAGTTTTGCTTCCTAAATTCCTCAACCTCTTCTGCTTGTTCTTGGTGCTGTCATGGTGACCCCTTGACCGGTTCTTAGTGAAACTCGCATGATGCTATGCAGGATACCAGTGCCATTCATTCTGCTGCCAAAAATTGCTTCTGTTTTTATTTTTAAATAGCCAGTTTATTCTTCAGTATTAGAAGTGATTTGTTCAAGGTTAAACTACTGGTTAATTTATTAATCTGTGGTCCTTAATGTATACCATACTCTTTCCTCAAGACAATTGCTGATTGAACTAAGTTCAAATTTTCATTTTCGTTTGAACAACAGTTCAGTAGGGGTGCACTGATAGAGATTTTGGAGGCCTATACCGTTGGCCTATTTTTAAGGAGGCTTATTGGCTGATACCAGTCCAATTTTCGATACAACAGGGAGAGCTGTATGCAGCTGGTAAGCCTGTTGTGGTAGAAGGGGTGTGGGGGGGGGGGCAGATCAAGGCCCCTCCAGTAAGGGAGGAGTGGGGCTGGGGCAAGTGCTGCCCAGTCAGGGTGGGGCAGGGTGCCAGATGGAGCCATGGCTCATCTGGGGGGTACAGGGGAGGGCTCCTACTGTTGTGTGCACCCCGGAAAGGCATGGGGGAGCATGTTCTCCTGGGTCCATGCGGGGCTCGGGCGGAGTGGGCTGCAGCTGCAAGCTGGGGCGGTGCCAGGCTCTTCCTTGGGCTGGGCCGGGCTGTGCATGGTGTGGGTGGCAATGGTACTGGAAGGTGGCTACGGGAGGGACTGCAACTCCCCAAAACTCTCTGTAGACTCCCAACCCCCCTTCCCAGTGCTACCACCATCCACCCCAAGCACAGCTCTGGCCCCAGCCCACAGCTGCAGCCCCACTTCACCCTCCCATGCAAATCCCACCCTGCCCTCCCAGGTTGTGCACTGTGGTGGGAGATGCCCCCTGCCCTAGTGGCTGTCCTGCCCCTGCCCCAGCCCCACTTCCTCCCTCACCACAGGGGCCTTGATTTGGCCCCCCCATGCTCCTTCCCTCTCCCCTTCTACCACACCAGACTTATCAGTTGCACGCAGCTTTCCAAGCAGCCAGGCTGTGCTCCTCACTACCTATGTGCTGTGCTGCGGCTTTGCACATACCCGGGCATTTATCGGCCAAATTATCAGCCACATCAGGCTGATTTCCAGTGCGCTCAATTTTCTTTATATTGGTGCTGATCTGATATCGGACCGATGTATTGGTGCACCTCTACAGTTCAGTATTTATTTTTGGATGGAAGCTAAGTCTCACAATTAGCAGTAGTTAATTACCTCAGTAGTTTCCCTAACAGATCATTTAGATTCAATCTAGAATTCTTAAGGTAATGAATATAGCAAATACAGACTACAAAAGCAGCTTAATGTAATTGTAGTCTGTGCTTCATTAATAGAGGTGTGTACACATAATAATGATGTGATACCAGTTGACTTGTTGGTGTGATACAACTGACATGACCTGACCACATTTCCAATGCTGCAACACTGCAGCTGGCATAGACCTTTGCCAAGATAGATTCAATTATCCTTTGACGAGTGACGACAAAATCTATCCACTGTATATAAAATGCACTGTACTTTACCCATTGGAGCGTTTTTTTAATAGTCTTTCTCACATACTACATGCTTCCAAAGAACATATACACACCCTTCTTGTTTGGGGAAGGCAGAACGAAGAAGAAAACAATTTTTTTTCCAGGGTCTTTCCTGCCAGAGCGTAGACCTGCCATGGCTGAATGACCCATGCGTCACTCGTTTTTATTGTAAAATCCCTCAGAGGTTTTTGTTAGTTAAGTAAACTAATTCCATCAAAACTTTTTTCCTAAATAATGGTTGACGTTTTGGGCAAGCGCTGTACAAATCCTATTTTACTTCAAAATAATTGAAAGGAGAAGATAAACTCTTCAATGTGATATACAGATACCCATGAATATACTGAAGACCAGAGGTACACTGATAGAGATTTTTGGGGCCAATACCGACAGCCGATATTTAAGGAGGCATATCGGCCAATACTAATCTGATTTCCAATGCAGCTGCCTCCAGCTGGTAAGTCCGGTGTGGTAGAAGGGGATGGGGTGGGGGGGTGGGATCAACACCCCACACAGTGAGGGAGGGGGCAGAAGCAGACGCTGCCCTAGCAGGGCAGGGGGTGGCAGGCGGCTCCTGCTGCTGCTTGCACCCTGGGGGGCGGGGAGGGGGGGCAGGGACATGAGCCACCCCGCTGGATCTGCACAGGGTGGGGTGGGCTGCAGCCAGGGCTATGTGGGGCTCTTCTCAGCAGGGGCTAGGCTTGGAGCAGGTGCCAATAGTGCTGGGAGGATGCTGTATCTACCCCAAATTTTGCTGTTGCTCTACTTCCAGCACTATTAGCCACCCAGCCCAGCCCCAGCTCAATGCCCCACCTCTTCCCATGCACTGGGAAGAGCTGGGGCTGTGCTGGACAGCTGGCAGTGGTGGCATTGGGAACGGAGCGGTGGTAAAATTTGGGGTGGATGCAACATCTTCCCAGTGTTGCTGGCACCTGCTCTGAGCCCAGCCCCCACTGACAGTCCTACGCAGCCCCAGCAGCAACCCACTCCACCCCATGCAGGTCTGGGGGCACACGCTCTCCCACTCAGCTGTGCCCTCCTGGAGTGCAAGCAGCAACAGGAGCTGACCCTGTGAGCTGTGGCTTCAGCCTGTCCCCGCCCCGCCTGGGTAGTGCCTGCCCCTGCCATCTCCCTCACTGCAGGGGGCATTGATCTGCCCTTCCCCCTCCCCTTCCACCACACTGGATTTACCAGCTGGAGGCAGTTCTCTCCACTGCCAGCTGTGCTTCTTGCTGCCTGAGTGCGCAGTGCAGCACGGGCATTTATCAGCCAAATTATCAGCCCCATCAGACCGATATCCAATACAGCCAGTTTTCTTTATATTAGTATTGGACTGATGTATCAGTGCACGTCTACTGAAGACAGCTTGACAGGTCAGAATATTTTTAACACTATGGATGTATCAAGCTGTCTTCAGTATGGATTCTTACTTGAAATCTCTGGGGGGGTTTTGTGAATCATGTTTATACACACAACAGTGCTTACATTGTGTGGCACCCCATGGCACCCTTGAAAGGATCTCATGGCACGCCAGGGTGCTATGGAAACCTAGGAGTCTTTGCACCACTTTCCCCTTTAGCCATGTGTCTTTATTTTAAAAGATGGAGAAGTAGGATTAATTTTGATGGAGATTAGACAGTAATATTCCTGTTAGTGAACTTATTTCTGAGTTTTTTTGAGCAGGGGACTGGACTAGATGACCCCCTGAGGTCCCTTCCAACCCTAATTTTTTATGATTTTCTATGATTCTATAAAACATTTTATTTCAGTGCTTATTAGTTGCAGGCATCTTTATTACCAACTAATATGAACTTTTTTCCACAGAATTTAATGTTGGTCAGTATCGTCGAGATTTGGTAAAAAAATACAAATCCTTCGAATTCTTCCTTCCAGAAAATGAAGAGGGCTTGAAAATCAGAAGGTAGGTTGGACTGTGTTCGGCCAGCCAGCCAACTGAATCCTAAGTTTGCTGTATACTGAGAGTTTCTGTAATTTCTAAATTTTTTTTAAATGCCCTGTAACACTTTGTAGGATTACTAAGATTATGATCTGAGGCCAAGGAGAGCAAATCTGTGAGGGGCTAGAGAAGTGACTTTAATTAAAGTGCTTAACTTGGTGTGATTTTTAATTTAAATACATCCACTTTAAACTCAGGCCCTTAAAAACAATGTAAAAAGAATGATTTTTTTACTCCTCACCTCTGGCCCTTCAGCAGACTGAGTGCTACTCTTTCAGTTCACTGATGCTGCAAGAAGACCTCTGATACAAATGGAATAGACAGTTTTTGACCTTTCCAAGGTTCAAAATGCTGTCCACTTTCCACCCTTACAAAAGTGCTAAAAATGTTTTGGACCAACCATAAAGAATCAGAAAAGATGTACAAGATTTACTTGACATTTTAGAATTGTTATCATCTAGATTGAAGTATCTTTGAAATATTCCTGTGGGTACTCTGACGCTACCTTTGCCTGAATAGGTGAGAATCATTTCCTTCATGCAAGCAGTTGAGCCTGCTGGTTAATTGCATAAGTAAACTTCCTTGTTTGCTATGCCCCTGTATTAGGAAGAGAGAGCTGATCAAAACCATGAATTTACAATTACTATGTAAAATCTTATATATGAAATTTTTATCTTTTTTTGCCCTTCACGCTTAATTAATTTAAGGATTCTGTATGTTCCTTGCAAGAAGCAATATTATTAAGAAAAGAGCAATTTATAGATGAGCTCTGTAGGCCAGTAGTTCTTAACCTTTTTAGACCCAAGTATCTCTCCAAAACTTTTCAGAATTTAATGGCACCCTATTAAAAAAGCTAATATGAAAACATCATAAATATATATGTGGTAGGAACACATGTACTTGCCACAACTCTGCTGGGTTTGATCCTTCGTGGCATCTTCCAGAAACGGAGGCACACAGGGCAGGTGGGACTGTCCCACACACTTTTTCAGGAGACATTGTGGAGTTGAACTGAGAAATGGCTGCAGGAGAAAGACATGATGCCTGCATTCCATTATGCAGGCAGGTACACCAATTCTGCTGCATCCCTTCCTGGTTTGGCTCCCGTGCACCTCCTGAAAAATGGGCATATATGCGGAAATTTTACCCCATAGTGGCAGCAGTATGGTGTTGGATGCAGTGCCACCAGGTAGAACTGCCTCACGTGCCTCTATTTTCAGGAGGTACGTTGGAACTGAACCAGGAGGAATTGCAGCAGGATCAGATTGGCTGTCTGAATAATGTAATGCAGACAGACGTGGCTTTGTGGTGCAGCTGCTTCTCAGTTTGGCTGTGACATGGCTCCTGAAAACAGAAGCACTTGGGGCAGTTCCACCCTGTGGTAGTGTCATGGCATTCCTGGCAGGTTCTTGCTGGACCTCAGTTGGGCACCACTGCCTTAGATATTATTGACACAAAATAGAAAATGGATTTAATTAATCCCAGAAATCTCTATCTTTTGCTTAGAGTTAAAATTAAGCTTAATGCATCAGCATAGCATTTGTTAGGTTATATGGTTGGGATCACAGTACCAGATAAACCATATGATCCAATCTGCCATGCTTATTGTGACCAAAAAGGAGATATGTTTAAGTTAGTGAAGATCTGATTGATCTACCCAAGTTCCTAACACCTATTACTGAATCGCTATTTTTTTGTAAATATAAACTTGTTTGATATAAAAAGCCTTCCTTGTATGACAAAGCCTTTACCAAGATTATGTTATAGGTTTTATACTAGGAAAACTACACATTTCAGTGCCAAAACTAAAATAGATGGTATGTTATTCCAGTAAGGTATGTTAAAGGGTACTGAGCAAAATGGTGATTTAAACACAACTTGTTTAATAACTACCAAATATAATTTTATTTCATTTTTATTAAAAGTGATTACACCTGACATTTAATATGAAGTAAATATGGGTGTGGTTCACTTGTTGGTGGATGCATGTTTCCCTTCACAAAGAGTAGACAGACATCCTGAGACTATTTAGGGACTAGATATCTTAATTTGAAGTTCATTACTAGAGTTATTAAAAAGAAGAAGAAATGGAGTAGGGAACTTGCATGAGTATTTTTCATTAATTTTAACTGAAATGTGTTAAAATTTCTAGCCATCTCTTTTATATTGTCTCAGTGAGTCTGTTGCAGTGGTGAATTGATTTTCCACGTAAAAGAATGTACAAAGCTAAATTTAAGACCAAGTGGGAGTTGTACAATGAAAACAGGAAAATAACCACAAGAAACCTTAGTATAGAAATCCAAAACAGAATAAGTAGAAAAATATGTATAGATATTCTGGTTTCTGCACTCATTCATTTTAAGAAAATAAGGTTACAATTCAAAGTACTGAAGATACCATGTTTCTTACTAGAAAGGTAAATTTAGCATCAACTGCCCATGAATCAAGTGAGAACGTTTCAGTGAAAGTGGTGATTTTATTATATGGTTCTGGATCATTGAAAGTTCTTTCAGGATTGCAGACTGGGCGGTACAAGATACTACACATTATGTGTTGATATTGTATAATGTGTTGAGTTGCCTGAAAGGTTCTGTCTTTTGGTTTTTGTTTGGTTTTAGATGATGTTGTATGACCGTGACCTATTGCCTTGTGAGTCAGTTCACCATTTTTTGCCAATTCTTCTCCTGTAAAGTGGGACTAGGACTTGGTTGTTAGGCTCATATAGCTGGCTGATGAATGTTTCCATTGTATTTAGACTAAGCTAAGAATGATGTGAGTACTACGTATAATTCTAAATCAGTTTAAAGTGTTATGTGACTTGAATTATCTTTTTCCCTTTAAGACAGTGTGCCTTAACAGCGCTGAATGATGTCCAAAAGTACCTCAGTGAAGAAAATGGACATGTAGCTGTGAGTTTTCTCCCCACCTACACATGATAAGAATTGTCTTAAGTTTTCTTTGTAAATGTAAAGTGGACTTATCTTACTGCTTCGGTGGTTTTTATGTGAAGGAAAACCTTATAGTTTCATGATAAGTATATCTGGAACAGCCTCCTTTGGAAATATCCAAGTGAATTCCAACATCAACCAGTTTTTGATGGTGCTAAGGAAAGCTGTCTGTCCTTTTTTTTGCTAACAGGCTGTTGCATGCATGCAAGTTGTTCATGATGTAGATGTACCCAAATCTATTTTTTTGTAACCCAATCCAATTTAAGACAAAATAAAGGTTTGTTTAAAAAATCTTTGATACTAGTATTAATGACTTTCTAAAAAATCCCATGAGGAAGAGGAAGGAAGGAAGTAGAATTGCTGAGAACCTTTTTTCATTTGTGAGAATAAAATTCAGTGAACCATACACAGTATGTCATTTGGTGTTTCACATAAATATTTTTAATTTAGCTATCAGTTCTAGTCAGTGACGGTATATGTTGGATTAAAATTATGATAACTGTGAGTGGAAAATTAAAAGCATAAGGCTCCAGCCTACAGATCAGTGTACTTTACACTAAAATTCTGGTGTGGTTCTTCACAATTGAGTTGCTTGTGTTAAATGTGGTTGTTGAGTGTCCCTGTTCCTGTAATGCTGAAGGATGTGAAACATTAGTCCTTTATCAAATGACACTTTAATTCTGTTACCTCTGGGCATTTAAGTTTCTGTGTCTAATTTGAACTTTTATTTTAGAGCTTGTGTTTATGGGTGCAGTTGTCACTCTGTATTTTAGGCCCCTGGCAGACATTACATTTAAGATGTAATTAACTAGTTAATCACATCTTAAGTCAGGGTCGGGCAATTATTTTGGGTGGCGGGCCGCTTACCCAGTTTTCACAGGCTAAGGAGGGCCACATAGGTAGCCCTGCCCCCTAGTCACCATCTTGGGACCAATGTCTTGGGAGCAATCTCCCAGGGCCGGCACCAGTGGGGCACAGGCTAGCAGGGGTCTGCGGAACCGGGCTGGGGTGCACCAGCAGGGAGAGGAGGGAGCTGGTCCGGCTCCATAGAGCCCTTGCTGGATGGGACCCCACGCTCCTGCCACTCTGCTCTGGGCCCCGCTGGCACTGGCTCCGGGGTGCTGGTGCGGGCCCTGTGCTCCCACTGGCTCCCCACCCACTCACACCCAGTGTCCCCCAGCTCCACGGTACAAGCGGGGGGCAGTGCACAGCCCTGACCCCCTGCTTGCCATCAGGGAAAAAGCTGGTGCTGAGTGCAGGGAAGAGCATCCCCTCACCGACCCCATGGCCGGTGCTCCCTACTGCAGCTGCTCGCAGCCCACGCAGGGGATGTCTGGAGGAGGCACAGGCAGCCCCATGTGGGCTGCAAGCAGCTGCAGCATGGGGCACCGGCCACAGGGCAAGCAAGGGGCTGCTTTTCCCCACTCTCAGCACCAGCTTGTAACCTGGCTCCACTGCCAGCTTTGCAGCGAGGCCGGGTTACAAGCTGGTGCTGAGCAGTGTGGGGGGAAGCATCTCCTCGTCCGCCCCATGCCTGGTGCCCCACGCTGCAGCCGCTTGGAGCCTGCCTGGGGCTGCCTGTGCCTGCCCCCGATAGCCCTGCGTGGGCTGTGAGCACCTGCAGCACAGAGCACTGGCCAGGGGGCAGGCAAGGGGCCACTTTTCTATGTGCAGGGAAGAAGCCCAGGGAAAAGCTGAGTGTGGCGGGGGGAAGAAGCGGTCCCTCCCCCACCCCATGGCTGGCTTTCCCTGCTGCAGCTGCTTGCAGCCTGCGGGGCTGCCCAGTGCAGGCACAGGCAGCCCAATGTGGGCTGCGAGCAGCTGCAGCATGGGGCGGGGGAGGGGCCACTTCTCCTACCCCCTACGCTCCTTCCCTGTCCGGGCTCTCCCCTGCCCTTCTCCCCCCACACTTACCTGCGGTTCCAGCACGGGGCAGCCACGTGCTCCCAGGCCAGAAGCCCGGTAGGGGCTTCCAGCTGGGCCCTGCTGTTGTTGAAGCCCGCTGGGCTTCCCCTGGGTCCTACTGCCTTTGGTTCCTGTCATTTTTGACAGGAACTGAGGGCAGAGAAATACTAATTTTCTACATTTTTTAGGGGCCCCACAGGCTGGATAGAATGGCCTCGTGGGTGGGCCGTATTTTGCCCACCCCTGTCTTAAGTAGTAACCTGGCCACACATTAATGTCATGACAACACAAGAAATAAGTCACAAAGTTATTACACAAAATACGTGTAATAACTTTGTGGCTGGTTCCCATCAGACCTTAAATTGTATGTGGCCAAGTTGATTGAGGCTCTTCTTTGAGAGCACATGGCATCCCTTGGCTCTTATGTGTCCGTGAGGCTGGGAGTACCGATCAGCTGACTGCTGCTCCCAGCCTCCAGGGTGTAGAGGAGACTTTGATTCCAGTTACGCCCCAGAGGGTGGGAGCACAGATCAAGTGATCTGTGCTCCCAGTCTGCTGCACAGCACAGTCAAGGGATTTGCTGGCCCTGGAAACTGGGAGCCCAGATCAGCTGCTGCTCCCATGTGTCCTGGAAGCTGGGTGTGGTAATCATCTGATCTGTGCTCCCAGCTTCAGGGGTGCATCAGAGCCCTTGACTCTATGTTCATAGGGATGGGAGCAGGGATCAGTTGACTGTTTCCATAATTGTGGTTTTAGGGGAAGATCAGGATCATGAGTCCAGGCTCCCCCTGGAAGGGCAATATGGTGTGATGGGGGTCTGATTCCAGATCCCACAATTGCACCTCTTGCCATGCATGTGCAACATGGGAGGAAGCATGGTGGTTAGGATCGCGCATCAGATCCCATGGTGCCCTTAGCTGAATGTCTGCCAGGGGTCTTAATGAGTTACTTAGATGAGCAGTTTACTATACTTAGCCATACTTTGGGGCTTGATGCATCTTCCATAATCTGTTAGAATGCTTATAGGTATTTATTAATGAAATGCCAGCTCATAAGTAAATGCCTGTTTTACAAGTCTGACTTTCAAGTTTTGGACAGTTTTTCTGTTTTCAATTAATTTGCTGTAATCTACTGTATACTTACTGTTTGAACTAACATAATAGTGGAGTATAAACTAAAGTGCATGTTTATCTTCCAACACATTTTTTCCCCATTATATGTGAATATCTAAATGTGTAACACAAATTCATTACAAAATTCAGTCTCTGAGCTCAGAGTGCAGGTATCTGTAGATATTTATGTTGACTGATGTTATAGTAATTTATTACTGTCATATAAATCTTTGCTGCTCTATAAGGTAGAAATAAGAAAAGAATTTCTCTCTCAAATCTCTCACACTCAGAATGCACTTCCCCTCCAGTACATAGCATTCCATTGCCGGTGCATTCAAAATCTTTCCTCCTCAGTATTCAGAATTCAAAAAAGTAAAATAAAATGGTACAGAGAATGTTTTTGTCCCATTGTGCACAGTTTTGAAACAGAAATGCTAGTTAAAAGACTTAATTTCCTGTGTTCCAGTTTAGAAAAAAAAGTAGCTAAATGCAGTCTAAAGTATCAGTAATCATGAAAGCTGGCTCAACTAGGCTTCAAATATGACTGGCTGAAGGAGTTTTATATTTACTTTCCTGTCATACAAGGCATATAATGTGCATATGTTCAGTTACTGTATTCATGAACAGTAATACAAGAAACCTCTTGGCTTTGTTTTTCTAGTATAAAAAACTGAGTATTTGCACCCCCTTTTTTTGCTGCTAGAGCCACTCTTTACTGTGTTTTTTTTCCTTTTAAATAATCACATTCAATAATGAAGGCTTTTATATCTTAGCTTTCCTATACTGCCTTAAAGACCCAAACATGTAGGAAAAGATTGTCTGTCTTTTCTGTCTATTTTAACAAGAGCAGGGTGTATGCATTAATTGAAATATGTGAGAGGTATGTGGCATACATGCAGGAGAACGGTACAGGCATCTTATAGACTTTGTTGTTTTTTTTTCTTTAAAGATTTTATTATTGAGGTACCTGTTTTCAAATATTTGGGGGGTTGAGTCAGATACTTTTCAAAATCCCTTTCTTTTTTCTCTAGAAATGAATTAGACTGTTTTTGTACCAAATTCTTTTTCAGAATTCCTTTGACTAGCATCTAGTTTAAGCAGTGGCTTGGAACCTGATGGTGATGGTAGTGGTGTGATTATAACAAAGGACTTTGTCCTTAGGTGATGGCAATATTTAACTGTGATATTAATTTTTCTATAATTTGTCATAGGTTTTCGATGCTACAAATACAACTCGAGAACGCAGAGAAACTATTTACAAATTTGGTGAGGAGAATGGATATAAGGTGAGTCAGAAGTTAGAAAGCTCAAGTTATGAATCTGATTGGGAAAAATATGTTTTTGGCCTCTACGCTATATCTATGCTGTGAAAAGAGCTGTTCTATATTCTGATAGCATATTTTCTATTAGAGTTCTAGTATAGTTTATCTGATGAATTCAGAATAAGGTGGGTGGTGTTTTCTTTTCCTTCCCTTATTGCTCTCCAAGTTAAACTGTTCTCAATTACTTTGCTTCTCTTTTATGCTGTGGCTCTATTAGATGGTCCTAGATTGTGCTGCTTAAGCCAGTGGTTCTCAGTCTTTTTGACTTGAAGCACCTCTCCATAACTTTTGTGAATTGAGTGGCAACTGATTTCGAAAACTAATTTATTTATTATGGTGCTTATCTGCTTGAAGAGGGGCTGGGGAAGGAGGAGTAGCCAGCACTGACTGATGCTCCTCTACGGCTGGGAGCTCCATCTGCTAAGGAGCTCCTTGCCACAGGGGTGCACCAACCAGTGCCAGTCCCACAGCTAACAAGGCTTGCAATGGTGGCAGTGTTATCAGTTGTGGGGCTTGCAGCAGGGAGAATGCTTTCCTGCCTGTGAGCCTCCTTGGCTGTGGGGCTCACAGTGGAGGCAACTTTTTCAGCTGCAGGGCTCACAGTGGGGTTAGTGGGAAGGATGCTGCTGCTTTTCTGAGCCTCGTGAAGCATGGGATTCTCAGCTGTGGGAACCAGTGCAGGAAGAGCCAAGGATCATGATCCCAAGCTCCCCATGCACCAGTGATAAGGCATCATGGGATCTAATGCACAATCATACAGTTGTGCCTCCTGTCATGCCTGTCTGTGATGAGAAGAATGATTGTGTGGATCACACACTGGATCCTGTTGCGCCTTTACCTGCAAATGTAGAGGGGTTCCTGGACTATCACAGCCACAATGTCACTCCAGCACTCCTTTGTGTAGATTTTTTTCCTGCATTTAGTGGTTTCTTAGTCATCTTTCTTGCTTACAACCATATCTTCTTCATAAAGAGAATAACACATGTCTATTGTATACAAGAGTTTATGTATTGCTTAGAGCAGATCTTAACTCTAAAATGCTTTTGTTGCAAAGGTATTAATTGCTGTTAAGAACATTGAATTCATATCCACTTTATTTAAGCTTCTTGGCCAACCTAAATTTTTCTTATCACGTATCTTATTACTTAAGAGTTTTTGGAAAAAAAAATAGGGAGTCAGATGCCACAAAATATAAAGGCCCCTCAACTCTGAATGGGCCTGGGGAACACTTAGTACTTTGTACGTTTGAATTCTTAATGAATGTAGGAATGTTTGAACTGTACTATACTTACTATTACATATGTAATAATATGCAAGTTGCTGGAAAGTGTGTATGTGCATATGCACTGTCTATATCACTAGACAGAATACTTATGCATATTCTTTCTTCCTTCCTCCTTTGCATGATTTCCTGTTTGGTTTGGAGACTTTCTTTGTTGAGTCAGTGTGCGTAGATCCAGAGGTCATTGCCGCAAACATTGTGGTGAGTATAGGAGTGGGCATAAACTGTTTGAAGTCTTCAGTTTTAAAAAAATCAGCCATGTAATGAAATATATTTTTTAACATTATCTTGCATTTGGTCTCCTTTTCTTTCTCTTTTTACACTGTCTTACTGAACTTTGGAATAAGAAGGTCTTTTAAAGGCATTCATTTAGTAGGGGTGCACTGATAAAGATTTTCTGGGCTGATGCCGATGGCCGATTATTAATGAGCCATATCGGTTGATACTGTTCCGATATGCAAGCCCAGCAGCTTGGAGAGCAGCGTCTGGCTGGTTAGTCTGTTGGAGGGAAGGAGGTGTTGGGGGGGACCAGATAGAGGCCCCCATGGTGAGGTAGGGAGTGGGACTGGGGCAGGGGCACAGCCAGTGGGGCATGGGATGGAGCTGTGAGTGGCATGTCCAGGAGTGTGCAGGAAGGGGGAGTGGTAGGGCGGCTCCTGCCACTGCATGAACCTCTGGAAGAGGCACGGGGTGGGGAGGACATATGCCCCCTGGATCTGTGCGTGGGGTGAGGGCAGGTTGCTGCTGCAGGCTGGAACTGGGGGCATTGTCAGGTTCTTACTGGAAGAGGATGGGCTGGGGCTGCACTCAGGCTGAGCAGGTGGTGGTGCTGGGAGGAGGTCTAGGGGGCTACAGCGAATTTTGTGGGATGTTGGAGTTACTGCCTATAACCCCAGCCCAAACCCCTGCCGGGGAGCCTGGCACCACCCCTGGCTCCAGCCCACCCTCAACCCACGCACAGATCAGAGGGGCACATACCCTCTGTGTCTCACTTGGGGGTGTGCGCAGTGGCAGAAACTGCTTGTCCACCTTTCTATGCCCTCTGGATGAGCCACTCGCAGCTCCATCCCACACCCCATCTTGGCTGGGCACTACCTGCCCCAGCCCCACTCCCTCCCTCACTGCAGAAGCCTCGATCTGCCCACCATGTCCCTTTCCTTCCCCCACCCCTTTATGCCAACAGACTTACCAGCCAGATGCTGCTCTCCAAGCTGCCAAGCTCTGCTCCTTGTCCCATGCATGCTGTGGCTGTGCACATGCAAATGGCATTTATTGGTAACATTATTGGCCACATCAGCTGAAAAAAAAACGACTGCCAATTTTTATGTCAAATTTCTTTTATCGGCGCTGATACAATATGGACCAATGTATTGGTGCGCCGCTATCATTTGGGGCACCTATGCACATGATGGACCTCTGCTCCAACGTGTGCTAATTAGCACACATCAGAGCAGACTTAATCAAGTCTGCTGGAGCATGCTAATTGGCGTGCTTCAGCAGAGCCTCTGCGTCGTGTATTCAGCGTCTCTCGTCCCTGTGTTTCAAAATGGTGACAGGGGTACTTTAACTAAAGCTCATTGAACGAGCTTTAGTTAAAGTCCCCCTCCTGCCATTTTGAAATGTGGGACACTGAATACACATGATACCGCAGGCACTTTAATTGGAGCGGCTCTCAGAGCCACTTTAATTAAAACCTTTCCCCAGCTTGGAGCTGGTGTATGGATGCACTTAGAGCCGTGTCTTTGCATGTTCAGAGGAAAATAATTCAGCAGGTGGGAGATTCTCCATGTTACTTGTGTTTAGATTTTTTTTTTTACCTTTTTTAAATGGGCTTTCCTCAAGTGACATTATTTTAATAGAATTTCTAAAAGCAAAAATAAACAACTCCCATTGTACAAGAAGTATCCTTTTAATTTGTTTTTTCATCTACATATATTCATGCTAATTAATATTATTTCATCTTTTAAATAGCAAGTGAAACTTGGCAGTCCTGATTATATTGATTGTAGTAATGATGAAGCTACAGAAGATTTCATGAAAAGAATAGAGTGCTACAAGAACTCCTATGAGACATTAGATGAAACTCTAGACAAGTGAGTGGTAGGGTAATACTGTTTTAACCACCATTTTATCTCATTACATTGATTAAGGAGAGTGTCATTTCCTTCATATGGAATTCTGTGAACATTTTCTTTTTGTCTTGTTCAGTATGCCAGCAATTTAGAAATGGGCTCGTTATATCACTTGAGCCACATAGTTATTCTGGAATAAGTCTCCTGAATTGTCCAGCTTTTGAGAGTTGAATTTCATGGCCAAATGAAAAAATTAAAATGAGTTTTAAAGGGAGAGGTATTTACTGTGGAGGGCTGATGTGCAGCAAATGGCCATCTTCTTCCTTAAGAGAAAGCTAATTTTACCTTGTAATAAAAAGGCCTTAATTATCATGGTTATCTTTTTTCATGAGGTAAGTGCAGATACACAGATATTTACTGTGCATCAACAACTGCTCCATGGTAAAACTTTCCCCCACTATTAACTTGCTGTAATTTGTTCATTTGTCCACAGCCAAAGTATATTTTGAGATTAGTATGCAGAGGAGGGAATTATTCCAAAATAGTTAGGTGGGTCACATTTGCAATTGGACAGTAGACAAGGCTTAAACTATTTAAGAGAATAGGTTCATTGTCATTTCTCACTAATGCCATTCATCTGTAGCCCAATTTTTAAGATTTGGAAATAGATAAGACCCTGTGATTCAAATATTTTTTTTTTTGTTACAGTACATCTGAAGACAGTACTGAGTCTATCCATCCAGGGTTTATGCTGTTCTTGTCCCATGAATACATTTCTCAATCTCCATTTTGCGAGCACTGCTATACAGAAAACATTTTAGTGTAATTAACTGTAAGCACTGGATAGCTGTTTCAGTCAGATTAATTCATGTGTACTATCTCTGTGATGGCCATGACACTTTTGCCTGTGTATGTCAGAAATGATTAACTCCAGAGAACCTTTTTCTAAGGTCAAATCATGGTGTTAGTTCTTTTCCATCTGTATTTATAGTGGGGTGTCTTCATAAATGCATAAAACCAAACAGGCTTTGTTATATTTTCCTAAGCTGAATTCTGGTTAGAGGTGTTAGCTGAGTTGATAAAAAAATGTATGTAGAGAAGGAGAGAACTATGCAATAAGAACCAGATTGTACCCTGTCCATTTACAAGAGGGTTGACATTGAATGGGAGGGTATTACTGTTGCAATAAAAGAGGGAGAAAAACTTTGCTCCATAACCGTCCTCATGACATCCTTTTTTTGAAGGGTCACAGAACTCTAGCCCTTTCTGAACCAGACTTCTGATTGCCAGACCACAGCTGGCTACCTGAATGGCAGAATGGTGTTAGATTTGCTGCATTACTGAAAATTTCTCATGCAGCATTGACTATCTAAGTCTCCTTCCCTAAAGGCATGCAAGTGAAGTGGGTACAATGTAAGTGACATAAGGGGAGATGAGTTTTAAATCTGAAAAAAAGTTTTGAGTTCAGTGCTCAACTGCTGTTTCTCAACCCTTTGCAGATTAACCCTCATTATTCAATATTTTATGTTCTGAAAATTTCCGCAATCTGTGGTCTCTTCAGCAGCTATCTTTTTGGGGTGTGTTGGATTCATGGATTTGTAGATTGTTAGGGGCTGGAAGGGACCTTACAGGTCATCAGGTCCATTCCTCCCGCTCTAGGCAGGAAGACAACTAGGCTCACATGACCCCAGCAAGGTGACTGTCCAGTCTTGAAAACTGCCAGGTTAGGTGACTGTACCACCTCTGGAAGGGAGTTTATTCCACAGTCTGGACACCCTGATAGGAAGGAAGGAGGACTTGGCATGGGATCAAGGAAAAAAGAAACTGAAATCTCACAGGCCTTTTTTTAATTTCTTCTGAAAGAGATCTATCTTATATTAAAATTATGGATGTTGGAAGGAGTTACCTTGTGAATAGAGTAATGGATCATATCCAGAGCCGGATTGTGTACTACCTCATGAATATTCATGTAACGCCTCGCTCAATCTACCTCTGTCGACATGGAGAAAGTGAACTGAATCTGAAAGGGCGAATAGGAGGAGACCCTGGACTATCCATAAGGGGGAAAGAAGTAAGTATTTTTCTATTTAAAAGCCTCAGAGTTTCCTGGGTGTGGAGGGTGTTGCCTTTACATATTTATTGAAAGAGAGGAAGGAAAATAATGCTGACAAATTATTTCTCTTACCATGACACTAATGACATGTAAATGAATAAGAGAAGGCCGAGTTGACAGAATTTTGTACAGTAATTGGGTGATAGTGCAGACAGATGCAATAGTTGTATTGCTACAGAATCATGCAAGTGTACAAGTGTATCAAAATATTTCCTACTTTAACCCTGCTTCATTTGGGATCTTCGCTAACTTTTTATCTGTACAGCAGTAGGGGCCAACCTTTTTGGCAAGTGTGCCACAGATTAGTCTGGTATCCTCCCTGTATGCCCCTCCAGTCCCTTTCTGCTGACTGATCTGTTGCTCTGCTTTCTGCTCCCGCCCTGTTTTCTCTGCCTCAGCTGCTTTGCTTTCTGCTTCCTTCCATATCGACTGCTGTCCTTCCTGTTCGCTCCCTGATCTTGCTGTGTGCCGCACAGACAGGCTGCCTGTGGCATGCATTCCACTGGTTGGCCACCCCTGCTCTGCAGGGTATTGCAGCTGCTACAGGCAGTAGCTGCAACTCCCCTAAAATATGCATTTGTTCATACTCTCAATTCTAGTTTTGGTTTTCATTCATTCTTGTAGACCTTTATTTAATATATCATTCTGAGTGGTTTTCAGAGAGTCTTTAAAATTAAGTTTCTGTTTAGATCTATGTAAATCCTGCATCAGTGAGTGTGTACTTAAAATATCGCAACATAAAGGTTGAAAGGGAAGCGGAATTGGAACTGAAATGGGAATTTGTAGAAAATACCCTTTTTAATTTTCCTTGCTAAACAGAAATGGTTGCTCTCAAAGCCTTTGTGCTGCCTTTTTGAAAGAACATAATGAGCTCACACAAATGAGAGCCTATTTGGGTTCCAGCTTGAGGACAATGTATTGGCTCTGATCTCTCATCTAATTTCTGGGTTTTTTTTTCAGTTTGCAAAGGTCTTGGCACGGTTCATTAATGAGCAAAATATCAAGGATCTGAAAGTTTGGACCAGTCAGATGAAAAGGACAATTCAGACTGCAGAGGCATTGGGAGTGCCTTATGAGCAGTGGAAGGTTTTGAATGAAATAGATGCAGTAAGTTTTCCTTTTATAAACAGCCAAGTAACCAGTTTTGTTTTGTCAGAAGAGAAATTAATTTATAGTGTAATAATTAATCTTTTATAGATAAGAAAGTAAGAATATTAATGGTTCTGAAAGTTGGCTTGTTGCTTATCCCTGTTAACAGTGATAAATTTTTTAGTAAACGGTGCCCTAATTAATTAATTTTTTGGCCATTTATATGATTAAAGGGATGCTGTAAAGTATTCTGTGTCCAAAATTTCAGGAGGGCATTTAACCTAAAAAACTGTTTTGTTTGTTTTTGGCACTTTTCACATGTACATCTCTGGGTTTTGGTAAGAAAGCAGTATCTTCCTATTTTAGGTAGGTAAACTGTTGTAGTCAGAGGTTGCAACCTTATAAACGTAGCAAATCTTTGAGGAGTTCTAACAGTGAGCCTTGGTTTTTGGTTTCCTAGTCTAAAGTCATGTTCATTGAGTGGAAATGTTCTTTTTCTTATATTTTGATTCTCAAATTAGTTAAGACGGTGTTATATTTATTTTTGTTGTGTGTTTGGGATATTGAGATCTCTTATTGTCTGTTGGTCCTAAGTCCTATGCATATAGTGTACCTTTTATTTTCATTACTTTTAGGGAGTGTGCGAAGAAATGACATATGAAGAAATACAGGAAAACTATCCACTTGAATTTGCTTTGAGAGACCAAGACAAATACAGATACAGATACCCTAAAGGAGAGGTATGCTATGTTTTTCACTTTTTTTCCTGTTCCTTAAGTTAATGTATCTCAATATTTCCTTAAGTCCTTGAGATGCTTGCTAGGATGGGGAAAAAATATCTTCCCTGAAGGTGAAAAAGGTCATAGTGTTTTTTTTTTCATTTTCCAGATGGAAGGACTACTTAAACAGCTTTTAGATTCTGTTTAGCTTAAGCACACGTCTCTTCAACTACAAGAAGGCATGGCAACCTTTAAGGAATGGCAGGCTGAATTAACACAGCCTGGTCATAATATAGGCTGCCACTGCCCTTGCCCTAGCTTGGTGGACCATGTCAAATTTTTCTACAGGCTGCAAGTTACTGACCCATGGACTTGACTACATGTTTAAAAACCCACATACATAGGATTCAGTCACAATTTGGTCGTGGTAGGAAGTTAAAAAAACCAAAACAACAACAAAAAACCAAAACAGAACAAGACCCATATTTAGAAATTGCTTTTGAAGGCTTTTTATGTTGTTCTGATTTTTATTTTGCTACTCCAGTGGCTGCCATGATCATTACTTGCAACTCTTAGTTTTGTGTGGGTGTTAGGACAAGTCTATGGTCAGATAGGTTGCTTTCCTTCCAGCAAATACTGTACACTTCAAAAGCTAACCTGCTAACCCACTCAAACTTTGCAATACCCTGATCTTGAAGGAAAAGGGCATCAGTAGCTGTTGAGCATGAGAAATAAAGATATAGGTTCTGAATTAGAACTTCCTAGCTCTTAAATGCTGGGGGCTGCAAGTGAGAGAGGAACAGTGGGGGGAAAACGCCCTGTCATACCCGGTTCACTGTCTCTTTCAGCATCTGCCACTGTGAGACACAGGATACTGGGCAAGATGGACCTATGGTCTGACCCAGTAAATAGCAGGTCTTATGCTCTTATACTTAAGACACAGTAAAATGATAGTTGGATTCCAGATCACAAGTCAATTTCTTTATGAAATATTTTATTTTTTATTTTTTCAGTGTGCTGCAGAAATAGAGGCCTCTTGTTTCCTGCTATTGCTTTCTGAGATGTAGGATTGGTTATCTTAAACCTTTTTGCTAGTCAATATCAAGTCTTGTCCGATGTTGGCTCTTATCATTTTTTAAAACTTTGCAGTTATTTATGTTTTAAGTTGGCTTCTAATTTCTAGATATGCTAATGTTTTCCAGTCTTATGAAGACCTTGTTCAACGACTAGAGCCGGTAATTATGGAGCTGGAAAGGCAGGAAAATGTGCTCGTTATATGTCACCAAGCTGTTATGCGGTGTTTGCTTGCTTACTTTCTTGACAAACCAGCAGGTACGTGCTTTTAATTGATCTTGCTGTTTCAGTCTAATGGGTCTACTTTACCTTGGCAAACTGTCCTGAAAGCACACTAGCCCAGGTACAGAAGCTTTTTGCTTGTCTTTACCATGGTGATTAATTCATGGTTGCTGTGGTCGGGTGAGTAAACAAGTGCAATTTTTCATACTTGACCAACTTTTATTTCTGCATGCCTGTTAAGTAATTACATCCAACTTCTGTCTTTGAAGATACATGTTTGCTTCTCTGCCCTCCATATCAGTTGGTGTGGTATCACTTGCTTAGCAAAAAGATATATAGGCTTCAGTGTCACTTTGAAAGAGAAGTTTTTAAATGGTTTGTTTGTACTCTGTATTACATATGTATTTTTGTTTTGTAATTTCTCAGAACAGCTGCCTTACCTCAAGTGCCCACTGCATACGGTCTTGAAGCTAACTCCTGTGGCCTATGGTAAGTAAAAAAAACCCCCCAGTAAATATGTCATTACCAAATTCTCTCTTAAAGGTATTGAAAAGTTACTTCACTTGTACTTCTACATTTTCTTTCATAGCATCAATAAAAATTGGTTATGAAAGTGTTTTGAATGAAAAAGACAAAAAGCCTCTTTACAACTTCTGTTTACTATCAAAATACAATTAAATCTAGACCTGATACATAGTCTCAGCTCAGTTTTGCCTTTATCCATGCACATAATTTCTATTCAGATTTGTGGGAATTCAATTTTGTGTTTTGGATTTCACTATATCTAAAAAGTAGGTAGTAATGAAGGTAGGAGTACTATTTAATGTGCATGAAAACTAATGATTTTTCTTGTATATTCTTTAATTTAGGTGTTGTTTCATTAATTCCATTAATCCCACCAGAACATAGGGTCCCAGTGGGGCTTACAGGAACTACTGTAGTATCACTGAATAAAAATAACTAAGTGATATTTTGCAGGTTGCATGTAATAGGGGAAATGGGACTCTTGTTAGAATTTTACCCTAAGAGTTTCTTGTTGATTTTTTTTTTCATGAGTTATTTATCTTTCTTCAAAAAAGGTAAATTTTTCTTTTTTTTCAGCTAATTATATTCACTCTACTGCAAAATAGGAACAACCTTCCTGTATTTGTGCAGGGAGCTGGACCCAATGATTCTGGAGGTCCCTTCCAATCCTAGGATACTATTATTCTATGAATTTTTTTCAATAACACTCTTTACTGTTTATTTGTTTTTGTTGCAGAATAAACTGTAAATTCTCATTTAAACTATCTTTCAGGCACTGTTCATCTGATCCCTAATTTGATTTTGAAGTGCATCTCCACCCCTATTCAGTAAATGACTTAGAGTAATGCACTTCATTATAGTGTTCTTAGAAACAATTGTTTAATAATGCCCTATGGCAGTTAGTCCTTCTCTGGGAAGTTATTTATAAATGAAGAGAAATCTTCACTTATTTATTTGAGAGTAAATTTCCATAAACTAATTTGAAAGTTGTTTTAACTAAGGAAAGAAGCCTACACATGCTAGCTTGTGTAGATAGCAATGTTTAAAAAAACAACAACAACAGAAAGATAGGGAAGCCGCAACAAAGAATAAGACAGACAAGATTATTTGGGTAAATGTGGTAACTTTTATTAGACCAGCTGATTAGTTGGAACAATTGTTCTTTTCAAGCTTTTGTACACAAACACCTTTCTTCAGGCATAAGGAGAGTCTGCGGCTGTTCTGTCTGGGGGGCTGCCTGGTGCTGGGGTGGGGACAGTTTCCCCTAGCCCCAGCAGCTGGGAGCTCCCAGCTCTGCTTTCCTGTTCAGGGCAGTGGGAGGGGCAGGTGCCAGTCTCCTGCCCCGATCCACGGGTGGGGCAGCTAGCAGCGAACCCCAGCCAGGGTGGTGATTCCTTGCCCAGCTTGGGGCTTGCTACCAGCTGCTCCTCTAGTGGATCAAGGCAGGGGTTGGGGGCTGGGTGGGGAGCAGGCTGGGGAGCCTGTTCCCTGCTGAACTCCGTAATCACGGAGCTGAGCAGGGAACAGGCTTCCCAGCCTGTTCTCCATCCAGCTCCGAGAACACAGCTGGGCAGGGAACAGGCTTCCCAGCCCCTGCCAGCAGGGAGTTTCCAGCTCCACAACTGTGGAGCTAATGCTGGGAGATAAGGATTTCTTAGCCCAAGCTCTATGGTCACAGCGCTGGCACTGGGAGATAAGGATCTTCAAGCTCCCTTATTGCAATGGTGACGCAAGGCCTGGGGGAAAGTATCATCTCCCAACCCCTGCTCCCTGGTAGCAGTTTCAGAGCTGGGGAAACTTGGAGCTCCTTGCTGCTGTGGCAGGGGCACATAGTCTCTGCCTGGGCTCTGGTGGCAGAGCTTGTGGCAGCAGGCAGCTGCTGGGTGCAGTCTTTCGCCTCCTGGTGGCTGGCTGGCTGGCTGGCTAACTGGTAGCAGATTTGCTCCCAGTCAGGCATCTACACAAGCACTACTGTGCAGTTAGTAATCACAAGCAAATTTGCTACTTGCATTTGCAAGTAGAAAATTTACTTGTGATTTAGCAAGGTTTACTGCACAGGAAGCATATGCATGTATAGATGCACCCACTGAGAATTTAGGAGAAACTGCCAGACTACAGGTGTATAGGCTGGCATGAGATTTATTGAGTTCTTTTAACTTGCTCAGGACAGTTGGATAAAATGTCTCTCCTTTTTGGGCTGTATCACTTTTTTGCACTCTGCCGTCTTTTCATTATCTACAGGATAATTTAATACTCCAGACATGGATTGGTTTTTATTAATGGGTTTGATTAAAATAAGCCAGGAAAGAAAGACAAATATTGCTTTATTCTCCTTGAGCTTGCTGGCTTCTCCTTGGAGGTCAACTTTTGAGTTTATTTTATTAATATGACAAAATTATGACCATATTTCCCAAATACAAGATTACTTCCCCAATAATTAGATACAACATATGGAAAAAATACAAATTTGGTATAATTTTCCAGGTATGGAATCTAAGTATTGGAAGGTTGCCTTGAATCCTCCACCCTCCACAGTAGGAAAAGATGGATAGGCGGTGGACAGGTAGTCCCTTTACCTCTGTCCCACCCAGTTCCTTCATCTGCCCCACTTGCCACCTGCACCCCTCCAGCTCCCCCCCTCAGTCTCTGCCTCTTCCCCCCAGTGTCTACCTCTCGCCCCTCTTATTGTCTTAGGTTGCTGCTTGGACTCCCAGGGCACATGTGGAAGCTGAGCTCCTGCCTGCCCATGCAGCAGTGTCAGTGCTACTGATTGGTTGGGCAGGGGAAGGAGTTTCAATGTGATCCATGCCTAGGAGAGACCCCAGTGGCAGTCAGAACCAAGCTGTGGCCTGGCAGTAAGGAGGATGGAAGGGGGCAGTGGTGGGGAGGGGCAGAAGCTTCAGAGGGTAACTCAAATTTGGGGGGTAGGGGGTGCAGCAGGCTGGTGTGGGTTTGACTCTGGCCCTGATCCATGCTTAGGGCCAGTCAGAGCTTCAGCAGCTGTGTGCTACCCCTGCTCTTTCCCCCTCTTTGTATGTAAAAATAATACATGAGGCTTTTTCCCCCCATACTGACTGAGGGGAAGGGGGTGCTCATCTCAGATTTGAGTAAATATGGCATTTCAATTACCTGTTTTAACTATACTATCCTTAATAATAGGGGTCTTAAAAATCTGAAGTATATGCGTTTTAAATTGCATTTTTTTAAAGAAGTCAGTACAGGCATACCTCGGAGATATTGCGAGTTCGGTTCCAGACAACCACAATAAAGCGAATATCGCAATAAAGTGAGTCGCACGAATTTTTTGGTTTCCCAGTGCATATAAAAGTTATGTTTATACTGTACTGTAGTCTGTTAAGTGTGCAATAGCATTATGTCTAAAAAAACAATGTACATACCTTAATTAAAAAATACTTTATTGCTAAAAAATGCAAAGTGAGCAAATGCTGTTGGAAAAATGGCGCTGACAGACTTGCTCGACGCAGGGTTGCCACAAACCTTCAATTCGTAAAAAACGCAATATCTGCGAAGCTTAATAAAGTGAAACGCAATAAAACGAGGTATGCCTGTATTTATCTTGGTTGAAACATAATGCTGTGACTAAATGTTTCAATATTCTACAAAATGGAACCATATGTGAAACTTTAATTGTTTCTTAAGTGAATTAGTTGGCTGTCTCATGTAAAAAAAAAAAAAATAGTAGTAACAAGAATACAGCGTGAGGACGGTGAGACTGAGGGCTCCTACAGATGTGCTGGGAGCCTGCTCAAATGTGTTGGAAATCCAGCACATCAGAGCTGGATTAATCGAGTCTGCTGGAGCAAGAAAATTGACATGCTCTGGCAGCCTTCCACATCCTTGTGCATTCCTGCACTGAAAAAATGGCAGCAGGGAGCTTTGAAATAAAACACATTTGATGACCTTTAGTTCAAAGCACCCTGCCACCATTTTTTCAGTGGGAGGATGCTAATACACATTCGTACAGGCATTTTTAATTAGCACAGCTCGCTAAGTAAAGTACCCAGTGCCATATCCCTGAAAATGTGTAAAAATGCCCAGAGTGATTAGTGGAATCAAATTAGCCCTAATCGAGTGGAATTGATTAATTGGGAAAAATGACAGTATTCAGAATTTATCAAAAGAATTCAATAATATCCCTGAGGTGTGTGAAAGAGGAAGGAGAGGTTAGCTTTTAGCAGTTTTTAAATTAAATCACATATTTATAGTGACATTTAAAACAAAAGACATTGAGAAATATTATGATTTCTGTCAACAGGATGTAAAGTGGAATCTATTTTCCTAAACATTGAAGCTGTAAACACTCACAGAGATAAACCAGAGGTAAGAATGTGTTTCCATCCAAATACTTTAAGTGTTCCATTTTCTGAGATTTGTCTTTTTGTTTGGTTTTCTTTTGGATTTTTTTGAATCCCATCTGTTGCCCACATTTACATTCAGCAGTTGTATGCACTGTTCCTATTTCACCTTTTATAGTTAGTGTTATCAGTACATTGTTCGCATGTGTACATTTGTTGCTAAGATAATTAGGTGTATTCCTCTCCTTGACTGATTTTAGTCATCCACATTGTCAGAAATAACATGGGTTAACAAAATAGACTTGGACACTGTTGCTCAGCATTTTCAGCTGTGGGTGTACAGTGCTTGAAATCTTCACAACTAAAAATGAATGGCAAGTGAGTTGAACCTTATGTTTGCCTCCTTTATATTTACTGTTTTGAAAAGTGAAAATACTGAAGCTGAAATCTTTACTAATAACGATCGAAGTGAGAGCAGAGAGTTATTCACTCGTAAGAAATAGTTCTTCACCTCTCTTTCTCACTTTTTAAAAGTGTGCTAAAACATCAAGACATCAGAGGAAAGTTTTTGGTTGAGTGTGATACTTTTTTCCATTTTAGAATCATCAGTTCACATACCCTTCCTTAATCGTGCATTTCCAAAATGATCAAGACCTGCTATTAACAGGAATTAATGGAGTTTCAGGTGCAGTTTACCTAAAGCAAGTGCAGAGCTTTGTCCACACTGAGAACTTTGAGCATTTTTTCTGGGATTGTCTACACTGCAAAGTTAAGGTGCTAGAAAACAAACCAGAAACTGTGGTTACTAGCATGTGTCAAAAGTTAGGTATGCTGTTCTCTTCATTTCTTTTGTTACCCATGCCAACTTGATTTGAGCTATCGTGTGCTGCATTTTTTCCCCCTTTAGGAATATGGTTAGACTCAGTATAGTTTCACTAGCGGTAGAAACAGAAGCACTAACAAAGACTGGAATTGGGGAGTTATTACAATAGTGAAGTCCTAATCTCAAAGGAAGGCCTGAGAAATCAGGTTTTGTCTGTTTACTGCTAAAAATAAGCATGTATTTTATGCTGAAGCATGTAACTTGGTACAAAATTGTAGGTAGTGGTTATCAAGGCAAATTTTGTTTGTATGTATCAATCTTTGTTTCAACTCAAGACTAGTCAGCTACTTCTGGATGAAAACCGCCCTGTCTCCACTAAGATGTTTATGTCAAAATTGTTCTTGAGTTAGCTGTCTTGATGTGAAACAAATGTTTTTTGGTTTTGGTTTGCTTTTTTTTAGCAGTGAAGACAGACCGAATTGTAAAGATGCCTGTACTTCCTTGATATTATCACTCCTCTTCTGGCTGTAGAGGTGCTAGACTAGTGCTGCAAGAAAAGTGAAGTTAGTGGAAGAAATTGGGAAGAAAAGAACCATTTGTGCTTGTCATGTGCAAAGAGAGAGAAGGTATTAGGCTTGTGGCTGCTTTTTAATTCTTGCCATATCTGAGTACATGATGTTTCTGTGATTCTTTGTTGTGTACTCTCATCAGATCCTATGTTGACTTTTGTTCAGGTTGTCTACAAAACTCTCTAAAGCATGGGTAGCAAACTCAGCGGGACACACAGGCCACATGAGGGTTGGGGCTGGATTGGGCTCACTAGGTGTCATGGCTCTGTGCTCCTGGTGCAGTATGTGACCCAGACTGGCTGATTCATTCTGCATGCGACCTACAGGGCTGGTCCCAGACCCACAGGCAGCATTGTGGGACAGATGTTAGGGCTCTACAAGCAGGATCTCTGACGTCCCTGCCCTAAAGGAATTGTAATGGTTTTGGTTATGTTGACCTGACAAAATACTGCCTTCGGTTGGGATTATGGCCAAAAGTGTTGCTCTGTGTCCTCTTTAAAATCCTTTCTCTTTTTACTGCTTGCATCTTGTTTTCCTTCATTTTTTACCATTTTGCTAGATTTTCAACCTATGCCACTTACTGTATTTTCTTGCATACTGTGCACACCTTGTTTTGGGAAGGCAGAACCTAGAAAATATTTTTCCAGTCATGGCCTAGAGGCTGGGCTGCAAAAGGCTGCTGCTTCTCTTAGCATGAACAAGCAGCAGGGGTGAAGTCCAGGGTTAACCCTTTCATAGCCAATGATAAATCAGCAGCATTTTTTGACTGTTTAGCTCACTGATTTTTAACCTGTGGTCCGCCGACCCCTTGGAGTCCACAAATCAAAATGACTATGATCAATCAAAAGTATGTGATTATCCACACTTACAATTCAAAGAGGTACGCACCTCCACTCGAATCTTCCAAAGAGGTCTGCACCTCCATTCAAAGTTTTTTAGGGGTCCCCAAATGCAAAAAAGGTTGAAAACCACTGGCTTAGCCAAAAGCCACTGTCAGTTCAGTAACAGCTGTAAATAGATTAACAGAGGACTTCCTGCTGCTTGATCACTGAAAGAAGCAGGAGCCATTTTGCAGCATAGCCTCTCCATACTTCTGCTCCCCTGTGCTTCTATCCTGGCAATGAAAATCAGCTTCCTGGCTTAAATCGCACATCTCAGTTTTTGGAGGGCTAATTTTTTGGCGGAAGTGTGTGTGGTATGCAAGTAAGTGTGGTAATATTGTTTTCATAATATAGTAAGAGCCAAAATATAGTGCCAACGTAAAGAAATTGGAATGCATGCAACCTTATCCATTTGATGGATGAGCACTTGTCTGAATTGCTTAAAATGAAACTTTTTCTTTTACGTCTAAATAATGCTGTATCTGCCCCTTTGTCAATATGGTGGTGATGCAAATGATGAAATCTACCAATGAATGAAGAGCTACTGATAAAACACAAGGAAGGGCTAAGAGAATTTACACCATGGCATGTGTTTCCAGGAATTTACTGCTAAGAATAGTAATTTATTAAAAATGTTGGTTTGGAAAGAGCTTCTGTTAAGGCTCTATGTTAGTTATGAATATTATAAATACATGAAATTTAGAGCCAAATGCCACAATTTAACACTTCTGACATATTTCAAAGTGCCTCTCAAATGGTACAGAGTTGTGACTGTCGCAATGTAGTGTCATTTCAGATGGAGGACAATGGTAAAGAAGGGAAGTGCACTGCAGTTGAAGATAGATGAAAGCTTTGGATAAGGATACCAAGGCAAACCTCAGTCACCCAGAAAAAAAAATCCTGAGAATGTTTTAGCAAAGGTCCACTCAGGAAAACTCATGCGAAGTAAAGTTTTTATGATGCACAATTTATCAAATATGATGATGAAGGCCTAAGTTTATTATGTAAAGATTCAGTTATAATTTTGCTCTTTAAAACATCATTCATTTGCTTTTGTGTCTACTGTATATGTAAATGCTAACTGCTACCAGTACTCTTAAAGCTGAACAACATCTTTTTTATTTAATTAAGTTGTAATATAATAAGAAAAATGCAGAACTGTGAAACTTCTTGTTAAGTGGTACAGTGCGCGTCTACTTGTATGCAGAATTCATACTGATAAATCATATGTACTTCAGCAATCACTTATTTTTTCTCTGCTCAGAGAGCAAACAATATATTTTGTATGGTGGTAAAATCTATTTCTTTTCCTTTCAGGGTCAGGTATATGAAACCTAACTGCACAAAGCCTCTTTAGGGGAGAATATAATTTTTAGAATGATATTATTTTAGCTTAAACTATAAATTGAATTCTTAAGAAGCTTTTAAGCATGGTATTATTTGCTTTATGTTTAAATGATAGAGGAGGAGACAGAGTTTCCGGTTTCTTTAGGTCTGAATTATTTGTTTTAGGCCCCATTCCTACAACTTGTTCTGCATGGCTGCAAACATTAGGCTTACCAGTTAGATTGCTTTGCTGTGCTGTTTTCATTCTGGATGCCTCATTGTTTCAGGATTTCATAAACATTAGAGCTGGAAGGGACCTCAGAAGATCATCGAGTCCAGCCCCCTGCCCAAGGGGCAGGAAGTCAGCTGGGGTTATAGGATCCCAGCAAGATAAGCATCCGATTTACTCTTGAAGGTGTTCAGTGTAGGTGCTTGAACCACCCCCGATGGCAGGTTGTTCCAGACCTTGGGGGCTTGGACAGTAAAGGAATTCTTCCTTATGTCCAGCCTGAAACGGTCTTCCAGTAGTTTATGACTGTTCAACATCGTCATCCCGTGGGGTGCTCTGGTGAACAAATGTTCCCCCAGATCGTGGTAGTCACCCCGATCAACTTATAGGTGGCCATCAGATCACCCCTGAGCCTGCACTTTTCTAGGCTAAAGAGCCCCATGGCTCTTTCCAGGCTAAAGAGCCCCGTTGTGTTGAATACAGACATACTGTGCAAATGCAACTCTTGCAAAATAAGTAGATGTTTACTCAGTTTAAAAACTTGAACTATTTTAGTTTGGGGAAGGTATTTTTGTCTTGAATTGCTTTTTCAAGTGTAGATTTCATATTTTAGACTAAGCATGTTGCAGGTAATATGAAAACTTAGATGGGGAATGTAGTGCAGTATTAGCCCTAATTCAGGAAAGCACTTAACTCCCATTGAAATTAAGTATGTTCTGAAATACTTACTTGACTAGGAGTGGATTTAAGTGGTTTCCTGATGGGGGACTTTAATAAGCTTTCCTCTAAATATGAGTAATTTGAAGTGTTAGCCATATAATCTGTATAGCAGTATCCTAAAGGTGTTGCTCCAAAGAATTCTTTGATTATGAAAAGTCTTTTGTTTAAATGAGTGCAGCTATGTACTTGTGAAGGAAGCTGACTGGTATTTTACTGCTACTTACTGCTGCATGATAAATATTCTCCTCTGTATTTTTATTATTATGCAGAATGTAGACATTTCCAGACCTCCTGAGGAAGCCCTTGTAACAGTCCCTGCTCATCAATGAATCCTGTGTCCTGATCAGCTATCAAACTTGGGGTGCTGTTTTCATCCTACTACTTTAAATTTAAAAAAATCATTCCAATCACTTAGAAATCAATTTTAAAAGTACCTAAATCTTTGTATAGCATTTGACATCTTCACTAAAGATCCACTAAAACTATTTTACCATAATTTAATCCACTGTGGAAAACTGTGGAATGTTAATTTGCACTCATTTGCATGCCATTGATTGCTATAGCCTTATGATAATGCAGCTCTAACCTTTATTTGATGTCCAGCAACCATTAGACTTTAGCTGAAAAATGTTTACTTATGCAAGCTGTAGCACATAATATTTTTTGTGTGTTAAGCACAAGCTGTAATTTATTTTCTGGACATGAGTATTATTTATTTCACTGTCCTTGGGAGTGATTGGACTGTATGTAGCAGAAAATAACAAATTATATTTACCATAGAATTTAGCCCTGCTGCATTTTAGCTCTAGTGTTGTAGATGCACTAATTAGAGGGTTTACTAATGGTTCAATCCTTTGGGGGAAGTGTAGCAAATTTCTTTTAGCCTGTTCTGAGAAGAAAGTGCACAAGTTTTATTGCATATGGTTTTTCTTGAATTTTTTGCTTTGAGGAGTGGTTCATGTGTAGGAATTGAGATTGAATCTTAAGCATCCCTGTTCATAGTCCATGGTCTGGTATGCAGTAACCACACTGCTGTAATATGTTGCTTCTGATATGCCTGGGTGACCTATGAGTGTTTACAGAAATACTGTGCATGTCTGTCTTGAATCTGTGTAGGTACAATAAAAAGGGCAACGGTCGCTTCAGATTACTCTTTCAATGATACTGTACCTAGATTTTAATTTGTACTTGTTTTTTGTAAAAGAGTTGAGGGAAGAGGGAAAGGTGCTCAAAACCAAATAAATGTGTATGCAAGAGGTCATGTGTTTTACTGTGGGTCGCCAAGTGCTTGCTATCAGGAGTATGAAATATTACAGTCCTTTTAAATATGAAAAAAATGAACTGCAGCTTATTTGCATGTACAGTGGCATGTCCTTTCTGCCTTATGATGACGCAGAGGCCAAATTAAAGCATATCTGCACTGCAGATTTACTGTCAGGTAGCATACTCAAACATGCCGTACAACAGGGGTAGGCAGCTCCTGGCATACATTCCAGAGCATGGCGTGCACAGACATTTTGTTTGGCACATGTGCCTTGGGGAAACAGCTGGAGCTGCACTGCCACAACAAGTGTTGGGCCTCTTGCAGTTCCCCTGCTGACCACCCCTGGGATGCCAGCATCTTATAAGTTGAGATTGCAGGTGTTGCCCAAAAAGGTTGCTGGCTTATTGCTGTACGACTTCTTCTAGGCTGCTTCCTGAATTGGAAGCAGGAGTAGATGTATTTGCATAGCGCTACTTCGAGCTAATAAGCACTGTCTCAGTATATGTGTATTTGGAACTGCCTTGTTAATATAATGTTGAATATTAGAAGTCATCAAGTCTAAAAGTTGCATCTGGAAGAGTAACCCAAACTTTTTGTTGCATAAATGGTCTATTCTGTTACTAAATATTGTTCTCTAGTAGGTCTTTTATTTATCTATTTTTAAGTATAAAATTAAATTTTTGCAATTTTTTTCATAATTTGTTCAATAAATCACAGATGAGGGCTTTTTCCTAGCAGTGTGTGAAGTGGGCCCTATTCGATTTGTATTTGGCCTGAACTGGGGACAGTGATTTGATTTGTTGATTTGGATCACTGTCCCCATTTCGATTTGGCCGAATCTGAAGATTCAATGCTGATTCAGAGAATCAGCAATTTGGACATAGACATAGCTTTAAAAGTTTTCTATGTACCTTGAGGTAGCAGGTGTGGCTCACGATTGCCGTGAAGCTGGGGTGCATGGAGTGTCCCACAGGAGTGGGGGGGTTGCCCTCCATGTGCTCGGTGGCAAACCGGAAGTGGACAGGAAGAGTCACAAAGAACAAATGGCCAGGTTCTGGCTTTGTCATGGCTGCTGTTCTAGTAGGGCTACCATATTTCCATTCCAAAAAAGAAGAGACTTGTCAGGGGGACACCTCACTCTCTACCTACACCCCCCTGGCCCTGTCAGTGCCCCTTACTTCCAACCTGCAGGTCTCTGTCTCTGCTGTTGCCTTCACTTTTAACCTGAAGCCCCCTGGCTCTGCCAGTACCCCTCACTCTCAACCCATAGTCCCCCCCCCCCCCCCCCCGGCTGTGCTGGTGCCCCTCAGTCTCAACCTACAGCCTCCCCCAAGCCCTGCTGTTGACCCTCACTCCTGACCCACAGTCCCTTGCTGCCCCCTCCCCCAGGGCTTTGCTGGTGCCCCTCACTTCTGATCCGCAGCTCCCCATCCCTACCAGTGCCCCTCACTCCTGGCCTGCAGCCCCCAGCTTCCCCCATCCCAGCTGGCCCAGAGCATAGCGACTCTGATTTGTGGAGACAGCAGCGGATTGACTCTGGGCAACGTCTCCTGGGCAGCCAGTCACCACAAGCATTGGCACCAGCCCTGCTGCTGCCGGCCCAGCTGCAGAGCTCCCTGCTGCCCTCAAAGGGCCCCCTGCCTCCTTCCCTGCCTCCTTCCCTTGCTGAAGGGGCAGGTTCCTGTGCCCCATCCCTCTGCCCTGCCACAACCTCAATGCCCAGACAGCTTCCCTCCACACCTGCAGGCACCGCCTCCCCCTCACACACCCATCCACTCCACACAACCCCCTGCCACACACGTGCATGCCTGCACACACACTCCGTCTGTCCCCCTGCACAGACTTGCATGCTGTGGAGCCTGCTCATACAACCCTGCTGCTGCATGCCATCTAGCTGCTGCAGCTGTTTCTATGACCCTGCATGGCTGCATGTCAGCTGTGTGTGCGTGTATACAGGTGCATGTGTATGTGCAGGCACACGTACACCCACTGCCTCCAGTCACCCTCCCCCAACTCCTGCCAGCAGAGTAGAGCAAAATCCTGGACACTGGTTCATATTTTAAAAAACTGCCCAGGTGGTGATTGGAGGACATGTCTGGGAAAACCTGGATGTATGGTAACCCTAGTTATAACTGCTCCATCCTTCCCTTTCCTGCCTAAATCACCTTTCTCTCATTTTACTCCTTCTGATTGATAGGTCTTTTCCATGCAGCTGCTCATCAGTGTCCCTTCCTGAAACCTGACTGTCTTTGCTCCCTCTCAGCAGACTCCCCTCCTTTGCTTCAACTTCCCTGTTATTTTACATATTTTTCTCTTCAAACTGGAGAGGTCTCACAAGACTGTGACCTTTGAACACATCTTTATTGTTGTCTTTTTTTTTCTTCTTCTTCTGGATCCTGTGGGAACCCTTTCTGCCCTCTGCCTCTTTGAATCAATAGTGAATATAACCTATGCTTTTGGTTGCCTGTATAGGCACACTTTCAGTTTTGGAGTTAGTCCCAGGGGCTTGCTGGATATGGTCACTTTGGGCGCCTATACATGTGCAGCGAGGCTGCTCTGCCATGCTGTAAGTACGATTAATTGAGTCTCCTGGAGCATGATGATTACTGTGCTCCGGCAGACTCCTGCATCACATTCATCAGGGTTACCATATTTCCAGGTCCAAAAAAGAGGATGCCTGCCCTGGGGAGAGTGGGGGGTGGAATATGATGTGGTGGGGCAGCGGTGCCCTGTCTCTGCCCATTCTGTTGCCCATCACTGACAAGCCACACCACCCCACCCCCAGCCCTGCTGCTGCCCATCGCTCTGGACCCACTGACCTCAGACCTGCCAGTGCCCTCGCTCCCAACCCGCAGCCCCCTGGCACTGTCAGTGTCCTGCATACCCAACCCACAGTCACTCATCCTGTCCCCCATTCCCCTCACTCCTGATCTGCAGCCCCCTGCCTTGCCTCCCAGCCTTGCCAGTGTCCCTCACTCTGGACCCACAGCCTCTGCCCCTCCAGCCCTGTTGGTGCCCTGCACTCCCAGCCTGCAGACCCCTGCCCCAGCCCTGCTGCTTTCTCACTTTCTCTCTGGCTTTCCTGAGCCAGTGTGGGGGGCACGGGACTACTGACCAACAATCACTTTGCCCACTGCTCTGAGCCCGAAGCGGCCAGTTGGGGATAGCAGAAAGCCAAGATGTTTGCTCTTTTTTTAAATCCCATCTGGGCGCAGCACAGGGGTCCAAAAAAAAAGGGACATGTCCAGGAAAATGTGGATGTATGATAACCCAAACATGTATCAGTGTCCCCACATTGGCATTGGGGGCACTTAACTAAAGCTCATTTGACAGGGACGCTGATGCGTGTGATGCTCTGGGTGCTTTAATTAGAGTGGCTGTCGGCTGCTCTAATTAAAGCACCCCTTCCCCCCCATTCCTGGAGCAAGTCTGTAAACTCCCTGTGGTCCCAATTGTGCATGAAATGAGGCTAGATGGAATAAATGTCACTATAATGGCTCCTAATGGCCAGGCCAAGCTGGGCTTGTTTAAGAAAATGCTGTTACTTCTACAGATCCCTTCATATTCTTTTCCAGGTGCTGGCTTCTAGAACTTTCTGATTCTGCAGAAAAGATGATTGCTTGTGAAGAAAGGAGTCTCTGAAAATGTGCTTTCTCCAAGTATTCTCATATCTCACTTCAGGGTTTGGAAAAAATTCTTAATTTGGCATTTGTCCAGAGCTAGTTCAGCTTTCCAAGTGCCTTGGAGGTTGCATACAGAAGTGTGGCTCCCAGCTGTAACTCAGAATGATTTCTGCAAAGTACCTCAGACCAAAGAGTAGTTCACTGTTGGTCCCAGTGGGGAGGAGAACCTGAGTATGGCTGAGAGCTTGCAGCCGGCTTCCCATAGCAATGGCCAGTGCACCAAATGGGGTGGGGGAGGAAGGCAGCAGAGGGAGCTCATTCTTGGGGCTCCCCAGTTGGTGCTGTAGGGTGGGGTGGGTGATTTGAAGCCCCCCACGTCAAGGGGGGGGGTCTCCAGTACACCTGCCTCACCCTCCAAGAGGGTCTGACAAATCTCCAGACTGAACTCCCTCTGCTCCTTTTCCCCCCTCCCATTCTGCAAACAGTGGCAGGCTGGGAACTCTGCAGAGTTGCGGAAGATGCTGCATCTTGAATGTCTTTATATGATGCCCCATGCTATGAGGAGTCAGATTTTTACCTGATCAGCCATTTTTTAAGCGGCCTGTACCTGTGCACTTGTCTGTTCACCACTATAGACTGCTTTCTGGGGCCAGATCAGGCAAAATTTTTTACTTTTGTCTGCACCCAGCATGTGGTCTTGAATTTCTTCTTGATAGATCCCATATAGACTGCTTTAATAGCTGGTAGTGTTTCAGCTGCTAAGTACAGAGCTTGTCATGCTGTTTAGGGACTTGACTTTCACAGTGCGTTAGGTTTCCATAATTATCTTGCAGTTTATCTTATCAGAATTAGATGTATTGTTTTAGTCAGGAACCTTGGATACAAACACATCATGAGCATCAATTAGAACAGCATCATCTGAGTTTTACAGGTATACTGCTGATTTAAACTGATAACACATCAGGTTCTGCCTGGTTATTGTTTCAGCAGGGTGAATTAGTAAACTCTGACAGCTCTGACTTAAGCCCTTCTTACTGTCTTCTGTATTTCTGAGAGAGTTTTACAACCTGACATGGATGTCTTGTGCCTCCCCTGACACCAGTCAGCGACCAAGGGGGAGAGAGGGGCTGTCACCCAGTGGCTGATTGATCCTGCTGACCGGGGCGGGGGCACTTTAACTCACCGTATAAGCGGCCATGCCAGTTCCAGAACTCCCACAGCCACTTCCGGAAGCGATGCACATGCTTTTGCTGGCAGCCTCACTTCCCAGCTGGCGCTCATGGGGGGGCACTGGTGCTCCCGCCTGCCCCCTGCCCACTGGCTAAATGGGGAGTATGGCCTGATGGGGTGCACATGCACCCCCTTGTATCCCCTATGTGTCACCACTGCATCCTGAAACTTTTTCTAGGATTATTACCCAGTTTTGCTTAAATAGAAAGTGGTCTGCCTTTTTTGGCTGTTATGTAGACGCATAGGAGAATATGTCCACCTTGTGCAGCAGCACATGTTGGCATAGGCATTTCCGAATGGATCCCAGCTGCCTGTTTCCACTTGCATGCTCCGAAATCAAAACCTGACACTGTTGAAGCCATTGTCAGGTTGTCTTCAGTGGCTATTCTCAAACATGCTAGAGCCTGAGTTCTTGGGGAGTGACTGTTGGGGGCAGCAGGGGTGCTCCTCCAGATTAAATTCACCACAAGTCTGGAAAAGGGTGTATAGATGGGCATCTTTTTGGGAATGGAAATTTAAGAGTGATGTTGTCACAGTGGTCCAGGAATTTGTCTGAAAGGCAAGAATTGTTTTGAGTGATACTTTTGTGATACCTTTTATTGGACCAGCTATATATAGTTGGCATAAAGTTAGACAAACTTACAAATACTTGCAAAGTATTCATCTTGGGTGTTAGTTGTAGTCATATTGGTCTAAGAACCATAGGCAGACAAGGTTCTTTGGGGAGATCTGATATCTTTTATAGTTGGAAATATTCTTCTTTGCAAGATTTTGGGTACAAACACCCTTCTTCAGGCAGAGGAAGCATCCCTCTGGGCTATTTAATTTCATCCATGTAGTTAGTTACCATGAGGGCATTTGGTGCATTGGATCAGATGTGTTGTATTTTGGGAAAGGCATGTGTAGGATGTGTAGGTTCTGATGGGTTTGTTTTGGGAGGTGTTTATCATGTTCTTTTCTTCTACTAATTGTCTGCTACCCCTGGGAATTTCACTCCTACCTAGAATTTCACAGGTCTACCCACTGTTCGTAAAAACAGCTGCATTTGCTTTCCTGTTCAGACCAGAAGAATGGTTTCCATTCGTAAGCTTGTCTAACTTTATTCTAACTATCACCCAAAACAATTCTTGCCTCTTGCGTTATTGGGAATATCCTTATTAGGAAATACTGCCACTCTGGTGTAGACATACCCAGATTAGCTGCCTGGAGGTCAAAATGCCTTAAAAGTCCTGTCATAATAAAACTTGAATGTCTCCTTAGCAGTCTTAGAAACTTGAATGTATTGGTTTGTCAATCCAGAGATATAAATGCTGATTTGAAATAGTGGTATTGAATTAAAATAAAAGAGTTAAAAACAGTTAAGACTTAATTTAAGAAAAAGGTACTCTGATGCTTCTTAACCTTTATCATTTTCACAAGTTACAGTAAAAATTCTTATTACTGAAAAAGTTTGAGGTATGGGGGGAATTACTTTTGTGTTTTGAATCTCGTCTTGGTGCATTTTTATAGCACTGTAGTTAGTTTCACTGTTCCTCTCAAATAATAAATTTTTCCTTGTGTTGGTGTATCTTTTTGCAAAGCTGCAGGAGACAGTCTAGTTATTTTTACTTTTTAAAGCCGATTTGGTTTTAAACCCACAAAACTTGAGCAGTAAGTGAGGCATGTATAGTATCCTGACACAATGACACAAGTGTGTGTGTGTGGGGAAGGGCGGGGGGGGGGGTTTGTGGAACAGCTTTCCAGTGAGTCGATGGTATCACACTAACTAATAATATCTCGAATGGCTGGCAACTAACCATCACTAAATAAGCTTTGCAATTTTTTGGTTCCTATTTAATAGTTATTCCCTGCTTTGGGCTACAGAGAAGCTTGTTCATCCTACTTAAAGTTCTGCCTTATTTTATTGTTTAGTATTTATTTTTGTAGTAGCTTTGCCCCCTACTCTCTTTCTCTCTCTCTCTCTCTCTCTCATACCAAAAGAGAATCAGAAAAGAGCCAAGACTGTTGAGATAACCTGTAAGCTTTTTATTTTCACATTTGTGAGATTCAAGAGGAAGAAGAACAAAATTGGACTTGTATGATTGCAGACATTTTTATGATTATAACTTGACTCCAAATAAGGTGCTTTTTCTCCCTTTCATGTGTATGGGTCCTATCTATGCACCCCATTACAGGTTGCCTGATTATGGGGATGAGAGAATAGAGCTATCTTATTTTTTTAAATTATTTTTTATGTGTTGTTTGTTTGGCAGATAACCTTTCAATAAATGTCATCTCTGTGTACCTGCTTTTAAGAGACCAGACAAGATAATCAATGAAAAATACTTGAATAGACAAAACAATTATAAAATCAAATATATTAAAAACGGGTTCAGTTTCAATTAATATCAGATCTTCCACCAGCTAATAAAATTTGAGATGGGAAAAGTTACTGTTTGGTGAACAGTAGGTGGGATAACACTGACCCTTGTCACCTGGCTTGTGTTCCCCTCTCAGGAAAATAGAGCCTAAGAGCCATGTGCCACTGCTCCATGTGGAATGCCTCCTCTTTCAGCTGAAGTGTCTCAGCACAATTGAAGTACTGTCAGGATCATATTAAAATATGGTTCGGGCTCAAATACATCTCTACAATTAAAACTACATGAACTGCTTGTTTTAACAGATTGAGTGTAATGGGTGTCTTAATGCATGCTTTTTCATTGGTGGTGGTGAGAGCCCATGGACTAATTTTTCTAAGAGTTGGTTTTGTGGAGAAGTGCAATAGCTGACTCAGAGTTTAAGCTGGCTTCTGACCTACTTACAGCTCAGGACTTCAGCCTCACGTGATGTATCTGCTTGAGAAAATGAGTATCAAAGACACATTGTAGGAAAAAAAATTGTCTGTCCCCTGTCTTGTGTAACATGCCATTGATTTAAGTAAAAACCTACAAAAGAACAAACGCATGAAGGGGGAGAAGCTTGCTTAAGCTCTTTCTGCTTTTTGTTTGCAGAATGTGGGTGTGAATCGTTCAAGAGAAGAAGCCTTGATGACAGTACCTAATCATCTATAGCCCTTATTGCTTGTGACAACATCTCTTTACTGCTAGTGAAGCACCAAGGAAATACTGTAGCTCAGGTATGGAGTGGATAGGACAGTGAAGTCAAGCAACCTTAAATGTGGACACTCTTCTGTTGTAAGGCTCTTCAGATGTGATTCAACTTTCTATAGGAAAACGCATAAATCTGGAGAAATCCTAATACTAAAATGAAATGTATGAGATGACATTGTAAATATTTATGGGAAACGCAGTGAAGTTGTTTTAAAATTTTTGTTTATAAATATGTGCAGTTTTTCCGTGTTTTTATTCTTTACCTGTGGATTATGCAAGGTACTTAATTGCTCTTATCAATTTACTGTAAAGTTTTAATGGGACTTTTACTTTTTCTGATTTTTTAAGCGTTCCATGTGAATGACTGCCTAGTAGTAGATATTTTTGTAGTGTGCGTGTAATAATTTTTAAATGTATTTGAAAATATTAATTGAATGCATCAAAGGCTCTATTTGAGACCCCACAACTGGAAATGGGAGGCACGGTAGTGAAGTTTGTGAAGTATCCTTTTTATTGTCTGTTTCCATGTTTGATTTTTAGCTCAAGCTGTTTGCAAGCTACTCTGTATGTGTTTTGAAATAGAAATCCTTTGTCCGTTGCTGGGAAAATGTAGCTGTTTATTAGTTTGATAGGCTGTGCTGTAACAGCATATTTTAAAAACTATTTCCATTGACCTGTGACACTTTGGATCATCAGTGGGGGGAGAATTATTACATAACTGATTGCAGTGGAATGTAAATATAATGTTCATCATAATATTTTTAATTATTCTAGAAAAATATTATAAAGAGTAGGCTTAAAAGATATTCTTTCCAGCATTGTACTGTGTAAGATAACATGCTTTTTCTGAAAAAAAGCAAAGCTTGCAAATTCAGGGTGAAATAAATCTTTTTGGCCCACAAAAAACTCTATGCACCACTTAACCTGCTAGCTGTGTAAACTGTGCATGATTGGGGGGGCCTTTTCTTTGGAGTGAATTACCCTAACAATATGATATATCTTTGAGAGGATAAATAAAGAGAGGATAAGTGTTAAAAAATTTAAACATCCTGAGATTTGTGTAAAATGAAATCTGCATTTGGAAAACTTACTTTTTCACATGGAAACTTTTACATTTGCATAGCTAAACCCTTTTCCCTTTTGTGAAATTTGATACTAAAAAGTGGAAGACTTATCTGTGTATGTTGAAGCTACTTACGATCTTTCATTGTACCTAGCCTAATCTATATAGACAAGTATGATCCAAGTAATTATATATAATATAGGCTAAGTCTAATAAAAGCTGTAATACTCCCTGCAAATAAATATAGTGTGCATGTATATTAACAGCAGATAGAAGGATAGAAGTTAGCTGGCAGCAAGGCAGGTGTCTCCTACTTGAAATGACAGAGACATTTCCTTTGGTTATTGGAATACTTTTGTTGTTTGCATCAATAAGTAACCAAGCTCCTTCCTTATTACTATTCTTAGGTTTAATTTCTATATAGTGTTGGTGTTTTGCAGGCAAATTTGTTTTGTTTTTGTGCAGGGTGGGAGCTTCTAATGCAATGTGCTGCTGCTGTGCTTTGTCTTTAGCTAATTTCAGTGATATGTTCAGTGCCCTGGAAGCAAGCCATATAACTAGATTTCGTTACAAAAAATAGGGTATTAAATTATCAAAAATTACTTGCTTGAAGCTTTTAGTGTCAAAACTTTTGTCTGTACTTCGTTAAGGCAGTAATCTGCATTTAAAGTATGTATTTAGGGATGATTAATAATGATTCTGAGATGAGCCCCAAAGCAGTACTAAGAACAGTTCATCTACTGAGACCTAGTAAGACAGGTCCTAGAGGGGAAAGATAAAATAGCAGAAGGGAAACCACCTCACAGTATATTTATTCAGCAATTCAGGCTTTTGCTTCAGATGCCCCTTTTCTGCATCGGGCCCAATTAATTAATTTTTTTAGTAATGCTGAATTGAGGCAGTCCAGCCCATATCCTTGATTATTTAAGGCAGATTTCAGAATACTGTTGTTTTCTTGATGTGCTTTGGAAAGCAGAGTCTTACCATGAGAATTCAAACTACTATAGTTCTTGAACTTGGACCTGGTAGAAGAAATGTGGTTATATAAAGGAAAAGTTAACCTACATGATGACTGAGCCACAAAGCCACTCTCTTTTTCACTGGGAAATATAACAGGTTCTCATCCTCAATATTTTTGCAGCCAGAAGGAAGAGGGTGTTTTTACTTTAGTTTTTAATCTCTCTAAACTTTCAGAGGTGCTGTAAAATTCTTTAAAGCTAAGCGTTTTATGTATAGTAGGTATTTTTATAGATTGTCTTTGAATATATTGTGATAAGGGTTTACAGGATGGATAAGCAAGTTAAAAAAGTATACAACTTTAAATTGTATGTTGATACTTGAAAATGAAAAGAATGTGAAACTGTCATTTTTACTTTAGCTAACAAATAACTTATTGACTGCATCTGGCCTTCCTAATTCCGAAGTGGATGTCAAATGGCTGAAGAATGTAAAACATACCAGCTTTTTCCTCTAATAAGTTCTGTAAAATTTACTTATTGCTATCTGATAATTATAAACATATCCTCATCTTTTTTGAGCGTTATACAATTGAATATCATCCATGAGTGAGATAACTAATTACAACCTTGTATGTTTTGCTCTTTATGCCTTTTATTACATTTTAACTGTTATAATGCACTTACTAGTTCCAGTGCAGTTCTTGGATGGAATTAAATTATTCTTTCTTATCTGGTTGGCCTTCAACTTAATCTCATGTTATCTTTGACCCAAATAATAAAAATCAGGTATTAGAACCTCAATATATTTGTGCCTCTCTTCTTGTCTCCTTAGAAAGTAATTTGATGTGAGAGTTGCATAATATCTCCATAGGTCAATACTTGGAATTTCTCAACTTTGGAAGGCTGTGGTACATTTTGTGAATACAGGAGCCCCTCACCATTCATGGGGGATACGTTCTGGAGATCCCCGCAAATGGTGCAATCCATGAATACTGACTGGGTTCCCCGTCAGACCCCACACAGCCGCCCCCTGCTCCCCTCTCTCCCATGACAAGCTGGAAGCGTGGGGCTCCCCTGCTGCTCCTGGGGACTGACCGCAGCTGCCTCTGGGGGAGCAGATGCCACCACTACCGCCTCCCTTCCTCCCTGTCCCTGGTGCATGCTCTCCGCCCGCCCGGCTCTGCTCTTCGCGCTGCTCTCCCTGGCTCTGCCCTCCCCTGCCCCATGCAGCGCTCTGTGCCTGGCTTACACAGAGGCAAGAGCTTGGTGCAGCACCAGAGGAAGCCATGGTGCCATGTTTACTATGGCAACATGCCTGTGCAGTTGGTGCAGTGCACTGCAAATATTCAAATCCGTGAATAGCGGATTTGCGAATAGCAAGGGTTTCCTGTAGCAGCCTGGATGAAGAGAAGTGGGAGTTAAAGATAACTCAAGATTATGTTCACCACATTTTCATAAACTGCAGCAGTATAATGGGGGGCAGGTGACCAGAGCACCAGCTCCAGGCACCCACTTAGAGGAACACATGAATGGCAGCTCCTGCCACCACTGCTACTGCCAGGCCAGACCCTCCTGCCACTGCTACTCAGGTCACAGACCCTGGTCATTATGCCTCTGATAACCTGCTACAAAGACATGAGGTAAAGTGATTATGCTTCTCATGGAGTGGAGTTTGTGAAAAAAGCCGAGATTTGCTAAAATTATCAAAAAAATCAGTTGGCCCTCTTGCGACTGGAATGAGAATAGGGTGAATTTAA